>NC_085051.1:43199319-48066819 GCF_963662255.1 Cinclus cinclus | reverse complement strand
GAGCAAAAATCTCCTCGGGAAGTCGGGCGCCCGCACGGCCCGAGCGGTGTGTGCTCCGCCAGCGCCGCGGCTCCTTCGGTGCCCACCCGTGTCCCGCGGCGCTGCTTTCACCTGGGAGAAGCCGGGCAGGCGCGGAGATGAAGCCCTGACTCAAGTGATGCTGAACACCCGAGAAGCCGGCCCCGCTGGCGGGTGTCCCCAGGGAGGGTGTCCCCACCTACGGGCCCACCCGGTTCGTTCCCCGAGGGGAGAAGGTCCCGGGCTCAGCGCCGTGCCCGCCGCGCAGCGCCCGTCCCCAGACCCCGGGGCACCCGGGATGTTCCTCTCCGGGCCGGAGCCGGAGCGGGCCGTGCCCCCGCTGCCGGCCTCCGCCCAGGCCTGGCTCTCCCGGGAACCCCGAGCCCGGCTCGGCCGGAGCCCCGCTCCCCGCCGGAGGGATGCTGCCGCGCATCGCTGCAGAGCCGCTGAGGACGTGGACGAGCATCCCGATGGCGGCATTAAGCGGGCGCCGCTCTGCATGCAGCGCGACCGGCCGCGCTCAGGGAATTACTGACCAAAAAAAAAAAAAAAACCCAGCAAACCTAAACTCCGTCTCCTAGCCCACCCACAAACAAACAAACAAACAAAAAATAAAGAAAACTCTCAAAACATCAACATTTTTTAAAAAAATTCAAAATCTAACAAAACCCGCCGAACCCTCTGTCAAATTGTTTCACTTTCCATCAAATTTGAAAAACTTGCTCCAAGTTCAGGTTTAAATGCCAAAGGCATAAAGAAATAGTTAGGCAGAAAATCGAAGTAAAAACCGATGCTGCTAATTAATCACATTGCGATGTATCAATAAAGAGAGGATTTAGTTTTGCCATTCTTTTTGTTAACGTTTACACGAGTCTTTCGCTATAAATAGGCTTCAGATCATTCTTAAGCGAGGTTTTAAATCCTGGAATATCGAGGAAAGGAAGGATAAAGATAAAGTGCGAGTAAGCGCTAACGAGGATATTCTTTGTTGAGGAAAAATAATGTGTTCCTCGTAAACGGACTCTAATAGCTTGTTTTCATTTCATGCGTACAATTTCCTACCTTCTTTGATGGAGAGTTGATGGGGTAAATAGTCTAATCTTATTCAGTTCACCTCCTGTGGATTCCCAGGGACAGTCGTGACAGACGAAGTATTCTGCAAATCACAAGAGCCAGCTACCAGGAGAGCCAAACCTCTTAATAGGAAGAGTTTTAGGGATTTAAAATATCTCCGTTTTAAAATTCACGAAACATGCAAAATATAAAGTTCTCCGTACGGTTGCAACTTTATGGGCTTTGTTTTCCAAGCTAGATAATTAAAGATTAAAAAGAAAAGAAATAGGCACCAAGCTAGATCCGGAGCAGATCGGAATACCTACCACACCCGGGGATTTGAGATGGCACTGGCCTTTGGCTTTTGCACCTCTTGGCTTGTTTTAAAAATAAAAAGTGATACCTGTCTGAATCTGTTAAAAATGAGGAAAAAAAAATAAAATAAAAAAGAGAGAGAGAAGTTTGCAACATTCACACGTCCTTGTTCCGCCAGGTGACCTAGGAAAATAATAAAAAGTTCAGTGACTCAGTGAAGACGTTGTTGCTTTACTGCATAAACTTTAAATCAGAGAAACATACTCCTCAATGGTCTTTCAGTCCTCCGAGCCGGAGACGAAAGATTCAAAACCTGCTACAGAAACACTTGGAGTGGGGGGGGGGGGGGGGGGGGCGTTGAATGGTTATGTGGCAGTTTATTTTTTTAAAAAAGTGCTTCTTAACAAGTTCGAAGCATAAATAATGAATCTGAGCTTTAGACAGAGGAAATCGCACCCACTAATGTGAACTAACACGACGAAAGTAGGCGCATAATAGACAAGACTAGGAGCTGCTAACTACTTCTACACAATGGCATTAATAAGATTAACCTGGGCAATTAGCCGGTGCAGCAGAGATCAAGCCTAAATCTGGGGCCTTTCTAAAAAGCCCACTAATGGAAAGGATTACGTTAATTTCATTAATTCTCAATACACAGACTCGAGCTGCTTTCACTCCTTTGTGTAACCCCCACCTCTTCCCCACCAAAAAAAAGGGGAGAAAAAAAAAATCAAATCTGGTTTTGTTTGTCATCTGCATATTACCAGGAACTAAATCCAGGATGACGTCGCCTGGGTATAAAAAAGGGAAGAGGTTCAGATGGATTATACTCCGAGCAGCCCTCTGGGTTGAGATCAGTAAACAGGCGAGAGTTGAGGGGGGAAAGTTCCAGGGGTGGATCCTGCGCACACGCACACACACCGCACACGCGCGCACAGACACACACGCACACTCTGCCCGCAAGCTGTCCTCGGAAAAGGCTCTGTTCTTTTCGCTCCGATCCCTTTTTAAAATTTATCCCAAAAGTTTCGATTTCGTGTCCTTCCAGCCTCTCCCCCCCCCCCCCCCCCCCCCCGCTCCCCAGCCACCACCTACCCTCCCTCCCGCCCTCCTCCCTCCCTCCCCCGGCCGGTCCCCGCCGCCCTGCCCCGCACGGTTTGGGGCATGCCTGTGAGCATGTTCAGCATCGACAATATCCTGGCGGCCAGACCTCGCTGCAAGGACTCGGTGCTGCTGCCCCCGAGCGCCGCGCCCGTCGTCTTCCCCAGCCTCCACGGGGACTCGCTCTACGGCAGCGCCTCCGACTACGGCGGATTTTACTCCCGGGCGGTGGCTCCCGCCTCCGCGCTGCCGCCGGCCGTCACTGGATCTCGGCTCGGCTACAACAACTACTACTACGGGCAGCTGCATGTGCCGGCGTCCCCCGTGGGACCTTCGTGCTGCGGGGCCGTGCCGCCCCTGGGCGCCCAGCAGTGCTCCTGCGTTCCCCCCGCAGGTAAGGCAGCCCCGGCGGGACGGGCCCCCTTTGTTCCCGAAGCTGCGGGGCCGGAGCGGGTGGCGGGGAGCTGGCGGCCCTCAGGAGCGCCGTGGGCGGCGGGAGGGGACAATTTCGGGATGGGACGGGCGCGAGGGGAACAGCAATCTGATGCAAAGCCTATCGTCGACTCGTCTGTCTGTCCGTAGGTTACGAGGGCACTGGGTCTGTCCTGATGTCCCCTGTTCCCCATCAGATGTTGCCCTACATGAACGTGGGCACTTTGTCCCGGACGGAGCTGCAGTTACTGAACCAGCTGCACTGCAGGCGAAAAAGACGGCACCGGACTATCTTCACTGACGAACAGCTGGAAGCGCTGGAAAACCTCTTCCAGGAAACGAAATACCCCGACGTGGGCACTAGGGAACAGCTGGCCAGAAGGGTGCACTTAAGAGAGGAAAAAGTGGAGGTACTTTGTTTTGTTTTTTCTTCTTCGACCCTCTCCCATTCGCACTCAAGCGGGCTCGAACCGGATGTATCGCGGTGCGGCTCCAGCCCGGCTCTGCCAGCGGAGGGAGAGCGACTGCTTCGCGGGGGCAGGGGGAAAGTTTTTTATTATTTCCAAGTGCCCTTCCCCGGGGCGGCCGGCCGAGCCTGTCACGGGGCTGTGAGCGATTGTCGGCGGGCGGCTGTGCCTCCTGAAGGCACCCGGCCGGTCCCACCCGAGCGGCTGAAGGCTTCCCCCGCCTCCCTCCCTCCGGCCGAGCGCGGCCGCCGCACACCGGCCCCGGCAGGGCTCCCGAGGGGCTGAGGTCAACCGCGGGTTTGCACGGTTTTATTTTTATTTTTTCCACTCTAATAATTTAATTTCTTAACGTAACAGGTTTGGTTCAAAAACCGCCGGGCAAAGTGGAGGAGGCAAAAGCGATCGTCTTCGGAGGAATCAGAAAACGCACAAAAGTGGAATAAAGCGTCTAAAACGTCACCGGAGAAGAGACAAGAGGACGGGAAAAGTGACTTGGACTCTGACAGCTGATACTTCTAAGTGGGGGGGACATTTCCCGTGGACTGTCGGATACGCTCCAGAGGATGCTACTAATCTTGCACAAGATCTGCCTTGTTGGAGGGGGAAAATATCTGTATATAATGTACAATGCCCCGAGCCGATTCCGTGTAAATAAAATGTGTTGCGGAGGTGTTGCACAGGTAGACGGCGGCGCGTTTTTTCACCCTGCGCCGCCGGGAGAGGAGAGGGAGAGGAGAGCCGGGAGCGATGGCGCGCAGCTCCCCGGGGAGCAGGGCCGGCCTCGCCGGGGCAGCTCCCTGCTCAGCGGGGCGGTTCCACGGCCCAGGGCAGCGCTGCCCGGCGGGCCCCGCTCGCCGCAGGCCGGGGGCGATGGTGGATCTCGCACTCGGAGGCAAGAGGCTGAGGCCGGGTACGGGGGCAGCCCGGTACGGACGCGGTACGGTACGAGCCCGAGGCGGCCGGCAGCGAGCCCCGTCGCTCCTGCCGGGTTTCCCGTGGCGGTCCGGCCCCGTTCGCCCGGCCGCGCTCCGAGCGCTTCTCCCGTCCGGGAGCGCTGCGGCTGCCCCCGCCGCGGAGACGATGGCCTTGGGAAACTCCAGCAGGCGAGGCAAACCCGCCCCACACTTGTCCCTCTGTCCCGTCTCCCTGCGCCTTCCCCTGTCTCACTGCGGTTATGCCTTGTGGAGTTTCCAAAGCGTTTGTCTTTGACCCCCGTTTAGAAAAGCCGTCTCTCTTCAGCGGCGTTTAAAGTTGTTGTTAATAAATTTTAGACATTATCAGATGAATTACACGTAAGGGGAGTACGAGCCCCTGTGTGCTGCTTTTATCGGGTGTTTTGGAGCAAGTTGCTAATGGAAGTTTTCTCCCCTTTGAGGTAGCAAAAGCTTTGACAGCCTGGTCTCCTTTTACTCGTCCCTCTACGAGGGCCTCGTAGTAGAGACGTCTATTCCCCCTTTAAAATTCACATTCGTTTTCCTTTTGCTTTTTTTCCTTGTGATTCTCCAGATCAGAGCTCATCATTTCAGAGAGGAACCATGGCGGTTTCCCCGTGGTGTTGTGTTTAGGAAGACCGTTCTGTCTCCTTGCCTGAAAGGCTGTTCATAAAGTTTAAACAAATAACCTGAAAGTGTAAAGCCAATTTAGATGATCTCTGGCCCGAAGACTTCATGCTGTGTCTTTCATTCAAAGTTAAGTCGTAGTGAGCTAATTTTTCTTAATTGTGGCCAATGCCTAAACTCACCTCTATCTATTAATCTTGCCTAGTTTAGACAAATTGTTTTTTTCAAATATACTCACCGTTCCTTCTGGTGGCATGAGAAAGGGTCAATTGCTGTGTTTCTTGCCCTTATGCTTTTTCCTATTTTTTGTGATATATCCAGCTTTTTATGGATGTTGTAACATGGTGCCCACTGCAGGTGTTAGAGCCGGTCTTAGTACCTGTCTGCTCAGAAAACTTTTTAATGTTAATGTTTCCACATAGATGTGCTATCTCTTTCTGAGTGATCTATCACCACATCATGATGCAGGAACAGCTGCTGTGGAAGCAGTTCAGTATGGTTTTGTGTGAGCCAGTCCTTTAGGGGGCTAAGAGTTTCACTGCTCTCTTGAAGAAAAGAAATTTAGCCTCTTGTTCCTCAGTACAGCAGAGGAAGGGAAAAAGCAAATGGATTTTTCTTCTTGGATACATGTAATGGCTTGGTTTTATGGAGCTATAACATTTTGGAGATTCTATTCCTATGAATGCATATTTGACCTCTGTAAACTATATTGAATCACAACACAACAGCACTAAAAATTAGTTTTCAAATTGCTGAAAATTAGATTTGAAAAGAAGTGTTTTGTTATGTTATATGGAGGAAGTGTCACTGAGTGGATTTTTAATGTCACGACCTCTGTATTTAGCCATTGTTAGGTTTTAGAGTGCATACTTAATTTGCAAATAAAAGCCAGGTCTAAGGATAATATTGCCCAAGACTTCACAAATGCTTATATTTGTGTTACTTTCAAGTGTAAATGTCTCTACTGCCAAAACAGGAGCTTTGTAAGGTTTTGTTTTGTTGCTTTTTTTTTTTTTTTGTGAGGTGGTAGTTTTAGAAGTTACTATTAAAGATTTTAGCTTGAGTAGTGGAATGTGGGAGTTAAACTGGATCTGGGTTTGTAAGAAGTGAGATTTAAAAGTATTTTTGATTACCAGTAGGAGTTACTTGGAGTTGCAGTACATATCTTTAAAGAAACTTAGACTTTTCCAACAGGAGCAATGGTTCCAATTGAGAACAGTGGAAGCTCCAGGTCCCCGGATATTCCAGTTTATGGATTTATTGAGAACTGTTTGTTCTGTGGAAGCATGGGATGTGATGTAAGACTCAAAACTTTGTATTCCAAAATACAGTTTCTATCCATGGAATTGTGATGAAATCACCTCTGATTTCTTTAAAATAACATTGTGTCTTTGTCTGTGTTAATTTTTGAGTTTTCTATAAACTCTTTATTACCATAAGCTTGATCATGCAGTCACATGAATCTATTGTTGTTACTACATGTAGGTGTAGATCAACTGACATTAATAATATGACTTGGAAATCTAATTGAAAAGCAATTTTAATCTTGACCTAGAAGTTTAACCTTATTAAGATGGTGTTTGTGCCATTAATAGTAGCAGCTGTCTCATTCTTTTTTCAGTGGTGTCTGTTGAAAACCTAAAGGATTCATTCTATCATTTTAGCCTCTACAAAATGAGATTCTGTGCAGTATGGAAGTCTGATAGTGAAAAGGTAGTGAGAAGACTGCATGAAAAGGATTAAGAAAGTTGAAAACTAAATTATTGAGAACATGAGGGGGATATATTCTGTTTTTGGAGGTCTGTCTGGATTTTTATTTTAGGAGAATTCCTACATGCCAAAATGCAAATGCCACGTAGCAGCTTTCATTATTTTCTTTCTGTTCATGCAGTAGGAACAAGTCAAAGTAAGGGACCTGAATACATGCTATGTTCCAGCAGATTCAGTTCTAACAAAGGGGCTTTGAAAGAGTTGTTTCTGTTCTGTTTGTCTAAAAAAGGAGGCCAAAAGAGATTTTTTAATAAATTTATTTGGTTGGTTTTGTCTGTATCCCCTCCACTGCAATTTCCAGCCTTGTATGTTGGGCAAACACATTCTCAGAAGATTGGATGAGACTGAACTGTGTTGTATTGCTCATGGTACTGGGGTACTCTCTGGGCTTTACAACTGGAGTTCAGCTTCTTGCTGTCTTACTGATCTTCTATGAAATGTTGGACTTGTTTCTTTCTTAATTTCTGTCTGTAGAATGAATAATATTCCTCTCAGATCTCACAAGGGAGCTAGGTTTAAGGGAGCTAGGTTGAGTGGGGGATCATAAGAAGAAACGTAAGCTACTTTGGAGGTTCACCACTGTAGTACAGAGTTATTCCAGATAATGCTGTGCATTATAGAAGCAATAACTAAATAATTATACAAAAGGAGCATACGAGCATACACCAAATAAATCTCCCTGACACCAAGCTGGCTTAGGTTACAAAATTCTATTGCAAGGGAAAGGTAGGGAGGGCAATGTGTACTAAGGGTCCAATGCAGAAGTTTTCTCCTGTATGGAGGCAGACTCAGTAATCTGATGTGCTATCTTCATTGTGCCATCTGCATCCAGATAGAAGAAATTTATATTTCTATTAATACTCTATTTACCATATTAATTTCTGTAGTTCTTGTTTTAATGAGTAATGCTGGAAAGCAGAGGTCAGATTTTTTTTTGCTTGACATGAAGTGATTTATTATCAGCTGAGAATCTGGACTTTTTTTACCTTTCAGTTTTACTAATACTTGAGTGAACTGTTTCTGAGCTTTACTATAATGGGATCCTGGGAATATAAACCATGAAAACTCTTTCTTACACGTGACTTCTGAAGCAAACCTTTGGATTAGTGGAAGTTATAAAAAACACACAGCATTAAGGTGAGTTCATATTTTTTGTGCTCCATCTGCATTTATTGGTTCTCTGGGATTAGACACTGTGGAGCACAAAGGAGCAAAAACCTAAAGAGTTTTTGTTTTGTATTTTAACCCCCTAGGGTTTTATTCCATTTATACTTTATGCTTTCCTACTTCAGAGACATGGTGAGCCTAGACTCAACCTAGACAGAGAAGTTTAGTCAAATTACCCTATTTTTCTGGAGTTGCTACTTACCCTGATTTGATTGGAGTCTATTACACAAAGGTAAAAATTATAGCTGCAAGGTGTGGGATTGTAAGAAATCAATGCAACTTTAGAGTGACATATCTCTAGAAAGTATCTGACAACTTTAAATACAGAAACCTGAATCTGGATAATTCAGATACAGAAACCTGTATCTGGAGAATTCATATTTAAAATAATAATAAAAAAAATCATGCTTTTTACACTTTTGTACTCAGGATAGAGTAGATGTCTACAGATTATATCCCTCAAGACATAAGGCAAAACTTGAGGCACAACTGAATAGAACAAAAATGGAGCAAGAGAAAGGCCAGAAAACTTGTTAAAGCACAGAATTACCTCGAGTTGAATGTTGAAAGCTACTTCACCTTTGCCTTTTAAATGATGTCTGAATACTGGTGTTCATACTGCAGGCTTATCAGGAGATTTGGAGTTTATACCTCCAAGCACATCGAACAAGCCTAGAAGTTATAATCATTCCTTTTGCATCATATCCAGGAAAAGAGTCTTTCCCCAAAAAACTCAAAGCATTGAAATACCACCAGAGTTTAATTTACTTGTTTATGTAAGCACGTTATTGTTATTGTTATTGTTATTGTTATTGTTATTGTTATTGTTATTGTTATTGTTATTGTTTTTGTTTTTGTTTTTGTTATTGTTTATACTTTGCCTTTCTGAGGCAATGTTTGCTAGCCAGTGATTGTAGAGTGCTTTCTTAACAGCATGTGTTGGGTTTTCAGCTTCACTATACCATGGCAAAAAGGATGATTTTGGTGAACTGTAACCCCCTTACTCAAGATTCAGTTGTCTTCTTCAACAGGCTGCCTGTAGAACTTCTCCCCTTGCTGTCCAGGGTGGGTGAATCTGTGGACATGGCAGACTTAGTATGTACTTTCCCTGGAAAAAAAATGCCCAAGGAAAGGGGGGGCCATATTCTGTTGGTGTCAGCTCAGTGATTTGGTTTGTAGGGAAGCATCACAGACTAAGTTGCAAATTACAGAGCTGGAATGAGCTGTTGAGCACAAGGATAAGAACATCTGAGGCTGGCATCCCTCTTGACTCAAAGGTGTTACAAGTGTAGAACCTGAGCATAACTGTATTTATTTCCTTACTTGGGAATTTTGGCAAGCTATCAAAGAGCTTGGCTGTGAATTTTCAGAGTGATCCTGAGGTGGGAAACTACTGTTGCTCCATTTTGCTGTTGGAAGTGCTGAGGTTCTTCTTCCTCGAGGGGATACACGAGAAGTCTTTGACATAGTGTGGGGAAGTAGAAGAGATGACATTTTTTCACTGGTGGATTTTAATGCCATCATCATGTTTTCCTGTTATCCTGCTGGAAATTTGACATTTCTGATGAAAATAAGGCCTTCATGGTTGATGTAATTATATATCTAATTTCATTTGGTTCATAAACAATTTGCATGTATTTTTGCCATGTCCGTGAACCCAAATTGAAGGCTAAATTAATGGAAGATGAGTGAATAAAGGTACAATAAGGTTTGGGTGTATGAAAGACATATTTTTAAAAGCCACAAAATTGGAGACCTAACCTACTTTGTTTGCACACCCAAAAACTCTTGCTGAGTGTTGCATGTGCAAGGAATGCAGTGCCAGCAGAGAGCAGCTAACTTTCTCTGGAAATAGAAATGGAAAAGAGTTCTTTTTATGCCAAATTTTACCCCACAGTGGATAATTACAGCCAAGTTGTAAACCCCTTAAAAGCAATAAGGCACCAGTATAATGAAACACATAACTGAAATTTACTGTACTTGTGTAGATTGCAAGCTTACTTCTGAATATTTAGTGTTCAACTTCTTAAATCTGTAGTGTTCACAGAGGGCTTATAAGTGCTAGAATTTTGATTAACTGTCTCAAATAAACTACTGCTATTGTTATCACTATAAATCTCCCTAACCTAAGAACCTCAAGGAGGCTGACATTTTCTGTGGAAACTGTAATGATTTAGAAGGGCATGAACCCAACACCCTTTATTTGGAGCTTCCTGTCATTATATAGAAAGTCTCAGGCTTAATTTACATCAGTTATTAGGTTTTATTTGTTTAATATTTATCTTTCATCAGTTTTATACTGTGTTTATCATGCACATTTTTAGAACATACTGTGTTTTTCTTTCAGTTGGCCCTAATGGTATAGAGACAGCTCTTCCCAGTGAAACTTACTCACCTGAGACTCCTTTAGCCTGGTTGAAATTATGATGTGGAAGCCTGACCCAAAACCTTTGTGAATTAACGAGAAACTTTTTTTTTTTTTTTTTTTTTTTAGAGCTGATAATATTTCTCACTGACATCAGTGGATGTGGTTACTTTGCAAGGTGATCAGTGAAGAGAAGGCATTTATCCTTGGTCAAAAGGGACAGTGATTATGGGACAGAACCATGCAGGAAGGGATCATTAGAAATCCCAGGGGAGCTTTCTCTCCTTAAAATTTTCTACCTGTCCTGCTCCAATTTTTTCAGCTGAAGTGGTCTTTCCCACTTTTGTACAGGTGCAGTTTTAGTAGTAGAAATAAGTTTCTGTCACTAAAGTCACTGCAATTAGTGCTGTTGTTGATGGAATAAACTTATCAATGTATCTGGATTAATGTTAAAAGTTTCAGTGAAATATCTTTTAAAGTAAAAGTCATCTCCACTGAAATAATTACATAACACAGTCTTTAAATGTGCAGTAATATTGTTGGCAAATGTTTCCTTGACATAGAAGTGGGTGCTTTCCATGCAAGGAGGCTTGACTAGAGAAAACATTAGGCTCTCAGAAACAGTGTTACGTTTATCTGGACCAGCATAGAGGCAAGATAAAAGTTTATTGATACCTATCACCCTTGTCCTTAAAGGAACATCTGATTTACCACATGTTTAAGAAAACCCAGAACAGTGCTCCTGAATTGCAAAGCAGCTGTGTTTTTCTCTGCTCATGTATTCATTGGCACAGCTGCTTCAGATATCTGGGCATCTAAATTATTCTGACATCAGAAAAAAACACTGAAACAGGGATTGATTATGGCCATATTGCTTATGATGGTTTAATGCCTTGGCTGACTGATCACTGGAAAACTTGTTCAGTCACCAGGCATATTACAGTTAAGAGGTAAGTAGAATTCATGTTGAGCACTAAGAGCTAGGACATTAGGTGCTCTAGAGTCATTCTTTCTAATATCAGTCTCTTTGAAGTAGCTGTCATAGGAACAGAAGCAGTTTCCATTTCAGCTTCACAGTCTTTTTGGTTGCATGGTGAAAATTTTGATATTGGATGGATGGATGGCTACAAAATTAAAAAATAAAATGAAATGCAATAAATGTGATGTTAACAGTAATCTTAAAAAGTCTATTAATTTGTGTCTTTTGAATTTCTGTACATTTTTGCTGTTATTCTCTCCATTTCCAGTCTAGGTTGTCTTAAAAACCACTGACATTTTCATAATGTTTGAGTACTATTTTGGAGCCAGTCTATTAATACCAACATATTGATTTGTTTTTAAAAAATAATTTTTGCATCAGCACAAAGTAGAAACACAGCTGTCACAGGAAAGTATCTTAGAACATTTTTGGAGAAAGCAAATCTAGGCAGTATAGTCTAATCTTCACCTCTGGAAGCCGATCACATGAACTGGAAACAGTACTCTTCCAGTCTGCATCGCCAAGTGACCCTTGGCCCTGTATGAAGAAGAGCAAGAAAGAGCCACATTTCCCTACTTTTCCAAGTCAACTAGATGTAAACTCAGTGCATCTATCAGGGGCAGTGACTTGCAGAGAGGAATGGGCCCGCAAATATAGCCAATAACAACTTTAGAGGGTTTTAGTTGAGGGTCAAAACCCTTTAAGGTTTGATTAAAATGATATCTGTACAACTGAAATATTATGATTTTTTTTTTTAAATAATGTGAGATACCCTTCATGTTTATTTTTGGAACAAAAAACTTGAAAATAATTGCTGTTTGTAGATCATCATATGTTTTTGTTTGGGTTTATTTATTTTTACAAACTCTTGCTGGCAGTCCTTCTTGTTGCAGCATAAATTGTGAAGACAAGAATTTAAACATGTAAATAACAAAAGCCTTCTGACCCGTTTTAGAAATCCTACTTCTTTCTTGTAGCTCATGGCTGTGCATGTGAGACAATCAAATGGTGGAATTCCATATAAGTGAATCATCTTTGGTATAGAAGTGTCTTTTGTGCAGAAAAAAATCTATGGCAAGTTATGCTATGGTTGATGGTGCATGACTTAGAGATTGTACTTGCAAGGACTGAGGTCCTTCATAATGTATTTCAGCATGTTTGAACCCATACCTGGCAGATACAAAGTGAAATCTATTAATAATGAAGTATTTAAAATACTTGTGAGGCCCAGAGGACAGGTTCAAGGCTGAAGCCTCACTGAGATAGGTCAGCTAGAGACTGAAACAAAGAATATTGGTAGTATTTTCAGCACAAATTGAGACTGAGAAGTACAGTTTAGTGGATAGAACACTAGTATGGGAGTAAGAGAAGAGAATTTATCTGTAATTCTGCTGTTAGAAACTCTGAATGCTGACTGTCTCAGCTGGGCCAAAGATGTTTCCATCTGTAAAATGGAAACCGTTCACTATGACATCCATAGATACCAAGTGCTGTGTACTGTTACTCCATCACAGGGTCTTCTGAGCAAGTGTTTCCCTTCATTTAATCCAGAAAGAGGAATGTTTTAGGTTGGAAAATAAAGATATTTAGATAGACTGTAATACCAGATCAAAGAGGTTCTTCAGAATGAAATGCTTCACAACCTAATTTAATCTCTGTTGCCTCACCAGCAACAGGCTGATAAATTTGTAAATTAGAAGTCACTTTCCCCTCTGACGTATTATTTAAAATCCATTCTGAAGAAAGGATAAAACAATTTCAATCTTATCAAGAAGGCATCTGGGCAAGGGTGAGATGCCAAGGAAAAAATAGGTTGTCCCTCTGTCATATATTTTGTACTTCTAGGGGAGGGACACTGTACATGCTGTAGAAGAAGACATTGAAAGAGTAAAGGGGGAATATAAATCCATGGATTTAGAATCATCTAAAGAGGTACATAAATCCATGGCTTTTTTCAAAGTGAGAGCTTGCAACTGTTTCTTTTCTGAACTGTTTCCAGTTAGTATTTTAAGAGAGGGATGGATCTGAAAGATTTATCACTTGTCCTAGCCTGGCAATGCAGAAAATTACGAGTCTGATTACTTCATGATCTGTATCTGGGTGTGACATTTTTACTGTTTTTTAGTGTGTGTGCCTATATTTGCATCTACAAGGACAACAGTTTTTCTTTCAGTGTTGTCAGCATCCCACTGAGAGGCCTTCCAGTGCATAACTACCAAATGTGCTTGTAATCACTAACAGAAAGATAAATGCTATTATTACACATTGTAATTTCATTAATTTGATAAAATCTGTTTTGGCTTGTCACTTGCTCCCTATCAAAATAAATTACAGTGCTGTAATGCTCCACTGTGGTAAGTGGATAACCACTTCATGGCAGGTGTTGAGCGGAGCTGAAAATTATGGCAACCTCAAAGTTACTATTTGGAGTAATGGGGTTTAATGTATTAGTACTTGCAATGGTGTGGGGGTTTTGCAGCAGGATCAACAGTGTGTTTTTCTAAGTAAGACAACCCTTACTGCAGGGATGGTTGATCAATGTTGACCAATATAACTGACCAAGGTTTTCCCCACCCCCTCTCTCCTCCTAGAAAGGACAATGGCTAAGAGCAAAAGGCTTATAAAGGGAATAAGCTCCTTGGACTGACTACAGGGCAACTCTGTGAGATGGATGGGATCTCACAGGGCTGACTGTAAGTGAGCTTCCAGTCACCCACACTCGGGAACAGCTAGGTTCTTGATCCAGGGCAGGAGACAGCAGCTGGGATTTGGCCAGATGTTGCAGCTTGCTGACCTGCTCATGTCATTACTGTCCTTTGCTGCAATAGCAGGAGATCAGCCCCATTCCTTTTGGGGACTTCCTCATGCCAGAGAAATCCCTAAGGAAGCAATTAAACTACAACAAGCTTCATAATAACTTGCATTTTAACCTGTGATCTAACTTTGTAACTCATGAATAAAAGCTAGGTAGAACACTGCTGATTTTTTCCTAACAGTAAGAAGATTTACGTGGTTAACATTTTATTCCTACATCTTGAGATGTTATAAACATTATAAACGTTATAGATGATATTTGTAAACAGAAGTTATTTTTGAAGCAAAACATAAATACATGCCTAGATTAGGTCAGCTGGTAAAAAGAATCAATACTCATTATTGCTATTTAACTTTATGGAGTGACAGAAATATCTCACAGACGAAACACAGTAAAGAAATTTATTCTTGAAATGCTGCTGTTCCTTAGGGACTCAGTGTGGGACAGAACTGCATGTGTTCTCCTCATAGGGTATCTGAGGTGCCCCAGGTGTGGGCTTGCAGCATCTCTTCAGCACTTCTTCTCTCATAATGTCTTGTATACATGATTAATTTCAGTGGAAATTTTAATTTATTCTTGCATTTGTGTGTATTTTGGTGGCCAGAAGGACAGTTTCAACCTGAAAAAGAATACTCTTGTGCATTTATAGAATACAGATTTTAGGATAATTTAATTTTAATACATCTGCATATTGAATGTTTTACTTTTGCTATCAGCAGTTATTTACCTGAAATATGGGGAAGTGACTGGGGAAGGGGAGGAATAAAGGGTGTTCTTAAAAAATAAAAAAGTGTTCATATCTCCATGACAAGTATCTCCTGGTGGAAGGACGACTGTCTATATCAGCTTTCACCAAGAGAGAGGAAAAATGGGAATACCCAGGGTGCTTTGTCCTTTCATTACCAGCACCATACAAGAGCAGTTGGAAGTTAGCACTGTGTCATGTTTCAGTCTGTTTCTGGTTTGCAGCCCTTTAGCCTGTGTACATTTCCAGCAATATCATGGGTTTTCTTCATGTCTTTACATTTTGCTGCCTGTAGAGCTTTACTGTTCTTAAAAAAAAAATTAAAAAGTTATTATTTAATTTTCCCCCTTTTCCCCAGCTATACCTGTTTGCTCTAAAACAGCTCATGAAGTTTTGTTCTGTGTGTACATCAGGCAAGAGAAGAGGGGAGCTTGAAATTAAAAAAGTTATTTGTGATTTAGTGTGCATACCTCTGGTAAGATTAGCTAATGCTTGAGCTTTCCTTATATCCAGACAGTTGAAAGTGAAACAACAGAATTAATAATGGCAAACTTCACCTCCTCTGAGAACTGGTCTGTACATGAGCATGTTCAGAATGGTTACTCTTACACTAATTGATAGGATGACTTTCTATAGCTGCATTTCACTGTTGCATTTACATGGATGTTGCATGTGCTGGAAATCTCATGCTGATTTCAGACGAGAACACATCTTCTCTTAGTGGGACATTTTGGTTACATCAACAGTAGTTGCTCCTAAAAACAAGCTTAAAGGGTGCTGGTTGTGGTTGCAGAACTCAACTCATGGTCTGAGATATTCCTCCAAATTTTGCAATGGTCCAAATCCACATCTCTTTCTTCTCAGATAGTGGAGCTCCAGAAATGGGTATGATCTGGCCTAAAAGAACATGTTTGGCACAGTGCTTGCTCATTTAATTTCTTCTGTCTCAAACCACTTCAGTGAGGTTCAGCTTACCCATGAGACATATTCTATCCCTGTGGTGGAGAAATTCACCCACTTCTGATGTGGAACAGACAGAGAAAGCCAAATGCCAAAATGTGTTTGTATAAATACATATGCTGGTGTGGTGATCCCTTTGTAAACATCTGTACTTGAGAATCTTGGTGGATTTTGAAAGCTCCTTGGAGAACATGGGGAAGGATGTTTAACAGAACTCTAACTTGCAAGACAAACAAACATTCCAAGCAAAACTATTTTTTGGTACTTTTCGGGAAATTACACTATTTGCCTTAACGCAGAATTTTAGGTGAGACAGGCAATTCAACAATATGCCATCCCAATAAAAATTCTGCAGGACAGGAATATGTATTTCAGCTGAGCTACCACAGGCTATTTTTAGAAGTTTTAGCTATATTTTAAAATTCAGTAATCTTGGGTTTAACATCTTAATTGATATTTAGGTCACAGTGTAAGTCTGAAGTGTTTTTTTTAAAGTGCTAAATATTTCCTCTGTAGGTCAGTGGGACTCAAAACTCCTTCGTCCCCTTGTATTAAATTGAATCATGACATTACACTGTGCCAGTCAGTGTGTTTTTCAGTCAGATTCTGCTCACATTTCAGCAGGGACAGTGGATGTCAGTGGTGCACCAAAATTGCTTATTTCAAAAGATTCTTTCAATGGCAAAGGTATTTCTGTTGAAACAGGTGCATTCAGCTATGCTCAGTCTGTAAACTCAAAAATTGCAATAATGGTGTGCTTTGTGAGTTTTTCAAGAGCTAAGATGGAGTTAGGTTTGTTTAGCAGGATGATGTTAAAATTCCATCAGTGTCACAGCAGTTACATATGAACATGTGTGACAGCTCAGAGCTCACCCAGATCTGCTCATGGTTATTGTCACTTTCTGCAGGTCCTGGACATCTCTTGACTAAATCTTGACAGGTTTGAGATCTGATGCAATGACAGCAAAATGGAAGGGATATCTGGCATGTATTTTTTTTTTTTTCTGACTTCACTATGCAATTTCAAACCTGGAGGAGAATAGGGGAATGTCACCAGAGTCAGTGGAGTTGAACTTGATCAAGTTATTAATTCTTTGCTCCTGTTCATGTCCTTACTCTCCAGACTGCTTTTGCCAGCTTTAACAAACACAGAAGTTCATTATGGACGCATACTGTGGGTGCACTATTTTTGTTTCACTTTTCATTTTCTGTAAATGGCAAAAGGACCATGACAGTTTTTAGCTTAAGATGGGAAGACCCTAATCAAATGATTTTAAGAAACTTTAGGACCTGATCCATGGCACTGGGGTTGTTTTCTGTTTATGTCACAGCATCATTCAGTCGCTGCAGAACACAGCAGACAATGTCAGGCTTCTGCAAAAACAGTATGAAACAAGGAGAAGATGAAATTTGGGCATGGAGCCTCCTGGTATGCTTTGTAACCTTTTTCTTTATCGCTAAATAATAATAATGAAAAAATAGTGTCCTAAAAATGATCCGTGCAGTTTCAAATTGAGATGTTAGCCAAAAAAATCAGCCTCTTTTGGGGGTGCAGGTAATTCTCCTATAGTCTAATGCTAAATTTTGTGCATGCTGTAGGCAGGGTGAACTCCCTGCGGATGTATGGCAATGAAGAAGGGTGCATGTTTTAAAGGGTGGTGATGGGAATTTATAAAGTGCGAGCAAGAACATTTCTACCTACATAATACAGACACAGGGCATAAATTACATGCAATCTCTCATATGCACCATTTTGAGCCCATGTATTTGGAGATATGGCAGAGGCCCGTGTTAATAGTTGTTCATATGTGATGTACATCACATTCTGTATAATTATATAATTTCAGTTTGCCTGTGAGGGGAATCTGAAAAGAGAAATTCAATTTACAGAAAAAGTTCAACAAACTATTAGTGTTGGAAGGAAATTGAAAAAATGGATTTCTCTTTTTAACCTACATACATTTATAGAAGATATGCTAGAACATAACTCTTCTATGCTCCATTAGAAAGAGCAAAAATTGTCTTGTTAATTGCAAAACAACCACTGGGTTTGTATTGTGTAGAATGCAGGTCAGTGTAAAAGTCAACTGAGTGATGTGCCTTGGAATGAATTACCATTTTGAAGGATAGGTCCTGCATGCTCATTTTCGGTTTTGGCATTTAATGCCTTCCTCTCATTCAAATATGTGGGAGGAATCAAATGTCAAAATCGTCACTGTGTATGATATATAATTTGTCTCTTGTATTTCAGTGGGAGGAACATCAGACCCCAAAATGATTATGTGTCTACTCATAAAGCATACATCATCACATATTTTAATGTCAGTTGCGGGAAATGCAGATAGGGTAAAATATTGTTGTCACCTTCCCCTTTCTGAGTTTCTGCTTGTGTTTTCTAAGTACCCTTGCAGGATGCCAACAACCCAGAACTTCAATTCTATATCTGAAGCTTTGGTCCTGGTCAAAGCAGACCTCTAGAGACAAACATGTCCCAGGACTTCAGGATCCCAGTCCAGATCTAGGTCAAAAGAATGAAACCTAGGGTTTGTGAGTAGAGCTTTTTTTACTTGAAACAACATGCAAGACATCCTGTAAATTTCCAATTATGCTCAGTAATAACACGTCTATTTTACAGTTGGAAAAATAGAACCATGGGGAGGGTAAAGGCCTAGTCACAATTTACAAGTCAGTGGAAAAATTCAGGGGAGCTCAGGTCTCCACAGCTCTGTGATTCTTAAAAACAACTGGGTTCAGCAATTTACAACCTTTTTGTGTTAACTATATTAACTATATTATATTATGTTAACTGTTATGCTATGTATATTATATTATATTATATTATATTATATTATATTATATTATATTATATTATATTATATTATATGTGGTTTCAGTTTAAATTTTGGTGCCGTTTATAGAATGCATCCTGAAGAGGCAAGAAATAAAGTAGAGGAAGGGTGTGGGAGATAGTGTGCTGGATATGAGATGAATATTCTGCATGCCAGCAGCAGGGACTGCAGTGAGCCAGCAGGTCCTTTTCTGAGGTTTCTCTGGCTGGCTCTTGCACAGACCTTGAGGATGTTGCATCCTCCAGCAAATGATGCTAGGAAGGTAAGGGACCACTATACAATTTGGACAGGCTCCTATGTCTGTTTGCATTGCTCCTGATGCTGAAGCATGCCCAGAGAAGCAGAATGGAGAGGAAAAAACAAACATCCCTGCCCTTGTGAGCTCTGGATTTTACCCTTGCCTTGTCTGGGTTTAGCTCACTTCCATAGCATTCTGCCTTGTGGTTGCTGTCTGCGTTTATCATTCAAATATCATTCATGGCTCCCTGAGACAGGGTCAGGCAGGACCAAAATCTGTCCTGTTCCCCCTTGCACCTTGTTTAAAACAGCTGCTCTAAACAAGTTTTGTGGAGGGGTCCAAAGCCTATTAGAAATAAATGGAAGTCTTACATCAACTTCAGGGGGGTTTGGATCAGACCTTACATGTCTGTTCTTACTCCTAGTGCAGTCTCTGGGATTTTTGCCAGGGATTCATTGGGAATAGTTTGACTTCACTGTGACCAGGACTGGGTCCAAGATGAGCATACACAAGGGGAATGAACAGTCTTTTAAAAAATTTTTAATTCCCTCTCAAGTCTCCACAGCAATGGAAAATGGTGTAAAGCAACACAAAAAACTGCATATCCTCGGAACAGAGATGAGAATTCTAAGTACATGCAGTTTTATTGAATGTTATCAAGGCTTCCTAGTAGTTAATTTGATTAAATGGAGCTCCCTGAAAGTTCTTTCTCTAAAAGTGATTTACAAAGTGTTTCAACATGAAGAGTTTCCAAAAGCACTTGGATGTCAAAGAAGAGCTATTAATCTTTATATTAGCATTCTGAAAAACAGCATGTGTTCCTTGATTAGTTGATATTTGTTTGCATTCTTCTTTTCTACAGAGGATTATCACTTTGACCTTTTTAAACACACTGTAGTTCTTGAACATGTAGGAGTTAAATATTTTCATGTTTATAGACTGACGTTAATCTGGCTTTCACTGGTGTAAATAAGGACTGAAGCCCACAAAGAATACTGAAAATCCTCAGATGTGAGTTCTAATCATCTTTATCTCATGAAACACATCAGTGAGCAAGCTAGTATGCCGTATGTTTGACCACCTTGGACAAGTCACACCAGGGCCAACCCTGGCCAGCTCTTGCCCATGCTGATTGTCTAACTCATTTCAGCAGGATTGATCTAGGGAGATGAAGGATTTCTGCCTCCTGCCTTTGCTGAAAAGAAACTCATACAGGATTGTCCTAGTGAGCAGATTACAGGATTTCCCTTGCAATGCAGATATATGTCTTTCATCATTTTAAATAAACATGAAGAATGTTCACTAAACAGAAAAGTAACAGACACTAATTTATGTGTGGTATACTTCTGTTTCATGGTGGGTTTCAACTGTACCTTGGCTGTGTATTCCTTATTGATATTTCTGCTCTGTGTGTGTGTGTGTGTGTGTGTGTGTGTGTGCAATTAAAAAGTCCTGTAAGCTGACACAGCATTAGACTGGTGACATGTTCAGCTGCCTGGGACAGAGAGTGGGGCTGGAAGTTATAAACAGCAGAGGTGCTGTGCACTATCAAGAAGAGACAAAAATAAGTATCATAAAGATTCATTAAAAAGGTCATATTTGGTGAAATTCCAGCAGAAACTGCAAGACCACATCACAGAAATGAATAGCTAAGTTAGGGTCCAGAGTTTCAGCACGTGCACTTGCTCCAAAATAAACTAAAAAGTACCAGTCTTTGTTGTCATGGTTAGGACTGTTATGTCACTTTGACATTTTCAGTGTCATTAGTTTGGCTCTTTTTTCAGGTGAGAATCTTTAAATTAAACATTGCTTTGGATTGCTTAATAATACTTCTGCTTGGACGAAAACAGAAGAAAAAAGAAGCCACTCAGTTAAGGATCTACTGCCTGTTACAATTTGGACATAATATGAAAGAAGACATCATTGCCTATTTTACTAGTTAGTATTGTGGGTCTTGCTGATTATTCATTAATTTGCATTCTGGAGAGCCCAGTCATAATGGAAGCCTTAGAAAAATAACTTTATCTTCAGGTGCAGCTGAACACTGGATTGTTGCAGCCCCTTGCAAACTTCCTCAAGGCCACCAGAGCTGCAGCTGGAAACTGGCAGTATCTGCAACCTGGCTGGCAGAGGATGAGGGGATCATGCCACTGGTAATATCCCCTTTTTTGAGTATGCAAAGGAACTCCGCCAAGTATTTTGCATTTTAAGTGTGTTTTCTTGGTTATGCTTCAAGCTTTTGCTGTGTAAATCTATTTCCCTTTCTCTCCTTTTGTCTGCCCAGCTCTGTTTCTTAGTGTGTGATTTTCTTTGGTTACTCTCCCTTCTTTAAATTCTGGTTGTCACTACTCTGCTGTGTCCTAACTTGTGGCTTCTGGCCATCTCAGCTCTTGTGTGCTCTTCTGATCTTGTGTTTCATATATCCAAGCCATAATGTATTTCTTTCTTAACCTTCCTGCCTTCCTGTTTTCATCCTCAAATATTAGATAAGTTAAATCTGCATGCAAATTTATACATGCACATAAATAGGGAAGATGGACGATCATTGGAGTGTGGAACTTTAAAATAAATAACATATGTACTTTTCCCACCCTTGTAGGGAAATTTTGGTGGTTTGTGTTAGCCCACTAGCTTATATTTGGTTAAAACAAGCACTTTACCTAACCTGTCGACCCTAGTCCCTATCTCTGTACCCTGGAGGATTTGGTTTGGCTTGGCAAATACTATATAAAGGGGTAATCTGCTTCCCTCTGCCAGCAGACTGCTGCCTGAGTCTGATAGCCATCTACTTAACTGGCTTTCATGAAGTGCAGAAATGCATGTTGGGTTGGGCCTGCTAATGGTGCATAGAGTTTTTCCTGTAGTAAGCTCTCACACATTTTTAACAAAGTTCCAAGATTGTTATTTTTTGCACAGCATTTGTGCAGACAGCTAAGTAATGGTGGGTGAACTGCCACATCCCCAAATTTAGGCTGGAATTTTCTACACCCAAACCCCTTTGCTCTGGCTGCAAGGCAGTAACACAGCACAACTGGTCCAGTAGAGTCCGGAGAACTTTTGGTATGCTGCCACAAATCCCACAGCCTTTTGGCTGACCCATCACTGCCTATGTACAGCAGGGAGAGCCAGCTTTTGTATAGGAGCCACTGTATTCCCAAGGAGGTATTTTGGGCAGACCAGATACAGCCACGTTTATGCACTTGAGTTTCAGAAACTTTCCAGACTCCATCTGCGCACTGTTTCCCTTTCCTACCCCTCTCCAAACAGCACCAAGCAGCCATGTGGCTGGCTGGTTGAGGTTGGTTACAGTGGTGTTGTGGGCCACCTTTTGCCACTGGGTTGCCACTTGACATTCTTGGTCTGCATGAACTGCTCTTGCAGGGTGCTCACAGCTGCATTGTGCAAAAGCTTTCTCTCACATCTAGCTTTATTTGAGTGTGGCAAAAAGCCTGATGCCATATGGGCTATTCATTGACGCTAGGAATTTAGTATTATGTCTTGCCTGTCACTTAATTAGCTGTTATTTATTTTAATAGAATGCATAATGCAAGGAATTATTTTTGTTTAAAGGACTTAAGTTGACTTAAAGCCACAGGGAAGAGGAAAAACCCTCCCATCTACAAGAAGTAATAAAGTGCTTTTGTTTTTCTAAAATTATTACTATTTGAAGTCCAGTATGCCAGATCTGGAATATTGAAGTAAAGGTTGCACTGGGACTTCACAGTTATTTACTAGGTGATTATTTAGAGTCACTTTCTTTTTAGTCAGTTGTAACATTTTACCTTTCGGGGCTTGACTGGGATATAGTATCACACTTGGTTCTAGCTGTGTTGCAGTAATCTCTGTGTGACATGGAGCCAGAAAGACCTATAAAAGCAGCTGTTGCTTTCATTAAAACCATTACAAAGGTCTGTTTGTGGTGTCCCCAAAAATAATTCTGATAATTGGTTGTTAATTTTAATTACTCACCACTTGAATATCTTGATAGGACAAACAGGTATCCATGTCCAGTTAAACAAAATAAACACATATTCAGTAATAACTGGATATTTGGGTAACATGTTAAATGTAATAATAGTGTGCAGTGATGATTAATTTATAATCATCAAATCAGTGGAAGCAGGATATAGTTAATATGATGTCATTGTTTAGATAGCCCCTTTTAATGACTTATTTATATACATATGTTCAGTGTTACAAGGTGGTGAGTCGACACTTGTTAGTACTGGGCAAGCTGCACGATCCACTTGTGAAGCTGTTTTTCAGGCAGAAGGTGAACAGTGCCTGCAAGTTCTTGTTTCACTCTGACCTCCAGGCCCTCAGCAGAACCAGAACCAGAGCAGAAGCAAGATACCCAAACTTCCCCATACTGTGAGGAGCAGCAGTCACAGGGTGCATGGCTGTCACGTTTTAATAGAAATAAAATATATATAAAAATTCTGCCATCTCCTTGGGGCCACAGTGTAGATGCAAGAAGCAACAAGTGGACAGGACATTGCAGCTTCATCTTGCCACCTTGCTCCTTTGCAGCCATCCACTGTGGGGTGCTGTACTCAAGGCTCAGGAGACATTAAAAGAGCCCTGCGGAAGGGAGCAAGGTTGTAGGAGCATTTAGTTAGTAAAATGCTTTGGGAATGCTGGAATTTCCTAATATGACCAACGCTGTTCAGCACAGTGCCAAAACACAGCTCCATAGTAGCCACTGTGAAGAAAATTAAGCCTACTCCAGCCAAAACCAGCACACTGGATAAATCAAGTATTTTTTCAGTTCCCTTCACCTTTGCCTTGTGTTGTTTGAAGAATCCTGTCATTCATTCTCACAGCACTGAAAGGAGCAACATATGCTTTGTTTGAATTAGCACTGAATCATGGGTGGGGTGTAAGGACCATCCCATATTCCTCTACCTTGGCCCTTTTTGGGTGCAATTAATCTCAGCAGGGTACCACATCCTCAGACCTACAGAAAAGGAAAATTCTGATGGTCAGGTGGTGAGAAGCAAGAAAATGAGGGCACCACATTGCTACAGCATACATAAATGTTCACAAATTTATCATAATATGAATATGCAACAGGAGAAATGGAGAATTACTTTGGCTTTTTGAATAGCACATGCAGGGAGGTTAGGTTGGGGGTGAAGTTTCTTTTTTTGCTCCAATTTATACCTATATGCAACACACATTGTTGGCAAAAAGTAGAAGTATGATTAATTCACTGTTATGGGCAGGCAGATTTGTCAGATTATGGCTGTGACATGGAGAGTGATAGAACAATTTTCTCATGAGCTGGTTTCAGTTTTCATAACCATTTTGTTTTGTATCAACTCTAAAAACCGTGCTTTGCAGTCAGCAGTTGTTCTTCTCCATATACTTTTATGCATTCTGGTTAAAACTTTTTAATCTTCTTTTAGCCTTGACTGGGATATTCCAGACCTGTCCCATTCCTCTACACAAATGAGCATTAATTATGTGAGTTGACCACAAGGAAGGTCAGAATTAATTTCCTATTCCATACGAAAAAGACAAGTAAACATAAAGCACATGAAAATCTAAACAGTAACTTTCTCCTCTTTGATTCTGTTGTATATCTTTGTCCTTTGAAGTCTAGACAAATAGGCTGTGGCAAAAAGATATGAAGATATTTTTGATAATAAAATTTACTAACTGAGGGAATTATAAAAACATGGCTTCCTTACAATAAAGAGTGTGCTAACAGTTCCTTCAATATGCTGATTTGGTTTCAGTCCAAAATATCCTAATCATAAGTGAGGTGATTTATCAGTTAAGAAAGGCACAAACTCCTTAGAATGATATAACCTCAATATTTTGCCTCTACCCAACACTGCTAATAAGGGATAATCATTTGTCCCGTGTTCTACTTGAGTGGTGAATTGGAGCGAGTTCAGTCGTAAATATGTGTACAGAAGTTAAAGCCTGTCCATTTGACCATCTTGGCTCAAGAGTCTACCTAATCCAGGTGGAAATACATGATGTTAGAGTAATATATTTGCCTACCTCTTCTAATTGATGAAAGTCAGACCTTGCTTCTTACAGAAAAATTAGTGCAGTGGTTCTCACTCTAAAGTTTTGGTTTTACATGGGCTTTTAAATATTGATTTTTTTAAGTTCAGATTGTTTATTAAAATGTGATGGAAAAACAGTCATGTCAAGAAATGCGACCTTTTCACTGTTTTATTTTTTTTTTAAGATACTTGTCCTTTGCAAATATTGTGCATGGTACAACTTTTATAAGAGTAACCTGAACATGGCTTTGGGTTGCAGACAGTGCAGCCATGCTTCTCTAGGATAAATGAGGTGTCACTGCAAAATACCAGCATCAACAACCAGGGGCAGTTTTAACCATGTCTGGGGTCTACTGCATGGTCAAAAGTTATTTATATGAATATTCTCACAGATCACTGCAAACAGTGGAGGTTACTGCTGACAGATAATTGGGCCTGTCAGTGCTGTACATTAATCTAAGCACACCTCTTTATCCATACATATCTAGTACACAAACTACAAGATCCTCTCAGTTCAGATCACTTGTAACCACTGTGCACTTCCATACTTCCAATAACAGCATTTTTTTTTCTGTTATGAAGTCATATTTAAAATGTGATGATTCAATACAAGCAGATAGATTTTTAGCTCAGTGTGCAGAGATTTAAGTGCTGTTTCTTATTGGTGCTAGTGCAAGTCAGGTGGCTAATACCCTGTGCAGCTCACTGAAGATTTGCCCCAAGATGCCTTGTAAATTGCTTTTCATGGAAAGCACATTCAAAATTCACTTTTCCTGTATATGGTTTTTGCTACAGCAGTCTTACTGTAGATATTAAGTTTGTCGCTGAAGAGGAATCATAAAGTCAAACAGGGCTTTTAAAGAAAATCTCATGCAATAAAATTTTAAACTCTAATTGATCTCCTGAACTGCAGCATTTCTCTTCTGAAGGTCATGGCTGGTGTGCATTACAGTTGGCTCTGCTTTGTCCTTAGAGTTTGGCACAAACCAGCTTTACCTGCATTTGCAGCCCTGAGTATAACAGGATCATATTTGGTTTCTCCCATTTAAAAAATAAAACAACTTTAAACAGAGATAAATGACCTCCCAGACTAGAGTGCCTAATTAGAAAAGAGTTTACTTGCCAGCTGGTGAGTACATTAAGCTTTTCTTCCTTCCTCCGACTAGACAGTTCCATAGAAGTTCCCTACCTCTGGTATAATTTCTGTTTCTCATAGATTTAGTTCTGTACCTTTCTTGGGGATGTGTTGATGACTGCTAGATGCAAAAGGATTGCTAAATTGCAGGCTAGTAATTCGGTGCTGCTGTTTGAAGATGAGCAGCTAACTTCACTGTGTATCTTTCTGTGATTCCTTCTACTTCTTCCACAGGAAAGCTAAAGAGGAAAGCAACAATTTCCTGGGCATGCCTGACTCTTGTGATGCTCAAGGGCTGGTATTGGGTAAAAAAATTGCCCTAATAACAATAAGGTTTATTTAGGTGCCTTTTTACCCGTGAGATTAGAACTGGCAGTTCTGTGGTGGATACTGTGTAACGAGGAAAGTGCTGGTTTTGGAAACAAGACTCTGCTTTATGAGCATCTCAAGCCCAGTGTCCTTGACTGTTCTGAAAAACAGGGTTCTGTTTGTGTCAGTTGCTAAGAATATTGGGTTGCCAGTTGCCAATATGGCCTACAATTCCCTATTTTTTAGTAAAGACAACAGTAACAGCACAGTACTCTGTACTGTCCTAACCATCTGCATCACACCTGAGTTAACAGAACCACTTCTGAGTTTTGAGGAGTGGACCCTGTTGTGATTTCTGGTGCTGAATTTTATGATGTGAAGTTCTGGAGGGGAAAGGAGAAAGAAGCAAATGTGTATTTCTGTTAGGGAGTTAAATCTGCGGATGATGGAACGCTGCTCCTTCGAGGCTACCTGGATCGTGCTTGTTTGCCAGGTCCATGTATCAGTGCTCAGCCAAGATGTGAGTAGGTTCTTCAGAGGAAACCTTAGTAAACTCAACCATCAGGCCAAAAGTTCTTGAGAGCTAGTGAGGCTGTGCACCTCCTCTGTCTGGTTTCTTCAATTCAGTCACTTCTGTGTTTTGCTGCCTTCTCTTTTTTGACAGAGAATGAACTGCTTTTGAGTCCTTATATTTTCCTGTCTAATTTTTCCTTTTCAGTCAAGAATTGTTATAAGGGCAAGAGAACATCTACTCAGCTGAACTCTGAGCCTTTTGTTTCAACGGGTCATAAAGAGACCTTGAAAAGTCACCTATCTTGATGCCCTTGCTCAACTAGGGCTCAGTAATAGCTCAGTAATATTAAAGTTCTGGAGATATTTTGCATTACTGACCAAGTATTAAAAGCCACAATTTCAAAGGGAAAGGGATTCAAGGTCTAATTTGACTGGAACTCACCTATTTTTTTTTCTCCCCACAGAAGATGCACTAGAGCTGCTCACTTAAATGCCTTAAACTATTTACTTGAAAGATGAGTATATCACTTAATGCCTATCAAATAAATTTCTGTGGTAAACTGTGAGGGAGAGGGAAGAAACAAATGAGTGAAGACTTGGAGAATTAATGAATAGCCTCACAGACCTAGAGGTACGAGCAAACGAAGAAATGCACAGTGTTGGTCAGTGCCTGCTCAGAGGAGTTGTTCATACATGGGTCAGATGCTCACTTTCTCTCCCACTCTTTGTTTCTGAAGATGCCACTGTGGATTGATTAATTCTCTGTCATGCATTTCAAGCCTTAGCCTGACTGTCTTGACTAACAATTTTTATGTCTATTGTGTAAACTTATGGGTTAGTTGAGTTCAGCAGGGCAGTGTGATAAGAAAGACTCATTCTCTTTTCCCTTTTAAAGGCTATTTGTACTTGCCTGTCCATCTAAAGCCATAGTTTATTGTTTCACAGCTGTGCAAAAAGAAGGATTCAGCAGACCCATTCCAGGAAGAGAACTTAGCAAGCAGACTTTATTTTTCAGTGTAAAAAAACTAAACAAAATAAAAAAATACCAAAAAACTACAACAAACCTTACTTGGATGCAGAAACAAATTTTGTCTATGTGTTTTATAAACTGTAGCTAATGGTTTTGCACTCCAGTTGGCACTTCAGAAGACAGGAGCAGATTAATAGGTGTATCAATTAAGTTTTTTTTCCCTAATTCTGGGACTGTCTCCTTTTTTTGTGGAGAAAAGGAAGCTTTGTTTCGGAAGACCAAGTTGCGCAGAGTAAAAGCCTACATATTCATATTTTAATAAAGGCATTCTTCTCATGCTTAAAGCTTGTTTAAACCCATCATTGAAGTCTGGATTTGTTAGACTGATGCTGGAATGGAAACTGGAAATAAGCTTTGGTCATAATGTAACCAAAAATCACTGATCTCCGGGAAAAAAATTATTTTCTTCTGTATTTGGACTATGGTAAGCCCACTGTGAGCCAATACATATATACAATATTAATGAGACTTTTCCTGCTAACTGGGGGACTTATAAGTGGTAACAGTCTACTTGGCCACTGTCTATCAGAATAGTAGAGGTCTTTCCTCTATTGGCTAGAAAGAAAAGATCTTCTTTTTTTTCTTTTCTTTTTCAGCCCTACATAAGAAAAAGTAGCTCATACAAATGTATTCCCATATTATTTTTTTCTGTGTAACCATTTCAGTGTGGCTCCTCTCCTTCCAAATGAACTTTGTTTTCAGGCATGCTTGACAACTAATTGGCAGTTATAGGTTTAATTCCATGTGACCTCCATGATATGGCTTGCTGGGGTTTCTGCTCAACAGAAGCTTCCTCTGGAAGAGATGTTCCAGTGCAGAGATTACAGAGAACATCAGGTGGGGTTGTGTGGTTTGCACCTTGGGTGGCTGCTGAATGGAGACACAATGGCCTTTCAACAAGGAATATAATTTTCTTCCTTGTCATTCCAGTCCTATTTGTTAGATATGCAATCTTTATCTCTGAGTGTCAACACTTCCAAAAATGGGGACTTCAGACCTCCTAAGCTGTTTGCTGTCTAGCGTTTGTGCATACTTCATGCAGTGCACATACTTCATAATAGTGATTTGTAACTAGCAGTCAAGGGACAGGGAAAGGTACCATGCATGTTCTCACTGCTCAGGAGTGAGAAGCTTTAAATAGCTAAAATAAAACACCACAAATACAACTACTGTTGTGAAATTTTTCCTTTCCAGAATGTCTTTCAGAATCTTGCTGGCTCACAAACACCTGAATTCCATTGTGGTTTGTCATTAACACTGTCTGGGGAAAAAAACTCCAAGGGTTGCAAGTGTCTGAAAATTCCAGTCCCATGAATATGCTAATGGTGAGATTTTAGTTGGTTCCTGACACTGCATCAGAGGATGCTGCTGAGCTGTAATTACTTTGAGAACCAGGGCTCAGAATTTCCTGAGCATTGTGGGTTTCAGTTCTCAATGATAATATGGCATTAATGTGGTTTTTTGCCCTGAATGTTGAGTGTGCAGACAACTGGTCTTTTTTTACACTGGTGGAAATAGTCAACTAACTATAATTAGTAACATTCTACCCACTCTCCAAAATACCAGCGCTTGCTTGGGTCTCAGACTGTCAAGGTTTATTGCAGGCAGTCCAAGACCAGAGAGTTCAATTAGAAAATTAACTTATATGTTATTTTACCATATTAGAGAGTTGATTTCCTTCCAATTTGAAACAGATGATACATTGTTATAAACGGTTGGAGTTGCACTTAATATTTGCCCATAAAAGAGGTAAGACATACAAGACTTTTCCGCTACATTGGGTTAGAGCTTTAAAAATAATACACTTTTTACAAGCCTAACTGCAGATTTTATTCCTTTGAGTCACGTGTGCTTGGTAGAAAACACATACTTTCAGTGCTTCCCAAAGCATAAAATGTGCAATAAATTTTTTTAAAAAGAAATTATACTATGTTTAGTTTTGTAAGGGAAAAAAATTAGTAAGTTTAATCTAATGTCATTAAATGTTGTGGTTTTCAGGTAATTTGTAATCCAGAAACCTTTAGTATATTTGGCTAAATGGTTACAGAAAGCTAAGTTATAAGGAACACTGAAAAATTACTGGGATTACGTTTGGGGCTAAATATTGACTATTAAAATGTTTGTACTTCAAATAAAGTGGTGTGACTATTGGCTCACCAGATATCTAAGCTGAACCTCTACCTTTCTAAATGCTTGAATAATAAATTCAATGGACCTCCCAGCTAGGTGACCTTGCTTCTGTTACCAGGATGGAGCAGATGAAGGAAAAAGAACCCTTGAGCAGGAGCAGCGTCAGACGGAAGTTCAGTAGGAGCTGCTTAGGACAATGCACCATCCAAAAGCCTTTCTTCTGAGAGCAGTCACAACAGCAGCCCTAAACCCTTTCTGGGCTGCAGTGTTTTCCCACATAGCTCCCTTTTTCTGTAGCAACTTAGCATTTCCACAGGGGCTCATGCAAGCAGGCAATGATGGATCTGATATATATGTTTGAATATTTTTTTCTGGGTGTGTGTCTCAGCTTTTGCTGCTCTTCTACAATGTGCATGCCAGCCAGCATAAACAATGCTGGGATTCATTAAGAATATAAATAAGCTGATTGTTGATGGTTTGGTGTAGGAAGCAATGACACCCATAGGGGTCCCAGAGGATGCTTAGGGGGTGTGGTGAGAAAGGATAATGTGTATAAGGCCAGTTGTGCTTATAAAGTAGCTGAGTGGATGAGCTATTTGAGGGAGAGTGCTGACAGTGTTACCTTTTGGAGACAGAATAAAAAGATATTTCAAATAGGAGGCAGATGAATAGTCATGACCTCATGACCTTTAGTGGAACCCTTCCAGTGCAGCTTGTTTGGATCTTTTTCTTCATTAGTGTTTCCTGAAAGTGAATTCAGTAACAGAGTATATCATAACTGAGCATGCAGCACTTGGTGGCATATTATGAAAATAAAAATAGCTTCATATCTAAACCATTCTCCTTATCTCCCATAACAGCAATACCTGTCTACAAATTTTATTTTACTCGGGAAGTTCAGGTTACCACCTTTCCAGCACTTTTTACCAGTCCTATCCAAAAATAATCCTGATTTTTATAAACTAATAAATGGATGGAGTACTTTTAATAAGAAACCCTGAGAAGTCAAAAAAACTGGAAAAGGAGATCAGGGAAAATTACCAATCTGTTGAGAATATGATGTTGCCAAATCCAAAGAAGAAAATAAATCTTGATGCCATCTTTTGGAAAACAGTCACAGTCAGACAGAATTCTGAGTAATGTCCTTCTGCAGGAGTTACTCAAGTTCAGTTTGGTGTTTTCCACTTCTGATAGACTCTGGAAGAAAGCAGTTTTAAGTGAGAGGCTTGAAGTTACTAATTAAGTTACACTGTTATTAATGCAAGGAGTTACACATGAACATTAAAACTACAATAAAAATCAGGTACCACAGCTTTGCATCCAGGAGGAAAAAATTGGATGTTTTTATATGGTGTAAGAACAGCAGAACTGAAAGGGCTTCAGTTTTGTTTGTTTTGTTATGTTTTGTTTTTTGTTTTGTTTTCCTATCAAGAAAAGAATTGTTAATAAGGGGAATGGTGTTTCCCTAAGTACTCATATAGCCATTATTTTTAGGGGTTTTTTGGTGAGGTTCATGTTTTCCAGAAAGAAAGCAGCAGTGCCTTGTAGTAAATGATATAACCAGAGAACAACACTTAAACTTTAGTAACTGAACCATTTCACTGAATAGCACTTAATATATCATATCAAAAGGAGAACAAAATTCAGTCTGTGAATTTCTTTCTTTCAGAAGGGATACAGTCATCCCTTACATATGGGACCCCCCACCCCCCCACCCGAAATAATACACTCCTCATCAGAAGAGCTAAGATGAAATTACTGAGAGCTTGATGAGATCCCATGGTCTCCTTTTTGTTTGCAGCAATGGAGGTGATTGAAGTGGAAGAGACAAGACTTTTCTCTGCAGAGGAATGCGTGGGGAATGAATCCAGCTGTCCCAAAGCAAATTGTAATGGAGACACTTGGTAAAATTTCTAATCCTTAGTTCCCTATTTTCTTGCAATCTCCCACAAATGAAACACAGATAAATGCTCCAGGAGATAAAACAGAGCTATAAACTGCTCACCAGTGGAATCTGCAGAACATTCAGGGCTGGAAGCTTCAGGTTATGGTTGTTCCTCCAGAGAACATAGGATTTCCCTGTTATCTTATGGGTAGGTGCTCTATCTTCCTCTGGTACCTTGCACTCTCAGTCTGACTCTCCTCTCATGACAAAACTTCTCATCTTAGGGGTCTGGCAGCTGAGTAAGTGCAGTCCTTTGAAAATCTGCATGAGACTTCAAGTAGATTACACGTTCCGCTTTCCCCCCTCAATTTAGTTTTTCTAAGGCAATTGCCTGTAGTCAATTAGCCTGGGACCAGAGAGTGGTGTACTCAGATGAAAAAAGGTTGGCTGAAGCAACATGCCATTGTGCTTGTGTCACAGTCTGACAAGTAGCAAAGTCACCTAAAAACTCCAGGGCTCTTACACCACCAGGCAGAATTTGTTGTGCCTATTTATTTATTTATTTATTTATTTTCTGGCTGTTGTTTCAGTCTGAGAAGCCAGCCTATATTCTGTTCAGTCTGTATTCTGTGTCTCATCAGGCCTGGCCGGTGTGCAAAGGTATGGTATGTGGTTTTGTACCCTTGAGTGTTTTATATCACCCTGCAGAAGTCAGTACTTTGACCAGGCTATTCCACTTCATAACAGAAGAAGCAGCTCCACTAAAACTTATGTTGATGTCGCATTCACTGGAATTTACAACTTAGATCAACACTGGTTAATTTTTTTATTTTTACCATTTTTTTTCTTTTTTCTTTCCTTTTTGCTTTTTGATGCAGCTTGGAGTACAGCACAGAGGAGGTAACATGATTTGCAGTGTGAAGTGTACAATATATTTATTGCTACTTTCCTTTCTTCATCCAAAATAGTATGTCTTCCACCAGCATTTAATAGATCTGCTCTGATATTTTCTGGGTTTTAAAAGAACACAATAATAAATTTAGAACTATGAGTAATGTTTCTTTAGCACCATTTAAAAGAGGGAAATCATATTTAATTTTTTTTTTAATTTAAAGAAGGGAGAGATCTTTTTTTAATAGGTGGGAACACCATCCTCCCAGTAGTGAGGTTGTTGACAGGCATCACACAGTGTAAGAGATATTCCATAAGGGAGGTAGTGAAAGCGATCACAATTTCTACTAAAATTAATTCTAACCTGGTGTGACTTGCCATAAGATAGACTTAAGACATTGTAATACTGTTTTAATGTCATCTAGGTTTCTAAGAGTTAGAAACTGGAATCTATATTCCATTCAGAAGTGAAGCCTGAGGGGGCAATCTGTGCTTTTATCAGTTTCCAAAGGGAGGGTGCCAAGAGGATGGATCCAGGCTCTTCTTTGTGGTGCCCAGCAATGGGACAAGAGACACTGGGCAGAAACTTGAGCAAAGGAATTCTGCCTGAACATGAGGAAGACCTTCTTCATGGTGCAGTGAGGGAACACTGAACAGCTTGCCCAGAGACACTGTGGAGTTTCCTTCCCTGGACATAGTCAGGAGCCATCTGGACACAATCCCCAGTAAAGTGCTCTAGGGGACCCTGCTTGAGCAGGGAGGTTGGACTGGATGACCTCCAGTGGGCCCTTCCAAACTCAACCATCCTGTGATTCCGTGATATTTTAGTAAATATTTTGGCACGGAGTTATCCTCATGTCAATTAAATCATAGCTCTGTTTTCAATAAGTGTGGGACTTAGCTGGTTAATTGTGAGCTACTGAAAAGGAAAAATTTAGTACAGCTTTGTTGCATTTTCTTTGTAAGCTGAAAAGAAAAATGAATATTTCTCCAGAGCATATTTCCTAGTATATAATGAACCAAATGTTGAACAGATGTACTTAAAAGTGTGGAAAAATCAAACGAAAGGCACATTTAAGATTTATAGAGTTGAAAACCAAAACAATAAAAAACCAATGGAAATAAGAATGTTGATGAACAGAAACTATGTTGTTAATACAGAAATTTTTACTGTAAGTTTAAAAAAAGTTGGCTTCTAGGTCCCCAAACTGCAATCTGGAATTACATAAATTGTGGTTAAAAAATGATGCAACATTTCTTCTGAAAAAGAAAATTTAGCTCTAAAATATGTTTTTATATTAATTTTTAAATTACTAGTATGGCTTCATAAAATCGTACTTCTTCCAAGAATCATGAAACTGATAGAGTTCAGAGAGCTACAAAACATCAACTATTTTCTCCCCACATTTTGAAGTCATGCAATTAAGACTACAGATGAACAGAAAAATGAGCCAGACTTTTAATTCAGCAGTGATACTTTGTCTCAGCTGCTGCTGTAAGGAAGCAGTGGGTAAATGGCCCTGCTGAACTGTAGTCTCTTCACCCAGGTATGGGACCATAACAGTGCACCATTTATTTCAGTAAGACAGCTGCATATTTCTAAAATGAGCTGTGGCCTTCATTCAGAAAAAACACCCCTGTTCTGGAAAGCAGCCTCTTTAGACGATCACAGTTACAACAGCTCTACTGCAGAAAGCATTTGAGCCTGGGAATTTGGGAATTAAACACATGCTTAAGTGCTTTTCCTTAATAGGGATACATTTAGACATGTGAATTGAGACTTGCATAGACCAGTAAACAAGGGAATTTTCAAACATTTATCAGCGATCTGTATTAAGTAATCCACATAATAAGTGGAACTTTTGAGATTTATATCAGCTGATGCTGTGTCTTGTACTGGGGAAGAGGTTTTGACATGAAGTTCTTCATTAAAACAACTCTGCAATTGAGAGTATTACTAAGTGTTTTGCCTTCCTATCTCATGCTCTTCAGACAATTAAATTAAGAGGGAAAATGACTTGAGAGATGAGAACTGGAGCAGCCTTCAGTAATGATTTGAGTCCTGGCTTGTACCATTGGTTCTTGCCCATTAGACCAATCACTTGTGAACAAATCAAGTTTAGGCACCCAAGTAAGTGGCTTATTGTTTTCCAAAGTGCTGAGGAACTTTGGTAAACTGCTATTAGTTCAACTGATTTACTAATATGATGATAATAGCACATATTGCCAGTAAGAATTCAGTTTTAGACTTTGTCTTCTACACTTTGGGTTTGGTCAGTCCTCAGTGGACCTTCAGAGTGTGATGCACCTCATAGGCCTGAAGGGAGAGCAAACCTGGATTTGTATCTCTGAGTGACTGAAGCCTTTGCTGCTACGTAACATTTTTCAGCAGATAGGTAAATATCAGAAATTTAGACTCTGACAAGATGAACTTGGGAGAAGATATCCTGTGTTTAGGGAAGCCCAAGCTATCACTGCGGTGGTGCTTCTGACAGAAATTGCTCTGTGCCTCTCAGATATTGTGTAGCTTCCCATCTGAGCACTGTATAGCCAGGAGAAGTGGCTCTCTGTTTATTCCTTGGTCCCTGGCACCTTTCTTCAGTACTTGTAACTGTGTCCTTAGAGGCCAGCAGCTCCAGGGCTTTACTGAGATGACACCTGTTTTCAGTCTGTTTACTTTTGATTGTGTGTTGACTTTTGCTATTGAGGATATCTGTAATATTTGCCTTCAGGAAAGAACAATGAGTTAACATCCAGAGCAGTAGAAGCTACATCCCTAAGAGACTCTGAATCCTCCCTGTAAAGGGAGTGACGTTGCATCTGTGCAGTGCTGAGCTGTGCTGTCCTCCCAGGGCTGTACCTCTATGATGGCCCTGCTGAATGGTGATACTGACAGGTCCCCAGGCTGGACAGATGTCCTGAGTGAAAAGGGTCTGATCCTGCCTGTAACCCAAATGGGAGGGAGGCAGGCAGGAAGCCAGCCCAGCCATCTCTGCATCATCAGCTCACAGACTGAGCTGCACCAGAAGCTGGGAAGCTAGAAGGAAATGTGTGGGCAGTGGAAGGTGCTGGGAGAGGGATACACTTTAAGTTGTGGTAGGTATTGTGTCTCTTTTCTTCACTGGACCAGTCAAGACAAGTGGTGGGAAAGATACTGCTGGGGATATGGTATCAAAGACAATTTGCTTCCAGAAAGCTCAAGAGGATAACTGCAGAGGAGACCAGCAGTGCCTTTGGAGAACACTGGGCTGCAATGTACATATTTGAGCTTCTTTAGAACTATTAAAGTAACTGCACTGGCAAGAGCAGAATACAGGTGAGAACTGAGCCCCCGTCTACATTTTTCTCACTAAAAAATTACAGTTTTATTTGTCTGTCTCCAGGCAACATGTGTAATACTCACTATGTGTCAAAGGTAATTTTCCTAACACGGAGGGTTTTTTGAAGACACAATGTCTTTCATCTTTACCATCATAACTGGTAGTCATTTGCTAACTCAAATAGATTAGCTGGTGAATCCAAAAGCTATATTGTGCTGTCAATGGGATTTTGTTTGAAAATTGAGGACATAATGTGGTGTACTAAGGAGACATGGGGGGAGGGGGGATTTTTGAGGGCTTTAAAAATTTAAAAGGCTCACCAACACTCTCTCTTTATTTATTTATGTACTTATTTTTCAAATGTCAGCATTGATGGTTGCCATTTTCCTACTAATTTTGAAGAGTATTTCAGAGAGGTGTGTCAGCTAAATTCATTCTAAACCCACATAATCTAACATACTATACCTAGGTATTAACCTCAGAGAACATTCAGAAGTAAGGATGAGTTATTTATTAAAATCATAGAAAATTAATCAGATGCCATTTAGATACTGGTGGTTGTCACAGTTAGACTGTATAGCCGTATTGTCCCTTTTATTGATTATAGTCCCCTTTTCATGTATTATAGTCTCTTCTCACAACTGCTGCTGTAAGGAATCAGCATAGTGGGTAAACACAAGCCCTGCTCTCACTGTTGCATACCTGTTTGCAAAGACCTCAGTCCAAACATACCTTTCTGCTCATCCAAAATCTGAATGAAATAATACAACTAAACATAGGCACCAGATGACAGAATGAACTCTTTGTCTTTACGATTTGCAAGGCTGGCTGCTTTCTCAGGTATCTGCAGAACCTTTTTTACAATATGGAGCAGAAAAAAGCTGCAGTCCTAATTTTGACTTGTGTATGATCCCATTGCAGATGAGTGAGCACGTGCAGAGGTTGTGCAGATTTGTCTCATGGCCTGTGGTGTCTTGGGAATCTTCAGCAGCAATTCCTGTAGAGTCTTGACAGTGACAAAAATAGTTGAAGATCATCTTTGAAAGTCCATTTTTACTTGATTCCAGAGTTTCCTTTGATCTTTCTTCACTGTGAACCTCAGAGAATTCTTCATTGCTGTTGGTCCCGTGTTTTAGTCACTGAATGTGCTACAGTTAAAATCTAAAATAGGTGTTACAATGTCATTAACATGAAGTGACAGAGTGGTGTCCTCCTGAGGCTGTGGTCCTCTCTTCTGAACATTGTAAAACTTAAAAAGGACACCTTCTTTATCAGCCCTACTGGTGACTCAGTAGAACAGGTTGAACTTGAAGTACATTAAGTGGTGTACTTCTGCCAGGAGGAGGATGGGAGTCAAAATACTCAACATCATTTTCAGAATTATATTTATTCTCCTGTTTGTATTCACCTTCATCTCCTAACTGGATCACAGTGTGAGCTGCAGTCATGACTGCATCCCTTTCATGATCTTTGCTTTCCATTTGTCTTTTGAAAATTCAGTTACTCTTCAGATACCTTTTATTTATTTTTTTTTTAATTAGCCAAATAAAGAATCAAAACAAGCTTCTGCTCATTGCTGGTTCTGACTGTAAAGTAAAAATGTGAAAATAGGCTTTCATGTGAAGTTCCAGAATGTACTGTATCTTTCTGAAGTAAAAAAAAAAAAATCAGATACAAAATCTGTATTTTATCCCTCACTCAAGAAAATGTAAAAGATGAAACCAGCAAACAGAAACACATAACAGCATATTCAATTAAAAAAAAAGGTCTTGTTGCTTAACATTTAAGTTGTTTGCAGCTAATTCTAGTTTCTGTGATAATAACATCAGTCTGCAAATAGTATTACAGGGAGTAGTTTCAGCTCACCTGTTAATTTGAGCAAAAAAATCTTACATTTGTAAGTCAATAACCACTGGCTTTCAATAAGGAGCCCAGAGAAATGGGAAATCGAATGCTCTTCCCTATGAAGGATCAAGAATTTGTATCAAGTGTACTGATTACCCTGCAGAGCATGATGTGGTGAAACAAGTGGAATCCTTAGCTCCAGATTTCATACTTCACATGAACTCATTACTCACTTATGCAATAATTCCAACTTTGTTTGGCTTTACATTTTTAGTAGCAGACACAATTTAAAAGGCTCAATTTGGTTGGACTGTCAGTCCAGTACAATATCATCAAAATGTTCGCATTCACAAGCATTTCAAAAAGTGTAGTGCACAAGATCCTTCCCTTTGATGATTGAAGTTATCAATCTGTTCAAATAAGGTTTGACATTAATTTGTTCAGCAGTTTAGAACTTCTCCTAAAATGCCATTTAAAAGTATCATAAATTTGGGGTTATTCTACATTTGTTGTTAAAAGCACTTATGCCAAATAGTTGATGCTTATTTAAAGCAGCTATAACTGCATCAATTTGCAAAGTACTAGATTAACTTGGGGCACGTGAAAGTATTTATGCTGTAATATTTTATGGTAGAGAAGTGTTGTCCTGCCAGTTATGCAGTCACTGGGACAAATCTTTGCTGTATATAACATTGTTTGTCTATAAAATGGGATAAAAAAGTTGATGACTGGTTGTTAGGTTCAGTTGTCATTTATTTGGTACAAGGACTGCTGTCTTGTGAAAGAAATACAAAGTGCTTGAAATAGATATTATGGCATTCTGGCATGGGAAATCCCAGTATGTGTCACTCCTGTCTCCTCCCAAGAGGAGAACAAGTGCTCCTCTTCATAATGTCTCTATGGCACAACCAAGTATCAGCCAATTTTTAGTGGAAATGGCGCAATGAAAATGGATTGCAAAATTTAGATTTTTTGCATTATTAAAAAAATCATTATAATAAATGGTAATTCATATGTTGAAATGCAAAATTAGCTGCTCTACCTTTTCATTTTGAGATGTGTACTAAGATGTTTTCTTCCATCTGCAGGGTGAACCTCATAAAAGGATCTCATTTTCCTTCTCTGTAATTCCATGACAGCTTACCATCAGCATCAGTACTGTGTCTGCCAGGTGAATCTCACCACTCTTTTTATTGCCTTTGTGTACATAAAAGTCCATTTGGCATTATGAGAATGTATGTACTGGACAACAGAGTAATAGTGAAAAGATCTGCCAGAGAGATCAGAGAGGTAAAATTAGTTCTTAAATTTCAGTTTGTTTTTTTATGTAGGCTGATAACTTGTTCTGGATATTTCTTCAGTGCATACTTCCTAATATTTCATGTGCCACATTCTGAACAGATGTACTTCTAGCCTGGATAAATTAAGAGACACACATTTAGGACATGAAGCTGGAAATTCAGAAAACACTAGACAGCCCAGCTTTGAGCTGAAACTTCACACTGACAGCATATTTCCTGCTACAGTAAAATGTGCCATTCAAATGGCAATATCAGTATATCATAAATATTGAGAACTTAGATTTCCAGCAACTGGAACATCACCTTCACCATCACCTCCCTTGCCCTCCAGGCTCATGCATTTGTCCAGACTGAAAGTGAAGCTCTCTAGTCAGAGAATATGAGGTACCACCAGCATCCCTTGAAGCTGGTGTGACCAAGAGTGAAAATTGTATGATATTTAGTACAGAAACTCCCATTAATGGCTATTTCAGTCTCTTATTCTCCATTGGCACTCCTGGAATGTCCTCCAGTATCACTTTAGCTGCCTCAGGAGCCTTACAACTGCAGGAGAAACACTGTTCATGGAGTGGGAGTAAGTGTCAAGTATTACTTGCAGGTTTCATTTGGAGGAAAGGCCATATAAATGAAGCTAAATCTCCAATATTTTAAATGTCTCATAGGATTAGAGGAATTTGAGTTACTCTGTAGTCAATATTGCTTTGCAAAGGCTAGATTTCCAGATCTCCTGGAATCCACTGCTGCATGAGGTCTTTGTTCAAAGAAGTAATAAAATTGCAGCAGTGTAATACAAAGATGAGAATAGAAATTAAAATAAGATAGTATTTTAACTCCATCGACCCAGCCATGTCACCTCTCACCACGTCCCTTTTATATAGGAGCAGACTTTACATTTCCTGTGCACTAATGAATGCATCTCCATGCTCACACAATCACAGGAACAAATGCAAATGATCATGAACCACATGGAATAACCACAGTGCCAAGCTGCTGCAGCCTTTCTTTCAGTAGCACCCATGGGATCATAGGACAGATGAGGTTGGAAGGAGCCTCAGAACATTATCTAGGTAATACAATGACATAAAATATGCAGGTATTGACTCAAAACAAGAAAGAACAAATTCAAGATCAAGTTAAAGCATGATTTGTAGTCAGGAGGTAACTTAGGTGGAGAGTAAGTCAACTGTAAAGAGAGTGGTCTGAGCAGGGCTCCTCTCAGAATGAGTGTCTGTGGCTTTCCTCTCTTTTGGCATGTGGCACTCAGCACCAAAAACACTTCCTTATGTGAGGATGAGGCAGTACTGTCATGTAGTGTGACATTCCAGGGCTGCAAAGTTAATCTGCAGAAGTGCAAGTTATGCACTAGTAGTTGAACAAATTTTGAGGATAGGGCAAAAGGTCTTCAAAAATGACAGCACTGATAAAAAAAAATTAGTTCAGGCCATTGACTATTATCTTATATGGTAAATGGAATTGCTTCCTGATTTGAAAAAATAACATGGCATTTTGATGGGTTATCTGATTATTTAATGTGCACAGAAATGTGGTTTTGACATGATTAGCAAAAGAGAAAAACATTTGAGAAAGCCATCTAATCCTGCTTCCTCCTTTTAGCTCTAGAGAACCAGAGAAACGGTAGCATTTGAAGTTGTGATTTCCTCTTTACTCTAATTATTATGGGAGTTGGAATGATTAACAAAACAGAAAACAAGCACTTAGCAGACACATAAAAACTGTTAAATAGACAGAAAAAACACTTATGCTCTGTATTTGCTCTGCTGTTAGCAGTGCAATTTCAGAGACACTACCTCAGCGTTGCTATTTAACACATGAGTTTTAAAGATTCAAACGAGAGCAGACAGGTTTCATTAACATAGGAGGTCCCTGAAGAAATAAATATTTATTAAACTTTCAGTGATGCAAAAGAGTGAAGTTTTTTTAACCACACTTCAAGGGTTGTTGCACTGCCTGCCAAATACATACCTGGTGAGCTATTTAGAAACTTCCTGTTCCACATACTAATTAACAGTCTATGAATTCTGACTTAAATCAGGGTCACATAGCTGAAACGTATTTCAGAGGAGGCCTGCGTTTGTCATTCAAAGACACTGCCAAGGTTTTAAGGCCTTTCTGTAAAGTGGATTTCACAGCTTGAAAAACTAGTTCTCCAATAACAACTGGGTCAAAACTGGGAGGAGCCCTTATGCACTGAGTCACACGTGGTGCATTATATGTACTTGCATTTGAAATCAGAGTTAATCCAAAACTGGAACACTCAACATAAATCTTTGCATCCTTGTAAGCTGTGTGGCCTTGGATTCAGACCCCTACAAGGTCATGTTTTTCTGCTATATGTTGCAGTGAGATTCACTGAACACGTAGCAACATCACTGAACACAAATGTTCCTTTTCAGTGCCTCTGGGCAGATTTTTTTTGGGGGGGAAAAGCAGCTAAGATGACTGCAATGTCTTCCACCTATGTTCAGTGATGCATTGACAAAGTCATATCCAAGGCAGGGGTGCAGCACCACAACTCCCTCTTCCTACTACCTGCTCAGCTGCATCTTGCAGACAGATATCTTCTTGATATGTAGATATCTTGATTAGATTATAGTTACAAAATATTTTTAACTGCTTGCTAGATGGAGGTGCCTAATTTCCAAATGCTCTTTTTCCTTTATTTTTTTCCTTCCCCTCAAGTACGATTAACCCTTGAGTAGTTATTACATCAGAGCTTTCCAACCAAGTTGACCAAGGTGTTGCTGCATAAATTGTTATTACTTGTCCATACATATCTTAATGTCTTTGTATCTTAGTAATTTAAAAATATACTACTTCTTACTTTTGTAATTTATTTGGAAGTTAAGATTCACTTAGTAAATATCATTCTGTCCTTTCCATCATATATCATTTCCCCATTATTTAGCTGCAGTCTTGACGATTTTCAGCCTGAAGTGTGGGAAAATGAGTTTAATTTTTGCAAATTGCAGGCTCAGCTGTCTAGGAAAAGGGCATGTCACCCACATCTATACAGTGTGGTTTTATCCTGGTAGCCCAGGTGCATATATAACTGTATGAGAAGCCAAAGGACCCAGAATCAGAAATGGGAGGAGAATGAACAATGGTAATCCAGGGATCCAAGGTTACACCAAACTTGAGTTAAAACCAGTAAGAAGAAAGGTGAGAAAGAAGTTGAGGAAGTGAATCCAGGATGCCAAGTTAGCTGGAAGTGTTGAGATTTACAGTTTATTTCTGTGACCTCAAATAAGGAGGAGGAAGGGAAGGATGAAGAAGCTAAGAGAGGAACGGCAGAAGCTGCTGGAATCTGCCAGACCTCATTCCAGCTGTTCTTGCCACACAGCACCTGTGATTTCTTCCTTGGCAGTTGTAGCAGTAACAAGAATGATTCTTGAAGGCCCTATTGCAGGAAAATTTATAATGCTACAGGTTTTTTTCTCCTTCAGCATTCTGGAAATTACCAATATTTCCTAGGAAATAGTATCACCTAACAAGAAAGACTCTTGGATGAATAGTGAAGATTAATAAATAACTATTTTAGGCATATTACCTTATATTTAGTACCTATGATCACATCAGGATCATGAGGTCAAATTTTGACATCCGCAATTGAAAAAATAAAAGGTTGGACAGAGTTCAAAGAGAACCTACAAGGATGATACAAAAGGTTGGGAGATAGGTTTTCCATTCTAAAAACAAGTTCACCCTGCTTCTTCCATTAAATAAGAAATTTCATCTTTAGAATTAAACTTGCAAGTATACTAGAAAACCCTTGTGGGGGTCTAGACTGGTTATTCTGTATGGCTGTGAGCAATCTAGCAAAATCCAAATATTTAATGTAAGTAAATATTGGAACAGCCTAGAAAGCTCCTCACTATTGAAAACTTGAAAAGAAAATATGGACGCTTTTCTTAAAACCATGTTTGTAACTCGTGTGCAGAGATCAGAGCAAAAGGCTGGAGTGAGTAAGACTGCTTCCCTTTTGTGTACAGGGGATTACTCTGATTATCACTGTAGTATCTTATAGTCTTTAGAACAATTAATAGTGTACCACAGCCTGTGTACTCCCTGAAATACAGCTAATGTCCTGTGTATTAACTCTCTTCCTTTAAAATTCTCCACATGGTGACTTCACTGCAAGCACAGGGGGTTCGGTGAGCAGGATTCTTACAGTGATCCTGGGTATGGGTTCTCTGGCATATTAGATGTTTCCATTCATTCTGCATCTTCCCTATCTGTGAAACACCCATAAAGTGCCTTTCTATGCCTCTGCCTAGCACATATCTTCATTAAATTTGCAAGAGTGAGGCACATGGAAATAATATAAACCTGCAAGCCTTGTTTGATGATGGAAACCTTTTGAAAAAGAAAGCAGTTTCCCTGATTATCACTAAATATGGTGACACAGGGAAAATAAACTGATGATCCAGTGGTTGGCTGATATTTTCAGTGATATTACTAAAATATCCCACTCAATCTCCAGTGTGCCATCTGGATCTGCAAGGATTCAGCCATAAAGCCTAATGTCTTTCTTTGAGATGTTTTAATTGTCAAGTTTTGGAAATGCTTTGGAGCAAGTTCCCATTTGAAATTCAAACTGGAGAAATAGGTCAAATTGTAAGGGAGCAAAGACCCCCTAGAATAGCGAATAAAGTTGGATTTTCCCATAGTAGTTGGACAAAATATGTGTTGTAAGTGTGGATTTTAGGAACTAGACCATTCAGCTTTTGCTTTTTGCCTCAAATATATACGGAACATATAAAAATCCACAACTTTAATGAGGCCAATATTTGACTAAATGCTTTCATCAGCCCTTGACTATATCTCTGGATGTTCATGTGTAATGCTAATATCTTTAGACTGATTCAAGTGTTCATGTCAGAAAACAAAAATGGGTCGGTCAGTCCAGATCTCATTGTTCTGCCTTGCTGATCTTGTTTGTTTGTTTGTTTGTTACTGTTCTTTATCTTTCTTTTTTTTTTAAACCACAAATTTATAATCTTTAATTTGTAGGATTGATCTGCATTTCAAGTAGTGTTTTCTCTTGTATAACATTCAAGGACAGCTTTATGGGGTGGAACCAGCAGTCTATCTTAGGATCTTGCCCTTGATACTCAGGGAAACTATTATTAGTGGGATTTTTAGAGTAATCCTTTCCTGGTGGACATTTTTTGCACTGTGTAACTGATGGTTTCTAAGCTGCATGACCTTCCCCACCATGCATCTGGGCCACCATGTTACATAGTCCTGGCTGTACTATATTCCATGGAATGGTTCAGCCTTTTTTAAATCCTTCCCCTTTCTCATGGTATCCTGTGGCAATGAGTTCCACATTATAGCTGATTACTGTGAGAATAAATATTTACTTTTATTCACTTTAAGTCTGATACTTAATAATTACATAGGTTCCCACCGATTCCAAGATGATTCCAGAGTAATTGTTTTCTGTTTGGTTTCTCCATATCAGTCATGATTCTAAAGCTGCCTATTTTATCTTCTCTCAGTCGTCTCCTTCCCAAGTTGAAGACTAATAGTCTAACTGATCATTCACCTAATGGAAACAGTTTAATGTACTTGGTAATTTCTGTAGACATTGTATACTTTCTGCTTTTTTTGTATCTTTTGTTTTCCTTGGGTAGATGGATTGGTCATCATGATGATTTCTAAATATTTTCTATTCTTTTGCTTTTTTGTTTTGTTTTCCTGTTCCTTTTTGTGTTTTGACTGTTGCTCAGCAAGGTGCGGATGATATTAGGGAACAATTTACAACAGTCTTGCCCATATTTAAGAACCTTTAAGTAGCTGTTCTCAGCCCCCCCCCCGACCCCTCCCCCCCAAATCCTGCATTGCATTTGCTGACCCTGAGTTACATTTGCTGATCAGTTGTTTAGACAATCAGTTCCATAAGATTTTTTTGTGGTTGCATTGGCTCTGTGACCCTCTGCAACACCAGATGAAGAGTCACAGAGATCAGCACTAAACCAATTAATTTGCTAAACTGAATGCTAGCCATATGATTATATATGTGTATCTACACAGGTATGTGTGCTTGTTTGCTCATGCACTTCTCAGATGATGATACTGAAGCTCAGGATTGCTTTCAAAGGAGTCTGTTTTTAAGTCAGAGCCAGTTCTGATCCTGGCTTGCTCTTGGGGATAAGCATTCTACATGTTTCTGAAAAATTTTGGCATGGTGCTAGAGTATATGAGAACACAAGAAATATATTAAATAGTCAGGGTAAGAAAAATAAAGGAACTGCAAGGCTGGGGCTACACAATAGATAAGAAGGAAAAAAATCGGTTTCTGGTGCAGATTATTTGTACTGTTTATTTCTTCAGGCCTAAGATTTTAGATGGCCACCAAGTTCCTCCCAGTGTCCTTGGACTGTTGTGGGAGCAGCATCCTTCCTTCCTTCTGGTGAAGGCAGAGCTGACAGGCAGCAGACACCCATGCTGTCCAGTCGACAAGCAGCCTGGGGCAGTTGTCTGGGGGTGATGTGTGGACCCTGAGGAAAGGAGAGATGCATCCAGAGTACATTTTGGATCTTTGTAGATGGGCAATAATGCTGACATTCTGTTTTGTGGAGAGGCAGGTTGTAAAGCATCACTCTTAAGAGAAGGGAGACCGGTTGGTGTGTTGTCTTCTCTCCTTTTGTATTCTTACTCCTTTTATTTCTAAATTTTAAAAATGTGATTTTAGACTAATATGATTTTAGATGGATTTTGAAATCCCTCTGAAGTTTCCTACGACTTTCATTACTGGAGGAAGAAATACCATTTGCTGTGCTGCCACCTAGTGCTTTTAGATGCTTTTTTTTTTTTTTTTTTTCCCCTTGCTTTTTAATGGTTTCTTTCGCATGAAACAGCTCTGGACTTACAAATGGAACCTTTTTCTTAGATTGGAAAATAAAAGTGCATCTTGATCTGAATATCTGCTGCAGAGAATTTGGGAGACTGACCATGAAGTGATAGTCTCCATGTAGGAAGAAGGTCAGACAACCTTTTACAGATGAGTGGGGTTAACGAGGGACAATCCCTACAACTAGGAGAGCTCTTATTCTGAAAAGTAGGTTTTCTTTGCAGAATACTGAAAAAAACAAACAAACAAAAAAAACCCACAAAACCCGTTTTCTTTTCAGAATACTTTAAATCCACTTACATCCATTTGGTGGGAAAACAGACTTCCTGGATACCTAAAGAAGCAAGCACAAGTGTGTTCAATGACTTATTTTTTGTGTATAATAGGTATGATACAAACCACAGTTCAAACTACTCCCTGAGTTTAAACAGACAAGAAATCATAGAAAAGATGTATAGCATGTAACATACAGCAGAGTGCAGTGTTAATGCAGTTTCCATTGTGGTCTGTTCTGTTTCCAGGCTTTGATGTTGTTATGGTTCAGGATAGGTAAATGGAATCAGAAAAAGTAAAAACCTCAGCCTGTTGTGCTCCCCATCTTTTGGGATGTCTGTGAAGGCTGTATGCAGGCACTTGTAAGACCCAGCAAATCCTTCCGAACTATCTCCTTAAAGTTTAACAATACACAGGAGTCTTGCTGGAATTTACACCCTCTTGGTCCCCTTCAGAACTGTAAAGTCTTGGATTGTGTGAGATTTCTTCTGCCTCCTTCCTGAGTTTGGCAGTTTTTGCCAGGAAGGAAAGGTGGGATCCATATATGTTGCAAGGTTTTATAGTCCCTCTGCACTTGCTGGGGCTGGCCCAGGTTTAGTGATTGCCCTTGAGTATTCCTGAGTTTTCAATGAAGTCTGTGGAGCTAATGGGAGCACTGGTGGTTACTGTCAATTTTGTTGAAATGTGTAAAGGGGCCAGCCCAAAGCTGCCATTTCATTGGAGTGGAGCAGGCCTGGCCACCTTCTATTTCAGAGGAGGTAGATAAAGGTGGAGAAAGTGTTTTATTTCTAGAGAAAGCTTTGGCAATATTCTTGCTACGTCTGGTGGTTCAGTGATGGTAGGAGTGCATTGCCCACTCCACAGGCAGTAAATTCCTTCATGGCTTTCTTGCACTTGATGCACTGATGCCTTATTCTTGTGATGATTTCTGCACGGTGGATGTGAGCCCACATTCTATTTGCATGTCAGTTGGAGATAGAGTGAAAGACCCAGGAGCTTAAAGGACAGATTTGTAACAATGCGATGATTTACTCAGACTTCTCATGGGTAAAATGTATCCAGAGGGCAGATGGGTCCTCGGTACTTTAAAATACAGTGTTGGTCTTTATGCCCCCTTGATTTTTTTTTTTTTTTGGCAAAAGGAATGACTATGTAAAAACAATGTATTCCTACCTGTTATACATTCCATAGCTACTTTAGATGTGATTTACCTTTTTGTGCTTTAAAAATTAAATGCAATTTATTTTAAACTAGGAAAAATGAAGAGAGAGAAGTAAAAGGAAATAAAAACCTTAATCAAGACTTCACCTACAGCCTCAATGGTTTGTACACTCTTCTAAGGAGGTAAACAGGAAAAAATAATACTTAAACAGAATATTATTTTTATGACTAAAATATTTCTTATTTGTCAATATTTGTGCATTTAACTTTAAATACTTAAGCCCCACCCTTACCCTCAGGAACTGATTCTGCTTCATGTGAATTTTCGAATTTAAAGAAAACATCTGGTGTATCATCTGGCCAAAAAGGCCATTCACATCAATAAGTCATGACTGTTCATCTGATGGTTTTATTGCATATATAAATAATGTATTCTTCTTCGTCTATATATTTGTCATTATAAAGTTCCTGCTAAAATTAACCTGCAAATCATGATGAAGAAACATAGAAATGAATAGATTAGTCAGGTGCTTCACTAATAGTTTGACATCTGAAGATGTCTGTGTTTGGAAAGTACTGTCCCTTAGTCATTGCTGGTATATCTCAGGAGATTAATGTGAATGTGTCCCTTAATGCATTTTGTATATCTGTATTCTTTACTAGTTAATTACACAACTTTTATGTCATAAAGTCTAACATTTAAACTATCTCGTCCAATGTCACTTATTTTGTAAATGTTCTTTGAAGGACAGAGGCAGATTTCAAATCCTTCACAGTCCTGCAGATGAAGTGTGGGACCAAGAATTGGGAAACTGATCTGGGTTTTCCTTCTGGCTTCATGGGCATCCACAACCTCGACTACCACACTGGGAGCTGTGAGTAAGGACTTAGTTGTGTGAGTTAACCAAATGTGTTTTCAGGGTGTGAGATACTGGTGTGCCTGTACTTCTTTTCATGTGGTTTTTTTTTTCCTTTTAAAGGGCTGGAAATAAGTTTGATCAGTGTGAGGCACAATTTTAGCAGAGGTTAGAATGCATTATGCTATAGAACAGGCCAAAATCAGCATATCTGTCAAAAAAACCCCCAACAGAACAAAAAGACAGACCTACTGAATGTGTTTATGACAAAACAAAAAAATCATGAAGTCCAGGCCTTTGGGCACCTGTTCTCCATCTGAGCTGACTGGGAGGTTGGATAAATACAAAGCTCTTTGTAAAGCCAGTCTGTAGTGCGTGGCCAGCAAAACACATTCTTCATGGCCAGAAGACCCACAAAGATAATTTTGTAATTAATGGAAATCTACGTGGTAAATGTCAAAGTGAAAGCAAAACCTCAAAGGAACTTTTGCTGACACAAACAGGTGCAGCTAAGTCTTTCATATCACCCAGTCATAATTAAGTATTAAAGAGGTACTATTTAATTGTATTTAAGAATTTTTATTTATTGAGTATTTCCCTTGAAGGTGAAACTATGCATTTTGTATATTTTTGCATCATTCAACAGCGATGTCAGAAAAGTCACATGCAACCTGTATTTATAAGGCTTGCAGAGGTTTGTCAGATCAAGACAGCTGAAGTATACATGACAAATGTCATATTGTAGTGCTTAATACAGTTAATCCTTAAAACATGGAACGAGGAAAACCTTATTCATACTGGTATTTGAAACCTGTAAGCAATCTCATGTTTCTAATGTTGATTTTCTTTTTATTCCACAAAGAAAACAGTACTTAGGTCCTTTTCCTGGAATATTACTTGAGGCTATTCAGAAAAGAAAAAAAAAAAAACACAACAGGAAATTTGGTTCTTTAGCCCTAATAATGGTCTCTTTATTGAATGGAGACTTGCTTCTTCTCCTTTTTTTTTTTTTCTTTTTTTTTCTTAAACAGATTTTCTTATGAAAGGGTTAGAAGTGAATAAACAACAAGTTCAAGCTCATCAGATTTCTTCTGATTTATGTTGACCTTGAAAGAGAGAGAGGTCATGCTGTTGGCAGGCAATAAGAACTAATCTGTTACTAAGTGAGTAATTAAAAGTGAGGCCTTATATATTTTTGTAATGAGTTGACAGCAGTTCCAGCCCCATGTCATACGGTTGCCCTAATCAACATGGTCATTGCACTTAGTGCCAAATGAGAAATTTGCAAGAAGTCAGAAGAAAAACTCCAAAATAAGCAGCTCTTTCAGATGAGTAGACTGACGATATTAAAGATGAGGAAAAACTGCAATAAAAATTAACATCAAACTGTGTGCAAATTAGAAACTTTACATTTTTCTAATGAATTGGAGTAGATGCTTATTAGTATGCTCAACTGAAAGAACTGAAGTTCTGCTCAAGAATAAAGGTAATATGAGTTTTGGCAGCTGAGTTTACTGTTTAACTGGCAAGACTTAAGACTGTTCTGACATAAGACATGACAGTGTTGACTTCTACGTCACCAAATAACCTAAAGAATGGTCCATATTTCAGGATGCATTAGGACGTCTCATTTTTTAAGTTCAAGGAAATTTTCTAAATTGATCCAGGGTCTGGATATTCTTGCAAAGTACTGAATGATGTGGCCCTAATCCAGCAAAATGTAGTAGATATATCTTCACTTACTTTTAAGAGTGCTCTGAAGGCTGGGGTTGAGGCCAAATTCACTGATCCCTCACGCTTTTCACTGAGAGGAGAGCACTGAAGTCAGGCTTAGAGACAGGTCATAAGATAACCTCAAGTTTGTTTTGTGTGGTTCCTACCTGATCTTGCAGGTATTACAGAAGCATGGTTGAGCAGGCAGGCTGTCCAAGAGAGTGGGTAGGACAAAGGAATGGATGACATGTCCCACAGGAAGATTCTACTGTTGTCTGCAATGAAGACTGGTAGGATTTACAGGCTGTTAAGACTGCTGTAAGAAAATAGACTGATGGAACACCTTGGGTCTCTGGCCTCTGTCAGAATCAGTAACCTGAGTGTAATTGCTATCTTGGACACCTGCTTTACTGTTTTCTTTTTCAGACAGTAGGACTTACATGCATCATGTGCTCTGAGTTTTCAGACATATGCCCAAATACTTTTCCAAATTTGGGCAGTCCTGGCAATAGTGAACCTCCAAAATCAGAGGTATTGGCATGTGCTGCAGACAGATCATGGAAGCACTTAGCATACTTGTACTGAAAGCATATCCATTTTTTCCAGCTATACCACTTGGTATAGTTAAAGTATTACCTTACACAGCAAGTTTTACCTTACCAAAAATAGGGAAGAATGATCGTCCCAGAGAAATGATAAAATGTCTTTCACTTTTTATTCTATGGAAGGTTTTGTTTTATGTTTCTCAAACATCTGTCTTCTCTTGTTTAAGAAACCACTTAAAGGAGAAACTTCAGTGAAGAAGTAAAGTTTAACTATGAGGAGGTTTTTAGCATCACTATCAAATGTGATACAAGATCTGCCTGTCTCTGAAAGAACAGGAAACACTAGTCTCATTCACAGATTTGCCATCAAGTTTATTAAAATAAAATTATGGGTCTCACTTGAGTCTTTTAGTTTTGATTTGTATTTCCTACACTTCCATTAACAAGATATCTATGCAACTTATATTTTAAAGTCTCATGTCAACAATCACACAGCTCATGGTTTGTTCTCATGTTGCTTATAGCAGTGTGAGATTTAATTATTTACACTTAAAATCTAATGTTGCTAAAGGTGGGGTTAGTTGAGTATCATTTCCCATTGGTCAGCAACTCCGGGGGCCCTATTTGCCTAATTTCCTTAAATTACTGAGCAGCTTCTCCTACAAAACATCAGAGCTACAAGTGCCTACAAAGCAGATTTCACATTATCCACTCATTGCTCATTTTGGCTTTGAGCTGTATTATGTGTGATAAAATCTACAGAAATACGTGAGTTTGGTGTGATCGACATTGCAGTGAGGCCAAAGATATTTCCTGTGAGTGGCAACAGCACAACTGAGTATCTCAGCTGGCATTTGCTCAGCTTCAAGACAATTGTGAAACAGGCTGGAGCTGCTTGTGAATGGGTGACTCTGCAGAACAGATGGTTACACATAAAGGCAGCCAAGAGACCCTGCATGAGCATTGTGTGTTTGTGGGGGCATGAGCTGTAGCCAGAAATGTCTATAAAGAATCTGCCCTCAGCTTTCTGGTCCAAGATTAAGCAGATATGTCATTTCTAATCCATTTTTGGGGTAAACTTCAGAATTATTAAAAAAGAATGTTTCTGCAGCTGTTTCTGCAAAGAAAAGAAAAGGAAAAAAAAAAGATGTCCAAAAGAAAAACTCAGCAATGTGGATCAGGGAGCTTGAAAGGGTTGGTTTTTCATAACTGCTTTTTTGCATTTCCTAGTCAGACCTTTGGACACCAGCCAGCTTTCTGCTGAGTAAGTTGGCAGAATTTGGATGCACAACAGTCTGCTGCCTTCCATACCCCCCCTGCCATGTGTAGTGCTCCTGCTGCATAAGGCCATTAGTGACCAGATTCCAGAAAACATAGGGCTTTGTTTCAGAGCTTTTATTTGTTGTTCCATTTCCTGTTTCATTTCTATTTAACCTCTGCTCTTTCTAGTTCAGACATAGTATCAAAGTGAATTTGGAAATGAACTTCACATGGATAAGAATGAATTGTAAACCAAACATGCAATATCCAATATCACTTATTTTGGTAGAATAAAACTTATAATTATTTTTTAATAAAAATAATACATTTTATTAATTAATTAAGTTTCAATAATAGTAAATTTCTCCTTCCCTCTTCCAATCCCTTTCTTCCATCAAAACTACCCTTAAAATTAACCCAGATCTGCAAAGTCTTTTGGGGCAAGTAGCCTTTGAATCACAGAGATAGAACCTGTAATGAAGTGGGCAACTCAATGTTTTGATTCTTGCTTAAGGTCTTTTTCTATTATAAATATATCACTCTTTGGATAACTATTTACAATATCAGAAAATTACCTGGAGTTAGATGGAAGGGAGTCTTTCAAGAGTTACAACACTGAAAGAAATATGTTGGAGGATCTCTGAGCATGGTCAGAGGGAATTGCAGCTACACTTCACAAGTAAATCTTCTTGAGGTGCTCCTTTTTGTAAAGCTCAATTAAATTTGATTGTAACTTGGTGTTACATTAATATGAGTCTGTCTGTTCATGATATTAGGAGTTGCCATACTGTTTCTGATTTTCAGTCCAGTGGGATGCATCTGGCAACACAGAGTTTCAGATGTTTCAGAGAACAGGGAAGACATGGCACATTATGTTATTACATCTGTTAGTACTCAAGAGATTAAGGCCTGATATACATTGTCTGATATGCTCTTCACTTTTTATTGTTGTGTTATGGGACTGTTGCTACCTATGTAAATACATAGTTGCTTTTTCATCTAAGTTCTCAGTCTTACTATCTTTTTGTAAGAAGTTCCCCAATCAGTCAATCTATACACAGACATTTGCTTTTACTACATTTCAATGTCTCATTAAAAATATTTTTTAAAACTTCTTTTAATATTTTTTGAATATTTGTTTATGCTACTTAGATACTTTTTCTTGTGTTACAAAACATGACACAAAGGTCTAGGGTATCTGATACTTTATTAAGCTTTTGCTTGTTCATCAACTTCTGAAGATAAAGCAATCCCAATCTTCTCTAGTTCCTTTCAAGGGTTTTCCAGGCTCAAGATTACTGCTCATGTTCTCTGCCCTTCTCTTTTAAATTTTCAGGCCTGTGCCTCTCTGTCCTCCTTTTCACCTGTCTGTTCTGCAGGATCCTTTGAGTCAAATGTTTTGCCTATCTAGGATGTGGTTTTGCTGTACTTTTCAATAAAAATTCTCTACTTTGTCCTATTTCTTGTGCAAAATTACATCTTTGCTACTTCTTGTGTGCTACTTCTACTTGAATTGCTACTTTGCTACTTTGCTACTTCTAGTTGAATTGTGTACAGTGAGTCAAAGCTCATTTCCCTTTCAGTTTATGAACATGTAAGTATAAAAAATTCAAATGTAAGAATCTGTACTTTTGTTTCAGCGCCTATTAAAAGTGCATATTAAAACTGAAATAACTTCTATTCCATGTTTTCAGAAAGTTGAATATTTTCAAGGTAAAAGATGAAGACTTTGAACTTTGGTACAGCAAACTAATGTGGCCAGTGAAATGAAGGGAGGACGAGCCAGTTGTTTTTATGGCAGATTGTGCTGTTCATAGGATGTCCTGTGACATTTTGTCCAGCTGAAGCTTCCAAATAAACCTATAATTTCATATAGAGAGCTGGAAAGGCAAGGAGCTCATGGTCTTGGAAGCAATGGCTGTTCATTGATATTTATCATTAGATGTCTACAGACTGAAGGAGTCCATTCACTCTAGAGGAATACCTGGACTGTTAATCTTTCTCAGGTGTTTGGTCAATATTTTGTTTGAATTATAGGTACCGAATCTTGCGTGCCTTTACAGAAAGAAATAAAATTCATTAAAATGTCATTTACAGCTCCTAGCCTTATGTTCACGTTGTGCTCCATGTGAGATACAAACTCACATAAGAGATTCTGAGTACTCACTAGAGGTACCTCTCCTTAAAGCTTTCTCATGAATTAAAGGCTCGGAGATTTGGACAACTGCAAGGTATGTTTTCTTCTGTATGCCTTTGGCTCTTGTATTTTTGAAGGACAAAGGAAAGTCTTTTCTGATAGGATTGTTGGCTGTTTCAAGACCTGACTTCCACTAGATTTGCTTTTCTACTTCGGTATTATAGGTGAGAAAAGAGATAAGCTGGATTCATAGTGCTGGTATCATGACTTTTGCACACTGTTACAATTCAACTACATAAACAATTGTAATCCATTAGATACAGATCTTCTTGTGAGTGCCATGGGCAGAGTGCCTAACAGCTTCATTGGAGTCTGGTGGGACATTTTCCTTGGCTTGTGTTGCAAATTAAATTGTCTGTTTTGAGGAATTATTGATCTTTTATTGTGTCTGTTTCAGCCCTTTCCTATTAGCTCTTGGACAAAATTGATTGTCTTCACCTGGCAGGCACCTTTGTGGGTGATGAAGAGGTGTAGAAGTACACAATTCTAGTAAGGACAATTCACCAAATTAGCAGAACTTTGCTATGTGGATTCTATATTTGGGTCCTTTAAAATGAGTTAAGATTGCGTCCTGCACTCTGTTTTGTTTGTAGTGTGTTGCTTTCCTAGAAATGAGTTTTAAAAAATGATGGAGTCCATAAATCTTTATTTGAATTAGGTTCTTGAATGGTTCTTGCCTGACAAATGTTAATTCCTTAGTGCCATCTATTAATGAAGTCTCTCTCAAGAACAGTGAGAAAAATCAGAGTTTATGGGTTTGGATTTCACTATAAGGAAACTGACACACAGCCAAGAAACTAGGAGCAAGCAGTATTCTAATGACAAATAATTGTCATCATATAAAGAAACAATTAGAAAGGGATATGCTGAAACTGAGTGAGAACACTGTAAAGTCTTGCATTCAGGACAGTGAAAATCCAACACAGAGATGTAATGAGAAATCTAAAAGGAAATGTCACGGGAGGGACCCTGGGGTTATTGGTTCACATCTTATTTTTAAATATCATGTGTGATGTCTTTGCAAAACCACCAAAACTATCTCTGGAATAAGTTTACATACAGAAATCTGTATGTAGGAATCAGAAATAGCTATTTTCTTAATTTGGCATTCATGAGATCTCATCTGGATTACTGTCCAGTGTGGAACATTATTCTTTGAAAATGACTAGAAAAATTTTGAGTTGCCCAGAGGGGAAAACAAAATAAATTAAAGATCTAATCTAAAATCCTACCTTGTGCTAGTCTAGAGAATCATTATGAAAGATCCAGTAGTTTATAAATTTCTTTTTGACAAGAAGGCCAATAGTAAACTGCTACTACTGTTGGCTGAGATAAGGCCAGGGATAGTCACCTGACGCAACAAAAATATGCTTGTATTAAATTCTACAAAAGTAGGATGCTTCGGCAGTTGAGGAGGTGAGGTTTTGTTGGTTGTAGAATTGCCATCATTAGAATTTTTAAGAACACATGAGTGTAAGGGACAGTCTGAGTTTACTCACAGAATCATAGTATGGGTCAGGTCGAAAGGCACCACAGTTGTCTGGTCCAACCTCCCTTGTCAAGAGGAATAATCCCAGAGCTCATGGCACTGGATTGTGTGTAGATAGTTCTGGAAAATCTCCAATGTGAGACACTCCACAAATTCCTTTGCCATCCATTCCAGTGCAGGGTCACCTGCACAGCAAAGAAGTTCTTCCCCACATTCAGGTGGAACTTTCTGTGTGCCAGTTTCTGCCCTTTGCCTCTTTTCTACTGCTTGGCACCACTGAGCACGATCCATCCTCTTGTCACCTTCCTTTCAGATACTTACACACATTGGCACATACATGTATATACACATTGATGCACTTCTTTTTCGTAGCTAGGAGTTAAAATAGATCTCCAGCGTTTCTGTGGTTTGGTTTCTATGATCTTAATGTTTCAAAAGTGTATAAAAACTGTGCTTGAAATGCGGCATTAACAAAAGACAGATGAGTTAGGCCTCATGCACAGGACTAGTAGGTGCTTCTGGATATCAGAGGGAGAGAAAAGAACTTTCAGCTTAGACATCCATCTTTGATAATGTGTGTGTTGAGCTGGCCCAGAATGATAGATCTTTCCTGAGTATCCATATTGAAGTACCACTGGACTCACCTTTAAATTATTTACATTATGTGACTACGTTCAATCTGTTTTTATTGTTCAGTAAATGAATCCAGTGGAATTAATATTACATAAGGACCTATCTTTTGGGAAATGGTTTGTCCTGCTTGCATGGGGTGGAGAATCATTGGTTAGTACAAGGCTTGCAATGTCATCTAGCTGGATCTCAGTGATGCAAGCTTCAGTGGATGATTTGTTGCTAATGACTCAGATATTGTTTGCTGTTGGCAGGTCTTCTATTGGGCATATTTTTCTTTCTTCATATCTGGTTATCTTTTGGATTTACTTCCCTTTTTGCTCAGAGTTGTACATAAAGTTAATTTTCTGGGCTTTTTATCCAGCTATTTACCAAAACCTTCCCTTTAAAAGACTGTTTATGGCTTTTTATGTTATTTCTTTACTGTTGATGTACATAAAATTATGTTATCTTCTACTAGTGGTTCAGATCTTACATGATTTGTAACTAATATGTATTAAATAACTTATGAAACTTATTAAAATACAATATTCTTAAAACCAGCTGTTCCAAATTTCAATAGCTTTGTCTCCAGTATGAATGTCTCATTAAGAACTAATTCCTGCTTCACTGTAAATATGTAGTACTTTATTGATGATTTTGCAAGGCTGTGTGAAGAAATGGAAAGCAGGACAGGTAGAGTGGGAGGTGGCTCTATAAGGACATCAGCAGGACTCCAAGGACCCTGCTCTTGTGTAAAACAACCAAATGTTTGAGCACTTTACTCAGTTTCAAAACTACTGTAATATAGTAATAGGTAAACACTCATCAGTATTTCAGTGGCATAAAATATGTTTACTCAGAAGTCATTAGGAACAATTACAACTGATTTTTAATTGATCTTCTTGACTTCACATCTGTCTGGCCTTCTATGGTAGCCACTTTGCTTTCATACAGTCACAGAGTTTCACAAAGATCTCGGGCTGATGCAAGGCCGTGCTGCCAAAAACATCCATGCCCAGCTGTGCCCTTGCCATGTGCTCCTGCCTCTTCCTTTTCACAAGTTCCAGCTCTCAGGAGGCCGTGGGAAAATCTGAAAGCTCATCCAGATGAAATTTAACTGAAAATTAAGAAGTAGTTTAAATTAGATTAGCAATTCGATCTGATGTGCGTTGTAGTCAAATAATTGCTAGGGCTGAGGCAAAGTATGGGCCAGGACTGCAATAGGACCTGCAGAAAAGGGTGGTGACCCGTTTGCAGTAGCCTGCAGGCAGATCAATTTAAGAGTTGTCATTTTATTATGCCAATGTTGTGCTTAGCAATTTGCGCAACATACTTGGTAAATGACAAAAATTCTGTTTGAATTTCCTCTGCATGTGGGTGATTTAATTGCCGAGTTCCTCTGAAGGGTTTACATAGTTTTATAATATTAATCTTGCAATTTGTAAATAATGTTGTTGGTTTGTTTTTATCAGGTAGGTACAACTCGTACCATACTTAAGCCTATCTTGTTTTGAATCTCACTTCCCTCCTGTTTATTCCGATTACTTCTGTTTAATAAAGTCTATAGTCTGGATAAATGTTGCTTGATCAGGTATGAATGAAACTTAAGAGTTTGTATGAAGAATTGCTCCTAACCATCACCTAGTAAGTTGGTGCTTAACCCACCATTGTTTCTTCTCTTTTCGGTTGTGACAAGTAGAATCCATTGGTTGGTCTAGAAAGAAAATATATCACAGCTTATGTCTGATTTCCTTCTGTTCCAATTAGCTGTGCTGCACACAAGCACCAAAACAGAGGAGACTAAACAAGTGCTATGGAAGATCCTGGAAATTTCTGAATTCTAGTCATGGTGTAGTAGGTAAGTAACCTAGTGACTGAAATTTATTTCAGCTCCCTCTTCTACTTATGTGTTAAACATCAATGATATTATTTATTTATCTGCTATATCTGCTTTTTCAGCAGCTAAAAATGTTGGCACTGTGAGGTGCTTTAAAGATGAAAAACGCAGTTATTGCCATTCTTCTTTTTTTGCTTTTTAAGGTTTAAAAATCTGTAATCATTGACATAAATATTTTCTTTTCCCTGTAAGTTCTTACATACAAATATTTTTTCTTATCTTAAACCAAAGGTGCAGCATAAACAACAAATTAAGTCTTACTAGTATTGCTAACACCAGAGCAGGTATGTAAATGCAATTGGCGTAGAAGGGTCTCAGCTCAATTTTTGAAATTCAGCCATAGAAGTGCTTACGGGGTAGAAAGTCCCTTAGCAAAGGTCTGGGAAACATCACACTGAATTCCTCAGCCAGGCAATTAAGACAGCCTAGAAAGCTCCAGACAGACCACTGTGCTTAACAGAATGCAAATAGCATTTCACAGATCTGGTTATTTTAATTCAGAGCAAGACCATCAGTGTGAGTGTCCCCTTCAGCACGCTGATAGCTAGACATCATTGCTTGTTGAACTGTAACTGGCCTTTACCATTTGTGATTTTAACCAAATTCCTTTATATATATATATATATATATATATATATATATATATATATATATATATATATATATATCTGTCCTCCTTTTTATCAAATATTGCAGCAGAAGTGTTTTGGTAGCAATATCTGCTCACATAGAAGGAGAAAGGTCCTGGAAACTTTGAAAGGAAAAATATGGGCTCATTTTCGTATCTACTTTCCAACTTTCAGCAAGCTTAGTAAAACATGTGGATTATTAGGTATGTAATTGTACTAAAAGGATCCTCTGGTATCCATGTGGCACCTCATTTCATGGTAATCATTTAAAATAACTGGTAATAGAAATCAGATGAAACAAAGCTGTTTTTTCAATACATCCAATTTAAGGCCAGGAACCCCCTGAATCTTGATTGTTATGCTGGTCTTTAAGTGAGAAATGAGTAAAGCTGAATGACAATAATTCTGTTATTTGGAGGTATTATAATGTACTTGGATCTGTATAATTCCTGGAAGGGCTTCTTATAGCCCTCTTTGAGTATATCCTCAAGCAATTTCTGAGTTGGGACTTGGCACTCCTTGTGAGTACAGTCAAAGGAACCAGTAAAGTACATTCAAGGCTCTTTTGAGATGATTTCCAGAACCTACTAATCTATGCTGAAGCAATTTCTTTTCAAAAGGTAAAAGAAACTTCAGCTTTTTCAAATAGCAAGAACTGGGACCTGAAAGTGATGTCTGGAACATTCTGCAAGAAAAAATGGATACTAATATATAAAAAATAATTGTTTCGGACAAAGGTTTTGGGGATTCATGTTCTTGAGATGGTAACCTGAAATAGCTGTTTCCTGTTAGAAATAGTGGAAGTTGTTCTCTCTATGCAGAGAAATTACCATGTTCTACTCTGTCAGAGTGTAAATTATCATGACAAGTGTAAGAAATTGAATATCCTGTTACATTTTCAATTTACTTTGCTTATGAGACAGAGACATATTTTTCCTATTAAGGTCATTTGAAAATATTGTATATGCACCTCATATACGTGGTCTTTGTTTTTTTCCTCCTAATGATCTAATCTACAATCTTCTGTTCTGTGTAAAGGACCTATGATTCACCATGCGTGTTTCAAAGATTTTAAGTCTAGAGCAATATCTGCATCATGATTCTCAATGAATCCGTGTAATCAGGAAATATGCTACAAGTCTTCATTATAACTGGAGCTGTTGTGTTGATTATTTGAAAAGTATTTTGGCTAAGTTTATTCACACCAATGTTATGGAATTTGAATACAGCAGCTGCTACAGGAATATCACCTGTGTCATTTGTGGAGAGAGTTCTTTCATGTAGTACCAAAGGAATAAACCTGAGGGATGTAAAACACTCCTGGTATTTCAGACATTTAAAAATGGGTAACTTCAAACTATTGTTTAAACAATAAATAAATAAAGCTGTTTAAAACAGCTGAAACTGTTGACACCTGTACCCTGGCTGCTCCTTCCTTAAGAATGAGGCTGGATTGTGGCTGACATATGTCCTCCAAGACTGAGTTATCAGTCAGTGTCCTCTTTTGATACTGGCAGAGAGAATGTTCTGCTCTCACACTGCAACAATTGCATGTTCTTATGTGCCAGTTCCCAGCTGAAACACAGACCTTACGTTTCTGAAAAGAGGAAGTGTGGACATCTGGCACTGTTGTGTCACTGAGCTTGTTGGCCTGAGTGCTCATTTGCTGTCCATCTATCAGTTAATGTCCTTGGGTGTTACCTGGACAGTGCTCAAACTGCAGGCAGAGGTGCATACAGATGAAGTGCAGGACTGCTAGTAGCTTGCACTTGCATTCCTGATTTTAAGTGTATTCATGCTAATTGTGGTCAATGGAAAGTGTGCAGTTTAGCTGGTCTCTCCTGCTCCCTGGCAGGCCCAGGCATATATGTCAAGCTCAGTTGTGAAAGATTTTTCCCAGCAACAGCATGTGGCTCTCTTTGGCAAGCTCCCACCAAGCATTTTGTTGGCAGCTGCTAAGTGGCCTCTGGATCTCTAATGCAGGAAGGCTGCTGATGGGTTTCTGATCTACATATTTTTCTGAAAGCAATCTCTTTTTTGACATACCTTTCAGTTCTGCAAATGCTCACTTGCTTTATATTTATCTATTTGGTTCCAAACCCCACATAAGCCTCTCAAAGCATATAGATCCACTTACAGTTGAAAGAAAAACTTTACATGCCAGAAAACCATGCTGTCCTCCATTTTTTCACTTTGTACACTGTATTTCCATTGTATGTCTGTAAAAACTCTGTGTTCTCCAGAACCCATGTCCTCAGTCCTTACTTGCTTGGTTAGGATATATGAAATTGATGGGATAGATGCTGGCTGCCTTTGGGTACCAGTTTGAGACATCAGTATTGTCTTTCAACTTTTCTAGCACTTCTACAGTGGCAAGTCAGATGTTTTCCATGACTATTAACACAGCTAACCATGACTACAGGAGGTGCCAAGAGAGATTCTTTCTGTATGGCAAGTGCTGACAGGATTGAGCCTGATGGCACTACACCTGTCTAGCAAGAGGAAAGAAGTTGCATTTCATACCCTTTCTCAGGAAACACTTTGCTTCCCTCTTCTTGGCACAGGGAATGCAAATGCAAAACTAACTGCCCATCTCTTTTAAGTGCTGCCATTTGTACAAGCCTGTCAACTTGCATTTCCTGCTGGCAACCGCTGCTCTGCTCTGTGCTGTTACTTCTCATTATACAAAACAGTCACTTCATGGCTGTCTGCTCCTTAGAAACACATGTGAATTAGACCTCAAAACATGTGACCTAATATATAAAATATATAAGGGAAGATGGAAATATTGTGGAGGCACAAAATCTGTATTAGGCAGGAGTTCCAGAATAAATTTCTCCCTGGTCAGAGCAGAGTTTCTTGTATTTTCTGGCACTGGATTTTCAAGCATGAAGAAAATGAGGATGATAACTTTAAAATTTTGCATGGATTCTGTTAACCACAGCATATTGACAAAAAACCCTCATAAAACCCCCACTGTGACTTCCACCATTGGAGATAGTTTCTGTGTCATTTGTATAACTACTGTACCATACAAACTCTTCCTGAAACCATAAGGAGGTCTTGAAAGCTGAGAAAAGGATTTCTTGTAATAGAATGTCACTGTTAACTTCTGCCCAAAGTTTGAATTACACTGCCATAACTTCTACAAAGATAAAAATAACTTCTTGGGTGAAACTGTGAGTGGAATTTTGCCCCAAAATCCCTATCAGGTACTGTCTGGTTATCATATCAATAACAATAAATGCAAGCATTTCTACCTTCTTTTCATTTTTTCCATGTGCTGGAAAAAGGAACTACGCCTGTTCTCAAAATGCATGTACATATGGAAGAAAATGAGAAATAAATGGAGGAAAAACCTCAGCTTTCTTTAAAATTGGGGGTTTGGATGGAAAATACTGTATCTTTCAAACATGGATTTTGAGGTGAGTGAAGTCAAATAATGCCATGCCAGCATTTTTACAGTTCATATATTCCTGCTGTTGACTTTTCTCATGCAGAAACAAAGTCAGTTCTCTACAGATTTTCATGAGCTTTAGATGTGTTACAGGCAGAAAGCAGATCTGCCATATTTTCCATTCATCAGTGTATAAGTTCAAGAAAAGTCGTTGTGTAATGTGATGTTGTTTAAAGTGATGCTCTCAATAAAATTTCTCTGTTTGGAGCAGTTAACCTCCATGGTAAATTTTGAATTCTCATTAATAGAATTATCTTCCTCATCACTGGCCCGAGTGAGTGTACCAATATTATCGCTGAAGTATTTTGGCTCAAACTGAGTATGCTTTTGTGAGGTGAGAATTTTTGTTCCTTAACTGAAGTGTGAAGCATCAGGATTTCTCCTGTGGCAAAACACCCTGAAGAGAACCCAGCCATCTAAATAGTGCACTACAGTACTGGTGCTTTCTGCTTTGGTGCTGGCTGAACATCATATAAATCTGCAACCACAGCATAAAAGAACTTTCTCCAGATAATTAGGAATCCTAACACACTCCTGCTCTCTACCCCCACTGCCGACGAATTGCTGCTATTCATGCACTTGGCTGGAATTCAGCCACGCCTACCAAGCCAAATTACTGGAAAATAATTATCTGGAGCCTGATCTGGAAGTTTTGACTCAGCTTTTCAGTAGGTCCATTCAATCCAATGAATTTTTTTGGAATAAACTCAGATTTGGAAGCTGGGTTTTTGCTTTGTCAAGCTCTGCTACTCTGTGTGGTGAGCAGCCACATCACACCCTCACACTCCAACCTGGGTTTCTGTCCATGCTTAAATCATGGGTTGAGAACATGTAAAGCTAATGAATTTCATTAACTTTCATGTCCATATTAAAGAGAGATAAGGTGCCATCAAGCAAACCTCTCACTGACAGGAATCCATCCACTGCCACTCACTCCATTACTGTTGCTTCATGTAGACATAGACTACCTGCTTCATGTAGTTCAAAGTATAGACAGTCCTTGTTAGATGGTATATGTTCAAGGATATTTTTAGGTGGTATCTGCGGAGCTATTATTTAGAATGTTTTTCCTCTCTGCATGCAGGAATGTTCTGATGGGTTCTAAGTGCTAGAAGAGAGCCATGGAGCTATGTCCAAAACACCCTGGTCCCATCAGGAGTACTGACATTATGCAGTGAATATTTCATAATGTTTGTATGAACATTAGCATCTGCATTGTGTTCAGAGCTGGGAAACCAAAATGTGGAATTTTTTTCCTGTAAAAAGACTGTGAATGCACTCAACAGCTATGATGGCAAAGAGGCAGAATATCATGTGGAAGGGTTCTTCCTTTGCATTAGGAATTTTGTGTCTCCTGGAAAGAGGTGAGTGCTCTCTGTAGGTATACTACCCACTGTATTTATGCTCCTTAAGAGTTTCACCTGTCTTTGTCATTGCAGAATTCTCTTCATAGTTTATATTTGCATTGTGTGTTTTGCCAGAATCTGTTTCTGCTTTTAAGATAAAGAGCTGCAACAGCAAGCATCCAGATTTGCTGTTGATGAGATTTAAGCTGTATTCTTCCCTCTCATAGGCAAAGGGTTAGAAGTAAAACATCAGGTAAGGCAGTGAGTAGTAAATTGTTCAGCTGGGAAAATCCAATTGCTTTTGATCTTTTGCCTCCACTCCAAGATTACAGGGTCTTAATAGCAGAAAAGCAACATTACTGAATTAGTGGTAAAACCTAATTTAGTAGTTGGATAAAGAAATTCAAAGTTAACCTTTGACACATCAGGAAAGTATCTGTAAAGTCCATATCTTGAGTTTCCTTCAGAACCAATAAAGAAAACCCACATATATTTGCCAGTTTTTGCAATTGCACAGAAGAAAAAAAAAGCAAGCTATAAAGTGGGAACCTACTGTTTTTGTGGTCATAGCATGGGAGTGAAACTAGTGGTTTAAATCTCTATTAAATAGCAATTATCCTGGCTTAAGTTAAAATTATTACATTCAAAATATTAGGCAATCACAGCTGCATGTTTCTTTTATTGATTTTTCAAATCATAAGATCTGCACACATGCAAGCATCTTTGGCACAACCCATTTTGTAAGTGGCATGACCAGTCTTCTAGGTTAATGTTGTGCTAAAGGCCAAGAAAACCACAGTATCAGCAACATCTAAGCTGTGGAAGAAACATCAAATGAAGCTGAAGTTTCACAAAATTCCAATACGAAAACTGCAATTAAATGGAAATAGTATTTTCTAGAATCTCATTGATAAAGGTATTTTTGATTAATCATGCTACAGTATGTTTAGTAGAGAAATAAACAGTTCCTTATAAAGAAAAAAAGAGCAGAATAAGTGATCATTCAAATGAGTAAAGTTTCTGGGTGTACTGAGGGGAATCAGACACTTTACGCTTGAAATGATGAAATCTTATGCTTAAAATAAAGGAAGTGATATAACTCCTGTTGCCATAAGAAAGACAAGAATGGTGTGGCTTACTAGTTTTAGTAATGAAATATTTTCATATATGTTCACATTTATATTCAAAAATGCTGCAGCATGGTCACATTTCCCCACTTGGCTGTTTTTTGTTTATTTCTTATGGATGAGAAGTAGGGGCATGGTGGAGTGAACATTTTATTAATTCTAGCATAAAGATGTTTACAGTTTTTTTAAGGTTCTATTGACCCTTTACAGAAGCTGATCTATGATATCATCTAAACCCAAACCAAGCAGCAGTTTTGATTCATGTAATCTAAAATATCAATATGCAATCCAAATTAACAGTAATATAATCAGATTTTTCTGGATAGGCCATCTGAAGAAACAGAACACCAGTAGAAATGTTTACCTGTCATTTAGATAATGAAAAGCCCAATGTAAAAATTCAGAACTTGCTTCAGGACATACAGTACATAATTGATGACTATATGGCAATAGCAAACTGTACGTCTTCACTGATGGAGGGAACCAGAGCCACAGAACCATTTTGAAACCCACTTGGGAGCACTCCTATAGCTCACTTGTAGCCTGCATTTCCCAGCAGCTCTTCTTTTGATGAGTCTGAAGGGGTGGAAGTAGAAACCAAGCAGGAAGAAATTCTTCAAGTTTCACGATTTTGCAAAGAAAGACATCTGCAAACTGCTCCCCAGAGGTTATGACCAGGCTGGCATAAATGTCTTTATTCCTTTTATTGCCCTGGGGCAGCTGTGGTGAGGGTGTTGACCTTTGGGCAAACAGTTAATGCTACAGATTCAAGTTCTGCTTGTACTCATTCTCCCACTAAGCTCAATGGGACTTTCCTGATACTGCTCACTTTAAAACTCAGGTAAGCAGTAAGTTTACACACCCATGTGACAGAGAATTAAGGCCAGAGGACCTTATCTAGAGCCAGTTTTCTTCTATCCCAAATTATTCCTCTCTGCATGGAAAGTACAGCTGGACACATCAGAGGAACATTTTCTTGAAATGCCTGATAGATTGTTCTTTCTGTATGCTCTGGCTGTCTAACAGAGTCCAGCCAGGCTGTTTCCAAACAGCAAATCTTTCCAAAAAGGGGAAGATCAGCCAAATATAATTTAAAAGTGTATTAAGCTGGTTTTGTTGTATTTCCACTTTTTCTGTTTTAAATATGATTCACTTGAACACCTGAACGAAGTAATTCAAGTATGCTGACATTTTCCTACTTCAGGAAATGAAAATGAAACTATTCTCAGAGGATCCTCATAAAAACTTTTTTGCTGTGTGCTTAGTCAGAGACAGCAGGAGGTGCAGACTTCCAGCAGGTACCAGGGGAACTGCACGTGTTGCGTTTCCTCTGCTTTTTGTGCATGGGCTCACAGGCACTCACACTTCCACATCACTTCCTGAGTGCAGAACTGCTACCTTGTTATACTCAAATTATCTCTGCAGCAGCTGGGGAGGGTGAAATGGAAACTGAGAGATAAAGGCAGAGTGCTGCTCTTAATGATATCAGATGATGGATTTAATTATATGTTTATTTTGGAACTGAATTTTTAAAAGGCACATATAATTTTGAGAGTTCAGTTTGAAAAATTTCAGGTATTTTTCTTTTATTCAGAGGTCAACCAGCGTTCACTGTTTCTGGGCATTACAAGAGGAAGTTTAGCGGATCAGCCAATTCCCCTCCTTTTTTAAACAGAACATCATTTATGTTTAAAGCAACTATCCAATGTGTGCAGATACTGGGCAATGTCTCTGACCCATTGGAGTCTTTAGTGTCTCATTTATATGGAAGCATAATCAAAAGCAGCAAGAGGCACTTAGAAACAAATAATCATCTTTTACCAAGTTAGTTACATTGCAAATCACATTTACAGTGACTTTTTTCTGTCGTGGTGAATTCTGCTAAACAACATGACAGATAATTGCACCTTAGCTGATCCCTTAGCTATTGTATAACTCTAAAAATGTTGGTTTTGCTTAATTCACTTTTGATTCACCAGTTGCCTGTAGCCTACTATAAAAATGAGTACAAACTATGTTTAAAAGCTTTAGAAGGCAGATCTGACAAATACACTGTAACATTTACAGACAAAAGGCAATTGGCCACTCCCACCAAATCATATCCCAACTAATGAGAGGGTTTGGGATCAACAGAACTATTCCGTAATTTGGAGCCTTCTGACAGGCAACTAAATCTACTTCTGTCAGATGCTGGACACCATGTTGAAGTCAAAGCAGAGGAACATTCTGGGAAATGTGGGAACAGAGGACTAGCAGGGTTTGTCCAGGTCATCAAGTCCAGTTTTCTACTGTTGTCGACATCCATGTTTCATAATCCCTTTCATTAAGTTACCAAGATCTATCTTAAAACTAGTTAGATTTTGTGCCCCCACCGCTCCCCTTGGCTGGCTGTCACAGAACCTCTTTCTTCTGATGGTTAGGAGCCTTCTAATTTCCAACCTAAATATATTCATGGCCAGCTGACGCCCATTTCTCCTTTCGCCAACACTGTCTTGAAACTGAAAAAAACCTCTGCTCTCTCTTTCAATTCCATCTCTTGATGCAAAGATAGCATGTTTCATTTACTCATTCTACTGCACTATTCAAACTAGTTCATTTTTACTTTTCTCCTATGAGGGCATCTCCGTTCTCCAGGGATGCACTTTTCTGAGGAAGCTGGTCACAGTGTGAGTTCAGCCTTTTAGACTATGAATAGTGAGTTTTAACTACACTGTTCCAATGTGAGATCTTGCCAGTGCCTTGTACAAGAGGGGCAGTCCAGCCTCGACTCTGCTGTGAACACCTCAGTTGAGAACAGCGGTTCACACTTGTGACTCATGTGTGAGAACATATCTGCATTTGACTCAGATGTGTAAGAGCATATCTGCATTTAACTGAGATGTGTGAGAGCATATCTGCATTCATCGGAAGATGAACACTGCAGTTCATCAGCAGAAACATAGATCAAGCTAAAGAATAGGTCTTACCCATTATCTAGGCTTACTGGGAGAAAATTTTAGTTTTCAATAGTATCACAATCATGTCACTCTAATTAAAGCTGCCACAAATTAATTATCCAACATAGTTTTATCAATCACCTTCATGTAATGTGAGCAGTCTTCTTTATCAGGGCATATATGAGATTGTTTGCAAAGAATCTATTAACTATATATATTTGTATATAGTTAATAACTTACGAAAAAGAGTTTAAATAAGTTTGGTAGTAAATTTGAATTACTTAGGGGTTGGAAATCCTTGCTTTACCAGCAGATGGCACAAATCTATTTGGTTCGGTTTCAGATCATGTATAAAGAGTCCATTGAATAAATGATGATTTGAAATAATAATAACATTCTTCGATTCATGGTATCTAGAGGAGTGCAAAAAATACGAACAGAGAGTAGTATTTATATATTGTGTTATATTTTGCTGGTGGGATTTTCAGTTAAAATAATTTATCTGTCAATGTGTCTTAAGGGATCTTGACCGGATTTTGGCCTTTTCAGATCTAAGCAGAAATGCCAAGGCAATCAGTGGGTTTGGATCAGGTCCTGGTTTCATGAGTGCAAATCTTCTTGTCTCTGGATACTTTGCCTTGCACAGAGAGATTTGTGTTTGTTTATTTCGTTGGTAGGGTGGTTTGTTTTGTCCTGTGAGAGAGAACACACTCTCACACTAAATCTTTCATTTCAGCTGTCTAAATACTAGTTGGTGAAGAGTTTCATCCATTAAATTGCCATCTCCTTTTAATTGGGCTGATTTTAGCTCAGGGCATTTGGTACTTTGGAGAATGGCTCTGTATTTGGGAAGCCTCATCCCACACTGAGATGTGGAGGAGTGATTCTGACAGAACTCTTGCCTCATCCTCCACCCCTCCCTTGCCAACCATCTGGCCAAGTTTTTCATGGGGAATCCCAGCCCTGGTGACTGGACAGATTGGCTCCTTACTTTGCAAAACAGGGCCAACAGAGCAAGGGGACAGTCCCAGGTCAGCCAGCTACCTCCCTGTCCTCTCAGGTGTTGCCTCCACCCTGCTGACAACCCACCATGGGTTGTCATCTTCTCCCTGTCTCTGTCCCACTCTTTGCTTCTTCCAGATCTTGTCATTGTAGGTTTCCTCGAGACAACATCACAGCACACTTGACGTAGAATAAAAGACTGAAGCCTTCGTATGACCTAATTGAAGATATACCCTGAAACAGGAGCAGATTCCAAGAAGACAAAAATTGAATATGATAATTTGCCTTGTTTGATATTTGATTTTTTCATTGTGACAAAATTAATTTGATTCTGTTATTCAACACAAGGGAATTACAGTTCAACCTGGTTATTCTGTAAAAGGCAATCAGTAACTGGATGAAAAAAAATGGTTTCAGTAAGAGAGCTTGGAAAAATAACACAAGATCTTGAAACAATTTTATATGTTATTCATTGAAGAGCAACTAATAGCTGCTTGTTTTTGGGGTAAAAAAAAAACCCTCACCCAATTTCTTCTCTCATGAACAAAATTTTCAAAAATCTCCTTTGAACTGTAGTGAGTCAATATTACTTGGACACACGTTTATCTAGTTATGACCTGCTAAATGAGGACTTTTTTTTTTACCAGGGAAAACAGTACATCATGTCCTATAATAAAAAAGGCAAAGTAATAACCTTCCTTCCATTCCTTTAATTTCTTTGTGTGCAATGAATATATTACACTTTGGCCAAGGAAGTCAGTGGAGAAAGCAGGATTTAGCCAATAGCATGTGAAAGTAGGGTTTGAGTCATGTTCTAGTTTGAATGCTCTTTTATTCTCCAGAACTGGAGAGGGCTGTGCTGGGACATCTGCCAGTGTATGTCACTGTCCTCTACTGTCCTGGAGGAGCTTAGGTGTTAATGGGGAGGTGCTCATTGAAGAGAAACACAAAAATCCCCAAAAAGACAACACAGAGGTGAGGATTCTACTAATGCCAACATCTTTCAAATTATGTTGCTTCGCAGCTCATGGAAGGTGACTCTGACTTGGCTCAGGTGTGGAACAGCAGAACTTTAATTAAAGAAATAGATTTGTTTCAGGAACTGCAAAAGCAAGAAGGCAAAAAAGTCACTCCTCTTTGGTGATGTGAGTGTCTTGGGTGGCTGGTAGATGGCAGTAGCACACATTTATGTGGCAAAGGTGATGTGCGTCTGGGCAGGCAGGTTTCCTCTGGGATTCCTGCCCGATTTCTGACAGCACAATGCGATGGGCAGTGTCTGCACATCTCCTGAGACTGACCTCCGACGCCATCCTTCCTATTGTGATGGGGTTTTAAGGATGAAAAAACAACTTTCCATTCATGTAAACAGAAAGTGTATTTCAGTGCTTTTTAAGTCTAAAGGCACTTTGTGATTCTTTGAGGATAAAGGATTTTGTGAAAATTTAATTACTATTTTGACACTGCAGAGTGGCTGCACTGCACAAGATACTGCATGGGTGAAACTGGGCTTTAACGTGAGAACAGCCTCTCAGTGCAAGGCTTTGGGTATTTTTATAGACAAGACTATTTTTTAAATGTTCACGGCAAGCAGGGAAAATTAAATTCAATCTCATGAGACTCACTGCTCAAATGGAGAGAGAAAGCACATAAAAACCAACCTGGATGATCATCAAAGCTTGATAATTATTTTTGTTAGTTGTGCAGCACCATTTCTGATTGCACTGGCAAGCTCAGTAAAAGGCAGTGTGTGCTTTATGAGGGATTAAGATGAAAAAGAGGGTGTCTGCCTTTCCCTGTCCTTGAGGTGGAAGGAGTTTCATATACAAGGAGCTGGCGGGAAGCGGAGGCAGAGGGAGTTCCCGAGGAAGCAGTGGTGCCAGAGGCACTGGCATTAGAATGGAAATGAAGAATAAGAGTAATTAAGAATGGGGGTGTAGGGCAGGGATGGCGTTTTGCAGGGTCTGGAAGATTCCCTCCCTCTTGCTTCTTCTGATTTCCAGGGGAAGGCATACTCATTCAATCTTTGCTAAGCAGTGTGAATATTGCTCTTAAAATTTCTGACTGTGTCTGAAAGTACCACCTTCCTTCTTTTTCCACATGGCCAAAAATGCAAACTGGGCTATCCAGACTAGACACTAACTTCATATTTAATCTGATGCAGAGTTCTTGCATTATTTTTATACACTGGTCATGCATTTGTACACCTTATACATGGGAGCAGAACTGTTGACACTCGAGTGTTATGATCACAGCACTGTCTGTGCAGTATATTCATGGGGTTTATCCAGATACAGGCAGCTGAATTGTTACTAGGGTAAATATTTAAAGAACTGTATGGAGTTACAGCGACCATGAACTGAGCTTTGGTCTTTCCCAGAAACTGATAGGGTAACAAGTTTCAGAGGGTGGTGTGAGATTGATAGAAAAATACCCTTTGGGAAGGTTTCGCCTTTGACACTTCACTCAAAAGAAAGGATTAAAAGAGGAACCTCATCAGAGTCTGAGGAGTAACCAAGGAGTTTGCCTCCTCAGGTAATGCTGTCTCAGCTGTTCTTTAATGCCTCTGTGTACTTGCTGTCCATGCTTCTGCTACAGGGCAAATCTGAGGGAACAGGATATCTTATAGCACTGCTAGATTTGTAGCTTGAGGCTGTCTGCGTGGTTTTGGGTCAGGTTTATGGTAGTTGTAAATGACAACCTTAGTAAAGACACTTTAGGCATCAAGGTGCCAGTTATCTGATCATGATAGGGTGGATTTCTGTGCTGGATTTCTGGGTGCTTTTAACAAAGAGCAACAGGTCTGGGATTTTTCAGCGGAACTATATTTTTGCTGCTGTTGTCTGAATATATATTGAAGAGTAAATAACCAAAATGAAATATCAGGTCTGAAATCCTCTACATCTGTGTAGCCAGCCAGGTAATACCAACCAGACTCTCTTCCTAGGTACAAAGGGATGAAGCCTGCTAAATGACTTTCCAGAGCCTCCTGATAGCAGCCACTCTACACCTGTTTGTTCATGATCATCATGTCTCAAGTGAAAGCACAAGAGGAAATGGCCTTAGGTTGGACCAATGGAGATTCAGGGTAGCTATTAGAAAAATACAATCCCCTGAAAGAGTGGTTAGGCACTGGGATAAGTTACACAAGGGGGTGGTGCAGTCACTGTCTCTGGAAGGGTTCAGGAGGTCGGGATGTGACATCTGGGGATATGATTTGGGGTGATCATGGTGGTGCTGGACTGGATGCCTTGAGAGTTTCTTCCATCCTTGATAATTATGTGACTTGTTTCAAACTCAAGCTCTACCAAGGCCTATTAAATGCAAGTCCTGTTTTCAGAGTTTTCTCTCCATCTGCCAACAAAATTGGAGGTTTCTGTGGAACTGGCAGTTAGCAAAAAGTCGTCTCCATTTACCTGGTAAGGAGAGGGAGAGAACACCAGAAACAAAGTTTTGAGATGTTTATTTATATCTCTATTGATCTAAGGTTAAATCTATATATAGTATTTTTTGGCTATGCTAGTTACAGGTATAATTTAAAATTAACATGAAATGTTAAAATTTGAAATAGTGGATTCCAAGTCAGAAGTTGCTTACAGCAGCACAAAAATGTACTTCATCAGGAAGCCTCTTACATAACTGTGCCTGATCTAAGGCTCTACTGGTATGTTTAAAACTACATAAGTTTATGTTGTGAAACAAATCTTGAGTTAGACATGCTCTGAATGTTCCCATGGTGTGAGCACACAAAATGCTTCTGCATATCTTAGCTCTTAGGTACACGCCTGGTCTGCTATTGGAGTCTAATCTCCATAAACAATTTTGTCTAATTATAATCTAATCTAAACCTCTCTAATATGAAATTGTATGTGATTTCCTTTAGGCCTCTTTTTCTATATATTATTTTAAAGCTCTGTTTCTTATATCACGGTCTTTCTTGTGGTCTATTTAGGGTAGAAAACTCCTTGAATATTGTAGTGATTGTGGCTATAAATACTATTTGCTTTTGCTTCAATGTCATTATACTTAACCAACTGAGATTAAAAATAGAACTCTTTCATTGTTCAATACATTTTAATTAATGCTAATTAATTATTAATTTAATTAGTACTTAAACATCAATACTGATATTTTACACAGGAGAAGAGTAATGCATGATGCCTTTTAAGGTAGTCTGCTACTCCAGAAATATGTGCTGAGACTAATTAATGTACTCTGCCTGGCACTAACAGCTGTACCGTTGACATGTTGTCTTACTGCTTGCTTATTTATCTTTCTGCCCTCCTATTTCCCAAAGTCTTGTTTCTAAGCTTTTTCACCTCATCACAGAGTAGTTAGGATTGGAAAGGACCTCTGGAGATCACCTAGTCCAACAGTACCCCGTATCAACCTTTGGTACAGGTTACTGCTTTTTCATTGCCTGTATTTGGCACAAGGACGGTCCCAGGTGCTATTGCAGTGCTAGTACAGTAGTAATTGGATTGTACAATTATTTGGAGCTAGTATCTATATTTCCTTTCAACACTGATTAGAAATCAGACAGACACTATTAATTCTAGCCATATTTTATGGAAGTGGATGCCTGTAATGTATCCATGTAAGTTACTGCTCTGGAGAGCATTAGTAAAGACATGCCTGTTCTCATGCTGACCTCTGTATTTTTGAGAAAAAAATACAATGTTTGTTAAGGGGGTAGATTACACCATTATTGTTACCTATCTTTTTGTTTGGTAAAGCCAATGAAGAATTTCTAACACAGAAAAGGGGGAAAAGTTGTTAATGAGTAAAAAGGCAGTATGATGTTCTTCTGATTAGTTTTATTAAGGGTTGTGATGGAGGTTCATAGTAAACATTTTGTTACCTTTTTACTGCCTAGCATCAAGAGAAGTTGGTAATTTGAGGTCAGATCACTATTTGCATATGAAATTCTCATGGTTTGTGAAGAATTCACAGTACTTCAAAAAGGTGATAATTTGACAGCATCCTAGTTCACCAAATTTCTTTAAGAAGGATTTAGATAGACACAAAGATAGGGAGAAAGATGGATGATATAAGAGGGAACAAGAAAGGACAGAGAGAGAGAGAGAGAAGGAGCAGGTCAAGAGAGGTTACCCTTCCCTTCTACTCAGCACTGGTGATGTCACACCTGGAGAAAAGCTGTGGGTTCCCTAGAACATGGGAGACCTAGAGCTATTGAGCAGTGTCCAGCAAAGGGCCAGGAAGATGACTGAGGGAGAAGACAATCTCTCCTGTAAGGAAAGGCTAAGGGGGATGGGATTGCTCAGCCTACAGAAGAAATGACTCAGAGAGGGATCTCATCAAGTGTATAAATAGCTGAAGGGTACTTGTAAGGAAGATATTGGAGATAATTTGTACAAAAGCCATCAGGACATCATCCCAGTCAAGCTTCTCTAGATGACCCTACTTGAGAAGGAGTTTGGACATGATGACTTCAAAAAGGTCCTTTCCAACCTCAACCATTCTGATGAGTAGAGAAAAAGTGCAGGAGGGTGGAAAAAGGGTTTGTTGAACTAGTCTGAGTCAAGGAGGACATTATACATAGAGCAAGCTAACAGGCAGTCCTGGAGGGGAGGAATATGCCAAGTCAGAAGTGCAGGAAGTTGTCATGATATTTTTTGATTGTCTTAGCCTCTCAGTACCACCAACCTCCATGCCTGTGGTGCCTATCAGGTGGACAGTTTCGCTATCTCACGAGCTGGTCCCTCCCCAGAAACATCCTTCCCCCAATGAATATAGCCAGGGAGCAATGCATTGGTTCCAAGTGCTCCTAATGCGGTGAAGTAAGGTCACACAGTGCTTGACTTTCTGGTTGGAATGGTTGAGCAGCGGGACACCAAGGAGCCAGCACTTGCAGGTATGTAAGTCACCTGCAGATGAGCAATGCCAGAGTTTAGGAACCACAGTGATAAAGTCTTGTAGATAATCAGAGATGAGACTACGCCTAAAGGAGGAGAGAAAACAGGACGTACTGCTGGCAGCAGTGGTGCTCCACCCGAAGGTTCTTGTTGAACAGGAAATCCTCAAGTCCCATCTGTGCTGCATGCAACCAGAGTTTGAAAAAGGGAGTAAGAAGGGGAACATCACAAAATTTCTCAGCAAAACTCATAGGAAATGCAGTAGGAAGTATATACGTGTGTGTGTGTATACAGATATGCACACATACCTCCATTCTGCACAGCAAATTCCCAGAGATCTTAAGCAAAACTGATCAACAGTGGGCAATATGGGTTTGCATGTATGTAATCATTTGTTGTAAGATGCAGGAAAACGGAGTTTCCAAAACACAATTTTAACAGTGAGCACTATATGGGAAGATAATGCATTGATAAGAGTGCATAGATGCTCTGTGTGTACCCTCTCTTCTGGACGTCAAAACAGTAGAAGTGCAGCAATCTGACAATGATACCACATATTACTAATCACCAGTAGGTTGTTAGCAGAAAACTGAGGGATATATTGGTGACAACAGGATTCCACATGTACAGTCCAGCTTTTATTAGTTCATTCATACTGTGGTTACCCGAATGGCAGTCAAACTACATGTGTGTGATCAGCATCTTCACTATTGTCTCTGCATTTGTGTTGTGGTCTAATCTCTCTTGCCAGATCAGATACTGGTTTCACAAAAGGCTGTGTATCACATATAGAATGAGTGGTGAGAGACGAGTGAACTTCTTATCCTCCAGCATATTTTTAAAAGCCTACTTTCTGCTGGGAATGCTGGTGATTTTCTTTGTTCAGACCAGCTCATTCACTAAGCCACTGCTGTACTTCTTTACCACTTGTAATTTCACGTTCTTGAACCAAATGCCTATAGAAAATCTCTTTTTAGCTAATGAAGACTGTGGTAGTTCTGTTCTGGAGCCAAGTATTGTCCTTTCACCTGATAGTGGCAGAATGTAGTTGCATCTCCTTTCGTCCTCTGGGAAGCAAAAGGGACCTTCAGAAATGCTAAGATGTTGGGAAAGTGGCCAAACACCTTCTCCTTCTGAAGGAAAGGACTGAGTACAAGGAAAAAAGGAAATTGCCTTACAGATCATCTTTCTTCCTGCTGTTTCCCAGTGAAGCTCTCCACACAGGCAGCAATATAAGTTTCTGCTATCCTTACATCTAGAGAAGATGTGAAACATTATGATAAATAGGATAAAGTAGCACACAAAGAATACTTTACAAACTGCAAATTTATTAATTTTTAATTTTTCTCATGCAAAAATGAACCTCTTGTGAATAGAGTTTATATTCAATCAGTTCATTTTCTTTGGTAGACAAGGGATATTCAGTAGATTATTTATTTTTCAGTAGGCGCATGCAAAATATACAGCTTTATTTTGTGCATGGTGGTTAGCTCTGAAGGTCCATTTGCTTAAATGATTTTGGTGTGTCCAAGAGAAACATCATTTGATGATGACAGTGATTTGGTGCTTTGATAACTGCAGCGCTTCACTAGTGACAGGCATAGCTCTTATCACCAGACTTGATTTGTTTCATGGCTTTTGATGATAGTATCAGCAATGGAGATGCTGAGAATTGCAAGCTTTTCAAGAGGTGCTGCTGGATGCATTTTATGCAAGATTTCAACCTATGTTAAAATAAGACTCTTTAACAACATTTATTGGCGTTTTTACCCCATATCATGACACGCTCTGCAGTCAATTGTTGCAGCACTAATTAGAAAAGGTTAAAATTTTGGAAGCTAGTCACAGCAAGACTTTGATTTTTTTCTTAAATCTCTGAATGCTTACATTATTTGAAAGACGAGAACAAAAGATCAAATTACAGAGCTACAGGTAATATGTATGGATCATGAAAAATGGCACCCCTGGGGATAATTCTTATTATTAAGAGCAGCCTGGACAAGGTGCGCATTGCTTTCTTGAAGCTTCCAGTTTGCTGTTCTCTGATAGGGCAGAGGCAGGTGAGACATGTGGTAGGCAAATTTTCTGAGGTTGTGGCAGATGAGAAAACCCTCCTAGTCATCCTAGAGGATCACTCTGGCTGCATGAGATAATCAGAATTTATTTCAATGGCTTTAGGTAATTTTTTACCTTAAACTTCAACAAGCTCCTGATGTGTGCCACGTCAAGGTTTTTGAGCAAAGTCATTCAAAATGGGAGTCTTGCATATAGCAGACAGTCCCAAGTCAGTTTGTTTGTGACACTGAGAAAAGCTCCCTGTGGAGGAAACCTTTCTTTTGTCAGTAGCATAGTAGCCTGACCTTCTTTGTCACCTGTGTAATCATACATGCATCAAACAAGAGGAGGGTGTGCATGAAGTGATGACAGCACAAGTGGCAGTATTACTCCCTAATGCAGACCATATAATTTGTATTGGTGAGAAATTCAGAACTGAATAATTCCCATTCTCTCTAAACTTTTGCAGTATTCCTTATTTGTAGTTGCTACATCCTACATAAGATTGGCATAGACCCACTTCAGGGGGCAGCACAGTGACAATACAACACTGTTGCAGTGGAGCATAGTGCTTACAGAGCAGAGTGAAGCTCCAAGTAGATTAATTTGATTTGAATTAGCTATAGAGCAATTAGCTATATATAGATGATTTGATGCAATCAGCTCCACAAGTAAAGAGCCTGGTTTCTTAAAAGTGATAAGACTCATTAGCTTGTTGGTTGTTTGGTGTCTTATCTGCCTAAGAGAAAAAGTATTTGAAAAATAAAGGACTTCTCTGGCATAGATGGTCAGTGGTAGGTTATGGTTAACAAAACAGGAATGTGAATCTGTTCTCTGCAAGTTTCGAAGCACATGATAGGATCAATGTGCATCCTTAACAATTGCAACTCTGTACCTATATGATGTGCACAGCACACAATAGTTAGTCTGTAGACCTTTGTGTGTTGTCCCTCTGTTTATGAAAGGCTAAAACAACTGAACCTTGCCCTGTTGTTCAGACACAGTTTCTATACCTCACATGTACTGGTTGCCAGCTGCTAAGTGAAGATGCAAGCTCCCTCTGTTAATTTCCTGTGTTCCTTTCAATTCTGGATGGAGTCAGTGCTGTGATAAGACCAATCATTTTGTGCATAAACAACATTTTCTTTCTGTCCAGTGAAGCAGAAATGGGTGCTTTCTTCAAACCATAAATGCCTTCACTTTCTGGGTAGCCCCATCACCATTAAGAGCATCCCGGGCTTGGCTAATAATGGCATTGTCATTCAGCCACAAGTAATTAACAAATGTGTTTGCAGTCTGGGGTGGGGGGAAAGTACTGCATGAATTTAACTGTTACTATTCTGAGGGATGAGCTCCTGAGCACCATTTAATTTGCATTTATTAGTATTATAGTGGTAATTGCTGCTTATCATTTACCTAGAATATGCACAAAGTACTTGTCAAAAGAGGTGTAAAATATCCTACCTAGCAAATTTGTAACCTAATTTTAGGCAGGTTGTCAAATGAGTTAGAAAAACAAGAATTGAAAGGAATATAAACATGAAGCTCATTATAATAAGACCGTGTATTGAACAAGCTTTGTCTTAAGTAGACAGAAAGTGTAGGAAAGTTCTGAGAAAATAGTGCAGTGTAGGACAAGGATGCCATAACATCCCATCTGCGTGCACATGGAAAACAGTAGAAACACATTATACCAAAGAAAAAAAGTATTTAGTAAACCACAGAGGAGGAAAAAGTGCACAGAAGTCAGGGTTCATTTGGAGGTCCATTGCAGCAGTGCAAGAACTTCTCACATTCATGTTTTCTTTGATTGTCCTTCACTCTCTCTCAAGCCTTAGTGAGGACGGAATTCTTACTGGTGTGTGGCAGAGGTGATAATCACAATAGTGGCCTGTAATATTCTTTATCAACAAGCAGGTAGGAATGAATCACAAAGACACTTGCTCATCTGGATGTTGTTACTGCTTTCGAGTGCTTAAGGATGCCATCTTGCAATATTGGTATCAGCAGTTTCCCTTTCTATCTTCAGTGAAATCAGGCATGGTTCTTGTGCCATATGTATTTAACATACTAGCTCAAAATAGCTGCTCTCTGGGCCTTGCATCTTCTACTGGGTAGTGGTATCTCATCACTATTTGGTTTTGACATCACTAATCACCAATACAAACAAAGACCTATGCCTAGGAACTCTTGGTTTATTAAGAGAAAAGAAGAAAGATTAATGTAGGCAGGTTGATGAGCAGCAGTGGCAGCAATGAGACTCTGCTGGCCAGGGTGAGTGGCACTGTTCTCATGGAGTGAGCATCACAAACATATGAACAGCATAATCTCTCTTCTCCACCATGGAAGCATCATAACAAAGGAAAATATGAGGAAGATTTTAAAAAGAATAATTAAATAATAGAATTATTTAGGTTGAGAAACATCCTCAGGATCATGTCCAACCATTAAACTAACACTTCCAAGTCTACACTAACCCATATCTCCAGGAGCCACATCCGCATGTCTTTTAAATACCTCCAGGGATGGTGACTCTCACTTGCATGGGCTGCATTTTCCAATGCTTGAAAACCCTTCCAGTGAATTTTTTCTAATATCCAATGTAACCCTCCTCTAGTGCAACTTGAGGCCATTTCCTTTTGACATATCTCTTGTTATCTGGGAGAAAAGGATGACCCCCACCTGGCTACAGCCCCTTTCTGGTGACTGTAGAGAGTGATAAACTCCTCTCTGAGCCTCCTTTTCCCCAGGATAAACATCCCCAGCTCCCTCAGCCCCTACTTACAGGACCTGTGCTGCAGATCCTTCACCTGCTTCACTGCCCTTCTCTGGAGTTGCTCCAGCATCTCAAGGTCTGTCTAGTCATGAGGGGCCCAACACTGAACACAGGATTTGATGTATGGCCACACCAGCGCCGTGTATTGCTACCACTTCTCTGGGATTTGTTTAGTGAAAGACCAAGCATTTGTGACCTCAGCTATCAGTTTGGTGAGTAGCCCAAGAGGAGTTGTTCAACTAGACCTAGTTACAAGATGCTGTGTTTGAGGAATGTATTGAAGGAAAAATTAAGGAGATTAGAAAAAAAAGAGATCAAGTCCTAGAAATCCAAGGAGAACAAAACTGTCCTTTTCCTTCAAGCCCTGAGATGCCCTGTCCCTTATGTTTTGCTTAGCTTGTAATTATTTAGGGCTAAGTTCCTGCAGCTATGCAGAACACATCACTCTTGCCCAAGCTTCCTGTTCATTACTAATGTCAATCTATCCAGCCTCTGAATATGATTTCCTTCCTTGAAGGCCTGGTTTCCTTTGTCCTGCTCTGCATTTCATGCAGAGTTGTTATTCACATGGTTTCTTTTGACTTCATCCAACTAATTGTGCCAGAGGTCTTTGAAAAGGTTATCATTAAAGTTGTAACAACTCATTGTTGTGCTTTGTCTGGGAGAGATTTGATGCAGCCTTTGTAAACAAATGGTGAATTCCCCATATAATAAGGTCTTCCATGATTCAAGAGTTTTTTAACAACTATACAACATCAACCTGAATGTATATCTTGTACACAGACCTCCTCCCTTCTTTCCCATATATCACAGGTTATGATGTGCCTCTTGGCTACAGAAGAATTATAAGATATTCTGGTAAAAACATCTCCATCTGTAAAGAGAAAGAATCACACGAGCAGAGAAGCCCCAGGTAGAAACCATAAAGGTTGTGTTCAAAGAGCTGCAAGTTGGAGTGAAGATGGAGTGATACTGATGGAACAAGTTGGCTCAAGTGAGATGTTTTTATAATGGGAGTGGTCAAAGCAAGCTCTAGTGAGGGGATAATCCAAGGGAGAGTGTGAAGTTACGCATGGGAAAAAGCAAGTGATGAGGAAGTACATGATGGAGATCTGGACAGACTGGGCTATAAAAGTAGCTAGAGTTTGGAGCGCACAAGAAGAGGAAACACTGCTTTCCAGGCTGTCCAGGTAGGAATCAGTCTCCACCTGAGTCCAATAGGTCTGGAGTTATCCCTGGAATTATCAGGGAGAATCGTGCAGTGCTGTGTTCCTTTGTAGGCACATGACATACTTCTGAGGTTGCCATAATGCCAACAAGCAAGTTTGGGGCATTTGCTACATCAGATGATATCTTTGGGCCTGGTGTTGTTTGTGCCTTACATTGCTTTAACTCCTTTGAAGTCGGCATTGGCACATATTTTAGCCATTTGTTTCTGTTGTAGACTTTATCTTGTGGCTTGACCTCTTTTCATGCTCTCTGGGCTGTGCCTTCCCCCATGACAAGGGTGTGGGCAGGCCTGTTAACTTGTGCTATAAACACATTCCTTCAGGGTGGTACTGAGGATGAAGCAAGAGGTTAATAGGAACTTCTTCAAATAGTTACAGAGTTTTGTATGGCGGGATGTACACTGTGCTCTTGTATCCTATCCTGCCATACTGGCCCTGCACGTCTCACTTAAGTAAATCTCTCTCCAGTCATTGATGTGGGTGTGTCTGTCACCCCAGCGCTGGGAGGGAGTTAAAGCCAAGCCCTATATGTAGGGATTGTCTAACTGTAGACCTAGAACTGGCTCTGTGCTTGTTGCTCTATGTCCTTGTATTGACACAGAGCAGATGATTGTAGCTTTGTTAAGGTCATGGAAGGTGTTGTTCTCTTTGGCCTTCCATACTATAGATCTCTGTGTAGTTCAAAGGGGTTATTTTGCATTGCATTGCTGCATCATGGTGTTTCCTGAATGACTAGATATTTGTTTGCTTTTCAAGCCACAAAATTCCAAAACAAAATGAGAAAGTTCTTGGAGTGTAACAAACTAATCTGCACAGGAAAAAATTCAAGTTAACAAGTGAAGGTAGAGGTAGCGATGTAGTTAGTCAGCCAGTTAAAGACTGTGTGGGCTGGAAGATTCAGGCATTCAAATAAACACTCTTTTACTTTTCTGCTAATCCCTCTCTGCTCCCTCTTACTGTTCAATTTTTTTTTCCCTGATTTCCTCCTCCTGTGAGCTACTAATTTGTATCATACTCGACAGGGCATGTCTTTGATCTGAGATATATATCTTAAGTAAGAAGAAAGCTAAAAACGTGGCGACACACCAATCCAAAAGCATTTTGAGTGGTTTCTTTCTGTGATTCCACTCTATTTTCTACCTAACAATATCCTTTAAAATTTAAGATGATTCCTGCAACACTTACTCAGATTAGGTAATTGCTGTTCCAAGGGTAAAAGCTGTCTAAAGAATCATACTGCCAAAAGGCTGGCCACTGGCTTTTGATCTTTAAATTCTGATGTGCTCTTGTAACCAAATATCAACTAAATGTAACCTGAGCTGCATCTATCAAAAAAACTTACCTGCATGGCTGCAGGTAAGTGCAACTGAAACTGAGTTTAGCCCACGGATGTAATGACACCTATGCTGATAAACATGCTAATTTTGTTCATGGCAATATTAATTTGGTAATATTTCATTTACAAATACAACTATGTTTAGAAAACAGAGCCTTTTTCAGAGCCATGAGATTTAATACAAAAACATAACCCTCAAAACCCAAGCAAACAAAAAGTACTCTCTCTAACTTATTTATACTGACTCATTTGTATGATAAATATATGTACAAGTCATAAGAAAAATAAAATATAGTTTGCCTAGGTAACAGAGTTACAATATTATAAACTTGGTTTACTACAGAAGGTAGTGCTTGGTCATTCAGGATATAACTTTGTGTCATTTTAAGGGAGGGAGCATCATTGGCCTCATACGTATCAGTTCCCTTTTATGCTAGGGACTCCTGAGTCCACAACCGTTTCAAAATCTAACATTTACTTTTGAAAATCAGAATATGGATTTCTATTAGAAGATATTAAAATCGGTTTTCAATTTTACAAGAATGGAAGATAGTAGATTGTTATAGGTTAGTTATAAGTAGTTGTCTGCCTAAAGCTAAATTTTCACTTATGGCTTCTAACTTTTCACTTATTAGTAAGTGAAGTGTCTTGCACTTTCTATAAACATTTCATTTTGCCATTCATCAGGTACGATTTCCTTGTTTTCTTTGAAGAGGGAAAGAGCATCCATCTCCAGGCAACCCAAAGGATACCTTAATGGACAAATTACCATGAGGCAAGCGAGGGTGTGGATTTACAGCATGTTACCTACTCCACCCCATGGCTTCTCTTTATGGTACATGTAAGGTCTGTGCCTCCCATCCACTGAGGTGCAAACTGCAGAATCCTCAGTGGGGCTGGGATTACATGGGCATCCAAGAGGAGTTGCTGCTGTGTACTGTAATTTCACAATCTGTGTTATCTCTTAGCAACTTGTTTGTGTGGTACACACTTGCCATAGCAAAAGGTTGCACTCAAAGAGAAAGGGAGCTTAAAGGATATTACTTGCAACCCAGCATTCAGTGTCGTCTTAGTAAGAGGCAGAGCATATTTGCATTTGCATGTAGTGTGGCATATTTGTTATTGTGAAACTCCCTTGTGTGGTGAAATGTCCACAAGGAGAATTTTAGGAAGAGATTTTAGCCAAATAGCATTTTATATTGACTTTTCACTGAAATATTTTTCTGTATGGATTAGAGACATTGAGCTATTCAGTCATTGTAAGTAGATGATAAATGTATTTAATATTATACTTCATTAATTAATGAGAGATTTGGAGGAACTTCTGCACCTTAAACCGAGATTGATTTTTTTTATCTCCTTCTACAAAATTCTTCATTAGATTTTAAGAAAGCAAATAACAGTACTATGAACAGTTTTAATTTATTTTGTATAAATATAAAACTGACTGTATGTAGTGGCTTACATGTTTAGCTTAATTTTCAAAAGACCCTTGTTTTCTCTGTTTCTCCCTTACTTATTTTATTTTATCTTTTTTGTTATTCACTCTAACTCATTGTCACACAGCTTTTCAATGGTTTCACTTTGTTTCCCCTTTACATATGTTTATAACACTTGCCCAATATTTTTTAGTTTGTCAAAGAGAAAAGCAGAAATTAAATAATATAATAATAGAAATGAAATCAAATCTGTATCTATAGTTGCTAGTGCTGAAATATCTGTAGCTATGGTTTAATTATTAAACCCTATGATCAGTGGGTATCTAATTACATAACTGTATGTGTAACTTCAGATTTCCTTTCTCTTTTTTCTCCTTTACTTCTGAAAAATAAAAATCTCAAAATATTTTCATATTTGTGGCCCCATTTTTTTAAGCATTGAAACTGCAGTTTTCAGGGAATGGGGTTTTGAAAATGTTTATGCATATAAAAATAACTGTCCTTTGCTTCTAATGGGCTCAAATTTTTTACAAGCCTGCATATATCCTATTGAAAACTTAAATTTCTTTTTATACTAAATACCTTTGAAAATCTGGCATTTAAAATTTCATTCACATTTGAAAATGGGACATAGGCTCTGAAAACATTATTACAGTTTTGCAGGATTCCTTCCCATCAACATTTATCATGTTGAGCCAAACTGCAGAGACTCCTGACAATGGTTGCTTTATCCAGAGAATGTGTACTTTGGCAAGCCCAGGTTCTTTACGAAAAATGCAATAATTGGAAGAGTATTTTTAGAAGTGTATTTTTAGAGGAAGTACAAAAGGAATCCACTTAAACTTCCAAATCCATTGGATTAAAACTGGCAGAGGACAAGAACAAAATGTGTTTTTTAGTATTTGGAGTTATTTAGCAATATATGTTAATCATGACATGATGTGAAGAATAGCACTGCCATACCCTTTTATATGTAATATACAGCCCATTTTCTCAAGGAGCCTGTAAAAACTACTTCGGTAATCTTGGAACAGATCTCACCACGAAAAGAGGAGCTGCTGTCTGCTTTTTTTTTCTGTGTCGCAGTGTTTGCACTGGGGTATGAGAACCTCTTCACAGGACTCTGCCCTATTTATATTTGCATGAGTGGTCATTGTTACCCTGCAATGAATGAAAGGTAACCTGCACCAAAATTCAAGAAAGGGAGATTTAGTGCATTTTTACTGCTGGACTTGAACACATATACAGGAGCTTAGTGGAAAGTATTGGGTGCCTACAAACTTCCTGCCTTGCTGATCTTGCAGTAACATGTTCTAAGTTCCATAGGCTCAGGAAACTATTATAATGAGTAAAACCGTAGGTAAAGCTTATGTTACATGATGGAAACTCTTAGAGATTTCAACTTGATTCCCTTGAAAATCCCAGAAAGGCTGTAACAATTGGTGTTCTCACTGCTGACTCCAACTTGATTTTGTCTTTCAGTAACAAAAATTGGCTGATGCAGCCTTGCAGATTTTCAGGCTGTGAACTGTTCAGGTAAATTTTAAAATCTCAGTATGATTTTGGCATCTCAAAAACCAATCCTGCAGTTTGCCCTGCAGACAGCTGGGCAGCCAGGGGGAGTGCAGGAGGAGCTGCAGCAGGAACCTTGTCCAGACCCTGCTGAAATCAGGGCTGTGGGAGGGCACTTACTCTCATTATGTTGCTTGGGTGACAACCTCTCCGGGAAGTAGCAGCCACCACCAGATGAGTCCAAAATGCAATTCTCTTTATTTCTTTTTCTGTTCTGCAGTTGCCAGAGTTCCTTGTGTTTTAGTAGCTGTTGAAGTGACTCTTCACTTCACAGCTCCTGAGAACTGTTGTATTTTTCCTTTCCTTTCAGTGGGCTACAGCCCATTATTAAGCAACTTTTAAAACACATAAAACATAGATATATAATATAATATATACATACTTCAATGACTGGCTTATACACTGGTTTAAAGGAAAGAAGAGGCATGTGTCTGTGGGAGGTTTTGGTCTTATTATGGCTTGAGGAAAACAAATATACTAGATTTTCGTCTTGTTTTCTTCTCCAGAAGTTATGCCTCTCCCCTTTTTACACTTCAGAATTTTCCTAGCCTATTCACATTTCTGGTATTCCCACATATTCTCCTGTGCTCAGGAGCACACTTGGCATACAGGGGAGGTGACAGAGGAAGGTGCCCAGCAAGACAAGGTGGTGCCTATGCATATAAGATCTGAAATACTGATTTTGGACCAATGGAAATGTCCAGTGGAAGGATATTGAATCCTCCTCCCAGCAGTGCAGTGGGAAATATGGCAGCTGTGCTGTGCTGCTGATCCTGTCTCTGCCAAGAATCCTAAATCACCCAGATTTCCTGTGCCCAGTGTCAATGCAGGTATAATCTCTCTGCTTCCAAACAGGTTTAAATGCATATTTAGCTTCTGAAGATTTTCATAGATTACTGTTAAAAAAAAAAAAACAAAACAAAAAAAACATTTGTGAAATAATTGAGCTGAATCATTTGGGACATACATCATCTAGTGTGTGTTACATGGCAATTATGATGAATGCAATTCCCTTTCCATATAGTACCACAGTTATAACTCACATTACTTGTTTTGTGTTACACCCCACATTTTCTCTGTCCACCAAGTTAAACTATTATAAGTACAATTTTCATCACTAGACCTATTCTTTCCTCCTCTGACATGTTGACATACTGCAAAACAGATCCAGTCAGCCAGAAAGAGTTTACCAACTACCTGACTAACCAAGTGCAGTGCACCCCTGAGGACCTTTTTCTTCTGGGCATGTAGCTCTCCCTTCCAATAGAATTACTATTTATTCACATCAATTTTTGTCCTAGAGCTCATTTCCTTTGGTATTGTCAAAATTACCTAACATAAAACTTTTAAGATAGAGCAACAAATCCTTTCCCTTCTCTTTCTTTCAGAATTTGGAGATGTTTTTTAAACCTCAGCATATCTGTCTGTCCTTGGATGATGATCTCCATGTACCATTTAACATGTGCTCATTATGTTCGTTAATTTCTAAGTGTGATTTTCATCATGATCATGAAGTGAGGGATGCACTCAACATCCCAAATAAACAATTCAATTTCTTTAGAGATTTCTTTAGGTCTAATGTTTCCTTGGTTATGTCTTAAAGACATCAAAAGTATTCAGATTATTTTCTTTCTGCTGAATTAAATATCTGCACCTGAAAAATCAAATTTCGCTCATTTGCTTGCTGATTGCAAAGTGCAAAGTCCAGATAATAATTAAATTTTTCAGTCTGTCAGAGCTGATATAATGGAGTTCAGTCTTCTGACTACAATGGCAAACAGTTACAACAGCATAGCTGGAAACAGCATAACTCCTCATGCAGTTGGTGTAATGGACCAGTAGCACAATCACATGTGTAGCTGTAATATTTCACCCTAAGGCTACTTCTCAGGAGTGAAAATAACATTTTGGGAAAAAATCCTACATTATTTTTTCAACCAGTGTGAATAAATCTTCAACTGCAACTTTCAAAAAGGGAAGAAGTTACTTCTTTTGAAGTAAAAAGTGTGCTTTGCTAAGAAGTCCTTTCAAGTCCAAAGTATGTCTTGTTGAGAGGTCAGCTCTCAGATATAATCTTCTTTCCATGGAGTGTTTTGCTCAGGGACACATGCTCAAGTCTTTGCTCAGTTGTTTTGTTTGATTTCCCTTCCCAATGAGTTCATTGCCCTGAGACTGGAGATCAACGGTATAACATATTTTTACAGACCCCACTTTCAGGAAGAGGTACACTCTTTTCCCTCAATTTATTCATCCATACATGTAATTCACATATTTCATCCCTGCACATCAGTTTGCTGGATTTCACCTGTATGATTTCCACTTTCAAAGTTTTTCAGTTGCAATTTCAGAGTTTTAATCATGAAATAGGTCTGTGCAACAGGATCCAATTTGCAAAGAGCAATGACTTCTCTGTTTTCTAATTATCAGTAATTTGTCTCCTGGTGCAACATTGCCAATGTGCCTAGTGCTTCTACGAAAAAAAAAAATTGCATTAGAAGTCAGCAAGGACAAGGACCTTACTAGGCTAATACAGCTTCTGTGGCTTGTAAACTCTTCCAAAGTTATATAATCAATTACATTATTGCTTCTTTCTTCATATTGTATCATCTGAATTGCCCTGGGCTGGTTGTCACAGGACACATCATGAGCTGGATCTTCTTACTTCCCAGAGTATGCTTACCCTGTGCAAAATAGCTGTGTGCAGGGATTTCTAAGGGAGCAAGCATCATGCTGTGTGGAGATCAATTGTCACATTTGAGCAGTAGTGCAGCCACATTAGCATAATTAGCCTGGAGTCGAGGCCTGCACCTCTCATCATTTCACTGCCTCAGTTGACTTGCTTTCAGTTCTGGCATTACCAAGTGTTCTGCTGCACAGCATGGCAATCTTGAGGGTAAATTCCTCAAGTGGGAAAATTTACATCACAGCTGTGCTCTTAGTTTTCATTTCCCTTTGATCCCACAGTAAAAAGTCTCCTTTTCTTGTTTCAGTCCTATATGGAAAGCAGTATTTGGTTTGTGAGACACAGCTTCTTAATTGCCCTCATCAACCAATAATCTCTAAGCTGTCACTGCATGTCTGGTAGAAATAGTTCTAGAAAGTATGATGCTGAAATCCAGATTAATCTCTGATAGTTCCCTTTTGCCCTCATTTCAAGTGCTATTGGATCAAACAACTTCAAATACACTACATGAGCAGTAGCTCATAACTAAATTCTTACACCTGTTTCCAACGTAATTAGATAATTGACATTCATTGGCATTCAGATAACTCAACATTTAACCAAACTCTTCAGAACTTGATCTTGTCCCTCACAAAATAAAGGAACCCTTATGATGACTGTCATCCTGTTCCTTGGTTTCTGTTAATGCTGACAGAGTAATGCTGTAAAGAACATGTCACCTTCATGTTCTTTAAAAAGCCTCTATTGATGTTTCTTTGATACGAAACGCCTTGTGATTTATTGCTAGTGTCTGTTACCTGAGTAGGCACTTTGTTTTCCCAAGTGCATGTTTATAATGTAATTGAAGACTTTGGAATTACCACGAGTCTGATTATCAGTGCAGGACACAAGACTCTTTAGTTTTGTTTATTTTGAGAAAGCCATTCAGAATGGAAGTCAAAGATAGAGAGACGAAGTAAGAAAATGGAATCAAGATATTCTTGGTATGATTGTCTGTCTATGGTTTATTAATTTAATATTGGGACTTTTCCCTTGGTGGTCAGCTCACTTTGAATATAGGGGATTTTCTCTGTACTGTTTTTGCCTCCATATTTACTTAAAATTTCAAGAGCTGATGGTAAGGACTGACACTAGAAAGCCAACAGCCTTAGTGTCTTATATCAAGGTGTTATGGGACAGTGAGATTGTTAAAACTAACAGGAAAAAATATACTAGTTTTCTAAGCAGATAGAAACTTAAAAGCTGTAAATTTCACCAAAGTTAAATCAAAGAAAATTTTCAAGAACAACCCATTTAAATGGCCAAGGATATGAATTGTGGGTCATTGTTTCACAGACCTCTTATGGAGAGAAAAATGAAAGGATATTTAAGTTTATTTTGGGTTTTGGGTTTTGCTTTTTTGGTGGTTTTTTTTTGTTTTGTTTTGGTTTTGGTTTTTTGGGTTTTTTTTGTTTGTTTTTTTTTGTTTGCCTTGGTTTGGTTTGTTTGTTTTATTTGTAGCAGGACAGTCATATTTAACTGATGGACTTGTTGAGGAGAAAGGCAGATAATTTCATGGGAGAAATAAATCCCGGGGCTTCAAGGGGAAGCAAAAAGTAAATCAATACCAGTTCTTCAATGTGATGGTACTTTAGCTTTCTTGAGGCAAACTGCTACCTACATCTTGTCCTGACCTTTTGCTCTTCCCTTTGTGCAACATTGATTCTAAAGGAGATGCTGAAGCTGAGGATGAAAGGTGCCAGTGGAGTCAAAGGGAACTGGTAGTGAGTCTTTTAAGGAGGCAGCAGCTGGAGTGGGGTTGGTGCTTGGAGGGCTTCTGGTAGTGTGGGTGGGGGATTTAAAAGGGTGTGAGAAGAGAGGACTGGAAAGACTAACTTTTAGGGGATGACTCTGTGTGAGGCAGTGTGAGGTTTGCTCTCTTACTAAGTAGAAGAGGTATTACAGAGAGGAGGCCTACTGCGCCTAGAACTTCTTCCTTATTCTTACTTCCTCCTCCCCTGGCACCCTTACTTCTGGCTAGGAAAGCAAGAACAGCTGAAAGAGGATAGAGGAGTCAGGGATTCCTGAGGGAATTGGTTGATGTAGTTGTCAAGCCACTCTCGGTGTTAGTCATGCCAGTCAGGTGAAGATCCAGGTGACTGGAAAAACAGAAACTTTGTACCCATCTTTTAAAGGGATAGAAAGGCAGACTCTGTGTGCTACCCACCCGTTAGTATCACTTCTGTGCCTGGGGAAGATCACAGAACAGATCCTCCTAGACACTCTGCTAAGGCACATCAAGGACAGGGAGGTGATTTGGGAAAGCCAGCCGAGCTTTACCAGGGCAAGTCCTGCCTCATCAGCCTATGGCCTTCTATGATGGAGTGACTGCATCAGTGGATAAGGGAAGGGTCACAAATGTCATTTATCTGGACTTCTGTAGAGCTTTTGACAAGGTCCCCCTCAACATCTTTCTATCTAAGTTGGAGAGAGCTGGATTGGATGAATTTGCTGTTAGATGGATAAGAAATCAGCTGGAGAGTCTGATCCAGAGGGTCATGGTCAATGGCTCTGAGTCCCAATGGACCTCAGTGACAAGTGCTGTCCCTCAGGGATCTGAACTGGGACCAGTTTTATTTAGTATCTTCATTAATTACATTGATGGAGGGATCAAGGACATCCTCTACAGATTTGCAGATGACATCAAACAGAGTGGTGTGGTTGAACCTGAAGAACAGGGTGTCGTCCATGGGGACCTGTACAAGCTTGAACAGTGGGCCCATGGCAACCTCATGAGGTTTGACAAGTGCAAGGTGCTGCACTTGGGTCAGGGAAGCCCCCGGTATCGACACAAACTGTGGGATGAAGAGATCAGAGCAGTCCTGTTGAGAAGGACTTGAGGGTGCTAGTGGATGAGAGGCTGGACATGACCCAGCCATGGGCACTCAGCCCAGAGAGCCAAACATGTCCTGGGCTTCATCCAAAGCACTGTGGGCAGGAGGGCCACAGAGGGGATTCTGCTCCTCTATTCTGCCCTCATGTGACCCTACCTGCAGTCCTGCATCCAGCTCTGGGGTCCTCAGCACTGGAAGGACATGTACCTGTTGGAGTGAGTCCAGAGCAGGGGTACCAAGATTACCAGAGGGGTGGAGATCCTCTCGTAAAATATTCTCTCACTCAGAGAATTGTGATTATTCAGCCTAGAAAAGAGAAGTCTCGGGAGTAACTGGTAATTGCAGGCTTACAGTAGATGAAGAGATCCTTCAGGAAAGACAGAGAGGGACATTTTGCAAATGCTTGTAGTGACAGGACAAGGAGGAATGCACTCAAACTAAGATACAGTAGGTTTAGATTAGATATTAGGAAGAAATTCTTTACTGTGAGGATGGTGAGGCACTGAAACTGGTTGCTCAGAGAAATTATGAATGCCCCATACCTGAAAGTATTTGAGGCCAGGTTGGATGGGGTTTGAGCATCTAGTATAGTGAACGGTGTCCCTGTCCAGGGCAGGAGAGTTGGAGCTAGATGCTCTTTGAGATTTCTTCCAACCAAAACCATTCTATGATTCCATGATTCTATGATTCTATGAGTCTATGATTCTATGATTCTATGATCCTATGATTCTATGATTCCATGATTCTATACTGTATGGCTTTGTTGAATCCTCTGCAGAAGAAGAGATGACAAGAGAAGTCAGATGACAGAAGACAGGAGTGGGATGCTTCCCTACATCTTCTCTGAGGTAAGAAAGTTGGGGAGCTGGGCAGCAGGGAGAACAGCTGCCATGCCACTCCTGATCTGTTCCTGAAATAGTGTTCAGTTTTCTGACAAATGACTGCTGGGTCTGCAAACTGTGACCTAATTCAAGCAAAGCTTGTAGTGGTGTTCCAAGAGGGTTGCATGTATTTGCATACAGCCAAGCATTTCCAGTAATAGGTATCACTAAGTATATTCAGGAAATACTGAAGAGTAAAATGTATATATTTGTTAGTGTATAGCACAGGTCCTTGAAGAGAGAATGTAGGCAAAATGTGACTTTTAATCAGCTGCATAAGGAAAAGGAAAAGACTGGAAATTAAGGGAAGCATTAACCAAAGTTCTGGGGACAAAATATTCTCTCTTTCATTGAGTGATGAGAGGATTGAGAGATTGAGAAAGGTCTTGGGAAAGAAAAAAAAATTCTTTGAAGGAAAAGAACACTTCAGCCTTTGGGGGATTGGGGGTAGTGTTTGTCAATTATTTGGATTTATGTTTCTCTATAATTTCTTTTTAAAGGAGCTTAAAATAAGAAAATTCATTCTATTGAGCTCAAGCAGTGTGGGCCTGTGAGAATCTTGCCCAAACAAATGCTGTTAGGGTGAGGCTCTCAGGTGGAAGAATGCTTCAGATGGTTGTGGGAACAGAAATTTTGGACATGCCAGCCAATTCCAAGCTATTCCAAACTTTGATGTTTTGGTGAATTCTTCAACCTATTTGTTGTGTAGTGTAATAGATTTACTCGTAGGGAATCCTACAACTAAAAGAATTTTGAAAAGTCCCATAACTAAATGGAGATGCCTTGCAGCGCTTGCTATCTCTGTAGGTCATCTCTAACAGTGCTCTACTTAATAAACAATAATTTTTGAGAGATTCCTCAAGTCCTGAGCTGTTTATAAAAGATCATATTTACATTATTGAAAGGAAACAGATGCCCTAATTCAGACTGATCACACCTCACAGTTTAAAAAGGCTGCACACTCTCCCCTGTTATGTTTTCAGGAGAAAGTATTACTAGGTTCAGAAAAGAACAACTTAATATACATTTGTTTTCCAGTCCACGTTGCCTCCCTTTTTTAATTATGGTTATGAAGAAGTGCTTTAGTTTCAATGAGACAACAAATTAAGAAATTCCTCCAACTCTTTGAAGTTATACACACACCTGGTATCTGTGGTTTAGCACAGGCTAAGGAGAGTCTCTGAGGCCTTTTTTTGCAGTAGAACACCTTGATCGTGCCATCAATGCTTACTATATATAGCAGAGAGAGAAACCTTGCATAAACAATCCTCTTTCCACCTCTTGGCTCAAAGCACATATATTTACATTAAATTTTGCCAGCTGTGGTTTAACTACCCATGAACAGTTCAGTGCTAGCAGTGTAAGAGCTGTGTAACCTTTAGAAAAGTCCCCAGTGTAAGTGAGGAAATTCCCTGTTCACTATGTGTATCATATCATCAACACAGGCAACACTGCTTTGAAATAGCCCAATCTTCAAAACTCAGCAAAATGGCTAAACTATTTGTAAATCAATATTCTGCTCATAATTACGATAAAAATCCTTGTTGAAGATTTTTCATCAAATACAGATATAATACAGTTGGGTCTAGATCTGTTACCCTTTTAGCTTCCTTCCTGTCATGGCTTGCCACTAGAAACATATGAAAGAAAAATTTGGACTTTTAAAAATATTAATATCCAGAGAATCACATTATTCATTGAAACTGTATTTGTTTTTTCTGCTTTCTTTCCAATCATAGGGCAGCTTTCCCATGTTCAGCAGCAGCCTTTCTCCTGCAAGTGTTGTGAGGTGTGGCCTAGGTGTGTTCAAATCTCTCTTAGTCATTTGTCCTTCACCTTGTCATTAGCATGGCGTCTGTATTTAATTGGGCTTCCTTCCTTCATCAGAAATCAGTTTTTATATACCATGAAAACTGTAGCCCATTATTAAAAGCCAGCTCTAAGCAAGATTCTTGGCTCCTATTTATACAAGAAGCAGTGAAAATAGTATCTCAAGTGCTCCTTCAGGTGAGTGGTGTGTGTGAAGAGCACACTGTGTGTGAGTCCGGTATCCTGACTCAAAGCTGCCTATTTCTCAAGTTTTACCTCATAAGCAACTTCTTTAAGGGGTTTTCTGCAAACTGTTGAGCCTCTTGATAGGTTGTAATCATCAACAACTTTCACTGGTTGTGTCCCTCACAGAAAATATTACTGAATTATTGTTGTGGTTAGTATTTCAACTCTCCTTAGAAATAGCATGGAGATGAGCACTCTATTTGTGTGTAGCAAAGGCTGGTCCCTCCCTGGAAATGGTTGCATTTTGAAGGGAAAATGAGAGAAAATATTACCTTAGTTTTAGAAAGAGAGATGCTGCACATGGGGATTCGAGGCTCCTGGTAGACCAGGAGCCAGCAGTAAGTTCTTGCAGGAAATGCAAACACCACCGAGCTGAGTGGTGTGGTTGCCATGCCTGAAGGATGGATGTCATCCAAAAGGACCAGGACAAGCTTGAGCAGTGGGCCCATGGCAACCTCATGAGGTTTGACAAGACCCAGTGCAAGGGGCTACACCTGGGTCAGGCAACCCCCAGTATGAATACAGGCTGGGGATGAGCAGATCAGAGCAGCCCTGCTGAACAGGACTTGGGGGTGCTGGTGGATGAGAGGCTGGACATAACCCAGCAATGGGAACTCCCAACCCAGGAAGTCAAATGTGCCCTGGGTTGCATCCAAAGCACTGTGGGCAGGAGGGCCAGGGAGGGAAGTCTGCCCCTCTATTCTGCCCCCATGAGACCCCACCTGCAGTGCTGCATCCAGCTCTGGGGTCCCCAACATAAGAAGGATGTGAATATGTCCAGAAGAGAACCTGTCCACAATGATGATCAGAGGACTTGGACATGTCTCCTGCAAAGACAGGCTGGAAGAGCTGGGATTGTTCAGCCTAAAGAAGGCTCCATGGTGACCTTATTGTGGCCTTCTAATACCTAAAAGGTTTCTTACAGGAGAGCTGCAGAGGGGCTTTTTACAAAGACCTGTAGTGATAGGACAAGGCTTTAAACAGAAAGACAGTAGATTTAGATTAGATATTAGCAAGAAATTCTTCACTTTGAGGCTGGTCAAACATTGAAACAGGTTGCCCAAAAAAGCTGTGGCTGCCCCATCCCTGGAAGTGTTCAAGGTGGGGTTGGATGGGGCTTTGACTGACCTGGCCTAGTGGAAGATGTCCTTCCCCATGGCAGGGGGCTTGGAACTAGATGATCTTTGAGGTCCTTTCCAACTCAAACCATTCCATTATTCTATGAGTGTGTAATTCCATATACTTGAGCTGCATTAAGAAGAGTATTGCCAGCAGGTCACCACAAGGAATCCTTTCTCTCTACTCATCCCTACCATACACATCTGGAGAGTTGCAACCATTGCTGGGGCTCCACAGTGCAAGGAGGACACGGACACACAGGAATGACTCCATTAAAGTGCTTGAATCATCACTGAAGAATTTCAGCATCTGACATGCGAAGAGAGGCTGAAAGAGTAAAGACTAGTAATGTTTAGCCCAGAGAAAAAAAAGACCTATGTAGGTCTCAAGAATGTATAATCACCCAGTTTTTGATGAGACAAATAAAGACAGAGATAGGCTCTGCTCAGTGGCATCTAGTAACAAGACAAGAGGCAATGAGCACAAGATGAGTGCAAGAAGTTCCACTTAAATTTAGAGAAAACATGTTAACCTGTTTTCGAGTCAGTGTCGTCAAACACTGAAGTTGAGAGATTTCCCAGAGAAGTTGTGAACTCTCCATTGTTGGGGCAGTCAAAACTCAGCAGGATACCATCCTGAGCAACTCAGTGTCCAGGACTTGGTTTGAGCAAGGGCTTGAACTGTGTGGTCCCCAGAGTTCCCTTCCTTGATGCTTTGGTCATTCTGCACTCTGGAGTAAAGCTGAGTCCAGGATACCAGGCTGTCTGATCTGACCCAGCTGAACTTGGCACACGATCAGAGGGGATTGCTCCCCACATCCCAGATCATGAGATAGTAAGCTGATCTAAAGCCTTGCTCTATTTAACACCCATGTTCCTCGCTTCCACCCCCTGTCCCCAGGCCATGCTTGTAACCGCGATCACCTGCGTTCAGTGGCATCCCAGCCGCATTCTTCTCTGGGCACAGGGCCATTCAAGTGGCCCAGGAGTCAGTATCACAGCTCTTGCTGCCAGTGGATTCCCCGTCTGGGAGTATCCAGGTACATATCTGACAGCATTTGCTAGTGTGGCACAAGAGTGTTTTAAGCCCTGCACCTACTAGAATCATCACCAGCTTCACCTGGAGACAATCAACCTCAGCCATGGATATACAGGAAGGAGACAAAGCAGGGTAGATCACAAAAATTCAGATTGTCCTGGTGCATCAAACCTTGTCCTCCTGCCTTAGTGTCAGCAATGCTATCGGAAATTCTGAAAATTATGCAAATTATGTTCAAAATATTTCTCTGTAATTACTACTTCTGGTGACTTGTTCATAAAATAGTAGATGCAGGCAACTGAGATGTGTATGAATGTTTGAGATTAAGAAACAGTAGGCTCAGTTTGAGGAAAATGGGTTTGAATCTAACCAGAGTGATCAGATAGTCATGAATAATAAGAAGTCACATGTGAAACATATTCAGTAAAGTTAAGTGTCCAGTAAAACTAGTTTCGACATCATACTAATCTCTAAAATTATAATGTGTGAGTCACAGCCCTTAGATGATCTTAACCTTTACTAGAGGATACCCTGCTTTGTGTTCAGCAGCATAAACAACTGAGCAAGGACCCGTGCAGACCTGGTGTATACAAGAGGACCCTTTTGAATTCACTGTAAGTAATGTTTTGGGTTGTTTTTTTAATGTGGAAAAATTGTAAAAAAATTATATTTAGGAAAAAAATTGAATAGTAATTGAGAAATTGTTATGTTCAAATTTTGGCTTAAAGCTTCTTGTATTGTTTAATTATGATTTTGGGGGTTTTTAAAATAGAAAAGTCTTCTATGAGACTGGAACATTCATACAGCATGACTCTCCTTAGGAAACCTGAATTTCTAAGTGTTTTAAATTAAGTAAATTGATGATAATAACAAATGTAGGGCATGAAATGAAATGGAAATGAAGACTTAAGGATTTCTCTCTAAAGCATCTAGAGAGCATAAAATAAAAGAAACTCTGGCTAAAAGAATTAGAGTGATGGTGAGACAAATCACAAACAAACCAGAGCTTAAATTTAAACCTGTTCTAGATATGAAAGTGCACTGTCTGAAAGTGGTTTGTCATGGGATTCAGGCACTTCCCAGCAATTGTAGTATTTCTATGACTATGATATTCAGAGTGTGAATTAAGGAATATTTAGAGCATCTATTACTAAAGCTGAGGTCAGCATTCTGTGTTCACGGGCTTTTGGAGAAACAAAATGATGGAAGGTGGAGAACACAAATGTGGGGTCATGGTGGGAGCTCATAAGGATTTGGAGCTTTTACAAGGCAGGGGCTGCATTTCTCAGTGCAAGTCAAAATTCCTTAGTTATTTTTCCCCTAGAGAGAAGTTTGTTTTATTAAAGGTTCTGTAGGTCAAATGATCACATACCATAGGAGGATGTTTTGTATTACCAGATGTTCCACATCTTTACTTCTCTTTACTGACAGAAGTTATTGTACCAGTTGTGATAAAGTATTAATTTCTAGAGGTAAAAGTATTGCCATAGATGTGGAATGAATGGATTTCATGCTGCTCTGGAAAAGGCTTTCCTGTTCAGTCTGTATTTATTAGTGTCTTCACTCCTCCAGAATTCACTCACTCATCTTCACTTCCAACTATTGCAGGCTTGTCTGCCAAATCACCCTTTTTGATCTTTCTGATGATAAAGACAGTGATTGCTCTAGAGATTATCTGTTTTGTTTTGTTTTGTGGGGGGTTGTTTGTTTGTTTTTGTTTTTGTTTGGTTTTGTTTTGTTTTTTTGGTTTTGTTTTTAGGTGATTTGATTTGGCCACTGGGCTGGGCATGCCTTTGCATGCAGCAGGCACACTTATTTCTTTTTGTTGCTCTATGTACATACTCATTTCCCCTTTCTCTGTAAGCAGTACTGTATTCCCAGGGTGTTGATAACTTCCTAATTGCTATTTCTTTCTTTTTATTTTTGTGGAAGTTGTTTTATTTTTCTTTTAGTTGTGCTCAACTGTTCAAACTTTATGAAATCAACATAAATGTTCATCACTTCCTCATGAACAAGTGCATTTGCTTTCTCTTAGGTGCCTGCCATATGGGTTTACATTCAGCCCATTCAAAAATGCATGTTTTAATTTGCACAAAGGAGGTATATTGTGCCTTTCTTCTGCTTTGATTTTTCATCTGTTAAATTTCCAGATTTAACTGATTATTTTTGACCATCTCCCTTGCTTTCTGCTCTGTAAAACTGTACTTTCGACTCTTTCATCACTTAAAGTGACATTGAAAACAGAATATTGGAAAAAAACCCAGTTTAAAATGAATTGTAGTTTAATTTTAATGAGGGCGTCTTTGGAATTACCTCATCCCTCTTTGACTTTAATTTTTATTATTTCATAACCTCTTCAGTAGGTTGAGTAATTTTCCAGAGTCTGCTTCCTTGAAATAGAAAGCTCGTTTCCCTCAAACATCTCAGTCTCTGGTGCTACGCTAACTCCGTATAGTGAAGGGATTGATATATTGCTGAACACAAGGTGAAAAGATTTGTAAGCCAAATGTAACTTTTCTTCTATTACAGAATCACAGAAATATGAAGATGTTGCTTTTCCTGTGTCTTTTACTTGTTGGAATCCATTCCAACAGTTACTGCTATGAGCCTTATCAACAAGGGGTAAGAAACCAGAATCAAAGAGCACAAGGAAACCAAAACATGCCATGGCAGGGTGTAAGGAACAGCGTTTGTCGATTTGCATGTTGTTTCTACAAAGAGATTTCTTCTCGTGAAAACAATGGGAATGTTTTCTTCTCTCCTCTGAGCATCTCTACTGCCTTTGCAATGCTGACTCTGGGTGCCAGATCAGACACCCTGACACAGATTCTTAGGGTCCTTTGCTTTAACCCTCGTCAGATTTCTGAAAATGACATACATGAAGGCTATCGTCAACTCATGCAAATGGTAAACAGAAGGAATGGGGGGTTACAGCTGAATATGGGAAATGTTCTGTTTGTGCTTGATCAACTGAAGCCACAAGAAAAATTTTTAAGTAATCTCAGAAACTTCTATGAAGGAGAAGCTTATCCTATGAACTTCAAGAAGGCTGATCAAGCCCAGCTAAAGATCAACGAATATGTAGCAAGAAGAACGAATGGAAAAATCAAGGACCTTGTAAATAACCTAGATCCACTTACTGAAATTCTCCTTATTAGCTATATTTATTTTAACGGTAAGATTTGCATACCATGTTCTTCTACCCCATAAATTATTTCCTCAGGTCAGTCTTGAACTTCATATTTTTTTTGCAATAGGATTTTGCAGATGGACTCATATCTCGTTTTCCTTTTGGTCCTCCTTTATATTTAATTAGAAACAAAGGTATTGGAAATTATGTTCTACTTGACACTGATAACTCCTAGCAAATGGCAAATTTTCCCATATCTTTTAATATATAACTTTCTTTCCTTCAGAAAATGAAGTGGAATATATACATGTATATATATATCTAGAGAGAGAGAGAGAGGAAGGCATCTCTAGACAGTAAAGCATCTAATCCTAGACAATCTAGTGGGATTCAAGCACTTTCTTAAATGCTTGGCTGAAATCCATTTCTGGGAATTTCAATACACCTGCTTTTTTGTACAGCAAGTTCAGAGTTAAATGCAAAGAATGCTATTAAAGGAAAACTAAGCATCTTATCAAACAGAATATATGTTTAGACAACAGCTTTGCTGTTACTGTGTATGTTTATGTATTCAAAACGCAACATGCTACAATAGCTTTAGTTTCATACTCATTCTCCTTATTTTTTTGCTAACTATGCCTTTGCCAATAGCATATCTGTAGTCCTGGTGTGTCTAGAGGCATAGGTTTCAACCTTTTTTTTTTGATTTGCAGATTATAATATTTTCCAGTGAAGAGATGGACCCACCAGTATCAAATACAAGCCTATTGACAATAAGCTTGTTTTTCTTAATTAACTTGTGCAGTCTGCTTAGATACAGTCTTCAGATCTTCCCAGAGCTTTTCAGACTTCTGATATAATGAGAAGAAGAGGATCAAGGCTGTAAGGCTCAATCAGTGGTCTAATAACAGATGTTGCACCTTATTTCATACTTTCTCTCTCTTACTGATTATATGGTGAAAGCAAAGTATTTGTTGTCAGAAAAATAATATTCTGTAATTTAGCTGATAAAAAATAGCAAGCATTTTAATGGAAATGGAGATGGCATATTAGATAATTATTTTTTAAAAAGCTATCCTTTCAGAACAGTTAACCTGGATGCTTGCACTTTCCAACATGAGGCTTCCCCTGAAAATAATTAAGAATTATATTTCTGTTTTTTTTGCTTTCCATCTGCATCTCTGATCCTTGTATTAATATCTGAAGATTGGCCACAACTAAATGGAGCTAATTGAAATACAGATGGTTGATTTTTCTTAGTTATCTTGAAAACCTACTTGTTTATCTCAAATAATGTTCGTCTAGACTTTTATTAAGCATCAGGTACATTTTTCAAAAGAGGCAAAATACCTTTTGATTTTTCTTCTACTGAAAGGTTTTTGAAGAATGAGCAATGAATTTAGTAGCACAATGGGGACAAATGCCCAAAAAACCTTGTATTAAATATAATTTTGTATTAGTTAACTTTTACATGTCCTAAGAGTAAAGGTTGTTGGGGGTTTTTAATGAGATATTTGGTTTACTACTACAAACATTTCCTGGCTCTTCTGAACGTGGTGGAGTTTCAGTTTTAGTTCTCCAATTTTAAAGCAAATGGATTAAAGAATAGCATTAATTACAATAACAAAATAACTTTTTTTAAAATGTTGAAATCAAAAGTAGGTTAATTATCTAGAGCTGGGATTAATCTGGAGAGGATTTCTAAACTTCACTCAGCTGTATAACCAGTCCATGCTTTTAGGTGCTTATCCTCTTTTTGTGCATTACAAACTTACTTGCACATTACTGGTGACAATTTTTTTTTCATGGTGTAGAATAGTAGAGAATTCCTTCTTCAAGGACAAAAGTCTGGCAATATTTTCCTGACTCTGACCTACAAGGCGTGTTATTCCACTATATTGCACCAATCCCTCTTCATGCCTTAGTCAAGCTGGTAACAACAAATACTTCAAATTTCGTTCTGCCACTTGAACACTGTGAAGCACTTGAGGAAGGTGCCTAAAGGTATCCCCCTAAGACAGAAGTGAGAACAGGAATAAGAACGCCTTTGAAATAGGAGGAAAGTATTACTGAATATCATCTCTGTCTAATCAGTGTGTTAACTGATAGTCATGGTTTGGGACCTTAATGATCATCTAGTTCCAACCCCTCTGTGAGGGGCAGGGACATCTTCCACTACACCAGAGTGCTCAAAGAACTGTCCAACCTGGCCTTGATCACTGCCAGGGATGGGGCATCTACAATTTCTCTATTCTAACCTCCCCACCCTCATAGTTCAGGATTTCTTCCTTATATCTCATCTAAATTTAAATCTGCCCTCTTTCAGTTTAAAATCATTCCCCTTTATCCTACCACCATGTGCCTGTATAAAAAGTCTTTCCCCTCTGTGGGCCCCCTTTAGGTACTGGAAGGGACTCCAAGGTGTCCCTGGATCCTCTTCCCAGGCTGAACAACCCCAGCTCTCTCAGCCTGTCTTCACAGGAGAGGAGCTCCAACCCTCAAATTCTTTTCATGGCCCTCAACTGGAGTTACTCCAACATGTCCACATCCTTCTTTAATTGGAGACTCCAGAGCTGAATGCAATTCTCCAGGTGGGATCTTGCCAGAGTGAAGCCAAAGTGGAACTGGCCACACTTTTTTTGTTGCAGCTCAGCATGTGTTTGGCTTTCTGGGCTGCAGGCACACATTGCTGAGCCATGTTGAGATTCTCATCAACCAACAGGACCAAGTTCTTCTCCTCAGGTCTGCTTTCAAGTCCATTATTTTCCAGTTGTATTTGTGCTTGGGATTGCCCCAACTCACATGCAGGACCTTAGCCTTGCAGAAATTAATGATATTCTAATGGGGCCACCTCTCAAGCCTGTCTCACTCTCCCTGAATGGCGCCCTCTCTATCCCTTCCCTCTGGAGGGCATCCTTCCCTTACAGCATGTCAAGAGAACAACACCATCTTGGTGTCACTGGCAAACTTGTTGAGGGTGCGCTCAATTCCACTGTTCACTTCCCCAACAAAGATATTGAACAGCACTGGTCCGTAACACAAACCTCCAAAGAGCACTGGTCATCCCTGATCTCCTCTTGGACAGCAAGTTTTGACTGCAAGCCTTCAAATGCAAACACCCAGATGATTCTTTATCCACTGAGTGGGACGTCTGTCACACCCATCCCTCCAGTTTAGAGTCAAGGATGTCATGTGGGACAGTGTGAAATGCGTTGCACAGCTCCAGGTAGATGATATCAATTGCTCCTCCTTACCACAGTTTTTCCTCAGTGAAATCATGTTGTCTGTCACCAATCACTTCCTAACTTTCCATGTATCTTAGCATAGTTTCCATGAGGATCTGTTCCATATCCTGCCACTCAAAGAGGTGAGAAAACTGGTAGTTTCCTTGGTCTTCCTTTTCTTCATTTTTCCAAAATGAGAGCTCTCATTTCTCTTTTTCAGTCAGTGGGAATTTCACTGGACTGCCATAACTTCTTAAATATGATGTATAGTGGTTTAGCTGTCCCATCTATTTCCCTCAGGATCTGCAGATGCATTTCATCAGGTCCAATGGACACATTCATCTTCAGGTTCTTCACATGGTCTTGAACCTGATCTTCTTCTACAGTGGACAGTTTTTCATTCTCCCAGTCCCTGCATTTGCCAGTATAGATTGAGGCAAAAAATGTGATTGAGTACCTCAGCCTTGTCTACATTCTGGGTAACCAGGCTTCCCATTTCCTTCTGGAGGGAGTTCACATTTTCCCTAGTCTTCCTTTCATCATTGTCATACCTATAGAAGCTTTTCTTGTTGTCCTTGATGTCACTGGCCAGATTTAATTCTATCACACCTTTAACCTTCCTAACCTAATCCCTGGAGGCTCAGAAAATCTCTTTTTATACCTCTGAGGTTACCTGTCCTTGCTTCCACTCTCTGTAGGCTACCTGTTTATTCTTGAGTTCACCAAAGAGCTCCTTGTTCATTCACACAGATGTCCTGGCATTTTAACTGACTTGTTAGGATGGATCACTCCTGTGGGTGGTGGAGGTTATCCTTAAATATTAATAGAATAATAGAGCCATTAAGGTTGGAAAAGAGCTCCAGTAAATTTGAGTCCAACCTTTGATTGAACACTATCATGTCAAATAAACTATTTGCAGTAAGTTCCAAATCCAGTAATTTCTTGGACATTTCCAGTGATCATGAATCTACCATATCCCGGGGCAACCTGTTAAAATGTTTGGCAACTCCTCCAGTGAAAAAAATCTTCCTGATGTCCAGCCTGAACCTCCCTTGAAACAGCTTGAGGTCATTTCCTCTTGTCCTATCACTTATTTTCTGGGAGAAGAGACTGACCCTGACCTGGCTACAGCCTCCTTTCTGCAGCTGTAGAAAGAAATGAGGTTCCTTGCCACAGCCTCCTCTTCTCCAGCCTAAAACAGCCCAGCTCCCTCAGCTGCTCCTCGTATGACTGTCTGTCTGAACTCTTCCCCAGCTCTGTTCCGCTCAGTGCTCCAGCACTTCAATGTCTTTCTCACTGTGAGGGGCCCAAAACTGGACACAGAACTCAAGGTGTGGTCTCATCAGTGCTGAGTCCTGCGTCCAGGGGGACAGTCCCTGTCCTGGTCCTGGTGGCCACACTGTTGCTGATCAGGCCAGGATATCACTGGCTTTCTTGGCCACCTGGGCACACACTGGCTCATGTTCAGCTGCTCTTTGCAGTCACTCTGTCCCCAGCCTCTGGTGCTCCATGAGATTGTTGTGACAAACCAGCTTTCTTGGGGCGCTCTTCCCTCCATGACTTTGTCCCAAGCACATCTCTTGAGGGGCCAAAGTTTACTCTCCTGAGGCCCAGAGTAGTGGTTCTAACATCCTACTCAGTTTTCAAGCAAAATTCTCCTTGAAATCAGTTGGCTCTCCCTGAGTTGAGCACTAGATAAATGTTGTCAAAGTTTTTCACGACTTTCACTTTTTCAGTGATTCATTCTGCTTTTTATATTTTTCTCTTAAGCATAATAATGTTAAAGTCCTGTACGTTATATATCTGATGATAGATGTCAGTATTAATGACTATTAATGACATACAAAATCATATGAAATATACAAAAGTATCAACTTTTTCCTGTTCAGATTATTGTAGTTGTCAATCTATGCTTTCATAGACAAGACACGCACTGAAGAAATTCCATTTCACTTTTTCAAAAACTATTTAGTAGTGCAGGCTATGTCAGATGGTGGAAACAACAGACAATAGTTATTTCATTTGCAACAAGTTGCCTAGTAATCAGTGCTCAAACAGAAATCAGAAGTTAAAAGGGGATGCATTTCATTTCATGGTTTTCTTTGATGCCACTTATTTTGCTTAGTGTCACAGCTCTACTTTTGATCATTACATTTGATAAATTATTAGTTTTGCTCTAGAAAGCAAAATTTATTACAGAACAGCAAGATTTCTTAAAAATTAAAATAAAACCAACAAAAGAAACGCTTTCCAAAACACCACAATTTTCCCCTTTTTAAAAAATTTGCTCAACCTCTGAAAGGTATGATGTGGATACGTGAAATTTGGCTTTGAAATTCCTCTTCACTGAGGATAAGAATCTTTTCGAGTTTCAATGCAGACAGTTTGTTTCACCACAGCTAAGTGAGGAACCTTTGAAAATGTAATATGGTGAGGATGACAGTGGAAAAGGTTTCTGCTCTTGCTCTTTTGTTTCTAAACTCAGCAGCCTGGTAGAATTAAGTTCTTTATGACTCTATACATCATCAACTAATGTGAGGTATTAACATCCCCCTTCAAGTAACCCAAATCCCTTATTTTCTCTGGAGAATTCATCCCTCATGTCACCCTTTACAAGCCTATTTTGGTCTGGGAATAAGAAAATGAGAGAATCTTAGACAAAGGCTGCATTATATGAGGAATTTTACAGGCTCCTCAAAACTGTTATCATGGAGGAAAAGTGCAAGTTACCACCCTTGATAACTCATCTAAATGAAGGATTTTGCAGCTTGCTGTAAGATCTGAGGGAGTGTCTTCACATCACATTCTACCAACTGTGTGTTGCTATTGAATTATTCTGAGTATTTAGTTAGATCAAGTAATCATTGCAAATTGGTTTGTCTTTCAAGCTGATCCAACTATGCCAATATCTGTCATCTAAGAATGTGTCCTATGTTAATACGTCATATGCTTTCATGTCCTCAAAATATCCTGTAACTCTGTCTCTTATATTTCAAGCTGAATGGGAAAAACCTTTTGATCCAAAATACACTAAAATGAGCAAATTTTTTGTGGATGGGAACAAGGCTGTTGAAGTCCCAATGATGTTTGGAATGGGCCTGTTCAAGCATGGTTATGATGAGCAGCTGTCTTCCACCGTGGTGCAAATGGATTACAAAGGAGGTGCTTCAGCATTTTTTATTCTGCCTGATAGAGGAAGAATGAGGAAGCTGGAGAAAAGATTGTCTTGTGAACGTTTGTCAAGGTGGAGGACATTAGTCACAAAAAGGTAAAATTCTGTAGTTCTTGTTTCAGATGGTAGCCAAGGAAACAAATGTGCTGGGGTATAACACAGAATCAGTATGCCATTTTTAGTTCTGCTTTAATCAGCAGAAGAAATCCAAAGTTGACCAAAGTTGAATGTGGCTCTTTACTGTCCACGTGTTTTCACACTTAATACTGCATGCACTGAAAACCTTCACAGATTAGGACTTTTGCTATTTCTGCATTTTTGTTTCCCATCTTCAGCTCTCAATAGGCCCAGGTTTTTTTGACTTAGACCTCTTCTCACTTTATTTTTTTTTTTTGCGGGGGGGGTGGGAGGCGTGGGGGGGGGGGGTTCTGCCTTCTATTTACAAGTAAATTCCTACCACTTCAGCCTTTTTTCTTGTCTCTTTCTTAATTTCTGCTTAATTAAAATTAACAGTAATTGTACAGTTAATGCTGAAATAACAACTTCCATCCAGCAACTGTGAGGGCACAGCTCAATGATATAGAGCAGAGCCACTTATCCAGGCTCTCTGAGGACTAAGGCAAAATAGGAGTAAGCTATACTCATTTCAAGGTAGCTTTGAGTCAGAAGGCAGAAAGTTTATACTTTTTCAAAAATTATGGAATCCTTTCATTTAGTGTCATGTATGGCAATAGCCTTTCACAAAATATGTGTACAAGCATAGGTTTACATTATCATGCTTACATGTTTACATTATCATGCCCTTGTATTGATTCATAAATTTGATGTGTCACATTAGTGACCTTCACACAGATATTTGAAAATCATGCTTTTAGATGGTCCATCTCAAGACAAAAATTATATCCAAAATGCAGGAATCCAAAATTGGTTTCCTGCTCTTAACTCTGATTCACTGTTAAATATTAGCAAAAGAATCTAACTTCTTTGTCATATGGAGAAAAAAAAAATCTAAAAACCCTAAAAAAGCAACTATAGGAAAAACTATGTAATTCTTTGTGTACCTTTACAGTTTTGAAACTTCTGGGAGCAGCTATGTGGCTTGTGGCTACAGGAAATATACAATGGTGAATCAAGATATTTATGTATAATTTTTGCCAAGGAAACCATTTTCTTCACAATTATCAAGACAAATGCTAAATACAATTGGAGGGATTTGTATTTCCCCTCTCCATCTTATAATATGAAAAAGAACCACAGTCAACAACAAGTTTCTTTAATTCTGCTCCCCATTTTTCATCATAACCATTCTCTCCTATTGACACAAATTCCTCCTTTTCCTTTTAATCTTTAAAACTATTGCATCTGCTATCATTTTGAATCTCAGGGAGATCTTAATAAATGAAAGTATTATATAGAATCATTTAAAGGCTGTGGATACCTGTGTTTGTTCCTTCTCTGAAAACTGATGTTGATATAAGTGGCAGAAGTGTTGTGCAGGACATTTTTCATTTCTGGTGGCTGACAAAGAGGATATTGCTGAAGAGTCACCAGACCAGTACAGACAGCTGAAATCTTTTAAATGGCTGAACTATAGAGAAAACGACACTTTCACTTCTGGGAAGTGTATCCCACTGATCCTTTCCTGGTCGCACTGCTACGGTGTGTCGGTGGCTTTCCCTTTCCTCTGTATTGGAAGCGACTGGGGGCTTGTGAAGGAGTGTAAACACAGGTAACAGCAAGGCAGATGATTCAGCAATAGCTGCATCCTCATTCGGGACAGCAATCAGCACAGTCTGAAATCAGGAAGATCTAAGAGATCAGCAGCCTGTTATCAATCCATCAGCACTCTTGTTTTTGGATACAGCCAGAGCTGGCATTAGATGCTGCGCAGTGCTGGAGGTTTGGGCTTTTTCTTTCCCACCTGCCCACTGGATTAATTTCTCCCTGGCTAGTTTCATTAAGGGCTCCACATCTACCTGACCTAAAGCCATGGAGAGCTGTCCTGGTTTCTCAACAGAAAGCAGTACCTTATGTCAGTGCTAGCACTAACCTGTGTCTCATTATGTTGCTTCTAGCTGTAAATGTTTGGCTTAACCTTTGAAAGCTAATTGCAAGACACTTAGGGGAAAAAACAGGAAGAAATGAGTCAGAAACACAGAGCTTTAGTTAATTTATGGAAAGCAGCAACCTAGCCACTTAAAATAGAGTAAGTCAGACACTGGGCTTAGCACAGAAAAATAATGATCTACTGACTAACTATATTCTGTAAATTTGCTTTTGTCTTTTATTTTGCCATGCCTTCTATCACTACTTACTATTGTCCTGCTTCTTCAGTGGATATAGTTCTGTTTTGTCTGTCCTGATTTATATGATAAATACTCAAGGTCAGGTTTTTTTACCCCAAAACTAACCAGTGAAATTGAATGTGCTGGATCTTTTTTTTTTTTTTTTTTGTGCTTGGCTTGAGACACTTAAAGAATTTCTTTTTCACAAGGCAAATCCTCTGCATCCTCAGTAATGGCTCATGATTAAGGTTCTTCCAGAAAATTGCACGAGAGATTACTAATTTCAGAAAATTTACATCTCCTATGTAGGCTAAAGAGATGCTGCAGGCAAAATGTCTTTAGGGAGAAAGCAAAATCAGTTTGCCTCTTATGAGTCTATGTTATTCTGTGATAACTCATCAAATGTTTCACCATATTCTTGCACTTCTTTTCTGGCAGTTCAGTAAATTTGTATCTTCCAAAATTCACGCTTTATGGGACATATAACCTAAAAGATATCTTATATAAAATGGGCATCATGGATCTATTCACTGATAAGGCTGACCTCTCTGGGATCACCGGGCAGCCCCAGCACAGAATTTCCCAGGTAAGTCATACTGCTTTTTGTTTTATGGGCCCATGGTTACTGATGCTTGATTTGCTTTCTGTACAACTTTCCATGGTGCAAAAACTCATGTAAAGAGGCTTTGCTTCACATGAAAAGGCAGCTGATGGCGTACAGAGTATTTTGTCCATGTTAGCTGCACTGTATGAGCAATTGGGTTGGAGCAAGTTACAAGTCTGTAATTTTTTAATCTAGAAGGCTACTTTGACCTGCATGGGGCAACTTTATAAAGTAGACATGACCAAATCATCATCTATGCCCACCTTGGTACCCTCTTGCAGCATGCTGTTGCAGTCACTACTGACTACTTCTGTTTGTGTCTGCCTTCTTTAGCCTGTTTGTGGGCAAGCAGGGAGCTGTAGGATGTTTCACTGCTTGTGTTTTATGGAGGTGAGGGAAGAGAAAAAGCACTGCTTGCTTTTAAGCTGTTTGGGGGAAATGAAAATTCAGTTATTACAAAAATTTGTCTTCAAGAATATGAACAATGACTGCCAGGCTCAGACAGAAGTTACAGATAGGTCACGCTTCAATAAACCTGGAGTTTAAAGCTGACAATCAGGGCAAACTTAATTGTCTAATGAAGAAAACAACTACCCTCATGACCTCAGGTGGACATTAGTGAATCAGGATCTGTCAGTGTCTTGATTTTGCAAGGTCAAACTTTTGTGTTTCTGTGCTTTAACCCTCTATTTCTGGCCCTTCACCTTTGTTCCCATTTTTCCCAAAACATGAAGGAACATAGAAAACATAATTTCAGATTTCTATTCATTGTGCTAATCTGCATGTTATTTCTTCAACTATAAGAACTTCTAATACACAGTTAAATATGCTCTTACTCTCTTAACTTTTGGTGTAGCTGTAGAGATATTCATGAGTGGATGCAAGGAATAAGAAAAGAAATAAAGCAAAGGTTTTCAGTAGCAGGGACATGCCACTCCAATGAAGAGTAACTTTTCCTCTCTGGGGCCAGAAAGCTGTACTGCATATAGCTTGCTGATTTTAAATTTATTTCTAACTTTGGTGTCTTCAAGCAGTGGACTCACACCTGTCCATCTGACACTTGTTTCTTACCAGGTAACTTCTTCAGGCACTTTTAACTCTCATTCTTGTCTAGGTGGCTAGTTGTGTACCCTCTTGACTTGTAAAATGTCTGTTTCTTCACAGGCTATCCATAAGGCTGTGGTAAAGGTGGATGAGACTGGCACGGAAGCAGCAGCTGCCACAGGCATGGAAATGGTGCCCATGTCCGTTCCAGTTACCATTACCTTCAACAGGCCCTTCCTAATGGTCATAACTATGGAGAACACTATCCTCTTCATGGGAAAAGTTGTGAATCCTCTGAAAAAAGAATAAGTTAATGTACAAATTAGATATGAGGTGATGACCACTCTTAAATCAAGTATTAGACCTGATGAGTATGACATGGCTACAGAGGGGCTCTCCACTTCTTAACTGATGTTATTCACTGTTTTTTTGTAGATGAGACTCTTCATCAATTTAAGTTGTCATAGTTGCATGTTTGTTTGGGCCTTGCTTCTTTTTTTTTTTTTTTTTTAAAGAAGGTTGCATTCATGCAGAACTGTCATTAGCTCTGGGACAAAACAGGCCTGTGTGATACTGACAGCATAGATACATCTTCTAGCAGGGAAGGTGAGGAGCATGTGAGTGGAGAGGGTTGTGTATGTCTGCTTCTTCCCTCATGGCTGCCTTCTCTCCTATTTGTTTTATGTTGACTGACAAATAGTTACAAGTTATGTTACTTTACTATTTGTGTCCATTCTCCTACCAACATGAAGTTCATAACTAGTATAGACCTTATCATGCATAATGCTTATTACCTTGCATAGTACCATTGTTATCCAGTGAGTCTATTACACCCTTGCCTGTCAGCTGCTGTCCCAGTTTGGCTGCTGCAAAGGGGTCTCAAAGAAGGGGTGTTTTTCCCCTGCAGATATATATTGGCCTGCCCTACTGTTTCTGTGAAATCTATAATCCAGACTCAAACCGGCAAACTTCAGATGTTGTAAGAATTTGATCTAAGAAAAGAAGAGATAGATCTGATCTCTGCACTTTGGCACCCTGGAGCCAGCCATTGTGAAATAAATATACAGCTCAGAGCAGCCAGAAGACTACTTCTAGTTTATGCCTGCATCTAAAGTAGCTCCTAGAAGTCCCCAGGCAGCAGGAAGCACAAGTCATCTCCCCCTGGTGCCAGTGTCTGTACCATTACTCTCTGCACCTGGGAGATCACCCACGGCAGCAAGCACCATGCCAGTGGTGTTTATAGGAACAGGCAGCCTACCAATGACACCCACACCCCAGCAGTGGTACTTGCTATGTCTCTTGATATAACCCCTTCTGTTCCCAGACTGTCTGGTAATACAACATTGGTACTCGTTTCCTCATCTGCTTCATGGTTAGTATAGCCATAATATTATAAAGAGCTGTTTTCACTATTAAGAGAAACAATAATCAGTCACATTCATAATGAACTTGCTTATTTTATTTCTTTGCTCACTTTCCTATCTATTTTTTTTTCTGGTTTTTACGTCTATTATTTTATTTCTTTGCTCATGTTCCTGGTACATACCCAATCTCTGGTTGCAGGAGGGGTAAATTATTGACTAAAGTGGGTTAGTCTGTTAATAGGTATTAAGCACTTACACCAGTCTTTGTACAGCCTTGAAATATGCAGACAAATGTACTATGGTAGAACAACAACAATTAATAAACCTGACATAAAAGAAGTTTCTAATTTTGCTATTTTAATTCTATAATTCAGAGTTAAGAATTAAGTACGGCTCAAGCAGGTTTTTTTTTATGAGTGTCAACAAATAATTATTAATTTACTGCTCATATACATTAGATCAGCACAGTAATGCCACTAATGAGTTTCAGAAGGCCCTCTGCCTTTTGCCTGAAGAACAAATAGTAGGCTATCTCTGCTAGGCAGAGAACCTTTTGGGAAGGCTGGACATTCATTTCATGCAAAGATGTTTATTCATAAAGTGTGCTGCTCCTACCTTAGCAAATGCATAGCTTCTGAGTGTCTCTCATCTCTCTTCTAAAAAGCTCTCTCTTGACTCCCTCTAATAGCTGTGCTATCAGTCCTGGCACATTTTTGAGCTGCAGTTCCTGTTAGTCCTTAAATGAAATACAGGCCATCACTATCTTATGCACCTTTTTGGATTTTAATAAATTAGGACAGGGAAACAAGAACATTGCTTAGAAGCTTTCTGTACAGAAATTTAAATTAAATTAAAACCACAGTGAAGAAAAACTCATCTCTGTGGCATTCAAATAAAGCCATAAGAAAAAATAAATTTAGTGTTTCCCAAACTGAAAATTAGGTGTACTAAACTTGCTTACATCACTGGATCTATGGCAAACCTTGACAGGGTACTTTCTACAGATTCTTATAGGTATTTGTAATCTACGTCAGTCTAAAGGCACTGCAGATTTTCCTATGTCACTGATAGTTTTCTGACATAACCAGATCTTGCAGCTTGTGTTTCTGTAAAAGTGTACAGTGACACATATGGAAGTAAATCCAAGAAACCCAAATTTGAAAAGGGGAAAATGAAAGCATATTCACACAGAAAACTAAACTAGAATTAAGAAGAAAAATTTCAGAAATGGAAGTCATTATCAGCTCAGGGAATGCCCCCTTGCCAAAAAGAACAATACCAGAATATTAAAACTGTAATAAAAAAGGACAACTTTGAGGGAAAGAAACTTGCAGAAGTCATGCCACAAAATAATATATTCTTTTTAAAAGAGATCATGTCAAAGAACTTGAGGGACCAGTAGATGTTAAAAGTGTAAAAGAAATGTTCAAGGGGGGCACTGGCAAAACAGAAAAGCTCAATCCATTGCACATGGGCTTCCTTTGCAGTGGCTGTGCTTAAACCACTATTCCAAGTTGACCTAACAATAGAATAGTATGTGTGGAGGGGGAAGTAGTCAAATAGCAAGTAGCAACAAATTACCCTGATTGTTTAGTATGCATGCAAGACCTTTTATCTGTCTCAAGAAGAAAAATGTTAAGCTTTCCACTCTCATGCAACTGTTAAACTGTCCCCATACCACACTAATAGGAAGTGAAACATGCAATGTTCAATTTTTTCAAAAATATGCAGTCGAGCATTTGAAGAACAGAATAGTTAGTTCAGCTTCAGGTTTTTTGAAACTGCAGAATTTGTAGTTCTAAGAATAAGTGTGACAAACTATTGAATAATAAACATGACTGTCATAGAAACATAGAATCTTCTAGGCTGGAAAATCAACCCTTAAGATGAACTCTTAATCCAGAGCATTCAAGTCCAACCCTGTACCTAAGTGTCACATCCACACATCCTCAAAATACCACCAGGGGTGATGACTCAACCACTTCTCTGGGTGGCCTGTTCCCATGTTTGACAGCCCTCTCCATGAAGAATTATTTCTTAATACTCAATTTAACCCCCGCAACCCTGCTTGAGGCCATATTTCTTCTTCTATCACTTGTAATTCGGGGTAAGAAACTGACCCCCAGCTGACTACACCTCTCCTTTAAGAGAGTTGTAGAGAGTGATAAGGTCCCCCCTCAGCCTTCTTTTCTCCAGGCTAAACACCCTCAGCTCCTTCAGCTGCTGTTCACATGACTGACTGTCTAGACCCTTCCCCAGCTCTGTTGCCCTTCTGTGGACATGCTCCAGCACCTCAGTATATTTCTTGTCATGAGTGGCCCAGAACTGAGCACAGGATTCCAGAGCTGGGTTCAGGGGGACAATCCCTGCCCTGCTCCTGCTGGCTGCACTGTTGCTGACACAGTCCAGGATGCCACTGGCCTTCTTGGCCACCTGGGCACAGCTGGCTCATGTTCAGCTGCTGTCAAATGGCACCCCCAGGTCCTTCTCCACCAGGCAGCTTTTCAGCCACTCTGTAGTGTTGCAGGTGGTTGTTTTGACTTGATACTTTGGGAGACAGCGACAAAGGCTTTACTAAAGTCCAGGTACACAACATCCACAGCCATTCCTCATTCACTCAGCTGGTCACCTTCTCAGAGAAGGAGGTCAGGTTGGTACAAGTAGCACCTGCCTTTCATAAACCTGTGCTGGCTGTGACTGATCACCCAGTTGTCCTCTGCATGCCATGTCATGGCACTCATGAGGATCTGCTCCATAACCTTCCCTGGCACTGAGTGTCCTGTAATGCCCCAGATCTTCCCTCTGGCCCTTCCTATAGATGGACAGCCCATTTGCCAGCTCCATTTGTCTGGGACTTCCCTGGTGTGCCAGAACTGCTGATAAATGATTGAAAGTGGATTGGTGAGCTCTTCCACCAGCTTCCTCAGTACCCTTGTGTGCGTCTAAGTGGTGCAAGTGGTTGCTGACCGTTTTCCTTGGTTTATGGGGTTTTCATTCTTCCCCATGTGCTGTCTTGCAGCTCAGGTGTCTGGGTACCCTGCGAACAACCAGTTTTATTATTAACAACTGAACCAAAGAAGGCACAGAGAATCTCAGTGTTTTCCTCATCCATTGTCACAATCCTCCTTCTTGCATCCAATTAAGGATGGAGATTCTATTTAGCTTCTTATTGGTAATGTATTTATAGAAACATTTTATTGTCTTTTACAGCAGTAGCCAGAATCCTTTGCCAAAGAATTCTTTGAAAAGTTGATATGTACATATATTTTAATAGTTTGGTTGGTGTATGCCACATTCTTCTGAAAACTTATAAAATTCCTCAGGGCAGGACCTAAACCAATCATACACTAGTAGGGAGGGAATACCGTTTATAAGCACTGAGTTCAGGTGTTTGTTGTTAAGAGAAGTCAGAGATGATGTGGGACCTTTTTAAATTGTGATATGACACATTTTGCTGGTGTTTTCACTTTGTTCATTGTGAAGCATCTCACAGTACTCAGTTGCCAGCTGATCAGAGGAGAATCACTGCCACTAAATACAAGGCAAAGAACACAAGGGGAAAAGCCCTTGGTTTATACTTGGCATGATGGTCTCAGGTTAGTCACTGCCATTTAGGATAGATTTTGCAGTGATGCTGTATAGGCCACTGAATAGGTCATCTCTATGCTCAGTGACCAGGAAAAAGGAAACCAAACAGTGGGAGATGTGAAGAAAGGGGAAGAGCGAAAGCTTGTGTATGTGTGTATTCATACAGTATACATGTATTCTACTGTGTATGTATAGCTTCTACTTACTGCCAAAGCCAAAGTGTTTGTTTCCTCTTGTTGTGCCCAAGGGTGTCCAAGACCTCTTAGGACATTTTTATTTCCTCAGTTAACAGCAACATTTAGATCAGCTCAGTGGTTCAGTAGGAAATTGCTAAAAAATTGAAACAATTTTAAATGAGTCGTAAGTTTAGGAGCTTTCAATATCAAAAGAAATAAAATAAGTGTGGGTTTTTCTGAGAGTTTAAAAGGGTCTTTCTATCACCGTGAATGGTTGAAGTGGGTGAATTTATGTTTGCCTTCATATTTGCAGTTTTGTTCTTTTTGCAACCATTAATTATAGTTCTTACAATCACATGAATTCCTTGCTATTTACCAGTGAACTTTCACAAAGTGTCTAACCAGATCTCTTATCTCTCTTATTTAATATTTCTGTGTTTTGTTCTTTTATTTCTCTATCAAATGTATATATTTTTTTTTAATGGGAATATCTCACTAGTAATCAGTTTTGCCCATCAGATTCATAGGAAACTTGAATAAAATTTATTTTTTAATGTGAATTACTTCTCAGTATACCAGTTTTAAGCTGTTTTTTTCTTGACACCTATTATCATATATGATAAATCTGGTTTTAGTTCACAAAAAAAGGCAAATGAGAATAAAACTGTCAGTGGCAAAATAATGACAACTTCATTCCTCAGGTCCTCTACAATTGATGCAGAGGATTTTCCATTCTGACTTGAAGAATTGTGTGCATGATCAAAACTTTCTTGTAAACAATTGTTTTCTTTCCAGTTAGACTTTTCTACAATTGCCTTTAAATTATGTTCATAGTCCCTTATTTGTATTAGCTTCACATAAAATAAATTACCTTTCTCTCCCAAGAGAAATTTCAATACAACGAGTTTTAGACAAGTTGTGGTAAAAAATTTAAATATTCAACAAATTGCCTAAAAATTGTTTTGAATTTTGTTTTCCATTTTATTGTTAAATAGTAGAAAAATTATCACTTCTTCTCTTATAAAATAAAAATTAACATGGAACATTTTCATAATTTCTCTTTCAAAGTATTGACAAAGTCAAATAGTCATGAAAATGTTAAAGTTTCTCAGACTCTGCTTTCTTACATGGAAATTTCTCTCTCAGACAACTTCCAATAAGTTTTTCTGAGAAAAGATTTTTGAGTGGAACATTAAGAGCTACAGGAAGAATCTGGATACTTGTGCAATCTAGGAAAGTTTCTCAGGTGTGGGAAAAATGTTGAGCATTTGTGAAGAAGGTTGTGAGTAATAGAACACTGAAGTTATAGCTTGAGTATAACCCTACTTCCATCAAAGATAAGCAGAGGCCTCCAGCTCAAAGGATCTAGGAACTTCTTAGCTTTGGCTGGCCACTGAATGCCTATAGAGAAGAAGTAAAAATAATTACTTTTACACTAAACTGTGAACAGAAATATGCTTAGAATATGCTGGTAAAAAATATCCTCCTTTGTAGAGAGTGAATTCTCTTAGACATAGTCTTGGGTTCCAGGATTCTGTTTCTGATGAGGAGACCTTATTCACTGTGCTTCAGAAATTACTTCAGGAAGGACCCCAATAGTTCAGAGATTTCTGGAGATCAGGGAAGACTAAGTGCCCTCTCTGCTGTAATATTTGGGTGTTGGGTTTGGAGCTATAGTAATTAAGTGTGTGGAGGCGAATTAGAAAAACAAACGTGTTTGTTAGGAGATTAATTCAATCATCATTAGTATGAGAGTCGGAGCATTCACAAAGGCCAGAGACCAGTTCAAACTGGTTTTCATAATCCCCACCCACCTAAGTTCTACCAAAGGCATTCATTTAAAAACATTGCATCATCAAGAAAAATAAAATACTCTCACTGGCTGATCAATGAACCTAAGAGCAGGACATCATCACCTAGAAGCTCTTGTGACCTGATTAACCTTTTTGCTCTCTACGGCTGACCCCATTCTTGCTGACCCCAGCCCTAGAAGTGCCATAATGCTGTGCTGCTCTATGCAAGAAGACACCTGGGTATTCTGTGAAAATCAGTCTGGGCTTTTCCTCATCCCCAGAGGTTAAGTTTCAAGGAAGGGTCTTGCTGTGACTCCTTTGGGAATGCCTTCCTCTATAATTCTTCAATAGGCTCTGTTTGCCGTTGCTCACCAAGATAATGGAGCAAGCAGGGGTAGAGGAATGATGTGCCAAGATGAGAGTGACTGGCTGCAAGTGACTGTGTGTGATGTGAGGAAAGGCAGGAAAAGAATGTCAGAGGAGATATCAGTATGTAGGAGACAGCACTAGACAGGGTATTGTCAGGTTTGGATTAGGGAGGTTTTGTCACAGTTCCAACAGTTTTGCTGTTTAAAGTAACAGGTGTGAGATGCTTGTGTAATGGTTCATTACATAGAAAAATGGCTTTGTTTAATTTGTCTGCATATTGATGTAGAGTAGGATTTTTAAAAAGCTGTGTGGTGTTGGTCTAAATCTTCTCCCAACATGGTTAAAAACAGCTTCCACAGCAAAATTTAATCTACTCTATATCTATTCAAAATAACATTGAAATCTGCCTCCTGCACTTGTTCCCTGGTGCATTCCTGTGTTTGTACCCTCATTTTCAACATAGCTGTTCTGTATGAGTCTGAGGGAGACTGACAAGGTGTAATAAACATGGTAAATTGACTCTGTGGCTTGCAAGACCACTTTCTGTGTCCTTTCTTTGTGCATTAGCCAAAATCCATATGGTGTGCTTGGGCAGCTGAGCTTCTGAGTCACAGAATAATGTCATTACTGTTTATTTCAATCTACTTTGACCAACTTTACTCGATCAGCTGTGTGATCTAAGGTAGGCATTTGATTCAGTATCACTCAGGAGTACATAGGAGGTAAAGAAAGCAATTCAGATGAGATGGTCCCAGATAGCAGGGACCGAACAGGAAGAAGAACTTTTTAATGAAGGCTTTCAGAATAATGTAAGTTGCTTAAGTCTTGAATTACTCATTGGGATGGTTCTTGTTAACTATATTTTCATATTGTATAGGTACATATTTATTAAAATTTTAAGTACTATATTGCTGTTGGAAACCCATAATTAATTGATTAATTCCTTTCTTTCTTTAATGCAACAACATTATTAGGAAAGAAGGACAGACCAGTAGTTACAAAGCATTGGGTTGGGACTTGGGAGTTTCTGCTTCCCTTCCCAGCCCAGTCACAGGTTTGTGTTGCAGAAACTTAGCTTCTTGGCTGCTCATAGCTACCCACTAAGACTGACCATCCGTCCTCTCTTAGCTTACACAGTCAGGAGTTAGGTGTCTTACCATAGGTAAATAATATGATTTTAAAAGCCCAATACTCGATGGGCAATAGATTAAGAAGCTCAGGTGAAGCAATCCCTGCTGGCACATACTTGGGTCAAACTGAAAGACAAATGAAAAAATTCAGTGAGCACAATGGTCTTATCATTTTCTATTTTTCTGTGTAATATTTGTATGCTGTAGGTGCTGGCAATGGATATTTGAATTTTCTAGACATGAAAGAAAAATGTCTTGTAAAAGGATTGGCTTGTGCAGTGTCATGTGGTGCATACAGGTTATTAATACTTGGAGTACTTGGGTGTGCTTAATCACCCATGCCCATGCTGTAATGTTCCTCATAACTACTACCCCTTGAATAAAAGTGCAAAGCATACCAGGAAAGAAGACACTTTCTGTAAAGTCCAGAGTACTTTTTATGGAAGCTTGCAATTGAGGAAACTCAAATTTCACTTTGAAGCTGTATAAAGCTGCATCCTTCAGACCACAGATTTTCAAATTTTGTATCACTGTTACCAAGTGAGGTGTCATGGATTAAATTGATAAAAATGATCCTGTCTTCATTAAACTCAATAAAGAACTAAGTAATGCTCAAGACCTTTGAAAGTAATTTTTTATTTTCACATCGTCTAATCTCAGTGAGAAAGTTAGATGAGTCATTTTTATTTTACAGATGAGAAAACTGAAGCCTATTAGGGTTAGTGATGTTCCCAAGGCCAAAACTGAGCTGCTCAACAAAGTTACCATCTATCCTGAATTTTCAGCAGTTCTCTCATCAGGTGGTCCATCCCAATATGAAATCATTCCAGTATCCCAAACAGTGCTTGGCCAATCAATTATATTATTGGAGATCTTTATGTTCAATATTATTATTTTGTCATCTATTGTGTCAGTTAGAAAGAAAACAGAGCCCATACTATTCTTTCACAATATCCCCGATGGACATCACACAGATATTAAAATCTTGGTAGCTCTTTCATTACTAATATTACTGCTACAGAAATATTCAGGTCTGAAAAGAAAATCCATGGTAAAGCTGTTACATGTAGAAATAATGAAAAAATCAGCCTTCTTTTTGGGCCTAAATAAAGATTTCTAACCCACCTGCCTACTCTCCTGCCCCTTTCACAGGAGACTATGTTTCCTGTGTCATACCTGCCAACCTGCACACACCAAAGCAGCAATAGAGGGTTCCGTTTTTAAGTTGTTATCAGTGCACCACACATTTAACTCACATGCTACATCTAGTGCATAATTTGCAACAGGAATTGGTTTTCCAACTGAAAAATTATGATGAGTGTTCACTATTGGTCATTGCCATTGGTAATTTTTTTAAACTCTCATCCCTGTTCTCTACTTTGTTCAAATGAATGATGCTAATTCAGATGAAAAAATAGTTCTGTGAGCGGAATTTACCCCTCCTTGTGCAAGTTTTCTTCACTATATACAGATTATATTTCATCCTAATTTCACAGTCCCTTTCTAAACTACTGAATGTTCTTTTTCTGGTAGGACAATAGAGGAGATTCTCCAAGTAGTGTTGAAAGCATGGCATGACCATTATGAGCAGATTGTGCCTTTATTCTTCATTGTATACCCCATCCAGACTAGAAAAAACATAGTTCATCAGACATGCATACATTTCCAATCTTAGCAGTTTTCCTGCACTTTGAGTGCCCAATCCTTCCCAAAGACTATCACATAACTCAAGGCTATCAGCAAGGAAATGGAGGGGAAGGAAATGTCCATTTTCTTCCTAATTCCATACTCCATTTCCTTCATATTGCTGCTCTGTCCATAGGCTTTTGGTCTATATTCTTTGCACTAAAAAGTCTTTATGTAAGTTATGACAATAGACTTATAGGTATAAAATTTCTTGGTATTTGAAGTAACTTGTGTATTTGTGAGCCATAATCCCAGAAGAGTTTTATTGTTGTTAAATTGACACAAAAACTCTAATTTCCTTACCTAAGGTATAGAAGCATACCAAGAACACTGGCCAAATTGAGTACTTCTCTCGCCATTGAATATACGAGTCACTGGTTAATTAAGAACTTTCTAAACCTGCTTTAGAATGTTCTGTTAAAAACAAAATAAACTGCCATGAAGATGTTTGCAAGGTATTAGTAAATGCATGAAGTGACTATATGGCTCTATTTCTTCTAAAGACATCAAAATGTGAGCTGGGGTGTGGTATAGAAACTGACATACATGAACTATACAGCAGTAATATGGACTCAGGCAATGTAGACTTTATTGTGGTTTTAATTGTCAGAAGGAATAAAACACATCTGTTTAGTTATTTCTGTGTTCTGTACTTTTATTCCTATAAAAAATAAATAGTAGAGCAGAAGACCTAGTTCATTAGAAAAATGATCAGTATGAAGCTGGTTAACATGGTTTCATGACTTAGAGTTGAAACTGTGGTCAGCAGGGAGGTGGGACTGTAAAGGCTCGTGGCAGTGCATGCTACATCTGGCATGTGTGCATCCATCTGCTCATCACTTTAGTTTCAAGCTGCTGTCCCACCTTATTTCTGCTGCTATAATGAAATGGTAAGGAAATGCCTTGTTAAAGTTTAGCTTAACATTATTAAAAACAAAACAGTAATTACAAGGCATTACAAATGAAAGAGAAAACAAGAGGCTTATAACCATTTTGTAACACACTTCGCCCTTGACCACCATGACCTGTTATTCACCTGGGCTTTGATGAGTAAAATAATCTCTGTGTTTGTGACCTTTACAGCCAGAGTCAGAAGGAATAAGTAAAAAGGGAAGAGAGGAGGGGGGAAGAGGGGAAGAAATATAGAGGAAAACAAAGAAGGGGATTGTCCAGTCAGTGTTTATCTATGTTCTGTCCCCATGTTTATCTATGTTTGTAACAACAAAATTACACATGTGAGCAAACAAGTACAAAGAAAAGAGTCACCACAAATGGGGAAATGTATTTTATGCCACCATGCAATAATGGTCTTTGTTGTTAACTGGAAAAATTCAGTCATCTTGATTCATCAGCATTTCATTCCTATTGGGAAAAGTTAATAGAAACAAATGCCACTTGTTTTCATTTGAACAATTTAAAAGTGTGTGAGAGGGCAAGAAGAATGAGAAGTGGGTGCATGCATGCAGTATGCCAACATGTGGGAGTAAACAGCCTGCTACTGGTATTCCCACACCTGCCCAAGGCAGTAATGGGATGCACACAGAACTGAGATAGATGAAGGGACCACATCAGCCAGGGTGGGAAACCTATCACAGAAACGTGTCTGCCACATACCCCCTCAGTGATGTTAAGCTACAGAGTGAAAAGTGCAGGCAATCCCTTTGTCATCTATATAAAGGCTGAAGATCGTGCAGAAGATTTGTCTCTGGATAGATTTTGGAAGAGCACTGAGTTGATGTGATACATGGCTGTCAGCTCCATGTGTGCTTCATCACAACAAAGAAAGTCTGACTGCTGGCACCAAGAGCTAGCAGCTGTTTCTAGTGATTCCAGGCACAACCTCCTGGTCTCCAGTAGGGTCCTAATCACACAATATTTGTACGAAAGCTCCTCCACATGGTCAGAGGCAACAGAGAGGATGTCACAGCTACTATCAGATGGCTGAAGATTGTCTGCTTCTCTGGCTGAATAACAGAGATGATCCTTGCAAACCCTGTTTCATCAATATTTGCTTTGTTTCCTCCTTTATTTTGGTTGGCTCTAATTTTTATCGGGTCTGTGTAATGTTTAACATCTCTAAGCAGAAGATGATGAAGCAATATAAGTAACCGTGTGGGAAACAGCATGGTCAGCTGAATGCAACAGGGCTCCTGATTTTGTAAGTACTAAACATGCATTTTTTTAGAGAGTTGGAAATAATGCTTTCTGCAGTCTGTGGAATTTTAATATTAGGTTAATTTCATTTGTCTGTTTGTGATTTGGCTCTGTGTGGATGTTGCAATGAAATATTAACCAAGCAGACATGAAGGGACCAGTGGGACCTGCTGTTCTGGGGGAATATGTTTAGACTGAAATCAGACTAAAAAACCCTTTGAAGTCATGGGGACTTATTAAGTACTTGTTAAAAGAGAATACTGATGTAATCACCTTTCAGGTTGGAAACAGCCTTCACAGTGACTCAAAATTAGTATAATCCCACAAGTGACTGAACACTACGTCCAATTTAAAAACTCTTTTGGTGACTTAATTTATAAAGCAACAATTGAATTGCTAAGGCCAGGCTCTCTAATTAGGACTGAGTTGAATGTAGGGGGTGGGTGGAAGGCCACAATTTAAATTTAATTGACCCTTTTACTCCCATAGACAAACTAATATGTGGTCTTGAAGAGAATTATTTTTTGAATTTCCAATTTGCATAAAAAAGTACCTCCAGATTTAACAAAGCCTTTACAATTTCTTCAGCTTTGAAATGTTAACAAAAATATCTGTGTAAAAAAAAATAAATTCTAATCTCAAAATTTTGAAAGTAATGTGATTTTCACCTCTAAAAGGAAAAGTACCTGAGGAAAACTTGATGATGATGTTCAGTGTGTTCCAGCTTTTGATAAAAGTACTTATTTTTGATTTCTGTAGAGAGTTATGATACTGCGAGAAGTTTTTTGACCGATCTCTTACAGCAGAGGTTATAAACAGAGCCATGCCTAATATAAGTTTGCTGCAGAAAAAAAAAAAACAAAACAACAAACCATACTCTTTGCTTCAGAAATTCTTTAAAATTTGGGCTAAGCTCTGCATGGACACAGAAAGCAAAATAATTTTTTCTTTCTCAATTAAGTGTCCAATATCTCAAATAACTACAGAAAAACAGACTATAACATGCTAAACAGCAAATACTTTTGAAACACCTTTTTACTGTATTATTTATTCTTTTTTCCACAGTACATAAAGGTTGTTTGGATTTTGCCATTTTTCTTTTCTTTTTTTTTTTTTTTCTGTGTAAAAGACACAGAGTTCTGCCTAAAAGAGTAGCAAATAGTTTAATCATATTCCCCTCTAGGGCCATACTCCATCTTTTGTTTTAAGGAAATTCAAATTTAGTGTTGCCACTTGTTACGGGGGTCCCTGCAGTGGGCCCTGGCTGATCTCGGGCAGGCAGTACTCCCAGATCCTAGCAAATATGAGAACAAACAGCTATCTGTTTGCTATGGAAACAAGAAAGACCAAAAATGCAAAAATTAAAATAACTGGTTAATCACCCAGAATCCTTGAACTTGGGCTGCCATCAGAAACTCAAAATCTTTAGATAATATATACTGTCTTCTTTCACATCTAGGAATTACTGTAGGACCAAGAGAACTTTACTGTGGACATGGGAATATACATTCCTGAAAGAAAAAGATAAAAACAGGCTGTATTGGCAGGAAACCAGAAGAGGATCCATGACAGTTGAGAAGTTCTAGAAATGTTTTCGCACTCAACATGTGAGGGCAAAAAGCTGTTTTTCATCAATAGCTTGATACAGTTCTGAAGAGGGTTTGTATGAGATGCCTTCCCAGAGCTGCAGGGAACTGATCTCAGTAAACCAGCCTTGTTCCAGTTTGTGGGGAGAGCACGCAGCTCATGGGAAGTATATCATGTCAGCTTTAGGAGAACAAGCATAATGAGGAAACTTGTAATCACCGAGGGAATTAACCTGTGTCCTTTGATGTCCAAATGGGATGAGTGCTCCTCTTCCTCTTTGACCCAGGTCCTTCCCACATTCCATGCAGGTTAACCCATGGTGAGGGGCAAACCACCATTTAAGAAGTTACAAACACTTGTTGCAGCTCCCCCAAAAGGAGGATTCCTTCATTCCAAACATTCATCTCTTTATCTGATGCAAACCTGCTGCTTGCCACATTGTGCCCACCTCTCTGTGCACTGCTGTCATGGCACAGGATGCTCCAGGCTTTTGCCTTGAAGTTCACGTAGCTGAACTTCTTCCATCATTTATCAGTTGTGGCCAGTAACTGGCCATGTGAGTCAGTAACCATGAAGTAAACAGGGGTATGAATTTTAAAAGCAGAGGATAGTCCATGTACCACTGTCCTGAGGAAAGTGAGAGAATTTACTCAGTCCTAATGAGTAGTGAGCTGCACCACATTTCCTTACATTTATCAAACTGCTTATGGGCAGATGCTGTGGAGTATTTGATGTCTGTGAAACCCACACCATACCTTACCATGTAATAACTTGTTTGTTTAGATGTAACCTATAGGAGACAGTGTTTTGGGAAGATAATGTCATTGTTAACAAAGATTATTATGGACTGCAGCTTTATATTTTCATTGCCAATGGAAAAAAGTATTGCTTTTTCAGAGTAGTTACCATGGAATATTATGACTTTATTATGCCTGACATTTTAATCCATAACCTATTTGAATTTGTTAAATAAATTTGACATTGTGCCCATGAGAATTTTAAACATGCTATGTAGGTTAGATATTTACAGTTGAACTATGCAACATTTATGCTAGCAAACTATTCATTATTTCTTACAACCAAGCACATCATTACCATATGCTCATTTAATGACTGTTTATTTTGTAGCAGAACAATTTGAAAAGAAGATGAAGTGTCTCCTGTGCCTATGTTTGCTCCTTGCTGTTTTTTGTGCTGTAACTCATTGCTGTCCTGAAGACATTTGCCATGAAGTCAACAATACTAACCTGCAGGATGGAAGAGAAAATTTATTAACATATAGTTGTGACAAGAAAGGATCTAACTATGCAGATTTTGTATTTAGATTTTACAAGCAGGCTTCATCAAAAGAAGCTGATAAAAATGTTTTCTTTTCTCCCATGAGCATCTCCACTGCCTTTGCTATGTTGGCTGTTGGTGCTAAATCAACCACTCTGTCTCAGATTTTTGAAGGACTGGGCTTTGGCAACCTGAATGAGACTCGCATACATGATGTACATGAAAGTTTTCACAAAATTTTGTCAGTACTGAACTGTGCAGATGTTAATATCACATTAAATATAGGGAATGCCCTTTTTACTGCTACGGGGTATGAACCACAGGAGTCATTTTTAAAAAATACCAAAGAATATTATGATGCAGATTTTTTCTCCAGTGAATTTCATAAACCAGAAGAAGCTACAAAGCAAATCAATAAATATGTAGAGGAGAAAACCAAGGGGAAGATTCCTGAATTAATTGGACATCTTGATCCGACTACCGTACTGGTTCTTGTAAACTATATTTACTTTAAAGGTAAGATACTTAAAATAATATTTCAGTAGATAGTTTTGATGCAAAATAAAACTTTTAGAGAACTTCTGATGATTTATTACCAGAGTGATGATTTAGGAAAGAGCTAAATTGTGCAGAACCTTTCAAGTAAAGATTAGATCTGGCCCAAAGCAGAGCATGTGATAGTTGAGAAATACTGATTTCTTGGTCTTGACTCAATTTCTTGAAAGCTGTGGACAGAAAAGTTCCACTCTAGTAGATCCTCATAGACGTGGATCCACACAGTCTCACCAGTCAGACTTGGTGGACTGATATCCTCGCACAGAAACCCCAGTTTTATGGTAGACCTACTAGGTGCTCTTCATGAAAACCTGGGACATAGCATCTTGATGGCCTGTGCTTTTGGAGCCTTGCTAAGATGTTAGGACTCTTTAATTGGTGATGAATTCCATACAGGACTGAGTGCCGTCAGCTTGCATGGGATATGGCCTAACAGAAAAGGCATAATGTCCTGTGACTGAATGCTTAAATGATTGCTTTTAAATGTCATGAAAGGCATTACACAGGCTTACAGTAGAAGAAGGACTCTCAACTGGTCATCAGCCTTTGGTTGCTCTTCAGCAAGACATGATGTGCCCACACGAAATATGATGAGCTTACTGCACAGCTAGAATGCTTTATTGTGTGTTATGGAGGAGGTTGAAGTGATTTAGTGAGCCTCTTCCCCCACCAATATACCTCCAGTGTCCTACATCAAAGCTGATGTAATTTAGATGAGCCATTTTTTGTGATCTTCACATTTGAGTGCAACAACATCTCTTTTTCCCCTTTAGCTGCCTGGGAAAAGTCTTTTGATCCTTTGCATACATATGAGGATGATTTTTTTGTGAACACAAATGCATCTGTTAGAGTCAACATGATGCAGCGTGATGGTATCTCAAACATTTACTATGACCAGGATCTCTCCTGTCTGGTGGTAGAGCTGCCTTACCAGGGCACTGCACGAGCATTGCTTATTCTGCCTGATGATGGGAAGATGAAGCAAGTGGAAGATGCTCTCTCCAAGGAAACTGTTTGTAAATGGGATAGCAGACTTGTGACCAGGTATCTCTAAGTGTATGCATTGATGTATTTGAGGATACATCATTGTTTTTAAGAGAAAATGCCAGTTTCAGATCATCTCCTAGTACACATAATGCCCTGATTTCATAAAGGAAAGTTTTAAGCAATTCCCCTAATGAGTCAAAGCAGAGCATAATCACTAAGAAACTGCAGGCTCTGTGACCTGACAGAAGGGGTCACAGCATTGTAACAGCTGCCTCAAAACTTGCTTGGCTACTTTTTGACTCCTTACCTCTTCTTTCACGGTGTTAGCATGATTCATTTCTTTCACTATATCTTAGATTTTATCCTCTTTTCCACTTACTTTAGGCTTTCCACTAGTGGTCTGCTAGCTCTCTGTGACCCTTTAGCCAAAAACCTCTACTAGCTGCACATATGGCACTAAGACGAAAGAGCAACAAGGAAGAAATTTGTTTCTTTTCCCAAAATCGAATACAGATTGTAGATACAAGAAGATGGTGCATCTTTCAGGATGCCAAAATTGCTCAACGAATACAGACTACCATCAAACAAATTTGCAATCAAAAGAATGCTTTCAAGTATTGCTGAGTTACGTGCTATCCACCCTGCTGGCTGAAACAAGGCTGCAAAGGCTCACTGCTCTTTTGTTTTCTTTGATCAACAGGAGATTAAATCTGCAGTTACCAAAGTTTTCTGTTAGTGGGTCTTATGATGTTAAAACCCTGCTTGAGCAAATGGGCATTACTGAAGTGTTCTCAGGTAATGCTGATCTGTCTGGAATTAGTGGCAATCACCATCTCCAGGTTTCACAAGTAAGTAGACAGAGCAGGTGATGGGATGGTGGTTGGTTGTTTTTAACAGTTGTGTCTGGGATTTTCAAAGACTTTATTTCCTTCTTTATATTACTGAAGTTGTAAGTAAAACTCAACATGGCATGTAGGGGCTGGCTCAGTAGTCATGCTTTTTTACAGAAAGAATCTGCCAGCTCACTTTTTATTACTTTATTACTGTCATTAAAAAACTGGATATTAAATATATAGAAAATTTGGGCAACATTTTAAATAACTTCTTGGCACTGGTATATAATAGTTTACATGAAGTTGTGTCAAGTAAACTACAAATGAGAAGTTCATTATTATATTTGTGTTGATTAATATCTCGATTTTTAATACTCCCAAAGTTTTCAGGAAATCTCCAGTTTGTAGTAGCACAATTTGACTATGTCAGTTTGAGTTATGATTTAATGTTAAAGATGCCAAATACTGCCCCATATTAGCATTTAAGTAGCAGTTTTTAACTAACATTGAAATAAGAGAAAGTGCTGCTAGTAGAAGTCCAAACCAACTAAGAAAATATCTTCTAATAGGGTATTTTCCCCCCACTCTATTTAGCACTGGCGATAATGCATTTCAGTGTGTCCATGCTAATTTTTGGCCCTCTTTGCCCAGTCCTGGCATAGAAAATACCCTAGTTTCAAAGTGTTGGAGATTTATCATACAATACAATTTCATTGATTTATTACTCCTTTCTTCTCTTAAATGTTCCACAAGAAGGGAATTTATTTTACTCCTGCTACCTGTCCCATATATAAACCACAGTGGTTTTTTCCTATTCTGTGCAGGCAATTCACAAGGCCTTGCTGGAAGTTGATGAGGCTGGAACTGAAGCTGCAGGATCCACTGCCATAATTTTCAACAGAGTTTCCTATGCTCCTCGTACCATCAAATTCAACAGGCCCTTCCTTATTTTGATATCTGACAAGCAAACTGGCACCACACTTTTCATGGGGAAAATTGTTGATCCTACTCAGGAGTAATCACTGGGTAATTTGGCATAGTAGTATTGAGTATGGTTTATAATGGCTACAGCATTTGCAGTTTTGGGCTAGATAGTGCTGCTAACCAGTCTTTGATTGATGGATATTCAGAAGTAAGTGAGAAATTTCCTTACCAAATTAATAATAAAAAAAGAAATGGTAAAAAATCACCATCAATTGACACTTTTTAAATGTAACATTTTCCCCAGCTGAATAATTGTATTGGGTTTGCATGGCAAGGTTTTGGTAGTGGGGGCCTGTGGGGGGCCTATAGGGGTGATTTCACCAAGAAGATGCAAGAAGCTTCCCACATATCTGACAGAGTCACTGCCACGCTCCAAGATGGATCTGCTGCTGCTGAAGGCTGAGCCAATCGGGAATGATAGTAACAATGCTGTGGTAACATATCTGAGAAGGGAATAAAGTTATTTCACAGAAGTAATTGAGGCCAGAAGAGTGCAGAGTGAGAAAAACATGACAGAAACCACCCTCCAGACATCCAGGCCAGTGAAGAATGAAGGGGAGGAAGTGCTTCAGGTGCCAAAGCAAAGATCCACCTGCAGGCTGTGGTGCAGACCATGGTGAGCAGGCTGTCACCATGCAGCCCCTGGAGGTCCAGGGGAGAGCTGACATCACCTACAGCCCATGGAGGTGGCCCGCTCTGGAGTAGGTGGTTGTCCAAAAGAAGGTTGTGACCCCATGGGAACCCCACACTGGAACAGTTTCCTGGCAGGACCTGCAGACCCCTGAAGAGAGGATAAACCCACTCTAGAGCAGGTTTGCTGCCTGGGCTTGTGACCACGTGGGGGAACCATGCTGGAGCAGGCTGTGCCTGAAGGAAGGACTGCATCCTATGGAAGGGACCCATCCTGGAGCAGGCTGTGCCTGAAGGAAGGACTGCATCCTATGGAAGGGACCCATCCTGGAGCAGGTTGTGCCTGAAGGAAGGACTGCATCCTATGGAAGGGACCCATCCTGGAGCAGGCTGTGTCTGAAGGAAGGACTGCATCCAATGGAAGGGACCCATCCTGGAGCAGGCTGTGTCTGAAGGAAGGACTGCATCCTATGGAAGGGACCCGTGTTGGAGCAGGCTGTGCCTGAAGGAAGGACTGCATCCTATGGAAGGGACCCGTGTTGGAGCAGGCTGTGCCTGAAGGAAGGACTGCATCCTATGGAAGGGACCCATCCTGGAGCAGGCTGTGTCTGAAGGAAGGACTGCATCCTATGGAAGGGACCCGTGTTGGAGCAGTTAATAAAACCTGTACTCTATGGGAAAGACTCACACTTGAGAAATTTGTGGAGGACTGTCTCCTGTGTGAGGGACCCCACAGTGGAGCAGGAAAAGACTCCTCTCCCTGAGGAGGAAGCAACAGCAGAAAGAAACAACATGTGATGAACTGACCATGAGCCTTATTGCCCTTCTCCCTGAGCTGCGGCAAAGGTGTTTTTAAGATCTGTTTTACTTCTCATTATCCTTCTCTGGCTTTGATTGGTAATAAATTCAATTAATTTCTCCAAGTTGAGTCTATTTTGCCTGTGACAGTAATCAGTTTGTGATCTCTTCCTATACTAATCTCAACTCACAAACCTTTCATTTTATTTTCTCTGCATTTTCCAGTTGAGGAAAGGAGTGATAGAATGAATTTAGTAGGGATTTTTCATCCAACCAGGCTTAAACCACCACAACAGTTCAACTTATTAATGTATTTTCCAAATTTTCCATGGAAGATAACTTTTTCTAAAGAATGTTGTTATATTTAAAAGTGAATTCTCTCTGCTAAGGAGTTTTGTCCTGCTTTCAGTTCTAGATTACTTCTCAAAAGCTTTATCCCAATAGGTAACAACTCTTGTCATTCTACTATGTCTTCTCCAGTATTTATCTGAACTGGTCCCTACAGAGTCATTTCCTCCTTATATCACTCTTTGCTGCCTAGGCTGCTGTTTATCCTCAATCAAGCTGTTATTTCTCATATGTTCCAACTCTTTGCCTAGGACATCTTAATAAATGATTGACAAAAAAGAAAAGAGAGATAATAATCACAGAAAAAATAGATTTATTCTAATGTAGCTCTTATTGTATGTGCCTCTTTGCACTCCACAAAGTCAGCAAAAAAACTGTAAGAGACAGTGACATTAGGAATAGCATAAACTGTCAAACAATTGCCTGTGAAAAAAATGTCATTCATGAATAATTTATCAGCTGTGGGTGATAAACAAAATACACAATGTAATTTAAGTATATCACTTAAGGAATTACTCCAGTCTCTTGTATCATTCTATAAATATATTAAGAACAAAAACAGTTTCAGTCACTCTTACTAACATAGCAGATATTAGTAAAATATGTCTTAAAGCTGTTAAGTAAGTGCAACTTTTCTCATATGGAAAATGCAGTTCTTCACATCCTCACTTTTTGGTGTCTATTTGAGTAAAACCAGTTTTCAAGAAATACCTGAACACTTCCTTGCTGTTGTGGGTCTGTAGATCACCCACTCTTATTGCAGTGGAGCACTGGGGCTAAACTCTACAGAAGACCATTTATTGCACAGCTGCTGCCTCAAGGAGAGGCTAACTTTGACAGCTTCTATCTCACTACACTCCTTTCATGCCATTTCATATTGATCCTGGATACATTTTTTGCAAGTGGAGTTGAGTCCCCATCCCTAGGAAGATGAGGCTTCTGAATGTTCACTGCTCATTTCTACAGGGAACCTGGCAGTCTGTTTTGAGCACTGCAAAGGTAATGCAAGCCCCAAATCAGCCAACGAACTCCCCACCCCTGACATGTCTCTGGCCCTCAGACCTGTTCTCCCAAGCCTGGCCCAGCTTACACAGAGGTGCTCTACGGGGGCCCACTGGTGTTGGTAGGATTGGGGTATGGGGAGCTGTGCTTCTGACTCAGGGGGACATGGAGATTGCTGCCTTGTATGAGTCCCTATGATCCAAATGGCAAGAACTTGGTGGAAGCCCTGAGCTATTGTTCCTCATGAGGCAAGATGGCATCACTGAGGGGACTGGGAGAGACCACACCTCTGTGCAAAGCAGCGGCTTTTACAGAGCTAAGATCAATGATAATTTGCTGTGGTGTGAGGCAGCCTGCTCTGGGGTGCCTATACAAACTCAAAAGGAGCTGGGAGTAGTTCCCATGAGATCTCATCCTGATAAATTTGTGCACCAGGACTGATTAAAAGGTAGGATGGTGAAATTTTTATCAGAGCTACGTGATTTTTATCAGTGTGGTGGCAGAAAAACAGGTTCTTGGCCTTTTGCTAAAGGGAAAGAAGTTGGGAAAAATCCTATAGTTGCTAGGACAGAGCAAAAGCTTTGGGAAATCACACAGAGAGTAATTTCCTTCCCCATCTACCTCCCAGCCCTTTGGGTTTGACATGGCAGGACAACAGCTGCATTGGTAGCTCCCCTACTGGACTTGAAGAATGACTGCTACTAGCAAAAGTATAAAATGGGATACCTCTGAATGCTGGTTTGGGAGTTATCTACCAAGCTGTGGAGCATCTATACAGTTTTCCTCCAGCTGAGCAATTTCATGCTGCAGACCAGTAGATTGACCTGAATTATGGCAGGGACTGGGGTAGGAAGAGGAATCATCCTAAATCTCTGGAAGAAAGGGGATGTGTAGGGGACAGGAAACTAATAAATCTTGTACCAAACATACACCAAAAGCTGAAAAATGCCTACAGTTCACAGTATGAAGATCTATAGAGCCTGGGCACTGAACATACCTTGCTGATATTACTCTCAGCACAGTTCTGATAATATTTTTTATGAACTGGACAATTCTGCGAAGCTTTTGTAGGGAGATGGAGTATTTTTTCCCAATTCCAAGAAAATCCGTCTTGGTCTTCTTTGCAAAGTTTGTTCTTATAGCTTTCTTTTGTCTTAATGTGTGATGGGGAACCCTCTTCATTCTATTAGGGTTATTAAAGGTAAAAAAAAAGAGAAGGATTCTGATAGACATAAATAACTATAATTTTTATTTAGGGACTGTATATTTTATCTGTGATAAACATGTGTTTTATGGTGCCTCTCATTCACCTGGAGACGTTTTTATTCCTCTACAATTCCCACTCATGCATTCTCTCAGCCTATAGGTCAGGTGGATCCAAACTAAGCCCTGAAAGAAAACTAGACCTTCTTTATAAGGTAAAAGTTGTAATCTTTATAATCTAATCCAGATGACTTCCTGCAGCAACAGTCAGAGAAGGGGATAATACAGTTTACTGTGAAGCATGTGACCACCTGTCATAAACATCCAACATAAATGGTCTGCTCTGGGTCTGTGAGCCATGATCTGACACACTTAAGGGAAGTTATGAGAAAAAGGACTTACCTAGAGAGAGTCTAACTCAGCTGAGAAGCCCTGTGAGGGACGAGAGATCCACAGGGCTGGGTCCCTGGAAGGCAGCCCAGCTGTGCCCCAGCCAAGGGCCAAACTTCTCCTGGCAGCCTATGAGCCATGTGGGAGACTGTAAGTTTGTTCTGTCTGACCTTGTTTATGGTCCAGTGGGACTCTGCTTGATGACAGGCTATCTTCTGTCAGTACCTCTCTGTTTGCTTTGCCACACGGCAGAGTCCATGTAGAATGTTACAAAACATGAAGCAGTGGAATTGCAGGGCTACTGCAGTGTGTGCTCCTTTCAGCAGCAAGGAGAGGAGCTGACAATGCCAAAAGGCACAGAGCATTTGGATAGTTACAGAAGCACCAGTTGTTCACAATAACTCTGCTGTTCAGATGCTACCAGTACTTTGGACTTTCTTGTTCCCAGCTATGTAATTTGAGCCTCAGCCCTGATACCTGGAATGTCTTGAATGGGCACATCCACCCTGTCCCCACAGCCATGTCATCTGCACAGCCTGTGATCACTGCTCTTATTACAAGGAAATGGGAGTTTGAACAGGGTGTAAAACCAACCCTGTTCTGTAGAAACCCCACTGTTTCAGTAGATACAGTGCAACAAAACTGCAGGCATTTTCCTTGTACTCACACTAATTTCAAGCAGAGAATCACTAAACTCTTAAAAAACAGGTGATTGTGAAAGTTCCCCAGGCAGGGTAGGTTTTGAATGGGGATTCTGAGAACCCAGGCACTCATCTTTGACATGAGTCTTGGTAGTTTTAGAGGTAGGAAAAATCCTCAAACAGTGTTAATCCCTAATCCAACATACAAATCATGTCTCCAAAGCACAGAGGCACTAGGATTTCCAATCACAGAAAAAGTACAAGAGAAACACAAACTTTCTTAAATGTGAGTTTCAGTTGAAAACTCTAAACATGCACTGCATTGAGAGTTAGAACAAGTGCAAATTATCAAGAGCAAAAAAAGCATGAAGAACACCATGGGCTATGTGTCTCTGAGTCCTGTAACACACCCTTCAAATCTTACCCATCCATACTACATCCCCAGCTGGGTACTGCACATCTGCCCTTACCCACATGGGACAGCATTCATTAGATGTAAACACAGCATATATATGATATCATTTATTCCCTTCAAACTGTTAGCCACCAAAGGCCAATCTGGAAATATCCTTCATTAGGTTTCTGGTCCAGGGTATAACAGTGAATCCATTTAAAATAATTTGGTAATTGTGCTTTCTTCAGACTAAGAATATTAAAGAAAGCTGTTATTCATCCATTTCATGTAAATATCCTTGATATGACTAACACCCTAGTTACACAAACTCAGTTGATTTTGCTTCAGATTACTTTGGTAGTTTCTTGCAAAAAAGAATTTCACTGATGAAAGTACCTTTTCAGCTCCATTCTGGTTCTGGAGGTGAATTTATTACAAGTGAATAAACTTTACTTATACAGTCTTTATTTATCTTATATTTTGTTGCATTCAGTTTCTTTTCCATAAGCCAGTCGGAAAAAATTCTTACAATTTATTATTTTACCAAACAAGAATGTATTCTTTATCAATTGAAAACTGTTAACAGCAATGTGATTCTCATATGGAAGGTCTGAAAAAGACTTTGTCTGACTTGAGCAAATATCTTATTAAGGGAAAGTTGTTATATTGTTTACTATGTTTCATGTGGAAAAAAACAAGACCACGTGGAAGATGCTCTGATAAAGGAAGAAGTTTGAAATGAAAAATCAGTATAAAACAAGATCACAGAATCATAGAATTATTAATGTTGGAAAAGACCTCAGAGATTATCAAGTCCAACCTATATGCTGTAGCCACTATGGGCTGGTTTCAGCCAGGAAAGAACCTCATAGCAGGAGAAAACATCTGTGCACAGAGGAGACAAAAGATGTAATAGGTCCTAAAATGTGTCTGAATGCTGTTTGGTTTGCTGCTCTTGCAGCAAATCTTGCAGACGCAAATTCTCTAGCCCTCAAAAAAGTCATACCATAACTTACATATTCAAAGGATGGTTATTATTTTCTGTTCGTGTAAGTGAGAGCTGTGTCTCTTGGTAAATCTTATAGGTAAAATTTGAAGATATTTTGTATGTCAGTAGTCCAGCCAAAGATTACCACCTCATGTCCATGTCTGTGATTGTGCTGTGTGACATATTCACAAAGGTACTAGAAGTGACTGAGAAGAAGCATCTAACAGAAGCAGATATGCTCCAGCACTTCTGTACACTCTTAGATTGGCAGGTTGGGAAAAATAGTGCAAAAACCAAGACAGAAGGCTCATGTAGGTACATCCTAGATCCCAAAGTGTCCTGTGGAGGCATGGTAAGTCATTGATGGAAATGGAATGCTGCCATGCTGTGATCTGCAGAGGCTAAGGGCAATCACAGAGTCTCTAATTTTGTCTCCATTGAAACTGGAAAGAGAGTTGCTGCATTAAACCATCTCTGATCTCTCAGAATCCTCAAAATCCTAAAATCTTAGAGTCTCAAAGACTTGTTTAAGAAAAGGGATATGATCAATAGAATCATACTATAAATTCAATTTAATTCAATATATTGATTCAGTCAGTTGATCTTCCTTCTGATTCTTCCCTGAGGTCAACAATATTAATCTGTTATACAATAACAAATGATAACAATTTGCAAATTTTAGCCCTAATACTTTCTATCTGGCCTTGGAAGCAATAAACTTTAAGTATAATTCCAAAATATCTACATAAGGGATTTTCTTAGTGCTTGGTTAAGGCCATGTTTCATCACAAAAATATAGAATGAAAGACATCAATTTAAATTTAATTTAACACCAAGTGGTTTCTCTGGGTAGACAACTTCATTTGAAAATAAGAACTTTTCTGGTGAACTTGTTATTCTAAAAGTTGTTTGCATAAGAAGGGCTCTTTTACACCAAGAGAAAAAGGTCTATAGGGAAAATTCTACTTAATTGTACTATGAATAAAGTAACTATTTCAGTATATCAGCTAAGAGTAAGATCCTTGCAAGAAGCCAGCCTTTCAGTGTGATTCTTCACTGTTACCTGCAAGTAGAACTGTGTGCGTGAAGACCCGAGATCTGGGGATTATAGGAAAAGGAGCACTGTGCCACCATCTTCTGGTAAGATAAAGGAATGGACGTGACAAATTCTGACTCTTTTCAAATCAGAAAGAGCAGTAATTTTCTGGTTTGTTATTGTGTTGATAGGCACTTTGATTTTCTTGCTAAGTTTTAGTTGCAGGATTGGCAAACTGCTGCACTTCAGCTGACTGCTGTCACACAGGATTGATGGTTTGGTGTTCTGGCAGGTTGTATATATACAGATCAGATCAGCAGTGGAAGAGAAGGCAAATTAAATATTAGAAATTACTGGGAAAGAAAAGAAAAAATCACATAGCAAATCATCTAAATCTCTGGGCTATCCACACATGGTCCTGTAATAACAGAGGGATACATGAGAACTATTAAATGTTCAGAAAAAATTGTAAGGTTAATCAAAGGTCTGGAACAGCTCCTTTTGGAGGTGAAAGATTTTTAGCCTTGAAAAGAGACAAATTAGAAGGAATAAAGAAAGTAAAATTTATTTATGGCAGAGTTTGGGAAAGGCAGTCTGTGTTCCATTTCCACAACTGATGCCAGAGCTACAGACCATCGCACAAAGCACACAGGAGCCAAGTTCTATGCCAGTAAAAAGAGATGGTTCTACACACACAGGCAATGTATGTGGAGCAGCACATTACGGGGTGATGCTGCAATTCCAAAGGTGTACCAGCACACTACTTGCTCCTTGTATTCCTGACACAAATTCCCAATGATCAGTAGGGCTTTTATTTTTAAACCTGTATCTTTATCCACAATGCAGCTCACAAACTGCAAACTTCCTGGGTAGATATTGCATACACTGCTTTTCCACTTCATGTTGTGTCTGTTATATATTTCACAGAAGTAAGCCCTGCTAAGCAGCCCCTTTTTCAGGGAGCCCAGATCACTGGTGGACCAAGGAAAGGCAGGACCAAGGTGCAAATGTAGGGCACTTGTTTGGAGACTGATGGGGAATGGGGAAGAGTTTGGAATGGGAACTTACAGGAGAAAGTATGGAGGTTTCTCCACAATATGTTCATCTTCCATTGTAAATTATTTTTTTTTTACACAAGGCAGAAGGGATTTGCATTTTAATTGCTGTGAGGATGATGAAGGATGAAGCAACTTGTATTTGTTCCTCATGCATTTCCTCCTGGTGCTCCCCTGAATGACAGACCTGAGTTGAGAGCATTCTCTTTTTGTGGAGAATGTTTAGGCCCAACCCAAAGGGACAAAATAAAAAAAGCCCTTGACCTCTCAACCATCTCTTGCACTGCCACCCTCAGGCTTTTCCTATTGAGGGAAAATTGAGCTAAAATAATAGGAAAGGTTGGAAAATACCTTCGTTTATCCAGGTCAGACGGACAGACTCCCTATTAAGGGCTACAGAAAGCAATGCGTTGTGTCCTTCCACTACATTAGCACTCTCCCCAGAAAGTGCTCTCCATGCATGAAGAACAAGTGTGATTTGAATTTTTTTCCATTCTAATATTTAGTGATATAAAAAATATTTTAAACCTGAGATGTTTCAGATGTAAATGAAACTATAAAATTAATAAAAGTAATACAAGTAAGTTGATTAGACTGTAAATAATCAGGCTGAGAGACATTAACTCTCTCAGACAATCTGTCATCAGAAAAGAAAATGCCCCTTTACAGTACTTCATATCAGGATGGAAAAGAACACCCTCATTTCTACTAGCTTTTAGGAAAAAAAGTTTAAAACAATTGCATATGAAATATACCAAATGTGCAATTCTTCAAAGTTCTTAAGAATGTTTTGAGGTTATTATTTATATAATATTATTTAATGTTGTAATATATCATATCATACCATATCATATCATATCATATCATATCATATCATATCACATCATTTATATTTTATGCAAATACCACAAGTAATTTGAGATAGCATTTCTTCTTTTTTTCAGTTCAAATCATAACATATTAATTATTATTGTCACAGATTCTGTTCAGATTTAACAAATGTAATGATTCTCTTTAGCAGATCTACTCACACACTACTAAGACTAGAATTAATAACAATTCCACATCTTCATCAATCAGCTCCCAGGGCCTTTGTTTCTTCTTCTATTCAAATTCTTTTCAGAGGGCAACCCAAGTTTCCTGTCTGCCAGACTTGTACATGCATTATTACATCAATACATCACACTTTTAAGATGATCTTTTTCCACTACTATGAATACTTAGCAGTGTGCGCATTCACATACACGTCTTTCACAGAGAGATAAAAACACATACAGTTATACACACACAATTATCTACACGTCACATAAGTAGTTTTATATTTTATTTTATTTTTAAGCAGAAGATCCTCAGAAGGAAAGCTGTGAATTGCCTTTCCTCACTTTCTTGTCAGCCTCTTGCAGTCTGCATATGAGTCAAGTAGATGACTTGAGTCTGATGGTCTCAGGTAGAATGGGTTGAGGGTCTTTGAACCAGATCAAGTGATCAGGTGTTCCAGCCCCTAGGTTACTGTGCAAAAAGATTAACACTGCTGAATTCAAAATGAGAAGGGTATGCCCTGTCCTGTTTTGCTGCTGGACTATGCAGCCATATAAAACAACCACAGGACAAGAGCCTTGATTTGAGATTGAGAGGAATAGAGTCTAGCTCCTTTTCCAGCATTGCCTTCAGCTTCCTAAATGCAGCTCCCCACCAGGGTGCTCTCATTCAGAGATGCTGAACACCTCACGTGGGGCATTTCAATATCTGAGGTAGCGTGGGGCTCCTGCCCAGAAACCAAATGCTTGGGAGTTTGCAGAGGGGAACATGTTGGCAACCAGTTCTGCTAAAAAAAGTTCATTTTCTTTCTTATTTTCCCCTTCAGAGATTTGTTCATATATTATATTCAACCCTGATTATCACCCAGTGATGCCAGCATGTCTTCTTTAGTACTGGATGAAAGGTGATTTGGCAACTTGTTTTGTGTCCTCCTGGCATCCATTTCAGCTGCATATGATACCGAAGATTAACCCAAGGAAACAAGATGTCTGTTTCTGACCACATGTTTCTCTTTGCAGTCAGTGCTGCTTCTTAGCAGTGGTGGTTTTGTTGTGTATTTTCTACAAAGCCAGTGAAAACTCTTCCCCAGTTTCCCAAACACTCAGTCAGAGGTGATGGCCAACAGTAATGAGTAAAAACTTTATTGATTGTAAATGTCTCCCTAGAGTGATAATGTAACATGTTATTCTCCTAAGAAACTTAGAGACTGTCCACCAATCATACACAATCTGCTCTGCATAAGAAAATCCCCAAAACCATTAAACAAGGAGGTGAAGGTTGCGACTGAGGTATACAGTAATGCAGAAGGACTTTCTAAACCCAAAACCCGTTTGGAAATCCTGCCAGAGAGAGGTTTTGGCTCCAGCAGTGCCCCAGGATGAACCAAAGAGGACATTCTGGCAGGGATTCCGTGATTGTTGTGAGTGGTGGTGTCAGACAGATCCAAGCAAGGGGTGGCCCTCACTCCAGGCCACAGCTTTCAGCACCAGCCATGAAAGGTATGGCTCTGGTGTGGCTCCCTTGCCAAATGCCCACAGCAGCAGGTTCCTCCTGTCAACCCACAAGCATGGAAACAACAGAGACACAGTCGGTGCTCCACTCTTTCTTGTCTGTAGTCCCATCACCCAGCACTGTTAGCGTGTGTCTGGTTGGACAAACTGTCCAAAATATCCAATGTAATTGCTGCTTGTTGTGCATCCTCACTGGCAACTTTTATTTGAACTAATTAATGATTAATGGAGTGCTCTGGTTAACTCTGTTTAATGGTACTGAAGAGAACGAGCAGACAAGACCAGACCCTAGCTAAGTAAGTACCCTTTTAGTTTTCCCTTGGATCTCTTACACTTCATTTTTTTTTTTGGGGGGGGGGGGGGGGGGGGGGTTTGGTCGCCTGGGAGTGGTGCCTTTGTACATGTAAATAGGGAATATATGTCTTATGAAAAAAAGAAATACACTTCAAAAGCCAGAAAGAACTAATACTAGAGAAGATACTCCACATATAAAGTAAAATATTGGTTTGGAAACGGTAGAAATACCTGTAGAATTTTATACCACAAAGACCAGTGATCTAGTCTTCCACCTTTGAAGAAACTGTGAGAGTACTTTGCAATTTTGATTCTAGATAGTATGATTTGTGCTTATATCACATTCTGGTTTAATACAGATTATATATAGATTAAATACAGATTAAATTCTTTAATTATTTGATGAACTGAGGAAGGCTAACAAAGCTGCAGTAACCTTCCTGAAATATTGAGTACAAAACCAACTTATGCCAGTTACTCTGGGGAAAAGATCATAAGCTTTGAGTTATTTACAAATTCTAAAAGAATATGCTAATATTAAAGTTAATAAAAGTTTTAAATTACCTCTTTTGAAAGAGAATGAGACTACATACATATATAAATAGTGAATCAGGAGGTGTATTCTTTCCAGGGAACACTGGCATGCATCAGAAATGTGAAATGGAAGTGTGGGGGACTTTGGAGAAAGTGTGTTCTGAAAGCATCAATTCACTATACTGGAGGACACAGTATGAATAAATTAGTTTCATGATGTGTTTTGCATGTCTATTTCTTTTCCAGAAACAGTTGAAAGCAAAATGAAGCCCACTTTCTCCTTGTGCTTATTGCTGGTTGGTTTGCATACGATTGCCCTGTGTCATCAGCGTCCTCACTACCATAATAAGCAGGGTGATGCTAAAGGGACATATTTTCCAGAACACAGTTCTCAGTGGGAAGAAGCTTCTCCACTTAAGAACAAAACCTTTGTAAAACTAGTTTTCAGCAATGCTGACTTTGCATTTTCCTTTTACAAGCTGGTCGCATCTGAAGCAATGGACAAAAATATTTTCTTTTCACCCATAAGCATCTCTGCTTCCTTTGCAATGCTGGCACTTGGTGCCAAGGCTGTGACACTGACACAGATTTTGGAAGGGCTTGCCTTTAACCTGAAAAAAACTCAGGAGCAGGAAATACATGAAGGTTTTTGCCAACTCCTCCACATGCTGAACCGTTCAAACAGTGAGTTCCAGCTGAGTCTGGGAAGTGCCCTTTTTATAGAAGAGACACTAAAACCACTACAGAAGTTCTTGGATGATGTCAAAAGCTTTTACGAATCTGAAGTGATTTCTACTGACTTTAACAACTCTGTTGGTGCTGAGAGTCAGATCAACAGTTATATTGAGGAAAAGACAAATGGGAAAATTGTTAAACTATTGGAAAATCTTGATCCTCTGACTGCAATGGTTCTTGTTAATTATGTCTTCTTTAAAGGTAAGATGTAACAAAGGGTACAAAGCTAATGTTTATTACAAAGAATGAAAAGAGATAAAATTTAAATATTTTAATTAGAGGAAATTATGTTCAGTATCTGGAAGGTATTGCTAAAAACCCATGTGTATTTGTTGCCCATAAGAATGTGTCCTCACTTTTTTAAATTATATTTTAAAACTAATATCTTTATTGAGTTTGGTTAATTTTGTCATGTGATCATAGACTCATGCTGTAGTGAAAGATAGTGTTTTCAGTACTATCTGTCTGTAATTGTCTTTAAGCACCTAAAAAAAAAGATACAATGCTGTAACACCTGAGGATGCAGTAACATTAAAAGGATATTTACTCTAATGAAAGGAAGGCTGTGGGACTAGGTCCTGTTTTATTCACTGTGACCATTCCTCTTTGTATTCTACTGAATGAATTTTCTTTTTGTTGTAAGCCCATTGGGAGAAACCCTTCAGTACAGCACAGACAAAACAGGAGGATTTTTTTGTGGATCAGAAAACAACTGTAAAAGTTGACATGATGTATCGAAAGGGTTACTACAGAAATTACTTTGATGAAGAGCTGTCCTGTTGGCTGGTTCAGATACCTTACAATGGAAATGTCGCAGCATTATTTGTTTTGCCTGATGAAGGGAAGATGAAGCAGGTAGAAGAAGCCCTCTTGAAAAAAACTGTAACTAAATGGGAAAAGTCCCTCCAAGACAGGTAAGGTTTTTTTCTAAGGTGAGAGGTTATAGATGTTACAGATTAGTAGTGTCTATCTCACCAAGACAAAACATTAAAAGGTTATTTGACTGAACTCTATACACTTAATTGTTCCTTTGTGATGGACTTCCCTTATCTTAGTTGGAAAATGAAAATGAAAAAGAGCTATGGCTAGTGACATGTAGGTCATTGAACCTGGGATTCATCTTGGGTTAAGTTCCTGGTTCTACCAAAGGTTACTTTGCACCATGAGGCCAACAGTCCCTTGTTTCATACAAGCACTGGGAAACTACAGTGGAGTAGCTGTTGGGTGTTGAGGGCATTGTGTGTAAAAGTGGATTAATTCACCAATGCTGCAGATATTTCTGTGGTGGCCAAGGCCCTGTTGTGTATTTGAACAGCCTTAGGTCAGCTAGCTACAATCTTTTGAAAAAGCACTCCTACCTGGCAGTAGTAGCTCTGTTTACCACTGAGTTGGTATAGCTTTGTCTTCCACCCCACTCCTTAAACCTCACTTCAGAGCCAGGAGCTAGCACAGAATTATTCTGTTCCAACCCTCCACATTAAGTAACTAACCTGATCAGAAGTGCTATCTGAACTCTGACAGAAGGCTCAGGGTTCAGAAAAACAAATGTCAAGTGTCAATATAATGAAGCGTTTGAGGAGTGTCGGCTAGATGATGATTTGTCCCTATTTGTGTTTTTTGTTACAGAAAAATACATCTGCACATTCCAAAATTTTCTATTTCTGGTACCTATGATGTGAAAAATATAGTCGAAAAAATGGGTATGGTCAATCTGTTTACTGAACAAGCTGATCTCTCAGGGATTACTGAGGAGCCCGGACTGGTGGTTTCAAAAGTAAGTCAGCATGTGAAAGCAACCACAGGATTTGCCTGTTCCCAAGAACCTGACATTAATATCCCATGAAAAGCTTATCCTAGTCTCTCTGAAGCATCATTCAATCATCAATAACTGCCAGACTGGAGGCAAAGAAAGCCCTGTCTTTCATAAACCTGAAGCCAAGTATGCTTACAAGGGGTTAGAAAGGCATGGTTGGAGGACAAGGATGAAAACACACATATAATTAAATGTTCTTTTGGCTACTAAATAAAATTATCTAAATGCAGCACATTAGTTTTGGTAAAATTTCATCTAATTCTACTTACAGAGGGCAAAGAGCTGTTATTCCTGCCCTTCTAGTGTTCTCAAAAAGTTATTTTTTTCAGCGAGATGACAGGGTAAATTCACAATAATACATGAAGTTGCCAAAGACAAAATTGAGTCTCAGCTAAATTACCAGGTTTCTTTGCTTCCAGAGTTTCTTGTCATCAGTCATCTTGAGCGCTCTTTGGCTGCCTGCAGTTTGAGGGTTACTCTCTGCACAAGCAGTGAAGGAGGATGGCTTGAGTGGTGTGATGGCTGCTGGTGCTGCGATGGGAATGGGAGCAATGGGTGATGATCTTCCCAGAAGCTGCTGCTGCTTCTGTCTTGCTCCAGGCAGGGCTCCCTTTGGCTGGTGAAGAGGGTGGCAGGCTGCTCTCGCTGGATTGTCAGCTGGAGGCTGTTTGCTGTGTTCTTTTCAGGTGATCCACAGAGCCATGCTGAATGTTCATGAGAATGGCACTGAGGCGGCTGGGGCCACAGTGAAGGAGGTGACCTGGAGATCTGGGGATTTCCCTCGCCCACCTCGAGTCAGATTCAACAGACCATTTCTCCTGATGATTTTGGATAAGTTCACCCACACTGTCCTCTTCATCGGGAAAATTGTAAACCCTCAGAAAAATGACTGATGAAACTTGTGCACATCACTGGCTAATTCCTGTGATCCAGTGAAACACTTCTGTATTAATACCACTCTGTGCTAGTGCTCATATTTCAACCATTATCCTTAGAAACCTTAGTTATCCCTTAAAACACAAAAACTATTTTTCCTTGTCCAAAATCCACTAGGATTTCTCACAGCCTACACCTGAATATAGCGTGTAGTGTTAATGAAATACAAGTCACTTTTCACCAGTTTTGTAAGAAGCCCTTTCTGACATGCTCCTCTAGGGTATTCAGTTGGTTCAAAGTCTCCAATTAAAACAGGTATTGCTGTAAAGTCACAGGCTGTGCATGTGAAAGGAGAAACAGGAAAAAGGAGGTACAAATTGTAAGTCCTGTCTGTTTAATACTTGATGACTACTCTTAGATGCACATTTCTTTAATATTGGAGTGATTTTTCATTAACTTCTTTAGGTTTCACTTCATGAAACTGCAGGATCAGTGACTGACACTTTGGAGGACACACTTATGTAAAGGGCTGATGAGTGCAGCTGTTTTAGCTTGCCTTCCTCTGTCTCCTTCTCAGCAGAAGCCCTCCACATGGAGACAAGAAGGCTGCTTTTGCTGTACGGATAATTTTAATTCTACTAAGGAAGGAATGCATAGCAGAAAAAATACTTCTGTTTTACCCTACTAATATAATGATTGTAGCTAATGCCTTGAGATAAAAGCCTGACGCAATAGTACATGACATAGCACCAGTCTCCTTTTCAAAGATTTGTCACTGTCATTTCTTATTTCTACTGATGCCACCTTCAGAATTCACTTTCCAGCTAGGCTTGACAGATTGTGGTCGAAACAAAGGAGGGATGAAAATTATAACTCTAGAAAGTTTGCATTTTCTCAGTACTAACAGCACAGCTTTCATAGAGACTGTTAACTTGTTTTAAGCTATCATAAACACACACAAAAAATGCAGAAAATATTTCAGAAGTAATTTTTCTAAATTTTAGAAGCGGATTACTGTTATAGAGTAAAAGCAGACTGGGAATTGATATTTTTACCTTTTCTTACCTTAAGATTCCTTGAATCTAACTACCCCAGACAGTTGCATGGTTATGAGAGAAACATAACTTTACTTAAAAAGCAGGAAATATTTTAATTATTTTATTATCTTTTGCTTCAGTTTTTAAATCAACATCTTCAGTACATCTTATTAAAATATGGAAATCCAAAGAAAGCACGTAAATTATAGTTTGATTAAATATTTTTTTACTGAATATCTCAAACTGGTGGAAAAAACAAAAACGACAACACTTTAGACCTTAATTTCTTAAGATGTTTCTGAAAAATGTAAGATAAAAACTGCAGTGAATATTTCTAAAGCACTGGGGGTTTTTTGGGTTTTTGTTTGTTTGTTTGTTTGTTTGTTTGTTTTGGTTGGGGAATCTTTATTTTCTTTCATGTTAAATCAGTGTCATCAATATGAGTGAATTGTAGCACAAGAATGCCCATAATGAATAGAAAAAACATTCCATGTCTATCTGCAGACAGGTTACACTTGATATTAACTTTCAAAGTCCTCCTCAAAATCACATAAATCAATGACAAAAGTTTCTTACTCATAACTGTATTTAGTATGTTCCATATTTAGTAACAAGTATTTGGCTTCATGCCTTCAAACATATAAGACTTGGTCTTGGTGTAATACAGATACATTTATTCTACAGAAGATCATTTAAAACTTCTTGCCAAACCTCAGGGGTAACTCAGGATGAATTGTCAAAGTCCAGCTTTGCAATGACAAATAAATCTGTAGGCAAATATCAAGAGACTATGTTTGTTGTTCCTCATGGACCTCAGATCAATAGTCTCTATTTGGTAGTAGGAAAAAAAATATCTAAATGCTATTTTGCCAACCGTATCTCACTTTGAGAAGTAACCTTGCATCTTAGCTCATTTGTAAGTGGATAGGCAAAAATGAAGCTGATTTAAGAACTGGATGATCAGAAAACATCTTGGTAAGGAATCATCTTCACACAGGTGTAGGAACCATACATTTCTTGCCTTGGTTTTCTTCCCATTTTGGCAATAAACAGGGCATACCCCTCACTGCAAATGTGCAGCAAATTTGTGTATTCAATAATGAGAACAGAAGGATTGCACAACCCCCCACGAAAAATGTCAGCATTAAGGTTGTCACAAACCCACTGCAGTAATGGTTTGCTCAGGACAGCATTCCTTTTTTCAGTCTGCTTCCTTTTTGCTTCTTCTTACATGTTTTCGGTTTTTTTTTTTTTCCTGGTTGGCTCTCTGGCTGTGAGTATTATGCCCAAGAAACCTCAGAGTAACCAGGGAAGGATTTTAATCTGAGCTAGTTGAAAGCTGCTGCTGCTGTTGCATGCAAGCACTGTGATGGACCACTTCAGTGCAGGGGCTTTGCTGGAGGCTGGAGCTGGTGTGAGGAGCCATATGAGGGACAAAGTGCAAAGGACATTTTCTAATGCAGCCTGCACTGGTGATGTGATGTGGGAGCGCATGCAACCACGTGCACACATGAGCTGCAGCCTCAGCACTGCCTGTGCAGTCCCTGAGGGAAATCTGGGGTGGCATGGATCGAAGAAGTCTCTGTAAAGGCTGTAAGCAGTCTTCTCTTTTAGGTTAACAGCCATAGAAAAAGAATTGCCAACATAGCAGAAACTTTGGAACAGCTCACACTGAGCAGCTCTCTGCAATAAGGAGAAAAGGAAAACAAGCACTGTGGGAAGAGCAGTAAACTATAGCTATTGTCATATTTTGGAACTACAAGTTCCTAAACAAAGACTGAAAATGTAAATGAAGAGCTCAGAAACCCAGGCTAAACCATGGTGGAGATGGATTTAAGAGTTATCTACAAATTATGTGAAGTTCAACAGACACTGGAAAAAAAAACAGAGGCAATTTTGAGTAGTATTAAAGACAATAAAAGAAGGAACAAACAAAAACAGGAAACTGTACATTGTTGTGGGGCCAGAGAGAGAAATATCATGCTTGAGGTATAAAAGAAAATTACATATTTCCAACAGCCAGTGGTTAGTGCCAATGCACAGGTCTATCATTGCTCCCAGTGTTGTACAGCACCCACTAGGGAGAAACCAAAAGCACATAACAGAAGCAACAGCCTTAAATGTCATGGCATGAAAACAAATTACATATTCTTCTGGGAAGACCAACTAATACTCTGTTAAATGCACAAAATAAGGATGGAACACCTCTCCTATGAAGAAATGCTGAGAGAATTGGAATTGTTCAACCTGGAGAGAAGAAGGCTTTGGGGTTACCTAATTGCAACCTTGCAGTACCTGAAGACACCCTACAGGAAAGAAGGAGAGAGACTTTTTACAAGGGTCTGGAGTGACATGACAAGGGCAAATGGCTTCAAATGGAATGGGAGTAGGTTAGACTAGCTTTTAAGATGGAATTTTTTACTGTAAGGGCAGTAAGACAATGGAAGAAGTTGCCCAGAGAAGTGATGGATGCCCCATCCCTGGCAGTGTCAATGGCCTGGCTGGATGGGGCCCTGAGAAAACCTGGCGTGGTGGAAAGTCTCCTTGCCCATGGTATGGGTTGGGAACTAGATGATCCTCAAGGTCCCTTCTAACCCAACCCATTCTATGATTCTATGATATCATGTATTTAATTTTGTTTTCTGATAGTCTAGTAATTGTCACACAGTTAGTAATTAACAGATATTCCTGGGAAATACTATGTGAATTTCTCAGTTTTTTTAGTGGTTAATCAGGGCTGAAAATGTGGCTTCTATTGCCATTGGGAACTTGGTGGCTATGAAGTTGCCAAGCCCAAGATCCTCATAGCTGGCATCCACCACCTGCTAATCACAACAATCTGTAGGCTCAGGAAATCCATGTGATAGATGTATCCCTCAAAGTAGTGCCCACAACCTCTCCCACAACTTCCAAAGAGCATTGGTAACCTCAAATGCCCCCTGCATACTCCTAGCATATCAGAATGAGCTACCAGCAGCAGAATCACCTATGCTCAGGGACACCTGAGCAGCAGCCCAGGGCCTGTCGGGAGCCCATAAGCTCCTGTGAGCCGATCTGGTGAGGAGGGGAGGTTGCCCGGGCATCCACAGGAGGTTTAAATGGCTCTGGGAGTGCATGACCAGGGTGTGTCACATTGGTTGTGGTGCAGCGTGGGCAGGAGTTCAGGGAGAACTCTGCAATCTGCAAGGAGATCCACAGCTCAGGTAAGTGCTAAGTGCTCTAGGTCTCTGCTGTAAAGATGACCTCTTGCCTCAGAGCCAAAAGCAGTGACTACTGAGACAGCCCTGAGAGGCCTGGTGCTTCCACCCAGATGGGACTGGGGAGGAAGGAGATGTCACTACAGGTGGTGGCTTGCAATGGATGCCCAGATGCTTCCAATGAAGAAAAGGCTGGTACCTGCACAAAGTGTGCACAGGTTAATGACCTGTTGTGGCATGGAGATGAATTCCAAGAGATAGTTAACAGGCTTGAAGTATTAGAGGGGCTGAAACAGAGCTAGATAACCTGGGTTCTGGAATGGGGTGTATTTAATTGTAACACAGGCTACTAGGAGACTACAAAAGGTGAAAGTCAAAACAAAATGAACAAATGCATTTCACTCAAATGTTTCCAAGCCTTCTTAATGGAAAGCCATAATATTAGCTCAGCAGTTCTTCCATATGTTAGATTCCTGGCTTGTGCATTGTCATTTGGCAAGGAGACAAAAAATATCTGTGCTTCTTTGACTCCTGCAAAGGCCTGGGAAACAGTCGTATTTCTCTTCTTTGGATACAACATGGTTTGGTCATTTTAATTATTTTTATCTGGGGAAAAGGGCTGGGAAGAAATAGGTTTCCAAATCAATCAGAAGTGGATGGCTCTATAAGCAAAGCATGCTTTAGCTGAGGCTGTTGGCTTTCCAACCAATTCTTCAGCTCACTCATTCCCTCTGAGTAGCTGACTGACATTGTTTATGAGATTTCCCCCATTTAAATGGACCTACAAGTGTTAGTTTTGTGTTAACTGAAAAACACATCTTGGACTTTCATCACAACACCTTTAAAACCACTAAACCACCACCTGCCTGTATGGAAAAAGGAGGAAAAGGAAGTAATAGTCCTCAGATTATTTACAGCCTCCAGGATTGTTTTCACATGCTCATTTCTTTGCCTTATGCTGTGTAAAGTACAAGCAATAGAAGAAATGGCAGAGAGGATACCTTGGCTAAGGGGGCATCTTGCAAGTGGTGTGAACATAAAACAAGACTTATATTAGAGCTCATGTTACCTGTTACTCATGGTGCAGTTCCCTAAGGGTGGGTTAGATAGTGGTGCTAAAGGACATCACCTCTCTGCAAAGGAAGGACTGGGAAAATAGCTGCTCTTGTGAAATGGTGAGAAACAGAAATATTCTTGGAGGTTGTTGGGGGTTGGTTCTCTCCCTTTTCCCTCTGTGGAATTTTCCCCATTGTCATGCTAAGACACCTGCTGACTGGGCCCTGGTGACAAGGGGGAGGGGACGGGAGGGAAGAGGGGAACCCCGCGAGATTCAAACAGACAGAAGAGGAAGCGGAAGGCTGGGCCTCGGCCCCATTTCCCTGCGGAGTTCGGACGAGAAGGACGATCGCCGCCTGTGTCCCATCCCTGCCATCCCAGCGTCGGGAAACCACCATCGGACCCTGCCCTGCTGCCTTCTCGCTGTGAACTACCACCATCCATCACTCTGCTGAGCACCAGGACCCACACCGTGAGCAGAGAGCTCTCTCTCCATCTCTCTCTCCCCCTGGGACAGCGCTGCCATCACCCCCAGCCCTCCTGCGGCTCTGCGGGACCTGCCCGCCCCAGCACCGGGAACTGCAGCTCAGGGAAAAGGTGCCTGCAGCCAAAAAACACTGGGACTGAGTTACTGCTCTGTTTGTGGGTAATTTCATAGCTGTTGTTGTTCTTGTTTGTCGTGTTAGATACACTAGTAAAGAACTGTTATTCCTACCCCCATATCTTTGCCTGAGAGCTCTCTTAATTCCAAAATTATAATAATCGGAAGAATCACATTTTTTTTTCAGTCCAAAGGGAAGCTTCTGCTTTCCTTAGCAAACACCTGTCTTTCAAACCAGGACAGAGGTTCTGTGAAGAAATTTGTTATATCTTCAAGAGCACTGTTCTTTCCCAAATAAGCAGCAGAGCTCCATGGGGAGTACATGTGAGGGAGAGGAGAATTACCAAGACAGCCATGTTCTGCTTTGAGAAGCAGGGGCTTAAGCTGAGGTGCCTCTTGCAGCTGCCATGACACAGGAAAGGAAGAAAGCAAGAGCATCCTGACAGTAAACTTGGGCTAATTAACTCCTCTGCCTTGCAATGCAGACTTTGAGTTCTAAGGCTTGACTGTAACTTAATTAGCAGATATTAAAGTTTTTGGCATAAATAAGCCAGAAAGTGATGCTAATAGAAAGAGAAAAAAGGAAATTATAGTAGGAGAGAAGATATACCACTAAAGTTTTCACTTCTATCGGTTGGATGTTTAGTTGGAGGGTACAGGCTCAGACCCATGTAAGTGCAGCTGCACTGCTGCTTATCCCCTGCTTGGAGTTCAGAGTTTGTCAGGATTTCATGCTGGCCACATAGGGCCTTTAAGGCTTTAAAACTTGGAAACACTCAGAATAAACATTCTGTCCTTGTGTTCATTTTCCAATCCAGTGTCATTTTGTGACACTTTCATTTGCATAGTTGTTTATGTACTTCAGAGCATTTCTAAGGCTTTGAGTTTTTGACTTTCACATGTCCTTGAGTCTTTGGTGCTGGCTTCCTGAACTCTTTTACTCAAGGCAAGGTTATGTATAGGAGCTCACATCTGATATGACACAAACACTTCTTGCTCATTCTTCCTTATTTTGGGAGTACCAGGGGCTCTCTCTGCACCAAGCCACTTAGCATTTGCAGAGCACTGCAGCAGTTTCTTTCCTGAGACATTTCTATCTGTTCTAACTGCCAGGAATTTTTATACCATTATCTGCTCAAAGACTGCTCCCTCTCTCTTTTTGATTTTGTACATCTGGCGTGGTAGGGTTAAACCCAGTCTTTAGTTCAGGCTCCAACTCATTCAATACACTGCTATGAATCATAAATGAAACTCAGACCTATTCCAATCTGAGATGACTCATTTTTGGCCAGTGCTTGGACAGTATAACTTGGGGGTTCCTTAAAGAAATAATTCAGTTTCTATACTAAAAAGAAATTAAGAAAAAGAGGAGTCAAAAAACGCACTGGGGTAAACACATAGTTTCAATTCTTATTTCTTTAAAAGGTGTATTTTTTATATACTTGTATTGCTGTGCAAATGAAGGTACCACAGATATACATCTCAATTCAACACAGCAAAATTAAAAGAGCAAGCTAGTTCAGAGGCAGTAATAACAGCGAAATATCTCTTGTGTTTCTATATTTTAAAGCAAAATCTATTTATCTAGTATTTTTCCTACTGAAATTGATTCTCAAATGTTCTTCCCTTGACCCCCAAGAAGCCCAACTCCATTTCCTTTCCAAGGCACTCCAGTTGGATGTGACACGTCTGCTTTGGATGGAGGTGGAATTTGGGTGGGGGAAGATGATGAAAGGTCAAGAGAAGTTTAAGGGGAAAACAGCTTCTCAAAACACTTCAGTATTCATGGAGCCTAGCAACACTGAACTGGCCACTGAGATCTAAGTCTTGTAACTCATTTCTGTAGGAAAAATGAGGAATTATTTTCAGTGCTCTGTGGATTTTTTGGGTGTTCCAATCTTTAGAAACTACTTCAAAGACATTAATTAAAACCCCTTTTTATTCCTCATTGTTTTCACTCTGATCTTTGAGTTCATAGATCTGAACTAGTTAACCTCTGTAACAAATATTCATGGCTTTATGTGCAGAGGTGGGAAATTTTCATTATGCTTCCTAACTATGTAATGACAATGACAGCCAGCAAATAAAAGTCTACTGTGTGATTTGGTTTCAGTCCCATGAACTAACTGATCACTCCACTGAAGAGTACCTCCTCTCAAGAGCTGTACATTACCTGCATTTCCTGGAAAGCAGCAGTGTAGACAAAACCTGACTCTACTGAAGGTAGGCACCAGCAATGCTTATTTTACATTTTGGCTTTACAAGCAGACCTAGGCAATAGCAGGTGACAAGAACGTTTAATTTTCTCCTTTGAGTCTTTTTGTGAGGCCCTCCTGGCCCAAGGGGTTGTAAAGTATCCATGCGGATTTGGTTTCACAAAGGTCTCCCCAAGATAAACGGATGAGCAGAAGATCCATGGAAGTTTTCTCTCAATTAATGGTAAGCAAGGCCCAGCTGAGAAAATGTCATGACTTCTCTGTAAATTACAGCCCAAAAGTTCCTGGATCGTGACAAAGAGGTGTATGATCCTGGAGCTGGAAGACACTGAAGATCAGAGAACAGAACTGTTTGAATGTAGAAAATTCTAATAAGGAACATGCTTTTACTATGCAGTGTTTAAGTACTGGAAGACGAGGTCCAGAGAGGTTGCAAAATAACTGTGCTTGGTGACATGTACCTGAGAAACCTGATGTTTTGTGCAAAGGGCTGGACTAGATGGCTTCTGGAGGTTTCTTCTATCCTAGATTTTGATTTTAAGATTCTGCTGCACAGGCAGAAAACCTGTGGGGAAAACACACTGGGACACTTGATGATGTTTCCCCAAAAAGTAGAATACTTTATATAAAAGGGACAGTTTCAGAAATATGTTTTTATGTCTGATTATAATCCCTGAGTTTTAATGTTTCTCTGCTATATTGATTATAAGTTTGCTACAAGAAACCATTGAACAATGTAGCTGGACAGAGGTTGAACACAATGTTATTACTAAGTGCTTAAATGTGTTTTGTTAGAGAAGCACAGAACACCTCCCTTGCTTTTTCACTTCAACCACTTTCTTGGCATTTCCAGTTCCCTGCTCTGCACTAGGTAGGTCTGTGTCCAGTCCCTGGGCTGAGATTCCTCTGATGAAATCACTCCAGGGAGCCACTGCATCAGCAGCCTCCCTTTACACTGGTCACTGCTCAACCTCTGTATGAAATTTGCCCACTTTCTCCACAAGATGTTCACAAAGACTTCCTGAATTTTGCTGGAAGCACGCTAAGGCAGGACTAGCCAGGGCTGCTGAATCTTGTCTTTTCACTACTCAGTGATTATCATTGATTACAGCTGCAGGTTAAATTGTCTGTAGCAAAAAACACTGATGAAACTTTGGCTCAGAGTTTTGAGTTTGCAAATCCATGTAAGGCATGATGAACAGCAAGATCATTGAAAAAAAAGTGTAAATCGTATTTTTAAAGTATAAAGGAAGACTCTGTAGACTTTAACCCGTTATTATCTCTCTGCAGACCTTATGCTGCCTTAAGCAGACTGTGCACTGTACTCAGAACTTTTGCACTCTGAAACAATTTTATCAGTTGGAGATATTAAGGATTAGGGGCTTGGCTGCACAGATTTTGGTTTCTTGTGTGATCGAAACTTTTGCTGTGATTAAACAAGAAGATGAAATTTGTAGCTTGCAAACAGCCTCTATCAAACTAAAGAACATGTAAATCTGCTTAACTGAGACCTGTTTGTATATTGTACAGAGGGAAATAGAGTCCATAGGAAAAGACGACTTGAAATTCAATTACACAATACTAGAAGCAAAGAAAAATTTCAGGGAGTGATCTCCATTTCATATGCATATATGCATCACTAGCCAGCTGTACAAACAGGCAGTGTGCCAGCAGCACACTGTCAGATTAAGTTTGGCTAATTAAATCTTATCACTTTGTTAGGCATGGCTCATTGAACAGCCACTGTGTAATTGCACACAGAAATTCAGCAATGCTAATAGTCCAAGCCAAGTGAAAACATGAGGGGAGAGTATTCTTTAGTATCAATGACAAAAATCAACATGGTTGTCTTTCTTGAAAGGATAAACACAATACATCCGATCAGAATGACTTTGCACACAACCTGTGTTTGTATTAGAAGAGCAAAAATATGTTTCTCTCACAAGTGTGCTAACAAGAAAAATTATGCAAATAACTGAGAGACATTTCAGCTCACCCAGAGCCTGTGTTTGCATGTCTTATGCTGTTTTTAAAGTCTCTTATAAGTCAATCATTACTACTATTAAAAAAAAAAATGCATAACTACTTAGGACCAGTAACACTTTCATATACAAGCTTTCTACTAGCACAGCTAGAGTTTTCAAAGTTGGAGTTTAAAAATTACACTCTTTTAGTAACAACAAGGCTCTTGGATAAAAACACGACTTGGCCAGCAAATATCAAACACCTTAACATTTATTTCAAACATCTGCCAAATGTATTCATGAAGTACAGACTGATTATTAGGACATTTTTTGTTTGGTCCATAAATACAGATTTAAGAAATCGGTTTCCAGATTTAAGAAGTTCTTTTTCCACACAATTGTGTATTTGACACATAAATTCTGGTTCTTCTCAAAATCAATAAATACAATACATAGAAAGGAAACTTTTGAGAATTTAATGAATGAAACAAAATGTGGTTGTTTCCTTTCTTTCCTGACACTTTAATTCTGAAATATTATTTTCAAGGCTTTGAAATATGAAAGTGGTAATGCAACAATTTTGCACATCTCTTTTATAACTGAGTAGTTTCTCACTGTGCTTCTCTAATTGAGACAGCTTGTTACATAGATAAATATTAAAAGAAAACTGGAGAAAATCTTGAACATATTTTAAAATTTTTAAATAAAAAAATTGTTATCCTGAAGTAATGATTTTAATGTCAGCCAGAAACTGAACTCCTGCTATATTATATTTGACTGATCTGTGAATCATAGATCTATGTTCCTCCCAGATAATTTGACAATACAATTCATCATCTGTAGCTTCTATTGTCATTGTTTGAAATGGATATGTTTACCTCTCAGATTATGCAAATTATTGAAGACTCATTAAAGCAAAAAGTTCCTAACATTAATCTCCATCTACAGTATAAATGAGCACAGGGGTTCTGCTAAGTGGGATAACAGAGCTAAGTAAAATATTTGAGGGAAAACAAATGCAGGAAAGGTTCTTATGTGAACCATGACTAAACAACGCGCTGACCTTCCATGCATCCGTCTTCCTTCCCTGCTGACTGGAAGGCCAAGGGTGGGCAGACCTTTCAGTCCTGTTGCAAGAACAGAAATTAATGAGAAAATCTGACTGCAACCAGGTATGGCTTCAAGACATACTTTAGGTAAGTTCTTCAACATAACTCTGACTACTGTCCCAGAGCCACCACTCCTTGGCTCCCCCACAGTCACTGCATCCTCCCAGCTGGAGTCTGGTGCCAGGGTAAGCAATGGTGAACTTTGGTAATGCAAGGATTGTCTCTGTGGACAGGACATGAAGACAGCCTTGGGCCAACCAATGGAGATGGTTTCACATCTATACCAGATATGAATTTTTTCAGGTGGATTTTATAGATCTGGAGTGGGGTGGCTGTGATTGCTCTGCAAATACATTTTCCAGGTCCTTCCTCAGTTAAGGCTGACATTTTGCTGCTTTGAGACAGTGCCATTACTTTTAGAGTGCCCAGAATTACAGGAGAGTTTTGTAACAGCCCGAGAAAATGTTTCTATAGAGTGATGGTGTGCATTGCATTCAGCAGGGCATAGTCAGGGCTGCAGGCAGGGCATGCTGAGTCTTTGCTGATGAAAGGAGCTAGGTAGCTTTAAAACAAAGCATTTTGAATCAAATAGTAGGAATACAGTCACATTTTTAAGAAGCAACTAAGGTGTAAAACAAAGTAGCAGTGTAGGCATGTTTCACACGTTACTGTCTCCAGAAGCAGGCCCTGGGGTGGACCAGCTATGGACCTGGAGAACCTCTGCTGACCTCCCTGGTCGGATGATGAACCTCTTCTTCAAGCCACCACCTCATGACAAGGATAATTGAAACAAAGAGAAGCAGATATTGATAGAGTTTCAAAAATCAATCCATGCTGACTTTCAACAAGACGCTAATACAGATGAATGTCTGAACAGCAAAACATTTGTGTTTGTGTCTCTGACACAGTTTTCTCACTGTACTGAAGCATGTTTTGGTTCACCTCAGAGTCATAGAGGGAACCTAGAATTAGCTTCAATGCTTGCATATAATTCTTGGCAGCACTGTCTCTCTTCTGTTACCTCCTGCTTCAGCTGGCCCTGCAGCTGCACAGTAAAGTCCATTGCCCAGGGTTCCTCTTCTGTTGTGACCAAACCAAGGTTCAAAGAAAGCCTCTGAACATAGGAGGGTTTCTGAACTGCTGCCAAGTTCATTTGTGGGGAAAAAATCAAGTTACGTGGTAATTACTTCTTCTGATCTGTTTTCTTAGTACCATCTTGAAGCAGGTGCCCAAGCTGCATGATCAAAAATCCGAAGCCCCATAAAACACTCCAGGAGATTCCTTAGCACTCATGTCACTAGCTGGAAATAATCTAGGAGGTGTATCTGGTAGTACTGCTGCTTATGGCCACAGACCTCTCCTCTTCAGGGTGTGTTTGCAGATGGTTATTGTGCATGCTTGGGGACAACAAATATTAAAGCCAGCTGGCCCAGTGAGCACTGACTTCTACCTTCCCTGTGTGGCTACATCAGCATGTATCTGTGTCCTCAGACAGGTTTTTCGGTTTGGCGCCTTTTTTTTTAATCCATGTAATGTTTCACAAAAGTGTAAATATTAACACTGCTCACCTCTATGACTAAAGAAGTGCCCAGAACCACCAGCAGCCTGACTTGGAGCACCACAAGCACCTCTCTTGTTTCCCCTGAAACACAGCACTTGTGCCATCGAGCATTCTGGTTTATACATCCATTCAATTAAAATGCAGAGTTTTTGTGGCTGGCAAAATAAAGAAAACAGGCTTTTCCATCAAGCCTCACCTACCCTTCACAAGTACTCCAAGAGAAAGCAGCAATTGGTGCTTTAAAAGAAAAAATACTAATTCAAAATCAAGACACTTAACAGCAAACTTTGGCTATATCTAAGGTGAACATGCAGAGTTAAGATGTATTCTACTATTAAAAAAAAAAAAAGTGTTGAGTCCATAAATACCATGCAGGGAACCAATTTCATGACTGAGGCCATGGATCCCAACAGGTGAATACTGACCTCTGAAGGCAGCATAGCTGGGGACTGGGAGCTGCTGTGCTTACCAACTTTTACATACACAGCTGCTTGGTTTTGCAGTATCAAGGGGATTGTGCTGTCTGCTGAGCAGAACCTAACAAGTCCTGCAAAGTGTAGCAGAGGCATAGAGAGACTAAGCAGGCATTCTCCTAGCTGGCTGATCAAACCATGCATCTGAACAACTCATCCATTATCTGTTCATGAATGTGGTAAACCTGCTGCACAGCACTTAGCTTCATCCTTTGGAAGTTTCCTGGGAAATACATCTTTATAAGGGTGAGACTCGCAGTTTGAATGCCTTGATTTATTACTGGTTAATATTTCTGGGTTACTCTCTTCCATCATTTGCTATTGTTTGATGTATTTGAGATTTGGTTGCTGTTTGTATACATTACAGCAGTTGCATTTGTTCAGTACTGTCTTGGGACACTTGCAGTGATGGCACATATTTTATACACCTTTTTCAAGTGCTGAAGTCTACATTAAGTACTTTTCAGATCTTAATAGGCTAGGTTGTCCTTAACAGAGATACAGAAACAATTATTTTATCATGATAGACTATTCAATAAATTGCCACAGACCTAAAATTCACCATTCCTACAAGACTGAATGAGGTACCCTCTTTATTTATAAGGCCAAGAGGACTCAATGGCTTCTGTGTAGCAACCAGTGGGGTTTCTACTGTGTAGAAATAAAAGATGAGAAGTTGACACATAAGTGGAGTCTGTAAGCTGGGTAGCATGACTGAAGACAAATGATGCTCCTTATAGCTCCCTCACCCTGGCCTTCAGAGCTTAATGCTGTGCAAAATTGTGTCTCCAGATGAAGTTATATTCATCTCAGGTAGCACATAGGACAGAGTAGCTGCTCTTGACACCAAAATATTATTTCCAATAAATATTTGTTTAGGAGTTGCTCACCCTTTGGGACCTAACACTCTACTGACCAGCCTGGACTCTGTGGTCTTTGTTCTGTTTGGAGTGAAGAGATGTGGACATATTCATACAGGTTCCAAGAACACTGGCTTCATCAGCATTCAGCTTTGTGCTTCTAGATAATATGTATCTGAAGCCATGTAATGTTTAACAGAGGAAAACAGCAGTACGAGTAAAGCAGCAAGAAACAGCACAGCCCATTGAGAGCAAGAGCCTTCTGAATGTAAAGTAAGTACCCAGTTATCTTTACCTTAATGATTTTAACACAGCTCTGTAGTATTTAGCTATGTGAGTCATAAAGGACATCTGCTTTCAAGGGTGAAACCTAGTTTCTAAGTATTCAAATGACAGCTGAACTTAATTTCTAGAAATATTGCGTTCTGGGGATTCATTATAGCACCTCAACAGAGTATAACTCTGCTGTGAATATTTATCCCATATAACTCAAAAACATCTAGAACAAATATGATTCAATAACAAAAGTATTCTGACTTCTCAATTCCCAATATCTTTTAATCATTACTAATTTTTCATAAAGCTTACAACCAAATAAACAAAACTGAAGTGAATAAGTAAATATCTTGCTTACACTAAGATGGCCCAGACAGAATTCACAAACTAATTTTGCTGTGCCAATGTCCTCTGTAAATTCCAGTTTACCCAGATCACCCAGATCCAGAGCAAAGCTGCAGAAACAACCTGGCTCCTTTTCACCCAAACCTTAGAGGTCAGAGTGCTGTCCCAGGGTGGAGAAAATCCCAATAAACACCTCATCTGCTCTGTTGACTCCATGCCTTTGAGTTCCTTTGCCATTGACTGGGGGGGCTAAGCAGGTAGGTTGTGATCTTCACCCTGAAGCTGTTCTGTTTCAACTAGGACATTAGGTGAGGGCTATTTTGAGCTTTTCTATTCATTGGTAGCATATTTTTAATGGGAATAGCTCTTGTTTTCTGACAGGTTGAGCATCTTAAACACCATAAACCATCCCAGCATGTTCTTGGTCTAACTGTTAAAAGGGAAAGCAGTAAACAAATAAAGACAAGAAGTGGTCACAGTCACTACAAATGTCCAAGTGCCCTGATCCAGTCTTGCTGCTGAACGCTACTCTGTCCGTATGCGCATTTACCTTATGAAAGGAAATTTTCCTGCTGAAATGAAGCTTGAAAAGAAAGACAGGAGAGGTCAAGTCCACACTAATGGTCTCACCTTCCCATAACCAGATGTGGGATACACTCAAGAAGGAACCCATCTAGAAGACAAGTAACACATGAGTGGTCATTTAAAACAGACAAACATATTCTAACTTAATGAAGTGTTGAAGCAGAAAAAATTTACCAGCTCTTATGATTAGTCACTTTGTATGGCAAAATGAGTCAGGAATAAGAGAGATTAGCACTTTTGAATTCTGCAATCTCATATTATTTTCCTTTGATATAGAAATATAGCATTGTCATTTAATATAAACCTCATTGAAACCATAATAGCATAATAATCCTAGGAGCTCTTAAGAGATAAGCACAAAAGAATTAACCAGAATGCTTCTAATGTGTTGCTTTGCCATAAAAAAAAAAACCAAAAAAAAAACCAAAAAAAAAACCCAACCAAACAAAAAAATATCTTTTCACTTCTTCTCTCCCTTGGACTCATTTTTTCTTTAATACTCACGTGTTTCTTTCCCCAGTAACGAGGAACTTTCTAGAGTATCTAGAGTAAAGTAGAACTGAAGTAGGCGGTAATGGATAGAAATTACAGGCAAACTCAGAAGCACAAGGATTTAAAAAACACTTCCATAGCAAAGGAGGAGGTCAGGAGATAACAGTGATTTCCACTTGAAGGCAGTAGCAGACACAAATAAAGATGAGATATCAATGCAGGCATACTCCATCATCCAAGACTTTTTGCTCTTTGTCCGCGCAGTATCTGTGAAGAATGACGAAGGCCACGCTCCCCCTGTGCTTGCTGGTGGCTGTGCTTCACCTCCATGTCCACAGCCTGACCGAGACTGATCACCACACTGACCAGCATGAGGCAACTGACCCCCAGGAGCAGCATTTCCACAAGAGAGATCCTCTTGAGTCCTGCCAAAGGATAGTCCCCAGCAACACAGACTTTGCCTTTCAGTTTTACAGGCAAGCAACTACTCGAGAACCCAGAAAGAACATTTTCTTTTCCCCAGTCAGCATTTCTGCTGCCCTTGCTCTTCTAGCCCTGGGCTCCCGAGGCACTAGCCAGACTCAGGTGCTGGAAGGACTGGCCTTTAACCTCACCAACATCCAGAAGGAGGAGATTCATGATGGCTTTCATCAACTCCTCCTCTTGCTGAGCCGCCCTGGGAGCCAGGTGCAGCTGAGCATGGGGAGCATCGTGTTCATGGACAAACACCTCAAGCCAATGAAAATGTTTCTGAAGGACATCAAAAAACTGTACAGAGGAAAAGCTGTCTCTAGTAGTTTCCAGAATTCCACTGAAGCTAAAAAAGAGATCAATGATTATATAAAGAATGAAACCCATGGGAATATAAACCAAATACTTGAGGACCTTGATCCAAACACTCTGATGGTAATTGTTAACTACATTTATTTCAAAGGTAAGTCACAGAGATGCTACTTACAGCATCTGTTTAGTGGTGTTTCACCTGAAGTAAAACAAGTGCACCAAGTTATTTCTGAATAATTTTTAAATGAATGTGTTTAGATGAGACTATTATGAAAAAAAAATGAAAATGTTCAACTCTGAAACCTCTTCCACATCAAAAACTTTTCTGACACATATTCAGATTTCTAAGCACAAAAGTTCACTTACTTGCAATATTCAGGTTCAGGGAATTGTCAGAGCACAACAGATTCCTGCATTTTTAAATTATCCTGTCAGGCTTAATCTACTTATTATTTTAAAAATTAAAATGTTTTCACATTGCATGTATGAAGTAAAAAATGAAATTCTAAAGGTGCTGATTAACAGAAATTGCCAAAAACCTTAATTTACTTTTAGTCCATGACTATTAACTGGGTAGGTACCTCTGGATTTGGAGCCTAAATGTTCTATACCTTGTTATCATACTACACATATCCCAAGAGGTATTTGAATGTACTGGTTTGGAAATTATTAACTTCTTGGGTGTTCATTTGTAACAGCATGCAGGACATGGAATTTCCTACCCAGAAAGGAATATTTGAAAAATATTTTTATATTTATCATAAATTATGAACTTTCAGCAAAATAAAAAGAAATATTTTATTTCAAATACTTTATAAATGTTGGTGCCCTAATCTCAGGTTCTTTAGCCTGAGTACCATACCAGAGTACATTTCTTTTCTGGAGGGCAAGCAGGATGGCTTAACCTTATAAAGTAAGCAGAATACTATGGAGTTTACATTCCATTGTTTATTTTTCAAATTAAGCTATTTCTATTCAACATTAAAAAAACAAAAAAAAAAGCCAGGAAAACATACTTACAGAATGGCAACCTGTAATCCCTGTCTATTTGTTTAGTGAATTACCTGTTTTATTAAAAAATAAAATATCATAGACAATTTAATTGAATAAATGTAAAGAGCAAACCATTTTGAAGGCTAAAGACCTTGAGGCCCTATTCCTTTTACCAAACTGCAGTTATGTTCAGGTCCAAAAGTTTGTGTTTTTCCGGCATGTATGTTTTTCCTCAGTGCTACAAGAAGAAAAAACATAAAAAAACATGTGGGGAGTATAACATGCTACCTTTTAAAAGTCAGACATCTGCTGTGAAACTTGCTGTACAAGCAATATTCTGAAAACAGCAAATCCCTGGATTCTGCTTTCATTTGCTTCAAATAGAACATAAGGTAATATGATGAAGTTATTTAATTTAATTTATCTGACTTAGATGGTGTACAAGTCCATACAAAAATTAAACCTGTGATATTTAATTTTTACGGAGAATAAGATGTTTAATAAACTTGAAATACTTTTTATCCTCAAGTATAAGTGTAAATCTTCAGATATGGTTTTATTTATTGTACATTAGTCTGGACTATATTAATATATCCTCACTGAAATAAGTATTCAATTCCATTCTTTCTCTTTTGTTTTTAAGCCTACTGGGAAAATCCTTTCAATATTGAGGGGACTCACAAGGACTATTTCCATGTGAATGCAAAGACCTCAGTTGAAGTGGAGATGATGGTTCGAGATGGATTTTATAAAGCACACTCTGACAGGAAGCTGTCTTGCAAGGTGGTGAAGATTCCTTACAAGGGAGATGTTGCAGCATTGTTTATTCTGCCCAATAAAGGGAAAATGAAACAGTTGGAACATGCCCTGACAAAAAGCACTATTTCTAAATGGGAAAGGTCTCTTCAAAGATGGTAAATATAGAATTTTTGATTTGATTATTTGAAGTAGTCAGAATCCTATGCCAGAATGCTATGGTCAGGTTTTAAAGTTTGTATTTTTGACATGAGGTTTAAACAACAGAATAAGTATAAAGGATCAGACCAAATGATTTGAAACTTTCAGCAAAAATTAGAATCAGCATTGCCTTGTGATGAGAGAAGAGATCCCTAAAGTGGGAAATTTAATTTTTTTCCCCATGCATTTTTGATTTGATGCTATGTATCTCCATTTCCCTTGTATCAAGCAAAATATTTTAAAAGTGGTAATACTGTGACGTTGCAGTCAGACCCCTCTGAGGGAATGAGGTGTGAATTTCAAAAGCAGAACCTTCAAGGTTAGAAAAAGAATGCAAACTTTGTCCCAAAAATGCTGGCAGCACTACTGTTTACTGTCTCATAAAGTGACTGTGTTGCAGAATCCACAAGATGTATGAACTTATGTCCTTCTCCTTCCATACTTTCTTATCCTCCAGACCAGCATCTTCCTATCCTCTTTTTCTTGCCATGTTCTTCTAGGTGAAAAGACTAGCATTTTAGCACAGAAAAACCACCCTCAAGTTAGGAATCTTCAGTCTGAGGCATGCTCTGATTGCAATAACTCTCATAATTTACTTTTGAATTGACAGGAGGATGGAATTGCACATTCCAAAACTATCAATTTCAGGCACCTATGACTTAAAGAGGATCTTAATGAACATGGGTGTAACTGATGTGTTTTCTGATCGGGCTGATCTGTCTGGAATCACAGGAAACCCGGATATGAAAGTTTCAAAAGTAAGTTTATGAGCAGAAACAACCACCTATGGATTCCTTAGCAGCCAGTTGCCTTACCCTAAGCTCACCTGTGAAATTTTAGTTATTGCTAGTGCTAGCTGATACTCTGAAACAGAACATTTATCTGATAAAGTCGCTTTAAACTCCCTCAGACTTCTCCAAGATCCGGAGATAAGGGTATTTTCTTTTGTCTGGCAAGCAAAGGTGGAGGGCAGATGGAGGGGTGGGTTTAGTATTTAACCAGAAAACTAAACACAACATATTTTCTGCATGTAAAAGTAGTGCATCTGGGTAACTGTGCCGTGCATGTCTTGCATCAGCCTAGCCACCAAAAAAAGTGGTCTTTTTCTAACATACATTCTATAATTTTAAAGGATTTAGAAACTGCTGTTGCCATTGAAGGCTCTGTTGAGTGCCAACTATGTAAAAATGTACCAGACTTGTGGAAACATCCAATTTAGTGAAAATAATGTTAAGATAAAAAGTAGCATTTTTACAGCCAATCTGAAAACAGCACTTACAATTTTCTAACACTGTGGGGCTAGTAAAAGAAAAAGATTAAAAATGCCCAACAATAATTTGATAAAAATTTTCATATTAAGGTTGAATTTCTACCTGGCTAAACTGTAATGCATGTACTGTTAGGAATACTTACAGAGCAGTTCTGGAGCCCCATTTCCTTTCCTTTTGAAACTGACTTTCCCAGTGAATTTGGCTATTTTACTTTCAATTAATTCCACAAGATGTGCAGCTGCTAAGATATGCATTGTTACACTTGTGGTGAGGAACACTGTGTAAATATTTGCATATTGATACAGCATTGCTAGAAAACCCTCAATGGGCTGTGGTGCAGTGCCCTTCTTCCTGGTTCCTGGCTTACCAGGAATTTTTGTGAAAGGCAGTAATTGACTTAACTTTGTTGACTTGAATAATTTCACACAAATTTCAAAATTTGCTAATTTTGGGTTTGTTGCTAATTTGAATTATTTCACAGCTTCCACATACATTAATTCTTGCTGTATTTTATTGTAGGCTACTCACAAGGCCCTGTTGAAGATTCATGAGAATGGCACAGAAGTTGCAGCAGTCAGCAGCATAGATTTTCTTCCTCATTCTGTTCCTCCCACTGTTAAATTCAATCGTCCATTCTTGCTGTTGATTGTTGATCAGTATACTCAGAGCATCCTCTTCATGGGAAAAATTGTAAACCCAACTGAGAAATGACTGGTCAGTGGCTGGTCTTATTGGTTTGAATTGCATTTTATGGAATTATTTTCCATTGTGATTAAAATTATATCTCAACAGTTACTAACAATTTTCTTTTTCCAAAGAAATCAGGAAAGAGTTGTCATTCTTAGAAACACTCTATTTTCTTCATCCCTCCATAGAAAATAACCACTAAGATACACCTATTAGTGAATTGTGAAGAATTTGATAAATCAGCCTTTTAGTAATCAGTGCCATCTTTGAAAAGCAAGGTAATACCCAGCTGAGAGACTCAGTTAAAACACTGTAAGCAAATAAAATTTGAGTGGATAAATCTAATTGAATTCTCTGCAAACTACAGGTTGGCTTCTGACATTGGTAGGGTTTCCAGTAGTAGGAAGGCATAGCTGCAAATTACACTCTGGGAGAGCCAGTCACTTTAGACCAGGCCTAGGCACTTCCTTTGAAGGCCAAGTCTTATTCCATACTCTCCTTTAGGACATTCACAGCTGATGGGATCCATCCACATTGTGTTGGCTTCTTTGAGCTGCTGGGGAATGTTTTAGTTGGCTAGATATCCAAAAGTGTCCACTGACATTGCACTATAGATTTAATCTTGTGTTTCTTGTAAATAGAAGTCCCTTTTAAGTGGATGTTCAAAAGGAATAGGATATGAATACCTGGAAGGGGACAAAACAAACATTTAGATTAATCCTATTGCCAGAGTTTACATCTATTCTGGTAAGTAGCGTGCTGTAAGATCTGTTCTCTAACCCTGAGGTTAATAGGTCATATCCATATTGCTTAACACTGACCCTGAAATTTATCCCATCTACTTACTGGAAATGTCCCTTGGCGTGTGCTAACTCCAAAACACATGCTTAGCACTTGTTTGGAAGAATCATATGGTGACATGTGTCTGAAACTGAGCTAGAAGTGTGAGAATGTGTCTGCAGGCTGATGGCCAGGCCTGTTCCCCAGAGCTGCTCTGTGTACTGGGACAAATGGAGCCATAGTGAACAGTAGAAGAGTGGGGAAGTGTCCCTTCATCACTCAGCCCTATAAGCTCCCTCTCTGCTGGCAATATTTTTTGAATAACACTAAGTTCCAGGTAGTGCTGATAGGCCTTCACAGCTGCTCAGAAATGAGGGAACTCGAGACCCTGATGTGGAATAAGACTAGGCAGTTCAATAAATGCCCTTCTAAATGACTTCAATTTACAGACTGTGAGAGTTCTACGTACTTAACACAGATGTGTTTGGGTGGTCTCTCCTGATTAGTCCTGTGCACTTGCTGTAATTGTGGATGCTTATTTTCACAGTAAATGTGAGTGCTTATTTTCAAAAGGCTGCTCTTCATAAAGGATTTGGGCTGTTCCTTAGATGATACCATAATGCTCTGATGATGCAGATACCAGAAATACTTCAAAGCTGAGCACAGAGAAACTACCATGAAGCATAAAATATGAAAGTTTAATTCTATTATGTTGTAACATAAACGAACTCAAATGCAATTTAAAATGTGATACAACTTACTATGGAAGTATAGGCATTGTTCATCATCTGTATCCTCTTTCCTAATTAAAAATACTGAAACCAAGATTTTTGTTATGATCCAGAAAGTCTGTCACTAGTCCAAGGACACAGCTACTTGCTAACTGTGGCTTGATGCCGTAAAACTGGAATGAGCTGGCAGTAAAAGGCCATTGGAAAGTCTCCCTTGGTAGGTGGACCCCTTGTTGAGAAGGCTCAGGATCCAAGGACAATATCAGGCAGCTGCCCTTCCAACAGCTGTGCAGAGACAGGCAGAGAGAACAGGCAGAGATGAAGGTGATAAAGAACCTAGCTCCTCTCTCCTCAGACCTGGCAGTGATGTTAAAGCAGAGCATGAATGCAGTAACACTACTGTCAAATTAATGCTGAGTCAGAGATATAACCAAATCCCAGGTGATCAATTCTTTCTTAAAGATAGTGCCAGAACAAAAGGAAACTCATATTTTTTGATTGCTAAAAATATTTAGAAGTTATTTTACTGGCAAATCAGAATGATGAATGTGGCTATAACTTGATAAAGTAATAACTACAGAAATTCTCAAAGGGCCAGATGCATTAATTTAGGGGTAGTTTTTGGTATGGTACCCAGATCTGAAATCTAAACAAAATTTTACTTTTTCGTTATCCATGACTGTATGAAATGCTCCTTTGCTGCATGTGAGCCTGCTGTCCTTAAGTGTCAAGAGCTCAGTGGCCACAAGTAGAGTAAGAAAACTAAGCTCCACAGGAACAGCAGGCCCACAATGGAGATCCTTTTGGATGCTGCCAATGGACAGTCCTCAGAAACATGCACTCTTCCTTACAGTTTTACAGGCAACTGACTGCCTGAGAACCTGGTAAGAGTGTTTTCTTCCTGGTCAGCTTCTCTACTGCTTTTGCTCTGCTCTGCTTGGTCTCTGGAACTTCCAGTCAGGCTCAGGTGCTGGAAGGGATGGTCTTCAACCTCACTGGCACTCAGGAGGGCACAACAATTTCAACTTTCTGTCATTTATTTTAATTCTGGGAGTTACACATGCCATCTCTAAGTTCTTGTACCATTGTCATTAATTCAGGGTTTTGGTCTCTAGTCTTAACTACTTGAGTTTGATGCATCCTTTGAAAAAAAAATAAATCCAAGCTAAGATACATTTTAAGAGGAACATTTTGGTCTTGAACTCTATCTGCTATTAGCTCTTTTCACCCCTGTTTTATTTGAGTGATTTTCATAAAACTTCTAACAACTAGTTTTGAAAAGCTTTGGTAGTGTCAGGTATGTCTACAACTCTACTATCTTTAGCTGGGAACTTAATGGAAAATATATCAGGAAAATCTGAGATGAGTTGTCAGTGACAGATTACCCATATTGAATGTTACAACACTGGCTGATTGACTCCAATGGCATTCACATCAGGCCTTAAATGCTTGTATGTTCTTGGAAACACTATTTTATTAAATACTAGGAGATTAAGTATGGACAAAGTAGAAAATATAAAATACCGTTTTCTGAACACTGATGAAATAATCATCTGAGGTAAAATGCATGTTATGAGAAAAGGTATCACACCTGATAATAAAAGGACTTTATTTTCTTCTGAGATATAACACTGAAGGAAAAAATAGATTATTTGGTTCTGCTTATACAGCTTTCTTCTACCAACGAGTTTATATGAAAACTTAATTCAAAGATTCCTATTGCATTGGTGAAAGAAGCTGAAAACAAAATAGGAAAGGTCAAGTTTCTATTCCCAGTTCTGTCACAGACTTTTGCTTAGCCTTCAGCTTATTTTTTTCCTTTCTGTTAGTCAGGCTTGTTTTGAAATGGGAACCTAAAGCATTTTCATTATTTGAGGAGAAAAGGATGAAATAATTGTAAGACATGGAGAGTGTGTTTGGGATGTCCTCTACAGAAAAAGATAAAATTACTGAAAGGAGTTGATTTTTATTCTACTTAACACCAGTTTTGCAATGATACCAGTATCCTGGGAGATTTTAATGGAGTTAGGTATGTCAAGAAGTAAATTTAGATGAACTTTTGTAGACATACCTTGAATGACACATCTTTATAGGGAAACAAGAAATGGCTGCATGAGGATTTATCATGCAATGTACACATCCATCTTGCTGATCTTTTGTTTTTACAGTCAGAAGTCCTTTGCCCTGGAAAGCCCCCAAACATAACTCTCAAAGTCAGCATATAATAATCAGATGACCAAGCAGCAGATGAAATATGATAATCTGATGACCAAGCAGCAACAAAAATACGTTAATTATATGGGATGAAACTGCTCCTATCAGGAGGAACCAAGACACGTTGCATAACTGAGCAGAGTCACTGTCAGAGCAGGGAGAGAGATAATGAAATTATTCCTTAATTCCTTCCATATAGACCATTATCAGGACAATGGGAAAAGCATGTTTGTCAGTCTTTTATATGACTCCAGTGGTTCCTGGAGCTAGAGTCCCCCTGACCCAGCCACCACTTATCTCAAAGCATCCAGGAAGTCCACACTCTCTTCTGTGCAATTCCCCTGGATGGCTCTCCTTTTGCAAAACTACACAAAATGTATAGTCTGGCCTTGCATTTCTCTGAGTTCTGGGGATGCAACCATTCTCAACAACAGGAATTTGCATTGAAATAGAAAACCACTTTCCTTGTGTTTTCATAGACTTTCCACCAGGCTGACACGCAGGTGACACCTATGTATGCTGACTCAGCCTCATTTCACATTGCCTTCAATGGAAGCAACATATGTTATCCAAGAGTTTCTGTTTCTGGCATCTATGACCTAATGGAGATTTTCAAAGGACTGGGTATGACTGATGGATTCATTAACGATGCTGATCTGTCTGGAATTGCTGGGAAGCTGATTCTTTGAAAATGATCATTTGTGGGTCTGCTATAACTGCTGGTCTTTGTCTAGGAAGACACTTGAACCAAGGTCAGAGGATCTGGTGCCTGGGAGTTGTGAACAGGGACAGGAGCAACTTTACACTCTCCCTGACATGCTGAGTGCTGCTGTATCTCCTGGGAGAAAGGAGAGGAATCACTGCAGCAGCTTTGCTGTTCCCAGAATTTCTTCTCAAGAAGCAGTGGCATCCTTCAGATGGTTAGCGAAGCATTAGGATTGGGCTGAAAGATTAATGCTATCTATGAAGGCAGGCCTAGGCTTGAGAAAAATGTCTTTGCTGGAGTTAAGCAACCAGCATATTTACTACTCCTAAGACTTGGTCATTTTACATAAGACTGCAATAAACTTTCTGGGTACTGGCACATATAATGAAAAAATCCCTCTCTGTAGGAATATATTTTGACCAACCCTGCCTCTGTCTTGTAAGAGAGAGTAGTTACATAGCAATAACAATGGTGGTTGATTCCTATGTGTAGATAAATTGTAAGTTTACCTGGGGCGAAATCACGTACGTTCAATGGAAATAATTAGTCATTGCTAATTAGGATAAGTGCCACGAACCTCATCCTTAAATAACCTTCTAAATTGCTAAATTGTGCTTGTTTCAGCTTCCTCTGAGAGGGATCCCGGTGTAAGATACGTATGATATGTATGTAATTCATGTTTATCCTATGCATAGATAGCACAAGGGGTTAAGATCTTCTCTCTTCTCCCCAGTTAACATTTTGCTGTGGAAAAGTTTGCCTATTTCATTCTTCCATTTGTTTTCCTATTTTGGTTATTTTTCAAGCCATGCTATGCTTTATTTTTCACTTTCTTTAGTAGTTTCTAAAATACTCATCAAAGGTCCCTCAAAAAGGAAACCTGTGTTCTGAGCCCATCAAACAATGCCAGGGTGGAGCTGTACCTGAACAAACTTGCTGCTGCCTTGGGTGCTCAGTGAGATGGCATTGTTGCATTATCCTGTGCAGAAAGTTCAGTGGAGCGGGGCATCCATGCTTTTGGCCTTTTCTTAGCTTTCCAGTTCTCCTTATGTTTTGTTTTCAGGAACTCATTTACCATGATTTTTGGTAAAGCTCTTTTACTTACAGTTGAGTTTGAACCAAGAGTAGCAATGTGCCTGGTCTTTCTCTCCCATTAGAGACCTAGGTGCTGGCATCATTCTTGCTGTGTGATGGGAAAAAGACCTTAAATATTTGATATCCAGGGAAAAAAAGTTTACTCAATCTTTGCTTTGCAAATAACTCTTATTTGCCCTGTTTAATCTTTACCAGTGGACATTAACTTAATACTAGGAAGCAAATGAATAAAAGGGAAGAAGCACTGTGAAAGAAAAGTCCAGCACAGTAAGTACCATATTATGCTTTCTTAGAAGTCTTTGAATTTATGCTGTGTGTGATCCCTGCTATTTACTGCTGAGATTAACTTGTTTTGTAGAGTAATTGGAAATTATTTTAGCTTCTGGAAGCATGTTCTGAATGTTTGAAGCAGAATTCATTCAGTGACCCAGCTCCTAGCTGTAGTGACGAGATGACAGGGATATGAGGTCCAAAATGAATATCCAACAATCAATACCAAGATGAAGAACAAAAAAATTGTCTCTGCTCCCAGAGGAATAAATTTAGTTGAAATCTCAATGTTCCAACTATTCCAGGCTGATGCAGGTCTAATGAGAGTATCTTCATTTCTGTCTAGTGTGCTTAAAGAGCAGGATTCTTGCAGTCAAATGGCCTGGAAGAGAAATCAGTCTCTCTAAAAGGCAGATTTGGGGAATTATGAACTGAGTTTTACCAGAACAAAATTAGTTATCAAGTGCCATAATGCCTTTTTTTTCCTGAGTCAGTGTTTATACCCAGTATATTAGACATGATGAGCATAGTTCCCATACTCAGCACTTCAACAGCTTATAGCTCCAGTTTTTCATTATGTCCAGAAAAGGGGGAACCTGGAAATAACAACTCCCCAGAACATGTTTGCAGCAAGACCTGAACCTGGCATTAGATACACAGCATGAAGCAGGTTCTGGGAAGAATCTCATTCTCCAGAATAAGTATACAGCTGCTATGAACAGTATTCAGTCCATCTCTGCTTCCCTGACTGCTTGCTTCATGGGTTTGAGTTTCTGTCATTTGAGATAACTTAGGTAAGGCACTATATGTGTTGTAGAATAGTTTGTCAGTGTAGGAGAATAATTTGTAAAGAGAATGTAGAGGGTAATCATCCCAATGAATTACAGCTGTACTGATTGCAGAGAAGTGGAGACAGCCTTGCCTGCCCAGTGAGGATGGGGGTCATAAAAGAGTGGGTCAGGGGGTCAGAGTGGGTTGGAGCTTGAGAGTCTCCTGTAGTTTGGGGTGGGATCTGTTGGCTGTGAGGACAAAGGAGCATGTGGTTGTGCAAGGGACAGGCAAGGTAAGAAGATGCTGTGTGAGGCTCAGTCAGGGTAAGGTGGCTGGGTTAGGGGTGCTTGGGGTTAGCCAGTCATGCAGAAGGGAACTTGCAGAGAGGAGAGAAGTGGTCAGTGCTGTGTGGAGCTGCCTATGAAGGAAGGAGTCAGAGTTGCTTGAGAGAAGTTCATTGAAAGAAGGCATGAAAACTTTTAATAAAGGGCTGGTGTTGGTGCCAGTTGTGTCTGTCTTGATACAATTGCTACATATATGGAGAGTGTTCTTCTCCATATATGTTGCAGGATTCTTCTCCCAAGAGAGCAGAGGAGAGACTGTGGGGTTGTGTAGAATTTGCTTGTGTAAGCTGAAAGAAAAGTTGTCAAATTAAATATATGCAGCAAGGCAGATTCTGCTGTAGCTGTTCTTAAGCTCTTCAGTCTTGAGCTTTGCAACTTTATGGAGAGCTTATGTGCAATATAGAGTGTTAGTAAACTTTCTTGATTTAGCCTTAATTTTAAAGGTCTTGAGTCAGAGGTGTAAGAGGCAGAAATATAAGAACAGTTTATGGGCTAAGCATTTAAGTGGGTTTTATACACTGCTATAATTGACTGTCTCTGCAGTGCTTGGAAACCAAAGTCATAACAAGACCAGGGGTACCACAGAAATGTATCAGCAAAAGCTGGTCCCTCTGCTAAGTACTTAGCAGATAGATGGGTGTCAATACATTAATTCAGCCATGTACCCCAAGGCACTTAGGAATGGACTGAGGCCATGCTGGCCAGAAGCAAGAACTATTTCACACATAATGCCTCAGAAAATCTGGTTCTTTCCTGGCAATAACACATTGTCTTATTTCCTTTGCTCCTTGGCTACAAACTAAGAGAACTGACTAGAAATGGACTGTCCAGAAGCCAAGTGCATGAGTATTTCTAAAAAGAATAGTGGTTCTAATGACTGGTATCTGAAAATCAGTACCTAGGATACAAAATCTTTTTATCCAGTAAAGAAAAACTTGTCTAGATTTAAAAGTTGCTCTGTTCTTTCCTAACAGAACTATTCAGGATGGTGAAGTCTGCATTGTATTTCTGTTTGTTGCTTCTTGGACTTCAGGCCCAGGGTCAACAGCAGGAACAAATACATCACTTCCCAGAAGACCAGTCCCAGGCTGGTGTTGAAAACTTGCCTTATGTCAAGCTAGCCCCCAGCAATGCTGACTTTGCATTTAAGCTTTACAAGCAGATCAGAGATGAGTTGCCCAACAGCAACATTTTCTTCTCTCCTTTGAGTATCTCCACTGCCTTTACAATGCTCACCCTGGGGGCCAGATCAAACACTCTCAGAGAGCTTCACAAAGGCCTTGCCTTCAACCTGACACAGCTGGAGGAGCAGGAGATTCATGAGGGATTTCAGCATATCCTCCGCTTGCTGAATGACCCTCACCGAGAAGCCCAGCTGAGCATGGGCAATGCCCTGTTCGTAGATAACAGAGTGGAATTGCTTCAAAACTTTTTGGATGGCGTCACAAATTTTTATTATGCTGAAGCTGTTTCTAGCAACTTCCAGAATCCTCCAGAGGCTGTAAGAGAAATCAATAAGTACGTGGAAACAAAAACACATGGCAAAATTGTTGATTTGGTCAAGAGTCTTGATCCAGAAACTGTGATGGTGATCATTAACTACATTTTCTTTAGAGGTGAGTGACAGACATGGGTAGCAGCTATACAACTAAGCTGTGGAAGTTCTAAGATTTTGCAGTGTGAGCACATCCTGTCATCTAATTTAAAACACATCTTTCTATTTTTAAATTACACAAGAAAATATTTGAAAGACAGGTAGGAAGAATCATTTTCTATATGAGAAATTTAAATAAGAATGAATAAATGAAAGAACCAGCAGAAGTAATGATCAGTGTCATATAAATTTTAAACCAGGTTCAGAGCTGGAGATATTCAGACCTTATGATCATTTGTTGAAAAGCATAGGTGTTTGGCTGTGCAGGCTGTGGTCAAACACAGATGTCACTTGCAAGAAAGGAATAAGCCTGAAGCTTGTATAGATGGAGTATGTGAAAGATTTACTGTTATCTGAACAGGCAAAGGCGTATCTCTTTTCCGCTGTGAGCCTCAACCTACACTTTTCTTGTGTGATTTTTATTCAAACCATTGAAAGGGGGTGAAGCTTCTTTCCAAGTCCAAGGAACAAGCATCCTTAAATTGAGACAGGCATGTTGCTGTTGCTGCAGTTCAAGTATATCAATTTAAGCATCAATTAAATGTGACATGCCTTTATTAGTCCCTTTTTTTCAATTCTATATTCATTCTCTTTTTTTCAAAGGCTCCTGGGAAAGACCTTTCAACAGTTTCCACACAAGAGATGGTGACTTCTTTTTGGATGCCAAGAATTCTGTTAAGGTCAAACTGATGCATCAAAACAAGAATTTTAATGTCCACAGGGATGAGAAGTTGTCTTGCTGGGTAGTAGAAATCCCATACAAAGGAAATGTTACTTCATTTTTTGTTCTGCCTGATGAAGGGACAATGAAACAGGTGGAAGATGCTCTTCTAAAAGAAACGGTGTCTGACTGGTTGAGATCATTTAAAAAAAGGTAATATTTTAATTGTGGCTTTGTTTAAATATTGAGCAGGTCAAAACTACTCAGCCACAAACGGTAAAGCTTAGGATCCCATGATGAGTTGCTAAGTACAAGTCTGAGGAAGGAGCACTCAACTTCTTACGCTCAGACAAGCTATCATGTGATTTCATACCAAAGGGGAACCCTCTCAGCTCCCCCAGTCACAGCTGCCATTGTCAGGATCCTATGTGTGGGTAGATTGCCCTCAGGAACCTGCCTTCAGCAGGAGGACTCCAGTTAAAAAGAAAATACAATTTCTTTCTCTCCAGTCTGGATTATATTTTGCAGTAGTCACTTGCACGAACCATCACTCTACCCCTGCACCATGGATCAGACTATGGCTGCTGACACGCATGCCTCAGTTTCTGCTTATCTAATGTGAGATTTATCACTGTCTTAGAAAACCAAGCCTTAGGTACATGAGGATTTGGGATGGATATGTACCTGCAACAGATATTGCTTCAAGGGATCTTATATTAACAAACTCACATTTTTTTTTTTTTTAAAGAGAGATCTACTTGGACCTTCCAAAATTCTCTGTGTCCAGCTCCTATGATATTAAGAGCCTCTTTAAGAAAATGGGTGTGACAGAGGTGTTCAGTGGTCAGGCTGATCTCTCTGGAGTGGCAAAAAGTCATCTTCTGAAGGTTTCTGAAGTAAGTATGCAAGCAGGGATGATAATCAACATATTTTTCTGCCTTGTTTGTATGCAGGTTTAATCCTACAAATAGGCTGATCCTACCCCTGGACTGTGGTCATTGTTTAATGATGGTAATAAAGGAAGGAAAAAGTTAGGTATTAAATGGCTGATGTTCCTAAAGTTTAATATTAAATTGTTTATATTACACACAGTGATCCTAGCAACATAGCTGAAAAAGTCTCTGAGGAAGAAAACAACTGAAAAGCATAGAAGGAATAATTTCACAAAAACTTGATGTTACGTAATGCATGACAAGAATCATAGTTCTGACATAAGTCTGAGAATAGTCATTCTTGTACTATGTATATACCTTTCATTATTACATTGTCTGAGCACTTCAGAATTTATCTAGACAACAGACTTGTGGGACAGGGATAGCCCCATTTCACAAACAAGAAATGAGTACACAGATAAAATGATTTCTCTAGAGTCCCAAGGACACATGCCTTGTGTCATGAGGGAGGTGGGCCTTCCCTCTAGTCTTCATGTCAGACCACCTCTGGAGTTCAACACATCCAGTTTGGGGCTCCCTAACACAAGGGACATGTGGACAACCTGGAGCACAGCGACTCCAGTGGAAGGGTGAGCAGGATGGCTGTGTGGCTGGATGTATTAGAAGAGGCTGGGAGAGCTGGCGTGGCCAGTCCAGAGAAGGAGGGTGAAGGGGTGGTTCTTAGCACTGGCTACAGATATTTATTAGAAAGGTGCAGACATGATGGACACAGAGTTTTCTTGCAGATGAACTGTGATACATCAAGGGGCAATACACAAAAGATAGAAAATGGGGTATACTGATTGTGTACTGTGTAAAAAAAAAATGCACCATGAGAGTGATCAAAACAAGTATGGGTTACTTATGTAGTTTCCATCCTTGGAAATGCTCAGATCCTGACTGGATTAGATCCTGAGTAACCTCCTCTGGTGTCAGAGGTGACACAGTGCAGGGGGTCTGGTGGCATTCAATGGCCTCTAGAGGTCCTTACATCATATGTTATTTGTGATTCCTCACATTCCTCCCTTTGTCATGTGTGAACACCTGGATTGTAGATATGGGACTGATGCCTGGAAAGCCAAGTAAATTGGTGAAGGGTAAGCAGAGACTCTTGAGAGGAAATTTTAGATGTGCTTTAGACAATGAAGGAAGAGAACAGAAGGCTGTCCAAAACCACTGAAATAGCTCATGTGAATTCCTAAACACAAATTTGCTACAGCCACCACAGAAAGCCCTGAAAAATCTTATCCATGGGCTGTGTTACAGAAAGACACTCTAGAAAGCTTGTCACTGTTGTTTTGGCAGAGAATTATTTTGCTTACGCAGAAATTGATACAAAATGAAAAAAATTTCTTCTTTCGTGTTCAGTATTAAGGATAAAATCTTAGTCTGAGAAATAACAGAATAAAAAATATCCTCTATGTTGCTCCATCTCTGCAAGCAGACATGTTTGATTCTGACTGTAGACGAAAACTTTCTGAACTCAGAGCAAACTTTGCTTGTCTTGGAAAGGCTGGACACTAGTTTTTTTGGGTTTTTTTTGCATCACAGTTCTACATTCATAATTTAAGAATTACCTTCTCAAAGTGTTAAAGCAAGCAATTTTTTACCCCAGCTGCTTCTCTTATTATAATCTGTTTTACTTGCAGGCAATTCACAAGGCCACAGTGGATGTTACAGAGAATGGCACAGAGGCTGCAGCAGTGACTCTGATGGAAATAATGACAATGAGCCTACCCTTTCCTCCTCCTCCTCGCATCACCTTCAACAGGCCCTTCCTGATGATGATTATTGACAAAACCACTGATGGCCTGCTCTTCCTGGGGAAAATTGTGAACCCAGCTGCTAAGGAAGACTAGGGTAGAGCACTTATACTCCCCAGTGCAGGCAGGAGAGCTTGTGCACATCCCAGGAAAGTCTCTTCAAACTGATCTAATGCATAATTAACAAATAAATAAATCTTCTGTCAAGTTCTTCTTTAATTCAAAATGGACATTTGGGTGCAAAGATTATAGGCTATTTTTACAGAATTACTCAGGCCAAGTAGGCAGCCATGGGATCTCCAACAGATACACATTTTCTATGTAGTTATCATGGTCTTTCTGTATGCTGATACAACTTCCTGCTGTTGGCTGAGAAACTTCCTCTCTCTCCCCTTTCCTGTCTCTGCTTCACAAGCCCCAGGTCTATCACTTTCAGCTGCAGCCCTCTTATTTCCCTCCCTCTCATTCCACCATGACTTCCACATGAAGTCTCCTTCATCTTCAACGTCATTCCAGGGGAAGGGAAACAGAGGCATAGAGCTGTTTTACCTTTCCTATCCTGGATGGTGGATGTTCCTTGGTAAAAATAATCCTTTTCCTTCTTGCTTGACAACTGCCTTCTACCAGCTTCAAGCCTGGCTCCCTTCTGCACTTCTCACTATTTGCTCCAGAATAAGGGGCCCAATATTTCTGGCACGACAAGAGTTTAGCTTTTGTGTCAGTGAAAGCTCCACATCATTGCACAAATTATCATTTTTAATGGTCTTGTGCATGCTCAGTAAAGCATGGGATCCCTAGGAGAGCCGGATGTGGCAAAACCCATCCTCTGGTTCCAGAAACTGGTGTCTGCAGCTGGAGGTCATGTCTCTGTTGTCTACATGCTGGCTGGTCATACTGACCTCCACTCACTTCAGCAAGCTCAGGCTGCTGAGTGCCTCCAAGAGGATTCTTTCTATACAACTGATGTTCAGGGTGCAGAAAGGTGACTTGGGCACCTTCTTGAGTGATAGGTAGAAGCCAACATTACCAGCAGCACCATGTGAAGGGAAAGTTGTGCTGCAGCAGGTTAATTTCATTAGCTTGCAACTAAAACTAGAGTAGAATAGTAGTAAAGACATAGTTGAAAATACCTTCCCCCCAACCCCTTCCTTCTCCCAGATTCAATTTCACTCCTAATTCCTCTACTGCTCTCTCTGAGTGGTGCAGGAAAGCAGGCACAGGGGAGTTGAGGTGAGTTTATAATGCTTCATCTCTGCTGCTCCTTCCTATTCCTGATCTTCCTCTGCTCTAGCATGAGGACAGTTGACAGTCCTTCAGGAGCTGCTCTGACATGGGTCTTTCCTGCGGGATCCAATCTATCAGGAGCACACTGCTCCAGAGTGGTTTTTTTCTCCATGGGGTTGCTGGTCCTGCCAGGGCCCTGCTCCAAGGCCAGCTCTCCACAAGCTGCAGCTTCCTTCTCAGCCACTTCCACTTGCTCTGGCATGGGGTCCTGGAGCAGCGTGGGTTTCTGCTCCACCACAGCCCTCTGTGGGCTGCACCAACGGGCTCAGCTGCCTCTCCAGGGCCTGCAGGGCTATCTCTGCTCTAGAGTCTGGAGCAGCTCCTGCCCCTTCCTCTGCATCTATCTGAATGTCTGTGAGGCTGCTTCTCTCACTTGCTATATTTCATCCTCCCTCTCGCAGCTGCCACACAATGTGTTTTCCTTTTTCTCAAATGCATTCCCCAGAGGTGTCACCATCCTGGCTGTGGGGCTCAGCTGTGTTGTGTGGTGGGTCTGTTGGAGCTCCCTGGAATGGGCTGGAACTGGTCATGTCCAGCACAGGACAGCCCCAACCTCCCCTCACAGAGACTGCCCTGCAGCCCACTCTGCCAGCACCTCTGCACAAACATCAGAAAACAGAACCCAGTGCTCAGCTGGGGTTCACAATGGGTAATGCCATTTAATGGAGGGGTAGAACACTTTGATGGTGCCAATGAGCTGTCAGGAGCTCCTTCAGTCTCCTCTCAGCATCAACAGCTGGAGGGCACTTCTCCAACACAGCCTGAGCTGAGCCTCAGGACAGCTCAGAACACTGCCCCCTCCCTGGGTTTCCAGCCTCAGCTCTGCCCTCCTCCTCAGGAGGAGCTGGACTCAGAGTCCGCTGAGGAGACTCAGAGTCCGAGCCTGGGGATTCCTGACACTGCTAGAGGGCTTTAGCTTCTGGCTAGGCTGGGTCAGAGCTGCTAAATGCTTCTGAAATGTGGTTTGGTTTGGGAGAGCCCTGGCAGGTCATGTGGTGGAGAGAAAACCATAGTGTTCATTTTTGCAGTGAGAGATAATAAAGCTTTTCATGTGAGGAAGCGCAGACCTTTCCACAGTCCTACATGGAAAAAGGCCCAACCTCCAGCCAACCTATTCACACAGACCTAGACTTGCTTAATGTAAAATATTTTCTCTATAATCATCCCCTTATATCCCCATCTCCAGATTTTAAAGAAAGAAGACTAGCACTGCTCCATGGAAAATCTGAGTCAGCTATACCTGTCTAACGCATTTTCTCTCTCAGGAAAATGAAATTGTTTCAGCATTGCTTGAAGGGGCAAATGTGTGTTGTTGGAGACAAGCCAAGGATTTTAGCTTTGCACAGGGCTGCCAAGCTACAAGTCTCTTCATCCACAGTTACTAGTACAGCTTGCTCAGTCATTGCTCCCCTGCTTTGGGAGTGGTGAGGTTTAGGGGAGCAGTTAACTGTGCATTACTTGAGACACATTAAGGTGAAGGCAAGAATGCAAGTAAATAGGAAACTGCCTCATTTCTTCCCATCCCCTGGGCCTGATTCTGCAAAATGAAACCCAGGAATAACCCCAGTTTTCTTGTTTACCAATAAATACTAGATAACTGAAATAGAAATGTTTGTAAAAATTCTTATTTATCTTCTTATCACAACAGCGATATTTTCTTATGGAAAACAACACAAGCTCACTTGGTGTCTAATGGGTTAAATGCAGTTTTTTGAGGGTGGAAAAATTATTTCAACTGAGAGGATCGTTCCCAGCTATGCTTTGGAAACTTCCCTGCCACTGCAAATAAGAACAATTTAAAAAACCCCACAACAACAAACAAACAAACAAAAACAAACAAAAAACAACAACAAAAAGAAAAACAACAACAACAACAACAAAAAACTACCAAAAAAAAGGTTTTAAAACGCAGACCAGTGATTTCACAAATTAGCAGTTAAGTTCAAAGACTTTATTGGAAACTTACATGGATTTTGGAAAGAAGTTCAAAGAGCTGGAAGAAACCAAGAGTGTTGAGCTGATTTGCCCAGTTATTTTAGCTTCATGGTGGAGCTAGAGGGAGTATAAGAAGAACATGATGATTTAACAGAAAAAGTGAAATCTTTATAAATGTTCAGAAAATCTGCCTTAAAACCAAAGGCAACACATTAACCCAGCTGTAGATACCCTGGATCTGCTCTGGCTGAAACTGAAATTCTACCAAGAGGAAAACAGATCACCCTGAGCGAAGATAACACCAGCAGACTGAGAAACTTCACATTTTCAGGAGCAGCATGGAAAGAAGTAGGAGAGTAAATCTCTCTGAAGAGTACAAGGAACCCTTAGTCACACTTCAACATACCAATGCCCCTCTTACTTCAGACATACTGACCCAGGGGAGAGAAAACGTGGAGCCAGCACATGGAGTGGACTGCTCATATGCTGTGACCTGGTGTTATCAGGTTTAACTAGCCTCACCTCACCCTACACCTGCACAGCACCTACAGATAGCTAATTAAAACCTCAAAGATATGCATTTTGACCCTTGATGACTTCCCTTGTTAACTAAAATGCAGCATCTCCCCCTACCATACTGGAATATTGGGCTTACAGGATGCACAATGAGGGGTAAAACTAGTCTGCATTAACTTTGTAATGTTTGACCTCCATTTTGCACAGATTTTACCAGACAGGTCTCTCCATGCTTTCATTAGTCATCTGCCTCTGATGCTCTTGGCATCAAGGCCCTACCTGAGAAAAAGTGCATTTCTGAAATGCTTAGAGACAGCAGTACTGTTGGCTGAAGTCACAGAAGTCCTGACCTAAAACCCCTCACAGTCAGCCCTAAGTGGGGATGGAGATTATCTGAGCAGTGCTTTTGTTCTGTATTTCCAAACAGTCTGACCTACCATTCAGCAAAATTAAGGTTTTTGAAAAGCAATAGGAAATGTTGTAGGCAGCAAGTTGTCGTATTTGAAAAGTAAAATATTGCACTTCAAAGTTTCTGTGAACTCTCTTGATTTGTCTGAAATGTACCTATTGAAATAAGAACCATAAATAGTCACCAAATCAGAAAAAGTCTGAAAGAAAACCACCATGATTTGCCCTTGGCTAACATAAAGTCATATATTAAAAATGTACTACAACAGTTGTTATGTTGGATTCTTTTTCTGCTCTAGGACTCTTCAACCCCCTCTTTTTTTTTTTCCTTTTCTTTTTTTTGTGTGGGGTTGAAGTGCCTTCCAGTTTACTAAAGTATCACGTTTGCAACTGCCTTTCAGGGAAGGAAATGTATCTGGGGATCTAAGGTCTATGCATTAAAGGAATTCCACAAGACAGTGGAGAAGGCCAGTGCCCTTGACTTCCTTGGTTAGAGAACCAGGGACTGCTATCCCACTTGGCATGCATTATTTCTAGTAAATCTGGAGCTCCTTGATGACTGAGAATTCAAGCAAAGAATTTCTCATGAGCCCTTGGGAGAACTGCTGGCTTAGCCAATACCTATTACATGCACAATCACATGGATATTCTTGCCAGCTATGTTTCTTTGAAGATGTGCCAGTACAGGCAGCATTAAAGGGGCACATCAGGTTTTTAGTCTCTTAAGATTGTTAACTCTTGCTAGCTCTGTAAGTGTTTTCCATGAAAATTGTTAGTCCTCATTTGTAAATCTGAGAGTCATTAGGCAAGTACATCATATTTACATCAAAAATTTGCATGCCTACATGCTGTGAGGATGTCAATGGGAGCTGTAGCCAACTGTATTGTGTGTACTGCTGGTAGGATTGATTTTAGCATTTAAACATGGCACTGAAAAATGAAACAGAAAACTACAACCTCTGTCTAATTTAGTTATACAGCCATTCCTTCCAAATCTCTGCAGGGTCTGTGGCATTCATTCACGTGCAGTGCATCTACACTGGCCTTTGTTCAACTCTTATTCAAGAATGAAGTGCCCAAAACTGAGCACTATCTATCCTGTTCTGTGAGGGACACTCTGCAACCCTGGACATTCACCTTAAGACCTGAAAAAATCAGTATCTGAAGTGCTGTAAAAGTGTTGTAGAAGTCCAGAAAGAGGTCAAGCTAACCCTAATAGATCATTCATATGGAAAAACCAGGTACCCAAAAGATCAGATGGCTTTAGGTCAAGACTGAGATGCAGATTTCCTTGCTGAGGCCCACATGTGCATATGGATGTGAAAATGAGAAAGCAGTATCAGGATTCTTTATCTCTGAGAGCATAAATTTCAAACTATTTAATCTCCCATCTTGCGGGCTGTTTGGTGCAAGAATTTTTTGTAGCCTGTAAGGGTTGTAGATGGGGAGTAGGTTGTGTGAATGTCCTCTCATAATTTTTAAATTAGTTGGATGATATCAACAATTCCAAACTGAAAAAAAACCACAACCAACTATCTTAAATAAAATTCTGAGCGCCTGTCACTTTCCCATCTATGTCCCTATCTCTTGCACTCCCTGTGGTATTACAAAAGGAAAGTAAATTAGATAAAAGCTAAACATGAGCCAGCTCTCTGACTCAGCCATTGAACCACATGTTGTAAGGGTTTAGGGGAAGAATTCTCAGTTGTACCAAGAAAAGAGAGGATTTATTAGTTTCTACAGGTTTCCAAAAATGAGACAGTTTGATCTGGAACTGATCTGAAACTCATGCAAGGGCCTCAACAAAACTACAGAAACAACTAGAAAAACAATTTAGAAAACTCACTTTCCTAAAACTGCAGACTTAGAGAAAATAATTTTCCATGCCTTTCACCTGAAATATTATTAGCTAGTAAAACTTTCAGAGCACCAGTAATTATGAGTACTGCTTGGTGAATCCAGCCATCTGGTTAGAGGATAAATATGCCATTGCAGAAATAAGATTTCTGTGGTCAAGAAAACCCTAAAACAAACCTGACTAAACAGAGGTTCATTGAATATTTCCTAATGATTCCTCTTTTTCTTCGTTTAGCTTCATTTTCCACTGTTTCTCAAAGGTCTCATGAACAAAGAATTTCATTATAAATTTACCCAAGATCATTGCAAAATATCGGTTATAGCCCAAATGAAGACCAAACTAAGTAAATATTATAGTTAGCCTCATAAGCACTGAGTGGCTGCCTGCCTGGGTGGTGAAATCCCATAGACATAGTAAATGTCTTGTTTATCTTACAGAAATGAAAATGTAGGAGGAATAGAAGGCCCTTTGGAATTACATGCTATAAAAACACAACACAGAAAAAATTCATTGGAATACAAATTTTTATTGGTTGCTATGTTTACATACACTAGAGGCCAGAAGAGGACAAATGCCTTAACAATACAAATGTAGTCTGGTCTCTTGTTTTTCATACACTACTACAAGGGCAACACATTACTCACTCTTCTTGGAAAAAGCCCTTTTGCCTCTGAAGGTCTACTCTGAAAGGGAGAATTTCTTACCTAGTTTTACTTCAAGTAAATGGCATATAATTATTGAATGGCATATATGGAACGGAAGTTTTTCTTCCGGGAGTATTTCTCCCCTTGTTCTGTGACATCAAGGTTTGCAATTCCCTCAAAGGTGATAACTTCAGCATTTTGCATAATTGGTGGGAAAGAGCAGGGTGAATCATTTTTCAGCATTTTCCCCAGAGTGGTCACGTTTAAGGAGCCATTATATCCCAACTGAAATAAGACAATTTCCCTCTCTTCTTACCAGAACTGAGCCTGATAATTCCTACTCCACTATGGAAAACTATAAATCCCCCTAATTAACTCCTTCAGCACTATAAGGAGTAGTTTAATTGTGAAATAGTAGTGTTTGGGGGGAAGTTGTGTTCAAGACAGATTTTGATGGAATAATGAGAGAGATTATCTTAAAATAGGTTTGTGAATCAGTGAACAAGGGGTGAAAAATAAAGTAATTGTCTGGCAGTACAAATTGAAATTAACCGAACAGCTGAATAAAAAGTGGGAGTTGACTCTTCATACCAAACAGGAGACAAGAGAAAAGGCCAGAGTTTGAAAGAGTTTGGAAACAAAAGGAAGCAATCACAAAGAAAAGCCAGTGAAATCTTCAAAAAGTAAAAAAAAAAAACAAACCTGGCTCTGAAGGGGTAAAATTGTATTTCTGAAGCCCAGGCAAAAAAAGCGTGTGCCCCTCACGCTCTGTTGATTTACTTGTTTTCACAACAGCCTGGATGCTGGCTCCCAGAGGCAATTCCAGCCTGGGCTCCAGAGGGGCTGACACAGGCACACAAAGGTCACCAAAGCAGCGAGCGCTGTAACTTGGTGGCCAGGACTGGAAATACACAGCTCTGTGTGGTAGATCACATTGTTAAGACAGCTGAACTTCCAATTATTCCTGCACATGGACACTCAGGTTTGCCAGTCAAATACTGGATGACTCCAATTAACCACTCTGTGTTCTCCTGACAGAGTATCTGATACAAAGCTCTTTGTAGTGCACTGTGTTTTTAACCAGTAAGTGCCATCCTGGCTAGCAGTTACCGTGCCTGCTCCTCTGGGCTTCTTCTTCAGCTGGTCTCCAAGAGATTTTACCAGACTTTGCACATAGTTTTGCTCTCTGTGAACTCTGGGCTGTTTTTTTGAAGTCTTCATCATGCTGAGCCCTATGGGATATAGCAAGCAAAATTCTTAGGGATGTTTTAGAGTGGGCATAGTCAGACTAAGTAACTCTAGCAATATTCAGTGTACTAAACATCTTCATTTATTAATATACCACTTAGAGGCTTCCTATTTAGCCGTAGGTGAAGAGCATCTCATCATGACACCTTTGGTCTGAAGGCTTGCTTAATCTTAAAACCACAAACTGGGAAATTGTTCAACACTCAGAAAATAAAATAGCTATTTGTGATTTGCTATTTGTGATCAGCTTAATGTCTGTCACTAAGTTAATTCAAAGTACCACATAAAGTATGGCTTCAACTTCTTAATTACTATTTTAATGAATCCTAGTGTTTCTCTGTATTTGGAAACGTAACTGACTAAAATGTTCTTTGTCTAGTAATCAGACATATGGAAGAGAATAAAAGTGACACAGCTTCAAAGAGGAGGTTGATTTTTCAAACATGAAATGCAATTTAGAAAAGATGTCTCGAGAAGAAATGTTGCATCTGTCCCATGAAACTAGCATTATAACTTTTCCGGATTTATGGAGAAAACAACTTTATTTGATATGTCTGAATTTGGAGCCATGCTGCTGTTGGCTTTCCTCTGAAGGACTTTGAATCAGAAAAGCAGGGGAAGGAGAATATTTGCTGCATCCTACCAGCCTTTTGCTAGAGAAGTTCTGTGAAAATCCCTTCACCTTTCATATCTGGCATGAACCTTAGGAGAAGCAAGAAACAGCAGAGCCATTGGGATCCAGGAGCTCTCAGTGTTATTTTTGCTCTCTTGTGCTGGCATGCAGCTGTGCCCAGAAGAGCAATGTTGTCACTGCTTGCTCTACAGCTACTGTATAAACTTTATTTGCTGTTTAATGTATAACAGCATGTTCACTGTGTGAGCCTGTTCAAACAATATACAGTACAAAAAGCAATAAAGGTCAGATGAATGTGATGGGGTCCTTCTGAAAGTGCCATGGATACCATCAGATTTTAGTAGCTAAGTACATTAAACTCACATTAGCTATGTGTCATGTTTTAACTGACTCAATTAATTAATTAATTCATGCCCAGCTGAAGCTCATCAGAGCAATGACAGTCTACTCTGTACAAAGATAGCTTTTCTTTAGCCAGCTAAGAAGGCAGGTGAAATTTGCACTACCATGAAGGTGATTTTTAAATTAAACTTTTAAACTTTTAAAGAAAGCAATAGGGCAAACATGGATCACTGAGCACAAACTGTAGAAAGATGTAGGATTTTTTGGGAAGGTCTAACTCCCATTATAAGTAGGTAACTAGGGTATCTACTTCTTTGGCACCTAGATGGTTTCCACAGACTTCAGCTGGTCAGAACAGAGGCATTCATGTAGCATGAAATAGATCTGGGAAGTCTCATAGCAGTAAAACCTGGAGAGAATCAGGAAACTCAAAAGCAAATCTGCAGCTTCCAATGAATGGACCTACCTCTGGCTGTTTTGTGGTCAGAGTGCAGGGGTCTGAGGGGCATAAAAGAATTTGTGCCCATGTGGATAATTATGATCAGGGCCTTTTCTATGAAGGTGACTGAGAGGTGGGGAAGGAAAGGAGGAGTGGGCGAAAGATGAAAATATTGAAGGGATAAAAATGCTTTGCCACCTCTGAGACCATTTAATCCTTCCCAGAAAGAACATTTGACACTGCAGAGCAGCTCAGGTAAGGGAGAAGAGAGTTTCTTCCCCTAGGATACCTCCCTAAGGTTTCTGCTGAAGCTAAAGACTCCTGCCACAGTGCACCTTTCACCCACTGCCTATCTGCCTAAAGTCACAGGTAGGTGCGTACATTGTTCTTCTTAATACTTCCTTGTTGGGGTCAGAACCACCAGCTAAATCAACCTTCCTTCTGACACGTCCCCCAGCTCCCTTCTTATGCCTAGCTCAGAAGTATCCATCCTAAAGCCCCATCCTCTTCAGGATGAAAACAAAAAGCTGCTTAGCAATAACTATATTTTTCTGGAAGAATGATGCATATAAATATCCACTTTCCACTCCCAATGTCTTTCATCATGTATCACCTGAATTTCAGATCACAAGCTGAGAATTGAGAGCATGTGGCATTCCTGGCTTTAGATAAACTTGTGATACTTACAGAGCACTGCCAAGACAAAAGCCTTGATAGATTCTGTGATTGTTGCGTGGGGACACTACTGGTAGCTGCTTCTTTTACTGTTACTATCTGATCACCTGTAGGTAGCTTCCTATTTTGTGCAACTCCATGTAACCCTTCTACTGCAGGAATTCTATCTACATTTGGACCCAGAGTCCTTCCCGACCACCTTTTCCTAAAGAAGCTCCTATTTCCAATACCTGTGCACGGTGTGCTGAGTGGTCACTGAGTGGTCAAAACGTGGAATATCTGGATAGCTGATCTGCAAATACTAAAGAACAGAGAGAAAATAGGAAAGAACAGAGGGAGCCCTCACTGGCGTCACAAACTGGAATGTGGATACTGTGGAACTGTGGAACTGTGAATGCTGGAACAAATACATGGAAATTCCTGTTGGAGTTCAAGGTGAAAAGGTTGACTGCGTGGTAACCTCCATACTTGTAAATAATACTAGGATGTTACACTTCACAAATATTCCTTGTATCTTGTGCTTCTGGTGGGGACTAGAGTCCAGTTGAGCAAACAGCACAGACAGGAGGAAGAGGGGTTTGTAGCCAAGAGGTTAGAAGGTTGCCAGGTGAGAAGGCTCAAGGTGTCCAGCATGCTTTTACTACAAGGGCCAGGCAGCACTGCATAAATTAAAGTTCCACTGGTCCATCCCTTTCTCTTTGCTCACAGCTCTGCAGGAGTACCATCAGCTGGTTATTGCCAGGGATGAGATGGGAACTGTAAAAAAGTGTTATGTTTCATATCTAAGGACAACAAAGTATATAAATTAAGCACCTACAGATTCCACATTGCAGTCCTCCATCTTACAGGCTATCTCTGGTTTCTTGTTGGTTTTCTTCCATTTCCGTTTTACTGTAAATTTCCCTTCTTGATCCTAACCAGAAACACAGCCTTCTTCCTGCGCTGTTTTTTTCCAACTGTAAATTTAATTTATTGAGCAGACAACTGCACGTTTCACATTACTAGATCACCTGCCTCTTGCTTATATTACCTGAGTCCAAAAGACACGGGGCCTCCTCTGACTGATTGAGGTGATTGATTTCCTTCTCATAGCTGGGACCAGCTGCTCTCACAGCTATCAATATTGTTCCCCTTAAACACACCTGAAGATAATAGAAAAAAAAAAAACAAACCCAAAACACAAACAGGTTTTGTAAGAATACTATTAAAAATATTTCATAGCAATTGATTACTACAATATTGCATGCATCAATTGCATCAACTATTCCTTGTACTTTCATGGCATTCAGAGTTTCAGTCACCAGAAGCAGGACTAGCTTTGCTGAAGTGTGTGTGCGTGGGATGGGAGCCTTTCCCCTTGGAGGCAGATTAGTCCCTGTACATAGTCCTCCACACCCTTCCCTAATTCCCACTAGTCTCATCCCCAGATCTGCTCCTGAGGGAATGAAACACCATGCCAGAGCAGTTCTAACAACTAGTTTCAGATTTTCCCTTTGGATGAAAAACATTGTCAGAAAACCACTTTTCATTTTCTGAGTAAATGAGCTGAAAGTTTTTCCAAGAGATCAGGTTTTGTGTGACCCCAGCTGAAAAGCAGCAAATTACTGAGCTAAGGGAGGTATTGTAAGAGCCAGACAACATTTTAAAGAAGCTTCTAAAATACTGTTCCAGTTCAGAAACTATCAAAATTAAATTATTTAAATTTTGATCTAAAAAGTATTTGGGAAGAAACTATTCAGCAGATTCAGCAAAAGCTTCAGAAGTTGCTCTGGACTACCTGACACAACATGTCTGGATGAAGATGAGTTTTGACAGGAGTATTTCACCTAGTCAGAGGCTCTTCCCTCTTCACCATGCAGCTGGCCTTCCCCTAACTAGAAAGTCTCTCGGCTTTTGGGGAAAAAAGAAACACAGGCAATATCTACATTATTTGCTGTTCCTCAGGAATGATTATCTGTCCCTGATCTGGTTAATGTTTATGATAGAGTCTGGGTTTATAACATTGTTCAACAGCTGAAAGAATATGAAGAACAGGACAGACTCTGTGCATTTGGAGATAATTGACTAGAGCAGGAATAAATATCTCCAAAAAAATGGCCATATTTAGAAACAGCTACTGATCATCAGATCTTTCACAAACTGAAATCTTTCACAAACAAACAAACCTGAGCCCCAAAAACCTGGCTTTACCTTTTAGCTTGCCATCTCCAGTCACCTCCATGGCCACCATCTCCCAAAACCTGGGTGAGTTTCTGAGGAGTAATAAAGAAGGTAGAAAGCAAAAACAAAACCACACAAGTCTTCTCATTATAAGCAAAACAAGACTAGCAATGAAACTTGGAATGAAAATGCATTTTTAATGTGTAAGAGATATTTCAAGCTGTTTTTCTTCATCAAAGACATAGGGTAACTCCTGTCTGCTAATATCAGTGCATTATTTGGCCAGATTGTGTTGAATATATCTGTATATGCTCAGGTTACTTATGGTGATGGTCAAGACTAGCTGGATCTGTTTGCTACAAGTCTATAATCACCATCATGTAAATAATTGACAAGTATACTCAATGTCAGCTAAAACCTGAGCTAAATCAATGCTGAATTTACACAACTGTCTGTTTAAATATTAGGAAATACAGAAATTCATGTGGCACTGACAAATACATCTCAAGACCCTCAGTGCAGATATCTTTATATTTTTCTTCAGGAAATGCATCTTGTTGAAAAAAAAAGCTGGATATTGCTTCTTTCAAATATATGAATATATGTGCTTGGAAGTAAAACTGAGGCCTCAGAGTTTTACCTCTGAAGAAATGTAATGTCAAATCAGTGTCAGTGAAGCAGGACTCCACCAGTCCCATCTTTCACCAAAAGGCACAGCACTGCCACCTTCATCCTGGCATTTCCTAACTGCAGGAGTTTGTACTTAATGTATCCCACTGAGGTGCCCAGCATGTGACAGCACTTCCAAGAGTTCCAGGTTTTAACACCTGCAGTATCCCATTTCTGAGGTGCCTAAGTGCATAATAATCAGTATATATGGTGGACGAGACCAAAAAAGGAGATTCTGAGACAAGAGAAGACAGTGCAAATGCTGGAACAATCAGCCCAACACACAGGAGATGAAATACTTATGGGGTTCAAAATAAAGCTAAATAATTAGCTAGTTTTCAGTGTGCTGGGTATTTGTGTGCCCCCAATTTCTGTAAATCTCCAATTTCCTACCCATTTCAGAGAAATCTAAAAGTATCTGAGCAGAGGTGATGTGCTTTTTAGGGAGAGATTTGAAAGCAGAAGAGTTTCCACAAGACATGTACAGTAGTTAACCCCTGAGCAGCTGCCAGGGTTTAAATCTCTCATGTCTCACAGCTCAGGGCAAGAGGTGTGCAGACATTTTAAACCTGCAGAAACCTAGGACCTTCCTTTGGTGAAAGAAGCAACCATTACCAAAATAAAGACTGAGTATGTTCAAACCACATAGTTTTAGAGCATAGAAGCAACAGGTTCACTGAATCTTCCTCTTTCCTGTGGTTCTCCATAGGGAGCAATTGCAGACACAGAGAAGAAGGAGATTTATTCACATAAAAGATCAGCATTTGTAACTGTCAACATTTTTTCCCAGACTGATTCATGTATACTGTTTATTCATGGCTCAAGAAAGAAGAACATAAATGTACTCAATAATAAATGTGTATGTGTAAGACAAATGAGTGTGCATTTGAAGATTTTCCAAACTGTATTCTCCTGTGCTAAAGGATTTAATCACTAATCAGAGATAGCTCTCCCCACTGCAATCACACAACTTCATCCTGGGAGATGTTTTAGCTTGTCCTGAGAAAAGACAGCAAACAGTTAGACCTGTTGAGACACTTGCAGTCATGCTTTTTGCACACATGCTTCTTACACACTTAGAAAGTAAATGGAATTAAATTCCAACTTCATGAGCCCCCCACTAAGGACCCATCTGAAAACTTACCATCTTAACAGAAAGAAATGTGAAAGAAAATGACCATATCAAAGATTTCTTTTGTAGCAACTTTTTAAATAGTCCGCTCAAGTTCACCTGTTCCAAGGTTCACGAGATTCCATCTCTCCACCACATAGGCTATCAGAAAGTGTGCCATTAGCTGGCCTGAGTTACAGGCAGGTCTAGAGAAATCAAGGCAGCTACATGAATTCCTACTAAGATTCAATCAGTACTGGGAGCTGCCAAAGTCTCTGAAGAGAAGAGCACAGTCCTGTGCAGTGCTGCAGGTCTGAGCACAGGCAGCACCAAGGAGGGCTGTGAGCCCCCTGCCATGGCTGGGGCACTGCAGATGGCACACCAGATTTGTTTGTTCCAAATGTGCATTCTGTGTGCTGTGCTCTAACAGAGCCTCTTTCTGGGCAGCCAGGAGGGAGCCTGCCTGCTTCCCTTGTGCTGGCTCTGCTGGGGCATGCCTGAGGACCAGGAAGATGACACCTTCCCAGGAGATCAGTGTTTCAAGGAAAACCTCTGGACTCATGGGGTGAGAAGCAGAGGGGAGTTTAACTGCAGGATGAAATGCAAACCTGCAGTGCAAGTTGAGACGGGGACTCCTGGGGGCATGATTTCACAGCCATATCTTGCTAGAAAATTAGAATAATTTATGTTGGAAGGCGCTTCCAGTGTTGGAAGGTCATCCAATCCCACCACCTGCTCACAGCAGCCTGGAATCTAGCTCAGGTAGCTCAGGGCCATGTCCTGCCAGGTTTTGGATGTCTTCAAGGAATGCAGTTTCACACAGAGATGTGCCCTTGTATTTCACCTCCCTGTGAACACTCCTTTCCATAGATTTCATTGGCATTTCCCTTGCATCCCATGCCTTGCTCACTACCACTGAGCACCTGTGGCTCCATCTGCTCTCTAACTTAGCCCATTATGTGGGAGAGGATAGCAAATACAGTCTCTCCCTTGGCCTTCTCTTCTCCAGGCTGGAAAAGACCTTTTCCCCCAGCCTCTTCCCAGTTGCCCTGGGCACCAGCCCCAGAGACCATCAGCCATCCTGGAGAGATGGCACAGATACAGGGGGATGAGAAATCTCTGGCAGCAGCATCCTGGACTTTGGTCAGGCTAAAGCAACCACAGCCTAAGAGAAGGAAGCAGACTCCAAGCCAGATTTTGGAAGTGATAGAACATAACTCTCCTCGGGATCAAGAAGGTCTTGACTGCATTGCAGAAAGAAACTGATGCCAGACTGGCAGTAAGGGAAGGGACTCACTGCAGGGGTTCAGGACACTACTGCATGTGCATTCCCTCACTGGACCTGGAATTCGTGTCTGAGCAAGATATTCCCCCTTGGAGTGAGCCCAGACCTACTGTGTGGGGCTGGCAGCAGGCAAGACCAATGCACAGCATAAAAGCAAAGAAGGAATTTGAAGGTGAAGGTTTGCTGTATTCTCACTTGGAAGCACTGAAGAAGGCACTTGACACAATTGTACTTGACCTGTATTGGAACTTGTTCCAGCAGGTCACTACTGAACTGCTCCATGCAAACACAAGTGCCTTTCCTCTTGAAACACAGAGCTCCACAAATTAAATATAGCCTGGCAGGGGAGAGGGGGATGCAGCTTTCACCAGCTCCATGCTTTCATTTACTCTCAGTGCTATCAAAGGAGGGACTCTGTGCTCTCTGTACTCCAGAGGGCATCATCAGAACAGCAACAACCCATTGTGCTTAAAAATGGCTTTTAGGGAAATTAGCTAAATATTTTAAAAATATGGAAGTGTTTCTCTACTAGAGAAGCAAGCATACAGTTCTTCTAATTTAAATAATTTATTCTTTTTGCACTACTACCAACCTGATTTCAAGGGAATTCATACTGGATGTCTCTTGTTAATGTCAATTTACTGAAAAATGAAACAGTACTATTAAGATCTTTTAATAATAATAATAACAATTCAAAAACTACAGACTAATTTGGGGTTCACAGTAATGACACCTAATATTGCAGACCACAAGGACCAAATGGAAGGACTGCAGTCTTTCAGAACACCAGAGTAATGCCTACATAAGCTTACTGCCTGCATAAAAAGAGAGCTACAGGTTCCTATGCAACGTATTCTGACATCAAATATTGAAACAGAGTCTCAGCAAATTTCAGGATGGCTTACATGGCTGGATGAAGCCATTATTTAGATGAGGAAAAAGAAAATAGGTGTCCATAGGTATCAAATGATTGGATATAACATTGGGGATTGATATAGATTCGATTTTGTTTACTTCGTTTTCCCTCTTGCACTCCCATACAAATGTCAGCAGGTGGATGGCATTTCCAATTGCAAGAATAAATTGCTCTTAAATAAAGTCATATTAAGTTGATTGTTTTTTCCTTCACTTATTTCAGTAACTTTATTCATAGCTGAACTTTTGTACTCTCATTTTTCTCCCAGTGCATGTGTTATTCATCTTCATTCTGAATATGCTTTAGGTAACTTCTGTAACCTCAGAAGCTATTTTCATTTGTTGGTTTATAGAAAAACAGGCTGCATGGGCCCAGCTGCTTTTTTCAGTCTGTAAACAATTCAAACACATTTGCTAGCAGTCTGCATCAAAACTTCTACTGAACCACTCTGCTTAGCTTTGCACAGGTAAAAGGCCCTACAAAAGAGAAAGAGGCAGGAGCCAGAAAGGAAAGGATTTGCAGAAGCTCCAACAGACCAAAATGCATAGAACATTGCAGGCTGTACCAACTGGTAGTTTCACATGTGCAGGCATACAGGCTGGGAAAGAGAAGAAGTGCTTCTATTCATTGCTAACCCCTGAGGAATGGCACAGAGGAAATTCCTTCCAAAACATGTATCCTGTTACTGTAAAGCTTTTCTTTCTAAAAGATCCCTTCTTTAACATGCACTAAAAGAAAAGGAATTTTCTTTACAAGAAGGATCTTCAGGTGTTTCAGCATGTCCAGAGAAAAGCAACAGAGCTGATGAAGGGTTTGGAGCACAAGATCTGTGAGGAGCAGCTGGAGGAGCTGGGATGGTTTATGCTGAGGAAAAGGAGGCTCAGGGAACACCTGATCACTCTCCACAAGTACCTGAAAGGAAGTTGCCTTAAGGTGGGTGTTGGTCTCTTCTCCCAAGTAACAAGTGATAGAAAAAGAGGCAATCACCTCCAGTTGTTCAAGGAGATGTTCAGATTGGATATTAGAAAAAAAATCTTCACTGAAAGGATTATGAACGCTGCAACGGGCTGCCCAGGGAAGTGGTGGCATTACCATCCTTGGAGGTATTTAACAGACATGTAGATCTGGCCCTTAACAAGAAGGTTTAGTGATGGAGTTCTCAGTGCTGGGTTAATGGTTGGACTTGATGATCTTGGATTTATTTACCAACCTAAATGATTCTATCATGTATAGCAACTTTTCTCCTTGAATCCCCTACCTTACAAGGAAATGCTCCTCCTGGATGGAAGGTGTTCACTGGGGCACTGACCTGTGAGCTTTTCCAATCCCTCAGTCACACCCACATCAGCATAGCTCCTACCCCTCCGTGGGTGCTGTAGGAGCACATGACAGGGGATCATGTAAAACACAGGTGGCCTGACCATGTGGGTCCAGCTCTGTCTGAAAGCAGGCTCTGGTGTCCTGGCTTGCCCTTCTCTGTCCGCCTTTTGGCAGTGCCTGCACCTTGTGGCAGCCCACACTGGGAGTACAAAGCAGCAGTTTATCCTTCAGTCCATTGCTGCATGAGGCACCGGGTGACACCGCTCTGGCTGAGGTGTGCTGAGTGCCATGGGGTCCTGGATGCACATCTCTGCCATCAGCCTGCCATCCCTACAGCACCCCGCCAGCCACTATAAACATCAGTACTGCAGCTTTCATTTCAAAAGGGATGTTCCCAGAAATTGGCCCTTATTAATGGCAGTTAAGGTAATTAAGAAATAGTGTATCATTTAAAACAAATATGCCAAATAAAAACTATTAAAATTCTGGTACAGAGGAAGCAAAATACCTCGTTGAAAAATACTAAATTGAGATCTGGCTGCAACATGCTTTTTCCTTAGGCTCATGTCTAGTACTATGTATATGTTTCATTTTACTCACTTTGGTTACTTCTAATGTGTGAACTCATGCAGTTTACAGAAGTTAATGATGCATGTGAAGTATTTCCCAGAGTGAGTAGCTAGATTCCCATCAGGTGGATGCGTAGAAATGAAGGGGACTCTTCGGACTGTTCTAAGAAAAGGCTGAGTCTGGCCATGCATATACAGCAAAAATCAGGTGCCTGCCCAGAAAAATTGTCTTCACTGTTTACTCGGCGCCATTCCTAAAGTAATAACACTTGTCTGTCCTGGTTAATGTTTTCTAGAGGACGTTTTGCTTTCATAATGCTATTCAACTGTATAAATAAGAGAGGGAGCTGCAGAGTAGTCCTGGTGAAGACAGCAGGATCATTGGAAGCTGCTGTAAGTAGTGATTTTTTTGCTTCCTATAAATACTTTACAAGTGTCTTCTCTTGTTGAAGGCAATCAACCCTTTCCTAGGGTTATATCTTATAATGAAATCTGTCCTGTATAATGAGGTTTTTATCATGTCACCTGGACATAAAGGACATAGGGCATCACAATTGAGGCAATGAGTTGCCTACACATTGTCAGGTTACTGGAAAAAGAGAGTAGGACTCTAAAAGCAGAGCAGAGTATCTTGCCAGAAAGCAAGTTGGTCTCTGGAGCCAAGAAATCCTAAAAGGGGAACTTTCCCTTATGTACCTCCTGATAGAAATAGGCCCTGATTCATTAAAAGCCTGGGGATGGGTGTTTTTTTTAATGTATTGGTGCTTCTTTTTGAGTAACTCTGATGATTTTTATACTGAAGGTCTACAAGAAATACCATTGCTTAGGGAATGGTGTATATAGTAGTAGAAGTATCTCTTCTACTTCCCTTTTAGATGAGACATTATTGAGGTAATCATCAGATTACAGGCCCATTGAGAGGGAGGTGGAGAAATTTGCAATTTTCACATGTTTAGAAGATCACAGTGAGGTCAACATTTTTAATGAGCCAGAAACCGGGCTGTGGCCAGGTGTACACTGGAACGTAGAAACTGAGAACCTGGTCTGGTCTGCTGAAGAAAATCCCCTCTATCCTAACCACTGCACTCATTCTTTTTTGTCTACTTTTTTTATTCTCTTGGCCCCAGTGAGCTTCATCCCCTAGAGCGTGCAGTAATTCAGGTTCAAAAGCAAATACTCATGGTGACCTGGTAGAAGAGTGAGAGCTCATATTCACCTGTTTCCAGGTAAAAGGAGGCTTAGAGGTGGGTGATGCCACTTTCTGGGTGAGTTCTTCAATGCTAAGCTGGCTCACAGAAGACAGAAAAAAACACAAAACAGCCCTGTGAACAGTCATATACGTTTCTAAAGGTTAATGTAAACTAGGCTTCCACATTTCTGTTGCAAAAGAAATTATTTTAATGAAATATTCACAGTGGTTAGATTCACTGAACAATCCAATGCCCTTGGCTTGTGTTTGCAATCTCCTCAGGGGAGGAGGTGTCAAAACTCTGAATGACGAGAGAAGTGAATGTCTAGATGATCAGTCTGGAATAGGCCCTGAACCTGTTCGTGTGCATATGTTTAAATATGCAGAGCTTTCTGGCCAACCAGGAAAGCACATGTGAGTTTGTGGTGCTCCTTTGAGTAGGTGGTCCTGGACAGTAGGCTTCTGAGGTCATGTTCTCTCACACAGATATGGCTGGTCAAGTCTTTCTTTTGTGATTTTTTCTGTGCTTGGGTGATTCTTTTTATAAGTCTCTGAGTAGCAGATATTTAGTTCAGCAGACACCACTGGTGGTTGTGGTGCTGTAACTTGATGTGCCCAGTGCCCTCACAGTGCTTTCAGGAAAAAAAAATTCTCAGATTTCCTTCTTCAGAAACAATCAGGAGGGAAGCAGCACCATCTGCTGAGCAACCAGGTTTTCAATTTATGCCTTCATATGTTTTTGAGTAGTGCAAATTTTCATGTTGTCTGAAATAAGATTATCAGTGAGGGCCCCTTATGAGAGTAGTATGGGATGAATATTCATCTCCTGGAATATTACATGGGACTCTAAAGGCAGAAAAAAATATCTTCAAATCATAGAGACAGAAATCAGCCCTAAAATGGACAAAACTGCTATATCCACAAAGTAAGTCCTGTCAGTCAGAAAACTCAGTCCAGCCCACTCACAGGTTTTCTGGTGGAATTGTTCTAAGGTAACTTCAGCTAATCACAGTGTTCTCATTTTCTGTCTGAGTTGCCTGGTAGGAAATAGTGTGTGCTAGGGAAGAGGTAGTACATTCAGCAAATGTTATCACCAAGTCTGCTACAGATAAATTGCTGAGCACACTGTCCTCCAAGTGCTGGCATGCTCTTGTATCATTTTCTGGTTTGATTGAAAGCTCTTTTTTAAAGCAACCTATTCTTGAACACCACAAATAAACTGTCATTGTGTAACATGCACAAAGAAAAGAGGCAGAGGTTAACATGTTTCCTTCCAGGCTATTCAACAAGTCAGACTAGATTTGGAACTAGAAATGAAGTGCTTTTCACTTCTATTGCCATGTTGACAGATAAACTGTTTTGTTTTTTTTTCCTGGAAATTATAGAAGTAAAGGTCTTTAAAAGCTTTCTGAAAACTTAACTCCTTCAGTCTGGGAATTGCCTAAAGGCTTTACAGCACAGGTTCTCAGCCCTTTGCTTTTTAATAAATCATTAGCAACTATGCTCCATAGGAAAATCCATCAATCTTTGAGACTGTATGAGAATCTGCATCTTCTCTTTCCTGCTGAAGGGGTGTCTGTTGTCCATTTGTCAGTGGTTGATCACTTGCTAACCCAGAAGCCGCAGTAACATAAAATGAAATAGTAAGTACCAAATATGAAATAACAATCCCCAATCATATTCTGAAGGTTCAGAGGGTGAAAATGTTATTATAAAAGTTTCAAAACAGAGACTGTTTGACTATGGGTTTCAAAACAGGGACTAATGAAGAGGACCACTTGTATCTTGAATGCTTAAACAACAAAAATAAAAAGACCTCTACAGATCACAGCTGCTAAGTATTTTATAATCGTATGCCTTTAAAACTAACCATTATCAAGGTTTTTGTTAGGTCTGACTCATGAATCTTGACTGGTTGTCATTGGCCAGTACTGAGTAACAGATGGATGATTCAGATTGTATTTAATTATCTGTGAATTCAGAGCTGTAATAAAATGAAATTAATTCCATGAAAGTACATAAATTAACCACAAAATGCGAACATGTTGTAACTACCTAGAGAAAAAATATCCAGATAGGGAAAATTGCCTTCCGAAAACTGTAACTAATATTTTACAGAACCCTTACAGCAAAACCATTCTATATCCTTTGACCATAATTTTGAGGACAAGCCAATTAAAATCACTTTCTGCTTTGCATTCCAAATAAATGGAATTGGCAGTTTGAGGAGTACCTAGAAAAGCCTATCTATCAGGTACTATATTTTGTAATAAATATTAAATGTGATGAGATAGAGAACAGGTGGCAACTTATGTTTAAAATAAAATGTTTTTCTTTTTTGGTATTCATGTTATTCTTGATAAATTATGGCTGCAGCGGAGTAAATAATTCATAGTAAATAATTTATCCACAGGCAGCTTCTGAATCAGCCTGCTGGATATGTGGAAACAGATCAGGCTTAGCTCTGATACTTTTGTTTGGGAGCTGATTTCTCTTCAAAGTCTGAGTGATACATTGGCTCACTGATAGCAGTTCCAAAAACTCAGAACTGGAGCTCTTGTGTTAAGTTACAAGTATCTAGATACATTGAGAATTATTTCAATGTCAAAATTAGAAGAGACCAAAATATAATTTAAAACTACTGTGTACAGTAATTGAAAATGTAGCTACCAAGAACCCAACACTTATATTTCTTACACTTGTTAGTAATGCTGTTATTGCAAATAGACCTGCTTTTTAAAATTACTTATAACAAACATGTAAACGTTTGAATATTTGATTATAGCTTGAAAATGTTTTGTTGTTCTCATGAATCTAACTGTAAGTGGATATTCAACTACTAATACAAATTGCTTCCTCTGATGATATAGAGAAAGCAAGACCATAAGCATGGCACTTTCTAACGAGTCTCTCAAGTTGAGTCATGCCAGAGATGAAAGGTGCAATTGGTGTAATACATCTCTCTGTGCACAGTTTTAGCAAATCTGGCTCATTATCTCCTCAAACCCTGCGCAACTCTTGCACCATTTCTTTGTCCTAGATTCCTCCTCAGAAATGAGGCCTATTGGGACATTCATACCCCCGTTTCCAAGGTCCCTTTTTAAGAGTCTGTACAGTGCAGTGTCAGCCAAGTGTAACACGTTGATAAACACTTCACCCTTTGACCAGTGGAGCAGCTGATAAAAATAAGGCCTTGTTCTTTGTTAATAGCCTTCACTGCTTCTGCTGTGCTGAAAACGAACCCACTTCAATGGTGTCATTGAAGAGACAGCAGAAGTTTTTTCAGGTTGATATTTAAAATATTACTTTATTTCTATTCAGAAAAAAACCCCACCTGTTCCTTAGAGAAGTAGGTGTTTCTATCTGGTTTGCTACTGAAGAACAGCCCCCATTATCTCTCCTTTCTTTAAATAGGACACCTTATCAATCTGACCAAAAGTTTATTTAAAAGATGTCCTGCCTGCCTGTTTGCTTAAATCCTGTTTCTATGTAGCTACTGATTGCTGGTCACTTGCCTGAGTTTCCACTTTGTCCCCTAACTCACAAAACACCCAGACATCTTCTATGATGAACTTTTAAGGAATTATTCAGAGCAGTAGTGTCAAAAGCAGAGTGGTACCACAGTCTTTAGCAATTGGCCAAAAGGTGTTTTCTGATGGGATATGCTCCATTCTCCAGCATCCTGCTGAGGGTGCTGTGTATTCTACTAATCCATGCTGAATTTTGTCTTTGCAGGTATTTTGGGTGGGGGTGGCAGAAAGAGTTGGTGGAGACTTGCCAGGAGGCCTGGGAAAATAAAAAAAAATCTGGCAAGAATTGGAGAACATGGAAACTGAGGACAAAAGAAAGAGATAAGACTTTTTAATTCAGTGGTAATGACAGAATAACTTTTTCTACTTAATTAATTCACTTACCTCAGTAATAAAATCTTCTCCTCTTTTTTTTTTTTTTCTATAGGATTTTTATACAAGAACATGCAGACCACATTCTACCTAAGTTTGCTACTGGCTGGGTTTCACACTGTTGCCCACAGTCAGCTCCTACCCAGTGACCACAATGGACATGATCCAAACGACCCTAAACACCACAGGCATCATGGAGGTGAAGCAATCGCTTGCCTCAGACTTGTGCCAAACAATGCTGATTTTGCATTCCATTTTTTTAGGGAGGTTACACAGGAGACACCTAATAAGAACATTTTCTTCTCTCCTGTGAGCATCTCCTCTGCCTTTGCAATGCTGGCCCTTGGGGCCAAGTCAGCCACACAGTCTCAGATCCTGGAAGGACTCGCCTTCAACCTCACAGAGATTCAGGAGAAAGAGATACATGAAGGCTTCCACAACCTGATCCACATGCTGAACCATCCTGAGGGTGGAGTCCAGCTCAACATGAGGAATGCCATCTTTGTAACAGAGAAGCTGAAACTCCTAAAAAAGTTTTTAGATGATTCCAAAGCTCTGTATCAGCTGGACGCTTTTACAATTGACTTTAACAAACCCACAGAAGCTGAAAAGCAGATCAATGATTATATAGAGAGGAAAACACATGGGAAAATTACTAATTTGGTCAAGGACATGGACCCACAAACTGTAATGATTCTGGCTAGCTTTGTTTTCTTTAAAGGTAAGTCTCCTCTAGTGTTCACATTCTCACTATTCATTCTTATCAACAAATCCAGTGTTGCCCACCTCAACTGAAAACTGGTCTGGGGAAAATTTCAAATGCTCTTTGCTGGGCCAGAAGATCCCCTAATGGCATAGTGGAGGTGGTGGAGATGTAACAGGACTCCTCTCAGCACAGGGAGGCAGCTGGAGGCCACCCAGTCTTGTTTTTCTTTGTGACTGTTCCAGGAGCTCTGCTCCCAGCCACAGCCTTCCATGCAGCCTGAGCTGGTGTTCCTGGGTTTAACCATAACTCCCACTGTCCTGTACCCTTCTGATTTTCAGTGAAGGCACTGAGACATATATGACCTAATGCTTCTTTTTAAATTAAGCATGATTCGATAGCCTGGTTTACTGCATACTGCTTTTTTTTTTCCACCTTTCAGAGTCCTTTATACATGCACACTAACATTTACATCGGGGAGAAGCTAGTGACAAATAGGGGAGAACATTTTAAGGAGCAAAGCAGAAACACTGTGATTTCTGATGTGGGTTAGATGTGCTCTTAAGCCTGGCATAACATCCCTCAGATATGAGATCTTACATTATTTTATCTACAAATTGAGGCTTATGATTAAAGTCAAAAGAAATTAATTCCATTCAGTATATGAGTCAACTGATTATGTTTACAGAAAGGCCACTTAGGTCTGAACAGAAAAGCAGTGGTAGGTACAAAGAACCCCACCTAATTATTTCATTACTGGCATCTGAAACATAAATTGAAGGTAGAATACAATGCACTCCTTTGAACAGGTAAAAGATCCCTGCATTACTGTGATACACATTCTAAAGTGCTATGTTTGAAAATTCTTATTTCAAGAATTTAATCTCCATGTGTTAAATTATTTAACACATGGAAAAATAGGTGAATATTATCTCTAGCTATAAAAAATAGTCTATGATGGGATAGAACGCGGGCTATTCAGTTAAATTCTCCTTCTCTGTATCAGGCAGCTGGGAAAGGCCTTTTAAACCAGAGCATACTGAAGAAAGGGAGTTCTTTGTGGATGCTGAAACGACTGTGAAAGTCCCTATGATGTACCAGATGGGCAGATTTGACTTCTATTTTGATGAGGAGCTGTCGTGCACTGTGGTACGGCTGCATTATAATGGGAGTGCTACTGCATTTCTGGTTCTGCCAGCAAAAGGGAAAATGAAGCGTTTAGAGCAAACTCTGGACAAGGAAACCATCCAGAAATGGTCAGACCATCTCTTCCAGAGGTAATCTTCTGCCAGTCAGCTGCAGCAGCACCTAATTTATAGTATTTTTTCCTTTTTGGGAATGCAAACACTATGAATGTGTCAATTCTGGGAACTGAGTAGGGTATTTTTGGCTTGTTTGCCCTAGTTGCAAAAATCTTGCAGCTGGTTGGCATTTAACTATTGCTTTGTTGACCGCTGAGTGACATGCTGCTCTCCCAACCAGAGCAGAGACCGTCCTATATTCCTCTCTAAGCCTAGACTGGTGTTTCTAAAATACTTCATGGACAGAGAGGAATGGTTGCATTTTAAGCCAAATCTTCTATACTGAGATTTCAGCTAATGTGTTTTTCCTCCCTTATGTCCCTGATACACTGTGACTCAGGCATAAGTCTGAACCTTAAATAAAGCATAAGTTAGACTTTGTAGTAATGCTTACAGACATGGTATGTCCTACACAATCATCTTGCAGCATTCAGTTGTTGCTAGAACGGGCAAGTGATTAATTGTGGATGTCCTGATTTTCTGGCATTTTGTTTTGAAACTATAAATATCTAATGAGTTTCTGTTAGCTTCAACCATTGACACCAACATCAGTTAATGCATTTTACAACCTTGTTTGTCTGGGAGAGAGGAGACCTTAGCAACAGTAGATGAGTAATATCAAGTTAATACATGCTTAATTTACCAAGCTGTGCCCTAATTCACAGCTAATAAGGCTGTGCAGTTCACACCCATATATCTCAGTGCATCATCACAGAAATACCAGCAGAGTTAGTAAAAACATAATGAGTAGCAAACTGAATATGAGCTAATAATGTGATATCTCAAATATCAAAATAAAAATGTGTTATTCTCAGCTGTAATATTAGGAAAACCCTTACCTAAATGAATTTGTGCAGCAAGGTTATTGAGGTTCAATATAGGAATAAATTCTTCATGGGAGAAACTGTAAGAACAAAATGTCAATTTCTGTTCTACTGTTTTGTTGTTGCCAGTGCTGATAGGCTTGGTCCCATCCTCTTCTAGTGGCTGGGCAGTATCAAATGAGGGCTTACAGCACTGCAGTTTGGGTCCTATCTGATTTGCTGTTCAATATTCAACCCAAGCTGTTTCTTGGTAAGGCAGCAAAAGACTTGAGCTACCTAAAGGGTAATCACTGCTGTGGGTTACTTGGACACCCTGAGGATCCCTGGACAAGGCATGAAAAGAAATCCAACAGAAAGCACACTAAGCAGGAGCTGCCTACAAACAGATCACAGTCAAATGCAAACTTGATCGTGGCCAGCCCAGAGGAGGAAGACAATTAGAGCATATGGAATCTGAATGTGCAGGTAGCAGGGAACAGACCTCTCCTGGGGCCATGCCAAATGCCCCATTTATGCCAAAAATACTTATTTGGTTTGAAATGCTGAGATTTGACACACTTCTCCCCAAGCAGACTTTGTCAGGACTTCTCTTCAGCTCTCCACCTTCCTGAGCAACATGGTCTATTCCTCATCTCTGCCTGTAAAGAGGGGCTCTTGTTACTGTTCTACTTAGCAGAGTGCTCTCAGATTTGCTGAAACAAAACAGCAGATAAATACCATTATGATTGATATTATTATGCCTAGGAATGATAGTTCTTGTATCCCCATGAGAAGCACCAGCAACTGAATTAGTGCTCATTGTACATTCAGGGTCCAAACCCCTAGGATTTGACACTCATGGGAATGAAACCATTTTCTCACCATCATTTATATTGGTGAAAAAATCCTTCTCACCACCCTCTATGTTTCTCTTCTACCTAACAGCTTTATGAACCTCTACTTCCCCAGATTTTCTATTTCTGGGAGCTATGAAATAAGTAACACCCTTAGAAAGATGGGAGTTGTGGATGTGTTCACCAACCAGGCAGATCTCTCTGGCATCACTGGCACCCCAGACCTGAAGGTTTCCAAAGTAAGTCTGTGGCTTTTATCCCTTTCTTTCACAAACATGCAGGAAAACCCACCAGGTGGTAGCATCCAGAAACACCAGGAAAATACAGCTCCCAGCTTCCCAGCTCACCTGCAGCTGGGTCACCCAGGCCTCAGCCTACAAGCTTACAAAAGGAGGTTGGGTGGCCAGATTGCTGCATGTCTGTTTTTTCCAAGACTGGTGTTGGCCAAGATTTTTTCTGCAGTATCTGAAACATGAGAGGAGCACCAGCCCCTGATTCAAGGGGAAAGGAAAACCGCTAATGCTCCCAGGCACAGCACAGCCTGTCCTCCTCACCCTGGAGACTCAGTTTTGGAGGTGCAGACAAACAATTACAGGTGGAGCCTCTATCCTTCATCCAATATTTTGGACTTTTTTTAGGAGATTTTCATAGCTCCATCCTAACCCTCATTTAAGCAGCCGTGACTACAACAATACAGCTCTTCTGCCTCTACTCACTTCTCAGGGGATCCCTCAAAGCAGAGCTGCTTTAAAAGAACTCTGATTCATTTTTCAAGAGGCTGTTGACTGCCCAGAATGACTCTATTTTCTTTTTTCCTAGGTTGTTCACAAGGCTTCTCTGGATGTTGATGAGAAAGGTACTGAGGCAGCAGCAGCAACTGCTGCTGAAATAATGCCAATGGCTCTTCCTCCAACCATTGAATTCAGCCATCCCTTCCTCATACTGATTTTTGATAGAGATACAAACAGTACACTCTTCATAGGAAAAATTGTTAACCCGACTATCACTAGCTGAACTGACATATGAATTTTGTTTGCTACTACTAATTAAAGATGTGAAAATGCAATACATGATTTACTTCCATTCCTACCAGCTCAAATATGGTTCTTTGTTAGTAACAGTTTTTGTTTTATGTCATCATCGAAAACTATTGGTATTGACCATGACACTTGCTGAAGAGGAGGGAAGAAATTGTTTTAAATTCAGCTAGAAAAAGAATGCCTTTTTTACCTGAGTGAAAGACAAGGAAAGACCTAAGCTTTGCCAGGATTTGGAAAGAAATGTTTATATTAAAGTGGAAGACTCCCGCTTAATGCGAGGTAGTCAGCAGGTAAAATGATGAGCATTCTTGCAAACAAAGCAGAAGTAGTTTTAATTTACCATAAATTAATCTGAGATGGGAACAGTTGGATAAACAATGCAGGGTCATAGAAACCTGAAGTTTCTAATGGAGAAAGCACTGAGAATGTAAAAAGCTTCCTTCAACATATCAGAAACTTTTTATCATTCTTTGTATCAATCTAGCAGCAATCTGCCTGAGTTTCTTGCAGCTTAAAAGAGAGCAGGAGGATCAAATCTGCCTTGAATCTGAAGATGTTCACCACATATTAGCAGTTTGACAGATTTAGATGGAGTTATTGACTTCTCACACATGTACCCATCAGTGGTGAGAAAGAGGATGTATCTGCATGGGAAGTTGAGGTATTTGGATGGCAATTACACAAGCATACTGACGGCTGAGATTTGTGGAAAACCTATAAGGAGACTCTGGAAAATTAGAGATCTTTTAAATACTTTTGTCCCTTCACAGCCAAAAATGTAAGTAAAGAGCATGCAATAAGCAAATCATCAGACCCAGGTAGGGGTGACGGGTACCTAGGTAGAACATAGGGCAGCTTGAAGGCTGGCTGGGAACCTCCTGCAATGGATTTGCCTTGGCAACTGGTATCAGAAGGAGTACAATTGGCCCTGTTTTCTCTAAAGCTGTGGGGCTTGGGAAGAGATGCAGTTGTGTCATGTCATTGGCAACGATTCTGGGAGCAGTCAAATGGCTTGGGAAGCAAACACAACCTCAGCAAGGTCTTGTGCGCCCTCTGTGAAATTAAGAGCAAGTGTGATTTACGAGCGTGGTGCAAAGCATTGTCTCCCCTACTGCAGTCTAAAGAAAAGTCCCCTTTTTTCTCTGTGTTCCTAGTAAATACCCTCTGTTAACACAATGCTTGATGGTGTTTTTTGACTAAATACAGTCTCAGTATGGATGAATATATCAACAACGCATAGCATCAAAGGCAGGACTCATAGTGACAGAAATGCACATACTTTTCTGGCACAATCTTGCATACTCCTCCATCTGTTTGGGTGGCTTTGTGGCCCAAGAGCCACACAGGAATAATTAACAAGGCCCCAGCCTGACTGCAGGTTTTTCATCCCCCTTAAACACAGGTGCGGGGTGCAGCCTCAGTGGGGTCAGTCTCAGCCATTAACTGCTGTTAAGCAATGGGCATCCAGCAAAGCAACAGTAAAACCTTTACGGGGTAGAGAGCTCAAAGAGGCCAGATCCTTAGTTATGTTTTGAATTCCCTGGAGCTGCAGTTGAAAAATGGAAATAATTTATTTAATAGGGTGATTCTCAGTATACATCAAGAAGTGTGGAAGAAACAGAGGCCACAGATGAATTAAATATTGCTTGCTCACTTGTAAATCACTTTGCAGTGGATGAAGACAAACACAGAAATGCAGCATAGGAGGAGGAAAGTTGTCCCCATGTAGTTCTGGGAGAGATTTAAAGATGAAGAGAATTTCTTACATAAGCTTTGGAGGCTGTTAATCCTTATTCTTGGAAGGAGATTCCTTCCTTTCCTACCCTCAGTGCCTTGTTGCTCTCATAGATGTGCCCCCTTCTCACGCAGGATGCTGGAATTCTGCTTTCCTCTCATATTCCAGGGAGAAGAGCACACAGGGCAGTAGGAGGGAGGCACGGGAGCAGCCGTGCTGTGAAGAACTCGCGCTCCACAGTTCGTGCTGCTCCCCTCGGAGCATCTCTGACACGCCCTGCTCCGTCCGTGTGTGCAACACGTGTTGGGGAGCTGCAGGGACGGTGAGGAGCAGCCATGGGAGCACGGAGTGATGCTGAGCAGGGATGACTGCCCTTCCCGCAGGGCATTTCCTGCCACTCCAGATCCAGGAGCCGTTTGCTAGACTTGCTTCATCAGGCAATAGCTCCTGCTGTATCGACATCATGCTGTGATTTTCCACTGCAGGATTTGCCAGAGACAGTGTTAAGAAGAGGCAGGCACCACACGTAGCACAAAAGAGCAGCAGACAGCTTGCTCCCTGCCTACATCCATGCTGCGCTGCGCTGCTTGCTACGCGGCCCCTTCTCATCTCTCCCCCGTCCGCCAAGTCCTACTCTCTTAATCCTGCCCTCGTCGCTTCAAGCAACAGATCAGGTTTTCCTGACTGCATATTCACTCTCCTCATTTCCTCTCCGGACCGGCTCTTGCTCACAGCCTCCCACTCTCCCTCCCGCAGACGAACATTTTGTCCCTCCCACTCGCTGGCACCGCTCCTTCATGCAGGAGGGGATTGCTGCCGGCTCTGCCAGCAGGTCCTCCTCTCTCCTTCCCAAAAAATGGAGGGCAGGCACAAACAGGGTTCTCTGCCTTCCAAAAAACGTCCCCACAGCACTTACAGCACAGTGAGGAAGGCTGAGCAGAAGGGCAGGGCTCCAGGTCACTAGGCTATTGCCATTTGCTGTGATGGGCAAGGTGGGAATGTAGATGAGCCAGAGACACATCTCAGGGAATGACCAGGTTCATTAGCCATTGAAACAGCTGACACAGCTACGGAGTGTCAGGATGGAACTCACAGCTGTGCTTGTGGCGATCCCAGGTTTGGGTGCTTGTCTCTTGGCCAGGTGCCAGTCCTGTTTCACTGACTGCACCTTGGCGATGCCACTGGCACTAGCCTCCAAGGGCTCCGAATACCCCATCCCAAGACTGCAGCAGCCTCCTGGGCTCACACACTTTATTGAATCAGATGTTCAGGGTTTTGCTCTTTTCTCACCATCTCTAAGGCTCTACCTGGAGGAAGGGAACCAAAAAGTCCCCTCGCTTCCCACCCCACGCCCTTCAGCCTCCCTACAGAGAGCAGTCAAGGAAAAACTCCCTATTTTCTCTTCAGGCAGGTGTGATCTGATAGCTCTTGCTCAGCAGGAGGAAAGACACAGGACAATAAAACCGCTAACTTTGCAAATACAGCAGTGTGGTCGTTGCTTGTAATGCAGTGGCCCGCTTTTTGTTAAAGCAATAGCACAGACCTTGGTTCTCTGTGCTTGCCAGGCTCTGCTTGGACCCACCCAGGCTGGCCTAGGGTTTTGTTTTAGCTACTTTGTTTGTAACAGTAACTATCCAGCAGTTGGTTTCTATAACCAAATTTGTTTAAATTTTTTCTTTAGCTTTGTATGATTGTATACATGAAGGTCGGATGATAGCAGGAGACTGGCGAGTACAAGCAGAGAATGATACTGGACACTTCAGAGCTAAAATCACCTGGCCAGTGCTCAGTCACTGGTCATCAAAGCATTACACACCTGGGAGCTGGGTGAAAGCAGTTTGGGGCATAACTAGTAACTACGAGAACAGAGGTTCAGTGCACAATGTATGTGACACACAGCACTGGTACTGTGTCCAAGTGTGCTGTGGACCTGTGAAACACTGGAAAAGATCAAGGGGAAAAACACCTGAGCAAATGTGTAGCAGTGACCCCCAAGCAGATCCCAGAAACACAGAGGTTACATCTGACCCTTGTACTCCTCCTGGCAAGGATGGATCCCTTTCCTTAGGCTGATGGTAGAGGAAGAACTGATGTTTCAGAAAGAAAACATGCCCCCAAAACTCCCCTTTGTAGTCAGTCAGTGAGCTCTGCCAAGTGCTTCAAACCTTGTGGATCAGTGTTGGACAAAAGGCAAAAGCTGGAGCAACAGGGGGAAGAGGAATCAGAGGCAAGGAGCCAGCCCTGTGTGGCAGTCACAGTTCCCCCCAAGGACCCTCCCACCAAACCTGCTGCTGTGTGTTGAGCCACAGGACATTGAGCTCTTGCCCACAGCTGGGCAGCAAGACCATGAGGAATGCTGGCAAAGGGCCACATCACACAGGGACGAGGGGACAGCCCCAGGCAGGAGCTGGGATCTACAGCCCAAGGACCTTCTGGGTGATGTCCTGGGGCTAGCAGGCACTAACACTCCTCTGTTGAGGAGGTCTGTCCCACACACAGAATTTCACACTGCTTTCTTTATTAATCCAGAAGCCAAAGAAAGCAGTACAACTCGCATCAGGACTCCCTTTTCTGTGCCTCTTTTGCCTCTTTTTCTTATCTGTTACAGTGATACTCTGTTATTCAGTCACTAGATGTTTGGCAACTTGACCAAAAGCACCTTCCCCCCGCCGCCCCCCCCCCCCCCCCCCCCCAGATAGCTGCAAGAAATAAGATGTCATCATTATTTATTCTGTTTTATCTTCAGGAGCTGAGCCAGTCAGCTACAGATTAGTGGAAGGCATCAGCATGCCCCTTCTCACTGACAAAGGAAAGCACCTCACTGAGAAGAGATGAAATCACAGCTAAAAACTCTAGTAGGTTGCTTTCTTGATGGTTACACGGAAAAACTATTTTAAATCTTCTCAGCTGCAAATGACTGTCAATCCTGTGACAGCGACACAGAGGCTGCTGTGGCAAAACTTCTGTGTGCTCATTCATGTGTCAGAGTTCCCAGCCTCTGACCAGAACTGATGCTGCAACATCCGGTGCTGTTGGTGTTGGGGCACTGAAAACAGCCAGCATTTTTAAGGACACCTTGTTGCAGGCCACACGTGAATGTGGTTGTGCAGGTAGGAAACAGGCATGAGAGTCTGGTTTTCTTTGTCATCCCTCCCTAGGCTATCTGGGTATAATTTGAAGCACTTATATTCCAGCTTGATCTAGTTCTATCCATTATTTTATATCCCTGGGTTGGCTATATTAATTTACACAGAGAAGCTATTTGCCTGGTAAATGGTGCAGCAGAGAGATTATCAGACAACCTGCTGTGTTGAAATAGCTGACTTCAAAGCATGGGAAATAACTGTTTAATCAATTTAACATGTTTGGCCACAGGTAAAAGTCTAGCATGACTTAATAATTGTATAACAATTTAAACTTTAACAGAAGCTTGGGAGATTCATTTTATTTCTTGGGGAATTTAATTTTAAATATTGTCAAAATGTATCCTGAGTCCCTTATACAGTCATGGGGAAAAGACACAATACTGGAGTGGCTCTGCAGTGGAAATGAGCTCAGCCTGTCATGCTGGCCAGTGGGGGTGATGCCATCCCATGGAGCCCAGTGTCATCAGCCAAGAAAACCTGTCTGACTCAGCAGTCTTCCCAAACAGGCAGATTTTGTGTCCATGTTTCTTTGTCAAGTTTGTGTCTTTTTGTCACAGAAGAAAAAATTCCTAGTGATTCCAGACTTTAGTAAAATATAAATGCAAAGTTCAAGGGTATGTTTAAGCTAGTGGCTGCAAAAAAGCTCACCCAATTTAGTTAGCACAGGAGGTAATCTCACTCTGCTTCTGCCCATGGCCACCAGAATGTGACCGAAGTGCATCAGGAAAGATGAGTCTCACAGCTCATGCAGCTGGGGAAGTGAACAAAACCACACATCAAGATTGCACTAAATCTGGATATTTTTGAGATTACTGGGAGACTGTGATGACAGTTCTTTATAATACATATTTCTCCCCAGCTCAAATGCATCACTGTTGAGATGAGAAAAGCAACAGTGCAGTTTAGGACTCTGCTCCCTCCTGGCTGTTTCCCCACACCACTGAGCAGTGCTGGCACTGCTTGACATTCCAGCTGGGCTCCCTAGGTGGGCTGTGCTCCAGCAAGGCATGCTGTCTTCTCAGATTCCTTCCCAAGACCTGCTCTCAGGGTGACTGCAGTTTGCCACCTTTCCTAAGCAAACCCTGGCTAATGGACAAAGAAACACAGTCCAGGTCCTCCCAGCTCTGCATTTGTTTGGTTAAGTTCTGGCACTGGGGCTCAGAGTCCTATTTCTTTCTAGCAGATGTACCCACACACAGATACACTTTCACCCACCGACACACACTGATCTTTACTGTATGGTTTGGGGACATCAAAGTGTTAACCACTGTTAGCATAATTAAACCAAATTACTCTAGAGGAGATGGCAGCTAAGGCACTCTCAGCACACTGAGGAGGTCCTATGAGAAAATGCTTTGCTAGCTCATACCTTTGTTTTCTGCTCTCTCAGGGCAAATTTAAGATAACGCTCGTGTTTGCTTTGCAGTGAGCATGCTGACTTTGCATTGTTCTTCCACCCAGACTCGCTATTGCTTGATTTTAAACTAGGAGATAAAACTCTGGGCAAAGACTCCATTGCACAGCTCATTTTTCTTTTCAGCAGAACGGAAAAAAGATGAGGCATTTGCATTTCATGTGTGCTTAGGACAAAATTTCTAGCCTGGCTTCAACTTTTGCTTTTGCAACATCATCTGTTAGAGCTTGTTTGCTTGCAGCCTTTCAGTGTCATGCTGTGGACTGGCCTCAGCAGCTGAATCTATCACACCTACTTAAACTAGACACACTGCTACCAATATAAAATGCAGCATGTCCACAAGTAATTACTGAAATGGTCCTTGCCAGAGCAAGGGCAGTTAAACCCACAGCCTGCTCAGTGGAGTAATGGAGTTATGTCATTATACCACTGTCTCATACAGAAACTGTTTATGCCCCTTCCCTTGAGCACCATGAGCTGCACTCCTCAGGCACATCTGTATTGGTGTAATGCAGGGAGTCTCCCACTGGCTCAGCTCTCAGAGAGAACTCAAAACACAATGGCAGGTCTGGGCTTGCCAAGAATAAGAGCTGCTGTAAGTCAGCTAAGTATGGGAGTCACACAGCCAGAGGGACAACAGACCTAATCCTGTGGTGTTGGCTAGCAGTGGAAGCTGTGAGTTTTACAAGGCTTCATATGTTGAATTTTGGTCAAAAAGGCAGAAAGAGTTAAATCAATTTCCCAAAATTATATTCAGTGATGTGCTGAATCATTCCATCTTCCATTACACTAGACGCACATAAACCCAAGGTTCTGCTATGATTTAAAGGACTGGTTTGAAATAATACAGTACTAGATGGAAAATTTTCTGAATGACATAAGAAATCTTTTTTTATTTGTCATCTGCTGAAGAGTTTAAGCTCACCCAAGTCACTCATGCTAGAACAAAAGTTCACACAAGGATTTAGGATAGTAACACCTTCCCATCACAGTTCCACTGCATTATTTCCTCAGGTAAACAGCCCTACTTCAGTTAAAATTTACTGATATAACAATAAAACATCCACACAGAAAGCACTGGCAGTTTTCCTCCCCTTACTATTGGAACAGTCTGTATCTTATATGTTTCCTTTTCATATGAAGAACATCAGTTCTCTATTTTTGGTCTGTTTTGTGCTGCTGATCTGCTGCAGCCCATCCTGTTACACATTACCTGGGAGGAGTCATTTGATTTGGTACACAACAGCAGGAGTCTGAGCATCTGAGCATATTGTCACATGTGATCCACGTTACTCGTACACAAGTCTAAGGAGGAGTTGAGACAGGATGTCTGCAGCAAGGATGTTTGCCAGAGTACAACCTACAGGAGTATAGGCAGGGTGGATTATCGTTGGGTCTGACCTCTCACAAAGCATCAAAGTAGGTGCAATGACTATGTTCTTCCTTTAGAATTGGAGCATCTTTGTGTCCAAGCTTAGATCTTCCAACGCCTACTGCGGCTACGTTGTGCCTAAGCTGTAAGATAACTACAGTCAAGCAAAAGACACAGGTTTGGGTGGCAAGTGTATGAACCATGATGCTAAAAAATCTGTTCTCTTACAGTCTCTTGATAGAGTCCTCAATTCTTTGCTATTATTGCACTGTGTGTTCACAAGAGCACTTGTTTGCTTTTTGGTCAGAGAGAGCAAAGTCTTGTTAAATATAGCCACTTGCTCAATAAAATGTAGCTGAAATACCATATTCACCCTACGCTTATCTTCTACTGAACAGAAATGTTGGCTGACAAGAAGTCTGACCACAGGACTGGCTGTCCTTTAGAAGCACAGTGACGGGAACTTGAAGGCACCACTGCTCCCTGAAGAAGAATGGGTGGTGGCTTGTAATTTAAACCTCCTGTCAATGCAAATTCTACCATGCTCATTACAATGCCAAAAAGAAAAATGAATACCTCCATCAAAAGCAAATTATATGATGCAGAAATCTTGCATTCATTCTATAATCACATGCTGACCAAGGTTACTATCATTTACTATAGAGCGACTTCAGTGGGATCCAAAAATTGTTTCATTATATAGGGAGCAAAATAGGTGCTTTCAATCAAAAATGCCTAAGAAGGAACAAGTGAAGATGCTAGATGAGGCCTTCTGGGAGGTAAGAAGGATGACTTGGATGCAATCAGTCATTTATTCTGATCTGGCCACAGCCCCAGGAAGTGTCTGAAGTAAGACTGCTCCCACACTGGAGATACCACTCTCTTTAAAGGAATATATAATATATGGTGTATTATAGGCTTTTAAATGCTTCAGTTTGGCACAAAATCCTGACTGTAGGAGGCTAGGAATCTTTCCAAGAAAAGGCATATAGAACAGTGCTGTTATTGTAGTTATGACTGTAGCAGCTGAATCACCACCGGGGTCCTGACAGTGAAGGTGCTTTGAGCTGACCCATGGTCCACATCCTCTGGGAGCACAACTTTCTACTCCAAGTGACCCAGAGAGTTCACTGAGAGGCTGCATTGTCCATGCCAGCCACGTGAGAAGGTGCTGTTACTAGCCAAGGAACAGACCTCGAGTGGCCAGTTATGTTTCATGTATTGATGGAATCTTGGGCCAGGTTTTGAGTGCCTTCAAGGTTACTTTTCTGAGCTCTGTTTGATCAGGTCTCAGCTTTCTGCAGCCCTGACTGTCATCCTTTTCTTCTCTCTACCTTCTAGCTGTCCTATCACCCTATAGGAATGGATACTTATATAAAAACTGTTAATCATGAACATATCTCACTACTCTTTGTTATCCTGGAATTGAATATTAAGTTTTTATCTACCTCTGACACATTGATAGGATTAATTTACCAGCATAAAAAAAAAGCATCCAAAAGCAAACAGATTTGCATTTTTTTGGTACATACAAAGAGTTATCTGGGCTACAGAATCAGTGAAACCTGGTTTTCACAGCTTCTCTAGTGTGGATAATCTGATGTCTGGCACAGATGAACTCAGCAATTACTCCCACAGTACATGCTGTCAAAGTGTCTGCCCTAGATCAGGTCATTCAGCATCATGAATTTGGCATGTGTCAGACTGACCCTCATCACTTTGTCACAGTGGACACAAAAAAAAGTATATTATCAAAATATATAAAGTGCAATTGAGAGAAGGCAAGAGAGAATGAGATAAATGAAATATAACCTAAATCTCAGAAAACACAAGTTGAAAATTTACTGACTCAAAGTTGAAACCAGAAAATATCAGGAACAGGGAAGACAAGTTCTGCAGTGGCCTAAAAAGAAACCTCTCAAAAGAGCCTTACACATAGCACCTGGTTTCCATCAGGACTGAAAGCAGTTCATGCATTTGCACAATTTGCCAATTTTTTTTTCCAATACTAATTATGTTCTCACTAGCAATGTATGTGCATCCTTAAGAAGTTCCATTTCAAAGACGAGTAAGGTTGCTAAGTGACATTAACCTAAATCAAGGAAGTGAAAAATTAACACCTCACATCTGGCACTGCCCACATATTAAATGCAATATTCTTATGAAATATAAAGAAAGCCACATTTGAGTACTTATGCAGCTTATAGACAGAGGTTGCTGTCCACTTAATTCTTTCACTGTCTAAATAATTTTCCTTATGTGAAAGAAACAAATGGAATTGTAGGTACTGTAGATACGGTCTTCAAAACATAGATACATAGATAGCAACACAGACACGGTCTTAAAAATCCTCAGGAAGGGCCTGGTGACAAACCAGCATGTAGAAATGTGTAGAACCAGAGAGGCATAGACATGTCTCATGGAAGAACAGGTAGTGTAAAGTGCTGGAGCAGCTTTAACAAAGACACAGAGTCCTGTATGAAAAGTAATTCCTGCTTAAGTACTCCATGAGAGCACAGCCAGGTAGATAAAAACTTTCTTGAGGAAGAAGTGTTGCTTTTGAATATCCAATTCATGCATCCTCCAACAGGAAGAACTTGCTCAGTGCCAGTTCTGCAGCAGGTTACTGCATAGATATTTCTGTTGCAATGGAAAAAACCCTAAGGAACACAAGTACCCAACCCCACAATGCAAAGCTCTCTGCCAGCTACTCTGGACAATGCAGGTAGCATTAACTTGCACTCATTTGGTACTTAATAACCTCAGCACATTTCACAAGTGCGAGAGGGCACCTTTCGCATGTCTGCTACAGAGGCCAAAGTGCAGAGATTTCATTACATCAGGTAATTGCTTCAGGCTAGACAGTCAAACACTGCAAGTCCCAGGAACTTAGACTGATTATCTTCAGCAGTAAGGAGATGCATGTGCAGTACATGTAAATAAGGAATTTGTCTAAGAAGTAGTGGGGAAATGGATCATATTTCAAGTTCAGGTCAGCAGAAGTTACTGATTGTAAAATTTTCTGCCATTCTGAAGGTGCAAAAAAAAAGGGTTTTTTTCCCTTTAGACATACCAATCTCTTACATACTTTGTAATTTCTGCCTTTTGAGTTGATTTTTTTCCAGGAATTTAAAATAGACATGCACTTCCATTTCACATCTACTGGAGAAATTTTGAGATGCCTTCCCTGGAGAAAAGAAATATCTACCAGTGCCATTTTTTAACGTTTCTGTCTCCTGCCTGTTCAAGTCCTGTCTCATGACACAAACTTAGTAAAGCAGAGAGAAGGGCAGCTGTCCAAACACACAAAATTATCCTTCTTCCCGTGTGAGTACTAAAGGTTGTGATGACACCTGCTGGCTCCATGGGGACTCGGCAAACACCAGCCAGACCCTTCTAGAGCGCTTCAGTACTTGCAATTTAAAAATGGAGGATAAATAAATAATTGTGAATTAAAATTTGTTATTGCTGCAAGTCAGAAAATCATAGGAAAAAAGGCTATGAACTTTAAAAGGTAATTTACTCCATCCCCTGGAAAAAAACAGGGTTTGTGCTACTTCTGTCTTACATGATGGATGATTGCTTTTCCTCTTAGTGAAAATTGGTAGTACTTCTCTGGACACAGTGTTATAGTCTTTCATCATTTTTGCATTTCCTATAAAACATTCCACAGAAAGATGTGTTATTAACAGGCAATTATACTTTCATTTGTGTGTTCAAGGACAGTTAGCACTTGACTGTGAATTTGAAAGCATATTGTAGGTATTTCAGCCCTATTTATGAGGTACCACAGCTTTACTGCTTTGTCCACCTTGTACAGTAGTACATCTGTGGATCCCACATCCCACCCCAGGTGACATACAGGAATAGGTACCTTCCAAAGAGGCTTTCCACTACAGGAATCCTGGCACATGACCAGTGGCATAGCTGTACAAAAGGGGACAAACTTATAAACAGTGTAGCCCTGGAGACACAGTTTTATCCAGATTATTTCAATTATACTGTGCATTCTTGGAGTGGGAGAGGCAGGAGTCACCTTGATGAACAGCTTGTTGACAAACTGTGTTCAAGAGACTGTATAAAGAGCTGTTTTATAACTGTTGGATCATGTTAGTGTATGTGTTATGAGTAATTTCACAGTGAGACTTCAGAAGAATTACAGATCTCTGCAGATCATCCCCTGCACTATTCCTGGTACTTTGTTTAGTCTAAGAAACATGGAGGAGGTTAGATCACGTTCAGCCTAAATATTTTCCTGAATTGACACTTTTTACTTTCTCATCAGTGTCCAGTATGGTCAGTATTTCTGACTGATTCCACCTAGAACCCTGAAGACAGTTGTAAATACCCTGTTTCTGCCCTTGAGAGACCAAATTCGTAGCCACTAGCTGGGGACAGAAATTTTCAGTGCCTTGAGTGAAATGTGTCTGTTTAGATACTACCTTGTTTGAGCAAGGCAAGGAACTCAGTTCCAGAAAATCTCTCACTGGGAAGCTGGTACAGCTCAATTAATTAAACCACAGGTGTCCTTCCTGGAACCTGCTCTCAGTAGTGCAATCATGCCCACCATATCTCATAGCCCACTTTGAATCTCAGCTGTGGTTGAGTTACCAGCTGCTAAAATGGGTCATGGCATGTGGAACAGAGGCATTACTTAGGCAAGCACTATTGCTGTTCCAAGGAGATCATAACTGGGAGGAATCATAGTCAGCACAGGGAACCTAAGCCCCCAAACCCCAAATATTAGGATGACTGGCTTCTTCATGGTCACAGAAGGTTTCCTGAAACTGACTGAGGAAATTAAGTAATAGAAAAAGCAGGCACTGAAATAGAGGTTTGTCAGCCCCACAAGAACTGCAAAAGGAATAATTCTGTCTTAATAACAGAAACTCTCTATTTGGAACAAGCAGCTGAATCTGCCTCTGCAGTACCTACCCCCAGGTACTCAAGAGTTACAGAGTTTTGTCAAACAGATTGGTGGGAACCTGGACTACATCATCACTGCCAAGTTTTTCATAGTTGTATATGCATCCAGAAACAGTTGTCTATTAGAGAACAGTCAGTCTTTGGCTCAACTGCTGCCCAGCCTCAGCACTGGCACAAGCTCCCAGCAGAGACACGACTGGGCAGCAGCACACCTGTATTGGCCTTGCTTGTTCTGGTTTCAGAGGTGGTTTTGTCCTAAACTGTGGAAAAATGCAATTCTGCCAGAGTCATACACTGGCAATCCTCTCCCAGTAAATCACTCAGTGAACACGTATAGTTTGACAGAGTGTTACCCATATGTTGTGTGGAGTTTAACTGCTCAGAAAGCTCTGTTGAATCCAAAGGGCAACTGACAATATAAATAGGAGTTTGTGGGAGGAATACGTTACTCCTGATAGTGTATGGTGGATATGCTCAGCAAGGTGTTACCTGGCATAAAAAACTAGCAAGGGCTTTGTGGGTAACTAGAGAGGAAGACAATTCTCTCACATCTCTGTACACAGACAATATATCTCATAACAGCCTTTTTCCTCTGGGTAAAACAGGGTTTATATGGACTTTGTGGTCCAGCAAAGGTTTAGCCTAGATATTCAAAGACTTCAAGTTTTCTTCAAACCCCTCCTTTCAGTACCATCTTAATCTTTTCAATATAAAACATCAATATTGAGTGTCTTAACTCAGCTTCCAGCAGTGACCACATAACTCAGTGGAGTTGTGCATCTTCAGCAAGGATGAAGAGGCTTGTTTGCTACTGTCATCACAAATAACTGCTGATTTTGCTGAGCACAAAAGCTGGGCTCTGTGTCCATCAGGTTTTCCTTGTATTTCCTTTTGGGCCACAACCACAGTACCACAGGCTCCAAAGACACACAGATTCAGAGGCAGACCACAGTAGTGCAGCTTTGTTCAACCACATCAGATGCAAATTTCTTCCATGCGATGAGAAGACATTTGAATTTCAAATCCAACTGAATTAACCACAAATATATATAGACTAGGAAGTAGGAAAAAAAAAAGCCCAGTCACATGGATAGAGAACAGAAGTTCTGAGCTTTTCATGCTTAAGGACTAGACTGCCTGATATTAGAGCAGGGCCTTCAGTTTGTAACCCCATCTTATTTTCCCATATTCTTTAATACAGTGTCTACACTGGGGGGCTATTATGACTGGGGTTGCTTCTAAAAGGAAGAATATTTCCAATTAATTTAAACCAACAAGAATTTAAGAAGCTAGAGCCTGTGACTCCTTGAACTTCTTAAGAGCATAAACCCCACAACTCTCTTCCAGTATGGTGTCCTTACAACACAGATACAAATCTGGTTAGACAATGGAAGACAGACATTCTGTTCTGAAGCCCTTCCTAATCAAATCTTGCATTTTGTAAGTAAACAATCTTCTAGAAGCAATACTCATCAGCAACAAACAAATTTTTTAAATTGAGTCCTGGATGCCCTAATTCTTTATGGGCTTTCAAAAATGTCCAACATATTCACTTAGACTGCATATAATGTTTATTTTTTTCAGTTCAGTGGTAAATTAGAGACTAGTACCCTTATCTCACATTTTAAAGCCAAATTATTTTTCTTTTACAATCCAAATCAAAATTAAATGTTCTATTTCATTTGGGAGTGTTTTTGAAAATAATTTAGGAACAAAAGGGGAAGATATGGAATTCCATGTTTATGTTTTATCTTGAATTAGGCCAGTGATCAAAATAGTGAAGAGTTTAGACCATCCCATGCTACAGAAATTGTTGAATGAACTGTCTTAAAGAATGTGCCTTGCTCAACTAATAAGGCTCAAGACCCAAAGCCAGCCTTCAAATATGTTCACGCAACTGAAAATTCAAAAAATTTATTAATGCCTCCCATAGCTCTGTATAACTTTTGCAGGAATATCAGCTTGGCCCACTTTGTATTTTATGGGAGAAACATCCCTCAGTGGTTATCAGGCGGTTGATGTTGGCAGACTGATACAAATACCCGGCAGCTCTCCAAAGAGGGAGTGAAGCCCTGGCCTCTCCTCTCAAAGAGTGGCCAAACTGCAGGGCAAGGGAGATGGCAACACCCCTACAAATGTTCTGTACCTTCTCCCTCCCTCTGTCCCTCCCTCCTTCCCTTGTGCTCCCCCTGGCTTGGTGAATATTGACATATTCTTGTAGGCAAGGCGATTATTTAAGCAGGATTGGATACATCTTCCACCATGGAGTAGCTCAGAGCCTGCCTGAAAAATAATTCTCATGGGCTATTGGATGTGGGGTGCCACGTCTTCACAGGGTGCTGAAGGCCTAAATGCAAAGAATTTATTGTTCTCTTGTTTCTCATGAAAGACATAATGTATTTACTGGAATATAACCCTCTCTTATTTACTGGAATATAACCCTCCCTCATTATGCCATTTATAGGAAACACATATTCAGTGTTTATAAAGCAGTTAATTTATAACAGACAAAACCAGATTATCAGTCTCTGGAAAAGCAAATATTTGTTCAAAAACTTCTAAATGGGACAGACATCTTCATCTCATATTTAAACATAACCGATTGAGAAAAGTAACAGAAGAGCTACCTAAACAGGTAAGATAAGATTTATATGAAGCATATAGATTGTAAAGGAAAAAATATTATATTTTAAATACATAATGCAATTTTATATCATTATCAATGATTCTCTAGATGTGATGTTTTAAATGGTTGTAGACTTTAATCAACTTCTAATAGATTTCTCTCTCGCTCTAATGCCTTCAGAAGAAAAAGGCATTTGCACAAGAAGCTTCTTTCTTTGATATTGCCAGAAATAAATAATTCTTAAAATGGAAATAATGTTCACTTTGCTCTAACACACATTTATTAATGAACTGACTGCTCTATAAATAAAGTGAGTTTTCTAAAATTAGCAATAAGCTTCTCTCAGGTCTAAAAATACAAGTTTATAATGTACATAAACATAAATTCTACTTTATTGTTCCCAGAACCGTTTTTTCCAGTTCATGCTCTATTTCTACCTAGTAACGGTGAATGATACAGTTGCTGTAATGTCAACTTTAAATGTTTGCAATCTCAGATTTGCAGTGATTATTTAGTACAACTGCAAGGTTCTTATTCCCATGTCCATTACACCCAAATCAGTAGCAATAGTGTGTGTGTTTGCCTGAGGATTCAGGAATGTTTTCTTGAGTGTTCAATAGTTTGGGATAAACCTGTAAACAAGAGCTTCTGCATTTGCCCTTTCTGTCCAAAACCCACGTGTGTTGGGAAGGCAGAGCCCTCTGGAAGGCAGCTCAGCAGTTTGCCCAGTCAGTCCCTTCACATCTCCTCGGAGAAGCTGGTGGCCACTTGGGCCAAGTTCTGTCCCAGCCCTCCTAGAGAGAGGCAGCAGTGACATCTGCCAAACGCAACACTGCCAGATGTTGTGCAGGAGTTGCACCCTGCCTAGAAAAGATGAGGAAGAGCTTGCAGTCTGCAATGCCTGGTGAGCAGATAGGTCTGATGCTCTTTTAGAGGGAGAGACTACTGCTGCAGGAAATCCTTTCCCTGTGATTGAATATGATCAAAAGCAAATTTTTCCAATTCCTGCCTCTTTGCTAGAGCTGACTCTGCAGTGTCCAAGGAAGCTTATTCAAAGTAGGGAAGACTCCCAGAGGAAAGAACCTCCTTCTTTGCTGCCAGGGCAGGTGCAGCACTGCGGCAGGAACAGGACCTCTGTGCCTGTGTTACTTCCCACAGAAGTGGGTCACTACATAAGGAGAAGGAATGCTCAGCAGTTACTGCAGTAGCTCTGAGCTGCACTGCTTCAGCCTGCCAGGGGACAGTGAGTATCCCAGCCCTCCAGAATTCACATGCACTGCTTGACCAGCAAGGCAGGAGCTGAAGTCAAGTCATCCCCTTCCCTGCTCCAGTCCTGAAAATCCAGACACTGGGAATCTCATTAAAAATAAATTAAGGGTTAATGGGAAAGAAAAATAAACAAAAAAATATTCACAACACATTTGCTGCATGTTTTGCTCTGTTCTCTATCTGCCATGCACTCGAGAGCAGGCATAGCATTCACCAAATTCACTGCCTCCCAATTGTCATGACAGCCCATCTGTGTCGCAGCAAGTACAGAACGTGACCTATTATCTCAAAAGAAAATAGCACACCACCTGACTGCCAAAAGCACCTCGTGACTTGGCACCCAAATGTCTCACTACTCACATCTACATACCTTTTCAGGACTAACTCCCACAGCCTGCATCAGCCAACTGTGAAATTCAGCTGAACTCTGAATAAATCTGATGAAACCAGCTTTCCCATATGCCAAATCACAAAATATACAATGACCGTAATTTGCTGATACAGATCCTTAACTTAAACAGATTGCCATGTGATTCTAGACTGTTGAATCACTCACTACTTTAATGACAGGCCATATAATCCATCTTGTAATCGCATTTATCCTTTGCCCACTGCTATACAAAAGGATTCTCTAAGGTTTGGTGTTCTTGAACATCCTGTTTTATTTGCAATGGGAAAAGGCATCTCCAAAGATTGTGGCCATTCAAATTTTTTCCATAAGGTGCAATTCAACACTGCAGCATGGAAGAGAATTCACATATTGCCTTAATGGAAAGATGGACGATAATCGTATTTGCACTTTATGCTTGCAAAGTACATTTCATTTGCAAATTTACACAATGTCTGATGCCAAGGTTTGCCTGAGGTGTCCTGTAAGATCTGCCTAGTCATTCTCTGAGCATTTTGTTGTCCAGGTTTAGACTATATACCCTGAAGATGCAGAAAGATCACTTAACTACATCTATGACCTTTTGCATTGTGAATGGAAGAACACACTAAAAAGAAATTTTGATTCTTTTTTCCTAGGAAAAAAACAAACTCTAAAGAGCTCACTATTGGATGTCAACATGAAAACAGGAATCTACATACTTCTTTTAAGTGAATTATGTTTTGAATGCATCAATGCTGATATCAAACTTAAATTTCCGAAGGAGGAAAAAGAGAGTAATTTTTTGGAAAGAAATAATGTCAGTATTTCCAAAGAGTGGTATAATCACAAAAATGTCTCTAAGCCTTTTGAAGACCAAGGTCTCGAAGACTTCACCCTTCACAACTTCACTGAAAAGACTGCAAATTTTGGATTTAACCTCTACAGAAAAATTGCAATGACACATGATAACAATGTAATCATCTCTCCCCTCTCTGTGTCAGCTCTTATGAGTGTCTATATGATGGCAGCCAAAGGAGAAACATACAGACAAATCGTAAAAGGTCTAAACCTCCATGCTGTGAAGGACAGAGTGGATCACCAGCATTTACCAGCTCTGTTTAAACAACTGATAGGTAACATCACAATGAATGAAGAGTTTCTCCTCATGCAAGGCATGCTTTCTTTTATTCAGAAGGACTTCAGACTCAAGGAGTCTTTCCTGAATTTATCTAAGCAGTACTTTGATATGGAATTCCTGGAAGTGGACTTTGAAAACTTAACACAGGCAAAACTTTTCATCAATCAAAATATTAACAAAACAACAAAGGGAAAAATCCCAGGGCTTTTTGAAGAGCTGGACCACCAAAATAGACTGGTGCTTGTGGACTACATTGTCTTTAAAGGTAATTGTTGCTTTTATTTTGCAGAATAATTATTTATTAGGAGAACGAAGACTCTAGCTTAAGCTACATTAAGGGGAGTTTAAATTAATTTAGATGTCCTGTTTTCTCTATGTCTCTTTCTAAGTTTACTTTTTTCTATTAAGCTTATTTAATAGGAAATTATTTTTCATGACAAGGAACCACAATTCTTCTATGCTGTCTTCCATACAATAGAGTCACAAAGAGAACAAAAAGCCCTGTGTCAGACTATCTCAGTCTGTCACCAAATTATCCCTCTTTATGACAAGAAACAATATTTTATTTTCATTCACCCATTAAAATGAAAAAGTCTTGGCCACAATAATCTTATATGCTGGATACTGGGCATAAAATAATGGACTGATTTTACATAGTACACAAAATCATTGAAACAAAAACAATTTCTCTAGCTCCATCAAGAATCATCTGCCCCAGAGGAAACCAAGCACCCCATTATATTACCTTACAGGGGAAGGGAAAGAAATACCAGTGATGGGCAGAAACCATTCTGTGGAGAGGTCAGTGAATCCCCATTTAAAATAATGGACAATTAAATTAAATACAGGATACTGAAGAGCTGATAGAGAATTTCAGAGAAGGTTACATGTTATGAAAGGTCAGATGCTCACCAGGCATTTATAAAACAAAGAGAACATAAATTCTGAATTTGACTGGAAACTAACCAACCTTAGAAAAATACTTCCTTTCTTTCTGTGCAAATGAAGCAGTTTATTTTGTGGATTAGTTCAGGATTTTTCTGTAGAAAAATTTGCATACAATAAACATAAAATATACTGTCATAAAATAAGTCATCCACTTATCCCCAACACAACTGACATCCACTTCAACTAGGTACAGAAAATATCCTATAGTTTTTTAAACTTTTTAGAACATTTTTCTGAACAAATTTAAACACACATAATTATTTAATTTCTTTCTTTCCTCAGGCAAGTGGGTCTATCCATTTAATTCCAAATTCACGGAAATGGAGACTTTCCACATAAACAAATACAGAAGTGTACAGGTACCCATGATGTTCAAGACAGATAAAATTAATTCAACATTTGATGAGAACTTAAGATGCACTGTGATAAAGATACCTTACAAAGGGAATGCCCACATGCTGATTGTTATCCCAGAAAAAGAGGGAGACTACATTTCAATTGAAGACCATTTGACTACAGAGCTTGTGGAATCCTGGCTTGGAAACATGAAAACCAGGTACTTCTTTGACACTCATGGGGCCCTAATGTCTTTGATGTCTACTGCAGCAAAGCAAGAAAGCCCAGCAAGGATTAGTTGGTCTTCCTAAGCCTTCTCCCATGGCAGCTTCTCTGTGGCAAGAGGTATCTACAGAGTAGAGGTCCTTAAATGGCCTATCCACAGCCCCAGTGGCATGTGGAAGTTTTGACTCCAAGGGGACAAAACTTTGGCTCCTCTCAGTTAAAAACGTCTCTCTCTGTGAGGGCACGAGTCCTTCCATATTCTTCCTTAGGTCTCCTCTCTCTTTAAATTTAGTACTGTTGAGCAAAAGCTGCAATAAATCTAGACATTTATTAAATATTTATGACCAAGGGAAACCCAGATGAACTGATAAATGTGAATATAAAAATATAAACCCCAATGATTCCTGTGAAATGTAGTTCCTGAAGTGACAATTCTTTTCACCAGTCAATAGTGTGTTGCCCTGGTATTAAGACACTGTAACTGCTGGTGGAAGTATTTATACAGAGAATGAAATGATTTCTAGCATCACTGGAAGTCCACAGGTTAGAAATTATTTTCTGCCAACCTAAATGCCAGCAGACACTCTTCTGTTTTTTTCCCCAACTTTTTCTGTGTAAAGCTTATTAATTCCTGAGTAGCATGCATATCAGCAGTCAAATCACCTACTGTTTGCGTTGAATTTTATTTTTTTTTTTAACAGAAAAGTGGATATTTCATTTCCAAAGTTTAAACTAGAGCAAAAATACAAAATGAAGAAACTGCTTCAAGGTCTTGGAATTAAAAAGCTCTTTACGCGTTCAGCAGATCTGAGTCATCTGACAGATCACAAATATGTAGCAGTTTCACAGGTAAGCCAACTAAAATTATTTGCTGTTTGGATTAGAATAGTATATAAATGGCCCAGCCAAGACAGTCATATAAATTTCTAGGGACACTAACAGCAAAGTACCTCATCTACCAGGTATATGCAATCTACGCATCTTAATCAGGACAGATCCCACTTTAACTATGGGGTATGTAGAGGTAAGGGGCAGTGACATCTCATAGGTGCTCAACACCTCCCAAAGCTAACCCATCACAGGAGAAAAGCTCTGCTTCTAGAGGAATATGTCTGGCAGGGAATGAGCACAATTTCACAGAAACTGTGAACAAGGAAGATGTTGTAAATGACAGTCAAACGGCCAAAGCCAGGACAAGGAAGGAAATTCAAGGGAAGAACTCCTCATACACAGTCCAGAGACAGGTATACTTCTCGCAAAATAAAGAACCTTAGAAAGATTAAGTAATAAAATCTCAAAAAGGTAGCAGTGAGGAAGAGATGTCAAAGCACTCCTGCTTTTCCTTCTGCATACCGTGGAAAAAACAGAATCTCACAGCAAAGGATTGACACAATATAGTTGTACTCCAACCCACACAGATGTTCCACTTCGTATGCTGAAACTCTAAAGGAACCTTTAAACAGGTAAAGGCAAGGACATTGAATGACCAAGAAGGGGTACAGCACACAGCCCCATGGAAAAAGAGGAGCAGGAAGAGATATTTTGTACCACCTTTTTGTTTAAGGGAGAGTACAGATGAATTTCAGAAAACTGATAGAAAACAGAAGCAGAATGAGAAGCAGAAATGAATGGAAGACAAAGGACTTTCAATCACATCAATGTTAAGAAGGAATAAGTCTATGTGACCAGAGATGTCTTACGAAAAAGAAACAGCTAGTCTATAAAAAAGACAATTTGCTGATAATAGAAGATTAAAAGGCATGGTCAAAGAAAGGAGATGAAAGACGTAACACACAGGGACACTTGTGCCCACAAGAATGGAGTGTGTGGAACACAAGACAAAAAGCAAATAATTCTGAATGCAAATTCATACATTACAGTAAAAGTTAAAAAATTTCTGAAACAAGATGAATTTATAAACAAGATCTAAATAAAATTCATCTGGCACAGGAATCAGAAACATAGGTAAGGGAACATTATAAACTTAGGAAATCGTAGCATGCAACTGCTTGTGGTTGCACAGGTTTGTATGGCTCTGTCGATCCAGGACTGTAACTCCAGGAGAGGCCTCCAGGAGAATGGTTAAGGTTGGAAGGGACCTCTGGAAATCACCTGGTCCAACTCCTCTGCTCAAGTTGGGTCACCTAGAGCAAATTGCTGAGGTCTGTAGAGGAGACAAATCCTTCTGCAGACACCCTTGTGAGGGCCCCCTGGCACTGTCTTTGAGATAAGAAAAACTACTTGCTTAGAATGACTCATGCTAGAAAAAATGTAAGCTTTTCTTCTTATCTTTTTGGAATATTATTGGTTAGGTTTGGTTCTTTATAATTGGTTGTCCCAAAGAAAGAAAGATAATGTAGTTGGCCAAAATGTATTAACCCTGTTTTCCATTGGTTTACCTGTGATCCCCCCAAACCCTATAAAAGTACACGTGTGATCCCCCATCTTTGGATTTGTAGCCTGACCCCTTCACGGACGATAATAAAGCTTGTGGAAAAAGTCCGAGCTGCTCTCCGGTCTTTTTATGCCGGCTGGAAACTACAGGTGTCTGTGAGAAACCATGAAGCTGAGTGCCTGAAAGGCCAGCACTCACAAACCTTGAAACTTTCCCCTGCCCAACAACAACAGGGCAGGAGGGACAAGAAAAGGTTACAGAGGTCCATGTCCAGACAGCTTCTGAGTATCTCCAAAGAGGAAGAATCCACAGTATCTCTGGGCAACCTGTGCCAGTGCTCAGTCACCCTCACTTGAAAAAGCATTTCCCAGTGCTGAGGGAACCTTCTGTGTTTCAGCTGGTGCCCACTGCCTCTGGTCCTGTCACTGGGCACCACTGACAAGCCTGGCTCCTCCTTCTTTGCACCCTTCCTTTGGGTATTTGTACCCTGTGGTAAAGAATCCTTCTGGTGCTGCTCTTACAAGCCTCCCTACACCAAATCCTTACAGAAGCCTTTGTGATTAGCCAGTTAACAGGGTGGTATAATAAACACTTCTATACAAGTTTCAAAAAAACTCATTCTTGACCTACAGGTTTTCAAAATTGCATTGGCTTAACAAAACAACCTTCCTGGGAAGATGTTAACATCCGAAGAATAAACATTTAATGGATAAAATTGCACTGATTTTCAGCTTGGTATGAACTATTTCACTGTTGTGAAATACTATGGCAATCTGCAGCACTTTTCTCCCTTCCTCTTGATCATGTAATCTTCATGCTGATTCTCAGCAGTTAACTCTATTGTGTTATGAAAAAATCACACTTTAACAGGAGCTGCTAACTGATATTAGAAGCAATATGTGCATCAGCTACACAGTGCCAGAGGAGCATCCTGTCTCTGTGAATTATGAGAGACAAATATATTATTTAAGATTATGCAGCAGAAAGTTCAACAATGGTGAAGCCCTTCAACTGTTTTCACATAAGTAATTCCCAGAATTAGGAATTTAGGAACTGAAAGTCCACAGATGACCAGGCAGTTCATACTGACACTAACACAGCAGAAGCACTCAGAGGTATAAGCAGGCTGAAAGAATAAAATGGAAAAGATTAAAAAAATGAAAAATTGGATTCTGCCAGGCTGCAATTTCAGTGGGAAAGGAAAATCTTCAAACCAATCTGTACCTCACTGTACCTCATTGCTCTACATATTTAGTCTGTGCTACCAAATGTACAAATTAGAAATATACAGGGGAAAAAGCAAAGATTGGTGCATTTCCATAAGCTCTCACAAAATCAGCTGCAAGTTGACATATCCAGCCAGTGTTTGTGACTGGTGAAAACACATTTCCTACAACTGAGAAACTCCTTTGCAGTTAGGTGTCAAAGAGCAGCACTTTACACAAATGCAATGATTGCTTCGTGCAAAACCACAGTCTCTAAGTGAGGTCAGTGCTCAGAAATGTGGAAAAGTGCAGTGACTCCTGAACTAGCCACCACACTGAGCATTGTGGCCATAGTGGCTGTGCTGACTCCTCTGCTGCTGAAGCAGACAGCACAGGGCTCTACCAGTCTAACAGAGGCACACTGCACTGAACTGCTCATTTTAATCCTAAACAGAAGCCTACTTCAACTGAATACCTTCACCTGGAAAAATACTCTTCATGTTAGTATTTACTTCTGCCACGTATTTATTTCTGCCTTGCACTTCAGGTTGTCCAAAAGGCAGTTATTGAAGTGGATGAAGAAGGAACCGAGGCTGCAGCTGCAAGTGGGTCACAAATAACTGCATTCACGGTGCCTCCTGTCATCAAAGTGGACCGACCATTCCTCTTCATGATTTTTGAAGAAACTTTTAAAACATTACTGTTCATTGGCAGGGTGGTTGATCCAACAGAAATGTGAATAAAGGTAATAGTTTCTATTCTTTGGTATGTAAGAGGCTTTATTTTTATTAATTTATTTTAGAATAAAAAGACACTGAAATATGAAATCGGAAAACCTGTTTTGTCTCTCCAGCTACCACTAGGTCGTCCCAGCAGTATTTTATTAATGCCACATAACAAGCTAACTTCATTGAGGCTCAAAGCAACAAAAATGGGACTTGTGAAATCTATCTTTGGTAAAAGAAAACCCAACAACCACAGAAGTGAAATTTTAAAAATCAGCATTTTAGTTACAAATCTGAGTAACAAGCCCCAGACATTGACATGACAAATTATTCAGGAAGCTCATTCCCAAACACTGCAGATTCCTCAATATTATCTTCTGTTGCAAAGAGACTGAAGAGCCCAGTGACCTCAATGTTAGCAGAATTTTTCTAGTTATAAAAACAGACACAGTATCAAGCCCTAAAAGAGAATTCATAACCTTTGTCTAGAGATCTTTATTTTACTACTGTAGCAAATAAGTCTATCAGTAAGTCTACATTGTGAGTGTGACCTTTTCCAAAGTTTTTACGCAGACTATCAAATCACCTCATCTTCTCAGAGTACATGATGTGCCTTAAAAATATTCTTTGAATTAAAAACAATATAGCTCTGAAAAATAACTTAACATACTCTGATCCTGGAAAATCTGGCCTGTACTATTTCATAGCACAAAGCTAGCCCTCCCTAAACCCAGAATTTCTACCTAAAATATCATCTAGACACCAGGGTGAACTGTGTAAACAGAACTCTATAACTGAACTAAGGCAGACTTTGGCAGGAAAAAACACACCTCCATTGAAGTGGAATAAATCTGTTCACAGAGTTGATCCTAAAATCGAAAGGGTGTTGCCAAGATGTTTCAGAAAAATATTTCCATTACCTAAACACAAATTATTTTATTCAAGTAGAGCAGTGCTTCCAACAGAATGACAAGATCTTAACATTTAAAAGATTTTAATTAGCAGAGTCCTATGTATGAAGTACGAAACAACACAAAAAGCTACTTCAAGGTTTATGCAAATAACAGATCTCAATGTTATTTTGTTTGCTCATACAACCTTCACAAAATAATTGCCCAAAAAGGAGCAGAAGACTTTTCAAAATCATTTGGCAAGGAACTTCACAGGTGTCTATCAGTAAACACATATACATTCACCTGCTAGAGAAGCTACAAGAGACATATTCATTACAGCATAAAGCTGGTAAATCTCTAAAAATCACCTCAGATACCATTTGGTTTGTGCCCACAACATCCCAGACACTGATGTAAACCACAAAAGGACCTAGGAGGCAGGCTCCACTGTCTGACTAGACTATGAAAGTGCATTTAACCTAACTCCAGACTGCATTCATTACAAACGTACCCAGAAAGAGAAGCACTCCTTCCTACCACTGGTGTCTATGAAACCAACAAATTCCACTGCACAGTTCACCTTCAGCTGTTATTCCAGAGCTACAGCTGATCAGCAGGTATAAACAGCTCTCTGAAAGGTTCAAATGGTGAACCCCTTCAATTGGTGCTGTTTGACAGAACTAGCCCACAAGTAAGTGGCCCCTAAAAAAGACTGCTTGAACAGAGGTCTGTAGTGCAAAGGACTGATGAAAATATGCACAAGACACCAGAGGTATTGCACAAGGAAAATGTCCACTCCAAAATATATTTAAACAGAGCATTTAAAGATTACATTGAAGGAATTTTGGGTTATTGAGTACAGCATGTGCGATCAACATTAAATAAGTTATTCAGTTTAAAATGACAAACAGCGACAACCAAGAAGGATTGAAAGACAGACTGTTTACAGAACTCATTACATGACAATTAAGGGGAGAAAAAAGCTTCAAATTTCTGGACTTACTGGTTGTTCTGTATTGCTCTAGTAAAGGCATCAAAAGGGCAAACACAGTTTTGAGTCCTGTTCTACAGCTGGCTACTGATGATCTGGTTTGGTCCCTGCCAAAGGTCAGAACATACTGAGCAGACTGCTGTGGCCCACGGGTGAGCAGCTGGCACTTGAGTCAGCTGTGCCTGGGGAACTGGGATTATCTGTTTGCATTAATGAACCAAAAGCAGAACCCAGGAGGAGCCAGCCCAGGTAACCTGTACACCTGTATCAATACTGAATGTTAAACATCATAGCACTCAAAGAAGCTTTTAAAGAAATTCATTATTTACAAGATCCTATGTCTGGCTGCAGAAAAAACTGAAAAATTAAGTATTTCCACAGAACCCAAACAAGGCCTGTGAGTTAAGATGAAGAATACAGCTAAATCCAACTGTGGTGTAGGAAGAATAAGAATTCAGACAGTGCTTAATCCAAAGAAACATTATGTACTTCACACCAGACAGCATACATCCAGCATTATCACTATTTTAAATAAATACCCTTCACAGGCAAGTCCTTTTAATTATTTTAATTATAAAGATGCCCTGAGAATCTTTTTTTAAAGAACATGCATGTACAGCATTGTCCTAGGTTTTATTTTGAGTAAATCATCATTCATGTTTTTATATTATAAAAAGTAACCACACACACATATGCATACACAGACCAGATCATCTTTATCATACATCAATAAATTTTAAAAACCATATATTTCTGATATCAATATATTTATGCTGCCTCCATTTTGAAAGAGAAGCTGACAATAGCTTCATAATATCTCTCTCCAAGTATTGGCATAAATAGAACTTTTCAAAATATGATTGCATGTTTTTCCACATAGATTTTGATAGAAACATTAGCATTAATACAAACAAATGCAGATGACATCACTGAACCATGACAGCTTGCCTTAGCAGCTGATTAAAAACTAGATTCATTATTATAAATTATTAAAGTGAAAATACAATTTGAAATACTAAATTGAAACAAGTCTTTATACAACAAAGCTTATGAAATAAAACTTTTTTTTACATCATCTGGAGACATTTGGTTTTAGATTGCTTTGAAACTTACACAGAATTTTTATGAACTTACTACCTGTAAAAACATTAATTCCAAATTCACAGCACAATGCTTCAAAAGTCTATGTCTCTGTATAGACTGATCAATGGTTCTGGACTTTGGTCTTAAATTAGGTTTGCAGAGTCTTTAAAATGTGGGATTACATTTTCATATTAATAAAATTTCCTTCAATTTCTTGCTTAAAATATGGGAGCTAAGAGTTGCTAAGATTGTAAATAAGCCAATTAAATAATGGGTATGCACATTCTAAATCCAAGACTTCAAACTACAAAGGCGTAACTGAAGAAAAAAATCTTCTCCTTAGCTGCAGGAGATAAGAGCACATAGCTGAAGATGTATTTCATATTGTTTCACTACCATGTCAGAATTCTGTAACCATTACATTGTTTATCAGAACGTATTTTACAGCTTGAAATTGTACTTAAAATGTTTATTTTAAATTTTTAACATTGCAGGATGCATTTTATTCAGTCCAAGCATTACAGAGTCCCATCTGCTGGTCCCACCTTATCCCACTAGAACATTTCTTCCTCCAGTCTCTGGTTCCCTCATTTCTCTGTCAGATGATCTAGGAGTTTGATTTTCTGTTTTTCCTTCATGCAAAAGAAGAAACACACATAATACGTTGTTACTGTATTATTAAATTACATAACATATTAAACTGCTATTGTGCACAACATTTTAACATAACTTTTAGCTGTTGTACTTTAAAAATTACAAGCTGCTGTACTGAACCCACTGAAAAAGCTAAATGGACATATTTTGAGGGCATTCTTCCCAAAAATGGTAAAGTTCTCCATTAAGTTGTTTACAGAAGGTTGTGTAGAGATCCATCTGAATGAGATGATTAAGGTGGTGCAAGCATCTTCTTAAAGCTACCAAAAGTGCCAGAAGTCCGGCACACTACACTGTGATTTCTAGGTGTTCTGTAGACCACAAGGTCATTTGGGTAATTTCTGGATTTTTCATGCCTTGATTTTTTAATCTTTGGATACACTATTTTTTCAGTTTCAAAGTGTTGTAGCTGTGTTGGTTAACAACCATTTGCATCAGTCAGAAATATTTCAAAGAATGGGGTGTAACTTTTAGAATATTAATTTGCATCAATATTTTACAGCATAGTTTACAAATAACAATATATTATTCTGCTTCACTGTTTTAAAAGTGCATATATTATATGATAGTGTATCAGTGTCAGGATACCTACTGGCTTCATCATGGAAATGGGACACAAAACACATGCCAGTCTCACTGGAACTTGGAACTTCCTGCATTTTACATGTCATGATGAAAACATGATTAAAAGCTGTAAGTAATCAACTCAAAGTGTAGAAGATCAGGGACAGAACTATTTCAGTTTGTGTTTAACTTTCTAAGCAATTATATGACTGGATAAAAGACATTACTTTAAGATACTTATCTTAAACATATAACTGGAACATCTTGGTCATGCATCAAACTGGATGTCTTATAGGTCAGTTGTGGACATCTCATGAAACACTGGTATTCCTCTAGATTTACTGTTGCATAAAAATTAACTTTCTAATAATAAATTAGAAATTTCTAATAATAAATTAGAAAATTAATTTTTATGCAACAATAAATCTACTCCTTTTTTTTACAAGATGGAAAACCTGTACCATGCATCCTTGAAGAGTTTTGATTCAAAGAGAAATAAAATCAGCCAATATCTCTATGTCGATAGCCAAGATGCAAAATACTTAAATGCTATCTATACAGTGCATATATTTATTGACGAATCTATAGTTTCTAAATAGTTTTAAACAATTGCATGTTGAACATTTGCAGCCATATTACAACAATATAAACTCAAGCAAAACATATCTAAATTAATCTCATAAAGCTGAAAACATTCAAAATAATATAATGAAGCTATATAGCATAATGATACAGGATTGGACTGATTGAAAGAACACACTGTTCATGATTTATGTCAATGTCTGCACTAGGAAGATTCATGATCTAACTGGCAACTCTTCAACAGGAAGTCAGAAAAACTTCTCTGCTCTGAGTATTAAGGAAGATCTCTTGTGGGACAAAGTGCATTTTCTGATTCTTCCCTATTCCATCAGGTTCTTAAAGCAGGTAGTTACCTCTTTTGTGATTCCTCATTAAGTTATATGGCTGCTGCTTTAGCATAATTCTGGCATTTTCTATGTCCTAAGTATTACCCAAGACCTGGTAAGTGACACCTACACTAAAACAATTCTTCCTTCTCACCTGCTTGTGAGCACTGGATCATGATTTACTAACTTCTTTTTTCCTTGCCTCTATGTTATTTTCAAAAAGAGATAAAACTTTAATTGGCACACACTTACAAATTAGTTCAAACTGAATGTATGAATGCATGAGTGTGGTAAGAAAAGACTTCAGTTCTCCACCAAAGACTCCGAGTTTTGAAAAATTCTTGGAGTACCATCATATATGAAATTAGAAATTCTTCATCCCTGCAAACTGCACTATATTGTCAAAAGTGAACATTTCCCAATATTCTGTAGAGCAATTTTATGGAAAATACTAGGCTTAAGCAATTAAAAAGTATTCTGTCCAAACATACCTCACTTCAAACAAAGAATCATCATTTTTATCTGCTTAGCCCACATATTTACTTGGAAAAAGAAACATATTAGAAGTTACCTTACTTAAGCTGCAGAGCCAGCAAACTAAAAGTTAGGTCTTGCCAGAACTGAGATGGCCAGTGCAAATTTTAACCAGCACATATGTCAATTTGCGTGATGATAGTCTAAAAAAACCCCAACTATTATTGTATCACCTTAGTGAGTTTTCTGCCTTAGTCAGTTCACCAAAAGTGATACTCATTGATGAGCATCTATTCAACTGTACCTCTCATTATACAACTGTCAAATTCTTCTCTCAGAGTGATCTGTCAGCTGCTTATATATTTGGATATTAATTTTTTCCATCAACTCAGAAAATTTTGTTGTTTTGTTTCTTTTTAATTGGAGTATGCATATATTTAGCATCGGGCCTGACTTCCTGAGGAAAAAAAAAAAGTACTGCTAAACATAATCTATGATTGAATGAATTTAACACCAAACATTCCTGTATCTGTATCTCTTAGTATCTCCTTACAGAGCTGCTTCATTTTCTTATGAAAACAGTTAAGGACTGGGTCAGTTTATAAAAGATAAGTTGAATCTACAGCACAGCAGACATTAGACCAACTTGAGAGATGTCTTCTCTCATAAGAACACAGAACACTGAAACTCTTATTCAGAACTAAATGTAGGACATCCTAAGCTTCCTTTTCTTTCCCCAAAAATGTTTTTCTTCCCCTGGTACATCCTCTTTAGCTTCTGACCCTATGCAGTTCAGGGACTTTCTGAACCAGACAAAGCACCCAGATCACTGTGTTTGATCAGATACCTACTTTCAAACACTCTGCTCTTAAGGTATTCATTTGGGAATGGTGCATAGAGACTTGAAGCTGTCTCTCTTACATTCCACTCTCCTGCCTGAAGACAAAAGTGCAAACTGCTCTGTGTGAGCCTTTTCCTGTCCCTCTGTATTTAAACAAAATATAGCAGTTTTATTTTAAATGAAAGATAGAAAAACCTTTGAAATTTGGAAAAGTTTTATGTGATAAAAAAAAATTATGTCTAACTAACCTTTGCACTTCACTGCTTCATGAATATTAATCCATTCATTTTCCCCAAATCCTTGTGGGACAGCAAATAATTGGAATTTCTACAGATTGCTAAAATATTTACAACATTTGAACTAATTTTCTGGTTTTAAAGCAAGGAAAGAAGGCATTCAGTGATTAGGGTGAAAGAAAATGAGGTTTTGAGCACACCTAATTTTTGAAACCACATAGCACTCCATGACATTTTATGTTCCCAAGATAAATGCCCCATTTACTTTATAGACAGCTGAAAATGTCAGCAGGTCTACTAATCTAACTGCTGACTTTGAAATGGTGCACTTTGAAATAAGTGACCCCCTAATGATTACCTATAAGAAGTCTGAAGTACTGTGGGTTGTATTAAGAGAAACCGTTAGACACTGGCAAAGACAGGGACAGAGGGCAAAGTGATTTGGCACCTTAAAGTACTATTCCTGTGAAACCACTTACACAACACAAACATCTGCATAAACAACTTACCTTCCAACCTTCTCTACAAAATAAAAGCAGTTTTAAAAACTATAGGTCACTATGCAAGCTTGAGTTTATTCTAGAAAGCAATTTATCTTGTACAGTGAAGATGGCAGAATTCCAGCAGAAAAAAAATCAAGTACATAAGGAGCTAAATGAATACTGTCCTGACAATTTCTTTTTTTTGTTTATTAAACTTTTAAATGCTTTATTTTACAATTTAGTAATTTTATTAACTTAAAATCCTGAGTAAAGCTGGGGAGACGTTTTTTAAAGAAACTGAAAATACAGAAGTGGAAAAATATGTTCATACAGACATTTAATTCACCAAAAACAGACCATCACTATTGTTTCCTCTTTATACCTGGCCAATCAGCATGTTTCCTCTTTCCTATCTTAGCTTCCAGTTGTAGTTTCTGTTATACTGAAGTCTACTTTCCCAGACTCCCTTTCTTGCTATAGCTGGCTCCATCCCTCTCTCCATTCTGCCTTGGCTAAAAATGCAAATCTCTGCTAGCAAAGAAAAGTCTCAGTTTGAGCCCACAGAATTACAGCTAGTCCAATGACAGTAATTTTCTTACAGTGTAAGAGGAATCTGCAGGGAATTTGCTGCTAGAGTCCACAGAGATTTGGGTGAGTGTATGTCACAGTGATTTTCTATGACTTACAGTTTTAGCACAGGAGCAAAAAATATATCTTTGATTTTATTCTTGCAAAATGCTGAACATCACTGGCTGATGTTTGAAGGAAAGAAGCCTGAGGGAGATGCCTAGCATTGAATTTTTGTTGTTTTTTTTTAAATGGCTATGGTAAGGCAAAGAAGGCAGCATTCATAACAAGTACCAGTACCAGTTCATCCTAAGTCTCAAGATTCCTCATGGAATCGTGACATGATACATAAACATATGTAAGTCCACAAAAAGAAGGAAAATTAGAGACTAAGTAGTCTAAAAATACTTTTATTCTATTTCTCCAAATACAGGCAGCTAAATCACTGTGACTGTAGTTATTACATATCAAAGGCACCAAACTTAACTTTGTCCCATTCCACCCTCTCAATTATGTACCAGCTGAATGCAAATATGTGCAGGAGAAACAATGTGAAAGACTAATTAGAAGGTAATGCCATCTTAGGAACACTTATAATTGCATACATCACATTTCCACCCTGCTATTTCAGTATTTCAAAATCTGTGTGCACAAGTGTAATAAATACAGGCCTAATTTTACATGGCTCTTTTGAGTTCCCTTTGAAAATGTTCCCCCTAGGCTCAGTTTAACATCTTGTCAACAACTTACACGCTCATCTTTCGGGACTGACTCTCCTTACTTCCATTGTTCTTTTGGTCAGCTGAGTTAAATAAGCTGCGAGAAGAGCTGGAAGGGAAGGCAGCATTCCCACTACTACCAGCAGAATGAATCCGGAATGAATCATCTGGAACACAGAGGTGCAGATTAGACAAAGAATTTTGGTTGAAAACAGTACACAGAAAGTAAACACAATGAGATGTTTTTCCTGTGCCAACAGTGGCATATTTCCAATGGCAGTAATCCAGAATTTTAATGGAATGGTTCCTACTTAACATTTCTTCAAATATTTTTATGAAAAAGTCTCACTAAATGACTGGAATACACATTTTAAAATAAAATACTAGTATATTTAATGTATGTAAAGAGTGTGATTTCTTGGGCCAACCTTTAGCTGCTTAAAATTTAGCTATTTAATGTAATTTAATTGCCTAGGGCCTATCGGTAGTGAATGGAAAAACAGGTTTCTCTAAGAAGCCATTCATCTCACTCTTATCTTTAATCATCTCAATTCTTTATAATTTAGTGGACAGAACTTGAAACAGTAGTTTTCCCCCTCTTAATTCAGTAGAAGTTTTACATAATACTCATTCTCCTCATGTAAAATAGGTGGGGAAAAACTGGACACAAAACTTTTTATGATATCTGAAATTCCAACCAGGACATGACAAACTCAGTTTATTTTTGCTAATTTTAAATGAAAATTAAAACAAATGTATAGGGAAAAAATACACTTATTAGACAAGCACTTAAATGCTCAAATGTATTGGGTATCTATTATTCTGCCTTCTTAAGGAGAATGACATCTTAAGAGTATGCCTTTCTAATTGGGCCCATATATTCAGCACCCACACAAAAAAACTGAAGTAAATACATTACAATGATCTACTTACCACGAAAGGATAACATACAACTCTTTCCCACTCCTGATACTGAAGATGTGTACCCTGTAGCAGACCTTTTACTTTAAAAAAAACCAAACCAAACAAAATCAAACTGGTTATTTCCAGGTGTCCCTCTCAATTGTATCATCCTGCCACTTAATAGTATTGGAGGTTATTTCTGAGTTTATATGAAAAACTTAAATGAGAAAGTTACACCGAAATGTCTTTGAGAAATGTACTAAATTAGATTTAGCAATTAATATTGAAAATTATTTTTAATGTATTATAAAAGGTGATATATATGAACTTAAAAGGAATTCATAACCATTTCTAGGCTTCAGCATGCCTTAGATGGTTCTTCTTCCTTCAGTTAATCAATTAAACAGAAAGCTGAAAATATAAGTCACATTCAGTGAGCACATCACTTTCAGAGATCTATAAGCATTAATTTCATAAGAGCTGTCTATTAGCAAACATTTGCCTATGAGGTAAGCAATGAAGATTATAAAGATACTTAGGACACTTGTCTATGTTGCTGTATTTTGGATGCAGTACTTGAGTACTGAAAGATTGGCTTCGAACCAGCTTGGATTTTTTTTCTTCTTTGCCTGAAATTATAAAGAACATTTTTTAATATGAATGTTGCATTTCCTCAGTAATTAAGGACACTTTAAAATATATTTTTCTGTCAACCTATGGTAAATGTAGGAACAAGATGATTTAAATTCTTCAATTAAAGAAACAAACCTTATGCCATTATTTATATACTACAGAGTAAAACAAAACTAAAAACCATAGAATAGACATTTAGTTCTAGGAGAAGAATCTTTTCCTCTGTGCAGTAGGTGAAATTTGGGTCCACACATGTCAACAGCAGCTTTGCTGGGGTTTAACCTGATGACATGAGATCAAAGTATTCCAGGTGAGTTTTTGAACTGTTCTTACCTGCTGATGTACCAGAAGAGCTTCCAGAAATAGAGAGATTGATACTTTTTGCCAACACTGATGATGTTTTACTGTCTCTACCTACAAAAAAAAAGAAGTCCAGTATAATCCCTTCTCTCTTAAAACTTAAATTTATAGAAAAGAGAGGACATAACACATCGCAGACCTGCAGCAAAGACTAATAATATCTAATCCAGTGCTACTAGCACTTTAGAAATACCACAGAAAAGTATTTACACTATATCCCACAATAAAAAGAAACAAGATTACTAAAACTGTAATGTATTTTACTAATAAAGAAAAAAAATATTATTATATATTATTATATATTACTATGCATTATATAAGAGGCATTTTTTATAAATAACTTCAGAAATATGTGGCAACAACTTTTGTTTCCAATTTCTGAAACTCTATTTATTGTATAGTGTCTCCTGCTCCTTTCTCTACTACCTTTGTTAAGAGTAAAGCATGCATAAACATGTATACAAATAAACAAACTTACGCTTCTTTTCCAACATTTTATCATTAATATTTGTAGATCTTCCTTCATTTTTCTGCTTCTCTTTTTCTAATTGTTCCTAAAAGAATCAATAATTTTCTTAGCTATTACTCAGGTATAAGTAAATAAATTGTGTTTCCAAATGACAAGTCACATCTACTCTCTCCTGCTAGTAGTACAATCCCTGATGAATATCCAGAGAACCAGTTATGTAATACAGAAAGAAATCAGGGTACATATTTCATTTAGAAATCACAGTCTGAAGAAAGCTCCAAGTTTAAGTTCATATCTATAACTTATAACTAAAATTATGCTTGGCTTTTGGGGTTTTTTTATATTCAAAAAGATATAGACACTGGCAGCTGGCAATGTAAAAATTTTCTGTAACACAGACACTCTGAAAATAGAACAGGCACGACTTTTATTTCATACAATTCAATGAAAATGCTTTTCTTAAATTTTAAGGTGTGCACAGATATTCAAACTCTATAAAGATCTAAAATTAACGTCTACAGTTGATAAATCCTTATGAAAAACAAAATCAACTACGTAAAATTGTTGAGGTTCATGAATTTATTTGCCCTTCTGTAATATTACCCAGCTTAAAAGTATATTTCATTTGGTGAATAGATATCACTGCAACTTCAAAAAACTATACAACATTAGCTTATTTTCTGTACCATTTTAATAATAAAATTTGTTAAGTGAACCATAATTGCTCTAATCTATTTTTTTCACGTAGTTCTAATTACTACCCTGTCAAGAAAATAAAGAAGTAATTAATTCAGGTCAGGGTTGCTGGAAAATAGCTTCTACCAATTCAGCTACTAAAATTAAGGAAACCTACTAACATATCCACTATTAAAATCTTTAGCTGTCAGATACATTTAAGTGGACTGAATGGCTCCTCATCTGTTTGGGACAGCAACATGTCACAATTCACTGTGTCCATCTCAGGTTCCCCAAAAGCATGCCTGTCACAGACAATGCTTAATGAGGCCTTTGTGATACAGAAGGGTTACACTTATCAGTGGCTTATATAATAAAAATTCACGTGCTTTTCTAAAGTATAGCTGTAGAAACAGGGTAAAAATTGATGCCATCACACAGTACACAGTAACACAGAGCACACTGGAGACTATTTTGCAGCAGGCAAATACTTTCAGTATAAAAGCATTAACTGTATCTACCTGAAGACTGCTAGAGCAAGACTTTGAGTGTGTGATGCAGGTTCAGAGAACAAAGCCGAGCTCGAGACAACGGGAATTGGAAGGAAGTCTGTGGGTGAGATCTATTTGCTCATAGTGACCTGCAATATCTATGGACATCAAAGTGGACCACAAACATAGGAAACAATGACATTTTTTGGAACACTCTCGAATCTCTCCTGGTTCACTACAAAGAAGTTCATTTACTACAAGTCAGAGGAACCATGTTAACAATTTTATTATCAGCTATCAGCGACTCAGGTTCTCCCACCTCAGGCTGGAGGGGAGGCAGCAGAAAGGACTGCAGTGGTCTAATCTAGGCTTTGTGGAGATGTAGTGAAGACACAAGCTGTGGGCTGAAGTGCCTACTGCACCTTTTGCTTTTCTCTTTTTCCTGGCTAATAGGAAAGAAAGCCTGTAACACATAGCATTCATCAGCTTCCTTGGGACAAAAGAAGTTATGAGATTGATTTTGCCTAGGGAAGCTGTGTGTGAATTCTGGGGTGTTTCATGGATCAGCTTGTCATGTTATACACGGTATTTATCAAGAAACTCAAGTTTGCCTTTCTAATTGCTACAGAAAAATTTAAGTACTAAAGAAAAAAATGTTACACGTTACTTTGAAGGACTTTCTCCTATTATAAAGTGCAAAATAAAACCACGCACAGATTGTGAAACTGTCTGGTCTCTCTAAAATACACATTTCACCTACTTTAAAATTATTGCCTCATTAATATGTAGCTACAAACTATTTTAAAAAATGACAGTGTACTGATAAAATATACCATTTCCAAAAGGAGATGTTCTTGTCTCTCTTTTTCTTGATCCAATAAATCATTTTCACAAAATCTTTTCTGAAACTTCAAAATAAAATCAATAAAAATAAAAAATCACTACATGAAAATGGAAACTAAGAGTAGTTGATAAGTACTGAAGTTAGTAAGTACTTACAGCATCTACAGAGATCTCCATTCTGTCCAGCTCTAACACTGTCTATAAAGAAAATTAAAATATTATTTATTATTATTCAATAGCACACTGTGAAGCAAAAAAATGTCTTTTCTTCCTAAATATTTGAAGCCTGTGCTTTTATTTTTGTGGTACAAATGCAGTTTAGAAGTGTCAGAGAGTATTCTCAGAGCCCTTCTGAGACTCACAATGAATATAGATTCACAGAATATCTACATGGAAATCAAAATACACTCAAGGAAGCACCACAGCAAGAACAGCTATAGCACTAGGAACCAGGACTGAAAAAAAGAAACAGAGGAATCTGTCTAACTCAGAAGGTTCCACACAGGTGTTCACTCAGCCTCTCTCCTGCAGACTGGCCCTGTAAGGAAACCACCTACTTGAGCTATTTCCCTTCATGGTTCCTAAATTTGATACTCAGCATGGGCATTCCTTCAAGATGTACTTTTTTGAATATTCACATTAAAAACACACTTGTAACGTTTTAAAATCTTGTAAATACTTTTTCTGTGTATTGTAAAATATACAGACTAACAACATACCTCTGTCTCACAGGCCTGACGAGTTTTACTAGAATCAACATTCAATCTTTCTCTAATCATTTGCTATTTTTTCATAAAGGGCCATTGAGCCAAAATCCTGAATCTGAATCACTGCAAAATAACTGCGATATAAGTAACCAAGGAAACACCAACACTCCTAAATTGCACAGAACATACTATACTACATCATCTTTTAATTGTTCAAAATTGCATAACAGACAGGGAATTGTTCAATCTCCTGTTGTTACATTGTTGTTACAATCTTGTTGATTGAGAAAATCAACAGAAAGTATAAATTTAGTAATCTTAACTTTCAGTGATAAGGCCATGATTAAATGCTGCTTAAAAAGAAAAATGCTTACTCTTTTCACAATACTCAGGACATCTTTGTCTTTCTCTTGACACAGAAGTTTCCTTATACATAATTCCAACTGCTGAAGTAAATGTTTATCAGTGGGAATCTTCAGAGTAGATTTGACTTTTGGCAACAAACAGCATAGCTTCATTCTACAAAAAAAACCCAAACAAACAGCCCAAATATTCACCTTTTGATGCAGATATTTAATATATATTATTAATTCTAAATGCAGTGCATGCTAGCATTAGACACAAAATAATTAAGTTAGGTGGTCTTATTTTTCAGAAGTGATTGTTGCTTATGTGTTGTTTCCAGACATACTGTTTCCAAAAAGTCTCTATAGGTCATGAATACAGTCCATAAACACCTCTGGTTAGTCTGTTTTGTTGTTGTTTTTTTTTTTTGTTTTGTTTTTTTTTTTTTAATCTAGAAAAATAAGGAGAACTCCAGATTTTCCAAGTGATCTCCACATTCAACTTTATCAGTTACCTAAATATCCTGGAAATCCAGTCCACTGGTAGAAAGAACCCAAGTCTCAAAAAAAATTATGTTACTGCAACTCCATACAACTGCAAGGATGAAAACGTATCAGATAGTCTAAAAAGAAGAAAAGAAAGCCCTTCTTTCCCCTTCCTTTTCTTCCTGATTATGTCTGGTGTAGAAGGACCTGGGGGTGCCATTTGACAGCAGCTGAACATGAGCCAGCTGTGCCCAGGTGGCCAAGAAGGCCAGTGGCATCCTGGACTGTGTCAGCAACAGTGCAGCCAGCAGGAGCAGGGCAGGGATTGTCCCCCTGTACTTGTATAGCACCTTGGCCCTGGTGAGGTCACACCTTAAATGCTGTGTTCAGGTCTGGGACCCTCACTACAAGAAAGACATTGAGGGGCTGGAGCATGTCCAGAGAAGGGCAAGAAAGCTGGAGAAGGGTCTGGAGGATAAGGCTGATAAGGAGTGGCTGGGGGAACTGGGGGTGATTTGCCTGGAGAAAAGAAGGCTCAGGGGAGACCTTGTCACTCTCTGCAACTACCTGAAAGGATGGATTACTGGGGTAGGTCTCTTCCCCCAGATAACAAGCAATAGGACAAGAGGAAACAATCTCAAGCTCCTCCAGGGCCAGGAGAGCTTAGATTGGATATATAAACAAGTTCTTTACCAAAATGTTTGTTAAGTGGTGGAGTCACCATCCCTGGAGGTATTTAAAAGATGTGTAGATGTGGTGCTCAGGGACACGGTTTAGTGGTTGACTTATCAATCTCAGGCTAATGGTTGGACTTGATGATCTTAAATGTCTTTTCAAACCTAAACAATTTTGTGGTTCATTCCCTTGATTCTGAGATACTGTTTCTAAACTGTTTATATTAAAAAAATGTGTTCATTGCTTTTTATTTCATTAAACCCAAAATACTCTGCAGACTAAATTAAAAATATTCCATACATCTGACAAAATAAAAATTCCTTCATTTGACCAGACTGTAATAGAAATAGATTAAAAGAAACACCAAAAATACATGGTGATATTCTCTCAGAGTCAACTGGCTTTGGATCACAGACAGTCCTCTGCCAGACACGGTAACTCTGATTATAAACATTCAAAAAAAAATCACATTAATTCATCTTACTATTTTTCATTTTTCAAAATATTTTAATCAAAAATTAATTACAATTTTCCATTATCAAGTTACACCACACTGTAGAAATCCAGAATAGTATTTCCCTAAGTCTCTTTTAAAACCATCAGCTAATGACAATTTCTAACACGTAAACTTCACTCCACTGGGGACAGTGAATTTCTTTTGTACAAAAACAATCCAGAAAAGAATCAAGACAAAATAAATTTTAGTATCAGCTAAGGGATCGCAAGTTCATTCAAGTTTCCATTTAATTAAAGCATTTATTAAGGCGAATAAACTATTTCATATTATATACAAATTTAGTTTATTGTTTTAATATAATCCTCTTAATTTGCATGATTATGAAAATGAGACATGAATTTTAGTCTATATGTACAAAATGATTTAATTTTTAGGATCCTGCTGAGTTAAAATGTGGTAGTTATACTAAACACAGTATCTGTTTAAACAGTTTCACTTAGCAATACACAGTATGTGGTGAAGCTTACTGAGTGCACACATGTACTTGCAAATTCTGCTTACGTAAATCTCTGTGCAGCATTAATATTAGATGTTCAGATATGTAAATGATGACATCATGAATGACACACATCAGAAACAGGATTAAAAGCGTAAAATCACACAAAATATGTGACAAAAACCAGACTTTCCTAATGATAATAACTGCCTGGTCCCTATCCATTTAGAAAAAAAAAAAAGAAAAAAAACAGTACAAAAGTAACAGGAAAAAACACAGTACAAAAATGAATAACAGACCAAATTCCTTCATATATTGTACTGTTTTTCAATTTTCCTTAGCAATAAAGTATATACCCCTTTTCCATAACATAAAATCTGTGTTGTTGTCTAAGTTGTTTAATTCACATCACTGAAAGAATTGCTTGAGTGTTTTACTTTACATATAGTGACAATGAAATGGATGGGAATTGATGGAGATTGAAGCTGTGTTCTCTCTCCATGCCCATGAAACAGTGTATTTCTTTCTTCCCATCTACTGCTCGCTCTCCTCTGCCTCATTGTTCCCTTCACTCCTGCTTTTTGTCTCAAACACTCAGAACTGACCTGCTTCTTGGATTTTCTAGAACCATTTCCACAATCCCCAGCATCTTTAATACTGGTCATTCTGAAGGCTCTTTATGGTTTTACTCAAGTCCCATTATTTAAGCAAAACATATAATTTCTAACAGTATTTCTTAATACATTATTTAAAGCTTTTTTTCCTGTACACTGCTACATATTTTTCATACCTGACATTTGCCACTGGGTCATGTGTAAGTTCAAGCACAGGTAAAAAGAAGTATTTACAGAAGAATGATTTTGAAAACAGTTCCATAATGAATTCACATGTATCTAAAAAACGAAGTCTATTCCAGTAACTTTTTCCTTGGCCCAGTTCTGAAAAATAAAAATTTGCAGATATTATCTGTCAAGTTTTCAATGTCTGACAGAAAACATTTCAAAGGTTGACCTTTGACTTAAAAGATGATAATCACAGGCATCAAAAGACAATTTCTCAGCCTACCTCAATTCTGTCTTTTAGTTAAAAACTATAATTCTGAATTCAATTAATTCTGTCAGTGAGGACTTGAAAAGGCAAAAGAGCAAGTGAACTAGCTACTGTGTTAAACAAAGTCCTGTATGCCTTTCTAGCCTTGTCACACATAATTACATTGAGGAATGTCAATGGGAAATGTTAAAATTTCTAAGTTATCTTTAAAACATATCGCATACACCAAAACATCAACTTTAGGTGACTGATTAATAAATTAATTTCTGAGATTTATTCAGCACTTCTTATGCTGAAGCCTCTAGAGAATTTTACTTCTACAGAGGAACTCTGCTTTTTATACTGCTGCACCCACAGCTTAGTAATTTTGGCTAAGAGAAGTAGGGTTGGAGGGGTCTTGGCGTATTTATCAGTTTCTGCACTGCCTCTTTCCCAATCCATTTAGATAAGCTCCAGATACATTCCTCACATATGCACAGCACATTTTGCTGGTGATAATATGAGCAACTGAATGTCTTCCAGGCATAGTCCCTCCAATGACGGAAGGAAATTACACTGAATAAATGTAACTGTAAATAGACCTTCAGTCAAAACTAACTTTCATTTCTCAGTAATCGAGGAAAGACCGTCTTACGTTCAATCAGTTTCTGAATAACCTCATGTCTCTGCTCTTGTTTGCGATTGTAGCGCAAATAAACGCACAGAGTCCGAGCAGCTGCTTTTTGGACTGGCAGGACGTTCTTGAAAGAAATAATGGGAACATAATTAAATGTATCTGAAAGAATATGACTAAAAACATATATAGAATTTGAAAAAAAATAGCTAAAAAGTAGCCTAACTTTATAAATTCTGAAATAAATGTCATAATGTTAGGGAGAATTAGGAAGTTTGGCCAATTCCTTCTGCCCAACTCGTAGATTTAATTATTTTATATGCACCTTAAAATAGTCCACGTTCGCAAGGCACCTTCTGTATTGCAGGTGTTAGAAATAAAACTTGCAACATCTTCTCTTACAACAGTTTTGTTCTTGAATTAACTCAGTAAAATTTCAGACTAGTAGCTCTAAATGTAATTTATTATAGAAATGCAGAGTTCTTTATCATAAAGAACAAACACCATGTAATGTATGGAATCAGGAAAAAGAAGGCTTATTTCAGAGGAAAAAGTTTTGATTTAACTAGAAACAAACTGGTGATGAGCACAAGGAGAGGAAGAAGTCTTGGGTAGGAGGAAAATTATCAATCCAAATTTTGCTCCTCAAATGAGGGCAAGTTTTCAGCAAAGGTTCTCATAGAAAAAATGCCACAGTTTGGTATATCATATGAAAGGGAGAGTACTTTAATATAACACAGGAAGTACTACACGTAGCAAATATCCAGTGGTGTAACTTGCATTAACAAATAAAAACAAATGAGAAAGTGACCGGTGGGCTCACATTTGTCAAAATGATTGTCAACATCCTGTGAAGAAAACGGTAATAGATCTGATCACTTGGTATGATATGAGGGAGACATGCATATTTTTGTAGTAACTTCTCATGTGTTCTCCATTTTAAAGAAGTTGCTGCTCTCTGTTCTGCTGTTGTTAATGCAGGAATCAAGTCAGGAATAGAGAGTAACTAGAACCAGAAAGATAAACAGTGATTTTACATTTTCAAGCTGTGTGTCTTGTCACTATGCTTAAAAAGCAAATCCCAGCAATATAAGAAGGGAAGACTAATCCAAAAGCTATTTCAGTACCTAATTAAATACACTTTCATCTCCAATCCCTTCTCCTGACAAAGGAAAACTAAACACCATTCTCTTTCTAACACCCTTTTACAGATATTAAGACCATTACGGCAACTCTCCTCAGCATTCTCTTTCTCAAACCAAATGAATCCCATTTCTCTTTTATCCTCTTAATCTTTGCAGTTATTGTTCTCAATCCCCTAATTAGTTTTAGTAGGAATTAATTTTAGTAGGAATTATGCACCTTTTCTCAGTAGAATTTATAGCAGCCAAGCTAAATTCCCTTTAGCATTAAGAAGAATGTAACAGACTGCCACACCTGACATTGCATTTGCTGTATGTTATATACATTTACAGCTGTAAACTTAGGACAAATTCAAAGTCCTTCTGTTCCATCTTAGAGGTGAGGAGTCATGGAATAAACCATCATCCAGAACCACATACAGTTGAATTAGAAAAGGTGGGAGCTGAGTACAGATCTCTAAATTCAGTGTCTTTACATCAGGAAATAGATTTCCTTCTAGCAGAAGCCAGAAAATGGCACCCGTAACATACATACATACATCAATATGAAAAAGATTTAAAATAGGTATTAGCTATCATTCCCTTAACATGAAACTAAGTTTTGTTTTGACTTAACTGTAGTTAATTAGAAAAAGAACATGTGTAACTGTTCATTTTCATAATAACTCTAATATTTCCAAACATTTTGTTAATGTTAAAGCTTATAAAGTCAGCAATCAAAAAAACCAAACAGAAATTTCATATCTCTCCAAAGCAGAAACTAATCATGAAAGCTTTTTTCTACAAGATTTGTCTGAAATTTCTTACTACCTTCATTTAGAAAAAAAAAATTAAAAACCTTATGAGAATACCCACCTTGCTTTCCGATCCATTGTTTTCTCCTCCATTAGTCATCAGTTCAAGGATTTCAGGAAGGTGACCTACTAGGGCATCTAACACCTATTTAAAGAAAGGCTGCATGAAAGAGGTCTGTAAATGAACTCAACTCCATTTTTAAATCTCACCAACATATCCCTGCTGACACCTTTTAAGTTACTGCTCTCTCATGTTGAAAAAAAAAAAAAAAAAGGAGATTAGTTGCATTGATTAGTTGGATTGATGACTGATACTTTAAGGCAGTAAGTAATATAAGCATTACAGGTCTCAGTTTTTATTTATGTGATCAGACAAGTTTTCTAACTGGAGCAGTCTAACTTATTACTGGAGTACCTGATATCATAGAAAATGATGATTTTTTTTTCAAAAATATAAATATGTCTCTTTTTTCCATCCAAAAAAATTCTCACCATGTTAACTGCAATAGAACTCATTCATGTTCTATAAAAGTAATCTTGGACCAAATCTCTTTCTGTAAATCTTGATCTTCGAGCCATATATACAACTTCTTTATCTCCTCTTCAGTTGGACAATAAAAATAAAACACAGCAAAAGACCTTGAATCCTATGAACTATTATTTTAATGGTACAAAACCCAAAATTTTTTAGAGTCTGTAAGGTAATAAATAATACAGCAATTACAACTATTTAGAATTAGTATTCTTAAAAGCTAATTAATTTAGACAGGGTTTACTAAATTCAAACACTTTCCTATTTTCCTCCTTTTTATTCACAGAAGGCTGGCATCCTTATGCAGAGTCTGTGCAACAGAAGTAAAAGCTGTTAATCATTTCAAATTGTTACTCTACTGTGTTAGAGAAGAGTTATTAAACATGAAGATAATCTGCTTTGATGTAACAGGCAAAAAAAAGTTCCAATAAAAGTGTATTACCTCCAGTGACTCATCCTGTAATAGCGTTACCAGTTCTTTATGTATTGTATACACATCAGAATTTAAAAGCTTAGCAACCTAAAAAATGACAGTAAGATAGCAAGGTGAAACATTCTTCAGTTCTATGGAACCGTGCTTACTTACTCTACAGCAAGCATGAAGAGACACAGAAAAAAGTGTTTAATATCAGCTTCCTAAAGTTGTGTACCTTCCCAGTGATCACATTAAAAATATGCTTATATAAAGAACATGAGTCAAATAACAGGTCTATTACCTAACTACAAAACATGCTTTTAGAATTAACTCTATTTCACATTTACCAAATGGCTGCACTGCAAGGCTAGAAATTTCCTTGTGGAATATTCAAATGTTGTAAATTAGGAGAGTTAAGAGTCAGCCTGCTGTATAATTTACAGAAGATAAAACACAAAATTTTCTTAGCCTGTGCTGGATTTTAAGTTTCCCCAACATTCCACCTGAATTTTTCACACTTACTTCTTTTGGGTTTTGACTATGACTTATGTGATTCATAAGTCTCATGTAAATTTAAAAAGAAACACTAGCAGTCCATCTCCACACTATTAAAAAGGTTTTATAGCAAACATAACACAAACTTGAGGAATGAGATTTTTTTGCCACAAGAAATATTTAGATGATTTTTTAAATTTTTTTTAAGCGAAGTGAAAATAAGAGCTTCCTCCCAATCAAAGTGAAGCTTTAATGAAATGGCTACAAGGGCTCTTCTTCTTTGGAAAATAATCCAGCTAGTAGGGAATGCCATAAATTACTCAGTTTTGTCTGACTAGTTAAGCTGTTAAAATTAAATCAACAAGAACTAAATGTACATTTAGACCAAGGTATAATTTTACAGTTTTTTTTAAGTGAGCTAAAATACTTTCCTTATACTCAGGCAGTACCTGAATAGTGTTATAGGGCTGAAAGAAAGTATTATGTAGAATTAGGTGCTAATTTTACAATTTCAACAATTATGTTGGACTATCATTCATTAAAACAAGGAATCAATAGGTAACGTGAACTGGAAATCAACCCAAGTCCATTAAAATGGTGGAAATAAAGCCATTTCCCCCTCTACTATTCATTTAAACGTTTTCAGCAAACTTCTTAATTTACCAATTTCCCCAGCAACAAAATGGGATCAAAGCTGAGCTCAAAGACTGAAAGACAAGGATTCTCAGTGAAAGAGTATGAAAACATTGAAGATTTCCCTATATTGGTTTCTATATACAGGAAAGTGTATTTTAATTTCTGGAATTCACTCCATATAGTTAATACTGCCTATGCATTTGTACATTTAAAAAATTATGAAAATAACAGAATTTATATAAGCTGAATGAAAATATAAAAATGCATATGCTGTTACATCCACATAAATTTCCAAGTAGTTTCATATTAAATTGAGCATTTCATTTAGATTTGTTCCACATAAATATTCCTCACACACACCAGCAAACTACAGGTCTAATTTTTTTCAGGTACAAAAGGGGGAAGTTCCTTTCTACCATTTTTCTGTTTTCTAATACTATTTAAAATCTTCAAATATTGTAGTTACTACATTTGTTTATGTTTGTAGTACTATATCATCAAAAGTTTCTTCTAGCTCCTTACAATCTGACCTAGCAGTAATCTCTTGTGGCCACATGTTACACAACTTTAATAAAATAATGTGTGTATATGGGCTATATACAGAGGTTAGAAGGAACTGAACACCCTTGACAAACTAAACATTTCCTCAAGTCTTTTTATTTTGGTTGAACAGTCACAAATGTAAGCTTAAAGATCAAAACAAAATAAAACAAAACTATGGGAGCATTAACAAACAACCAGTGTAGACTTACTTCAAAGAAGCTTATGGCCATGGTATATCTGACAGGAACCTCAGGGTCATGACAAAGGCAGAAGAATATAGAATAAAGTTCTAAATGGAAGTTCTTTGGATCCACAAAAATAATCATAGCCTGTGGAAGGATAAAATCCTTTATAAACTACACAGCTAAAGGATGACACCAGCAGAGATTATCAAATGAACTTGAGAGGTAACAGGTTACTATTTTAAGGGGGAAGTATGGAAGTTTTGTTGGCCTTGTTAAAAGACAGGCACCAGACAAAACCCAGAGTTGAGAACCAAACTGAATTTATTTATCTTCCAGACATGCTGCATGTTGTTTTTCCGAAGGACTAAAACCATGAGATACAAAACTTCAGATTTATAAATATTGTTAATGTTTCTTTTTGTGGCAAAAACTGCAAATGCATACTTCAAAAACAAACAACATTTTAGCAAGCGCTGCAAAGCAAGAATCTGAATTTCAGTATGACTGTGTTTGTACATACCTTGGTTTTGCTCAAATAAACCAACAGATGTCTACCTACATAGAGTGTGCTTGCCTTTAAAAGGCAGAAGAAAAAATAGTTGTCTACTGGCTCTTGGTGAAAAAACGTGTTTTAATTTAATACAAATGCAGAATGTCAAAATACAAAGTAGATTTACAGAAATATAACTGGTGTACTTAAACACTTCACATAAAATTGAAAAGACTTTCTGTACTCAGGCAGGAACACGACTAAAACATCAACTTGAGCATTCAGTTTCAATCTCCAACTCCCTAGAATGATGTGACATGCAGTGAATGCAGAAGTGTAGATTCAAGTGGTTTTAAACTGGGGACTCTGTTTCATACAGCTTTTCCCAAATCCTTTGTGCTAAGCGTTTGGAAAAAATATGTAGGAAAGAACAAGACCAGTAAACTCTTAGAATACCATTTCCTCAGTCAAAGTTTGCAAATAATTTTCTGAGGCTCTGCAAAGAGTAGTATATCCTGCTAACTCTTTTGGACAACCTCACTAACTGACACTTTGAAGAAAAGAGCTAAAATCTAGCTAACAATGAACAATTTGGGAATAACTCCTCTCTCACTTGTATAGTCCTATTTAGTGAACTATATGCACAGCACAAATTAATATTAAAGCTTAAATTAATATTACTTACTGGAAAATTGTAAGCACAGTTCTTCCTCACTGAAATATACTTCTTTTCCTGTTCCAGAGTTTGCAGATGTAGTTGATTATCATTATGCCCATTTTCCTGCTGTAAACCCAACGTGGAAAGCTTCTTATAAAATTCCAAAAACCGCAAGTGCTGTTCAGGAGTAAAAATGCCTCAAAAAAAGAAGAGAAAAAAAACCAAACAAAACAACAAACTTTCCTCATTACAAATGCTATTAATAATTTACCCAAACAAGTCTTTTAAAATCTATCAAATATCTTGATTTTATCCCTCCTCTCTCTTCTACCCCTCTTGAATCTAGCAGAGTATAATCAGTACACACAAGTACTCAGAACAAACTGGAGTAACTCGCAAGAAGAATCAAAGAACTAAAAGTACATTAGTAATAAGAGAATAATCAAGAAATAGCTCAATTTTCTATTCCAGAGAGGGAGGAAAGCTATCAGTGATTTGTATCAAGAAGGCTGAAATGCTTAATAATTTTATTTTCTTTTTCAAATTCCACTAGTATCATCAGGCTGAGTACAATTAATAACTCTGACAAAGATTCAAGCTTCAAGTAGAGAAGCAAGAGGTCAGTGGATCTCAAACAAGATGTTTTCAGATGTCCTTTATTCCAGTATTCAAAATACTTTACTAGTTGTTGAAATCTTAAATAAGTCAAATAACAGAACAGAAAATGGCTGAAGTGACACTTGTATTTAATAGCTGGAGAGGGAAAGGACAAGCCATATAATTAGGTAAGTCAGGGTACTTTTGCATGTTTGAAAATGTTGAAACAAAAAAAAGAAATAAAAACATATACTACTAAATACCAACACACACACACACACACACACACACACACACACACACACACACACACACACACACTCACACACACACATACACATACACCCACATACACGGCCCCCCAAAAAAAATCCCAGCTGTAGCCAACATGGCAAAAGGAAAACTTGTCAAAGTGATTCAATTTCCTTCTAGTAGGGGATAACAGGACCTGTGAAACAAGAGGCAGTAAATGTCATGACTTTCCCAACAAGGGAACAGGAATGATAGATTAAAAACTATAAAGGTACTCCAAAACTGCTTGGAAAAACAACTAAGAGAAAACTACCCATGTACTAATGACAAGACAGACAACTCTATAAAGGTCTATCCTAGTTGTGATACTATTCAGTATTTTCATTGATTTTCTGGATGCTAGACAAGAGTCTGCTTATTCAGTATTCTGAAAGCATCAACCAAGGACAGAGACTGCTTATTCTTCAGAAGACAGAATTTAAAATTATTTTCAATAACTGGACATATGGTCTTAAAACTTTAGACTATTATTCCATTAGAACAGCAGTAAGCTACCATGCGTGATCTGCATCCCCTGCACAAGGCCAGGAAAGAGAAAGACTAACTAGCTGCTAGACTTTTAAAAAAAGGCAATTTTTCACACTGAAATATATTAACAGAAATGTATCTGGCAAGACATGTGAAGTAATCCTTTCACTTCATTCAATGGTTCTAAAGCACTTCAAGAAAAATGTGAACTTGTCAGATGGAGTTCAGAGGTGAGGAAAGATCAGGAATTAGTCATTCAACCTAGAGAAAAGAAAACTGGAAAAACATTATAAACACAACAAGGGCTGTCCTAGCTCTCTGTTTTTCAAAATAACATTTTGACACTGTGGAACAGCCATTTCAAGTAATCTGTAGTGAAGCAGCAGTCACTTCGATAGTCTCTAACATAATCATGAAGGTTCATTTTAAAGAGCTGTAGGAAAGATCAAAGGTTTTACGAGTTTAGGGGGAAATTATAATGTAAAGCCATGATTCTGTGCTGCTCCTCCACAGTTAATACATGGTGGGCAGAATGATCAGGGAAAGTTGTGCTGTGCTCAAGTGAAAATTGAAGCAAAAATTATGGGTATAAAAATTTTGAGTACAGATTTGGCCTCAGCTGAAGCTGGGGAATCCACAAGGTGTTAAATCTCCTTTTTCCCCTGAAGTTCCTTATGGGCCACACTCTGCACAGCGCCTTAAAAAGGAGATCAAGTACAGAAACAAAAAAAGTTATCATAATGTTTTTGAAGATTTCTAGTTTCAAAAATCCGATCATCCAAATAACAAGCTCCAGAATACCCAAATAAATCAGTCAAACCAATAAAACACCATGTTTCCATCTTTAACCCTGTCTCAACAAAACAAAAACAACAACAAATAATACGCAGATGGTCACCCTAAGAGGAATTTTCCAAAATTCTCACTAACTACCATTTCATTTGATACACTCATATCTGGGTATTTTCCAAGGAGTTCAAATTCTCCAATCTTCCCTTATTTTTAAGATTTTTTAAAAGAAATTAAATCATACCATATAATCCATTACACAGTTTCCCTAAATGGAAAGATAAAGAAACTAGGATAGATTCATCTGCTTTGAATGATTTTTCACAGAATGATTTCACTAATGGGAGAACAGTTTGACTCCGATCATCTGAAAAACAAAAGAAATTTTTAGAGTTAGACATTTGTCAACATTTCAAAAAGAGCAGAGACTGAACTTCTGTAATAAATTGAGAAAATTTTCATTTAACAGTCTAAGGATTACTTCTGGCAGGCACTCACTGAATGTACAAGAGGTAGAAGGAATGATCCTAAATTAAGTACCTCTCCTGCTATGTTCATTTCTTTGTTTGTTGTTAGTGAAAAGGCATCCCCCAGTAAAGGATGAGACAGAGAATAAATAAACAGTCACTACCTTCCCCATTCACTAAAAATATATAGAGAGAAAGCATACTGCAGTACTCCTGCAACAGGATTTCCTACAACAGCAGGAATACAGGGAGATCAAGACTGAACGTGACTGTTACAGTAAATAGAAAAATCAGGATATGCTTCAAGTTAATTTTTTAAACCTACTGAGAAGTGTTTCAAAATCTTTTGGTATACAATAAATTCACAGAGAAACAAAATAATTAAGGACACTGGAAATAAATAATTTAGAAACTAATGCCAAATCCATACACTGTGTGTCTTTATAAAATGAAGGAGCAAATTTTTGAAGAAATTTCCATCTTTGAACTTATTTTAAATATGACCATTGTATTAAAATGTTTGTGTTTTAAAGGGATCATGATTTTTTAATGGTAGATCAACAGCAAAATTCAGCACATAATTGTTGCTGAACAAAATAAGGTTGGCCTGAAGAAATATTTTGATATTGTGGGAGAGAAACTCTAGGATATAATTTTGGGTCATTTACCTTCAAAAGTGTTAATTTTCTAGTTCAGCCATGAAAGTAAAACCCACACAAACCAAATTTTTAGAAACAATCCTTAAAAACCTGTAAATAACCTCTGATTGCTTTCTCAAAGCTTCTTACAGTAACTCAAAGTGGTTACAGCAGGGAGTGGGGGAGGAGTGAAGACTGAGAGGTGCAGAGGCACAAACTTGATAGCATCAATACAGAGGCTCAAGAATTAGAAAATTAACCTACTATCATACTTACTGATATAAACACCAACTGCTAAAAGTCTATTTACAGTATTCTCCCCAAAACTACATTATTTTTTTCCGTTCCTTACCCACTCCTCTACATGGCTTAAACACAACCATATATTGTAATAATTCATCACCAAGTTCCTGTACAGTACATTTTTGTTGAGCTAACACTTTGTATTCTGTGTACTGACAGCTCTACGTGAATTAAATACTAGTGACACAATATTCCCATAATTTATACAGCAATTTTACTCATTCCATTTCAGCATTTAAATTAGAAACTTGGAATATAATAATTGATTTAATGGACAACTAGCTCACCTCCCTTAAAACTTTCTGCATATAAAGCACTGTGAGACATGAAATATAAGGAAATATAAAGGACAAAGCAATGAACAAAATAAAATCAGAAATGTCTGAATAATGCATTTGGAACAAAAAGCACTTAAATACAATTAGAAGATGCACTGGAGCACTAAGAATTGGGCTAGTAAGCCTAAATTAAATTCTTACCTGCATCAAACATGTCGAGCAGATTCACTAAGGTCTCAAAAGCTGCCAGGCGTACACTGCTGCCCTCGTCTCTTGCCAGTTCCACCAACTCAGGAAGCACCACAGTTTTTGTTAGCTCTGTCCTGCAACGTGAAGCAAGCAGTCAAAAGAAAACTTACAATGAAACAACAGTGCCGCTGCAAAACAGAATTCGTCCTCGAAATACTGATTTAGATTTTTTTTTTTGTAGTCAAGAAGAAAAAACTGACAAAGTTCTAAGGAAATTGAAGATAAATAAAAACCTCCAGTCAAGTTCAGAACTTTTCTTCGTCAACCAAAGAAACATTTTAAACGCAAAACTCCATCATTAAAAACACATTCAAATTAGCTCAAAATAAATTAGAGAAAATGTAGTCTGAAAAAATTCAAAGGGTTCCAGCTATTTCACTGTATCACTAAGAAAATTCTTATGATCAAATATGCTCAATATGATGATCCAAAGCCAAAATTTAATAAGTATGAGCTATGTTGGATTAGAGTGTCTGGAAATTTTATATATCAAAGATGAGCCTTCTTTGCAGAGAATATGTACTGCTCAGAGAAAATATGATTTCCCAACTAGTCTAAACATTGGGTTTTGGTTTAAAGTAGTAAAGAAAGGGTTCTGCTTCTCCTGTTTTACCCTGGCACATAATGACCTACTAACATACTGCTAATACTTAACTCCAGGGTGCTGAAATAAAAATGCTCAAAATATCCCTTCCAATCAGACTAATGCAGTAACAACTGTCCCTTCTGTAAGTCAATATAAACAATAATCCTTTCCAATGTTTATCATTAGCATCAAAGTGATTTGCACTTCACAGAGTTTATTATACCTACCAGCAAATCAAGGTGCTAACAGTATTCTTCAAAGCAAAAAATTAAAAATTCAAATAAAATTATGAGAAAATGATAGAACATTTAGTGGCAGTAACACCAACTAGAAAAAATAAGCATTTGGACTGTTGTGACATTATACCTTCAATATTTACCTGAAAACTTGCTCATGTCTGTTTAGTTATTTTTTATTTACCTATTACCTACTGATCCTCAACATGACACACTGGAATAGCTTCCATATTGAAAGCAATCAATATTTACCATTTCTCATGAGATTAAATCATCTAAAGCATTGAGAAGGGATTAAGTAAAAACTACATTAATGCTAAAAATAAAAGTTGGTGAGGAAAGAATCAAAGAAAAATACACAGAACAGACCACTAGCTGATAACAAAGTATTTAGCCCTATCAAGCCCACTATTCTAAGGTGGGGTAAATTACCAGTAAAGCTGTCATTTGCCACTGCACAATAACTATGTTTTTTTTAAACTTTCAACTCCCAGGCAGAATAAGAGAAATTTAGCTCATTTTAAAGACACTAAACAGAATTAAGAAAATTTCATTTCCAGTATGGGTATTTATCTTATACTAATAAGATAATATTAGAATACATAGTATTATAAGTACAATAATATAATTAGTAAGTATATATAATATATATTATAATAATTAATATTACATAATGTTTAACACTGGGTAAGGAATGTTACTTGATAAATTTTCAATTCTGTAAAAGAAGTTACTGCTTTTTTTCCTCCCTGACAAAATAACAGGTAGAGAGATCTTGAATTTTAAAATATTTGTTCTCTCAGAGACCAATCCTGTGTGTAATTAACATTTTCTTTTATTAAAGTTCCAGACTTTTTCAATCCTATGTGTGAATATTGAAGGCCTTCAAGCTTCGAGTAAAAGTTGATACTGAGCTGAAATTTGCTTACAAAAGCCATTTAGCATCCTTTCTCAAAACACAGCACAGTAATTATTAAAACTGCTGACACTTGTCAGAATTTTTAAATAAGCCAAATACCACCAATGGATAACTGAGATTATTTCAAGAAGCTACAGATGAAGTCATTCTTTACAAAAAACTGCTGGGTTCATGGTTCAGCAATTTTTCTATAAAAGAGAAAGAAAAATCTAAAATTGGAAAAGAGACAACTGCCAAGAGCCAACTACTAAGAACACATCTGTACATTCCCAACTCATTAATGAGTATTCATGAATTCAGCAATTTTATAAGGAGTTTTTAGGTTAACATTTTAGAGCAATACTTTGCATTTAAGATCAATAAGGCAAACTGCACTCACCCTATTCCTCGAGCTACGTGTTCCAGCTGCCGACACATGCAAGTTCTAACTTCATATTCCACATCCTGGCACAGTGATTTTACCAGTGGAAGAACCTCTCTTTTAATGCTAAAAATGTGAACATTTTTGATCAATATATAGAACAAGAATATATAAAATCTATTGAGTAGTACTAAACTTCACTCACATATTACTTGTTTATCCCACATATTACTAATTTATCACATACAGTAAATTACTTTTTCTGATAATCACCAATTAGAAAAGAATATTGTACATTGGATGCCAATATGTGCTACAAAGAAACAGGAAAAGGAATATTTACTGTCATTATCATTTGCTCATATTTCATCTATTATTTCTTATAAACTACAAAAATAGTAGGTAGGCTACTGTAGTAGAATGCTGTCCTCATTTAATAACCATCTTCAGTAAAATTACTGAACAGCCACTGAAAGAATAAAATGATTATATAAATGGAAATGCAAATCCCAATTAAATGTCTGCAATATCTCATCTTTGATAAGCAGGTATCACCCAAGACATAATTAGGAAGAAAGGAGAGAAAGAATTTAAGATTAAAAGCTTGAATATTGCAATGCCTTTAGGCAAGCAGACCGAGTATTCATGTAAATCAATGGCAGATACAAAATAAAAATTTTGATTCCTACTTCAGTAAAAAAACATATCACAACTTGGCAGAATCAGCCATTGTGCTTCCTTTCACTGCCCAAGGTTCTGTCATAAGTATTCATAAAATATCACTATAAAAATCCTTATTTTATTGCAAAACTCAAGACAAACAGTAACATGTAGACACTGACAAGCAAATTTTCAAGCCAGCTTGCACAGCCTCAATTCATTCCAGTGAAAATTAATTTACTTCTTACATAAAAATTTAGCCTCAAGTTTCAAAAATTTCAAGTTTCTAAAAGTTACAGTCTTGGAAATTCAACATTTTTGAATACACTGAATCAGAAAAACTAGTGCTCCATAACAAGGACAGGATATAAAATAACCTGGGAGTAACATCAAACACAAAGTTTTAAATTACAGTACAAATTTTATGAGGAAAAACTGTGCCACTCTGTAGAAGAAAGTGAAGATATGTTTATAAATTGCCTACTCAAGGGGACAGATATGTCTTCTGGGCTTGTACCAAGAGCCCTTCTGAAAGTGGAAAAAGAGAGTGTCCTGAATTTCAGTCTGCCACATCCTAAACCTGGGGACCCAGCTCTCTTTTCAGGCCTCTGAACTGCACTCAGCTCTCTCTACCAGAAGAACAACATGTCCCAGAAAATTCTGAGTTATCTTTTTAAAATGTAGTAGCTGTGCAGAAAAGGTGCCAAGACCTGTTTACTGAAATGAGGGGATTCCTACTCTGGAACACCAAGGAATCTTGTTGAAGAAACACCACAAAAGATGTGATTATTATGACTACTAATAACTACTACTATACTTTCACACAAGATTCCAAATAACCCGTAAAATCACTTATTTCCATGAAAATGTAACATCAAAATAAATAAATAATAATAAATAAATGGAACTGCTATTCTGACAGAGTCCTAGAGATTTGGAATATAAAGATTGGGAAACATTCTCAAAAAATACTACTCTACCATTTTCATTTAACTTCTGAATGCCCAACAAGTATAGTCTAAACAGCAAATGAAGATTTAGATAGTTTCCTTTTGGGTGTTTCTAGTTCTTTTTCTACTCTAGAAAAAAAAATAAGCTAAAGAAATTTATTCCTAAATGTCTTGTCATATTGTCCTGTTGTTCTTTTTTTCTGTTATACTGAATTCTTACATTTCGGGGCAGGTCAAAATCATTATTAGAGTGGACTTCCTCAGCTAGACAGTTTCTGGGGATTTAGTGGCCCACAGTGGATTTCTGTTGTAATTCAAAGCCATGCTGTGCTGGATTGCCCAGATAGCAAACGCATTTGAAACCACAGGTGAAGTGGTCCTGGATAAACTGACCAAGGAATATCACACCAACTGCTTTGGGCAGATGAATGACTCAGATTTACTTCCATCATTGCACCCTCTTCTGTCCAGACTCACAGATGCTGAACCTAAGGGCTGGATAATATGAGGGAACAGCAGTAGTTCCTGATATATCTACATTTTAACTAGGGATAGGAAAAAAAAAGATCTACATGCTTAATTTGGTTACATAATAAAAAGTTAAGAATGGAATTTTTATGACAAGAAACACTGAGGAGATGAAGTTGTGTTTTGTGCCTGTAAGTTTGCAGGCAAATCCACTGTGTGGCTTGAAAAACAATATGGAAGAATAGCATGGAAATGATATCCATTCAAATCTGTGAAAGAACATAAAAAAAATCAAGTTATAGAATTATGAACATCTGCAAGTCTGAACACGACATTTAAATAATTAAGGGAATCTGTAAAAAAAAAAAGCATTTCATTTTTGCAATAAAATCTACTTGTAGTAATTTTTGTCTGCTAACAAAGAAATACTGGTTTACAAATATAAATTGAAAATATATTGACAATGTACTCACATATGGGCTTCAAATTTGTTAGCTACTTTTCCCATGATTTTACAACTAACTAAGCGGGACTGAAGTGTTTGAGAAAGCTGTGCTTTGGAAACAAGTGCATTCAGGATCTACAAAGAAAGAAAGAAGAAATATGAGCAGAAAAATTTTGAGTATTTAATAAAGTATTTGTCTTCGTTAAAAAGATATAGAAAAATATATTCCAAACGTAATTAAACTTTTCAGGGAATTAATCAGTACTAATAATAATGGCGCCTATGCATATTAATAGTTGATTTTGCTTAAACAACATCTTTAAAATTACAATTAGTTTATTATTAACTAATTAACTGTTAACTATTATAGTTAAGTGTAATTACATTTTGGAGGTGACTAGAATAATTTCTCTGTGTTTCTTCCAACCTAAGTTTTTACCCTTTAAAAGTGATTTTTAAGTGGTTCTGGATTTTACTCTTATTTTAATGAGAACTTTTATATAAACAATCACATATTTAAATCTTCATATTGTTTTAAATTATAAACACAGTCAATATGTCTGTTGCAAATCTTTTAAACTTAACAAATATGAATACTTAAAAGTGAATAAATTAGCTAAATAAAGGGGATTGGCATTATAACTTAGTGCCATAAATCTGACTGAGGTGAATAAAAATTGCAGGGAAATACATCTTACAATCTTAGAATCCTAATGTTTCTTTGTTAGCATGAGAGATTAGTATTACCTCATGTCTGACAGTTTCTTTTGGTAAAGCTTCTATTACAGCAAGAAGAGTTTCTAACCATGCATTGCTGACACCTGTTTAAAAGAAATGAGTTATATATGATATCTTATATTGTACATACAACAGCTAAACCAAAACATACAACAGTTTTACAAAACTGCTTTAACTTTTTACGCACATCTTTAAGCAGCTGTGCATCTGAATCTGTAAACTGAAATACTAACATTCAAAACTTCACAGTAAGAAGTAGGATAGGTAAGAAGCAAAGTCTGCCCCCATTTCTTTTTCCTTTCCAATTCCTATATAAAATTAGTAACTACTCTGATTGCTTTATAAAGCTAATTTCCCTCACTTAGAAGCATATTCTTTTCTTACGCCCACTGAAACTTTCTAGCTGCACAACAGGCCTTTTTTTTCCTTTGTATTCTAAAATTAGCGTCAAAGAAATTAAGTAAAAATAATCAACACAAAACAAATGCCAACCATCCTCCCTCCATTTTCACAGCCACAAAATGTTGGTACTTCAGGAGAAGCTCAGACTCAGAAACAACTTTGGGATTTAATTCTTTAGACAAAGTGAGAGGCTGTTTTTTTGTTTTGTTTTTTTTTTGTTTTTTTGCTTCAATCAGAATTACATTTAAATATCAGTACGAAAGTGGTTGTCCTGCAAAAATCTTTTCACTCATGCAAGCCTAGATACACAAAGTCACAGTGATTGCACTCACTGTTGACACAGTACTGTAGGGTCACTAAGGGAACAAAACATGTAGAGGTCATCAGCCATCAGAGTAGCTGTAGGGCCCTGACCTGCATCTCTGTGTTCCAGGTTCTGGAGAATGATGTGTAGGAAGGAGTGGGAGTACGTATGAATGGACACTGACTCCTCTTGCAGAACAGTCAAAAAAGAAACAGCAGCTGTTAACTGCATTTCCACTCCTGCAACGTGTAGAACCTCCTGTACAATTACAAATTGTAACAGTTTAGAGTGTGAGGCAGAAGTGTACTGAAAGAACATCCAAAATTTTACATTCACTTTTAGAATTAATATGCAACAACCTGGGTAAACCACAAAATTTGCTGAAAAATTATTTTCTCTTAACCGCAATTTATTGCAAACATTAGACTTTCTTATGCCATATCATCAATCTTCTAAGAAAAATAAGATACTTATATTTTTGTGACTTCAAGTTTCATCAATGCAAAATTTTTCTACTTTACAAAATGAGAGGTAGGAACAGTCCAGCCAACAAATGCACTTCTGCTGTTTATGAACATGAATTGAGAGGAAATATTTCATTCATTCATTCATTCATTCATCCAGTAAGAGATACTAAAATAGCAGAAGGTAATTTAAATTTCAACCCTTGATTAACAAGGAATGCAAATGAAAAGTAAATATATATTCTTAAGAATAAAGCAAGATACACTAGAATATTTATCTAGCTAACAAAACCTTTAGACTTCTGAGCTCTGACACACAAGAATGTAATCAATTAGGTTGTCTTTAAAATCATCCATTCAAAAGTTAAGCAAAGTTAGTATGCTGAAATTAAATTAAATATTACTGTTCTTTTTTAATTTAAAAGCAAGCAATTTATATTTTAAAATTCAGATCTATGCACAGACTTTGCAGGATGCAATCTTTGACATAGCATTCACTGTAAGTATTAATAACAGTAAATATCTATCAACTAAGTGAACATTCCATTAGTTTACTTTTCTAAGTGTGTCTTATTTCATGAGAAAATAAAAAGTTCACTGTTTAGTAGCTTTTTTAAAGCGCTTGATATTAAAAGAATTTTCTCAGATCACCTGCCAAAAATCAAAAATAAGCCAGACTTTTAATTGAAAATAAAAATAACCCTGGATCAGATTATAAAAATACTCATTTTGCATCTAAGTGCATGGTTCTTTATGGATTGGACTCTTTACTGGGTTACAAACTGGCTGCATGGCCAGGTCCTGAGTGTTGGTGAATGGAATTACATCCAGTTGGCAGCCAGTCACAAGTGGGGATCCCCAGAGCTGTGTTGGGGCCAGTCCTCTTTAATATCTTAATTAATATCAAGGCCAAGGCCAGCGGTCTGAGGTTCAACAAAGACAAGCACTGGATCCTACACCTGGGTCACACAAACCCCATGAAGTGCTACAGGTTGGGGACAGAGAGGCTGGAGAGTGGCTTCCCTCACTGAAAGGGTGGTCAGGCACTGGAACAGGCTGCCAGGGAATGGTGGAACCACCATTCCTGGAAATGTTCAAAAGGCATATGGATAGGAACATGGTGAAAATGGTGGTGCTGGGTAAACAATTGTACTTGATAATCTTAGGGCTTTTCCAAATTTAATTCCATGACTCTAAGCATTGAACATCAGAGGAATTTTGCTGAGAAAATAGTTTGTAGAGAACATCTAAGAAATTACTATTTTGCTTGGTAAAAACAAAAAAAAATTCATTCTACAAAAGTCAAACAATTTGTACATGCAAATGTACAATTATTAGCTTATCTTATTTCAAGGATAACCATAACTTATCTTTCAAGACCTGTCACATTTTACAACCATGTTTTTTCTAAAAGGAATCTCTGTGCCCACGCTCCCACAAATGAAAAAAAGGACAGCACTGTGCTGCTTTTCACAAAATATTTCCATTCAACACCCATGGAAACCTCCTTCTTCTTATTTCCTCAGACTCTGTCCTTGTTCTGGTATTGCTCTCACAGCCACAGCAAAGAAAGAATAAGGACACCCAGCAATTTTGTATTTTGAATATTTTTGGGATCAGAATACCTGTCCATACTTTTCTGGGACTCTGGCTTATGCTTGTTCAAAAAAAAAAAACATCATCAAGAGAACCAAGAGCACTATCTACACACCGTAGATGCTAACACAGAAGTGCAGACCAGAAAATTATGGAGCAGTGCCAGGTTAACAGTTGGATGTGATGAACTTAAAGGTCTTTTCCAACCTAAATAATTCTGTGATTCTCTGAATTCAGTTTTCCGTACATATTTACTTTGTACGCAATACAAACAGGGTTACTTACCAACAAACAAAGTTCCCAAATAGTCTCCTCCACTGATCCACATAACTCTGGATAGTCATGTGTGAGAACACATTCTCTGGATGTGCCTCCTCATGGACCTCGGGAGACATTGAAATATAAATTTCTAGACTGCTTACACACCTGCCTGCACTGATGTTTGCACTCAGAACTGTACAGTTCCGCATTTGGAAACGTATGGGTCTCCTCTTTCCATTTTCATAGAACCCAAACTGAGTAACTTCAATTTACTTAGTGAAAGTAATACATTTTTCTATACATGGATACTCCACAAATTTTCACTCCAGATTAAAATAGCTCTCTTTTCTATCTTATTCAGACAAGCGTATTTAATGGAATTTAAGGGTATTAGCATGTTCTTAACTATTCTAATGTCTACAAGTTAAACTCAGGCGTCAAAACTTAAAATTTAGAAAGCCTGGTTTATTCCATTAATCGGAAAAAAGAAAATCCACCTCTAGTTTAAAGGCATATTTTGTCCTGCAACAACAGAATTCTCTTGAAAGAATTCTGCAAGCAGAGACATACTCAAATAATTTTAGTAATTGCATTGGTATGATAGAAATTTTCATTTAAGACCAAAAGACACAGAAGCAATGGAAATTAAAGAAGCTCAAGGATACAATGAGAATGGACCTTAAAATTAATATTAAGGATAAGGAAAGATGAAAATCACCCCACCTTTTCTTAAATTATATAATCAGCTATGGAAAAGAAAAGCTTACAAGAGGAGGCTGATATATTAGAAAAATAAGTAACTGGGAAAATGAGTTTGGAACTAATCAGACAACACTGAATAAAGCCTGATGTATACACAACAACAAGAATAAGCATAGCTTGCTGCAATCACAGCATTTGGAAAAATGTCCTATTAGTCATTTGGACAGACACCTGCAATCTCCCTCCATCACTTTTGGTTGCAAAGCCCAAAGATGGAAAGCAGGAAAAATACTATTAACATCTTCTGAAAAGAGCCATTTTGTGCACAAAGAGAAATGCTTGTAAGAATGGCTAAGCGTCCCCTAAATCTTCATTTCAATGACTTCCAAGGTTCATGAGGAGGTGCATGCAGAAATCCAGAGTGGGTTTCTCTATGCAAAAGAACATATATAAGGATGCAACTTCATTTTAACAGCAGAATTAAAAAAATACAACTTCTTAATCTCATTCCTACACCAATATCTAAATTATAAACTGCATGTTTGTTTAAATAGAATAACCAAAATACTGACACTTAATTCAAGAATTATTTAAGTATGTCACGTTTATTGTTGCATTGATTTTACCCACCTCAGACCTAAAACCCTTATATATATATGTGTCCTTGATACAATTTAAATTTAATTAGATTTCACAGAATGATAAGCAATTTCCATACACCATTTCTATATTTCTAGAAGTAGCCAGGTTTATCAATTTTTCACAAATTAAATACAAATTTGCAATGTATTCAGACTGAACACTCCTTGCATTTATTTCTTTCTTTATCTGCTTTACCCTCAGCTTTAATAAAAACACTAATTTTGCTTTGGGTGTCTGCAAGTATGCTAAATAAGTAAACTAATTTCCTTATGCAATTATATGGTGACAATACTTTCAAATAAGCAGCCCTCTGAAACTACTACACAATTCATTCTTCATGTGCCAATTTGATTTCGCAAATGATTACTCCCAACCTAAAGAAGTAGAACCAAGTGCAGTAATTTAAATGAGTTTATTTCCCTGCAATGGCAGATTACATTTGCAAGACTCTAATCACAGTTCAGTTCAATTCTGCCTTTACAGTCTATAAAAGTTTCAATTTAATGGTCAGGATGATTCCTCCAATAAAAACAAGGTTAAGAAAAAAACCAGTTCAAGTTCATGATGTCAGATGCTGTTTTGCAGTTAAAAGTGCAGTGCATGTGGCTACAATATCACTTTACTTCAATTACAGATAAGTAATATTACATAACAGAACACCATTGAAGAACTGACTTTATAAGACCATTGCCACACAAATTAACTTAATTCCAATACATCCCAAAAAGTTTCAGTTTATAAAGCTTAAACTTGAAAGGAATGCTTGGATTCAGACTGACCTCATTATATTTTACTTTTTTACCTCTGTCTGGAGCCATTAACTTAGGTTTCATTTAATTTATCATCTAGGAAGGCATCCAGTTTAGGTTTAAATGACACTGTAAGATGAAAAGCACACTACTTTTCTCAGTAATTTGCTCAAAGATTGATTGCATTTATTATTAAAGTTGTCTGCCTCATTTCAAATATTTCGATCTTCAATTCCTCATGCTTTTTTTTTCATATACTGTTTTCAGTTGAATGTCTTTAATATTATACAGGAAGATACTTTTACAAAGTAATTAAGTACAGCCTGAGCAAAGATCACACTGAGATCCAACTTCCACTGTACAAATACTTTCCAGGCTCTAGGCCCTAATCATGCAAATGATCATACTTTCAAATATTTTCTTCATCCCTATATAAAAATCCTTAAAACTAGAATCAAAATCTGTATTCCCATATTAGACTTTTTAATTGAAGACAGGCCAAGAGCAGCACTTATCTACATTCTAAAAAATAAGGGTAGAAAATTCCGTGTTTCTTATTCCTCCTTAGTTTCTGGAAGAATTCTGCTCTAAAAGTAGAAAACCAGAGGCCGAAGTGGATTCAGTATGGTAAGCATAAAAAAACCAAACCAACTTTTCTTGAAGCCAGTAGGTTGGTTTAGAAAGACTACATTATGTATGCCACAACAATGTGGTTGTACATGCAGATTATTTCATGCAAGTTGAAGGGTTACCAATTACTTTGCAACTTCAAGTTATTCCTCTCAAAGCACTCTTAAACTCATACATATTTAAGCAAAATGTCTATTGACCTCCATCCTATAGCACAGAATGCAACCAGAAGCACTTTAATGTTTTCTAAACAATCTGCCAGGCTATACCAGCCCTTAGTCCTGAGGGAAACTATTGCTTGACCATCTGCTGAATCTAAATAATCTGAAAAAAGTTGTAACAGCTCTTCTTAAGAAACAGAAGTCTCCTGAGATCACAGATATTTCAGGAGATAACGTATTTGAGAGGCGATGTGTGATATTCACAGAATGCTTGAGGCCAGAAGGGTCTTCTGGAAGGCATTTTGTCCAATCGCCCTGCTCAAGCAGGGCCAGTTACAGCTCTCTAAAGTTACAACATCTCTAAGCAACTTGTGCCACTGCTCAGCCACCCTCACAGTGAAAAAGTGATTGCTGATGTTCACAAGAAACCTCCTGTGTTTCTGTTTGTGTGCACTGCAACAACAGTTGCAGTTCTGTCACTGGGTACCACTGCAAAGAGCCTGTCTGTGTGTGTCTTTGCTCTGCATACACTGATAAGGCCCGCTCCAACCCTCTTCTTCTTCTTCTTCTTCTTCTTCTTTAGCATTATTAAGTTTTGCATTTGTATTTATGATTTACTTTGCTCTCACCTGGCCAAGGCTGCTCCTTAAAGCACACCTTAAATGAACTTGTACACTTCTTCTGGGGAAGGGTTCATAGGGGCAGAGTGGAAATACAGAGACAGGTATCTTCTCCATAATCACAGAATCATAGAATGGTTTGGGTTGGAAAGGACCTTTAAAAGTCAGCTGGTCCACCCCCACAGCAATGGGCAGGGACACCTTCCACTAGACCAGGCTGCTCAGAGTCCCATCCAGTCCGACCTTAAACATTTCCAGGGACAGGGCATCCATAACTTTTCTGGGCAATCTGTTGCAGTGTTCTACCATCCTCATGTTATAAAATATCCTTCTTACATCTAGTTTGAATCTATCCTTCTTGAGTTTAACCCCACTGCCTCTTGTCAGATCACAAAAGGCACTGCCAGAAAGTTTGTCTTCATCTTTTTATAAGCCCCCCTTTAAGAACTGAAAAGTCAAAATAAAGTGTACCTAGAGCCTTCTCTTCTCCAGGTTAAACAACCCAAATATCCTTTATAAATACATATCTCTATATAAAATTACTCTATAACATTACATGGTCAGCATGCATTTATCACAACTAGCCATGACTTATTAAAAATGTGTAAGGCAGAACATGAAATTGCACAGACAGCTAAACGCAAACTATACTCTTCTGGACAGCACCATGAAGACCTTTATGTTTGGATGACAGGAGGTCAAGAACATCAGAATCAACCATTATGACTCAACCATTATGAACTTCTCCTCAAAAAGAATTCTCAAAAAGCTGTCAAAACACTGGTAAATATTTGGAACATTTAAGTAGTACTAATTCTGCTTCCCCCCCCCCACCCCGTTTTAACAATTTTTTTTAAACTATAATACCTGTAATACTTTGTAAGTTGTGTGAACACAACTGGACACACATCTGGACACACATCTCCTGAAGACTGAGTTTGCAGCAAAAGTGGGATTTTTTTTTTCCTTTGTTAAAGTACTTAAACTGGCAGAAAAAGTAACATTCAAACCTCAATACCCAAAACTTACTCTGATTTTTGGTAAAACCCGACGAAGTGTTTCTGCAGGATTCTGTCGCATAAGAACTGGAAGATTTGCCACCACACTTGTTCCTTGGATATCCTGACCAGAACTTACAAAAACATAAACATACAAGACATTACTCACTAAGATGATTACGAGCTCATGGCTTTCATTAAAAACAAAAAAACAAAGAAAAACAACAATTAGAATAAACCTAGACTATTCAGGTTTTTCATGCAAGCAAAAAGGCTTTTTTTTTTTAATAATACATGGCAGAAGACCACATTTTAAAATATCAACCTATCGAGCTATTATATATAATTTCCCACAGGGAATGTTTTAATTTTTAGTTTAGTTTTGCATAAAAATATGAAACTTTTGAAAGATCTTTTCAAAGCAGATGATCAAGGCAGTGCTTTCACTGTGGAATCTTTTGCCTTACAGCAATACAAGGGATAAACCTTAGGAAGGGGGTAAATATCAGATATACAGGAAAACAACACACAACGCACAAGATTTTAACAGAAATCTAGCATCATTTCCTTTTAGTAGGGCAAGCAGTCAGATGTATAATCATATGCACACAAACATAATTTTAAAAATATGCAAAAACTTGGTTAAGTTACAGACCTTGTACCTTTCTCCTCATTCTGTCTCTCTCAATGGTATCCCATAATTGAAAAAGGAAATGGAAAAAAAGCAGGATGGAACAAAACGGTAGGCAGCAATGAAAAAAAATATGAGGTGAAATGAAAAATTACTCAAGTGGATAAACTCCTAGAATAGAATCATTAAGCAAGAGGGTCTGGATGCCAAAATTAAAACTAAACATCAACACATCCTTTTCCGTTGGCAAGGCATACATATCTCGTGTTATCCAGCAGCAATGCAAAAACCCAAGGCAACCTGGAGAAGATATTTAATTTTATTCATTTTATATCAAGATGCAAGAAACCCTAACTGCTAAAAACAATGCAAACAAAATGCATTATATATGAAGATGTAAAAAAAAGGGGAAGCATTTCCCTTCAAACTAGAAATTCTTAGTATCTGGCTTACTGCCATCTAACAATGTGAAGCAGGAGGCATTTCAACACCTACACAATCTGTAATTTTCCAACAGCAGATTTTTATTCTATTTCTACTAAATGAGCTGCACCATAGATTTTCTTTAAATACTGAAGATTTCAGAATTATAGTGAATTATTGCTAAATGCTCAGATGTACACATTTTTGTACTAATAAACAAATTAAAATAAATGCTAAATCTTTTCTTCGGAGTCATGGTAAGCTCAGTGTTATGAAGGCACTATTCCTTTATTAACAGTGCCAACTATAGAAGAACACAACAGAGCCCTATACTTAGAAGCAATTTAGCTCAGCCTCTTTTGTGCTAGCAAAATCCACATACCATTTACGTATAAAACTTCAGCACTCATCTTCTATAGGAAGAAGTTCATCCTCCAAGAAGGAAGTTCATCCTGCAGGAGATCCCAGTGACTTAGCAATGCTGGGAATCCTTATGCAGGGAGGGAAGCTCTTGAGCCCCAACACTCCTGTCCTAATACTTCCTTCCTCTGTGACAGCTGGCCAGTGGTACCAGACCTGGTCTAACTGCAAGACCCACTGCAAAGCATTTTTCAAACACTTCTCAAGCACAAGCACAGTACTAAGCCTTCTCCTTCTAACCCTTCCCTTGGCTTTTACTTGTTTCTTCTACCACCACAAAATGAAGTCCACAGAATATTTGTGATGTCTCGAGACTGAAGCAAATCCTCCTAGAAACCATTTACAAAGATATGAAGGACAAAAACGTGCCTGTGAGTAGTCAGCCTGGATTTGTGAAAGGGAAATCATTCCTAAAACTTGACAATATGATGAATGGCTGAGATGGTGGAACTTGTTTAACTTATTTTAGCAAGGCTGTTGACATTGTCTCCCATTATATCCCCATAGACAAACTGATGAAGTACAAGCTGGACAAATGGAAAGTGATGTGGACTGAAAACTGAGTGAACTATTGGACCTAATGGGTTGTGATTAGTGACAAGGAAGCCAGCCACAGGTGGTTTACCTCATGGTTTACCCTACTGAGGGCAATAAAGTTTTCATTAATGGCCTGAGTGATGGGACAGAGTGCACCTTCAGATGTAGGTGACACAAAATCAGGAGGAGGTGTTGACAGACCAGAAGACTCTGGAGACTCAACAGGCTGGAGAAACAAACCCAAAGGGATCTTGCAAAGATCAGCAGCAGGAAATGCTAGTTCTGTAGCTGTGGCAAAACAGCCCCATGCACCAGTAGAAGCTGGGGGCCAGTCAATGGGGAAATAGTTGGGCAGGAAATGACCTGGAGGTCCCAGTGGACACAAAACTGACCCAGAGCCAACAATGCATTCTTGCAGGAAGGGTAGCTGACAACATCCTGGGCTGCACTCAAGCATCTCCAGCAGCTCAAAGAACATGATTATTCTTCTCTGTTCAACACAAGAATCTCACAGACAGGCGGCAGCAAGTTCATTGCAATATTTGTGCAGAAGCTTGGTCAACAGGGATTTTTAATCTTGAGAGGAGAAAGCTTGGGAGCCTTATTTGACATGTAGAAAATTCTGATGTGAGATAGGAAGGAAGACAGAGGCAGATTCTTCCCAGTGGTGCCCAGTGATAGGATGAAAAACAACAGGAACAAATTCAATATACAGGAAATTCCACTTAAACCTTAAAAAAACTACAAATTCTTCTATGTCAGAGTATTCAAATATTGGAATGAGATGCCCACACAGGTGGTGCAGTCTCTATCTACAGGATTCAAAATCTTGAGTCCAGGACACGACTGAATATATTGCTCTAATTGACACTACTTTGAGGAGGCAGGTGGACCAGATGATCTCCAGAGGTCCTTTCCCACAACTATAACTACAATTATGTTCAGGGTATGTGTTGCCAATTTTGCAAACTTTCTGAAGTTTGAAAGAAGCTCAAGGAAGACAGTAAGATTTCTTACATTAATTTTTTAAGCGTTTTTAAAAACAGATTCTACAAGATAAGAACAAAGAAAATGTTAAAACTCCCTGGGTACTCAATTAGAAACACTTCTATCTGGAAGTGGATGGAAGGACTGCGACTCCATCTGAAGCCTGAAGAATGAAGATTAGCCACTGGATGTACTGTAAAACAGTATTACCAAAGGATTTTGAAAAAGAGAAGACAGATTTACATTCCTCTCTCCTTCATTCACACTAGCCTACAAAACACAAGGCAGGAGCAGAATACAGTATTATAAAGAAGACCAAGGGACAATGTTTACCCAAGCTCTAACTGAAGCTCTGTTTGTGTAGAGGCTTTTCTTTCACACCATGGCTAGTGGTAACTGCACCAGTTAGGCAAAAATGTTTTGTTGAATAGCCATTGTTGAATCAACCATTCAAGTCTGTGCTCTCTGTACACAGAAGTTGTGATGAATGGCTGCAGGGAATTACAGTGTTAACTCAACACCCCTTAAGTGACATTGTTTTCAGTGCAAGATTCTGTAATGTTCTGTGTTTGTCCAAATCTGAATTTGTTGAAGACAGAAGTAAAAGTTTAGCAATTTCAATGAGTGAAGTACCAGAATAGCACGATTGAATAAATCTATTAAAGTATTCAGTAACGAACTGGGTATTAGGAAAATGGAATTTACAAACACTCAAACTTGAAAAAGTGTGTCCATGGTTGTGGGAATCTTTGGACACATTCATACCTCATCTGGACAATGTCTTGAGCAACATGCTCTGACATCCAATGGCATCAGACTTGAAAGTTGGCTCTGCCTAAAGCAGGGCACTGGACCAAATGACTTCCAGAGGTCCCAAACCACCTAAAAACTATACTGTGACTGAGATTCACAAATCCTAGACTTAATTTCCTATTTGTATAAAAGCTCAGTATCTGACAGGATTTAGCCGTTTCAGAGTCATTCAATTACAATTTCTCCCTCCAGGATTTCTGTTTTCCTGTAAAATCTACTGTTGCCAAGGCAAACTCAAAACCCAGATAAATCTTTCTCCCAATAATATAAAGTGTGTGGCTCATAAGACTTCCTTTGAGAATCACCTTTATTGTGAAGATTTTACATAGCAATATTTCCTATGCAGAAGGGTAAACACAAACTTATTACACTGCTTTCTAGGTACTGCTCTTGCTAATAAAAATTAACACTTCTATACATTTTTTGGTTTTTTGAGGTGTTTTTGGGTTTACATTTCTTCTTTTATTGAATAATTTTAGGTTTTTATTAAAAAGGGGGGGGGGAATCTAGAAATTCATTACAAAAATGTCATGAAATCACAAATACTGATATGTCATTTCATGACTAGTTTTCATTTTATTCTGAAGTGAATATTCCTTTGATAAAATACAATAGTATTTTCTGCAAAAGTACAACCCTTCCTTTACACAGGTGTAAAGCAGTAACTTTCCTTTTATTTCATGTGAGGTATGCTTACATTTCAATTATACTTTAAACATAAATTATGCAATGAGAGTGTCTGTAGCAGGAGTGTCATCTATTTGACATTTATTGTACTAAATATATTATAAACAGACTCAGTCCCATGGAAAGGTCTGTCATTTTGCTAAAGTAACTTCCTTTAAGGCCCTCAGTTGAACAGAGAATTGTGAGTAATGTAATTATTAGCAGAGCCTTGAAACTATACAAGGGAGTAAATCTGTAGTAAATCCAGAGTAAATTAGAAAAAGAGACTTAAAGATTTTTCTTTAAGAGAAGAAACTTTATTTTTAGGCTTCCGTACCTTTGCTGAAAATAAGAGAAAATAAAATTAATCTGAAAATTTAACTTCATAATAATATAAATTTTCAAAACATCAGAAGTCCTAATAATATCATAGGCTGAATATCTCCTTGCAACTGAAACTGCAGTCTTTTCCTAGTAAATTCTAATTTTCAAAACCACTTTCTCATTCTGATCTTCTATTTAAGATATATGTGCCCATGCTCATTTAAGAGCACATCTGAATAAAATCTACATGGTCTATATATTAAATAAGAAGAAACTAATCTGATTTTAGTACATAGCTGGACTTGTACCACTACATGTGAAACTTCTACTGCAATTAAAGTAAGAACCAAAACCCAAGATTTAGTGACATAGCAGTTTTGTGTTCATAACAGCCTTGTTTACAGGGGCAGGTTTGGTCAACTGAAGTCCCTTATTTCTGTTTCCTTGCTGAATATCTGTCAAAGACAGAAAGGAGAATGTCTAACTCATGCAGATACCCCTTTCTGTTTCTGAATCAAAACAAATACATTATAATGACACAATAATTTCTTTCTTCCCAATATCATCAGTTTCTGTGAGTTTATACATCAATTATTATGAGTAAACACTGAGGTTTTCTCACTTGAATTTTAAGAAAAATTTCAAGAATTTAAGAAGTGCCTCAAAGGAACACGTTTTTCCTCTCACATATTACCACAATATCAGCATCGCAGTCTCCTAAAAGACAAATGTTTCTTCCTCCTTAGAGGGCTTATAACACACATTGCATTTTGCACGGTTTCTGGGTAGAATTCATTTTGGCATTTTTTATTTTGAGTTTGAATGTGGAAAGTAAAGCCAGTCTTTTTACTTCAAGGACCAAGATAATGCCATTCCCCACTCCTAGGTGATATATTAAAAATGAGCTAGGAGCTGGTATTATCTTTCATTCTGCCAGTCTTCATTCACTGACCCAGAATTTATAATTTTCACATTCAACAAGATTTGTCATGTTCACAGCATGCATTATGTGCTATAAGAAGTCTTCTGAAAATGTACAAGGCCTGTAATTTTTCTACACTGAAAGTGAAAAAAAAAATCACTGATGCTAACTGAATTCTAGAAGGGTAGATTTCTTCTGTCCACCTAAATTTCTCTTAGCCTAATTTAGACGCAGAGTATCTTTTCATTTTCCCATCTTTTTTTTTTCCTATCAGTATACTTCATGCACACAGAGAGGAAAACTTTAAATGACCTAATAAGCACTAAAATCTACTCAGAATCTTCTTCAGCTTGTGGGTCTTACCCGTGTGGAGCATTAAAAACAACAGTTCCCAAAGCTCCCACTTTATTACTGTGTGTATTTCTATCATGCCTTCTCAGCCTTTCTGACTATAGCATATTCCATCTTGTTTCAATTTCATACTTTTTTTTCATAGCAGCTTTAACCTAATAGTCATAAAAGTTGATGAGAATTTCTTAAAAAAAAGAAAGCTGTAGCTGTACATTTCAACCTCTCCTTTCTAAACTGACTCATATGTCTAAAAAATTGTTTGTTTTTTCAAGATTTATTGACAGCTCTAACAGAAGCTTTCACTCTACCTCAACCCTTGCTATGAGTCTCTTCAATCATTTAAAAAAAAAATTATGCTATGCTAAATCCACTAGCAATTCCTCTGCATACTATTAAGAAAAGCACATTAAAGGTTAGGAAACCAACTGTTAAATGGTCTTTGTGCCTATAACTGCTTGGCTTCATAAAAAAGACCTTTCTGCATATGCAAGAGTTGAAGATCACGGTAAAAGCCTGAACAACCCTAGCCTTTTAAGAATTAAAGTTCAAGTAGAACTTTTTACCAAACTTTCAAAAAATTCAGACCTTTCAGAATAGGCTTATAATCCCCAAAACAAAATCTTACTAACAATAAAACACAGACAAATGGTAAACCAAACATACTTTGTAATGAGTTGACCAGCCCTTATCAAAATCACAGAGACTGGATTAAAACAAAATGCAAATGTAAAAGACCCACAGAGACACTATAAATAACACTGAGTACAGAATGAAAGTACAGGGTATTAATACAGTGACTGAAGGAAAAGCCACAAGAAAATAGAAATAAAAAAGGGTCAAGATAGTGTTTGAAGCTTTTGATCCCAGCATTTTCCCCATATGCAAGAAAACCATAATTAGGTATCTTGGATATATTTTATATAGATATCTAGATGGTGTAACTAGATAGGCATCATATCTAATAATACAAGCTAAGTTTATGTTCTAAATTGAAAAATACAGGAGCAAAATTGTGAGCACTGAAAAATATATCTGAAATTCTAGAAACAATTTGAAGTTTTAGCTGTAGAAGAAGCAGCTTTATTCTCAGCCAAGGAAATCTAACTGTGGGCTCAGAATGAATTCCAACAGTTCATATTAAATTTCTATCAAATTACTGCTGTTTTACTCAAAGGGCCTGATGACTCCAAAGAAAAAAATAAAAAAAAAAACTAGAAAATTAACACAAAACAGTGAACTTACTCCTCATAAGAGCTAGGTTTTAGACAAGTTAGAAGTGGAAAGCTTTGCTAGTTCACATTCTATTCATTATTCAAGGATTATACATAGCAGTAATACTCATATTTTCAGGTATATTGGACAGCTATTTCAAACTGATGCAGTTCCATGCATCAGCAAGACAACGTCAAACAGCTGACTCTAGTTGTGCTTTCTCATATATCAAAAGCAACCAGAGACCGAAGACAGCTTCCTGAGGTAAATACACAAATAACTAAAAACTGCTTCAATTTCAAGCTGCTCCTGATTCATGTTCTGTCAAACAAAAAAGTGGTTTACTTGCTTTATGTACACTTTGGAAAGTAGGATAAAATTCAGCTACTTAATTAAATAGAAGAGCAAGAGTCATGTCTCTCAAACAAACCTAAGATTTGTTCCATGTTGGAATGGATGATCAAATCAAGTAATACAATTAACATAATAAATAAATTGAAGTGGTGACACAAGCCTTTCAAATTTCCAGCTCTGTGACAGAATAATTTCAAACAGTAGATAAAAATAAGCATTACATATACAGATAATTAAGCCATATCTGTATTCTTCCTAAAATCATTATCAGCACTCCATCAGAATCCACCTGCCTACCTGCGCTGGTTTGGGCTGGGGTAGACTTAAAATTTTCTCTCCAGTGGCTGGTATAGGGCTGTCTTTTGGGTTTGTGCTGAAGACAGGGTTTATAATAAAGAGATATTTTTTGTTATTGCTGAGCAGGGCTTACACAGAGCCAAAGCCTTTTCTGCTAGGGAGGAGACTGGGGGGAGACACAGCCAGGACAGGTGACCCAAAATGACCAAAGGGATATTCCAGACCGCATGGAACCATGCTCAGTATATAAAGGGGGGAGAAGGAGGAAAGGGGAGTATTTAGAATGACAGTGTTTCACTTCAAGTCACCATTACACACCACGGGGCCATGCTCTCCTGGATATGTCTCAACACCTGCCTGCCTGTGGGAAGCAACAGTGAATTTGCTTTGCTTGTGTGTGTGGCTTTTGATTTCCCTATTAAATTGTTTTTATCTCAGCCCCCAGGTTTTCCAGCTTTACCCTTCTGATTCTTCCCCAATGAGTGAGTGGCTGCATGGGGCCTGGCAGCTGTCTGGGTTTAATCCACAACACTACTCAATTACATTTAGGCAACTGTAGTCCTAGTAACATTCCTTATCTTCAAAATCACTACAATAATCTTAAATAGCCTTTTGTTACACTACTTTTTCCTCACATAGTCATATTAACTTACATCTAGTGTTAGAGTTATTTGAGAAAGAGTTTGACGTTCTGCAATGGAAAGAATAAACATAAGCATTTAACAGTAATTTCACTCCCATTTACTAAACTAGTCCAGAATCATCTCAAGAAATAAGTATCTCTTTCCTTTGAATGCATTCAGAGGAGGAAATATGCTCAGCTGCATAGATCCTTCAAATATGTTCAGTGTTAACCACCAGAAGTTCTGGCTTATCTATTTACTATGTAGATATCAATAGCATTATATGGAATAAAAAGTAACACAGAAAAAAAGAAAAATTATGTTGAAAAGCATCCACTGATACAATACTATTTTCATGCCATTCCCCTGCCCTCCTCCCTATGGGTTTTTGTTAGTGAAAAAGAACTTTATTAACTGATCACTAAAAGGTTTGGGACAAGAAATTTTTAGTCTATGCTCATGGTGCCATATTAACACAATATATTATTTTCATGAACAATACTTTTATTAGTTATCTGAAGAGGCATCCATGCAAATGGATATGGACTGGCAGAATTTACCAAAAACACAGCCCACAGTGCTTAAGCTATCAATGTTATTCTAGTGCATAAAGAACTCCAAAGTTCTATACAACCTCCATTGGGCTAACATAGTCTTTACAGATGTTACACACACCATCTCAGCTGGTATTCAGTGTGCAGTCCCCCAAAAATAATGAGCTTAAGGCAAACTCTCAGTCTCAGCAATGACAGCAAAGAAAATGAAAGAAAGAAAGGCAAAGGAATAACAATTATGGAAAAATACTCAAATCCTTTAACAAAAAACAGGTAAAGTGAGACACGAACATCTCAAATGACATATCAAGTACTAAATTGTAGTTAGAATCTTTTTAAGCTTATGGGATTTACAGGTGTGGGAAATTATATCCAACAGATCCAAAAGCTGTCACGTTCCAACTGTTTATTTAAAAACCAAAACCAACTTCTTTTAATAAAGGAGTAAGATGAGACACTGAATAAGTTTTTACTTAGTGCCCTCAGAATTTACAATAAATATGTAAGATACAAAGATCATTATATTTATTTTATTGATCTATCTACCTTCTAATATATCATTCTCAAATAGGTGGGACATTTTAAGTTATCAAAGCATAAGTGTATTTATCCACAATAAGAGTTGATTTTTACATGCATCTAATGATTTATTACAAACTCATGGTACAAGTATTTTCCTGCAGTACAACAAGCATTCTGGATTCAAAACAATTTATAAGTAACCCTTAAAATACACCTAAGTTAGCTTTACAACTTAGGTGATAAAAACAAGAAGAACTAGACATAATCTTGGGATAAAACCTGTAGTAAAAGAAGCAGGTTAATTTCAAGTAGCTATCATTCTTTTCTCCAGTGATTTAGTGACTGTCAGTGGTCAATTGCTGCAGTTGGAAAAAAAACAAAAATTAAATCTTGCCTGAACAACTTAAATAACTATAATCTAACTAACTTCTAGTTCCCAAAATGGCAGTGAAATAGGCGTCCTAATCCTAAACTTTGAAATGAAATTACATAAAAGAGATTAGCTGTTTAGAACAGAAGAATTTTGGTGCGAGCAGCAATCAGGCAATGACTCACGTTTTGCTATTTAATATGGACATAAATCCTCCCCCTCAAAAAGTTGTTACAATTTCAGCAGTGAAAATGGCATCTTTTCTGTTTTTCCCTTTAAAGACAGGATTTTTATGTCCAAGCCTGCCCAACAATGTAAGCAATATAACCATGTAAAGAAAGTGTATTAAAGCAGATGCCTTTCACATTTCTCTTTTACATATGTTTATTCTGCCAGAAATAATACAATCAATCCCTACTTACAACAAAAGTACAATTAGCATGTTAAAAGCATTTTCTTTCTGTCCCTAGATGAGCCTTCTTAATATACTCTTGGTAACACAAGTTACCAAGCAATTTCACTAAGAAGGAAGGAGAAAAAATCCAGTAAACACTACTTTAGAAAATCTGACCACAAGCTGCTCAGCTGCACTTCTCATGCAGCACAGACAAACAGTAAACCATCCCATTTTGTAGGCATAAACTACTGCAAGAAAAACACAATAGTATTATTTAGTGCAACATCACTTCTGCTGTGCAGCTCTGTTAATATCAACTGTGTTATCAAATGCTTTGATCCACCTTGAATCCAACTTTCCTGGTCTACTTCAGCTAAATAGAAATGCACTGGAATGAAACAAGCAGGTTTGAACATCCTATTTAACTATAGCATAAACTGGTGGCTCCAGCACCTAACGCTGTTCTTTGTTCAACAATAGCCATGGGGAGGCAGCAGGGGTGGGGAGAGGGAGAAGCTAATTGATACCTAGCCAAATTAATTCACTGGTTTTACTTCAAAAAATGTGGAATTTTTACAAGAAGCATAATTGACAGTTTGGGCACAAAGCTACTCCAATAAATACGTCCCCAAGTCCTCCAAGATTTTCTGCTTATACCTTTTCTCTTGTACAGTCACATAAAACCCTGTGGAAACTCACATAATTTTATTTAAAGTTACATTGCTTTGCCATTTAAAAAACCCTAAAATATAATGATATCATTCTGATTTAAAAGAAGAAAAAAGAAGAAAAATTCTTTTTTTTCCCCTCACAATCAAATAGGAGATTTAACTCTAAAAACTTATGAGAAAAAATGTCCTAGGAAAAAATACTGTATTGGTCTATTTCTGAAGTTGGGAGCATTCTCTTAAACTGGATTGAAAAATGAATAAGGACAAGAAGAATGCATACATTACTTTTTTTCCCTATTAGAAAGAATGTAAGACTATGCCCTTTGAGACTGCAGCCTTTCTTTACCACTATACATTATATTGACTTAGCAATGCGGGTCACCTTCATTTATATAATCTTACAAACCTTGCCAGTTAAAAAAAAAAATATCTGAAGTACTACAACAAACCTCTTTTACTATACTCATCTTGGACTCACACACACCTAAAGGGATGCAATTCCATTCATGCCAGTTCATCCTGCTTACACACTGCCTAAATCTGACTTTCTTCTAGTAAATTCATGAATAAGTAGTAGAATGCGAAAATAGGCATTTACATAGAAACACTGAGGCCAAATTCACACTGCAATGTGTTTCTGTAAACAAAGCAACTGCACTTTTAGAATTATGCAATGACTAAGAATGTGTACCTATACGTAGTCCGCCAGCAAAGGTAATATATAAGGGATAGATGGGCAATACATTTCAGTTAATGAGTTCAGTAAAGATTACCCTTGGTCCTGCTCTGGATTGATATGACTGCTGAGGAATGACTCAGCTACTCTGTACATGAGAGCTGCACACATGCTCAGAACCCACAGCCACACAACATGGAATAAACAAAACTGCTGCTGGAACAACTGCCACCAAGACACAGGGACATATCCAGAGCCTGATATTTTTATTTCTTAATATTAACCCCTCACAGGGTAATGTTTTGCAAAGTGAACATGCAGAAACATTTATTTTAATGTAAAAGAAGCTAAATAGAATAATTTACATTTGAATATCTGCATCATCAAGAGTCCATTCAAATAATAACATGGATGTGAAACATCTGGTACCTTCTGCTTGTGTAAAAGTATCAGGCAGCAGAAAAAAAGCCTCAGACAGATGTATCCAGGAGATCTAGCAGACGTTTTCAAGTGATTCTTTGTCCCTTTCTTCATTCTATTTACTTATCACTCCAACCAGAAAGATATCTTTCTTCCATACACAAGGGTTGAGAGGCCATAAGGAATTAGCATTCAAAGGCAAAGTTTCCATCTTGTCAAAGAGTGTCTCCATGAGACAGCCAGGCTATTCACGGAGAGAGGAGCAACTTCAAACTGCAGTGAAAGTGACGGCCACGTAAAACTGGTTTTAACAGACTTAGGCTTAGGAGTTAGGAGAGCCCTGGTTTTCAAAGCCTGCAAAGGGTACTGTCACTGTTCAGACTGCAAAGACAGGTCCACAACCTGATCTAGGGAGGTAAAGATACACTGGGGGAAGGAGGGGAGAATCAAGATATAAAGATGCCAGTGACACATTAATTCTCAAAGGGTGAATTTCAAGAAGAAATGAACAGTTACGAACAATTCCCATCAAATGTGCTTTTGTACTGCTGATCTTTTTTAAAAAATCTTTGCCCGAGGACATAACTGTCTTTGGCTAGAGATGCTATTTCTGACCTCAGTTTTTGAATCTGAAGTGACCTTCTTATTCAAGTACAGAGTCCTATAACTGTGCATAATTAAAACAGTTGGTTCTTTAGCTGTAATATGGGTTTTGCCAGACTATGTCAATAGAATCCCTTGCTATAGAAATCACTTCAGTTTCCTTTTCTGTTTGTTCTCAAGAACTAAAGATAACTTTTATACAAAAAACTGCCCCTAAAAGATTAAATAAGATGCTCCTGCCAACATTGGAGAACTTCTCAATGAATAATATAGACCTCTTTGAGTTGCTTAGTCTCAAGGACTGTCTACATTCTCATTCTGTTTTCACAAGGAAAAATTTCTGAGTGATTAAACAATCCTGGATTCGCTACCTGTGACATAAAGCTTTGGGCTCCAAGGCTTGACAAAATCCAGGGTAACATAGTGCTGGCATTTAGTGTACCAGCTGGTGGAACAAGGACAAAAACATTAATATTACTAAAGGTAACTCTAAAAATAGTTAAATGAACTATTACACAAGTTCACCCCAGAGAGCAGGATTAATTTTAAATCTCAACGAAGCTATTTCTTGTCTCGTTCCAAATTCTTCTGTCATAGCATATCTGCTAAGGCACAGACACAGGCCCAAGACTGCAGTTCTATTTCCTGAAGTCCAAAAATTATAATCAGAATTTCACCTCAGTGAAACAACTTCCCTTCACATAAAGTTTACAGTATAGCAATATGAACCAATATATAATGGAGTTCTATCTACCTTGCTTTGCTGAGATTCAGAAAAGCTTTTAATCAGCCCTGAATGCAAAAATACAGCGTGTATCAGCATATCAGCACTAAGAGCCACTCTTCTGAAGAGTCTCAGAGTACTCAGATTTTTTGGGGCAGGCAGTGGTACATGCTACTTAACTGCTTTTAGGGAAGGAGTAGCTGAATCCGTAACTGCCGTTTCTTCTTTGTGCTAGCAACATACAGAGTCAGAGTGCAGGGCCACAGAAGCATCACATCATGACATGTGAAGGGCTTCCTATGCCTACAACAAAGTAGTCCTCAAAACACCAGAAGGAATTTGCAAGAAAAACATACTCAGTAAATAAGGAATTGGTTAGATGTTCACATTTAGAGAATAGTGGTCATTGGCACAGTCTCGATGGCCATCAGTGATGAGTAGTGTCCCTTCGAGGTCTGTACTGGGACCAGTGTCACTTAGTATCTTCATTAATGATACAGATGAAAGGACTGAGTGCAGTCTCAGCAAGTCTGCTACCAACACTAAGCTGAGCATAGCTGGATCATGAGGTTTAACAAGACCAAGTTCAGGTTGCTGCACCTGGGTCAGGGCAACCCCCGGTATCAACACAGGCCAGGGGATGAACAGATCAGAGGAGCCCTGCTGGGAAGGACCAGAGGTGCTTGTGGGAGAGAGGCTAGATGTGAGCTGGCTACATGCAGTGTGCAATAGCCCAAAAAGCCAATTGCATCCTGGGCTGCATCCAAAGCAGCTTGTCCAGCGAGGGAATGTGACTCTGTCCCTCTACCCTACTCTCATGAGACCCAACCCAGAGTGCTGGGTCAAGGTTCCTCAGCAGAGAAAGGACATCAACATGTTTGAAGAAGTCTAGAGGAGGGTCACTAAGACAACTAGAGGGACAGAACACTGCTCCTGAGAGGAAAGGCTGAGAGATTGGGGTTGTTCAGCCTGGAGAATAGAGCAGCCTCTTACAGAAGCCTTACAGTACCTAAAGAGGTCCTACAAGAAAGGACCTGAAAAAAGACTTCTTACAAGGGCATGCAGGGAAAGGACAAATAAATTGCTTTCAACTGAAGAAATTCAGTTGTGAGGGTGGAAAGGCACTGGAAGAGGTCACCCAGAGTCCCCAACCCTGGAAACAGCCAAGCTGGATGGGGCCTTGAGCGAAGTGGCCGAGTTCAAGCTGTCACTGCCCATGACAGGGGTTTGGAATTAGATTACCTTTGATCCCTTCTGACCTCAGCCATCCAACAATTCTATAAAAATTGACTAAAGATTTGTGTTTCAGTCACTAGCATACAAGTGTCATCATTTTACAGGGTACTATCATGTGAAAGCTTATTCAGACTAGCTATAAATGGACAGCTTTGAATATTCTGTGCCTTTGATGTATTCTAACACAAAATATTATCTTTTCCCATCTACATCTTCATAGAGTTTCTACTGGATGCATTTCCAGGTCCTGACAAAAACTAGTCCGATATTATCATCTCTTGCCAAATCCAGCAAAAGATAAAATTTAAGTTAGTAACATTGAGCAAGCATGAGGATAAAAGCTCCTTATGTGCACCAAATGTTTTTATAAAGACTTGGAACTTTCTGAGGAAGGTGATATAAAGAAGAATTACTGTATTTATACATTAATTATGTGACATCTAAAATGAACTGCGCAACTGTTATACTTATTTATTAAATGCCAGTGCTCATCCAAACAAAAAACAAAAGAAACACACTCTCCTGCTGGGCAACATGCTATCTATGTATGGGATCCATCATGTAGAAAGCAAGAAATATGGGAAATATTTAGCTGGATATTCCTATATTGAATATTTCTAGGAGAGGATGATAAGATTTTCCAAGGAACAGAACCATTTTGAGAAGTTAAGAAAACACAGATTTTTCAACTGTGTCTGATATTCAAAAATATATCTAAAAAGCCACCTAATTTCTCCTTATTATGTCATGAGCAAAGTTGCTCTGAAACACAAATGTAACAGACATCTCCAGAGAAAAATCTGACAACACATAAGGAAGAGATACCTGGTGTCACACATCACAGCTCAAGCAGACTTCCAAATCTCAAGCAGACCTAATCTCCCTTTTATGACCAGGTGAACCATGTAGGGGTGGGTGCAAGGTGTGGCTACAGACTACCTGGACTTCAGCAAAGCCTTTGACATCCTTTGAAGGATGTTTCCCACATCATTCTCTTGGAGAAGCTGACAGCTTACCGCTTGGATGGGTGTACTGTTCGCTGGGTTAAAAACAGGCTGGAAGGCTGGATGCAGAGAGAGGTGGTAAGTGATGCTGCATTCAGTTGGCAGACAGTCACTTGTGGTGCTCTCCAGGGCTTAGTATTGGAGACAGCCCTGTCTGGTATCTTCATCAATGATCTGGACAAGGGGACCAAGGGCACCCTCGGTCAGTTTGCAGATGACACCAAGTTCAGTGGCAGTGTCACTATGCTGGAGGGTAGGAAGGTTCTGCAGGGAGATCTGGACAAGCCGGATCCATGGGTTGAGACTGGTGGTATCAGGTTCAACAACTCCAAGTGTCAGGTTCTGCACCAGGGTCACAGCAATGCCACACAGCACTACAAGCTGGGGGCAGCAGGGCGAAAAGGACCTGGGGGTGCCATTTGACAGCGGCTGAACATGAGCCAGCTGTGCCCAGGTGGCCAAGAAGGCCAGTGGCATCCTGGTCTGTGTCAGCAAGTGTGGCCAGCAGGAGCAGGGCAGGGATTGTCCCCCTGTACTCAGCACTGGTGGGACCACACCTCAAATGCTGTGTTCAGTTCTGGGCCCCTCATGACAAAGAAGACATTGAGGGGCTGGAGCACTGAGGGCAACAGAGCTGGGGAAGGGTCTGGAGCACAAGTCCTGTGAGCAGCCGCTGAGGGAGCTGGGGGTGTTTAGCCTGGAGGAGGCTCAGGGGTGACCTTATTACTCTCCACAGCCACCTGAAAGGGGTTTGGAGCCAGGTGGGGATCAGCCTCTGCTCTTGGGCAACAAGTGACAGGACAAGAGGAAATGGCATCAAGTTGTGTCCAGGGGAGGGTCAGGTTGAAGATCAGGAAGAATTTCTTCACTGAAGGGGTAGTTAAGACTGCCCAGAGTAGTGATGGATTCTCCAACCCTGGAAGTGTTCAAAAAATGACTGGGCATGGCACTTAGTGCTATAGTTTATTTGACATGCTGGTATTTATTCAAAGGTTGGACTCAATGACCTTAGAGGTATCTTCCAACTTTAATGATTCTTTAAGAGCATCTTATGTCAAAGGCCTTGTTATGCAAACAACAGCTGACACTTCCTATTCTCTGGTCATTTCAATCAGTACTTCACAGACTCAAAGTATACATTCACAATTAGAGTAACAAGAACCAGATCTGGTTTGATATTGATAGGAGAGTCATCTACCAGCTGTGACTTCTTGTTTATGCTCCCATTTATAGTTAGTAGCACAAGCAGATGCATATTGTTGCACATTTTGTTGGAAGCAAGTATCTGAAAAATCTGTTAGAATTAGCATGCATTCCCTAATCTGACTGAAATTGTGTGGCTGCAACAGCATCAGCACTGGTACACAAAACTCATCAGTAACATGCAGTCACATAATGAAAGAAGAGAGCTCCTCTCTGGTATCAGGATACCTTCTTTCAGCTTAACTTAATTGTAAAACCAGACACCAGGAAACCATAACTTCATAAATACCATAAACCAGCCAGAGTCTCAGACATTTCAGCCCCCCAAGCATTGTTCCCATGCTGCTATTCAACTCCTTTGTGCTGACACAGGTCTTTTTTAAAGTATATGAAGTCCTGGACCACACAGTGGATCAGTTTTAAAACTAACCATCATTTTCAGGGTTTGCCTCAGGTAAAGACCCCAGCGCACTGTGCAGGCAAAAGGGCAAACACAGCACAAATACTAGAATACAGAGGACTAGCACTGCCATCTTCCTGCACTGTAGTCTGAAAAAGAAAACTGAAATGCAGATTCTTCTCTTTTCTTTTTTTATGCTTCTCAATGCACTATATCAACTCTGCCCTGTATATTCGCATCTGGTTCCTCAGTTTCAGTTTCAACTCAGCAAATATGATTAATAGAAGTATTTGCACAAATTTAAATTTAAATAAAAGTATGTGACTTAGCAACAGTTTAGGAGTCTACAGGTACACTTTTTACTATAAGGTGAAAGAATCAATTTTTATACTCATTACCTTATTTGTGCAACACATTTAAGGTCAAACAAATAGTTAATCTGTCCAACTAAGTGAATCAGAATGAAACTTTTATAAAATTTAAGTTGCAATTTGAAAAAAAAAATATGGAGAAAATAAAGAAATATTTTTTTACATTGGTATTTACAGCTTGGCAGGACAGTTTGAAGAACTATTTTCCAATATGCTGAGCATTACAGCTGGATCATTCAATATACCATATATGCATCAGGACTGTAAACTGTTAATTGGAAAAGAGTAGCAGGTTTTCATGATTATGTAACACACACACACAAAAAAAAAGCATACCATGCAGAAAATCAGCTCCTAAAGTTACATGTAAATGAAAGCTTTTATTCAAAATAAAATTATTTTAAAGTGATTTGCCTGCACCTACAGAAAAAAAAAATCCAAAATTAACACCATCACTAAAAATGAGACAAAAAAAAATTTAAAACCCCACAAACTTTTAAATAGTAGTAGTTTTGACAATCACAATCAACAATATATAACGTACGGAAAGATGTTTAGAATTTGAGAACACTCTAGCTAATCAAGGACAGCTTATACAATAAAGTACAACTTTTCTTGTTGTAGCTGTGGTCTTTTAAAATCATCTAAATTTAGAGGCATTGAATTCTTTCCAATCTAGATAGAGGATCTATTGTGTCTTCAAAAACTGTGTTAAATATTTCAGAAAGGGACTGGGTTGTGTGTGTACACTGATAGATAGGATCTCTCCAAAAACAAAGGTTTTGCTCCCGGAAGGGTGAATAATCCAATCTTCCACCTTGATAACTCATTATTACACTGTTGTTTTGAGTAAGACACAAATGTCAAGGTCTGAAAGCTTTAGCACTAAGCAGGCACAAAAAACCCCAAAAAGTAGCTGAATACAAAAATCATACAGTACACACAACAGTGTAAAAGCCCTAGGGAAATTATCAGAAAAGTCCTCAGAAAACAAACCACCCTGCAGTGCACATGGCAGTAAGCATCCAGAGCATCCAGAAACAGACTCATCAGGCAAAAAATACCTACTTTGTGCTGAACACTGTAAAAGAGTGAGCTATGGTAAGACAAACTGATGTAAGTAATAACATGAATCAAGCATCAGAAAACATGGAAACTAAGATTACAGGAAAAAGTTCACAGCAGAAATAAAAATTATTTTCCCTGAGCTGCTTATTGCCACTGTCCTGGTAGAGGTCACAATGCCCTGAGGCAGAAGGCAAACTATTCAGCTGCTTCAGTGTGTTCTGGCAGCTTTTCTTAATCTGCTGATGGTTTTATGATAAGCCATCAATCTTGACAATGACTTGGTTGAGATGCACAGCTGTTTTGCTGTCCTTGTTCTTCTGCTGGTCCAGCATCATGCCAAGCACAGACAGAATACATCTCTTCAGTGATCCCTGTTAGAGGATCCAGAAATTACCCAACACAAAAGCTGAAGCTCTAAAACATAGATCTGAGGCACTCAAGTGCCTCTCCCTCCCTAAGTCCCCAAACCCATTTGATTTCACTGAGAAGTTCATAAACATCCCTGACAGTCTGGTCTACGGAAGCCTTGTTCCTCTACCAGAATCAAGGTTAAATGAGATTAAAATAAATTACAGCCCACTCTGTTACCACATTCTTATTAAATTAGAACTTGCTCAGTCTAATTGCAGAATGTTACCTAATTATAACAGAGTATTCTGGGCATCAGTGATTTAAAGCAGAAGTTCTTATGCTCAAGTCAAATTAAAGTAATCCTAGCCACCAGGAGAGCTACTACATGCTCTCCGTTTGCTTGCAGAACTGTTTCTATATCCACATGATGTAGCAAATCAAAGAGTTAATTTATCTGAAAATTAATGTGACTAGAAACTATCAGCTTTGGCTAGATCTTATCAATCTACCTCATTACATAGTTATCTGAAAAATAGTACTAGCAGAGAAGGGGAGACTGAAAGCAAAGACATTCACTAGAAATAATAATGAAAGCGATATTAACTTTTCAGGATTATCAAAATTACAATTAGCACTTTAGAATGTGAAACCAAATTATGATAGGGAACAACATAAAAACAGTTACAATGAAATCATGTCCCTATGGAACTCAGATCTCACCTAAGATCAATGTATCGATGTATTTACCACATGCTAAAAAAATTGTAGGTATATAATTACATCATACTAAAGAGAACACAACAGAAATTTACAAAATCAGTGACCATACATCATGGCTAGACATGGACAAGACATTGTGGAAATACAAAATAATCATTAGATGTTTATAAATATACACCAGGTGAGCAAAGCAATTAACTTTATAATATCAAGAAGTAAAATACCTTGCCAGAAACTCTACAGTACTACTGGCAAATGAGAAGAAAAGAACACAAAAAGTGAAAAGAGAATAATAACTGATGAAACTCTGAGAGTTGGGAAATTAATACCTTCTCATATATACAGTAAGCAAGAATCAGTCACCAGGGAAAAAAAGAAAATCTATCCTCTCCAACTTGGATCTCAATTCTACCCATTTTCAGACTACCACAGTAAAAGACTTCAGGAGCAGACATATTCTAAAAGCAAGTATATAGTAAACATGGAATAACTCTGCATATAAGCAAATCCAAGCAAGGATGGGGAGAAGTAGGGGGCAGGTTTTAGAAGGAAGGGATGTGAAAAGAGAAGAAAATGGTTGAGTTCTTTTTGTTCAGAATTAAAGCTTTTAAAATGTGAGGACTCTTTCTGAACTTACCCAGAAAATCATTACTAAACATTAGCTTTGCTGTAACATACAAAGGTTTCACTCAGTATTAAACAGCTCCATTGCACTGTACAAGCAACACTGAAGATACCTCCGTAAAATTAAAATCTTCAACTTGCACATTAGGGTGCAGTAAGTAAATGACAATTCAAAAGACATTGTGACAAAGGTAGTATTTAGTTGTTATCTGTAGATATTTAAGGTGAGAGATTTGCTTTCTTTTATTGTTATTGTATATTTTTAATGTATATGGAGATAACACCAACCTTTCCAAATGGGATACAACAGAGGTGTTGTTAACAATTTGTTTCAACCTCAGGAAAGCTATTTCTATAGACAGATTTTCAGAAAAGGAGTGGCTTTTTTGGGTAAGATCGTAAAGAGTCCCACACAAGGAACAACCTGAAGGACAGTGAATAATGCATCTGTGTGAGAAAATGAGGCATGGGCTGACATTACTATCAAACAGCAACAGGCAAGGATATTGTATTAAAATAGATGCAAAATTCCTCACAAGCCAAAAGTACACACTCTTGAACATTATATAGAAGGTACTACTGGGTTACAGGCAGTTTTACAACTCTGCTTTTACTCCACTCAGTACAAGAACAGCAATATGCTATTCAACAGCAGAAGCTTCCACTGGGTTACTGTATTAACATACCTGCACAGTGAGACTACCTTATAAAAAGCCTATCAAGCAGAGTTGAAGGTACCTTTCAGCAATGAGAACAATGCAGAGGAAAAAATGAAAGCTTCATTAAAAGAAAAAGAATGTTATGTCTCAAGAACAGCTGGTCGAGTAGAGAAAATCAGATAAAGATGTCAGGAGAAGGTCAAGGCCAGGTTGAAAAGCAATTGTTAAGATGAAAGACATGAAGTGGAACCTTCCGGCATTTAAAAAAGCAATGATCTAGCCAGGACATACATGCTGGAAACGTGATCTTTAACTGGAAAAAGAGCAAAGAAATTTGCTACCACACTGAAAAATAAAATAAAAAAAAATCACCTATGCTGGTTATTGTGAGGCAAAACCCAGAATGGATATGCAACCTTTCAATGATATGTACCACATGCAAACTGTTTCCTCTGAATTTCCCTACAGTCAACTTGCTTTGATTACAGCAACTAGGAGCAAACAAGTTCTAAAATCCTCTATTTAATATATTTAAATACCCAAACCACAACCAGAAGTCAGTATCAAAAAGCAGTATCAGTGGACAAAAATGGTAACTTAAAAATAATGCCATGCACCCCAAAAAGAGAACATCGTATCACTAAGAATATCTATTCTAAATACTGAGCACAGGCATGGACTAGAAAAGCACTTATAATAGCAAAATAAGCAAACTAAGAGGGAGCTGCAGCTGGTTCTCCAATTACTAGGTATTGTTTAAAAATGCATATTCAAATGAAAATCCCCCAGAACATTTGTACTCTCAAAGATAACTTACACAGTAGTTGAAATATCCATATTTTAAAGTACCAAATTTAAGTAGCTGCAAATAAATACTTTCAACAAGAAGAAGGACGCAAAATGAAGAAAACCAGAACAGAGGCAAGTGTTAACACAGTATCTTCTACAGTTAATTTCTAAGGACTATAAAACTAATATCTCAAGTTTTCTCTTCTCAAAGTCCAAGCACTCAGTTTGATGCCAGAACAGCTCTGTTACCAGCCTGTGTTAACTGCCCTTGAGTGAATATTTGCTTAGAGTGAGTATGAACTCCCTGAATTACTAGTGTTAATAATATTAACACTCAGGAAGACTTGCACAATCAACTGCAGGGGAAAACATGATTAAGTACAACTCTGTGCTGGTGAGGAACATATTAAAAGCACAGAAATTCTTATATGTGTACACAGCCACCCCACTACAGGGTGATTTTTTTTTAATTACAGTTCCTATTTTTATCTTGCCTATATGCTTAACATAGTTGAAGCTAAAAGAACTACTAACAGACAGAAAATCAAGAAGTGAAGAGTAAAACACTAGTAAAGCTGTATGTAAATACGATGGTCAGCAATGTTTCACAGCAACATTTTAGGAAATACCTGAGTAGATAAACAGCCCTTTCAATATCATTGAGTTCTTCATCAACTGTCAATCTTTCTATTTCTTCTGGTGTCTGTCAAGTGTGAAATAGAGATATGAGTTTACAATGCCTTACTATTTCACTGTTTTAGTCTTAAAACAACCCCTTTCTCCACACACACACACACACAAGGAAAGCTTCATGAGTAATTTGACTTTATTAATGAAACCTCTAGCCAACATTTCAAATTTAATTAAATAAATCTTTTACCAAGAAAAGATGGAATGTCAGAGAAGTATAGTCTCAAGTCAGATACTATAACTATTAAACAAGTGGCATGTAATTTAATCTAAAGACCCACGTTAGTCTATTTGTTCCCATTTTATTATTCTTACACCGAAACATTAAATCCCTGCTATATAGAATTCGAGATTGTTTATTCTAAAATGACTGACAACGTTTCTGGTGCTGTAAAAAAACCCCACCCTGCCTATTCACGTATTTGTGCATAATTAAAACAGACACAATTTAAAATGGATTTTAAAGCATCGCTCTTTTTCGAGGTATATACCTTCAGGCTCCTGCGTACTGGCCGCTCTATAATAGTTAATTCCTGCAGGTCTTCTATGTATCCAAAAAGACTGCTATGACTAAAATCCATTCTGGAGAAGATTACTGGGCGCACGTAACAACTAAAGCCTTCGGTATCCGACGCCGTCGCCGAGCCTCACATCGCGCCGAGGGCGGCAGGAGCGAAGCCGCGGGGCGCTCCCGGCTGGGCGCGCACACTGCGGCAGCGCCCGCCGGCCGCCCCCCCGCCCGGCCCGGCCCGGCCCGGCCCAGCCCAGCCTCCCGCCGCCAAACTTTCTGCGCTCCGCCCGGGCGGGCAAGCGGCGGGGCCGGCGTCCGCAGCCCCGAGAGCCCGCTGCAGCCGCCGGTGCCTCAGCGGGAGGGAGTTTCGAGTCAAGTTTGCCCTGGTCGCTGGCCACCCCCGTCCGCAGCGAGGGCTCGGGTACAGCGGTGCCCCCGGGCGCCAGAAGTGCAGGACGGAGTGTTCGGCGGCGGGCTCGATCCTCACCGGCGGGGCTGGGAGGGCAGGGCGGGGCAGGGCGCGGAACGGAGCGGAACGGAACGGAACAGCCCGGCCGCGGTGCGCGGGTGCCGCCTCTCCGCCCGCCCCGGGAGGAGGGAATGTCGCTGTGGTGCAGTGACGCTCCCCGCCCCCGTCCCGCGGCGCAGCTCCCCGGCTCCCTCCCCGGGAGAACGCCACAGCCCCCGGCCGGGGCAGCGCCGGCCCCGCCGTGCCGGTCTCCGCGGCAACGCGGCGCTACCGCGGCCTCCGCGGGGCCCGGCCGGGCAGGGCAGGGCAGCGCCGGGCGCGGCCCCCTCAGGGCCCGGCCCCGAGCGGGGCTGCCCGGCTGCGGTCCCCAGCCTGCGGCGGACACCGCGGGGCGCTCCGGCCGCGGTTGCAGCCTGGGGCTTCCCCTCGCACGGCTGCGGCACCACCTCCGCTGCTCCTGCACCCTTCCCCTGTGGAGCTCCGCTGGGACCCCCTCTCCCACCCGTGTCGCCCGTCTCCAGCTGTGCCAAAGCAGAACTACACCGGAGAAACTGGTAACAAGTGCTGGTTTTAATGAAAAGCCCAAAGCAGGTTCCTCCTCCAATGAACTTTTATATTAATGTTTTAAAAAAAATTACTTCTTTGGCAGTAAACTGTGAAACTCTGACGAAGACATCACTTAGACTCTTCATAAATTCTTAATTCTTCACCTTTTGCATTCCCACCTTTTGCCGTGAGTACGAGAGGTGTGTAACCCAGGTTACAGCACAGATTTCCATATCGATACTTTTCCTGATACGCAGTTAGGCCTTGGATGCCTTTACCATTCTGGCTCACAAATGTAGATTGCCTTGGGTGTTGAAGGGAGAGTATTTTTTTCAAAATAAAAGTATGCTAATTACCTCTGATTCATATAAAAATAAGCATGGATAATCTTTAAAAACTCAGTAAGAGAACTTCTTTTGGGGTGGGTTAGTGATGCAAACTGCATGCAGAAGAACCATCACGCACAGTTAGACTCAGCTTTTCCTGACATAAGTAATTCAGTGGCCTTTGAAATGGTTACATGAACACAACAATCCTACTCAGACCAGGAATTAAAAAACCTGTAAATATTTCACAAGGGCTAATATGAGGGGATGTAATGTTTATCTTATCCGTGTGAAATGCCCATGTGACCGACTATGCTTTTTTGATAAAAGATTAAAAGTAATTCAAGAAATCCTAAAATTAATATTGCCCAGAATTTAATTAATTTTTATTCTATGACTGGCAAGTACCTCAGCTTTTACCTAGCAAAAACAAAACATTGTCTCCTATGTTTTACTTCTCTGTCTACCAGTTAGGCCAAATTGTGTGCTTGGATAAACCAGCAAAACATTAAAAAATTAAAGCATCTCAATTTCCAATGTACAACAGAAATATTAGCAGAAAAACATGATCCAATACACATATAAATAATTAAAGTGTTATGTAATAGAAAACTAAAACCATTTGGAATTTTACAGACATTATGATGAATTAAAATGAGAAATTTTTTTTAATATCTCCTTTGCAAACTCTATTTAACCAGGGAGCATCATTAGACAGCAAATACAATAAATAGCTGTAACTGAACCTAAGTCCTCTCAGAGTAGGTAAGGAACTAGCTCTATGAGAGGAAACAAAAAAAGAGTTTTAGACAATGTTCCCTCCTCAAACTTAGAATCTTGGCATGCAGGCTTCTCCCAATGGTATTGGGAAAACATACTGAAATCCCAAACACAGTTAGTTACGAGAATCCTTTTGCAAGCCTTTCACAGCCAATCTATGGTTATTTCACCCATCAAGTACTTCTCATGAATCTTAGAGATTTCTGAGATCAAAAGTATTTTCTTTTGCATGCCTTGAACTAGGAACTCCATGAGTTTCCAAACAAGGAATTCCAGAGTTCAGTTTTAAAGATTAAAAAATACAGAGTTAAAATATGCAATTAGGCTGATTTCTCATGTTATATTTTACATAAATTTTGTAAGCCACTAAGGATGAGAGTTTTTCATAAATGTGTAAACATTTAAAAAACAACTCTTCCTTACTGCCTTTAAAAAACTGTCCTTCTAACTCAGTCCAGGAAACACTGAGCAGACATGATTTCCATTAACTTTAAAATCTGTAGATATGTCAAAGAGATTTACAAATATCCTGGAAATGTGAACAGTAGAATAATTTAAAAAATACTATTTTTTCAATAAATATAGTACTGGACTAGGATAAAGAACACAGGAGGAATTAGATTAAATATAAACATATCTCATTCTGACCAATACATTTGACAGAGAAAATAAACCTTGTATATTTTCCAAAACCACATACATAAAATTAATCTCCTCTGGTAGTAAACCTGCAGGCAAGTGGTCTCTCGTTCTCATCTGTGATTAAAGTCACATATGACTTCGATTCTGCCGCTGCTTTCAGCTCCTCCCCTTTCCACTCTTCTCTCAAATAAAGCTCTACTCTCAGCCTCATTCTAACCTTGTCATAGCTATTGTATTAGAATCAAGAGCTATTTTATGCTGCTTTAGTGAAATCCAGAGAGAACTGGAATCTTCATTTTAACACAGGAGCTGTGTAACCTTGGAAAGACAGTATCGGGCTGATTTCAAATAATTTCTCCTTCCTGAGAAAAGTGCCACCCAAAAAAAAAAAAAAAAAAAAAAATAGATGGAAGGACTTTTTAGGACTTTTTACCTGAAGGATTCTTCAGGTGCTCTGGCTCTACCTAAGGTTTCTAGGGTGAAGTGATTTGTATGGTTGGACAGATTTCTCCTTTGCTACCCAGCAGTTAGGTGTCTGCCTTCTGGAAACTGCTTGAAAAAAGTTGTGTTTCTTACTATACCTGTTACACATACCAAAAGAATCTACCTGTAAATTAAACTGTTCACAGAGAAATTGAAAACTTGTGAGGTCTCAGAATATATTGCAACACCTGAATCAGCTGAAATATGAAGGAACTGGTTTGGGGAATACAGAAATACATGCCAAGAAATGCTTTCAGGCAAAACGTGTGTGCTCCTGATTAAGAGCCAGAATTTCTCAATAGCCAAACCAAAAAAGAAGGAAAAATTCAGCAAAGTATTTTTTTAATTATACTGGGGGGGGGAACCCCCCAAAAAATGAAATCATTCTTCATTTCTCATTTTCTCTAATTTAATAGTCCAAAGAAAAATAAATAAAAGTTAATAATGAAAACAATGTAGGTTATGTACTGTGTAATTACAGTTCTGCTAAGGACTCAGCACCTGAACTGTGCAGAAGTTCAATTCAGAATTCTGTTTGTTAACCACCACTGAGAAACAGCCAAAGCTGCAGCAGCTGTCACTCACCATTTCCAAATAAGTCACCTCTGGCTGGAATTGGTTTTTACAGTCCACCAGACTCTTAAAAAATGCAATTCTGATGTTCAGTCTAATGCCTTAGCCTTACAAAACAAGGTTGTTTTTATTTCATTTGTACTCCAAGCAAAAATGTAGCCAATGAACAGTGGTTCTTAAAAAAAAATCTGTGTCAAGGCGAACCTGTAACAAGATTAATATTAAAAAAAACATGCTCAAAAATATGAATCTACTTCAGAGCAATGCTTGGAATGTAGCACACACAAACCTGAGCAGGAAAAAAAAAATCATTTAGCGTATTTTCCAGTTTGTTGCTAAGAAACTGTTGCTTGATTTCAGTATTGTCACTTGCAGAAAAAATTTGATTGTTCTTTTGCCATTTCGGACATCTCATTTTAACAGATATCTAAATAAATGGGTTTAAAGTGAAAAGCATTGGATTGTGTTCAATGTGCTTTCATCTGTAGCCTGGTCTCCCATAGTCTTTCCTCTAACTTCATTCCCTCCAATAAAATCTAAAAAATTGAATCAATTATTTTATGAGAACACAGAAAAGATCCTTAAATTTATTTTTATGTAATATATAAAATCTGTAACATCACAGTCATTGTGCTCACCCTGTCTTTCTCTAAGAACTAATAATGTTCTCCTGCAGTGTCTAATCTGCTGTCCTCTGTCCAGAAGTAGTTAAAAAGCACACACAAAAAAGAACAGCAGGGAAAACAGAAAGTGTTGTTTTTCCTCAAATCTCCCAGCTATTTGTATGATTTTTTTTACCTGGCAGTAAGACCTAATACCCAACTACCTTACAAAGTTTAAATGAATGATTTTCTATTGTAAAAACTGGCTCTGCTGTCTTCATAAGAGTAAGCTGATGAGTCCAGTTCCTTGCTATGACAACCATGAACACTGTCTGTCATACTCATGTCATATATTATATTAAAACTAACAACTTTTTGCCTTCAAGTATTCTTTACTCATTAGTTGCCATAGACACGTAAGATTTCCTACTTAAAATTACTGTTGGCAAGTTTAGCAAGTTTCTTCTTTTACTAGTGTCCTTTATTTTATTTCTCCTTTCTTGGTATTTAAAGACTGCATTCATGTCTGTTCTAATCCTGGATTAAACAAGTTAAACTCACTCCTAAACCAGGCTCTTCATTCTCCTGGCCACCCTAGCAGTTCCCTTGGCATCTGCTGCAGTTTGATTTCACCTCTTTTGAATTAAGGTGATCAGAATATAGTATTTAAAATAAAAATATCTGGGAAATAATGCTTCTGGCAAAGAATGAATATTTGTATAGAGGTCAGTTTACCAAATATACTACACTGGCAGCTCCAAGTTAATCTTGTGGTCAATTACTGCTGTCATCCACAGTGACCTAAAATTAATTAAGTCCCATCCTAATGGTGTACATTCTCAGTATTAGCTTTGGCTGAACAGTGCTATACTTTGTATAATACAATTAATCAATTTATTCTGGTCATCAAGGTCCTTTCAATTAGTCTTGATATCATAATTCCTCTCTGCATTAATAACTGTATCATCAGCAAATTTAATATTGTATCACAGTTATTCATTAAATAAAAGTAGCCCACAAGAATTTAAGAAACACATGTGTATATATATATATATATATATATATATATATATATATAGCTGATAGGTTAATCTCTCAATATACACACCAATGTGCTCCCCCAAAAGAAATACGCGTTTCCCTTCCTCTTCAGCCAACTTCTTTCCCCTTGAAGTTCTGTCCTGTTTCTTTTTCCCCTATGAAGAATACTTTGAGGTTTTCCAGACAGATTACATGCACTTTATTTTTCTGCCCAGAAAACCAGTTACCCTCTTAAGGGACATGGCCTGATTTCCCATTTCCCCCTGGTTAACCAATATTGATTTTCATTTAATTTCCTGTTATCTTCATAACTTCCTTTAGCATTCTTCCCTTGAAAATACATTCTGAAGTATCTACTGCATCTGACTGCATTTGCAACCATTCCAAATGTTTCTCTTGTATTAAATGGAGTTGTCTTTGCTATTCTTCAATAACACAGAAGAATATTCACCTTGATAAATCCATACTCGAAAAAGTCTTTGCTAGTGTAACTAGAGTTAAATATGCTAGTACTCTTAAATCTCATGCTGAGAGATTATCTTGTTCTCCTGACTTTATGAACATATTCACTGAAGGAGGAGCATGATGTCTGACAAAAGGCATCACAGAGGTAGGCAAGAAATGCACTTGTGAAGCTGGAAAAACAAACAGAGAAAAAGTAAAAAAAGGCAGCATAGGCAAAGGGGTATATATTTTCAAATGAGGTTTTAACAATAGAGAGTTATTTCCATGGTGCCATGCTGTAACTCTTGTCAGTCCTAGAATGGTATTCCAGAACTTTGGAAAATGACAACAAAGGCCTTAAGCCCAAGAACCAAGGCTTTACCTTGCCACTTCAGGACCAGGACAACAAGCCTCACCTGGCTGCATGCCAGAAAACAGAGAAGAGCAAATTTTACAGTCTGCAAAGCACAGGAGGCATCAGGTTCCCCACTAGCCAGCAGCTGCATGTTTTTCAGGTGCACAGTGCACTGTGGGTATTAATATAAATCACAGTATGGTGACACTCTTTTGTTAGCAGAAATAGCTATCAGAATCAGTAATTAAGCACATACTGACATTTCTGCAAGAGACCAAAAACAAAGCAAAAAAAAAAAAAAAAGGAGAAACCAAAGAACTTGATTACTAAGTGAAAGCCTACATCAGTTGATGACAAGCACATTCAACTGTTTCTGGTGCTGAATTCAGCTACATGGATCCCAGAATTAAAGGCATTGGTCAAAACAATCTCTGGCTTAAGAGAAGTGTTCCATATTTTATAAAAAATAAATTAATTAAACATATAATATCTATTATGTAATACTGCATAGTAGGGACCAAACCACAATCCCTGGGCTACTGATATGCAGGAATGTAAATTTACAGCCGGGAAGAACAGGATTTGTTCTGTACAGGTGAAGTTCTGCAATGAGGCCATCAAACCCTTCAAGTTCTCTTGGACTCTCAAACATACTGGCTTAAATAACTTGGAAACTATTGATAAAATAACAGAATATGCATGTACTGACATGAGTTACACAAGCAAATGACATAATTCATTAATTTATTAGTAGAGGTGTACTGGTTTGAAAAGCAAAACCAATGAGACTTTAAGTCAGTAATACAATTTTTAGTAGGGAAGAGAAAAAAGGAAAAACAAAATACATGCAATAATAAAAACCACTGACAGAGTCAGAATACAACCTGATACCCTGTCAGTCAGGGTGTTGGTGCAGTTTTCTGCCAAAGGGTCCAGTGATGATGTGGAAAAAGCCTGGTTCTTCCTCTGGAATCCAGTGGAAAAAAAGGCTGCCTTTGGTGTTCTGAACCTCAGTTTTTATCTAGGTAGGAAAGGCTTGGCTCGTCCTCCTGGCTGGAGCATCTCCCAATGGGATGATACAATCTTATCAGTTATACAGTAGGAGTCAATGGCCCATTAACAGAAGACATTTCCCACAGAGATAAGGATGAACACCCTTCTCAGATGGTAATAGATTATGTATCTTGTATTGTAAAGTAGGACAAAAGGTTATTATCTTCAATTCACAATTTCCTGGTATTTAAGTAACTGTTGATCTAAAGAAGCCCCAGGGGGGTAAAGCAGGCCTGTTTCATTTGTCAATGATATTTTTACTAAGAGCTCACTCAGCACTGTTGATAATGGAATTGTGTTTACCAGGAGTTTAACAGCTAACTCTGTTAGGACACGAAGGTGAACTTCTCATTGACAAAGCCTCGTCACAACATACCAAAGCTGTGCCTCTTTCAGGTCACAAAGGCTCAGAAAGATTAATGTTACAAAGGCTTAGAAAGATTATTGTTACTGTAATACTAAGCAAATGTTTAGCTCCCTTGGTTATCCCATTTCAAAGCAACTCAAACAACTGAACACCTGTTGTACAACCAGTTCACACCGTGGCAGTGAGAAAGTTACCATGTCTGTGTAGGCTCTTCTGAAGATCATTGTTTATTACAAACAGGCACATCCCTTCTTTCAAATTGAGATTTAGGACCTGTACTTCAGTCCCTCAGTCTAGAATACAGAGCTCAATACTGATCAAGAAGAAAAGTCAGCTGCAGCCCTCACATGAATTCCTACTAAAAAAATCAGAATACTCTTATCACCTGTAAAAACATGTCCATAATTACATTAAAAAGCACAATTCAACATAATTTGCCAAGTCATTTCCAAATTAAATCCTTCTTTCAGGACAAAGCTGGAAACTCTACAACTATAAAAGGACATATGATTATACCTAGGAGTAACAGCTAAGAACTCTTCTGCCCAAGCTTTTTTCATTATTTTTATTCAGCACCAGTGTTAACTCAACCAGACCAGAATTTCAGATTAATCCGTTTTGTTTGCTTCTGCAAACTAACTTTTTGCTAATATGCAGTAAATAAGAAGAGAGAAATGGGAAAATTGTAAACAAGCTCTTTTGTCACTTACAGATTTGAATCTAAACAACCTTGAAGGTTGGAACTTTTAATGAAGGAATGCATGAAGAGCGCTGAGACCCTACATTTCATCAAGGTTGGCATTAGGATGCAGTCCCCATTCCTATCAGTGAGACAAGCCTGCTGGCCATTACTGTCTCCAGCTCACTGCTACATAAATAAGGGTTGATAGCTGTAGTGTTAAAGGTACTATGTAAATTCTTTCTCCCTGAACTCCCTTCCTGACTGTCACTGATTTAAACTCATCTCCTACAGAACATCAGGACCAAGCATCAAATGCTCATCAGCCTTGCTTATGGAAAACTATTTAGAAGAAACTCCTCATGTTGTGCACTGGTAAGTCATTAATGATGATTACCTGAAATTGAAACTGTCATTGAAAACATTTCATGTGCTTACTTATGCCCTTGGCCTTAAACCATAAAAAAGTTAGAGAAAACAACCCTGTTTTCCCATCTTCTCACAGAACCAGGAAAGAACTGCAAATACCAAATACAAGAAATAACAGTTGTTGTAGTTGTACTTGAACCTACAGTCCTAGTCTCTTATCACCTACAAAGCTCCTGGGTTTTAACTCACTCTCCCTGGCTCGTAACAAGATGCTCTTCTGAACATCAGCCAAACATTTAGAGGAAACAAAAATCTTCCATCATATAATTTTGACGCCCTCTTCCTACGGCAGCATAAGGTTGCGAAGAGCATGGATCACCCAAGAGAAAAAAAAGAACCTTGCTGTGACCTCGGTGGCGTTCGCTCCTTTTCTGTAGCTATTTGCAACTTCTCTCCAAAAAGCGTAACTTTCCCCGTAACAGTCCTTTAAAAACACGACCACGCGAACACACAAACAAGCGTGACCAACAAATCAGCGCTACGGAACGAGCAGTGACGGCGGCACCCAGCCGTGCCTCTACAGCCGGGCCGACATTCCAGACGCCTCCCGCACGTTCCTCCCGGCGCCGCGCAGTGACGTCATCAGGCGGCGTGACGTCACGCAGCAATGGCGGCGCCCAGGAGCGCACGCGGAGGGCAGTAGCGGTAGCGTAAGGCCGGGCCTGGGCAGGGCCCGCGGTCCCGCTGCGGTCCCGCTCCGCCCTCCTCGGTCCCCTTCCGTCCCCCTCCGTCCCGGGGCTCCTGAGCGCGGTAAGCGCTGGGCGGGGCGGGGGCAGCGGGTGCCCGGAGCTCCCGCGTGTGGCAGCGGAGGCTGTGCTGGGTCCTGCCGCGGCTCCGGCCGGTGCTTCCCGGGGTGGGAACTCTGCGCGGCCTGCGGGGGTTTATCCAGCGGTTCTGCTTTTATCTCTGGAGGTGTTCCAGGAGGGATGCAGTAGGCCTGGCCGGCCTGTTGTATTTATATTACAGTTTATTAAGTTATATTTTAGCTATATACATATATATAGATATATATATATATATATTAGATCAAAGTTATATTTAAGTACGTTATTGATACATTTTAAAAAGAAGTAAAATAATTATCCCATTGATTGCCGTTTGCTTGGATATCAAGGTAGTCTCCATTCCATAGATTTGAAGGCCTCCTTTTTTTTCTCCATCTGTTTCTTTTTTAGGTAAAAAAATGAAGGCCAGAAAAGGGGGAAGATTTAGATCTTCCTTTAAACTGAAACGTAAAGGCATTGAAGTAGTAGGGGAATGGAAAACTGTGGAGATCGATCCCAATCTGTTTGCTGAGGAGGAGTTTCGAGATATAGTGTGCTTGGAGGAACTCACAGAGTACAAGCTAGTAAGTTCTTCCAAAGTGGGGAAAATAAAAGAGAAGAAGAGAAAGGCTGAGAGTACTTCCGACAAAGGGAATGAGGAGGTGGAAGAACCTGTAGTCCCTCCAAAAAAGAAAAAGAAAAACAAAGATTTGAGAAGCCATACAGATAAAGGCAATACTCATAATGCAGCAGAAATTGATGTGCTGGTTGATCAAGAGGCAAAACATAATGAAATAATTGAAGAAGGTAATTGTGAAGACCGTGAACATGTGACTGAAAGCGTGTCAAGCAGAAGAGACACTCCGAAGAAGAAGAAAAAGAAGGTACCTAAAAACAAGGCTTTTCAAGCAGAGGAAGCCCTTCCATCAGTAGCTACTTCTAAAAAAGTCAAAAACTGGACAACAGAAGTTTTATCTGCCTCAACTGATCAAAAAGCTGATGTGTCTGCATGGAAAGACCTGTTTGTACCTGGGCCAGTGTTGCAGGCCTTGAGCTATCTGGGGTTTAGTGCTCCAACTCCTATTCAAGCTTTAGCTTTGCCTTCTGCCATTCGGGATAATATGGATGTTCTTGGTGCTGCAGAAACAGGTACAAGTCTGTTAAACTGATCACGTATGCTGGGAGCATTCATTTAAGTTTCTCTTCTTAAAATGTAGCCCATGGTTGCAAGTTTTTATATGTAGAAGAAGCAGTTTTTGTGTATTATAAGTGAAGAGCTTTTGTCTTTTGCATGTCCAGCATATTAGTAAAGTTTTAAAACTTTGTAACTTAAAAACATGGGAATGTCCCATCTTTATAGAGCATGCAGAACTTCGAAATCTCAATGAAATTTTATGCTTTTTTTGTGGCAGAAGTCTCTTTTCCTGTTTCTCAAACTGATTCCTGTTTTGGTAATAGTAAGGTGATACTCTGCAAACGGCAGAATTAATGAAGCAAACACGGTCATTTCTTCAGCAGCCAAACACATGCTCCTGGCGAGGCAAAGCAGACAACCCGATTTCTGTGGAGATAATTCATACTAGTGTGGAGCAGTGAATAAACACTGGGCACAGTGTTAAGTGTGAATATGACCCAGGTTCTACTCAGAAAAAAAAAATGAGCCCACCCTGTACTCTGTCCCCCAGCATTGCCTGTATGTTTTCACCAGCCCTTCTCCTGGCTTGTGCTAAAAGTGAGTTATTACATTAATGATTTGAAAGGTAGATTCACATCTGTCTTGTGCTCAGCTCATGCTTTGAGCATTTCTAGTCTTCATGAAATTCATTACAGCTCCTTGTTTACTTAATTCTATGAAGTCTCAGAACATTACATTCCCTCAAACTTTGTGGTTCATACCTTTGAAGTTTTGTCTTTAGCAACGGTTTTTTTTCATAAAACACCTAGAGATAGGAAGCACAATTGGAAGTTGTCCTGGTTTAAAAGCTTCCTTTACACTGTTTTCATCTGTTCCAGTTGCTTTATCTCCCTGCTTCTCTATAAAGTCTTTACTGCTCTTGAGCAAAAAGATACAGTAACTAATAAGATATGCAGTCATTTGCATTTCTGTTTTAATTAGGAGCTGTGTTGATGCTATTAGTTTTAGTAAGATTAGAAAGCCCTGCAGGGAGTATTTTTTAAAATGGAACTGAAGAATTAAATGGTGTTTTTGTACTGCAAAAAAGTGCCATTTTGGCAGTGCTGGTAAGCAAATTCCTCTCAAGCTGCAGAATGGAAAGTGTGCTTGCTGGCAGGCTGTGTTGTTGCTTTATAATTTTGTATAACCCCGAGGTAGTAGGAATGTGTTTTGCTCATTTATTCTTTCATGAGTGAAATCCAGATTCTCTCCAGAGAGTCCATTGGATCACCATGCTCCTGCAGAAACTTGGGAGATGTGAATAATTGCCTGTCAGGAGATGCTGCAGTTTAGAGAGTTTGAAGCTCTCTAGTTCTTTTCTCTGCATCCTGATGCATCTCTTAGCATTGGGCTTGAGGGAGGAATGTGTGAAGTTAATTACCTTAATTATCAATTAATCTTTTTTGGTAGCAACATTGAAAGACTGGCAAGATTTTGATATGGCAGTAGATCCATGTACACAGACAAAGAGAATGTCAAGTCTTGTTTTTGCAGTGGGTCTGACCCTTGCTGTTCATTACTGTGTAAAACGCGTGAGGTTTCTGGTTTAGGAGCCAAATCTATGTGAAATTATACAATATCAAACTGTTTAAAAGGGCATGAATTTGCTTGAGCTGTAGTACCAAGGTACTCTTTCCTCCTGGTTTTGCACGCCTGTCTATGGTATGTGGTTTGTGTTTTATAAAGATAACATGTCCTGTGAGGTGATAATTTGTTTAATTTGCGGATGAATCTAGTGCCTGCAGAGTAGTCCTGATTGTCACAGCTGTAATCTGTCTGGGTGCAGTACTGACATTTGCACCAGCAAACTGCATTACATTTAATTCAAAATAGCAATTTTGAATTCAAAATAATTCTTCACCTTCAAAGCAGATACTCTGTATTACCAGAACCTTATTGTATAAGTGCTCTAAATACAGGTTATTATTTTCTGCTTCAAGTGCAGATAGAAGTAATAAAATACCTCCCAACCATGTAGAAAGGTGGATAAGTGGATACAAGACTTTGCAGCAGTACTGGTCAAGATGATGACACTGGGCTTATCTGTATTAACCATATTAAGGTTCTCCCCTTAAATAGGCAAAATTCTGTGTTGCTGAATTGGCAAACCTTTACAGCTTTTTGATATGGACAGGAATTGAGATGAGATTTGCAGAGGACTGCTTTCCAGCAGTGGCCTATTACAGCAGTGGTGTGATAGTATCTTGTACTCTGGATGCTGCTTTCATGACTAGTGAACTGCTACATCTGAAAAGCTTTACTGGGGTGGATGTGCTACCAGGCTTTTCCTAATGTCTTTATTACAGACAGATAGTTCAGAAGGGAATACGTGGCAGGGATGTAACGTGCAGTTGGTACAGTGAACCCTTGCAATTAAACTTGCTTTTGACAAGCCCTGTCTCTCCAAAGTGGATTCTTTCTTTTAAATTAGATGCATGTGTTCTGATTATAAAAATGTGACCCAGTGCTAGATTAGGAAATTAGATGGTGGAGTATTCCAAAATACAGTATCTTAAAAAGTTGTAAATACAGGACTATAAATTGAAGATGGAAGCTAATCCTTCAAGTGCATTTCAGTTTGTCCTTGGCCTCATTTGCTATTCTTTTATTTGGAGAATGTTGATAAGAGCTTTCAATTAGGGCATGGTATTCTCCTTGTGGGCATACAGTTCTTTAAAAATATCTTGACTGCAAGTGCTAAGGGTTTAAAAAACCCTTTAGAACAAATAAATATGCTAGACCTGCTAGAGACTGGAAAAATACCTTCCCCAGGAACAGGAGAATGGAGATGTATAAAGGGAACAGGAAAAAAGATGCTAGTGCTGCAAGTTTCTGGTCTCCTAAAGATTCCAAGTTTGCATCTGTTTACAATGGTGTTTTTTAAGAACAGTGTGTGATTGGCTGCTGCTTTTCTCATCTTTTCAAATAAATGACTTGTCAGTCTGTGTTATTTTTCTTGTTTGTTTTTTTTTTTAGGAAGTGGCAAAACGCTTGCATTTGCAATTCCAATGATTCACTCTGTGCTGCAGTGGCAAAAATCAAATAACTCAACAGCCAGAAATGACAGTGTTTCTAAAGAGTCCCATCAGCATCATGATGAAGCAAGATGGGAAAATGAGGATGAAGCAGAAAAAGTAACCCATCAGCAGGTTGAAGACAGTGGAGATGAAGATGATGCATCTTTCACAACAGGCTGTGTGAAGGTCCTGGAAAATGTTGAATTTGAATCCAATGATGAGACACATACTGTTGACTCCCATAAAAAAAGACCTCTTTTAGGACTGGTCCTTACTCCTACAAGAGAATTAGCTGTACAAGTAAAGCACCACATTGATGCAGTTGCAAAGTTTACAGGTATGTAAATCCCCCAGGCCATGTCCCACAGCCAGGTAAGACTATGTTTGGATCTTGGCATTGGTGTTGAGCCAGAATGTGTGCTGCACTTTCTTCCATAAAATCATAAAATTGGTGTCACTTTTGAGGGGTTAGAGTTTTTAGCCACTGATGTGTGAGAAATGCACGGAGATTCTTCAGTGAGATGCACATGAAAGTAAGCAGTTAATGTGAGCTACTTCACTTTAAAATGTGTCTTCCTTCAAATATTCCTTCAAATATCCTTCAAACTGATATTTTTCAAATAGCATTGATTCATGCTCTCGCAACACAGAATCAGTACTAGATACCTGGTAACAGGTAACTTTGTTCTAGTTTTGGATAATGTAGGCTATATATAATTTCATGATGTATAAAATTTTGTTTATATAATAATTTCATTTTTAACAATTATATCAATCTTTGTGCATATTGTATATAACTTTGTTCTATCTAATTTATAAAAAAAAGTTATGCCCATAAATATTTTTGGTAGATGGCATTGCTGGATTGCCTGACTTACCTCCTGCAGCTGTCAAGCCACAGAAGTGTTACTGACTAACATGCCTGACAAAAGCAATCTCCCCCTCTTCCTTTCCTTCACTTTCCAAACCAGAAGTCAGTACATTTGTTAAGTGAATGAGTAAGGACATGAAACTTGAAGATGGTGAGCTTTTTCCCAATTCTCTCCACTTCTTCAGTACCAGTAATTGTTTATTTATTAAAGAGGATATATGGTGCAACACACTACTTTAAGCCATCTTCCTTTGGTGTCTGTATGTCCTGCTGTGCTCATCAGTCTGCATCTGATTACAAAGCTTATTTTAACTGCTAGGCTGAAATAATCAATTCATGTCATACAGTTCTGATAGGAGCAGTGCTATTTATGTATAAAAATCTGCTACCCAAGTGATAATATAGTTGCTGCAGCAGGAGAGGAGATGTTTTGATGTGGACTTTATTACCTCAAACTCACTTTGGGGAAAAATACTGCTGTGGTGTTTCACTAGTCCAGAAGAGAGATCAGTGGAAGCTTGGATACTGGAAGGGTCTTGCACTGTAGCATTGAGTTTATCATGGGCCAATGTACACTTTGAAGAAGTGAGGTGAAATTAGCAGTGTGTGGAGTCTGCTTCCAGAGATAAACTCCTTTTAGTACCTCTGCAGGCTACTTAAAGCTAACAAAGTCTGTGCTACTGTGCAAGAATCACTAATCGGATGGAAGCATACTTGGTAGGATTATTCCATAGCAAATGAGCAGTTATTTAGCAAGAGAAGCATTTCTCAGTCTTATTCCTGGGAGGATCTTCTGGTTCTTAACAGGAGTATGTTTGTTCATGCAAATACAATTGAGAAAACATGAGTCTCAGAAATATGTGTGAACAAAACTAACAGCTATGGATGTGATTCTTCATGCTGTTGAAAGACAGTTGCACTAATTCTTTATTGTAATTTTTCTGTAAAATTGAGTGCGTTTCTGTATGCTCAGTGTTATATAAACCCCCTGACACTTCCGGGCCAAAATGCTCATTGAAAGTTGCAGTGTAGACTGTTTAAAACAATTAATTATATATATATATATATATATATATATATATATATGTATATGTGTATATATATATATATATATAAACATTCAATGGTAAATTAATGAAATAAAATCTGTTATTTGTATGTTCTAGGCATTAAGACTGCAATCCTAGTAGGAGGCATGGCTGCACAGAAGCAAGAACGTGTACTGAATCGAAAGCCAGAAATTGTAATTGCAACCCCAGGCCGTCTGTGGGAGTTAGTTAAAGAGAGACACCCACATCTTTCAAATCTTCGTCAGCTCAGGTAAAGGTGCCTTTTCACATAACTGCTGGATACTGAGTTGGGCAGCCCTGCATACTGATTAGGTTACTAACAGATTAAAGAATTTAGACTACACAAGATCACCTATTTCTGTGTCAGTGTTTTATTGAAATGCCCATTGGTTATTTTGGTGGAGGGAAATGTCAGTTAAAGACCATAGTAGGAACCTGATTTTTCAAAAAGAAATGGAGAAGGCTACTGTGGCTGCCCCAGCATACCTGGTGTTCCTTTTGGTTTTATATGCATAACATCCTTTATGTGTTTTGTGGAAAATTTGTTCTTAAATGTATCAGTGCACAAGTGCATTTTTACTGTGTGTTTTCTACTTGACAGGTGCCTTGTGATTGATGAAGCAGACCGAATGGTTGAGAAGGGTCACTTCTTAGAGCTGTCTCAGTTGCTGGAAATATTAAATGATTCACAGTATAACCCTCGACGACAGACTTTTGTTTTTTCTGCCACTTTGACTTTAGTCCATCAGACTCCCACAAGAGTTCTACAAAAAAAGAATGCTAAAAAGATGGACAAGAAGACCAAATTAGAATTGCTAATGGAAAAAGTAGGAATAAAGGGCAAACCCAAAGTAATAGACTTAACAAGGAAAGAGGCTACTGTTGAGACTCTGACAGAAACCAGAATCTACTGTAACACAAATGAGAAAGACTATTATCTCTATTACTTTCTTCTCCAGTATCCAGGAAGAACCATGGTCTTTGCGAACAGCATAGACTGTGTAAAACGCCTCAGTTCTCTCCTCACAATCTTAAATTGTGATCCTCTTCCTTTGCATGCCAACATGCACCAAAAGCAAAGGTTGAAAAACCTGGAAAGGTTTGCTGAGCGAGAGAGGTGAGTTGATTTTCAACTTCCTAGTAGAGAAAAAAAGAAATGTTATGAAGGGTGGTTGGGAGGGGAAAACAACTCTTGTTAGAGTAGGGGCAGGGTAGGGAAGTTAGCTGAGGATGTGAGTCCCCTGTTCATGAGCCCAATATATTAACAGTTAAGGATGAGGTTTCACAGTTAAGGTGATGAACTGGAGAAAGTTTAGTGGAAGGCTACCAGGATATTCAAGAAGCACTGGCTCTGCAAGAGAAGAGGCTGAAGGGACTGGGTGTTTGTATTACCCAGGAAAAGTATTTTGTGGGGAGCTAACAGCAGCCCTCTGACACCATAAAAGAAGGTTATCCAGAAGATGGAGCCAGACTTTTCAAAATGGTGCTTGATGGGAGGATGAAGGGGTAATGGGTGCAAGTGGAAATAAGAGGTTCAGGTTGGATATGAGAAAGGGCTTTTTCTCTGTGAGGACAGTTGAGCATGGGAACAGGCTCCTTGTCTTAGAGTTTTTTGAGGCTCAATTGGATAAAAGCCCTGAGCAACCTCGTCCAGTCTTGCAGCTCATCCTATTTTGAAGAGGAGGTTTTACTGGAGACTTCCTGAGGTCCACTGGAGCCTGAAATAGCTCAGGGTGGTCAGGGGCTTGTTGCTGCTGAAGGAGCTGTCACTTGCCTTGTTTCCAGACTTGTTTTTAGAACTGCCCTGCACAGCTCTGCCCATGTCCTGGCAGTTCATTTGATCCTCTGTAAGTTACTGAATCTCCCTAAACCATCAGAAAACTGACCACTTATTACTCATTTGCAAGTTTAATTACATAGATCAGTATCCCAAGGGTCAAAGTATCTTTGAGCAATGCAAAAGAAAGGGCAGTTGTGCCTTTCAGCAGTAGTGGGCAGCCAGGGCTTACCCAAGCAGATCTGTCCTGCCATTTTAGGAAATATTGTTTTGGGTTGTCTTTGGTGTGGCCTTTGGGAGGAGATTTTTAGTGTCATTAGTTCCATAGTCCAGAAGCCTCACAGTTTAGTCCTGCTGTGAACTGCTATGTGCTGTCTGGGAGTTTGTACCTTGTTAATAGATTCAGGCATGGAGAACAGAGGTTGAATTATTGTGATGGGGCTGCAGCATCCCTTGGCAAAGGTATTGATAGCATTTGCATAGGTCAGGTGAGGTGTATTCAAACTGCAGATTTTCAAGGCAGGAAAGAAATCTATGAAACCATTTCTCATGGCCTTCTATAGATTGCAGGCTGTAGAATTTTCTGTTGTTACTTCTGCTTTGAACCTTGTAGCAATAGAGTATGCAGTCAGATGCCATAAAATCTTCGCAAATTTCCATTACCTAAAAGTTACTCATTTCAGTTGCTGGGAGATGTTTTTAAAACAAACTGTTCCATATCCTAAGGAGACTTTTGTCTCTGTAGTGACTGCTTATATAAAAGAATAGCTTCTTTGAGTAATTCGTCTTGTCTAAGGATAAGGAGAAATAGTAAACGTAATAACAGAACTCCCCCCTTTATTTCTAGGTTTTAATTTAGTGAGAGTTTGAGTGCAAGCTGGTAGAAGATACTTCACCCCCAAAAAACATTTATTTAAATAGATAATATTAACTATGTAATTTTTCTCAACTGGTAAAACTTAACAATATGTCTGTACTTCCAGAGGATTGACTGTTATTAATGGCATGGTCATAGCAAGCTAAAGGAATTCTTTAAAACCTGGACAGTGCACTGAAAAGTACAATTCAGGAGCATATACCCCCCCACTTCCTCACTGAATAGCATTTTTTCCTAGCATTCTTATGAACTGAGAGAGAAAAACATAGGAAAATAGGATCCAACAAGGTAGTGCATTTATTTATTGAAAACAGAATAGACCTGCTGAAGGCAGCATTTGCATTTTTAAATTTTACTTTAAAAATTACTGTTTCAAGATTGCCCTTGAGGTAAATTGAGTATCGTTTCTGTAAGGGAAAACAGAATTCATATATCCTACAGATAATACAGTATAAACTTGTTCCTTAAACTGCTATGGTAGAATTGCAGGTTGCTGTATTTTATGTTCCTTGGCAAATTATTTACTTTTCAATTTTATGTTCATTAAATTTTGTCATTTTCTCAGCTGCGTCCTCCTGACAACAGATGTTGCAGCTCGTGGTCTTGATATTCCTAATGTCCAGCATGTGATCCACTACCAGGTTAAGTGTTCTTAATGTTTTCCAATTTACCATTTTCGTTTGATATAAGTTTTTGCTGATCCAGGTCCTGAACACTGTAAAACTGTAATTCTTGGTCCCATATATAGTACAGTCCTGAGTACAGAGATTAAATCATTTAACTGTCCTTAGTGCTTTGTACTTAGAGATCTCATTTCTGCAGTGACTGAACTGCAGTAGGTAGCACCTTATGAATGTGTGATTATGTATCAGAAATGACATAATAGATGTGATCCTCCTTGCTTTTTGCTTACCTTTGATATGCAAAGGTGTCAAATTACTCAACCCTATAGCTCTTCTCTGTGGATATATAAAAATATTTTTTTCCTTTGCAAATGAAATAACAGAGGGTCAGAAGTTAGGACAGACTCACGAAAGATTGCGCAAGGAAAAATTCTGGATCAGAGAACGCAAAGTGTCTCAAGACATAATCTTTTATATACTTTCATCTGTGTTGCATGCAATGTATTGTGTGTGTAAAACCCAGTGTTCTTTGGCAGCCTCTTGTCCAAAGCATGCAGGCTGCTGGCAGCTATCCATGGCCAGCTGCATGGCTTCTCTGAATTCTTGCAGGTCCCTCGGACTTCTGAGCTGTACGTGCACAGAAGCGGCCGAACAGCCCGAGCTGCCAACGAGGGCCTCAGCCTGTTGCTGATTGGCCCTGAGGACTTGATCAATTTTCGGAAAATCTATAAAACGTTGGAGAAGAGTGAAGAACTGCCATTTTTCCCAGTTGATGCCAAGTGCATGATTTCTATTAAGGTAAAGACATAAGAGTCTTTTTGCAGCGTGAGTAGTTGCTTGCTTATTTATATTACTGATATGATACTGCCTGTCTTGTTCTTTCCAGGTTTCAGATGAAATTTACTGTTGAGGATCTGGATTTGACAATTATGTTAATTACACTTGATATTTTTTTATGATTTCTCATCAATAACTTTCCCAAGAAAGGTGTTGAAACATAAACATCACTTAGATTTTTCCAGAAACAATATAGGGAAGCGAATATGTTTTGTGGCAGTGGACTGAGATGGCTCTGCTAAGTACATTGTTTACAGCCTCTCATGTTAGGAACAGACTAGAGAACAGTAGCAGGTCCAAGGATATTCAGTGGTCTTCACCTGCCTCTTCTAATCTGAAATTGTAAGTTGTCTGCTTTTCTGAAAGTTCCTGTACTGTGAGGCCACAGCTGCCACTGAACCCTGTAAAACTGAGCGTGTTTCCCTCTTCTAGGTTATTGCCCATTTTAAAGAGTATTCAGTCATTCACTCACAAGATAGACAATGGTTAGAATTTACAAAACAATGTGTTTTAGAAAGCATCTAGCTACTGCAGATTTTCTACTTCTTAAATAAGAGACTATTCCATGTCTTTGGCATTCTCTTATCTCTCATCTCAGTTTGGATGGTCAGTCATATACTAGTTAAATACTAGATTTTAAGGGAATCCAGCTGGGGTAGAAATGTCTGAATATTGCACAGTCATTGAGAACAGGGAAGAATGCAAGCAGTCAGATAGTGCAGCAGGAGTCTTCATCATGATATTCTGATTCAGGCTTTCCTAATTGGATTGGACTGAGACCAGGGTCTCCCCCAGTGGCAACAGCAGTATCCTCACCTTGGGAATAATGACAGCAAGTTTCAAAACCCAGGCTTGCTGCAAATAGGGTATTTCTTTCAGGAGATGCAGTTTTCTGAAAGAGGAAAGAAAATCAAATGAATGCTTCCATGGATTCATTTTCTTCTCCACTTGGTAATGAAGAGAATCTCATTTCCACCCCTATCTCCCCCACTGCCCCCTTCCACCCACTTAATTTTTCTAGTTACTGAAAGAAATCTGTTGTTTTGAAGAGGTTGCTTCAGAGGGTCCTTCTGTGTTTCTTGATGAGTAGTTCTTGGCTCTTATCATGCTCTATCAATTAATGGGCAAATAAATACTGTTTCTACACTCTTTTTTTCCTGTCACCATCTTACAATGATATCTCCTATCTGTAATAGTGCTCCTCTACCTAGAAGAGATCTTTGCAGTTGTAGTTGCAAGACTCCAGCCTCAATAAGCCCTTGCAACATCTTATTTATGCTTTGTCCGGGGTTTAATCACAAAGTCGTAGTTGGGACTCACAGTACTGCTGGTTCTTTATGTCTGTCCTGTTGGCACACTCCTTCCCTCCATTTGCATGCCTTCATTCAAGTTCAGGAGAAGTCTTGAAGGGGTTTCACACTTGAGAGGAATAGAATTGTTGAACCAGAATATACTTAAAGAGGACTTAAAATTTAGAGAGATGGAAAAAGCTTACTTTAAATTTCTTGTAATGATCTAATAAGTGACTGACTTAGTGGTCCACTGCAGGTGTTACTTCTCTTTCTCTCTCTCTGTAGTAATTACCATGGCAGTCCTGGCAGCTGCTCTTACTTGCTGCTCTTGTATAGCACCTGACTATTCAGATTTCTGCAGGAGTTTGTTTTACGAAACTGCAGGCTCATTCCAAAGAGCAGAACTTGCTTCTGGTTGGTTTGTATTTACTGTTAGTACAGATTTTCTTTCCACAGTGAATTAGTTATTTGTTTGGCCCATCTGGAAGACTGCAGGTCAGATTGGGTTTGCTAGACATATTTGTTCCACCTGTGTGGAGCTGGGAAGAAGGACGGGACATTCTGTCCTATGCCTAAACAAGATCCAGGTGCATTCCTGAAAATATGATCTGTTCCTTCCATATGGCCTGCAGGAGTTTACTTTCTTCAGAGTGGAATGAAAGTAGTGGCTGCTCCTTACTGCTGAGATTAATAACTCTGAGATCAAGCTGTACTATATAAGTATGTAAATTGGAAATGATTGGTATCTCAGTCATGGTTTTTTCTTGATGTCTCTCAAGTGTTTATAAGGATGCATTTGTAGAATGTTGAGTAAACAATCAAGGTATACTTAGTAGTTGAGATGTTTTAGAACTCAGATTCTATCATGGATCTAAGGAAGGAAAACGCTAGTGAACGGTGATGTTTGTGTGATATTATTTAGTGACAATGATGATTAATGGTGTTTATTAGGTGGGGCATCTCTTGGGACACGGGTAGGGAACAAAAGTGTCTGTGCACCCCAGTTGCATTGCAGTGCATGCTCCCAAACACTTACTCTGCTAAAATAACCGACATTTAAACCTGATCATAATGTCTAAATGTACTGTCGTTGCAGGAACGGATGAATTTGGCAAGGCAGATTGAGAAGGCAGAATTTTTCAACAGCCGGGCAAAGCAACACAACTCCTGGCTTCAGCAAGCTGCAGAGGCTCTTGAGATGGATCTTGATGATGACATGTTGATGGGCAAGTAGAAAATGTTTTTTCATGGGTATGCTCAGTAGGGCCCAAAGTGCTGGTGTCCAGAAGCCTCACCATGGCAGAGAAGCTTCAAAAGCTGCAGGGCAGGGGTGGGGGGGAAGGAAAGGAGTTGTTGGTGCATGGTGTTAGTGGTGCTTTCAGGATGATCGTGCAGCAGAAAGTGCTGGAGCTGAGGGAGTGAGGTGTGACAGTTCTGGCAAGTTGCAGACAAGTCTACATGTTGTAGGACAAGAACAGTTGAGCTTCTGGCAAGCATTTCAGAGTAATCTAAGCAGCCCAGTATGTCCTGATTGAGGCTTGTCCTCTCTTGTCATAGAGAAGGCTGTTTCCACACTTCTGCTTCTCTCTCCCACTCTCTTAGTAGTCAGGCATCAGGACAGGAGCCTGACAGCTCTGTGTGGGAACACCCAGGAAGTGCTAGGGAACACCAAATATTATGTGAGCCTTAAATAGGCTGAGCTTGTAGGTTAAATGGCCGATATATATATTGAAGTTGAGGAGGGTTTTGATGGTTTGTTAGAAGTAAATAATTTCTTACATTTTTAAAATTAAATATTTTGCAGGCTGTAGCTGAGAGAATGTATAGGGCTGTACAGCTGCAGGTGGCTATTAGTTCAATGCCATGAAGTTTTGCAAAGCTTAGATGCCTTGTAAAATGCCCCATTGTGTTCATATTTTGGGAGCTGAAGGTATGATTTCCTACCAGTTCTTTGAAGGCAGACTGAATAGAGTTGCTGCAGAGGTCACTTCAGATTAGTCCAGCTCTAACCTGTTAGCTGCTAAATATGCCAATGCCTTAATTTTGAAACATGTTTAAATTAATGTCTTTATTCATACCTGGACTAACTGGTTCTCAACCACTTTGCAAGAAACACTAACCATCTCTGTCTAAATTGTTCAGGAGTGCTTTCAGATAATTAGCATTCTGTGTTTTGTTTTGACATAATCTGACTATGCTGTGCTTTGGAATGAGTTTCCAAACAGCACATCCAGTCCAAGTAAATTGTGACTCTCAAGGGAAACACTTTGTAATTGCCACCCAGAAACTTGCCAGGTTCATGCTTTAAAGTGTACTCAGTCTCTAAATCTCGTGTATCTTGTTGGAGAACAATTTAACTCCCAGTCATTCCTGCCATAAGTGAAGTGCCTCTTACAGAGTTACAAAAGATTTAGTAATGTTGCAACAACCTTGATTTCATTTTTCTCCTTGGTTCAGGCCTTAGCTGTGGTTATTCAGTAGTCAGGATTCTTCTTGATCTCATTACCTTATGAACAGCTGGGTGATCTGAAAATGTCACAGATGACTGGAAGTTGAGTGATGTTGTCAGGGAGAGAAAGCTGGGGTCAGCATCTGCCCCTATTGCTACAAAGGCCTGCAATGCAAATTTTTTTCTTGTTGTAACTTTCTGTATCTTTGATTTCTGCCCCAAGGAAGAAAAGCTAGCGAGCAAGAAGAAAGCCAGAAGCAAAAGATGCTGAAGGGAATGAAACAACAACTGAAACATATGTTGTCCCAGCCACTGTTTAAAGTCCTTATGAAAACCAAGTACCCAACACAGTCTGGAAAACTACTCTTGCCTCAGACGTCAGTGGGCATTTCAGCTCTAGGTGCCGTGTCCAAAAAGCAAGCCAAGAAGAAGAAATCAATAAAATAAAATCAGGTAACAGCAACATCAGTCAGTGTGACAGAAGCAAGGTCTATCCTCATCAAGGCTGCCAGTGCTTATGGAGGAACCCAGCTAGAAGACAGATTGTATAAGGATGTTGCCATTGCAGGCAACAAAACAAAGTGCTGATTTAAAGGGCTCAATTAACATCTGGTTAGTTACTGTCGAATCTTGTCTTGGATCTTGGTTTTTTTTTTATGTTCTTTTTTTTTCTTATATCTCTATATTAATAGAAGTTAATTAGTTTTCACATAGTTCTGATAATTACTCCATTTTATGAGATGGGTAAGAATTTCTGGGTGGAATTCACTGTGGGCATACTCTAATGATAAAAGTTGACTTGAATTTTAATGTCTTTGAAGGATAGGGGAAGGTTGGCTTTATACATTGCGAGTACAGTCTGAGCTGGTGGTAGTGGGAGGTTCAGCTTTTACTGCCTCCAGCTCAGTGTGAAAGACAGAAAATACAGATAATGTTACCAGTAAGTCTACAGCTCTGGTTATGGAAATGTCCCAGTTTTCTTTCTCCTCTGATAATACTTCTCTGTTCTGTTCTCCACCAGATTAATTCTCTTAGTCCTGTGTTAATACACGTTGAATGTGCAAAAAGAAGTTAAGGTGGCAGTGGCCAGGACTGACCCTGGGAGCTGTGTAGATCTCTGAGGAATAAGTGTTGCTGCTCAGCATTTTCTTGATTAATATTTGAAGTTAAGTGTGTATTTGAAAACATGTTAGAACCATGATCTTTGCTGTAATGAAGAGATGATCTTTTGAAAATTGTTCCATGATAACTATGTTTCAACATAATTTTAACCTGATCTGGGCCAATATTTTTTAAACTGTTTTTAAAAATATGCCAGAAAAATATATTTTGAATTTTTGTTAAATTATATCTGCCATAAACTCCAAAGCGTGTGTCTGTTTTCAGTTACTTGAGATTTCTAAAGCCTTCACAGCTGATGATAAGCTGACTTAGCAGGCAAGGAGAGGGGAAAAGCATCCAAAATATAAGACAATGGAATCTGTGTTGGTGGGAGGACGGGTAACCTTCACCTGCTGGCTCTGGATGAGGCTTAGTTTCTGTGTCTCAAACAGTATGGAATGATCCAGTGTCACTGCCATGACAAGAAGTACCAATTTGCTCAGCTACTCAGGGAAATTTGTCTGCGGAGTTGAGTGCCCCCTCTAACCACTCGCTAGTTATGTGAGAATAACAAACTCTTTATTCTTTCATCTCTGTAAATAATTGAAGGCCTCTGTCTCTGGAGGGCTTTTCTTTTTTTTTCATACATTACTGAAGAAGAGCTGTGACGTTGTAATCATAAGCATACAGAACTTGTCAATTATGTATGAGACTTTCTTTGCTGTGCATTGCTTGTCTCATGCCCTTGGAATCAGAGGGGGAAGTTTTGGGGAGAGGAGACGGTAAGGTTCTGTTTCCTCTCTCATGTGAGGAGACACATCTTTGGAGTTAATATGACATCTGAAAAATAACAATTTTGTGACAGTAACTTGTAAGGTATGTTGGAAAAAGGAACTGAACAAAGTAAGCATGCCCTCATTTCTTTCCTGTGCCATTTAAATCAGACTTTTACATTTTGAAAAGGAAACTTGTATTGGTTTTGCATCATGAAGGGTTTGAAGACCAGGTAGGCCTTTTCTGCATCTTATGATGCATTTCTCTTTCCATTTCATTAAGAGAATCAAGGCTGGATCCTGCCAACAGAGCTCAGCAATTCCCTGTCTGAATCTGCTTGAGTTTCAGCAGTTTCTAATTCCATGAGGTCATGAGGAGGATGGAATTGGGGGACACTGAGAGTGTTATCACTTCATTTCTATCATTGCTATGAAGTTTTTCAGCTGATTCTGTTTCCCTGTGTTTAACAACCCAGCTCCCACACTCCCAGCCCACTGTTTTGTCAAGTCTCTCCAGGACAGAGCATGGCACTTGTGCCCTCCTTGCTGCCTTCATAGAATCATAAAACTTAATGCCACCATGCCCATATAGCAAAGTGCCACATCCACTTGCTTTTTGAGCACTCCAGGTATGGTGACTCCACCACTTCCCTGGAGAGCCTGTTCTGATGCTTAATGGTTCATGTTTGCTTGTGGGACACGTTCCAGAGCTGGTTTTCTTCCACAGCCTCTTATGTGCTCTGCATGAACTCTCAATTCTTAAATCTACTGATGCTGCACCCCCACAGGAACTAAAGCAGAGCTTGGACCCTAAAAATACCTTAGTGTCTTAAAAAGAATAAGAGTTTGTCTAGAGCTCTGAAAGGTATCTTGTGTCTACCAGTTTTGCCTCATCATTATCTTACCAGTATATCCTGATTCTTCTAGCTAGAGGAAAGGCCTTGTATTTGCTTTACCTAATTCTAAAAAATTGTTAAACCAGTAACTGAAAAATATTACCATTTAGCTGCCCCACTCCTATGTGAATGATGTTACTGCAGAAAGAGGACAGTAAAGCAGAATGTTTTCTATCTCTGATTTGCATGTGTACTACTGGTGCAAATTAGACATGAAGAATTTTACATCAAGTCCATATGGGTAGTGTAATCTTCATGTTTATCAAGTACGGAGTATCAAATGTTTTCTCTAATGCTCTGCTGGCACAGCAGTTATACTGAGGCCTCAAAGCAGTAATCTAATGTTTTGTGGCAGCTTATGTCTGCTAAAATACCCATAATTAAAGGACTTACTAAGGACTTATTTAAGCTGTCAAAGAAACTTCCAAGTAGTTTAATAAAAGCACGACTTCAGCAGAGTGGTGGGAGGGTACAAGCTGATACAGAGCAACCAGTACTACCTAACAGAAAAGTGAAACAATAGCTTCTGAACCTTCATTTTTATTTTCTGAATGCATGGTGCCAGTTGACCTCATCCCTGCCAGAGCTCCTGCTCTGTCATACTCTATAAAGGAAAGGAAGAGTCCCTGCAGTTTAAGGCATCTGCTGAGGAGATAGTTTGGACAGGATCTCACATATTAGACAAGAGAGTTTCCTGACATTCCCCATGCCTTTTCTCTCCTCCCCTGTATGTTAATAAAACAGCAAATTAGCAGAGCAGAAGCTGGAGTGGTGCCTTGCCATATGCCAGCAGCCCAGGCACAGGGCTGGCCATGTGGCACAGGGGAGGTAATTCACACCTTCCTGAGAGACGACTGGGTACCACACACTGCATCCCTGAGGGGAGAGGAGGTTGGAAACAGACACATTGACAGCCTCACCTCACACAGCCTGACACAAGCAGGAAGATGTGATAAGAAACGCTGTGCTTTCTTGGGTGTTGAAACGCCCACTGCTTTGTCCTGTGCTAACAGGATGTATTTTTTGGGTGCCTGAGCTATTCCAGACTTTTTGATGAATGGCTTGGTGCAGGAAGGAGCTCAGAAGACCATGAAATGAATGACTGACAATATAGCAAGCAACAATCTGTAATACCCAGCAGTCATTGCAGAAAAGTAGGATGTTGTCAGTGGTCACAGATTTGAGAACTAAAAGGGAGGCACAAGACACAAGGGTTCTCGTTAGGAAAATTATCTTGATTCTGTAAACCTCTATAGATCCCCTCTATAGTCCTCTTCTGACACTCAGGAAGATGTCTAATACTGTTCTGGCCTGAGAGAGATTTTTCTATTTCAATTTCTTTTTGTGAAAGGTATTGCAAGGCTTTTTCTCAAGTCAATCATAAGCTCCTCCTGCAGTTGGCTTCCCAGAGTGAGTAAGAAAGAGGAAAATAATCTGTCACTCATGTGGCAAGTTTATTGGCCTGAGGAAGCAAGTGAATAAGAGATGCTATGCTTCTTTGCCTTGGAGTTCAACAGCTCTTGCTGTGAAACAGAAGAAATTGTAGCCAGTTTCCAAAGCAACCAACTTTAGATGGTACAAATTGCCAAATTTCTGTAGGTGAGTGCTGTGCTTAGAGAAACACAAAACCTGGCCTTTGAAAAGCAGAAAAGTCACTAAAAAATGGGCTTTAGTACCACTGGGCTAATTAAAGGTCTGAGTGTAATACCAGTCTAATCACTAGTGTGGATGGTTTTTTAGAAGTAAAGTTTATTTTTCTTTTCTCGTGGCAATATCTATACCAGTGTAAGATGACAGGTGTTATGGATTTGCACACACTGACCATCTTAGCCGGGTCCAACCCTAGGATCCCACTATTAATGCCAAATCCAAGTGAAGGTTTCCAGTTCCTCTTTTGTTAGTTCTCAGGTTACAGCTGTGTGCCTCTGGAGAGGGACCCCTTCCTCAGACCATGTTCCCCATACCACCCATCCCCCAGTCCACACATCTCTTCACTTAATTCTGCTCAGTGGCCTCTTAATTTGTTACTGGTTTTCACTGTTATCTGGGCTGGCCTTAAGTTACCTCATTCTCTTGGAATTTTCTCCTTTGTCCTTACATACTGGAAAACAAAAGGCATCAAAACATCTATACAATGACAAGTTTGATGACAACCTGAACTGCAGTAACCATTCTAGTATCTTAAGGTATAGAAGATAGCCCAATAATAAAGCTGGTTGAAACCATCTGTCTTGTGTCTTTTTTTCTTGTAGGTGTTTTTGTGTCCCTAGTATAAATATGGTAATTCATCCCTCTCCTTCTAAGAGGTGGTCATAGCAGGGACAGAGGTCACAGATACAGATAAATGCCTGCCAAACACTATTTCTGCTGGTGGCACAAAGTATTTCTAATAGCCCATTGCTCTATTCTCAAAGACCATTCAGGTAGCCATTTCAAAGCTACCTGACTACAAATTCAAGTAATTTTATTTTTGAGAGTCTTACTCATTCTTTTCCCCTCTCTTGAGGACTGTGAATGATACTGAATGTGTAGTTGTCACTGTGTTCCTAAAATTTTATAGATGTTGTCTAGTATTCCTGCTGGAAAGTGAGAATCTCTATCAGGTTCTATGTTTTCAGGAATTCCATGGCTGGTAAGGATGTTACTGTCACTCCCACAGTAAGTTTTCCTGGTGGGAAAATCTATCCATTCTGAGAGCTGATCCATGATTACCAATGCTCATAAGAGACATGTCAGCATAACCACTTTGAAAATGGGAAAAAATTAAAATGATCATACTTCAACGTCCTGTTTGTGTTTTGTGTTGGAAAATTTTCAACATGTGGGAAAAGAAATCACAGTACTTTTCATTGCCATATATATTCTGGGGACTGCCCACATTTTTTCAATCTGGTCTACCAGTTGCTGACATCTCTGCATGTATTTTATCATGAAACCACTTAGCCAAGCTTATTAAATACTTTCTTGGTAGAATAGGTTATCTCCCAATAGTCCAAATTCCAGTTTCATCTTTCACAGCCTCCCAAGTTTCCCATTGAGCCCATTCTTCCTGAGTAACCTCTGCATATATTTGTGCTGGATTACTGATCTCTACTCAACCATCAGCAGAAGGAGTTATTACAGTGGCATGCTCATTATAGGTTGCTGGACAGCAGTTTTAGTTGCTTAATCTGCCAGTTCATTATTTGTTCTGCTTTTGCTGGACCCTTTGATTTGGGCTGGACAGTGCACTACAGCAATTTCCCATGGAAGCTGAATAACTTGCAAGAGCATTTAGATTTCAGTTCCATTAGAAATATACTTTCTTGCTGAGGTAAGGAACCTTCATTCTTTCCATTGCATACCCATTGCATGACACACTCCAAAAACTTACTTAGAATAAGAATAAACACTCCTGATATCCCCACCAGTCTGCTCTTGCTAACACAGTTAATTTGTCAAGATTGTAGAGGTTCTCCTTCAAGTACCTCTGGCATTTTCACCACTGCATAGCCTACATATCATTTTCCATTCATGCAGCATAAGGATCTGTCAGTGATAAGGGTTTTGAGTTCTCTAGAGGCTGATCCAGCAGATCTGCCTGTTTGCAGTTGGAGTGAAACACAGCCTTAGCACAATCATGACAGAGCCCATCATCATAAGGAGCAGGCACTAAAGTTGCTGGATTCAAAACACTACATAGCTTTAAAATAACATTATTCTCATTTAAGATAATTAAGTGATTTTATACCATAGCGCAGTGCCTTTTGTGGGGACAATGCTTGCGTAGCATGTTGCTTCAAACCCAGTTTTACTTCATGCGGGAGGTTGAGGCTGAGCCGGCGGTGATGATGCTCTGCCGCTCTGTCTCTGTGGCCGCGGTAAAGCGGAGTTATCCCTGCCCGGAGCCGGCCGCGCTCGGCGCTGCTGACAGCGACTGCGCCCGCTGCGCCTTGCTCTCACACCGCTCCAGGGACTGGGAATAATGCACCAACCCCCCTGCAGGAGCAGAAGCTCCTCCTATACTTTGGAACACTTCCCTCTCTCTGGACCCCACTCTATAGGCCCCACTCTCTCTGCCTTTTGTAGCTTCTCCCCCAATATCCAGGGGCTGCAGTAGGCTACTGTGCCTAAAAATACACACGGTATCTTTCAAGTCATCTTTAAACCAACTGAAGAATATAGTAGGAGAGCCTGAGAACTCCTGGAGGAGGAGAGTCCATGTTAGTCGCTGGTTTTTCCACATAAATGCAAACAGCAGCTGGGTGCCTTCTGCTGCAGGAATAGTAAAACCTAGTAGTCCCTGGAGGAACCCAGATCAAGCCCTTCAGTTATACCTGTACCACCCACTACTCAATCCATACATCCAGTCACTTCATTCGGGTCAATGTCTCTTGATTTCTTACTAGTTTTCACTCCTGCTGGGCTGGCCTTCTTCTTTTACCTCTTGAAATTGTCTCCTTCCTCCTTGTCCTTATCTTCTTCATTTCACTCACATCTGCTGGATTCTGCTAGTTCTGTGTTAGCAGGATTTGTTTTCTCAAAAAATTTGTTCTCGGTCAGCCCTTGCAGCCCTGAGCTTCAAGTGCTTTACTTACTAGTGCTAAGCAATTAATGCTAAATGAATCTATTCAGAAATAGTTACATGTCCTCTATAACACATGAATAAGGTATAAGGTGTAGTCACTGCTCTCTCGTATCAAGTTACTTCTAAGCTGGCTCAAGTGAGGCCATTTCCATCATCACAGCTCTGAGATGATGCCACAGTGTGGTTTTCTTGGCAAGTTAAAAAAACTGAGAGAATTAATTTGCTGAAATATTCCTCACTAATTTTATTTCTTTTCTTAGGTTCTCAAAATCTCCTACGTTCCAGCTGCGAAAAATGTTTATTCTTGCACATACATATGCACGTATAAACATGATTGGAAATTATGTCCCTTTCATCATAGAAGTTTTCAAAAATCTATTTTTTAGTACATCACTCAACTATATATGTATAAATACATCCACACAGTGTGACTTTTAACTAATTAAACTATGTATTTTCATATAAGAAAAAGTATTATCATTATCTCTGTTCCTCCAGGAGTTGTTTGTTTCATTCACTAAAAAAAAAAGAAATTAAGTATATGTTTACCAAATGATAAATGGAAGAGAACTGGAAAAAGTGTTGCCATCACAGATTTTAAAAGAAACAAGAAAATTTCAATGTTCTATTTCAACTAAATCTGAGCCAAAAAATGCAGCTTCCTTTAAGCCTTACAACAGGATTCCTGGTATTGTCTAACAATTTCTCTTCCTATTTTCCATACAAGGTCAATAAAAATTACATTGATATATTGGCAAAAAAACCCAGGAATGCAGATCTGATATTTGGGGTATAAAACCTCTAGGACAGGTTTATCAAGTTGAAATGTAATGTTGTAATGTTGTTTTCTTCTTTTTAAAAGATGATCAATGTAAGCACAAAAATAAACAGTTTATATTTTATGAGTTTTTAATACTCAGTTCCTGAGTAAATTCATCAGGAACTGTTTAATTAGAAAAAAGTACCACCATTTCTCTGCACAAAAGCACCTTTCTGTACACAAAAGTCTCGGTGTCACCCATAACCAGGGACAACTTCCTCCTTCGAATAAAGAAAATGTTTGCAGTTTCCATTTTATGACATTCACATTTTACTGCAGTGCCTTGTTATTTAAAAACCAAACAAAACCAAATAACAAACCAAAACCCTAGACTGGGAAAAGTTTATCTATTCAATATAATTGGAAGCTGTCTTTGTTGTTCCTGTACTTTAATTACTTCCTTACACAGATGGCGAAACCAGAACTCAGTTAATGATTAATTATGGCCTCCCAGAGCTGAGTTATGGTGCAAGAGCAAACAGCCAGACACTGATTCCACTGCTGGGCAATCAGTGCCATAAATTAACATTTCTGCTCCTTGGTGTACTTATATTTATGATCATTTTATTTGCTCTGAAAAGCAGGCCAGGCCCTTGTGTATATGGCACTGTTTCCCCAGCAGAGGACTAATGGACAGGGCACAGGTACACACAGGGCTGGTAAATGTGCCTTGCTCTACACAACAGCCAAATCAGAGGACTTTGTGAGGAAGCAGTTCAAGAAAAAAATGTCTGTGACCTTGCAATTAGTAGAATTTCATGTTCTTCTCCTGTGCTTTATTTTTAAGCTATTAGCATAACTTTTCAGATGAGTTAATGTGAAAAGTAAACACTCATTTAGAAAAATGTATTAAATACCTTAGAGTGTGTGAAGAGAACTAGATTTGAGTGACAGCTTTATAAGTGGTGTATGCTAATTCCTGACAGCTCTCATTAGTTACTGATGCAGAACTATTAAAACAGCCAGAACCACCAGCTGCAGACCAGGGTCTTGTGTGGTTGTTAAGCAAAAGGTTGTTCACATCCCCTCAGTCAGAAGCTGTTTGGCTGCCAAATCATTTGTCACTATAAAGCCCTGTTTGTTCAGCACGCTGCATGGTGTCTAGGGGGTACCCAGGTATCTTCCTCTGTTAATATCTAGTGATGGGTGAATATCAGGCATTGTGTCTGTGTGCCCTTTGCAGAAAAATCCCATGATCCTTCAAATCTTTTCACAAGTTTTGAAGGAAACAATCAAATTCAAAAGGCTGCTGCTGTGTGTAATAAACAGGTCTTCTCTTCTGCCTTAGTCACTGGTTTTATCCATCTGGCAAATCTGATAGCACATTTTTCCCTACCCAGCATGGAATTTAAAGCAAACAAATTCCCTTTGGTGTTGGATTATAAAGTGCAATAGCACATTGCAGCAGTGGATACATTGAGAAATAAAGCTGGTACAGTGATTAACTCCTGTACTAGTTTCACACAGAAATGTTTTGTGGACATACTGCTTTGTCCCATGTACAAAACCAGAGTGATGCAGCTGCACAAGCAGGGGTTATCCTCCTTGTGCAATCCTGCCTCCTCCTTGCAAGAGGGAAATTAAATCCATTAGGATGAAAGGAAGAGCCTTGCTCTCCTCTAAGTTCTGCTTCAGCATCTTGTATGTCAGAAGTTCCTCACCACTGCCTGCAGTTACCACCCACCTTTCTGCCTTGTTTCCCTGGGCAGTATCACTATAGAAATCCTTCTCTTTCTATATTTTTAGTCTTCCTTATGCTTATTTGTTCAGTTATTGCACTAAAACCAAATCTTGCCAAGTGTTGTTGCATTGCAGTGATGGAGAATACAAAGAGAGGTCCTGAAAGATGATAAATACTCATAGCAAAAACATCTGTTACCTTTTGTTAATAGGGTTTAAAACAAAAATTGCAATAGGACAGTGTTGTTTAAATTTGAATGACTACAGCTAGGAAAGTCCTACTCCAGGTGATGCATTTTCCTTCAGCGTCTCCCTCTTTCAAGCAAAATGCTCTGTACCTGTCTGTCAGCTCATCTCTGCAAAGAGTCTCATCATTTAGCCCCTTTTCCCAGTATGCAGGAGCACGCTAAGAGAGGGATTAAGCTTGGCCTTTCTCCTGTTAATCCAGCACTAACGCAATAGCTATTTATATCGGCAGAACCTCCCACATTTCATCTCCTGGACAGCTGGCATACCTCAAAACGCTGACTGCTGCTCCCATCATCCTCCCGCTGGCAATTGCTGTGTTTGTGCTGGTGGCTGCTGCCCTCTGCCAGCACCCACCTGTGCCTCCTACAGCAAAGAGCACCAAAATGGGGCAGGACTAGGGACAGATCCAAGCATGGACAGAAAAAGGAGAGATTTTCACAGGACAGTTGACTTTGTTTCTTTAGTTTCTTTGCTTCTTTGTTTCAGATCTACAGTGTCAGCTGTAGTATAAGTAGGAGATTTTCCTGGAGTCTTGCTGATTTCTCAAAGTATTACCTGTGGTCACATTCTGTCTCATTTTCTGCATATGTTCATTGTTCCTTGGCTTGTGTCAAGCAGGTGATCCTCTGGGCTGTTTGTAAGCAGGAGCAGCAGCCTCACCTGGAAGTGCAGCCGCAGCAGTGCTCAGTTTAGTGCGTTACTCACCCTGTAAGGATGCGATCAGCTGCTCTGCCATAAACACCACAGCCTGCCTGGGCTGTCTGATGCTTTTTTCCAACACACTGAAAGCATCGTAGCAATAAAGATGTCTCAAGCTGCTGCACGTACCAGCTTTGGCAGGCTTTTTAGGTTCCCATCAGCACTGTTTGCAGTTTTGGTTGGCAGGTGCCTCTGTTTCTGCCTGTGTCAGGCAGTGCTCATCGATGGCTTCTCTGGCCAGGTCGCAGGCCTGCCTGGCCACTCTCCTGTCTCCTGCAGGAGGCAGCAGGCTCCATATTCCAGAGTGTACTGATTCTCTGCAAGCCTCAAAGAACGACAGTTCTGTAATCCTTAAACTTTTTTGTGACTTCTGAAGCCATACAGATGTGACATCAGATAAAATGCTCTACTCTATCGGACTGGAAAACTAATTCAAAAATCTGATGTCTTGTTTAAACAGTTAAAAGTAAAATTCAGTCTAAATGAAATTGATGGATTTAGGGGGTGAATTATTTGGACTGGTTTTTGGGTTTTTTTTGGTTTTTTTTCTTTTCTTTCCTGTGTTGTGGAGTATGATTACCTTTTAGATGAAAATGTAGGATCACAAAATTCTTAGGTTGGAAGGGACCTTAAAGATCATCTAGTTTCTGCCCTCCTGCCATAGGTAGGGACACTTTCCACTAGACCAGTACCTAAACGTCTCTGTAAGAAATTTTAGATTAGCTATTAGGAAGAAATTCTTTCCTGTGGGTGATGAGGTATTGGCACAGGTTGCCCAGAGAAGTTGTGGATGCCCCATCCCTGGAAGGGTTCAAGGCCAGATTGGACAGGGCTTTGAGCAGCCTGATGAAGTGGAAGGTGTCCTTGCCCACGGCAGGCGGGCTGGAACAAGATGATCTTTAAGGTATCTTTTGACCCAAACTGTTCCACGAGTCTATGAAACAACTGGGCAGCAATCATCGCTGGTGTTTAATGTCACAATTGTTGCATGTCTATGGATGCGATGGAGCTTGTGCTCAGATGTATCTTCACCCAGCTAAACTCATCAGCAAATAGCCACCTCACTCCAGACTGTCCTCCCCGCACCAGGGCCTGATGTCCACAGCCGGGACTGCTCCAACCAGGAACTGCCCTGCACCCAGGGCTGCTCCGCCCCAGGGCCTGCCCCACACAACATCGGGGCCTGCCCCGCAGCAAGGACTGCCCCGCACCGGGGCCTGCCCCGCAGCAAGGACTGCCCCGCACCGGGGCCTGCCCCGCAGCAAGGGCTGCCCCACATCGGGGCCTGCCCCGCAGCAAGGACTGCCCCGCACCGGGGCCTGCCCCGCAGCAAGGACTGCTCAACATCGGGGCCTGCCCCGCAGCAAGGACTGCCCCACACCGGGGCCTGCCCCGCAGCAAGGACTGCCCCGCACCGGGGCCTGCCCCACATCGGGGCCTGCCCCACACCGGGGCCTGCCCCACACCGGGGCCTGCCCCGCAGCAAGGACTGCCCCACATCGGGGCCTGCCCCGCAGCAAGGACTGCCCCACACCGGGGCCTGCCCCGCAGCAAGGACTGCCCCGCACCGGGCCGCTCCGCGGGCCATGCCGGCAGTGCGGCGCAGCGGGCGCTGGGTGGCAGGAGACAGCCGGGCCGTGCCTCCCGCACGCTCCCTGCCCGGGAGCCGAACCCGGGCCTCGCAGCCAAAGCGGCGTCAGGATCCGTGTCCAGAGCCATTGCGGACCGGCAGCGCCATTCCCTCTGCTAGCCTCTGAGTGGCGTCCCTGGCCAAGTGTACTAATCTGTAAATCTCCCTGCTTTCGGTTCACCAGTGAAATAAGGAACATTGGGTGTTTGCACTGCCCCTTTTACTTGGCCCAACTCTGCCAATTTTTGGTAATTCATTTGTCTCAGCAGTAAAGATGAAGCGGACTAGACTTCACCTCATGTAGGTCCTCAGAATCTTTCAGCCGCTTTTTTTCTTGTGTCCTCACGTTGACCTGGTTGTGTTCAGTCCCAGGGGTGATGATGATCATGGTTGTTCCTTATATCCTCCCCAGTGAGGCAGGCTGAAGGAAACTGGAAAACTTCTGAGTAAATCAGTGGTGTGAACCAAGCAGATGTGGGTTGAGACAGCAAAAACTGGCATTTTGTAATTAAATGGATGAAGATAGTCCCAAAGCTGTCAAAAGCAGTTCTGGATTGTTTTCCCCATTTGCCTCCTGCCTGAAAACCTGAAAAAAAAAGGACTGTTTAACTCTCCTCACTTCTGTTCATGAACAGTGTCAGCAGACACTTCTTATGGGTTTCTCTTTTGGAAATCTCACTCAGATTCTCCAGCCATTGGCGCTTACGCTCTGTGGACCCCTGATTGTGATGGTCTCACAGTCTGAGACCAGCTCTCCATTTGAACTGGTTAGCTGTGTGTAGATCTCTGTGGGGCAGCAGCAGGGCCATGGGAACTCGGGTGCGTGCAATGGGGTGCAGTGCAGCAATCCACAGCACAACCCACAGGTGACATTGCCAGCCTCTGTTTGGCTTCCCCCAAGAGGCTGGAGCAGCTAAATCCCAATTTGCTTGAATGGGTAATAACCTGGGCTAGGTTAAATCATGTTCCTGCAGTGGGCAATGGTGAGCAACTGAAGGCAGGAATCTTGATGGGAGCTGTAAGGTGATGGGGAACTATAGGTGAGGAATAGGAGCACCTGGTTGCCACTGCTCAGCACCCAGAGCTGCTTGGGGCCAGTGCAATTCCATTACATTTTACACTGTACAGGTTAAACAAAGGTGCAAAGAGGAGGAAGGAGACATTCCTGAATTTTGATCATTTCATTGTCAGAGCTCCTGATTTCCACCAGAGGAGCTATGTCATGGTGGAATGGGCATGAGCACCATTCTGCCTTTGCAGGTCTTTCACAGAAAGAAAGACCACAGCAGCTTCAAAAATTTGGTTTTGTTATTGAAAAAGGACTTAGTGTGGCTTAAAGAAGAAAATAAGAAAAGAAAAAAATTTATGTGGAAGTTTACAGTTTTAATTGAAATCCTTCCAAGCATTTTGGTAGAAGAGGAAAGTCAGGGAAAATGTTGCTGAAATAGAACGTTTCATTCAGTGGAAAATTCTGATTTAATTTATGAAAACATGAAAGACTGCAGTCAAAACAGGAACTGTCATGCCGCTGAAAAGTCACATTTTACATTTGCAGCTGTCATTCTTGTCTGAGGGCTGAGATCCTGAGGGGATCCCTCAGCTTCCTTTCTCTGGGAGGTGCTGGCCTTGCTACTTGCCAGAGAGAGGGTGATCCTGGCCTCTAGGAAAGCTGAAGGATACAGGGAGCAAAGTGCAGCTCTAGTCTGTAGACCCTGTGACTTTCATTTTCCAGGTATTTACATAGCTCTTGTATCTCAAGGATCAGCTTCATTTTCTATAAAACTCCACAGTTTCAGAAAGTCCTTTTTACATTCAGAAGCAGTTTCAGCATTAGCAGTGCCTATTAACAGTTAATGAGTTAATGAGATTCACTCCAGGACTGGTGCACAGACAGCCTTTTTCATGTGCGTGATGCTTTGACCTCTCTTCTGCACACAGATAAACATGAGAGGAGCGACTCCACAAAGCAGTTTTGGGTGAGGACACTCTGAGTAAAGAGAGGGGTTCTGGAGAAGAACACAGGCAGACAGGCAGTGTGGGAAGCATGCAGTTACTTTTAAGTCTTGCTTTTTAAGTCCTAATAAACTGATCACATGAGATGTGGTGCTCTCCCTGGTAAATGAAGTCTTGCAGAGTACTGTGGCACTGCTTGTCCCTTCCAGCAAATCACACTGTCCCTCAGCTGACTGAACTGGACAGAGTTGCTGGGGTCATGTGTCATATGCACAAACTGTTCTTCAGTTATTTGTCTTAACACATCAGTGACAGGAACACCTGTCTTCCTCAGGTCTTTAAACATGTTCCTATTTTCTTCTTAATTTTACTGTACAACTTAATTTGCACCTGGTTGATCTGACTTTGTCCTGGTTGGCTGTATAGACATTTGTTATAAAGGGGAATTCTTTTAAAGGTGTCTAAGCTGTGAACTGAGCTTTGATAATTCCTACTTATCAAATAATATCATCTTTCAATACTATTGAACTGAGCCTTTGACACCAAAGAAAAATCCACATACTTCTCCAAATAAGCACAGGTGATGTGGTTTCAGTGATTTTGTTTGGGGTTTTATTTATATTTGTACAAACCACAGGAGTACTGGTTCATTCTGGGTCTTTAGACATACACTTTTACCAGCACTATATGTAGTAACTATGGTAACATAAAGCAATTAAAAAATCTAAAATGTGGAATTTAACAGAATATGGGGTGACTGAGTCGGGTTGAAGGATGTGACTCTCCCTTTCTGCTCCATTCTCTTGAGACCCTGCCTGGAGTACTGCAACCAGCCCTGGGTCTCCCAGCATCACAAGGACATGGACCTGTTGGAGCGAGTCCAGAGGGGGATCACAAAGCTGATCAAGAGGATTAGAACACCTCTACTATGAAGAAAGGCTGAGAGAGTTCAGGCTGAGGGTTTTTCAAAGAAGAAGGTTGTTTAGAGGGTTGTTCAGAAGAGAAGGATCTGGGGAGACCTTATGTCACCTTCCAGTACCTAAAGGAGCTCCAGAAAGCTGGAGGGGAACTTTTTCAAATAGCCTGTAGGGATAGGACAATGGCTTTAAACTGAAAGAGGTCAGTAATAGATTAGATATGCAGAAGAAATTCATTCTATGTGGGTGGTGAGGCACTGGCACAGATTGCCCCGAGAAGTTGTGGATGCCCCATCCCTGTAAGGGTTAAAGGCCAGATTGGATGCAGCTTTGAGCAACCTGGTGAAGTGGAAGGTGTCCCTGTCTATGGCATGGGGAGTTAAAACTGGACACTTAAGGTGCCTTCCAACTCATTCCATTTCATTCCATTTCATTTCATTCTATGAGTTAACTGCTACATCACAATTTTTTGAAAGAAGCAATTATTATTCATTTACCAGTGGACTGACTGGGTGCAGAGCTGTGGTACAACTGGAGAAAATGTTTTACTTTCATCCTCTGTGTTATCAGAAGAAATTTAATTCCATACATCTTTCAGTATAGTCTAGTGGACAGCACAGGTCCACACAGCCCACTATCCCATGCTTTGGATGAAGAGCCATCTTTACCACATCCCTGCTAGAGAGCATGGGGGGACCAGAGACAAGCCTCTCACCACAAGTGCCTACTCAGGTCCCTGTCATCAGGCTGAGAGGCCAAATGACATTTCATGGCACTGCCTGGGCAAGGGCAGGGTGGAGGCAATCATAAGCCCTGCTTCTGCAGCTACCCAGGGAGCAGCTCAGGATTCATGAGGTGAGAGGGGAGCAGGATCTGCAGCACAGTGCTGGGACATTTGGAGAGCATGTGTAAAGCTGCACTCTGCTCTGGACACAGCTCCACACCTGCCAGCTGAGGCACAAGTTCAAGCTCTTACCACCACTTGCCTACCTGTCCTAAAAGTTGGCATCCTTGGCACCAGCACCACTCTTTGTTGAGTTTGGCAATAAGCATAGGGCATGAAATGTTCTCAGCTGCTGTCCCACAGGGTTTTTACTAGCTGGGATAATTTTTTGTGACTCAGGGAGGGCTGGTCTTGACAAATGGTTTTCCAGAGCTATTAAAGCTGATGCTACCTTTGGACTGAGACAAAAGACAAGGGGCTTGATGCTAGATCTGAAAGAATTTTGTGCTGCCTGCAATGAGTGCCTCCAGTTTCATCTGCTGGTGAGTCACTTAGGAGTGTCCAATTCTATGACTCTTAGGAAACAAAACTTCACCAACCAGCTCTTCTGTTTAGAATGGTGTGAGGGAGAGCTCAAAGGCTTAGTTCCCTGCATCCTGGTGCAAAGCAGTGTTAGATGCTTCCTTTCCAATTTGGTAGGGGGTTCTAGCAAGCTTGTCCTAGTGTAGAGATTTGGCAGCTTGCAGGAAAACTGAATGGAACATGCTGTTATGCCACTGGAAGTCCTGCGTAAGGTATTCACCAGGCATAAGTCAGCAGAGCCCCTGTGTTTCATAGGTAGTGAATAATTTCTCATACAGAGTGATGGATGCTGTGATAATACAACACAGCGTGTGTTACTGGTCAGTACCAAAGTACTGTGATGAGATCAGTGATTCTGAGTTTGCATCCTTCCCTTTCTTGTTCCTCCATTGCTATTCACATCTTCTGGCCCTGGAGAGCCTCTGGTCCTTCTGTCCTCCTCTCTCTTTCCCCCTGAGCTGATGAGTCCCCCAGAGTGGGAGTGTCATCAAACAGGGAGTGTAGGAAGGAGGATGAACAAAAGTGAACTGCATCCTACTCTCCTTTTGTGGCTTTTGGTGGTCTTGGAGCTAATGGCTTGTCTCAGCCTTTGAATAATGGACTGGGAAGGGCACTGTGTGCACTGGGGAAAGGGGTGAGGATGAGTTTCAGCACAGCCTTGTTCAACTCCAGGTTCAGGGGAAGTTTCAAGGGACAATTGTAAATCCAATGGGCAAAGTGAGCTAGTCAGGAGCTAGTGCGGGGAAACAAAGAGGCCAAAAACCTCTGAACCCCACTGGCCTCAGCCTGAAAAGATTCTGAAGTACCATGATACAGTATTGACACTGTGAATTATTCCAGTAGCATCTTCTTTTTCCCAGAGAAGAAGGAATTAAAATGAGGGGTCCTGCACTAATTTCAAAGTGGATGCCGTGAATCAGGGTACACCAAAGTGTACATTAGTCCCACTGATTCCCATCATGATCAGAGTAATGTTAATATTTTCTATGCCAGTGTGTTTCCATTCTGCAGCAGTTAAATCTACTTTTACCAAGTTGGATATGCAGGGAAAAGAAATTAAAAGACCATTAGAAGAAGAATTAGTTAAGAAAACCAGTTAGCCTAATGCTGAAGTTCTCAGTTTTAAAAGCAGCAGTGCATTCATCTAAAATAGTGCCATGTGAATGCTTCCCACTTTTTCTCCACATTTTATTATTTCATCACTACCCACAGGTAACATGGTTTGTGTCTTCTTCACAGCATCTTGCACAGAGCCTGGTCTCCAACACCAAAAGGTAACATTCCCAATTCATCTGTCTCTGTCACTAAGTGTATGATATGATTCTTTCAGAAGTAAATTCTAGTGATGAAAAGGAGATGATTCCTCTGCAGGAAACCATTAATTTATTTAAGTACCTTCCTAATCAACAGGATTTGACTTACAGTTTTGCTCTCCTCAGCCTGTGCCTTCACCATACTATTGTCATGGGGCTGTGCTGTCCCTTGCAGGCACATGCTGTAGCCAGGAATGCAGGCAGAGTGAATCACAGTAAGTGAAGGAGCCTGTTTATGTACACTATTAACTAGTCCTGGCCAGTGCCGGAATTATTTATTGTTATTAGCATATTCTACCTTTAGGATTTCTTGCCCTTGCTATGAAATGCATGCAGACACAGACTAGATCCATAATCAGATTTGATTAAAAGCTGAACTGATGTCCTCCTTCCTTTTTATTTTTTCAAGGTAAAATAATTGATCCTGTCTCAATAGGGCCAGGATTTCAACTGAAGACTGAGAGAACTGATGCAAGATTCAGAGTAAGACCCAAAGAAATAACATCTTGGGAGCTGTCTGGATGCTATTCTTTGCCCTTTCCTCTGACCAAGCATGTTTCCATGTCTCCATTATTTCTCTGTTAAGCCAGGATTATTCTGCTAAACCTCTTTAATACAGGGCTTGGGAAAAGGCTGGAGAAAAATCTTGAAATACTGATGGAAAAACCTTCAGCAGTTCTCACTTTCTAGAAATGTTCATATGGCTAAACTTAGGCCATCTCCAAGTGGATTTCTTTATCTTAGCAGATTGCATGTTCTATGGCTTTCTCCAACACTACTCTGCTCCTCACATTTACGTTGACAGGGGCTGAATCCTGAAAAATCAGATTTGAAGAACATGTTGTGCCAAAAAGTACAAGTTTCCCTGTCCTGGCTTTATGGCTTGTCTGTTGTCAGATCATCTAAAAGGACCTGAATCCATCAGCACCGTTAGAACTACAGACTGGCAGCAAGAGGAGACTGGTAATGCACTTCGTGCAGTGTGCACACCTCATATGCATAGGTGCATGTGCTGCTGGTGATATATAGCCCTTTCTAGCACATTTACCCAGTATTTCTGTTGTTTAATATATCAATTTTCAGAGAAAAAGCAAGGGCTGGAGAAATATTGTCCTTTGTGAGGAAATTAAAACATGGCATTATGTCACCTTTTCCCAGTCTCTGTGTAGCTTTGCTTGTAGAGCAGAGAGACACTTTGGAGCTCCTTTTTCCTGGATGTTTGTACTCCCGCTCTCATCAGCAGTGCTGCTAATCTGAGGGGTACTGCAGTTGCTTTGGTGAGCAAGGCAATTTCCCAGAAGTTTAGCTGACATGGAAGTATGTGTAGTCCTCATGAAGGAGTGCCACAGACGTGCCATACTTAAAGTTTGTTACTTACCTGCCTCATGTTGATGAAAATCTCACCTTCTCACCAGGGCTGCTTATGATGAAGTGTCTGACAGCAGCCTGACTTTCTCCTGGTTCTGCTAAAGGCCATTCTCCCCATACTGACAGAGCAGGGCTTCAGCCCAGTACAGATCCCTTTAGGAGATCCTCCTCTTTAGGAGATCCTCTTTCTCCTGGCAGTTAGCCAATGCCACTTACATTTTTCTCCCTGTCCCCATTTCTTCCCTGTGTCTCTGGCTGACCTTGTGCAATCTACTCACCTGCTGTCTGAAATTACCTTTCTCCTGGGTGGTATATAGCTCCTGTTCTTTGTTTTTATCCACAAGATGCTGCCCTTTTTCTGGAGTGGGAGAACTCACTCATCAGCATCTGGATGAAGAGAGTAGCAAGCTGGCCCACTGCTGCGCCTCTCTCTTGCAGAGTGACTGCTGGCTCTGGTGGCTCCCAGTTACCAAGTGGCTTTCTTAGTGACTCCAAGAGTCTTTACAAATTTGCCAATCCTGCTCTGGGGCTAGGCAGGGACAAACATGAGCTGGGCTGCTCCACAAACACCAGGGCTCTGCCCAGGGCAGTGCAGCTCTGTCCTTGCTCCTTCTCTCATTGTCAATACTGAGGTAAACCTCAAGCAGCTCTGGCATGAGTACTCAGCCACTGCTGAGCAGGAAAGTCAGTGATGAGATTAGTGCCACCTGGACACAGCCCATGCCCAGTGGGCACCACTGGAGCCTCCCTGGGACCTGGCCTGGAGTATTGAGCAGATCCAGTGTGATAATATGAGGAGACAGGCTTTTTGGGGCTGCTTTCTCTCCCAGCGAGCACAGAGTTTCTCAATTTATCCCAATTAAAAAAATAAATAAGGATGATTGAACCAAAAATATAATGAGTATTCTTTTAATCACAGAAATCATCCTCAGTAACAACATTTTGTAAACATGTGTTCAAAATAGGCTTCAGTCACCGTGTTTGTGTATCACCATGGCCTGGATTGCACTTGGCCTCCTTCCAGGAACTCACTTGATATCCATGAGAGATTCCAACAGGGATGGTATCCAGACTGTGCAGTGGCCACTGACACTGCTCATTTGACAAAAGGGATTTTTTTTTCTTCCCCGTTCAAATGAGGGAGATATATTTTATATTTATGGTCAGCAATAACTGATGAAATGTTCCCCTGTTCAGCTGTTACACATGCATCTAAAGAATTCTCTTAGGAAGATGAAATTCAGCACCACGAAGCAGTTGATTTTTAGGTGGTGTGACTTGACCTAAATGCTACCTTATAAACCATAAATAACCTGCTTAATAATATTACAATTTTTGTGGTATCACGTTCGTATGGCGTGGCTTCAGGGTCATGCTGGTTTATTTTTCTGGTCATCTGAAAGGATGACTAAATTCTTTGTCAGGATCTGGTTTGTAGGTGAGTCTTTTGTTTCCCGATAGTAGCTCTTACCCTGGGTTCCCAAACGTTCCAAATAATCAGTAAAGGACAGAGGGAAATGAAACACAGATTGGATAGAAGTGCCACCCACCATCTATAACATATACATTATGGTCCTTTCAGGGCATGGTAGGAGCCAAATCCTACTGATGTACAGACTTCTTCCTGCCGGCTTCTCATGGACCTCTCAGGAAGTGACTGCACTTTACAAAGTCCACAAAGGACCAGGACCTCTGCATAGAAACCTAATCTCACTTTTGGGGGTGCATCTAGTAGTGGGAAGCTATTCAAGATGACTAATTAGGAGCACTTGTGTCTCAGCTCTCAGTTTGCTCCCCTCTACCACATCTGAAGGTCATCTCAACAGTGAAGAATTCCAAAAATGGAAATTGGAAGTGCTTGTGAGTTTTTAAATGTGAGAGTTTCACATTTTCAGGTGCAACTGCAGTTTTCCCTGCTACTTTGAAGAGGCTTGAAATAGACTCCTAAGCAAAAAAAAAAACCCACACTGTCTTCTTTCCCACTCCACCTGAACAGGGGGAATGCTGCTTAACCTGCTGAGTCCAAAGCATGAGCTAGATTGAGAGGTGAGAAAATTATGTAAAGTGCCTGTGCTGGTAAAGGCTGACAAAAGGAAACAACCCTGCTCTACTCAGAGAATGTGAAAGGTAAGAAAACAAGGCAGATGAAGTGATTTCATGTCAAAGTTTTGCCAAGGAAATGAATGGGACTTCATCTCCATAATCTTAGGGAACTTAATTTCTGTAAAACATGGTGATAAGGACAGAAAGAAAGAAAACTCTCCCCCAAGTAAAATGTTGCTACATCAATAGAGAATGAATATAGTGGGACTCAATAGTGACCCAACAAAGAAATAATCAATTGTGCGACTTCACACTAATAAGTGAAATGAGTTTTTAAGAAAAGCTGTTTGTTTTGGATTTTGGCTTGGTTTTTGAAGGTTGGGGGTTTTTTTAATGTTTTGGGTTTTTTAATGTCTGCATGGGTACTTCTGTGTCCTTTAAATAGGCCACTCCTTCAAGCAGACTTGACCTGACAGTGAAAGCAAGCCAGTGACTTTTCTTAGCTCAAAGTCTAAATATTGCCAAGAGATAAACTATTTATAAGCTTAACATCTGACTAGGTGCTAAATAGCTCTGGCTGATAAAGCTTTTGGTGCAAAACTATCACTCCAGATTAAGACGGGACTGGAAACCCAAAGACCTGGAATGCTAGAAAGGTTTCAGGTAGGATTTAAGATGCATTTTAAAAAGTGTATTTATTTTATCTTCTCTAAGGTTGTGTAATTCAGCAGAATTATGGAGTTTGATAATAATAGACAGGTCTTTTACCTGTATGTAAACAACACAATAGGAAATTTATTTGAAAGAAAATCACCTAAGCATTTAAATACTACATTAAAACATAAATGGGTTTGTCTACACCCCGTGAGCCTTCTGCAAGCTGGATCTGTGTTTAACTGGCCTCCGCTGGATGGTTGTCCCTTATTCTAAAATAAATATTCCCCTGACCCCAGTATATTTGTTGTAAAAGCAAGAGGAAAAAATATCAAATCTTGGACTGATTTGCTTGTTTGGAGAAGCTAACAGAGCATAGTTGACCTTAGACATGGTGGGGAGGGGGTCAGGGAGCAGGACTGTTTTCATTTTATCATGTAATAAATGTTTCAACATATCACAGCCCTCTTGTGAGGGGCTACAGGGGTCACAACCAATTTGCTGAAAAACACTAAGCAATAAAACAGTCTGGAGCCTCTTATACTGCAGCTCTAATCCCCTAATAAAGAAGTGGAAATAATCAGACCATGTCATTCACAAAAGGGCAGAAGTAGAATTTCAGGGCTGTCTCCCATCCACATTGCTCCCATGCAAACATGTACTCTGGAGCCATTTTAGGGCAAGATTCACAGTGACCTGGAGCAAGGGAATCCAACCATAGTCAAAACCCAAGTCCTGGAGCCTGAGGATGTGCCTGTATGGTCTGAGAAAAGTCCTGAGCAAGGCAATATATAGGTTGCCATTTGTACAGGCAGTTTTCTTCAAGTTGGCCCCACCTGAGTGTTGCATGGTTGTATGGAGCCAGGAGCAAAACAGAACAGCCAACAATGGAAATGGGAAACAAGGGGGTCAGGATGCTCAGGATGCTTATAGTCACTTTGAGTCCAGCCTGTGCTTTCAGGGATAATGTGGTGTAGCCATACAAGCATCACTGTCCACTTCTGCAGGCTCAGCAGACCTGCTGCCTGTGGTAAATGGTTGGAGTTGCAGGTCTAAGAGCTTCCTGTGCAAGAGGCATGCTTTAGAGCCCACCTTCAAAAGTGAGCTCAGCAAGGAAGAAGTGAACTAGACACTTTGCGAATCCTTTCAACAGCTTTATGTCATCTTGGCCCAACCCAATTCCTGAGTAGACGCCATCAATTAATTGTGGTGTTGCTGCTGAGCTGCACTATGCAGTCCAGACTTACCTTTTTCCCAAGCATAGTTGTATTGGTAAGCTGAAGAATTCTGCCCCTTGTGCTGGTATCAGCTGGAGGAGTTTGTGCTCCTAGTTCCCAGCCATGAGGCAATGCAGATCCCAGGGTCAAACTAGGCTGCTGCTATTGTTGAAGGGGTCTGTCTCTCTCGCCCTCTACCTGCCCCTTGAGCGTGCTGACCAGGCACCGAGGCTCGGCCCATGAAATGGGTCTGACTCACTCCCTGCTGTTCCTGCCATCAGCTGCCAGGTGCACACCAGCACAGCCCTGCACAGCTGATTGCTGGTAACCAGACCCAGCTCAGGAGCAAACCGAGCAGTGCCAGTTGCTGTTATTACAGTAAAGGAGACAGCAGGTGCCCTAGAGTAACACCATCAGGCAATTTGTCACTGTTTTTCAGCAGGAAATCCTTCATATAATTTGTATGTAGCAATTTTCCTCTCTAGCTGTTTCAAACTGCAAAGAAAATGGAGAAACACACAAGACAATTCTAGAAGAGTTAGTTCAAACAGTAAGAATGAAATGTGTTGTTAAAAGGACCTTTTGGTGTCAAAGGACCTTTTAATCGTGTTATGCTTCATGAAGAGAATTTCTATAATGTTGAAGGAGTGTATAAAACTATCCTTTGAGGGGTAAGTCCAGCAGTTCTGAACAGTTCAGCCTCCCAGTGGTCTCCTGAAAAATAATAGGAATTTAATAACCATAACACTTAACAATAGCAAGTATTAATGTCCTGTGGTACTAGACATTTATGAGATCTACTCCCAAATACTGCGTGCAGTGTGCCCAAAAGGCTGACTCAGACCACGCAGGTGCAGGAGGGAGATCTGAGCAGGGGAGCGGAGAGCCTGGCTGGAACAACGGAGACTTGGCTTGCTCACTGCTACTGAGAAAATATCCCAGAGTGGATACCAGTGCTTTCTATAAATAAAGCAAGGGCATAACATCAGGGAGAATGGGGAGCCAGCTGAGCTAAAGGATAGAGTTGGCAGCAAAAGAAATAAAGGACCATGAATCAATTAATAAAAATCTTGTAATCAATGGAAAGAGGTTTTGTACAATATATTACTGGGTGTAACAGGACCTGGGGCTAGAATCGTGGTGGACACCCTCCCTTTGTATCCTGTCCTTACAAGTTGCAGTCTCTTGAAAGCCCTCTAATGCTGGGTGTGTCTAAGTCAATTATCAGTCTCCCACAGGCATCAGGAGCCTCTGGGGAGCTGCAGGTCCTGTGTCACCACATGCCGAGCACTGCTCAGGATGAGCAGCTTCATTCATTGCTCATCCCTGAGCCCCATCTAAATTGGCTGATGACCAGCTGATATCCTGGGGGTTAAACCTGGAGGGCTTCTCATCATGGTAAATAGCCACTGTATTTTGAATCATGGCTAGAGGAGGGGAAGAGAGTGGTCCATCACCCACATTTTTAGGCAGCTGCTTTATTGATAAATAGACTAGATAACAGAGGCTAATCTCCGCTGACTGCAGAAGGAACCCGAGCTCCCCAATTTCAAGTTCCCTTTCAGTTTAAATCAGCATTTTTCTTGTCCAGCTCAGCTGTTCTTGCATCATGAGTCCCTTTTAGTACCTTGCTCTTATTACAAATATTGCAACATCATGCTAATTTGTTTTACTAACAGAATAGATGAAACAACAGACTTACAGGAGGTCAGATGAGACCATGGGCAGTCAGAGACAGCCCTGTAGTACAGTCTGATATTGTGGCATAGTGATCTTAGCTCTACCTGATTCTCAGTTTTCAAGCTCTGCTACCAGTTTTTTTTCTCTCCCTCTGTCATTTCATTCAATTCTGTTTCTGCTCAGTAGTTTGTGCTGCCTCATTTCATTTTCCCACTGTTAATCTTAAAAAAACTTACAAAAATAAAAGCTTGATTCTGGCACAAGAGAAATTAAATGCTGCATTTAACAGGTGAGTGAGGCACCATATTTTCTTTCAATGATATTCCTAGTTACAGAATTTGTGTTGAGACAACCTTATTTAATTCTTTGGCCAAGTCATAAGTTCGGTGATGCTAATGCAAATTAAAAGGGAATCAGTTGTATTTGTTGGTGTAATAATCAGCTTCATTAGAAGAGAAGAGGGCAGGATGCATCTACTTGTCTCCAGTACACTTGTCCTGAGTATACTCAATGCAGTGATGGCTTGAAAAATCTTAAAACAGTTTTGAGTTGATAACAGGGAAGTTTAATATTCTGATTTTTATATAGATTAATTGGTTTCAGAAGCAATTACAGGACTTGGAAGATTTTATGAAGCAAGGTAATTTCAGTATTTTTTTATTTCAACATGTTTTAGGTTCAATATTAAGTTAAATAATATGTAACATAAAATCTGATGTATTTTATTAGATTTTGGTTTTTAAATAAAGATTACACTGCATGTTTGGAAACAGATCAAGAATTTGTTTCTGGAATCAGACCTTGCATTAAAAATACCAGCTTGCAGTGGTAAGATATTTTCCTAATACAGATCAGCTCAGTTGGTCAGAACATGGTGCTAAATAATGGATTCTATGGGCCATTCACTTAAAGAGTTAGACTTGGTGGCCCTTGTGGGTCTTTTCCAACTCTGAATATTCTGTGATTCTTGATTCTGTGATCCTGATTATAGCAATGATATGTGTTGCATTGTCATGGCATACAACCACACAGCTCTGCCTGGTAGTACATGATAGCAAAGGTGAGGAAGGGTTGTGTTGAGACAAAGAAAAGAATCTCTTCTATTGCTCTGGCATCAGCAGTTTCAGTGCCAAAGGGGTTTTGGACTGAGTGTTTACAGAGACTCTACTTTGAGATGTTCTGCATATAAAATGAATGGGTGTATTTATAAAAATATGTATCCATGTGGGCAGGGCTCCTTATGAGGACAAAGTGGACTAAATATAGACTGAGGGAATATAAAACACACCTGTCTAGCTTCCTGACAAGCTGGTGCAAAGGTTATACTTTAGGATTGCACAGAGGAGCCAGGCAGCAAATACATGACATCATATTGCACAATGGAGAAAGGTGAGGTTTCCAACAGGAGGATTCAACACATAAATTACCAACAGGACAATCTTTGTACTGCACTTTACTTTAACATCACTGTTGAACTCCAAAGACTTGAAATTATAAATCAGTGAGCCTGGGTCCTGATAGGCAAGACTGACATGTATTTATTAGTATAATTCAATGTGATGGTCTTTGGAATGGATCTTTTGGTATGGATGGATGCTAAACAGCTCCTGAAGATTTTCTTCAAATGAAATGTTTGTCCTACCACCTCTGCAGAGATTTATTCAATGGGCATGACAGTTGGAATATCTGAGAAAGTTCCTGGTCTCATAGGGTTTACAAAAAGGAAAATGAGACGTGGGTCCAGCTACAGATTTTCCACTGGGCACAGAATCTGTTCCATGATTAGTGCTGTACAAAATGTCTTAGGTAATCTTATGCATTTCATGCTTTTCATAGTTATAAAATTTGGAAGTATGGAGTGTTTCATTACTGGGGATGAGTGTATTTGAAGGCAAACTGCAAGACAATAGTCTTGAAATGTGCAAAACTAATGGACATGTCTGGTGTATTGGTGATTCTTTTGGAGATACTCTGTTGGAAAGAGCTGCTGCCAACACATGTGGGAAGGACTGTGCCTCTTGAACCTTTTGCACAATTTTGAGGAGGCTGATGAACAAGTCAGCTCAGTGTGAGCAGTGAGGAAGCAGGTTTGTGCTGCAATTTAGAGCAGATCAGTGCATATATTTGCCACAGCTCTGTGCTGTGTAAATAGATATCACAGCGGTGGGCACACTGTGGCTGAGGGATGGATAAGATGGACTTAATGCATGAGCAGCAGCTGCACATACTCAGTTTCCCAGGTCTGTCCTAAGCTTCTCTGGGGCTGAGACAACAAGTTGTGCACATATGTGTCCTACTATGCATGATGCTGTTTTCTCTTTTTATTTTTATTGACCCCGCATTATTTTCTATAAATTCTGATTTTGCAATGGTGATCACCTCACTGTCTTCTACAATCTCACTTCCCCATGTTGCAAAACAGATTCAAGTTCAGTCAGTGCCTACTGATGTCATTCCAGTTTGCTTTTATGTTCTGGGATGCCACCCATAAATGTACAAAGCTAAGTACACAGATAGAGTGTAAAGAGAGGGGTCTTTATGTGTACAGAAAAGTTGCTACTCAGACATTCTGCTGAGCAGAAAGGGGCTGCAGGGAGCCACATTCCTGGCCACAGCCACAGCCCCTGTTCCCCCAGCATCCTCAGCCATGGCCAGGCAGAGATGGTGGCCAGGTGATCACAAACCTCAAGGCCTACCCTGGCAAATATTTCTTCTGCTTGCCACTATGCAGAGACCTGCCAATTCATGCTAACACCCTTATCTGGGAAAATGTCCCTTCCTTGCTGAGTATAAGACCTTGGGGGAATTTTCAGCCTGAAAGCTTCTAAATCAGCTGCAAAAATGCAATATAATCAGTTCTGAGGATAGCTTCAAAATACAAGTGCTACAAATAGAATTGAAGGGCTGAGGTTAGATTTCTTTGATTTTTCAGAAGGTGTTTGGCTTTCTTGATGCTATCCTTTTTCACACAGCTCCTAGTCCTCTCTTTACCTCTGTGCAATTGTGCATATTTACTGCAGCATGTGCAGAGGTACACAAATTTTATCTATTCCTTTTTTTTAATCTTCCTCCCAATGGAAGTTGTCTCAGCAGTATTTTGTTTAATTTGCACAGCAAAGTGTGTTTTTCCTGTATGAAACAAGCAAGAGATGCAGAGCCCCATGATTATATCTGGTTTATGTCATATCAGTTATATGGTATAGTAACTTTTTTTAATGTAATTTCATTTGGTTCTCTGATAATATGCATACTGTACTGCTAACCTTTCTGATGATCTTTTCCTGAGGAGGCTTATCCAGCACAGAATTCTGATCTGTGCACTCAAGGTGGTAGAGAAACAGAAACATGTACTCCCTACAACAAACTCTTTTTCCTACTTACTGCAATTCAGCCTAACTACCTGCAGAATGCACATCTCTTTGTTATATTTCATTGATGCTTGGCTCAGAGAGAGTGGCAGACTCTGTGCATCAGGTCCTTTCCAGGTGTTTTGTGGATGTCAGTAAATTACCCTGAACCATATGGCATTAGCAAAGACTTTTTTGAAATATTTCTGCCTGTTTCTTATCCAACATAGGATATTGATCTGGAGCTCAGAAAAGAAGTGTTAATGTGTCATGAGGAATTCATACTGAAAGTCAGTGTGCAGCATTTGTATGTTGTTATTTCACAGACCTGAGACAGAGTTTTTAAAATCTCTTGATGGAGCATCTGCCTCTCCCTGAAGTGATTGTTGTGCTCCTAGGCCTGAGCACCACTTATTTGGAAGCAAGTAAGTACAGTTCCACTAAAATAATCAGGAAGGTATTGGTTTATAGTACCTAGGGATCTGCCTGTTCTTTACATGAATAAATGCAAAAATATGTGTTCTCTGCCCTTTCTTTTCAAACTGCCCTTGCCCTTGAAATTGTCTGCAAGTGGAGTTTTACCTATATGAACAATTCCTTTATAGGAAGAAAGCTGTAGAATGTCCATATCTTCTGCTTTATTTTCCCCAGCTATTCTCTTGCCATGCTAATTTGTACCTGTAATGGATATCTCAGGTAAAGGACTTCAGTCTTTACCCAAGTACAGCAGATTTGTAGTAAAATATCTGTTCATAGGCACATAAATATATGAAGAGAGAGAGTCCTTATTCATGTGTCCTCTTAACAGAGGGCCAGAAGAGACAATAGTAGTTTTCATAAATAACAAAACATAATTACCCTAGGGAAAGAAAGTTTGGTGATGCCTGGTTCATCTATTATTTATGTGTTTATGTGTCTTATTTCTAGTGTATTATGAGACCTTCAGGGATTTTGATGGATGGTTTTGTTCTGATTTACTCCAGTGTGGCTCCATCAGCTTCCCTGGTACTGAACCAATATACCTGAGCATACCACTAAACAAATATTAGGTTCCATGCTTTGTTACACGGATGTGATGCAGAGCAGAAACAAACTGATCCTCAGGCCAAACATGTGGTATGGATTGCAATTACAAAGATCAGTAACGAGGACAACACCCTTCACTTAGTCCAGTGGTTTCTGGTAAATCCTCTTTTTTTGTCCTCTGTAAAAAGAAAAATAAAAATACTATGAAACATTCTATTCCTCTTCATATGCTAAGCAGTGAAGCAATAACCAGAGATGTTTAATAGAACTGGTGAAAATTTACACTATCAATCACTTATTTTTGAGATAGGAAGGAATGTTTTGGTTCTTGCCAGACACAAATGTGTCTCAAGCTCTGCTGCTGCCATGTGCTGCAAAGGCTGCCCTAGTGAGTCTGCCAGCATGCTCAGTAAGACCTGCTGCCTGAAAAAGTGAAGTCTTGGTGCATGTATGAGGTTTTGGACTTTTTTTTTTTTTTCCTTTGGCTATGTTTTAAAGCTAACCACAGTTTCCTGTGCAACCTGAACTCTGTGTTTCCAGCATACCCCAGTTTCATTTCCGTGTGATTCAGGTCTGGGCTGGGTGTTTGCAGCCTGGCTTTCCCCTCGGGCCTGACCCACAGTGCCAACAAGCACCAGCGATTGAGGTCCCTGCTCCTGGTGTTCCAACCACATGTAGGTCTTTACTGGTGCACAGCAACAGGTAGTCAGAAGTTTGACAACAATAGCACGGGAACGTGCTATTTGAGGCCCTGGGACTTGTTGTTTCAAAATGTCATGGAGATAAATAATTTAGCAAGATTCATATTTGGGTTCAGTGTTATATGAAAACAAGACTATTGAGGAGTAAATAATAAAAAAAATATTTGGAAAGGTTTCACAGTGCCAAGTTTTGAAGATTTAAACCAGTCATCATGAACTGGCAGGATGTCTCTGAGGGGAACTATTTATCCTAACCAAAGTTTCTTACAAATGCTCCCAAATTACCACTGTTAGGGTCAGCCTATAGGGTCCACTTAATCTGACCACTGGCCTGACTGATTTTTAGGTGCCAAGCCAGGAAAAATAAGATTATATCAGAGATTCATCCATGGCACATTATAGTGACCTCAACTGGTGTGACAGACATGACGTATAATTACACCAGAGAAAGCAAAACCATTTTCATGAAAAATAGAACGTGCCAATGAAGAAATGACTCAGTCTTTGCAGTATTTCAGAGAAAATAACTTTGACATCCTGCATGTACCCATTTCACTTACATATAGTGCAAATAGTGTAAGACACCTTATCTTGTCTCACAATCTCTGGTCAAAAGGATATCACTCATTAAAGGAAAAAATTATGAACCTGATTTAAGCACTTTTGAAAAGGTGATGTGCTGGCATGCCTGTGCTTTGGTATCCAGAGAGAAAGCACAGAGTAGATGGATACATTTCCCTACACTGACATGGTGGTGTGTTCCTTGCTCTGGTCCCAAAGGACTGTCCCATCTGAGGGTGAGAGTTTTGGCAGAGGAGACCAGACAGTACCCACTGCAGCCCATGATGTGATAGATCATCCTGTCCCCAGACTGAGCCTGCACAGGCTCTCATCATCTCCTGGGCTACTGTCAGGTACCATCCTCTTCCATTTGAGCTGGACCAGCTTTAGCCTTATGACCCAGGGAACTCAGTAGCCCACTTGTTGCACCTTGAAACAAACCCCTCTCCCTGCTCAGCTACCACAGGGACTCCCCCAGTGCTTGCTCAGCAGCCCTACATGCTGCCTGGGTGCTCTCAGTGCACCCTGCATGCCCAGCTGGTTTGCACAGCTGTTGGCCTCTCCATTTGATGGTCAGCAGCATTCAGCATTTTGTCTCATCCTGATGACCTGCCCTCTGCCAGGCTATAGCTCCAGAGTGGAGCTGGGGCCCCATAAGGATGTTTCCTCCGCAAGGAGCCATGGAGGCTACCAGCCCCTGTAAGAGGAGGAGAACTTGGCAGTGAGGCACCTGCAGCCCCACCATACAAGTCCTTGTGAAAACACCCCAACCTGTCCTTATCAGCAGGGTGGGTCTAGATAAATGCCAAAGAACAGAAGCAACTGCAGCTAAAGTACAGAAAATACATTCTGCTTATTGTTACAGCTCTCAGTGACATCAAAGCGTCCTGGCTGAAGCTCAGCTCTTCAGCCCTCATCTGTGCTTTTGTGCTGTTCTCATCTTATCTATGAAGGTGTTAAACAGATTTTCCATCTCACTTTGTGGTTTTGACACTTGTAAAACAGGCATGGTTTTTCCTGGAGCTATGATATCTAAACACAGCTCAAGGAAGATAATGATGCTTAGTTTGGACATCTGGGTATACCTGACTCAGCCACATTGATTGGTGTTGAGTGGCCCTGTTGTAGCTTGTATGTAGCAAGCTGCTTTTTTACTGTGAAAGAATCTGTCCTCTTTTAGGCTGCAGGTGGGAGTTTTACCAGCCATTTAACTCTGCTTTTAAGGAATAAGTGACCTCTCACTTCAGTGCTGGAAAAACTCTTCACAGTTTCACTCTAATTTACTTATTCACATCCATTTTTAAGATTATCTGGAGTGTCATAATTATATTACAATGAAACAGCACTTAACTACTTGATTTTTTAAAAAAGCTAAAAAAGAACAGAAGCAGAAAGGATTTTTTCTGTCTTCTTGCTTTTAGTGATATCTCTTTCCAGAATATACTTGTGATTGTTACTATTGCACTGTCTGCCTACCAGCTCAGTAGACAGAGTACAGAAGTCTGCTGAGCTAGGTAAGTGTAGTTATTTTTAACTGAGTTGAACATTACATGTTCATATGGCATGTTGTGCAACAGATATACACTGGTGTCATGACATTCTGTCCAGACACTTGTTCTAAATTTAGCTCTAAATTTAACCTGAGATGTAGGGCAAATAATTAAATGTCAGCCTTGTGAATCAAACCTGTTGCTTTGTGATTTGAACTTAAAGGAGGCATAAACCACTGTTCCTCTCTGGTTGCATGCTCAGTGAGTGCAGGACAAGGAAGCTTTCTCACAGCAATATAAAGGACAGTTCACTTGACTGGGGTTTCAGGTATTGCATTTATAACATACAAATTTGACAGTACACAAAACCAGCACTGGGTAAATAGAGGTGGTGCAGTGTCCTTTAGCACAGCCTATTCTGGAGCCTCTGCTGCTCTTGTCTGCATGCAACCACCCATGTCCCAGGCCTGGCCACCTCATCAAGGGAGTGGGCCAGCATAGCAGGATCAATGTGGAGGACGACTGTCCCCTTGCTTTCAGCCTCTGAGTGCCATGGCAGCAGAGCCACTTCCAGTTGAGTTGATCAGAAGCAACCTCCAGCATCCATGCCAAGCCAGGCTGGAGCCCGTCTTTCCAGAGCCCAACCCATGCACCTCTCCCATGGGGCTGTGAAAAGGAGGGTTCTGCTCTGCCTTGCTGCTCTGCCAGTACTTGCCTTAGCTTCACTCCAAGCATATAGGGAGACGTAATTCCTTGGACTTCATTGTGATCAGAGTTATGGACATTACTGCAAGCTGCTGAATTTAGGCAGGGACATTTCTTGGTTTCTGAGGTCTACTTATCTGTGGCAAGAGTAAAGCAAAGACAGATCCGTATGCAGAAAGATTCTCATGTTATTGCAGGAAGGGAAGGAGAGCAATGCAATAGATCTTATTGCATACATCAGGTACAGTAGTTAGAAACAAATCAGTCTGAAAGGAATTAGAGGGTACCACAGAAAAGCTTCAAAAGAGACTTTGTTAATAAACAATCCTAAGAGACTGAATGGAGAGGTAAGCAGCCATTGCATATATCCAAGGATTCCTTTTAAAAACCTATGTAAAAGTTGTTTTCCATAAAAATTGGTTTCATCCTTCCATCAATTTGGAGACATTGTTTTTCTCAGGACCTTTGCTATTCACAGCAGCTTGTGTCTCGGGTTGCCATTCCCATCCTCCTGCTCCTCTGCAGGAGCCTTAGAGCCCTGGGATTGCAGCAATATCTCTGAATTTTGTAGATTTTGTAAAGGTCAAGGTAAAGGCAAGTCTTTCATTAGAATTCTTCCTAACATATATTATAACATAAGATAAATGATATTTGCACAGCAAAGGGAACTAAATGATAATGTTTGTGATTTCTCTCTTCCTCCAAGGAACATGTATTTGTTTATACAGTCTTTGGGTTGTGTTCACTTCGTATTAGATTTTCATGTTCCCTCTGACTGATTCTTCTTTCAGGTTGAGTCAGTAGCTGTGACCTTATGGTGACATTTGCAGAGTGGCATTGACTGTAGTAGCTGTACACTCTTACAAAGCTCACTGGCAGGGCTGAGCATCGAATACCTGAAAGTGGTCTTAGGACCTGGATACTGGGTGTTCCCCTTTGTACTCGTGTCACATTTCCAGAGGAGTGAGGACTTCATTTTGATTACGTTTGAAAGTGAAAAATCTTCTGTGAGGAGCCACCATGCAGAGGTGAAAGTCATACACTGAGCCAAAGTCCACCCTGATTCAGGCTGTGTGTCAGCAACCATCGAAGTTGGGTAAATTCCTCCTGAAACAAGAATTATAATCGTGGTACAGTGATCGCAAAACAGCTACGTCTTTCCAGCAAAGAAGTACTTAGGCAGCAAAGTTAGTAAGAAATAATGTATATCATATTCATTACCCCGGGCATGCATGACAGCCTGTACCTTTTCCCATACAAGCTCCTCTGGCTCCTCATCTCTCTCAGGGTATTGTGGCCAAAGCAATCATTAATCTTGCAAAGAAAATTGAAACCATCTTTTCCTGTGGGAGTTTCTATATTCTTGTTATTTGAACATGGGTTGTTAGCAGGAGGTGCAGGAGAGGTGCTTGGGTTCTGGTGTTAGTATTTAATCTTTGAGACTGTCTGATGGAAGCACAGCATGGCAACATTGAATGCAAAGCTCTGCTCACTGGATATGATGGTAAAGGACGTGTACTCTAGCTCTATGCTCTCAGGGAAATGTGCCACTCAAAATACCTTGCTGTCTTTCTGCAGTAAAAAATTCAGACCAGATCTAAGTAACAAGACAACAGTTACAGGTAATATATACACAAAGAGATATGCTGTCCTGAGGCAAAGTATTATGAGGATTTTCTGTCCAGGAACAATTACTGTCAGAACTAGTCCATACTTTCTTCTTTTCAAAACAGCCACACGTGCCAAGTGTTTGGATGCAGTAGAGTTAGTCACCATTGGTGGATACAGGCTATGGGAGACAGTTTGTGCTGATGTCCATTCTCACCTGCACTTCATCATGTGAAAGCACATCTGTGGCAGCTCTGCACTCAGAATGAGTCAGTAACAAGCTCACTGGTCTCCTGGGCTGCACAAAGGAACTTTCCTTTTTCCTCCAGCCTCAGCTGCCAAATTCAGCTGTGTGGCTTAGCAGAGCTGAAGGGCTTAGCAGCGATGGTGGGCTAATTAATTCAACTAGTGGAAGTAGAAATAAATTTTAAATGTGCTTTCCTAACCTGGCTTCTTCTGGCTATTTTGAGGAAATATGAAGGAGAAAACAATCTTGCTGATTATTTTGCCATTTGTTTTCACGTGGTCATCCTTCTTTTCTCCCTGTAGATTCAAATCTCTTCTACTGTGCCTTGTTTGTGAGACCCTAGCTGACTCCCCCCTATCAGCATGAGTTGGCCATTGCCATCACTTCTATTTAAAGGAAGTGAACAGATCTAATATGCAGTGTCTGAGTTTGAAATCTCTCCCAGAATATAGTGCAAATTTACATATTTATTTTTGCAGGTGACATTTGTAATCTATTAAAATATCTCAGAGTCAAGCTGAAAATGCAGATCTGTAACTTTGCATGCCCCAGAGGAAATATTAGCCAATCTGATGCAATGTTAATAAATCATTATACTTTGGATGTGTTGTAATAAAGCCACAGTATTGTTTTGTTGGGAAAAAAATCAACCCCCAAATGTATGATTTCATTTCTGTATGGTATTATTTCTGTAATTAAAATTCAAAATTATATGAGGTTGTCCTCTGAGGATTTCACAGATACTAATTAAATAAGGTCTTATTCAGCAGTCTCTAACCATATAAGTAGTCCCATTGGCTTCCCACCTGCAAGGAATTTTGGACTCTTCTCTGAAGTTAATACATTTGATTATTTCCACCTCACTAATGGAGAAAATTATACACAGAGGAGTTAAATTATTTACTCAAGACAAAAGGGAGAGTTAATGGTATCTGAAAATAGATCTTCCGAAGCAGAGTCCCGTGCTTTTATTGGAAAATGGTGCATCAGCATTCATAGCAGCTTCAAATACATCAAGGGTGCACAGAGTTTTTCAAGGAAGCCCAGAAACATGGGAGGGAAGGGAACTGCAGTGTGCTTGCTGTGAATGGCATGGGGAGCCACCTGCAATGTTCATAGCCCACGGGACATTGAGCCCCAACGTCTTTTCACAATCAAACAGGCCATCCTGGAAAACTCATATGCCTTTGCCTTTGCAAAGCATGAACCTGCATTGCAGTATCAGCAATTTTTCTTGGGTTCAATGATCAAGGGTGAAAGCTTGCCAAAAAGCAAGCAGAAGGGTTAAATTTGGGAGATACTCTTGGTTTTAAGCCAAGGCTAGTTACAATCTTGAAATAGTATCAAGATAAAAAACACTGGGTGTTGTTTAAAAGTCACAGAGGGTTGGCTGACATCTTTTCAAGGGCATAAGAGTTTCTCACACTCTTGGTGATGACATCCAGGGCTCCTTTGTCTGTCACAGTAACTGCTGAATGACTTTAACTTTGGACAAAACAGTCCCAGAACTGCTTATGAGGGGAAGATAGTTTTTCAGACAGCAGGGAAGGAAGACATGCCATGTACTCACCATGATGTCATGCTGGAGCAAGATGGATTCAGGAGCAACCATAAAGAGGGAATGATGCTGGTCCTGATAGACTCTAAAAACAAAGCAAGTGAGTTGAAAGGAATCATATATTAGTGGATGATATGGTTTTGCTGCATTTTTCCCTCCAAGATTGTTCTTGCTAAGCCTTAGATGGGGGTGTTCATGCATTGACAGGGTGCCCACAGTGAACCTGAGCCTCCACAAGGTACTCAGAAAGGATTCCAGATCCATTTCCATCTATGCTTTATTCTCTCTATATGCAATGTTTTGCCATGGGAATGAGTGAAAGAGGAGCTGAAGGAAAATGCACAGGCATAAGTTTGATATCCTATTATTGTTTCCCTTCATTCATTGTATTAGCTGGACAAATATACGGAAACCTTCCCAAAGTGAGCATTATTATTCCCATGATCCAGAACAACCCAAGTGTCAGTTCTCCTATAGATGCCTGACTCTTTTCTTCTAACTCATCCCTGGATCAGTGCTATCTCCTCCTTGGCCAGCTTGCCCTCTTCCAAATGTGGGGAAGATGGCTACCACTTCACGTTTATGGTCTTGAGAAGTCTGAAAGAGAGTCTATTGTTCACATTTAGGTGGTGTGAGAGCAGTCCTTTTCCACTAGTAAGCTCTTACAAATACTACTTGGAACGGGTTCACAAGTGCTGTTGTCATCTTTTGGAATCCTGAAGTCTCCAACTTGCAGCCTTAAAAACGTATGAACAACTCCAAGACATCAGTAGATATCCATGTAATGTTTGGTTGTTTTGTTTAATAAGCATCAGCTAAAACAAAAGTAAATGGAGGTCACTTCTCCCCAGGCAAATAAAACTCTCCAGGACAGCATATTTTACTTCAAAATTATATGGCAATTTTTTTCTTCTTTAGGTTCCAGAAACATATCCATATATGGTCTACATGTCAGGGACAATAAATAATGATGTAATAGAAAGGTCAGCTTTGTGTCATTTAGCTACAGGATGTTGATGAAGTGAAGTTCTTCAGAGAATGCAACAAAGAAGAACTTTAGGATTGGTACAAGTTTCTGCTGTGCATCTTCAAACAGGAAATCTGAGATTGGGAACTTATATTTTGGCTTGTATTCGCTGATCATGGGGTGATCCAGAAATAAACTCCAGGCTTCAAAGCGAGCGTGTTTCAAAGCTGTCCTGCAGTTGATCGAAACATCCAGGCAAAGCAGGGAGACAAATACCAGCGAGGATTTTCTGAATTAAGACTTAACCAAGGAGATAACCCAATTCAACACTATTATTACCCTTTTATTTCAGAACAAAAAGGTAATGCAAATATGCATGTTTTGAACTTATTTAATACTTTCAATCTCTCAGTTCATTATGTCTATGCAAATATTTATTCCTACAGCAATTTGTAACCTAATACCCTAACAGGCTTGGGAGCTTTGTGATTTGCTTTTGTTTTGGGTTTGTTTTTTGTTTTTTTTTTTTTTCAAATATGCCATAAAACACTGTCTGGTGTTAAACAGAACAGTAGCTCTGTCGTTTTCTTATTTTTCTTTTACTCACAGGTGTGCCTGTATCTTTGTCCCTAGAATATCTTGCTCAGAAATCAAAACTGATAACATATTAAGGTAGAATGTAGCATGCAAAGCCCAGTGTGAAGGAGAAAAATTACATCAACAAATCATTACTTTAATTTCTAAATTTCTAGTTGGTTTGACATGAAGCTGATATTCCACTGATTCCTGTGTGAGCTAATACGTTCAGAGAAGAAAGAAAAGCTTGAAGGTATATGATTTCCAGTAAAGAATTTGCACAGAATCATGATTTGGTGGCATCAGGGCATATGCCATGCTGATAGGTGACCTGTTTTGACAGCTGGGGCTGAACAAGGGGATTTGTTTGCTCACAGGATTCCTTTGGGAAGCCTGGCTTTGCTCCTTCAGCACTGGGCTAGAACTTGAGTGGTTTGCATAAGCTGTCACTATAAAGAATCCTTGCCTGTTGCTGCAGCAGGACAGCATGAGGTGTCATCCTTCTGATGTCTCAGCTCTGGCAGATCTGATGGCCACTGAAATTCTTCCGTTTTCTAAAAAAAAAAAAAAAAAATTGCTTCCTTGTCATAATTATCCAATATAATACCCTTGGAAAACTGCAAAGGTTTATCAGGAAACTGACCTAAAATACAGAAAAAATGTGAGCACCTTAAGTGCTGCAAGTTGTTCTGGTTTCCGTTGCCCACAGAGGATCAGTCCTGAAAGGTACCACAGTAAGAACTGAAGGAGAGGCTCAGTTTGCTGTGAAGACATCCAGCCGTGTTTGCCTTCCCCCATGTGTGCTCCTGCTGCTTTCAGAAGTAAAGACAAACACGTGGAAAGGCAAACACGGATCTGCAGAAGCTCAACCATTCTTTGCAAAAGGCAAAATGATGAAGCTGCTCCTCTTCTCTCTCTTTTGCAGCCTCCAAAGACTTGGTTATGTTTTCACAAATGTGGTTTATTGCACCCTGAGCCATAAATAACAAGGTTCTGTATTCAGTTACAAGCTGACTGGAATAAACTCAGCGCAAAGGCAGGCAAAGTCTGGCTCTATTCCCTTAATGACCCTGTCACTCATCTGCCATCCTTCTCTGACAGAAATAAGTAATTCTGCTAATTCTGCTGCCTGGGATCTATTGAGGAGGGGAGGCAGACTCGCTAAGCTTTTCTTTAAAGAAGTGCTATCAACGGGGACCAGTTGTTTCAGATGCTAATGGTATTGAATTGCATGGCTCTGCATGTTCAAAGCCAGCCATAATCCTTGTTTATTTATGTTGCATCAGGGATCAGAGGCCCATTCTCCTAAGCAGCAGTATATTGACAGAGCTTGTAGTCTGAATAAAATGGCAACCTAATTGGGTTTGTCTCTGCCTTTTGCCATCCTGTAGGTGATTGCTAGTATTCTTCCCTTGTGAGTACCATCTTTGATTTCAGACATCTACCAGGCACAGCTGCTCATCAACACAGGTTAGAAGGTCTTTGCACAAGTATTTTATTTCCAACCTTACCTTCTGGTCACTGGATGCATCTCAGTTGCCTCTGTATGGCACAGGCCTGATTACACATCTGAATGAACAAACTCTCACTGAAATCAGGATGGCAAAGTTAAAATCAGGATCAGACTCTATGTGGAAAATGGTAGTAAGTTTAGATTCCAGAAGATCTTGTCAGACTGATCTACTAAATGGCAGCAGAGACAGCAGAATCCCAAGACATGTCTCTGCCAAGAGAGATCACTAATGAAGCCATCAGACCTGAAAGCAAAGCACTCTCTAAGAAATAATACGGGACCGCAGCTTTAAATATCAGGTTCTGCTGTTCCAGGAGATGCTGCATGAGGATGGGCTCTTGGGCTGCCAGAGAAATGCAAAACACAGCTGAATGTTAAAACAGTCCCCCAAAACCTGAAGTTAGGATGAAAAATAAACACAGTATTTAATTTTTAAATCTGATTCAAATAGTTTAAACCTACAGTAAGCCAGCTTAGAGCAAGGAAATCGATTCAAACTGCATTTAGACCACTTTGGCCAGATCTTACTGATCCAGACTTGTTCAAATATTTCTAGTAACAAAGACTGATTTTTTTTTCACACCTTCATTACAGAAGGTAGAAAATATTTAGCTTATAGCGCATTAGTCTGGTGAGCTTTTGTAAGTTTGTGGTTGGCAGCTCACTGATGGCCTCAGATGGGGTAAACTTAGCCCTGCTGTGTCAGCTGAGCCAGGGTACTGCCAGGTGATGCCACTGAGTTTGGCCTCAGGGAAAGAAGGGTAAAGTGAGTCAGGCTGTGGTGCATTAGCCTCCAGTCAAGGGCATTGGCTCAGCCTGTTATTGCAGCTCAGCTGTCTCACTGCAGCCTCTTACAGACATAACTCAGACCAGTGCCCCTGTCCTGTGCTCCTGCAGCTTCAAACAAAAGCATCCTCAGGTGGAAGGGAAGGGTGGTGGCTCTGCTATTTCCACTCTGCAGGGAGCTGTAGGGAAGAAGGGATGTGCCCTGCCTCCTGCCAAACTCAGTCACAGCACACAGGCAAGCTGCACACACACACACACACACATACATACATACATACACACACTTGTCTGAGCAAGTGGAGACATGAGGATGCAGGGACAGCTTCAAGTCCAACTAGAACACTCTCTGCAGAGGTTCAGGGCAGACAAGGCTGTCCCTGGCTCTCAGTAAGGACCTAAAAGTTCCTGCAGCCCAGGATGTGACCCCCACACCTTGTGTCTGTGCAGTGTGATAAGCAGAACTGAAAGCCGTCTCTATTTTGAGCCCTATGAAGTTTCTCCCTGCAGAATGAGTCAGTGAAGGGAACTGCAGCCAACACTGTTGTTTCTGCACTCTATGGAACTCCTGTCAAAATATTTAGATTAGCGAGGCTCACCAACATGCAGAAGAGGTTGTCCCTTTTCTCTGCAAGTGGGTTGGACCCAGTTAACCCCCACAAAAGATAAGAGGATGAAATAGGAATGATCCCCACAAATTTAAAATCTTCCCTTTTGAACCCTTTGCCTTAAGAATGTGCGAAACAAAAGGAAGGAGGGGAAGAAGGTCCAGAAGCAGCCTTTATACCTTGATCCATTTGGGATGTGGAGAAGCAGCTGTATCAGTTAGCTCCTCCATGCCAGGGTGTGGAGTTGTGTTGGCAGAGGTCTCCTGTACAGTCCTTAAAGCCCAGGCTCCTCAAGCAACACCCAGCTCAGAAGCACAGGAGCGACAGATTCACTGCCATAAGGATGTTGGCAATGGGACTGGGGAGGATACAGAGGAGGAATCTGTCCCAGTCTGCACTAGAGCATGTTGCACTCAGAGAGGAGCAGTTTCATCTTCATTCTTGCCTTCTCCAAGGATTCATTGTGCATCACCTCCATTAGGAGCTTAAGATCAGATCCTGCCCTCCCTGCTGACAGCTTTGTTTAGGTTTCTGAGTCATCACTGTGGCTAGGTCCCTACATTCAGGCATTGCAGTGCTGGATGCTGCAGACGACTGCTGGATGTTCCTTCCAGCTCCAGCCAGTGGGTTCCACTCATCTGCAGCTCACCAGTCACTAGGTGAGTTCCTAGGCTGAGCGTCTATGTAAGTACTGACCTGCGTACCAGGGGCTGACCAAGCAGAAGCTGCTGGAAAAACAAAGCTGTGCCCATGGTTCCTAGCCAGCTGCTGGCTGGAGAGCAGCCAAAGGCAGGTACAGGAGCACTGGGGGCACAGGGAGGCTATCAGTGGTGTGATGCCTGGGCTGGGATCTTAGGGACAGCAAGGGTCATAGCAGAGCTGAGGCACCAACTGGAGAAAGGAAGCAACAGCAGCCATGAGAAATCTGGCTGAAAATAAAGGAAAGCTAAAAAATAAAAAAAGAGAGAGAAAACACCAACATTGGGTTGCATTATTTGCAGCAATTGAAGGTTTTATTTTGGCATTTTGCATGGCTCTAAAATGCATTCTTTGTTGTTAAAAGTCATAATGTCAATCTGAAATCTGCTGGGCTTCCATTTACCCTGAAGTCTTCCCACTTTTTCTGAAGAAGAGCCTGAGGTGGTTCTTCCTTGATGTGGGAGATATCACCATGTCTGAAGTGAAAAGCCTAAATGCAAGATTTAAAGTTACTTGATTGATTCAAGTTCTTGCAATTTCTTCAAACTGTATTTGGGGAGCTGCCATTTCATCCAGGTCAGGACTGTCTCTTGACTGTCCACACAGCAGCAATCGCTGCTGCAGCAGAGCACTTTCATGGTGTGAGTCTTGTGGCTGCTGGACCCCTCTGCCATTGGTGTCAGTGTGAGTGCCCAGGAAACCAGGATGAGCTGGATATTTCATGGAGAGAGTAGCTGTGCAGGGAAAGGGAGCTGACAGCTCCCCTGAGGCTCCTGCTGAGGCAGCTCTTGAGCAGTGGGAATCTGGGTGGTTCTGCTGTCCCCAAGCTCACGGTTCTGCTGGCTGGCCCAGATCAGCAGGACCTCATCCTGGGCAGAGCAGGGCTGTGTGGAGCTGAAGACCAGCCCTGCTGTGGCACTGATGGGACAGGGACTGGCAGCCACAGGGTGGGGGCAAGCAGCTGTCTCAGTATCTCCGCTGGTATCTCCGCTCAGCCAGCCCCTCACCTCTCTGCACCTGGGGGACATGTCCCCACAGGCCTCTCCTGCTGGGTCCCTGTCCTCCCCTGTCACATCCATGTCCTCCTGAGCAGCTTGTTCCCATTGCTCCCCACCCCAGTGCTCTCTGTTATTTTACACAGTTCTCACTCAGAGCTTATAAAATCAAACCTATTCTCCATTGGCTGTTATCTTCTTAAAAGAAGCAAGCTTTTCCACCTCCTCCCATAAAATAAACCCTTGGCTCTTGAACACTGATGGCCAGAGTGCTCTCTGACATCCATATCAGTACTTCCCTACCACTGCTGGAAATACTGCAGTATTTTGAATAGTCTTTGCCTTTTAGAGTCCTGCAGTGGTGGTTCACAGTCATTCTGTGATTGCTGAGTTGCCCAATATTTCCCCCTTCTCTCATTCCCATCTCACTCATGACCTTGAACTTTGTTCTGTGAAAAACCAAAAAAATTAGAAGTGAAACAGACCAGTGTGGTGTTGCTCTCCTTGCTGGGTGAAACAAAGTCACTTCAAAGCATAGCTGTATGTTGCTTGAGAGATCTCCAGATACCGTGGAAAAAATTACAAAGCCTCTTTGCACTTCATGGGTGGAGAAGGTGTCCTTACAGAAAACCAGCAAAGAGACAAACCTGTTCCCTTAATGCCCTGCAATGACAGCAAGAAATAATATCAACAAAAAGAGACATCTATTGGTCTTCTCCTAAATAAAATTCAAAAATTTGTCTCTTTAACTGTAAGGGGATTTCCTTTACCGATTTTTCTCTTGAGATGTGGTAACCAGAATAAGCAGCTAAAAACTTGCCTTGCTTGCAACAACTCCCCCTTTTTTAAACACCAGCTAAACCAGTTATTTCTGTGTAATTGGAGTTAGTTCATTAAGTTTACATGTAGATTTTGGCTGATAATGTTCTCTCCCTGGTGAAGGATTTCTGAAGGGATTTCTGGTCAGACTAACTAAGAGGCAGACCTGAACGACAGTACAAGATAGTTGAGTTTTTTTAATTTTCCAGATTTTGATGATCACAATTTCCTTTTACAGGAAAGCAGTTATAAAAATGGCTACAACGGCAGCAAATACTCATAGACAAACGATAGGCTGCGAAGAGTACAGTCTGTACAGCAGCCTGAGTGAAGATGAGCTTATAAAGATGGCCATCCAGCAGAGTTTGGAAGAGGACTCAGCAGGTCAGCCAGCAGCACAGAGCCCCCAGAAGTCGCTGGTGGCCCGAGCTGGTGAGGTGGCTGCCCCGAGCCGTGCCAGCCCCCACAACCCTCCCTACCGCATCTACCCCTGGCAAAGGTAAGCGAGTGCCAGCCCGAGCTGTTCCCCCCAGAGAGCCCTGCCCAGGAGGGGAGACAGGCTCCCTGTCAGTGCACGTGCTCCCTAATTAGCTCTGCCAGGCAGCTCCTCTGCGAGTCTGTCATTAGTGTCAAAGCCAGAGTCTGCTATAAATCCAATGAGGTCAACAATCTACGTGCTCACAGCAAGAGGAGGGTTTGCTTGATGTTGTCTGTTTTAAGCAACAAATAAAACAGAAAAAGGGGCAGAGCCACAAGCTTTCCTGAACACCAAAAGTCCTCCCAAGGCCAGCTGCTCCTTTCTCCCACTGTATACCAAGCTTAGGTTTTGCCCGAGAGGGAGCAAAGCATTTGTTATATGAAAACATAAGAGAGGCACAAAAAACGGGTATATAAAACAGTGAGACTTGACTACCTGTTAAATACTTCAGTTTTTAAAGGAGGTGGTTATTTCAGTCCAGCCTGACTTCAAGCACACCACTCTTAACCAAGAGCAACTCCAGACATCAAATCATGGTAGCATCCCCCTCCCTTGCAATGCTGAGCTGTGGTCACAGAGACCTGCTGACAGTTTCAAACTCAGATATTGTTCCCCTTTCATTTTATAAAAGGCGGATTTCTCAAGGGGGATGGGAATAGACTGCAAAGTCACCTCCTAAGCAAGGAAAAATATCCTTTTAATATTTTAAGTTACTTTAGTTTTCACTTTTTTAATAAACTGACAGTTAATGAAGTTCTGTTCCTCCTTCTTTTTCATAACTCCACCACCCTCTGATGCCTTGCTCATTACCACCTGTGGTTGTTTGGTTTCCAAGACTGGGAAACTGGGGACAATTTGATGAGTAGCAAGCATGTGCATGGCTGTGGAATCAGGATGCTGTGTGGCCAGCAGTCCTGCTCCCACCAAAGGCTGTGCTTTCTCGGTGTGGTTACTGTGCACCTCTACAGTCAGCTCTCCTGTAGAGACCCAGTGCAGGGGAGAATAAGGTCTTCCCTGGCCATTTGGTCCTGTCCTTGCTGAAGGTCCTTTGACACCTGCTATTTTGGCAAAAAGCAGTATTAGCAGTTATGTGCATTAACCTGTCCTGCCTCAGCCCAGCAGTGTTTGACCTCTCACCAGAGGGAAAACCATTGGAGCTTGTAGCAGCAAATCTGTGGCATTGCTGAACTCTTCTGCCACCTGGGAGAGCAGAGATGGAAATGGAACTGGCATCCAGTGGCTCTGGGTCCTCCTCTGCCCCCACCTCTGACCTGTTTGCATGGCACTTTGGAGGTGATGAACGTCACCTCACCTCACTTTGTTCCTGCTTCCTGTGTGGTGGCGGTAGGGTTAACCACACTGTTGTCTTATATGGTCATTTGAATCCCCTGACGCTTCCTCAGAGGGCCAAAAATAAACTCGAGCCGAGTGAGCAGCTGAATCCAGTGCAGAGCAAGCCGTGGCCATCTGCTTTTATTCAAAGCCCTGACCGGCAGGCTCGCGCGCTCCGTCTGTGGATGTGTGTCTCTGTTTCTGCCTCAGCATGACCTGTTTCTCCTACTCGGAGTATTTCTCCTTATTTCACTCATGTCATCGGCACTCCAGATTGGCAGCCCAGCAGACAGGCCGTGCTCAGCCATCCAGCTCGGGGGCAGCCTGGGGGGTCAGGCGAAGGCATGACAGCAGCCTGTTCAGCACATCCCAGTCCGTGTAAGTGTCTCCCTCTCCCTCTCCTGCTTTCCCCTGCCGCCAAAACCAGCCTTGCTACCCACTCTGTCCCTGAGACATGTCTTCTGGGTGGTGATGGTGCCTGGTGGGGGGAAACGTGGTGTTCATCTGGAGGAGGTCTCACTGACACCTGCACCTCACCCTTGCTGCACTCCTGCTCTTCATTCCAACCTCCTCACTGCCCCAGGCCAAGCCTGTGCTCTTGCAAGTGACCCACCTCAAATAGCCCTTGTTATCTTCTTCCTCTTCATCTCTCCCCGTCCCCCCAGTGCTTATGTTCTGGATACTCTGGGTCAGTCAGAAGCTCTGAGGTGACAAAGATAATTGGGAAGGGATGACTGCACTGTGGTTAATTTATATAGGCTGGCTCACTTACCAACAGAATAGATGAGGCAGGCAGGTGCTTATAGTAACTGCACTGGTATTAAGTTCAGGGTTCAGCAATGGGGAAAAGTAGCGGGGACAATGTATAGTAGTACATAAACAAGGTGAAGAAGTCCAGTCTTTCAAATAAGTATTTTATAAATGCTCCCAAGATGCCATGCCTGCTCCCAGCCATACCTGTGCTGTTCAGTCACACTGAGGAGGGCTTACTTGTCCAAGGAAGAAACTGTCTTGACTAACTGATCCTCCTGACCATGTCTTGCTATTGGCAGAGGCTCCAAATAAGCTTAGTTGAACACAGTCATGGTTGAGAAAAGCAGACAGCGGCCCAAACTCTGTCCAAGTGCCAGTGTGTAGTAGAAATGTGTGGACCATGACTGATACATGACAGCTCTCTGCAGTGCAGAATAGAAACATGCACCTGCCCTTAGCTAACAGATGGCAGGAGGAAAGTGTTACAGCCAGCACTTCCCTGTGTCCTGCAGAAAAGAAATTCCCCACCTTTTCTATCTACCCAGCTCAAATTTTGTTTAATCAATTTTACAAGTCCCTCCCTGCACATGTAAATGCACAGGTGCAGTGACTACCCTTCCACCACTCTTATTCCTTTCATCTCTCAGCCAGCTCTGCAATCTCCCCCTGCATCCTGGCTAATTCCACTGGCATTGCACTCCCTGATATTGTGAAAACCTCTTCTTGCTGCAACATGAAGCCTGCCTTATCCCTGTCACTTGGCAGCTTCCCTCGGCCACACTGAAATCACATCCTCTCAGTAGGTGTTCTGCACTCCTTACATGCCTCTTTGATGCAGTAGAAGACTTGAGGGCAGGCTGTTCTTCTCCACCAGGTAGCTGCAGGGAGTTCAATACACAAGAAGGCTGATAATCTAGCTATCCTCTGCTGCCAAGTAGAGAAAAAATATAGCTGGGAAGTACTAGGAGAGCATGATGGCATGACTGGCATTTTCATAGCCTTAGTCTTAGAGCTAGGCAGGGATGATATTTGGCTTCACCTGGGGAAGTGGTGTTCCTTCATCCTGCCTGCATCTCTCCAGGCTGTCAGGAAAAAAAGGAAAAGAAGGAGCTTCTTGAACCTTCCTGTGCTCCACTGAACCTTTTCTTCAGAATTGACCTCACCATACATCTCATCTGCAAGGAGAATTTATCTTGCCTACTGGTCTTTGAAATGCAGTAATTCTTTTGAGTTGCCTATAAGGTTAAGATTTCATCCTATCTTCAGACTTCTTCCATAGTTTTAATACTCGCATTTTCTATATCTGATTAAATCCAGGCAACAGAATGTGGTGGGTTTTTATAACAGCTAACTAACTATAAGTCAGGCAGAAAACAAGGATTTCACATGGAGATTCATTGAACCTTCTGTTCTGATCTGGAATTTTCTTGGCTAAAGCATCCGCAGCCTGGTCCAGCAAACCCCCTCATCTCACTCAGGAATCATTTAAGGTCACGGAACCCGACAGAAGTTTGCTTCATTCAACATCTGAGGGCTTAAGCAGAATAGTAACTGATTCTTCACACATTTTTTGCCCCAGCACAGATCCAAGGTACCCTCCTGCTTTCCCCGAGGTCTCAGATAATGTGATTTACCTTGCATTTGCTGTGAGCTGGCCCATGTGCAGACTCCTGCCATGGCCCACCTGGCATGCAGTAATTCATTAAGAACCAGTAATTATATCATGTGCCCAAATCCTGAGGTCACAGCCCTACATGTGTAACATGAGCCTTTGCACAGAACAACAGATGGTTTTAGCAGCCTTGAGTCAGAGGTGTTGAAAGATGAAGATCCCCCACCTCCGCCTCCTCTCCAAGCCAAAAATGCCAATAGCTGTTGTCAGCAGACTTCAACAAAATGCTCAATTTCAAACACCTGTATAAAAATCTATTATATTACTCAATTAGGTTTAGTCCCCAGGGTACTGTAAGCAGTATGGAGATACAGCAGTGTCCCTGGGACATCCGGCCAGCAGTTATCAGAAGGTCAGTCTATTCCTCCTGGGAAGGCTGTGGCCAGGACAGCAGCTGTCTGTTCTAGCTGTTATCTTCTCAAGCAAAATGCCTGGCCTTGTGTCCCATATCTTTCCTCATTCTAGTGTTGCTATTTTTGTGACCCTACTGTCCTGAAATCACTGCTTCCAGCTATAGAGAAGGAGTAAGTACTATTTCACCTGGGAAATGGTGTCTCTTCCCATTCTCTGGCACAAGTGTTGAGATCACCTCTTCCACTCCCGGCCCTGAATTTATCCTCAGAAAACCAGCTTGAAGGCTTCTTTCAATGCTAATATCAGTATTTATGGCATAGATTATGTGCCTTTGGGCAAACCGAAATTAGTGAGGCCTGTGTGAGTTTCAGACTGTTGGTCTGTCCAGCACCTGCAAGGCAACGGAGTCCAGTGCTGCTCCTGTAACTCCCACGAAGTGCAGAGGTTGCACCAGTATACCACTTTGTGAGGATTCCTGTGCTGACCTACCCATATTTTTCTGTCTCTGATCTCACTCTGTTGTGGTATTTTTGACTTACTTCTTGCTGTAACTGGAGTTTCTGGTTGTTCCCATCATCACTAGCCTGCATGACCTCCACCACATGCTGTATTCCTGCCCTGGCAATGCTAATAGTCTGAGACATGTACCTCTCTCCTGCATCTCTCTGTCTACAGGACCACAAGATTTTCTCTGTAGAGCTAGTAGAGCTAGCTAGTAGAGCTAGAGTAGAGCTAGTTCAAGCCACAAATACTCCAGTGTTTTCTGCAACTTCTTGTTTTCTGTCTGAAACTATAGCCCACATTCATTTTTTTGGAAGTCCCCATTAGAACTGGTGAAGTGTGGTGTTGGCTGTGGTGAATCTTAGTCATTTAGTGCAATACAGTAACAAAGCTGTGGCTGCCTTGTCCCAGCGCAGCTCAGCTGGAGCCCAAGCAGATGCCAACACTGGAAGGCACAGCCCACCAGCATGCACAGAGCTGCTGCCCAGCATGGGCAAGGGTCCTGCCTGCCTTGGCTGCAGGGTGTGAGCTCCCCAGCTCCCGAGCTCTGCCGTGCCTTGGCAGCCTCAGAAGGGGCGGAAGGAGGGTGGTGGATCCTGTTCAGGGGCTGCTGACCTGGGGAAAAGTGGCTGTCAGGCAGTGTTGGGAGTCCCTCTGTGTGAGGAGACTCAGGAGCTGTCACTGTTGCTCTGCGGTAGGATTGGTGTGCCCAGGTCAGCCCTGCTCTGCAAACACTCAGAGAGCTCTGATAGATGGGTTGCTGCCCAGTGTGTGTGGAATGCATGCTTGGCAGAGGGATTTCGGTAGGTGGATTTTTTTTCAATCCTCCCTGGATGAAGAAAAGAGAGCCAAGACCAACACCCCAGTGTTTATATGCTCTAACCAGAGCTCTCCCTTCTTCATAAGTGGACTGGCTAGATTCTGAAAACAGGATTGTGTGAGGAAATAAGAAGTATCTTAAAAATACAAGATTTCTTGATAATTTCTGTTAAAGCCACCTGCAAATCAAATCTAAAAATTTCTTCAAGGATGAATAGGGGTAATTCTCTTCAAAGCTGATCTTATTTGAAAGATCTCATATGGAAGCACCATGCCACATGGGACAGTGAGGTGATGCAATTATCACAGTCATGGACATTCCACAGTGCACAGAGCAATGTCAGAGCCAGTCTTCCACAGCTCTTGACATCTGAAATACAAGTGTTTGTGTCAGATATAAGTTACACCTCCCTAGTTTCCTTACATTCTGTGGAGAGTGATCAGTACCTCCAGACACTGATTCTTCTGTTCTGCTGACAGGGACAAAATTAGAGAAGACAAATTTTACCTTTACAGGCCCTATGGTGTCTCTCTGTACAAATATGTGCTCTATAGGCTGCAAGGGTTCACTATTTTAGGAAAAAAAAAAAACAGTGATGTTGCTGCAGAAAGCTTCTCAGTAATGAAGGAATAACCAAATTTTAATCTTGTTTTAAAGAGAAATTGACCCTGTAGTGGCAGCAATCAGGGATGGAGATGAAAAAGCAGTAAGCAACATGATGAAATCAGGAAAAAACCTTTCTGTACCTAATAAGGATGGCTGGATACCCCTCCATGAAGCTGCATACTATGGCCAAGTGGGCTGCCTGAGCCTGTTGCAAAAAGGTCAGTGAAATTAAAACTAGCTAATTACAAAAGGGAAAATAAGAACATTAATAGACTAAAAGACCAAATTAGCAGTATTTCAGTCCTAGCTTGAGGCTGTGTATGAGTCTTCTTTCCAACCTCCCTGCCTGTACATTAATTTTACCTTCTCTTGGGAAGTAGGTTTCCAGACTAAAGCCTCTAAAAGTTAGGATATTTGGGAGAAAGTGATATGGAATAGATTCTCCCAAGACCTGTATTTCTCATGCTCAGACCTTGAAGCTGAGCTCTCTCCTGTTATGAGCTGCTTGGCTGCTGCCAGCTCACAGGAATAACCCCATTTTCCCGTGGGGGGAGATCCAACCCAGCATCTCTTTGTTGATGCTTGAAGTTAATTACTGTAGTTTGTTTTCAAACTGCAGCCGAAGAACAACTCTGCTCAACAACTTTCTGCATCTCTACTGGCCAAAGCTGAACATTTTAATCTAAACTGAAGACAGTTTTCAATACTTGACCTGAGTTATAGCAACATTATAGTATATTCCTAACTTACATTGCTTATGGAAATGAATAAACAATAAAAACTTAAACCCTCAAGGATTTAGAAGGGTGGTGCTGCAGGTGCACTACCTGGCACAATGACTTTGGGCTGTCCATCCCTTACAGCGTACCCAGGCACCATCGACCAGCGCACCCTCAACGAGGAGACAGCTCTCTACCTGGCCACCAGCCGGGGCAACCTGGACTGCCTGCTCACCCTGCTGCAGGCTGGGGCTGAGCCCGACATCTCTAACAAGGCCAGAGAAACGCCACTCTACAAAGGTGAGAAGCTGCTTTTACAGGATGCTGAGCTCTTCTGGCACCACAAAGGCAGAACAGCAGGATCACTTGTGATGTGGTGCTGAAAGCCAGCGATTAACTCTTGTTTTCTGCTTTCCTGTGGTAGTCCTCTATCTCCTATGCCTGACCTAGCATGCCATGGCCTTTTATCTCATCCTCAAGAGAGACAGGAATAGCAGCTGTCCTGTGGGGTGCAGGCTGTGATGGGGTGCTGAGTGTGAGGGGTGAGATTCTCAGTGGGGCCACAAGAACAGGCTATCTGTACAATGTCCCAAACTTACAGAAATTTGGGTAGTGAAGGACTACCTGTGCTTTGCTGAACAGTAGGACCTAAGTAGCTGTTAGATGTGCAAGTACAGTAACTGCAGACATGTCAGTGATTCATATACTGTGTGGGTCAGGCCAGGCTGTGTGCTATGTGGAAGAGTCATAAAATTATAAATAATTCAGTGAGGTAGATAAAGTATTTAACACAGACATATTACTTTGCTGCTGGTTGGAGAGAATACTTTCTTCTTTTAGCAGACTAGTAATATATCCATGATATCACAAACATTCAGAGGAGACCTCTCACAGCTTCATGTCCAGTTTCCTCTGCTCCTGCCACGACAGCTTTTAGCACTCTAAAGCATAAAAAACACATATTACAGGTTAAAATACCAATCTTGCCACCAACTTTGGATGCCTAGCATTAGACCTGCTTTTTAAACGCTTTTGTTTTAAAATTCTTGCTCTTAGCTGACCAGGGAAAAGCTGTTCAGCTGTGCATTAAACACACAGTAGTGGCTGTAGTAGTAGTAGTAGTAGTAGTAGTAGTAGTAGTAGTAGTAGTAGTAGTAGTAGTGCTCATAGTAATAATAATCACAACAATAATGACATGAAAACACCCTTTAGCCAGAGAAGAACTGTTAGGACGAATGGGTCAGCCTTGATGCAGTATCTTCTACACTATTCCACAACAACAAAAACAAAGAGGAGTTAAAAAAATTGTTATAACAAAATAGTCATCCCTTGTATGTAAGCAAATTAAACTCTGCAGAGCTATGGATATATAATTAAAGAAATACCTAATTACATAGTTGCTTTCAGTATATGAGTGACACCTTTTAAGGGAGAGAATACCATGGAGCTATTGCAAGGCAAGAATTGGAATTAAAAGGTGGGACCCCTGTGAGAAAAAGACACTTATTTCACAGAAAAAACTAACTGCTATGAAATATGCTTCTCTTCTGTACATTGTACAACAGATGCTAATTGGGTTTTTTCAGTGTAGCTACTCATCCTAGGTACCTTTATTTTGGAGCCCCACCACTAAGAGCCATGGGAAGCCCCATGATTTGGGATTCAAAAAGCTATGGCACAAATTGGTAGAATAAAAATGAACAAAATTATATTGATTATTAAGAAACTATCTTTAGCCCAGGATGGTCCTGAACTATAAACGGAACTATAAATCGAGAAAGTGCTACCGACTCACAAAACTGTTGGTTTGAGCTTTTTCTGTTTTCTTGTCTATATGGAGCTTTATCTGCAGTCCATGGCAGTAAGGTAAAGAGTCAGTTTGCACAGAATTTGGAAAGAAAGTGTACAGGTCACGTGATTTCTGTAACATATTTGTTCTTCATAAATTACTTCCTGCACCTCATCATCTCACTGTGTCCCTGCGCTTTCCTGTTGGTACAAATGTGCTGGGCCAGATTCCCCCCAGTACCAGACTTGGCACAACCCCTGCACAGGACACTTAGCCAGGTCCAGTTGAAGACTGGCTTCACTGTCACATCCTTTCTGAGCCTTGGACAATGTCACTTGGCAGCAGCCTTTGCTGTCATGTAGACCTAAATGGATCTTTGGTGTTACTATGGCCTACTTGTGTTATATTGCCTTGGACTGCACAAAACGCAAACACAACACCCAGAATATTTTCAAAAGCCTGTCCTAGTCTCTTCACTTTTTTCTAAAACAGCTTGTGAGCGCAAGAATGCAGAGGCTGCAAGACTCCTGGTGCAGTACAATGCAGATACCAACCATCGCTGCAATCGAGGTTGGACCGCTCTCCATGAGGCCGTCTCCCGAAATGATCTGGAGATCATCGATATCCTGGTGAAAGGGGGTGCCAAGATTGAGTCAGCAAATGCCTACGGGATCACTTCTTTATTTGTGGCAGCTGAGAGTGGGCAATTGGAAGCTTTGAGATATCTTGCAAGATGTGGTGAGTACAGCTTACATACATCTATTCATGTAATTCTTAATAATTCAGAGTTTCACAGTAATTCTCTCTGGCTCAATTTTTCTGTCTCTGGATGCAAGGCCAAGCCTGCAGAGGCACTAAAACCCTGTTGTTCCTGATGGTGGAACTGGGTAGGGTCCTTCACAGAGCATGGTCTAGATACACATGCTTCTTCAGCATTCATTCATGGTCACCCGCTTTGGGAAGTGCTGCTGTCTGACTGCGTTTCCTAACAGCTTTCTAAACCCATATTGCTTGCACACAAGTAGCCTAAAATCCAGTCAGTCATAAAAGACAGCTGTAGGTGGTAATAGATGGCAGAAATTGAATTTCAGCCAACCCCCATCTGCTCACAAACGTGCAGTAATGGGCAAGGTTAGCTGTCTTCCTAATGTACCCTCTGAAAATAAAGTACTACTGTAGAGTTTATGGGTTTATACCAAATAGAAGCAGACTCACTCTCCCTATGTGTAAATGTTCAAACATATAATCATAGTGAATTTTAATCTAATTTACAATAAACCTATTTTTTTACTGCTCCACTCATGTCAAACAGCTTTACAATAAGCACAATACACTTCACTACTATTCTGAGGCATATTTTATTTTCACAATGGACTAATATCTTCAATGTAGGAAAGACTTGGGTCCTGCACTTGCAAAACAAGAACTTACCAGTGATGAAGACAAGAAAATCTTTTGAAAAAATTAGTATGATTAAGAAAGATATGAGAGTTGAGAAACAAAAAATGTGTTTTGCTGCCCAGCTAGTCTTGTCAAGAGAGTTTTGCATGACCAGTTAGTCCATAATGCTGCCTGTGACTTAAGAAATTAGGACAGAATGTGATTTGTGTTTCAAATTAGATAGATACTAAGATTTCCTTGATGTTCAATCTTGAGAGAAATACACAAGAAAAAAATCCAATAAAACTGTCCAATTGTTTCAAGCCCTGAAAATCTCCTCTGAGCATCCCAGGAATTATATCATTCATTGTTTATGATGAGCACTTTTCATCATAAAAAGGGATTTTTTTCTCATTAGGAATGTAGTCCTGTGTTATGTTTTGTCACTATAATTCTCTTGATATTTCCAGCTACAACATCTTCAAAGGGCCAAACACAACACAGATGTTTCATCTTAGGGTGAGAGCCCAGGGAAATGTTCTCACTGGCAGGGAGTTTTCATGAAGACCGATCAGTTTCTTTATTGAAGTTTAGAAGCAAAACTCCAGTGAACTGTCATTCCCATTTAGGATACACACAGAGCAGCCTTCCTGAGAATGCCATGGTACAGTATATAACAGCCAAAACCCAGGCTTAAGGCCCTTAAATATCTATAACAGAAGCTAGATTCCATATTGTTTATGGCAAAAACGTACTGTCCTGGTTTATACTTGCATGTTATTTATTAAGCAAAGTACACATTAGAGCTCAAGAAAGAAATTCTCAAATAATCTCGTAGTTCATTGATAATATTCATCTTTTTTATAGTAAAACTTACCATTTGAAGCCTAACTCCAACCCTCATGAAGTGAAGAAATATGGCCTCAGGTGCTCAGTTTTGAATAAATATTCAAAATATTCAATATTCATTGATTAAGACACTCCCAAATAAAACCTGTTTAGAATTGTTGATCAGCACCATGCAGATGTCATTTTATGGAGCATTACTTTAGCCTGGATACATACTAAAATTAAAAATTAATATAAATGCTATAAATCTGTGTAATGTTTATAGTGTGACTATATAGAGTATCAATGATAAATATAAATAAATACATAGCATAAATATATATCCATAGAATTTTGGAGAGCACCTATTGAGATAATCTAGTCCAGATTCCTGCTCAGGAATAGTACATATACATAGTGTAAACACATAAATATTAATGGAATTACTTCAGTTTGTTTGAAGAAAAGGCCATGCCATAAAAAGAATAGCCCATTTAATTTTTTTTTTTAGCTTTGAGCTACAGCTGAGTGGAGCCTGGATTCATGATTGGGATCTAATAGTTGCCACCCATGATAAACTGTCCCTCATAAAAGTCCCATCATAATAGAAGCCAATGTAAATCTATGATATAAAGGTGTATAACTGATATGACTGTGCCACCCCTGATATGACCATGTACACATCCCTATCCACCATATCTCGTATCTCCAGTGACATGGAAATATAAGTGCTCATTCAAAGTATGTTCCTCCCATCTCATTTTAACCTTTTGGTGCTAAAAGATTTTCTTCCTTCCTAGGTGCTGATATCAATACACAAGCCAGTGATAATGCCTCTGCTCTTTACGAAGCCTGTAAAAATGGACATGTGCCTATTGTGGAATTTCTTCTGTCCCAAGGAGCAGATGCTAACAAAGCCAATAAGGATGGCCTGTTACCTCTTCACATAGCAGCCAAAAAAGGGATTTGCGAGTAAGTTTTAGTTAGTTTCATAGTTTCATCTTTGAGACAAGAATCCAAAATCCTTACAAAAAGGAGAATGTAAAGTCCCAGAACTAATTCTGAGCAATGCAAACAAGGCAGATACCAGCTGAGAAGTTGGCTTTCTGCTTGCAGAGCTCAGGCTAGAAGAGAGTGTGGAGAGTGTGTTGTGAGGTTGGAGATGGGATGGAGTGAGCAGGAATGTGGGGTGAAAGATTCCTTTAATTCTACCAAGACATCACTTATCATAGTTAAATAACATCATGTATCTTGGAAGTGGATTAAACTGAAAGCGCCAAAATATTCTTGAAATATAATAGAAAAAGTGTTGGTGGGGAGTGTTAGTCCTTAATAGCTTTGGCAGCATGGTTTGCAATCATTTCCCTACATGGGCCCATTGTGATTCTTCTGCACAAGCAGAAGATGCTGGATTTGTCTCTGGTGTGTTCAGGTTTTAATAACAATAATTCAGTTGCTGACAGCAGCAAGTGGTTAAGTGAATCTCTAGGGCATTTGTGAGATTGACGCTAGAATATGGTGTCCAGTTCTGATATCCTTCCTTTCAGAAACCTTTCAGGAAATTGTAAAGGCTTCAGAAAAGAAGGACATGGTCTGGAAAATATATTTTATTAGTGAGCGATTAAATAACTCTTAACTGTAACAGAAAAATTCATAAAAAGATCCACTGCTTTCCTTCTGAAACTAAATGTGTTTGGGATAGAGCTGAGCATATTTTTTAAGCAGGGAGAAAAGTAACTAGTGGTAAAAATATGCAGAAATCAGGTAGAATTACCAGTCCTCTGAAACAGAGATTTTTCTAGGAAAGTGACAAACTATAGTCTGTGATAAAGAATATCAATTTAGAAGATGCTATCTGGGGATGGGATGTTGCACTGTCATGTAAGTAGTAACCTGGGACATTGCAGCATGCTTCTGAGCCTGAACTCCATAGCATTTACTTCTGATCCTAGAGCAAATTTTAGTTCCTGCTTTTAATCCCTCACTGATGGAAGACTGAGTGACCCACAGCTAATTTTTCGTAGCAGTAACAGACCCCTTTGGTGACTGTAGAAGACTCTTCTGACTATCACAGTTGCTACCAAAATATGTCTACGATAGGCAAATGAGAGTGTCTGTCCAACTGCAGTGACTGTTTCTGGACGCTACAGCTTTCTCTGCAGAGAACTGCTCAAGTGGATTCCTACACGTTTCACAGTATCTGAGGAATAAAAGCTTTTAACATCACCTTCCCATAAAGTTCTTCATTCTAGCATTTAGATTTCTTTGGGAATGCCAGTTACGCTTCTCAAATCACCTTTGATAGACCTGAGGATATTAATTTTCTGTATCTGGAGTAGGCCTGGTTCCTTGTGAAAGCTGTGTATTCTAGAGGGCAGCTCGGTGCCAACTTATGTAACAGGTTTATACACTTGCATCATGTACATGAATACCCCGCTCTGACTAACATAAATATGATTCAAAATTTTCTCCAGGGTTTGAGTTATAAAGTCATTTTTTTGTGTGAAAGACAGAATTCAGCTTCAGTTGTTCAATTTCTAAAAAGTTTATCTGAAAGTACAGTAAGCTGATCTGAATCCAATTTGTATATAGAGTATGGGCTAGCTCTCTGAATCTTTCCCTCCCCTCAGTAGTCTCACACTCTGACCTGAAAAAATTTACATGGAAACTCCACAACCTGTGCTCACCCCGATGTTATAAAAGCAAGGGCCTGATTCAGGGCTTATATCTATTATTCCCAACAACAAGCAGCACAAATGAGACCAGAATTCAGTTCAAACACTGCATTCCTTCACTTGTTAAAGATTGAGCACCAATTTTGTGCACAACTGCTGCAAACTAAAAGAAAGACAAAAGAAAAATATATTCTCTTAAAAATATTTATCTAAATGACAAAACTTTAGCCCATTTGGCTGATCATTCTTAATTCCTCTGGTATTCAGTAAAATAACACCCTTCATGGTGACCTCTGTATTCCTGCAGATTTAGTACGTAATTCTGCAAGAATTCCACACTTCAACCTTTTGCCAGAGCACGAAGGCTCCCTACCACCAAAAAGCCAAGAATGTGGTCCCAGGGCTCAACTGTCAACTCTTGTTGCTTGGTGTTCGTTTATTTTAAATGACACCTTGTCAATACTGACCTGAAATTCATAAGGGTCGTCTCATAAGCTGTAGTACAATCACAAGCAGTCATTTAACTCTTTCCCCCTTAGAACTGAGATGTTGAGAAGGGAAGACTTTGTGAAGCATGGGCAGATTTATTAAATAAACACAAGAGAGTAAACTCTTGGCATGCTCATACTAAGGATGCTCTGCCTCCTCCTCCTCCTCCATATAACCTCTAACAAATAGAAAGCACAGAAACAGGTGTCAGGGATTAGGGAAATCTTGGCACTATTTAAAAACTGTACATGAAGTGACAGACATGGGATATGGTCTGACTTGTCTGGCCTTGGCTGCCTTCACTTGAGTTGCATTCTCCCTCCAGAGAAAGAGGAAATGCTCCATAGGCACCATATTACTGAACCAACCCACTCTGGAGGGTGAGAAAGAAACACAGGTTCAAGCTACACAATTAAATTGATAAAAATTTGATGCTTCCTGCTGGGCATACCAAAATAAATGTGGGGTACAGGGACTGTACTGAGCTCTAGGACACTGCATCATTTGGATGCAGAGGCTCAGCATGGTACCCGTGCAGTGAGGGTCAGGCTCCCCTTGCAGTTAGAAATGGTGCAGTGCCTCTTTAACTCAGATGTGAAGAGCTGGCTGAAGCACATTTGCTGGAGGAAAAGAACAAAACAGACCCTTAAATCTTCAAAACATTTGATCATGGGATGAGTAATGCTGGTACTTGGCGTAGTGTCCTCACAGTACTCTGTGCCCTTTTTGTTATTAGGCTCTTACAGAACATTTGCTGAGGGTGGGAAGTTGCCAGCTCACCAGCACCCAAACCTCCTGCTCCCTGGCAAGTGTCACCGTGCTGGAAAATTGGTGTGACTGCTTGAAGAGAAAAAAAGTGCTTAATTTCCCAAGATATTTACATAATTTAAAAAGCCTTTTTGTTTAAAAATGAGATGTAGAAGTAACTTGGAGACATCAACAGTCCATCATATAAATAGGAATATAATCCTGTAAAATACTATGCATCTTCAAATCTTATTTCAGCTCCTGGGAGTGTTGGAGGCTCAGTATTTCACAGGATCACAAGATCATCACAGACAAAGGTTTTACTGGCTTAGTTCATTATGTAAATATATGTTTGAGGGCCCAGTGTTGGGACCAGCCATTGCAGTCAAGCTGAAAATATGCAGCATTTTAAAGGAGATACACTACATAGTAGGAAACTGAGCATTGCATGTTTGTGTGTCCCCAGAGCTGTTTACTGCTAGGTAAACTCTGCATGGGAGGAAAAGAGGCAGAGAAGGTGTGCTTGGCTTCCCAGCTCACAAAAGTTCCTATTTAAGGCATCGCCCTCTACACAGACATTGCAAAGGGAGCGTGGGCAACTCCTCACACAGCAGGCAGACTCAGATTGGATGATCCCTAGGCTCTTTCTGAAATTAGATTGAGTGACTTATCTACAGAATCAACCTAGGGCCTTGGCTATATCACCCAGCTTTATGAACAGGAAATGAAGGTTTAACCCATAGGGTTGGTCATGCAGCTCCATTGGCACCTGTGCAGACATAAAAAATTATCATGGATTTGTGACTGCAGGGCTCCTGTGCATCATATATTTGAAATTCATATTACATCTTAGAGCAGCTTGATTTATGTTGTTGTGTTTAAGGCCACATCATGTTTTCCAATAGCAATCCCTCCTTACTGGGGTTTAGGACTTGGTTGCATATTTTTTCTCCCTCAGATGAAAAATGGAAACCAGCCTGGAAAATATTTTTACTTCTTTTTCTCCCTTTTACTAATTGTCTTTTTGGCTCCCCATGATCTGGGATGGACATTGGTAGCTCCATGAATTTGCCATAGCCAAAAGCCACACAGTGAGGGCCTAAGGATAGGGATCAATGCAGGGTAATAACTGAATTGTAAAATCTAATAGGGAAAGCCTGGGAACCAAACCTGTAGTTTATCTTAGCTCCTATAGACATGGGGTTTCACCCCCTGCCTGGTGTCAAGGCTATTACTGTGGCTGTGACCCACAAGACCTGCCAGGACTTTGTGTTGGCACCCTTCCCTGCTGAGCAGTAAAGCAAACCCTGTGAAGGGGTGATACAATCTCTCTGCTGGTACCTCAGTCTGGAGGATGTGTACTTTTTCCTCCAGTCCTATCTGCAGCATGATGATGAAGGTGCAGAATATCTGATAGTTCCTGGCTGGTTGTCTGCCATTTATTTGGGCTGCGGAATCTAAGAGAAGTTACAGCAGGGTGGGTGAGTGCCAGCATGTCATCACTTCCATTGTAACTGCCCCTGTAGCAGCCATTGCATCACAGAAACTGGGTGATAATCTAAAAAAAAAGTGTTCCTCCATGAAAGGGGAAGGTCACACAACTCACATTTTTGGCAAGGTAGGTGCACAGGGAGTTGCTGACAGGTTTGAGGTTTGCACTCCATGTAATTCTTTCTATTAATTGTTCCTGTGCCTGAGTTAGTGGGCTCTGCCCCACCAGTACAATCATAAAGCTATGACTTGCTGCAGGGTTGTAGATTCCCCTAGAGCTCACTGGTGCTCACTGAGTCTCCTCCTGGCAGGATTGTCTCCATGCTGATCCCTGTGACCAGTCGCACCCGTGTCAAGCGCAGTGGCATCAGCCCCCTGCACTTAGCGGCCGAACGCAACAACGACGATATCTTGGAAGAGCTGATAGATGCTGGCTACGACGTCAACACTGCCCTCTCTGATGAACGGTCCTGCCTTTACGAGGACAGGCGCACCACCCCACTCTATTTTGCTGTTTTTAACAACAATATCTACGCCACAGAGCTGCTGCTGCAAGCTGGAGCCAACCCCAATGTCGACCTCATTAACCCATTACTCATCTCCATCCGCCATGGCTGCCTGAAGACCATGAAACTGCTGCTTGACCATGGGGCAAACATTGATGCCTATATATCGAGTCATCCCACCACATTTCCAGCTACCATCATGTTTTCAATGAAGTACCTTTCCGTGCTGAAGTATCTCCTGGATCTGGGCTGTGATGCCGGTTCCTGTTTTGAGTGTCAGTATGGAAATGGCCCACACCCTGCACTGAATTACAGGCGGGAAAGACTTAATGATCCTCAGGTGACCAGGGAGCCAACTGTAGTACAGGTAAGCACTGCCTAGTCTATCTACAGGACTTCTGAGGACATGTCCTATCAGTGGGCTTTGACAACTTCCGTGTATTTTTTCTTCCAACTTCTTTGTGAGAGAAAATGCTACCATCCCTACTTTATTTACAGAAAAAAAACAAACATTCCAAGTTTATGTCCAATGACTGCAGGAAGGTTGCCAACAGCCACTGTGGCCATAGCTTGAATTTACAGTGAACTGTAGCCATTTTGACAGTCTTACCAACAGTTCTACAATGCTCTTTTCCTCTGGACCTGAGGCAGGAGTGAGGCATATTTTCCTGAAAAACATATGGATGATAGCATATGGATGGTAGAAACCTTCTTTTTTAACTTGCCCTGTAGGATTTGTTTAGTATAATACAGAATGTTAGCTACTGGTTACATGAACACAGTCCAGAATTTCACTCTGTGAAGGTAAACTAGTGAATGTGAACAACTGCAATTTCTGAGTCTACTGGATAAGCAATCACAGAGAGAGAGCATAAATTATTACATTAAGTATGTGACTGAGTTATAATTGAAGTTTTCACAAGAGATTAGGAGATTCAGGTCCACTATTTCATATTTTCAAAGCCACACATAGCCTTTAGATACCTACATTTTTATACATGTATCTTTGCAATTCTTTCTAAAATGCAGCTGAGCTCAGCTTCCATTGGGCTGGAATGAGACTCTCAATCCCTTAAAGGACTTTGCAGAATCTCAGATTGTACTTTTTTTCTCATTTCTGTATGTTCTCTCCTTCTAATGTATTCCAAAACCTAATGCTCCACTCCAAATTTGCTGTCTTTCAACATGTTACAGAAAAATGAAATCTCAACATGGTAGTTTTTTTTTTGCAAAGAATCAGGGAAGAAATTAATCGGCTTCTGTATAGTTTAAGTGCAGCTTTGAGGGATTCGGAAGAATCCTGAAGGTATTGTTATCAATATATGTTCTTTGGTGGTGGAAAGAATAAAGGAAAACATTAAGAGGTCCTAGGAAATCTTGACCTTTTTATCAGTCCTGCCTTCCAAAAGACTTTACTCTCCAGTAACATATGTGGGGGGGGAAAAAAACAAACAAAAAGAAAATCTTATAGAGAGAATTTTAAGAGTCCATCACAACAATCTCTTATCCTAAACAGGGCTTTACCCTCAAGAGTCTTTGTCAAAACAAAATTCTTCCAGGATACCATATGTTTTTTGTTAAAGAAAGAATTATAAAATACATAATCTCTAGTTCTTGATCTGTGATATGGTAGCACATTGAGTGAACAGAGAGATGGAATTCCAAGGCAAGTAAAGATGGTTTGTCTGTAGCCCTCTAAAGTCACTCAAAAACAGTTCCTTCTGGATCTCACCTGAAACTACTGCCTAAGAAAATACTAGGTCACTCACAGAGAGTCAGTGCCTCAAAAGGTGCATCACATGAGGCACAGATAACAAAAACTGTATAAAATTTTATCTGTGCCCAGAGAGAAAGCAGTGAGGACAGATGAACACAGAAGAAAAAAAAATAAAAGGTAATCCCTTCCCTCTAATGTTGTTTTTAATTTGCATTCACTCCTAGGATTTTAGCTAATAAAAGTGAGGTTTGTGTGGTAGCTTCATGATATGTAGTTATGAAATGGTTTATATTCTGAAATATGGAGGATCTTATGAAACTACAGCCTTCTCCATGCAAAGGATGATCTTTTTCTATTTTCTTGTGTAAGATCACATCAGGATAATGAATCTGAATTCTTAGTCTTTATAAAGGCTACGAACTACTGTAACTGGGTTTGGAAAATGCACAAATATAAATCATAATTGATGCTAGTAAATGAATGTGCCCTGGAGAAAGTGAACAGAGGAAAATGGTTGCAGACTCTCTCCACGTTCCCAGAACTGCTGCTGATCCCGGGAAGGTGGGGACGGACAGCAGTACCGTACTGCCACGAGAGGGCATTCGGGCTTCTGCCGAGAACGCAGGCTCAGAGCCACCTAGTCCCTGAGCCAATCCCGCTGCCTGGTGTTGCAGTTATGCATTATTTTCCTTTATTTTGCTATGCTTATTTCCCTGCAATATGTTTTGAAACGTGTTTATTACAGAATGTTTTTGTAAGCCGAGCTTGTGAGCGGGGAAGAGAGAAAAAGGCAGGCAAGGTCTCTGGTGAAGACAAGAAGCGAGCGAGTAAACTGCAGTGTTTTATGGCCCTACCCGTGCCTTCATTTCAACTCTACTAGAGCAGTTACTGCAAGGAGGTGTGGTGCAGGTGCCTAGTCTGTGCCTCCCAACTCCAGTGCATGGCAGTGACACAGGCACTGGAGAGTGACGGCCGGATATACGACACTGCACTTTCCATAAGCAACCCAGGTAGCAAACTGGGGGGTCCACCGCTATCCTTCTGATATTACTGTCTCTAGTCATCCTGGGAAACATTACATGGTGGTGTTCAGTAAAAAGTAAGAGTCAGAAGAGTAGTAAACACCTCTGTGAATGCTCTCACCTTGAACAAAATAACCTTATTTTCTGCAGCTCTATTTTTCTAGGTGAACTAATATAATTTTACTCCACACAAGAGTTTAATGATTTTTAGTTAGGACTCATGCATGAATAATCAAATTTGATCTAGTTACAGGAATTTAAACTGAGAGAGATTTGAGCTGGTGCACTTTTTTTCCTGTTGGGTTGTGGGCTTGCTTAGAAAGTGTTTGCAGACAGTCTGAGTGACTACGCTGATGGATGGTGCTTCAGCCACCATCATTCAATAGGGGCCATGTGCCTGAGCACACAGCATGATTTAATTCATGTTAAACTTCTTGACTGCTTGCATCCACTGATTACATCCACAGATATCTTCATCATATGCGGAACCCTAAGAGAGACAGATGAAACTGACTGGTATAATATACATATTTAGATTAAAGTGGGCAGATTTTTTTTTAAATGAGACTGCTTAAAGTCAGGTCCTTACATCTATTCTTCTGTATCTCCATAAGAAGCCCTCCATTAAATGGATTTAGGTACTCTGCAGCTTACACTGGAGACAATAGAAAATTTGTATGATCCAGGACTGAGTAAAGAAGGCATCACTCTGTTAGGCCAAGGATAGTTCTCACATGAGTGAGTAAAACAGGCTGGGATTCATCTGTGCAGAGATTTCTTCAGACTTGTTTCTAGTAAGATGTTTGGTCAAAAAAGCTGCAGATACTAGCAGGTTCACAGGAAGCAGGAGGTGCTGCACTCTTCTGAATCTCCCTCTTTCCCCAAGATTCCTTTTTGCCCCACAGAGCCCCAACCAAGAAGGAAAAGGACCCAGCATACTAGGTCACAGGGCCCTAGACTGCATGGACCTTTCAGCAGCCCCTGACGAGCTTGGGGCAAAGTTCCTCTGCCCTTGCATTTCTCTGGAAGTAGGATCTTTGGACTTGTAGACAATTCAGCATTATTCTATGCTCCAGAGTCAGGACTTCACCAGGGTTTTGTGTCATCCTTGTCATCCTGTGATTGCAAAGAGGTGGTTCTACCCTCAGCTGGAAAATAATAGGCTTTAGCTGAAGTTTTCTGAAGGGAAACTCGTGATTGCCCTCACAGCTGGTAGAAGGGGGGTACCGTCAAAGCTGTCAGGGCTATTGCAATTGCTGTTTCCACAAGTGCATTTATGTCCCACTGATGGTAGTCAATCTGTTTTTCCTTGAAGTTTTGTGAAATGGTGTCTACTCCAGAGATAAGTCGCTGGGCTGGGCCGATCATCGATGTTCTTCTGGATTATGTGGGTAATGTGCAGCTCTGTTCCCGGCTCAAGGAGCATATTGACAGCTATGAGGACTGGGCTGTCATTAAAGAAAAAGCAGGTATGGTCTCCCAGAAGAGAATCTGTCACAAATAGTCTCACTGTTGGATTCAAAACCTCAGACCATCTCCTCTTTGTATTCATCCCATAAACTTGAAAGGATTTCCCTGCTGTGACTGACCAGTTTTGAGGGTCAGAAATTTCTGGGGTCTCACTGGCCCTGGGGTGTGAGATGCATAGCAGCCATCGATGTGACCCACTGGGAATGAGCATAGCAGTGCAGAAAGGCCCATTTGGATATAGCTGGGGTTCCGTCAGATCAGGACAGATGGGAAGTGCAGCCATCTCCACAGCAGCCTCACATGCACCAGTGGCCTTTAAAGCTTTTATTAATATTCCACTCTCCTAATATACTTTCCCTCTGGAAAAAGTCTTTCATAGATATTATCAGAATCAGTTTTCTGGCATCAAGCTAAATTTGGTACGTATTGCATTTATTTTCAGTGGGAAGGCTGAATACTTTGAAGTGGCTTTTTAAATCCTAGAAAAACCATTGCTATAGCTGAGATGGGTACAGCACCCCATCCTCCAGCCCCACATCCTTCCCCATGTCATGCCTCAGAATAGATGATTTGCTACCAATCCTAGACATATTATACCTTCATTACAGGGAAAAAAAAAAAAAAACACCTTTTTTCATTCTTCCTTCTCCCATTTTCCTCCTGACACTGTACTTCTCAAGCTGAGATCAAGTCCCTCAAGTTAAAACCTGTTCTGCTCATGTTTCTGACCCACCTGTCTTTCAGAACCTCCACGACCTCTTTCCCATCTTTGCCGCATCAAGGTCCGGAGCCTGGTTGGAAGAAACCGCATTAAACTCCTTGACACGCTGCCTCTCCCAGACAGACTGATCCGGTATTTACAGCACGATTACTCACACTGACCCCAAGCACACTGGATATGCAGCAGCTTCCTGGCGTGGCACCCAGCGTCACCACCGTGGCACGGGTGCACACCAGGGAAGATTTGCTGCTAGCTTGGTCAAGCACCCTCCCATGACTAATCTAAGAGAAATGTGCTTTTGAAGCATGAGTGAGAAGAAAATTGAGGAGTCAGCTAACATAGGAGACTGCTGTTAGGTTTTTCAAGAGAAAACACATACGATTTGCCTCAGACTTTGAAGAAGGAAGGAAAGCCAACAATGACAAATGAGTAGTGCTGAAGCAAGTATCAGTGAGGAAATCAAGTGTCCTGAAGCTGTGGTGGAGCTTAGCATCCTTGACTGGTCACAATTCAGAACTTGTCAAGAACCAATGTATTTGGGAGAACAATCACATTACCTTCACTGACTGAGATTTTTATTGTAGCTTCTATTCTATTGTTTGGATTTCTGCTAAGTGTGTTGGTTGCTAATTCTCTGATATTTTGACACCACCTTGCTAACACTTTTACTTCTTTTTTGGTAACTTTCTTATTGAGTACTTGATTTCTGAACCTTCAAATCTCAGAACTCTTTAATAGACTAAAATCCAGAAATGTTGAATCCTTTAAAAGTCAAGGAAAGGTTTATTTAAGGAGGATGGAAGAATTATATTTGCACATAGTGAATACAGTTAATTCTGTATTATGTTTGCAATAGGAAGTAAGTGAAATTTTGCTTGAGAGAATTTCCTAGACTGGGGATTTGAAAGCAAGCCTGAGCTTTTTTTTTTTTTTTTTTTTGGTGCAAATTAGAAGTAACTGCACTGAAAACAGTCGGTTTATGCTTTCAATAAGCTGCTGTCAGAACAGAACAAAGCTCTAGAGGAGCAGGAACAGAGAGAGATGTGAAGGAGAGAGGCAACTCTGCTGAACCAACTTATTCTCTTCCTCCCCCAAATGATCTTATCTCTACAACGCCAAGCCTCTCTGACCTCCTTGGGCCTCTGTGGCTGTAACAATACCACGACTGAAAGTAAGAAAAATTACTTCAAAATTATAGAATTCAAACTGCAAAATTTATGGAAATGAATACCCAGAATTAAGTTTCCAAATCCTTATTCAGGTGCCCAAACAATTCCAAGTTGCTTGCACCAGGTGGTGTTCCATTTAAACCAGGGGAAACATATTCAGTATCAGATATTACTGAAGCAGAATAAAAATTTCAGAATTTAGCCCTGAATTTTCTGACTTTGGAAGTTTGAAGTATCTGTTAGCTTCCTTTGACACTGATGAAAGTTATTATCTCAGCTTCTTTGAAAATTAGGTCACCTATTTACAGCTCAGATTCACAACTGATTTATGGCAGCTTAACAAGTCACCATCTATCTGCTGAACCACTATAATTGTCCGTGAAATTCTTTTATTGAAGTTTTTAACAAGTCACATTCCCTCACAGCTGGGGAGGCCAAGGAGCTCATGAACAGTTATTGGCAGCGACTGCAGATCACTTGACAGGTGTGACTTGCTGAACTGCTTTGATGAGTGCTTTATTCCTCACTAAGCATCTAAGAAAGAATGGAAGAAACTAAATTTGGAACTACAACTTTGCAGATCTTATGCTAGAAGCACACTCCTTACCCTAGGTGACAGAGGAGCTGTGCACCATGGTCTGCTTGGATCCCCACCAGAGACTTTACAGATTTGGTTTTGTTTGTTGGTCTGCATACCATCCATGGAATACCATAGAAATCTAAGTAGGGAAAATACATTGCACTGAGTTTTATTTGTGTGGAGTTTTATACCTTAACACAGGACTAAAGTGTGTTGCACAAATACAAGTAATACAATCTGTCTGGGCACACAGACTGTGATGACTTTGTGTGATATGTGTTCATCAGTCGTGGGACAGGATGTGAGCAGAAAAAGGATAGGTCACAGGATTGTTTACTCTGTCCACTGCTGTCCCCTTTATAAATGCAAAAATTGAAAAACCAACAGAGTTTCAACTCACACTGAACACTGATCTTGTAAGGCTTTGGAAAGTCAGGTGAGATTCCTCCACTGGTGAAGTTTCATCCAGTAACTTCCTTTACTGCCAGTTTAAGATCTACTCCCTTGTCTCCTGCATTGTGAACAGGGAATTGGTCCAGGTTAGAAAAACATTGGGTGGAGAGCAAAGGAACAAGAAATGACTATATCAGTTCTGCCAGTGAAGGCCCTGTATTGGTAAGCAGTACCTGGAGAGATAGAAAATCACTGTGGAGTTCACGCATCTCTCACTTTCTGGGGCTCAGCAACAAAGGTCTGGATCTTACATTGATATAAATCAGAAGTCCTTGAAATCAACTAAGTGTAACAAAGCAGAGTTGTGAGGGTGATGGATACAGACAGAGCTTGGTGGAGGCCACTTCAGAGTTTGGTGTGCAGACAGCCCTGAAGACCCTGGCAGGTTGAAGGATTCACAATCACCAAGTACATGGATAACTCCACAAGTGGAATTTCATAAGTATCCCAAACTAAGAATTTAGCCAACTTTTTTGTGCCCACAGAAGTCTAACAAGTAGCAATTTATTTTTATGTCCTTGGAGAAGATGAAACTGGGTTTGAATGGGATACATACAGAAAGCCCATTTCTTCTTTCAACCAAGAGACCTTCATTTCTTTTGGGAGACCCATGTCCTGGTTGCTGTCAACAACCTGTCCTGAGCAGGAGTCACTGAGCCAGAGAGAACTGGTCTGATGGGAACATAACACAACTGTGGGAAGGATAAGTGCATGCTGCACACAGAAATTGAGTGAGAAGAGTATATCTGTTAGAGGGGGAGTCTGGTAATCACAATGTTATTAAGTCCTTTCTTCTTGATCTTTAAAGCAAACCTTCACACACTTGGTTTACATTTATTTGCACTGAAATGGAGCCCGCTACCTCTCCACTCCAGCCACTGACATACTATTTTGTGCACAATACTGAATCTGCATAAATTCAATGTGCCTTTAATGCATCTACCTACAAGTTACTGTCAAAAGAAAGATCTTCTAAAACCCAGGTAAGCCAGGCTTTGCAAGCAGATCAGTAATTCTAGTGCAAGGTAAAGCAACTTGTTTTACTGAGTGTGACAGCTAGACTCCTTCAGAGACAATGACTTTATGTGAAATGTTCTAGGAATATTTCATGACCAGGTTACTGTACTTTTTGTTTTTTTACTGCAACATGTGCAATTCACTTGATGTTCTTGTGCACTTTTTTGATTTTTTTTATTTCCTTTTGTATGAAATTTTTTTCATTTATCTCTCCCTTCCCATTATTTATAAAAGCTATTGTGTTTTAAAAGTTTAAATCTGCACTGTTCTAGTAAATAGCAGCTCTCAAATGTTATGTTTCCATCTTTCAAACAAAGTATGAATAAACAAGTAGATTCTTAAGGACTATCAGCTGTCCTGAATAGCAACATCAACCATTGACCAGCCAAACACAAAAATATCCAGGAAAATTCTGAATCAATGCAAGCTTGAACAATTAGTAATTCTGTTGTAATCTCAAGGATGAGAGAACAGTAAGTATTGCTAGAGAGGAGACAGGGTTGCTATTATTTGCAAACCTTTTGGAAAGTCTCACACATCCCCATTCAGGGATTTTGAATATACTTAATTGTCTTCTGTTCGTTTGTGTTTTACTTCACTGCTGCTTCAGTTCAAAGCCCCAGGAAGGGCCACTGCCTGCCTTGGGCTGGGGGGGAGCTTCCATGTCACAAAGGATTTTGAAGAAGTAACACTAGTTTGAATCAGAGTGTAGAAGCATAAATATTTGAGTCAGAGCTCATTTAGAATGGTCTGATTCAATCCTTCATCACAACTTTAAAACACACTATTCTACTACAAGGAAAATGTGCAGCAATATGCATTCAAATAAGAAAGAGTTTTTAAAAAAAGGAAAAAAGAAAACTAGGAATTTAATATTCAAAAGATAGAAACTTGGTTTCAACTCCTTTTTCTCTGGATTTCTTCAGAAATAAAATTTATACAGAGGCTATCCACTTTGCCAAGTATTTTAATTTTTATAGAAATCCTTATTCTGGTGTGATCCACAGCACTTTGAAATTTCCCCAGTAAACTCAAAGAGGAACACTTGAACCAACAACTGCTGCATTACCAGTAGTTCATTCCACTACTTGGTCTGGCCACCCGAATGGAAATCCAGACCAACACCAAGGAGGCTGCTCTGCATTGATAGTACTGAGACAGAGTTCAGCATCTGACTGCATCTGCATTACAGGAGTGACACAGAGCTACTGATGTGAGAAAAGCCCCCCATTTCCATGTTAAAAAAATCCTTACCTACAGGTCTGTAAATTAAAAGCCCTTGTTCTCTCCTGCCTTTAACTTCAATGGCTCTGGTTTCTGTTACATTCCTTTTGGAGAGGGACAGTTTCCTCATGGATTTTTTCCAAAAAAGGGAAAGGCATCTAAGTATGTTCCTATCTTCACTTCTAGATCAAGAGCTAACTTGATGTTTTTAACCCCCAGATTAACTCTTTAGCACCTCACACCTTGCACTTAGTTGCAGGTATGTGCTACCAAAGACATTTCTTGCTCTCTCTCCTACAGTCTATACTGGCTTGATACATATCAAGTGCCATAGCAAGTAGAAAGCAAGGAAAGTCATCTCTATTTCTACTGTTCACCTGCCCTACAAACACATTATAGACATTGTTTCCCTAAAAGTGAACATTTGTGGGACATGTGAGGATTGAGGAAAGAGTAAACCATTTTTACCCTTTGAGTAGAATTACAGAATATTTTAAATTGGAAGGGACCCACAAGGATCATCAAGTCCAACTCTTAAGTGAATGGCCCCATAGAGGGATCAAATTCACAGCCTTGGCATTGTTAGCACCAGGCTCTGACCAACTGAGCTAATCCCAGTGACAGTTCATGTCCTAATAAAATTTGCAACCTGGTTATATAATACTAAGGACATCAGAAGATAAAAAATTATGCTCTAGAATTGCTTCAGATGATATTTTTTAATGACTGCAGTGTACTCAAATGAAGTGTTTTCTGGTTTTCCCCCTGTAGAGGTATCAGGAACCAATCATAGAGATCTATGGTAGTCACAGACCAACCAATCAAGGCCACTTTTTATTGAGTTCTGGGAGAAGTTCCCATTAGCTTCAGCAACAGCAGGTTCAGGTTCTGGAGATCACAGGTGTCCATTCTTTGGCCCAAAATATACTTCTCTCGAATTCAGTGATTTACTCCAGTATAGCCAAATAGATATCTGCAGTATTAAACCTCTCATATTTCATGTTCTGTGTCTTAGTACCACTTTCTCCATGAGTTTAAGAGAAACCTAACTTAAAAACACTTCCTAATAAATTCTCCAATGCCATTTTGTTTAAAAAATAGGAGAATACTAGGCAAAACATTTACAGCCAAGACTTGTGATAATATCTTAAAATCAGGCAAAATAAAAGATATCTCTCAGCCAGAAATCAAGGCAGTCTATTCTGTACTTTTTTCTTCCATCACTCCTAATGGTTTTGTATTAAACTAATAAGATTCCTCATTTACTCTATTGATGCAGAGTATTTCCTTATGTGGAAATTCATCTTGCTTCCATTTGCACCAGTTCAGCTAGCTAATATCCTAGCCCCAGAAGAATTGCTTCTGATTTATATCAATCTGAATAGGCAGAGATTTCAGCCCTTGTATCTCCCCACGAGTTGCAAATCAAACCTGTGTCTACCCAGTGGGAAAAAACTAAGACTGCATTTGCAGAATCACCAAAATAAAATTACCTTCTTTCTTCCCTTATTTTTTTCTTTTAATTCTCTCAGTATTTACATACAGCAAGAGCTAAAACCAATCACAAGTGGTTTCTATATCAAATACCATCCTTCCAGTCTCTCGCATCAAACGAAATGACCTGAATATCTTGACTTCTCAGGAAGTACTTTAAAGTAAAAAAAATAAAAAAAATTCTTTGAATGTATTTAATTCATTCCATTTCAGCGCTGCTGCCGCAGGGCAGCCCCAGAAAGATGCTCCCACGTGCAGAAAGTCTCCTAGGTGTTAAAAGTGCGGCTATGAACGGCCCGCAGCCCCGCTCGCCGCGGCTCAGACAATGCCCATCGACGAAACAGACCCCGGGGTGCTTCGTGCTCCATGCCACCGCCTTCGCAAGGTTTATTCCCGATTTACCCCCGTGCCGGGAGAGCAGAGCGCAGCCCGAGCACCTTCCCAGCAGTTACCGATTCCCTCCAGCCCGCCCACCAGGCAGAGGGTGTGATCGCCGGCCTCCTGCCCTGCCTGCAGCTCGGGCCCGAGCGCCGACCGGGCGTTTCCAATCCCCCTCGGGCGCTGTCGTGTTCGGCGTGACTCCGGCACCCGCCCCGCTAAAGATAGCCAAAAACATTGAAGATGGGTGGGGGGATGGCGGGCTTGGTGGGGATGGGTTTCAGAACCATGGGCCTGTAGAGTTTCTGGCCCGGGCCATCGGCCTCCTTGCCGAAGTGCGGCACCTCCGCCGGCAGCGTGGCCGCGCTCTTCCTCCACAGCCCCAGCCCCGGGAAGGGCGACGGGGGCAGCGCGCCCGGGGGCTGGTACACGCCTGGCCCGGGGCAGGGGAAGGGGCAGCAGGTCCAAGCGCCCACCCGGCCCGAGAGGGCCCCGGCGGGCTCCTTGTCCCCGGCAAGTGGCGCAGTGTCAGGGGGGCTCTCCGGGCCAGCAGCGTCTGGGTTCCTTCTGCTTTTCTTCCCCTCATAGGGAGGAGGGTCTCTGGGGGCTTGGAGCCCCTCAGGGCTGGAAGGAAAGGCTCTGGCCGTCAGGCTCTGGATCGGCCGTGGCTCTTCCCAGAAGGAGGCGGGGAGCTGTCGCTTCCTCATGGGCACCTGGTCCGGTCGGGCAGCCTCGGGTTTTCGTTCCTGCAAAACCCGTTCCCCGGCGAGGCTCTCCTCTGCCTCGGCTGTCTGCACCACCTTCCCGTGGGGGCTGGGCTCAGGTGCCTCGGGCTGGGGGCCGCGGGCCCGGTCCTCTGCCGCCCTGCGCCAGCCGCACTCAGGGGGCTTGCTGGGGTGACCCCGAGGGATGCGGGAGTACTTCTGAGAAAACCGCTTGAGCTGCTTCTGCAAGTATTTTCTGTGGTCAACTGACCGGCGACAAGGAGCTGATTTATCCAGAGCTGCTTTGATGTCGCTCGAAGCCAGGTTAACGAAGTTCAGTAGAGTTTTTACCTCGCTGTCCGATGCCATCTCACTGAATGCACCGTGCAGAGTTTCCCATGAAAAGTTTATAATCCTTCTTCAGACAAACCTTGGCAAACCTGCGAAACATGACAGGCAGACTTTTGAGCAAGAAGCTTTCGTTCAAATAGCACTAAGCAGATGGAGGGAGGCTAGGGGGACGCGTCAAACTTCTCAGCCACGCTAACAAGTTGTCGGTCAGCTCGCTTCTGTGCAGGGAAGCTGCTGTCGGGACGGACGCGTGGCCGCAGCCCGGCGCCCCGCACTGCTGCCCGGCACACACCGGCTCACACGGGGCGGCCACCAGTGCCAGCCGGCTCAGCGCCTAATCTTGTTAGGGAGCGCTTAGGTGGACAGAGCCGGGGTGGCCGCCCTGTTAAGCAAGCGCGGACACTCACCCGGCGTGCGGCTGCTTTTCTCACCGGTGCTGGCGGCTGCGCGGCTGCAGAACAGAGAGAGCCCCTTCCCCGCTAATCTCGTTAGGCAGGTTACACACCGCCAACCTCGGCGGAGGCAGCCGGGGCCCGCCACTGTTTGGATGTAGTTTAGCAAGCACTTGAGCAAGCTGAATGAATATCGACTCCAGCGAGTTCGGGTCTCTCCCAGGCCAATCAGAAGCCACTTGGCCAAATACAAAGCATCCCAATCAGGCATCAGCCTCCCCTCCTTGCATTCTTTGCCATCACAAATTGTCTCCATGGGGACAGCCGTAGAAAGACAGCTAATAAATACAATCATTTCCCCATTATTTCAACCATTCTCCCTATCCTCTTCACCCCGATGGAAACCTTTCATTTAAAAATTACAGAATCCAAAGCAAAAATGCTGAAGATCAGTTAGGAAAGTTTAGACACCCTTTTCTCTTCATTCTCCAAAGCTGTCTGGGGGCTGATACTAAACATGCTTCATTGGCACAGGACAATATAATACGGAGGACTGGACTAGCCTACTTTTAACTGTTCCTCATCAGAGCATTTTTTTTTTAAGGGGAGGATGATGTCAGAAAAAGGTAGGAAAGGAACAAATCTCTAAAGAGATGTGCAGATATCCATGGAAAGGGAGCTTGAGCGCTCAAGAATCTTGTCTTTATGTTTGCCCCCTCAATTGAGTTACACAAAAGCTGAATTACCCATTCAAACTACCCGAACAAAAGGATGGAGTTGGATAGTACTCTTGCATCTGTAGTCAAACAGTTAGAGACTTAAATCGAGTCGTCATGATGGAGAAAGAGTTAGACAAAGCCCATAGAATTGCCATCAGCAAACATTTTCCTGTGTCATATTAGTGGGTCTCCATGACTCCCCCTGGCCTGGGGACAATAGCACAAGTTTGCACACTCGACTACTGTCACCCTGCCAACGCTGGCAAGGAGCAGAAACAGGACAATCCTTTAAGGGGAAAGCATGCCCGCTGCAGGGAAGGTAAGAAGAGAGGGAAGAAAAGACGTGTGAAATGCTAATTGAGCTGCTTCCTTTACTGATCCAGAGTTATGCGAGCCCTCTGCCTTCTCGAAGGCTTGTCCCTAAGGGGTGACAACTACTTAAAAGCACAGTAAAACCTAGACCTGGAGGAAAAGGAGAACAGAAGAGCTGCCCTTGGTGTGCGCTGATGATGACACAGAGCTGGCAGCAGTCTGTATGCCAGCCGGTATCTGCTGCCTCCCACAGCTGAAGAAGCTTTGCTTGTGCTCTCCAGTCCCCATCACCGTGGGGTTGGGAAGACTGGATAGGGGCACAGGACTGTTCACCCATCATCAGGGAGATACTGCCAGCTCTGAACCAAACACAGATGTGTGCTGAGGAAAGCAGGGACTGAAGTCCAAGACATTTTGCAAGTAAAATCTACTTTTACTGACATGAGGCATCAAAGGCCTGAGCACTGAGCGACAAAAACAGCCATATTTTACTGACTGTAAAAAACAAGTATTTTACTGACTGTTGTCTTACTTTATTTCTGTTTATCCAATTTTCATCAGAGGAAGCCCAGACACAGACTGCACCATTATATGAAAGTCTGGGCAGAGGCCTCAGGGATTATTCTTCAGGATCCCTGTATTGGTGTGCTTATCCCTATTTTCTCACACCTTTTCTCTCAGTCTGTCCTGAGCCAGACTGTGGTGGTGTACAAGCTGAGCTGTTTCTGATCTGGGGGACCTTGGGGTCAGGACATCCTGCAACAGAATGCATTGCAGAGCTGTTGGCACCACAGTGGGCTGTAATACGGTGGGTGATTTGCTACTTGTAGGTGTGCCTCTCTCCTCCTAGTGTCTGTGTGGCCTGCACAGACACTTCTGTGCAGCTGAGGCTACAGGGAGAGGTTTTGTCTAGCTCATTCAAAGAGATTCACACCAAAGGGTCATGTCTCTCTTTGCAGGAATAAACTGCGTTCTGTGCTTGAGCTTTCAAACCCAGTCCAGGATACCACATTTCATGGTGCAGTCTCCCACTAGAAGGTAGTTGGTTTCCCAAGGTAGAAAAAGAGAGAGATGGAGAGATATGTACCTGGGACTCAAAGATTATCTCAGGATATTAATGACCTATATCCTCAGAGGCCTGGGAAACTCGTGCCATGTATTGTGAGACCTACATCCAATCATGAGGGCTCCAGAACCATGGGCTGTGCTCTGGCCCAAGGGCTAGTGGGTGGATTGGATTGAGGAGGGTGGATGTGACTTGTCTGCTTACTGGGGATAACAGATCTGCACACCTCCAACACACTCACTGCGGAAGCCTTTTCCAAGTTCCTACATTACAGCCATGCCCATCTTCTCTCAGAAGGATGCTCATGCAGGATATGGCTCTTTGGGCACCACATGGCAGGGGTGGAAGAGCTCCCCACGCCTTGCTACACTCACTGCTCTGCCATCCAATTCCCCTGCAGCTGGTAACAGTGGGGTGCCAGAGGAGAATGAACCAGCAAGCAGGATTTAAAAACCAGAGCAACCCACCCTTACAAGGTCAGACTCAGGTTGAGCTGCACAGGGTTTTCTCTAAGAGGCCACCGGAGCCCTTTTGTTCCTCACTGCTCTCACCATGTTCATCCCAATGTACATGTGAAAGGAACAATTAACAATAGGGCACTCCTCTATGAGGATCCAATGCACTTTGAAGTGTCCACCAAGCAAAGGCTCAAGAATGATACATCATTTTCCACTGTGAACATGTCAAACTAGTACAGCAATTGAAAAAATGTCTCCACATGCCTTCCCAGCATGCAGACAGGGACCAGCTGGAGAGCTACTTCATATCCGACATGTCACCTCCTGACAGCTGTCTTCTTGGGAATTATTGGTATGTAAAGTTTTCTAACTCCTTTTTTTAAGTACAGCACGAGAATAAATCCATTCACTTGAAAATTGCAGCCAGGCCTCTCCTAAAATTAAGTATTTCCTTTGAGACTAAGTGAAGAAGAGAGGAAATAAGATTTTTTTCTGCACAAAAATACCTGAATTTTTTTTTAAGGTGTCACTAATTGTAAGCCATGTCAACTTTTAACCACTTCTACACCAAAATATCACAAAGTTTTTTGGGCTGAGGGGCCCATTCAGCAAAGGTATTCCAGCCTTAGGTTGTACTGGACCATGTGAGCACACCCACTAACCAAAATGCACACCATTACCTGGGGCAGGGATCCCTTCCCCGTAACTGCCATGAGCATTGTGAATAGCAGGAACATCTAAATCATGCTGGTAAAGCAAAAGGCAGCTTGATGAGCGACTGAGCAGCAGAGATGATGCAGAGGAGGAGAGGAGAAAAATATATTTCCATTGTTTTATAAATTTTTAAAACCATTTTTCCCTATTTGGGTGAAAGTCCTGTTACATTGTTGAGTCTAATGGAAGTGGACTTTGAAGCAAAGCGAAAATGGTTTTGAAAATGGTTTTGAAAATGGTTTTAACTGTTTTGAAATGTGAGACAGTGAACTGGACCATCTCAGATGGTCCACAGGTGAATTGTTCCTTTTGTTTGTCCAGTCCACTATGGGCAGTTAAAAGCAAAGGTAATTCAGCTGTGTGATATGTTTTCACTCACCTGATGCCTCCTAAGCCTCTGCTTTGTCTTCACACCTGAAGAGGAGAGCCAAGAACCTGAGGGGAGGTGATGATGATTCATGGTGAAAGCATAAGTACTGGCCTGGAGAGGAGCAGTGTTGGGATGGAGGAAGACCACTAAAACTCTTCCTTGGGGATCCTGATTTTAGATTGCATGTTGAGAGTGACTGAAGTGAAAAGATGTTAATGATGCCCTGATGGCATAAAAATGGAAGATGTTATTTAACAACATACTGCAAGAACTGGATGACCTTAAAGGTGAATGCCATGGGAGAGGAAAGGATTGCAGTAACTCTGAGCCACTCACCTCAGGAACTGATAGCAGGAATTTCTGTCATGAGGAAAAATGTCACTGTAAATGAGAAGGGAAATCAGATCATAGGATAAAAATTAATCTCCCTCCATGTACTCTGACCTTCAAAGTGTGAAGAGGGGAGAGGGATGAGGGAGAAAGGTGGTGTGATACTGATGGAACTCAGGATCCCAAACTGGCTTAGCTCAGCCTGGGATGGAAGCTTGTCCATTTCAGGACCTGCAGGTTCATTTGAAAGGGATGTCTGACTGTGTGCATAGGGGTGCAGCCAAAGGCCTCAGCATCCCTTCCTGCACTCCAGCACACAGGTGCTGGCAGACAGCAGCAGGGACGTCTCTCCCCGGCACTGACACTCACACAGCGTAGTCCTGCCCCTCTGAAGCTCAGGAAAAGAGAATATGGGATTTCTCCCCATTCTTGTGCTATTTACTTGTCCCCTTTCCTCACTCTCCACATCTTCTTGTTGAGACTAACACCTAACACCTCTGCTCCCAGGAGAACAGCAGCCTGGCTCTTCAGCAGGTGAAATTTTGACTCTTTCCCCACCTTTTTTTCTTTCTTTCTTTTTTTTTTTTTTCCTCCTTCTTGACAGTCTGCTTTGACCTGAGTGACATCCTCACTTTGCTTTCAGTCCCTGATTTTCTGCACTTGAGGACCGACTTTGAGCAGGCAGTAAGAGTTGAGGCCATGCAGAGACAGTGCGGGGGGGCTGCTGCTACCCCACAGCCTGCCATTCAGGCAGATGGTGGAGGGGGTCGATGTGAATAGCTCCTGTCAGTCTCATAGAGAGAACTTTACAATTGTGCTACGTGTTGGACTGCACGTGACTAATGCCATTCTTCTGCAGGCTGCAGGCAAGACACAGCTGTTTCTTTAAGGAGAATTTTGTTTTTCTGGGCAGAAAAAAAGCTCCCATGACAATATTGTATCCATGTATCCAATATTACACTCCATAATTAGGCATGATCAAAGCCCATCCTGCCTTTCTCTGCCTCTCTTTATGGTAAATGAGCTAATGTTAAAAAAAAAAAAAAAAAGCATGGCCTTGGTTTGGTCCTTCTGACAGTTTAAACTCTATCTCCCCACATGGCAGGTATGCACTGAAAAAAAGCAATAGGGACAAATATAGGTTTCTTTACATAATTCTGGAGTATATAAGTATTTCAAGTGCAGTATGAACTCCATGACAAATGCTACAGGATGTTTCTGTTGATGAGAAACAGTGCTGCAAAAATAATTTTAAAAACCAGACATTAAGATGAACATATGAAAGGGTGTCAACCTTCTCTTAAAAGCTGCAAATTAAGAAATACACAATGGTCTCTGGACAGGGAAACAGTCTGGATCTTGAGTGCATCATATAGGAGAGCCAGGCCAGACCAGGAGGATAGCATTCTTCCTGCCCACATTTTGGTCAGACTCACAGCCCTGCTTCCTGTTCCATTCTTCTTGGCAAGGCTTCTCCCCATGGGTGTTTCTGCACTGAAATCAGTGCTGGACTCCTCAGCCTAGAAACACACCCCTGACACTCCTGCACCTGCATTCCCTTACCACAGGGCATGGCCCTGTACCACAGCCCAGCTGGGGCTGCACTTGCACTTGGGGCAGCCCTCAGCACTTGGACAAGGTGCAGGCAGCCCCAGGCAGTGCTGCCTAGAGCTGACCCCCTTGTCAGGATGACCATGAGGCTTCAGGCAGGCAGTGTTCTATCTAGCAAGGCATCGTGTGTGGTTCTATCCCTAACATTCCCTTCTGGCTTCCTCCCTTTTTGTATTTCCAGACACAGTGTCTGCCCACCAGTGCTGGTGAATCACCCCATGGAGTGTGGAGCAGGGCAAGAGCCTTGGTTTAGCTGGTGCATGAGCATCACCCATGGATGTGTGCAGGAACTGGCTCAGCACATGGGGAGTTCAGAAAGGATGAGCTTTGCTTAAAGTGCCTTTGCCATCCCCTCTAAAGGGTGAGCCAGGAGGTGTCTGAGCAAAAGGGTGTCTTTGATTGCTCCTTCCTCCTTCCATTATTGAGCCACTGAGGCTGTAACAAGCTGTGTTTCTGTGGCATAGCAGTCCCAGCTCAGACTGTGTTTGTGCAGCACAAATTGACCTTGGACCGTCACTTGTTTGAGGTATTTCATACAGAGGATTGCTAGAGACAATGAAAGCTAACACTAACTACTATTTAAGTTTCTCTTTGTTGATAAACAGTTAGAAATAACAAGGGTCATTATTGTCAAACCAAAAAAAGATTCTTTTCTTACCTATAATGACAGAAATAGCTGATGAACTACAACCCTCTTCTTGTATCAGATCTTCAAACTCTCTTGGTGGTCTGCAGTACAGAAGTTATGGGGGAGTTCTTGCAGTTCCAAATGACCTGCTGGAGGGATGCTAGGATGAAGACTCAGTATCCTGCTTAGCTGGGCTGAACTATCCCTGCAGAAGGCTTAGAAAATACTCTAAAGATTTTTAAAACTTCTCTACACTACCTGTTGTCTTGATTGGTAAGTTTAGCACTATTCATGGTTTGGGGAACTCAGCCACCTTTGTAGGAGGCAGCTGTTGCACAAGGAAATAGAACCAGCATGTACCAAGTTTGATGTCATCCTTCCATCCCAGTTTTGGAAGTGTCCTTCTCTAAAACTGACCTCATGCTTCAAAGGAATATGCGAAGGTGACAAGGGCTGCAGCTGTTACTGAGGGTTACTGTTGTAATAAATCAGCTGAGACTCCCATTTTCTTCATGCAGAAAAATCCCCTCCTATATTCACTTAATTCATTTTATACAGTTTTTGCGGACCTCGTGTGAAGCACCAGTTGGTTAGTAGTTTTGTTAGTACTTCATTGGTCAGAAAGTGATTTGCGTACATGCTAAGATTCAGGTGTTTACATTTTTCCTTTGTGGATTCTCATAGGACAAATCTAATGTTTATGCAACTGCTACTTGTTTTTCTCCCCAAGAATAGATTGTTGTGTTAACGAACCTTTCATACCCAAGATTGTTTCATATGGGAGCTTGCAAGCTGTCTGCACTTAGAAGAAGTGACAGGCTAGCTTTGTGATTCAGAAGAGCAAGGCCTGATTTCATAAGGCCTTTCTTTTATAACATCTTTTACCTGTCTGCAACAGGTCACCTCGTGGGAACCCCTAGAAGGGTCCATAGGAGGTGAGTGCCAGGAAATGTGAAGAAGCGCCAGGAGGTGCACGCTGCACTTGATGAGCAACCTGGGCACAAGGAGCTTTTCAGGGCCTGCTTTTCTGCAGGTTGGGTAGATGGAGAAGCTTCCACAGAAAAGGCAATGATCATCATACAGACTGAAAGACCGGACACTTCCCTGCAGCAGTGCCAGCTGCCGCCACCCTCACTGCCCTGATGGTCTCCAAGCGTCCTCACCCTTGAGCTGAGAACCTGAGGCTAAGTGGATATGCCAGGTCTGGCTCTCAGAGCGATGCCTGTGATTCCCAGGCTGTCTTGACATAGGCAGGGGTCCATTACCTGTGGAAAGCGCGGGTGGCCGCCTGCCTTCGCTGCCGGCACAGCCAGGCCCGTGCGGCGGCGGTGGCGCCAGGGGGCGCTGCGGGACCCGGCTGGGCCCGGCCGCTCTGCCGAGAGTGTGCGAGGCGTGTTCTGCTGCGCGCCGAGGGCCGTCCTGCTTCCCTGCATCCCTGCCTGCATCCCTGCCTGCATCCCGGCATCCCTGCCTGCATCCCTGCCTGCCTGCCTGCATCCCTGCCTGCCTGCCTGCATCCCTGCCTGCATCTCTGCATCCCTGCCTGCATCCCGGCATCCCTGCCTGCATCCCTGCCTGCCTGCCTGCATCCCTGCCTGCATCCCTGCATCCCTGCCTGCATCTCTGCATCCCTGCCTGCATCCCTGCCTACATCCCTGCAGCCCTGATAGCCTGCAGCCCTGCATCCCTGCCTGCATGCAGCCCTGCAACCCTGCCTGTAGCACTGCCTGCATGCAGCCCTGCATGCCTGCCTCCATCCCTGACTGCTTGCATCCATCCCTGCCTGCCTGCCTCCATCCCTGCCTCCATGCCAGTGCTGGTCTCAGTCTGGGCAGCTGCAGCGTTTACTCTGGCCAGAAAAGCCAACATGATTAATTGGTTAAATGGTTAATTGTTATTTGTAACAAATCCCTGCCACTCTTCTCCTCCCTTTTCACAGTGTGATGCGGGGTGCGGTCGGGAGCTGCTCTCCTCTCCCTACACTGTGCTGCTGCTAAAATGCACCAGGAGAGTGGGAGAAGCCATCGAGAGTGAGGAAACGAGCTTTTGTGTCCACGAGTCCCTTGCCGGGCCAAAGGTTCAAAGACGCCTGAGCAAAATCCTGGACAGCCTCAGAGTTCCCTCAGTTCAATGGTGCCTGAGCATGCTCAGCACTTTCCAGGTGTTTGAGTCCTGTTCTTCGGGACCAATCCTGCATAAATCATCAGGAAAATCGTCAGAGGAAAATAGGGTCTGCAGAACATACTGTGCTGAAGAAATTGAGCAAATCACAAAGCCAATAATAATCAAAGTATTGGTGATCAGACTCAGTCTCTGCTGGAGCTGAATATTTGCTCCTGGTGTTCCTGGGCTCCTTACTACCACTGAAGCCAAATTTTAAGTGAGCATGGATTTTTACAAGTACCAAATTAGGTTCCATCATGAGTTTTCCATTAAAAATACAAGACCTGGGTACTTGGAGCAGATTAGGACTCTGCTTTCCTGGGATATAACAGTGTTTACATCCACTGGGATCCTATAGTGGGTATTGATGGAAGGCAGCAGGGTTTGGTATGTGCTTCTGCAGAATGTAAAGGACTTAGAACACCAATATGGTGAAGTAAAAAAAACCCCACAAAATAAATGTCTGTTGGCCTTAACACAATCTTTTCAACCGTCTTTTGCAGAGAGAATGCTAATAAAGAAAAAAAAAAGTATTTGTTTATGACAAATAAGAATACATTGTCAAAAACTCAATTTTTTCAAGTCTAACATTAAGTCTGTTATTTTTCTTTTTTCTTTCTGCCCTCAATGAACCTGGTACATAGTCTGTCACTGTTGCACAAGCTAAATCTGCATGTAGCTGCCAGACAGGAGCAGAGCTTCACATGAGAGGCAGTGATATTGGGGGTCCTGGTCTGATCCATCCAGGGAACCAGGGAAATTAATCCAGATGGATGGTGCTTTTAAGAAGTGCTTCACTCGCAAAATTCTATAATCAGTAGCTCATGGTGAATGAGAAGATTCATAGCTATTTCTGAGAATAGCTTACACGTCTATTACTTGCAGTGTGATTTGCACCTTGGCAATGTAATGTAATAGAATTTTACATCTGATGAGACTTTAATGTCTGAGTAGGCTTTTTTATACTTAAAATACTTATCAGAATTTGTACTGTTTTCTTCATGAAAGCATATTGTGGAGCTGCCGTCAAGACAGCAGAGAGTGATATAAGCAATGCTTTGGCACAGCTTTGGCAATTCTCAGCTTAGTGACAGCTGTTTGTTCTAGCACAGAGAGATGGCACAAAGTAAACTAGAAGAGACTCACCAGTTTGACAGCCTGACTGAAGCCAAGCTCTGCCCCTACTTGTCAGAGAAAAACCTGTACACTATAGAGTTGCCTGCACTGAAGAGAAATGGGAAAAGGAAGGGTGAAAACGCAACTTGCTGTCTTTCTGCTAGAAGTCTCTTTCTCACTTGCAAGAAGAGGTATAAGCATATTATGTGTGTTGCTCCCAGTTCCCAGATCCCAGTTCAGGGGAACACATGAGCGCAGATTTTGTGCACTGTACAGATGTCAACACAGACTTATTCACATGGACTCTAATTAGTGAACCTTTGATTGGCAGCAGTCAATTCTCCCTAACCCACTTCTTTGGTACAATACAAATAATTACTCCACTACACTCCCATGCTCAACAGACTACTAATCCTTGGATACTGAAGGAGTATCCCAGGCCTGAGCTGGTAGAGAAATCACCCTCAGTCTAAAAGCTCAATCTAGGTGTACAGGACCCTTCTTTTAAGGATTAGTTTTGCTGAAAAATGCAAAAGGTTGACATTTCTCATAAGTAATTATACCTGCATTTTTCCCAGAGCTGAAGCTTTGTTGGTGAGGTGGAACAGCTGTGGACAAAGAGAATCACAGACAGTCTCTGTAAAGCAGACCCTCTTGGATAAATCAACCTGAGCCAAATAATGAAAGCAAAATGCAATTCAACTAAGTGTGCTAGAAGAACTCAAATCTGAAATTGCTGCGCTACCAAACCAGAGTTTAAACCAACCACCATCTCAAGGACCAAAAGTGAGTAATATGATAGGTAGTTGTATGAGTGACAGAATAAATAAAGCAACATTTTCTCTGGACTGGTGGTAAATTTACAAAAGGAGTGTCCAAGGGTTTATGATGAGATCAGCGCTGGTCACCACCTCTGTATGTGGCATGTCAAAGCATGTGAATACTGGCAAAGTTTGCAGATGATACAAAATTATTCACAGTAATCAAAGCTAAAGCTGACTGTTGCAGAAGGAGCTTATAATATCAACTGACAGTGAAGTGCCAGATGAAATTCAATATCGACAAGTACAAAGTAAGGCACTTAGGGAAAAAATAACTCTACTTATACATGTGCAGTGACAGTCTCTAGATAGCAACACTTAAGAAAGATCTTGGGTAACTGAAATTAAGGTATGAGGTTTTTGAAAACATCACTTACTGCCCTGCAACAGTCAAAAGGCAAATTGGATAGTAGGAATTGCTGAATGAGGGAACACAATAAAGTAGAACAGAAAATAGTATTACAGCACTAATCTAATAACTTTCAAAAAGATATAGAACAGGTAGCAAGGATGGTCAGAATTTTGTAACAGTGTATTTTTCAGGAAACAGTAAATAAGAGCTTTTCAGCTTGAAAAGAAGACTATCTGAGGGGACTTGATGTAAGTGTATAAATCACCAATGGCATGAAGAAGGTAAACAGGACAAGGTTTATTTGTGTTTTATTTGTGTTTTATTTGTGTTTGTGAAAGAATTAGGGGCAACAAGTTATCCTACAATAGATCTAAACTATAAGGAAGGATTTTTCCACATGATACATTAAACCATGGGACTTGTTCCCAAACCATCAACTTTTCCTTGCACAAATATGTTTAAAAAAGACTTAGAAAAAATCCTGCCATATAGGACCATTATTAAGATGAAATATCCACCTTCAACCTGTAGCTCTGAGACTCCTATTGATCATCAAAAGCCAGAACAGTACAGACCTCTGTGCACTGACTGCCCCGTCCTTGTGCACGTCCTTAAATATCCATATGGGTTGACATCTGAGGTGAGGTTCTGGATTATAGAGACTTTTAATAACAATCACTAGAGCATTTTCTTTTGAAGGAATGGGAAAATACATCCTGGATATATTATGCAGTGAGAACCAAGGAAGTGGTGTACTGGAACCATATGAAAAACAAGATCCATTTCTCTCCACCTACTATTTAAAAGTTTATTTGGAACAATTCTGCATTGATAACAATTTTGTTTTGATCCTCATTAAAGGACATCTGCCACTCAGAAAGGTTTAGTTATGATTTCTTTAGAAGATTAGGTTGATCTAAGCGGAGCTAACATAATTCAAAGTGTCATCCATAATTAAAAAATATTTTTTGAGAAGATTTTGTTTCAGTTGCTGTTGTATTATGGTCTCAGTCACAGCACCTTTCCTTACACCAGAATATACAGTACTAAGCCCATCTAAACAAACGTCCCAGTCCAGTCCTGAAAGCAGCAACATCCTGCTTACCTCAAAGCCTCTTTCCAGCATAGCTGGAAGTCAGGGTGGCCATTCATTTCCATGCAATTGAGTGTGTGTGTGCTTTCAGATTTGTGGTACAGGAGAAAATCCGAGCCAGAGAGAGAAAGAAAATTGCATTCTTATTTGCTTGTTTGCAGGCCCCATCAGGGGTTCAGATGTACTAGTTCAGTTGCACAGTATCTGTATCCAGAGTGAATATGGGGTCTGAGATATAAATAGGCAATTGTTGAGGGCACCACACAGTTGCTAGCAGCCAGATGCAGGCCTGACAGCAGGAGCAGACAAGCTCCTAGGGCAGCACAAATTAAAATTTGTTCAACTTACTGCTGAGTCTCATGTTACACCTCCTGCAAACATGGGAGGCATGTTCCCGATGGAGCTAAAACCACTGAGATGGAGCTGTTTCTGCTGTCCCACTTTATCACACAGATTTCATGGCCACATTTGAAGACATATTTGACACCTAGACAAAAGCCAAAGACTTTAAGATTTCCCGAGAGTGAGACAAATACCATCCTCAGCCCCACGAGCCTTCAGATACTGCAATGAAGTCTTTGGTAGAAAAACTTTGGTTTCTTTCTTTTCCAAGCAGCTCAGCTTTGATAAATGCAGCAGGATAGATCTGTGCTGTGCATCCCTTAACTGAGTTATATGTATAATCCTCCCTGGTACAGAACATTTACATTCCACTGACCTAGTTGAAAAAATGCATTAATTTTAATTTATGCAAAATTCTCCCAATAGAAGAGTGAGAGGAGAGAGGCGATGTCTTATTTGCAGTCCTTGCCTGCTTGGAGCTAGAAGTGAAGCCAACTTTTTAATCAGGATTTTTTGAAAATGTTGAAGCATTTCAATGGGTGTCTTGTTCAAATAAATCCAGACAGAGCTTTTTTACCTCATATCTATCTCACATGGTCACAGATAAAAAATGTGCCATTAACCTGTCTCCTCTCCACTGAGTGGTGCCTCTCTGCCACTGGAGACCCTGGTGCAGTGCAGCACCAGTGACAGTATAATGCACACTTCAGCCAGACACTTCATTTCAACTCTCTCTGTTGCACACCTCTCTGGAGGCTGATCTCGTATGGAGACAATAGGGAACTTTATTTTTGAAGCAGGAAGTTAATGGTGCATATTCCTATATCATCTGACCTGGAAAGCCCCAAGACCATAGTTAGCCCAGAGCCCAGCCCCAGTGCTGCAGCTCTCTCAAAGGAAAAATGGCCAGTAATGTTTGTGAGAACTAGTTGTGTAGCCCAAAATTTGACTGTAGGGTTACTTCATCTGTCATAGTAAGTCAAACATAACTGGTATATGTACAAAAAGGACTGAGTGGATTTTATATTAATTCAGCATGGAAAATCAGAGGGATAGATGTTTTCATGTTAGAATTCCATTTGGTAAGGATTACTTCGGGGTCTTGACTCAGCAATGTTGCTGCTACTGCAGCCAGCCAGCCCTGTTTCCACATGGGAGGCTGTCAGAGAAAGCAACAGCAAGGAGCCATCATTTTTTGCTCAGCAGGCTTTTTGTCAGCTACCAACATTGCTGTAGTCAGTGCAAAGTATACCAATTAAGTAGCTTTTCCTGCCAAAAGGGCCCAGGAAAAGGAGAGCACCACAATAGCTAAGTCATCTTTTTCTTTACTCCTGTTTAAAGGGTAGATTAGGGGCAGGTGGTGAGCATGAGGTCTGTTCTTTATCCCTGGAGGCTCAAACTCAGCCTGCCTTACTCATGGTGATAGCCCAGCTGTGGCTAAGAGGCTCTTCTCTCTGTGCCCAAAGCAGGAGCTCTGCAAGCCTGAGCAATGCCACAGTTGTCCACAGGAGCATGTATGTGACCTAAGGGAGCAGCTCAAAAGCCACTGATCTGGGGAGATGTTGAGATCCAGACTCTGCCATGAGCCCTCCCAGAAACATCAGAGGCAGCTGTGCTCATGCAGTGTTGCTGCACAGCATGTTTTCTCATGTAGTCCTTGACAGCTACCATGTAAACACGGGAACCACAACCTGAGCAAGGGAGAGGAAAAAAAATAAACAGAGGTATCTGCAACTGTGTAATTCTTACATCTCCTTATCATGTAGTACTCCTGCTGTTTATAGTCTTGCACCTCTCTTTGTTTCAAAATCACCTCTGTTGTAACTCTAAGAATGAGAAAAACGTCCCATGTAGGTGCAAGCAAGCATCTGTGTTTACTGGAGAATCACAGGAATGAATTTTATTACTAATGTGTAAGGGCAGGAGTCACCATGCTTTCAGGAGATTGCTGCCTACCTGACATGGTATTTTTTCTTGGTTGCTGGTATCTTTAGCTTACAGTAAAGCTCATTTCAGATAGAAAGTACTGTAGATATTTTGCTCATTACCAATGGAAATGTGATGGTGTGTTCTCAGTAAGTCTCTGAATGTGCTTATCTCCAGCTGTTTAAGGACATGTATTGCTGAAGAAGGGCAATCCCTACCTACTCAGAGAGATACAGTATCATAAAATGAAGACAGTGATTTATGACAACAGAGAAATTTTTCTTCTTTTCCCCAGCCAAAAAGCAGGCATTTTGCACTCTACCTTATGCAGAATGAAAAAGCTTTTATGAAAAGTAACTTTTCCTGTTTTCTAATAAATGAATACTGATAACATCATGGGTGCAGTATCAGGCAAGTATAAAGAAAGAAAGGCAAGGAAAGCAGGAGGAATAGTGTCCAAAGAAAGTACCCCATCAGCTCCCAGAACATTTACAAAGATCTATTTGATAATTAAACCAGTAATATTAATTTCAGAAATTAGAACCCAATTGTCAACTTCTCAAGCCTAGATAATTCACAAACTGTCAGTTGTGCTTTCAAATACAAACCCTCTCTCACAAACTTTTTTTATCTGTAGCTGGACTTTGGAACAGTCTTAGAACAATTGTTTCAAGAGAGATAAACAGCTATGCAGTGATACAATTTTTGCTAAAAAGAAAGTAAATAGAAATAAGTAATATCAAAGAAACAATGTGTATCTCCATCTACAATTTAAAATTTGGAGAATTCTGTCAGGAAAGGGAATTTTATTAACCATTCTTCCAGGCATGGTTAATATGGAGAAGAGACTAGAGTTGTTCAGTAGCATGAGTAGCCATGGCTTGGTAAAAGCAGGCTGCAGGTGGAAATATTCTTTCAGAAGAATCTTTATTTTCCATGGAATTGCTCATGATATTCAGGAATTTGATTAAAACCTACTTAATATGGATTTGCCATTATTAATCTGGTTTGTTTTAAGAATCAACATGTCATTCTGTAATGTCAGTCTAGGGGCAAATCTGACCAAAGGCTTTCTTGAGAGAGAAGATTGTTCCAAGGTTTTGAGCACACCTGGTGTGTTTTGTGCAGTTGCATGCTGACAATAGCCAAGAAAAGCTGCACAGAATCGTGAGTGTTCTTTGTCACCAGGTAGGATTGCTTCACATAGGGGCAGTCCACTGTGCCATACCCTGAACCAGACCCTGTTCTGTACACAGGGTCTCCACCAGCACGAGCATTGGTAAATGTGTTTTGAAGGAAGAAGTGTTCTATCAAGAGACTGGCAAAGCTTTTTATATGAACTGAACTGGCTCGATGTGATCCCACAATATGTAGGAACAAAACCATCCCTAAACATGTGTTTTGTTTAACTTGTTTGCCACCTTTAGGACAGGCTTGGTTGAATACCACAAGGGTTTCTGGCATGGTAGCCTCATTGGCTTGATGCAGATGCATTAGTCCCTTTCTTCTCGTCTTGCTGTTGTTTTAATTCATATTTATGCAAGCACATTGGTCAGAAACTCTTTGGGACTAAAATAAAGCTTTTTTCCTTTTTTTTTTTTTTTTTAAATTTTGAAATAAGAATTAACCCTTAATTATCCATTCATTATTTCCTGGACCATTTGGGTTACTCATGTTTCATATAATGAGTTAATTCATTTTGTGTCAGTTAGCTGTGTCACATTGTGTCATGTTTCTTGATTGGGCAAATGAAACCTTAGAAATGGGATGTCATAAGTAAGGAATACCTTGTTCATACAGTAGAATCATTCTCGGGTTTGTGTGTGATTGACTGTTCAAATGGTTACATCCAGGCCACCGCAGCCAGCCACCACAGGCTGAATGCAGCATGTCAGCTGCACAGAGAGTAAGTGGAGTTTGAAAATGTCATGACAGACCTGGTCCCGCTGCTTTGAATGAAACATCTCCTTTTTACAAACGTTTTGTAAGGAAAAAGTTAAACTGGCCCTACAAAATGATCAGCACTATCATCTGCTTGTTTGTTTTTGTTTAACAGTGACTTTCTAAAACCTTTTAAATGCCTGTTGTCACCACTGGACTGAGTCTGTTTTTGTAATCTGAATGCACTTCTCAGGACAGCTGTTACCAAAAATAAAAAAAAAAGGGGGGGGAGCAAAAATAAAGAAAATCACAGTAAAAAACAATTAAATTGAACAAAGTTAAAATTTGAAAACTGAATTGATTAAGAAGGGTTTTTTTCTAAATTTGTTTTTGTATTTTAATGCACAAGCATGCCCATCAACCATTCAGCATTATTTCAGCAACTGTAGTACACAGAAACCTTAGCATGCCAGGACTTCATTGTCCTTTGCTTTAGTCTTCTGTCCAGGCTGAGCTTCAGCTTCTCCTCTTTGTATTTTCCTCCATCATTGTATTGACTTGTATTACTTCTATCATCATCATCTTGCTAACAGCTCTTACTTAAATGTAGAGAAAAGTAGGATCTTGCCCATATGTTCATCTTGCTACTGGGAATTATCTGAATAGAAAATGAGCACAAGCAACACTCATTTACCATGAGAAAGCAAGCTGGAAAGTGTCAGAGAGCTGCAATGAATGAACTCCTCTTGCTAATGACTAGCTGGTCTTGTTATTAATATGGTTATAATAACGTTAAGCTTCTCTATTAAGTCAGTAGACAGGTTACACTTCATTTCTAAGAAACAGGCCCGTTTTTCAATTATATTGTAATTCATGGTGCCTTTAAATGCCTGGAAAATGCAAGTTAAAGAACATCTCATTGAAGATTCTGCAAAGTTTAACCAAAACAAAAATCTCTGTTTAGAAAGGACATTTGCTGGCTTGTGATTCACTTCTTCCTTGTACCCAGATGAAGGGAAGAAACTGATTACCCCTGTGCAGATTTGGAACCAAAATTCATAACAAATAAAACTGAAAGTAAATTAAGATCATCCTGAGGACATGACTGAAGTTGTGTTCTTAAAACCCTCTGCCACAGCCCTCCAGATGCTGTTACCTAGTTGTGCTCAGCAGTCACATACTGGTGTGCAGCTGCAATTTTGAAGTGCCTGTCAGCATCAGAGGATAGGTGTTAGAGCACCTTTATCTCTTCCTCATGCCTCTGTGCTCCTGGTCCAAGGGTCCATTTTCAGTCCCTACCTGTTTCTGAGGCAAAGATGTGGTGCAATCCATGCTGGGGCTGTGGGCCACCCAGGGGAGCAGGATCCTCATGAGGCAGGATCCTCATGTCTCTCAAGTTTCAGGATGTGCAGGGAAATAGTGTTACCTCAAGGATGCTCCTGGACAGTGATGAAAGGAAAACACAGCCCATGCTGTTTGCATCTGCATCACTGTACATACACACTGTACATATCTGATCTCCCAGCCTTGCCCAGTCCCAGCAGCACTACTGCCCCTTCCTGCTGTGTACACGCTGTGAGGACTGGCTCCAGTCACAGCCTGTGTCACCATGCCTGTTCAGGAGGGAAGCAGAGTCTTCTTCCCTCTTGGTGTCCTTGTCAGTTGCTCTGTGTCTCTTTCTCACTTTCTTTGTATTGCTCCAATGAGACAGCTCAGCTGCTGCCAGCACGGCAGCAGTGAGTTACTGTTCATATTGTGGGTAGGGTCAGGGCCTGAGGTGTGTCCCTTATTCCCCCATCTCTTGAACTTTTAACTCCAGTGACTTGCACTGCACTGTGGACACAAGCACACCTTTGTTTAAGGTCCAGCTCTGCAGGACTTATGGGAAGAGCCCTGGTCCCAAGCAGTGGGGGCTGTTGTTCAGCCAGTAATTGTAGGGGTGTCTATGATAACAGTGAGCATTTCTGACACTCTCAGGACAAAGCACTGTCTGCAGAGAACAGCCTGTGACATTTCACCTCCCTGTTTAGAATGAAGCAGCCTTTTGAATTTGAGAGTGACTGATATTCATGACCTTTTCATCTCAGAAGTAAAGGTCTGTCTTTAAAATATGCTCTGCCTGCATCTTGGGATGTGCAGTGAACTGACTTGCCCTTGAAAACAGGATTTGAAAGGACTTCATTTCCCAGGGTCTTGGTCCTACAAAGGGAAGTGTGTTGGGGGTTTGATCATTCAGGGTAAGAAATTACACAAGGGATCAGGGGTAGGCAGTTTCACTCTCCATCTTGCTCAGCTGTAACCAATGCCAGAGCATCCTGCAACTCAGGCTGCTGATGGTAGTAGGGCTGGCTGGCTGGAGGAGACATGCCAGAGCCCAAGAACAGGTACCACCACAGGACACAGGACAGGACCTGTGCCAGTGCCAACCAGGTTACATGTGTAGCTTGTTGTCATCCCAGTGTGTCTTCTACTGCCATTCTCTGGTGGGAATTCTTACCTATTGCCAGGGTTTGAGAGCTAGTGCTTCCAACAGCTTGTCCCACTAATGGATTTGAAACCCTGAGTAGTCATGAGGTTTGGAAAATTAAAACCATGTTTTGTAGATCCACCAAATTTTTGCAGTTAGCACAGCAAGAGGAGGAACCCCCATGTAAGGTGCAGGGAAAATGCTTCCTTAACAGGGATGAAGAATTAATTTAAGATACAAGCTATCTCCCTGCACAGACTTATAAAGACACCATGTACAAATGAGCAAGAGGGTTGAGGTGTTTTAATCACAGCTACAGGGCTCTTTCATAATTTCCTACATACCTGAATACAAACAAATATCTGATAGATATAACTGCGGGTCTGATTCCAATTCCTTGCAGGAAATAGCAAGGCTAGGATTGTTGCTTGCAGGCTTATCAAAATTGCAGCCAGATACAATTCCCTATTAAATGATTGAAAAAAATAAGAAAATAAATAGAACCAGGGAGTCAGAGAAGATGATCATAGCAATCTTATGATCATAGTGAGCCTTTTAAGCTTTAAAATTTTGATACTATAGAAAGGATATTATAGTCTGTGTAATACAAAAATGTCTGCTAAGCCTTATTATTTTATTATATCACTAGTGATGCCTAAACAAGATAAAGTTTGTTTCCTCTTTATATAGTGGAAGGGAAGTTGTGAGTACTGCAGAGGTGCAACTGAGAAGTAAATTAGGCTGATGATATTTTGCAGCTTTTGACTTCATTTAGTGTACCTCCTTTTGCATGAATGGTTTTTTCAAGCTGGAAAGCTGTATGTAGGCACGGGGAAAAAAAAACAAGTATATGCATTATCAACTAGTCCTGAGGCTCCTCTAAAGCTGTTGTACCTACTTAGGCAGTGTTTGAAGAACTTTCATAATGACTTTGAAGAACATCATAATGAATTCATGCACCCTACTTCATTTAAATATACAGAGACACCATTTCTAAGTGCATATTCCTGAGTTCTGTTTTATTTTGCACATGAAACAGGAAGGTAGCTGGGGTCGATCCCTGTTCACACTACCATTACAAGGAAATAAAAACTATTTCAGTGAATTCACTTCACGGGTAATACCTCAGGGTGCAATGTTTGGTGCAGTGAGAAGTATCCAAGGAATTAATCCAGGGACCCTGATGCCCAGACAGGCTGAGGAAAAGGGGAAAAGCCTGGTGCAGATTGTGCCAGAGGTATCTGAGCAGGTCTAGCAGGTCCACCTCACTGCAGATAAAGTAGTTGTGGGTGATGGAGAGCTGACAGGACCGCCCTCTCCTGTGCAGGGCATTGTGGATGGTCAGTGTCTGGAAGAGGTGGCTCTGGAGCAGTGTCAGCAGGGCCCATGCTCACAGCTGTCAGCAAGACCACCTCTGATCATGTACTGCCTGCAGCTGATTTGTGAAAGGTAGAACAATGCATGCAGCCTGGATGTGAATTACAGAATACACATTCGCATGGAATTTTATCAGCCATAAATGACAAATCACAGCCAGGTGTTCCAAGTATTGAGCACCTAGACCACACCTGAAAGGCCCAGGTTTTGGGACATTTTGAACACGGTCTTTAAGCCACATTGTCTATAGCTTGGTCTTTTGCCCTTGACAATTTGCTTGAAGAGGTTGTCTAAAGCACAGCAGATCTCCTTCCCAACATGTGCTGCATTACTCTCTTTTTGAGCCAGTGGTATCCAAGCCTTCCCAATGTCTTTCAACAGCCTTTTGCTCATCACAAAAATGAAGGATGGGAAGTTCTAGTTTTCTGTACATTAAATTAAAAATCGAGCAAAAAATAAGTAAAAGTTAAGTTTAAAAATACAAAAAGTAAAACTGCATCTCAGACATAAAGTCATTGTGCTCTTCAGGGGACAGATCAAGATGAAATCTAATCCATGCAGATGAGGCTGACACCTTCCCTGTGATCTGAAGGGGTAACATGGCTAGAAGATTCCTGTAACAGTGACACTAGGAGCTGGCAAAGCAGCAGCAAGTCTAGCTTGCACAGGAGCCTGTGTGGTAGCAAGCTTGCCCCAGCAGTAGTTAAAGCCATCTTGGGTACCCCTACATAACAGGGCTGGCATGCCAGGAAGCTTCACTTTTGAAACAGTACTGACTTCAGCTTGCCCCTCAATCCATACTCTGGTTGCCCTCCTTCTAAAGGAGACAATCTTTTCACAAGCCCCTACTCCCCTCCCTGACACTGCCTCTTGTGGGCAATTAAATAATGGACTAATGGAACGTGTCATGATGGTAAGTGCTTAAAAGATATATCTTTCTGTCTTCAAGACATTTTAGTATCATCTAGCAGTTTCCAGCCATCATGATAATTTATTTAAATGATTTATGTGGAAAAACAAGACATTCCACAATACCTCTAAGACACATCCTGGAGCGTGGCTGTTGCTGGCTAACACTGCCTCTGGGAGCAGAGGTACTCATTTACATCTTGTACTTCTCGTCTCTGTGGGGAGGTGATTGCCCCTGACAACACCACCCCTTGCCAGGGATTTTAAGCATTTCTGCTTGAACAAATATGAAGTTACATGGAATTTAAAAAGCACAGTGCACAGGAACAACATGGAAAAGAATTATTTCAACAGTGCTCAATGTTACAACATGAAACAAAAAGAAATGCAAACAAAAAACTCAAGGAATAGATTTTACCAAAATAAAGACAAAATGTATTTAAGGACTTCAGAACAAAAAATGGGGGAGACAGGGACTGATTAATCTGTGGCAACAGTCAGACACTAGACTCTACCCTGTTAAAACTTTCAGAAGCATTGACTGAAAACAGCTGCAGAAAGTATATTTTTGACCATAAAACTGTAGCAAGCCATTCTGCAAAAACATAGGAGCAATTTATGGGCTCACCATTGCCTCTAGAACTGTCTGGTTTATCCATTTGCAAAAAAATATTGCCAGTTAAACAAGACTGCAGTGTACTAAAAGTTGACTTATCCTATTTCTGAAGCTCTTCAGCGAGCAGTGCCATCCATTCTTCTCTGAACTCAGTGATGCCCCTGCAAGTTACATTAATTTGCAGCCTGGGAGTCTGATCCCAGTCACCTCCAGCTTTACTGCAAATGTCTTCCCAATGCCAAGGATGTGATATATGCAGACATATGACTTCCTTGTCTGCATGCATGGAGCTAAGGGGATTTTGAAACTCATTCTCCTGCCAGTGTGAGTTGGCCAGCTGGAGTCAAAACAGTGTTCAGCAATTTCTGCCTTGCAGACATTGGGAGCAGGAACAGAGTGCAGTGGGCTGGCACTCCTGGACCTGGGCAGGGAGGTAGTCTGAGTGGAGCAAGGGCCAGAGCCCAGGGTCAGGATGCTCAGCTCACACCAGGGCCTGAGGGAGCTCTCCCATGCAGCCAGACATGTGTTTGCAAGCTTGCTTCCAATATGGTTATGGTGACACTGCAAACACCACATCAGAGTGCTCTGGATGGACCTTACTCGGCTCCCCTCTATGTATACTTGTTTTCCAACAGTCAGTGAATAAATTAAGAAATTCAGCGGGTGACTTGTGACTTTATTAAGGCCTTGAGCCTGTGTCACTACAGTAGGAGAGAGACAGGCAAGAGACCCTCCTGCATGAGGTAGTGTGCACCCACTGACCCTTTTCCCAGAGCAGCAGTTGCCTGGCCAGTGGCACACAACTCATTGACCAGGAGGCAGAAGGGACCATTCCAGCTTGCTATGTTTGCAGTCAGAGAGAGCTATCAGGGCTGGGGGGAACATAATAAGCAGGAGTATTCCTAAATCTAAAGAGCAAGTTATTTTCTCCCAGGGACCAGGAGGCCTGTTAAGCATTACAGAGGGTACAGCCTGTCAAGTCAATCAGTAGAGCAATGCTTTGCCACAAACTCTGCCCAAGCTAGGGCACCTCCACACCAAGGACAGACAGCACAAGCTTGAAGGGAGAATGTCCTTGTTCTCCTGCTCTCTGCTGGTGTAATGGAACTACCAAAGCTTTACTGCTACAACCTGAGCCAGCCCAGCTGGTGCTGCCTAGGTAGTAACATGCCCTTAAACTTGGGCAAATGTTTGCCCTGTTTCTCTCTCCATGTCGCCCACCCCTAACCTTATTTCTCCATTTCTGAGATATTTCAACAAAACCAAGTAACCTTGCTGGTAATACCTGTTTCCCAAGGCCACAGTCAATGTGAACAAAGTTAAATAGCCCTCCATCCAAACGAGGACTTTGTCTCTGAAACACTCAGGGTTCAGGCATTTATTTGTTCTCATTGCACTCTGCAAGGCTCAGACTTTCTCAAAAGCAACAAGTTTTTAATAGACTCCTTAGCTTTGATGAAGTGGTGTTTTTTGATAAATAATAAAATACCCAGCTCAGAAATTATTCACTGAAATACCAGCTACAACCTCAATTGCCTCATGTCCAAATCCAATGCTCCATTGCAGTCTACAGCCTCCTTGTGAGGGGAAGAGAAGTGGCAGACATGGGTCTCGTCTCTGTGGTGACATTGACAGGACCCAAGGGAACGGCCTGAAGTTGTGTCAGGGAAGGTTTAGGTTGAATACTAAAAAAAGACTTCACTCAGGGGGTGACTGGACACTAGAACAGGCTTCCCAGGGCAGTGGTCACAGCACCAACCTGAGAGAGATTGTTTGGAGAATGCTCTCAGGCACTTGCTGTGACTCTTGGGGATTTTTGTGTGTAGGGACAGGAGCTGGACTTATGAGCCATATGGATCCCTTCCAGCTCAATATAGTCTTTGATTCTGTGACAAGCTGGTCTCTCTGTAAACAGAAACTCCACAGGATCATGATCCTGTTGATTTAGTGGGTTTTTCCCATTTAGTTCAACAAGAGCAGGAGGAGCCACTTTGTTCACTTAAGTTACACTTGCAGACAGATCTACTGACTCCACGGAAGTTATGTCACTCTCTGATGTCAGAACACTGAGGTTTTGATTTTGTGTATGCTGGCATAACTCAGCAATACTCTGAGTAAGTAGGTGAAGTCTGACCTATGTCCATTATTTGAAATGATAAATACCTGGATTATTTGTCATCGAAACACTGATTGCTGGTTTATAAGCTCAAATGGGCAAATCACTAGCAATAAAATATCATTTTGCCTCTAGCTGAAAGTTTGATAGCTGATAGGGAGTTTGGAATATTAACTGGTGCAAATAAAAAGTAAAGAATACTCTGAGGAGATATCCTAAGGACAACTCTGGACAGACTCCAAATTGAAGCCAAGAAATGGGTGTCAAATACGTACTAAGATGGAAAAGCAGCAGGCCTGCTTTTGCTATTAGCAGAGTGTTTTGATTCAGATGCAGTAATAAAATGAAATTAAGAGGATGGATAAAAACCTGAAGTTCTGGAAAAGGGTATCTTAGGTAACAGAAAGGCTTGTTGATTCCCATAGGAGTCTTATTCACCTGTGAAATCTACCTTCTTAACATTGTTGGGTTTTTTTAAGAAACACAAATGCTGCTTTACATTTTTAAACAGAATTAATCTTCTATCTGTAAAGACTAATGGCTGGTGGAAAACAGAGTGATCTCTAGGAATATGGGCTATAGGGATGTGCCGGTTTTACCCTGGGGGAAGGGCACACTAGCAAGTTTTGCTCCATGAGAACTTCCTCTGTGAATTGATGGGACCAGTTGGAGGTTGGTTTAGTTGTTGACAGCCTGAGAAACCAATTGGAAAAGTCGGTTCTCTTCGTGAATCGCATTTGAAGCAAGTAAACCCTGGGAAAGCTCTCCTGCATTTCCAGCCTCTCCCAAGGTAGCGCTGACCTGGCCCGGCCCAGGCGGGAGCGGCTCCGGAGGCCGCTGGGCCCCGTCTTTAACCGGGGGTCCCAGTGGCCGAGGGGAGCGGAGCCCATTGCTGGATTCTCGCCTTTTCCCGATGTTCCCGTGGCTCGGGGGGCCCTGCCCTGCCGCCCTCACGGGCTGGGGGGAGGCAGCCGGGCCCGGTTCGGGAGAGCCCCCAGGGCTTTGTGTGCTGGGCAGGGCAGAGGGAGAACCCCCGGGCTGCGGCTGGAGCTGGGGGCGGGCAGCGCCGGGGGAAAGCCATGGACACACGGCCTTGGCACCCATTTCTCCTCTGCGTGCGCTTTGCAGTTCTCGTCCTGCCCCTCCAGCGTGGCCTGGGCACCCTGAGATCCTGACACAGCTCCGGCATGGCCTGGCACAGCCCCTGCAACTTCTGGGTGAGATTTTAACTTTTCCAATGCTCAGATAAGACTTACAGACTTTCATCTTTCCTTGGGTGAGAGGGAGAACAGAAAGGATACACCAAAGTCAATGAAGTAAAAGCTAAGTTTCTAAATGGAAGGAGAATGAGGAGACGCCATGAAGGTTGGCTGAAATATCTTTTTGTAAGTTGTAGGGGCGGACTGTACTTCACGAAAAAATTCCTTTAAACCATGAAAAAAAGAAAGACATGGGAGGTGAAGCAAGGTGTAAAGTGTTTGAAGAATCCTTTGCCCCGAGGAAAAGACGGGGATCTCTGTTCCTGGGAATGAAGTATGAACAGAGAGAAGTGAGCTAAAGAGAACTTTTGCTTTTGAGTAGCTCATCCTTAAAAGTAATACCCCATGACTTTTTAACATGGCCTGCAACTCAGTTCTGGAAAGACTGTAAAGTGGGAGGAAATTCATGATAGCAGACCCTGGGTGGCTGCTAATCATGAAAAAGGAGTCGAGAGAACTGGCGATTTCCTCTCTTGGTAAAAGATCCTTATAGCTAAACAAAAAGAAACTCCTCTCCCTAAAGTGAACTGGAAAAGATTATTTAAGTAAGGAATTGAGCGAAGTGTCCCTGTATGTTGTTAAGCTGTAACAAAGGGGGAAAGAAGAACTGGTCTGAAAATCTGTTCTGAATTTATTATTATTATCATTAGTGTTGTTAATAAAGCTTTTTTCTTTATTCCCTTTTTGAGTTTTAGGCCTGCTTTACTTTTACTTCTAATCCTATTTCACAACAAAAGGTAAATATATTACAATTGGCAAACCTTAAACTATTACAAGGGAAGGTCTGGAAGGTAAACCACAACCACAGTTTACAGTGCTCAAAGTGCTAAGTGTTATTCGTCTGTTTCCATACATGGCTGTAACTGGCTTTATCTTCTTTAACACACTACAGCCTACAAGATACAGCACTTTCCTCTTACCATGCTATCTCCTGAGCATAGACAACACTGGAAATGATGACACCTAAAACTACTGACATGGCCTAAATACTGTGGAATATTGTATTTGCTTTGTCCAAACCAGGCAGAAAGTCAGGACTGAAGTAAGCTGACATATCTGGCTGAGATGGGGTAGTCCTGCTTGTGGAGTCTGGACTGACAACCACTGAAGGGCAGCCCAAGTAGAAAGCATGTGTTAAATTCATAAGCACAAAATCATTACCAAATAACAGCAACACTGCTGTGTTCTCCAGTTTGGAAGGAAACCTTATAACCACAGATTTGATTGAGCTACTGCTGGGAAGTCAGTGTAATCATCACCTTCAAAAACAGGTCTGTTGTATGTCACATAGAGACAAATTGCTCATGACACTTTGCACTGTTCAATTACTCTTACTTATAACAAGATTGAAAAGAAGTTTCTCAGGGTGCTTTTAATCCCCTTCCTTCCCTTTGCAGAGCTAGTGAGGGTGCTTGGCTTTAGGTTGTCTTTTTGATTCCCTGAATTAAGGAAGTTATCCTTTCCAAGCAGCTGGGCCTGAGGCTTTTTGCATCACACAGGGACCTTTGGGAGCTGGCCACAGGCAGGTCAACATGAAAAAAGGTGGCAGAAATCTGCAAGATGTCATTGGCTTCAGCTCTTCCATCAGCACATACTATACAAAGCAGAATTTGCCCTTAATAATCTTTTGTTGTTCTTACATCAAACAGCTAAATTATGCCCACTAATATGTGTAAGAGGCTTTTCAGTTATCTTTCTGATGTAAATTATATCATTTTGCATTATCCACTGATTATCTGCAGTTTTGAAAAGTACCACAGATGTTGAGCAAAGCCTATATGTCAGTTCTCTCCTCCTCTGAGAACAGCATTCAAGTAAGCAAAATTGAAACGGTCCTGTGGGAATTCTAGTTTAGCTTTAGCTCAAGAGGGAAAACAGTCTGGGCTTCAGAAAGTTTGTCAGGTATTTGATGAAACTGTGATTAAAGGACTGGGTGTGGTCAGCTCAGCACCTGGATGTATACCAGGTCATCTCCAGCACATACATCCTCTCCCCTTGCTAGATGCCTATATTGAGCACAGTGCAATGTTACGTTTAGCAGGTGCTTCAGGTCCATTAGACTACAGCCCAGTGTGAGATCTGCCCTCAGCTCTCATTGCACAACATGGAATAAATTGTATTTGATTATGGCAACATGCTGACAATGCCAAGGTTAGTGAACTAACAAAGAATACTTAATGAAGTCAAATTATGTGTGATTGTTTTACTAGGTGGCATTAAGGATTTAGAATAATCATTGTAAAGTAAAGCCTCTACCCACCTCTGACTGAGCTCTTGCAGAGGTGCACAACATTTCAAAAAACAATTGATTCAAGAAAAATCAAGTATCCAAAAAGTCTGCAAAGCAGCATCAGCCAAACGTGACTTTAGTTACTGTTTTTAAAGAGCAGTGACGGGAAAGTATGAGGGCAAAGAAGGAACTATATCATGACTCTGCCTGGTGTTACTATCACAGTATAGGTAGATCACCTCTCTGGTTGTGCCTGTGTTAAATCTCAGTAACCTGCCTTATTTGCAAGTTCAAGCTTTTGTTAGTCCGTAACATAGCCTGGGACTGTAGTCTACAGTTATCTATTTAATGGTGGTTTCTGGACCATATCTTACTGTGTAATCAAATAAATTATGACAGAAGACTTCTCCATAAGTCCACTAAAGGCACTCACAGAACACTGCTAGATGGTCAGACATCCAAGACAGGAAGGAGTAAGAGGAGCCTTTTCACTCAATTCCATTAATCCCTTTGAAGGTCTGAAGTTCTGTCAAACTCACCCATTCCTTAGTTTGTGGAAGTTAGGGATGATATGGCTTTGTAGGACTCTCCTTCCTTCTATACTGAACACCATACAAGGTTGCAATGGGGCCATAGACAGGCCTTGATCTCACATCGAAGGGCACAGTATGAAAGGCACCTGCCAGAGTTGAAAGAATCAATTCTATCTCTTTTTCTTTGCCAAAAAGACTATTGATTCTCTATACTTACTCCTGCAACTTGGCTGACAGGTTCACAGGACAGAAAGAATCTCAGCTAACAACAGTGCTGCTTCAGCCAGTTGTTCTTAATAACCCTGCCAAGGAAAGAAGATTTATAGACAGGAGCTGAAAAAGGCAAGAGAATACTTTTTTTTTAATGTAAGAACATATTTCAGGACACTTTGCTCGGGTACCAGTTGTCTCATTTTTTTCCACAAAGCTTCAAGAGCAGTCTCTGGAGTGTTTGATGGGTAAGAGGTGATATATGAAGTAGGATAGGAGGATATACATAAAACTGGTTGGTCTGTGTGTTCCCTCATATAGCAGCAGCTGTATAATAGTAAAGGTTCTTAAATCATCACCTTCTAGACTCACAACTAACCCACTTCCCACTGAAGTTAATTAGAAAACTTGCTGATCTGTATGCAGGTTATATGCTTAACACAGTCGAGGTTTGTCCCTCCGCACATCCTCTTGTTTGGATGTTACTGGCATGAGCACACATTCTTCTTCAAAATTAATAACCAGCTCTTTCCACATGACCTCTCTGCTTTGTCAGACATCTATATGCTAACCTGCTGTTTCAGAGACACTACCAAATCTGGTAAAATGCACTAGCAAATAAAGGCAATACAATAAAACTAGGAATGAAGGCAATTGGTTGGATGTTACTGCTGTGGTAGAACGTGTGTCAAAAGAAGGCATGTGCCATGCTGGCTGTAGGATAGCTCTGATTTACTGTACTTTCAAACCATACTTTAAATGCACTGTGGAGAATGTCTGTAAAATTTTTCCTCTCACCTAAAGCAGTCCCTTCTATCCATTATCTTTATGTACCCTCTGTCATCCAGAGAATAGCTAGTGGAAATACCAACCAGCCCAAAGTACCTCACAGGCTGGCACCTTGGCCTTTACAATGCTTTTATGGGAGATATAATGAAGACACCCAGCAAAAATAGATTGATAAATGAGATAGTCTGCACATGCTTGTTATGTGACTGTGACAATGAGAGATGATAGAAATAGATATTTCTCAAGCTTTACTCTTCAAAAAGCAGCAGAGATAAGGCCAAGCTTCTTTCATTGTTTTATTTTTTGTAAATCATGCTTCAGTAAATCATGTGAGTAAAAGTCTTGTTTATATTGAACTTTCAGTCTTGTCTATTTGTTGAACAGCATCAAGCAGGTAATGTTTGGAGGACTTCTGAGGACTTAGAGTCTCTCAATTTGATCTTCCAGCATATATTCCATACTGGAACAAAAAGCCAGCACCCTTGGCAAGAAAAAAAAACAAAACAAAACAGAGTCTGGTAAAAACATTATGCTTCTTGTATTCTGGCAAAGCACTGAATAGGAGTGAGCTTTGAACTCTTAGATGACAAGGTGTGCCTGGTGAGCTTTAGTGCCAGGGGGAGGGAGTCCCCTGGAGATATATACTACTCAGAGAGAATTTAATCACTAAGGTGTTTTTAGGTTGAAACACCTGAATGGTGGATTAGACTGAATTATGGTCACAGAATGTGCTGACAGGTGTTCTCCAAGTAGGAACCAATTAAAGAAGAAAGGACATTTCTTTCTGTAAGTACAAATCTAATTTTTCATTATTCTCCTGAATATACAATATAGAAATTATTCCGCTTTAATAGATAGGGATGAATTCTAAATTGTGCCTGAGTCTCTCCCAGTACTAAGCAATTATTTCTCCCTTTTTCTCACCCTAAACCCTTAGGCTAGTTTAAAAAAATAACAATATTCCAAAAGGTTTGGCTGTCACTTTGCTGAACAGTGGTTTCTGGCTAACAGGACAGAGTTCACAATCAACCTTAAAAGGCCTATGGTAGAAACTATTAAATACCCCAGTTAGGAATGAGATGGAGCAGTCCCCAAGGGACCTTTGTGCTCTGATCTCACTGACACTGGAAGAATAAATAAGTGCATAGCCTGTCACCCTGGCTAATAACTCCCAGAGACAGGGGTTACCATTACGCAATGGGAGTTAGCCTATGTTTCAATGATGTCTTGCTACTAAATTTGCCTTCCTGAAAGGCTTTTAATGACTATAAGAAAAAAAGAGATGTCAGACTCGAAGCTTATGACCTACCAGTCTGGGTCTTATGACAGCCACCACTAAGCAAGCACAGAAGAATATTTTTTTTAAATAATGTACTAATAGGTTTTCTTTGGAGGGGAATATGAATTATAATTTTCCTGTCTACAAGGAGTACAAATATTTCTTGACCAGGCAATATCCTGGACTGTACAGGACACTGCAGGAGGGCCCCAGTAACCATAACAAGGAGGAACCAGAGGAAGGACAAAGATTCAGTATGCAGTGCTCTATGTCATGTTGTAGGACCCCGAAAAACTCACTGAATGAGACTTTTAGAAGGGCTTACAGCTGTTCATGTACTCTGAGTTGGATGCATGGGAGAAATACTGACAAGATATTCTCAAGAGTTCAAAATAGAAAAAAAACCCAAAAAACTTTTCTGGCAACCTCAGACAATCAGAGAAGTTTGGCAAAAGGTTTAAAGCAGCATTCAATAAACATAAAACAATTCTTAAAGCATTATCTTCACAGGCTCTAAGCCAGTTTGATTTTAAGTTGCTCAAAAATTCCAAGAAGATGGAACTAGAAAAAGAAGGTAGACAGAAGAAAACAAATACAGCTACCAACTCCCAGGTTCCAGCAGTGTTCAACTGATATAAAGGCCAAGAAGAGGTAGGATCAAGGTATGCTTGTCTCATGTTCCACTTTAGATATCTCTTGGCTTTCCTGGGCCCTTCCCCCAGGTGGGACTTCCTGAGATGCTGAACACTTAAGGTGGAAATTTTGCTGATGGGAGAGTAAGGAAAAGTAATTATTGATGGAACCTGCAAGATTAGGAATAGTGACATGTTAAAAATGTTTAATGCTTTTATAGGTTCACCTGCAGGAATCAAAGTCAACTATGAAGGCAGGAGGTGTTAAAGTCATTAGTGCCAATTACTAGTTTTAGGAGTTAAGAAACAGCAATGGAAACAAACTATTTTCAACTTTTAATGCCACAAGAACAAATCAGCTACAGTGCTGGTTAGAGCTGCCAGTATGATGGATACACTGGGAGGTTGTTTAGGCAAGAATGGAGAAATGCTGGTTTTCTTAAAAAGCTTTTAATTCTTTACCTCTATCATATGTCTTTATTAACTTTCAAGTGAAAAATGGAGCTGGATGTTTCCATAGGGTGCAAACTGAAGCAGAAATAAATAGAGAGGTACTTTACAGCCCGAATTCCTACTAACAGACCTTCAGAGCAGATTTACAATCTCTTAAAAAGCCAAATCTAAGGTTCTGACCCCTTCTTGAAAAAAAATAATTGGAAATAATTGAAGTTATGACACTTCTCAAACGCCTTTTCTATTTACAACCCTCAAGTGTTTTACAAGCATTAACTTACTCAGGCCCCAGGAGAGCTTTATTACTTTTCCCTTGCTCTCTATTTTACAGGTGAAAAAACAATGCAGAAGTGAAATGTCTTTCCCAAGATCACATAAGTTCTGTCTTGCAACCACCAATTTTGATGCTCCTGTTCATGCTCTATATCACACTGACAAGTTAATGATAGTCCCCAGTGTAAAATAGTCTGCTGGGAATAAAACGTGTAACCCATCAAATATACAGCTTGTTTACTCTTGTTAACATTTAAAATGCCTCTTTAAATAATATGTTTTCAGTGAGAAATTTGATCAATTCATGATTTATACCATTAAACCATGCTAAAGTATTTTTTTGAAGTCAAATCTAATTAAATTGCTGGTAACTTCAAACAAGAAGCCAGTGATTCATTGAAGAATTTATCTCTGTCAGATTTGCAGTTTAAACATATTAAAACTTGATTAATTTATAGGTATTTTGCTCTATTTAAAACTATCAAGGTTATAAATTCTGAACAGCTACCATGCATATGGTGAGGAATGCAACATTCAGAATAACCTTTTTTTTTGCAATAGGAAACATTCTTTTCCACAACCTGCATGTTTAACCTCTGAGATATCCCCTTCACAAAACATAAATTATTCTGTTTTACTTGTGTGTTTTAGAGACCATCAAGGGGCAGTGTACTTTCTTTTTCTTTTCTTCAGTGAGTGACTGCCTTTAAAATCACTTTAAGTGTAAGGCATGAAATATTTCGTTGTGAATTTACATATGTCTTCCAACAGCAGCGGAAATGCCAAAATAACACCTTCAAAACAGGTTGGTTTTGAGGCCGTTTCCATATTTAAGTGTCTGGTTTGGGATGTCTGGAAACAACCTGGTTCAAAGGGTAGATTTTCAGCTTGATGTGTCTCCCAAAAGATCGTGTATATTTATATATGTAGTATGTGTGTGCCTGTGCACTGAGCTCTCTGAATGGGGGACTGGTTTCTGCTGTGAATGTTCCCAGTCCCCTCGAATGGAATCAAACTTCCAGATTCCAAATCTTGTGTTTTGGTGGAAAATGAGCTCAGGTGTCATGGGCTGTCATGGTGTTTATCTCCACTGGGTCACCTCTTGGGCCATAGCTGCTTCCATTCAGAATAAAGAGCATCATCCACTTGAGCATCCCTCATGGGAACTAAGACTTTTCTCTTCCTGCAAATTCCTCCCAGTCTTGTTTCTCCTAACTATTTGTCTCAAGCCTTCAGATTTTTCTCACTCCTGGATCTATTTTTAAAACCTTTTTTTTTTTTCCTATAATATATAATCAGAACTCACCTGACAGAAGAGTGTACTCAAGACTTCAAAAAAGCTGCTTTAGGACCACATGATAATAAATTCTCCATAATCCCAAATATAGACGAAATACAGAGCAGGGCCTACAGAAAAACGAGAGCATTAGTGTCAGCAGTTTAGAGAGAATTAAAAAGAAAAATAACATTCCATCCCTGAGGAAAAATCCAAGTAGTGCATAAGACTAAAAGGAGCATTTCTATTGGGAATTGCATATGAAATAGATTTTTAGTTCAAAATAAGAAAATCAGTTGGCACTACATAAGGATTATATTGATCAAAAATAGTCTTCTGAAATATCAGGATTCAAAAAAGAGACCAAGTAAAAGAAAAGATCAAGTAAATTTACAAATGAAAGTAAGCAACCCAGATGCAGGAGAACCTACATCTTGAACTTACAGCAGAGATTGTATGTGTTCAGACTCCAAATAAGGCATATGCTTCTTGCAGTTGGGAAAATTTGAAACCTGACTTATAGCTATGGTCCATAACAGAACTAGATTTATTGACCACCTGCTGTGAAAACAAAGGCTTTTTTTTTGCAGCGAGACCTCAGCTTGCCATTTGTGGAGTGTCTCCTGTGTCATTTTCACAATTTCCTAGAAGACCTGATTAACCCAGATGCCAGTGCTGCTCCGTTCCTGCATGCTCACCAATCAGTGCAGGATTTAATAAGATGCCAGGTGAGACCACTGAACCTCCTGGTGAGCTATTGAAAGAAAAGTGAGTGTGCTCACTTTTAAAGATATTTAGAGATTTATTTGATTTCTCCACACAAAGTCCTCTATAATTTATCACTTCAGTTCACACTTGTTCTGTTTTCTGCTGTATTTTATTTTAGAAGGGGGCCTTTCTCTCCTCTTTTTTACTCTAACCACATCACAGGTTTGGATCTGTGACAGTTATCAGAGCACTCCAATCCCTGTGTTTAGCTATTTTCCTATCTGCTGCACTAATAAGCTCCTCCAGTTGTTCTGCTGAGCACAGAGATGCTGAAGTTATACAGATCTCAAATGCATGTGTACTGAGCAATAAGGTTAGAGTATTCTTTAATTTGTGAGTTATGTTATTCATAAATATACTGAGATATGAATGGGCACAGAGCTAGAACAAGCAGGGGATTGATTCTTAGTCTTCTGAGCTGCAGAAGAAGCCTGCTCTGCTTTACTAAATCACAGTAAAACAACCCCCTCATCTAATGGTTATTTAATTTTATCCAACAGGTCTCCTTAGAAGAGGCAGATTTTCTGTGAGAAGCTGAAAGCAAAATCAAACATGACACTTTGGGATGTTCACCAAAAGCAGCTGAATGGATGAATGAAAACAAACACCAGTTTTTCTCCAGTAGTTCAATACCCAGGGTTGGAGACATGACAAATTTTATAAATAAAAAAAATCCTTGGGCTTCCATTGTTAACTGCTGACAAACAGAAGTGATCTGTTAAATTTATTTCAAAACTTGTGTTTATTTAGCATTATAAGCATAGAAACAGCACCATGGAGCTGTTGGATGCTATGTTGGCAGTAACAGCAGCTATTGCAACTATTCTCTGTAGGAAAGTCTTCCAAAATTAGCATGGACAGCAAAGTGCAAAAACAATGCAGGTACATGAACATACAGATAGTGGATGTCATTGCCACTCTGGATGACCGTGAACTGGGTCTCTCACTACATTTACTAAGCAAGGTAACAAGGCATATTTTGTTTCTGATTCTTCTAAATGGATACCAAAACTGACTGCAACACGAGCATGAGGAATAGACTGGTTGATTGTACAGAATAAAATCAAGTTTTTACTACAAATCTACCTCAAAATGGTCAGTTCTGGCCGGATTGAGAAGTCAATATATGCCAAGCTACCTTGCAGGTGATGTTGAAGTAGAAAAATAGATGGGTTCATATATACCTGGGAGGAAAATTATCTGGAAATGTAAGCAGTCAGACCAGTACTGGTCTGGTGTAAAATAGAAGGCATGAATGATACTCAGAAAAATGTTTTAGTGAATGGGCATATCACCTGCTTAAGTTATATCCCAAAAGTCTCAGTGAAGCTGATGTTGTTGTCTTAGGCTGAGCAACTCAACTTTGCTGCTCAAAATCATTAGTGGTCTTTGGAGATCTTGGTCCTTTATGTGGAGAGCCATTTGCAGGTGAGTAGGTTTTTTTAAAAGCATGTTGCTATATCGCATTAAAAATACATTACATTATATTACATTAAAATACACTGTTGAATAGCTATGTAAATAAATATATAAATTTATTTATTCCTTTCAAGAGAGAGCTGTGGGCATGTTATATTTATCTCCACTGAGCATTGAAAAAAGCGTTAAGAGCTTGTGCAAAGAAGTAAGGGTTGAGTACTTCTGAAAGATGGAAGCAAGCACTACCTGTCTTCTGTACTGCTTACCACTGTTGTACTGCTCAATCGTAGTTTCACAGGACTTCAGGCAGATATTAAATGGCAACTTTTTATGAATTTAGACAAACTTACTGAGCTGACTGCATGCAAGAAGACATTTTCTTTCTATGGTGATTTATCTCCTCTATGTGGCTGGAGCAATAAATATTCCTAAAATTAACACCATGCTCACTTGTAAAATAAAATCCACATTAATCTCAACTATCAGAGACAACTATAAATCAACTGAAAGTGAAGCAAGGCAAAGAGGGGTTGGAAACAAAGCCCCATCCCTGGCAGCACAGTCCTAGGCACACATTATAGCAATGCTGGCTGAGACTAGCTGTCAAGAGGCCCCAGAGAACTGGCTCTTGGGGCACCTGCAACAGCATTGAACATGAATCTTCAGGTCTCTGTGAGCCACATGCAGGTCCTGGAGACTACTGTGGGGAATAATTATCCCTGCTCCAGGAAGGAGACCAGTAGGAAAGCTGAATGTTTTGCCAACAGAAGGAGGAATGAGTAACTGGAGAGCAGAAATACAGAATGCAGAATGTAACAGAGTCTTTAAATGTTAACCATCAGTCCTCATGGGTCAACAGAACCAAGCAACTTCCCCTTGTCCAGGTCATGTGTCTGAATCACAGGTGTGTGTACCCAATGTGTGAGTTATGCTGGCTCTGTCTGCAGCCAGTCTTCTGAAAGAATTACTGAACTCTTCTATAAAAATTGTTTCTAAATTATCTTTCTTGGGTTAAAAGCCTATGCTGTTCTATTTGAGCTAGCTCTGAAGAACCTCCCCCAGAACTAAACATACAGGATTCTCTACAAGCAGTGCCTCCAGCTGATGCCAATTGAGGGAGCAGGAGTTGTTCCATATTTGAAAGCTAAAGGTGAGGAGATGAAGGGAAGAAGTACACATTGCCCTCACATTCTGAAATAGCTGTTATTTCTACTGGATTCTGAACTACAGTGAAATTCCTATTATTTTCTTAGCCTGAATAAACAACTTCATCAGGACACCCTTTCATCAAAGAATGCTGTATACAGGTATCTATGGATGCTGTATCCTATAGATGATATACAGATTCATTATTAGATATACACTTATAAAGTCTCCTGGTCTGTAATCTAAACATGCATCATTTGCTATCAGATTTGCAGCACTCTGATATTTGGTGCTCCAAATTAGTCCTGGGTGAATTCTGTCTCTGCAGCTCACCCATTTTTCTATTACAGCTAATCCAATTACCTCAGACTCTTATCTTCCTTCCAGTGTGCACATATGCCATCTTCCTCATGGAAGCCATCCCACAGAAAAGTTAATAAGCATATTTATGTTAGAGAAGCTATGGACCAAAGTGTTTATGGGCACAGGAATTTATTATCTTTGTGGTAAGCGAAGAAATGTTGATGGACAAGATGGACAAGTGATTTAAACAAATAAAAAGGAAGCATGAATGGATAGATGAAAAAGGCTACACCTCACCCCCAGTTCAGACTCGTAATAGCACAAAGAGAAATATTTTGGAAAGCAGATGTTTGACACTGGAGAAAGCTTTTGAACACAACCTCTCTCCCTTTCCAAAATTAAAATACGCAGTGTACCCGTTGCTGATGAAGTTTCCCACCCTGCAGATGCCAGTAGGGTCTGACAGTGCTCACCAGAACTCTAAGCAAGTCAGAGCTAAAATTTTACTTTCTTCTAACTAAAACTTGTTGTAAAGATAGGAAAGAATCAGTGTCTTCTCACACTTGAGCTAGTTACAGAAAAGAGTTTGAGTTGTGAGAGACAGAAGATATTAGCAGAGTCAAAAATTCCTGGAGGCCTTTGCACACAGGTGGTGCACTGCACACTGCAGCCTGAGTGTGAAAATGCACCCACGGAGTTTGTCAGCTTACCCCAAGTAATTATAGGCAAAATCTTTCTGGTGCAATTATTCTCTTTCTGCATCTGTGTGGTGACTTATTTTCCAGACTGCCAGTGGCAAGCTCAGCTTCCAGATTCAAACACCAAAATGGGATCCAATAACTGCTTATCTGCTGTGCCTGGGAAGAAGCCTGGTGACTGAGGTACATTTTGAAAGTTGGAGGGGCAAGACTTCTACTAGCTGAGAGCTAATCCTGCTCCAGCACCACAAATTTGAAAAGGACTAATGCACACCCTGAACAGTGCTGCCATCCCCACCAAGGGGGCAAGGAGTAAAAGCCCTGTGACTCTGGAGCTGCACCTCAGAGAGTGCCTCTGTCCTGTCACCCCCTCTTCCCCAACCAACAGGGCTGGGAAGAAGGAGAGATCAGCACCAGGTTAACCTGTAGAAGGGAAAAGGAGATGAAAAGGGTAAAAAGAGAACCAGCCTGTTTGCTTTGGGATCCAAATCAGCCCTTAGCCATTCTAAATAGCTCTGTGCAGTACTGTCAGTATAGCGGATGATGGATTATTACAGCAAAAATTAGCATTATGAAAATATATTCAGGTGCAGGAGAGGGATGGGGCAAACCAGTATATGGTAAAACAGCTTTGTTGTGAGACAGTTCTTTATCTCAAGAGTAAACATTTAATCCCCCAGGCAAGAAATCATAACTGTTCAAATCCTCCATAATTAAAGGAGCCAGAGGATATACCATCTTCAGGACCTGATTTCCTCTCCTGGTGGGAGGAGGCATTGCAAAAACTTTCAAACGGGCAGTAGGGGATTTTTATTGAAAGCAGCATGGCAGGCCCGGTGTGTTCCTAACTTGGGTTCTTCCTGAAGACAACAAAGACAGTGGGCTTCTACCTGCAATATCCAGTATATAATGGCAGAATTACATTTCTAGATCTCTAGGACAAGTGTGTGGAGCTGGACTGTGGATTTCCAGTTCACTGGACTATGCTCTACAGGCATGGGTACACACAGGCTGTTGCAGGCATTTCAGCTCCTCTCCCACAGCTGGGACTCAGCAGGACTGCTGCTGTCATCTGGCCAATTTTTGTAGAGGAAACCAGAAAAGGGCAGCTAAGGAGGTGATTGGATAAATAGCAGGTTGTTCCCAAGAAATAATAAGTTACCCTTTGCAAACAAACATTTCAAAGACAGAGAATCGCTTCTCAGTTTCCTTAATGCTTGCATTTTATAACTTCTCACTGTTCTTCTCTTCCCTGCCTATTCCTCAGCATTTGACCAGGGCCTTATTAAGTGAAAGCTTAATATTGTCTTATCCCTTGTCACTGCAGCAATAAGCAAAAGAAAATAATATTCACATTAGACAGCCACTATAGCTTTGGATACACAGAGAGTAAAATGGATGCATCTGTTCATAAATACAGAAATGTTTTCATTGATTACAGGTTTCCTCCTTGCTCATTACAAGAAAAAATCAATTATTCTTGTCTATAGGTACAGCAAGATTACTCACAGCCAAGTTAACAGCAAGGCACTCCACAATTGTTTCTGTAATTCAGGTTTAAAGTCATTACAGCAGCACAAATCAGAAGGATTAAATGAGAAGGAGGGTATGCTGAATACAGGAAAATACTGTATGCAAATTTTGGTAATTCACGACTGAGTCACAAAAAAATATGTATTCAAAATCTGTCATTATTTAAACATTTAAGAATACAGTGCTATGCATTTATGTAATGCCTTTCATCAGAGGATCTCAAAACACTTAGGAAGCACTGAGATGAATGCATGATGATGTTAGTCTTGCAGGACGGCTGTGGGTGCATTTCTTTTCAAATCAGCAGCTAGTGGCTCCCACGGATTTCCAACACACCAGACTAATACTTGATGGTCTCAAGGAAGAGAAAGGCCTGACAAAGATGAATCTGAAACATCCTCTGGTCCTCAAACAGGTTCAGGCTCTGTTGATCCTCACAGATGCATTTCTAATATCCTTTAAAATATCCAGTGATAGAGCAATTAAAAATATATCTAACCTCTTTTTTCTCTCTGATTATACCACAGTGCCATCATGTAATCAGCAAGCAAATATGTTGCAAATAAGCAGCAGGAAAATGCATTGCAAATACAATAATACTCCCAAAATTTTCTCACTTGCCAAGAATTCTTTGTACCATCAAAACCATTATGTGGCTCATCACTCATCACAATAAAGAAAGCACTGGAATTTTTTAGTATGTTCTTTCATCTGTTTTCAGTAGGCTGAGCAGAATGGAATTTTAAAGTGAGAACACACCTTAGGCTGTGTGGAGCAGTTTGGGCACTGATGTTAGGAGTCATGAAGAGGGAAGCCTAAATCACTGTCTTCCTGGGACCTTCTGAGAGCTCTCTCACTGTTTGGTGAGACAAAGAAGACTGCAAGATAAAGACTACTCCAAGGTGTAACTGCTTCAGCTGGCCGAACTATGGACTGCCAGGCCCTACTGAGGATTTTCTTCCTCTTCCTAGTGCATGTATTTGTTAAGATGAAGAAGGAAAAGGAACAGACCAAGGATTTGAATGTTTCCAAAAAGACAGAACACTATAATCTTAGAAACATAAAGATAATAACTGGGATTTTATTAATAAGACTTTTTTTTTTTTTTAGACTGCAGTAAGATCTAAATCCACTTGCTGATTCAGAGCAAGAAAGTGTTGAAAACTGCTGATGTGTGCCAGTTGATGTTGGTGGCCTCAGTAAGAGACAACCCCACATTTTGCATAAGATTTTGCCAGGGAAGCAATTTGCATTACAGTGACAACTTGCAACAAAAGAAATTACAAGCAGTATAATCTCTGTTTGATTTCATCAAAACATCCATAGCATAGGCTCAAGGTAAAGTATTTCCAAATTTACACCTTTTTTTCTTGGAATTGCTGCCTAAAGATATTGTTGCCTTTTCCTTATGTCTAGCTGAGAAAATTCTTTGCACTGTGTACATCTCCAAATCTACCCCTGCAGAGAGCACTGCTTCCAGAAAAATGCCTTCTGACCCTAGAAAATGGTTAGAGGGGACCACAGATACCCACATGCACAACCTGATAGGACTGCTTTAGGAACACATGCCAAGAGAGGAGAAACGCTTTGCTGTACCTCAATGTATGAAATATTTTATGATGTAGATTTATGAACTTTCATAGCAGCATTCATCTGTGGTCTTCAAAGGCCAAGCCAGGATTAGTGCAAGTTGTCAGTGCTATAAGACCCATGTGTTTGGCTGTCTTCCGTACAGGGAAGGCAACATGGTCTGTCAGGCAGTCTGTGTGTGTGGCCCTTTGACAGCCAGTCTAAGCTACAAGGAGCCATGCTCCCAGCTACTGCCCTAATCTAACAAAATTCTAGCAATATCTCACCGAACATTAACCTACCACCTACTGTCAGCAGGCAGATCCCAGGATACCTTCTGCATACCAGAAAGCATAGGCACCATTTTAACTATCTTTATTCTCTTTCTTCAGATATTGCAGAGTACACAGGATCTAAGAAACTACAGTGGTGGCCAACTGGATTGGTGTACCTCAAGGTGACTTCAGACACAGGTAATGCAAAAAAAATTAGAAAAATTTAACAAGCTGTAAAAGTCTAGAAACCACTGACAAATTACTGGATTTTCCTTTCCCTCTGCAAACAGAACCACAGGTAACTGACTGGATATTACAGATGTGTTGGACAGAAATATATATATAATATATAACTGAAATATATAAAACAAAGGCCTGTATTACATACCAAAAAGACTTGCTGTAAGAACTGGGACTGGCTACCAGTAACACCACTGGCGTCTGCCAGTGTTTGCCCTAGAGCAGTGTTTGGTGCTCAGCATCCAGACATCTGAAGGAAACTGTCCCCATTAGCCCCAGTGCTATATGACCACAGTGGTCAGTGGTGAGTTGGTGCTGTCTTTGTGATAGTCCCTCACTAGCTGGCACTTACAAACAATCAATAGCTTTTGTTATGAGACAGATGGATCCATTATAATCTGACCTGCTCAGAGTCTGGCTCTTAACCCTTAACCTTAGCTGATGTAAAATATTCACCAAAATTCTGTGTTAGACATTGGCACAACCTCATATTTCTTTCCCCACCATTAACAAATGTCACATATTTGTCAGCGGCACAGATTATCTTATCACAGTGTATGCCACGTTTGTTGAAAGTGTTGCTAAAGAAGCAATAGAATGGCTTTCCGAAGAAGTAAGTGAAGAAAAACAAGAATAAAGTTGGGGTATGTTTCTACCAGTATTTTCTTACAACAATTAATAACACATTTGTGATTTCCTCCCAGCATCCCCACATCTTGGAACCCAGATATGAACCCAGATGGTCTGTGGCCTTGCAGTTGCAAAGACAAGCTGGACAACCCACACCTGAGATGTGCAGACTGACAGCTTTCTAAAGTCTGTCTGTTTCCTAATTTTTGAGACTAGATTTCATGTCAGCTAGAAACATATTAAAAAGAGACAGAGAGGAGAAAGAAGAAGAAAATAATGTTTGGTGAAACTGATTATTTTTCATGCATTTTTTAATGAAACATTATCAAATATACAGACCTTCACACAGAAGTTTTAGTCACATCTTTTTGCTAGGCATAGACACTCTCTGACTTGTAGTTTTAGGGAGTATTCTGATGCTTGGGATTGATTAAACTGACAACCAAAATTAGATTAGTCAGACTAAATATGTTCAGGTTTCTCCTTGAAGAGCAAGTTAAAAAAAAAGCCATACTGATAATTTTGTTTTAGAAGCAGTGATTCTCCATCCTTGCCCTTCATCTGGAACTACTTAGACTCTCATACATTCACTCAGCCCTGTCCTTGCAATCCATCGGTTTCCATAAGATCTGGGCAAACAGAGTCCAAGAGTAAATGTGAAGGCAATGCTTTCATACCATCTTTTACACATTCAAGTAACAAGTATTTAATCTTTGAGACCTAAGCAGCAATGTATAATGAGTGAAAAAGTGATATAGCACTTAAGTGATTGCTGCAACTTGCAGTTCACTCAGCATGTAGAGATTTCATAATAAAGTCACAAGGGATCGGAAATGTAATATATGTAAGAAGTAATGTGTTGTGTGAACAATTGATAAAGCTAAAAAGTTATATATTTGGGGCATACAATCTCTTCCTTGCATCTAGGAGTTTTCTGGATAGTTTAATAACTAATTCCACACATTTTACCTTTATATTTCTAAAAAAAAAGGCAGAGATACTGCTGAGCAAATCCATTTGTGAAGAGAAGAAAATGTGAGAAGCTACTGCAAGTGAGTAAACAGGAGGCCTGTTTATCACTGAAAGCAGCATCTCAGAGTCAGAAAATTGAAAATACAAGAACAGGCTTATATGATGTATAGCCACAGCTTTTCTGGCCATAAATAAAAACCTACCATGTCCTGTAATTTCAGGTGAGGGAACACAAGCTAAAGATTGCATACAACTTTCCATGTTGGTCCTATTCACTCCTCACCTAACCTGACATGGAGACATTGATTTTGAATACAGTGTTCCTGACCTATAGCAAGGAAGAGGAAGCACTCTGCCATTGTTTTCCAGATGCAGTGCAATAGCCTGTATTTATCTGAAGGAAAACATTAAGAGCACTTTTTGAAATTCAGATACTTATGAAACTTAAAACTCATTTCCAAAACTTGAATATCATGAAAATCAAAGAATAATTTGTTATACAAATGTATTCTAGATATGCTCAACGTTGGGAATCTTTTCCCACAAGTTGGAAATACTGAACAATTGAATAATAGAATCTTCCAAAATTCAAATGTGTTACTTGTATGGTCCTCAGTTTTATTAAATACTTGGGAACATCAAGAATTCTCTCCCCTCCCTGGGAAGACATTATGGTATTTGAAGAAATGCAATTTCTTCCACTGTTTCTGCTGCTGTGACCTTTATTGATTTATGATCTTCTAAAAACATCCCAATAAATTGTAGATTTCTGGGTAGAAACTTTAAATCCAAAACCAGTAAATTTTCTTTCCACACGTTGAAAGCACTGCTTTAGATATATGGAGTAATAAAAATACCTTTTAAAAATAGCAACAAAAATATTTTCAGTGCAAGAAAAAGTGATGCTGTACATTTACCTGCTTGCTAATGTTCTTCTAGACTCAAACCCAAAAATTAATCTGGGACAGACCAGGCCAGGCTAAAGAAAGCTTTGAAAAGTCAGTGCTCAAATGTTTTCTGTGTATATTTTCTATCATTTCTCCAGGCTGGACACTCTTCTCGAGTTCACTGACTTGCATCCAGAAATGTCATTAGTAAAAAAAAGCTGAACTGGATTCTTTCTAGGCCTGACTGACCATAGAGCCTGAGAAGAGGTTGCCTTTGCTTCCTCTGCTACTGGCTTCAGTTAAAACTCCTCTGATGTCTCTGAAGACATAGGGACAAAACTTGCCTAAAGTCAGACTGGGGAATATCTATTGATTTTAATAAAGTTTTGACAAGTGAACATCAAAGAGTATCTTCTCCTGTGCTCCCTGAACATTTGAATTTATGTTGTAAACTCCATCAATACCTACAAAATAAATAGCCTCTCAAAGTCCATTATAACCATTATGGCTTCTTAGATTAAAAGAAATAGATATTTGTTTGCACAGCTAATCAGTGTTGCAAGCCTTACTAATGTTTCCAGAGTAGTTGTTGCACTGGAGTGTTAATCACGATTTCTCTGATTATCAGCAATTGTTAAAAAAAAAAAAAAAATTAAGCAAACAAGATAAATATTCTTCCTTGGTAATCAAACCAAAGATGACAGGGAAAAAGAGTAATGGTCATCATTCCATTGAGTATTAATATTTTACTAAAATTTTTCAAGAAACTACTTGAATGATGCTGTTTGTGCCATCTTTTTCTGAAAATAAAAGACCTTTTTAAAATAGTTTAAAATATTATTTTGAGCTGTAACACTTATAAATCAATTTTCATCTCCAGAGCACTGAACCAGAGCACGGACCTTTATTGATCACACCAGCAAAGGATCTGGTACTCTTCCATGTTTCTGTGATGAGCTAAACTTTTTGGAGGACAGGATATTGTTACTGCCTTTCCCACCAAACACAGTAAGAATTTCAGGTAGCTGGATCTCATTGTGCTGTTTTCGACAGGAAGGGAATCTGGTATAGGTAATTTAAAAAATATTCCCAACGCAGCAAAGGAAGTTAGTAGTAGTGGGACTATACTCCAGGAAATCCTGTTTCTGGTTCCAGGAGGGTAGCCCTAGCCATTATCCTTCTCCACACTTCAGAAGTGTGACTGCTGCAGACAAATCATCATGTTCTTCCACATAGCAGTCCTGGTGCTACAAAATACTTAATGTAAAACATATTCCAAGCCTTTCATTGATTCAAGGCCTGCAGTATTGCAAGCATTATGTCATTTATCTTCCTTATAAGCGGAAAAAATTCCTGGACTCTTATTTTCTCCCCACAGAAACTACAGAGAAGTCAAAGTAATTAATTAAAAGTACTGGTGTCTTGTGGACAAGAACAGGGCATGCATTCAGCCCTTTCTGTGGCCATTCAGACTAATGGGAAATAGGCTTCTGTGTGGACCATATGACTGGGTCCAGAGGCTGGATTTAATGTATTTGCAGGCCAATCATTTTCCCAAGGGAACTGTCAATTACCAGTGTGAGACAGAAAAGATGCTGATTACCTGGGCCAAACTCTGCTCTTGTTTGTGTCAGAACAATATCCCTGATTGTGCTTGCTTCCGTGTGACTGTGGGTTGAGTTTGGCTGTCTCCTCAGTTCCCTGGGTTGTCTTTGAACCACAGGCACAGCACTTTGAGAGAGCTACTTGGGCAATCGCTAATGGCAGGAAAATCCACAGTTCTTCAGACATTAAGGCATTGTAAATACTGAAAGAAAATAAATCTGTGTTGTATTTTTTTGGCATACAATGCCTAAAGCTTTATCTCTCATTCTGTCAGGAACCAAGAACTATGTATACAGATGGTGCTATTTATTATGTTCTGTACTGTGACCAAGTGCTGAAATACCTTCAGGAAATCACCAGAAAGCCTGAAAAGCTTTGCTGTCTCTTGTGACTCCAGCTCACTAAGACTATAATTGAATGAGCACAATATATTAAGCCCTGCGTATTACACAGTAGGCTTGCAGAAAAGGACGCCATCTTTTCCAGCATCATCACAGAAAATATCTTTGCTGCACAATTACTGCCTGCACCCAAGATCAAAATGTCTCTGCCTCACTGAATTCTGCTCTTACAAAACCACAAGACAGAGATTTACAAATAGATGCCTAGGTTCAACAACTCTACCTCAACTCAGGTGTAACACCATTAAATTCCAGTGTGCTGTTCTCATTTGTAAAATGCTGCTGGGCCTGATAGTCCTGACATTTAAAACAGTGCCTGTCAGGGCTAAAATGAATGGACATAAAATGAATGTAACAGTGGTATGGAAAAAAATTTTAGCTGTGTAACCATTCAGAGGTTAATGTATTTCCATTCCTGCCTATCTGAGCAGATTTTTATGAAACTGATGATTAAATTTGGCTCAGTGAGCGCAAGAAATACAAAGAAAAACTAAGATCAATGTCCTCAAACTCATTCATCTCTAGATATTAAATGTAAACATTGGAACTAGTATTTTGTTCAAACCCATGTGCTTACTGCATTTGAAACATTGAAAACAGGATCCCTCTGTCATGGACCCAACAACAAATGTTTTATGGTCATCTTGATACCCACAAGGCCCAACTTTCAGCAATAGCCACCTTTCAAAAACAGCTGTTTTGCTTTCAGTGCTTCACTGGAAGCAAAACTATCTTCAGTCTTGATTTTCTACTGTTTGCTTCCTGTGGGGTGCCTTGATATTGGGGGGTGGTCTATCCACTTCTCATGCACTGTTACACATTTCCGCGTGTTTTGTTAGGACGCAGAACCACAAATGCCGAGAAATCTTCCCTTTTACATCCCAGAGACACCGGCTCGACCCAGACCGTGTCCCGCCTGTCACAGGACAAGCCCTTGCATCACTCATGAGAGAAGGGGAAGGGGCGAACACCGACAACCACCAACCCCAGAACCTCCGATTCGGGATGGGACTCCTCCAGGACGGGTGGTGCCGGTTCATCCCGCGCCTCCCCTTGGGGTCGGTGCCGCTCTGGGCTGCGGGAGGCGCGGGGCGGGCGCAGCTCTCCCCGCTCCCGCAGGTCCCGATCCCCGCTCCCGCAGGTCCCGATCCCCGCTCCCGCAGGTCCCGATCCCCGATCCCCGCTCCCGCAGGTCCCGATCCCCGCTCCCGCAGGTCCCGATCCCCGATCCCCGCTCCCGCAGGTCCCGATCCCCGCTCCCGCAGGTCCCGATCCCCGATCCCCGCTCCCGCAGGTCCCGATCCCCGCTCCCGCAGGTCCCGATCCCCGCTCCCGCAGGTCCCGAGCCGCCCGGGCCGCCCGCCGGGGCTCAGCGGAGGGCAGCTGCCTCCGGGAGGAGCCCGGGCAGGGAGCGAGAGACGAGGGGAGCCGTGCGCGGAAGGGACTGGCTCGATGGGCTTGAAAAATCACTGCAGCAGCGGCGGCGGGCTGGTGGGAGATGCAACGCCTGGGCCGCGCGACCGCGCCGCTCTCCCCGCCTCTGCCCTCCGGCTCTGGCCCCGGCCCCGTCCCCGGCCCCGGCCCAGCCCCTTTTTTCCGTGCCTGGCTCCAAACTTTTCCCGCTGCCCTCCCGTGTGTGCGGAAGCCCCGAGCTCGGCGGTGAGCGCCGGCCGGGAAGCCCCCGGCACGGAGAGGTTGCCGGCGGCGACAGCCGGAGCATCCCGAGGAGGGGAAGCCGGCGGGGCGGGCGGGGAAGGGAGGCGGGCAGGGCGGGCGGGAGGCGCGTCTCCATGCCGAGGGAGCCGGGACTTGCAGGGCTGTGGGTTTTCCCGACCACTCTTTCCCCTCCGCACCCGCCCATCTCCCTGCCTCCCTCCCCCCCTTCCTTCCCTCCCGCCTTCCCTCCCTCCCTCCCCTCCAGAATTAAAGTTGGGACAGTCGCGCTCCGGGGATGGGTGCGAGCCAACGCCTCTGCTGCCGGCTCGCTCTGCTCCCTCCCCAGGTCGCCCGGAGTCCGCACCCCCGCCCGCCCGCCCAGGAGGGATGCTGCTCCGGCAGCTGCTGGGGCTGCTCCGCTACTGCTGGCCCTCCCTGCTGCTGCACTGTGCCCTCCACCCGCTCTGGGGGTCCCTCCAGGTAGGGCCGCCCGAGCCCGCTCTCAGCTGCGGGGCGCGGGGGGCGGCGGGGCCGGGGCGGGGGAGAAGCGGGGGCGCGGCCAGAGCCCCTCCGGACCCCCGGCACTGCGGGGAGGAGGCCGTGGCGGGGCGGTGGTCGCGCAGGCGGCCCCAAAGCCGGGAGAGCTGTTTCTATGCCGGGCGAGGGCCCCCCTTGCTGGGTGCTGCGGGACGGCGGGTGTGCGGGACGGGCGACCGGAGCCAGCCCCGGAGCGCTGAACTCGGTCCGAGAGTGTTCGGTCCTAGCAGGATGGAGTTGACTTTCTTCGGCGCGCCGGCGGTCAGATGGTTGAGAAGCGCATTTTGCTGCTGATGGCAAGATGCACGGAGAGAGGCAGCGGCGGAGCGGAGCCTTGCCGTGGGTTTTCGGTATTGATTGCGAATTGAATTGAGGGTTTTCTGGGTAAAGGGCTGAATCAGCTTTTGCCAACTCCGACGCTGTGGTGTTGTGTGACCTTGATTGTAATGTGGGTGGCCAGCAAGAGAGACTGGGAGAAATTGATATACAGTGAGGGAGAGCGCCCATCCAGTTTGGAGAATCAGAACAGCAGTAGAGCGCAGCTCAAATGCGTCACTTCGATATTTTAAAGTTTATTTATAATATATGTCTCCAGTGAAGTGATTGATGAGCCAGCCAAGTGCCGTTCATGAACAGACCAATTACAGTTTCTTTCTTGGAAAAACAAAGTGGAGACTCCACGTCTTTTACTCCCTGATCTAAACTTAGTGACTCCCAAGAGATTAAAGAGAGATGTTGTTTGTTTTAGCATCTTGTCTCTTGCCATGAATGACAAAGAGGATTTGTGCCCCTTATGGAGTAAAATGGACAGAAATACAACAAAAACAACCTTTAAACCAATGTCCTGTCATAAAAAAATTCTGCCAGTGTTACCTTCTTGCTGTCCTCCTCAAGTATTTAGGTAGCTAATCTTAAGTTAAACTGTAACTGAATTTTTCAAGGAAGCACAGTTAGGTGAAAAGAGATGCCTCCTGCAACGTCTCTCCTATCAGTCAACTGAGCAGAGAAAAAAACCTTTGATAAATATCTTTGTGGCAAACTACTCACATGATCCAAAACAATCTTTCAAAAACAATTACATTTATAAAAATTGGAACAGGCTCTGAGAAATACAAAAGCCAAACAGCCTTTCCTTGCAATAATTTAGAATTTGTATGAATGTCCCATTCATCAACTGTACTTGTGCTATCGCTTGCTGTTCTGTGGAAGAATAAACAATAAGCCCGCTCATACTTCAGCTTTTTTCCAGTTTTTTTCAAAGCTAGGTTTTATCTAGGGCTCCCATTAGCTGGTTCCAATGGAAAGGGGCAGGTATGGAATTCTCCTTGGCATGCCAGCCTTCCATCCCTCCTGCGACTGAAACTCCTTCCTCGTTGAACCCCTCCCATGATTCCCTTCCCCATGTTGAGTCATAATCCTTGCTCTTATCTTCAGTCTCACAAGCCATTCTCTCCTTGACTAATTCTGTAATGTTGCCGCTCCCCTGCCCCTGCTCCATCTATAGCAGCAGTTGTGTTTTCTCACATCCCCCAGCCCCTCCTCACTCATTTGTCCCCACAATGACTTAGTGTGGCATTGCCTTCCCTCCCACCTCGGCATTCCCTCTTTAGGCCCCGCCTTGAGACACTTAAGATAATCAGTCAGATGCTAATCAGTGGAGAAGCAGTTATCTTCCTAAAAACGAAACCAAAACAAAACCCACAGTCTTTTCTTATTAGTGAGGTAGCCAGTTCTGTGACAACAGGGATTATTCTGTCAGAAGCTTTTGACATAATTTTAAAAAGAGCAGAAAGGGCCATGATAAATAGCAAGGACATATTTTTTTCTGGTTTTGTAAACATGGATCTGGATTAACTGCTGTGAATTGCACAGAACTGTCCTGGGATTTATGCAGCGGTGTTGAGATCTCATCTCATCTCTGTAGACTGCTTCCAAGAGACAAAGCTCTTGCCACATCAGCAGGCTTTTAGAGGTCTCTGTGCCTTCAGTCAACTGCACTTTTCTGTTATAGCTCTGCTCCTTTAACCTGATTAAAAAAGTCACAAGAAGGCCACCCTCCAGGGACTGTATTAATCCTCTTTTCCCATCCCACTCAGTAGAACATGCTTGTGGACTGCTGCAACCCCATGGGACTCTACTGAAGTACTAAACAGTTCTGACCAAAAGCAGATTTGTCCTTCCACGGTATGCAAAGCAGGACTAGGATCACTGTTTCTAAAAGAAATCTTGGATTAAAGAGAAGTATTCCACAGGCACAAACTTTGACAGAGAGTGCAAAAGGAAGCCACCAGTTACCACTTTCTGTTTGTTCTTCCCTGGATATTTGTGGACCAGATTTTCATTTACATAAGTATTTTGAAACATTTGTCCTCTTTGCAAAACATGTCCACATCAAATGCACAAATCCGTAAAGTCAACTCTACTCATTTTTGGAGCAGGGAAAACATGCATCAGCTTGAAGTCCAAGTAGCATGTGCCTAGACTGGCCAACAGCTCATGTGTTAAGAAAGCCTCGTGCCAAACAAGCGACCAAGTTTCAGATAGGCAAAGAAAATGTGTTCATGGCACCTCCAGCAGCTGGAGGAATGGCTGGGAGAGCGAGGGACCAAGCCCTGTGCATCCATCTCCAAAGGTGATCCCTTGCCAAGGCAACCTCTGTGCCACAAACTGCCTGGCAGCCTGGTGGGTTTCCGGTTACACCTTACTTGCAAAGGTCTTCCAAAGCCGCTCTGGGGCCATGGAAGTGTCTGCCAGAACAAATAAGCAGGAAAGTTTGAGGCCAGAGTCTTTTAGGTGACCCGGCCATAGAAAGGTGTGACTCTTTCCAAATCCTTTTCCTGCCACGTGCTGTAAAGGCAGCTTGAATTGCAGACAGTAAGAAAGAAACAATGGAGTATTATTTAATCATCTCCTGCCAGAGCAAGATTGTTCCCTAAAGCATATTTTCTAGTTATTTTTTCTGCTTACCTTTAGAAGACACAAGTAATAGCTTTCATTTCTTTCATAAGAAGACTAATAGACATCAACAGAGGGATTTTTTTTTTTCTTGAAAAGGAGCCAAATGACTTCCTTTTTCCCCCTGATTCTATCTTGCTACTGTTATCTGCTGCTTTATATTACTGTTACTATTCTGTCCTCTTGCTGCAGTCCTTGACTATTTCTTTCCTCCCCGAGGCCCTCAGCCTCGATTTGGGTCTTTCCTTTTCCTGGCAGATTTCAACCAACTTAAAATATCTTTGTTTTTAAAAGTAAGCCTTTAAGACAAACATGTCAAGGTAATATTTATGTTCCTTCTTCTATCTTCTAACAACCACACATTTCACCCAGTGACAGGAGAAGAGAAACAAATAGGTGATAAAGCCCATGCTTTTAAATGTCAGTTCTCTCCCAACTATTTAAAAATGAGCATGGGAAATTTTTATAGAGGTTCAGGCTAAAGTATTGAGAAACTAAGCAAAATTTCCTCTTTTTTTTTTCTTTTCTTTTTTTCCCCCCTAAAATAATGTTTTTAAAGTAGACAAGAGCAGGAGCAGCAAGTGGCTGGCCATGATAGTGTTAATCTTGCCTGCAAAGTAATTGACAAAATTATCCACTATTTTCTGAAGACACTCTATTACCAGCATAAGGTAGGAGAGCCTCCAGGGATTTAAAAGCAGTCAATAGCTCTAAAAAAAGACAGAGAAAGCCTTTGGTTCTGGTTGATATTAAGTTAGAGCAATAAGTCAACAACATAGCCTTGCCATACCAGCGCTGTCTTCAGACTTATATATGCAAAGCTGCTTCTGATCTGCAAATGAAGCTGGCTCCAAGTCTGCTCAATGTTATTCTTCCCTGTATCCATCCTCTCCCATCACACTACCTCGTGCAAGACTGTAGTGAGCTCTCAGGATCCAATAACCGAGGGCCTAGGCAGGGGACTGTAGCTATAGCTAGGAGTTAATAGCTGCTTCCTAATCAGCTGCCGATGCCAGTGGAGAGGTGCTGCCCTACCTCCTCGTGCCAGCACAGTAAATCTTGTCACACCTGTTGAACAAGGAGGTACCCCAGGTCTGCCCCTGACACTGCACGGGAAGGACGCTTCTCTCACAGGGCTCTTCTTGGGAGCGTGCCTGGAGCCCCAACCCCTCATGTGAGCAGTGTTGGAGGATATTCTGCTGCCTGGGATCACTTACTTTAAAAACAAATAAACCTTCTTAGTGGACAGATTTATTACTAGCCATGAGGGATTACGCAGCCAAGTTGCTTTGATTCATTAGAGTGTTCAGAGAGTTTGTGTAACTTCCTGGAAGATGTCTGGGATGGTCTTTAACCATCCTCTTACTGTTACCTGATGATGAAGGGGAAAGTTGGAAAGCGCTTGTGCTGAATTTGTTTTTCCCTATGTTTGGTAATAGATTTAGACAAGCTGTTTAAAGAACTGTGCCTTCTGCCTTATGCTGTGCTGAGCCGTCCTTCCAACTTAGCTACATGTAGCCTTTTCTATTCTTTCCTCCCTCCCTATAATATTTAATCAACAAAGCCCTACCTCCATTTCCCTGAGGCCAGAGTAATGCGTCTTTCTGCATTTAGAAACCTCCTACGCATGGGAATGCGTCCTTTGTGCAGTGATGTTGTTTTAATTAGCCATGACTCTCTTTTTGGCCAGAAACATATAAAACTACTGTATACAGCTTTCCTGCGGGCAGTGCAGCCCCCTTGGTGCCCAGCTGGGGGTAGTGGAAGAGGCACACTGGCTGTGCTGGGGGCCAGGGTTGAAAGGGGAAAGGAGACACACTGTGTGCCCAGAGATGGCAGGAAAAGGGAAGCAAAACTTGGGCAGGAGAGAGAAGTGGGGAGAAGGCAACCCTGGGTGACCCTGCCAGAGAGGCAGAAGAAGTCTGCCTAAATCAGATCAGAAAACATGGCATGAGACATCTTCTTTGTAATGACCAGCATGTTGTGGAAAAAAGCTAATTGAAGAAGATGATTTAGACCAAAACTTTTAGGACAATAACCCGCCTGAGACCAAACTGTACAAGACAATATGCTAGCATAACTGTCCTTAGCTTTAGCAGGACACAAGCCTGTCCCAGGTGGTTTTCTAATACTTACACTCATAGTGCTTGTTAGATAACTTGCTTATTAATCTTTTAGCCTTTGCTTTGTCTCTTTGAAATTGTATCCTGTATAAGTCATTCAAAAAGAGCTAGCTTAGAGACCTCTAAAGTTAGCACCTCTCAGAAGCTTTTGTGATGCTCAGCAAATTTCCTTTTCATTGGGGACTGACTCCATTTTGTAGCATTATATTTTACCGAATTATACTGAATATTCCTTGAATCCCTAGTTATGTAAATGCTACTCTGGTAAGAAAAACATGCTGCTAATAAATAGTCCTTGTCATGACTAGATCAAGCTACTGAATATATCGTATACCAGTACTGGTTAAATCACTGCCCATGGCCAAGTGGTGCTTATGCTTGGGTTCTGCAATGCCTCACCTTCACTGTTATTATTAGCCAATACTGCAACTCACAGGAGGCATTTCCATTTAAACCATGTTATTGCTGTGGTCCACAGATGATTAAAATGTGGTAGCCTCTCCTCTTTGCAGGAAGTGAAACACCCTGTGAAATGCTCTCTGAACTTCAAGTGAGGCTGGGAAAGCAGAGGAGGGATGTCCTCTGGCTTTCAGTTTTGCCATAAGGAAAATGAACATAATCCTGACCCTAACTGTCTTGTAATTTTTATTAGCTCTCTTTGGCTTGCAGCAATGACCCTGTGAATAATGCATGCTGCTAGATGGCTTTCTTAAGGAAAAAAGGCTTATGCAATCGTATTGTCTGCCACTGCCTGCCTTCTCCTTACCCCATAATAACTCAGAAAGCAGCTGGTCAATCTACCAAATTTGACAGAGGGAAAGAGGTCTTGAAGAGACTGTGTTAAATAAGAAAAAAATATCAAAAATTGGGACCATGTAGGGAAGGGACATCTTAGGAACTTTAGCTCAGTTCTCACTATAGGTCTGAGGTGGCACTCAGGTACTCAAGTCTAAAAATGACATTCGTCAGCTTTCACTGTTCTGCTGCTCATGCAATGACTTGTTTCTTCACAGATCACTCAGGGTGAGCCCCAGAAGTCATGCTCCAAGCCTGTAGCAGAGAAATTTACAGAGAGCTGCCAGGAAATTTGCCAGTGCAGGCCACCTCCACTGTTACCACCACCTCCTCCACCTCCACCGCCCCCGAGGTTGCTAGAGGTGCCAAGTAAGTAGCTACTGGTGCAGTTGTGGTGTGCTGAAGGAGGGCAAAGCAATGGGGACACCTGGGTAGACAGGAGAAAGGATGTGGGAAAGGGCACAGCTAGCTCATTTGTCATTTCCCACTTAGCAAATGGAAGAAGAAATGCTCTCAGTAGAGCTGGAGATGTGTTTTCTGATCAATGAATAATGCTTGGCTTTTGGAGGAAAGCCAGAGAAATTCCCTCCTTTCATAGTGTTACATATGATTCCCTGGATTTAAATGGTTCCCTAATCCCCTAGCCCTGGGAAATGCTTTCCTACAGACACATAGTGCTGTACTGCCCCTTGAGTTGCTTGACCCCATTTTTTGCCAGGTGTGCAACTTGAAGGTCTGAGTGCTCCAAGGCAAATTAATTAATAAGCAGACAAAAATCTAAACACTCTGTCTAGACCATTCAGTATGTTTGACTGTTGTCAAGACACTGGAGCATTACAGTTTACCATAGTAGTGAGTCAGGCTCACTGGTTTTAAATTGCTCACAACCGTTACAAAAATAGGACGCATGTCAGGAGTCAATGGCAAGTGAGCAGTTTTCCCACTAATGCACATACAGGCTAAGACTAATCTCGTTCTCTTCATAAAAATCTGTGCTCCCAAGCCTTACCCATTGCATCCAAGCTCCTCCTTATTTCCAGCCATACATCCCCATGCCCAGCACACCTGGTGCCTTCAGTTCCTGCTGGCTAGCTCTGCAGCTGCTTTCCACATCAGTATTCCTGTGATCCCTGACATACAGATAATTTCTGGAGAGTGATATCTGTCCCCATGATCCCTGCACAGTGGGAGAAGCCTTCCCAGTTCTATATGCACCCACTGGGTTCAGGGACACAGACTGGATCCTGGGTGTTTGGCATTCCAGTAAATCTCCTTAACACTTACGCATATTCATAAATTTGTCTCTCCCTATAAGGCTGCCTGCTAATTCTTCTCCCTGCTTATATAAACTCTCCTGGGAGCAGTGTTGCAAAGTGTATCCAGTACCTCCAGCACTTTCCCCAAGGAAAAATAAATCATTAGGTATCATCATCTGGCTCTTTGTCTTTATCAGTGCCATGTCCAGATGTGCAGAAGACATGAAGAAAGCTTCAGCACAGCTCTTAGGCAGAGGACAGGCAGGATTTTTCAGTATCTTTTCTGCCAGGAGCATGCTTTGTACTTGTGCTACACTGCAGAAAATTAAGGCAAGGGAAGAGAAAAGCCAACAGTGAAACACTTGGGAAAGGATGTACAAAGACAGCTGGGAAAGCAGAGAGGGATAGCTTTTATAGCAGGAAAAATCTCTTTCAATGTTCAGGAAAATGTCATGGAAAGTAATATGGAAAATTACCTTGTTCTTTGTATCACAGCCAGAATATAAAGTACTTTGTCACTCTCTTTTCTTGTACCTGGGGTACCCTGTTGCCCTGAGGGAGATGTGGCAGAGTGTTGGTACAGGGACCAGCCCTGCTGACCAGCTGCACTAGGAAGGGAGCACCACTGCCAGGCTGCTTCTTCTCCATCAGGCAGCTGCTCTGAGTACATGGGTTTGTCCCCTGTCAAGTGGGAAATAAATCATGTCAGAAAAAAAGAAATCTGTCACATTGCAGAAAGAAGAACAAGAAATCAAATGGGTCTGTTGCTGGGATAGCCTGATGCTTTCTCAGGCTGGATTGCCAGGTGCTAACACAGTTCTAAAAATGAGCTATATAAATCCAGATGACTAATATTTAAGCAAGTGACTTCATTTCAAATACAATGAAAAAAATAGATTACACATTTCTTTCACTGGTAAGCTTTAGAGTAGCAATCAAGTGCCTCATTTTGAATGATGCTTTCATTACCATCAGCTGTCTAGGCACTGTGATTTAGTCCATGTGTACAGCAATCCCCTTCCTTGGGAGAAAGAACAAGCCTCGTGGTTAAATATTGATGTTATAGACATTGCTTTTAAATGGTATTCAGAGGAGAGGGAAGTAAAGAGCCAAAAGCTATTGTGAAGGGGTTGATGCTATAGTTGCACTTTGCACTTTCTAAGTGAATAAAATTTAGTACTGGAATGACATCTGAAAAAAACAGCAGTCCAGGAGCTGCAAGATTTTTACATTTACAAGGTGCCGTGTCTGTGCCATGAGGTCCCACATAAAGATGTTGGAATTGCTTTCAGAGCTTTGTGAGCCGCTAAAGGCTGAAGTCTGCTAGGCACTGTCCTTAAAAGCTCTCTCTGAAATCAAACTGAATGTTGCTGGAGATTCAGATCAACTTTAAAGCAGCTACCATGGTTTGGGCTGGGTGATTAAACCAATAGATGCAAAAATCCTGTCACTCCAGTCACTACAGATAGTGACAGTTCAGTTATCTGCTATATGAAGCATCTCGTGCTCTTTGACATGGCCTCCAGCTGCTGCTGTGGAAAATCAAAGAACCCTCTGATGTGTCCTCTCTGTTAATCCCACCTGATTGTTTTACAAATCCTACTTGGTTGTATGGGATGGCACTGCATAACTGTTTGTGAGCAGCTGAATCACTCCCTGGAAGGCTTTTATTGTGCTTGAGGACTTTTAGGAACAATTGTAGTACATTTAGTGTCTCATTAGACACTACAATATTGACAGGTTGATCCAGCAACAAACCTTTAGCTCTGCTTCCTGCAGACAGATTTATATAAAATCTATTAAATGCAGAGAAACCTGGAATTCACATACAATAGCTGGCAAATGCTGTGCTTACTCTGAGGGGAAATAACCAAATTCCCTCTGTAGAAAATGAGTCGAATCACACAGCTTAGCAGGCAGTCTAAAATCACAAGCAGTGTTAGGAGCACCAGCTTTCCCTGGTTTAGGAGACACCTCCCTGTTACAGTTGTGTGTTTACATCAAGAATGTGTGAAGAGTGTTTCAGCATATCTGAGGAGGCACTGAGTAAATGAATGAAACTATATGAATATGGGAAATTAAATAGACTGCTTTTGTCCTCCTTCAGGGATGACCCCTGGTCTCCTTTCCCCACATTTCTAACTCCTTCACATGGACCACTTACGTTTATGGTGCCACATCCATCCAACCCCTGCCTCCACTGCCTCTGCTCTGCAGCCAATTCCATCATGGCAGCATAACCTGTGCCTCCTCCTGGGAATCCATCTGCCTTACAGTACGTGAATGAAAGCTGTCATCAGCCATGCTGCTCCCTGTGCATGCTGGGTCTCTCAGTATTGCTGGTTCACCCTTACCTTTTTCTACAAAATGGGAGACATGGACTATTTGAGTTTTGACTTTCCTGAGCTTCATTTCAGGTGGAGTTTTTTGTCATCCCATTGAGATACTGCTGTCTGATTCGATATAGATATGTACCTTACCAAGGGGCTCTGAGGAGAGGGACTCCAGCCCATGTTAGAAGTAACTAGGGTGGTGGGGACTGTGTGATGGTGAGGACTGTCAGGAGACATGGTCCCTGAGCCCACAGCAGTTCCTCCAGACAGTTTGGCACATCGATGTTTCCGGAGTAACTCCCCTTATGCAAGCAGCAGCCTGCTCTTTAACCCATGCCTAGAAAAACACTCATTGATGAAGTGAAGGGAAAGCTCATGAGGCTCTAAGGTGCCTAAGGGCAACTAAACTTAGATGCTGACAGCAAAGGAAGAAGGAACTTTCAATGAAATTGAGTGTGCTCCCTAGATATGTCTGCAATGACCTGAAGGCCATAGAGATGCTCAGAACCTGGCCTTTAATTAACTGTGTCTTTTTTCTCTCCATCTGCTTTCCTCCTTGTCTCTGGATTTCAGCCAAGACTAAGACAAGGTGGATGGAATACTTATTTAGACAGCATTTCTAACCCAGCTTCACAGACCCATGAGATTAAGCTAGTTCAAATGATGTTGACCCTTAAAAATCTGAGAAACTGCTGTTGTCAACCCCTAAATACTCCATGAGCAGGCAGGTTTCTCCAGGGGTATTGCAAAGAAGAAAGGACTTTGTCTAGAAGTAAAAGCCAGGCTTTCAAATCAGGAAAGGGGGAAGGGGGTAGAACTAGATATATACTGTAGTCAGTATCAGTTTTAACCTGTGTAAGGTTTATGAAAAATAAATTCAGAAGTGACTTTAAAATGGTACAAGGAGGAGAAAGAATGTTCTTGAATGTACTCCTCACTTGTTGGTGAGCAATGTTTGCTGTCTCTGCTCTACCGTTCTCCCACATTGGGTGAGGAGTCCATGGTATTGCCATCTGCTCTCTGGATGAAGGAAGTGTCCAGTCAAACATTGCTTCAGTCAAAATTCAGGATACATGAACCAGTCTCTGACATTTGGATGCTCGCACATAGGTACACAGTGAAGTCTTTACAGCTCCTGACCTTAGTGGAAGTTTGCCCTGAGCTGTCAGCTGAGATCAAGCACAATCATGTTAGTGCAAAGCCAAAGTGAATGACATCACTGCAGAGGATTCTAAACTCTATGCAGTAATTGTATCATTTTGTTTTCCAGAGTGAAATCTTTATCTCTGGAGACAGAGCATCTAATTAACTCATTATTTGGGCTGGTAGAAATGCCAAAATAAAAATGACCAACTACCAGAAGGGTGAAACCTTTTGGCAGCTATATAAGCTCAGATGTACAGCTCAATTTCAGAAAGCATGCAGGGTCCCTTCAGTGCAAATAGGAAAGCTAAGGACATTCAGATCTTTTGGGACGGATCATAGATTCCTGGAATGGTTCAGGTTTAAAGGGACTGTAAAAATCTAGTTTTACCCCCCTGCCATGGGCAGTGATATCTTTCCCTAAACCAGATTCTTCAAAGCCCCATCCAAACTGGCCTTGAGCTCTTCCAGGGATGGGGAATCCACAGTTTCCCTGGACAACCTGTTTCAGTGCCTCACCATCTACACAGTAAAACTTTCTTCCTAACATCTAATCTAAATTTATGGTCTTGCAGTTTAAATCCACTACCCCTTGTCCTTAGCCACACATACCCTTGTGAAAGGTCCCTCTCCAGCTTTCTTGTGGGCTCCCTTCAAGTACTGCGTGGTGCTAGAAGGTCTCTCAGCCTGTCTCACAGAAGAGATGCTCCAGCCCTCCGATCATCTTCATGGCCCCTCTGGGCTCCATTTCCTCCAGGCCGAGCTGATCATGGTACTGCAGGTGGGGTCTCATGGGAATGGAGTAGTGGGGAGAATCCCTTCCTTCGACCTGTTGCTCATGCTTGTGTTGATGCATGCAGGAAACCCTTGGCTTTCTGGGCTGTGAGCGCACATTGCCAGGTCATGTCAAACTTCTTGTCCACCAGCACCCCTAAGTCTTTCACCTCAGGGCTGCTCTTAATCTATTCTCATCACATAATTTGTTTGTACTCGGGATGGCCCTGACATGGTTGCAGGACCTTGTTGAACTTCACGAGGTTTGCTCAGGCCCGCTGCTCAAGCCTGTCAAGGTCCCTCTGGATGGCATCCCTTCCCTCTGGATGGCATCTGTTCCCTCTGGGTGGCAGCCATACCCTCCAGCGTGTTGACTGCACGACACATCTTGGTGTCATCAGTAACCTTGCTGAGGGTGTGCTTGATCCCACTGTCCATGTTGCTGTAGCAGATGTGAAACAGCACCAGTCCTAATACCATCCCCTGAGGAATGCCACTCATCTCTAGACTGTCACAGTGTGTGTATATTAGGCAGGAATCTGAAGAACAGGAATAGTCTGGAACTTCTTAAACTTAGCATAGGTTTTCAAGTAACCAGGAAAGCTGAGCATGGTTCTGATGCTCACCACTACATTTCTTGTGCTTGGATGCTGACGTATTTGCCTACTCGATGCCTAAAGAACTTTTGTCCTTGGCAGAGGTCTGGTTATCCCCCAGGAGTTGAGGGGAAGCTGTGATTGCAAAATGAATTGAAGTCTTCCTGGAGGCCACGATGTGTCTTCAAGTACGAGATGCCCAGTAATCAGCTCGGGTCAGTCTGATGTAGGCTGCTGCAAGAGCAGCTGAGCATCTCAGAGAGCTCTGAGTTTAAGTTCCCCTTCAGTTGGCATTTCATCCTGTGAGGGCTTTCTATCTTTACAAGCACCCACTGCAAAGCTGTTGGCCCTAAGAACTCAGCTGGCAGGACCAGCCTTTACCTGCTGCCCTTCTTCAAGTCTGAAAGACTTGTTCAGAGGAATTTTGAGATATTTGAACACATTTGAGGAATCTTGGGCGGATTTCTCCCAAGTGATGCCCAAAGGAATTGTTAGCAGACAGGCAGGGCTGAGTTTGTTTTATATTATGGAGAAGACATCTCCTTCCATCCTGCATACAACATAGTGACTACAAAAACTGAAGAGCGGAGAACTAGAGTAGCCCCAAAATGTCAGGGGACACATTGTCTGCTTCATGGAGACATTTACAGTAGTGACTGCTACTGCGAGAGCAAGTCTGGTCTAGACAGTGACTTTTTTAAAATGCAAACAGAATGCTGAAATAGGGAAGCCCTTCCACTTTTGGTAACACAGCTGTCACACTGTGAATTGCAGTCTTGTGTGAGAGCATTGTTCATAATTTAAAAAGCAAAACCAAAATTCAATTCTTGTCATCTCCCAGATACACTTTTGTGTACAGGAAGCATGTGACTCTCAGAACTGGCTGTAAGATTCTGACGTTTTCAAATCTAAATTGAACTCCAGCCCTGCAGCCTGGAGCCATGGATGATGGCAGAAGTAGAGTCTCGTCGAGGTGCCCATCATATTGTTTTCACATCACAGACACTACCTTCACTCTTAGCACAGTGAATCAAATCATTAAGCATCCACGACTGGATTAAACAGAATTCACCCATCTAAATCAGAAATGCAGTGATTGGATTTTCTGCCTCAAATTGCACACACTCTGATTTTGTCACCAAGGACATAAAGACTTCAAAATCCTGCTTTTTTTTCCATTTCGCACAGTTGTTTCTGGTGTAGGAATAAAAGTTACAAGTCCTTACCTCTCAGTCAAAATAAGAAAATCATTTATGGTGAGGAGATTTCTTAAGCAGCAGTCAAATACAAAATTTGAAATAGTTTGAGAATCTGAGATGTTATATTAAGTCTGAAGAGCAGGATTAGTGACTAGAAAGCAGGTAAGACTGGAAAGGTTCATACTCATATTTTCATGATAGGATTCTGCTGTCACTCTTTCACCTAACATCTCCTCATATTGAGTTATTGTAAAATCTGTTTTTCTGTTTGAAACACTGGCAAGACCAGATGGTCAATCACAGCTTTCAGTGTTTTCCCATTTCAGAGTTTTGCATCACAATGAATTCTGAAATGTTTTGTCAAGTCTAATTGTTATTTAGACAAGTGATTAAAATCTCCCCTGCTCTGGGAGGAGAGCATATTTGTTTTGAATTTTTCATACAGTAATAAATTGATATAAAGGAAAAACCCTCTCTTGAAAATGCATTTTGAGCTATATAAAAATAAGAGCCTCAGGCCAGATTTTGCAGTGCAGGAGTCAGTGGGAGTTCTGTTGTCTATAGATTGTCTAATTTTAAAAAGAACCATCACATATTAAACTGGTCCTACAATAGGACAGTCCTTTCTACTCAGAGATGCATACTCCAACATCTTGATTCTTTTTTTAAGCAGAAGGAGTTGGCTAAGCTGAAGACATTAATTCCTTCTGTGGATGGCAGTCCATTTGTACATGCCTACCATTTCACTGATTAAGAAGATAACAAATCTTCAGTGAAGTTACTGATGAGTCAGAGGCTTCTGATTTACAAGTAATTGTAGGTTCACCTGCTCCTGGCAGAAGGAGTTGTGCCTCATCTTGACAAGTCAGAAGTAAATGCTTAATTGGCACAAGCTGTTCCAGCAGGAATGGCTAAGCAGCTGACCTCAGTAAAGCAGACCTACAGAAATATGTTCTTCTGAGGGTTTTTTGCATTGTATAGTTATGAAAATGATATAAACGTGTTGCTCTGCTTGTGTAATTACAACTTAAGGGTAATATTTAAGTCAATGTAGCAGGTCGAGGAAGCAGTAGTCTGGAAGTTTGGGACGTTATCCCAAAGTGAGGACACAGTGTCCATTAATATATTATGAATATTGGCTAATAACTGATGCTGCTGCTTCCAAAATCTGTCATTAATAATTATGCAAGTTAATTTAACCCTTCCACTAGTAAATCATATTGCATTATAACTACATAAATATAGCAGCAAATTGTGGATCTCTAATGGCTGTTTAAATGAATTATTTTATTTTTTTGAAGTGTCTTTTAAATGGAGCTGGTATTTCATCAATTCATTGGTTAGAAATAATTTTAGACAAAGATCTGTTCCTTGACAAATGCTGCTATTAAACTGGACTTTTACCAATGGAGCAGATTCTCTTGAATCATCCCTGGACATTTTCCTTTCCTTCTGGAAGTGATGCATATTTTTATTTCATAGTCTTTATCAAAGGAAATGACTATCAGTGGAGCACAGGGAGGGTTTCGTTTAACTCTTGTTTCAATTTGGCAAGTTGCAGGTGCTCTGCCTCAGCTTTTCAGAGCTGTACATCAGGGGGTGACCACTGCCATAGCTTCAGTAGGGGGTCATGGTCTGCCTAAAGCCTGGGGGCAGTGCAGGCAGCACTGTAACCAGTTTGCTTGCATTTGTGACTGTGGAGAAACCTGTGCCTTGTCTTTTAGCTTTTTGGGCATTCCAAATACACTGAGTGGTGATTGAGGACTTCATATAAGGGCATTTGGCATGGTGAAATGCCTTGATCTGTTAATGTGATGTAATTGCCTTTTTAAGTGTTCTGTATTTTATGGAAACTGCATGAAAAAATTATTGATTGATAAATTTAATTTTGCTTACATTAGAATTAAATTTACACCTGGTTTGGAAGGCCTTTCACATTTCAGTTCCATCTTAATCTGGGTGGGTCATCAATTTAATTTCCCTTAAGTTGAATCTGAATACAATTTGAAAAAGGAACTTAAGAGCAGTATGTGTGGGAATTATTAACTGATCTCTTCAGGTACATTTTTAAGTGGTCACTGTAGCCCTTAATTCCAGCAATAACTGAGTTGTTGAAGTGATAAAAGGAATAAAACACATAATATCAAACAAGAGGATTATGTTTATACAGATGCCATACATCAACAGAAGTATCAGCTACATAGGCAGCGGTTCCCTAAAACTTAGACATATGACTTTCAATATGGCTTTCTTTTTAAAGTGAACTCTTTAGAGCCATCTTCACTTATCAATCTGAAGTATGTGTCTGTTATAGTCACTCTCTTCATATAGTGGGGTGCCCAGCAGGCAAAATATTTATTTCTCAGAGCTGGACACAAACCAGTACCTTAGAAACTGTCCTATTAACACATTAGGAAAATATGCAGAGTATTTCCAAGCCTTTCACAATCTTTTTTAGGAAATTCAGTCTGCAGTTGGTTTTGTCTTAGACTTTCCCAAAGGCACTAATTTTGAGAAAGTGTCAGCATTAAGACGTGAGGTTTGTCTAATCTTTGCTATTACCTAGAGGCTCTTAAGCTCTTAAAAAAGCTGTTAAGGATCTACAAGATAATGTCTTAATACCAGTAGCACAGAATGTTATTCACTTTGCATAGGTTGTGACTGATCGCACCACTCATGTGACTACTATGGAACTCTAAGGAGTTGTGCAAATCTGGACTTTAATTCAATCTGTATATAAAACATTATACCTAGAAAATCTGTTGTCTTTCTGTGGGATTGAATCTGCCAACCCTGAGGTATCTCATTAATGATTTGCTGGTGAAAGACTGGTATAACTGTAAGAGTGCAGACTCTTGAAATCATGTGTCAGCTGTTTGAATTTCAGCCTATATCATCCCTCTTTGGAAGGTCTGTTCATTGTAAGAGCTGAAAGAAAGACTGATAAGCTTTCAGAGGGCTTGAGGGTGACATACGGTGACTCCCAAAAAGGAGACATCTTGCCCACCCTCCAGGGAATGGTGAAAAAAGCAGGGCACTTTTTCCCCCTCTGCCACCATGTGTGGGAGGTTTCAGCAGAGTCAACTACAATATCAGACACCCAGAGTTATCATATCTGAAACAGAGATACATCCTCATCTCTGTAAACTTTATATTTGAGACCAGTGGATGTCAAGCACTGAAGATTATTACTATTATTAATATTATTATTATTATTATTAGGCTCAAAAGTAATGGTGATTATTATAGAATTGATCAGCTGTGTCCTGTCCCATGGGATAGGAGGCTGTACCATCACACAATGATGGAGATGCAGCACCTACAGCCACACCATCACCATACAGTAATTAATGCAAGGAGGCAGTCTGAGGGACATGAACCCACACTAAAAAAAACTAGCACTATGGCTTGTCTCATTACTCCTCTGCCAATGATGATAGAGCTTCAGCAAAACCCTGGTAAAGGAGAGTGTATCAGCAGATAAGGGAATTAACAACCTGGAAGGGCTATCACTATATGTGCTTACAGTGTCCATACTGCTGCCACTGAAGAGTTAGACTGTGTGTTTGTGCAATGAAGTGGATGGTACTGTGCTGGCATATCTCTGTGTCTCTCAGTGGTGCCTCTGTTCAAAAGAACTGAGAATTACTGTCTCCAGGTCAGTGCTGTGCTCTGCTGTTCAGTCACAGACTATGGCCTTGCTGCTGTTTCCTTGAATCGGTGATGGACAGGAAAGTCAGGTAATTACAGCTAGTTCTTGTAGAAATATAGATGAAGTACTTATAAATGGACTTGTCTGTTCTATGAAAGAATTGGGTAAGAAATAGCACCAGTGCTGACATGCAACCTTATGTTGCACATTTTATCCCTACACCTTGCAATCATATAGAAAGATGGAGCTACTGTTCCCATCCTGGAGAAGGAGAAACAAGGTTGGAATGGAAATTGTCCCAAAATCACCCAGCAAGCAAGGTGAAGAACTGAGCCTCGAACCCACATCCTGAGGGGAATTTGTCTTCTGCAAGTGACATGCTGCTTAAATACAGAGAGGTTAAAGCCTGTATCATGAAACTCAGAAGATTGAACTTAAGGTTGTATATCTTCATACCCAGCTTAAAACATCCTGGTACTCAGAGTGCTGAGAACCTCTGGAAACCACGTTACCTTCTAAAATAAATGCCATAGTGCTAATTTAACACCAAATGCTTTGGCACTTGTGACCTGTTTCTTAGAGGCACCAGACACCCTCTAATGCGATCGATGTCTCCTGCATTTCAGAAAACAGGCCACCAAGTCTGGCAGGGCTCACCTGAGCAATGGCTCCTATGGACAGACAGCACTCAGGACTACCTGGGGATGTCACTAGGACTGTCCTGGTGCTGCCCAGCCTGGCAGTGACCCAGGCTGAGGAGAGCGAACAATGTGATGATGCCCATGAGGCTCTCTCAAATGCTTGTGTTGATGCAAGGAGGATGTTGCCTTGCAAGGCTCAGGCTTCAATTCTCATTTGTTCAGGACAGAGTGATGGGGTGTGATTTAATCAGGGTGAAAACAATTTGGTCCTTTATGTTGAGAGAGAATCAGATGGTGAGTGAAAAGCAACGTCTCATGGGGAGGCTGCTGGTTAGAAAAACATGGGACAAAGTCAGATCAGAGGACAGTGGCTGATGTGAGCATGCATTGTAAAGATAAGTGCGAGAGCTGAGTATTAACTTAGAAGCTAGCTATGATGTAATCTCCTTAAAAGCCTTTTTTCCACAAGGTCTATAAATGCTACTGCTTCTCCAGATCATGCTTTAGAGAACAGATTCTCCCTCTGTGCTCTCTAACCCTGCTCTCCTCCAAAAGACCTCAGCAGATGAAAGCATGTTTTGCCCCTAGATGAGGGGTTCCTCAGTTCTGGTGAGTCCCATCAGCTTCACCCACAACCTAACAGGATTAAGGCAGGCAGGTCTGGCCCTCAGCCTGTCAGTTATTTGGAGCACAGACTTTCCCTTCCTACTTTGACAATCCCTTGACTGCTCTGCTCTATGCATCGGCGTATTTCCCTATGTGTGTAGAACTCTCAGCTGTTCTCTAGTTTCCCTCTGCAATTGTACAAAACCAAGACGGGTTATCTCACAAGCTTATTGTCAGCTATTCCAGGCATCCTGTGGGATCCTACCTTGTTTCTGACCATAGGACTTGGCCACACTGAGCTGCTGGCCGTGGTATCTCTGTGCTGGCTTCGGGCAGAGATCTGGCATCTGCCTGAGAAGTCAAAAAGGGAGTTTGCTGTTTCCACTCCTGTAATGTAGTTTTAGCCAAATCAGTTGTTTGTGTTTACTCCCAAAGAAGAGGAAACACGATCCAGAGGGGAGGACTGGCCAGCAGTCAAAAGACATTTTGTTTTCCTGGCTTTCTCACTGAGGTGCAGTGACTTTGCACAAGCTGCTTCCCCACAATGTGCTTTACTTATGTCTGGCCGACCAATATTGTTACCTATTATTATTATTTTATTTTGGTCATAACAATGCCAAGGAAAATCAGCTTCATGACACCTACCAAGAAAGCACAGTAACATGGAGCTTTAGTGAAATCCACTGCTAAACCCAAACCTAAATGTGTGCAGGTTCAATAATTCCTGAAGCTTAGATCCTGAGCATCACACTTAACGTCCCCCACCCAGCTGTTCTTTTCCATACTGACTATCCACACTCAGGTTTTTTCACCTGCAGTTCCAGTTCTGTTTCTTGCAATGAGCCATGCACTCCTCTAGTGCCTTTGACCTTCAGAAAATTCCTGCAGAGCTACCCCTTTCCTTCCCCTCCTGCACACTCCAGTCTCCAGAACTAAGCACAAAACTGTGTTTCTTGTTTCAGAAGAGAAGTGTTTTTAGAAAGGAGAAAATTAAGAAGATGAGGCAACTGAGAGTGTAGAATAACAGTGTCTACAGTGTAAGAGCTGCGGGGGAGGGAATTTCTTCAGCATCATTCCCACACGTTTTTATTATAGCAGAAGTTCCCGCTGCGTAGTGATTTCAGTATCCCCCTTAGAAGTGTAGTAGGAACATATGCACGGAGCAGCTGCACGATATAAACTTGTCTGCAACAAAGTGTGATAAACAGAAGTATCATCTGCTACAGGAATAGCTGATTCCTAGCAGTGTTATTTAACCTAGCTACTCCAGGGAGGCTATAAATCAGGACAGGCTTTCTGCCGAGCTATTGCCTGGCTGTTTACTCGACTGGCTCATGGCGCTCTGGAAATGGCCCTAAGCTTACGGGCAACAGGAAGGGCAGAAATCTGTAAGGGAGTAAAAAAAAACAAACACAGCATGAGGAAACCCGACAGGGCTACACAAGCCGTTTTTCCATCAGTCTGGAAAATGCCAGTCCTTCCTTTGCAAACCTGTCTATCCCTGATCACCAGCCCGAGGGTTGCTTTCTGCAGGCAGCTGTGGCTGCCACGTGAAGGTGAGCTCAGGGGTCCCTCTGGGCAAGCACAGCCCCAGGGCCAGTGCATTGGGGTGCTGTGAGGATGCAGGTCATGTCTGCAGTCATGGCTTTCTGCCCCTGGACAAGACGCCAAGGTCAGCTATTTCCTGGTCAGCCTCCTCTCCCCCATCCTCCCAGGAAAATTTCCACTTAAATCCAAGAGTGTGGAAGGGTACACAGGCTTTGCCTGTTCTCAAAATGCCTTTTAGAATAACAGCTGAAGATCTATATTTGTATCAAGTCTAGCAGCACCACAAACTCCACTAGCAGGCTCTTTTAAAGGATTTGTTTTTCCCATGCCGTCTGCTCTGACTGTGAGCAGCCCTGGGTACACGCAGCATGTTCCTGCCACATGCATTATCCAAACACATCTGTAGCAGTCCCTACGTGATGAAATACAGCAAACAGAGGGGATGCTTCAGCTGACACTGACTCACAGATCTCTCCCCATAGCCCTGGGTTAGGTAACCAATCTTGTTCCCAGAGAGCCCACAGCCTCCAGGGCTCTGGAGGCCGAGATCCTGACCTTCAGCTACATTTCTCTTCTGAGCATCATCGTGCAGATGCTGGAACAAGGTCCTCAGCTTGCATCAGTCTCACAGCTGGGTGGACTTCTGCTAGTTTACATGACTTTAGCCCTTGGATCTTTCTTATTAGCTGCCTAAGGCTTCATCCTATCATACAATGAAATTAATCAGCATTACATTAATAGCACTCACTTTAGGGTGAATCTACACTGCTGGGGGGACTGAAGGGTCTTATGCAAAAGTAGACAATGTGTCTTAGGCTCAGGACTGAAATCAGCTTTCTCAAAAAAGATATGAGCATGTGATGGAGGATCTCCTTGTTTCTCGTGTTTTACACAGCTTAGAGTAAAGGTCCGAGCCTTGGTGTTTGTGCAACTTCCTCTGTAGGGTTTTTCCTCACAGAACCCAAATTATTTCATATTAGTCAGGGGATTCATTGAACGCCTCTATTCCACAAGAGCTTGGATGAGATACCTTGATGTGAAGAGACCCAAACTGTAACACATTCAAAATCCTTCTCCACATTTAACTGGGAGGTCAGATTGGACACTGGAGTGTCCTGGGAGTCTTTTTCATATACCTTGACATTTGATATCACATTTAAACTTCTCTATGTTTTCTGGGCTTTTCCCTGCATCTCAGTGTGATAATGGCTGCAGGAACTAGTGTCTCTGTCTTGCAAATGGAGATGTCAGCAGGCAGCTTATGAGAATATCAAAATAATAAATAAGAGTGAAGATGAAATGACGACCCAAACTCTGTTTTAGCCAGCAGATTAACAGGTCTCTAGAATATGTGGCATACATAGAGATTGCTGAAAACACACTTCCTGCATCTTCAGTTCCTTTTAATTTCCAACCAAGACTGATAAAACACTTGAGGCCCTTGGAATATGAGCCTGCCTTCAAAATAAAATCCTATCCTGGCTTCCTAGCATGCTAATTAAAAGTGCATGGCTGATTCAGGCAGCCCTACAATAGCAAGAGAAATGCTGCAGGCATAGGGATGGCAGGGTTTAGCCTGTTGTGAGTATACAATATTAAAAACAGGCAGATGTCTCATAAGGATGATTACGACAGCACTCTTGACCTTTCTGTAAGATCAGGAATAAAAGCAAAAGAAAAACAATAATTAGTTTTGATTTATCTTGAAAGTGCTCTTCCTTTTTTAGGCATGTTATAGGGAGGTGATGGGGGTCACCTTCCACATCACATTAGTGGACACTCACCAGTTTCTTGGGTCTGTGAGCAAATTGACAGAGCCCACTGGAGATACCTCCCCTGGGATTACATGTGGGAGAACAGGTCACTGCCTCCCTTAGCTATTTTCCAGTTCAGCCCTGTGTTTAGTTTTGTTGTGTTCTGGGTTTCTTTGCTTTGTTTTGCTTTATTCTGTTTTATTTTGCTTTGCAGAGCTGGCTGCTGTGGGATGGGCAGTGGGAAGGGGTGCTCTGGTGCAGCTCCCTGCCTCAGCATCACTGCCAAGAGTGGCTCAGGGGCACCAGCTCAGCATGGCCCCCTCAGAGATCACTCTCTGTCTCCTGACAGACTTGGTCTTGTTACTTGTTAATGTCCCAGTATTCCCATGCAAAGAGCAATTAGCCTAAAACAAATATGGTAATGGAAAGTAATAACACTAATCAAAATAAATTATGGGAGCACTAGATTTTGAAATTATGAGCTTTATAAACGACAGGCATGACCACTAAAGATAACCGGATGGTGTATCCAAGGATCCCAAGTCCTCTTTCTAGATTCTGTCCCAGGCAGTACATGTATCACCTTTACAACACACACACAACTATTTAACTATTTATTAATCTTAACCCAGAAGATCAAAACAGCTTCATTACAGTTTTTTGTTGGAAGCTCAGAGCAATTTTGAGAATGACTGCTGAGATACGATTTTAAAAAATCAGAGAACTTGGGAATTTCATGGAAACTTTCTTTCCAGTAATAGAATCTCTATTTTTGTGCCTAGACATTGAGGGAAACCCTCAATAGCTGAGCTAATCTTTTCTGGTATGCACATTTCTGGCCGGAGCCAGCTGTGTATAGATACCTTCTAACATTAGAGTCAGAGCTATGTCTTTATGCTGAGTCTTCAAAACAAACTTAGTCAAAGAAGCAGGTGTAAGATTTTTGTGATGCTGAACAGTTTGTTCTGAAAGCACTTTTTAGTTAATTTATTTTGAATAAGTTGGATCCATTTACCCACTGGAAGCCCAAAATGGGTTTATTTCCTCATTGCATTTATTTAGGCCTGGTGCCATTTGGAATAGGAGAGGGTGATGGCCCTCTGAAAGTAAACCTAACCAACATTTGTACTTCATAAATTTTAAGGCCAAGAGATAAAAGGCATTGTACTCATGTGGACTTTCCAGAGCCAGCACGTTTTCTTGACTTATTCAATTCTTATTCTGAGTCCAATCTCTTTAGATGAATTTAGATCTCTTGAAGTAAAAATAAAAGGTCTACCTCAAACTAAGTTTTTCATTTAAATGCTCAACCAGAAATGATAGGCTATGGTAATGTCTAATTATCCTTAATGATTATAATTACCCTATTTCTAATCTAAATATGTTTGTCTCCATTTGTAGTTGAGTACATTCCCGAGTCATTTACAAACTGTATCAGTATTCAGCACCCTATTCTGGGGGGAGAAGAGGGAGGTCACTGTTAAAAACCACGTTATTCCAGCAGTGACTTTCTGTTTATAGATAGATTTTGAGGCATACTGGTTCTCTGGCTTTTAACTCAATTTATGTGTGCCACACTTACTCTGTGTAGCTTTATAGTTTCATAACCCCCGAATCACATGGAATTAAGTTGGATGTCATATCACTGTGTAAAGTTATCACACTAGCACTAGTACATCTATATATCAGCTAGTAATCTCCTCAGAAAATACCTAGTTTGACAAGATGTCTTCCTAAATCTATGCTGCTTAGCATCAATTATTTATTTTAATATTTTATTAATCAAATGAGATCTTCATTATTTTTGCAGAATTTCTGTCACGATGTCAGGCTGTGATAACTTAGCTCAACCTGCTTATCATCTTTAAAATATCTTCACTTTCCCACCACTTTCCACTGAGCAGTGTGTTCAATGTGCAGAACGACACTTCAAGGTTTAGCCGAAGAGGCAAGTTTTCCTGGAGTTGCTTTGTACTGTGAAAACAATTTTCTCCATTCATCTGATTTTGAGAGCAGTGAAGAACAGCCAGGAATGAGTCAAACCAAGAAGCAGTCATGCTCTGAGCAGCTGAAGCTGCTCACACGAGAAGGTGATGGGTGCTGAGGTGGCACCTCCTGTGGCCAGGCTGGCCAGCCCTCAGCTCTCAGTAGCCCAGTGGGGATGAAAAAGGGAATTCAGGCACCCAGGGGTGTCCTCCACTCCCCAGATACACCTCTGCAAGGGACAGCAGTATGTGGCTTGTTGTTTCTTTACTCAAGGGAAAGGGCACAATTTGATTCTGAAATTACAGCTTTTGAGGTTCTATAATGTGTTTGAAAGAGGTGGTACAAACAAGGAGAATTGCTTTCCTGAGATTCATCAGAGGTGAAGACAATGAAACAACTGGACACTGACATTGTTATCGGTAGCGTGGGACATCTTGTGCTCAGTGTGTTTTGTAGTGATTTCAGTATCCCCTTGGAGGACTGTTTGGGACCCATGTCTTTGCTCTTTCAGGGAGTGCCTGTGAAATGCACTGCTGGTCCATGCACAGTGGCACAGGTACCCTCACCCAGGTGTGGTGTGATAAGCTGGGATCTGGAGTCAAGCAGAGGATGGAGAGCCTCCCCAGCCCCAGCATGCCCCAGGAGAAGTTGTGAGCCCCAGTCCAAGGGAACTGGGACATTGATACCTTCCTAGCATCAGGAGCTCAGTGTGGGACTCTCTAGGACACTCCTCTCTGAAGATGTGGCTCTTCCCAGACCTTGCTGGCTCTCTGGGAAGTTCCCCTCTCAGCTGACATTTCTAGCTGAACACAGAGGAGTCATCCATGCAGGCTAGGCTCAGCCTTCCCATCATCAGCAGGGGATTAAATGCAGTTCTGCTGTTCCTCAGAGGATAATTGTGAGGAGAAATGCATTAAGGACATAGAAATGCCAGGGCATGAGAGCTATGTGAACAAATATTGAGAAAGGCAGAAAAGCACATGTAACTATGAGCTTATTAAAATAGGAGTGGACATTTCAAAGGAAAACAAGATTATCACTGCATTAATAAGGAGTAGAAATAGAAAATAATTTTAAATCTGTATGAAACCACAAGCCACTAAGGAACAGGCTTTGGTGATTTATTGTGTTTCTTTTTGAATGCCCAGTCTGGGCCAGTGGGGAAAGGAACTGAGCTAGGTGGATTAAGAGTCACTTCCACATTAGCAATTCTTATTTTCTTGTCATTAATGTCTGCATCTAGGAGTAATGTTCACTATTCAATCCCACATATATCTGTTTATTCTCCATGTAAAAATACTGTGATAAACCATCAAGGTTTACAGATAGGTGACAAGCCTGGCTTTATACCCTGTCTCTGCCATTTGTCAGTCTCATTTGCTGTGCTGAGGAGCAGCCCAGTCTCACCACCATTTTGCTTTATGACTAGTTTGGTTGATCCTGCCTCTGAAGAACAACGAGGGCTAGAGGATAGCCCCATCTTCTGTGATCTCATCAAATTTTACATGGCACCTGCTGACCAATGCTTTTCCTTTTACTTCACTGCTCCCTTTTGTGTTTTTCAGGACAGCACCAGGAGGGTAGAGTTGACTTTGACACTGCCTGCTCCTTCATGCAAATATTTTGTCTTTGAAATGCATTCTCTTCTGGAATTTAAAACATTGAAAACTTTCAGATAATATTAAAATAATTAGCTTTATCTAAACACAATAAATAGTTCCATCACCCACTGAAAATGGACTTCTGCAACTGGACGTAGAAATAAAGAGAAATTCAGTTGCTGGGGCAGTCTAGGAGTTAACATAGTCAAAGAGGAAGCTGGGAATCACTAGTTGTCAAGCTATTTGGTTTACTATTCTAATTGTTTCTTATAGTTCTTTACCTAGTCTTTTCCTAAGGTGATGTTGCAGATTCCTTGGGGTGAATGTTGCCAACTCCTCTATACATCTTGCAATTTGAAAAAAGAAATTTTCTCAGTAATTGTGTAATTCATTATTTAATCTGTTAAGTGTTAATCTAAGGATATGTGTATACCTTTTCTTAATCAAACACAGGAGACAGAGGAAATGTCAGATCATAATAGATGATACTGGACTGATGACATATTTTAATTTGTGCAGCTATTTGTGATGCGTATAACTGTATAAATTAAACAGTGAGACTCATAAAAGAGCCTTTTGCTGTATTTCATTCTCTCACCTACTTAGCTGAGAACGCAGATAAAGACAATACCATCAACTGATTCATTATTAAATGTCACTTAAGGTGACCAAAATTCTCATGGAATTTATGTGGTTGCACAGGCTGTGTTAAGGCTCTCACTTCCCTCTGCAATACACTAGTACTGCTTATGGCATTAGCTGTTACTCACCAGCCTTCAGGAAATGTGTCCCCTCAAAGCATGGGAGAAGGAACATAGCCCTGAAGGAAAATATTTTAAGTAAATAACACCAGATACAAAATATTTATTGTTTTGAGTGGTGCTTAAATAGACAATTCTATCCCTAAATGCAATAAGAAAAATGAAATAATAATAGTTTATATTTCCCAAGTTAACTTTTTTCATGTTTACATATCTTGACTATTTGCCTTAGAATTCAAAGGTAGTATAATGAAAATTAAGCTTGTCAACTATAATACTCTGAAAGCAATTAGTAAATCTAATAGAACTCAAATTCTTTTAAAATAAATCTCCCTTCCTCACTCCAAGGTTACAGTAATATTGGCTACAATACAGATTGGTAGGCACTGCTTCAGCTCTCAGTAAATGTCCCCTAATGGGGTTTGAAAACATGCTCTAATCAGCATAATATCCCTCTCTAAAATTAAACCTGCTGGAGATGGTGTATGCAGAGGAAGATGTTTCCCACAGGTAGCAGGGCTGAGCCTTTCTCCTTCGTGCTGAGTACCAGGTTGAAGATAGGAATGACACAGAGAACTTGGTCATCTGGGGAATGTGACAAGAAATGTTTAGTACCAATAAGAGAAATTGACTGCTTGGGGAAAAGAAAGAAATTAGTCCTAAACATAAAATAACATCTTTGTGTGTATCTGTGATCCTGGTGTAGTGCTGCTGCGTGAATGACTGAAGCATATCTGATAATACCCTGTTGATTTGGGAAAATTAATGTGTTTTTCCACTCTCTTTTTACAGCCCCCAAGTCTACCTTTTGTCCCACTGAAGAGACCTGGTGGCCAGGCCTGGTTATTATCATCGCAGTATGCTGTGCCACACTAGTGTTCCTCTTTGTAGTTGTCATCATTTGCTACAAAGCCATAAAAAGGTAAGACTCCAGATGCTTTTATTGTGCTTAGGGCAATGTAGCCCTGCAGAGACTGACCCAAGACTTGCCTCATGATATCTTGTTTAGTTTAAAGGCATCCAAAAGGCTAAATCCATCCTGTAGCCAATATGTGTTTCCACTGCAAAATCACTTCATGTACCGTATACTGCATGTGTAAAGGGTGTAGTTCAAAGCAGTCATGGGCATGAGGAGAACTAGAAACAGGATAGAGCTACTTTGTTCAGGTTAATAAGAACTTGCCCAAAGTCAAATTGCTGCAGGTTGCTAGTGAATGTGGAGAGCTTTGGCTTGGCCATCTGTAGAGGTAGAAACTCTTTACTACTTGTATTTGAACACTACTCTGGCAATGTTCAAAATTTACGTGTGGGTTGTGAGATTCTTGGCCCAAGTCCATTACTAATTTTAGCATTTCAAATTAAAGCAAACTCTTATAACTCAAAGACTATGGTAGTATGTGTAGTTTTTCATTTGGAGACCGTACTGCTAATTTATTCTTACTTCAAAGTTATAACTTACAGATGAAATTTTAAATCTTTCTCTTTTGATGTAAAAGCCTTTGTGAAGCCTATGTACAACAGTGTGTAGTAGCCCTTTCAGCTCACTGTCTTTGCAATAGCTGCACTTGCTTAGGCCTCAAATAGTTAGGAATTACTGACTTCAGTTACACAGAAAAATATGAGTGAAAACAATTTCTTTACTTAAATAAAATTACATATTTCTGTTGAAAAAGGTCAAAACTTTAGCATTTCCATTTTTAGGTTCCAAATGCAAGTTCAAAGCATTGATTTAGAAGAGAAAGTAATTTGTGGGAATTGTAGGCCAGGTGGATGAAGGTTCATTTCTCCTCCTTTGTTTTTAGTATGGCTCTGAGAGCACCCTACAGTTGAGTGTTCATGGTGTCACTGTTTTATACTGTGAAGGTTTTGGCTGGAAGCTATTAGTATATCCAGGTGACCCAACATGCAGCAGAGAATGCAGGATTCCCATGCATAGCTCTCATGAGACACTGCAGTGACATCTGAATCTCAGCTTGGAATAAATGACAGTGCTTTCAGCTTCCTGATTTCTGAGTGATAATATTCTGGAGTGAGGGAAAAAGGAAAATAAATGAAAATGCATTTAATGAAAAATGTTATGTGCATGCAACGTGAAAAAAGGGAGAATTCCAGCAAGAAGAGAAAGTCTCTATTTTAGCTCTTACTAAATTTACGTGTTTTTGCTATTGTAATTTAGCTAAAATGAATGTTTATTATTTTGGGGGAGCTGGAAAGCTTTCACTCTAGCAACTGCACTTTGAAAAATTATCTTTGGAGGATTGAGATTGGCATCCAATTGAATTGGTAGCACAGTGCAAAGCCTCACACTTCTAGTTGCTGTTCTACCATTGCCGTTCATTTGTATTTGTCTGCCTACTGCCAAATTGTGAATGATTTGTGTGAAGGCTGAAAAATATTTGTATGAGAACAGTAACTCTCCAGGGCAACTTGTGCCTCACAAGGAATTGCTTTTCAAATCTGCTGTGATGCTGGTAGATGGGAGGAACAGAAATTAAATTTAAAGAGAAAAATTTAGAGCTGCCTTGCAAAGCTTTGGGGAATTTGCATACAATCTCATGCTTTGTTTCAGTACAAAATAATACTGATACTTAATGAAGACACCCATTATTTGTCAACAGCATGAATATCAACCTACAAGTCAGCTGCTTGAACAGGCATTAGGCTCAGAGATGAGTGAAAATTCCTCTTAGATCTTCTTATTTTTGACATTCACACTGCTGACAAATACTAAGCTGAAAACTGCTCAGATGTGGAATGGACAGCTATGAAAGAAAATCGTATTAATTATAATTTTACAGGGTAACTGGAGCATTTCTTTTCATCAATGAGTCCTTCCTAAAACAGTTCTGCTAAAAGAATGCCCTGAAGGGCTTGGCAGCATTCCCCAGTAGTTCAGGTTTCATGATCCACTGTAAAAGATATCTATCAATAAATGCTGGGAAAGAAGATCAGACACTTCACAAGAAAACCATCTCTGGCTTCAACACACTATTATCACATATTGTTGAGCTGAATTGGCTTTAGCTAATGTGAGAAATCCTTCACTCTGTTTTTTGCTGGAAGTTAGAAGTGACTAGAGAAAGAGTAAGGGGATTAATCTGGGTGATGCTGAAGCCAAGAGTTCCTCCAGTGTGTTCCCAGCTTCGGGCTCCATAACCATGCTCTGCCCTTTCCTTTCTCATGCCCTCATCCCACCAGCTCTCCTCTGCACTCCTCCTCCTGGGCACTCCTTCCTGGACATCTCCTGGAACTGGGACTTCTGTCACTGCAGCACCTCTGACAAATCTCTCTCCTACCTCCACTAAAGAGGTGCTAAAGAATGAAGAAAGAGCAATCTTCTGGTTGTAGGGTGTAACAAGGGTTAAATGCTTTAGTAGGAAAGTGCAGGCAGGGATTTATTTGCATTGAGTCTGGATCTGTTATATCAATCTCTCACTTTCATAAGAATCAAATTTGGAGTAAAAAGAAAAAGAAAAATCCTATTGTGCTTAAGTTGAAATCTCATTTACTGGTTTCAAAGGGCCAGACCCAGTCAAACTCTCTCATGTCTGCTTTTCTGTAGCAGGAAGAGAGGTAGTGACCTCGAGGTATCATAACTCAACTGTGTTTTTATACAATTTATAAATATATATATAAACTGTGTCTTCTGAGGTAGTTTGTTTTCCCTTGTAAAACCTAAAACTTCAGTGTATCACCAATTTTAGTCACTAAGGCGATTTGTAATAAAATACAACCTAGTGGATTGGTGCTTCTTTGTATATAATAACTACCAGTACCAAGCAAGTATGCTACTGCCCCCATCCCTGCATCTCCCCTGGAAATACTCAGGTTCTTCCAATATGAAATGGTTATAAGAAATGCTGAAATCCATTCCAGTGAATGTGTTTGACCTCTGGTCCGTGAGGGAACTTGGACCAACTTGGACCATCAACTTTGATACTCAGATGGGTTGAACTTTTGGGAAATTACATATGGAGTGATACTTCAAAGGTGCTTCAAGCAACTTCTAAATTTCCTCTGTGTGTTGCTGGTGACTGCAGCAGTGGATACGACATGACTGGCACATCAGGTACAGATGTGTGCTGCTGCATAGATCAAGCACCAGAGGAGATCACATGTAATATTTGTGTTGTGCTGCAGCATGGTTATGTGATGAAAGCAGCCTCAGCTTGGAGAAATAGCGATTTTCTATGGTCTTGGTGTTAGAGGGGTATTTCCACTTAAAAAAAAAAAAAAGTAGATTTTTTTGTAACAGTCTTTTCCATAGCATGTCAGAAAAAAAATTAGTGATAGTCAGCACCACCTGTAACAATTGTAGATTTCTAGGACAGGCTTAATCACTGGCTGGGGCTCAGCCTCAGTGTAAGCAGTGGGACTTTTCCATACATTATATGAATAAAAAAGTGATCTCACAACCAGTGATTTCTGTAACACCTAGAAAGAGCAGATGAATAACAGCTTCAAAATCTAGAATACTTCCAAGTAATTCTCTACCATGTCTGTCTGTAAAAACCTGGCATTCTCACTCTTTCCCCAAAAGACTGTAATCAAGAAGTAAAAACAGGAGGTCCAAAGACAATTCATAAACTAACACAGGGTGGAGAAAACCAGATAATTTCAGTATTATGTGATTTTTGGGTTTGGGCAAGTGCACGATGAACACCAGCAGCTCTAACAAACCTTCATCTGGTGTAAATCCATACAAAAAAATGATACAAAAAAATACAAATACAGATACAAAAAAAAAATCGGTGGAATTCAATTCATTTTAATCAGCTCTGGAGGTGACTGTCTCTTAAGCTTTTCTTAACATCTGCAAGTACCTGAATAATAGTAAGACACTAAGACTAGAGGGAAGTGGGAAGTAAACATGGGAAGTAAACACAGTAAAGAGGATTAACAAGAGTTGTTTGGTAAATAAGCAGCTGAGATGGGGGAGAGCGGGACATGCAGTGTGTAATCCTATTTCAGCAGCTCACTGGTGTGTCAGTGTCTGTGAGGAGAGTAAGATATTTACATAAAAGGGGAAAATAAATCCCTGGCTCCCTGTATAAAATTAAGATAACAGAGCCATCTTTCAAACCTCAAAGGGGAAAGCAAAGCTGAGCATCCTGCTCTTTATGAGAAGCTATTCAGCCTGGCAGGGAGTGTTTCAAATTATTTTCAAACATGTGAAAAATATATGCTCAGTATCTCTGGAGCATCCCTACAGTCTGAGGTGGCCCATGAGCAGGTCACTGTGCCTGGTTGATGTGGCTCCTTGGTTCTGCTGGATTACAAGTAGGATGGATCTGTCTGTTCTCAGATGTACCACAGGGTTTTCTGACAAAGAGCCCTCCTGCTAAATCAGCAGGGAAAATGGGCTTTCCAAGGAAGGTTTTGCATAATATACCTTTTATTCACTGTTCTAACTTTGCAAAGCCACTGTTTTATATGTGTCTCATAGCCTGAGAGAAGGGTACCATAAATGCCTACATAGTCACTTCCTTAAATAGGTTCTGAGTTCACCTTCAAATAATAATTAAATGGAAGAAAATATTGTACTGAAATAAAATGACAGGTCATATTTAAACTGTCTTAAAATTCATTGTTCAGGTATTTTTAGGGTGCTTAGCATTTGTGTATGATTTATGGCCCCTGTATACTACAAAGTCTAGTTTCAGAAGTGGGAACAAGGTTCTGAAATTTGGCTTTCTTTAACAAGATACTTTCAAGGGGAAGACACTTACACTTTCTTAAGGAGGCCAAGAACTGGCAGTGGGGGCTGTGGTGAAGGTGTGCCATGGTGCAGGGATTTATGTCCCACTAAAAAGGCCATAGCCCTGCACTTTTTCCCCAGCCGATTTTGTACCACTCACTTCCCCAAAGAGCAAGAACTCTAGTCCTTTGCATGGTCATCTCCTATGAGCCATTGAAGCTAAGAATGATCTAGTCCAAAATCAGTATTAATTACAACAAAATAGTGCTGTTTAGCCTGAGCAAAGAAGACAGAATCCTAAATGTACTTAATTGCTTTGAAGAGCAATTCTCTGCATGACTGATGACAGACGGTCAAGGTGAATTGAAATTGTTAATCTCTCCTATTCTCCCTGACACATTAGAGGAGTTTGTACTGAAATGGTGCCTTAATTCTGAGCAGGTGAAGGGAAAGACAGTTGTTACTCAGAAGATGGAGTGAGATAGTTGGTGGAAAAGATATGTTTAGAAATCCTGTTTGAGTGGGAGACACCCAAAGGGAACAAGAGGGACTGTGGGGACAGATCTCTGTGCCTTTGATGCAATTCATTGATGTCAGACCAGTTCAGCTCTGCAAAAGAGCTCAATCCCTAAGAAGTGCCATTCAAAAGGGAATAGAGTCTTCATAGAAAGACCCTGGGAATGTTACTGAGGACAGCTGAGAAAAAGTCAGACTTAAATACTTTGGAAAAGTAGGGAAAAGATCTTTGCATTGTGGCCTGATTCCACTGTCTGAATGTTAATGTTTATCAACAAGAGGATTAGTATCTACCACTGAACACCACTATCCAGGTCTTCTGTCACCTCTAACCAAAGCCCAACATCCCCATGTGTTGCTTACCCTCTATGCCTGATCATCTCCCAGTGGTGAATTGACTCCCATCCTTGGCATGAGGCTGCAGATGATCTACTAAAGACAATTTAAATACCCTGAGCAACTAATCTTTCTGAAAGAGATCCCATTTTTTAATCAGCAAGAAATGAGTTTGTAGAATTACAGGATGATTGAGGTTGGCAGGGACAGCTTGAAAGCATCTAATCCAAACTTCTGCCCTAAGAGAGTCAGCTAGAGCAGCTTGTTTATGTCTGTGTCCTGCTGGGGTTTGAATATCTCTGTGGGTGGAGAGTTTTTGTTGGTTTTCTTGTGTTCTTTCAAATTTATCACTGTTTACTAAACTAAATGTAGCCCAGCTTGATGAAAGCTGAGCGCTAATACCAGGAAAATCAGTTGTTCTAGGAAACAGTATTGAAGCCTGGATGTTGGTTGTGCATCAATTTTGAGTGTAGTGTTTTTGAGACAAGCTGTTGAAGATCTTTACAGCTTGACCCAAGCCCAGTGAAGATACCAGAGCTCTGCTGTATTTTTTCTGTTGATTCAGTGACATCTGGGGATTTTGGACAGGGAACTAGTGGTGTGTGCTGCCTGATGTTTTTTGGGTACACAAAGATGAATAATGATTGGTGTCATTTTTGAAGTAGAATAGTAAAAGTATTGCAACTACTTGTTAGGCTCAGTTCAAGGGCTGATGAGTGAAGTGGATAAAACAGCTTTTTACTTGGAGAGATGGCTCAGCCAAGCCACATGGGCACTGCTGTGCAGAACAGTTTGTTTTGCTGTTGTCTGTGCAGAGTGTGTTGGTCAGAAAAGCAGAAGGATCTGCTCTCCAGTGCTGTCAGTCTGAGAATTTTATAAGTACTACATGTTTTTGTAAGTGTTGTAGGGCAGGATTTCTCTGTCTCTTTTAAGTTATGGAAGCTCAAAAATTCTGCTAGGGAGAAAGTTTGTGGTCATAAATGGGTAAAATGTCCCACTGTTCCTCATAGTCAAGAACACTGAAAGCCTCCAAGAGGCTTTAGTCTTCAGTATAAAATAAGTGATCCAGTTGTTTCACAGAACACTCTCTTATGAATCATTTTGCACTTGTTCACTCCTAATTTGTGATATATTGACAAAGGTGCCAACAGAAATCTGTGGAGAATTATGGTCTGTCCTGTGACAAATTAATTTTTCAAACTTGCCGTTTTTTCTGTTTTCTACTGCAGATGAGGGTGCCACATCAAATGGGCAGAAGTCTACCCATACAGGCAGGAATTGTTGGGTGTTACTGCCTCAGTGCAACTCTGATAGCCATGGATGGATTTTACACACTTGTGACAGAACATAATGCTCATACATTTATTCTCTCTAATTATATTTGTTGCAGCATTTCTGATTTACCCCAACACAAACAGAAGATACAAGCTAATACTAGAGCTTTGAAACACATAGGAGAGGTGGTCAGTGCACCATAATGTTTTTATTACATTTTTTCCAAAAGACAAAAAAATAAAATTTCCTTAGGCACTCATTTAATTTTTTAGCCAGTCATACTTTCCACAAGCTGATGTGAGCACACTTGTGGCTGACCCTGTGGGTGAAAAGCCAGAGCTGTGGCTGAGGCATACCCAGCACAGGGTACAGAGACATTTGAAAAAACATTCTGTCTTGATTATCTGGAGTGTCTGAGTTTAGGTTTGAGCTTAGGACCTGCAAGAATCCTGTAGCAGCAGCAGCCTGCAGTGTCTGGGTCAATATTTTTATGACTCAGAGAAACTTGTGCCCATGGTAGCAGAGTGGGGGTGTAGATCCATACTCCAGCTCCTTATTACCCAGAAATTCCTTCTGCACAAAAAGAATCCCATGGAAACCTCCTTGATGGCCTTATTGCCCTCTTTTGTTTTCTGCAAAGGATTGGCAGTACATTTTGAGTAAAGGCGGTAAAGCCTGATTTCTCCAGTGGCTGAACAGCTGCAGCTCCTGGTGAGTTGAGATGGTTTTGAGGGTCCTAGCTGAAGGAAGATCACATCTCACACCCCCTCATCTTGTTCTGCTCTTTGCAGCTACGTTGTCCAGATGGAAAAGGCACAGGCAGGGTTCTCCCCTCTGCATGTCTGTGACACTCATGGGGTGTACATCAGTCACAGCCACACCTGAGCCCCTTGGACCTGTGCTCGAGGGGCTGCATGGTCTGATTTCTGCTACCTCTGTCCTTTCTTCTCTGCAACCCCTGTACTTAGAGCTCAATATTTACCGTGCTGCAGGGTTGCTAAGCAGCACACAGCTCCCTGCTCAGAGAGCCCTGCCGTGAAGGCGACACACGCAGTAGGTCAGCGTGGGCAGAGCTGGGCATGGGAGAAGATTGTGTCTGCTGGGCTGGTCCCTCTCCACAACACCCTTGCCTTGCTCTCACTCCAGAGTCCCCTCCATCAGCAGGCACATGGCCACCCCCTCTGGTGTGGCTGGTCTGGAGACCCATGCTACTGGTTTGTCCGTCTTGGAGACCTGTTGGCTAATTAGCCATGTCAGCCAACATTGGTGGGGATGAGCATCACAACATCCATTTCCCAAGCTAATGCCAGGTGGTGGAGTGAAGCACTAACAGAGGGTTATGATGTGTGTAAACAGGTGTGTGTAAAGAGTCTGATCCCAGCTGTGTGTGAGGTAGGAGTGGGAAAATAGGGTCATTCCTCATTCCACCCTTTGAAAGAGACCATTAAAAGAGGACCCACATGGAGAAATTGTGCTGCCTTTGATGTCTGCTTCTTGACCCAGTGGCATGAAACCTTATGAAAAATGTTAATACTTGCAAGGAGCTAGAACTGTAGTTTCTTCCCTTCACTTGCTCTGAGCCCCGAGAAGCTAGTGTGGAGACTGGCTAAACTCAAATTCTGCCTCAGAAATTGTCTCCAGTTACAGTTGTCTAAATTGTAATTGTCTGCACAAAACCAAATCTTTGCATAGACGTCAAGGTGAGCAGGACTTGCTGGTTTCTCTGCCCCTTCATGGTCTTGCCCCATTGCACACCTGGAGCATGGGAAGGCTGGGACCACCCTGTGCAGTCCGTGGACATTGTGTTTGCATTTATCCTGCAAAGAGCAGGGTCTGGCTGTGCAGACTCTTCATTGTGAGTGAAGAAAGCCAGAAGCAGCTGCATAAAAATCAGTGGTCTCAGTCTGGTTGAAGGCAGAGACAGATTGCCTCAAATGCAAAGTGATCTAGATAGCTGCAAAGGTCAGTTAATTTTATGAGTTTTAATTTTCTTCTCAGCTCCTTGCATTTATTTGTGTTGCAGACACTCTTCTTTCAAAGACATTTCTGTAACAGAAAATCTGCAGAGAATTTTTGTTCATCTGCACAGAAATCAATCATACTATTTAAATAATATTGTGAAATTACATTTAAATGATTCTGTGAAATAGCAGTAGCTTCGTTCTTCTGTATGGATCAAGTCCATCATTCAAGTTGTTGCCTAATTTCGACAGTGATTAAATGGCAAGGTAGTTATCTGCATTCAGCAAAATATCTGGACACAAAGTACCATAATTTGGGGGATCGAAAAGTCCATTGCCTAAAATGCCAGTATCTACAGTCACTTGACTGATGAGGGGAGTATTGTCCTTGATAGAGAGCAAGAAAGAGCAGCCCCTGCTCATCTCCTGTCTCTGTTCATTATTTCAAATCCCCATTTTTCTAGTACTGATGTCCACCCTGACGCAGAGCATAGGCATTAACAGCCATTCATTTTGAAAAGATAGTAGGGAATTCTTGTTCCATTTTCCTCCTCCACTTTCCCTTCCAATTTGGACATCATTTTATAAGGACACCTTCTAATGTTTCTCCAGTTTTCCTAGTTAATGTTTGTTAAGCACTTTGAAGATAGCAAGCATTAAATAGTTGCTCAATCTGTCTAGAAGGTCTAGTGAATTTTAAAAAACTAAAAGAGATATCTAGGTTTGGGCTTCCACTGATGTTTTCTGTATTACAGAGTGGCAGATAAGTTTGTTGCCCTCATGCCAGCATCTGTGAGAACATGCATGTCCCAGATTTGTGGGGGCAGATCATGCCTAATGTAGTAGAGTTACAAATAATCTCATTTTTCTGGGTGGAACATACATATTTCCAATCCCAGGCAGCTTCTGTGATGCTTAACAGATCATGGTGCACCATGCACGGAGCTCCATGACTCTGCCTTAGCTGCCTGCACTGCTCTGTAACAGGACAGGCCTCTGAGGAGCAGGAGTGTGCCCAGCTCATCCCCAAAGGGCACTGCCAGTGCATAGTCCACTGCCAGGCATGGCCATGGTGTGACCATCCTCCAGACATGTTTTGGCTTTGTTCAAAGTGCCTTCATTTCACGCATTGAATATAATTTTTAAATTTATTTTTACTTTGATTTTTATTTTTATCTTGTTTAGTAGCTTTTTGCCAGTCTGAAAAGCTGGCATTATGAGTTCTTTTTTTTTTTTTTACATTAGTCCCATTCATTTTTCTCCTTTTATAATCAAAACATATTGACATTGTATTCTACACTGACAACACCCAACAGATAATGTCAGCAGTAATATCCCTCCAGTCAATAAAACCTTTTAAAGATCATTAGGGGGAATGCAAAGAGTGGGTTATTATGTGAGGGGTCACTGAGAGTACTTTTATCAATTATGTCAGTTAATAGTCCAGTATCATAATAATAAAGCTGCTTCTCTTCCTTAAGATTGGTTTTCTGTTGGAGCATAATTCTGAAGTTAGCTTAATTGAAGTCTTAGTAGGAAATGGGATTGCATCCATCACCTTTGTCTCCCAGGGACAGATCTTCTTCCTGTGTAACATCAGAACAAATCCTCCTCAAGTCCAACGAAGTCTGTGGAATTACTCTGACTTTGCACTGCTGAAAATAAATGGAGACTAAATTCCACTTCTTAAATTTCACATGTGGCTCAGCAATCCACTGCAATTACTTGCAATCTGAACAGTCCAAGTCCTCCCTTTAGACATACCCAGAGTGACTTCAGCAGGCTGAGAGAGGTGCACTTCTGCAGAAGGAAATCTGCCCCCCACGCTTCACAGCCCAGTTCACCAGCTCAGGGAACCTCTTTAGTGCTGATGAATGGCTGCCAAGCAGAATGGATTCTTTTCTTCCATAAGAGAAACACTCAGCAAAGGCTCAATCCATGCACAGAGAGAGGAATTTGAGTGTGAGCCATCCCAAAACAGAAATTGCCCACATGCCAGCAGGGCTTGCTTAAATATACTCCAAAAACTGGTCAGCTAAAATTGGCTGTGAGGCAGAGCTGAGTTAGCTGTAAATCACAGGCTTCAAAACGCTCACGTGAGCAGTCAGAAAAGAAGAAGCTCTCCTTAGCAGTTGGTATCTTGGAATTATGGCAAGCTATTCTGCAACATGATTTCCAGAGCTGTGAAAGAGACTTTCTCCTTTTGCAAAATCATCTTGACACTATGCAGAGCACTTGCACAGATCTCTCCCTGTCCACACAGGACAGACAGAAAAGGTCTGAAGATGTTAAAGATTGTATGATTACTTGCTCTTGTAAATATTTTTTGTCATCTGACCACTGGTTCAGTTTGGCTAAGACTGAAGTACCCAAAGGTCTCTAGGGAAAGAATGGCCTTTTCTGATTCACAAAAGACTTTTTATTTGTTTTCATAAGGAGCAAAGAGACAATGCAGCTTGAGGAAGGAGAACTCCGTGAAATGTCTAAAATTGAAAATAACCCAATATACACAGTCTTTTCAAATGCTGCAGGTAATATTATTCAAGACACCTATAACACTTTCTAGTTTGGAAGAGTAAGTAAAAAAAATATATATTGTGATAAAAAGTAATAAACACTGAGACAAGACAGTCTGTAGGTCTTTTAGATATTGAACTATCTAACTTACCTGAGTGGAGATGGATATATGAGGGATACATGTAAAAGCCTTGGGACACAAACATTGAGCGGTAGTGATTGTGTTGATAAAAGTTGTCCAGATGGAGCTGCTTTTTATTATAAGTGTAAAACATTTGCTTTGTATGTGGGAGGTAGTAGAGCCAGTAACCTCTTCCTACGAGTAATGAATAGTGTACTGCCTGTTTTCTGGACAGATAGATGGTCCACATATGGCCATTCGCTAATTTAATAGAGACAAACTAAGGTTCCAGAGAATTTTCATCATTTGGGTTTCTTCTTTGACTTCTGCCTTTACATTGTCAAATAAAATATATCCAGACTGATTTTTGTTCTTGCCTCTATGAGACAGTGAAAGGTAGAAGTCAGAATGAGACTCCTTCCATGATACTGAAGATTTTCACTGGAGAAGTGTCCCCCAACATGAGCCCTGTACGTCTGAGCTATAGCACCAGGCTGGCCAGCAAGGCTGGCTGTGTGTGGCCACACACTAATTTAATGGCTGTGTCCCTGAAAACAACTGTTGCCAGTGCACTGAGCTCCTCTAGCAGGAGTCCTGTTCACAAACTGCTCTTAGAAAGCAACTTCTCTTGCTCTCATGGAAAGTCATTCACCTCTTATGACTGATGGCCAGCATGAATCAAGCAGTTGTTTGATGAACATCCCCAGTACTGAGATGTAAACAGCCTCCATTAATGTTCTTTATGTTCCTATTCAGATTATGCAGAGTGATGGTCTAGTAACTGAATAACATGACAAAATTTATTCTTCCATTCCTATCTGCTAAATAAGGATGTATTTGAAGTGTGACTGTAGCCCACAAATCATCTTGTCTGGGCTTCCAGCAGTGAAGTCTAGCCTAGGGCTCTCAGCAGCACTGCCACAGGTATTGCTAGCATCCTAGCCCTGGAGATGAAGCTGAGATATCTATACAGATATATCTATCCTGATTCTTAGACAACTTTTTGTAACCCAGAAGGATGCCTCTGCAGCTTGATCTCTATTTATTGGTATATAGGTAACTTGGATATTTCTGTGGGTATTTCTGGTATTTCTATGTCCCCTGAGGACAGACCAATCCTGTGATGCAAATGGGTGTGTTGTATGAGACTCAATTTTATTGAAAATCATTATCTTTTATGTGTAGATAGCTAATGAAATATTGTTATGGAGAAGAGCTCTGAGATCACTGCACATAAAAGTGAAACAGCTCTTTGGTTTGCCTTCTCCTTCAGCCATTTTGCCCCAGGGATCAGCAGGGACACACTCCGCCCAGCACAGAAGTGGGGCTGCCAAATGGAGCTGCCTACACAACTTTGCTCAGGGGTGAAACAGCAATGAGGAGAGAGACAAGCTCTTTACATGCTACTGAAGAGCACCTTCCTGAGAGGAACTGAAAACAAAAAGGGAATTTTGGCATGGGCACCCTGTGCATTGGCACAGATACAATCATGCAAAGTACTGAGATGCCTCATAGCTTTCCCCTTTGGTAAAATCTCTGTCACTTGATACTGATACCCATACAGTGCAATCTTTCATGTATATATGTATGTATATAGAAAGAGAATTTTGCAGTTGGCTTTTACAATTTACAATTTTATACCACTGCTCAGCAAAGAGTGAAATTTCACTTTGAACTTCTGAGCACTGGTCATCCCCTCCAACAACGCATACCAAAAAAAGTGTTCCATCTTCTAACTATACCTGAAAAGAAGAATGACCCTCTATTCCTGTATGGCAAGAAATAGGATATATATTTCCCCAGAGAATAATCCAGGGCAGCACACCCCCAGGTGGAGACAGGTGTCTCCTGGCAGTGCTGAGTTGGGTACGGGAACCCCAGAAGGAGATGAATTTGAGATCCTGTCATGTCTCTGCTGCCAGCTCAAGGTCACCCCTTCCTAGCTTGATTGGATTTCCTTGGAACCCAGCCTTCCCAGATGCTGGACTTGATCCATGGTCACTCATCAGAGACATTGCTGTGGTGGTAGTTAGGAGAAACAGGTTTGCAACACTCAGGTTGTCTTATGAAATCAGGTTTTATTCTAAACTCTAATCCCTTTCAAGCATGAAGCACCTGGAGGTGTATGAGATGTGGATTGCACTGGGAGTTTTAAACTCTCTTGCAGCTTTCTGTTTTGGACAAAACTTCTGTTCCCATGTCAAAATGATCTTACTCTTCTCAAAGCCTTATTAAGCCTATAATGAGGCATGATAAAGTCATGGATAAATGAATAGTCTGCTCTGGTTTTACTTGCTTTTGTCAGAGTAGTCACAGACAGATTTTCTGAAGTGTGTACAAATGGGATACAAGGTGAAGCCCTCTCCTAGTTCTCTGTCACATAATTGCCTTACAAACAGTAGGTCTACACCAAATTTACACAGTAGCCAAAGCTGCCAAGGAGGGTTTTGTCAAAAATACCAACTACCTTTTGTGACTAGACATGATAAAGGGCCAGCAACTATGCTTCTTTTAAATAGTTTTCTAAACGTAGAACATAAAAATTGTGTTTAAATGTGCATCAGTACACTGACTTTTACCCAGGACTCTGCAGAGGATTGATTCAAACCAATATAACGAGCCAATATGAAATTCTTTGATAAGTAAGATATATAATGTGATCAGAACCTCATCTGAAATTTTAGCTGGACGTATGAAATACACTCTTAAATGGCTCTTTGATGCTTTCTTGATTTTAGGACTCGCGCAAGTTAATGCATGCATGGTGGAGAGGTCATTATGGACTCTGAGGCATCATTTCGGGCATGTGCTAAGCTGTACAGAGTTACATGGCCAGAGTTTCATTCACAGATGTTTAGCATGAAGACCCAATTTGTTTGCTATACAATATGTAGCAAATTATACTGTAAAAAAATGCAAACCACTTATTAGTGAAAAGCGTGTTTCGCCTGCCACCAAGTGAGTATGTTACAGATATGGATAGTTCCCTACTCATTTCCTCACTAATTTGAAACCTCCCTTTAACCAATGAAGAGCAACCCTATAATGGAAATGCATAAATTTGTGTCCATAGCTTACCATCTGAAAGGGGGCTTGGAGTATTACGCTTTGGGCAATCATGCACAGTTTGGCTTTTTAGGCAGAAAATAGGGGGTTCCCCTTGGTGTGCAAGAAGAAAGTTTGCATGCTTGGACCTCAACAGTCAAGAAAAATTGGAGTAAAAAGAGTTAGTGGCACAAAGCTAGTGGCACACAGCGAGCCAATGCCCTAATGCAAGAGGGTACTTGAAAAATCACAACAAGCCAAAATGACCTTGTATATTTAAATACACGGGCCAATTTAATCACAGTGACAAGTGTATAGCAATGTCCCAAAACAGTGATTCAAATGGTGTAACTGGGGCAAGTGTGACTCCAAATCCCTGCCTGTTGTGCGTTTGAAATCAAATTGAGAGGAGTTAAACAGAGCAGTCTCCAAGCCTGAACTTTTGCATCTGACAATAGTCTTTTCATTGAGACTCAAGAAAATAACTGCTCTGTTTTGCTAGCACTAAGCCAGAGCAACTGATAAGGCAGAAGCAGAACCTTGATAAAATCTCCATTCCCCTATTTGCAGGCTCTTAAAAAAATACTCTTCCATTGCATGCAAGTGCCAGTGGTGTGATATCTCTGGCAACCTGTCTAACAGGGTCTGCAGAAAGATCTCACCATCAGAGGAGAGCCTCCAATCCTCCCAGGTCTGTGCTGGGACACCAGCCTGGGGAGGGCAAAGTGCAAATTTCAGGACAACTGAATCAGTGCATCTTAAAGTCACTACTAGAAAATGTATAAATATAAATAAAAATGAGAGGAAGACATTTTTTGACGTAAAGAAAGAAGAGGAAAAGACAGGAAAAGAAAATGGAGAGGTGCAGAAACATAGGAGATCAAAGAAAGAAGGGGTAAATAGAAGAAAAACAGTGAGTTAAAGTGGCCAAAATGTCTTCATTTTTTTAACTATTGATAGGTTTGGAACTGGGAGAAAAGAAAAACAAGATAATTTTTGAAAGCAGCCGAGATGTTTAGACAGCCACAGCATTTTTCCTGCCCCCCACCCCAGAAAAGCACTGCCATCAGATTCTCCATTCTTCCTGTCAGGGATGTGGTGAGGTGGATGTGTGCTTTCAATGTCACAGAAGAAAGACCCTCGTGTCAGGTGCAGACAGGCACTGCATGTTGAGCACTGAAAAACAGTTCATCAAACCCCTTAGCCTCCTTAACTCTTAGTCTCCCGTTTCCATTCTCTAATAGCTGGAATCATGACTAATATTAACAAGCTTTAACTCTTACCAGGTAGAGAGGCACAAGTTATCACAATCAGAAGTATTTTCTTTGAGATTACAAGCAAACAAATTGACTTACCTGTAATCACTCTCCATAAATCTTTCATTAATAGTTTGCTGAAATTAAATATCATTAACCATTTTTTATCCATTGCTGTTGGTTTTGTTAAAAATTGACAAGAACAATAGCACAGACTGAGGGTTATAATACTTGTATCTGGTCCTCTTTTTGCCCTCAGCAACACATTAAACTCAAGACACTTGTCTGAAATATCTGTGTGAACAATACAAAGCTCTTTTCCTCCTACTATGTTTAAAACCTCAAGCTAAGCCACTTTTGAGAAGGGAAATTGTGGGGGGAAGTTAGAAGATGAAACACAGTCTGTTATGGGACTCAAGCTCAGATTTCCCTTTTCAGAGTAACTATAAAACCCTAAATAAATTATTTTGCTCTGTGATGTACAGATTCTTGATAGTTTTCTGCACTTGTTGAAAATTTCCTGAGTTGTCTTACAATTAACACATGATCCTGTGTTACCAGATAGTATGAGTGGCCACTAAACAAAGCAAGAAGGGGATGGTGCTGGAAGTCTGGTAGGTCACAGCAGGCACCATATTTCAGTCACTAACTCAGACACCTAGAACACAGACGCCTGTATCTCAGAGCAGGGAAATGCAAATGCCTTGGGCACAAAGCATCTGACATATTTTGGGTATCCACTTTCAGCTGTTCTGAACCATGTTTTATAAGTACATGTTTTTCTCCACTAGCTGTGGAGATTGTCTGGGGTAGTCACCACAGGTGTACCTATCTGCACTGGTCAGATGAGTCCACTCCTAGTGACTGAACACAGTGGTGTCCTGATGACTGCTGAGGGAGTTGGGTCCTTGGTGGACATGACTGGTCATCATCCCAGTTTGAATAAGACACTTTGAGGAGAAAGGTCATGGCTGCCCCAAGGCAGATCCCGCCCCAGTACCCAGCCCAGCATCCCAGCCTGTGTTCCAGAGGTGAAGGTGCTGGTGGAGGACATTCCTTCCAGCAGCCTTCATCTCATGCAACACGTACACCTGTAAACACTACCACGCTAGCCTGGGGACACCAACAGCATATCATGACACTTTAGGATCAGACCTGTCACCTTCCAGGTAGATTATAATGCTTGACAAAATTAGCTGCTGCTTTGGCATGTGTTCAAAAAGGGAAAAATAGACAGGAGAAGTTTAGTATTATTATGTACCTTACACGTCCTTGCTTTTGATGATCTGTATTGACAAAGAAGATGTTGATGTCTGTTCTTTCTTCTCTCCCTGCTTTGCCTGTACATCACCGAATCTGGGATCACCCAAGGAAACCAATGAGGAAAGAAGAGAACGGAACCAGTCGGTCCGAATATGCAATGACCTCCTCCCAAAACAACAAAACAGTTGATAACAATGCAGCTGTATAATCCCCAAATCCCCATCAAGGCGCAGGAGGTGGTAAACTTTCAAAGCACACACACGGAGTACGCAAGGTGGGTGAAATGAAGCAACGAAGGGAGCTGTGTGGCCAAGGACTTAATTTCAGTGACCTAGAAGAGAAAAACAGGCTGCTCTCCAGGCTTGCTACTACTCCAAGGAAGGATAAACTCACCCACCTGGGCTGCCCAGGGAAAAGGCCTCACAAAGGCATAAGCATTGCATGCTGCGTCCCGTGAAAGCGATATTGCGATGCCTTCTGCTTCTTCTCCCTCTCTTCCCCTACTTTTAAGTTTGAATTGAGTGTCCACAAAAAGCTTCTGAAGTAGGATCTTTTGAGGAGAGGGTGATCTGCCAGAGTGGCAGTAGTTTATCACAGATGGGTCAGAGGGAGGTCTCTCCCTCTAAATGGGAGGACACTTCCCTCTAAATGGAGAGAGGTGTCACCTGTGTGCTTCTCCAGCCTGTGCGGATTCATACGCTGATGCGTCATTCTTTTCATTCTTACTATTTTTTTATTAAAAGGGGAACAAAGGTTTCTGTTAAGCAATCAAGCAAAATTGCCCTGAACTTGTGACTTATCCCAGGAAATTTATCTGTGGTCTTGTGACTATGCATTTTTCATGGCTGAAGGATTTTCAGGCAGAAGAAATCAAAATGTAAGATTTTAGCAATTAGCATTGCTATTGAAAGAGATGTTATTAAGATGTGGTTTAAACATTACTACTTCATGATCAGCCTCCTTTTTTTGCACCACACTTTTATTTTATCTTTAAAAATGTTCCCTTTTGAAATTCCATGTTTTTCTGTGTTTGCTTCACACTGATTCCACAGGGAAGCTCCTACAGGAAAGATACTGTTTACATGTTGGTGTGAGTATTTGGGCAGGATTGTGTTGAAAGTACTAGCAGCCCTTTGAAATTCCCTTCATTCACTGGTTAGTGTTGTCCCCTGAAAGTGTTGAGTCTCCTGAACTGAGGACATTGCAAGTCTGACTTGCAGGACCACTTTTGAGGGTCTGGTAGCTGGTTGTGCCAACATCACCTCGGTCTCTACCTCTCCTGAGCTGAGACTGACAGTGGTGCCAAGTTCAGCATACAGTTCAGCATACTTTCTATGACATGGATTGCAGACTATTTAAAGCAAAGCTGAATCTACCCAAATTCATTTCATGTAGGATCTCAGGTCAGACTCAGTAAGTAGCCCTTAGGATAGAGGTGATGAGGCTAGTTGACATGCTAGTCTTTCCCTACCTCCTGAAAACTTTCCTTTGTGTCACACCTCCACATGTATGTCTCCATTTACCTCTGTGCTGAAAGCAGTGATGCAGTCAAAGACAAAGTTACACCCTGGCTTCTTGTCTGGACATAAAGCTTTGGTACCACTGGGGCTCCATGTCTGTGGGTAACTCCCAGGCACCTATAGCAGTCTCACTCTGGGATCTGGCTGCCCCCCATCTGTGTTGTCCCTCAGTACTGCAACACACCAATATTTTCAGTTTTATATAAGGATGTGCCTGAACTGCAGAAATCAGACCTTGATTTTGAGTGCATTCCAGCCTGTGGGTAATCTATTCCTGGGATGCAGAGTTTGACATGGTGGTAGAAGAAGACAATGTTCTGCAGATCTTCCCAAAAAAAGCTCTGGAATGTTCAAATTGGCAGCCTCAGCTCAGGCCCATCTGTAGTTTTCTATTACCTTTCAAACAATAGGGTGCATGTAAATATAAGTACTTTTTCAATTACAAAATGAAATGCTGCTATATATTGCTCTTGAGAAATTTATGTAATTATTCATTTAGCTTTTTAGTCTGTCACCACTATGTAGAAGCTTAACTGCATAAAATTATTTTTTAAAGCTAGACTTTCCTGGGAAGTGAATGCAATTACAAAAGTGAAAGGCGGCAAGTAACCCTTTGCCCCAAGAGCGTGATCATTCCCAGCCACATTCATGTTGTGTGCTTGCTCAAGACACAGTGATATGTTTTTAAATCCCAAGTGGGATTAAAATGACAGAATTTATGATTTGAGTCTAGTATCCCAAATGTTGATTGCCTAAAGCACTTAGCCCCTAAATACTATAATAAAAATATTGCAAGTATATTTCTAGAATATTTTTAAGCTATAACATTTATTTTGGTGTAGTTACCTATGTTTGCCTTTCTTTTTTACTCCAGTTATTTCAGCCTAAATGTGGAAATGTGGCATAGTTTGAGATGGTTGCATGTTTATCTGAGAGTATAAAGTATGAATGCAGACAAGTTTAGCATAACATGGGCTCAGGATTAGCACTTTCTCCTAAAGGTTGTAATTTTATTTGTTTCCTTATATAGCTTTAAAGGCACGTTCTGTAAGATCAAAATCATAAACTGGATGTGTAGGTCATTATGCTCATCAAAATATGTCTGTTTTTTTGCAAAAAAGAGTAAAAAGAGATGGTCACCAAACATTGATATCCAGTGATAGCAGTGATAAAAATGTCTTCACTAGAGAAGACCCTGGTGCATGACACAACCCACAAGCAAACCCTGCCCAGGCCCCATGAGGACTCTTCAGAAGAATATAAACTTTAAAAACTTCATGGAGAGCAGAGAGGCAGGCATTGCAAGACACAGCACATGCCACCTAGGATTTATTTCCAACTCTGCCACTGACCTGCTGTTTACTAGCAAGTAAATTTGCCTCTCTGTGCCTCAGTTTACCCATCTGTATAATGAAGATAAAAGTAGGTACCAGCTCTGTGGCAGTATTTTGAGAGAAATACATGTAGCTTATTTGCTAGGTGGATATACACTATCATTATATGCAACATGCTGATAAATGTATCGGGCACATAATTGCCATAATAGCTCTTGAGCAAACATTCCTCATAAGCTTTTATAATGTGTTGGCCACAGAAAAGCAGCAGCAGGCAAGCTGAGAGCTGCTCTTTTACTTGCCCAGACCCTTTGCCCTCAGCCCTCACATCACAGCATGGCAGGGAGAGGTAGGAAATCTTGCATGGGGAAGTTTTGCCTTTAGATTCCTGCCCAAGTACAGTTGACTATGTTGTACCAAAGTGATCTTGGGAAGGTGCTTGGAAAAGTACACTGGAATCAGACACAACTCTTCAGAAAAGAGAGGCTAGACAGGGGATGTCACTGAGGAGTGATTTCTGGGGCTTTCTGTTGGGGTTTAAGGTTGTGTTTAATACTCTACAAACTACTTGCAAAGCTTATATAAGAGAGGCTTCTGTGCTTCCTTATTGTACTATAATACAAAGGGAAAGGAATTTGCCAGATACATAAGCACTTCACTAAGCAGTGATCCTCAATCAGGGGAACTGGCAACCCAAAATGCAGCTTTACAAGCATTTTTAATTCCTTTTTAGTCACTAAAATATCAGAGGTAGAAAGAACCTGCCTAACTTAATTCACAAAATAGTCAGATCCCCAGATTAGCAGAAGTGAAGGCGGCCAGTTTCTACACAGAAGGTACTTGCTGTGCTCTGACCACCCCCAGACAAACTCGGCAAACTTCTGCCCTCAGTCTCCAAATCTCTTCTCAAGGATCACCACTAGCAGGGAATGCACCTTAAGGGCCTGAGCTGCAAAGTGTTTGGTTTCCTGGATCCTCACAAGACAGGAAGGTGGAGCTGAAGCCCCAGCCCTGCTCCCCTTCCTGTCCTGTACCTGACACAGCTGTGTGCCCAGGGAAGCATTTCTGCCTTGGATAGATGCTGCAAAAACAGACATGGAAAGAAAGGGGAAAGTTCTACGAAGTAAAAAATATAGATTTATTGATATATATCTATACAGAGACCTAATTGTCCAGTCTTGCATGCCATATGGTCACAGCACGTAGAGAAAGTGTGGGCACCCTGCTCCAACCAGGTCATGACCATAGATGCTGCCAAGCAATGGAGAATCAGGCCTGTGGTAGATGTGTATTTACAATACTCCCTGCACCTGTACAAACAAAAATATATTATTTTAAACTGCAAAATAGTGTGTTTAAATCAATGCATGAATGTAAATATTCTAAGATCTGCCTTCTTGACTGTGTACCACATGTACAGATGAAAACGAATATTGTTTTAGGAAATCTGTATCGGTGGTTAAATGACTAAAGAGAAAAAAAATATCAGAATTAATGTTGTCATGTTTCTCGAACAAGCCATTAATGTATATTTAGTATTTAAGGATATTGCTCAATAAATATGTTCTGTACCAAAAACTGTGTTGCATATACAGATTGTGCAGTACCCTATTTTAAAAAGGCACCATAATTAATTTTTATTTTAAATAAAAATGTACTTGTAAAAACTTTGCTGTGTACTGTTGGTAATGTAGCTAAGAGCATTGAATGGGGAATGGCTTCAGTGTCTCTTCAGGCACTTGTCTTATGCAAATTTACCAGACTTGCTTGAACACTTTCTGTTGCGGTTTTGGAGAAGCTCGTGGCTGCTGCTTGTGCTTGTGTCAGGACAGGTCCTGGCTCTGTCCCACCTAACCCTGCAGCTCTTGCCCCAGATATGTGCACTGCTGGTGGTGCATAAACAAAGGGATTACACTCATGCATTCCTTCAGCCCTCCAAAGCTCATGAAACCCTTTCTCTGATGCTGAGGGGCTGAAAGTTTCATAGTCTAGTTTTAGAGTGATTTATCTTTCACATAATACTACATATCTTTATTTATTTTGGTGAAAGAGATAATGTTCACCATTTATATTCTAACTCCCTGGATGGGTTTCACCCTCCTTTTCCACTCCAGAACAAAAAGGAGTTATGACCAGTCCTTCGGCAGATCGACACTGCCACACTATAGCTAAACCTGGGTCCTTTGGCTGGGATTCTCCCCTCCCCAGTCCTGTGCCTTTTCCAGAGGTGAAGAGCACAGAGGTGAAGAGCACAGACTGTGAGGCTGAAGCCAAGGGGCTGCCACAGCCTGCACTCCTCCTCCACAGCAGGGCTCCTCCTTCCCAGCCGGAGGAGGCTGAAGTAATTCCCCAGTGATTGCCAGTTGACACCTGCCGTGGGAATTAAATTAATTTAAATAGGGAAGCATTTTGTCTTTCATTCCCAAGACATTATTCCCTAATAGTTTTTGCTGGTACCTTAGGCATTATTTTAAATCCCAGATTGGAAAAAAATCTTAAAAAGGACAGAGCAACAATAATCATCTAGCATGGTGGGAACATGAGGGATCTGAAGCACAAGTCTTACAAGGGAGCAGCCAAAGAAGCTGGGAATGTTTAGTTTGGAGAAAGGCTCAGGGAAAACTTTCTACAACTACCTGAAAGGAGGTTCTAGCAAAATGGAGGTCAGTTTCTACTGATAACAAGTGATAGGACAGAAGGAGATGGTCTCAAGTTGCACTAGGGGAGTTTTAGATTAGGTATTGGGAAAAACTTCTACTTTTAAAGGTAGAAGGTAAGGGTTGTCAAGCATTGGAGGAGGCTGCCCAGGGAAGTGGTAGAGTCAGTAACCCTGGACCTATTTAAAAGACACGTAGATGTGGCACTTTGGGACATTCTTTAGTGGTGAATGTGATGGTGCTGGGTAAGTGGTGGGACTTGATTATCCTAGAGGTCTTTTCCAACCTAAACAATTCTATGATTCTATGATGCAAAGTGGTTTGGGGTCAGTTTAATGAATTACAGCAATTACCATTAAGCCATAGACTAAACCATCAGGTTTAAATATTAGACAAGTTTTGCAGAAGAAAACTTCCATATTAAAATTTCTGTATGAACATAAAGAAAATGCCTCTGGAAGTCATTGGCCCCTGCTTTGGGCATCAAAATTGTTGGATCAATATCCTTACCTCCAGTCTGCAGAGGAAGAAAGATGTCACTTTGGAGAGCAGGGCACACTCAAAGGTCCCTCAAGTCCTACTAACACTATCAGCTCCAAATTCACTGCTGTTTGGCTGAGCTCTTGTCTTGCTTTAGTTATGATGAGGTGGTCACAACTAGCAATGGGAGGATGGGGTGCAAATCTGATTAGACCAGAGCAGAGTAAAAGAGCTCCAAACCTGACATCAGGGTTATGGATTTAGTATAGCTGAAAACCTTGCTAAATAATACGAGGTGAAGCAACTTTGCTGTGCTGAAGAGCCTGATGTTACCTGATGTGCTCTTCTTTCACCATCCCATCACTGGGAAACAGAATTATCATAGACAGAGATAAATTAGATTACTGGTTTCATATCATTTGGATAGGGAGCAAGAAATTGTAATGAGAGAGATGTGTATTCTGTGATTTTGGTAATATAAAATCATGAAGTGCTTTTCACTGGTTTCATGTGTTGCCAAGGTCTACATCTTTTTAAAAGATGCCCAGTGCAATTAGTTCCAAATCAGAGCTTTCTCCATTCTTGAAAAATGCTTTTACTGGGGCATGCTTGATTCATGCAGGTATAACCTTGGCACACAAAGTAATCAAAGGTTAAAAAAACAAACAAAACAAAAAGCCAACTGATTTTATAGTATGTATTAGTCTTCAATTACTGAAGTGTTAACAGTTTTAATATTAATATATGTTTCTTTCTTATCAAAAATATCCCTTCAGAGCTGATCTTCCATTAATAAAGATTTTATCTAAACCATTTCCTTAAGGTTCTTTCTTAATTGCAATGTCTTCAACCATATTTATAGCACAGAAACAGTTGTCTAATTATGAGTTTACAGAGAAGTTGGCCTTAAAAGTGGCCTGAAACTAAGTTTTTTAGTATTCAGGAAAAAAATACTGATAATATTAATATCAAGACAGCTGGCATGTTCAGAACTTGTTTTGCTTTTGGCTTTAGTTAAAACAAAAGCACTCACTGCAACATTTAAACTCTTGTCCTGCTGCTTCTGTCTTGCACCATGACACAGTTTGATACAGGCATGAGGATTGTCAATTCTCCTGATAAGACTGAGTGTCCTGCCAGCCCAGCCCCTGTGGTGTGAGCATCCAGGCAGGGCTGTGAGCCCTGGCACGGGCTCCTTACCTGATCAGCAAACAAAGAGCTTGTGGGATGTCCTGAGAGCCACAGGGGGAGGCACCAATGCCTTGGCAAAGTATGCAGTCCCTCAAGGGGTATTTTCTGGGGAGAGGAGGGGAGGAACAGTGCAAGTGCTGGACACAGTGTTCAGCACCAGCACCAACTCCGAGCCCTTGTTTCAGGCAGTCACTGGACAAGTTAAGGTTCAATAGCAAAATTATAGAGGCTGGATGTAGGTAGTTAAACTCCCTGTATCACATATTATTAAATTCTATAAAAAATACTACATCCATGAAAGAGGCATTATTGCACTGAGTAGAGTCCTGCTCAGCCTCCAGGGATGCTGGGGAGGCTTCAGGACAGGGCAGACGTGATGCACGGAAACCAACTCTGCCTCCCCTAACTTAGAAAAGAAAATCCTATGGGTTTAAATTTCTCCCTTGTTGTATTATGGCAAGGCTTTAGGAAGCTGATTTTATCATACATGCTGGCTAAATATATGAAATATTTTTCATGACAGTTGGTTTCCTTAATCTGTGAGTTCTCATAAAAAAACAGTTAAATGCTATTTATATATATCTGCCTGAAAGTATTTTATATGGTATATCACTGTGGCTGAAAGAGAAAGGAAGTTTCTTTGTAAATAGCAGCTGGCTGTTTTCCTTTCCTATGCATTGATATAAATTTCATGAATTCATTTTTGTGCAGCACAAAAAGAACTCAGAGCCGGAATGTGAATAAATTTCCCTTTGCGTTCGGCATCACTTCCCCCTGCACACACAAATAGAAATGCTTTCAGTATTAAGTTTCATTTAACACAGGCCTAGTCGGAAGCAGAAAAGAAAATATAAAGAAAAGCAGCAGCATGGCAGACACATCCCACTGAATGAGCCTGTGAGCCAGAGACAGCCTCCCCTATTTTGATTTGTAATTTGAGGATAATTCAATTAGACGTTTCAGGCAATTTAAACATTCATGCATTGTCCAGCACCAAAGCATGAACCGTTCAGCAGCAAACGAGACCTGACAGCCTTAGCAGGCCAAGTGAAAATCCCAGTGTTTAAAAGGAAAAGCTCTCATCTAATTGATATGCCTACTGGAAAATTAAGAAAATAAAGGAAGGGGAGAGGAGGCGGCTGTGCAGGAGGTATCACGAGGGTGAGAGAAGTACAAAGGGCAGAGTGAGGGGCATAGCCTGGCTGTGGGCTTCACACCTTATTTGCAGCCATTTGCTTAAAACAGAATATTTCAAAGCCTGTGTGTTCCTTTTAACAAGGGATTAAAACATAAATGCACCTGATCACCCATCTGCTCACCTCTTCAGAGGTAGCTGAAAGGTAGGCAGGCATTCAGGGGCAAAATGGGAGCATTTTCATAAGCAGCTGCTTATGAAAGCCAGGTGCCTCTGCCCACTCTCAGCCTCACTGAGCTGGCTGAAATCATCACCCTGTGCCAAGGTCTTGGCACGGAACACACAGAGCAGAAGAAAGTCCTGTATGGAGCCATGGCCCGTTCAGAAGTGGCAAGGAGAAGCTGGAGAGCAGGAAGCCCCTCACTGGGCCTATTTCATGCACAACAAGGCATTGCACAGCCCCTTGCCCAGCATCAGAACCCTGCTCACCCTGCCTGCCCTGGCCACCAGCAGCCAAATCCCCACAGGATAACCATGAGGTTATCATGGCTCTGTGCATGGCTCTGTGCCCACAAATGGAGATATTGTCTGCTTGGGTGATAGCTTAGTGATGTTAAACACTGGCTACAATAATAATAATAACACAAGAATTTCAGGTGGAATTTCAAACAAGGATGTCTCAGAGCCTTGCTTACTTTAAATGCATTGTCTCTTGTGACCTCTGGATGCAGGGAGAGAAATGCTATTTGTCCTGTCCCCAGGATGTTGCCCTGGCAGCAGCAGGTCACCCTCACCTATCAACCATCTGGCTGGCAGAAAAGACAGCTTTGACAGACACAGATCTGTACTGCTCAAAGTCTTTCCTCTGGTAACTTTTAGAGGCAGGTGATGAAAGAATCAGGAATCATCAAGTTAAAGTCTTCTGTGCCTCTAGTGTTCTTGCAATGGCTCCTCAGAAAGTCTTTGGAGCAGAAAACTCACCTGCAAAACTTCCCAGGAATGTATCACAACTAGCCCATCTTCATTTTAAGTATTATGCGAAACCAAGTTTGGATGGTAAAAGCCCAAAAAGTACATACAGTACATATGGATGCTAGATACACTGATAATTTTCCTTCAGTCATTCTATTTGAAGACTCTGCGTTTAGTGTGCTTGTAACCTATGAAGGTGTGAACAGTTTGTGCTGAAATTTTCCATGCTAACACTCTGCTTTAAGCTGACCTCTGCATTTGTCCAGGAGTTGCAGAACAGTCCTGTTGCTTCCAAGAGTGATACTGGGGGAAGAAGATATTAAAACAAAACCTAGCAGTAACTTCTGACTGTTTTATTGAGAATGCCTAATTCCTCAGGTATTTGGAGTTGGGATTAAATTTGACAAGATCAGTTCTTTCAACACCAGTTACAAGCTTCTGGAAACTCACGGTTTGCCTTCTTCAGTGGCCATTTATCCTGGATAAATAAGTCCACTGAAAAGCCTCTCTGAGGTGAGGTTGCTCCATCTCTACCATTCAAACTAAAATTAAGATACTGAATTTCAATCAATTTTTGTTCAAGAACCATTCCATATTATGTGAATAAAGTCAGGGTAGAGCTAAATAAAAGCAATTCCGCTCTTTTTTTCTTTTTTTTTTTTTTTTAAACTATGCTTTTGGAAGATCAAAACCATTGTAAATTTAGTTCAAAAATTAGTTTAAAAAAATGAGTTTTGTTCAGCAAGGAAGTTTGCTGCTCTCATCTTTGGATATCTTGGTAGAAATAGACCTTAGCAGAATAGAAAAATCACCTAGTAGAAATAAAACAGAGTTGCTTTCCACTCAAGGTATTATTTCACCTTGAAAGAGGTGATGTTGGTCATACATGCAGGTAGAGACCCTCAGCATGAGAAATCGCTCAGATGAATGACCACGTGAATCTGCTCTGCTCTCCTCTTTCCTGATGCCTTGGGTGTTGCACAGACAAAAGTACAGTTCTGCAGCTCCCTGCCTCCTCCATGGAAGCACACACACACACTGCCCATCTAGAAATGAGCAGCAACTATCAAGCAATTTTCCCATTCAGCATAAACTGTTCAGGACATCTTCTGAAGAAAGCTTTTCTCCCTGCCCCACTCACTGAGGCAAAATTGTGATAATTTGATTCTTCTTCAGAAAATTATGGAGTGAGGGTAGGAAGGGAGTGGGAAATATCTCTGGGTTTATAATTTTTCCCAATTTTTTTTATGTACTGAAGGATCGTACCTGAAGTTACTGTGGGTGTATGGGAATGTAGGAATGGATCCAAACTGAGAAATTACTGATTTGACAGCTATGTTTTTTGGCTAGGTTTTTTCTTTTGTTTCTCATGCCTCCTCACCTGAAATATTAATTGAGGTGTCCTAACTCAGTTTGCAGCAGCATTTAAGAGACTCATTTCAGGTTGTGGTCTTTCAGAGCCAAAGCTATATTCAAGGAGATTTTACAGGAAGAAAAAAAAATGGAAACTTCAGCAAGCAGTTCCTTAGCTCAAGCATCAGACTGTGTGGTGTCCACAAGATAACATGCTACCTTTAACAGCCCTACTAAAGCACCAGAAGTTTATTTTTGTAATTGTAATGTTGTGTTGGAATTGTGTTGATGAGATACCAGATGGAGCCAAGCAATTTTAGAATTAAAATTTATCATTTCTGAGGGGGAAAAAAAAGTCTTTTCTAAAATGCTATTTAGTGTACAAATAGGAAACTAATCTATCATAAATTTGACAAGTGCTCTAAATTCAACACTCCCTTAGAGAGTCTAAAGAGTTTTGACTTACCAAGATGAGTCTTGTAAAGAATTCCCATTTGGTATTTCCACTGTGCTGGCTGATGTCTAAACATGGTGACAGATTCTCTGTTCTTGAATCACCACGTGATTGAAATTGGTTCCACTTCTGCTGTCAGTACCTTGAGGAATATCAATAATAGTGCACTGTCATTTGTTGCAGGGGAGAAGAGGTTTATTTTCAACACCTGTGACTTATGAAACCTAAGCACCTGAGGCAGGATTCTTCTCATCTAATTTTAACCAAACTAAAAAATGTAGTGTTTAATATATCTAAGCTCTACAGAACCTTGTTTTCAATGGAGAAAGATAGCAGCTCCAGATGGCAACCCATCTTACCCTGAAATAGCTACCTGTGCCTGGGGGGGCTGAACAACCCCATTCTCTTTGGTCACACAAGGACAAGGCTCACAGAGTCTGAATTTACTGATGCTGAGAGGGCAGATGCTGCTGCACTCAGGCAGTTTGGCAGGGCGGGTGGTATCCTGTCCAATGATGTCAGATATCCATCTTAGTGGAAAATAATGTAAAATTAGGTGATTTTAATCAATATTCAAAGGGCCCATCCAAAATTGGGCATATTCATACAAACTTGTAAAGAAAATGCAACTTTATTCTGGAAAACACAATTGACTAATTAATACAAAACAAATTGTGTTTATACAAATTTAGGAAGTATACAATTTAGGAAATTTGATGAAAACACCCTGTGTGTGTGTGTGTGTGTGTGTGTGTGTGTATGTACACAGAAGCAATTTAGTTCAGCCTGCTTAGATGAATGTTGTTCTGGAAATAATAATTCTTGGGCAGACAATTCCTTGGAGGTCACTTGCACAATCAGGTGAGGCACTCACTGCAGGGGACAGCCAAAGAGCCCACGGTGCTTCCTCCTCACTGCCAGCAAGACACACAGCACAAGCTTTCCCAGCAGCTGTGGGCTCATGAGGCTCAGCCACTCTCTGGAGACAGAAACCCAAACCAGGGCCTCAGGGGGTCTGGAGAGCACATGGGAGAGGAGCCCAAGGTCCCAGCCCAGCTTACTGGCAAGGCCAGGACTTCATTATTGAAGTGAACACAGAAATGCAGGTTGAAAATATATTACAGAATGAAGCCTCTCTCTCTACAATCCTTTTCCTTTTTTAGGTTAGTGCAGCAGCTGTAGGACACCCCCTTCAAATCTGTTTTTCCTCCTGTTTTGAGCAGCTCCTCCTACGAGGGGAAAGAACTCGGAGCGAGGAAGCGAGCGCCATTTGAGCTGGCCCCAGGGCGTGGGGCTGAACGTCTGCCCAACTTGGCTGGTCACACGCTGTCAACAGGAATGACCAGAGCTGCCCAAAAAGCCAACTCAACCCTTGTGATGGCTGCAGTCTGTCAGCGTCACCTGAATTCAGCACTGCACAGACGTGCCCTTTCTCCAAGGGAACTGAGCAGCTGAAAACAACATGACACTCCGTCAGCGTAGGAAAGCTTGAAAACAATCAGCACTCAGTTTGGTTTTGTGTTTTCAGGGATTTTCTGCCTTGATTTGCATTTAATCAGCTGAAATAAAAAAAAAAGTAGAAATAAAACAAAAAAATAAAAATAAAAGAAAATCTAAAATATGCTAGCTACCGATCCAGCTTTTCCCAAACATTTCAAACTCTCATTCACATTTACACCAGGAAAATGTGCCTTTATTCCAGGAATGTTCTTGTTGATGCTATTTGTAGTATGAACAGAATTATTTTTTTTTTAAAATAGCTGTTTCACAGTTGTTTTTCCAACCTGTTAACTGGTCTCCTGCTTACACAAATAACTTGTCTACACAGGGTGAGATCTGGTTCAGGATGCTTTGTCAGATTATGTATCAGTCTTCAGAGTGTGTCTGGAAAACAATCATTATGTAAACTTTTCAACTGCAATTGAATTAAGACAGTGGACTGTAAATAATGTGTGTGAATGAAATAGATCACCAGCTGAGGCTGCAAATCCGTGATATCAGAGAGGGGAATTTAACTATCTAAGGTGTTGCAGAAAGTGCAGTGCCCAGCAGAGGATCATGGCTGCTAATGATTGAGGATCTGCTGAAACTGCCAGACCTGAACAACTGAGGAGGGGAATCAGAGCTGTGTGGTTCATGGGTTTTGCAGGGTGGTGCACTAAAAGTGCTTTTTTGAGTGCCTGGTTTCCCATGGTGTAATACCTAGGCTGCTGGTGGGTTCATATTCAGGCTTTCCAGACTAAAGAGAGCGAGTGCTGTTTCACAGAGAGTTGTGGGGCTTGGAGTAGGGAACATAATGTTTGTTGAAACCAAAGTATAAAATACTTGTCTAAAATATCCTTTTGCATAAAGGAACATATTTTACAACTACACTGGGTGCACAAGTGGTGAGATTATTATTTGCAGGATAGAGGGTAAAGCTCTTCAATAACAGAGACAGAATTGACCCCCTTATCATATGATAGTGATAACTAAACTAATATACATTAGACATGACATTTGGATGCTGAAGAATAACCTATATTCCACATTTGTTGTGATGATTTACAGCAATGAACTTGACCCAAAAAAAATGCTACATAAGTCCTCAGTGTTATTAATAATAATTCAGAGAATTCTCAGATGGATTACTTTAACTTCCTTTCTGCAACAGCTCCGGTCTCCTTTATATTCTGCAATTTCATTTTATTACCTTCTAATTAAATGTGATTTTCTCAGTGGATACCTTTTTTTTAATTTTATTTGAATATTTGACTCAACTGAGCTGAGCAATGAGCATCCCATCTCACTCCACCTTACCACTCTGCCTCAGCCTCACAACCCCTTGTGCTCCATAGAGCCATCTTTAGAGAAAGTCACAGCTCTGGAAAAGCACTGTAGGGAGGAGTTGTCCTGTTTTGATGAAGCCCATGATGCACTTGATGTCTTCCTCTCTGGATTGATGCTGAGTGTTAAGCACAAGGCAGCCTATGCATTCTTGGTACGACTTTCAGGGAATCAGTTTTACTGACAGAATAAAGGAAACAGGCTACTGGGTCTTTGAAATCTGAAACTAACCTGGTAAAGGAAAGTGTTCATTTTTTTTCCTGGTTCTTCATCTCTGTCATTCAAAATAACTTAACAAAAACATTTTTTAGCTAGGAGGCACAGTTTCAGACTAAATTTATAATCTGTCTCTGCTGCAATAAGTGTAAGAGCACTCCAATGGACAGCACCTGCCTCCACAAACCAGCAGTGCCTCAGGAGACATTGCCAGCTGCATGGAAACTGAGTGTATGGAACTAGGGATAATGATAGGAGCTTTTCCCCCTTGACAGCTGGCAGGCTGTGGGTACCTGGGTGAGGCTGTAGAGATGAGGCTCTTCTGTCCTTGCCTGGTGGCACAAGAGCCTGTGGACGATGTCAGGCTCCGATGGACTGCAGGTACCCAGATACATCTCTGCAGACACAGCATGCAGCTCATGCAATCATTTTGTTTCTTCTCTGCTCATTACCTACATGGATCTCATATCATAGAGGACTTCATTTTGTTTGTTTGTTTGTTTGTTTGTTTGTTTTAAGCACAAATGTTTTCTGGATTTATCTTCCACTTTTAAGACTTTGGACAAAGGGAGAGACCCAGCACTAGATATCCTGTGAAAGCTGTGGAACACCAAAGCCTTAGTTTCTCCCTAGACCATGTGGGTGACAAACCATCCCTTGCTGACTTTGCATTAGCCCTCAGGGGTCACAGAGTATGAATGTTCTCTCTTTCAGCCAGCATTGCTGAATTGAGTCTCGAAGCTGGGGTTAATTGAGACAACTATTTTGGAGACATCAATGCAGGGCCCACAAAGAGCATTTGCTGGAGTCAGAAGAACTTTTTTTCCAGTTCCCCAAGGCACTAATTATTTCCATATGCAGCAACTGCCTCCCTGAAGGCCAATGTGACTGCTCAGACAGAGTCCCTTAGCTCCCCATGGAACATGTACCTTATGTTTAAAGGCAGTGACTGTTGTAGGAAAGAATAAACTTCTCAAAAAGTAATTTGTGTGATTCCATTTCCAGTCACTAAGTTCAAATGATTGAGGCAACAGAACTGAAACCACACTTCAAAAATTTGTTCTCTTTTCATTTCTCTTTTCTCTTTTGTTCAATATTTTGATTTTTTTATTGGTTGATTCTGTTATCATGAGTGGCTTTTTTTTTTCCACTTTACATGTTTTATAGATAGATATATACTCTATATATATGTACTACCATGGTTTATACAAATTCTTTTCTTCACAAAAAAGTCCCAAGATAATGAAAGAAAGTCTTATGGGTAACTTACCAATTTCAGATTGTCAACGAAGAACAGAAATAGTGCACAGTCTTACCCCACTAACACTTCATGCTTCTATCTCTCCCTCCCATAGAATTTTGCTACTTCATTCAAAATAGAGCAACTGCCATAAATCTAATCCATTCATAGAAATGAGCTGAGATCTTCACCCTGTAAAAGGTCACCTCCCACTGGAGCAAAGGATCTTCAGCTTTATTGAAGGCAAAGATACTTTTTTCTCCTTTCACCAAACTGTCAGGAAAGAAAACAGAAAAAGTGGTCCTGTTCAGAGCCAGGATCTGCCCCATTCCCTCTCCCTGCCTATGTGGCTGTAGTTGCTCCTGCACAGCCCTGTGCCCTCTTCCTGCAGCCCAAGGATGGTTCCAGCATCCCTGGGCTTTTCATTACCTTATCTCCACTATTTAGGCAAACACAGAACACTTCTCCAGACAGGTTCCAGGGCGCCAGTTTATCTGCATTATTACAGTAATGCTCCTTTATCCACAGTACCCAGCCTTTCCAGCCTAAAAAATCAATCACTGCCTGATTAATGTTCTGTAAATAGGGGATGTCCACACTGCAGTACTAGATGTACTGCCCTCCTGATCCTTCTGATCTGCTCTGCTGTGTTTCACTTCTTGATTCTTGTTTTGCTCTTCTGACATCACCTGACTTCTTTCTTTATTCAGTCACTGTCTGTGGTGGAAATTACTGCTTCTTCTTGTTGCCTTTTTCCTATTGGAAGAAATACATTTATATTTCAATGGATGTCATGGTTCAAAGGCTGCGTATCTTTTCCTAACTTTCCTAAAGGTAAAGAGAACATATATGCTGGCATTTTCTTGTAACCACTCTAAACATCTGCATTCCTTCTTGATTTGCTTGTTCAAACCAGTAAGGACAGGAAAGTTTCTATTTTTCTTTCTAGCCAGGGGAGAAAGTTATAAAACAAAAAAGAATGTGCCTTAGAGAAGCATTTCAATCAGAAAATTATCTACCCCAAAGATGTGAAAACCAATTTTTCTATATTTATCAGTTTCATAGCAAAGAAAAGTCAAAATGTGAATATGTCCAGCAAAATTGGAAAAGCCTCTTAAGCTTCCACTTCCAAATGGCCATAAAACTAAAACTGTGTCTTATGGTCTAATGTCAGCAGGGCTTGGTTTTTTTGTTGTATATGAAAATATTCTACAGAAGTTCTGAGGTATTGAGACAACACAGAATCATAAAAATTAGATTAAAATTAACACTGCTTTTTAATGTGGAATTAAAAAGAACCAAACAACAGCAAGACAAACAAGCAAAAAACCACAAGGAAAAATGAGGCAGAACCACTTCTTCTCTAGAGAGAGCCAAATCCATTAAGCTAATTAGTTGAGCAGCTGATGTTCTGACTTGACATTGTTTCTTCATTTAGTTTCTTTAATTCTCCATGCAAGAAGATTTCTCATTCTTTTTTATCCAAACAAACCCAAATATCTGGATATCCTTCTGCAAACAGTTTGCTGATAAATTTTTCTTCTAAACAGTCACAATCTGAAATTTGAACAGTGCGACCCATGTGACCTATTACATAAATTTTATTTTCTCTTCTCTTGTGAACCAATGACCCACACTTTGTAAACAACTTACTTTATTCCTCCCTTAACAATTATTTTCAATCCAAAAGAACTTTCCTTTTGAAATTTTTATTTTTTTTAAAGCAGGGAGATATTTACTGTTGTGTAAATCCCCGTCCTGTAATGTTCTTCTCATAAGACATGGACACAACAAACAAAGCCAGACCCCCAGCAGACATCCAACAGACAACCCAAAGGAGGTGGTAGCCAGTCAGTCGTGTTTGCAGAAAGCCTCCTCTAGAAACAGCAAACATAAAGAATGCTGCAGGTATATTCAAGCTTGCTCATTTTCATCAGCTTTCACAACTTCCCAGAAAGTACTCCATGGGCTCCCAAGGGCCCTGAGTGTTGAAAAGCATTAAGTCAGAGAATGAAGACATGTCTGTGCTCTGAGTGCACCAGTGTACAGAGGTACCTCAGCAGGCATTAAGTGAATCATCACTGAAAGCAACACGCCCATTTTCACGCCAGAGTGCAAACAGGTACACATTTGTAGGAGGACCTTATATGCCCCGTCTCCATTCCCTTCCAATAACTCATTCATGCATTTACATTTTGTATAAATATTCATATATTTGAAGAGCACGTCCATCACCCCTCTTCTCCATCCCATGCAGCCACGAACAAAGCCAATAGACACCGACTTTACGTGACACTAAGGAAACAAGTAGCTGTCCTTCAGGATGGCTGTTCCACACCACACTCACAGTGCAGCAAGCAGGCAAGAGAGGCCAGCTCACGGTGAGCACCAGAGTCACACACTCTCATCCCAGAAATATGGGGGGGAAGCTGAGGAGCAGGCAGACCAGCAGGCTGCAGTGGGTACCATTGTGTCCAGCCCTGAGACCATCACCACGCCAGACCTCAAAAGGCTTTGCTGTCTATTCAGTACATTTCAGCTCCTTTCCTCCCCCACACAAGTTTCAGAGATTAAAAGCTTGGAAGTTCTTCTAGTCATGGCAGGAAAAGTGGGTGCATTACCTAGGGTCCCTTTAGGGTCTCTGTCAGGATCAGGAGAGCAAGGTGCTTGCATCAGCCCAGAGCTTCCCCTAGGTGAAGTGTACAGGATCTCCACCGCTGTTTCTGGGATGGTTAATTAAAGTGCTCCAACACAGGCTCACACACCTGCAAGAGCAGGTTTCTCAGCAGGAGATCTGGTGCAGAGCAGGGAGCAGGCCTTCAGAGGTCAGAGAGCTTGTTTTCTATTGTTCTTCCTATTCCATCATGCTCTATAGAAGATGAATGACCAAGTTTGACTTTAAGCAATTTAATTTTCTGAGTGTGTTTTTTCATTGATCAAGAAGTCACCTGTTCTGGACTTTAACTGATTGCCTCTGAATTGTTACTCTAAAGACATGCCTGCAAGCAAGGTACCCTGTGACATCATTGCTAACCTAATTGCTTCCTGCCACTGAAGCTTAATAGGTGTTACCACTCTACCATGCAAGGTCTGAAGTTGTTCTGCTGAGGAAAATTGAGTAGGAATTGGATCTCAGGAGAAAATATTTTCTGCAGGCTTATATAAAATTCTGAAGAATTTTATATAAACCTTAACCTTTAACTAAAACACATCATCAAAAGTAAGGAAATTAAAATGTCTACTTTTCCAAGCAGCAATATTTTTTCTTCTAAAAACCCAATTTTCTTACATATCTGGAGAAAAAAATGCAGACTAGATTGCCTTTATGGGCTGGATTCTGCCATTCCTCCTGCTTTGAACCCATTCCGTTGCCCAACCCAAAGCTGTTATCTCTGCTGATGACTGCTGAACAATAGCACTGGATTTTCACAGAATCACAGAATTACTAGGTTGGAAGAGACCTTTGAGATAATCAAGTCCTACCCATTCCCTAACACCTCAACTAAACCATGTCACCGAGTGTCATGTCCAATCTTTTTAAAACACATCCATGGATGGTGACTCCCCCACCTCCCGAGGCAGATCATTCCAGTGCTTTTCAGTCTGGTATTTGCAAAGTTCCATCTCTTTGATCTTTTGGGGTGGTTGGTAAATGCATTTCAAACCTTTGAAGGAGTGAAGTCGTTTGGATTTTTAGCAGAATTTTCCCAATCTGCAGATCCTGCCCCACAAGAGGGACTGCGCACTCTGCCCCTCAGGAGGAAGATGGGCTGCAGCTCCCTTGTGCAGAAGCAGCAGCTTAATGTTCCCCTCCTTCATCACAGGCAGGTGCCCTACATAGACCAAGGAGCTATTTCAGGTGTACAAATTACCCCAAAGGGATCAGTCATGTACCATGCCATGAATGACCACTGGTAGCTCACAATCCAGAACTTCAGTAATACAAAACACTGAAGGCATTAGATGTTCAGAAAACTAAAAACCATCTCTCTAGAGAAAATGCAAACTATTCCCACAGCCAGCCATGCTTCTCCTTCTCCCTTTTTATTACTAAGACCTTTCCTTCCCAATTTTCTTCTTTGCTTAAATTTAAGAACATCTCTTTTCTTCATAACAGGAAGAAATATTTCATCCCAGAAATGTTTATGGGTCACTGACAGTGATGCACAATTTGTATTTTGCTCATTAAGGACTTCCCGGCCAAACTTCAGCTCTTTCCTGACTGTTGCTTCAATTAATCTTCTGTTTGACATTTGGCTGCCTATTAAGGCTAACAACATTTTGTTATGAAAAAATATCAAATTGCCCTTCTTATGTATAATCAGTCTTTTTGGCATGAAGTTCAGTCAGATTCAATCTGGACTATAAGTTCAATTCTAAATTTCAAAATGTGATGCAATCTGTAAAGGGTCAATAAATTAAATTCCTTCTGTCCCATGTGATATGTGAGCTAATCTACCTTTTTATTTAATTTGATATGCCCTCAAAGTCAGGTATCACATCCAGAAAAAGTTTATCTGTTTGTTGAGTGGGTAATGTCCTCTCTGGAAGTACTAGAATCTACTAAAAACTGCCAGACAAATGTTTAGTTTATCTTTGTTTTGCTTACTGGTCCTTATGGAATTCCCTCAACTGACCCATTGAGACCCCATAGCTACCTCAGATCTCCACCTCTTGGGCCTTTCGAATTCTTTTGAACCATCTTTTGTGCACACAACTTTACACAGAGACAAGGGGGTGGGCAAGTTCCTTTGACAGTTCTCAGAGGGCTTTACAAATAAAAACCTCATTTTCATAAAATTGCTCTGAGGGAGGTCAGTCTTACCTCCCTGGCAGTATGACAAAGGAATTGAGACACAGATGGTTTGTCTAAGACTGGCACCAGTCTGGGACCAAGAAGATGGAAATCAGACCTCTCTTCTCCATGTCCTATCCCAGGGCATTCCCATGAAGGTCATTTTGCTGCTGACAGTTACTAGAGTCAATGTAATCATTGTATCTCAATGAATACCACAGATGAAACAATTTTTTTTCCTTATTTGTATATTACAGAGTAGATCTATACAAGTCCTTTATTTAGTTTGCCTCACAAAAGCATTAAATGATTGTTTCAGTACTTCAGTGACAACTTAAAGATGAATATGCTGGAATTTAATGTAATATCAAAGTGTGCAAATTTTAAAATATGACTCTCTGTGACGGCAAAGGAGATCAAATAATTTGAGGACAAACAAATCTAATTAGGTAAATATTATTTATTTTATTATAAATGTTTTGTTCCTGAGCATTAATTTAGAAGGGATTTTAGCGTGGCTAATCCAATAAAGAGCAGTGACTTGGAATAAAAACAGCAACTATTATTCCAAGTCCTCTGCTTTCTCTTGTAGCAAGAAGCATGTCCCATCATTAACTTCTAAGCTCTCAAACACATCCTTTGCATCTCACCCACTGCTGACATTTCCCAAATGAACCACCTCCATGGACAGCAATGTTTCAGCAGTCACTCCCCTGTCACAGCAGATCCCACAGCTGTCTTATCCAGGGTACCTAATCAACCTGCTGGGGTGAGCTGAATTATGTAAGAGTGATTGAAATGAATTATTCTCTCCATTTAATTGCAGTGTGAAAAATAGAGACTTTGCATAGATAAATACCAAGATATCACAAGCAAGTATGGGGCAAAAACCCCCTGAAATACCTGGGTTGCTTTGTCACTACTGTATGATTTACTGGAATATTCTGTAAACCAGCTGAATGGTGATTCCAAGTTTGTTTCAGATTGTCACCCTGGCTATAGCTTTGTATATGAATGAGTCATAACTATCACAACTTATTCGATTTCTTAGGAAAGACTCAAGGCTCTAGCCCCAGCCACCTGCATTTCGTAGGAAGAAGTCTTACAGGAGCCTTTGAGGATTTAGCCAAGAGTTTGTGTATCTTTGTGATGGCAGCTGATGCTGAAAAAAGAGCCTCCAGCAACAATCATCACAGATTCCCAACCCTGGACATGGCACCCTGGATCTAGAATAGAGTAGAATAAAATAGAATAAAATCCAATACAATAAAACACATTTCTGTTGGAAGGGACCTACAATGGTCATCTAGTCCAAGTGCCTGAGCATTTCTGGGCTGATCACAAGTTAGAGCCTCAGGTCAGTCATGTCAAAAGGAAAAGTACTGTAGAAGTCAAAGAAAAGTTCTGGCACCACCACATCAGTCAGGGAAGGAAACTGTCCAGTCTGTTTGAACAAACAGATCTCTCAGAAAGAGAAACTCCATCAAAAGTACACATAGTCTAAAATAATTTTTGCCCTTTCACCCTGGGCTCATTCTTGGAGAATACTCCTCTTATGATTTCTAGCCCACCACAGACCAAATGGTGAAACTCTGTTCCTGAGAGGGTGCCCTGAACTATGAAACAGTGGAGGACCATACTCCAATCACCCTATTTGCTCCAAGCACTGCCTTACATTGCAAGAAACCATAATGAAGTCATTAGGTCTAATGGAGGAGAAAATAGCTATTTAAAGTAGATCTAACACCAGAACTGGACTGAAGTGGAATTTTCCATTTTATACATATGAAAGATTAGCTGCTACTGCACCTCACTGCTGCAGAATTAGCCATGGATCCAATTATGACTCTTCTCTGTCCAGCTCTGCAAAGCTCCTTTCTAAATTCTCAGTCAGCAATAAAGCAGTCAATGTTTACCAAAAACGCTTATAGTGCTTTCCTCTCCCTTGTGCTCCTTGTCAGTTTGCCTTTAGATTGCAAGAAAATATATTGTTTTTCCACCCTTGAAACATTTCCCAGATGCCTAGGGAAGCCCTTCACACACCAGGTGCTGCCTTTAATGAGTAAGGCTTTTAACTTTTATAACTATGGTGTCACTACCAGAAGTGCTATTTGCTGCATGCTGTGATTTAAGGAGGGAAAAAAAACCCCAACAAAACTCCCCAAAAAAACCTCAATAAAAACCAAGAAACAAAAGCCTCTAACACAACTGTCCACTCAGCTCACAGCCTCTCCCTATCCTGGGCTATCACAGAGCAGGAGCCCTCTGAAGGTTACTTCTCTGCCAATTTCAAATATTGACCTTGATGTCCTGTCCCTTGCAATATTCCTTAAAATCCATCATCTGCAAACGAAGTTTAAGTCAGGAAACCTAATTAGTAACAGAGACAATAAATAACAAGCTTAAGGGGAGGGAGGAGAGAACCTCTTGCAGGTGGCCAGCTCTTAGCTGAATAATTCTCTGTGCAATGGTCATGCTTCAAAAATTTAATTCTCCGTAATTTCATTTAGGATGGGGAAAACAAAACAAAATGAGCAAAGTGATATAGGATTTCATTTATATTCTGACAAGTACATTCATCTAAAGTTTAACCATAACAGCTGCAGTTATACTATCTTTCTTCCAAAGCATTTATTGGTGTGAAGCAAGTGGCAATACCAATTAAAAAATAAAGAAATAAAAAGAACCTACTTGGCATTATTATTTGCTATTTTTATACCACAAAAAGAAGTCTCCCTACTGTCAGGCTGATTATATTAATATGAGATTCCTATGGTCCTTCAGACTTGATTGCTTTTGATTCTTGCATAGTAGAAGTGGTGATGAAGGAGCTGAAATCATAATTCCTATTTAGAAGGCAAAGAGGAGGCCACTTCAGTTCTGTGGTGAGTAGCACATTTTGTTGCTTTAATTAAAAAGTTGTTCTGAGAAGCTTCTGCAGTATTCAGAGCAGAAAAACATGGTGTTTTCAAAGACACTTTGAGGATCACTCCTGCAGTTTTTCTGAGCTAGGTTGGTACTGCTTAAACATACTAAGGAAGAGAAGCAATCATTGAATTTGAAATATGTTTTCTATCTCAAAAATCATAAATCAATCCTGTCAGTGATGAAAATATATTTTCCTTTATGCAGTTCTTAAATTGCTATCAATCTCTATTAAGGCTCTTAGAGAGAGATCTTCAGCAGCAGAACACCCTCTAAAACAAACAAAGTGAAGATTTAAGTATCAAGAACTGAAGGTGTTTAGCCCAGAACTGCAATGACTTTCAAGTGCCTGTTCCCTTTCAGATGAATGCCCAGAAAACTCTACAGGGTAAGGCTTGTACTCCCTGAGAACGTGCCAAAAGTGAGCAACATTCTATAGCCATGAGCCACCCTTCTCTTCTGGAGACAGCAATGGCTGTCAGGTTCATCAGTGCATTACACAACCCTCCAAGCTAGCCAGACTCCCTTGAGACTTGATTTTCCCTTTCAAAAATCAATACACTTCACTGGTACTTTTAGCTTTTCATATGACAGCAGCACTGAAAATTAACATTTTACTGAGATTACTAAGGGTGGACTTAGGAGGGCATATAAGATTTGGATGCACTTCAGAAGCATATGACAGCTCAAGTAAGATGTTGTTGTCTTAGAGAAACTAAGATAAATTATATTTAGGTATTTTATTCGATGATGCCAGGATCCTTCACATTGTCTGCGACTCAGATCAGCTGTTTCTTTCACGCTGGAATAATGACAAAAGTCTCTTAGATTTAGCTCTAACCTCAACTCTAACTACACAGACGTATTTGAGGTGCCTGCTGTGTTTCCCTCTGTTCAAGGTACCAGCCAAAATATCTCTCCCACGGCAAAGAGTAAAACTATTTGCAGGGGATGTAAAGGTCCCAACATCAAAAGTTCATTTCCTAATCTCTGGAACTACCCTTTACTAGAGCTGCATTTTAAATATCCCAAGATGCTATCACTTACCTGAAAACTAACTTCTAGTAAAAATTTAAGCTCCATGTTTCTCTGCTAGAAAAGTTGGTCAGGGAAGCCTCAGACTGGCACAGGTCCACCTACACATCCCAAAGCATCTTAGTGTGTGACCTTTCCTACTCACACCTGGAACAGGGCAGGGACAGCTCCTCTTTAAGTCTTCGGGTCCCTACAGGCCATGCTCTGTGCAATCACAAAGAGGTAAGGGAGACCAAAATCTCACTAAACCCCTTCTTGTTTTGAATTGTGACATAATGATACTCATTATGTCATATTGAGACTGCTCCATCAACCAAGGCCATAAGGGGACCTGGTTATTTGTCCTGCTCTCCTTTCCACATTGAGTAGCACTGTACCACTCACCTTGAAGCCCAGGACAGATGTCACAGCACCCAGGAAATCACTCTCAATCTGGGACCAAACAGAGCCTTGAAATCCTGCTGTGGTTTCCAAGCCATGTGATTCTGCATTGCTTTGTGACACTTGAGGCAGCATTAAATTCCCTGCATCTAATCCTCTCATTGGAGTGAAGCATCTTCAGCAGCCCTAATGTTTGATCTCAGCCCCACAGCTGGGGAAAACTAGCAGCTGGTTTGTGATTCAAAAGGAACACAACAATAACCCATTGAGGCTACTCTTCCTGTCTGTGGATGGGTGAATCAGATGAATAATTGGACAAAACAGATCAGTTAATCCAAATTCAGTTAATAGAAGTAATTGGCAAATTAGGTCACATTAGGTGAATCAGCTACAATTCATTTTGACAGAAATGTTAAGAAATACTAAAGTAGTTATAATGAAACAGATAAATATTACTGCAGAAAAGGTTCCAAAGAAGGCAGTCTCTACATGGAAATTTTTATCTCTAGATGCTAGGGATGCACAGGTTGAATTCATCTATTCATATAATAAGTAGGAAGCACACCCTCTTCCCGGCTTGTAGAGTCTTCATTACCCTGACAACCCTTAATGGATCTTAAATAATCATTACAGATGTGCTGAGAAAGTTCTGACTGGCATCCAGGTAGAGATGTTGGGACTGGTAGAGGGTCTGGTGCAAGGAAAAGGAAAGAAACTATTTTAAATTTAAAGGCTGGCCTAGAAAAATTAGTTGGTAAAATAATTTGGTTCCCTAACATTCTTCCTAGGAAAGCTTGGAAACATGTCTGGGCTACTGCTATTCAGTGACACGCACTTAGAGCAGATAAATCAGTGTCTTCAGGGTGGTGATCACAGGGAAGAAAATGCCCGATTTTATTATTGAAAGGCTTGGAAAATGTTTTGGTGAGGTGCAGTTAATAGGATCTTCTGAGCAAAAGTCGAGCTGCAGCTTCCAGAGCACTAGGATGATTTAGGAAAATGCTGATCTCTGACCTGTGTGTGGTCAGAGTAAACCAAGAGGTAAGAACAGGGGAGCAAATGTGCCCCGCACATGCATGACTCAGAGGAAAACCTCCATAGCTGGTTTAACTGCACCATGACAGCAATGCCTGGTGTTGAATAAATGTACCTGGAGGAAGAAGATCAAATCATGGCTTCATCAGTTTAGCAGTTGAATGTGACACCTCCCTGGAATCCACAAGCACCCGAAACACATAGTGCTGTGACCTCTTCATTCACCATATCCTTGCTCCTTCTGAGCTATACCTGGGGGGTTGATCGCTAACAGGAACAAATTGTGCACCTCTGTAGACTTTGGTACAACTACACTTTGTACTTGCCTTGGATATCACAAATCAACACTGTGTACACAGGATTTCATTAGCAGTGCAAATTAGGTAATAATTTTAATACATTATTTATTTTAGTGATGGTCCTTTATATTCTGCTTTACTTACACTTTCCTGCATGGCAAGGATTCATAGATGTAGCAAACCTTTTGTAATGTACTTCATTGCAATCAATTTGACTTCATCCAAAAGTAGTGGAGCTGCCAGAAAAGCTAACCTGTCCAAAAAAATCTATTACCTATAAAACTTTTATTCTGTATGTCAAACTTCACAGGGTATTGTGCTATTGTGCCTTTCTGAAAGGATTTAAAGTTGCACAACAGCCATAACAGTTATGTTGCCAAGCTGCTGAATTATACCTTGAGAAAACTGACCTAGCATTACATGGTGTCTATCAAACTTAGAGCCTCCCAGCTCGCAGTCACGGCTTGTCAGGTTTGATGGGGAGCTGGTTAAACACAGTGTCAGAGCAGGTTACCTGGGGCAGTGCACTGAAGGCTGCTCTCCAGTTGGGTGGAAGCCCTCTGGCATCTGTCAAATCCAGCAAAATACTGCAAGATAATTCATAATGTAAACTTCCAGTGACTGAGTCATGGGTTCCACTTGTTAATGCTCTGTAAGTATGGATGAGAAACGAGCTGCTCTTCCCAAGCTCTGTCAGCTCTGCACAATCTCCTGCTCCTTGTACACATTACAATTCACAAACCACACACAGTGACAGCTGGAACCCCCCAGCTCACAGCTGCAGGACTAAGGCACAGCGGGTCACCAGGCAGGCCAGGACTCTGTCATGTGGCCTTCTGTCCTTTGATCTGAGGCATTTCCAGTGGTGGCCACTGACTCCCCATCAGCAAACCCTGGGAAGGCCAGTGTCAAGGGTGGATTCAGGTTCTCTTCCTGATCACTTTGCAGCTGGGGAGCATCAGGATATCTTCCCCTTCGACTGCTCTTCTCATTGCTGTCCCTTAATGCTCAGACCCCAGCTGAAATGGTGCTCAGCAGGGAGAGGCAGAAGTGCATAGAATAATTCAGAGTTAGAAACCAAGTGACAAATGGAGAGCCGTTCTTTTAAAATTTGCATCAAGCCCAACAAACTGTAGTGCCATTGCCTCTGCCTGACTTCAGGCAGACTGCTCAGCTGAAGACCCACATCATTGACTAAGCAGCTCTTGGGCAATCAAGATTCAGATGCTGTCGGAAAAAAATAGACTTCAGTTTTGTCCAAGAGTCACATTAAGAGACAACAAGAAAAACTGTGGTTAGAACTCTCCCAGAGCCGCGTGCAGCTGGGTGAACACCACAGGATTCTTGGCTGCAGAACTCTTTTCCAGGACACGCCAGCGAAGACAAACAGCCCAGGGCTCTGGTAACCTTCATCCAGCTTGAAAGGAGGCTTTGCAGGCCAGAGTTCAGAGACATCTTCCGTCTCAGAACGTTCATCAGTCCTAGAGCACATCGTCTGCTGTCACAGCATGGAAAACAAAGCCAGAAAACCAATTGTGTTTTAGGGCCTTTGAACTGCCACGGCCCTGATGACACGCTGCAGAAACATTACGTATAAGATAAGGCATGTATGTAGGTAGCAACTGATGTGCTGTAAAAGCCTTTGTTTGTGTGACCCTGCATATAGCTCAGGTCCTGGTTCCTCCAGAGGCAGAGGAAAGCCCCTCGAGATGCCCAGGCAGATGTTAACCTCACGCTCAGGACATGGGTTACATAACCCAGCAGTAGTGGGGCTTTAACCATCGCTTCATCCTAAGTGCCCCTTGTTGTTGGGAATTTCACAGTTCAGCACACACCAAATTAATTCTTTTACTAGGTCAGGCTTGGTAACAAGCGTTGATTTAAGCAGCTTATTGCAACAGAAGACTAAACACTGTTCCTAAATGGCAGCTCCCTATGATCCTACAGAGGATGGATTCTGCTCCTGCTGACACACGCCCAGAGACACAGCCATGCTGGGAGCATGGCAGAGCAGAAAGATTTGCTGCTGTTTGGTAGCATTTTCAGGGAACACCAAATGTTATTTACTTCCTAATCTTCCTACAGAATATAAAGAATTGCTGCTCTGGGCTATTTCAGAGAGATAATGTGAGTGACTCATTTGAGTTGTATATTGACCTCAGGCACTGTAAAGATATATTTTACAGTGCTTTAAAAAACTACTAATGCAGATTTCTGTATTTCTGAAGATCCCTAGAGTGCACTTCAAAGATTTTCCTGAAGTCTTAAACCACATATATCTGGTCAAGCCCCATGTTATTTGTTGTTATTAGTCAAACACCCCTAATCATTGGTCATACCATCTTCCAGGCTATATCCCCTATGCTAAAGCAGCTTTTTAATAACTTGCAGTCCTAATTTGCCTAGGCATAACAGCTCCATAAGAACCATATTAATTATAATCAGTGACAGATACATACTAAATCCTATGTTGAAACATGGGAGCAGTTTCTGTGACCAACTCTTATCTCTAAACCCAGAGCTGAAAACAAATCTCAATTCCCACAGTGTTAAACTGTTTCAAAACCTGGATTCAGCAGGTCTGTCTTTGGTTTGTGTTTAATTTTAATAACTTCCCACCACTGTATTTGCATTCTTTTTGAGTTTTGCCAGTCTGAACATAGATGCTTTGAAGCAGATTTCGCTAGGCAGGGAAGGAGTTTCACCACGTTGCTTCCATGCATTATCCACTGAAATAACTGATCATAGATTCTCCTTTCCAGAAGTGAGTTTTAACAACAAGCTTTGTCAGACTCTGCTCTCCTCCCACAAATCATTGTTCTTTCAAATCAAATCAAATCAAACTCTTCATCCTTTAGGTTTCCACAATTCCCACTGCACCCATCTCAGCTCACCCACGTCACACCCAATGGCCTCAAATTCCCTCCCTCTCTTTGTCTTTCAGATTCACCAGCTCACAGCATATCAAAATACAAAAATCTCTCCCCTACACATCCCACTTTCAGGGAGCCAACAGCACTTCTTTTCAGTAGGGTGACCCCAGCCCCTACACCTGGGTCCCCTATTAACGTGGTTACTTAGCAAAGGTATCACCTGTGTTGCAGGCACAAGACTGAAGAAGACAGTTGAGGGATGGAAGGAGTGAGTCCCACTAGAAACACCTTTGTGCCCGAAGGCAGAGTTCCAACTGCTACCACTTAGTGTGGTACTGCACCCCCATGAGGCAGTGACAGAGCTTGGGGTGAAAGGAAGGGATCACAAAAATCAACAAAACATGGCTCAACCACCAGCATTCTGCAGATGAGCAAGGAAGTGTCTACACGGAATCATTATGGAGAAAACCCCAAAACTCCTTTAGGAAATCTTGCTGGGCACCCCTCTGAAGTACCTGTACATAAATGCACACAGTATGGCGAATAAACATGAGACAAGAGAGCTAAGAGTGCCAAGAGGTAAGATCCTGGATGAAAGAAGGATGCAAGAAAGACTTAATATTTGATAAAAACCTACTCCAAGTTCAAGAGCACGCCATGGTAGTGCATCCCCCTCCCAGCTCCTCCTCAGGCTACACTATGATCTCAGAAAGGCTCATTGGCCATCACCCTCTGAGCAGATGCTGCTGGTGGAGCCTGGGCTGCTTCCCCCACTCCTTTCGCCATCACCAAGCTCACTTTCACCATCACCTGTTGAGAAGATGCAAAGGCACCCAATGTGAGCACTTCACTGAGCTCAAGGGGAATTTTTCACAGGTACCTCGTACATATTCCTTAGGTCTGTGTGCATGGAAGTGTGAATGTACTGTAGTAAGTGTACTGTGAATGTTCTCTATTGGATTACTGAGTATGTTAGGTGTGTAAGACAGGTTTGTAAGTGAGTTGGTGCACTTATAGAATACTTCATAAATTGTTGAAATTAGGCTATCCATTAAGTGCTGTTAAAACCCTTCGGCCCAAAAGCTATTGGTCACATCTGGAGCTCACTTTGGCAAGGGGGTCCACTCTGAATATTGACTCAGTGGGAGGGTCTCCCTCGTCCCCCTTTTATTCCTACTGGTTTTTCATCCCCCTGTTCATGTCGATCATTTTAGGTTGGTTTCAGTTTTAGATTAGCCAAATCAATTTCTCTTCACTGAAAACACACAGAGGGGCAATATTTTAACTTGCTAGCTTAAAACATGCCTGTTTTTGCTTTGTTTCACTGTTTGGTTTTATTTTTGCTGTTTTTGTAAAGCATGATGGTATTTTAATGGCATATCTGCAAACATTTCCATTTTTATTTTAGTAAATGCAGTGAGGGAAGACTGACCATTCACAAAACCTAAAACTCGGGTAGATTGTGAGAGTGGCAATAAAGACTAGGAATTTAATACCATTCCAATATACAAGTTAATGTTGGCTATTTTTCTAATCAGTGCATTACAGAATAAACACAAAAAATAGAACTGGGATTGCACAGACTTAAGTATTTATTACAAGAGGTGATGGATCATTATGCTTTCAAGATTTTATGTAAAGTCCACTGAGTTAATTGATTCTCCCTAGATTCCAATAGGCTTTGGCTGAGTCTCCTAATGATATTAAAATCCATCTGTTATTAAACGTCATGTTTAATACAACAGTATGCAAATGCTGGGATTTGTAAATAACATTATGCAAAAGTTCAAGTCCAATCATGCTCCTCTTGAAGTTTGCAACATAAATTCTGTAGACATCAATAAGAATAGATTTGGGATATCTTTTTAATTGCACTGTATACAAGTATCAACAGAAGAATACAATACAGTAGTCACAAAAATAAAGAGGCCTCTATGAAACCTACAAAGAAGAGCAGCAGAGAATCAATGAAGTAAAAGCAGTATTTCAAAAAATAATAAATCAGACCTGGCAGTTTTGGAAAATGTACTGATAAAACCCACAAATTAATTGGCACAGTTTAACAACCTAATTTCTAAGTGCACTTCATAACGACTCTCCTTACAAGCTGCTGTTTTCCCAGAAGGTGATGACAAAAAGCCTCATTAGAACATCACTGTTTATAGTGACAGATTTTATTGCATTGCCAGCTGTGAATCTAGGAAAAAGAAAAAAAACCAAAAAGACATCCCCACTAAAAACTTATATAAAGGTTCCTAAAAACCCTATTTTCTTTTGGAATTGTCAAAAAATAGCAACATAGCACTTCCATGTTTGTGAATACCCACAGTTCTATTTTTAAAAAAAATAGAAGTTAAAGAAAAGTGATTTTTGTTATTTTTGTTTTAGCTTCAAAAATAATGTAAAGGAACATTTAAGAATAAGTTATTTCAATGATCAGAGAGATATGTACAATATGATAGAACCTGTTTATCCTGAGTAACTGTAATTATAAACTGGCAGGAGCAGGCTCTTAGCTTCACCCATTATAAGCTTTTTCACAATCTGTCCTAGGCTAAAAAGTGTAGATACAGTATATACTCTGTATATGGATTTATACAAAAGGTCTTTTACAGCTCTAATCCTGTTATTGCTAGGCTAAAAAATGAATATTTTGGAACAAATTACATGAATCATAAAGGATAAAACTGAGATGCAGCTTCTGATGACTGAATTTCTACTTGAGCCATTTTAAACTGGGTACATTGCAGCCACTTGCGGAGCACAGATGAGCTATTGTTCATTTGTCCTGACCCCTGTAACATCCTCAGGCTGTGATGGTTGACATTGCTCTGAATGGCTTGGAGGCGGAGCTGAAGTCCAGCAGATAAATGCTGTTGAAATTATGCAAAACATTTAGTTTCTTACCTTTCATACATACATTAATATAGCGATGTGAAGGTTATTGGTTGTTGGCCACAAGTTCCTAACACTGCCCCATGTCAAATTTCTTTCTTCCACATCCTGCCTGTGGTGTTGCCATGGAAGGCAAATGTGTTTACAGACACAACTCCATACTGAGACCAAAACTTCTCTTCACCAGAAATCTCTTGACTCGCACATCACACATCCACCTTGCTCTCCCTTACAAAGAGGGCCAGATGGCACAGTTTTACCCAAGCAAATAGGCCCACAATATCTTCTTCAGAACCCAAATCTATCTCCTGAGTCAAGAGTTCCAATCCTGATTTGTCAGGGAACTCTCAAGCCTAAGGCATTAAGAAAGCCACAGGGAAGAACCAATCTCAGTAAACAGAGAGGAAGGGCTCCAACGCAGAACCTGGCTAGAGGAAAGTGCTCCAGAAGGGAAAAGGAGAGTAGTACTGACTAGAGGGCAAGTATCTCAGCTCTATCTATGCTCACTCTTCAGCGATTCATCTCAACTGCATATGCTACAATTATCTATTTTCAGAGAATCTGGAGATCACATCTTATTTCTTGAATTTACAGAAATGTATAATACTAAGAATAACAGAATAAGGTACTAGAAACAACTTACCTTTAGGTTTGACTGTATCATTGGCAGCCACATTGGTATGAGCTGCAAGAAGAGGTGCATTTTGTTATTATACAAGTGACTGTAAACATGCTACAGTTACTGTAAGACAGAGAAAGATACATCTAATGCATTTAGCCATTTGAGCTGGCGTGGTCTGAACCGAAAATCTGAAAATGTGGTCATTTTAAGTCCTCAGAGAAGGTAACTCTCAGATATAAAGAAGCCAGTTTCCCTGGTCTATAGCTTGATAAACCAGTAGCAATTACTGATTTCCTGTTTAAGGCAATGATGAAGATACAGAATTAAACTTGTTCCAGGATGTCACTTCTTACTTTCCATGTAAGGGTGTTTCTGTATGTGCAGGTGAAAAATACTGGAGTAAACAGAGTAAACATTTTGTATGGTGAAGTATACATCAAGAAACAAACAAAAAAAAAATCCCATGAGAAGTAGTTCTTAATAACAGATCATATATTTAAATGGCAACCAACATTTTTTAAGCCACTAGTCACATCAGTGCTTCACTGCAGAATGTAAGATATTCTGTAGGCCAGGGAGAACAGGTAAAAACTATCCAGAATGACAAGGTGAGAAGGTCTGCAAATTTGTCAGCTGTGATTGGACTGGAGTGATACATATTTCAGATTCCTGCTCTTCAGGGAACTTTTACTTCTGAAGAAGTGTAACATGACAACCTTATGAAAGCCAGAGAGGCATTTCTAGCAAAAGTATTCATGTTTTTCAATATTAATTTAACCACCAAGGTTACTGTTCTAAAATGTTCCATTAAAATTTGCAATTTGCCAATTATGCTACTGGGAGCTGCAAGTTAAACCTAATCACTATTGACAACATTAGATAAAGTACTGTTTCCCTTGTGCAAGGAATGATAATTGTTTCAATTTCAGTACTCTTATGCTGGAGAATCATATGCAGCTCTGTCAGGACTCATTACTTAGTCTACCACATGAAGAACCATATTCAAACCTCAGCATTGACAGACAAATGAATGCCAAAACAGCTGGAATGCAGCCAGATGCAGCAGACACGAGCTCTGTACATCTTTCCATGGGCTCTCACACTAATGAAGTGCTTAATAAGATGCACTGACCACAATCCCAATGTGTGTTTTTGGTGAGAACAGGTCTGAGAGGCCATGCTCCACACCCCACTGCCATCAACAAAACATCACTGACAATTCTGTGTGGCACTGATGGAATTCCTATGGAGTTAGCCAGTGGTGGCAGGACTAGTGTCAGAAGTACACCAAGCAAGAAGGGAAGCCAGGTAGGAAACTTAGGGTACCCCTCTGCATCTGAACCAATTCACTGGACAACTTTTACAGTCAGCTGAGAGAATCAAGCACTTCACATGCAGCTCATCTTGTCCCAAAGCAAGTATCTAAAATAGATCAAGATGAATCACATCCAAAAATACTGACGGTAAAGGGCAGTCATGGAAATTAGCTTTTATCAATATGTCTTCTGGACAAGTCTAAGGTCAGATACAGATCTTTGTCCTCCAGCACCAGTTCTGTCTTGCAGGGTCTGGACATATTTAGCGAAATGAAACATGCTGCTGCAGGCCCAAGCAAGCGAGCCCTCTAGTGCTACAGCTGCCAGAGAAGTCACACAAGAAGACATTTTTATGGAAGCACTTGAGTTTTAACTAATCCTCACCCAGCCTTTTTTTCACGAAAGAAGAATACAAAACTCTAGTTAGAAAGAACAGCTGGAAGAACAGAGCGCTGTCAGACAATAGGAAATTTTTTGAGTTTATATTTTAACAGAATTATCTTGATTCCAGTTTAATTTTTAAAGAGAAACCAGGCTATAGAACAGGCTGGTCACGGTGCTGTTCTGGCTCCCCAAATATGCTGCCTGTCCAGCTCTCTAAAAAGCTACACAGCACCTGCTGGAGCTGCCCAAAACCCTTGGGTCTCTGCCAAAGGCCTTGAGCGTTCCTGTCTTTACTGTAGGCTCCCTAGTTCCTCAGAGATGCATTTGATGGTCAAAAATGTGCCCAGCAAGGTGCTGGTCTCCAACACCAATGCCTACCCTGGTATGGTCACTATCCTGGTTCCTTTGACATAGAAAAGCAGGAGAAAAGTTGAGTACTTTCATTTCATTGCACAGTCACTGAAGAAAAGCCCGTCTCAAATTTGATTTTTAAATTAGAGATGCCACTCACTAGTTCCTGTGTGAATAAGCTTTGCACCGTGTGTCTTTGAAGGACTTCAAACAAACAGTAAGTCCCTAAATCATGGCACTTTTTTCAGTTTTACAAGAAATATTTTTACAATCAGTTAGTTCAGGAAAAAAATAGTAATCTGGAACTATGAATCCTAAAGTACTGTTATGCATGTATATTTTTCATGCAGGATTTCACTTTAGGGCTGAGTAAAGGGGATTTGGTCACCCAAATTTTTCTCTTCCATCTCCCATCCACTAAACATGAAAACTTAGCACCTTAACTCAGAGTTTCAGTTTTATGAGCTCGATTTTATAACAGCAACAATGTCCTTTTAACCTGACTTAGAATTGTATTGATTTATACTCTCAAACATAACCCTCTGAAAGCATTCATTTGATTTGTGATAGGGATTTGGCCCTAAAGGCCTCTCTTTTCACAGCTTTAAAGCCACTCTTCATCTTTGTCAAATTCTGAACATCCTGGACTGGCTAAAAGAGAAGCCCATATGTCTTTAAGACACAGCTATAATCACTTTAACATCCCTTAGTGACAGAATTTCTGTAGTGAATCAAGCCATTACAAATCTGTATTTTCACGATGAGTGTGAATGCTTTAATGTCAGTTGACATAAAGACCTTCAATTTTAGCTACTTTATTTTCAATTCTTGCTTGATCATAAAAGACTGGAGTAAAGCAAGTCAGAAATTTCCTTTATGGCAACAGAAGAACTATATTAACCTTAACTACTTCTGTGGAAACTCTGTTGAACTGGGAAAACAAAAAAGGACAGTAAAATTGATTTATGCTTGTGAACTACCTTAACCCTTGTACAAACACTGTGATAAGCCATGGAAGACTGACTATGGATTTCCAAAGAAACAATTCATACACATAAAATAACAAGAAAACCACTGTGGCAAAAAAGTTTGTGTTACCCATCTAGAAGAATGTGAGGCTCAGAACACAGAGGACATTGCAAAGGACCTATGATGATTAAAAGATTCAGAATAGCTGAAAATTCAAACAAAAGGTAGAGGTTCTTGAAGTCAGTGACATTAGTTGTGTCTGTTAGAGAAATAAGATCATTACTGACATAAGTGGCAATGGAAAGAGGAAGCACATTAGATGTTCATTTAAAAAAAAAAAAAGAGAATTGAATTTGAGACTGTGGCCTGATCTTCTTACCACGGATTTTATTTTTCAGTGTGGTCTGCTAGGGTATATTGTGGCATTAACATTCAACTTCAGTTTCTTCCACTTTCTTTTTTTGAGTGGGAGGGGAAGCCGAGGGACAATACATTTAAAAATCACAATAATCAGGCAATATAATTTAATAAATATTCATGGTATGGTATGCCTACCTTTACAAAGATAGTAGAGTTGCATTCTTGTAAAGCCTCCATTAAACTGATCACATGCAGGCACACCATTTCCACCATCTTGGAAAAGAAAAATCAAACAGAAAACCAAATTAATATCCAGCATAACAATGCATCAAGATAAGCCACCAGTCTCTACGAAAGATCATCCTGTATTTGTAAAGCAGTTACACTGAACCAGAAGGTGTGCATTCATTAACCACTGACATACAAGATTAAACATTACATGAGCACATATGGGATGTTTTTCTTTAGTTTAGCCCCAGTGTGGTAACATATATCTGTTAAGTATTTCAAGGCTTGATGTATTTTAATTCTTACCACACATCAAAACAAGTTGTCTTTGGCTTTGTTCTTTTCCGACATCATAATTTTTTTTTATGTCCTCGCTATGTAATTCTCATCAATCTGTGTCAGAAATTGGTATTTATATTTATTGAATCTTTGAAAATTAACATGCTCACAAAACCTGTCTTTTTATCCCCCATCAAAAGACAATTCATTGTTTTGAACTGACAGCTAGTCCATAATTTTTCCATTTTGTATCATAATTTATGACAGATGCAAATATCAGTTATTTGGTAGTAGACAGCTTTTTATGTTTTATATTGTGTAAATTCACAGGTACAAGACAAACACCCTGAGCCAGCAATGACTAATCACAGTGCCTGTCTAAACTACATGTAAATTCTCCTTGATAATAATAAACTTAGCTTTTATGTTGTGCTTTTCATCTTCAAAGTGCTTCACAAACACTAACCAACCCCAACAACAACACATCTGTGAGACAGGCAAGTATTATTATATACATTTCACAGAGCAAGAGCTGAGGCGGAGAGCTTAAAAACTGTATCTCTAAAGCTACATAATGATACACTTTCAGAAAAAGTATATATTGGAACTTCCCAGTCATATTCTTGTCCTAGGTCTTGACAAGAGGCTTTTGTGTCTGACTAAACAATTGGCTGGTTGGAAAGGCTATGCACACATCCTGTTCCTCCAAATGGAGCTTCCTGAACCCCTCTTCCAGCAATGGCTTGTGAACCACAGCAACCCCACTAATGGCAGAGGCTAAAATATCATCTAGGGAGAGCTTTAGGTGTCCCTTGCCTGATATGGACAAGACACAGGAGATAGTAACTGGCTGAGACATTCAACTGCAGCCCATGCAATTACAATTAAAAAGGCAAGGTCCATACCTGCCTGGGATGGAGGATGTTTCACATGGGGAAAGGGGAATTATATAAAACAATTTCCATATACACAGCAGGTCTACATTTAAAAAAAAAACAAGAAAAAAGAAAACCTTGGTAGCAGCAAACCTTAAAAACCCAAACCTTAAGACCTAACTTAAGAGGAATGGGCCATGTATAAAAATGTTTCCCACTCAAAGCTAACATCAGGCTCTCCAGAGCCACAACTACTAGTGAACATCCCAGTTAAAAAGCTTTCACCTGTCATGACTATCTGGGATGTGGGAAACACAGCAGGCCTTGCCCATCAGAAACAAGTTCTTAACCCTAAAGCCTGCAGAAACAGAGAATCATCAGTCAAGGGTAAGCAAAGAAGCAGCTATGAGGGGGCTGCTGGAAGCCCTCTGGGTTCTTATTGTAAAACACTGCTCCAACAGAAGACAGTATTTGGGATAAACAAACATTTAAAGGTTATTTCCAAGCAAATAGTAGGGATGATTTCTGGACACAGTGGACATTTCCCTTTTAAATCTTATCTCTAGAGATGCCTCCCACCAGTCATTCATTAGTCAAAAATGCTTCAAGAGATACTTATGTAGCTTATTTTTGATGAGTAACCCATGAATTATGGGTGGCCAATTGTCAGCATTTGTGTATTTCTTCACCACCACATGGTAAAAAGTAGTAAAATGGATATTCACAGAATTATCCTAGAACAGTTAATTTCTTCTGTAAGGCAGAATCAGATAAAACAACAGCCCACAGTTAAGAGCAGGAATATATACGAAATGAGACGTGCTGCACAGAGCTCTTAATCCAACAAGCAGCGACTCGAGCTCCTGATGCTGTTTCAGGCAGATTCTGGCCAGATCCTGTTTCAGGCCCACTGTGAGGTTAAATCACTACTAATTAGCTATCCCTTTAATTTCTCAAAAGGATCAAAGTCACTTTATGATGTTATTCATAGCCTGTTGTATTCCACTAAAACAGAGCCAAGCCTCCCCTGAGTTTAATCTGTACTAAATCTGTCTGTAGCACCTGACTTACCACTTTGTTATGTGCCATTAGCTGCAGGATGCTCGGTGTCACTCGGCTCCAGAACTCCAGTGCTGTGAGGATGGCTGTAAAGCTAAATTCGTTCTGATTCTGGACTGTCGGAGCTACTGCTGTTTGCTCACAATACACTGTCCAGAGCTGAGCAAATATAAATGCATGGAACAGGGAACACATGTGCAGAACAGATGTCTGTACAGAAACAGAAAATAAAAGAAAATGTTTGTTTAAACAAGTGTATTTGGATACAGTGCAGAGGTTTTCATCCCCTGTCATGTGTCCTTCTCACTGCGCAGTTTTGCCCCTTACTTTACCATGTTTCCCTCCCAGTAGGAACTAGTAAGCCAAGAACACTTGATAACATCTTTTCCATGTTTCAAAAATGGGTTTATACTTTCAGACAAAAAACTGCATTTGCAAACATGCTCCCATGCCATCTAAGTGCCAGGTACTAAGGTCAATCACTTTAAAAGAAAGTTCGTTCTGCAAAACAGGTATTCAGGGCTATTTCTGAAACTTTCTGAATGGAAATCTCCACCGCAGGAGGCTCTGGCACATATGATTCCACCTCAGAACCTGAAAGGACAGTATTTTATCAGATTTTACATTTGTTCTGTTAATCTGTCATCCATTTCTGCTTTGCTGGGACTGTTCATAGTCACAAGGAAACAGTCAAGGAAAGAGAATTCATTTTGCGTACTCAGGCACGGCTCCTTGCTAATCCTTGTTATACATCACAGCGTCTGAGCCTCCAGGACTGCTGGACTTTAACTACTTCGTTACAAGAAAGATGCTTCTTGTCAGAGATGCTTTCTCAGTTTGCAAGTGCAAGAGGGATTCATGCTCTGTGGCAGTATGACTGCACCAAACATTGCAATGGTTGCTTGGTAACTGGAAAGAGGTATTTGAAAGACCAAAGAAATGAATGGAAGGCACCAGTGTCTTGGCTGGGTGGAGGGAAAGAAAGGGGGATTTTACATGTAAGATAAATATGTGATCACTCTGCTCTTGTCACTAATAATAACCTGGTTGGTGTCAAAGACTGCTGCTATATTTGTATCAAACTACTGTCACGAATGTCTTTATAATTTGTAATAACTCTTGTTGTCCTGAACACCTGAAGAAAAAAGTTGTGCTTGAATCATCACTGTTTGTGATTATTTTGATCGTAAAATTATTTACATGCCATCCAATGCAAACATGCAACAAGAATAAATAACTACCAGAGAGATTTGCTACAGAGGCAGTCATTGCTGAAACTTCAACTTGGAATTCAGTTTTTCTTTCCTCACTCCTGTGTTCAAACATTTTGAAACAGCCAAATCTCAAACTTCAGCGTACTAATTTAATCAGTTTTCTAGAATGTAAGAAAAACTGTGAAGAGATTTCTTTCCCTGGGTCCTGGGTTTTATTAAGGTTTTACCCCTCCTTTTATCTTACTAAAAATAAATGTTTGCAATAAGGCAAATACTTAACATATCTCTACTTAAAACACATAATGCCTTACCTTTGATTGCTCTGGAAACCCAATCAGAATAACAATAAGGTGGTCAGCAATTTGTGAACCTGCATCCAGTGGAATAGGCATGCAAGATGATGGAGAATTTGGACAGACAACATTGTGTGTCAGAGACCCCAGAAGTAGCCAGGACAGCAAACGAATGTGTGAGACACATTCTATGAACTCTTTGGGCCTGTCAAGAAAGAGCAGATTTTACAATGATACTAAGTTTTTGGGCTTTCCCCAAAATGTGGAATCTCCTTATGCACATTTGGCAAATGCAGTCTCAGTGCACTGGAGACACAGATCATTGGTACAGCTTGTGGGAAGATTCCAACCACACAGGGCTTGGTGGCCTTGACATACCATAAAGAAGTCCAATAGAACATATTTGGTGGGTCTAAGAAACAATTTCTATAAAAGGTCAAAGCATTCACAGATTCATTGCTTCTATATACAATGATTTATTTTTTTTTATACAGATATCATCAGATGGGAAGGATTGCCCAGTGGAAATGCTCCTCTCAGCTCCCCTGGACTCCACACAGTTGCCATACCTCCACTGTGTTCCAGTTCTCCACTGGTAAAGTGGAGGTAATTTGTGTTCTTGAGCCTCTCCTCGCACATTTGGATTGTGTTTTTGAGGGCAGGGACTGTGCTTTTTTGTGACACTTAGGTATTTCTCCACCATCTAGTGCAGTGTCTAATTGCAAAGCAGTGTTTTTATATAATCTAAAAAGGAAGAGCCCTTTACTGGTGACATCCTGTCCATCCCTTTGCCACTTACAAGCCCTGACTAAATACTCATTTGAATTCATAGGCACAGGAAAAAATAATTGCTTTTCCATCAATAAATCACTATTTACTAGGCCACTCTCCCTGCTGGTTTTAGTTTCTAATTTGATGTCATTGTCAAAGACTCACATTACCCAAGAGGCATTCCATTAATTTTTGTTTTTCAATAAAATCTGATACAATGCTCTTCCTCAAATCCCTCTAGGATTTTAAATTAATTCATTACTTTCAATCCAGAACATGTGTTCCTTTTTTTTACATGTAATACACTAAAGTGCAGGGAGATAAGCACTCCATTATTTCCAAAAGCAGATATGCTCCACATAAATGCACATGCAGATGCACCTAAAGGACTGGAGCCTAAACAGCTTAGTCCCCAGAATCCTGGACAGGTAGCCTGGGACAAAGCTGGCACAGGAATAAAAGGTTTGTTGAGACATAATTCAATTGCCTGCACTCAAAACAACTTGCCACTGTACACAAGGGACAGTACTCCTCTTTGTTTAGACAATAAAACACTGTACATCAGGATTTCTAAGTGAAAAGGGACAGAAAATATGTCTTGAGCAGGATTTCTCTCATTTAACTTTAGCCAGGTGAAGTAAGTAGTTTATCATAGATTAGTAGGCCTACACTTAAGAGTTCTCACTCATTTGTACTCCATAATTTCAAAGGCCATTTCCTGTTGTATTGTCTATAATTCAGAGAATATTTTCTGTAATTCTAGGACTGATCAAGTGCCTGTGTGCTTTTCACTGTCTGCACCTAGACCAAGAATCAAGTTAATTTTCAGTGTTACTCCAGTCAAGCCCCTGGAGTTACCTCCACTATCCCTTTAGCATGTACTTTAAATATTACATTGACAAACTCCTCAGTTAAGGATCAGGGAGCTGCTGAGCAGCTGTTTCAATGTCCCACTGCGGGTCTTGTCTATGAACTCTGACAATAAAAACACAATTTTGTGAAGATTCCTAACTTATTTTAGTATTCCTTTTTGTGGAAAAGCCTTCTCACCCTTGTTGCATTGCCGAAGGAGGATGGTAAAGCCAAGGCAAATACCGAATCACAGCTTTGTTGTCCCTGTGGTTTCCCCGGGTGATTTCCATAGCAGCAATCTGAGCCAAACCAACTTTCAGATGTCCACCAAATGTGTCTTCATGCAGTGGCTGAGAACAAGTCTTCATGTGACTCTGCAAGGCAAAGATCTGATTTCCCACCCAAAAAGAGTATTTTGCTTGAACTAAGTTCTTCCAAAAAACAGCATATTCTATTCCACTTCCCTTCAATTCCTTCTCAGGATCTCTAACTGTGTCTACAAAACAAAGCTCAGGAATAGATTTTTAAAAATTCTCCAATCCCCCTATTAGTAACACCTGTATGATGCAGATCTTTCCACAGAGGGCCACAGTTCCAAGAGGCCGAACAAAATATAGATTGGGCAAAATGTATAGGCAGATTTTGTATCAGCAAACTCAACAGCTGATAAATACAAATTAATGCTTGCACGTCCAGAGAGCTTAGGTAAAAATGAAAGAATCTAACCTTTAACAAGGCTGCATCTGGGCAGGAAATGTCTTCCATGTGCAATATTCCATTTACATGTTCAGAAAGAAGCTCTCACTTATTCACCAGCAATATGACTACACTGCACTAGTCAGCTATGTTGCACTATTCAGTTACAAATGCCTTTAAGCTCTGGCAATATAAAGGGCCAAAACTCTTACCAAGAAACACTCAAATATTTATGCCTGTAAAGATAATTTATCCTGCTTTGCCAGCTTTAAGGGATGTTTCATTGCTGCTTCTTGAGATAACTCTGTATTTCTATTAAGCTAAGTTTGCATTACCTTCTGGCACTAGACTATACCAGAACACAGGCTGACTGCAGTTCCTTGCTTAAAAGGAGAGCCATATGCTTCACACCAGAAAATCAGGTCATCAGTTATTCAATTATGAATCAGGGTAAAAATCAGTGGACCAGTAATATTTTTGTCACAGACAAGTATCTGACCCCAGAAACTTACACTCTCAAATTGCACTTACTTAAAGTCTCTTTCAAGAGAAAAAATCCCTATGTACCGGCATGAATGTTTAATGACTTTTGTTATACAGACAGAAAAAAAAGGATAGACAGTTATGCAGTCAAATACATTATAAATCTTTTAAAAAGGTGGAATTTCCTAAATAAAATCCTGCGAAGCTTTTCCAGCTGAAGATGTTATCTCAAAGGGGAAAAGAAACCATAATAAACTGAACAGAAACAGTATACTGAAATGCAATTATCTTGAGAATTAACATTTATACCTTCTTTATAGTGCAGTAATTCCTGATATATAAGATGGAAAATAATTAGCCTTTTTCAAAGAAATTATTCTTGGATAGACAAAAGATGACACTGAATATAAATAAAAAATTTTAACTATGTCTATTCTCTGAATTCCTACAGAGAGTAGAAGTTTTCAAATTTGGAAAACTAGCATTTGAAAACCACCTTTTGCTGTTGGGAGTGTTACTGGTCATATAAACCATATGGCATTCTTGGCTGGCTATAACCCCAAATGCTGCTGATAATACACAGTTGTGGTAAGAAATTGTACAACCAGATGATCCTGGGATTCATTTTCTAGGGAGTAACACCTCTGTTAATAAAACCCAAGCAATGTAAATAAATATATTAAATGAGCTTGCAAGAATTTGAATCTCGATGTTGTGAGTTTGTTTGAAGTTCTGTCTACTTGTAAACTTAGAAATGCTTACAAATATTTTCTCAAACATGTTGCAGCCACAAAGTAAGTTTTATCTGTTTAAATAAAAAATACCTTTTAAGGCAGACAGAAAAGCTTATTCTTTAATACATAAAATTCTGGCCATATTTGACTTTCCTATTATGCAAATTTTGTACTTAGATTCTCAGATTACATGGGTAAATCAAAACAACATGACATTTCTGACTTTGCGTTAAATGGCCAGATGACTGATTTGACAAGCTTCTTGTCCAATTTCAAAACATGGAAGTGAAAAAATGGGTAAAAGTTTTAGTTCATGTTCTACCTATATACACATATAAAATTTTAAAAAATAAATAGTCCCATTGTGGATTGGAAATAATCATCAGTCTTCAGCACAGTAAGAACAATTCTAAAAATCAGACTACGACTCAAGGGAGATGGGCAGAAGGAGAAAGTCCAAATGACAGAAAGTTTTCTACTGAAACATTTTACACAGGAGAGAGGATACCTGCAAGTATTTATAAACAAATTTTCCCCATTCCTGGTTTCAGGTAAGCTCACTTTTTTTCCTGTGGAACTAGCCAACCAGATGTATCTCTTGCCTCATTTATGATTCATTTGCCTAGATATTCTGAAAGCAGTTCTGAACTTTAACAGAAATGGGTGAATAACTTAAGAGGACAGAGTAGGAAGCAATCCAATTCAACTTCAAATAACTAATTACTTTGTGCTTTGAAGTAAATTTCTACTCCAGCATAACAGGCTGCTTCCATTAGACTATTTTTTTAATTCAAAGGAACTCATGGTCAACAGGGTAAGAGTTTAAGAAAAGGAATATTTTGCCCAGTAAAATACAGTTACAGTGAGTTTCAAGACACAAGTTTCAGTTTAGCTGGGATTCTTTTTCCTTTGTGGTAAGTATTATTAACATGCAATAAGGTGTCCCTCTGGGGCACAAGGTGGGGTGGAGGGGCCAGGGTGACAGTGAACAAGTGAGTGTGTAAGAAACTAGTAGGGTAAACGTTCTCATCTCATTGCTTCATGAACAAACATCAGAGCAGCAATGTTACTTAGAATACTTATTTTTCAAAACATCTTAGATAATTTCCATTCTGTAGGAAATTTAATAGGAACACGAAATTCTTCCATGAAACAGGAATTCTAGGTTTTGATTAGCTAATGATTAATAGGATCTTTCTATGAAACATAATCCTAAATAAAATATGTTATGTTAACAGAAGTATTTTCCTATCACTCCTCTTAACAATTTGTCATCCAACTAATACAAAGAAACCAAAATGTGGTTTGGTCTACAGAGGTATGAGCTATTTGGTTTTTCTCCACCTCAACAGAATATAACCTGACAATGAAAACAACAGCATCCATTAGAAAAAGGACACCCCCTTTTTCAGGTCAGTTACTGTATTTTAATTACCTCTGAACTTCCAATAAATTTAAGTGTCTGTTTGGGTCTACAGAGACACAGGATTTCTCCAACTGTGTACTTAGTTGTACTGGCAAGGAGTTTTATGCTTCCCTGGGTTATATTAAACACAACTTCTCACAGACTGATTTGACATTTGCTTAACATCAACAATTCAGAAAAATCATGCCTGCGTTTTTATTGTGTACTCATGATATTTGAATCAGGCTCCATTTCAATACCACATAAGTTACATTTTACTGATGCCACAGAAGTCTCTAATCTATAACAGGAGTAGCATTTTTTAAAAAGAGAAAGAAAAAAAAAACCCTGTCAGTCATCCTCAAATACTTCCTACTGTGTCTCCCAGGCAAGTTCCTTACAGAAAACATATTTTTTGTCAAAAAAACTCATACACTTTTGATCAATGTATGCCAGAACCAACCTTCAATTTGGTTAAGGTATGCATATCTGCAATGAAATCCAGCACTTCCCCAACATACTGCCTCATGCATTCCATTGCTGCTGTTCCACACTAAAACATAAAAGAAGTAAGTTTAAGTACCAGTTTTGCTTCACCAGAATACAATTGGTCTGTATTAAATTCTTTATTTCACTTCTTAGTTAGAATAATTAGGAATAGGTATTCTTTGATGTTCTTCTTCTCAGTGTACTGTCCTCTTATCTGATTATAGTATAAGAGGATAGCCCAGCTGCTGTAAGTTCTTCATGCATCATAAAATACTCTTATCTATGACAGCAATAAAAGATTAACTGATGAAACTTTCAAGAATGTGCTTGTCATGTCATCCTGAAATTTACAGTGGTCCAGAATCAAAGTCTTAAAAACTTGATGAGTATTGTTCGAACAAATCAGTTTTTCAGGCAGCTGAGCATTTCTGCAATTGGAACCAATCAGTAACAATCAAAGAACACAAAATTCAGTCACAGGCCCAAATGCCCTCATTTCACATTAATCACAATGGAAAACCAGTCTAAATAACTTCAGGTATTTTATATGTAAACATCACTAAAATGAACATCACTGAAATGTATTATGTTTTCTCCTTTTTGCAAAAACTAATGAATATTTAATGTATATTTCTGAAGAGAAAGCATTCAAAATACAGTATCTTAATGGCCCTTAAGCTCCAGTTAGGTCATAAAGGTATAAGCTTATTGAGAAACCACCTGTGCCAGAGCAAAAACAACCTCAAAGGGAAAACAAAATGACTCAATGTGGTGCTTGCTGTATTCATGCACTACAAATTTTCATAATCCTTTTCCTAGAACAGTGACAAATGTGAGTCTGGCCCTCAGCTAGCACAAGATGTGCCCGAGGTACATAAAGCAGTCAACGGAACAAAGCTGTCAGATTAAATAAGGGCTTTGAATAGATCAGAGAACCCTGCAGGGAAGCTTTCCAAAAGTGATACTACCAACCCACTAGGTATCACATAAACCTCTGTTTATATGTTAATAGTCTGAGGTGAAGATAATTCTAGCTGAATTCAACAGGAACTATGGATGCCTCATTCTTAGCAGCCAAGTAAAAGAAATGCTTAACTTTTAAGGTTAAATGATGACATTATTAAATCAGGTATCTTTCTGAGGTCACCAAAACGTACTTTATCCCAAGTCATAGGCTCAAGGAAGAACATTGAAGTAAAGTTTACAGAAGAAAACTACTTTTCTTTGACCTCTTTCTGATTGCCTGCACTTTGAAGTATAGAAGCTGATTATCCTACATGAGTATATAAATGAACCAGATTTAGTTTTAGTCACAAAATTATTAAGCCACAGTTGAGCTTTAGTGGCTGAAATTTAAAAAACTGCTAGCATTCTGTATTTAAACAATTGACCTGGGCACTCCTCATTGTTCTATGTTACCATACTATGCCACCTTCTGGCATTTCAAATGTTGATGCTGCCAGTTTCCATGACAGAATAAAAACCAGCAAAATATGGTCATTGGGAACCCTGTCAGTACATCCTCCATCCAGCTTATGCACACTATGGATTCCACCTGGGTTCTAGAATATTGAATAATAGAATTATGGAAGAGACTACACTCCAATCTCTGAAAAATAAACGCTCAGTTGCACAAGATTTCTCTCCAACAACCTATTCTGTTTCATGCAAGCAGTAGGCAGCCTAATTTTCTATCATTCTTTCTGAAATGATCATGTTCCTATCACATCTTTTAACACCAGTGTTAGTCTATCTATTCAGAGCAAGTATAAATTAAAATATCCTGTTGGAAGCAAAGGTATTATTAAAGATTGGCATTTAAAAAATCACGCACTTCAGAATATACATGGGAAAGATCCTTAAGTCATCCTTAAAGCTGACACACACATAGGGAAACAAGTTTTCCTCACTCATCTTGTGGAGTAAACCTTGGCTAACCCTTTCCCACCTGCTTGGGTACTCAGTCACATGTGTCATGGAACATGTCAAGACCTCCCATTGTGCTACTTCCTCCCATATTCACCAGGTGCATATTCAGTGCCCAGGCAATGAGGAGTACTTGTAATTTAACTACATTCATCAGCAGGATATAGATGAATGACTTACACATTACTAGAAAAATACCACTAACTCCCTTCTTTAATCAGATAATCTTTTGTGAGAATGCAGGCAATGGTTTGTAGCTTTCCATCCTGCTACCATCTTTTTGATGCATTCAGCTGGTCTGCTCCCCACTGAGAACTGCAGATCTCAGATTTGTCTTTTTGAGCACAGGCTTTCACTGTAAGAAGTCAATTACGTGACTAAAGGTTATCAGTGAAAGCAAGGGAAGCAACATCAAATTCAGAACTCTTCCACCATTAATAAAAAGGATGAAGCATCTCAGCCTGTCCCTGTAATACATCCTGCCAGAGGAGAAATGAAAAGGAAAGAGCATTAAAATGAAGCAAAGCAAGCTGAATAAGATGTATTTTTTAAAAAAATCAGAACAACAGAACTAAGAAATGGACTTTGGCTCAATACTTACTCCAGGCATTGAGGCAATCATCTGTTTATGCAGGATTGTTGACTCAGCTAGTTTTGTTCCAGCATCTGCACAAACAAACTAAGAAGAAATTAAAGACAAGTTATTTTAAATTTTTTTTGAGGAATCTGAAGACACTAATAATTTATTCATTACTTCATTAAAATCAGTTCAGATCTCTTGCTTTTATTCATGGTAATTTGCCTTTAGAAATATCTTTCTTTATAAACAACCTACTTAACTCACCATTATAAATGAAATAATTTTATTGAAAAAAATCTGACTTTAAGGTGATTAATTACCAAATATGCTGTGCAAGAGCAATTTGAAGAATATTGTGTAACAAATCACACTTTTTTTATGGAAAAAAAAATATATATTTGCTATTTCTTTCATTTAGCAAATGCTCCTCTTTCATTATAGAGTGAACCATGATAGAGAATGAAAAGGCAGGATGCCATATTCTTCACTGTCATGTTATAAGATGCTCATTCAAGTTCTACAATGATGAATTATATGAAGAGCTTTGAAGTTGGCAACATACTAATATGGTCTGGTATAATTTCTGCACAATACTACATAAACAAGCTGTTTCTAAGAGATGATCATTGTCAAGCTATTAAAGTAGAATATCTCTCATTGCTTTTCTTATGCTTTTAATTTAACTTTTTTTCTTGTTTCTTTTTGTTTCCAAATCTCTTGACCTGACATATCCAATGTCCACATCATTCATACATTAAACTTGCTAATGCTGTTTTTTAATCACTATAAACTTCAATAATGCATTGGACACCCTGCAAATTATTTGCTTGTTCCTACAACTTCTTGTCCTAACATTATATCTGCACTTGAGCAATTTTTGTCCATAGTGATGTGATGTAATGTAACTTTCTAAGAAAGAGCAGACAAAAGTAACTGTCAACTAAGGCCTCAGCCTTAATCTTCCTTCTTGTTAAAAATTAATTGATATCATGGTCCTTTCACAAACTGAGACAGATATTGACTACCATATTTGATGGTTGTCAAATGCACATATATTAGCAGCACTCTGAGACTGACTGCTCTTCATGAAAGTATTTCAAAATATCCTTTACATCCCTAGAATTTACTTTTATACTTCCATAAGCTTTACAACAAAACAGATCAGGTACTGATCTGAATCTTAGAGAATGACTGAACAAGCAAATTCTAAAGAGACACCAATATAATTTAAAGTCAATGGAAATCCTGAGATGTGTGCTGATGAAATGTGAGCAGGAGGAAAGTACTGGGAAACAAAATGCTGTGTGACGAAGCAGTTCCTATGGAAACCCATGAAACAGCAGCATGTACATGATGGCTTTCATTTGCTAGGACAAATCAAGGAGACAGTCTTTCTGTACCCTTTATCATCCAGGACACCTATGCAAAGATTGGAGTGATCTGGTTAAAAATTCTCATTCTTTGTAAAGTGGGAAAAAGTTAAGTCTCATCTTAGCCTTAATGTCACCAGTGACACTGATGGCACTATGTAATCTAGATAAATGTGGGTGTCAAATGTACCTTTCTAGGAACTCCTTTGTTAGTCAGCCCACGACTGATCTATCATTAAATTAAAGTGCTCCTAGCTCTTTTGTTACCTGGAACATTTTGACAGAATCTCTGTATTCTGTCTACATGGAATCTTGCATACAGGCTAACATGTCCATGGAGACATGACTGTTGGAAATTAAAACCATTTCCATTTGGTGCTGTGTTAACTCTGCTATGGCTTTATTCATTCCAAAGCATACAATTTGAATTAATGTCATAGTGGCTTTGTGAGGTAAAGAGGTGAACTAATCCCTTCATTCTATTAATGGCACCAGAGAAAATTTTAAAAATAAGAGATACATGCATTTTTACTGATAGATTTCTTAAATTACAGTGGTGCTTAATATGGGCTTAGTGGTTACTATGGTATTGCAATTCCAGAGGCTGTTGAGTGATTCAGACCACATACTACTGAGAGCTGCCAATCTGCTCAGTCAATGGGAGAAGCAGTCATCATGCCTCCAGTAGGCATCTATGGCAGATGGTCTGAATACAACCCCTATTCTTCACCACTGACTCCATAAAAACAGAAGCTGGCTGCTTTGGATAGCAGGAAATATGAATCACTTCATCAGCCTCTGAAAGAGAGACATCATAAAAGACATTTATATCCACATTACATGCTGTTGTGTAAGGTATGAATACACCCTAAAATGAATACAGCATATGGGAACAGTGCTAGGAGGAAAACCCAGGCAATTACCATTTTATCTTTATGAGATAAAAGTAATGTAAGAGAGAGTTTAGCTTACTGGGTCTCTCAGGCAATTGACTCAATATGAAGTGCAAAGGTAAATCAGCTAAACCCCACTGCCAAAACTGACATGGCCTATTTGCATTCTCAAATGATAGATTCAGGAAGGACTAGACTATGGGATTTTCATGCTTTGAGATAGCCACAGGACAGAACTAAGGAGTAATGCAGAATACTTGCTTTCTTCTGTAATACAGGAAAAGTCAGCTCAAGTCAACAAAAAAAAATGTACATGGTATCAAGGTGCATCACTGCAGCCGTAAGACAGAAAGAGGTTGGTGGCTGTTATTTGATGGTATTGTTTGGACTGAAAAAAATAAGTTTGGGTTTAATAATAATAATTTTAAAAAATACAAACCTGTGCTTTCTAATTTAAATGGATTTTTAAAAACAACCCTTAACCATCAAAAGAAAAAAAATGCCCATGTGTTATTCTTCCGTTCCCAACTTCTTCCCCTATCACTGATGGCATAATAATTATTTTCAGAGTTATCCTAACTGCTATATACTTTCATTTGTCAGTATTATTTCACTGTCATCTGGAAATCACTTACCTATCATGAGTTATGTACCAGTACTCAAAATAAAATGAGTCCATAGCAAACTACATGAAGCTTTGACTCATAATGGGAAGGGAAAGAGTGACTGGAGCAGTGATGCTGAGAGCATTATGAGGGATCTATGTAATAAACACCTCACCTGGACCTTATGAAGTGCTGTTATGCTGGTCCCTTATAATTTTAAGTTTCTAAATTTAAATTCCTAACATATCATTACCTCATTGTAAACAATGAGAGCCCATTACCTGTGATTACATTTGATGGGCTTCAGCTAACTGTTTTCATGGGACAGGCTTGTGATGCCAAACTGTACCACACCTGCCTTCTTGGCAGCAGAAATTTTTTCACAAGTCTGTCTCTTATTTGCTCATATTTTCCAATGGTAGCTTGACTCCACAGAATGAAAGCAGCAGAAATATTGTCAAGGTATTCTTTGCTGGAAAACTACAGGTCAAAACAAAATGGCCTTCAGGAACTGGGGACAAGCTTACTGCCAGAAACTGAATTGTGACCCATGATCACCTAGGAGCCCTTCCCAGACAAGCTGGGGACAGGGTTTGAGGCTAGGATATGAAGTCAAGGCAGCAGCAGAGGCAGCTGCCCCAACAGGACATGATAAAAAACTCAATGGACTCAATCTTATAGGTCCCTTCCAACTCAAAATATATTCTGTGATCTTCAGTACATCAGCAGCGATGCACAGGTCATTATCATTACATGAAATTTGGATTCCAATTTTATTTTCTTATATTTTAATGTAGGAGCCTAAACATATGCACCAATGCATCCAAATGCAACTGTATTTGGATTTAAGAAGTTCTTGCTTCCCCAGACATTGTTGGTACTTTCTGTAACCATGTTGGACTTGGTTCTTCAGCCTCTGCCCCACTCCCTAACCTGGGCCAAAACAGGATCAGTACAAGAATTACATCAGAATTTCTTGTACCTGCACCAATAGCAGCAGATTCAGGTCTGGTAAAGGTGACTTTAATTTGAGTGCCTGCAGTAACTCCAATATAACACAGCGTGTCAAGTAGAATTTGTCCCTTTCCTGCAACAAAAAAACCCACAGAATTATGAATGTCCTGAAATTCACAGACAGTCACTAGTAAACCATAAAGATACTTTTAACCTAAGTTTGAGAATAACAAAGTTACAAAAATGCACTGGCTTCTGGTGTCTTAAAAAAAAGCCAACATCACTCATAATTTACATAATTGTGCAGACTTAACTGAATAAACATCAATGAAGGTGGATTCTTTTTCAATGTTTTATCAGACACTATATCCAAGATTTAATATTTCACACATAAAATACAGATAGATTTTATAAAGCCCAGGTATGGAAACAAAGCTTTCATTAAGTAGTCCCATAAAAAGAGAAAAGAGGGAAGCAGTAAGAAATGACAAAGAACAAAACTGTAATAGTATTTAGCATTATTCTTTCACTGAACCTGCTAAAAACAGTCTACATTTCACCACACTTTTTTCCTGTGGTTATTCCCCTTTAAAAAAAAGAGTGCCTCCACTACAGCTGCTTGGACCATCTATTTCCACTCCTTAGACTGGCAGTACTTTTCCACTTCCACAATAAAAACAGTCTTGGCTACAGCTGCTACAACAGAAACACTTTCAAACATAGGGGGAAATCTGCCAGTGGAGATTAGAACACAGAAGTCTAAGAATAGAGTTGTAGGGCTGAGTCAGCAAGGAGATACAAGAGATAAGATGGGCTTGTTATACATCTTCCTTTGACATTCTCTGACTTTAGATGGTAAGATAAAAAAGTGAAACAAATCTATAACCTGCTACTGACCACAGCAACTCAAGAATTTTGATAAGCAGGAACACTGTGCTCTTTCAGATAACCATTACAGATGAGATAAATTGTCAAATAACGAGAGCTTATCCAAAGTGTGCTTAAAATCTAAAACCTAGTATCCTCCATCTTGTAAATCCCATGTACTTGCCTGCTCAATTAAGTTAAATGTGTAAAAATTTCTACTCAGTCAGGGCCTCAGCTTCTCCACAAAATCTGTAAAATGGATTCATTTGTCTCTTCCTCAGAGAAGTTTTATTGAGACAATTTGAAGGCCATCTCCAGCTGCACACAGAAGCTGAGAGTGAGAGTGAGCTTTTGTTGTAGCAGTCACCTCTACAGAGAACTCATGTCCCCACACTACCTGTGTGGCATACTGCCAAACAAAGCTTGCAGCAACCATGCATGTCTCCCACAGCACCCACACATCTTTGAATGAAAACAGATTTTAAATATCAGGCCTTGATTTGAGAGAAGGTGCCAAAACACCAGAATGGTATGTATTTCATGAAGTTATGATGCCAGTCTGTGAATCAAGATACTCTACTTCAAGCTCCTAGTTTCCTCTTCAATTACATGGAGTGTGCAGACAGATAACACATTTAGATGACAGAATGGGTCCCAAGGTGCAGTCCTTGTCCTTGTCTGACTGTATTGCTGCAGTCCAGGCAGCTAAACTTGCAGGAAGCTAACACTCCAGAATCAGCTGCATTATGAAACCATTCCTTGAGGGGACAAATATTCAATAGTCACACGTTCCACATGCATGAGTGGTGCTCTGATAAAAAGTACACAGGAGAGGTCAGACAGGAACAAATGTCTTCAGTAAGTTATCTCCAACAAGGCCACAAGCAGAAGCAAAAGGAAGAATAAGAACAAGGCAAGCATGTATAATTTCACTATTTTCAGCTCGGGGAACTTCTGAGCTCAGTGTGGTTTCTGTATAATTCAAAACTGTCAATATATTTCTCTTCCATATCACTGTCCATTGACCTCTGGGACTCATGCCAACCTTTAGCACAAATGGTACTTAGCAAAGAGTCACACACTGTTGAAGAATCACTTCCCTTTACTTGCTTTGACTAGCTTATAGGAACTAGTAAGTTCTTTGCACTAGAAAGGAATGAAATTACCCATCCCTGTTTGGATCACTTGTGACCTTACAGACCTCTCTCACGTTGCCATCAGCTGCTGCTCTTTCAGACTGAAAAGCTCTGACTTAGTTGCTCCTTGTGGAACTCCAACGGTTTGATCATTCTTGCTATCACTACCTGAACTTGCTCTGACACTACAACATTCTGAGTGGGAATGGAGAAGCAGAATGGTGCCCAATACCCACGGTGTAAATAAATCCTGATTACTTGTCAGAATTCCCCAGGAAGAGTGTCCCTTCCCACCACCATATGCCTTCACAGACCAGAGTGTGCAGCGCCACACTCAAGTCAGCTGATGATCCCCCCAAAGAGGGGACAGAAGTTCCTAACAGTAACCCAGTCCAGCAGCCTACAAATACTGAAAAAGAAGGAAGACATAATTCTTTCAAAAGCAGCTATTTTACATACCAACATCTATGCTATACAGGATTTAATTGGGCCATAATAAATTGCTTTGTTAGAACACTAGAAAAGAAGCATAGGCTTCATAAATCCCAGTTTTTCTTAGCTTTAGGAATAATACAACAACTAACTGCCTCTTTCTCAAAGAAGTCTCCTATCTCATAGTCTAAACTCTTCAAGCTTTTTAAACACATGCAATGAAGAGATATTGAACAAAATCAGGAAAAATGGCTTCTTTATATCTGACCTCTTGCTTTCTGCACTGTAAATCAGGAGTGATGGCATAGAAGTCAATGGCCCAGAGTATCCTTCCTATCCAAGTCTACTTATTCCTATCATTCTGCTGGTAATAAATATGTATAAACTTTATATGCTGCCACAAAGCCATTTTTTCTTGAGAATAACACCCAGGGGAGCCACATGTATCAATCTGGTATGGATCTGGAAGTGTCACAAATACACTATTTCAGCCACTGATCAGCCAAATTAACTCTGTCAAATGTCTATGCATCCCTGTAGAAAATGGCTTTGCAACATTCCTGTTGTCACTAACCACATGTCAATATGTAGAAAATGAAACTACTGAAGTACTAGTAGTACCTCAGGATCCAAACTTAGTAGCAACAGTAAATTTGGATCTTTAATGGAGATTGCTATCCTCCAAGGAAGCAGTAGAAAGCAAAAATCTTTATTTTATCACTGCTGCTATTACAGTAATTAAGAATACTGAAGATGTACCTCTTAATACTATTTTAAAAATTCAATAGAAAAATCATGTGGCATTCTGCATTTACTTAGTAAGGGACACCAGAACACTAGCAAAAGGCTAAGTTTAGGTTCAAGCTTCTGCAGCTGTAAGAGATAAGAAAGCCAGAAAACATCCACTTAGGACCTTAAGACCTTGAAAGGAAAACTAAAGATAAGAAGATTACAATCCACAGAAGAGATGGCACTCTCAAATGAGAGTTCCAAAGGCACTGAAAAAAACAAATAGGTAACCTGGAACAGAAACTCAGACAAGGAAATATCAGATTGACATGAGTCTTCAGGCTCCAAGACAAGAGAAACTCAGATATTCCTGCCATGGGGTGTTAGGAAAACGTTGGAGTTAAAAAAAAAAGATCTGGAGTGGTTGTACAGTACTGACCTCTACAAAGTGCATATTGGAGCAGCTTGCTGTTTGAAAAGACAAGAATCCTCCACAGCTTAGCTGAAAGTTGGTGTTTTGCTCCAGTCAGCACACTCAAAGTTGCAAAACAAGCAACTACATTTGAATAGTTTCAATGCTCACAATTATATTCCTTCTGGAATTCATTTCTATGTGGTCCTCTACCACAACACTCTTATCTACAGTGATTTCCACTGTAGAGAAACTTGGGCATCATAACTGATTTGGTGTTTTTTCCAGCAGCAGTCATTAATTTGACACTTCTAAGGCAAAACTATTGTAAGCTTTCAGAAATAACAAAGATAATGCAGTGTGGAGTTCCACTAAATTAACTATTTTGTGGCTATACAATGCAGAACATTCACTAATGCTTCCATTTCTGGGTCATCAGGTTGCATTAAACTAAATCAAAAAGATTTTACCAAGCACTGTAATCCAAGCTTCCTGTGGGCAATTAAGTACTCACTATATTAATAGAACAATCAACCAGGAAGCATGCAAGAGACACAAGTGGGTTTTCTAATACCATGGTTTTAATTACATTTTTCTGAAACTGCAGAGCCTAAGGAAAGTGAAAAATTTCTTGTAGTTCACAATTTGCTTTAGCAGATATACGAAACGCTCTGATAAGACCACTAATGCAAGAGGGGTATCTTTGCTTCTGTTTTAAATGAGGCTTTTCTGTTCCAATCAAAAAAAACCCCACTATTAGACTTCAAGTTAACATTTTACTTACTTTGCCTTGTCCCTATAACCCTTACGTATAGATATAATTCAAAATAATTCCAAAAGCTAAGCAATCTCTTCTGTATTCAGGATTACTCTATTGCATAAAATCATCTCTTTCAAATAAGACAAAAAGCTAGAACTTACTTGCTGTCATTAAACATACTGTTAATTTCTATTTAATGCTTCAAACTATTACATTTTGTAAAAATGTTTCCTATTTTCTTGTGGCACAGTTTTTCTGTGAGAGTGTTACTGCTCTTATAATTTCTCCTTCACTGTTTGTACAGTGATATTTTAAGTTTTAACAAGGCTCAAACAATGCATGTTCCAGTAGTACATTATCAAAACAGAAAATCATGTAGCTACTTATGACAGAATGTTTCCTGAGGATTAATTGCTGTTCTGACAAATGTATCAAGGATGGAAAACTGTGCACTTTACTGGTGAAGCCAACATTTTTGCTCAGTATCTTAACAATCTACGTAATGGAGTATATATGACCTTAGGATAAAATTGCTTTTTTGTTGTTAAACTTCTCAGTGGTAGCCACAAAAATGAACCCAAGTAATAACTGTTATTTGTACACCATAGCTTCCATCCTGGAATCTTTAAAACTTTCTAAAAGTATACATATACTGTTCTTTGTTTTACACAGCAACAGCCATGCATGCCAAAGGAAAATACTCAATACAGGATGAACAGGATTTAAGATGGAAAGTGCCTAACTTGGAGTCTTCCATTTTAGTTAGTTGTCTACTGCCTCCTCACAACTGTGCTCTCAAAAGGCACTACCAGGAATATTCAAGTTTTTACTCACAAGTTATGTGGCTAAACTTGTGCACTAGGAAAGATATGGCTGCACAGACATTTTAAGTGATGCATGAATACCAGGTATCCTCTCAACATGAGAAAAAAACGTCCAAGTCCCAAAATCACATCAAAATACTTTTCTGAGCAACACTTGCAGTAGTTTCCCATCATCTGTGTCTTTACTGCAAATGTAAAACTCGGCATTATTAAAAAGCACTGAACCACAATCACTACCTGATTAACCAAACTACGTTAAAACTGTTGACATGCCTGAAACTTGACACTGATTCCATCTTTACTTCCAAACTACTTGTGGGAAGCACGACTTTGTCCTGTTTTCACTTGTCTCTAAAGGAAGATAGTGTCACTGTTACCTTTGTGAAGGCTCGGTAGCACAAACCACATAGCTCCACCAGGTAAGCCAGAGTGAAGACAGCATTCTGAATTACAAAACTTAGTAATTTTGAAAAAGGTTCCAGAAGACTCTGCAATGACATGTGTTACAGAAATCAATAACTCATTGCCCAAAAAAGCAAAGAAGCATTCCAACTCTGAAATGCCTGAATGGAACAGCAGTATTTTTAGCTCAGAGGCTATCTGCCTGGGATTCACGCTGCTTTGGTCAAACAGCTGTATCATATACCTTCATGCTTCTGTCAGAAATTAGAAACAAAAAGTTAGAAAATAGTTTCACTTGTGACACAGTGTTTATAAGAGATTCTGTACAGTTTATGCAGGAAAACCTCAGCGACTTCAGTGGAATTGTACTGAAAAACGTCGAAGGAAGCTCATTACTCGTGTTTTTTTTTTAAAGAAAATAATAGAGGAGGGAAAAAAAAAGAGAACATCAAATTTTTAAGAAGACATACATTCACACCCACACAAGAACATAATTCTACCCCCACTTTACTGTAACCTAAATTCCAAAGCTCTTATCATTCTCCAAACAGTATCGGACTGCACAATTTTCAATTTTATGCATACGTATAATACCTTCCTAGGCAGGGGATATGAACACATTCATGCAAGTGCACAGGCTGACTTAAATCTGAGGAAATAGAATTTTGTCTTCTTGGAACTTACCCTGGTGGCACTAGTGGTAGGTATCTTCAACAAGCAAATCATGATTCTTAAACTAGAATCTAAAGAACACTGAACATATTTGAAGGCAGAAAAGAAAAAGAAAATAAGTTAGTACTTTTCTGTGTACATATCTTGTTTATAGTGGTAGGGGCTATGAATAACTTACAAGTGAAGTCTGAAAAAATGATCCCTGATGATTGATTTTTGATTACTTTCTCTAAAATGGCTTATTCTTGAGCACAATCATATCCAATCATACCTCTTCACACACAGCATAGGTGATAGATCTCAAGACATCTCACAACCTGTAACACTGGGATATGCCCTGGCAGCAGCTGTTTCAGATTCCTTAAATTGTTCCTCATGATGTAATTTTTATTTCAAGTAAATCACATAGGTTACAGCACTGAATGGACTTTTCAGGATCAATCCATTGTCTTGCCTCACCCCTGCTGTAAACATCTAGAATATTGAAGTGTCCCCTACAACCCTAAAGAAAAGAACAGGGGATTTAAAGTTCAGGAGCAAGCAACTGCTTTACTTGTATCACTAATAATACCTCCCATGAATAGAAGGGAGATCAGAGTGAACACTCCACCTAAAGGTTCCACGAATGGTGGATATGCAGTTGGAACCACTAAGAACCAATTTATTTATTTATTTATTTCAGTTACGTAAGCTCCAGCAGACTGGGGTGGCTAGTACACAGAGGGAATGGTTACTGCCTGTTTGTCTCTCTGTAAGTGCTGAAGGATAATGCCACAATTTACCAAAACCTAAAGATGCTTCAAGATCTGACTACTGCATAAGAGTGCCAAGGGATTTAATATCATTCATGTAGCCAGGTAGTAACAACCAATTTAAAAGACAATGTTATCAGTCACAGATTTAGATTTTGGATCCCTCAGCCCATACAGAACTACACAGCTTTGTATAGAAGAAATTACCACTGGATTCCCTAGGAAATAGAGTAAGTGCATCAGAATTCCATTTAATTTACTGGAGTGACTCAGAATTTTTTACTGTGTTTGCTGAAATATACATACATAAGGAGATAAGATCCTGCTGTATTTCCTCTGAGTTCCCAGAAAGCAGAGCCCAGAGCTTCCAGATTCAGTTTCTGTAACAATATTCTACTACAATCAAAACTACAGCTTGGTCAGCCAAACAGGCTAGGATTAAGTCCCAATAATCTGAGTTCTCTCTGCCTGACTACTGTGTACTTTTAGCAGATTAATTAGGTGGTGCTTCTCTTCTTAAGAGTTTTATTTAGTTTTAACAGTTCAAACCACATGGATTTTCATTGTCTAAATACTGACTCTCTCAAATGCAGTATTCTAATCTGACAGAGACAGGGCATAGAAAATGCATAGGAAAAATGCCAAGAAAGAAGTGAAAAACACCCCAGTCAGAGTTGTTGTTGCTACCCATGGAAAATTAAAGGGATGGATCAGAGACCCAGTAAATCCAGTCCTCTGGAAACATTAGCTGAATCTTTAGGAAACATTCACAACAACCCACTCTGATTTGTTAGCCACAGATTTTGCAGTTTCAGTACATCCTGACCAATGGCCATATAGCTTGTTTCAGATGTCCACACATCGTACCTTAAGAGGCAAAACACATGGGAGTTTAGTAAGGAAGGTCTGAAACTGATTACTAATTGTGGTCCAGAGGTTGCTGGGGGAATCCATCGGCAAGGCTTCCATAAAGGTGGCAATGTTTTCCAAACAGCGTAGCATCGCACCCCCTGCTGGCAAATTCTTTTTGTTGTTTAAACCCTGGGAAACGAAATGAGAACTGTGAACAATCATACACACGCAGAAATGGTCCCTGACACGGTATTTGGAAGTGCTGAGGTTAATTTGTTGAGACCAAATACTGAAAACCTTTTCTATTATGCTAATGATAGTATTGTGCTGGGAATTTGAGCTGTGTATGTGAAAGTTAGTCTAGCAGTTCCTAAAGTACTGACCAAAAGATTTTGAGACAAAATGTCCTAAGTAGGGTGCTAATGTATAATCTGCTTAGACTGCCATGGCAATAGAAAAAGCCAAAAAAGTATTCAGCAGTAGATTTTTCATGTTTCCCTTTAGACAGTTTTAAAGAAGATATGTTCATTAATGTTTCACAGACCACGTATGCTTTTGTGGCTTGTGTCCCAGGGTGGGGTCTGAATAGACATGGAGAAGTTTTAAAGTGATGCCAACATCTTGTATGAGGCAATTGGCAGGTTCTTGGAAGAGCAGGATACATGTAAGTGACTAATTCTAGGAGGAGGAAAATGGCACAGTCGAAATAAGCCAGCTGCATAGAAGGCAGTCAGTCAAAGGCAGGCAACAGATTTTTTGAATACATAAGAGAAACTGTCATCAGATGAAATGAAGAGGGAGAACTGAGAGGTATGAGTAGAAATATTCCTGAAAAAAATATATAGTGCTTGGGAAAATAATGGGACACACTATCAGTGGTGAGGGCAGCTAATTACTTCCAGGAAGGACAAAACAAAAATTTACAGTGTTTTTGATAAAGCAAGTTTGAACTCCAATGATGAGAAATGACCCTGATAATGCTCATTAAATTAGCATCACTACCACTGTCAACATACCTCTAACAGCTGGCTCAGAGCAGCAATGGAACTCAGCTCACTGAAGTCCATCAGAGACGTGGCTAAGGTCCGCAAAAAGCTTCCATCTGAAATTTGGATGACATTTTTGCATTGGCTGTTCATACAGAGGAAACTGAGGGTCAGAAATGCACTCAGGTATTGCACATTACCTTTAATAATGCTCTGGAAGAGCTGAGGGAAGATGCCATTGGGAGCTAGCTGATGGAACACGCAACGGAGGAACTGCTTGGCCACACCTGCAGCATTTCCAGGGATCATCATGCTGAAAATGAAGGGAAAAAAAGAAAAAAATTGCACTGGAGATTAAACACACATCATAGCTGACTACATAGAGAAGATAAAGATGATGGTACTCTTTTTAATTATGGAAGTAGTCAGTTATGAGTGAGAAACTCAAAACCCGAAGTGCTCTGATTCTGAAAAAACATACAGCATGTTGATTTTATGACTTGAGCTCAACTATGAATAGATTTAAAAATTATATACACATACTTAAAGTATTTGTCACAATAAATGTATTTTTCCTGATTCTCCATGTAATTTTATTTGTGAGTCATCTGAATTTAAAATATAATACTGCTATCACCTTGTATATTTCAGTGACACAGAATAAGGTTTCTGGCTTTTCATAAAACACATGAACAACAGGAAAACAAAACCAGTATAATATTCGCCTCTTGCAGTTTCCTTCAAAAGATGAAGTACTCCCTAATCATTCATAAATGAATGGTTTAATTTTAAAAGCCTAAGTATTATCTATCTACTCATCAATTGCACATCTTAACGTGCTTTACAGCTTCACAAAATGAATTTATCCTATTCAGCATCTGATTTACATAATTAGGCATCACTACCCGGGATTCTCCATGGCCAAAGATGATTCACTTGAATAAATGTATGAAGATAGTTTATCAAGATAAATACTGAACACAGAACCAGTTAGAAAAAGCTACACTGAAATTGTGAAGGCCAAACAGCATCTGAATCTGATTTTTTCCAGCTTTAACACATATGAATATGGGCTCCTGTTCATCTCCAGAAAATACAGGATATTTCATACAGGTGGAAAAGGCAGTTATTTCCTTTTACTCACAAATTTTAAATAGTATTTTTTAAAAGTTAAATTTAGTTTATTTCAGGGTCAGGGAAGATGACGGTTTAGATTGATTGTTTCACTTTTATCAAGGTATCCTTTGCTACCGTACCTTTCTGCTTGATTAGAAAAAGTGGTACTTGATGCCAACCTGGAATAAAAATAAAAAAGAAATTGAAGCTCATATGCTTTTTTTTTTGCGTGTGTGTGTGTTTCATTTTAAAGTAAGCCAATAAAGTACCATTTTATGTAAATAATACATATAAATTATAGAGAACATTTAAAATGTTACCAGAAAGATGTTCTGAAGAGCAGCTAAATTCAGAAAAATCATGTTTGTGTGACATAAACTCTGTTCAGTCTTGCAGTTTCACTAATGCTTAACTGCTCTAAAGACAAATCTTGCCTCCCTCTAATAGCACAAAGATAATGAAGTAATGTTTCTGCCCTACAGTACACCATGAATAACTAATTTTTTTTAGAGAGGAAAAAAAGTTTGCCAGAAGCTGCCTACTGACTGAATTATTTCTGATTAATGCAGCAACACAGACCAAGCAAAAACTTTTTCCTTGGCTGTCTATATTGAGGCTTCTAGTTCCAGATATTGGCACCTAAACAACTAGCCTCATTTCAAAAACACTAATTACCTAGAAACTCTTCCAAAGTCAGAGGAGAACTACTGTATTCTCAAAAATCAGGTCATTTATTTTAGTACATAAATATAGACTTTAAAGCCAAATATGGGCATTCAGTGGTGAAAATATTGAACACAATCTTAAAGTAAAATCATGCACTTCAATATGGAGGATACATAAATGAATAGAATCAGGGTTTACAATATCATAGCAAAACGCCTTTAATACCAAAGCCACTAAAAAGCTGTACACTGTAAAGCCAATAGAAAAATGGACACTGGAAGCATCTCTCATATACAAAATACCATAACATTTTTACTTCAATCTGCTGCAAATCAGTATTTCAGATGGTATAAATTGATAAGTCTAAGGGGAAAGTTCATAGAGCTATACTATTTTATATCTAATCTTCAATGGGATTTTTTTGATTCATGATCCTTTTATCCTGGACTTAGTTGTTGCTCATCCTTGGTCACCCCGTTCTGAAGACAGTCTCCTCTCTAGTCAACACAGTAAAATCCAAAAAGGATCCTAAGGCAGCTCAGTCAAATGCAACAGTGTGAACCAAAATTATGGTGACTTTCATTAACTATGTATGACAAGCTGGGGACACAGCATACTTGCAACAATGCAAATCTCATATTTGATGGTGTGCATGGGAACCAAGATTATATTACCTCCAGCTATTATATTACCTCCAGTTCTAGCGTAAATCAGAAAAACACATTAGAGTTCCTGACTCCAGTATTGTAGAAAGGAATCCAGACTAAAATACAACATATTATTTCTGGTGTGCAAAGCCAATTCTGGGTGAGAAAGGTCTGAAGCTACCATTAAGCAATACAGGCTTTTATTTTGGAGCAATTGTAGCATCATCTTACATTAAGGCACATGAGGATTCCTGCAGAATGCAATGAGACCAATCACATGCCCAATGGACATGATACCTATTTTCAAAAATCTACTGAAGTACAGAAACACAACAATGAAAAGATTTTTTTCTAAAAGAAATCGAAGTCTAATGCTTACTTTCCTTTTGAACGTGATAATGCAAGCATGGGTTTTGTGACAAACAAAACACTGGGTTTCTAACTTTGGAAAAATTTTACCTGACATGAACTACAGTAAACACTTGGGAACATCTGAAACTTCCTGAAATGTACATCTGTATATATTTATCATTGCTACTCTAAATATTTTATTGCACAAATGCTATGAAGTCTCATCATTACCTCCACTTTGCAGACCACAAAGCAGAACAGGGAATGGATGTGTTCAAATCTGTACATGTTAGGAACAGAAGTTAAGCTTTTCACAGCTCCTCACTAACTCAAGTCAAAATGCAACTTTCAAAGACAGATTTAATGCTTGGAAAGATAACTGGAAACCAGTTAAATAAGAATCACCAAGTCAAAAATCATGATTCAGGAAGCAGATCATAAACTTAAATGCATGACAGGGTCTTAGAAACACTTCAACCTTTAATTGACCCAGAAATTTTTTTCCCTTCTGAAAATCCCAACAGATGCCTATCTGTGCCTGTGGGTACCCAAATAACTTATGAAAGAAAATCTTTCTGGGTGTTATTTAGGTGCTCTGAAAGAGGTTGGACTTCATAACACCTTATCTCTTCTATGCGTGAAAGTAGTAGCTCTTTTCATAAGAAAAAATGTAAGAGGACTAATTCATTTTCACTTCTGCTGTTAAATGGGTATTTGGAGGTGTGTATAAATATATATATATATATATATATATATATATATATACATGGCACCACTTGATGAAAGACAGAGCAAGATGTGTATACATATGAGGCACCTGAATGCCTCTCTGCTTAGATATACTAATTATTTTGCATATTTTTGGAGAAATTCCTTTGTAGGAAGCCTCTTACTGGACCTAGAATTTGTCAGAAATTGAAACCAGCAGGAACAAGACATTTACCAGGAATAACCCATGTTGCACTGTCATTTGCTGCTCTAAAACTATCAGCTATCTCACTCTAAAGATGCAGCATTTGCCCCTAAAAACACAGAAAAAGGTAGCCCACTTATTCCTCATCCCTTGATAATTTATTTTCCAAATTATTTACTCTCTGTGGCTGTAGTACTGCTGTATTTACAAGAGTGACACAGAATGGGCAGCATCCATCTAGATCAGAAACTTCACCTCCATCAGAGTTAATTAGCAGTGACAGCAGGGAACTGCAGCCTTGCAATTAATGGAAAAGGAGGATTTGAAGAGTTGCTGTGTTTAAATGGAACTGGGAGGTAGTGGAGAAGCTGGGCTGTGCAGAAGCCACAGTCAAGCAATTTGAATTTCAGCCACCAAAAAGAACGTGGAGGAGGAGAGCTGTGCCATGTTTCTGCATGTCTAGTACTGCTCAGAAATTTATTCTGGAACATCCCACCACATCCATGCCACATCCATTGCCACCAGGCAAGAAGTTGTGCAAGTGGCTGAGGCAGCAACCACACATAATTCAATGCTAATAGTACACCTTAATTATCCCATGGGTAAAAGTAACAAGTATATAATGGCAGCAAATGTTCAAGACTTTCTCAGAGACAAATTCATAGAGCAGTTGGTTTGGAAGCCCTTATAAGGCAATGCAAATTTTCACCTAGCATACAAAATACGGTTGAAAAGACTGAAAAGCATCAGGTATGCTAATGAATGATCATACCTAGGAGTCCATACTCCTCCAGGAGCAAAGTTCAGAAAAGCTGACCACATTTCTGCTTAACTGCTCAAGCAGGAACCACATAAAAGTGAAAAATTCTGCCAAGGCTGCAACAGGGGGGAGCCAAGAGAACTGAATTTTTGTAAGAAGCACAGAAGCTGTTTATGAGCATTACACTGGAATTGCAGGGCCAAGATACTCTAGTTGTTAAGAAAGACTTCAAGAGAGCAGAAGAAAATAAGGTAAGGGAGGTTATTAGAAAAGAGAAGGCTTCTTTCAAAAATATGAAGTCCTGTCTCAAATGAAAGCAGAAGAGAGCATAAATTGTGACAAATGGGGTATAAGAACCATTAGAAGGCAGGAGGACAAAAACCCCAACAGTTTAAGGAGCAACTAGCAGGAGGAATAAAAACTAACAATAGAATTTTCTTTTCTTTCAAGGACCAAGATTAAGAAGCACACCAATTGCTGCACCAGTTGCTGTTCAGGCAACAAACAGGGTAGTAAATAAGTAAGGGTACTGTAGAAAATCTGTATTTATTCTTTACATCACTGCTTACACTGGGACAAGCTGAGGAGATTCCTGAGCTGGAATTTCCCTTTGGAGGGTAAAAGGGGAGAACATCAAAGGAGCTGCCCAAAATTGAACTGACAGTGGAAGAAGTTACATAACAAATTTATAAAATGACGAGTAACAAAGACAGAAAATGGAACCAGATGTTATTCACTTAAGAGTTTTAAAATATACACCTTTGTATACTGAAGTTTATGCAAACCCAATTCCAGGCACAAAATTCTTTCAATCTCATTGGAGAGAGGAAAGTCCTGAATTTACCTTCCTACAGACTGCATGATATCCAACAGCAGAGGAGCAGCCAAGTCTGGACTGAGGTGAATGAAGGTTGAGAGCACAACTATGGCCAAGCCGAGTGTTTCTTCATCATATTCTTCAAGAACAGCCCCACAGTCATGGCACCTGCAAGGAATTTTTTAATCCTGATGTTAACAAATTTCAAACAAAGCATTACTACATACAGATCTGTGTATAATTGTGTCTTTTTTAAAGTAATATTATTATTACTTACATTATTTCAAATTTATTTAGAAAGATAATGTGATTGTGATCTTTCTATAATTAGTAACAGTCCATAGTTTTCAAACATTAATAAAACTTCTCACTAGCTACACTGCCTGTTTCTTTAGTGACAAATGAAAGAGGGCAGGCCTTGTTTTGAGTCCTTCATTGGTAATTGCACTCCAGCTCCCCCACTGTATAGGACTGAATCAGTTTGCCCTATCCAAGAGAAGTCTGCAGCAGTGAAGAGTGGCCCTCAGCAGTGTGAGCACAGCCAATTTGTGCAGCTTGGGCTAAGTCCCAGACACCACAGACACAAACAATGACATTCACAGATGATCTTAAAGAGATGGAACAATTTCACAATTGCCCTTCCTGTCAGTCATGAACTATGAATAACAAATCATACAATTAGAAAACAATGATTTGATTGGTTCCCACAGCAGTTACAGCTATTAAGAAATAAATTAAAAGACCTCTCAGGGGCACAGAACCTCAGATTTCAGAAAAGTCTCCTTTCCCAGGGCAGATTTGCTGCTGAGTCACTTATCCTTCCCAAAATGCTCAAAAGACAACTGATGAAGGTCAGAAAGGGCTCCAAATTGTCTAATTATAAAGGGGATGTGGGAGATTTGGGAGAGATGAGACAGGCTTTCACAACCTATGAAAAAGGCAAACCAGTGTGGGAAATTGCCTTATCTCAGCCCAGTAAGAAGACTGGCTTAATTTGATCAATCAGTTGCTAATGACTCCAACATATTGTGAGATTTTAACTCAATGGAATTGAACAGGCAATCTTCTTGCCTTTTTTACTGAACATAAAGAAAACACGCCAACAAAGTAATGGAAGTCAAGCTCAGCTGGTCTGTAGGTTAATAGGTAGTTCTTGAGCTTTGGTGAAATGGCCAAGGGAAGTGCCACAGACCAGACTAACTTTGGGATGCTTCTTTGTCACACAATAAGGTCCACTAGCTGTCACAGCCTGCACAATGGCCCTGTCTTTCTCCAGTGATCATCTTTGCATGTCTGTCTACCTACGAGACTAAGCACATACAGAACCTTGTGGTTTCTCTTCCCAAGTTTTGAACAAATCAATTCATGGCTCCCTGCTGCCTGCTTTACTTCTCTAATAAATGACTACATGTCTGTTTAACATTCCCTTTACAGGCATTTTAACTAAACAATACAGGTCTGCAAAAGCTTTGAGGATCAGCGAGTACCAGCATCAAAAATGTTATGTAGATTACATATGAAGACACATCAACAGGTACTGATTTCAACAGAAACCCCAATGAATTTCTAAATGGAACTTCTCTTTTTTTTTTTTCCCTAAGATAAAAGAGGTTTCTGATGGATCACAAGGAACCCTTGATTTAAAGTAAGATGGAAAATACTTCCCCTGCCCTCTGTGCACATACACAATAGCCTGACTCATCATTTCAACTGTGCACAATCATCAATTGAATTGATTAATTGAAAATGAACTGAAAACACATATTGCTAGCAGAGTTTAGAAAATGTTTACCTCTGGATAAAAAAAAAAAACTTAGCATAGAGATAAATGATAGAATGGACTCTGCATTTGCATCAAATATATCTATACTTTACTTGACATATTTAAAGTTCAGCTAGATCTTTGAAAGGAGAAAAAAAAAACACTTACTTGTCAGTCATCAGAATGGGCTGGTCATCAGCAAATTCTTCTGGTGCAGGTACAAACATACTGACTATACTGGGTGCTGACAGCAAACTAGATTTTGTAGCACCTTAAAGCAATTAGGAAAAGAATTTTAAAAAGGTAAGAATCATCGAACAGAAATCAAAAATGCCTGATGAGCAGATTCTAAAGAATAGCCATAATGGCTTTACTGGGCTTAGAAATAAGAAATAAATTGTATCTATAAAAAGACACATAAGCACATTCCTTGCTTCTGCCACATTATGCCAATTACCTACAACTATCAATTAAAAAGAGATAAATACTTGGAGAAAAAAGACAACATAAACCAAAAAATTCCAGGAAATTGGATGCAATTGTATCTACTAGGTAGAGAAGATGATTCTACAGTTGCTACGAGACTGGACATCAGAAGATTTGCAGTATTCCCCCATACATTTTGGGAATTAACTTCCCATAGTTCCCAGTTACATGAAGGAGGAATTAAGTTTATATGTCTCAAAAACAGGTCTTCAATCTATTCATACTATCCCTAACAGAGTCACAGGAGATAAACCAGGTAAGGACAGAGAGAAGAAATAATCCATAAGGAATTGAGAACTTTGGAGGGCTGACCATTAGAAATGCTTTCCATTGAAAACCTTCAAAAGTATCTTTATGTTTCAAAGCTGAGTTGTTCAGCTGAGAGCACAGCCACTATGCCAACATATGGGGTTCCCTTTGCCCTTGGCATTTTTTGTGCACCTAATTTCTGAGAGATACTTATTTTACTAGGAAAAGTTATGTATTATGGAAGATCCAAACTCTTGACTTCTCCAAGTTCTGCCTTCCCAAATTACAGCTTAAGTAATCCATTGAAAATTTTCCTTCTAGTTGCTTCAATCTGTAAATTCAGATTTAATGTTAACATTAGCCTGCTCTGGTAATATTTAACTACAGAAACAGGAGGAAGCTTATTTGTGTAAGGTTTAGATGGAATTTATTATGACATATCCTGGTTACTGCAGGAAAAGCAAATTTAACATTAGCTCTCAGGCAAAATAAGTTAGAAGCTCCCACAGTTTCTGAACTCAAAATCAGTGGAGTGAAATATGAATAAGGCAAATTTTAAACAACCATTTTACGAAGCATGGAAGGAAACATTTATTTTACATCCATAGTTCAGAACTTTGTAATTACTCCCTAAGGTTCTATCAGATATGAGCAGGCACTTCAGAAGACTAGAATACTCCAGTAATGTAGAATAACATCCACAATGCAGGGCATAGGTATAGATTTTGAAGTCAGGTTTTATTTCCTCTCTCAGATGCATAAAGATCTGTCTGCTATGACTTTGGAAGTTTCACGGTCATATTCTCTATATGTAAGTCCCATTGCAGCAAAAAAATGCTAAAAGCAGTTATAATGCAAGTTACAATGTTGGAATAAGAATTAATGACTCAAAAATATTCTCTCTTGTGCAGTGAACTGCACGAAAAAAACATCATTTAGGCAAAGAAGGTAGGTCACTGCCCCATTGCAGGGCTGTAAGAGAGTCTGGTTGTATTTCAGCTATGAGGGAGGAGAGTTTACACAGAAATGAGATTCAGCCACTCTCTGCATACTTTCTGCAGCACAGTTGAGGGCTTTAACAGCTGCATAGAACACAAAATTCAGCACCATTTCATATTAACCATAAAATCTTCCTGTCAGTCTTGGCAGAGGACCAGGTCAAACAGACACTGAACTAACCTCTGATTCTCATTGGTGGTCCCTCCAAATCTGGGTTTAGGCAAACAGGAACATTGCACAGCCTCTTTCCATGCTGTATCTGCTCTGTGAATAAAGAAAGAACTTCAGTCTTGAGAACCATAAATCCAACACCTGTCACCCACCAGTCAACAGCATCACAAGTCTTAAACAGTTAAAACAAGAGAAAGACAAATACAACTGCTATAGAGAAAAAAAAAAAACAACAAAGAAAAAAGTTATTTTTTTAAGCATAGAAAGGAAGGAGGAAGAAACATAAAAGAAGTCCATACAGGAAAAAGGACACAGATAACCTAATAATAAAGAAGGCCTTTTAGACAAGAATCATAAACAGGAAAAGAAGAGCTAACCATTAAGATTATACAAGATATGGAATATATGAGCTACAAAAAGAGAAAGAAACTAGTGTTTAGAAATACCAAGACATTAGAAGATATAGTTCGTACTGACAGAAGTCAGGCACAAAACTATTTTTTTTTTGCAGACAGCAATCTCAGGAAAAGAGTGGTGCAAAATAAGAATGCAAGAGACACATGACACCTACCCAGGTACTAAAAAAATAAATTAATAAAGCATGCATGGACCAAACACATCAAATATTTATGTGGGATGAGACTACTCCCTAGTTTGCATACATGAGTATAGTGAGTCTTAAAATTCTGGTGTGACATTGAAATGACAAACAGGCACATTGAGCATTAGTCCTGAAAAAAAACAAAAAAACAAAACAAACCACTGTCCAAATAAAAATTTTACTTTGAAGCTAGTGGTTGAACAAGAGACTGAGAGATGCAAAGCTTTCCAGAAAAGAACATTTCATTTTGCCTCTCCATGCTTGAAGGCCTTTAGCTGAATTGAATATTGGAGGGAAAAATCATAGATGTTGTGAAGAAAGCAACTAGATTTGGAACAGGATTAACTAGACAGAGATTCTGAACAGTTTTGTGTATTGACCTGTTCATTTTGAATAGAGGCTAAGTACTCTTTGCAGAACAAAGGCAGTAACTTCTAAATCTCTAAAACCCTGCCTGAGAGACTAGGTGATCCAGCTAAGTCTCTTCAATAAATGAACTTACCTGCTGATAGGACAGAATCCCCATTGTTACCAATGTCAAAGTCTGACCTTTATGATTTAAGGGTCTCATGCTGAGCATGCTATTCAGCAGACTGGAATAGAAAGGATAATCCTGAACTATGCACCATCGTGGCACTTTAGCCACTCTTTGGCTACACAACTTAGTTTGATGGAACTTGATGCTGAAGACTAAATTAACCAAAAATTTCAACTCAGCTGTCCAGAGCTGATGGTAAGACATTAACTCAGGATGCTAAGTTTCATATAATATTTTAAACATTCCTTTCCCTAGATGCATCTGGATCTGCTGATAAATTCCTCAGAAGCACAATTTTGTAATGTCACTAATATCAAAATGGGCACTAAAATATCTAGCATTTTTGATAAACCAGAATGAATTCATTGTTTAGTAACATCTGCTATGAATTTGGTACAACTGAAAGTGTTTTACATTAAAAAAAAACACAAACAAAATGAGTAGTGAGTAAATTACATGCTTAATTCAGTTTTCATTGTTTTGCATTCATCTTAAAAGGAAAAATAGCAGTGAGAAAACAGAAACTTCAGGTGATCAGCATGAGTTGGTAAAAACTTCTTTAAAGAGAAACAAAACTGGCTGGTATAAGGCACAGCTCTGTGGTGTACCAAGACCATTGTAAACACACATACAAATAAATGATTCCATGCACCAGGGATGAAACCCTATACCTACTGAATTCTACAGTGAGGCTTCCATTTCTTTCAATGAGACCAGGAAATAATCTGAGTAATAAGCACAATTAAAAGGACAACACTGTACCAGAGGGTCTACCTCCCAAATATGTAACTATTCCAACTCTTACTAGGAGACAATTTTGTATTCTCTATAAAGATTCCCTTTAGACTTAATACTGATCACTCATCTGCAATGGTAGAATAGAAATACTCTTTTTCTTTTTTTTAAGTGGATTGTCACACAGTAATTGGTTTAGGAAATAGAAATAAAGAACAATAAATGCAGCTCACCAGTATCCCAAGTGCTGATATTGTGGGGAGCACTAGACTGGTGTTCCAGCTGCCTCTTCATTAGCTGGTTCATTGTCAGAGCTCCCAAAGAGCCTCTTTTCATTTGTCTGAACTGAGCTGCAAGTCAGAAATGCAAAAGGATTTCAGGAGCTCAGACAACACTTAGAACTACTCTCATTTCCTGATCTTACAAGCCAGCATGATATAAATACTGAAATGACAATGATGGCTTGCTCTAAGGATGTTGCTCAATTCAATATGCACCCTTCATACAACTACACAGGGTACAATTCTGGACCCAATGCCATCACTCAGAAGAGACTTGGATTCACTGTGTCAACTGTCAGTGCCTTTTTGCCTCCAAATATTATGAAAGCTCAGCAGAAAGATTTGGTATCTGGGTAGTGTTAAGATACTACCCCAAAACTCCCATGCTGAGAGGCAATAAATGTATACTCCAATCTCTCTCACATACAACGCACCAAGGAAGGAAACTCGGTCTCCTCCCAGCAAAGGACAGAGGACTGCTGTGTCAATGCTGACCCCAGGAAAACAAATCCACTGACACTATATACCACCAGCATCCCTCATGGCTGGCATGACCTGAACTTGTCTCCTACACACCCACCCCTTGTGGTGCAGAGCACCTGCACATTCTGCTGAAGGGTGAAGCCAGCAGCCTTTGGAGATGAGACCCTCCTGGTACCTTCACTGCCATTTCTCTTATAGAGAGCCATCAAGGAATAAACACTCAATTTTCTTTCATCCAACAATTTGCTTCATTAGAAAGATCAGTTTATGAGATATGTGCCACTGGATAATGCTCAAGGTAAAACCATAAAGGAGACATAAGACTTTTGGTTCATATCAGTGTGGTGCTTAGGAACATGAGGTAGTGATGGACTAGCAGTGTTAGGATGTACTCAAAGATCTTAAACCTCATTTCCAATTTAAATGATTCTACATATTTTCTCTAATTAAACTGAGGAAGAATGAGATCATACACAGCTCCTGACTTTCTCACTTTTTTCTCCATTCATAAAAAAATTCAAATTGAACAAGTATAACACATTTGCTTGGACAATTGAGTCTGAGAAGTATACTTCCACCACTGAAACTAAAAATCATTGTTCACTGTATGAAGACAGAGTTTTAAAGTCCTGCTTGAACAAGTCCTGCGAAGCTGCTGACCCAAGTGTCCAGGAAAGCTTTTAAAATGCTGCCTTAAGTATAGATTTAAGTTTTTTTCCTTAACAGGCCCTCAGAGCAAGGGCAACAAAGTAAAATCTTCTGTGAATGATCATTTTCATCTGCAATTATATTCAACATCATTTAAATTACCACTAACTATCAGTTAGTTTTATTCTAAAATTCCAAACAGTAACCATCTAAGCTGTGAAATTAAACACAGCATTTCACATTAACTGTGATAAAGAAGTACAGAGAAGGGATAAACTGCGACTTTCAGAAAGCTCTGAAGGGTTGAGTGCCTTCTCCTAAACTTGCTCTACTGATTTTCCAGCAGAGAGTTTAAAATTCAGAGTAAGCAGAGTACTCCCTCAAAAACATAACAGAACAAATACAAGCCTTGAGTAATAACAAGCAAAACGAATACTTCAGTGAAAAATCTGCACTGAAACTATTTTATTAGATGAAGTATTTAAGCTTCTCCTCATTATATGCTTTCCAGTTTTATCTTATTGAAGTGCATTTAAACTCCATTTTTTGGCCCACATACAGCATTTCTGCAAAGCAGTCCTGGTACAACTGAACTTGAAGAACTGAACGAGACCAAGAGACCATTCTATGTTTCACTCTGAAAAGTTATATTGTAGTTGCCTTTCACAGCAAATTAAGAGAAAAATAGGATTTCCATCATTTCCAGGGCAATGATTTTAAATAGATGCCTTATCATTTTATCAAGCAGAGAATTTCCTGATAAAAGAACAGCAATTAATGTTAGAACTGGCAAGACTGCTTGGAGTGCAGATGGCTGTCAAAACAGAGAAAATGATCTCTTTGAATTTTCTTAGAAGCTTTCTGTGATTGTAATTTTCAAAATTTCATTAATATATCATGTAATCCAGCTATTGTTGAGAAGGTTTGCATTTCCAGGATTATTTACCTGATTTCTCAATGACAGAAATTATTTCAAATAATAAGTTTAAGGGAAAAAACAAAAACAAAAGCAACAAAATCCAAACCACCAGAATGCTACAAAGAAAAAAATCTAAACCCCAAAAAATATCAGAGTTGCCAGCCTTTGAACAGTGTTGGATCAAGGATGATTGCTATGGACCAGCATATGACTTTTCATGCCTGTGACTCACTAGTGGCAAAGGGAGATGTGCTGGTTTCAGCTGGAGTACAGTTAATTTTCAACATCATGGCTGGTATGGAGCTGTGTTTTGGATTTGTGCTGAAGACAGGGTTGATAATACAGAGATGTTTTTGTTATTACTGACCAGGGCTTGCACAGAGCCAAGGCCTTTCTGCTTTCCATCCTGCCACACTGGCACTGAGGAGACTGGGAGTGCATAGAAGGTTGAGAGGAGCCACAACCAGAACAAGTGACACAAACTGACCAAAGGGATATTCCAGATCATATGGCATTATGCTCAGTATATAAAGTGGGTGAAAGAAGGAGGAAGGGGGAACACATTTGGAATGACAGATTTCATCTTCCCAAGTCACCATTACATGTGACAGGGCTCTGCTCTCCTGGAGATGGCTGAACACCTGCCTGTCCATGGGAGGCAGTGAATTAATTCCTTGTTTTGGTCTGTTTGCATGGACAGGTTTTGCTTTCCCTATTACACTCTATCTCAACCCATGGGTTTCCCAGGTTTTACCCTTCCCACTCTCTCCCCTAGCCTGCTGGTGGGAGCATGAGCAAGCAGCTGCCCAGGGCTTGGATGCTCGCTGGGGTTAGAACCATGGTCTAACAAGAGGGGAAGCTTTCTTCTATCAGGTTTTCTACAAGAAACCTAACAAACACATTAAAAGATCAGTAACCCTCATATAGTGGTTAGCAACACTTTTCATTCGTTATCTCCTGATCTGGTCAATCCTTCCATTCCTGTAGAATTCTCTACTCAAAAACAGAAGTCCAAAGGCCAAATCTTCCTGTTGCAGTCAAAGATGTATGCTTTGTGTAGCCAGGCACTGGCTGTACAAGTAATATTAGCTATTTCTGTTACCTTGTGTAGCAGAAGTGCCTTGTGCTCACAATCCTGATCAGGGCCTACTATGCAAAGCACTGTAAAGATACATAGTAGAAGATTAAAACCATTTCAGTCTAAATGTACAAGAGACACAATGGAAGAATTCATATCCTTTTTTGCAGTTGGAAACTGAGGCAGGTTTCCAGAAAGAGGAAAGAAATATTTACACAGGAATGGAGGATCAACATCATATAGATACTATTCCCAGTTTCATATGCTGGAATTTACAGGAACCATTAGCACTAGGCTAAAAGCAAGAGAGAAAGGTCTTAACTGGCACCTTTTCAGCTGCTTTAGTAAGTCACATCTGTATCATTAGGTGGTCAACAAATGTACTCTGTGAGATGCACATGACCTGAGGTGCTTGTGGGAAAACTGAGGAGGTACTCAAACAGCATATCTAAAATAACATTCTTCCTTTAATAAGTTGATCATATCAGCAGATAATGAATTTCAGAAACTAAAATTTAGCACTGCTATAGCAATCTGAAATTGAAGTTCAGGAAGACATTTGAGCTGACCTAGCAGTTCATTGATATCAAAGATAGTAATTTCCCCTCCCTTTTTTACAGCCACAGTTCTGCCCCACTGGCCTGCGGATGTGTTCTGTAGATGGACACACACCATTCTGAATTTTGTTAAGTGTTCTAAGGTACCTCCACCTTAACATGTCATCTTCATGTGCTCTGCTAAGCCATGTGCCATGTGTACTTTAAACAACATTCACTTTGAATTGCAATGGTTATGGGAGTCCCAGATAAAGAGTTACCACATTTCAGTGAGCAGGTGAGGAAGTGGTATTCAAGGCATTTTACAAAAACAGTAAGAGATTTTTTTTCCTAAGGTACAGCAAAAAAGGTACCAAAGGCCAAAGCAACAGCCCTGTGGACTCTTCTGCTTCTGTGCACTGACAGTTGACAATGCTCTCTCACAGGGGAAAATAAACATTCAGCTTTAGCGAATTACTGCTTTTAGCTGCTACCTACTTTAATTCAAGAAAACCACATTTGTCAAACTTGCCATGACCCAGAATAAAATTTAGCTACTAACTGTTAAAATGCTGCTGACCATCAGAGATTTAACAATTCTAAAGATATCCAAAACAGCTGTACTTACAAAAAGTCAAGGGAACTCAGAGGAAGGAATTTACCATATATGATGTGCATCTGATGCATAAATATGGTAACTTTGCTTTTAATCCTCAAACCAGAGGTAAACTTACTTGATATGGAAGAGTGACTACTTGTCTCTGGAACACCTGCTTCAAGGGTTGGTGCAGATGACGACTCTCTTGGCATTTCCAGTGTTGAAAGTCCTTTGACAGCAGGATCTGCATGTGAAAATCATGCTTAATCTCTCAGCATTTAAAAATCAACAAAGTTTTTTATCTTCCCTCTCCCTAGATGCCCTTTTCGCATCATTTCTGTCATCCATTCACCATCTGGCACTGCCAGTAGTTTTAAAAGGATTCAGTGTGTTTGTCGTAAGAATTTTTATAGATCTATTTCTTAAAATCACTTTTTAAAGGAGAATTCTTCCTATGGTCTTTAGAGCTCACATCTAACAGAGTTCGATACTGATCCCACTCAAGTGATTTTTGGAACCACCAACATGGAAACAAGACAGAGATCACTGATGTAAAGCTAGTTTAAGTGACAGCTTAGCACCTTTTAAAAGCCTTAACTCCAACACATCACAGGTTTTCACTCAAGAAGCTGCTGATCTAGCATTTGATCCTGAAGATTCACAGTTTAAAATTCTGCATTAGAAAGGTTCCACGTGGTGTTTCAGAACTGGGACAGCCTTTCCAGTTTCAAGGGTAACAGTGTTCATTACTGCATGAAAACTGGCCCTTGTTAATATTCAAAAAAAGCACTGAGTCTAATTGAACAATTCTTTCAAAACCATGCTGCTCTATATGAAAGGTTCAAAAGCACTCAGCTCTCTTTAATTTTTATAAATCTCCAGTAGTTCTTCAGCTTATTAGAACCATAAATGGGACGACAGGCCTGAAACATAAAGGGAACAGTGTAACTATGATTACACAGAACAATTTCACCTTGTAAAAGTGGAATATCCTAAGAATTTATACTGTGGTTCCCTCTGAAGTGATTAAGAAAAAAAGTAAAGTCACGAATGCACAAATATTCCCTTTCACTTTAAAGGTAACAAAGAAGTGAGGCCTGACAGATTCTGTCCTTTTTCATTAATATGTTAAAAAACCCGGTAAAATTCTAATAACTGGAAAATCCTAGGGAAAAAAAACCAGCCAAGAAATTAAAAAAGGCAGCAGCATACAGTTTTTCAAATGGTTTGATATATCCAATTGGAATCTGAGGAAAAGCTTAAACTCACTTTCTCTCCATCTGAAAATACTTAGTAACAAAACTGTGCACTGAAATCAACTGAAAAAAACTTAGGATACACAGAGTATCTTTGAATTTTAAATCTTTTACAAACACAAGCCATGAAAACTTTGTGGATACCCAGTACAAACAAGGCTACAAACAGGCTTTAGTGTACAGAAACAAAAAAATATGTCTATGTCTAAATGCAAACTGTGGTTAATTCCAAGTGCTCTTACTTCTGAAGTCTGCAGCCTGCTCAGCCTTACAACTTCGTGTTCCATTCTCCTTTCCACTGCCTTATGCTGGCCAAAGAAATAAGGGCCAGAAATCACTACAGCAAAAGAGAATCACTGTAGCATGGACTAGATTAGCAGGACAAAAGGCACAGAAGCATGACCATTTCTCTGACTCCCAGCATAAAGAGGACAAAGGGTTTCATTCCCTAACTTGGATATCAGAATGAGTATTTTTGTCACAGAACTCCACTTCCTTTACAAACAGGCCCTTTACACATTCATCATATACCTGAATGGTTAGCACACTCCTTGTGAGAAACAAACACCTGAAAGCAGTCAGCTAGCACATCAGATGCTATAAATACCCACATCTCACTATAAATATACACATCTCTTTACACAGGTCTGTTACAAAAACCTTCAGGCAAAAATAAGATTTTTGATCAGGTGAGTGAGCTCACCTGCCTCCTTCTGCTCTCCCAGCTTGTCAAGGATGTTAAAAGAAATGTCCAGGTATTCTCTCTGAATAGCACTCACAGCAATCTTCCTCTGCTTCCTCTGGCGAGGAACAATCTGAATCTTAAATTCTGACTCCTCAGTCTCCCCTTCTTGTTTCTGCTCTGTATTTTGTTCAGTGTCAGACTCTGTATTGATATCAAGTTTTTCACTTTCTGTTTGCTTTTCAGAATCTTCAGGGACTTTAATAAGGACTGTCTTTACATTTGGGCTTGGAATTGTTCCACTAGGTTTAATTTCCTCTACACTGAGCTCGGAGTTATCATCAAGGGACATTTCCGGAAGGGCAGATGATTTCTGCAGCAGGTCCCTTTTTTGTTTCAATGTTAGTGAGTTTCCAGAGGACATGTCCTGAAATTCTTCTGGCTTAACTAACTCTGAAGAGTTCTTCTGATCTTTGGGAGAAGTGGAAATGATCTCCTCTATTCCTGCTGAAGCGCTGTTGCTGCTATCCTTGTAACTAAAGTCTTTGGAGCAATCTTCAATGCTGAACTGTACCAGTGGAGTTGTGCTGAGGCTGAGTGCAGACACACTGATGGGAATTGAAGGAGATGAAACAGCAGTTTTGCCAGAGACCTCATCATTCAGCGGGTTTGTTGTTTCTTCTTCTTCATCACTCTCCACTATTCTAAGAGGAGGAAGTGGTTCAAAGACTAAAGAGTCACTGTCTGAAGTGGAGTGTGCTGAGTGTTTTTCAGGACCCGATGTTGAATCAGAGGACAAATCTATCAGATCTAAATCTTCCTTAGGACCAGAAGTTTTAACTGGGGAGTCCACTTTCACTTCATAGGTTTCCATGCAGTTAAGCCTAACCTCTGGTATGACAGGTCTTTTTGTTTCCTGGAAACTCTCTGCGTGAGGAAGACTTTCCTGCATGTCTGTATTTTCAGCTTTAGTAGAAGAATTCTGCCGAGAGCGTCCGTACTCGCTGTGCCTGTGTGTGGTGTAAGCAGCAGGGACAGGAGGCTTTTCTAAGTCACACCGGTCTATGCAGGACTTCCTGCGGTGTTCGTCTAATGAGAACAGCAGGGAGTCTGCATTCCCTATATCAAGAGATTTTTGTTTTAGAGAGCGCAGTTTTTTTTTCTGAATGCTTTCTTCTCTCACACAGCGTAGAATACTGTCTTGTAAGGCCCCCGTCTCTCTATATTCAGCCAGCTCTATTTCACCTGATCAAAACAGAAAAAGCTAATACTACCTCCGTTGGAGACTTTTGGCAGATACCTTCATCTTTACATCACAATTCAATATGATTGACATTTTAAAAACAAATATAAACTCAGTATTAGTCAAAATTGCCTATATTTTGTTTTAACCTCAGAATCAAATTATATGGATTTTTACAACAAATAATAACAAAAACCTGCTATTTAGATAGTAGTTTACTTAAATTCTGTCCAAAGTCTATTCATCCTGGACAGCTGTACCTTGAAGATAGCCTGTTTGACCTTGTGCACTGAAAGGAGGTGGCATAGGCATGTAATTTCCACAGATACTTGGGGTGACTGCATGCAGTACACCTATTATTTACTGCAGCAGAACAGGCTTAAAATGAATGCTTCTGATTCAAGAAGCAAGGGTAGTATTGGCAGTGAGGATACTGCAGCACAAACATGAGATCAGAGAATTTTTCCCTGGTGATCCTAGAAGCCAGCAGGGTCCAGCAGCAGTAACAGCACTCAGTCCTCCCTCCTCATCCTCAGGAGGAGAGCAGTGAGCACAGCTGCACCTGCTGGCACTGCTACTGCACTGGTACTCTGCTGTGTGAGCACACTCATTGAGAACATCTTCAAGTATTATCACCATTGTTGTTATTATTATTATTATGAACTACATAGTTTCATATAAAACAAGATATTCCTGATCATTATTAGCCCCATATTCCAAAATACTCCATATATGAATCACTGTGCAGAAAAAACAATGATAGAAGTTTTAGTGTTCACTGCAGTCAGAATCACTTTCCCTCCCTCTGCAAACATCTAAAAGGAAAAAAAAAAAAGGCAGTGCCAATGGAAAACCATACTATTTGCAGCAGCAACAACAAATTTGCTTACTGTAGAGTCCCACCTTATCAACAATATCAATTTCTGGGAAAAACTAATTTAAGTAATAAGTCTTCAGCCCAATGGTTGAAGAAATTTCAAAAAAATCCACTTAAATGTTTTTCAATTCTGAAGAGGTTAATGTTTCAGAAAACAACTTCTAATTTTAGATATTTTTATTCTGGAGTGCCTAGTTTGAGATCCCTGAAAGATAACTCATTCAGGGAAGTGAGGGTTCTTAAGAGTCAGAGTAGTTATATTAAAATCAGGCAGAGCAACAATCTCTACAAAGAAATTTGGTAGTTTGAAACAAAGAGTAGGAAATTGTATTTCTTCAGGAGTTTATACCAACAAAAAAAATTCATACTTCTCTGAGCATTCATCTCAACTGGTTGATATTTCACCATTTTGCTGCCACCAATTCTTTTCAGTCTTGCAAAGAAAGTTTGAGACTCTTTATTACAAGGTCCAGTTGGCGTATCATGAATATCAGATTCATCAAAAACACTGTCTTCCTCTGCTGGAGAAAGAAAAAACATTATTACTCTTAAGAGACTGCAATCTCCTGAATGAAAAGCTCTCTATGTAACAAAACCTCACCTAGTGTCAATTAAACCTGAATTGAAAAATTAAGTTTGCAAGAAAATTTGTATCCCAGGTTTAACTTTATCATTCTTCTTCTGAGTTAAGGCCAGAGACAAATTAAAAATGGGTTACAGTGCAACATAAGTATAACAAAGCTTTTACCATTCTAAGTTGTTCTTCTCTACTCATAATAATACAGATTCTTTAGATGGAAAAAAATACACTGGATTGGGACACTGACTTGAGTACACTATTTCTATTGTGCTCAATGATAAATGGTAAATTGAAGAAGACGGAAATTAGTGAAGGATCTTCAAGATAAGTAATAAACAAGCAAAATAAGAAAGTGAAAAAGGAAGAAATGGATAATCTTGGCAAGCTGATGATAGTAATAATAATAACAGAATAAGACCTAAGAGTATGGATTATGAAATCATTGATTTAAGTAGTAATAGTAAAACATTATGCCCTGATTTGAGATCAGCCAGTTGAAAATGGCAAAGAGAAAGAAAGATCCAAATCTATTTATCCATCAAAAAAATGCTGTATTATATGAAATGGCTATTAAAAAACAAAACAGAAGTTTAAAAAAAAATTTTAAAAATCCGTATCTATCATGTAGAATCATTCTGTAATTCTATGTCCAGTGATTCATCTCCAAGGAAATAAGAAACACTACTGGGACAATAAAAACAGAGCACTCAAATGAAAAACAAAGTTAGCCTTGTTTATTGTAGCAAGCAAACACGGAGAGGAAATGCATTTGGTGCCTGGGAGTGAAGGGGCAAGTAAGTCACAGAGCTAGAATGGACAAAACTGAAGACTTAAATGAGACATAAATATCTTTAGCTGTGAATCTGAAGCTGCTAGTACATGTGAAGCTATAAAACTGCCACCTAAAGGCATTAGGGACAAGATACCTAATTGAAATGATGAATCCAGAAAATCAAAGTTTATAGTAGGAAATTCTTTAGGAACTGGCTTTAATAAGTTAGATCACTTTTAATGTCATGTCTTACATGTAACTACCACTTCCCCTTAGCAACAAATGCTTCTTGTCACAATATTTAGCATCAGTTCCACAGCAACCTGTACACTTGATCCCCACAACACTCATGATCCCCACAACAATGTTTGATAGAAAAATTAGGAAAAAAAATCAGTAGTGGGGAAATCCATCTTTAGCATAGGAATTCTTGCTGCCTGACAACAAAATCCTCATCTGCTCACTGTCTAAACACCACTTCTGATGATGACAGCAACACACAACTACCTGACCAGTGGTTAAACAAGTCTCTTTAGAAAAGGTGGGAAAGGCTTCAACTTTCCAGGTCTCTATGGAAATACATTGGTTGCTTTTTGCAGGTGAAAAATTTTTCTACATCCTCCTTTTTCTGCAGCCCTTCCACAAATGAGAACAAGAAGCACTGTGGTTAAATCAGTATTTACAGAGGAAAATCTGCCTATTTATGGTCCTTTACCTCTGTGCAGCCCAAAGCCCTTCACAACAGCTTTGAAAAGCAAGTAAATATTATTCTCCTTACTGTAAACATAAGGAAACAATGCTGAAGTGAGAAACAAAGTCACTGAGAGAACCAGTATTGGACAAGCTGGGTACTTGGGCACCTCAACTTGTCTTTAAAATGTCTCAGAATCAATCCAGAAAGTTAATACACTTTATAAATGCATTAATAAGTCATTATGCATTGTCATTAACTTGTCTCAAAAAACAAAGACAAATTCATAATAAAGCCACAATTGTCTCTTAGCCCTCCACTAGCAATACAAAATGTCCAGCTGAGTGAGGTTATGCAATATGCAATTTAAATCCACATTAAGATTGCTTTAATTTGCTAGAGCAGAGTAATAGTGTGTTCAGGTAAACAAAATGTGCTCTTGTTTTGCTGGACATCTTTTCACAAGCAACAAGCAGCAAAAGAGGAAATGGTACTGACATGAAAACAAGAGAGTTTATTGGATTTTTCTTCAGGAGAGTTTGCTGCATACTATGAAGACTGTTTGAGAAGGAAGATGTAAACAGCAAATAAGCAGAGAAAAGGCAAAACAGCTGAAAGAAGGCTACAGAATATCAGAAGAGTATGTTGATCACAAACATTTATTATGTAACTAACTTTACAAACCTGAGTAATTACACTCAGTGACACCATGGCACTTGAAGCCCCAAGCTTACACCAGTTCACCTCACCACAGTACCTCTGCTACTGCTAGCAAGAACATACAGAGCTCACAATCAGACTCAAAGTATTGAACCATTCTTTTGCCTCTACATATCCACCTACACATTTGCATTAACCTTGTCAACTTCAGCTCCTTTAAAGAGAAAAGCAAATTGCAGACTGAATTCGTAGTCTTCTCTTCTCAGGATCAGTATCTGCTATTATTTCATGTTATTACGAAGTAAAATCAGAACATGGTGTCAGGCTGGTTGCACACTTTGTGTGTTTGCAGGATCAGCTAGCACTGCCATAGAAAAGGCCAAGGACTATCCAGCCATGGTGCCTGAACCATTAAGTCTAAGATACACTCCCCTGAGAGATGTGAGAGCACTGTGCTATGCTCAGCCTATGGAGCAGCTGAGAATGTCTCTTACTAGAACTGGCTATCTGTACCGGTCAGTCAGGTAAGTCACACTTCAGACTCGATTCCAAGTATTATGTTCTAAAGGCCAGACCATATTTACCCATTTCTAGAACATTTCCAAGACTTAATGAATTAAATCAACAACTCTCAAACAAATTAGAGTGTTAAAAGTACCTTTCTCCTTTTCACTGTATCGGCTTATGTTACTGTTGTCACTATACAAAGGACCAGCAGTTGCATGAGGCTTGCAGCTGTGATACTGAGCGTTGAGGGTATTGACTGTGATGTGGATTAGGTGAAGTACAATCTTGCTGATTTCACAGTCTCTGTAGGGGTACTGTTCAGCAAAAGAGAAGAACTTCAGCTTAAAAAATAACTTTTCTCCTTGGACAAACATTTTGGCAGTAAAACAGAAAAATTACAATAATATTGTCAGCTGGATGCCTTTTGCCTTCTCTGGATTATACATTTCCAAATATATCATGAGAAGCAAGACTGTTGTCAGCTTTGTACAAGGAATTATTTCAATAAAATATAAGAAGTCCATATTAGTAACATTTACTGTCTGCATTTCCATGTACGCCCTACAGACCTGCTAGAAATCTGTTAAGCATATCAAAAGTATTCACAGATCCACTTCAGTGCATAAATGCATTACATTTTAACAGCATTTCCTAAAAAGCATCACTCAACTGAAGAATACAAACTGCTAAACTGACACACTCCTCCGTTTAAAATCACTACAGTTTTTTCTTAAACTAATTTTAAGTTACTCAAAATACTCCTCACTGGAATTTTATACGTACATAATTTTCCTATTTCAATATCCGTATTTTCCTTTCTCAGGTAAACACCTGAAAGACAATAAAGACTGCAGAAGCACGGAGGAAGTCAGCAGCACAGACTAAATCCTAACTATTTTCAGACACTGAAATTAAGTGCAGTGAGTAAGTATATTCAAGAAAATTGTCCTTTACAGTTCCATTCACTTACCATACGTTTATGTGTTCCCTGTAACAAATGTCAAATGGAAGTGTAAATTTTTCTGTGGACAGTGTTTTAAGACCACTCACCTTATAGAGAATTACAAGCAAAGCCTTTAACCACATCTGCCGAATGTGAGGCTTGAGGGACCAGAGGGAGCAGCGAGGAGGCTGCTGAAAGTAATGCCTTAGCTGAGGACAAGTGCAATATTTCAACACTTGCACCACCAAGGGAAGAAGGTGTTTTCCCAGGTTGATGTTATAGTCCATCACCTGAAAAGAACACAGGAATTACCTCCCCAATACAGTTGAGGTATTCGGTAAGTGAAAAGAAATTGATGGTTTTAAGGAAATCTCTCTACCATTTAAAAGCTTTCTGACAGCTTGCTACCTTCTAATTTTAGCCAGATAGGCAGAATGAAACAAAGAAAATGTGTTCTGAAAGCATTTCATACAGCACAGTTTACATTTTAAGATACACCGGCAAGTTCATAAAATATATTGTGCTGAAATATATGGCACAAGTTGATCATGCTTCAGTACACAAAACCATATCATGTATATTCCATGTTTAACAGACAAAACAGATTTGTGAGTTTTGAGGGTTGAGTAGTTTGGTTATTTGTGGGCTTTGTATTAGCATTCTAACATTGTACTGGCAGTTTTCAATTTTTTTCTCAATAGGCTTGCAACATTAGGCATTAGGGTTTTTTAAGCCCCAACTTCTGGAATCAGGTAACGACTCTAGGTTCCCACCCTCCACCAAAAGTAAGAGTGTCTACTATGTTATGCAGGAAGTTTAAGCACAAAAATCCTAAAGGATGCAAGAATAAAGCAAATGAAAAATTTCTTGCTCTAAATAAAATGCTCATCAGTCTTAAGTAGAGGTGTTGCTGCAGACAGGTTGCTGTGATTACTGTTAGTCACATGCCTTGCCTTTGAAGAGCATCATGCTATTTGGGGCCAGTGCTTTGAATCCTAGGAGTGATTCAAAGGTGCAGTGAAGCCATATATTCCCACTACCCCGGCACAATTGTGTTTTCACTTGAAAGTGCAATGCTGTTTTTCATAATCTTCCTATCACTCTTCCAACATGTGCTGTTTTTAAAAGCACCCATGCTGAAATCACCAGTTACACTAGATCATAACAAGGCTCCACAAAGCCCTTGTCTCTGATGTTGCCCTACACTGGTTGAGACCTGGAAGGTGTAAGAGCAGACCAAGGCAGCTCCAGCACAACCCCCACGATCTAACATTCCCCTGCAGTTTCAGTGGACCTACTGAATTTTATCAGCAGCTCTCTACATCTAAACAGTCTATGCTTTTTTCCTTTTGTTTTTATTAGAACAACAAGATGAGACTAATTGACAAACACTAAACTCATGATCTCAAGTTCTCTCCTGAACAAGCTGACTAGTTTTCCCCCATAAAATTCTCCAGTTTGATGTGCAGCTGTCTCAAATACTTGCGTTGCATGTGTAGAGCTAAGTAGATGAATCCCACGTCTATCCAGGTAGGGTGAGCCAGTGGAATATATGATTTATAATCACCAAATGTGGTCCTACCCCATAATGCCATGTTCCCTCAGGGAGTGCTAGTTACACAGCACAGTTAGGAAAAGCTCATCCATACAAAGCAGGCAGAGTGCTGCCCAAAGGAGCACATCCTGTAACCCAAACATGCCTGATGCTGAGCAGAGCCATTTTTCAAGCTGCTGCAGGAAAATAAGGAATGGAGAAACAAAGAAACAAATGAACAAAGGAGCAGAGGAATAGGGGAAGGGAAGGGAAGGGAAGGGAAGGGAAGGGAAGGGAAGGGAAGGGAAGGGAAGGGAAGGGAAGGGAAGGGAAGGGAAGGGAAGGGAAGGGAAGGGAAGGGAAGGGAAGGGAAGGGAAGGGAAGGGAAGGGAAGGGAAGGGAAGGGAAGGGAAGGGAAGGGAAGGGAAGGGGAAGGGACAAGGCGCTGTCCAACAGCGCCACCGCGCGGGCAAACACCGCCTCTGCAGAGAAACCCCGGCTTTCGGGAGCCCAAAACACTCGGAGTTTGCGTTGAAAAATACTGAGAAATCGGATTTTTTTTCATTTTAATTGAACTGTCTACTCGAACCAAGCTTGGAATCAAAATCAACGAACCATCAAGCCAACTTAATCCCAGCCTTTGGTAAAGCAAGTATTTATGGCTTGGGAAAGAAGAGTAACTGGAATAGATCTCTTAAGAGCTCAGTACAAAGTTTTCACTCTGTAAATACATCTTCGGATTGCAAATAGCATTTCTCTTGCAGCAAATGTGATTCCAAACACAAAGCAGCCCTACAATTAAGAAAATAATTCTCCCAAAATACAAAGTTCATGTCTGCTGAACAGAGAAGAACCTGGCCTACTGAAGCTCTCAAACTCCTTTTGACATCAGAGGAACCAGGATTCAATTAAAAAGCTTTTAAACACAAATGGTTAATTTGGCTCACACAAAACATTTTAAAGGTGGAAGAGAAAGGCTGGGGCTGACACTGACAGTTGCAGTAAGAAATACTTCTGAAAATCAGGCCAATTATCAGCACTGAAATTTGGGCTTCCAAACTTGGAAAACACAAATGTGGAAGATGCTGCCCTGTGATCTGAACTGCCACTTCCAGACTCTCAATACAAGAGCAACAGGTCTGAATCTCATTTTACACTCTTTAATTTAAAACTGCATAAATGAAAGATGACTGACACAGAGCCATAGTGCTCTGGGACAATGGGACCCGATGCATTTGCAGCTACTCAGTTTGCATTAACACCATCTATTTTGCCACCTGAAATATGAATACCTGACATCTCCCCAGCTGTGAAAGTTTAGCCAACTATCAACATTACATTTAACTTTGAAAAAACACTGATTCTAATGCATGAACTAGAAAATCTTGGTAAGAACTGCAGATCCAGAAGAGACAATAGCTTTGAGCAATGTTTCAAGGTTACAGTGGACATTTGAAATCACATCCCTCTTCTTCCCCTAAGGTAATCCTTTATGAGAGACTGTGATAAGGAAAAAGCATTGAAGTGATGATGATGTCCACTGCAAATAGGAATACTCTGCAAGTGTGAAACATTTTTCAGCCCAGTATCACCTGCTACTCTAAACTGAGCCTTAGAAGAGCCTTGTGAGGTAGAAAATTATGGTCCTCCTTACAGGATGGAGAAAGAAGGCATAAGGCAAGGACATGCTTGGTCATTTATCACAGCAATATAGGCAAAAGTTCAAGAGGGCAATAGCACTCCCTAGGAAACAGAACAGAAGGTCCTGTAAGGAAGAAAAATTAGCCTCCTGCAAAGTGAAGAATGTTGAAGAGTTCACAGACCATTCACAGAGGGAAACAAAACAAGAACACATAGATCCCAGGTCTTCCTGAAGAAGAAAGGAGGAAATACTCATGAGGAAAGCAAGGCATTCAAAGGCTTGTGAAAGAAGGTAGAGATTAGAAGCAGTCTCTAATTTTTTATACAGTGAAATATTTATACAGCATTTGCATGCCTCCATACACACAAAACTATGATCTCTTTGCCAGTGATGCAGCAACCTTAGACTAGCAGTGGAAAGCAATTCTTTCACAAGCTGAAAAGGTGTTGAAATTTTAAGCAGAATTACCACATTCAGCCATTATTTTGCTACAAAGAAGGCTGTGCTACCATTATTTTAACAACAGGCAATAATAAATAGCAGCAAAAACTAGTAGGTGCCTTCACCTACTTGTGCTATTCCAGCAATAAAGGCATTAAAGCAGGTCGAAACACGCATTTTCTGAGGTGCAATCATGAAGCATCCTTCCTGCTGATCATAGCCCAGCAGGACATACAGATGACGCTTGACCGTGTTGAAAGCCTTGGCACTGCTGATATCTGACTCTGCACTGCTCTCATCCTTTGCCATGAACTTCATGAGCACTGTAATGAGCTGGTGGACAGTCTGGTGGTCAATCCCAGCATCCTCTGGCAGCAGGTCTTTTATTGTATTGTCATTCTCTGGGGAAGGTTGTCCTATGGGCACAAGAGACATTGGTATCAGACGCTGGAGAACATTGTGTCAACTCTGTAAATCCAAAAACAGGGTACAGAACACACCATAGATTCTTTCCAGAGTTCAGTGCTCCATTTCTGCCCAAATACACACACTGAAATTGCAGGAGACAGGCACGCATTTCTGAGGACGTTGTTCCTCTGTTTCCTCACGTCCAGCTGCACAGAAACACCTACTGTGCAAATTCAGCTCCATTTCTCAGCTTTCTCATATTTAGGAGAGTGCCTTATTTCCCATCCCAGTGCACTTCTGCCAAACTGAACATTATTATTCTTCCATCAAATCCCACTGCCACCAAATTCTCACCTGGTATGGTTATCAGTCTTTCCTCAGTAAACATGAACAGATATCAGTCTCTGCCAGTGGAAAACGTACAAAACGGCAAGGGTAGGAAATACGAAAAATTGTACCAAATAATGATTAAACAAAGAATGAAGAGCTCCCCTACTAGCACGATTCTCTATTTCTCTTAAATAACCTGTATTACTATAAATAACTTGCAAATAAACAGTTTTATTTTAATATTCTAATTCACCCATATTCTCAGTGTGATATGCTATTCTGACAAAGGACGCCTTTGCTGGTATAACTGTATCTGTCTTAGGTTCTTCCCAAGAAAAACTCCAATGTCTGTAATTTTGTAAAGTAATTTTAAAGTATGCAGCATTTGTATTGATGGGTAAACAAAGGTTTGTTTGGCTGTTTTGCAAAGCATGGGAGATGGTTGTCATTTCTGTGACAGGTGAAAATTAAAACTATGCAGGGGGCAGAAATTTTCAGATCCACTTCTGTTAAGAATAACTTTATTTGATTTATTTGGGTTAGATAAATAATGAATTTTATGTTATACAATATTTTTTGTTCTAGACAGTTTTTACTGGGATTTTTTACTTAAAAACCCTCCTTCAAAATGGAAATTCTCTACCCAAGCTTTTCCTGGACCAAGATTTGCAGATACAAAGGTAAAACAACGAATTCCAAAATAATTAGAATCAGAAATAAAGCAAAAACCATTTTCAGAAGTACTTCGAAAATGTATACAGAAAGCAATGCTAGCTTCATGGACATAAACGGAGAAATAATCTTATATTCTTATATAATATTACACCCAGGTTAAAATTTTCTGGAATTATAAAGACACAATTTTCATAAGGATGATATCTGACTGTATTATTCAGCCCTATTTATTTTCATCTCTATAACATGTTGTGACATTTTTAATAAAATAAAGAAGGAGATAAGATTAAATGAATGGAAACATCACTGAGCTCTAAATACTGGTTTGCCAAAATAGAATTCGAAGAATAATTAATCTGAAGAGATTAAACCATTTTATTTTCCCTCACTGAACAATATAATTCAGAAGCTCAGTGATAAAATGTTTAATTTTGAAAGTGTTTCATAACTCTAACACTAGCTAACAGATACTTCCCGGACTTTTTCTGACATTTTACTTTTCCAGAAATATTACTACATTTTCTGATGCATCAAAGATCTCATTTCTCATACTTTACCCCCAGGGAAAGCTGTACAGCAAGATAGAGTGAACAGAGATTCACCCCGATTTGTCATAGCCCTACTAAGGATCAGGTCTATGGAATGCCAGTCACCCCACTTTTTATTTGTGATGTAGGAACACCAAAGAAGAACTACTTGTTTAAAACTACAAAAAACGTACAAACCAGCTTAATCAATAGATCTTCAGAGTCTGGAAACCTTCTGCTGTCTGGATTGAATCTTAGGTTATATCAAGCTTGAACTAAACATTCATTTCTTCAACACAAGATACAGGGTATCCTGTTATCACATGAACATGCTTAAATCCAAGCTAGGAATACAAAACCAAGACAGCTCTGTCTTTACAATGGCTAAGGTATCTTTTGTCCCTTAAAATTAATGTGCATTTGTATGTGCCTATACAAGGTCTATAGATACACACACATATCCTCCCCAACCCTCATCAAAACCTTCTCACATCACCAAACACACAACCATGTAATATACAGCCTCCACACCTGAACTGAACCTAGCCTTACCTCCAAAGATTCATTTCTTTATTCATGTGCCCCTCATATCAGACCCCTTTACCTTCAAATTACTTTAAGGTGTATCACAATGCCACATAAAGCATCAGATCAGAATTACATCATTCATCATCCCAGCTGTGATCCCTACCAATGAAACTCTCACTGACTGTTCAAGATACTGAAGAGGACATAGGAACAAATACACGATCCTGGTGTTTAATCCATACAGAATACACACTGAATTCAGCTTGCATTTATACTGTGCAAGGATGCCTGTATTAAATCTAGAAAGAACAGATGAGCATGAAAACTGGTTCATTCAAGGGCTATGTATAAAATACATGTTTTTCTACAACAGATCTACATCCTCCGTTTAGGAGTCAGTCCGAATCAGATATGCTCAGTACTGCCAATGTAGTGTTAAAAGCTGAAACAAACCTCAAAAAAAAAAAAAAAGTATGAACATTTAAGCTTTCAGGAAGAAATAATAAATATTGGGCAGGAGAAAAGGAACAGTAATAAGTCTTCTAGTTCCCAAATCATCTGTCACATTCTGAATCGTATTATCAGAATTTTCTTGAGATCAGTAGTTACTAGCTACATGAAACACTTTATATACACATTTTTAGTGGAAACTTTGTTTTAACCTTAGGTGATGGACTACCTAAGCCTGGAAAGCAAAGAGCAGAAACACCAAAATACATCTAATAAAACCACAATGGCCAAAAACGCCTACTGTGAGACTGACACTTCTTATGCAACAAACTCCTTTAAGCCCAGTATTTAGCAGGTGGTTGGTGCCATTAAATGAAGAACCATTATCCACTGATATACCTGTTTACTGCATTATGTTGCTTGTTCCCTCAGCGAGCCTGTGACAACCCATATCTATGTTCTGTAAGGAACTGGTTCATTTCCAGCTCTCACTAGGCTAGCACAGCAGGGCTATATCCTGCCAAACCAGAAACTCCCCTATTTCATTTCACAGCTTAGTCAGATCCCACAGTGACAAGGTATCTTCCTTTCAGCTTATCATCCAGTAAGTTGATATACTTAGATCAGGAATTTGCATCTGTTGGAAGTATTCCAAGTCTTGAAGACAGGACATGAAAAGATCCGAATCTGACATCTTTTCACTTCCAAATCATCAGTCTACATAGCACTCAGAGCAGTAACTGTCAGTAACCACAATTACTGAGAGATCACTTGAATCCTGCTGGGCTACATATTCTACAGAAGCCTGACAGAAGGGTGATATCTTCAGAAAATGTCAGTAAGTACAAAATAAGGGACTTGAGATATCTATAAGCATGCAGAGGAGACAAGTGTAATATACAGTACTGAGAGGCAAAAGCATTCTGTCTGTTGTCTTTAAAACCTGAAGGACTCAAGAATCAGACTCAAAACAGGTGACCCATGGGGCCAGTCTAGCAAAGGTTTACTTGTGGGCAATCAAACACAGGAGGGTGAGACACTGCTGGCATAGCTGACTGACTCAGAATAACTTCCTCCCAACTCCAAAATCTTATTTACAACTGGAGGCAGCTTTCAGTACAGACTGAGAGCAAAGCTTCAATTTACTCTTTCTGGAACCATGCTGAGATGTGATTCACTCTGCCATTTAGAAAACTTCCATCTTGTGTAAGTTTATCTCATGATTCAGCAAGAAAGTCAGAGTTAAAGCCTTCCTTTTCCTGTTCCATCAAAACACACCTCCTTTGTCACACCCACCTGGTGTTTGCTCTGGTGTTCCTCCAAGTGCTGGTGCAGACTGCTCATGTCTGGTCAAGCTCACAGCTTTAAAAAAAAACAAGAGCAACTCTGTTTAACAAGGCAGCACTGACATCTTACACTTAGCATATATTCAGTGCCAGCACATTTATGTTCATTTACTCATTCACTGTATTCAGACAGTGACTGTAAATGCTTGGAACACGTCACTTGTGTGCCCTACAGATTTTGTGCACCACATTCTGTAACTCTGATTTTCTCCATCATTTAATTTTGCTGGTACAAGAATCAGCACACAGGAGTCCCTGTGCAGCACCAGTAATTGGTCATGAATGATTACCTAAGAATCTCAAAATATTTGGGGTGATTGTGTTGGAAAGAATATATATTGCAATGTTGAAAAGAAAATTACCTTTTAAGTTAATAGCTCACTAGCACCCAGGTTAAAAAGTTTTATCCATTCCTATTATATGGGTAAGAACAATGTGAGAGGTCCAATTTGATTAGAAAGACTAATCTGTGCTTGCAAAATTCTCTAAATGAGAATGGCCAAGCTTTATTTCTGCTTGGAAACGTATCTGCATGGCACTCCATACAATCCCATGGTTTTCCAGCATCTAGGTCCTCCTGTAGAAGGATGGATGGATGTGTTGCATGGACATTGCTTCCTTAACAACAGAATTCTGAATGTATTAAAAAACTCATTTGAGACATTAACAGCTGTTTTTAAGACATCTAGCATATGCCGTATGCACTGATTAATAATTATAATTAATAAATATACTAGCAACAGAGGGTTTTTTTTCTGTAAAATCTGTATCTATTTAAGACAAAACTACTGCATATTAGCCGCAAATTAAAATCAAGATCTAGAAAAGACAAACTAGTCTTGGAGCATTTTCTTCTGGGATTTTAAACAGACACAATGCCTGTGTTCTTTATCAAACTCGCTAACTTGTCATTATCTAAGCAATGCCCAAAGTAGTCAGAAACCTAAATCTGCCATCCTAATTGGATAAATATTGACAACTCCAATGTCAATCCATTGACATTGTCAACTGCACCAATGGGATATGATCCTAGGGGAGAAGATACAGCTGTGTCACGAAAACAAACAGATACTCAACGAATTTTGGTGGTTAAGGTTTCTGGAAGGGAGAGCGCTCTCTTGGACTCGGCAGGTCCCTTCACGCTGTCCCGCAGGGAGCGCACGCTCTTCTGGCGGTTACGTGCGAAACGAGCCCTCTTGATCTTCCACATTGCCGCATCACTGAGGTTGGCCACATTTGTCCGGACAGCAGTGATAGCTTTGCAAATGCAATGGACCAAGTTAGGATTCATTCCACAGCTTGGGGACGTCCTACTGCTGCCAAGTGCCAAATGCAACTGGGCCCTGGGTCCCATTCAAGCCAGGAAAGTTTCAAATGGGCCCATGGGGTCCACCTGCAAGGTACTCATTTGCATGCTCTCATTTTGAAAACCATAAAACCCCAAAATGCATAACTGTGTTATAAAATTTTGCTGTTACTTGGTCAAAAACAGACTCTTGAAACTGAATTTCAGGCTAAGAGAACATGAGGTGCCCCCTATTTAAAAGGGCATAAATCTCTCAAGTATGGATCTCATACCTAACCATGGCCTCTAGTTTTGCCTTACTAACCTTCTGTCTGCCTGCACCTACCATCCTGATTTTGAACTCAAAAACCTGTGAGTGTTGATTATGGAGTTACAGTGGTGTTATCAGTAGTACCACTGAATGTCTTAATGGGATCAATTTTGGGACCAATACTTTTCCATACTCATATCTACTGGAACCCTTTGAGTTTAATCATCTGAGTGACTGAAGTCAGTGAGCCCATCCTTTGCATCACCCATCTCTGAAATGGCAAAGAGAAAGGTTAAAAAGAAATGCGAAAATGATCTTCTGCTTATTTTAAATCACTCCAAAATATTCAGATTTGAAGATACTGCCCTACATTTGCACCCAGAGGTGTTAGAAACTAGTGCCAAGACTCCCTCCTCAGGCCACAGCAGCGCTCCCAGCATTGGGTCAAACTACTCACATATAGAGAAGAAAATATCTTTGCAATGCCACCCCTCTCTCCTGTGGAGTAGTTGCAGCACCTAGACATTTTTAGGCAGTGGGCTCCATGCAAAAGTAGAAGGAAGCACAAGGCTGCTGAGGAACATGCACTGTTCAAACAACTGTTCCCATCTCCTCCAGGAAAATCAAATGGAAATAGATCTGACACTTGGGTTAGGAAGTTTTCAATTATTCAGCATTCTAAAAAATTATGCATTAATTAATTTTTAGTACCTCTCTTGTGAAAGGAAGAAGATTTGGTTTCTCATCAAGAAACCAAGTATGAACAGGACAAACACTTAAAACCCTTTTCACTGCAAAAATAGTTAACTGAGCACTGGCTCTAGGAGTCCACCTATCTCTCATGCTGTGCCCCATACACTGGGGCTTTTTTGAGGGTCAAACAACTCCTAGGGCTGACTTTGTACAGACCATCACAGGACAGAGCTGGGCATGATCTGTGACCACTGGAGAATAGCAAATGTGAATAGCATTAGAACTTCTACAGTAGAACAAGTGGGTTAATGAGGGTTGCAGGTGAACACAGAACCAGACCACAGTTCAGCCAAGGCTGGCAATCACATCCTAGTGAGAGCAAAACCTGACACCCAAAGGTGCAACAGAATACAGCCTAATCTGTATTCAGTAAGTAAAACATGCTTACTTCAATTTATATTATTGAAAGATTACTTAATTTCAGAGAATTTACACATGTGAGACCTGCAACTCTCTCAGACTCCTGCAGGCAGCTAAAATTCCAGAAGCTGATAAAACGTGACCAGATTGATTTGAATTCTGCTTACTTGTTGGGAAAGGAAATTCTTTGTTGCAATCCAGATGAAGCTGTGCCTCCAAAGACAGGGTCTCAAAGCGATTCACAAAAAACTCCCAGCTCAAAGCTGGGATATCTGCTTTTAGAAAATGAAGTAGCAAAAGCTTACTAAGAATTGTGGGCCTATCCTTGACAACTGTATCAAACTGGAAATCAAGGCAAAGGCAGAGACCCTATAGAGGGAAACAAAGAAAACAACACATAACTGAGATATGAAATCTTCTAAGGATTTTTTAAAGCAAAGGGAAGTCAAAGCTCGTAACTTCTGTCAGTTAGTGCAGGATCAAAGTTTGGCTCCTTTTTTCTTCCAAGTCCTTTAAATCAGAACTAATGCTACTGATACCAGAGGACATCATATTTTGAATGTAGAATTTTTTAAGATTTTGAGTAATACAAAGGTACAGGCAAAGTTCTATCCTACTGCATATCTGATACACAGTATCAAAGTACTTTGCTCATTCTCCCCATCTGAGAAAAACATTACCTTTAGGTAAACTGAATCAAGCCCTTAATTACAAAAATAATTAATCACCAAGTCTAAACAGGGGAAGAAAGATTACATGGAGAAGTGTATCAGAGACACTTTTCCTCAAAATTCTTCTGTACATTATCTGAACTAGAATTTTGTCTATAGAGTCAAGATTTAAGCTTGAGAAGAAAGCCCACATATTGAATATGAAAGAGCAGTACACTGGTCTCATTGAACACAAGTTCAGTAACAGTGTAATTGAACTCAAGTTCTCTGTAAACTGTTCTGAAAAGGTACCAAATGGAATTAAACTAGCAAATATTAACAGATTTTTGTAGGCAGTAACCCTTTACTCTTCAAAATACATATTAATTCTATTCTCCAGAGAACTAGAACTGAGTTGGTCTATGAGATCATTTTTTTGGCACACTTCTCTTGTTTATTTATCTCTTTAGATTTAATCATGTGAATCCTGACAGGCGGGATCTCTCACAATCCTAAAATTACATGTCTAAGTAAATCTTGAAAAGATCAAGACCTCTTTTGGCTTTGCTCAACTGTATTTTCTCACTGTGAGTTCAGCAGGGTCTCATAAGACTTAGAAATGAATTTCTGAATTGAAAAATATCAAATTATTTTCAAATAATAATAAAAAAATCATCTTTCTACAACAGCAGTTCCAACACAATAGTAATCCAATGCAGTCATTAAAGTATTTATGCTTGGACTTGATCTTAAAAATTATTTTTTCCAGTGTAAATAGTTCTATGATTCTAAGCTGGGGGTAGGGCAGTATCATTTCCCTTGGCTATTCTGTGCATATGTCAAGCATCAAGACCAATAATGCTTGCCTAAAGAGGTATTAGCATTGACTGTGATGTAGTACATCTGAACTCCAAGTGAAAAGCCAGTTTCTCACTGGAATGTATTTTTTCATTTGCACCCACCTGCAAAGCTGGCCTCTTTATGGTGTCAAGTAAAAGCCCAGCTCTTGTAGCCACTGCTGGGTTGACATCTTCCACAGCAGTCAGGAAACAGCAGAATGCATGAGCCAAAGAGTACTTCAGTAGGTGGTTTTTTGTCACAGAGTGTATATCCAAAAATCTGCACAACACAGCCACTTTCTCAACTGTAGCAGTGAGAAAAGAGGCATACTCATTTAGGCAATAGTTCATGCACTGACTAATACACATTTCCTAGAAATATGCACAGCTGAGAAAGTAACAATGAAAAATAGCTAGAAAGAGCTGCAGTTTGATTTATATTATCCAAAATGTCTCATCTTGTCCTCTATTTTACTGCACACTGTTGTGCCATAGTTTAGTAACAAACTATCTCCAAAACTCTCCAAAGCAGCAAAAAGATCATCATCGTATGTCTCCTCAGGAACTGCAGAGAAAGCTCTGCTTCTTCAGAGAAGAAACAAAGAGAAAATAGAGTACATTTCCTCAGGCCTACCTGCTTCAAATCTCATCTTCCAGTCTTTACTGTTGAAATTGCTGTTTATGATTGTCCAGAAAATGTCAGCTCCATGAGGAAGAGAAAGTGCATGAAGAAGAAGTGGGACTGCCAGGGAAGAAAGCTGAGAGAACTCAGACTTCACAACTCCCCATAAGCTGGCAAGAAAAAAGAAAGCAAGCCTGCTTATAAAGACACTCCCTTGAGATTCTTTCTTCTAAATGTAAAGAATTTTGCATGAAAATCTTTATGAGTCATGCTAGGCATTTATGTGAATACTACAGAGTGGATTGTAGTAAGAAGAGAGCAGGAAAACAGCTACTTGCAGATGTTCAACTACAGCATTTTCTTCTTGAAAATCCAAGTTCAAATATTCCTCCCTTTGAAATACTTCATTTTGAAAGAGTTTTCCTAATTCAAGACAACTGCCACGGAACAAAATTTGTGCTATGAATTAGGAGTTTCAGCATGACCACATAAGCCACATGAACTGCCCTGGCACCACAAATTATGTGCATCCACAAACTAAGAAGTTGGATATTCACTATTTTCTGGTATTTAGATTCAGGACAGATTCTCTAGGCTGCTAAGACACTAAGTCTTGGGATATGCTCAGTGAAATTGATACAGAGCAGCTGTAAGGTGCTGACCAACATTATTATAGAAGATCATATGCTGATGTTTACTCAGGTAGTTTTCTGCAAAAGTCCCTCTCTCCAAAGAGAATCTTAAAATGCACATATTTCAATCCGATTCACTCTGACTTTAAGTGAACAAATGTCCTGTCCCTCATAAAAATAAGGTGAAACACTATTGCTCTCTCAGCTTTAATGCTAAGGCCCCATAAACAGCATGTCCCCGCAACATCTTTTATTTTATTTTGTAGACTCCAGGAAGATACATCAGCCTCAGGTAATGGTATTATCGAATATGAGAGACTCTGACTCATTGGAAAAGAGGTGGTTCACAATGGAGTAGCCATGACGGATAATGCAGGGTTACCTTGATTTCATTTACACCTTAATTAGCCTGTGCAATAACTTTTATACAGGTTTCTTAACATTTCCACACTTCTCTACCACTCTTGTTAATTTTTCATAGTAAACTTGCAAATTCTTTGACACTAACAACAAATGTATACCTGAAGAACCAATAAAGTAGGATGACAAAATGTGCCATAAAAACCCACCTTGCAATCAACATGTGATCTTGAATATAGGCAAGAAATTGTGGATGGTCTTTTCTTGCTATATACAGGCATTCCCCATGAAGACACAGGATCTTCAGACAATTCAGCATGTTAAAAAGAATGTCTGGTTCTTCAAACCTTGACATTTCCTGTGTAAACAGATGTTTCTCTCTCAACACAATGACTATACTTCACCACCAATACAAACTAAACTAACAAGTGATCAATGTTACCTGCAATATAGTGTATATGAGCTTCAGGGTTACTGGAAGTTGCTGATAACAAAACTTCCTTTCTGTGTCATTCTTTATCGCTGTTAAAAATGTAAGTTACAGACAATGTTAAAATTCTTTTATCTAGGAATTCAAAATGAAAGCAAAGAATGTTACGGTGATGACAGATAAATTAATTCTAGGCATATTAATCCTGCAGTCAGTAAAGTCAGCATCGCATGGAACGTAGCATCTAATGTTTTTGCTACTTTATATGTTCAAAATGCCAAGACTTCTTTTAACACTTTTGGGAGACAGTCACAGTTGCTAGCAATTTATTTACAGTCTATTCAATTAATATGTTGAAAGTATTAAATAGATGATAAAAATTGACTATGCACTGTTGGACTTGAAAAACTGCTTCAGAAACTTGTATTGTATATGAATACAAGCATTTCTTTTAAAGCCTTACTGCAATGACCTTTTCAGCCTCTACCTACCAGCATTTTCTGTTGTCTCTGTGTGATTTCCTGGGTTTTCTCCATGCTTTGGTGCGGATTTTTCTTCCTCTTCTCCTTCAGTTCCTATAATAAACTCAGGTCTAGTATACAGAAGACTATCCTCCAGGTTATCTGTGGGCTCCTTTAAGAATACAATGAGTTAAATTCATTTCTTGATGTTGCCAACATACATGAGGCCATATCCTGCTGTCTAAGCTACATTTGGTGTGAAAAACTGAGCTCAAATGAGGCAGACTTTGTTTAGTTCCATGTACCTTTGTGCACTCAAATCACCTGCATATCTAGCATTTTGCATCAGCAAATGCATACTGACAAAAAGAGTGTGTTTCAGGCATTGACTTAACAGAAATTGTATATCCATATTGGAGCCGAGACAGATTCAACCAAAGGGCCAATACTTCACCAAGTTTGTCATCCTTGCCTGAAAGGAGTAACAGACAGGAGCAGGGTGTTTCCTGCACCACTGTGGAGTTACAGACCTAGTACTACTTGTACATTGAAAAATGTAAACTCCAGGCTGGAGTTACTTCTGCCTGCGGCAAGGAGCTCAGGATTAAAGGTTCCCATTGTGACACTTAGGTTGTAAATTTCAGGGTGAATTCTGCAAGTGTCTCAGCACCCAAAAGACTGCACTACTTGCTAATTCTCAGTTGAGATGAGAATCTCTAATGGAGGGGCAGGAGATGACTTCTCTAGCACAAGTTATTGAATACCGTGTGCAAAATATTTCCTTCTAGCATATGCATGAAATGAAATTCTGAAAATTTGACACATAAAACGACATCACTATTCCCTCCACTGAAGAAAAAAAAAAGTTAAGAAAAATCTGCTACTAACACGTCACAGCAAATTAGCATAAAAATAAATGGAATGATGCCCTCAACTACCAGATGGAACAGTTACATGTAACACATGTACACATCCAGCTTAAAATAAATTCATCAGGTCACCACCACAGAAAATGCTCCAATTCTTCTGCAAAGCTACAAAGAACTTTAACAATGACTAGTGACCGGAGAGTATGTATCTGCATCTGATAAAGTTGGATACTCAACCTGAAGTAAATTCAGTTTTCCCACAGGGCTCAGCATTTCAAACAGTCAAGCTCCAACTAAGGCTTGCTCACTTGACAACTGATTCACTCAAAATCATTAATCATTCCGAAGTATCCACTCTTCACTTTTAACAAAAGCGAAGTACTAACACTTCAAGTTTTATTTGAGACACAGTAGGATTGGAATGATGCACTTCCAAAGTGAAATAGCACCTCAGTGTTCATGGGGCAAGAGTTCATGGTGGATAAATACTGCCATCTTCCCTGGGTTCTTTGAATCAATTAAAACTTAAGAATTTTTACAGTTCAAAGGCATTGTGCTTTAACCTCCCAAATCCTTCATGCCAGAAGTCAGTGCAGCTTTGGTCCCTTGAGCTCAGTGGAATGAGAATAGTGAAGGAGTTCCAGCATACCAGATACAGACCCCTTCCTGCTCTACTTACCACAAGCCTGATTTCCTCCTTAGGAGCAAGCTGTTCCAGCAGCTCAAAACCCAACTGGTAACACAGAATGCTGGACTGGCACAGACCACATTCAACTGCTTTTTCATCTTTCTGACAGGTGTGAGAACCACCCCAGGGTGCCTGAAACACATTGTTTATGATGGATATTATATCTTTCGAGATGCTGTTCTCTAGGCCCATAGTGACACCATCATCCTGGAGTTCCATCTGAAAGAAAGTGAAAAGAGTAAGTATTTATTATACATTTAAAAGGCAGAGTACAAACTGCCTGCCTCTTCCTACATTTCTGCTAGTTTTATATTACAGTACTGGGGAGAATCTGAGATAAACTGTAACTCAGAATTTTAAATTGCCACTGATCTTCAGGCCCAAGCTCAAACAGCTAGAGTAAATAGACAACTTCAAGCACAGAATCCATTAACTTTACCTGGAGACTGCCACCCAGAACATTTGCCCTTGGATTCACAATATACAGACTTTACTACCCAAAAATTATGTATCTAACCTAAGCATACCAATAAATCTCTGCCTCTAGTCGGTAAAAATAAACAAAGCTCCAAGGAAAAGTTCCTTTCACTAGTGTCAGGTCAGTATCTAACCCAAATATGGAGGTATCTAACTTCTTTGAACATGAACCTGTAACTTCTATAGAGATAAAGACAGATGACAGCTGTACTGGGATTTAAATGCCTTACACTTCATGCCAAGCCCTTAGCAGAAAGAGAATCAATACAGCAGAGCCAAGTGACTATAAAACATCAGTGTTCCTTCCATGTGGATGTTTTTCTTCTGGAAGTACCTGCTTCAGGATTAGATCAAACATCAGAATGAAGCAATTAAGATTCATTTCCTCATCTTCACACTCAAAATCAATTGTTTTTCCACTAGGATGTCCAAAATTCTTGAAAGGGCTGTGGAATGGACTACGTATTGGACTCCGAAATGGGCTCTGGAAGGGGCTTGGGAAAGGACTCAGCACGTTGTGCTGAACTCTGCGCCCAGGGTCAGAAGCAACGCTTACCTGAAAACATACAAAAATCAACATGTCCAAATGACTGTTAAGACATTTAAGCAATCTCATTTTATATGAAAATGCCAAAAATAGCAAGAGCTCTCACAGTCTTGCCACTCCCTCCTGTAGTTTTACAAAATATTCATATGTCCCTTAACGCCACTGAACAATAAGATAAAACGGAAATACAGGAATCATATTCTGCCCAGATGCCACATTCTCTTAAGCTAAGTGGTTGACATCCATTATGTTACTCCTACTAAGGAGAATTTCAATATCAAGAACTAAACAGAAAATTGGTGCAGACAGTAAAGCAACCATCAGGTCACAATCATCTGCCCCGTAATCCATGGACACTGACTTTAAAAGCAGGAGGCTAATAAAGGAGCCCACCTCAAGAGAACTTTGTTAGCTAAGGCTGTACCAAGGAAAGTACAGGTAGTTGGAAATGAACTAGACACAATGGCAGTAAGTTGTCTATGTCTGCACTGATTTATGCCCACACCACAGCAGGCCATCTAAAACACCCTGAGACCTTCTAGGCATTGCAGGGAGATTCACACTTAGCTGGCACACAATGTCAATTTTTATACCAGCTATGGTCTGACACACCAGACAGTAAGTTTGTCCATTTCTTCTGCTTAGTTTAGAAGTGATCATGGGCTAGGTGTGGCAGTGCTCTCTGCAGAGCTACATCAGAAGACTGGCAGACCACATGTAAGGAATCATCAACTGCCTAGATGCTGTAGTTCCTTAAATCTAAAGAATCAGGTCTTTCAAGCAACCTTGCTCCTGGTGTCTTTGAAGCACTTCATCCAAACTACTGGGAAGTTAAGTCACATCACACCAAGTATGTGTAGTGCCTACATACTTGTACATGTTTTCTTCCAGAACATAAGCCTTTCACAGACAAATTTAGATCAAATTCTGCATCTCTTGTGTTTGGGAAAAAAGAAAGCAGGGAATCAGAAATAAATTCTGTTCTCTCACCCTTTCACAACATACCTGAGCCCACCAAATTCATACCAGAATACAAAAGGTCACTGTGGATGACCAGTTGTCCATAACAATTTGTTCCTGGTGGTTATTAATAGAAGGTGCAAAGAATAAAAAAGTTTGGAAAAGATATCAAGTTCCTACCTGTATTATCTTTACACTTCTATATGATAGAGTGATATTAGCTTAAGTCATGCTGATTTTCTTTAATTTTCAAATGTATTTTTATTTAATTTTTATTTAATTTTCAAATGTTTTCAATCAAATACTGCCATACTGAAAGATTTTTTTTTTTTAATTCCTCATGTGGACTCTATTAGGAAGACTGTTATAAGCAAAAAAGTAAGCAGGATAAATAACAGTTACCCTCCGAGCTGCAAGACTTCCTGCCAGTTCACTGACTCTTGATTTTCTTTGATTTGCTAATTCTTTTACAGAATTAACTCCATCAGAAAACATACTGATTAGTAACTGAAGAGGAACAACAATATCTAGTTCAGACAACACCTGAAGAAAGACAATAAATAAGAAATCATGAGTTTCAAGTTAGATCACAAACACCAGCTACTTTATATGCATTTTTGTAACATGATCCTCAGTTCAGCAAGTTCTGTGCATTTAATTTTGGGATTCAATGAGGTGAGGTGCAAGCTTAGAGTTCTGTTAGAATCAGGGCAAAATAGAACAGACACTTTTGAAATATTTGTTGGCATCCACTTGGTGCACCTTGAGATAAGTTTCATGCACAAACACACAGGGATGTAAGGTTATTCCACAAAGATATTTCTGTAAAGCAGAAGTATTATCAATACTTGAATGAGTAACTATTTAGTTATTTATTATTCTTTAAAATTGAACTGAATTCCTTTTTTTATTCTAAGAATCTGGTCAGAATGGTACCCTACAGGTGTCAACATAGTGACAGAATTGCTAATTGCACGTCACTTGGAGAATATTCACAATTGATTATGCCACCAACACTCAGACAAATATAAGCTCATTTGTACTTGTCATTAAGTAGCATTGATTCAAGAAAAATCTAAAAAAAAATCACGCTTTACTCGAAAACTCTGTATACCTGAAAATTGAAATTACAGTCAGGTAAATTGGTCTTTGTAGAGGCTTAATTAAAATAACCTTCAGCAGGAAAGAAGCAATAATGAAAAGTACAAGTATTAGTCTGAGGTGCTGTGGAAAATTTTATACCCTTTTTGAATTCACTGCCCTCAGCTGACATGATTATCCCTGCAGCTTTTAATATGAACATTGGGTGAATGCCAGCTTTGTGGGCAAATATAGTACAAAAAGGGCCAGGGCAGCAGAAAGCTTGGTGGGTACAGAGCTAGTCTATTCAAGCTCTTCATATGCAGAAACAACCACAGCTGTTTCTGGAGTCTGGAATTAATTTTGGAATCTACAGACCAATTTCTGTGGAGACTAGAAAGTAATGCTGTAAAAAAGTCAGCCAACTGAATGGCCCTAAAGACTCAACTGACAAAGAATAAATAAATTCCCAGGCTCCCATTTTTAAATGACAAAATCATTTAGATTAGAGAAGATCCCCAAGATTACTGAGTGCAGCCATTGACTGATCCCCACCTTGTCAACTAGGTTATTACTCATGATGGGTTAGCAACACTCAGGGTCTGTCTACCAGCCATCCTTATACTGGAGCTAAGCAAAGGGCAGAAGGGGTGTAGCAACTTTGGAAAAGCAGATTCTTTTTCAAAATTATCAGCTGTTTCAGCAAGACTTGCCAAGCAAGAACACTTACATGGAGCCAGAGCAATGCCTGCTCTTGCACAGAAGATGGATACCCTGTGAACCGACAGCTAATAAAGCCAAACATCTCCTCCAAGGAAAAGGGGAGAGGACAAAGCTCTGTGTCAAACATTTTGCTGAAAAATAGAACAAAAATGTAGCATCACTGAGTTAGCATGGCATACACTGTGTGAGATAGAACACAAAACTGGTAGAAAGCTAATCTTACTTGCAGCCTCACCCTCCACAGGAGATGAGCTAGGCTGCTGATATCACCTGTCCTGACTATACAAGGTCCTCTCTGAATATGGTGATGCACGTTAAGAACTGACATGACATATGCCCAGTTTCCTTTGACAGCAGTGTCTTTTCCAACATCCAGTGCAAAAATTGGAGAATTTCTCATCTCACTAGTCCATTATTCCACATTTGGACCAAAAAAAAATTTACAGCAATACCTACAAATATGAACTTACAGTCAGTTTCAGAGCCCTGTCATCAGTTAAAAGGCAATGTCAACTTTTACTGTCAAAGTCATACACCAGACATAGAATTACAACTCTACCACCATTCTTATTCTAGTGTTTTCTTTGTTCAACAGGGGAAGATATTAGCTAAATAAATATATCAATGCCAACTCTACTAATCCCCACCATTTCTTATCAACTGGACAGGAGGAAAAAGATGGTCCTTCCAACATACTGCAGCAAGCACACTAAAAATGTACCTTGCTCACACCAAAGAAGCATCCATGTAGTTGGCTCTTGGTACAAAGATATCAGGAGCAATAAAAGAAAACTTTCCTAAAGCTTAAATCCTTTAGTCTAAACATAAGGCATAAAAACAAATCCAAAGCATTTACTCATTACTGTCTACTGCACACATAGGCCTTTTTATTAGTTGTCACCATCTTACAATGCTAAAACTCCCAACAAGCAGAATGATTCTAACATAAGCCTACATACCTGAGCACCTCCCGAAACTCCTTCAGCTGGTTATCGGGCACTTCCGTCCTTATAGCTTCCAACCACTCTGGCATGATACACTCCCACACTGACTGGTTTATCACATTGTATGGAATCAAGCAAAGGATTCGATTCAGCCCTTCTTTTAACTGGGTTACAGCACTACATGATTTGTCCCAGTATCCACCAACCTGTGGGTATTTCCAAGAATTATACTGATGAACAACATTTCTAGTCCCTGTACCTTGTGTCACGAATTTGCTCAGTGTTGCAGCCAAGAAATATTTGAAGGTGATCATTAATTAATCTCAAGGCAGAATTTAGTACTCAGCCATGGAGCTGCATTGTTTCTATCTCTTTCATTTGACTGACAGTACACAAAAGCATTGTCCGAGACTTGAATGAAGTTCACTCACTTCCAGGCCATGACTCAGTGTATTATTATTTACAATTCTCAAAAAGGCACATATTTATTTGGTCAAACTTGCACCATCAATTTTTTGATCTGGGCAACTTGCTACAGTGCTGGGACTTTATTTTGAAAATCTTGGTCTGTACAAGGTGCTCCTTCTTGGGTGTTTGTTTAGGTTTTTTTGAAGAAAAGTGATAGAAGCAAAAAATATGCTTCTAAGTACAAAAGCAACTGGCATGCAGAGATTAATTATTCCAGCTGACCTTGGCTCACATCTTCTGTTCCTGATAATGGCTCTAGAGATGCCTGCTTTTGGCAGCAATTACTGACAGTGTCAGCAAACTATTTTTCCTTCATTCATCACAGCTAATTTCATGGCTATTTGTCTTCATGTTTTAGTGAAGCCTTGAAAATCTGGCAAGTTTTTGGTCTAGTCTTAAATACTGCAGTAGGGGGTAACAAAACCCAAAAGAGGGGTTGGATCCATGAAAAAAATCTATAAGAGATTACAGCATGAGGTTCAGTCCTTCCTTTTCCCCTTAATCTCAAAGGTCTCTTTAGCTTAGTTTCTAACATTTGAAGCATCCATCCACCTCTCAAATTGCCTCAGCTGACCTCCAATCCTCCCACAGCCAGGTGTACCTTACAGCAGTGGTTCAGAGTAAAACACACATCTGTGCTGGTCTGCACACGTACAGAAAATCCCATACATTATGTCATGGAAAAACCCACAGATGTACAGTTCATGTCTGATGATGTAATACATCACATGAGGTCCTTATGGCCCTTCCAAGTCTAGCCACTTAATTTTAGGAAACAAGCCAACATGTCCTCCGGACATTTTACATGAGAGGCTCAGAAAAACAAAGTCTTACTCAAGCATGACCAAGTGGTGAGTTCTGGTTCATAACTAATGGACAGAAAGAATGACTCTTCCTAGAAGAGGTGGCACCAATGGTTGCACTTAGGCACCCTGGATAACCTTCCAGGTAAATCTCTCTCTCTCTCTCTCCAACAGCAACAAGGCAAAACCATGTCACACTGGGATCTCTACTGAGTCACTCAAATTAGGTCTCTGAAACCAGCATCGGTATTCCCAGAATTCCCTTCAGTTACAACTGTGTCATTTCATAAACATTAATTCACAGCTGCAGAGATGAAGTATGCAAAGAGCAAAGAAACGTCACTAAAGGACAGACTTAAATCTGGGAGCAGGCAAATTATATATTTTAGCAAAGACAACTTTGGGTACTTCAGCAGCATAATGAAAATGTGCAGCTATCAAGAATGTACAGTATCTTTCAATACCTATAATATTCTTCCAACCTGCCTTCACATTAGTGCAAATAATGCCTACTTTTTATCATGGTAAAGCTAAAAATGCTATGAAGAAGAAAAATTCTCAAATTCCACTGCTCCTTCTACCACTGAGATTTCTTTGTCTTGTCAGAGCTAGGAAAGAAGAAGTGATTTTACTTAAGACCTTAATCTCTGTAGCAAATAAGGGAGCCTGCAGATAAATTGTTCTTACCCTGGCAAACTCCATCGGCTTAGGAAGGAGGCACATAACCATGACATCAAACCGGACATCACAAACAGTCTTCAACCACTTAGTGACAAATTGGGGCTTCAGCTTTTCAACCAGGCTACCAACTTCATCATCCATCATGTAAGCTGTAGAGTGGAACCACTGGAACACCATGCTAACCAGCCTTGCTAAACTCTCTGTGGGTGTATTCTCACTGGGAGTGCAAAGGCTCACCTGGAAGAGAGAAACACAAACCAACTTTCATTTATACTATTAAAGGCGAGAAATTTTTTGTCTACTGTATTTTGAATATTCCCAGAGCTATGAAGATGCAGATTACGTAGGAAACAAATGAGATGACCAGTTTTAAGTAGAGGCTGGTACAGGACAATTGCCAAAACATTTTATAACCAGAAAATAACAATAAAAGGCAAAAAAACCCCGTGCACTGAATTCTTTTGTTTACTTTTCAACAAAAAATCAGTAAAGAGTGCTTTCACAAACTTTTTGGTTTGAATTTTAAAATTACTTTTAATTTCAGAAGGCACTGTAACACCTAGTAAAATATACAATATACATAGACACACATACATAAAATGCACCAGATAAAAAGACAAGTCAAATTAAGAACTTCAAAGATTCTGAAAGAAAATGCCTATTACTACCTAATGTAGTAATAAGTAATCTTTGCTTTGCAAAAAGGTTCCAATCTTGAATTTTTGTCCTCATTTGGGGCATGAATATGAGTTTTAAGTCTTTATAAATTGCCACAAAATTATTAACATTCTTCTCCCCTTCCCCAAACTCTAAAATGATACCTGGACTGTAAAGCTGTCACAAATCTTGAGACCAAGTTTCTACCCCAGCTCACAAGCCAGCACACTGCTAAGCCCTTCATTACCTGATATCTGAGCTCTTGGTATCTTCTGGGGACAGGAGACAAAGTTTCAAGTCAGGTTGCTGCACTGAATGCAAGGAATGGATGACAGGAGAATTTAGAAGCTCCTTTAACCACCTGTCAGCTATTCATTGTCATTTCCTAGTGAAAGCTGCACTCTCAGCACTTGGCAACCTGAAACTGGTGACCACTGCCTCGCAGCAAGTGAACAACAGAGAAATGTTTGTGTCACGTTTGGAGAAAGAAATGACAGTTCTTCTTCCCAGAGAAACCAGAACCCATTTAACAAATATTTTTCCTCCATGATTTTCCTTGAGATGAGGCAGCTATCAACCCTCCTGCCAATTCAAAGTAGAGTCTTCTACTTCATTGCAGATTGAAGTTAAGGTGTTTGTTTCTTTGTGCTTGGCTCAGGTGAGCATTAACTCACAGGCAGTATCAGCCAGCAGCCTTTTTAGTAGGAACTCTTGACCCCTATCCAGTTTCTGCAGAAAAAGAGTAATTTTATGAAGGAAAACAGCAACCCAAGATTTCTCACAACCTGTGCGGTCATCTCTGTCAATACCCACTACAGAGAGATCAAGAGATTTTTCAAGAACAGAACGGAGACAGTGAATTCTTCCTCCCTACTGCAGAAAGGTACACTCTGAATGTCAGGGGTGAGGCATGGACAGTGAAACATAACCTGTTCAGCTCTCACTTCAGTTCTACTTTTGGAAATACAGACCTTCAGTCTTCATAAAACATTACTTGATACAGAATAGATGCACAACAAAAAAAATATAAAATAATAGATGTCTTTAATTCTAAACCAGCGTTAACAAGAAAACCCACAAGATGTCAGCAGAATATAGAGTTTATTCATGTAGTCCCTTGAAACTGCAGAGCAGCTTTTATGGCACTATGGAATTCCACATCTACCACCCTGTCATCCAGAGATCCTATCTCTGTTTAGACAATGGATGAGGGGTCCTGCTATCTGCCCACCTGTCACTAGGTGACTGAAGAGAGAGCCTGAGAGGAAAGGTGGATTGGAAAGAGCCTAAGAAAGAGAGTCCTCCTTAAGGAGAGCTGCAGAACGCAGTTTCTGAGGATCTATCAGGCTGCAGCCTGGCCCACTCATGAACTAGCCAGCAGGAGGGCTGCTGTTTTGGAATAATCTCTGGTAGTACTGTGGGGGTAGAACCAGCAGGGCTTCACTCTGTTAACAAACACCAGGTGAATGGAGTACACTGGTTGACACAACTTGATCAAGCTGACTGCAAGAAGGAACAGCATCCCATGAAGAGTCCTCCAGCCTATTCAGAGGTAACAGAGAAAGCTCTGCTTCCAGAAAGTGATGCTGAAAACTGGAAGGAGGAAAATAGATTTTTAGGGGACTGCCTTTTAAAGTCAAAATAATGGCACTCACCAGAGGGCATTTGTGAACAGAAGCTGCTGGCAAACAGAAAATCAGTTTAAAAACTGAGAGTGAATTCTGTTACACACTTTGTAGCAGACTCAGAGGAAGTCAGCAGCTCCACCCAAACTAGTTATGAAATCTCCAGTTTGAAAGCTTCACACGACAAATTTTTGCTTACAAATCAGAATGTCTCCAACTAAAGCCAAGAAGTGAGAACGAAAAATAAAAAGAGGTAAAACAGACTTCAGAAAGTAAAGGAGAGGCAATCAAGAAGAGAGAAGAAACCAAGAATTTCTTACCAAGAACCATATTCCAAACTGGCTCAGGAGGCGCTGGTCATGCTTGTCATCATCTTTATTATCAAAGTCCGTGTTGTCCAGGGAGTGATGGGAAGAGGAGAGGCCCATCTGCCTCCTTCGGTTGAGTTCATGCTCCCTCTGCTCTGCATGAAATTCTGCTTCTTTCAGCAAGCTATAAAAGAAACTTGTGGTCAGTGAATGCAACTTTCCAGCAGCGGATACAGGTATCTAATCAAGACTATCTAGATGTTAAGCTATATGATGTCATCACGGTCCTGAAACAAAATTAACACCAAATCCTGGGATTCCAGGCTGACTTCCTTATCAGCACAACACTCACACCCGAGCCATTCTCTCCTAAAGCAGCAGCAGTTCAACGTCTGCTCTGGGATTATCCCGGTGAAACTAAAATCCACCTGCACGAGGCCTGCAGGCAGTATTTACGTGAGAGCCTGCTCCTGCATGCAGGGACGCCCCACGAGGCGCAGCGTTACCTGATGACAGCTTCCACCGTGCACACGAGCTCCTCGGCGCCGCACTCGCGCGTGTTGATGGGGGGAGGCGAGGTCTGGTACAGGTGAGTCTCTGCGGCCGCGCCCACCTCGCTGCTGTGGTGGTTGGAGTGGCACCTCTTGCAGTAGCGCACCGGTCTGTTGCCATGACGGCCGCAGCAGCCCGCCGAGAAGCAAGTGACAACAGCTCTTCTGACGTGGGAGCTGCAGTTCTGGAAAATAATCAAGGGTTTATCAGGCCGCAGGTATCAGGAAACGGAACCGACGTCCGGGACGAGAGTCAGCACTAGGGAGCTGGCTCAAGTGCTGGCAGTTTCCAAAATCACTCCATGTGAGCACAGCTGTGCGCAACCTCCTGATGCCAAACATCGCTGACCTTTGGGAAAGATAGGCTCAGGACTAAATGATGAGCCTGAACTTAAATGTTACAGTTGCTCCTCTTCTGAAACACCAAACTGTCATTTAAGCCGTCAACCTCAACCTGCTGATGGAGCAACCTCTAAATTTTACAGCAGTTCTCTTAACACCTTCTTAGGCTTCAGAAGGTCTTTTTAAGTTACATGTAGCAACAGGTAGATCCCTAGGAGTGCAAAAAATGGTGCCACCATGCCACAGTTTATGCTATGTAAGGATCTGCCTTATCATAGGAAACTGTACAAGCCTTTGAAATAAGCACCTGAAATTTCTGCCACCTAGTAATCCCACCCAACAGAAAAGCTTTCTTTATCACATGAGAACTAGAATATGTTATACACTGTATTCCTTGCTATTAAAGTCTTCTTAAAACACATTTGCTGGTATGTACTGCAAGCAGATTCTTTTTGTCAGCAATCTTTTTAGAGCCAAGCACTGAAGATTTTCAGTCCATGTATTTTTAAAAAATACATATTTTTAAGTATGATTTTTGCCCAATTTAGGATTAATCCAAGACTTCAAAGAGATAGGAAGATATATAAACACTTAACATTTGAAATTCTTCTCTTGTTCTATCCTCTTCATAAACAGAGTTATAGAATACAAACAGAACTCAACTGCATAATTGGATTGCTTTGCTAATTGCCACTTAAACCAAAACGTACAACTCAAATCAACATAATCAGTTTTAACAAAAAGAAACCTGCTGTTGCTGAATCATTTCCATCCACCAATAAATGCATTCATGGGAAAATTGTGAAGTTTTGGAATGGTACAAAGAAGAACACACTACACAGTAATGGAATGACATTACACACAACATCAAATCATGCCCCATCACACAAATGGCTGAATCTTACCTTCTTCTGACATATAGCAGAAATTTCAGCTGTAAGGGGAAGGCATACAAAACATGAACACAAAGTGACGATCTTTCTGGTTTACTATGGCAGCCATGGGAAAATGGACATCCTGCAAGGAAGTCTCTGGGCTAAAACTGTGTTTCCAGATACTGCTGAAACCCCTAAGCCTGCATAAATTAGGACACTTTGAAATGCAGTAACAGCCTTGGTGCATTAAGTGTGGTGTGCTCTGCACCCATCCACCATCTGCTTATGCTTCTGCCTCACAGCCAGACTTGCAAAACCACACCTTGTACACACAGTGGCATGTAGGAGACATGGTTCAGGTGGGCCTGCACTGCTTGTGAAAGCTCTTGGCATAAAAGAGTAGTGAATATGGGTGAACAATATCAAAGCAGCCACTGTGTCTGTGGCCCATCATTTCAGAGTGAAATGTTTGCAGATTCAACCTGTAAGCAGTAGTGATTTGATCTGTTGCCCTGGCAACACGATTCACTAAGTTTAAGTGACTGATTAAAAAGAAGTGCTTCCCTTAAGTAAATAAAACATTCTTAATCTGGATAACATTTCAACTAAAAGCAGAGAGCAAAAAAAATCTCAGCCGCTTAAGAATTTTCAGTTTGCAAAGCAAAGAGAGAGGCAGTGTCTTCATTCTATCTCTGGAAGGGTTATTTTAGACAATATGCTGATTAGTCTGTCAACACACTTCATCTGCATTCCAGCAGACAACAAAATACCAGGCTTTGTCACCGGCCAAAGGACAATGATTGGATCGATAACTGGATCGTTGAAAAATATTTCATGTCCTTTTCTGATATCTTTGCAGTCTCCTGTTACAGATTTTCAGCAGCTTTTAGAGCTTTCAAATCAGACCCAGGTTACTAGTTCCAGTTTTTGGACAGCACTGTGGGACAGAAATACTTTTTAAAAACTTGGCTCCAATTGTGAATGCTTCAAGATTTGAAAATCTGTTTAATTTTCTCTGTTTCCCCACACATAAAAAGCGGCATAGTATTTTAGACAGAGGATTAGTCAATTCTTCATAGTACTTTAAGGACATTAAGCAGCATTACGTACAAACTACTTTAAAATAAAAAACACTTTTGAACAGAATGCAGCAGTTTAAGTAATGCAGTATGAAGAAATATCAGCATAGCTTTGTACAACTATTATTAGTTTGTACCTACCCTTAAAATACTTCTTACCTTGTGGCAGAAGAACATCAATCAGCCATTCACTGTGATCCCTGTAAAAATGGATATATAATTAGCTTTCTTCATATACACACATACACACACACACACACATGGATTTATTTTTGCACAAAGGAAATTTAGATAAATCAAAGTGGTAGGAATGCCATTATTCTGAAGCTGCTTTTTTCAAATGTAGTTTTATAAACTGCAGACTGGTTTACATTACATCTCTTTGTTGTGCTGTCTTACCATAAATTACCACTTTGATGATGTTGGTAACCATGTTCAAGGCTTTCAAAAATTACTTTTCAGACCTTAATTTATCAAATTAAAAGACAGTGTGCTCTGAAAGTCTGACAGCTAAGAAATGATAGTGAAGAATAACAGATGGATATAAAAAAACCAAAAAAACAAAGCACCAGAACTGTTTTCTGTGAATGTCCTTAGAAGCTTTGCTTCTACCAAATTCAATTACTTTTTCCTGCAGCTTTAACTCAATGATGACTTAAAAACCTAAGGTGAGATGTAATTGCTTTTCCCACAGCCAGTGTGATTTAAAGTTGTCTGAAACTGAGGAGAAAAACACTCCTTTAGGTTCTGAACGACCTGTAATCTTGTCCATTTGAAGTATTGCCTGGCACTGGAAGTATTAGTAGATTTTATATACTAATGAAAACCAAAGTAGCAATTTAAAGGTAAAAAAAGACAACCAAAACTGAAAACAAAGTAAGGTTATTTTATCTCAGGGTATATTCCTTCCAAATACTGGCCAATCCTGGATCAATTTATTTGATCTTTGCTGCTTCCTGGTATATCTTAGAGATTAATCTGAAATACATGTTACAAAATATTAGCAAAAGTTCTGCAAAAGAACTGTCACTGTAATGTTCTGTTTCAAATGACAACTAATGGATGAGGACAAAAAGTGTTTCATAAGCACAAGCTAGTTCATTAATGAGGTTTTCCTATCATAGCCAATGCACATAGATCCCACAGTATCTATTCCTTCAGAGACCTCAAATTACAAGCTTGGTTTAAGATAGGTGCAAATGCTGATCATGTGGGGTAAACATCTGAAATCCTTATTCATATTGAGTGGCAGTGTGTTCTGCATATTTCAACAGGTTTACCTGTATTAATTATATGCTAATCATATTGCAAAAAAGCAAAACTCCAGACTTCTGAACTCTGGAGTCCCACAATATTTATCGTTTTCCAGCTCTTGGTTTACCTACCCTGCAATTCTTTGGCTGCATTCTTCACAAAGATACAGGGGGGGTGGCTTATCACCCAAAGCCACAGACAGGGATGGGTCAATGCACATCTGAAACAGGGAGAGGGAAAAGGATTAACATTTCTGTTCATCGAAGCTTGCTGAAAAAGTCCAACATGTTAATGCTAGGACATAAAATATAACACAGCTTTGATATGTGTTAAGGCCATTTAGTATTCTGACAGAAAATACACAACACATGACGTACTCAAACAGTAAAGATCTCAAACTGTTTCTAACAAAGAGAGGGATGTGAGAGCCTGTAAAAAATAGGACATAATTCAGTACCAATATTATTGCTTTCTGAAAGACAACTATGTTATAATACATACTCACATCACATATTCACAATACACTGCTACCTTTTTTTCCCCCAAAGAAATAGCACTTAGAGGATCTGTTGTTTAGGACAAAGTAATGGAAAGGTCTGGATTTTTCTCTCTCAAAAATGCCTCTTCCAGCAAAATCTATTTTCAGTCATCACAGTTTTTAAGTATAGAGCACAACTGCAGTGACAGAACAAAGACTCACAGTTCCCTTGGCAACGCAGGTCCAGACTTTGTCTTGCATTAGCTTTTATCCCTTCACATATGTCAATTACAGAAAACAGTTACAGTTAACAGCCAGTTCCATACACATTTGTTCAAGTGTTTTGCACTACTAAGGAAACACTGAACAGTAGTATGCATACACTGTATCTTAACCACTCTGATCACTCTCACTTCATTGGAGTGCAAGACTTTATAAATGAAGACAAATATATCTTTGAATGTTTCTCATCTTTGTTAACCAAATCATCTATGCAACAGGCTGCATTTTTCTGAGTGATGATCGATCAAAAGTGGTTCTGTCAAAATTAGGTTAACAGATCACTCAAAAATATTTAGGTATTTAATCAGCAAAGCTTGAAACTGTACTTTTGTAAATGTTTTGCTCTATTGTGTTATTAACCTGAATCTAGCAATCACTACAACATGAACACCTTTCAGCATTTTTCCTGTTAGAGATGAATTATTGAGAATAACTGGAGTGGGCAGGAAGGTGGTCCCTTGCAGGACTTTTGAGATGTGCCATCATTATGTCCTATCACAGCCTGTGGAAAAGGCTCACTGCAGAACTGTTTGACTAAAGAAATTATATTGGTATACAAACTGATGCCAGGAAAATTGGTTGTACCTACATATGCAACTAGGTATAAATGAATTGATCAATACCCCTAACCACAGTATGTTCTGGACTTGAGTTGCTGTTCTTGTCTGTCCTACCAAATTGTTCTGTGAGCCTGGTCAAACCTTTTTCATTTTATCATGCCTGTAAATAGTAAAGATACAATTTACCTTACTCAAAGATGGCTGCAGAAAAGGTAAGTAAAGCTTTGTTGCTCTTTGCTTTAGGATACATTCCAAGCAAAGGCTCATAACCAGAGCAGGTGCATGGTATGAGCTCAATCAAGATACCAAGGTGAACATGTACCTACACAACTGAAATAATGTTTCCTGTACACAGTAATATTTCTGCACATATATACATATACACATATATGCACATACACACATATATGTGTTCAAGAAAATATTTACATGGATTAGCCAGGAGCCAGCTCAGAATTTTATAAAGTGCTCTACAACCATCACAATGTTTAATTTCAAGATTTCCCACAGTAGCTGCAGGAAAAAAACCTCTATCTTGCTTTAGGCAGCTGAAGAACATATTCACAAAGGTGTGGCCCTCTCGGACTCAAGAGACTTTGCTGCTCCCTTAGCACCTGCTTCTGGTCACCTGCACACCACCACAGCACATGGCTGAGGTTGAAGCACAACGTCCCCTGCCCCAGAGAGCTGGGTATGGCCCCTAAAGTAACAGCAGTACCTTCACAGCTGGCTTGTTAATGGCATTATGGCATTCAATGTGCTGGCAGTGAATAGGATTCCAGGCTGCAAAACCAAAACATGGCTGATTAATCAACGAGAAGAGATACTGATATTCTTTGTGTATGGAGGTCTCAGTTGAGAACAAGATCCTCTTATACTAAGTATTATACAAATATGAGCATGATACCAATAGCCACTCCTCAGGAAGGAATAATTACAATAAACAACCATTGATTTCAATAATCCTGACTTAGTTAATATATAATTAAATGAACCATGGATTCAGCGAGAAAATGGAGAAAGTAAGACACAAACATTCCTGTTGCAGACTCTCCTTGATCTCACCAGCATCTTTAAATAATTAACTATCCTTCCACCCCAGAAGCAAGATGGTAGGAGCAGCTGAGTAAATGCAGTTATATTCCCAGGCAAAATGAAAACACAGCTATGACGAAGGAAAACTAGACCAGTGACAGAAGGAACCTTAGCTGTGTAATGACAAGAAGTAAACAACAAAGGGATGCCCAAATGACATCACTTGGATGCTCTATGGGATGCCCCCGGGTCAAAATACCATGCAACTGCAGATAATATTCATCCCAGCCTACGATGTATTAGCAAAAAATTAACATGTAAGGAAAAAACCCCAGTCTATCCAGGGCTATTATCAGTTCAAAAAGAATACTCCCATGATTAGTTTACAGACTTGCTTGCATGGAAGAGGTGATGAAGAGCAGTACATGAAGAATTTGGGTTTTTTTCTAAATAGTCAAGAAAACTTATCAACCCTTCAATGGAAGGCTTTAGAACAGATCAGACAAACTTCTACTTGGAACACTCAAACTGCACTTGAGTAGATCTATGGGTCTTCTAAGGTTTCTTCCAATCCTTCATTTTCATAATAAAATGTCACATTCTGGTCCAGAAATTTTAAAAGTGAACAAAACATTTGACATGTGACAGAGATTATTTGAAACAGGTTGAGACAGACAAGCAGGAAAAGCAAGTCATGAGTTGTAGCTGGACAGCTGCCCCTGTAGCAACACACTATCCCATCAGTACCTCTGGGGAACCTGGCAGACAGAGGACTTCGTACCATCCACCTACTCCAGCTGCATTCCTGACTTTGTCCCCCATTTTGATCCTATAATCAAATCTTGAGAATTTATCCATTACACTAACTGCACCTGACATCACCTGACTTTTTTTGACAGTAACAGCCAGGTAAGAAGTCTTAGCAACAGCAGCAATGTTAGCAGCTGGCACAACAAAAGCAACCAAAGCAGTAATTGAAAGGAACATAAACCAGAAATGTTGGGAGGCCCAGGCAGCAGTTTCACAGACTAATTGTTACCAACACAATGTTTGTTTCTTCTCATCTTCAGGTTTAGTTAATACTGTGAGTAAGACAACATATTTACTAGCCACGTTTGTTTACTAGCCTGAGTTTTTATTTTCATGACATCTTTTGAAAATGCAGATAAATGGATATTGCATATTGTATGAAAGTACGATTTATCAAACAAAAAAAGTCAAAATACATCATAGAACTGTAAAAATGTGACTTTAACACTTCTCATCATTTATTTATTTACAAAACAGCAAAACTGTATAAACTATAAAAAAACCAGCTGCACTGACCTGTGTACTGCAGTCCTCTGTACTCACTGATTGCCCCAGGGGGTTTTAAATTGGGCCAATAGTGAAATAACATTTGTACTGCTGGAGGTTTAACTTGAGATGGTCCATAGGCTATTACATACAGCAAATCCTAAGGTAAGACATGTACAAAATGTTTATTTTTGCAAGGTAACAAATTGCAATTCATTATACTGTACTTCTGATAGCTGTACACACAAAATTAATACATTTCATGCCCTAAGAATCTTCCTTTTTATGCTCTTAGACACAGATTAGATGACCAACTTCAATGCTCCTGAGTTTGATCAGAGTGTGCAACAGCAACCATTCACCCCACAGTGCACTAACAGAGCAAAATGAATTCTCTGTCTAGCCATGGAGCAAAGAGGTGAGATACAGATAAATGACCAGATTCAGAGCAGATTCAGACTACAATACTCACAAATAGTTCTCGTGAAAGTCCAGTCCTACGTGAACTGAGAAGTCTGCTCATTATTAAAATTTCATTGGAACCACAATCACATAGTACTTAGGAAAGAGAGCTCTGTTCTATAAAACATGGAATTGCCCCCATAAACTAAAAATTAGAGGGACCTTCCTCTCTGTAATCCAGAGGAAGGACTAGATATAAAGATCATTTACAATTCCTTGGCATACAATCAGTTCAATTTTCAAGCCATCTGGTTTTTATTACTACCCAAGCACAGTCATTTCCACAAAGTATATATGACCATAAACTTACTTTCCATACTTCTTGCTTATATTTCATGAGGCATTCCAATAATTGGCAGTGATACACTGAGAGAGAAAAAACAGTATAGACTTAATATGGGCATGGAATCTCCATTAAGAGAATTAGGTCACAGAAGTGATGCAATCTGCTAAATGGCTTTACTTTGTCCATCCAAAACTCTATGCCTCACTCAAATATTTTTTTTAAAGGTCTTACTAAAGAATCAATGCCCCGAGAGTCATCATAAAACGTAAGAAACTGAATATTAGTAACTTTTTTTCTGTCAAGAAATGCAGGAAGATGATTACCATGAGGGAGCTTTTTGCACAGCAATGGAGATCTTTTTAAAACACATCTAGTTGAAAAATACCTGCTGGTTCACTAAAACTTTGTCCCTCTGTCACAGTGTAAATGGGTATCTTGTCATTCATCTTGAGGCAGCAATGGAAGTCACATGTAACAATGTATTATTCCCACATATACCAAAGGCTACAGGACTCACTCTGTATCAAACAAACATGAGAGCCAAGTGAACTACTTTACATGTGTGACTTCCAAAAACCACAACAACAGGGCAACATTCTTCTCTGATGGTTTGAACACAGAAATAATAAAAAATAAAGACAGAACATTTAATGAAAAAACCTGACTTCTGCAAACAGTTTTTAAAAATGGTGTTCTGCTTTTATTTACCTATGTGAAGCAAGTCAGGATTATGTGACACTCCTCACACAATGCAGTGTGGGGTTCCTCCACACACACCATCTACCCATCCACATAAAACAGGAGATAACTTGACAGCTGATGATCATGCAATGTAACAGCTCACTGGGGTTAAATACTGTTTTAGTTTGGTTATGTGATCCCAATGGTTTAACAGGGACTGCGTCACTTTTGTTTAGATACTTGTCATTACATTTATCTTCTTTATAGTTCCATTTAGCCTGCAGCCAGCATTACCTGCCTTCTTAAGAAAGATAGTAGCAGTTGTGAAGTCAGTGATATTTGAATCATGGTGCAAGATGGTTACTATGAATTTCTGTTGTCAAGGCAAGTGGTATTTCTCTCCAACACTGACATTATATATATCAACACTATATTCTGATGTCAAGCATGAGTAGATCAGTCTCCAGTCCTGGGCCAAATCCTATTTCTTCATCACAGACAGATATCTACATCAAGATTATGTGCAGCATGATGTTCAGAAACCTCAGCTTTGACTAAAATAAATCATTTTCATCCTGTGCTGGGTAACACCACAGATTTTTTCCCCATAATGAACAATCTTCTGATTGCATTTGACAATACTTCCTGACTGATAGTTTCAGAATGAATGCTTACACACACCTGGGTTTGATGTGTACTGCATTGTAATCATCAGCATTGATGATGCAGACAGATTGACATGTGCTGGAACACCTTCTCGTTTTGAAGATCCCACTTAAAAGAAAGGAAAAAATAAATAATTTTTCTATTGTAATAGGAAAATCAGGTAAGAATAGCATGTAACCGATTCCAACTCATGCAGAAAAAACTCCTAAGGAGCCATGTCATGAAAAAAAAAAATCAATCAAACAAAAAAAACCCTAAAAAACTAGAAACACTCTATACTGGGGGGTGAATCACCTTTTCTGGTGAAAGAGAAAGATGGCTAGGTATTGATCCACAAAGCATGCACCTGGATTTCCAGATCAGTGCAACTTTATCCCTAAAACTGTATCAACCAGGTGCCTTCTCAGGCCCTTCAGAACCCACAGACTGGGTCAAAATAACATGACTTGTATGGCCAAGGGCACCTAGGCCTTGGACTGTAGGAAGGGTAAAGAGGAACTGGAGGGTAAGGAATCAAGAACAAATGGAAAGCCTGCTGTTGAGGTGTGCCAAGGAGGGGCTGGGGCTGGTGATAGCTGCTGGTGTAGGGCACAGATGACTTCTCAGGGAACATCTGCTAAGAGCTCAAGTTATAGCTACACATCAGAAACACCAGTCCCATTGTTACGTGAACTGCGCTGAGATAGTGATGAACAGCTCCAGTGAGTAGCTTTTACTTCAATACCTTTTACCTCACACAGAAAGTGGGTAGAGCTCCTGGTCTCCCATGAAGTGGGTTACTATTAAATGGTATAAATTTGGAAAAACCCTGCAGAAATTTTACAAGGCAACATGGCTTTGAAGGCAAGCTCCTACACAGAGATGTCACAAGTATCTTTCCACCCTCACAGCACTTTCCCCAGCCTGGCTGCCAGGACCCAAATACCAAGCACTTGGGATAGAAGCACAGAACTGTAGCTACCAGCTCAGTGAGCTGTTTTCATCCCTCCCATCTGGCTCTCCAACTGCTTAGACAATTTCTTGCATCCTCCCTTTTGATTTGAATCAGAACTAAACACTAAGAGAAGGAAAGATTCTGCACTTGCCTTGCAAAGGAGCATGTAATTTCCAGCAGGGAAAGAGAAGGAGACTAATTAAAAGAACACTGAAATAGAAAAGAATGAGGAAAAAGAAAATGGAGAATTTTCCCTGTCTGTTCTCCACATGACCCAACATTACTGTGGCTGTCTTCACTGAACTTCATTCATTTATTTTTAAATCTTATCCATACAAATAAGCGCCCCCAAATTATTACAGAAAGGTGTATTTTTATGGATTTAAATTGGAAAATACTTGGCAGCTCTAACTGGGCAATTAAACAGCCATCAGAAAAAAAGTAGGACACAGTATTAGATCAGTAAATTTAAAAAGCAGCAGACTGGTTTCATACAGAAATCTCACCAAAACTGATAGAGAGGAAAGCCAGCATGACAAATGCAAATGCAAGGATGCAATCTCTGTCAAGGGCAGATGGGGAACAGCATCTATTTAAGTAAACCAGGGATTTGACTCAACCAGTTATTCTGAGGTATAGTTCTACAGATCTGAGGACAGACAGGTTAAGTCACCACCCTCAGCTGTTCTTTAACAGGTTACAGTAACGGGAAAATAACTTGTTTAATGCAACATTCTGTTCTTAACCCAGAGGACCTATTGCACATATGTATGAACCACATCTTTGCAATTTTGATTTGCACACTGTCATCAGACATATCAAAGTTAATGGAGAAAACCTCATTACAATGTATTAATATTTTACATGGGAAAACTGAGGTCCAGGAGATACAGGGGATTCTTCCAAGATCAAATCAGAAAATACAGGTGATAAATTTGCTTTAACTATTAATCTCAAAACACTTGACTATACATCTTTCAGCATCTTCTGCATGCTTAAATGACATTACTCTTGATCTCTGTACAAAAGTTATTCATGTTCTTCCAGAAAGATCAGGAATACAGAGGTAAGGAGGAGACAGTCTCACAAAACCACAGAATGGCTGATCTTAAAAGGGACCTCTGGTGATCACCTTGGCCAATCCCTCTGCTCAAAGAAAGGCAACTAGAGCAGGAACCCAGGGCAAATTGTGTTTTGAGCATCTGCTAGGATGGAGAATCTGCAACTGCTCTGGCAAACTTCCAGTGTTTGGTCACACACAGCAGAAAGCTTGTTGGTCAAAACTGACCTAATATTGACCCTAATTATTCTCTCTGCAGAAAATGGTTACGTTTCTCATTACTGCTGAAGTCCTGTCAAACTTTTTGTCAGGTACATGGACAAGCATTCAGAACACACCTCAAGATCCACACTGTGCAGGGACTATGAAGTTAAGTAATCACGTGCCATCCTCACAGAGGGGAAGTAAAAAGAAAGAAGAGGAAGAAAAGCAGGGACCATCAGATTCAGTCCTAGCTCTTATGGATAGGAGACATTATAGGCACAGCTATTTAGTACAGAACTCAGAGAAAGTGCCAAAAAGACAGAGAGGGAGAAAATCAGAAATTCACCACAACATCATCACATTGAGAAAAATCATACTTGTACATCCAGATATAGTCCAGATGCAAAAATTATGCATGTTGTTATTGCATCTATTATTTCAGGAGCAGTTTGCCCATTGATGCTGTATTCAAAATTTCCACTGCCGGCACTGCAAGTTCTGAGTCTGAAAACAGTGACTTCTTAAATAAACACAACATTTTAAATGAAGGAAGAATTCACACCAAAACACAGTGTAATAAATAACTAAAAATTATAGCACTATTTCCCTTTGAAAAAATAGTCAGATTAAATTATTTTATGTCTGTAAGTAGTTAGTTGATGTTGATTGATGTTCCATTACAATTCTATGACAGATCAAACTTTGACTTGTACAGTCTGATATTATTATGTGCCAAGACAAAACAATACTAGAATGAGATCTACTTACATATAGCCATAGGCAGAAAAGATGTGCTGAGATACTCTATAATATCCTTGTGCAGAAATGGAGGAAAGGTAGCTAATGTTGAAATCATTGTATAGGGTAAAGTACTCAAAATATCATCACTGAGAAAAGGAAGTAAGCATGTAGTAGTGTAAAAAATTGATTGCCCAAGATCTGTTGAATAAAATGAAAGAAATACAGAATCATTACAATGAAAACATAATTATGACTATGTACTTTCTTGTTTACAAAACCAAAAAATAAATTCTATTTAAATTTCAGCTTTCCTCTCAAAGTAATCTGGGAAGACAATCACTGTAGACAAGTGAGTTTCACCCCCAATTTTTAAGTCCCTCCTAAACATAGGGAAACAGGTGTTGAATACTGCTCCAAAGACTCTGAAGGGATTATGAAAGCTACAGTCTATAAAATAATCGGCTAAAATCAATTTTGATTTTAATCATACGGTGATTAATGTACAATGGCTTGAATTTAAGCAGAGATGTTACTAGAATCAGAATTAGAAATACACATTGCATTGAAAGCCAGATTTTGCAAAAAGTATTGTAGTCTTTATCAGTCATATTAAAATAAAAACTTTATCTTAATTACCCTCAGGAGTTCTGCAAAATACTTCACATATATTGACTACAGGAAATGCCACTGTATTTTTCAAACCATGTGTGATTAAAATACAGATCTTGATTTCCAGGGAAACCATTGAGGCCAAAAGTGGCCAGAGCTTAAAAGGATAGGAATATTTATCAAGATTTTCTATACTTATTCTAATAAATCATATTTTAATGCTTTGGAAAGGATACTTAATAACCGTGCAACATTTTAAGATCCAAAGGGAAGGCATAGTTTATTGTCTATCTGGGCATTGTAGAATAATCTTTATATTCTCTCCCAAATGAGAAAGTGAGCTGGTGCCCATAACTCGCTTACAAAGGTTACAGCACTCAATGATCCCCGAGTATGAACCTGTACAACAATCCAAAGGCATCAGAAGGCTTTCCTCACACGTTTTTTAATTATTCCCAGGCCTTAAGTACAATACACCTGTACAACTGGTGTGATTTAAAACTGTCTCTAAAGCACAGAGAGGTCTGTAGCTGTAAACATCCTGGGTCATGGCAAAAATTAAAACTGGCACTCCATTGCAGTGGTTCTGGCTAGCATTCTATGCAAGAGCCTAACCAAACCCTCAATGCTGCAGAGTGCTTCTCTCTTGCAATACAAATTCAGCAGCTAAATACAGCCTTTTACAACCTGATCGGGCCAAAGCTCAGGATTGCCTTGCACAGCAGTTGTACTTACCCAAACAACACGGATTGTTCTGATTAAAAAATACATATTTCTTTTAATCGATCACTAAGCTGAGGAAGAAATAAATAACAAGCTCTGTGGCAAAATTTAATTCTCCAGGCACAAAACCATACAAAATAGCAAGTGATCTCCCCTTGCCCCAAGCATGAGTCAACCAAATTACTTCTGGCACATATTTATCTAAAACATTCTTAAAAACCTGCAGGACAGTTCACTCCTTCTCCTGTGAATTCATCCTAATGCTTAATCACCTTTACCATGTAAAGATCTTTTTAATAAAAAAATGTCCATTGCTGCTATTTAAGTGTGTAACTTTGTATCCTGATCAACTATAACCAAAAATAGATTGGTTTAGTTTATTTCTCCTCACAGCAACCTTTACATGTTTTCATAGGATAATCACATCTCCCTTCCATTTTTATCTAAGCTACATAAACCAATTTTTTTTTCTGGTTTTCTCTCACTGTTCACATTTTCTAGACCTCAAATCATTCTTGTTTTTTCCTGGACTCTTCACAAATAGTACACGTTTTTCTTGAACCTAGATGGACAAATCTGAAAATTTTACTCCAGCTGAGGCTTTGCTAGGGCTGTTAGAATAAACATAATGCTTTGGGTGTCTCATTCATTAAAAAAAAAAGTTTACACATTGCTAGAATAATATTTATATGTTAGTGACTTATGGTCTTCTCTGACCTACTGTTAACACCCAGAGCTTTCTGCAGTACAGGTTCTAATATAGTATTGCCTCTACTTTCTTTAATTTCTCTCTTAAACATAGTATTTGACATTTCTCCTTTGGAGATGCTTCAAAATAGAATGCAGCTTGCCACAATTACTTGAATCACATATCTTTCACAAAAAGCACATGCTAGCAATCATCTTGGTAACACTTATAAATCCAAATTCTGTCAGCTAAGTAAAAGAAATTAAATATTTAGTAACACTAGACCCAGCACAGACTCCTGTAAGATTTCCTATTGATACACCCTTCCAGCTGCCAAGCCACTGGCAATTACTCCCTAGAGTGCCCTCCTTACTCAAGTGGGGACCATGTCCCAGGATTGCCTATTAGGATGGAAAACGACATAGCAGCAAAAATGTGACTAGGGACAGGAAACCCACACAAGGAGAGCTACTGTGCTGCCGTAAAACAAATTATGTTTGCCCAGTGTTGTTTGTTCTTTACAGGTCTCCATTGATTGTTAATTATCACCATGTTATCCATTTAGGAAAAGATTTTTTGGATAATTAAATCCACCATTTCTAAGAAATGAAGTTAAGTCAACAAGTCTGTATCTTGCTATGAACCCTGCTTATGCAAGATCATACCATTTCCTAGTATAGCAGCCTTGGATTCAAGCATACTACTGCCAGCTCAAAGGGAATTCAGCACTTAACAGAAACAACTTTCCTTCTGAAGAATTTCAGCAGCATTATCAGACAGACAACCATCTTCCTCTATTGAGCTATATAAGTAATACATCACGATCCCACAGTGGAAATTCTTATTGGCTAATACGTAGGGAGAATACTGGGCTATTGAATCCCAGTATGGAAAGACTAAGATATTAACAAGCCAGACAGATGCAGAGCAACTTGAGGAAAACAATACAAACACAGCACAGCCACAAAAACTGCTTGTAGCTAATTTAAAACATAAGCCAACACTGTTTTTCTCTGAGTCAGATAGAGATGCTGCTATCTTTTTTACACAGGAGTATTTTAAAGCCATCTCAAAGCACAATTACTGTGTTATTCTCTTTAATTAGATATACATTATATTCTGTGTAGAGATGGACCTTCACTAGAACACTCAATCTGTGCATTGATTATAGGCCAGATACACATTAGCAAGCTTTTTGTGTGTTTTTAAGAGACCCACCCCAAAAAGACAGTCTGAAGTTATCCCACCAGATTCAAGTTAAAAATCTGGGTATTTTTACACCCATCTGTCTAATTTTTGTTACGTACCATTGTATTTTAGTTACATACCATCAGCACATCACTAAAAATCAGACAACCTCGGAATTCAAACCCAAATCCACATTTAGCAAAAAAAATCCTTTATTTAAGAAAGTCAAACAGAACACTTGGATATAAATGCATCCCAGGAGATTTGAAATCCAGATCCAGGTCAGTTTAGGCCCATCTCTTCTACTGGATATATGCATCACTCATGGATTCACAGCACTGGAATCATTCAGGGGCCTGCTTACCATGTTGCCCATGTTGTAGCAAGGGAACTAGATCCAGTAGTGTCACCAGTGTCACGTAAAGTCCTTGATAGTCCAAAGATGGGTAGTCTGATAACTGAGCATCACGACTTTGCTGGCCACGTTCAGATGGAGCATCTCGCAGGACGCTGTAAAGGAGGGAGCGAGTAACAGTAGGGTTGATGGAACTGACCTGTGGTCTTAGAGATGGAGTGAGTGGGAATGGCACAGGAAAAAGACACATGGTCATGGGCACTGTCAAATTGGAGGCATCTTGATTCTCCTTCTTCCCTGTGCGGGACAAAATGCTGTTGGGGGGACAAAGAAAAAAAAGAGACAACAAAGACACAAAGAACAGCACATTACATTGAAATGACACTATAAAACAAATAATAAAAGACCAGATACATCCCACATAAGATGCAATCACTACCAAAACCAGCATGTCTACAAATCTAGCAACCATTTACTTCCATGCTTCAAGATAAGTGAATTAAAAATTGACATCTAGGAAAATTTCATTGCATCTCATGTGTTATCTGGTTCATAAGGAGCAAAAATATAAAAATGCATGTTTCAGTGCCCTACCCATGTTTCACAGTTAAGAAAAATTCTAAGAATTAAAAGTGTTTAACTGTTTCAAAACAGGCTGGTATTTTGCTCTGAGATTCTGAGGATTTTGACAGATTTATTCTTTTTCCCCCTATAATCTTTTGAGCCAACTGACTGAAAACATGCAAAATATAGGTGTGGCACTTGCAGAAACATGTTTTAGCAAAGAATAAACATGTGTGTTTGTTAAGATAGTCTTAAAAATCACATGTTTATTGCATTAAAATAATGTCTGTATGTATTTTATGATACTGTTTCATGACCACTCACTCAGTATCATTTGAGATAATGAAGTTTAAACAGGCACATGGATTTAGAAATAATATAATATTTCTAAAATGTTAACTAAACTACATTTGGAAAAGTCATAAAATAATATATAGTAGATGATCTTTAGCATATGTTTGTGAGCTAATGATAATGGTTGTTTATGTGTGTTTTTAATTTTGCCCATGTTTAGGGAGGAAACAATTTGCTTTATGAATACAAACACTTCTTGGGTAAATAGTTACCTTCAAAAATCTAAGGGCTAAGCAAGCAAGACCAATTATGTAACTGCAGATCAGACAGTATGTTACCATACACTCCTGCTGTTACTTACGTTATTATTCAACAAAACTCACTATAAACTAAAGGAGAGATAATTTCAAAAAATAAAAAGAATTTAGTGGGAATCAAAATAGAGGCTATATGTCAACCAGCTTGTTATGTAGTTTTAAAAATGTTGCAAATATGGTTGTAAACATAGTAATCTAATTTATTTTAAAAAATAAACCCCACTATTTTAAATAGAAATGAACTGTCACTTAAGCAGTGTTATAGTTTAGTTATCAAGCAATTATAGGGTTAGTTCATAATCTCCATATGTGCCTATAAAATATAATACACTTTTTAAATATATTAACCCACACACCATGCTTTTTTTTTTTCCTTTTTAAAGCACCTTTTTGCACCTCTTAGTCATTGGGATTTCCAAAAGCAGTTGCTGTTGGTTTAACTCTGTTCCCACAGTCAGTTATAAAACTTATTAAAGACAAGTCAATAATAAGATTTCCACTGACTCGGGTAGAGCAGAATTATATCAAAAGAAGGCACTTCTGGAAATCTCCCTTCTCTTTAACAGTACAGAAATCCCTACCATATAATCACCTCAGCAAATCTTACTTCCAACTCAATTCAACAATTTACACAAGTAAGCCAAACTCTTACTAAGACACAAGATAAGGTGTCATTCATTTGCCATATATATAAAACAGTTTTATAAAAACAGTTCTTTGCCAAGTGGCTACTATCACATATCTACTTGGCTACTATTAGATCACCCTTGCAGTCAGAGATGACAGACAAGACTTACAAAATTACCTGTTTTTCTTTTCTTTTTTTAATTGTGCCTCACATATTTGGCAGATTATTTTTGTTTCTGTTACCCAACGTCCAGTAAAAGAAACATGGTCACTGTCATGGTGGTGTTTATGAAATTGCATCAGAACACCACCCAAGATCTAGTATGACTTTAAAAATGAATTATCAGAGTGCTGATTCCTTTTAATTTGCTTGATGTTCATTTGCCATATTTTGCAGCTTATGTTTAAAGGTTGACGGTACTACACTATATTCCCTCCTTGTCTACTAACAGATAATACCAATTACCCTTCCCTTTACTTGCCAAAACATCACTCCAAGTGCACTTATTTCCAGAAAGGATATTAATCCTTTCTTTTTACACTGAGCTACAGACCCATCTCTGGATTAAATGCCAAAGCACACTTACTGTATCTTGATCAGGGCATCCTTTTGTTTAACAGCAATAAGACTAGTACTAAATTCCAGCTGGAATCACACCAAATTTATTTTTAAAAAAATTTAAAAACCCCAAAAATTAATGTCCAGGCTTTTGCCTGACCTGTATTTTTAAAAGGCAATAAACAGAGGAGTCAAATCTGAAAATCTGAAAGTCCCTTAAGACCAAGATACAATTACTGCAATTTGCTTCTGGTTCAATTCAAAGAAAGTACTGAGAATTTGGAGTATCTGCAAATCTTAACTCCATACTGAACTTGCTCTGCAATAAGGGGCAAACCTACCAAGGCTCATTTCAAGATGTGTATATTTTTGCTGGAAATCTATCCCAAAATTACTGCCTTCCTGGAAAGGTTTCCTAAAATGCCTACAAGTGAAATTACATCTCACCAAGCAGCAAAACAAGCTTGACCATTAATTAGCCACCAAGGCATTTATAACTATGCCTCACATAAAGTATTTTACTTAGAAATACATATGGAGAATTTTCTTCAGGAAAAAGTGAAAGAATAAGCTTTTCTGCTAGATGTTTATTAAGCCTTATATCATTCCTCAAATGAGGGAGAAATCACTGAAAATGAGTAGGGCATGAAACAAATTCATGCTGTAATGTAAAGAAATGCTTTTCCCAAAGATAAAATTAAAGAAGAACTAAATGAATCAATGTGCTATGCATTGTGTATGGTGATTTTATGTGATGTTTGTTATAGAAATAAGGAATTTATTTTTTTTCAGTCATTCCACATCTGCTCCCCCCACCCCTGAGCTTGTAATTTATGGAGGCTGTGTACAGAGCAAAGGAGCAAATTATTCTCTTGTGCAATCCATCTTTAGCCAGCAAAATGACACTGCACATGAATGTGATTCAAAACAGTGGGCACATCCCACTGAAAAGAACACAGTCAGCGTGTCCATAAAACATGGAAAGGTAAAAGCATAATAAACAGTAAAATATACTTCTGTAAGACCCAATCATTATGTGGAATTTCTCTGACTATTCCTCCATTATTTCTATGATTACACATGTTCATCAAGAACTGTTTGTCCCTAACAGCCCAAATTCACTGCGTATGCTCTGCATTAAGCTAGAAAGATTATTCTCCACCATGTACTTCTATCATTGATGTTAAACCTTGTACAATGGAGTCTCAGTGTAGGAGGCAGAAAGGAGACTCAGCATGCAAAATATTCAAAGAAATTTTTGAACACACTCTTCAGAAAGGTCCTTAACCAGTCTGTTTAGTTTTAGGGTAAATCTTGCAGAGATCTGCAACAGTGGGTGGGAGTTTCCTTCTTTCCATCTGCCACACTAAATACAGGGTGTGTTGTTTTGCTTTTTTATCCATCTTCTTTCTTAGTATCAGCAAGTGTATCAACTTACACTGATTCAACCATAGCACTCAGCCTCCAACCCACAATTCCAACTCCCCAGTTACAGGGGTTTAGAATGTGTATCTGACCTTACTGAGTATCACAACTCAGTTCACTTAAATTTAGATCCAAGTCCTGGCAATAATTTCTCATACCCTTTTAGTTCTGAGGCTGATCAGATCCCAGATGATGAAGGACAAAGCCATTTGTGTAGATCTGTGTATCAGATATGAGTATCACTTCACCATGGGGTTCAGCATTATCAACAAGAGGATTTTGGTTCAGTCCCATTCTGAACATGAAATAAAACAAACGGAGCTGCTTGACTGTGTAGCTGCTGCCCTGATTTCTGATCTGCTCTCACAGTTGCTAAGTCCAAAGCTTTTTCAGTAAGCCCCCAAACATCACTGCTCCTGGAGCGTGAAGAATTTATCAACAGGACAGGTCAGCTGTACTGTTTATAAAGAAGGCCACCACAGAGTGGTATAAAGATGCTTTCTTTAAGCAGCCATTTCTAAATGTGCTTATTGGTTTCACATAAACCCAGTGAACTTCTGACCAAAAAGAAACATACATCATTATAGAACTTGGTAGTTACAGCTAAAAGAGAAAACATTCAGAATCAAGTCCAACTTTCTTGCTTTAACAGCTTAAAGGCTCACAGTATTTAAGCAAAAGCAGACTTGCCATAAATATTACTTAAATGCAATTTAAGTGTGTGTTGTACAAATAGTCCATCATAACAGCCTGATGTGGGAACAGAGACACAATTCAGAAGTATCTTCAGTGATCCTTTGAACACTTTTTCCCACTGCTCAATACAATGAGACAAAATTTATTTTATTAACCTTCAAACAAAAAGTCCTATTGGCTGCTACAAGTTTCTTCAACAGTCTAAATGAGGAGGGAAATAAACAGTTCTGGTCTTGAAATTTTCAGAAGCAAACAGGAGGTTTCAAGTTTGCTGCAAACAGGTGTTCCACTAAAAATTATTTCTGTCTCTCTCATTATTTATGTGTTTCTCCTTATAAACAGGGTCAAGAAAATTTTGATGAATCCCAAGCTGTTTGAATGTTAGAATGAACTCATTTTTCAAGTTTAAATTCTTGCTTCTCAACTTGTATACATCATAGGAGCATATGTACAAATACATGGGTACATTGTATTTTGTTAATGCTTCCTCCTCAAATGAGGCATATAGCTTATTTCCAAAGTATCCTCTGACAGCAGGGACAATCTTTCAAGGTATAAATCAGGAAGCTATGCATAGAGATGCAATTTGAACTGAATTTTTCTAGATGTGAAAACTAGTGCCAGCCAAAACCAACAGATAAAAATCCCCTCTTCATGGTCAAAAGCCATTTTAAAAACAATTTGGAAACATGAATCCACTAAGCAGCACTGTGGAATGTACATTATTCCTAAAAAAGCTTTACATTTTTTCCTACTTTTTTAGGAAGACAAGAGGTAGTATTTCCTATTCATAATGTATTCTGTATCCATGTTTTATTTAGCACTATATATCATTACTAAACATTAGACTAACTCAAAATCGTTGCATCAGAACAATCCTGATGTGTTGATGCCATCCAAATCCAGATCTGTACACAAACTTTGTGTCTACTCCTGCTCTTCTAAGGGACTGGACCAGAACCCAGAACAGCTGAACTATGGCACAGTGAGAACCCAGTTCTACTTGCTCATCTGGCTCGTCACTCTGGGATTCTGAGGCACCAGGACTGTCAAGGAGGTCATGATTATACACATCTAAAATTCTATAAGTCACAAACTCCTTCCTTCACAAGTTCAGCATGTTCGTGCGTTCAGCTAAGTCTTAGGACCAAGCAAATGCATAATCAACCAAGTTTATTCTAGAATCAGCCACTCAGTAAGGGGGCTTAACTGGGCAAATTGGGCAACAGCCACTGAAGAGATTCGTTCATACCATGATTTTCTTAAATTATGTTCTGACTCTTTTTGGCTGACCATTGACCCATTAAATCTGGCAACCAATTTAAAGCCAATCAATATCCCCTACAATTCTTTAGCTCTTTTTGTCTTCAAGAGCATTAGTCAAAACTTACCTCAATAACGTCTGAGAAAAGTATTTCAGAGTATTTGCAATGTCAGTTCCAGAGGGCACAGGGTATATGTTGTGGAGAACCCGGTTGTGGTATTCTTGAAGGTAACGGATTTTGGAAGCAACTACATAAAAGACAAAAAGACAAACACAAAAACTTTCATTTAGGCTTTTTCTTTTTTTTCTTTTGCAGGCTTTGACAGAGTCATGTCTGTTCCTTCCATTTCTGTCTTTTTTTTTTTTTTAAGTATTAAACTCAAACAGGAGAATCTCTGTTCCTTCTGCTCTGACTGAATAAATTGTAAAAGAGTGCCAGGGAGAACACATGGAAGTGAATTTCTGTATATGTATTAAGCAAACTTAGTGCTAGCAAAATTAAGAAATATATATTACTCCGCACTTCTTCTATGTCTCCAAGCATCTCAAGATTCATGTATAATGAATGAGTCACTGGATCACAGGAGGTTCATGGGAGACAGATAAGTATTTCTACAGCCAAAGCAGAGATATAAGCTAAGACAGAGACCTTATGTGATTTACTGCAGGCCATACATTTCCCTTATGCAGTGAACTAAAGATAGGAAAAGATACAAAAAGAGCAAAATATCTGCTGTTTATTTGTCTTATGAAGTGTGATCAAGCAGCTAAGGAGATTTGAAAGTGCAGGTGAAGGTGTACACCTTCACTGAAACCAATTTTTGTTGTATTACAAGAAACAGTGGGTTTATTTTCTAATAGGAATCCTTGTTCAGTATTGGTAAAAAAGTGATGACTCCCCATAGTTGCATTACCTTACGCTGCCTATACAGCACAAGACAGCCTCATGTAGAGACACCTAAACACACAACTCTTCTTGCTCCACTCAGATTAATCAACTCTGCTGAGAGAGAGTGCATTGGCTGGGGCAGAGGACTGCTCAGCTGCACTGTGCTGCACTGCAGACACGGCTTCATGAAACCATAGCTGCCTGGGAACCCTTCATCATGTTAAAAGTTCACCAAGACTGTTACACACAGTTAAAAAGGGAGATGCTTCTGAATTCTTTTGGCCCTTATGCACATGGATTTTAACAGTATTTCACTAGACCAAGATATACCTTGCTCCCCTACAGGGCTCCTTCAGTGGAAGATAAATCATGCTTCCTAAACAAGCAATTAGTCAACACTTTGTTTTATCCTCATGGTCAAATGGCATTTATTAAGGAACGAATACCATTAAGTCCTCCATTGAACAGAAAGGTACTAACTACCTGGGAGACATCACTATGCCTCTCACTGCTGAGATAGCTGAACAGTTCATTCATTTTCTAATAAAGGGGTGACATTGTATCCATATTGCAGAAAAAGACTGATGAACAGACATCAAAAGTGTCTGCAAATACTGTTAGAGGCTCAGCTTGAGATACTGAGAGCCATTTTGCCAGTATAGGTAACAGTACACACTGGACATTCACTTCCAGAAAACAAAAGATTCCCTGAGTGGTCAGCCATACAACAAATGAGGTTTGACAATTTCAAGTCAATTATCCATAAAATGAGGAACACTCAAATAATCATTACATGAAGAATACTGTTTTCTTGAATGCATGACAAGAAATCCAACCTTGCAGCACCCAACCAAGGCCATTCTTTAACTCATTTCCTGCTGTAAGGACAGCACTCCCCAGTTCCTGCAGCAAGTGAAGCTTCTAGAGACAAAAGTCTCCCTCATGATATTACCTGACTTCATCACAAGGAGAAAGCCCATCATGTGCCTGAAGGACTGGGGTCTATGTCAAACCAATAAGCAAAAATGCAACCACAGATACAATCATAATGCATAAGCATCTTTAGTTATATTTCCTCATCTTTAAGGCTTTTACTTCGCAAAGTTATTTTAAGGTGACATTAATGAGTAACTAAAAACCAATCGTGACTTCTTGTCTTCCCCCTCAAACAACTGAAAACAGAAGTTTTGTCACACAGATTCAGATCACCTCCGGATAGATGGGAGCAAGCCCAGAACCTTCCGGGCCACCACACAGGACTGTGGCACATGAACTTTGTTTTGCAGGAGATTATCCTGTGTGAGAGCAGCCATCACTGGTTTATGGTTTTTTTGCTAGCCATAACTGGCTAGTTTATTTCCTAGATTAAGAAAGCAATGACTTCATAAATGTATTTTGTGATATTACTTTCTCTTGTCAGGGAAAAAGAAAATATGAAACCAAGTATATTTGTAAAGGACACAGACTATGCAAGACAGTACACAGCTAAGAACAATTCACAGCAAGGTGCACAGATCACTATGGCTGCCGTGGTTTGCTGTCAGATATCTGTAAATTAAATGGACTAACAAAATGCCAAAAATTATTACAGAATTCAGATCTAGATGTATTTCAGAGAGCTGTGTGCCTCCCTACAGCTACTAACTTTCAATAAAGGGCATAGGATATGTAGAAGCACTTAAAATCTTTTTTTTTTTTTGTAATAAAGATGGAAATCCATTCATTTCTATTAATTGGCATTGTTGTGTAATTGTATCAGACCAAATATCAAAAGAGAAAACTTACTCATAAAGCCTAAACATCACCTTTAGGCTAAAGGTTTCAGTTTCACGTCTCAGTTCTGTTTCCCAAAACTTTGTCAATGTCAGCACAGCCTCCCAAAACACAAAGAAACTTCTGAAGGAAAGCCCCTGAACAAAAACTTTGCCAGTCTTTAAGTGACAGCAAGGGTGTAAATGACCCAATTTTCTGAGTTTCTCAGTACCCAGAGACACACTTCAAAAAGTGATGTCACCCTGTGGAAGTACTTAGCCGCTGTCATAGGGTCATCACAGAAAACAAAGAGGTATCTCTCCAGCATCTACACAGACCTCACTAAACTTCTCAGCCCCTGTGTAAGCATTGACTGAACCAAGAGTGAAACCATTAGGAGTCCTCAGAGATGGCCTTGGTTGCCCCACTGTCCTGGAGGGGAACAGAGCAGGTATCAGGTACTCCCAGGACATTACATACCACAACTAAACACTAATCACTGATTTTTAAGGTGAAAAACAATTCATTTTCTTTGAATACAACAAGCGAACACCTCAGGCATGCTGCAAAGAGCCAAATGATGGAAGTCCCCAAATATATGTGCTATGCAATCAATACAAGATGTGTGTGGTCACAAAAAAGAGAAGCTTCTCCAGTCAACTTCCCAGACTGACACCATTTTACCTGCTGTTGATAGAACCTGCCCAAGAGTTGTGGGATTCATGTTTAGCACATCTTCTCTTCCAATCAGTGTGATTCTTCAGTTGTAGTGTTTCACTGATGTTCTTGGTAAACCGAGATTCACTATGACTTGTAACTTGAGTCCTTTCCAAGACATTCTGGTTCTTGCCTGTCACTCAGAGAGGGCAGAAGCAACAACAGCGACAGCTGGAGTTTTAAAGTTTGACTGGTAGTGACATACGCACACCAACACATCCCTGCAGAGTCCATTAATCAAAAATCACTGGTGAGGGAATCTTGAACTTATGCAGAGACAAAGACATTCGGTAATGCCATAAGAACTAGTCAGGGAAGCAGCCTTGGTACAAAAAATACATTCAGCAGGTTAGAATGCACAGGATAAGTCCATTACCCAAACACTCTTCCTGAAGTATCATGTAAGGGAACATTAGAAGGCAGAAAGATCTGAAATCTCGACCTTAAGTAAATTTTTAAATAGAGAGCAATACAGACATGGCAGGCCTAGATGCAGTGTCTTTAAAAGTACAAAGGGATGAAAATAAAAAACAGCCAAGTATAAAATATGAAAGAGAAGCTCAAAGAGAGCAGACCAAAAGAATTAGGAATGGAGGAACAGAGAAGGCAGGATAGAAAAGGAATACTACGTCATAGCCAGTGCTGGGACAAAAAGTAGCACAAATTCTTCTACATGGCAGAGTGAAGAAGTGTAATTAATGTAAAAGTATAACATGAAAGAAGAAAAAATTACAGAACTCAGGTGGAAGGTGGGGAAGGTAGCAACAACAGTGGTACAGATCCAAACATTGCACAATTAAGGGCTCCTGCACAGTCAGAACATTGTGCCTCTATTTATGAGACTAGAACTGCACCTTTACAGCAATAACAACAGCTGCATAATATTTTTAAAGTAAGATCATCCATCACTGTAAATAAGCAGTAAACCCCAATGGAAACAAAATACAGGTACTCTTTTTGGCATACACATATATAACACAAGGACCCTTCAGTGACCTGGAGGAAGAAGAGAGCAAGTCTCAGCATAAGTGTCAAATCACACCACGTCATCATGACAAACATCAACCCAACCTCCTGGTCACAGACTGCCGGCTCATAACCATGACAGTGTTACCAAGCAAGAAAGTATCTTTGACACGGGTGAGGTGCTCGACTACCCCAGTATTTTCTTTTCAGCATCCCATCAGGGCTCTTGCAGACACACCAGGTGTCATGAGCAACAACAGTGGGGAGCACTAACACGGCCAGATGCAGGTACCCCAACCACCATGTAAGTCATCTAACCATGCTCTGATCAGATCCAGCCAACATGGTGGTCAGAAGACCCGCACCAAGCACAGGCACGCTGGCCGCGGGAAGGAGGATGCCAGCACCTGGGGAAGGAATCCTGCTGGGCCCGGGCGCTGTGGCAGGCAGCCTGTAGGCAAGACACAAGCACCCAGCCTACATTCCCCCAAAAGGTGAGCGGCCCGGGCAAGAACGCCAGCATGACTCTTCCCGCTCCATCTCACTGCAAGACCACCCGCGAGGCGGAACGCGTGCGTCACCTCTGCTCCCGCAGGTGGCTGCATCCCTTGGGACACGGCGCAGCGCTGGCAGACGGGGCAGGATGGACCGCTCCCGCCGCGGGCCGGGGGGAGAAGCCGGCGGTCTCGATATTAATTCTCACCCCCGATCCCGCATTTCCCCCGTCGGCTCCCCGGCGCTGCCTTTGCACAAACACACCGACGCCCCAGCGGGCCGCCCGGACAGCGAAGGGCTCCGGGGTCTGCGGCCACCAGCACCGGCGGCGGCTCCGACAGAAAGAGCCAGAACGGCGGCAGCCCCCTCCCCCTGCACCGCCTGCCGCGGCCGCCGCAGAGCGCGGCAGGAGCGCGGGCAGCGCTTGCCCCGCAGGGGCGGCGGGGAGGCGGGGTGGGGGGGGTGCAGTGCCACCGGCGGGGCAGTGCCACCGGCGGGGCAGTGCCACCGGCCCCGCTCCCCTCCCCTCGGACAGACCCCGGCCCGGCGCCCGCCCGGCCCCACTCACACTGCTCCGCCTTGGTGGACATGCTGCCGCCCCGCTGTGCCCCGCGGCGCCGCGGAGCGCCGGCCGCCGGCCGCGATGGAGCTGCCGGTGCCGCTGCCCGTGCGCTGCCGGTGCCGCAGGGCTGCGGGCCGGGGAGCGGCGGGCGGGCGGGACCGGCGGGAGCGCGCTTAAAGGGGCAGCGCGCCTGGCGGCCACGGCAATTCTCGGGAGGGACGGCTGGGACATGGGACGGAGAACGTGCGACTTGGGACGCGACGGGGAGCGGGGAGGCCGGCCGGCCCCGGGGCGGTCCTGGGGCACCCGCCCCAGCGGGGCTCCGGCCCCGCCGAGCTTGTCCTAACGTCGAGTTGGGAACTGCCGGGCCGGAAGATCTTGAGTAAACGTCGGCGGTGGCCCGGGGCCGCCAGGGTGGCCGGGGCTGCGGAGGGGCTGGCGGTGTCCTCGCCCGGCCCCGCGGGGGCGGCACGGAGCGGGGAGAGCGGCGGTGGCAGCGCCAGGAGCTGTGCTGTGAGCTCCGTGTGATCCTGGACATGGAACACCGTTGTTCCCTCGCGTACTTCTCCCCTCCAGCCCTGGGCTCCGGCTGGGTACCCCAAGCGGGAAGTCAGGTGCCTCTGGCCAGGTTTTCCCCACCTGTTTCCATTGTACACCAAGCACCTCGGGACCGCCATGCCTTACCCGAGGAGACGAGCTGTGCTCAGCCCCGACCTTGTCCCTCTCCATCACCAGATCCCAGACATGGTGACTGCCCCAGGACGAAGATGGGACGAATAGACCTTTCTCCAGTTGTGGTGGGAGTACAGTAATAACAATAAAACTCATTTCCTCCAAGACAAATTATTTCACTGCTGTGCATCCTGTCAGCTTCCCCAGGTAAGGTCCTGACTTGACCTTACCATGTCTCAGAAATGAACCATTAGCTATGACTTTCTTTTCTGAAACTTTCCATACCAGTTTTTCAGATCCTCACACCTGAAAAAGCTATGTGGAAGCAGCAGCACATCAACGGCCAGGGCATGGGAGTCTTGATGTTTACACACAAAAAAATCCATTGCAACCTACTGTCCTCAAAATGCTGGGCTGTATAAGATAAGTAGGCCTGTGACAGCCAAAGAGAACTGTGCTCTGGAGGTGAGGGAAAATAGATATGTTTTGCTATTCATCATACAAGACCGCATCCAAATTATTGCTGCCCTGATTTGGGGACAATGCACATTTGGTGCCATTGAACCGTGATGAAGGGGCAGATGCTGTTCACTGGCATTTAACTGGTTAGTTTTTTTTCTGAAAGCAATTTTCTAAAAATACTGCATGGGCAATGTTTCTTCAACACCACTTAATTAGGTACAAAACAGAGCTCTTACTGGAGGCCATAGTTCTTTCTACACTCCCTGCTGCTTGTGAGCCCCAAAGACAGAGCAATGCCAACTTATACCACTGTTTTCTCTTTTACATTCAAATATTTGAGAGCAAATACTTAATTTTTTCTTGTATTAGAAGAATAATTGTATTGCTTTATTTAGTGAAGTGCACAGAGAGGTCATGTGGTACTGCAAACCTGCTTCCCCCTACCCTATGTCTCTCAACATGAAACATAATTGATGAAAATACAGACAAATGGCTTTCAGACTTCATTAAAATAAGATATTGAAGACACGTTTCATCTTTGAATTTCTGTCTGTTGATGCAGCAAATCAATCTGAACTGCTTTATTGGTCATTAATGAACAATAGGGAACTCTCTGCACTGAGGAGAACTGAGCTTCCATAAGTATCTTTAAAATATACCAAGTGTTCACATACCAGAGTGGTGAGCTTATTAAAAACACTCAGGTTGATAAAGCAGGACTACACTGAGAAAATATTAATTCCATTTCTCATGTAAAATTTCTTCTCTGGTTTAAGTGCCTGAAAATTGCAGCTATGCCTGCATTTACTGAACAAGGTCCTACATAGTACAGCATGTAGTTTAGGTACATGGTAAACAGTTTGTTGCTTATGAGTCCTTCTGCATTGTCTAAATAATGTCGAAGCCCTAAATAAATCCTATACAAGTAGTCTATTGTTCAGTCAAACAATTTAATAGTTGCCTAATTTGTTAATTCAAGTACAGAGATTCACACTTTAAAACGCGAACAAATGTCATTAAGGAGCAAATATAGAAGCATGGTACTCTGGGAATTAATTTCTCAAGTCTCTGGGCTGAACCAAAGTTATAATTTCTCAGTAAGATCCTCATGAATATGCCTAACCAAATGGGTTCAGCGCTCCACTGGAAACCATTTTAAGCAGACAAGGTTTTTGCCTCTGCACACACTCATTTAAGAGAAGACACAAAAGCTGCAGGCATCTTAAAGCACACAAACCATTAATGAAAGAACATATTTTTAACATTATGTTTATGGGGAGTGGAAAATTTACATTCCGCCTGATGAAAACCGAAAGAATAAATGCTACTTTCTGAGTTCAGGAATGGAAATTTCACAGAATTATGGAATCTTCGAGGTTGAAAAGACTCTCTGGAGCTTGTCTACTCTAACTTCCCTGCTCAAGGCAAGGTCAGCTAGAGCAAATTGCTCAGGACCATGTCCAGCCAGGTTTCAAATACCTGCAAGCATGAAGCCCCCACAACTTCTCTAAGCAACTTGTTCAAAGGTTTGCCCATCCTCACAGTAGAAAATTTTTTCTTCTGTTTAAGTGGAAATTCTTGTATTTCAGTTTGTGTCAATTGCCTGTGGTCCTGTCACTGAGCTCCACTGAGTAAAGCCTGGTTCCATCTTCTTAATCCCTCTCCTAAGGTGTTTGTACACACTGAAAAGATGCATTCCCCACACCAAACCTTTTGACTTTGGTGTTAAACAGTCCCAGTTCTTTCAGCACTCTTTTATATTACAGGTGTTCCAGTCTCTTCATCACTTAGCCCTTCCTTTGACTTACTCCAGTATATTCATGTCTTTCTTGTACTGGTGAGTCCAGAACCAGACACACAACTCCAGTTGCGTCTTAACCAGTGCCAGGTAGAGGAGTATAAACACCTCCTTTGACCAGCAGGCCATGCTTTTCCTACTGCAGCCCAGGATCCTGTTGGCCTTCTCACCACAAAGGCTCACTGCTGGCTCACAGTCACCTTGGTGGCTACCAGGACTCCCAAGTCACTCTTTGCAGAGCTGCTTTTCAGCTGCTCAGCCTCAGTCTATACTGGTGCTTAGTTATTCCCTCTGATGTGCTTGACTTGGATTTCACCTGTTGAACTTCATGAGGCTCATGTTGGCCCACGTCTCCAAGCTCTCAAGATGTGTTTGAACGGCAGCACAGCTATCAACTGCTTCTCTCAATTTTGCATTATCTGCAGAGGCTGTCCCGTCATCTGGGTCACTGGCAGAGACATGAAACAGCACTGGCCCAGGGTTGACCCCTGCAGTGCAGCTGGCAACTGGTTTCCAGGTGGACTTTTTGCCCCTGACCACAACCCTTTGAGTCTGGAAGCCTGTCTGGCCTCTTTTCAATTCACATCACTGCCAACTTACCTAGTTGATATGCCATCAGTTTGTCCTGGCTGATGTACTGGGAAGTACTGATGAAAATCTTGCTAGAAATAAACTTTCACTGCTTTCTCCTCCTACACAAAGCTAGTAATTTTCTTGCAGAAGACTATCAAGTTGGTCAAGCATGGTTTTCACTTAGCAAATGCATACTGACGACCCCAAATAACCTTCCTGTCCTTAATGAGTTTGGAAGTGGTTTACAGGATTATTTGCTCCATCATCTCCCCATGGATCAAGGTGAAGATAAATGACCTATCATTTCCCAGATACTCCTAGTTGTCCTTCTTGAAAATAGGAGTAACACTTGCTTTCTTCTATTTCTCAGGACACTCCCTGTTGCTTTGGCCTTTTTAAAATACAATAAAAATTAGTCTTACAATGCCATTAGCTGACTCCCTCAGCACTTCCGGGTGCATCCTATCATGTCCCATGGACTTGTGTATGCCTGGTTGTTTTTAAATGTGACTTTTGCAAGATAAGGTGTGGAAGGGAAGTGGGGCATATTTTTTTCTGTGAATTGTGCTAGCTTTTAACTAAATTTTGTCTACCTAAGAGTATGCATTGTAGTTACAAAATAATTCAGGAATAAATTAATGAAATGTCCTGTAAGGAGAAAAGAAGTAATCAAGAGAAGAAGTCACTATTTATGTGACTACTGTCAGTTTGAACTACTTTTCAAGTATTCAGGTTCAAAAAGACAAAACCTAGTGTTGTTCCTTTTTTTTTTTTTTAATCTCCAAGCATTAACAAATCTACTTTTAGAAAGGTAATCCTTTCTGAAAAATAAGAATCCTAAGCCCTCCTACCTTGAATCATGTACAGAAAATTTAATAAATTGTTCGTAAATTGAAGTGAATTAATGCATGTATAAAAATTAATCAATATATCAGTGTACAGGGATTTGTATGTGCACATCTGTATCCAGACACATTCACTGTTGCCAACTCTTAAAACATTCTCATGGTGCTCTCCTTAAAGGCTTGGCTTCCTGAGTCATGTAATTACATGGGTCTCTGTTTGAATTTTAAACAAAAACTAGTTCTTGCCTGACATATTCAAAGACCCTAATACAATATAAACAATTTTTGAAACAAACGAGGATTTCAGGGCCTGAATAAGAGGCAAGGACCTAAGTGCTTTGTAAGTTTTATCAAAACACAAAACAAAACCAGCTAACTTTGGATTATTTTTATATAAATAAAAATTTATTTACTTTAAAGTAATTTAAAGTAAATTATTTACTTTTAACCCAATTTGTTTTCAGATGATGCCTCAGTTTTTTAAACTTCGTCACCACTTTTGGCAGGAGATTATCAGTAACTGCATTGTGATAGGGATATTAAAAACTACAGTAGAGGTGGGGAGAAGTTTAAAATGTCTCAAATTTTTCCTTTAACCACTACAAGCCTATCTGAATTGAAGGCTGTGGCATGGAGGGAGGCAAGGGTAATTCCAGTAAGAAAAGCCAAACACAGAATGACCTGGAGCAGGAGGAGGCAAGTTTCTCTGGCTCTGGGATTTTTCAATCCACATGGTGCTTTCTGGATACTTATAAGGCTAAACTAATGCAAATTAAAGGTTCTTGGTATGGAACTGGAGCCCCTGAACAGCTCCTGCAGAGAGACCAACCTCCTCCCTGTCAGATTCAAGCAGCAGATGGAATCCCTCAGGCTCAGATGAGTGTATTTCAAAGCAATAGTTATACCATATTAAATTAAATTTGTCTCTAAATCTTTGCTCTGTGTAAGAATTAATCCTCATGAACGATTGTAAAATATATAATCGCTTGAGGAAAAAGTCTATTTGGGATTAAACTGAACGGTTAGGCTTAACTCAGATAGGCTACAGCCTGTATCCTGGTTGCCACAGGATGCTTTCTGGAGCAGTTCCTCCGGGCTCTGACACCTGGGTCAACCAGCATGAGACAAGAGACAGTGAACAGGGAAAGTACCTCTTCTTGCTCACAGAAAATGATGTCTGTACAAAAGTAACACAATATTGCTGACAGCTTGTAGAGCCTTGTGCAGGGAAGTAATTTCTTCTGAGGTGAAGTTATCCAATTTTAGCCTCTGTGCTGAGACTTACAGATGCAAGGAAAACTTCCTTTAGTAGTATTCTCACACAGCACTATATACAGAAAAAAAATATGAGCCTGACCTTCCTCCTGTGGGAGGGAAGAAAAGTAACTATTCTGAGAAGGAAGGTGTATAGCATGATAGATATTTGGATAGGGTAGAGAGAATAGAATAGAATAGAATAGAATAGAATAGAATAGAATAGAATAGAATAGAATAGAATAGAATAGAATAGAATAGAAGAACAAGTTGGCAGTAATGGCAGAAGTGATCATGATGTGACCAGAAGCTTGGCTGAAGCCACCGACCCATATCAGTTATGCCATCTGGCATGTGACAAATTCATTTCAGTCATCATAGGCTTGGGCTGCTTTAAAGAGAGAGATGGAGCAGTACAGGGCTCTGTCTCATTGCTAGTACTGTGTTTCTGACAGAACAAATATCAACATCACAGTCTGGCTACTTTCTTTTCCCAGTTTAGAATAATTAAGACTCTGGGAAAACAAAATGTCATTAAGAAATACAGTGGTTATTTGATTGTACTTAGAAAACTGTAATTTTCCTCTTATTCTGATAATTACATCAACTAAGTCTGTGGATGTTTGCTTTATTATTACATTTGTCAGCATCTGACACTAAAAATCTCTGATAAATGCCCTCAATTTCTCTTCTAGAGTAATGTCATTAGCTTCTAAGTAAACAAAATACTTAATATGTTGCTATAGCAGTGGTTTGAGAAATACATGGTGACCCGCATAAAGAATTAGCACAAATTAGAGAAGCATGCACTAAGACTATAACAAAATCAGAAATTGGATATACTGCTCTAAGAGGCACAGTCTTTGTGACTGCTAACATGCCAAATTTGTGGAAATTAGCACCACCCTGTCTGAATTATATCTCCCCCACAAAGAGCTGGGTTTTTTCCTTATCTTTAATATCAGACTTGTGCAGAATTGACTATACCACCTACCTATACGGCTAAAATAAAAGCACATTGTAGTGGTAGTAACACTTTAGGAATCAGACTGACAAGTGTCAAAATACTGCCTTCTTAAACCTATCACAGCATCATGGCCCAAAGGCAAAGAAATGAACAGAGAAATCAAGAAAAACAGATATTTATTTTACTTCAGTATTTCTGTGCTCAAGTAAAAAACACTTGTAAAATGTCTCTGCTGGGGAAAAACAGTTACAAAGAGCAAAAGAAGGCATGAGACTTTCCAGAAGGAAGTGAGGAGAAAGCATGTGATGCTCAACGCTGCTGAGGCCTTTGGTTTTTTACCACACCTGTACCAAGTCTGTGACCCATGCCAGAGACAAGACTCTGGCTCAGTAACAACTAAAGCTGACTGACCTCACTCCTGCATCTGGAGGCTGCCTCCCTGGGAGCCAGTGAGATGTCTAGTGTCTCCAAACTGGTTTGTTCCACAAAGGAGTCCACTAGGAGTAACCCAAGACAAAACAAAGGGTGGGCTATCAGAGACAGGAACCTTGGGGGAAACAAAGTGAAGTAAATTGAAGGAATTGGGACACTCCTAAAGCAGCCTGCAGGAAAGCTGCTGCACTTTACATGGGAATGTATTTTTCTCACCTGCAGATCCTTACAAATTGTCCTATCCCAAATTCAGGCCTACTGACAACTGCATAATATTTCCCAACTACTTTTTGCAGACCCAGAGTGTTTATGGACCATAAGCTGAACACTACTCGGCGTCTTAATTTAAGTGTAAGCGCATCCAGAGCATCCATTCTTAAGAAGAGACAACAGAGTGACTGAAAGACACTTCCACTTACTCAGAACTATGAGTATTTTAGCTTATTGTACACTGCAACACATAACCATAATCACAAAGCATGTAAATGTTACAAAGTTTAGTTCAATACAATCTTCTGCCTTACCTGCAATGGCTGCTACTTGTATTCCTATGGAAGAAGAGGCTTCAACCACTTACCTTTAGGAATATGTGTTACCTGTGCTGCTACCTGTAGTCAGGTTAAAACCAGCTTTGGCCCAGCATCAAGAAATGCAAACCATTAATGTAGAGATATCATGAGAAGCATGCCAGGGAACCATCCTCCAACTCTTTGTTTCCACCTCCTGCTACCCTGCTGCCTTATCTTGGGCAAGCATTTCATATTTGGTGCACCTCATCTATGGAATTACAGGAGGGAGTCTCTTGCCTTTCTTTGCAAGGGACTCCACTGATGTCCACACACAGAGCTCAGCATCACTCAGGGAGACCTGAGTGGTACCTGTCAGGCTGCAGGTAGGGTCATAGCTGTGAAATGAAATCCCACCAAACACCTTCAGGAGATGTAGGAAACCTGAGGAAAAAAAATCATCTGTTGGAGCCAGACCCCTGGGCACTACTTGCTGTATTTATCAGCCCAGTTCTGGCTGAACTGTGGCTGGTTTAGACTAATAAATGAACAAATAAATAAACAAAATTGCGCCAAAGAGTATATGCTCATTCATACCACACTACCAGCAGTAAAGGTGCCTCCAAATGACCTGGCTTCTCTCCTTCTAATCTTGGTTTCCTATGCACCATATTCCCCAGAGCTTCCAGTCTCAGTGTTAAAGATCCATTTGCAATCAGTAAAGAGGGCTACATGAAGATTGAAGCATTTTTAAAGGCCTGTAAAATGTAATTATTAGTACTTTTAGGAAGAAATGGTTGAAGTGGACCAAAAACCACTTAAATTTTAAGTAGCTCTTCAGGTAAGTAGTTTCTAAAAAATATCATTACTTCAATATAAACAGCCCTATATATATATATATATATATGTTACCTCATTTCATCTAACACAATTCTCAGTACTATACTCACATCCCCCAAGTACGTATTATAACCAGGCAATCCTATTACTCGTTGCCATAATTTAAGAGGACAAGTACAACAAGTGAAATGTAATTTCTTACAGATTTATTTAAGCATTACTAGGTGAGAGAAGGATGATGAAATCAGATACAGGACAAGCAAATACACTTAAATGTTCAAACCTGATTTTTACAAAAGATTCTGCAAAATAGCCTTATGCTTCCCTACAGTGTGCAGGAACAAAGCTTCAAATTACTTATCCAAGTGCCTTTCAGTTACTGGCACCAGTTTTTCTTTGGATACCAGGAATGCAGGCACATATCCAACACTCATTCAAATCTGTGGGAAGTTTTCCACATACATAACTGGGCCTTTACATCAGACTTCTCAACTAAGTGACAAAGCTATCATTTCTGGGAAAAAAATTAAACCAGTATGACTTTCTTTGAACACTCAGGATGATTGTCTCCATTCTCCCTCTGAAAACTTCAGTCACACTTACAAGGCTGACGGGAACTCCGACAATTTATCTGAAAAATCCTACTTTAGAATTACAGCAAGAATACACACTTTCACAAATTCACAGCACTACTGACAGAATCTGTTTTGATATTAGATATTAAAATGACTTAATGGAATTTTAGATTAAATTTTGCTAATACTTAAGCATTACAACTAATCCTTAAGCATCACAAAAGGTTCATATTCTGTATTTTCTTGCAAGACAGACATGAGTTCATTAGAAGACATTATTTTATTACACATCTAACATGGCATAACAAGTGTTATTTACTATACTTTCTCAAATTTAGTCTAGACTTCAAAGTATTTATCATAGTAGTTGCAAATAGCAATCGTGGAAAAATCTCTCGAAGGTCAAATATCTTGATCAAAAAACTGAAAATAAACTGAAATACCTGAAAATCTTGACTCAGAGAAAAACATTTATCCTGGTGGAAGAAGAACACACCAAAAGAACACATGTAAAGACTAAAGAGAAACTCTCGAAAAAAACATTCTAAATTCTCAGAGGTTCAGTCTGAGATTTTTTTCTGAAATATTTTTTCTGTACTTTTTCCCATTTATTTACTTTAAACTTTTGATGGTACCTGTACAAACTGATGCAGACAGGACACAGGAACAATGACAAAAAAAAAACATGGATGAAAGGCAAAGAGTAACCCCACTTTTGTTACCTCACCAACCAAGGATCACCAAAAAAGCAGACAGGAGAGGTGAGAAGTGGGAACACAGGCTCTGCAAAGCTTGGTCCATGGTGGAGGACCAGCAAACCTGCTGTTTTTTCCTGTATTTCAGGGATTCACGCAAGTATAATTTACCACTGTGCTTTAATCTTGCCCACAGGAGGGCAGGATTCTCAAATATTTCTGATAGGGTGCCTCCATGTCTACCACAAGCCTATGTTTCCTATACACAGCTGTTCTACACGTCTAAAATACAAGGACAAACAATAATTAGTATGATACATGTGTTTTTCAACAGCCAAACAGCAAGTCACCTGAGCATGTTTACAGCCCTCATCAATCTTCCATTTCTCCCAGTACCTGATGACAGATCCAGACTGGTCCAAAGCAGCAGGTGATGGTAGAGAGCACCTTCCACTACTTTGTATCCTTACACCATTGTATATCCAAGTCCAGCTCTACAATATCTGCAAAAGCTTTCTGGGACCAGGCCCATGGGATGGGTGACAGTGTGGAAATGAGGACTTGGAAGAGAGTCCAAATTTGGAGTATAACAGTTTATTGTAGCATTTAGATCTTAATGTTGAAGGGATGTTTCCTACTTATTTTTATAGCTTGAAAAGTGGCACAGGAGCCATCCAGCTGGTCCAAGAATTGCCAGTGAAAATGCTGAGAATCCAATGATTGTCTCCTAAATTAAAGAAATAAGGTTAAATAAAGCCAGACAAGTTGAAATGCTCTCAGATTAAGATGTCTATTGCCAGGCAAATTATGTGTTATTATTGAACTTCTGCAGCTATAATTCCAGGGATGTGACAGATTCTAAAGGAAAAATAGTCCACAGAGAATTATTTTACATGTTTAAACTAAAAGCACTAGCACTCTATGGCAGTTGGAAAGAAAAGTACCTTAGTCCATTCCATGCACCAACATGCTTATACAAGTCACATTTAAAAAAATAAAAGGCACATTAAAATATATTAGACAAATGTCTTATTTTCCTGCAGATTCAGTGCATTTTATGCATATTTCTTGAGCTTTTAATAAATAGAATCTCTATAGAAATGGGGTTATTTGCTTAATAGTTACAGTAGCACAGCTTACTACTATTCAGATAGAAGATCTTTGGATATTTACTAACACTGGGAGTTGATACAATAGGGCAGAGAGTTGCTGCCTAATTTTTAGTTAAATTATTTAGTTAAATAAATCTAGTTGGTCTTCTATAATCACATGCTGGAATACTTGTACTGGGGACAATAATCAAAGATTATAAAAGGCACCCCACAGAAATTAATTTTGTGACATGTGTCTGTAGGATGCTATGACAACACTCCCTTCCTCTCAGGCACACGTTTCCCTTCCAGGAAGTGGGAGGAGATAAACTTCGAGGAGTGGAGGGAGCTCCTGGGGAGAGCTGGTTTTTAGTTGGGATGAAGAAAACAAGTATTTTCTATATGAAAAAGAACAGCAAGAGAAAGCTCTTCCAAACAGATGGACTTGCATGAGGGAAAAAAAAAAATAAAAATGAGAAGGTTCGAAGACAGAACTCACCAGCAGCCCTACTTTGTCCTCAGGTGGGGAGCTGTGGATCCAGCGACTGCTCCCACCAGCAGACCTGAAGCAGAAGAGTCGGGATGCACAGTGCATTACAGGACCCATTATTTTAGCCCGGTGAGGAGAGAACACAGCTGGGATATCCTGACTAAGGAGTGACTACTACTGCCGGGGATTTTAGTCCTTTTTCTTTTCTATTGCTCAAAGCCTGTAGAATGCTGGACTGTCTTCAATGAAGAGTGCTCGACTGTTAAGTCCCTTCGTTTTTAAGCTGGGCGCAAGAAGCAGCAGCACCTGCCCCTGGGTTATCAGCAGCAGGAGTTTGTGCCTGCGGACTGGGAGAGGAGCACCCGGCGATGTTGCAGCCGCCTCCCACGGCCTCACTGGGTTATGCTGCTGAGCCCAGGGGTGGGAGGAGTCTGTCTGCTGATGCTGTGAGCAAAGTGGAGAAAGCTGTCTGTCCTCCCACCTACAAGAACCTTAAAAATCTTTTTTCCCCTATACACATGTGTCTCCACACAAATTGCTTGCACCCCAATTACATACACTCTGGAATTCCTGTTTGCAGTTCACTTACGACTTTTATTCAATAAATTGACCCACAAATGACTAGTGCCTTGAATAAAATACTTACCTGCTCCCACTGCAGAGAATATCTCCTTCCTGCACACCCTACCCAAACCATCATTAATCCATGTGTACAGTGGAGCTGTGAGGTTTCCCAGCTGAGAAAGCAACCTTTCACAGCAGGGAAATGTGAACTCACCTGCCTGGGTTCAGGATCAAAGCAAAATGTGTTATAGGGTAACAAAGGCAGAAAAATGCATCAGCGTTTCTGGTAGGAGATTATTCAAGCACACAAGTAGCTGAGCAGACACAGAAGATGCACATATCTACTCCTCTGCGTGCAGAGCTGGAGAGCTACAATGCCATGACACTAAGCCTAAGCTTAGGAGCTGTTAGCCCAGGAACCAGCACCGTGCTAATTAAGCAACTCATCTTGCAAACTGGGGCTGGTTTATAGCCAGTCAGCTTTCAGCCATAGCAACCAGACATCTGACAGTCTATGCAGATCTGTGTGAAATGCATTACTTGTGCACTCAAAGGTAGAGAGGCAGGGAAGTAAATAATCCTTCCCTCAGATATGGACTGTGGACATTTTTGATAGTTGAATTCTGTGCTCATTATATGCAGATATGAAGGTTTTTACTCAGCTGCAGTAAACAGGTGATTTATTAGATTCCCTATTCATTTCTAAAGGTATTTTGTTAAATTTTGCTGTGCTTTCTCCTGCTTTTAATTATCAAATCCTGAATCATATAGCTATAGCATTCTTCTCTAGGCTTCTTGTCAGACTACACCCTTAAAGCTCACTTCTAAGAGTCTGCAACACACTGATGGTGGGGAGAACCTCAGCATGAGGGTTTTTGAAACCATCCAGAATATGTTAGCAAGGTGTGAAGAGCAAGGAGTTAGAAGTCTACACAAACAAACAGTAGTGGATGAATGATCAAACAGTCATATCTGGCAGGTTATTTGCCAGAGCTGTGGTTTTATCTCAGTAAATTTAATTGCTTGATTTTATGGAGGATGAGACAACAAAGGTTTTTTCCTGTAAATTCTCCCCAAACACTAAATATCCTACCTGTCTGAAAAAAATACAGAATTATCCAGAAATAAATATGTCTGAAAGATGTGTCTAAAGCAACCAGAAAGCAAAAGACTGATTTACATTCAACAGCTGAGGCAGTAGCAGCTAAGCACATGGTAGATAACCCTAAGCAACCAAACTTCCTGAGACAGACCCTCTAATAGCAAGAGATTGTCCTAGATATATCATACATGATGTTTTAAAATAATAGGGTTTGAGTTCTGCTGCTTGTTTTCAGGTATTTTGTTTTGTGTTTCATGCTCTCTGCACTGACTTTCTTTTTCTCTACAGTTGTGAAAATTGGAAACTTCACAAATTTATACTGAGATTCTCTTTTCTATCCCCTGCTCAGACTACTCTAGCATTAATTCCTGTATTAAAATGAAATCAAACACTATCCTACAATAGCAACAGTGCCTCATTAATTTTGCCATGATTGGCAGTTATTTTTCAGCTTTCTGAACATTCACTAGAAAATGAGTTATAATCTTATTTTTCTATCAAATAGTCTGTGGGGATGAAAGGGTTAAAAATGAGAGCTTGGCAAGGAGCAAGGAAAACTATTTTTTTCTTGAACTGTTTTTTTTGCTCAAAGACCAACATTACACCTGGGAGATATTTCTCTCAGTGTGAGAAAATTCATGTATTTGTATTCACTTTGGGTTGTTTTCTGTCTGCTATAGAAGAACTTTCTCACCCAGATAACAAAGTGTTGTTAACAAACATAACATTCCTCAAACAGGCTTGCACCCTTTTTCTAATACAGAAGGGAGATAAGAAGTTCAGAGATTGTAAAACACAGCCTGAAGAAGATTTGTGCATGCCCAAGAACCCTTTTTTCTGTGAGCTGTGGTCATCTTGGTGTTACCTGCATGTATTTGGTTCACACACCTTCCAATAACTGAGCTGTAAATCCAAACCACTCTTCCCCATTACCATAATCCCTGCTCAGACAGTGCTGCACCCTGGCACTGACAGCCAGACCACTGCTATTTTCACACAGCACTGAACAATATTTGTCAAAAGTGTCCCCCAAAAGGCTCAGCTCTTCTTGGCTCAGCACTGGCCCTTTTGTTCCTCACTCAGTCTGCCTCATTCAGTGCCTGGAGATGCTCAGCCTGCTCCAGCCTCCCCCATACACACATTGCCAACCATCCAGACAGTACTTATACACTTGTGAACACAAGTAGGAGTTTTCTCACATTAAGTTTAGATTTGAAGAGCCTTTTGCTGTTCCTAGATTTGTTATTGGTCCCGTCAGAATGGCAGGAGGACATCAAAGCTCTCTTGGCACAGCTTATCCAGGTGCTTTCTTCATCTTGACTACCATAAAAATACATTCTGTATTTTTCCTTAAATATGTGGGATTTTCCCAAAGGGTGGTTCCATGCTCCTTCACTCTTTCAGAGCCCTATTTTTAAGAGTATTTGCTCCTTAGACAGCTGTCATTGGAACAATTTGCTTTTGAATTGCTGAGGTCCCTTGTTCATTAGCTAGTACCATTTCCTCACATCTTAGCTGGGAGGGCAGGTCCTAGGGCAGGTTCTCCGGCCACTGGTACAGTGATACAGGTAATAACATTCCCATTAGTGCCAGTGCAAAGCACTTTCAATTAATATACAGAGACAGCACCCACCCCCTGATTTTGTACCTCATTTTCTCCCTCATTTGCTCCTGGGGGAAGATCGTTCTTAACAGCATAAGGTTCTTCCAGCAGTCTGATTTCTGCACAAGGCTACGTGTTTATTTTATTTAAAAAGGTGAGTTGACTGTGCAGGAAGTCATATTTTCCATGGTACTTGGTTTCAGAATATTGTCTGAGGCAACCAAGCCTGCTGCACAGAGAATTGTTAACCCTTCCTGGATATAAACATTGAAATCCTTATTTTACAGAGAATATAACATACAAAACAAAACACATATTGAAACTTCTCTGAAAATTATCACTCATTATCACTAATCTTCAGATCCACAGTCCTGATTACTCCAATTACATTATTGGAGAGATAATTTTTAACCACTGGGGGTTTCGTGTGTTTTTTTTTTCTCTGTTCTGTCTATAATAATACTCCCACAAATCAATCTTTTGTTATTATATTTGAAAGACTATTTGTGATTGTCTTTGCTTTTCTACAGAAGAAAACATTTCAGTAGGAATGAACGAGTTTCTGAACTATTACTGTCAAAAAGATTAAAGATGCATCAAGATATAGGAGAACCCAAAACACGAGTCTTACAGCAATATAGATTAAGGCAAATTGTAATGATGGTGGTATTTAACCTGTAGAACTATGGTGAAATATAAGAATTTAATTTGAAAATTAAGTAACTAATTACCTTGAAGTTTTTTGAAGGCTGGGGTTTATTTTCTTTTAATGAGAAATTTCTAACATTGTAACTTGCCCTTCGTAAGTTTCATATTTGGAAGAAAATAAATTCTATTTCTACTACTTGGACACATTTTTAAAAACTGCTTTCAATAAAATTAAATATATTTGACATTTATAAATGTGCCTGATATCAGGAATACTTTTTCCAGAAATTACAACTCAATAGTTTTAGTAGAATAGAGGATTTGGTGTCGATTCTACTGTGAGCTGCTTCTTTAGATACAGAATGACACGCTTTGCAATAGGCACAATCTAGGTGAGTTATAACATAAACATTCATGACCTTTTCTTTCTGAACCTTACTGGAACACTTGTTTAAACTGTATGGGAAGCAGCTTTGGAAGAAAGTAGTGTAAGTGGGGTTTTTTCAATGCAGCAGTGGGACCTGCTCAAGGTGAAGGGACTCCCCCAGGCAGGGTACCCTGTGTGTCCCCGAGCTGCGGCCAGGGCGCTTCTCACTCTGCCACCTGGGGATGGCAGAGCTCGGTCCCGCTCACGTTTCACAGAGGAAAAGCTCATTCCCTTGAGTGAAGTTTCTCCTGAACTTCTAGAATGTATCAGAGAAGAACCAAATGCTGGGATCAGATGCTGCACGCTAATAATGCGGAATACATATTGCTCAAGAGCATTGCCCAAGCAGGCTTAATAACACTGAAGTCATCACTGTGTTTTGAATAAACATACCATTTCCAAGCTAATTATACATAGCATTTTGCCTTGAGCATTTACTGAGTATTTGACATTTTACAGTTTCTGAGCAGAAGACAAAATTGAAAGCAGGTATTTTTTTAATATAATCCTTCTAAGAAAAACAGCAAATTAATTGTCATGTCCTTGAACACAGACATAACAGACTTCTTGTTCGTAATTCTACAGCTGTTTTGATTCTAAGGGAAAAAAAATTGATAGTGTCCTTCCTCTCAGTTCCTGTCTCCAGTGAATTCATCCCCCAGACTTTATCGAGGTATCTAAGTTAGGAGCATGGACATCATAAATTCTTTCTATCATTGTTTTTGATTTCTTCAATTGTACAGATCTTCCCTTTCTACCACTGTGCTCCTAAAATCTCAAGCTACAATACATATTGCCTTCTACTGACTTTAAGAGAGGCTGTGCTCCTAACAAAGACAACTTGGTTAAGTAGTGACATTTGATGGCATGAATCATTGCCTGACTGCTCCCAGGCTCAGAAAATCAATCAGGATTTTCACAATTGGTGTGGACTCTCTGCATGGATCTATCAGTATCCATACTCATGAATGAGAATAGGTATTTCCAAACACTTATGAATTTCATGCAAAGAATGGCTGGTACATTATATTACTGCAAGTATTGCTTCAATATTTAATAAGTCTGCTATGCACAGTGTGTATATAAAAAAAGGACAAAGTATGTTCTTGAATTTGCCATATGTATTACCCTAAGTAAAATAGACATAATATGACTGACATAACAAAACAGCGTGTCTAAGTGCAAAGACATATAAATACTGAGGAGAAATGTGAGCAAGGAGGAAAGGAGGGAGAGGGGAGTAGTGAGGAAGGAGATGAGGGACCTCGGGATCAGAGCTTGCTTCTTCAGTTATTCTCAAATCCATTTAATTTTAGAAATATCAGTAGTGGGAAATAGAGAAGTCCATCTCTATTGGTGTCTCTCAGAGATCATTGTTAAAGGTTCCACTTAGGCACTGAGGTACTGCAGAAATTGGGACACTGCTCTTGCTTTCAGAACCTGACTGCCAATTTGTGTAAGAGTTTAGGGTAACTCCACATCCAGTTGTCAGAAACTCATTCTCCATCCCAAATTGTATTTATAGCATGTAAAGGCTGAAGACCAATCAGGCCCTGCCCTCTTGCTGTGAGACTGTATAAGGGGAGAAAGAAATGAGTAATTTAGTTTATCAACATAAAATCCCCCCTTTGGTTTACTGAACAGAGCACAGAAGAGATAATGAAGACAACTTCCTAGGTGAACAGGTAAAGCCCAGCCAAATGTTCATGTGCCTTGATCAAGGGCACAGCACCTCAAAAGGGCAACATGATCCTAGGCTCTGATTAACAGCATTAACAAGGAAGTCTACATATTATGGGTTTTACTAAACTGTGTTCAGATTCCCTCCTCCTGAAGTGTAGGTAAGTAACACCAATGACACCAGAAGACCCAGAGCAGGTTTGACATGCTATTGCATAAAGCTTATTAAGAATGGCACCAGGCGACATTTTTGTCATTTACTTCAAGCTCAGTCAGATCAACAATAGCAAAAATAAACAAGCTGAAAAAAATATTCTGTAACATATGACTACATCAATTTATGCTGGAATCAAGCATATTCAAAAGCAAAAGGTTTATTAAACAATGTTAAATTTTCTATTGCTATTTTAATACATTGCAAGCTTTTAATTTAATTTCTTCTGGCTTTTTATTATGTTTGTTTTTTAATTGTATGGTAATTTTTTGTGCATGCTGTTTTGTTTTGAGTGTAGTTTAAACCTCTGACAGCTTTCCATCTTCAAGACCCATTTCACACTGTAGATGGCACTAATTCATTGTGCAACACCAAGCAGGCTCAGTTACCTACAGCTGATTGGGTGTATAACGTCTTTGCTCTGGGTTTTTTCTCCTGAAGAATAAGATTTTTATCCACTTGTTAAGTAGCATGAGAAACAACTTAAAATTTGCTTGAAACCTGGGACAAAAGATACTCTCTGCTGTGCTTTTGGCTGCTGTATGCAGTATACAACATTTTTGTTCTGTAAGCTCAAACAATAGTCAATGGTGTAAGAGCTGGGATACAGGGATTACTTAACATGACTAGGCTAGAATTTCTCCCACGGTTCTGGCACAGTTAAATCCAGCAAAGTCCCAGCTGAAAATCTGAGCCTCTGAACGGTACAGTTCAGTGTGACTGGTTGCTCCTGGGTGTGCTGGGGGCTGACAGGCAATCTGAACCCCAGACACTGAAAGGCACTTCCTGGGAAGTGCAGGCACTATAAGGAGGATGGTGCTTTCTGCTTCTGTTTCTGTTTCATATCTGTTTCAAAGCAACTGCTCTGAGAAAAGCTGAGCATTTTGCAAGTTCTTCCAGCAGATATTTCTGTAGGTGGTGAAGACCCAAACTGGCTGCTACCCTTTTTGCAATCAAATCAAAGCAAAAATAATCAATATATTGCTAACACTGGTAGAAGCAATGGAATTCCTTTGAAAGCTATTTGACTTTCCTAAAGAGCCTTTGTGACAATTTGAACATTTATCTTACATCCACCAGTCAGTTACAGTGTTTCTATCCATTTTAGTGGGACAATATCATATTTTTGCTTCAGACACCAAAATTTCAATACTTTACCTTGAACAGTATTTAGCTTTTCTGTTTAAAATGTAGATGAGTTTTTTGGGGTTTGGTGGGGGTTTTTTTGTTTTGAGTTTTTTTGTTTGTGTTTTTTTTGTTGTTGTTGTTTGTCTGGGGGTTTTTTTAAGAGCAGTAAGAGAGCTAAGTGCTATTTATATTTTTCCCTTGGAACCTAATGAATAAACAAATCATAGTCAGGAGTCCCAGCTGGTATAAACTGGCACTGTACAACTGAGGGCAATGGCACTGGGCCAACTCGGACGGAGGAAGGAGACAACCCATGGTATGATCATTCAACACACTGGATTTTGGACAAGACAATAAAAAATTCATCCAAATAGCTGATTGTTATCAGATGGAAGCTTGCAAAAGCAAGCCAGTCAGTTCCCCCATTTGTCCAGCTTGCATAAATGTACTGTGCCTACTTTTAAAATCACCAGAGATATTGTATCTTTTTTCATGAGGTCTCAAGAACACATAATCTTTTGGATTTTTCTGCTGTTATGGGTAGGCATCACAAAGTAATTGCCATTTTCAACTCTGGAGGATACTGTAATCCTGGGTCCAGTCCAGAGCCAGGCCATTCATTTCAGTTCATGGTCTTTGACATTTTTGTCTTCTGCCTGCAACACTCATTTTACTGCTTGCAGAGAATTACAGACTGAACATGAATACTATCTGTAGGAATCTTTGGGTACATCTCTGGTGAGCAACAAAGAAATGCCCAGCACCTTGCTAAATATCTGTACTACTCTTGGAATTAGGTTAATAGCTCCAAGCAGTGATGTAACAGCTTGGCAGCATTAGTTCCATTGCTCTAATAAAAGACTTGCTCACCAAGCCTAATCCTGGATTGGTCTCTCCAGAGCACAGGTGTAACTCAGCAGGGTATGGATTGCAGTAGATGTTAGGCCACAAGGCTGGGTGCTATCCCTATAGCAACATACAAACTACTTTTGGAGCTATGCTAGAATATAAACAGGTCAAATAAAGCAACTCTTTAGAAAGTGAAGTAGAAAGAGAATCAGACACTAAGGGGGAAAATTACCAGGATCTTACATTAATTTATTTTTTTCTTCTAATATCATGAAAGGAATTGGTGGGCTCACCAATTCAACAAAGCCTCAGAGTCCTGTCTGTACCCTAAAACAAAATTTTCACAGCCATATTATGCTTTGACATCCTCAGACAGCTGCAAAGGTCTACAGAAGCAGAACTGGTCTTACCAAGGTAATACCTTCTGGCACATTAGGCTCCTTTATTTTGAAAGTGGTGAGTAATGAGGTGAATGCCACATGCAGCACAGCAAACAGCAGCAGCTTATCATTGCTTATATGATTCATAGCAGAAATTAATTTTAAGGAGGGATTTGAAAAAAACCTTTCACACAGATCTCCTCCCATGTACATGGGATGGCCTGAGGCAGACGATGAAAGTGCTTGGGAGAAAACAAAGATCACTCTTCAGTGAGCATTAACTTCAAAGGTAAAAGGGAGGCAGAGTCAAAATCTTGAAACATAAACAAAACTAGTCTTTCAGCACATTATTAATTTAAATCACTGTGATGAGATATCAATTTCAGTTTACTGCATTCAGGGCTCACTTTCTCTGTTAGGATCTGCACCTACATTCTGAATACAAAAACCCTTGAATCATCAGTCAACATCTGACACAGATTAAATCTATTTCTATTTAATAGGGGCTTCCAAAGCAATCATCTCATTCAGGCAATTGCTGTAACTCTGGCTGTTAGCTCAAAGCCTTTCATGGGATATATGAGTGCTACCCATTCCATATACATTGTGGGCAGGTACAGCAAATTCTAATCCTTGGTTGCAATGCTCAAGGGATACAGTCTCTCATCTCCAGCAGTTATCCAGTGAATATAATAGGATCCCACTATGTTCATACAGGACCTCCTCATCTTAAATTCTTATTTAAAAGACTCATCAGAATCTTAGTGTCAGTATTTATGTGAAATTCCTTGCACTTTTTCCTCTCATAACAAGATACTACCAACACTCAACATTATCTCAGATCTCACAGCAGAAGTCATAGATTTTCATTAACTGTTACTTCTTTACTAAAACCTGTCAATAACATTTCATTTATCTCTGAAATGCTTTGTGGCTTGGTGTGGAATTGCAAATCCCCCTGGCACCTTCAGCCCTACTACTGTCAGGAAGCAAAACAGGTCAGTCCCACCTGTGGAACAGCCAACACTGTTGTCTTACATGCCTCTCAGTTTGGAAAAGCAAAATACCTTCAGTCAATGCTTCATAGCTTATTTCTTTCCAGGACTTGAGTCTTCATGAGATGAGGAAGCCACACCAGTTTATTGATTATTTCCTCATGCTCTTCATCCACATGAGAGCCGAGGATACTGCTAGAAGAGAGACTGAAGGGACAGGTAGTAACTGCAAAGTGCAAAGAGTGAAGGTGAGGCAGCAGGGGAGTCACCTTGAACTTTTTTTTATTCTTCCAGTTGATTTAAGGGCAAAATGGTGAGAAATATATCTTGAAAATGAGCATTTATCTGCATAAACTGCAGCAGCAGAAGAGCTTGGGTTCCTGAAACACTGTTCTACAAATTACTGGATAGATGTTCAGTCCACCTGGTCAAGAAGTGGGGATTGGTATCTTTGCTTTGTTTTCATAAGGGTCATAAGAAGGCTGTGAAGGACAGTGAGTAAATTCCCTGTACATCTCAGATATTTGTTTATTAATGCAAGAAACACAGGAAATGAACAAGAAATGCTGGGAATCTTAAATACAATAAACCAGCTGCTACTGAAATCCCACAAGTGAGAAAGGAATAATCCACCTTACTGTAGTAATGATAATATACACATAATGACAAATTTGAGACCAGCTAGCAGAATCAGCCAAAGGTATAAATTTGTAAGCCATGGAGATTTAGCATCTACATATTTATTAATGAAAAAAATATATACAGAACAGATTGTCCAGAAAACTCTTAGGAGATGTTTAATGATGTGTTTATTCTGAACACAGGTAGAAGAGCTCCCTTTCCATTCGGTTGCAAGTAGTAGAGAGAGACTGGTTGAGGATGTAGAGAAAAGGTAGCTGAGACTAGAAAGTGTTCCTCATTTTTGTGAAGGGGATGAGGAAGAACAGCAAAATAAAGACCATAAAGTCTGCTTTCTATGAAAATCAGTGAACTCACAGATCCTAAGGAAAATATGACCAGGAGGAAAAGAAGTTTCAGAAAATTTGTCCTTCCTCAGAAAAACATAAAGCACAGTTGCAGGGTAATGCAAAGTGGAGAAAGAACAGGAGGTGTGTGTGATGAATCAAACTTGTCTCAGTTACAGGCAATGCAACATGAACAAGGAAAAATTTAGACAAATAACAAAGGACAGAATATTCTGCACCCAGCATAACTGATTGCACAAAATACAAGAAGGTAAAATACTGGGAAGTATACTCAAAAGCATCACTTGTGAAGCATTTGGAGGAGTCCCCTACAGCACATGCTACTGGTATAACCTGTATGTCAATCTGGCATCTAGTTTGGGACCTGGATTTCAAGAAAGTTGTGAACTAATCACAAAGACAACAAAGAAGTATAAGGAAAGCAACCAAGAATCACAACATATCCAAGGGGAAAAGCTGAAGAAGTTTGAATTATTTAGTCTAAGCACAGAAGGAAGGGAGAAGGTGACTGTCTTCCAGACTTGTACAGTAAAGTATATGAAAAGACTAAGAGAATAAGAGAATAACCTGTTTCCTGTTTCTGCTGTTGACAGAACGAAATGTAGTGAACTTAAAATGCAGTAAGGAATATTTATATTTTCCTAGGAACATAGATTATTGAGAATTTGGCAGTGCTGAGTTAATAGTTGGACTCAATGATCTTAAAGGTCTTTTCCAACATAACTGATTCCATGATTCTATGCATAGAATAAGAATGCTTTATATGCATGTCATCAGTTCTCCCACTGATCATCTACTATCATCTTCCTAGCATGAACTTCCCAATCAGTTATATGATCCATACATTAAGTACATAGACAAATTCCAGTCAGTGCTACAAATTCAGTTGATGCTATGTAATCAAAGGCTGTATCTAAGTTCCAGTGGAAAACTGCTTTTAACATCAGTAACTGCACTTTATGACATCCAGATCCAACTGGGCCATAGCAGGGTCTAAACAGACAGATGATTTATAGGATTAACCTATTCTGGGTATAAATCAGGGATGCACATTAAAAAAAAAAAGTCCATATGCTGATCTTTGGTTGGCATGCTGCAGATCTTGGAAGGCACAGATGGCACAAGGCAGGAAATTTTAGGAAGAGAAATTACTGTCTCCTAGCTAAGTGCTCTTCTGGGAATCCAACCTTGCCTCTGCCAAAGAATAACAGTGTAATAATCAGCTATTACTTGAATTTCTCATAAGTTGTGGTTAGCTGCTTGTTCTTCATGTTCTCAGTGCTAGACTTGAAATCCTGAACCCAAGTTTGCAGGAGGGCAGTCTCACAGCTGCAACTGAACAGGACAGGACACGAGCCCTGAGCATGGCAGGTGCCACAGTGTTGCCTAGAGCCCACTAAGGCCTGGGTACCCAACTGAGCCCCCATAGCAAGCACATTCTCCATCTGAATAATTCTGTGCCTCATATTGTAATCTACGGAGTGGATATAGCAACTTTTGAGAAGGCTTTTTGAAAATTCATTAGTGTTTGTGAAGGATTCAGGTGCCACAGAAAGGGCTTTAGGAAGGTAGCTACTCTACATTTAGGTTGAAGTGTGCTGCAAAGTAGGCATAGTGTCACACTGAACTGTGAGGAGAGATCAATGTATTGAGTAACTGCTCATTCCACAAACATCTCACATTGTGCACACTGCGCACAGAAATGGGGGGGCGGGGGGAAAAGCACCATTTGATGAGTACTGCATGGTAGGAAAAGACCAGCAGTGCAGGTTTACACAGCCAAGGCAAGCAACCTCCATCATCATCAGTGGTTTGGTTTTGGCATCTTTCTCGGTACTGAGGAATTACAAAGAGCATTTACCAAGGAATGCAAGCCACAACAGGAGTGATTATACCCTCACCAAGACCATCAGTGATACCGTAGCATCAGTAACAACAACCAATCCCCTAATGTACATATAACAACCTCCTTTTAAGAACCCAACTAAAGGTTAATCCAAATAAAATTTGATTTACAATAAGGTAACATTGCTTTTAGGAAATGCTTTGGTAATCAGAGTGAGAGAGATTCTATGAATGTGCAGAAGTTAGCTACATAAAGGTCACACAGACAAGCCAATTAATTTTTTATGCTTAAATTTGAGATCTTGGTTGTACCTCCCAATGTAGGTTTGTCTCAATGTAAAGACCATGGGCTGCCCAGCATTGCTAGCCCACAGACTTCAAAGACTATTAATTCTGTAACTTCCTGGCATAAATCCCCACCAACGTTATCTTCATTCCTTAAGGTGCCGGGTTGTTCCATAGATAGCCAGTTATCTGCAGACCTCCTAATTTACCTTGGAATCTGATGCTCCTTCTTTCCCTTGCGCTCCTTCAAAGACCCCTGATGTAAATATCTTTTCTATCACATGCTTGGGCCAGGGCATGTTTAACATCTTCACAGTAATAGTTTGCACTGTTTTCCTGGTGAATACAACTATCTCACCTCATTCAATTCACCAGCCTTCCCAGAAGACCGCAGTTGCTCTGTGCCCTTCAGGTTTCCCCTGCACATACTGAGAGGGAATTATCTTCATCACAGAACAGGCAGAGAGCTCATTGCAGATCCCACTTACATGGCAGCTCCCATCACAGATGCCCTTGGGAAGCCTCCTTCTCCTCTTGTAGCAGCAAACAAAATCCTTTACCCTCACCTTCCTTCCTCAGCTCTCTTGCCAGAACACAGGGCTCTATTCATTTCTGTGTGAAGATCTGGTGATAGAAGGAATGAGCAAAACCAGGGCAGAAAGAGCACTTCTGTCACTGCTGTGATTCCACAGCACCTTTTCACACAAGGAAGCACAGGTCTTGCTCTGCCATCACTGGTTACAGAAAGTCAATCACTGTGGCTTGCATGTCAACTCCAGTCTGTTCTTTGAGGGTCTCTCAGCTGATGTGTACTGACCAATGTGCATATGAGTACAGCAAATAATTGTCTACAAAATTTTAAAGTAGGTTCAGATAGCGAGGAAAGCTCATATAGTAAGAAAGATAACACACAAAGAATAACATTAAAGAGCTAGTTATGGTCCAGATCTATATATTCACAGAATCTCATCAATACCACTGATAAAAATGAAGCCTGTTTAGAAAAATAAGCTTCAGTCTTCAGTCTATTTTTCAGCCCTTGAACATACAGTTATTGTGGATTAGTTACCAATAAACAGATAATATTTTAAATATTCTGAGCTTTTCTTTAGTGATTATGCATTTCCCTGAGTGCTGTAAATTTGAACTGAAATGAAACTAATTAAAAAATCAGGATAAACTGAACTTTAAGGATTTTATCTTTAATGACAGAAAGTCACACTTGAAATGGTCATGAATAAAACCATGTTATTTACCACAAGACAGGACCATATTTTCTAACTAATGCAGCTGACATTATTTCTGTAGTAGGCATGGTACCTAGAGGTACCTTCTGCAACATGTGGCATGGCCCAGCTCTCACTGAAAATTACACATATCTGGTTTTCCCACTGATTTGCAGGAGGTACCTTCCACAATCACATCTTCCAGTCAACAGATAAATTCTCTAGACTACGTACTGTAATCTGTGTTTGGCATACCATCCACCACAGAAGGACACTGGGTTTGATTACAGCCTCCACACCACACACCAATAAATATGTTATTAATAATCACAAACAATACACATTTGGAATGAAAATCAAATATCTAAAAGTCTAAGAAATTAATCACAGACAAAAAATGAAGCAATGGAAGTGAACTGTTTGGGTTTTTTTTTTCAAGTGTATTTTCTCTTCAATAAACTCTGATAAATATCATCCAAAGGGCATTTCAAAGCCTGATCTTCCTAGTGCAAATGAAGGGTAAGTAAACTGCAACAGACATTGGGGTTGGTTGTATTTTTAAAAAGTTGTGGCACTTAATCAATGTTTCCTAACACTCTTGAGTTCGTAGATAAAATGCAATGTGTATGTACAGTGATTATAAACAGTAAGTATTTTATAGAAGTCCCTGCAAAAACATGAATAAACCACTGATTCATTCTGTATGAGCAGAGGTACTGAGAACCGTTGTGCAGCTCAGACAGATTCTTACTCTGCTCTCTGTTCTAAAGACAAGATGACATTTTACAGTATTTAAGCATATATGTTATTCATTGGGACATCAAGAGATTGTTTTAAATTGATCAAACCAAAAGTATTTCAATCCTGATAAAAACAGAAGATGAATTTATTTCTCAGAATGTGGGGTGAGGATTATAATGAAATGATCAGGGAAGTGATGTGAGTGCACATGCTCTGGGGGTGTTTGTCAGACAGTGTGAATCTTCTATCCTCTCATCTCAGAAAACACATTACCTGCATATAAATTCAATTAGCTTCCATTTCCCACTCCTCCACAGCAAGGTTTGTAACTCAGTGTTTTATAACTTGTCTTCTGCACCAAGATCTCAGGTGGCAGAAGGACTTAGCTTACTTTGGTGTGCTTCCAGATGTCTAGTCCACAAGACCACACAATCCTCAAGGACAGTGACCGTGTGCTGCAGTCAAGGGCACACTGACCTCTACGCCTTAAATTCTAAAGTAAAAGAAAGCACATGGTAACCATCCTCACTTCCAACCTGCCAGATGTCTCTCCTAAGTTGTTACCCAACACACTCTTTGTCTCTGAGTCATAAGAAAGAAGATTTATTTTAGCAACTAGAAGGATGAGTATTGCAAAGCAAGATGTTTGTACTTTAACCATTCATTTTGACTAAATTCTAGTTAATGGTATTAGAATACTAAAAAAAGACCACTGACAAAACAAAAATTCAGCCTGCAAGACTTGTTTTCCTTTCTCATTTTCATTACCTATAAGATTATGAGCCAGGTTTGCTGGAGAATTGACTGGTCTTTTTCACCTAACAACAGAACTGGGAACAAGTTCATAGCTGGTTCCTCTCACCTGCAAACCAAGCTGTCGTTCTATTTCCCCTCAGTCTGAGAGCTCTGTGACCTGAACCTTACTTGTTTAATTTCAACTTGTTCTTACTTCTATGCTGCTCTCAGCAAGCCAGTGCTACAATTGTAACAATGATATTGTAAATCATGAATGACGTAAAGAGGCTAGGGTTGTCTCACACTGCTCCTATTTAAGAACCTCATCTGCAACAATTTCTCCTAACAGATACATTTAAATTAACAGTTCCATGTGTTTTAAAACTACCGGAGTTTAATTTTCAATCGTTTCTGTCTGTTGGCTGCCTGACTTTGGTAGCTCAGCCTTTCCTGAAGTCGCAGTGTGCATAAGGACCCAAAATGAGAAATAGATCAATGAGCTAAGAATATTTTTGCACAGAGGTCATAGACCTAAATCCTTATATATAAAAACAGGGTAAAATAAAACTAAGGTGAACACTGTGTATATGGTATTCCATGTCAAGGTTCCTAATAGCAGGAAATGGAAAGCAGGCTTAGGGCAGGTGCAAGAAAAGAGACAAAAATAGAATGTGGGAAGGTTCTAGCAGGCAACAGCTCAAAGAGGCTAAGCTCTGCCTGCCAGTCAGTTTTATAACCTCTCATGACAACAGCAACAAAAGCAACAACAGCAACAACAGCAACAACAGCTTGTTAAGACATCCCATCTACAAGAAATAGCCCCCCCTTGAACAGATACAAGCATAACCCTGGCAGCATGAACTGCATCGATTAAATTCCAATGATAAGAATTCCTTCATCTCTGGTACTGCGCAGATATGGAAGTCAAAGTTTGTGAGGCTCTTAAATACTGCAGTATCAGAGAATATATAAATAACTAAGATGGTTAAAACTCCAAGGAGTACATAATACTGTCTATAAACCCAGCTATGTTTTTTCTCTCTTTTTAGGCTGAAACCAGCAAGAAGACAGTCTAATATATGGGCAAATATATTAGAGGTTGTTTTATCCCTAGCTCCTTGGTAAGCTGCTGAGCACTGTGGGATGCTATGCCAAGTGGTAGTTAGGGAGGTCTGCAGCATTCAGGCAAGTTAATTACAGAGATGGAGGCCAGCAGGATGCCAACTGGGAGGAAAGCTTTCCTCCAGAAATGGACTGTCAGCAGAATCAGGAGAGGATGTAATCAGTCATAGCTTGCTTTTCCCAACCAGGTATGATCATAGATTTGGCTTTCAGCTTGCTGAGTATTTTCTAGCATGTGATTTAATCAGATTTTTGGCCCATGCACGGAACTTCTCTTGGGCCTTCTCATATACAGACATGTGGCGCTTCATTCTTTCAGCGGGCAAAAGTTGTTCAGCTCACTTAAGAGGTTTTATGGTTCTAATAAAATGCTGACGTGTTTTTGGTCACTGTCACTGATTTAGAAAACAGTGGTCCTACAGACATGGTAGCAGATATGTGCTGATCCTGCCTGTATCAATATGCACCTTTCTTTGGAGAAAATGCAGTGGGCACAGTACCAGCAATGGTGGGAACAGCTAGAAGTATTTTTACTGCTGGCACCTACTCTCACCTAGACGAGTGAAATACTAATTTCTCATACTGCGAGAGGATATCAGGAGTTGGAAAGGTGATGGGAATTTATTTCCAGATGAGCAGTATATATTCCTAGTATGAACAATAAAACTGGAATCTGACTGTGCCCTGCCTCTAACAAGCTCATAGCAGTTTGACAAAGCAATGAGACAGACACAGGCTTAATGTAAGCAGCTTCCGTTAGTCTCAAGGACAAACAACATGTGCTGACACACCACTTACACTGAAGACAGCTCTGCATCTGGGCATGGCAACAAGCTTGGGAGATGTGTCACGCAGAGCAGACCGTGCACGTCGGAAGGGGGATCGCGTGGAACACACGCCGGGCTCGGCTTTTCCCCACACCAGCTGTGCGGAGAAAAGCACTGAGGCTCCCGATCCACGGGGACCTTCCTCCGCCACCCGCCCCGCGCTGACCCCTCGGTGCCGGCCCTCAGCCCTCAGCCCTCAGCCCCGCCCCTCGGTGCCGGCCCTCAGCCCCGCCCCTCAGCCCTTCAGCCCCGCCCCTCGGCTCCGGCCCTCAGTCCCCGCTCTCAGCCCCGCCCCTCAGCCCCCATCTCCACCTCTCAGTCTCTCAGCCACACCCCTCGCCCCCGGCCCTCCCCTCAGCCCCGCCCCGCCCTCCCTGACCACGTGGCTCGCGCGCCGCAGCGCCGCGGCCGCGCAGGCGCCGTGCGCGCTCCCGCTGCCCGGCCGAGCCTGGGGCTCGGGAGCAAAATGGCGGCGGCCGGAGCGGGGTCGGGCGGGAGCAGGCGGCTCTGAGCGGGAGGATGGCGGCGACGAGCGGCTGCCGGAGGTGAGGCACCGCGGGAAGCCGGGCTGGGAGGGGGACGCGAGCTCGGTGTCACGACGGCGGAGGGGAGGGGGCAAGACCGTCGACGCCCCCACGGCGGGGCTCGGTGCGCTCCCCGCCGGGCCGGCTACGGGCAGCTTGTCCCGCCGCGCCGCTGGCAGCCCGCAGCTCCGTGGGGCTGCGGGGCCCCGCCGCGGGAAGGAGCCTTGCTCCCCGTGCCGCTCCCGGCCCGCAGGGTCCGCGGTGCGGAGCGGCGGCAGCGGCCTCGTCTGTGCCTGTCCCCGCTCCCTCTGCCTCGGGTCCTGCCTCGCCGCCCCTTCCCTCTCTTCTCCCCTTCCTTCTCTCCCTTCCGCCCCGGCGCAGCTCCTCGCGGAGCTGGAGAGGTGCTTGAAGCCTTCTCCCGCAGGAGCTGGTGCGCGGCTCGTGCTCCCGCTGCTGCGGGGCTCCCGCCGGTGCCGCTCAGCCCGTCCCGTGCCCGTGACCTGGAGATTGCTGCTGCCCGGGATTTGGGGGGTTTTGTCCCGCTCCTCTCTGTACGGGTGTTACCGCGGTGTTCCTGGAGAAACTTGGAGAGCTTTGTAGGTGATACGTTCGCTCGTGCCTCTGGAATATTCCTGCTGCCAGGGGGATAAGTGCTTTTCTGTTGGTTCGTGTTTCTACTTGCTCTTCCCCGCCATCCTATTTGAGGCCGTTGGGTGAAAGATGACGCACATGTCGAGTACTAACATAAAATACGGCAGGAAGATAATAAAATACGTGTTGACGCAGTGATAGTTTGTGTGAGAATTTACCTTAGGCGGTGTAGCATCGCTTGAGGCTTTGCTTCAAACCAATGTAATGTAAAAACAAATTTAAAGTGTTTGGCAGGTACATCATTGGGATTTGATCACCTCAGGTTTTACCACATATTGCATGCTCTGTTTTCATTGAGAAACTGAGAAAATAAAAACAGAAGCTCAAATAAAACTTTTTTAAACCTTGTAACTTGTGTTGAGACACTGAAAAGCTTAAGGAGGTAAAGCTTTATCGTCTTTGTCTGAAAGATCTTAGGAAAGAGGATGAGTCTTCTAAGCTTCTCCTTTATTGTTTCAAATATTTCATCCTAGTTCTTTATTAGTATCTGTCTTCACACAGGGTGGTGTGGAGGGGGGAAATTTCTTCTTGGATCCTTTTCCATTTGAACCTTTTGCTTGAGAATTCAGTGAAAATACTTTTTCCTCTACCCCTTGTTGGCTAAGAGTCTGCTACCAGTGTAACAAAAATAATTCTGTAGGTGTTATGTATGAGGATGTGGAACAGAAGTCTGTTAGTAACATACAGATTCTGTAGACTGTGAAGTTTACAAGGCAAGGTCTGTGTATTATTATGTAGAATGTCTGTATGAAGATAATGTACTGAGAAGGTATGGACTGTGATGTTTTCTCCATTTTTGGAATAATTTATCAGCTAGATAACTAGTCTCAGTTGATTGGACCAAAGCATTATTGAGCCATTTAAGCACTTGCTACTTTGCTGTGTCAATTAATGTCCTATAAACAGTACTATCTGTTCATGCTTATATGTAAACATGTGATGAATGTTTCAGTAAACTAGGCTTGTATCTTAAGTTACAACACAAAGCTGGCAATTGCTTACTGGTTTGTATACAGCTCTAAAGTCAGACTTGCATGGTTGGGTTGGACACAGGTAATCTTGGAAATGGAGCTCAGTGTTTTGTGTAAAATGTACAGCCAGTGTTTGTTTTTGTTCATTGGAGATGAAAACAGCTGTTGAATCCTTTGTGTTTCAGCTCAGCTGCACTAAGCATTGTTTTACTTGCTTTCAAACTTTAGCCAATGTATAAAAGGATTTGACATTCTAATCTAGTTTGTATGCTTAAACATACAAGGGGCACGGTCACAAGTTGTCTTGGTTCATGTACTGTGGCACTGTTGTAATTGTTGCCATTTTAAAAATCCTTACCTCTTACAGTAGTAAATGAATTCTCTTCATATGTCCAGATTCCCTTGCTGAGTCACAGATGAAGTGGTGGTATAAAGCTTATAGTTGGCATGGACTGATTTGCAAAGACTCATACATGAAAGAATTGGATTACTTTTATAAGCTCTCCTGAAAGACATGCATGGATTTGTCATAGTGATTTTTAATTTTTTTCCCCTCTTAGTTTTCAAGCTTGTCTGAGAAGCTCCAAACTTCGTATGGTGAAGCTACGTTGCTCACTCTTAAATTGGAGTAGAATGTGCTGCCTTTGCAGACAGCTTTTTTAATTTCATTCAATGAAATTACCAAAGCTTGATGAATTAACAAAATATCGAGTCTTCATTTTGAAAGCCACCTTTTAAGTTGCTGCATACATAGTGTCAGGTTTACAGATTAATTGTCACCGATTACAATTAATCTCAAGGTTTGTTTGGGATGAATTTTAGGCTGGGACAATTTCTTCTTTTGTTGTGTTAGCAAGTTGCATCAGTGGTGTGGTGTCTTGGGGTCCTGCACATGGCCATAGGAGGAGGTGGGACTCTAACCCTACTTGCTCCTCTGCCATCCTAATGCTTGTTTGCTCTTGATATAACAGACCACATGCAAGGAAAGGGGAGTTTATTCTGATGTCTTGGGTACACTGGTGACTGAGATAGTTGTGGCTGGATGCCTTTCAGAGGCAAACTGTAAGATGAATGAAAAATACTGATGGACTGTGTGTAGTTCACATTAATCAATAAACAGATCTATAAGGAAACTGTGAGATTGCACTTAAGAAATAACTATATTCCTAATGAGATTGATGAGAATCTGCTTTTACAACAAATCTTCACACAGAACTGCCAAGTTTTAGTATTAACTCTTAATTTATTTTTGTTTGTTTGTTTTTTTCTTGACATAGTTACATGGCTTTTGATTTCTGTTATCAGATCAATGGCTTTTCCCATTTTTTCACACTAATCTGGAAACCTGATGCATGGTTTCATTGTACATGCAGTGAGGACCAGGAATCCTAGTTCAAATGTGTCAGGTGAGCTTCCAGTGAGTCATCTAGCTATTGCTTTGTTTCAATTCCCAGGTTCTTTGTAGGATAAGTCTTGTGAGTATCCTTAAATCTTTGGATAGAAGCTGTTGTGGATTTTTAGAATATTCTTTCCTATGTTCACTTACCAGTGTGCCTGAACTATAAGGGACTGCAGGTGCCACATTTGATTCTAGTCTTGCATTTTACACCCATCCAGTCTGACATGCATGTCTCCCAAGAAGGATACCATCAGTAATGATACTTTCTGTGTAATGAATGGACGCTAGGAGATGTAAATTGTTATTATAATATGATTATTATATTTTTGTTTATTTCAGTTATTAAACTGTACTTATCTCAACCCATGAGTTTTACAGCATTGTTTTTTCTTTGCCTTCTGATTCTGTTCCCTATCCCACTGGCAGAGGGAACCCATATTAATAAGGATGCTTGTGAGGTTCTTGGTAGATGCTTAGCAGCAAAATTGGTGGTTTAAACACTTTCAGTCCGCTGCTGCTTTTCCTTACTTCCTGCACTGTCCCCTCAGCTGTGGGCTGTTTACATGGTTTCGCGGAAACATTCAGGAAGTTGATATGTATGAAAAGTAAACAACTAAAGCACAAAATAATTTCATGTCAGATCCTTCACTGGGGTCAGCATATTGCTGTGGAAAGTCAGTTTGCTATCACAGTGTAGAGGTGAGGCCAGGGAGGTAAAGGGGATTGGGTGGAGCTCAGTTTCTTGATGTGCTGGATTCAAGTACATACCTAACTAAATACTTAGTTAAATTTAAATCTGGTTTGTTTACTCCATTTTTTGCAGGTGTTGTGCAAGCTTCCACCAAACACTACTGAACATGAACTCTAACTGCTGGTGGCCTTGCAGACATGTCCAGCCTGTTGGGGATTTTCTATCATCAGTGGGTTTAAACTGGTTATTTAGATTTTCGAGTGGTAAAACATGCAAGAAAAACTTTAACAGCAGTCAAAACTGATTAAGAAGAAACTTTCAGTACCAAGTATGGAAGTGTAGTGTTCTAGGCAACATCTCCTTAAATCAGTTTTATGTTTCAGAAGTATATTCTAAGTGATCTTACTTTGTTTTTTGAACTTGGCATTCAAGCGTGAGTCATTACCTGTATAACCGACTGATCGTTTTCTAAATCCTATGTGATCTTTGTACTCAAATTTTGTCTGAATTCAGTGGTCATTCATACTGTATATTTTTTTATGGCACTCAAACATCACTGTATGTTCAGTTCTTCCTGTACTAAAAAGACTGGATTTTTTTGTATTCATTCTTGCTTTTCTTTCCTATCATACCCTGTTTCCAGCCCACTGTAGTAAATGGTAAAGGGTAGAATTTAATTTTTAAAAAAAATTTCTTTTAAATAATATCTTTCTAGTTTTGCAGTTATTGTAATTCCCCATATTGTTAAAGAGCCTTTTTATTTGTACTCTCTCCTCTTTCTTACAGGATCATTTCATTGTGGTAACTTGTAGCTTTTAAGATGAATCTCATTTTCTTCATCACTTCCAATCTTTGATGTTATCTATTGGGAAGTGCTTTGGAGAGAGATCAAGCTAGTTAATGATATGCAAGATTCCTCTAATTTGGAAACCTTGTTCAAGATCTGTTAAAACCTAGTCTCAGGATAACTATCAGGACATTTATCATTCTGCTGATGGTAGCAATGGCTAAACTCATAGGAGTTGATGGAAACAGTAATGTAATAAGTGACTGCTGCTTGGTTTTTTAGTTGGGCTTATTATTTTGTGACCCAGAACTTGCAGAAGCTTTGTGGGATCAGTAGAGCTGCAAAATGTATCTGTGTGTGCTTACTTGTGGATTTTAAATTGCAGTTTGGGTGAGAGAAAATTGTTCTCATAGTCTGCCGCTGAGATTTTAATCAATGTTTTGTATACAAAGAGCAAGAGTACCAGTGTCTTGTGAAGGCTGCTTGTGAATCCAACATGAATAAAACTTTATACCTATTTATATGAAAATTGAAGTATTTTTGAGTGACCAAGTAGATCACATTGCATTAGTGAGAAATTGAAGTGCTGCTTTGCTTATAATCTGCTACTTCAGATCTCTGTACTGCAGTGAGGAATATAAAACACTTCTGTAAATGGGTAGGTTATTTTAAGTGCTTTAAAAATAATCAGTATGAGTGACAAAAGTTCCTTTTCATGCTTTTTTTCTCCTGACCCCAATATTGTAAATGCTGCTTGAGAGCTGATTAAAAGCATTCTAACATAACAAATACAATCAGAGCACAGCAAGACAGTATTTTGTGGACTGGTGCTCCCTATTCTTTGATCTCTTTTGATCTTCTGCTTTAGCTTTTTTCAAATTATGATTCTTGATGTAAAAGTGGGGGGAAGTGGTTCGTTGACTGTTAGAACTGGGTTTGCTGTGGATTTGTGTTTTTTTACTTTGTCTAGAAAGATGTCTTATTTGAAGCTTTCCTGCTGGTGTGATAATTACAGTGCTTATCCACTTAAATACTGTAGTGTATAGGATGAGGTTGTGCTGAAGTTCTTTTTACACGTAGGGACATTTAGAGGTTTTGCTCATGTACCCAGATGTATGTCTTAAAATACATAAATGGCTGACAACCTCTGAAGCTGCTCATGATACTTAACTGAATGACCAGAAGATTTCATCTTGAAGGAGTGTAGGCATATACACAGTGGAATTTTGTATTAGCCATTTAAAAACCCCGATGAATCCCAGACTAACTAAACATGTGAATGTATTAAAGGCTGATGTCTTGTACCTCATCCTGTACTGGACATCTCAATTTCAGATATTTTGGGAAATGAAATGAAATGCATATAAAATGTCTAGAATGCAGGTAGAGAAGATAGAAGGTTCATGGATTTCTTTAGTCATTGTAATAGTGACTGCTGCTCTCTGAATTACATCAAATTGCTTATACTGTCATTTTAAGTTGAAAGTATGTTTGCCAGTCTATAATGAGGTACTTCTAGGAAGTCTTTAAATTTGTTTTTTTTTTTTTTTGTTATACCACAGAGACAAACAAGGTATAAGAATGATGAGTTGACAAAATGCATGCTAGAGATGGGAAGCTTTGTGTTAGTGCAGTGATGGCCTTGGTACTGAATGAGGAATAATCTGAGATGTATGGGTACTGAGAGGCAACAATTGTTACTGGTGAGTCAGGTGTAAGCACCATAATTTCTACAAAGGAATGTATATGACAGCATGAGGAGCCACTCAGTGTCCTTGTGAGCCCCTCCACACTCCCAGTGTATCAAGTATCTCCATCTTCTCTGCAGTTTTATTTTCATGAGTGATTACCTTATCTGAATTTTGGATAAGAATGTGTCTTTACTGCTTTAAATTCTCAAATCCCTGCTTGGCAAATTGTTTTGGTTTTTAGAGGGTTTTTTGTACAGCCAAAGATAATATTGAAGAGAATAATTTGATGTATCCTTTTTTTAAAAATACATTAAAAGATACATTGTTTAGGTCAAAAAGTACCTCCTGCTTATTTGGTCATTAAAATCACTGTAGGGTTTAGTCTTCCATTAAGCATTCATGGAAATGCATATTTGGACTTGAAATGCCAAAATATCCTTCTAACACAGTAAGGTTGACATACAGTGTAAGACCTATCTAATTGTATTTTGTAGTTCTAGGCATGGATCTGAAGACCTGGTAACCTCTGGTTAAGTGTCTCCCATATGTAATTCTGCACTGCATCAAAGCTGCTTGTCTTTAACTGCATTTGAACAGTCTTTGATGTTATAACTGGGGCAGTTACTACTTGAAGTTGGTTTTAAAGCTTAAATTACAAGTCTTCTGAAAATTATCTTAATCAGAAGCACAGTCTTATGAACAGCTATTTTACCAAGTTTGTAATACTACTCAGGACTTTTCCACCACAAGTAAAATAAAATTTGTCATGTCTTGTTCTAAGTTTCTCAAGACATTTGAATTTCTCTGCTGAGAACATCTGAGGTAATTTTATTACTGCATAATTTCTCAGTTAATTATTGGCTCCAAGTTTCCCCTTTGGATTAACAGACTTGTGCTGATCTAGGTATTTCCCTACCACTACCTTGGGCATCTACTGCCTTTCTCCTTCTTCCTTTCTTCTGTCAATCTGTTTTTAGTACCAACTTATTTTTGCTGGAGAATTAAATTGGAAAATGCCATGTTTTGTGACTGTGTATTAGCTGCATCAAAGCTCGATTGTATTAGGCACTAACAATCTTCAACAGTAATGAGGGTGCTTTTAGTTAAATATCTTGTGGATCTGGTGTTTCATCCTTGTTTTATGTTTGGAAGGAAAGGGAACTGGCCCTTTTTTCCACATACACAAGATTAATGTGCTTCCTTATTGATATTAACCTTTTATTTTTGTTAATCTGAAAACTGATCTAGCTAAGAACTATTCTGTTCATTGAACATGAATGGAGAGTTGAGTGGGAATGATCTAGGTAGAGAGGGAAGGCAGATTTTTTTTTTTGTGGTGTTGTCTTTTTATCTGTACATTAATGAACTCTTCAAATAATGGAAGAACCATTGTGCATGAGAGAGAAAGATGAAAAAAACTGGTCTAAAATTACATTAGGAGCAGTGGCTTTCTTTAACGGAGTAACTCCTGTAATTTTTGCAATACAACAGACTTTTGCTTTTCTTCTAGAAGTTCTGTTTGATTTCTTTGAAAAATCTTTTTTTTTTTTTTTTTTTAGTACTCTGGGACATCTGAAAAGCTTCAAATTTTGTGGGGAGAGGAGGAATAGTTAAGGTGTATCAGCATTCTGTTCAAAGAGCAGATTTGCCTTTACAAATAGTTAAACAAAAAAAACACTCCATAAACTTTTCTAACTCTGAAGCCTGTGTTCATGAGTTGTGTAGATGTTGCTGAATTAATTAAATGTGTACATGATTGGTGCCCATGTTTTCAGAAATAATGTTATGTCAACATGTGTGATGCTCTTTTTGACTGTTCTGTAAAACTTGCATAATCATGTTATAGAACAAAAAATGCTTTGGACGTGCAGAGAGAGCTTGTTGCAGGAAATGTGGAAGACATAACTTCCTTTTCTTGCCAAGGGGAAAATGTAAACAAATCTCCAACTTAATTGTAGGCTAAGTAGTAGTCTGGTTTTCTGACTAAGCCTTTCCTTCCTTAATTGATTCCTTTTATCATTGCGAAAGTGTATTTTCTGAAATTTCTGTAGTTTGGGGCAGAACATTCCTTAAAGTTTGTAAGCATTTAGTTTTTGCTGCACTTTTATGGAATCTAAATGTAGGTATTAATGAAGATAACTGCTGAAACTGAAGTTACTGGTGTGATTTTTGAGGGTTTTGAGGGGTAGTATTGCAATATTAATGTATTTTACTACTATCTTCAAAATGGCTGAAATCTTTGATGTGTACAGCACAGAAAGATTTCTTGGCATCTGATGTTATGATATAAATGTTGGTGAAATCAGTGTGGCTCTTTAAATTTTCTGCTTAAGTTAATGAATTTAAATTAACCATGCAAAAGAGCCCAACCAAAGGAGACACCTTTCAGATGTGTAAGTTTTTAAGTAACTGTTCAAATCTTAGTATATATACATACAGTTGATTTTTAAGAACAGGTCATCGTGCTAGTGGGGAGTGAGGTTGTCTTAAAAACCTATAAATACACGAGGAAGCTGTTCTGTGGGTTTGACCAGGAATTTCACCCTTGCTCAGGGAGGCAACAGTGCGCAACAAGTTTACGTGGTCTCAAATAAGTCAACTGTTGTATAAATACCATGTACAGTCAATTTTACAATTTGATTTTGTATTGCTTCCTGCAGCAGTGAACAGAATAGACTTGGGAGTGACTGTGATTATTAGGAGACCAGGGGAAGATGCAGGTGTCAACAGTGGTGCCAGGCCAGAGTGACTTAGAGTCACTCAGAGAGAACAGAAAGGCTGACTACAAGGGTATAGTTTTGTGGAGTTGTGAGGCAGTCTAATAGGAATAGTCTGCTTTCTTCATATTGAGAGCTGTGAGATTTTGTTGCAGTTTTAGCTGTCTCTTCCTGTCTGGTATCTGCCACTCCCTCCAGCAGTGGGGTGATGGATCAGCTATTTGAAATAACTTGGTCTGTGACCATATAATCTCTCTGTGTGTAGTGTGAGAGGAAGCAAGAAAACCCCTTGTCAGGATGGAGTGTGAAGGAAAAGTACAGTTCCCTGTTAGTTTGACGTCAGTGGTAGTATCAGATCACCTTGATGTACCTGTGAAGAGCTGACAGGCAGTGTCCTGCATGCAGTTAGCTTTTCCCTGTCAGAGGACATGGCATCATCATCTCTGTGGCATCATCTGGGTTCCTTGAGCCATTTGGTAAACTGGTGCAGGGAGTTAACTGGGGAGAAAAATAATCTCACAGAGGAGAATACCTACGTTGAGTTGCTGACACGATAGAGGAGTTTTGAGGAGATGCTGGTGGTAGCTGTGGTGAGCACTGGCGCTGAGGAATGTGCGTGGAACCAGTGTTGGTGAAGCAACTTGGGTTTGTATACACCAAATAATGCATTTTGAATCCGGATTGTAACTGTGGTTTTGTTGGATGCAAGACTTGTGGCCCGTGGCTTGCCCGTCGAAAGTATTCAAACTGCAGCTGTAATGAGTCAGTTTTGTGGCTGTGACTTAACGCTGTCTGCAGTGAGGAAAATCAGTGTTTCTTTAATAAATTCCTGATGTCTAATGAAATTACTGGGCTAGATTACCTTTTGAGTTCCTTACTACGCCTCTTCATGTTCCCCCTTCCAGTTTTTGTGTTGTATATAGATGTACCTGTTAGTGTTAAATGTGTAAGAAATTATGCTAGCAGCCAATACTTCAAAACTTTTTTATGAAAGAGAAGAGGTTGAATGGGTGAAATTGCTGTTGTGTGGTGACAAAAGGACCCACAGAGAGGATGGTGTACAGAAAAAAAGGAATAGTGGTGTATTAAGGCCTAAAGTGTTGGGAAAATTGTTTTGGATATATGGCAATATTGGTAATAGCATTTTTTAGCCACAGGCAGGGGTTTCAGTGGAAATAGATAAGCTGTGTATTGTTACCAAGCATCTTGGAAACTTCAGTTTAAAGGGAGAGTATTGTATAGAAACACTGTAGTCATGAGGAATGATGTTCCAAGCAACAGAAATACCACAAGATGTTATTACTGATACAAAGACTGGCTGGCAGGATGAAGAGTTGATTGCAGCCAAATTAAGATAGAAGTAATTTTTCATCTGATCTATTAAAAGAGGCCACCCCTATGGGAAGGCTGATTAGTATGTGGGTCCAAGACTTCTTCGTCTGCTTTCATGTTGGAGCTATTGTTGTGAAAACCACAAGCAATGTCATCACCAGAGATGACTCAGGCTGTGGAAGTTAATAAGGGAACTAAAGCTGGGTGATCAAAAGGTTGCTTTTTTGAAGATGGGTTGAAAATAGTAAATCATAAGATAGGATGAAGTGCTGCTTGCCTGCTTACATAGGTACAGAGCACAGTGTCTGGGGTTGTCCTGCTAGTGACTCTAATGCACTCCAAGGCAGCGTGTTCTGAGAGGAAGTGTGAATGTAACTCTGCACTGAATTTACAAGCACTATTGTGTACAGGAAGCTCCCACGTCCTCATTCAGAGTAAATGGCTTTCTGCGAAATAATTGGGCCTGGATAAAAAGGGAAAATTACTCCAGTACAAGGAAAACTGTAGGGTGTATAGATCTTCCATATGATTGGGGTTTGAGCCAAGATTTTCCCGTCTTAGTAGGTTTGCTAATTGAAAACAAGATTTTGTGTTGTGGTTGGATCACAGCTTGAGCAAGAGAAGGAATTCCCTTTCTTAGTGAGACAGGGATCTTTGGGGGCACTTTGGACACTCTAAGACTAAGTAGAATAAAATTCCATGGGGGTAGAAGACTGCAGAGATGAAAGACTGCTTGCCCTATTCCAGAAGAAGCAGCAATCCTGTTGACAGATAAAGGGTACAGGGATAAGAAGCCCATGAAATAGGCTGTATAAAGGTGGTAGAGCTTCATGTGGAAGGTTACTACTTCTGCTCCACTTCTGCCTGTCCTTGGGGGGGGTGGGTGGTGGGAACAAACAGGTGACCATGGATATTGCTGCAATGATGGACAGTCATTATCTGGAGACACACTGAGGAGGGCAGTGGTTTTACCAGACCAGCATCTGACCTCAGAATCCAAAGCTAAATGTAGCTGAAATCTCCATGAGTTAGGTCACTGCCTGACAAGACAAAGTGTTAGGCTGAACTTCAATGAAAAGAAAAAGAGCAGGCTACTTAAAAATAAATAAATAAATTAAAAGTCTGTTCCTTTTTTAATATATATCTTTTTCATGTAATTTTGAAGTTCCTTTTTCTGTCTTAACCAACTGATGTGTTTATATAATCTAAACCAAATAATATTCTTTTTTAAAAAGTATGTGGGTAATTTTTGCTTGGAAGAGGCCTTTTGAAGCACATTTAGACTTCTTGAAATGTATCACACTATATCAGACTATGCTGCAGTTATTCTAGATTGGCTAAAATGAATTATCCTCATTTTCCTGTAAATGGATATGTTCATACCTAATTACTCTGTTTAGTGATATTGATAAAGATTTGGTGAATAGGATTTCTCTGATGTTCTTATAAAGTCGATTTAATGGTGTTTTTTATCTAAATCTATTATCTAATGTTCCTTTCAAGTTGAGAAAAAGTGGAGAGTCATTGAAGAATAGATGCTGTCATTTCACTTCAAGAGAGTCCTAGAGGGCCATAAATGAGCTCTTGCTCATTTGACTGAAAGAAGTGTTTTGAATTTATCTTCAGGAACATTAGTTAAGTCTTTCATATGAATATTATCAATCAGAATAGACTTTTGGTTAATTAGTGTGTTTTTGCAACCAGCTGGAAGAATCACTGATATAGTGAGATGAAAATTTATTTGCCAGTATATGCAGACATTTAAGTTGCTTGGGAGGAACAGCCTATTCCATGCAGGATTTTACTGCTGTGATTCAGTTAGTCTCTGTGTGCTTTGTGTGTTTGAATTTTTTAGCTGATGGAGTTTCTTGAGTTTAGAGGAATATAAGTTTGTTGATGTGCCCTGCCTCCACACTGCTGTTAGTGATTTGACCTGTCAGTCCCTGTTAATGACATTATTTATTTATTTACTTCTACGATGTGACATGTTCATATTATACTTGAAATTGCTTTGCTGATCATCAGAAATGCTACTTTGAGCACTGTTTTCAAAGACAACATCAAAAGTAGTTTTTTTCCCTGTAAGTTCTGTGGGTTTTTTTCAATTGTTGAAATGCTGCTCAGTGTTTTCAATTTCTGAAGTGTGCATATCCTCAAGACTACACACCTATGTGCTTTATTTGAGCATAGTTCTTTTAACTTTCACTCTGATTCCTCAGAGAAAACATTGAAAATAAGTGCAGATTGTTTGTTGGTGGGTTTTCCCCATTAATACTCAGTCCAGGGATTCTCAACAAATCTAGAAATAAAAAGTCAGGACTATTGTGGTGTTTTTATCACCTCCATTTTGAAAGAACATCTTGATGGAGAAGCATAATACTTCATGGAAGAGAAAATGCTGTAAATTTCATGCTTAACTATAAGAAAGGGTTCTTTGTGATAGCTAGAACACATGATTCTCAGCAAAGCACTGAGTAATACAGTCACTTTCGTAATCTAGTTATATCTGCTTTTTCTTGCCCTCTTGAGCTGGTAACTGCTGATGTGGCTTAAGTTCTGGTGTTCTGCTTATTGGATTTTTCTTTCTTTCCAGTGCAGTGAATAATGAAATAACACAGATTCATTAGCCCATGTTGTAAAGAACGTTATCAATTTCTTATTTTTTTACAGGGCTGATCCAAACCACAACCTTTCAGCTGTTTCAGTTGCATCTTACTATTGTATCATCCAGTTAATTGTGAATAATGATAAAAGTTGATTGCATGACTGGATTGTAAAAAGGAGTCATAATAGGTTTTGCATGGATTTGCCTGTGTGTCAGGCATAATCAAATGAGCTTTCAAATTTCAGTTGTTTCCTTTGAATAGAAAATGACTTGCCAGTTACACAATTTCAGGTATGCTGTCCCATGTGCATTCAGTCCTTTAGCATGTACACTTCTGAGATTGGAGACTCTACCTCCACAATATCTGAGAGTGTGCCAGTACCTCTGAGTGTCTCATCCATGGAAAAAAGAGGAAGGTCAGGACAGGTAGTACTCAGTTCCTGTCAACTCTGCTTACTTGTAGAACCATCTTCCAGTAGCACAGTAAGAAAAATGAGGTAGATGCTCCATGCACATCTGAGCAAGCAGTTGGAACTCCAGCCACAAGCGACTTAGTTTTCATTTTTAAGAGCTTGTGCCTTTGGATGGTGTTGACTTGTAATTCCAGCAGTGTACTGCACAACAACCAGCATGGCCAGGGTTGGCTCTGGAAAGTTCTCAGTGGATGGGAACTTCCTTCTGTTCTGCTGAGCCGGGGATTGTTCCTGAATCACTTTGTGAGGGCTCGGGGCTCTCTCTTGGTCACCAGACCACTGTTCTACTGGAGGCAGGTTCATGATGTTAAGGCAAGCTGGTGGGATGTACTTTGGCCATGATAGAAATAGTCCATTGGCACGAATTCTTTCTGTTTTAGTTATTGATCTATTGATCTTATTTCTATGGAAATAAGTTTGTCCTAGCTGAAATTTAGTTGATGTGTTTCCTTACTAGGGTTGGTGCTTTTTATTGCTGGATCTTGTCATCTCATCTTGCAGTGAAGTTGTGCTCGTTACTTGAAATGAGCTGTTGGGGCGAAGTAGCATAGCATTTTTGGTTTGGATAAAAATCTAAGCAAACATGAATAAGTTATTCTTATGATGCCTGGGTTGTCATTTATTCATAGTAAATTTAAAACATGTTAGATAAAATGAAAACCTGAAATACTGTGTTGGTACAAGTATGTGCATATAATTTCCTTATTTGGTTTTAGTATTATGCTATTGCCTAATCCTATGGCAGCAACTCCAAAAGAAGTAAAAAGTTCTTAAAATTTTACTGGGGAAAAATCAAATAGTTGTAAAACCTGTTGTAGCACTCCCTACCTTGCCCTTTATTAATTGTATCCCAGTGATTTGCAGGAAATTTTATGAAATGTTTGTATGGAGTGAGGATATAAACTAAGTGTCACTGTTAGCCAAAGTCCATCCTGTACAGAGACTTTTTGTTAAAATTCCTAGTCCAGGAGTACCTGGCTGTCAGCCCAGATACCTCAGGTGTGTGTCATCTAGGTTCTTAGGATTTTAGATTGTGTGACAAATATTGGGAAGACTGAGAAACTTATTTCAGGTACTGAAACCTTTAACCAGACTTGTGTTTATTTTAAATCTTATTCTGTGTGTTAGTATAATCTGGATTATAATTTTGTGCTGTTTTGTAGGATTTGGGGTGGTAGTTTAGGTTTCTATTAACTTCATTTTGCCTAACACACTCTATGTACTTTTTCTGCAGTACAGACTTTTTTAAACAAGCTTTGATATAGTTTAACTCTTTTACTGTGTATGTGTGAATGTTCTTAACACATTTTGTGCATGCGTCACTACTCAACAACTGGTTCAGTTGGTCAGCACATGTTGGATTCAGTTTCATTTTGGTAATGCTTGTGGGGATGCATGCAGGCTTTTATTAAAAAAGAAAGAAAAAGTTCACCTGATGGTAGTTTTAAAAACAAAATTCCATGGCTGTATTCTGAGGCTAAAATGCAGTTAAAAAATTCTTCAGATAAGCTGAAATAAGGAAATTTTTTGCAGGATAACTTCTGCAAGAAAAGGTGAAATCTGTCCTTTTGCAGCTAAATATCTAGTTGTTTGTGGTTTGGAGTTTTTTCTTCATTTTTATGTTACTCTCCTTTTAAAAGTACCTTTCACTGTGGAGAAGCTGCTTTCTTGACTTGACATTTTTGTAGTAGCTGAGTTGCATTGACTAGACTCAGCTAACTGCTGTTCAGGTAGGCTGTGTTTAGTACAGAGGATGAAGTGGACAACAGCAAAACAAAACGAACAAAAAAAGGCATCTAAATCCAAGAGTGGTTCAAGTGCACTTTGCTGTCAAAAGATGGAGTTGTGCAAGTATTCATGCGATGCCTTAACAAACAAATTGGGTGACTGATACTGTTTCAACTTTTTGTTTAGGTTGGATCTAATGTGGGTCAGTTTATCTGGTTTACAAAATAGTTGGTACTGAACAAACAAGGTAGGAAAAGTGGTTATGAGAATGAAGAGAGGAAGGTAGGGCTGCCTCTAGGACAGAGTTCATCATTGGTACTAGCTAAAGTTTTTGGGAAATGCAACATGGGTTATATAATATTAGCTTGTAAAATTTAGTGCTGTATTAAAAAATAAAAGAAATGTACTCTCTGTTGGTACATGAGGTTAAGGACAGTAGTGGAACTAAAGCTATGATCAGTTTTGAGCCATGGGGCCCAATACACTTTATGAACTACAAAACATTTGAATTCAAGATGCAAAATACACTTAAGAAATCAGCCTGCACACACAACTTAGCAGTGCGTGGAAGTTATGTATTCTAAATTTAGTGTCTGCAGGATACTCGGGCTTAATGTGTAATAATGTTATTGTGGTAAGCCTCAAATAAAATAACTTTATCTATTGTGTATTTTAGGAATCTTTTATGATGTTACTTTCTGAGTTTAATTAAATCCTGGTTTGCAAATTCAACCATTGACTGCTAATAGTATTGAACAGTTGTATGTGTTCCTTGGTTGCATTCCTTCCATCTTCTGGCATGTATTTATTGCCAAGTGGAAGGAGGTGGAAGGTATCAACTTCAAACCTGGGACTTGGTTCTTTCCAGGTGCTTACTTATTGAGGGCTTGCTTATAAAAAAAATAAAAGGTCACCACTTTTTTTTCCTTCCCTCTTTTACTTAGCTCCTGGGCTCTTTCCTGTGTCAGGACGAACTGAAAACTATTAGTAGACATCTAATAGACAAGTTATCACACCGCAGCTGAACGCAGGAAAGTAAAAGAACAATGGCATTACTCTTGGACTCAAGTCCAATTTTAGGTGAGAAAAGGGAAATTGTTGGGATATCTACTCACGCTGCTAGCTTTTACCTGTGAGCAAATTAGAATTTAAACTGAAAGGTGACTTTTATCATCACAAAGCTTGTCCTGGGTGTAACTAATTCCATCTAGAAATTTACACCACATTTAAGCAACATATTCTTGCTGCATACAGAAGTCACTTGGAGTGTCACTGTTTTAATGAATTTATTTTCCAAGTGTTTTTTCTTAAGTCAGCGAAGTTTTTCATAAATGAAGTAGAGATTGGCACCATATGGATTCAGTAATCTTTGAATATCTTATTTCTGCACAAGGGAGAAAATGAGTGCATGCAATGGCTAAGACTGAACTGATCCAACAGCTTGTGTTTGAGGTTTGCCGGTATTCTCTGGTGTGGTGTTGCCTGTTTTATGTGGGCTCTGGTTCTATCTTCATCCCAAGCAGGCTTCTGTTCATGTAGGAGGGTATTTTATCTTTGTTTCCTGGTGTGTAGCAAGCTGAATCTGCGTGGAGACAAGTTCAGGATTGTATGCAGTTGAGATGACCTGGCTATCTCACTGGGGAAGGCAGGCATGGGAGCTCCCTTTTCTCATTTACAAGCCTTGTAGGTCGGCTCAGGTTGGCTTGAAAGCTTCTGTGGTGGTTTTAGAGTTGTCTCCTGCCCTAGCAGAATTCCACTAGTGCTCAGCAGGCTGCAGCTGTCTGAGGCCACCCTGGGATATGCACACGTCGGAGCAGCAATTCTGCCTGATAACCATGTCTGTAAAGCCAGGTTTTCAAACCCTTCCCTACTCTTCCTCCTTGTGTACCCAGCCCTCAAGTCCTGGAGCACTTGTTCCCCCTATGTGCCTACAGCAATTTGCAGCCTTTTCCTTCCTGGCCTGTCTCTCACTCTCTGCTCCCCAGGATCTGCACTGCATGTTGCCTTGAAACGTGCACTTTCATGTCACTTTCTTGTCCAATTTAACATGCCAGAGACTGCCAAGAAAGTAAAAAAATTCATAAGCATACAGCAAATCTATATGTGTTCACAATATTCAAGGGAATCTAGAAGATTCTTAGTATAGACTTTACCTTTGTTTCACTCTTTATCTTCGTGTTTGTATTTTGGAAGAGAGCACAAGTGTTCAGTTGACAGTAGTAGTTCTTTATGTGCTTTCATTTTTCAATATTAATATTTTAACACTGCTAATATTGGAATAAATTAGAATGTCTTTGTTGTACATAAGCAATGAATCCTTGTTCAAATTACCTCAGAATTGATTTCTAAGATGGTTTCAAATGCCAAAAAAAAAACCATTTAATGAATCCTCACATGCCTTATTTTTGCTATTTTAAATGTACTTCTCGGTCTTTTCAAGTCTAAATTTGAAAAGCAGTACTGAATGAGAGCTGTGTAAATGTTATGAATAAAAATACAGCTGAAATCAGTGGTGATGTTATGATCTCTGATAGGACTGGCTTATTTAGCTTTCTCAATCAGAATAATTCAGTTTGGGATTTTTAAACTATGTGGGAATGGCATAAGTATGTATGAAAAGTCTTTCTTGGTATAGTCAAAGGAGAATACCTAGTCTAGACCAAGTTCTCCTTTAAAATTCCTTAACTAAAAGATTAATAGCCGTCCTGTTCCATGTTGCAATTTGTCATATGATTTGTGAATGGTTTGGAAAATTGCAGATTATTATGGGGGGAAGAAAGTGTTTCTGATCTTGGTTTAATCATTCAAATAAAAGGCTGTCTTGAAAGTATTTTAGATTTTGTTTTATGAAAATAACTGTGTGCTGGAAGCTGAGTTTATTTTATCTAAATCATCTAACATTTAGTGACAAATAATGAAGTGCCTTATTGGTGTTTTTGTTCTTCAGAAATGGAGGAACAGAACGCTGGACCTGGGATTGAAGATTTATAAAGGATTATGGGATTATACATTGAAGAGCCAGCAGGCGGAATGCCTGAGTGACTGAAGAAAATGGGTGCTAATGCATCTAACTACCCTCACTCGTGTTCCCCAAGGGTAGGGGGAAATTCACAGGCACAACAGACATTCATAGGTAACTCTTTTCAGTTATCTTGTCACTTACGTAAATGATATACACTGCATTTGATTTGCTTGCAGAAATGTTACAGAGAGCTTCTATTTTCTAGGTCACCAGTTGAAATCCATTCAAGCTCAATCGTGCGTGAAATTCAGTACTGTCCATCTGTTTGGCCTATGTATGCAATGAGTTGATCTGCCTTTTGCCAGTAAACAGTTGCCAAGTTATTTAAATAAGTGGAGTTTTCATAATTAAACCATGCATGCTAGTTCTCCCAGTTCAAGAGCAGTTGCTCTCTGTTATTAGTGCTCATACTGTCTTCTACTCAGAATTTATGTCCAACTGTCAGAGCATGTAAAACCCTTGATCATCAGTATTCATTGTAGTATTGACATTGTGTCCAAGTGAATTACCTCCTTACCGCTAGAAGGCTTATCTCTGGTAATAAACCTGTTAGAGTAACAAACAGGCTTGAAGACAGCTTCTCTTCCCTTTCCTGTTTCTGTCAATGGAGAATGGGGGTACTTACTGTCCTAAAAGTATTATTTGCAGGACAGGACCTTGCTTAGCTGGAGATATGTGTTGAAGTGCCCTTAAGAAAGTATTTTCTCATCCTAGTCATAACTGGGGCAGCCATTACCTTTTTGTGTTTTTCGGTCTAGTACAAAGAGACCTCAGTGTAGATCTAAGTACTGTCACACTATAAATAATAAACAGCTATGTTATGAATCTGAAAGAAGGCAGTCTCTGAGGGGAAAAAAAACCCAACCCTGACAGCCTGAAGAATGATCTTAGCAGTAAATAACATCAATAGTTTATAAATGCTTTTCTCCTTTATGCCTCAGCTTGCAACGCTGCATAAGTAGTTATTGATATTCAGTGTTACTTCTCTTTTTAATCACCACTGAAAGCAAAATTATATCCTTAGCAATGGAAAAATAGACTTACTTTGTAAATTTTCTCTCTTTTCTCAGCTTTCATAGCATTCCTCACTCTGAGGTCTCATTTGAGGACAGACCACAAAATGTTACATGTAAAGATGTGTGTGCTGTCACAGTATGTCAAGCAAGAACTTTTAGTCCTAACATCATGGATATCCAAGCTGTAAAGTTCCTCTTGAGGGTTTATATATTTTCAATGTATCATAGGTAACTAGTAAAGGATTTGCTCCAGTCTGCATGTATGCTTTGTAAAATGTGGCTAAAATGCTTTTCTTATGTGTTTTGGTGTTTTTTAATCTGCCACTATATTGAGTGAAGAGAAACTCTTAGAGACCTTGAAACAGGCAGATTTGCAGGCTGAAACACATTTTGAGCAGATTTGAAGAGATTTCCAAAGGCTTCATTAAATTCCCAAGAAACTTTCTACATGATATGTGGAAGGTTCAGTTGATGCTCTTCATTATTAAACTCAAAATAGAAACCTATTATGTAGTGTGTCACAATAAATTTACTGACCCCCATTACTTATGGGAAACTATGGCTAAGACTCTTTTTGAGGAAAACCTAAAAGCATGTGCTTGTCACCTTAGGGAAGGCAGATGAGCATTTTGGGTAAAATTCTTTCTGAAATATCCTGATACTGTGGGGCTCCATGAGTGTGCTATTTACATCACATGGGTACATCTCTTCTTCCCACTTCGTGGCATTTGGCTCTTTCTTATTTTGATTTTTGTTTATGTGATTGGTTTTTATAGATGTCTCAGTAGAAAATAGGTGCATCCTAAAATTGATAGCTGAGATTTTTGTCGCTTGCCAGAATAATAATGTTTTAATGTTGGATCAGCTTTTACATGCTTGGGATTTAGGTGTTTAATTCATTTGTTGGGGGGGGGGTGTCTGTTTATTTTTATTCTATTGTGGGGGTTTTTTATGTAGAAGGCATTGGATTTATTTACTGCCCTAAAGCAGAACTGGGAAATAAAGCTATAATAGCTGCATAATATGCATTAGTTGCCTTATTCCTGGAAACTGGAATTAGGCCTGTGGGGTTTAGACATGCTACTTTACCATTAAAGCACTACACCATGTTTCATGCTAAATGTAGGATGAATGCTGAAGTCTGACAACTGATATGGCAAAGCACAGTGAGCTTCTCTTGTTAGTTGACTTCATTCTAGTTTGCTTATAGTTTATGAAGAGGAGAGAAATCAGTAAAAATAATGTAGTGTGCTTACTGAAAAATAATACTTTTGTTTTAGCAAAAGCTTAACTAGTCATCTTCTTGCTGTTTAGTCTCCAGCATTCAGGAGGAGGATGTTACACCATTTCCTAGGGTGGTACATCTGTTCAAGATGTTTGCTTTTTAAAACAGAACTCTATAATTAGATATTAAAATGTGTGGGCATGCAAAGGACTAAACAGATCCCATTTTTCATTGTCAAGTTCCAAAGCAGCTACTCTTGGCAGTCGTCTGTTTCTGTAAATATTTGTGCCAAGCTGGGTATGGTCTAAGGGCATAAAGCAGCAATTGCTTTTGAACACCATTTAATAGATTGGTGCCTTTTAGTATCGTGCTGAGGAATAATTTATTTTTTCCTACTTTCAGTGCTGCTGCCTTATGAAGGAATACAGGCAGCCCAGAAATGTTCTCTTCCAGATTCTTTCTTTGAGGGATATGGAGCCACCAGCTGTTGTGAACCCAGGGAGGCTATGATGGTGCATCTCTGTTTCTTACAAGAAGCAGTTGTGTAGTGGTGCTTTTGTAGCAGTGTTTTATCTGTTTGTAAGGGTTAATAGCACTGTTTGCAGTACGTCCAGTTAAATCTTGTAAGTAGCTCAGGTTACACAGAGGTTTGAATGGCATTTTAGCATTTTATGGTGATTCATGTGCAAGTAATACCTCATAGCAGCCTTCAGGGAAGAAAGAAATTGAGACTTGCGCTGTCCTAGTTTTTCTTTAGTGGAATGTTAGAGAATGTTCTGCACTCAAATTTGCCATTGGAATCCAAAGTACTTCAAATAGAAGTGAGCTGGCATGTTCTCTGGAAGGAGAATCTGTCACTGTAGAGTGGCCTAAGTGTAATTACACTTTTATTGTGAAATGTACCTCTTTAAATGAAGCAGAAACTCTACACTTGTCTTTATCAGCAGGAGGCTGAATCTCTAGTCATATCTAGTATAGCATGTGGAAGGAATTTTTATGGTGGATTTTGCAGCATAACCTCTTTGTTGAAGTTGTCTTGAGTTACTCCTGTTATTTTCATTTAAATTGATATTCTTTTCACATCTTGAAATTTCAATATGATTAATAACACATTGCCTGATCAAGCAAATTTTAAACTTGGATAAAATGGTTAGATGTCTTTCCTCAAATAAAGCAAAGTTCCCTTTCAAAGTTTTTTTTATAGGAGAAGAATCATAAAACCTCTGGATTGCGTGATTTGTGGGAGTTTTAGTTAGCTTGACATAAAAGCCACTGTGTAAGTTTGCTTAGTTATTGAGGCTTAAACAAAAAAATTACAGAACTGTTAGATTGCTACAGCTGCCTTAGTCTCAGATACAGCTTTGGGTTTCTCCTGTGTCTTTCAAAGTTCAAGAAATACTTGAAATCAAATGGTCACTAAATGCCCTGTGTTTTGTCAGACTGGTCCATAACATCACTGTCGAAACAGTGTCACAAAACAGCATCACAGTGAATCTGCCTGAAACAGGTGGAGCTGGGAGATTGCAGTGACAGAACAAGTTGTAAAAGGCACCACAAGCTCTGGTTCCAGGATGGGCTTTGGAAGATCAAAAAAAAAGGCAACAAGTAGTAAATCTACACAAGTGTACTAATAGAAGCTTGAAGTATTCCTGACTGAAAACGGACAAATATTATTTCAGACAATATGTGATTGTTACTGATCTGTGTAGCATTTGCAAATGTTTTCTTCTCATTCTTCTTTGGAAGAAGTGGGAGTTGGGTTTGTGTACTTCTTTTTCTCTTTTCTTGTCATATCTGAGGTTCTTTACCATCTGGCTTAGAGTGAAAGCCCTGTAAGTAAACTTAAATTAGAAAATAACCCTTAAGCAAGCCTCTCACGTTAAAGCCATGTTTTTTTAACTCCTTTTTTTCTGAAACACTACTTTGGTTCTCCATTACTTGTAGAAATGCAGATTCTAATTCCTTTTATTCTCACTGCATGGCTGAATTATTAGTTCATAATATAATTCCCCTATAAATTGTTTTTGAGAAGAAAAATAATTATACTTAAATTGTATAATGCTCTGTTCAAAAGAAATCTTTGATAATACAGTAATACTTCCATTCTCCATATTCTTTTTAATGGTGTGTATACACAAATTGGTATTTGTAGTTCTGTGGAAAGGAGTCCATTTGGTTTTCAGATGACAGAATTTTTACTTTTCTTGCTAAATTTGCTCTGAAATTAATCCTTGAGTGTTTTGGTACTGTGTTTTCTTTTTTTTTTTCTTGTGACTATAACTGTCTGATGCCAGGTACACATATATTGTTTTAACGATGCTTAATGCTAGAACAGAATTTGAAAACACTTTAAAGGGGGGACTGCTAGTATTTCACTAAGCTATTAGGCTTAGAAAAAGCTAGTACAATTAGACTTTTAATACTACAGCTGCAGTATTCTCTCCCTGCTTAGCTAAGAGTACCATATGCTACAGAGCTACATCAACTGGCACTGCTTGATTCTTAAAATTGAATATATTTTTTTTAAAAGCCCAACAAAAAAAACAAACAAACAAAAAAAAATCCCAAAACCCAGAAAACAATAAACTTTGTAGATGCAAATAAAAGGCTTTGTTTATTGCCAGAAAAGGCTTCAGTCCGATTTTCGGTTGCCAAATTATTTGATGTGAGAAGGAAAAGTTGTATAACCTGCAGAATCATTGATGGAGTATTTAGGTGTTATGGACCTTCATGTTAAATTTAAAGAATAAATGTGTTCAATTTTCCTTTTTGCCTTTAGGGACATCATCCTACTCTCATCAAGGTTTTGGCTGTGAATCAAAGCTGTATAGCCTTGACCATGGCCACGAGAAACCTCAAGACAAGAAAAAGAAAACCTCTGGCCTTGCCACCCTCAAAAAGAAATTCATTAAGCGTCGGAAATCGAGCCGATCTGCTGACCATGCCAAGCAGATGCGCGAACTCCTCTCAGGCTGGGATGTCAGAGATGTTAATGCATTAGTAGAAGAGTACGAAGGAACATCAGCCTTAAAGGAACTTTATCTACAAGCTAATTTGGCAAGACCAGAAGCCAGGACGCTACAAAAAGACATGGCTGAACTTTATCAATACAAATACTGTACTGATGTAGACTTAATATTTCAAGAAACTTGTTTTCCTGTGCACCGTGCGATATTGGCAGCAAGATGTCCATTTTTTAAGACACTGCTTTCTTCCTCACCAGAATATGGTGCAGAAATAATAATGGATATTAACACAGCTGGCATAGATATGCCTATGTTTTCTGCTTTGTTACACTACCTTTATACGGGCGAGTTTGGAATGGAGGATTCGAGATTCCAAAATGTTGATATTCTTGTGCAGCTTAGTGAAGAATTTGGAACACCAAATTCCTTAGATGTTGACATGCGTGCACTGTTTGATTATATGTGCTACTATGATGTGGTTCTTAGCTTTTCGTCCAACTCTGACCTAGTTGAAACTTTTGGTGGAAGTCAGAGCTGCCTAGATGAAGAGCTCAGAGCTCACAAAGCTATTATTTCGTCACGATCTCCCTTTTTCCGTCACTTGCTGCAGAGGAGGATACGAACTGGTGAAGAAATCACAGACCGAACTCTACGGACTCCAACTAGAATTATATTGGATGAATCTATCATACCAAAAAAATATGCCAAGGTCATTTTGAACTGTATGTATACAGACGTGGTGGACCTCTCCGTTTTGCACTCCAGTCCTTCAGTGGGCAGTTTAAGTGAAGTTCAGGCTCTTGTAGCAGGAAAACTAAACATGACTAGGGCTGAAGAAGCTATGGAGCTTTATCACATAGCGCTGTTCTTGGAGTTTAACATGCTTGCACAAGGTATGTAATACTGTTGTCTCTGTAGAATATATGACCTTATCAGAACAAGTTTTAGCAATTTTGCAGTGTAGGGATGCTTATTGTCAGCTGTCAGTGGCTGACAGTTCCTTTAGAAATGGAATTTGTTTTCCATCTGTAAGTTGTCAATAATGCAACCATTTTCTAGGGACAGAAGAAATGCCATGCAAGAGATTTAGTTGTATGGTGCATCACTGTTTAAGCATGTTAATTTTATCAAGTATGTATAACTGGTCTTGATACTTCACATGCTTATTTGCTTTCTGTAATCCTATTTTGGGTGGAAACTACAGAGAGATCCTTGTTGAGAGGAGGAAATATTTAGACTTGTTAGGAAGTGTCTGTATATGTTAACAAGGTTGTAAACTTCAATGACTATTTCTGTAGTTTATGTCAAAGATACCAACCCTGCAATCTTGCTGTTGGAAGGAAAACTTAGACAGCTTAATTGCACTAGTCTTAGGTCTTTAATGTCTGCCCCTTTGTGAACAGAACTGAAGGCAGGATCAGTCAGTATTTCAGACATGAAGTTCAGAAAGTTTTACTACTTTTGTTATTCTTGAAGATCATTCAAATCTTGATTACATGCAACTTCCTGACCTGAATTACTCCAATCTCAGGTGAGGTGTTCAAGCACTGATAAGTGAACTAATGGTACTTCTTGTGGTGGCAGCTTTGCCTGAAGTTTTATCTGTTGGTGTTTGAGCTATTTAGTGGCCATATGATGTGTAATGAAGTGTGGGAATTGCTTCAGTATGGGGAATTTCACTTTTGAACCAAGAAAAGGAAAATGGAACTCACTGGTATATCAGCAACAGAATTTGTTTAACCTAGTTCAATTTTTTTAGCAAAAGTTACTTTTTACAGTAGATCTGTACATCCATAACTTCTAGCTGCCAAATTTTGCAAGATTGAAACCTTATATTGTAAGCTGTAAAGTTGTTCTAAGTGAAAAATAGGAAATTGATAAAGAGTGGACAGGAAAGGGCAGTATAAGCACTGCAGGAAGAGGTCATATTTTTAGTGGATTCTCCTAATAGTTACATGAAACTGAGAGTGATAAGGGTGTGAGAAACTAACAGAACTACTGTAGCTCATGTGGAGTTTGCCATTAGGAAACTAATTTTCAGATTGTGCCGAAAGCTGAAATAATTGTACTGCAATAAAACTGGCACAGATCAAAGGGGATGTGTTCTCTGAAGCAACATGCTACAGGATGCAATTGGGCTGTTCTGAGGCTCAAAATCATCCAATCATAGAGCCTCTCAGGATAGAAGGGGCCTCAAAAGATCACAGGATGCAACATATCCAAGTGAGAAATGAGCCTCGGTGAGATTGTGCAGCATTCTGTCCAATCGCTTCTTGAAAACGGCCAGTGATGGGGACCATACTGTGTCGCTGGGGAGATTGTCCTAGTGAAGTGATTGTTCTCATTGCAAAAATGTCTTGTGTTGAGATGTTTCCCAGTGCACCTGTTGCCTCTTGTTCTCTTCATATGGCTTCTCTCTGAGAAGAGAACCTCTGTCCTCTTTATAGCTGCTTTACAGTAGCTCAAGGTCTGGGAATACTATGACAAGGTCCCCTGAACCTTCTGTTCTTGAGGGAGAAGAGACCTAACTTCCTTCAGTCTTTCCTTGTATGCTAAATTCTCCAGTACTTTGATCAACATCATGGCACTCCTTCAGACCCTCTCTTATCTATCTGCATCTTTCTTATTTTTGTTGTTTCCTTCTTGGTACACCAAGAAACTTAATGTTTCAGAAGGGACAAGAGGTTTTACTGTAGTTGAACTACGGCATTAAGTTAATTTCTATATGATACGCACAAGCTAATAGTACTTGAGAACAACTGTGTAGATCAGCTGAAACCCAGAAATGAAAATGGGTTTAAATTAAAGAGGTGATGCAGTTTCTCAGTTTTAGTGTATGCATGTGTTTAACAAGTGCTAAAAGGATTTAACGTGCTCAGGGAATACTAATGAGAGAATTAAATGGTGGATTAAACCTTCAGTGAGACGCTGAATAATTATGCACTGTTTCATAAATGAACAGGGTGCTATTGTTTTCTTCAGCTTGGAAACCTAAACTGGAATAATTGTGATGTAGAGGTGCTCTGATGAAGTTATAGCAAAGCAGACAAGCCATGACAGGGAACTTTCAAGAGAAACTTAGGCAAATTTATAGATAGAAAAAATGGTTTTTATTTTCTATCTTGGTAAATACTGAAAAATGAGCTGATATTTTATTTGGTGTTGAGTTTGTTTCTGCTTGCTTGAAGTTGAGCTCACTTGTATCAGCACATCCTAAACTGGTACTCTTTTCAGTAATGCAGTGCAGAACAATGCTGCTCTGGAATGTATATTCCATGAGTCAGTGGTAACAAGATCTCTGCTTTTTCTTGGAAGTTTTCCCCCAGTACTGCATCTAAGAGTAAAAGAAAGGCAGCAGAAGGAGCTGCACTGCAGCAGCGCGCTTGAGTGGCTAGAGCCAGTGAATGCAGCAGTGCAGGCTTGGTCTTGGTAGCCCTCTGGATGAACTGGAGCTGTAGTGTTTTGAGGGTGGTCATAGGAAGAAGGTAGAGGGATGTACTGTCATTCAGAGGTTTTCTTCATTCCGTAGTAAATCCCATTCTGGCCAGAAAACTAGTGAGATTGAGGGGTGGGGCTGTTCTTTTACACATAGGGGAGAAATTAAGTAAAACTAGCAAGTGTTGACATCTATTAAATTATCAAATACTAGAAAATGTAGGTTTGGCACTCTTTCAGATATTGAAATTCTAGATGTTGACTTCACCTAATTAGGATTTTACAAATTGAAAAGAGGAGAAAGCAGTAAGCACTCTGTAGATCTGTTGTCTTGGTTTGAAAGACAGGTGTTTGCTAAGGAAAGCAGAAGCTTCCCTTTGGACTGAAAAAAAACCGTGATTCTTCCGATTATTATAATTTTGGAATTAAGAGAGCTCTCAGGCAAAGATATGGGGGTAGGAATAACAGTTCTTTACTAGTGTATCTAACACGACAAACAAGAACAACAACAGCTATGAAATTACCCACAAACAGAACAGTAACTCAGTCCCAGTGTTTTTTGGCTGCAGGCACCTTTTCCCTGAGCTGCAGTTCCCGGTGCTGGGGGCGGGCAGGTCCCACAGAGCCGCAGGAGGGCTGGGGGTGATGGCAGCACTGTCCCAGGGGGAGAGAGAGATGGAGAGAGAGCTCTCCGCTCACGGTGTGGGTCCCGGTGCTCAGCAGAGTGCTGGATGGTGGTAGTTCACAGCGAGAAGACAGCAGGGCAGGTCCGATGGTGGTTTCCCGACGCTGGGATGGCAGGGATGGGACACAGGCAGCGATCGTCCTTCTCGTCCGAACTCCGCGGGGGAAATGGGGCCGAGGCCCAGCCTTCCGCTTCCTCTTCTGGCTGTTTGAATCTCGCGGGGCTTTTCCTCTTCCCTCCCGTCCCCTCCCCCTTGTCACCAGGGCCCGGTCAACAGGTATCTTAGCATGACAATGGGGAAAATTCCACAGAGGGAAAAAAGGGAGAGAACTAACCCTCAACATCTGTATATGCCAGTGGAGTCAGAATCTAATAGTTTCATACTTAATTTGCAGAGTTCATGTTTAGGTCACTGGTACTGTGCAGACATGGAAGAACTGTTCTGGTATAATCTTATCAAAATTAAAAGGAAGCTTATTTGGTATGGGAGAACTATATGCCTGCACGTGACTGAGATAATTTAAAGATGTGCTTTAATCATGACCACTGTTCTTGTTTCTGACTCAATTGTAGCATCTTATCCTCACTTATTACAGTACTTAATGTGGGGTAGATGAGAGATCTTAATTTCAGTGGTTTTCATCCTATTCCCTGATTTCACAGCTAGCAGACTTCTATGCTGGAAGCTGTCACTCAACACATCTGACTTCTAGATGTTACGCAGAGTGATGTGGAAGAGACAGAGTTGTGTAGGTGTTGGAGGCCACAGAGCAGGCAGTTCTCCTAACATCTCTTAGCTTGGACCTCTGGCAGTGTTTTTCCACTCTGTGGCGCAGCAGCTGTCCAGTTCTACCCAAGTACTGACTGATCCCATCAGCTGGCTTTCTCAGTAGCTGATGTCTTAAGTTTCTTTAGATTTCCACACCCTCAGCTAAAGTTTTCTGTTTCAGCTCACTCCTGCTAGCCAGTTGCAAACTTGTGAAGGCTTGTTTCCCTGGTTTCATGAAAAATATTTTGGGCTTATTTTGTTAAGTCTGGATACTCTTTCCTTCATTTTTCTCTATTTCACTCAGTTTTGCCTGGGTGATTGTAAGTGAGTGTCAAGTGAAGTTGATGTATTTTAAAGCTTCTGATCAGCTGTTTTTATTTTCAAGATTTTAGTTTGATTTGTCTTCAGGGATCTTTCTAAGTATCCAGATGTTGTAATTTTTCTTCAGTTTCAGCAGATGATTCAGCTTTGACTATTTCCATGGAAATTTTTCCATTCCTATCACAGTGATACTCCTTTTTCTGACTATTTCAATTTAATAGATAGTTTCCCTATGATGAAGACAGTGATAGTATGAGTATGTGCCGTTCAAGTAAAGCAGGATGACCTTTATCTAGAACTTCTTCTGCCTTCATCTTAATTTGTTCTAGCTGAGGATTGTCACTTATGTTTCAAGACAAACTGAAATGGATGTTTGAATGAACTAATTTGAGAAAATTTACAAATCGGCAATATATCTGGTCAATAGAGCTGATCATACTGAAACACATTTGTATCTAATGGGACTGACACTGCTTTTAGGGTGCTCTGGTAGTTGTTGCTGTTAAAAGTGAGGCTCTTCAGGGCTTTCCCAGAGGCTATGAGGATTAGAGCCCTCTCCAGGAGGTTAGAGCACATCCCTTAGTGGAACATTTCTGTGCTCTGCCTGCCTGTTTCTGCCCTCTGCTGCAGTTTTTCTGTCTTCATGCTACCTTGCTGCTCTCTGTCAACTGTACTGGTGTAATTAACACACTGACTCAAAAAGATTGGGTTTAATATCACTTATCCCTTGCTCTTCTGTGGCACAATTACTAAAACCAGATCAGTTCCCTAGTCCTGTTCATCAAATATTGTTAAAGTACTCTCCACTTCCAGTCTTACTGTACTGCCCTGCTGATGCAGGGAAGTTTGACTTCAGGCATGTTGGTTTTATTAGATAGCTATATTACACATGTGAAACCTCTACTGCATCTTGGCCCTGTTGCCCACTGTTGTGAATAGTCCCACTGAGGTGGTGGTACAGAATGTTTTGCTGTGATAGGCTTTTGGATACTGGGACCTTATGGAATAATTTTGCCTGAGAATCTTTTCTGTCACCTGATTCAAAAAAGTTTTCTAAAGTAAAACTAACAAAAAATAACTCAGTTTCCAACTTTTTGCTTTTCTTCGCTTTTATTTTAGGAGTTGCTTTTACTCTTGACAAGTATAAGAACTTAAAACTATTGTAAAGCCATATTCAGTAGCACAGCATTTGATCCAGAAGCAGATATTGCCTGACATCAAAAGTAGTCTTGGTCTTAGGATGGCTGAAATACTGAAATGCCAGGGATCCTATGGTAGCAGTGTTAAATCCACATTAAAAAAAAAATCAAAAACTATGGTTCCTGTGATTGCCAGCATGGTCTCTCCTAATGTGACAAACTTAAAAAACACTGAATTCAAAAAACCAAAATTCATTGAATTGAAAATATTGAGCTTCTAGATTGTATTTCAGCATTAAGATGAATTCTTATTACTTTTTTTTTTCATTGGCTCCACTGGCGTGCACAAGTTTAGGGGGAAGGTCTTCACCACAGGATGAGTTACATCAAGGTAACAGTTTTGTAGTAAAAGCTTTGCTTAATGCCACGTTTGCTAATTGTTGAAGGCAGTTAACTTGTCTTCAGTAGTTCTGTTGACTGTCCTGATCCCAAGCCACTTGCTAGAATGCTAAACATAGGCTCAAGCTGTTTCTGTCTGGAAGGACTGTGGGACTGCATTTGAGAGAGAGCTGCAGAAGCAGACAGGGCTTGATGGTAGGGCAGGGTCTATTGGCATCCAGCAAAAGCAATGCATGGAATAGCATAATTTGTGCAAAATCATAGTTATCTTTTCTTTTTGTCGATTCCAGGTTGAATCTCTGAAGGATGGTAATGGTCATAGAAGCTTGTGGGACACATCAGATGGATATTGGGAAGGCTGTTGCTGCCTGAGTATTAAAAAATAGTATTCACATGAAAAAAATGCTCTATTCAACTGTGAAGAGCAATATTGTGGCTCTTAGATGACTACTTCTTTTGCCAAGTGGCTGATTGTTAAAGCAGAAAAAAACTTCTGCCAAAGAAGAAAGGAAATTGGATTCCTTCCATAGCTAGAACTGGGTTGCCCCTATTTATTTAGAGGCCCCAAAAAGACTTTAATTATTACCTTATGCTTACTTCAGAAGAAATACTTTTAATAATCCCACACTTCTGACCCATTGCTAAAATTACTTGGGAAAAAGACTGTTTCATTTGTTAGTCATCCTTAATGAGCTTTTCACCTGATGTTATATTACTGTTAGTTGTGCAATAATTGAATTTTACAGAAGAATTGAGACTGAGCTGGTGCACTTCTTCTATAAATGAGTGTTGCTCAGATTTTTGGAACTGCATTTCTGGTGTCCTTTCAGGGGGCAGGCATCTTCAAAAATAAATGTCAAATGAAATACTAGGAATGGCATTAATTTTGAGATAAGTCTCTGCTCTTGTAGTTTCCTGGTGACTGATTTCAGTGTGTGGGTTTACTTTACTGCCTTTGAAATGGATCAGTCCTTACATGTGATGTTTAGAGTTTGGGGAATTCAGGTTCTGCTGAAGTCAGCTTGCATGCAAGCAGAATAATTGCATGCAAAAGATTGTGTTAGGATTTAGCAGGGGAAGGCTGAGTGCAGATGACCCTAAATAATGGTTTCAAACTGTTTGTTTTCTTATTCATGGGAGTCAAACTCCTCTCTTAAGCAAATTGCAGCTAGTCACCGCGTTCATTCATGTGCCAGGTTTGTTGCTAATTTAACATTTTCCTTTCTTGAGACCCAAAAGGAAAGCTGAGAGACTCGCATGACAAAGTTAAGTGCAATGTCAGCCCTTTGCTGTTTGGGTTAAAATGGATCCTGAAGTGGAAAGCTTCAGACTTCATTTATTCATTTCTGACACATGCTGAAGTATTTTGAGCTTTTTTGGATGATGAGTTGGGTTTTGGATTATTTAGTTGTTTCTTGTTTGTTTGTTTAAGGCTGCTTCTCAGATTCTTGACCAGCACTTTTTAAGACTTAAGACTTCATCCTTAAGGAATCTGGGGAATTCCCCCGTCTAGAGGGGGCAGTTTCACCTCAGTCCATGCAGTGTATTTCAGAACAGTTCTCATCCTCTGCTCTTACCTGTACTGGTGATGCTGGAGTGATGTTCCAAGTGCCTCCAACCCATCTTTGCTGCCTGTGCACTGCTCACTTAAGCCAGTGCTTGCTGTGCAGGTTAGAGGTCAATATCTATAATGAGGCTTCTGTTCTTACTGGTAGTAGTAATGATAATTTGTAACCTCATGGAGATAGGTGGCTCTGAGAGGTGCCACACTGTTTCATTAATGGTGAAGGACAAAGCAGTTGTGTTGAAACATGGCTCACCACTCACCCCTTTGTGAGAAGCAGATGGAGAGTCTGTCTGGGGATGCACAGTGTAATGCTGCATGTGCTGCTTTGGTCAGAAATGTCTGTGCTTTGGATAGCCCTTCTGTCAATGGCTGTGTTCAGTCTTCCGATTCTTAGGTGAATCAGACATGGAAAAAAAAATCATCCAGCTGCTTGTTGAGGAAAGTTTTGCTTAAATAAGAACTGGTTCAAAACTATATATTCAGGCATAGGCCTGGAAAGTTTAGAAATTTTTATTGGTAGAATATTGTTCTGACAATTACCACATTGTGGTTGTTATGGAATTGGGTATAAATGTGTGTGTCTAATAGGATAGGTAAATTTATAACCAGTCTCATGTTTAAACTGTTGCTCTGTACTACCTTCTTAACCCTCCTGTTTAAAGTCCCATTTTAGTGACTTCTGAGTTGTAGCTCCTTTGACAGATTCCCTCCTACTTGAAGAAGCTTGTTCACTTGTTACTACCTACTCCTTGAAAACATATCTTTCACATTATTAGCTACAATGGAAATTGAATGAACACTGTATATTCTGTATGCTGTCCGAAGTAGAAAAGTAAGATTTTTCTTTTATTTCTGTTAATTGTTGCTAGTGTGTATCTATATTTTATCTGTATGCAACCAGTGGAAAACTATGTAGCATCAGGAGACCTGTCTTTGTCTTGACTAGGATTGAGATTACTGTGTTGCACACTTTTTTACTCAGTTTAGTTCAAGAGCTCAGTAATGCAGTATACATCGCTAAACAATGAAGTTTAGTTTTTAGGCATTTTTGAAACTGAGAGAAAAATGATGATGTATAAGAAGTAAAATTGCAGTGTAGACATGTAGCTCTGAACTGTCTGGGGACCTCTTACAGGCATAAGCACAGCTGTAATTTTGTGGCTGTAGTGGGTTGAAACTGGAATGCATAATTCTGAGAAATTTTTCTTTAAATTGCTATCTTGTGCTAAACCAGATGTGCAAATGAAATCAACAAACTGCTGTTGGAGACTTCAAGTTATCAATGTTGTGGTACCATGTGTCTTAACTCCATAGTCCCAGGTACCCATGTTTTCAGTCCTCCCACAATACATCTTCCCTCATTTCTTCCGAATTAGCTCCATTTCTCTTCAGCAGTTTTAACTATACTCTCTCTCCTTCAGAAGATGTGTACCTTCTGAAAGAGTAGATACTAATAAAGCAGTGGGTAGGAAGGAAGCTGTAGCAGACTCTCCATAAATGTGCCTCCCTTCTGCTTCCCTGTCAGAGAACGTGTTCCCTCTCCTGGCACACTCTGTGTCTTGCTGGATACTGAGGCCATTGTGGTGGCCTGGAGCAACCATCCACTGCTTTCTGCCTTCTCTGTGAGTCAGAAAATGATGCTTTACTGCCCTCATTCTGTACCAAGTAGCTGAGTACCAACGTTGTTACATCTTGTGTTTCTTCTCCTCTGTGTGGTCTGTCTCAGGACAGACCAAAGTGATAATAGACAAAGATCCTGCTTTTGTTATAGTTCATAGATTTCTGTGTATCTGTTGTGAACAATAGGGACTCAAATTCTCAATGTTAAAATGTGTTAAACACTCAGGTACCCAAAGGGGGTTCTGATTGGGTTGAACGAGCTTTCCAGTTGTTTATCCAGGCATGCCAGCAGCCGTCATGCTTCATGTGCCTTTAAAAAGTAAATAACTGTATATTGGAATCATCAACTGCCGTTAAAAATATTGCACTTTTAGTCAAAGTATAACCTTGTTTTCAACCTCGATCTGTAGGGCACCCATCTTTACTCTCACTGGGTGTATATAACCCTTTCTATTACAGATTTGGCTACATGTATTATTCCTTCAAAGTGTCTCTGTAACAACACTGTGGATTGTTGCCCTTGTTCTGTAGGCTGTGAAGATATCATTGCTGAGAGCATCTCGCTGGACACCTTAATTGCCATTCTGAAGTGGAGCTCTCAGCCGTACGGTTCCAAGTGGGTACATCGCCAGGCACTGCATTTCCTCTGTGAGGAGTTCACCCAGGTCATGACTTCAGAGGTCTTCTACGAGCTCAGCAAGGACCACCTGCTCACAGCTATTCAGTCTGACTATTTACAGGTAACCTGCAATGCAGAATACAGCTGGTCCTGCTAGAAGCAGGATGTATTATATATATCATTGCTAGGAAATGCTTGAGAGTAGTTGATTTTAAATTGCAGGGCTTGTATGCACTAAGCACTCCTTCTATAATATGTGAAAAAATGAAATGGAAGTAGTGATTAAGAAAATAGCTGTGTTCTTGGCTTGTAGCACGACCCAAGTGTGGTATATGCTGTTGCTTACAGGTGTAATAATAGTTTATAAATGGATGCAAATTATTTTAAACAGAGCATTTCTGAACCTAACATTTGCCTTGCATATTTTAAGGGATTTATAAAATTACAAGGTAAGAGTAGTGTTGCTGTAATGACACACATGCTAATTTGGGGCAGTGGGAGCTAATATGCTAGAAGTGGTTCAGAAAACTCAATTTATTTTCATGGAGAGAGAGAAATACCTCTTTGACTACTATTGCAGGAATTTTTTTTCCCTGTGATTTGCCTGCAGTGATTGTGTGGTTTTAGGGGGAGAGAACCATACTGGCCAAAAGAAAGATTCTGAATTTTGCTGCTATTGCTCTTCAGGGGAGATATCTGTATAATGATGACCACCCTTTAATAGCTTAAAGATTACTATTTTTTTAAACTTCATGCATCTCAATCTTACTTTTTTGTAAGGGTTAAGTGCTAGGGATTATTTGAAGTCTTATTTTAAAAGTTTTGTTTACTTGAAACACTTCAGAAATTGCAGTTAACTGTACTGTTGTTCTTCCATGAGAGCTTATATTGCTGAATTTGTAATGTTAAACAAAAGCTTGAAACACCCAGAGGTGGAACTGCCCCCTTTAATTAAATTTAATAATTCAAACTTTATACCTATAAGTTTCCATACTAAATATTTTTTTTCCTTCTGTACAAAACTTCTTCCTCTTCCTAGGGATTCAGTAAGTAATATGAATCTAGAAATTATAGTGGTGATATCCTGTAGTACAGCTTAAAATATTAGGAGAAAGTGGAAAGCAGATCATAAAGTGGAAGTACTTCATGCTTAGGTGCAACTGTGGTTTTTTAGAGCTGTAAAAGATCTGTGATTTGTTTTTGTTTTGTATGTGTGCATGTGGCATTAAGCATATACAGATTACTGACTTTCTCTTTCTACAGGCAAGTGAACAAGATATTCTTAAATATCTGATTAAATGGGGAGAACACCAGTTGATGAAGAGGATAGCAGATCGAGGTGAGGATTAAACCAAATAAACCAAAATTTATGGCAGTTCTATTTTGTGAGTCCTCTGTAACTTAGGGAAATTCAGTCTACTTTGTCCATAATATAGTCAAAACAAAGCAAATGCTCTTGCTTTCTTTAAAGGTTTTGTTATCTAAAATGGCAACACAGCATTCGGAGGAAGATGGGATTGTTCAGCCTGTAGAAAAAAAGGCTTAGAGGGGATCTTAGCAGAGTCTATAAATAACTAATGGCAGGAAGCAAAGAAAATAGAGCAACACTTTTCTCCTGGCACCCAAAAGAAGATAAGAGGCAATGAGGCATTAACTGAAATACAAGAAGTGGTGAAGATGGTCAGACACTGGCACAGGTTGCCCAGATTAGTTGTGGGGTCTCCATCCTTGGAGGTCTTCACATCCCAACGGGATGCAGTGAAAGGCAATGTGTTGTACCTTGCCTGGGGAGCTGTGGGAAGTGGGCATTGATTATGACTGAACCAATCTTTTAGAGCTCTTTTCAAGATCTGTGACTGTCTGATTTTGAAGTCTGGTTGGTTTCCTGTTGTTTCAGAATGATTTTTCTTGTAACTAATTAATTAGATAAAAACCCCCTGCAGTATCTTGTTATACAGGCTTCTCACAGTAGTCTTAATTTATTGGGTCAGCCTTTTGCTTCAGTTTGAGTGTGTCTCTCTTACAGGAATCTGTGGTAGTGAGAAACAAGCCAACAAGTGGCACCAGTGTTTTCCCTAAAGTATAGGTAAATTTTTTTATGAGCCTAGATACACATTATTGCTATAGTGGCAAAGAGCAAATGTGAGGATCTTGTAGTTCATCTGCACTATGAAGTGTCATATAGTGCCACAAGAGGGACAGAAGGGGAGAAACCTGCCTAAGTAAAAACAGAGCAGTACTGGTATAACTACTTTCTTGGGAAGGCTGACCATACTTTTGAAATCCATTGTTACTGCTTGCAATACAACTGCTTTGTCATGGACGTGTTTTATGAAATGCAACAAAAAGTTAGTTAGGATGTGCTTGTGTTGTCCTAAGTAAGTATTAACCTATTTCCAAAACAGGATTTTCCAAGTGCTTGTCCTAGGGCACATTGGAGCATACTGGAGCCAATTAAACAGTAACAGACCTGGGCTGGGACAGAAGCTTCTCCTTTGGGATCACTGCACAACTTCTTGCTCTGGAATTCATTAAGTAAACAGCTCACATCTCCTGTCTGGGATCATTAGATAACACAGTGAGCAAAAGCAGAAATAATAGCGACGCCAAATTCTGTCAGATTAGGGCCAGACTTACTCTAGTAATTTCATCTAAATTCCTCAGTGACACTCCTTATATTGCAGCTTTGAATGTGTGATGGTGTCACTAAAATGCCACAAAGCATTAGAGAATGTAATGAGCTGTGGCCAAAACTTGTGCCATGTGTACTGAGAGAGGGTGGGTACGTTTGACAGGTTTCCTCAAAGAGAGAAGCTAATCAGTCGAATTTCAGTTGGGCACAACACCTAAAATACACATGTGGGCTCTGAGGCCATCTTGCTGTCTCCAGGAAGATGCCACTTCTGCTACAAATAGGTGTCATGTGGCCATGAGAGCAATTTGAGTGGGCTTGACACTGTTACTGAGGTGGATTACACAAGGAAGCTAGAACAACGTGTATCTGAGGACTCTTCAGACCTTAATTTGTAGAAAGTCTTTGTAAACTGCTGGGGAAAGGCAGAGGAGCTACTGGAGAGAGTCCTTGGGGGAACTGCTATCAGGGAGGTACACCTGCTTTCATAGAATAGCTCTTAATAGAGCTTTCCAAACGTTGATTGCAAATGCTATGTTTGTATTTTCTGCCTGGCTTACACTTTGAAACTGGCAGCTATGCCAGTGAGCTATGCTGGTATAAACTGAACCTGTCTCTGTGGATGCTTCATATAAGATTTTAAGGCATGAGGTAGAATCATAGAATCTTTTAGGTTGGAAAACACCTCCAGGATCATGGAGTCCAACCTTTGACCAATCCACTACCCTGTCAACTAGACCTTAGCAGCAATTGCCATGTTTGGTTGTCAGTTTAGTGGAACAGAGGGCTATTGATAGAAAATGAGAATTTTCCTTTCTTTTCTATAACTTCCTGTAAAGCCCTGTATCTCCAACTATCCGCTTTAAACTTTCTGATGAAAACTTAGCGCATCTTATTCCTTCCCACAGAGCCTAATTTACTCAGTGGTACTGCTCACAGTGTGAATAAAAGAGGTGTGAAGAGGAGAGATCTTGACATTGAAGAGCTGAGGGAGATCCTGTCTCCACTTTTACCTTTTGTCCGAATTGAGCACATCTTACCCATGAATAGTGAAGTACTGAGTGATGCAGTAAGTCAGATACCATCTCTGGGTTCTTTGTACTTCACCTGTTGCAGTGTTTGGGCGGGAGGGGTTTTTTGCTTTGGTGGGTGTTGGTTTTGTTTATTTATTTTAAAGACTAACATCTAAAATGTTATCATTGAGAGTAATAGATGTATAACACTCTTGTTAGGTTTTGCGTTCTTTAAATCTATCAAAAGAGCAAAGAAAAATCAGTGGTGTAAGGATTCAGTGTAAAGAATGCATTTATTGCAAGTTTTCACCATATTAATATTTTAAAAACCGTAAAACTCTTTCTTGATTCTTAAAGATGAAGAGAGGCCTGATTAGTACTCCTCCTTCAGACATGCTACCAACATCAGAAGGTGGAAAGTCAAATGCCTGGCTGCGGCAAAAAAATGCTGGAATATATGTGCGGCCAAGACTGTTCTCACCCTATGTGGAGGAGGCTAAGGTAATACCAGCAACACTTGACTGTTCTCACATTGGAGTCACCAGGGGGTTCTGTAAACAGGGAAAGATTTTGGGATGTTTTGTGTCTTTTTACATGTACTGGCCTAAAATACTAACATTTTCAGTTTAACAAGACTTACAAGATTGATCATCAGGCTCAAGTCTCTAGAACTGGTCAGAAAAATTTCAACAAATTTTTTTTTGTCGAAATTGAAATGTTTGCAAGACAGATCTTGATGAAATTCCACCGGAAACAAAGCAACGTTCTGAGGGAAACCTCCCTGGTTTCCAGCCAGTTTGCCAGCCCAGCTCCTCGGCAGCCCTCCTGGCAGGCGGATGGCAAGGTGAGAGCCTGAGAGTCCCAGTCTGCAGCTAGTCAGCAACCTTGGTGCCAGCTCTTTCAGGCTCCCCAGCTCCCACCAGAGCTGGGTGGGGAGCTGCTATTCCACTCGGCAGAGGACTGATATTTCATCTTCTTGTTTGAATCAGAACATACCCAAAATCTTGTGATCCTCCGCAAAATGGAATAAATATCCTGTGTCAAATCTGAATGAAGTCCTTTGTTTCCCTCTCAGGCAATCGCTTCCCTATTTAATTTCTTGCATGAACACTGTCAGGATCTTGTGGCATCTCTGGTGGTGACATTTGTGGCAGGGTGGAGATGGTGCTGTGTGAGGCAGGAATGTACCACAATCTGTTTGACAGAATGGGAGCCTTTTGTGTCACTGAGCAGTGCCACCACCTCAGGTAGCTGTGACTTGAGAGCTTGTGAGTCCCAGCAGTGCAGGTGACAACCAAACAAGAGGGTTAGGTGAAGCTGTGTACATCCACATCACCTACAGACTCTGACAGCTGCTCTGGTCAATTTGGAGCTTTTTTTTTGAGCCCTGCACCTAGGAGAGAAAATGTTTTCTAGAGGTATAAAATGTTGTTGATGTCCTCTGTGAGGGAAAGGAAGAAATAAAACTACTTTGCATTTTGGGCACAGGAATTAGAGAGCGCCAGGTGGCACTAAAATAGCAAAGGAAGACTAGTTGGTTAAAGTGTTCTCTTTGTGTCTTGGATTGCTAAAACTAACAAAAACATGATAAAATCTTTGACTCTTCGTTTTCAGGTATATGCAATGAGAGTGCTTTAGTATTTATCTAAAGTAGAAAGTGCATTCTAGCAAGCCCCATACCCCTGTCAGAATTCCTACTTGTTAGTACTGGTTTCATATTATGCTGTTAATATTTTTTAAAGCATTTTAAGACTTTTTAACCTTAGGGAGAGGACTCTCATTCATAGTCTCTAGTAACTTTACTCCTCCTATAGATAGTATAATTATTGTAAAATGAAAAAGTTGTGAATGAGTGATGCTTGATTTTTTTTTTCCACTCCTCTGCTAGTCTCCCTTTTTTATGAAATAAATTCATTTGATCTTAAATAAGAATATTGAAAGGCTAGGCATAAATCCTCTTCTGTTCTTCAAGATAGCTGAGGAAAACATGTTTCGTTTTCAGGCTAGTGCCTTCTACTCAATGGCACAGAAAATTGAGACTCATAGGTAGTAATTATTTTAAATCCATAGGGTTTGGCCTTGAGAAGATCAGTTCTAATCTGACAGGTTAAAATAAACAAAGCATCCTTCCCAAACTATTCTCCTGCCTGCTTATAGCTCTGAAAATCAGCTATGATCATGACTGGAAAACAGAACAGAAAATGGTGATGAAAAGCCAGATGTTGTTTGTGACCAGACAGAGTTACTGTGGTGTAGACATGGCTGGACTTGTGTTGCTGGGGCTGTGCTTGCAGCAGTGGCAGTAGGGTTTGTGCAGTGCCTTCATGAGACCCTGGGGCTGTCGTTGCAGTCGGTGCTGGATGAGATGATGGTGGAGCAGACCGACCTCGTTCGCCTGCGGATGGTGCGGATGTCCAACGTGCCCGACACGCTCTACATGGTGAACAACGCGGTGCCCCAGTGCTGCCATGTCATCACCCACCAGCAAGTCAGCACTAACCAGAACAGCCCTCCCTCAGTTATAGCCAACGAGATCCCAGGTAAGCTGCTGATCGTTCCTGAGACGAGTGATCTCCTGGGAGTGTGTGGGTGCTTGGGCCTGGGGGCAGCGAGTGTCAGTTACTGAACTTCATCATTTCCTCGGAGAGTAGCTCTGCTCCGGCAGTAGTCCTTTTGCTTTGGCCTGTCCTGAAGACATTAACTGGTTTTGGATGGCAGAGTAACTAGTTAGAGAACAAAACCTTTGGACTGGTTAAACGCAGTTGAACACTTGCTGGAGCCTGGCTCTCTATTCTCAGAATTTTCTACAGTGTTTTCAGTTTTCTACAAACCAGTTCTCTAATATAGGTAAGATCTGGAAAATAGGTGAGTCTGGAAAATTTCTTTCAAAAATCAAAAGCTAGAGACCGTAACTTGAAAGGAAATCAGCTGAACTCAGTATGCCAAAAAAGTGCTGGAAGTGGGCACTCAAAACACATTTACTTCAATTTACCAAATCTGCTGAAGCTAAACCAACTTAATTCCTTGTGGAAGAATGTGTCAGAGTACATTTTTATAGACTCAAGTAAATATGTCCTCTCTTGACTTCAGGATGATTGGTGTAATATTCCCCATAGGCAAGCTAAAAAAATATATACGTAATATATTTTGTCATTTATGCATATGTTCTTTTGGTGTCAGACTAGAAGAATGTATCTAGTGCAGTTCCGAAAGCATCTAGCTCCTCCTGCCTTTCCCTGTCCCATTAGTACTCAGTGTGCATAGAGAAAGCACTGGCAAAACTTGATGACGAGTTGGAAGGGTCAGTGGATGTTTTAGAAGGCAGGATTAGTTAGCTAAATGGCCAAGATTAAACTTTAATTCAGTGAAGGAAGTGGAAAATGCTGTGCCTATGGCATTCATTTTATAAGCTCTTTGTGTACCAATTATGTCTGTCCTCAGTCAACTATGTTGAAAGGAGGTAGGTAAATTATTCTTACAGATGCTAGAGCCAGGACAAAAGTAATGGATTGAAATTGCTGCAGGAGAATTTAATTTGAAGTGTTAGGAAGATTTGAAACACTGTTTAATTATAAGATTTCTTGGAAAATTTATAGAATGGTTTTGATCTGTTTGCTTCTTGGGTCTGTGAAGAAACTTGATAAAGCTGATAAGAAGCTTCTGAAAACTTCTGTTTGAAAAATTTGGTAAAAGTACCAATTGTTTGTTTAGAAATTTGGAGCTTTCAGTAAAATGTGGCATCTCAGCAGTGCATTATAGTACTTGGACTTCCCTCCCCAGAAAAGTGTAAATATCCTTACCATGAATTGAATATAAAGTATTTCATATAAGATATTTTGCTCAATCTTAATTTCCAAAGAAGTTAAGAAAGGCAACAGGTTCTCAGAGGTCTTCAGTGTTTTGCCAAAGTTCTCATGTTCCTAAAAATACTGGCCCTCTTGGCAAGCATGAGACATCTTGACCAGTCTGAAACTCCCCTGCATCTTGGTTCTGTGCTATTTAATAGGTAGGAACTATTGCCAGTCCTTTGATTTGAACGTAGATATGAGCTCTGAGCCTTGCCAGTAGTTGGAGCACAGGAATTGTGTCCTGGCAATTTTCTGCTCTTCTTAGTCTTGTAATTAAGCAAAAGTATTGATTGGTTTGCCAGTGCCTTTTTACTAGAATGGGCAGATGGGGCCCAGTTAGTGTGAGGAGGTTAAAGCCTGTCCCAGGCTCTAACTTGTACAGGAATCCCTCCTGAAGCGTAGTGGGGGCACAGGCAGGGCTGGGGGCAGAGCTGGGCAGCATCGCCTCCCTGGTCCTTGGGCCGAGCTCAGAACAGGGGGAGCTTCACAGCTCGGCTGCTCCCTTCTGTCCCTGCCTTCTCCTTGGGCCCACTGCCTGAGGACTGTGTTTGTACAAACCTGCTGGCAGCGAGTGCTAGTGCTCTTTCTGCAGCACTGCTGTAAAATGAGTTCAGCTGAAGCCTGCTCTAACTTGAGGCCAGGTTCTGCAAGTGGTTAGGTTTCTTTACGCATTTTCCAGTTTCAGTCTGAATTAGAAATCTTGCAACTGAGGGAGTTGTATTTTTTTTATATACATCTCTCTTCCATATGTTTCATATAAATAGTAGTTAAAAAAAAAAACAACAAACAAACCAGAGTTTGAAAAGACGTTATTTTTTAACAAAAACTTTATATCATTTTTATGCCTACTAGTTTGGAGAACTGCTTCGGACTTCTTAGGTCCTCTTCTCTAAGTATTAGCAAAATGCTGGCTGTAACTAAACATCTGGCTGCTGAACCAGGATTTTTCAGAAGAATTTAAGTGTGTGGAGGGTCTACCATAGAAGACTTAGTTACAAGCCTTGAAGACTGGTTAGAATGGGTTCCTTCCCTCCCCTCTCATTACAGGAGCTCCATTGCAGGGGGGAATATTTTGCCCTACATATATTCCTTTACCAGTGTAACCGTTGTGAAACTGGGACCAGTTGTAATTGTGTGGTTTTGGGTTTTTCTCCTTCTCTGTAACGCAAGTATCTTCTCACACTATTCTTGCTGTATGATCTGTTTAATTTTTATGAGCTTTCATTATGGACATCTGGTCATGGTAATACATAGCACTTGTAAAGCTGGTAAAGGACTTCATGCCAGGACGTAAACACTCAGAAATCTGGATTTGTCTTCTCTATTTATATGCACATTTTCCTTAGGACAGAAGCACCACAGAGAAATATCATTCATCATCAAACAGCAGTAAGAAGTGGCATGAGAAAGTTTTGCAATGGGATAAATACCCAAAATTATACATGAGTTTCTTTTGGAATAGTTTTTTTAAAAATTATTTCAATATGACTGCATAGAACAACATAATTTTAACAGGTTTTCGTTGGCTTACAGTTCCTGTAACTTTCGTAAAATGCTCTTTCTCTAGTTACATACTGGTGTTATGGTCTTGTGATTATAGAACTGTGTTAGAAGTATGAAGTGTATGCCAAGAAAATCAATGAATTCCTGGCCTGTGCAATTCATGAGGGAACATTCAGTTGTTATTTAAGATATCCTGCCCCCACCTCAAATCGTGGAATTCCTGCATCATAAGGGGTTTACAAAGAAAGCTACATTTGTGGCTCATTCTAGCAGAAGCTGGAGAAGTGGTGTATATTTTTATCATTTGTATGATCTGTGTTATCCTGTGTGGTTTAATGATGCTCTATAGAACATGTGTAAGTTGAACAGATCTTGGCAGAATGCTTCTTGAAAAAAAAAAAAAAAAAAAGCCAAGGCAGCCTGATGTTAGATTTTTCCTTCAGGATAAATCTAACCATTGCAATCAAACTTACTGTCTCACAGTTGAAAAAAAAGGACTCTCTTACCCCCACCCCGTTCTCTGTCATCCCTCCAGTTCCCAATCTCCTGGTTGTGAAAGAGATGATCAGGCGGCTGCAGGAGCTGCGCCACACGGAGCAGGTGCAGAGAGCCTACGCGCTGAACTGTGGGGAAGGCGCCACCGTCAGCTACGAGATCCAGATCCGTGTGCTGCGGGAATTCGGCCTTTCCGATGCTGCTGCTGAGCTCCTGCAGGTATGAAAAATGGCTGTGTAAGGCCATGAAGGGACTTGATTATGTACTCTGCAGTAGGAGCACTTGCTGTGTATACATGCAGGTGCACAAGTGCTTTGAAATGCCTGCGTGACTGTCCAGGTTGCATTTGATGTATGTGATTTTTATAAAGCTCGAAGTACAATGTATAAATAGTTTTCTCAAGAGTCGTTGTCATTCAGGAGGCCCTTATTGACACAGATTTTGGGGATAAAATAAAACTGCTAAAGAGAGAGTTGATGAGAACAATAGAACCATAACTTGAAACCTAGATTATTATTTATTCTTAGAAGAGAAAAAGTGGTAACTTACGCTATAAGTCTGCATAGTACTTTCAGTACTGGGAAACTGAAAATACCTTTTCTGTTTATACACTCATGCTAAAGCAAACACATTTGTCAGCCAACTTACAGTGCATCTGATGGTTCTTGTCTTTATTTTACAAAATCCCCAATCTATTTTGTGTTGTAGCTGTAGTCACCTTGATGTTGGTGAGCTTGTATGTAGCACAGCCAGGCAGTTACGGTATTAGCATGTTTCTGAAAGTGTTAGTTCAGATTTTTCTAGATAGCTTCTTACTTTGTCTTGTTACATGCCGGGTTTCTCACCTTTGCAGAATCCTCACAAATTCTTTCCTGATGAGCGATTCGGGGATGAAAGCCCACTGCTGACAGTGAGACAGTCTGGACGATGTCGTGTCAACAGCACTCCCACTGCAGAAACCATGTTTACAGAACTGGACTCTTTCGTGGCCTTTCATCCACCATTGCCCCCTCCTCCACCTCCATACCACCCACCAGCAACTCCTCTTCATAACCAGTTCAAAGTGGGCTGGAAACAAAGGGTGCCAAGTCAACATCCCTCCCGTTCCTTTTCTTACCCGTGTAACCACTCGCTGTTCCACTCGCGGACCGCCCCCAAAGCTGCAGCTGCGCCGCCCGTTTACCTGCCCGGAGCCAAGGCAGCGCCTCCCGACTGCACCAACACCGCCGCTCTGGGCCGCCAGACGGTGGCGGCAGCGGCGGCAGTGATGGCAGCTGAGAAACAAGTAGTAAGTGTTGTGGTTTCTCCTCTTTCGCCTGCTTCTGGCTGCTCAAAGTACCTCATCGTAGGAGCTGGAGAGAATTCTTATGATTAAGTAATTTGGGTTTGTTAAATAAAAAGAGCATCTTTGTTGGTTAGGTTTTTCTCCCAAACTCTCTGTCAGCATTCTCTATCCTGAAGGCATGCCCTAATCCCTGGCAGAATGAACATTCCAAGGCCAGGAGCATTATTGGAGGGACAAATTTCACTTGGGAATCTTAGAATCACAGAATATCCCGGGTCGGAAGGGACCCACTGGATCTGTTCCAGTGCCCAACCACCCTCTGGGTGAAGAACCTTTCTTCTAATATCCAGTCTAAACCTCCCCTGACACAACTTCAGGCCATTCCCTCAGTCCCTGTCACTGGTCACAAGAGACAGAGATCAGTGTCTGCCCCTCCTCTTGACCTCACAGGAAGTTGTAACTGCACTGAGGTCTCCCCTCAGTCTCCTCCAGGCTGAACACACCAAGTGCCCTCAGCTGCCCCTTGTGTGACAAACGTAGTTTGCTTTACACTCAAAGAAAGCATAAGCCAACTTCAGTAGTGGACTGCACACTGTAATTCACAGGTAGAAGCAGTGGGGATATTTTAGTTATTTACAGGTAAGTAGTCTGAAGTAAACAGGTTGCCTGTGTACATGTGTGAAGAGTATGAAGGCTTTACAGCTGAGAAGTATTTGAAAAGGAATTGGCAAGCAGAAATTGGTAATTGCTAATACAAAGGGTTTGTTACAGCATTTAAAAGCAGTCATGATATGTGCTGAACTACAATGTGATGCACTAAAAACAATGAACTATAAGATATCCAGTAAAGACATAGCTTTGTGAAATACAGGAAGTGCTAATTGAAGCATTTGGTAATTTATTTCTGCAGTGAAAGAACTGTGAGTGCATAGCTGTGGCACATTAGATGCAGATTTGATCCTCGAGTTCTGATTGAGAAAGTGGATTTTATTTTATTCCCATTAGCAATTGTCTTAAGTATATTGCACTTCTTTTTCTATTTTTGAATAAAATATATAACTTCATATTAGAAATGTGTGCCATTGTTTGGTCAAAGCTGGGATTCATAGCATGTCGCTCTCCTTTGATCAATACTGACTTCCCTAAGGAAACTGTATAGCAACGCTTTTCATATCAGAAATATTTCTGCTAGAACATATCCATAAGTAATGCAAGAGGGAGCATAGGCTTAATATAGGTGATATTTTTATTCTGTATTCTTTCTGCAATTTGTGAATTACTATTAATCAATTATTACTAAAGTTGCTTTCATGAGAAATGATAAATGTAAGTAGAAGTTCTCACTCTTCTGTCTGGAAGGCTATAATATGAGCAGTTCTGCACTGAGGTAAGCATGGAGTAGGTGAGAAGAATGGCACAGAACAGCTTCCATGTACTCTGTGGATCTAGTGTGCCCTGTTACTGATGCTCCCCCAAGCGCTGCAGCTTTCCTGCATGCACACGTGTCTGCAGTTTACTTACTTTAAAATGGGGAATGCAAGAAGAAGGGTTGTGCCTATAGTGATGACTCGTGTGTGTCGTGGCTTCCCTGCTCTGGAACTGTGTGCTGTGACAAACCATTTGTTAGGCTCTGCACCAAGTACCTTGTTTGGTTTTGATAATTGTAAGTGGCTTAAAGCAGGCCTGCCTTTAAGAAGTTCAGCAATACAGTGTCCTTTACTGCATGTTCAAGAGGAGCTGTGATTGTGACACAACAGCTTCATGAAGGAACGAGGCAGGAAGGTGAAGGTTGGTGGATAGATGTGTTCTTTAAACAGTGCAGGAAACTTGCAGGCTGAAGTTGGCAAGACCAAAGTAGATAAAGAAAATGCCATTTTGAATTACAAAAACCACCCTAAATACAGTTTGTGTTTAGCTCTTGTCTTTGTTTCCATTGACCAATTTCTTTTCTTTTCCAGTGTACTCAGCCGTTGCTAAATGAACTGATGCCAGACATCGCAATGGGTGTGTCAGCAATGTCTTTGAAAGACAGAAGATTACCAGAGCTCACGGTGGACACAGAGCTAAGCCAGGTGGTTACAGAGGTAGGGCCCGGCCCACCCCAGCACATTTCATGTATTCAGAACAGACACTTGCCTACTTCTCGGAAAAAACATGCAATAGAGCAAAAAATAGATGCTCGAGAAAATCCACAGGAATATCCTGACTTCTATGACTTCTCTAATGCTGCATGCAGACCCTCTACTCCAGCACCCAACAGGCACAGTCCTTCACCTTCACAAGGCATTTATTTTGGCCCAGATTTGTACAGCCACAATAAGGCATCACCAAGTGGCTTAAAGTCAGCCTATCTACCTTCCCAGATATCTCCTAAAAAGCAAGAGGATTCTAGGAGGGAATACCTGCTCTCGCAAGATGGGCATCAACACAGGCAAAAGAATGAGCCAATACACCTCGATGTCTTAGAACAACCTCCCCAGAGACTGGACTTGGCACTGGCTACCCAGGAAAATGCTGGGAGTGGCCCTGTTCACGTCAGGGGAAGAGCAAAAATGGAAACAGATTTAACCTTTGGGCTAACCTCCACCAGACCTTCGCTTTCTGCGTACAGCTCTGACGTGCCCGAAGAGAGACCCAGTAGGAGACTGGCAGATGATGAGCCATTGGAACATGGAGCACAGAGAAATGCAGATTTGGAAAGGGAAGATGGAGTAAGCAGAGGAAGGAGGTCTCCGAACAAACCAGACTTCCTGTACAAAAAATCTGCCCTATGAAAGCAACCTCCACTATTTCTCTGTGCCTAAGAGTTGTCAACATCCCATTCCTCGCAACTTCTGGCCTGACTTCTGTCAGAGAAATTCTTTCATGCCAGCAGAAAAATTCAGCTTCGCTCACTTCTTCTGTACATACATTGCTTTATTAGACACAGCATGTTATCAGTTTGGTTTTAATGCTGCTTCTGGGTTTATTTTGTTGCTATTTTTTTGGAGCAGATTTAATTAAGCCTTTTAAAAAAACAGAAACTGGTACCTTTTTTCTACAACATGGTAGCCTTTTGCACCTGTACATCTATTTTAGTGTATTAGTTTTGTACTAATATGTTAAACTTTAATGTCACATTTAAAGGACTGTATTTTCATACTTTTGCATTTACCCTTTCACATGCCGATTCCCTATGTGCATTGGGTTGCACATGATGAAATGTATTTTCTTATGAGATAATAACAATGTGTTTATTTTTTAATTATAGGAATTCCAAAGAACAGCACATCAAAAAAACTACATTTTTAGTTGGAATTTTTTCGTTTGTTTGTTTAGATTGAAATCTTCCTGATTTTTACGACTATGGCAAGAATCCAATCTAATATTTTGTTTGAAAAGTTCTGGCAGCTGGTTTTATCTTTATATAGATAGCAAACCCACTTCAATAATTACATTTGGGGTTTTAAGAATTCAGAGGGATATTTAGGAATCCAAATTCCTGTGAAATTCACTTGAGTATGACAGTATGAGTCTGTTTACTTCTGTTTTGGCTGTGACCATGGAGGACTCCATGATCACCTAGAAGCAGGAAGCACTTCCTAGACAGACAAGAATTGCTGATTTGCCCATTTAGAAATAAACCTAGAAATACTGTAAAAATTACAGTAATTACTTGTTCTTCCAGCTGCTCACGCGTGGGTAAGCGAAGACCAGGTGAGGGGATTCCTGCTGGCTCGTGGAGTGTCAGGAAGACCAGGCCCGGAACCTTGGCTGTTGCCTGAACACGTGGGAGGGTTCCCTCCCCAGCAGTGCTGGGGTGACAGCCCATGGCCTTGCTTTCTGCTGCCTGTGCTTACAAAAGGGCTTCACTCTCAGTGACGTCTTTCAGTGTTCCTTACATGGCCTCACGTGGTGCTGGCCCCACAGGTGCAGCTGTTCTGTGAGCAGAATCTAAGTGAAGAGTCACTGCTTCAGCATCGCCACACGTGTGAAGCTTTGGCACTTTTAAATTACACCTCCATTGCCTGATTTGCTTTTGGAAAGCACAGAAATGAGATTCCCCTGTTAACAGGATTTGAGGAGGGAAGGATGCTGATCTGGGCTGCTTCCTCTCACTGGGGTGGGGTTCAGCAGAGCACGGGAAGGGTTACAGTTATGAAGTACATTCTTAATACTGTGCAGTTTTAACAACAACTTCATTGCATTCAGGATACAGATCTGATGCCACTGCAGAGTAGTGATTGCTGGTGAAGTCCTGTTTTGGGGGGTTTAAATGCAGGTTCTCTAATGAGTTTCCCTGTAGCAGAAAACTAGTCCCAGGTGTGACGTAAGGACTGCTTTAAGGTTAGATTGAATTGTTTCCTGCAGCTCAAAGTGCTTGATACTGTTTAACAGAAATCTTGCTGCAACTTTTCTTTTGGTTTTAGTTGATGGCAGATTCTTACCTAATGTGTTTCATTAAAGTATGAAGGGCCTGGTAACAACACGGTGTTACTGAAATATATTGAATACTGCATTTCCAAATTACCAAATAGCTTCTCGATAAATGAAGATATGGGTCTTCAAACCAGTAAAGTCTGTGTCTCCTGCAGACACATCTATATAGACCTGCTTCCATGGTAGTTCTGCAGGTGCTCCTTTTGAGATGCAGCCATGGAAAGCATGGTGTAGGACTGGAGCAGAAACTTGCCTAAACTCTGCAGGTGATGTGTCTTGTGGGTGAGGGGAGATTTTTTTCTTTTCCTCTGTCAGCATTTTTTATCTTGTTTTTTTGCCCAGTCAAGGCACTGGGTGGTCCTGGCTTCATCACCCATCTGTGGGATTTTCTTGGGACTCTGGTGTAGAACATTGTTAAATACAGGAAGGTGTCAGTGGGGGGATGGTGCTGCTGCAGGTTAAGGGGCTGAGGCTGTTGGGCTGAAGATGTGAGCACAGTGCTGTCTGACTGCACACACGAGTCTCATCCTTACCAGCATGAGACCAGCTCATTGGAACCAGTAACTTTCAGCATGCACAAGAACCCTGAAACTCCCTGGACTTGAAGGGAGTGTGTTGGCAGCTTAACTACTAAAAAATTACAGCTGTCCTCAGAAAACTTACTATTCTCAATATTTTTGCCTAAAACTGATAGATATACTTCAGGAAAACTATTTTGATTATTATAGTTTGATGTGGCACTGTGTACTTGGGCAGAGGTGGGACTGAGATCTACAGATAGAACTCTAAAGCTTGAAATTTAGGGGGGGGGAGGGAGGGGTGTGGCTGATGAAGATGAGAAGTTTTGAGGTTTGAGGGAAATCATGAAATGCTTTGGCTTTGGAATAAGCTGGTGAGAAATGCCTCTGGGGAGGACATGTCTGCATTTTATAATACAAAAATGTTTCTGAAGTCTCAGGAACTGAGCAGTATTTTAAAAAGAATGAATAAAGTGTTTAAAAGTAGATGCAGAATGAAAGACAAGTCCTTCTGAGGCCACAAAGACAATCAGGCCACGTAGACAATCTGTGTTTTCACTTGTGTATTTTGAACTGGGAAGAAGATGGCAGCTGGTTTGAAGTGGAAAAGAAGGATTTCTTGAATTACTGGAAGTTTATTGTTGTACTCCAGAGCAGGATTTCCTACTTAGGATGTGCAGAGGGGCAAGACCATTTTTCCTGGCAGCATTTTTCAGAAGCCAGTGTTCATCCTACATCTCACTCGCACATCAAGTGTACCTGTGCTACCTGCTACTCCTTTTTCTCTGTCTACTTAAACTTTGGTGCAGAAGCTCCTTGTTTACATGAAGCACTTTCTGATTAGGCTGGAAATTGACACCTTTTCCTCCTATAAATTAGGTGGAGATGACAGATTATTGACTATTTTGCTTGAGGATAAAGGTATAAACATTGCTTTTTTTGAATGAGGGACACTCATGCTCCTTGTTCTGTTAAAGAGAGAGCTCAGATTTGCATTTAATGAGCAACATGCAAAAAGGTCTTATTCCCTTTTCCCCAAACCCAACTCCTCTTTTCCTTAATATATGGATGAATAACTTAATTCCTAAAACACATTCTTCCTTTGAAATGCTTTGTCGTTCCACAGAATTATTGTAGTTGTGTACTAGTAACTGCTGTGTTGATTGGCAGTTTCATGTTGTATTTTCCTGTTCTTAAGGATTCTCACTTAGGAAGATTAAGGCTGTGGCCACCTGTACTTGTAAGCCTTGGGTTTTGGTCCTGGAATGTCCCAAATGTATGTCTTTAGGGGTTTCTTTGGTTTGGGAAAGGGGGGCCTGGGGGGATTGGGTTTTTGTGGGGGTTTTTGGGTTGGTTGTTTTGGTTGGTTTTCTGGGTTTTTTTTTTTTTTTGTTTGTTTGTTTGTTTGTTTTGTTTTGTTTTTTGAAAGAACACTAATGCTGTTTGAGGCACTGTTCTAATAATTCTATACTTCTATGGTAGAGGTGGTGCTGAGCCCTGCTGGATGCAGGGAACAGCTTAGAGGAAGACTTGTAAAACCACGTTTGGGGTTTCTGTAATTACCTGTACTGCCAGAAGGCAGCCCTGCCCTCGGCAGTGTTAAGAATTTGTTTCTTGTCCTTGTGTTGTTACTGGTATAAAGTCAAGTGCCTTCAATGCTAAAGGCTCAGAAAACTTTCTTAAACTGACTTCATGTCCTATGCAAGTGTTTTTTCTACAACCTGCATAACCAGTACTTTGTAAAACTTGTTTACGCTTCAATTGTACATAGTGTTTTTTTAAAAAAATAGTATTTTTATTTAGGTACCTCCAAACTTGAATTCTAGTCTTGTGTGATGCATTGTAAAACAATACATTTCTCTTTTGAGTATCATTACAGTTGTAAAAAGGTTTTCACTGGTTCTATTTTTCTACTGTTGCTGAGAAGCATGTAACACTGACTTTATCCTACGTATAGTTGGCATTTCAAATAAATGGCTTGTATAGAATGTAGTTGTGTGGCTGCTTCCCTTGAGCTGCTGCTGCCTGGCTGCACCCACCACCCTGCCCTGCTCTCACTCCAGATTGCAGGGGCCGGGGGAAGGAACTCGGCAATACAAACAGAAAGGTGTCCTTCAAGTGTAATGGCTTTTTGGAAAAAATGTGCACAGTAATGCTGTGAACACCAAAGACGTGATATAAACCAGTGTAGAAGAGGGATTTGAATTTAGTTACTCTGATCAGGCAGTTAATAATTCAGTGAAGTAGTTCTGTGAGTTCTGGCTAGAGCCTCGCTGAGGCCAAGTCTTGTGAAAGGCAATAGGGCTGCTCAGAGCTGGGCCTTGGGGTGCAGCCCTGGGTACAAGGAAGCGTGTGTTCATTTTCTCATCAGAACAGCTGGACAGATGTGTTCAGTACCCAGCATTCCCAGGCTGCAGTTTTTCTGCTATTCCAGTTGACTCTTCATTACATCTGTGTCTCAGAAACAGGTGCCTCACTGCTTCAGAGCAATGACTAAAGTTCAGAAGTGCCTGGTCTCACTCTGATATACAAGAGCAAAATACTGCGAGCCCCATCCTGACACAGAGTGCAGGTGGGTGAGGAGAGGGAGAACTGTGTGGTCCCACATGTTAATTACTGACACCTTCACTCCCACACCCAGGAAGATGAGTTCTAGGAGCTTCCTAAATTAGACAATTTTAACACTTACAGGCTTTCTGTCATTTTGCAACAGTGCTTCTAAGCTTGCTGACCTCAGAAGAGAGGATGCCTGATGTCACTTTGCTAAGGGGCAGCCTTCACCTGTGGAAAGGGGGACTGTTGGAGCTGGGTCTCTTGGGGCGGACCCCACTTTAGTACAGGCTGATGCCAGGAACGGACCGTACTCATGGTCAGTTCTGGCCCTGTGCTCTGCAACTGGAGCCACAGGAATTCTAGATTTGAACTCACTCCTTCACTCACTGCTGTATTTTCTCAAGCACAGAAAAGCTGGCGCTGGGGTATAAAGCATTTCTCTCATCACTGGGGCCTTTCACTGCTTTTTTATTTCCTGTGGAAGATAAAATTGCCTTTGGGTACCCTCTCCCCCACTCCTTCAGTGAATTACAGAAACCGCAACACCCAGGAAACATCACCCATCCTGCTCTAAATTGTACTTAGCAGCAGGCTGCAATCCCTTGTTTCACACCTGGATCAGGTATAAACAAAGGGCTAGGAATCCTGGGCTTGACTAGCCCCCACTATCTGCCTTGGCTTGGCTAAAAGGTCATCACTGGGCTCCCTGTGTCTGCCTAGATTGTGGATGGAAACAAAACACTACAGCAGCACTGAGAGAAAACAAGACAGCACGCAGAGAACAATTCTTTTAATATTGTAGTTAGATGCGCAGTTACAGCTCCCATAACAGTTGCTACCAAAAAAAAAAAAAAAAAGAGCATGTACAATACCCAGACTTAAATTTAAAACCAACTCGGAAAAGGCCCTGGGGGTTGATGACACACGGAGCATGAGTCAGCAGTGCCCTGGAAGCAGGGCCACCCTTGTCTTGGGGTGCATCAGGCACAGCCCCACCAGCCAGGCAAGGGAGGGGATTGTCCCGTTCTGCTCTGCACTGGGGTGGCCTCACCTCCCGTCCTGGGGGCAGTTTTGGGCACCACAATATAAAATACATACAAACCCATTAGAGAGTGTCCAAAGAAGGGCAAGGATGTTGAAGGGCCTTGAGGGGAAGCCATGTGAGGAGGGGCTGAGGTCTCTTGCTCAGCCTGGAGGAGACTGAGAGGAGACCTCACTGCAGTTACAGCTTCCTGTGAGAGCAAGAGGAGGAGCAGACACTGATCTCTGCTCTGTGGTGACAGTGACAGGACTGAGGGAACGGCCTGAAGTCGTGTCAGGGGCAGTTTAGGTTGGGTATCAGGGAGAGGTTCTTCACCCAGAGGGTGGCTGGGCACTGGAACAGGCGCCCCAGGGAAGGGTCACAGCACCAGCCTGCCAGAGTTCAAGTGTTTGGACAACACTTTCAGGCACATGGTGTGACTCTTGGGGTGTCCTGCGCAGGGCCAGGAGTTGGATGTGATGACCGTGATGAGTACCTTCCAACTCAGCATATCCTATGTTCTATGAAAGTGCTCAGCTGAGCATCTATGCTAAACTACTGTTTGTAAATAAAGTGGTCACAAACAGTCAACAGCGAGAATGATAAAAGTCTACCTTTGCTTTTCAAAAACCATTAACATGGAAGCAGAATAGTACCCCATACTATACAAATCCTCAAAAACTAGAACTTTAACATATGTTTTGGGGTCTAACTACATTAGACTCCAACCTTACAAAATCTTAGTTTTTTAACTGTAGCTAAGTATAGTCTTAAAAGTCACTGAAACATCTCCTGTCCCATGATTATCACAGTGGTTATAAAAAGAACATTCCATACTGTAGCAAAATACCAGGATGCTGCACTGTTTTCAGCAACATTTATAAAGTAGAAGAATTTGCTGTAGGCTATTTTTAAATTCAAAGCATATAACAAACCCCCCCACGCTTAGTTTGCAATTTAGTACCTCCTCCTAGCTATTGTTTATGTTTTGAGGAGTGAATTAAGATCATCTGACATTTTTTTTTACCACGGAAACCACCCTGTGCAATACCAGAAATAAGTTTTTTAAATGTATAAAACCAGATGGAACACTGTTGCATCAAACCTAAGCTCCGCTTTGCCATTTGTGAGCAGCCCGAGGAGGGGACAGGCAGCAGCAGGCAGCAGCGCTGGGCTCAGCCACAGCCAGGCCCGCCCCAGGAGCCGCTACAGGGCAGGAACAGGCACCTCCTTGGTGCTGGGGCCCTCACCCGAATGGCTGCAGCCCGAAGGGAGGAAACGGAGCTGTTCCGGCAGGAAAGCCGGGAGCGCGCTCCCAGCTGCCCAGGGCAGGGCAGGGCAGGGCAGGGCAGGGCAGGGCCCGGGCGGGTTTATCACGGCCACGGCCCCAGGCCCTGGCAGCAAGCAGGAGGGGCCAACACAGGTAAGCAGCAGGACGCACTGCTCCGGCAACAGCCCCCGTCCCCTGGAGACAAGGCCGGCTTTCACGGGAATGCAAAGTGATAGGTACTGAAATACCCCTAAGCGCAATGTAAGGATTTGTCAAGGACATGTTTTAGGTGCTACAAATGAAGGAAGAGTAAGACAAAATTATGTTTCTTGGATAGCTGGATTTTGATGAGAAGCCAAAAACTGAAGATGCCTTTTCTGTTTGCCAGTGAACGCTTTTTTTTGCCAGTTGTCCTTTCAGACCCAAACCCTCTCAGTCTAACTACAGTAGTACTGCATCCTGTTAGTCCGTCGCCTTTTCCGAGACTGAAACTCTTCAAAGAAGTGCTGAATGTCTTCTCTTTTAACCACCTAGGAGAAGCAGTACAAAACCCAAGTTGTGGTGCAAGAGCTTAATTAAAGGATCCTGTTTTATCTCCACACATAATATGCACAGAAAAGCAAATACCCTGAAATTTCTGCGGTACAGCTTTCCTGTTGCACCCCAAGGAGTGGATTAATGCCCAAATTCTATTGTAGCTAATACAAACAGGGAAACGAGTTCCCCAAAGGCAGAACAAACACATGGAGCAAAGCTCCCAATGGTATTTTAATGACTTTGACCTCTGATGCTTTTACCATCAGAAAATTTAACACAAAGCAAGATTTTCACTAGCTTACTTTAGGGTCATTCCAATATAATTAAGAATGGCAATATATCAAGTCATCCAACAAAATGCAAGTGTTACTTAATAACAGCATGCAAATTCCTGCAGGAAAACAACTGACAAGACTGACAATCATAATCAGTCCTTACTCTTCCAAGGGTTTAGCTTCACTCTAAGAAAAACCAGAAAAGTTAAGAGCTTTTCTTCCTGAACATCTTAGCCAGAGCAACAGAAGTTTCATTCAAATATAAGAACTGCTCTCAGTACCTTGCAGACAGATTTCTGTAAAGTTCCCATTATCTCTCAATAATTTCATTAAGGAACTGTTAAACTCAAATGAAGTAAGAGATTTCTGATTTCTACTGCACTACCAGTAACTCCAAGAGACAAGAAAAAACATTACAACAGAACACCATGGTATTCACCACCCAGCCCTCAACAGTTCTTTAAAACACATTTTCTGGCAAACAAATTTTGGAAGTTGCACCTTACCGTTCCCTCATCTGCAAACCTCCTGAGATAGTCAGTCAGCTCTGTCTTTAAATCATTGTATTCTGGATGGCAAAGCAGAGGCAAAGAAAACAAAAACAGTAAGATACCCACTTTTAGTTTAACACTGGCTCAAGAACACAACTTACTCTACTTCCTCTAGTCATTTGTTAGGTTTACTTCAGACAAATTTAGGTTTGAATTAGATTATTATTATTATTATTAATAATAATAATAATAATAATGTAAACATGAGAAGCCTAAGAAGCCTAATAATTTATCAGACTAACCTATGTAGTCTGAGTGTCTGTTCAGGTTGATTTCAGAGAAAGGTATAGAGATCAGTGAGTGAATCAGTACCATTAACTAAAAGATTGCCCCTGCCACCTTCCCCCTGCAAAAGCACGTGTGGGTCATGGTGGAAAGGCCCAGCCTGTAACTCAGGACTGGGACACTGTCCTCACCAGAGTGCAGAGCCCTGGCTGGAAGAGAGAAACACAGCTCCATGTATGAAACACCTCAGCACTGCCTATGATCTGCAGCAGAGCTACAGGGGATGCCTGGCTGGCACTCCCCAGCCAACAGAATATTGCCAAACAATGGAACAGGGTAAGATAAATCAGCCAGACAGCAGAAGTTCAAATTAATGTTAAAATATTCATGTTACAACAAATCACTATCATTACAGTATCTAAGATGTTAAACGGGGCAAAAGTTCACACACCATCTAGTGTCTCACTGTAAATTAAAGTTGTAGCAATGGGCCAGAGAGGTCCAGTTCTGACTGAGGTGTGCAACCTGTCACACAGTTGTCTGCATGTTCCTTATAAAACAGCTTGACACTACACTACAAGGCCTGGTATCAATCACTTGTGGCAAATTGTTCTGTTAAAGTCTGTTAAGGCAGATTCTAAAAAATGAAGTTGTATTTACCACAGATGAGTTCCACTTGCTGGACTCTGTTCATACTGTTAAGGGTGTCCATTAAAGGATCTCTCCTCTCTGTCTCTTGGTCACTGGTGCCCTTATTTTCATAAGCCAAAACAGTGTCACATTCGTCTGTCAGGAACTGGACTTCAAGCTCTGAATACATTTTCTGGAGAATAAAGTAAAAAATACTTTTATGTGACAAAACTTCTCAGATGGAGGTGCTCTCCCCTGATCCTTGTTGTGTTCAGTATGACAAATAACAATAAAAATAATAAGGTGAATCTGTATCCAGTATTACAGGATCTCCTCATAACAACTTCCAAGCAAAACTGGATTTAAGCAGCAAAGAAAATACAAACATTTCTAAGTCCTTTCATGCTATATTAATTTCACAGGATTCATTGTGAATCTTTATATTGAGTGAAGGGAGGTTTCAGCAGTAAGAACATTTACACAGATTTTACCTGAAGTTTCTCCTCAGTGATTGTCTGGGAGCTCTTCCCTGCCTCTCCCTTATCTGTGATGGCAATGAAGAGAATATACATACCAAACAGTCTTCACAAGTGCATAATTTGCTCCTCCAGTTCGACGGCCAAAAGGTGGCAGTATCTTTTTTTACAAATGGCTTGCTTTGGAGCTCTTTCAGCTTGCAGACTGGCTCCTCACTCTTAGCAACTACCTGAATTAAAATTAGAATGTTCAGTATTCTATAACCTCATTTCAAAGAGACCCTGTTCTTTCTGGCATGTCCTTTTCCTTAGGCAAGACTTTTCTTTTGTCTCAAACATATTTATTTTTATAAACAACCTATATTACCATTCACATGAGAATTCTGATGTGTTTTCAGCAATTTCCATGGAAAATTTCTGTAGAAATTTACTGCAATAGCTGTAAGTATTTAAGAACTCAGAGCTGGACCACTATGCAAGTTCAGCTACACCATATATTAGAACAAACAGAAGTCACATCATTGTACTGGCCAGGTGGCTAAGAAGGGACAGATGTAGCCCATCTGCAAACAGACATCACATCTCCTGACAACCCTGATCCACAGCCTAAGCTGTGCTCCACCACAGACTGCAGGTCTGAAGGGTCAGTGACTGAAGAGAAACATGAAGACTGAACACAGCACCCCTTCCCTGAGTCTGTACTGAGCAAGGTGGGCTTCACTTCAACTATCAGCAGCATGAAGATGTGTAGGTCAGAAAAGAAGGTACATTTTACCTCAGCACAGGCAGACCCAGAGCTAGTGGATGGTTCATTAAATTGTTCTGACTGCTTTTCCTCCTTTGTGTCATGGTGTTCTGCTCCACTTTCTTTTTTTATTTCTTTCTTCTGCTCTTCATTTTCCTCTACCTTCAGGACAAACCCTGCATCTTCAAGGGAGTTCACTTTGGTCAAAGGAGGAACTGGAAGATACATACCCACAAGTAAAAACAATGTGGCAGAAAAAGTACAGGTCGCTACAGATGTTCTCTCTGCTTCTCCTATTCTAAAACAGTTCTGCTTCCCAAAATTTAATCCTCAGGACAGGGGAGAGGGTATCACAATTCAAGAGTTCTTTACTAAGATGCTTGTCCTTCCTGACACCCTTTGCTAGCTATCACAGTTTCAGTAATTGAAACTTTCTGCTGACTACGTCAAAGTTTTTCATTTTCTCCAAACACACGTCAAAAACATCACCACAGATTAACAGCACTAATCTCTTGTTTATTTAAAACAAGTTTCTGTTTTGATGCCAATTCAAGTATGTGACCTGTGACAAAGCTGGTTAGAAGGAGGAAAACCAAAAACAGACAAATGCCCCCTTCTGTACTATTTGCATTAGAAGGCAAAGAACTCCAGGTAGCCATCCTTGAAAATACCATTGAAATTTTGGGCACCCAAGAAATCTATCAGCAGTTGATACAAGCAGTATTTTTAGGAGACTATGAGAAACTAGCTCTTTCCACAGAATCAAAGTCATCTTTTAAGTCCACAGAGCTGAGAGAGGCCTGGTATGACCATAGGGAACATGTCCAAAACACATCCCCAGTCCTACCCCAAGTAATGTTAAACACATACATTTCATTTCAAGTGAAATACTCATTTCTGTCATTCACTCTGCTGCTCACACCATCTGTAAGAACTGTTTGTCTCACAGCTTCCCTTAGGATGGCTCTTCAGTTCTTTGATCCAGTTTAGAAATTAAGTTCCTTGAGTCAAGTATTAAATCTTCATCCATTTTGTGCTAGACATCTTTGATAAAGTAACTAAAAGCACACAGCACAGAATTAAGATTTAAAAATGAAAACTGCTTTTTTTTCGCAAGTTACTGCCACCCCACACGTTCTACTGCAGAAGGTGACTGTCCAATATAATTAATCATTTTTCCAACCACTTAAAACCAGTATTATGTCATTAAACAACCATGTATGAGACATGTATGATCAAAAATACTGGCTCAGTCTCTTAACGTTCTTTACCTGCTAACTGTGATGCATAAGCCCATAGGAAATGGCAATGTTTCATGCAGGCCTGGCACACCATTTCATGGAAGTCTCCACTTTCAGGGGGAACTGCACCAAGATGCTGTCAGAAAGAAGCAAACACACAGTAGTGAAGCATCCATGTTGATCACTTACTCAACTTGAGAAGAATTAAGCCCCAAAGCTGTCCATAAATTGATAAGAACTATCTGGGCAATTAAAAGCACTTAGTAATTTTCTTCTGAAAAAACATTCCTGCAAAGCCCATAGTATGCAGCACAACACTCTGCATTCATACACTTAACACAAAAGAAGTTTATCTATGAGAACCCATAACTGAAGCCAATCTTTTTTTTTTTTTACTCTTTGATGCTGCAACTTCAAACACAGAATTTCACTTTGCCCTTCAAGGCACAAGAGGCTGAATCCTTAATGCTTATCCATTAAGTAGGGCACTTACTACAGTGCTTGGCTGCCTTCAAAAGACTGCCCCAACGTTTGAATTCGAGAATGACCAGCACAGTCTGTTCCTTGCTACTTAAAGGAATTAAGAGTTTAAAAGACATTCTTTTGAAGCAAGAACTATTCAGGTAGTTGATAATGATGTGCCTCAGTAAGAATCTTTTTCTCACCAACTATACCGATTTGAGTTTTCTAATTAAAGAGACAGTTATAAATTTATTACTTTATTCTGCAATGGAAACCTTCACAAAGGTAGGACTCTTCCCAGTATTTTTTAACATTTTTAACATTAATATTATTGAGTGGACAGCAGCGCAAGATTAGAATTTCAGCTCTCCTTTGCATAAGTTGAAAACAAATGCATTGGAAGTCATTGTAATAATCCCTTTTGAGAACAGCAGCAAACTTCCCAAGTAAGAACTACAATATAAACCTAACCAACACCAACTCGTTTCTGTGCAAATGGCAGTTCTGCTGTTTCTAGTTTTCTTACCCTTCCATGGAACCAGTCTTCACAAACTATGCACTGGATCATCTCATCTGGAATCTAGATGAACAATCATATTGTTAGCATTAATAGCAACCTCCAGAATCCTTCACAAGTCTCCAGCTGCAGTATCATGCAAATCCTGCTCAGTGAGTTGCATTTCCCTCTTCACCCCTCACAGGGAGCTGCTGTTAATAAGTAGTTAGAGCTTTGTTAATCAGTTTGCTTCCTTCAGGTTCAACTGCAAACCATCTCTCATATGACCGAGGCTGTGGAAATCCCACTGATTACTACAAAACCAGTCTTCCCACCAGGGCAAGACTTTCTCACAGAAAGCTGATAAAAGTTAATACACTACTGGTGTCCTTCTTCCTATAAGCAGAAATGCATGAACAGACAGCTCAGCAGAAGAAAGATACTGATATTCACACTGTCATCAGGTCTGTGAAAGATGCCAGAACCAAACTTAACCCGTCACAATACAGGACAGTATGAAGGACTTTGCTGTGAAACAACTAGTAAGGATTTCTTCAGAAATGTTTTTTGCTGTCACTGAACTTCAGAGAAGGGAGCTTATAAAATGTTTTGGTTTTTTTTTAATTTTAAAGACTTGTGCCTTCCCTGTTCTTTAAAACACCTGATTTCTGTGTCTACAAACAACAGCACACATGTGCAAATCCAGCGCTGTGTTTTAGAACTTCAGAGAGACAAAAAAGTGTTCTGACTACCATCAAGGACTGTAGCTAGTGCTACAAGACAGGACAGACTCTCCCCATCCCAGAAGCCTTGTCAGAGCATTGCTGCAAGCATGGGGAAGCAGGTTCTGGTCTCTCCTAAGACATCCAATGCATTTATTCTGTACTAGCCACATTTCTCAAGATGTTGATAACCCTGTCCCCTAGGGGAACTCTGCAACTTCAGGGAACTGCAGCACCATTTTGTCCAAATAATGTCTTGTCATCCTCATCTGTCTCCAATGCATAACCATACTTAACTGTTAAAAAAAAAATGAAATAATGACTTCATACAATCCATGACAACCAATATGGAACATAAGATTTCTTGAAGTGGGGTCTTCCTTGAAAAGCAGATCAGTGACCACCTTTACACAGTATCTAACATAAACCCCATCTACATATGATTACTTCTAAATTTTGTATTTCTTACCTCATCTTCAGGATCAGGGTAAGGTCTTTTACATGTACAGTACAATCCATAGAAATTGTCATTATATTTATTTCCTGAATTCACCCTGACCTTTTCCTAGGAGAAAAGGGGAAAAAGTCTCAATAGACAGCACAGTAAAAAAAGACAGTAAAAGCGCAGTTTCTGTTCCCCTTTAATTCCTAAAAGCATCATTATTATCATCAGCCTGAATATACAAAAATAAATATATTCTCCAGACACCTCTGGTTTAGACTGAGCAGTAGACATGCTCTAATGAGCATGCTAAATAGAATGCTAAAGCTCAAAAGTGAAGAAGAGAAATAGTCTGCTCACCTTTGTAACAAATAGCAACTATGGTGTCAGACAGATTGATTAATGGACAGATGCTGAAGCTCACTTAACCTGTACAACTGAATTTTCACTGAACTGAAGCAGAAGGAATAACCACGTGATCCATTTCTTTGACTCAATGAGAGAGAGAAATGGTAACATCTTAAAATTGTCACAGGGGTCTCTGTAGGGATCACTGCACCCTGACTTTGCTGACTAGCTCTGGATCCATTTCAATTCTCCCAGAACAAAATAGGCATACACAAAACCACTGTCTGTTTTGATGTTTGGCCTGTTAGTATCCTGGCAGCACCACTGCAAGCAAGCCAAGCAGCATCCTGTTGCTGCTTCCCAGAAGATTGCCAGCTACTTGACAAATTCAAAATGCCCAAGCATAAAGGCATCTTAATACAGTAAAAAAAAAAAAAACCATCAGTAAGCTCTGGTGACAAAATATTAGGGCACTAATGCCACCAAAAAGAAAGAAAGAAAGAATGGGAATGTCCCTCTGACAGCAGCACAGCCTTAAATTTTCTTAATGCAACTTCAAAACTGCACCCCAAAAGGTTATTCTGAAACAGCTAAGGCTAACTAGATGTATTAGTGGAGAAACACCACAACCTGCTTCTGGAAGAGCACTGATCATGGATGCAGAACTGCTGCACTCATGGACCAAACATTCCTCCTCCTCCCAGAATTTCCCTTTGGTCCCTCAACATTTTTTTACCTTACTGTAATATTCCCACCTTTTTTAACCTCCTGGGAAGACTGAAGGCATCGCATGGGTCAGCACTGGCTAAAGCAAGGCATCAACCTCCCAAAACTGTTATTTTGACTCCGAATGCCTGAAACCTGTCTGAACTTACCGGGAGTAACTTGCACTGCAGATTTTTGAACTTGCTATTTCCACAATCACAGCGGAAATTCCTGGAAGGAAAAGCGTAGCGTTTCAGGGTTTACATTAAGTGAGGACACGCTGGGTTTTGCATTCTTAACAATTCCCAGTAGTTTATCGGGAGCCACGGGAGCCCCCGCCCGTACCTCTTGGTGTAGAGCTCGAACAGGCGGTGGGTGCCGTGGCACTCGTAGCTGCAGGCCAGGCAGATCCCCGCGGGCTCGGCGCCGGGCGGCGTGCAGGTGCTGCAAGCGTAGAGCGCCTGTCGCTTCACCGCGCCCTGAAGGAGACACCGACCGGCCTCGCCATGAGGGGCGCCGGGGCAGGGGGGGCTGCCCCGCCCCGCGACCACGCCCACGGGCCCCGCCCCAACCCCGCCCCTCCGACTCGGGCCCAGGCCCCGCCCCCGGTCCCCGAAGCTCCCGGCCCCGCCCCCACCTGTGAGTAACTGCAGCGCTCGTGGTCGCTGCCCCCAAGCACGGCCCGCGCTTCCTTCTCCAGCTCCTCGTTCTCTGCCAGCACCTCCGCCAGGGACACCACGGGCTCCTCCGCGCCGCTCCCGCCGCTCCCCGGCTCGGCGCCCTCCGGAGCCGCCGCCTCCATCGCCGGGCCGCGAAGGCCGAGGAGCGCGAAGCGAGGCGGGAAACACGGGGCCGAGGAGGCGCCAGGGGGCGCCACAGCGGAAGCGGAATCGCGCGCGCGCCCCACGTGACCGTGGGCGGTGTGTCACCGCGGGGCGGGGCGGCCCGCGCGCCCAGCACGTGACCGGTAGGGCGGGCACGTGAGTGGCGGGCGGTGATGGCGGACCTTGTGGCGGAGGCGGACCCGGGCCTCGGGCGAGATCTGGTGGCGGAGCTGCGGGGCCGCGACGGGCGGACGCGGACGGTGCGAGTGCCGTACCCGGCGGCGGGGGAGGGCGAGGCCGCCCAGCTGCGCGGGCTCCGGGGTGCCGTGAGCGAGCTGCAGGAGCGGGTGGTGGAGCTGCTGGCGCCGCTGGTGCAGGAGGAGCGGGCGGCGGCGGGTGGCGCGCGGCGCGGTGAGTGGCGGGGGGGGCGCGCTGAGGGGGCTCCGCCGGCCCCGGGGTGCCGCCCGCGCCCCGCACCGTTCACCCGCGCCCGCCCGAACTCTGCCAGGTGGCGGCGGGGATGACGATGACGACGAGGAGGATGACGGCGAAGACGAAAATAACGTGGACGCGGCGGCGAGCGGCGATGACCCTCCACTGAAGCGGACGAAGGTGCAGCAGCCGTGAGGGCGGCGCTGGATGCCGGGGCTGCGCCTAGCCCGTCCCGTTCGGCTGCACCGACTGTAAGTGTCCCGGGCCCGCTGCCCCGGCCGGCTCCTGCGGCGCTGCTGCTCCTGTTTAAACGCGAAGTGTCCATCCCGACCGTGCTTTTCCGAAAGGATGCGCCTGGGTGCGAGCAGCATGTTGCTTACGGGGTGCCAGTGTTATGCTAGCACAGTTTTTTGGTAAATGAGTTGACAAGTATAAAACTTCTTTCACAAATACTCTTGATTGGTATGTTTTTTAATAACTTATTCTGAGTCACGGTATTTCTTCATGCAAGACCATTCTTAAAATAAAGCAATAAAACCTGGAAAGTTATTTTTTCAAATATGATCTTTAAAAGTACAAGACAATTTGTGTTTGTACAGAGAAAAAGCAATGTAAGACTACAGCAAGTTACCAAAATTAGCAAGTGTGTGTATAGAACTGTGCCTGTTCCTTTACTATCCTACAATGGAAGATTACTGTTGCCTGTCATCTACAAGGTTTAGTCACCTATCAATCAACAATGTCTCTGAACAGGTATAAAACACTCTTGATAGGCAGTCCCTAGAGCCTAAGAGTTTTCTCTAGCAGAATTTAACTGCCTGAAAAAGCATTTTTGGGGGTTATTTTCATTTTCTTGTGTTCTCCTGGCACAATTGTTTATATATTATGGAAACTGAGCATAATTTTAACTCCATTGAGGATTACATATGTAGGACAAAGTGTGGAAATAGATGAATTTTTATGAAGACAAAATTGTTGGCATTCACATGAAATGCAGGGAGGAGTCAGAAATGAGGTCCAGTAAATGTATCTTGACATTTATGTACTCAGATACTCTAAGATATTCTGTTAGCAAATGGCACAGAGGCATAACTGAAAAGACCAACTCAGAAGACTAAGCAGGTTTAGTTGCTGAGGCTGAGAGAAAATTACACTTACTCCGACCTCTTGTCAGGCTGCAACATAATGAAATGATAAAATGCCTTCAGTGTTCTAGGGTAGAGAATTTATTGCAGGAAGCCTCTTAGCAAAATGACAAGAGTTTGTACAAAGAAATAGTCTGATAAATGTGTAAGAACTCTTTCATATGATCTGTGTTAAAGTGATTACATCTTCTAAAAAAAGCTTTGTTCTGCAGCTTTGGAAGCTTGTACACCTACATCTGAGAGCAGTGTTTTCCCTTTTCCTTCAGACAAACCCTCCAGAAATGGTATGAAGTGTGATGGCTGAAAAGCATTTAACATCAGGCAAAAAGTTGTGGCCTTTACCTATAAACTGTATGAACAGTCCACTGGCATGGCACGGGCTGAAAACCATTGGTCTAAAGCAACAGGCCCTAACTTAGCACAGGAGTTAAGTGCAGGTAACATTCCATTAATGGGATCCTTCTTTTTTTCTGTCAGCCTAGACACAGGAACATGATGCACCTGAGCTCCAGAAAATATCAATGAGCATTGAGTCAAAAACTAATAGTCAAATTTGTGCCTTTAAAGAATCTTTGCCAATCTTTATTGTAGCTATCAAAAATTTCAAATTACAAAAAGAGCACTGGAGCTTCAGGGGACCTCATGCAATTCTAATTTGTAGGTTTGTTTGTGGCAGAAGTGCCCTAACTCAAGTTTTTTAGTTTTCATGTTTCTGAGAATTGCTGCAAGGTTATCAGGCACAGGAAGCTTTAGTGTAATGTGGTTCTCTACCCTCCCAATGCCCTAAGCTGTGTTCTGAGCCCCATCTGGGGAGCACCTAAATCAACTGTGGCCCTGAATTTTAGGCAGAGGAGATTAACTTCAATGGGAAAAAAGATGCTGTATTCTTCACCTCAGAGAGATGTGGTGCTTCTGTACCTAACCAACCTTCAACAAGCACAGAACAAGCTGAGTTCACCGCATCTGCAGCATTCAGCACAGTTTGTGTGTCTTAGTAATAGAACTTGGGTTTTACTGGCCCAAGGGGGCTCAATGGATTTCCTCACTAAACTAAAGGGGAGAATGCTTGTATGTTTGTAAGGAATTAAAAGAGCCAATGTGATACTAAATTCTTGGTAGCATTTAGATGAGAACCAACTATTTTTACTGGTTACAAAACATTGCAACAAAAATGTCAAAGCACATCTCCTTCACAAAAGCTGGTATTACATGAGGTACTCTATTGTTACTGTTTTGAAATATTGAATTTGCTGGTTCAAACAACTTTGAGGCTTAATTCATGAAGGAACTTAACAGGTTGCAGTGTTCTGCGTTAAAAAAAAAAGCTTTAAGCCTCAAGTATGCGAGGCACTCCGATTGTTCTGTAAGGGAAAGGAGGCAATTCCATTATGCCCAGTAATTGGGGCATTATCTAAAAGTACAGTACCTTTCCTAGCTCCCAGGAGAGAGATCCACAGTCATCATTTTCATTAAAGGATTTGAATGCCATTCACCCATGGCAACCCATTTAATTCCCAATCACTCCATCTTAAAACATAACTTTTACACAAGCTATTATGAGTATCAGATTCTCTGTAAAATACCTGGTAGTCTGGCAGCTGGGACATCACGTGGCTTAACTTGTGGTGACTAGGTGAGCACCCAGCAGTGTGAACACCTGAGCAGTGGTTCTGGGCACATCCACCTGCCAAATGGACTAGACATGGGCCCCGAGGACTGAGTTGAGCAGAAGAACTTTGTTACAGTTGTAGCATGTCCTTTCTTCCCAGAAGAAACATGCACCATTGAGGTATCTTTAAGGAGAGCTAAGTCAGTTCCTAAAATTTAACTACATGATAAAATTATTGAACTGCTTTTATGCATTAGGTCATTTGTAGAAAAGTGGTTCTCATCAAAGACTATGACATAAAAAATGGGATTTTTAAAAAACTAGTAAGAGAAACTAAAGAATCTTCTTTTAAGAAAACAGTGGACCAGGCAAGAGAAAATAAGGACAGTTAATACATACTGTGCACCAACTGGAACATTTTCTTCCAGGGATAAGTCAATCCTCATATTTTTAATTTTAAAAAGGACTAAAATTTGCAGTCCTACTTTGCTGCTGGAAGAAACATAAGGAACACACTTTATTGTAACTTACTTTTGTCCAAGTTTGAAGGGCTGCAGCCTCATGTTAGGCTCTTCATTGGACCTGCTCCCCCATGGCAGAAAGCAAAGAACAGGTTCAGTAACACTTACAAATATGTGGCAGACACATTCCTGAGATGGGAAGGGACTGTAAGGTGAAGGTCAAGCAGCTAAAGAAACTGAGACTGTTCAAGTGATGTTCAGGCAGTCTGACGATGCTTTATCTTGTGACACAAATAAATAAAATAGAAATAAATAGATTTAAAAAAAGAAATCCAGGGTAAATGGCATACAGATGACCATTAATCACCCTTGTGTTACAGCTACTCATTTTGTTGGCAGAACATTAAAGCTCAGAACGTTGCAAAACTTCAAGCTTGATTATCCCAAAAGTTTGTAGATGATGTTTTCTTTTACAGGTAGGTCTTTGGTGACTCAGATAATCAGCCTTGACAATACCTACAAATTCTCAGAATAATCAAGCTGAAAGTTATTTCACTACTTATTTTTTTTAAATACTACAGTTAAAAACCAATTTATCATTAATTTTTATAGTCTTTATTTACCCTGTGGGTAAGATTTTGCCTGTTGATGTTCCCCTGGTGCCAAAAATGCTGGAAGCACCAGAAAAGTTAACTTAGCTCTTCTATTCCCATTGTCTAATATTTGTATACACCATGTTAATAGTTCTCCACTGCTGCTTTCCACTTCCAGCTCAAATCCTTACACATACAGCATTTGCTTGCATTAGACTGTGTGTTTTTCTGTAGTTAGTTGCAAAGCATATGCCTGTCAACAGCTGTAATCCAAAACTAGGCTTCTGATGGAAAAGTCTACGAACATGAGCCTCCATTTTGCAGGCCCCTGCCATGCCCAGCACATGTTCCACATCCACACAGCTTGGGTCATCCTACCATTAAGCCTACCCTACTTGGGTCAGGCCTGCTAGTGAATTTGCTAAGGGTCACATGCTTGCATGACAGGAAATTAGGCAGTTCTTCCTATCATTTTCTAATTTTGATGCTTCCTCTTATGCTCTTAGCTCTTTAAATAATTCCATCTGCACTCAGTGTAACTGTTCAGTTTAAAACAACAGCATTAAGTTAAAAACAGTCCTACCAGACGTATCTCTCTTACACAAAATTAGAGACACAAGCAGATTCAGCTTCATCCAGCAAGCCCTAACATTTCAGGCTACAAACAAGTAATTGGGGCACAGAGCATAAGAGGACTACAAAAGATTAACTGACCACACACGCTGAGGGAAGGCCATGAGCACAGGCTCCAGCAACTGACTGCCAGCACTGCTGTCTGGCAACAAACATGCAAAAAACCCCCCTAAACCAAAAACAAACAAGAAAAATGAAAAGCTATTAGTAAGTATCTGCATTAACAGACTTGTGTTTATAAACATTGAAAAGGTTTTATTTTATAGATAAATAGCATGGTGATTTTAAAAGTTGAGAAAGAACACAACTTAAAAAGCTCTGACTCCTCAAGACACTAACTACTTGTCAGAGTTTATAATTTACTTACTCCAGAACACTAAGATGGCAGCTTCCTCCTTTTCATATTGCACTTAGAACTCAAAACCTTCTTGCAAAGGCTACATTGTTTTCAGGTCCGAGCACCAACGCTGACAATTGAAACCAGTGTCTCCAAGTATCTCCAAGTGCAAACAGAAAGTTTAAGGTGTTGGAACTGCCGTGCTTAAACACAGCAACACTGAAAATAGGGTTCTCTTTCCAAAGCAAGAGAAAGACAACACTGTCCAGGATTCCCTTAAAGCAGTCAGAAATGGATTAGCATTTGTGTTGATTAGGTATGGACAATCTCACACAGCTCAAGTTACAGTCAAGGAGTTTAGCTCATAATTCTTTTGAGCCTACTGCTTCTGAAAAGTGTATTTTGCACTCTTTTCATATTTGTTACTTCTGTCATGGCTGGGACAAAAATTTAGTTATTCTCAAAAGAAACAAAAATGGACAGAAAGAAGAACAGATTCAGTCTTATTCAAAATATGCTATTCCAAAATAGCACTGGAAAACAGAAGTTGAAACTATGGCAAAGAAATCTCAGTGGAATTTCAGTATGACTGAAGAAATTTGCATTCATTACAAGAATGAGAAGAAGGTATCTTACTTCTTTGAATTTCTGGAAGAAACATGATCTGTCTTACAACCAGTTTGTCCTAATACATCAGTTCTCCTGGAACATGGTTTTGCATGATGTATAGAGTGAAATTAGAATGGTATTAAATTTCAGTAACTTGTAATTTTATCAAGCAAGACGATAGGAGAAAAACACAAAAGAATCTTTGTGCAGACTACAGGCCAATGCCAGCATAGGCTGTTTTTGATTCATAGGAACAGTTTAAAGCACCAAGCTCCAGGCCTCTGCTACTCCTCATTGCCTGCCTACTACAGTGTGGGACTGAAAACAAGCAGGCTACCACAGGAAAAAAAATTCCCTTTAAAGGTTTGCACAAACTTTATTCTTTGCTTCCTGTTTTTATATCTAAACTTATTTTTAAGAAAAATCATTAAAAACAACACTGATGTAGAAAATAAAAAAAAAAAGAAAAAGCAAAGAATTGTGTTAAGTGCAGCTTTTATAATCATGTTCTTAATTTCTTTTTTCCTTTTACATTTACCACAAAAGAAGTATCTTTTCGTTGATTTTCCAAGGGAAAACATAGGAAATCACTTTTTTGCACAGAGGAGTAAAGTTGTGGACCAGGAACCTTTTCCCCCACAGGACATTTCAGATGGAGAGTCACAGTTTTGCATCATTAAGGCAAAATGAGGAATACTTCCATCATGTGTCACATAGGGCTTTCCCACTCTGGCCACTTCACAGATCCATATTTAAAAACCTTTGTAGTTACTTGTTTGTTTTAAATAGAAAACAGTCACTCTCTTCATTGCTTATCAGTTTGAAAGAAAAGGCTCTTTCCGGCCTTCACTCAGAACTTCAGTCTTATGATTATATCAAGCATATGCAATTGCTTCAAATCAGCAACAGAAACCAGAAGTTGAGCTAAGTGTCAATCAGTTGTAATCTACTGATCTGATTAGAGGCCTTCACAAATGTTTGGTGACGATTGCAAATAACAGCCAAGCAGATAGGAATGATGCAATACCCCACAGTTTTGGGGTCAGCTCTTGTACAGGAATAGAGGAACAAGAACATCTGTAAATACGGTATTAAAAATATTATCGTCCACAGCCAAAATGGCAAGGATAGCAGTCGTACTTTTAAGGAGTGTGTCCATGTGGTTCCTTCCTGTGGTTCCTTGGGGTGTTGCTGAATGTGCTCCAGTGCTAGTTTGTTGTAAGTCTCATTGATTTCAAAGACATAATAAAAAGCCGCAGCACTTGCTAACAAGTACAGCCCCACACCAATCCAGCCCATCCTCTGGCGGAAGTTCATCATTCTCCATGCTCTGCACCTGAAACACAAGGTGACAAAAACATTCAGTACAGCTTGGAAAAAAGAGGGGACAGGTGAACCTTGATTTTCGTAAGTCAATTTTCTATAACTTTTTATTACACATTAGTTAACACAATGTGTATTAGAAATACACATCAATTTCTGAAGAACTGAGTTTTCTCTACATCACAGAAAATCATTACTCTGCCAGCAACAGGTTAATGGCAACAACATAAGAAGCTCCACTGATGGCTCTGGATAGTTTAGGGCCTGCAGGCTATCAGGATATACCTGGCTAAAGTCAGGTACTCAGGGAACAAACCAAAAGTCATCAATTGGATAAGCTAATTACCCCATCTGCTCTCAGCGACTCCAGACAGAAATTTGGGATAATATAAAATATTCTATGTAAAGTTTGGAAAGTTCTTTGATGCCTGCAAAACAAACACGCTGCTAAAAACCAACCAGTAACAGTACTATCACTGCTTGTCTGTGGTGCAGCTACATCCAGCTATATTAAGCTCTGAGTGTCTATTTATGAACCACAGAAAGGGATGTTTTCAATTTGAACATGAGGTTCAAGGGTTAGGCTGTACTGCAGGTATGTACTTGCACACATGAAGGTGCTATAGCCATGTTACTTTTGCTCCTAACCGCATTCCCACTCTCCCCGTGCGGACATTTGCCACAGGCCTTCCAGAGGAACTGAGCTGCACACCTGCACTGCTCAATGCCTTGGTGCACAACAAACCAGACATTCACCATCGAGCACTTTGCAGAAAAAGCACAAATTACTGGAGCCCCACAGACACTACTGGGGTCAATTTGAGCAGCTTCAATTCTCCAGCTGGCTGCATGGCTCTAGGTAACTGGAAACACTCTTCAAAACAGTCACAAGCTCCAGCTGGAGCACCACCGCACAAATGGTCATCACCTCTTTCCTTCCAAACTCCCCTTGCACAGGGGCAGGGAGAGCCACTGCTTCTCTGTACCTGATTAGGATTCCTTCTCTGTACCTGATTAGGATTCTCTGAAAAAAAAAATGCTTTTTCAGACCTTTGGGCTTTTACCTTTCATACCTTTTCCTAAAGAGGGGTAAAATCCATCTATGTAGTGCTGTTTTAAGAAAATACATCGTGCCTTTAAAATACCAGGTGGAAATGCTTACTGAAAAATGAACTATGCATACACATATACAGTATATATACATACACAGTAACAATTAATGGAAGCATTAGAGAATTTACCATAAATTATACAAAATCATTACACCATTCTAAATCACCCTTTCTGAGCCAGACTAATCTGCCACTTTGGTTGGCAATCCTGAAAAATTTACTTCCTGGTTTTACATAACTGAGGGATAGCCTCAATCCTGATGTGACAGAATCTGATCAAGGCAGCCCTGGAGAAATTGTTCTGGCCCTCAGACTGCTGCATTCACGGTGGCTAAAAGAGTCAAGCACACAGGGACATAAACACCTGAGAAGGAACAGTAAATACCTGAAGAGGAACAGTAAATACTTGAGAAAGCTACTGCAGACTTAAGTAATAGCAACTTCTCATTCTGCTGATCCTTCTATAAAACTCAGCTGCACGCTTCCCTTTATTACCCCGAGTCAACACGTTTAGTAGGACAACTGAAAAATTCCTGAGAAGAGCTGTTAATCAACAGGGTAAAAACTTGAACCCCAGGTTTGCGTTCACCCGCTAAATAAGCAAGCCACTGGCTGTTTTCTGCCAGAAATTCGGCATATCCAAGCTGCCTCACGAGCTGTCGCCTTCGAGGAAAATTGACAGATACAAGGTATGTACGTACTGAAAGCATAAACACTATCAAAACAGCAGCAGACTTAAGAAGGTAAACACCAGCGCGTTTTGATCCTGCCCTTGAGCAGTAGCCAGCAGAGAAGCCCTAGCTCCCAGTTATACGGGTAGAGGCTGAGATAACAGAGTTTTCTCATTGTTATTCTCCGTTTTCAGGCCCAACTACAGCGTGCAGCTTTTTGGGACACCCGCGATGGTTCTCGGACCCCTTCATCCCACCGGGGTTCTCCTTCCGCGACGGCCCACGCACACCGCCCGCCGGACCTGCGCTCCGGGCGAGACGCACTTCGCCGCCACGGCTCCTTCCCGGCGCCGGCAGCTCCTTACCTTCCTTCGGCGGAGAAGGACGGAGAAGGAGGGAGCGGGAGGGCAGCGGCGGGCGGCCCGCTCCCCTCAGCCCGCGTCGCGGCGCCAGGAGGCGGCGAGTCCCGCGGGCCCGCCCCGCTGCCCGCCCGCCGCCATGGCCGCCCGCCGGCACCGGCACTTCCGGCACGGGGCAGCGGCCCCCGGGGCGCGCGGCCGCATCCGGGGCGGGCGCCTTGGCCGGCGGCCATCTTGGCTCGGGCGCGCGCCCCTCTGTGGCCGGGGTGGGCTCGCCCAAAATGGCGGCGTGGCTGTGGGGAGGCGCTCCGCTCCTTCGCGGGGGGACAGCCCCAAACTCTTGTGTTTTGGCACAGGGGTGGCGTGAGCCTGTCGAGGGAAGTAACGACAAAGATTACTAAGGAAGTTGCAACAGAGACTGAAACAGTCGGCAAATGCCAAACGTGCAGTCAAACCCCAGTATATGCTTATACGTAAGCATGATGTAGTGGATTATTTCTATTACATTAAATTACCAGGAGATATTACATGCTTATTATCTCATAGCAGCGGAGGTTGGGACCAGATGATCTTTAAGGTCCGTATGTTTCTGTGATCAAATAAGGAAAAGCTTTAAATGGCACTAAAAGATCATTTAAATTGACAGCAAAATGATACGGGCCAGGTGTATTCAATGATAGCCATGATTTTGGGAGAATTTGTGTGTGCGGAACGTGTTTTCCTGAATTCAGGCGCTGTGAGCTCCGTGCCAGTTAATGCCAAAACCGCATCGTGCTACATATGAAGTGAAACTTTGTACTAAATTGTATCCTAAAGTCATGAGAAAACTTACAGAGAAAGCAGCAGTGGGCACCATTCACTCTCATGCAGCTGCTTTCAAGGAGGCTAAAAAAGGATTTTAAAAGGAATGCCAAATAAGAAACTAAAGATAGTAAAGCAATGACTTTTTTTTTTTTTTTGCTTACATCTAAATGCATGGGGTCTTCTGCCACTTTTCTTGGGCATGTAGTAGGTGCATGTGACACAGTATATAAGAGCTGCTGCTAAATTCAATCTATGATGGCTTATCCTGCTGTGTTTGGTGTTTCAATGGGAAGCATTAGGAGCTGGTGTTTTGGACTACAGTCAGGACAGCTGATGAAGAAATGCACGGAGCTGCAGGTATCTGTAGAGAAAAGGGACGTTGTTGAGAGTCTGCAAGAGTCAGAAATACAAATCCCCTGTCACGGGGCAACTTCACCTTAAGTCATACTGTTTTGGGTTTTGTTTTTTGGTTGGTTTGGTTTTGTTGTTGGTTGGTTGGGGTTTCGGTTTTTTATCTTCTGAGGGTTGTTTTCTTTTGTTTTGTTTTGTTTTAAATTATTATTATTGCTTTAATGCTCACTGAACTAAGGGCCCAAAAGTGACACGAGATGGCGCCCGGCTCCACACACAGAGTCAACGTGAGCAGCACCCTGATTCCCAGGTCAGAGATTCTACACTTTGCTTCAGTTGAATGATTTCATTATCTATCCCGAAGTTTAAATAAACCATTAGTGTAGTTCTGATGACAGATGTAGATATGAATAGCTACATACAGCTAATTACCCCTGGGACATTTCTCTCAACTAAATGCCATTCTTTCCATTCTTACAGGAATGAGGTCCCAGTTGATCTAAAAGTGAATAAAGTTCCTGTGTGACTGACAGACCTTCCACTCAAGCATGGCTATAATGCATTTTCTTATACTGAGGTTAGATGTAATTATGAACCAGTTTATTTTAAAATACCCACCTAGATGTCAAAGAGAAGCGTTTCGGTGTGAATTAATATGTGACTGTGTGAATGTATGGCTTGGCAGTGGATACATGTGCTAAGTGTAAAACCTGCATTTGCACTTGAGATTCTGAAGAAAAATCAGTGAAATGTGGAACTTATTCATACTTAAGAAGCCTGTCTTTTCACTGAATGGTTGGAGTTAGAAAGAGAGGATGGTTTAGGATTTAACCTGCTTGTAAACCAAGGTTAAAAGACTCCTGTGATAATCATAAGCCTGAAATTGTGGCCATAAAGAGAAGCATCTAAAAATTTGAAGAGTTATTATAATAATCACAAGCTGCATTTTAAAGCTAAGGCGTAACACCAGAGTGATTTGTAGTATTTTTGGGCTGGATCTCAATCTGCATAAATTCAGTGTTGTGCTGAACATAGTATGTCATAGTATAGGAAGGGACAGAGCAAATAGCTGAGGGTTTGCTGGTTGGTTTTAGCAGCAGGCCTCTGAGGGGGGAGGGAATAATACCAAAATTAGTAGAACAAGAAGCAACTGTTCTCAGCTTTAGACAAATTCCAGTCACAAGTGCTGGTAATCATAAGGGGAAAGAACTCATAACTCTGCATATTGAAATGAGAAAATACACCTGGTGAGACTCAAAAGGGTAATATTCAGCTTGGGAAACCAAAGGAGAAGATAGAAGTCTGCTGAATTAAAAGGAAATAGTACTTAATGAACAATATCAGAGAATTAATCATGGGGTTTTGTAGCATTAAAAAAATATTTAACTTAGTTTAGACATGTGATGTATTTTTTATAGAAATATTTGGTTTATTTTGAAGGTAAAACTGAAAAGCAATGGAACTGCAAGAGTTGGCTGCTGTGTAGAGGGCAGGAGCCAAGCATAATAACACAGGTGATGGGCCAGAGCTTCAATGCCCAAGCTCAGTCCCACCACAGAGCCTGAGCAAGGCAAGCAGGGCACACTGGATCCAGCCAGGAGTACAGAGCATCAGGCAAGTCACAAGGCAGGTCCGAGGTCAAGCTGTGAAGGTAGCCCACAGGCTAGGGTCAGGTCCAGTGAGAACTAGGGTCAGACATCTCCTAGCAATTGCCATGAAGGTCCATGCTGATAAGAAAAGACTGAAGTCAAGCTAGGAAGTCAGTCTGTAACTCCAGATCCAGATAAACATGGCTTGGCACAGTCATGGCTGAGCCAGGGACACATACTGGTGCAACACAGATCAGGCATGAGCTGAAAACACAGGGCTCAGCTAAACTGGGGCTGCTGAGCCCATGGGAGGGGTCATGTGAGGATTGTTGGGGCTATTAAGGCCTGTTAGGATGCTCAGGATCCTGACAAACTACATAGGATAAATGAGGGTTGACAAGAGGAATCAGGTTAGTTGTAATCTTTCAGTCAAACAAAGTTTTCATAACTCAGTATTAATAGAAATTCTTTCCTAGGCTTAGATTTTGGCCAAAATAGAAAAGCAAATGTAGAATAGCTGAGATGATTCCAAAGCCAAAATTAGTTTGCTTTCCAAATGGAAGGCAGAAGCTGAAGGATCCTTTTGGGTGGATCTTATGTTTATATTTAGCAGAGTTTTAGTAGGTCCTCACTGACAAGCAATCATGGAGTGAGAGTCTAATAACAGACATTTCTGTCAAGATGGCATTTGCCTTCCACTTTGTAGGACACTGATTTTCGATTCATCTAGAACGTCATGTTCCTGGATCTTTTCCTTCTAAATCCTAACTCTAAACCAAACTCTTGGCTAGAGAACTAGGATCCTTACAGGCTGCATATATGTTTGGATTCCGAGGAGAAAACTGGCATAAATGAGAACAGGGCATGAGCACATGTGTTGGTCCTCTGGAGATCATACCTAATCTTAAGTACAAAGAGTTAGACTAGTTTTAGGGTAGGGCTAAGATTCTGAGGAGTGAGGCATGAAGCACAAAGCTCCTTGAAAATGCTCATTTGCTGGTTATGGAGAAGGACAACTGAAAGAAAGGAAGATTTATTCAGGCCCTTAGAAGCTCACATCCCTTCCTTGTGCCCCAAAGGCAGGGCAAAGAAGAACCAGTGCTTTGATTGGAGAAGGAAAACACACATGGAAACCCAAACCTCACGTGACATCTGCACTCAGCTCCAGATGGGCCAACCATCCTCTGTGTCAGAAGCAGTGTTAGTGCTGTGTTTATAAAGAAATACAGAAGGGAAAGGTTTTTAAGTGAATCTGAAGAAATGCATGAAGAAACTAAGGACGTACATTGGGAAAAAGAGAATGCCTTTTTTTTTTCTCAGAACAATGCTTATATACTCATGTGAATTTTTATCATCAGTGCATGAATGGCCAGTGTTTTTGAAGCTTGTAGCAGTTTTATTTACTAGATGTAGTTACAGTGAGTTTTGTAATATCCTGTTGTGGTGTAATAAGTTGTTTTGATCAGTTTCTTGTAATTTAGTGTGAATCAAGAACATTAGTTTGCTTCAATTAATATATTTATTTTATGTTTTATGAATCTTTAGTTCATGTTTTAGAACTTTTGTTTCTTCTACAAATTAGGCTATAAACTTCTGATTCCCCTTTTTCTTGGGCGGTTGTTTTGTCTGTACTGCTGTATTTCTTTGAACTTTTTTGCTGGAGACACCTGTTTTCTTATAGAGTATGTAATTAATTTGAGAGCATGCAAGAGACTTTTCTATAGGATGGAATTTTTATATTTCTTCTAATTTTGAATTGAAATAGTATATTTGCTTGGTTTGGCTACACTGACCACATGAATGCTGAATGGTGATCTTTTCCACTTTTGACTTGCTTTGTATACTTTGTAATTTGGGGACCTTAAATTACCTTATTCTTTAATTCTCAGTTCCTGAAATTCTGCTTCTACCATTTGTATTTTAGCAGCAGCCACATCTGAGTTAAGCTTCAGGCAATCATGTTATGCAGGTTCTTTGAATCCCATCCATACTTTGTTCTTAGTTGTAGAAATATTTATCATCTTTCCAACAATCTTTTTGATATTTACAAATGGAATAGTTATCTCATTCTCTCAAACATCCACAGTAAACATCTGCCAAAGGAAGAATTACACACTAGCACCCTTTGTCAAAGTGCCTATAAAGAACTGAGTCTTTTATGAAGAAGGGCCTTGGTATTTTAGACTGAACTAAGTCTTCACTACACTGATGCTCCTCGTTCATTAGTTACCTCTGAATGTACCCCTCATGGCTGCCTTGTCTTGGTAAAACAATTCTGGCAGGAAAGAGATAAAATCTTTGCTTTTACCTTCTCCTTTTCAGCCAATTACAAAGTGGCTTCAAAGCTGAGAAAGAACTGACAAAACATACTGAAAGGATAAGGGCAGAAGTGTCTGGTAACTGACTACTCCTCTCCATGGCATTTATTCAAACAGAGGACAGATACAATTTATGCGGAAGCAATGCAGGTATCGATCTCACAGCTCCAGTGATATGACCCAGCATTGCACTGGCTTTGGAGGAAAGAGAGGTTTCCTGCAGAATTTTTGTCAAACCAGTTTACAGGTATAAATTGCATCTCAACAAAACCATTATTCAACCTTTATTACAATTTATTGTTTTTAATTAAATCCCAGCACATAATATAAAAAAACACCTCAAGTCCACTTCCAAAGCTGCCATTAAACTCCTGAGAGTTCTGCTTTTCCATGTTTTTAACTAAAGTCAACTCATACTGCCAGAAAGGAACAGTTATTGAATTTCTATGCTGAGTTTCCTGCTGTCAACCTGTTTGGTCATATAAACAAGTTAACTGAAAAATGACCCACGTTAAAAAGAAAAATAGAGTCCTTCTTTGGTCCATATAGATGGTCCAAGAGAAATATCTGACCATCTTAGAGGGTGCCTGCTCCATCCTCACAAGAGCAATGGTATTATTTTTTTTCATTTCCACTAATTATCTCTCCTTCAGTGGTGCTTATGTGAAGCAAGTCAGTAATACCATAGAATTATTTTAAAGAGATTTAGTTATTGTCTCTTCTGAGATTCCCAGTTCCCACAGTGTACCTATCTTGCTCTAGACTGTAAACTATGCAGCACGGAGTATCTATATTTAGATTTTCCAGAAACATAACTTTCTCTTACTAAACAAATAATGAAAGAACTTAGTTCAGATCAGGCCTTTTCCAAAATTCAAAGGATCCCAACTTTTTTGCATAGACCAGGATGGAGGTTTAAAGGAGGTAGATAGCATATTGTTTAAGATTTGCAGAATCTAACCTTTCAAAAACAAAGACAAAACTAAGCCAAAACAACAACAACGAACAAAAAACAAACCAAACAAACAAAAAAAAAAAAAAACAAAAAAACCCAAAAAACCCAAACCAAACAAAAAAAATAGTTTGTGTGTGTCTTTTAGAAACCTCTTCCCTTTGTCCTGTTAGAGCTTAGGAATTACCCATAGCTACTAACATTAAAATGTGTTGCAAGAGGCGTATGTGCAAGATATCCAGCCATGTAACTTGAGGGTTGATTGGTTTTAGTCACGGAAATGTCTGCATAGATTACAAGAAACCAGAACTTGTCTGAGGCAATGGGAAATCACTTCAGAGGTAGGCTGAATGACAGAAGTACCTGATGGTTTATCTGAGCTCCAGACCTGTAGAGCATCACATTACTCATTGAAGTGCTCAATGTCACCTCAACTGAGAGGCTGGTGTGAGAGGGGAGGCTTTCATACCAATGTCATCAATTGGATGTAAATCTTCATCCTCATCTGTATGGAGGGCTCCTGTTGTTGTCCTGTTGTTTATCTTTAGTGAAAGACAGAAGTCAATTTACTTTAGCTATGAAGCTTCTAAGTACTCACCTAGCCTTATACCTGAATTTGCCTTTTTCTGAAGCCCATGCTAGAGGTCTGTATGTGAAATCAGCACAGAGATCCAGAATGATTTGAACGTTTGAACAGAGATATTAATGGCAGTTGATGGTTACTCTCAAAGACAAAATTGTAATAATTTATTAGAAAACATTTGCATTTCATTTAACAAAAGCACGTTAGGCAGTATTTGCAAATCTTTAAGGCAAATCTTTCTGTGTATAATGAAAGTATATGTAAAATGAAAGTATAATGAAGTGAAATGCTTAAAGTCTTGGTTAGTCAGCACTACACTGGTGGGTGAGAATAGCCACCCTAACCCAGGAGGATCAGAAGAGAAGGTGTAGATGCCCTTTCTCTGGAAATCTGCACAAATATGGCCTCCCAAACCCCACCAATGTTAGCTGGCAACACAAGAGTTTTGTAACTGTAGAAAAGTCTGTGACAGCTGCAAGTTCTTTCCCCAGCTGTTTGGAGTGATGGTAAGCCAGTCTTTTGGGGCTATTGTCATTGAAGCCACTGAAGATGATTAGTAAAGAGTTCAGATTTCAATTCTCTCAAGACTGAGTAGGTGAGATCCTTTTACAAGACCCATATGCCATTATTCTCCCTCACCCCAATCCAGGCTTCATCATCTTCAGAAGATGTCCTACAAATTGTATTAAATTGTTCTGTCAGGTTCTTTTGGTTTTGCAGAGTAGCCAAAACCTAACCTGAAACCACTATCAACTTTACCCTCAAGACATCTGGGCTAACTTCTAATTCTCTGGCTTATAAAATAATTTTCTTGAGAGAACTCTGTAGTACAAGTAGCTGACAAATTACTTAAGTGCTTGAAACACTTTTATGACAGCTCTTTGGCACATCCTGAGGCCTCTGCTGTCTAAATGGTGGCATGAGTGCTTTCCTCTGGTTTAGGTTGTTCCTCAACCTCTCTGATTTCTCCTGGCAGGCCTCCATGTAAAAAAGAATCCCACTTCATAGGCTTGATGCGATGGAGCAGAAATAACCATACACAAAGTGTTGAGAGTACAAGAAGAACATTATTCTATCTTGTCCTCCATCTGATTTGTTTAGTTTGTTTTCCCAAATAAATAAAAGAGGGAGTGTGTATCTATCTGTATTCATTGCACAATTTCAGAAACACGTACACAGACCTGTCTTAGACATTGAGCTTCTATATGTATTGGGACAGTTGGCACTTGAGTAATGGACATTGGGAAAGGAATAGGTACAATGTTAGCACATCCCTTATCAAATAATGGGAATCTTCATAGGCATAGGTTAGGACAAACTTTCCATCCATGTGAAAAGCTTTCTTCAGAGGTCATACCAGAAAACTGAGGCTCAAGGCAAGCAGCTTTCATCTGTTTAGTCACTAACATTTCTTCTCCTCTCCAGAAGCTTTGAGAGAAGAGAAAATCCCAAAGGGCAGTATTGGCATTTTATGTTCAACTCTAAAGGCTGCTCTTGTATATTTGGTACATTAATATGAAGCACAGAACTGGCCTGTTCAGAACCACTAGGAATATTTGCTGTGATCCTGTCTGTGGAAGTGCCCCTTTTAGCTGTCAGAAAAGTGATTGGGAAGCAATACCTGTGCAGACAGCTCCATAATGACACTACGGGATTCTAACAAGTCCTGCATTCAGATGTGTTCATTGCCTAAGCTTTATTTACAGACTGTCAGGCACTGAGTATGTGTGATAATAAATTTAATAGCACAGTGATACAAGTATTAATGGAATTTATAATCTACAGGTGTCTTACAGGATCTAGGCAATCTGAAATATCTGAAAGTTTGTGATTCTAAATGAGCTATTTATTACACTTTACAAGCCTGAGCATCTAGTAAATGCTCAGAGCTATAACAAAATTGTGGTCTCAGTTGATTTATTCCAGCTCTTTTTGTTGATGGTGATTTGGCTTGGGTTTTTTCCCTTTTTTCCTTTTACACTACATCTGATTAGCTCCTGTTTTCTATAACTTACTTGTCTCCTGAATTTTCAGTTCTTTTCTATATGACCTTTTTCTTTCAGAAGGGGCAGAAATAGGATGTTACAGGACAGAGTGTTGGTAATATGGAGAAGATGTATATGTGTAGTTTAGTCTTTGGATATAAGACTGGTACTTGTGCCAGAAGAGAAAAAAAGCCTCTTTTGATTATTGAATGTGGGGATTAGGTCATGTTTTGAAATGCACTCTGAGTGGGAAAAAAATCAAAGATGGGGGATGACTGGTGGAGCAAGACAGGTTATATTCCTGCCTCTAGGAGAGTAGTAAGTAGGAGTTAAGTCTGTGCACCACTGAAAGGTTTGCGAGCACAAGAGGAATAGCACCTGGCTCAAAGCAGAGCTTTCCCAGCTGTGCCTCTAGATTATCACCCAGGAGCATCTTAAATTGACTTCAGGATAGTTGTGGCATATGCAAAAGAGCTTTTGTCTGTCCAAGGGGAGCTCATTTTGGTTAGGATTGGGGTTGTTTCCAGAAACTTTTCTACATCTTGTTCATGAAGCTTGAGTTTCCTCTGTCTGTCACTGTCAAAAATTAGGTGTGTCCTTCTGCAGCGTGCTCATATGCTGAGGATACTATTAGATGTTTGGGGTTTTTTTTCTGTTGTTGTTTTTTTATTTTCTTTTTTTTTTTCTTTAATACACTAAAGTTTGTTGGCTTTGGAATACTGCTTTGGAATAAAGTTTTGGAATAAAGCATTTCCAAAGCATGGGCTTTGGAAATGCTTTTCTGCATCTATTCTTTTTGCACTTGTAAGACTATACATTGTGGTAACTTTTGAAAAATATGGAAATTGTTGCCCTTCCTAGAGAGAAAACCCAGTGTCTCCTGATGAGACTGTACAAAATCACCAAGCACAATGGCCTGTGAACTGTTGGTGAACTTTAAGGAAGCATTTAAACAAAACAGGAAAAGGGTCCTCAATAACTGGAGCCATGAGCATGAGAAGAAAGTGCAAGTGATGGTGTGGCCCACACCGGACTTGTATCTTTCCTGTTTTCTCAATTTTAACAGTTTAAAAGGTTCAGCTGTAGACCCAAACAACTGATGGAAATGGAGAACCACTGGAATGAGGACATGTTCTTTAGGTCATCTTGAATGTGTTCTCAACAGGAGAAGCAAATATATGTAAGACAGCAAAATATGGGGCAATAGTGGTAGCATTCATATATGTCCAGGTCACTTTATATGAATTTGTATGTATGAATTATATATGATTTACATTCTATGTAGCTATATTAAAAATAGCTACATTGTTTTTAAAAAGTAATAAATTACAGCAATGCGAAATTTGTGGTAAGGTGGCTCATTTTGCTGTAAGCATGCTCCCAGAATTGTTACAGGCACTTAAAACCACCTGATTAAAAATCACAAACAGCTATAAGCAGAATAATTCTCTTAGCATGAAACTGGAGGTAGAGAAAACCTCACTGCAGGCCAATCCTTATCCAAGTCTCAATCCAAACCTTAATAAACTGTGAGGTCACACAAATTCTTCAGAGAACAAGCTTTCAGGATTTCTTTGCACATTAAGTTTGAAATAATTTTAACTGTGCTGAAGCAATCACCTAAGTATATATATCTCCATGTGTCTGTTTGGAAAGAGTTTGCATGAGCATTCTTTTCATGGAGTTGATTGCCATAGTAAAAGGCAAGAGAGCTACAGTAAAGTAGCATGTGGATCTGTGTCCACAATTGGATTTTGACTAGCAGAAGTTACTCAGTTTGAAAAAATATGCTCCTACTGGCATAATTATACTGGCACAGGATTTTGTAATCTTTTGTCTCGGCCACATAGGCTTTTTGTGGCTTTACATTCTTTATTCCCTGATTAAATGCTTTCCTTGGCTTATGAGCTTATACAGAGTCTGTCCCAAACATGCTACACGACAAGCAAGCAAACTTGGCACCAGACCTTTTCTTACTTTCCTGCAGCATAAACATTCATCAGAGCTCAGCTTTTTGAGCTGTATATAAAATAAGATGTACCTTTTCATTAAGGTGGTTTCCTTGCAGTTTCAAAAAACGCCATAGTTATCCTGAAGAGCTTTCTGTGCTCTCATTGTGACAGGTAGCCATCTAAGCAGCACTCCATTGGGGCAGATGTGAGCTCAGGAATCCTTGAATGGCCTGCGTGAGCTGGTCATCTGCCAGGCATCGTTACCCTCTTTTGGAAGGTTTTTGAGCTCTTCTAGCAGAATTCCTTCTTCTGATCTCTAAAAGATCAGAAATATCAACGAGCCTCAAGCAGTACTCATGAATCCTTATTTTCTTTTAAAAATCAGAATACTGAAGCATAAACTGTACAGGTTGTCAGGTGAGTGAGGGAGTAGAGGTGAACTATGCCTTCCCCATCCCTCCTGCTGCTGTGAAGTGGGATTGCCACCAAAAGAGGAAGTTTGATGCCTTCTCTTCCTGGCTTCTTTGTTTCCAACCTCTTTACTGCCTTGTGCCACTATAAACAGGTAGGAAAAAGAATGGTGATCCAGACTAAGGAATTGGTTTAGGCTAAGACTTAAAAATTGTCAACTGTCTGGGTTTGTGTAAGTCCATTTTAGTTCCTGGCTCTCTTATTCTGCTCTTGCACAGCCACATAAGCACATCGACTGTTGTGAAGGAAGGTGTGGCAGAAAGTGAGAACAAGTGGCAGTGTTTGGAGGGACTGAGGCTCTGAACAGCAACACCTGATTTAGCTGACTATGCAATGGCAGTCTGATTTCCAGCTGGCAAGGCCTGTCCTGTGCCATCTCCATAAGCACTGAGTCCTTCAGAGCAGAGCAGCTGGGCAGCATCAGGTGCTAGAAGGGGGCTGCTCCTGGGAGCCATGACTGGAACCCCGCAATAGGCAGGTGTTGTGTAGCCCTTGGTAAGGGATAGCCATAGTATGTTTGAATTCAGGCATCAGAAATGAGCTTTCAGCCCCAGGACTAACCTTCACTGATTTATCATTTAAGAGCTACTGGCCAAGAGTACAGTCAGAGAATTTTCTACACAATAGCTGCAGTTACGTGTTTTGCCAGAAATTAGGCAAAAAACAACCATCAGTTGTAGAAACTCGGCTTCTGTCACACACATTCTCTAGTGAACCACTGTGGAAAGAAATCCTATCTGTCCTTTTGATGAATCTTGCAACAATGAATCTGTTGTAGATGCAGCAGAGACCTGAGGAAATGGCAGCTCACCATGCTTCCTCATACTTTTCTCTATGGCTGCCTCACTGGTGATGACAAGGTCCACATGCTGTGCAGCCCCTGGACTACTTTTTGAGTTTCTCTCTCAGGACCCAGAAGCTGCAGTGCAGCGTATGCAGTTTTCCTTGTGTTCTCTCCTACCTACAACCTCATTCCAGCAGTGCTGTGTTAGCACATGATCTGACTTGGTGGTTTGACTGACTAGTGAAATGGAAGACCTGTTCTGACAGAGAAGACTCAGCCTACCCTCCTGCCCATCCACAGCAGAGTAACAACTATCCTGTAATAAAAAATGCAAATAAAAGTAAAAACCCTAAACTGCAGGCAATGTAAATCACTTCACCACCTTTTTGCTCATTGCAAAAGATCCTATCATAAGTTCTGCCAGGTGCTGAAAAAATAATTCAAAAAAATACTGAGAAAATATACTTTGATAACTAATCAAGTGGAGATGTCTTATATTATTCTGAAATTAATTTCCATGGAATTTCACTAACTTGTGCCACACTGCAAGTATCCAGCCTTGTCATACCCCCTGTGTTTGTTGAAAGGGTTAGAAGACAAGGTGTGAGAGGTTCCAGCTAAACAAGGGAAACCTGCTTTGGCCTGTAGCTGAAGCAAAGATGAAGAGGAAGATAGTTCTGATTGCCAGAAGGCTCAAGATCCTTATCAACCCTCACCCCTTAATTAGCATGAAGCAGCTCATGAGCTGCAGCTTACAGAGTTGGGCCACAGAAAGTCACAGGAATAGTCAGCTTGCTCCTGATGAGGAACTGAATAAACATTACCCTGGGGCTTCCTGTGGTTGCAGGTTTGGCATTGCCTGAACAAGCTCTGCAATGTAAACAGAGGATTGTAATTTATTTAGCAACATTGTACAGCAAGATGCAGTACAGTGGCACATCAGGTGAAATATGTTTCCCACATCTGCAGTTGTTCAAGGGTTAAGATTCAAAAATATATAGTTTAAAATTAAGGCATTTACCAGCTTTCTCCTTCCCAAGATTGAACCTGGTCTTTGGTATATGTTGATTCTAGTTTGTTGATATGAGAGCAAAGCAAATTTCTCCTTTTCAGCGCATGTGCTTCATTTCCTCAGGAGCTAGGAATGCTCAATACCTCTAAAAACCTGTTCCCTGTGTCTGGGAAAAAGTGCATAAATATTTCTGCAGACTGTTTTAGATTGGTCTGAAGCCATGACATTTCTTAAAGAAAAAAAAATTCAGAAAGAAATGATTTAGGAAATTGGCTTAAATAATTTCATGTTTCAATACATTCATATTCCATTCTGATACAAATATAAAATTTGAGCTTAATATACTGATGCAAATTTTAATGAAGTCTAAAATAAGTCCAGTGAAACGATAGGTGAAATAAAGTACTGATATTAGCAAAATGAAACACTTCATAACAAGAAACCCAAGTCAATTTTTTTGAATTTGTTATATTAATTTGATAATGTTTGATAAAGTCTTGTATTTTTGAGTTATGAATTTTTCCAAAATTACCATGCTCCCATAAAATGTTTAAATACCAGTGAAATATTCTGCAGCAGGAATAATGCTATCAAAATACATTTACTAATTCTAATTACATTAATTAATAAACTGTGGAAAAAAAGTGTGAATATAATTAAGATAAAGTGTTCTGTAAAATAAAGGTTAGTACATAACAGTGGCAAATAAGATGAAGGAGGAAAAGAAAGACATTTATTCCTCAAAACAACCACAAATGGAGAAAAAACACAATAATATAAATTTTCACAAACCATTGGTATGAGCTGTTTGCAGGTGTTTCCATTCCTTGCCTATTTTCCAATATACCCTTGGGTGAAGATGACTGCACTGCTCATGTGAGTAATGACAGGAATGTAAAATGCTTTCTGCCATCTCCCTAAATCAATTACCCCTTTCATCTTTTTTAAGGCTTTCACCCTTCTTTCCTCCATATGGATACTTCTACCATTTTTCCAATACTCTGCTGAAGTTATAAAATCGCATTTGTTGTGGCACTGTGAGTCAGCAGAACTCGCTGAGCAGTTCCCACTGCACAGGGCTCCAGGGCTGCTTCACAGAAAGCGTCATCATAGAAGCATCATCTGCACCTCAGCTCAAGACTGCAGGTACTGCAATCCAACCCCTCTGTGAAGGACATCCTTATTGCAAAGTCTATGCTTTCCTGTCCTGGAGAGACAGAGAAAAACGTTCAGGCTGAAGTCATGGTCGTTTGAGAAGAAGGGGGAAAACAAAAACGGGGAAATGATACTTTGCTGTGAGACAGCACAGTGATTCAGACTGATTCTTCCTCTGAAATGAAGCACAGAAAATCTGCCTCAGTATTTAGGGATGCGCAACCCGAAAATTAGAATGTCAGTCCACGCTTGCATTGCCTGCCTTCTGCCTCCTGCAAAAGGAAGTTAAATATGAGATAGCTATTATTGGAAACTCTGTTTAATCCATACAGATACTTGCAAATGCTGGAAGAAGGAAGATCCTTGGTTTTGCAAGAAGACTCGTGTTTACTTGGAGCCTTTTTTCTGTGAAAGGCGTACTGACCAACCAGTTCGAGTAGCACGAATAGCAGATGTAAGTACCGCGTAAAGCCGTTCCTCCCCAGGAAACCAAAATCCCACGGTGCATCCCCGGGCCACGCCCCCGGCCCCCGGCCGGGCCAGGCCCAGAAAGGGGCGCTGTGTCTTTAAGGCGAGGCCGTGGGCTCCCCCTGGCGGCGGCCGCGGCGCGGAGCGTGCCGGGCCCCTGGGTGCAGCGGTGGGGGGGGGGGGGGGGGGGGGGGGGGGCGGGAGCGTCCCGGTGCCCGCCCCGCGAGGTAGGTGGGTGGGTGGGAGCGGAGCGGAGGGGACGGCCTGGAGGAGGAGGAAGTGGAGGCGGCTGTGAATAGCGGGCAAATGGGGAGCTGAGCTGCTGCAGGAGCAGCAGCAGCACCGCGGCCGCGCAGCAGCAGCAGCAGCAGCAGCAGGGCACGGAGGCGAGCTCGGCGGCGGGGTCCGTGCGTGCGGGCGCTGCGGGCGTGCCGCGGTGCTGGGCGGCGGCGTGCTTGCTCGGCCGGGCGCTCCGGGGCTGGTGCGGGGAGCGGCTTTTCTCTGCCTCGGCGAGCTGCCCGCCGGTGCGGGGAAGGGCCTCTCGGGGCTGCCCGGGCGTCGGGGGCTGCGCCTGGCGCGGCTCGGCGGTTCAGCCGGGCGGGCGGGGGGCAGCGCCCGCCGCGGGGAGCCGGCTGATCCTCCTTTCTCTGCTTCTCTTCCAGCCGTCGCTCGGCAGGCGCGGAGTGCGAGCGGCAGCCGCGCTGCCCCGCCGCCCCGGACCGCTCCCCTGCTCGCGGGGCGGCACCATGCAGACGTTCCTGAAGGGGAAGCGGGTGGGATACTGGCTGAGCGAGAAGAAGATCAGGAAACTGAATTTCCAGGCCTTCGCCGAGCTGTGCCGGTAAGGAGGCGGCCCTCGCCGCGGGGAGCGCCGGGGCAGGCGGCGGCCCCGGGATGGGGATGGGGCTGGGGCCGCTCCGTGCTCGGCCGTGGCCCGCGCCGCGCTCGAGCGTACCGCACTCGGTGCGTGGCTCGGCGGAGCCGGCTCTGCCCGCCGGGAGCGGGGCCGCAGGGCTCGCAGTGCCCCGGGCCGGGCTGAGCGCTCCTGCCTCCCGCTCACCTGGGCGCTGCCCGCCGCTCCGGGGAAATACTCTCCGGGATGGTGTAGCGTCCCCGTGGGTGTGCGAGGGCTCGGCACAGCCCCTCGTTACTGCCCGCCTGGGTGCATTTCTGTCCCCTGTTTCCCGAGAGGTCTCTGGTATCCTTGTGGAAATAGGGTGATTTGGGATCGTCGCGGATCCTCTTCCGAAGTCGAGTTATTGAAAAGTGCCAAACGTTTGGGAATAACTTTCCTTCAAGTTATGTGAAAACACGTAGAATTAGGGTCTACAAATCCCTGAGTAAGCTTGTATTCATTAGGGATGTGAATGAGACATCTGAAGACGGTATAACTGCGTCTATTTTGCGCTGTCCCAGAGGTAGAGGCTAGTTTGATAAGCTGTAATTAGACTTTATCTGAATAGCTTAGAGGATAATTTTTGCAGTGTATTACACAATTTTATTATTTAATTGGGAGTTTAAACTCTATGTGGGTCCAAGGTCTTGTGGCACATGCATTGTAGCTTCTAGTACTGAATAACAGCTTTTTCTTACTTCATTGTAATACTTAGTTTTTAACAAGGATACTAAATCAGTTTTGATAATTGAAAAATATGTTGCAAACTTTGCAGAATATACTGTATGCAACTTCAAATATACTTTATTTAAAGCATGTTATGCTAAAAACACCAGTCCCTGTGAAATTTACTGAAAGAAGCAAGTCCTATCAACATAAAGACGAAGGAGACAGAATAGAAAACTGTTTCAAGAGAGAAACTTTTACATCAGCTTTTGTACTTGGCATTCTGTATCCCCTCTGTCAAACTTCAGCAAAATTTACTAGACTTTTTTTAAGTATAGAAAGGGCCACAAGTTCTGGTTTAATGTCTAATTTCATGTGGTTCTCCAAGCAAAATTCTTGTTGATGAATAATGGTAAGTTTTGTCCCCATGTGAGATTTTAGGTTAGTTTTTGTGATGCTCAAAAAATATGCTTTTACCTCTATTAGGCATACAAAAAATTTGATTTTTAGGGCCTGGAGGTTTGGTATAGGCTGTTTTTTATGCCTGGAAACTTCAGTGAATCTCAGAAAATCCTTTAAAAACTTACTGGTGTTATGTACTGTACGTTGTTATATTTAGCAGTCTCCAAAATCGACTTTTTCTCCTCCATTGTCCTTGTTTCTCTTTTTGACTAAGCGCTTTGCTTCCTTTCTCTGTACCTTAGAAACTCCTTATACTTGTGTTATATAATATGGACCTACAATTTCTTTGTGTACTGTACAAACTCTATTAATAGTTTTGGGTCATCATACTGCTGTGAAAATTGACCCGAAAGTGTCTCTCTTGCTACACTTTCCTAATTTCTTGGTGAAAATTAGGTTACCTCATCCTGTATAGGCTAAGCTCAATTTAAATAGCGTTTATGAATAGTGGATAGAGATGGCTGTTCATACATGCTTTGATACTTTGAAAAGCATTATTAGCATTTCTGTACAAGCAGAGTTAAATGTTTGGTTTAAGTATCAGTACAGTCATTGGAGCACATTCTGCTGTTATCTTGGATGCTCTATTTTCATTCCTCGTAACTTCTGTAGACACCAAAGGCAAGCTGGATTCATTTAGGCTAAGATTTCAAACATTTTATGGATAATATCTACTTGATAACTTGTGTGCTTGTCAGCTTTTTTTTTTTTTTTTTTTTTGCTGTAGAAATCGTGCCAAAATTAGTTTACATCTTGCTAGAAATCTTGTGTATGGTAAAAGGCAAGACAGGCATACTCATTCCTGTACAGTGATTCATGTGTTAGAGTGGACTATGTATGTCTGTCTACTCTTTGTGCTTTATGGTGGCTGCTACTTGGAATTTATTTGCCTGTTGCCTGGGGATATACTTTCTGGATGACTACAAAGTTCAGATTTGTTTGTACGAGTTTGTAATGAAGCAGTTATATAGTCCAGGAAAGTAAGAGGAGCCTCCTAATGAACTCCTGAAGCATGCTGGGTTTAAATCAGGGGGATTACTAGGATGAGGAGAATTTTTATTTCTCTACAGTTTGCAAGGGCAGCCACTTGTTGTGCAAAGCACTAACATCCTAAAGAGGTCATGGACAGACATTTCAAAATCTGTTCAATGTATTCTCTGAGAGATAGACTCTAAGTGCTAGACTGCTTTCTGAAGCATGGCTCTAGGTTTTAGGTTAGATTGTCTGAGCTGACATGAGCTAGTGTGAGTGGACCAGAAACTAAGGTGTAGCTTTGGGGTGTAGGCAGTCCTGCTCCACGGGGCAGGAACCTTAAATACTTTCCTCATGTTTGTATCCATCTTGAAACTTTCTGTATGACTGACCAGAGAGCTGTTCTGCCTGAACATAGTGTCTTGGGACTTTTGCCTGATCTTTTTATCCACATGGAAATCTTCCTCTTAGCAAAGACATTAGAATTCACCTGCATGCTTAGTCCTCACTGTGACAGACTAGATTCATCCTAGTTGAGCTGTATTCTATGTAGAGCATAACTTTGTAAACATAAAAGTAGTGCCTGTGGTTGTATCTACAGTCACAAATTTTTGATTTGTACCCCAGTGCAGACCTTAATGCTTCCACATCTCCTTGGGGCTTCTGAGCAGAGTGATGAGCAAAAAGATAGTGTGTTTTCACAGGCCTGTTGCAGAGAATTGGTGATTTCTGAGTAGTACCTTAAGAGCTGTTGACCTGGAGGATAGAGCACTTGGCCTGTCATCTGGGAAGCCTGGTTTCAAGCCCGTGGCTGATGTCTCTCAAGGGAAAACAAGCCTGAAGATGGGCCAAGCTCACTCTGATCCTCTGGCTGAACCTGCCACTGTGTCTAGAGAGGATTAGCTCCCCAGTGCCAGGTTAGTCGTTCTCCCGGCTATGTCTGAAGCACCATGGCAAAGGCATTCCTTTGGGATGAGGTGTGTCCTAGCTTCTGATCTGTTTCCTGAGGTGGTTTTGGGTTTTGCCCAGCACCTCTTTTCTGTGTAAACTGCTTTGTAAACTGAGATTGGAGCAAGACTTCTCTGTTCTGTTCCATGCATCAATACAGTTTCAGTGGTGAGAAGAGAGTTTGTCTCAGTCTTGCTGATATGAAGGTATTCCTGTTAGAGTAGGGGGTTGAGCTCTTTTGTGTGAAGCAGGGCACTTGGTACATGTTTCTTATATTGTGATTTTATTAGTCAGGCAATTTACTGCTATTGCCAAGTTGTCCTGTGTTTTAGTAAAGCTGCCAGAACACAATGCTTTGTGTTGCACTTGGAATTATCTGCATTCCAGCATATATGCTGCAGCTGCAGTTCCCTGAGTGTAGATTCCTTGCAGGGCTGCAGTGTGCAAATGTCTGGTTGGTGTATCTCAAATAGACTTTCTTGTGAGCCTTTGCGTTCTGCTCCTCTAAGGTGGCACAGTCTCAGAGCTTTAAGTTGCTGTCTGTTGTCAAAACATGGAATATCTATGCCTTGCTGAAAAGTAAAGCAAGGTTTCTAGGCATTCCTAACAGAGAATTTAGGAGCCTGTGATACAAGTGTGTAGTTCTGATGTTGTCATGTGTCCTTGCTGTTGCTGAAAGGAACAGTTCCTCCTTTGTCTAGCTGCTTGGTCTCATCTTCTGTCTCAATCTGGGTTTAATGGTTATGCAGTTGGCAAAGACTCTCGATCCAGTCAGTTCCATGCTCATCATGTTGACCTTGGAATGGCTGTCATTGTGCAGGTGCATTAGCACTAATATGAAGTTAGGGAAATGGAGATGCCACGCTCCATTACAGAGATGGGAGAGCTGTTGTGTGAATGTCAGATGGTGGTAAGGACTCTTGGATGCCCATGTAATTGTTTTGCAAAATATGTGTGCTGCTGGGTCTCTGTGGACATTGTGAATGAAAAGACTCCTGTTCATGCCATATGAGGAGTGGCATATATATGTAAAAATGCATATATCTACTCAGAAAATGAGTTGTGTGTATTTGGCACCAGTTAAGATTAGTGATGTGCAGCCATTTACAAATGTTTCTTTGCTCTGTAAAAGCCTCCATTTCCTTGGTAGTTGTTCTGTTTGTCAGCTGCTACTATGGTCTCTTCTGGGAGCTCTGGAGATACGAGGCAGTGAGGTCACAGCAATATGAATAAGTTATAGTGATGTGAAGTAAAATGTGCTTCATCCAAGAGGACGTAATTTAAAGTCACCCAATTCTAAATGATAAGCTACTTCTCAGTTATTTTGGACAAAAGCATTCATGTGTGCAGCTTGTAAGTTTGCATGGTAATGTGGTAGCTTTTCTCTGTGGCTATATACATTAAAATCAGAATTTCCTTTTAATGGCATGTAGAGAACAAATAGAAAAGGAGTTGAAGAGTTGCCTGAAGATGTAATTCATGTCATGGTAAATCCCACAATTTGACTGATAGAACTGGGCTTGTATGTTTTTTTCTGGTGTTTTTTCGTTTGTTTTGTTTGTTGTTTTTTCATGAATCTGTGAGGAAGTTCTCAGGAAATTATAGACATGCTAAGAAACTCAAATTCTGCCCACAGAAGGCAATGGAAGCAGGCTGATGGAATTATGCCTTCTAGTAAAGCCCATTTGTCTTGATTTTTACTGAACAAGCCAAATTGTCATCTTCCCTTCTTGTGAGATCATCCATGACAAACTGATAGCATCCCCTGACGTGCAGGAAGCTGAGATATCTTGGTCCAGTTTGGATTCCCAGGTGCTCTGCACTGGTGAAGATTCTTTTGAAACTTGAGGCCATGTTCTTGAATTGTGGCCTGCATCAGTTCAGCAGGCCTGGGATTTAGCACAGAACTTTGGGCATGTAGTTCCAACAGAGCATCTGTCACCTGTGCTGAAGACCATTTTGTTATGACAGGTCACTGTGGTGTGTTGCTTTATTGGGTTTTTTCACTGAGTTGTGGTGAAGATATTTTGAGGCCGATACCAGGTTGATCTGCTGAACATAGCTACTGATGTTTTTTTTTTTTCCTACAAAAATATTACTATGCCTAATTTAAATTTCAGTGTGGCTTGAACTTGTTTGGATTCTTTTTCATTTTCTTTAGGCTAAATTGATTCTTCAGCTTCTGTCCATTTAATTTTTGCAATATTATTATTTTGCAAGTTAAGTCTTATGTTAGCACATAAGAAATCACGCTATCTAGTAATCTACCATAAAATGGTAAGCACTGTTGTCAGTGCTGTAGATCTGTATGGTTTTCTTTTTTTCTTGTAAACTTTGTGGTCCCTTGTGTGCCATGGCCTGTGCACAAGAATCTAAACATGAGTTTTAAGACAGATTTAGGAATAATGCTGTTTTGAGAGTATTAAATGGATCTGGTTTTTTATATAGCAGGAAGGAAGTATATTAATATTTTTTCCAGGAAGAACTTGGGGGATTTTCTTTAACCCCAATTCCCCACAAAAATCCTAAATGCTACTTTTGTTAAATATCTGGCTTGTGCCAGTTAGCTTTTACAGCCTTAAAATACATAAAAATAAAATGTACGTCTGTTGATCAATAGCTCCCTTTGTTGTTTGTGTTAGTCTGAAATACTATATCATGAGAAGTAACTGGGGGCTGGATTGGTGAGTAAGTTTCTTTGATATTAATTCTTAACAAAGACAACTGGCCTAATGGTAGAAATGATACTAAGCCATGAAAAAGTGTTGAAGGTAGTAGCAAAGAAGGATGTATTTCTTAGAGAAGAAGTTCACTCTATATCTGGATTTCTGCTCCTTCTTCTTGTAATGCACAGAGACTTTACATCCCAGAAGAGCTGGCTATGTGTGCATTTTCTTAATCTCTGAGAGCACCTACTGACAGGCATTCTTCTCACACAAAGCTTATGGTGTTATGCTTGCAGAACCATTCCATGGGAACACAGCACAGCTGCTGGACAACAGAAGTGACTGTAACAATCAGCCTTTCATAGCGATTCAGTTTTGTGGTCTAGCAATCATTTACCTCAGGTTCAGGAAGTTTTCATCTTCCTTGTGGCACATCCCTTTACCACAACCTGTTGGAACTGATATGCAGCATGGAACAATAAGAAGCTTGGTCAGGTGGCAGCTTTTCTGAGAAAGATCGGCATTCTTTTGCAGATCACAGGCTGAATACAAATTGACAGTGTTGCCAAAAAAAAAAAAAAGCCCTAAAGAACCCCAAGCAAATATCATCTTGGGGTGCATAAGTTGGAACAGAGCCTGCGAGGTACATGAAGTAATGTCTCCATTCTGCACAGCACTGATAACGCTGCTGCTGCAGTAGCCTCACCTACTGCCTTTGGGCTGGGGCAGAGCATTTCAGGGAAAAGGTCAATCAGCTGGGAAGTGCCCAAAAGAGAGCATTGAGAAGAATAAGAGGTTTTGTAAATGTGTATTATAATGTGTAAAAGTGTATTATATTGTGCTGTTCAACATAAATAAGAGACTAGAGACAATCTTGACCGTAAAAAGCTGTTGTAGAAAGGGAAAAACAACACATGCTCTCCCCTCTTCTGCCAAGCATATTCTCCAGTTTGGGTAGAAGAAAAAGTAGTGGCCTTCAACTGGGCCAAGGAGAGATGATAGCTAAGTATAAAAGATACTGTGATACCTACTCCAGGTAGGCAGTGGAATTTTTTCTTGAGACCTCTACAACCACCTTGGACAAATATGCTGGGAATGATACAGGCCTGTGGTGCTGTTTCAGAGCAGAGATATTGACCTCTCCTGAGGTCAGTGCTGTCCCTGGTTTGGTTCAATCTGTAATAGTGCAGAAGGTACATTAGAAACCATTCTTAGTGTGCATTAAGTAGCTTTAAGTCCCTTTACTAATTTGGGAGTCATGACTTGGGAAGTCTAAGCACACAGTCTAAATGTGTGCAGATCTCTTGAATATAGAGGCTCAGTGTGAGTGGAGTGTCAGAGATGACAGCAAGTGTTTCCTTCATCTTAATGTGCTGCACCTGGGAATTGATAGGATATCTCCTGATATTGACCAGATAATGTACTATTCATCTCAACAGTTGACACCTTTTAGTGAGATTACTTTCTTGAACTTCTTCCAAAGAAAGAAGGAAGCAGTGCATGTGAAACACGCTAAAATAAGTGTGATAATAGATAAAATAAGCACCTGGGCTGGTCACATCTGTGGCACAGTGTTGTAGAACAAACCCTCTCTTGTCTGGTTATCTTCCCTTTTCTCATTTTTGAGTTCAGTGTTCAGTCCTTGAAACAATGGCTTATTTTGTACTGATGGAATTTAACTCTGCTCAGGAGTTATGTGCTTTCTGTGATCAAGGAGGAAGCTGCTGATGCTCTCATACTGTCCCAGTTTTGTGGACATGCTAGTTAGTATTCTGTATAGTAGTAGGTAGACAGTAGTCTGTCTACAGAGAGAAATCCTATTTGGAGGAAAACGATTGCTCTTTAGGAATGGCTTTCAAAATGACTGAGTTTTGCTGAAGGAGGTGTCCTTTATTTCTAAGCAGAATGTCCTTACTTGTACTTATTTTCTCCCAGCTTCAGCACTTGAGCTAATTTGACTGGGGTGTGATTGCCACTCACGTAAAATAATTCCTGTAAATTGGGAAAGCAGAAGTCTGTTCTTTCCCGCAGCCAAGATACTACCTCTGCAGGCAGCAGGGTGTGTATGCACATTGAGAGGTTGTTCTGAGGGCTCTCAAGGCTCTGATCTGTAGAGTGGAGAAATCATGTTTCCAGATCTAATGGCACTTTTAGGAAAGTAATTGGCAGAGCCAGGCACAGGAACTGGAAGCAGGTTCAGTTCACATTGAGCTGGTGAATCTTCACCCCTCTGATGCCAGTTAGTGAAGATTTGTAACATGTTTTATAGCATACTTCTGAGTCAATTTTCCTTGCTTGAAAGAATTTGGAGTTGGTCCTTCCTCCTCAGAAACAGGCTTATTTTTTTTGCTCTTCATCATACTCCTCACACGCTTTTCTTCCTTCTTGTCAAAAAGGCATCTTTGGTTCTTTCCCTTTGACACACTGGTTCTCCATGTCCAGTCTGGGTCCTGAGGCACCACCTTCTGAAACTGAATTTGCCATAGTACCACTGGCAGAGGAGGAAAAATAAGTGAATGAGGCATGTCTGTAGCAAAACACAGGATACTAAATCTTGAGCTGTGAAGGCATGATACTCCTGCCTATTGTTCTGAAGCCCCAGGGCTGTCTCATCAGACTGCCACAAACATTCACAGTTATTGAGATCGTCCCCCCTCAGAGAGCAGTAATGAGCTAGAAATCAGTGTTTCAGGAGACCTGGTTTGAGTTGAATGTTTTGGCCATAAGCAGCATTGATGTCCTTTTCTGAAATGTACTTGTTTTAACATATGGGTGATTTTTTTTTTGTACTTTCTGTGACTTTCTCTCTGATGTTCGGTATGGATAAATGCATGTAATACTGCAACGTGTTTCATTACAGCAGGAAGAAATAGTTCAGAGGATTCTCTGGAAACAAGGCCCTTAGCACTGTGTTGTAGTGCTTAGTAATGACTCTTGCTGCCTAATGTTGATAAAGTTATCTTAATGTTTGGGTTGGGGCAACTGGTTAATAGCTGATAGAACCAGGGATATCTGGGATGATTAATGGTGCTGGAAGGAAGTGATACCATAAAAGTTCACTTACAAAATGCCACGCCTGGCAGCCACGGTGCTGCAGTCCTTTCCCCCTGCCATTCTGAAATGACTTTTTTCATTTGTTTAAGAAAATTGGTGGGATGACTCAGCTTATTCTTTATCTCATCACCCTAGTTTCCCTATAAGGATGTAATCATTTGTACAGGTGGGCTGTGAAACGCTGCCTGCTTCAGCAATATTGTATGTTTTAGTAAGTCCAGCAGTGACTACTTAAACCCAATAAGCTATGTGTGTTTCAAGGAGAAACTTGGTTATTTCCTTGTAGTTAAAATACAAGCCACAGAGACAAATGTAAATACAGAGCACTGTTGTTCTGTAGCTCTATCTGCATGTCATGCAGCTGCACGTAGATGCTGCTTTGTTCTGGAACATGCTGTTCCTCTGATTACAAAATCTTGTCTCAGTTTTGGGGAATTTACAGGCTGAAGATCCAGCCCCTTCTGCCTGCTGTCACTGCAGTCTGGTACTAGTGCAAATGGAATGGGCTCTCCTTGCTGCTGTTTGAAGGATGAGAGGGTGATGGAGGTAATGGTGAGGGTACTTCCACCCAAGTTCCACCAGTATGTTTTGCTTTGTAACAGAGGCTGTAATTGCTTGGAGCTGTTTGGGGTGACAGGCCAGGTGAAGAGTGTGAGGACAGCCAAGCAGACCTGAACCCAGCCAGCCAGGATCTGAAGGGATAGTTAGAGCAGATGCTTAGGGAAAGTACAAGGCACAGAGCAAATGTGTTCACCTTCCCCTTGGCAGAGCGTTTTCTGTCAGTCACTTTTAGAGACTTTGTTGGCAGCGGTTGTGTCCATGGTACCACATTTAGCAGCCACAGATGGATCTGCTTCACATAAATCTTTTAGTGCATTTTTGAACTTGCTTTTGCTTCTGCCATCACAGGAACATAGGGAGGCTATTTGGGCTTGTTGGCACTTCTCTAGTTTGGCTGTGAGTAGAAACATAAACAAATACCTAGTTGCATTTTCTATGTTGTGGGTTTTTTTTAAAAATTGAATTTTGGTTTTAGTATGTTTGTTTCTTTGTGTGTTTGTTTGTTTGTTTGAAGCCTGTGAAGGAGTAGGTGTTACTTACTTTTAAGCATAGGTATAGGTATTCATTTTACAAAAATACTCTGGCTCTTGACTAATTAAAAAAAATTGTGGTCAAGTTGTCTTGTGAAGTTCAGATGTCAAAAGTTCTTCCCCAAAAGAAAACACTTTCCTGCTAAAAATAAAAAAAAATTCTAGAAGAGGGAGGAGGAACTAAGATTTGGTACCGTTTAGAAGCCATCTTCTAATTTAATCTAGTGCATGGTAATCTGTGTCTTGAAACCAACAGTGGAGAGGTTTGTGGTACCTAAAAGCCCCTTGTAACTGAAGAGTGTCCAGATCCTCCTTTGCTGCCTCATGAGGTTAAGCGCTAACATAGCAGAGGGGCACTCAGAAAATGAAGCACTGTGCTAGTACTGCAATAGACAGAGGCCCTGTATTTTTTAGCATTTGTGCCACATGTGCAGTTCATTTTTTAACAAAATCTGCACCTGATTTTCATCTTATATTGAGAGCATTGACTTTTTCTGTCTTTCTGTTGACTTTTTTTCAGTTAATATTGCCTTTCTCTGCTCTCAGGTATGACTTTGAGAGTTGCTTCAACTCTGCATTCTTTCGCCCTGCTGTCTAAAATGGATTTGCTTTGCCAGTCAGTCTTTAAGCACAGATGTGCTTAAGCACTCAGCCCAGTCTCATGGTTTTAGAGTTAGTGTACTGTCTGGAACAGGTATACACTGATAATGTGTTGAGTCATGATGTTTCTACTATGTGTGGCTTTAACATAAGTGTCCTTTGAGATAACACAGCTTACCCAGACTATCAGAGACTCTGAACAAGGCACCCTGGCATGATAGAGCTTTGTGCGAAGCTCAGCATTCAGATACACTTGCTAGTTGGAGGGGTGGGAAGAGAAGGATAGAGGGAACTTGTTCTGAGGTTGCCTGTGGTGCTGCTCTTGTTTTGTTGACAAAGAGGGAGCTTAATTCACTGGAGCTGTCAATCTGGTAGTTTTCAAGCCTTGAAAGAAAACTCCTATAAAACTGTGTGTAAGAGGGAGGAAAGAGAAAAAGAAACTAAGCAAGACTACTATTTTGATGAAAGATTGATGATATAAAAATCTCCCCACAATTGTAGTTGCTGACCTCTGCAGTGTATCTAGAAGAAAAGGGGAAAGCATGAGAGTAAAAGGGAAGTAGTATTGCTGGCATATTGGGTTGGAGCACTGTGTGCTGGGGGAAAAAGTATGTGATGATAGAATTGAGCAGCACCCTTTGTCTCTCAGTAGAAGTTTTCTTTTTCAGAACTGCCACTTTAAAGTTTCTTTAAGCTGTGGAGAAAAATAGTTTGTGCTACACCTTTAGTTGTTGCTGGTTACATGAACTGCAAGTGGGAACTGGGGCTATAGGAAGAGAAGACCTATTTGCAAGCGAACAAGCACTGAATGGGGTTATATTTTTTGACTTTGTGGCTTGATGTTTTGATGTAACCTCTCCTTCTGCCTCAGATAAAAGTCCAGGGACTAGCTTGAGATGAATTATGAAAAGAATATGTCTTTTTTTGACATTCTTCCTGAACCAAATTTTTTACATGCTTTTAATAGAAAGTACCGGCTTGCTACTAGATAGAAGATTGAAACTCCATTTTGTTTTTCTTTCTCTTTCTAAAGCTATTTTGGGCCCGCAGTTTGCAACATCTGGGAGGATGTGTGCTTCAGATTTTGGTTTCTGGTTTTCTGGGTTTTTTCTATATTTCAGTAGACTGAAAAATCTTTGGCCATAGGCATCTACCAGTCTAAATTGCTTTTCTTTGGGGCTAACTTAGTTTCAAGAGCTCTCTAGCTAGTTTCCTTTCTGTTTCCATTTTTAGTGCAATGTGTCTAGCTTTACTATTTACATATGCTGTAGGGCATTGGTCTTCATCACTTTTGTTGCTTACTAGTGATCTTGTTTTCAACTAGTATTGCACCTCAAGGTAGAGCATTCTCGTGGGTCAGAACTTGCTTTTTTCAGTATAAATAGTGGATCTTGCTTTTGTCTGGTCTGAATGTAATTCAAAGACTCTCTTAGATATTTTCAAGTACTGACACAGTACCCAGAAACAATGATAATCAACCCACGTGGATCTTTAGCATATAGCTCATGTCTCTCCGAGAAGGCTCTGGAGAGTAGAGAAGACTTTGCTTGATTGATGCTGGTCATCTGCTGTGTTTTAATTGTGAATATTTCTAAGAGGCTGATGGGATGTAAGCACTCATTTGAGTCAAACAGGAGTGGAGCCTGCAATGACACTCCGAGGAGTGAGAAGTTACTGAATGAGAAAGGCATAGGGTCATTGGGGAGTTCTGTCTTTTTCTCTATGTAAAATAAACTCAAGTGCTTAGCAGACAATTATGGTTTCAGCAGACTTATCACTTCCAGGTGTGCTGTGCTGACCACCAGCTCTTGTACTAAGTCTTTCCTCATTTTTGTGGTACTGTGTTCAGTGGTTTCCTGATCAGTGAAGGGCTGCATCTTGGCTCATGATAAGTATGTTTGGGTGGGGGTTGGCACAATGTTTCTGTGCTGTGATTTGATCCCTAGTTTGTCTTGAACAATCTACTAAAATGTAATGCTTAATGCCTTTCCTTTTTGGCCGGTGTTCCTTTAGTATTTTTGCAGTAGTAATGAAACAGTGTAGCTCTGCTTGTGAGAGAGTCAGGGAAGAAAAGCACTATTTTGGGATGTTTCTTTTGTGTCTTTTGCTATAGAACAGAAAGAACAGCCAGAGGCAGAGTAGGTTAGACCTTCAGTCTGAGGCAGTGTGTCTGTTCATATGTTAACAAATAAGTTCCCCGATTTTCCCCAGTTCCTAGTTTCTCCTGTTTGTCATTGTGAAGAAGTTCTGTAGAAATAGATATTGGGGAGTTTCTTCAAACAGGGAAATGTGCTTCTGAAATCACAGAACATGGTTAGAACATTTACTACAGCTAATGTGTGTTTTTAAAGTCACTTTGTTACCAGCAGACTGTGGAAAAGTATGTTTCTTCCCTGCCCCCTACCCCACATTATACTAACTGCAATTAGGAGACCTTAATTAAAATGCTTGTTTCATAGCTTCGGCAAGACTTTAGAAACAAAGTAATTTATTCTAAGACAGCTTTGCCAAAGATTTCTTCTGGCTCAAAGCTGTTTCCTAATGTTTAAGATCAAGATCTCTAAATCTTTTCAGTAGACAAACTAGAGGGGGGTGGGGGGATAAGTTAAGTTCTTTTTGCAAGTGCTTATTCCTGGAAGAGTAATCCTTGCATATGAATTAGGCTGAGATTCAGAAAAGCTCCTACTTCTTAAGGTGTTGAGTTTCTTTAGCCTTGGTGGGAACTGATCACGTTCACAGATCTTGGCCTAATCCAGCTCCCTCTGAAGTGATTAGGAACCTCTGTAGTTGGATTCCTTGGGAGCTGGATACTCTGAACTGGTGTTCTGGTGTTACTTTTTTTTCTGTGTTGTTTTTTTTGTTTTGTTTTTTTTGTTTTTGTTCTATGGAAGGCCTGAGAGACTTGAAATGGAATGGAAATTGAATTTGTTGATGTTGGCACAAGTTTGATGGCAAACCTGGATCACCACATGGGTTTCTTTCTCCAGCTTGTTCTTGCCTTGTTGTACCATACCTGCTGACAGCAGGTTAAAAGATGTCATACCTTGATAACAACTGATGGTCAAGAATCAAAAATGTGGTAGGTAGTAATTAAAACAAGCAACCATGATGCTATTGAAAGTATGCTAAATGCATTCTTGGCCCAGGGAAATATCTGGTAGTGTAGTTTGAAGGGTTTTTTTGTAGGACCAAGTGTAGTATTTGAGTTTCCTGTTACTTGTTAGTGCTGTTGTCACCTTTTCTTATGTTGACTGATATGTGGGTGTGAAAGTTCCCTGGCAGAATAAGTCTTTTAGCACCCTTGCTTCTGGTGGTGAAACCTGAAACGCAAAATGTTTGTTTCTGAAAATATGCATGGTCCATGCAAAATTTCCCAGTTCCCTCTCCCTTTAACTGGAATTAGATTGCCAGTTTGGGTTGATCCAGGCAGAATGGAGCAGCCTAGTAGTGCTGTTTGTATTACAGTAAAAGGCCTGGGCTGGAGAAGATTTCTGGTTTAATATTTTCTGGTCTTTGAAAGAGTAATGTCTATGTGGGCTGTTTCCAGCAGCTGCTTTGGCTTTGAGAGGATAATTGTTGGAGCCTTCTATAAGAGCAGGGAAGAAGGTTCTCTTTCAGTAAAACTTGACCTCATTTTGATGAAATAAAAATTATTAAAATATTAACTTCTCATTCTCTGTGTGTCTTTGAAAGTGAAATTTTCTCCTTGGCTTTTTTCCTCCTCTCCAACACTTCAAGAAATTATTTAAAATGCCTGTTGTTGGTGTTGGATGCCTACAGGAACTCGGAGGTATTTCTGCAAGGCTAGTCTCCTAAAAAAAAACCTGGGAGATGGCTTTTTCCTGCTGTACTGTAAATGTACAATATTGACTATAAGGAGTTTTTGGAGCATGCTGCCCAGACAGCTTTGAAGCATGAGCAGACAGAGTGCTAGGTATATGTGGGTGAGCTGGGAGCAATTGAAATGTATTTAAATCTTGATGTCTTCCATGTATTTCCTAGGATGGGGGTTGTGCAGGGAGTTGCCAGATCAAGAAATAATCTCCTATTCGAGAGTCTGAAGACCCTTGAATCAGGTATAGGCTTGGCAGCCAAAATAGGGTTGGCTTTTGGCTCAGTAGTAGGCTTCACTGTAGCTTAAGTAAATTAGTAAATTTTCTAATACACTTTTGCTGCCTGTCTGAAGTAATACAAACCTGTATGAATGCTGTTCAGTGGCTGAACACTGCATATGCTTTGCTCATAGATCATTTGATCTCAAAGACAAGCCAATGTATTTATTACTTCATCTTGGTATTTTCCAGTGGCTCTTGAAAAAATAAAGTTGCTAAAATTTGTCTCCTCCTCACTGCTGATTTTTCTATAAAGAAATATCACTGGACCTAGTTGTTGAGGGCATCAGGTTGTTTTAACAATTTTAATTCACTCAAATACTGTTCTATTTCAGACCTATTAGCTTATGCATGTTTTCAGTTCATATGCAGAGTAAGTAACTTAGCTTGGCAAAACCTAAGTTTCAGTGTTTCTGCATTGACTTTCTTAATTTGGTAACTTTTATTTGTGATGAAAATAAAATATGGTTTGAAGAGCAAAGACGAGAGAAGGAGTTGTGAGACTGTGTACCTAGTCTGGTGCAGAAGGTACAGTGGTAGTGATAAGGATGGCTTTCTTGCTTACATTTTGCTGTATTTCTTGTGTGGCTGCCTGAGTTCCAAGAAGGCCCTTGTAATTCTGTAGAGCAAGTAGTTGCCATTTTCCAAGTGCACATGAAACCTTCACAGGAAAATGAAAGCTCTGGAAGCTGCGAATAAATTTGAACTTGAACATAAACCTGCTGAAGCTAATAGGAAGGTTTACCTAACACAGGAAATTTGAAAAAAAAAATCCCCTAAAGTATGAGTCTCTTATTCTTCTTATAGCACCTTATCTGTGAAGGTGCTACATAACTTATCTAGTTGTGAACTTAAAAAAAAAAGAAAAAAAAATAATCTCAGAAATGATTAATTTTCTTTCACATCTGTGTGTTGTTTACTAGGACCAGCTCTTCAGGAAGTCTGCACTACTCTGTGTTTATTCTACACAGTTTTACTTCTATTAAACATCTGAAAGGCTCAAATGATTGGCTGCTTGAGGGTTGTATCAGCCATGGTAACAGCCTGGTTTTGTTATGCTTATTTAAAAATTAAAAGATCAGGTATAGTCTGCAGTCTTTTTTTCTAAAAGAAGCTGCTGTTCACCATTGTACCAAGAAACTATTTTTTTCCCTGCTAAATGAGGCCTGATCTCCTAGGAGATTTGAAGACTGCATAGTTATTTTCTGAAATATAGGATCATTTGATGCGTCTTCTGAAATTGTCTGAGAAATAGCACCATACCTCTTTTCCAGTGACCAGCAAGCAGCACGCTGCAGTTTTTCAGTCTTCCCTTAGAGGTGAGGATGTAGCTGTATGAAGCTCTGACGTCAGTTCCCATCCTAACAGTGACAGCGGAGCAGTGTGATCTAAATGCTCCCAAGTGGAAAAAAAGGGGGCAGTTAATTTGCTTTAGAAGATGGTCAGTGTTTTAAGGTGAGCTCTTGTATGTTGGTTGTCTTAGTCACAGAACTGAAAACAGTGTGTCTGCAGAACATGGTGTGTTCAGGTAATCTCTCGGTCTGTGAAGGTTTCAAGGAGTGCTCTCATGGGAAAGAATAAAATGCCAAACCAGAATGAAACCTTTATAGACTGAGGTGCTGTGCCTCCTCTCCTGGTTGCTTTTCAAATGGACAGCTGTGAGCCATGTCTAGGAAAGAAGATGGATATGGCAGTCAGAGTGGGCTGCCTGCTGTGGTGCTCTGACTGGTCTGAGCACCCTTTCAATACAAGGGTCATGAATGTACTTAAATTGGGAAGCTGTTTGTAATTCTTCTGAATAAAGTTCATGTTGTTGAATTGCCCTGGTGTGAGACTATTTTCTTTTTACCATGATTTTGTGGACAAGTACAGGCTTCTGGAAAAGCATGTTTGCATCAGGGAAAGGAGATCCTTACTGTGTGTGTTCTTATTTTATACTCAGACTGGCAGTGTGCCATAGATTTCCCATGTTGTTGATCTGTTGGAGAGTGCATTTCTGGTATCTCCCTTGCTTCTCTAAGGTATTATTTCTTCTGTCATTTGTTTTTTGGGATTTTGTGGGGTTTTGTTTGGGTTTTTTTGTTTATTTGTTTGTTTTGTTTTTCCAAGGAGGAGATTTAAATATGGTCTTTTTCCTTTTGGCTTTGTGAATCCTTTGGAAGAATTTCTGTATGTTCCCATTTATGTTGAAGAAATTATGTTAAGCAAAGCTGTGACTTGGTGCCAGGGGAAGTTTAAGTTAGGCCTTAGGAAGAAATTCTTCACAGAAAGGGTGATTAGATACTGCAGTGGGCTGCCCAGGGAGGTGGTAGAGCCATCATCCCTGGAGGCCTTTAAGGAAATGCTGGATGTGGCACTTGCTGCCATGGTCTAGTTGATGGTGGTCTTAGATTGGACTTGATCTCAGAGATCTTTTCCAACTTAATTGATGCTGTGATTCAGTGTGTGATTTGTCCATTCTGCAGCTGTGTGGTAAGGGCTGCTAATCCAACTGCTGTCTTGAGCATATGAACAGAAGTGATAAAATTCAGGATCATTGTTGCTATGTAACATGCCAGTCTATGGCAATGTCCAAAATGCTCACTGATGTTCAAAAACTTGCTGCTGGTCGCTTTGGGTGTGAAAGATGTGATGGTCCCTAGCAGGTGTTTTCCCCCAAGACTTCCATGCTGTGGAGGATAGGACAGACAGTACCACAGGTGTTCTGCCACCTTGTCTTGTATCACTGCTGTGAGAGAGCAGCAGGGGTGGTTGCAGCATTGCTGTGCCCTCCCAGGCAAGGGCTGTGAAGGCTGAGGATGCTGTAGCCAGCTGTCTTTGGGTCCCAGAATGCACAGGTGTCACATTCAGGGTTTCTAAAAACAGCAGATGAAGGCAGTAGGTACTCCAGGATGAACATGGAAGGACTCAAGAGGAGTTCCTTCCTTTTGTGCAGAGTATAGAATGGATGGGCCTTTGGAGGGAGATGTGGACATAGCCAAGGTAACTGTTGAGCCTGTGGGATGCAGCTAGTGGAAGCCTTGGAGATCCAAGTGAGAGAGTAAATGGCACCATCAGTAAAAGTGAGGGACAGCATGAGAGGCAGAGGTTACAGTCCTGGCCTCCTATCCCTGAAATGGGTTTTCATTGAGGCAGTGATGGGACTCAGCACATTCTCCTCAGAGGCTGCAGTTTTAAAACCCATTTCATGTAAAACCTCTCCACTGAAAAACAGAATTCTAACTTTAGCTCTTTAAAAATACCTTTTAATCTGGATTTATAGAAGAAATTCAGACTTCTATGGTGTGTGTGAAGTGTCTGTAATGGCAGGCTTCACATCCACAGCTTCTGTTGCCTGTATTTTCTGAGCATGTTCATCATCAGTGGAGGTATTTGGTATTTGACAGTATAAGCATGCCCTGCCTACTTACACTACTAGAAAGGTACAAGACCAGTGATGCTTGGCTTGGTGCCATTAAATTACACCACAAGAACTATATGGCTGTAGATAAATAGTGACATTAGATCTTGAGCAAGCCTAGTGCTGAGGCAGTGGTAAACTTTCAAGAAGGTATTAAAATAAACTTGCTCTTTGGTGTTCTCTCTTGTTTATGAGCAGAGGGAGAAATTTAATGGCATGTGTAGAACACAGGTTATCTTTGGAATCATCTGCAAGCAATTTACTGTAAGAGAGGATGCAAGACTTTGTGGATTAGGGCCTTAGTGGTAGTGGCATGTTTTACAGAGAGTTACTTGAAAAAGATAAATATTCCTGCTTTTACCAATATTAAAATTCTGTTTTGTTTTCACATAAGGGCTTATTCATCCTTCTTCAGTTCATAGCCTTAAATGGCCAAAAATGCAGTTTTACTTTTTTTCTTTCATTTCCCAATTGTTTGTCTGTAGGCTTTTTTTTTTTTTTTTTTTTTTTTTTTTTGCTAGTGATGTGAGTAAAGAAGTTAATTTTCACCAGGGTAAGTCTTCTGTAAAAAGTCTAGGTGTGACTTTACTAGGATTTTTCTAAGGAGAATGCCACAATGTGAAAAGACTGTAATCATAAGTAAATAGTCTTTTATCTTTCCAGTGTTACTTCTGTCTGAATATGCTGAAGACAGACATGGACATAAATGGAGCTGTAGTGTACCTCTGTAAGCAGGGTCTGTGGTTTAAAAGTGCCCTGGAGCACTTGGCTGGTTTTATAAACTCCATTGGAAAATAGTAATTGCAACTGTAGGTGTTATGTCTGACCAGTATGTAGGTCAGTGCTTTGTCGGTTCAGAAAAATCTGTGCTTTAGTACTTTACACTGGAGCTGACCTTCTCTTAAAGCCAGGCCTTGGGAGAGGGTCCTGCTGCAAAATCAAGGCTGGCTGTGGTGCTGTTGGACTGCCCTGGTGGGTTGTTGTCAGCTCTGCTGGCTGCTCTGCAGCCTTCCAGGTGTGAGAGCTCTCTGTGGGATTGGGGGATATTTGGCTGGTGTCTGCCTTGGGGCAATGGTGTGGAGACCTGCAGGCCAGGCTGGAGGAATTTTTTATGTAACATAGATGTTGGTGCTAGAATTCAGATGGAGGGGAAAATGCACATGTTCGTATTATTTTTGCAAAGATATAAGTAACCTGGCAATTTTTAAAATTGTACCTGGAAACTAGAGGAGATATTTAGGGGTGATGAGTGTTTCATTGAGATGTGGGGGAGTAGTCCAAATAATACGACAGTTTGCAATCTCTTAAGTGCAACTTTTGCAAGGTTTTGATTCTCATTTTATAACCATCACGACATCATTATGGTCAACTGGTATGATTTTGAAATGGAATGTTTTTGCTAAACTGGATTAGCTTTTGCACTTATTTAAGGTGATGCCTGTGTATTTGGCATCTTGGACTGTGTGCTGACCAAGCACAAAACCCTGCCAGTCCATCTAGGCAGATAATACCCACCCAGAGTGAAGTCAGCAAGGCTGAGCAACTGCGTGCAAGGGGGTTATGTAAAGCTGGGTGTGGAGCAGCCTCCTTTGCTGTGAGACACAGCTGACTGCAGGGATCTGATGTGCAAAGAGCTGTGAAAGCGTGCTGCCAGGGAAAAAGGATTCATGGAATAAGAAATCCTGCTGTTGCAGATAGACATGCTAGTGGAGTGTCCTCACAAACAAGAAGTCATTGAAATATTCAAAACAGTTTTTTTTATTTACTAAGGGATTGAGGGGTAGATGTGTCCATTTGCAAATTTTAGTAGTATAATATAGTTCAGTCATTTTAATTGACTGTTACTTGGTAACTTAAGTAACAGCAAATGAATGAACAAGCATCATATTACTTATAGTTGAAAGCTATATTCAGCTACATTCAGATTTTTTACGTAATTTGTAGCTGTTATTTAATGCAGATTTTTCTTATGTATAATGATTTTCCAAGTTCTTATATAGATGTATGTATATTTTGGAAGTACAACAGTTTAAAAGTTGTAACAACTCCTTTTCCTTTACATTGATTGTATCTCAAATTAACCTGTGATGTAATTCTGGCAGTATCTTTGAGCTGATCCTGTATATAACACTCTGTTGAATGTGAAGGCCCTAAAGAGAGAACATGGGGTGCAGCAGTGTGCATCCAGTAATGAGCAATGTGGAAATCAGACTGAAACAGCAGAGTAGTGGGCAGCTTCTCCTTGCTTGGTGTTGTGCAGTCCCCTATAGGCTTGAAATCCCGGTGCATGGTACTGACAGCATCTCCACGGTGCTTATCTCTTGTGTCTACAAACAAAAGAAGTGAGCAGGAGAAAATTACTATGCTTGTCCAAGGGAGATTTGTTCTGTGATCATGTGTAATCAAACATTTAATAAACTACTTGTATTTTTCCTTCTAATTAGTTGCTGCCAATTATTGGGATTGAAAGTTGAGTTTCAGGGTGGAGATGAACAAATATAACCCAGAGGAAAACAGCTAGCTCCTACTGCCTTGATGTGACTGCCTCTCCAAATCCCTCTCAAAAGCTGGATCAGCTGTTTATATGTCCACCCCCTTAGTGATAAGGACAATGGTAATTTGTTAGATTAGAATAGAAATGCAGCTTTTCCTTTTCCTGTAAGAAGAATTTAGGTTATCTTTTAAAGTCATCGGCATGTTGGGATCACAGCAGTCTTGTAGAGGGGAGGGGCAGGTACCAGAGGATCTAGGTAAGTCCATAAAGGAAAGCAAATGAAAAGATGCAGCTGAACTGTTGGCATAAGGCTTTTTTTCTGAGAGGGAGAAGCAGGGTGTGAGTAATAGAGCTCAGGTTTGAGGTAGGATTTAGCTTGTTGAGGCAGCTTCTAGAAAATCTGAGGAGGCCCAGGAAATTGTTTGGCTTTCCCAGTTATGTGATGTAGCAGACCTCCCAGAAGATCTGAATCTGGGCTAAAGCAGTCTAGTTAGAAAATGTAATAGCATTTGGGGGGTTGTATATCAGCTCCTGCATGCCCTGGCCAAATTTGGGAAAGTTTTAGTCTCAAAACACATGTGTTCAGTCACTGATGGAAATGATGGGTATAACAGCTGCTGTCTAAGCTAAGTCAAGAAAAAAAAAGCAAGGCCAGGATTAATTAGAGGGCCCTCTGTGTTTGTGTGTACCCCAGTGTCAGTGTGAGAGAGAGGAGCAGCAACATGTGCCATGGAAGGTCAGGGCTGTGGGAGACAGCAAGGCATGTGCAGAGCTCTGAAGGCACTTCTTGGGCAAAAGTCACACCTGCAGAAGGGCTCAAGCTGATGAAGAAAAATAATTTTTTGTTCACAGAAATGAGATGTGCTGAATTTCTTGCAAGCAAACAGGATTTGCGTTGAACTTATGTCTTTATCATGTACTTCACCTTTCAGACAGATGTATTTTTTTTTAATGGCTTGGATAAAAACCAAGCAGTATTTGTGTTTTATGATTTATCAGAGGGTTGTTTTTTTGTTTTTTTCCTCTTACTGCACCGAACAATCTACTGAAGCAAATAAGAAAATGTGTGTTCTGGCAAACCTTTACATATGCTATTGCTTCAAGCAAGAATTGTATGGACTGGAGGAAACAGGGAGAATTTTAATCTTTCTCTGACAGCAAACTCCAACATAATCTAGAGTAGATAAAAGGCCTGATAAAATAGATGTATTTATAGCACATACATAGATGAGCTTCTCTAGAGTGTTCTAATCACCATGATGGAATTTTTACCAGCTAGGGTGGAGATTTCTTCAAGATACTGTTTTGTGCTTTTCAGGTGAAGAAACCATGGCAAACAAGGGAGACTTTTCATCTGTCTGATCTCTGGTCCAACTTCAAGTTTGTGCTTTCTGACCTTGGCTGATCCTGTGTATAACAATCCTATCCGTGCTCAAATCTTTTGTTGTACTTCTGTGAATTCTTCATAGTCTGTATTGCCTTGATATTAAGAAGTTGGCTGTGGTACCTTGTTCTGTATGTTGGATTTCCAGTTCCTTGAACTGCTGCCCTATCCAATGAGATAAACAGAAAACTCTGTTCTCTTACCTGAATGTTTTTGCTCAGGATGTGTGTGTTGGGGTTTTTTTATTTATTCTTTTTGATCCCTACCCCAATTTTCACATCAGCCATTAAAATTATTTTGCATGCTTTATAATAAAGAACATTTATTAACTTGCTGTCTCTTCATTTTTGATACTTTTTATTGTAAAGCCTGTATTCAAATATTGCATGTTGCAGAAATTTTACTTCATTTCCAGAATCATGTGTACTTTGTGTAGATCATGAATGATATTCACTGCAGCACTGTCGAATGCTCTGTCCTTTGCTTCTCAGGGAAGTTGGCCACATGTCAATAAATTGAGTGCTTTCAAACAGTATGATCATCACTTCTTGGAGGCCAAGCTTTCATTTTACTGTGAACCTGTCTAGTGAGGCTTCCAGATAAAGTAAAATCATTCTTCTTTGATCTATGTTGGTGTAAAATTGAGCAGAAGAATCAGTTACAGTGGAGGTAAATTCCCATTATTGGTATTGGCATCTGCATCTGTTCGAATGGAGAAAAGCACTTCAATTCACATTTCTTTAATTTGTACTGTGTATTTTCTGCTGAACATATTTTTCCTCTCAAATAGAGTGCTAGACTGCAGGAGTGCACCTCTCAGATTCTAACTGCTTGTTTCTTTTCCACTGATGTGGTTCATACAGTGTTTGGGGAAGCTGTATAGTGAAATAAAGATGAAATCTAGTTTCAAATGATACTGAACTGCTTTTAACCAACTTTTTATTTGGGGCTTAACCAGACAGTCCTCTTTAAAATAGCAGCTGTATAGATGCCCCCAAATAATGGCTGAAGCTTGAAATGCATCTCATAGGAACAAACAAAACAGGAGCTGATTGAATGAGCTATGTGAGCCTGAACTGATGCAGAGTTTGAAAGGAAAAGCTTTCTAGGAATGCTAAACCTTTGCATGGATGTCCTTTTAACCTGGTTGTTGTTTGTGTCAGTGCATTTATCTGGCCATAGTAACTTCCCTGCAAAGGCTCATGTTATTGGTTATGTCTGTGGTTATGGCTGATTGCAGTTCCATAGAGGAAAAGTGTTCCTTGCATATGCGAACAGTGGTCACTTGGTGAGTGTAAAAGACAAGAAATTGCAAGGCTTCTCAAAGGTGATGAAATTTAAGGGAGGCTGGGTGTCTGACTTGTACAGTGCCAAAACATGATCCCTTATGGAGAGGAAAAAAGGAGTTGCAATCAGGTTTCTTCAGTGAGCAGACATGCTTACTTTCTCTTGTTAGTATAATGAAGTTTTGCACAAAGAAAAAAGGCCTAGACACCCATATATCTTACTTGAAGCCTGGCGGTAGATGAATAAATTCACTTTTGTGTGGCAAGTTGATGAACTTAAATACGTCTGTAATTTCTGCCAAAAAAAATGCCCAATCTCTTTTAGAGATCCAAGAAATGGGAAAAAAAAAAGCATATTGTGCATTTCTCATGCATGTCTCAGTGGGTGTCTGGCCTCTATAAAAAATCCAAAAATGTTTATTCAAGGCTGTTTGCCAAAGTTCTGGAAAGTTGCAGAGGCTATACAGCCTTTAGTTTCAGAGTTAGTAGATTAAAAGCCATTTCTAGATGAAAGCTGGTGTGGCAGGCATGCCTTTCTCTCTCTATCCCTTGGCTTTAGCAGTGTGGAGGTGTGCGTTTGTTTTCCCTTGTATTGTGCAGGAGATCTGCAGAACCTGCAGTACCAGCCTGGGGCCCAGCAGAGCCTTGTCTCACTGGCCATACTGATCTGCTGCTCTTTGTGCAGTCATGATGAGAGCAGCTGAAGCTTCTCAGAACAGCAAGGCACATCTCCAGTTTAGAGATAAAGATGTCATGTGGGACAGTGTCAAATGCTTTGCATAAGTATAGGTCAATGGCGTCAGTTGCTCTTCTTTGAGCCACCAAATTCGGCAGGCACAATTTGTTAGCTGTCCCAAATCACCTCTGTGTTTTCCAACAGTCTTAGTATAGTTTCCATTCCATGATCTTGTTGGGAAGTCCCCTGTGAGCTTCAGATGTTGTCAGTGTGAGGCTGTTCCTATCTGTCTACACAGGGCCTCATCTGCTTGGTCTCTCTGGTCAGGTAGTCTGTGTCAGACTACCAGTACAGTGTCACCTGTCCTGCCCTCCCTCAGTCCTGACCCTTAAGCTCTCAGTGTGCTCCTCATCCATTCCCAGGTAGAGTTCCTTGCACTCCAGCTGGTCACTGACATGTAGAGGGTGACTTGACTCCCTTGCTTGTCCTTCCTAAAGAGCTAGTATCCTCCATTCCAACTCTCCAGTCATAGGAACCCTCCCACCATGTTAGTCTGTTTCTAGAAGCCTCTAATAGCTTCTGCAGCAAGAGTATTTTATATATGAAGATGAATACCATGTCTGTCCCTGGAAGGGATACGGTCTTCTGCCTTGTGATTCTGCTCTCTGCCTCTTCTCAGGTCTCTTTGAGCCATCACTGATGTCTCGTGAGCTTAGAAAGACTTTTGAAAGGGATGGGTCATGTGTTTGCTTCATATTAAGGGTCATATTAATACTAGGATGACTGGGGTCAGGGGGAGACAAAGAGAACTGGGAGCAGAGAGGACATGTGTGTTCTTTGCAGTGCTTAAGGAAGCAAGCAATTTATTGAAGCCAAAGGATGGTGCTAGAGCAATTTAGCCTTCATATTTGAAGGACTCTGACCTTTGGGAAATTAATGTCTTGTAATGGAAGATACAGTTCCAAAACAGCTTAGTTTGAAGCTGATTTTTAATAACGTCATGAAGAGATCACATGGTGTGGCTGCTTGCCTTGACTGGGAACTAGATCTGGTAATGTCTGGTGGGGTAAACCTATGGCTGAATGCTGAACCCTGCCCAGTTGCTTGTAATTGTCATCAGGTACTAAATCCTTCTCTGAATATCTGGTAGGGTGAATAACTCATTGCCTTTAATAATTTTTCTGTGCAGCTGTTAATTGTTCCTTCTTCCCACTAATGATTCTTCAGGGTCTTTTTTTTCTCTCAAAAGACTGTGGTTAAAGGTTTTCTGTCCTTGCTGGGAAAGTAGCGAGTAGAGGCTCCCAGAACCTGGGGTCACTAGTTCCAAGAAAAGAGTCTGGCAGAGCTCAGCAGCGCTGATCCATCTTAAATGCCTAGTTTAAAAAGAAAACAGATTCTTTTGAGTTTGTATTTACTGGCTTTGTGGTTTTTATAACTTAGGATAGACAGATTTTATTTCCACACTAACTGTGTTTTTTTCAGGGCTGAAATTAGGAGCCCTGTAATGTTTCATTAAACAGACTGAAAATGTGTCTTAATATTTAGTGACTGAAGGCAGTTTATTTCCTTTAGTTACTGCTTGCCGTGCCTGTTTTCTTTCTTTCATGGCTTTTTTCCATCCTTTTGCTTGAATGTCTGAAGCATTGATGTTGGACGCTTCACTTTGTCGCTGCTCTTTCAGAATAAGGGGTTAGTGGATTTCCAGCTGTACCTTTGCTGTGAAATACTGGTGAATGTTTGTGTGTGTTGTAGTGGGAATTTATGGCACTGCAGGTGAATACCAGAGCAATGCTGCTGCTGCCCTACCAAGATCCTGTCTTATTTTCTAGTCCCTTTCAGGGTGCTTTATTCTGATACAGCACTCTGAAGAAGCTGTAAATGGATGTATGGCTGCAAATGGATGATATAATGCTTTGAAGATGTGGAAAACATCGGATGTTTCTACCAAATATCACATATGAATGGGGTGATGGTGTGAAAATCACTTGTGGTGTTGTAGTGTCTGATGTATGACAGCTCTTATTACTTGGACTATTCCCTGTTTATACAAACAAGGAAGAAATGCACAAATGTGTCTGCCTTCTGTGGGGTTTTATCCTACTTGAAAGGTCTTCCATGACAGCCCAAAGTCTTGGGTTTTTTTCAGCCCACCCAAAGAGCACTTAGAGTTTGAAGTGAGATGTTTTCTCTCCTATACTACATTATCTGTACTTACCAGACTGTAAAGGTGCACTCTATTGCCATTCTTCTTTGGATCTATGATGCTTTACAGACTGAGGAAACTGAGAACTCCCTCTCCCAAATGCCAACTTTTGATTCGTTTTAGACATAAAACTTTCCAGAATACAGATTAGTGGGGGAAAAGCTTGCTAAAAGGTAAGAGGAGTTGGATATAAATTGGTAAAAATAGCTGATTAATTGCCTGCTTCATAATCTGTGTGCAAAAAACCAAACCACAAAAGGTCCTCCTGCTACAGCTGAGACTTGCCATGTTTCAGATGCCCCCAGGTAACATTCACGTGTACTGATGGCTGTAGCTGTGAGCTGGAGCCCCAGGACAGCGAGCACCCCAATACTGGAGTTGCTGCTTGGTTGCTTCCCTGATAGACAATGAGGTGGAATCCATCAGTGATGAAAAATAATAAAAGCAAGAATTGTCACAAATATTTAATTAAAAAAAAATAAGTAGAGTATTCTGCTGATGGAAAAGCTAAGGCAATTGAGCTGAGCTTGCCTGAATGCCAGGAGGGGAAATGGGCTGTCCACAAAGTTGTAGCTGTCCAGTATTGGCTGATTTTCAGTTTGGTGGAAATTCTTAGTGACTGCAGGTTTTTGGTCTGATGCATTAATATTTATAAGTTCACTTTGATGCCAGTGTATTGCTTTTCTGTGAAAATGTTTGGTTTTTAATATTAAAGCAATACATTATTATTATTATTTCCTACATTGCTATCATTATCATTATCGTTACTATTATTATTTCCTACTTCTTTACATGGGAAATTTTCAAGGTGATAGATGAGAAAATTAACTTCACCGCATGTATGACAGAAAGATTGCCTTTTACTTTTGAAATTATAAATTCCATTTGGCACTTTTCTATCTGTCACTCAGACCATACAGCAAAACAATTTGCTTAATTTGATATACAATATGGTATGATATGGTATTTGCTTAATATGATATACAACCTGATAGTATTTTTTTCTCTTTTAATAATCATTCAGCACAATATTCAGGTTCTAGATGCTGTGGGGAATAAGTCCAAACTGTTTACTTTGAGTGTTGAACCTCAATCCCAACCCCAAAAGCTAGATATTCTACATAGTTTGAGGCTGTGGTAAAACATCAATTTCAAGACGTTGATTAATGTGCTTTTAGTAACTTGATATTGAATTCTTCTTTAAATCCATGCATCATTCCAACTCAAACATGAAGTCAACTAGCATCGCAATTATTTTAATTGCTGTTGCGTACAGGGAGGCTTGCATTATGCAGTAGAGTTGTTCACTGGTTTCAGGTAGAGACCTAATAAGTTGGAACAAGCTTTTGGGTTTTATTTGGTATTACAGGCTAATGCAGCAGTTGCTTAAATGCTTCTTGTTTTCCTGTAAGTGTTGCAGTGTGTAGATAATCTTTGAAACTAAATGTATTTTAAAATTAGTGACCTCTGGGAATGTGGTTTAGAACTGACCATTTTTCAAATGTCTATTCAATGAAAGTGGACAGATGTAGTTTTTCTTTCACACAGCTGAGTTGCCTCTTTGGAGGCAGAAGGGAAATACAGCTAGTAATGACCTTTCTTCTCTCCTCAGAAAGAGAGATTTTTCAGGAGGCAGCTAGGCCAGCTGGGAATGGGAGCCCTTTCCCTGGTAGGCAGTAGCTCACTTTCAAATTGCATGGGAAGCTATAAAGTCATGGACAACACCATGAGGGACACAAGAGAAGTGGTCAGTACACCAGGGAAAGTCATCCCATCCTGTCCTGTCCTGTCTATCATGCCCTGCCTGTCCTCTGCTAAAGAAACAGCCCAAAGGAATGTACAGGAGAGTTGTAGGATGTATTTTTCTTACTGGCTTTTTAAAGCATAATAGGAAGAAATGGTAATGCGTCCATGACTCTGTCAGACTCCCAGCACAGTTCATTCAGCAACTGTCTTGTGTCCACTGTGTGTCCTGCACAAGCAACCCCTTGTTGGGGAATTATGGCCCAAAGTCTGGTTCATTCTTTCTGTTTACTCTTTTTTTTTTGAAGGTCCTAGAGTTTCTTGTGCATAGGATCAGCTTTCTTTCCATGCCTGACCCTAAGCCCTTTCCCAGGTGACGTAAGGCAGTTGTGTTGCATGCTTGGTTTCATAAGGGATGATGTCTTGCTGCCCTGAGCCTGCAGCTGTGACCTGCCTGGCTGAAAATCCTGGAGTCAATGGCTTAGGAAATCTTCTGGGCAGAGAATCAGCTAGTAACAAAACTGAGGTGCGTGGTGTCTTGACATCCTGGTTGTTGGATGCTTCTTGTATTTAAAATAGCTTATTTTCCTAATGATGATATTTTGGTAGAGGATTTTTTTCCAAAATTAACTAGTCCTCAAATGCTTCTGTGGTTTCTTGTCCCCTGGGTTTGAGTAGAAAAAGTTCTCATATTTCAGGTAACAAAAAGAACATCCTGCTCCCCTCTGAAAAGGGGAAGACCAGCCTACAAGCCAGCCTTGGTAATTGCTTCCTTCTTCCGGTACCTTTTTAAGCATGTGTGGCACCATACCTAAGAGCAGGCACCCATTCTCTCCCTGCTTGTGTGCTATTCTGGCTGCTTCCCTTCTGCTGGGACAGTGCAGTTGGTTTCAGTAAGTCCCAGAAAATTTTCAGAGTTCATTCTGGGGAGGCATTACAGAAACCATTTGGTCTGATTCTCTCTCAAATGGGTTTGGCATCCAGCTTGGGAATATTTATCTTCCTCAAAACAGAATAAAGCTTATTTAGTGTGTATGTAGGCATGACAAGAAATGCAGCTTTTGCCATCAGCCACTGTCCTTCTAGGAGCTCTGGTACAGTTTTGACTGAAGCCTGGTGTATTTCCATGGTAGTTCTGAGTTGTTCTGTTTACTCCAGGGCAGACACAGCAAAAATGTTTGATTATTTTAAGTTTTAGCTTACAATTCTTGGAATGCTTCTGAGTTGTCTGCTACCCTAATTTGCAAAATAGCATTCCCCACCTAATTTTTTCTGATTTTTCTTGCTTAGGTCTGTGAAAATCATGGTTTCAACAATTTGGCTATTTAACTCTTTCTCTACAAGACTCATATTTTCTTCTCACCACAGAATTGGAACTCATTTGGCCAGCCTCAGGTGGTGATCTACAGTAGTGCTTCCCACACCATAATGGCAGTATGTTAATTACCCAGCACTTACAGCTACTGTTAGCTTCAAGAGGGCTTTGAAATTCTTTGCAAGAGGTGCTTGGTTTCATTTTCTCTTTTATTTCCCTGCTGAGCTCTCACAACAGGCTCTCTCCTGTGTCTGTGCATTGAATGCTGCTTCTAGGCCAGAGAGACTCCAGACTGGTAAAGTGGAAGAGGGGGCAGTTTTGTGTCATAGATGCTGATTGATCGCCTGTCCCTTTGGGCGCCTTTGTAGTGGCCTCCCAGAAGAAAGACCTACTGTATTGGGTGGAAAACTGGAGGAGCCATTGTGTATTCAGCAGTGAGCAGCGTTTGTGACTGTGGACAGCAACACAGATGCTCTTAGATAGAAAAGCATTGAGGGCAGAGTTAGGCAGTCCTGTTATATGACCTCCCCAAAAAAAGGGTCTTTGATTTTCACATACAGGGCTAGTGGGAACAAGAAAGAGAGATTCCTGTCTTGTGCTTGCCGAGGCTTTTCATTTTAAAGTTAAATTTGCTATGTTTTCAAAGTGAGGAGAGGATTCTAACTTACTTAAATAGCCTGCATGTACTGGGAGGAGGGCATGGAGCAGGAATGGCTGGGCTTTGTGCCAGGGTTTCAGTTCTGCTCTCAAGACTAGTGCAGAAATGGTTTGTTTTGCTTGATAACTTGTCAAAGGCAGCGGCTGAGCATTGTCTGACTGCATGTACCTGAATCTCAATTCTCATACCAGCAGAATACACAACTGTCTCTGTAGAGCTGTCTAAGCTGTCTCTATCAATTGCACTTCTCAACATTTTGGTGTGTAATTCATAGGTCTCTCTAGTCTCTCATGCCTGGCAATTCAGGATCACTGGACAGGTTCTCCTTATAGCCAGAGGCTTGGGCCATTCTCATAAACCCCAAGTATTTGAACTGTGCTCTTGAAGGAGTTAGACTGACTGCAAGTCTTTGAACTGAAGTCCAGGGTAGCATTCTGTGTACCAAGATGATGGGGGTAGAATAAGGCTGTAAATAAGAGGATAAATTGCTGCAAGGTGCTTTGTTCATTCTTCCTGGCATTTAAGTGTGTATCCTTAGTTCAAAATATGAGATCTGTCAAGCATGCAGAATGTGCTGTGATGTGATTTGCACACTCTGAGGGCAGTTGAGAAATGAAAAGCAAACTATATCTAATTAAAATTGAGATGCTCCCTCCCTAATATCAGCCACTTCCTACCTGTGCTCTCCTGACAGCCCTAGCAGTCCCAGCACTGCAGCTGCTTATTATTCATCTTGGGTTACTTCTGTGGCCATCATTCAGAATCTGCCAAAGTGCTTCCTAGACAGGGAATGAAACTGAACAAGTGCTTTCCTGAATTTGAATCAGGTTATTAGTGCAGATTTTTACTATTTGCATTCTACTACAAAACAGTGATTTTTCCATTAGTTTTTGGTTTTACATTTTCCCCACGTTTCCAACACTAACCTTTTTTTTTTCTTCCTTTTTTTCAGAAAAAGAGGCGTAGAAGTAGTACAGGTGAGTAAAAGCTCTATTTTCTTGTGAAGAAGGCTTACGGATTTTAAATGCTGCCATTTGGGTGTCAATATGACCTGGGCTTAATGATTTTTCTTTCCATTCAGTTCTTTATAGCAGATATTGCATTTGGGAAGACAGAATTCCCCTTTTATGAAGCATGTGTTGACCCCACATGCAGTCCAGCTTAATAGGTGCCCTAGTGAAATGCAGTTAGGCTTTTCTTGTGTCTGTCGATTAATAATATCTGGTAGTTGATTAGGTGATGTTACTCCTTTAATTACATTCACGGGCAGTCAAGCTTAACAGAAGCAGGATCTGCTCTTTGAAAAAAAGCTATGGCAGAAGGAATGTTCTTGTAACCCAGTGAGCAGTGAAATGATACTGAAGTGCCTTCAAGTTGTGGCCCATCTACAGATAACTTCAGGTGTTGGCTACATTTGTTCTTTTCCAGGTCTGAATGGTCGTATTTCACACAAGATGTTACTTAAAGGATGGTGTCAGCTTGTGAAATGAATTAATGTTACATGTCAACTGTAACATAGAACACTATAAGCCCTAAAAGATGAAAGGGAAGCATGCTCTTTCTTTCTGGTTTATTTTGTATGCTTAGAAGAGCTGTATGCCATAGGTTTCAGTCCTGCTCATACTTATGTGGTGCTCATTTTGAACTCTGAAGTGGTGAGTTCCTCACTTAGTAAAACAGAGATGAAACTGCCTCAATAGAGGCAACAGAAGAGAGAGGAGGAAATTGGTGTGTCAGCCATGGGTAGTTAAGGTTGCTCTTAAATCCATGTTAAAAGATGCTTCTCAACACCAGCAGGGAGCAGGAGGAAAGTACTTAACAAAAAACAAATTGAAAAATCAGGCCATTATATTTTAAAGAATCCATTGTCAGAAAAGAGTTAAAAAATGCTCATTGCTAGTTAAAATGGAGAGTATGTCTTTCAGTTATGAGTAGTTGTCTGAGAACAGCATTGTGTTAGAAGGACAAAGGGCTGTATTTTTTTAATGGCTGTATTTAACCTTTCACCACTACAACATTATCTTCCTTACCTGTACGTCCTATTTCACAGAGCTAAGGGGCAGGTTATTTCATTAGTTTTGATAATGGGATTACCAGATGGATAAACACAGTCCAGCATTTGCAAAGCACAGCTTGATCAGGAGCGCAGGGAGAAAGCTTGCCCATATTTGTGTCACTGTCTAGGGGACATTATTATTTTATTAATACTAATATTATCATTAATATTATTATAGTCCAATGCCTGCATTTGTTATATGTTTGTTATATGTGCCTGCACTGTACATTTAAGCAGCAAAGGGCTCATATGAGATGAATTCAGTGATATATCCATTAGTTGAGTGGAGGGCATTTTACCTCATGGATTAAAGTTGCTGTCCTTCCACAGGTTGTCTCTTAGTCTGATGTTTGTGTAGCTAAATGGCTAGTCATCAGATAGGCACACAATTATTGGGAAGTATTTATTTATTGTAAGAGCATTTTGGGAAACATTTGGACAGAAGTATACAGGACTTCGTCCCCATGAAAACACTTTATAGTCTCATAATTTATGGTCTCAAATTTGACAGCATGGTTGAGATGCCAGACTAATCTGTACCAGGAATTTGTGCCCCAAAGGCGTACCTCAATCACTGGTGCCTGCTGTTCTGCAGGAACAGGATGGATGGAAGTGTGTGATCCCCCTTTGCCTATCACTTACGTGTTGTTTCGTATATCCTGCTGCATGTGCTTCAGGCAGTAGAGAATGTATCAGAAATTAGATCTTTCTTCATCCCTTATTGCTAGAATCCTTTGCTTGAGACACTTTGCATGATCTTTCCCCTTAGCCCTGCTTCTAGATGAAGGCTTGCCTTGGTGCCCATCTGGTGCACAAGGTTTCTTTGACAGAGGGAATATTGTCTTCCTGTGCCAAGTGGCATCAGTATTTCATTGATTTGCTTCCCCTTCTCCCTTAAAGAACCTGTCCTGTTAGAGAGAAACAAGCTCCTACATCTGACAGTAAGCAAGTAAATCAAAACCCAAGATACACAGGATGTTTACCTAATTCCTTCTTTGCATAAATTTAGAATTTTTCTGAATGTAGACTTGCTGTCCAGTAATAAGTAGTGAATTGAAAGGTAAGGTTTAGTTACTGGCTTCTAGATAGCAAAGCACAAGGGACTGGTATGTGCTGATTTCTGTGAGCATACATCAGATGATTCTTTTCCAAAGATGTTTCACAGGAGCAGGAAAGGATTTTTACTACTAAAGGGAAGACTTGGAAGTCATCAAATAAGCACCTGTGTGACTTCTGTTTCCTTCCTGCAGGGAGGGTTTAGGATAGTCCTCTCTTTTTTGTCTAGACAGATTATTATTTTTTTCTTTCTTTCTTTCTTAGAGCTAATTGTGCTGCAACGGATTCAGTGAGCTGCTGCTAGACAGCAATTAATATTTCATGACTTGTGTTCAGGTTTTATGTTTTGTCTTCTCTCAGACTTCCACTTTCAGCAGAGAGAGTGGTTCCAGCTTTCTGTTTTTATTGAGTGGGGAAACATGCACATCCTCCAAAGAGAAATAAAGCAAGAACAGGACTGGCAGTGGGATGCTAAGCAGGCATTCTCCTTTATCTAGCAGTAAGACATTTATTAAAGCATCACATTGAAGATAAACAGAAAACTTCTTAACTTGTGTGGTGATAAATAATTGGGTTTTTTAGACATACTGATTAATTTCTAACATAAAAAGAATTCCCTGTGAACTCAAGGTACAAGAGCTAAAATGTGCAACATTGTATAGTACAACCAAGTAACATCCATCAAGCTAGCTGGCTTAGAAAATGGTACAGTAGATTAATTAAATAAAAAGCTTTCAAGGTAATGAACTTTCCAAAGATAGTACGAGTCTGAGCCTGCACCCAAACATTTGGGAGCATGAATAGGATTAGCTCATTTCTGTTTTTCCCAGTGGGCATGGCAGAACTCTGAGTAGCAACATCCTTAAAATATGGCAATATTTTGGATCTAGATTTGCTTTCTACAGCTTAAATCCAAGTTGGTGGGGCAGCTGCAAACCAGTGTTACATTACAAGGAAAAAACCAAAAAAGCAATTTACTAGCTTTTCAAAATGAGCTATAACAGAATACTGTGCTACATCTCTCACCTTATTATGGGGTATCTGCTTGGTTTTTAGCAGGGTTCACTCGAGTATCAGGATGCTTTTTGAATTAGGGTGCCAACTTATTTGTACCCCATAAGGTAAGGAAGCACTCTTGTTCCAGTTTTGCAGAAGGAAAGACTGAAGGATGTGTCCCATTTCTCCCAGGGAACCTGTTGCAGTACCAGCCCCAGTGCTGCTGGGGTCTGTGCTGCAAACCTACACTGCAGGAACTTCAGCTGCAGCTGTCTGGAAGGGGTGTGGGGCCACTAGCTTGTGCTGTTGTGTGGGCACCAAGGCAAGAACAATTAAAGGTGGTCAGCAGGGCTGGGGTTGCTGGCTCTCTTCCAGTGAAAGGCAGCACCAATTCAGCTGCATTTAATCTTCAGGATGCATTTAAAGTACTCTGAATGCAGTGCTCTTGTGGTTCCTGTGGCAGTTCCATACCTTCTCCTTTCTTACTGGCTCTTCCCACCTTTCACAGCTGCTTGCTCAGCTGGTGTGGCTTGAGCTGGTGGCCAGAGAAGGGTAGAGATGCCCTGAGCAGGGGACAGACATGACTGAAGCCCATCTGCCATGACCTGCAGGCAGTTGCTAGGCAGGCAGCAGGTGGCAAGGCTGAGGCAGAGCAGCTCTCGTGCTGCAACTGAAGCATTTCTTAATAAATTCTTTCATCACTGTTTCAAGGGGAAGACTACCTACAAAGCTATGCAGTGAATGGCTGATGAGGTGCTTATTATTGAAAAAAGCTATTTTCTGTAATAGAATATAGCAAATAAGGGTTTTATGTAGTGTCTAAAAAGTAAAGCTGTTTCTGATCTTGTTCAATTTCTAGCCCTCCATTGCTCAAATTAGTGGAGGGCATAATTTAGGATTGAAAATTGTCAGTTCTTTAACTAGTGAAGTAGCCAGTTTCTCATGACTGTACACTGGCAATTGAGAGAAAGAACATCTACCTTGTTTTTCAGGAAAAATCTGTTGGCTTAGTTTGAAGAACGTAAGAGTGAAAACATGTGCACTGAAGTGGAAATCATCACAAGTACCTCTGAAATAGACATGCATTTATTTTTGTTTCACAAGCTATGCAAAACCAGAATAATTAGCTGCAGCCCTTTGGCTTATGACAAATTGCCAGTTCAGTTTTTGTGTGACAAAGTTTGGAGCCTTTGTATTTCTTGTGACTTCAAAGCTGTTTCAAACACTTCCACACCCAAACTTTCCTAGAGCTCTCGCTCGCATTTAATTCTAAAAGAGTGAATATTTCCTATTTTTGGTGGGTGTTTTTGGATCAAATGAACACTAATGCTCTTTTATCTTAGAAAGATATCCTAGTTGGTTGGCTATAAAAGTGGGATTAATCGTATTTCAAACTGCATGCTTTTTAATAGCAGTGGGATATGAAGGATAACATGTTTTCTGATGTGGAACAGCTGATTGTAGTAGTTACAATGGTCTCGATTGCTGTCGTATTTTTCCTTTTCCCCCAGCTCTCTGGGAATAGAGATATTTGAAGTTTTTTACTTTGGAAAAGAAGTCTGTCCTTTGAGACATGGGTTTTCTTAAAGCCTGCAGAGGAGAATTCAGGGTGCTCTCTGCACTATTAATATAATTATTCAATCAAAGTGAAATACTAATGACAATGGTTTCTACTATTTGTTGCCAGGGAACTGTTATTTTCTAGAAATGAGGAGAGGTTTATTTTCACATGAAGTATTAATGGAATAAGCTTGAAACAGCAGTGTTGTAACCAAGAAAAGGAGCTTGTAAAATATGTATTTGATAGCATATACAGAAAGATGTGACTGGAAAGCTTCCAAAGCAAGCAAGGTTGTTGAGATGTTAGAGAGCTGGCTCCCTAGTACTGGGAGAAGAAAGTTTATTTTTACATGCATGCCAGGCCTTCAGCAAAGTGCATGTTTTCCTGAGAATGGCAGCCTGGTTTGCCTTCAGTGCATTTTTGGAAATGATGCTATAGAGGCCTTCCAGCTCTTCCCAGTCTAGATTGTGTTAGGTACTTTGTATGTGTTTGAAGGTGGGGGGACACTGCTTAAAATACTGGAAAGATCCTGATACTTCTTAGTGTCAGTGCTACTAAGGGTGTGCTAAGCACACAAAGTAGGGTCTTCCAAAAATTGCATTAATCTCAGTTTCAAATCCAGAAACCAGAGGAGTGTGGAAGAACAAATCCCAGGCAGAATCCTTCTCCGGCCCTTCTCAGTAGGGGGAGAGCCTTCTGTGTGAGACCCTTGTGGTAGCTGAGAAGCAGCATTGCCCAGCAGGAATGAAGCACAGGTTCCAGTGCAGGGAGATATGACTTTGGCACGATGTTTTATATTGCATCAGCACACTGGTCACTTAGGTACAGCATGGGCCTTTCTGGTCCACTGGGGAAGAAGAATAAATACACATCTCTTTGGGCAGGGAAGGAAGACAAAAGTGTGGAACATTTTCACCATGTGGATTAAGCAGATTAAATGAATAACAAACATTTATTAAAAATTAGTCAGAGTAAGCTGAACAAATCAAATTGCATATAGATTTATTTTCACTTTGAGTGAGTGAACAAATGAACCATGAAGAAATTTTTGCATCTGAAAGAGTCTTTTACTGACTAGTTTGACTGCTTTCTTCTGTTCGTGAATCCCAGTAGCCTCAGAGAGGTGGGGGTTCTGCAGTCAGTTGCAAACAGCTCCTGTGAGTGAAAACATTGCTAAGATTTAGAAATCTGTAACTAATGTATAATGTATAATGAAAGGCTGTCAGGTTGAAGCTTGTACTGTTTTGACCTGTGAAGCCAGCTCTGCCCAACCCCTTTGTCTTCTCCCCACTCCTTGGTATATGCAGTGATTCCTAACAGTGCTAAAGGCTGGATGTTGGGAAGTCCTGAGTGAAAATGCAGTCCCTGTGGGACCTCTGCCAAAGATTTTGGTGGCTGTAATGGGACTGAAATTGCAGTGAGGAGTTTCCTTGCTTTATCATTTACTGCAGGCACTTTAGGCAAGTCCATTACAAATTCTGCCTCTGTTTGTTAATGAAGGTAATATTCCACATAGTGGAATGCCATTTAAGTTACTTTCAGATATCTTAAGTGGATAGATTTAGACAAATGAATGTGTGAGGGAAAACAGGGCTGTTAATTTCTGCAGATTGATGTATAAAATTCTTTCTGTCGTTAGCAAATGACTTCACAGATACTTCTGTGAACTGCAAAGCTTCATAAATCCCTCATTAAGAAACTGTATGGAAAAGAATGAGACCCTCAAAGAAATGCTGTGTTGTAAAACTCTTTATTTGCCTCTTTTTGGAGCCTACAGTTCCATTCTTTGCACAAAAAAGGCAATTAGACAGTGCTTTTTTGAATCATGATTATTGTAGTGGTGCCTATTGGCCAACAAAGGCTTGGCTTTGAGTCTGCATTAAACAATAGAATTATTTGTCTTACTGGATGCAGGTGTTGTGATATGGTATCAGAACGGGCACATGGAGTGTTATTCAGAGGCATGTGACTCAGGAAATGCCTTATTTTAAAACCAACCTGTCTCATTTGTAGTTTTGCTGAAACTGCAGTCAGTGTTGAAGTACAAGTATGCATGTAGCTCTTTTGACCTTTTCTTGGAGTAGGAAGGATGGGGAGTTGATACAATATATAACAAGGGTGACTGTATCTCTGACCCTGTCCTTTCACAGATGAATGCCCCATCCTTTGTATATTTTGGGGGTGAAGTCATGCAGTTCTCTGCTCTGTCAGAGTTGCAAGCTCATTCCTGTCAGAGAAGTTGTAACCTTGTCTTCAGTCCTGGGGTTTAGTTCTACAGAGATGTTTTTTAGGAGCAACGACTCATGTATCCACTGTAGCTCAGACTTGGTTGCTTCCAACAGAAGCTTTACAGAGAGAATATCAGAACAGTGGAGGAGGATATTTGTATGCCTGTCTTCCTCAGTGAGGATGCTGGTAGGGCTGAACTGCAGAGAATCAGTGGAGCTTGGAGGAAGTCATTTCAGTGTATGTTGACTCTTCTTTCTCCAGCTTCTGCAAGACTTACTCCTTTGATCTGCAGCCTGAGATAATTGTATCTGAAAATATTGCATGCTTGTTTGCTCTTCTGGCACTTCACAATTAAAGGAGATAAACGTATTCATGTTGCAGGAGTGAATGGTTTCCATAAAACCTGGTGCTTAAAGATGTTAAGCGCTAAAGTTTCTTAGGTTTTCCTGAATTTGGTCTCTATCCTTAAGCTAGAGAAACTCCTGTGTGTGCTTAAGCTGCCTCTATATAAAACAGAGTACAGTCAAATACATCAAAAACTGGAAATGTTTTCCTGAATCTCATTGCCTTCATGGAAATATAGCAGAAGACAGAAGAGTGGCTTCAACTTAATTAGAACAGCTGAACTTCTGCTCCCATCCCATCCCATCCCATCCCATCCCATCCCATCCCATCCCATCCCATCCCATCCCATCCCATCCCATCCCATCCCATCCCATCCCATCCCATCCCATCCCATCCCATCCCATCCCATCCCTTTTTCTCTCCAAGGGGCAGTCTGTTTTAAGTGTAATGTCTTTTGCTACAAAAAGTATTTTTCACTTTAACTCTGTGTTTCTGATGAAAGCGATACACTTACTTTTTCTTTTAATTTCTTTTCGCAAAAGTGTAGACCTGTTTGCTATATGTCTAAACAGATGAGATAGAAAGGGTTTTTGCCTATGTTGTAGGAATTTTCTCTGCCTTTGGTTGTTATTTTGCAATGTCTCTGTGGTGGTTTGAAAATAGCTTGGTTTCTGGTGAAGAGGAAAAAGGGTCAGCTACAGAAGCGGCTCTAGTATTGACTTTTTGATGAAAAACACTTCTGGACTTTTTGACAGTTTATTTTTAATCAGTATCAATTTTTTGATAAAATTGGCTGCTAATGGTAATTTTGCACTGGTACCAAAAGCAGTGCAATTAATAATGTAGGGTGGAAAGTGTTGAATATAGGATTTCACTTTGAGGAAGACAGGTGAAATTTAGATGATTATAAGCGTAGTTTCTCCAAAGTGAGGTAGAAGTGGTTTATCTCAGGTGTGTGTTTCTTTAGCATAAGGTCACAGAGCTGTAGTATGTTAATTTTTGAATTTATTTTTATTTTTTTTCAACCCTCTTCTCTCATATGACTCGTCACAAAGGAGTCTGCTGCTGCAGGTTTCTAGATGAGATTAGTGTGGTTCTCTACTGTCTATGGCAGGAGCAAGGGTAGGTAACCACACTTAATAAATGGATTGAAATAGTCACTGGATGCCTAAGGACATTGATCTGCCCTAAGCTGTCCCTTAGCACATTATGGAAGTAGACCTTCCTTTTGGAAAGCTCTTTTCAAAGAGTAGGTTGAGGGCAAGGATTAACTTTATTCCCATAGACTGGGGGGAGCCTGGAGAGAAGCTTTCTCCAGCAGGTTCCTGTGAGTCCCTTCGTTGCTCAGTCTTTCCAGGGAAGAAACTGAAAGATAGTGTGCTACTGACATAGTAATGAATCTGTATAAATCCCAAAGCCAGAGGAACCACAAAAGCCATCCAGCTTTGTGCAGTTCTGTGAGGCAGCTTTGTTCATGGGAGTCACAGTTTGTGCTCTGCTGCTTCTCCTTCACCTCACCTGCCCACAGAGCAGGGTGATTTTGTTCCCAGGAGGCTCCTTATCCAGGTGTGCTTTCTGTGACTCAGCTGTGCATTAAAAACATAGCAAACCCAAGCCTGACTTCAGTGTGCAGATTCATCACTGAAATGGTGATGCCATAGGACATTTTACTTTAATGGTTCTTTTCTTATGTTAAGCTTATTTTTGTCAAAAGGTATCAAAAGAATTACTTATTGCCCATGTTATAGGTGAATAAAAGCCTGTCAAGAGAACTTGTCCACTATGCTTTTGGTTGAAGTTTGCTTGTCAGCTTGTAGGATCCTAAGGCAATTCTGTCAGCTAAGCAGTTGGTAAAGAATCTCACATTTCAGTCATAATTTAAAGAAAAAAATCAAACTGAGGGTGGTATGAGAGCTGTTTTGAATACTGGCACAACAGAGCTTACGGGTGGGAGAGCAGAACCTACACCTATATACAAAACCATAAAATGCTTCTGTCATTGCTGAGCTATGACTTATGTTACACTGGTTTTGGTCACTGTTTTAGGATCCATGATTGTTCAGTGTCTTACTAGAATTCACTGATCAGTTTTTCGACCTGAGCTTCCTTCAGTAAATTATAGTTGCCTCATTTAATTTCCCAGTTGCTTCCTTGAGTAAGTTTGTGTGTATAGAGTTGTATATACATTTTTATACATGTATAAAGTTGTTGTACATGTTAACTTACACATAGTGTCCTTGTTTGGGTGTGTGTTTTAACGTAAGCATTCAGTAGTTAGTGAGGGCACTTTTACAAGAAGAGTATTCCTCCTCCTGGTACCTTGCCAAAGTGCAAAGAAGTTATTTACAGTGTTTTGACAGAATCATCCCAGGACAGGATGGAAAAGATGCCATTGGGACTGAGCTAATACTGTAAAAGACTGAAATGCAAGGAAAACAGCTATAGAGGAATCTTTGGCTGACTTTGCAATCTGAGAAGCTTTTTAGCTTTGTTTTTGTGATAAATTGTTGGTTGGAGCTCAGAGCTTCCTTTACTCAAAGGTCCAAGTGCATCTGAAATTGTTTTCTTGTACAAGAAGCTTCGTTGCACAACTGCAGTGTGCAACTCAGTGACATAGCCAGTGTTAAATTGTTCATCACCTTACTGGTGGCAAGGTTAGAGAACAGGCTAACTGCTTTTTGTAGAGGATTTATGTTGGTTGCAGAGAGGTAATTTTCACTCTAGGCTGGCTTGGAAAAGTTTCTTTCCTGTGACCTAGATAAGCTTATTTTGTAATGCCTTTTCCTTTAGGATAACAACCTTTAAGTGGCTGAAAAGAGAATGGCAACTCTGAAGAGGGAAACAGATTTTTTTCTTTTTAAGTACAAAGCAGATTGAAACTGAGTCAAAGCAGATTATATGTTAATGAGCCTGTTGTGAGGACTTGCCTACCATGCAAGACTTAGCTGGTTATCAGTGAACCAGGTGACTAAAAAGGAGGTAGCTAGAGATAGCACTTGTTCCTTGCTGTTGACAGATCCTTCTACTGGTCCCTGCTCCTGATAGTTTTTCCACTTCTGAGCCAAAAAGGGCAGGTTAGAGTTGATGGTCCTCCACTGGCCGGAAAACCTATTTCCTACCAGTAAAGGACCATGTCTTCACACTGATTTCAGTTCCTGTTGGATGAGAAAACTACAACCTGGTGGTTGATCTTGTCCAACAGATGTGTTGAATGCTCAAGTTCTCTGCTTTCTTTTGATAAATGCTGTGATTGCTTTTCTTTGAAATATCTGCCTGCTGGGTCTCTTCTTAGCTTCTTCAGCCTGCTTGTTGTAAATCAGTGCATTTCTGCTTCTTCTGTGCTTCCAAAAAAATCTGAGTCTTTTTGAGTGAGCCTGCAGAAGTGGGTGCACACAGAAGCTCTGTTGGCTCTGTGAGCACTGTGTGCCACATAGGTGTGATTATGCTGTGCCTGAGCAGGCACAGCACTCTCAGGGACCAGAACAGTGCTACTGCTTGTGCTGTAGCATGTTCAGTTTATATAGTATGGTCCAGGCCTTGCAGTGCCTTTTAAAAGTCTGTTGTTATAATGTCTTTGTACTAGTTTAGTGCAGTCAGCCCTTTGTACAGCAGCTCAGTGGATTATATTTAATTCTGTATTACTATACAGTAGGTTTGACTTCAGAAGTAAAGAGGCTAGTGAGGTACTTTGATGATCAGTGGGTAGTTGTAGTGGAAGCTTAGAAGGCAAATGGAATTGCATTTTCCCAGCTGTCTCTTCAACTTCTCCCTTGTCAAGGTCCTTTCTTCTGAAGTGGCGAAGTACTGACTTAGACACAAGGAAGATTTAAATGATGCTTTTGAAGCAAGTCTGTTCTCACCACATTCCTGGCTTTGCTTGTTATGTCTGTGCATTGCCAACCAGCGTATACCCTTGTGTGCAAGGAGGACCTCCCCAGGCAGGAATGGAAGAGGAAGTGCCTTACCCAACTCTAGTCCCAGTGAAACACCAGCTAGAAGCACTAGTGTTGCAGGTGAAGAGCATCTTGCTCAGTTTGGAGGGACTGAGTTCAAACCATGGGCAGCCCACTGTCCTTGAACCACATGGGACTTGAAAGTTGTTCTTACGTGGTTGCTAAACCATGGCCACATCCCAGGAACTGTGGCAGTCCTGAGTTAGTGAAGGTTATTGTCAGGTGTCCTGTATTTTTTAGCAGTTAGTAAAGGGGTCTCTTGGTGTTTTTATAGCTCATAGCTCTTTGACACTTTTTATGTGTTCTTTTCAGATCAGTGAATCTGACTGCTTTTGCCTTTTCCATAAATCTGAATATACCCAGTTCTGGATTTTTTTTTTTTAATAGCTACTGTCCAAGACCTTCTGGAGTGGGTACAGCCTAACTCTGCTTACAGCAAGAGTGATTTTGAAGTAATGTTATGCTTTTTGTTTAAGGAATCAGAATGCAAATACAGCATAATCATGCATGAAAAATAATCTGTCCATGGAAATGCTGTCTTGATGCTCTACTTTGTTACTGCCCAGATATGTCAGTCTGTAGCCAAGTTTTTGTGCAGTAATACCATCAAGTTAATGTTTAAAAGAAGAGCTGACAGAGTTTACTTCATCTTCAATAGAGAGTAGTACTAAGCATAGTTGTTGATGACTGGGAATCTTAATTCCTTACAAATTTTCTTAGGATTGATGTGTTGCAACTTTATTTATTGAATCTCTCAGGATTGTTTATGATTTTGTCTCAAGAGCTTGGTGTGTTTTCAGAGGATCACTTAGCAACAGTCAATGGCACAGTGACATGCTCATGCTAGTACTATGAAGCATAAAACAATGAGGAAACACCCAGAAACTCCAAGTAAATAGAAATTTAAAGCAAAGCAAAGCTGAACAGTTCCACATTGATGTGGAGGGGTTTGTAAAATTCTTTACTTAGATGTTTGTAATCTTGATCTAATGATGCTCTCTGCTTGTGTAGATGTTCATAGTCATGGGACATCTCCAGCTGTTATAATGGAGCATCTCCTGAGTATTTAAAATAGAAGGAACTATTTGACATTAAAAAACATCTCATTCTTTAATCTGTTAAGTCTTCTTAATTAGTACTCCACCAAGTAATAGCTAAGGAATGTAAGTTCCCTGGAAGGATCTGGGATCTAGACTGCTATTCCAGCTTTACAGCTTTGTGTACTCTTTGTGTAGCTCTAAGACTCTTCTGCTTCTAATAATCAATATTTCTTTTCCTGTGGTAGGTTTTTTTTTCTTGCTTAGTTTTGGGCTTCTCTTTGTTTCAGAGAAATTGTAAGTTCAGGTCTGAATGTCTGAATTGCAGGCCTTTTATTATTGTATATTCAGATCAATAACGTATATGCTTGACTTAAATGACTTCCAAGCAGTGCTATGGAAAGGGACCTGGGAGTCCTGGACAATGGCAAGTTGAATATGAGCAAGCAGTGCCCTGGCAGCCAGGAGGGCCAAGCATTGCCAGCTGGGCAAGGGAGGGGATTGTCCTGCTCCGCTCTTCTGGACGGCCTCACTGCCAGTGCTGGGGGCAGCTTTGGACACCACAATAAAAAAAAAAAAATCAAGCTGTTAGAGTGTGTCCAAAGGAGACCACAAAGAGCTTTTGAAGAGTGAATTTCAGACTTCCGACCACTCCTTGCACCAGCTCTGCATCCTTCTTTGTTCTTCACAAACATCTGCACTGTGGTGTTCAGAACAGGCTGTACTGAAGGACCTGTGTTTGGAGCCTGTCCGGTGCTCGTGCTTGGAAGTTGTCTGGAGGCAGGCCGACTCCTCATTTTAAGGTTGCGAAATTGTGCTAGCGTATCAGAGGACTGGCTTTGTTCTCCACAGGTCTTACTAGCCTCCTGAGCCCTGTGCCACATCAGTGAGGCCAGGCAGCATCCCCCGTAGAGCCAGGGTCCATCTGCTCTGGCTGTGGAAAGAAGAGGCAAATTGTGCATGTCTCTGCCTGTATGTGACCACAGACCTACCCACCTTGTGTTAATCTATGCAAGTACAGTGTTGGAATGCCTGTTTGTGTAGAGAGAGCGCTGGTGATGAGAAGCCTCCTGCTTTGTAATGAGCTGTTACCACAGTTCCCTCTGAACTGCTAGTCCCCCTTGTGCTCCCTGCTAGCTGTGTACAAGCTTACACTGCTGTGTTTGTCACACCTTTCTCCCTGTGCTGCGACATGAAGTGTGCCTTGCCACCAGTGTGTGGCTGCAGCACATCCTGGGCTGTGAGCTCTGGTGCTAGCTCTTAGCTGGAGGTGGCAGCCTCAGTGTTTGAACACTTGCTGTTGCATCCTGCAGCCAACCTCAGTGAGGAGTTCTGCCTCCTGGACCACTGCTGAATGCTGAATTGCAGCTTGCCTCCAGCTGTAATCTTCTGAAAGACAAATATGGCAGAACTAAAGATGCCAACACTAAATTTTTCTATATGTTCCTTTGGATTTTGAAAGGTGATTTTCTTTTTTAATAGCATGGAAGGTGTAGTGGGAACATGAAATTTGTAGTACTACAGTGGAACTGATGTGCTCTAGTAAGGGGAAGTAATAATTAAAAGATTTTACTAGGTATCAAATTAGCTTCACAGTTGGTAAAAAATGTGTAAAATAATGATTTTATTATTTTCACAAAGATAAGTATTCTGTCAGGTTGTCTGTTATGATGGAGGTCCTAGTGAGGGGAGGTTCTGTGCCTTGGGTCATAGGACAAGTCAGATGACTGACCAGACTGGTCTTCCTTATATCTGAAGTCTGAGGTAAGTTGCTAAGTAATGAGCCTTCTTTTCAGAGGTGCTGAGCAGCTGCTGTTGAGGTCCATGCAAAAAAAGCAAATGCTCTAGCTGTCACCTCGGGGTGGAAGTATGAATGCAGCAGCCCACTCTGCACAGACCTGTGTGTGTGTGTGACTCTCATCCCATCTGTCCACCCGTCCTCCAAAGAATCTTAGCTGAATTTTTTTTCTGAATGAATTACATTATCAAATGCTGGCAGATTTTCTGACCATCTTTACTGTTGAACTGCTTGTATTTGTGTAGTTCTAGACCTCTTCTATTACACAGTGATGCAAATGTGCATGAGTGATTTGTGCTTTTGAGGCACAGGAAGGCAGAGCCTCTCAGTCTGTGTGCTGGAGCTATTCCATTGGTGTCCTTTTCACTGTGAGCATTTGTAGAAATTTCTGTACATTTTGGCCATTTTTGAGGGACTTTTCTAACTTCAGGGCAAAATATAATACAATGCAGTAGACTGTTATGCTTTACAAAATAGCATGATTTTACTATTTGTTTTTCTCATGGCTCTATCTAAAAAAAATACTACATTGTGAATCTGCTATAGGAATTTGGCTCTATGATCCTTGTGGGTCCCTTCTAATTCAGGATATTCTGTGATATCATGATACTTACTGGCAGTTCAGTAGAAGAAAACTAAAATTACAGGCTTTTAATGTTTCAGTGATTACACTTTTATTCCTTTTCAGTTAATGAGATACTACCATATGCAGGCAAACATGCATACTTCCATAGGCATGCTAGGTATGTGGTAGGGAAAGAAGGCTTGTAATACTAATTTCAGGATGAAAATTATTTTTCTTTAATGAGATAATTTTAGTATTCAGTGAGGGGTTTTGGTTCTGTGGGAACTGGTCAAATATAGCAGACATAAATATAGAAGGCAAGTAGCATGGCAACTTGGAGAACCTCTGCCCCTATAATATAAAAAACCAAACACACCAACTGCTTATTGCTGCGTTTTTAGTATGCTTTTTTGAAATAGTCTGAAGGGGTGAGGGTGTGAGAGACTGCTCTCTTCAGTAGTGTAGAGAGGCTTCATAAAAACCTTTTCTGTAGTCTGATACATCCTGAGGTTCAAGGAGGTGACTCTGGGCAGGACCTGTGGGAGTGTTCCTGTGGTATAGTGAGGTTGCAGGAGTATCCTCTGTAGGTAGCATCTTTTCTACCTGGACTGGGTGATCTAAAGAGCATGAAATATATAGTTACGTTGCTAATCTGGACCAAAGTCAATCCCAGTGTGTCCTTTCCTAATTTTCCTAGGAAGATTTGTGTTAACACAAGTGTGGGCCTGTGACTCAGCCATGCCTCCCATTCCATTTTAAAATGCCATGTATTTTAGATAGAGCAGTTCCAGACCTGTTTTTGAAGATACCACCCATTTTCTCCAGAACTCCAGGGCTACCTTCGGATTCTGAAATAGCAGACTAATGTAATGAGCTTGAAATATCTAAAAAAAAAAAGAAAGCCTGTGAAAGAAAAGTTTTATTACCAAGAAAATGAAGGTCAACCTTCCTGCAAGCACAGGATGAAGAGGGGAAACTTTATACTCCTGGTAAAAATAATTTCCTTGCTGTTGCTTCCTAAAGTAAAATCCAACCAAATAAAAAAAAACCAAAAGAGTAAGTGAAATAAATTGTTGCTCTATTGCTGTCACCTTTATAGTAGATAGTTAGCTTATGTCTAACTGCCTTGTGTCAGTCTGAGATATAAATACAAGTGATGAAATACACTTTGTTGGATGTGCTGAAAATTAATTGCTGTTAGGTCTTAGTTTTTTATCATCATGTTTCCCATAGAAGGAGACAGCTTGAAAGGGACCCATTTTTCATGTGCTATTTTTATTACTTAAAAGTTACTTGAAGCACTTATTTGAGGCATTTATTTTCATTAGAGAAGAAAACAGCTGAATTCTCCTGTGTATGTTCTTAGTTTCTGCTGCAAGGTGAATTCTGCTGCAAAGCCCACTGCCATGGTGGTAATACAGGTGGATTGCAGTGCCTTGCCTCTGCCAGTGCCAACTGTGTAAACTTATATTCTGTTGGTTTTAACCATAAAACCAGTTCCTGCTATGTATTACCAGGATAAATTCAGTGGTACTTGGCATGTTTCATCTACTTTTCCATTTCGCTTTCATCTACGAGCAGTAAAATACTTAAAATTGAAATTGCCACTGTTAGCAGGAAAACTAAAGGAGACTTCCCCCAGCATAGTACTCATTGCTAGTGCATCCTGGAGATGAGTTGGCTACTTTTTGTGCTTTTTGTGCTTTGGGGTCATCCTGGGTTATAGAGTGCATAGAGGGAGGAAGGGGAAGAAAGATGATAGACTGCAATGAGAAAGGAGGACAGGCCTTGAAGTCTTACAGTCAGTTGCTCATAGCAGTAATAAATACGACATGGCACCCTTTCTGTGACTTAGCTTTGTCTCTTAGAGCATCTTTACCAGATGTAGATACTCAGTGTTGAAACACCTGACTCAGGATGTGCTATGGAAGTGTGTGTTCCATAATCCTTGCTGCCTGGCTTCTACTGAGCCCAGGCTGCCTCTGAAAGCTCTTACCAGACAGTAAATAAAGTTGGTTTTGTTTGCAAAGGGAGTTTCCTAATTGGACTGGTAACTTGTTTGGTGTTGAACTGCACATACTAGAGAGACTATGAACTTGCCAAACATTGAAAACTGTCACTTCTTTAAGTTTCTTGGTGAAGTGAGAGGCTGAAGTCCCTTTGTCAGATGAGCTAGACTTTTAAAAATGCTGGTTGTTGATGGTCAATGCAAGGAAGTGCCTGGAACCACAGGGCACATTGCAGCACACAGCACTTCCCAAAATACACTTACACTGGTGTGTCTCTGCAAATAGCTGCAGGTCACAGCTATGAAACCTGCAGTTGCTCAGCCCCACGCTGCTACAGGATATTTAATGGGCTGAACTCTAGCTATGATACATCGTTTTGTATTACTAGTGGTATTCAGATGTACTGCTGTCTATTGCATTGTGAATGCCACAGAGCTGAGCTGTGTAAGAGCTTGTTAAACCTCAGAAGGGATTTATTTGGAAAGCTCTAGTTAAAGCTTGAGTGACACATGTCTGTAGTAAGCAATATATGAATATTCAGAACACTAACCCTGTAAGCCTGCCTTGGTTAGAGACATGGCAAATGTCTGCAGTCTCTACAGAGTGGAGGAGGCCGGTCCTTTTCAAATGCAGGAGGTAATTTTCTCGGCCTTAGTTTCACATTTTGCAGGCTGGCAGGGTCCCCAGCTGAGAGGCAGTGAAGGGATTGAAGCTGGGCAGGCTTTGGTCACAGAACCAGCACTGCCTTATGGAAAGGGACAGATCCAATTCCCCTTCATGGTGATGATGTCAAGCTTTGCTGGGAGCAGAAGTGCTGTGACAGAGAATTCCATTCAAGAAACTTCTGTGTAAAGTTTTTCTGGTTGGCTGAATTAGGGAGGGGTTGCTCTGGATATGTGGAAATACCTCTGCTGTTTCCCTGAAGTGGAGAATTACTGCTTATGTTTTGTCTGTTGTTTGGTGTAAATTTTTTCATAAAGGTTCAGCTGACTGGACTTTCACTGGTTCCCATGGGAGATTGCTCCATGATCTAACACATTTGTGTGCCAGCAAATCTTCCTGGTAATCAGCCCATACATCTCCTTCTTATCACCCCATTAGTCCTACTTAACCCATTTTGTGTCATACTCATATTAAGCATTATTTCTCTTCTGGGGCAAAGCACCTTTCAAATGCTGATAGTCTTTTACCTTACCACGTGTTTGTCATGGCTGAAAGTAGGGTTGCTCCACAGCTACCTGGCTTCAGCAGTTCATAAGCTGTAAATCCACACCCTTTATCTTGTGGTAACTTGTTTGCTTGGATGTAACCTAAGAATTTCAGACTAACTGCCTAGGAAATTTAGGTACATAAAGGTGACAGCTGTGACCTGGAAACCTGAATCCTTATGTTCTCTTCGCTATCTTATCTATGTTTTGCCTTCCTAGTGGAAATCAACCTTTTTTTTTTTTTTTTCTTTTCTTTTGGTGCCGGTCACACCGTTTCTTCCAGCATTGTAGTGTTCTTTTTCCTGTCAGCTTTGAAAGGTGCAGAAAATAAATTGCTTCCATTCCATGCATTTTGCAAAGATATCACATACTGACTTAATGGTGTTTTGGTAAAGTCTGTGGTTTGCTTTATGTAAAGCTTAATGTCATACAGTTGGAGTTTGTTCTCCTTTTTCTCCCTCCCTCGCATTTGCACTAGAGAAAACTCCCAGTTTAGGTCCCACATGCTTCAGCAGAAAGGTTTCCTGTATTGCTGGTCTGGTCCTTCTTGCATTGTACTCTACAAGGGTGTATTTCTGAGGCATCTACACGTCTGCTTTCACTCAGTGTATTCATATTGAGGCAGCCACAATGAGGCAGCCACGTGGGGGGTGAACTCAGGTAAGAAATGCAGTGGGGTTTATTATGCTACAGACTGACATAGCATTGTGAGGAATCTTCTGTTTTGATTCCAGTCTCATACCTTTCCCCAAAAAGTGATTTTGATGTGGAACAGGCCTGCAGGTATTATAATAACTTTAATTTTAAAGCACATTTTGCCAGTAAATAAATAAATAAATTAATACATCAATATCAACTGCTTGCTGGCTTTCTACTTCCTTTCCCTGCTATTTTATGAAACCCTTGAGAAATTTTCTGCCACTCAGAAGTTTCCATTGTGCTGTGTATAACAATCCTCCAAAATCTGAGGGTTCTTCAAATGGTTCCTCACTCACTCTTAGGAAAGTACTATACTTTCACAGAATTTCCCTTGGTTCAAGATCTACTGATGCCAGGGTTTCATTGCAGTATTTCAGGCTGATTCAGGTGAAGCCTTTTGCAGGTTGATTAATTTTTATAATCAAGTGAATTTGGCAAAACTAGGTTGGCATTTTTTTTGCATTAATTTTTGCATTATTTTTCCTGCTTCTCCTAAAGAACAGTTAGTCTTCTCTGGAAAGATTCTTAGAGAGCATTCATCTAGCTTGTCATGTTTTATTCTTATGTATTGCACTGCTCCTGGGAGTAACTCTCCAGTTGTAGCATGATGCTATTTATCCCTCCCCAGTGGCATCCCCAGCTGTTGCTTGCTGCTGGCAAGGAAGACAAATGGTTATTGTGTTCTGAAGCCATGCCAGGTCTTCTGTGTCTCCACTTGGTCAGTACTGTGTTTTGTTTAGGAGTTAGCAGTGTTTGAGTAACACTGGTTTGTTTTGAGCCTTTCCTTCTCCATCCCCCCCACACTTCCCTCCCCCTCATTAATTTTTTGTTTAGACACCTGGGCTTAGTAAAGGGAGACAGCCCAGTTTGATGAGCTCCTTAGTAACCTGAGAAAATACACTTTGAACTTGAGGTTTGATAATAATGGTGAGGAAAATGTTTAGTTTTTCATACAAATTTTGGAGATGATTGTTGTTTTTTGTTAAATTGTCTGCCTCAGAAGAGAAATGTTACCAATTTTGAGTAAATTGTTACACTCCAATTTCACTGAGAAGAATGTGAATAAGCAACTCAGCCAGACTTTTATATATGCCTTTCAGTATTTGTTTCAGAGTAAACACACCCTCATCAAAATCAAATTACTTCTGTATTTTTATTGTCTACCCTTAACCTGTGTCTCCAGTGCTCATTTTCTTTGATGATTTAAACAAAGTTTCAGCCATGATCCCTCTGTTACTGCTCTGAATAGCAGGTGACTTTACTGGACTGATCAATCCTCTGCTAAAGGTTGGTTATCCCACACACATACTTGTATAACTCCCTTCTTGAAAAGCCTGAAGGGCTTCATAGAATCATAGGATGGTTTGGGTTGGAAGGTCATCTTGTTCTAACCCCCCTGCCATAGGCAGGGACACTGTCCACTAGACTGGCTTGCTCAGACCCCCATCCAACCTGGCCTTGAACACCTCCAGGGATGCAGCATTCATAATCTCACTGGGCAACCTCTTCCAGTGCCTCACCACCCTCACAGTGAAAAATTTCTCCCGAACATCTAGTCTAAACCTGCTCTCTTTCAGTATGAAGCCATTTCCTTTTGTTATGTCACTCCATGTCTATAAGAAGTCCATCTCCATCTCCCTTGTATCCTCCCTTTATGTTCTGGAGTAGCTCTCATTTAATGTGAGCATGTTCCTATCTTCTCTTCAGCTAGGCCTCATTTAGCAGTCATACCCATAAGTAATGACATGGCCTAGCTAAGAGTGATTAGCAGACTGTCCACTAATTTTCCCAGGAAATTGGGAATGTATCTTGGTCATCTTCTTATCTGTACATTATGGAAATTGTTTCTATGCCAGTGTTGAAAAGGGCATGTTCTGTCAGCGTATTTTAAATAAATCTTGAAGGATGCGAAAAGCTTGGAACAGCTGGAATAAGCAAAGGAAATAAATTGAATGGGGGGAACATGTAATGTCAAAACTGAAGATCCACTGATAATGAAATGACTTTCCTTCTTTTAAATTGCACAACTGAAAATGTCACATTGCATAAATATGTTAGATGTAGCTACAACTTTTCTTTCTCCAGTCTTACAAGGATATCTGCTTATGTGTATGTAGATGGGAAAGGGATTTTAAAAAGGCCTTGGACATTCACCTGGACAAAAATGCCTGGTATATGCCTGCCAGGTGTTCTAAAATGTATTATTCACTTCTAATTTTAACCCTGTCACATGATTTTAATTGTGAGTTTAGCAGCAGCTTGAGCTCAAATTTCAAAGGTACTTTGTAAATCAGTATCTTGGTTTTCCCAAGGGTTGACCCCAGGGGCCAGCTAAGACCCAAGCCAGTCCCTGCTCATGTAGGTGGGCTCAGATCTCCCAGGTGTGTCCCCTCCCAGCCTCTTGCCCACCTCTGTCCGTGGGATGCAGGGGCAGCTTCAGAGGCAGAACTGGTCTGAGCAGTGTGCAAATCCTGTTTAACAATTACTGCAGCATGGGTGTGTTATCAACGCTGGTTTGTCACCAGTTGAAAATATAGTGCCATTCTGTTGCTGTGAAGAAAATTAATTCCGTCCCTGCCAAACCCAGCACAACCAGAGACTGCCCTAAAGAGCCTTGTTCAGAGATCAGTTCTTGCTCTCTTGCTAAAGAAGGAATATTTGGTAGCTCTGGGAACTTTTTCACAGAGAAGCAGCTCCAGAGACTTCAGCATGCCTTTGGAGCTGGTCAGAGCTTTCAATATTGCCCTGAAGCTGGGAAATAGTAGCGGGCTCTGCTCCTGGCTAGTTGAAAAAGTGGAATAAAGAAGCTGTGCTAAACACAGCGCTGTATCAAGCTGAAGGATCCTTGACTTCGGCTGACATTGCAGAGACCTGAAAAGCTCAATGAGTTAAGATATGATGGAAGAACCTGGATGTCAGTTCTGTTCTTGTAAGGCTCATAGCTGCTGTAGCTTCATAAGCATGTCTCTGATGTCTCCTGATCTAGTTTTTAATGACAGAGTAAAATGGGCTAGTGATAAACATGCGTGATGGAGGAAATAACTTCAAAGGGCTTAAGTGGCCTCCTGGATGGTGAACTTCCAGGTCAGAACACAACAGGTACTCCAGCTTAAAGGAAGTCAGTCTGCTAAAGCTTATTAAGGTAATGCTGGTAGTAGAGGGGCAGAAACCAAGCCTTCTTAAGGTGAATCTGATGCTTGGAGGACAGTTTATCATACTTTAGTTAAAACATTGCAGTTCCAGCTATAATCCTTGTATTTTTCTTCTGAAAAGCTGCTGTGAAGAATTAAAAATCCTTGAATGTCTGTGCTGATGGGCACTCCCCAGGGACCAAACTGGTCCCACATTCAGGACCAAACTGGTCCCACAGCTATGGGTCAGTATGTAGCTGGTACGGAGAATGTCTCCATTGTTTTTCAGTCTCTGTGTTTTTCTGAGGACTTGGCTTGGAGTTCAGGGCATGCGTGGAGATCTTGCAGTGCTTTCTGTTTGCCAGCAGTTATGCTTTCAGTGCAGTGTAGCTCTTGTGTGCATTAGACACTGCATGGGGCTACAGTTGTGCACAAGGCACCGGGAAGATTTATCTCTGGTTTTACATAAAGATCTCTGCCTTTCCCCATATCACCTCCTCGACACCCTGCCTCTTGGTACCATGCAAATAGGGAGAAAAAGGGAGAAATAATGGTAAGGTGCCATTTACTATGTAGTTACAGAAAAATAACCTTTTTAATGCAACATATAACAGAAGTTTCTGGCACAAGCAGCTTTCTGATTCATAGTTCTCCGTCATCCCCTGCTCCAGCTCAGACAAGTTGATGTTTTCCTCCTACCAGCAGATGTAGATAGGAACGATTGAAGCTGTAATAACTTCATCTTTAGTAGGGGCCAGCTGGGTCACACACCTTTTCTTTCCTGTCTGTAAACAGCAGCAAGGGGTGGCCCTGTGGGCTGCTGGCAGGGACTGGTAGCCTGACTGAAATGACAGGAACTGACTGGACAGGAGGGAGATGCCAGTTCAGCGGTCATCCTCAACTGCCAGGGATGGAGGAGAATGAAAGGAGGCTTCTAGAGAGATGCCAAGAGGAGAGGGAAGTCATGGTCAGAAGCACTTTTTAATGCCTCTGGTAAGGTGAGAATAGGGAATTGGACAACTCTGGATCACCTGCCTTCTGCTGGGGGTCCACTGCTGAAGGCATCTGTACTCACATTGCAACACAGCTTAAAGGAAGCAGCCTTGGGAAATTGCCTTACCAGCTTCTGCTGGGAAATAGTTTTTTCACTCTGCTGTGATGTGGAGGGTGAACTTAATCTGCAGGAACTCTTTTTGCTAGTTGTCTGAGGTTTTTAAGTTAGCTTTTCAGTTCCAGTAGGTTGAGCAAATACAATAAGACAGGTGATGCAAAGGGGGAAAATTCGGCTCTATTTTTCAGCATGATCCATTAAAAGCCTCATTAAATAGAAGTTTTCCCTAAAGTTTTAAGATAGTTCTTCTGTGACTAATGCCATAAATTAAAATGGGAAGTTTGTTCACATTTTTTGTTTTCAGTGAGAAAAGAGGGTTTCATTTGGAAATACAGATTATCCTGAAAATTTCAAGTGTGCTTGTGCCCAAGAAGTTTAAAGATATTTTGCTTAGGCTAATGGCAAAGAGCAAATGCTCAGGAAGTGTGTGGAAGGGGTTTTGTCAGCAAACAGGCCCTTTTTGCCAATTGGATGTGAAATTGGATGTGGATATTCTGGGTATAAAAGCTGTGCCAGCAATGATACGTGATTTCAGTTTTTTCCTGCCCAGAGAACCTGAAGCTGACTAGTTGTGGTGAGGTGCTTGGCTCCCAAGTGGAACAGGCAAAGGAAAGAGTTTGTGTTCATGTCATAGTTTTAGGGACTAATGTCAGAGAGTACTTCTAATTATCAAGTTATCAAGTGATGTCACTGAAGTGCAATGTAGTGCCCCACGTTACTTCAAGCCCCACTTTCACTCTGAAATGTAGGCTTTTAAATACTCCAGTGGTGACAGATGACTATAGGGGAATGTGCAGAAGCTCAACATAAATTCTTGGTTTCTGAAGACGGTTCAGGGTGGCAATGTGGTGGGTTCTTCTCTACCATGTCCTGAGTGAATGTTAAATAGTCAGAAGCAAAGGGGAGGAAGAACATGTGTATGTGTATCTTCCCCAACAAGGGCTTTTGGAAAGGTAGGAATATATATGTAAAAGAAAATACATAAATACATTTACCACATATAAATGTGTATATTGTACTTATCTTTTTTTTTTGTGAGCAGCTTTCTTCATGGTCAAGGCTCTAAGTTCAGCTGAGATACCTCTGTGCTCAGCTGGTCTCTGTGCCTGTTATTCTGCCCTTAGAAGTTGAGAGTGTCCTTGCTCAAAGCTGTGTAGCTGTGCTTGCATGCAGTACACCAGAACTCTTGCTTCTCTAAATCTAGGTGTGGTCAAGCTGGCAGATGGAGTCAAATAGTCGTTTGGAGAAAAGACAGAAGATTTCTGAGCATTAGCTCTTTTAGAAGTAACTTTGTCACTCCAGCAAAGCAGGAATTGGAAAAAGGGATGTGAAGTCTAGCAGTGACAGAGCTGTATATATGTTTATGGCAAGCTTTTCTCAAGTAGAAGCAGCAGGATGCAAAAAAAATGCTAAGGCAATGTTTGGATTTTTGTAGTGGGCTGTGGAAGTTGGCTTTGTGGATGGATGAGAGGTAGGAGAGAATAAGCTCAAGAATTTTGAAGATGAGCAGGGGAGGACTTCCCACTGGTCCAAAAGAAGAGTGATGTGGTGAGAAATACAAGTAATCTGGAAGGTCTGGATTGCAAGGAGAGAGTTTGAGAGAATTGATGATGACTTCTAAATAGCAGGCCCAGTAGTTTGGTGTTCATATTGACAGAGACTGATTTAAGAGGGGAACTCAAAGAGCTAGCTGGGACAGGAGCAAGAGCAGAGGTTGAAGTAAGAAAGGTAGAAAATCAGAAACTACAACTATGAACTTGAATTCCAGTTACAAGGAAAAACACAGGTAAGACCAACGTGTCAAACTGAGGCTGCTGGGTATGTCTGCTGCTGCAGGGGCCTGGGGGCATACAGGAGCTGGGACCAGACCTCCATGGCAGTTGACAAAATGGGTTTTTCCCAGGTGAAAGCAGTGGAGAAGTGGTGCCATGAAATTTGGGTGAACAGTTGCTGAGATTTGGGAAGAGTTTGGAGCTACCCCCATGCAAAAGATTGGAGAAGGAAAGAGAGCAAATGAAGCATCATCTGTGCTGATGCATGAGAAGCAGTGGAGGACATCTTGACAGACAGCTGAGTGACAGTCAAGACAAGTGCCTTGACATCAGAGCTCAGGGAGAGAGTGCATGCAAGCATGGTTTGAAAACTAGGTTATAGCATGAGACCTTCTAGGAGCATGTCTGACACTCTGTCCTGTAGTTGTAAGCTACACAACCAGGCTTTTCACACTCCGGCTGTGTCCTTGTATTTTAACTATTTACCCCCTTCCCATCTTCGCCTGTTAAAATGAGTATGAGTAGTGATGATGGGATTTGGTGTCTGTGGAAGACATAATAAAAGCTGATAGACTCCATTTTCTTAGGATGTTTTACCTGTTGCTGTGACAGGAAGTCTTGAGATTCCTGTAAACAGAGTTGAGTGAGGAGTAAGAAGTGCAATTTTACCTGTTCTTTTTCTAGCTCATTTAATTATCCTAGCATTCACCGTCTTCCCTGAATAGGAAGTAATTTTCCTGTTCAAACAGCAAAAAGGAAAATTAGTAGTGAGGGTGGGTTATGTCATTTTAAAGCCCCAACAGTCAGATGGTAGGCTTATGGGACAACATCTGAAACTACTATTAACCAATAAAAATGGAGTTTTGTCCAGTTTTTGTGTCACTGGTATTCCTGTAAATTGGCCCAGCCATGTCAGTGAGACAGAGTATCTGCAGAATCCTTGCAGAAGTCCAGTGTGGCCTGGCTGCCTTGCCAAGGGCAGAGCTACAGGTTCTTTCTCCATCTGGCAAGGATGGCCTGTCAGTCAAGTGCATGATGGAAGACCGCAGAACTGGGGAGTGTGCCAGACTTGATTTACAGGTCAGTGACAAAGTGCTGCTTTGCCTGCTTCTTCCTGAGTGATGTTTCTGATGGACCTTTTTTAATCTGGCCTCTGTGCTGCTCACTTAGTGCTCTGTTTATTAAGTGGAATGCAAGTCTGAATAATCTGAAACCTGAGATTCTTCTGTTTCATCTCCATTGCTGTACCTCCTAGTTCTTTCGTTCCGCTGAGAATATTTAGAGAGCTCCAGAAACAAATGTTTTCCTGGGTAGCAGATTACAGCAGATTGTGCTGTATGCCCCAGAATGCCCATTTATAGCATCAAATCAGTCCGTATTCCAGTGCAGCAACAGTATTTATGATTAAGGTCAGCTATTTCTTGCCAGAAGGTGGTTAACACTCAACAAATCTGCATTAGGCCAAATGCTCCTGTTCATGTTTTTATAAGGATCTGTGGCTATGGAATTTGTGCAAGGGATTTTCTATGTTCTTGAACCTGTAACTTAACCAGTTTAGTTGAATTCTTAAGCCTTTTTTTTACATTTTGATGTCCTGCTTCTAGTCATGGATGCCCAAACTGGGTGAAGCTGTTCAGTAGGGCTCCCATTAGTGCCTTTTTCGGTAGTTTAACTCCTAAAAACCTCAGGTAAAATACCCCAATCCTGGTGAAACTGAGTTTATTTTTGTCATGTCATCATCATTTTCATTTTGTATTTACTCAGTGTTGTTCTGATTCCTCTTCTGCATGATACTGCTAAATGGTGGAGCCAGTTACACAGTATAGATATTAAGGTGTATCAGTCATCTACTTACTGTGCTAAGACCACTAATGAAGATATTAAATAAAATGGTCAGAAAACCAGTGCCTGAGGATTGCCACTAGCACAGCCTCTCTGTTTTGCCACTGCTGCTTTCAGCATGCAAGGCATTGACAGCTTCTCTTTTATTTGACCCTTCAATTCAGTTTCCTGTGCTTCTACAGGTCCTTGTCTTTTTCCAGTTCCACCTGCCAGCATGCTTTACTGAAAAAGAAAAAAAAAAGAAAGAAAAAAATTAAAATGTTTTGCTCCATTTTTTCCCTCTAGAGAGTCAGTGGTCATACAGCCAATTAGGTGGGTCTGGTCTGTCTTTCTGACAATCATGTCACTTTTTACTACATTTTTGAATTTATGACTGAGGATCTGATTATTTTTCGGCATCTTCAAATGTACTGAAATGCTGTTGTACCGCTAGGTCAGATGAACAGTAAGTTGCCTTCATTTTTCCCTCTTCTCTTTCCCTGATATAGTTGCCGCCTTTTTTTTTTTAATTTTTTTTTTTATTGTTTGGAAGCACTGTATAAAGGATACAGTTATTCAGATCCCTTGTATCACCATTCTCTGATCTCCTATGTAATGTTTCGTTTAGTTGAATTTTAATTTTGTTTTCTAGAGATCGCAGGAGAGGTTTTGGTTTTTTGGGTTTTTTTTTTTTCAAGTATCCATTAGGGGAGAGACACAGTTTCCCTTCACCTCAGCATTTAAACTCTGAAGAGTCCTCTGACATCAGTGCTACTCCACTAGGCTCCTCCTGATCAGGCATATTTCAAGTGTGAGTCCTCTTATTCTAAAGCATGAAAGTAAGACAGGCTAAATGAATTTGAAATGTCAAGGTGTTTATTCTTTTCTCTCTGATTTCAGGAATAAATCTGAAATTAATGTAATTACTGGCTCCTGTGAATCTCACTCTATGAGTTCTGGCTTTGGCTGTGGTACCAACTGATGTATCCATCTCTGTTCACTAACTTGCCTTGCCCCCATAACCAGCCTCTTTATTATCTTTGAAACCTGAAGCCAAACATTTGTGTAAAATTTGCTTCTATTTCTATATTACTTTTAATATTAACCCTACACTTGCTACATGGAGATCTCAATTTTTCTTATTTTTTGAGTATTTCAAAAATATGTTTCACTCTTTGGCATGCTGGCAAAAATGCTAAGCATTCCTTATTATCAAATCCTGGAGCTTTTCACAACTCAGCAGTCTTTACTAATTACTTCCCTTATACATTTGCCATCCTGAAGTCATAAATCTGCTTGAATTGCATGCCATTTTATCCTGTAATTTAAACTAACACATCTTGATGTAGTATTCTTTGTATTAATGAATTTTATGTTAGTTCTCCTGCTTCCAAATAGCCTCAGAAGGATCGTCAGACACTCAGCACAGCAAAAGCAAGACCTTTTATCATTCTTGTTTAAAAGGAATTTTACTTAAAATATTCTGCCTGGGCTATTGGTCTCCATATGTGTTGGTGCTGCATTGGAAGTCTCTTCACCTGGGTGGGAAAAAATGTCTGGTGTGTGGCTGAGCCGTGGACCACTTGTGAAGACTTCATCAGACATGGCAGAAAGTGAAGAGCAAATCTGTTCTGCAGTTGCTGCAAACCAAGCTGTTGGCCACTATTGATCACGACCTCTGTGCCAGGGTATTTGCTGATGCAATGAGCCAGACCCACTGAGGCTCTAGTTAGAGCCTGGCCTGTGTCCCAGCCACCTTCTCCTGACTTCACTTTCTGCTCCTTTCTCCAATACCTTCTTGCAGTGCAGCACCAGTGAGGGATGACTGTAATATCCACCTATGCCCTTCTTCCTCCATTTGAGACATGATGAGCTGTCTCACCTTGCAGCTGTGTTCATTTCAGACCATTTCAAATGCCTTTAAATTCACCCTTGGAAGGGATGGTTTCATCATTTTGTCTCACTGGGAGCAGTGGTTTCAAGTTGAAATAATGCTTTGTAATTGAAAGGCAACTTCATTCTTCCATAAATAATAACTTGCTGGAACAGGATAGAAGGGAATGCCACAGTCTCTTAAATCTCTTAATGATCTCTCTTGTGATTTCTGCTCATGCAGCATAGGGATATGATATAGGTCAGCCTAAGCATGGTCTTCTCTGTGTTTAAGAGCAACCTTACTAATTCTTATTTTCCCCTTAGGCTAAGTCTTCTAAAGCTTTTGTGTTTTTTCCCTGTAGTATTCCAGTGTACTTCTTCTCCACCCCACCCCCTCCTTCTCCTCTATCCTTTGCAGTTGCACAAGCATTACTAGCTATCCAGTGCTCATGAGCAGTGCTGTAAAAATGTGTTTGGACCAAGGAGAATTTTTTGAAAGAGAAGTATGTTTCAATTTTGGTTTCTTTTTTCAGAAGGGATCCTAATTAGTTTAGGCAGGGGGTGAATAAAGAGCATAAAAACTTTCTACTCAGACAGCTATTGCTCCCTTCACGTGTATTTAAATTTCCTAGTACACAATAAAGAGCACATAAATTCAGCAAAGTGATGAGCAGGATGGTTTAAATGTACTTTGGGTGCTACCTACATTTGCTTACAACTTGGCATCATCCAGAATCTCTTGAGAAAGGGAAAGGCACCTAGAAATACAGCTCTCTGGGGGCTAGTAACTAGCAGAAATGAAGAGGGTTCTGGCAGCCTGGCTGTGCCAGATGGGGAGCATTGTTGAAGGGAGAATTGCAGCAGAGACATTGGCAATTTCATGGGAAGTACAGCTGCACACAGAGGAGCTCTGACTGCTCTTGATGTTTGACAGGTGTTGCTGAAGAATTATCCAAAAGCTGAGCCTGAGCTGTGTGGTGTAAGTCCAGAGCTGAGCTTTGTCAGCCCTTAGGATAAAGGGTAGTAGCCAGGATTTCTGGGGAATATTTCTTATGTATCAGCTTTTCTATTTATCTAATCCCATGATCAAAAGGAAGGAAGTTAGGCAGTCCATATTTGTGTGTTTTCAAGAGAAACATTCAGGATATTCTTCCTTCATCTTAACATTCTCTGTATCCAGTAGTTATTAAAAAAACAGAAGTATTTGTAGTAATGTAAGGTCTTGATGTTTTGATTCCATATATTGTGATATAATTAAGGGTTGAAAACATTAGAGGAGTAAAGTTCATCACTCTTATGCCTCTCCCTTTGCTTACCTGGGCTGTACTGGCTGTAGTGCTGTGCTGTTTCTGTATTGTGGATTAGCTGGAGTGTTCTCCATGTACAGCATCTCCATTCCACTCTGCTGTCTGCTCTCCTACAGGGTTGATTGAGCTGCTACTTCAATAACTGGGCTACAGCTGACCCAGCTTGCTCCAAAAAAGCACTAAAATTCTGCTGTGTAAAGTTAAAAGAGGAAGGGTTTCTGGGTCTGATTTGCCCTTTCCAGAAGTGAGCCAGAGATTTTGTCGACCACTTAGTAATTTTCCCATACCTTCCACTACTGAGAGTTCCTCTATAGCCTTTTAATCTGGTGCAATGAGCATTGCCTTTTTAACAGTTCCAGGAAGTGAAGCAAGACAGGTTATGCTGAATGCCCATTCCCCTGAGTTCTTGTTTTTCTGTATCTTGCTTTCATTCTTTGGGGCCCTAATCCTCTCATGTCACACATTTTCTGTTCAACTTTTCTCCTCTGCTAATCTGTGGATTTGTTCTGCTGTCCTTCTTAATCCACAGGAGCCTGGGTGACCTCAGGAGACACCCTTGGCAAGAGGCTTTTCTCGATTTGGGTAACATTGATTATTTCTCTTGCATTGCTGAAAACCAGCATTTGCCTTTCAAACCATCCCTGAGTAAGACTGAGCTGCTTAACCACTTGCCTGCAAAAATCTGCTCACTGCAGTCCACTCCTAATGAGACATGAGCTCTCAGTTGAATATCATGCTCAGCCATTCCCACATCTTGGCAAGTTGTGGAAAGAACTTTTTGCATCTGCCAAAGTATTGTACAGGAGATAAACCAAGTTAAACTTTAATTGCTAGAATTTATTTCTGTGTATATGTTGGGCTGTAACTCTAAAAGTTCTAGTAACACTGTTCCAGTCCTGGGTAAAATAGAAAATCTGAAAATGGTTTCTGCAAAAAACTTTAGCCATAGCCCAAACATGGGATTTCTTGTCTTGTTTTTAAAAAAGTGAAGGAGCAAAACTTAGTGGTAACGGGAGGATGATGCTCAGTGGAAATACATATACTCAGAGGAGTACGGAGGGGAGCACTGGGAGAAGTTTGTGTAACTGGGGTGCAGTTACTTATCCCCATGTTACTGCACAGGTAAGAGCAGTGCTGGCTCACTCTGCTTTTGTGGGAGGGGGCAGAGGAGGCTGTGGGGAGGTGATGCTCACCAACATCCTGGGGGATTGTGGTACTTTGGTACAAGCTTTGAATGTACAGGGACTAGTCAGTCTGTGTAGTAGTTGGGGAAGTGATCCATAAAAGGTGTCTCTGTATGTTAGTATGGGTATTGTGAAATAACTGTATGAGCTTCCTTTTCCTTCATTTTATCTAGAATACATCTAGAAGTTCTCACTTCCCAGATGTTTCAGACATCATACCAAGCTTTCAGAGGAGCAGCTCTGTGCTACCCCTGAAAATGTGCAAAGTGCTCACACATACTCTCTGGAAACTTTTGCCAAGCAGAATGCAAAGTAAACACAAGAATACAAGAAAACACAAAGAAACCATCTGTTAAACCCAGAATCTTCTCTGGTGTTAAAGTTTCAGTGTCTGGAAAATGGGAACCCAGCTTCATGTTGTGCATTCAGGCTGTGTTATACTGCTCCTCACCCTTAAGCATGTCTTGATGCCCAGGATGTCATTTAATATTTGCCTAAGAGTATGCATGGCATATCACAGTGCAGGACTTGCTTTCTTTCTCCTTTGGTGGTTCTGTGAAACTAGGCTGGGCAGAACAGCAGCAGATAACCTCTCGTGTCCTGCAGTGGTAGAAGGGTAAGCCCTTTGGTCAGTCTTCAACTTCTGTGATTTCAAGAAGACCAGGAAGAAGGTAGGGTATTTTCAAGGTGTTTCCTTCCTGCTTGGGCAGGAGTTCCCAGGCTGTTAGCAATGCCCTCTCCTCTTGTCAGTGGGAGGGGGGGAGGTCTCCTCACTGCAGCAGATTTCCTTTCTCAGACTGCAACTGCTGTAACAGGATGTGCAGGCTAATGCAGTCAGTGCTGGGCAAGGGGGGCATGGAGAGACAAGGCAGCACTTCTTGGTGTAGTTTTTGCTCTTTCTTTACAGCCTTTGGTGGTCAGGTCCCTGTTTGCCCTTTGCAATGGGACAGAACTGGTGTTTATTGCCTAGGGGAGTTCATGTTCTCCTTTGGCCCCATCAGCAGAAGCAGCAGTGAGTGCTGAATACTTCTTCACTGTCTGGGCGTGATGAAAGCCCAGAAAACTTTTTTTTTTTTTTCTCAGAGAGAGAAATGAGGTGAAAATCTCCTAAATATACAAATATTTAGTTAGTTACAGTAGATGGGTATTTTAGGAGCTACGGGGAGCCTGTATACCACTGAAAATGCCAGGCAGTGTAATGTCTTTCCTCATGAGGAAACGTTTAGTGATACATGCTTTGTTACCTTCCATGGGTTTTGGCAGGGAGTCATTTATGTCAGTTTTGTGCTGCACAGACCTGACAGCTGCTTTTTTGAGTGTATAGTCCCTGGAGGCACAGGACAGGAGTGGACTGCTCCTGAAGGATTTAATTAATGAAAGAAGCATGTGCTGGTCTTATTTGTTCATATGGATTTCCCTTGGTTTGTCCCAAGAGCAGTCAGGCTTCTGTGCCATTCTGTTCTGTTGCTGTGCACAAGTAGGTCTTACATGTATGGATGGACATGCACAACTGTTTTCCTGATTTCTTTCAGGAAATTTTCCCACTTCCTTTCAGAAGCAAGCACATTCTTTCCTGTAGTTAGAATATCATCTGTATTTTAACTTATTTTTTACAGTAGGGCAGAAGAGTGGACTTGACAGTATTTATTGATTTTTTTTTGCTGCTTCCCTTCCTTCTCCAAAGCACTTAAGATATTTTTAGATGCTTTCTTTAAGCTTTTTGGGAGAGAAGAGTGTCCACTAATAAATCAGCTGTCAGGGTTCACCTTTGTGAAGTCTTGGCTTTCTCATCTGGAGCTTGTGCCTTTTTTTCATTGTGACTTGCTCAGCACTGATGCACAGCACAAGTAAACACTGAGGGTGGGGAGGGGAGAAGAATTTGAAAAGTTTTATTTTACAAGCCTTTTGATATAAATGTATGTGATGAAAACACAGGGTAGAAAATAGCCCCAGGAGTGGAAGATGAGGGCTAAAATCCTGTAGGTTTTCATGCAGTGGAGTTTAAGAAGCTGAATTAAGATGGAAATAAACACCACACATCTTAGGACCAATACAGCCTTAGTTGAGTATTTGACTGTCAGAATACATTAGCATAGTAAATTCTGTATAGTCTCAGGAATTAAGGAGTAAAGAAGTCAGGTCAGGCTGAAGTTGAATGTCCAGTTCACAGGGAGGAGAGTGGTTAGATTACCACAAAGAGACTTTTGGATTGTGATTTATGAAATGCATCGCAGAACATTGACAGGTTGGATAAATGGGTTATTTCCCTTTTGTGACATTTTATTAAGTTTTCTAGCACTTGAGGTAATGTCTGATGATTTGGTGCTATCTGCCTATTGAGAAGGCTTTGATTTCTGATTTAGCTTGTGCCTTCATTTACCTCCTTTGGCTGAAAGTTTCATGAACATTTTCTACCTGCAGCATGACAGGCTGCTGTGAAGGGACATGCACTACTGTTCTAGGAAGCACATCCTAGAACATTCCTGTCCTAGCAGCACATCAAATGAAAGCATAGGAAGAATTTAGAGCAGCATCCTGGTGAGTGGAGTTTGTTCATGGATTGGAGAATGGGAGCAAAATGTTTGAAGAATAGCTGTATGGGTCTTTATTTTTAATGAAAATATGATGAGAGAAGTGAGGATAAATAGAAATGTAGACTCTACATTCCTCAGGGATATAGCAGTGGATATTACTCTCTTTGGTTCAGATAAAAGAACAGGTTGGTATTAAAACTCCATTTCATGTGAATGTTAATCCAAAAAGTATTTTGGAAGAAGAGCTTTAAAAAAAAAAAAAATCAAAATCACAAATCCTAATCAGACAGATTCTCAAATACAGCTGATTATACCATGGACTGGAAACACTGAATAAAACAAAAAATACACGACTATTTTTAATCATTATTATAAATTATATTTCTTTTTCCTAAATCCAGTATTTGTAGTTGTTTGGCTTGATTTTTTTTTTTTCCCCTGAGTGAACAAATCCAGATTTTCTCCACTTGGACATAGTTTTATTTTTAAACACGGCTTCCAGAAATGCATTTGTGTGGGATTGCAGTTGGGACCAGTGGAGAGCCATGGCACTCTGCCAGGCACTTGCCCTGTCCCTGCAATACAGATGGATTGCCAGGGTTCTGGAGAAAAACAACCCCAAAACTTTAAACAAATTATGCTTAATGGAAATAAACATTTTTTGCCCTTCACTCTAATGATTTGGGTAATGTGCTGGCTGTGTGTTTCTGGAGGAAGGGGGAAGGGGAGAGGAGGGCAGAGATGGAGCTCTGCGTGCCTGCAGCTTGCTCTCCAGTGGATTCTCTGGAAAGCCTGTGGGAGAGGCTGTCATTTCTAAGCTTGGAGCATTTTGTAACTTTCAGCCCATCCTTCTATTAAAAGGTGGGCAGGCTGGCTGTAGCCAGCTATGATAAGAGCATTTATCTGCTGGCTGGTTTCTTCCATACATGGATTTGAAAGACCAGGAAAGGCATACAGAACCCTATAGTCATTTAGGTTGGAAAAGACCCTTAAAATCAAGTGCAACACACCAATAAACCACATCCCCCAGTGCCATATTTACACATCTTCTAAATACCTCCAGGGATGGTGACTCTAACACTTTCTAGGGGGGCATCATGTTCTAATGACTGACTTCTTTCAGTGAATATTTTTTTCTTAATATCCAATCTAAATCTCCCCTGGTACAATTTGAGGACATATTTCCATGTCTTATCACTTGGGAGAAGAGACCAGCAGCCACCTGACTGCAGCCTTTCAGGTGGTTGTAGAGAGAGATATGGTCCCTCCTTAGCCTCCTCTTCTCTAGGCTAAACAGGGCCAAGGTGCTATACAAGTACAGGGGGGACAATCCCTGCCCTGCTCCTGCTGGCTGCACTGTTGCTGACACAATCCAGGATGCCACTGGCCTTCTTGGCCACCTGGGCACAGCTGGCTCATGTTCAGCTGCTGTCAAATGGCACCCCCAGGTCCTTCTCCACCAGGCAGCTTTTCAGCCACTCTGCCCCAGCCTGTTGTGCTGTGTGGGCTGTTGTGAGTGACCCCAGTGCAGAACCTGACACCTGACCTTTGTTGTCCTTGTACAGTTGGTCTTGACCCATGGATCCAGGCTGTCCAGATCCCCCATGCAGAGCCTTCCTGCCCTTCAGGAGGTCAACACTTCCACCCAATTTGGTTTGAATTGCAAACTGTCCGAGGGTTCACTGGATGCTCTTGTCCAGATCATTGATGATGGCACTGAACTGCACTGGCTCCAACTCTGAACCCTGGTAAACACCAGCTGTAGCCAGTTGCCCACTGGATGCAACTCTATTCACCACCACTCTCTTGGCCTGGCCATCCAGACAGTTTTGTACCCAGAGGCAGTGCCTCCATCCCTGTCACGTATATGCCTTGTGTATTTATGGTGTACAGCGTTGGTGCTGTCTTCCATGTCATGCACCTGAGTTTTGCTGGGTTTTGGTGATAAGTGACAGTGGTGTGAAACCAAGACCTGGTTTGTAAATGGGTCAGCTGTATTACCTACTTAGTGGCTTGTCTTCATTTTTTTTTTTTGTCTTACTCTGAGTTAGGATTAAAAACACGGAGGAGATGAATTTTTTCATGTTCAGACTTGGTTGTTTATTACATTTTATTTGTAGTACAGAGAGTTTTGCAACACTTCTAGCTACCAGCTAAAAGCGAGCAAAATGGAGACAAATTTAGCTAGTTACAAGGTCTTTTAAAGCTAATCAGTCTAATAAGGAGTTAACACTTACATAATTTCTACTTTTGACTCAATAACCAAACACTTGTGACCTGTAGCATAGCACTAACTATCCAACACAAAACTACTCCCTGAAACGAAGAATAAGAAAGAAGAGACAACACCCAAGAGGGTCCATCTTGTCCCATACCTATTACTATATTCTAAAACCCCAAATTTCAAATCCTTTACCATGTGAAGTTACACACTTTTATTCTAACTACACACCTGTGACTCTATCGCTTAAATTTGGAAGCCTTCTCCAAGGCCTTAAGTCAAAAGCAGTGCTTTCCTGGGGGTCAGTGTCAGAAAGTACAGAAAGTTCAAAACTCCCAAGCTTCTGGGTTCCAGCACTGGTTGGGTTTGGTTTTTTAAAATAAAGAAGTGCAGAGTATGCTGCAGGCTATAGCCTACCTCACAGAAAAAAAGGCACCATAGATGGATCTCTGTTTCTTCAAGCTGGTGCTGATAAATCTTTTCTCTCACTTCTGTTGCTATGGTGTTAGTTCTTTGCAGTAACAAACCTTTGGGTGATCATGTCAAATGCAGAGATTTCTTGAAGAGAGAGATGCTGAAAGGGAAGGGACGGGAAGTAGGAGGGCTCAAATTCCAGCTGATGAAAAACAATGAATCAGTGTTTGTCTCAGCAGAAGGCCATCAGAATTTTTGCACTTTACTTTCTCTAACTTGTTTTTGGGTCTGATACTCCACTTGAAAAAGCTTCTTTTTACCTTCTCAAATCTTTTTTTTGTCCTTCTACTTTTACTTTTTTTTCTTACTGCATAAAAGGAAGGTGGATCTCTTCCAAATTCCACACAGCCCAGGAATATTTGCTTTCCGCAGCATGGCTCTAAACACAGAGAACTTATTCTTGCAAATGCTTTGATCCTCCAATCCACAAAATACTGGATCAAATTTTGAAGTTTTTTTGTGGCTAAAATGTACCTGCTGTCCTTGTTGAGGCTATTGAAGTGGTTGCTGAACTTCCTTCCAGAGAATCTTCTTTATCATGCTGTTGTTTCTCACATTGCTTTAATGGGGTAGGGGAAGAAAAACAGTGTTAGGGGGGAGTCTTTTTAATGCTTTCCAGTGTGCAAAATATGTGCATTTGGTTTCATTCTCAAAATACGCCTGTTGCGTTTAGCTGGCACAACTGTTGGGAAGAAGTTATCTTGCCCAGATGTCTTATGCTTGTGGAAAACACTGTGCTGGAAATGCCTGGATTTGCCTTGAAGGCTTACTTCTATTCTTGGGTCAAGGCTGAAAGGGAGGACTATTTTCTTGTTTTCTGAATGTTTCTGTGTTGATCAAGCTGAAAGTTCAGGAAGAATGTAGAGGGGTAACCAATCTCAAGTAGTTACTTGCTTACTGCATTTCAAACTGCAAGTCCTGAAAATGAATTAATTCCAAATTTTGTACCTTGGCAACTGTGAACTTTCTGATCTAGTTAACTGGACCCTTTGTTTTGCTATTTCCTTCCAAATGTGATGGGCAGGTGGGAAAAATTCAGAAGCAGCGCTGTGGTCATCTGAGATGTATTTTAAGGATATTAACTGATTGTTCTGAAACTTGGTTGAAGAAGTTAATTTTCTCCTTCTGCATCCTTTATCGAAGCTGCAGTTCACTTCATTTTGCCTTCTTTTTGCAGATACTTAGGCTGTCCCCTAGCCTTTGCGCTGCACTACTTGTGAGAGTGAAAATATGTCAGAACAGCCAGACCTTCTGTGGACTGCCTCACCTGGCCACAGCTTACCCATCCCTAAGCATTTACACTGAGTCTGTCCTGTTGGTCTCTTGGCTTGTAGGGAGTGACTGCCCACCTGTGAGCGGTGCCTCTGTTTGTCTCCTTGGAAGAGAGACACACACTGTGTTTTCCAGTTGTATTGGAATCTGAATAAGGACTTCAAGGGGCCCCAGTGCATGACTGTTTGTAGGAGCATATAGTAAGGGGCAAGCAAAGGTGGACTCTATGAGAAGAATTGGCAGTCTTTTGGTTTTCCTTTGTGCCCTATGTACCTTCAGTTATTCTGCTCAGGGAAGCCTGGCCCAGATAAGAGTGCCTACACAAGAAAAGTAATTCAGCTCCATGGATCAGTTATATTAGCAACTAGCAAATTAATATAAAGCTAATAGGTCTCTGCTGGTTTAGTTTTATTGTTTGGTCCTGTCTTTACCTTCCTTAAGGCACTGACTCCTTAATTCAAAGCAGGGCCATTTCTGTGGGATGGGAAATTTTATTAGGACAAAACTCAAGCTAATGAGACAGAAAACGGCATCAGCTGCAGCCTGTTCTGCCCAGTACTCCTCTCCCTCCTGTGCCTCTCACACCCTTCTTTACCAGAGTTGAAAAACAAGAAAGCAGCAATAGAAAGGATCATGCAGGTAAAATCAGATGCTAACTTTAGTGAGCGCACATCCATCTTCCCTCTCAAAGGTGTTCCTGGTTTGGTGTTTACAAGGTTAAGTTGCCACTGATGCAGTAGTCTCACAACTGGTTGAATTGAATCTCACAGCTCTTGTGCTGTGAGCAGCCTGGTGTGTTGGCTAGAACATGAGCCAATTCTGGCACTTACACTGAACTAATATTAAATCTGGTAAGTAGCTTCATGGGATCATCCAGTTCCATGAGCATCTTTGGGGTCTGCAATACATCATCTTGATCAAAGTAGATCTGGCATTAAATTTAGACTTTTTTGCCCAGTCAGGTGTTGAAAATCTTGGTGAATGATGATCCTGCCACCTCTGTGGGACTCTGCTGTAACCAGACTGCCCTTGTGGTAGATGTTTTTTTGCCTGATTTAGTTAGAATCTCTATAGTTTTGGTTTATATCCTGATAAATCCAAGCCCTCACAATAACATTGGCCAGCTCTCTTAGGATCCTTGCATGCATCTCATACAGGTCCAGTAGGTTTCTTTGCATTGATATTTCATCAAGAGAGAATTCTTCAATCCTTTTCCAGTGCAGGTGGTTCCTCTGCTCTTGAACCCTGTATTGGGTACTGGGACCAAGCCCTCTAAAACATTATCACTGTTTTTATGCCTTCCTGTGCTGTCTGGAGCAGACTTTCTACACACCGCACTCCAAATCTTTGTCTCCTCTCCAGCTAACTGCCAAAGTCTGCTATTTGGAATTGTCTGGGAGTGGCACCCCTCCTTACTAGCTAAGTAGGTGTCTCAGTGGCAGATGAATTTCCATAGATCCTGTGTCACTTGCTTTTATGTTACCTTTATTTGTGTCCTGGGTGCTGTTTTGTGCAATCCCAGTGGGCGAAGAGCACAGCTGACCTTCTATTAGTGGTGTTAATCCTTGTTAGCTCATTCCTTTTGCATGTATGTGAATGTACCAGGGAAGTGTGTGAACATACTGGGAAACTGAGCTGAAGAGTTGGTATAGGGTGGAGAAGCACAGGAAGATGTTTGGATGGAAGGTACTTGCTGGTGACTTCGCTGTTTTTCATGGAATTAGAGCTACACTGCAGAGAAATAAGTGTCTTAGTAAAATTTTCTAACATTCAGTAATGTGTAAATTCTCAGGGATTTGGATAATATGCCAAAACAAAGGCACTGTGTAAAGTAAATGTCATCTGTGTGGCAGCAACACCTTGGATCCCCCATGTATTAATAAAATGTTTCTCTCCGATTTCTTCAGCTTGACCTCACCAAACCCATTGAAGATCAGGGCCCTTTGGATGTGATCATACACAAACTGACAGATGTAATCCTTGAAGCAGACCAGAATGACAGCCAATCACTGGAGCTGGTTCATAGATTCCAGGTAAGTGGTTCTTTTTGCATTTCAAGCAGGAGGATGATACTGGTGTAGCAAATTCAGTCTGATTACTGTGCAGTTTGTAGGGGTTTGATGAAAAGAGATGTCTGGCACACTGCTGCCTTGCTACTGATAGCACAGAAAAAATGGTTTTGGCAGTTTAAAATGTACTTGCACCTTGGGAAGGCTTTGTTTTGTATCAGTAAGGTTAGTTAGAACTGGTTTCCCACCAAATGTTCTTATGTAATTTCAAGAGTATTAGTGCTGCTCACAAGAGGAACAGGTGTTTGCAGATCACTTTATGAGCATCTTACCATGACAGAAGCCACTGAATTAGTTTGGCCAGTTCTGTCTAGTCTTCCCAGTTCCTGGAATGCTAATTTCTGCAGCATCAAGATTACTGTGAGTGACTCTGTCCTCTAGTGCTGAAAATTCTGGTATATATTTTTTTTCCCCCTCAAGTTTACATTGAAGGTCAGAAATATGCAGGGTGTAGTGGGACAGAGAACTGTTTTCCCAGAGAAAAAGTGTCTTAAAAATTCTCTCCCAGTGCCTTCCAAACTTTTTTAGTTTGGAAGATAGAGGATGAGATGGAGGGTAGGGCCCCTGCACACAGGTGTCCAAATGATATCCTCTCTCCAATAAAGTAAGGCCTTAAGCTTTTGCTTCTACAGGAGTCTGAGTTGTGCTACATCACTGACATGCAGGAAGCTCCCACAGTAGTAAAACATATAACCAGGATCCAGTGGCACAGAGCACAGGCCTTTCTGTGTTGAATTGCAAGCCAGAATGTCTTTTTAGAGTAAACTCTCACGTAGCTTTGTTTTCCAGGGCAGAAATTATTTGGAAATGGCTGCCTATCTGCATCTGTCCTTTATTATTTTTAAGATGTTGAAAATCATTAGAAATTAAGGGAAGCATATTCCAAAAGAAAAAAAAAATTGTAAGAATAATTTTGTATAAATTGTGTGGGATGGGGTTGTTATTTTGGGTTTTTAAAAATAAAATCAATGAGCAACCTAGAAAAGGAAAAATTACCCCTTGTGAGAAAGTTTGTGTGAGTGAGGTGTTATATAAACACTGTGGTATTTCTGGCACCTACACACAAGTGGAAATAGTGTGGTTCTCTTATTGTTAAGTTGACTGAAAAAGTTTTGATGATCTTAACCAGACCAAACAGTGCAAAATTCATTATGCTTTTTTCCTGCTATTGAATATAAATGTGACAGCAAGATGATACCTGGCAGCAGTCTTACTTACTGTTGGCTCCATAAAGCAGTCTTGCAGGAAGCAGAGAGCAAGGGATCCTTGACCACAGGAGGAGGAGTGATTTGCCAGACCACATTTATGACCTTTTTAAGAATGGCATTTTTTTATGTCTGTGTTATAGAGGCCTTGACCATCTAATCTGCAAAGAACTAAGGATGAAACTGGCTTCATATTTACATGACTCTGTGTCCCTGCTCTCTGGAGTCTGTGATGAGCCCTTGTAGGGTCTGGCAGAGAGGGCTAATAGAACAGGAAGCCTCTTGGCATGCCATTGTATGACTGTTTTCAGTTGCTTTGGAAAAATAAATTCCAGGAGAATGAAAATGGTATGGAGGAGCTACCTGTTGGCAGTGGCATTTTTAGCTCCAAAAGACCTTCAGGGCTGAGCTTTCTGAGGTCTTCGTGCTAGATGGATATGGTATGGACTGCAGTTTCTCAGGAGAATATTGGGGGGTGCAAACTGTTCTCCACTGCACTGAAAATCAGCAATGCCTGGCCATCTCAGACAAAGCTAAAGCGAAGACTCCATGCAGCACCTAGTGTAGTGGATAACAAGATGAAAAGTAGAGAAATACTGTTATTTGCTTTTTAGGACGCTTAAATCCTTATTTTGGGGGATGATGATGATTTGTAGAGATGATGGTCGGTCTCCCTTCCTACTCATGGTAACACAGGGCTGGACTGATGGAACACAGGTAATTAGTTAACTGTGAAAATGGGTTATAGTCCTCAGTGGTTCCTTCTTGACCAGAGGCACATGGAGGGAAGTCAGGTGAAGAGGCAGAGTCCCCTGGGTGCCTTTCACTTACTGGTGCAGCAGTTCTTGCCTCCTTGGTAAGAAAGGAAACCAACTACCACAGTTTCTGTCTTCCAGACAAAGTATATGGCTTTGAAAAGTGAGTATGTTTAGGCTCATGTGAGACATTGGGGAATCTTTGTTATGCTTTCATTAGAGCAAAATGCTCTCTGAGCAGCTGCCTGTCACATCTGTACAGGGGCTTAAGTAGCTTCATTCATTGCAGGTTCATATTGCATTCAGAATAATGGGTTGGGTGATGGAAAATCAATAGGGTTATTAATTTGTCTTTCAGAGCTTTTTCTGAACAGGTTCTCTTTGCGTTAGCCTACTTAAAAAGACAGATCAGATGCAGATTTTATGCCTAGACTTTTGCTATCAGGTTGATGAGAATTTAAAATATTTCCTCCCCTGCTGCACTTAAACTTCTGACTCTCCCACTCTGGAGTTGTCGAGGATGGGCTCTTCTACTCATGTTTGAGAAACTTTCTTAGGAGGGTTTGGGACTGAGATGAAGGAAAATGAGCAAGGTATTTTGGAAGAGAAGGAGGTACGGGACTTCTCAGCTGAGAAGAGGCAAGCGAAAAGCCAAAGGAAACTATTATGTCTTAGTAATTCTTTTCTAGTTGGGGGGACAGGTTAGCACAAAATTCAAATACTCCATTTGCACCTGAATTCACAGGCCAGTGCCCGTGTTTTATCAGTTTGAAAAATAATGATGTCTTAAATTATTGGAAGAGCCTCATAAACAGCAAAATTAATTAAAAATTTGTCATTCAAGTGCTAGGAGTTAGGATAGCTTCCCATGGGTAGGACTTGCAAGATGAAGGAGCAAAGGAATTTTGAAGGCTACACCGGGCAGCTGAGTACTCAGAAAGTTTCTTTGAGATATACAGAGAATAAAAATGTAACAGAGAAGATAGTTCCCCCTTCCCCTTGCCACATCCCTCATTTCTCCAAACCACTGCAGAAACCTCTTTTAGATTTAGAGACAATTTTGAGGTGAGTGTTTGTTGAAGACCCAATACACCTTCACCTGTCCTTTTGGAAGGAGGTGTCTGTGAAAAGAGACCATCACAGCCTAAGACAACAAAAAGGAGCTTTTAAGACTAAATCTGATGCAAACACTTTAGGCAAGCTTGTGTTTACATCTCTTTTTCCCTTGGAAAATGTTGACATGTTTTTACAAGCAGTCATTGTCATGTTTCTGTATGTGGGAAAACACAAATCCAAATGGCATTATTGTTTCTTTAGCTTAATTGTTTTCTTTTGGAATATTTTTTAATGGAACTTTGTTTAATATTAAACAAAAACATTATGTAAGTTTTCTTACTTAGTAATAAAAGCAAGTCAATGAATCAGTGAGTCTCTCATCATCTAATGACCTATTGTTTGCAATAGATATTGTATCAAATTTCTGTTAAAATATTTTTAGAAATCATTAGTTACCCTTTTTTAGGTAAAATGACAAGTTGCTCTATTCTCATCTATACACAGGCTTCTCAAGGAAAGTAGTTTTTTTTTAATTGCTGGGTTTTATCCAGAGGTATTTAATAGGGGACATGAAATATTTGGTCTCCTTCTGATTTCAAGTTTCATTGCTGGCCTTCTGCCAGTAATGGGGCTGGTACAAAGCATGACTTAACATCAGGCCTGGAATACAAGCAAAAGACAATCTGTTAAAATCCCTTGTTTCTTCTTGTTTGCTTTTATTATGTCAAAGATTAGAAGGAGAAAAACATAGATGTTGTCTGGGTCAAGCTGAACTGCAGCCCAAGGACAGAGCCCTTTCAAGCTATTGTTGGAAAGCCTAAATATCTTCCACACTGTTGCCTGTGTGGTTGGAGTCTGCTGTTGGACATCAGTCTTCAGTAAATCTACCGAAGTAGAGAGCAGAGTTGTTTTGCTGGAAGAACAAGAGAAGACTAGAAAGTTCAAAGTTGAAAGGTTGTGCTTGTGCTGAAGAGAGTACTGCTGTACTGTCTTGGCTTCAGTGTTTCTCTTTTCCTTCTTCCATGGCTTCATTTTCAAGTTCATGTCTATAGTAGCTCATCTCCTTTCAAATTAATTAGGCAGAAACCCTTTATGTTTATGCAGATCTGTATTTCTGGTAGTAGAGCCACTCTGTGCCATGGGAAGTGTGCTGTTACTTAGGCTACATCAAGAGTTTTCCAGTCTCTGAAGTGATCTTCACAGGTCACTTACTGGTGCTACAGTTCTGCCATCTTGGTAAGAAAGAAAACCAAATACCCCAGTTCCTGCCTTCTAGACAAAATATATGGCTTTGAAAACTGAGTATGTTTATAGTACATGATGCCTGAGTGTGCAGCATTTTCTAGCAAAGAATCAAAGTGTATGAAAGGTTTCACATCAGCTACTATAATTGCTCCTGGGAAAATAACAACAAAATTGACTTTTCTTATTGTAATTTCCTGTTGTAGAGAATTGGTGTAAGGCTAATATTTTTAAGTTGCTTATTTAAAGTGGTTTCCTGTGCATGGGTATTGAAACTTTTTTTTGTATGTGTTGGTGATGTACTGGTGAGAGGTGTGGGAGAAGGGGAACGTGCTGGCAGCTTAAAGGCCCAAGGGGAAGCTGGATGATTTCCTTTGGAGATCCTAGTGCAACTGGATGGTTTTGTTTTTGAATGCAGAGTTAATGCTTTGTGATGGAAAGCAACAAATAGCGTGTGAGAAAAAAAGCAGAGTTATGAGGACTTGGGTGCATTTTGATGCTTCTGTCCCCTGCACAATGTCAGCAGTTAATCTCTAGCTGTGTTCAAACAGGACACATACAAACACACTGACTTTGTTCTCCACTGAGAGTCTTTGAAAAGAGGGTGTTTCTGGATTCTGTTAAAAGGAGAGATGTGTGGCCTGTCCCCAAATGAGCTCTAGGAGACACTTCAAATTCAAGGTCTTTCCTTAGAAGACACAGATCTTCACTGCTCTGAGTTTTGCCATTCCTGTGCTTTCTGGCTGTCCGAGTTCCTAGGCCTGGAAATGGAGAAGAGCTGGAGAATAGTACCTGACATAGATTTAATGCCGACAAATTTCCTCACTTTGTAAAGAAAGCTGATTTGCTCAGAGTTCAAAAGTCTTTATGTGTGTTTCAAGGGGCTGTTGCCTTGTGCTCAGTACAGTTCTTCTTGATATTAGAGTAGTTTGTTAAAGTTCTCCAGACTCTAAATGGCTTTTGGAAAACAGCTCCCACCTCCTTCATCAGTTTTTTCATGCCTGCCTTGCAGAGCTTTTTTGGAGGCTCCTTAAGGCAACAGTATGAGAAATCAGTCACTGGAAAGTCAGCTTAGATGCTCATTTCTCCTGACATGTTGACTGGCATAGAATGGCCTTGAGATTGTGTCTTATTCCTGTTGAATTTTGTTATACTGTGGCAAGATTAGTGCTTGGATGGTCTTTAAATATGGTTTAGGGCTATTACCACTAGAAATAAAGCACTGTGAGGTTCCCTTACAGAAAACAAAAAAGCCAGGCTCCCTCTGGAAATACGTAGAGTAACATGAGCCAAATTAACAAGTAGAATACATGTGTCCAGGGGAAGCGAGGATGGTTCTCAATGCTGAGGTGAGAATCAGGAAGGTACAGGAAGGTACACAAGGAGCTAAGAGACAGAAAAATTATTCTCTCCTTGGAGGGCAGTAAAGGTGATGGAGTCCACAGACAGGAGGAATGTATGTGTGAGGGGAAGGATCAGTATAGTAGGGGCTGGGCCAGGATGGAAGTCCAGGGAGCTTGAAGTCAAGGTGAAACCAGAGACTGAGGTGCATGTGTGGCTACCACAGTGTAAAAGGTAGAGCTCGTACGTGCATCAGAAGTGCTGCAGGAGAGTTGCTGTCAGAGCTTTGCTGAGGACATATTTCAGAGCTGTGACATGTTCTGGGTGCTGTGCTTGCCTGCTGCCCCATCAGGGTACAGGCTGTCTGTAAGGAACTTGTCCTCTCAGCATGCTGGGAAAGACACACAGTGTGGTAACTCTGTCTTTTAAATGGAGGCACAGGGGGACTAAATGAGCTGTCTTGGTACACTCTAGAGATGTTGAGATATTCAAGTACAGTTTCACTGTCAGCAAGTTCAAGCTAATGCCCTAATCACTGGATCATGCTAGCTTACAGGGTGAGTCTTAGGCGCTGCATAAAAGGGCACGTATGCATAGACATGTGTGGGTGTTTAAGAAGCATTAGGTAATAAGATACTCTGGCTCTAAAAAAAAAATAAAACCTCATCTGTATTTGAAAGCTGATTGCTCTGCTTAAGATTCTGGATGTACTAGGGGCAGGGGATTCATGAAAACTGTATGTTCTGGGGTTTAGTGACTGGAAATGAACCCAGCTTCTGCTCCACTGAGCTGATGAGGCTTTTTATCCAGGCTGTACTGCAAGGGTGAGGCAACAGCTGGTCTGACAGTCTTGATGACCAGCTGTGCAGAAGGCCATCCCTTACTTTTCCCATGAGGCAGCAAGGTTGAACATACCTTTGAGAAATGAATGGTTTGTGTTCTGCAGGGATTACTAAATATGTCAGACACACTAAGTATGTCAGACACAAGTATTGCCACTGAGGGTTGCCTCATGCCTTATGAAGGAAAGCTGCTTGTGTTTTGTGGGTGATGCAGTAGGTTCATTAAACCCCTGTGCTGGCTCCTCTTAACCTCAAATGAATAATCTCCTTTCAGCAGCCGTCAGTTCAGACTATATAGTCACCAGAAAGTAACAGTTTCCCAGTACTGGGGTGGACAAGTCTGAATCCCCAATTAGTATCTGGAGCAAAATCACTTTCTGGGAATAGATTACGCTGTTCTTTTCTCTCCAGCAAAGTGTGTTTCCTCAGGCCATCTTGTCATACTCTGAAGTATCTTTTGTAGTATGTTTTCTTTTTTGAAAAATAAATTTAAATGGAGTAGAACTTAATGGAAGTCTATTAATTGCAGGAGCTTTTGCAGGAATGGATTTAAAGAAGTAAGTGGAAACATTAGGATGGCTTTGGGAGGACAGGTGAAACAAAGAAAGTTGCTAACTTTGGATGTATTTGTCTGATTTTAGGTAGAGTAAGATGGATGCATGTTTCCCACTGACTTTATAGAGCCAGGCTGGGGCCATGATGCAGGAATTCAGCTTCTGTTCTAAGAAACAGAAGGAAGTTTCGTTGGGTTTGCAAGGCCAATACCTGGCAGCTGTGTCTGTGTTCTGGGCCTAAGTGCAGTAGTGCAGTCATGACCTCAGTGAATGGGGAATTGAGTTCCCAAGATGAAGATCCGTGAGGTCATTACCTTTACTTTGTTCTTGTTGACAGAAGAGTATGAACCTAGAGAAGTAGCAAGCAATGAAGACACAGCGAAGCAATCTCTTCAGCTCTGCCAAAAAAAATTTCAGCCCTTATCATCCAGCCCTTAACACTGTCTTCGGCCCAACTAGAAGACAGCAATAAAAACAACATAAAAGAACGCAGATGTGTTTCTGAGCCTAGTTCAGAGAGTTGTGGTATTCACATGCAGTGATTGAATGCAAGGCTGACCCCAAGATAGCTGTGTGCCATCTTTCTTCTCCTAATGTCTTTTCTCAGCCCTGCTCACAGTTCTTATTGTGGCACTTGGCCACTGGCTCTCTATGAGCTGATATGCTTGCAGCACAGGTTTTGCTACTGATAGAGTCTACAGGAGGAATTTGCCATCTAAATCAGTTAGCTGTCATGTTTGTGTTTGTTTCAAGTGTCAGTGTTTTGACTGTCTCAGGACTTTTTGCATTGCCAAAGTCCATTTGGCTCCCCTTGAAGAGAAGCTGGACTTTTAACATTATGTATTCTCTTCCCAATTATTTTCTCATTATTTTTCTACACTCTTCAACCAACCTAATGCCATTTTCTTTCTATATATTGTTTTGCAGGAGTACATTGATGCTCATCCAGAAACCATTATCCTAGACCCTCTCCCGGCTATTCGTACACTTCTGGATCGATCCAAGTCTTATGAGCTAATTCGGCAAATAGAGGCATACATGCAAGGTAGGCCAATATCTGTGCTCCCTGGAGGCTTTTACTGTGACTAGAGAAGAAAGGAGCTTCCTTCTGGAGGCTGGATGTGGAGTTTGAAGTAGAGGTTTTGGGCCCCTTGCATTGTCTCTTCATGGGAGCACAAACACTGAAGCATTTCTGTGTCACAGGATTGCCCTCTGGAATCCTGTGCTCTTCTTTTTCCATATACACAAAGGAGGTTTGTATCTGATTAAAAATACGATGTGGATTTAATGGGGAGCATATTTACCACAGTGAGCACTCTCACTTCTCTGGGAAACATTGTCTTGTTGTGATCTGGTAAATTGAAATGACTGTATGAAGTCAGCAGCTTGTAATAAGTATCCTGAGGACTGAAAATGAGGCAGAAGAAGAAAAATTGTTTTTGGAAAGGGCCAAAAGAAAGTATAAAGAGAGCTAAGGTCTTTGAGAAGTACTGGAAACCTATTGCACAGGTTAATTGCTAGGAGGAACTTAAATGCAGATCTGGTGCTGGCTTGTTACCTGACATAAACTATTGTCCTTAATTGGTATCATTTGTGCTGTATTCCATGTTAGGAGTCATGCCTTTTCAACCTGAATGATTCTATTACCTTCTAATTTTAACCATTGCAACTTTTGGGTTAAGTTAGTCAGTCATTTCCCTTTCTACTTCTGCTACTATCATGTTCTTGAAACATTTATTGGCTTTTGAATTTAAATCTAGAACAGCTCTGAAGTAACTGTTTCATATGTTAGATGACTGTAGTGGGGGGAAATTGCATTTATGAACTATGTTCTAATGGGATGTTATTGGAAATACCATTGAGATTGTGTTATCACTGTTTGATGGGCAGGTAAGAAGCTCAGTAATTTGTCTTTTTATAGTTGTGGATTTTTGGACATATTATTTGCGTAAAACCTGCCTGGTCCCACTGGCACTGTTGTTATGTAGAAATAAGACTAATAAATCACAGCACTCCCCCTTGTCTTTTGGAATCTCTTAGAGAGAAAATCCTCAGTTAGTTTAGAAGGATTTTGTTTTGGAGTGGCTATTGCTGTTTGTGAGTGGGAGAAAGATGGTGAGGGAAACCTGTGGTTGGGATTTTGTTCGAACAGCAGAGATACTCAGTAGAGTTTGGTTTTGTTCTTGTTTTTTCTTAAATTGCTATCAGTACTATTGTTATCCATGTAAGAACAATATGTTTGGGAGAGCCTCCAGTTTTTGCAAGTAGTTTGTTTTCTGCCTATTTCAGCCTCCTTTGGTCAAACTGATAAGAAAAAGAAATAAGTGCTTAAGAAAGAAAAAGGAAATTTGTATTCAGGTAAAACCAACAAAAATAAGCTGTTAATGAAGTTGAGGAATGAAGTAAGGAATGGCATTGTCACTGGCTGCTGCAGTGTTTGCTGACTATATTTCCTCTGACCCTCTGTCCCCCTCCCCCCAACACTTTCCTCCCCAGTCCTATCTTATTTCTGTCTCATAATCAGAAATATCATGACCAAGACCTTGAACCAACTCTGTATTTAGCAGGGGAAATCTCAGGAGAGATGAATAATTGTCTAACTTCTTGTTCTGGCCTAAGTAGATCAGCCTCTGTATTCCTGCACATGATGATCTGCAGTAAGAGAAAAGTTACACCACTCTTGACAGTGCTGTGGGTTTTTCTTCCTTTCCTTGTTTTCACTTGCTAAGTTATGTTTTCTCTATAGCATCTACCATCTCATATCCCAAGGCCATGAGCACTCAGAAAACCCAAACAAGAAGCAATACATCTGTGAATAGCATGAGCTCTTAGGAGCCACATCTTTTATTGTCCTGGAATTTCATTATGGAAGAAACTACGAAGAAAATAATATCCTAGTCTTTATCTGTAACTAGAGAGTCTTTTCTATCACACACCACAAAATTAGTCTAATGGGTTAAGTTCAGTGCAAGAGATTGTCTCTTCCAAAGGAGTGTTGTAAACTTAGGAGGGTCGAGTTTATAGGTAAGGAGAAGCCTTCTGCTATTCGAAGTCCTTCAAAAGAAAATTCAGTTTTTATTTACAGATCAGTTTTGGATTTCAGTGATTATTGCCTCTATTTCAATTATGCTTTAAAGTAACTATAAATGAAGTATAATCTTTACACTTTAACCCTGTAGACGTGACAACAACTTAACTAAAGATTTGCACCAGTTAGGTTAAAGAGAGGGTGACCACATGTTCTGCTGAGGTCTGCAGCAGTAGGGCCCCATGGTCTATAAGCAGTTTGATTTTAATTCTAATTATTTTTCAGTTGTCCAAGTCACTGTCATTTTGACAGAGATTTCTCCATGCTTCCTGAAAAAGGGAATCCCTATTTGAAGTGTCTAGATGTGACACATGGACATTGTTAGGCTTTCTGAAAGTCCCATAACTTGCTCTTTATGGTTCTACTTTGATCCCACCTCCTGAGAATGCCTTACTGAGACACTTTGTGGCTGAGACACTCCTTGTCTCTGCTACCAGTCTGTGGCCACTGAATAAACTGAGGTGGAGAAGAGCCAGTAACAGGCCAGAGTTGTACCAACAGCTTGAGGGAAAGCACAGTGTCGATCCAGGGCTTTCCATGTCCTCGTCTGACACGTAGCCACTCAGTCCTTGTGGAAATAGAAGGTTCACAGACCTGCCCAGTCACTGAAGTTGGAAAAGACCTCTTGAGAATATACAGTGCAGTTCCCTGCTCAAAGCAGAATCTCTAAAGCAGGTTCCTCAGGTCCATGTCCAGTTGCGTTTTTATGTTTCTCCACAGATGGAGACTGCAAAACCTCTCTGAGCAACCTGTTCAGGATTCACCTTGAACCTGATGTGCTAGCATGCTACTAGCATTGCTGGGATGATTTGCAGGGATTGTTCCTTTATTTAGTATAGACAGTGATATCTCCCTTGGAAGGAAGTAGGACTCTTTTCTGGGAAAAAAACATTAATATTGATTTTAATGGATTCTATTTTGGAATCAATAGTCTGGCTGGAGCTGTGACTTCCTCTTTTTCCTGGTCTCTGTTATTTTGAGTACAAGCTCTAAGAGAGCTAGTTATTCTGCAACCTGTGCTTCTGAATCATTTTTTTAAAAAAGATTTGAAAAAATAAAGATTGCATTCCCAGCTAGTTTCCTATATAGCCAGCAGGTCTATGTTGAAACGAATCACTGAATAGATTTTTTTGGTGTCACAGTTGTTCTCTTAGCAGTTGTATTGCTTTGTTTACTTTTCTTTGAAGAATTGCTTCTTATATAAAAAGCACTCTTGATCAGTTTTGGTGATGCTTGGTGAAAGATTAGGAGCATTATTGAATAAAAATTTCATTTTAAACAGGGTATTGTGTGGTTGGAACTGTGTCAGCCTTTCTAAAGCATTAACCTAATGAAAATAACTAAATTTTCTGATGCTATGTTGAAAAGTTGTGGCCCTTCAGGTTTGAAATTCAAAATCTGACACTTAAAATTATGCTTAAGTTGGTAATGGATGATCACTGTGACTGGGCACTAGCTAAGCTTGTCATATTACATTTTTTGTTTAAAAATTAAAAGCTTTTGAAATTCCCTACATATCTTACAAGTGCTACTCACTTAGTGTGCTATCTAGTTTGTGTTCCCATCTGCTGCTTAACTTCCTCTTCTGTCTCAAGTGACTTGCTGGTTTCACTGATACTGTTTGAACTTGCAGACCCTGAAGTTAATTTCTTTAGCCACTTGTTCCTGGCTTTTTCTTCCATTGTTCTAAAATTTTGATGTTCTTAAATTTAGCTCCAAATCTAAAATTTGTACAGACAATAATCTTTGTGGAGCCCTCCTAGGAAAGAGAACTCCTGCATGAGCTGAGCTGCAACTCCTTAATTCCTCTCTTCCTAGCAGCTGTCTTTGAAGAATGGGAGCTATTTCCTCAGGACACTCTAAGCAGTATGCACCCCTTTAGCTTTGATATTTTAATCCTGGCATGTAATTAAAATCATTTATGTTTGATTGTTTGCTATTATATGAGATGCAGTTGCTGCTGTATGTGCTCCATTCTAATTTTGGGGGATATTACAGAACAGATCACAGCATCCTTCTCTATTCCCTGGATTTCTCTTTATCAGATTCTGGCTGTCTTAGAAATACTCCCCTCACAGCTGCATGTAACTTTTGTTACTAGGAGGCAAGCTCAGTATGATGAAATGGGTTAGGCATTTGATTTGGGGCTTGAAGTTTTGTGCTTGGTGCGGGTTCTGCCTTGCTGCAAGATTTTGGACATACCACTGTGCATCTCTTTATTCTCCTGACACTCATCTGCCAGTCAAGATGCTGCATTGTTTTGGGCAGGAACTCTCCTCCAGGTACAGACACATGTACTCTGATACAGCAAGTCTCTGTGCCAAGCAAACTCTGTAGGTTTTGTTCTAACAGAAAGTGTGGACCTGTTGTTGAGTAGAAAACTGCATCTACAATTCAGCACCAGGCAGGGGTGGGTTTTTTGGACATTATAGAGTGTGTACATTGTTGGAGCAGTGCATACTCAGAACTTCTCAGAATCAGGCCACCCAGTTAAAAGTGCATGAAAATAGCTGTATATACACAGCTTTAGGCATTCACCTTTTGAAACTGTAGTCTTTTTTCTCTGTGGCCTACTTTTCAGAGCTGTTTTGGTCAGAGGGGAGAGAAGAATAGTTACACAGGTGTCTGTCAACTTCAGACACTTCTTGTTTTTATTTGAAGCTCTTATTAAATTGAAGCCATATTTTTCTTTTCACTTTAAAGCCTCTTAATCACCTACCTGGTTCTCACTTCTTCATGTAGGGACATATCAGTAAAGTATCTTTAGTTAAAGGGCTGATGTCAGCTACTGTAAATAACCACACCAATTTTTGGGTGCAGAAGCCTCCCTCGTTGATTGTATGCTCTTTATCCACCAAGAACACATGCAGATAGATGTCTTAATAACTTACTCAAAATGTGTTTAATTTCTGTCTGAAAACTAGTACGCCTGTGTGAAAGGAAGGAGTTGGAATGGAATTGATATTCTCTGTGACAGTAAGCAGTTTGTCCAAAGTGCCTCAACTCTCAGAAGCCTTGCATGTGGCAGTCCTCTATACCCAGCTGCCAGCACTTGGTAGGTCTCAGTCCTGCTCTGTGAAACTGGAAGAACACTGGAGCATTTGCCCCAGGAAAATGCCACCTGATGCCCTTCTCATAAAAGCTCATTCATTAATCTAGGAGAAGGATAACAAAGAGACATCAGCATGTTGGTGTTATGATAACAAGCCCTGGCTTTGAAATTTAAACTGGACAGCTGCTTCCAAAGGGCTAATCCTGTCCTGAGAGGGGTGGCAGGAAAAGGAAGTGGGAAGCCCCAAAAGGAACCTGGAATCTTCTGTCTCGTACCATGTCTTGCTCTTATTAAAGCAGTTTACAAAAGATTTTCCAAGGTAAGACTGTTGAAAGTTAGCCATTTCATTATCAGAAAATACGAACAGGCTCTCTATTCCCTTCCTGCCTCTCTTCTTCCCCTTCAGATTTTCATTATTTTGAGCTGTGATCTCTTTCCCAGCATAGGTAGGAGGGAACTGGGGGCATCTGTGGATATGATGGGCACAGTCCCTGTTCTCCCAGCCAGGAGTGGCAGTCAGCCAGACTGCTGCCACTGGCCTCCTGAGATCCATCAGCTTGGGGTTATTCAAGTGACTCTGCAGGCCAACAGGCACAAAGCCCAGAGAATAATACAGAAAACATTTTTATTGTTTTGCCTCACAGTGTGCCAGTCAGAACTCCTTGAACCAACAATCAGTCTTCATCTTGGATCCTAGTAGTCTTAATGGCCACTGAGCTTTCAAAATAAGCCTGTCTGTAAAGTTCAGATGTTATTTCTGGGTGCACTCTTTAACTCTCATGTGCTTTTTTTCACCAGATATGAGGAATCTGCACCCCACATTCACTCTGTTTTGCTTATCTGAATCTGAAAAGAAACAAGGCTGGACCTTTTATCCATTTATTACATACCAGTGTTGGAAACTTCTGTTTTACATCTACATACATGATTTCAAAGCATTTTTCTACTTGATAAAGCTGAAAAAGTGGTAAGGTTTATATCTACTTAAGTGGGAGCTTCTGTGAATTTTATGTTAGGGGCTTGGGTGAATCTGAAGATGAACTGAATCTGCATTTTATGGGGTAAAGATATAAGCCATGAGTGCACTCTATGATCATAGGGCATTCTTAAGACATCTCCAGTTTGGGTTTTATGAACAGAAAATTGACTAATTCTTGAGGATTATTATCTCTCTAGAATTAGGAAAAGAGGAGCAAGGATTCTTCTTGTCATGATGAAGTCTTCACTGAATAAACTAGATGCTTTAAATTCCAGCATGGTTGTGTTTCAAGTTATTGTGAACCTCTTGAGCAGAAATTTTCTTGGCTGACATCAGAATTTCCCAAGTATCTTGGTGCTACAAAAAATAATGAAGGAACATGTAAAGATAAATTGCTCAAAGTATTGGTTTAAAAATAAACTAGGAATACTTTTTGCAGTAAGTGGCTTTTCACAGTGTTTCTACTCATATTGTCAAAGGTCCAGAAATAAGTCTTGAAAAACAGTGCCTTTCATCTGAGTTGGAAACCAGGGTTTGGCTGATAGAATATTACTCCAGTTCTGGTGTAATGTGTTTATGTCACTTCTGCTGCTGAAGAAGCAGTTTGTTCCGGTGTGGACAAGAAAAGTAGCATATCTTACTTTTTCTCAGATAAGTATTTAGCCAACATGTGGTAAGCCTGGTTAGATTCTAATCTCTCCACATTCAGAGTTCAGCAGGACCTTAAGGCTTTATCAGGATTGCATGGAATCAGCTAATGGTAACACTGCCTGGGAGGATGCTTTCCTGTACCAGTGAGGCCGCTAACATCCTGTATAAAATCACTACTGGCTCCCATTTCACCACTTCTGCTGGTTTTGTGCAACTGTTCCTGCGGAGTGTATCAGTAAAGAAAATCATGAACGATTGAGTGAATTTATGTTCTTGATGTCAGTCATTGGGTCTGTCTCATGAATTTTCCAAATGGCTTTCAGAAATTAGAGTGGATGGGGCTGAAAGTATAAAGGTTGATTAGAGAGACTTTGTATGAATTTCTTGAATAGTTTATGACTAAGTAGAACTAAACCTCTATGGTCAGTTGCTTGATAGTCTTCCTGCACAAGGTTGTTTACTTCTCATTGCCATTTGATACACTACACTGCTACCATCTTGCTTTTCTCTCTGTTTGGGACACCCTTTTGACAGGAGTGCTTGAGAAGTGCTGATATTTTGTTTTTCTGATGTATAAATGCTGCCTATGAGGTGGAAATAGAGATCCCAATGCATTAATGGGCTGATACAGCTGCATGGAGACACTTGGCACCTCTGGAGTGTCAGTAATTGTGGTTCAGGTCGCTGCATTTGTGTAAAGGAAACAAAACTGATTCAGCAGGAAACAGCTTTGCTCCATGGAAACAAAAAGATGCTATGCTGAGAAGAAAAAGCAGTAGTTGCAGCCATGTGTTGCATCCCTTCACATCCTGTTGGTGGGCAAGGTGTACATGGAGCATGTTTCAGAACTCCTTCCATTTGTAGCGAAATATACTATCTGTTTAGTCTGTACACTGAGAGTTAACCACTGCTTGTTAAATTGGGTTAAATTCACAGAATCACTAGGTTGGAAGAGACCTTCAAGATGCCCTAGCACCTCTAAGCCATGCCCTAACACCTCTAAACCATGGAAATCTTTTCTTAAACACATCCAGGGGTGGTGATTCCACCACCTCCCTGGGCAGACCATTCCAGTATTTTATCACTCTTTCTGTAAAAAACTTTACTAATATCCAACCTATATTTCTCTTGGTGCAGCTTAAGACTGTCCTCCCATTCTCTCAGCTGCTGCCTGGTGAAAGAGACCGACTCCCACCTGACTCCAGCCACCTTTCAGGGAGTTGTAGAGAGTGATAAGGTCACCCCTGAGTCCCCTTTTCTCCAGGCTGAAAAACCCCAGCTCCCTCAGCTAATTCCTCAGAGGGTCTGTGTTCCAAGCCCCTCACCAGTCTTGTTGCCTCCTCTGGATGTGCTCAAGCATCTCAATGCCCTTCCTAAACTGAGGGGACAAAACTGGACACTGTACTCAAGATGTGATCTCACCAGTGCTGAGTACAGGGGAAGAATGACTTCCCTGCTCCTGCTGGCCACACTATTCCTGATACAGGCCAGGGGCCATTTGCCTTGGCCACCAAGGCATAGTGCTGGCTCATGTTCAGTCAGCTGTTCACTAGTACCCCCAGGTCCCTTTCTGCCTGGGCACTGTCCAGCCACACCATCCCCAGACTATAATGTTGCAAGGGGTTATTGTGGCCCAAATTCAGGACTCGGCACTTGGACTTACTAAACTTCATTATATTGGACTCTGCCCAGCCATCCAGCCGGTTCTTAACCCATCAAAGAATGCTCCTGTCCAAGCCACGAGCTGCCAGCTTTTCCAGGAGTGTGCTGTGGGAGACGATGTCAAAGGTCTTGCTGAAGTACAAAGAGACAACATCCACAGCCTTCCCCTGCATCCAGCAGGCAGTCACTTGGTCATAAAAGGAGACCAGGTTGGTCAAACACAACCTACCCCTCCTAAACCCATGCTGGCTGGATCTGATACCCTGGCCATCCTGTAATTGCTATGTGATGACGCTCAATATAATCCATTCCATAACCATACTGAGTGCTGAGGTCAAGCTAACTGATAGTCGGAATAACAGAAATTGTGTATCCCTCAAATGACAGTGTCCATGTTGCTCTAGTTGCCTCTAGGCCTTCTGGCTGGTTAAAATTCTTAGAAGCTGTCAGCTAGAAATTGGATAGCTGAGCACAAGTCAGCATATTGAAATAACTGAAAAAAAAAAGTAACTCCTCAGAGGGCAGATCTTAAATAAATTGAAACATCAGAAAGTGCTTGACAGAAACCAAAGGCATGGAGAAGATAAATAAACTCCTTTCAATGTGGCAAACCAAGCAGCCCCTACTAGTGGCATTTCAGGACTTTTATTATTAATGCTAGAAAAGGTAGATGAACACAGGATACCAAGTATTTTAGGTAAGTCCAAATTGTTTAGTTTTTTCGAGACAAAGGAGACAGAAATATCAGACAGGTTTACCAAAAGACAGTGAAGAGTCAGCATAATGATAGATCCACTTTATAGCAGTCTCTTGGACCTATAAAAAATAGTATGTACATGCACTGTTTAACTTCTGCATTGACTCACTATTCAGGACAGACCTCACTGTCACACTGGGTAGCTCACTGGAAACTTCTGCCCCCTCAGCCTCAGTAGTCAAAAGAGAACATGCCAACAGAATCAAACAAAAAGATTATGGTGGCCAAAAATAGCATTGAAGACACTGAACATACAGTTCTTTTTCCCAAACATACTTTCTTTTTCCCAAAGACTGTTTTCAGTTCTGCTTTCCTGAATTTAAAAATATGCATTAGAAGTGAAAGGAATCCTTGAATAAAGGGACATGCTCAATGCCAAGTGACAGCCACAAGTGAATAGTAAAATCAGTCTCAGGCTAGCAAAGATGGAGCAAAACCATGAACAAACAAAACATGAATGAATTGAGAAATGTTCCCCTTTTTTTCTACCATGTCAGAGTTTAAGTTCTATTGAATAGCTGTGCAGTTGCCATAAAAAATCAACTAAGATCAGAGCTGGACTGAAGGAGGTAGGACACATTCACAACTAGGTTTGAGGGCTTTACAAACCGTTGTGGTTGGTGGTATATCATAGTGACTGGTGGATGTTAAAAAGAAACTCCATGATGAGCTGTGAACTCCATAAGTTGGGATATATTGGGGGACAATATATACTCCCTTTTCTTTGATTTGAAACCCGCTGTCAAGTTGAAAAGATGGAGATGACATGGTGTCAGCTTAATTGTGTTCTCATTTGGCTTGGTAATTCCAGTGTTCACTTCTCATCTCCAGGGAAGCAAGAATGCCTGAAAGTGCCATGAGGATTTAGAGCACTTTCTCTACTCCGTAACTTTCAAACCTTATGCAAGGAGTAATGCTTTAGTGCTTTCACTGTCCTGTGAATGAAGTCTTGGTATTTAATATAAATCATTATGAGCACTCACTAAGTTAAATGGCAACATAGAGCCAGATGTGTTAAAACTTCCTCTTCTAGAAATATAGCTGGATGATATGATTATGACTTTTTTCTTCGATAGCTTTCTCTTCTATACTGTATTAAGACGCTGTAGAGTGAGACAAAGCAGTCTGTTCATGAGGAGGACAGAACTGAGGCATTGTGGGACAGGCCCTTGTAATACATGACAGGGAGGGAATGGTACTGAACTCTCTTGAAGTTTTTCTATCAGGTTATATTCTATTAGAGGGTCAAGGAGGTCACCCTCCAGATCAGGCTAGCACATTGTCTGCAACAGAGTGTTACATAACACACTGTGACTTTGTAATTTTTAAAACACTTTGTTTCATTTCCTCTCTTGCTCCATTGCGAAATCATGGGGAAGACTGACCAGTTGCAAAATTTATCTCCTATGTAATTATGGAAATGATTGAACAGATAATGTTTGACAGTCTCACCCACCTGCCCACCCTAACAAGCCTACTCCATGATCAGAATAACTGCAGCTTTTTCCTTGCTGCAGTGCAGCTGCCAGCTTCTGTGGTGTCTGCTGGGGCAAGGAGGGAAGGAAGCACTCAGCTGTTACTGAGAGTGCTAACTTTAGATGTGGCATTGGGTTTCCTAAACTAGGGAGTGTTCATATCTCAGGTCCTTCTTAATCATCTTGAGGATGCCATATGGGTGTTTTCTGTCTCTTGAGTGCCAGCAAGCAGCCGGCAGTGAAATCTTTCCTGCAGAGATGCAAAGAGTCGGTCTTGCAGGCATGTACCCACCACCCATCTGCTGACAAATGAATATTCTGAATGAAGTTCTTTTTTTGGCAAGTGATTAAACATACTAGGACGGTGATGGAAGATGTTAATGTTCAGGAAGAGCTTAATCTTTTCTGTGTTTTTTTTAATGTTTGAGGGTCCACTGAGATCATGGTTGTGTGGGACAGTTGAGCTTCACTGAAGCAATTTCTTCACTTAACACTGAGAGTTTATTCTATCACATCACCTCACTTAGGCACTGGTGTGTTGACAAGACATCCCTGCAGATAAGTAGCAGGAACACTGAGTATGAGCCCCATCCTGTGCTAAATACTGGTTTGCATGTAGTACAATTAATCTGCAAGCAGCACTGTGGGCAAGGCATAGTCTCTGAGATTTAAAGAATCTATAACTGTAGAATCATAGAATGGTTTGGGTTGGAAAGGACCTTAAAGATCATCTAGTTCCAAGATGGGCAAGAACATGGAGTGCCCGCAGGGGCACCTTCCACTAGATCAGGTTACTCAAGGACCTGGCCAACCTGGCCCTGAACATTTTCAAGGACAGGGAGTCCACAGCTTCTCTGTGCAACCTGTTTCAGTGCCTCATCACCTTCACAGTGAATAATTTCTACATAATACTCTAATATTTTATTAATTGCTGAGATTCGGGGCTTTGTCAACAGCCCTGCTTATTCTCTTGATCTCTAAAATGCCAGCCAAACCTCCCTCCTCCCTCAGAGGAACCTTTTGAGGATTAGTCAGCACTTGGGAAACCTGTGAATGTTTAAACTGTTTAAGAAGCTGTTTAAACACTGGTAGAAGGGGTAAGTATGAGTAGGACTTTTGCTGTCAAGGCTGCTGTAGTGCTGGGGCAAACTAATGAGTAGTTAAGAATCTCATGTACTAGAGGCTTTGGGAACAGATGGATAGACGAACATCTGCCAGTGTCGGTGTTAGGCGCATTTCATCTTCTCAGAACGTAATGGGACTGGGGTAGGTAACCCAATAACATTCCCAGACCAGTACTTCCTGATGTTGATTGTCCTTCAGACTGAAAAACATTAGTTACTGGCAGTTTTGAGCCAGGGATCTTAATGTGGTCGTGCTGAATGTTAATAAAATGTGTCTTGTGTGGGGCCAGCACAGATGAAGACCCATAGCACAATGTTTACCTCTGCTGGCATAAGACTTAAGCAATCTGAGAAGTCTTGGGCTTCCACTGAGGTAAAGTTTTCATGGGTCAGTGCAGCCAGACCTGGATATTATAGGCTGTGCTCCTATAGAAAAGCAGCATATTTCACCTGGACATCATCCTGTTAACTCTGGCTCTTTGACTTCTGGGCTGAAGTTGGCTTCATTCTGCTTTTTAGGGACATCAAGAGGGGAGCATTGGACAGGCTGCACCTGTCATATGGATGTGGTGCAGCAGGAGCAAGTGTTTCCTCAGTGGAGAAATCTGTGGAATGAGTTTGTCACTTGCTTCACAAGGGTGAGGCAGTTGAGAGATGCATTCCTGAATCACCAGGCTCCTCTTGCCTGGGGCATTCTTCAGCAACCACACATTAAATATAAAGCTATAAATTGTATAATTTGCATAAGATATTAGACAGAGAAGCACAATGGGACAGACACTAATTGCTGATTTGGGAAGCCTCCCAAGCATTTGCTGGGAGATAAGCTGCAGTTACCTCAGTATTGGGCAATTAGTGTTGGTTTCTAAAAGGAGAGAAGTGGATCACACCAACTGATTTCTTGTACTGTTTAATTTTCTGATTTTGTTGTTGCTCTTGGGGAAAGTATTTTAGTTCCTTTTTTAGACAATATTTTTTAAAAACTTGGTATTTTTGACAAATACGCAAGTGCCGTTTGGGAGGGATATTCCCACCAAGAAAGGTGAATTGCACACTCCTGTTTTTCTGCAGGAAAATTAATTCTACTATAAATTCTTTGGCATTTTATAGTTCTGTTAGCCATAGTTCTATGGTTGCCATGCAGGGACTCCAGATTGCAGATTAGGGAGTTCTGGTTGATTATTGCTGCATTTGCAACCCAGTATGATCTCCGGTGGTAAAATTTATGCAGGCATTTTATTGTGGTTAGCATTGATTTCTAATCAATTGTTAGGCTGCCAGTTAGTTAAACTTCTAAATCTTAAAATATGTTCACCTAGATAAGAGGAGTGCTATGGGGAATGTAGAGATCTACATTTGCCAGGTTTTGTAGTCACTGTGTGTTGTGTCTTCCAACACTGCCCCATAATGTTTGTATGCCTTCTGTTTTATGAACTGTTAATGAAATACAGGCAGTTCTCTGTATGTGATGGTTCCTCTCAAGGCCCTGCACCGGGGAAGTGAATGTGTGTGACACTTAAGCTGATTGCAATTGCTTTTGGTTTTTCAGCATTTTGAAAGAAAATAATGTTAGAAGATACCTGAAAATATGAAATTTATTTTCACGGAATAAATGATCATTTATAATGAGCCCAAAAGGGACAGTGGAGAGAGTTAGCATTTTTCAGATTTTAGAATTTGGAAAAGAAGAAAATAGCTCTTTTCCTCCCCTTCCTCTCTCCCACTCTTACTCTACAGCTCACTGGCCCAAAAGTCCCAGGAAGAAAGGTGACTTACTCTTTTGGACACTTTATTTTAAGCGAAAGTAAACAAGCTTTGCTTTATGTTTCTCTAAAAAGCATACCTTGATAAAAGTGCAACCACTTGCAGGCAGTTTGTCCTGTCTAATTGTTTTAAACTTAATGTTACGGACTAGTATATCTGTAAACTAGTTGAATATAGAACTAAAACACAAGCTGCTCACAACAGTGGGGATTTAGATTTACAGGAGAGTCTAGGAGATTCTGTGGGTTTGTCTTCATTAGGTGTGTTGCTTTTCATTCCTTCCAGTGAATGACAGCTCTGATGTGGATGCTCTTACTCAACTTCCTGTGTGGGAGGAGGGATGAACAGTACCAGAAGAAAGTAACTTTATAGTTTGTATAACTACATCCATGGAGGTGTTGGGGCAGGGTTACCATTCCATATGGTAATTGTACCTTTGGCAGTAACTGCTTCATGGATGTAGCTCTTTGCAAGTGCATGCCTGTCAAAGATCATGCCATGTTTTGCCTCTTCCCTCTTGCCTTACTCCTTTAGAGTGATTGTTTTCAAAGTCACTGTTGTGAAGTAAGAGAATTCTTTGAGAAACAGGCTCAAGATGTATAGCATGTATAAGTGCCATAATTTAACTGGTTAGAAAAGCTTTTAAAATTATGTAATCAAATAGCTGAAACTGTAGTGGAACCTGTGCCAAACTCAGGCATGTATTGGTCTCCAGAGGCAGGTATGGGTGGAGGACTTTACACAGTTGGTTTGTGAAGGTTTGTCTGCCTGGGATTGGATTAATGCACTAGATGCAACAGTAGTAGCCTAAGATATTGCAGAGGTGAGGGGGGAAAAGGAACAGCTGAGAAAGCTTCAGCAGGTGGTACATTTGTGCCTGTGAAGCTGTCTCTCTACCCCAGAACAGAAAAAAGAGAGAGCAAGACAGACAGACTGGTTGTGCACACCAAACCTGCCTTTTTTATGTTCTTCCTGCTAGGAAATGGTACTTTCTGTGTTAGTTCAGTATCCAGACTTATCAACAACATAAACAACATAGCCAGGATTAACAAGTCCTGGCCCACCTGTTCTAAGCATTTTATCATCCAGCCCATTCCAGAAACCCAGGGGGAGCCAGTGAAAAGATTAGCCAGGTTTTCTCCTTCTCCCCACCTTGTCAGAAACATGGAAGGACCCTTACAATCGAGTCCATTAACCCAGCACTCCCAGGCCCACCACTAAACCATGACCCTAAGTGTCGTGTCTGTGTGTCTGTATGTCTGTTAAGTAACTCAAGGGTTGGTGACTCCATCACTTCCCAGAGCAACCTGTCCTAATGTTTGGAAAGCCTTTCATTGATGAATTTTTTCCCAATATTCAATGTAAATCTCCCGTGGAGCAGTTTGAAGTCTCTTGAGTGCCTCTTGACCTATGAGTTGTTACCTGGAATAAGAGACCACCCCTCACCTGGCTACAGCCTCCTTTCAGGTGGTTGTAGAGAACAAAAGATTCCCCCTGAGCCTCCTTTTGTCCAGGCTAAACACCCTCAGGTCCCCCAGCCAGTCCTCATACGACTTGTGCTCCAGACCCTTCTCCAGCTTTCTTGCCCTTCTCTGGACATGCTCCAGGCCCTCAATGTCTTTCTTGTAGTGAGGGGCCCAGAACTGAACACAGAATTTGAGGTGTGACCTCACCAGGGCCAAGGTGCTATACAAGTACAGGGGGACAATCCCTGCCCTGCTCCTGCTGGCTGCACTGTTGCTGACACAGTCCAGGATGCCACTGGCCTTCTTGGCCACCTGGGCACAGCTGGCTCATGTTCAGCTGCTGTCAAATGGCACCCCCAGGTCCTTCTCCACCAGGCAGCTTTTCAGCCACTCTGCCCCAGCCTGTTGTGCTGTGTGGGCTGTTGTGAGTGACCCCAGTGCAGAACCTGACACCTGACCTTTGTTGTCCTTGTACAGTTGGTCTTGACCCATGGATCCAGGCTGTCCAGATCCCCCATGCAGAGCCTTCCTGCCCTTCAGGAGGTCAACACTTCCACCCAACTTGGTATTTGCCATGAATTTACTAAGAGCACATCAACCCCTGTGTCCAGGTCATCAGTAAAAGGAAAGGAGAGGAGAGGAGGGGAGAGGAAGAGGGAGGAGAGGGAGAGGGAGAAGGAGAGGACTTCATCCAGTACTGATCTCTGGGGGACACCACTCATGGTTAGATGCCAACTGGATGCAGCACCATTCACCACCAGTCTCAGGGCCTGGTGTTCCAGCCAGTTTCTTATCCAGCAAAGGGTACACCTTTCAAAAATTATCAGCTCTGTGATTTTCCCCAGCATCCAGGTCAGACTGACAGACCGGTAGTTTCCCAGATCTTCCCTCTGGCCCTTCCTATAGATGGACAGCCCATTTGCCAGCTCCATTTGTCTGGGACTTCCCTGGTGAGCCAGAACTGCTGATAAATGAAAGTGGATTGGTGAGCTCTTCCACCAGCTCCTGCTGTCCCCTCAGGTGGATTCCATCCAGCCCCATAGAGCAGTGTGTGTTGTAAGTGGTGAAGCAGGTTGATGACCATTTTTTGGATTGAAGAGGCTTTATTCTTCTCCCTGTCCCTGTCTTTCAGCTGGCAGGTGGCTCAAAAGCCTGGATACTTAAGCAGTTGAGAATCCCTTCTAATTTGAAGTCCAGGTTTACAGGTTTACCCAGAAAGAGAAGTAACATCTTGTAACAACACAAATTTCTGTGTTGGCTGTTTTACAATTTGTTGCAGCCTGAACATGTGCACAAGGAAACCAGCTCGTATTGAGGCAGAGCTGAGTTCAAAGGATACTAGACTTTTACTGTATGAGAATCAAATCTAGATGTGCACAAACGTCTCTGAAGCTGGCAGTGCTTTTCTTATCTTCCCTACTTATATATCAGATTTACCGCAAGAATTTTATCTTAAGGGAACAAAAGTGTCATAGTTCTCTATCTAATCCTATGATCAGGGTGGGTTTTTTCCCATCTGATTTAGGAATAGAAAGGAATCCTTAAACAAAATGTATCTCCTAAATAAAAATAGACCAAATTTTAGGTGCATTATTAACCTTTTAAGTTAGTGAATTGCATTGGTTCATTAGTGTTTATTTAGTTGCAGTGAAAGTCAAAGCCTGCCTGAAACTGAAGAGCGAAACAAATGCATTTCAAATTCAATGTAATGTGTATTATGACAGGCAAATGGTTTTGCTCCATTTCCCTTTTGTGTTCTCATTCAGTCTTTGTTTTTTATATTACTTTGTCCAAAAGAATTTCTTTTAGTAACTTTCCATACTTGGTTAGCCTTTATAGAAAAATTAATTTTTCCTTTTGTAAAGATGGACCTGTGTGAACTGAATGTTTGTTCAGGCTTATGGAAAAGTGTTTTCTTTCTTTGAAACTTAAGTGTAAGGAGGCTTCCTCTTCTTTTTCTGACTTGAGAAAAACAACTGATTTTTTTGTGCTCTGCTTGTATCTTTTTTTTTTCTATATACACCATGTACTGCAACTTCTAAAGACTAAGGTGTTGATGTGTGGTTTTAGTGGCTGTAGGGCACATAGTATTAATCTAGGAACAGCACTGTCATTATCTTCATTAAAGCACGGGCACTGTGTCAGCCAGAAAGTACAGAGACACTGAAGTTGTTAAATCTTGCAGATCTGCGTCATGCTGGGTCTGGGAAGTCTTGATCCTGTTTCAAGACTTAGTGATGGTGCTTGAGTAGGTATTAATCTGTCCACCTCCTTGTTTCTTCATTTCATACTCTTGTCCTTCATCAGTCCTACTTGGTTTGAAACTTTTCTGAGGGGGATACCACCTATTATTGCGTGTTTTGCACAGGGCTCAAAATACAGGTCTTGCAATGCCACTGTAATAGAAATGATCCTGCAATGTTAGGGGAAGATGGGAAGGCTTCCATGGTGTCCACATAGGTTTTAATTGTAACTATATACAGAGGAAACCCTTTGAAACTGCATTTAATAGAAGCTAAATTCTGAGCTATGACCTGGTTTCTTTAAACGTTCAGGTTTTGTCATTATTTTGAAGCCTTCAGTATCTGATGCTAAAAATACATAGAGCTTCCCACATGTAGTTAGTTATATAAATCTTGCCATAAATAATATGTGTTCACTCAATCATTATAGAAATGTCTCAACATGCAGTTCATAAGGGATTTGCTCAGAGCAAACCAAAATTGAGTAGAAAAACATGGATTAGAATGAGAATCCGTAGACCTATTTAGATCCTACTTTTATAGCATCATTTCAATCATGTCATAGCCTAGTTTGTAATTTTTCCAATATCTAGACAAAGCTGAAGAGGGCTAAGGAGAATCCTATTTAACTCTTCAGTCAGCTGTGAAATGTGAAGGGCTGGTGCTGCACCTTTACAGTTGCACATCTTGAAAAGGTATAAGGTAAATATTTTTTTATCATATCTAATTTTGTTGTAATGCACGTTTATGGTTTTGTGTTGCACTGGGGATGGTTTGTTCTGTTTCCCCTCTCGGTTTGTAGCGTGGTTCTCCCCTTCCCTTGACCCCTCCCTTTCCCCTGGCCAGCCCTGAGTGGCTGTGACCTGGGGTTCCTCCACCCCTGAGTTGGGATTGAAAATACCCTGCGTTTGCCATGCTCTCTCTCTTCTCCCTGGAACTCTTCAGGACAATAAACTTGGATCATCCCAGGAAGGAGAGCCTCCTCTAATCTTTTGCCTTTGTCCGTGCCAGAGAAAAATCCCCTATCTTTCTGACTCTAGCTAGCTGAGGCAGGTCAGAGAGACCAGGGGAAATCCGACATAACTTAACATTGTTATTTGAGTAGAAGCATCGGTGTAATGCTGGATTTCACAGCCATTCTTTGTAAGTGCTTCAGACTATAAAACTAAAGCACTGAGTAAGTAATGTGAAAGTCCTGGTTATTGATAGTTATTGGAAGAAAGTGTATTTTTTAAATAGGAGGGGAAAAAGCATAGACGAACTGATGGTTTACAAAGCAGCATTCTTCAGGCTGGCAAGAAAAGTCCAAGGGGATTTGAGCTTTAAAAAAAAAGAAATAACTTATAGGAGCCTTTTAGTACGTAAAGGGAGCTTCCAAAAAGGCTAGAGATGGACTTTATACAAGGACATATGGTGATAGGATAAGAGAGAATGGCCTTAAGCTATGGGAGGGCAGGTTTAGGTTACATAATAGGAAGAAACTTTTTACTATGAGCGTGGTGAGGCACTGGAACAGGCTGTCCAGAGAGGATTCCTTATCCTTGGAAGTGTTCAAGACTGGTTTGGATGGGGCTCTGAGTAACCTGGTGTAGTGGAAGACACCCCTGCCCACGACAGGGGCATTGGAACTAGATGATCTTTATGGTCCACTCCAGCCTAAACCATTCTGTGATTCCATGAAAAAAGACTGGTGTTGAAGGAGGATTATCTGGACAGCTGGCAGTTACAAAAAGCAGCTCCTAGGACATCACATATAATTTGCAGGTATTAGCATAGCGAAGCAGACATCAAAGCATTAGTGAAGGGGCAAGCTTGTACTAAACAAACCAAAGTGAAATCTAAGATGGGAGTGAGTGGTCCAGTTGAGCTCTGAAAGAGCATTAAGTAGCAAGCATATGTCAGAAATTCTTACTGGAATCTCAGGATTGATTTAATTAGGAATAAAATGTTTTGACTTAATTCTCAGAAATGAGGAATCCCTATGCACATGAGTCCTAGTTTTGCCTTAGGTTCTTCTGTCAAGTGATGGATGTCATCCATGCCCAGCCCACTAGTCCCTCAGCCCAATACATCGTCTTCATGCCTTCTAGATTATTCCTGAACAACCTGCTTCAGGTTGAAAAATAAGATTGTAAAATCATTGAACCAGGAACTGTGGTGAAATTTGTTTCTGCAAAGAAACAAAATTGCAGTTTGTTAGACCTATTATGAACTGTAGAATTCAATTCAGACCTCAAACCTTGAGAGCGAAGATTACAGTGCACAGAACATCAGGCATAATACTCAGATGGCTCTGGAGGAGACAGACCTGTCTCCCGTGAAAAGTGGATGGTTTATGATGCCCAGGTCCTTCTGTCCATGGAAAGAAAGGTCAGCTTCCATGCTCCTCAGGACCCCTGCAGAGCCTTTGTTATGCTAGAGGCCTGGAGTGGGAAAGAACATGGAAAGAGTTTAAGCAGCAGATGGACTGTAGTGTTCATATTAAAAGCATGGTTTTTGTGGTTTTTTTGGGTCCCAAATCTCATTTCTGTACGTGAAGTGAGAACTGTGCTTTGCTCTTCTTTGAGTTACCCCTGTTCTGGATGCAGTAAGGATAATCTGTTGTTTTGCAAGTGGAAGATGAATGGAATTACCCAGGTCATCCTGGTTTACCTCCAGCGGTTCTCATGCAGCTGCTTTGATTCTAACTAACATTTATGAGTCAGATCTATGAGTTTGCTGCCTTTTGATATAGAATGATGTTGCTAAAGAATTTCTGAAAGTTTTCTGACCTTTTTTTGTTCGCTCCTTTCTCTGCCTCCCTTTTTGCATTCTGGCTACATGATGTATGAATGTAAGATTGAGCAGGGATCTTTTCCAGAAGGATACTCATCTGCTTCCCCTAAAAAGCAGACAGGGAACATGAGTGAGAGAAAGTGAATTGAGAAGAAAAGGAAACTGAAACAGTGTAGTGGGGTTGCATTAATAACCATGAGAACAAAGTACTGATACTGTTTTTGAAAAGGATATTGCAAAAGAAGTCATAATATTTAGGGAGTTTGGATTTTTTCTGTGGGGCTATTTAAAACTTATTCTACAAAGTATTAGCCATTACTTAATGCAAGTTAGTACAAAGTATAGAGAAAACAGATACTGAAACAGGAGGATTTTCCTGCCAGGGCATGACAGGAAGCAGTTAGACTTTTAGGAGAACAAACAGTGAAAAGTATTTTTTAAAAAATCTGCTTTCTCTATCCATATCAAATAAAATGCTAAAAGAGGATACCAAGAACAGATGAAGCAGTTTGTGATTGTTTATCTTCAGTTCCAGGTGACATCAGTGCTGGAAGCAGCTCTTCTCGGTACTGCAGCTCTCTTCTCACCTAATGAGAAGAAAAACATGATTAGAGAACATCTGCTTTAGTTCAGTGTGTGCAAGCATCAAACAAGGTTATTTGCAAGAGAACCTAAAGCCACTTAATTCAAGGTTTTACGCATGTACAAGACTAGAGCAAGAATTCCACTGGAGAGTGCTTATTCTTAGGAAAAACACCCATCAAAATGTTCCAGTATGTGAAAGCAGTTGCCTTATCCACATGCTAAATCTGGGTGTGGAGCTTGACAGGTACCGTTTGTCTTCTAAGCATCTGGAAATTCGTGCTCATTTTTGCCTTCCCATTTTATTAACTCTTAGTGGTGCCAGGGCCCCCATGGAGGAGGATTTCTGACCTGCTCACTATTTGCCAGTTTAAAAGCATTATGAGCATTATAGCACAAGCCTTGACAGGCTGAGAGTGTTTAATAAAATTTTGGGATTAGTTTTAATCTGTTTTAACAGGAAGTATCTGGAGTGTACCTGAGTTTAAAGTACGTCCCAGCCTAACCACGGATTTCTGTGTTCAGGTCATCTGGGTAAGACTGTTATCAAATACACAACATGCATATGTCCTTCCATACCAGCAGTAGATCTGCATTTACCCTCTAGCACTGTATTATGCCTGGTCTAACGCCCAGGGTTTTGATTTTTGGTAATTCAGACAGGGATGTTTTTCTCATCATTGCAGAATAATTCTGACAAGCAAGAACAATGAAAAGAGGTCATATTTAGGTTTCAGATCCCAATGTCTCCAAAAGCAGGCAGAACCTAAAGCAGTAGGTTTTTTCCCCTCTCCCCATCTGTCAACATCTCAAAAATCAGAGTGTCCTATTATTTTCTCTCTACAGCCCTTCACTATTTAATTTCCCTCAAGTGAAGTAAAAATCTCAAGTGTTTTATATGACATAAATGGCTCAAGAGATCTGGTGGGACCCCTGGCTACCTATTTTCCTCCATCTTCTGTTTTCTTAGTCTTAAATTAAGGCTGGTGTCAGTGCTGGGCTTTTGATGACTGAAGAGAGGTTATGGAAATTTGGTATAGGCAGTCATTAAAGTAATACAAAACACATTTTAGAAGAGCCACAGGAATTGAGTGTGAAGAAATTTGTGCAATGGAACACTTTTCTTACACTTGCTGTCCACCCCTAACTCACTCTCCTCTTTTCACCTGCTAATCTTCAAAAGTAGTTACGGGCTTTCAAGTTTGATCAGATTGCAAGAAACAGCCTCTTGGAAGAAGGCATCAGAGAAAGATTAACACTGCTGGGAACTTGGTGTTTACCCTTTCAGTGGTGCAGTTTAACTTTCTGCTTTATCCTGATTGTTTTAAGGGTTAAATAAATGTCATGGCTTTTAAACACAGTCCAGAAGAGTGACGCTGCTTTGTAGTTTGAAACAAAACATGTTGTTGTAGTTTGGGTTTGCCAATTGTAATATGTTTACGTTTTGTTGTGAAGTAGAATTAGGAGTAAAAGTAAAGCAGGCCTAACACTTAAAAGGGAATAATGTAAAACTTCATTAACAAAACAAATAATAATAAATTCAGAACAGATCTTCAGACCAGTCCTTCTTTCCCCTTTGTCACAACAACATACAGAGACACTTCAGTCAATTCCTTACTTAAATAATCTTTTCCAGTTCACTTTAGGGAGAGGAGTTTCTTCTTGTTTACTTATAAGGTTTTTTTTTTTTCAAGAGGGAAACAACCAGTTCTCTCCTAACTTCACTTTTTCCATGAATAACAGCTGACCCGGATCATGAAAACTCCCACTTTCACAGCGTTCCCAGAGCTGGGTTGTGGGCCATGGTAAAAAAAAAGTCACAGGTTATTACTTTTAAGGATGAGCTACTCCAAGGCAAAAAAGTTCTCTTTAGCTCTCTTCTCTCTGTTCATAATTCATTCCCAGGAACAGAGATGCTCCTTTTTCCCTCGGGGCAAAGGATTTCCCAAACACTTTGCACTTCACCCCCCAATGGCTTTTTTCATGGTTTAAAGGAATTTTTTTAGTGTAGTACAGTCCACCCCTATAATTTACAAAAAGATATTTCAGCCAACCTTCATGGCGTCTCCTCATTCTCCTTCCATTTAGAAACTTAGCTTTTACTTCATTGACTTTGGTGTGTCCTTTCTGTTCTCCCTCTCACCCAAAGAAAGATGAAAGTCTGTAAGTCTTATCTGAGCATTGGAAAAGTTAAAATCTCCCCCAGAAGTTGCAGGGGCTGTGCCAGGCCATGCCGGAGCTGTGTCAGGATCTCAGGGTGCCCAGGCCACGCTGGAGGGGCAGGACGAGAACTGCAAAGCGCACGCAGAGGAGAAATGGGTGCCAAGGCCGTGTGTCCATGGCTTTCCCCCGGCGCTGCCCGCCCCCAGCTCCAGCCGCAGCCCGGGGGTTCTCCCTCTGCCCTGCCCAGCACACAAAGCCCTGGGGGCTCTCCCGAACCGGGCCCGGCTGCCTCCCCCCAGCCCGTGAGGGCGGCAGGGCAGGGCCCCCCGAGCCACGGGAACAGCGGGAAAAGGCGAGAATCCAGCAATGGGCTCCGCTCCCCTCGGCCACTGGGACCCCCGGTTAAAGACGGGGCCCAGCGGCCTCCGGAGCCGCTCCCGCCTGGGCCGGGCCAGGTCAGCGCTACCTTGGGAGAGGCTGGAAATGCAGGAGAGCTTTCCCGGGGTTTACTTGATTCAAATGCGATTCACGGAGCGAAACGACTTTTCCAATTGGTTTCTCAGGCTGTCAACAACTAAACCAACCTCCAACTGGTCCCATCAATTCACAGAGAAAGTTCTCATGGAGCAAAACTTGCTAGTGTGCCCTTCCCCCAGGGTAAAACCAGCATACGTCTTTGGGGCTGGGCAGCATATCCAGAGTTGAGATATAATGTTAATAAAAATAATGATAATTTAATGTAGTGATCCTTATCCTGTAGGAAGGCTTGTTTGCTCAAAATGAAGTATTACATATGCTAAAGTCAGAGTTTGATGTAGGGGAGTAAAAATCCATGGGCTGGCAGCATGACAACAAATGTAGCTCAAATAAACCAGACTGTATGTTTGTGTTTTAATTAACTTTATAGATGTGTCTGTGAAGGGCTGCCGCTAAACTTTGGTAGACTGAGTTGACCAGAGAGCTGCTGTTCCTAAAATAGGACTTATTTGTTATTTTTTCTATTACATTTACCATTTGAGACATTCCTAGCTGATGGCTGAATAAGATTAATATTGGGACAAGTCTGCAATTTTTCACAGGGCTTCCTAAAGTGTGTTTTACCAGTACTGACCTTTATGGTGCATAATGATGATGTCCTTACTGAAGGATTTTTCTGAATGGGAAAATGCCCATCAACCAAATTCTGACCATCATCCTGTGAATGACTCTCCTGAGAAACTCTGATGCAATTACTAGTTCAAGTGCAATTTCCAAGATTAGAGACATCTGCTTGCTTTGATTTTCAGTCTCACAGTGCCCTGAAGTGCCATGCTGGGCTGGAGCTGGTGAAGCCTGCAGCAGCAGCAGTTGCCTCTCCTCACTGCAGAGTGTGCTGTGTGCTGCTTTGCAGGGAACAGGTTATTTCTGTGTCACACTTGGATCTAGCCACAGGCATTGCATCCTGCAGGAGAAATGCACTTTTCTTCCAGACTGTACCTTTTCCCAGTAATGAAGTAGCCCTCATTGCCAAGTATGTGCTAGGTCAGAACTGTAGCAGCCTCTGAATTTACGGCTCCTTTTCAGGGTAAAAGGAAGAAGATGGGCTATGGAAGGATGCTACTCAGATCTGATTCCTTTCGTGCTGCAGGGCACTAGGGATGCCTGTGTAATCAGCTGAGCACATGTCATCTGGGAGGGGGGAGAATAAATATTGTATGGAGTTTTCTGGATTCAAAACCAGTATCTGAGCATCTTAACTCTTCGAGCTGAGCCCCACACCAGACACATCTCCTTCTGCAAAGCAAATGCAAAAACCCAACTAATCCAGCTACAAAATCTGATTCTCGATTTGAAGTTAGCCTAAAGTTAAAGCTTATTTCCAGTTATATGTTATTGTCTATATTCTTGATCTGAGAATGAACAGAACACGTATAATATGGCATTTTAAATTTTAAATCAGGTGTTTTTTGGTGGGGCAGGGGTATATGTGGTCTGTTTGGGTGGGAATGGTGTTAAGCAAGCTGAGTCCCTGTATGTATCTCCCGTGAATATTGTACCCTACCTACATGTATGCTAGTCTTTGCAAATTTGCATGTAGAGGCAATTGTGGATGAAAGCCAGATTCTGACCAGCACTACCAAATTCTGAGTGGGGCCTAAGTGGTTTTTTGGAGCAAGACTGTTTGCCCTCCTTCTGAACACAAAGGTGGGAGGAATTAAAACCTTACTTAACTGCACAGATATTACATAATATCTCTTTGATGATGGCCTCTGATTAGTTTTCTAAATCACACAAAAGGAATGTGGTATGTTTTTAATGCTCTGTAACTGCATAAGTGCATCTTAACAGCTTCATTATAACTCTGCTGAAATACATTCCTTCTGATCTAAGACAATCTAAATTAAGAACTATTTTTAATTATTTCAAACTCTTTTTAGAGCAGTTTCTAGTTCTTAATAACTAGGATTCTTTTGTTTTAGGACACTTTAATATGAGACATAGGAGAATGTGTTCAAAATCTGACCTGCATGTACAAGCATAGTATTTTCTTGAATTTCACAAACCTCTTTCAACCAAGTACCTCATTTTGTTTCAGAAAGTAGCTGCTCTAACCTCACAAAGACTGCATAATAACCTGGTACATTGAAACACAACCTAAATAGCCTAAAGTCCCAAAGCACACTTCCAGAAGTAGGTTTTTTGGTTTTTCTCCAAATTTTCCTCATTGAATGCGAAATTCTTTGGTTGCTTGTGTTGTAAAGGATCTCTACTATTGACTCAGCACAAGTCTTTGCAGGCAAAAGTCTATGATTTTTTGACAGAAACCTGCACTGTGTTACTGAAATGCTTCATTATAGCAGCCAGACTCTTTCTTTTCCATCCCCAGTATAGCAGCTTCGCTGGCAATTGATGGAACTGAAATGCAGAGTTCAAAACTTCTGGAAGCAGCTGAGAGGGGAGGGAGCACAATGGAGGCCTGTGTGAATCGGGAGCAGCATGCTGATGATGAATGGGAACAGCAATGTGTTGTTTCTTCTGGTAAATATGAAAGTAGTAGGTGGTAAGCTTAGAAGAAAAAAACCCAACATTTTCACTATCCTACACTGCATAGCTAAACAAGGAAATTCAGTGCCGCAGAGTGCTGTGAATGCTAATTTGTGTGCGTTCGAAAAAAAGCAACTAGACTCAGAAAAACCTGTTGAGAGCAGATAAACCCTTTACTTTTCTGAAGAAGTCCCTAAAGGGCTGCTGCAAGGGTCTGTGACAGGGACAACATTCTTGTAAGCTTTTGTGGTTTTATACTCTTTCCTGGACACCTGCCACTAGCCTTTCTCTCTGCTAATTTGTGCCTTTATGATCTGGTGTTGTCCTGATACTGGAAAAAAGTCCCTTCAGTAAAGGATACTGAAGATCTCCTTGGCAAAGACCAAAAGAAAAGGGAGGGGGGCAACCTGAAGGAAAACTAAAATGCAGAGAAACAAAGTGAATACTAGGAACAGCTTTCATGGGCAAGTGTGAGTGTGTACCCCATCACTATGAATATACATCTGAGTTTCCATTTTTTGGAAACACCATAGAGGTCCACAAACCTGGTAGTGCAAAGCATTAGTCTCATCCTGGGGAACAAAAGCACCTTCCTGATCCTGGCTGGATGAATCTTTTTGATCTCTTAAAAAGACTAGGGAACCCAAAGCTGGTTTGTTTAATACAGTATATTTAAGTCCTGTCCCCTCTCATTCCCTCTGTTGGTCATATTGCAGTCAGATGGGTGATCAAATAAAAAGCTGACATTCTTCCAGACTTCTCTGATGAGTAGCTGGAATGAAATACTATGAAATTACTTTTAAAATGTTGGTGCCTGCAGGTTGTACCTGCTTGATGGGGTGGGATGCTGCATGTGGGGATCCTACCTTGTGCTGAGGAGCAACTTGTGAGCCAGTCCTGGGTTGTGTTCTCCTGAAAAAGTGGTCTGACTGCCATTTAGCCCCAGATTTTGGCAGCTCTGTGTAAGGCAGAACATAATGATTACGCTCATGCTGCAGAATATAAGTGCTTTTGAAATGGGATGCAAAGGTTAATGGTGAAATGAAATGAAAATCCTTGGATATTTTTTGAGAGAAGCTGAAGTAAAATGAGTAGAGGAATGAGCAGAAGTGATCATGAACTGTAATAAATGAAAATCATTTAGAAATCTAAAGTCACTTCTTAGATACATTATTAAATGTGGTCTCTGGGATTTCCTGCTTAGTAGGATAAACAGAGAAGGGTGAGGAAGGGTTGGTAACTTCATTTATACCTAACTCAAATGCTTGCTAATGAAGAACCAATAATTTCTCAGTTGGCAACTGTGTCTTTGAGATGCTTCATTTTTCACTGTGCTACATGAACATCTGTCCTGCTATTTGCCTTTCATACAGAAAATTAATTTCTTCTTGTCTGAGATAAGCTTGCAAAATATTTATAAGGGAAAAGTTATGAAAGTATATCAGTATTAGGGGAAAAATATGAATGTATTGGTTTGTTGGCAGAGATATGTTTATAGAATATTCTCTTACTCGAGCAGACTTAAGAAACAGGCATTGAAGACAGGGTATTTATTTCAATCACAGACCAATAACTATTGCCAAAATGAACATAATTACTGTTTCATGGTATACAGGGCATGGATCATCCTGCAGATTTGAAAGCACATTTAAATAAGGATCTAACTCAGCCTCATGGTGAAGAATATTAACTGAATAAAGTACATAGTGTAGAAGAGCTAGTTTCAAAAGGTGCTGACATATCATCTCTGTGCCCTGAGCATGCCTGGCTCAGACATGTCTTCTGCTTTGTTTCAGCCAGCAGAGGCTGTGGCAGTGCTATCCTCCTTGGGTCCTCCACTATCTTTGCCTTCCATGGCCATGAGGTTGAATCCTCCTAGGAAGAAGGCCTACCTCTGCTTTTCTTTACAGTAGGATTTAGTCCTGACACCACAGGAAGATGAAGCTTCTAGCTCCTTCAGCAAGGTGGTTGAATTGGTTTCCCACTGGTTGTTCCAGTGGCACATGCACATGCTAACTGCTGTACTGTCATGGCTTGTTTATGACTGAAATAAATGTGAATGTCACAAGCGTTCTGTCAGGTCCTGAACTGTGGGACGGTACTTGCCTTCTTCACCAGCCTTCCCCTAGAAAAATGAAGATTAATGATGAGGGATTGTTAGGAAAGAAGGGGCATTTCTGGTTTCGTGGTTTCCTCACTGATCAGTCTTGGAATGACACCTTCCATGAGTCTGCTGGAGTGCAAAGCCTGTGTGCTTGTGCCCCAAAGAGGGCTATCAGAAGAAAATGAAGGAGTGTGGTTCCACAAGGGTGCATTTAGTTAGTGCAGACCCTAAATTCCATAATGACAGTACTAAGTGCTGTAAACCAAAGTCACGTTCTCATTCTCTCATTTAGAAGGAGCAGTGAGCTGTGAGTTCAGCAGGGTATGAGTACTATTATTTATTTCCTCTCTGTTTACTGCTGCCTGTTTCTGCCTGGAAGCCTGAACTGTTGTTTGCAGGTGAACAGTGTAGACAGGATGCCTCCCTCTTCTGTGTATTTGTATGAAAGTGGTCTGCAAAATCAAATAGGGGTTGTGACAGAGTGAGGTAGGCTTATTGCCACGTGCTCTTTGCTGCTCTCCTGTCATGTTGGATGCGGCTCCCTGGCATTTTGAAAATACTAGCCACTGTCAGGGTCACAGCTGTCCCTTCACAGCATTACACAAGGCGGGATCATCTTATTTTCACAAGAAACTTGGCATGTTCTCTGCTTCCCCTTTTAGTAAAGCACCAAATCTCCCAGTGGTTTCCTGCTTTTGTGCTCTGCTGTATGCTGTACAGACAATTCCTAAGGAATCTAAGAAGACTATAATTAAACACTTGATGGAGAAGCTTGAAATGTTGATGTTACATGCCTGAAGACTGGAAAATATTGACACCTGCTGTGATTTTCTAGTTCTGAACACAATTATGTTTTTCCCCACTTTTTCAGTTACACAGTATAATTGATACTTGCAACTTCTCTTCCTGTGGAGGCGTTTCAAGGAGTCCTCAGGGCATTTCCTCTTCTTGTTCTGCTAAAACTAGGAGTTTTCAAGGACAAACATGTTGTAAGACTGAACTGTGGTACATTCCTGACTGTTTTCAGGTCCTGTGTTGCCTCTGGCTCCTGGTACATTTTTGGAGACGAAATGTCACCCCTACTCTCGGAGTGAAAATCCCCTTCTTTAACTGACATTATATTGTATTTTGGCACAGGATGAATGTGTTTCTGGAATTGCCTGTACAAGTTTCCTACGTCTCACTACAGCATTTGGCTGCTGGAGACCATACATAGATGTGACTAATAGTCAGACTTACTGGAATAAAACAAATGCTGGTACTGCCTGGGTTGGTGTCCTGGTAGGGTGCTAACATGTCCTTGTTTGGGAAAACAGAGCATTCCTTCCTGAGTGCTCTCCCCTGCTTGCTGAGCTGAACTCAGCAGCACTGAGAAATAACAGCATCCTCCTCCACATTAATCTCAGAGAAAAGCTGCTGAGGTCAGGTTTTGAAGGCTGTCCCCTAAGAGACCAAAGGTACATCATTCCTGCATTTTAACACAAATGTTGAATTTTACAGCACCTTGTCTGCAGTGGCCTAATGTCTTCTGTTGCCCTCTTCTCTGGTAATGTGAGTAGATTATCCAGAAAAGAAGTATGTGCACTGCTTTGCTGCCTAATACATGATACTTAGTTTTTTTTTAATAAAAATAGCACCAGTGCTGGCCTCAGGGAAGAGGAAGGAAAGCTGAAATGTTCTTGTCAGGGCAGATTTGTGGTCCCAGAAGTCCTCTGTTTGCATAACTTCATGTTCACCAAATATGAGTTCAAGTAAGGAAGAACAGCCTCTCAACCTCAGAGAGCTGATGTGTTTGTACAACCTGTGTCCTGCTTGTTTCTAAAGTTCTTTGAGGACTGATGTGCAGGTCCTTGTGTTTGAGAGGCCCTACAGAAATGTGCATGTTTGGACACCTGCACAGTGCTGGTGGCACAGCTTACACTTACATACAATCATCCATGGGCACAAGGACCAAAATAAGAAATTGCTAATCATCACAGTAGTGCAAGTGTAAGTTGAAACCCAGCAAATGGACAGGGATATGAGCTTCTAGACACACAAGGAAATCTCATATAAAGCTTCAGCTATGTGCCTGTGTTATGCATCTTTGCATATCCTAATGTTACTTGGGATCAAATTCTACATTCTTGAAATAAACTAAAATGCTTATACTCTATGTGATGATGTTCATAGCTTTTATAAACTTTTCCACTGCACTTTTTTACTTCAATATTTTTGCATCTTTGTTTCCTTTCTCTATATTTAAATGCCTCAACAAACATTGTTCAGCTGTTGCATTGCGAGTGGCTGGTGATTCAGAGCAGACCCAGAACTGGTTAAGTTCTTGGTTCAGATGGAGTCAGTCACAGAAGATGAAGCTTTCCATCCCCGCTCACAGGCTGTCTCTTGATGAGCCCTTCTACGGTTTTGTCTCTCGCTTTCACTGCTGTAGAATGGATTGGTGCATGAGTGCTGCCTTTGTAAAAAAGGGAAGATCTCCAAACAAGGAGTGCTTGTTTTTCTCATGACAGCATGAGACAATTGCAGGTATGGTCTGAGCAAGCCTACCACCAAAACCAAAACTGTTGCTTTCATCAGTTCACTGAGGGTCTGCTTCAGCTCTTCAGCTTCCCTGGCAGTAAAATGAAACTGGTACTGGATAGCCCAGGAATGAAGGAAGAATCTTTGATGAGTATGAAACATTGTGTATTTGAAGAGGCTTATATAAATAAAATGTACATCAGTGATAGTAGCCTGGGTTTTTATGAGCATCCTTTCGTCTGCATTTAGCTAGTTGAAAAGTCTAATCTTAGTATATACTGTATTTTATTTGTTTTAAAAAATCTTTGCAAATACAAGCTAGTTGTTTTCATCTAGTAAGAAGCAGGTAGTGAAGTTTTGACTGAAAGACATGACTGCATGTCTCAGAAATCTACTAACTGCTTTTGAAGCATTTAGCTTTCCCTGACCTACAGGTATGTTGCTCATTTTGCAAGTGCTCTTTCTGTTGCCCTGTCTTCTGTTGCCCTAACTCTGTTACAGCATTTTCAGTCTGTCAAAAAGAAAATGAGTACCCAGATTCAAAGCCTGGAAAAAGGTCATTAAACAGATCAGACAAAAAGGAAATAGCATTTCTACTAAATCAGAGACTTTTTATACAAACCATGGGTCATGCTGAGAGCTGTCTAATTTGTTGAGCTTAGCAATGTTTCTCTACTTGAAAATTAGCCAAGAATTTAGCTCTTTCCATAACTTTCTAATCCACTTACAGAGCAGAGTTCAGATCCTGCAACTGGTATGGTATGAATCTCACATTCTTCTGACTAGATAGTCTTTAAAACCTTTTTGATTACAACATGATTAAGAATAGAGTTTAGCCTGTGATTTAAATTCTTTTGTGCAGTACATACATATTGTAGAGCACAGAATTTTGACATATCTTTGCAGCATTGACAACCATCAAAAGGTGGGTTGGAAGACAGGTACAAATCAAGCTTTTGCAGCTGTTTACTTTTCAAGAAAGTGCATTTTCTGAAGACATGAGATACTATTTTGCTTTGAGTAATGATCTGTTGAATACTGGGAATTGACACTGAACACATGGGGAACTTCTCACTGATCTCACAGATATTCTGAGCCACAAATTATGGTGCTGTTTTTTACATGAATGTGTCTGTGTGGCTCAAGGCATCTCTATCTCTGAGTCACTGTCACGTGTCCTGTCACTGGATGTTATGAAAGGGAAAATCCTTGTTTTACCAACTTACAGGGATCACAGCTCCCTTTGTGTTGGACAGCTAAGGGGTGGGTATGATATAGTCTGACCTTCTAGGAGTCTGCATCTCTTTTAGTCCTTGGTGTAGGTGCAGCACATGCAGGGAACTAGGGACAGTTGACCAGAATTTTGAAGAGGCTCCTACACAGCTGCCTGCACTCACCCAGCTCCTGTTTTCTAAATGATCCAGCCTGCAGCTGTGGTATACCTCAGCTTTCTTCAATCCATCCATGATATTTGAGGCTTCTTCCTCTTGAGGTATTACTTGGCTTTTTCATATATACTTCACTGAGGAAACTAAGAAATGTAACATATTTCTTTACAACTTTCATTTGTTAGGTCGCTTAACGAGTAAAGATGTAAAAATGATTCAGCCACCGGGGGAAAGGAAAAAGATGTATAAGCTTGAGTTTAAAACCAGGAAGGACCTGGTTTTAGAAATGTCACAAAAGGAGTTTATCCTTGAGAAAGCTTGTGACAAGATGGCAGTGTGTAGGTGCAAATGGAGAGGTCAGAGATGGTAGCAGGATTGAGTTAGAAGGCAAGTTGATGGACAAATGGGCAACCAGCAATGTGCTGGAAGATTTGTGGGCTGTCCTCTAATTAGAGGATGCTCCAGGCTTAGAGGGCCTAGGCAGTGAATGTTTTGCTGCAGATGAAGATGAGAGAAGTAGAGACATGGATATTATATGTAGAAAACATAAGAGATTTTAGAATGCCTTAACTTTTAGGGAAAGCACCTCCCATGTGCCTTAAATCCTGACTAATTGGAGATAGCTGTTATATCAAGTCTTAAATGGATAAACTAATGGGGGAAAAAAAAGTATAGCTCAGTACAACTGAGATTATGTCAGCAGATGGGAAGTACTTGCAGAGGCAGGTGCAATTCCTACAGCCTAATTGCAGTACAAAGATATAAAGGAGAATCCATACTAGTTAGATAGGAGCAGGAGGTGTAATCTAGTGCTCATAAGTTGTTACAAGCATAAGATTCAGGAAGCAGCAGCAAGCCTGTGCTGAGGAGCCCATACAAAACCAGAAACACAAGTACAGTCGGGTGGTCCAGGGCGATATTTGTACTCAATTTTAAACAAGTAAGATTATACTAGAAAGTGTATTTGGGAGCTAATGTTTGCCAAATTAGAGAATATGATTCAGGATTTGTCCTGGCCAGTGTTGCTACATATAAACTAAGGAAATATTTTACATGGGCATGTGTTGATAGGATAAAGGGGAATGGCTTTAAACTGGAAGAAAGTAAGTTTAGATTCAATAATAGGAAGAAATTCTTCACTGCGAGGGTGGTGAAACACTGTAACATGTTGCCCAGATAAGTTATGGAATGCCCAATCTCTGCAAGTGTTCAAGGCCGGGTGGGATGGGGCTGTGAGCAACCTGGTCAAAAGTGTCCCTGCCCGTGGCAGGAGGATTGGAGCAAGATGATCTCTAAGACCCCTTCCAACCCAAGCCATTCTGTGATTCTGTATAATCAGCCAGAAGTTATCTGTCTTTTCTGGACTTTCTTGCTGGGTGTTTCTATATGTGGACATCTCTTCCACTCTTGCTGTCATACTTGACAGGAGATAGTAGTAAGTTCATGAATCATTAGTCAATGTAGTAAGTGAAGCCAGAAAATTACAGGTATTTCTTTGTGTGTTCAGACTATACAGGTCAGTATTGTTCCCTGCAAGACAGGAATGCACATTTCAGAAAAACAGGAAGATTACTTTGCAGCAGCAGTTCTTGTGAAGGTAATTGTCTGGCAGCAAAGGGCAGTTTATTGCATTTCACACTGTCTAGCTAAAATTTACATGTGTGTGATGTACTAGGAGTTTACAAACAGTGGGTAGAGATATATTTGTCCAGAAGTTACTAGTTTTAAACTGCTGAATGTATAAGGTAAAATCACTGTCCAAATGGGCCCGTTTCCATTGGCTTTGCTGGTGCACAGACAGCTTCCAGAAACAAATTGTCTGGAGTCATGTGAGATGAAGAAGTCCCCTTTCTGTCACAATTTTTCACTGGCACACGACTTTTGGGAGCTCACAGCTAGACGCAGGAGGCTCCTTGTGCTGCCATGTGTGCTGGCAGATCAGTCAAGGATTCCATTCTGGTGGAGTGGTCTTTCCTCCCTCTGCCTTTTTATTGCCATCTCCCTCCCTCCCTTCCAGGTGCTATTGAAGGAGATCAAGTGCTGGTCTCGCTGCTTTGAAGCACTGAGGTTTTCGTGGAATAAATGGCTTCTGGCTGCTGCTAGCTGCTTGACATGCCCAGTGTCAAATAAGGAACACAGGCACTGAATGCACCAAAGATGCAGCCGAAGACCTCGTCTTACAGTGTCAGAGAAAATAGAAATAGAAACCACTTTGTCCTGAATTCTGCTGGAAGTCTGGCATCTTAGTAGATGACATTCACAGAAATACCAAGCTTGGGTACATGCCCCTTCCAATTCAGGAGCCACTACTTCTTCTCCATGGTGCCAGAGAGAATCATGCAATTCAGGATTTTCTCCTGGCAGCCTGTCAGCAGCAAGGAAATAGTGTCAGCTTCCTACACCAACACTGTTTCAGGATAGTAGGTAAGGACTGCTGGTCCTTGCCTCCAGATAGTTTCTCACAGGTATTGCCGAGTGTTTTGATGAGTGTTGGGGTCTGGTGTGGGATCCCAGAGTACTTTGCAGTTATTTATGAAAAGAGACCACAGAATATGCTGAGTTGGAAGGGACCCATAAGGCTCATTGAGTCCAGCTCGATGGCACAGCACTATCCCCAAGAGTCACACCATGTGCTTGAGAGCATTGTCCAAACACTTCTTGAATTGTCTCAGGCTTGGTGCTGTGACCACTTCCCTGGGGAGCCCAATCCAGTGCTCAGCCACATGGGTTGAACAGCTTTTTCTAGTATTCATCCTAAACCCCCCTGGTACAACTTCAGTCAATTCCCCGAGTCCTGTCACTGCTCACAAAAGAGAGGAGATCAGTGTCTGCCCCTCCTCTTGCCCTCACAGGAAGCTGTAGCTGCACTGAGGTCTCCCCTCAGTCTTCTCCAGGCTGAACACACCAAGTGACCTCAGCCACTCCTCACATGGCTTCCCCTCAAGGCCCTTCACCATCATCATTGCCCTCCTTTGGACACTCTCTAATAGCTTAATATTTACAGGGCTGTCTGAAAACTTTAGCAACAGAAGCTAATCCAATGTAAACAACATGGTGTGTGTACATTCCTTTGCTATAGTTATACTAACATAATTAGAACAGAAAAATATGCACTAACAAAGCTTTCCCCTGTAGATAGGTCTTTTTCTTTCTGATGTTTAAAATACTCATAGCTTGTTTGTCTCAGGAGTTATTTTTTCTCATTGATTTGGAGTGGGCCCAATCTACCTCACTTGGGAAAAATCATCAAATTGTACCAGTCTCTGTAGTAGGCAGCAGCCTTGGTTGGTGTGTCCTACTCCATTTAAAGCATTGCAAACAAGTGCAGCTCAGAATCCTTTAAGGCCAGAACCAGTGTTTCAGTTACATTTTTCCAAAGTACTTCAGGATTGACTATATGATCTTCAGGTGAAAATACAAATTTTTTCTGAATAAAAAAGTCTGTTCATTTGAGTTTGTTTCTTCCATGGCACAAAGTGCAAGCTCTGAATGGTGAGCAGTGTGGGTAAAAGTCCCATGTGCATTTGAGAAGTTTGCTAACCTATGCAAGGACAGTAATAGGGCAGGGCATTAGCTTCTTGTTTCTTATTTTGCATACAAACTTGGGACCATGATCATTTGCTTGTGTTGTTGAGTTGATAGTTAAGTCTGTGCTTAAGTATCTGCAAACAGTTCTTTCCAGTGTTGCTATTGAAATGCCACATTCTTCATTTCATGCACCTGTATGGCACGTGGAAGAGCTGCATTGCAGTTGTGTAGTTGTGATCTGAGTGGCTGCTTTACATAAAGGAGCTCAAATTAAGTGGTCACCAAATCTCTGGCAAATCTGTTTGGCCAAAAGTACAGAGATGTCACCAACACAGGTGACAGGAGGTACCCAGCCATAGGGCTGGCTGGCAGCCCTGCTCAGCTGGGCAGTGACAGGATGTGCCTCTCCCATTACTCAGTGTTAACTCGAGATCTTGCTGTGTTTTCTAGATCTAGATGTAAACTCTTGCACTTGCTTTGTGTTCACATACATGTGGGCTGGTAAAGTAATAAAAGGCAGGTATTTATTCACATTTCCTCTGTCGTTGCTGGTGTGGTTTGGAACAGCAGCCAAAGTCCATGTTCCTCTCTGGCTTGAGCTGGTGCACAGGTGCTGCAGGAGTCTTGCTATACTGTGGGGGCTTGAACTAAGCATTGGATGATACTACCAGAGCCCCTTCTAGTGTGTCTCTGGATACCTCTGCCTTGGAGGGAATTTTCTCACTATTTTATACTCCCTGTGGGCTGCTGCTTTGCCTCTGACACAGCATATATAGATTGGAAGTGGTGTTTGCTGAAAGCCTAGGACATGCATTATGTAGTATCTCTCAGGATTTATCTTCCAAAAGCTCATTAAACTGATCTGGTTAAGGGCCATCAACCCTCTTAGATAAGAGATACAAAGAGCTCCAGAGCTCTACTCTACTGGGTACTCTAATATGTTCAAATGAACTCCATAACAGACAAGAAAAAGCTGCCTACATCATGTCTGCTATCATGGCCCCTGCCATGAATGCATTTTCTATTTTATTAGACAACATACTCTGTATAATATAAGGAAAGACTGATTCTTCAACTGAGAGGAACTAACAGGTTAAACTGAGTAGAGTTATATGAAAATAAATTCAGTAAGGAGTTCAGCATTTGGTCTTCACAGCTTACTTTAGATTCCTGGGAATGATGAGCATCTCGTATGGAGCAAACTGGTGTTCTCTCTGCTGTCACTTTCTCACGTAAATCAGGTGTGTACAAGATGTGGACAGGGTGAACAGTGCATACCACTATCTGTTCCTATCCACCATCTAGGCCAGGGGGGTGCCATCCAACATCCCAGCAGCTCCTGTCCTGGAACTGTGTAGTTTGCAAGTAGAAATCCAGATTGGAAATTGTTTTGTACTAGTCTAAGAAATGTCTTATCTCAGTATCTGGGAGACGAAGCATAAAAAATCTTGCATCTGGGCCATTATATACCTTCTGTATTTCCTGGGAAAGGGTCGTATTTGGACACTGGCCAAATACTGGCTTGGTTCTGAGACTCCTTTCTCATTCTACACAGTAGGGTTGTCTATGTTGGTAACAGTACTAAAATTGGGCACATTTGTCACTTGAAAATGGCAATGATAAGTGTAATTCATGTATTCAACATACATAGGTAAACCTGTGATACAGCAGATACAAATTCCTATTTAGAGACAGCTGAGGTGGTTATAATCGGGGTTCAGGTATTCCCACTGAATGTGGTATTTGCATTTTTATGTAGAGCAGACACGCAGAGTATATTTTGCATAGTCTGTCTTCTTGAAATGCCTTTGGGGTCTTGCAGATACCAATACTTTCAGTGCCAGTGTTCTGAGCAGAACATTATTGGGGTAAAAATGCAGAAGACTTCTTTGCATTTGCCAAATAATAACTTTCTTCTTTTCCTTGATGAGCAAAATTGCTTTCATTCTTTCTGTAATATTGGAAACACTCCTGCCTGTAAAATGAGTCCCCAGGTCTTGGTATGGCTTCAATGCTATAAGGAATAAATTTTACTGTTTCAACAAACGCTGTTCCAGCCGGTTTTCTCCACCCATCTTCATTACTTATAAGAGAGTTTTGCCTAACATTCTTATCTACAAAGAGCCTAAGAAGCACCAGAAGGTTTATTTCCTTCTCGTGGACAGCTAGTTCATTTGCCTCCTTTTTCTGTGGTGAGGTGTGCTTGTTTTTTTAAATTCAAATGCAAAGCTTCTTGTCTCTTGCATTTACAAGGTGGTGGGTAACCCCTTTTACCTGCTGAAAAATGAGGTTGGTTGATGATGAGCACTCATCTCCCTGCCTTTACTCCTGAATGAGATAATTTTTCACCACTTAAAGTGTTACATGGTCGTGAGCACACTTTATCAGGCTGTATCAATGACTGTGTTTCACCACAGGTCTGTTTTAACTGAAGGCAGGTCTGTAGCTGTGCTCCTTTACTGTCAGGTGCCTGTGAGGCTCCATCAGCATAAGTGAGTGGAATGTGTACTTGTACAAGTGTACTTCTCTGCAAAACCTGCCTATTTCAGCCTGAGCACCCACAGGATGACGGGAATTCCTTTTTCGGGAATCAGAAAGATTCTGCTCACTAAGGAAAGTGGGCATAAAATAAAAGTCTAGAGCTAAAAAGTAAAGGAAGATCTGATACAGACCATAGCTTTGTGAAATGGTTGTCTCTGAGGAAGAGTTCATCTGGGAGAAAACAATTCCATCAGGCTGGCTTTACAATGGCCTTTGCCTTTATTTCTTCTTTATGGTTTATACTTTCTCTTGACTCTAAGCTGATTTCATCATCAAAACCCATAATTAGCACTCAGGAATTGCACAGAAATGACAAGTTATTGTGAATTTTTAAAATAGTTTCATGTTTATATTCAGTTGCAGGATTTCCTCATTCACTGCCCAGATGCTTCAAAAATCCCTACTTTTTTAAAAACCAAGACTGTTGCTCTGCAGATGTTCCATTTAACACAGCTATTCCATGTGCAATTCCTTGTATGTCAAACTACGTTAAGCTTGAAATTGTGTCCTCAAAGCTGAGTCTGCTCTGCCCTCTTGTGTCTTTGGAATGTGTTGCCAAATGTTCCCCAGATACGGCTGCTTTACCCTAAGAACTGGAATTTTCCCCTCAGAGACTTAAAGGGTGAGATTCAAACACATGGATATTCATATGCAATGATTTTTTCAGTCATGAGTATAGATCAACATATGTTTGAACTAAATTGGTTCTGCCAATATTCCTCATGCACATGCATTCTGAGGGGAAGGGAAAACAACTTGAGAGTATTTTTAATACAGCTCGAAAGTGCTGAAATAAACCTGTTAAAGTTGTCGGGTTTATGAATAAAGTTTTGAAGTTTATGAACCTTCAACTGAAAAATTGTCTACTAGAGGGAGGACTGAAGAAAGGGCTCTTCCAGTTCTTAGGGACTGGGCTGCTGTGAATTTGGGGTTGGCTTATGATAAGTCTGAGATAAGATGTAGCTGCATGCTGGAAAAAACCTTGCTGCTTCTCTGTGTGGTTGGGTTTTTTGGTTGAAAATAGACTCAGTAGGCAGGGGTGAGCTGGAAGTTCAGATTTCCTCTCCTTGTTGTATTAGGAGAAAAAGACATTGCCCTGGCTGTGTATCCTCTCTATTCCCACAGGACCAGAGTGCCACAAGCTGATGGAAGCTACAGTGGAGCACAGTTTACTGAAAATATATTTATTTTTAAAGAGTCTTAAATGTTTTCAAATCACAGTGCAAACTGTTCTATTAAAGAGTGGCTTTTCCCAACAAAGTAGAAAGTTTAGATTTTGTTCCCATCTGCTGTAAATCTTTCTGATAGTTTAAGACTTAACATTTGCTCTATTAGTTTTAGATGATGAACCAGTCCTGATTTTGACATGTATGGTTTTGTGTTTTTCTTAACGGTGTTTACAACAGAGACCAGCACTTTTCAAAGCAGCTTTGTCATTTTTCTGCGTAACGCATTGTTGTGTTATGTGGAGGCTGCATACCCAGTATTTTCAGGAATAATACTGACAACCTTTCCAGGCACAGAGAGCAACTCGGGCACAAGCTGTGCTCCATTTGGAATTGGTAAGCAGAATTAGGGGATCTAGGTGTGCCAGGTCTGTTGTATACCTGCAGGACTCTGGCCTCCTCTTGTGCTCGTTTGCAAACTGCATCTTCCTTCCACCTGTTTCACAAATTCACTGTACCATTCTTTTTTTTACCTTTCCCTTGCCCTCAGCACGCCCCTCATTCGGTGCATCTTTTACCTACTGTGTGTAAACAAAGAAGCCACTGTTAATGATGAGTATTCGGCAAAAGATATGATATTCTTCAGTAAACACCTTCTGGTTTATGTTTTTCCAGTAATACTCTCAGGATTTTGGTTGATGATGCTCAGACTGAACCTTTAAACAGGTAGTTTGTTCAGCTACTGTAATGATTCCAGTAGCATCAAAAAGTCTTTTTCCTGGAACTCCTTAAAGTAGCTCCAAAAAGCCCTGCCTGACCAGGGGGAGGTGAAGCCTTCTCCCCACTTCATAAACAGAAGTTCAGAGTTCGACTGTGTTTATTGACTGCATTGTGGTCTTGTGGAAAGAGGTTGATGGTGCCGAGAATAAATACTCTTTTTTTTCAGCCTGTCTGTTGCATGAAGGAAGATAGGGTTAATAATTGTGGTCATCTGCTTATTGTGTTATGCAATGTATGCACCCAAAGGGAGGGAGGAAGTGCCTGGCCTTTAGTTTCAGATTCAATGTGAGAAGATTAGAAATTCCATATGTAATAATCTCTTGAGATTTAAGGTGACTTGTGCATAGCCAAGGGTGGAAGATGAGGCAGAGTCTTTTCCAAACTTGATATTTTGGGAGAAGACTTTTCCACTCAGCAGCATCTCAGTGCACAGCACGGATCTGAGTACTGATGGTAGAAAAGCAACAGCATCAGCTCCTTGCGCAGGTTCTGGGTTGTACCAGGTCTGTGTCCTGACAGAATCACTTCTGCTAGTGGTGTATGACCAGTGCAGCTGCACAGGAGGGGTGACATGGCTGTGGCCTCATGCTCTTGTAGTTCTCAGATTGCTTTTATTAAAGTGCTTTGTCCACACTGGGCTCTCAGGTGCAGATGAGAATAGTGCTTGGTTTTAGACTGGAGGGTTAGGCTGGAGCATCAATACAAAGGGTCAGCACTGGAGCCAGAATCATGATGCTCTTCTCATCTCTAGACTGTTATGTTTACTTGTTGGTGTATATTTACTGTTGTTCTTTTTGGCAATGGTTTCTCATGGTGTCTTGTCACTGTTTGTTGGCAAAGAAGTGGTGACAGTGCCAAGAGTCCAGGACCTGACCACAACTCAGTAAATTCACACTAAAGCAGCTTACTCAGCAGGAGGGGAGGGAACATTCAGTGTACCACTGGGGGTCATTTGCACTATGTGGGTCGCATGGTGTAGTTCCAAGTTGATGTAAATTAGTACTGAATTGACTCTCAGCCACTGAATGAGGACTGTCCTGGACCTCAGTGGAGAGAAGGTGTGCAGAGACTGCTGTCACTCTGATAGCAGGAGCTTGGTGATGGGAGAAAACTTCAGCATGCATTTGCCACCCTAGGAAGGAGGAGAGGATGATTGCTGGCAGCTGGAGGACTTTTTTTTTAACCTACAGCCATCTTTAGAATTTCAGTGTGTGCAGTTAAACTCAGAGCAGCAGTGTTCTAGCTGTAGGCTCTACTGAAATCTTGTGTTGAGTGAGGATTTATTTGTCCTCAGATCTGGCTGTGAATTAATGGTCTGTGTTAGAGGTTTCAGTGGGCCAGAATTGCCTTCTTGGTAGAGAAGATGCCAGTGCTGTGCAAACTCAGCAGGAGCACTTTGAGATGCTAGGAATCTTCTTTGCTACTTTTTGTTGATCCAGGTGGTCTTTTCTAAGTACAAAGTCAAAGAAATTACTGTTTGCCTGTTCCTTCATCTCCCCATGCAAGTGTCATGTAGTCAGCAGGAACACTGAGTCCTCCCTGTCTCCCATTCCGGTTTGCATGAGAGAGAAACAGAGGGAAGAAAGACGGAACCATACATTCCTCTGCATCTGCACTCTGAAGGCAAAGTTATTTGTGAGCCTTAAGCATGTGGGTGGAAGAGCTGCCAAGCCAAAGTTGTTCCCAAGTATCTGTAAACTAAATCTTATTCCCTAAATTCATCCAACTAAGGAACTTTAACTCTGGCAAAGGCTTGTAAATATTACAGTACCTGTCACTTTTGGATGCTGTTTTCTGTTTTCATAGCAGCAAATTGAAAGCTTTGAAATCTGGGATGTTTTGTTTAGTTTTGTAGAGGTTGACCTCAAAGCATCAATCTTTCTGCTCCTTTTAGAATGCATGATAATAGCAGTTACTCAGAAAGCTTCTTCTCATGATAACACTGCTAATGAAGAGAGTTCTCAGATATTCCGAAAGTTTGGGGATGTATTGAGATATGTGTACCAAAATATAGAGAGGTTTGCATCTCTGTTACTTTCAGTTATTCAGTTTTCTTCATATATATATATATATATATACACACACTTATAATGAAGTAAAAAGTATTAACCTAAACAGTGTTTATATTCTGAATGTATGGCTGTTTCAAGAGTTATGTTTAGCTTTGCTGGGGTTTTAGTTCACATGTACTCTTCGTTTCTGCACCATATGCACAGCATGGTCTCCACCTGTTTGGATTCAGCCATGTTTTGTTTATTTTCAAGACAAGTTGCTAGTTGATATAAACCTGTGACTTGAGTTTGCCAAATACAGTTGCTCCCACCATTTGTGCTTTTCTCCAGTTGCTTCTTGGAGGAAGGTATCATCCTGTTTCTCTTGAAATAAGTCTGAAAAGGGAGTCTTGGCAGACCCATTCTGAATTGTGTTCAGTACCATGCAGCTAACTCAAGTTATAACTCATTTGTGGCTCCAAAGGTAAGCTGGCCACAGCTCAAACTCCATTAAAGTAGTACTTTTTAAAGGCTGTGCTCACTGAGGAGGTAATTTAAATAGTCATTCATACTTGTGTGATGTCCTTGATTTGACTTAGTCAGTGTTGTCAATGTGCACACAGCTTTTGTCTGAAAACCTGTGGGCCTGCTGACCTGTCTCAAAGCTATGGCTGAAGCCAAGGTTCTCTGTACACTTGAAATTGTAACCCATCCCTATGAAGCTATTTATGTAAGACCTATGAGTCCTACAGTGGTTTCTGCCTTTCCTGCTGCATTTCCAGGGGATTCTCAGTTCTCCTACAGTGAACAGGAAGCGCATCCTACAGCAAGTCAACTTACCAAGTCACTAAGAGGGCTGGTTTTTGACTACATCCTTCCTGCAACCCCATGTGAACAAGCTCAACATTGCCAGAAACACTCTGGAGCAGACCTGCTCCATTAAATTTTACCATGGTTCTCATCATCCTTCTCTTTACCCAGAGCTTGCTGAGCAGTCTTGACATGGTGGTGTCCCAGCAGTGCTCTGGTTGGCTTTGCCAGACCAAATGAACACTGCTTTCATGGCCAAGCCATGCCAGTGAACAGCAGAATGTTCTGCACCTTGTCTGAAGTAAATACACTCTGGAATCTGCCCCCTGAGGAGTCCTACAGGAGATACAGCTTTGTGAGACTGCCTATCCTAGTCGCATTTGCAGACCATTCTTGTTTTTTGTAAAATGCTTTAGAAAATTATGCTTGAAGGCATAAAGTTAAGAGCTAAGATTCCAATTGCTTTTCACCTCACTGGCTAAGTCTTGTGCAGCTATGTGTTCCTAACCAGGTGATCATTTTTGCTGCCTGTGAAAATACTGGCTTTATATTGCCATTTAGATTGTGTGAAAATTGAGCCATTCATTTTCCAAAATGTTTGCAGAAGCCCAAATTCAGGCCTGGCTTACAGTCCTTTTGGGTGCTTTAATATAAGCTGAGTATCAAGAAGCAGTTCGTATGAAGAGAGATGGTAATGATTCAGCTGAGGAGCTAAACCCCTTGTCTTCATCTGAGTCTTTTTATTTTCTTTCAGATGAGAGGATCTGTTCACCACCCTTTATGGAGCTGACAAGTGCCTGTGGAGAAGATACCTTGCAGCTTATAGAGAAGAATGGACTGGCATTCCCATTCAGTATGTACATGGGCTTTTCTTTGGTGCTTCTAGTAGGATCTAAATACTGCACATTCAGCCCCCAAAACATAGCCAACATTGTAGGAGTGTGGGTTTCACTGCCAAAAATGTCAAGGATATTAAAACTTTCCTGAAACAAATGTTCTGAGGCAGTCTGCTTGGAATGTGAAACAAACCCCCTCCCTATCAGCTTCTCCTTTGCCTTTTATTGATGTTCCTTACTTTCAGCACCTCGCTACAGTAAACATGCATTCCTGGGAAATGCTAATAGTTCTAACAAAGTTAGCCTTTTGCCCTGAACTTGTGCAAGATGTTTCTACTGCCAGCTGCATTCATTATTTTTCTTGAGAAAATCACTGCCTTGCTGACTCCTCTTTTTTTCACCTACCTCTCCCTTTCCATGGTCCAGGGTATAAATATAATCTTAGATGGTAAAAGAAAGAGGGTTAACACGGGTAACAGACTCCAAGGGCCTACAGCTCAAACAGCTGCTGTGAACTGTTTGTGCTTTGTAGCAAGTTTCATTGCAGGGCTTGTGCTTTAATTCATTCCTTTGTTTGATTCCTTGCAGTATAAAGTGAGCAGGATCGTTAGTCGGTGTTTGTTCCCTTGGTGCTTGCCTCATTTGTAAGGTTCAGAGGTAAAGTCGTGTGGAAAAACCATGTTCTGCCCTCCCTGCCATCGCTCTCCCAAATGAGGCAGGGCTCCTGAAGTTAGGTTGTGAAGCAGTGCTTTAAATCCCACTGAATGGCTTTGCCCTCCTCTTCACACTGTGATCTCAATACAGACTGACTAGTCCTCAGTAGTCAGCAGCATATATTCAGGAGATCTGAATCAAACCCACTAAATGATGATGAAATTACGAAACAACACTGAAAATTAACATACCTTGGTATTCTGGGAGTGTATTTTCATTTTCCTGTCTCTATTTTTATTTTTTCTTAAAAATGGTCCAGCTCTCCAGAGCATATGTCTGTGAGACATCATAAACCACTTTCTGAAATTTCAAATTACCAAGTTATTTTGATCTCTAGTGCAGTTTATCTCCCTTTCATAGCTCCCTGTCCTCTTGCCTGGAAATTTCATTCTTCCAACAACCTGCAAAGTAGTCTTGTCCTATCCACTTCCTCACTACTTGCAAGTTTTCATCTCCTCTGCTTAATACATAAGTAACAGCATCTCTAGTCATTGTGTGGGTCTTCAGGTCTTCTCTAGCCTCATAATAGAAGGAACATGTTTCTTTCCTTTTGCTAGTTTTACTCCTCTTAATCAAGATGGAGGTGAGAATCACGTCATACAGAGTAGATAAATGTGAAGGAGAAAGAAAAGCTGCTAGGGTTTCTGCCTTTTTCTGTCCCCCTCTCTGGTTGCCTGTGAAAAGTAAGTTATATCATAGTTTGGTTCAGCCCATTACATTTCCTGCTCTTCCCTGAAAACATGGAGGTAAGAAAATAAGTTGGTTTCAACTGTGTCCCAGTTCCTTTGTTTTAAGGACAGTGCTGTTTTGTGGTACCTGTAAAGTAGCTCTAGCCTCAGAAGAATTACTTAGTTGTGAAAATGCTCTCTGAGTAGGCAGGATGGCAATCCTAGTGTTAGTACTAACTTCTTAGCTGATGCTTTGCAACTCTGTTCAGTCCTAATAAAGATCTGTGCTTGCACCTTAGTTACAGGGAGGAATTGAGAGAGTAGAGGTTGGAGCAAGCCAAGCTTTGCAGTGATTGAGGACACTGTTCAAGCAAAGACTGTCACTGGTGTCTATTACAGTCAATGCCTTGGTCTGGTGGATGCCAGTGTTTGCATGTGTGGGTGGGAACAGGATTATAAAGGGTTTGGGTGTTCTGTTTCAGTGGTGAATTGTTTTTCCTTTTTTATTTACCCAGTTTGTAAAACCAGAGTGGCCCATGGAACCAACTCTCATGAGGTGAGTTAAAAATTATTGCAGTATTATTCTCCTGATTTGGCCTGTGATTTCCAGTCCTGTAGTGGGTGGAATGAGGGCTGTGCCCAAACAACTTTTCTTCCCCACCTCTCCCTCATGGTTAATTGCACCATTATTTTTTTTCAAAAAATCTGAAATTAAGTTAAATACTACTTAAACCTCCTGTCATGCAAGTTATTTTTAGCAGTTTCTAGCTTCTATCATGTTGTTGCTTCTAGCAGTTTGTAGTCTCCAGTCAGTTTTGTCTGCAAGAAATCTTCAGTCTCTCCTTCGGTAAGAGGTCGCTAAATAAAGTTTCAGAAAGTTACTTTTCCAATATGTGTGTGGTAGAGATGAGAAGTGGGTTTGTGCTTCAGATGGAGCAGCTGGCTCCTTTCCTTGAGGGGGGAAGGGAGTAACAAATAGAGATGGTTTCCAGGCAATGTTCAGTTGTAATAACACAGTGGGATCTGTGGGGAGAACATGACTAGTAGAACTTATCTGCCTTCCTGTAAGGCAATTGCAGCTAAAATGGTTGTATATTCCTGGAAGGAGTGCGTTACCTATGAGACTAGCTTCCTCTAAATTTAAGCGAGCTGAGTTCTGTTTTAATTCTTTTCCATTTGTGCTTCCTGCCTTCCTGCTTACTGCAGATCAGTTTTGAGAATCCAGCCCTTGCTGCTGGCTCTCCTAACTCCTGCCTTCCTTTGTTAACAACATGGCCATCAGTCCAGGTTTCCCAGCTGCTCTTGAAATGTGCTCGACAAGACATTGCTTCAATGTCTCTAAGAGCTGAAACCCTGAAGTAAACTCTAAATCTAGATGAGCAGAATGGCTATGGCTGAAATCTTGACTGACCAGCACTTCCTTTCAAAAATGCAGTGATATTTTTCAGGCAGGCCTTACCTTGGCTTATTTCACAAGCCAACAGACATTCCTGTTAGTTTGCTGGAACAGCTGCTACAAACTTTTGAACACGCAGGGACTGGATTGTTAATGAATTTAAGACTCCAATTTTTTTGCTGTTTTTTTCTGTCAAGAGTTCCTCCACAACTGCAAACTGAAATGCATGAACCTCTCAGTAGTTGTCCAGTTAGGCTTGGACTTTATTTCCCTGGTGAATCTTTCTTTGATCTTCTTTCATACGGTGCAGACACACCTAAGCTTCTTGCCAGAGCAAAAATTAGACTAAAATACAGCCACGGTCTGCACTTTATTGCAGGAACTTATGACTAGAGCTTAGGAGCACCCCTGGAAAAAAGCCTGAAGACTTGCATAGTACTTTACATAGTAGCAGTAGTAGTAGTAGCAGTAGTAGTAGTAGTAGTAGTAGTAGTAGTCACTTTTGGAGTTGCTGAATTCTCAGGAGTGATCCAAGACTATATTTATGATCAGAGTGGAACTGTTTTGGAATTGCTTATGGTCAATAATTACAAAGGAAGCATAGGATAAATGCCTGTTTACAGTACAGTCTGTCTAAAAGATGGAGCATAGGTCTAGAAGCAAGAAATTGTTGCCTATTTTATTAATGATTCCTTGTCTGGCTTTTGGTAAATCACTTCATTTTTTGTGGATGTATTTCCAGTGCACAGCTAACACTGAAACTAGAGTGCTGACCAGAAACCTGCTTTTTTTCATGAGATGGCTGTTAAGAAAGTTCAAGTACTGGCTAAAAGGGACAGCTGAAAGTGCAGGCTTGAGTTCAAGCTTGGTGTGTGAGTTTGCCAGGCGAGGCTGGCAGATTCCACTTTTCTCATGTGAGTACATGCTGTTGTTAAGGTGTTGTTGAGGTGGTGTCACCCTTCCTGTGGTGTCCCTAGTTCTACATGGCCTCTGTACTAGTAGTGGCCTCAGCAGCTCAGCACTTGATTCCCAGTTTGCCAGCACCATTTGTTAAACTTGAACAGAGATGATGGCTGGAAGTTGTGCTTCCTGGTTGCCAGTGGGTCAGAACATAATTAACCTTTGGTAAAGCTGCCATGAGAGACCCACAGCCTGAAGAAATGTATTCAGAATTCTTGTTTTCTGAGTATTTGAGCAGACAAGAAGGAACAGGCAGAGAATCACTATGTTTTGTGAGACTGAATTCCATATGGGTGTTGTCAATAAAAATTCTTGGTGCAAATATTTTGTTTTGCCTTCAAAAGAGCTCTGCATTTATAATGAGAAATGCTATTTGGAAATTATGATATCAAGTATTGTACCCATGTTACTGCCAGACTCAGCAGGTCTGTGCTGGATGACAAAGAACAAGTGCACCCTGGAAGCAAATTCTTGGAGCTCTACTCATGCATGTTAAAAACCATGAGACATCACAGTGAACCAGCATAACACAACACCACAGGAGTTATATGGGTTGTGTGCTAGCCCATGGGGCTCCCAGCATAGAGCTTTGCAGAAGAGAGGCTTCACATAGCTTCCAATAGTCTAAGTCAGTGCTGTGCTGAGAAGATAAACTCTGGCTTTCCACACTTCTAAAACAGGCTGAAATGTTTATTTGTGGGAATCAATTAACTAATAGTGGAAGAGAACATTATAGGAAGAGCACAGTTCTTGCCAGGGTGATGTTGTAGATACTATAGTGCCAACAATCCACACAAGAGGAGGAAGAGAATAATGTTTCTTGCCACCAGTAAGAGACAAATGAGATGTGATGATGTTGCTGTGAATCATCTTGATGGGTGATTCTGTGTGTTAAAGAAATTTCTTGCACAGGTTGTTACCACTCACAAATCCACTCTGTGCTGTACAATAGAGGCAGCAAGAATATCAGCTGCAAGTAGGTATTGAATGCACACAATTGACTTGAACTCAGAAAATGTTCATCTACTGAGTTATTGTGCATGTGTGCAGACAGTTATTTGCTCATTCATAGGGCCCAGTAAAGGCCTTCCTTTCTGGCATATTTATTCCAGTGCCTTCAAGAGAACTATTTATTTGGAGTAATGGGGTGAAACCAAGCAGGAAAATTGATAGGCCAGCATTTGTTAGCAGTAAGATCTACCAGAGTCAGAGAAATGTCCTTCGATGGTGTGGGTGAAGCCCTGGTGCTTGGTCTGTTGCAACTGGTGTGAACCAAATTGGGGGAATAGAGCTGTGGGGAAGAATTTGTGTAGTTAGTGCACAGAGCTGTTCCTTCTGTTGTTCTCACGATACAAGCTTATATTCAATACAGACATTCTCATCTGTGTTGGTCAGATGTTTTACCCTTTTGTTGTACCTGCAAGTTGCAGTAGCTTCCCGACTAAAGGCAGCAAATGAAATTGCAAAGAGCTGCGAAGAAAATGTTGATTGAAAATGAAAGCTTCACTGCCAGTAGTGTTTGCAGAGCTGTCTGTCAGTAAAATGAACCGTAATGAAATAGAGCAAGATGCGGAGAAGGAGGTGCTCCCCCTTGTTGTTTGTCAGGTGTGGGTAGACATGAAATTATTGCCAGAATTGTGCACAGCCATGTGTGTGTGTTTCCAGATGGCAATCATCTTCAACCAGGAAGGCCTCAAAGCTGTTCGCCCCCCTTGTGTCATTCAGAGCTTCATCAATCACAATGCTGTGCTCTATAAAGTTTTCGTGGTTGGTGAATCCTACACTGTGGTGAAAAGACCATCTTTAAAGAACTTCTCTGCAGGCATCTCAGGTACGTTGTACTAATTTGAAAGAAAATGTCTGTTCTTGCAGCCTCAGCAGGAAGTATCTTTGAAGAAAATACCTGTGAAAAAACTGCTGAAGTGAAGGCAGCTGGTTTGGACATACCATGCTTCCTCTTCTGTATTATTTCAATAGGAAGGGAGATAACTCACCTGCTCTGGAATATGTACAAATGGCATTAATATAGTAAATATTTATGCAGTGGTAACCTGAGTCTTACCTGTTAAATACTGTTTTATGTCATGTGGAAAGGGGGAGAGGGAGAGAAGTTCTCTCCTTTCACAGTAATTTCATGTGTCATTTGTTCCGGAGTTTGTTATAAATGTGCTTTGGAGAGAATTTCCTGGATTCCATCATTTCAGCACTTCCTCTCCCTGTTTTTACCTTGAATATGTATGTGTTTTAAATTAAAGATCACTTGTGTTCTCCCCTAAATGAGCCTCCCTTTTCATGCGAGGCCCAGTGTTGAAAATCTTCGTGTGAGATGTCCTTTGGTTTGTAGATATTATAGCTGTGTTGGGGAGAAGGAGGAATGTATTTGTCAGTGAGGAGAGTGATTTTTCTGTATGTCACTAGAGAGCAACACTGGAAGGGTTTTTGTTTGACTTCCTTTATGGAAAAAAGCTCCTTTCCAGAGAACTGCATTCTATGGCCCACCAAAAGCATAAAAAAATTAACAGGACATAGATGGGAGCAAGCATGGTCTGATAGCAACTGGATAAATCCAGGAGGTGAGGATGGGATCAAACTAAAGGACAAGAATGAAGAAATGCCAGATTTTTGTTACTTTTCCTAGTGTTTTCTGCTAATCCTAGTATGTCTGTTTATGCTCAGCATTGCATTTCACACACAAATACGTGCTTGTTAGTATAGGTGTAGTAGGATGCTGGTAGAAGCTCTTGTCTGTAGCTATGTGGGGCTGTATTTACATTTAGGTCTGCTCTATGTCCTGATCAAATTAAGTAGGCCAGAATCTGTGTTCATATAAACTGTTAGGACAGTTGGTCTCTACTTTTTGCTGGAAGGGAACATTTTAAGACATCTTTCCAAAAATGCCTTAGTAAATGCCTTGCATGTTAGTGTAAGACTTAAAGTTGTCTGGAAGTGCACATGCAAATAAGTTTTGTAGGCAGATTAGGGTGTCTCTCTCTCTCACCCACATGGGGAGAGTTTGAGGAGGCCACAGGAACCTGACCTGGCAGATCTGATGGTTAAACAGATCTGGTGGCAGTGACACACTGAAAGAGCTGAGTGTCTGAAAGTACAAGATCTTTCTAAACAAGAGGAAAGACAAGAAGTCCTTTGGTGGTCAGACTGCAGAGTGGACTTGGATTTACTTTTCACAGCTTTCATGTCTTTACTGTATGTAGCCCTGAGGCTGCTCTTCGATGCCCAGTCAGAGACCAGCATAGCAGAAATATTCTTGCTGGTGCCACCTGCGTGCTGAGACTTTGGTCCAGGTGTTCCGTGCAGGTTGTCTCTATGATGCCATTAGTGTGCTGTGGTGGGAATCCTAAAGGTAGACATGGTGGGGGATTTCTTTCAGCCAGTAAAATCTTCATCACAGAGGAAGCAGGGTGGGAAGTGCTGCTGTAAACCATGGAGAGAATTTCACTGTGTTTCATTAGTGGTTTCTGTCACCTCACAGTGACTCCAGCATTCCTGTGGTGACTCCAAAAGAAGGACAGGTCCTGGCCACAGAATATATTGCTTTCTTCCATGGTGACAGTGCTCTGTCCAGGTTCACAGGGATCTCAGTGTATCCTGGGTGCTGCCAGCCTACCACCTGCAGTGATTGCAGCTTCTCCCTTCTGTCACACACCTTCCCCTTGGAACTGTGACTTTGAGTATAGCACGTCAGTAAAAATCAATTTAATTATCTGACTGAACTTAGTTAATTTGCTCTGATGAAGGTAGGAAAACTGATTTCTGTTCACCCAGTGCATGATTCTATTTATCTGTGGTCTGAGAACCGTGGGTGATATGTCTGTGGGTCCCTGCCTGTGCAGGCAGCCCAGTGCCAGCAGGCATGAGAGCGCTGTGGGTGGGGTGGATGGTTGAGACCAGGACGAGATTCATGGGGCTGCACTGCCACCTACTGTTCCTTGCACTATTCCTTTGGAAATTACAATCCAAAGTTATTTACAACCTGTTTTTAATTGCAGACAGAGAATCAATATTTTTCAACAGCCACAATGTTTCCAAACCAGAGTCCTCATCTGTCTTAACAGCGGTAAGTACACTTGGTCTTTTTCCCTCTAGTACAGTTGGAAACTTAACTAATTCTTTCTTATGGAAGTGTTAGTAGCTAGTGACTCTCTTTCACAAGCTGTCTGCTTCTGTGTTGCAGGCTGAGGTCTGTTTGGTACCACGAACCAGCATGACTGTGTCCTACTCTGGTTTTCCTTACCGAGCTCCGGTGAGGAAGAACTTGTAGCAGGGATGTGCTGCTTCCCAAACTACCCAGGGCTAATCTAGGGAAAGGGAAGAAGGAGATTCTGAATGCAAACGCCTGGCTTTTTCCTGTCCAGAGAGATTAATAAGCATAAATCATCCTTCTAGGACTCAGTTCTGTGAGGAAAGACAAACTGTGAAAATTAAAGCATAGAAATTGTGTTGGCACAAGGCCACAGAGGGCCAGTAGTTGTCTGTTATGTGAGCATGCCCAAGCTGTTACCATGGGACCATTTCTGGGTGTCCTTCAAGACCAGCAGTGCCAGCACACTGCACAGTTTCATGCTAGCATCGCCAGTTCTTTTAATAAGATTTGGACTTACGAATCCTAACAAGTTCTTGGGCACCTGGCTACTGGGAAAGTCACTTTACAGCACTGGGTCCTTTCAATCTCTTGAGTCTTGGGATTCTTTTTTGTTTCACAAGCTCTGCTGGGGACTAGTTTCGTATTTGATTTTGAATTTAGTATAAAACACTGGTCGGCATGGTAAATATTAAAACTGTAATTGTGCTAGTCATGTCATTTTGGGGTTATGTTGAGGGAGAAGCCATTACTAAAAATTTGCTTTCAGACTTAGAAAATGTGCTCCTGTGGTTTACCTGCCATCTCACTCACACAAATACTTATTCCAGTCATGCTTCTGGAGGCATAACAGCATACTTCTGCAGTGTAACATGTTGTTTAAAAAGTGAAGAGTGCATCCTCCAGTCATAAGTAACCTGAGTCACTCAGTAAATACTTAAAAAATAAATTGTACATGAAAACCCTAAATATAAAAGGTATGCTCTGCCATTAAGATATCAGATGAGTTGTATTGTATGACTCAGATTAAACTAACAGCAGGAGTCTGTCCTGTCAGCTCTTTAACACAGACATTTATCTACACTGAAATGTAGACAGTCAGAATGACAGTCAGAACTTTTGCAGCACAGGTTAAATAGGCCACCTGTATATGTTTTTTTAAGGTGCAGATCTAGTACTTAAAATAATGAGTCTGATTCTCCATTCATTCCTACACTGCTTTGCTTCTATAGGTGTACCAGTATGAAGAGGAAGAGCTAGATGCTTTAGAGCAGATGAATCTCCAATTCAGGAAGGATTTTTAATAATGAAAGCAGTTTCTCTTTGGTGTCTTTCTTGGTTTCACGCCAATGGTTCTCTGCAATTAGATTTGGTGGATATGCACCTGGAAACTTCTGAAAATCAATCTTTCCACTAAAAAGGCTGTTTCAGAGTCCCTTAGTAATGTGTCTTTTTCCATTGTAGCTGGATAAAATTGAAGGAGTATTTGAGCGGCCAAACGATGATGTCATCAGGGAAATCTCTAAAGCGCTGCGGCAAGCTCTGGGAGTTTCCCTCTTTGGAATTGATATCATCATTAACAATCAGACTGGGCAGCATGCAGTAATTGATATAAATGCATTCCCAGGTAAGACAAGCCTTTTCTCTCCTGCTTTTTGGAGCAAGTTTTACTGCTGTTGTCTCATATTGCTTCCCAGACTGGGGGTGGACAGCAGCAACCGGGTGGTTCTGAGATCAAATACAGGTTAGTCTGGGGTGAGAATAATCCTAATCTAGGTAGAGAATTTGTATCTCTTAGGAGTAAGTATTAGCTCTTAGGAGGTATGGTAAAATTTTAGTGGCCAGTTGTAACATAGCTTTTGTGCCCTCCTGCACAAAGGGAAACTCAAGAATTGCAGTATGGGATTGTGTGCTGGGACCTAGCCTTTCTGGGCCTAGCCTTCATTCTGAAATGAAAATAATACTAAATTCTATTTTTGGAGAGCCTTTAAAGATTACTTTTTTCTTTTTTGAGACTCTGTACCATTAAGACAAATGAGGGGGTGGGAACAACAAACTGTTCCCTTGAAAATTTCTTCCTGTGCAAATTGATTCCCCACAAAAAGACATTTGTGCACAAAAGCAATACCAGGAATCTGAAGCTGATAAAATTGTAGGTGCACAAAAGTTGCTGTAGAGAGTTGGTGTCCTTGAAGGTTCTCAAAAGTGCATCCTGGAGTGAAAGGATAGTTTAGACCATGTAAAACTGAGAAAATTTGTCCACTACTTTTTGTAGTGCAACATAATGTCTTGGAAACAACTAAACAAGCTCATTCATCACCAGAATTGTTAAAAGGAGTTGTAAATGTGAATAAGGGTGAGGCAGTAATGGTCTGTCACTTGTGCTAAATTCATTAGTCTAACCCAGGAAAAGAATACATCATCTCATTTGATGCTGTTCTGCCGGGTGTTTTTCTCTCTGAGAATCTCCTCTCATTACCTGAATGGGGGTGCTTGTTTCCAGAGACTTACATAGGCTATTGTGTACTTTCTTTAACCTGTCACTAGAGATTTTAAGTTTTCAGTATAGCTGTGGTATCTTTAAATCTAGAGGTCTTGTCCTGAGCTCCCAATCTCCTTAGTTTTTCAAATCAGGTCCTCATTCCTACTGCCCTGTAGTGCCTTGTCTATCTATCTCCACAGTCACTGGCTTCCTCTTAAAACTCAGCTCTGCTATTCTCAGGTCACTTCCCAGCATGTTTCGATCACATGGTATTATGCAATTTGCAGACCTGTGAAAGCACTCTTCTGCCCAAGGCAGTGAAACAACCTAAATTGGGTTTTAGATGGAGCCATATCAGTTTTATGAATAGGATTATATTTCAGCCATTGGGTCTTGAAGTAAGTGATACAAGACATTCTTTTGCAATCTTGTATCCTGCATTTTGGTTTGGTGCTTCATGTTTTTTTGTTTGGGGGTGGTTTTTTTCAAGTATTATTTTGGATATTGTACTTTGCACAGATTGAAATTCTCCTTTTCTTGAAATGTTGAAAGGTCCACGTTGGGGAACAGCAATGTGGCAAACATATATTTAGAGAAGACCAATGTCTTCTTGTTGTCACTTAAGTTTGCAGAACTGCTCTGCTGTACTTCTGCCCTAAGGCAATAATTTTCAATATTCAGCCCAAGTCCTGTGTTTCAGTCTGTGCAGGAATTTGTCCTTGAAGGAAGTTTGAATTAATAGTGTTTTAGTCCTTGCAGGAGACTTGAGAGCACAGGGAAGTTTCTTGTGCACTGATCTCCACTGTGTTTCACACAGCAGTTTTTTTGGTGGTGAACATGTGGGTTGTGATGGAAACTACTGACTTTATCACCATGGGATAGATTGAAGACCAGCTGGAGAAAAACTAGAGGACAGCAGCAGGGCCCAGACATACAGAAGAGAAGGCAGGGGAAAGAAAAAGACTGGCTTCAAATTTGTAAAAGGCAGCAGAACTGAGATGAGCCCTGTTCTCAAGGTCTGCTGAAGTCAGAGAAGCAGCAATGGGGTAAAATGCAACAGAAGCAAAGTTACATCTCAGCACAGAATATGTTGTTGCTCAAAAGCATGTTCAGCACAGGCAACTGCATTACCCTCCAAGGGCCTATATGATTAAAGCCTGAAGAGTTACAATGACTGACTTCATTGACAGAGCCAGCACTTTGCGAGTGAGAAGTTCACTCAGCCCACCTCAAGAGTCACCAGTGGGCTGCATCAGCAGGGACAGGGATCTCCCTGTTACTGGCTCAGTGCAGTCTCAGGAAATACCCTCCCTTGCTCTTCTTCCTCAAATCATCATAGGCTTCAAGAGTTGTAATAGAGCCAAACTGGAGCCAACCTTCCTGGGCATTATCTCTGCACCACTGCTTAGAAAAAGGGAGGGGAAGAGATGGCCTTTAAAGAGTATTCACAGCCTCTTTCATGGAACTCAAGCTATGGCTTGGGGCCAAGCCTGACCAAAGCCTTGTCCAGCTGCCCGGAGGTGTGATGCCTTTCTTGTGTACTGTCTTCCATGTTTACCAGGCTTGAAGCTCATTTGAACCTGCCACTCCACTGATGTCATCTGAGATGAGTTTAATGACAGAATTCAGAGCAGGTGCACCTGTAGGAGGATGTTGTCTGTTATCTGCTCCATTAGCACCAGCAACTCTTCAAAAGGATTTTTAAGATAAATGTCTGAAAAGCCTATTGTGCGTTTTGTTCTGTGGGGAGCTACTTGTACTATATTTAGCACTGGTTACTAGCTGAGATATCGAATGGGTGGGCACAGTCATGTAGCATGTGGGAGTTATGTTTGTCTGACCTCAGTTAAGTGAGAGAAAAGGTTCCACGTAGCCTGCTGTCCTGTGGCTGTGGCTGAGTTCAGCCAGCCCCAGCAGCTGCAGGCTATCACCATGCAGGTGAACTGCTGCCTCGAGTGAATCTGCATGGTAGCTGGGAACATCATATCTGAACGTGCAGTTTGTGTCTGTAAAAACATTGCTGTAAATGCAGGGTATGGGCTGTCCATTTCTTTCTGACCAGGGGAAGATGCAGAAAAGACAAGTGTGCCAGATCAGGGAGAGTCTCTGGCAGGTAAAAAAAATCAGGCAGGTAGCATCTGTAATGCTAGCTGAAAAATTTTCATAGCCATTTCTTGCCTCCACCAAAGCTCACAGAGGTGGGCACTTGTTTTCAGATGAATTGCTGGTTGGTCATCTTTCCCATCATTGCTCAGCCAGAGGACTCTGGAGACTGTTCTCAGTATAGCAAAATTCAGGCATTTCCAAAATTGTTTCAAGTGGCCATGCTAGGATAGCACCTGCTGGAGCACGATTCATGGAAGTTATGTTTTAGGCATGCAAAAGTTATATCCTCCCACTGATTCCCTGTGTGACACGAATCGCAAATTTACTGCCAGTAGTTTCTGAAGGTGTAATTTAATCTGCACTTCCTGATTTTGTTATTGCAACACAGTGGTGTCCCACAACTGACTAGTTTGAGAAGCATACAGGAGCCCTAGGTAAACCAAGTGAGGCAATACCCACAGTTTGCAGCCTTCCCAGGGGTCCTGTGATCCAAGGGTTGAGACAGCTAATTCTCTTCCTCCCTTCCTTGTATTGTTTTTTTTTTGCAAGTTTTTGAAGTTTCTTTTGAGTGACTGAGCAGAATTAAATTACTTGGGTGTTTCTACCCAGTTACGGAGGGCTTGCATAGACAGAACCTGCCTGTTACACACAGCTTTCTTTCATGAACATCTGCTTATTTCAGTACTGAATAACTGGCCATCTTATTCCTATTAAATATTTAAAGCAACTTCTTTGTGAGTTTGCTAGGTGCCTTCCTGCAAGGCTAGTTCATTTTCATCGAGCGCACACAGAACACTCCGGGGTACTATGGATCTCCTAGCTAAATATTAAAGCTGTTACTATGGAGATGGCTTATTCCTGGGGTGTTTGAAGCACTCTGAGTAGATTTGAAGGCTAATCCTGTGGCTTTTACATAAGCAAGAAAGCGTAACAAGCATTTCTGTCCATGGGGTGGAGATCCTGTTCTGACTCCCATGGCCTGCCCTAGGAGTTCTAGTTGCCCCCTGCTGACCATTGGATTATCATGTGGGGCACTGGAAAACTTGGTGTTTTGAAATGAGGTTTGTTTGGTGAATCCCTTCAAGGGCCTCTGAGAAAGGAAAACTGCAAGCTGTTGTCTCACATTGCTGGTGTTTTATGTGACCTGTTAAGTATCTGAAGAATTGGGACCCAGCGCAGTAAAATCCAAAGTAATATAGCAGCCTAAATAAAAGTTAATTGGTTGGCGTATGGTTTATAAATACACCATAAAATCCCCATATTTATTATAGGTGAAATTATAGTCTTCATGTTTTCCAGGAATTTGTTGTTTTGTGGGGTTTTTTTGCCTAAGGAAATTGGTCTCTACAGTAGAATGGAAATTAAAATTGAATTAATTATGGATCTGAGAAACTCTTCTCTCCAATGATTACATCATTAAAAGTGTTTTAAAGTATGTATTTACTTTGTGGTCTCTGGTTCTGCTCATGTGTTGCTGTGTGAATGTGTGCTATTCACATGGGTCTTTTAAACTTATTGCTTTAGTCCCCTGTATTAATACCAGGTCACTTCCAGAATACTTTTATAGACATTTTAAAACAATCAGCCTATCCCATTAAATAACACTGAATGTCATATGTCACCTCTAGGATACTAAGGCTAATAAACTGATAATAATTTTAGGTAATGCAGTAGCAGTTAAGATCCATTTCAGGACATTGTACCCGTATGTTGCATGTCTGGTTTAATTTTAAAATGAAATGCAATGATAAAACTGTGCCTGTAGCAGAGTGTTTAGAATAGACCCAGAAGCTCTGTACACCTGCTACCCTTTGTGTCACCAAAAATGTCATGTCTACTGGTATTTGAGTAACTGTTTTAACCAGGAAACTTGTTATTAAACTGCATTGTAAATGGTCTCGAATCACTTAACAGAACATGCAGAAAGGTGGTTTCAGTACTGAAATAAATGATGGATGTTTCTATCAAATACTGTATAATTGATATGTTTCCTGTCCCTTGGGTGTTTATTCAGACATAGCAGCAAACCCATTCCAAGTGTCAAGTTCGGTTAGGTTAGACGAGCATCACATCGATTCTTGCTCAGTGGGAAGCTGTCTTTTCTGTGAGGTATATGTATTTTCTGCTAGCTCCCCTGAGGTTTCCCTAATTGAGGGTATTGCTGGGCAAATTCTGGAGAGGGTCCAGACCCTCAAAGAAGCTCTGCATTAGAGCTACTTGACATAGTAAACCTGGAAATGGTATGGAAAAAATCGACATTATACCAGAGTGTTTGTAACTTAGGGAAAAATCTGGATTTGGCAATAAATGATAGCATATGCCTAAAAGTACATCTACATATATATACTTGGGAGGAAAAAGAAGCAGCAAATCTGAAAGGTAATTGTTTTTCTCATTGGAAAAACACTTTTATTTCAAGAGTCTCTGTTCCTCTTTATGCTAATCTGCTTCTGCTGTCACTTAAAATGATGTAATGGAGAAAGCCTTTTAAAATCAGTTTTATTATCAGCTTTTTTATTATCAGTGGAGAGCAACACACTCCAAGAAACAAACTGTTAAGCCTATCAAAGAACCTAAGAAATTACTTAACTGCCTTTTTTTTTCCCCCTTTCCTTCATTTTTTATCTTTTCAGGTTATGAGGGTGTTTCTGAATTTTTCACAGATCTGCTGAACCACATAGCTGCTGTCCTGCAGGGTCAGGTACCTGAGGTGACCCAGCTAAACCGCAGCAAGCTCCTGGCAGAGCAGAGCGGTGGGATCATGGACGAGCGGATATGCTGTGCTAGCACGGGCTGTCTCAGCGTCATGGGAAAAGACTCCTGGATTGTGGAGAGCGAGACCAACAGCTCAGTAAAACTGCAACACCAGAGACTAGGCTGCAACTCGGCAGTGTCCCCCAACTTCCAGCAGCACTGCGTCGCTACATTGGCAACAAAAGCTTCTTCTCAATAACTTGCCAATGCCATGGACTGAGAAAAAGCCCCAGGGATACAAATTGTGATCCCAGAACCAGATCAGGCTTTAACAATACAATTGACACAAAAAAAAAAAAAAAAAAGGAAAAAAACCACACCATAAAACACAACGCAAAAAAGCAAAATAAAAAAAATTTCCATTTGATTTAATCTAATTTGCTGATGAAACAGACTGAAAGGGGAAGAGCGAGAAAGTGATCCAAATCCATTTCATCAGATTCCAGTTGCAAATTCGTAGTGAGTTTACACACACGTGTTTTAACACTAGTCCTTTCATTGTGGGAGGGTTGCTCTTTCATTTCTATTGTTCTTTGTAATTACTGGTGACCAGCATTTTAAAATCGGACCTCATGGTGTCAAGAAGATAATAATGTTGAAATGCAGTGTCTGAATGTAACAGTGCTAGAGATTTTTGCCTAAAAAACTCCCCATTCCTCTTTTTTTCCAGGTAGTCCATTGCATAAGAAAGCTAAGACAGCTTCAGTATCGCTGAAGTATCACTGTAACCAAATCTCTTGAAATATTGACCAGTCATGATGTTGGCAGGTAGCTTGCTGTGAAGCTGCTGCACTTTGGGTAGGACAGAGAAGCTTGCTTCTTTTCAGGGCACAGAACTGAGGTGACCACCCCTGTTCCAGCTTTGCAGTTCTCCCCCCAGGCCTCATTGCTTCACTCAAATCGGCATCTAACCACGCTTTTACCAACAGCAACACATTTCACCTAGAGAGGGTGCCAGTATTGAGGTTGAGTCATTTAGTAGATAAAATAACATGCTTTCAGTTGTCTGCTAGTGCTGAAATCCTAGAAGAGTTAATGGAAGCAACTAATCTCTTAGCAGGGAGTTTAATTCTCCCTCCATTGCACTTGTGAGCACCCTGGGATAAGGCTGGCAGAGTTGTGCGTTTTCCTTGGAGCAGCACGCCTGACCTGCATATCCTGAGGGGTAACAACAGTTGCTGCCTTCCACAGATCCATGCAGTTGTACATTTTTTTCTGTAAAATAGAAACAAACTTGTGGACCTTCATATAAGGTAGAAGCACCGGACAGCTCCAGGTGGAGACCCTGTTACTTTGTTGCAAGCTGCCACACGAGGCCATATGGTAATTTACAACAGTACTTTATACTATTTGTAAACTATAGCCCAGCCAACTTGTATCTCTTGAGATACCTTCTAGTATGGCAGCATCTTCTGCTGTTAAGCATTCCTGCAACTTTTGCCACATGGTTCTGAACACTATATTGGATACATCCAAGTGCTAAGAACTGAAACACTATTTTGGTAGAAGTGGCCTTCTCTTCCCCTTATTAGCCCTAAAATGCATTTAAGAAGAGTGGTGTTAAGAAAATTTCCTTAGTTAAGCTCCTAACTTGCAAATACAGGAATTTCTGTGTTTTCTATAGCACGTGTTCATAAAGCATTTGTCACTGCTGCATTTAATACCAGTTTGGTTAGTATCATGTGTTAGATGGCTACTCAAAAGGAAAGGGTCTAGAACTTAAAGCCCTGGTAGATTGTGGAAAGAGGATTAAACTGTGTAAAAGATGTCACCGCCCTACCTGATGGTACCAGTCCTAGAGAGGAAAAAGTTTTGAAGAGTGTTATGTAGAAGTTCTTTTATGTAAACAATGTCTTTTCCATGGGAGAGGTTGGTCTTCTTCCAAAATACCATTCTTGGGAACTTCCTGTAGCCAGGATTGAATTTTTCAGGATGATTTACACAATAGAAGATAATTCCACCTCCAGAGGGATTACTAACTTTAAAACATTTCTGTAGGGACTGGAAGAACTTTATGAGTGTGGTATCAATCAGATCCCAGGGTGCACATAAGCACAGCCTACTTCCTCAAGTGTTGCAGTTCTGTTCTGAGCTGGGCACCCTTCACAATCCCTGTATGTTTTGAGGAGGCTGCTGGATCCTGTGTTGCAGGTCTCGAATGGCTGTGGTGTGAGTGAGTCAGATGTACATAGCTATGGGTTTATAAAAGTGTTCATGAGAGACTAAACTTTCATAAAGGCATGACTAAAATAAAAATTATATCTACTATTTGGGGTTTGGTTTTGTTTGTTTAAAATAAAAAATGTTTTTATCTTATATGTGTAACAAAAGATGCCCTCAGGAAGGAACTTGCCAGTGCATATTTTTGTATGGTACTTTCTTGTAACCAGCTGGTGGAGTGTTTGTAGACTTGCCTGTTGCTCCCTTTATTACAATGGCTTGGGCTTTTTTTGGTTTTTTGGGTTTTGTTTCTTTACCGGGTGGTGGGGATGAAGCAATGATGTAAGAACTGGGTTACTGACTCAAGACCTTTCAAACTAAGTATGTTTACATGAATCTGAGTGTTGGATCCAGTGGAAATGTCTGTATGCTGTTTCCTAGTTAGAACATCAAATAAGAATTTTATTTTCCTGGCTGCCTTCTGAATTTTGGTTGGCCTATTTTGCACTGCTTTTTTTCTCCAAAATAAACTACTGAAATATAATTGTGCATTTTAAACTTGTTTACAAATGATTGTTAGAAGTTTATTTTGTAATTCTCTGAATGCTTGCAGAAATACTATATTTAAATATTACTCCAGACCTTGGCAGTAACTAGAAAACAAATTTAGGTCATTGGTGTGATCAGTGACATTTTTTCCCATAGTCTATAATTTATTTTTTATTTATCGAATGTATTGGTATCACTTTTAATTTACCAGGTGCAGTTATGCAGGTACCTGTTGTGATGTGGCATTACAATAGAGTTTTGACATAAATTACCATGCATTTGCTGTACTACTATATTTCCTTGCAGAAATTAACGTAATGGCTTGTGTACTAGAATGTTGCTAAATCACAGAGGCAAATTGGGAGACCAATTTGTGAAAGCCAAAACTGTAAATTACCAAGTGTCCAGACATACAATTACATTCTTGCAAAACATTTGAGCATGAGTATGTTATTAAGCTTGTGCTAAAGTGCTTTTCTGAATTGCTGCCTCATTTGGGAAGTTCAGGATAGTTTTGATTTAAGATAAGCTTCACTGTAAGTTAGTTAATATTCTGTAGTCTTGTCTTTCTTTGTAAAAGTAGAGGAGTATAGTAACATTAGACCATACCAGAATGCCCTTGCTCTTAAAATTGCAGACAATCTGAGGAGATTTTCCATAATGTCAGTTTGAATTCTTTTTATTGTGGGTTAGAAAAATATTCTTCTGTATTTTCAAAGGCATAGCTGTTACTGCTGTGCTGATGGGAGCAATTGCATTAAAATTACATGGTCACTAGTTAGCTTTATAGGGGTTTATTACTGTTCTGCTTCATTGTTTGAAATCCACAAGAACACCATTAGCTTGATTGGAATTTCTCCAGGTTTTGTGTCAGCGTGGTGGAGATGAGACTCTGGTTTCCACTGAAATTACATAATTAGCTTTCCCTGTTGAAGAGAGCTTGAGTGGTGCTACTGCTGCCTATGATGTAAAGTCACCCTCTTCCCCCCTCCAGCTGACTTGGCTGCACTGTGCCTGACTTTGTAGCCTGTGCCAGAACATCCTGATCACTATGTGAAAGTCAACTGCAGAAGTGCAACCAAACTATCAGCATCAGTGCTAACACTTGTAGTTTATGTAATGCAGAACCACTGGACCAGTGATGTTTTGCCTTTGGTTGAAGTGTCTGGCTGTACAACCTTTGTCCTGAGGAGCTGATCAGCTGAGGAGCTGATCAACTGGGCTGGTTGATAGGTAGGATAGATTCATTTTTACCTTTCAGTCTGTTGTAACATTAAAGATCTCCATTGTCAGTGTGGGAATGTTTCTGCAGGGGAGTTCTGCAGCAGGTTGCACAGACTGAAATCTACCAGTTTAATTTGTTCTCATTGTAGATGATTACAAGCTAAGAACCCAGCCCAGAGGCATCACGAGGTAATGTTGATTGCTCAAGATAATGCCTCAAGTTTTCTAGATTAACTGTGGGCAGCATCCAGCCAGGGAACAACCAGGTGGAGGAGTGGTTAGATAATAGAGGCATAATACAGTTCAAAGGCAAAAAGACTAAATGGGGCCAGAGGTGTTTTAATTGCCTCGCAAAATAAGAGCAAAACAGGAAAAATGCTCCTGTTGTTTTAATCCAGTTTAAAAATCCAGACTTCTCAGTTCTTAGACTAACACTGATTTCCTCAAGTCCTTGCATGGCAGCAGTGACAAGTGAGTCAGGCTTTTCCACACTAACTTCTAGCCTTGCCTTCCACAGCTGTGCAGAAAATCTTGGATTTTGGATTTTTAGTGAACAGAGTCCAAGTTTGTAGCAGTCTCCCCATGCACACACTTGCGGGAGTTCATTTGCATTACCCTGCTAATTTTTCCCCTCCCTTCTTTTTAGTAAGAGATGTATTGATTTCTGTATTCAGTATACAATTACTTTGTTGTGTGTGTTTCGTGATTAGGAATATGTGAAAATGCTTTGTGTAGATTAAAATATTTCCTTTAATATAATCTCCTCTTGCTTTCATAGAAAAAATGGACATGCCATTGCAGATCGCATTGCTGATTTTATTTGAAATATTGCTTTAATATCTGTTTCAGAGGAATGTAACCTCCAGAAAAAGTACTTCCCACATCTTTACTACCTTCCCTTTCACTGTTCTCCTTATATGGATCCAGGCCATCAGCACTTGAGCTTTTGACTGGATGGGTTTCATATCCTCCATGGATTCTGTCATATTTACATGGCCACAAAAGTTACTGAGATGGTTGAAGTTTGGGAGGATCCAGGCATAAATGGAGATGTTGGAGCAATTCCTCAGCAACACAAGTACAGTAGCGTTTGTAGCAAGCAAAGGGAATTGGTTTTGCTCTGTGTGTGCAGGTGGTTCTTGGGGTCTGGTCCACCCTGCTCTTGGGGCAGCTTTCCTGTGGAAATAAGAAAAAAAAAAAATCAGTTGAGAGAAAAACATCCTTTATCTGTGGTGCAGAGGAGGGCAAGGAGATTAGGACTTGGGAGTAAAATCCTGGCCAGTGGACATCATGGTACCAGTTGTCCAGAATTTCACTCTTTGGTTTTTAATAGCAATCTGGGGTGATGTTTTCTTCCCCTCCATTATTCTTACTCTGAATCCACTGAGGCTGATGATAGCAGATGCCTGTGCCCCACACAAAGTCATTAGCAGATGACCTTACCCAGCATGTCATGAATTTGTAGAGGGGTCCCGATGTGTTGGGAAGTTTTTGTTGATGGCCAGGAAATCTCTTGAAACTCCAGAAATAGCTAAAACAGCAAATGGAGTTCATGAAAATCAGGTCTTCCTCTTCCAGCATTTTTAAAGAAACCCACATTTTATTTCTTCCTTCATTCTTTATACAGTAGTTTTAGATATAAATTATTTTAACTTCTTTTTTGTGTGAAAAGTCATATACATATATAAAGTTATTAAAAGGTTGAGAATATGTGAAGTATAAAATAGTGACTTCTTTGCTTCAGATGTTAGCAGCCCCTAAAAATGAGTTGTTTATCCTCTTGTAAAGTCAGTGCTGTAAAAAAATATTAAAAAATAAAAGATTTGTTAGATGTATCTTTTATTATTTATTTCTGATTCAGTATTTGATACAGCTTGTGTATACCCTTGTGACAACCACATACTAAAAACACTGTTGTTCTTAAAATGGAGTAACAACAATTCATTGGGATCCCAACAATTGTGAGAGAATTAGCCCCTCTGGGTGTGAGTAGTGTTGGATATTGTCCTTCAGTCTCCAGCACTACTTCCCACACAAGCACGGCTGAATCTCGGGGACCATTGTGTGCGTGTGCTCAGTTTTGCAAGTTCATTGGTATCTGTGTTCAAATCCAGCTGTACAGTGTTAACAAATGTGTCTTGTGATTCGCTTCAGCCTGATTCACTGATTTCTGAAACATATTTCCCATTTTGTACTTAAATTTGTATAGAATTACATAAACCCTTAAAAAAACATGGCTTACTGTAAAACCCAAAATACTTGCTATTTGGCGTCTTCAATTGCATGACTGATCAGATCAGACAATGGAGATGGTGCTTTCATCTAACAGCATTCATTTCAATGGTAATGTATTAATTTTCTTTTTGTTTGCCAAGCACCTGTTTTGGACAATGTTTTGCTTTCAACAGTAAAGCAATATGCAGTAGGTATTGTGACATTATCTCTGTAATTGTTTTGAAGAGAGGATTGTCCCTTTCCAACACATAATGAAAATAAATGCCTTATAACAACTTCTAGTTTGCTTCCTCTTTCTGGGTGGATAGGGCAGAAAGGTGAACCGCTTATTGGGAGAGGCCTGTTTTCATGGGAATTCAGTGTTCACATCCTTTCCAAGTGCAGTTGTTTGCAGCACCACGCTCAGGCCTTGAACACTATCTTTCCATCTGAAGAAAGTCCTTGGATCCCAAATATTCATGATTACTTGAATATCCAATTAAGATAGTATTTATAGCAGCTCCACCAAGTAACATTATTTTTCCTTATTGATTTTGCACCAGGTGTGGACACTTTCTGTCTCCTGCTGCCATCCTTTGTGAAAAAACTTGCCTAACTCCTTTGGATGTGGCTACGTTTCAGTGGGGGTTATTTGATTTCTTGGGTTTGGGGTTATATTTTTTTTAAGTGGGAATTTTTTTGTTTGTTTTGGTAGAGGTATGGTGGGGGTCTGAGGGTTTCTGTGAATTTATTATGACACATAGACCTGAGTTTGCAAGGAGTTGTATGGGTGCTGCTGCTGGCAGAGTCTCCTGAGAGCATTGTCCAAATGCTTCTGGAACTCTGTGAGGCTTGGTGCTAGTTCCCTGGGGAGCCTGTTCCGCCTAAAAATACAATATATTTACAATATACAATATTCAGATTAAAAATGCAGTGTTAAAATGTAGATGACGATCAATATGTTAAATGTGCTTTCTCCAGGTGGAGTTACTCCCTAATTGACATTTTAGTACTGTTTCTGCGCAACACCTTTGTTTTCACTTTGGTTCTTCCATGTTTCCCTGAGGTTAAAGAGAGTGTGATCTCCTCAGGATAGAGTTGAAAGACTCACAGCTTGCTCCAGTGCACTTTACCCAGCCAAGCTCTTGCCCAGTGCCTTGTTGCAGATTGTGTCCTGTGCCAGGGCAGCTTTAGGGCTGTGCCTTGGCCTCAACACCTCCTCTTGCCACTGAGTGTCTGCTCAGGGCTGGGGGCGAGGGCAATGCCCACTCAGCAGCTCCTGCCCCTCCCTGGGGAAGCTCATCCCGTGGGTGAGGTACAGCTCTGGTACCATGCAGGAACCCTGCACACCCACCCTCCCTGTAATGCACTCCACAGGCCAACACCACTGAGGTTTTGTGCAGAATAAAGAAATTAGTTCAAAGCCTGGCAGCTGTTCCCTGAACATCTCAGCTGTTCTGTGGGCTGCAGGTGATGGGAGAGAACTGCAGAGCTTCTGACTGGGGGGGCCTGGAATACAGCCCTGGCAGTGGGTGGGTCTTTCCCTCTCCTGCCAATGCACATAGAACATCTAAAATATGATCAGTACTTAGAGATTTTGGGGCGTCCCTAACACAGGCACCCCTTGGTCCTCCAGCTGCTCTGTGGTCTTAAGCCCAAAGGATAGTGCAGACGAGGGGCATCTCCTTGGGATGGCCCTTCATCTCTGCGGAGCATGGAGCCGTAGTTCTCCTCCTGACTGGCCTATTTGTTACTTCTTTCTAATCTACTCCTGTGTTGTCCATATGGCTTGACTTGGTCAAGTACTGCCCCAGTGTTTAAACTTTTATCTGTGTGTTCATGGATGTATGTTCATGGATGGATGGATGGATGGATGGATGGAAGGAAGGAAGGAAGGAAGGAAGGAAGGAAGGAAGGAAGGCCCACCGTGGTGTCTGTGGTGAGGAGAACCCTCCATTCCCCCCTCTTTGCGGGACCCTTCAGGCCCTGCAGGGTGCTGACAACCAACACTGAAGCTGCCAAAACAAAGGAAGGAACCCACTGCAATTTTATTTTTCCTTAGATAAATTTTTTATATAGAATATATTACAGTCAGAGTTCTCAGCTTTTAATCAAAAGATAACAAGTTATTGCAGTTTTTTTACCCAGTGAAACTACCGGTGAAAGAACTTTCTAGAAAGCTGTCCTGTCTTTTAAAAAAAAGAGGGAGAAAACCCCACCCAGACAGAAAATACACACGCAGGTTGCACTCCGCACCCACGGGCGCCCTGCCGGGCGTGTGGGCATCCGTGTGGAGAGGGGAGCGTGGGGTGAGGCAGCGGCGATGGGCACAACACTATGGCGAGGGAGGCAGGCCTGGGCGCTAGCGAGGTCGGGTCCTAGGCACGGTGCTTCTGCTCGGTTTAATTGCTCTTAGATGGGGAAATGGAGGCGCGGCAGAGGGAGGAGGAGGTGGCGGCGCTGCTCTGGCCGGCACGGCGGCGCTGGGCCCTCAGCCTCGCCTCAGCTCGTGCAGTTTGTGGGCGACGCGCTCCAGCTCGGCCTCGATGGCAGCCAGGCTCTCCAGCTCCTGGTCCTGCAACGAAATCCCAGCACGTGTCAGTGGCCACAGGTGGGCAGCCCTCGCCCCTCAGAGGTACGGAGAGCCTTGCCCGCCTGCCCCGTCCCTTCAGCCTGCATTTGTCCCTCTGGACAGCAGGGCAGCCCCCAGCGGGGCTGTGTCTCCAGAAAATGGGGCTGGAGGGCGATGGCTGCTGGAGAGCCGGGGCAGGCCCTGCCGGGCAGCGCCGAGTGCCAGCCCTGAGTCAAACCAGGGTGGGCACTGCTGTGCCACCTGCGGGAAGCGCAGCATGTGCCCTGCCCATCCACTGGACAGCGTTGTGCCCTCTTCCCACCCTGCCCTGGGTCACTGCTTGCGCCTTTACTATAGAAGATACGTTTTATGGGAAAGTAGTGACCAAGGAAGCCATCGGTTCAAAGGCTCGAGCTGCCCATCACTTGGTGGTCTTTCTATACTGGCTCTTGTGTATCTATGCTGTCACCTGTAGCTGCTTTATTTAATGCAGGTACTCAGATGCCTGACAGCGTGGCTTTGCCTGAACTCAGATCATATCCAGCTGTCCCTGCCTCACTGCCAGCCCCAGCCCTGCCTGTCCCTCACAGCTGTGGTCACCTGGGCTCTCTGCAGACCATACACTCGGCATAGCAGCAGCAGGCTCTGTGTGACCAAACTTGGTGCTGTATCTTTTCCCATCGGCAGAGCCGAGGTGACGGCCCCTCTCCTGTGTGGAGGGGGCAAAGCCTTGCTGCTGCCTTCAGCAGCTACCTACCACAGGTTGACATTGAGCCACTGCACTGCATGTGGCTGGTGTGAGAAAAGTAAAGTATCTAAAAATAAGGATTTTTTTCTCTTCCTGAACTACTTTCCTGAACAAGGAAAAAAGTCACCCTGCCCCTCCACTGGGCCCTTGTCTCAGTTCCTGGGAAAGCTCTGGCTACAGGAGGGTGCCAGCCACTCAGGGTGCCTGCAAGCACCCAGGGTGCCCAAGCAGCTATTCCATTTTGTTTGAAGTGGGTCAGGGAGCAGCTGGCTGAGGTTCACCTTGCTAGAGGAGAACTTGGGGTGCAACTGGAGCCCTCATAAGTCCTCTACGGCACCCAGAGAGAGTTTGGTTAGACTCAAACCATTGCCTGTGTGCTCTGGCTTGCATCTGCCTGGCCCAACATGCTGAGCCCTGCAAAGTGCAGGGGACAGCATTCTCAGCCCATATCTCTACCCATGCTGGCCTCACTGGCCAAGCCATACAGCCCCATGGCCCAAAACTGAAGAGAGGGGACAGGACAGCAGCCAGAGCCTGAGCCTTCCCTCACTGCTGCAGGCCCAGCCTTCCTTGCTGACTCCCAGAGACCCTGACCTAGTTTAAAAAGCCAACCAAACAAAAAAGTCTGGTTGCATCTGTAAACACAGCAGTTTTTGCAGCCTCAGCAGCCTCTTTTCCAATCCCCATTTGGAGACTGAGTCCACCACCTTCACAGACACTCACAGGAGCAGTGGGGAGCAGCATTCCTGGGGGACAGATGTGGGATGTGAGCAGACAGCGGTGGGAGGCAGATGGGGCAGCCCAACCCACTGCATTCCTGCTTCCAGCTGAGACATTTGACTTTGCTTTGAACCAACACAACTGGAGATGCTCTCCTGGGGGGGATGCTGATAGGTAATTTTTGGCCAATGGTTTGGTGCATAACTGAGTCAAAAGGGGTGTTTTGGATGTGAGAGAGCCAAACAGCTTCACTCACCTGGTGCTCCAGCCTGTTCTTGGGCACCTGATCATGGCCTGTCCCACGCCCACAAAGCCTAAGTCCAACCTCACTGCCCTGCATTATCCCAATCAACTCTGCCTGGAGCTGGGCCTCAGCACAAAGGTGAACCCATCAGCAGTTCCTGGCTGCTGGGGATGTACTGAGATATTACCTTGCATCACACAAGATATCAGGGAAGGAGATCTCTGACTTCGGAAGCCTGGCTCAGATGAATTTCTATATCTGTCAATCATTTCCACTCCAATGCCTCAGTTCTCTCACCACAGCTGTAACCCTGACTTACCTCTGTAGGTGGTCTGACATTACTCACTCCATCCCTGAGACAGGGAACGCATTCCTTTTGACTTGGAAGGGCTTTGGGACACAAGGACTACCCCTAGGCTCCAGTTATAGCTCTGGTCACTATGTCCACTACAAGCTAGTGCAGAAGTCCTGTCACTGGAGTCATGAGTGGGGGGCAGGGAATTTTTTTGTGCTAGTCACTAAAACAAGGATAAAAACCAAAGGCATAACCAGGTGAAAACTTCAATAATACCTGAGGCTGAATTATTAGAAGTTCACTAAGCATCAACTTACTGTCACAGAGGACCACTGCTGGCTATGTTATTGCCAGAATACTATCCACATCTCCAAGTGAGGTTTGGATAACTGGGTGGGATTTATTCTTAAGCCTGTGTTCACCAACCTCTGTTCTCCTGTTAGCGCTGCCTTCCTCATCCTTCTTTTCTTCAGGCATGGGAGCAAGTGGAAAGCCTCCTTCACTGCTGTCCTCCTTTGAGTGACGCTTCCATGACCTTCTCACATCTTCCTCTGGACTACTGAAGGCATACTTGTGGGACCTGAATGTCTTTTTCATAGACCTGTCTGGTTCTTCCTCACTATCATTTTCCTCCATGCGCTTCTTTGATGTCAGCTGCTTGGCCAGCTCATCCATTTTGTTCCACCTCTTGGTGTCTTCCCACTCCCTGGAGGACTCCTCCTCCATCTCATCACTTTTGGCATCCCTGGGCCGAAAGGTGTCCTCTTCTCCCTGCATCTCCTCATCCTCCAGGTGATGCCTTCCTCCTCTCAGTGCCCGGGGTTGCTCTTCCTCCTCCTCTTCCTCCTCCTCTTCAGAACTCTGCACATCTTTTCCAAATCCCAGCTCATCATCATCATTATCTGAAAGAGCATTAAACAAAGAGTGAGCACAACTGTTAACCTGTTTAAGGTCCACCTTGGAACTGAGCCTTCAATGGTGATGCCAGATGTATTTCTTCACTTAGGCCTGCTTTCCCAAGATTCTGAAAATACCCACTCTCACATTGCCATGTCAGTAATGGGGCTTGAAGGCAGCAGTCAAAACCCCTTTAGGAAGCTCAGGGAAGATGCATTAGTTGTCCCAGGAGCTATGAGAGCTGATCAGTGAGGCAGCTGCAGGGCCTGTGTTACCTGCTGTGCATAGGCCTGTGTCAGATGTTTGTGGTGGAATTTGGGTGGCTGCTGGCCAGTGCGTTTCTGTCAACCCAGTAAGAACCTGCCTCCACCTTTTGGCTTTGAAGCCTCTAACCCATGTGTCTCAGAGCTCTCAGCTAACCCCAGGAAGGTATCAATGCAGTCTGGGATACGTACTGTCACCTCCCTGCATCTCCTCAGCCTCCTCGTCCTCCTCAGCCAAATCGAGTGACCTCTCGGCTTCAGTAGGGTCCTCCTCTGCAGCATCATCTCCATCATCCTCCCGCTCCACACGCTCCCCTGCTACCTCCTTGCTGTGCTCCTGGCCCTGCCTGGATGGCTCTTCTCCCTCATCCTCAAGCTCCAGGCTGTCCCTGGAGCCTCTGGGCTCCTCCTCTTCATCCCCTTGCTGCTGCTGCTCATCCTCACTGAAATTTTTTCCAATGTGGTTGTCCAAAACTTTGTTTTGTTGGGTATCCTCTCTATCCCTGATGTCATTGCTCTCAGCTTCCTCCCAGTCCTCTTTCTCAACAGGGTCGGTATCCCGTGGCCTGGGTTCCCTCTCCTCCAGGCTGTTTTTTCCCTCCTCTCTTGAATCTTCATTTTGCTGGGGCTTCTGTGCTGCCAGCTCAGCCAAGGACCCTGTGGGTTGCTCCTCTTCAGGGCTCTCCCCTGCTGCATCTACAGAGGGAGAAACAAGGAGAAACACCTCTGCTGAGAGCTCGTTTCACAGCCAGCAAAGGCCAAGCATTTCTTAGGGAGTTTCAGCCCTGCTCAGCAATCTGCTTAACCAGCCCATAGATACTTCTGCAAGTCACTTCAGCATATGTTTGCATTCACACAAGGCACTGCTCTCTCTGGTGCCTGTGCTCCTGGAGAGACTTGCAAGGATGAAGTTAAACATATGCTGAAGTGTTTTGCTGCAGCACAGTCTTCATCACCATCTCTTGAGATGCCAGCCTCACGCTGCATGAAACCAGACTGCATGTAAAAATTATTTAGGAGTGTAATATGGCATTTGCACAGCTCCCCCTGCTCTGAGTGCTGCACTCACATCACATCCTTATTTCTCCCGTCAGGCTGAAAAGGCAGCCAGCCCTGCTCACAGGGTGCTGGAGGGAGGAGGGGTGTCTCTGCTTCTGCAAATGAACTACTGGGCAGGAGCTTAATATGGGCTGAGTATTTGCTCTTGCTCAAGGGAGACTGGCCTCTTTTAACACTGTTAGCCAGAGAAAACATTTTGCAAAAGAAAATATGGGAGTTAAAAAACCAGAGACATATGGAAAGGTAAGTGCCACCCCAAGGAGGGCTGAGGAGTGTGCCAGGATGAGGGGATGCTGTGAGCTGGTTACACAAGGATGGTGGCCACCAGTGACGCTGGGTTGGTGTCATCAGACTGTCAGTGGGCCTGGATGGCGCATGTGCCACATTTCATCTTCACTTCATCTTCCTCTGTCTCCACACTGCCGGAGCAAGTGTTTCAGGTGTATCTTGGCAGTAGGGAGATGCAGTACCACCATCCTACCTGCTGGATTTTGGTGGTGCTGGCAGCAGCAGCAGCAGCAGCCGTCCCTGGGGGTGTCACTCCTTATTGCTCTAAGCAGCTTTGGACTGATGTCACAGCAGTGCTGTGCGGCTGTGGTCCAGCCATGTGTCCCAGAGCTGCTTGAGACCCTCTGTGGGTGCCCAGCTGCTGCTGGACAAGGAGTCACATCACCCCACATTGTCATTGTATCTTCCTGACAAGGAAAAGGGAAGGGGCCAACTCCTCCTTCCTGCTAAACTGCCATCTGTAGTAAGGCCAGAGAAACACTGACAAGAGGAATTCCCAGCTGAAGGTGATCTTTCCAAGATACAGGTGTTTTGTGCAGGTGTGTGGGGGTGTTTGTGTGTGCTGTGTGTTTCAATTTTCCCTTCAGAGACTCATTACTTAATATCTTGGATTCCTGGAAACAAGAGTGACAGGTAAAATCTCAGATCACCCTTGCCTGTATCACTGACTTTCAGTGTGGGATTTCCCTGGCTGTGACTCATTTTGAGTGTTATAAGTGAGTGAAAGTGTCAGCAGCAGGGTGGAAAAATCAGTATCACTTTGGTAACTTGACCATCACTTGTTATTCTAGCTCAGAAACAACATGCTGTTGGAGCTGGTAAATAAGAGCAAAGCAAACACCAGGTTGCTTGTGTGTGTGTCAGCAGCAGCATCAAAGAAGATGCCTAAAAGAGAAGCAGATGGACATATCAAGGCTGTTTGAAAGAAGATCCTTGTTTATAGCCTGACCTGGATTTCCTGGGGGTGGAGGCTGACACTGACCTCTCTGCTTGTTCTTGTCGTTCTGACTTTCAAGGACTTCGGAAAGTTCATCTTCAAAGCCACTATTTTTCTTCTGCTGCTGAGTTCTCTCATTGGCACCTGTGTCAAGTAACAAAAAGTAGGGAAAAGCAATAGTCCCTTTTGTGTTTCGGAAAGTAGAGGTAGGAAAATAGTTCTGCACCCTTTATATTTGCTACAGTGGGAAAATCTACCTGGGAGGGGTGAGACTGGAGGATATGTGAATCGACTGCAGTAACAAAACCACAATCAAAAACATCATCTTCAGGAAAGAAAATGGCCTCTAAATAGAGATGCAGGGTTGCCAGGAAAACTAATATTGATGGAGAGCTAGGGAATAAGAGGTGCTGAACTGCAGCACACTAAGGGCAACAAAAGACTTCATCACCAGAGTACTGAAGGATAAAAATTGCCTCCTGCCAGATTCTGCCTACGCACCTCTGTTGAGGTGAGCACTGAGACATCCTGTATCCTCCAGCCTGTCTGGGGAGGCCCCTCTCCCCTGGGTGCTGGGAAGCTGCACTTGTTCCCACTGCAGAGGTAGTCTGGGGCTCCAAGTCCCCACACCTTAGCTCTAGGATTATGGAGCCTGCTAGTAAAATACAACACCCTGGAGAGAGGTGTCTAAAGGCAGCAATGGGATCTGCAAGCCAAACAAGCCCCGTCTAACCCAGCTGATGCCTTGCTTCTGTGCCTTAATGCAAGGGCAAGAGCCAGTGCTGCCAGCCCAGTCTTCTCTAGCCCAGAACTGAATGGTCTGGGCTCTCCAGCCTGGGCAGAACCAGCTGCACCAGCACAGAGGACACCAAGATGAACAGCTTTGCTTTTCTCTTGGTCTACAAGACTGTTCCATCCCCAGTCTCTGTGATTTGTAGATTGAATCTCATGTTACCCTGGGTCTAAGTGGTGTGATGGGCTCAGGCTGAGGAAAGAGTGGAGCAAGGTGCACCTCCATTGAAATGAGTCCCTTCTCATGAACTCCATGTTGAGTGGTACAGCCTGTCAGATATCTGAGTGCTCTTCCTTAAATCCCTGGTGTGCCTGGGCAACCACATCCCAGCATACTGAAGAGACCATATCTTCTTTCCTCTGGGTCACCAGAACATCCATGGAGTTCATCTGAGGTCACTGAGAATCTGGCCCTTCCACCATTTGGATAGTGACTAAAAAATGGATTTGGGAGCTGCATGAGACTCTTTCCTAATTCTGACTTCCTGAATTTTATCTGTCCCTTCTCCCTGTTGCCTCTTGCAACAGGGTGGCTTTGTTGCTCTGAAAGCATTCTGGTAGCACTGCCTTCCAGCCATCTCTGGAAGACTTGCCACACAGCAGCAGGGCAGGGGGATGCCCTAGTCATTGTCTCTCTTGTGATGCCCAGATGCCCCCTGGTTACCCCGGGGAGAAAGAGTAGGGAAGGCCAGGAGGTGCTCTCCCTGCAGCCTGGGGAGAGCCCTGTTGCAGCCTCACCTGGACAGAGGGATTTGGGCTAGCTCTGAAGTAGCCTTGCCTGGGCTGCATGTTAGCTCTGGGCAGCTGGGCACCTGGAAATGTCCCTTTCTTCCCTCAACTCCCCTTGGCACAGCTCCATGGTGCTGCTGTTCCTCCCACATTGACCAGTGGTGAGCAGCCTGCACCTCTCCAGACCAAGTAAACTTGCATTTGAGTTAAGGAAGACATCAAAAATACCTATTAGCTCAAGAATATTTTCATTGGGGTCTTTTAGGTGCAAGTGTTACTGTTCAGTGGGACTTCCCTGCTGCCACATCTGGGTTTAGTGCTAGAGTCCAGCTACACAAGCAGCAGAGATTTTCTTGCCTTTTATTCTAGTTTGGGAACTGGTGATTATTTGTTAAATTAAATGACAGTGTTTCTTTTTAGAGTTCTCTCTCCCACCTCAAAATGTCTAGACTCTACATCACCACCAAGTTACATTGATAGCTATTGAAATTATCAGATACATATTTGAGTTACTATAAACAAAATTCCTATCCCAACCCACACAATCTCTGCTGAAAATCTTGGAACTATAATTACATTGTAATTATAAAACTTTTAACTATAGTTACATTAAAAAATATATATACTGGCACTGTACCTTGAGCAGCAATTTCCTGAAGTTCCTTCAATAAATTTTGGTGGCGAAGGATAGAAATAATTCGTTCATCTGCAACAGGGGAGACTTAGTACAGAAAATAGTCAAAAAAAACCTCCCTCCACCCCAGGAAATCAAATAGAACCCAAATACCACTTTTTCATTTGCTCTTTTCTTTCCCTTGGCCTGATTTGCTCTCACATCTCTTAACCATGTGGTTAAGATGACAGGAAGGTCCTGTGGAAACCAGGGAGTTTGATGTCACCTAGCACCCCCATGACCACAGTGCCAACACAAGGCATGGCCTGGGACAACTAGTGGCTCCATCTCTGCTCCCAGGGGCCCAGTACAGCCCAGTGGAAGAGGAAGGTGAACGTGTGAGGGACCCCTTGATAGGAGTCCAGAGGCCAGGGCTCAGTTGGTCAGGGCAGGACCAGCCCCTACTTGCCAGATTTGCTTTTGCTGATACCCAGCATTAAGTCTGAGGCAGTACCTCCTCGGAGAGTTTCTAGGCATTCCTCGCTGATCGGCAGAGGGTTTGGCTTAGATAAAGTATCAGAGATGACCTCTACAATGCACTTCATCACCTAGAAAGAGACAAAAAAACAAATTAAAGAACTGGGTTTTTTTATCTTTTGTTCCTACTTGTCACCAGGGCTAAAGTACAGCAGATGATGGCACAGTTCTTCTTGCTTTTCTGGTCAAGCCAGAACTGAATGTTCTGTTCTTGTTTTTCCTAGTGCAGGAACAGAAGGTACCTCCTGCAACTGAGAAGTGAGCAAATTACACGTGACAATGGAAAGAGCTTCTTCCACATGACACACAATTCCACTGAGTATTGCACAGCTTCAGACCATCCCAGAGTCTGAGCACATCTGGAGAGTAAAGGGAATCTGAATATATACACAGAAAATCCAAAATCATCCTCTTTTAAGTCAATATATGTCAACCTGCATCTCATAAAAAGACTCAGTGGGAGGTTGTAGAGAGCAAAAAGTGGTAACAGTTGTTCAGTATATGACCTTGAAATCTTAAGAGCTCTTCAAACCCTGGGAAGGACATCATAGTTAGATGGAAGGTGAGGTGAGGCACACTACTTTCAAACACAGATGAGAAATACTGCTCTCAAACCCTAGAAAGGACAAGATACTCTGGAGAAGTGTTTGACCTTGTGCTTTGAGTGTTGAAGGCATCTATTGTAGACTAGGAGAGCTCTACATGATGGCAGGTCATCTGAAAGCAAAGAAGTTCTGACACAGCTTCTCAGACAGGATGAACTCTGAGTCCACCCTTTCCAGCAGCCAGGAGTGTTATTTATATAATTTGTCACCTCCACTGAGATTGCAGGCATCCTTGCCTTGCCAAGACAGACTACTGGGAGCCCTAGCGTGTGGTCATGTAGACCCAGATGATCACACAGGACAGAAGCATTCACCACAGTCTGGTGCTGATTAGTAGTGAAGGAGTCAGGCTGCTTAGTTCAAAAGGATGATTATTTATAAAGCAATCTAGGGAAAATGCAAGGCTCACAATTGCTTGCAGAAAAATAAAAAGAAAGAGAAAAGAAAGGCTAAATTGAAAAAAGGAGTATAAGTTAAGCCTTGGAGGCAAAACATTCACTCACTGCACCTCTTTCTCCTGATGATTTCACCAGGCAGCCCTGAGAGCCTTAACCTCCCTCACAATGTACCATTCCCAGGAGAGTGGAGCACTGTGGCTGCAGTAGAAATTAAACACAAGTCAGCAGTCCCCAGTCATCCAAAATGCTGTTCATTCAAGCAGTTACATATATTCATTGGACAGCTAGAATGGGCAAATTCTCACTCTGTGTAAGTAGAGAATTCTGCTTTTGCAGATCACAGTCATAAAATGCTGAACGCTATGCTTTACACAGTTTGAGGGAATTGCCTAATGGACTAAAAATGCTACAGGAAAGATTAAAAAAAAAAAGAAAGCAGGGGAATTTCCCTAGTATCATTCTATATCACAAGCAATCAATTAATGCTGATTTTAGATGACTTTGAGTCACTCTAAATAGGAAAAAAACCCCAGATTCTGATATTTCCCTCTCATGTTTCACAACCTCTGGACCCACTTATTGTAGCAGTATTTGATGCAGCTTCAGAAGTAAAGACTTTCTCAGCATGAGAAGTAAGACTCTGGTTCAATGAAATAGTCTATTCAATCTTTTTCAAGACTTCTAAGCTGTTCTAAGGTCTTTGTCTGAGCATAAAGAGATACATCACTCATGACAGGAATACATTCAGCTCTGTGGAGGAACTTTGTAAAGTAATGAAATTAAGAGTGCAGTCATCCCACAACACTCTCCTTGTCTTTTTGTTAGAGGAGGTCTTACAAAGAGAGACTTCACAAGGTCTTCACAGCCTGCATCAGGAAATGGAGATCCTTTTCAAATGAATATAATTAATCCAGTGCAGAAATTTGGACTGGAATTTTGCCATAGCTATCATCTAACCATGAGCATGTAACTAGATCCTTAAGAGCAGCTCACAATGTCCCAACACAGAAATCACCCAAGAGTTGTGCCCTTACAAGGACAGACTTCTCCATATTTAAGCTCAGCTATGCCCTGCTAAACTGTCTGGTTGTAAGTGAGAAATAGTGTCCTTCAAGCACAAGAGTGGGCAAACACCAGAGACATTGTAAATACTTTGCTTTGGTCTTATTCAGGTCCCTATGGAAAGCCCTTGGTGTAAGGGAAGTCTGATGAGCTGTCCAGGAAAGGCCTGCAGGTGCTCCTTACCCATTACATAGCTCTGAGCCACCCACAAATGCTGGTGACACAGAGCATGGTGTGTAGGAAGAGCTGCAGTGCTCCTTGCTGTATTCATGTGATGATATCCCTGCCCTAATCTGTTCCATACAACCAGGAATTCCTTCCCTGAAATACTATGTCTCAGAGGATGGTGAAGGCAGGAAAGCCCTAATGGCTTCTTCCAGTTGTAGCAAATTCAAAAGAAAGCTGATTTTGCTCTCAGCGAGAGCCTGTGTCAGTGTAATACCCAGGAAAGGGGGGGCAGTCTTGGGAAAGTCCTTCCTTGGTGGAAGCATTTCCATCAAGTCGCACCATCAGCCACAGGAGTGCCATTTTGTATACATAGAACATATTGGGGAATAGACCTCACAAGGAAAATCATATGATTAACAGGTTGTCCCATCAGATGCCCACTCTGGCATGGAAAGTCAGAGCGATAAGTGCCTGTCCCTTCCAGCAGCACACAGCGTGAGGAAGACACCCAGTATCTCACAGCTCATGGCTCAGTCCCAGCAAGGGCTAAGCAGGCTAAAAGCCTTAACAATGCAACTGCTCTCCAGGCCCAGGCATGTTTCACAGGATGCAGGGAGGTGTTGCTCATGGCACACATCCTGCAGGTAACCTGCAATGGAGTCGGTGGCTGAGACTGGCATCAGTGTGCCCTCCCCTGCTGCTGCCTGTGGAAAAACACCATGTGGCTACAGGATTTCATAACATGAAACAGTTCAAGAAGCAAAATGGAAAAGGACTGGAGTTTCCTTTATGGACATGAGCTTCCAAAGAAATTTTAATCTGAACAGCCAAGAGATCAGTTCATATGAAAGACTGGGAAATGGGGGGGGGTCTATGTCTGACGTAGATAAACACAGGCAAAACCCCTTATCCAAGCATTTAGGTGCCAAAAGGCCCTTGGGAGTACACATTTGTGATGTGCAGCTGTAAATGTTGGAGGGTGTGACACAGATATATGCACAGAAGCCTGTAAAGGAGGGCTGGAGAGGTCAGCCAAGTCCTGCACTGCTTGTAGCCATCCAGACAGGCTGAGCAGGAACTGAGGATTAGCAAGCTGAGAGTACCAGTTGCCTATTTTTCCAGAGCACACATGCTTAAGTAGCTCACATACAAACTCAGATGTATACGCCCCCAAACACACACAGTTCCTGAATCACATCTCCCCCCACTCTGCCTTGAGTCACCTCCTGTTGGGAGCTTTGAAAAGCTGAAAGTAGGAGGACTAAGGAGAGTTATACCCAGCCTCCATCTCCTCTCTAAACAAGCTTGCCTAATCCCTCTGCCATATCCTGAGGGACTTCTTTGGCTGCCCAGAAGTGGATGCACAAAGGGTAAATTTTGTTTGGAAGGGAGCAGAGATGATCCTGCTGTAGGGATCTCATGCAAATTCCTGGCACTTTCTACAGGGTATTTCAGTGGGAGTGGCCCAAAACCAACCACCTAGGTGGAGGTGAAACATCCCATCCTTTCTCTTCTTTTGACCCTTTCACTACAGGCTCATCCTTACCTTAGTGTCGCCCTTATTCATGTCATTTGCCACAGGAAGGGAGATGGCTGCAAGGTAAGTGGAGGGGAGGAAAAAAGAGAACTTGTTATTCCTCTCATCTGGAAGACAAGCAGAGAAACATTATTTTGCTAAAATGGGAGTGGAGAAGAGGGGCATCTCTGTCTGATAGAAGCAGTCCCTGAGTACAGCAGCTGGATGTGTGCACTGTGCCCCTCTGGGAAGGGAAGGGAAGGGAAGGGAAGGGAAGGGAAGGGAAGGGAAGGGAAGGGAAGGGAAGGGAAGGGAAGGGAAGGGAAGGGAAGGTGGCTGGGCTGGCAGGGCCCGTGCGGCGCTCGGCAGTGACCTTGCGGCGGCCGCTGTCCGCGGTGCTGAAGGGGCCGGGCCGTCCCTGTCCGTGGTGCTGGAGGCGCGGGCGGAGCGGGGCCGCGGGGCCGGGGGGCCCAGGGCGACACGGACCCATCCCAGCCGCACTTACCCGGCACAGCCAGGAGCAGGACGGCGAGCAGTTCTGGCGGGCTCATGGTGCTGGCGGGATGGAGGCAGGGAGAAAAGGGCAGAGGGCGAGACTGTCGGGGCGTGGGGGCTCCTGGCGAGGTGCCGGGGGGAGACCAGCACGGAGCGTGTGTATCTACGCCAGTGCCCTGGCTGAAGATCCCAGATGGGGCACTGCAGCAACCGGCTACATTTATATATCTCAGCCCTCGGAAATGGCGTCAGGAGGAAGGCACCTCCTCCTCTGCCCCCTCCCCTCGCACACGGCTTCCCATCAGCCTCCATCGCTCGCCGGAGCAGCCCCGACCTCCCCGGCTGCCCATGTAAAGGTCTCAGGCTCCGGTTGCTCCATTTTCTCTCACTCTGCAGGTACAGGAGGGCTGTGAGGTGTGTTTCCAGGATACCGCTTTTCCGGCACCTCATCCGACACTGACAGTCTGCAACACCTCTGCACATGTGCCCTCTCCGTGTGTGTCTGTAGCCAAACGTGAGACACCTTATCTGTCCCGGCCAGCATTGCCATCTGTATGGTTTTGACCCCTCAGAGACCCCTTGTCTTTTACTGATCACGGAAGTTTAGAACAGGTGCTGAAATTTTTAGATGTCTTTTAAAGACCTCCACTCCAGGGAACTGGTCAGCATGAAAAGGACATGGTTAAGTCCCAGCAGTTCTATGAAAGGTTTGTTAGTAGGATATTATTTGCAGTAGAGATCAAAGGCTGGTGCATCTGCTGTCCATCTATGACTCTACAAGCAAAATTTTAATAGGTTTCTACCCTTTGTTTTATAACACTCTTTAGCAATACCCTACACTCCAAAGTTGAAGTAACCAAGATTACCTGGCTCCCTGGCTTACCTGTTTGCATTAGCAAGGAAGAGAGAGGAAACAACAAATTGTATAATTCTCTTAGTCACAAGCATTTCCATGCTTTTGAAAAAAATGGTTGTCTATCTTCTATGTTCTTTGGATGGAGCATCTGTCAGGTGAGCCTGGATTCTTTGTTTAAAGTGACTTCAATACTTCTTTAGGACAACGCTTCTTTAGGAATAGCAGCTCTGCTACTCCATTCTATTCCTCAAGAAATTTCAGAGGTCATAAAATGCAGGGACTTAGACTAGAAGACAAAATTCAGAAAAAATGCACCATCTTTCTTTCCCACCCTGCCTCACTGCTCATTGGGGAATTCTGCACTCAAAGAACTGGGGAAAATCTAAGCAGTCATCACTTGCCATCTTGTCTAAGATGACAAGAACTTTTCTATGGGATTAGGAAGTACAGACCGCACCATCATTTTCCCTTTCTCTTTCCAGGTGCACAAGGAAATGTGTTCCCAAGTGTCCTCTAATATCTATCTGATTTAAATGCATGCTTCAAAAGGCACATTTGGATTGTAAAAGGCCATTCATACAAAATCAAAGCTCCTCTTGTCTTAGCATTTTCTAGTTAAATGCAGAGAGAAGATGGAAATAAATTGATCTTCTGAACAGTGCTTTGTGGATGGCAGTGATGGATTTTTAAATGTTCATAAATCTGTGAAATGAACACCCATGACAGTTCTTGTTCCATGGAATGTTCCATGAACATTCCATGTTCATGAACTTCCACCCATGGAAGTTCTTGAACCTCCAGGAATAAGAGATATCCTTTATTTTTGGTTGTTGTGTTGTTTGGGTTTATTTTTGTTTTGTTTTGTTTTTTGTTTTATTTTATTTTTCCCCTTCAGGATGTGTGTGTTGTTGAATTATTTACTGGGAAGGAGGGATGGGGGCCATATACAATGGCCTTTCTCTCATTCAGGGTACACCAGAGCATTTAATTCTCCGAGTCTGAAAAACTGAGCAATATTAAGCTTGTAAATTCCTATGTATTTTTAAGTGAGAAATAGATTGATCTGCTTATCTGCTTAGGCTTTGTTTTCCTAGGCAGTATTTACTTCTCCTTACATATAAATGCTGATCTTATTAGAGCAATAAATTATGTCAGTTCAAATACAGTTTCTTTCATGAAGTCCTTTTCTTCTCTGGGGCCTCTTTTTGAGAAATTTAAGAGGATATGTAGTGCCCATAACTACTTTTTTTTCTTCTCTTTCTCAGGGTGTGGTCTTGCATCCATTAAGTTAATTGCAAAGGTGAAACCAATGCTTTCCAAGTAAGGCATGCATAGTCCCACTGTAATAGCATATGATGGATGATGAATTTTTCTATTTCTTGCCCTAGAAAAATGGATAGGAAACTGTTAATCCAGCAATCAGTACTTGTGCTATTGGAATTTGTCTCATTAAGCACAGCTATATTAGGAACTGTCACAGTAAAGCATGCCAGGGAAAGATTTATGTCAAAAGAGCAAAATTGATCAAATAAAAAAGTGAAAGGTATTCTGCCTCTCAGAGAAAGACAATGCTTGAAGCAGCCTCCAAAGGAAGAACAGGTTTGTGAGTCTTTAAAGTAGTTTGTGTTTTAGTACATGGAAAACAGAAGTAGGTCTTCAATGGGTAGCAAGGTAGTGAAGATGGACTTTTCTTACCACTTCCAGCCTTATAAAAAAAGCTGTGGATGTCTATAGAGAACAATTCAATTCTTCCTTATAAGCTGCACAATTTCTCATGTGTGAAGCGTGGTGGGGCTGTGGAAAGCCATATACCATGACCCACCTGCAGTCACCAACATAATATGTGCAGATGGACAAAAAGATATTTTGCCTTCCCAGCCTGAAAGTGATTTGAGAAGATGGCAATGTCTGGATGGATGGAAGCAGCCACTCAGCACTGTTCCATTATCCATGCTCTGAGCTGAGGGAACAAGAAGGTCAGCCTAAAAGCCATATTGATATATGATCTTTCTATGTATATAGTGATTTAATTGAGAGATTATGTAGTTTAAGTGCTATCCTCAAGAGTGATTTTATTTATTTTTTTTACTTTATTTCAGAATTCGGGGAAAAAAACAAAGGATTTTGTGTTTGTCTGTGAGTTACTCTGAGAGCATGGTTGTCTAATTTCTTGGCTGAAACTGGGGTAAAAATTCACTGCTCTTCTGTGCTTGGGAACACTGATACTGTATTTTAAACAGCTGTGATTTTACAGATCTGGGTACTGAGGCACATAAAGAGGGAAGCATCATTTTCATGAAGATATCAAAAAGGTTTGAAGCCAAGGCACAGTTAATACCACACCCTAACCAAAAATACACTATGCAAAATATAAGCAACAATTACCTTCTTGTACATAAAATCAGTTGATAACTGTTTGACTGAAAAACTTGAATGTAAGCTCATTTCCAAATTACTAGGAAAATCTATTACAACCCTCACATCACATCTTTTCTTCTTTCCCACCTTAGTCAGTCATGCTTGCCTCTCTGTTCCCTCATACAAGCCTTGCTTGTCTGCCTGTAAATAGAAATAAACTTCAAAGCTCAGGCAGTCCTCTCTTCTTTTTCAGGTCAGAGGGAAAATGATGTTGACTTGCTTTGATTTTCTTAGTCTAGACTAAGTCCTTGCACTAACCTGAAATTTATTTTCCTCTTGAAAGGTTTACTTACACCCCATAAAAAAGCCCATCATTGTGCCAAACCTGGCAGTAGCTAGCTCTGCCTATCCATTTTCTTCCTTGCCTGCCTGGGGCAGATGGAGTATATTCCCTGCTAGAAGAAGAGGCTTTTCTGTAGTTATCACAGAATACCGTCTGGACACCCTTACAAATAGCTTGGATTTCAACATAGTTGTTCTAAATGTTATTCAAATACCAGTCTGGAAATGTCATGCCCCTCTAATGCCATGGTCAGTTTACCTGGCAGTTACAGAAAATCTTCATTGATTCCCACAAGCCCCACTGAATCTGCAAAAATACATGGAAACAGAGGTTCTGCCTCAACAATGATCTCAAACAGCCTCCTCTGGAAATTACTGATTGTTCCTATGGCTGTGGTTTTATTTGACTCGTGACAGCAAAATTTATATGATGCTGATGTACATATTGAGTAAGATAAAACAAGTTATAGACTGTTCTTAAGTTCATGAGACCATAATTGATATTGTTTACTCAGCTCTGAAGCTAGAGACAGGCAGTCCTGCTTACCGACCTGCAGGCACTAACAGGGTTCATGAGAGTTAAGGGAAAAAATTAGGGACAAGAGTGACTAAGGTCTATGGAGCAGCAGTTCTGTTCTGGGGTGTCCACAAGCCCATCAGACAGCCTCTACTCTGCCAGCAGCTCACAGCCAACAGACGGATCCTCAGTCAGAATCAGCATCAGCCCAGATTCTGAACTGGTATATTTTGTAGAGGTCACTTTTATTCCTCTTCCTGTATATACCTAGCCTGTCTGTCCATTCTGGACCAGTTGCTTAGTGAAAACCAAATCAGACACAGGGGCACGTGGGTCTCTCAAATGTTGTGAGCATGCCAAGGGTTTTTTCTGAGAGGTAAGTTAGATGTACTCGTGCCAACTTTTCCAATTAATGGAGATGAAATGACAAAATCCCTAATTAAAAAGCAATTGTAATTAGAACCTCCTTTCCCTCCCTCCCAACAGCAAGGTTTAGGCAAGGTTACGAAACACGTAAACGATTTCCATTCTGGATGCTTTCTTTGATCTCCTTTTGCTCACATCAGAAACAATGCACTTAAAGAGATGAAAAGACAACTGAACACAGAGCCTGCTTCCCTGCCACTCTTGCAGAAGGATGAAGGAAAAGTATGAGGATTCATGCATATACTGCCAACATCTCTGTCCCAAAAGCCAGACTTAAAAATTTCAGGGCACTGCTTTCCCCACAAGACTATTATTCTTCAAACAGTGGCAATAGCACATCCCTGGAACCACCTACCTGGAGATATGGCACACAGGGACACAACAGTTGCTGTTTTGGCTTGGAGTAGTGAGCTGGAGACCCTGGGCCCTCCCCCAGAGGCAGGGACAAGGACTGGGTTGGGACTAGGGCCTCTTCCAGCCTGTGTGCCAGGCTGGATCCCAGCTTCCAAGCCTCCCAAAACCTGGGCACTGGCCCTGATATTTATTTTACTGTGCTTCACAATGTTTTAGTGTTAATTAGAAGTAGCTACTTTGATTGTCCCTCTGAGAGTCTCTTCTCAAATTTGGTGCCTTCCTAAGCTTTATGGCATTAAATATCACAGCTTGCTTACACACAGCAAAAATATCTCATCTGTTATTTTTAAATTACTTCTTCTTCTATTCTAAAAGCTGGGAAAGACAAAAACTCTTTCTCTTCCCTAGTCCAGTGAGGCTTTAATGATATTTACATTTCTCTCTTACTCATCTCCTTTCCAAAAGAAACAGTCTCCGTCACCTGGTTCTCATGAGGCTCCTTTAAACCTGGCTACTAGCCAGCAAGTCCCACAGATTAATTACATACAGCATATAATTACCTGTAACATAATGCAAAGAGGTCCTGGGGTATCCCACTCTCAGTAGGGCACTGTCACTTAGAATATTTTTAGTCTTCAGTCAGTGACCCAGAAACTTTCTGGAGGTACCTAAAAAAACCTGGTTTTCATTTTAGGAATGGCCATACATAGATGTCTCAGGAATCAATATCCTCGAAGATCTCTTATTCCCTCACATAAAAGACATTATGGAGAGGACAGGAAGGATTTCTGGAGGGTTTAGACATGCTCCAGCAGTAAGTCAGTAGTAAGAGTTGCCCCAGCCTGTATCAGGGAAATGACTCAGTCTGTTTAAGGCAAAGAAAAAAATTCCCACTCTGTTGGTCTCAGTTGGCACCTGGGTCCCTTCCCTTCATCCACTCACCCTGGTTCGGGTCAGGCTGTTCTCTGCACAGCCTGAGCAGAGAGCCTGTGCAGTGCAGATGGCTCATACCTCAGATGTTCTGTTGATAAGGCAGTTTTTGAACATCAAATTGCACGTTAATGCTAGTTAATGAATGTTCTCTTTACAGGCACAGCAAGCCTTTTCCTCTATACTAAGCAAGGAACAGGAGGAGGTAGCCTTTCAGGTATTAAATTGCTTGAGAGCATCAGCACAGAGCAGCTTGAGGAACAGCCACAGAATCTTAAATTACTGTTACTGGGCTTTTTTATTTTTTTTTTTTTTCAGCCAGCAGGAGCTCAGGTTTCTTACCTGACCAATGCTTTTTCTTCACCGGGGAGTAGGGTTTGCAGTGCCTGTCCTTGGGGAGCAGTCATTACTTTCTGTAGGGCAAGGGGACAGCAGAACAAGGCACCTTCAAATGCAGCAAAGTCTCTGCTGAGACTTTCCCACTCATTCATATGCTCTGCAGATAAAACAGTCCAGATAGATTTCTCCAGATTGCCGGATGAACCCAAAGAAAATTTGGGAGATCCTGAAGAAGTCCTGCAGCTCCTGGTTTGCTTTGTTTGGAGGAAAGGGTTTGGACCACTGAACCACCACTGACCTTGCAGAGTTCTCTCTGTACTCAGCTGAGCTTAGACTCAGCCTCTGCTACTAGGTGCTTGGGAGAATGTTTCAGGATTAACCACACTTTCTGCTTTGCTGGGAATTAAAAAAAAAACCCAGATCATCAGGAAAAAACTCCAGACCATGCTTCTCTTTCTGGTTTTTTTAGAGTTTTTATTGAAGTATGATCTGCTGGCTGTCAACAACTATTTGTTTGATGGAAACAGCTAGACAATCAGATACATGGTGAAATGCTTGTGAAATCCATGTGTTCCATGCCATGTAGAAGGCACCTGTTGTCATGTGTAATCCCAAAGGAGCAGAAATAGAGGGGTTTCCCCCAGGCAGAGAAGATTAATGGGTACTACACTCACTTTGTGTTTAAAGCTGCAGTGAGTACGTGACTTTCTGTACTGAGGGGAACATTGCAGCTGCTTGACAGATTCACACAGTGAGAAACTGGAAATGTAAGGAGAAAATGTGCTATTTGCATTTCTAAGTAAATTGTTCATTGAGAGCCTGAACTCAAAACATAGATCAATAGAAAGACTTTTTACCCTTTCCAATGGGTTTTGGGTTCAGTTCTAGAGCTAACTTCCTTTCCTGAGTTTGGGATGCATTCCTCGGAGACAAAAATATAATTTAAGTGTATTTAGGCAAGGAGTAAGGATAATAGTGAGGGTAACAGTTAAAAGAAGGAAGAACAACTGCTCAGAGAATGTCTTAAAAAAAAAATAAAAATACATCAGTCAATGTTGTTCATCAACAAAAATAAAGGCAGGGAATCAATTTGAATTCTGCATACACCAGGGGACAATCCCTGCCCTGCTCCTGCTGGCTGCACTGTTGCTGACACAGTCCAGGATGCCACTGGCCTTCTTGGCCACCTGGGCACAGCTGGCTCATGTTCAGCTGCTGTCAAATGGCACCCCCAGGTCCTTCTCCACCAGGCAGCTTTTCAGCCACTCTGTCCCCAGCCTGTTGTGCTGTGTGGAGTTGTTATGACCCACAAGCAGGAGTGACTCTCCTTTTTCCTGTACTGGCTTTGTACCACCTCTGTCCTTAGCAGCTTAAGTGCAGCCTTAACTTGACTTGTCCAAGGACAGGGGAGTCATGTATTGGCGCTCTTCTCAGCTCCTGCAAGAGATGACCTCTTAAAGTAAGTACTTCTGGCCCTCCCTGAAGAGATGTGTGATTTCCTTGGCTTCCAGACACCACCTACTCTTTTTTAACTTGATTTACTTTGTGCCAAGCTATACAGGTGTTCCCCACTCTTTTAGAGGTGCAGTAATGTGGTTCCCACTTGCTTTGCATTTGTTGTGATATGTGGAGAAATAGGTGCGAATCTAACAATGAAATAGGTGCCCCAAATAATTTATGTTGAAACTCTCTGCAGGATCAGTTCCTCAGAGAGCAATGCAGATCCCTCCTTGGAAGTTGACTAGCAGAATATTTTACATGGGTTTTGATGATTATACAAATTATTAGCATCTGTTTTTACTGTGTTTTTAATAAATGAAAGCAGAAATCAAAGGGGATATTTTTTATAAAACTTTTTTAAAATATAAGGATGATTTTTTCACACCTTTTGAACAGAAACAATTCTGGCTCATTGAAATATTTTTCAGAAACCTTTTTTCATATTTTGATCAGCCTTATTTATTACTGTGCTGAAGCCCATCTCTACCACCATCAACTGGTATGTTTATAGCCATCTGGATCACAGGCTACTCATGTTTTAAAAATGATTATTGCATCTATTGATGCTTTATTAACCCTTTATAAACAGTAGGTACACGTTGTACAATAGCCACAAAGAGAATTGGGAGTTCAGTCCTGACCTTTTGTTCACACATTCCTGGATATCACAATCACATGAGTTTTATTTTATTTTATTTTAATATTTTATATGCAATTGCTTCAAAACATCAACCATCTGGGGTTTATTCCTTGACTTAGGCTAAAGAATGAATTTTTCATATTCTGAGAGCAGCTTCATTAATTGGAAGAAGTGGGTAAGCAGAAGAGCCTATTGGAAATCCACACTGTGTATCCAAGCACAGAACTCCCTCCTGTGCTGCACCAAAGATGCTCTCAGGAAAAGCAGTGGCCCTGGTTGCCCCTGCAGAGGGCCTCAAGAGCAGCACAATTACAGCAGCTGTTTGTATTCTGCGGTTAAAGAAAGCTCCCCAGAGACAATGTATTGCTGTTTGATTGGAAGAGTATTCCATTGTCTAACAAAGCTGTTATCCTCTATTTAGCCAGAGATGAGAAAAGCAAATCTTTATGTATCACTCCTATGTAAATAAAAACAAACAAACAAACAAACCCACATAATTAAAGATGTCAGACCCTCAGGGGTAAAATAAAACCACCACAAAGCAAGGGAATGATGGCAATTAGTAAAAGTGAGCTGGAGACTTGGCTCATCTATTCCAGCTGCTGTGTTTACTCAGCCCAGAGGCAGAGACCCACCCTGTGCCCCACACACCAAAAGAAGGTGCTTACCCATTTTTGAGGGGTATTGATATCTTAATTTTCATCTTTCATATTAGAAGCATCCCTTTAGCACCAGAACTGACCTTGGGATATGTTGACTAGTATTGCAGACATCAACAAGTGAATGATGAGAAGCTAATTGTCATACTTGATCTCCTGTTTTTGTTAAACCGTAACCCTCACAAACACTCTTGATTCCAGTAGAATTCACATGGACTTTGCAATGACACAGGGACAGGCTCTTTGCTTCATCAGGAGCAATGGGCTTTGGTTTGAAATCCTTAGATACCTGGTTGGTGCTTCCGCAAGAAAACACAGAGCTCTTCCATACTACTGGGGTGACCTTGACCATGCTGTTTCTATTCCTATCAACATCCTGGGTGACACTGCTGTTTTGCTTGTATGGATTAATTTGAAACTTTTCTTTGGATCATTAGAGCTGAATGATGAGTTTGTACTCATGGGAAAGTTTGTTTTGTAGTCACTGAATGCTGGCAGCCAATGGTCCCTGCTACAGTGATAAATGGGTGCTTTGAATAAAGAACTTCCCATGACAGACATTCATCCAGCAGCAAAGCCTCCATTTTACTGGCAGGGACTAAGTTTTTGAAGTATTTTTTACCCTCCCAATATCAATCACACTTCCATTGTCCTAATTTTACTCCTCTAATATACAGTGATATTTTACTTTTTAACAAGAAATGAGTGAGAACAGAGTTTTGTAGGTGAGGTCTATTGAACTGCAATAGGAAGGAAAGGCTTGTGGTTATCCTCAGCACTATGGGGTGTTGTGTGATACCCAGAGATTGTGCTGGTCAAGGACTATGTCATAAACACACACATTGAGATGCTAGACAAGACCATTCAAACCTCTCTGTTTCTTTCAACAATGCCTATTATCTGAGTTTTCTTTTCTCCTCTCCAGGATATCCTGCCTGATATTTTATTTGCCTTCCCCCTTCCAATTAGTACAATTTTCTTTAAAACTCCTAGTCCTGTTTTTAAATTTTGATTCCTAAGAGCTCAATTTCCTCCACTTTTCCTGAACATTATGTCCTCACATCATCCTAACCAGCACCAGACAATTTTGATCTGCTTTGAAGTGCAGCTCAGGACATTGTGCTTTACAGGCTTGCCCACCATAGGTATCATCTCTAACCTATAGAATGGTGGGTGCCAAGACCCAGTATAGCTCATCCAAGCTTTCATTGGAGGTTTGCAGTGTAAAAGGGAACATGGATCAGGGCTTTAGAGCTGCACATTTATCACCTTCTCCAGGAGTTTCCACTGTCAGTCTGTCATCCCTTCTGCTGAATATCCACATGCTTTTCTGCTGTGCTTTGGCTAAAAAAAATAGATGTTTTGAAAGAAGTCTCAGCACAGATCTTCATTTTCTGCTTAGAATTTCATTCCTTCTTGTCTTCCTCCTAGGTTGCACCAAGGCCAGATTTCCTTCTAGAAGCACAGAACACAGCTTCCTAGTGCCAGCCCTTATCTTCATAAGGATTTCACATTGGAAATTTTGTTCACAAGACCCTAGACACTCTCCATGTCCAGCACTGTGCATGAGTCATAACTTATTTTATAGAATGAGATCTGCATTTGCCTCTGGTTACATTACTTGAGCTGCAGATGGTAAAGATACCTAGAAGTCAGTCTGTTAACCTAATTCTCTGGTCTTTGAAACAGCTGCCAGAAACACCTGAGCAGTAGTGTTCCTCAAGACAAATATTCTCCCTTCCTAATGCTAGTCCAGGGAAAGATGCTTGACTCATCTCCCTGCTTTCAGAAAATTGCCTTCTGTTTTCTATCAAATCATACAGCTCATTTTTCCTTTCCAGTAGTCACACAGGATTTACCTCTGTTCACCTGCCAGTCAGCAGCTCCCACAATTACTGCCAGCAGCTTGCCCAGGTGGCAGCAGCAAGTGGCAGCAGCACCTGGCAGCAAACAGGTGTGAAGGAGTCAGGCAATTCATTGCATAGTTTGGCTCAAACCAGCACTAACAAAGGTAGCAGTGAGTTAGGTAATAGGCTTGAGGAACTGGGGAAAACATTTCAGCCCATGATAAAAGCTTGGGGACCTGGTTTCTATGCTCAGCTTTGCTATTCCCTTCTCACATGACCACTGCAACACAGTTAACTGTTCAGTGCCTCAGTTTACTCTTCAGGCAACATCCTTGTAGAGGAACCTAGGCAGAAGGACCCAAGAAAGTACTGATCATTCATTTTCTATTTTTTTTCCATTTAAAATGGGATTCTTATATCCTGTCTTTTTGGTCAAGAGATAAAGTGAACACATGAAGAGTTTAAATTGCAATTTTGATACACCAAATGTTTCAGGGAGATGCCACTTCAGTCCTGAAGTCTTGGCTCAACAGCTTTTTGAACTAAGAGGAGATTTTCCTGTTTGCAGACAGCAGGATCCAGCTCCCATGGAGGAGAAAGAAGAACAGCTAAACTTTTAACTAACTGTACATTATCTCTTGCTGCTTCTTGTGCAGCCTGATTAATCTAACTACAGGCTCTGCATCCCAGCAAGCGCCTCAATCACATTTCCACAGGACTCATGAAGCAGAAAACCTGCACATCTCTGGCAGGACTCCATGGCTGCAATGAGCAAGCACAGCATCCCTGAGGTGAAGGAAACTTTGCCAGTGGGCTTCAGGTGAGGATTCACCCCTCTGGATTTTGAGACTTGAGGACAGAGTTGTCCGGGAGGGGAGTGCAGAGCACTTTGATACATATCATCTCTGACACTGCAGCCAGCCATCTGTTCTGAGTTTATTAAAAGTGATGTACTCTGCTGGGAGGATCAGGAAGCATCTGCTGGTGCATTTACATTCAAATCCTCACAGCAATCCCATCCGTCCTCCTTTTTTAATTAATCAAACCCACTTTTTGGTGAAGGCACATAGATAAACACTTCCTCTGTAAATGGGAGCACGTATTATGTTAATACCATTAAATAGCCAATACACAGAAAGACAATTAAGTGCAAGTAGCAGCATCTCTCTCAGGATTTAAGAAAGCTGTTCTGACAGAGATCATTCCTGTTTAAAGGATCACCATCTAAACCTGGCTTATGCGGGAGTGCAGTTTTGCTGCTGCAGAAGTGCTAATCAGCTGCATGGGGCAAGAGTGAACCCTGAGGTGATGAACTGAAGTACTCCTTGCCACCCCATATGCAAGGGCTGGAGCATGCTGAAGGACACAAGACGCCCCCAGCATGGTAGTGGCCCAGGGAGTTTAGAGGCAGATGCTGTAAGGCAGGTGTAAATCCTGCCTTGAGTGAAGGGACAGCAATGGGATGCTTTACCCACCTGGTAGCCCTGAGTTGCATTAGCACAGCTTCTTTGAAAAGGTGAAGAGCTGTGGATGTTTCTCATCACGACCAGGTTCTCTGAAAGGTGAAGAGGGAAAAGGAGGTGGCAAGGCTGCTGGTCTCTCTGTTACCTCTGCTTGGTACTGGGAGCCTGTGGCACCATCCCTGCTGGTGGCGCTGCCTGCACTGGTTGCCCCTGTGGTATTATTAAATGCACTGTGCTCCATGGGGTTGGCTCTCTGGGTTTCCCCATAGGCTCAAAGCTGGGCAGCAGTGGCAGGCTTGGCCTCCCACAGTTCCACTCGCTAGGGTACAGTGGGATTTACTCAAAGGATTGGAACCCCTGCAACAGATCACATTTAGTTCTTGGTACAAAACCTCTCTTAGAAGTGTCAGGATCTCAGCATCCTTCTGTTGAGAGGGGCAGCTCCTGTGTGTGGGGAAAAAGCGTATGACTAAAAGGCAGTGGGAGCTGTTGGCAGAGGTTTCCATGAGACAAGACCACAGTAAGTGTCCAAACCAGAGTGGTTGGTGAGTCTCTGGGGACTGTCAGCATCCCCTTCCAACCAGACAGAAGGAAGAAATGGAACGTTTGTCCATGGTAAATACCGGTCTATGCCCAGGAATCCTAACTGACTTACATGTGGAGTGGTGGAAAAGTTCTTCCACAGTAAGTCTGAGACTCTGGGGGCACATAATGCCTCTAACCAGGCATCCAAGTGAGCGAAGGGGTTTTACTGTGCAGAGGGAGGGACTGACCTTCCCCACTACCTTACAAAAGTGATCAATAATATCAATGGCAGCAACAAAGACACTGAAAAGGTGGGGACACTCAATGTTGAGAAACCTTGGGGCTGTGGGTTTGAATTAATGCTCATGATATAATCTCATCTATCACTTACATGGAGCATAAGGGGCAGAGGGGATTTCTGTGTGCTTGGAAACTATGTCAGTGTCTCTCTGTGCAGCTATTAAGACAGCTGATACATAAGCTAAATAGAAATCTACTTCTCAGCCTGCTGTTCTTTGTCTTCTTACTTTGGATATATCCTCAGGGCCTTTTTCAAACACAACTAGTTCTTTTCCAAATCTCCTTCAGTTACAAACAATAATGTTGGCTGAAACATGTAGAAAATGGGAAGTGCAGTTGATCCTAGCCTTCCCCAAAGACGTCACTTCTGGCAGGCCTAGCTTTTGTCATGAAACACCTGGTCCTGTGGCCAAGCCCTTCTCCCAGGTCAGAGGCAGCAAGTTTACAATCCTGGCCCTTGTCTTCCATTAGCAAACAAGGGAGTTGCAGATGCTGAGAGACCTTATGAAGCCATAACTTGCTTTTTGCCTTCTGTTATTGATGTTAAGGGGTTTTTAACATGCATTCTTTAATTGTAAACATCATGGATGAATTTGCAAAGCTGCAACTCAGAGACTGAACAAACTGCATTATGGATTGTTGTCCTCATAGTAACTGTGGAGCAAATAAATATGTGCATGAAGGCATATTTGGGAAACGCAGGGCTGGAAATGGAATTAGTGACAAGACAGAGTGATTTAAAGAGCAGTGGGTCTCATTAGGTTCAGATCAGACAGCAGAGATATGCTGATAAGGACAACTGTCATGTACTTTCCTTGGTGCCTCTCCAGAAGGGACTTGCTCCCAGCAGCATATTTTGAGTGTACAAATTGTTCTGTGAGCATCAGAGGTAATAAAACCTGGGTTTTTCTAGTCCCCTCAGGCAGCCCCAGCACGTGGTCTTGGCTCCAGAGTCTCTGTCACTGACTGTGTGAGTGACAAGTGAGTGGTCCAAATGTTGCTATAGACCCTGTTACCACTCAGACCCGTGCAGCATCACTGCACTGTGAGAGTCCCTCTGTGAGCATCTTCTGCTGGCTTGTGTCATCAAAGGAGTGAGAAGCACTGGGTGGGTGACACCTCACTGCTGGGGGTCTTCCCAAAGGAGTTTCAAAAGTTATTTTTTTGGGAGTTGTGTTTTCAGTCCTGAACTGAAGCCTCTGATGGAGTTAAACTTGCTGGTTTTCACCTCATCCTTGCCTATTAGGTGAAGCAAGACATGCAGCTTTTCTCTGTATGACCCCATTGCTAAGTGGATCCTAGGCAGTGCTTCCAACTGGAACTGTCAGAGGCAGTCAAACTCCGCAAGCTGCATCACCTTCTTTATCTCCACTGAAGCTCCTCTACCACCTTCTTCTCCATTCTCCAGGCCAGTGAGGTCCCTCTGAAGTCCCCTGTCACTGGTGTGACATTTGACCAGCTACTCAAAACAGCCCACTTACCACCTGCAAACCTGGTTGCTTCACCTTCTCTCAAATCTACATGCACCTCCACTGGGGTCTTGTTTCAGCCTTTCCTCATCACGTCTTTAACAAAGTTTTGCAGCTGCTTGCAGTGCAGATCTGAAGATGTGGGCAAAACCAGTGAGGGAAACAGAGCAGCTCCAGATGAGCCCTGCACTGCAGGGACTTGTCCCCTTCTCCATAAAATGATGAGCAATGACTGAGAGTTGATGATCCCTTCTCAAATCCTCTACCTGACCAACAGGTGACTTCTAGCCTGCTCTATTTCCACAGACCCCTGAGGTAATGAGGGAAGAAGAAAAATCCATGCGTCTGCCTGTGGATGATGCTGACACCTGTTTGGTATTTCCCCCTCATGACACAAACTGATGTGGAAAAAGGCAGGAGAAATATCTTCAGCATGCAGTGATTATTGAATGTATCTTTGATTAAAAAGAAGAAAAAAAATCCATTTCTTACAAACAAACCACACCTGCTGGAGCTGAAACCTTCCTTCAAAGGCTGCAAAAAGGTTAAGTGCTGCAGAATCAAAAAGTATGGGGTTTTATGTAACAGGAACATTCTTGTATCAGAGAGCTCAAAGCTGAGAGCTGGTGCCTGCTTCACTTTTCATTTAATGAGATGAATAATTAGCAGAATGATCTTTTTAGAAATGCTCCAGTAGCAGTGCCCTGGTTGTTGGATAAACAATCTTCTAGAGGGTGAAAAAGCTGGCAGTAATAAACAAATTGTTGAAGGAGCAGCAAGGTTACAGGCAGTCATTAAGCTGGGAGAACATTCATCAGCACATTCAAGGAATCCAAAAAGTCAGAGCTGTTTCACAGGGCAGGCTAAATGAGGAAAATTATTTATTAGGAGAGTGAACAGAGATCATTACACTCTGAAGCCTGGTGTTAGCATCCACTGTGGTTTCAGTCTTGCAAACAATAAAATAATTGTTTTCTCTTGACAGTCATTTACTACTAAATCCTGGCTACCTTGCTCTCCTTCCAGGTGTTAGCATCCATTTCAGAATTTATCAAGGGCAATGGCAGAGCACTCTGGCCATGGGCACACCTGCTGTGCCCTCTTCCTGACACCCATCATCTTTTTTTCTCTCTCATTTCAGTGCCAATTATTACCCTTCCAAAAGAATTTGTTTCAGGACTGAAAACTAAAAGGACACCCCGGGGTACTGGACAGGACTAAGGTTAATATGTCTCTGAAAATTATTTCTAATATAATAATCCTTCAAACTCTGTCTGAAAGAAATTGGTGAAAGCAGTACCATGTTATTGCCACTGGAGACTGAGAGCATATTGGATTTTTTACTGCCTGTGCAATTCTGTGTGAACAAACTTTGAGAAGATACTATCAGGTACAGCTGTGAGGATCAGAGGAAGGTGGAAGATTCACTCTAAGTTCACGGAGATCTCTTGTATTGACACTGTCATGGTTTCAGGTGCATATCACCCAGCTTCTCTCTGGTTTTGACAAGACTGACTCCCAGAGGCTTTGGGCTGAAGGGATCTCTTACAGACCATTCAACTGTCTGGGCCTTCAGGGTGGATGAGGTAATGTGGGACCCTCTAGCACTGACAGCCATGTGGATGATGGACATATGAAGTCTTACACTTAAAGGAACTCATCTGAATGTTTGGCTATCCTTGTATTTTGAAAATGGAGCCCTACAATTTTCTCCTAATTTCTATTCTCTTTTCTTCAGATAAGGTTTTCCTGGATGGGATCTGGAGGTGCCACACTCAGTGGCTCTTCTGTGCAAGATTGCTATCACATTTTCCCAACCTGCTCCCCAGTCTTCTCCATTCTAAATTAACCAAGCTTCTCCTCACACTCAGTTATTTTCCAAACTTCTCATTCATGGTGCTGTGTCCTGGGTCCTTTCCATCTCCTCTCCCTTCCACAAAGTGGGGTTCCTGAGGCTGAAGGCAGCAGTTCCAGCTGAAGCCTTGCAAGAGCAGCATCATCCCCCTATGTCTTACAGAGAAGCAGATGAAAGACATGAGCAAGGAAGCTCCTGGGTCACACAAGCCTGTGTTCCTGCAACCACCTCTGATAACTCCCTGCCAAAAATTGTCCATCTTGAACCCTGTAAGGACTCTTGACTCTCATATATTGGAAAGCTGTTTCAGATTTCATCCTCTGGTACAGATACTCTTCTAATTTCCAAATCGTGGGATTTCACAGGTAGTTTAAACCCATTTCTTGATTTGTTTGTTTGAATTTGGTCTGCTGGTTTTTGGATTTTTTTGCAATTGCTGCACAGTAGCTCTTCATCCCCATGTTTTTGCTGTTATTTCCCTTGAATTTTCTTTGTGGACCTCATTGTAGCCGTACACTGATTTTCCTTTTCTGCTTGCGTCACTTTGCTTTTCTACTTGCCCAATTTCATCTTGAGGATTTCAGAGCACTTTTCCTAGTGATCACAATCATTTTGAATCATGAGCCTGCCTTCCAGTGTCTTTCAAGCTCTAACAGCTTGGCTTTCTTCAGACATCTTTCAGCTGCATTCCTTTCCCTATCATCCATTCTTCCATGCAGTGGTCAGACATAGGCTGAACACACAGTCCCTCGGCCTTGCAATGCTTTGAGCCACCTTTTTCTCTTTCAATTTATCATGCAGGTGGATTCAGTTCTCCCAGTCAAGCCTGTGCTGTGTTTCTCTTGTGCACACCTGAACATATCTACCAGGCAAGTGTCCAAACTCCTAGAATCAAGTCTGCTTCCCTTAACCAGTACACTAAAGAGGTAAAAATTAAAAAAATTGACACAGTTTATTCTTGACAAATCCCTGCAATGTGTTTCATATCAACTGACTAATCTGTATCTGATTATAAATGGAGGGTTTCATAAGAGATTCTGGCAGTCTTTCTAAAATCTTTCTAAAATGAGAGATATTTAAATTCTTTCATTTTCCCTGCAATGCAGGTACTACGTGTTCCCCTGTTATTCCTCTCTTATTCCCCAGCTACTCAAAAGCAATTGTTAATATCTTAGACATGGCTTTGGACGGTCCTTAAGCTCTCAGAGCTGGATTTTGTCTGGTTATGCTAGCTGGAACATCTCGCTACTCTAAATATTCTTTAAGTTCTCCTTTCCTTATTCCATTCCATGGCTTCAATTCTCTTGTATGTTTCAGTTATCTTCAGCATATGGTTATTATAAAGGATTTTAGGAAGTTTGAAGCAGAAAATGACAGTGGATGTTTCAGTTGCTGCTGTGCATCATCACCTCTCCAGAACACAGTTTTGTAGACTGTGGTGCCTTTAACCCTTTCCCTATCACTTCCTCGGATTTCCTCTCAGGACTTGAGAAAGGTGTGATGTTAAAGCCAAGCAATAGACACCCCATTATTTTATTAATACAAATTATTAAGGAAAACTCCAAAGAGTCTGAGGATCTACCCCTAGTCATGTACCTCATCTCCCTGTCTATAGGCTCAGAGCTATATGTAGACATGTTTTAGGTGAGGTACATACCTTGGTGTTCTGTGTTACACACTCACCCCAGAATGAAACCCAGAAGAAAAACGTGGGCTCCTGATGTCAAGTATGGGGTGGTATTTAGGTGTCTAAGAGGGGCATGTGAAGTTTTATGGAGAGACTCATTCCTGAGTCAGCTTGGGTACCTGACCCAAGATGAGGAGAACCCCCTTCCTGGCTGAGCCTCAGGCCCTGAAACATCTCCGCAAGGAAGGTGCCTACTTGTGGAAGGGAATGAGCAAGAATCACATTTTCATGTTATAAACAGGAGCCAGTGAGGTAGTAGTAGTGCAGTGCCTTTTTCTTACCATGACACTATTTAGAGCACATCCCCACCTTCCCCTCCCAAAAATAGAAAGCAATATTTCAATGTTTAACACTTCTCTCAGTTTGATAGACTTCAAACCCATAGCTCCCATCCCCTTCAGAATCCTCTGGCCATGAGAGGCCATGGATAGCCCAGCCTCACTTTTACCTGAGCTGTCCCCAATGCAATTGGAGCCTGAATAAATGAGTGCAAAGGAATATGTACTTTTAGTCTGCTTTATAGGGCACTTGGATGGGAGAAGTGAGCTTGGCTTTCCTCATTCTGTGGACTTAACTGTGGGTGCTTAAAACAAGGACACAGAGGCTGGGCATGATCTTCTGAACCAGGCTCCTGAGAGTGCTGGGTTTGTTTTTTACTACTTCCAAAAAAGGTGCCAGTCTCAGTGGCCTAAATCGGGAGGAGGAGCTCAAGCACGTGTGAGCCAAACAGAAGCCACTTCCAGGACTCAAAATCCAAGCTTTTCCCTATGCATGGTATACCACCAGATGGTTTGATGATGAGTTACGTTTCTTGGCAGGAGCACTACATCAGAGGTTATTTGACACAGGTTAAGCTGATTTCACACTTTTATTTGTTTTGCTCTACTGCCTGGTAGCATTGCTGGGGGGGGAGGGGGGGCGGGGGAGGGCAAAAGAAAATGTATGAATGTTTGTATATATGGGTAAAATGTGGAAGATCAAACCATGAGACAATATGAGTCCAAAAATATTTTGAGGCACCTGAGAACTGATGGCATGTGAGTGGTGGGCAGGGTGGAGAGGAAGGAGACAAGAAGAGGTGGCTTGATCTGCCTTTGTGCCAAGTATGGCATTTATAGAACTAGTTTTTCATAAATGGGCTCTCCAGGACACCATCAGCAACCTGGAACCTGGGAGGTGGAGTGCCTATGAGTAGGAATGGGGGTGCAGCACAAATTCAGAGAAGCTCCTGCAGAGACAGAAAGACTTGACGTATGACATTTGTATTGAAAAGGGAGCAGGAGCTGGATTTTAGATGTAAGAGCAAGGAGATGAGATAGAGGGGTCTGCTGCTCTTTTAACACACAGCAGCAGGTATGAGTATAGCTGAACAGATGTCCAGGGAATATCACTGTGGGAAGAAGTAGGGGTTTGACAAGTCATTCCTCCAGATCCTAAAATGCCTCAAGGTCACCGGCTGACCAGCAAAAAGGATTATTTTTTCTAATCATATGAGCAGGAAGCCAAGACCTGAGCTTGACCTTCCTGTTTGGCTTCTAACACTTCTTCAGGCTACAGCTGCCTTACTGTGGAAGGCAACAAGAGCAATTTAAGCATGTGGGTACAGCAAACCCACTTTCCTCTGGGACCCACAACATCAGGGTCCCTGTAAGAGCTGCTGTGATTTCTGGGCAGAGGCACACCAGCAGTTCCCTTGGGTGAGGAGCAGGTGTGGAGAGGCAACCATCAGCTCTGGGCACACACTGTCTCCAAGCTTTTCTCACCAGGATTTTGAAGCCATTTGGTAGAGAATTCACAAAATTCACATTTGACTGGGGTTTCTAACTTACCTTAGCATTCATAGCTAATGATCTGAGAAAAGTCTCTCTGATTTAAAATGCTGCTACAAAACCAACAATGCTTCTCATTAGAAGACCTGCATGAATGCTCTTATCAAGAGCCTGTGCCTCTGGTCACAAGTTGGGATGCACTTCTTGGGGAAAAAGCAGAGAGCTGGGCAGGTGTGTAGGCAACCTTTCTGAATCAGACATTCAAGAACTGCACCAAAAAGCTTTTGTTCATCCAAATAAATGCTGAAACAGCTGCTAAAACTTGCATCCCAACCATTCCCTTTGTAGCAAAGTTTAAACATTAAGAACATGTTAAGAGCTTTGTGGTTCCATGGCTCAGGTGCAGAGTTGTTATAGACTCATTTAATTATTAAACCACTAATAAATACAGCATAGTAATTTCGCTTTTGCTTTGTTTCTAATCAAGTACTCCGGGCAGGATCTTTTCAGTTCATTATTTTTTTTATTGCACATACAGTAAATATCAACTAACATAAAGGACTGTCTAATTAAATCTTTTGCTTTATGAGTACCTGTGAAATTAATTGGGGAGAGCAATGAACTTTATTGGTTTACAAAAGCAAAGTAACTTGATTTAATCCACTTACTGCATTTTGTACAGGCTCTATTAGGGCATGTTTGCCCAGCAAGCCTTTCAAATTCAGTAGACACCATACACATACAAGTCAAGCAAACACAAAATAAGTTGGAGAAACTAAGGCAAAAATCACCTTGATGAGTAAGTAGTTTGATGCACTGTCCCAACCCTTCTCTGATCAAACATTATGTAGCACAATCAAAGCCTATTACAACAAGGGCTTTGCATAATGTTGCTGTGCAGCTCCTTCCCACATGACAAGAGAGCAGAGAGGAAACATCTGCTGATGTTTCAGACATGCTGGTGCCTGGCAGTACTTGTGTCTCCTGACTATCATGCAGGTATGTATAGCTGGCAGGGTTAGAGGTGGTCCAGTACCAGAACCATACTCTGGAAGACAAACAGTGTTTCTCCACATGCCTTTCAGAGGAAGGGTTAGAATAGGGCTACCTACAATTAAAGTTGCTTGACCCTGAGAAGTCTGAATGACCAGAGCTGCTCCAGGCTCCTATGAAGTTCTGCATTGACCTCCACACTCTTATGCAAGATATACTGCATGTGAGGATACAGCCAGGGCTGCTGCTGTGGCCTCACATCTCCCTCTGGTGCAGTGTCACTGCTCTGAGGAGGACACTCACACTTTGTTCTTCAGCAGATGTTCTGTGTCTATATCTGGCTACAGCATTTCCTGAGCCATGCTGGGTGTTGCAGGTGATATACCAGCAACATTAAGGAATAATGCTTTTTAAAACGTATATCCTAATTAACTTTTTAATACTCATTTTCCCTAGCACCAACCTCATTAGATCTGTGTGTGTGAAATATTTGTTTAGCCAGTTGTTATTATATTGTTAATCATGAAGACTGGCTTGTTGCCTGGATGCTTCACTCAAGCCACAATATCACAACTACAAATACAGAACTATAAAACAAATAGTCCTTTAATCTTCGAGATTATGTTGGTGTGCTGATCCCTGCACTGCAGGTAACTATTTTTTGAGCAACACAAAATGAGCTCTTGCTACAAATTATATACAATGGAAAAGTCAAGCAATATTTTAAATTTCTTATTCTGAATTTGTCCTTTCTAATTTCTGTAAAGCCTCCATGTCTCTGGGGCATTTTCTTAAATAGAAAAACTTATTGCACATCAGTGTTGTAGTACAACAGTACAGGCAGGCCCTTGCACTTCTACACAGCAGGGTAATCTGCACAAGCTCCCTGAAATAAAGACTTTGTACCCCAGTCCTTGTCTCATGGCTAAGGGAACAGAAGTAGGTTTCTATCCATACTGGGCCTCAAATGATCCTATTTCTACATCCAGATCCACCAGTCTGCAGTCACTCCATTGGGAAAATATAAGTGGCATTTTAAAAAGTGGGCTAAACAAGGGGAACCTCAAACTTCTGGGCTGCAATTACACCTTCCCCTCTTAGAGATGCCTTTGGAGGACAAAATCCCATATCCTGCTTCTGCTGCCCTAGGGACAGGACATTAAATTGCCAATTTTGAGATTGCATTGCAGGGTCCTTTACACACTTTCTCTTTTGTTATTAGCCTCAGTGTCTCTGGATCAAGTTTTTCAGCAGAGTATTTCCCCTGAATGATGTTGTCCAGTTTCCACAGGTGGAATGACCGGAACACCACAAGGGACAAGGAGAAGTCAATGCACAGTTTAATAGCTTTTAGACTTACACAGTACTTGGTCCTTCAGAGGCCAATCCAGGCCTGATCTCAATGAAGAGAAGAGCACACTGCCTGTCCAGCTCATAAAGTCCATGTTATCCCTGCCATTCCTCTCACAGATGTGTGAAACTTTGTTGAAGCCATTAGCCCCATTTGTAATGGACTTGTTTACCAGCCTTAAAGCAGTAACTGTGTAACTGCTTTAATTATGGAGTATAATTAAGTGATGACCTTCATCTACCCCCTGGAAATTTTCCACAAACAACCCACTTCAGTGTTCAAGCAAGATAAGATCACTGCCAGGATGCAGTTTAGGAAGAGCTGGCTAAGGGATGATAGAGACACTAAAGATTAACAATCTTCAAATCAGAGCATGTTGCTCTAGAAAACAGGTTTTATTAGACTAATGCTGAGGGCAAATTTCCTAGTGTGGCTTTGGAAGGAATCAGAGATGGAGGAGCTTTATGGCACAAATAAAAACAAGTCACATTCTGGATAAGGAAGGGCAGTGGTCAGTATTTAGGATGGGGGATGTAAATTTTTAAGTAGTGTGGTGTCTTTGACTCCATGATGCTTTTGAAAGAGTTCTTAACCCACTCTGAGAGTATGAGTCAGATGTGCACAAAACACAGGGTTTCTCTGGGCAGTCCAGCACATCCACACTCTACCTGGGATTGGGAGATGAAGTGTCCCAGCTCTGTAAGAGCCTGACTTGGCTCCTGCTCCTGGCAGCAAGAGGTGAGGGGAGAAGGTGCCCAGAGAGCCCAAACTCTGCACCCCTAGATGTCCTTCCAGCTGTGCTCTTAATGTGACAAGGGTTGGGTGTCCATTTGAGCATGATCAAACTCACTTAGGAAGGGTCAGTGAGGCTCACATACTAAGAAGAGCAGAAAAAGTAATTTGATAAATTTGAAACAAAACTGCATGGAAGAATAGAAGCTATATTTTTTTTTCTCAGCAGCTGAACAATGGTATTCTCAAAGTGTTAAAAAAATGGCACCTCGGGAAAGACTGTTATAGTTTGCAAATATAAACTGACTCTTGGACATAGGGTCTAAGCTTCCCCATGTCACCAAGAGCAAATAATAACCTCTCCTAAGCACCTCTCCTGACTCAGCTACCAATTTACTCTATGAGACTGGATGAGTAACTTAATTTCCCTTATTTTTACATACATCTAAGACCCTACTGAGCCTATGAATAAATGGATATCTTGATATACAGACATATATCCCCTCCGTGTCCATTTAATACAGTTTAATATTGAATTTTTTATGTAATAGGATTCAGTCCTTCATAATGAATAAAACACGGGGCTGTATCAGTGCTCAGTGTCCTTGCAAAAGGTGTCCTAATGCTTAATTCATGTTTGTAGAATATACTGAAGGCCAAGGCTAAAAACCACCAAATGCTGATGACTTTGTTGAAGGATTTTTGTGAAGGGGCTTTGTGGTGGCCCTGTACACCTTTGCATGGCTTCCCCCTGCCTGGAGGAGGAGAGGGGGCTCTGCTTCTGAGCCTCTGAGAGAGCTGAGAGCCCTAGAGCAGCATTGCCAGCAGCTGAGAGTCTGGAGAAAGGCAGAAAGTGGATGATCCACTGTGTCCAGAGTTCCCTCCTGCACTGCAAAGAGTCTTTTCACCACAGGCACACCATGGCTAACCTCACCTGTGGCTGATGGATGCAGGGCAAAACCCCTCCTGCTGAAGCTTGGCTGCACACTGAATTAGCTGTGGCCCTGGAGTGATGTTTAGAAGGAAACAGCAAACAGGAATGTGCTTAATTAAAGTTGACAGTCATAATGGCACTGCCTGTAATAGTATCAGGAGATTATCAATTACAGGCCAGTGCTGCAAGCTGGGTGATGAACCTGCCAGGGTGTGACCCTTATACCAGCCCTGTGTGGACAGATCTCAAGATCTGCTTTTTAATGCTGAATATTCCTTGTTGATACAGAAGAGAAAGCAGTTTTTTCCCTCCTCATCTCCAGCTGCTCGCTGTACCATGCAAACACTGATTATTGAGAAATCTGGGTTAGGGTTTATCTAATTGATCACTAATACAATATCAAGTAAATGAACAAAGGTTATAGGAAAAGGCTTAGGAGGAAGAAGATACAAAGTGCTTTTCCCTGTTCTGACTATTGAGTATTTTTGTGTTTAGTTACTTAAGCTATATCCAGGTTAAAAAAAATGGAGCAGTTTGGGATGCCAGGAAGAAACTCATATACGCCAGGTGCTGTGGGATAGTGAGGGATCTCACTGAGAGGATACATGGCATTAGTTATCAATTTTATCTCTGCCAGTTTCTGCTGGTTCAGATGTACTTTCCACATGTAATGCCTTTTGCAGACTGGAAGACCATGCTGGAGGCATGTAATTCAGCTTGCATCTGCAGTCTCCCTACTTCAACCACAAAGCTTCTGCAATATGGACTGTTTTTTAATTTTTAATTGGTCTGCACAATCATTTGTAGCTGACCTTCCTTCCCTTTGCACACTCTGCACTGAAAAATGGATGTTCCCAATGACTGCCCAGAGATTCTTTCCCTAATGTAAGTGAACCCTCTTTCCATACGCACTGTGCATCAGAATGCAACACACTGGAGGCAGAGCATCTTTAGAAAATGAAAAAAAATACCAGTGCTCAAAATAGTCTGTCTTTGAGACATTGCTTCAAGGCCTCAGCTGTTGCATGCTGTAGTTTCCTCCTGAAGCTGGCACTTACTCATGGGTCTGGATCCATAATTTGCTTCCAAGCAACCAGTGACATGTGTCAAACACCAATCTTCTGGCTTGGCAGAAAATTCAAATGCAACTACAGCTTCTACAGAAGGTGAGAGCAGTTCTCCTTTAATTTATTTTGTCTCTAGTCCTTTTTCTCAAAAAGCTCCAGGATCTTAATTACAGCAACACTTCCCAGTGGAATGAGAGCACTCTGATTGAGCAGGGTAATGAGGTGCATGAAATAACAGTGCAATTCACTCATGCCTCCAGTCAATACTTTGATATCTCATCTATTGGAGCAAGAACATTTTAACATTGATCCCAGGAGAATTTGGTATATGTGTGTGTGCTGCAGTCAGAGGATCCAAACAGATGGGTTCAAACCCAGTCCAAGGAACGTGGGAATTCAAGTGAGAAAGGAAATCAAGAGATTCTCAAAAAAAGAGGTTCATAGCTTTCAAAATGGGCTTAGCACTTTTTTGGAAATGCGACATGGTTCCTGTAAATGCAGAACTTTTTTGGTTTTGTTTTTTTTTTTGGGGGGGGTGGGGGTTTGTGACATTCAGGACTCCCAAATCAAACTACTAACATTGTAGAAAAAAGCATTAGAATAATCTTCTTTCTGGCACAGAAGATGAGTTATGCATTTGGACATGCACTCATTCGTAATAGAAAGGCAGAGAAAAGTCCATGCTGGTGGAGATATTAGCAGGATGCATGTATATATTGACAATAATATTATAAAATAATCTAAAGAGTTTTAACAGGTCTGTGGGACTCAAGAGATCCTTAAAACTCACATCCCTCTTTTACATCCTCATCCAGATATAAGAAATGCAGCTGCCTCTGACTTTGCAAAAGGGTTCAGAAGGACAGGCTGTTCATACTGCACACTGCTGGGTGGTTTCATCAGTGCAGTAGCTGCTGACAACACCTGAATTTCTGTAATTGAGACCATTTCTCAGCTCTCATCTCTGGGGACATGCCCTAACCCGTTCCACCTCCCCCTCCTGAAGCATTAAGGAGGCAAACCCCAGAGCTCAAGGCAGAAAGGAGCTTTGGTTCTCACAGAAGAAAAGCAAGGTCAGGCAGGAGGTCTTTAGAGGATCAGCCAGGAAAGGGAACTCCTGGGCAGAGAAATTGAGAATCCTCTGTTCTTAGGTTTGGACTCACTGGTGCTGTGGGAAGAAAGGCACTGGGTATACTGGCAAAGCAGGGGGATATGGCAGAGAAATGCCAAATTCCATTCTCAGTTCCTCCCCCAAAAGGAACAACACAAAATTTAAAATGCCATTTTTCTGAACTTTCTGAATCATTGTATTATTCCAATGCAAGAGCACCACATCATTAATGTGTTGGTGCCACACTTATTTTCAACAGGTAAGAAACCTGGAGCAGAGAGGTTGATATAGCTTAAACTACAGCTTTTAAAAATCAGCTTCAATTCCAGATGCCTCCATTTGAGGACTCTGAGGCCAGGACTTGTGATGCCTGATGTTAAGCAGAGACAGCCACCAGTCCAGAGAAGATAAGCAGAAGCCTCCATGGTGCAGTAATGCTGATAGTTGTTCACTTTAGTTGGACTCCATAAATGAGAAAATTTTCTGTTTTCTCGAACAACATGGGCAATGAGCCTCACAGTGTTTATCTTAGACACATTCCTGGAGAGTTGGAATTGTTTTAGGGTCCTTTTCATATGAAAACTCCAGCAGCCCAGAACTGAAAGTTGTTTAAAATAGCTTAAAATACTCTGGGAAGGGTTAAGTCACAGTCACAACTGCTCATTCACATTCAGACCTCTGACCTTCTAGGGATAATGCTGCCACATTAGCCAGAGTGTGATTCCCAAGGCCTGACTGAACTCTTGTGCAATACAGGCATGTCAAGGTCCACTCTTTTATCCACCCCTCCAGCTGTGTTAATTTGGTGAGGTGACTTTGCTGGGTGAGGGTGGAACCTGACACATGGTAGACCTGGAGTATTGGTTAATGTGGGAAATTTGAGTTTTTCAGGCAAGCTGCCAATCACTTAGGTATCTTCAAAGCCATGGTAGGGTCACTGCCCTCTGCTCTGGATGTGGCTGAGCAACTCTCAGTAAGTTACTAATGAGCTCATGCTTAAGGCGGTGAGTTTTATTCTTTGCTTTAGCATTCCAGGTCCGACTTCTTAAGGTCAGAAGTGGGTCACCAGCTATAAGTGCAATGCATTATTTTACAGTCCCCTGAGAGCACAGCCTGATGGCTGTACCCTGCACCCACACCCTTCCTCCTCCTCCAATCTAGTGCAGTAGACCTGTTCCCTGCGCTCTGCCACCAGCAAGTACTTAGTGGGATATGTGCTGGGGTGATTCCTGACACCAGGGCATGGCAAACTGGGGCAGGACCAGAGCATTTACCACTCGTGCTAGTGGAGATGTGCTGCACCTTTTCCAGGGAGGCCACGAGGCAACCAGTCCCAAATAGCCGTGCCCAAAGTGGGCAGCTTGCTCCTGCTGGATGGTGAAAGATGCAGCCCTGTGGGAGCCTGCCAAGGGGCTCAATGGCTCCATCTGCCTTGTAGGCAGCATGGCAGCCTGGCAGGGATCAGTGAGTGGCAGGCAGCCTGGGGCTCTTCAACTCTGCACATCCATGTGCCCTGGATGTGCCAGCTGGGCCAGCTGTCCTTCTGGTCTGACTTGCAGAGGGTCAGTGGTGCAAGCACGGGAATGCAGAGCGAGGGCACAAAGTCCTGCTCTGAGGTTGGGAGTTGCTGCTTTGGTCTTTCTGTCTGTTGGCTTTGGGGTGGAAGAAAAAGAAAACTGTCAGCCTGAATGGATATTTTGGCCCTGGAGCCCGTAATTTTTCCAGAGCTGGTGCAGTGGTAAAGTGGCAAAGTGCTGGCCCCAGGCCCAGCTGTGAGCTGCCCTGTGCACAGGTGACATGTCATGTACTGAATACATGTACTGTATATGACCATGTCACTGTAGGCACCACACCCACATCTCAGCACCAACTGCTCCACCTTTCTGACTAACCAGTAGGCTCGGTGACAGCAAAGCAGGAATCGCTCTAGTTTAGACTTAAGCATTTGGACTTCTCCCAGCTTTAGGCCAGACATGAAAAGGATGAGTAGATCACAGAGGGAAGCTGCCTTCACAACTGATTCCAAAATGTTCCCAGACTGGCAAGCATCCATGTTATGAGATTTTCAATCCAGACACAAACAGCTGTAAAAGTGTCCTCTTGAGATTTCCAGGTACCCACATCGGTCCCACTGTGGTCCCTTGTGCCCTTGCAAAACCAGAAGGCTCCTGAGAACCGTGGACCTCTTCCTGCAAGGCCTGAGTGTTGGACACTGTGCTGCAGCTCCATCCCAAGGCAGGGCTGCTTCAATGCCTGCTCTGGGGACTTGCGTGGGTACCCCCAGACACAACCTGCCAGTGATTCCATCACCATGAACTGCATCCAAAGGGATTTGCTGTTGCCAGCTTCTTCTTTCACCTTGTGGAAGCACGGTGTGAGCATCACACAGCCACTAAGTGCTTCAACACCTCCCTGAGTTGCAGGTTTCCTCTTGCTCTCCCAGATATAAGGTGTCAGGAGCTTTCTCCACACAGATGGCCTGATCCATCTAATACTCACATTCAGACTTGAAGTTCTCTGCTGATGTGTACCCTTCACACTGCTTCACCACAGCCCAAGATACAGCTGGTTTTCTGGCCTGATTCTTCTAAACTTCTTTCTTCCACTCCTCCATACTGAAAAACACAGGATCTGAAGCACCTTCAACACATTCTACAATTCTCTTCTGTGCACTAAGGAGTCCTTGAACTTATTTAACTCACTATTGCTGTTATTTTTTCAGAGATGATTCGACTTCTGGGTTTGTCTGTCTCAACCCTGTGTCAACAATGACCAGAAGCTGGATGAACAGAGGAATTAACTTCTGACAGTCAGTCCCACTTTCTCCTGCAATGTGATATTTTTCTGTATTGGGGTTTTCAGCCCTTCAGGGGAATAGTTCCAATAAAAAAAACATAGACATTTCCAAAAGGAGTTATTTTCCTTTGCATGTGACATATAAACCTAATTTCCTCTAAAGAGGACAGCAGACATCCATGCAAGATCTCTGAACTACACACAATAACAATGAAATCTGAACAGCTATGTTATCCTGACTTGTTTTAATGCAACACTGGTAAGTAAAAGTGTGCTGGTTTTATTAGCTTTGTAAAATGACTGTAACATAAAACCATCTTTGGGATGGTGATGGAGATTAACACTCCTTTTGCTGAGGCTGCTCTTGTTCATATGTGAAAGAGAAGATTAAGAGGAGGCTCTGTAAAAGGTTTCATTTACAAGATTATTGTATTGTATTATTTTAGTTTCTTGCATTTTATTATTTTTAAGAGCTGCAGCCCTCATGAAAAGCAGAGATGACCAGCCAGCTCTCCAGTCTGTGCTGGGCCAGGTCATTTAGCTCACCCTGGGCAAGCAGCCAGCTGTGTCCAATACCATCATTTTCTTCCTCTCCTTCAGAAATTAAAATACAGAATTAATTTACCTCATCATGAAATTTAAAACCTTTGAGCAGGCAGAGTGGTCACTTCTAAACATCTCAAGTCCCACACTAAACAATAACTTCAGTTGTTACTTAAACCTGTATGGAAAACTTAAAAATGTGCTGAGCAAATCCTAAAGCTTTTGAAACATGGAAGAAAGCAGTTTTTCAGTCTCCCAGCTGGTAGATCATTGCTGGATTGCAGTGCTTGCTGCAGTGGTGCAGATGGCTCTTGGCCACAAGGCACCTGGGATCTGTGCCTGGACTTCAGCCTTTGGAAAACACACACTGGAACCCATAAAATTCCAAGGAGAAAACCACTATTAAAAACCTATGAGTCTGGATTATGTGAGTGGCCAGGTCTCAGGGCTGCAGCTGCAGTGGAGGCCAGGCAGTTGGCAAGTGAAAAGCAGGAGGCAGGCAGGGTCCAGCCAGGCTGTCCCTGGGTGCAACCCCAGTGCTGCCCATAGACAGGACAAAGAATGACCCAGAGACCTTTTCCAGGTGAGACTTGAGCCTGCTCCCACTGAAGGAACATACGAGGGACCTGTTACATGGTCACTGGAGACATGGAATGCAGGACAAGTGGGTACCCACTATGGATGACTTTTGCTAGAGCTGCAGGTGCCACACTCTCCTACTGCTTTGCTTCTAGCCTGCAGTAACATACAGCATTTTCCTCTCCAATAACTCAGTGCACCCCAAACAGGCTCTAATGGCAAGATAACTTTGAACATCTTACTAATCGCTATTTTCAAAGGAGCAGACAGTGGTAAGGCATCAAACTTTTAAAACCTGTGGGGAAAAGATTTATCAAACAGTAACTGTTGGTAGTGCAACCACCTAAATTTCCTGCCTGTGCCTTGACGAAGTTGCAGATTGAGTCATGCTTCCTGACACATTAATAAACAGGTTCCATGCCTGGGAAAGGGAGAACGGGTGGTGTTTGTTCCTGCAGAGGAAAGCCAGAGAAGCACCTTGGAGTCCACAGAATTTTCCAAGCCTGTTCCTCTTTGCTTATTTAAGAGCTTTATGTATTTTTTTTAAAATAAAAACAAGTATACAGAAATAGGAAGACAATAAAAGGCAGTCATTTCCTAGCTTGTTAGTGCTAGATAAAGGTGACGGTCTGAACAAAATCATCCTTGTCCTTATGATTTTCCTGGTTTGATTGCTTACAAATAAACCAGTTTAATAAAGCCTCTGAGGTACAAATGCCACATGGCCATATTGACAGGAGTGAGAGAAAAGAAAACACAATAATCATGTTAGTTCTATCCCTCAGATTAATTATCTAGATAAAATACACGTTTACCTCATTCTAAACAGAAAAATGTAATCTACCAGCCAGTGATTTAGGCAGGCACTCTGCCGTTAAAAGCCAGACCCAGCTGATCCTAGCTAGGAGGAAAAGATGAGCTCCAAGCTTTGTGGAGGACAGGTCTCTCCTCCCCTCTGCAACAGCAGCCACTGTGGCTAGGCTTGTGCCTGCTCCTCCTCCAGCTCCAGACAGGAGAGGCTTTAGGACACAGTGGATCCCTTTTAATCCCTCTTCAGTATGTTTCCTAAGGACTCAGCACACCTGCATCTAAGGAAGTCCACCACTGGGGAGGTTTTATCCCTGTGCTTTCTCTGTAACCCAGGACACTTCAGGTGCAGTGGAGGTCACAGCTGGAGAATGCAGCCTGGACCCTGCAGCAGCATCCTGCCCTCTGCTGTCCCAGCTGCCCCTCAGGGTACCTCAGCCTAAACACAAACTTGGGTCTTATCTTGTCAGAATCTGCCACAGGTTAAAACAAAAAAGATCTATCTATTGTTGGACAAACTATAGTTTCCAGGCCATAAAATCATTGAACTAATATTATACCAGCTCAGTGGGGGAAAATTGGCAGAGCCAACCCCTAACCTCAGCTCAGCTGAAACTGCATTACAGCAGATTTCTTTCCTAATACCACTGTATTAGTCACTGAAATCAAAGCAACACTTGCCAGAACTTTTCATGGTCAAGAACTGGAAAATAATTTTTCATAAACATAAGCCCTTATTGCAGGCAATACCCCAACTTGGATTTAAGCCAGCAAGGCCAAAATCTTGAAAGAATTCCTATTTAGGCACTCAGAAGGTGCCTTGAAATATCTGAAGCGCTAAGCAAAGAGCAGCCTTCCTGAGGGAGGGCATGCAGAGGAAGCTTAGAAAGAGCTTAGAAAGAGCATGCAGAGGTTGCTTAGAAGCACCTTGGGCTTCAGCATCTCCCATACTTGAGGTCACTGGGTCTCAAGGTTGGTGTTGGTTTGGCTGCTGTGATGGCTGAGGGATTTCCTGTTTCCAGAGCCCAGGTGAACAGAAATTTAGTTTCCACAGGCCAACAAGGATGCTGCAAACGGTGTCCTTGCTTTTCTTCACCAAGTCCGAGGGGGAAAATGTACCATGCTGCAGCTGACCTGAGCCCATCATCAAGGCAAAATGGTACATTGTGTCTTCCTGTCATAAGGGAGCAGGGCCTTGCAGGTAAAAGCAAGGTAACATGTGGGTAAAATGAGAGGAAAATAGTTAAGACTTAAAGACAGGTATTTTATCTAAATTCCAGAGGTTAGAGAAAGCGCCAGTTTCTTGAAACTACCCGAGTTACCCAAAAGGAAATTGAAGCAAAGAAACTTCGAACTGCTGGAACACAGTGCTTTTGAGAGCTGGTCCTCTCAGAAACTTCTTTGGTGTCACAGCCAAGGTTTTTTCAGCCTCTTCCCCACCATTCATCTCTGGGTGCAAGTTTTATCCTAGGAAAATAATTCAGAGAACTGTATTTCAACATCACATGGAAACAACCTGAGCAGTGTTTGGTCCAACATCATCTCCCCCCCCCAGAACACATGGTATTCCAGGTAAAAGTAATAGTAAATAGTAAATAAATACAGTATCAGCTGTAAGAATTGATGAGGTGAATGTTTGTGAGCGGGTGCCCCATGTCATCCCACTGCCTGCTGGATGGTGGCAGGGCCAGGGCAGGGCTACACGTGCCTGGAGGTGGCTGTGATGGGCCTCTTGGCTGGCTGGGTACACAGCCCAAGGCAGGAGGACACAGCCCCTACAAAGCAGCAGCTGTACTGCTTGCTTTTATTGAAGTGTTCTGTTGCATAACTGATATCTGTGTGAACCCTTGGGAAGCAGCAGGTGCAGATAGTTCAAACCAATGCTTTCAATAACCTTGGATTAATGATAAATAATCATGTATGGCTGACACAGGTGATCACACCACTCTGCTTTATGCCTCTGGAAATGTCTGTTCTGGCTGCAAAGCCAGGGCCCCAGTCCTTGGATGACCTTTTCTCCCTCCCTGATCCCCACAGGCAGACACAGGATTTTTGGCCTGTAAAGAGTCCCCAGCTGTGTCTGGCTTGGTGGCAAAGTCAGCATCACTCCCACCTTCTCTGCAGGCAAACCTGCTCCTGTGTTGGCTTGGAAGAAGGATTTTGGACAACTCCCCCTCTTTCTCTCCCGGCAAAAATGCCATATGCAGTGAGAAACCCCAGCCAAGGTGAGGTGCTATGGCCACACACATCATGGACAAACCAGTTATGTCCTGGTCCTTGATACCCTATTGCCTGGCATGAGGCAGATGTCCCTCTGTGTGACTGCAGATGGGGTCACTGGCAGGGTACTGGCAGCAGCCTGGGAAAGCCAGGCTCCAAGGAGCTGCAGCACACAATGCCTCCCACCACCCCTGAAGAAGGGGGCACACACACCTCTGCAAAGGCAAACCATATGCTGCTTTTTGGGAAGCAAGGGCTACCAAAGTTTCTGTGTTCAGTTTGTGGCCAGCTGAGTGTCCCATAGAGGTCAAAGTCATGGTTCTCTAGGATAATAGGGCCCAGAAGAATCAAGGCTTTGCAAAACAAAACCCAGATTCTTACCTTGGTGTGATTAAATATGTTTTTAGGAGATCCCACTTGGGAAAGTCTCTATCTGCATATCCACTAGGCAGACATTGCAGGCAATTCAAGCTAAGCTAGCTTTATTGTAGAGGGAACCTTTGAACATCGCCATGAACAGCTGGGGAAATACCAATTTCTGCTCCTTGTTTCACCTGCTGCAGCCTCCCCAGTTGTTGCAGCAGGAGGGAAATTGGAAGGCTGCAGTGGAGATGGGACATTCATGGGCAAGAATCTTGTCAAGCAACTAACCACCAGTTTGGGCAGAAAAATGACATTCCCATCTCTCATTTAGCAGAATGTGTTTTCTAATTAAACACTAATTACAAATTAAACACTAATTGTGAATCATGTTTTCTTGTCGCTAAAGATATCAATACAAATGCTTTCAACAAGCTTCCTAATTTTTTTAATAGAGCAATTTAGGACAACTATTGCTTGAATTTGCACATGCAGACTGCATGCATTCCAGGTTGCCGAAAGACGCTAGTATTTTAGAAGCTATTGAGAAAACACACCAAGTATATTAGCACTAAACTGTAGAAAGTGCTTTGATAGCATTTCTTTTTACTATGAATGCCAAAATAGGCTCTTTTTCTGTAGGAGAAAAAAAAAATCAACATTTCACTCTATCCCTTTCCACTAAGCTCAGATCTTCCCTGTACACTACCAGTTATTTTGCTGCAGTTGATTAATTTCAGCTTTGCTAACTTCAGCAAATAAGAATGTCCATTTCTTACCACAGACCTCTACCAAACACACATGCTTGATTTTGCAGAACATCTGGAGCCCATCCTTTTGCTGTGGCAGAGCTCAGACTCCTGCTTATTAGTGTACTCCTCCAGTTTCTCCTCAAAGAATGTGGACTCAAAATACTATTTTTGTAATTTGCCTGATTTGAACAGAACATGCAAACATGAAAACCTGCACACGCAACATCTGCCTGAAAAAAAAAATTAAAATTCAGCATAGGAAAGGTCAATTTTAGGCAAAACACTCACCCATGCTCCTGATTCTTGACTAGAAAAGCCTAAGTAATGGCACAAAAAGGCTATTGCTTCTCTTTTATTATCTTCTACTCTCTCAGAAGAAGTCTTTTACATGGCATTTGACCTATCAGACTTTTAACCTCATTAATAGCAAATGTTTGCAATCATAAATGAGCAATTTTTGTTTTCCCCCTCCAGCTTGAAAAAGTGTCTTTGTGCTCCCAAGCTCAATCTTTTTGCACATCTTGATTGACTTGTGCTTCAGATCCAGTCTGTGGTTCATGATCCCTCCAGTTCCTTGAGCTGCCTGGAGCATCAGATACTTTCTCCAAACAGGTTGCAGTAACTCCTTGATGAACAGCATTTAATTCAAGCAGTATTGGCAGGAAGCAATCAGGTAGGGAGAACCCAAAAGATCATTCCACTATTTGTGGAATGCAGTGGGGAGCCACCAGCCCAATATCGAGTACCCTAAAATAGAGATTAAATTAGTGAGTGCATTTCTGAAAGGAAACTGTATCTAAGAGGATTATTTATGTCAGTGCATGCACATGGATGCCTGTTAGAAAAACACAGATAATTTTGGGAGTTGCTATTCATCTGTCACAATTTCTGGTTTGCTGACATCTGTCTGCCTGTTTCCAAAGCTTTCAAACTAAAGCTGTAGGGCAGGAAGATAACGTACAAATAAAAGCACATGAAAGTCTGATCAATTTGAATTCATTTGAATTATTCTTACAGCTTCATATCTAAATATCTAACAACACATTAATGCAAAATCTTACAATCAGGCTGCAGTCAATCAGCAGAGAAAACCAATTTCTTTGGTAAAGCAATATGTCTCTCATCTGTATTGATGAGAAATTAGCAGATTCATTACCATCCAATTCTGATTTCCCCCTTGTTAATGTTATCTGCAATCAAGCAATGAAGTAGCTTCTTTAGTACAGGGTCTTACTATCCATGTGGCTGACCTGGCACAGCAAGGAAAGCACGGATCAGGTATCAGCAAACCAAGGTGGCAAAGAAGACTTTGATGTCACATGAGAGCTTATGAGGATGCACACAAAGCCCGCTTTCACAGAAAACCCAATCTGTCTCCGAGTACATCTGCCTAATTGAACATGCACCAAGATGAGCAGTCTGAAACAAACATGCCTTTCCTGGGCTGCAGTGTATCAGGGAAAGAGCAGTTTTGCTCTTGCTATCCATCCTTGCCTCCCTCTGCAGTTTCCTCCATCTGAGCAGTTCCTGCCCTCCTCTTACTCTGTCTGCCAGTCAGCCTGGAGGGGACAGCTCCTCTCACCTCCTGCCAAAAGGCAGAATGCATTCTGCCCTTCTGATCACAGCCTAGAAAGTGGGCACAAATGGGGACAAGGCAAACAAATACAAACTACTAACATGGGGCTATCACTCCTGGCGCTCATTTTCCATCATTTTCGCTCTGTCAAACTGTATGTTTGGTACCTGGAGCAGAGGGAGGGAGGGAGGGAGGGAGGGAGGGAGGAAGGAAGGAAGGAAGGAAGGAAGGAAGGAAGGAAGGAAATAAAATGAGACTTTTCAATCACAAAATAGCCCATTGTGCTCTCAAGGCAGTGAAATACAGAGCTGGGAAATTGCATTCCTGTTTCATGTGAGTTACGATGACCATTTATATCTGGTGCTAGGCTACAGAGCATGGAAAGATAGGGCCAGCATTTGCAAAATATTTTCAAAACCCCCAAAGTGATATTCTGGTGGGTGTAATTTAACTGTCCAGTAGTTTGATAGTCCCTCAAGAAGAGGCTTGGAATACCTTCCCACCACTTAGGAGAGAGGCTACCACAGTCTTGTTCATTGCAAAGCCATTTGTTCAGCAAGGTAACCTACCAACAGAAAAGCACCACCATGAGCTGCTTGTCAGAATGGTGTCCTTATGTCATTTTGACCTGTAGCTGTGGCTCACTTCACAAATCTACACAGATGACACTGGGGACCAACGCCACCGATTGGAGGCAGGAAGTACATTTCAGCCTTCAACTCAAACTGTGACATTTATCTGCAAAGAGACTCCAACACATGGTCTTGCATGCTCTTGCACTGCATCTGTACAGGCAATGAACTGTGGGACAGAAACTCTAGTGTGTTTGAACAAAAGCTTTGTGGAGTGTTATTTCTTGTCTAGCTCTGAAACTGTTTAGCACAGTCCAGAACACAGGGTTGATGATCCAAGTGGCCCACATCAAACACTTTATCATCACTTTAACACTTTATCATCATCCTCATCACACTACAAAAGCCCAAATTGATACTGGAACACAAAAGCTCAGTTCAACAGGCAAGCAAGCAGAAATCTTCTAGTGCTTACCCCTGTGAAATTTCTACCACAAAGTCTGGAATACTGAAAAGAAAGAATACTAATCTATGATAAAGGGTTTCATAACAGCTTCAGTACGTTTCACCAAAAAGAAAGTATTTGTCTAAAGGTGTTGTCTAAACAAACAAAAAAACTCAACAACAAAAAAACCAGACAAAAAAAACCCCAAAAAAACCAAACAGAAAACCACCAACCACCCAAACCAAACCAACCACCCCCACAAACAAATGAACCAAAGACACACACACACCCCCCCCAAAAAAAAAAAATTAAAAAAAAAAAAAAAAAAAAAAAAAGGAAGTAAGAATAGATATAAAGCTGTAGGGCATTTATACCACAAATAATGTTCCCCCAAAATAACACATTATACTGAAATATCCAAAGATTCAGTGTTTTTGAAGTGTTTAAACGAAAAAACTGTATGTGTGCAAAAAATGAGTGTGCAAAGGTCCTTTCTTGATCTCCTTCCATAGCAATCAGCTCCCCCTGGGGTTCAAAAGTGGCTTTAGTACCAGAGCTGAAAAGAACACAGGAATTAGGCAAAATGCAACAAATGTGATAGAGGGCAGACACAACTTAGAATAAATGCTCTTTTATTCCTCAGTTTATCCAAACATTTTCATTTTCTCTGCAAGATCTGAATCAGAGCAGCAATACAGTCATTTGTCCACTGTAACATTTCCATAGGAGCCAGCGTGACAGACTTCATGCCCAGGACCTAATGCTGTGTGTTCAAGCCACACAAAAACTGAACCACAGCCTTAAGAGCAAGAGTGACAAGTTGCTTGCAGTCATCTTTTCATTACCCAGCTGTGAGCACCACACAAAAAACCCAAGAAATTCCTTAAGGAAAGAAAGTGACCTTGTGTGATTGTCTATTAATAATTCATAATTACAGAATGCCACAATCTGACAACAGAACTTCTACAGTAAGTTCAGTATTTTGGGTTTTACTATAAATATTTGATGAGGTTTGTTTATCAGTATATTTGGTGAGTGTTTAGACATGAGAAATTTTAAATGTTTCATTTTGTATAGAAATAGCTTTAATTAAGTACCCAAAGCTTTAGAAAATAAATGTTTCAGTAAGATCTGATTAAGACGTGTACTAATGAGAGAGGTATAAGAAAATGCAGTTAAAATATACAAATTTCAAGTGCAAAAAGAAACACCATTACTTCTCAACAGTTTAAACCTTCCTTCTCAAAAATCATCTAGCTTTCTCTAATAAAGCTAAAATACCAGCCTTTACATAGGTAGCCTCACTATTCAGTTGGTAGGAAAGATACATCAATTGCACTAGAAGTACAAAGCTAAGAAGAATGCATAATATTTTATTCTTAAACTTATTTACAAAAATATATTGCACCAATCCATTGTCCTTTTTCCAGTTAATGTTAAGGAAAAGCCTATTATGTACAAAGTTAAAAACTGAAGTGCAAAAGCAGACTGAAAGAAACCAGAAATAAGTTTATTTAAAATGCTAAATACAGTTTATTACCTGACCATAGCCCACATCCAGTATGACCTAAAATAATTTGTACCAGATATATCTGCAATTTCAGAAATCCTTGCACTTGGCTGCAGAACAAGCCTCATCTTTCACTCTAACCATCAGAGGGTCTACATAAAATGTAAGAGCTAATCAGAGCTTATCTTAACAGCTTCATTTCTCCAGGTATGTGATGCTCTTTTAGGTAAATTGAAAAAGCTACATAGTATTACACACGTATTTGAAAGGTAGTGATAAATCAGGCATGATGGTTTTCATCCTTCCAAAACACCATGAGGAAAAGTTTGCTGATGTTTCAGGACTGATAATTCAAAGGCATTGCCAGTCCACATTACATTAGCACAGCATATGGTCCTGTCTCAGTCTACCTGCCACTGGGACTGTCATGATGCATTTCTGGGGTGTAGGTAAGGAGAACAATCATAACCCAGAGATGAAGCAAAGCCTGGGAAAAGAAAAGAAAGAAATTTAACACTGACAATCACCATCCAAAGCAGCAGTAAATAGGAGAACTCACAATGAGAGCTGATAAAACTTGTTTTGTAGAAATATTTTTATTAAAATAGCTTTTCTATTAATCAGATAGTTCTAAAAAAAATAATTGGCATTTGAACAACAAAATGCAAAATCAGATTCTGAAGAAACTATTTACAGAAAACTAATGACTGGACACAAGCAGCAGAAATAAAGCAGCCTGTTTTCCTACAGACTTGTGTTGTCTGGTTTCTGTTTTCCTCCATGCCACAGTGACTTCAGCTGTTCCCTCTGATACCCATTCCCCAGCCAGCACATTACGTGATGTGCCTTGAGTGACTGGTAAGTCACTACTCCTGTGCCAACTGGCTGACACCAGACTGTAAACCAGCCAAGCTCTGATTTCCTTCCCCTGACCACAGACACTGATTTGAGGCATTTTTATGAATTCTGTAGGAATGTTAATTCCCGTTCAAATTTGGCTGAAATTATCCAATTTGAACAGAAGCTGCCTGGAGTGCAAAAAGGAATACATAACCCACATTATTTTTAAAAAATATTTTTTAAAATTCAAGTTATAGTAGTCATAGACAAGGTTTGAGCTGAAAAGGGATAACTACCACTGACTTCCCAGTTCCTTTACAGCTACCATCAAGCTTCCCTTCAGATTGCACCTTGGGCAGCAGAAGTCTTCAGTGTTTTTTACAAAGCTTGCCTTTCCACAGGTCCCTGCAGCTCTCAGGGCACTAGCCCTCCAGTGGATAAGGGAGGCATTTCACTTCTAGCAATTGACAGCCTGACAGTTTTGCCCGATGTGGGCGAGCAATTTTCTACTATTTAGGTCTACCAAGAAAAACTTGTCTTGATGCTTTTTCAGCTACTGGAGAAGAGCAATCATTAGCCACTGAAAAAAATCAAAATGAAGAGTCAAATATTAAAGAAGCTCTAAAAATGTCATTTTCATAAATGCAGTGAATACAGGTGTGACAGGTTAACCTTCACAACTGGTCACCATTATTCCATATTTTACTACTAAAAATCTACTTTCACAGGCCTTTAAATGCTAGTTACATAAGTGTCTTTAAGACTGCTATACTAAGAATTACTGGGAAAAACTGAAAACTGCCAAGCAACATGACTCCAAAACGCTGTTGTAGAAGTATTATTATTATTATTTGGTCCACTTTCCAAAAACCAACATCGAGTAGTTAATGATAGCCTTTTGAACATCAATCTTGCAATTTAAGACATACTGGCATGTAAACTGGCTATAGAAATCCTGCATTCAAGAAAGTTGACTCACCATGTAAATGATTACAAAGACTCTTGCTATGGGGTAGCGCCTCAGAAAGATTCCCAGCCGAATGCTACACAGGTAGCAAGAGAAAACAAAACACACAATTCAACACTGAGCAATCAATTCCTGTTCCACTCATCCCAGTCACCACAAACTCAAACATCATAGCTTTGTTTCTGTCTAGAATTTTCTCAAATACACACAAGACTTTGTTGTTGTCTTGAATTTTACTTCATGTACTCAAAACATTAAGAGGGTTGACAAAATTCAGACCATAAAACATATCCTCCTAATCTTTCCTCAGTCACAGAAATCTCTTCACAATGAAATTCAAGTACGATGAAAGCACAAAAGACTTTCTATGAAGGTATCTTGCTTTCAAAGGACTAAGTAGTACTACCAAATTTTGTTTTCTGTTGATATTTCTTTCAATTTTTGTAGCAGACCTTTGCTGTGAATACTGTCAATTCACCTAACTTCTCAGAAAGGGATTAAAGCAAATTTATTGCTGGATCCAAAATGATTTTCATCTACTAATTCCTCAGATTATCTTCAAGGTAAACAGCTGCATTGGTTTAGAAGGCAGAATCTTGTCTTCATCAGGACTGAGAGAGTACAGCTGATACTCCCCCACTAATACACTTGGTGTTTATCACAGACACAGTCAAAGGTAAACTTTTTTTTTTTAAAAAGTAAAAGTAAAAATGTAGAAGCTATTCTAAAAGTAAAAAACATAGAAAATGGTAGTGAATTAGATTAGATATTTTTTCATAACTTAGGGAATTTCTTACATCAAAGTCTGTAAGAGCTTCATTTCAATAATTGACAGAAATTCGCAAAAGCTTAAGAATATTAATATCATAGGAAAGCACAAGTGAAGTAGGTCAGTATTTAGGATTTCATACCACACTTTAGCTACATTATTTTAAACTTTTCCCTTCATAAAAGGGAACAGCACGCACCAAAGTGTGTCCCTTGAGAACTACAAGGATGCCAGCAGTTACAGATGCATTGCCTCAGGAGAGCCTTACCTGAACTGATCTATGGTACTGGCAGCTTTGCGGACTCTGCCGTACATTCCTGCCACGCTGCTATCAGTGTCACTGAACAGGACAGGAACACTACGCAGCCGAGCTCCTGTTTGATGGGCAAAAGTGCAAAACATTAGACAAGCTGTTCTTCAAATTAAACTGATAGTATAAAAAATATAAATACTATAAATATAGTGATCAATATGATTGCACTGTTGTCAATTCTTGATAAAATTACAATCAAGTTAAGCTTTCCTTCAACTTAGTATATTTTTAAAATTTATTAATTTACTAAATGGATATCTTGATATTCAATTCCATCACGTCACAATAACTATTATTAGGTGTATAAAAGGACAGGCTTGATACTGGCACAGTTTCTCAAATTTTTTTTTTACTCTCATACAGTGAAACATTGATTAGTATTTCTGAGGCTAACTTGTACATTCAACAATTTTTTTTACTTTATTTACATTTTTACTATGCATCAACTTTACTAAAAAAATTTGATAATGTTACTCTTGTGTAACTAAACTTCAGCCTTCTGAAGTTACTTGCAAACAACTCCTGCTTTGTTAAGCAGAAAAAAAGTCTGGACTGTTATTTCACACCTCTTGCTGATTAACCCTTGCTTTTAAAGTTACTCAACATATATACAAAATGACAAACTATGACTCTGAAAAGCAAGGTTTCCATGATCAACTGCTGCGGTTGTCCCAGAGACACAGGACTGACAAACCAATCTCATCAGAACCATCATATTTTAGGCTGCTTTTCAAAAAAAAAAAAAAAAAAAAGTAGAAAGCAAGGAAGAAATTAATTTCAACCAGCTCAATTCTCAAAAGGAAGCATTCCATTCTTACTCTCCTCCCAAACCTTTTTTGCAAGAGAATACTTCAATCCTGTTTCTAATATTCAGTTTAAACCCCAAAACACCTGCTTATTTGCACCAGTGACAGAATTGTTCCAATACTGCCATAGTACTGAGAATTAAAGGCTGAATTTGCTTTATTAAATTTACTGAAGCCATTTGTTCACCAAAAGGAGATTCTAGTAAACTACTTTTTATGATACTGGCTACTGGACAAAGGTCTCTAGAATGAGCAGCCTTTTTTCAGCACTTGTTTTTCCTTACAAACTCAGGCTTTCAGGGAAAGGCATTAGGAAACAAAAAAAGCCCAGACTACAGAAAAGACAAAAGTTTTAAGAATTTCCTTATTTACCTTCAGCACCATCAATGCCTGCCATGTTAATGGAAGGTCCATTAGCACTTGTGCCTTGGATAGCCTTCAGCTGCTGCTCCAGCCTTTCCAGCTGGTACACAAGTGAGTTCTTCTCTGTGCTCAGGCTCTCTAACATGGTTTGCTTCTGAATTAGTGTTTCTGTCAGCTGATGAAGCCTATTTTCTAATTCTGTCTGACTACTACTGCTTAGAGTCTTGTTTGTGAGCTAAAAAAAAAAGAAAAAAAGTCATTCTAAATTAAATCTCCGACCAACTGACATATGACAAAGCTCTATAATAACCTAAGCCTTCAAGAACCAAGTTACTCCACTGCAGAATTTTTACAGGTAATGCCATCAAAACTATCACTGGTGAGTGCAATAAAGAAGAAACTTAATTTCAACAGTTGTTAACTGTTTACATTGCACAAGAAACTATGTAAAAATATATCTGTTTTCCACCTATAATCATGTGAAAGTTTCTGTATAAACTTCAATTTGATCACAATTTGATACTATGCCTCAGAGACAAGTTTAAACAGCAATCAGTAGCATGCTAATCCAACCTGGTTCCCATACTTTCAACTTAGCGAGCATGTAAAAACTTTTCAAACACTATTTTACAGGATGCAGGATATGTTGCAGAACAACTGAGGAGCACCAAGGCAGAAAATGTGATTGTACTATCAAGTAAGAACTGCAAAACCAGCAAATGGATCATGCATTTGACATGATGATGTAATTCAATTTGCAGAAAATATTTCAAGCAAATGGGAATTACCAGATCTGCCATCTGTGCAATAGCTCATCTATTCACTAGTCTTGGACCTCAGCCACTTTGTGGCATCATATTCCACAAAAATGCAGCTTCATTAATGAAGAATCATCAGGAATTACAGATATCCAAAATACAAATTAGGTGCCTGCAATCAGGCAGGTGCAGGTAGTCCTGAAGTTCAGCACTACCAGAAAATTCATCTGCCAACATGGCCAAGAAATCCGTATCACATCACAACCATTTCCAAATCCTGACACTCTTAACTGCTCAGCTGACCACACCTGACTCCAGACTACCAATTTCTCCACACACAGCCTACTTTTCACCATGCTAAGGTAACTTAACAGAACAAGGCCTATGCCTTCAGCTGCCCAAGGTGACTGCTCACAAGTATGAGGAGGTTCCAAAAGGGGTTAGACTGATACAAGGGAAACAGGTTCATCGACAAAGCAGTAGAACCAAGTCATGACTAAAATACTAACAACCCTAATTCAACTGCTGATGTTGAGCAGGTGCACAGGAATGAAGGAAATGGCCAGGCTCACAGGCTGGCCCCCTACTGCCACTGGCCAAGATAGAACACTGGGCCAGATGGATCACTGAGTCTGCAGGATATAACTTAGGTTCTTTGAACAGTTACAAGGATCTTGGCAGAATTCATAATGACCTAATCAAACTCCAACATGTTTTTTTAGTTTGCAAAGAGAACAATGTCGATCCAACACCCCCCACCAGGTCTAGTTGGGACAGTGGTCTATAAAATAGGCTATTTACCTGGCTCCCTTCTTGTATTCCCTACTTTCAAAACTCTACTCTTTATTGAAAACAAATACACTGTACCTCACTAGTAGAATGCTTACAGGATTTTCTATACACACCTGATTTCTGAGCTTCTGAATTTCTTCCTCTCTGTCTTTTATTCTGCTTTGCAAAGTATTCTTTGTTCGATACAATTCTTCTTCAGTATAATGTAGTTCCTATAGAATTTATCACAATTATGCATGAAACATTTTATATGTATTTTGACAGAAAAACTCTAGTTACCTGGAGTTTCACAACAGAACACAACAAAGCAATATGCTGCAATCAAATACAAACTGAAATATTATTCTAGTTACATACCTGACTAGGATGGGGTACAGGGATAGAGAAGACTGAGTATCAAGTCACAACCTACATGGCCAATTGAATTTTTTGTGGAGATTGCCCTAACATAAATATCAATCCAGACTAGTTTACTAAGAGTCACACAATTTCACTGGGATCATATTTTTATCTTCCTTATACTTCAACCATTTGTTGTAGTGCTACCTTAAAATTGTGTCAATAATGTAACAATTACAAAACACATAGGGATACGGTATCTGTATTCCTAAAATAAACTCATTAATTCAAAATACCATTCTTTAAACATGTTTGAAAACCCTTGGCACAACTATCCATAATTCTGTATGGCAGCTCCCTCTAAAGTTTAGGATAAATTAACACAGCAGGAGGAGTATTAGTTAAAAAAAATTACTGAAGAGTAAATCTAACTTTTGTTATTCCCATGATTTAGTGGCTATTTTAGCTTCCACTGAGAGAGCTGTCAAGCTTATCTTTTAAATTAAGGCAATCTTCAAATCACCATCACTTCAACTGTCAGTCACGACAGAGAACAGATAACCCTGTTCTCCCTTTGAACCATCAGATGTACACAAAAATAACACCTCTACTTATTTTCCATCTTCAGTTTTAGAAACCTTATGACAATAGCTAAAGCAACTCCCAGACAGAAGTGACCATAATTACATTAAGTATCAACAAGAGCAATTATGTTAAAAGCGCATGTAAATGGGTGTCATCAAAAGGAAGACTTCAGTTTCTGCAATAACTGATAACTTTTAAATTCACCTTACTCTTGCTATTGACTTAAACCATATTCCTCAGAAGGGCAGGAGTAACAAAATACAATCTACCATCTGCTTTGATATAATAAACATCAGCTACCCATCAAGAGCACACCTCGACTTCTGCCTTTTAATTAGTTCAAGCTGCGAGCATCCCATTAAAATGTAATTTCTGAAAGGCTAGATAATCCTGTAAGATAAATTGTTCCTAGCAGATACAGAGGACTTATGCTTTCTTCATTATTAATTCTCTTTACATGAGCTTTTTGTTACAAGGAAAATTTTTAACAGGTTGCAAAGCATTTGTACAATTCCTACTGCATAATAAATTTGTTCACATGAAATATGCGTTTGCCGTTTTTCCCCCACTCTCTTTATAGCACAGAACTGCTTAAATCAAGGCAGAATTTGCTCAAAAAGATGACACAATCTGACAGAATTCATTAACATAATTTTATCAGCAATTTGTCTACTAGAGCAGTTTATAAGTAATGAAAATTAGATTCAAAACTGAGTAACAAATGGATTAAATAAATTACCTCTAAATTCGTACTACTATGACATTGTTCTAAAAACTACAACTTACGTATTAATTGAACAGAAGTTTCACAGTAGCCATTTTCAGTATTAGGGTTTTTGACATTAAAAATATTACGCTTGTTACTGTATGTTTGATTTTTTTCTTGAATAAAATTCAAGATCCTAAATCAATTCTGTGCCCTTCCTTAGGGCCCTGTTTATTCAGTGGGATCTCTGTTCACCCGCAGTATCCAGAAGTATCCCCAAGCATTGCTTAGTCCTGGCTGCACTTTCCTTGACCTAGTGACATTCACCAAGCTTTTGGGGATTTCTTTGGAGTACTAGATAAAAAATAAATCAAATACCGCCCAAGTATCCAAATATTCTCTTATTAAGCCAAATGCTTTGCTGATGGCACCACATGGGACCTAAAAAGAGATGCAGCTTCCAATAATTCCTAACCTGTTTTTGCCGTTCTAGTTCAGCTTCTGCCTCTTGCTTGGCCATTTTATGTGCTGATATCTGCTCCTGTAGGTCTTGAAGCTGCTCTCTCACTGACTCAGCTTCACTTACCTGCTGTGTCTCCATATCCTGAAATGAACACAAATATTACCATTTCACTAACATTCAGATGTTATTGCAAATCTCTCATAGGTAACAGCAAAAAAATGTAGTATATGCAATATTTCTTCAAAGGAAAAGGAAGGTGTGGGTGTATTGGATAAATTGCATTTCATCATTTTATACAGAATATTTTTAACAACACAGTAATAAAAAAATGCATTTTGTGAAAAAGCAAAGATTCCACTTCTTCCTTTCTACTTTCTACAGGTTAAAACTGTTTAACATGGGCTCGCGAGCAGCTGCTGTGTGGAGTCCATTATGCCAGCAGATGACTTGGATTAGGTGCTTCAAGGAGTAGTAGCTCTTGCAGAAAGGAATATAAGTGATGGCTAGACAAATCACTATGATTGTTAAAAAAGAAATGCTTCCCTCAAAAGGACTACACAGTAGTGAGGGAAGAGAGAAGTAAGGTAATAAATACAGAAACAACAGACCCACAGTATACAAGAGAACAGTCCTTTTGTTAGCTGTAGCTAACTATAAATACAAATGCACATAGACATAGCTACCTGCAGCTCTGCTCTCATCTGTTGTATTTGCCCCATTAGTTTTTGTATTTCTTCTCTCTGAGTGTCTCGCTCATGTCTCAGTTCCTCCAGTTCCACTGTGCTTGCTGTATTGCTATCCAGGCCTTCAATACCAGAGCCTTCTTTTAAGCTGTTTATCAACTTTTCTTTAGACTGAAAAAATAAGTCAGTACATTATTAGTAGCAGTGCTGAACAAGTGCTCAACTAGAAAAGGCTATAATGACTGTTTTATCTGTCTTTTATCCAATAATGACCCTACACATTTGAAAATGAAAATGCTTCCGTATTGATAATCTTTCTGATTTCCTGTATGCCATAAGACCAGTTTTACTGACAGCCTGTGTTACCTGTAGAAGAGTACAGCTTTGTTCTGTACAAGCACCTGGAATGTTAAACTTGTCATTCATAACACAGTTTTGGCCTTCTCAGTACTGAAACGGACAGGACGCTCACCATCAGACACTATAGACAAAACTGACACCCTTTTTTCTCCTCCCAACAAAATCAAGAACCAAATACAGCGATAATTCTTCCAGGACAGAAGATAAACAATTCTATTCAGGCAGCCTAATGTTACCTCCACACTGACTTATGATTTTAGGCATTTCATATTTACCAAGAAGATTTAAAACCTGTCCTTGAACATTTGACTAAACTATTCGAAAAAGAGTTCCCTACCTTCAACATCTTGCTGACATTTATAAAGAGGACTCAAACCAACCACATCTGGACATGGGATCTTTAACAATTTACATAGTACAGAACTCAACACAAAATAGCTTTTTTTTTTGCCACTGTTCATATACAAGAAGCCTTTCAGGACATGGAAAATTATTCTCTGGTTACATGTTAAGTATCCATTCTATGCTACGCTTCAGCCTCAAGCAGCACAGAGAAATATTCTTGAATCAAGAATACTGGATATGGAACAAATTGTAGGTTTCATCTACTTAACTAACTAGACTCTTGGATATGGAACACACTGTCAGATGATGTGCAGTAAGTGCAACAGTTCACTTGGGATTTTTTTTTCAGGTTCAGGACCTGAACTACCATTTCAATTCCATAATTTCAACTATAAACTCAAGTTTACAAATGGCAAACTGGTAGCTGTTCTATATATGTATCATTATAGCTATGCTCCAGAACACATTACAGGTCACATGAAAGAAATACCACAAATTAGATTATTTGAAGCATAAGACCTTAAAACAGCTAAAGCATACAAATCACACTGTATTTCTTCACAACAATGCTTACTTGAAGAATGCGAGTAGCTTTCTGTTTGTAGTCTGACAGCTCCTGTTTTGCAGATTCTAGGTGGCTTTTAGTTATTTTGACTTGCTGCTGAAGCTCATCAGCTCGCCTCTTTTCATCTAAATACTTTCTCTCTGCTACAGTTATCCCTTCTACCAGGTTCTGACGTTCTGCTTCCACTTTACTTAGACGAGCCGCAAACTCATTCTATTAGCAATAAAAAAAACAATACTTGGTGTTTAAAGACAGTCTCAACTTTAACCTAGGAAGGAAAAAACAAAATTTAAAAGCACCTACACAGAGCACACCACCTCCTATCTATCATCTCCAACTTAAAGACATATTACTGCTACATGGAAAGAAGCTCTGCTTGCTTAGGCAAGTGGTAAATAATCCAAGTAAGAATATGCTTTTCTCTCCCTCACCACAAATAGTAAGGGAACAATAATCTTCCTATTATTCACACTTATTTAGCAAACAAAAAGCAAGCTTGCCCCTCAAAAAATATTATCAATTGTAGTATGACATATTTTGAAGTACTGTAAAACAAACAAAACAGACACTGATAAAGATTTTCAGAGATGTTATTATATATAACAAAGGCCAAGGTAAGTGTAGAAAACATTCTCTATTAATAATGTACTCTCATCTTTACCACAGAAATGATCCTTCATCTTAAGATCTTGCAGTAGGATTGTGCAGCAATATGTTGTGTAACAACACACTTGAAAAACTAAACCGATTACTGATTTACTTTTAAAACATGCATTAACATTAATTTAGCATGAAAAAGACCCAATAAAAATTGTTATCATTAATCCTCAAAAACTTTTACAGATGAAGCTTTTGAAATAACATGTAAGAAATAAATTAGCATCTAAGAGTATTTAGTGCAGCAGACAGCACATCCTTCTAAGCAATCAGTACCCTGAACAGGAACTGAAGTCGGAGGAGAGACCACATGGAACCTCATGGATCTGATCTCAGAAGCAGAGCCTTAAAGTCTTCCTTTTCATGTCTAACCTGCATTTGTTTGTAACTTTCTTGCTCTCTCTTGAGTGCAGAGTCTGCATCACGCAGCCTCTCCTGGAGAGTTTGAAGGGCTTGATTTTGTAAACTGCTTCCTTCACTGTGGTCCTGTATTATCCTGAAATAGAGATACACAAATAAAGAAGCAAGCTAGCGTGATTTTTTTTGTGTGTGTGTGTGTGTGGAAATATAAGCTCCTGGCTTCCAGACCAGCTTTGAAAATTTGCCCATTAGATTACTGCATATAGACTATAGGTGTGAGGCTTGGAGTTACTGATTCACGCTTCTCCTCTCTGGCCTGTATTCTGGAGTATCCACATCCCAGGAGCAAGGTACGTTCAGAAAAACCATTATATTTGTGAATAACCAAGTCTGTTTTTCAAAAAAAAAAAAATTCTTGGGACTTTCAGCTTCACACCTCTGACACAAACAAATACTTTACACAAAATGGATTTCACTAATCAGATGCCAACAGATACCCTATTTAATACTCATTTGTCGTGCTCCCACTGCCAACTATGATAGACCATTTTAGTGCAAACTTTAATCCTTGTACTTCAAATCTTTCCTCATTAGCTTATTATTTTTCATTCTTGAAGACACTAAATTATCTACCTTGCTTTTTTAAAACTTATCACTATTTGCAGAATTCCAAAGTATGAAATTATGAAGTACCGTGATTTTTCACTCTGCAGTACTTCCAAAGCTTCTGTACGAGCACTTAAGAGCTGATCAGCTTCTTGCAACCGTACTTTCAGCACAGCTAGTTGGGAATCTTTGGCACCAACGGCTTCTGTCAGATCATCCACTCGAGCCTGAAGTTCTCTAACCATCCTGTCACTCTTTGAATGGTCAACATTCCACTTCTCCACCTTCTCTCGGGATTTATTCAGTTCTGCAAAACAAGAAGTTTCTTTGAAGTTAACAAAAGTAGATATTGCAAGGTCTTGTAAGCAGTCAGGATGCACCTATCTCATTTGTTAAAGAAAAAAATAAATACAACCAAGTTCAAGTAAAACTGAAAATATATGAGCTACCAGGAAGTAACAAATGCCAGACTGGCTGTCAAAGCACAACCCAGAAAATTTTGGAGGCTATCTCAAAATAGACACTTCCTTCTGAGTCACACTGAAGATGACAGATTTCACCTGCCCCATCCCTTGCAAAGGCCTACTGTCAAATATCCCTGTGCCAAGAGAAATGCTTGCATAAATCATCTAATTCAGTTCTAGTTTGAGTTTATTGTCACATAAAAAACAATAGAAAACTACACCAGTCGTGAATAATGCCTGAATACTTAGAAACTTCAGTTTTTAATCTAACACCACACATTAAACTTCACCGGATATTAAAGTTATCTGGCTTATGCAGTTACTGTGAAAAAAAAGTGGTACCTCAATGTTATGCTTAACAGCAGGAGTTTGCTCTCCGTTTAATCATTTAATTTGTACTCACATTTTTTACATTTGTCATTTCACTTGGCTTTGAAAAACCCAGTGATGCCATATTAAAAATACTAATTTTATACTTTTACTGTCAATTTCTAGGCATCAGAGACTGTAGTCTACTACAACCAGAGAGTAGCCAATTTGAAGTATTCAAAGGAATTTACTCATTTAAAAATAAGTATTTTGCAAAAGCCATTAAAATGCAGGAAAAGTATTTTAAATATGGTATTTGCTGACAGTGTTTTATTAAGATGTAAGCTTTTTAGTTAATTTAAACACATCATTTTAATCAACATTTGTTTTACCTTTGTAGTTGAACAAGCCTTTTTATTTCTTCCATCTCATTACATAGGAAGTCATACATGCAAATGTACCTGGAGAATTTTTATTACAAATAGACAGAGCATTGTTTCCTAGTTCACTACCATTTTACTAATGTTATAGCTGCAGTACCTTCTTGTGTTTCTTTGGACCTTTGTATTAATGAAGCCACTTCTTGATTTAAAGATTGAACTTCATTTCGCAGCAGCTGGTTCTCCAGGCGAAGATTGGACAGCTCATGTGATTTGGAATCATCATCAGCTGAAAGGCTGGGGTTGGTGACTGCACTTGGTGATGAATCCTTCAGGCCATTCCCCTGTGCTCCCAGGCCAGAGTCTGAACTGTCTGGAGTTTCTGTACAGAGAGATGCAACTTAGAATGAATGAATGTGTTTGTAAACTGTCTTTCTACAAACAGTAGTTCCACGCTCTCCATCAATGGTTAAGGAACAACAGTGATAATAAAACAGTTTATGCTGAAATGCAATACAGAGCTGCTTCTCACAAGGGATTGCACAAAACAGGAGTATTTACATGCATCAGGCAGTGTTTTTGTTAATACTGCAAGACAAGATGTAGAAGTTACAAATTTTCTTATTACATAAATGGCAACTTTAGGATTTCAAAACATTAACACTCCATGACTTTGCTGCTCAGAGAAGTCCTCAGAAACTAAAGAGTATCAGAAAACACTAAATATACATAGCAACTAACCGCAGGATGTTTTAGTACAAACTCATTCTGGGTTTCCATTCAGATTTTGCCAATGCCAATTTTATTTCAAAAAGAGAGAACAATAAAGGAACTCCTAGTGGTATTCTGAACAACACTCCCCTGGAGGGAAGGAGGAACCAACAGCCATTCCCTTCGTGCACACACAGTATCCTTGATTAATGGTGTGAAAGCTACAAATCCACTGTAAGAGTCTTGATTCCAGCATGCAGGTAGTTGGAAGCCTTGCAGCAATGTTAAGATACGATGACATAGCAAGCAGCGAACAAACGAGCAAGCAATCCAAACATATTACTGCTGAATTTAGTATGTCTCAGGTGAATAACTGCTGAAAATCCACAGGGCCAGACTGCAACTAATTCAAAGCAAGACTGCAGTGAAATTGTTAAGACATTATTTACTTTCCCTTGTGATCACTAACCAAGCTGCCTCACCTCTCTCCTTAACACTGTAACAGCTCCTAAGACCCCAAGCCCAGGGAACAGGGGCACACCATTAATTCTGAGCAACACCACACCCACAAATAGCAGCAGTGACTGGAAGATTTCTTCCACATTTTCTCAAGCCCTTTTCTGATTAAGACAATCCTAAGTAGTGTCACTCTCTTTCCTCTGATTTATTTACACAGTTTCCAACTTATGAAATAATTTAGGCTCATTTCTTTGTCTGAAAAACTCAATAGATCAATTAAGATAATGAAGCAAGAAATGAGTCATTTAGAGCAGAGATTAGATTATAACCATAGCAATATAAAAAGCATAATGTTAACTGGTTTTGTCTATAACTAATATATCATAAGCTACTTCAACAGCTTCTGTGCTGACTATTTAGATGACACAGATCTATCTGTACAATCAACTTCGGAAAACAGCATGTTCAAATCCTGTATTGTAACTGCATTCTTTCTTATTTAGCAGCTCCACAATGCAAACTCTGATCAAAAATCCTCAGAAGAAAATTCAACAAGCCCCACTGAGCAAAACAAATGTTTCTTAAGCACCAGTCAGCAAGGCCACAGAGCCAGGTCCAACATATCTGTATTATTTACTATTAGTAGTGAATCTTACTAAAAAGCCATGGACTCAAAAATCGAAAAATATTCACATGTTTAGAAATTATCCCTTTTTATGTCTGAAGGTTTTCAGCATACTTTAATGTGGTAAGTAAAAAAACGGCATTTACAATTACTTTACACACTCAAAGTACTAAACAAATAATAAAGTGTTCTAACTACATTATTAATAAAAGAACCACTTGCTTCAACTTACTAAAGTAAGTAACAGCAAAGTAACACAGCAACAAGGATGGAGTACAGACTGCACAGTCTGGCAAGAGAATAAAAGTTCCTGACACTTCCCAGCCACATTCTCCTTTGTGTGGTTAACTTGAGCCCAGCCTCAGTTTTTAACTGGCCTGGAGGCACATTCAGGCTTCTGGATTTAGACTGCAGTTGTGAACTACTTTTGGTAAACCCAGAGGCTTTATCTCTCTGGCTCTCTCATGCCTGTAGCTCTACACCAGCCTGTCCACATCATCCAGCTTCCTGCAGGACAAGCAAGTCTGCCAGCTCACCCCTCCTGCAAGGTGGAACAGGGAACACCTCACCTCAGCTCATGTGCTGCACTGGGCAACAGCCAACACCATTGCTCTGTGGGTGAAAGTCACTTCCTCTCCCACGTGGCAACAACAGCCCAAGTGACCAAACAAAAGCAGCAGCACCTGTGCTTCTACATGGGGACAATGTGGGGCTGAAGAAAGGTTAGACCACAGCTCAGAGAGGTCAGGGTGAACAGCAGCAACAAGGTAGATCCAGAGCACAAAAGATTTTGGTATTAATTATGCACTTTGTCAAATTATCATGGTACCTAGTATTACCCCAGTGATGAAAATATGTGAAAGGTCCTGCTGTATCTCACCCATCTGACATACTACCACCATCAAATGTTTCATGAAGTGACATGAAGTTTCATGCATTACCTAGCCTTACCCTAGACATACTAGGGTTTAAATATCTCTAGGTTCAACACTATTTAACTACCATTGCCTTGGCTCCTGATGGAATTATCTTCAGTAGTTTTTGCACTCTGTGTACTGGTAGACACAGAACTAATACTTGAAGTCCGAGAGTGATTCTGCAGAACAGGAGCCTTATTCTTCTCCTTTTTAGAATCTATCCTTGCATTAGGTTCTTTCTCCGAACTGTTGAGAAAATCAAATAGCAACTCGTCATCAGGTTCTGACTTTTTTCTTCTCACAAAATGTGAGGCAGCTCTGGGTGTGGAAGCATTTTCAACTGCAGAAGCTGCCTCTGATGTCCTACGTGCTGTTTTAACATTTGCTGTTCCTGCTAGGATTGTGGCCTTTTGGTGTCTGATATTTTCAGCTGCTGACGAGATGTAGGCTGCTTTGGATGACGTCTGGTACCTCAGTTCTCCAGTATGCTGGTGCACTTCAGAATACTCATTGGCAGAGTCCAAGTTCTTATTATCATAAACTGCACTGCTTGATGTGTCTTTTTTGCTCAGAGCTGATGCAGCTCCTTGATCAACTCTGTTGAGTAGATCCTCTGCCTTTCCAGCGAGATCAGCAAGCCAAGACATGATGAGTATCTGTTGACGAACTCTGTACAATTAAAATTTCAGGACCATGTACTGCGAAAGACAGAAGGATTACAAATCAGATTGCTGCTGATAAGGCAATATGTATTGTTTACCCTAACAACTGTTGTGTTATTAGTGCTGTAGTTATTATAATACTTCTCCTCTACTCATTTGGTATTTTGCAGTTTTGTTAACTAATGGAAATAAATCAAATCACTTTCTGAGGAAAACAGACAAAACCTAGGGTTTTAAATCTAGGTTATTAAAAACAGACCACTGCATCAATTTCTGGTATCATCAGCTACTCCAGAGTATCACAAAGATAAAAAAACTATGCCTTAGACGTTTGGCCTGCAAATTCCCAACCCGGCTCAGGCAGAAAGTCGTTCTCCCTCACACTGCACCCGCTGCCTCTTCCGTGACACTAACACGGCGGACAGATCCGTGCTCTCACCTGCACCACGGGCCTGAGACACCACAGCGGCGGCGTCAGCCTCTGCCCCAGCTCCCGGGAAGGCGACGTTCAGAGTGGCCGCTGCCCCCCACCCCCAGCAAGGCCTGTCCGCCGCCCTGCCCAGGCCCGGCCCCACTCGGGAGCGGCGGGGGACCTCAGCACAGCCCGACCTCACCTCCTGCCAACGCGGGGGCCGCCCCGGCCCCAGAGAAGCCGCGAGAGGCAGGCGGTCAGCGCGGGGCCGCGGGCCGAGCCGGGCGGCGCAGCCCCATCACTTCCGGCAGACGTGGCCGCCTTTCCGGGGCCGCCACGCACATGCGCAGGAAGCGCAGCCCCGCCCCCGCAGCTCCCAGGCCCCGCCCCCGCCCCGGTCCCGCCCCTGCCGCGCCCGGGCCCCGCCCCCCCGCCTTGCCGCGCGCGCCCCCTGGCGGTGCTTTCAGCAATCTGTGAGGTGAGACTCGTCCGGAATTGCCGGACGTGCCGCAGGATCACAAAATTATCTATGCTGGAAACGATCTCGAAGGTCACTGATCCCAGCTATTAGCCCAGCACTGCCGAATCCACCAGTAAAACTACATTCCCAAGTGCCGCGTACTTCTGACCGTCACGTCCTTCCCTGTCATCTGTGAGCCGATGTCTGCCATCTGCAATACTTGAACCATTTCAAGCTTTACGGCTGCTATCTCTCTCATTTAAATGCTTCTTGTTAGTAAGGATAGCTGTTAAAATGTACATAAACTACACTTAAGATACACTTAAAGGACCACATAAGGTTAAGTTTTTTAGTTGCTGATCCTCTCATCCCCCTTTATTGGCTTCCTCAACCTTCTATAGCAACATTTCACAGCCAACCACAGTACTTGTTTCAGAGTTTCTACTCTTGCCTGAAGTATCAGCAAGAACGTAATGGAGACAACACTTACACCTCCTGCCACTTCAGATCCCCCTCTGTTGAGGACCTGTTGTCTTCCTGATTATAATGCTGAATGCATGGCTGACTTAGATCCATGTTTCCCCAGAGCTCTAGTTTTTATCTTGTCAGATCACATTTTACAAGTATGCTCTGGTTAAGTTCACTGGTAGGCTGTTATCAAGTTATCTGGATGTTGTTACCTGGTTTACAGAAGTTTCCTTTCATCTTATCCTGGTAATCCTCTTCCAATGGGGAGCACAAAAAAGGTCAAAGGCTTCAAAATATTTGTCTACATATATGAATTATCAACTACCACTGAGCATCCTTAGGACCTAAGCCTAAGCAGGAGACATCAGCCCTGCTGCCTATTCAGAATATATTCGTGGCACTAGTACTGGCACGAGTTAATAGAAAATCCATCCTGCCTCATTGAAGATTAAGTAACACATTGGACATAATAATAAACCAAATTAATTCACAACCTTCAACTTTTACATCATGTGAATTAGCTGCACATAAGTATAATTTCAATTAATGTGAATGTATCACCTTCTCAAGCACTAAGAAAAATAGAGATTTTTTAAAGAGATTTTATTATTTACAAATTTACACTTGTTTTACTCAACTTGTTCAGTCTTCAAAACATGTTACAAATCTCTTCAATGGAAAATTCATGTATGATTGTGAATGTTTGATGTATTTGATCACTGCACACCAAAGTGACATGAACAATGTTCAGAAGAAATATGAAGGGCCAAACCAAAGCCCTAGATTACCTCTGTCTTTTACAGAGGAAACAGAAAAAAAGCATATTTCAACCCAGAAAATATCTGATTACATCACTGCATCTAACAAGCTCTTCTCTGCATTAGAGTCTTAAAATCTGTTTAGGAAATATACCCACAGCAGAGATGCATAACCAGCAAGAGTTATTCAATTCACATTTTAATATATCCCATTCCACTCTAGAGCCATTGCATGGTCCTTGTTTGACTGAATCATCTTACAGATGGAAACTAGTTTAGATAAGTAAATGGTTGGACAGAAGTGCCTTTTGTTTAGGATTACACAGGCAGACTCCTAGGATCACATCTGAACTGCCCACAGCCTGAGAATTTCCAGTTCTTGCAGAGGACATCATTATTTACCTTGAAGCAAATTCCATAGCAACTCCCTTTCCCTCTTCATACAAAATCTTTAAAATGGATATCCTGTATTAACAAAGGGATTGGCTAAGAGTAGGGGAAAACAAATTCTTTAAGTCTTGTATAGATTTTATATTGAAATTTTCAGTTATAGAATCATCCCATAAAATAAATCATATTTCCTGTGTAAGCTGGGAAACAGGTATTCCTTCTGAATGCTCTGATAAGACGTAGTAATTCCACTACATTTCCCCCCCCCCCCCCCCCCCCCCCCCCCCCCCCCCCCCCCCCCCCCGTTTAAGTGTCTGGCATGTGGTGTGTAATCTTTGCAATTGCCTAGAAGACATAAAGATTACAGTAATGTATTAAATTTTGTTCTATTTACATTTTCACAATCACTGATAGTTTCAAAAAATAATGTTTCCATTTATAAAATTAGAAAAAAACCCCAAACTGTAAAGCTTTCTAGCAGAGACCCTGAACAAGTAGTGATATCTCTTTCCTTGGTGCTTCTTCAAGATCTGTATTTTTATTTCCATAACTGATGTTCTCAGGTTTTGCAGGGTGATGAGGCAGATAGAGGAAGGAAAAGAACTTGCTTCTTGTTTCACTGACCTATTTATAAAGTCCCTTATGTTTGCTATATCAACAGTTACTTCTAAGAATCCTGTGACTGCCAGGTTGAGTGGTGAGAATATTTAATTCTATCACAAGGGGCTTACAGCTTCATTAACTACCACTGAAAACTTTACAGGTGTCTTTTCAGTTTACAGGTGCCCTCCTCAGGCCCTGATCTGAGATGCTACAATTCCCTGTCAGCAAGCATGAAAAGGGAGAGATTAATATCTAGCTGTAGACCAAAAAAATAGACTTTCTGTACAAAGGCTTTAGATCCCTATTCATACTCAAAGTAAAAGTAATTTTAAGCTATAATTTACTGACATTATTTTTGCCTATTATAGTTGGCATTGTAAGGAAATTTAAATAACAAAGGTAGAATGTATTTGCTCCAATAACTACATCACAGCAAGATTAACTCAGTCCCTCAAAACTCTTTGCAAGAAAACATTTGGGGCTTTAGGTTTGATTTTTTTTTTTAATTAAAAAAGAGGCAGGCTCTGCAGTTGGAAAAAAAAAATTAAAATTACTATTTCCCACTTCGAGGTGATTCAAAGGGTTCTTCATTGTTCCTTAAGGTAAATTTTTAGGTAGAAGAGGCAAAACAGACATGTTGACACACAAGTGTACTAAGTTAATATCTTCTCCAAGTGTACTGCAATAGGGCTTTAGCAATTAGCTTCTGTAAAACACTATGCTGAAACCATAATAATTGCAAAAAATATAGCAAGAAAAAATAAAGATGGGTCATGTCATCCTCATTCAGCCTTCGTTTTCATGTGTCATGATATATTAATACACAACTATTATACACAACTATAATACACAATGATCTGGTCTATGGTCTTTGGTTCATGCAGTATATTGGAAATGTGACAAATATCAAGGACAGCAAAATGAGCTGATGGCCACCAGATGAGTTGCTATTTAAGCTTCTACTTTGTTCTCAGCATGCACTGTGTGTTCTTGAGTTTGTCACTTCAATGCACCACTGAATAAAATGGTATGAACCTGACCATAATTTCATACTGTTGTCTGTGACCTTGCCTGACTGTGTGTGGGCAGAGAAATCAGGCCTGCCCAAAAAGCTGCTGGGAAACAGCTGTGTGCTGGCTGCTCACATCCCAGCATGTACCCGGTGGTAAAGGAGAGTACACAGCCTCCTCCTCCTCCTCCAGATGCCTGGCATGGCCTCACCACACTCCCCAGGAAAGCCTACCTTGGAGCTGTCACCTGCCCACACACCCACAGCCTCTGAGACAACTGCTTTTACTACCTTCACATTCCAGTGGGGAACTGAGGCACAGTGAGGAGGAACTAAAGATGAAATCCTCCTCCGTGCCTGAACAGAGCAAAGCAGGTTTGGTCCGGACAAAATGTACAAGCTCTGGGGATGGATCATATTCGGTGCTAATGAATGTGTAAGAATTTTAATCACCAGCTTCAATGCACTTCTGGGTTCTGAAGGTATGGAACTTGTCCAGATGGGACTGGCCTCTCACAAACAAGGCAAAAAGTCACAGCTGTGATTTTAATATAATCATTTTCTTGGTTAGAAAGGCCAGTCAAAGCACAAATCCCTCTCTGAAAGTGGCCAACTGCAAGTAGTGAGGGAAGGTACAGTAACAGGACAGAAGGTATTTCTCAGCTACACTCTCATTAGAATTTTTGACTCAAGGACTTCCAAAGACAAAGGGGGTATCTGCATTTAAAATGCCTTCAAATATTTTTTTCCCTTTTTACTTATTTAATAATTAATAGAACCTCTCAAAGCATACAGGTGCAAAAGTATCTAGCTACAGAATTTGTAAATAGAGGCACAATTATATTTTATTTTGCTGGATCCTCCACACCCCCACACCCCACCCCACCCACCCCTTTTTATATTCCTTGGTGTCACTGAATGATTTATAAATTGAAAATTATCAGAAAGCAGTTCTATGAACGTGTGGCATGGAAAATGTTAGGGTAAACTGACAGGAGTTTGACAGGGACTTTTAGAAGAACTCAATTTTAACATGAAATGATGGAAATTCTTAACACTGCCTAGTGGCTGTAAATATTGGCACATGAGTTTGCATAAGGTGCAGGGGTGCAATGCAATAGACCCTGGCTAGGACATGTAGCTGACTCATGGCTGGAATATTTAGAGTTAGACCACTCCTCATTTTTGCCCTGGAAAGGTTATTCTGTCTCCACTGTCGCATCCTCACTTTTGTGTCTAAATGAAAGACACAAGGTTATGATGGGCTTGCATTCCTTCTTCCTCTGTGTAACTCAGCTGTATTAGGAACATACACACACACATACATGCTTTCAGTCTTTCTGTTGTTACTGCTTGTATTTTCATTTGTTACCCTTATTTCTTTATTTTCCATTAATAAATCACAGTGACATTTTTACTGCAGTGTCCTCACTACCTTATTTTCTTCCTCTACTTAAAATCAACAGAATTAGTGTATTATTCTTCTAGCAGGAAACAAAGCCAGCCCTTCTAGACACTGCCAGAATTATCAAAGTTAGGACATCAAAAGTGTCTAGTGACATTTAAAAACCAGCAACTTAAGGAATACCAAGTTCAGAGAGTAAAATGCCATTTAAGGATTCAGGGGGTTATTTGTTTTCTGTCATATGCCTTTCTTCATGCATTTTCATGACCTCAAGGTACTCAGAATAAGTTTTTGAAAGGGTAGAAGTTTACCTCTAACAAGAAGATGCAATTTGATGCAAAGGATGAAAGACCAGATGATGATATGAGTGCTGGGTGAAATATCTTCACTGGGACAGTTTGGCAACTTCCTGGCTTAATTGTGAATTACGTGGTTTAATCCTGGGGTTGCAAATGTATAGATTGCCTGGGCAAGCCTGACCATAAAATCGAGGGGAGTGTATTTTAATAGCATTATTTCTGATAGTGGCAGTAGGTAATGCAACTGTTTGGAATCCAAATGCAGATATCCTCAGTGATACTGCAAACATATAATATGTTTAGACATCAATTGTGTGCAGGAAAAAATCATTATCCAGAGGATGCATACAGTGAGGTTTAGGAAATATGTCAGTCAGATATGAGGATACCCACAATAGTCTGCAGTGAACTAAATAGACAATAGAATTCAACTACAGAGAATTCTGTTCTGGCTATCCTGTTTGTACTTGGCTTTTCTTCCCCAACAGTTTTCAGTGGATATTCTGTAGGTACAAAAATGCTCATGAACTAGATTTGCAAAAAATAACACCATTAAGCCTACTGCTGGCCATTATCTTATTCCATAATTTTAAAAATACATTCCCCATTGCATAGTCACACAGGTTATTTGGAAGTCGCTGCCAGTAAGGACATGTTCGTTGTATTTTAACCTTTAGATTATTCTCCTTTCCCTCCTTCCTGCTTGTTTTCTCTAGTACACACTGTCATTCCCTTGAATTTCCTGATCATAGGGATTCTGGAGGATATCACCTCACACCTACTTTATTCTACACCAAAATTTGCTTTTTTTCTGTGCAATTCCCTTGACTACACTTAACTACAAAAGTAGGAAAGTGTCATCTGCAGAAGAGGTGCACAAGGTTAGAAGTTATTTTCATCTTTTCTGTAGGTTGAAAATAGAAACCTAACCTGAGTGCATTTAGTTTTTCTGATGAGCCTTTTCTCAGCTCCCCATGCAAGCTTGTGTTCAAGGAAGCATTTCTTCATTTGCAACTGACAGTGTTTTACATGTAGTGACCACACAGTCTTCCACTTAAACTTTCTGGAATACTTATTCAGCCTTCCCTGGACACAAATATAAAACTGTTACATGCAGAGAGTTCCTGGATGAGGACATCTTTAAGCTCTGTCTTCAGCTTATATGTCTGTATATGTTCCTATTCCCCTGTTCACAGAGTAAATCTTAGCTTTTCCTTCCCCAGCAGAGTTCTGGAGTGCCTGGAGAAACAACTCGATAGAAATATTACATTTCCTGGGACATTGTTGTCTTTCCTCATAAAGCCCATAGGAGAAAGGAACAACAAAAAATACCTAACTTTTTTTGGTCTTGAAACAAATAATGTTTTCTCTGATGCTGTCTCAAGTCTTTCCTTCTACTTGTCCACCTACTTCAAGAAAAATATAGGAATCTGCTACACTGAACGTGGTCAAATGTAGTTAAGTCAGAACAGTTGAAAAAGTAATGGAAAAAGCAGTAAGGATAAGATTTTTCCTCATTCACTTTCAAAATGTGTGTCATCCCCAAGTGAAGTAAGTGAACTAAATCTCTGAATTCCTCTTCTTTCCAGACTTGTTTAACCACACTTCATCTTCATGATGATATGACTGGCATTAACTTTTCTTTCTTTCTTTCTTTCTTTCTTTCTTTCTTTCTTTCTTTCTTTCTTTCTTTCTTTCTTTTCTTTTCTTTTCTTTTCTTTTCTTTTCTTTCTTTCTTTCTTTCTTGTCAGTTTAAGTAAGTCTCTTCTGATTTTCCTCCCAAAATAAACATGAAGATTGCTTTTTCCTTTAATCATTTGATAGCTAAGATCATACCATTGTTCATCTATTAATTTTGCTAAAATGAGAATCTTCCCTTGTATGAAATGTACAGAATAATCATGTCTGATGTTTGTCTTTACAAGGCACCTAGTCATGTGTCAAGACTGACAAATCTAATCTCACTGCTTGTGAAGATGTGGAAAGACCAGTCTCAGCATAGTTTTCCATTTATCATAATCCTGTTCCACTTTTCACCGTAATTAGCTTTTTCTTCCTAGATTTTCTTGGATTTTTTTTGCTATTAGTTATCAAGTTAGTGCAACTAAAAGAATAGGCATTTGTTAAAATGTTTAAAATAGTCTAAGGAAGCTGAAAAGATACATTCCCTAAATATGATCAATTTATGATGCCAATCAATTTTTTCCCAGCTAAAAAATGTCCTTGACTCATTAAAAAAAAAATCTTGATCCATTTAGCTGCTCTTAAAGTAAACTGTAGGTGCAGACCAGAATGGCTTCCTGTACATTTTCTGAAGTATCTGTTCTGCTAGATTAAAAGCAAAATCAACTTTGCAGTCCAAATTTTTTCAGCTGTCAAGTTAGTGGCATGGAACCATAACTTATGTTCCATGTATTAAGACATCTCCTGAGTTGTGCCAAAAATCTGGAAAATCTCTTTTGGGGAAACCTGTGTGTTACCAAAACTACTACTGCAATGCCAGCACTACCAGTCCAGCCTGGTATTAGCAAAGTTGGATGTAGGAGTTACAATCCTCTCAGAGCGCTCTTAGCAAAACAGAATTGTTTTTTACCACCCTTACCATATGGCAGCCTTCTGGTTTGTAGGAAAGCTGTTAAGAAAGAAAATACATTATCTGTATATATAATAAAATATATTATCTGTATTGAAGTTTCACATTTGGGTCTTCTTTTTTTTGGTTCTCATTTAAGCAAGTAAGCACTTTGAGAATTTGGTAACATCTTAGATACCACTTGTAGCATGTGGGCATGTGGCTTTGGTGGGTTGCTGGAACTGCCTTCCACAGCGTTCAAGTTTTGTTATGAGACATATGGGTGGTGGTTACTTTTGCTTTTTAGCACTGACAGAGCCATAGCAAATTGTTTCGTAGCATCATAGAATGGTTCAGGCTGGAAGGGAGCAAAGATCATCTTGTTCCAGTCCCCCTGCCATGCTAGACCAGGTTACACAAAGTCCCATCCAACCCAGCCTTCAACACTTCCAGGGATCCACAGCTTCTCTGGACAATCTGTTCCAGGGCCCCTCAACCCCACAGCAAAGCCTTTCCCCCTAATACCTAATCTAAACCTGCCCTCTTTCAGTTTAAAGCCATTCTCCCTTGTCCTATCACTACATATCCTTGTAAAAAGTCTGTCTCCCTGCTCTCTTGTAGCCCCATTTAAGTACTGGAAGGCTGCTATAAGGTCCACAAAGAGCTTTCTCTTCAGCAGGCTGAATAACCTTTCACTTCAATTTCAAAAATCCATCATGGTTTTACCTACTTATGTGCACTTCTCTTTTGAAAAAGATGATATGTATATTTGTTTACATAGTCACTGTCCATTTCCTCTCTTCCATGATAGCAGCAGTTACAAGGATAATGCTGGATTCCTGCTGCAGGTTATGTAGCTGCTTCTGTTTGAGCCTCACAACTGTACCTTAGCAATCTCTCTGCTCTTGTCAGCCCATATACCCAGCAACACCCTTCGTATTTTTCTCTTAGGCAAACTTCTCCCTCAATCCAGGATGGCTTCCTAAATTTCTAGAAAAATCAAAGAAATAACTGAATTCAGTATTAAAAATCTTTGTATTACTCAAGTGTCTTTAGTACCTGCCCAATACATTTCAACAGATATTTAGGATTCTTGTAGCAGTCTTCCCATCTATCTCACAGAAAGGAACATCTTGCTGATATTTACTAATGCGGAAGTTATAGACAAGTTATTTGGCAATGACTGTATTAGATTTTTTTGGAAGTGATAGCGGACACAAGGTGTACTGTACCTCATGTAGCCCGGCTTTGAGAAACACTTTTGGACATGGATGATGTGTCAGCAATGCTTTTAAATGATATTAGATATTTTTTAGGGCACGAGGATAATAAAACATAAGCTTAACCCACTTGGCTACTAGGCTGGAATTAAATGAGGTGAAACTAAGATTCCCAGCTTGTGTTTTTCTTGCTGGATAATCAGTATGGTGATCTTTGTCAGCTCAAAAAGGTGATTCCTGAAGTGACCCGAATTCTAACAGCTTGACTGTGTCAGGAGACATGTCAGGTCACTGGGCATGCCAGCTCCAGAAAAGTATTGATGATTAACCTGTAATGACCTTTTACATTTATCATCATAAGCAAAGCTGAGACGGAGCAGACAGTGCAAATAGCAGAGTCAGAGCAAAACTGTGACTTTCCGCAGACATTCAAAAACAGTCGGTCACAAAATGCAAAGTTAGGTCTTGGGGTTTTTTATAGTACGCAATGAGGAAGCTGGTGTACTTCTTCGCACGCGGTTTATTAGGCGAAGAAACACGCGCCTCTACTTTTCACAGGGATCTTTGCTTTTCCTTGTCTCACTGAAGACGGAGAAGACTTGGCAGGGGTGTCAGCGCGCAGCCCCAGCCGCTCCGCCGGTGCGTGCGGTTCGGGACCGCGCCTGCCCCGCCCCGCCCGCAGCGCACAGCCCGCAGCGGGCAGCCAGCGCTCCGCCGACCATCCTTGCTGACACACGCAAGGACCATCTGGGGCCGTTCGTTTTCGTCCGTCATTTCACGGATTCCCTGCGGCACATCCCTCTACCTTCCCGTTCTGGGTCTCCTGCCTCCATCCTGCCCCGAGGGCACAGGGCAGTTCAACGGGAAGGCGCAGCCGGCGCTGCCCCGTTCGTGTCCCGTAGACAACCTGCGCAAACGCCACGGCCCGGGAGGCTCCCGGCGGCTCCCGACGCGCCCGCAGCGCGGTCCCGGACCACGCGAGAGGAGCTTCCCGGGACTCCTGGGACACACGCCATCACCCCGCAGCCGAGAAACTACAAGTCCCATAAAGCTTTGCGCGCAGGCCCGGCTGCTGCCTGAGCCAGTAGGGCGCAGGGCTTGCTGGGGCTCGTAGTGTGGCCGGGCGGATGTCCGGCCCCGCCTCCGCCCGGCCGCGATTGGCCGGGCCCGGGTCCGTCCCCCGCGCGCTGTGGTTGCTTGGCTCCGCACGGCTCTCGCTGCAATCACAGTGACTCCTCTGCGCGGCCGGTGCTGTCCTCTCGTCTCCTCGGCGCGGTGAGGGCGAGGGGCTGCGCTGTCCGGGGGCTCCGGCCAGGATGGGAGGGCGCGGGGTACGCCTAAGCGAAGGGAGCTGTGAGCAGCGGACGGCCCGCTCCGCGGCCCGGCCGCAGAGGCGGGGGAGCGGCCCCGCCGTCTCCCATCAGAGCGGCCGAGGGCGCCGGTTTCGCTCCCGGGCTCCGGGCGCTGCCGACCCCCCCCCGGCTGGCCCTGGGGCCGCCACGCCTGGGTCGGGAACCGTGTTTGATCCCTTCGTGCCGGAAGGGAGACAGGAGTCAGAGCGGCTCCTTCCGAGGGCATTGCCCAGGGCCGCCAGAGGAGAGCAGGGGGATCGGGAGGGTCGGGGAGGAAGCAGTGGCGGCAGCTTAGCTTTAATCACTAGTAATACAATTTTAACGGGACACAAGGATGGAGTAACTATTCGCGGGATTTCTGCAGAGAGCTGGGGATGCTTGAAAGGTGCTGCGCTGTGGCTGGTTATTTATAGTTGGTAAACAGCCTTGCTGTGACATGAGGTTCTGCTTGGAGGTAGTAGCACCACTAGTTCCCAATTAGGATGGAACGACAGTGTGGGGGGTGTCTGTATTTGAGGCTTAACATAAATATTGTAGCCAAGATCTGAAATGCTAAGATAAACCATAGTAAAAGACATGTGGGGTGCAGGAATATTGTGTAATCTCACACTGGAATTTCTGTGCAATAACTTCTCCAGAATTTCATCCTCTCTGTTCTCCCAACATTTCCAGGTTTGCTGAGTAAACGTTCTTACCCTTATCTGACTTACTCTTTTACCCTTATACCAGCCCTGCCAATTCAAGCAATATAACAAAGTTACTCGTGCAGTGTTGCAGGATCTTTTTTCTTACTGTCAGAATGTGATGGCAGAGGCTTTGTACATCTGCAGACAGATAAGAAAGTAAATAAATAAAAATTTTAAAAAATAAAAAGCAGAAGCAGTTTTATTGAAGGCTTAAGATTAGTGAGATTTGAATCTGGGTTTTTTGAAATGTGTAGAGGAAAAAATCCCCTAAACCAGGTGTATTGGCTTATTCTGTGGTGTATTCCATTCTGGGAATGATTTTGTTGTGGTTTTGTTTTTTTTTTTTTTTTTTACCCTCAGGTAAATTGTACTATCTCTGCTGCTGAGAAAAGTAAACCTGCAAACAGGGGAATTAACTTTATTTATAATTACTTTTAAATACATTTATTTAACATCAAGAATCACTCTGAATTAACTACAAATTTATGGCTGTTTACAGTTAAGAGTGGCTTATATATCTTCAGTAGCTGAACAGAAATATTTTACTCTGAGTTGCAATCATACTAAGCCAGTTTGTAGAATGGTTACTAGCAGACTTCGTAAGGAGCTGTTTTGCAACAGGAACCATAATGTCCTTCAAAATGTACCTTGTCAGAATTTCTAGTGATAGACTTTTTTTCTTTCTATGACACAGGTTCAGAAAGAAAACGAGATTATTTGTGCAGGGGCCTAATCACAAGTTTAGGTGCTTTAGTGCAGCAGCCAGCACAACATGCAGGTGGAACATTGCTGACAGAACTGTGGACATTGGTTTCCTGTGAGGAAGACTGACACACATTTTGTGGAAATCAGCATCTAAGTATTACAGTGGCAGGAAATATGCAAGCACTCTGTGAAGAAAGGAAATGTAGCTGATTCTGGAATCTGAAAGGGTAGTAGTTATAACAAGTGAGCTGTTAAGAAAGACTTTATAGAAAAGCTTTAATGGTCATCTGATCAGCTTAAGGCTGTTATTTGTCAGCAAGGTTACTGTTAGTAAAGTAAAATAGAGATACGGTTTCTGTTTATATAGCTCTTGGAGATTGTGCTTAAGGTATTTGGAGTGCAAGCTACTGGAGTATGAATATTGCTTTAAAAGCTAGTGGAAATACTTTGATCAACTCAAAGCCCTTTCCTTAAAGTGCTATCCTGTTCTGAGAGTATTAATCTTAAAGGACTGTTTCCCAACAGGAAAGTTGTGAACTCAGGGAACGGGTAGTTGGCCAGAAAATTTGTTCTAGCAGCAGCTGGCCATTTCCAGATGTGGTCTTTCTTAAGCATCCCTCTCTTATCAAGTCAGAGATGTATGCTAGCTGTCTAGTGGGAAGTAGTCAAAGTACCTCTGTCAGGACAGACTGTTTTTAAGAGTGAATTATTCTGGCAAGAGCCACCCAGTTCTGGATGTGCTTCTTCCACAGATTGTGCAAAATGCACAGCAGCCTTACCTGCATGTGTACGTGGTGGTCTGATGTTGAACCCACTGCATCTGAGATGGGCCTTCATTCTGACATGGTTTCAAGGCAAAGTTAATTAACACTTCTGTCAGAAAGACTAGGCAGAGGTGATCAAATCTGGTATTTTTCTGGCTCAACCAAAGCTCTAAGATGATATTGTAGCGAATATTTAGGTTTTCCACGTAGTATTCATCTGCATGTGATTTAGGATTGATTGCATGTGATGGATCTTCAGACAAAGGCTTTTTCTGTACCTGTGGTAAGCTGATCAGCTGAGCTGCTTTCTCTTAATATGACTTGAAGACAAAGCATGTGATGGGGAACTTTCTCTTTTTGACTGTAGGTCAAGTACTCATACAACAACCCTGAACAGAGTCATTTAAATTGCCCACTTGCAGTCAGGGGCCCTCTTTAAAACAAGTAGAAGTATGTGTGTGCATGAGTGTATTTGTTTGTTTCATCATCATTTGCTTCTTTGGTTTTTATTTGGTTTGGCTTGGGGTTTTTGAAGCAATAGTTAGAAACAAACAATGATGACCCATTCCCACTGCAGGTGTGTTTAAACCTTAAGTGCTGCTTAGAGCACTTCAGGGAGCTGAGCATTTATTAGTTATGATTTATTAGTCCATTGTGGTATGTCTCAGGGTTTTTTTTATTTCCTCCCTTCTTTCTGGTGTTCATTTAATTGTAGTATAGGAAAAGACAGATAAGAGAGATTATATGTCATTAATTTGTGCCAAAGAGAAGGTTCTTTTCTATTCCAAATAATCCATGACAAAATATGTACGATTTGCTAGTATGGTGCAATGTTTCTTGGTGCTAATTTTTTTTCCTGGGTGTTCTGCATCAGTCACAACTTTTTGTCTCAGCAGAGGAGAGAAATGTGAGTATCTGGATAACCTTGTACTACCTGGAAGACTCTTGAATCCCTCATGGAGAGACTGCCTGAGGGGCTGGTAGCTTAAGTCTTTGTTCCTGACCTGGCCCAGGTTTTTTGTAGTGGGGCTGTTTGCAGGCAGAGTGCAGTGCTGGTGTGTGGCACATCTGTGGTACATGTGTGTGACACAGGTACTGGCTGGGGTCCTGAGAACTGCAGATCCTTGTTAGTCTAGTCAGGGGCATGAACTCACCAGGAAAGACAATCCCCTCAAACTGTTTCCAGTTGTCTGGTATTTCAGTAACTGATAGTGGCAGTGGCTGTGTGATGGGTGTCTGTGTGCCAGGACCTCCCTTGAAATTGGCTATCACGTTATATGGCCCAGTGAACAGCTGGCACCAGTACAGTTTCTATTTATATGCCCTGGATTCTAATGAATGGTATCTCAAAGAGCTAAGCATTATGTGAAAGAATCGCCAGCAATTATTTAAACCATTAATTTTCTCTCTTTTTTTTTCTTTTTTTCATGTAAATATAATTCATGTTATAGTCAGAGGAATGTTGTGAGACAGACAGTGAGCTCTGAGGGATCTGTGTGCAGAAAATTCAGCTCAATATTCCAGTAAGTAAAACTCTGTTAAGATTTATAAGCAAATTGTCTAAACAATACTGATTTTCTTTTCTTGCCTAATATTTTAGGAGTTAGATACACCTGAAATTGAATATTGGAAATGAGTAATTTCATTGGCCTGGGGCATATTGTGGCACTTCACAAAAGTTCTAAACAGGTTGGTCTGAATCTTAACCAGGCTGTAGGCAACAGAATAGGCAGGTTTTATGATGTTGTTCACACAGTGCATCTTCAGCACAGTGTGTTATTTGTCTTACCATCGGAAGAAGTGACAAGATAGATGAGGCAGAGTTGCCATACAAAGCCACATTCTTTGGCAACAATGACAAAACTTTACAATTCCAGCTCAACGTGGGAGAGTATAATCATCTAATAAAAATCTGCTTATTCCTTTGTATCTGCTTGAGTGCTGAAGAAGCTAATAATTCAACAAACCCTGAATAGTTAAATTACTGTGTAAGTTGGAGCAATTCTTGCTTCAAGTGTTACAGATGGTGATAGGAGTGGCTTCTTCCTGAAAGATAAGTTTTTGGAAGAAGCAGTTTTGTAACAGTTAATGTTTGGTTCTTTCTTGATTGTCATGACTTCCTTTACATTGTGCTAGCTCCACTAAAAAGGATAAAAAACCCCAACTTTTAAATATGTTTATATATATGTGTAGTATAATATATGCATATATGTATTTTTCATACTACTGCCTGCAAGACTAAATCTTAGTGACCAGTGAACCCATGCTATGTGTTAGGTTAGTAGTCTTAGCTATCTGCTTCTCTGTTCCAGCCTCATTTGAGTGGCTGTAGATGGGTGATTTTGACTGGGATACTGAGGCTGACTTAGATACCATTTACTTGGTTTAGTGCTGATTTTGACATTTTGCCTTGTGGCCGTGTTGAATGGCTTGGGGGTTTCCAGCTTCTATTTCAGAGAAAGCCTTATTCAAGTAGACTACTCTGCCTTTTGCTACAACACCTCTTCCATCCCTAGCAGCAATCTCATTTGTGTGAGTAGCTGGGTGTAAAATCCCATCTCTCAGTGCATGAGGAACTCTGTAATCTTTATGCACATGTCAGGAGCATGCAATTCATCAGGGCAGATTGCTTTAAGAGTTTCACATTGGATGCAGCAGACTGAAACTGTGACCAATAAAGGGAACCTCCCTGCCCCCCCCCCCCCAGCCCCAATTAAAAAAGCAGGCCTTAAACTTGAGATTAAATATGGCCTGATAATTCACTTGTAGAGTAAATGCTTTATCAGACAATCAAGGTGCTCAGGAAATTCACTAGCAAGGACACTACTTGTAGTTCTCTCAAGAAAGTAGAAAGAGCCATTTCTGCATGGGCTCAAACCTCCCATGTGCTCTGCTTTGCTAAATTAGACATTCACAGACTCAGATGCAATTTTCTCACAGTGCACCTTGTGCAAACACTTAACCATCAAGCAAAAGAGGCAAAAATGCTGCTCTTTCATGTGGTACAGGTTCACATTTGCTCTCCACTAGAGTAACACATTGCACAAATAGTGTGAGGCTCTCACAGTCTGCACTTCCCCTCAGCCCCAGCAGTTAGGGCTCTGTCTTGTGCAGAACAGTGGCATGGCCTCTTTTTTGGTATTGTGGGCACAGAGAACTTTTGTGACACTCTGACCTTCCAGTTCCCCAGCATTTCTCCATGTCTTTAGTATGCTACATCACCTGGGATTTGATTCATTAATAATGGGCTAATTGCCAGTGAGTGAAAACCAGGCAATCACATGGGCAGAGACCAAGAGAATAGTTTTACTCTGAAAGAATTTTATCTGTGAAGTAATTAATAGTGAGGCTTGCTTTGTATTTGAGACTTATTCATTGCCAGCTATTACAGAGCAAAACAACTGGAGGGAGCTGAACAACTTGGTTGTCCTATTCAGAATTGCTTTCAGTCAGATTTAAAAGCAGACAAAAAAAACCTATTGTAACTAGTAGCAGCTTGGTGCTAAAGGAAAATATGACCAAAAATTGTACTGTGGGCTAAATGGTCTGTAAAACAAACACAAAAACCCCACAAGCAAGTAATGCTTCTAGTTGTGATACTGCTGCAATTTGTGTTGCATTTGTTCATTGACTCATGCCTTCTCCTTTACTTCTCTCAAAATTCTTCATTAGGAAAATTTTCTCCAATTTGTGGGGTAAATAAAGAAGAGAGATGATACTGAAAGCAGTTGTGCTGCTCGGCTGTGCTCTGCACATCAGCACATTCCCCATGGAAGAACCTGAAGATGGAGGCAAGCACTGGGTGGTGATTGTTGCAGGTTCAAATGGCTGGTACAACTATCGCCACCAGGTAAGGGCCACTAGCTCCACATGCTGATGCTGTCCACGCTCCAGAAAATGCCAGCTCCCAAACGTGCAGGAAGGTGATAGCTGCCTATCATCTAGACTAGTTTAGACCTTCTGTCATTTGAGCAAGTGCTTCTACTTCTTGAGAACTTAACACACACCTGGGAGTCAAAATGAACAGCTGCAAGATTCACTCAGAACCTGCTCATAGTTATTTCTTGTTGCTGCTGCCCCAAGTATTCCCTTCCACTGCTCATTTTTACTATGCGATTTTTCTTTTAAATTTTTTTCCGTACAACTTTTTCCTGCCTCTGACCTCTTGAAAAAGCTGTCATTAAAGGAGGAGAAGTATTCTTCCTCTAATCACACCTCTGCATCCTGGGAGACCTGTGCCTTTTAGGGTAAATACTCTATTACTAACTAGGCTAGAGGATCTCACCCCAACTTGCAGTTGTGTAAACCTCATTTTGAGACACGTGCATGTTGCTGTCCATTTTTTCTCTCTTTTCATTATGCTATGAGAAGCTTCCTTTTTTTCTATTTAAAAAAAAAAATCTCTGAAGGCTACACTGTATGTTTTGAGGAGTGGAGGATATGTTGAAGGGGGTTCTTAACCTGAACCAATTTTCTGATTGTGTTCAACAGCATGGCCTCAGAATTATGTTGGCATAAAGGAAGATATGGTGCACCAGGGTGCGGGGAACAGAGCAAATGACAGGGAGGAAAGGAAACCAGAACTCTCGAGTCTAACACTGCTGGGAAAGCCAGTGTGTTGTGAAATTGTGGAATGAGTGTGCGTGTCACTATGGACAGGATCGAATCCAAGTGACTTAACTCTGATTAAGTTCAAGATTTATAATCAGCAGTCAGGAAACTTTTGCAGCATTTTCCCCTTAGGGAATTGCTGGACAGTCCCTTAAGCAGATTAATGTATGCAAATGCCATCTTTGTGCTAAACTTGAAACTTGGCTTTCCTGGGGATCAGGATCAATTTAATTCTGATTTATGTGTACATTTATATATTTCCAAATGTTAGAAAAAGAGTTTATTATAATATTGTTGGTTAAATGCTAGTGTACAAAATCAGCATTTTTAAAACTGAGAGTTGCATGAAATGTACTGGCTGGTTTGCTAAATGCTGGAACTTCTAAAGTATTTATTGTTTTTGATGCAACTGCCTGTAAAATACAGAGAGGTTTCATCCTTTTCATCAACTGAGATGCAAATGAGCCTTCTGTGTGTCAGGCACTCTGGTTTTTGTGTATGTTTCTCCTCAGCTCACAGTCACTTTGTAACTTCCAGCACAGTGATGAGCTTAAAACTGAATGAATCAGACTGACAGTCTTGTTGCATCTGAAGAACAACCTGTTACTGCCAAGAGCTAGCTCAACGCTTTGACAAACAGGTTTTAGGGATTTTGCCAGCTCCTTACTCTGTAGATATCACCTGATAATCATAATATTACAGCCTTAATATGAACTATTCCTATTTAAAATTAAATCTTAAAGAAGAGTTTTAAAGTTGAAATTGGGAAACTGATGAAAATACTACTGCTCTAGGTGGTTACTGCCTGTAACCAAGTGTCTAAATTTAATTACTGAGTGTACTCTTTTTGTTGCTATTGCTGTATAACCAGTCTAGGTGGCTCCCTTCCATTCTAGGAGGAGTTAATACCACAACATTCATTCTTTAAATAAAACTACAATTTTGAAGCTGTGGCTCATGAGAATTCCTTTTCTCCATTGCCTGGGCACAGTTTTTAATCTCTTTATCAGTGAGCCTTCAATGGCAAGTGTATCTGCCAGTTAAAATAGGGTTATGAAGAACACAAGATCCACATTTGCATATTTGTGTCTAACAGTGAGTGAGTCTTTGGAATGTGCCTATTTCACAGGAGCCTATTAACTTTTGAGTGTGGTCATGCTTTGCAGATAGTTATTAAGTCATTCCTTTTCAGTGTTAGAAAAATGAGAACAGGATTTCTTCAAATACCTTAATTTCAAAGATAATGTCCAGTAACAATGTGTAATATCTGCTATGTCAGATTTTTCTGAATTTTAATACTAGGAATCTCTGTATTTTAAGCTACCACTTCTTCAGGTGTTAACATTTGGAAATAAGAAAATTAGAACACCAATAATAAACCTATTAAAGTTACAAAAGCACCATTGTAAAAGAGTGTATGAAGGATCCTTCAGAATGAGGCTGGGTTCTTACTTGCCTTCCTGAGCAAGATACTTGCATCTTAACTTGCTATGAAAACGTTCAGCACATCAGCAGCTTGTGCTGTTCTGCCTAGTGGCCTTTTGTGACTGATCTTAAGGGCCTGGTGGGAGTGAGCATGTGTGGGAAGAATGGCATGTGGTGAGACAGACCCAGCAGTTAGTCATGGGAAATCCATGTGTGTGCCGTGAAGTGTCATCCATACAAGGGTGCCTTGGGTATCCAAAAATTGGAGAAATCGGTTCCCAGCAAAAAAAGCAGAATGGTAGACTTTTGGGAGAGTTATTCAGAGGAGGAAATATACTACAGAAATCTGAGGAGATCTAACAGATTTTTTGAAAACATTACGCAGACAGATCACCATGTCTTTGTGTGTTAGTATTCCCTACCTTCCAGAGGTGGAAGCAAAAACATTTTAAGTAAATAAATTATTTGCCCAAGTCACTTACAGTGGAACCAGGAATAGGACTCGGTCTTTGATTTCTGTGCTTCAGAACACATAGTGAGCACACATAGAAACACGTGGTATTGTTCAGTAGAATTGTACCTCTCAGTATGATGAGAAATCAAAGCAGCACTCCAGGATTGCACGTTCGTGTAACTTTTTGGTTTTCAAGGGAGAAACTGCAGGGGAAAAAACACTGTACTTTAATTCACTTTACTCCTGCCATCATCCTTCTTCCTCACAATTTCTCTGACCTAGCCTGTGTACAAGTGGATTTGTAGATGTGTTCCAGTAAGTAGTTATTCAGTGTGGCTTCTTTTTATTACCGGACTTGTTGCTATTCCCTACATGCAACTGAGCACTCATAATGTCCCTTTGTAATTTGAGAGCTCATCTGACACATCTCTGGGTTTCAGTTGCTCAGTTCAGCTGTCCAGGGTACAGTTAATACATGATGTTGCATGATGTTTGCATTATATTTTTATTTTGTGATTTCCAGTTGTTTTGCATACTGCCTTCTTCAACACGGTCAAAACATACTGTATTGTCTGCCACAGTAATTATCTGGTGGTAATATGCTCATCTGACTGAGCAACTACAAAAGCAGAAGAAATAGATTACATATTCAAAAATGTCTCATTTCATACATGAAATGCTGTACAGACCCCAGAAATAATAAGTTTGTAAAGACTTTGCAGACCCAGGAAACACTGAGTTACTGTAACCTCAAGGAATCTGAAACTCTGCCTAAGACTGGTTATTTAGCTGTCAGTGGTCAGGATCTGTTATCACCGGTCAGGATCCACCACCAATACAAACAAAAGATAGAAATGATAAGGAAAAAAACCCCACCATTTGCACTTAATATGAGCCAGATGCACACCTTGCGGGCAGTTGCTTCCACTGTGATGAACTGGGACTTCTTCCTGATCAGGATGATCTAAACTTGTCTTACACATTTATCTCATCCTAAAATAAATTCTAGGTGTTTTTTGTAGTATAGAGCCCAGTGTGATAGGCTTATTGTCATTGCAGTATATTGTTTATGCTTGTAGCTTCTCAGTTCTTTGGTGTTTTTATCCTTATTGTAGTGGTTTTGATTTGAGTTGCTTGGCCTGTGGAAGGGGTATCACTGGGCTCCTCTCTGCTCCTCAGCAGTTACTCTTATTTCTCTGTAGCAGCTCTTCTATTATCAGACTGGCTGTTGTTCAAGAGTATTCCCCCTCTTCCTAGGGAAAGTGGCTCAGCTCTCTATTGCACAAAGAGCTGGAAAAATACCTCTGGAAAGCTTAATGGCATACAGGAGCAAGTACAGTACTAAATGCTTTTGACAGATTTAGAGAATGACTCAACAAACTAGTTCTCCTTAGATTAAATAGTCTGGCTCTTCTGTGGGATGAATATACCAGCTAACTCAAATCTTAAAGCTGGCTTCATACCAGATCAGTAAAAGACACAGACCTGTTCTTCCTGGATACTCAAAACCACATAGTCTGTGGGAAAGCCTGATGTGAAACGAGAGTCTTACTAAAGATGGAATGTATCCTCAAAAGAAATGCCAGACTGAAAAAGTCTGGCAAAATTAAAATTTAAAAAATATGTATTTGTATGCATGGATCTGTTTTCAGTTGTTGTTTTTAGTCTTGTACTTACTGAGCTTTGTGGGTCAGAGACTGTATTTTCAGAGTTCTAGACACTGCAAGCCAGAGCAGTATCTTATTCCAGGACAGTCTTAAATTCTCCTGTCTTGTAGGTAACAGACACTAACAATGCCTTGACTGCATGGCTTCAATTAACATTTCCTCCCTGTGCTTACAAAATTTAAACTGAACTCTTAGGAAACCTTTCATAAATTCTTGATAGAGTTATAGCTTTGGGCAGATTCACTGATATATGTTTAAGCAAAGGAGTAAGAAATGGCTGGCATTTCAGACATATTTTTCTACTTTGTTTATATATTAGAGTTCATTCTTGTTTAGGCTGTGGCATTTCAGCACAGCTGTAGTAGGAATCATGCTGCTTTAAGGTGAAGCTGACAGTTCCTTTCAGCCCTGAACCTTGCAGTCATAAGACAAGAAGTAACCAATTTCACACAAGTCCAAGCTTTTCCCTTTAGGAACTATTTATGCAAGCTTGTGTCATAAACAACTTTATTTTTCCAAAAATTCCCCCAAGCAGTTTACCTAAAAGCTGTGTCATTAAAATGTGTAAACAGCTGTTTACACATGGCAGAGGAAAACAGGGGTGCCAGGAAAACAGGGTAATTCACTCTCTGATCCCCATGCTTTCAAAATCGAGGAGTTAAATATTTAAGCAGACCTTCCATTGAAATTTGCTGATGTAGCAGAAGGTTTAGACTAGCCAGGGGGGTGATAGGTCTAAACTATGCCCTTAATGGTGTCCATTTTGGAGCTGCCTGTAAGGTCAGTTGTGCAGCAGGAGCTGTACAGCTGCACCTTTTGTGCTGTTTGGGGCAGTGGTTGCCCTACCCCAAATCACAGTCACAAAAACATGATTTAGTGATAATTTATTCAGTAAATGCTCATGGCATACATTTCACATATTAAACCAGCAAGAATAGGATGAAAAAGAAATCTGGAACAAGTGAACAGCTGTCTCTTTTAGTGTTTTACAGGTGCAGATACAACAGAAATATTTCTGAGAGAAGCAGGCTCAAATAGCAGTATTTGAGAGGCAACTGTACATCAACAGGAAATACTCTGGATTCACATACACCTTCCTGCTCTAGCTGCAAACTTTTTTACTCTGGTTTTATGGAAATCTATGGGGTTTTTATGTGTTCACAGGGACTAATCATGAGCAGTATCAAAGGTGACTAATTAGGTCAGCTAATTCTGTGTGATATACCCAAACTGTTTGCTCGTAAGTATCCTACTTTAGTCAATGGAGGTTTAGCAGGAGAACATGTTTTTGCTGTTCTTGCCTTTGCTGGTGATATCCTTATGCTACTAGCAGGTACAGCTCCCTTAGCAAAAGCCTTAAAAGGCTGGGATAACCCCCAAACATGCATAAATTAAGACTGAAGGGAATTGACTATATTGATCTGTCTTCTATACAGTAAGGATTTTACTAATGACTACTATTTGCTAAAACAGAACATACTGAGCAAACAGCAAATGAACTAGAAGGAAGGAGAGGAAACCAAAAAAGCTGATATTACGCATTTACAAAGTTTAACTAATTTTGGGTACTTGGCATCAGTTAAAAACACCTCAAAAGTCCCTACTGGCCAGCCACATGTCTGCAGGAGCACCAACACTTGCTGATTGAATATGGTGATACTGCATCACTGCATGCCTAAGCATCTCTCTGTGTTTGCCAGCCTGCAAAGGTTTCTGTCAGCATCACAGAGGTGTGATATTTTGAGAGTGAGAAGGGATCTATGATCTACTCATCAATCAGTGTAAAGAAGCTCTGATTAGTGTTTTCTTCTGCTTGGGTTGCTTGTGAAAATCAAGTATGTTCTTGGTCAGACCTATGCTCTTCTGTTTCATATTATATGCAATGCCTTCCTAATTCTGTTTAACCTTAAATGTTTTGACTCATTGCAGCAGCAGCTGGTATAATGTCATATAAGGAAATGGAAAACTAGCTGGGAGATTGTCTGGGATAGGTGGAAGAGAACATAAGCTGCTGACATACGAAGTAGGAAATGGAACTGCTTTAGTAAAAACAGTTTAACATTCAGGGTTGGTCACATGAAGAGATGTTATTGTTGGAGAGCTCATTAGCATTGAATGTGCCTCACCCTTCACAGAATCTTGTAGAACTATCTCCCCTGTTCAGTTTAATCTGCACTTAGAAGACCAAGGATTATAAAGTTACAGTATTTCACGGTGTGCTTTTAGTTAAACTAATCAAAATCACTAGTACTCCTAAGTAATCTGAACAGACATTGGTCCACTTAAACCACATCAATTTGTTTTCCAAATTAGCAAATTAGATTAGTTCAACACAAGTAAGCTTTAAGGCTTGCTTCTTGCCTGCATTTGGAGTTTGCATTTGTTAGATGAGATCTCTTCCATTAAACCTGCACAACCTTTTCTAGCATGTGGTGTGTTGTAGTTCTCAAGTTTAGGAGTGATTGTTAATGTCCCGTTAGGGCATTCAGGGGCTGTGAGTTTTAAAGAAGAGAATAATTTTTGCTGGGGTTACTAAGAAGTTAGCATTCTGATAGAGTTCTGCATTTACTGTAATATCACTTTAACTTCTGCATAATGGGAAGATGGTTTTTTAAAGAAAATGTGCTTATTCATATCCTGTACAGATCAGGAAAAGAGCCTGAATAGAAATTCTGCAATTCTGTTTTCCACTGAAATCTGTTATGCCCTGAAATTGTTGCTTTTCAGAGTAAGAAATACAGGATTAAAATGAAAATATTCTTTTACCCAAATTCTCATCTCATCATAAAGCAAGATTTAATAAAATCTTTACACAGGTGAGATTAGTAAACAATACTTGCTTAAGTCAAGGACAGACAGTCTTCAATGCTTAGTTGTGCAGCTCGGTGCAGAACTAAGTGAAATTGGTGGAAATCCAACTCTTTTTGTCTGCTTGGCACACTTTGGATTTATCTGTCATTGCAGAAGGTTTTCATTTTGATTTTTCTCACACAATGTGGGATGTTGCTGAGAACTTAATGTTAAATTTATTATCTGTATCAAGTCTGAAATAACTTCTGGTTTCCGTTTAAATAAGAGATCAAAAAAGGTAAGAGATATAAGGAGAGGTATTAATAATAGTCTCTACTATTAATGCAACTGCACCTAATTAGAGAAAGGCAGTGAGCTCTGGTTTAACCTGTGCATTTCAGCTCTCTAGCAACCTTCAGTCTTTTATATTGGAATGCAATTCGTTTTGGACAATAGCCTGCTCTTAGGTCTGAAAAGCTATTTTGCTTCTGGTATCAAAGATTAAATTTCTGTTAAAACTAGTAATGAAAATTTGCTTAATTTCAGGCAGATGTGTGCCATGCGTACCAGATTGTACACCGAAATGGAATTCCAGATGAGCAGATCATTGTCATGATGTATGATGACATTGCTGATAATGAAGAGTAAGTGATGAGTGTACACTGAGCACAAACTGTATGGTTACTACAAACATGCCATAGTCACCAGTGTGTTTTGAGTTTGTAGTAGTTTTGAAAGAAAAGCCCTTAAAACCACCTGTGATATGCATAGACACGTCAGCCATCAGCACAATAATTCTCCTTTGAAATGTGTTCATGAGCTTTCTAAGCCTTAGTCAACAGCTCAGCATCAGCTGTGGCACTGAATACTGCAGAACTGTGTTACGAGAGTTATCAGGGATCTTAACTCCCAGGCATAACAGTGTGCAGCAGATAAATAATCTAAACTCATGAACAGGGAAGCATGTAAGACTTCCAGGGCTTTTTGGGGGGATAATATCAGTTTAACTCCCAGCATGTACATTCAATTAAGATGGGTACAGATTCCATTGTGGGTGACTGTCTAGAGCATATAATTTCTTTCTGTATGAAACAGTTGATTTATACAGCCTCTAATTCTGAAACAACTTTCCCCAAAATCAGCAGACATGTAATGTGGCAATTACAGGCATTACATTTGCACTGGGAGCAAAGTGTTAAAGGGAATAAGGGCAAGACTGTAAGGAGAGAGATGATAGAGACCATCCACCTACATCTTCAGATTAAATTGCATGATCTGAGGTAGAATACTTCAATGTACTCTGAGGGTAAGGACACCTGAGACAAACATATGTAACTGACTGACGTGCAAAGCCCTTTATATTCTGAAATCGCTTAATGACATATGGTGCAAGATCCTGTAGTCTCAGGTGAGCTGGGTCCTAGTTAGTTCATGGTTCCATGGTTATTGCATGATGTGTGGCTAATTATTTCTATTTATGATCCATTTACCTTTCAGAAATCCAACCAAAGGCATTGTCATCAATAGACCTAATGGCTCAGATGTGTATGCTGGAGTGCCCAAGGACTATACAAAAGAGGTAGGAACAAAACCCCTTTCCCTGGGGAAGGTTCAGCATTATCCAGTGTCTGATTATTTTTTTTCACCCTGTATCTTACACTCCAAAATGCACATAGGCTAAAGCATCAAGTTTATTCACCTGGATGGGTTGACATGAAGTTTAGTGTTCATAAGATAAATATAGATAATAGACTCTTTGGAGTGAAGTCGGTCATAAAAGTGAACCTTTGCACTGTTTCCATGTTGACACACAAAATACAAGGAAGAACGGTCTTGGATTGTAAATATTGTAACTCAATCTGAAAACCAGCTATGTAAAACTAATTGTTTCGTTAAGTCAGTACATTAGTCGAGTCATCCAGTGATTTCATGATTTCAGCAGCCAAGGGAGTCATTAGATAAAGATGTATTGAAAAGGATGGCCAGCAAAATTTGTCATCCATGCACGGATTCTAAGTTTAAGAAGCCATCTTTTTAAATGAAGATTTTGTTGTTGTTTTTATGATCAGATCTAACTTTTATTTTCTCAAATCCTCAGGATGTTACTCCGAAGAATTTTCTTGCAGTTCTCAGAGGAGATAGTGAAGCAGTGAAGGGGGTGGGATCAGGAAAAGTATTGAAAAGGTAAGAGAAGTTTACTTTAGAAAATAATTGCATTTGTATATTTGTGTATTTATAATTGTGTAGTTGTAAATCGACGCTGATTTCAACAAAAGAATAGGGTAAATTAGAACAACTTGAGAATCCAGCAAAATTATTGATGGCAATTTCAGGTCCTTCACATTACAAATACTTTAGTTCTATTTTCTTAAACTATGCATCACAAGAAAGCAACTGCTGATATTTGACTGATTAAGGTGTAAAGGTTCTAGAGCATAGTATTGACTGTATTAAGGTATTTGCTATTTAGACTGTTGTCTTTTGCAAGAATGGTAATTCTAAGAGAGTGTGGCTAAACCTTGGAGACCTCTGGAAAGGGATTTCTAAGGCTTGTTTTAATGTACATGAATAGTTTTATTAATCAGCTGAAGACTTAGGTCAGACTTAGCAGTGAGTGGCAAAGGGACAGAGAGCTTAGCCAGCTCATCAGCTGGAAGAATTGCATGTCTAATCCCAGCCTTGGTCTTTGTAGCACATGTGCAATTATTGAGGCTGAATATAAACCATAATTCCATTCCAAATGAAATGGAATTATGGTTTATAACTAATGCAAAAAACCACAATATTTGTGACTGAAAAAGTAAAATGGGCAATTAAACTTGTATGTATGTGTTATGCTTAAATTATTTGTAAATTAAGTTACACAAATTATTGTAAGTTTGGCAATATTCTAATATACGAAGAATAATAAATTATAGATTGTCTAAGTGGAATGTAAGATTTATAAGTAATGGTAGGTTATAAAGGCTTGTATAATTTAGATGATTCAAGAATATAGTTAATATATTTCAGGGCCTGATGATAAATCTTCTTGGAAGGATACCTTGTGTCAGTTATTCATCTTGCTTCTGTAGAGTTTGAGATGTGAAAGTATGATGTCCCCTTCCTAAGTTGTAGTATATTTCTGACTCTTTGTAAAGAGCTCTGTCATATATTTTTCTATGTACAGGAGTTACTGTAAAACCTTTAAGAATTTAAATTCGACTGTTTGGAAGGACTAACATTGTTAAAGAAAAGCTGTCAAGTCTGTCTGCATCTGACAGTTGATTTTAGAGGCATAGCAATGAAACAGAACAGAAGAATCCCACCCTGGCACTGAGGAGAAAAATAAAAAAGAAGGGACAGGACAGGAGTCCAATAAGCTATTGCTCTGAATTGTTTAAACTTTATCCTTAAAAGCTGATGTTGTAAATGATATATGCAACACATATAGGCAAAACGTTAATAAATTACTGCACATTACCAGATTGTGCTCTTCTAGTATCTGGAATGAGTCAAGAGGTGACATATGAAGCAATCTTTGTTTTAAAAAAATGTACATCTGAATACACCTTTCCTGTGAAAGCTTGATGTTCCCATTCAAATAAGGGAGTAGCTATGCAGAGGCCAAAGTCTCTTAATGTACTCAGTAAGACAACTTGAACTGACAAATAAAAGTCTTAATTGTTTACATTCCACCTTGGTCAAATTTTTTGCGCTTAGGATCAAGAGCAGGAAACCAAAAAGTAACACCCAGCCCTTCTTTATTAGACTCTGTTTGCATTTTCAAGTGGCCTGACTTTTGCTATTGGGTGGGACAAGAACTCAATTATCCTTTCCCTGGGAGGCTTCCAGGTGGACTTTAAGGTGGTTCCCCTAACCAGTAGATCAGTGGCCAAACAGAAGGCTGGACAATGTTCCCTTGAGCTGCTGCAGTTGTACCTGTTTGTTGTGAGGAAAGAGCAAAAACAAATAAAGATTTCTGGGTTCTGGTACAGAAGAACAGAGGAGGGCCTGGATCTTTCTACAGCTTTTATATTTAATTGTCCCTGAATACAGTTTAAAAGGAAAATTCCTTTGCAGATCTGGATGTTAGGGCAAGACCTTTCTATCACCTTTCTGTTTGATTTAGAGTGGAATCAAACTGTGCTACACAGATGTGAGGGTGTCAAAGGCTGTGAGCACTCAGTGCTCAAGTGACTGCAGAGCCACTGATGCAAATGCCAGTCTGGCCTCAGGGATACATGTGCACGTTCATCAGTTCCTCATGGAGCTGTAGGCTGACACTGCTTCGTGATCTGTGTGGCTGATTATGGCCATAGCAGTCCTTACACATACCTAATACCCTAGAGGGTCTTAGCAAACAGGTTTTCCTTATTTATCCCTGTGTTACTGGTGCCTTGGTATAAATTAGTTATAAAAGCATTCCTTTTTTACCAGACTTCTACAAATGTCCACAGTATAATGAATTCTTCACATAGCCATTAAAAACCAATTGTGTTTCCACCATACCCTACATAGCAGCCCCTGTCTCACAATCAGTGTACAGTTTGGAACATGAAGTGTGATTGCCTTAGTCTCCATATTTGAGGGACTAGCCTATATCCCTGTTTTCATTCCTTTTGCCAGCACTCATCTCCTCTAATAAGGATCCGAACTAATATGCTTGGGAGAAGACAAAATTACCAAGAGGAGGAGGTGCTTCAGCTCTATTATTTTCAGATATTGACATGTCTTGGCACTGAGAAGAAGATGATTGTTGTTGTAATGAAGATTAGGTTGGAATAGTTAGAAAGACTTACTTTGCAATTTTGTCATTACAGTGGTCCCAAGGATCATGTGTTTGTTTATTTCACTGACCATGGAGCTCCAGGACTTCTGGCTTTTCCTGAGGACGATGTAAGCATTTTGGGAAAACATAAAACCCATCCTTTTTGTGACATACTAAAATAATAACTAATAAATGTAAAACATGATAATATTTAGTTCACTGCTATATTGAGGGGTGAGGCTGAAAAGAGCACTGTTCTTCTCATCACTGTGTTTTGGATTTTTTCCAGTTAGAATCTGTAACATACAGCTGAAACTTAAGTTGTATCATTCCATAGTTCACTGGACTTTGATGGTCCTAGCAGACTGTTTCACAAAGGTGTGACTGGTGCACCATACATATCCTCTGGGACCATTACTCATCTTTTCCAGAGTGGTAAATGCTAGAATGTTACTCTTCAGAAGGGCAAAGGACCAGATAAATTTGTTGGGAAAATTGTGTACATATTCACAATAGTTAGTATTTTTTCTTAGGTGAATTGTGTGTCTGTTGAATGTAAGTTGTTTTAATACAAGCCTTCTTATTTTGCAGCTTCATGTGAAGGACTTGAATAAGACTATTTGGTACATGTATCATCACAAGAAATACCGGAAGGTAAACAAGCATACCAGAAGTTCTGAATTAAAAGAGCAGCTGGCATGGAAGAGAGATATTTTTATTTTGAGAGTTGGCCCAAAGGAGGAAGAATCTGTTACATGCAGTTCAATTTGCATTAGGATTTTTCAGTTAAAAGGATTGATTTACTCCAAGTTTTCCAGAAATAGTTTACTTGTTTTTGCAGTCCATATGTAGTGTAACATAATAATGCTGCATATTCTGACTAGAAAAACAACATCTGTAACTGCTGCACCCCCATAATTTGTACCTGACTCTTTCTGTGCTTTGTTCACTTCAGACTTCACTGTTATTACAGGAAGTTTGTATATACATCATGTTTTTCTTACAGTTACTGATACAGTTTAAAAGACCATACCTCTCGTCAGAAAATGCTGTGATTTTATTTCATCTCATGTTCTATTAAGCAGAAAAAATAATATTTTGAACATTTTACTAGTGTTTTTTTCAAGCAGTTCTTTGTGGCAATGTCTGCTATGACTGCCTGTGTTTAGGAACACACAGCTGGCATCAGTTCCAGAGATAGTACATTCAATACTAATATGTTGCTGTGCCTATAGAGTGACTGTGCATTTGATCTGTACTTTGTACAATAGCCAGTAGATCCCTGTGGATTCTGTAGAGATTAATAATGCCTTTTCATTATTATTCTTTCCCCTTTCTACAGAGTTTGATTCCTGAAAATGAAAAATTGTCTTTTATTTTGTAGCATTATGCATAGTTTTTGTTTCATCGACAGCAGTACAGGCCAACTAGCTACAGCTAAAAAGCACCAAACAACTTTTTCTTCATTTCCTCATTGAATTTCGTAAGGTGTCTGATTTATTTTTTATTTTATAGATGGTGTTCTACATTGAAGCATGTGAGTCTGGATCTATGATGAATCATTTGGCTGATAATATCAATGGTGAGCAATCAGTTAACTTACTGGACTTAAATACACAACTTATCACAGACCCAAACAAGTATTGACTGTGACAAGAATAGGTTCAAGGCATTTTTATGTAGAATTTTAGCAGGGGAGCACTCGAAAGTAATGCTTTCCATTTACAGGAAGTTCCTTTATTTAACAGAGTCTTAGAAAAGACTGAAAAGGCTTTCAGTTTTTTGGAAATGAGAAATTGAAATAGTATTTCTTTTGAGGAACCAGGTGGCTGCCCGGGTTATACAGACATTTCTCAGCTTCAGCACTGCTAATAGATGTGAAGTTCCTGCTCTCGGTTTCATCGAGTAAGAAAGCAGTTGAGAGACACCACTGCCAGGCAGTTTTGCTGCACATTTGTGCAATAACCCAGGATGTGGAACTCAGACTTTTCAGGGTTTCCAGGCTCTCTGCTGCAGAGCTAGAAGTTCAGCCTTGATGAGGGTGAGGAATCACAACCTGTTGAAACAGTTGTTTTGGTATCAGGGAGGGAAGTGCTTGCTCTTGTGGTTTTGAAGATGTGATTGCAGATAAGACCAGCCGTGTGCCTGTCCATGGCATCCTGGGTGTTTGGCCCAGGGTATGCTGCCTGACACCCACCAAGATTTCTTACAAATAGTTTTTCTTTTTTATGGAAAGTTTCATGTTGATGATTGTTCAAGGCAAATGCTCAGTGTTTTTCAAATTGTCAGGCTGTCAGAAATTTCCAGTCTGAGGAGTCTGGTTTTACAGCCAGCTCTGCCACAGAATTTAGGCAGAAAATTGACAATTTATGTATTAGAGTACAAAGTTGTCTTTGGCAGCTTTCACTGATTAGATGAGAAGTCTAACTGGTTATTTAGTAAGCATTTTGAAGGCTGCTAAGAGAAGTGTTTTACTGCACTGACAAGATTCAAGGGTTTTTTTTACTTTTGAGCTTTAGATACATTCTAAGTAGAAACAACACAATAGCTCTATGAAATCATGTGGTACACTTTCACTTTAAAATATGGATTTTCCTTCAGTTACACAGCTATGCTGTGTATTGACCTTGGCAAAAAGCCAAAATTACTTTTGTCTTGATACTTGTAAATATATGTTCACAACATTTCTGTTGCATTAGAGATGGCTTACTGGGAACACTGTGCTTGGGACAGATGTTGTAGGTTTATTTTACTTTTGACTCAGTGTAGAGCATTATCTAACAAAGTATATTACTTAGAAGGCGGCATTATGTCAAAGAAAAGATGATTTTTAGGGGAATCACTTCAAGTTTGGAGAAAAGTTCTGACTGTAATAACAAAAATGAATGTATAAATAATTGTTAGTGCACAATGCTCTCAGGCAGTTCTTGAATAGTAGATTTTTTCCTTTGGGCATTTTTTTTAAACACCTCCAATCACATGTAGCAGCAAAGAAGAAGCTCTTGGAACAGTACTGAGGGTGACCAAATAAAATGATTAACAGGCTTCTTTCCTTCCTCCTGTTTAGAAGTAAATGATTGAAAGACAAAACACTTAGACAAATACATTATGTGCAGCTAAGTATTAAATCATGGAGGGGGGAGTGGAGATTTAAAATAAAAAGAAAATAAAAAATCCTTACTATTTCTATTACAGTTTATGCAACAACAGCTGCTAATCCCAAAGAGTCATCTTATGCATGTTACTATGATGATGAAAGGCAGACTTATCTTGGGGACTGGTACAGTGTGAATTGGATGGAAGATTCAGATATGGTAAGTTACTTAAACAAATTTTCTTCATTTCATGTATGAAAAAGATCACTAGAATTCTTAAACATAGCTCTTTTACAAGATTTGTGAAAATATTTGGCTTTATGTGAGACCAAAATCAACAAATTATGTTGGTAAAAGTATTTATCTACTACTCAGAACAACATATATAATCTTTATTTGTTTGGGCCACTTAATTTACTTCCAATACCAACTTTCAGAAATATTATTGTCTTTTGTTTTTTATGAGATAGAAAATATCTGTCTTCTAGTTCCAAATTAATATAATCTTTATTTGCTAATCTGAGACCACATCTCTAAATGTGTTCAACAAATTGGGCAATGCAGTAAGATGTATGTCTGCTACAGGGGTGCTTAAATATGGAACTGTGGCTAACCCACTTGTTAGTATGATGGAGAACAGTGTTAATGAAACAAATCTGGGATTTGTATGCTAATCCACTCCCTTCTTGCTCATTTGCTGGGAGATGAGATTACTAAAAGCAATATGAGAATATGCTGTCAAATCTTCTTTTCAGTTTTTACTTCTGTGTCTTTCAAAGGTTGTATAGCTCTTGCCCTGTACTTCCTTCTACCCACTGGCAGTTAAGACCCTTTTCAGCTTCCCTTGCATTTTTAGAATAGCTGAGTTTAACTGTCTTTGATCTCATGGAACTTTGTTCATGCAGGAGGATCTAAGAAAAGAAACACTCCACAAGCAGTTTCAGCTGGTGAGGAAACGCACCAACACCAGCCATGTGATGCAGTATGGAAACAGAGTATGTATTTGATTTGAGAGGGCTTCCTGCTCAAATATATCTAAAAGCCTTTCATACCCTGTACTTTCATGCCTTAAACCAAACAAAAAACGGCTGTTAACTGTTGCTTTAGTAATTTTTAGTCATGAGCTATTTCTCATAGAAGACCTCTTAGCATTTAAGAGGTGATGATCCTGATGCTAAAGGAAATCACCCTGGCATATGCTTTAATCCAAGGAATCAGGGTATAAGTTGTCCTCCAAGCTCTGTCAGTGATTTGGCACTTCAGTAAAGTATAAGAAAGGTATGTGCCACTTCCAGTCACATTATGAATATTAGTGAAATGTTAAAAATACAATGATCCCTCAAATGGGAAGAGCTAGGAGGTGATACAGCATTTGCAATAGTTTCATTATGCAACAGATTAGATACTTGTTAGAAAAAAATGTGCAGTTATGTAACCTGGTAGTCTTTTTCCCCCAGTGAGTTTTGGAAGTAAAAGTTCCCAGATTTATGACAGCCTTTACCTCCTTATATTAAAAATTATATTAAAAACCCCAATGTATGCATACACACAGACACACACACACCTACAGCCCTGTGATGTCCTTTATTTTCTCTAGTAAAACAAGTTTAGGGAGTTAGGTTTGCATGGCAGACAAAGACAGAACTGCCTATTTGGGGTGATTGACCGTTTCCATCTGCTTACTTTCTATCCTTCAGAGCATCTCCTCCATGAAAGTGATGCAGTTTCAGGGCACAGGGAAGAAAGCTATGCCCATTTCTCTGCCACCTGTGGAACACTATGACCTGACACCTAGTCCTGATGTGCCCTTTGCAATCATGAAACGAAAGCTGATGGCTACCAATGACATTTCTGAGGCTAAGAAGATTGCTGCAGAGATGAAAGCGTACCTTGAGGTAAGAAAAGAAAAAAAAAAAATTGCCCATCAGGCCAGATTAATTTCTATCCTAAACAATAGCAGAAGGAAAATCCCTGAAAGTTAACAAAATTACTCTTCAGACTGGTAACCTCCAGCTGATTACTTATTCTTCCTTTAAAATTCAGTGATCTGTTCTACAAGGCACATTCAGTAGTGATTATCTAGCCAAAGGCAAGCAAATGCGGAAGTCAGTCTCACAGCTTTTATTGACAGGAAATTCCTCCTCTGCATCTATAGGGATTCTTGTGGGGGAGACTTAATATTTGGTGTTAGAGAAACCCATGTCTCAGTAGAACTGAAACATCCCAAATCAAATAGCTCCTGCAGAATGGAAGTTCAGTATTGGTATTGGTGGTGCTTGCTTTCTCTGGTAAAAGAAGGATGGTAAGTGATTTTGGGTTCCAGGAATCTTGACTTTCTGTCAGTTTTCATTTGAGTGTTAAGAGACAAATCAAAAGACTATGATAAAAATAAATGGCAAAATTTGGTGCCCTAAAGAGCCTAATGGTTAAAGGAGGTTTAAAGAGAGAGAATTTTCATTAAAAAAAATCTTTAAATCAGATTTAGAAAAAGCATGTTTTAAATTCCTTTTGTTTTATGTACAGGTGAAAGAATTCATCCAAGAATCCATGCAGAAGATAGTCACTGTAGTAACAGGATCAACAGAACAGACCAAGCAGATTCTGTCAGACAGGCTGACTATCAGCAATTATGACTGTTACCAATCAGCAGTGAACCATTTCAAAGCTCATTGCTTCAACTGGCACTTACCTGTGGTAAGTCACTCATTGGATATAACCTGATAAACAGGCCAGAAAAACTAACACAGTCATAGGCACATCTGCAAAAAAACAGCTTTTATTAAAAAGCTACCTTGGGGCAGTGATACAGGTTAAATTTGGAGGAAGGGTAAGTAATGCTTTTGGAAGAAGGACACCATTTCTACTACATCTTTAGGTAAGCAAGAAGTTAATTAAAAACAACCCCAAAAATAATCTGTAATTTTTACTACTTAGTGTTGTTGCTTCCAACAGCTCCCTCCCCAGAAATCCCAGTGTTAAAAAAGTCATGTTGTATTTCTGCTTGAAACATCTCTGCTGACGAAACAGAAACACAAGCACCACCACTGTGAATTAATAATCTTGTTGCATTGAGATTTCTGTACTATGATATAGTATTATGCATAAGTCCTTGCAGTAGCCTAGCTGCTATTTCCATCATTTTGCTGAATTCTTGAGAACCACTTTTTAGTTTAGAGGCTTTATTACAGTTTGCTCTTCCTGGAATCCCAATTGAAGATCAAGTCCTGTTGTTTAGTTTAGAGTGTTTAGATAAGAATAAGAAAGTCCTGATGTCAGGCAGGGTAGCCTCTTTAGTAGATTTTTTGTTTTTGTTCTGTGGGATTTTAAGAATGTAATGGATTAGATGGTCTTGCATATGAGGCCAGTGTGCAGCACAGCTGAATTTGCCTAAGTTCAAGGAAGTTGAGTTGCTGAATTGCCTGAAGTTCAAAGAACAATGTGTGCATAAGATCCATTTACCCCAGTACTAGATTATCAGTTGAACACCTTGGATATTATATAAAATTATTTCCACTATTTAGTCTGAATAAACAATACCTGCTTTTCATCACTGAATGATTAACAGTGTTTGTTTATTTCAGTATGAGTATGCACTGCGACAGCTGTATGCCTTGGTCAACCTTTGTGAAGGAGGATACCCCATTGACAGGTAATGAGGCCCACAGATATGCCCTGTAGTTTTAACTGTGGCTAAAAGAACAAAATCTAATAGGCAGATAAAGCTTAATCCTAAAAGCTTCTTACTTATTCTGCTCTTGTTATCATTTATCAGTGAATTACTCTGAAGTTAGAAGTGTTTATTTTGGCAAACATCTTTATTAGTTCCCTCCCACTCATAATGATCCACATCCCCATAACCCTTTAATTTCCATACTGAGCCTCAGGGAAGTGACAGCAAGTCAGAGGATCCCACTGCACCACACAGCATTAAACAAAACATCGTGACTGATGCAAGGGTGTTGCCCTGTAACTCCTGTATGAGCTTACACTGAAGCCAGGTTGGGAACTGCTGTGTTTTCTGTGCTACTCCCTCAGCTGCTGGCTCAAAACACCACAGCACTGCTGGATTCTGGTGATGAAAGGGAATATGGTGCTATGTCCTTCATGTGTGGGGTAGGAAAGCAGGAAAGTAATGGTCCAGGCTGATGCCTGTGGCAGTGCAGTAGAGCCAAGGGCAGCATAGTGTTGGAATTCTGTCTCAGGAGTTTGTGGTAGAGGTTGGGATCCCAACTTGTGAGTCATGCAAGGGAAGTAAAAGGGAGAGAAGAAAGCAGAAGGGTAGGGAATGTTTTCATGGTCTGGTAGTTGTGTAGACATTGTGTACATGCAGCTCAGGTGGTGAAGAACTGGTGCCCCCACTCCTGATGGCAGCCCACTGTAGTCAGTTTGGGAAATAGTTTGAGAGCAGAGTACCTGAAAAAGTTATTCATCATTATTGTTCTCTGTTGCAGAATATGCCTGGCCATGAATCAAGTGTGCCTTGGGTATTGATGGAAACAACGGTCCTGAATGTAACCCTTAATACAAGTGATAACTTCTCATAGCTGTCATAATCCAGACTTTATGTGCATGCAACCTGGAGAGAGTCAGCCACTGTACTGGAACTGTGCTGGGAGCTGAGGCACCAGACCATGAGCAGTGCAACATTTGCCGGTGCTCTCCTCTGCACCCCCACCTGCTGACAGCCTGCTGCTTTGAGAGAGGCATTTTAGCAGACCACCTGGAGCTTTCAAGATGGATAATTTTTTTCAAAGCACAATGCTCTTAAGAATCTCTGGATGGACACAACAAGCCACCTATGTGATTGCTAAATCCATCCTAAATCTAAACACTGAGTCATCAATTCTGGATTTTTTTAATACTCTTGCTAACTCTTAACTTTAAAAAAAAAAAGTTAATGAATTCCATTACAGTGACTAATTTGCAGATTGGTTGAAGAGTGAAGAAACCAAAGCTTGTTCTTTTAACTCCTTAACAGTTTAAAGAAATGAGTTGCATTTGGGAGCTATTCGATGTAGACAGCACAGTTAAATGTTGAACAGTAAAAATCTTTGAGTAGAAAGCACTGTTTCCCAAAGAAAAACAGAAATAATCTAATGCTGTAAATTTAGCACTAGTATGCTGTAATTAATCGTGTATACTCACAAACTTGTGGGAGGTCATAGAGTACAGGAATTGCCTGTGAATAAAAATAAAGTTGACAGTTTCATCCACCCACAGTGCAATACAGTGTTGGACATGTCGTGTCTTGAAAATGAAGGAGAACTAATTAATTCTATGATATGCATTGCAAAGTTAATCTGTCCGTTAGACTTTAATAAGGCAGGTCATCTCAAAATAATCTGCACAGGCAAACCAACAAAACCTGAAACATACCCCAAAACTCCAGTCTAAAAGCAGCAAAAAAGTTAAGCCCCAGATCACGCTGGAAAGTGCCACTCCTTAGAGGTGACTCAGTGACTCAAGCATAGCAAAATTAGAGGTTGTGAGGTGATCCACAAAAGTTTCAGGTTGTCTACAACTTTTTACAGATGGAGATAGGATGCAGAAATATTTCAGAGTTATTTTCACAGTGTGTTAAAATATGCAAAATTGCCTCATCTCCACGTGAAAGGAATGAATTCTGACAAAAACCGAACCAACATCATTAGCATGGAGAGAGTTCTGGGTAGCTCCACACAGAGAGAAGGGGATGTAGAGGTGCAACTGCTACTTTTATATAAAAGCAGAGCTAGGTAAAGCCAGGAGGGGCATGAACAGCTTCATGACCATTGTCTGCTGAGAGAGAGATTGGTCCCAGAGCACAGCTAATGTCAGGATGAATGGAAAAGGTAAAACCCTGTGGAATCAGGCCTTACTGAATTAATAGATGAAAGTTTGCACCTTGGAGGTTGTTGAAAGTTCAGATACGTGCTACTTTTGAGTTGCTTCTTGTTTTTTCTCAGCTGTAAGCTGGGTTTTTTTTAAGCAGAAATCCAAAAATAAGAGTATGAAATTCACGACTGCCTGAATGTGTTGCAGTCCCTGATGGCAGGAGGAAGGGCTGCCCCCACAGACAGTTCTTAGTAATTCTGGCTGCTGTCATGATAGAGCATACCAAGAGCTCCCAGACACCTGGAAAGAACAGGAGAAATTCCGCTTTCAAAGCCCTGTTTGAATATATGCATTAAGTCTGCTGTTTTACTCATTTCTGCTTTTAGAGTTGTTCTCTGTCCTAGAAATCCAGGCTGCTTCTCAAGCACTTAGCATCACCATTTCTTAGGTTTAACATTTTTGCACCCTTTATATATGCCCATTTTTCTGAAATACTCAGAAGAGGCTTTTGATCTTTTTGATTTTCACATCTGGAATACAGAGATTAATAAAGAAGCCTCAATGTTCCTCATAGATGGTGTCACTTTATGACCAAGTCTCCAGCCATGGTAAGTAGACCTCAAAAAGTAATTATCAGTGAGAAATCAGCTGCTAGCATGTTTTTATTTTCACACATCACTGACACCTAGGTGGCACTGACACACATCATGTGCCTTGACCCTCCTGCAGACCCTTGTGTCTCTGAGGATGCAAAGCTGAAATGTGAGAGTGGAATTTTGTTCTCTTCTCTTGCAAGTGATTTCCATAGCTTCACCATCCTAAATGGCATTGTTACCCCTTTCCTCAGGTATGTGGCAAATTGAAAGACAGACATGGAAGCTGTCACTTCACCCACAATGCTGTCTGAGATGGAGCAGGTTCTAATCCATGCTCTGGATTTTCATATCCAGAGACCCATTTTCTTTTCAGTCCCTCAGGGAACAGCCCCACAGAAAAAAAAAATAACTTTCACCTGTGTAGAGGAGATGACTCCCTCTGCAAACAGCCCTGCGATGGCTCCCTGGAAACTCCTTTGAGATAAGATAAACTACTTGCTTAGAATGACTCATGTTAGAAAAATGTAAGCTCTTCTTACCTTTTTAGAATATTATTAGTTAGGTTTGGTTCTTTATAATTGGTTGTCCCAAACAAAGAAAGATAATGTAGTTGGCCAAAATGTATTAACCCTGTTTTCCATTGGTTTACCTGTGATCCCCCCAAACCCTATAAAAGTACACGTGTGATCCCCCATCTTTGGATTTGTAGCCTGACCCCTTCACGGACAATAATAAAGCCTGTGGAAAAAGTCTGAGCTGCTCTCCGGTCTTTTTATGCCGGCTGGAAACTACAGGTGTCTGTGAGAAACCATGAAGCTGAGTGCCTGAAAGGCCAGCACTCACAAACCTTGAAACTTTCCCCTGCCCAACAACAACAGGGCAGGGGGCACAACAAAAAGTTACACACCTGCACTGATCAATACATTTAGTTTAAGGCCTGCAAATACAATCAGACTTAGTACCTGCATGGCAGGCTGTTTATTTTGTGATGGTAATAGAATCTAACGAGAAAGTAATTTTAGGATTGTGCAAGGCCAGTCTTAAGCCAGAGTATCCTGTGATGAATTGTGCAAGTACAGACACCCTCACTCTTCCTGCAGGCATGCAGTTGCTTAGCCTATCATTCCTAGAATGTTGGGATGCTGGACTGCAAAATATGGAAAACTGTCAGGTTTCTAGCAAATTGTCACCACCAGGCAAAACAGGGCAAAGTTGAGGCTGTGCTATTTACAAAAATAGCAGAAGGGTTGTGTATACCTGTAGCCCTAGGGAAGTCATTCACTACAGCCAAGGTTTCTTGTCCTCCTCCACCTTGTTGCTAGGAATGGAGTCCAAGTCCCTTTTCCGACCCATGTGCCAAATCTGCTGTGTGTTCCTTCCCAACGTCCTTCTGTGCAGAAGTTCAGTGCCTTTCCTTGGAGAGGACCTGGAGGGCAGGTCCATGATCAGCCTCCACTGTATACTGTGCACTGGCTGCTTCTGTGTAATGCAAACTTAGATGGACACAGCTTTGTTCAGGGCACTGATAACTACCCTCCCTTCCTTACCAGCAAGAAAGCAGAAAGCAGTTCATGTGAGTTGGAGATAAGGTGCTTATTCCAGTAAGCAGTATTGTTTTAGCTCTCTTCAAGTTGAATCTTGTCTCACCAGGACAGTTTAAGGTATGTGCCGAGTACCTGTGGCCACCTCAGGGCAGGAGGCTGAAGACCTCTCATTCTTGTGCTTAGCCTCTGCCTGTAAGAACAAGGGTGGAGGGGCAGCAAAGAAAAAGGAAGCTTAAGCTAAAGTGCTGACTTAAAGCAGCATGTTGTGTGAAGAGCTCAGGCAATTCTGAATCAGAATCTGTTTCCTTCCTAGGGGCACAGTACTCCAAAAGAAGTGGAAGACAGCAAAAGTCTACAATTCTGTAAGCCGTGCACCACAGGCAGAGCTGGCCAGTATCCCTCACTAGCAGCACCCATCCAAGGAGAGATGTTGGTGGGACAGGCAGGGCCTGCATGGCAGCTGGATAGGAGGAAAGCATTTTTCACAGTGCAAGATGTTAAAATGCTGGACTGTGGCCCCAGGCAGGCTGCATGACCCTGGAGAGGGCAGCACTGAAAGGATGAGGCTCTGAACAGCCTTGGGAGGCAACCCGGTTTGCACAGGGATTGGACTGGTGACCCCCAGGGGTCCCTGCCAGCCTCAATCACTCTACAGGCCCACAGTAAAAAGCCAGTCTCATGCCAGGTTTCAAAGTACTGCTGGTGACTGGAGCCTGAGGAACCCAAAACCTCTTGAATTCATCATGGAAGCTGCCTTTGTTCTCAATGGCTTTTATTTTAGGATAAACTTGACCTGCCAGTGTAATTATTTCAGGGAATTATTGACAGATTTTGTCCCTGGGTGCAAACTGGTGTTAAACCAGCTCTGTGCATGCCACACGGGTTGTTTGTTTCTCTGCAGAAGTTGCTGGGTTCAGCAGGTCTCCCTGTTCCCCTCTCACACTATGATCCTTTCCTTGTGACTCAGTGAGTGGTAATTGCACAACGTTTCCCTGCAAATGAGTGTTTGAAGAGGCCTTGGCTGGATTGCACAACCCTACTTGGTCAAAACCTACTGGAACCCTCCTGTCTGCTGAGGGCTCACATGAGGGCCGGCATGTGAGTTACAGTGTGACCATCTTGACTAACCTGGGGAGGTCACAAATCACTAGGCTGGGCTGCTTCCTCTTTGCCTGGGCTGCAGCATGAGGAAGCCCCATGGAAAAGCCATTGAACAAAATTCTATGGAGCATTTAAAAATGCCCATTTCATTCCCACGTTTGACTTTTTTTCTTGCACCATCCAAAATGTCAGATACCTGCCCAAAGCAGTGCAGGATCCTGGGCACCAAGGTCCAGAGGAAGGGACATGCTGAACTGTTCCAGCATTCTCCATGCTGGAGAATCAGTGCTTTGCCAGGGTCACCAAAACAATGGCATGTTTGTTCCAGGCAGGTTGTTTCTGCATGACCTTGGTGCAGGCAGAGCCTGAGTGCTGCCATTGAGCTGTGAGCTTGGAGAGGCAGCATCCTTCTCTGTCCTGGGTCATCCAAAATACCATCATCCAAAAGACTATCATACTGGGTCATATCCCAGTTTATGTTCCCTGACAAGGGACAGCTGTGGCCACCTCACCCCCATACCTCAGAGATGTATGTTTAATGAAATGTTGCTGGTAGTTTGTATGATGGGACCAAACAAGCCAGTTGCCCCACAGCCTCTAAGCATGCTCTGCTCTGCACTGAGCCCTAGCACAGGGATTTCCTTCCAGGCAGCTTGCAGCCAAGCACAGTAATTCACATTACTGTCAATAATCTCTGGGCTTGGGAGAGCCACGGCAGCTCTTGCAAATCAAATCAAAGCTTTGCTGTTATGCCAGAGGAAAATTTCATCTGCAGTTTGAGAATAGCCCACATAAATGCAGAAGTTCAAGGCACTCCTTGCATTTCAAAAACTGGAATCCCTAGGTCCGATTTTGGGTCTAGACATTAGTAAATTTAGGTCTGAGCCCATTCGGATTGCAGTGATTTAGCACTGTTTCCACAAGCTCCACTGACCAGCTCTATATCCCATACTTCTCCCCAGCCCCAAGGTCCAGCTGGTGACCCAAATGTCCCAGGACACTGTGAGGTGCTGGAGTGCTTCACTTTATCAATCAGGTGCTTGACCCTGGCTGGTGCAAAGTCCAATTACTCTGCAGAAACACCCAGCAGATCAGCCTTAGCTTCTTTCCTTCAGTGTTTCTACTTTGATCTCTTACCCCTTTAGGCTCATTGACTGTGAATGTTCAGACCAAGGATCAGGGGAGCATCAGGGGAAGGTCCAGTCCTGGACATCCAGCACCTCCCTGGGAATGGGGACAGACTGGGGGACAGGCTGAGGACACAGAGAGCTGATGCAGCATCTCTAAGGAAGGGGCTGAGAGTCCTGGGAAGCTGAAATGGGGTCCTGGACCATGGGCAGGGTGGGGAGGCACTGGGGAGGCACTGGAGACAGCCACACCTGTGAGTGCCCTCAAGGCAACATCTCCCAGATCGGAAAGTTGTGCCCCGGCATCCCAAGTGCCACCCTGAGAGCAGCCCAGGCTCCCAGCAGGAGCACACGGCCCTGCAGGAGGGTGGTGGCAGCATGAGAGAGGGCTTCACCTCTTCATCCTGCAGATGTGCAGGAGGCATGGCACAGAGGTGCCAACAGCTGCACACAGCAGAAATAACCATGAATTTGGAGTCAGCTATGCTGTCACTCATTGCAAGCTCTGCACATATCCTCAAAACCAAGATTGCCATTACTCACCGTTCCTCATTCTTGGTTGTTGTCCCTTCCCAACAAGATGTGCACACAGCACATGCTGGCAGATGCACAGCACTGATTTGCTATCTATATGCATATTTGGCTACAGCTGGGGTGCAGAGACATGGACATTTATTTCAAGCCCCAGAGACTGAGAAAGGGACCAGCTATATGTAATACCCTTTTATCCCTGGAGCTTCAAGAATAAGGCAGAGACCTTGGGCAACTTGGCCCAAGGTGCCCTAAATCTCTTTTGAATGTTATTGGGAGGAAACAACAGCAAGTTTGAGCAAAAGCCGGAGTAAAACAGCTTTTTGTAATCAGAGCTTTGATAGGTCTGATTCCAAGTTGGTGGAGCTGCAGTGGAGTTTGCTGGCTTCCTGCATGCAGACAAACCAGTGTTTTGTGTTCTCAGTGGGAACCTTGCCTGTATGAAGGCACATAGAAGACATGGACCTGTCTTGCAGTTAAGGCTTTTGCTTCCATTGTCCAATTCCTGAAAAAATTAATGAAAAGCATTTTTTTGCATTGGTTCAATATATTCTGTGGGAATTTGTTTGTTCAAGGAAATTTAAGTCTGCAATGACTGAATGACTAAAAGCCCACACAGAAAGGAGAATTAGAAACTTCTGTCTCTTACACCCTGAATTTATTAATGTTATAATCTGGTGGGAATTACAGTTGGGATAACACTTGTGAAAATGACAGCCATGTAAAAAGGGATTGGTATTTAATTCTAACTCCTTTTGACTTTCAATTTTTAATCTGGTTTGATACACTGGGCAAATTATTAAGTTCTTTACAAAGGCTTATTTTAAAATAATCACACCATATCATACATTGAAATAAATATACAATTAACCAGACACTATCAAACAACCACTGTGAATAGAACTGCTGTACATGTAAAACTGATGGTGAAGACTTTCAATCTTTAGGAAAAATACATCGATGAAAATGCCTATGCTACCTGATTTGAGTGACAAATAGACAGTAAAAACATACTCTTAGTGAAAGTACAGGGTCATCTTGCACTGTTTGTAATTATGTGGATTTCAAAAGCAAAGACATGGTTTTGACATCAAGACAGAGATGGAGTTCTGCTACAGATGGCAACTCTATGCCACTGAATACATCAGACAGGACCCAGTTTATTCAAAGTGGGTGAACAGATATAAGGCACTAACACAGTCTTTCCTCCAAACAGACTGAGGTGTGTGCAGGCCTTTCAAAGGCCTTGTGCACAGCTGTGATGCACACCTGCCATCATTTTTCATAAAGTAAACGTCCACCTTTTTGCAAGATCTCTGGATTTTCTCTACTGTTTATTTACATTCTTCAGTGTTGGTTGGTTGCAGCTGAGAGGTTCGGAGGATTGATATTTCAAGTTTTCCAGAGAATGAATGTTCTCCTGAATGCTCCTTTTGCTTCTGCAAATGACCTCTACCAAAAATGCCGTGTGTTCAGACACCACCTGCAATTACCCATCTGCCCTATGTTGAAGGCCACACTCCAGAGAACTTCAGAGGTCTGCAGATACCAGAGGATCTCACAAAGTAAATTATCCAGCTCTTGCAGGATGACGGTAAAGAGAGAAAAAAAGCAGCATGGCCCTTAGGAAAAGTCTGACTCTTTGACAATCGGAACCGGTGGGGTTTTATGGTCTATTGCTTTATAAATAAAATGGAAATCTTTCTTGGTTTCACTCTTCAGCAGGAAGGCTTTGATATGGTGAGGAAGGGCATCTTTGTCTAGCTGCAGCCACTGGTCATCAACATAAACAAAGAGCCCATAGTCCTTGGGATGGGACACTTCAAATTTCTCGGCACACTGCTGGCTCAGCTGCTCAGCTGTGGTGTCACGACGGGAAGCAAGTGTCCTTGATTGACCACCGATTTCCAGAAATGAGATACAGATGAAATCCTGAAGAGAAACATGAGGAGAGACCTTGCAGTTAACACAGTAACCTAGGACTGGAGGAGGAAGAATTCAGCCACAAAGCTCTAGCTGCCTAGAACTCCCAAATATCCTCCAGTCATTCTCCAATGTCCTAGCTATTCTCTCCTTCCTTTCCTCTGACAGGCTCTGAATCATCAAATACTTTAAAAAGCCCCTTACCAAATAATTAGCACCATAAAGACACTAAAGTTAAAGTGCTTTTTTCTGATTTAATTGAATATCCTTAGAGAATGGTCTGCAATGGTTCATTCTCCCATCTTTTTACAGCTCCTGAAGAAAGGGGTTTGCAAAGAAGTGACAGACAAGAACAGCAGACCACAAACATTAAGATATCTGGCTCAAAAACACCCTGTTTCCCTGAAATAGGATAGGGCTAGCAGTGTGATGTCCTTGCAACTTCATAATCACCCAAACAGCACCTTGAGAGTGGGTTCTCTGGACTTCCTTCCATCGATAAGGAAATAGCAGAAGTTATGCTGAGAAGGTTGATTTTCTTGTATCCTGTTTCAGGCAGTAACAGCTGTTGTAACAACTTTCATCTTGCTAAACACATAAGGAACAGAATCTAGAAAGCTTTTGGTCACAGTAGAAACTGTGTGTTTAATTTGCATCTGTGAACTTCAAAACAAATCCCAACCATTTTGTTCAGAAAATAATGATGTTCCCTGGCAGAAGGGGAATTTCCAAATGTGTGGACTATGGGCTTCCAAACTGCATTTAAGGAATATCACTGCAGTTGTTTAAGGCAGGCAGAAGGGTGGGCAGAGGCCTGCTGAACATATCAGCAAGCTGTTTAGCTCTGCCAGAATGGGCTTTCCTGTCTGTGATACTACCCCTCATTCAAAGGGGTGAAAAATGGCCTTTCAGCTGCTGGAGGGGGTAGGAATCTTCTGGGAAAATGTTATCATTTGCTTTCTCAGCTATTGTGCTCCATGCTAGGTACTTAATTCTGTGGGCTACTGCCAGAGCAGCACTTAGGGCTGGATGGATATTTGCTGTATCTCATCCACCATTCACAGTTTCTGAGATCATCAGGGACTGGTTTGACTGCAATATGGGAAACCTGTTCAACTCCATATTTTGGCATGGACTACTCCCCCCCACAGGAGACTTTTCCCTCAGCATGCACGATTTTCAGTTCCGCACCGTGAAAAACTCCACACAGTGCAAGACGTGGCCTTTGCTGCCTCCCTGTGGGAGACAATTTGATCACAGCACATGGGGCTGGCAGGGTATCCTATCTGCCCTGATCAGCCTTGCCAGAGCTGGAGGCCCAGAGCACCCCTCTGTCCTGGGACCCTCTTCCACTGCTGCACAGGGAGATCTTTGCCAGACCATGCACAGGATGGGCTCCAAAACTAACCAGACCTTGATGGATCTTTCCTGCTCCCAGACAGGCTCTGGTTGACTGACTGGCTCTTGGGATGTCTCAGACCCTCCTACAGCTTTACGCTGCCGTCTAGAAGCAGACCTGCATAGCCTGCTCACATCTCAGGTTAGCCCATGAGTTCCCCAGGCATTAAGGGTGATGATTAAGAGGGGCTTCTGAGTCCCCACCATAGTGCCAACACGCAAAGGCTCCTAGCACACCTTCTTTGAGAATGAACAAAAAAATCACTTTGCAGTCATATTTAAAGCCACAATATTATAAGGGTACCTCAAGATTTCAAAATTTATTTTGTAAGTAGCATGTACTTCAAATGCGGTATGATTTTTTTAAGGTCTGGAAATCTTGCATCAGATGTACTCTTCTTTTTTAACAGTGATTTCAATTAATTTCACTTAAAAATAATTACCATATTAAAGATTTCTAAGTGTGGAGAAAGCATGCAGGCTTTTTCCCTAGGATATGATGCCAGATACCTGCACTGATGAGCGGGAAGCCCGGGCCTTGTTCAGCGTTCTCCGTCGCTCCCAGCGGTGGATGGAGTCCTGAACCTCCACGCTCAGCTGCCGTGTCACAGTGATTTTGTCATAATTCTTGATATGCTCCAGGACTCCATAGGTGGTGGTTAAATAATACGAGCCTGCAAAAGGTGAAAGTCTTGTATGAACATCACACCTTCATGGGTCACTCAGCCCCGCTCCCACCCTGCCTTGCTGGTGCCACACAGGGGCAGCTGTCTGAGCCCTGCACCAGCCGTGCCCTGCTGGAGGAGTGCAGTGGTCACTGGTGTTGGCCAAGAGAAGGACACCTCATGACCAGGTCTCCAGCCCCTCCTGCTCCACATCACTGTCGCTGCCCAGGCTGCTGAGGCTGTAGATATCCTGGGAGAGAGCACAGGCTGAAAGGAGAGAGCTACAAAAACTGCTTTTGCAAACAAAGCCCAAACCACAGATATTTATGCTTTGGGCCACGGCTACCTTTTTGTTGTGTTTGACAGGGCCCATGCAACAGATCTGTAACTTGGGCTCCTGAGCAGTCCTGATAATGCAGGGAAATAGAAATAATCATAGATTACTTCAGGAGAAGCACAAAGCTCCCCCAGGTCCAGCTACACTACTCAAATGTCTGGATTTCAGGGCTCCTGCTCAACACTCTTGAGGGATATCTCAGAGCTGCAGGAACAATTCATCTTCTGTTGACTACACAGGGATCCCAGGCGTTCACCTGGGCTGTTCAGGGCTGCGGGATAAATCTTGGTAATTCAGAGAAACAGAGTAAAGTGGCAAAAGGCCTTTTCCCTCAGAACCCCCGAGCGCTGTGGCGCTGTCTGCAGCAGACAATAAATAACCAAGTGCAGCCGCGGGGGGCAGCTGAGCCACGATAAAACCCGGCTTGGGCCGCAGAGGGGCAGATCCGCCCTGAGCAGACAGAGATGGCGCCGTGGCCTCAGGGCAGCCCCGAGCCCGGGTGATGAAGCGCTGGTTTTCCAGCTCGGCCCTCAGGCTCGGGCCGGGGCTCGGGCAGGCAGAGCTGCAGAGCAGCAGCAGCGGGCGGACGTGCCCTGCTCCGGCCCCAGCGCCGCGGTGCCTGGCGAACGGGGACGGGCAGCAGCTGCTGTGAGGGAGCTTCGCCGCCATCCATCAGTGCCTCTAGATGGCCCTCGCACATCGCCCAGCCCTCCGGCAGCCCGCGGCTCCTCCGGCACCGCGGAGCCCACGGTCAGCGTGGCTGCCTGCTTCAGGGAGGCAAAGATAGCGCTTGCTTCAAGAGCAGTATTTTTACAGCACCATGAAAGTTTGGTGTAGGAGACGAGAGACCAACACACTGCCATTTGACTCCCGGTACTCTGGGAGATCTATGAGGAGTGTCCTACAGTTTCGAAGTTTGGGCCCAAAACACTAATTTATCTTTACTGTCTCCCAGAAACAGGTGCTGAGAATAGACTAAGAAGCCTAAAAGTGCCACTTTTAATCCTCCTAAATACAGTTACTAGCCTCCTTTGTCTGTCATTCAATATTTCTCCTCTTCTGTGTGAGTCAGAGGTAGCTGTGATGGGACCGGGGATGGGCTGTGTCCCTCAGAACCCAGTGAGGAAGAGCTCTGAGTCTCCCACAACAGGAATCCATCACAACTTTTTTAAGAATTAAGTTTTTTCCAACTTCCAATTTCTTTATTTCCATCCAGTTGCTCTCTATAATCTGTCCTTGCCTTTGCCCCAGCAGTCAGCATCACTATTGCTGTTAAATGAATTCAAAGTGTATTTTTCATCTGGAGGCAAAATTAAAGTGATTTTGTATATTGACCTATGCAATTTCACAGTTTTCTCACTTATGCTTTACTTCTTTTCCTTTAATTTCTGTACTGGAACACCTTTTGCTATTCAACTTTGAAAAGCCTAACTCAAGTTAACTTTTGCCAGTTCTACACTTTGCAATCGCAGAGCTGTCTTCACTGAAATGTTCTTCTCCTCCCCCCCCCCCGCCCCCCGCCATTCCTCGTATCTGCAGTTACTCCCAGTGTCCTTTCTGATGTGATTATTCAGTCAGTTTGATCTGGAACTCCCTTGCAAAATATTCCCTTTGGACTGGAGTGCATATTTCATAGAGTCTTTGCATCTTTGAGCTAAGAGAATTTCCAGCCAGCTTTGCTTTCGATATCCTGAGCTCCCCAACCCAGACAACTTCAGTAGCCAGCCTGGTAGTGGGCCCCTTTGGAATGAAGAACCTGTGTGCAGAATAGTCACCGAAAACAGTTTGGTTATGACCACAAAATGCTGTACTTCAGCTAACATATTTTTCTGCTAAGAATTCTTTTCAGCAGAAGAACTAGCCTGCACAGAAACACCTTACTAATGTACTGTATTGCTACTAATCATTCTATTAGTACTTGCTTTTGTCCCATTCTGCACTGTGCTGGGTTGACATGCTTAATTTCAGACTTATATCCTCATTTAATATAAATAAAATTAGTCTGCTGTTGTTCATCCAGGACTCCTTTCTAGAACCTCAGTACTTATCAAAGCAAAGTCTAAAATAAACTCCATTTTATTGGTTTAGTGACTACTTAGTGATAAATTGTCTGTGTCTCCTAATTCAGAGTATGTAACTGTCACTTGGGAAGCATGTGCTTTCCAAGCTATATTTAAGAAACTAGAGGCCCACAGTTCCCTGGGGTATTTATGTCTGATAACAGAGGTCTTTAGTCACTTCCAAACTCAATATTCCTCTCTAACCTAACTTGTCTTTCTCTGTCTCGCTATGATTCTCAGAGAACATTGTAAGAGGGTTCACTCAAATTTAGGAGTAGAGTGTCTATGAGAATGTAGCCCTGAGGCATATGATACAGTTCAAGAAATGTGCTCTTTTCTCACTGGAATGGATAAAAATATCTGCACAATTGTTTGCAGCAGATGTTTAATTTTAGCAAAAACTTTCCAGCTTTTCAGCCTTTGGGCCAAGGAACACAAAATGTCTCTTTCGGGTGGCTAATCCAGCACCTCAGTTATTATTTGTGATCAGTCCCTGCCTTTCTAGTTTGCATCTTGAGGCACTGCACTGCTACAAGGAGTTAAAGTGTTTGGCAATCATTTTAGAGCTTCAGATTTGAAAAGATTGGCCAAAGTATTATCCACAAAATCTATCCAAAGCCCTGCTACCCCACTTTCACGAACGCTGAAGTGAGACAAATTATGATTTCCAAAGTGAATATCCCATGAGCAAACACTGTGCTCTTACCTTCTCCTAGCTGCAGAGCAGGGTCCATGAGCTCCATCATATACTCCACATTCAGAAGGACTTCAGTCAAGTTGCTGCGGGCCAACACATACATGAGCACAGGGAGGAAGTCATCGGCACCATAGGGCTTCCCTGAGCAAAGAGAAACACAACGTGATCCCAATAACACCACAAAATCATGTTCCCACACAACAGTGTCAGCTTCTCACACAGCAAGTCCTTTGCAGACTTTAGCTTACGTTATCTGAAGAGTTAAAGCTCAAAAGCACCAGCAAAGAAAAAAATGAGGAAAACAGAAATTCAGATCACTTAAAAAGTAAGTAAACTTGCTTTGAGCCCAAAATAGGATCTTGAAAATTAACTGGAGAAATATAAACTTAACTTCATTGATCACAAACAACTGACAATTTTTGAAGAGTGCAAAAGTTTCCAGCTTGTCTCTCTGATTTGATACTGACATCAAGACTGCAGTTCAGGTTGGCAATATTAGTAGGGAAGTTGTGTATGTACATTAGGGTTATTTATTGTCTTAGGCTTACTCTATGTGTGATACCAAAAAACAGAAAATATAATTTGAGATGGTGGTTTTAGGACTGAGGACTTCTGGGTTTATGTCCCTTCAGAAGGCAAAACATCACACTCCATGTTCCTTATTAAAACAGTCTCCCAAGAGCTAGGATCCAGGAGGAATCATCTTTGTAACTATGCTGTCTAGCTAAGAAAACAGAAAGATTTTCACATTGAACTTAAACCTAGTTTTTTTATATTAGTATATAGCAGATGCTCAGTATTTTCTGCGCTTAAAACACTGATATCAAATAAGTTAACAGAGCTACCTAATATACAGTCTGTAAGAGCTCTTTGGGATCTCTAAGGACAAAAAAAAAAGCATGCTAACAGTCATCATTATAAATAATTACTGGTTAAAATAGAATCCAAATAGAAGCTTCCCTGCATGAACCACAATGAACACAAGGATAACTTTTCTGATTTGAAAGGTACTTTCACTTTCAACCAACATGCCATAAATTCATAATGGAAAACCCACAACAGCAATTTTCTTACCAGATTTATCTTCCCAACATTCAGAGTTGACCTCTTAACCTTATCTGCTTTCATTCTGAATGTCTTTCCTCAGACTGTGGGAAGTTTTTTTTCACCAGTGCACTTGGATATGTTGGTTTCATGCACTATGTGTGTCTCACTTGAGAGTTTCTTGTCTCACCTCAAGGAATCAAAGCTACCCTTGATTATACTGTAGCCATTTTTGGGCCATAAGCACACATGCTCTTCCATGGTAGGGCATACAGTCCTATTTCTCAAATGTTCCCACTGACTTATTTCAAATATTTGCCATGAGTCAGATTTCTTTTTTTGTCATTCATAGCTCACACAGATTCTCCACTGGCAAGGAAAGATATTCTTCTGAAGCCTCAAATAAACATGAGCTTAGCCACTGATTTAAAAAAAAAAAAAGTGTGGCTTTGAAATAAACCCAGTAATGCATCTAGTGAGCAGAGAGTTGATCCATTTAAAACAGTGTTAGAGAATGAGAAATTGTCCGGGCTGTAACTCAGTCTATTTCTAACAGGGCCCACACATGCCAAAACATAGACTATTTATTTAATGAAAGCTGGATTAACACTTTCAGTTCTGATTGCTTGGTTATGGCTGCCTTTACTTAAAAGACACAGCCTTAGGTCTCCAACAAAACTATAAATGGACTTCATTGTTCCATTAACATCTGGATGGAAATTCTTTTGTCTGTTGTTCCCTTGGCTTATGTCTCTGTGAAAGCTTTAGCCCTGTGAAGGGTCTAATTCATTACTCTCGTATACATTGCCTTAATACAAGCAACTTAGCATTACAGCTGTTCAATATTTTCCAGGAAAGAAAAAAAAAAATTGACAAAACTGAGACAAGAAAATGTAACAGAAAAACTTCACAGCAAAAAGCCCTATTCTCCTTTTGTTCCAAGTACACCAGAGGCCAACAGAGTTAGCTCTAATTGAAACTAGTATAAAGGAATACAAAATACCAAAGATTTCTTAGGCTCATTTTCCCCTTCATTAAAAACTTCTTTGTGATCTAGTTGGTACTGACCAGTGGCATGGATAGAATGATTCTAATTTCCTGAAGGCCAAGGAAGTTCCAGTGCAACACCAATAACAGAATTTCTCCTACTACTTCTCTTTCATGACTAATTCATGTCGTGTCTGATAGGGCATCCAAGAATGTTGCTACTTTACAATATAAATTACTATTCACTGGAAAAAAAACCCTTGGGTTGTTTGTTTGTTGGTGGGTTGGTTGGTTGGTGTTTTTTTACATGTCACCAGAATAGATGGTGAACAGAGAACAGACTGACAAACTAATGCAGAATGGAAACAGCAGCTTGGAACTAAACAGTTCAAAGTCCCCATTCATCAACTTCTGGTGTCAACAGAAGTGAAAGTGAGAGGAAAATTCTCAAGAATGCCCACAGAATTTGTTTCTTTTTTGTTGTCTGAGAAATGATTGGATGTACAAGAAGGCATGGAGACAACTCTATTTTATGTGGTTTATCTCATTTCTGTAAGTTGATTTGGCTGCTCTGCCCACCAGTCCTTGGTATAAACTCTTCTCAGCTTTAAGACTTCAAAGAAATCTTATAGGACTCACAGCCGTTTAAATGCCTTAAATATGAAAATCTGATCTACAGTCTCTTTTTGCATGATAAATGCTGAGCAGGGACCTGACTGAAATAATGGAAAGAACATATGTTCCATATGCTGTATGCTCACAACCTGTCTAAATTACTAGATACCACCTCAATCCACCTGTGGCTGTACAATATTCAATTTTAAATACCCATGCCTGTAGCAAAAGCTGAAGTCAGCAGGAACAGAATGTGTCAACAAGGGAAAAGCAAAACTAATCACTGGTGATCTAGCTCTGACTCCAAGTGTTGCCACAAACCTCCAGTGTGGCCAAGGGCAGGTCAGACCATATACAAGAGTATATTGTACCTCGTAGGCATCTCAATAGCATGTCTTCACTGACTCATATGGAGCCAAAGGGAAATGCCTGAGAGGGCAGGACTCTGATTCTCCCCTGCTCTCCTGGCCCCTGCAGGTACAGGGACTAGCTTTGACATGCCATCAGTCCAAGCATGGCCCTGAGGTGCTCTGTACATCAGTCCATCCATGGGGATTACAGGTGCTGTCAGCAACTTAAATATGCCTAGAAGCAGGAGTCTACAAAGATAGATGAAAAAATCCCTCTGAACCAAGCGATCTGAGGTGTTGCTTCAGCACTGTAGAACACACATGCTTGCTGTGCCATGAAAGGCACCAGGGCACTAGCCAGTGTCCGTCGGGGAGCTGCAGCAGGGGTATTCTCTGCAGGCTGCTGCCTCCTCAGCTCTACTTTCAAGCTGGGCCCGAGCCAAATTCATAGACCTGTGTGGCTTGCTCCAACTGTGGTCTCTCACAGAGGGGAATTTTTGCAGCTGACAGAGTTAAATCCAGCTCTGACCCTGCCACTGCTCCGAGTGACAGTGAGATTGAGTTTGCCTATTCAAGGTGGTGGTGTCCTACTCCAGATATTACTTGCTTGCTTTATTTCCCCTTCTTCCCTGTGAGGTCAGGAAACATTTATTTCATAAATATCTCTAAGAAGCTTAAAATAAGCCTTATCTTCTGCCACAAACTCATGCTATTATGTTTATAGCAAGGCAAATACAACGTCAGCTCCTGGCTGGGATGTAGCATTTGAATAGATGAGTATTAATTAAATACATGATTTAAAGCATCTGGAATCCTGCCCAAGCATCCATAAAGAAATTACAGCCTATTTTAACACATTCATGTATTTATTTTCTCTCTGTGTATATTCTGAAAACCAGGAGACAGAGGTGATGCCCCACACCTTAGTCTAATATTTTACAAACACTATCTTGATGTCTAGAAGCAGATCTCTCCAAAATGTGAATTTTAGCCTCAGTTTGTAGCTAGGAAAACTGAGGTGTAGAAAGGTTAACTGGGATTTGTTCAAGATCATAAGAAAAGATTGTGATTTTCCTTCCACACACTAGCTTTTTGCTGTCTCTTGTCTATCCCATAATACTTTCAGCAAGGTTTAATTCGTGATATAGTGAATTGAGTTAATAGATGCAAACAGCATGAATTCACTTCAAAAATGTATGGTTTAGAGATCAGACGAATTTGCTCCCCATGAAAAATTTGAACTGTCTCTTTGATTCAAATGCAGAAATTGTGCTAGATGGCAGAAAACCCAAAATCTCTAGTCCATCAGTCTTCATTAAAAGTAACTTAAATACAAATATCCTCTTCCAAAAGATATCAAAGTAAACCTGTTATGTACAGCCTTATTTTCCTTCTCAGAAGTGAGATGTGATAATAAGCAGTGTAATGGGATTGCTCTGACAGCTTTAGGAGCTTCTAGCATGGGCTCTTCACGGGCTGCTGAAGTATTGGAGTCCAGTCTCCTTTCCACAAGCTCAGCTATCCCACTGAAGACACAGCTTTGTTTCCACCATCTTCTGAGCCTTACAGGAGTGCATAGGGGCAGCTAATATCTGGCTGCTCAGTTCTGGGTGACAAACTTCATTCTAAAAGCTAAGGAAGAGAAATATTCCAATGGAATATATGTCCTATCCATCGTCTTTTTCCAAAAGCAGACTATGCACATTATCTATGTGAAACTATGCAAAAGAAATTATTAAAACAGATGTTTTTGTCACCTAGCCAATTCTGTAACTAGTACAAGCTGGAGTTTTGAACTGTATAGTCCAGCTGCATGTGCAGTTCAAAGATAGTCCAAAAATGAAGCTTCATAGTCTTAAATAGTTCACAAGTTAGAAATGTTGCAGTAAGAAAATTGTACGTCCATTCTTCTTGAATCTCCTTTGAAAGCAATCTGCCCATATTTCAAACTTCCAGCCTAAACTTAGAGCTTTTCCATCCCTTAACCTCCTCACTCATGGACTGATCAAATTTGGCCTATTTGTCTCACAGATTGTCTACATAAACCAATGCCTATTGCTGCTTTGTTTTTCCATCAGTTCTCTTCCACAGTGGCAGCTCCCAGGCAGCACAAGGCTGGGTGACCCAGGCACACCACTGCCAGTACACACCACACGTATTGCAGATTTCCATCAATTCTTACTGTACAGGTGTCACTTGTGTTTCTGATGAAAAGCAGAGATTCTCATTCTACTCATATCACACAATATACATTTAATCTTTTTGTCTAAGTAAAGATATTTCTGAAAGACGCATAATGAGGGTTTTTTTTCTATAAACATTACTGTGTTTCTACATAAATCACCTATGTGCCCAGCTGTCCCTATGCATATTGCAGCATGCCTTCTAAATGTAAGAGCTGCATGATTCCTGCCTCTTAATTTTTCTAGTGCCAAAAAAAAATGCCAGCCATGTTGTGGGGTGTGGATTTCCAAGTTGTTTTATTTAAATGCATTTTATTCTTACTAACCATTTCTAGTATTTTTAGCAGGCAGGTTACATATTTTCAGATTGTCAGTTATATTCCTGGAGGCATATGTTTCAGTTATTTAAGTTTGCACAGAAGCTGGAAAGGCTCAGTGAGACATCTCAATACTATCATAACTGTGCCTTTGGTATGGATTCGCTGATTAATATCACTGCCTACATAGTACATATAAGCATCTGAACCAGAGAGCCCCTTAATTTCTTTTATAGCCAGTAATGAATTAATCAGTATTGTCACTGGAGTTTGCCTTGAGTCACCTTGCTCTAAAGCAGAAACCCATACGTACCCAGATGAATCACCTGGACTCCATGGACTGACCACACAATGTGTGTTCTGGGAAGCTGTGCATGATACCCCTCTGTGGCCACCCACAGAGAGATGTAGCCAGAGATTAGTCCTACTTCAACTTTGTCATGGAGCTGTACTCAGTGGTCTTTTGAGAGAAAGGTGTATAACAGAGACTGTGAACTTACCTTCCTAATTCCTTGTGATGAATCATTTCCATAGGCTGATTACCTTCAGCTTGAGGAAGAAGTGCTAGTTCAAACCAGTTTAGGATCTGACCCACTCAGTTCTTAGTATTGAGTATCAGGGATTTCAACCACAGCCAATTTATCAGGCAGATTTTGTCATGTAAATGAGTTGTAATCAAACCAAAGATCCACTCCTATCTTAAAATGTCTTTATATACATGGAGTCAGTCAAGGCAGGGCAGACTTTAAAATTTCATTACTCTTTCAGCAGGGCAAAGATGGGCTCAGGTACAGATGTTCCTGAGCAAGCCTGTCCTTAGTTTTAAAGGAAACTTGGTACCTCTTGGTACCAAGGTACGTCCTGGCCAAACCTGGACTGCTGTAAATGGGTCTCAAAATGTTAAAAAACTTGTATTTTCATATGTGTCTGAAAAGAAAGGGTGCTTGATTTGGTTGTGTTTGCATTTTGCTTTGAGAAATGAAACCATGTTCTTAGGTCAGCTCATCCTGTGGCCAGCCTAAAGTGAATAAAGACCTGAGCCGACAAATTGTAAATTAAGCCAGGCAACACAAGTGGTTTCCATGTTATTGAACCGGCAATGTTTCTCACAGAGGCAGACTTATTTTGGTCCAGCAGAAAAGGGAATAATTAGTTTTGTGTTTTACCTGCTCTGATCTTGGAAGAGGAGGGAACTTTCTAATTGAACAGTGAGGAAAAGGTGCGAAAAGGAGAAGCTATTGCACAGGAAGCTGAGCATGGCCTCTGCTCTTCCTGTGTGAAGAACACTGTGCTGCCTCATGGCTGGCTGAAAGCAAGCCATGTTCTTTTGCTGTTCTATTGCACTTGAGATGGGCAGAGAGCAGAAGGAGAATTCCCACCTGCTGAAATCTGCTCTGAGCAGCCCACAGTATGCTCTTCTACATGCTACCAACTGGAATTCCCTGTCAGAAAAATTTTCATGTTGTTGAGAACTTGTCTTTGCTACTGGAAAATGAAAGTGATCTGGGTTCAGTTCATTCTGTGGAAGAAGCTACAAACATTTTACTTCTAAGTGGGTCTACAGGACATTGCACTCAATTTCTTTCCAAGTCTGCTGTTTTCCAGGATTTAGACACAACATTCTTCTCCCCTTAGCCTCTTTTTCAGGTCTGAGTTAATTGGGGTACATTTCCATAATTCCATGCCAGTTTTCTTCTAGCAAAGCCCTGATATGCATACCTAATCATGTATAAGGAATAGGGAACTGGCTATAAGGGAGAGGGAACTGGATGCACAGGGGTGAAATCAGCTTCCAACCTACAACCTTCTGGCAGTAGTACTCAGGATAAGAAAACAGCTGAGCTGGCTGAAGTGCAGTGCTTTGATTATTGTAGCAAACCACAGTGAAATAATCTGATTTCATGGATGCCAATATTTTATAAATGTAGGGGTTTTTGAATTATTTCCCTGACTCCTAATTTCTGTTACATAAAGTGACACAACAGAATTTCCTTTAACAGAGAAATTCCAGCCCTGAGCTAACTAAGATGTGATGTGTATACAGCATACCACCAGCATGAGGAGGAGACCTTGTGGGTTTTACTGAGGTTTGCAAGTCCTTCACCTAAACCAAATTTATTCTCAAACTTCACACAACTGTTTTAACAAAGTTACAGCAAATTCCCCTGTATATATCCAAATCTCATAATACCTGAAGACAGTGAGAAGTCCTTTCCACCCTGCAGCTAAGGCTCAGCCCTGGGGTGGTTTCTTGCTCTGCTGTTAATGTGTCTAGACTGGTCCCTGAACCTTGCTGCTTACTATCCAAGAGATCATCTTGAGGTGAGGCTCAGCAGGGACATAACAATCCCAGTATGAGCACTACAAGGCTGTTGCCAGTACAAAAATAAAGCAGAACCGCTAAAAGCACCTTTTGTGACTGTGAGTTCTTGAACAACCACAGGTTATTGCAAATTAATACCTAGCTTCTCTCCAAATTCAGGTATGGCTGGTCATCAGTTCACAGTATACACAAAAAGCTCTGGAACTGGAAAAGCAGATTGCTGGAGGAAGATACATGCTGGTCTACCAAATGCAAAGATGCATCCTGTCTTCAGGCCAAGGGTTTCATTTCTGCATTAGTGGTTGGCCTGAGGCCCGTGTTATGTTTATACTCAGAGCACATACTGCCTCACACTGAAGAAATGGCTTTCAGAACTTACTGGAGCATCAGGAATTAGTAACAAACTACTAGCATTCTGCATCTCCTCCTCAGATTAGTCAAAACTCCGTAAAGGCCAAATCAAGAGCCTTTTCCCAAAGACCCATTCCTAGAATTTACCATTACTCTGCTATAAGCTGGGACAAAGCCCTGAGGATATCTGGAGAGCTGTGTGAAGACCTGTCCAAAAATAAGAGTATCCATAAAACACACAATTACAGGTAACTAGTTTTTGGAGTTACGGAGCATAAAGTTAACCAGGTAACATCTTATACCAGTTATTAGTGCAGAAAACTTCACTAACCATTCCATTCTGAGCACAACCTGCAGACATCTGATACCAGACACATCAACCATCACTGCTATCTCCAATGAGAATATTGCCATGCCAGCTGTATCATAAACCCTGTTCCTATGATTCATGGAGAAAGACCCATAGTGGATACCATTTGCAGTAGGAATCCTGTACCTGGATTTCCCTGAGCCATGGAGTCATAGATGAGTTTGCAGGTCTTTAGCAAGATAGCAATTTTCTTTTCTGGAGAGTAGGTCTTGTGCATGGTCGCAAACTTGTGAAGGATCTTTTCCAGCACAGCAGTTTCAGGCACACTGGTTGTGATGCCCAGGTCAGTGGTAGTTGTGTTTTGTATCACAAGTTGGTTCTCTTTCAGCTGCTGTAAAGATCCATCTTTGTTGTGTATTTCTTTTAAAGAAGAATTAATGGCTTCCTTTAAAGGTTTCAGGACACATTTATACAAAGCTGTCTCAGCAATCACTTCTGCATAGAGAAGGGAGAACACAAAAACACATAATAAATAAGCAATGCAGTAGTACAAGTGAAAGTAAAAGTCCTAAGGAAGCATGTGTGTGGTTATTCAAGCACTACTACATAGCTGTGAGAAGGGTACAGAAATTACATCCCAGAAAGTAAACATTTCATTATCAACACTATCCAGAAGTTCCAAATGGACTTGAGATGAACATCAGTGTGTAGTCTCTGTCACTGGAGCTGTAGGAGGTCTCCTGCTACCAGCAGTCCCTGCTCTCTTTGCCTGACTGCTGGCTAACCAGCATGGCATTGCCAGGCAGCAGGAAAACCAACGCTGGGGAGAGAAGAGGAATCTCACCTAACTGTGATTTTTTTTCACAGCTCTGTCCTTACAGATGCCCAGATGCCATTCATCTCACATCTCTTCTGACCTCTCCTTCTGACTTGCTTGAGATATTCACTTTGGGATGAAATTAATTGCACCCACAAAGCACCCCTTTCTTTCCTCAAAGCAGCTGCAGCCACCAGCTCAGAGACAGACACCAATATCTGGTCAGAAGTTTCTCATCATTACTGCTCAAGGGACTCTAAATTACTATAAGACACCTATAAGACACCTCTTATGCCACCTGTGGAGGTGGAAATAGTACAAGTGGGTTGAGCATTTGCTTAATATTTGGCTGAAGATTAAAAGTAGCATAAGAGACTGTGAGGAAGTCTGTTGTCTGATTCCTAGAAACCAGAGGCAACTCCTCGAGGACTAAAGGGACTGCAAGAGATCCTCTTGTTGCACTGAGGCGAAAAGGTCACTGGCAAAAGAGTTCATCTGCTCAGGCAGTGAGGAATGAACCAGAGGGCAGTAATATTTATATATTCAACATGCAAGTATTTTAAAAAATCCAGAGAACCAATCATCCTGAAGCAGGGCAAATTCAAGTGGTAAATCTTCAAGTGGAATCCCTGTCCTCCACAGATGAAGACAGTCCCGCCAAAGTTGACTGGGCCACATCATGCTGTTAAGGAATCATCAGTGAACAGGGTTAGATACAGGGCTAGAACCAGGCATGTCTGTTGGAAGATGGTGGGATACTTGCACACAAGCAGCTCTACCAAGTGTAACAAGGACACTTTCCTTTCCACTTTCATTAGTCAAGATTCAAGACAGACTTCTTTGTTCTGTCCCCACACTCCCCACCTTGAAGAAAGAGGTTATTAGGACAAAGATTGAAGGCGTTATGTAAGGTGCCTAGGAAGTGAAACTGCAAGTTCCCTGTCCTAGCTATGACAGGGGCTGGCTGCGGGTCTGTTCTGCTGGGGATCTGTGGGATCATGTGAAGCCTTTGCTGGGGGAGAAGGAAATCAACAGAGCCCACTGAGACTGATGTGGACTGCCTTTTACTTCTGGCTCACCACTTAGCCGAGTCCCTAATACTACATACCTAATACTGAATACCTCATACTTTAGCATCTCCTGGAATCCCTGGTCACTCCTGTGGTTCACTCCATATTCTGGGTCTTCCAGCTCCCCACTTGTTTTAAGCCGACTTAAGTATCCACAAATAGCTCTGCATTGATTCTCAGGTCCTCAAGAAACAGTTTTAAGCTTTCAAAGGAGCATGTGTGTGCGTGCTTGCATGTTTTTTTCTGGCTGTACAGCTTTCACTGAGATAAAAAGTCCTACAGCTTTTTTAATATTCCCTCATGAATATACATTAAATAGACTGGTCCAAGTCTTAGCAAAGAGAGAAGTAACACAATAGTCCCTCACAGGATATGAATGAGAAGCAATTAAACATCTGTAAACAATTACAAATAATATTTTTTCTCCCTAAAGGCAAATTATATCTATGGCAAAGAGGTGAACACTTCATTTTGGAATTGGCAGTAGTCTTGCAACAGACAGCTGTTCTGTACCTCTGAGCTCTGAGGAGCACAAAGCAGAATCAAATGATTCCTTCAACCTGCCACTCAAAATCATCATAGTCTTGTCCCTTCCTGTGAGTCAGTGATTGACCTCTAAACTTTATGCCACATGCAGGGAACTCCCTGCATCCATAATGAATCTCCGTCCTCGTAGCAGAGCAGTGAACATGGAAGGCCATGGGAATGCAGCTGTGAAGGGGAAAGTTTACAATTGTGTTTCAAGTGAATTCAGCTCTGTGTGTACAAACCTATGTGTATACATAAACACACATGTACACACACATATACATATATATATATATATATATATATATATATATATACATACATGTATGTCTCTAATACACACAAAGACACATCTCTTCAGCTTAAACTCTTCCCTTTAAAACATTCACAGGGGGATTTTTCCCCTCATTGTTCTTCAGGCTTTAGAGCTGTTCCTCCAAGCACTGGAAACCACAGAGCAGATTTCAATTCATGCTACTTAGGTTTTAGGAGATGGTTTATAATTCTGTAAAGCAGAGCATGTGTCTGCATAATTCTGTCTCCCTCCTCACCCTCCCAAACCATGCCCAGGGATAAGTAAACCACGGTTACCTACCTAACTGTTCCTCAGTGTAGGAAGCTGGGTCTATCAGAGATTTCAACTCAGTGCTCTGCACTAAGTAACTCTTCAGCTGAGTCATCATCAGCCGGATCTCTTGTAGCATCTCTGTGCTGGAGCTCTGCTTTACCATCATCTCTAAACTGTACACTCTGTAGTCCCGCACCAGGTTGCCAAAGTATGAATCCTTGTCCTGTGCCAGCTCCACTATCTTCTTCTGCAACTTCCTGTCACTAGACAAAAAGACTGTGAAGACGTTGGACAGGTTCACCAAGGACAGCCTGTTTTTGGCCTTGGCCAAGATCACAGAACGTGTCTTTTTACCAGTAGAACTACTCAGTATCTCCAGGTCGTCCTCTGTGCTGCTGGTGGAGTAGGAGTCTGGCTCAGATGTTGATGCCTGAGCCATGGTGCTGCCTCCCAGGTCCTCCAGGGACAAGTGTGAACCCTCCAGTTCAGCTGAGCTGATGGATTTGTGGCCATGTCCCAGTTCAGTCTTGGTGTGTGTGCAAGTGGCACCACCCATCGCTGTAGCTGGGCTGCCCTTGCACACAGCCTGTCCGGCGGCCACGGCCGTCTCTCCCACTGTTCTTTGCTTCAGTTGGCAGGAGCTGGAGGTCCTTGGTACTTGGGAAACCCTCTTCCTTCTTGGTGGTGGGATAGGAGGTGACTTTCCTTTCTCAGTGGCATAGCTTTGTATCTTAGGCATGTCCTCCTTCTTCTCTGCAGGTTCAGGCCTTGCCTTCTGAGACTGTGATACAGCCCTTTTGGGAACCTCCCCAGGAATTTCCACAGCCTTGTTGCACAGCAAGGTTTTATCTCTGCTCTCTGCACTTTTATCTTGGTTTTCTTCTGTCCCTTCCCCTTTCAGCGTTTCACAGCTTTCAGGATTACCCACACAGCTCTCCTCTGAGGTCCTCTCACTCAGCCGCCTCCGCGGGGGAGCAGCGGGCTGGGAGCCCTTCTTGGGGCTGGCGGCCAAGGGCTCATTGGCTGAGCAGCTCTGCTTCCTTCCTTCTTTATCGTCACCGCCCTCAATTTTCATTTCTTCAAGGCTCTTTCCTAGTGGCTTAATAAGTAGCTTGTTTTCTTCATAGACAGTCTTGGGGTCCTGTGGGAGCTTCAGGGAAGATTTCTGAATGAGGGCATGAGAAGGTGGAGGGGGAGGAGGCCGTCGAGGAGACCTCCTTTCAGTAAGCATGGTGGCAGAGGGGAGATCAATGCTCCCAGAGTGGCCTTTAGGAGAAGGTAATTCTGGAGGACAAGGATTACTGTACTCTTCTATAAAAATAGGATTCACGAACCACAGCCTGTCATTTCCTATTGACAGCTCAATTTCACATGAGCAGTGGTTTGTGCTACTCGCAAAACACTGGGTAGATCTTAAACTGTCTGCCTGGGATGTACTGAAAGCTGAGTCTTTTGCAGGGTGGGATAAATCCTGTCTTCTGTGGTTTAAGTAGGAATCCCAGAAATCTGTGAAAAAAAAAATCTGTGAGAATTTTAGCTGCTAATGATATGTAGAAAATCTACTTATTGTTAAAATAAATGGTACACAAGTCTAAATGTTGCATTCTCAAACCTCTGCACAAAAGAGTGTGAAGAAAGAGTTGCCTTTTGTGGATGTGAAATTCTTCAAGCCAGGGCATAAGCTCAGAAGCTTCACCAGAATTCTCTCCCCTGTCAATTTTAGGACACTTACCTAGTGAAAGTTGTTAATGCTGTTCAGCATATTCAGTACGAGCAGGAAAGTACAAGTAGCAAACACAAATGGTTGTGAAAAGGGATCTGTGCTTGCTCAGTGATCACAGTCCTCCAAATGCAAATAGCTGTGGATATCTGAGGACAGGATGTGAAGACCCCAGGCAAGTTGTGTCTGCCTCTTGCTCACAACAGTAAGGTGCAGATCTGAGATAGACAGCCAGGATCCAACATGCACCAAGAGAAAACAGCTGAAGATGGCTCTACTATGCAGAAAGCTCAAGTGACAGTGTGCTCTACACAGAGGTCTGATCCTGCTTGGCAGTACAATCAGTCTGGAAACATGATTTTAAACATCTTCCCCAGATTAGTATTACTATAAAGTCTATAGTTTTGGATGACTTTATCTATAACCATGGCTACTCTGCCTTGCACCTTGCCTTGAGACTGTCTGCCTGCAGGTGTCAGGGAGAAAAGATGATGCAAAAGACTGTACACAGGATGGATGTATGATGAAGGACTAAGGAATAGTTAACTGCTTCAGTGCCTTCAACTATGAAAAAGATAGTTACTCATATGCAGGTCATTCCTGTCAGAAACTTCTTCTTACAATTTGCCTTTTAACAGCTGTTTAAAAAAAACTACAAAGCATTGGTACATTTTTTTAATAGATTCAGTATCAAATCCAACTATTTTCCTTTCCCCCAAAGGTGAGGTTTCAAACCTGCCTTAAAAGTCTGATTGTTTGTGATTCAATATTAAAGCAGCTGATCCAGGGTCCACTAATGGAAGCATCAGGAAACAGGATCCAGCAAACCTCATATGTTCTGACCAAGGAAAAGGGTATAAAACACTGAGGGTATTCAGAGGATGAGAGCTGTATAGGTGCTCATAGATTTAGGGATAAGGGGAAGATGGGAAATCCTGGAAACACAAGGATGCAGACAACTAAATAACTATTTCAGCGTGCCTAAACACAGAGCTAACTCTGATGGCACACTTTTCTATGTGGATTTCAGGGGACACAATAGATGAACCCTGCCTTGTGCTTTGTATCAGAAGTGTCTCCCTGCAAAAACATCACATGCTGAGTACAAGAGAGAATGGATGGGGCTGCACACATATATGGGATGACCCATGGTACTGAGCATGGGGTACAGCTCTCAGGTCAAAAGGTGAGCTAAAAAGGTGAGTCTATTCCGATCAGGATAAAATTGCCTATTTAGCTTCTTGCAGCCTAGTCTAGTGTCCATGGCAAATTTGTCTTTATAAGCATTTCAGCATATTACCTTAGGGTGACTGATGTTAGAATGCCTTGCTCCCTGATTTCTTACTGTGACAAGGAGAAGAACAAAGGAGTTAAAAATAATAGTGTTACTAGGAACAACAAGCACTCTTAACAACAGCATTTGGGAATAGACATGCAGATGAAACTGCATATACTAACACAGTGCTGCCAACCCCCTCACATCTAAGACTGGCTGGGGTACCATTTTCCTTTAGCTCTCCAGCTCTACTTCATATCAGCAAATGCAGGGCAGAGGAAGTTGTTTTGAGTCAGAATGTAAGGCTGTGAAGTCTCATGGGCTGAGGAAATCGTGAGTAAACTGATCTACAGAGGGGAAGTTGGTAATTTTTCTCAGTAGTGGTCAGGATAAGGCACTGTGATGAAAATGCAAAGCTCCACTCAGGCTGGGAAGGAACAGGTGATGTGGTTCTACTAACACAGCTGCTTCAGAGGAGACATTTCCCAGCACAGCCACACTGTCTCACACTGCAGAGAATGATCATCTCCCATTGCTGCCCTGGTTCTTCCCTTATCTTGCACTCTGGGAGGGATAATTAAGCAGCTCTTGGAGTCTTTGGCATGTCTGTGATGGTATGTGCTCTTTGTGCAGTGCAATCATGCTAACTCTCCTGCTAAAATAACTTCTGTACCAGTGAGGTCAGGACTAGAGGGCCTGCAGTACATCCTCTGTGACAACATACAGAACAGCCAGATTCTTTGTGGAACAATTCAGCTGGCAGATAGATATCTTACTTCTATCCCCTTGAAACATGTATTACTTTGGCATAAATACAAAGAAACATATGAGAATTTCAGACAATGATTTGTTTCCTTTGGAACTGCCACTTTAGGCAGCACTTCATTGTTTGTGTACCCATTTGTTTCCACAAAATTTTGTTCCAGGAAGCAATAAACAGCATCTGTCAGTAGCTGAGCCTGTTTGACTCTACTAAGACAGCATGGCACCTCAAGAAGCAGCATCATTTCCCAGGAAGACTGCACACAACAGCAGGTTTTCGTCCATTGTCAGAAACTTGCCTGGTATGAAACACACCATAACAAATGCATTTCCAAGCCTCACCACTTTTATGACCACCAGTACAGGAGAGAAGGAAAAAGACTACAAACAATATTGCTTTGGTGCTTGTGTTTTAACTAATCTCCTATTTCAGAAGTTGCTGGAAACTGTTGCCTGAATCAAGATAGCCTCTGCTGGCTCTAATTAGACTGAAGGTTGTAGATTCATGATACACTTCCTACATTTTAATCCAAATTGTTGAAAAAATTCAGTTTGCAACTTGTTATCTCAAGTTGTAAAGTACCTTTTTATCGACAATAAGTGCTGTCTGGACACCCATATAAAAAGATGCTTTGAAAAACTGGAACGTACTCAAAATAGAGGATGCTGAAAGTGTTAGAGGCAAATCTTGAAATTCAACAAAACCCCCTGAACTGAAACCAGTGGGGTTTGCCCATGCCTTCTGGGAGGTATGATGCAGAAGATCCAAAAATAGTGACAGTGCTCTAATAACTATCTCTAAATGAGCTAACTCTTCAATTTTCTCCATTGTTTGTCTATTTCAATACCTGAAGAAAAACTGAAAAATCAAGGAGCATGAAAGTGGCTAACTGAAGTAGTTGTCTCAAGTGGAGTGTGTTAAATGAAAAGAAATAGAAAGGAGGCCTCCTTTAGTTAACAGAATTGGTTTTCCTATCTGTAACTTTATACATCTCATCTAAAATTTGCTTGTTTGGTGCTGTCACTAAAAATAATATTCCTTTTTGCATGTGATTAGTTTGAGGTGAGAGAACATGTTGGGACGATACATATTTCTCTACCAGCTAGAAAACCTGCAGGAGGAAGCAGAAATATCAAAATTCAAAAATATCACACTTTCATCAGCACTGCCCCCACACATCAGGAGAAGTTGCAAAGGTGTTTTCCATATAGCTCAGATGCCAGCTACTTCCAATGTGTATTAGTTATCCCAAGAGGTTGTGCAGCACTTAAGCTGCTGAAAGCTGCAGCTTACCCAGACTGCAGGTACCACACCCTGGACAGAGATCCAGGTGGAGGTTTATGGCCAGAAGGCAAGTGCCCTTCTTGCCCTTATAGCATCCTGCTATAAACATAAATATCATAAACATCTTCCTTTTGCATTCAGACCTCTTTAGCTATTCCAAAGACAACAGTTCATCCATCTTCCAGTTGCATTATGTCTGTGCAAGGCACCATTGTTCTCACAAGTCCAAGGAAAAATCTGATTGCTTTGAGGGACTTACCTATCCCCAGACTAGAGATAATTTCAAGGTCTTGAAAGCTACTGGCTTCTAATATTGCTTCTGGCAGCTTAAGGGTAAAGGGCAGCAAATCCCTGTGGAAACAAACACAATATAAAAACAGCAAAAGGATCAACCCTACAATTGTTAGGAACTCCAGACTTCACATGGTTTTAGTGATTGGATTGGTTCACAATTTCAGCTGTGCTCTGCAAAGTCATGGTTGGTAAGGAATTATGGACATTGTGCCAGCGTGAGTTGCTCTGATTTCACAAAAGATCACCAGCTTTTGTGGTGATGCTTCATGCCATAACACTGGCTTAATCACTGTGTCTTGGCTCTGTCCTCTGAAAACAGCATGAAGGCTTCTCACCTCAGGGGAGGGCACAAGGGTTGAAATATCTTCCCATTAAAAGTTAGGTATGGCAAATTGTAATTATTTTAATTAGAAAAGCCAATCTTTTTCATGTGGAAAGGATTTGAAGTCCTTTTTCTTTCTGTTCATCCCTCTCTCACTACTCTGCTTCCTCTTTTAAAAATGTCTGTAAGTGTAAGGCATGGATACACAGCAAGACACAGAGGGACTGGGGAAGGAAGACCCTGCCTGGGGAAAGGTGACCCCTAGGTGAAGGGACAGCCAGTGAGAAAGTGCTGCATGATACTGAGAAAACACATATCCCTCTAACTCTCCACTTTCAGACTTCTGAGTGCTTGGCTTCTGGAAAGATGCTGTATTTCTACTGAAAAAAAAAAAAAAAGAAAAAAGATTTCTGAGTTTATCAGAGGATGTTGGCTGGGTTTCACTGAAGCACAGCCTAAGTCTCAAGCAATTTAACAGAGCACTTTTTCTGCCAGTGAACTGTTCAGGTCTATATCTTTCACAGTGACAATTTGCTAACCCTGTTCGTGCCTCTATTCCTATTCTAACAAGGACTAGAAAAGCCAATCCCCAAATGATAGCAAGGAATGGTGTAGGATCATTTTACACATAAAAATTTTACAAAATATTCTACATGGTACAAGGAATCGTTATAGAAAAAACTGGCCTTGTGAGTAGGAGGTCTCTGCTACACAAACGCACACCCCAAAAAAGCACAGGACTGCAGACCTATCTGTTGACAGATGAGTGCAGGGGGTCTATTTCTGACCTCTTTAACAGGTGACCTTACTGATGTTTTGTGTTTTCTGTGGGTTCTCTGTGCACTGCTGAGCACTCTGTTGTCTGTGCACTGCTGAGCACTCTGTTGTCACACTGACATTAACTGATGTGTTCCCTGGCTTATTATTTTTTCATGGAAGATATGAGGTTTAAAAGAGGAAAAGGGTCCATTTACCTTCTGCTTTCTTTGTTATTTTATATGCATGAATGTTTCCCCTTTTTAAAAATATGGTTTTATTAATGGGGAGCAACTTGCAGACCAGCCACCAAGTCACCTGTTACCTACAGGTAAGTAATACATCCAGGCAAAAGTTTTTTTGAGAAGAGCCTGTCAGCCCTGAAAAGCTGTTTCCAGCTATTCATAGACAATTTACTACATCCCTGTTCTCAGGCCTCTACATTCACCATCACAGAGAGCTCCTATAAGCTGCCAGCAAATGGTCAGTGTCTTTTTATTACCTGCTTCTCTCAGAAAATTATTCCCTTTTTATCTTGTCTTTTGACAGTAGCCTGGAAAATCACACGAACCATATTAATGTGTATTTGACACACAGAAACATCTATAACAGGAGTGAATAGAATAAACCTTTCTTTCTTTCTTTCTTTCTTTCTTTCTTTCTTTCTTTCTTTCTTTCTTTCTTTCTTTCTTTCTTTCTTTCTTTCTTTCTTTCTTTCTTTCTTTCTTTCATCTCTTTCTCTTGCCATGATCCTTTTTGCAGGAAAGCACTTGTGAGCATATTTTCTCTGACACCAGCCACTTACTAGAAATGCCCAGTTCTATTTTGCATTTGGGCTGTTCTTTGCTTAGGTGAGAAAGAAATCTTTACAAGGGCCTGGGGGTTAACTTATGTCCCTTCTATAGGGTCTGCACACAACTAGATGGCTAAATGTCTATTAACTTATGAGTGTGAGGTGGAGCATTGTTTCTTGTATGCACGTAGGAGTTGTGGCTCAGTAGTGTTGAACTCAGCTGGCTGCAGAGTTCAGAATAGTGGGGACTGGCTAGATAAGTTATAGCATACTTTATCCTACCCCAGACAGCCTCTTCCTACTGTGTGACCTAGCCAAGTGACTAATGTGACTGCCTTGTAAACATAGCCAGAATTTGCCTTCTCCTCCTAAAAGGAAATAACTACTTTAAGAGTCATGTAATTTTATACAGAGGAAGTCAAAAGTCTACAACCAACACACAGCCAGGCCTGCTGTAGTAGGAATGGTGTAAGTAGGTGAGGTATTGCTGCAGTGTGCCAAGCACAAGGACACAGATAAGACAAGGCTGCAGATGTATGGTTTTAATCACACAGAGGGGCTCATCAGCTGCTGATCAAACCTTGCACTAGTGAAAATGACATTACAGGTCTTTCCTGTACCATCTTTCTGTACCCATTATTCTTGGTATTTCTGTGCTGACTTTGTTTTCACTTTAAATTTTAGCTAAAGAACATACATTGTTTCAGGACTACTTTCCTTGACAGATTCCCCATAGGTGACTAAGTGCTTTGAGTCACCAACAGTCCAACACCAATTGTCCATTAGCAGGTTTGATAAATTGCTACCAGGTTTGTGTGTGTGTGTGTGTGTGTACACTTAAAGCTTTAAATAAATAGTTAACTAGGGACCCTTCTTCCTCCCTGCCCTCCTAGCCTCAGTTCTGTGGAAGCCTCCCTATGGACAAAGCTTTCAGCTGCAGGGAAAGCTGTGCTTGTGGGGTGTTCTGGCCCTAATGTAGATACAAGCATCTGAAATATCTTCTGGTCTGGCAGGCTGGAGGGTAGCAGAGGAAATGGAGGGGTCTGTGCTGGGACAGGGGAAGAGCAGACTGGAGGGGAGAGCAAAATGATTGAAATGATTGTGCCATGGAAACAAATGAATCCAACTCACCTGCTGACACAGTAGAAGGCAACAAGTTTGAAAATATCCTCAAATACAAGGACAGATCCTTCCAGGTACAGAACTGGTGAAAAATAGAAAAGACAGTCAGCAGCTCTTTTCTTTGAGCTACACAACACAACAAAACAAAACAAAACAAGTAGGTTTGGCTGGCACATCTTGTGTTCTGTGACTGTCCAGTAGTTGCATGGACTAATATGACAAAGCATAAAGAACTGGCTGCAGGTTGCCAAATGCAACAAGATTCTTCAGGGAGACACTAGAGAAGAAATATCTCAGCCTGGCTTTCTGAAAGTTAGCTCAAGGTATTGAAGTGTTGTGACACTAACAGAAACAATGGAAAAAAAAACCCCTCCCAGTTCACTTCCTGAGGGATTGTTACAAGCCCATATGTCTCTAAGGATGTGCATATCCGCAATACATACAGGGCTGACCTTGTGACTTTCCATGCTGGAACCTGGTTCAGTCTGGATGGACAAAGTGCTTTGAAGAAGAAAAAAATAGAAATTACTGTTTCATTACTGTGTGTGGGCTCTGACCTGGGTTACATAGGCAGTGTGAGCACAACCTATTTGCATCTCTTCTGTCTTCTCCCTCCTGTGGTGTTATTCAGTGACTGCACTTTCCTTTAAGTGGCAAAATACAATCTACCAAATTGCACAGTTCTTTAAGACGAGCTTCTTTATAATGACATGCATTTGGGCATTGTGTAGCCCAAATGTCACATGTTACTATAGAGTTTTTTGGCTTTTAAACTAGAAAAAAATCACTGGCCAGGGAGAAAGTTTCACCGACTGATAACCCAAGGCAGAGAGGAAGACCTGGATCTGAAGGAGAGATGTGTCCATCTTTGCTTCAGCCTTATAGACTCACAAACTCTATGCCTGTTTGTACACAACACACCCCCACAACAGACATTGACAAGAATAAGAAAATCTGCAGTGGATTCTCAGACATGCCCACTTACTGGTGGTAAAGAACCATCCCAAAGCTGCACTTCAGAGCTGCCACAGGAGCATGCCAGGAGTCCCTGGGGAGCAGCACCAGCTCCCACCCCCATGGCACCTCCCAGAGATGGTGTGCATCTTCCTTCACACTGTTCTAGCCCACAGGTCAGAGCTGTGGACACAGCTTCCTCAGTCAGCCGTGATTCATAGCCCTGTGAGCCATCTCCAGCCCCTTGCCATGCTTGCCTGCTGGTTGGTCTCCTGCAAAGAAGGGCCTCCAGCACCTGCAGGAAGGAGACATCCCCCTGGCTCTCCTCTCCCTCACCTCTGTGCCCTGGCTCTTGTTTTCCAGACAGCAGGTAATCCCCCTGCAAGGAAATGCTCAAGATTGTCTCTTGTTCAGGTCTACATCCCATTCCCCAAACCAGGCCTTTCCTCTTTTTACTTCTCCCTTTGTTCTAGCCCAGGCCCAGCAGGTTGCTATTTTGGGCTGAATAGTCCAATGTAGGCATTTTTTATAGAGACAAAGGCCATGTAATTCTCAACAGCCATTCCTAGCATCAGCTTATGTTGGATCAGCATGAACAGTTTAACCTCAGTGTATGCACCCATACCAGACTGCAAGGTGGAATTTAAAACATACTTCAAGTAAAACAATCCCTTTCCCTCACTTTTCTCTCACAACTGGAAAAATCATGTTTGGTGATTTTTTTCTTCTTCTTTTTCCATAATAAGAATCAAATTTCAGTCAGGAATTATCAAATCATCTACCATGAACAATTTCTTTAGTTTGAAACCCATCTGTGTTGCAGTTCTGACACAGGAAACAAAAATAAAGACAAAACCCAGTCCTGTTCTGGAGAATGAACCAAAACCCAAGAGTCTGAATTCATTCAAACCTCCAGCTATTAAATGATTATAGTTTTAAGGGAGTTTTTTTTCTGTCAAGAACCTCATGGTCACTTTGGCATTCTGAATTGCAGGTATCCATAAGAGAGCAGACTGCACCTGTACATGCTCACATATACGTGCAAATTGCTTGGATTGGGACTATTGATTGTTTCTGTGCCAGGAAGCTCTGCCTCTTGGGAGATTAAATGTTAGACAAAAAAATTAATAGTCTGAGTTCCTCTGTGTCAGGAGTTTCCACATATAAGTGCTTTGCCACTGCATAGCTACTTCTCCTCACATATATAGTTGAATTGTATAGAACACCACAAATCACCAGGAATTATACAGCTAAAGAAGACTAGGTATAAAAAAGCTGCTGAAGCTCAAGGACAGAAGTTTTCAGCAGGTGGTATATATAAATAGGACTGTCCCTGCTCTCAGAGGTCATAGAAGGTAACAAAACCAAGCACATTTCTCAGCAGGCTGGAATTCATCATACAGAGACCCACAGATCTCCTGGGACATTTTTGGGCAGCCTGCAAAAAAGTAAGAACAGATGGAAGAATAGTAAGAATAGTAGTTTAGATGTGTCATTACTCGAGGTACTAACACCATCAGGACCAATACTCAGCCCAAAATTTATTTTGAACTGTGGCCAATGTCAAGCAGCCTGCACAGGGTTGCCATGGCTACTTGTATCTGCTCCCAGCTCAGCACCCGTGGGGGAAGAAGCCTTGCAAACTCCTGTGGGGAAGATCTTCCCTGGGAGAAAATTTAATACTTTTCTCTTAACCTGTTTTTTCCTAGACACCTGCTGACACCAGCAGACGTCCCTGATAAGTAGTGCTTTTCTTTTGGATGGCAGACGATGGGTTCGATACAGGAACTTCTCTTGTAGGAATGGTTGTCATTCACCTGTGGAGACCATTATGTGCATCCTGCTGCATGTTTCTAATACTTGGAATGACACAGAAAATAGCAGTTTTGTACAGATAAAAGGGCTCTGCTGACTGGGACAATATTTCTCTCCCCCAGAGCCATTGCTGCTTTCAAGGCACCCTGCTCTGAGAAGACAATCAAGAAGAGGTGATTTTCTCTGGCTGTGGGTGTGTTGTGGGTAGCTGGGGACATTTCCTTGACATGCTGCACAGGGAGGGATCGTGATGCTGCCATTTATAGGAACCCATGATTTTTGCAGAATCTACAAACAGACATCTGCTAGACTGCTGTAATCCTGATGAAAAGTGCAGAGAAAAAAAAATCACTTTTCTTGGGCTTGTAAAACTAGATCCAGGGCACCTAAAGAACAAGGAAACACCTACATCTCACCAAAACAGTGCCAGAATGTCGAGAATATCATCAAAAGCAAGAGAAAAAATACGCTGGGCTCTGTGAGCCAAACATATTGCCACAGCATATTGAGTTTTACCTGATATTTAGAAGCCCATTGAAAAATGTCACCTTCAGGAAATAAAAGGGGAAATGTGTAGATCAGTGGGCAATTTTGAGTAGTCTGAAACAAAGAGATAAGAATTAATTGAAGTTCTATATGGGTGACAGAAGCATTAGCAACATGAATCAGTGGTTCATTGGTGACTATACTCTGTTTTTGTGTCCTTTGGCAACTTTGGCAACAGTAAATGAACAAAACATGGCCAGGTTATGAACTGTTATATATATATATGATTGTCTCATCTTCCCCTTTCAAACACCAGCATGCTCTGAAGAATATAATCTTTAGGTGCTGACTGGAATCTGTATTCATGTTCCCTTTTCTCTTTGGATCTCCCCATCATTTCTCCATCTGGATACAGATGTCTTTGAATCACACTGTCCCTGAGCATTCTGCCTTCCTTTCCTCTCCAATTTTTCCCCACAGAATTGTGTTTGCTAGTTCCATTGTTCTGGTCACATGGGCAAAACCAGCCAATTTCCATCTTATTGCTTACACAGGCTTATGGGACTCAATTACTTCAGCTTCTTCTTCTCTAGTGGCACTGTTAGTGCTATCCACTTGGTTTTTCATTTGTTTCTGGTGTCTGTGTAATATCTTCAGAGACATCTGTATTCAAAAACACAAATTCCTTATTCTGCAGCAGTTATGTTGACAGAGGACTACTGAGAGCACAACCATTCTCAGAAATCCTTCCTGGATGTGCTTAGATGTTCTCATTCTTACAGGTCTGGGAAACTGAGATTTATCATTATGGGTGTGATTCCAGTTTTCTTGTTTCTATTTTCAGATTATAAATTCATAGTCTCCTAATAAGAGGTATAAGTCTTTGGTTTAAGTCTCTGGTTTGATACCACAGTTGCCACCATCTTTGTAGTAAGCAGCACAGGCCAGCTTTGCTGCTGTTCTGCTACCCTCAGTGAGTAAACCTTGCTATGAGCACAGGATCACTCCGAGGCAGAAGCTTCCAAATTTCCTACTCCCAGAGAGTGACAATTCAAGCTGTTGCAGCTTAGCAGTTTCCTGCCACTGGGGAATGAGTCCTGGGTATTTTAATGGAGTGTTACAGTGACTGCCATAGCCCCAGTGCTGAGGCTGTTGTGTCTGTCACAATACACTGTGTTTTATCCTGCCTCCTGTACTTTGCAGAAATGTGTGAGAGTGTGATGTAATTCCTTCAGGTTATTGTCTCAGTTCCCCAGTTCGGACCCTTATTCATGCAATTGGCTTGTGGTCATTTTAAGAAAAAGAGCTTCACCTGGATGTTGCTAAAGAAGTGAAATTTAGATTTCATTGGTAGAAGTCCTTGGACTGTTTATGGTACCTTTTTGCAATATCTGTTTTGAAGCTCCTAGTATCTGTCTTTAGCATTGTTTCTCATATTATTTCTTGATGACCTTGTGAACAGCACGGTACAGCCTTCTAGTGCTGTGTTTTTGTAAAACAGATAAACTGCCACTGTTAATCTGTTTTTCTCTTCTCAAGGCTGTTTTATTTATTCTGTAATCTGATGCCTCTGCTTCTTCCACATGATGTTGAAGCTGTAGTTTTGGTTTTGGTTGCACAATTCTAGACTGTCCTATTCAACCTATATCTGTTTTGTCTTTCTTGTCTTTCCTAGTGTTCTTTACTTAACTGCCAGTTGTTTCTGCCTTTTTCCCTCATTAGGGAAGGGCTGAAACTTCCCCAGTTTGAACTTCTGCCTGAGTCTCCTGTTGTGCATCCAACTCATGCTTTTTCAAAATATTTCAATTTTATGGCTTCCTACAGAGTTTAATCTTTCTGTCCATTATGAAAAAAATCACTGCTCACAGCAGCTCCTGGGAAATTGGAACTAATGAATTACAAAAGTGATAAAGTGTTAATGAGCTTGGTTGTAGAGTATAAGAGAAATCTATTTTTAAACTATGTTCTTCACTAAACATAATTATGTTGTGCTGAACAAAGTGTCATTAAAGAAGACACAAATCACAGGCTTTTGTACTCAGGCTGGAGCTGAATAGAAGGGACACTTGATAGAGATATTAGTTCCCCTCTACCCTGTGTGCATGTTCTGCTGCCACGATAAGGAGCTGTCCTCACCCCTAACAGCCACAGGGGTTTTGACCATTCCACTGTACTTTGACTCATCCACATTCACCCAAGCAGATGGACAGCACCGTGGTATCCACTGAGATTTAATGCCTTTAATTCAGCTTAAAATCCTGGTGCTGGTCTCGTTATCTCTGCTGCAGGATGCTCACGCAGTAACGTGTTACAGGAATTTTGCTGTTCTGATTCCTCCTCATTGTGATCAGTGTTTCAGCAGGGGATGAGAAAGTGCCTCTCAAAGGTACTTCAAGCACAGCCAACTCAGCTAAAAGAAAAGTGTCACAGCTCCTCAGTGCTTTCCTTAAAGGTATCAATGTGGATAGCACTGCCAGCTATTTCAAGGATTAAGAGCAGAGCCCATGCTGGAGAGCAGCTGTTCTGTTTCAAAGCCCTTGCCTTACTTGTTAGGTCCTCAAGCCCATATTCGCTTTCCAGGTATAGAATGAACACCTCAAAGTCTATGGAAATTCCAGTGTTTCTTCAGCCACAGGAGATCCAGAACTTCTTCCCAGGGGAATTCCCAGGACCAGATGTCAATATGAGATACAGCTGAAGTTTTATATGTAGCCACACAGGCTCTGTTTTTGCAGGAATAAGGGAGGAAACATGGCCTTTCTGAAATACTGAGGACTGAGGGGAACACCCAGGGGAGTAGGATAACATATTCAACCAACATGGGCCCTTCACTAAGCAGCTGAGCAAGACTTGGGATCATTGATGGAGTAGTCACATTTTTTGCAGATCATTCAGCGTCCATTCATACATCACAATGGCAGTACAAGATTTATGCTGCCCAGCTGCCCATTAAAACTGTCAGGGATGAGGCCCATGGCTGACAAGACAAACTGGACATAGATACCTCTAAGTTACTCTCAAAAGACAAATTTCTTTGGTAAAACTTTGCGATGAAAACGAAACATTCAGATATATAAAGGGTCTCCCCTGCACTTCATGTAACAGGAAACAGTGCTATGATTTGAAATTCTGGGGACTTAGTTCTTAGCAACATTTTCCAGGTCATATGGATAACAATACCTCTGTGAAAAATGTATGCTATTATACAGGTGTATTTTATTAAAAACATTTTTCTCCATTTACTTTGGAGAAAAGTTTATTTCTCTGGCTCTGAGATACATTGTGAAGTACCACAGTGCTGAGGTTAATCGTACAGAAAAAGGAAGTTTGCTGAATGTTTTACGGGAAGCCGTCCAGTATTCAGAATCACATTCTGCAGGAGAGACTTCTAGGAAGAAAAGCCTTTACAAACAAGACTGTTTCCAAGAGTGAGTGATGAAAGGGAATAACCCACTTTGAAATGGCAGAGGTCAGTAGGGTGGACAAAAAAAAGGGGAAAAAAATACACTTCTGCTTCCTAGAGCTGCAATCCCACCTAGTTGCCAACCTGGTGAAAGCAAATCTTTTGTTTCTTCCTTCTGAGTGGGATAGATTGCACTGTCACTGACTTTGAGGTTCCTACTCAAGGGTCAAAAAGTGAGGTCCTTAATGCCCTCATTTCACTTCAAATAGTATCTTATTTACCTCATTTACAAATCTAAGCGCTTGTTTATTCAGGTCTATAAAATCTATAGATAGCACTGTCCAAGGATAAAAAATAATCATTTGTTTCAGTTTAGCCACTGAGAGAAGGGCACTTGTATTATGGGTACTGATTTAGAGTAGCTGTTTTAAAGCCAGTAAGCTTTTTTGGGTTGTGTTCAAGGTACTAAGCAGAGCAGGGTAAGACAATATTATCCTAGAACAGCACGCATAGTCTGTAGCTCTGATTACACACAGATTTTGCATTATGCTTCTTGGGAGTGAAAAATAAGGAAAAAAAACCCAAACCAACCAAAGTAAGGATTAACAAAGATAACAGCACCCCACAGGCTTCTTTCCAAAAGGCTTTCCCTACAATCCTATCAGTTTAAATCTTCGAATAAAAATGAAAGTATTTGTATGGAGAGAGGAGAGGTAACTCTTCAGGATGAGAGTTTAAAAAAAAAAAGTTACTCACTATAAGCAACCGGAATATTTCCAAAGCTGCACAATTATTTTATGTTTTAAAATAAGCAGTGTGTCAAAGTGATGTGGGACTCAGCTCAAATAAGGACTCGGAGAGAGTTTCTGCTTTCCTTGTGCATGTCTGCATTTAGGAGACAAATTATGGACTTGCACAACAGGTTATAAAATGTGTCCTCATACCACGTTTTACAATATCCCCCAGGCCGATGGTCACTGCTCTTGCCAAACCAAAATTCTGGGCTCCTAGTTCAGAATAGTGTCTTGAAGGGGAACTCCTTGACTCTAACCCACTTTTCAGGGTTAATAGTGATGTGGATAATGAGGAACACATCCTTGGCAGACAGACTGATCTTGGGAAGATGTCTAGGTTAGACATCCTTAGGGCACTAGAAATCATTCAGTGACTTAAATCAAGCCACAGGCAGCAGACTAGACAAAGATAATGTCTCCTATGTCCTTATCACAGCCCACACAGAGGTGGCCCTTGGTCTGGTACTGCCTGTGGAGGGAGATGAGATCCAGCAGAGAACAGCAGCAGAAGGGAGCTGAAGGTCAGGGCTGGGGCAGAGCTGCCCAGTTATGCCATGCCATGGAGCTTACTTGCTTAGTGGGAGGTTTCTCATGCCAAGAAATTGTGCAGGTGATGGCAGACTTTTCTTGCTAATGAGAAACATGCATAAATAGGGGAAATAAACCCAAGCAGAGCCCCAGGTAATGCAGGAAGATTGTTATCTGTGTCTGAGAGAGGCTAATCTGGTAGCTCTACATCTTATAGGCAGCAACAGAAATCACAGTGTTAACTCTCCTTAATGGCAAGGTATCTGCCCCCCTTTACTTCAAGGAAATTAGAGATAAGTTGTGTGCCCAGGGGACTCCTCAAATGCAATTAAACTCCTTAAAATGTGCATCTGAAGGTAACTACATATTCAGCTTTTCCAGTCTCCCCTGCTAAAAATGCATAAACTTTTACTTATCAATTTGCTAATCCTTGAAAAAAAGTCGTCTTATACAAATTTTGCTACTGCAATGTATGATTTGCATAATTGAGATTGAATCAGCCAGTTTTGGGGAAAGAAGGGAAGAGGGATCTTCTGTCCCAAGGGTGTTGATAACTTGTTATTTTTTCCAGTACATTTCTTCTTTTTTCAGGCTTGTCAGGCCCAGAGCTGACAACAGATTCTCGCTTTGCCTCAATCACACGCTCCATCATGCAACAATAAAGCAAAACATTCCTCTTAAGTAAATTGGAGAACTTGACTCTCCACACAGTACAGCAGCTGAGCTGCCTGTCAGGCTATACAAAAAGCATACAAAAGCAGTCTGAATAGCTGCCTTTATACCTCAGTGCTGGACTCTGCCAAGAGCTCAGGAAGCAAAAGGTCTCTCTGCAGCCCAGTAAATACAATACGGGCCAGGATAGGCTGGGGATGCACAGCTGGCCAAGCCCCTTCAGCAACCTGTGCTTCAGCCCTCAGCCTGTAAAATCAGTGCCTTCCTTTGGAAGAGTCAGCTGAATTCATCTTGGCAGGGAAGAGAAAGGCCAGCTCCTCATCCTGCCGCCAGAAATGCTCTGCCTCCAGAAGACTGGATGCTATGGGGCAATTTGGCCACCGTTTTGCACCAACTTTCCACCCATCCCCACAGTGCTTTTGCCCTGCCTGTAGCCTCCTCTCCTGGCAGCTCTGATGGGCTCCTGCCTCTTTGGGCAGCCTACGGCACATTGGAGGCTCATACAATTATTCAGCCCTGACTCCATCCTTGGTCGCCTGCTACCCATTCCAACTTGTTCTCAGACCTCTCTCTCCAGTCTGCCACCAACCTTTCCCAAAGTCACCCATACCCCCTCAGCCCTTTACCACTTTTTCCTCCATTCCACATAACCCAGCATATGGTAACACCTCTAAGGAAGCACTGCCCCACCACACTGTCCTGCTTTCTCACCCCCCCATCGACATTGCTCGCTCCTTCCCAGCCATAACCTGCATGAGGCAAAGAAAGACAGGAACCAGAGGGGCTGGAGGGCAGGGACACAGGCTGCTGACAGATGAGGAATGGCAACAGCCCTTCTTGTGGCAGCAGTATCAGCATGAAGTTACAGCCTGAGCTCACATAAAACCTGACTCTTTCTCCTCAGGAGAGGGCCATGCCCTTTTCCACCTACTTTACTCGTACTCATGGGGCTGCAGTACCTTCACTACTAATTGCTGGGACAACTGATATTTTTTCCTTATACACTAAATATATATTCAGTAAAGTAATATTGTGTAGTGAACTCAAAGATGCTTAATGACCTTCTGGACTGGTAGACAAGTCTCTAGGGCAGTTCATGAGGTTGCTGCCAAATCAGTCCTCTCTTTGCCTTATCTCTGAACGCCAGAATGGGTTATCAGAAAAACCCCCCACACATCCAAAAACCAAAAAAGCACCACCTTGATCTTTTCACTCTGTAATGTCAGGTTCAGCCTCTCATCTATTCAGAGGAAATCAAAACTATAAATAGTCCTACCCTGCTTTCATGCCTTAGTTTACAGAATTAAGAGTTCTTCTTTCTGGTGTTGAATGCTGCAGGGTTTCCACTGAAGGAGGCCAACTGTTTTGTTTAAAGTGACCATTTAAAAAAGAACTGTGGTACTATTACAATGATAACAGAAGTAACCAAAGATACTTTCTAATGGGCCCTTCTGCCTGCAGTATGTGGAGCCAGAGATTGTTATGAGAGGTACGATTTGGGAAGGGTAGAATGTACATTTACTCCTTGGATTGTCCCATGCCAACTGAAAATTCCCTTTAATATCTGTGCAACAACAGTCCAGGAGCATTGCAGTGTTATTAATGGCACATGATGAAGTCTATTTCAGCCTGCAGCAAGCTCAGGTCTCCAACACGCATAGGGGCATATGATTACTGCTGTGGGGCATTACTGGCCCTTTTCAAGTATGTTCAAGTACCTGATAGGAGTTGACTGCAAATCTGCACTGATTAAATAAACTCAGCACATTCTATTTTTCCCTATACACAAAGGGAGAAGAAGCTGAAGAAAGGAAGGTTATAGGTTTTGGGGAGATCACAGGTTACACAATAGTGACACACGGGTGACTAATAAACTATTTGTTTTACTTATTTTTTCACCACTATCCCTCTGTGAATTTTAGTGGCATTTTTTCAAGAACCTGGATCTCAGAGAATGGGAAATGCTTTTGCTGCTCTACAGAGACATCCTTTCTGAGAACTGCTGTCTGCCCTGAGCTTGCCCACAGCCAGATTCAGTATCACTTACGGGATCCCTCAGGCTGCCAGTGACAGCAGGAGATCTCTAGCCCAAAATCTTGCTAAAAACAGGGCCATCCATGAGATCAAGCCAAGTCACTCAAGGCTTCATCCAGCCCAGCCTTTAAAACCTCCCACAAAAATCTGCAAGTGCTACCCAAACAAATGTCTTCACCTTAGAAGCCAGGGTCAGGTATACTAGCACATACACCAGGTTATGCACTTTTACTATGAAGAGAAGGATGCCATATTTCTGACCTCAGTCTGTACTGCAGATTTCTATCTCTTCCATCTTCATTCTGGTTCAGAAGGGATCCAAAATAAATGCAATTAAAATTAATTTTTAAAATGGCAGATTGTCTTCTTACAGGTTGTTTTCCTGTATCCTCTGTTTTCTGAGTATTACCAAAATTGTAAGGTTTTTTCTCTGCATTTGCAATGGCTATTTTTCTTTCTGGAAAAAAAAAATTCTGCCTATCTTCACTCTACTTCCTGATTCCAGGAGACAGAGTGTTAGCAAAAAGACTTTCAAAACTGAGGAAGCTATTGCAAGAGCTGTCAGCACTTCCACAAAAATATTCATATCACAAAGTTCATCAGCACAACTGGCCACTTGCATTTAAGGAGTTAAACTGTGAGTAGGTTGCAGTAACTGAAATATCCTCCTATTTTTTTCCCATGACCTCATTTGTGCAGAGCTACCATGTAGTTCACATGGGAAAATGCCACCTGACCATACTGTGACATGTTAGCAGCAAGTACTTCAGTCTCTGAGTTCGTTAATCCAGCCTCAGCATTAGGTATTAAAACAAACATTAACAAAATTAAACAGGGAAATCTGCCATAAATGACTGTATTTGGCCATGCTAGCTTGGGCTACCAGAGGAATGCAATAGACAAGTCTATTGTCGGCATCTGGAGGTGCCTGAGCCAACAGAGAGCATCTATTGAGTTGTTCCTACTCAATCTGCCTCCTCTTCCCTGCCCTGTGAGTGTCCTGACACAGCATTGGGATGCACTGACCCACGCAGCATGCACACAGGAATTTGCCTCTTTCATATCTGAGCTCTGCCATCGTGCCAGGCATGCTCATAACCCTCACCTCAGGCTGGTTGGGATGTAAAGACCAGGGCTTTCAGTAGCTTTGTATAGAGCTAAGCCTACAAAGGCAAACAAAGTCCACACCCCTGTTGCTCTAATGCCCCTCTGTAAACATGCTGCTGCCTGATTACTGTCGTTTAATTTCCATCTGTTACTGTTACAGGACAGTCAGAATGACTGCACATGTCCTTTTTATCTGTGCAAATGGCATTAGTCTATAATAAAAAACTGTGGATCTTTTTCCCATATGTGCTTGGGAAGGAGGAATGGCAGTATTGAAGTGACTGAAGTGACTTTGTAATGACTGGCTAAGTTGACTATGAGAATTAAGCTTGTTTTCATATCTTTAGACTGCACCTATTTGGAATCATTAAGGCAAGGAAATAAGTTGTGAGATCTTAGCTCTTCAGTAATTTTTTCCTATTGATTTCACATTTCCTAACATCCAACATGGAAAGGAACACCTTTGCTCATCTAAATTTCTGTTTGGCCTCCCCAGCAAGACCTGCTTACCTGCTGTATCTGGTGTAACTCTTCTTTCTGTCCTGACAGAGTTTGCTGGCAGATATGGATGGACGAAGTGGTCAGGTCCTCACAAACTTTCATGGTAAGCAGGTAAAAGCAGTTAGAGAATTAACCAAACAGGTTAAACTGCTGCTGTGTGTTTTACTTGAGTTGTAATCCTTTCCTAAATCCTTCCTGTCTCAAGTATTTCATATTAAACTCCAGCCTGCACTTCCTGAGCTCAGTCTGACTTTAAGAAAAGGTCAAATAAGGTGACCAGGGCAGACACTGGATTTCTTTATCAACATCCATTTTTGCTACCAGACTTGCAATTTTGCAGCACTACTCAGTGATTGTTCTTAAACTGCTTTGCAGTGCAGTAATTGCCTGCACCTTTTCTGTCAAGGTATATTGTAGGTCCTTACCACAAGCTCACACCACATAGCCTGGAGTACAGCTGCTGTCCATAACCCAGAAATTGAGTATAAGCTACCGTGTCCAATAGCGCCGTGTCTCATCCTTCAAAGGAGGTATTAATCATACTGTGGACATTTCTGTATTACTTGGAGATAATTTATTTTGGTTTTCCTATTTGATTTTGCTAAGGTTATTTCAAGACCTCTGTTATATTCCAGCTCATTCAGAGTTGGTCTGCAGAGAATCTTGGGGGGTCAGAGCACAGAGAACTTTAAGTCTCACAATTTTCTTCTAATAAATGAAATAGCCACACTAAAGCCAAGACTTCACTACCAACCCCTCCTTCAGCTGTGCACTCATTGATTTTGGGGGCTCAACCCAGCCTTGGCCCCATGTGTTGTAAAGGATGCTTCTGTACAGTTGTGTCTGGTGCCAGAGTGTACGGCTCAAATAAGGAGCAAGGGCAGCAACTCCACAACATGGGCTTGTGTGGACTGCCTCTGAAAATACACCTACAAGTGAACTAAGCCAGTTTCAGTAAGGGGAGAGGGAGGAGCATGATTACAGAACATGGGCAGCTATGGCAGGATCAGACCAGCCTCAAAGCCCTTATGACATGAACCTGAAGAGTTCAAGATGGACTTAGAAAATAAATTTCATTGCTATTTTTATTTTTTAAAAATCGAATAATATGAACAATATGTTCCTTATTCTATGAAATTGCAGCTATTTCTGTTTAGTGCCATTTTGCTTACTTGGAAAGGGATCACATCCTTTTTTCTTGGTATAGAAGAGCTTGGGAAACAATTACTACACATCCCACACCAAGGCATATATAAAAGATTCCTGAGAAGTACGTGATCAACTTGTGTTTTGTGAAATCAAATTATTTTCAGATATTATTCACAAAATTTCCCAGGGAAAAAAAAATGTTAACCTCAGTTTATGGTGATAGAGCATTCCTCTATTAAAGGACTTTATCCCCATGGCAGATGCCTTCATGACTCTTCATGAAAGTAAAAGCTACTGTCACTACCTGCACTACAAAGTCCAAGGTACTCAGATGCTTCATCCAAGCTCTCTGTATACACTACCTCAGAAATGCACATGTACTTTAAACATCTGATTCTTCCCTTTTTAATACTGCTGCAATAGAGCTGAGGTCAGCAGGATGACTTCAAAGGTATATACATGAAAAGGAGGGGGAATTAGGGCCGGAGGTTGCCACCAGTTTGTTGAGAAGAGTCAAGGACAGGAGTCAGCTGAGGAAGGGGTGCTCAGTTTGTGAGGCTGGGGCTCCATCTCAGAATGAAGCAGATGTAAGGGGCAATTCTCAGAACAGAAAGTGCACAAAGTAGTTGAGATTTTGGCAAAGATCGAGAGGTAGCTGCCAACACTGCATCTCTAAATGGCAGAAATCTTCTAACAAGCTTTAGGTCTGGGAGATTTCCACTGCTTTGAGTTAAGAAGTAAGGGATCCTTAATGCCAAGTGCAAAACCACAGACATTCAAGGCTTTGAAATTTGCCAGGTTTCTCAGCTTTCTGATGAGCCATACGGTACCTGGTATCACTATTTGGTCTCTTCTATAGCTACTGATACCTCTGGGATTTAGCTTCTCTGTCTCTGGAAGAATTACAACCAAAAAGAACCAGAAGAAAATTTTTGAAGTCCGTTCTGCTGTTCTCTCTAATGGCTACTTCACAGAAGAGGTGAAAATTTCCCCAGTAAATAAATAAATAAATAAATTGAAAAGGAATAAAAGGAAAGAGGTTTCGTTTCTTTATTCTCTTACCTAGTGGGTTCTTTGGGGATTTCCATTTAAATAGAGAAAACACAATTAAATGCAGTCTTCCCACCAGAAAACTATACTTCCCTAAATGTTTCACGAAATATCAACAAAGTTTATATGGGGAAAAGAAACAGTAAAACAATGAACCACTCTTATTTGGCAAATTCTGAAGGTTTTTTTTGTACTTCATTGAATGGACATCTCTATATGGAACACAGGGTCTGGGCAACAACCTCTGTACCACCATCGTCATACCAGGGAAAGCCCTCCTCAAACCCTGACTGAAAAGTAGGATGGAATGAGAATGACTCTACAAACAGCCAAGGACAATAAGCAGCTGGCAAGGTTATTCAAAATAGTAAGCTGGTTGCAACTGAATTTTAACTGAAGGAAGGCTCTCTGTAAAATCAGAACTCTGTAGTCAAGGCAAATTCAGATTTCAGTTTACATCTGAATACATCAACTGTGTGAAGTCTAACAAGTTGAACTGAGGCAACAAGAATTTGTTCCCACTTCTCCAAACATGATAGGAGGAGCCAGCTCTCAGAAAGGGCCAAACAGCTCTCCCTGGAGCATGTCACACAGATCATTGCTTATGTGTCAACTCAGAAACGAAAGAGATATTTTCTGAAATTAAAGGATAGATGTTTGGAAAAACCCTACCATCCACAGTGGCCCTCAGGCTATTCAGCTGGGGTGTTTTACGTATTTTCAGAAGTGCAACACCAAACTTCCAACTTACTTGCATTCCACAGCAAGAGATATCTCTGGGGGTGCTCAGAGGTCTCCTACCCTGACACTTACAGAATACCAGGGGTGAGTGAAGGGCACATCATTAATCTGAGGCAATCCAGACATACCAGGTTACTTGTCAAGGAAGCTCAGGTTCTAAATTATTTTAAAGCATTTAGACATCTTTTAATTTATTTCTGAAAAAAGTTTAGAAGCCAGTGTAGTAATGCAATTAAAAAGCTAAATAATTAGTTAATTACTTAAGGTATTACATTACTCTATGATGTAGAAGATTTACCATCTCCCCTTGTACTAGGTACAGGCCTTTGGCTTTATTGACAAAAAAATTATTCAATTTATTTTAAATTTAAAGTCTAGGGTACTTACCCTAAATGAGAAAGGAAGCAAAAGAGTGACCACTTCTGTACCCAGTGTGTTCTTGTCAACACAGTGTGGGACAGAGAATTGAGAGGCTTTCTACTAACTGACATGCAACACTGACAGAACTCAAGCTAAAAATAGTGTGAGTGTCCACTACAGGAATGCACGAGCCTCTGGGATTGTTGTGTGTGATGGCACCTTTCCTGCTTCATGAATAGGAGCTGAATTTTAATTTCCCTTCTCCACTTACTTTGCAACTTGTCTGAAAGTGGTGGAAACTGATTTAATTCTTGCTTCTACCAGAAAGCTTGTATCCCAATACATCCTTCGCATTAGGGTATTGATAAATTAGAAAAAGCAAGCCAGCTGGAAAAGCATGGCAGCAAAGGCTCTCTAGATAGGCTACCTCAGTGATGTTTTTGTACTACATTTTACTTTGCCTGTCTTAAAAGGAATCTGATTTTATGGCACAGGACATGAGTCAAGAAGTAACATTTCTATAAATGACATTTTTTAGGATTACATTATTTGATTTTTTAGCTTTTATCCAAAGGAAAGGTTGAATCATCAAAAGCTGATTCCCTACCATGAAAAATCTAAGTCCTGGGTCAAGTTCAAATAGCTAAATAAAGAAAAGGTTTCCCTACCCTGCAGCTAACCCTTGTCCTTGTATTCTTAATTGAACACCTGAAATTGTGACAAAAGGTTTTCTGTTCCTGCCCTTACATGGGAGCACTGAACACTGAACATCTCTGCAGCTGGGTACTCCCAGGAGCAGGCAGATGACAGGGAAAGCTTCCCAGGGGGATGCAGCAGCCAGACAGGGAGCTGCAGCCTGTGCAGGAGCAATGCTGTGACAGACTGTGGTCTGGCCTTGAGATTAGAACAGCTTAGGAGACTCAGTAGTACCTCTGGCTTTAAAGTCTGTTTACAATGCAGAGGAATGTGAAGAAATATAGGAGAAGGAAAAACAATGTAAGCAACTGTAAAAGTTCATTTGAACAAGGGGAAAGTAATGTTGTAACACTGATCTGCAGAAATACAAGTGTTTTAGCAGAGAATAAAAGAGTTTCTCTGGGGAGCTGGCTTTGGGACAGAGCTCAGTGGCAGAGGATTTAGATGTGTTCAGATAAATAAATGTGTGAAGTTACTTTTATGAACTTTTTTGAGAGTGTGTTTTTATGACTATCCTAAAACTCGGGCGTTTCCAAATATTCCTTTGAAGGTGGAAATCATGTGCCTTGCACATCCATTTACACAGAGGGCTGCATTAGACGTGGCTGACTGCAAACTGGGTTAATTTTCACTTGCTCATGACAGACTTGGTTATCCAACCAGGACTAGTACCAATACTGGTACCTAGTACCAGTCACCTGCATCCCTGGCTGGCTTTGAAAACAGAGAGTTTAGGAGTAACTTGTTACTCAGTGTGACTGTATGAGGTGGATGAAAAGGCAATATAGCAGATAGCCACCCAAATTCAGTGGCTTAAATAGAGACAGAGTCAGTGAGGCTTAGTCTGCCACTGCTTTCCACTTTCCTCAGGACTTCTAGCTGGTGAAAGCCATCTCCCCTCACTCGATCAAAGCACTGTCCTCCCCATCTGGAGGTACTTTATTTCCCTTTTGTGAGTCTGTAAATGATAACAGAAGGTGCAGAACCACAGGGGAGCTGAGGTAAAGCAGATGTAGGAAATAATAACTGAACTACATCCTAAAAGTAAGATCTGCTGCTGGTCACAAGATGAACCTGTTCAGTGCAAGTGAGATTACATAAATATTGGTGATCAGAAGAGGAATCAGTACAATAACCAGAGCAAGATCAGAAAATGTAAAGTCCTTACTTGATTTTTCTTCTTTGATGTTGTACTCCAGCACACCAGGAGCCTTGTTCTGCTCTGGCAGGCGGACTGCAAGGACCATGTTGTTCACATTACCCTCTTTCCTAACTAAGAATATCTGAAAAAGGAGAAAATAATCAAGAGCTCAGCTACATTATGTGATTTTCTAAACTTTATTTTAGGTCATTGGCAATGTAGAATTTTATCAGTACAATCCACCTTTAAATAGCCTTATTTTATCTTTGTTCCACTTAGTTGAGCTTTTTACAACAAAAATAATGGAGAAAGGGACATTTCATCTAAGTGAAATTCAGACCTGCGAAGGAACTCACAAAATTTCTCTCACTGATGTCCCACTTACGCCTAAACCAAACTATTTCATGAATTGAAGAGTTTAAAATTGCACTCACAATTTGTTGAGTGACAGTCCTTACATCAGTGCCCTAAATCCCAGATGAGTCACCCTAGAATGTCCCAGTCCAGGTCTAAAGCAAGGGAGTCTCTTGCACATTTAGTTGGTAAGGATTTGAATGTCCATGAGTGGAACATAAGGCCAAAGGCTCTGGTGGCCACAGTGTCCATGGCAGAGCTTTTTTATTGGACCAGAAGATCATTTGGGCTGGCAGGTATCCTGGGAGGACCCTCTTCCAATCCCCTGGGTGAAGCCGTGAGGCCAGACCGAGTTTCTCAGGGATTTGTCTGTACAAGTCTGGAGAATGACCAAAGATGGAGACTTCTCAGCCTCTCCTGGCAGCCTGTCCCACCCCTTACAGTCCACACGAGGAGAAAATGCTTCCCTGCACCCAGTCTGGGTCCCTCTGGTTTCAATGTACGCTGTTTTCTCTTGTCCTCCCACCCTGCACTGCTGAGCACAGCCTGGCTTCATCTTCTCCGTGACCCCTGCAGGTTCCAGGGGTTGCTGGGTTCCAGGTTCCTGAAGTTGTCTTCTGGCTGAACAAGCCCTGGTCTCACAAGCTCTCCGTGCCCAGCTTGCTGGCCACCATCCCTATCGGTCCTCTCCCACAGAGCTGCTCCACCAAGAAAAAAGAAAAATGCTTCATTCTTTGTATTGTGTGAGATCCTAAGTATGTTTCTAATCAAAGCTCATTGTCAGGGATATTTTTAGTTTGTATTTTGAAGGTGCAAATACAAAGACAAAATAATATTCACCTTCATCTGCTCTTCAATAGCATGCTTGGGCATAAGGGAGCCAAGGCATTCTTAAAAAACTGAATTGAAAAAATCAAGCTTATTTTGGAGCCTGGATATTAATATTAGAAAGACAAGTGTGAGTTGATAAAATCATTAATCAACAGCAATGTATGGAAATCTAGCAAAACCCCATTAATTTCTTGGACAGAGGAATTTTTTAAAAGCTTATCTTGAAACCAGGACCTTTCCCTGCATGAGTCCCAGTCATAATGTCATCTCCAGTCACTTTGAAGCACCCATACTGAACACACAGCTTTGGGGCTGCTTCACAAACTCGCACAGCACTGTCATCTTGGCCACTGAGTTCAGAAGAAACGGAGTCCCGGGGGCTCAGGTCCACCATCAGGGCAGAGAAAAATGCAAATAAATTCACAGGTGTATGCCCTAAACAGGCTGATTTCTGTCTTCTGTCACAGTAAGTGTCTGCAGGTAGGAGGCAGGACTATCTGTAGGGAGAGGCTCTCCCTTGCCCAGGTCCTACAACCCACATGGCAGGGCTGTGCCTCTAACCATGACTGCCAGAAAGCACCATCTTATACTGCTGCATCTCAAATTTAATCTAAACAACCAGGGAAATGAAACCTGGAAATGAATCACTTCTTTTTTTCCTGATTGGCACGCCTCGTTGCCATGGAACCAAAGGCTAAAATTGGACTGTGGCTGTTCAGAGAAGTAGGAGGTGGGTTTTCTCAGCTGCCCTTAAGCCTACAGGCTGGGTCAGGACGGGTATTGAAATCAGTCTCTTCTGTTTTCACCACAGGTGGGAATGGTGCTGCCCAGTTTCAGGAGGGCTCCCAGAGCACAGGAGATTCTGCCCTTGCCGTGGGACACCTCTGATACATCACCTCTTCTGCCTGCTTCCGACTGCAGCTGAAAGCTGTGCCCAAGGACAGCAGGAGGAACAGAGGCAAGATGTTTTCCCAAAGCCACTCAGAGGTGGGGAACTCCCTGCCTGCAGGGAAATGGATAATGGCTGAGGAGGCTTGGACAGACATCACAGACAGTCACACACATCTCCACTTACAGATAGAGCAGAAAACCAAAAAGATTTACTTGCTCAATCTAATTGAGAAATCTGATTCGGGGTGCAGTGCACTGCAGAGCCCAGGCTGCTCAGGTGAATTTCACTGGAGGGTGTCACTCAGCTGTGCCAGCATTTAGCCCTGGAATAGATTGACTCAGCCAAGGGACAGGTCCAGACCAAGTGTGCCCTGACATCAGCTCAGGTCATTTGTACCTGCCCTTCCCAGAGGGGAATATCCCCCAGCTGGGACATCGACAGCCTGCTATGCCTCACCTCTCAGATCTCTCAGGAAAAGGGAACAGCTCCTTTTGGCAGAGAACTGTTTTCCTTAAGCAAGCTCTGAGCTTTGCACAAGTGTATAATTCTCTAATACTCAGTTTATACAAACCAGATACCAATTGTTGCAATAAAAATTACTCCCAGCAGCTCCCTGAATCTAAGGTCCTTTTCTTCATAGATTATTTTTCATTGCTCCAGATTAGGATAATCACCATACTTGTGGGTATGGTGGTGAATGAGAAGTCATGAATCTACATGATAAGCAAATAAAACCAGAGATAATATTCCTTGCTTTCCCAAAGCCAACATATCTGTTTTGTGCTGTTGAGAGAGGTAAAGCATCAAATGGCAATGGAAACAGAGAGCATTCTGCTAAATATCTTTGCTTCCACATAAAAAAGCACCACTCTCCTAACCAAGGACAGGAAATGTATTTGTCTGAACTGAAATCACTTTGGACTTACCCCTGCTGTTTCCTTGCCAAGGATCGCCCCAGCTCTTTCCTGGCTCATGTTTAGCTGAAGCCAGACAGGACATGTCTTGATGAGTTTGTCAAGGATGCTGATCCCTGGAAGCTGGAGGCAATTCTGCACAGCAGTGGCCTGACAGAGATGTGTCTCCTTCCCCTCTTCACTGGTATCTCTGACAGGGCTGAAACACAACAAGGGAGTCCCTGGTAAGCAGAACTGCAAATGGAAAACTGCAGGGACTGAAGACTGTAAGTGCAAACACAGAGGCAGACACAGGGACAGTCAGACATCAGGAATGCTCCTTGAGGGACATCAAACCCCAGGCACATTGTTATGACAGCAGGCTGGCAGGGTGCTTTGTGCTGAGCTCTGTTGGTTTTGGCTCACCCATCAATGCTGCCAAAGTACAGGGGCTCACAGACACAGCTAAGGGACACATGGGCAGCCAGAGCCACAGAGGGTGGAGCATGCCTGTCCCCTGGATGTCATCCTCCAGCTGAAGGCTCTGAGAGATGTTTCATGACTTCAAAAAGATGCAGCAGAGTCATCCCTGCAGTCTAATGGCAGACTGGTGTTAAATACTGGCTTTGCGCTATGGTGCTGATTTGACAAAGCATTTATACATGTGCTTAGCTCTGCAGGCAGTGGAAATACTTGTGCTGAAAAGCCTGGTCCTAAGAGCTCTACTGGATAAGACCATGGACTCATGGGGATACAAGTTTGTCATTCATTTGATTAATTGATTTTACATTTAAAGAAAATATAGGAGAACATACACAAAAAGTGTTTTGCTGCTCAAATTTTCTGCTTAGATGTCAGAACTGAAAATAGGACTCTCACTTTTTACTTGGTCTTACTTCAAATATTTTTCCTTTTCCTTTTAAAGATACCGATCTTAAGGTACTACATTTCAAATAAGGTCAGTCTTAAATTACTAAAAGAGAGTTATTTCAAAGGCCTTACCTAACACAGCAAGTCTGTCCCAAAAGTCAGTTTGTGTAAAAATAGCCTTTCAAATCCCAAAAGCAACACAGAGGTTTTATTTTTAGCACTTTTTTTTCTTTTTCAACCCTTCACAGACAGCTTTCCCAGCAAATACAGGTTCCTCTGTAATTCTGGTTGTAGATTAAGGTATTAATTCACAGAATCTTGATTCTAATCAATCCTTTTTAAGATCATAGTCAAGACAGTAGGAATGAGAGAACTGTGCTTTAGAAAAAAAGAAAAATGAAATATGGAAACTATCTTTACTTTTGATAAAAACCCAGTTTGTCACATAGGTGGGGGGATTTCTTTTAGATGTAACAGCATGTGATTTTAATCAATATCATCTGAACATTAGAGTAAAACAGTGGAAGACAGCTTTTGGAAGTTACACTGAGTCATCTCTTGGGTTTTTTTTACAGAAGTAACAACAACAAAAATTCCTTGTAACCACGTGAAAGGAAAACATGTGTTGGATGGCAATATTCATACTCAGTAGTGGGAAAGAACAAATTAACTGAAGGGAAAGAAAGTTGACATATAATGAAATGTTCCATAACAGCAAAAATTACTCCCTTAATTAGTCAGATAGACACAAACCTGATCACATCTGAATGGTGTGTGAAACCTAAATCAAAAGGAGGTCAATGCTGATAATGTCCTACTGTGACACCAGAAGGTGACATGTACAGCCATAACTCCTGCAGTCCAGAACTTCATTAGGCATTAATTATGTAAGGTGGAGCCAGCAAAGCACTGATGCTCAGGAATCCCATTGCCTGGAGGGAAATTAGGGTTATCAACAAAATCAGGAGAGTAACACAAACCAGCTTGGACCTGGTGGGCATCAGGCACACAGTGACCCTGGAACCTGGAGGGTTTCCCAGAGGTGCAGGAATCCATCCCTCTGCTTCCCACCACAGGCACAACACCTGAGAGCCCTGCTCACAGCACCAGCTGGGGTTTGGCAACAAGAACAGACTGGTGAAGAAAAATAACAGAACTGAGCTTCCAATGCATGTGGCTGCAAGTAGGGTCAGAATTTTGGAGAATGGATAGAAAACTGAAAATCATTCCAAACTCAAACATACAAGATGAAAAAGTAAGAGCCTGGAAGCATTTGCCTTAATGGAAAATCTCATTATTTGAGTGTGTGGAGTCTTTCAGTGCAGCAAATTTAGGGCAGTGGAAAAGGCTTTTTTTTTTTTTTGGCAGAGCAGGAGTCCAATATTTTGGGCCCTCAGGGATGAGATACAATCCTCTCAAAAGCCAGACCAGCCTGGAAGGAGCTAAGAAGGCTCTTGTGCCTGTAGAGAGGGAGGAAAGCACAGATGAGTGAAAGAGGAGACTTTGACAAAAGGAGAGGTAGGAAAAATCATTAATGGGATCATATGGAATCAGGGGAATGTTTGGTGAGACATTTCCTGTCAGTGAGTTATAAGAGATGATGGATAAATTCCCAAAAGATGAGGAAGAGGATTGCATTGCCCAAATCTCTTAAAATGCTGGGTTTGGAGCAGTAGCACACACTTTATTTAATCAAATCTGTGCTGGCTAAGAAATGGGAAGGAATGACCTCCCAGACCTTTCTCAGCTGTAATGCTGTGACCCATGACACACCAGTTGACGCAGTTATGGCACCGATGCTTGACTTCTGTCCTGGGCACAGCTGTCACAAAGATTTGGATGGGGCTGTGGGAATGCTTAATCCAGCAATTTAATCTGGCTCTGCAGTAGCTCTGTGGCTGCACAGAGAGAAGGGAGCCCAGGCAGCTCCTGGGTTCTTGCTGTGCTGCCAGTTGAAGGGATTTCCAGGGCCACCATGGTGAGCAGCTGGCCTTTCTGGTTTGCTCACTCAGAATTTATGCATCAGATGATTTCTAAAACCTCAGTTTTCAAAAATAACATAAAACTCTGTTCTTGTCCCACAGTCCTGCAAAACCCTTTGGCTGATAGAGGCAGGTGCCCATTTTGCTAGGTGTGATGTGAAGCTGAAAAGCTATCCCTAGAGCTGCCTGCTTTCCTTTTCTTTTACTGAGTTCTTACTGCAAAGTATGTTTAAATCTTTCAGTGGTTCTGCTAAATTGGATTCAGTTGGGAAGTGGGGAGCTGTGTGCTGCATACTGACTGGCAGCACAGGCTAATTAATTGCACAGTGATTACATTCACACACCTGCCCCGGGCTTACAGAAGGTATCAGGTTGCTTGTTGGAGGCAATAATAATGACAATGGTGGTTTGAATTATTGCACAGTGACTGTACACTGCAGTAATGACCACCATGACTCACTGCTTTAGAAACCAGGAGCCACACTTACCAGTTGAATATTCCCAGAAGTCAGCAGACCAGCAAGGAGATATAATCCACTAAATTTTGTGCAGGTGAAAGCCTGAGCATACCTTTGCAAGGGGTTTCAAAAATATTGTCACAAACCTGCTGACACTAAGGGCTTCCTGGCTGGACTATATGTAGTTGGCCACTCTGAATTTCTCTGAGGCAGCTGAGACACACAGCAATTGTGTGAAACAGCAGCAGGGACTGCCAGACTAATTCTTCACTCCTGCACATTTGCTTTGAGAAAGGACATAACAAGTTTTTAAAAATAAATCTTAAATTGGAAATCAAATGCTCTGTAGTGCACTGATAAGTAATGACTGAGTGCCTCAGTACTGTTTAAATAGACCAGATTTAAGAATTAGGAGCTAGTCTTTTGTTATTATGTTTTATTGCTTTTACTTCTCCCTCTGAAAATGAGAAAACATCAAGAAAGAGCAAGAGCAAGGGTTTTCTGTGCCGTCCTCAAGGAAAGAGATACAATGGTATTTATATTTATATTTATATTTATATTTATATTTATATTTATATTTATATTTATATTTATATTTATAGCAGAGCAGGAACCACAGGTCTTAAACTGTGTACCAGTTGTCTTGATATTGAAGGAGAGACACAGACACTCAGCCACAAACTCTATGTACCAGGTAATAGAGCAATTTCTTGCACCAAAGCTACCTGGTACCTGAAGGGATACTATCTGGGACAAGCCACCTTGTGACTGAAGCTGACATGGGGAAACCCTTCAAACCCCGTGGTTATAAGGAGCACCTGAAGCAGGAGGAAAAAAGAGAAGCTCCTGAAGCCAACAGAGCATTCCTGATGGAAGTTGATAGTGCTGTTAATTCCTGTGGTAAAAAGAGAGCTGGGAGCATGGCACTTCATGGAGATGGATGAGATGATGGTGCTGAGATTAAAAAAGTGACAGAAGACTCACAGGGCTGGTTTATATCCTGTGTCACGACCAACCCAGCTGGACTTGGCTGCAGGGCTCTGTGCCACTGGCAGTAGAGGCAGATCTCTGTATCCCGTTTTCTTTCATAGTCACCTGCTTTCCTTACAGGAATAATTGCAGTTATATGAACAACAAATAAAGTACAAGTTTTCACCCACTGCAAGAAACAGCTGCCTATGCATGCTTTGATTTGGTATCACTTCTGATTAGACAGGTGCTGAGGAATGCATTGAATGTTGGCAGCTTGGTGTCCAAACTGCACAGACTTATTAAAAATCTTTGTTCAGACACATGTGAATTCATGTGCTGTTACTTTCAGTTCACTCTGAGGGAATTTATGCAGTGCCACAGCTAGAAGACATCAAGCTTCATATTGCTTCCACCTTATAAATGGCTGGTTTTTGATGGCTTATTTACTCTCATAAGCCAGCCCATTTTGGATCACTTCATCAGTTCAGATCAAATTAATCTGTGATGGAGGAAAATAATTAATTTATTCTCTGGACCTGCCTATAGTCACCTTGCTGGGTTCTTCTTTCTTCCAATAAGTGGTAGAAGTGAGACCCTGAAGACAACCTAGCTGCAAGAAGAGCTACAACATCTTTGAAATTCTGGAAATTTCTGAAATTCTATATGTTTCATCATAAAACAGAGTATTAGGAAGATGGGAAGGCAGCAAAATGATATCTTGAAAAAACCATAGCACAAAAGCTAATTTTGTGCACAAAACGTGAACCCTGACTTGCAGAAAATTCAGGTTTTAATAAGTGTTTTTTCATAACAGAGCCAAGGGATCTGACAAAAACCAGCAAACTGAAATATAACCAACAATGAAAAAATGCAAAAGTAGAAAGCTAAGTTCTTGAGATCTTCAAGGATCACACTCAGGTAACTGTCATCCTCTAGTCAGAAAGACAAGTTTCTTGTTGTCTGACAGGCAGAAAGAGGGGGGAAAGAAATAGGATATAAAGCAAGCCATGAGAGTTTCCTGCATTGTAAGGTTCTTCGATGTACAGAAAAACTGGATAATGGAAATGATGTGAGAATCTTGGTGTGTCCCATGAGGCTGACTTGCCTGTCCAGTGTCCTCCCTACCTTGCAGAATGCTTGTGTTAGTGGTCCACCCTGGTGATAAGTTTATAGCTCAGGAAGTTGTGCTTCTCAGCCTGTGGTCTGTGGAGAGCCTGTGGTTGGCAGAGAACTTCCTCCTGCTCACTGATCCCCTTGCTCCTTCTCTACTTAAATGTCCACCCTTTCACTCTTTGGTTACAGCTGATACTCTGCACATCCAGGGGTTTTGGTTCAGCCCAGAAGGACCAAGTTTAACAACCAGGGCAGCAGCTGTTCCAGCTGCCAAAAGGTGAGAAAAAACAAGGGTCTCCTAAATATCCTGACACCTCATAGCTCAGGAAAACTCTCTGTCTCCCACCTACTCCACTTTCTGTTACAGGCACAGCCAATTTCAGCAGTGAATTTTGCATTCTACAATTGAAGTCTCACTTCAAGTGATCTCTTCTGTACCTGCCAGGGATTGTCTAATGCCCACTTCTCTGAAGGTTAGCAGGTTTGCATGCTGCTGGACCCTGTTTGAACATGTTCATCAAAGTTTGCCAAAGTGGACCAAGTCTTCATCCTGATAGGGAGCTCCATTAAAGGCACAGAGGAATCAGGTGATCAGGTGTGGGACAGCTCACCTACTCTTAAACCACTGACCAGTTCACCAAACCCTCACCACCTTGGTGAAAACCAACAGAGGATGTTACAAAAATGAACAAGTTTAACTACACTTCAAGGGCAAAAATATGCTATGGCCACTTGTGCAGGTGGAAGAACTCTGAATCATGTGTCAATTTATTAAGTAACAAGTAGCCACAGAGCTTTCTGTTCACTTATGACACCAGTTTGGTGTCTTATACAGTATGTGGCTTGGCTTACTGATGGATCAGCAGCACACTGGAGGAACTGTGTGGACAAGCACTGTTGCCTGCAGAGCACAAGGATAGCTGGGCTGGCTTGAAGGAACTGATCCTCAGGAGCAGGCTCTGCACAAACACATGGAGTGCTGGCAGAATGACCGAGCTTGTGCTAAGCCCTGGTGTCCTGGCTGCTGCCATCACCAGCTTTAAAGCTAGCACGTGTATTCTGCTCATTACTTCCACAATGCAGGCAAGGGACACGACCGCAGTTTATCTGCATTTGGACTCCGTAGAGTCTTGCCCCCATTGGAAGGTGAGGAGTCGGGTCAGCTCTGCAGAAACCTTGCTGGATGGGAGCTGCTGATGTTGTGAGGAACATGTAACCACTGTCTCTCATCAGAGCACAAAACTGGTGTGCAGGACCAGTGGTGGTTCTCTAAGGGCAGGAGGAGCAGGGCCAAGTGATTCAGGAACAGAGAAGTGGTTGCCATAAACCCTCCAATGCTTCTTCCTCCTAAATTCATCACGTTAAATTGTGAGTTTCTATAGAAAAGCAGCAGCAATACCTCTGTCAGACTCTCTTGTTTGACCTTGTCAACAACCTTTCAGTGAAGAGCTCTCTCAGGGGGTGGGGAGCTGCAGCTAAATGTTTATAAGTTCCCAGCTTCCCTGTGTTTCCTAGGTTAATTAGGTCTGTCCCTCTGTGTAAATATACAATGTCATGTATACTATAAAGAGCTGTATATGCATAAAACCCCAAATAAAGTACAAGCTAATTCTCATTACTGATAGTTTCCATGTCACCTCTACTATCAAACAAGCCTTCTCACACAAACTCACAGCCATGGCATGGACAGAAACAACATATAAAGCAAACATCAAAAAATTTCCTGAAGGAAAAGCCCTTCTTTCAAAGACCCCTCTGCTTTTTTTCCCCCTTCAGTCTAGCCATTTCCTGCATTCATTAGCACCAATGGAATATGCCTGTGGCCCCACACTGGACTAGGGCTACTATATCCTATTGGTGTAAAATTTCTTGGCTGATATTCACAACCTGTACTGCTGCCTTTATCTAATTTTGCATATCTATTTTTGCAAACTTGTTTTGTATTTATTTTACATATATATTTTGCAGTCAACAGTTCGTCTCACAAACGTCAACTGTCTTTCTCTTTTTACTCACTCAAAGCATACTTTTACAAGTCACAGACACTTTGCAGGTTTTATTAGCTGTACTCCCTTCCTAACAACAGTCAGTTAATGATAAGTTGTTCTCCTCCACATTTACAATCAGAGATTTTTCAGGGCATTTGTCTTTTGCCTATTTCAAACTCAAATTATTCTCTTGGGAATTTCAGCAAAACTGATGATTTTTCTTTGTGTGCAGGCAACGAAGGATCATTTATCCTTCTGCAAGGCCCTTTCAGTGCAAAGAGAAGAGAGCTGCTGAAACACCAGCCCAGGCAGGGTCAGACTGGCTAGAGAACTCACATTTCCTCAACAAAAAACTGCAAACATGTTTGCTAGATAATTCAACTTTTCTGGAAAGGCTTGTGCAGTGCAGAAACCAGAAGCAAATGCTGTGAAGAAGAGAAATAACTTCCTGGGCTTTAAGACCATAAGGAAACCCCAGACCTCCCTCACCCTCCCATGTCAATACTTGAGAGAGGCCCAGCTGAGCTACAACGTCCATTCCAAAAACACCTGAAGGGTTGGAAGTCCAGAGCACCCCTGCTTTTATTGCAGGGTCAAGGTGATGGGCAGAGGTTTTGCCCCTTTCCTGCTCATCTGGACAGGAAGGAAGACGGGAATGGAAATCCAGGGAATGTTTTTCTATATTGTAATCACCTAACAATGAAGGGAAAAGGAAACGGAAAATAAAGGGGAGGGACAAATTTCCAATTCAAACTTCATTAAGAATAGACTGCAGCTTCATAGCTTTCATAAAGCCATTTTGTTTCAAAGCCTGTATATTAAAAATTATTTGAAATCTGCCTGATGCTTTAGAGCCAAAAACCTGGGCAAAATATTTAGAGAAACATCAGACTAGTGATAAAAAGCTATGGCCTTGCTCACCCTGTGAGGGAATTGAGTGTAGATATGAGGCACGCAAGACAGAGAGGCTAACCACACAAACTTGCATAACGCTGAGCAGTTTTCCTCTGTACTAAGAAATATCTGCAAATGCTTATCTCAGTCATGATTTGCAACTAGAAATGGTTGTTTTGCCAAGGGAAATAAATCCACTGGACTTTCATTCTGCAGTATCTGAAGGGGCAGAGCACAGGATTTCTGAGGTCTCTCCTCTCATAAGGCAGCACACAAAGTGGCTTACACACAGATATTCATGTTTTGGGTAAGATTTCCTTCCAGTGTGAATGGATTTCAATATGTGGTGCTCTTAGTGAAAAAAACAAATATCTAAACCTGTAAACCTACTCTTTGTCTGTCCTCCTTAAGCCTTACTCCAACAATTTCATATGCCTCTTTAACCTTGATTAGGCTTAGAGAAATGTGTTCATTTCATGCTTTATTACCTGATGGGATCCCCACCTGCATTTACACTGGGGCAAGGTTAGAGATCTGCTTTCCTGAGAGAAGGAGAGGAAGAAGAAGAAGGTTCATTTGGGTATTTCAGAGATATGGAAAGGTGGTGAAATAACATGGTCCCTCACCACCTTCTAGTGGTGAACACCTCCAGAACACCAGGGAAAAAACTCAGGGTGGGAGAGGTGTTCTAGTTTGCTAAGTTGAGCAACCTGTCTTGTGGGTGGGCATGGCCCTCGCCCTCCTGTGCTGGCAGGACAGCCTGGAACCAAAGGGCTGGTTAGTGGAACTGCATCAGAAACTGCTAAAATGTCCCTGCAGTGACTGGCAGCTCAGCATGTGACTACAGATCCTGCCAAACAGCAAGACAAACCTGTCAGCTCCCCCAGACCCCACCAAACCCTGCTGGGACCTCAAGCTTGTTCATTTAATCGTGTTTATGGTTAGCCCCAGCGTCACCAGGGCTAAAGTGTAGGTAAGTCATGAGCCACAGGCTTTGTGCTCAGGGTAGCTTAAGGCAGTCCACAACACGGCTGTCTTGGCCATGTCCTGCCCAAAACATCCGTGTTGCAGCCACCCCCACCTCCAGGCTGCTATTGCTCGTCTGACACAGGGGCACTCTGACTCAGTCAGAGGGAAAAGAAGGGGGGGAAACAAGGTTAGTGCTGGACAGAGATCTCTGGCTTGGCTCCCTGCTCAGCTTGGTGAGGCATGAACAAATTTAAGACTTGGATTCAGCCCACTGGAAGCAGTCACCCTGAATTACTCCCCAGAACTGCTGCTTCTCCAGTAAGACCAGAGATCACCATGGGTGCACAGGTTCCTAAATGGACACAACAATTAAACACGTGAAGTTAGGGTAAATCCAGACTAGATCTAGACAGCTAGCTCTAATAGCAAAGAGAGACAGCAGAATGCCAGGCCAAGGGACTAAACCCATCATCTATCTCTGTCTCAGCTGTTATTCACAGTGCCCCTCCTGCAATCTCTATTGGTTTTCCAGCACTGTGGACACGTTTCTGCTGGGAGGGTAACAGTCATTTTCCCATTTGCCTGGAAAGGTTATCAGTGAGATCCAGCCTAAAATTAACTACTTTATAATCCTAAGAAAGTATTAGAATGGGAGTTCAGGACACAATTACACAAAACCTTTCTGTATTATGCATTTGTCCAATGGGCAGAAAGGAAAATTGGCCAAAGCTGAAACACCAGCTCTTTCCTGTGTGTTGATTCAGCATGAGAAGCTTTGAGCTTTGCCCAGTTTCTTGTTTTGTGTAGGGTATCAGGAGTGACAAATTTCTTGAAGAGAACTCAAGGGGGGCAAAAAAGGAAAGAGAGAAGAGAAAGATTCTTGGCAGGCACAATGAAAGGTTGGGCTGGATCCCAGGCTGTCATTTAGCCAAGTATGTGTGACAACCTTTTTTTGCCTACAAGTCTGCTAGCAATTTGCAGAACAGTGATGCAGGTAGCCAGCAGTGCTGTCCATCCCCAGCTATTTTTTGGTCTCTGTTTCCTTGGTGAATTTTTCCAAGCAGCAGAAAATTTAATCCAGTTCATAAGGGGCTGCAGCTGCTTTCTGTTCTGCCCAACAGCTGCTTTCACAAGAGAGAGACTTCAAAAGACTGGCTTTCTCCAGAGGGCCATGGGAGGGATGTACATGAGCTGTGTGGATTCCCTATATTTGGCAAAGTTTTCCTAGCATCCAGAAGGCTGTCTGTGTTCAGTTGCTTTCAACAAAGCACTTGAAATTCCCCAACAAATCATTAGCTTTGCAAAAGCAAAGAGAAAGTACTAATTAACATGGTCAGGAGATAATTTCAAGCAGTGAGACAGATCTTCCAACCCTACCAGGAGCAACCCTGATACACAGACCCCCTAGTCACCTAGAGCAAATCCCAGCAGCCTCACCCCTTGCAGGATCATTCTCAGAGCCAGGACTCCAGGCTGCCTTAGAGAACAACTCTCAGGGTGGGCTTTTGTGTTTGTCCTCATCCGGGGCAATGGAGGGTACTGCAGAAAGAGTACCACTTGCACATCCTCCCCACACACCACTTTTGCTTCAGCTGTAGAAGATGTGTAAACACTGACAAAGCTGGTTTAGCTCCATAGTCCAGCAGGGAACTCATCCACCAAAGAGAAAAGGCTTTCTGAGAAATGGGTTCTGCTCCTAACATCACCCCAAATTTAAAGGATGGTCTGAGGAAGACCAGAGTTTCACTGCTCAACAAAGATCCAGGCAACTGGGCTACAAAGTAAGTGATTATAATCAAATTACCTCCATGAATTTGTGCCTTAGTTTCCCTTCCTATAGTAACAGTACCTGTCTTCAGCTGGTTTTTGGGAGGCTTAATATCCATGAAACACCCAGAGATCCTTTCATAAAGACAAGGACTTTATATTAATCACACAATGTGATTGCAGTTACTGAAAACACTTTGTCCCTTTTAAAGGTACCAGTAATGCAGAAAGCAGAAATCCTTTACTCAGACATTAAATACATTCTCTGTTTAGCAAAAAGCTTATAGAAACTCTGGGAAAAGCACACACATAGGCATGTATGTATTCATCTATTTGAAAAGAGCTGCATTCCATAGCACTCCCTGGCTTGTGTGTATCTAACAGAGTATCTATTTAGGAAAATGTGACTAGCACAACCAGCTATGCAATGCTCACATCTGCTAATCCTTTACTGCTCAAGTAATCGTCTTCACTTGCAGAAAGATTTATACCATTTTGGGTGCAGGCAAAGAGGAGCTAAACACTTCAAAACTCTTGCAACCGATTATCTTGAGGAAAGCACTGCCTTTATGGTCCCTTCCAGCAGGGTACAGAGGGATCTCATTCCTGGAGGTGGGTAGAATTACTTTAGATAGCTCAGACAGGTATGGAATGGACAGAAGAAAGGCTTGTGGCTACAGTATTTACCATACTGGGTGATGCTTGTAGCTCTATTTCATTTGCACAGGTTAAACAGCACTGCGCCCTCGACCACAGCTGCTTCACAGCGCTGGGTTACCAGGTACTTTCACAGACACATTTCCCTCCTCCCCCACCCGTGTGTTCCTGCATTGTAGGAGCAGATCAGGGCTGCCAAACAATGGTGGATGGAGAGTGGGGTGCCAAGAAAATATAGCATACACATAAGCAACCCTGTGTAACAGGCCTGCCCTCTATAGCAGATGGGTGCAACCACGGCACAAGGACAGCTATCCTCTCCCTTGCGTACCACGGGCAGCCCTCTCTGGCTGCAGAGCATAGACATAGTTTGACAGATTTTGGCCCTGTGCACCTTTTTTGGTGGATAGTTCTCCATGGATGGCTGCCTGTTCAGCTGAATTCTCACCTTTGTGCAGCTAGACCAGTGTCAGAGGCAGGGTGTGCCCAGCCTGTACCTTACATCTCCCGCTTTGCAGTAAGACACCTGTCCCACCTCGTAACAATTCCAGAATTTCAGAGTACTCCACTGCTGGCTGGGTCTCCTGGAGAAGTTGTGCACCCTCATCAAGTGGTGTGAAAGCAGGGCAGGACTCAGTCACACTTTTCCCCCTCAGGCACTTTGCTCTTCAAATTCATGGGCACCCCCAGTGATTTCACCCCACAAGTACCATACAATGTCCCCTGTGGCCCATGACCAGTACTTCTGGTAACCTGACCTAGCTCTGATCAAGTTCTACAGCTCAGAGAACAGTCAGGAACCCAGGCCATGCCTATCAGGGCTGTGCAGGCAGTGCCATCTCTCATTCAGCAAATTCTGGAAAAGAAAGCACCTTCACTAAACCTCTCATGTGCCTGTGCCTAGATTTTAAAAAAGACATTTTCTCATACAGGTAGACAGGTATGCATAATTTTGTCTAGCTTCTACCTGGCTTCAGATGAGGATTTACTCTAGAGATTCCACCTTGCTGCTCATCATGATATACCTATCCAACACCACAGAAAAAAACTAATTACAAAATTTGGATCAAAATTGGGATTAGGAAGAAATGTAGGACATAGACTGAATTGCAGACCACTGCAGACCAATGCCTGCTTTGAGAACCAAGAACTGCAACTTCATTGCTCCTGTAGCATGATTTTGCATTAACTGCTTCCACTGATTCTTGAAGGCTTTCTTAAACTCTCTTCTGCAGTGAAACATAGTCTCCTTTCATTCTTGTTTTCTCAGTTTTGGTCTAGATAAATCTGAAACAGTTCTTTGGTAGTATGAATGCTTTAAAACTAAGTATTTTTTATAATGGTCAAACATCTCAGCTTTGTAACTATTCCTGCTTTAATTCCTCAGAAGGAATTGAAGGCTCCAAGTCAGCAAAATTATCTGTGATACAGCTGCTGCTCTGAACACTGGGACTGCCAAGACCAGGTCCATCCCAGCACATCCCATCCCCTGTGACTTTAGGACCACCCAGAACTGATGACATTATAGTAAGAGGCATCACAGCCTCTCTTTGGTCTTCTACAGAACATGTGCTGAACATGCTTTCCCCTGGTTCTTTCTAATCTTAAATCTAATTAGAAATATTATAATGACATATTAAATACCTAAATTCATTGTCATTAATTTGTAATTCCTCATAAAGGACAACTGAAACAATCAAAAACTTACAGACACCCTTCCCTACATAGGGGGAATGCCTTTGGATACAGTTGGAGTGATAGACTTCTGGGGCACCAAGAGCTTTTGATGACCATATCTTCACTTTACCCACATATCTATCTGCACTAGAATTTGACCAGTCACTCCAAACAGTTGCCTGTTCATTCTAATTACCTTCCAAAAAGCTTTTTCTTTATATTCCTAAAAGCAGAAAACCTTCTCCCTCCAAAATTATAAAGGTTTAAGGTCTGTGATGGACAATATTTTGTCCAAGTTTCACTAAAGAACTTTGGTTTCTGTGCTTTTTATCAATTGACCCAGACAAGCATTTAAAACTCTCCAGCTTTTTTATTCCTAATAGATTTGGTTTAGGTATTTTCTTTAATGTCTAATATCCAGGTCATTTTGGAGATTTTTCTGGGTCTCACAATCCTATATTGTTGATCTCAGAGAAACCATCTATATTTACTGATAAATGAGTGGAAATAAAGTCCTACTATCACTTGGAAATACACTATAAAATAGATAATCTCTAAAGTACTTGGACTATCTACATGGTTTGACAAGGGATGGAGCCAGCCCAAATTTGTGCCAAGCAACCCTTCCAGCTGGTGTCCAGGACCCACTGCTTTATGTGAATACCTGTGCACACAGAGCAAGGGAGATGTGTGCAGCTTACATTTACATTTTCAGCCTGTGTTGCATCTAGGTTGTAAAGCCAACAATACAAACCAGCACGTAGCCATTTAGGACAGGAAGTGAAAAACTATATTTAGCTGAACCTGTAGTAGAAAGTAGATGATCAGAATATTGCTTACATTTGTGCCTCCATTCCTGTGAGCACTGGTATAAGACTGTCTGCAGTGATGAGAGGTTCCTGCTCAGGGGCAACATTCCCAGTGTGGTCTGTCCTCTAGGAACCAAAAGGTCAGTCGCCTTCTCTGCTACCACCAGTACCACTGCACAACATGTTCCAAGCATCCACTAAGTTTGGCAAGGACTCATGTACTAGAAGTGTTGGAAAAATCATGTAACAAGTCAGTGTGGTTGTAAACATGCTTTTCAGTTAAATGAATTTCAGGAGATTTTTGTCTCCTTACCAAATTCAGGTAGCTTTGGAGAGCACTTCCTTTTTGTATTTTTACAGTGATATCCTAGTCTTGGTGCAATGCATCTTGAGCACAGTAATTTCCCTCCTGAAAAGCATCATCTCCCTCAGCTGGAAAGTGTATCCCTTATCAGGGCTTGACAGACAGCAGGGATTTAATAAGACTGATTTGTTTCCAGCTGCCTGAACTGTCCCTTTCCCATTTAAACACCACATCTCACTGGTTCTGGTGGGAGTACTCCTTTTCTTTGAGGAGTACTTTGCATTGGGTCCAAGACTTCCCAAAGCCAACAGGACTTTTTCCACTGATTCAAATAATCTGAGATTTAGCCCTTTACAAAAGAAGGCTCTTGAGAAATTTTAATGATTTTTTTTTCTCAATTCAAACCTGAACCTGGTAAAAGTTGGTATAAGATTTATTTCCTGCATTGCAGAGATGTATGTGTAGCCTTGATAACACAGCTCTTGTGGCCAACTAATAACACCAAGGTCATGGTTTTGATCCCTGTATGGGCTATGCACTCAAGAGTTAGACTCAATGATCGTTGTGGAATCACAGAATATTCTGTGATTCTGTGAAAACTCCCATTCCAGCAGTAGTAATGGTTTTCATAGCATGCTTCATAGGTTCTCTGGTCTGCTCTACACAGGAGATCAGACTAGACAATCAAAACATTCCCTTCTGAAGCTAAAATCTGTGAGCCTATGAGAATGGTTCAGTTTACAGAGTCCTCCGTGCTTGACCTCTTTATGTCTACATTCATCACATGAAATCTGTCAGCTGTGATGTGGCTTTTGTGACAAAAAAGACATGCCACCAAAAGATGTACAAACATTACTTCATTAGGTAATCTGGTGTCTCAGAAATGAGAACCACTGGAACCCATCCCTGATACCTGAAACTGTCATTTTCTTAAAATTGGATTCAATATTTGCACGGAACATCTCTGTCTCAGCTCCTGCCTGCTCTACTCATCATATCCTCCATACATTTGCCAGATGTTGGAGTGAAGGCATATATCTTTACACGATCCATGGTCACCATGGTCAAGCAGCTCACATTTATCCAGATGTTTTGTGATCTCACCACTTGCTTGTGTTCCTAGGAGTTAGCCTGACTCTAAGTGAGAATTAATGGTTAAATGTCCCTGCTTCCTACCCATAGAATTTTGAAAGAATTTGATTAGATTGATTCCTATCCAGCCCCCAGCTGCACTTCTCCCTCATTCCCCTCTGAGCAGCTACTAATTCTGGAGGTAGATTTGTCCCCCGTGTCTTTCTGACGTTTGACAGATATAAATCAGCAAAACTTGTTTATGGATTTACTGCATGCAGAATAGACCTTAGTGCTTACTAGGAATGAATGCATGGATATTTCCAAGTTGCTGGGGTACTTCCATGATAATTTGCACTGCCGTAGTTTCTGTGCATGTGAGTAAGATTTCCCTTTTAACTCATGTTAAAACTATGCTGAACAGAGGGGAAACCTCAGCAATTTCTCATGCAATTTTTGTGTACAGAATTTTAAAATCCTGTCTAGATTCTCCATCAACACTTTGCCTTAGGTTACCATTTCTTTTGAAAGCTATGAACTCCACATAATTTGTGCCTAATTCAGTGTAATCATAACAGGAAATCAGCTAAACACAATTTAAAAATGTTTCTAATTCTGTAATGTGTTGGAAGCCACAACACACGCATGCTAAATTGTAATTTTGAGGATCTTCTGCAATATTATAGCATGTAAACAGAAACAGTTAAATGAGGTTTTAGACCCAAGATCCTTTTCATGACTGGGAGATAGATTGGAAATAAAGACAATCAGTTAATGAAATAAAAGATCATTCTGTTAAATTGTTCAGATGCTCAAAAACCTATGAAGAACGCATGCAGCATGCCCATTGATGCTACAGTATTCCTCCAAACACTTGATTTACAGTCCTAGCCTAGGGTGTATGGCTTGTTTACTTTCTCCAGAAACTCAAGACAGAAAAGAAACCTTTGTAAGCACGTGGCTCCTTTGAGACATCTCAGAAAAAGATAAACTAATATATCTTCCAGTTTTCATACTTAACATCTTAACTGTCACAAACGCAAGGAGTATCTGCCAAGTGCAAACTCTTTGGTTTACCATATATTAAGTTCCTCTTGCCAGTCTACAGGGACTGGATGCTTTCATTGTTTCCTGATAGCTGTGTGGTCTTTGTCCTTCAGTGTTTGACATTACATGGAACTGAGGAATTATACCTTGAAACAGGAGTGGCATTGTTCCACATAATGCAAATAATTGAACAAGGTAAAAGCAGGGTTCTGCCTCCATCCGCCCCTCCACGTGTGTATTTGGGAACAGTGCTATGGTAAAGCCATCACACAGTGGCCTGTCAGCAGCAATTTCCCCCCCTTTTTGACTGAGTGTACTCTAAGTAGGGCAGCACCCTCAGCAAACGGAAATGCAAGTATCCCATATCTATCCACCCATCCACACAGCTGCCACTACTGGATCCATCACAGAAATATCTGGGAGCTTTTATGGAAGACAGGCTAAGTGTGTTAGACAGATAAGAAAATGTCTTGGTATCTGGTATTATTATGGTTTTCCAGGGGAAAGGGGGGAGCGGGTGTGACTGACAGTTTCAGCAGCTATGTAATTTTTCCCTGCTTGTTTACAACAGGAAACAGAAATGCCCAGCTTCAGCATGGGCTTCATGATACAGCCAAACCTTGGGAGGATTCCAGCCTTATCCTGGAATCCCAGTAGCCTGCTGACTGTCCTCTGCATCAAAACCCATTTTCTCCCCCACTGTTTTCCCAGGATTTGGTCCTGCAAGGTGCAGTGTTTCAGCCAGAAGCAAGGGAAGCCTGTAGCCTTTTCCTGACAAAAAGTACACTTGAATTCTCCTGGGAGTCTGGGGACAGGGTTTGTGTGCACACAACTTAGTGTGCAGGCACTGAAGTAACCATCAGCTCATAGGGACGAGCCCTTATCCACTTCTGCATTTGAGCAGAAACAAAGCAAGCCTCCCAGAAAAGCTTTGTCACATTTCCAAAACCAAAGAAGTTATTTTTTTCTGTCATTTGCCCCAAACTTCAGCTTGGGATTCATCCTTCTTCCTTAAATAGCCAAGGTTCAAGCTAAATAAAGGTATTGCAGTTTGTTTTTAGCTGGTCAGTTAAAGGAAATACTATAAATTGCAACAGAGTCATGCTACACCATTGTGACTGTGTAAGCAGTAACTCAGCAGTCAGTTCACAAATGCACCCGGGAACTCTTTGTTAAGTAGGAAAAGGACAGCAACAGTTATTAAAAATGAATAGTCACTAAAGATTCAGGACTTACCCTGAGTCATTCCTGGCTCCCTTCTCTCCTGCTGATGTTTTCATTATTACAGCAAACTTTAAGTCACTTTCTGTATCACAGTGGCTTGAGAGTTCCTCGGTCAGAAAAGCAATTCCTTCCCATTGCTGAGCAGAACTTCCACATCCTTAGGTTTTGTATAGAAGATGGTATTTCAAGGACGTGAGGGGGAAGATGTTTAAAACCAGCTTCAGGCTCAGTAGTATCAGAGGGCAGAGGACTAAACAAGCACTGAAATGAAAGCAAGCTACCAAGAAGATCCGATTTTAGCCTCTCTTATTTCTACTTCCTGTATTTATATGAACGGGGGATTTCAGGAAGAGGCAGTCTTTGGTGGTCAAGGGTGTGCGTGTGTGTGAGTGTGTGTGTTATAAACCATTTTTAGTAGTCCAGGCAGGTTAACCTTATTAGAAAGAAGGGCCTGAGACTTTCAACTAATTTGTTTCTCTAACCTCAGTAAGTTTCACAGGAAATAATTTTTCAGACTACAGGTATATCAGGAGGCAACGGAGCACAGTGAACTTTGTAAAGGATTTTGTAAGGCAGCAAAGCAGTAAGTCTCCGTCTGCAAATTCCTGAAGCATGTGTATTTCTACTGCTTGAGTAACTGGAACCAGATGGAGCTTGGAAACCTTTATATTTACACAGGACCTGAGAAAACGAAACGTCTAACACTGGCGGAGGACAGCTTCGCAAAAGCATTCCCAGTTAAAGCAAAAACCAATGGTAAGGTGGTGTGACTGCTGGCAAATGAACAGCTATCCAGGCTGGGAAGCTCCCGCCGGCTCGCTGCACGTTTGACCTGCGGTCACTGAAGCGATCGAGGGTTTGCAGTGCAGGAAACCCGACCGAGCTCACAGCTGTGGAGGCTGGGGGCTGACAGATGTGCTGTCACACCCCGCTGGTGGCAGTCCTCCTTGGCAGCCCAGTTGCTCCAGAAATACTTGATGCCAGGAGAATACATAATGGAAAACGTAAGGCAGAAGTTTAAAGAGGTGGAGAAGAGCAATTGCAGGGAATGGAGTGGGAGACGAAACTTTTTGCCCCTTTTATCTTTACAAGGAATTCCTCAGCCTTCTGAAAATAGACAGTGCCACAGAGTCCACAGCAGAAATGCCAGGGAGCTGTCAGTGCATTGGCAAGAGGGAAACTAGAACTCAGTGTAGAACACAGAGCCAATTCTGCTGGCACTGACTTACAGAGAGTCAGGGACACTTTTACCATCACCAAGTCACACCTTCGATGCAACACAAGACAAAGTTTTCCCTTTATTTATTTTTTTTTTAATGAAGTCTGTAACTGCATTTCACATTACAAAATTTCTCTTCTAGCTTTTACATGGATTTATCTTAGAAACTCTATTATCTTAGAAAGAGCCTTACTGAACGACTGCATGATGGAAAATTCACCATCCTTCTAAGTAAGGTATGTTAGTGCATAATTGTTGATATTATTTAAATTCAAACCTAATTTTTTGCCTTATCTAGCTTTTAATTTTCAGCTACTGTATCTTGTAATGCTCTTTTCTATTGTATTAAGGATCTCCTTGCTTGAACTCCTAGAGTAATTTTCAGGCAATGATGAACTCACTCAATGAAAAATCTAGTCCTCTTAGACAAACTGGTTGGCTGAGATTCACTCATCCCTTACTGCACACTTGTCAGATCTCAGCTCTGAATCTTTCTGTGGGTTCTGGGTTCAGCGGTCCAAGAAAAAAAACATCTTCTAGATTCCTTCACCAGCTGGGCACCTTTAAAATGCACCTCAGGTATTGGCATGAGAACAATCTCCTACATGCACCACACAAATTCAACTCTACCCCAGTTTCCACTTCCCACCCCTGCAATTCAGCAGGGACCAGGCCCACTCAGCATTTGCCCTTGGTCTGCTGGAAAAAAAGGTTTGCCGAGACAAAAAATGCAAAGCTGTGCTGCCTGCATGGACCTGCTCACACAGAGAAAACTGTTCACACAAATAGGCAACCATGCTAGGCAAAGATTTTGCATATGCAAAACACAACAGTTAGACAATTCAATTTATTATTTTTAGGGAAGAAGGAAAAAAAAATCACTAGAACTATTAAAAAGGTCCAGGAAAAAATGGCAAAAATACAGAATACAAAATTCCAGTATTTTAGTGCTATCTCAGTTTCATGTGATTAGAGTGAAATCTTTCACACTATTTCTGATGTAAAGAATGCAGTTTCAGGAATCTGAAGTTTTGAAATTTGTTTTGTTAAAGATATTGACCAAATTAAATTTTTAAAGTCCCACATTTTCTGCAAAATACTCGATATTTCTGTAAGATATTTAAAATAGGAAAAAGAAGACAAATTTTGTTCAAGCTTTACTAGGTGTCTTTTTGAGCCACAGCTTTGACAGGTTTAGCATGTGACAATGTGTTCTAGAATCACACTTTGGAAGGAAACAATTACACAAAAGCTAAATGACAAAATAATACCTAGTTACTTCAAATTGACATTCCTCTGTTATAAATCCAAGCCAAATGGAAGGAAGTCATGTCTCTTCTAATACTGATTCACCCTTTCCATCTTAAGCCACAGCATCCTGCAGCCCTTTTTAGTAGTTTTATGCAGCTGGGTTGGAAAGGTTTAAAAATGGCTTATGAGGGAAGCCATTAAGTACAATGAGCACTTGAGCTACAATAAAGGGCTTTCAGAATATGCCCAGATTACATGACAATTCTGCTTTCCATACAGTAGGGAGCAGCTGCATCAATAACATGGCCTGTGATAGGAGCCCTTAGGAATTGTCATGCCTATTGTGTCACTAATCCATAGATTATGTGCCTTTTATAGAGCCTATTACATAACAGATCATGATGGGTCATCGTGTCAAAGATGGAAGGATTAAATGAAGAGGCACTTTCCACATTCAGATTCTGATTTTTAAAAGTTAATTCTGTGTATAAGAAGCAATCTTCTTCTTTGCCCAGCTTAGAAAAAAATAGCATAGAATACACTAAATAATGAAATCTTTTGCAGAAGTCAGAGAATGCAGAATATCCTTTTTCTCCACTTGCATACGATTTTTCTGTAGATTCACAAAAGCCCACAGTGGCTAATGCCAGGTTTATATACAGCAGTAGGGATTTTAGTCTCATGCACAGTGCTTAATAAAAAGATCAAGATTTATTTTAACGTGAATCTCCTGGTAGCAAACTGGCTAGGAGCATCCATGAGAATACTTTGTCTAATGAAACTGTTAATATACCAGGCCATGAGATGAAGTAAATAAACTCTTAGCTCTCTTTTTCCAAGAACTGCATTTAAAGCTTTTCCAAGACCAGCACAGACTGCACCACATCTTATAGACAATAAAGCAGGAGTCTCCACACACCCTGAGGTGGACTACAGGGATGCTGGAAATGGGCAACCAAGGGTAAGGAGTATCTCCAGAGCCCAGGGAACTAGGAAAGGAAAATAGTACTTTGTGGTCTTTGGACCTTATTTTCAGCCTCTTATCAGCATGCAGTACTCAGTGTGAACCTGCTGGACACCAATACACCATAGGACGAGGCAGCCAAAATGCTCTTGAGCGGGGTTTTTTCTGAGGCTGCCAGAATTGCTTCTGGATCAGTGCCTCAGTGCAGCAAACTGTGTTCTCAGCAAACTGAGTTCTCAGTTTTCTAGTCCCTAAAGAGCAAATTGTCTGTTTCAGAATTGCTGCAAATCAAACTGATACACTTAACTCACTCCAAATAATGGCTTGATCCAGGCAATATTCCCTAGGATACAAAAAATGTGGGCCTTCTGTCACTCAGTTCAGCAGGGTCCAGATTTCATCAAAAACATGCAGACCCATGTCTTATCTGGGTCCCAAAATTTTATATTTTTAACAATATATATAAGAATGTTTTACATCTACTAATCATCTGAGAAAAAAAGAGCAAACACCCTGGTTCATATAATTTATTGATAGTGTACATATTTTCATATAGTGCATTATAATACTGACTGCTATAATCTTTATAAATGCTGAGTTAACTATTTTTTAAAATTCTCACAACAAAAATAATCAAATATCATGCCAACATTTTGTAACAAATTATCACATTAAATCCATTTGGATTTCATGACATATTTATCTGTACAATGGACCCCATATCACAGAGCATTCACAGTGCATAAGGTCACAGTCATTGGAAAAATAAGTAACATGAGAGATTTCTGTTATTTACAGTTTACAAACCCATCCCTTTCTGTTTTCAAAGTAAGCAGTTCTAGAAGGTTTTCACAATATTTAAAGAGTTATTACACCTCTGAAGGGTGCACTGCAAATGCCTGCAAGTATGAAACACAGGTTTTTCCAAGGTCCAGAAGTTATTTTAGTGACCATAAATGCTTTCAAAGAATTTCTTGCAACAGAGGAGATACCATGAACCAAATTCTATGCTTAGCTCCACTGATACTCATTTGCGCCAACTACCAGGACATTAATGAACACTGTCACCACTCCCAAGAACATGAAGGCAAGAATTTGGTCATAACTTTGCTGCAGTAACAGGCATTTGAAACACAGATCTTGCTGGGGAAGTAGATTTACAAGTTTTCTTTGCATACAGAACTGGTATATGAATAAAGGCCATAATCCTTCTCCAAAAGCCCTCTGAAAGGAAGCATCTCAGCTGTTATTAATCTTTCTAGAGATGTATATATATCTGTTTGATTTTCACATGTTCTGATACCTTTAGAATTTGTGACCATGCCTAGTGCTATAAACCAATCTTATTTGCTGTTCAAGTTTATCAAGACCATCTCAGTGACAGGACAGCAATGATCGCCTATATTCTTTGTGCAAGTGAAAAACAGGATTAAATTCCAACTGGCAATTCTTCTAAGAAAACATCCAAATGGCATTAATTTCCCATAATTATTCACTTCTTTCACACAGTGTACCGTATGGTAGCAAGCAGAACCACGTGATGAACAAATCGCCTCAATCACTACACACCTTGGCCTGTGGAGAAGCAGCTACACACATCTCACGTGTCAGGACAGGCATATACAGGATATCACAGACTGCTCTGGGGAAAAAACCATCAGGACCTCACACGTGGGAAAATGTGAGAAAAGTGCACGCTCAAGTTATTCAAAAGGAGGCTTTTAAGTATGTACACGATAGGTCAGAAACTGGAATGCACGCATCAGTCGAGTGATTTCTCTTCTTCAGTGGGACACTGATCACTTGCATACAGACTTTTCCAAATGGTTCAAGGGAATAATAACGGGTTGGTACAGATGTTTTAGTTACATCACTGTAACTAAACACTGTCATTTACCTGTGCAACCGTCACAAAAATCTCACCATCCAACAAAATGAAAAATGTGGCATTCAGACTCATGGAAATAGAAAGAAAATTGTGCAGCAAATGTATGAGCGGCAGAAACACAAATAACAGAGAGATCTGAAGCTTGCAGTGACAGGACATTATGCTCCAAGGTGATGTACTTCAATTAGGAAGATTCTTTGGTTTCACCTGGCTATCAAAGTTATTTTAGTGTCTGTTTCAGATTATATAATGTCTGATCCTTCCTTGGCATGAATAAACAGACAGTATTTCCATAGCTTAAAGAACTCTACCAAAACCAAGTAACAGTGGGACAAAAGTAAATGGCATTACAATTGCAAGAAATCCAAGAAAGAAAGACAACAAAACTCATGAGGCATTTGTGCACCTAGAGCAAACACGTTACAGGAACAAGTGTAATTAAAGCCAAATCACAAGGGAAATGAAAGACAGAATAGAATCTTCTCTATAATTGCTAAGTATTAGATTAGTAAAGACCTTTGCCATTTGCTTACACGTTGATATAAAGTTCACGAATATGATCTAAAACCAGAACCTGAATTTGTTTGTTACAGCTGCAGCAAGCATATAAAAACAAAATAAAATTGGCACGCCAATGACTGAATCAGGACAAAGATGGATGACTATGCTGTACCTGTTGGGAAGACTTAAGGTGTTCTTCTAGGCTAGACTTCAGCCCAGAGAGAAGCCCTTAGACCACCAAAGAAACATTAAGATATCTGCAGCTTATTAGATTGAGACATGCAGATCCTGAGCTTGAAATCTTTACTCAAGCAATACTTTACAATGCAGTACAATTGTTATGGTAAATAAATGGAATCAAACACTGCTGAACTCAATGGAAACACTCCCGGTTCCTTGCTACAGACAGGATTACACTCCATTGGTCTGTCTGTCTATGTGGAATTGTGCTACTTCAGGGCAACTGCAGCACAAAAGAGCTGCTAAAAGCCCTCCTTGGCCAGCTGTAACTTAGTTTTGATGCTGCTCATACACAAGGGCAGATGCACATTTGAGAAGTCTGAGACAAGGAACAAGTTCTCTTATTTACAAGAGTGGAAATCCAAAGTGATATCAGCAGAGCAGACGTCCACAGATTCTCATCAAAACTTTTAATCTGAGAAAGAAATAGAATCTTTAGACTAAAAAAACAATAGAACATGGAAAGAACTGAGTACAGTAAAAAGCCCAGAAACCATGCTCCACTGTGATCTTAGGACACAATCCAGCAAGGCACTTGAATAGATGCTTAGCTTTAAAATGGAATCAAACCTATTGAAGTTAAGCTTTGCTGGATATGGGATATCTTTTTCTGAGTTGTGTTACTTTTCAGTGTTAGTATGCTGGCAAATTTCAGATCACACTAACAGTTTTCTCTCTCACATCCACCAGCTTTCTTTTCACTCTTGAGCTGAACATTAACTTACAGAACATTGTGACATACATTCCAAACTCAGCCAGCTAACTTTTGCAATGGTTAATGAAACAAAATGGCTACAAAATGTTATAGATACAATCTGAACAGCTGCAGTATAGAATTGTGCTAACAGTGGAGAGCCAAGCTCAAATCACTTCTAGACTAGAAAATGGCAAAAAATTTAGTGGTTTCCTGACCACACAAGCTAATGTTTTTCTTTTTTTCTTTATATATGTGAAAGGCACTAGTCTGTTATTACTCGGCAAGAGCCTCCTGAATTACTGATACATTCTGATGTGGGTTTATCTGCAATGTCAGTCAGATCTTTCTTGGACCATTCAGTTTACCTGCATGGCTTAGTGTATAACTATTTATTTTAGCATGTGGGCAAGGACTACTTAGGGGCTTCTTAAAGTATTTCATACGATTATGTGTCATCAAAACCCTGACACAGCATCTCATAATTCTTTGGCAAACAATACATCCTGGGTCATGTGGTGGTGTCAAAGGAGAAGCCTACTAATGTTATTGATAATGATAAGCATGGCATGATATTTGTCTCACAGCATTAGATGCAGATGAGAACACCCCATGAAATGCAGCATTAGAATTCAATATAAATTGTCCTGAAGTGAGTTTATGTTTCAGGAAGAGCTGTAGATGACAGGAACCAGCCACACACTGTAAGGGTTGTTCTAGATTCTGAGACTGTTTCTTGCTAAAACATAGCACTGGTTTTCTGAAGCAGGTGATATTCAGATTAGGCAGAGTAATTTTAAATAATGTGTGAAGGAACTGTGGAATTAGCAAACAAAATTTGTGCATATTTGGGCTGAGTCAGCTGCTACAGAAAAAAATGGTGCCCATAATCTTCTAAAGTTGCCTGGCTCAGAAATATGAAGCTACAGTACAATTTTCCAGATCTGGCACTATAAACTTTGATGCCCTCATCCCTGTCAACTCAGCTGATCACTGTGCATTCAAAACCAGATTTTGGAACTACTCTTCTATTATGTAAAGACAACTGAGCTGCCTGAACTGTGCACAGGAGAGCAAATGTTTGCTTGGAGACAGTTCTCCAAGACCACAAAAACAGAATGTAGGAAAAAAACCCATTTACACAGCCTCTCTCTCTGCCCCTTTCAGTCTCATATCTAAACCATCACCAGATTTTCAGCAGTGAACTGTCTTCCTGAAAGACAGCAGGAGAGAGAGTAAGACTAGAAAGGGATATTCCTACAGTGGTGCAGCAGTATGCTGCATTTTCACAGCCTTTGTGCAACAGACTCAAAGATGAACATGAATTCCATGTCCTCAGCTTTATACTGTAGCAAAAACAACGTGAATGCGTGGAAATGGGGTCACTGGCATACTTGAGATAAAATGTCTTTACTGCCATTCTTGCCTATCCAATAAAGCATTTTAGTAATGCCGTATTTGTGTCCATCTTTAGTACTTAGTTTAATGACATAACTACTTAATTAAGGTAAGAAACCCTAAATGGATACTAATACTGACATTTGTAACAAAATGTAAAGTAAATAACAAATGTGTTGCTCTTTTTCTCTTTAGAATCACATTGAATGGATCCAATTCTTAAAAAACACACCAGTGGCAGCATACACTCTTCAATTTATCCTAAAATAAGTTTTAAATAGTTTTAATTGTAAACTCATTGCCTGGTGTAAACAGTATTCTGCAAGTCAGCTGGCTAAACATAATTGTCATACAAGTCGAAAAGAAGAAACTTTCCGAGTAAGTGCTTATTTGCTAAGTTTTTATAGTATATTCTCATTGACACAACTTTTTATATATAGTCTTAATGGAAAATATTAATAGATTTAAAAACATATCAACTGTTAGTTGATAGGTCTGGTTTGGTTTATAAACATTAAAAATATTTAAAAATCTATGTATAAAGGTAACTGTGCTTCCTTAGAAACTTTATGTGATCATTCACATACAGCTTCAAAATATTTTTAAAGTTTAGTAGCAGTTTAAAATATGCTGTCTCAGTGATTTACAATTATGTCACTGCTAAAATGTGGAATGTTACCTGCTATTTTAATACTCTGGGCTGGATCTTGCTGTCAATTATATCCAGAGTAATTCTTTATATCAGATTTATGCTGGTGGAAAGGATATCAAAACTTGGCTTCTACTTGGGGTTAAAAAGAAGTATATCATGTTTCAAAACTTGCATGCAATCAAATCAAGGACCATATTCTCTTGACAGACTTGCTTTTGTCAGGGTGACTCTTATCTGCACTGCTCCGTGTCAGACATTCATCTTCATTAAGCTTCTGGGAATAAAAAAAATGGTGAAGAATACACCAGCTTCTTGACTGATTAAATAAGCTTATTCTTCCCACCAATCAAACTGAATCAAATCAAATCATAATCAGGGTGGGTTTTGTCATCAGAAAGTCTGGATTATGTTCAGTTACTACTCCCAGCTGGTAACAGTAACTGATAGTTACTGAGCACCCAATTATATTTTATTTCTTTAGTTTCTTCTAAATTTACACAATGGGCTTACAATGGCCAATGAAAAGTTTTTCTTGTGGTGTAATATTCCACAAATATCAGTTTATATCTATGTATACAGCATTCCTCATTAACAATAAAACATATTTTTCAAGTATAAATTTCTGCATGTAAATTCTCTTCTTCGGTATGCAGTTACTCTGACTTCTAGTGTGCATCATCACAAGTGATACAACATACAACCATTTCCTCTTCTTTCTCTGCCACATTGTCCACTGAACAGAGTGATAAATATCCAACACTGCCATCAAAAACTGTCAGTGCAGTTTCTCCATAAGCAGAGCACTTGAAGGGGGAAATGATCCTCAACAGTACGTGCCATAATATGTGCCTTGGACTTTCTTGTCCTGTAGTTTAAATATTCTGACTGAGCCAAAAAAGGTTCTGAACTTGCCTCTTATCCTTCCATGGAAAGTAAATGTCAAAACCAAAAGAACTATAAAGATTTTTCTCCCATCCTCTTGCTAAACTTGATGGTGGTGGTTGATTGTCTGCAAAAGGAGAATGAAAACCACAACAGAATGCCCAGAAATGGGTCCTTTTAGAGTTCTGTGTAAGATCGATGCAGCTTTATGACTGAGCAGCAATATCCAAAGATGAGGAAAATGCTTTGGTTGCCTTCATCTAGCATGTAAAAAGAAGGGTCTGCTTTCCTTCCATATAAGTAAAAGTGCTTGTTAGCTGATTAAGCAGGAATGACACTCAAATCACTGATGGAAAGAAGGTAGAAATGTGAAATGCCTCCTGTCATTTACAGCATGTGTTATCAGAAGAATTTCAGTCTCTCTCCTTGTTGTGGTTTAAAGTTCTTCTCGGCACATAGGGAAGTTGACAAAAGTGAAGACATTGAACTCTATCATTATAGATAAACACAGGAAAATAGCATAAAGAAGCAACACGTAGATGCCTAACTTCCTGTCGAGTTTCCACTTATTCACATGGATTCCAAACACCTGCAAGCAAACACAGTGTCAGTTAATTAAGTTCTGAAGGAGAACTTCTGGAAACAACCATTATAAGCTAAAAATGACAGTCTTTTGATTTAGAAGTCTTGCAGGCAGACAAAAGTATATTCTGTTCTGAGTCTCAGTTGTCCTATGACTGTTTTACAAAATATTCAATGAACTAAACTAAATTAATTAATATCCCTCCCTCAAGTGTTCCCCTGCAAGTCCATAATATCCCAGTAGTACACCAGCACCTAATGCCCATACTTTCAACAGCTTCAGAAGACTTGCTGTGCTTGCTCATTTGCTGAGCTGTAGAACTAAGGGGTTATAAGTTACAGGTAGCAAAGCAACCAAGTCCTCATGAAAGCATCTATTCTTCCATGGTGTTCAGTGCCTCTGAATTATTATTAATTTTGCTCAAAACCTTCCACTGAGTTTGCTGTGAGAGGGTCTGTGCAAACCAGGGTACTTAGCAGAACAAATGAGACAGTAATAAATGGCTCAAACTGAAGTGATCTGGCTTCTGCTAAGAGACTCTCTTCAGAAAAGCATGAAGTCATAATCCTCCCATTTTTTCCCAAAGTGCTGATTAACAACATGCATGGAGCAATACCAGACACAAATATCTACAGAACACCTGTGCTGTTTCACAGGCATTGTGCAGTATGGCAGGCTGGGGATAAGAAATGAAAACACATTCTCACACCTTATAGATCAGATGAGGAAGTTTGTAGCAGAGTGAACAGCCCTGGTCATTCTATCACTAAAGTCATGCACAGGTGATGTGAAGCTTTTCAAGACTTAGTCATGCAACAGTGTGAAACCTCCAGTGGTGACCTTGTCCTCTACAAAGTCTCCACAGGCAATCAGTGAAAGACGTTAGTATAAGTGGATATTTTTATACCTTTTTGATTCCTTATACTTGATTTGATTCTTCCTACAGAACGTTCCCTGGGAGTCAAGCAGGATCAGACCTTAAGTACCAGCAAAATTGATTTTTCAAACAGAATTACTGTTTCACCTTAAGAAGTCATGTGTTGCAATGGTGTCATATGCTGAGTGACATTTAGCATGTCTGTTCCAAGTCCTGGGGCTCACAGTCCTCACAGACTAGTCTTCATTAAGGGTTTAGGCTACAGCATTTGATTTTGGAAACCAGAGACAAGAGCAAAGGATGATGAAGCATACCAGGTCTTGTCTCAGCACAGAGACAAGCTAGGGGTATGGACACAGGACCACAGAAGTACTATTCTAGTATACTAACAATTTCAACACTGCCACTGAACTCCATGGGACCTACACATATCCAGCATCTCTTGTACCAGATGCCAGATTTCAGTCCTCACTGAGGGCAATGGTAGCACTTCAACTCATAGTATTGCTAAAAGAATGAAACTTTACAAGAATCAATGCTAAGCATTTCTATTTTATCCTTCTGTAACATGTAAATATCTAACAAGCACTTTCAAATTGAAATAGATGTAGATGCTCTAGTACTTACAGTAAGTGCCACTGATCCTAGCAAAAGTCCAACTGAATAAACCAATCCTTTGCTGTTTATTTTAACCTGTGGAAATCAGAAAAGACTTTTAAAATGCTGACCATAAAATTATGCTTTGGCGATCAAAATTCAATTTACCAATTTAAAGTCCACCTTCTGCTTTGAATAGTGCCTTACATATTTTAAACCATGCAAATCTGTAACAGACGTATCCTAATGAAGATCAAGGAATCAAACCAAATGTAAAGTAATCCCATCTCCATTAAAAAAGAAGTGAGTATTTACAATGGATTTTATGTTAAAAATCCTCAGAAGAGAGAGATATGCTGTTATTCTGATCTTAGTGACAAAAATCCTAAGGTACATGGAGACAGGTTTACTGGAAGCTGTGTAGCAAGAAAATGGTAGAGCCATGAACCATCCATGGCAATAGTTTTCTGCTACACAGTGTAATGCACTCCAGTTGACAAACTGAAAACTAATTTCAGCTTGTGGAAGAAGAATTGCTTTCTTAACTAAGTTCCTTAGCAAAGAAATAACACTTATTTAGCAACTAAAAACATGATCAGCCAGTTGGTTTTAAATTTATTCTATTTGCATGCTCTCTTTTTAGGATTTTTTTAAAAATAGAGTGAAAGTGCAAATTAAAGATTTGCCAAGTATACATACAGTTGATCCATAATCAATCGCCATGGTCTGCAAACCCCATGGAACACCAAGTCCCACCAGAATGTCAAAGACGTTGCTCCCTACTGTATTGGATACTGCCATGTCACCAAGGCCTGCAGAGAAAAACCAAAAATACAACTCTTTGATAAAATCAAAGTATATGGCCTTTACTCTGTGTACTGGAGGAAATTAAAGGAGAATGATCTGCATTAATCCAATTCCCCTTGAAATGGCCAGAGTAAGAGAGACAATTTCCTTAACATCACTGACTTCTTAAAAAAACGTGAGAAGTTGCTCACTCCAACTACATCTTCCTCGTGTGTTGCAAAGCCTTTACAAGGTGTGTGGTATCCATGCAGTACCTGAGGTACATGTCAAATCCTTGTTCTAGGTAGCCTGCAGCCACAGGGAACCTAAAGATTATGTACTGCATTCAGTATGTGGGTATGTGACCCTAATTTCATGTGAATGAAAGAGATCCTGAAAATAATCAACCAGATGATAGTGAAAGATACTATGTGCTTCTGTGGGGCTTAACCAGTAATAATTTCACTTCAAGAACAGTAAAATAATACAGGAAAGGAAAAGAAAGGTAAATGGTGGTAAAGTACCTATATATTACTCAAAATCTACTTCTAATGCTCACCAGTGGCTGCCATTTCATTCTGCACCAGTGTCAGTGGATATGAAGAAGGCAAAATTCTTCTCTGTCCCTGCTAACCTCCCTTAATCCTAACTGGCCTAATTATTTAATCACTAATACTAATTGAATATTGGAAAGGAAGGAACTGAAAAGGAAGAGGAACTCTGACATAAATGGGACATGACTCAAAAATAGTTTCAGAGTAAACAGAGTGCAAGCAGACACTATCATACCATAAATACATGATCTTCTAGCAGGAGTCTGCTGAAAGGTAATGCTTTGGACCCAAATTATGATAGTGTCCATCTATACCTGTCTGCATTCTGTCACTGAACAACCCTCTTGAATTCAAGCAGTGCAAAGTCCCTGTAATTTCTTTAATGGCATTGGGTCCCTTTTTGTCAATCTAGTGCTTACCTCTTAACCTTCAGAGCAAACAATCTTTGCAGTATTTTTGTCTAGTACAACAGAAGAACTAATTTAAAGAAGCAGTCTGTTAATCTAAAAATGTAACATTTTCCTTGTTCTTGAAAAAAACCTCTTCACTTAAATTAATACACATGCAAAATTAATTTAGTAGGAAGGTGGTTCCATAACAAGTCTGAAGACTTTGTTATACTGTTTTTGTGAGAATATTCTGCACACAAGAAATAATGCAATATGGACAATTATATACTTTAAATATATAACACTTTTCAAGCAAGCAACATTTAATAACACTACTATCTCAAATTACAAAGGTGGGGCTTTTGAGTACCCAATTTATCACTGCAAAGCCCTTGTTTACCCAATGATGTGTGCTGGAGATATCATAATCTGATTTTAAAAAAAGCTACAGGAATTGAAATAGTGGAAAATAAGAAAATTAGGTCTTTTTCTTATTCTACTGTTGTTCAGAGGATCACACTGTCAGCTCTAATGTTTCTCAACAACAAGAAAGGGTGTTGCTACCAGCGTTTTACAAAAAAAACAAAACAAAACCAAAACAAACGAACAAAAAAAAAGCCATAAAGAAACTTAAACAAAAGTCAAAGATAAATGAAAAGGCCCTTGATAATTTCATATAAACAGCTGAGGAGGATTTAGATGTCAGTAATCCAAAACTCTTTCCAGTGCAGCTACTCATATGTTCCAGTGGGAAAGAGGACTGCATTTGGATGAGAACTCTGCTTGGAGCAACACTTCTGCCTCTCAAACCACTTCACTTCCTTGGATTTAAGAGGCCTTCTAGAAACCAGTACAAGTTTTACATGGAAAAGTGATGGCCAGTATATATTCTTTGATGTAGTTTTTAAAAGCTGATATTCTAGTTTTGTCTATGACTTTGGTCTTTTTACCCTAACTGACACATACCATGCATGGGACACCTGAGGTTGAATTGCCTTCTAGAATTCCCATCCCAAAAAGCAAAAGATAATTTTTTGGTTCCTGATAATTAGCAAACTTTTTTGGCTTTTAATAAGGTGTTGAAACAGTAAAAGTTAAAATAAAATTATACAATTGCACTGACAATTTATGTGTATGGAGGAAGCAACTCACAGAGCACATATGTACGATTGCAGTTATGCTTCAGCAGACACAGTACCTTGTCTTGCTACTATTAAGCTGGCCATGCAGTCTGGGACACTTGTTCCTGCAGCCAGGAAAGTAATGCCCATGATCACATCTGGTATCCCAAGGGTGTATCCAATCACTGTCACCTGAACAAGGAGGAAGGTAGATTAACTTATCCTATTTGGAAAGTCTCCCCATTCCAATATAGTTGTGGCATACTCTTAACTTTGATTTCTGGTGTGGACCCTAACAGGAATAGACTCAGAATACTTATCCATTTCTGCTAATTAAATACATGTGGAATAACCAGCCTAAAACCAATCCTGTGCAAAGGAAAAGGACTTTGGGTCTTATTATTCAACATTCCCATGGACAAACAAAATCTGCATTTCCTGTTTTTCTAACATGACATACTGCTGTTTTAAGGAGATACAATCCAATCTGTGTCTTTGGGGCTTTTTTGGTTTCCACAAATGGCAAGATTCTCACTGGTTCTTCAAAAGAACTGCAACCAATATTATATTGTAATATAGAGGCAGAGATATAAATAACTTCTTATAATACAACACATGAAGAAAGAACTAGTTTCTTGCATGACTTCTCATATAATCCCGAAGTGAGCATATCTGGTTATATTGTCCCCTGATATTACAGCTTGAAAAGAGCTTAGAAAATCACTGAAGATTGCAGCAGAGCTCTTAGGACAGGGAACTGTATTTAACTGGAACATCCAAAGAGGGCTGAAAAAACATCAAGAAAAGGCAGCTGAAAAGGAAAGAGGCTTGTGAGAGTGAAAAGCCTGAACCAGGGACAGACAGCTGCTTCCCTGCTGAGACTGCTAAGCATGGAAGTTTTCTAGGCTATGTATTGTTTTCTTGAAATAGCTTGCCAGTCTATCACATGAGGAAAATTGGACCCTTCACTAAAAAAAAGGTGTATTTTAGGAACTCACTGACAAACCTTATCTTCAGAAGCAAGCAGAGAGCCAGGGACAGAAGTCATAGAATGATTCTCTTGCTGAGATTGGTAACAAGGTACTATGGTCCCGCTGCCTCTTAAAGAAGTATGGCCTGCAGCCTTAATGAGCACCTCTCTCATTTGTGAAAGGAATATCTATATATGGAACCAAGGTACAGAGTATGACCTTCCAAAGGACATATAATACGATAAAAATATGTGGCTTTGGCTGGCAAATCAATTTCCTATACACAGTCTATGTCAGAGGATCGTTTTAGAATGCAGAAAGTTGCAAAAAGTACATAGAAAACAATCTTTCATGAGAGGAAACAAAGTGGTTTTCAAATGTCTGACAGGCATTCGAGGAAAGTAGAGATGCTCTCCACTACCTTCCTGTACTTCATTGTGCCCTACACAGTAAAAGCTCAATTATTTCTGCAGAAAAAAGGCAGCAAAAAGCTAAAATTACAATAATTATTGTATGAGCTGAAGAACTGCACTACAATTACAAGCCTTTCTTTAACAAATGCACCAAAGATTTTTACATACGTTGAGGCGCACATTTCACTCAGTGTGAAGTCCTGCTACATACACTTACCATCCACACCATGAAGTAGGAGAACAAGGCAATCCAGAGAGTGGAGAAGATGAATGTCAGCATAAAGCATTTCTCCCAGCGTGGTTTGCTGCAGTTTGGAATTGTGGTAAACAGCAGGAATATCAATGGCCACGTCAAAAGCCATTTAATTTTGTTCATTTTTCCATCTGTGGGACAAAGGAAAGAAAGAGTTTAGCTTTCCCAACATATCCCAGGCTCAGTTACGCCTCTTTGAGCAGAGCAGACAATCTCAGAAGGATGTTTAAAATCGTCATGTCAGCTCATTTTCCAGGGTACCTTTCAACTATATTTGGCCTTGTCACTTTTAGCCAAGTTCTACATGCTCATCCAGAATCTTCTTATAGTTAAGCTGGCCAAGATCTATGTAAATTCATGGAATAATTACAATGATTTAAAATCACAGCTGATACTAAAACCAAAATTAAGTCAGGTTTGTTGCTCTTTCAAATGTACTACTACTAACATAGAATTTTATAAAAACTCTGACAACAAAACCAACCAACCAAAAAACCCCATCCTCTCAACTTAACAGAAATATTGAAATCCAAGTGGTGAAAATAATTTGTACATTCTGTGCAGCAACAGAAAACAGAAGCACAAGACCCAACCTATGAACATGGCAATTTTTTCCCACATGCCTCATTGTCCTAATTTGGGCAGAAGTTTAAATAAACTTATATTAGAAGATCTAGAATTGTTAAGTCTCTCCATCTGCATACAACACCACCTTGAGATGATAAAAGAAAACTTCTGGAGAAGGAAGCAAGGTAGTGACTTCCCTTGTACAGCTCTCCAAAATCAGCTGGTGAGAAACACTGGAGAACCGTCATCCCTGAAGACTGGTAAATACTTTGTCATTCTTTGTGATACTTTAATATCTACAGGATTGCAAATGTAATCTCAACACATAAAACAGAATTATTTTATAACTGGCCATAAGTAAATGGGGTACTATTTATACAATTCATGAGGCATCCTTCAAGTAGGATGACAAATTTGTCTATCGGGTTAAGTGATAGTATCACAACCAATATTGTGGCAATTCTGGCTTCAGCTTTCTTTACACTGTGTTAGAATTATGCTAGAATTAAGTAGGGGCTCCCATCATTAACTCATAATGCTATGCTTAAGATCTACTAAAATATGCTGTTTTGAATAAAATCATTGATCACATTGAAGGAAATTATCAGGTACATCGTCCAGTGAAGTTGTTTAGCTACATTATAAAGAACAGTTACTAACCAGATCATATCAATTTCACCAGTAATTTTCCTTCAGCAAAGACTTTGGGATTTACGATGCATTTAACAGGAATTTTTGTTAGTGATTTTAATTGGATTGAACTCAGTTCTCCGGACCAATGTGCACCAGGACGCAATGAAATTTAATATTTTACATTTAAAAATTAAAACTTTTACCATTTATGAGGCTACTTACTAGTCTAATTTGAGTCCAAATGTAACTCTTTATTCATTTACTTTTGCATATATTCTAGAAGTAAATTTTCTTGCTTGAGCTATGAAACGGCTTTCTAATTTGAGATTCCCTTGTGAATTTTGAGATGCTATCAACTCAACAGGAAATCTTAGACTAAGCTTTGCTCTTTATTCCCATTTATAGATTGTGACTGTGGAACTTCTAATGCATAAAACTACTGAAGTGGCCCAGGGTAATTTCTAATTCTAGACTTTTACATGTCACTGAGGCTGTATTACAGATTTTACAGGGAAGACCTTTTTTTTTCTCTGCTTACATATACTTCCACACAGATGTTTTTTAAAACAGTTATCTCTTACTGGTTCTGTCCAGGAAATGACACGTCTTGGCTCACTTCTCTCTTTAATTGTTAACAAGGCTGTAAATATTCTACAAAATATTCTATGACAATATATACCTCCTCCTGCTTAATTTGTTACAGTTTGGATTACTTAAAGCCTCCTAGATAGTTAATTTGTACTCTGTGTACTCAAATTGCTAAGCTTGGTTCATAGTCCAAGTCATCAGCATGGACTAGGCCAGTAATACCCTCAGCATGTAATTCCAAATGCAGGGTCAGTGGATGACTGATTGAAAAAACTATGGATCCAATTCTGATCTGTGTGGGTGTAATCTGACTGACTTTGATGCTGCCACACATAGGCAGTCCCATTTCCCTTTTCAGTAATATAAATAAAAGAAACAGTATTGCCTTAAGAACAAATAGAGTCTCTGCTGGGGAATATGCATCGTGTCTGGCATCCTCTTCAGTACCCTGCATTACTCAAACAAATGCTTAACTGAGAACACATAATACCTTACCACCAGCACAGGTATGTTTGTTCATTTCCAGGAAAACCAAAGCACTAGTGGAGGAGGACTTGCCTTTCCATTATCGTGGCTGAGTTTGAAAGGACGTGCGTCAGATTAAAATTCCTGGCTCGATTAGGGGTAACATTTTAAGCACACAAGATCCTGAGCTCAAAGTGCTTAGGCTAGATGGTTTGTGTAAGTGACATCTGCATTCGTTACACAGCAACTAGACTTGAGACTTTGGAGAAGAGCAGTGTGCAGTTCTGGGGTTTGCTGGGTTAACAAGGGAAGGCAAGTGGCCACCTGCGGTTAGCCTGGAATAGTTTGGAACCACCATGGCCAAAGCAGCTTACTTGACACATTCTACATTGGCTTCTCTTTTGTGTTTTGGTTTTCTAGCTTTTAAGGCTTTTATATAAAAGTTTATAAGTATATCTGTCCTTGGTTTTACCTCAGGCCTTTTTATTCAGTTCCTACTATTCTGGGTCATGGAACTTGTGCAGCACACAGGGCTAAAGAAGTCTACTCTTAGGCTGTAACTTGGCAGTTTTTAAAGGCCTTAGTACATTTAGCAGCAACCTCAGTGGAGTGAGACTTTATTTCCTCAGGAAACTGATGACTTTATTCATTTGCGTTATGAATGCATAATCAATATATAGCATAAAGATGCAAAATATTTTTTTAGCTCTTTTGAAAGTATTTCTTTTGCTGTTCTGCTGTTTTGGTTTTGACCACCCACTCTAAAAATAATAATTTAAAACATTTAATGATGAAGTTGTTAAAGTGAAGTATGCTTATAGCTCATGAAAAACTGTTTGACAACTGTTGAGTAGCTCCCTAGTACATCTGCAAGGAAGAAAATCCTCTTTCCCATTTAGCCCATTATTCACTACACAGCTGTTCTGTCCCATTACCCCAGGGCAGTTGTTTTAACAGTGATACCACCCATTCCTGTGAGCCCTGGGTTTAAAAGCTCTTGCAGCAACCCACACAACTGAGGAAAGGTGTATTTTGCACCCCCTCACAATAATGAAAACATACTGCATTATTACAGAAGGCAACACTGGTCTGCATTCTGTTCACATCATCCGGCTGCAAAAGAAGATGAGAGGTTTTTTGCAAGGAGCTGTTTTCACTACTTCATACATCTATTTTTTCTGTTTCCACAGATATTTGAAAGCAAGAACAGCAAGTATGTCAGAGAGGTATCACCTCAAAAGAGCTCAATTACAATGTTTCTGAAAATGAAGTGGCAGCCCTACCACAAAGAGCTTTGCTAATTTTCAGTGCATTCCTGGGCCAGTCATCATTCCAGATGTTATGCTTACAATAATTACTTTCACATACAGATAGTGTTCTGGTGAACAAAGACAGCAACACATATTACAGCACTGAGAAGAAACAAGTACTTCCTTAAGGTGCTAAAGAAATCACTTCTTACAGAAAAAATAGGAATTCTACTTGCAACACTTGCAGAGAGCAGAGAGGAGCTCAATATAAAAAGAGTGAAACGACATTTGTGTTTACCTTTAGATGAGAAGTGTACTCCTGAAGTAAATGTGCTGATTGACCCCAATTAGCATTTTCTGGTTTGCAATTTACTCTATTTTAGTCTGCAATATGGAGCAGCCTTGTATCACACCAGTAACATTCCCTTGGTATAAAGCTGAACCAGAGGCTCAAAATTAAAGTGCTCCAAGTAATAATGGGCATTTTGTCCATGGGACCAAGCTAGAGCTAGACTGAAACAGAACTTCCAGAGGCATACAGAGCAGACAGCCCCCATGTCCTAGTAAATAAGCTGCAGAGGAAACACATTTTCAAGTTTAAATGGAGTGGAGCCTGTAACTACACCATCAGGAATTACATCTAAGTTACTGTAGTTATTTAAATTTGATAGCTTTTCCACTTAGTTTTCCCTTTAAGAGTGTGTCAGCCAAGCACCGATCTCAGATCACACATTAGTTCAGAACATGCCTAAACCTTCCCAAGAGAAAAAAAGCATCTCCTTACACAAAGCAGTGACTTAGCTGACTGATCTAAAAAAATTATAACATCCCTGAAAGGCATGAATCGATTTGGCACACAGCACCTTAATAACTGCATGTTTGTGAATTCATGTCAATCTCTTCCTAAGGTACCTTGAAAACTGGACAAGGTATACTCTAACTGAAATGAGAAAGACTTCCTGAAGTTTAGTACTGATTGCTATTTTTCCAGGGATTTTTGGTGATGGTAAACTTAGAGTAAAAACTAGGCACATCCAGACTTGCCTAAAAACATTATTGCTGCAAACTTCTTTCAGGCTTCACTTAATTTTTAAATTTTTTAAATTCCTATTTTTATCATTTTTCATTTGGGAAGGACAAAACTCCACCAAACAAACAAAAAACCCAACTTGTTTTTTTTCTCCAATCAAAAATTACTTTCCAAACACCTGTCCCCTTGGTTTTAATTAAGCTTTGTATTTACAAAGATGAATTTTCACCCACATATTATTATCAATGTCAATTCAATTCTCAACCTGAAAATGTATAAATGTAACATATGCCTCTAAACTAGGAGCTTTGTGATAACCCACAGAGCAAGTAAATATCTATTTGAAAATGCTGTTCATCAGAGCTCAGACTGATTGGAAAACTTAAGTAAGTAAATTAGACAATCTGAAAACTTAATTTCTAGTCATGTGCAGTATCCAAAACACAACAGAGAAATACAAATTTTTCTCCCAAGTATTGTACTCAATATAGAACCAACTGAAACAGATACGATAAACTAGATCTATTGTGAATTTTCCATCAGAATGATTTTCCACAAAATGTCTGTTGCAAAATAATAAAAAATTGTTAGAAAATGGTTTTCAATTTTCATTAGGAAAATTAACACAGCAGCTGACTCTTTACTTTATTGGAAAATTCTTATTGACTTAATCTCTGCAAATCACCCCATAAATTGTGGAGGACAGAGATTCTCTGTAGGAGAACAATAGAAAAAAAGGCTAAGTAGTGTGTAAAACAGTAACCAAAGAGGCTCAGTCTTTACCATCCTTCCAAGTGGGCAGCAGACGTATTAAAATATTTTTATTGCTGTTCTCCTGCAACAGACTTTTGGAAACTTTCTTTCTTCCTCTGGAAAATACCAAGGTTTTACTTCTCATCTTCATCCAAAACAGACTATTTTTCAACATACTGATACTCTTCTCAGAAGTTTCATTTACCAGAATACAACTTCCAAATTCCAGACTATGAAATCTGTCCAAAACTACTCAGATTTCTATTTTCAGCCTGTGCCTTTACCACACTTTCAATATTTGGATTTATGCCAGTAATTTTCTCTTAAATAACATTTTTGGTACAGAAAAAACTGGTCTACAAAAAAGAATTTGCTCCAGTACACAGAAACAAGCTTTACTCTGAGAGTTACAACAGGTTTACGCAAGACAACATTCAACAAAAATAAGATGTAACTGAACAGAAGTACTCCCCATATCTTGTTAGACTTTGCTGGATTATTCTGTATGTTTTAACCTTGCTGTCTAACAAGGAGCTACAGCACCCTTAGTGCTCAAGTGAGGTACACTGGGTTTGCCTTGTCCACCATGTTTCCAATAAAGGAAGACATTAAGTGAAGCGAGTAGGAGCCAGGTTCAGAGTAAGTAAAAGGTTCTTCACAAAATCATGAAGCTCCTTCCCAGAGGATGTATGTGTTAAATGCTTGCAAAGATTCAATGACAATTAGATACCAACATTAGGTTAATGAAGAAGAAACACACTAAGGAATTTTAGATCAAAATTTTACATCCAGTCCAGGAAGTTCCTTGAGGTGAAAGCAGCTGAACAAAAACTTGCATTCTTTCCAAAGCTTCTTCATAAAGTCATGGATGGAGTCAGAATATGGAGGTAAACGTGTTTTGACCAAGTACACACATTTTAAATGTCTTTAGTAGACACTGTTAATTTTTTTTTGCTGCTATCCTACACATTATCTTTGTATTTTGGATCCAAACAGAAACTGATAGGCTTGCTAATCTTTATTACCATCTCATTTTAGCTCTAGGAATTATTTTTCCTGCTTTAGCTAACACCATCATGACTTATATAAAGCATCCACGCTCCAATTCTGTAAGAGAAGTAGTTCTTCACTCCTGTGATATGATCAGGAGCTGAGATCACAGTGTTTTAAAGGCTGCTGAACATGTGACAATGGAATGGATTTAAGCATCCATTAAGAGCTGCACAGAAGTGCTTTTCTGAGTCTGGGCTCTAAAAGACCACTGACCTATGAAAGGGCTTTAACACACCATTTAGTTGTCAACATGTGCCTGCCCAGTTTTATTCTATTTTATTCTGATCTGTAGGGTGATTTTTTTGAAGTTTAAAACCTGTTTTCAAACAACTGTAGAGTAATCAAATTGTAAAGCTTCAAATGATCCTCTCTCTTGAGAGATTATCATCATAGTCTAAAGGTTAGATCAAGAAACAAATTCCTCTTTTAAAGATAATGTGTTTTTCCCCACACAGAAACTAGAGGCAAAGGCTGTTTGAATGATATCATATGCAGTTTCTATAAAAACTGTATGTTGTCTCCTTTTTCAGGATGGGCCTGAGCCACACACACACCTGGGAGTGAATCTCTCTGGATGTTTGACAAAGGGGATATATGCTGAAACAGTTTGAGACTGTTTTCATGCAACAACTATATTCTCTATTTCTGCTTGCTAAAGCCCTAAACTTGAGCACTGAGCAATCCTATTTACAGAGGAAAAAAAAACAAAATGCAAAAGATGAATTTTGAGATGACAAATAACTTTGAATCACTCAGAGATGTAAGTGAAGTAAAAAGTTTCATTTACTTCTGGTTTCAGAAAAAAACCCAAACTTGTTCCTGCAAAAGTATCTAGAATATGCAATTTGAAGAACGAAAGTCAAATCCCAAATTAGGCTAAAAAATGTGACTACAAAACAGCATAAAAAAGGGGTTGGGCCAACTCACAGCCATTGCAGCTGCAGCTCCTAAAATACAAGAGTGGATTTCTTACCTAGGTCACCACATCCAGTTGAACTAGAAAGTTGTATTGAAAATTGAAAGCTTATTCTTCATAGAACACTTTACAGTACTGAAAGAATACATGAACTTCTGATCTTTAGAAAATGTATGTGCCTTATTCCCAGACTGAAAATATATCAAAGAAAACCACAAGGGGTTCTTAGAAACTGTCTGCAAACTACCTTTGCCCTGAAGCCAGTTTTAAATGTCAGGATTATTTTATGCTACTGATTGTGCCACAGTCCTTAAACAAGAACAAAATATGATGCTGGGTCCTCATATTTTCACCAAACTTATTGAAGTGGTGCTTTTGAAAGCATAATGAATATTATGCTGGTCAGAATATATCAGTTGAGAAATGAGAATCGAACCAATGGATAATCAACTCCAGGCAACAGAGTAAAAATACCTGAAGGAAATGATAAGGATTTTATACAATCACTTATTCACTTTTGCATAACTCTCTTAAGCTCATGCTGAACTTTTTCTCCATTCAGTATGAACTGAATCACCAGAAGTTCCACTCTGGTCTGTTAAACCTCACTTTATCTTTAAAGACTCCGTCAAAAATGCAGAAAAAAATGCACTTAAAGAAGACCAATGATGTAACTAATGACTCCCTCTTTAGTTCAAAGCATTCAGTCTATTGTGAATGTCACACACTTAGGAAGCTCTAATGAGAAATTTACCTCATGAAAGCAGTGTAATCACTGTCTGGCAGCACAGACCTGCTGCTCAGTAATGTGGTTTAGCAGTGGACATGGAAGTTAACAGCTGCACTCAATCTCAGTTCAAACCTTAATGATTCTATGATTCAATGATGTTTAGATGGTTTAGAGAGACATTTTTCCCTTTTAGAAGTTGTTTATTAGTTTCTGTTGTTTTTATTACCATTATTGTTACTACTCTTATCATTAACATCCTCATGTGCACAAGCACATTGCTGACTTGGCTCCTGTTCGTTCACCGTACAATGAAAATATTTTTTCACTATCTCATGAATGAGCAGAAGCTCATCTAATGGGTCTATCTTCAGTGAATTAGTTTGCCTCCACTCCATAACTGCCAACTGCAAGAAGCTCCTATGGGAGCACAGTATCACAGAAATACTCAGTATCATCTAGTCTTCACATAGTATGCTTCAATGTTTGTTCCATCACAAGCATCTCTCCTACAGTTATGACAACTGAAGCAACAAGATCACTAAGAAATTAGATATAATGTGGAAAAATCCTCCTTTTTCAGTGCATGTGGTATTTATCCACGCCAAGCAATACTTATGTTAAACAGTAATTATGTGACATACTACATGTCTGTGAGGGCTGACCTAATCTCTGCTGTCTAATCTCCAAAGCATTTGGGCAAGAGTCAACTTGCAATGTGCCAAGGAAACCAGCACAAGAGGTTGGTTATACATAGCTCTTTATACCAAAAAATTTCAAAAGGTGAATACTATTGCATACAGCTATTCTAACAATTTTAAACACTCTCTCCCCTCAGTCTTTTTTACTTTTCATCCAAGAAGCCTCCTCCATTACAGACACTAAAATAATTTATTATATGTTTATACACCAATGTACCCTTGACCTAGCCTTTTCCAGCCAAGTCATTATTAACTGTTGACTTCAAAATTACTCATAGTGCAGTGCTCACCAGGTCATTCTGACATGTTTCAGTATAAACTCCCCTTTCCTGCTTTCCCTCCATCTCTGGCAAACCAGCACTTCTACCATGGCTGTTCATGGTAACTGGAAAACACTTTCCTAAGATTTGTTTTTATCCACCCAGCCTCCAGCCCAGTTTTACTGTCAGCAAATCCATCCTTCAGACAGTCAAAGCAATCCCTTTTCTCCTCTCTGCCCACATATGTTGTCTTTTTTACAACCCAGTATTTGACATTTAAATTATCTTCTTTTTCAGCACTATAAATATCTAGAAAGTAAGCCTTACCTGGCACTGAAAATGGAGTTAGACTGTCCTGTTCATTTTCCTCCTCTTGGTTCCCCACAGGGATGTTTCCATTTTCGATATTTTCTTGTCTCCTGTTCTGAAGTGCTTTGCTTGAGCCATTGGCAGATTGGATTAACCGCTGTCGCTGCAGTATCAAAACACAGAATCGCCAGAGTTGAGGAAGTATTTACTTTGTGAAATCTGAGTTTTGCTCTCTGTCCACCCCCACTCACATGAGTCATGAAGTTTCTCCTCAAAGCTTTCCTTTCAGTCAAAAACAAATCTATCAGTGGCCTACCTATCTTCATCAGGCTTCACCAGGTTAACCATCCACTTCAAAATTACTGGCAGGAGTCTTTCAAGCCACGATGGAGAATGTTGTAATACGTTGTTCCACACTGTGTTTTAACCATCGTGGTTACTCTAAAGCACTTCTCGCTCAACAGTTCCCACTCAAACCAGCAATATCACTATAGCTCAAGACATCTCTGCACAATTAAAGTTGGCTTATGAATGACTCATTATCCCGGAGTTCTTCTCAGATCCAACTTTTCTCCCTCCTTCTCAACTCCATTAAGTGAGTCAAATCTCAGCTTCCTATTTCAATTTCAAAAGCAAAACTAATCCCTGTTGCCTGTGTCTGAGTACATGAAGCTGATAATTGGCCCTGAAGACATGTATAAGAACTACTGCAGTTACAATACACAGAACAACAATTACAGGGATAGGTTTAAAACATCAGTATATATACCCAATAATGCACTGAAGAATGTTAGATGCAACAGTAAGTTCTTACTTTTATAAGAAAAAGAATTACTTTTGGTTCATTAGATGAGGTAATGCAGGAAAAGTGTTCTCTTCCTGACAAACTAGCAAATTCCTAAAAAGTGCCCTGAAATGCCTTGAAAAATAAAGTAACTGCACAACAGGCAAAATATTTCTGAAAGCAGTATCAACATATTATAGTGAAAAATAGAGAAAAATCCTATCTGAATACTTTGCAAAACTTGTGAGCATGTAAAGTGAGAATACATAAGACCATACATCCAAGATGCTCAAGTTTAGAGAATGTTTCTTGCAGATGTTGAAAGGGCCAACTATCAGCTTTCTACCCACACAGCCATTAATAATTTCTCTCTGATCAATGAATTGACTTCAAGGATTACAGAGTCAACTGATCTTCTACTCCTGACCATAACACCTTTCACTATTTCATTATCAAACTGGAATTTTGTTGCAAATATATTAATGGTACCCTTTTTTTATTGTGGTATTCATAAGGCCTGCTAAACACATGAACTGTTATGATGTTGAAATCTATTTACTTGCCAGAATAAATACCTCATATTTGATATTGTGGGAGCAAACTATAAAATCCTGCTTTCATAAAATACAAAGTTGGTAGGCCAAAGATTTCACCCCTAGCACTTCAGCAAGTTCAGAACAGCCTCACTTGCCAAGTCCAGACACTTCAGCTGCAGGGTATGGAAAAAGCAATATACAGCCGTGACAATGGATCATGTAAGAGGTAAACTGTCCAGGGCAAATTCCCCCATGAAAATATTTTGGCCCATTTATATTTTGAGTTGAGAACTACAGCGAATATCAAAGAGGCAGGCAAATCTCTGAAGGGATCCTGAAATGTTAATAATACAAGAGTAGTTTTTAAGAATTTTGATCACCTTTGTCCATTATCCTTTTTTAACCTGACCACTTTTTTTCTTCTGCTATAAATAAAACCTAAATGTTCACATATGTACACACATGGAGAAATAAAAATATCTTCTGGCAAGAAGATAAGGTACTCCCTCCTTTTTGACTGCCCTCCCATTAAACCTGGCAGCATCACCAGCTGGGAATCAATCTCCAAATCTGTTCTCATACAGCTGCTTGACAGAGACATAGTTCTACTCCAACTGCAGGAACATGGGAGTATCCACATTCCAGGATCACTATGAGCACAGCTCTTTGGTAACCCCTCTGCCCCACTTTGTTTTCCTAATGAACATACCTCATTAATGATGAGTCTGCTTGCCATCCGCATCCTGGTGCGTGGTCCAAATTTATTTGTAATCATAATCCGCAATCCAGCTTCAGGGAACCGGTATTTGGGAGGACTGGAGCAGATGATCTCATCCACCATCACAACACTGTTTTTGCCATACTGCTGTATCCCCTTCACTAATGATCACAATGGACAGAGTTAGCAGTTTAATTGACTGTACCATGCATCCCACCATCCAGAGTCAGGTCTTTTCAGGCTCAGGTAGTTGAAATATTCATCTAAACACCTGAATTCATTAGTTACTTCCTTTTAGTATTTCTTTCTGCAGCCTCTGAATCTCCTCATCAGTTGTACACTTCGTTTAGATCACATGCTGGAAAGGGATTTCACTCTACTAAGGTAGCCACCAAGCCAATGTCAGGTTACTGGGAGCAGTTTTTCCCCAGCTTTTCATGCTGTAGTACCAGTTTACTTTGTTTATCTTTTGTCCCACTAGAGTTTTGTACCCTTTCTCTTGAAGGGTTTTCACTGTGGCAATGTAGACAGCACTCCTGAAACCTCTAAAGCTATTCCACTGGATAAAGGTGCTGCACATCCAGAAGGCCCTAATGTTGTGCTCACTCGTTCTGGAAATCTTCACTTTACCTCCACAGAATATTACCAGAATCTCTTACATGAAGAGACTTGAAATGATGAAAAACAACAATTGCCAAGAACAAATCTATGCTATAAGTAAGCCTTCATTAATATAAAGGAACCCGTACCAATTTTAAGACTACAAAGTTAACAAAGTTCTACCATGTTAAGAACACAAAGAGACACAATTTTATTTGGAATCAACACAAGTACAGCCAAGGACTTTAGGAGCTCACCAACAAACCAATATTCTCACAAATGCTACAGACTACACATAGCAAGCAGAGCAAGGCTCAGCAGACAGGAGACATACCCATGTGGTGTTAGAAAGCAGGGCAGGAAATACATACATGACTATAATAAATATTAATTATTACATATAATAATATGTACAGAAACAAATTCTTTGCTGCTTGTTTTCTGCTTTGCTTAGCTTGGCCTCCCCCTCTCCGTCCCCTTTTGCGTTGTTACTTACATTAGGAAGAGGAGGAGAATTTAGGAGGTAGAAGTGAAAGATAATTAGTGCATGGTTGCAGTCAGGAAGAAAGGAAATCCAAGAAAACAGTCAACTCAAACAATGGAGTTAAAATGGACTTCTTCTAAACACACAGAAGCCTATACTGTTACTCCTTTGCATTCTTACAGTGTTGAAATATTTTTGTTTTTCAGGAAGACTGGATCCATGCATGCATCTAAGTCACATCATGCAATAAAGGCTTTGCTGTCTCAAGCATCTTCTAGCATATTTGCATTTGAAGAAATACATCCTCCATAATGATTCAAGAAGAAAAAACAGCAAGCCAATAAATCCCAATAAAGCCCATAAATCACCAATAAACATCTGTACCTTTTGCCCTTCAGCATTTTGAGTGTCTTGCTTTGTTTCACTAAAATGGGTTAAGTGAGTACACTGGGGTCACCTGAAATGTCATAAATATAAGATCTCTGTTTTCACAATGAAACATGTCCTTTTCAAAGAATCCACTCTGCAGTCACGCTTGCAGTTTAACATCTCTAACACAGAACGGAACTAGTAGCAATTTTACATTTGCTAAATGTAAAAGAGCAATTATCCTCCTCCATCCCAACATGTAAACAGAAATAACCTTGCTGAGTACTGTGGCTGATGACATAAATAAGGAGCATATCCACGCCATTGACTCTTGCAGTGTAGCAGCTTTTGTGTGAAGGATATACAGTTAGACAGGTTTCCTAGGAATCAGTCCTCACAGAGTAGGGCTCAACCACATAAACTTAACATTTGCTTTAGTTAAAAAAAAATATTTTCCAGCAATGGTCATAAGCCAAAAAGACCAGATATTAACAGTCTTGTCAGATTAACTGCTCCCAAGTAATTTTCTCCAGAGAATTAACCAAAATGCTTCATCTTACAGTGACATGAAAAACATGGAAGCACTGAAGTTACTCTGAAACTGCTTCTCAGAGCCCTGTGAAGACAGTGAGCAAACACTCAGCTTTGATAAAAGTGCCATAATTAAAAACTCAGCAGACTTTTTGATGATGTAGAATACCTCATGCTAAACATATATAAGTGACTGCAGCTATTTTGACTTACTGTGGCACATTGTTCTTATTATTTTCATTATTTTCAGTTTGACTCCCTATTTCTGAAAAAACACCTTAGCCCAATATAGTAGGGACTCCACCTGAAAGTTGTTTTAAGAAACATGAAAATGAGAGAGAAGCCTTTCGCACTTCTCCTTTGTGATAATTCTTTTTAAAAAACAAATCTATTGAGAACAGCTTTTTTTTCCCAACAAACTTACTGCTCACCACCAAGGTTCATCACCCTGTCAAAATCAACAGAAAGCTTCTTGATGACTTTAGATCTGAAACCTGGTACTTTAGAAACCTGCTTTTGTCCACAGTATTTTTTGCACACAGTACACAGGCAGGGGTCAAACCATGCCACCTGGTGGAAATCTGGGTCAACATAGTAAGAGTCAAGGGTAACACACATTTGTACTTTGAAAATTGGAGCAGTATTCACAAAGTACATCTATTTTGCCTTTACCTGTGTGTGCAGAACTCACCCTTGAAATGAAATTTTTCTTATGGTGAAAATCTCTCCTTTTTCATTCTGAAACTTGAGTGATGAAAGGTTTTATATTGTGCCACAGGAAGCTCTTGAAATTAATGAAATTTACAAGCATAAAAGAGCTTTACAGTGTTAGACCTTTTACCTGCACCCTGAGCGACAGACTGTCCTCGCTAGAAACAAAGTTCCTCACCCAAAGCAACTGTTCCTTTATGAGAAACAATCAGGCTTTCCTCCTGTGGGAAGTCACATTAAGGTCAGACCTACACCTCCGTGAAGTCAAGGGAGGTTTTTTTGGTGGATCCTAAAAGCTGCTAACCAGTGGTTGAAAGCAAGGCAGAGGCCAGCCCAAATTCTCTCCTTGCTAATTAGGAGTGCTCCTTTCTGAAAGCTGCAGCTGGGGAAAATGCAGCTCAGCTTGTGAAGCCAACATGTGTCAACTAAGAGGGAGTCACTGATGGGTCATGGCATACTTTGAGAGAACAGGAGGGAAGAAGCTAGAGGCAGCCATGTGACAGTTTTCTAGGACAGCATCTTGACACATAAAGCACTTAGGATGACACTGCCATCCTCCCCTCCCACTCCTCACTCCAAATCCTCAATCTCTTTCTGTACTTTCTCATCCCAGGTGTGTTTGTCTATGACAGTAACTACACTCTCACTCTTAGAACATTTGTCCCTCCAATGCAGCGTGTATTTGTGTAATGGGTGCTGGACAAGGCAAAGGGACTCTGACTGAAACTGCAGTATCAGTGCATCTTTGAGGGAAAATCAGAAAGGAAATCTGATGTAGATAGTTGCTTTCTTGCTTCTTTTCTGCATGTCCCTCACAAGCATTAAATAATCTACATTGAATAGCAAATAGGTGGACAGGCAAGCACTCTGTGCTACTGTCTCTTTACCACAAGGGTTAGAGAGGAGAGCCTGCTGGAAGATGACATCAGAACCAAACAAATTCCTCAAAAGTAAAAACCACTAATACCTGTGGTGTTTAACTGGATTATCCTTTTCCCATGTCTCCACTTGAATACAGGAGGCATCTCTAGAACCTTGCATGGACAGAAAACCATATCCAAGTGACAGGCCTCATTTTATTAGAGCCAATGCTCCAAAACGTTCATTATAAAATGAGATTAAAGTATTCCAAAGTCACCATCATTTAATTATGCTACAATGTCCTATGAGAAATAATTTTAAATGAGTGTTGTCTAAACACCTTATCTAGGACCAGAAGAAGTATGTTATTACTGAATAAACCTGTAGCTATCTATCTCTACCTTAAAAAAATCCCTGCCTAAACACTAGAAGTAGAGAAGAGTAGTATTGTCCAAGTCTGCTCTAAATTCCTGTTTGGCATTATTTGTCATTACATGAGGATCTTTCCAATGCTACTGCCATTGCTGATGAACTCAACCTCCTAGAATGGGAAATGTCTGCAAAGAACAAAGTGAGGAGACCTCACTTGTTAAGAGCAGCTCAAATGCTCACTAAGTTACATGGTTTGTGCTCTGAAAGTGGAATGATTTTGCTCTACAGAGAAAAGAGAGAATGGAAGAGAAGAAGGATATGACAAAGATAAAAACAGGCTTTGAAAACAAGCCAAAAATACCCAGGTATTTTTGCTTACTTTCAGTACCAGAAGCTGCATATCATTGTCTTTCCTTCATGACAAAGACACAAATAGCAAAGAACCTGTGTTTTTCAATTTTACATACATGTCTGCTGATGCATACAGACTACTTAGGCATGTGAAAACCAGTCTTCTGAAAATCTGAACTCAGCATGTAACCCCTCTTGCTCACTGATCTGCCTGTGTCCTTTCCTTCAATACCCACATCACAGCTTCTCATTCCAAACTAATTTTTGAAATGAAAATTGCCTTCTTCCTGGTAAAAAAAAAAAAAGTATGTCTTTCACAATGTTGTAGCTCATCACTGAGCAGGAGATAAAAAGAGAGCAAAATTGCCAATGTGCAAAGCAGCTGTTTTCAGAATATATATAAAAAAATAGTTTTTAATTTGTCAGTCTCACTGCTGAATTACCAAGTTAACCCTGCTTACAACTGAATAGTGGCACTGTTTTGATCCGCACTGAAGAAATAAAAAGGATATCCTGTGAACTACTCTTTTTCCAAGTCCTGTCTGCTCAGCCTTACCTTTCCATAGTAATGGAATGGATGGGTCATCACAACTAGAGGTATAACATTTATTACCATCTTCCAGCTCATTGTTGACTGTGTCACCATTTCCAACATTCTTGCTTTTAAGGGTGAAGAAATTTTGCATCTTCACATTGTACCTGAAAGTGCAAAGGAAAGGTTTAAAACGGTTGGATTTTTGCATTTTCTTGGTAAGCTTTTAAGCCATCTGAGAACACCTTATGCAGGAAGCAGTAAAGCCTAGATGCATGTTCTCTGACAACTAATAGGAAGTGAAGAGAAAGGACTTGCCAACTCAGTGGCAAGCTGACAGGAATGCAAGGACTGCACCTATCTCTCATACAGCAAACTGCAAAAAGGCACTAGAGAAGATTTAGTGAAGGCAAAACGCTGGAGCTGTGGATTTCAGAGCCAGGACATTCCCTATGCAGCAGCTTCTTTCCTCCTGCATCAACTCACAATTCACCTCACTGTTTCTTTCAATACCGTGCTCCCTGTGGGAACATTCTTGAGCATTTCTGAGACTGCTGACCTTCTAAAGACAGCATATATCTATTTTAGCACTAGGGTGGGACCTGAGAGGCCTGTCAATGAACTCTGCTAAGACTTAACATAGGAGAAAAAGGAGTTCCAATGGGGTGATTTGTGAGGGGAAGGCACCAAGGGATATAAGTCTGAGTAACTTGCAATAGAAGGGTGGACTCACAGACACTTGCAGTAACAGACCTCTGACTCTCCTGTCAGAGGCAGTGACACAACAGAAGAAGAGGTCAGTAAACAACCTGCTATGAGATGGTCTGAAGATAAATACATGCTTAGCACTCTGTCTAATGTTCCTTGACCTTGCTCTCCAGGAAGTACAAAATGTGTAAGAGCTGACATAATGTGTGTTTACAATCCAGAGTACCCTGCAATCTTTTCATATACCATTGTATAAATGACATTTTCCTCTACTTTTCCTGAAAGCTACTTTACCTCTGTGCACTATGAAAAGGATACATGAAAATATTTGCTGCTGATTGAGCACAAACCTAGAATTAAACTGGTTAAGCATAAAACCCAACAGACCTTACACAGAAACACAACTGGCTGTATTACCCTCAGGCAGGAAGACCAAGGACAAAACAAGACCAAAGGAAAGATGGTCAGTTAACACCTAAAGGGTACAGTAAGGAGAAGTACTTACTTCATGATAAGAATGTAGAATGAATACATAACGATGAGCACAAGGCTTTCCCACCTCAAAAAGACAGAAAGAAGTGTTAGAAGGCCATTCAAACAGCTTTACAAGTTTTATGTAGGAGTGTGCCTTAAACATCTGGCACAAGTCACATTTATGCACACAGGACTCACATCATTAAGATTAGATGGTGTCTCAGCAGAATGAGAGGGGAAGCAGACTCTCAAGTTTCAATAACCATGCAAATAAAATGCAGCGCATGTATTTCAGAAATGGGCTATGCAGACTGAAAACACAGCTACCCTCTGAGGATCATAACACCAAGGCCTTTTGTCATTTCAGTGCTGAAGCACAGGCCAGGCACTCTGAGAGCAGTGCTAGACAGTGCATATGATCTTCTACCAGGATTCATATTGTAGTGTTCCTTGGAACACCTGGCATCCCCTTAAACGTTAACAGTCAGCATCAGAGCAGAAGAGTTTTGGCTACCCTCTCTGCACATGGGAATCTTCAAGCCTTACACAGAGCCTATGTACTTGCTCAATGTTTCCTGGTTCTTCCATTTTCTTTTAGTTTTCCGTGACCATCAAAAAAACTAAGTCCAAACAAAGTACATAGGATTTCCTAAGTGTTCAAGCCAGCTCATACCTCTCAGTGTGTAGAATGAAAATCAATTACACTACAACTCTATTCACAGGTAAGCCTCACGGCAAATACAGGACTGCATGGAATAATTTACACAACTTACCATTCTATTTTCTCATCATATATGAACTAGAAGGAAAAAAGGAAACACATGAATTTATCACTTCTCTTATCTATCTCAAAAAACAGCCAAATTTCTTCAGCAACCATCAGCAATATCTAGATAGACCTACTCAAGCTCTGACCCTTTCTAACCAGAATTTCCACTGTATGGATTGTGCCCCTCACAAAATGCAAACCTTGTGAACAAGGCCTGTATCCCTCAGTGGCTGTTTTAAATACTGCTAATGACACAAGCATGTGAAAGACAGATACACACTGGTGTACCCACATGCTATGCTGCGCAAATCACAGCAAGGTCACTTACTCAAAAAACCTTAACTCTTGAGTCCTTCTAACAGCTAGATTAGTCTTAGCAGAACAGGCAGCCACTTTCCCTCTCCTCTTGAGCCAAGTGGTTACACACATTTTACTCCACCCTGTGTAACTGCTGTTACACAGCTAGCGATCCACTTGTATTACAAAATACAGACTAAGTGAACTCTTCCCTGCCTTGCCACCAGACACATTAAATGTGTATTCAGGAACTACTACACTGCTCCAGATGAACTAAGTGGCATCTCACCTGTACTCTAAATGGAAAAACTTCCCCAAAATCTGAAATAAAATTACTGCGTAGACGAAAGAAACAGCCACATTCTCTATTAAAAATAGATGTGTAGCTCAAAAATTTTCACCTCCACAACACACAGTCTCCTAGGCTGGAGGAGAGTGCTACCTGCACTGCATAACTGTTTCAGCAGATCTCTCATTAGGGGTAGAAATAAGTCAGGACACAGACTCTCATTCAACAATGTGAAAAGGGTCCCAGTTTATTCTCCTTTAAGAGCTTAGCCATCCTGACTGACTACACCAAGCTCCCACTGTGGAGTCCAACTGCAGATTCTGACTGTGGCTATTTCCTGCTGGGCTGTGACTGCAAGTATTGGTTTGCAGACTCTGAACAGAGGCTTTCACACACCTCAACTATGACTACAGGCTCCAACAGCAGGCTCTGCCTCCATCCAGGCTGACCTCATAGCAGATCTTCTACTGCAGCAACTCTCTTCCTTGCTTCTTTCTTCTTTTTTTTCCTCCTCTACCTCCTCAAGGTTCTCCTTCTCTAGACCCTCTGCCTCCTCTGGTCCTTGTGACCAGCCAGACCACCCCTTTTAACACACTTATCTTTATTAGTCACAGCTGTGATCCATTAAGGGCAACGCTGTTCCTCTTCTTTGGTAATTAGTCCAACTGTGACTTAAGGGGGCAAGGTTGCCTGTAATCTCTTCTACACCTACACATAATATCCTACTAGCTTGAAGAACTTCACAAACCTTAGGTACAGAATGAATGGACACGATGGACATGTTGGGCACATATTCCATGGGGCTGTATGAAATTTTCATATTTATACACCATTGTGGAACTCAGTCCTCACTTCCAGATGCCACTAGAACTAGCTAGGAAAATAATTATTTGCTAGTGTCTATCAATAGTTAGAAGGCTGTGGTCCAAACATTCAAGTAATGAAATGCAGTAAAAGATATGAGAACTACTTACAACAATAAGTATGATCACAGATATTGTGTAGTATACAGAATCCCGGAACACAGCCCACTGGGTGAGACAAACCACCTGAAAAATACCACACCTTCAGCCATCAAAAAATACGGGATTTCAAAAACAAACAAACAAAAAGGCCCTTATTCTAAAATAACTTAGGTGTGTAAGCAGAGTAATTATTATTATTATTATTAGCAACAATTCTGAAACGAAATGCAGTTTCATGCTATACCATGAAGATAGACAATGGATCCACAATAAGCATCAGTAATAAAAATCATGTAGAAGCTTCTGGTTTTGAAACACATTTCCTACTAATGATACTTGATTTGGTCATAATTTCAAATGTAAAGAACAATTGTATTGCAGCAAATCAATTATTCCTTATTCCTTTTATTTGTGGATATATTTGACTTACTACCAGAAAAAATGTGATGAACAGTTTAACCATCTATTGAGTAAATGGAGCAAATCTCATGCTTGTGTCCCAGAGTCTTTGACTGTCATCAGTACCAGGAAGAATCAGCAAATGCCACTGATCAGTTGACTGTAAAGCGAGTATTGTATGAAGAGGAACCAGTTTCCTCTGAATGCTACATGTTCAGAGTGCTGACACTATAGCTGAACTCTTTGGGAATACTTGCTATTTGTAAAGCATTTGTAAATTCTTTCCAATCTTTGAGGTTTTTCACAATTTTTGCCTGCAATTTTTCTTTTTTTCTTTAATACATGCTCATGGAAACCCCTAAATTGCAAGCAATTGAATTATGTAAAGACAAGTATCTTACTAACCTGTCCTGCAAACAGTCCACAAACACCAACAATGCAGAGGATGTTGAAAACTGCTGAACCAACAATGGTCCCAACTCCTACATCTCCATGAGTAATAAATACACCTGCAGAGGGAGCAAAACATACATAACTACCTCTGTAATTTCTTTTTAGGTCACTCAGAACATGTGCTACCTGTAAAGTAGAGACTGTTTCAAAGACTAACCAAAACATGTTTCACAATTAAGGTTCACTTCTCTGTGTAGTAATTTGTGTTTTTAGTCTAGCTGGCAGCTCCCCAGCTGCTGCTTGAAACCTCTACATATATCCTTTTAGTAAATGATTTCTTCACTAGTTAGTTCAACAGTAAACTCTCTTTCACAGCTTAGTTTTTAGCTGTACAAAAATCCATTCAAATGAGCATAAAACATCTCCAGTCACATTAGAATCATGGAATTTATTTAAAGCACAGAAATCTTTCTCCAAGGTGAGCAATCAGATAACTTTTGCTAAAGTTACTTCAGTTACTTTTGTTAAAGTTACTTGCTAAGGGGAGCCTAAAGGCTTATACTCACTGCTTTTCAAGAAGCGGAATGTGAAGTTATGGTGCATTCCTTTAGACAGTATTTCCCTGAAGTTTGTAAAAACGTCAGTCGGTATAAAGGCTACAAAGGCTTTACTAAAGATTTATCAAATTTAGGCTATTGTGCTGCTAGAAAGCTACAGCCTAGTTGCCATTACTGAACTTTGGTTGGACAAATCCCACAGCTGGAGTGCCACTATCAAGGGCTATGGGCTGCTCAGAAGGGACAGCTGAGGACAGAGCAGTGGGACAGGTTGCCTGTAAGGCAAGGCTGAGGGAATTGTGTTTGTTCAGCCTGGAGAGGAGAAGGCTCTGAGGAGATGTAGTTACAGCCTTGCAACACTTAAAGGGTTCTTACAGGAAAGAGGAGGACAAACTTTTTAGGATCCCTAGGACAAGGAGTAATGGTATTAAACTAAAAGAGGGCAGATTCTGACTAGAAAAGGAATACATCTTTTAAAATGAAAATGGTGAGATGCTGGCACAAAGATGGCCCCACCGCTGGGAACATTCAGGGTTAGGTCGGATGGAGCTCTGAGCAACCTGATCTAGTTGAAAATGTCACTGCTCACTGCAGGGCAGCTGAACTGGATGTCCTTTAAAGGTCTCTTCCTCTAGGTGGGGTCCCATGAGAGCAGAGTAGAGGTGCAGAATCACCGCCTTCAACCTAGTGGTGAGGGCCTCAACCACACTGCTTTTGGTGCAGCCCAGGATACAGCTGGTTTTCTGGGCTGCAATGCACACTGGCTGCACAGTGACACATCGTGATGAACTTATCATCATCCAGCACCCCCAAGTCTTTCTCCTCAGGGCTGCTCTTAATCTATTTCCAAATATATCAAATTACTTCTCAAGGGACTTCAATAAATCTCTTCTTTTGTGTCCTGTGTTCAGAATCAGACATTCCTCTCTGTGTTTTGAGAGAAGACACACAGTTTCATGAGATATTTTGAGCAGTTAATTATACCATGAACCACAGACTAGCTGACAGCTGCAATTGCTGATTATAAATTGTCAGAAGAATGGGTACCTGTACTTGATCTGCTGCTGATTTTTTAACAGCAGATCTCAAAAAAGCTTGTGTGTGGGCTCCATACCTATAACAGATGCAAACAGTTCTGGGGTGGAGCTCCCTGCTGCCATGAATGTGGCTCCAGCAACATCTTCACTCAAATGTAGTTTCTGGAAGAAAACAATCGATAATTTCAGCACTGCCACTGTATTTACGTTGTGGAGTTTTATAGTTATATATGTATATGAATGATAGTCAGTTATGTCTTACATGGAGCTGATTAAAGGAAAGCATCTCTGCAGATTCAAAAGGATTGTAAACATCTCAAATTGTTTTCATTTAATTTACTTTTGGAACTCTAAACACAGTCATTCAACTCCCTAACTCTTGGGGCTTCTAAAATTAGAAAACTAAAATCAGTAGAAGAAAAATACAACCATAAATCCTACAAACAGCAGGCTTGATTCTGGCTTCACTTTTCAATTGTGTTAATCAAAAGTGAGTCTGCAGACACAGATAAAATTAGTCTAGTTAGACACAGAGAGGGCCATGTATGGTAGAGAGAGATCTATTTTTACGATGTTGTCTCTTAAGTTCTAATAGGATACAGACAGCTGAGAGCTCTCTGAAAGCCTAAACATGTGCAGGTCCACAAGTGGGTCGCAGCAATTTACCAGTCTGAAGATCTTGCTCTTGAACTTTAAACATGGTTTTACGGAGGAGTTTTTTTCTTTTTGAGAGTCTCTAGACTCATCTTTAGTAGATTATTTTTCTTTAAGGGATAGAAAAGTAACTAGTGACAAAAGAAGAAGTTAAAAACCCTGTATTTTTCAAGCAGTTTGCCTGAAAACATCTTGATAACAATGGCATCCTACACATCTTGACAAAACATAAACACAAATATGATCTATTACCAGTCATACTGCTGCAGAAACTCAAACTTAGATGTGCTATCTGAACTGTAGGTAGCTGTTTAAACGTTCAGCAGAACATGAGAGAGGATGTAAAGATTTTATGAAGGATCAGTAACCAGCAATTGGTACAATCAACTGGTATAACATATATGGTGTCTAAGGTGCATGCTGAGTACAGAACATCTGGAAAGGGAAAGAAAGCATCCCAATTGAGTATTTTACTGCTATTGATCACCTCCCTTATTATTCTATTTGTTCTTCTACTGGTAAGTGTAAGCTTACAACTCTGAGTAGCACCAACAAAAATTTAGTACATTTAGTACATTTAACATGACATGTTTTCAGGAAAAAAGACTTTGAAACTAGCTACAAAAGCCCCCAGAAGTTTTTCATAAAATGGTCACTCTTACTTTTTTGTTTAAAAGCAAAGGAGATGAGATTTTCATTTTGCCTTTTTAAAAGGAGTTAAAATCTACATTTGTATTACATATTCATTTTGTTCACCAAAATCATACTCAACACAATATTTATATGCCATGTATAAATTCTACTCTGTCACAAACAACTCAGTTAGAATCCTACATGCAATTTTGCAAAGTCATCTCAAAAATTATGTAAAGGCATTATGTTACTTTTTAAATATATATATGAAATATGTATTCTGACTCCATATCCAAGGCACATACTTTTCTCACGCATTTTCTCTTTTTACCACTTTATGCTAGAACCACATACACTTCCTTTCTCCTTGCTGACATGGTGGTAGATGTGCAATAATATTTGCAAAGTCACCATGGTAATTTTTCTACCTATATCTTACCAGAAATTACTTTTTTAAAAAGGAGTACAATAATGAACCCGGCTCATCCATAGCCCATAACTCTCATAATTACATGTTTCAGGTATTTATGAGTGGGCTTTGCAATCTGATCTCATTAAACCTTTGATTTTTCCTGCTTGGGTGTGGTCAGAGAAACAAATGCGCACAGACCACTGGTTCATTTTTTGATGGAAGCTCAAATAATTTTCAAAGGATCGAAACAAAAAAGTTAACTGGAAGGAACTCTGAACAATGATGATACAAAAATTTTGATTCTTTAAATAATATTCTCTAAATAAATTTCTAAAAGAGTAATAACATTTGTTAACATACCTCACAAATTTTCTCTAAGGATGGAACAAAGAAGTCATCACATACTATGGCCAAAGCATAAAACATATAAAGAGCCTGTAAAGAAAATAAATTCAGGGAATACATCAGATTTTTCCTGTACATGAAAACAGGAAAAAAGGCAATGCTACCTTTATTCAAACTAGCAGAAACATATAGCTTCAATTTCCATTCCATTCCAAATCAACATCTCCCTGTTGACAAATTTATGGCATAAAATCAGATTTTTGAATGTAAGATCTCATTTAGAATAAGAATGTTTGTCAGACCCTAAAATATGAAAGGTACCACACTTTCACAGAACAGGATGCCACAACAGATTTCATATAAGGAAAAGCAACAGGTAAAACTACAAAGTTATGTAGTCATCCTCTATATTTTTAATTAATTATCAGACCAAGAAATTAAATAGAAAGCAAAACCAGGTTGAATAACAATATTCAGGAAATAATATACACCTGGAAATAAGTGGACCCTGGCCATGGATCACTGCACCAAAACACTTAGGAATGACCCTGGTTCCCTGCATACATGTGATTCTCCCACTGCCTCATGTAGCTTTATGTACTGTGCCCATGCAGTGGACTTAATTCTGCTGTTGTCCATCAAACACAACTCCTTTATACTTTACTTTCCCTGAGTTGGGGAGGAAAAACTGGAGCCTGCAGGCCTCACTTGCTTTGTTTTTAATACAATACAAAATAAAACTCCACATTATATTTTCTATATTTCTTCAGGGCTGGTTTGGGGTTTTTTTAACTATGATGGATCCATTGCATAGAGGCACAAAAGAAGAGACTCAAGAAGCTTCCACATCATGCTTGATGTCATCAACGAAGGAATCCCAAACTTTCTCTACACAACATGAAATACAAATTATGTGATCCATTTCAGCAGGATTTTATCTCCAAGAAGATGAATGAATAGGTACTGCAAATTCAGACTTGTATCATTTTCTTAAATCATGGAGTCATAGGATCATTTAGGTTGGAAAAGACCCTTAAGATAATCAACTTCAACTGCTAATCCAACAATAACGAGTCCACCACTATACCATGTCCCCAAGGTGTTACCTTTTAAGAAACTGTACTCATATAGACATATTTAAAATACTCAAATCAAACTATTAGAAATGTGTTGATCTACAGAGAACTCTACTTAGTAAGGTCACTATGATGACTAATATCTCATTAAAATAAAGAAGAATAAGTAACATAAAAGTAAAATTAAACACAGTAGAGAAAAACTTACAGCAATGATATGAAGAAGAATTCCTCCTTGCTGACGTTCTTTATTTGTAAATATATCTTCAGGAAACTCATTAATGGCTGAAAGAAAAACATACTTTTTAAAAAAAAATGTACAGTGAGTATAAACGGAAGAATGAAAAACAAGGAAGCATCTGTACAAACATATGACCACACATAAGTGCCTCTTCTGATGTATTACATTACAGCTTGCCACTTCAGAATTTCTTTAGTGCTCTGTAGTTTTGAGACACTGTGTAATCACAGATGACACTCTTACAGGGACACAGTACAGGACAATTCACAAACTATTGGTCACGTTGCACCAATCTGCAATGCTTTAATCTATTTTATATGTTTTATGAACATTGTAAGATGCCTACAGAAGCATAAATGCATGTACCAGCCAAGTAGGTTCCTTGCAGTAATACACTGCTAAATATAGTAATATGGTGGTATCCAGTATAATAAAATACCATTCCATCCCTGTAATATCATTCCCTCCATGAGAGTGGAGTACTCTTCTGGAATAATACTGAAATAGCTTTAAGAACTTCTTGTCAGTTACATTAGCTGACAAAAGCAAAATTTTTCAGAGAAATTATTCCCTACCACATGAAATAATGTATGGTAAAAAATTAGTAAGCACACAAGGCAGGAGTTATTTTAATAAATTCTGCCTGTTAAAAACTAATGATATCTGAAGTGATTAGTAACTAAAAAGCATTAAGAAAACTTCTCCTGTGGGAGAAAAGACTCAGATCTACAGCTGTTGGCATCTTATACAATATGGTTGTTCTTATATCACTGGTTAAAATACCATGCCCACATGGATGTATTCAGGACACACATATTACGTTTCACATTGCAACCCCCATTTTTTCCTCTGTCTCCTCAATTCAAGCTGTGCCTGTGAGAATACACACAGTACAGCAATGAACAGAGCCCTGGCCTGAGTATCAAGCAATAACAGGACCCTGCACGTGAAGCAGATCTTTTCACATCTTTGGATGCAAAGGTCTGCAGCTCCCATGACAGGTGTTCATGCAAGAACTACCATCCCCTAACTGCCACCATATGGCAGAAGGAATATATCCCTGTCCCCTAACTTGGCAAACTGGATGTGTCATCTGGGAAGATAGTACCTACCTGGTAATCTCATTGAGATGACTGTACAATATTTCACAGTACAGTGTTAAAATATGGTTAAATTAGCATAAACTGAAGTTTTAAGACGCATGAATAAAAATCACCATTTTTCTAATTTTTCGAAGGTGACTTTACTTATCTGAAGTTAATACCAAATAGGAAATCAGAAGTCCTGAGGACATGAAAGGTAAGAGCCAGAAAAGAGTGTAGGCATCTAGTCACAGAACAAAAGCAAAGCAGCTTCACTGCAACTGCCTTGCTTCATAGACAGAGATAACAGTATATTCTGGTGATAACAGTATTAGTAATAAATAACTGCTTGCAATAAATACCTGCTTGTCTCACAGAGGTAATATTGCATGAATTAGCATGAAGACAGCTTTTCTCAAAGATAATGCTCCTTTCTATAAAGAACTCATGGTGTGTGGTGTTTCTCACAATGAGGCAATTCAAAATCTTCTTTAAAAGTCAGGGAAATTAAACAAAGCTCTGGAGCTTGTAGGCAAGATTTCTTCCTTAATGAAATGCCACCTACCAGTGAGTTCCAAGGTACAGTATGGAGATTTACTGTATAAACATTTGCTGACTTTATGGCTTTGTTATCCAAATAATCATAGGTTTGATCTAATGATCATCTATAAATTCTGTATATCTTATCTACATGCACTGTCCTTTTCTCACTGGCTGTATAATGGCTTTAGTATTTTAAACTATTTGTTTTTCTTACCTACTGCTGTGATAACCTGGTTTCTCAGGAAAAAGCTGTTCGAATTCCCCTGGGTCCTATTTTAGGCCTGGGAATTCAACAATACTCTACTGAAGGGGGCAGTGGCATTCCCTCATCTGTATAAGCTGACAGAGGGAATGTGACATTATCAGAGTTTGAGAGAGCAGTCTGCCCTTGTGGTACAATCTGATGTGTGCACAGCAAGGCACTGCTGTGCTTTGCACAGAGATATTTTCTCATGTATGGGAGATGGAGTTATCCGGCTGCCCGAGGGGGAGCTGCATCTCCTTGGTTTCTACTGAAAAGAGACAGAACAGATGGGAGAAGGAGATTAAATGAAGAGCAGTACATCTAATGGGGCTAACCTTTGCCCAAAAAAAAGGAGGGGAACATACACCCATCATCTTAAAACCAGATAGAAATACAGAAATATTTATCCTGCTTGTACTGTTGAAAATTCATGGGTCCTGCAGCTCATCTTATCCAGCACAGATCTCAGGAGGAAGAGAGGGCACCAAGAAAGCCAAGTCTATACTGAAATTGCCATTATTCTGTAGCTTATTCCCTCTCTCCAATAATTAAATGAGCAGGGAAACAAAAGCACCTTATCCAGTTACAACTTGGAGGGGACTCCACCACCTTTTCCTCTGAGTCACGGACATTTAAAAAAAAAACCTTGATTACGGCATGACAGAAAGGATGATTCACCTTTGATAAAGAGCTCAGGCTGAGCTGTCTGTGGCTAAAGAGCTACACAAGGCATGCAAAGAGCATGTTTCAGAACAGAATTCAAGAGCAGCTGCACAGCATAAGCTCTGAGCCACATGGCTCTGGAGCAAAGAGCTGGCACCAAGCAGCAGGGGCAGCCCCCAGCATGGGGTGACACCTGCCCTGGTAGGCTGTTAGCACATTAATTCTGGGTACCCTGAGAGCATTGCTCCCACATGCCCTACCCTACTCTGACAGGCAGGCTGCCAATGAAGTTTCAGAATCCCCTAAGCCTGAGAACCACCTCGACAACCACGTGGATCTGTGGTTTTATAACCTACCTTGACATGTGATTTCTTCACCTTATTAGCAGTTGATTTACTCACAACAAACATGCCAAGTCTTAACACCTGCTAAGCAGTCAAGCCTGCTACAACCCTTAACATTTTTCCCCACAGGGAAAATGGATCTGTAGATTTTTGAAGGGTATGTGTAATCAGCTCTGCCTTTGCAGGAAGGGGTTAGGCACAGGATGTACAGAAAAGCTCACTGCCCCTTTTAATGCCTGCATCTTGCTCCTCTGTCCCTTCAGGACCTGTTACAGCTACAGATTACAATGCCTACATCTTCATCCTGGCACTCAGGGACTGCTGATCATCAGACACCCAGAATGGATGTGTAAGAAGATGAAGGATAGACAGAAGACAGAATTACATACCTCCCCTTTTACCCCTTCGATGATGATAGTTACAGGAAAGCTTGAATATTTAAAGTTTGTGGCATTTGTTTAAGCACTGCAAACAGCTTTAGGCACCTCTGCAGTAAAGCATATTTCTGCTTGTGTACAATTCCCTTCTCACATTCCAGATCCTCATCTTCCCCACGCTTGGTGTTGTGTTCATACACATGTAATTGTGCCTCAGTGACAGTGAACAAACTCATCACTGTGTGCAGAAGTGAGCTTCTTTGTACCTGTCAAGCAAATGCATGCATCATCACCTGGTGTCAGCAGCAAAATGTCAACAGTTTGTGCGACAGGAGTTGAACTTTCAACACACTTCATGGTACTGCAAGCTGTACTAATTTATAATTCTGTACTAATCTGCTGCAAGATTTGATTGAAAGACAGAAAATCATCACTCCTTCCAACATCTCCCTGAATGCAAGGGTCCTATATCTGCTGAGTTGCAATGAATAGGATAAGTATGTCTTAGAACTACTCTTGCTTTTAAAACATTTGTGACTTTAGCCCATACTGCTCTTCAAAACCAGTGCACTGGGAAAATTTTTACAGAAAGATGGTTAGCAACTTTGAAAGCATCATCCCATATTCTCTTTATCATGAATGCCAAAAGGGTCATTCCCCTGTCACGTTTCACCTGTTACCTCAGGTGCTGAAGTGTCAGAAGGAGAGTGGTGACCTCAGCGCACATAGGGAATGACATAATACTCACAGCTGATCCCCTTGCACAACCTGTGCCCTGCAAATATTGTGATGGTAATTGTGTACTTTTAAAAAAGAATAGCAGGTAGTTTTTGCTCATAGTAAAGTATTGACTTTAGTTATGTAATGTATTAATATTGGTAACGAAGTCAAACCCAAAGATCTTACCATCACAGTGAAACTAGTTTACTCAAATGTAAAATGTGTCATATGAAAGTCCTCCTTTCAAATAATACTTCCTAAATGTCGGATCTTCCCCCGATAAATGTGCATTACAACACCTAAATTATATGTAATGGATTTCAATAGTCATCAAAAAATCATAAATGTGCCATAGTACATTAAAGATACATTTTTTTCACAAGCTAACAGGTCCTTAACTCTAAATTGTCAGTGAAGAAAAACAGTACACTCAGTAAGCACATTTCAATATGAAAGCTGGTAACATATAAAGCTTAAAAGGACCAAAGAAGAAATAAAGAACAGTTCACTGATCATGTTGGATGCCCTCTAGAAAAAGTAGGAATTATCAAGCTTTACGCTCCCATTCCCATCAGACAGCTGTTTCCAGTTTTCTGCAGCAGGATGACTTGAGCATTTTTCCTCATGCTTGGTTCAACTTCTGCTGGATACTAACCCTAGGCAGTGGTCTTACAGCAAATCAGGAATAGGTTATTCAAAGAAATGCCCATTTATTTGAAAAATTCTGCAAGGACACTTCTGTAGAGATTACTCTTTAGTAAACTTGTCTCATGGATTATACTACCTGAGCAACAATAAGGCAACAATAACAATAATCCAAATGAAGTGCAATGAAATTATTTGAAACACCACCCAACTTCTCTGAGAAGCATTTGTGTCTCCGTGTAAAACTGTGTGATGTCAAAGATCAAGCTTTCTATTTGCAGGCAGAGTACCATCTTGCAGGAGGCACACTAAGCATCCTCCTCCATGCCCCTCACCTCATAAACAGTAGAATGATGAATAAATTTTATCTCTCTGGTATATTCAGTTTTCATTGCTCAACCAAAAGAGGACTCCCAAGTGTGATTATATGTGCAATGGAAAAGTGGCAGCTTATGAAGCAAATAACTGACTCAACTCCAACCATGAAATCCATTTAATATATGATTGTAAAGAATGGTATTATTTATGAAATAGCCTTGAAAATTCTCTTTCCATCAGTATAAAGTTATGAAAATAGCTATACAAAACTGGATTAGCTACAATAAAAAGTAGAATTAATACCTTATTAAATCTTAGACTTACACAGAGTTTCTTTTCTCTTTTATAAAAAAAGTATTTTCACTCATTAACTCAACGTCAAACAACGGAAAAACATATTAAGAATTATCTATCAACCAAAAAATTAAAAGACATGATGAAATCCCAGCTCCTGATCTAGGGACTCAGTGATGACACAAGAATACACAAGTACTGCAACACAAGGATGCATCCACATACCAGAGAGCAGCACTTCATATATTAACCTTTGTGTTAATGGTTTTAATGTCCTCAAAGTAACTCTAAAAGGTTCCAAACATTTGGAATCATGTTTTGTTTGTTTTTTTCTCTGTTTCCTTCACACCATTCACACAATTTCTGAACTCATTCTTTCTTATTAGGACACTGGTTTTCCACAAAGCATGCGTATATTCTTCAGAACACCACCTATGGACACCAAGCCTTTTATTTTACACATCAGATTCCTAAACCAGGAATTTTCACCTTCTGCCCTTTTTCACTTACTGCCTCACACTGCCTCAGCTCTGTTTACATTACTCTGAGCCAAGACTGGCAAAGCAGTTCAAACACTGCCAGGGTCCAGTGCTGGTGCAGCTTTTTCAGATATGACATGTCATTTCCAGGCTGTGGGAGAGTAATTCTGGTCCTCAGGACTGAATAAACACAGTGGAATAATGTGAATTGTTTAAATTGTACTGCCTCTTGACTGCTTTATGAATTAACTACAGACATCAGTTACCAGTAAATAATTGTGTCTTCCACATGGAATCTGCCTCTAGTTTCCCATTCTGAACTTCATACATTTGACATTCATTCCCTCTCCACCTTTCTCTCATTTTTTGTTTCCTGAAAGTCTATAGCTTCTGTGGTCTACAGCACCTTGTTGCATTTGAAGGAGAGAAGGTTGTGCTGGATTTTGGACTCAGCTTGCCTGTGTCCCTTTTAAATACAGATAAGTGTTGCCCCTAGCAAGATTACCACCTTTTAGAAAAAGAATAATGACTGGATTAACAACCAATACTGTGACTCACATAATAAGGACAGTTATTAAAAGGTCAGGCAACTTTTCATCCTACAGAAAAGAAACATTCCTTATGCTTTACACAGGCAAGCCTTCCAGCTTCAAACCGGCTGGAGAATCATCACACTATGAGGTTTTGGCATCCTCAGCACAAGCTCAATGAGGTCTTGTTTTGATTTTTTTTTAACTCCCAGTCAGACTCAAGAATCTCTTCTAGAACTAAAGGATGTATTTATGCTAATTCTTCAGCCTAATCACTTAAAAACCTCAGTTTATTCACCTCACCATAACACCAAGAAGAGGCTCTTTTGTCTGACATGTCAATAGCATCTTCAAGGGTATTTCACTGCAGGTCTATTCATAAACTGTATTGCCAGGGGGAAAAATGACACTCTGATTTCTGTAACAATGGGCTTTGAAATCAACCAGACAAGTTGTAGCACCTCACTAAAAAAATTACAAAAAGTGTAACATAATTTTAAGACACTGTGGACTAGTGAACCCTTTTGAAATGAAACGTCCGTTTGGACACTTTTACACATAGTGGGTGTTAACTCCCAAGGTTTTTTACAGAGTATGCACCAGAGCTGTTCTTACACATATACTGTTGTATTATGCCTAATGGATAGCTTGACAATCAGAGCAGATCACTATCTCTTCCTTGGTTCCCAAAATGACTCTATCAGCAGGTAGGATACAAGGAACAATCACCAGAGAAGCTGCCCTTGGCAGATTTCCCCACACTACAGAATTTCATTGCAGGAAGAAAATCTTCCTTGTGCTGCTTTAATATGCAAGCAAGAGGGATCAGTTAAGTGAATTTGGTCCAAGCTAGAAATCTTCTTTTCTGAATATCTGAAGACCTCATTGGGCACAGGGATGTATTATTAGTCCATTCCAACATTATTCCATTGATGCCACGTGAACAATGGGATCAAAACTGCCCTTCAAAAAGTAAAAGCTGGCTACCATGGCAGAGCTAGTAAGAAACACGATTATATTTAAGAACAGATAAATGAAGTGACAGGAAATAACCTCTTTCCTTATAAAATATCACTGATCCTGTTTCATTAACATCTCTGCCTGCAAAATTACTAGAAAATACTTTTCTGTACAACCAAGTTCCTTTTACCCACCCTTCTTCAGTGAATAAAACTGGGTGATTACTACCTTCTTACACATGTTGGAGATGGACCTCAAATACCACAGAATATGAGGCTATTACCTGTCAGGTACACCCTCTGTAGAATTGACAACCGCATTCAAATGGCAAAATGACTGGCAAAATTCACTTGATCCAAGTGAGATCACAAATTAAGTTTGAACTGCTGGTAGACAGAAAAGCTACCAGGTTGCTTGAAAACTGAACAGATCACATGGAGAAAACACTGAGAAGAAAGATTTAAGCAACCAGAAGAGCTGCCACAGCAGCTATCACTCAGAACAGTAGTGCACTTTAAATGAAACTGTGCTATTGTGCCTTCAGTACAGTTAATGCATAATAATGAAGCATAAAGCTTTTGAATCCCTTCTACTTCAGTAAAAGCTTCAGCATTGCTCATTTAAAAGCAGCTGTATTGGCACACACTACTCTTTTCCCCCAAATGCATAGAAAAGGAAACGAAACTTAATACTTAAAATATACCACATCCAAGCAGGGATTTTAACCACCTAGGAAAATTATTATATTCTTCAAGTTGAAACAGCACAAAACCCATACACGGGTAAGATTCTAGCAGGCTAAGATTAAGTTAAACAAATTGCTTTTCTAGAATCAAATGGGCATGAGATAGCAGAGCAACAGCAGACTTTAAGTCAGGCCTACTAAGACCAGAGAAAGGCATACAATGAAGTCAGGCATGGGTGCTGTTTCTACTTTTCTTAATTAGAAGCTTCTCTTTCTAGATATAGAAGGCAGTTGTAAAAATACCTAACTCAAACATTTATTTCACCCCTGCTGATTTAGGTTTCTTTCCAACACTGACTTTTCCTGTACTTTGTCCAAAACACTCCTTTAACCAAGAAGGAACAGGTAAAATTAAAGATGATTCAATAAGGCCTCTGCCTTAAGGCCTCTTATGTGACATTACTGAGGCCAGAATATCCAAGAGTTCACTACAGGCAAGCCAACATTTTCATGGAACTCAGATGTCCTACCCAGCCCTTAAAAAATTCAGGCTGTTGATGCCACAATTAGTGATCTGCTGGTTAATTCCCCAAATGTTGCTTTTATCTTGGAAGGAAGTTGAATTTTGAAAAATTATTTCAAGTTGCACCAACTAAGTTCTCAAAAAAACCTTCCAACAGCATTAAAAACCTCTGGATGAATGCAGGCTTTGAAGTCAAGCATTCAGTAAAATTTTTGGTTCCATGTACCCCTTGGTGCTTTGAAAGGCTCATTTTCATATGGAAATCAGAAGCACACCAGTTTTTCTGTGTAAGCCATGCTTATGTGGTATAGCCAAGTCTCATTCTTTGTAAAACATATTTGTTTTTTTACTTTATCTGAAACCATGGTCCTGAAATAATATAATTATATAAGAACACCAGCTTTCACTTAAAAAATCTGCTTCTAGCCTTTGTGTTTGTAGAAGAGAGCAAAAGCTTAAAAACCTAAAATATTTACAAAACCCAGAAGACAAACAAAAATCGAGACCCAGAGTTGTTGTTTATCTTTTAAACAAACACCACAATTCTGCGGGGCCAGGTTTACACTTTTTGAGCACATGGGATTACTAGCTTTACTTCTTAGTTCAAATGCTTTAGATCCAAGTCACAAATACATGAATGTTCCAGTATGCAGTTTCTGCTCAATAATAAAAAAATGATGTCAACATGTTTGTTATGCCACAGACGAACAATCTACTTCACCTTTTCCACATAAGCAACCCCATCCAAGGCAAGTAACATTCAGCCCTCCAGCTGCTATGATTCGTTTACTGCATAAAGATTTTTTCAAATGGCAGATTTGCACAGTCCTCCCCAAACATCATCCCTTGGAGCATTTTCTCATTAGTCTAGAAACCAGTAAGAAACTGTACACAGTACTTCAAGAACAATCTCTTCTAAGTTTTAGCCTCTACTACATATTTCAATATCCTCACATTTGGTATGAAATCTGTTAAGTAAAAACCAGCTTCTTAGAAGAGCAGGAGACTTCCATGTAACAGTAGCCTAATAAGCAGCACTGGAAATTTGAGGGAGGGAAACTGATTTATCTCCTAAATGCTTAGTAATTATTCCAGAATAAAAGTGATCCTGATGTAGAACAGAGGCAAACAGCAGGAGAACCCACTATTGGAAAGTAGTAAGATAAACATTACAATAATTTCACAATCCGAAATTACAGTCCTCACACTGTCTTCAATCACAGGGAATGCTATTCCATGGGTATTTAGTATCTGTAAATAAATGTTGCAATGAAACTCGCACCAATTCACAGAAAGAAGGGGAGACAGACTCTACTTAGAGCAATGCTACATAAAGCAGAATACAAGGCTAAAAGCCACTGAAGTGAAATGAGCAAAAGGAAGGAAATAAGGGGGGAAAAGGTACAGCAACTTAGCAATGTCACAGCCCAATCATGACAGATCTGTACAGGGTTTTTTTAGATCTTAGAAGTTAAGCGTAGAAGAAAGTACAGTTAAACACAACACAGGTCTCTCTTTAATCCAGCCAGCTCAGATACCATTAACAGGGGAACTACTGTCACATAAGCTTCAGTTCATATGGCACAAGCCCAGCTGGAAGCCTGGGCATATAGGTCATTGCTGGAGCTCCTGCTTCACTGCTGCTGGTACTACAAATAGCTCCTTGAACTCAGGTATTTCTCCATGCCTGCAAAAATTCTCAAGCTGCAAGTCTGGTGTGTTGCTTTGTAAGGCTAGGCATCCCACTGACACTATCCTGCATGCATGTACTGCATTCATGCACTTCTCATGCCAAAGAAGCCATCAACAGTGCAAACAATTTAAAGAGTGCTAGCAGATTTTAATTTTTTTCCAAATGTCACTGCCTGACAAGCAAATTGATGAATTCTCTCCAGCTTATTCTGCACCGGGTTACTACTCAGTCTGCATACACATTATGAGGTACCATTCTGCAGAAAATCCCAAACCAACACATCAAAAATATATTTGTACCTGATGGATGCTTGCAAATGGCCTAGCAGGCACTAAACTATTTTGTCCAGCCTTGAGAAGCAAGAATGGTACATTTACCTGGACCATCAGAAAGGCATAATGGGAAACAATAACGGTCTATAAATACCACTGAGGTAGCTACAAAAATAAAGACAGGGGACTACAGAGTCTCAGAACATGGTAGGAAAAAAATCAGCACCTGAAAGTTAAGTAAGGCAGAAAAAAAAAATCAGTTAAGTATATGCACTAAATTCTCAACAGGAGGAGCAACAGGAAAATTACATACTCATCTCATCATGCCAAATAGTAGCACATATTTAGGCCATACATTATAAAGCACTTTCTGAAACCATATACATGAAATTAAGAAACCTCCAAGAACACCATCCAAAATTTTCTTAAGAAATGTCTCACCAAGATGGTGCCCACAAAATACATGTAGAAATTGCTCATTTAAAGGATGTTTTTGAGTCTTGTCTAGATGAGGTAAGACTCCTGTTGCCCACATTACACTCTGCAGTGCCATTCAAGGAACCTAATCATACAACTGTAAACATACAGACTGCTTTCACTTCTTCCCATGTAGGAACACTACTGCACTGCTCTTCTGTCTTAAAATAAGCTTGCATCATCATCTCATAACATGACATTGTTCAGAAACTGGTTGTGCTCTCCTAGTACAAGTTCAGATGAACTGACAAGGAAACCTGACCTTCCTAACATGTATTAGAAATTCACAGAACATATATATGTATATATATATATATATATATTATGTTCATATTCTCTTTACATATATCTATTTAGATTTTCCCCAAACAGTTAGGTGAAAAAAACCCAACATGCACAAATATGGTGGTTCCTTGTATTGCTGGTGTGCACCAGAAAACAGAGAAAGTCATAAAAGGAAATCTGATAGAATATGGCTGCAGAAGCAGAAGGTGGATGAAAGAGTGGTCAGAAAATGAAGAAATTAGGACTAGGACATTGAGTACTTAAAGGCAACACAGCCTCACCACAAACTTCATCTGCTTTCACCTGACCTAAGGCAAGCAGAGCTTTAAACTGCTGATCTGATCAATTATATCTCATTTGCCCAGGGGGCCAGATCTAGCATTTCAAAACGTCTTTATATGCCCATTTTGGACTACTAAATCTATTAACTTAACTTAATAGTGTCATTGTAACTCCCTTCAACATCCTGGCACAACGTAGCTGTTGAAGACAGCAAGATAAGTGACCTGTTTGTGTATTTCAATTTACCTGGAATCAAGGGTTTGCAAACACCAAAGGACACAATCAGATGAGTACCACTTTTCTAGTCTACTGCTCTGTAAAAATGCTTCTTCTGGTACTTAAAAAACATAAAATACTGGGCATAAAATCTTGCGCCTGGTCTGTAAAACAGTAAGGCCTGATAAACCATTCCTGGTTAATAATGGATTATGCCTTTTTAAATCCTTGAGCATGGCAGTGCTTTGATTGCAGTAGGCTAGTCTGTCAGAAAGCACCAGTTACTGCTTACTTCAGCACCTCTCATCAGCCACTAATACAGTCACTGCAGTCATTCAATCACCGTGTGAAGTTCTTGCATTATTTTCCAGTGCAGTTTTTCTCATCAATATTAAACTAATTTGAGATAGGTCATTCAAATTAATTTTGCAGTGAAGACAAGCTGAATGATAGAACATGATTTCCCCAACTGCATGGTGTGATTAATGCCACAGTTGGGAATGATATGTACCAGCTTGATTTCCAGCAGTTGTTCCATCCACTAGAAAAGCCTCTTCCCATTCTCACAGTGAAAGCATATATTGTGTTTTAATACAAGACTGGGCAGCTAACCAAGTCACAGCTTGTTTTTATCAATTTGGATTTTTCTTCCTAAATTTAACAGTTGGAAGAATTTGAAATGTGTCTGCAGATAAATCAACAGCTTAAATGGTTCAGTGAGCAAAATAATTGTATGTTTTTTTTTTTTTTGGTCAACATGGGGATTTTAACATATTTGCACTTTGCAGACATAAATTAGAGTAAAACTCATTTCAATTTTGGTTCCCTTTAACTCTCATTTCCTAACCACATTTTTGCTGAAAAGCTAATATTGAAATTAAGAAGCATAGCTCCACAGAAGTTAATGGAGCTCTGCTGATTTAGATCAGTTTGAGATTCCAGCCCACATATTTTGCTTTAATTAGAAAGGTTCAGAGGCATAAACAGTGCAAACATTGTAACTGCATGATGCTGCTCTCAAGTTTGGGTACAGAACTAGACAAAAGAATTATGAAGTAGAAAAACTGTTTGGATTATTCATTTTAAAAAAGAAGTTTTTATGGTGCTTTATAACAACTGCACAGCACAAATCAAGGACCTAGATTCCATAATGGGCTGAGTGCTCTGGTCGAGTAAGGTCATCAGCACAAATCCAGCCTACCAGTTACAGAAGTTCCTCTTAATATTGGTCTCATTTCAGTTAAATTTCTTTTTAGAGTCAGGCGCCTATTTAACTGCTCTGATAAAGCTCCTGTGATGTTCTCATCTAAAATAAAGCCACCAAGCAAAGACATACTTGCCTTCGCAGTTCATTTCACTTAAGATAGTAAGCTGTAAGTAAACAGAAAATTACATTTTGTTAGACTACAGCACTATTTACACTCAGAAATAATTATACATTAAACCAAGGATATATTACATATATACCACTGGCAAAACAGAATTCTAAATATTGAGAAACATATGCTGACAATTTAGCCATTATACTCAGTGGCACTGGTGCCCTTTTTCCAATGGATACACACCATGAACAGTTCATGCAGCTACATCCCCAGCACAGACTGCAGAATACAGCTGAGCTAGTACACAGGCCATGATGTTCAAAGCCATAATGTAGAGCTTTCTACACAACTGAGGGGGGGAAAGCACTGAGTCATCAGGGTCAGCCTGGGCTCCTTATTCCAACCTTTAACCCAGGCATTGTGGGCACTGTGCTCTGCTACCTGCACGGTGAAGCAGTGGCAGCACCAGAATGCTCTGAATTTCTCAGTCACTCTCATAAAATGTCATGCCCCACCCATGGCAACTGGATGAGAAACAGGAACATGACCCCTTAAGGAAGCAAGGATAACACCTGAGTGTTAAAAGAATTCCAGCCATACCCAGTAACATACAGTGAGAGCAGCCCAAGACCATAACAAATACCACCAATGTTAGTAATGACAGAAAAGGCTGCAGCCAGGGAAGAGTGATGGGGTACTGTCCACAGGGCTGCCCTGCCACCTCATCAAGCAGGAAGAAATTTGGTTGAAGACCTGAAGAAGGCACAGCTTCCAAGGAAAGGATGGCACAGCTGTGCCAGCAGGCTGAGGAGGTGTCAATGGCTCTGGAAGAAGCTGAAGAGCAGGTGGTAATTGTCTAAAATTAACATGTAAGGAGGGAACACTGTGAATAACTGCCATGAACAATCAAAAGTAGAACTTTTCCCTAATAATAAATGCAGCCACATAAAGGCATTAGAACATTGAATAACCTTCCAAATAAAGCACTGGCATAGGTATTGACAGCAAGAGTGCTGTAGGAAAACTAGATATAGGATACAACACAATGTTAGCGCCAGCAGAAAAAAAAAATAAACAAAACCACAGTCTTTACAAAGTGACAATTCTCCACATATTTGATATGCAATCATATGTTTATTTTCCCATTTAAAAAAACAAACTAAAACAAAACAAAACCTCAAACCAAAATGCAAAAAATCGCCAAAAAACAACAAAAAAAACCACAAAAAAGAAAATACAAAAACCAACCCAACCCTTCTCTTCCCCACCCCCCTCCCCCACAAAACAAAACAAAACAAACAAAAAAAAAAAAAAAAAAAAAAAAAAAAACCACCCCACTGGCATAGCTCTGGGTTAAGGGATAACAGTTTATATGCATTTTGCTTAACTGTCAGCTGCACTTTAAATAAGCCTTTAAATACTACAATACTGACATTCTGGAGAGACATTAAAAGGAGATGACAGGCCTATATATATTAATCAATAAATAATCAATGTAATAGCCTGATTTTGCAAGGAACTTCTCACTATTGAAGTCCAACAGTGGAACTGCTAAACAATATACACAGAAGTCATTATCCATTATTCCAGCATTCCATGGAATGTTCTCCTTGTTAAGAAAAGCTAAAGTAGTGGATTATCTTCACAGCATTCTTTAAATTCATTATTCCAAATACACTATTTGTAAAACTCATGTATGCAGTAACACAAACAAAGCACAACAGTAAATGTGATAAAACCAAAAAGAAAACATAGAGAACACTATAGAGGATTAAGAGATTATTGTTAAAAGTCACTGCTTTTTAAGAGCAAAAGGTTTTAACAAATAAAAAAGAATGTAAGAACCACAGAATCATACAATATTCTGAGCTGGAAGGGACCCACAAGGATCACCAAGTCCAACTCCTGACCCTGCACAGAACCACACTCAAGAGTCACACCCTGTGCTTGAGAGTGTTGTCCAAAAATGCTGCCTGAACTGTGGCAGGCTGGTGCTGTGACCACTGCCCTGGGGACTGTGCCTCAGTGCTCAACCACCCTCTGGGTGAAGAACCTTTTCCTGATATCCAACCTAAACCTTCCCTGGTTCAGCTTCAGTGCATTCCCTGAGCCCTGTCACTGGTCACAGGAGAGCAGAGATCAGTGTCTGCCCCTCCTTTACCCTCAAGGGAAGCTGTAGCTGCACTGAGGTCTCCCCTCAGTCTCCTCCAGGCTGAACACACAAAGTGACCTCAGCTGCTCCTCAGCTTCCCCTCCAGAGCCTTCACCATCCTTGTGGCCTCCTTTGGGCTCTCTCTAACACTTTGATGTCTTTGTTACATCGTGGCCCCAGAAGTGCCCAGCCCAGAGCAGAGCAGGACAATCCCCTCCCTTGCCCCCACGGCAATGCTGGGCCCGATGCCCCCAGGACAGGTTGGCTCTCCTGACCCCAGTTCAACTCGCCATCGACCCCCGGGTCCCTTTCCACAGGGCTGCCTCTCCAGCATCTCGCTCCTCTGTCTGTACGTACATCCACGGCTGTCAAAGAAGAAGAAATCAGACTTTTTATGAAGGCACAAAGAGCTAAGAAACAGAAGACTGAAACAAGTGCAGAACATACAGAGGGAAGTATAGAAAACTAAATGAGGAGTGGGAAATTACACAAAACATGCACGGTAAGGAATAATTACTAAGAGGCAAAATACCGTTTTTGACTAAACATTCAGTGATGTGCTAATGAGACACAGGAACATCCAGGAAGAAAAGCCCAAAGATCTGAGAACAGAAAAATGTGTGAGAATCAGGCACAGATACACACACTTGGAAATTAAATATCAAAGAAGTGATGATTGAAACCAGCAGTGAAGAAGATATTATAAAGAATGCAACAGAAGAAGGAAGAAACATGAATTATGCCAGAAGAAAAATAAAAAGGAGGAGGGGAAGTAAACTATGAGTAAAGCATAAGATATCCAACAGAGCATGACACCAAAAAAAAAATAAGCAAAAGGAATAAACAGAGTGAAAATAGTATCAGCAGAAATATACAGACAGATCAAGAACTGTCTTAGTGATTCATTCATTAAAAGACACACAAAGAAATCACAATTACCCCACGTATCTCATTAGAAGTGAACCTATGGGAACCACAGATGTTAAAAACATTTTGACCAAAACACCAATCCTGTGGCTCCCATAAAAGAACCCACAAAGATAACTAACGTGTAAAGAGCCTGATTGAACAGTATCAGTCAAGTAAAACTTGCAGTTCAGATCAGGTGATCAGAAAGACTTCAATAATTTCTAACAGTGATTTCTAAAACACAGTAAATTAAACCCATCAGTACTTATTTAAGCCATATTATTTTCACAGTGGCTTTTCCCTGAAATATGACGGCATATTTTGGCCCAATTCATCATTTTTCTTTATACTTTAGAATATTTTCTCTGCCAAAATCTAAATTACTTGTTGGCTGACTTTTGAACAGTATTAATTAATAAACTGTAACAGTTGGGCAACTATTCTGTCCTCAACTCAGGCAATACCCTGACATATTATCTTGAATAAAGCAAATAAATATATCTTCGGATTCAGATCATTCAGGTCACCCATTTCACATCACACCATCTTGTCACTTTTGGTTATGGAGATGCAAAGAGGTTTCACAACTGAAGACTTGGTAAATAATAGTGTCTACATTAAAGGACAAGCTACAAAAATACCTTCCTTGTTATTAAACATACCAGTAAGAGCAAGGAATACACTTTCAAAACATCTACTGTAATGTAGAAGATTAGATAATTTAGACATTTGTAAGTTGGACTTTATATTTCTTCAGTTTTTGTAAAAGCTCAGTTAACACTATCAAACAGATGTGTGTGAGCTGTGTTTTTCTAGTTTTGGTAAATGTGTCTATAACACTTATGTGAGTGCATTATTTAGGTGATTTTGATGAAAATACTTCAGACTTTAGTGGTACCAAACATAACAGTCTCAAGATTTTGCCTTTAACAGAAAATCAGGAAAGGGAAAAAAAAAAAAACACTCCAACATGAGTATATGCTGTGCAGAGTCACAAAATAGCCACTGTGATCTCAGAGAAAATATTAGACAATGTTACATTTTATCTTGGAAGGTTTAAACTCTATCAAATCCGAGCCTATCTGATACTGTTAGCATCTGCCTTTCCACCAGCAAAAAGAATCACTGAATTGCAGAGGCAAAAACAATACTGCTTTTAATCAGGTGGATTGAAGCACACTGACTACACCAAGTGAGAAATGGAGTTAGATGAAGGGGAAGCATGCTATTCTACCTGGACTTGCCTGAATTGCATACCCAGGTAAAACAGAATGTTAGCTCAGGTTTGAATCACCTGTGCTACCACATACAAGTAGTTCCCTACTTAACTTGATATATTAATATACTTTCCCTCTCCCATTCAACCATGTAAATATAACCCTACTGAAGAGTGTAAAATAACTTGCATTCTAGCTTTTATTAAAACATAAACAAGCAATAGAATGGGGTGCCAGAAGATATTAGAACACTGCTGTGCTGAATGACAAATACTCCAGATCAACTCCAGATCACAATGAGACAGAAAGAACACATCATTAAGGGTAGGCTGAACATTTTAAACAACTATCAAATTCCACTTCCAAAGTTCTAATTATTATAAATCTTGCAATTATATTTACAATGAAACAGCCACTAAGCTCAATTTTAACTCTATTATAAAACTTCAGGGCAGGGTGTGTGTGTGCTTGCTTTGCAGAAGATACTGAGAGTGTTTTAAGACCTGATTCTCCTGTATGAATATTTGTTCCAGTTCTGTCCCAAAAACAAAGTCCAGATGACCCAAAACTTGACTTCCAGCCCTGTATTTCTGTGACTGGAGGTGTAGAAGGTTTATCTGGCTAATTTATTAAAATGCAGGTGCCCCAAATGAAGTCTGAGCATCATGACTATAGATGCCTTTCTCTAGGTAATTATCCAACCTGACCATTTGCTGTCAATTCTTGAGCTCTCAGATTCACATCTCCATCTTGCCACCCATGCTTATCTTGGCCTCCTGCTCTCTTTGCACCACACTTGCTCTCAGCCCTTTGCTGACTGCACCTCCAACCCCAAGCCTTTCTGTCTCTCCAGCCCTCACAGGATCTTCTTTCATCTCAGTCACTTTCTTACTTTCTATTTTAGACCCTAATCTTGGGAGCCACCTTAAAACATGGTTAAACTTGCTTCCTCTAGTTAATTAACACATAATATTAAGCTGAAGTCTGGGGCTTCGCTTCATGTTACAAGTTGGGGCAGGGCACAGGAATAAATATCTCTCTAGGTATCCCGTTTGATACCTTGTAAACTTACAGACCCCTAGAAGGAAAAAAAAAAAAATCAGAGAAAAATTTTCAGGTTGCTTCTAATTTACTGAACTACAACATATTGGAAAGCTGTTATGAAATACAGTTGTAATAAAACATAAAGAGAATACATTTGGGGGTTGGCCTGGGGCTTTTTTAACAGATTGTTGGCCACAACAAGGGTATATAGCATTGTCCTATATATTCCTCCAAGTCTTTTCAATACACAGCTCTCTTCTGTATTACAATATAGTCCCAGAGATCTAATAATTCCCTCTTCTCCTCCTACTTCCACCTTTTAAAACTTCTCAAAACCAGTAATCTTAAATCTGGTCACAACAGGATACAGAAGAACCGAGAGAACAGCTTTTGTCCGCTGCAATGAAGAAAAGCAATTAAGAAGCCAGAAGCGTGACTCTTGCCATTAAAAACTCCAGGATAAAAGAGGAAAACTTAGCAAAAGAATGAAGATGCAAGTTTTCAAAGATGACTGGATGATTTAGTGCTATTTTGACTTTATTCAAATTGTGCATCCAAATCCCTTGCCCAATTGTTTAAATTTCATCTGTGAAGTTCAGATTCCATGATACTAGAGGCAAAATGTCCAAAATTCTGATTTCCATGTACATTGTAATGCAAGATACAACACTGTGGATCTAACGAAAAATTCCATTAAGACCATACTTTGAAAGTTTTCAAGTAACAACTCTAACATATCAATTATCTCAGAACAATATTTCACTTATCTCAGACAATTGAAAATGTCATGGAAAACAGAATAAATATTCCAGAATAAGAAGCTGCCATACTCAGAGTCTAAGAGTTCAGCTCCCATATTGTATGTAAAGAAGCAGAATCTCTGATACAAAAATCAAGGTTCAAGATTAGTCCCTTACTGCTTCTAATATTCTCTTTTGAGAGAATCTGGAATAAAAAATAAAGTGCCAACATACAGTTTATCTTCCAAAGAAAGCATTAAGTCGCTAGGAATAAGAACCGCAAAGCTTATGTATTACAGCACCACCTGGTGTGGATTGCCATGGATACAGATTTTTAAGCAGACAAAACCTACCAGGTCATTTAATTTACGTGTCAACCAGTGCAGAATATGTCACTGTAACATATATTTCGTGTTTTTAATTCTGTTTATCACTTGTTCTGGAAGCCATAATTCATATGTAATCAGATTTCTGAGTAGTATTTCATGCAGAAGTAGCAAATAAAATTCCAGTCACAAGACTGATAGTTCAGGTTTAATTAACAAATACGCTGTTCATAAACTCTACGACTTCCTACTTCATGGTGACTGTCAAGCATGCAAGACAACATGCCACTATCTTCTTAGAAATATAAGTTGATTATCAAGTGTTGCAAGCAGAAAAATGTGAAATCTCAGTGTGAAAATGTAAGGTGGATTAGCAAAGATCAAGATACAAAGCAGCATGACCCCTCAAATCCTATGAGACAAGATCTTTCTGTCAGGTGATGAAGGGGCATTCTGCTGAGATTACACAGAGGATTACACAGCACACTTAATTGCATTGTGCTTACCTGTTTACATGCTTAGCTGCTTGGCAAGTCATAAAAAATTAAAACTTTAGTTATTCTATCAATATTTGGATAGAGAGCCTTAGCAAAGAAGGTCAGGAACACACCAGAACATCTTAAGTATACCTTAAGTATCTGGTACACAGGCACCCAATGCATTGCTTTATAAAGTATTCTTTCCCCTTAGCTTTCTCTGCTAAAAATGAAAAGTTACTGCATGACACACATAATCCAAAAAGCGAAAGGTCTTATTTACATCTTCTGTTGTCATAAATGACAAAGTGCATGAAATTCAATAGCATGTGAACTGCTGTAGTTTAGCAGAAAATCTGTCCCAAAAGATTCTATTCCATCAACCAGACCAGTCTCTTATCAAAGACAAGAAGTGAGTTGTTGTGCTCAGCTACATCTTTGTCCTGCACATATTTGAGTGCTTGTGTTTATTTTTTGTACAAGCTATGGGAAGGGAGGTGCATTCCTGGCTAGGTACAGAGCAAGCTGGCATCTGTCAAACAAAAGTGCCAAAATTTAGTACAGAAAACAAATCTTATCTATTCTTGGCAAATCCTGGTGTCTAAATATTATGTTAAATGGATTTTCCTGTACATGGCAATCCATGTCCTCCGTTCTGCAAAGGGAAGAGCATTCTTGACAACAAATAGCAATACTACCTCCATGAATAAGCTGGTATATCTCACTAGAGATACAAACAAAAGAAAAGGTGAAACTAATACTGAAGGATGGACACAGCTGCTTTCCAAAACTCGACAGTAATACTATCAACAGTCTTGCTGTCATTGTCAAAAGCTTGAACAAAGGCCAAGCAATTTGCAGACAGCCTTTCTTTACAACCAGAAGCTTGCTAAGTTTCTAATTGCCTCTCAAATTCTGCCAGACACTTTTGGCAATTTGAAAGTAGATTCTTTCGTAATTGCAATGCCTTTACAAAAAGTAACCTAAAGTTAAATCCCTTCCATAGGTTCTCTGTCTGCATGCAAAAATCTTGTGCACATCCATCACCTACAGACTGAGCATTAACACTCACTCAAGCTGCAATAGTCTAAAGGTACCAGTAAATTTCCTTTAGCAGAGTTTTCATTTTGGAGATCTGTTAGACAAAAAACACCACCTGCCAAGTTTTTCTGAAATATAGAGGAGTATGTTTCAAAGAAAGAAAAAACATGAATGTTAATCATGAATGTTAGTCACAAATACACACTATGTTCAAGTGGCAATTAAAAATTCATTTTGCTGTTTACGTATCCCCTTCATATCTAATTTTATGTATATATAACTCATTAAAGTTTCCCTTGGGACCAGTCTATTCTTACTTTCTCAGCTTCCTTTCTTTGAGGTAGAAAGTATGTGTTGCCAGAACAACATCAACAGCCAGCAATTAAATTAGGTAAAATAGTACCAGGCAATTTTGAAAATAATTTTCAAAGAAACTACTCCCTCTGCAAGAAAATGAAGTGAGCAAAGTATCTGTAAATCTTTGTCAGTATACTGAAAAAACAATTAGGTCTATGCTTTTGATAAAGTAAGCTGACAAGAACCTTTCACCTCCTCTGTAAGATGCAATTTGCCTTAGAAATTTCTAATTTCTCTTTTGATACACAAAGCAAACAAAAAAGAGAAAAATAAAGATTAAGTGCTTTTGGACTTGCACTAATGTATATCATTATCCCAACCACAGTATAAACTTTCTAAATCTAAACTTACAGTTTATCAATCAAAATTACTATAAAAATAACTCAAGAATGCTTTTTTGCCAAGAATAGTACAAACTGCCTGAAAAGTGGTTAAAATTACAAACTCCATTCTACTTATCTATCAATAGAATATAAACATTTACCTAAAAACATCAAGTTTGTGCAAAAATAGGTTTGGAGAAGTCGTATGGTTCTTGGGAAGTGCATAGAAGGTGTCCAGCTTGCTGTGGTATAATGTTTTGCCTCCTGATTTAAAGTCATCTATATGAAACACCTTGGCCACTCTTAGCACAGAGAGATCTTGCAAAAATATCTTCAGCTTGCCCATCATTACTTTTGATGTTAGAAAGAAGAAAGCACCACACTACAAATGTGTGCAGCCATTTAGTTTCATAAAAGAATTACATGCTTCATTTGTGGGCAGTCCTGCTTCAGAAAGGCTGAAATCTTTAAAAAAAACCCCCAAAATCTCAACTGCAGTCAAATGTCCAGGAATCTGAAGACCCACAGTCTTCAAAAAAGAAGAGGCAGAGTGCTCATTTCCTATGTTACTCTTATATCTAGTTTTAGTGTGTTTTCCTGTTACGTGAGAACTAAGTCAAAAAACTAAAAAGAAGACAAAATATCAAGCAGTGACCAATTTTCACATATTGGACAAGTTTGGTTTTCGTTGTTGCTGTTTTTTTGTGTTTTGTTGTTTTTTTGCTTTTTTGTTGTTTGTTTGTTTTGGGGTTTTTTTGGTTGTTTTTTTGTTTGTTTGTTTGGTTGGTTGGTTGGTGGGGTTTGTTTGTTTTCTTTTTTGTTTTTTTTTGTACAGTCGAGCTTCTAAAAGCTAACTACTTTTCTTCCAAGGACAACTGGTGTGCTTCCTTTTAAATGGTGTCTTTGATAGGGGTTTATTTTTTCAGTACTCTCCTAGTTCAAATCAGAAATGTAGTATTGTTTGTTCTTTGAATATTTAATATCAACTTATGAAACACACACAAAAATCAGTGAGGTGATATGCTAATATAACTTTCTACCACAGTGAATGCTAATTTTTGTCCCTTTTCCAATTAGTTTTCATAGAGCTGAACATTTTGGAGCCTTAAAGGACCTTTGTAATCAGGTATCTTAATCTTCAATTTAGCCTACAGCAGGATAGGCTATGCCAAGAAACCCCACACAATCATTTTTTTATTAATCTACTGGGGATTTAAAGACAATACATTACATTGCTAAGTAATCTATTCTGAAGCTGGATTATGCTTATTGTTAAATCATTCATTTGCTTTTTACTGTGAAATTTTCATAGACTTGATGGTAATTTCCATTTCCTGCCAGATGAAAGTGCCAGTTTTTCAGAGACTTCAGGGTAGCTATACTCATTTCTATCAAGTAAGGATCTCATATCTCAGGCTACAGTTCTGCATCATTACTGCTTAAGACATGATGAGATATAAAACTGCAGGATTTTCAACAACTTATCAAATAAATTATTTCAAATTTCTTATAAGCATATGCTCATTGAGGCATTCAGTTCTGGAAAAAGAAAAAAGAGATGTTGAGCTATTTTGGTCAGGTATGGGTATTCCTGTGCTCCTGAGTCACAGAAGCAGACGCAAGCTTATCTCCATAAATAATTGTAAAAAGCATGTTCTATTCCTGCTCTTGGAATGTAGTGTATCTGCATATTATAGACACAAACAGTATTACATTTTAGTGCTATAAAATCCTATTACACTAGAATAACTTAGTTCTAGGCCCATACTTAAAGATCACTGCACAAACATATAGCAGTTACCAAATGCAGCAAAATAATTCACTTGCTTCTTAGGTAACATAACAGTTACCTAGGTCTTATATACATGAAGCAGATCATTTTATCTGCATTCTTTGTTGTTTCAGAAGGGAAATTGCCAGGTTCACATGCCCATACATTCTACACAAAGGTAAACACCTGTTCTGTGAAAGCAGCATCTCACACATCTTTTCAGAACACCCTCAAAACCTCAGCTGGACAACTTCTTCTGATTTGCAGTTGAGATACAGAGAGTAACCACAGTGAAATGGGTGCAGTGACTAAGACTGGAAGGAGTCCATGGCTCGCAGCTCCCTTGACAGGGAGTGCTGCTGCTGCCACGTGATTCCTGTCGGGCTGCCGGTGAGATGCTGAACACCAGATGCACCACTCAAGTGTCACAACTACAAAACAGTTTATGCTGCACTGAATCCATATTGTGAAAAATGAAGAAAATAGCCTGATCCAAAACACTTCTACAATCAGAGTCATCTCTGTGTGATAACGGCACATTTTAAAATATCTTGTTTTTAATAAAATGTCAAATTCTGCCATCAAACACATAAATAATTTTAATAAGGAAAATATAGGCTACATTGTACATCATTAACGAACTTATATATATTGAGAACAAGAACATTTCAGCAGTGAGGATTTCAACATCATGAGAAAAAATACATCTGAATTAGCTAATAGTAGCTAATTACTATCCAATTACTAATATGCATATGAATCAAAAGCATGCCCATGTAACAGGTGACTGCTGTGTTTACATGTTTTAGCTGTTTTCCATATCTGAAAGTAAGTGCTGAAAACAGTGCTGAAGTCACAAGCATGAATGATAAGAAGCCCAGAAGGAGTAGAGGAGGAATGAATATTGGGAACGAAAGGAAGGCTAAAATTTAGCAATGACAGGGAAATGGTCAGATTCAGCAATGCATCACTTGTGTCTACATTAGGAGGGATATGAAAAGAGAGTGAAATAAAAGACTTTGGGGGTAGGAAGAGAGAAGAACCACAGATTTGCTGAAAAATGAGCCTTCCAAACACATTTACTGGCACGCTTACCTTCCCCATGCCCCACTTCTTATTGTTACTTCATAATAATAAATAAAAATATGTGTTTGGCTACAAGCCATAAGAGATGAAGCAATAAGCTGTCTCTCTCCTGAGGTCGCATGAAAAGTGACAGCCTCAGTGAACAAAAGCAAAGTTCCCAACACTTTTGGAGAAGAGGTAACTTAAGAGCAGCTTCATTTTGATGACAGTCAAGAAGCGACTCAAAAGGAAAGATATGAGAAGTATTGAAGAGAAAAAAAGAATACCAATGACAGACACCTGAGGGATCCCCAAAGATGACAGCAGTAACAAATTACTTTAGAATAAAATCACGAATTAATAGTACTTCAAAGCAAGCAAAAATGTCATTTATATGTTGTGAGAAGACCCTTTAAGTATACGCATTTAATAGAGCAATAGGTGCAGAGATCCTGCTCTTCACTCCTCATGCACAGACACTCTTCCCAATCTTTTCAGCTAGATGTACAGGAATTCTCTTTAAGTAATTCCAGAGAGTTCAGTGAGAAATAGGCACTACTGTGGACAGTGTTGAGAAGTACTTATGGGCCAGAGAGAAATATATAAGCTTGAACAGCTACTTGAACATCTAAACTTGATACCCACAGATTTAAGAGTTAAGAGAGTTGAGCGTACATGTATCACTGAAGTCCAAGTTATTCTAGAGATTAAAAATACTTCTAATTGCAGAGAGAACATGTATAAAGTAGACCAGCAGTTACATCTTATCATTGCAATGCCAGCATTCTACCAACTAAAAAGGCCAAGCTGTTTCCTTAGAAAGCAAAATTAGGTACATACCTCCATTATTACATACAACAGTGAGAGCCACAGCATGGCCAACAGTGGTAAAGCTAGTAATAAGACAATAAAATAAATCTGTAATATTCCTTAGTTGCAAAGTGAATTTCATCTTAAAACCTCAACAGCACCACCGACATTGTCCTAAGGTCTGAGGCATGAAAAAAACATCCACAGGAAAACCTGGCTGAATGTAGCCAAAATGGAACTTAAATACAATATAAAACAGACTCAATTTAGTAGACAATGGAGTCCAACTTCTTTCTAAAAGACAGGAGAGAAACAACCACGGACAGCTCCCATCTAATGCTAAAGGTGCTGTGTGTAACTGCAACCCCCAGGCATGTGGAGAGCAGATCTGTGTCTCAACTTTAATTCTTTGGTTCCAGAGGCTTTTAGTATACTGGATGCCAAGAAATGTCTGATTCATGAAACTGAGTAGATTTGAAAACTTCTACTTAGATGGTGAAATCCTTGTCCTCTGCAATGTAAGAACCTACATTTTACGTGTAATCTGGTCAATAAAAAAGGAAACTAGAGTGGTCCTCAGAGCAGCAACTTCAGTCTTTTTAAAAGAGTCTCTGAAATGCACTGTCATTCTCCAGAAGACAAATGTTATAGTCAGTGTACCAATGTACAGCAAAATTAAGAGTTGCATTTGACTGACTTCATTCTGAACTGTATATAATGTTGAGCTAAATCAATAGAAGAAACTAATAATCTAATAATATTTTTCATTCATAAAATTTGAGTACAGACACCAGCATATAAAGAAATAAAAGCATAAAATTATTACACCATTTCAACAAAGGACTAAAATGGGCAAATAACATTAGCTTAAATAATAACTAGAAACTTTTTTTGGGATATAAGACAGTTTCTTAGAGTAGAGAACACCTGTACTTAGAAGGAAAAGACAATTATGTAGTAAGCTACTTCCCAGACCAACATGATCCTTAAGTTCATCTTCAAAACAGCAACAAGGGCTTAAACTAAATCACACACCTGCCTGTAGCACATCTACAAAATAGAGTTTGCAAACTTTATTGACTAGGTAGGAAAAAAAAAAAAAGTATCCTGGTAATGAGGGATGCAGAAACAGCTCTGTTCTACTGCCGGAGGTACATGGTCACTTGATACACCTGCACTACTACATTTATCAAGCTGTTGAAAAAATGTTAAACCTTAAAAAATACATCCTGAGTAAGAAAGTTCGTATTTGAAGTACTCATGATTAAGCCAGTAAGATAACTGACTTATCATGACTGCCATCCTGGAATGCACATGTATGCTCAGATTCAAAACACAGTATCTGTCAGATCCAAACTCAGTATCTATTCTCCTTCTAGGAAACTGAAGTCATTCTCTTTTTTCAATGTCTCTGGAATTAAACCTCTGAATAGAAATTTTCCACCAGTCCTTGGTTTATCTGGGGCAGGGAGGGGAGTATTGTCCTGCTAGAGGAAGAATCACATGTAGTCTTACATTTTCTGGAAGTCCTTTTGAGGACACACTGTGGGCATTTCAGTATTGTACTCTCCAGCTGGGGAGAGCAGGGCTGGAGAGCAGATTAGCCTTCCTAGGTGATGTTGCACTACTGATGTAAATCCACATGCAATTAAAACACCCCACCAAGTTTCAGGTGGTGGCAAAGATGGAGGAAGAAATTTCTGTCTTGTGTGTGCCGTCACTCCATTTTTCCTGCTTTTTCTCCCTACCATCCAAGCTGTGCATGTACCTCTATGTTGAGACACCTTCAAGTAAGAATAGCTCTTTACCTAGAACTTAACCTCAGCTTCCTTACAGCACAACAAAGGTAAAAGTAAATGGGAGTAACAAGTCATAAAAAAGAGGTCAATGGTTAGTACTTCTTCAGTCAGTTTTATCACTAGAGCCAGCATCTTGTAGAAGGAGCTTTAAGATTTCACCTGCTTCCAGGCAGTTCCTACCCTGCTGCACTGCTCCAGAAGCAGCAGCCTAAGTGTACTACTCTTGCCTAAGGCCAGGCTCTGACAGATTGCCTGTACTGCCATATGGGAAGCTGTATAAATCCCCTTACTCACCCATACAGACACGAATGTTATAAAAATAAAAGCAGGCTCTGCTAGATATCTCCAGATCTTCTTTTATGAGGTTAGATGGATTTTCTTCTCTCATCCAGTTCTGTCCTATCTCATATGTGTGGGGTGTAATTGTGTAAGGGATGCGACATCCATGCACGTGTATGCAATTAATGTGCATTTTGGTAATTGGGAACTCCATTTTCTTACACTATCAGCGCTTCTGATGCATGTATGATCAGAAAGTACAATATGAACAGAATCAAAATACCCCCTTTATAAGATGGAAAATACTATGCTGAGAACAAAATTTCATCTAGGTGCTTTAACACTCTAAGACAGTACATCTAACAATCTGTAGTGGTAACAAACAGCAGGCATTATCTTGCTTGCAGTGCAGCAGGTACCCTGTTTCAAGAGACATTTGGAAAATGGTTCACAATTACAGTGGGGTTCTGATCAAAATGTACTCTGCAATTTCTTCTCTTTTAGCATGTGTTCAGAGATTACTCAATTTTCTGACAAATACTTACTTAATACTTTTGCTTAATATAAAGATTACTGAGATAAATACAAATAGTGATGGGGTGATCTCTAAAAAGGCTAAGGTACAAAATCTTTTGACTTTTTTCTTCAGGATCCAAATGTTTGATTTATTGTCTGCTGACCAGTTCTGCAGATGCTACATGGTCTGAAGGAGGACTTGGGGGGAATAGCTGGAATGAGATCAACAGTTCATGCAAAAAGAAAACTCCAGCTTTGGATGAAAACTCAGAACAGAAGAAATGATGTGGTGACATGATGTTCACTCCTTAAGATTAAAAGCATTGCTCTATGCTAATCTTGAGCATAATTCAATATATGTATGAAATGTCTAATATTCACAAGACAGACTGCTTGCATAAGAAGAAACAAAAATCTTTCTTTTCAAGGGTACTGCTTCACCTTTTTTTGGTTTCGGAAAGAGTATCCCTCTTCCACAGTTCAAATATAAACTAAACTTTCTCCAAGGCCTCTGTTTAAGAGCACTCAAATTTTCTACCTTCAACAGACCCTGTTAACAATATACTTAAATGCTCTCCTGAATTAGGGCCCTAATTTAATTATCAGCATAAGACCAAGCTGTTGGCCAGTTCTGAAATATTTCCTTAAGACATCCACAGATGTAGATTTATATAATTAAGGTCTTTTAGATTATTTAATGAGGTTGCAAAAATGCACTAATAGTAACTCATCACTTGAAAGCTTGTGCTGTTAGACTTGCAGTTACTAAGGCTGCCTGCTTAGTAGAACAGGGAGTCGGGAAAACATGTATTTGTGAAAAAAATACCACCTTCTAAACATTTTACTTAAGGGCAATTTTGCTTTAATATCTAGAGTAAATAAAAACAGAGTAGGATGCAGTACATATATATATATATATGCAGGCTTTATTTGTATCCACCTGGGATGACATCTATTACCCACTAGCAGATCCAAGCATTGCAAACACTAACAAAACGTTCACATGACAAAATACAACTCCATATTCTGCTCCTGCTAAGATCACTCACCACACACACACGTTTTGGTGATAGCAGGCATGTGACATACACACAGGATCTCACAGCAGGGCAAATCAGCCCTATGGGATTTTAGACAATTATGTCACAGGAACATAGAATCACAGAAACCAGGCTGGAAGTGAACCTGAAGGATCACCTGGTCCAATCTTTTTTGGCAAAAGCACAGTCCGGATAAAATGTTCCGGCATCCTGTCCAGACAAATCTTAAGTGTCCCAACATTTGGGAATTCACCACTTCCCTGGAGAGATTCCAGTGGCTGATTGTTCTCAATGTGAAATCTATTCCTCTTGCATCCAATCAGCATCTCCTCAGGGGTAACCTTTACTCATTATTCTCATCTTTTCCACAAGACTCCTTGTAAAAAGTGAGTCTCCATCATCTTTCCAGCCATCCTTTACATACTCGTGATAAGGTCTTCTCTAAGTCTTATTTTCTTAAGGCAGAATAAACACAGTTCTCTCTGCCTCATTCCTCATATGGCCAGTTTCCCAGACCCTGGATCACCTTTGTGGCCCTTTTCTGGACCCTTTGCAGCCTGTGCACAGCTCTTTTTTTTAATAGTGGAGATGAAAACTGAACAAACTATTCCCAGTGTTACCAGAGAATTGCTGAGTAGAGTGGGATAGTGACATCTTTGTCTATCTCTGCTGCTGATGCCTTCATTTTTCCACAGCAGTGCACTGTTTACTCATACAGAGCTTGCTCACCACAATCCCCAGGTGCAATTCCACAGAGTTGCTCGCCAGTTGATCAGATCCCAACCTGTGCTGCACAGGTAATGTTATAAATAATGTTTTCCCAGGTGCAAAAACCTAACACTTGTCCTTGCAGAGCTTCCTAAGGTTCTTGTTAACCCACGCTTCCAGCCTATCCAAATCATCCTGCAGGGTGGCTCTCCCTTCTCATGTGTCCACTTCCCCACTGTTGGTATCATCAGCCATCTTCACCAGGGTGCACTTGATCCCATCTTCCAGATCACTTATGAAGATACTGAAGTGTTCTCCCAATAACCCATGGGGACTTCACTTGTGACAGGCTGCTAGTTTGAAAAGTAGCTAATTATCCCAAGCCTGCTGCTGCCTGCCAGCCCCTTCCCCCCCCAATGCACAGAGCACTTCTCTAGACCCCAACACACCAGCTTCTCTAGGGGGAGCCTGTGGAAAACCATAGTGAGAGCCTCGGAGAAATCCAGCAGACAATGCCTGCTGCGAGCTCCACATCAGCCAAGCAGGTTACTACTTTTTCAGGGAAGGTTATAGAGTTTGTCAAGCACAATTTACCCTTGGTGAATCCATGCTGTCTTTTCCCAGTTGTGCACTTCATCTGACTTGACAACTTCCAGGAGGATTCATTCCACAGTTTTCCCAAGGACTGCAGTAAGACTGACATGTCTAGAATTTTCTGTATCCTCTTTTAAGACGTTCTTGTAGATGGGGGTGACCTTTGCCTTCTTTCAGTTTTCTGGGATGTCCCCTGATCACCACAGCTTCTCAAAGATTATGGAGAGTGGCCTCACAGCGACATCAGCTAGTTCCCTTAACACCCTCAGGCAGATATTGTCAGGGCCCCTTGATTTGTAGGGGTGAAGCAATATGGCTTGCTCTTGCAATCTTGTCTCTCAGAGTTCAAAAGACTGAGTTCTTTCCCTGAGAAATCCATATTTAACAAGTGCTTCAAGGCATACAATTTACATACAAGTGTCCAAAATCATAAAAGTAATGCTGACCACTGAGTGTCTGAAAAGGACAGGCTTGGTTGCTGTTCCAAAGGTAAGAGGACATAATGGAAATGCTCTCCTATAGCAGAAGAATATGGCTATAAGCACATTTCTTGAGTGTGTCTACTCAGGTACTGTATGTTTCCTTTTTAAAAGTTTGGCTGGTCAGATGATTTTCTACTTCCTGTGCTTCAGTGCACCCATCTGACTGAGAGGAGCTGGATTTGGTTTTCACAAAGGGGAGAACAGAGAACGTGGTAAGACTATAAAGGCTATAAAGAAAGGAAACCAAGTATTTCAGCTTTTATGTTTAAACAACACATACACTTACTTACATTAAAAAAGCCCCACATTAATATATATTTTCTAGTCAAATACACTAAATCGGAACATCCACAGACAGAACCATGCCAGTATTGATACATGGGTCTGAGAGATGAGGGACATCCCCCAAAAGGATAAGATAAATAATTGAACATGACAGGGAGCTGTAAGTGTAGAGGGAGAGAGGCACAAATGGCACCACATCAATTTGTTGTGATGGACTGATTTCCTTAGATTTCCCATAAATACACTCTCTCAACTCTAGTTAAAAAGAGATCCACACTAAAGTAAGTGCCCCAAGTTCATTACAGTTTACATTCTTTGGATGGAAGAAGCATTACTACATGTGTGTAAAAATCATGATATCTAATTACTACCTACTCAGCTGACAGATACTTTGCAAGTGAAACCAGTAAGTAATGAAGCTTACAGAAAGCCTGCAGTCCACACATACAAGTGACATTCCACGCAGGAGCTAGTGATAATGTACAATGAGAATATGACTGAGAATTATTTAAATACATAACTCAAAAATACATAGTCTGAAGGAGATATATAATGCTGTTACTCTGACAGATCATGTGTGCATGCTCAGAAGAACAAGAAATCATTAAAAAACCCACTCAAATGTACACTGGTTAGAAGATAACCAGTAAGATGATGGATAGATAGTACAGTGTCTCAGGCAGTCTCAGCTTCCAGACTTGGTCTTCTGAAGAGCTGAATCTTTCAGCACAGGTTTCAATCAGAGGTGAAGAGAACTGAGCTGCAGCCTGGGGCAGTGAGCAACAGCAGCACTGGTGGCTGGGCTGCCTGACTAAAGGAACCTGAGTGACAGATTTGGTGATGAGCAGCATTTGAGGAGAGAGTCAGCAATGCCTGCTTGGTGAGAAAAGTATGTTTGGAGTACTCTATACTAACAATGTTCAGAAGATGAATTGCCACTCGAAGAATAAGGAGAGAACAAGAGTCCTAAAATATTTCTAGTGTCTAATATGAGATCCAAATCCTGGCAGAAAGCAACAGCTGCCATTTTTAAATCATATTCTCCATATGCAGATGGTGACAGTATGCACAATATCCTTATTCTTACTTCCTAAACTTCATCGCCCTACTATATGTAATCAATAAGAAATTAATAAAGGAAATGTCCAGGTATATGACACATCTCTTGTCACTTCCTCTATGAGACAGACTAGCAACTGCTGCAGCAACAAATGAGACAACAAAAATGTCATTCCAAATCACATATATGCAAATTCATCTAAAACATAGAAGAGTCTCTTGAAGACAGCAACTCACAAAAACCTAAGAGAAGTCAAAGCAAAACAAAAAGTCATGGGCAAAATTTAAAGAAATACAATGCAACAGCAAATTAAGAAAGAAGTTGGAAGAGTGATCTAAGCAGGAGCATTTCTTTCTACCATCTTAGCTGGGCCATTACCAACAAGTACTTAGAACTGTGTCTCTGGAAATTGAATTTCACTCATATAGCACATAAAGATGCTTATTTTAGAACAGAAAAGTAAGACCCCAAACTCATCTGTCAGTGTACAAATCATTTGGGATGCTTGTCTCCACTGAGGATAACCATGGTCTATATGACTAACAGTCTCAGTTTTAAACAGGTATTGTCACTTGCAAGCTACTCTCACCATAAACAACCAACATAATATGCACTACAGGGTACCAAGCTTTTAATGGTAAGTGCTCACTACTGTCTAGAGAGCCAAATATCCAACAAGTAAAAAAAAGTCCAACACTGTCATCACTTTCTGAACATGTGAATGTTATTTAAAATTTGCAACTAAAATAACTATAGAATAACATGTGGTATATAATTTGAAAGGTCTGTAATTTTGTCATTGATTATTTTCAGGGAAGAGTTAGCTCAAATGCAATGTTTGATTTGAGAAACAATTTAAGTGTATCTTGGGTATAACATAACTACCTAGTATCAAGCCTTCTGTGGTTATGACTGTCTTTCTGTTTGCAGTATTCTGCAGCTTCCATCGCTGTAGCATACCATTTCTGCCCAAAGCACAAAACTTGACTGGACGTTCTAAAATACAAAAGTATTTTTAGTCAAAGTCCATAAATGAGGCCTGAAACATATAGGATTAGATGAGCACTACCAAATTTTGGGCTAAACCAGGATTAATACGAAACTTGAGTAAATAAAGAAACGATCCAGGAAGTCTGCATTAGCAGTTATCTATCCCTGGAGGAAGCACGAATGCAGCACCTCCCTATTTATCTTACAGGTTCCCTAGGCACTTTCACCTGCACAGAGCTACAACCTTCACGTGGGGAAAGATACAACAACAGCAGCAAGGTGAAACAGCACTGAAATCTGCCAAAGCCTCCAGAGAGACTAGATCAATTAGATGTATTCAAAGCACTCCTTACACACCTCAGTAAGACTGAATTCAGCACAAGCCACTGCTACTATGGCCATTTCAATTTAAAAAGTCAAACTTAAATCCTTCCACTTCCCGACTAGTTCTCTCACATCTCACTGGTCACTAATTCAAGGAAGTATCAGCTCTCCTTAAAAAAACCCAAAAGATACAGACTGTAACTATGTCAACCACAGCCCTAAAGTAGATTCATACAGGAGAACAGTTTTGCATCTTTGCACATTTACTAGGAAGTCTGTCCAAAATGAGTGAGAAAGTGTTGCTAGCAAGGTAAAACAGCTCCACGGTTCCAAGACTGCCCCACGAGAACTGCTAACTTTTGAACACGAGTTTTCTACCATCAGAGACCTTTGCTCTCTGCTGCTTTACTGTCCCTCGCCTGGTCCTTGTATTTACTGTGAAAGATTCTGTAGCAAGGGCAACTCATCCGCATGCCAGAAGCTCCTTTTGCATTCAAAAGTCCTCACCAACTTCAGTGGATGCACTGCAGGTATCATTCAGGATTGGAGGCCAGAAAGAAAATACAATTCTTCTAAACATGGCAGAAAGTTTTATTTAACTTTTCCCCTACTGCTGAAGTGCCAAGATATCCAGGTACCCAAGGATGCTCTTAGTGAGACTGCCAAAGACATCTAACTCCAACTGAAACCCAGAGAACTGAGCACATTTACTCCAAAGACTTCACAGAGAATCTGTCTACACCTAAGTATTGAGGTCCTTAAAATCCCACTCTACATCCCACTTCCCTTTCCCATTCAAGGGAATTTTCCTTACTGACTTTTATGAGAATGGAATGTATTAGCTTTCAGTAATATACCCAGATATTTCACTGTCAGAGATACAATTTCTAAGGACAGGGTACAACTCACACTACAAGAACATTCTGCTTTATTACACTGCCAATATCCATTCCATAGGTTTGGATGCACAGAAATAGGCAAAGAAATTAAACTCCAAGGATGACACAGTGCTTTCAGACCACATAGAATACTTCCTAACATCATCTGGCACTTGTCCACAGGCCAAGGACAACAAACAGCTTCAAACACAGAGATTTACAGTTTCTGTTTTAGCACCTAACAAGATTCAAGGTACTTCTGTGCACTAGACAGCACAATAAGATCAGTTTTCATCATTTGAGAGGGCAACACTTCAAGCAATGGTTACTTTGCTTTCCATCAGACAAATTAGTTTCACTGTGATCTTTTTCACATAGATAACCCACGAATTTTAAGTTGTCACAAAAGTCCACAGAAATGCAATTTAGCATCTGCCATCTGGACAGATTTAAAGACTCTTCTAGAACAGCAACCATAATAGTTTTGAAACGTCCTTCTCCTTGGTTCCCTTCCTTATCCATACACTAATAGTTCTGATAACACCGGAATATTTCAGTATTTTAACAATGAAATTGAGCACGTCAATGTTTTTACTATATAATTAATGGAAGAAATCTAAACACCTGACAGTAATTATGATTTTGTCTGACTTAATATCAGAGCAGTTTCACTGTTTAAAATTATGAATAACCTTCACAGACTGCTACACAGTCCTATTGTGAAAAAAAAAATATTTCACAGAGAATTATGAGAAAACTAACTTTTTTGTCTTTATAAGGTACACTAATGACATGAATCAAGAATAATGTCTGAGAATGCCAAAATAGAGGCTGTTTCTCCCAGTGGAATTAAGATTTTAATACTTTGCCTTTGATCTGAATTACACAGTATTCTTTAAATCCAAGAGCACAAAATTCCAGACTTCCGTAAATAACCTGAAGCTTGCTAGCACAAATCTGCCAACTAACAAATCCCTCTTCATCTCTCCAAAGGCTGCATTTTTAAAGGTCATTAGATGGCCAGCTCGCACACTAGATTTACAGACCATGTAGATATAACAGACAAAAGACATCTAAAATCTCCATTCCCCATTCTGAGTAGCAGTGCTTCTTAAGAGTGCATCATCCCTCAGGTAAATCAGAGAACCTGCATGCAGATAATATTCACAGGCAATAACAGCAAGATATTAACTTCCACCACAAAAGGCAGTCCAGTGCTGAATTTGCTGTTTTTGTAGGGGTCCTACTGATGTGAATAGCAGCTTAGGTAGAGTACAACACCAAAATACTCCTTTGAAGAAATAAAAACCCCAATAGACTTGAAACTTTTGATTCCTGCCTAAGACCCTGGAGACTCAAGGCATTGGAAAGGTCACAGTTCACAACAAGACCAACAACTTCATGTCAATTACATGTTCAGTGTTAGAAGTTCTGCATAAATGCTGTACTAAATATGAATATTGGTTCAAGTGAGCCAAGTGAAGTCATGCATTAGATCCACCTTACTTAAAAATCTGCCCTTCCAACCGAAATGAACACATTGTAGTATGGAGTGTTGTAAGAAACTTGCAGTTCCAGACACTTTGTCCTGAAACAGAAATGGTCCCTCCAGATACTGCCGTGTGTGTGCCAGTACTTCAGCCCCAACACTCCACTACACAGCTTTTGTTTTCAAAAAGTAGATCAAAAAAGTGTCAACTGAACACACACACAAAAAAAAAAAAACCAAAAAACCAAACACCTAAAGTAAATACATGCAAACATCTAAACCTAGACACAGATTCAGATTAACTTTGCAAGATTGGACTTTCCCATAATACTGAAGTGTGACCACATTTGCATGGGTCATTTCACTCTAGCTGTGTCTCCAGCCTGTCCTCAACACTATGTGGGAGGTTTACACTAATCAGCTTTTTCTGAAGTTTAAATTGCAGCATCACATCAACAGCTGTTACACAACATCGAGAAATGGGAGCTTGTGATGATTTATGAAAGCCAACCTGGAGCTATTTCCAAGCTTCTAAATTAGCAGACATTTTTCCCCATAAAATTATTCAACATCATAAAGTTAAATATTTTAGTTAGGAGGTAATACATACAGTGATGCATGATGTACTAAAAAGTCAGAGCTATTTTACAGTTAGCATAAACTCACAAGTAATTAATATGTTACAACGGTATGATTTTTCTCACAGCTTTAATTATGTGTTTGTAACTTCATATATTGGAGAGTGAATGTTTTCCCAAAAGGGAGAAAACATACACTACTTTCCCAAGTTTGTTTTAAAGAAAATCAAATTATCCAAATTATCCTCTCATAAAACATAGACCATACAGCTCAACAGTCAGTAAAACCAAATTCCAAATTTCTACTCTTGAATTTTGTTACTTTGCAGCTGTAAAGGTGTCTGGCACTCAGCAGAATCTGAAGAAACACCTATGACATTTAAGCCTTTTACATCCTTTGAAAATCTTTCAGCAAACATACTTTTTCTCAAAAGGAAAAATAGGGGCAGAAAACCAAAAGAGGGAAAAAATAAAGTCAAACATGTATCTAGTCAAAGCACACATGTATTCAGGTATCAGTCCTGGGGAAGAATCAAAACAGTGTAACTCTTGTTAATCCCTTAATTGCAAGAGGCTTTTACCCATGGCTGTTAAATAACACGATCCAAATGCCTCTTCAAGATTAAGTATATAAAGTCACCATGCAACTAAAATAGGAATACACCAAAGGATATGCTACACCATATGTATAAAAGAAGAGGAAGATTACTATTGTTTATTGTTTCCTTAATATTTAAGTACATTTACTGGCAGAATATAATCAGAGCAATGAACTGAATAGTCTGAGGCAAAGAAATAGGTGCCTCATTGACAAGCTACATCATATTTATACTCATTCTAAATCAGAATTTTTATTGTGGCACCTAACTAGTTGCAAATCTACCTTTGGGAAATCCAAGATCATCTTCACTCTCTATGGAGAACAAGGCTTACTACTATAAAGATGTTTTCCATGTTCAGAGCCCAATCTAAATAGGTAATATTTATAGAAGGAATAGAGACCCAGGTTCCCCACTAGTGTTGAATTATATTTTTGCTCCCTGTGGAATAAAAAAAAGGTATTTTTTCTAGAGTGAAAGAACATAAGGTAAAGCTCCAAAGAAATTCACTGCTGCAGGCACAGCTAGAATTGAGGGTTTTCTGGTCCCTGTATCACACTGATAGATTGCATCTCAATGTCTTGCAGTAAAGACTGGTGTATAAGGTTACTATGAAGCTCTGTACATTTAATGTCAATGCACAGAACTACTGATTCTACAGCTACTATAATAACTTTGCCATTAAAATAAGGTATTTACAAAATACCTATTACTTACAAAAAGAGACCCAAGGCTTTATCGTAAAGAAACTCTAAATAAGGTAAACAAAGAAACCTCTCTCCACTTAGTACTTGGTGACTGAACTTAGTCTTCCAGACAAAACAGATGATAATCTGGTTTCTTATAACAACGTTACAGATCTCAGTTTGGGGTCATGTCTGTAGGCACTCCAGAATCATGACATACCCCCTGTTATGGTCTGAGCCCAGTGAGATGTCACAAGTCTTAGCACAGACAGGCAGGCACACAGCCAGTGTTGTCCAACACAGCCATTTCTTCTCCACACTTTGGACACAGAAGGTTCTTATCTCTTCCACAAGTTATCAGATGTGCAGCCTCTCACAGCTGAAAACCCTTTGGAGGACGGAATTAACCTGTGGAGTTGAGCCCCTGGCAGGAAGTATCCTCAGAGGCTCCTCAGAGCTGTACTGCAGTGCTCAATTCACAGTCCAGCCTGGAGTCAGCAATGCAGCAGGACCAAAATATTTGGAAATGGTTACTGAATGGAAGGAAAGAATTTTAGTATTGAAGATTACAATTTTATTTGTAAGAAGCATAGAGTACATGTATCATTATTCCCATCCCATCCACAATTTCATCCCAGAATAATAGTAATGATAGTGGCATCTGTGTAGCACTCAATCCAGCAACAGGTAGCATGAGGGAGAAAACATCCAATCTGGAAAGTGTTCCACAAAACCAAAAGGTTCTGCAAATAATTTCATGTACTCCACCAAATCTGAACAATTTCAAAAGCCACTGAGCTTATATAGAAACTTATATAGTACTTTTTAAGACCCAGAAAAGCTTGTATGATAGGAGCAACCATTCTTTTTCAATATAGCATCTTTCTTACATGTGCAAATTGGTTTTGCAACTATATCTAAGGAGCATCTGGTAAAACACTGAGTAAAAAGAATTCCACAAGCAGTTATTCAGCAGAGACTTAATCATTCTTTAGCCAGTCAGCAGTTTTTTCTTTAAAGCAAATTAGAGTCCAGAGTGCAAAATGGGCATTTTGACTGTTTGCAGCCATAATTACTCCTTTCAATCTAGGCAACTTGAGATAGTTTTGCTACCTCCTAGACTACAGGCAACATAGTATTATTTTGACTTTCAAACCCCCTAAGATAATAGAAAAATAAAACTGAATTGGGTGACCAGGCTTGGTGCTGTTCAGAAGATAACACTGAACCAAGTTGACTAATTTCCCATTACCAGTCTGCTGTCTTGCAGAGAAAGCAGCCCAGCTCCAACCTCTAATTACCTAAGTAGTACTTACTAAACTTAGTTGCCCTAAATATCCACAGATTAAAGCAGTTCTGGAGATGATCCCAGATAGTCTTTCCAAGTAAGAACTCTCTCATCACGTGTTATTACTAAACAATCCTGTACAACCAAATAACTATAGTAAACACATATGGTACTGAAAAACACAACTGATTACCTTCATATCTGAAGTACATATTCTACACTCAAAAGGCAGTTGGCCAAAATAAATCCTCCCCTCACCCTCAATGAAATAATAAAAAATAGTAATTTTCAAAAAGCTTTGAGTCAGGCACAAGCATAGGCTTGTTCACACAGGAGAAAATACTGCTGACCATTTTCTTTCCTTTTTCAGCCTGCAAGCAGCAAGAGGTCCCCATTTTAGTCCTGGTAGGGCAACAGAGTAATGGCATTTTACACAGTCCCTCTCACACAGCAGTCCCAAAAAGCATTCCCCAGGGGTAGAAACATCACCACAGCAGAGACCTGCAAACTGCTAGTCACAATTTTTCATTTCCATTCTCTGTGGAGAGCAGTTTACCCAAAGATGGGTCAGCCAGGAATGTACTAACCCCCTTCTAAGAGCAACTAAGAAGATCTATACATTCCAAGGCTTCTTCTCCCTTCAGGGGGAAGACATGAAGAAATCACAAGTGCTCTGCAGTGTAGCATTGAGGTACCAGTTTTAACTAGCTGGGAAGCACTAACACTTCACTTACTGTGAAAAGTTGTAGCTTTCATTTTAATAAGCACAATAAAAGAGTCAAATCATGAGCTGATCAGGAAGGAGTGCTGATGGTGGCAGCAGCAGCTACCAGCTCAATGAACTTAATATGGCTACAACTTATGATTATGTGGGGGGGAAATGGAGTTTAGCTACTGACCTTCTCTGCAGACTTTGGGTAAGACAGTTCGCCTTTTTTTAGTCTTCTGTTCCTTTTCCTTGTTCATTTGCATTAGGCACTCTTAGGGACTACCACTGCATCTCGTAACAAGGACAGACAACACTATAGGGACCTCCCACACTCAACTAGCAAAACATCACTGAAACAGGACTAATTATTATGTTAGCTTTGACTTCTCTGTCTAGCCAATCCTGGCTGGCCAATTTCTCAGAGCACCATGGTACTCATGACTCATGAAATGAGATTCAAAAAAAGAGAGTGTGATAATATTACAGACAGTTTCTTTCATCTTCTGCTCTGGAAGCTTCTGCATAAAAATAACAAGAAAAGGTGAACGGACATTGGGAACATCTCAAAGTGTCAGTGCAGGTAAAGGAAGCAGACAAAGGACAGCAGCAAGAGGGAAGAGCAAGGCTTGTAAAAACTTCAGAAAGTAAGAAAAAACCTTACAATTTTAGGCAACAGCAGTCAAAGATCCTATGGAAGGATTTAAAAATGCATAACATAATCAAGTAAAGAATGCAACCTTTACAAAGGTGTGAAAAGTAACAGGAGAAAATTCTTATCAACGAACTAAACCAGAAACATCATCCCACCATCCAGCACTAAATCTGTAGGGCAGAGCCTCAGCTGCTATAAACTGTCATGGTTGCATTGATGGTAAAGGGAGTACAGAAATGCTCCCTGAGGCTCTAAACAACTACCTCTCTCAAAAGAGTCAGTTTTGGTCTAGGAGCTCACAAAACTCAAAGCACAAGCTGACTCACAGTAAATGGGGGGGAGTGGGTAATAAATCTATTTTCCACATTTCAGTCAATTTAAATTAATAAATTTCATTCAGAAATTCCATTCCAGAAGATTAAATGTTTCCCACCATCTGTGAATATCTTACATCTTGCTACTAAATGGTTTAAATACCTTTGAATAGCAATAGATTCAATCATATTGCCCTCAACCCACTAAACAACTGAATTCATCATATGCAGGGGAAAATTAATTCATCAGGTTTAGGCAAACTCTGAGAATTTTCCAACAAGCATGTATGGAAACTGAACAGGCAGAGTCTAAATTATCATCTTCTTGCTTGCAGGAAGGCACATTTACTACTGTTCCTCACTATGGGTAGATAATGTTACCCTCAGCATCATTAATGCAGCACCTGCTATTAACATTAAACCATTAATCTCATGTTAAAAGAAAAACCAATTGGCTGACTACATACACATAGTTACCTGCATTCCATCTGAAGTGTTTGCTCTGCTGTACTTCAACTTAACAGTAGTCTTCCAGCAGGAATTAATCTGACTCAGTTTCTAATGATCTTACAGTTTCTACTAGAATGTCTTCAATGTCTGTCAACTTCAAGTAATAAAGAAGACCACCACTCTTTATTGCCTCAAAGTCCTGCCTCCCTGTAGAACAGGACTGATGCCAGTTGAATTGTCAGCAGGTTCATGCAGTATTTTCAGGCTGCTAGGTGGGTAACCACATCTATTCTGTCATTGGCATAACAAATACAGAACTAAATATGTATAATAAAATTTTGTAACTTCAGAAAAAAAACAATTATAAGGTTTATCAGAAATACTAGCAGAAAAAGTTTAAAACTTATTGTAATTTCTTGCCCAACCAAAACCAAACCTCTCTCTACATTCTGATTTTTCACTTTATCACTTTCTCTGCTTACTACTTCTCAGGGCCTACCTCTTTGCCTTGCAATTCCCAAGATTCTCCCATGGTTCATCCAAATTCAGTCTCCCTTCACTCACATGTCTCTTTCATCTATCCTCCAACTCCAGGATGCCTAACAGGATAATCTTTCCACCACACAGTTCCAACCCCCAAATTTCTCTATCCCTCTTGCAGCTTCTGGTGACAATCTTGTGTCTCCAGGTGTTTTTCACAATCTACTTCCCTGCAGCCCAGTCCTGCTCTTGCAGTTTTGTTTCAATCTTCCACACTGATAGTCCAAGTTAGACTGATGAAACGCCAAGAGCACAGAAATGAAGAAATTAATCCAGTGTTTTGGCATCTGTCAAGCAACCCAGAATCTCATGAAGACTGAGCTAGGCAACTCCTGGAGTATGGATAATGCTCACAGGCTGATGTACAAGGCCTTTTCAAACCACTTCCTACAACAGCAAAGTCAGGTCTGGCAACAACTGCATTCCATACAGGGCAAGACAGCAATGCTTTCAGTCTCAGCTGCAGCACAAGGTAACATAGAAATGAAAATTGCCATGGACAAAGATAGGTACACTTAAACAGGCTTTTATATAAATGGCTTTTATACTGTTTTCTAAGTGGAAAATGGAGCACATATCTACTAAACAGTCTACCTCCTCAGTCATACTAGGGAAGAACATATCGAAATACAAACACCCCCCACTAAAGGTGAGTCAGTCAGCAATACCATGGAGAGCTGCATGTCTGAGTCTTATTAACTTTGATTTTGAAATCACTAATTCAGGATTTCAAATATGTCCTGAGTGAAATGTAATTCATTTGATTTCCATACCACATCACAGGACAACTCAGATTGGATGGAGCTTCAGGAGATCATAGTAGTCCAAATATCATTTTTACAGGAGCCTAAATCAAAACTGAGGTGTCTAGACTTGATTCTGCCACATGTTTCCTCGTCGACTTCAGGTCAATAATCTACACAGCTGCTCTCTGCCTGAGTTGTGTGCAGTTACAGAAAAAGACATGTTGCACTATTGCTACATTAATATGTGATGAATGCTTAGGTAATGTGATTTGAAATGCAGGAAAATCAGATATCTAAATACTAGAGCTGGGCTAACATAGGAAACTTGAGATCTTAGTCTAGCACTCCAGAGCATTCAACCTGGATGTTTCAAGAACCTGTGTTCACAGACATTAAATTTAGTTCTGAAGTGGCTACATTTTAAAAATTTGGACTTCTGTTTCAGGCCTGCTTCTTGGTTTCAAAGCAAAGACTTAGCTTGTAAAAGTCCTTATCCACAGTGCGCTTCAACTGGACCCAAGGCAACTGTAAATAAATCTGATTCATATGAAATAAAGATTATATTAAATAATATTGCTATCAGGTTTAAGAATGTACAGTAAGGTAAGAAAATACTATTTAATGTATTTAATTTGCCTTTGTTTAATACATGTCTACATGGCATTTTAGTCAGACCTTAATTTACTGTGCGCTAAACTGCTTCCAGCAAACTTGACACCTAGACCTGGCAAAATGGATAAATTATCCTGGAGTTTTCTGTTCTCAGCTCTCCAGGGGATGCTGCTGGCAGGTTGAGTCAAAGCACAGAAAGATGTGTGCCTCATTCCTTTCTAGTATTTTGGATGCCAGTTTTAATATGCTGCTGCTGGAAAATGAACAGCTCAGAAAGATGAATGATTATTTTTCAAATTCTATGCTCAGTCAAAGCACCTTTCCTACACTGGTTCACAAAAATAACCCCAGAAATAAGCAAAACAATAAACAAACAAACAAACCAACCAACAAAAAAAACCCAACACAAAGAAAAACCCTACCACTTTTCCCAACTAACTTCAATTATACCTACCTGCATAACCACTTAATACCCACACTCAAAGGCCATGCAAAGATGCAGAAGTTCAACCTCAACTTAGGTGTGGAATTCTGATTTAGGAGACCTTGGCAGCCACATAAGAAAAACTTGTGATAAAATGTTTGCCATTTGCCATCAACTAGCCCACTAAAAGTGGTTTTAAACTGTCATACATCTACCTTCCCCAGAGTCAGAAGCCATACAAGTGAGATCAAAATCAATAAAGTTTACCACTCAGCATCTACAGGGACAAGAGAAAGTCGAATCACTGGCTGAGGGGGAATAACTCAAAGCAAACCCAAAACAAAACCAAAACAAATAAAACCCCACCTACATATGACAAGTAGCTACAGAAATGAGCCATATGCTAACTAATTAGTAAATCTTTCAACTACATAAATAAATACACATTCACAGGACACTGCACCTACATGTTATGTGAATACCATGTACATAAAGCAACTAAGAGATTCTTTTTTCTTAAACCTTCCTTAACTTTCATTTCCTTTTAGACCAACATGAAAATGTTTATGGTTGATAACTTTCCTGGTCTTTGAGGGCATAACACGCTGGAGTAACAAAATATTTTAAATCCACATGCATGCACTATCAATAAATTTATCATACTAAAATAGTTGCACATATTCTATGCATCAAGGCAGAGAGGAAGTCTGACTAACATGCACGCGGGGAATATTTGCAAATAACATAACCAAACACAATAGTTTTCTGTAGTATCTCAATGGGATCATGGTCTTTCTGTGCTAGGTGTTGTAACAATGCATAGTAAGAGCACATGCAGGTCATGCTGAACTTACTAATTTAGGCTGTTCATGAAACAAAGGTTTACAGTGAAATTATTAATACTACATCCTTAGAAGTGAAGGTCTAAGGCATTTATCCCTGCCACAAAATGGAAGTTTGATCTAGGGAAGATCATGAGCACATTGTTTAAAAGAAATACATATTATCACATAATTTAAAGAAAATTTACATCAGCACAAAATTACATATTCCACCAGCATTTAATACTCCATGTTTATGATCTTACATATTAAGGTGTCTAAAAGGAATAATGAAAGGATATATCAATTCAGCATTTTAAGAATTACGCATTTAAATAAGCACTGTGTTTGTTAAATACAACTAATGGAAATCAGTAGTTCCTGTAGTGTCTTTACTACATGTGTACAAGAAATAACACTTTCTGCCCCTTTGGAAAATTGCTTGGAAGAAAAAACTGTCTTCTTTAGTCATCATTGATTTTTGTAGAAAAAAATAACAGGCTCTTGTTCTCTCTGTGGTACACTAACAAAACTGTCTAAGACTTCTATAGTTTCTTTACAGTGCATCACATCTTACATGAGTCCCCAAGGTTATAACTAACAGTGTAAAATATACACAGGCTTAATGACTTTGATCCTGACTCAGAACTCACTTATACACATGCTACTGGAAAACACACTTGACTGTAGAGGACTGATTTTTTTCCCTGCTACAACGTGCCTTTTAATGCTAAACTAAAAATGCAGCATGGATCAGGAAGAAATGCTAACCCTGTCTTTCCCCCAGTCTGCAATTCTTCTTTACCCACTAATAACAATGGGAGGAACACGCTTGAACCAAATTGCCACCTATTTAAAATCAATGTACCTCATTAAAATCAATGTAGCTCATGAATGGTCCACAGGCAAGAAAATCCCACTGCCTTTCTGTTTAAAGGCTGCTCCCTGACTAGTGTCAGAAGACAATGGAAATATATTCGCACACATTTCTAATTCACAGGAAAAAAAAAATTCTATCCATATTCAGGAATTACTTGAAAATGTTCATAACAGCGAAGAGTCTGGATCAGTTGTCCAACAGCCTGACATGCCCCAGTGGAGGCATGTGTTAAAAAGCATTATGACACCCAGTCACCCCACCTCGTATGTGCCCTGGAAACATTACCAGGAGTTCTGGAGGACATGGAGTCATGGGAACATTTTGAAACAAGAGGCAAGCCATTGGAGCAGAGAAGCTACAAATCAGACTTTCTGGGCAGATGGCACTGCAAACTAGCAAGCTGATAGCAGATGGAAGTGAGAGCTTGGATACAGCAAAAAAATCAGTTGCAAACTAATGAGGTATGTTAAGATGCTAGAGACAACTACTTCTTTTCTGATCTCTCTGCTTTCAGTGAGGGTCAGGTCAACTCCTCCTCCCACAGAAATCTACCCAGAGCCATAAAGAAAAGGTAGTTTGGTTTCCTTCCAAGAGGAAGCCATCCAGAAAGTTACTCAATACCAAACAAATATAAGATTCATAATTTAAAAATCCCTGGCTCTCATGAAATTTCTGAAGCCCAGAGCCTTCTACATATAATCTATATGCCCTCTAGCCTCCAGGACAATACAAAGACCAATATCACAGCAGAGAAACTTTCAACAGTGGGGAAGTTTAAAGCCAGGAATCATCTTTATTAGAAAAATGCTCCAGAACACACTAACTGTGGTGAGGATTTGGTCTCAGTCCAGACTAGAACTGAGGTTGGCTTGGTGCTCTGAAGGCTGCATCTGCTTCCTTCAGCAGACCTAGTTCCTTCACTGCTATGCCATAGAGACACTCCATAGCTCTTCATGATTGCAGAATATTACTATCAGAAAAAATGTGGAGCATCTCTTAAGATATTCATGATTATCAGTCCTCTGATACAAGAACTCCAACTTTTCTTCTCTAGTTACATACCCACACATATATTTTCTTGACCTCCTTCAGAGTCCCCTGGCTCTTTTTTAAAGCAGCATTGCCGAGACTTTAGCATTTTTTTCTCTTCTGATACAATACCACAGAAACATTAACTTTATCAATGTTTCCAGAAGAACACAATACAAAACTATCAACTTCAGCAAATGAGACTAATCACAAACAGTGTAGACTATATGAGCTTCTAGAAGACAGCAGCTCTCACAAGCTTCTAACATTACTTCTAGAAGCTTACTCAGTTTTTATCCCAAGATATTAGAAAGGGTGAGCCTTTCTTGCCAGTGTCATGAAATGCAGGGATCTCTTGGTCTTATAAACTTCCATAGCTGCCGTTTCTTTGAGTGAAGTGGTAAATATATTAACTTCATTGAAAGATTCTGGAAAAAGGGAGGTAAAGCTGCAGAGTTGTGTGGGAAGCTAATGAAAAGGGAGCACAGCAATAACACAAGGGATTAACAGGCTCTCAGCAAGAACCTGCATTTCTCCTTGTATGAAATCCTTGTATTCTAAATACACATATAAAAACATCCACAAAACAGAAGAAAACTGCTATATACCATACACACAGCCATGCATTTGTACAGCCTCTCATGCTCAGAGCAGACACAGAAATGTCATATGTAAGTGTAAGTACATCTCATACAACAGCCTACAGGGAACCGTGTACTCATATTCCAGCTGAAATTCCACACTCTCACCAATCTTCTATGCAATCTCCATCAAGTCTTTTGACCTTCCCTGGGACTTCTCTCTCTGTAGTCATGTGATGACACAAGCTACATTCCCACAGAGATGAGCTATATTACTTGCTCCTTTTTGATAGGTGTTCGATCATTGCTACTTTCTCATTACATGACAAAACTCAATCCCTGGCTACCAGAAAAGAATGAAAAAAAAAAAAACTGGAAATAAGCAAATCAACATCCCATATACTAAAAAACAAAACAACGAAAAACATAGCCAACAAAGAATACTACCCCAAAACTACAGAAGTTGTTAGTGAGCAATAATAGTAATGGGTTCTTACGGACCCACACCCGCCCCACAAACACCAACTTCAGCTATTTCCAGATGTTCCCTTTATTTGCAGCTTATATTTAGTCATAACTACAGCATCTCAATTCCTCTTTCAGCTGCAGAAGATGCACAGTGATAAGACGTACACAACTGCAGAATAACAGGAAGTGATTAAAAATGCTACAATTGCAATCCTGTGACAGACTTGATCTGTAAATCTGTGTTCTAACTGAAGAAACGCTTTTTAAAAGAAAGGCTACTACCATTACTGTGACTAGAAATTATTAATTTAATGCAAGTCTTGTGATATTTTTCTTAATATTTCAGTATCCTGAGGCATATTTGGGCCTCACTTATGTCTATCTATTGTGGTTACAAAGAAAAGTGCACTCAGAGACCTGAATTTCAGAAAGGACATGAAAATGATCCAGCTGTACTTATCTATTCCAACTGCTCTTAAACTAATCTTATGACTTTAGAAGAACGGAGGAAGCTGAACTTCTGTTTTCAACATGTGAAGAAGTCTGTGTTCTTTCTGAAATTCCAACTGACATGCAAGCATGTTTTTGCCTTGGTCATTTTCACCTACCATTGTGAAAAAGTTCTCACTCATACTAAATGGAAGTTTAGTCAGAACAGAACTTTGACAGGTGCTTTTTTGATCTAGCTTCTACACTTTTGTGGCCTCCGTTGCCTTGACTCCAAGTGTGCTGCCAAGTATGTGCTCATACATGATCACATTGATGCATCCACATATGTGGAGGAAAATGAAAGAGCAGTGGGAAAGAATAGTATTTTCTGACTATTCATCAAGAATCATTATGTTTCCAAAAGGTCTTTTTTATGTTCTTTCTTGTTTGTGAACAACTTTGACAGACAAATCAAGAGCATCATAAGGTTACAGATGCAGAACACAGCAAACCAGCCCACAAAGTTCTTAACAAAAGAGTGGGGAAGCTCTTGGATATCAAAAGGATGTATTTAAAACTTTTGGACCCACATACTTTGAACTATGTTCTTCCACTCCTCTCTCAGGTGTGCATAAGCACACTAGTGATCCTCAATCTATACAACTGGCACTTCAGCAGTACAACAAATCCATAAGTGAGTGCAGGAATACTGCTCCAAACTCTCCTGGTGCCTGGGGCTGACAGTATCCTAGAACTCAAGCTGACACTGTTGGAGAGAAGGCACACACTCCATTGCTATCACAGAGTTGATCAAAGAGTCACATTAAAAACAAAAAAATCTGAACTTTAAATTAACTTGGCTAGTGCCACTGGCAAAATGTCTCATCTCCCACACACCATAAACCACTGAGAGGCAAGGAGAGAGAGAAAGGAAAAACACACTGGAAAGACAGATGGGAAGATGAAAGCATTGTGGACTAACACTGATACCAAAATGCATCATCTATTCCTGCCCTCAATCAATTCTTTTTGCTTGGCCAAGATAGACATCCTGAAGTAAAACAGATTCCAGGGTTTCCATATCCCTTACTTCATCAACCCCCTCCACACAACATAAATTCCTACTCTGTATACATAGTTTATCACTAAACTAGCAAACCATGATTAACTGTGTAATGGTAATGAACATAAATCACTGAGCTCAGATGTCATCTAAAACACTGCATATTTCGCTACCCATAGTTTTAAGAGGAGCATACCTCTCATGACTTGTGCAATGTACACACATCAGCTGAACAGAAATGAATAATCACCAAAGGAACAAAGCTACAGAAATTGACTTGTCAGCACTACTCTCACAGTGACCCCAAAATATTCCTTTATCTGAACATTTTCTTTTGCCTTCAGCAGATAAAATCATGTCATTATGTAACACAATAAACCTTATTTCTACACAGAACAGTCCTGGTTTGTTGGGTTTTTTTAAGTTTAATGCTGTTGCTTACACGTCACTGCAGCTTGGTCATAACAAAACTACCCAATACGTCTCAAGAGCTTATAGGACATTACAAAGTTTTCCCATCTTACCTGGCTCTGTACAGTTCTTCTCTTCATGTGTCCCATTAGGTGATGCCATCAACCTTCTATTCCTCCACATTCCGGATACAATGCTTCTGTCTGGAACAGCTGAATCTTTGCCTAGATTAAATAAAAAGACATTATGCCCACTAGCACCAATTTTTTCCTGCGTAATCTCAGCCGGACTACACAATGCCCACTAACAAGGAGCATGGACAGACCACCAGAATGCAAATGGGGCAAAACCCAAGGTGTGACTGGAGCACATGACAACAGACACATCCTAGGTGCTCCTGGATCCAAAGGGTGCAACTAGGCACCATATCTGAGCTGTTGGTATGTTCCAAGCTATCAGAACTATCAGAACACTTGGCTGTGACCCACAGCAGGAAAATATTCTGCAGCAAGCAAATGCTGAAGCCTGTACCTGTGAAAGTCAACACTTGCAGCTCCTATAGATGAAACCAGCCCAGCTATGCTGACATGAGCAAAAATCACACTTCCATTTAGTCATCTGTACTTGCACATATTACATTACTGCTTTCATGAAAAAATAAAAATGCATATGGATATGTTCCAGTTACATTTTAGTTTATTCTGAACTTTTCAATTTTGGGTATGCTTAATAGTATCAAACCATTCATGCTCATAAAAGAAAATTGAAATCACAGTGGATTCTCAAAAGTCTTAAAAAAATAAAAACTTATTCAGAAGTCAATGGAGCTTTTGCCAAAAGGCATATTCCAGAACCATTCTCAAGGAAACCTGTTAAATAGAGTACAGGAGCACTTGTAAGATCATGTACCATATGCAATCATAATAAACAAAGAAAGAACAGAACCTCTTAATTAAATCACTTCCACCTCAATCTTACCTATTTCAAATTAACATATTATAATAGCAACAAAATTCTTCCTTGGCAAATTTTAGAGTTTATACTGTCATCATGTAATGCCTGTATTTTCTTAGTGACTCCTGGAAAGAGAAATCTTGTCTGGAAGTTAGTTTTTCCAGAGTAAAATATTCTGAGCCACAATTATAAGAAACACAGACGACAGATGGTCAGTGTTTATGGATAATATGTACTGTAAATTAGCCAGCTAAAAAAAAAACCCTACCTGATGCAGCATGCCATCAAAAATTAGGTTATGAGGGATTTAGTTGATAACCCAGGAGATTAAAAACTTTCATTAGTCATGACATTTTCATGAAAACCTAAAAAAGTTGTGGAAAACAACAACTGCAAAAAAAAAAAAACCCACAAGCTATGCAGACATATTCATTACCCCTATTACTTGTTCCCAAGTTGAAAAAACAAGTTAAAAGTTTTAAGATCAGCAATATGCTAATATGGTCTAAGACACCAGATTCTTATATGGATGGCTTGTTGCCATCCTAGATACAGCTGAAACAAGCCAGGCAATAATTTGAGCACAAGAGCATTACAAACTATGACAAGTTCTAGCAGATTTTTCTTCCCTAAAGCACACACTTGAACTTCAGCTTTAATTTAAGTAGATGACCCATCCTAAATGTGCTGAAATCTGTTTCTTATATTAAATGTAGATGCTTAGTGATGGGCTTAGTCGATTTTGTTCTAAAATCTTCAAGGACTGCTGGCAGCCCTACCTAGAGACGCAAATGCTGTCCCAGCAACCTTAAACTTTGTATTTGAGGGATGTAAAGCATATTGCAGGATGAGGGCCTGAAGCTGCACACTTACAGCCCAAACTGTGCCAGCAGGCAGAGGAACAAATGGGAATGATATGGTTAATTATAAATGCATCAGTCTACCCATACAGCACATGCAGGAATGATGCAAAAGACTCTGTTATAACACTCTCTCTACAGAACGTAAGATTAGCAGCTTTCCTAGTCTAAAGTGCAGAATTTTCTCTCAAGTCTATACTGTATCGGGGGGAGAGGTGATGGGGGTGCGCGTGAGACTGAGAAAAGAAGCAGCTATAGCTGACGGAGGTTTACAACCTAAGGACAAAACGAAAGGCGGCCCGAAGTTGCAGAGGGGATCACAGGAGGCTGGAGAGAACTCCACTCTGATGCAACGGCAGGGGGGAAACTCCTTCAGGGCCGTTCGCAGACGCGGAGCTGCCCCGCGATGCCCGGTCGGTCCCCGACCCGAGAGGCGCGCCGGGGAGCCCCGGCCGAGCAGGCGCCGGCGGCGCAGCTTCCCCCGCTCCGCGGGCTGCGGCCGCGCATCCGCCCGGCGCGGGGCTTTCTCCCGAGGAACCCGCGCTGCTCCCCGCCCCGCCCCGCCCGCACGCCGGGGCATTTCCACTGGAAGACCCCAAACGGGAACGGCCACCGCCGCTCGACCCCGCCAAACCCCGGCAGCCCCGGGGCGGCTGCAGCCCCTCTCCGGGCCGCCCCAGCCGCCCGCCCGGCCCTGCCGGGGTCCGCCGGTCCCGCCGCCGCCACTCACCCGCTCTGGAGAGCAGGCTGGACATGCACCAGGCGAAGAAGAGGATGGCGCAGATGAAGCCCAGCTGCTGCAGCAGCATCTCCCGCCTCTTGCGAACTTTCCTTAGCATAAGCAGCATGGTCTTCGGAGGGGCGAGCGGCGTCTCCTCCAGCTCCATCGGAGCGAGCGCGGGCGCCGAGGGGGCGGCCAATGGGTCGGTGGAAAAGCGGAGATCACTCCCGGCGGCTTCCCGCGGACGGCTCCATTTCGGTCGGGCTGCAGCGCGAAGAGAAGCCGATGCCCAGGGCCTCAGGTCGGCAGCGGCGCAGCGGAGGGAGAGGCAGGTGGCGGAGCGCGGGGAGGCGGCGGCAGCCCGAAGCGGGGGGGCGAGGAGTCGCGCTCAGGGGCCGGGCTGAGCCCCGCGCCCCATGGCCGGCGGCGGAGGAAGCGGCGCGGCGGCGCCCCGCGCTCCTCGAGCAGCGGCCGCCCCACAGCGCGCCGCGGGCTGCGAGTCAGCGCCGAGGGACGGACGCATCCATGCGGCGCTCTGCCCGCCCGGCCAAGTTTGAAGTTTATCCCTTTCCTCCCTCCCTCCCCCGCCGCCAGCCGTAGGCAGCAGGTGGGCGACTCAGCCGCCGCGGTGACAGCAGCTGCCCGCGGGCTCTCAGCGCGGCGCCGGGCGGGCTCTCAGCCCCGGCGGGCGGCTCAGTCCCTTCTCCCCGCCCCTCTCCCGCAACTTTCTGGGTGCTGCTCCGGCACCCATGGCAACGCGCATGTGCTCTCCCCCACCTCCAGGCCGGGGGGAAGGAATTAACTGGCGAAATTAATCATTTTCCCTAAAGGGCGCAGGAATGCCCCGCTCTCGGTGTGGCTCTTGCGGTCCGTGCGCGGAGCGGAGCGGAGCGGGCAGCGGTAGGTGCCGGGGTGCAGGGGAGCGCGCCGGGGCCGGGCCGGGCTGGGTCGGCTGAGGGGCTGCAGCCCCCCGGGGCTGGGGGAGCGCCGATGGCTCGGGGCTCTCCCACCTGTCTCAGGAGATGCGTTTCGAGATGGGCTTCCATCGGGAGAATGGCGCTTCTGCGCGCAGTTTGCACTGCAACGAACGCGTGGTGTTTAGGATGACAAATTAATGACCCGCTTTGTGAAATGGTGGTTAGTTCCAGGCTGTGACACCGAGATTTAATTTCTTTTTTAAACTAAGATTCTGTCTTTGCATTAAGTGGTTTCTGTTAGCCAACGAGTGGTGGGAACTTCCTCCTACAGCATACGCATCGCATCGCTTCTGTTCCTCCCAAAAACGCATGAGGAAGCACATGTAGACAAAATGGGATTAACTCATCTGATCTTGTTTTTGATACCGCATTTGGCTTACGACAGAAGGCCTTTCAGGTGATTCCCTTTGGATCATATTCTTCAGAACATACAACACGTATCTGGAATTGTTTGTCGTGGTTTCATAATTATAATACAAATGGCCTACATAAATAATCACAAACAAAATATCCCAAATCCTCTGTTTTCCCATTGTTCAAATGTGTTTTCTAGTTTTGCTTGTGAGTTCTGTCCACTATAATAAGATGCAGAAACACAGTGCTCAGGATGGTCTTGTACACACTGCTTGTGAAATTGCTCTGGATTCATCCTGAAGACTGCCAATTGTCTCAAGTACAAAAGCTATTATTCAAGTTGGAGAACCAAAGAGGAACAGTGGTGTTAGCATTGTTGCTGCTTTACGTACACATAACTACAGAAACTTGTGCGTCTTAACTGTCTAAGCTCCGTGGGCACCTAGGTTCTGGTGGGCTTCTGATTGACATTAAAGCAGGAAAACAACTGCATGACAGAAGAATGGCACTGAGACATGCTCCAGTGTCCTCTCTTTGGTTCCATTTATAGGTGCTGAGAGAGGAAAAATAACTGTGAGAACTCTTGCCTATTACAAAAAAAGGTAATAGAGAAGATTACAAATCAGGTTATGTCCTTTGATTTCTCTCTGTGGCCAGATAGGAAATTTCAAAGTTGAACCTAGAACAGTGAAAGCTATCCCTGACCACAATAATTTGCAGGCTAATTAGACACAGAGGCAGTGGAAGCTGGATAAAGACAACAGAAGGTCTTTAGATCAGTACCTTTATTTATAGTGGACTTGGTTTTTTTCATTGAAGACCTTTAAGCTCCAGTGAAGATGCTGGTTAGCCATGGCAGTAGAGATGCCACTTTATGCCCTGTCAGCTGTCATAATAGATGGGAGCTAATTCTTCAGGTGGCTTTCCAACCCCTCTTTTCTGGAACTAAAGCCTCCCCATCAAAGAAGCAATGAAAATATTAGTCTGCCATGCCCTTTTTGTGAGTTCAGTGAGAGTTGCAGTGCTGACAAGACTGTAGTTTTCTGTATGAAGATTTTGTCTAGGATTAGAAGGATGGTAACACTGGAGGGGATTGCAGAGATTTGTTGGGTTTTCAGCAAAATAAGTTCATAATCTGCTTAGAATAATAGAATCATTAAAGTTGTAAAAGGCCTGTAAGATCATCAGTTTCAACAATTAACCCAGCAATGACACATTCATCACTAAACCATGTACCCTAATGCCACATCTACACATTTTTGGACACTTCCAGAGTTTGTGATTCTGCCACTGCCCAGGGCTGCTTGTTCCAGTGCCTGACCATTCTTCACATATAAGGACTTCAAAGAGGCTGTTCTAATGGTTGGTTCTCTTCCCACAGCTGATGAAAGTTGATTGTGATTTTTATGCTTACTGTGTTTATTCACTTATTTACCGTTTACACTGAAGACATTTTCAAAGCCATGGCACTCCTGTTCTGAAGAGGTACTGATATTAAGACATGCAATGGCAAGTTTGCCAAAATTGAAGTAAATTTTTGTCTGGAGTTGTGTCTGGAGTTGAGGCTGTCATTCACAGATATTCCATATTTGTGTCAATATGTTGTTTACACAAGGACCATGGAAGTGAACCATGGTTAGAAGTCCTGAGTTTCACATGTGAGGGATTTTCATTAATTCTGTCGGATCCTATGAACATCACATGGATCAAACCAAAGCACATGGTTAGTAACAGGAATGCAGTTATAATATTGCCTGTTTTGACATAGAGGTTTTTGCCTTTTTTTGGCTGTTATAAAATGGTCTGGTTTGGAGTTAACAGTTAGTGACTGTAGAAGCCCTGAGGCCTTCCCTGTGAACCACTGAAAGCAGGAAACAAGAACCAAAACAGTGAAGAGTGCTTTTGTGAATGCCTTGCAGAGGAGAAATCTGCTACCCATGAAAGCAGTTCTCAGTGTGATGGTGTGTGTCTCTCCCTTTCTTGTGTACACAAATGAGGCAGATCAAAGTTCAGACAGTACTAATCTTCTTATCATACAAGCTTCTGATTAGCATTTTTAATCAGTCTGGTGATCACAGGGCAGCCTCAAAATTGTTCATGAATACTAAACTTTCAGAACAAAATTCTGAATCACTTTTATTTTGCTGAGGGTTTTTTGAGAGATGTGCCAGGTAATTCTTTGTGTAGGATGTCTCAAAGGGAAAAGGTGTGCTGCAGAATTCAGCTCCAGTTACCTCTCACCAGGAGGGTAGATTTAAGTATATTTGAGCCATTCACATGGAGGTTGTTACTGGAATGATGTCCCAACACTTCCATCTGATTTAAGACATCCATGCGGTGGACCAGGGTAGAGTGATACAATGTTGGGGGCAAAAAAAAAAAAAGCAAATGCTTTCTGGATAAGGTGACATTAGAGAAATTTGCATTTATTTTTTAAATCTTAAATTATTGCTATCTCTTACAGCAAGCAGAGCAATTGTATATAAATTGAGTGAAGTTTCCATTAATAGTCTCAAAAGAAAAAAAAATAGTAAGACGCATGGTTTTCTGAGTGATGCTTTCACAGTGAGTAGTTCGGTGATATCTCAGATGTTCTGTTTCCAGTATAATCAGAAGAAAATGTTTTCCAGACTGGGATTGCTGAAAGAATTACATTTTGAAAATAAGGTGTTTGAGAAATATAAAAACAAAGTGTAGAGGAAGAAAATATTATAAAACACTTGTCTTTAAGACAAACACAAGAAACAAATCTTCTTTCTTATTATCATTGTGATAATTTAACTTTTGTGTATGTCCCATGCCAAAAATGTCTCACTAGAAGCACATACTAATGTTAGTTTCATCTAGCACTGCCAAATGTGCTTGTTTTTCATCTCAAGTACAATTAGTATCTTAAACTGAGAAACAGCCAAAAGGCTTTGAATTAGGGAAGTGTCTCACAGGAGATCCATGAAAGCAGCTCATCTGAGAAGAAAATATTGATGCTGCTGAGAGTTGAAGGAGAAGTATGTTTGGATTAATTTTCTATGGCAGCCCCTAAAAGGAGCAGAAAAAGCAGCAACATGGCATGGTTACTGGAAGCTGAGGCCCTGTTAGTTGGCCATGAAGACTGTTCCAGCACAGAAGAGCTGGGAAGCTCTGGATGATTAGAAGGTGATTGTTTGTGGCAGGTACCCAACCAGCCCTAGGAGCCTTTTCAAGTCTGACTTTTCAGGCTGATACAACTGGCATCCCAATATCAGCACCTCTGTCCTGTCTGCAAGGTCAAGAGGTAATAGCAAAGAAAAGCCAACAGTGTTCCCTTAAAAAAGGACTCAAAAATCTCCCATAAGCCATAAAAATTTAACTGAGAGGAAAGGCATTGGTGAGAAAAGAGACTGGGATACTGCCTTTGCTAGTTGGCCCAATTGGTTCTTATAAGGGAACCGTGGACAGAGCCTAATTTGGCATTGCCCATAATTACCTGACTGTCAAGGAAGAAGCAATCCTGTGTTTACTTAGGACCTAGTCCCTGGCAAAGGAGAGCACACAAATATGACTTGACAATACAAGCCTGCAGAAAGGAAATCAAAATTTAAGTTTTGGACTGTAACTCCAGGCACCCTATCTCCTTAGGTGTGTGTGTGTGTGTGTGTGTGTATATATATATATATGTATATATATATAACCAGATGGTTCTTTAAGCACTGGTGAAAGGTGCTTTGCTGAACCATGCTTGAGATTTGGAAAGCAGATCTATTGTTGGTATCAGTACTCTGAGTTCAGCCAGAGCCTCTGGCTGATGGGTAAACCCAGAACTGGGACCACTATATTACAGAGAAACTCCAGCTGTAGTACTCAGGACTCATCCATGTGCTAAGATCCTCCATGTCATTCTGTGCATTCTCAGATTTTTACTTCCCAGTTCTAGTGGAGAGTTGCCACTTGTGTTATCACATAGTAATTCTGCATGCTTCAAAGGCAGAAGTATTCCTTAATTGAGAGTTATTTCTATAGTTTAACCCAGACCTTTGTTTTGCTTTCAAGGCTGTAAATATCTGAACTGTGAGCCAAAACTTAAATGCTATGAAGAAGTCAGTCTCACATTGTAACATGGAACCACATTTTCCTTTCACTTACCCAACTCTTCCCTTGTCATGCAGTTTTCCAATTGCTGTTTTTTAATAATCTTGGGTAATTCTACTTTGTATTTCTAATGAGCATCTGTGGTTACACCCCACATTCAACACTTAGCTAGGGCCCACACACTCACTAACACCCTACTTGGGAGTTTACCAACAGTATGCAGAAATGCTACAAGCAAGAGTTTCTCATATCTCTTATGCCATGAACAACCTCCCATAAACACAGGAAGGAGGTCAAGCTGATGCATATAATCTTCCTGCCATAGAGTAAGTACAAATAGTACCAACCAGATCTATACACTTGATGTGATCTTTAAAGTACAAGAAAATAAGATCAGTTGACTGTCTCCCTCACGTGCTTTTAACACATTTTAGTTTAGGTACATTGTCTCTCTTCATTTCTCCAAGCCTACCAAAATGTCTTCTTGCAGGACAGGAGAGACATTATGCATATCAGTGGTATTCAATGTGTCCTTCTGCTCATAAGGTTTCAATCAACATCTAGCTATAAAAGGGATTTTGTTAGAAAAACCTCTTTATTTGCACCCTTAAATCAATATTATCTAAGCCCTCCAAATTCATCACAGCATCTATGTTTAAAGTCCTCTCGATTTTTCAGGGATATAGGCATCTGATTAAATCCTTGCCAGATTTGAAGAACTCATGCACGTGCATAAAGCCATACTGAAATGGGGATTAAATTGCAGGGACTGTTACATAGCATATGCTCCCCTCACACATACTGTCTTATTCAGTTTATCAAGTTTGCTGTCTCCAGTGAATTCCAGTGTCAATTAACTTTACTATGTTTTCATTTTGCCAATGGTTTTCTATTCCTCTCTGCTCTCACAGTCACTTTCTCTTCTTCCTATTTCTCTCCTTCCCTTATGCTTTCCCTGTTTGCTACACAACTTTGTTCTCCACTTCTTGACTTTCTAGGCCCAGTGCAAATTTTTCATTTCTTCCTCTCTCTGCAAACAGAATTTTTTTCTCCTCTTCAAATCTACACGTGGGTTCAAGCTCAGTATTGATTCTAAGCCTTACTCCCAGAGGACTGTGGAAGTTTGACTGTGCTTACCCTTAACTGTGAAGAATGAGGTCAGCTGACATCATGCTAAACACAAGGGACTGGGGCTAATCACAGCACTTTTTTCCATCAGTATATAACACATTTGTTTGCTCTTCATAATCTCATTTCACTCCCTGATAAAGAAACTAAATTCAGCTCCATAAAATGCTCTTAATTTTTTTTTTCTTCCTGGGAAGTTTTATATGCCTGAAATAAGTGACATTCAAAACAGCTACTGAGGAGACATCTTCACACACCTCAGTCAAATACACTTGTGTTCAGCTTTCATACCTACTGGGAATTCTTTCCAAAACCCTTTGCTAATCCCTCAGAATGAGAGGATTATTAAATAAGCAAAAATTTATTCATTACAGTGAGAAAATTTTTCAACAGCTATGTTGTTGGTCCAAACCACAGGCTGCTATGATCTTATGAATACACAGGGGGAAGCTTCCTGTATATTTGGAGAATTCTCTCACCAAGAAAAAGCCTCAGGTGGTGTCAGTGCTTGAAAGCCTGAAGGCCAGAGAGGTCAAGTGAAATTTCTGTTGGGGTAGCCGGGAGAGATTCAACAGGGCAGCTACTTTCCCTCATTAGATTAGAAAGAGAAGAAGACCAAGTATTCATCTTTAGTGAATATGGAAAAAAACAATTGCAAACTCCAAACGCTGTATATACAAGTGCAGGAACATGTATCCTGATGACTGATGTCCTTGAAAGAACAGTATGAGAAAGGTGAGAACTGTCTTTATTCAGTGACTGTAGAACACATGCTTGAAGGAACCTGGAAAGGTCATCTTGTTAATTCCCTTTTCCTAAGGCAACACCAACTCTCCCTAATGTTGAGTGGGCTTGTTCTGAAACTTAATACCCATTTTTATACTGAAATTGCTGTTTGACTGCCTATCAAAGCTTTTAAAATAAAATTATGGTGAAAAATGTTAAGAAAATTTACACCTCCTACTTTGGCTGGCATCTTTTTTTAACGCGGCTAGTGAGCAGAGCTTGGGTAGTTCTGGGAATTTTCCTCCTCATATGACCACAGATTTTCAAAAACAAATGTTTATTCTACTGAAAACCTCTAATGTTGAAGCTAAAAGGAATTGTAACTGTTAATGAGAGAAGGGGAAGAATATTCTTACCATTTATTTCTGTAAAGTTAGTAGAAGTCAGGTTCTTTTATAGGCAGTAGGAAGAAAACAACCTTGTCCTAGGAAGATAAATTCAGTGTATAAAATCATGTAAAATGGTAGTCTAGAGGGAATGGCAGTCAGAGAAATTGAGTGGGAATAGTGCTCAATGAAGTGTTTTGTATGAGGAATTCAGGGCATTTATTTCATTGCTGTTTCATGTTGTCTCCTGTGGAAAAGATAAGAAAGGGGAGTTAATTTGCTCCCCATTATGTTCAGACAAGAGAGGAGAGGACTGAGAAGGCTGGTTTGAAATCCAGGTTCAGAACAGGAAGGAGAAAGGTTTTTTGTTTAAGGAGGCATTTGAGGGAAGTACAGGAGAGCTTTGGTACACAAGAACAGGAGATGGTTCTAAGCCAGTGGGCTGGGCACAGTCATCGCTGGGAGCAAGCAGAGGGAACCGGAATCAAAGTGGATCAGAAGGGTGAGTAAAACAAACGGGACTGGGGAAATGAGCACCACTAGGTCTGCTTTGAAGATCAAGCCTTGTCCTGTGAATTTGAAAAGGACTGGTGTAGCAGGAGAGCACATCACTGTAGCTGCTGCACATTAAGAATCCTCCATTGAAGCTCCCTTTAAGTTTACAAAAATGACCACATCTCCAGCACAGCCCTCCCCCCCCAACCCAGATAACTGATGTTTGTTACCATTAGTGAAAAGACACGATCAAAGCTAATGTTGGTGTATTTTCAAACACTGACAGGAACTCTTTTTACAGTTATTTCCATGTTGGCTTCCTAATAGATTTTACAGGAAAATACCAAGAAAACTTGTAGTTATTGCCAATTTTAACAAGAAATGCTTATCACTGTCAAATAATAAATACAGCACTCCTGTAAATTAACGTTTTTGCTGTTCCTAACTCCTTACAGAGTTTAGCAGCAGGATCTTTTAGTCAGACTTAGTCATAAGTGTGCTCAACTGCCTCTTGACATCAGGATAGCCCAGGTTCAGGAGAGCTCCTAAGAGCTGGCTGCTGTTTTCAGCTTGTAGTAGGAGAGCAGTAAAGGTAGCACTACTCTGTAGTCCAATTCACTAGCAGATATTGTGGGTGTCACCTGCCTGTAATGTCTGACTCACTCCACCATTTTTCTTTTGTTTTCATTTAATATTTAAACACTCAGATATTCCAGCCACTTTACGTTTCATCTCCTCAGCAAGAAGCAATGTTTCAGAGGTGTTACCATGGAAACAATGGAGTGAGGAAGCAGCTTAACATAAAAGTAAGTCATCTATCAGTAAAACCAGAGACATGCTTTGGGGTAACTCGAAATTATAAAATGGATAATTAATTGGGCTGTTGCTCAGCATCTGTTTGTCCTTATTGCTTTCTTCTAAGTGAGAATAGTTCACCTTTTTGCATGTGACAGGAAAATAAAACTTCCCCCATACTAACTTTTCAGTAGCTGAAGTCCTTTCTGACACAAGAGATAGAACCACCGTGTGGAGATGACCACTGGAGTTACTTAATAAGCAAGGTCAGGCAATTGAAATGGTATTGTTAAGGGTCAGCAACACCAGCTTCCTCAAACAAATCAAAACTTCCTCCTGATAGCAGTGTGAGCATTGAAGGGCTGTGATACAAGACACTTGCAAAGTTTAATCAGACCATGGGAAAAAGAAGATTAGTGTTACTGGAATAATAAATGCAGCTAGATATGTCAAGACCCTTCCAATTATGCAAATGAACACACAGAGCAATTCTGCTCAGAAATGGGTATTAAATTATACTTGTGGATAAATATAAAAGCATACCTTTGTCCATCTGTCACTATATATCCTGAAATACCATAATTGCCTCTCTCAAGCATGGGAAGGAACAATTGTGGCTTTTGCCTGTGCTCACATCATAAAACCTTTCTCTGTGACTTTACTCAGCCTGAGCTTTACTGAACTGTGTGTTGCCTGTAGTGAAGGTTACAAAGGAAAATCCAATGTTTCAACTGTGTTCTGGGCAAGAAAACTCAAATAAACCTTTGTAATGAATATCATATTCACTTCAGGTGTCAGCAAATTGACAACAGAAACACTTAATACATTTAAATACTCCATACAAGATGTTCTGTTCAGAACAGGTTCAGAAAGAAAACATTGGAGACTTGAGTTTTATTTGCTCTTTATAGCCTTTAAAACCATATTTAAGACCATCATATTTTCACTTGTGGGCAAAGGAAGTGTCCTGGGAGATGTCTAAAACCTCTTCCTAGTGCTGGAAATTGTCTTGATGATTAAAAGAAGAATCATTCCTACCATCAATGGCCACTAGTAAAATTTTATGATTGCAGACTGTAGAGTGGGATGCATCTCTAACAATCCACCAGCTCTGGTTTGACTTGCACATTGAGCAAGGATGTTGGTGCCCAGGGTGGCTTGAAGGACCCACTCCAGAACTTCCTTCTCCAGGAAAGATGCCAGAACATGCTCAAAATATCACCTTTGGTGTTGCCTAAGACCGACTGAGGTTTTTACCAACTTTCAGTTCCTCCAGTGTCCTGAAAACAGTGGTTTTCTTCTTCATAGGGATCCACAAGGAGATGGAAGCGTCACTGGTGGAGCTTCTTGCTCAGAGACTTGTGAGTATTTTCTATGCAGGTAAACAGCTGCCAGTGCACATTACGAAAACTTTGAGCTGAAGGAGGGAGGGCAGACCAGGTGCTACGAGCCTGAAACACTGATTTGACCATGCAGTATTTGGAGCACCTTTCTCCTGGGGGGTCGCACAGAGGGTCAGATGGTAAATGAGATTTCCACATAGCCCACAGCCTCAGTCAGCTATGAGTGGATCATGAGGGAACTGGTCTGCTGAGGCTTGGAACACTGGTGAGACCTTGCTGCCAGCAAACCCCGAGGAATAGATCCTACCCATACCCAGCTAGCTTGGAGGCACATGGAAGTGAACAGCCAAACAGAGCACCATGGCATCAGACAGTTTGTAATGATCATCAAAAAATACATTCACACCACAGCTTTTGAAAAAAATAATTTACACAATTATTTCTATGCACACACATCTTCAATAATAGCATAAAAACACAGCTGTGTTTAAATTCAAATAAATAAATAAACACTAAATAAATGTTTATCTGGAGAAAAGTGATCTGCTATCTCTTTCACAATAATTTTTAAAAGTTGAATTTAGCCTTGGGACTGATGGAATCTCACAGAATTGGTTATGCTGTTGGCATATGGCACTATGAAAAAGAAGAGAGGTGGGGCTGTGTTCCATGCTTGTTCTGTGTCCCATGTTTGTTCTTGCTGCTGGAAATCTATTGTAATTTTCCTGTCCAAGCTATCAAGATGGTTGATAAGCTGGAAATAAATCAGATCATTGAGATGAATGTTTTACAGCAAGCTATTGTGTAACTGTACCATTTCCTATGTCAGCCTTCCAAACTCTAATAAATTAATTTTTTTAAGAAAGGCAAGAATTCTGGAAGATTTAACTACCCTGAAAATTTGTTTTCAGTTTTTAAATTAACCCTAATTAATTATTTTTTTAATTATATGCAGAGCAAATCCACAAAATCTCCAGAGGCTTAGCCAAGAAAACCAAGTGAAAGGGCACAGTTTTGTTTCAGCTGTTTTTGTCCTCCCACAACAGATCAGAAGCGTCAAGAGCCAGGCTGCCTCCTGCCTTCCTTTTGCTCTGTGCCTGGCACAGCCTGCTCTGCCATGTGCCATGGCTGTGTGAGTGCCATGGCAGACATCCTGTAATGCTGCTTGTTGGAGGTGGGAATGCAGCAGGGCCCAGCTTTTGGGATTTGTGCTTCTGCGCCCTTTGTGGTGGTTAGGAAGCTACTAAGCACAAACACCACTCTTTCCATAGTGATGGACCCTGGATTAAGTCCTAAGCAAAAAAACTCTTCCAGTTCGTTGTCAAAACTCTGAGCAAGCCAGTCATCCAGAAAACAAAAAAAAAAACCCTTAAAAGTCACACACACAAAATAAAAATCATGCTCACAGCCTGATACTTTTTCCACATTTGAACAGGCAGGTGAATCAATTCATGTGAGTAGAATTACATGAAATCCAGACCATTTTGCTGTCCCTGAGACAGTGCCCCTGACTCAGAGTTTTGTGGAGGGGAACACACTGAGATACCTGTGACCAACAGACACCTAGCATTTGCACACTCACCAGTGATTTTCAAATGTTAACTTACAACAGGTAAGTATCCTAACTGCTATTTTTCTTACTCACAGGCTTTTTAATAACCCTTAGCCAGAAATCATTGCAACAGAATCCAAAACACTGAAAATCTTTCCCTTGCCTTGATAAAATATCTGGGTAGAATGAATACTCATGATTTCTCTGTTGAACTCAGAGGTACTAAGGCATCATCACACTTTTAAAAATTTAATGCCATTTAGCAAGTAAAATATTTTACAGTCTCAGACTTCACTGAGAAGCATATTTTGAAGGAGAGAGAGAAAATTTTAGATCCAGCTCAGAGGTACTTTTAAACTTCTCAGGCATATCTCTTTTGCTACCTGAGGAATGTTAAAGAGGTAAAATCAAATATCTGTCTGATTTTAGGTGATGTGCAATATTTATTCTGAAGGCTCAGGCAGCTTCTTTCACTCTTGAATTATTTACAACATGCACACAGTGTCATGTCTCAATAGATCACTCTATAACTCCATTAAGTAAAATGAGAGCAATTGCACATTTTATGTTTGTGTGTATGTAAAGGCTTAGTAAGAATCAGTATTAATGATCATCCATGCACACAAAGGACTAAATAATATATTGAAGAAAGAGAGACTTTGCTGTTGAAAACAAATATAAAAGCCAGCTAGTCCACCATGTATCTTGAGGACCAATTAGTACTGGAGGATGCAAAACAAGGTTGAAGAAATTGAGTCTCAAAAAGACTTGTTTTTTAATGCCAGATAGCTAGTGACTAGTTTAAGTGCTGGTACTTGGAGGAGTTTGATCCATCAGTACATTTTGTTTGTTTATGAAAAAGACAGTGTGAAGAAACCGTTTTACCTTTTCTATCATCTTATTTCCTTTTGCTGGGCTAAGCCAGTTGTGCTAAAACAAAAGAAAAACAAAGAATAGCCTCAAGGCAGATGTATTAGTCTCTGCATCAGTATCAGTTTCTCTGTTTCTCCAAAAGTGATTTCACAGTAGGAATTCCAGTAGGAATTAAAAAGCTTTCCTACAAAAGACAAATAGAGAATGAGAACTACGTGGTGCAGAATACAGATGGGACTCAGTCCCTAACAAGGCTGATAATTTTCTTTGGCCCATACCATAATGTATATACAACCATAAAACCATAAAAAGCTCTCATTTACAGCAAAACACTGAAACTTTGAATGGCTCCCAGCCCTATAGTACAAAATTTTTGAAGAACATAAAAACTGAGGATTCAGTTGTCAATTAGCCAACTATTACAACTCTCAGCATTCAAATGGGTTTTGTATTGTATAATGCACTAATTGTTGTGATCAGGACCCTAACAAGATTATGACTAAAATGGGCCACAGAACTTGCATAAGAACCTAACAAAATTAATGCAAATTTTTTTCTTTTTTTTTTAATAGGAATGAGATCTTTTTCTTACACCATAGTGAGCCATAGAAAAGAGATGATCATGCAGAAAATAATAAGAATAATAAATGAATTCTGCTCAGCCATCATTATTCAACTACTCCTTATAGTCATTTCAGCAATAGCTGCTTTAGATCAATTTGGAAACTGCTGTCTCAGGACAAGCTAAGAGAGATGAAAGGAAGGACTCTGCAAACCTCAGTTGATGGTAACAACTGTGATGGATCCAGGCTTCTGCAATCACCATCCGATTAGATAAACTTGTGTGCAGGGCAACAGGAAAAAATCAAAGATAATATGCCTCACTAAGCCTTCCCAGAGCATTTTTTAGGTTTGTATAACAAGACTACTCCAGAGAAGTAGAAATTAAGGAAAACCTTTATGTAGAGTCTTGGGAACATATTTCTGGGTAATAACCCAGTATTGAAATTTAATTTTTTTTATTTGTAGAAACCCTAGGAAATCCAATGTGTATGGAGAGAAACTGCAGAGTTTGGTTCTCTTTGTATATTTGAGGAGTTCACAGATAAAGTGTTTTTTTCATATCTTCATAAGAAGATACTGCTTGTTTATACAATGGGTCTCTCTATGCATCTCTGCAATGCTCGCTTCATACTTTATCTAAGAAAGCAAAAGTTTAATAAAGGTAATATTTCTGAAACAAAGAAACAGAAATCACATTGAGATAAGCTTAGCTACAAAGTGACCAGAAAAACTGCTACAGAGCTTACACAGTAGGGATAGAAAGTCATATAATCCTGGCAAAGTTAAATGGAAAAAGGTGCTTAAACCAGTGATATCACTGCAGCTACTATTGTGAATGATTTACAAAACAAATTGAATTTATAATGCAAAAAAAAAAACCCAAAAGGGTGATAAAGAACAAGCTAGGACAGTTACAACATGAGTTTGTATGTTAGAAGGAGCCTCAAAGGAAATTTAGCAATTCCTCTGAAAACTGGACCCCATTTATAGGACATGCCACTAAGTCACCAACTGTAATGCATGAGGGGAACACAACTTTCCCAATCATGTATATATGAACAGTAAGAGAGAAGGAATTCTCTTTGGAGGGCACATCGGTCTTTGTTATGTCTCTCCATTCCAGCAAGAGAAAGATATATTTAAAACACTAGAAAATAATCTGCATGCACCAGTCTGCTCAGGAGTGGAGAAAACACTTGACAATTCTCCAATTACCAGGGCACGCCTAACAGGCTAACCTTTTGTATTCACATGCTGACTTATCAGGCAGTAGGTAGGTCCATGGAAATATGGGTTGTATGATTACAAAGTGAGAACAGTGTACCATCTGTTGATCTAATACTATCCATGTGGCAAGCACATCACTATTTTAAGCCTCAAACTTATTAGTACCGAGGAGGCAAAAGACAAGTGTTGCCATTACATTGTAGTTATATTTATGATGTGTGTACATTTTGCCTGGGACTGAAAATACAAGATTAACAACCAGAAATATCTGGAGAGTTATCACGGTAGTGTTGCATTTGACTTTTCACTATACCAGATGATACTTCATTGTCCCAGAAAGGGATAAATTGTTACCTAAAGCTGGCATATTTACAAAATGTAAAATACAGAAAAAATATTTTCTGTGCCTATGAAGACTGAGTTAAAGAAACGCCAGTAAGAATAGCCCAGTGGCTAAACATCACCTGCATAAGAAGCCAGAAAGCAACTGCTATCAGCTGTCACCAGACCGTATGCTGGGTTGCTAAGATTATCCAGTGCTTAAAAGGTAGAGAAGGAACATCTCCCTACACTGAAAAAAAGAATGGCATTTACTAGAATGTAAACAGCAAAACTAAATCTGAGAATCGTGTCTATGAAAGGAGTTAATCAATTCATATAGCAATCATTCCATGAATATGCATTATGAGGCATATTCTGTACTCCTATAGATGTGTATCCGCTATGATAAAAGTGATGAGTTAACTAAGTCCTCACTCCCCTTAGCAACAGAGAATGTTTTCCTCTTAGTTTAGAACAGTACCTCTTTCATGCTTTATTACCAAGTAGTTTTCCAGAGAAGTTACTTGTGGAAGGAGTGCATGTCTTCAGGAAATGCAAGACATCCCTGGCAGTTGTTCCTGTCACTGCAGTTCAGGTCTGAGTGCTCCATCCAATAGCTGTCGTTAGATCTATGTCTTTTCTAAGAATTGATGCTTAAATATCAAGATTTGAATATTTTGTCATTGTGATTTTGGCTCATGCTTTTCCTGACTGCACATATTCATGTCCCCATGAAACAAAAGTCTGCCCTTTTCGCCCCAAAAGAGTTAGACCCTTATATGACCTCACAGTACTCAGAGTTCTTGAGTTTGCTGGTTGGTAAGTGTCTCTCTTCCATTTTTGTGAGCTGGAGTAGTGCTAGTACTGCAATCCCAGCTATGGTATCAGACATTGTGACAGGTTACTTTTACCAAGAACTATTCAAAATATTCTACCTGGGAACAACTTGCTTCCCATATTCTTTGCTTTCTGCAGATCTCTTTTAAACTCATAGCCATTTTGTCTGTTGAGATTTGCCCATTCTTTTAAGGGTTTTTTTCTGATTCATCTTTTGCAATTAAAAATGCCTTAATATTGTGTCAGATATCCATAACTACCTTGTTATATCTCTTTGTGAGTCTGTGCTCATCTTATTTCAGTTAAGAACTGCCCTCTTTGTCCAGGTACCATTGTACCAATACACCCGGAAAATCAATAATCTCATTTTCTAAGTATCAATATTTGGATGATTTGCAGATGTATTTGAAATAATTACCTGAGTGTGTAGGGTCGTTGTACTTGTACAGATCTTGTGCTTGTCTCACAGGTTCATTGATTTTTCACAAGAAAGGGGTGTCTGTATTGTTTGCTTAGTTTATTTTCTGTTGCTGCCTTTTTATACTAGAAGCCTGCTTCTAGATAAGGCAACAGCTGCCTGTCTGCCCACCTGTCATTCTCTTTCTTGTAATGCAGAGCAGATTTTCAGTTTACAAAAAATATTTTGGGTTCCCCATGGCAGCACTGAAGGGCTTTGAATTTCTCCCCATACTTAGAATTTGAATCCAAGTGTAGGAGACTGGTTTGTCAGGATAGTGCAGAAGGCAATTTTCCCAATGAATTACAGCTGTACTGATTACTGAGAAGTGGAAACAGCCTTGCCTGCCCAATGAGGATGGGGGTTATAAAAGAGTGGGTCAGCTTATTAACAGTTGTAGTTGGAGATTCAGAGTCTGCTGGAGCCTGGGATGAGTGCTGCTGGCTGTGTGGTGCTAAGGGGCATGTGGTTGTGCAATGGACAGGCAAGGTAAGAAGATGCTGTGTGAGTGATGGACAGGGTTAGGTGGCTGGGTAAGGGACAGGCTGGGCTAAGCCAGCCAGTCAGGCAGAAGGAAGGAGGAAACTTGCAGAGAGAGGGGAGGAAGGAAGTCAGAGCTATGTAAAACTGCCTATGAGGAAAGGAGTCAGAGTTGCCTGAAAGAAAGCATGTGAAATTTTTAATAAAGGACTGATGATGGTGTAGTCTAGTCTGTCTTGACATAATTACTGTATCTGATTCCTTCCATGTCTTTACCTTATTGCAGGATGCTCCTGATTCTGTCAAGGTTGTTTTTATTCTGCTGGCAATACAAGGCCTGGTGTCTACATCTTTCTGCTGAGATCATATGAGATTCTGAGCATTCCTCGGAGATGTCTTTCACTTGATTTTGATGTGGAAGCTGCCCATATTTATTGTGGTTTGAAATTTGTCGTGCTTGGTCCTCTCTATTACGTGACTCTTTTTGCTGGGTGATATAGTTTTTCCTCTTGATTATAAAGGAGCTGTGCATTCTCTTTTGCTATATCACTACTTTCACTTGTGTCTGACCTCTGTAGTTAAGACCAGTCAGGTATTTGAAGATGATTTAGCTTCTATCATGTCCTAGACGTAACCAATCTCACACCTGAATTTGCTGCTTTTTGTTTTATAGTGATATTTATTTTTATTTTGTTTATTTGCAAACTCTGCAGCAATTGTTGTATGTGACCAAAAGTACGTTTTCCACTCACCATCCTATTTTCATGTTTTCCTTTATATTCACTTTGTTGCCTCTGCCTTTTCTATTTGCACAAATATTGGTGTGTTTTCTGTTTTTCATGAACAAACTAATTACATGAGTCCTTTCACAACTTATGTCCTGCATTTGCAGATGAAGGTGTTCACATGTGCATGTCTGTGGCTGTTAGTAGTTAATGTTAGTGAGCTCCCTGAACAGTCTTAGTAAAGCACATTTGTCTTTTCCTATAGTTTCTGACACTTCCACCTCTCTAGAAATTACAGTGCAGGAGCTGACTGTCTTGTGATATGCGGGTTTTTGTTTTTCCAGATCTTGTCTCATAAAGAAACCTTTTTATTTATTATATTTTTAAAGATTAAATGATTTTTGAAGAAGCACTGGCATTTTATGGTTTGTCTTGTTTCAATGCTCCTGCTAACACATGTAGCTGTTTTTACAGCTGATGGTACTCATTTTACTCTGATTTGTATTATGCCTACAGACAAGTGCTACTAAACTGATCCTCCCTTAAGCCCAGCATTGCAAGGAAAGAAAATGAACAGTGTTTCTATAAACATGTTCCTTTGACTCCCCCCCCCCCCTTCCTGTATGCTCTTTAGTATTATGAAAGATAGACATCCCACACCATGTGACAGGCAAGTCCTTTCTCCTATTAATCTGTCCCCTCATCTAGCACTTCCAGAAAGTAGAATTCCTTGAACTTGGAAGTATAATTATTCAACAGCTTCACCTATATGGAGTAATGTCTATTGAAAGCCACTGGTCAGTACTCTGCTCCATTCTACACTTCTTGCATGATCTTTGGGGGTTCACTCATCTTGTCTGTCCAAGATTACTAAATATTTAATTGCTGCATTTATGTCAAAAAAAGAACTGGTCTATAGCAATACAAGTGTACAGGGACCACTATGAGGTCAATAACGTTTGCAGCAGAAAAGTCACCAGTAACGTGCCCTTCAAGCTGAAATAGATCCATTGCAGGACAGAAGAAACCTCCCCCCCCCCCCTTTTTTTTTCTCCCCTTCTTCCTTAAGGTTACACAGAGATCAAGCCAATTTTGCTCTCTTATGTTAAAGATATTTTCAAAACAATCCTAATAAAACTTTAGTTGTGCTGTGATGCTATCCCTGTGGATATATACAAGAATGCTCCATACATATGGGATTTGTTGGCACATTATGTGCTCTTACCTGGCTGAAAATGCCAACATTAGCATTACAGCCCTTTCCTTCCTCTTCAGTGAAAATACTCCTTCCTTGAACTGTAACCACTCTGAAGTAGTGACATGAAAATAACCTCTCTGTAAACAAGAAACAGGTTCCTGATCTTAGCAAGATCAGTGAAGAATGGCCAAGAGTGGTGGTGCTGTAAAGGTTTGGTCTGGAATCCAGGCTTACATATGAACTGTCATCCTGAAACTGGATGAGAAGGATAAAGGATCACCTATAGCTAAAAGTTCCAGACTGGGTTTTATGGAATGAGCTGTTTTTCTCTATTTTAGGCCACGTTCAAGGAATTTTCCCCTGGCCTGTATTCATTTTCAGGGTTTAAGCCCAAGCAATGCACAGACATGCTGAGCAAAACCATACATTAATTTTTCCTTGCGAGTCTCTTCAATTACCAGCAGGGATACACGATTTACAAGAACTTTCCAAGCAGCCAAATACACAGGGAGTTCTCTTTTCCCCCAGCAGCTTTACAAACATAAACTAACTTAAGTCTAGTGGAGAATGGACAGTTTTTATGCATTTGTGTGGGTTTTGCAGCAACCTCAGAAAAATCACAACCTGATGGGATGAGGATGAACTCATACTCAGCCAGATATTCGTGACCCACATGGGAAGTAATTTTATTAACTAGCTAAGTAGAACTCAGATTTCTTTTTTTTTTTCCAGAAGGAAAAGCAATTCTGTTTTATATAACATTTTCTTAAATATTCAAGAGAAGCTAAAAGGCACTGAAAATGTGGTTTTGGCTGACATCTCGCTTCTAAGTCACATTTCATTTTAAAGTGAGTAGCAAGCATGATCCTGTCTGCAGATGTTAACAGTGTTAACCAGACCTACAATTCTTTATCCTATTACCTTTAGATTGTTTAAATTCAACTGGGATTTGTGCTCTTATGCATACTCTTATCTAGTTGATTTACTAGATATGAGTTAAATTACCTCCAAGTTTGTGTCCAAAGATTTTCTGGCTCTCAGCCAGTAGAGAGAGAGAAAGCTACTCTCCAAGTGAAAGCTCAAGTTAGCAATACTGTATGGAAGCACGTTGCACAGGGGAAGGGTACATGACATTAGTTTATTCAGTGCCACAATAGTGACATCAATATTGCTTAAAATGTTGACCCCTATATCTGGGTGTCTGGCTCAGGGATCACATAAGATGGTTAAATTGGACTGAGAAGAAATGAGAAGTTTTTAGACAGACGAACAAGACTCAGGTGGCAGGTAAATGGGACTCTGTCAGAACTGCAGAATGATGAGACCTTCAACAGTACAGACCCACCCCACCAAGAAGCCAAATTAGTGTATCAGAGAGATAATGTACATGGACAGTAGGGTCACTGTTAGAATAAGAGCTACAAAATAAAGAGCAGATCACCTTTTCTGAAAGATTTATATTCACGTGGCTCCCTGTAATGGTAATTTGTTACTGACAATAGCTCTTTCATAGGTTACAGACAGTTGTTTTACTGGGACCATCAGCAGTAAAGAATCTTTGTCCTTCATTAACTTCTCATGCAAGCATTAATTATCCCACAGATTCTAGTAATAATAGGCTTATGAAACTGATGTTTGAATGTACCAATAACCTCTTCAGTGAGCTATCCCATCCATCAACAAATCGAGAAAAGTAACTGGGAAGGGAATATATTCTTAGACTTTGTACAAAGATTCCTTTTCTTCCTTTCGGGACAATTGGAAAATGGAATGAGGAAGCCTGTTTTCATTTTCCTGGCTCATCCTTTTGTCCAGTAGCTTCTAATCACTATGAAACTTAGTTTTTGATGTCTCTGAAGTCAGACTCCAGATACTTGGTGTATATTGCTATGCTGTTCTTTTGAAACAGCACCAAGCACAGAAGGTGCCATTCCCTCCTGCCTTTTTCTGTTCTTTCTGTTACTCTGTGGTGGAGCCTGTGGTGTTGGGCACTATTAAACACTGACCATCAAAGCTACATGCCCTTAGAAGCCAGAACAAGACATCTGGAGAGACACTCCCAGAGAGCAGAGTACAGGCACTACTGAAGCAGCAGGAGTTAATATGACAAGCACTGATTCTAGCAGATGAGCAGTCCCAACTCCTAGCCTGATTACTTCTGGCCTTGGTCCTTGGAAAATGCTCTGTATGTGTGGAATGCTGCATGTACAAGATGACCACTGAATCTGTTGGAGCCCTGTGCAGACACTGGTTTTCCCACTGGGACCACTTTCCAGGTCAGGTCCTGTGAATGCATGAAAATGCAGAAAATTTCCCCAGTGTCCCTGTGACCTTTAAGTAGCACATTGTCATGTAACTGAAGGAGATAATTCCTTGGAGTAGGGTTGGGAAAGTGCTAACGCTGCTTATTTTCTGTGATTGCACCCCTGGGTAGGATCCTCAGACCTCAAGCCATCCCCCCTGTGGCTGGAAAACCTACCAGCATGCCTGTTCTAGAAAGCGAAGTCCAGCAGAGTGTTCAGCAAATCGTTCCTCCCCCCATGTAGGTATTTATTACCGTGGCTGTTAGATGCTGTAAGCTTGAAAGAGCAGCACCTTATTCTGTGAACTGTGGATTTACATGCAGCCCTTTATGCCAGCTCTCCTATTTCTGAAACTCTCATCATAACACAAGTTTAAAACACCTGAAGTACCAGGGCCTGTCTAATTTTCTGTGTGAGAAGCGAGTTCTCTGTCAGGGCCACGTGACAATGAAACCTGCCTTGTACTTACTTTAGTACACTGGCCTTCTGTGATACAGGCACTAATGAACTGTAACCTGGGAAACCACTGCAAACCTCTTGGCTTAATGCATCTGAGATGTTTGGCTAGATTAAGGTGTCTTTCAGAATGGAAACTGAAGAGATCTTCAGCCCCCACATAGTCTTCAAGGCTTTTCTTTTAGGGAAGCAAAGTTTCTTGAAACTCGTAGACCTAGTTTTGGTGGGGTTTTTCTTCTACCTGCAACGAAGAAATAGCAGGTGTCTAAAAGTCACCGAAGTAACTTGTGAAAGAAATAATGTATTTTCTAGATTTGGGTAAATAATATTTTGCACTTTGATAACAGAATCATGCAGAGGTTTCTAGGCAGTGTACATGTATCAGTTCAATCTCTTACCATCCAATTAACACTACCCTTGCCTTACACAGGTAGCTGAATGACAGGGAGCATAGAGGAGGCTGTGACGTTCTCCCAAACTCACTATGAACTGGATTTGGACTATAACTAAGAGTCTCCAACCTTTTCTGTCCCCCTGTCCACAGAAATGCTGCCCTCCCTCACCTGGGCTAGCTTTTCACTTACATGCAAACCTGTCTCATAGCTGCTTATACACATGTGATATGTAACACAGAGTCAACAGGGCTACCATCTGTCCCAATATCAATCCTTGTTTTTTTCTCCAGCTCACTTGGGAAACACTGCTAGCCTTTTACCCTTGCCATTCTGTGTCTTATCTTCTGTCTCCATGGCCAGGAGATGTCTCAATCTCACAGGTTGTTTTTACCAGTATCCCTGGTATCTATTTGTCTCATTCAAAATCCTTCTAGAAGATTATTTTCCTGTGATGCTATTTGGATCCTTTACTTTTTCCTTGCTTTCCATGGCATTAATGTCTTTTCTTGCTTGTGGGAAGATAGTTTGTAAAGAGAGTGTAGAAGGCAATCTTCCCAATGAATTACAGCTGTACTGATTGCAGAGAAGTGGAGACAGCCTTGCCTGCCCAGTGAGGATGGGGGTCATAAAAGAGTGGGTCAGGGGGTCAGAGTGGGTTGGAGCCTGAGCGTCTCCTGTAGTTTGGGGTGGGATCTGTTGGCTGTGAGGACAAAGGAGCATGTGGTTGTGCAAGGGGCAGGCAAGGTAAGAAGATGCTGTGTGAGGCTCAGTCAGGGTAAGGTGGCTGGGTTAGGGGTGCTTGGGGTTAGCCAGTCATGCAGAAGGGAACTTGCAGAGAGGAGAGAAGGGGTCAGTGCTGTGTGGAGCTGCCTATGAAGGAAGGAGTCAGAGTTGCTTGAGAGAAGTTCATTGAAAGAAGGCATGAAAAGTTTTTAATAAAGGGCTGGTGTTGGTGCCAGTTGTGTCTGTCTTGAGATAATTACTACACTTTCTCATCTTTTCACTCTCAGCTCTTCAAACCTCTAACCCTGTCTACCTCTTGTCTTCTAGTCATTCTTAAAATATGTTTCTAAACAGACTGTGGCAGGACCTACTTATTTGGAGCCCTTAAGCATGTCAGTGTCTTTATCTTGTCCTCACACAACATGAGTTGTCAATGAAGTTCCATAGACATGCTTATTTGTACTCTCAAACATTTCTTAAAATATCTTTAGCCATGATGTCACCACAATGTTGCCAGCTAGCCAGGCTGCTAGTAACTGGAGCAACCTGCCTCTGACAGTGAGCATAATGTCTCCACTGGATCCCACATATTCCTACTAAGCTGTCTGCATCCTGCTGGGTTGCATCTTATTATTAGATGGCAGGCTTGGGGTTAGAAGCAGAAATTGCCTTTTTCTTCTGTGTTTGCAGAGTACCTACCACACTGGGAACTGAGTCTATCACTCCTGATTCTTAGACATTAAGGTGATAAGTAAGAAATTACAGTCATAGAATTGTCATGGAGAGCAAGTGACAGCACTGACAACAGAGCAGCAGCATCCTGTCTCCCCTTCTTGCTGCTCATGCCTCACTATTCACTGGAGTACCTCTGTGATTCTGTACCTGCACACACGTGCAGCCACTGGAGCAGTAGGATTTGTCTCCTGCAAATTAGATGAGTAAGATCACATGGCTTTCTGCCAGCTAAATAGTTGTAAGCTCTTCATTTACAAGAAGCTTTCACTTGAACTTAGCTACCACAATCCAATTTACTCAATTTCAGTAAGGTTAAAATTGTTCTCCCTGCTCTTTCTACACTAACAGCCCCAGAACAGTATGTTGAGAAGATATAGATATGTCTGGGAGAGATTTTCAATTGGATGCGTTAAAATCTTTCCTTTTTCCCCCTAAGAATGTCCTAGCAAGAAAAAGTTACTAGTTGCAGACACGTGTTTGTCATATTTATCAGTGACTGAGCTAAGCTGATTTGCAGCCTTGAACACTAACCATCACTCTACTTTCAGGTTGCTGAGGACTCGATTTATAAACATGCCAAAAGCTAGGATGCTCCCAAAATAGAATATGCTTTAGGATTCAGCATAGTTAAAGCAGAACATAAGTGAAAAAGCAGAGAGCTGATCATATTTAGAGAGGAGTGTAACAGCACACTTGAAAGTAAGTCACCTAAATGTTGTATAAGAGGAGATCACTTGGATTTAGTGATGAAGGGACAAAGGAAAAGGCAGAACTGATGGTTAGCTGGTTGTGTACGGGATAGGAAAAAGAAGTGCATTTTTCCCAGCTTGAAGGATGTGTCATAGTTGTTAAATGGCCTCTTGAGCCTAAGCAGACTTAACAGTTGAATATTTTCTTTTGATGTTTCTTCATATAGGACGCTGGCCATCATAAACCTCTTAAATTTCAAGTGCTATTTTTATGGCCTCTGTATGATTGGAGTAACCTCACTTAAAGGATTACAGGGGTTACTTCATGTCTTTGTAGCCAAATGCATTCTGGTAAAGATCAGATTGATCTGAAGTCAGCTGTTATCTTTAGCTTTGATTGTTATTCATTCCCAAAACCTTTGTTCTTTGATTGTCACTAGGTAATCCGAAGTGCAGGCTATGTTAATTAGTAGCTCAATTATCAGCAAATGTGCATCATCAAATACAAGAAATATATCCCTGATATTGTTAGGAAAAGCACTTGAAAGTAAATTTAAAATAATAGTATTCACCTGAAGATTCCTACAATATTTTGCTGGTTTGACTTTAGTGTTTGCAACTGTTTTAAAGCTGAGGTATTTAAAAGAGAAGGCAGGCAGTGTGCTCTATTTTAAAAGGGATGAATGCTCTTTAAGTAAAAGAATGCACAGCCTAGACCAAAGCATTTGGACAAACTAAAGTCAAATTAACAGTTTAATATATTGTTGAGGTTATTCAGTGCCAGTCTATAGTAGAAATGATGCATACACTGCTTTTATATTAAATAGCACATTTCAGCTGATCATCACAAACATCTGAAAACACCATAGTGATTGATTACAGTCTTGTTCTAAAGCTTAATAGAGCTTCTCAGTGAAAAATACAATTATACAGAGTGTATTTTGAAAAGCACAGTCCAAGTGCTGTGTGATGAGACCTTTCATAGTATAAAGTGTCTGTGTATAGCTCTGCTCTCTCTGAGATTGCCTCACAGCACCTTCTTGTACCTGGGCCTGCCTCCTCACCTGCTGCCTGAGAGTCACCTTTTGCTGAATTGCTTCACACTTTGTACTTTTGAATAAGGATGCAGGATCCCCAGTGCTGTTCTCATGTTACCCAAGCCAAAGGGTGTATCCAGAGGAAGTTGTGGGTGGCAAAGGAGGAACATCAATGATGTGAAAGCTGACACCCAGATATACTCAGGTTTACCTGCCACATCTGTTTTTAGAAATTCTTCCTGTGGGTCCTTCCTTTAATCCCAAAGGTCTCAGAGAAAGGATTCATTTTAATACACTCTAGCTTAAGCTATTTTATTTCAGAAAATAATTACACCAAGAAATTGTTCTCATATATTACATTAGCTAGAGCAAAGACATTCAGTATTAAATTTGACTGACGAGGTCATCCTCTGCCTTATGGTCTGTAACAGGGAAAGATCACAGAATGACTGAGGTTGGGAGGCACCTCTGCACGTCCTCTAGTCCAACCCTCTGCTCAAGGAGGGTCACCTAGAGCAAGTTGCCAAGGACTGAATCCAGCGAATTCCTGAGTATCTCAAAGGATGGAGACTCCACAGTATTTCTGGGCAACCTGTGCCAGTATTCAGTCATCCTCACATGGAAAAGTATATTCTGATGTTCAGAAGGAGCCTTCTGCACTTCAGTTTCTGCCCATGGGCCTCTGGTGGACTGGACACAGTGCTCCTGGTATGGCCTCACCAGTGTTGAGCAGAGGGCCAGGATCCACTTCCTCAACCTGCTGACAAGGCTTTGCCTAATGGGCCCCAGGATACCATTAGCCCTTCTTTCCAAGGGCACAGTGCTGTTCAACTAAGCATCCACCTGACTTCCAAGGTCTTTTTCTTCCAACTTGCTTTCCAGCCAGGGTGAAGGATTTTGCTATTATTGTTGAACTTGATGACGTTCCTGTCAGCCTATTTTTCTAGCCTGTCAAGGGCCCTTTGGATGACTGTATAACCCTCTGTTATACCAGCCACTCTTCCCAGTTTGCTGAGGGTATACTCTGCTCCATCATCTATTAATAAAAAAGTCACATGGGACTGGAGGAATACTGCTTTCCATCTTGTGGATAAGGCTCGTGCCAGTGCCAGTCATTGCCTTCTTCCCTGGCATTCCAGACCAGTGGCACAATTTGAAAAGTAAATTAAGTTTTTAACACCAGGAGCTTGGAGATAACTGGAGCTTTATATGTTAAAGAATAGGAGGAATTCCAGAAATGTAGCCCTGGTATGTGAAAGCCCTAGGAGGTAAATGGCCTGAGCATATGCAGCAACTTATTGCCTCATTCTGGACTGGACAGTGGTAAGTGGAAAACATAACCAAACATACCAGTTTGTTCCTCATTGGATACCAAGACCCGGGTAAGTTCTGCTTAGAAATGAATAAAATTCTGCTTCCCTGCTGTTTACCCTCAGCTCCAGCAAACTCTCCAAGGTGTAATTATTCAGGCCTTTCTCATGTGAGCTGAACAGCCTAAAGCTGCTCAAGCTCCCACAGTGGGAAAAGCAGGCACATACAGACAATGCAATGAGACAGGGCAGGGACCAAGGGAGGCTGAGACATGAAGCACAGAGCAGTGCCAGCAGGCACAGGCTCATAGACACAGATATCTGGCTACACCCTCTTCATTTAGTCAAAGCAATTCCTCTGCTGCTTATTAAACTGATTAGAATGTATTACTTTTTAACAAAATTATTGCTTTGATCTTCGGCTCAATACAAAGGAAATAAAATAGTGAAACAATTACTATGAGATAAAATTAGAGACTGGAGCTTAATGAAAATGTAAAGGTTTCTTTCTCCTGGTGTTTAATTAGGGGTTGCATCTCAAACAGAGGTTCCTATACAAACAGCACATTGAGAGTCAATAAGATAGCCATTGTATCTATTTAAATAACGAATTTAAATCATCCTAATTCTGGGCTCTCCAGGTCCTCAAGCTGTCTTTACAAGGTGTCACTTGACACCTTGAGAGCAGAGAGTGAGGGCTCCTGGTTTCTTGTTGTAAGCAGCATGAGAAACAATGATCCCCAACCTCAAGTCGAAACCCATTAGCTCTGCTTGGTTAGACAGGACTTGGGCACAGCTCTGCACCCTCATGGCCTTTCTCTGCCTCTTATTCACCATGCCTTCTCTATGGCAGCCACACTGGAGGTCTCTGCTGCAGGTTTCCATCAGTTATTTGGGGTGAAAGCATTTTCTAGTGTGGTGAGACCTAAATCGCTGACATCCAAGAACTAAATCTTTTTAAGATATAAGTAAAATTAAAAAGAAGCTTATGTACACATATGTAAGGGGTACTTGGTTAGACAAGGTTAGAACAGCACTGTCATAGGCTTAATGTTTCAGAGGAAATTCTGATCTCTAGAGGCTCCACTCCACCATTTGATATATAATTACTGTTACAGCCTAAGGAGGAGTAAACAACATCCACAAGCTTCATGTGGCTATGTCAAAGAAATTTTCAATCTATCAAAACTTGCAGACCAATAACAGAAGTTTTCAACCAAGCCAGAAATTGAGAGGGTGGAAGATAAATACTTGAATCAAATCTGTGTGTCTATAAGATAGCTATAACTCTTACTTTCTCAGTATCAGCTACAAATGCAGTGGCTCTAAGTTACCTTCAAGGAAAGTACAGCTAAACAGAATAAATATAAGCAAAGTATTTCAGTTGTGAAGTTTCAATTCCAGCTTATTTCTGTCTTTCAAAATAATTAAACAAAAGTTTAATTCACAGAGTTAATGTCACAGAGGTTTTGTTTTTCTCAGAGAGCAGAATAGAACAGAACTTTGAGCTAACAGTCCAGAAGGGAGGCATTTGCTTATGTAGGAGCACTTGTGCCTGATCAGTCAAGCAAAAGAGCACAATGACCTCAGACCATCAGGACAGTTTCGGTTGTAGGAAATATGACTAGATTCATTGGGGAAAATTTACTAATTGTTCAATATTGTGCATTCCTGGTGAGACAGACTGAATCCATACTCAAAACCTGAGGACAAAGTTTCAATAAGATGTAGTACTGCTGAGAAAGAATGACAGCAGAGATGGACCAGCTGCTTGGGCCTATCTGATCTGTTACTAGTGACTGAAAAGTAATGCTGGATATTGCACTGGTTTTCACCCAGTCTCTCTAAATTTATAGGTATAGAGAGCCATTGCTGCTGAAAGTACAGAGAACTCAAAACTTTAAAACATGTGACATTTTTAGTATCTGAATAATTGATAATTTCTAAAAAGACAATTTGAAAAATTAATCTGGAGAGGCCACAATAGCACCTGGGACTCTGATTATTTTTTCCAGCAGTATTTCCAGCTTTGCTAGCTACTTTTCTGTCCCGCTCTTCATGACCCAGAGGAAAGTCACAGAAAACAGACACTTAGTACTCCACCTAATGGTTTACAATTAACAAATAAACCAGACTAAGGAACTTGGAACTGAGGTATGAAGAAGTTAAAAAATCACCCAAAAACCCCTAATGAGCCCTTCAGGTAGAACATGACCATATCCTTGCCAGACTTGGCTTCACATCTGGTCCAAGATGAAACTGGGATCATAACAGTGCACACTGGAGAGGTTCACAGAAACTCATTATCCTCCACGATGTACTGCTGGGCTTGTCTATCTGGAGAGGAAAACAGCCACATCTAACACTGCAGGAAGAACTTATCCAGTTTAGCCCTTCCACATATAGTACAGCCTTTTCCCAGACCAAGTGCTTCTCTATATGCAATTGTGAGCAAATGCTATAATTCATTGAGCTAATTAAATAGAGGTATTTCCCATTATTACTATGGAAAAAGTAGTTTATTAATGCATTTTGTCTCCAGGGGAAGTTTATACTGAATATTTGGAATTATTTTTTTACAAGGATCGGTCAAACACTGAAACAGACTTCCTAGAGAGGGGTTGATGCCTGCAGTAGAGTAGAAGGCATGTTTAAAGGAGCATTTGGACAGTTCAGTTATTAACTGTATTAACATTTTGCCATCAAGTAGTCAAACAGACTAGATGAATATTGTAGTTCTCTTCTAATTGAAATCATTCTATTCTATGTTTTATTTTCCAAGAGTGATGGTAATATAAGAAAAATCTGCCTTTTCTCCATGAGAAAACAATTGACCAAATAGTGCCAAGAGTACTGAAATGGAGTAAGGTTAGCAGTGTCTTGTTGGGATTATGAAGAGCACAAGCCTCTTGACTTTTTAAAAGAGGGTGTTTGGATTAGCAGAGGAAGAGAGGACTTGAGGGAATGCTAAGAATGCTGTTAGATCTCTGAAGAAGTTTGTCTCACATTTGTTTAGTTCAGACATGCAGTCTCTAACCTGCCCCTGTGCAATATGTAAAGTTAGAAGATACAATACACTTCTGTTTCACCTTTCTAGAGATCTTTTTTTTAAAATTAGGGTCAATCACAAAGTAGACAAATTCAGTACTTTGACCTGAGAGCAAAATCCAAAGGGGGTCTGAATTTGTCAGAGCCTGAGAGAGTTCACAGATCTGGGTGAGGTGTTTGGGGTTCCCCAGGAAATCACACAGGGAAAGTATGGCACAGTAGAAAGGGGAGCTGGCTTCACTGAAAATGGGCACAGCAAGCAAAGGGCTGCCTGAGCCAAGCCAACAGAACAGTTTTGGCTGTTCAAAACCGGAGAGAAACAGGCCCAGCTAACTGTTAGATAATTCCAAATCACCACTTTTGGCTGATTTGGAGCAAGGAATTGAACCCTGTGATGCAAGCCTTCATGATCCATTTGAGCTATGGAGACCTGCTGCATGCCAAAGATACTTTAGGAAATTCCAGTCCCTAGCAGACAGAGTCCTTTTTCACCAAATAATTTCCATACACTACTGGCTCTCAAACTAAAGACTGACATCCTTGAATCCCCTAGAGACAAAAAGGGAGTTGAACTCTGTGGTCCCCCAGACCCTGATTCCTGCTCCATGGGCTGTTTATACATTTCCTCCAATGACATATGCACGTTAAACAGTTGGTCAGGACAGTAGCCAGTACCAGCCTTTTAAGTCAGTGCACCACTTATTCTTCCCTACTACCCCTGTTCCAGCCAACACTTAATCTTTTTTAATCACAGCTATAATAGGGAAGGAAGAAAGCCAGAGACTTACACCGCCAAGAGGGCAGGGTGGTAAAAATTTGACTCCTTTTAAGCAGAGAAAGGGGCTGAAAGTGTGTAATAGGCAAGCACTCCACACAATAGCAACCATTTTGGAAGAAACATATTCTATTATTTGTATTTTAAATGTGCTTCAAGGATGCTACCTCTGGTAGGTTAGCCTTGGCTGGCAGTCAAAGTCCCACCCAGCTGCTTATTCTCCACCCTCACATACCCAATAGATAGGATAGAAAACAGGAATAAGGATGCTTATGTGTTGACATAAAGACGGGGACATCACTTAGCAATTTCTGTATATGGCAAAACACATTCCTCTCTGGGTAAGAAATGGAAAATGGGCACAAAAATTGTCAGGGGACTGAGAGAGTTGGACTTGTTCAACCTGGAGAGACATTACTGAAGCTTTTTATAAAGGAGGCTTATACAAGAGATGTAAAAAGGCATTTTACCAGAGCCTGTAGTGACAGGATGAGAGACAACAGTTTTAAATTATAAGAGGTTAGATTTAGATTAGCAATATGACAAAAAATATTTATGATGAAGTGGTGAGACACTGGAACACATTGCCTGGAGAAATTGTAGATGCCCCATTTCTGGAGGTGTTCAAGGCCAGTTTGGAAATGACTTTAAACAAACTGATCTAGTGGGAAGATATCCCACATGACTCTGTAGATAGAGTGCTTAGTTAACAGTGAATGTTTGTCTAAATGCAATAAAACTTCAGCCAGTGGCATTTGCTATCCCAGCAAAGGTTACGGTAGAAGTTCTTGCAGGTGAGGCTCAAAAACAGTGGCAGAATTGAGGGGGGAAGAGTTACTGAGTTTTGCTTGGCCTCATGTAGTGCATCCCACCGTAGTGGAAGCACCCATCAAACTCCCTGCTCCTGCCCAGGCCCTCCATATTGGGAAGCTGCAGAGCTGGACAAAGAGGGCTTTGGTACATTGTTTGAGCTACAAAACCTTTGAGCTGAAAGACCATGTCTGAATTCCATGCATAACCCAAATGTCCTGTGGAAACCTCTGCCTCTAACAGTCCTTTCTGTCTTTTTTCTGAGAGCTTGGAAAGCTTTGTGGGTGCTTGTAACACCTAAAGAAGAAGGTGAAAGTCTATCTAAAAATGAAACTTCATCCTTCTTTGTGGGTGAAATGGAAAGCTATTACTTTTTGTGCTCCTGAAGGCTGCATTTCAGAAAAGATCTGCATTGTCCTAAAGGCTTGCAAATAAATTGCTCTGTTTCAGGTTTTATTAGAGTCCTGAGGGTCAGTAGGAAGCTACTAAAATATTTGAGTAATGCTGATTAAACCTAGTGAGTGAACCTAGAGGAATTCAGAGTCCAAATGAAGATCACATAAATATTACTTTCAACTTCATAAAACAAGCAAAAGAAGGGCCCTGGCTTCAGGTTGGACATTATGGCTCGGAGGGAATGAACTGCTGCTGCATCTAGGCAATGAAGAATGCTGGGCACACCAGAGTGCCCTGCTGAGCCTGCCACTGGGCTGACTGTAAACCCTTGCAGAATCAGGTAACAGAGGACACTCAGCACAGGAATACAGGTGTCATTGAGGCTGTCTCCTACAGCCCTTCCCACTGGGATCCCTTTAAAGGAATGCCACGCACAAGGGAAAGGGGAGGACAAACGGGCCATTGCAAAACAAGAACAAAGAAAATGCTTGCTCAGCCTGTGGGCATACAATCATATCCCCAAGTTATAATCTGGTTCTCCTCACCAATGAATCTTTTCTGCAAACATGATCACCTGCTGTCCTATCCTGGAGACAAGGATAAGGAGTTTAAAAAGTTACACTGGTTACAGAAGGACCTTTAGGGCTGCCCAGCATTGCAGTATCAGCATTCAGTGAGCTGCTAACTTTGCATTCATTAGTTGATAACACTTCTCATAATTTCCAGCTGTTAGAGCCTACAGCTAGTGGCTTACTGAAAATTCCAGACTCATGCCTCCTAGTGAGCCTTGGAAAATGCAGCCACTGTGTTTCGGTACAGGTTGTGATCTAGAAATCTCCATGTCTGCCTTACTTGTAAAACCTGTCACCTCAGATCTGCTGTTAACACACTGCTGACACATACACCCAACTCCTGACAGTGTTACCAGGTACACCACAGCTTAGTGCATGAGCCTGACTTCAGAAGCTGTTTTTGAAACAGTGAAAGTTTGAACACTACACTATTTTGTCCCTTCTACTTTTATTGCACCATTTATATCTATGTTCTAAAAATAACAATAGAAAACAGTAATCACTTGTTTCTAGTCAGCAACTGCACTTATAAGCCCAAACCACAGAATTTAGAGGACATGTCTGATCAAAAAGTACTTCCCATTTTCTATTTCTGAGGGTAAAAAGCCTTGCAGACTTGCATGAAGGAAAAATACCAGAAATATATGTGGTTTTTTTGTTGTTATACTGACAGTTTCTGGTATCTGATACCTAAATTCACATTTGTTATCAAGTCATTTGCTCTAGCTTTGTTCTAGCAAAGAGGTCTCAGACATCAGAGAAGTGTCAAATGTGCAGAAATTCCCAATGGGCACAATTTCTGCATTTAACTCTGGTACCAAATAGCATTGCAGAGAAAAAGGAGGGAAAAAAGCCAAAATGGGTTTAGTCTGTCAACTTCCCTTAGAAGCCCCAGCCCAAAGGGGAGGGTCATTCATCCCTGTGTAGTTATCTACCTGATTTCAGGGTGTGCTTTATTTACTAGGACCTTTTAGAAAAAAAGATCTTTTAGAAACCTAAAATAGGACACATAAATAATGTGACTTTTGCCCTCTATAGACTATAGGCTGGAGACCTGGACAAACAGCACAGATAAATCCCAACCTTCTTTTCAGGTCAACACTTTTTTGGCTGCACTATCAGCTTTCATAAATCCTAAAATGACGTTACTTATGGCCTTTTGCCAGTGCCTCTGTGTTGCAGATATCACTTCCCTATTTTTCTTGAACACCAGGAGCTCCTTCAAATCCAGGTTTTACAGTCAGCATCCTTGTCATTTGCCCTTCCCCCACAGAGGTACCTGGCTCCAGACCTCCAGCCTCTCTGCCTAAATAACAACAGGACTGAGACTGGGGCCAAGTGGACCACAGTGGGTCACAGAATCATAGAACAGTTTAGGTTGGAAGGGACCTTAAAGATGATCTCATTCCATCTCTCCTGCCATGGGCCACACCTTCCACTAAACCAGGCCTTGAATACTTTCAGGGATGGGGCATCCACAGCTTCTCTGGGCAACCTGTTCCAGGGCCTCACCACTCTCACAATAAAGAATTCTCCCTAGTGTCTAATCCAAACCCACCCCTTCCAGTTTGAAGCCATGTACAGTTTGAAGCCCTGTCCTGTTGCTACATGCCCTTATAAAAAGTCTCTTTCCACCATTTTTGAGCCCTGTTAGGTACTGCAAGGTATCTTCTCTTCCCCAGGCTGGACAATCCTGATTGTCTTAGCCTCTCTGCATAGCAGAGGAGTTTCAGCCTGCTGCTCATCTTTGCATCCACACTGCATAAACCAGATCATAAATGTCCTCTGCAACTTTGTGTCCCTAAGAATTGGGACAGCGAATAGTGTTTAACTCAAAAGCCTGAAATAACATGACTTAAGCACATAATGTGATTTCAGCAGAGTAATAAGTGCAAGTGCAGGTGAAATATCTATGCAGGAGGGCATAAGGGCATTGCTGCAGGAAGTAAGACTTGCTGGAGCATGTCAGGGGACTGAAGAGGGGCCAGACACTGCACACTATTTTCCATCTTGCCTGTGAGGGATGGTCTCTGGAGCATCATCTTCCCTTAACCATGCCAACCACCAACTGGCATAGCCCAGGCACAGATGGCAGTAACCTGCCAACTAAGTGACATGTCCAGTGCTTAAGTTTACTACCAGATGTTGTTTTTTTTAGCTATGTGGACACAGAGTCTTATACCCAAACACCCTCCCAGAAAAGGACTGTATGTGAGCAAAAGAGGGACTAACTCTAGAAGTGCAGATAACCTTTTAACCCCAAGAGCCCAATCTTACAGATATTTTTGCCCTTTCTCCCTCCCTCCCTCAACTTCCTATCAACAAAAAGTGAATAACAGCAAATCAGGGACAAAGCAATCAATTCTCTGCAGTCCACAGAGCATGGAGAGGACAATAAGCACTAGGAGAAAGCCTGTCCAGAAAACACCAGTTCTCCTTCCAGAAGGGACTCAAAGAGCATACAGGAAATTCTGCTGCAAACCCTACTGTGAATAACAAGGGCAGCCTCCAACACGTGAGACTGACCCCTGTGCTCTGTCATGCTGTTTTTAACTCCACTCCAGATGTACAAAGGCCAAGGGGCAGTAACCTGGATTCATTCCCACCACACTTCTGTATTCAGACATGTAATTTAAGCCAAACAAGTCAGGAGCTCTGCCATCCCTGGATTCTACTGCTAATAGAGAGATATGAGATACAGTTTTGTAAGATCTCCCTAAAACCTCAGTTAGGTTAGTTGGAGAAGGATAAATCTCTAAATGAGTGGTTGATTTTGCAGTGTTTATTATCCCATCAAGATATTTTTCTGAGAATGACCATAGGTGAATTATGCAGAGCCAGCAGCATGCTGCACATAAACTCACCGGTGTATATGGCCCTGTAAAGAAATGAGACCACAGACTGTTTCAAAAAAAATTAAAATTGGTCAGACTTTTTTTTTCCAGGCAAAATTTAAAAGACAATCAGAGGAAAGGAAGTGAAAGTCTCTTATACAGTCCCATTTTTTGTAATTTGAAAAACTATTAGGAGTTGTAGGCAAGTAAGGCATTTACAAAACCCAACACTGTCTCTTTAATGAAAAAAATGCTGAATAGATTTTGCAAAAAGTTTTCAGCAGTCCTTTGCTTAGGACCACAAAGCAAAGCTAAGTAGGTTGCTCTGTTGCAGGTCGGCACAGATTCCCTCACCTGGTGTCACTTATAAAAAGACCAAAAGAGGCTATTGGTATTAACAGTGAATAAAACATGTGGATGTTCCCTGTCATTTTTTGATACTGTTAATACAAAAAGGTTTCTAGAAAACAACAGAAATCTTTTCAGATGCCATATCCACTGAACTGGGGCACTGAGGAGCTAATGGCTGTGAGAAAAATCAGGGAGGCAGAGCAGCACTTTGGGTGTGAAGGTTTTTACGTTTTTTTTTTTTTCCTCTTAATGTTCTCAAGAAAATTGTGATGGATTAAAGAAATTATTTACCACAAGATGATGGCAGAAGAAGAGTAAAACAATTACTTCAATTATCATAAACAAGCCATCATTTGTTAGGAAAAATATCTAGCTAGTAAATTTGTTTCAAAATATATGTAAATTTCTTCAGGGCGTTTGTTAGAGTATCTGTTCATCTATTCAAAGATCAGCTGCAGAAAATGGCCTTGTTTGAGATCAGCAATGCAAGACCTTCATCTCCAGTGACATCACAACTCAACAAAGACAGGAGTGTTTGTTGAGATACCATAAGCTAAATGTGTCCTTTTACTCTAAGTCACATAATACAAACATTACATAGCTCACGAAAGACAGAAACTGACCTCATGGCTGTCTTACTGACTTTCTCTGGACCAGATTAAAGCTGTCAAAACAGTGCCCATGTAGAGCTCCAGGAACACAAAGATGCCACAAACATGTTCCAAGAAGCAGGTACACATTGTCTCTGCATGGAGAAATAAATCTTCAGGCAGTGTTGAGAAGACAAGACAAACTCTGTGTGCTGTTGATGCCCAGGGTACAAGCCCTGCAGAAGGTCCCTGGGGAGATCTAACCTGGAGATGCTGCCAAGCCAAGACAGGGGCTGCTTTAACACTTGCCAGGAAAACATCAACACTCTGGGAATCACAAATCTGTGTTGGGCTCTCTTTATGCAGGTTAGATTCCTGTACTGAGTACAATGCAGCCTGACACCCAGGCTTTAGGTTTTCATCCTCCCAGGCAGCCTGCTTGCCTTTGGAGAGGCAGCACTTGCAGCACCAGCTAAATACAGCAAAGGAGAGGTGATCTGGTTCCATGCAAAGCTGCCACATGCCACGAACAACCAAGTCAAAAATATTCTGTGAAAAACCAGCAACTTTCTGAAACACTGGAAGAAGGTCATTTGCAGCATGACTACAATCTACATTTCACTTGATTTGAGACTGAAGACCAGCTGCAGTGCTGATTACAAAGACTGAGGCTGGCCAGAAATTTTATTCCAAAACTTATTCAACAGAGAGTGTACACTTTGTATGAAAAATTTATATGATCTGAAGAGAAACTAGAGCATGTTTCAGCCAAATACTTTTCTGAGTACTCTTTAAAAAAAAAAAAAAAGCATTTCTCTTTTGGAAAGTAAAAACAGATAATTTTGACCAAGGTGACTTTCCTGGAGTTTGTTTGCTGAGAATTGAAAAAAAAAAATCTCACTGATGTTTATGAATTTGGTATTTATGTATTTTATTTTTAATTATCATTTTCCATGTAGAGAAAAGAAGATTTCACCATGTCTAAGTTGGCATTCACTTACCCAGCAGCCTTCTGGTCCTCTTCTCCCCAGTAAAGCCCTTCTTTCTCTTCACTGTCTACATCTCAAGTTGTCAATAAAATTGTAGAAAGTACAGACCAGACTTAAGGGGAGGCTTTCTTCTGAGAAGCCATGCGTTATCAAAAGTAATACTGCAAATAACAAGAACAATGGGGGAAGAAGGAAACATACATGCTTTGGTCCACATTTCTTACATCCTTCTCTCTTATCAAGAATCACCACTAAACTTTCCTAAGCCATGTATCTATTTGCAGCTAGAAACATTGCAGCTCCCGAGGTTCCTGGTGCATACATCTAACTTCCATTTCTATAATTACCATTTTCAGGATCTGTGAAGGCATTCTGGCACAACTTCAGCTCTCAAAAGTGTAAGTACAGGGAACACTTCAAGTTTTTTTTCAAGGACTCAAACAGTGAAAGCTATATTAAATAGAAAGGATTTTAAATTCTGCAGCAGTTGAAAATATGCAGAAAGTTTAAAAGTGCCATGGGGCTAAATGTTATACAGATGACAAAACACATGTACAGCAGTTTACCTAGTTTGAACAAACATACTCTGATTTTCTAAAAACTATATAACCAGCATACAGCATGACCTCTTTTCTTATGTTTCATTTGGCTGAGAAAGCAGATAGCTTTTGAAACATTATACAGATCTCATGATCTTTCAAGCAGTCATTCTTTCAACAGCATCTGCAGTACCACATCCTGACTGAGGTCAGATCCCAAGGGACATGCTCTTCCTTGCTCTTTCTTCAGAAAAGCGTCCTCCATCTTATACTAAAATGTAAAAGGAAAAGTGAGCCCTTTCTCAGTGACACTGGTAAAGAGGAAAAACACTTGTTCATGACCTGGGTCTTGAAAAATGAAACCAAATGAATCCTACAAGACAAGTTCTCTCCCTTGGGAGCAGGGTGAAACACAGTCAAGGTTAAAGGCTGTTCCTGCTGCAAGAAGCTTGGGTTAGACCCATGGTATGGTAGATTACCCTTGGGCAGCAATATTGAGGAGGGATAAAGCTCTAAACCACAACATCAGAGCACTAACATCTGGTACATTACACATGGTCCAAGACAAATCTCAGCCCTGAACAAATTAATGATATTTTTTTCCACAAGATTTTATTATCCTGATTTTCCAAAGTCTTCATTTTTTTCAGTTGTGGCTTTCTGTATCGTGGAGTGAAAAGCAAGGCTATCTTTTCCCATCACTTGGAAGACTTGTATCTTTGAATGTGCTTTCATTTAATTCTCGTAAATAGCACTACTAGAAGAATTACCTAGCTTAGCATAGGGAAGGTGCTGTATCAGACTGCAAAGTGTTATTAAATCCACCCAATAGCAACAGTGGGATGAAATTCATCAGTTCCCAATTCACAGCAGCAGAACATCAAATGGAAACCAGCCAGCAAACATGAAAGCCCATTTAGGGTGATGAGGTTCCAGTTAAAGGATATTGAGGCTCAGAAATGATACGAGCTGAAAAGATTTATGCAGCCTCTCAGCACATAACTGAAAAAGGTACGTGGCATGCAGGGACTAGCAGGCGCTTTGGGGCACTAAAATAAATTTCCTTTACTTGATCATGTGAGAATCTGGAGACAATCCTGTGATTTACAAGATATGACACAGCATTAATCACTGAAAAACAGCAAAAAATAACTCAAAGCAACAAAAATCTGACCGAATCTACAGATTAGAAAGTAATTGCTCACGTCAGAGGGCACATACACACACACACAGAGGACAGACTTGGAATAGCAAAGGTGAAAACAAAATCACAAATTGCTATTTATACCCTAGATTATAGTTTCTCATTTACAAATTATATATATATATATATATATATATATAATGACAGCTCATCAGTATAATAGATTTCAAATGGTTGCTCAGCCTAGGGGAAGGGTCACAGCTAGGGTTAGAGTTAGGGCTAGGATTAGGGTATTGGCTAAGGTTAGAGTTACGCTTAGGGTTAGGGTTCAGAAAACCACAAAGCCCAGAGCTCCAGTGACTCTGCAGCTACAAAAGGCATGCCCATGGGAACACAGGACTGCCAAAACACGGCTCCTTCCACACCTTTCTGCTTGGCTCCAGTCTCACCTTCATACAGGTTTCAGATCAGCCGGAGCTCACAAACAAGGGAGCAGAGTCAGCAAGTGATACCATAGGAAGGTAATGGATCAAACTCTGCACTTTATGACAGCAATGCAAGTGCTGAGAGGTTCCAGCAACTGATTTCCACATCCACAAGACGACAAGCCCCTTGGAAGATCTCTACTGGGAACACTGCTCTAACCTTCCTTCCCCTTCTCTTTCTAATTGAGAAAAATAAAATAAAATAGTTTGAATAAATTAAAGCAGACATAACTAGAACCAGAGTGGAGGCTGGTGATGAGAACCTGCTGACAGTGAAGAGATTAAAGGCATCTATTAAACAGAAGAGGAGGATAACAGAGAAGCAAAAAGAGGCTTAAGGTGTGAAAATCTGCACATCTCTATATTTATATAGATGATATTAGTGAGATCTAAAAGGAAAGAGCGGAAGCTGGAAAATCCTGCACACATTTCAGAATGTGGCACGTTCCCAAACATTATACTATGTATGAGGTTTTGACACCTTCAGCATCTTCAGCAGGAAAGAAATTTGCCATAAGTATTGGAATCTGTGGATCTAGTCAACTGACTAAGAGCAAATGACAGCTGGTTTTCTTATCAAACATTATGTAAAACACTAACACATAGGCCTGCCATGTTAAATCCTCCCTTGGGGTACTTGGCCTGTGTAAGCCAAAAGCAGCTTTTGCTGAAAGCAAATGAACCTAGCAAATCTATCTCACAACTATGTCCAAAAGCTAAAACACTAATGAGGCTCCAGCTGATGCTGCAATCAGCTACAGCAATCATCTGGCTGCTTGGCCTCTCTTCCACTCAGGATGTTTTGGGTGTAATGAATTTATGTGACTGGGAGAAGGTGTCAGGAAAAGCTCAGGTCACTTGTCTGCAGCAGCTCAAATTTTCTGAAAGAAGAGTCCTGCTGCACTGGGAATTCAGCAAGTGGGATAGTGTTGGGATACCTCCCATCATGCACAGGTCTGGAGGAAGAAGGAAAAGAGGTAACAATCTCAGGTGCTCAGGAGGTGAGAACAGTGCTAGAAGACTCACTGCAGTAAAAGGGAAGAAGGTGAGAGGAATATTCCATCTTATTTCTTGGAGTAGAAGGTAAATTGAGAAGTTAAAGCCAGGTATTGAGGAAGGGAGCAGCAATGTGGTTTCCACACATTTGCAGGAAAACCATGATCCCAATCACCTCTGGAGGTACTGGGGAGGAGGGCACTGCTCCCTTCTGGGGAACACCTTTGTAGAGTCAGGGTAACCTGTCCCAGACAGCCCACTAGACTGTGGGGTCCCCAGTCATTCCTCTGAGAAATAAGGGGGTCTTATCCCTATTCCTCCTTTGCTACAACAGTGTTTATGCAGGGCCTCAAACACCAGCAGCAGAGGTAGAACAGAGCCTCACTCTCCCATTTGAAATCCTCATCTTAGACCACAACAGTCAGATTATTAACTTGTATGTTTTTTGTCAACAGATCTCAAGCCATCTATTTATTCTCAGTTCACAGATACAACAATGAATAGGTAAGAGACTTTTCCTAAAGCCAGAGAGGAAGTGAAGAGACTGTGGATGAGCCCTGTTTGGGGACTGCCAGGCTTCTTCCTCTTCAGCTGGGGAGAACACAGCTCAAGAAAAGAACCATCTTTCTTCCACTTCTGTTTTCAGGCCAGTTTGCATATCAGAAGAAACCAAAAGTGGCAAGAGGAAGCCAAATTAAGCCTGAATTTGTTTTGATATCAACGATACACCTTTTTCAATGAACTCATGCTACTGCTTTGATGATTAAATATTTGAATGGAGAGGAACCAATTGGCAAGTGTCGTGTTATTTGCAAGTGAACACACCAGATCTTTTACTGCACTGAGAAAACAAATAATCAGACCCCCAAATTCATGTACCTTCCCTTTAGCAAGAGCAACAATGTGTTGTTACATCAGCAATTGAAATATGAGAGGGTGCTTGTGTTTATACTCAGAGAAGTCATATACAGATTCCATCTGTTCAACATTTGGAGCAAATTTGCAGTGATTACTCAGGCTGAAAATTGCTTTGGAGTTTTGTCTGTTGTGGCTTGATTTGAAATAAATCAGCGATGCAGTGCCTCACTTCTGAACACAGACACACATGTCAAAGTGACAGGACAGCAGATGAACTTTGCCTGCTCTGATTTGCAAGACAGGTGCTGTTGACTCTCACATGGTGGTTTTCTCAAACATAGGCTTTGGAGAAATTCAGGAAGAACTAAAGCTGCTGCTGAGGCAAGGAATTAATATCCTGGAGCTTTGCCTCTGCAAACTAAGAGTCATTCCCCCTTAGACAAAGTCCATCTTGTGTCATGGGTTCTGGGACAGAGCCATCAATAGCCAATGTCACACCCCAGAGTTGCAGCTGCACTGCTCAAGCAGTTGCCCAGAAGTCTGACAGAGGTATCATCAATTAAACTGAGCAACAGATGATTCCCAGCTATTTGAACTCATCAGGTCCAGACTTAGATCCAGCCTTTGAAGCAGCAGTCTCTTGCTAAACAGGACAGCCAAGAATTCGGATCTCAACAATATCAAGAAGACTTAAGAAATTTGGAGTTTCCTACAGCTTTGCTGACTGGGGTCTATGTCAGAGCATTAGAGAGATGAATTTCAAACTCAGTCCTTGATACGACCAAAGAGGAAACCACAAAAGAGAAAAATTAATTTCAGTCATTCAAATGTAGTTGAATATGCTCAGCTGCAACTTCAGGGAGAAATCAGAGATGAAGAATTTAGCTGATTGGATTTTGAACCAGAAACAACTCCCACTAAAGTGCCAGATGTTCAAGAGTAGTCACAAATAATAAGGGTTAAGCCCTACTCCACCATTATCCAATCCTTCAAAATCCTTGACTGATGGAAGACTTTTTGCAAGAAGGTAAGCTATTCTTCCAGCCCGGCATAGCTTGGGAGATCAAGTGGAGCAAAGCAAAAAGACTGGCTACTCCAGCTAATAAATTAGTAGGATGAGAGAGTGAAAGCATGAGCTGCTCTGAGAATCAGGCTAACTATGTGGGTGGCAAAGAGATCGAAATCAGTTGGAGGGAGTCAGTATCGTTACCAGCCCCTGATCCTCTGAAAAAATTGTTGACAATGATGCTGCAGCCAGGGAGCTTTGGAAGATGAACAGCTTGGCTGGTGGAAAAACCTGTTCTCTGGCCACCCACACCATGGAAACCAGCAAGCAGTTGGTTTCAGAGGGATAAAAGGTTATTTCTATGGATGAAACACACTCTACAATTAAGGGTGAAGTGGCAAAGTTAGGCATCGAGTGAATCCTAGCTAACACCTGGTGACTGCAGCATGACTTGTGAGACACTGACACCATGACACCATCTGTTTATGATTTATGCTGAACAGACTGCATATAGAAACAGATGGGAGGTGTCAAGTCTGATCAGAATTGTTATGCTGGTGATTCCACAGCACATTATATAGCTGACAGCCTTACTTTCCCACATACTTCTATAAACAGCAAAGTGTTTATATTCATGTTACTCAGGGAATCATTCTTGATGAATCCCCCACTGGACAGAATGCTAAAGTTATACAGGAGGGACAGATCTTTATTATTATATTGTGTGTCACTTTGTCTCATTCAATATTCCTAAAATAAGGTCCCAAAGTATCTTTTCTAGGCTAGTTCTAGAGGTAAAGTCAGAAACTTGCTGAGACTGCCTTTAAGTTTTATTTGAAGTGACTCTCAGACCCTGCTGTTCTTTAGCACTGCCATCCCTGCTATTACAAGGCTCAGCTTTACAAGGTTTCCTTTATGCTTTCATGTCTTCATATAGTTGTAAAAGTTGAGTTTTCATTATTGTGGAAGAAGATTATACATGTAATTCCAATTCAAAATAACAAGTCTCCACTGGAAGGAGACTCCTGGACTGTCTAATCTCTCACTTGAAGGAGGATTGTTTCCAACACTGGAATAGGTCAACCATGAATTTGTTGAACTGGAGCTTGAAAACCTCCAGCTTAAAAGACTGAAACAACTTCACTGGGCAGCATGTTCAGAAGTCAAAATCCAAATATAAAGACTTAAACCCTACCCTGTATTTTCCAAGACTGATTTATGATTTTTAACACAAACACCTGGCATGGATACCTTCAAGATGATTTTTCTAATATAGATAATATACCATAAAGCACATATTCTGCATTATCACTGTCTGTGGACTTCCCTCAGTTATAAGGAGATTCAAATCAATAAATATTAGATAAAAAAAGCAAAGATGAATACTACAGGTGAAGGCAACTATTAAAAACTAAACTGATTCAAAACTTAACTTTTGTAGGCGTGCAGAGGCTTTCTAATATTTCCAGTTAGCTAAGCTGAAAAGATATGGTTATGAGAGACCTTCCATCAGTGTTCAGATTTTCTTTACCTGATTATCCAGAGGTGTTCTCTAAGCAACAGTGCATTCACAACTAATTTCAAATAATAACAATAACAGTAATAATAATAATAATAATAATAATAATAATAATAATAATAGTAGTAAAAATAAAATATCCCCTGAGATTACCAGGCTGCAAAACTACTGTGAGAAACCACACCAATGGGCAGTGTGGTGCCAAGCATGTTCTGCCATTGCTTTCCCAGTTTCTGATCTGGGTACAAATGTCACTGTGTGATATGGGACAGAACACTCTCACACACAAATCTAGGGTAGTCCTACCACAACCAGAGGTGCTGTGTTTACATTAAATGGGTGCAAGGGTGAGACAAGGCCTCTCATCTCACTTCCACTGCTCACTGAGGACATAAAATGTCTGTGGCTGTGAACATCTTAAACTCTAATGCACCTTTTTGCCAGTCAAGAGAAAATAGCTTTCACTCATTCCAAGGGACTCCAGCTGATTGACATCACCAGGGTACTGTTCACTATAATTTTAAGTATGAATGTATGTGCCAGACCCTCAAAGTACAGGTAAGTAAAATGACAGAGATATGGAACGTGTAGCACAGATAAATCTGGCCCCCTTCCCCTGGAAGCAAGGGGATCCTGCCAGTGCTGCTCCAGGGCACAGGACCACTGGTGTTTAGCTGCAGGTCCCACTGCTACTGCAAAAGCAGGCACCCGACCTGCTGACTAGCTGAGTGGCACCCAAGAATAAAAAGCAGCAGATTGACACAGCAAGTCATTATAGAAACAAACCAAAAAAACTTTTTTATTTCTTCCTTAAACTAATCAGGTTTTCTGAAACTATAGAAAAATGGAGCATTGTACCACTCTGAGCTGGCACATCCTTCCAGGATATTGTGCCTTGGGGCAGTGCTGCAGTAGGAATCACCAGTGCTACATGTACCAGCCACTGCACTTCCATGACACCAGACACAGGGATTGTTTCATCGATTGTTTGTAATTAGTATATAGGTAAGAAAGAGTGGATTAAGAAGCAGCCACATTTTAGGTTGAAGGAGTTTTTCACTATTTTCCTCATGCCCTGGAGAAAAAAACCCTCTGTAATTCCCACCTGTGTGGGACTGTGTGGCTTCTCAGTCTGTCCTGCCTTACCTACTTGGCATTAGCAGAACTGATCCTGAAAATCACCTGCCAGATCAGTCGCATTAACTTCCCAGGGCATGATCCAATTTTGCACAGTAAAGATGCAGAACCCATCTGGCCTGAAGGCAAAAAGATATGATAGAAGCATGAGGTCTGGCAAGGAGGACACTCAGTATACTCTCTAGGAGCTGATTCCTCATTAGTCAGCACAGTGACTGGTTTGCAACTAGAGACAGAGCCAGGGGAAGAAGCTACTGGCAGAGACAGTTTCCCCATGTGTTTAGGGCAGAGGAGGGAATCTGTGACCTTTGGAAAAATGCCTTCTCTCTGTCCTGTTTCTGTGCTTGGTGCTGCTGCTTGATTGATTCCCTTCTGCTCAGCCACAAGACTCCTTGTGCTGGTGGGCTTAGAAAAGAGTCATGTTCAATGCTCTCACTGCACAGAGCTGGGGGCGTGTGGTTATGGTAGCACACCCAGTTTGTGGTTCAGGGAGCAAAGCAAGCTGCCCTTCCTCCAGCATGATCCAGTTCCCTCAGTTCAGCTTTACAAGGCCTATACACAGGCATAGAGGTACAGCACAGTCCCTGGACACCAAACACAAGGACAGCCCACATTACACTGCAAGAACTTTCCCCAGCCTCATCTACTCTTGTCAGGCATTTTGCAGGCAGGTCAGCAAAGCAGGAACCCGACTAAAAAGGATTTCAGACTTGGCCAAGTGTTCGAGTAGAGGGGAAATGCTTTCATTTCTTAACTTTCCCTTAAAATAATGCGCACGATCTGTTCTGGGAACACACACCCAGTGAAAATCCCTCTGGAGACTGCCTGCCAAAGCCTGTGAAAATCCCTTCTGGGAGCTGTGTCCGCTATTTCAGACACAGCCTGTTCATAGGAACATAAATCTGCTGTCCTCACTGATGAAGATTATTCGAGCTGGATTTAATGTGCCTAGGCATATCTTTCTTAACTTAGCTCAGATAACCACCTGCTACTTCACGTGCATTTGTTGCTCAGTACAGATCTCCAACAGAGTCCTCCCTGCTGCTGGCAGCTGCACTGGTCTGCACACTCACCTTTTCCCCACTGCCTGGCACAGTCTCAGCATAACCGGTGCTAGGGAGGAAGCCACTGAACTCTGCTCTGCCCAAATATTTTACCTTGGGATTCTCTTCTGTTGAAGCATTTGGCAATGTTGTCAAATCTGGAGCGGAGAATACCTAGTGTTTAGGTAAGAAAGTAATAGAATACAGCATAACTCCCTAAAAACATAATAGAGATGACACTTATAGAAACTTAACATCTGTAAAAAGTTCCCTCTCTATATGATTTACAAGAGAATGGGTTTCTTTGCTGAACCTCTTACTGGAAGACCATATGGGAGCTGTTTTGCCACTGAAGTTTAATTTGGGGGTCAAAACCACTGAAGGAACATTATGAATTCTATAGGTGATCTCCGTTACAGTAATTCCTACAGTAAAGAAGGGAGGTGAGAAGAGCAGGAATAAACCACGTATGTTAGCACTTCTACTGGCAACTTGTTGGATTGTTTAAAATCAAAGGAATCCCCACATTTTTTGGGATGTCAGAACATTGGCACACAGAGACCTTTGTAAGATTTGGCATAAGACAACACATTTTACCCACGAGTAGCTCGTGCTGCCAGCCACTCCAAACACACTCCCATCTCAACATGCTGCTGGCACCAACTCCACCTGGTGGAAACAATCTCACGTCCCAGCTGGATTCAAGTTCTCTGAATGCAATTGTTATATGTAAGAACTAGAGTCTGCTAACATCCTTGGTGAATTCTTAGTATTAAAACCCCCAAAATCAACAAGTGCTTGGTGCTTTCATATCTTTCTGAATTAACTGATCAGAAATCCATCCTAATTCTAATGCAAGGGTTTAACTCTGTCCATGTTCTTTAGAATTTATCCCTTTATCCATGTATATCAGAAAACCAAATGCAAGAAGCAAAGTTTATCCTATGCTTTCATGTTTTAGATAATTTACATCAATTAATTCAAGCTGATTTAGTTTATCTAGTATGATATAGAGTAGATTAAATAACCACAGTGAAAGATTATTTGTGTCTCTTAGCCAAGGCTCCTGGAACATGTTACAAGCATTAGGTATCAGACTTCATGTTCACAGATTCCCCCTAAGGGATGATCAGATATCCACCAACATCTTATGTACACATAGTCAGAACAGAGGATTTCACATGGTTGGTGCAGTTCTGAATCCACTATTTATAAGGCTCACAACTTTGAGTTGAAGCAAGACTTCATAACATTTTCACCTTCAAACTGAAATTCTACCCAGTGGGGAAACTACCCTGTCAGCTGCTGTTGCACTCAGTTGTTAACTACCTTCACTGTTAATGCTTTGCTTCATACCTCCTGTGTCATTTCATTTCCAAGAGATGATGGGCTTTTATCATCCCTTCAGCTGCCAAGCAAAGCATACTCTATTAGTATAAGTGTCACAATGTGGATGTTTATCAGCTGAATAAATTATTGCTTAACCTTTCCTTTAAGCCAGCCATATTTTTATTACTCTTGCATTCCGATTTTCTAATTGACAAAGAGGAAAGAGGAATATAGCTGATATCTACACAAGACAATAAAGTCCAGCATACCTTGCAGGACCTTGATACTCAAACCTGACATTTTCCTCTAACTGACATTTCTGCTTCTCTCCTAATACTATTACCAGCAACATAAACTGGCATGTGCTTGGAAATCCAAATATACAGATTGCAAGGTGGTAGAATACATGCATTATTAAAACAGTATTTTAAAGAGCTAAAGATCTGTTCACTCAGATGAACTAATATAAATCCTGCGATTCAAGGGATCAGAAATTGTCATTATGAGTTTTACTGAATCCTCTGGTCAAGCAAAAAAAAATTATTTGCAAAAAAAGGTTTGATTCATTTAGTCTGGGAACCAGCAGCAACATCAGGATTCCTTTAAATCACCCTGTGTGCTAAATCCACAGTGTTCTAGGTTTCCTAAACATTTGCTGAAATCAAACACATTAAATTCTTGGAAATATCTGGAAAATACCTAACTTTATTTTTTGTTCAGAACTTTTCAAAATAATCTAAATGAATACCCAATGCTCAGATATGCACAGGTATCAATAGCCACAGGAAAGTTCATGTAATGTTGTGTTAGCGAGTTTATGAGATTGCTGGCATTTTTCCCAGTAATTCAGTAATTTTATTATCCTAGTATGCTTGTTTTTTTGCAATAGGCAGATTAAACTCATACTTTGTGAAGATACATCAAAACACCTTCATTAGAATTCTGTATGATTCAAAGTTTTTCTCATGAGTATAAATCACTGCAGTAGCTATGATGGTTTAATAATACCAGAGATAAAATTCGTTGGCAAAACCAGAATCTGTTAATAGAAAAAAAAAGTATCTATGAAAATATTTGTATTTTCAAAATATATCACCTAATCTAATAAAAAGAGTTGCTTTCTTTCTACCAAATTTTGAAAATGTCTTGAGTCACTTTTGGATCATTCAAATATCACAGATTTTTTTTGCAGCAGCAGCAAAACAAAAAGGTAGCTGCAAACATAGTCCTCAGAGCATTTTTACTTCTATTTACATCAAACATTTCCTTCAAAATTACATGGAAGTTCCTCTAATTTTATACTATTCTCAGTGTAAGTTTTCCTAGAAGACAGAGGCTGTAAATTTAACTTAATACTTGGAATAATTATCTACAGTTGTAGTGCTCTTTCATCAAAAGTAAAGATGTCATCCATTTACTATGTGAGTGGAACAACTAGCTTTTTTATTTTAGAAAAAGCAACAACAAAAAACTGCACAACCAAAAAACAACCTGCCAAAACAACCCATCCAAACAGAAGTCTTCTCCAGAAGAGCTTTAAAAAATAAATATCTTGTTGATTAGTCGCTCACTTCTGGAAAGTCATGTAATCATTATCAAAGTGTGTCAAGTGATAATCTCAGATGTGGCAAGCAAGTGCAGGCACAACTTTGATGCAATACCTCACATGCACAGCAAAACATCTTTCTGGAGTTTGTTCCAACAATTAAATTCTTCAGCCTTTTGCATTAGCTGAACTGCTGTGTAAGCTCACAAGGACACAAAGACTCAGCTGAAAATGCACTTGACATCTTCCTGAGCTTCCTCAAGTTTCACATCAAGTCAGGACTGTCCAGCCTATGGTTTTGGTGAGGGCACTGTACCAACACTTGCCATAATAGAGCCTCTATTACTGTTTCTATCTCAGACTGGGCATGAAATAATGCTTCAGACTGACTGCTGGGACTTCTCCCATCTCTGGAGTTTTATCAATACTGAGAAAATGTTGACAATTTGATAATGAACCATTATCATTTGGGAAAAATGAGAGGGAAATTGAAAGCTAACATCTGGTAAATAGAATTAAACATATTCTCTCATCACACATTAGATGTGCTCAGATCACAGAGTATCTGCAGCAGGTTTGCTGCTCAGCACACACATTTACATCACAGATTACAAAATTTTTCTATCATTTTATATCAGCATTTAGTCTGATGCAACTCTGATAGCTGCTGCGAAATTACTTGCTTACCAGCCACTGCAATACTGCATCACAAGTATGTAAAAATTCTAAAATCCTATGGCACTGAATACCTCCATGTTTTTTTAACCTCAAAATCCTTTCCCCTCCCAGCAATGCTCACCTAGTGACTTTTGTTTACAACTCCAGCACCAAATCCTCCCCCTAAGTAGGCCAAGATCTTGAGCATTATGTGACTGTGGAAACTCTGTCATCTTATTCATACAACACCTACTAAAACTAGTCTTCAACTATGTATGAGGACACAAGAATAGGCATTTGTTGAAAAGACTTTAAAGTATCCAATTTTGCACCTGAAAATCACATCAAATTCTTTCATGCAGAAAAGATTAGTTTTTGTAGTCCTCTCTAAATTATGTTATCAACATTATCTGCTAGTTAAGTAAAAAAGGGCTATGTAATTTTTCCAACGGTTGTTTTGGCCAAGCAATGTACTCTGTGAGTTTCAAGTTATTTATTTATGGAACTATCATGAAGTATCCACTCACTTCTTAAAGAAATCCTTAAAAATCCCTCAAACAAAAAACAAATTAACAGAAAGCAGAAAATTTATTTTTTTGCCTTCCTTTTATTCCAGAGGTAACCTGCCTGATAATAAGCCTCCATTAAATGTTAATAAAACAAAGGTTACATAATTCACTATCCAGCAAGGACTAAGCAGGATAAATCCAGATACTAATGATGGTTTGTTTGGGATTAATGGTAAGCGTTGGATTAGTTGAGGGCTTCTTGGTATCTGCATTTCCCAGCTCACAACAAAAACTCCAACTGCAAAAGGCTAGTGCCACCTTTGGATGAAAATTCATATTAGATCCCTCAGTCAATCTGTTTTTCTGTTCTGCTATTTGATTAGGTACTTTGTCGTGCTTTCAGAAAGTTAAGTAAGATTTAATCAGAAAGTTGTTTCCTTCTCTCTCACTTCCTTTTTTCCTTTTTTCTCCCACTCAACTCCAATTTTTAAGCAATAGAGAAGGAGTTCTTCCCTATTCTCAGTGCTCACATGATAGATCCCTGGAGTTTATTCTTGGAGATGTATCAGAAGGTCTATTAATTGTCATACTAATTGATTAAAGCCCATTTGTAAGTTATTTCCACAGAACTGTTAAGCATTTGAGGGAGACAAAAAAAAAAAAAATCAGTGAAACTTTTAACCGAAATGTAGGTAAAGGTTTATGTAACTTTGATTCTTATTTTGGTACTTCACACATTTCCAGGCTTGTCCTTATTTTACCTTGCTTCAGACAGCCAGAAATATCCTCATCAGTCATCAGACCTGCAGCACCTCATTCATCTCACTTAGAAAGGACTTCTTCATTTTGAAAAGCTGTATCCAAACGTGGTGTACAGCCTCTGGCTGAAACGGAGTTCACTCTCTTCACAGAGGACCATGCCCTGCTGTGTTCTGAGTTTGTGACTAGAACAGCATTAGTTAACACCCCAGTGGTTTTGGCTACCGCTGAACAGTGCTTGCACAATATCAAAGCTTTCTTGTTTGTCACTCTGGCGGGAGGCAAGGATTTGGGAGGGAACAGGGGTGGGACAGCTGACAAACCGGCCAAAGGGACATTCCATACTGTGCACCTTCATGCTCAGAGACAAAAATCTTGGGGTAGGGTATGGAACATCTTCCAGTACAGCCATTGCTCAGTCTGGCTGGACATAGGTCTGATCATGAAATATGGTGAGACCACCTTCCCTCTACCCTCCTTCCTTCACTTTTGAAGTGCCTTTACCTTGACTCAGGCATTTTCTTGCTTTTATTCTTCCTGTTGTGTCCCCCATCCCACTGCAGGAGGCGTGAACAAGAAGCTGTGTGGGTGCTTAACTGCTGGCTCAGCCCACATCAGGATTTGTAAAACTTGTGTCTCTGCAATAGGCAACATCCAGCATCTTATTCCTTAAGGCAAAATAGTATAGCATTACTGACAATCGAATCTACAATCATTGTTGGTATTAATAAAAAGTGGAGACAGTAAGCAAAAATCCCAGAGAGGCAAATGATACCATTCCCTAATTGGCTTTGGTTTTCCATCTCTGTGCGGGTTTTATAATTACATGTGAGCTTTATTTGATTTCAAGGGCTCTGCATTTATTTCTAATAGTAGTACTTTCCAGTCTTTATTGGATGATCCCCTGGAGGCCTTGTACTAAGAAAAGAACGTGATCAACCAAAACTTTTACTTCCTATGTTCAGACATACTTCTACAGCAACATGAAACAGATGCAATTTAATCTACCACACACACAGGCAAGTGACAACTTGAGAAAGACAGTCTGGAGTGAGTCAAATCAAAAGAAGGGACTTTTCTTGATGATTTCCCAGTGCAACCAATTAAGTCCACTCCCTGCACATCATGTGGCCTTGTTTTTCAATTTTTCATGATTTCTTTTTCCCTAACAATTCCCCTTATCCCCTTAGGGGTAAAAGGACAAGTGTTTGCTTTTGACTGAGGAAATGCTCTGACATCAATGCCCCCCTCTTGCTATACTATTTCTAAACCTTCTGATTGCAAAGCTGAGCAAAGTTTGGCCAGCTGACTTCTTTTGCTCTCTGCAAGTGCCTCCTACACTTGAGGAGAAAATTCAGGATCATCTGAAACAAGGGCTCACATACCACACATCAACACGTAACTGAAGTGATATCACTATTACTATGTGAGTCCTAGCATAACCATTTATTGGAGAAAAGGTTCATGCTTCCAGTTTTTTCATATGCCCCTACCACTAATGCCTGAGTGCCTCTACTCACCACCCAAGCGAAGGTCAGATGAGTATAAGAATGGTGTAGGTCAGAGGATTCCTGAACTCCTGACATGCTGGGAAGATCTAAAGAGTACCTAAAAATTGTATCTTGTATAACAGCATTTCTTATTCGTGTTATTTAAGTGAAAGACAGTCAAGGAAGTTAAGTGGACATGCAAATCTGCTACTAACTCTTACTTTCTCCCATTTTTATCCAAATGAAATTAGTATATATCCTAAAGGGAACTCTGGAGCTGCCAGTATTTCTGTCTACAATTAATAAAATGAAAATAAGCCAAAGCCAAAGAATAAATGCTGCTGTCTTCTCAGTTCAAGCTAAGTTTCTTGGACCATCTGGCACTCAAAGCCACCTTTATGCTTCCATGAACCCATGGCCATATGAAGAAGATTATATCCCAAGATAAAAACACACATCTCCAAACTGTGAGAGCAATATTAAACCATTTGACATGTATTTCATCCTTGTCCTGCTGACATAAAATGCAGCAGCAAGCAGGCCCTTTCTGCCAATACAACCCATTTATTCTATCACTAACCCACCACATGCCTGCAGTCCCTGTCCAGGCTGCCTACACTGGGGGCTGACATTCACTCAGACCTTGACCATACTCAGCTTTAACATCATGGTGGGATGCACTCAGTCTCTGAGAGCTGACCACTTTAGTGCTCACAGAGTGTGGACCATCACTAGGTTTTACCTTCATGACTGCAGCCAGCTAGTTTTAAAAGTAGTTACCTGATACCCACGTCAGGATTTTAATACAGAACATAAATCCCAGCAGATGCTGGAAAAATGCATCCAAAAAGCTGGGTAAATATTTGGCCAGAGGATCCAGCCTCCCAGGCTGGCTAGTTTAGAACATCAGCTGCAGCAAGAGAAAAATAATTTCCAGATTCTCATGAAGCAATTCATCAGAGCACGTAGCTCACAACTAATAAGCAACACTGCTGGACTTACAGTACCTCAAACCTAAGCACACGATTCCAAAACAATGAGCTTGGGACCATATCACATGATCTAAATTTCTGTACTACCTTGCCCACGAAAGCTGGCTCCATCCCCCCTAGCCAACATAGGTAGAAGCCAACAGGCTGACAGTGAGTTTTGCCTCTCTTTACTTTCCCTGACCAGATGGGAGTCTTCCCTTTCTTCAGCAAGCAGCTAGAACTGATGTGACTGCTGTGATCCAAGAAATGGCAAAGAAGAAATTCCGTTCAGAACAGGGGTATGGGGGGAACACTGTCAGAGCCAGCACCATCTCACCTTGCAGTCTCCCTGGGGCAGGCTCTGACTTTTCAGCAGCCAGATTAACACCTCCTAACCCACATTAACCTACACATCCACTCAGGAAACTATTAGGCCCTTGTCCAACACATTTAAAAGTGACACAGCTGCAAAGGGTACAACAATACCAAAGAGAAATGTCAGTATTGTGAAAGATACAAGTGATTGTAGACAAACGTACTCCAAAATTTAACATGGTAAGCAGTACAACTCTAAATAGTCAGTTAAGGCACATTGTAATAAAAAATTCAGGGACACAGAAATGCACTCCTTATGTGTGAGGCTGTAAGTACCAGCTGAAACCAAAAAATACCTTTCTCTTGGAAGTCCAGCAGAAATAACATGTTGCCCAAAACTTCAGCACTAACCCCCAAATTCTAGTGCTTTGTTTTAATAGCTTAGGCAGCCAAGCTCCCCCCATGTGCCTCCTTCAGAGCACACAGTGCCTCACGGTGCCCAGCTCAACAAGAGCAATAGGAAAGTCATGACTAACACCACTGAGATGCTTGTCTCACATATGGTTGCAGCTCACACTTCATTAGTGCCCGTTCCTAAACAAGTTTTTCTGCTGCTTTGACTTATGCTGGCTCATGCCTGCCTAGCCATATTGCAGACAACACGACTTACCCAACAGCACTTTGGTTCCAAGAAATTCCACATTCCACATAAATTACTTACCTGGTGAAAAATCATATGCTGGCAAAACCCTTTCAAAGGCAGTCATGGCAAATGGGATGTCTCATGGTCTGTAACACTGCTAATCAAGCACTAGTGGCTGACAGCACTGGATGTTTACACAGCCTGGATCCACTCGCTGGATCAGTGGGCCCAAAGGGACACTCTCAGGGTGGGCAGTCACAGACCTCTCACAGGTAGAACACTCCAGGAACTTGGGTATTTTATTCCTACTGCAATTTACTGCCAGTTAACACCAACTTCTGATTGCTCATCTGAGTGCTAGGGGGTGGGTGGGAAAACAAACACATCTGAGAACAGCTCTTCTCCGCCTTTATCTCAGCTTTTCATGCCTCACAGACCAGTTAGTCAGCCCACCCCAGTGTCCTGCTGAGGCAGTGGGTGAGGCAGGTGGCTGGGGTTGCATGGTAAATACCAGTCCCATCAGCTGCTCTTTCCTTCTTACTGCTTTTCCATTGGCACTCCATGTCTTTGTTTCCAGCTCAGTGCGACCACTTAGATGGGTCCTCACCCTGGTGTGAGGCACCCACAGTCCCCATCCCTCAAAGGATCCTTCCTCCGGTGTGGGTCGCGCTCCAAGAGCAGCTGCTCTCACAGTGTGGTTCCTCTGGCCCCTGGCAGCTGCCGTTCTTGCTCAAAGGCATCAGTACTGATGGCCACGGGCTGCCCACACCACGGGCTGCCCGTTCTGGGCTGCAGCACCATGAGGCAGGCAGGGCGCGTGGCCCACAGTCGCACATGGCCGTGCAGCGCCCAGCTGCTCTGCATCACACAGCTTAAAAGTGCTAGACAAACTATTAGGAAAAAGGAAACAAACCAAACAACAAAAGAAAAAAAAAGCAATCTCGGTCTACCCTTGCTCTTACAGCACTAGATAAGTCAAAATATTGAAATAATATTAAAGTAGAACAGCACTAATACTTCAGCAGTCTTTGACATGGAATTGTGGAAAATCCTCTCATGATTTACTTTGGATTTGTTTATCTGTTCTAGATTTGGGGTATTTTTCCCCCTGCAGATTTCCATTTGTTTTAGCACATATACCAATACTGGACTGCTATTGCTATGCAAATGGCTTCATTCACATTTCTTTTTATAGTAGCTTTTGTTTCAAAGGCTTGCATAACTTGCTAAGGAACTCACGTTTTAAAAATATACATACTGAAAACAAGTTAACATTTTCTGCAGGAGGTTTCAAATAACAGTACGAAGGGGAGCTAAAAAGGAAAAAAAATCAATTATCCTTTTAACTGGGGTATCAGAAGTGGGACCTTTTAAATGGCTTGAAGGTTGTAATGGGTGAGTTTGTTCAGACACAGAATACAATTTCAAAAAAAATGCCATTTCAGAAGGAAAAGTTTCCCTGGTTCCAATAATGTACTTTCCTGGAAAGAGACACACAAATATCCTGCTTTTCCAAAGAAGCTTCCTTCATGTCCACAGTGAACTGAGTTATCAATGTCCTTTGGCCTTCAAAGCTTCAGCCACAAACCACCCTGAGACACAACATCTGCCCTGCAGTCACAAATGCAGACCTTGGGTCTTGATGGTGCTGCATGTTTTAGAGCACAGAACATGGAACCAGGCAGGTGAACATGGCAGGTAAGACATCACCCAAACACACAGCCTAGACATATGAATTGGGTTTCTAGGACAAAGGATTGGTCTTCACTAATATCAGCCAAACTAGTTTTGATTTCTGGCCAGCTTGTATCACAAACTCTGCCTTTTTTTCTTTTTTGGTTTGGTTTTTCAAACATCAGAAAGGCCTTCAGTTGCATTTATATTGGGAATTCTTTTCAAACACATGACAGGCACAGACAAAGTGTTTGCACTGAAATTCTTTGCTTACTTTCATCTGACCATTGCAGGAGAATTTACTATTCATCTCTGAATTGCAACGTGTTCTACCTCATTGTTTTAATGATGTAGCTAGTAGTAACTAGCCAAGAGGATTCTGAAATTAGTTACTTCTACAGCTTCTGGACATGATGAAAAGCACACAAAAATATCTAGAACCTCCTTCATATTTTGCCATTCAAGATAGCATTATTATCTTCAGGAATGCAATATTCTGAAAAGACAGTTCTGCCCATCAAATTTCACTAGAAGTCATGGAAAATTAGACATGTTTTTCATTCCCAGAGGAATAGAACCAAGGAAAAAACTTCATGCTTCAGTGACTGACAGTCTTTGTAACTTCCACACATTTTGTGACTATATTATTGAGATGTTTATTCAATGAATTGCATGTTTAATCAGACAGTAAAGAACAAGCAGCAATGCAGGGGCAGACAATTTCATTTCTATTCTATTCTATTCTATTCTATTCTATTCTATTCTATTCTATTCTATTCTATTCTATTCTATTCTATTCTATTCTATTCTATTCTCCCATTTCTTGACTGAAGCATTCAAACCAAGGACAGCTTTGTCTCACACAGGCATCCATGCATCCCCAAAGAACAGCAACTCCTCTCCCAATGAACAGTCAATACCCCATAAGTGTTACAAGATAACCCCCAAGCTTTCTGATCTACTGAGACTCTACATCCTAATTCTGGCCTGATTTCAGAACTGCCACTGGCATTAGTGGAAAAGACTACAACAAAGTATTGAGTTGACTAAAACAGTTCACAGAAAAAAATAAAAAGCAGAACTGCTGAGTGTCCCAAGTAAACCAACAAGGTATCTGAAAGAACCAGAATGTATGAAACTGTAAACTGGAGTAAGAAATTCAAGGATGCTGCTTTAATGTACTCTTCACGTATTTTTCTCTTGAGCTTAGCCCCCTTAATTACGAAAAAATAAAAGCATTTGAGACAATCATCCATCCACAGTATCCATGGATAAACAGAGACTTCTAAGGGGAAGAAATGCACAAAGACCCCTGGAGACATGGTGCAGAAACCCAGATGATACCAAGGGAAGATCTCAGCTTCTCATGTTCTGGATCACATCCTCCACTTTCCAAATGCAGCAAGGGAGCACTAGGCTTCTATTCACCTACATGATATACCTGGTGTTAGTAAAAGCGTAAGTGCTCTTCTACCCACATACCACAGCAGATCATAGAATAGAACACTTTTACCCCCCAACTAAGAGGAAAAAGCCCAGAGGAGGTAGTTATGCTAAAGCAGAGTATTAAAAACATACATCACAATTAGGCTGAAGCTGATGATCCAGAAAGTAATTCTTAAGTATTTGCCACAGGAATATAATTAGTCAGCCAAGTAGGAATCTGCCTGTCTTCACCACTTCCATCTTTCCCCCGTCTCCTCCCTAAAGCACACAATTTATCAGCATAGATAGATGCCAAATCACACCAGATATTAGAGATGCTTTGCTACTATGTTGTTTTTCAGCTGCTTGTATAGTGACACAAGCTACTTACCAACTCCAGGGCTACAAATTTGCTAGACAATAAAAAAAAAAAACCTTGGAGTCAAAACAAAAGAGTTGACTTGACAATTTTCAATATAATGTAAATAATGCTACATTTCAGCAGTTTTCATCAGTCACACGAAAGAAGCCAAAGCTCTGTGTAATAAGCAGTGTGTGTCACTGCTAAGAGAGACATTTTACACTTGTACATACATCAGCAGGCAGCAATTTTCAAAGTGTAGTACCCTATTCAGAGATTTCCCTGCATCTTCCCTGCATCTAGAGTGACAATACACAGATGATGTGGCAGAGCACTTGCAATCGGAAATCAAGGCTTAAAGAAGTATACGCTTGGGAAATTAGCACTGTTTTAAATGCTATTTCAGAAAGCTGACTGAATTTAAAAAAAGGCAACCTCATAATGAAAAGTCATTTAACATGAGGAAGATTTTTCAGTATTGAGCAGCCCAACTATAAAATTCTCTCTAGTTCTGGATTTCATACAATTACATTGCATATGATTGAACTATCCAATTAATAATTAAGTGGCAGAATGGTATAATCAATATAATGAAATAAAAAGCAGAAGTAAATATGGGTTAGTCCAACAAGTTACACAAGGCTGTGTATTCAAAACCAACACTGTATATTCAAAACAAATATACAGACTGACAGTGACAGTGGAGCACTGCATTTATTAAAACTTTATGAATAGACAAGAAATAGTCTTGTAACTTCCTGTTATTGGTGTCAACTCAGTATCAGTTGATAAGGTGGAAGTTTCTAAGAATACCCATGATTTGCCTTCAGTGCTCTTCTGCATATGTGTCGATACTAAACCTCATTTTTGCTTCTCTCCCCATGAGACTGCACAAATATTCCACTTGTAAGCTGGAGCCCCTAACCCTGCCCTTAGCCATAATCTGAAGTATGAAACAAATAAATCACCCCACACAGAACACTTCATAAGCAACTTGCAGCCATCAAACCTAGACCTGCAAACTCTGTGTGTGATCAATGAACTAACTTAATTCTTTACGATGCTGTTCATAATCCTAACCTAATCTCATCCTGGAAAAATACATACACCATTATCTTCTTCTGACATGACAAGCTTGCAGAGGCTGAAAAGTTGGCCACTAAAACTTTCCAAAGCTTTAACTCATGCTTAATTCTATGGAGAATAATTGACAAGACATCCATAACTCTCTCAAGCAAAGCAGAACACCACCTCCCTAAAAAAGTCATCACAATTTTGGTATTTCTCCTTCCTTCCATGTTGCCTAAAGCTCTTTCTTCACTCCATCTATATGGTATTTCCAAACCAAGAATACCAAGGCAGATATCCTTTCCTAGTTTCAAAGAAATGCTCAACTTTAAAGAAAACATATTGCCCCATGACTAGATGAGATATTTTAGAATCATTTCAGCATTGTTAGAGCCTATGTTCTAACAAGAAAAGGAAAATTCCATTCAGAGATCAAAAAATTACTGTATAATTTGGAAACTGTTTGTTTCTTAGAAAACAATCAGTGGAACAGTCCTGCCAATGTAGGAGTAAAATTACCAGAAGCAATCAAGTGTTGTACTCTTAGGTCTTTAACTGACTTGTATGTACAGCTCACACAATGCAGTCTCTAGCTGTTTATGAGATCATGCACATACACATTAGAAATACAATCTTCAATTTTGTGTTTTAAAAAAATGCTGTAAATTACCCATTTCCATACATAAGCTTAAAGACACTCATTTTTATATGTAAATACCAGCAAGGCTACTACTCAAATGTTCAAAATGTTCAGTCTTTGCAATGGGCTCCTTGAACAAAGAGCTATGATTTCCTTCACTGGATAGTTTAATACTTCCACACCAGTAGTCTTTTTTTTCTCAACTGGCTTTTTGCATCAAGTTGTCAGCTATGACATAAAACTCACATACATGTGAAATTAACACTACACATTGTAACTGCCAAAGGCAGTGCACAATATTGCAGGAAATAAAATCAGTAATATGTGGTAGCACGACTTAAGTTACTTTTTCATAATAATTAGGTTATTCAAACAGTTAGACCAGACTACACAGAAAGGACATTAGGTGCAGTTATACAGGATGAGAGTGTCATGTAGACATTTCACAGCTAATCAGTTTGTAGTATGGACTACATACATGCTATCCAACTTCTTCCAGTTCAACATTAATTTTATTTTTTGCCTCTCCATACCAGAAGCAGAAGAATTTTACATAAGGAAAAATATTAACTTCTAAATTAAGTTCAGTCCTTTCAATTATGGGCTATTCAAATCACTTTTTAAAAATTCAAGAATTAAAAAAAAACAATGCCCAGAAGTAACTAAAATCATATTTCACACAACAAAAGTAGTATTTTGACACTCCTGAAAAAGAAATCAGAAAATGAAAAGTCACACTAAATTTCTACAATAAACACTGTGTTAACTATTCAAGTCATTAGTACACAGAAATGCAAAAGCTGTGCTGAAAAACTGTTACCATCTACTCCAAAAGGAAGCAGATTAGGATCATGGTTTGCAATATCAGAGTGTTTTTTGACTGCAACAGAAACTAAATTTAGACCGAGTTACATAAAAAATACTAATAGCCTTAACACTTTTAATCAGCATAAGAGGTTTAGAGATACACAAATGATTTAAAGTCTGTTGACTAGTTTTATACTGCTTTTGCAATATTGTGCATTAGTAAAATCAGGGAGATTATGAAAGAAATACTAAAGCATAATAAAATTACATAAAACATGAAAAGCAGGGTGAAATGCAGAGTGACTCCGAAAATTAAGAGAAATTTTACCAGAGCATGTCCAAAACATAACTTCGCCATAGATTCTTGCAGCATGGAGGCTACTCTAACCAGGTAATGCAACCCAAGTACCTGGCAGGTTCAGAAAATAGGTTGGACTCTTTATAAATGCAGTATTAACTTGTGTGATGCTACAAAGGGCAAAGAATAAAACACTTACTATCTTCATACTGTTGCAAACTGCTGATCCATGACTAGCACAACAGCACAAAGCAATCTGGCAGCCTTTCAAATACCAAGTCTGGCACGGTGACGGGCAATATGCTCCGCCAGCTGTGCAACTCCTTCAGGAGCTGCAAAATGGCAGAAAAAGTAATTCCCTGATGATTTTTTCAGAGAAGCTCATTACTATGTCTGCAGAGCACCTGCCAATAATTTAGGAAGCACTGATTATGTAATGCACAGGGTTTTTCTCTCCATTGAAGTTAGACAAGTTCTGTGAAAACTAACAAAGATACAATATTACCCTAATAGAAATAATTACTTGGATACTCTATACCTGTGGCCCCAGACATGTAGTAAAATTACAAAATGAGTGACAATGTTGTCACATCCAGTATGACACTTTTTGATATGTAATCCACACCATGAAAACATTTTCAGTTTCATATATCGAAGCATATGCAACAGTCTAGTTAGATAAATGTGGGTAACATTTTTTTATTGGCTGACCATTTTTTTTAATTTGACAGTTCACTGCAGCGGCATCAAAAAGCACTCCTGAGAAGCCTGTTCCTATCATTGTGTCCTAGGTAGATACAGAAATTAAATGGCTGACAGTCCTACTAAGTTTTAGGGATGATTAAGTTCTAACTATGTCCCATTTTTTCTTTTCAAAGATCTTTCTAAATCCTCTTGTACAGTTTTGCTACACAATTTGAGTGTTACCGCTGATAAAGACATATTACCTACCCACCTCAGGATTATTTTTGAGGAACTTTGGTACTAACAGTTGAAATGAATACATTATAAAACTTATAAAGACGGACTTAAAGGACTAAAATCCCCCCACTTTGAAGCAACTGTTTTAAAATAAAGTATACTGGAAAATAAGGTATAATACCTGGTCAGTTACATTTTTATTCTTTCTACAAAAATATAAACAGGTGGAGAGGAAGCAGTTCTCTGGATTAGATTTAACTGCAATGGTTTTACATAAAACTACAACCTTAAACACCTATAAAAGGTTATCCTTCAACCTCTAGGCTACTAATAATCTCTTTTCTTTGCTAGAACTCAGTGATCTAAACTGCCTCACTCCAAATTAGAGTTCTTGTTCTTATTTACAGAGCCGTAAAGCACTTGAGTAAATGCCTGTGCTGTGTATCACAACATGGTTCAGAACTGGTGAGACAACTAAACAAGACTTCTTGCAGACAAGGCAACTGAGTTAAGTAACAACTTTAAGAAGGTATCAATGAAACCACTTAAGAAATCGATCACTCCAAGAGCTGTTGTTTAACAGCTGTGCTGCTAAGAGTTCATTCTTCACACCTACATATGCCTATAAACTAATTAGCCACAACGGAAAAAATATTTTTGGTTGCATCTAAAAATAAAAACCTTCAACAATCTGAAGATGGAATTTTTATTTACTTGCAAAAGTTCTGACATCGTTATTGACATTAAATGTTATGCTTTATTTTCTACATCTTAAATACCAGCAAGGGCTTGGTAGCCACTACTATACAATATGATGAATGTTCTCCATTGGTTTCTCATGTAATTTTCCAGAGTCAGTTTTACAAAAACTGGTATCAACCTTGGGTCAAGTTCAACAGAAAGCCTGTGGTTTGGGTTGCATTATTTTTTAATGGAAATACCTACCATTGCAAATTTATTTACAATGATTTGTCAAAAGTAGCTTTTAGAGAAGTTTTTATCACTTCTAAACAGCTACACTGAAAATGAAAAAAAATTAAGAAAAGCCTGCACAACTGAAGTAATGAATTTGTTCATTACCAAAATTGGTGATTGCCAGATTGCAGTTACAAACTATACTTTTTGGCAGATGCTTAGCTCATTATCATTGAGCTATTGAATCACAGATACAGCTTGTATCACCTAAGAAGATTATACAACAACCGGCAGGTTTTTACTGCCTCAAGCTCATAGAGCAAACTTGTTTCTTCTGACCTTAAGAGTCTGCATGTATCCTTCTCTTCCAGGTGAACAGTTACATGGCTTAACTGGAAATTCAACTAAATAATGCAGGAGTGTTTTTTTGGATTTTTTACTTCTTATCACAGTGGTAATACATAACCTATCAAAGACAGTAAAACTTGAAGTTCACTGTATTAAACAATCTCCCAAATACTTGTAACTATATTAGTCTTCCTCACCACTGTGAGGAAGTGTTAGATCTGATAGGAAGGATCTTCCAAACTGCAACCAGTCCTCACGAGTTCCTCTGCCAGAAAACACTAAAACACCCTTTACAATACAGAATTAAGAATTTTATTAATGTAATTAATATAGTTGATCTGAAACAACAAGCTCTTTCATCCTTTGGTTAATACTGGCCAAGCAGTGTGATGTGATGTACATTAACCGTTCACAATATATACTGCTTATCATGCCATTTTAGATCATCCAAATAATTAAATTAAATATTTGTCCTTCCAGTACCCTTCATGGAAATGAGTTTCTACAAAAGCTTGTGGAGTTATAACGGAAGATTTCAACTTCACTGGAAACAAAAAATACTCTTAAAAAGATGATTAATGCTCACTTCAACTCTGGCTAACCACCCTGTTCTGTACTTCCTCTGAACAAGCCATGCAAGAAGATTCCCAAAATAAATGCTGGTGGTGCAGGATGGGCATGATCTGGCAATATTCTCTTGCAGCCCAGAGAGCCAATTGTATCCTGGACTGCATACTAAACAGCTTGGATAGCAGAGTGAGGGAGGGGATCTACCCTCCACTCCGGTGAGACCCCACCTGAAACACTGCATCCAGCACAGGAAGGACATGGATCTATTGCAGAGGATGGCCATGAAGATGGTCAGGGGGCTGGAGCACCTCTCCCATAAAGGTAGGCTGAGAATGTTAGTGCAGTCTAGCCTGGAAAAGAGAAAGCTATGGGGAAACCTTAGAGCATGTTACAGTACTTAAAGGGGTCCTGCAGGAGAGCTGTGTAGGTGTAGAAGACCTTGTGTATGTGTACAGACAACCTTGTCCCCATAAGTCACCGTTGGACTAATTACCAAAGAAGAGGAACAGCCTTGTCCTTAATGGGTCACAGCTGTGACTACTAAAGTGTATTAAAAGGGGTGGTCTGGGTGGTCACAAGGATCTTGGAGGAAGAGGGCCTAGAGAAAGAGGACCTTGAGGAGGTAGAGGAGCCCTAAGGAAGAATGAAGGCTCTAGAGAGATACAAAGAAGACCAAAACAAGGCAGAAAGTTGCTGCAGTAGAAGATCTGCTATGAGGTCAGTCTGAATGGAGGCAGAGCCTGCTGTTGGAGCCTGTAGTCATAGTTGAGCTGTGTGAAAGCCTCTGTTCAGAGTCTGCAAACCAATACTTGCAGTCACAGCCCAGCAGGAAATAGCCACAGTCAGAATCTGCAGTTGGACTCCACAGTGGGAGCTTGGTGTAGTCAGTCAGGATGGCTAAGCTCTTAAAGGAGAATAAACTGGGACCCTTTTTGTGCTGTTGAATGTGAGTCTGTGTCTCGGCTCTAACAAGAGGTCTGCTGCAACAAGCTGGAAAGAGATTTTTATTTATTTATTTTTTTTTAATGAAGGCATGTAGTAATAGGACAAGGGGAAACAGCTTTAAACTGAAAGAGAGCAGGCTTGTATTAGGTACAAGGAAGAAATTCTTCACTATGGGTGGGGGTGACATACTAGCAGAGGTTGCCCAGAGAAGTTGTGGATGGCTTATCTCTGTAAGTGCTCAAGGTCAGGCTGGATGGGACTTTAAGTAACCTGGTCCTAGTGAAAGATGTCCCTGCCCATGGCAGACCACTGAAACCAGAGCATTGATCTTTAAGGCCCCCTCCAAACCATACTATGCAATTTTGATCTTTGTATTTTATCTCTTACCTTCTACTGAGACTCTTTTTTGATTAGGTAAGACTTAATACTGTTTCAAGTACTTTTAAAAATAAATGTCAAAGGGCAATTTTATAGATTCTTTTCATCTAGTTTCATTATCCCATTTTGAACTCCCATTGGTTACTTACAGTCTTCAGACCAAGAACTGCAATTCTTTTTTACTAGATGCATTTCTTTATCAGATTTGAGTGTGAGATCACCTTCCCCAGCATTTCCTTTTCAAAAGTGTGAAAACATCTCTAAAAGCCGTGAAACAGAATGTCATGCAACATTCAGATCCTTGCAATAAGACTACTTTTGACAAAGTCTCAAGAGCTCTTAGTAGTTTTTGCAGTTTAGGAATAGTATTTCCCCATTTAGTGCTCCCCAAAGCACCCCAAACCATGTGCCCACTTGTTCACTCCTTCCTTCTCCTCTCTCCACTGATGAGAAGAACTGGAGTCACGAAAAGTGAAAATCATGAGTTGAAATAAGAACAATTTACCAGAAACAGCATAATGAAATAAGAAAATGAACAGCAACACCATTAATAACAAAAGTGTACAAGGGAAGTGAGCGATTCCCATGTGAATGCTCACCCCTGCACCAAAAGGAGCACAATATCTGACCACAGCCAGGAAGGCATCCCTTCCCCATTCTTGGAAAATGACCTGAGGTGGCATGGAATAACCTCTGGGTCCTGGCCCTGCCCATCCTGGCTGCTGCAAAAATAAACCCTGTCCTGGCCAGTACCAGATTTAATGGTTTTTCCCCAGGCAATATATTCTCTTTTCCTACCTGAAGTATTAATACTAATTAACATTAATGTCATGTCTTATCAAATAATCTTGATTCTGTACAAAACAAGTATTTTAGGGTACAACCATCTATAACTATTATTTAGCTATATAATATATATATTATATATATTAAATATATATAAGATTTCTGCTTGTTAATTCCTAATGAATAGCATTGGACTACAATTAAAAGCTGGTAGAGGTATGGGAGAATTCCTACATTTCCAAGCAAGTTGTAGCAGCAAGTAGATCTCAAATACTCTCACAAGACCATTGTTCTGACAGAATGCTGGGCATCCTACCTTGCCATTAATGGTGTATTTTGAGAAATGGATCTGGTTAAATCTAAGTATTGTTGAAGGACAGAGAAAAATTTCAGCTTTACTTTGCCTCCAGACCATACTGCCAAAGTAAAATGATTAAATATTAAACTCTCACAAACAATGTTATTTAACTCAGGGTAAAGCTATGTTTTGATAATCCTAGCATTAAATACTCTGCTGTTCCTGTTATTTTTTTATCACTAGAGTTCTGCTTCTTCATTTTCTTCATCTTTTAAAACATATCTTTGCATTCTACTACATAACTACAGGAAGCAGAGACTACAAAAGCTAGGATATTCCCACAAGTACTACAGATTTGAGGGATGGAAGAAGGCAAGTTTTCACCTTTCCTGTGTCTCCACATACCCTTGGCTCTTCCTGTCTGAGGAATCTGAACTATCCAGGAGCCCTGGAAGGAAATATTTTTAACTGGTGAACACCAAAACTAGGTTTGAAGTTAATATTCTTGCCCTCAGGAGCAACAAAGCACAAAATAAGAAATGGTACTCTTTGTTACATTTTTACTGCTAATGAAGAAAATGTAGAAGCCCGACAATACAACTTACAGATCACGGCAGTACCGACATTTCGTAAATGTAGCTCAGATAAAAACAAGAACCAGACTAATAACTCTGAGAATTATACAGAGAAGTTCAATTACTGAGTAAAGCAAATCATAGTTAAAAACTTATCAGGAAAGCAGAATAGGCAAAATTAAATGGCATTGGCTTCAGGTGCACGCTGCTTTACAAGCACTAAAAACCCAGCTGAGGAGCACGGCTGCCACACAGCACCAGTGGAGCCTGTGATCCACCTTCTACAGACGTCCAGAACTCCAGTCCCAGCACTCAGCTGGGAGTGAAACTTGCATGTCAGCTTTCTAGGTCTGATTTCACACTTCAGACACATGCATGCTGAATAGACTAAAATAAGTCAGCTGTTTTCCTTACACTTGAGCCTCTTCTTCAGTCATGGCACTATTAGGGATTTTCTGTCAGCACACACTAGAATTTAGTGACTGATAACATTAAAATTTTGTGATCCTAGGTGAATTTGTATCAGTTGGTTAGAAAAACAAAATTTACAGAAAGGTTTATGATCACACTGTGTTGTCTTTATCCCCCTTTTTTTAAAAAACAGCAAAATTTTGACTTCCTAAGGGATTTTTTCTTTATTAATATATTCCATGCAGGTGTACGTGATCCCTTCCCACCATAAACCCACAAGGTAAAAATCCTAAGGCAAATATGATTATGTACAAAGTAACTCACTTTATAAAAGTTCACTAGTATCAGCAACAGTAGTAATACAATAGTATTCAGCAACAAGTATTCAGCATCATACAGATTTATATAGCATTGCTACAAAACCAGAGCATTTCTATGAAGTTCTGGTGGTCAATATAAGGGAAACACGTTTTTCTAGACTGTTAAGAAAATAACCCACAACATTCAGCTATCTAGTTATCCCTAGATTTTGTGTAAGAAAATACATTCTCACTCAGTATTATATTTTCAAGTTTTTTACACTTCTAGTATATAGTTCTATCAAATGTTCAATAGCGTCTTCACTTTTAAGCTACAATTTTAAACAGAATAGTATGTAGATCAGATAGAAAATTTTTGTTGAGAATGAATTGCAAAGTTGATTATCTTTCCATAGATAGCCCACAGGGCTATTTTTTTTCCACTTTTTCAAAAGCTTTTATTTAAGCATACACACAAAGAACATATATTACATTGCTATTTTATGTAAAAAGCAAACAACCCTCTACTGCCAAAGCTGGTGTTTCACATACGGACAGGGGAGAAAATGATTAAATAAACTCAAGAGGCCATTTGTTTTCATAAGTTAATTTCTGAGAAATTAATGAACTCAAAACTGTGTTTATCCTTACCTAATAGTAAGGTAAATTCCTAGCATCAGCAGCTACAATAAAGTCTCACTGTCAGCTAGAACAGAACATGACACAAAATCATTAAATACATCATGTGAACTCAGATTTCTAGAGAAATGATCTTACTGAACTTGGCTCATAGCACTCTGAACAAACAGCAGTGCATGGATAAAGGCTTTAGACTTTGAAAAGTATTAAAATCAGAACTCAGGAAAGGTTTTACCATTGGCATAAGTTTGCAAGAGCTAGGAGTTACAAACTCTGTAAGTTTGTGCAGAAGTTACTCTGAAGCATAATTACTGTATTTCAAACTGCCTGAAAATATCATCCAGTCTTCTTAGAGTAATTACCCAAGTAATTTTTTTTATCCTGCGGATACAGAATACAAAGTGATGTTTTAGAACAAACCAGTGAGATGGAACAGATAGAGCGATAAGATGCAGCCAGATGAACACTGGGGAAACTTTAGGCAGTCTAGCTTTAAGTGGGCTGTTAATAATGTACCTCAACTAATCTCAATTTAAAAAAAGAGGAAAATATTTGAGACTGTTCCCCAAATCAAATTTACTAAAAAACCCCCAAGCAACCAAAACCAAAAACAACTACTCAGAAACCAAAATTAACAAAACCAAAGAAACCAAAGCTCTTTATCCCATCTTATTTTAGAACAAAAGAATGACTTTTACATGTTTCATACTCTTTGACAGGAAATCTGTGAAACCAAAACATGCCCTGACAAATTGAACCTTTCCTGAGAAGTGTTCATAGTCATAAACTCATTTATAATGTGTTATGTGGGAGATGCCAAGTTGTAACAGTTTAAGAGTCAACTACATGGAATGTACAACAGATTTATGAACAAGAGTAGCAGTTACTTACATGTTCAAGGCAGCTAACTGCTCTTTAGGAATTAGATTTCCCTGTATAAATTAGAAAACTACAAAAAGTCAGAACTGGGAGAAACCTCCATTGTCTGTAAAAGTTCAAGTGAGAACACCTTTGCAGCACTTTTCTTAGACAATAGCATATTGCTCATATAAAAGGTCTCTTATCCTAAAGAAGTCCTGGCAGAGGCAGCCTTCCAATCCAATACGCCCTGTTTCAGTCTGGAAAAAAAAGACATGTTTCAATTTATTATCTTCACATTAATGAGAAACTTCTTTTACTACTAAAATAATGTTTTACTTATTACTAAAACAAAATCTATTATTTTATAATATTACTTGCCAAAGAGATTAAAACACAGAACACCTACCCTGCGGACAGCCACCAGGTTGTTGCACACAAGCACTCCTCCAACAAATTCAGCTTGTATACCTTCCCGCAAGAGAACCTGCTTGAAGTCAGACAGTCTTGGCTCATTCATAAACACAGACTGATGTCCAAGAACCTTCAAAACAACACACAGAATTTTACTACTTCTATTTAACACCTTCAATTTTTCCAGAGTTTTCATTGTTGCATAGGCAGCAGTGTGGCCAAGACTACAGGACTCTAAATTGGTTCTCTTTCTGTTCACCTGCAGCAGTACATCTTCAGGACAGAAAAGACTTAGGTGTTACCCATCACAAAAAGCAAAAGTTTTTTCTTTGCTCACATATTGAAGACAAATAGAAAGCTACAGTGAAGATCCTTCTTCCAAGCCATGCTATCTATGCTAGGGGGCAAGCTGTGGTGAACTGCACTGCTGATCAGTACAGGGTGCTATGATGATTGTCATGAATCTGAACAGACTTCACAGTTGTCCCCATAGTTCTCTAGCTCCCACAACAGACTACATTTAAGACTGTGAAAAAGAGAATCTTAAAAAGCAAATCTAGGATTAAAAGGTATTGGAATAATTCAACAGAAAGATAAAATATTATCTCCTAAAATGTGAAGTATTTTAAGAATTAGGGTAAATTTATAGAAAAGATAAATTTAATGAACTCTCAAATCACTACTATAGAAGCAGACATATGAATGTCAAAGATCTGTATCTCAAGCATATGAAGTATTTTCTGTACCATCAACAAAACATAATAAAATCCAGAAGTGACTAACACCAACTGATTTCTCTCTCTGCAAGTACTAATTACAGATATGACACACACTAATTAAAATCTTATTTAATAAATATATGGTACTGTATGCTAGGCACTGTTAATGGATACAAAAGATCATCTTCACTGAAAAGCATAAAAGCTCAACAGTGAACAGTATTGGGTTAACCAAAGAGAAACCCAAACATGAAAACCCAGTTTCAGTTAGGCTTTCATTTGAGTAAGATCACAGTATCAACCTCTAAGCACAAGAAAAAGACAAATGAATACAGAGGTCTTCATAAAAGAAACCCAGACCAGCATCATTTCTGTACCTCATGAGGTGGCAGAGGTTCCAAAGTAGGAATGATCTCACTCTCCTCACACATCTCCTTGTCATCATCACCAAAGAGGCTTTTCATTGCCTTCTGTTGTGCAATCACACTCGAGTCTGAAGAAGGCACATCCACTTGCATCTCTAAGTCTTCATCTTCCCTTAATTCTCCCTCTTCCAAAATAACTCCAGTATCCACTTTTGAAACCCTCATGTCCAGAACACCATCTATCCAAGCCAACTCAGCATCCTTGGCTTTACAGAACTGAAGAGAGCTGACAAGAGAGTCTTTCAATCTGACCTGGGTTGCACAAAAATAAAAGTACTGTTAGTTTCGCAGAAAATACAGGTCTTACTTCAAGCTTAAAGATTAGCAAGCTTCTCTTTGTCATCTTTCCAATGGGTTTGATTCATGCATTCCTGTGGAGAGAAAGGATGGAACTGGTATCACCAAGGCAAGGTACTTTAAAGTTTATTATGTGTAAAAATCATATCACAACTTAAAAAGCAGCAGAATCAACACCTTTCCCATCCTGGCTAAAATAAAAAAAGAACCCATAGAACTGCAAACATGACTTAAATTTACAGCAAAAGCAATCATTTTGTTTTAAATAACAGAAACCCTTTTTGCAGCTGAGTTGTTCCTCAACTGGTCTCAGCAACTTCAGAGAAAGTTTCTATAGATACATTTAGGTTACCAGCGAACAGTTCAAAATTTCAACCCTCCAAAAAAATTATAATTATTATTTTATTCTAAGAAAGAATATTGTAAATATAAGACTTTTAAATGCCTTTACCCTGATTCCTCTGGTGGATTCTGGGACTTTAATCCTCTAAATAAAGCTCTACGCTTAGAGATTGTTACCACATTAGAAGGTCCATGATTCCCATTATGCAGTCAAGGCTGCAACCGTGTGAAAGATACAACCACCAGCTACCCACCCACGTGCAGCACGGCCCACTCAAACCACACTGTGACATGGACACTTCACTCATCTATTATTTTCAAATTCAACATGGCCACTGCACTTCTCCTGGGCCATTTCTTACACGCTAGAAATTCACATAGCCTTAAAAAGCAAACAAAACCCCAAACCAAACAATCAACAAAGCCACATGCAGAAAACACGCTGTTTTAAGGCTGTCATAACTAGGTAATTTTTAATAACTGGAATTTTCTACTTTCAAGAGGGTAACAGGTTTTTCTCTGGAAAGAGACAAAAGTACCTCTTTCAACAATTCTACCAATGTTTTAATATTAACTTTAAAAAACCAAAGGAATTAAGGACTACTGCAAAACATGTTTGAGAGAGACTTTCCTCAAAACAACTTCAAAAATTTAACTGGGACCATACATAATTTTCACAAAATTCACACATGCTACTCCAGCTTTCTTATTTAGAACTTAATATATTGCATTTAATTTTAATGGCTAACACACAGTAATATATTATAATAACTTTATTTTCCAAGAATCATTGCATTAAGTTTTTTGGGGGTATGGGCATCTTACTTCTTTTTATTCATTAACTTGCTCCTCATTGTACATGTTCACTCTTAGGTACTATTTAAGAATGAAACTTTTTTTTTATTCTAGCTCTTTAAGGCTCCATTTGAGATTCCAAATAGAATCCTGAATTGCAGCTAGTATACAATGGTATTCTAAATATAGGCATTATAAATTTGTAAATACTTCAGTAAAGCAAACAGATGACCCCATGGACACCAACATTGCCTTTTGCACTTCAGATACAAAAACACTGATCTCACATTCAAGCTTTCAAACACTTATGAATAATAAGCCTCAGGAGAATGCTTATCTGGAAGACAGAAAAACACTACTAATGCCTTGATCACAAAAAAACTAATTTTACTCACAGGTAGTAGTACCACTTCTCCTCTCCCAGAGAAAAGAGGGCAAATTACATTCTGCTCATGCAAATCTACTACAGTTCACAGTAAAAGATTCCAGTACCTTACCTGGTAAATGTGAGTTTCACTTGTAGCATCTACAGTTTCATGAAGTTTGGGCATGTAAACTTTAATATCTTTTCCACCAAAAGCTCTGCAACATTCTGCAAGGTCCTGACTGGCCTCAGGTGGTCCATGGACAATGACCAGTTGTCTTGGTTTCATTTGGTTAATAATTTTTTTAATTGAGTCCCCGTCTGAACGTCCTTCATAGTCAATGTATGTAACTCTGGCTCTAGTTTGAATTAAAAACCCAAGAATAATGCTTTAGTTTAAAAGATTAAACCTTTGAGTGCTCCAAGATCATTAAGATATTTTTAAATTATTGTACATCAACAAAAACTGTCAGCACAAGGCATATTATGGATCTGTAAAATACAGTTGTAAAATATTAGCATTAGTATATTTAATACTATACATTCACAAAATTCACTTACATAGTTATGAAAAAATAAGTTATCCATGAAATAAGCGTATTTGAATATGTTATCCTTTTAACAAAACATATTTAAGTCCCTATACTAACATGCTATTGTACCATTTCTTCTATTGCTTCCAGTTGTCTCCACAAGACAGGAAACAAACCAAATTTCTTAAGAGTGGAGATCCATAAGACTGTTCTGTGCTCCCAGAAAGACTAGTAGAATACAACTTAGCTTGGGGAAAAATATAAACAAAAATCAAGTCCTTTCCCACTTTCTTAAATCCAAGCCAGCCTTTTACCCAATTTGCACTGCACACCCATGCCACTGCTCTAGCCAAACTGAGAAGAACAAAATCACTCACTTAATTTCCATGGATTCTGTTGCAGAAATACATTTGGTAGGAACATCTGATAAATCCTGGTCCATAGGCTCCTCTCCATTTGTCAAACCAGACTCTAATTTGTTTTTTTCTTCTTCTGTTGCTTGAAGCTCTGGAACTAGAAAATCCTCAGGTCTAAAGAATGAAAGGCATTTTGCTTTTTAGAGTAAAACCAAAGCACTACCTAATATAAAAACAAACAGTGCTGATTATTAATACTAGGATTTTTTTTTATCTTTATTGCCAGCAATTTTACTACACCTGCCAAGTATTTCCATACTTGAACAGAGCTGATTTGGAAAATATGACCTTCCTATCTTAAAAAAGAACTTGAATAACTTAGGAAATACTAGCAAATTGAGGATTTCTAGCAAGTCTTCCTTATACAAAGACGACAAATATCACTAAACTTTGTTAGGATGAACAATGTTTTCTCACCTCACAAATTTAACATTAGGTGAAATTGAAAGCAGAAAAAAAGTAAGGTTAAAAGAATTTAAAATCTTCTGTCTCAGAAGAATAAATTAAAAAAAAAGCCTGGAGTGAAAATGCATCCTAAGAGATGTGAACACAGGTCAAGGATCAGCACCCTCCAGCTTCAATCCTTATCATAAGCTTTCTCTAAGACTTTGCAGTTTGAAGACCATAGAGCAACATTGTAAAAGAGACAAATGGTGAATTTAATTCCTTCTAGTTTTTTATTATCTCATAGCTACTATGTTAGTATACATTACCACCACATACTTGATAATTTCACCATATTCATCCCATTTAATTCTTTCTTCAGGAGCTGGAAACATTGGATAAGATTTTTTTGCCTGTTTGAAGAAGCTTCCTTTCCGGCTACCTTCACCTTTCATCATCAAATCATGTTTAGTCTTATGCAAAGTCGGCTGATCAATATCCTCTTCAGCATCACTCTCATCACTGGAATCAATATCTGCCCTGAAATGACATTCCAAAAAAACCTAGCACTTTTTTTTTTCCTTCAGATTTTATATTACATAAACACACTGACTACAAAATAACAGTTGACATAACACTAACCAAGGCCAAGGGCAATTTATGTATCTGAGAAAGAGCTCACAGTCAGATGGCAGATGCAACTGGCTCTATTGCAACAACAGATTAAGGACAACTACTCCTCATTCCTCAGGGCCTTCAGACAAGGCTACTGAAACTCTAATTTTCATTTAGGCCTGAAAACAGTTGAAGGAGCAGAATAATCACACAGAAATCTCAATTCTGATCATAACAGAATGAGCAAACATACTTACTCTTTAGACTGCTCTAACTTCTTAGCTGCCTCTTTCTTTAGTTTCTCCTTTTCTAGGTATTCTTCAAGTTCTTTTCCTTCCAACTTGACACGTTTTCTCAACTGCAGATAGAATTAAAATTAATATTATTGTGAGTAGTTGACACAACTTTAATACTTCTCCTATATGCCACTGACAAGAATATTTATCCTTAGGTACTGAGGGCAAGTATCAATTGCATGTCATATACAAGACTATGGCAAAAATGTGGAACCTTGGCATGGCAATGTCATGATAATGTCAATTTGTACAGTCTACTTTAAATGAAAGCATTTCTAAAAATATTAAAAACAATGAAGCTTTCCAAAAATTTATGAAAATGTCTTCAGGAAATATCCCTCCAGTAAGTGTAGGCAGATACTCTTAGATGAGAAGGCTTTTTTAGTTTTTCTATCATTAACATCAAACCAGAAGAACCTAGCAAAGTTATACTAGCTCACAAAACAATGGTAGATTTTATTTCTTGTTTTCTGAGTACAGGTCACTTTGAATAAACTGAATTCTAGTATTAATCTAATCATGTAATTCAACAATTTCAATCTAATTTAAAACCAAAATAAAGCAGAATCATCAGCATCAGTATTGAAATTATCACTGCAGTAACAGGGGACTTCCATAAATTAACAGTGTGCACCAGAAAGAAGTAGACACAGGTGTACAGATTATTGAAAACAATTTGAAAGCATGAATTGCAATTAATTATCTCCTAATTCCAAGCATTTGCTTATCTTTCTAATCCTGTTGTGATATATTATACTAATTTGACTTGATTCTCCCCTCATCCAAACCCAGAGAATTTTCCAGCAAAACTAACCCATCATATGTGGTGATCTGTACATCAACTGCAAGCAGATTTTTTTTCTATTATAATAGAAACACCAAGAAAAGAGTTGTCTAAAAATAAATATTTAAAAGGAACTTCATGCTCAGCTCTATTTATTTTGCCACACCATGAAAAAGCATTTTGCAGTTCTCAGTAGGAGACCTATTTTATGTAAATTTATCCATAAATTGATAAATATGCAACACAGTGATTTCAGGTTTCTCTCCACCACGAGAAGCATTTCCACAAGATCAAAAAGAAAACTATGTTTAGTTTTGCCCACATGACCCCAGATGGCCCACAATAAAAACCTGGAGCTATAGAGACAACTCTTACCTCAATATCTATAACTTTTTCAGAAGGATTATCAATCAGGAATCGCGCTAATGTTCCAGGTGTAGTGCGATAAGTTAAAATTACAGAGTTTTTGGAATCCTGGCACCATTGAATGAAAAGATCTCTAGAAAACCCACACTCCAAGTCAGGCTGACTGGCAAGAACAACTTTTGGACTAGGCACTCGAGCCAGATCAGACAGACTGTGACATAAGGAGAGATGGCGGAACTGAAAAGGGTTGTTTCTCTTGTCTTCAAAGCACCTCATCAACTTGTCACTCATCCATTCAACCTAAAATATGTATTAGAGAAAGTTACCTATACAAATACAAGTTCTTCAATAGCACAAGTTTGATATGAAGTACAGGATGCAACATACCCATGATTACTTCAGTATTTCTCAGCAGGTGTAAAAATAATTTTAAGCATAATCAACACTGAAACCAATACTCTAAGTTCTCTTTTTTAACAACTATAAACTATGCTAACAAGTATTATCACAAAAATAGAAACCAGTATCAAGAAACATGCTCACTGTCACAACTGGATGCTGTATTACTTGATCAAGAGCTGAGACACAAACACGCACTACAGAATAAGGACATTCCCCCAATATTTTGCCATTTTTTACCATTAAAAAGAAAAGCTTTTGCATAAATGTTCCTTTACTCTTCATAATTGGATTTTAAAATCGAAACAAACCTGTGATTTAGAGAACTCCACTACATTGTAGCTGACATTATTCAAAAGTGCGAGTGAGTAGACTCCTAATCCTGCATCTTTTGTTCTCCAGATCTGATCAAGAAGCTGAGCAAGTTCCAGAACTCTGCCTGCTGTATCCACAGCTATTAATACATTTCCATCACCTCGTAATGTCTCCAAAACATTAGCTAACAAGAATTAAAAACAAAACAAAAACCTACTTATACTTTGAACCAAAGTTAAAAGGTTTGTCACACTAACAATCATATTCAAAAGTATACTGAGCACAGAACAAATGAAACTTCAATAGAGATCCAAATCCACACTTTCATCAAAATTAAAGAGAGCTGAAGTTTTCTAAGTAGATCTGAAGATCTCTCTGCCTCGGTATTTCTTTTGGGTTTTTGTTTTTCTTTCCATTAAAAAACAACAGAAGATGGAGTTTTAAAAAAATAAAGAGCTGAGGAAGGTAATTTTAAAATCCCTGAAGCGATTTAAGATACTGGGTAAAATACATTGTTTTCAAATACAGTTCGTTGTTGTTAGGAAAACATTTAACTCACCGGATCAACATAATTAGAACAGAGGAATTCAAAACTTGTTACATTTTATTAAGGGTTCTTAAGCTTAAATGCTGATTAATTTCTCATAGAAAAATAATTTATAGTGGCTAATAAATCACATTACTGATATTTTTGAAGCTCAAACAATACATACTCAGCAGCTGTTCATCCCTTTGCTTCCTCCTGGGTTGTACATAAGTAGCATTAAATGAATCTGTAATAAGCAACGAAGGCCTGCTCAACATTTCCAAGGAACATCCATTCAGATGGCTGTGGAAAAAAGGGAAAATCTCACTTTTCTGTATTTCTATTTGATAAGAAAAAATAAGACAGCACTGTTAGGTGTGTATTGCTTAGTGTGTGATAAAGAGGTGTGGAAGCAGAAGTGCATTTCCAGTTCTAATAAGATCACTAATTTCATTTGCATCCAGATTAATCATTTTGAAGCAAGCATTAACACTGGGTTTCTTTATTCCATTCATTTTTAATAATTTGTAAGTTTGAAGCAGGAAGCATTCAGCAGCTGAGTAGTTTGGTTTCTGTACATGCAAATATCTGGAATCTAGCTAAGAAATACAACTTGTTGAACTTACATCTCCCTCTTGTGGTTGAAATCAACGGCATAAACAATTTCTTCCTCCCCATCCTTGACAATCTTCCAAATTGTGCCTCCTATCATGTGACCAGCTGGCAATGGTGTGATTGACAAACCATGTCCTTTGCCTACAAACATTTTCAGAATTTTAGGTAGATTACACATACTAAAATCCATTACTCTAAACAAAAGATAGTAACCTTAAACAACTGAATGCCTAAATTACTACTGCAAAAAAAAATCAAATTAAAAGGCAGTAATATCTGTCTTTCCCATCTAACCAGTAACGCCAAAACATTTTAAAATTCACTTTTATATCTCCTCTAGAATAAAGAAACTAATGCAAAGATCACTTCTTCCCCCCACTTCTCACTGATACTCAGAGGCACTGCAGAGCTGCTGTAACTATAGACATTAACAACAGTAAATGATATAAAAAACATATCACAAGAAAGCAGGCACAATGATGAAAGCTAGGATCTTCTCTGTGGCAGCATTAAATGTTTACTATATCATTCATATTTGAGGTACTTAGGAAAACTTATATAAATTACACAATCTGGAAGTTTTCCAGAAAGACAAACACACAAGTCAAAACCATAGCAGAAAAGGTGCTCATGTGCTGCAGTCAGGGATGACAGAACTTTTCAGTGCCTGATGCATTTTTCAAATGCACTGTTGCTCCCTGTCATTGATACCAGCCTGTATCTTTGTCAGATTAAAATGAGACCACCCACAACCATTACTCCCTGACTCTGCTGCATGAAGTGCACAGTAATAATTAAACATATATTATCTTCTTAAATGCCTCCATTGAGTCTTTTCAAATCACGTCATTAAATATAAAAAAGTTGGTTGTTCTTAAAAGGTTGTACATTAAAATTACTCTTTAGATGTAAAAATTGCCAGGGCAGACATAGCCTTGCTACAACTATTTCAAAAAGGGGCCAACGGTCTTTCAAGGACAACACCCTCTTTCTATTTTTCAAATAAGGCAAGTATTTTGGCAGCACTATTCATGAACCTGTAAAATACTGCACTTCAGAGACAAACTGCTGGTGGTCAGCTTGTACGTGTCTCTGTTCACAAAGAGTTTTTATTTTGTTGTGATCTTTACATTCAACAAAAGTGGAAAGCTGCTGACTGTCACAGATCCCAGTAATACACTACACTGAGTATGATCTGAGTCACTGAAGGTCTTCCCATTAAATCATGCACATGCTGTAATTTCATCTCTGCAACCTGCCCTAGAAAGCTTTCTCTTGTGTTACTGATTATGAGGAGTTCTGAGGTATCTGCCACTAGATGTAAGTAAACACTTTTAATAGACATCAGCAAGTTCTATGAAAAGTTACAAAAACACCAAAGAGAAGCAAACATCTAAACATTCCAAATTTGGCATGACCTTCTCCGCATTCAGTGAAAATTCTATCAATTTCTAAATACAACTGCTGAGGCAATTGATACAGACTGACATGAGGCTAATGAATTCAGCACTGCAAAACATACAGTATTTCAGAACTCAGTCCCTTTAAAGAAGTTACTTTAACTCTTTACTTTGACTAGGAGTAATTTCTTGAGGCTTTGGTGACAACTTTACCTTTCAAGTTCACAATCTGAGAAAACTTCAGCTGCTGTATCTTATCAAAGGCTGCATCTACATCATCCAATGTAAAGAGTGTGAAATCTTCAGTGTTATGGCGGGACTGAAACAAACAAAGAGGTATTGAGCATTCAAACACTCCACCATATCAAAGATGTTGTGTATGAAACTATCAACTTAAACATACCTGGTAGAGATCATACATAAACATCTGTCCCATTTTATATACAGGAATAGTTGCATAAATGGCACAATTCAACCCCATTTTTCCAACTGCATATGGAAGTGCACCAAGGTGGAGAGGATCAGGGTGGGAAAGAAGAACAGCATCAACCTGGTGTACATGCCTATAAAAAGAGGGCCAACAAAAGCCATTGAAAGGAATTCTGTATGATTTTGTGTATCTCCTACTAGGGCTATTTTGAGAATACATCCACAGTCTGAAAGCCAAACAATGAAACTTAAGCCCTTCAAGGTTTGGGACAGTTTTAAAAATCAAAATTAAAACTTACACGTGTTTCCTAATCTTCAAGTACTTAAAACCCAGTGATTTCAGAAAGCATAACTTTAAGATTTGAAGATGTAAGTTTCCCATCAAACTCCTGATGAAAAAGACCTCAGTAGATATATGAGGACACCAGAAAGTAAGTTAACTGAGGGACCAAAAGTATTACCAGTACAGATGTGCTACAAATTGCTTATACACCCCAAAACAGACTACAACTTTTCTTCTGATGAGAGTGACCAAATAAAGGACCAAGGACACAACAATCCTTAAACTGATAAAGATCAAATCAAAATATATTTTGTTAAATAAAGAAAAGCACAAACATGTCATTTAAGAAAAGCAGCACATCAGTTTGGGGGATTATATTACTCTTAAAATCTTTTTTTCCTTGCAAAGTGTTGCATAAAATTAGAACTTAGACTAAAACCTTTCTACATACCATAACTGAAAAACTTGAGGGCATAAAACACACGTAACAAATGAAAATACAAGCTGTACTGGCAGTTTTTTGTTCCCTTGCATAGTAAGGGATGTGTGTGGGGCACACACATTCTTCTGGATGGCTGTTTTGAAAAACAGAATTTTATCAAATCGCTCCTTAGATAAGACACTTGAAAAAATTATATAAGTTATCCTTAGTACCTAACAATCCTCACTTGGATTTCAAACACTGCAAGTGTATCAATACTATAAATACTGTAAAACTAGAATCGAAAAGTCCAGTTTCTTTCCCAGATTTCCATGTTTCAGTCCTAACTTGGCAATCAGCACAGCTCCTTGCTGTACACCTGCAGAAGGTCAGTATTAAAATCTAGACAGATTTTGGTTTGGAGAGTTTCTTTTCCCCTTGCAGGGCTGGTGTCCTGACAGAAGGTGTTTTCCTGATAGTCTATTCAACTTAAAACAAGAGCCAAGAGCTGAACTGCTCTGTATTCAGCTTACATACACAAAGGCTTCCTCTCTCATTTAAAACTTACTTAACTATTCTACACTAGTTGAGAGCCAAGGTCAGTCTCCCCTAAACCATGTCACATTTATGACAATAAGAAACGAACAAATCATCCAAGCCAAAACAAACACGGAACAGTTTGAGAATTACAGTTAAGACATAAAACTCACTAGACTTACAAGCAAAAATCCCAAGATTTTGCAGGAAATATTTCAGCAGTGCGATTCCCTTCATGTAAAACATACACAAAACAAAACAACAGCAACAACAAAAAGAACAATTTTGCATTTAGCAACACCATACATTATACCACTGCATGGAATTTTGAAAACTTTCAAGACAGACCAAGATCTATTTTAAAAAAAAAGGTGTACGAACTGAACTACTTACTTCCTCAGAGAATCAATAATATCCATAGAAAAGTTTTCATCCCAGCCACAGTCCAAAAGAAAACGAAACTCATCTACTTGCAACAGATAGCAAAGGGCAGATTCCTCCTGCACCCCCGAGAGCGTAGTCAACTTGATAATCGATGTCATTTTCCTCTCCAACTGTTTACTCTCCAAAAGAACTAATCTGAATGGGCGACAAAATGTTTCATTGACTGACACAAAGTTCAATTTACTTAGATCTAGCTTCACATATTTCTGAAAATAAGAAGACTAACAGTATCAATACTGTTCAGTACAACTGCTCGATACCAATTAAGTCTCAGATATTAACATTATACAGTTGCAGGTCTTATTAGAAAAAGATGGGGTTAATTTCCTACAACATACATTAAGAATAATTTTTAAAGGATCCCTAGGAGCAGCGCAGTTAACAGCAGCTCCACGTAGCTGAATCGGGGCACGCAGGGACGGCACATCCAGGGCCGCGACCCCTCAAACCCAGGGCCTGCCCGACCAGGGGCACAGCGCGGGGTGGGCCGGGGGCTCCAGCGCCCCACCGGGCCCCGACGCCCGGGCCTGGCCTGACATGACCAGTCTCGCCAGGCGGGGACGGCGTCACGGGGACGAGCCCTGCACCCACTCCAGTCCGAGGCGAGCAGAACAAGGGGAAGACGAGGATGATGTGGAAGAGCGGATGGATACCTGCTACCCTCAACCACCCCCAGCCCGCGCCGCGCCCGCCGCCATCTTGCGGGAGACAGGGAGGAGGGGCGGCAGGCGGAAGGGTGGCGGGCGGTACCACCGCGAGCCCGCCGGGAGGAGGCCGCTCCTCCCCCGCCCCTGGGCGTGCTGTGGTCTCTCCCGGCCCGCCCGTTCCCGGTGCCCTTGGCGCGGCCGCTGCTGGTCCCGGCGGCGCCGTGAGCAGCGGTAATGGCGGGGCCGCGCGTGGGGCGGGAGCGGCCTTGGGGAAGGAAACGCTGTCGGACCTTCCTGGGAGCGCCTCGCCCTGTCCCCTACCCATTCGGCCGGGACACGGCGGCGAGCGGAAGTGCCCCCAGCCGTGGGGCTTTATGGCGCTAATACCCCTGGAAGGGCGGTCGGGGTCCCGGGCAGGCCGTGTGGCGGCGGGGCCGTGTGGCGGCGGGGCTGTGTCGCGGGTCAGCGCCCGGGCCCGGGGTGTGTGTGGCAGCGGCTCCCGCAGGCGGTGCTGGGTGCGTGGCCGCCCCCCAGCGGCCGCGGCGGGAACGGCGGCGGTGTTCGCCCCCGGGACCCGCTGGGGCTCCGAGCCCGCGGCTGTGTGTGACAGACGTCACTTATGTCACCTGTAATTCGCTAATCTGGAAGGCTTTGGTTGGGTTGGAAAGATTTGCTGGGCCTCTGTAGTCTGGAGAAGGGAAGAGTGCGAAGGGATCTCTTCAATGCCTGTAAATATCTCAAAGGCCGTGCCAGACTCTTTTTGTTGGTGCCCAGCGACAGGACAAGGAGCAATGGTTATCAACTAAAACACAAGAAGTTCCGCCTCAAAACGAGGAGTAACTTCTATAAATTGAGAGTGGCAGACCACTGAGTAGCTAGCTGCCCAGAGAGGTCACGGAGCCTCCCTCTCCATCGAAAACCACCTGGACGTGTTCCTGTGTCATGTGCTTCAGGTGATCCTGCCTTGGCAGAGAGGTTGGACTGAATGGTCTCCAGAGGTCCATTCCAACCGTAATGATTCTGTCATTCTGTGATTTTAGAAATGTTCTTCCTTATTTTAGAAATGCCCTTTCTTACATATCAGCTCCCCACCAAATACACAGTTTTTGTCAGATTTGACACAGGTAATAAAGTGTCCATCTACAGTAGTTTATCTTATGTATTTCTAATGTTTTACAGAGCAGCAAACTTCTGTAGAGTTTCTTTAATGAGTAAATTAAAGAGATGCTCTATTTATCTCCTGTTTTGAATTATTTTTCCTAGGTTCAACAGTTAGGATTATTTCTAAGAAACCCTGTATGGGTTTGAGTATGTGTTTCCTAGGAAGTTTTTGATAGGCTTCATGTGTATTATGTCATTGTAGAATCCTAGTAAGTGAGAGTAAAGATGCCATGCATGCAACACTTTCCAAGTGCAGATTCATTAGTACCTCTTACCTGTTATGTTTTTCTTTCTAGCAGTCATGGTGAATTTTGCCCAAGCTGTGCGTGAACACTGGGTTCACATCCTTGTTCCCTTAGGATTTGTGATTGGATGTTATTTGGACAGATGGAATGATGAAAGATTGTCTGCCTTCAGAAACAAGAGCTTGTTATATAAAAGGTCTGCTTTATGATGCCTCATATATAGTTATTTTTCAAAGTGCTTTTCAGTTACTTTTTACAATTATAACTAAAAAAAAGGGAAGAAAGTCCTAAAAATATCAAGCATTCCTAAAGTGTTTTAGGTCAGTAATACCCTCTGAAAAGGAATCTTTAGTAGCTTTCTTCATGAAAGAAAGGATCATTAACTGCTATGAAGTTCTCGGTCGTGAAATATGGAAACCATTCTTTTGACTCTCTAAAACTTCAGTGGGAAGCACAGTGCTTGAGTTTTAATTTTCTCTCTTAAATTTAAAATTATCACAGTGCTTTTTTGCTTTTTAACCAAATATTTTTTATAAATGTGTGTTACTTATTAACCAAGTTCTTGAAAATTAACATACATGCTGCTATATCTTCACTGAATGATGTGATTATATGCACTGATCATTTTGGGTTTTCTGGCTGTGACTTCTCAGGAAGAACTTACATCAGAGAACTTCAGGCATTGACTCATCTAATTCTGTATTAGATCATCAGGTTAAGAAAAGAAGAGGGGAAAAAAGTCATGTTGCATAACCATGAATAAATATCCGTGCGAGTGGATTCTTTTTTCCAACTCTGGCCTCACCTAAATTAATTTTGAGTAAGAAAGAAAGCTTTGACATAATCTACCCCGCTGATACTTTTCTTAATACATTTGTTAGTGAAGTTGGGCTGCTATGTCAGCGTCCTGTAAATCCCTTCTGCTTTCACACCTCTCTTTCCACTAAAGTAATGAATTATTGTATTTAAAAGAAATAGAACTTTTCATTTTAGATCCAGTTAAAATTCTGATAACTCCTTGGAAGTCAGGTGTTCTGTGCTTGCATTTAAAGAAATGGAAATTCAGAGGATGCAATCCATTGAAACTTTTGAAAGAAAAGAGGAAGTTTATCGGTGTGGAAGGATTTTAGACTGACAACAAGTGCAAGGAAAGTTAAATTTTTACATAAATCTCAAAATTAAGGTATTGTTTAATGTAAACTAGCAGAAATAAATACTTGCATTTATTAATTCTCAAAAAGAAAGATACTAATTTTAGTCTCTTCCCTGTTGTTTTTTTTTCTACACAGGGAGTTGAAGCCTGGTGAAGAAGTAACATGGAGATAAATCTGATCATGAAAAGGAAGACATTTCTGTTTGATTCATCAACTTATCTCACATATTGAAAGAACAGGAATATGGTTTTGACCCTGAGAGGATACTACAGTAAAGGACATCTGCAAATCATCAGTGCTACTTTAATTCTTGGTGTTACTTTTTGAAGTTGATTTAATTACATGACTAATATGTGTTCAGGAATTCCATTAGTCCATAAGTGTTGAGAGCATTTTCTTCCATACTCTGAAAAGGAGAGGAAGAATTATAGAATAAACTATGCAAAAATCATTTCTGTTGTCATATTGTTGTGTACGGTGTGGAATTAATGTGTTTATAGATAATTCATGAACTAGCCTTTAAAGGAATACTTCCATAAACCCAGAATGTGTTTTTTTTTACTGACTTCAAGTTTCTTTTTGGAGTTCCTCTGTGGGCTTGTTTGGAATAGTGGTTAAGCAGACACTGCCGTTTTGTGAGCGGAGCAGGAGGGTATAAGGGGCGGGCGGGCAGCTGGTGAGCACAAGGGGGGAGCGGGCGGCGCTCCCCGGGGCCCGGTGCGGGCTCTCGGCGGGGGCGGGCGGCGCTCCCCGGGGCCCGGTGCGGGCTCTCGGCGGGGGCGGGCGGCGCTCCCCGGGGCCCGGTGCGGGCTCTCGGCGGGGGCGGGCGGGCGGACGCTGTCGCTCCCTGCGGGCACGGCCGCCGCGCGGGGGCGCACGCGTCCAGCAGAGCAGCAGCTCAGCCCGCCGGCCTCCTCCCCGGCAGGGGGCGCCATAGCGGAGGCCGGGCCGGGCGCAGCCAGCGGGGCCTACCTCGCGCGGCCTGGGGGCGGCGGGCGCTGCGATTGGCCGGGCAGGTCACGTGGCGTGGGGGGCCGCGGCCGCCACAGTAAACATGGAGTCGATCTTCCACGAGCGGGTGAGTTAGTGAGGGAGGGCAGCGCGGATCCAACCGCCCGCCCCGCTGCCTGCCCGTCTGTAGGTACATGCGTCGTCGGTTGTGGCCGTCCGGGCCGCCGAGACGGGGGAGGCGCGCGAACTCTCTCTGAGGAGCTGCTGGGGCGGTGCCTGGGCCTCCCGTCCCCGCGCTGCCCGCGGGGCAGCCCCCGGGGTGCGCTCGGCCTATGTCGGGTCGGGCCGCGCTTCCCCTCCCTGGCATTCCTCCAGCCTTCGGCAGTGGCTTCTCCTCCTCGTGGGAGAGCCGGGGCCCTCACGTGGCGTTTCCTGTGCCTAGGGCCCGTCCCGGCTGGACGCTGCCAGTTCTGCGGGGAAAGGAGAGTCAGGGTTGAGCTTCAGCGCCCGCTTTGGCACGGGGGGACTGCGTTCTGGGAACTGCAGAAACAGTCCCCAAGTGTGGGGAGGTGTAGGCTGCAGCTACTTGTGTTTCCTGAGAGAGAGCTCGCATGGCTGAGAAATGAGTATGAGGATAAGGAGCGGCAGGCAGGACTGTCCCTGTGCTCTCAGACCCGTCTCGTCAGTGAGCCTGGCTTGTCTGTGGTTGTGTAATGAGCAGGGAGTGGGAGAGCCGCTACAGAAATCGCAGTTCATATGGGTGCTTCCGTGTGCCGAACAGTATTTCCTGTTTTGGAGGACAGATGCTTCTGTGAGCTGCTGTGATTTATCCAGGTTCCCAAAAATGTCCTATTCCGTTTTTAATGCTGGCCAAATTATAATTGGATTTTTTTTCTTGCACTTTGCCAATATCTCTTCGACTTTCTTCTGTTCTGTTACTTTATTTTTATGTGTAGGATTGGTTTCCTTTAGAAGTCAAGTATGATAGCTGTGTACCTTAAAAAATTTGCTGTTCTGAAATCCATCAAAACGGGGAAGAGTTCTTTCTGAGTAGGTTTAGGTTGCAAAATTTGGCAAGTGTTGTGGTGTTTAGTAGCTCCTGTTCAGATTGTTGGATTTCAGCCGTGATGGCCTCTGCTTCAGTGACCTCCAGTCTGGCTTTGAAAACACTTTAACGAAATGTACTCTTTTGTTACATGGCCTAGCCTATCACAGTATAAAGTTGCTTTCTAACTTAATAACAAAACTCATGAAGTTGAGGTGATGAAGCATAATATATTCAGAGGTACAAGATGATGATAACTTGTGGTTGCTATGCAGTCTGGGGAAGGGTGAGTTGGCAGTCTGATGTGAAAGATACCAGCTCCCTAGTAAGTTAGTAACACAGTTTAAAAGTTGCACCTGAATGTGTTTTGAGTGCCAAATACTTTTATTTTATTATTATTTTAAGGGCAATCTGACTGACTTACTGTCTTTTTTTCTTAAGAGGTATTTTTTTCCCCCATCAAGTGCTGTCAAAATACTTTCAAGTGCTGCACGCTCCTGACACGCACATCCCAGTCGTTTCGATAAAAAGACATGAGGAACATAGTATTTGTTAAGGAAATTTAATAAAACAACTAGCAATGTGGCATTTTTAGAGAGAAATTACAGTTGCAGAAAGTAGGATTTAAGTATGGGGCTTTAGGAGTCCCAATCTTAGAAATTTGTCCTTTCCTTGGTAAGATACAAATGATTGAAAACACTGAAAGCAGGGAAGCATTTTATGTCGGGAGGGGTTTCAATGAGGGGATTTCAGGTTATGGAAAAGAAGCAGTGTTCTCTCCACAAAACAGTGGAAGTCCATAAATACTGTAGGATATGTTTTCTGTATTTGGCAATTAACATTTATAACTTTTATGTATGAAAATTAAGGTTTAATACTTTCAGATAATATTGTACAAATACAGAAAAGTCCTTTTAGTGAAATTAGGATGTAAGCATGTAATACAACTAATTTTCAGTGGTATTTTACAATTTCTCTGTTTCTAAACCAGTTTTACATGACTAGTGGGAAAGTCTGTGGTTGTTGAGCAGGTTTTTCTGTTACAGTTTTGTATGACCAGCAGTAGGGATGTGGTCCCAGAGGGCCAGAAGCTGGGGTTTAGTCTTGAGTTTCTTGTTGCTGGAGGAGGTTTCTGGATTCCATTGAAGCCTGGATGTACAGCCAGTATGGCTTTAATAGCTCATCGCTCAACTGAGTGATGAAGCCATAGGAAGATTCTGGAGTAAAGGGAACTTTCAAGGTTTCAGCTGTAAGGGAGATAATGGAAGAGTTCTACATATGATTTATATGATGCTTTTATGGAATGTTAAAGAATATTCCTCAAAGGTGTGCTCTTGTATTCATAGTTTCTGTGGGTGTTCTGTGTTGTTCTTGAGGGGTTTTGTTTTTAACAAAGGGCGTGTGTAGGAGAGTTCTTAATGTAAATAAAAATGAAGATTGATTAAAACAAAAGCAAAAAGTAGGGTTTTAAAATTGATGTTACTTGTCTTTCACCTGAAGTTACAGTTATTTGTAGCAAAAGGCTGTCTTTCATGGGAAATTACTTTGGTTGGTTTACATTGTGGGGTTTTTTTAATGAGGCAGTATTTTATTTCACATATGAAAATGATGGAGCCTGTCATGCATTCATTCAGATCAGAGATTTTTAAAATTTGTACTACAAAATCATGACTGACATTGTTAATTAGCTTTTTTAAAATTTGTGCTGACTTTTAAAAATGTTGCACTATGGTTCTATTACCTGTAATGTGTTGGATATGTAACAAAGTATCTAAAACGTTTATTAATTTAAATGGTCTATCAATAAAAATATTTTCATTGTTTAATATACTGAATTTAATATTTTTTTCTTGTTTCCCCCTCATTGTTTTCAAGATTTTCAAACTAGTGGTATGACTTTGCTTTATATACTTCCTGTATGTAAATTTTATGTGGAAGAGGAGCTTTACTGTTCTTCCACCTCTTAATCACTTTCTCAGCAATCATGTGGAGAGCAGATTGTCAATAGCCACACCTGGAAGGGAAGGAAAGTTAAAAAATAATGAGTGTCTGTTACAGAAAATGTTTGTTGCTAGGAAGTAGAGATCTAAACTGCTTGATTTTCATGTATTGATGTTTTGGAAGAGGATAGAATCGGTTGTTCTGATGCTTGCAGAGTCTCTGTGTGATTTTTTTGGGTCATTGGAAATATTTATGGTGTTTTCAAAAACAATTTTTACATGAAATTTATTTCCATTAAGGAAATAAGGTAGTATGCATGTTGGTTTTTTTCCCATCAAATTGATGGGAGAATTGTATTCTACAGCTTGCAGTATAGTACATTGAATGAATATATGGCATTCTGCATGGCTGGGGAGGGCAGGAAATTTGCCAGAATGAAGCAGTTGAGTCATTTTACAGAGTTTGCATTAACCTGGGGTTTTTTTTCCTTGTTTTCTTTTTCTTTCAATTGGTTTTTTTTTTCTCTTCCATTATTAGCAAGAGGGCTCATTGTGTGCTCAACATTGTCTGAATAATTTGCTGCAAGGGGAATACTTTAGTCCTGTTGAATTGTCCTCTATTGCACAGCAATTGGATGAAGAAGAAAGGATGAGAATGGCAGAGGGAGGAGTATCTAGTGAAGAATACAGAACATTTTTACAGGTAAAATTATCTTCGTTTGAGGCTGCTTGATGTTGCCTGAAATCTAATATTGTTTGGCACAGACCTGCTATTCTTGCACAGCTAGACAAAGTTAATTTCCTAGTGCTAAAGCTTTTTAAATTTATATTCCTTTTCATTCATATATCTTGGAAGTGGCATTTTCAAATATTACTAGTACAGCTTTAGAATAATTCTATAAAAAGCTACATTACTTTCATCTTACAAGTAGAAAAATCAGGTATGATGAGGAGGATCAGTAATTTGTCTTTTGTTTTTGTAAGCCGGTGTCAGATAGGAACAGAAATTCCCATGTCTGTCTGCCCCTGAAGCACTGAACATCTCTAAAGGTTTTAGTTTTAAATGAATATGCATGTTTGGGGCATTGTAATCAGCCTTAAAGACAAGGACGTAAGTCATTGCTTTAAGAAGCTGCATTTACACTTATTTTCAAAACTCAGTTATTTTTGACCTTTTATACTTACACCATTTTTCCCTTTTCTCCCTCCCAACTTCACATTGAGCAGCAGCCTTCTGTAAATATGGATGATAGTGGATTCTTCTCAATTCAAGTAAGCCCAGCTTTCTTCTGACACCATTTTCTACTTATGCAATATATATTCTCATATATAATTTAAATGGCATTGAGCTTTTCCATCTAGTTACCAGTTTATGGACTTAATGGGATTAAGTGACGGACTTCCAAATGTTCAGAGTGTTTTCCATTAAGAGCAATGACTTGCAGATCTTCAGTTCATGGGCCCTCAAACACATAGGAGAAACATGGATTCAGGAACCGTGAAATGACACCTGCTGGCAATAAGCTTGACTTCCAAGCTGTGTCTTGTGGACACTTCAGGTGTCAGCCTTGGCTCCCACAGACTGCAGGTGAAAAAGCAGAATTCAGATTGCTTTCTCAAATTATAGACTGGAAAGCCCTTGGCAATGATTACAGGGTTATCACAGTGATCTGCAGATTGGGTATTTTTGGGGTTTTTCTAAGGCCATAGGGGAAAAGTAATCAATAATAACTACTTAAACCAGAACAACAACAAAAAAGGTTTTGAACACCAAGTTGGGGCTTTTGTCTAGATCAGAGCTCTAGGCATCTTTGGCTATCTCCCAAGCTTTCAGTGGTATTTGTCAATGCTCCAGACTCCCTCAAAGAGCCTTTCTTCCTTATGGCTGACTGGGCTGTTTTTCTTTTCAGCAAGAAACCATTAACAGTTTGGCTTTCCTGCTATCTTTGGGCTGCTTCAGTAGCTGAAAGAAATTGCTTCCTCCTCCTACTTTTTTGTCCTGTCATTGCTTTGTCATTTGAGGCACAGTTGGCTTGCTGAAAAGAATTTGAATTGTTAACTTTAAGGTTCTTACAGCATAATTTCATGTAGCTTTAAAGAGTTGTAAAAGAGTTGGTGCTCAGATCAATAAACTGACTGATCCTGTGATAATCCAGTGGTACAAAATTTCCAACAGAAGAAAGATTGAGATTATATAGGGAGGTGAGGGGGGTAAATAAGGGCAGAGCAGTGCATTGCAAATAGAGAGATGACAATTTATGAAGTGTCTGTGGAAGGGGAAATTACAGCTTTGTTTGGGCTAGTAAGCTCATTAAGACAGTTGGCTTAAATCCTAGTTTTGTTGCTTCTCCTTAGATAAGACATGAGTATTATGCTTGCATGTAGATTCGTAACAGCTTCATTTTGAGTAATATGATTCCTAGATTTCCTGGCAATGTTTTGAAATCTAAGTTTTATGAAAACAGTATAGTTTAGTGTAGCTAAGATGGTTGCATTGCTTGAATTTAGGTTTGAACTAGTATGACTCATGAAAAGTGTTCTTTTTTGACAGGTTATAAGCAATGCCTTGAAAGTGTGGGGTTTAGAACTAATCCTCTTCAACAGCCCAGAATACCAGAGACTTGGGATCGATCCAATGTAAGACTCTTTTAGCAGCCTGCTTTTACTTTCAAAAAAATACTCTTAATTTGTCTTTTAAAATCTTTCTTTAAATTTGCTGTTTCATGCTCGGTTGCATTTTGATGTTTGTATTACCCCTGGCTTTGATTTTTTTTTTTTCCCCTTTTGGGGCTGCATGAGAACATCTGCCCTCTGTGCCTTTATGATATTTTAGTATCTGTGGCATCACAGATACATCACATCAGATATGAAGATTTCAGTGATGTTGACAACTACCTGGCTGTTATAAAAGCAGTATGAGTATTCTGTAATGTAACATCAATGGTTGTATTACTGAAGCTTTATTATTTAAGCTCATGTTAGCGATAGCAAAGATCTTAAACATTATTATGTACTCTGATTTTAGAGTATTTAATTTTATTTATACCTTTTGTTTTTCTTTTTACAGAAATGAAAAATCATTTATTTGTAATTATAAGGAACACTGGTTTACAGTTCGAAAGTTAGGAAAACAGGTGATACTGTCTTTTTTATTTTAAAATTGACTTCAGAAGTGGGTGTGGAAAAGTGGTTGCAAATAGATTGTGCTTCCCTTTTGCAAGCTTTTGCTAAAGTTCGGTTTAATAGTGTCCCATGTTTGTTTTATCACAAAAATGCCAGGCAGGTCTTTGTAAATGTTAGCCTGGGAAAAGACTGTAGGATCAATTCCTTAGTGAATCTGTCCTTTAGCTCTGGTAGGGTCTTATGTGACTTCTTAATTTTCTTTTTTTTATTTTTTTTCTACACAAAATACTGAAAAAAAATTGTACTGGGGGGTTGGGAGGAGTAGGGAATCCTGAAGAAAGATTAGGATCCCTACAGAACTTGAACTTATTTTAATAGAATAAGATATTGGCATTGTAAAATATTTTTGTTTCTTTAAATGGGAAGTCTATATAAGGAAAAGGTCAAGGTTTTGATGGACAATAATGGATATTCAAAAGAGTATTGATTAGAATGAGGTTCGGAGAAATAGAATTTCAATTTTCTACTATTACCGAAAACTTTGAAACAATTTTATTCTAAGCAGGAATTAGTTCTTAAAGGTAAGGGATAGCCATATTAGTATATGGTAGATATGTACCAACTCAGTTCATATCCATGTCCCTTAAAACACCAATTCAGTGTTTTATTTTAGTAGCTAATAATTTTTCTGGATCATACTTCATAAGCTTTTATACAACATGAGCTGATTCGGTGTCTTTTTTCATGGCTTTTATTTCATAGAAAATATTAATGGAAAACTACTTTTAGAGTCTGTAATAGTGGGACAGGAGTCTGTTTGCCCATTTGGTTCATTTTTGTATGTTCTGGCTACTTATGTTGTCATCCAGGTTAAAAAAAATAAAGAAAAATCACCAGTGAGTGAGAAAACGAAACTCTACTCTTCTGCTTTAAAGTATGGCTAATGTTTACAGGCATTTTTTGTTTATTTGATATCAAAAAGGCTGGATGTTCTCTTACAATTGTGGAAATGCTCCTTATTACACAATGGAGCTATGTTGGGTGGTATCTTATGAGAGAGCATTCTAACCCAGGACATCCTAAGTGGGCAGGGGGATGCCTTTTCCCTTTTTTACCTGGCTTGTAACCACATAAAGACAGTATTAGCTGTTTGTTATCTAGAGGGTAATGAGAAGATTTGACAAAATAGGTTGACTTAGATTTATTTCACCTGCTTCTCCTCTGTTACAGTTAAAGCAAAATTGGTTTAACAAAACTTTCTCCTCCATAATATCTTTTAAATGTTGCTATAGTCTGTCCATCAAATTTTTTACAGAACTTTTCATTCCCCTACTCTTCTACACTGTTGGTCTTCTTACCCTTTCCTAGTGGCAAGGAGTGTTTTTGTCAAATTAAGTGATTGCATGACAGAGTGATAGTCACATTTTTGTATGCGCCTGGCTGCAAATGTGTGGGTGCACATATGGAAGCTTGGGTAGATCAGTGCTTTTCTGGGAGAATGGAGATCAAATTCTCCTTCCACTAACTCAAATGGTGCTTTCTGGTGAAATCTGGATAAGATCAAATGAGTAGGTCTAAAAAACAAGTTCTTTAGCTTCGCTGGACTATATAGGGGGTTTAAAGGTAGAATGTTTTGTTTCACACTGAATATATTTTCTCTCTGGAAGTTTTCTGTAAGTATAATACTGCTTTTGTTCAGAAGTATTATAAATTACTAGTTATGCTCCTTGGGGAACTAGAAATGAGTAGTGTATGTTTATATGAAGTGTCCCCGTTATAATATAGTGCTGTACTCTCAGCATATTAAACTTGAGTAGATTTTTCTTAATTTTTAAGTTTAAAAATTATCTGAGAGAAGGGTAAGCATTAGTTACCAGCATCACCAGCTATTAAAGATAGAATATTCAATGAAAGAATTTGATGGAAATTATTGAATGTCTGTTTCCTGTATCTATTAATTTCTTAACACATAGCATTTACTGATGAAGGGTTTCTTACTGCATTAGTCTCAGGTTTAAAACTAGGATTAAGCAGAATTTTAGAATGATGCCTGAAATAAATCAAAATACAGTGGTTAAGGATTATCTGTTTTAATGTGTTTTGCTGGTACCAGTATTCGGTAATGGGAGAGAGCATGCAGTAATTTCCACACTTCAGATGTCCTGTTAGAGTATTTGAAGGAAAGCCTTCAGCAGTATAGGTATTATGCTTCAAGAAACTTTTATTCGGATATTCCATAACAAAAAATTACCACAATGTACAGGAATGGATTACCGAGTAATCTTAATGCTAATTTGTTCTCTCAACCTTTTTTTTTTTTTTTTTCTTAATTACAGTGGTTTAACTTGAACTCTCTCTTGATGGGTCCAGAACTAATATCAGATACATATCTTGCACTTTTCTTGGCTCAATTACAACAGGAAGGTAATAGTGACTTGAAGATGTTAAATCTCATTAATTAAAAGTAGGTAATAATCATTATTTCTTAGAACTTATGTATTCAGTTAACTACCTTTAGTTTTACGATTGAAATAGTGAAAGAACCCAAGTCCTTATAATGAAAGGTAGAGTCTTGCATCTTAAATTGCACATGACTGTGTTCCATATAGTGTGTATTTTAGTGTTTATGTCTGCACTTTAATGCTGTAGACTTCTTTTCCTCAGGGTATTCCATATTCGTAGTAAAAGGTGACCTGCCAGACTGTGAGGCTGATCAGCTGCTGCAGATGATTCGGGTACAGCAGATGCAGCGGCCAAAACTGATTGGAGAAGAGGCAGCACAGTCAAGAGATCAGAGGTAAGGTAAATAAAGATTTTGTTTTAATAATGTTCAGTATGATTGGCTTGTAATTTGGAAAGAATAAGTACCTTTAGTTCAATGCTTACTGCTGTTGCACAAGTAAGAGCAATTTCATAGACAACAAATGGTGTAAGAGCAAGTTCATAGACAACAAATGGTGTATTTTTAAGTCTTAAGAGCTGCTTTGATAAGGATTGAGTTATTCCATGTGAATAAGCATATTACAGTGCAGATCTCTGACTTAGGGAGGAAAATGGTTTAGTTAGCAAATCTTATAAACTATTGTTAATAGTAATTATTCTGTAATTAAGACTGATAAGTGTATTCTGTTGTAAGTAGAAAAGAATGAGAAACTGGTCTTTGAATTCCACATCATATAAATCATACAGCATTGCCTTTTGGAATAATGTCACTGTAATTTCATGTTCTGCTGCTCATTTTTGATGCATTCTGCTAATATAAAATATCCTTGAAAGCGTATAAAGTTAGTTCTTTATGCACTTCTGCAATGATTTCATTGCATTTTCATAGTAAACAAATTGTGTACCGATGAAAATACTTTAGGCTTCTCAGAGGAATTAATTCTTTTTTCCCCTTTACATCAGTTAAACTGATGTAAATTGAGGGAATAATTAGCAGTAAAATGGAAAGTGTGTACAGTTTACATGGGGTTTGTTGCTTTAGTGTGGCCTTCAAGGCCTCCTGAGGAGGTGACCATATGCATTCTTTCCTGCTGGTGTAACTGAATAGCAATAGGTTTGAATAACATGTATCACAGCTTTTTGTGGGGTTATCATTTTCTGATGATTTACTAACAGCTTCTTGCCAACATGTGCATTGCTTTAGAGGTCAGTGTGTGGCAAATATGTGTTAAGGTTGCTCTGCAGTTGCTTGCAGCCCTTTTGTGCTTTTTAATTTTTCAGGAAAATACTTGTTTATATAACAGACTTTCACAAGAAAAATATTTTTCCCCAAAGTTAAACTGGCAGAACATACTAATTTAAACCACGATAAAATCTAATATAATTTCTGTCTGAATTTTTGGTATGAATGTATGAATTTCACAGGCTACCGAGAAGTGATGTGGACCAAGCAATAGAAGTTAACAATCCTTTTGATGGAACAGGCATGTTAGACGAAGATGAAGAGAATTTTCAGAGAGCCCTGGCTCTAAGTAGGCAGGAAATTGATATGGAGGATGAAGAAGCTGATCTTCGCAGAGCCATTCAACTCAGCATGCAAGGTGCAGTGCTCATCTAAATTTCTTACAGTGCTTTAAGCAGCTCCTAGAATCAGTCAGGCACATTTTCCAGCGTGCGTCAGTATCTCTGGAAAGACTGGTGTGAGGAGGCATGGAAGGACAATCCAGGACTGCCTGTAGCTGTCTCCCTCCTGCTTTTTGAAAAGCTGTGACTTGCATGTTGGCATTGATTATTAGGAAGGAAGAACAAATTGGTAAAGGGTGGCAGGAAGAAAGGGAAACAGTCCTAAGTTAAGGAGAAGAGAGTATCAAGTGAAGTTAGTTTAGGTGCTTAGTTCCCCAAAAAAGTCTTTCTTCTTCTCCTCAAGTTTGAAGACATTTTTTAAGTTATATTTCATTAGTAACTTCATTTTACTATAAATAGTAGTATATTACTTGTTCTGCTTTTAGGTAGCCGTCGAAGTGAGCTCACAGGCTCATTACCAGAGAATGTTCCTCAGTCATCTCACAGCAGTCAGACAGACTCCCTTTCTTCAGAAGAACTGCGAAGGAGAAGACAAGCATATTTTGAAAAGTAAAGTAGCTGGCAGAAAACTGCATGTGAAAGTACATGCTCAATCTTTCAGTGCTTTTGGGGTGTGGATGGGTTTCTTACAGAGGTCCAGCTCAACTTTTCTGTCTTAACATGGTTTCCTGATAGTACCTGAATTTACTATTCTCAGGTGGTTCTTAGAAACAAACCTCTAGTAAGAGAGTGTTTGTTAATAATGTCTTGCTACAAGTGCAAGTCTTGTGAAGAAAGAAAACATACATTATGGAAGTATTTTAAATGAAATCCTGTAAATTTCCACAACTACCTTCCCAACAAAAAGTATTATTTCTCTAAGACTTTGCTTTGGGTAATTATGCTTCTCATGTGCATCACACAAAAGCATTGTACATATTTTATGTTACTGTTCTGGTGAACCTTCTTAATAGATAGTTAATGTTTTGTAGCTTTTCCTTATCTGTCTTCTAGTAATAGGTGAAATAAAGACCAGGGGGAAATGCTATGGATGGGAGAAGTTAGATTTCACATGGTAGGATAAGAATACAGAGATTCCAAATCCTGGGAAAATAAGTCTTGTGGCTTCGAGTATAATACTGGGAAGATAGGTATCTGAAGGTTAGCAGGGTGAAATAATGAAAGAGATTTTGAGCACAGGGGTGTTATTGTATAAAACAGCTTCTACTTCTGACTCTGGCCTTCCTTACCACGAAATGAACTTGATTCAGGTCTCGTAGTGGTGTTAATCTTATTCTCTTACAAATTTATGACACTTTCAGACAGCAACAGCAGCTACAGCAGCAAGATCAGACCCCAAACCTACAGGACAAAGTAACTCTTAGCTCAAGCACTCCAGACCCTGGCACAGGTATTGCTTTTTAACCTTACATCCAACTCTGAAATTTTCATATTTGTGTTGTTTCTTAATTTTCCTTGTCTGCCTACTTCTCACTTCCACAGCCATTCCAATTGTGTATTAGAGCCATTACTGTATTGGGAGTGAAGGAAAGGATCACTTTTCCTGAAAAGCCTGTTTCCCTTTGAATGTCAATACCCTGTTTCAAAGTGAAAACCATTGCTATTACCCCAAGTGTTTGTTTTCTAAATTACTTTTAAAGTTGTATGACAACTTGGAGTAGTATCTGACAAAATTACTGGAACCAGTTTTCAGAAGAACATGTGTAGACCTTACCAGTGTTAGGTATTGGTGATCCAAAATTGGTGTGTATTGTTACAAACAGGCTGTTGTTGGTGAAAAACTGTTTGCAAAATGTTCTGTGATTTTAAAAACAAAACCAGTTTTGTTGGTAGCTAGGAAAAGGTGTGTGTGGATCAAAGGAACAACAAAAGCATTTAACTGTAATTAAGAACTGTGAATTTATTACGGCTTGTATTGTCTTCAGGAGGTGATATGAGTGAAGAAGACATGCTTCAAGCAGCCATGAATATGTCTCTGGAGTCGGTTAGAAACCACTTGAATTCAGAAGAGGAGAAATAACATTTTTTCCCTCTTATTGTCAAAATGCTAAGTCTTCATTAAAATTCTACTGTGTGAATGTTGCACAAGCAGGGTTCATTTCAGAGTTGTGGAAGCAGGTATGAAAGGGGGGCAGCCGGAGGTCAGTTTAGAGAGGATCTGCAAATACAAAAAAGATTGCACTAATTCAGAGAACTGTAGCACTCCTAGTACAAAACATCTGCTCATAAGAGTAGTGTTGTTAAAATTACTGGAACTACTCACGCAAAGTTAGACAAGGGTAGCAGATGTAACTTAAAGCTTTTCAAGTTTGCATTAAAAGAGCAAGTTTAAATTGTTTTGAAGAATTCTATAGGAAATGCAAACGATGCTGAAAACAGCATCAAATTATTTTCTTCAGTACTGATGCAAATACAAGTAATAAGTTATGCTCATAAATTCTTTTTAATAGATTACTCTAAAATGGTGAGAGTAATTAAATTCCGTTCATCTTAGATAATTTATTTTGTGATTGTTTATTATGCATGACTTAATGTCAACTTTTTGATCCTGCTGTCCACTTTTGAAATGATCCATTCTGCAGGAGAAACAAGAATCCATAAGTTTCATACTTTTCAATTCCAGGCAAAATTTTCAGCGTATTGTTGACTGTAATGTTATTCCTGAGTCTTTCAGTGATTTCTGACTTTCTAACAATTTTTGGTTTTACCTTCAATTTCAATTGTAAAATTTTAGGTCCGTGTTTAACATACTGTCTTTTAGCAGATAACTTACCTTATTTGGCTTGGGGTTTTATTGTTCTTGTTTGTTTTTAATTATTGTTTTCTTATGTTCTTTCTCCTAAAAGCCACTGTCTTTTTACTACAAAATCAGCATATACTCAATTGGGTTGAACAGGTTTTCTTTTCTACCTCTTCCAGAGTCTTTTCCTCTTCAAGCTCAACCCTTCATTCTGGCCTTTCATTATGAAAGAGCTGTAACTGAATCTAGGAGAAAGTAGGAGGGGATTTAGGTGCCATAAAGTCGTGCCACACACATAAGGTGCATTCCTGCAATCTGAAATGACCCCTGTGCAAGTAGCTCTTTTAAGAATGAATATTTATGCCTGTGTGGATGTTCTTTCTGAAATGCTTTATATGAGTGTCTGTCAGAATGTTGCAGTTTTTTCAGGAATGGCCTTTATTCACGCACCTTACAGTTTTTTATTATGTTGTTTCTGATCCTGAGAAAAAATGGGAAACAAAGTATGTGAGATAGCTTATGCTGTTGCTTGTAAGACATTTGCTTTGATATCCAGGATGAATGTGTAACAGGGTGACCAAACCTTACTTTGAAATTCAGTGCAACAAAAGAGAGAAGTTTCATTTTCCTAAATGGTGCTTGAAATACAAATTCTGTTTACATATAAATTATATGGAAATATGTTGTAGATAGAGTATATAAGCTGTAGTCCAGTTAAAGCATTAACAGTTAGCACAGGCATTCTAAGAATCTTTCAAAGAGAACCCCAGATTTCTTTATCAAAATATTCTAAAGTTACATTTTTGCACAATAGTAACATTTAATTAAAATTAGTAGATGGAAATACACATTCAACATCAAGTAGTACTGTACATGAAAGGGCTCTTACCTCTCAGTAAAGATTTGTTTACAGCAATGGTTTCCTGATAGCTTAGGATGTTACATTTATACATAATTGGGCTAAATTCTGTTTTTCTTATCTATGTGCTGGATTTTCACCAGTGTCACCAGAACCACTGGTATGTGTTAACATAATATGGATTTTGACCTGAGACAGCACTACTTTTCAAAAACTGATTTTTTTTTTAAATAATCCTCTCATGCACATTATAATTACTTGTAATGTCTCAAATTAATATAGATAAACAATGCTTTAAAAAGTCCATGTGTGTGTATGCCATTTTGAAATGTTGTATTTTACAGGGTGTGATTTCAGTTTAAAATTTCTATAAAACTGAAAGCAAGAAAAGTGTCTAAAGCACTGATTTTTATTTTCTTCATCTGTCAGTTAACCACAGCTTAATTTTCCTTTTTTGGTTGTGCCATAAACTAATTCTGAAATAAGACTCATTTTTATAAATAGGTGTAGACTGGCAGCAATCTGATGCCAGTTCTTGGAACTCAGATCTTTTATAAGAACATAATTAAATTTTTACTTCTATAGTTCTAGCAGCCCTATATTAAGGAAAAAAAAAAAAAAGCCCAGCAAAAAAACAACAGCCCCTTAAATGTCACTGACTTTAACCCAGGCCAACTACATGATTTTTAGTAAGTGCTAAAACATGGAGGTTTGCTTTGAACTTTCATGTCACATCATAAATAATTTCATCACCCATGTATTTTAATATGGAAGGAATATAAACTGTCAGTGTCTGAAAGGTGCAGCTGAGTCAGTGATCACAGGGCCAACCCTTTCTGTTGAAAAACACTGTCACTCAACAAATACCAGTTTGATTTTTAGAGAAATGTCAAGCTGAATGATGTAGGGATATCTATTTAGACAAGCAGTTACGAGAGAGCAATTTAAGATCCATCTGTTAATTCACGTAATTCTGTCGCTGGAAAAGACCTGCAAGAAACCAAATTAATCCAGCCCAGTTCACCACTAAATGTAATGTTCCTAAGCACCACCTAAGCTACACCTCTTTTAAACATCTCTGGGGAGGGGACTCAACTATTTGCCTGGGCAGCCTGTTCCAATAGTGGACACCCCTTTCAAGGAAGAAATGTTTCCTGATACCTAACCTGAACCTCCCCTCAATACAAACTGAGGCCATTTCCTCTCATCTTGTCACTTGTTAACTGGGAGCTGAGGCTGATACCCACCACACTGCAACGTCCTTCTAGGACTTGTAGGGCGTGACAGGGTCTCTATTTGAATTGTACCCAAGGAAAAGACTCATATTAATTGCTGACAGTATCTATTTTATAACCCAGGTCTCAAGTTCAAAATGTCTGGACCTGCCGAGAAGCTGTCAATAAAACACTGCTGTCATTTTTTGGTGTGCATTCTTTCAATGATAAACAGTTCTCAGAGTTCTCAGTGTGGCGTAACTATGCTTCTAATTTACTAATTTAGAGCCTACTTCTGGTGTTATCTACCCTGTCAAGATGAAGGGTTGGCTTTTTTCCTGTGTTACTGCTTTAGGCCAAAGTCCATTGCAAGGGAGAAACATTGATTTTTGTGTATTTTGTTTTGGTTTTTTTAACAGAACTATATTTGAGGGAATTTCAGACTTCATTCATTCAATAGATTTTTACTATTTTCTAGTGAATGGTCCATGTGACATAAATTACGGTTTTCTGCCAGTAGAAATCAAAGGGGCAGGAGGAGTGACTGATACAATAAATATCTTCCAAAATTACTTCTCTGAGTGTTATTCTGTGAACTGCTTTCATGGTCTTACAGTGCAAGCACGAGGAGCAAGAGTTACAATGCAGTCTTGCTTGCATGCAATTCTTGTTAGGCACAGCAAGTACAAATATGAGCTGTTGAAAAGCTTACATTTTTCTATACCTGAAACTAATATGATACGATGCTGGGTTACTTGAACATTTGGGCTCCCTGTGCCCTTCAAAGCACTGCAGCAAATTTAAGTGTCATTTTCAGCTAAGGTGCTCTTCTTGTCATACTTAATTACTTTGCAGACTACTTGAAAATGAACCAATACAAATTTAAATCTATAGTGTGTTTGACTATTGCTTCTATTACAAATGTACTGAATGGTGGGGCAGGTTAAAAGGGCTTCTGCAGGTGTCTAGTAGACAAATATCATTTGCAAGCTATTTTGTCTTATTACAAAACTGACAGGCTTAAAACTGAACGTGTTGCAGTTCTAAAATGTGAAATTTTCTAGTATTAGTTATTGGTTCAAATAATGATGAAAACATTAAAATGGTGGTCTTTGTACTGAAAAATATGCTATGGGGGAACAGGATCAGAGAATTAGAACTCAGACTTACGAAGAAGTATTATTTTGCAATTTGCATTACCAGCACATCACTTTCAGAAGGAACTGAAATAAGAATCCAAGGAAAAGAAAAACTGATGTTGAAGGGGTTTTTTAAGGGCTTAGGTAGAAAAATTATGTTGTTCATTTGGTAAGCCATTACTGTCCTGCATAGAACAAACTTAAGTCCTGGAAAATCTTGATAATTATTCACAAATCATTACAAAAAGGGAAAATAAGTCCAATGTAATAAATACATACCTACTCCATACACAAAATTTCTTGTTCAAGTGAGAATAATACTTAATACATTCAAGCTGTCTGGGTCCAAATACTTAGTTCTAGATTTAGAATTGCTAGCTTTGTCTTTTATCCAGGTTTTCATCTTAAAAGCATGAGCTCTCTGCAATATTTTTTTTTAATCTTCATAGACACATTTTGCCTTATTTGCATTTCAGAGATGGAGGGAATTGGAGTACTTAACCTGTCCTAGTCACCTCCTTCCCCAGTTATGGTTCTTCAAACAGTTAGTACATGTGACTTTTCAGCTGCTTTCACCAAATCAAAATACTCGTACATTATTTTCTTCGTTAAGAAAAATAATTATAACTACACTTTTAATCTCCTCCCCCACCATCCTCAGCACAGCCACTGTGTGAATTCAGGAGAGGACTTGAAAGAGTTTGAAAAAAGGGGATGTAATATTTAAATGCAACTGTGCAAAAGCAAAATAAAAATAGAAGATAAAAACCTTGTCTTTAAAGTATGTTAGCTTTGATAAAATTTTATTCTTTTGGTACATGAAACCCCTTGTGTACAGATCAGTGTAGAGTTAGGATTTTGTAAGGGAATAATTTTTCATCTCTTGCCCAGTAGTTGAGTATTTTAGAAATCATTTTCAGTAAGTTTTATTTTTTGTCAAGATGGTTTTCATATCCCATCTTTGGCTCTGGATTCCTGTATAATTTTGCCTATTTTGTGTATATAAAGCATAAATACTGAAAAGATTTAAAAAGGGAAAGCTGAAATGCTTTGTCATTGTTTTGACTGGAAAACAGCAGCACTGTATTTTGAAAATGCTCTCCAAATAGGCATGAAATATATGGTTGTATTTGATATCACTTTTTAAAATAAATATGATTATAGCTTCTAATGTTTCTCTCTTAAGTATTTGTGCTTTGCCTTATGTGCAGACTGGGCACAGAATCATCAAACACTGAAATCTCATCCCTGGTACCAGTGGGCTTTGCACCAGAGGTGTGTAGACAGAGCAGTGGGATAGTTTTCTGTTGATGACATTTCATCATCTCTGATGTCTTTGCATCTGTTGATACTCCAAAAGTTGTGTAAAGACACTCCTGTTAAGGAAGGAAGTTGATGCCAGTTATAGTTATGTTCCATCTTTAAAAATTGTATGCTTTTGAATTTTTCAAGTAAGCCGCAGTTTCCTGGTTTGCTGTCAGAATACTCATTCTTTTTGTGACACAATGCATTGCTCTTGTAGCTTAGTCAAAACAGAGTATACTGGATGATTTCTGAGTGCCCTTATTAACAGTGGATGAAGTCAGCTAACAACATTACTTGCAATGCTAAATAGTTTCTAGTTTTGCAAGAGTAGTAATTAAAAAGAGTGGTACAAAAAGTCTTTCGTGCTGCTTTATTGACTACATGCATTACTTGGCATTATAAAATTAACCACCACAGAAGACATTTTTATCATCCCTAAATATTTTAAAAGTCTACAGGACATCCGTGTTCTTAGTTGAAAAAATGTTAAGAGAATTTCCTATAAAAGTTATTTAGCCAAACACTAAATGACACATCTTTATTGTCATGAGGACCCATATGGGTTTTTTTAAACCAGCGATAAGGGGTCTTTTGAGCATTGTAGTTTTCATTTCCATTAAACCAAATATTGCAAATTAATGAAACTGATAAAGGCACACGTCTACATTCCATGCTATATCGCAGCACTAGTACTTCCTACAATTCTGATGCCTTTTATTTTTTTAGCCAGAAATGGATTTGAAGTGGTATATAATTGGTTTTATTGTGGCTAATCATAAGGGTGACAAGTATGCCATTAAATTAATATACTGGTGAAATCAGTTATAAACCTGATCCAAAAATTATTCAGTGAAGAAAAGGGAAAACAGTCTTTATTAGATAACTTTTAACTTCTCAACTCCTGAACCACTTACCATGCCCAGCCTTAAGAGTTGCCTGTGAGTGACAGAGGCCACTAAAACTAAAAGGTAATAACAGTATTGTAGGCCAGCCATGAACCCATCCCCAAGGCTGTGCAAGATCCTGTTTGGGAAGCAACAAGCAGGTCAGGTTGTTCCATGACTGTCCGGTAATGTTTGGCAGCTTGTAACTCTACAGCCTGTGTCTTGTGCCTGCTGCATTATCAGACCTCTAAAAATCTAAGATTTCACCTGTGAAATGTTCTTCCCAGCTTCATTTTGCCATTGATGTGGTGCTTTAATTATGCATCTTTTTATGTAGTTATCAATTTGAAATGGGCAACGAGCCAGCTGTCCTGTATTTTATTTCCAGTATCTGCATTTTTTATAACAGTATTATTCCTACTAATACAAAACTGCTTTTTCTGTAACAGTGCAGTACTTCTTGTAGTCCCAAGTTTAAATATCTCACTTGATCAAAAAACAAAAAGAACTTTGAATTGGAGCAGTTTGGGAGTTCTGGCTGGAAATACAACGTAGAATCACAGAATGGATCAAGTTGGAAGGGACCATAGTGGATCATCAGGTCCAACCTCCCTGCTCAAGCAGGGTGATCCCAGAGCGCACTGCACAGAATTCAGATGATTCCAGAGTATCTCCAGTGAGCTGCACAGCCTCTCTAGGCAAGTTCTAGTGTGAAGGCACTGCACAGTAGACAAGTTTTCCTGATATTCAGGCGGATCTTCCTGTGAACCTGTTTTTGCTCGTTGCAGAAACTTTGTCCTGTTGCTGAACACCAGCGGGAAGAGCCGGGACCCAGCCTCTTGGCACTGCTCCTTGAGATTGTGATAGACACCGCTTAGGTCCCCTCAGTTACCCCTTCCCTATCCTCTCTATGTACATCAAATGCAGCCGGGGCTTCAGGATCTTGTGTGTTTCGTGAAAACACATATTCAAACACAAATCGTGTCTAATCTCGTGCACAGCACACTGTTTTGCTCATGGCCCAGGTCGATCCCGGCGGGCGAACTCCCGATAACCACACGCCGCTCAATGCCGCCATACACCTCCCCCCGCCACCATCCCGGCATCCTCTGCTTCCCGCCCACACGCCATATCCGCTTCCGAGGCGGCGCTCTAGCCTGGGCCGCCGCTCTCGATGGTGTTTGGGAGGGGTGTCATGGCGGCCGTTGAGGTGGCAGTGGCCGGAGTCGCCGGGAGGAGTCGCTGAGCCAGGACGGGACAAGACAAGCCGGGAGGAGCAGCTGAGCCGGAGGAGCCGGGAAGATGCGCGCGGCTTTGACGGAGCAGTTGCCGAGTTCGGTGTGCTGAGCCCGTAGTAGGAGCTGCGACCCGCTGTAGCGAGGAGAAGGGAGGCGGAGGCGGCCCCTTGGCCCGCGGGAACCGGCTGCAGGGGCCGCCCGGCAGGGCCGAGCGAGGCCCGGAGCCCTCCCAGCCGCGATGGCGTCGTGGCTGGGCGGGTTGGGCTCGGGGCTGGGTCAGTCCCTGGGGCAGGTGGGCGACAGCCTGTCCTCGCTCACCGGGCAGATCTCCAGCTTCACCAAGGACATCCTTCTGGAAGGCGCGGAGGAAGTGGGCGGTAAGGGGGGCTCGGGACGGGCCTGGCTCCGCGAGGGAGCTCTTCCTTCTCTTCCTCCGGCCGCCGGTCCCTCCTCCGGACCGACGGCGGCGGTGCCTGCCCTGCCCGCACCGGCCGGGAGGGAGCTGGTCGCGGCTTGCTGCCTTTGTTTTTGTTTTTATTCCGCTCTTGTGATCTCAGGATCTGGAAAATACACGTATATATTCCCAGGCTTTAATAGCAGGTGTGAACCTGTTCTAGGCTTATTATTCAGAGGTTTCTGGATTCTGTGAAGTGTTATGTTGCTCCGGAATGACAGCACTCCAACAACACTTTTTCCTTTCTGTTTGCTTAGTTTATCTAAACTAAGTTAATTAGCTGCTTCTACACCGGTTCCATAAAATTGCAGAGTTGTAGTTACAGAGGTTGTTTTGTCACTGGTGTGATCTAAGTCTGACGTGTCACAGAGGCAAAAGTTCAGTTTGTCATTGTTTTGTTTATATTTCAGTTGTGCGCAAAGAAACGTATGGAGTTCTACAAGTCTGCAGCCAAGTAGGAGAACATGGCCCTTGCTTTTTAAGGGTTAGAGGCTAGAATGAATTGTCTTTAAAACAGAAAGTTAGAACAAAAAACACCAGAGACATCAGAGTAAGATACTCTATAAACCAATAGTAAATCTATTCTAGAATATATTATTTTCTTCATATTTTTAATAATGACTTTGGTTACAAATTTTTGAAAAAAACTTTAGTAAAGCAGTTGTATAATGTGGTAATAAGTATCAATAGATTAATAACCCTAGTATTGTTTACCATCTTGTAACTATAAATTATTTTATAAGTTAGCATTCTCAAAACAGTGTTAAGAATAGAAACCACAAAGAACAGCTTAGACTTGTGAACAGTCATCTTAAATGTGAAATTAAGCAATTCTACTTCGTTTACAATCTCTCATCTATGAAGCATTGTGAAAGAATATTACAGAAACATACGTTGTGTGAACGTGGTTGGCAAGTTGATATAATGGGTCTCAATGGATGGCCCTTTTGCTGCACAGATAAAATGCTTAGAGGAGAGAAATTCTAACAACTGTGAAATTTTTTTTCCGCTTTTCTGAAAGACTTACCTAGAAGTGTTTTACATTTCAAAATCTGTAGTAGTTTAGTTTGGAAAGTTATTTTATGTTCCTGAGTTGTGCAGTCATCTAGGGTGTTTGTTTTGCTTTTTCGAAAGATCAGTTGTGAACTCTCACATTTGTGCATGAGTTTGTGCAAGAGAGTTGTAATGATGTTTAGTAGTTACTTCCAGGTGTACTTCACTGCTGGATACTGCTGTGAACACCTTCAATTTCCTAAGACTTTCAGGGTAGTACATTCATATGGATGACTAGACTCCAGGGCGTAAAAAAATCTAGTGGCATCCATGTACTCTTGTGTAAAGACTTTTAAATACTGTGTGGTCTAAATGACACGTTTCAAGTACTTCCTTACAGTTTAGGTTTTTTAATTTCCTACTTGGTAAAAGTTTTCTAGATTTTAATATTATCCCTTACATTCAGTGTTTTGACTCCCATCAGTTGTTTGTGGATTATGGACTTGTACATCTTCCATTTCACAGTTGTCATGTGTAGATTTTTGTAGCACAGCCTCTGCAGTGCTTGAGTTGTCTCAGTTTTAAAAAATTGTGAAATATAGTATTTACTTGGAAATTGTACTTATTTCAAATTTTGAAGTATTGTCAAGGTTGCTTTATAGTCAATTTGGGATTATTTCTCATTGCTAAAAGGAAATGCCTTGTTTCTGTCCATTAAAGGTGGGACATAGGAGAAGCAAATATAGTCAACTTGAGGACAATTAATCATTAAAATGTATCTGGAATTACACGCTTTTTCTATGGGATAAACTGGGATGGTAGATGTATCACCTCTTTAGAGACAATGAGTCTTATGGGGTTGATGTTTTGTTACATGGGTTTTGTTGGGTGTGGGTGGTTTGTGTTTTTATTCTGAAAATTCAGTTGCTGTGATGTGTATTTTATGGAATTAATACTTGTTTTGAAACTTTGCGTGGCATTACAGAGAAACAACTCTCAGGTCAGGAGCAAGTCTGAAATGAGAAACTGATTCAGGGACACAAAATAGTAAAACATTTTTATCTCACTTACTTTAAACCTTAAATCCATGCTAATCTGTTAGGGGTTTGATTTGATTTAAAGCCTAAATATGAGTGAACTAAATTAGATGCAGAAAGACTGTCTGAAAAATAATTCTTACAGTGTTCTGATAAAAACAGCCTTTGCTATTTACCTAGGAATGAACGTTAAAGCAGTCTGAAGTAAAATATGTATTAAGAACTGGTCTTAACAGATTGAAACGACTGTAATTAAAATGAAAATTTTCACTTTCTTTCAGATGCAGCAACAGAACTCCATGTGTCTAATGCTAGACTCAGAGAAATAGAAAGTGTTAATGCAGCACAAAAGTTTGAAGTAAGAAATTTTAGATCATTATGGTAATTAAAAGCAATGCATAGGATTTATTTTGTATAAAATTGAAATACTGCACTGAAGTTGTTTGTCCCTGGGTAAATCCATAAACAAGGGTGACAGTGGTTAGAATGTGACTTTGGTTTTGTGCCAAACTGCCATCACAATTAGGGACATGCATTTTATTTAGGGACACTTGTTTATTGGTGTCTGCATGTGCTGCAAGTTTTCATCTTTTGCTATCTGTGACTGTCCCTGCCCTATCAGAATGGACTCAGACTGCAGCAGTAGGCTTGGCTCTGAGAAGAGTGAGCATTTTCCCTGGTTCTGTTCTCTCTTTCTTGTCCTACTGTTTGGTCATTCTGGCACAGGCTGCTTGTGCTCCTCCAAAACCACTTACAAATCTCATGTACCCTGATGGAAAGTGACTTTCTGCGCTCTTATAAAGGACTTGTTGGTCTTGTGACTTCATTTATGTCTCTAAATAAACAACTTTTCATGTATGCCTTCAGGCCTTAAGAGCACTGTGAAGTTAAGATACTGTTTTTGGGGACATATCTGCTCCTGCTTGTCCGTCCTCTTTCTAGTTTCTTGCCATCTGCTCTTGGCTGAGGTCAGAGAGAAAACACTAGATATTAGCTCCAATTTGTGCTTTGTGGCTGTTGTGATGTGATTCAGCCGAGTTTTTTAATTCTTGGCATTTATCTCTGGTCATCACAAACCTTTTTTCTGAAAGTGAGCTGCTGTCCATGCCATATAAAAATGGAAAGCTTGAATGTAAGACTGTGATTTTGGGCCCGCACATTGCTGTTATTGTATGTTTTGAATGAAATAACATGAGAAATCTGTACAATTTAACTTCTTTGCTGTCCAGTAGCATTGTGCTTTCCTAATTTTTAAGGACTGTTCTGAGTTTACCAACTTTAATTTCTCATTTTTTTTCTAGAATGATAGACTGAAAAAAGTCTGTAGTGATTTAGAAGAAAAGCATGAGGCAGCAGAGCTGCAAATAAAGCAGTTGTCTGTTGAGTACCGCAATCAGCTTCAACAGAAAGAGGTAGGACACAGAGTAAAATTTCTCAGTATGTCCAGTGAACTTACCTATTGTCCTGTTTAAGGCCTTTGTTGTAGTGTCTGTTCTCTTCCAGTGGAAATTCTGGTCATAGCTGTGGTTTTTTGGTTTGTTAATGTAGACTAAGGCATATTTCATTGAATCGTGTGATGTAAGCCAAGTTGCCACGATAGTTGAGACAAGCAAGAACACACTGGGAATGTCATGCAGCTGTCAGAATTTCTGTTGTTTCTGGGATCTCTGTGAGAATGTTCTACTGCTTTGTATTTCTGATTCAGTTGTTGTAAAGAAGGCAACAGGAACAAATTCCTATTTGAAAAAAAAATCTTTAGATATCATTATTTATCTTACCATGTGCAATTAAAGAGAACAGAGCTAGCTTTCAAAATTTGTAAAGTGTCCTTTTGTGATGGAAGCATCAGCTTTGTAGCCTATTGTATAACATGAGATTTCATAGACCTAAATGAAGAAAGTTGCCAGCATGCTGAGAGTTAAACAAAAGGGAGTTTTATTTCTGATTTATTGACAAATTCATGTGGGTGCTAGAGGAAGCAGAACTATGAGATGTCTAAAATCTGCTAAGTACAGTAACAGAGTTGTTATAAGAAAATTACATGCAACTAATTTCACTTTATTGTAAATAAGTAAATTTTCACTACATTGAGTTGTTAAGCATAAAAAAATTCAAATGTAATAAAAATAACTGGAAAAGAATAATATATTGCTTAACTTTCATATCTGAATATCCTCTTTATATATTTAAATTTTTTGTATAACCGGTCAGCCTGGATATTGCTGTACTGCTTGTGTATCTTGGCTGCTAAAAAACCCTGTGTCTTTGTGTGAGGTACTGTATAACACTTGAGCAAGTGTGGTTTGCTTTCTCCATTATGGGAATGTTCGGAGTTTTTTTCTTTTAGTGGAAGTGATCAGTTATTTGTGTTGGGGGTGTCGTTTGGTTCGCATTTCATAAGGACACAAAGGGTAAAGTAGAGTGTATTTTGATATTCTTCTTATTCAAACAATGCGTTTTATTTTATGTATTCAGGTGGAAATCAGCCATCTAAAAGCCAGACAGAATGCACTACAGGAACAACTGCAGAAAGTACAGACAGCTGCTCAGACTGCTCAGTCGGGAGCTGGTGTTTTGCCAGCAGCCGCTGCATCGGCCTCCTATGTTCCAGAGGTCAGACATTCCTTGGGTTTTGAAGGAGATGACATGGATTTTGGAGATATAATCTGGTCACAACAAGAAATAAACAGATTGTCCAATGAAGTTTCCAGGCTCGAATCAGAGGTTGACCACTGGAAGCAGATTGCGGTGGTGAGTGGTTTCTCTTCTACCCTTCCCTTCCCTCTCCCCTCCAAATTATTCTTTCCATTGCATTTGGTGGATCTTTTGAAAGTTCATGCTGAAAAATTTCTAGAAGCAACATGTTTTGATGGAAAAGCTGAAACCTTTCATGCTGTCACATGACTAAGGACACAAGTGGCTAACTTCCAAAAGCTTTTTTGTGATGCTTTTATGCATGATATGTCAAGTTAGGTAAAGGATTTCATGAACATTCACCTAGAATGCTACTTGAGGGTTTTGTATTTGTTTAGCCTTTCAAAAAAATGCTTCCCTTCCTCCTAGCTACAATATTGATTTTTACTGATAGCACAGTACTATTCAAAGGAACAGTTGGATACTTGCATGCTTTTTATGCTTTCTCTTCTCCCAGTCCTTGATATGTCAGTTATAATTCATGGTCTGTTGAGACACAAAAGAATATAATCTTTCAGTGTTATGAGTGACCATTTTTCAAGGTATAGCCTGACTTTGGAGGTATGCTTTTCCCATGTGAAAATACTCAAAATTAAGCAGCCCTGTTGTCTTACTATGAAAAATAATAGCTCCACTCCAAACTTTCAATAAAAATCCATTAAAAATTAAAATGTTTCCATTAAAATGTACTTTTAAAAAAATCAAGATTACAGTGGATTTTTATTTTGCTTCATGCTAGCTTTGTTGTTTTCTACTTTTGAGTATCAAAAGGGGAACCACTTAAATTAAAAAGACATGTATTTATCATAATTTTCATGTGGATATGTGATTTGGGTTTTTTCAGTCTTCCAAAGTGCAAGGCACAAATGATGCTGAACAAAGTGAAATATGCAAACTACAAAATGTTGTTAAGGTAAGATGACAAACTAGTCTTCTTGTGCTTGTCTCTTCATTGTTTTGCATATGTTCACATGACTTGTAAATATTTTAACTAGCACTATTGTAACATTAATAAAAATGTACAGGGGCATGTAGTAGTATAGCAACACTTCAGTTAGCAGTACAGCATTTTAAAACAGTTACTCTGAGAAGGGGTGTTTGTATGATTTGATAATTGCAGTATGTTAGCTTGAAACAGTGGCATTATACTTATGAGGACAAATCACTTTGTGAAGGTGCTGATGAGTTATGAGACTGTATTTTAGCTACACAGAATAATTCCTCCCTTTGCAGAAACATCTTGCGTTTTTTTGTTGAAGGTGCGAAATATGGATTTTACTTGTCATCCTAGAAAGTTACTAGAAATGCATCCTAGTGTATCCACTTTGTATGTAAGACTTGTAATTGCTTTACATTGGTTTAATATTTGCTGTTGCGTAGAGCGTGCTATTTGTGTAAACATATTTTTTAAAGGGATTTCTTTCCACATGATTAAAAAAATCCCAATCAACTGAAATCAAGAAACTTGACTTCTATGAGTAATCCTTCATTAATCCTTTAATTAGACCAAGGAAAACTTTTCTTTATTTTGTATTGTATTATTTCTTTCATAAGAAGACACTGTGCTGTATTTTGTCATTTTGTTTCTCTAATGTTATTTTATAGGAGCTCAAACAAAATTTAAGTCAAGAAATAGATGAACATCAGCATGAGCTGTCAGTATTGCAGGATGCCCACAGGCAGAAGTTAGTAGAGATAAGTCGCCGACACCGAGAAGAGCTGCGTGAATATGAAGAACGGATTGAAGAGCTTGAGAATCGGTTACAGCAAGGTCTCTGTTACCACACGCTTTCTGTTTTATTTTATGTGGAGTGGATTTTGGTTAAAATGTTGAATATGCATGTAGCAGTACAATAGATATCAAATATATGATATTTAGAATTTGAATTTCAGTTTCAGTTCAGCTTCATGTTTAAGACGTGTCCCATATCTTTTGTTCACTCTGGTTGGCTTGAACACTGGAATGATTGCATTTCATCTGTGGCATGTATCAGTCTGGAGAGTCACTTTCTACACATACCAATTGTTGTGCTCTGAATTTTGCACTTTCTGGGTTGGTTTTAACTTACACTAAATATATGTAGGGATGAAACATACCGAATTGAAGATAAGAAAGTAACAGGACAAAAAATTACTTGTGAGAAGTGCTCAGTGCCAATTGGGTTACTTGACGAAAGCTCAAAGACTGGGTGGTGAGACACTAGAACAAGTTGCCCAGAGAAATTCTGGATGCCCCATGTCTTGGAATGTTCGTGGCCAGATTGGATAGGACCTTGAGCAACCTGATCTAGTGGGTGACATTCCTGCCCATGATGATGCAGGTGTTCTAAAGGCCCTTCCAACCCAAACTATGCTGTGATTCTATGATTGCCACAAGGGCCTTACCTTAGTTTGTGGCATAACTACAGTGTAGAAGTTCAGTAGTTCTCACAAATAACTTTTTGTTGCTTTGTGTTTCATACTCCCTAAAAAATAGTCTTGTCAGTTCGGTTTCCCGAGAGGCTTCTTTGCTCAAATACACAAGCTTTGCCTGTAAACCTCTATATATACCTAGTGAAACTTGGACTTCTGAAGAGTATATACTCTGTTTTTGGAACAAGAGATCTTCCCTTCTTGGAAAGGAGGGAAGTATTTTCACAGCTTCTCTAACTTTAAAGGTAGTACTGATGGAGAACTTATTTCTGAAAATCAGATGTCTGTTAACATGTAATGTTTTTTCACTTCATGTATGTACACAAGCAGGACTAATTTAAGGAAATTGAAGGCAGAAGTCCCTTATCTTTTACATTACCACTCACCTGCAAAGTAAATATTGCTAGTGACTTTGAAGAACTAGAGTATTTTATATTTTTGTTTTGCTCATTCTTTCTGACAACGTAATAGGGACTAGGACAGGATCAAGTGTTTGAGCTGATACAGAAGTGAATTCACAAGTAGTGTGCTTTCATTTAGCTTTTTTTCCTACACTCTTCTGATGATGCCTTTTTGTACTCTCTAACTTATTTGGAAATTATAGAAGATTGTACAGAAATATGAATGTCAGTATAGTATGACAGTACGATGGATCTTTAAAAGGGTTAATTCTGAAAAATTACTTTCTTCAGTTGCAAACCTTTGTGTATCACTTAGAAAATTATATGGAGCAAATTGTTTCCTGTAACAACCATTTGGTAAACCTCTGAAATGTAGTTAATTAAATTACTATTGGTTTTTGCATCAGTCAGAATTAGATGGGATTTTGATGAATTTTTCTTAGAAAATTGAGATATTCCAAATCCTGATAAATTAGATTGTCATCTCCTCGCCAAGAGAGATGGGGATCAAGTATTCTAATCTAATTCTAATAAAATTGCAAACAGAATAAGTGTTTTCTTGCAACACTTACCATTTAACATTATTTTGAGCCAGGCATATGAAAGTATTCAAAAAGCTACTTGTCATACCTGTAATATGTATAGCACAGCTTCAAATGTTAAATCTATTTAACCAAGCTTTCTGTTGATGATGACCATGTCTTTGATTTAGTCTGTCTCCCTCTGTCAGGAGAAGGGGTGAAAGAAGAGAAGTAAAAGATCTAGAAGTGATGGTTTTGGTTAATATTGCAAATAATCTCTTTTGTCTTCTAGAGGGTGTGAGCACTGATGCCATGGATGACTCTAAAATTACTGAACAGGAAAAAAAACCTCAGAGTCTAGATGGAGGACAGGTGGAAGAGTTGCAGGTTGTAAAGGACCTAGAGGATGAAATAAGAAAATTAAATCACAAATTATCTTCTGCCAAAGCAGAAAACAAAAATCTTCTGAAAGAGCAAGAATTTGCAAAGCTAGAAAAAATCCAAATAGCACAAGATTATGAAAAGCTTAAATCTGACTTTAATGCACTTCAAAGATCTGTGGCAGGGCAAGATGCTCTCCTGAAAGAACAGAAGCAGCTCCAGTCAAAGACATCACTACCACGAGATGTCATCAGCCTACAGCAAGCATTGTTAGGTATTAAGACTATGATTTTTTTAAAATTATTTTTCATTTTTAGTGTATTTTCACAGGTCTTCACTTTTAAAACTCAAAATTTATTTTATGAATTTAAAACTGAATATGAGAATGTGTACCTTTAAAGTATTGCTGTTTTAGAAAAGTATTGTCTGTTGAAGTGAGGTGAAGCAGAAAAGAGAACATTGCTAGGACTAGCATGGTTATCATAGGGTTTTCTGATTAGGGAGGTAATCTGCCAACTGTGTGGTAGGGTTTTTGTCCTTTAGAAGTAAGTCAGTCTCAATAGGAGATATTAGTTTAAATTCAAAAAGTCCATTTTTATGTTTGTCTATAAAGGTACTCGCTAATATCTTCTCCTTAAGAAAACACTAACATATCTGTTTAAGAAACATACCTGTGGGTAGAAAATATTTTAATATTTCATAACTGATAAACTTTAAGTACCAAAGTCTCTCTAATGTGAGATCAGTCATGAAAGTAATGCTGTGCTTTGAGGTGGTGATTGATGTTTTTTTTTAATTTTTTATTGTACTGATGCTTGTCGTCACAAAATGCTGTGAAACTATTCTCTTCTGAGCAGCAGAGTTCTGTTTGGGCAAGGTGGGAGTATGATTTTTGTTTTATTGTTGTTTGAAAATCAGTAAATTATCTATTTGATTTCATTTTCCTTTATAGAAGCAAGAAATGAAATAGCAAGGCTTTCCAGTTTAAATCAGGTAAAGCAATTTCTAAATTAAGCCAACAAAAAAGTTAACAACAGTAGTAACTGATGGAAAATATGTTTTGGTACCTTGTTTTTTGTTTGGTTTATTTTGAACACATGCATTTCTACAGAAATAACACTGTAATGTAAAAGGAAAAAATGTAGTTTAATTCTGTAATTGTATGTGGAATTTATAGAAACAATACATTTTTACTTGTGCAACTCCACAGTGTATTCTATTAGGAAAACCATTCAAGTTCCACCTGTCTCATTGTTACCTAGAAAGCTGTAACACAGATTTTTAAAGTACTAATTATTTTAAAGTGCTATTATAATTTGCATTCTGTGAAGTATGTAATTTTTCACTTCTGCTTTACCATGTTTCAGTTTTGGCACTTAACCAGTTGTGTATTTGTGTGTGTACATATTTCACATCTCTTCTGTGTAGTACTGATAATAGTACTGCATTCCATCTTCCTGATGAAGTGAAGCAGTGGACCATAACACACCTTTAGTTTTTGATGTTGTTGTCTTGGTCCTTTATAAACTCTCAGACTTGAGAGGTTTGGTTTATTTTACTTTGTATCCAGTATTTTTCAACTGAGTTTTTCTGTGCTTTGCATGCATTCAAGAGTTCCCGTAGCGTTTTTCATAATGATGTTTTTTAGATGCCCTTGATTAAAGCTTCTTGTCTCACCCTGCAGGCTGCCCTGTTAAGGGTGCCTCTTACAGTTATAATAATTTATCCCAGCTGTCAATCCATACCTGAGAGGTGGATATAACTTCTTACCATACCATGGCTTTTTGTGCAGGAGTTTATAAACTGCACTCCTAAGCCAAGTGATGAAGAAATAAATGTGTATGTATGAATGGTAGAGAGAAATACTTCACAGCAAAGAATTTTTAACTGGGGTTGTATTCATGTAGGCTTAGAGACTCTAACGTAACTTCAGCTAGATAAAGTCTGATATTTACAATTTTTTTTTTTATTTTATTTTGAGGGACTTGAGAAAGAACTGACAAGTGCACAACATAAACATGAGAATATTCTTTCTTCGAATACAGAGGATCAGAATTCAGAAATAAATCAGTTAAAACAAGATTTGGAAAGGAAAGAACATGAATTAGATGAAAGTATTGCTGAAAGAGAAACATTAGTAGCAGAGTTGGAAGAACTAGACAAGCAGAATCAAGAAGCTACTCAGGTAATAAATACTACAACTAATTATTGAATTGCTGAGTAAATGTTTAGAATTCTGTATGTGTGTTTGTCTTTTAAGTTGATCCTTGAACATAGATAGCAAGAAATACAAGTTACCTTTTGAGGCCTAGAAACAAATACTTGGGACCAGTATTTCTCTATTATCTCAATGTGAGATTCAGGAGTGCAAGTAAAGCTCACTTCTTGTAGACAAGGAAGTAATACAGCATGTCAGCTGTCCATAAGAGATGTTACTTTCATTGCAGCCTTTCTGATGGAATTTATCCTGGTAATATTCTGATCTGTCTTATGACAGTATGCATTACAATGATTTTTGAAACTTCTTCTTTTATAATTTTTAATTATGTTGAATATTTAAGTTACTTTATTGCAAGTTCCTTATAATATAAGCATTTGTGGAATAAAAATGTCACCAATTATATATAATCAGAATTGAATCCTGTTTGTCACAGTTCCAGTATATTTGACCTGTAAATTTGAGTTGCAAGCCCTGTGTTTTCAATTATTGATTTACCAATGAATCACCTATGAAATTAATCCAAACAAGTATGTTGAAACAAAAAGTTGAAAGTAGAATATACAGATAATTTAAATGTAGTACCACCCTTTTTTTAAGCAGTGGATGTTTGCTGAATTCCAAATGTCTTGACAAATTCTGGCAGTTATTTTTTTAAGCAGTTATTTTTTTATTTCTTCATTTAGGTAGATAAGTTTCTCTTAGAGGTGGTGTTCTTTCTTTTGCAGTGAAATGTAATCTGTCCTTAATTGATACTTGTTTTTAATTAATTTAGCATTGACTAGTCAGTCCTAGTTGCTGCCTTATGTTGGCAACTAAGAAGCATTTTTTTCCTCTCTTTTTTTTGTTTAGAGGATAAAAGTAAATGAAATACGTAGTTGAGCTGGTTTTGCTACCCTAATGAATTTTGTTTTGTGTTCATTTCCAGCATATGATTACACTGAAAGAGCAGCTGTCAAAGCAACACACAGAAACTGATAGTATCATCAAACAGCTGAAACTTGACATAGATTGTGAAAGAAAGAAAGTATCAGAATTAGAAACTGAGAAGATGAAAACCATTAAAGAGTTAGATTGTCAGAAAGAAAAACTAAGTCACTGTTCATATGCACTTAATGATTTACATATAACTAAGCAGCAGCTACAAGATAACATTAAAGATCTTCAGGAACAATTAAGGAAAGCCCAGGACTGTAATTTGCATAGTAAAAAAGAAATTGGAGAGTTGCAGCAGAGACTAAAAGAAAGAGAGGAGGAACTTTGTGTATCCTTGAGCAAGTTAACAGAAAAAAGTAATGAGGAATCTAGCTATACTTGTCAAGATCTGATTCTGAAAGAAAGAGAAGTAGAAATTGAAAAACTACAGAATGATGTTTCAGAAAATAAACAAATAAATGAAGATCTACAGAAATCTCTGTCTAATCTCAGAACAGAAAACGGAAAGCTGATAGCAGCCATTGAAGAACTAAAACAGGAGTTAAGTGATGCCATTTCTGAGAAAAATAACGTGTATTTGGAAAAAGACACTGTTGTGGAGGCTTTGAAAATGGAAAAAAAAAGGTTAGAGAGTGAATTAAACGAGACAGAGAAGAGGCTTTTGGAACAAGCACATAATTATAAGCAAACTATTGAGGAGTTATCAAAGGCACGTAGTATGGACACCACTGCATTGCAGCTTGAACATGAGCACCTGGTTAAGCTTCATCAAGAGAAAGACTTTAAGATTGCTGAGCTTCAAAGGACCATTGAGCAGATAGAAATTGACCATCAAGAAACAAAAGAGATGTTGACTACTAGTTTAGGAGGACAAAAGCAGTTGACAGATCTCATAAAAGAGAAAGAGGTATTTGTTGAAAAATACAAAAATCAAGCCTTACAGGTGAAGCAGGAACTTGAGGAATATATGAAAGTTTCAAAAAAGCAGGATGTCTTAAAACAGAACTTGGAGGAAAAAGACAGAAGTCTTGCAGTCATGAAGGAAGAAAATAATCATTTGAAAGAAGAAATTGAACGCCTTAAGGATCAGCAAAGTAGATCTACACCTGTGGTTGAGCCTAAAACTTTAGATATTATTATTGAACTTGAAAGTGAGGTAACACAGTTAAAAGTGATAAAGAATAATCTTGAGGAAGAAATTAAAGTTCACAAAAAAACAATAGAAGATCAGAATCAAGCAACAGTGAAACTTCAGCAGTCACTGCAGGAGCAGCAAAAGGAAATAGACGAGTCCAAATTTCAGTGTGAGCAAATGAATGTCACACATGAAAGACTCTTTTTAGAAAAAGATGAAGAAATCAAAAATTTGCAGGAAACAATTGAGCAAATTAAAACTGAGTTGCACAAAGAGAGAGAGATTATTCAGACTGATTCTTCTGATCTTTTTCAGGAAACCAAAGTTCAGACTCTTAATGGAGAAAATGGGAATGAAAAACATGACTTATCTAAAGCTGAAGTTGAAAGACTGGTGAAAGGTATCAAAGAAAGGGAGATGGAGATTAAGATTTTAAATGAAAAGAATGTTTCTCTAAGTCAGCAAATTGATCAGTTGTCCAAGGATGAAGTTGGTAAGCTTACTCGGATCATTCAAGAGAAGGATTTAGAAATACAAGCTCTTAATGCTAGAGTGTCCTCAGCTTCCTACAGACAGGATGTTCTTTCTCTTCAGCAGCAGCTGCAAGCTTATGTTCTGGAAAGAGAACAAGTACTAGCAGTTCTAAGTGAAAAGACAAGGGAAAACAGTCAGTTAAAAACAGAGTATCGTAATATCATGGACATGGTTGCTGCTAAAGAAGCAGCTTTGGTGCGATTGCAAGAGGAGAATCGAAGGTTATCCAGTAGATCTGAAAACAGCAGTCAAGACATGTCTAGAGAAACTATTCAGAATTTATCCCGTATCATTCGAGAAAAAGATATTGAAATAGATGCCCTAACTCAGAAATGCCAAACCTTATTGACTGTCTTGCAGACATCCAGTACAGGTGCTGATAACGGGGCAGGAGGTGTTAACAGTAACCAGTTTGAGGAACTTCTGCAAGAACGTGATAAACTAAAACAGCAAGTAAAGAAAATGGAAGAGTGGAAACAGCAAGTAATAACCACGGTCCAGAACATGCAGCATGAGTCTGCTCACCTCCAAGAGGAGTTACACAAGCTGCAAGCACAAATTTCAGTTGAAAATGATAGTACTTCAAGGCTGCAGGTAGATTATAATGGCTTGATTCAGAGTTATGAACAGAATGAGAAAAAGCTGAGAAGTTTTAGTCAGGAATTAGCACAAGTTCAACACAGCATAGGACAGCTTTATAACACCAAGGATCTTCTCCTGAGTAAACTGGATTTGGTAACACCATCTGTGGCAACAGCTTCCACTGTTTCACTGCTTTCAGGGGTTCAATACAGTCCCCCTGAAGCACTCAGTGAGGAGTGTAAGCTCCTTCAAAATGAGTTGGAACAACTGAAAAAAAAGTTACAGGAAAAAGATTCAACTATTAGGATTCTTCAGGAAAACAATCAGCGATTATCTGATTCTGTTGCTACAGCATCGGAGATTGAAAGAAAGACTCAAGAAGGGACTGAATCAGAGATGAGGCAAATCAAAGAGAAACATGATGTGTTACAGAAGTCACTTAGGGAAAAAGATATATTAATTAAATCTAAAAGTGATCAGTTACTTTCCGTGAGTGAAAATCTTAGTAACAAAGAAAATGAAAATGAGCTTTTGAAGCAGGCTGTAACTAATCTAAAAGAAAGAAATTTAATTTTAGAAATGGACATTAAAAAACTGAAAGAGGAAAATGAAAAAATAGTTGCAAGGTGCAGGGAAAAAGAAACAGAATTTCGTGCACTTCAGGAGACTAATATGCAGTTTTCAATGATGCTGAAGGAGAAGGAGTTTGAGTCTCACTCAATGAAGGAAAAAGCTCTTGCTTTTGAGAAGCTGTTGAAAGACAAAGAACAGGTGTGTACATTCATACTTGTGACTATCACTTCAAACTAGACAAGTTCAAAATAATATTCTTCCTGGATATTCTTCAGTGTTGCAAGGCTGTAGATGTCCTACCCTTTTCCTTGTTAAATCAGTAGTATCTTTACAGTCTTCCTGACAAAGGCTATGCCTCTGGTAAAATTGTTGGCTGTGTTTTAAATATTTGTTTATGTCTTCAACAGGGCAAGACAGGAGAACTGAATCAGCTGTTAAATGAAGTTAAATCAATGCAGGAAAAGGCTGTTACTTTTCAGCAAGAGAGAGACCAAGTCATGGTAGCACTCAAACAGAAGCAAATGGAGAGCAGTGCCCTGCAGAATGAGGTACCACCAAATAATTTATAGTTGCAAGAAATAAATTTAAAAATAATGAGGAATTGCATCTGTATTATTTTTTTTATTATTTTAGTAGAAATCATTGTTAAAAGCACTTAAAATTAATACACTTGCAGTGTGCTTCAATGGGCATGTGTTACATTTGTTTTTTTTTTTTTTTTTTTTTATAAGAAGTGATAATCCAAGCAACTTAAGCTATGTTCTACACAGGTGCAGCATTTACATGAGAAGGAGCAGCGCCTAAATCAGGAACTGGAGAGGTTGCGGAATCACCTTCTAGAAATGGAAGAGTCCTACACCAGAGAAGCTTTAGCTGCAGAAGACAGAGAGGTCAAGCTTAGAAAAAAGGTTTTGATTTTGGAAGAAAAACTTGCATCCTCATCTACTGCAGTGGAGAATGCCAGGTAGTGTTTTAAATATCACAGTTAACTAAACTGGTGCTGATGCCTCTATTTCACTGAGCTGCCATTCAGTAACATACTCAACACTTGAGAAAACAAAAAGATACAAACTTTTGTTATTCAGAATCAGGAGGGTGTTTTGAAATATACTTGGCTGCTGTCAAGAATTTTAATGTATTTCTCCTTTTAGTACCAGCTGTTGAAACCTTACATCATCAAAAGTTCTTGGAACTAGAACAAAAAATCCTTAACCCATCAATTTAGTTGTGTATTAAAAAAGAGCGAACTTGACTTTCAATTCAAGGCTTTGTTCAGGTTGAAAGAGTCTTATTTTATTGTCTTAGTTTGAAAGACAGGTGTCTTCTATGAAAGGCAAGAGCCTCTCTTTTACTGGAAAATGTAAACCCCCTTCCTCCAAATAATTTTTGAAATTAAGGAGCTCTCAGGCAAAGATGTGGTAATAGGAATAAAAATTCTTTGCTAGGAAAATTAAAATGAAAAGACGGTAATACAAAAGTAACAAAACACTGACATCCCGTCAGTCAGGTTGTTGGTAGCAGTCTGATTACATAGAGGCTGCAGTCCTGGAATGACAAATGTGGTTCCTTTGAAGCAGTGGTCCTGTAGAAGGGTGCAGTTTTCCTCTGAAGGTCCAGTGATGAAGTGGAAAGATGTGGTTTTCCTTTGGAATCAAGTGCAAGAAGGCTGATTTGGTGTTCCAAATCTCAGATTTTACCTAGGTAGGCAAGGCTTGGCTCCTCCCCATGACTGGAGCATGTCCCAGTGGGATGATGTATCTTGCATTGGGACTCAATGGCCCATTAACAGAAGATATGTCCCTGGAGGAAGGATGGGTTGTGGAAAAGATAAAGAGCACTGCCCCACCTGGTTTTAACACATGGTGATAGAATACATACTTTTGGTTACATCCTGCTTTGCAACTCAGAACGTTTATACACTTCAGTGCACAGATGTGCCTCATGCCTTGTGAATTACTTTTGAGACACATACACATTCTTTGTGTCTGATACCATGGAAAGTATACACTGCTGAGAACTTCCTTCTTGTTAGTGTAAGCATATAGAGCAAAATGCATTAAATTTCTCACGGGTAGCAGAATCTGGGAGGCTAGAATAATTTTGTACAGGAGCATTCAATAGTAAGTAGCAAGATAATCTGAGTTTTGAGACTGGGTTTTAAAGTAAAAACTGATAGAAAGACCTACTGATTCATAGTAATTTAGGCAGACAACTAGGAATATATGGATTCTTTTTTTTTGTAATGATGCTTTTGATAATAATCAACAAAAACAAGTATTTTTTTCTCGATGCATTTCAAACAAAAGAAGTTAATTGGGATTTTGTCATTGATTGTCAAAATGTTGTTGCCAGACTTCTTTAAAATCTCGTTTTAGCTTGGTTTTGCTTGTTTTTAAAGAGGAATTGGGATGGGGGGGCGTGCAGGGGATGCCATAACTTTTGTAAATAGAGCTGAAAAATTTTGGGGATTTTTTAAGCAATTTTTAAGCTATTTTTTGCTGGGATTTAATTTTCTCTGTGGTAACTTCTTTATTTAAGTAATGTATCTTGTTTTCATTAAGTCATCAGGCTAGTCTGCAAGTTGAATCTTTGCAAGAGCAGTTAAACCTAGTCTCTAAGCAGAGGGATGAAACCGTGCTGCAGCTGACCATCTCCCAGGACCAAGTGAAGCAGTATGCACTGTCTCTGGCCAACCTGCAGATGGTACTAGAGCAGTTCCAACAGGGTAAGGTTTGTCAAGAAATAACAAAGATTGCAACAAGTATTTTGCAACTGGAATTGTTACCACATTTTGGTGCTTTTGAAGTATTAATTACCTTGTTTCCTTTTTGATAGCCTGAACTTCCAAATCTGTTCTCTATTAAAAAACTTGATAAAAACCCCAGAACAATTCTGTGAAAACTCTTGATCAATATCTCACTTACAAAATTGGAATTCTACCTCACGAAGACCAGATATGATAATGCTGAGGTTTTACAATTGCATGTCCCCAGAAGAGTTACATGTTGTAAATAGTTTTGTCTCTTATTTTTAATCCTTTAGAAGAAAAAGCTATGTATTCAGCGGAACTGGAGAGACACCAAAAACAGAGCGCAGAATGGAAGAAGAAAGCAGAAAACCTAGAAGAAAAAGTTGTATCACTGCAGGTGGGCTGAATAATGAAATTGAACCTTGTGAAAAGAAATTGTAATTATTCACTGAGCAAGCAAACTAGCATTTTTCGGCTGACCCTCTATTTTCTGAAGGTGTTTACAATCCAGTTATTTGAAAGAACAAGTGATTGCAGTCTCTTAATCTGTTGTGTCTGATGTGCGTGGTATTAGGGTAATTGTGATAGTGATCTCCCTGCTTCTCTTTTTGTCCCTTTCCTACCCTCTATTTAGGAGAGTTTAGAAGAGGCAAATTCTGCCCTGGATGCAGCATCCAGGCTTACTGAGCAGCTTGACATCAAAGAGGAGCAGATTGAAGAGCTTAAGAAAGAAGGTAACTACATTTTTTTAAATTTCTGCTTAAAATATTTCAAGCAGCTGAGAAGACAATGTAGTATTCCTAGAAACTTACCAAAACTCATATCCTATGAGAGACTAATTCTGTGCCACGTTCTGAGGACTTCCTTGTTTATAAAGCAGTTATGAAAAGGTATGTTTACCTTCTGTTAGGGATCTTTCTCAAAAGAAAGCCCTGTAGAAGTGTTTTGGGGTTTGGGGATTTTTCCCCTGTAAATACCTAGACACTTGATTTAGCTCTGTGTCTTTTTCAAAAGTTGGAGAAATACCAAATGTTAGATTTTCCAAAGTAGTTACCATATTTGACATATATACAGGAGTACAGTGAAGTAGAGAACAAGTGTGCAGTTGGTAAGAAATGAAGAGGCAGCAGCTCTTGCACAGATGTGACTGCCATCTCTGCTGAATGCAGTGGTAACTCATGCTTTGAACATATGCAGCTAATTATTGCTATTCCTTTTTAAATGATAATTAGTCTTCCTCTTGTAATAAGTGATGTTTTCTTGAAGTAGTCTTGCTTATGACAGATAGGTGGCGTGAGATTTCATCTGAAAGTCTTCAAGATTCCAGCAAGAGCTCTACAAAAAAGTTATTACTTTTCTGCTAAATATTTGAATGTGTACTTACTTAAATCTAGTTCTCTCTAAGTGCAATTTGGCATCCAGGTGGCCGTCATGGAAGTGCTCCCTGAGTTCACATATGAATTTTATAAGCTAAATTAAATTTCAAACTGCTACGTAATGTACAACTATGATCTGTTTTTGAATTGACTGACATCTCTGTACATCTCTGTCTCACTACAGACATTCACAGCAAAAGTTCACAAACACTCTGGACTGTAATTAACTTTGGCATAGGGAAATATTACACTCTTAAATGGGAAGTTCTTCATTACTGTTTAATTTTGGTGTTAAACCCTTGCTTAAGGAGGGGTTTAAACTCTGAGAGAACTGAGTATTAATTAGTGTTGTATTGGCAAATGATTTACTTGATAAAAAAATTGAAATGGAATTGTTGCATAAAGGAAACAGCATTCTAATGTTGTTGTGGAGTAAATCGTGATTTTTATAGAAATAAAATATCACTTCATATTCCATTTATACAAGAAAACATAAAATGTCTTATTGCAAATTTGCCAAATGCATTCCCAGACAGTTTTGTTAGCCAAATCTTTTGAAGGATTTCTTTATGGATTTTTTTGGCAGGAGAAGTGATTTTAGTGGAAAAGTATAAAATGTACCAGATGCAGTTTTCTGGATTGCCATAAATGGTTAACAAATTACTGGAGACTGTAAATGTCTGGTTTACAGCAGTCCATGCTGAATTCTGGCTCAGGACCTTTTAGTTTCTTTTCATACACCTGAAGTATGTGTTTAGGTCCTTTTCAGCTGTAGGATTCTGAATTTAGAGAGAAATGTTCCATTAAAAATATATGTTTAATTATAAATTTTCATAGTCACTGTGGATGAAATATAGCTGATATATGATATATAGTTGATCCTCTATGATGAAAAGTATTTTTAAATTTAAATTATCAATATTTTTCATTTAATTTAAATTATTGATACTTTTGTTTTAAAATCCATCATAAAAGAATAAATGAAGTGAATAAAATTGAAAAAGCAACTCACAATTGTCTTGCTTTGTAGAGAAATAGCAACAGTGTAAAATTGAATTGAAATTTGTTTTCAAATGCTGCTTATCTTCTTGTGGCGTTGGTCGTTTAACTCTATTTATTCCCTTCTGTGCTGTGGACATCCAGATATCAACTTGCCTATGTATGCTCCTGCAACCGTATAATTCTATTATATTATAGAATATGTATATATACATTATATACAATAGATATAATACTATAATAAATATATAATATTATAATTATGTTGCCTATGTTTCCCTTCAAGTATTGGTGTCCTATTTAACCATATTTACGAATTAGCACAATTTTTAAGTAAATGTAAACATTGAAACCATGGTTTAATTCTCCTGTGCCTCACCCTGGTGTGTTGAGAGAGGAGTGCTGAAGAGCAGTCACATAACTGGAATGGATTTTGATGCATATGGGTGTAGTTGTTAGAAGATTTATTGTTGTGTAATGCATGTTTTGCTTTAGTTTTTAAGTTGCTTTTTAATGAGGAGCTTACTCTGTGTGTTCCTTGAATAAGAACTTTCCCAGCAGTGACATCAGTTAGTTTGTTCTATTCTGTACTCCTTAAAATTCATATTTGTGAAGTAATGTGCTTGTATAAAGATGTGGAGTATTTGAACAGAGCATATTAGGTTACATCCATTTCACAGACTGGCTCTTTGATGTGTATATGTATAAAATCTCTGTGTGAATTCTCATGGAGTTACTGGTGCTAATTGAGGAAACCATGTCTTGTCAACGTAGTTGTGGCATGCCCTTATTAAAGATTGAAAGTTCTGGAAATGAATGGAATTCTTTCCATGCACCACAGATTATTTGAAGGTTGTAAAAATACATAGAATTAATTTTTCTTGCAAAGATGTTCAGGCTTTTTAGATAGTAACTATGAGACAGATAAAACAAAAGTGTATCTTTTGTGGCTTTTTAATGAATTAATTTTAATTAACTTGAGCCCAAAAATTGATAAAAACTAAGTTGGTTGGCAGTTTTCCAAAAGGATTTGGGGATCCCTTGTAGGGGGAGAGGAGAAAAATTTTATCCTGTCTGCTTATATCTGTAGGGTAAAGTTGGTCTTCGTGTGGACAGTTCATATTATAGTTTATTTGTGAATTTGTATACTTTGTGTGTGAATAAGGCTTAACTGTACTCTCATTAAGCTTCAGAGGTAGCATCTTGCAGAACCCCAGTTTGGTGAGAAATTACACTTCTGTAGTCTTTATGGTCTTAGGCCGCCTTAGTCACATTTTTGACTTATAATTCTGGCCTGTTTATTCAGCTTGCAGGCCATGATACCTGACTGAGGCGTTTGCCATTTTTTCTCTAAGTCTTGTGTTTGGTTCATGGTAGCTGTGGCCTTTCATCTCTTCCGTTCATGTTTTTGTTCCCAAAAGTATGGGTCATCTTGCATATGTCTGCCTCTCTTACCAGTATACAGAGTTATGAAGCACAACACTGTTTCTACAATGTGTTAGTGTGCCCCAGCATGCTGTTTCCAGAGCTTGCATCTGTCACAAGAGTAGGAAAAGTCCAAACAGAACAGACCCTCAACAAGCTCCTGATGTTGCTCTGCTAGCCAGTAATTCATCTAGGAAACTTGAGAACTCCTTGGTGCTTCAAAGACTGTAGCAACCCGACAGTAGGGTACTACACAGAATATCTGGGCTTGGGTAAGGTTGGAGGTTAAGGGCAGATCTCAAAAAGACATGATGCCAACATGGAGTTTGGTCATTATGAAAAAATTGCCACCACAGGACTACAGACCTTGCTGAAGAGTTTCTTTCCAGCTCTGTATTATTTAGATAGAAAACAGCAGTTCATCAGACTGTCTGCAATGGATTTATTTAATGTGTGGTCCTGTACTTCAGCTTTGAGTATCACTCCTGAAATTTCAGCCTGTGGTTTTGAATAGCAATGATTTGTTGACACCTTTTTACAAAAAAAACACATTGGTTTTATGGTTTTGTTTTTTATTTAAAGGCACCATAGCAATATTTAAGAAGGTATGTATTATTGATAAATTTTGCAACAATGTTTCGAAGTATTGATTTTTGTTTCTTATGTTGTGATGTTTACATTTATAGGTGAGATCAGAAGAGAAATGCTAGAAGATGTACAAAATAAATTAATGAACCTTATGAACAGCACAGAAGGAAAAGTGGACAAGTAAGTCTTTAATGAAAGATTTGGTCTAAGTTTTTGGGTTTATTCCTCTCAATGTACAGATGTGGCGCAGTTGCAAGGGTAGTACAGGACTGTACTTCTGTATGTTGTCTTGTAATTACACTTTTATTATTTTGACATTTTTCAATTACTTGGTGGTTGTAAATAGTCATTTTGATTAGTAAAACCAGTGTGACTTTGGCTCACTGTTGTGTTTTTAAAGTAGAAGTGCACTTCTGTAGCATAAGCTCTGCAAATGGAGATTAGAGTTCTTAATGAATGCATTTAATAATGGTCAGGGTGTGAACAGCAAGCCTTTTCATGTGTCTGCATCACTGGTGTCATGTAAATCTCTTCCTTGATCCTTTTTATCCTTCTCTACCAAACAAAACTGAAACAGGGATATGCAGATGGGCTCCCCTGTCCCCTTCATTATGTCCTGGTTTGGGACTACACAGAGCTTTCTTTTTAAATGCTGTCATGAATCAAGATCTTAGAACAAGTATTTTCCCTGACTGTAGTATGTACATCCAAATTTGCTCATGTTATCATTCAGCTCCAGTTTGCTGCATACAGTATTTCTAATACTGTCCAAATCCACACTATGTAAGAAATGTAATAACTTATAGAAAGAGGAAATTGGTACGGTGCCCTTTACTTATTTGTATTTGATGTGTTTATTTGTATTACTCTAAATTAGGCAGGAGTATGAGGAATGAATGCATCAATATTATGGTATCAGCTGTTACACAATAGCAGCTTGTATGACTACCTTATTTTGTTCTGCAGACTATTGATGAGAAATCTCTTTATTGGACATTTTCATACTCCAAAAAATAAACGTGTTGAAGTGTTAAGGTTAATGGGAAGTATCTTGGGGCTGAAAAAGGAAGAACTTGATCAGGTAATACTTTACAGAAAACTGGGCACTTGTTTTTCCCCCTCTCCCATCTCTTTCTCTTCCATTATCCTTACCTGAAAATAGAATGACTTGCTGCTGAACTAAATGTGACTGTCCCTGCACATTTCATGGGGAAAGTGTGTTTTTTTTCTTCTTTCATCTCACCTTTTCTTTATGTGGGACTTTTTAAAGTTTTTATATGATGATCTTAATCTTTCGATAACGTTGTTTTAACAGGGTGGAATTCATTTGGCTGAGGAATGCTAATGCAGAAAGGAAAGGATTTAACTTTGTGGTGTTGTGTAGAGTAGCTGTAATATATCAGTTACAGAAAAGTAAGCCTGTTACATCTGCACTAGTTGTTACTGTGAAAATTGTGAGTCTCATGTTTTTAAATAAAGAGCCAGGTTTGTAGATTGCCAGTCTTTGGGAAGTGGAGAACAAAAATAAAAATTTTTGTTTATCTCTAGCAGTGCCACATTGTTATGTGGCATTGTAGCTCATATTTATTCACTTTCTTTTATGTGCTGCTTTATTTTTGTTGTTTCCTAACTTTGTTTTCTTTAAATACTTCTCTAGTTATTATCTGAAGAGCAAAGAGGTGTAACGAGATGGGTGACTGGCTGGCTTGGTGGAGGAGCTGGGTCAAAGAGTGTTCCTAGTACACCTTTGAGACCAACTCATCAGAACATTTTTAATAGTGTAAGAATTTATCATTTATTCTCTTGGTTTGAGTGGAAAAATGGTAAAGTTGCATATTAATGCCCATGTTTGGCTCATCAATATATGGAGCTTCATTTATTGATGCTGCTGTATCTTGTGTTAATTGTTTTGTGTAACTGCTTTGGCAAAAGGCTTTTTCCCTGCACTGAGGAAATACTGATGCAGTAAAAATTACACAGTGGTGAGTCTTGGGCTAATTTAGAAGAGAGTTATGTTCCACTGGTTCCTGGCATCACTCTTCTTACGGTATGGACTTCATCTTGCAAACAGTGAATGCTGGAAGTTAAAATATATGCCAGAGTATGGAATTCCAAAATACTCAACAGTATAGAAGATTGTGACATTTCATTTTGATGCCTGTGTTCCCATATGTCCTTTAAATTTAAATTGAAAAGCTTTTTCAGTTGCTGCAGCTAGTGCCTCTAATGTACAGCATATAAAACTGATATTCTAAGTTTTCAAATACTCTAAAGCAATAGATCTCATAACATGATCCATGGGAACAGTTTATCTATGGAACTTTCCATTTTGCAGACCAGTAAATAATGTACTCAAGGACCAAGCACCAGGAGATTGGAGTTTTTGGATTGACTTTGGTTTTTTGCTCAGTTGAGCTAGAAATGTTGAGAATGGATTCCTGTAAGTCATCTTGAAGTATAGGTATTAGTTTTTTTCCCCCTAAAATAGTGCAGGCATATAGGCCACTGCAGGACTGTGGTCTGATTAACTATTAGAGGTAAAAGAGAAAAATTAATGCTTTTGTGTGAATAGTACAGGCTTTACTAAGCCAAATTTTATCTTGTCATGCTCCCGATACCTTAATCATTCCATGCTTCCTTTATTTGAGATTCTTATGAAATAAAGTATACATTGGGCTTTAAGAGGAAGGGTTAGTTTTATGTGTTACTCGAGGAGAGATTGGTTGAGCAAAGAGTAAGGAAATGTGGTGATGTCAGTGATAGCATAGAATTCTTGAAATAACTAGCTTAAATCAGTAACAGAACCATGGTAGAAATATGTGTGTTATCTTTAGAGTTGATCAATTTTATATAAATGCCTCTTAGTGAGACAGCAACAAAGAGTGAATTTGGAAAATAAATTTCATTGTCACTCACTGAGAACTGCTTAGTAATAAGTACAAGTGCAAATTGATTTCAAGCTGTTGACAGCCTTTTGGTTTATGTATATATGTACTTAGTGCTTTTCACCAGAGCATCGGTGAAATATAGTAACTGTTAGCTTCTTACAGTCTTTTTCAGAGCTGTTTGTGAAATTCCTTGAAACTGAATCTTGCCCAAGCCTTCCCCCACCCAAGCTCTCTGTTCTTCACATGAAACCTTTAGGAGCAGCAGGAACTGGTAAAACTAGCAGTACTCCCCCCAACAGTCAAATGCAAGGTAACATTTGAATCTTTACACAGAACATAAATAACTAAGGGTAGAATTTTCAAGAGTATTTCAGTGATTCTGTGCTTCCTCACTTGTAAATTATGAACCAGATTTCTTCTCCCCAAACATGTCCTGCTTTGTCTTCTTTTCTTTCTTTTTTTTTCAATTATTCTCCTCTCTCTCCTTCCCACTGCATGTATACCTCACTTTCTAAACTCTCAATGCAGAAGATTAGAGGGACCAAATTCCCTTTGATATGGGAAGGATTTAACAGCACCTGTTAGAGCCAAACAGTTGCTGTGTAGACAACTTCGTATGGTGTAACAGTGAACCCAGTCCTGATTTTCAGCATCCCTGCTGATCAGCTTGTGTTGAAGTGAGTGAACAATGCAAGTAATACAAGTTTGCAGTGTCTGTCTGGTATGTAGAACCTGGTTGCTCTGAGAGGACTAAAATAAAATCAGTTAAGTGTATGGCCTGGCATGAAATCTCTGTAAGCTGTGCAGGAGTGTTGACTTTGATTTTTCTAAGAGAGCAGTTTGGCTTATATTATGCATGTTAAATTAATGTATTTTTGCCTTAAGTAATTCAAGATTCAAATCTTCAATTTAACTGGTTCTTAATTTTTTTACATGTGTTTAAGACTTAACCTTAATGTAGGCCTGCTGGTTTGCAGGCTTGTTCTGTTTGAAATTTAGCTGTAAACTCAAAAGAAAATAAAATCAAAAAGCCCAAACACCAACCCCCTACATATTATGTGTAGCTACAGAGACAGGGAGAGATGCTTAAAAATCTCTTTCAATTCACCTAAAGAAGTTGGATGTTAACAAGTGCTCTTTATCTGTGGGGGTTTTCTTGGGGCTGGGGAAGCTGTGCTGTGTGCTGAGAAACCTTCCTGTGCTCTGCAATGCAGTGCATGTGCCAGGGCCTTTACACCTCTCCACAGTGCTGGAGTCAGCGTGACAGATACTTGGTGTCTGTATTGCAAAGGTGAAGTGAACTGCAAAGGGTGTTCGTGTTGCCTGTCAGATGTGCACATTTTCTTGGGTAGCTTGAGCTGTTAGAGAATTTTGATGGTGGACTTGGGTTAACAGTTGGACTTGATTTTAAGAATCTTTTCCAACCTAAATAATTCTATGGTTCTATGAGAATAGTCAGAGACAATAAAAGTCTTTGAAGGTGTCTACAGTCCATGGCAAGGTTGTCAAGGTCTTACATGTTGGAGAAGTAATAGGCAATTTTAGAACCTCTCTCTGAACAAATGCTGAAAAATTGGATAGATTGAGGAGTGCTTTTTAACAAAGTGTTTTCATTGTTGGTTTGGGTTTTTTATATTCCAGATCCTTCAGTCTCAGGAATGGGTAGAAGACCAGATGCAAATCCATTTTTAGCACCTCGATCTGCAGCAGTGCCTCTCATAACACCAGCTAGTAGTTCTGGACATCTGCTTATGAAACCTATTTCTGATGCACTGCCTACTTTTACACCACTGCCAGTGTCCCCTGATGCCAGTGCTGGTGCTGTGTTAAAAGACCTCCTAAAACAATAGATGATCTTGTATCAGTATGATGATGGTAGCACTTTAAGGAAAATGAGAACACTATGTTGTATATAATTAACCACAATGAGGCCTTCTGTAAAAAATGTATTTGATCGCAACTGTACCTTGCTTTTCTTGTACTTACAAACTTATCAGTGCTTCAGAAATTCTAATGGTGAAATGAATACTTGCCTTCTGTGTAGCACATATTCATTTTGGGTGTGGGTTAAATATTTAACTGAGAAAAAAAATCTATCGTGTTGCTAGATTGTCACAAGACAAATTAAAGGATTTTTAAACCTTAGGTATACTGGGTTATTTCAGATATGCATAGACAGCATTAACTCTTTGGTGTTCGGATTTGTTTTTCAGTTAAAATGATCTGCCATTTTCCTTCAAGAACCAGAACCAAAAAAATACATAAAACACCCAATTAATGTATTTTTTGGACATGTATCTCTTATTTACAAGTTTGATTGCATTTAGGGGAAATTTGAGGCACACTGATCTCTTTGCTCAACTATTTGATATAACCCCCCACCCCAGACTAAGAGCTGTTTTCAGCAGTCTAACCCATCAGCACCAAGGAGTTAACTGCGGCAGTGAGGCTTCACATCCATGTGAAGAGTGGATAATGTAGCAAATGATACATTTGCATATACAAAGACATTGTGCTCTAATGGTCCAAGGTGTATATTTGAGAGACTTTTTATCTTGCAAGATTTCGCAGATTAAAATACAGACTTACAGCTTGAGCACATGTATAGAATTAAAAGGGAGGAAGGTGCTTGCTTATGTCCAATGTGTAAATAGGTCTTTGTACAACCAAGGCCAAAGTCAATTATTCTGTAAATTTTGCTGTGATAACTTGTACACTTTGTTTAGCAAGTAAAGAATGAAGTTTCATTCTAAAGAATGAGAGTCATCCTCATAGTGGATCTGAGATAAAGTATCTTTCCATTTAAAATATGTAATTTCTACGTCTTTTTATATGCCTCTCCTTGTTAAGTCAGTGTTAAGATAACTGTTGTGCAAGTTCTATATTAGAACTGTCAACCTTCTTCATTTTCATTAAGGTCCTGGACAAGATTGTTCTAAGAGTTATATTTAAATAATTACTGAACTTGTACAGAATCAACCAAAATAATGCAAGAAATCTTTGCATTTATTTATATAGAGGTCAAATAGTGAATTTCTTTCATTGCCTTGAATCCTAGCAAAGGGTTTTTTAATTGCTGTGCTTCCTTAAGAGCTGTTTGAAACCCTTTTCTTCAGTATAGTAATGCTTCATGGAAGATTTAGCAAACTTGTAACTGGATTGACCTACTGTATTGGATTTTGATTTTAAGTTTTTTACCCGTTATGGACAGTTTGGCAGTTTGATTTCTGAAAAGATAGCAGCTGCATATTTATAAAAGTAAATTCTGTGTTATGCAATAAATGTAATGAGAATCTCAAATTATCTCAACTGAGAATACTGCAGTTAGCTACTTCAAATGTACATCTTCATTTAAACTGGACTGGAACAGCTACCTTTTTTTCTATAGCAAATACAAAGAAAAGTGAAATCAGATGGCTTGTGTGCAATCTCTCTTGGTCTAGTAGTCATGTCTGTTTAATGATATATAGCTGCTTTACAATAAAATTGCTTTTGGGTGAGCCAAAGCAGAAGGTAGTGTTTAGTTTTCAAAAATTATGTGACTTAAGTGTTGTAAATTACAAATGGAGTCATGCTTCTCCCTATTCTCTGAAAATACTAACTGAGCAGTTCTTAACTTTTTTTAATGCTTTTTTTTTCTTCTTTAACTGCAGAGAAGTTAATATGTACACATTTCTCTTTTAGGAAGCTTTCTAAATGCCAATAAAGAAAACATAGACCATTTCTTTCTGCATGCTGTAAATCAGTTCCATTTATACAGTAAGCTCTGAGTATTAAGAGAGAGGTACTGAAGAATTTCAGAATTCCTGATTAAGCTCCTTGATGGAGAAGGAAATCTTCTACAGCAGAGATACAAAAAGCTTCAGTCCTTAAGTCCTAGGAGGTGAACTCTGTTGAGCTATGGAGAAAGTCCTCATGGCTTAGACGTTTCTGTTCTAAGGCTCCTTCCACAAGTACATTGATGAGGTTTGATGCTTTGTTAGAGGTAGCTGGGCTCTGTGTTCTGGGCAGTACTTTTGTGCAGAAAAGCCTAGAACAACTTCATTACTTTGTTTCTTTCTTCCTTCTTTGAATGTTTCACAGACCATTACAAACATTCAAGCTTTGTTTTCATTGAATGATTAGTAGATACATTTTTTTCCACTAATTTTTCTCCAGTGTTTACTTTGTTCTTGATAACTGTTCCATATATAGTTGTATTACCAGTTTCCCACATGTATATACATGACTCATGTAGTCTTCCTGTAAATTGTGTGGGTCTTTCACACAGCAGCATGAGGAAAAATATCTCTGGAATTTATGAACAAGGTGCAGCAGTTGAAGTTTTTCATTCTTTCATGTAGTGTAATTGTTTTCTGTGGCTTTTGCAAGGAAAACAGGGTGTCTGGTTCTCCTAGTTTTCATCTTACAAGCTGTCAGTTGCCTTTAGTGGTAAGGTAACAGATCTCTAGTAACAGATTTTGCAAGCTTTATGTAAGGGGAGGAAAATGAAGGTTAGGATTTTCAATTCTTCTCTTTAAACTTTCTAATTTGCTTATCCTGCATTCCATGTAAAGAGAAGGAAGTAACCGGTTGATGTTTCCGATTGCTGCTGTAAAGGAATCCATGGTACGGGGTTTGGGAGTTTATTGGGGGGCGGAATGTTGGGGTTTTTTTGTTTTGGCTTTTTTTACTTAAACTTTCCTGCATTACGCCAGCTAGTCACAGCAATATAATTTCACACATTATAGTGACCAGTGTAGAAATAACTGGGTTTTTTTTACCAAGTGCCAGTCCCCTGCATTTTATTATTGCTTCTTTTTGTCACTCTCGACCTTTTTGCATAAGTAGTTACCAATAAGGCAGGCAATCTGGACTACATATTGGAGTGACTGATGGCTAGAGCAGAAGAGACAGAATGGAAGATGCTTGCCTTGTAAGTATTTTACATTATTACATACCTCATAAAACCTCTGCAGTTAATAAATGTCGTCTTATTGCTTGTGTTGATATACTGCTGGGTGTTTGGTATTTTCATAGAATCATGAAATGCCCTGGTTTGGAAGGGACCTTAAAGATCATCCAGTTCCACTTCCCCTGTCCCAGACAGGGGCACCTTTCACTAGACCAGGTTGTTCAAAGCCCCATCCATCCTGGCTTTGAACGCTTCAGTGGAGGCATCCACAGCGTCTCTGGGCAAACTGTTCCAATGTCTCACCACCCTCACAGTCAATAATTTCTTTTTAATATCTAATTAAACCCTACCCTCTTTCAATCTATAGTCTGTGGGAAAAGCAAAGAAAATATTTGAGTTATGGTAAACTATTATTAGATCGTTTTACCAGTTCCTCGTAGAGTTTAGAAGCACTGTGACATGTGGCATTGCAACAAGCACTGACAGACTACAGACCAATGGTATCAGGGAAACAAATTGCTTATACCTATTTTTTGTGTTTGTTAACAAAATGAGCCGACCCTTGTACCAACAACCTAGAATGTTCTATCTCACTAAGTATAAAGAACATCTAACTCCTCAGAGAGCTGCCTGGATACTGTTTGAATATCAGCCAGTATCGCAAAGGTAAAGGGAATCTTGGCAGTACTGTGTGGTTAACCCCAAGGTTTTAATTTTTGACAGCAGATGCTGCCTGCATTTTCCTCCAGTGAATTTCCAGATGGTCATGCAAGATGGATTGAATTGCAGCATGATCAGATGTGGGAGTACAGAGCAAGGAGGTTTTGCAGATTTGAGGCAGCAAGGAACTATTTATTTCATGTCGCTTATGAAACAGTAGATATTAGCCAGCATTATAGTACAGCTGCTTAGTAGCTAATGTTTGTTGATGGTATAGTCCAAGGGGTTAGGAAAAAGAAGAGTGTTAACACAGTCCAAGTGCTGCATATTTTGTCATTTGGCAGCTTTCTGCCAAGGCTCTCCTATAAGGTGAGCAAAGTCAGACGCTTGATTTTGAGTTAATAAAAACTCACTAGTGACATCTTCTGACCCCCTAGAATGAGAAACACTGTTAAACACAGCCCCCTGAGAACAGAAAACCCAAGAGTTATAACACTTCAAATCTAACTTTTTTGGAGAAGGGAGCTAAGGCTATTGTAAGGTTTTGAAAAGGATTTTGACCTTTTCAAGGCTGCTGACAAAGACAGAAGCCCACATTGTTTGGCTGAGACAGCTGGATTTTTAGAACTAACTGAAGCTACCCTCACTTGTACAACTTAGGTAGCCTGAATCCATGAATTTCCTGAACCATTAGTGTAGTATTACCATCAAAAATATATTTAGCCTAAGCAACAAAGTGGCAACTGGATGTAAATTTAGCAAAGTAAGAGGTAGTAGCAGTTTTGAGTACATCAGGGCTAAGAAGTTGGATAAGAATATTAGTTCCTAAATGGGAACAAGCATGAGAGATATAAACTGCAAACATTTGTTTTACAGAATCCATTAGCTTGGAAAAGACTTCTGAGATCATTGAATTCATCATCAAGCTTTGACCAAACATATCTTGTCAACTAGACCACGGCACAGTGTCATTGCTTGATAACCCTTTCTGTGAAGAAATTCCTCCTGATGTCCAACCTGAGCCTTCCCTGGGGCAGCTTGGGGCTGCTGTCCTCTCAGCTGGTTGCCTGGAAGAAGAGACTGATTCCCACCTGGCTACAGCCTCCTTTCAGGTAGTTTTAGAGACTGATAAGGTTACTTTCTCAGGAGAATAGATATCATGAGAGTGATTCCGGATACTATTTGGGTGCAGGTGTCAAAGAAGCTGCATAGAGAAAGAGAAATAAGGGATTCAGGTTTCAGATAGTCATGGAGAAAGCCAACCCCAGATGGTAAAATTAACCTTTATATAAAACTGTTTCCTTATCTCCTGCAGTACTTTTCTTTATTGTTATAGGGTATTAAAGTATTTGAGTGATGCTTTTGTTTGTAATAAAAGAGTATTTTCAGAACTACAAGCAAATTACTGAGTTGATTCTGGTTCACCTGTATGTTTTGGTTTACATGTCATACCATGGATACAACACTAAATTGTAGCAGGAGTAAAACTGTAGTAAAGAAAGTGGTTTGAATGGTAGACTGGAGAACTGAAAAATAGTAATTAAAACTGAAACTTTTTCTGGAAATAGATTTGGAAAATATTTAGACCGCACTTCGCTCTATGCTTAAGTAGTTGGTGCCAATATAAATTAAGGCAAACAGAACACTGCCTTATTTTTGACAATAGGAGCAGTAACAGATGTAACAGTTTTCAGCTAATTTAGAGAAGGCTTATTATGAAACTACAGAAATTTGAGGAGTACAGGATTCTAAAGAAAATTAATGACTCATAACTAGGATTGCCAGATCTGTCTGGAATCAAGTCCAGACTGAATAGCACATTGTCTGCAGAGTGCTCTGGATGAAGGACCTGCAGAGTGCCACTGCAGGCAGAGGGGTTGCAGGTGATACCTCTGTCCTTACTGGACTCTGAACAGAACAGCAACTATGGTGTGCTTCCCAGAACCTTCCAAAGAGTCAGAGCTGGAGATTCAGGGAGCCTGCTGCACTTGGGCTTTGATGTTCTCCTGAGCTGAATTAGTGGTTCCAACTGCCTTGTACAGGTTCTTAAATAGCCTGATGCTTGCTGGCAACCTGAAGCCTTCACTGCCCTGGCCAACTGGGACTAGGTGATCTAGTTCATGAAAGGGAAGATTTTCACTAGAAACTCAAATGGAGTTGGTTAGAGCCAATTTCAGTTGCACAGAGCTAGAGTAAATGCAAAAATAAACCTCTATACCCTGGAGCAGAGCTATTTTTCTGAGATAGGTAGTTCTTAAGGATAGTGTCCAAGAAAATCTATGCCTAGAAGATCACAGAATCATTTAGGATGGAAAAGACCCTTAAGACCATTGAGTCCAACCTTTAATGGATCATCACATCAACTAGACCATGGCACAAAGTGACATATCCAGTCCTTTGTTGAACACCTTCAGGGATGGTGACTACCACCATCTCCCTGGACAGTCCATGCCAATGCTTAACAACCCTTTCCATGATTTAAGTTCCTCCTGAATTTCACTGTCTCCTGTGCTGTGCTACTTATTTCCAGATATTTTGGGTTCTGTATTTTATCAACTATTATATATAAACCTATGAAATACAGGATTGTATTTGATACTTTCTCTTCTTCTAGCGCCAAGGCAATTTTGTGAGAGGTTGCACTTCAGATAAACAGTTCAGCTGTTGCAAATGGTCATATTTAATTCAGTCAGTAACACTTAATTTCTGAATGTCAAGTTCATTTTCTTGATTTGTTCTGCAACCTCTCCTGCTGGCATTTCAATTTAGACATATCCTCCCAAACTGGATTTGTTTTGTTTCTATATATATATATATTTTTTTTTTTTGGTGGGGGGTGGGGGTATGGCTTTTTGTTGGTTTTTTTGTTTGTTTTGGTGTTTTGGTTGTTTTGTTTTATTTTTTATTCCACTGTGGTAATCTCTTGAAGTTTCTCTAGCAAATGCAGATGAAGAAGAAACACTTCACCTTCTACAGTGATTTTATCTTTTCTAAGCACTATTTTTATACCTTGTTCATCTGTTGGCTTTGCAGACTATTTGGCAGTTTTCCTGTTCTTGGTGTGTCTGAAAAAGAATTTATTATCAGCTTTTATGCTTCTTATGATTTGTTTCTCAAACCTTCTTGGCCTGACTTTCTGTTTTTCACATTTAACCTGTCAGAGTTTTTGTTCTATTCTATTTTCTTTATCTGGCACAACTTCAACTTCTTGAATTTTGTTATGGAACTGTGGACAAAATGGGGACTGATTGATTTATCAGGCTCTGGCTATGGATTCTGTTTGCAGTAGAAGTTCCTCTGTAGGAAGATGGGTCCAGTTCCACTGACTTTTCGCATGGCTGCTTGAGGTTCTGATGCCCCACAATTCCAGAATGGATGGGAGCCCTAGCCATGGCCAGGCTGCTTCTGAATGGAGAACTCCTGGTACTGCTCTGCTCCTTCTGCTGTGGCAACCAGTGCAACTCAAGGCAAAGGCCAGCAGATGAAAACAAAACAAACAAAACACTCTGTGTTAGAAACTGCATCCTGATGCAAGACTTTGTAAGCTCTGCAACACATACAGCACAACTAGGAAATGGGAGTACATCCCTGCTCAGTGGAATTTCTATTTTCAGCGTGCTAAATTGCTGCCTTACAGCAGCACTTGTTGCTGCAGAGAGGTGAATAACGAGTCTGCAAACAGACAATACACATCGTGTTTACCACCCAGTTTCGTAGCCAGTTCTTATGAATGGCAGGGTTAGGTCACAGAAGTAAACAGGTAATTTGTGAAATGGTGTAACCCCTGCTGTGGGAATAAGTAAATTAAGTGTAGTAGTTCTTAAAAAAAAAAAAGAAAAGGTTTATAAATGTCTTCTGGGGTCAGGGAGGCGGTTGAGAAAATATAAACAATCAAAATTATTTCTCTCTTCATAGGAAAACTTTCTGCTACTCCTATATTTGACTAACATATAACCCCAAAAATCTTAAGATAAGGAAAAGACCCAAAAATGTGCCAAGTGTCTTACTGGAAAAAGAAGCCAGAAGTCTTTGCTTATGTTGTATTCATTCACCTGAAGCATATTTTAGAAGGGACTGTTTTCCACCACTTGGAAGAGGGGAAGCTCTGGAAGAGAGGGTGAATGTCAAATATGTTCTACTCTGGATTCATCACCAGGGTTCTGGCAGGTGCCCTTACAAAAATAGTGCACATACTTGTGAACATTCAAACACCCCTGTTGAGAGATGGCATTTCCACAGACTCATTTGGGTTTATTCAGAACCTGAATTGTTTTAATGGAAAATACAGAATATGCTCAATGCTACAGTGGCTGATTTTTTTGCTCTGGATAAAAACAAAGTCAATTGCCAAAGCAGAATAAAAGGGAGAAAGAATGCCCAACTAAATCTGAGGGAAAAAAAAAAACACCAACCCCAACCACAAAGCCCAGCTAAAATTTAAGTTCTGTCTGGTGGAATTAAAGTACCTGGGAGCTGAGGAAGCACAGGTGAAGCTGATGTTTTAGTGGCACTGATGCTCAGCAGCCAGGGAAAGCTGCCAGATTACCCAGTAAAGGTGAGCTACTGTCTCCAGTCAGCTGTTCTAAGGTGCCATCCAGTCCTGCTGTGCCAGATGTGCCCAGTGTGGTGCTTGTGTTAGTAAAGGGCTTGGGAAACTGTGGAAGACACCGCAGTCTTTCTTGAGGCATTTTCGCATAAAATAAATCAGTCCTTAATATTTTTAAGAAAGGTTTTAGTACATACTTCTAACTGTCTGGTCATAATTAGAGCCCAATGGTTTATATATCCCAGGCACTTGCAAAGACTCAGTGTTGGCTTGCTCCAACTGTAAAACAGACTTTAGTCTTGGTCCAGAAGTATTAAGAGTTTTAGGTCTTTATTTATGGAAGGTCATTATTAGCTGAAACAGGCCATAAAGAATTTATGCTTGCTATTAAAAGGGGCTGGTAAACATTTTGTGACAAGATTCAAGAGCATTGTTTTCAGCTGCATTGTCTAGACCATTTGAAAAATGCAGAAAAGACTACAGCCCAGTTTATGTACATGTCACTCTTATAAAGTAAACCAAAACAAACTAAAATATCTGTCTAGTTTCAGGCAAAATGTGAACTGCAGTTACCAGAGCTATGCTGAGATTTAACAAAAAAAGAAGTAAAATATGAACAGTAGGCCGGGGCACCTTTTTCTTGGATATTCAGACCAGCCAAGGGGGAGATGGGAGTTCTCAAGTGCATCTTCTGTCTTTAGGTACACAATGATGTTCCATACACTCTTTGCAGGAAAATATTTTAAAAGTACAAATCTCAGTCCTCTAAGGATTGAAAACTCAAGAAGAATGTTGCAAGCTCTTGCAAACTATTACTAATAATTACTAATAATATTACTAATATATTAATAATAATTAATACTTTCTGCTGAGAGTTGCCACATACACCAAAAATACTGTGAAGTGCTCTGGTTTTTTTCCTGAGAAAGTTACAGTAATAATTTATTTTGCTTGTTTGCCTTACTTTTATTGGGTTAAAAACGCCCTGAACAATACTGAAGAATTCTTCCAAGAATATTACTCTCTTTTGCCTCAGGCATCTTCTTAGACTGTCCTAGAAAGTACTACAGCTAAACAGGTGATCATGAACATCAACCCTGATCTCACTAAAGGGAGTATTTCTGAAATGGTTCTGTCTAACAGTTCACTGGGCTGTTTTAAACTGTTTAGGATTTGGTATGTACCTGCTAGATCCTAATACTCCTTATCTAAAGGGACAAGTAGCAAGTTTTCAAAGCAATAAACCGGAGTCAGATCCTAGTCCATATTTAGAGTTGTTGCATTTCAGAGTGGATCCAGTGATGCCTGGGCTTTCCACTGGTAATTTGTATCCTAAAAGAAGTTGGCTTTTAGAAACTGGTACCAGCATGACCACAGACCTGCAAGGAGAGTACAGCTGTGGGGTGGTGTGGTTTAACCCCAGCTGAAACCAGAAGAAAGACGTAGAGTTAGAGTAAACTGAGGAGTTTAAGTGTTTATTCCATGTGCTTGGGCACTGTGAGACCACCTGGTACAACACTGCAGTGGGGCTCAGCACCCTGCTCTTTGGAAGCAATGATATCATCAATATGCTCTGCCCAAAGGAACATGTGCCTCAGAAAAACAGGTGACATCCCTGTACAGGAGAGAGGAAGGGGTGCTGTATTGGCTCTGTTTTGCATGGATATCTCATGCAGGTGGGAACTGTACCCCACTGAGGCACCTGAGCCCCAAGAGATGGCAGCACAACAGGAACTGTTACATTTTCTCCTTCCTAAAAAGTGTACTGTGAGCTGCAGATCAACACACCACAATATCTCAGGGACCCAACGTTCCCTGTACATTTTAATTAGCACTACTGATGTCTTTACAATTACATATTATGTTAGTTTTCACTGTTAACTCTAGCTTATGTTATGTTTGGCTAGGAAAGGAAAATATATGCAGGGCTGTGCTTTTGAGCTTCTGGCCTGAGCCATCTGGAACACATTATTGCATCGTTCATGTTATGAGATAGCAATTATAATTCAGACAGTGAACGAAGCAGACCTCATCTGATAATCTAAGGTAGTCTTTGAAAAATTATAGGGAACCCTCCCCAAACACCAGGAGTTTGCAACTGAGATTTTTTCCTGGGAGGTGGAAGAAATGAGCCCTGTTCTTTCTCAGGTGGAATTAGGGTTTGAGACCATGTTTCCTGTGTGTTTGGTGCTATTCATGTGGCAGTAGGGTGAGATGTGTGTATGTCAAATCACTCTAACATCAACATTGGACAATATCTAACGCTTGCTTACTTGGCAGTCTCCAAGAACACTTAGATAAATCTCCACAGTCAGGCAAAAGCTCAACTTGTGAATCTCATGGAGCTTAGATGCTATCGAAACACAGTTGTTTCTGCAAGTGCCCAGCAGTTTCGTTCTATTTTACCATTTTTGCTGGTAAAAACATTTGGCTCCATAAGATTTGGTGAGAGCAAAATGAATGTTTTTAGCATCTAATGCTTAGACATGTAGGGCCTAAGGTGTCAGGTATCAGAAAACTCCTTTAATGAATTTAGGTCTGTATGGCAGGGTAAAAAATATGTATGAGTTGGCATGTAGAATGACTTTGGACTCACAGACCTACCATCATACAGACTGCTATGGTTTGACTCTTCTCACAGTTTGAAAATTTTCTTGAAGATGTTCAGAATGGGAGAATTTTTAAAAATTACTAGAACATCCAAGAAGTGTGTTTGACAGATGCTGTTCAGGAGAATTTTAAGAACAAAATCAGAGTTTAAAAAGGAGATTAAATGTTGTGAAACTTAGAAGATGAAGACTTGTTTCTGCAAGGAAGGTTTTCTGTTCAGGGTGCTGAGTGTAATTAACTATTCTTAAATTCGCTCACCTATTTACAGCTTTTGTCTTAGTATCTAGAATCTGTCAGATTATGTTCTCCAGTGCTGAGGGCTCCTGTTAATCCAGTGCTGTGCTTTGTCTGCAGGAGCATGGTTCAATTCATATGTGCAGCTGTCTCATCCAAAGAGAGTAAAGTTATACAACACAGTTTATGTTCCTCTTATTATAGATTACAGAATTTTCAAAATCCAAGTCTTAATTGGAGATATAGTTTCAACCGTAGCTGTGCACAAAGCAAACTTTTAGAACATAGTTATTTAACAAAGCCCCATTTTATACTGAAGACAGTTCTGCACCTCCTCATGAAGACAAAGGCAGTGTCAAGCTAATCCAAATAAAGTTCTGGATTTTATAACACAGAGGGATATTTGAAACTATTGAAGTGATAGCACATGAAGTTTAGCCACCATCTTAAACAAAAATGCTGAAGGTGTCAGCACAGGGTGTTGAAAGATGCATTGAATTGTCCATTTTTATAGGGTGAACAAAAGGGGGTTTATATACCACAAAATCCTTCCTTTATGCAACCCTTCATACCAAACTGCTGTGGCTGCATCTCATTGTTTTGTGACTGATGGTAGTTACAGAAAGGTACTGCAGAAATTCCACTTAGCCACAACATCCAATCCTTTTATTTTGGAAAATAAAACAGTCACCATGCTGTAAACTAGCCCAGGTTGTGGTTTGGTACACTTTTTATACTCTGGTTTTTATCCACTCCAGCTGTCAGATGGAGACAGGAAAAACCAAAACATTTGTACAGTATTTCTTCTTGAGGGAGCCCCTTAGGTGATGAGATCTAGATTCACCTCCTGTCTCCAGGGCTGGAGCACCTCTGCCAGTTGGCTGATGGATCAGAACTCTGAGGCAATTATTTGGGAGCGGACTGGAGTTGCACTCATACAGTGGTTCTGGCATGCGTGCAATGATTTTACCATGTGATTGTAGAAAAATTTCAGTGGATTAGCAAGTGAAGTATCATCATATGAAGCAAGCTCTTGTAAAGCTGTTTCTCATTGCTTCGGTAGATTTTCACACTTCTAACATACAGTAAGCACTGCTACTCTTAGATCTGTTTGCTCTCCAGGTTACTGAGTGTACTGAGAAATTCTGGTGGTATGGTGCAGTGAGAATACTCACTGTTAAACATTTCCCACAATGAAAATTTTCATGGTCTTTGCTTTTTATCCTCTCTTGCCTGTTTTCTGACTCATGACAAAATTCCTTCACAACATGCCCAGCAACTTCTTCAGAAGTTGCTTCTGTGAGTTTTTGTTAGGCTTTTGGGAACTTTATTTAAAGTAAGTAAATTGGTTCTTGTTTATCTGCAAATGTATAGACACTGTTTTAATGATTCCAGGTGAGTGTTTAATTTTCCATGCAGTACAAGTTATGCAAACAAGTCACTGAGAGACAAAACTGTCAGAAATGAGAGGCTCTGGTGCTGTCCTTTTTGAAAGGTAATTTGGACAATTATAGCCAGTTAACAAGGTACAGAGATCTTGAGCTTCCCATTGGCTCCAGTACAACTTGTGGGGGCTCAGCACCCCTAAAACAGCTCAATCTTTGTATCTCAAGCTGGATGTCGATGCTTAGAGGCTGGTTTTATTATTATCTGTTTTATCAACTATACTTCTGTTTCTCAATCTGTTACACAGAGATGTATAATAATAATTTCAAGTTCTTTAGAAATAAATGGTTTTCTCAAATGGGACGCTCAACAGAAATTCAAACTAGCTGTTTTATGTCCATGTCCATGTTTAATTTCAGTGTTCATCTTTGGATCTCCTATAATCTTTGCTGCATCTGATTGCTTACCTTTCACATCTCATAAATGTTCTGCTTGACCTACTAAAGCTCTGCCTGTGGCAAAGTTGCAGAACACCTGAAAAAGTACTTTATTTCCTTCCTCTTCAGTCATAACTGGAGATCTGCAAGTTATGCTTTTCCTGAAGAAATATTTCATATCATAAACTGCTCCCTTAAGTATGGGGTCAGTTTAAGAATGGCCAGTGTTTGCAGACAAACCATTTGTTTTCCTTTGAATGTTTAATTTGTTTATTCCTGTTTTCAAATAATCCCCAAGCAATATAGTTCCTGTAGCTGTGATCGTCATGAATTTGAGTTATTCACCTCCCAGAGGGTCAGACCTTTCATCAGTATGCCATTGGCACAGAGCAGCGAGTGTTGCATATTCATTGTCCAGGACACCAGCTAGAGGGCCTCCAAAAAAGCCTGACTTTTTTTTTTGTTCTCAGAGCAAGGAAAACAATTCCTTCCCTTCTCCAGTCCCTTGATAAGGGTTTCTGTCCAATAACGGTGCTCTCTGCTCTGAGGCACATTTAACTGTGAAGTTTGCAGCGGGAGAGGCTTTCCTTCAAGCTGTTAGTGTTTTATCCTGGCAGGCTCCTCGAGGTTGTTGTGAGGAGTCTAGCCAGTTGGTGAGCTTTGTAATCTAAACCAGCTGTCCCAGGCTGAGGCCCCCATTTGCATTGTTTAACATACTTAGAAAATGAAGTGTTCATTTTTAACATTCCTCCTCCAATTGGTTTAATGCTGAATTACAGAAGAGAACTAAGCAAAACCAGGTGCTTTCTCTGTATTCTCTCCAGTGTCTGAGGAGGTACAGACGGCTCCCGATCTTCTCCATTACTTACCATTTCATTCTTTGGACTATAAATGACAGAGGAACTGAAGTGCTAGCAGAGGGTAATGTTTGGAAAACTTTCTAGTTATTCATCAGCACAGACTCTGGTTTTTTTCCACCTTTCCCCAACGGTTTTGGACATGCAAGGATTAAGAAGGTAAGTGGTATGCATGAAACTTCTTTATTTACTGACGGGAAAACTACTTGTGGAAAATAGCTGGGACATGTTATGCCAATCCACTTGCAAAAGCCATTTGCATAGAGACGGGATCTCAATGGTCAGAGGTGGGGAAAGACGATCTGCCTGTTATTAAAGTTGTGCTGTCTCTGACAAGTTCCTTCTTGATCTGTGCTTATACTCTGCGCATCTGCGACAGTGCTGAATTGCAGCAGCAAGGATCCCACTGGCTGAAGTGATTGATTGATTGAACTTAATTAGTTACTATTGCAGAAGTTAATTACTAGTTTAAAATATTTTGCCTGCTGGGCAAGCTACTGTGACCAGCTGCATATAGAGTTGATAGGTCATGTTGCATGTCTGTTAATAATTCTTGAGGGGATTTTAGATCTGAAGTAACAAGCAAATTGAGATCATGGGTGCAGACAGACCATGTATGAGGCAGTAAGGTCACCCCCTCCACCAAGAGGAAAGAATATATCATCTTGTAGCAAAGGAAGCTAAAAACTGTCTAAAAATGTTTGAGTTTTGTGTGACTGTTTTATGGGGGATTTTGTTAACAATCACTATCCTGCAGCAGTGTGCAGCATAGCCCAGTTGCTGTGTATGTCAGTCATCTGCTATAACCTGTTGTATTCCCTTATTCCCTCTCAGTGCTGTTCTTGCTATTTGCAAAATGAGTATGCAGTCTTTATAGAAGTGCATACTTTAAAATCTCTTCAAAAAGAATTGAGGAATCAATAAATTAAGTGCAAACCTAAATGGATAAAATTGTAGTTCAAATACTTTACATTGGACTCTAAGGAAAACTCTGTGCAGAATTTGCCTTTCCTTGTCACTCAAAAGTTGCCAGCAAGCACAGTCTGTCTCCACAGTGCTAGGAGCAAACATTTTAGGGTTTATGTTTACTTTTCAGAGCTTGTCCCCGTCTCCTCATTTAAAACAAATTTGTTGTAATGTGTCAGTCATTGTTTGTGGTTTTGTCTGATGCATTTGTAGGTCTTGCTCAGCAGCTCAGTTTCCACTGTGGAAATCAGGGACAGTTCTAAGAGAGAAAGTTGGCAGCACACATGAGTAGGAGAACTAAGGCTACCTAAAATATCCCCTGCTTCCTGTACTGATTTTGTGGAAATGTATTGTTTACAATTGCCATTTAGAATTACAATCCAAGATAAGCAAGGTGAGGGTCTAATGGTACTGGGAAGTTCTATATAAATCAGCAGCAAAACACTGAAATCCACAGGACCTAGAAAAAATAGTTTCTGACTGTGCTGTCATGGTTTTCTATCTGTTAATAGATATTTGGAGGTGGGAGGTTACTTTACCATAATTTTTATGCTCCAGGTAAGGAGCTCCGAAAATAGGTGTAGGGCTTTTTTAGCAAGGGATCCTATTCTTCCAGTTGCAGTGGAGTGAGACCCAGTAGGGACCACTAGATGTGAAGATGATATAGCTGGGGAAGGCTCTATTGAAGATAACAGCTTCTGGTAGCTAGTGACCTGGCAGAGTGTGTCTCCTTCAAGACTAAGTAAGGGGACAGAATCTGGCCCCAAGAAAATGGATTTATCTCAGATAGACCCTCCTGGGGATAAAATGTGGTTTAGCGGTTGGAGCAGCTGGCTTGGATTCAGGACCTCCTGCGTGACGTGTCTGCAGCCCTGCCAAGGCTTTGCACTGTGAGCTCAGGCAGGGCCTGGCTCTGGTGTACCCATCTGTAAAACATGCACAGTGTGCAAGAGAAGCTTTCATTTTTGCAAAAGAAAGCTGTCGGAGAGGGGCAAAACTGCTATATTGACTATTGCATGCTTGTTCATTTAACAGCTGCTGCATGGGGTGTCATAAAAATTAGGTTAGTTCATAGACATATACAGTCTGGTTTCAATCCCAAGTTGCATAAAACCAAAGTACCATCAGAGTCACAGGCTCTGAGACCTGAATCTGGCCCACAGTTATATTACTCCTTCTCCAGAGGCCAAAATCATGTTAGCAAAACTGTGGAATACACTAAAATGTCACTAGAAATTAATTTGTCCATGTGTATTTTATGTAATTAGCCTGGATATCAGAAGGTTTTCAGCCTATTTTCTATGCACATTACAGGATACTGACTGCTTTCACACTGGCTGTCTGCCTTTCAAGCCCTGGAAAAGCACAGGTGAGAAGCAGAGATGTATATACTGGTTTGTACTCAAGTGCTATATGGCATGAAACTTAACTGGCTAGCAGGTGGATAGGAAGCTCTGTGGTCTGGGGTTTCCACAAAAAGGAAGTTGTGTAGTCTAAGGGTTTAGAGGGGAGAACTTAGAGCCAGCAGGATTCTGGAGTTGAACATGAATTGAGCTTATTGACTCATCCTTGCCAGCTCAGAAAAATATCCCTGTAGAAACCTGGACCTGACTGAAAATCTGATTCTACCTCTAAACTGTACACTACTGGAACAGGAAATAAGAAAAGCTATCCCATGAGGCCAGAGACTGCTCAGTTCTATTGTGAGAAACATCCATATTTGGAAAATTCATTCATACAAATACACATTTTCTCTGTTTAGCAGGATCATGTCTTAAGATTGTTTCATTTTGGACAGGGATCCTGAATGACTGTATCCCAGTTTTCATTTTCACTTATGCCCAAATCCATTTCTGTTCAAGTGGGTGGATGGAAGTAAAGCAGTCCAGTTCTTGAAATAGCAGAATCATTAATTCTTTGTGTGCTTGGGCTCCAAGTAACTTTAAATCAGGAAAAACTGTTCCTAAAGTCATGTTGTTTGGATTTCTACTTGATAGTCCAGATATACTTGATGTCCAGAGCTGTGTTTCTAAATATCTTTGCCAAAAGTGTCTGAAATGTAGTTGTTTTTCTTCTATTACATTGAAAATTTCCTGTACAGGGCATGCTTATTAATATTTTTGTGAATATTAGATCTGTATGGGAAATGCTTTACATGCTACTGGAAAATTTTTGAGATGTCTTTAAGGGTTTGTTTTTATAATTTAAAAAATATTGTTTACATTATAATTTTTATAAAAACATCTTGTAAGATAAATTGATTTTTGAAGTTGCTTTGAAAAAGCAACTTGAAGCTGGAACGACAGCACTGAGTTCTTTCTGAAGATACTGAAACTCGCAATTTTGACAATATTGGAATCTCTTCTAGAATAAAGTTCTAGATAGTTGTTGAAACCAGTTCTACAGTAGTTTCAGTGTTTCTGAATCATTATTTATTGATCAAAACATAATAATTTTGTTTAAAACTATTTCAGCTTTTCCAGCTAACCTAGGTACAGTGTATGTACACAGAAAGGAGAACAAAAGGTAGAGTACATACATTCCTTAAAACATGAGGGTGATTATACATTCTCCCATTAGAACATCTTGGCTTTCCACAACATGATACCAAAACATCTTGGAATGCCAAAATAAATGAAGGCAGAATTCTTCCATACTTGTCTGACACTTCTAGCTGTGGTTTTATGCATTCATATGTGCAAGTGGCAGGTGCAGTCCAAAGAGTGCCATGTGTTTCACTTCATGTCCTGTCCCTAGGTCCTGCAATGACCCACTTCCACTGATTCACTAACCTTTGGTCTCCCATTTAAAACCTACCACTTTTCCAAACACCAATTACATATTTTACTCTTCCACTAATTTCTTCCATAAACTCCAAAAATAAGGGTCTTTATTATTAATAAACAACAAAAAAAAGGAAATAATCTTGCACACACTCCATCTCTCTGCCATCTGGTTGCTACAGTGGTTCCTGTTTCCTAGATAGCTCTTGCTTACATTCCTTAGTACAACCTGTTTACTGGAAGATCTGGTGATTCTGTCAATTTCTTGCTTGTCCCCTTGCTAAATAGTTAGAGGCCCAGTCAAAAACCTGAAAGAGGAGGAAGTCATCTTAACAGGCTTTGAAACCATCATCACCAGGACTTTCACCTATTTAGAAATGCTGAGGTCACTGAGGGGATACTGAAGGCTCAAGGCTGCAGCCCTGATAATGACCAGCACCCCAGAATAGGAAGAGACAAGGCTTCCATAACCTTGAAAGCCTATAATGTGTTGTCTAAGGATTTATCCTCTAAAAATTACAAGGTTTGGTGGAAAGGAAGAGCCTTGGTTTTATTAAGCTTGTTATGTTTCAACTGTGGCTCTCAGTCAGTCAATGTCTAATGCGTTGAGTGCTGAATGGGCTGTGTGGGGAGCTTCAGAGCCTGTGAGAGATGTAGCAAGTAACCTTCGAGATGAACCCCCCCCTGTTCTGGCAAAAACAAGACCCCTAATTAGAAAACTGTAATTCTGTGCTAACAACTCATAACACACTGCACACTGGTGACCCCTGGCAGAGGAACAGCCTGACACTGCCACCACCTGAGTGTGCCACTCCTGAGTTAAGGGGCTGGAACATGAGTTGATGCCTCAGGCTCATGCCTTGCTGACTGTCCTCTGGGGAAGGGACTTTATTTTGCTGTGCTGTATCATGCTGAACAATTGTACTAATCATAAGATTCCAGAGGAGCATTTGACTCTGCAAACCTCTCATTTCACAGTCATTGAGTGTCCTTTTTTCTCTCTTTTTAGCAGCAATGCACTAATGGGTTTGACCTGGACCGTACCTCTGGGCAATGCTTAGGTAGGACTTTAATTAAATTAATACATTTAAATTTGGGTTCAGAAATCCTGAATGTATTGAGTTAAAGTTGTGTTGCTCTTACTGTGTTTTAGTTGAAAAGTTCTTATTGTGTGACAAATATGTGTGTATGTATACATGTATATACAAAAAAATATGTGTGTATATATATATAAATATGTGTGTGTCTTTACATAGCGTTGGTCTTTGACATTGTTGAGATACTAACAGGCTGTCAGGGCTACTTCAAACAACAATGATGCATTTTGATAGGAGCTCGGTATAGCTGCCAAAGGATGAGGACTGTACACCCTCTTTCTCTTTCTCCGTCAAACTCAGGATTTAATGTCTTTGTTGCCTGTCTCCACCTGCAGGCTCAGATAAAGTCTTCCATTCTCAGCACTGAAACTCCAAGTAAACTGAATTGAGGTAGTGTAAGGAATTCTGCACTTTGCCCAGTAACATCTTTTTGTCAATGGCATTTAGCCTCCAGGGCAGCATCTTCTACATGCAATAAAGTCACCCAAACAGAAAGGGAAAACCCTGAAGCAGACTGTTTGCCCTGCCATAGCCTACTGTTTCTATGGCCCAAGAACCAGGGGAATGCTCAGTTTGGCTAAACCAGTTGTATCTTTCTATATTTAATTCTCTAACAGTCTCAAAGCAAGAGGGAGGCCTGACCTGTGTCCCCAGATCCAAGCATCCCTAACTTTTTCTGTGTGAGGGAGCTCAAGACTTCCAAAGCAGGATCCAAATTTCACAGCTGGGCAGACCAAACCATCAGTTTCTGAAATCCTAATCTGCATGCTGTGGTTTGGACAGACCCTCTAGCAGGAACAGGCAGTAGCATGCTGCAGCCATGTGTTAATCACGGTTTAAAGGAAACTTGTATGGAATAGCAAAGCAGACTTTGTCCTCTCCCTCTGTCCTCTAGTAGTGAAGTAAAACGAATAGATCACAGGATATGTTGAATATAAGGGATGTTTCCTGTTTTAGTACAATCTAACTTCAAAGTGAGGCTCCACAAGGAAGGATTAGCCGTTTTGCTAGAGAATATGATTACTTTTTTCAGTGTTTTGCAGAAAGGCGTGTTAACTATTTTTTGATAGGTCCCACTAAGGAGCAGTCACTTTTTAAACTTTTGCAATTTCATTCCAGATATTGATGAATGTCGGACTATTCCTGAGGCCTGCAGAGGAGACATGGTGTGTGTCAACCAGAATGGTGGCTATTTATGTGTCCCCCGAACAAACCCAGTGTATCGATCACCGTATCTCAGTCCTTATTCCAATGTTTATCCACCGCCCCCAGCACCAGGCCCTGTTCCTAACTACCCTACTGTTACAAGACCTATGATTTGCAGATTTGGTTTCCAGTTGGATGAAAACAATCAGTGTGCTGGTAAGTAGTAGAAATCATTCTTCTATACTTTCATTTATATTCAAGTTTGTCTGACATTGCAGAAACAATTGTCCTGCAGTTGTCTTTCAGTTATTACACAAGTAAAGCCCAGTATTTTGAAGTCCAGTTTTCTTTAAGGATAAAAGATGTGTGTTTCATATTATCATTATTCAATACAAACTAAAACATGATTCAATGCTGTTATTTTAGCAGAAAAGCCACTTTCATGAAATAAGTAATGTTTTAATGAGATAAACAAACATCTGGTGGCAGGTGATCTGTCAGGCTTTTTATGCTCATGTTTCTGTCCATGAGAGAGAAGGTGGCACTTCATTTGAAGTGTTAGGTAGGACCTGGGGAAACTTCATTCATCTCTTGGCTTTATGTGAGCTGGTCTTTGACAAGAAACCAGAGAAGCCATGAGCTTTCAGCAGAGAATTTTGCATCTATTTAGATTAAAGAACAGCATTTACTTCAAAATTGCTGCAGAAAAACACAAGAGCTAACACTAAGAGCTGTCTTTTGAGATTATTCTGTTCCTATTGCCTAAAATTTCTGGTCGGATTACCACTAGTCCTTTTCATCTTAACAAATTGATCAACCTGTTATTTTATCTACTGATTTGTAGATTTCTAGGATTGGTTTCATTTTGCTCACTGTGCTGTAGATGATTCAGGAAATGGGGTAGTTAGTAGCAAAGAAGTGTTGAAATGAAGATGGAAATGAAACCTCTGAATTATACTGTCTGGTCTGCTCCATGCAAACCAGAATAGTCAAAACAGGTACATTTAGGAAGCTTACAGTGAGCTTTCCAGCCTCCAAAAGGCACATATGTTCCTATCCATGCTGACAGAAATGGGAGGACTAATAATTTTTTAAGTCAGGGCTGCTCACTTCTGTAATTTTAACTTTAAAATATTTGGGATTTAATTGTAAAGAAAGATTGGTGATGAGAGACATTAATGAGAATGCATGGGAAAGGATAGGCTGCCATTTGAGTACCACAAGAAGCTGGGATTACAAGTTTTTGTAATTCTACATCAGATTTAAATTTGGTAGATGATGTGCTAAAGGAAGAAAAGTAAACAAAACCTGCCAAGGATCTCTGCTGGGTTAGATTTCATTTTTTATTTAGTGAAATTCTCTGGAGATAGTCACTGTCTTGATGCAGTATTTATTGTATCTGTGTGCCTTTTGTATCTGTGTGCCCTAGGATGGAAAGTGTGGTCACCAAAGAGAGTGATTCGGTCCATGCCTCACTGTGGTGATGGTTGAAAGGTCTGGTCCCCTGTTTCCAGGATTCCTGGAGCAGTTAACAGGGTTATGTGCAGTGCCATGCTTGAAGTCCTTGGAGGCAAGACAGCAGGAGACTTTGACAGGATCCTCAGAAGCAACCACAATTTTACCCAGGTCATTCAAGGAAGTCTGAACCACAGGAATCTTGGCATCCATATGCCATTTATAAGCATCTCATATTAATGATTGCTCTGTGCTTACCTCCTTGTCCATATTCAACATGTTCTTAGGATATAAAGCACTTCAAGGGCTGATTTTGTGGTGGAATGGTTGAAAAGAGCAAACTAGAAGTAGTCTTGCCCAGTAGCTGAGCCTCTGTGTAACTTACAGGTTTGTTATGTTGGAGTTCAGATACCACCCTCTAGCACCTTCTTTCCAAATAAAATTAGTTACAGGTATTTCCATTAGAAATAATGAGATTTTCTGCTATTGACTGCAGGGGAACCAGAGTTATTTTCATGCACATGTGTCTGAGCAATCTGCAGAATTTAACATAGGACACATTTTTGTCTGGTCAGTCATGGAGTTACAGATCAAGGTCACATTTTTTCCTGTTAGGACAACAGAAGTCTTTACTTTCACTTTGTATTTCAGTCAAAACAGCTTATGAAATACTGGAGCATTTTCTGGGAGACCGGGAGATTCGCAGCCTCAACTTTGAAGCATTGAGGTTGTTCAAGAGACTTCCAAAGTGAAATAGGACAAAAATTTGGTCTGAAAGTTGTGTGAGTTTTAACAAGCTCTTTCTTTTTTCTTCTACCTCTCCAAAATATGTAGGGAGGCTACAAGAAGGTTGCTCTGTCCCACTCTGGCAGCTGGCTTGCCTGCTGAGGCCTCACATTCCTTGGCTCTCAAGGGAATATGCACCCTTGGTTGTTCACACAACATTCCCCCACGTGGGCCTGATATGTTTCAATGCAGAAAAAAATATATAATCCATTCTTCTCCCTTTCAAGATTTTTGGCCTCATCCTTTCTGATCTGGAGGGTCATAGACAATGGTTAAGTGTCCACAATCCTTCCCTATCCTGGTCACCACTCAGTCTTGCCAAGATTCTTTCATCTCATGATCTTGCCCTTTGTGAAAACTTTGTGTCCTTTTCCTGGCTCAAGTGCCTCCCAAAGGCACCTGTCAGTGATGGCTTTTCCCACTCCGGTGTCCTCTGTGTGCTGCAGAAGTACCTGTAGCCATTTGTGGTAGCAGACAGAGAAATATTTTAATGATAATTACTTCTTAAGTCTTCTGTCGTTTTGATTCATGATACTTTTTACCCCTGGAGTTGCTGAGTGCTTTATATTTTGTATGTGTAAGTGGTCTGTGTTTTCAACAGCACAGAGTCTTTGTAAATCGTTCCAAAGCAGGTTGGGAATGATTTATAGCCACAATTAATGTTGGAATAAAAGATCACATACAGAAAAAAAAGCAAAGAACGTCTAGTGCAAGAGCACTGTTTGAACTGTTTATCTTCTAGCATTACTTCTCTATAAATACAAAATGGGTAGTCATAATAATGACTTTTTGCTCAAAGAACTTGGTCTAGTAACCGCTGGCTCCAGTTTACTGGAGTGAGGGCCTGTGTTCTTGCATTATATATTCGTAAGCTGAGAGCTCTTTCCAGTTTCCTTTCACTCCACCTTGCTGTTTCCTGATTTACAATGATCTTCAAAACATGCTTCAAACACAGATCCTTCTGGGCATTGTGGAAAGAACTGTACTGGGCGGGCCCTTATTATTCCTTTCTCTCCAGTTAATGCAAACCCACAATGTTAGGAGATGATGGGGTTGGAGTGAGTTGAATAGAGAGATCTGAGAAAGCAGACCTCAAAGACAGAAAGGTAAATGTTAGGAAAAGTAGAAGCATAAGGCAAGATGAGTATGACCTAGAGACAGAGAAAAGGGAGGAGGGCAGAGGGAAAAAAAAAGGAATAAAAAGCCCAATTGTTCTTTTTAAAGCAAAAGTAAAAGGATGTAGGAAATGGAAGAATGCTGTCTCCAAGTGTAAGAGAGAATTGTTTTTCATGCCCCATTTTATGCAGCAGTCATTGCTTCAGCTTTCCTTATTTCTCAAAGATTGGCAGGACCTCCTACATTCCCCACCTATGGGTCCCCAGTCCTACATTTGTGGAGTGAAACAAAAGATTTCAAAAAATTACCTTTGCACAGATGGATTTTAGATCACTATCATTTATATTACAAGCATACCTAAACCCCATATCCAAGCCTGCAATTGTACTGCCCTGCCTTGTGCCCAACCTCATTAAGAGCAGCCTATGTCTAGATGAGTTTTCAAGCAAAATGAAGGAACCAGATGTGCCTGTGTGGGGAAAGGGGAGGGAAATTAAGACAGAGAACTGAAAGGAGGTGCCCAGGTCTTGCATCAGGCTCATGACTGTTCTGGGATACAGCCCAGAGTTCCTTATCCAATGGTTTAGCCACCAAGCCAGGTTGCCTCTTCCTAATGACTTTCCTAGTGACCTCTGGGCATCTAGAAACAGGAAGAAGAAAAATAGGGACATGCAGCAAGGAGATTATGCCTTAGAAGGGTTTGTATAAAGTAAAGACAAATGGAATCCACTCCTGCCATTGCCTTTTTTAACTCTATTTGGTTCAGCTCTGTGTCTTTCCCTTTTCCTCATGGTCTGTGAGACAATCACTTTGCTGCTCCAGAGGGCCAGTTCCTGAAGGCTATGCATGATCCCTGTTAGGGAATGACTGCTATCATGTCCAAATTAACCAGAAAAGATTACATGAGAACAGATTCTGCAAGAGTTCAGACTTCTGGAAGTACAAGTAATTGTTGACAGTTCCTTATTAAATTAAGCACCATGATACACGTAGCTTTTACTTGTCGTATGGTTTTCCTGATGGGCTCTGTATGAGGAAACGTGAACTGAGACTTCATGCTGCCATAGCAATGGAAAAGTTTCCTCTCAAGAGTTTATAGTTGGTGGTCAAGGCTTGGGTTAGAGGAGTTTGGGTTCAGCTCCTAGCTTTGCCATAAAATGTGCCATTCCTGGAGTCACCATCCCCGGAAGTGTTCAAGAAACACCTGGATGTGGCACTTAGTACCATGAGCTAGGGGACAACATAGTCAAAGGTTGGACTCGATGGTCTCAGAGATCTTTTCCAGCCCAAATTATTCTGTGATTCTGTGCTGGGTATTTTGGAACTGAAGTGAAATAATATTCATTTTCAGGATTATACTCAGGATAATTTCACAAACGGATAATAGGCGTGGAGGTGACTTCCAGGCAAGTATCATGTAAAGATACACTAACAGGAGGAAAAGGTCTAGTTTAATGATTTTACAGCAGTGAAGCTCAAGGTGAGACAGTTACCTAGTTAATTCCCCAGTTATCCTGGTTCCAGGCAGGACAGGGTTCATTTTTTGCAGGAAGGGGGCACGGCCAGAACCCGGAGGTTATTCTATACCCCCCATGTCATTGCTGGGGGTGGGAAAAGGGACTGTGTCTTCCAGGAAGAAGGGGTTCCTTCCAGCTGAGAAAATTTATCCAGGGTCGTTTATTGTCACAGGCTGCAGTGAGCATTTTTGCATGCGAATCATTCTCTTCTGTATTAATTGCAAAATTAAGATTGTTGCTGTTGTTGTTAATTTTCTTATCTCATTGCTGTTTCCAGTAAAGTGTTCTTATCTCAACCTGTGATGCCTTTTGTGCCTCCAGTAGGAGTGAGGGAGGGACACCAGCTTGTGGGCTTTTTAGTGGGAGTACTAAATTGAAAAGCACCATTCCTAAGTCACAACACCAGTGCACTAACCTGGCTGGAATTCAGTGACCACTTTTTTCTATGTTTCTGCATAGATCAGAGAAGAGAGGAAGTCCAAGCCCTTTTCCCATATCTCCAATTTGCTTCAGGAATGTCTGTGCTACAAAAGTTTTCAGCAGTTATTTGATCCTAGAGTTTTTCAATCATCTTCTACTTAAGCTGTATTTGTTTAATGTTTTAGCACAACTCAAGATGGTTTTCCCTTGATTATTTAATGTCATGAGACTAGACAAGACAGGTAAAATAAACATGTGGAAAATGCAAACTATATACATTAAGGTACAAGATCATATGTCAGGAGAGTAATGAAAGAAGGATCATTATTATCCTGGAGTACAGACATACTTAACATAATTCTGTCCCATTGGATAAACCTACATTGTACAGCTCCAGGCAAACATAACTATAAATCTTTTAGATCCAGCTTCTGTGCTTCTGATCTGATGGCCTGATCTATTCACAATCCCAACAATCTTCATAAGGTAATCACAAGTTGACTATAAAATAATCATGGGTTACTAGGTACATCTACAAACAGTCAGAGCTTCTTTCTCCCCCAGGAAACCATTGCAGTAGTAAAGAGGATGGGCTGGGGCTGAGGAAAGGCAACTACAGTCTTTCTTATCCAGTCACTACGGTAGGGTCCACCAGTAGAGTCATTCCTTCAGAAATTTGACCATCAGTAAAGGTATTCTGTCCTGCTTACCATGGGGAATGAGGGTTGAAATGCTGTTTTTCACCGAAGTTAATCCATTTGTGGTAGAGAAGCCAGCTTGATAGAAAAAGCTGCTGTACATATTGATCTGTAGCAAGGTAAACTGAGCCTGCTGTGGCTCAGTTTGCTCCTGCTTTCATTCCTCCCTAAGTGCAATGTGGGAGGAGTACAGACAGTCTGGTGGTTAAAGCACAGGCAAGTGCTTAATTTATTCGTGAAACTTCTGCTACTAACAAAGAAATTGGTAGAATTGAACCAAGAAATATAACATGCAAGCCAATAATGCTGGCATGTTATTAAGCAAACGGGCACTCTGTACACTGGAATGAAAAATAGCAGGCTCCTGAGTATCCAAAGTGTAACAGCAGGAGCAAGCCCATCATTCTGCATGTCAGCGCCTTTCAAGCCCCACTCACTGACTGTATTTATGTGTGATGATGTGAAAAGTGAAAACAGAATAAATACAACTACAGTATAGCCACAACTGAACTTGAATGAACTACAATCATACTGGGTAGGTAACTGAACAGCAATTGGAGACAAAAAAGCTTAGACCTGTGATTACAGTCCTTATTGACTTTGGTGAAGCATCTTGTAGTGAATTTATTAGGTTTAAGTTAAGCTGTCTTGAACCTAACCATAAGTATTTTATGGTCAGGGAGTCAGGTGCCATATTTTTCTCCTGCTAAAATACTGATACCCCAATAAGGATTTCCTAGATTTTGTGGCATTTCTTTACATTTTGAGGTCAGAATAAATAGGTGGTCAGATCACCATCTTACGATTAAAAATTGTGACCACAAGGAGTGTTTGAATTTGGTTTCACCTTTACCTTGAGCTAAACTGCTTCTGTCTGTGGAAGTGTGCATCTGCTGTTTGGGAGTGATTGAAAGTTTTCTAGTTTCTTTCTTAGAGGAGGGAAACACAGTGGTATACTGAGGGGGACAGCTGAATGAGAATGGGTCATGTGACAAAACATAATGGGTTTGTGTGCAGAGAAGGGGCATAAGCACAGAAGTGTCAGTGTCCATGTCTTGTTAGATGTGCAGGCTGCAGTCCAGACACAGGAAGGTTGAAATCTTTTTAGACTGCAGCCTCTCTATTACATGATGTGTTTCAATTTTCCCTGTTTCTTGGAACTGTATGATACTTTGGTATACAAAGTGGCCAGAACCCACGAATCTCATCTCCCTTGAGATTTGTGGACTACAGAGGGAAAGGAAGGGCATGCAAGAAGAAATTCAACTGATATTCTGGTTTAAAGGCCTCAGTTATGCTTGGTCTCTGAATTGGGGGTTATTGGTCACTTGGCTCTGAGCCAAACAATACACAGACTTCAGCTGTCACCCAGAGTTAGTTGGCAGGAGGTTATATCTGACTCAATTCAGAGGAGCAGTAATCGTGCCCAGCCTGCCATATCCTCTGGCATGTGCTGGCCAGGGCAGGGCTTGCACCCCTGCCATTAATCTCTGAGTGATGCCTTAGACTTACTGCTAACAGTGCTTTGATACGTGGGGCTTTGTTGCTGCCTTGCCTTTATTATGTCTTACTTCCAGGGATTTCAGTAGTGCCAAATCAGTTAAAGCCACTATGTACTGATTAGCTCTGTCTGCTCTGAAGTAGATTTCATGACCTTTCCTTTATGGTATAGCTGTCATGCAAGACAGTCCCACCAACTAGACAATCCCAGGGCTTAAAAGAAAATTGAGTCACTTAACAGTTCTGGAGAACTGACAGGTGTCATGGGTACCCTTCCCCAGTCTGTCAGATCTTTGCCTTGTTTTTCTCTCACTTTCCTATGAGTGACACTTTCTCTACCTTCCTGTGGCAGTATGTGATAGTCTCTCCTCACCTGGAAGGCTGATTCATTTCAATGCCCTTCATAGCACCAGCACTCTACTCAGGCCTATGTTAATTTTTGTATATATTTGTATCACCCACAATACCTAGAGATGGCAGTGTTCTCAATGACTTAAAAGTCACTGTTTTTCTTGGCCTCTCCCTTCTATTTTTTGGGTCAGTCTTGTTTCTTTTCATTTGGTTCCAGCCTGAAATTGGCCACGGTTATATGTCATAATATAGATGTTAAGCCAAAATATATAGAAAATATGAATTCTCTTCTTTGCCAGTATAAATCAGCCAAATGGACCATATGTTTTGCCAGACTATAGAAAGTGATAATGTGCTGGCACTATTCCTTTGTCATGTCCCTAAAACACCAGACCCATGACAGAGCTGCCACACAGAAACAGAAGAGCTGCCTGGAGTAAGATGTTGCATGGAGTTTAACATGCTCTACCCCTTAATCTGCCAGTTCTCTGCCTTCCCATTTTACTAACTCAATGACATGAGGGAATTTTTCAAAGAAAATAAAGCTACTAGAAGATAAATGTGATTTACAACCAGCCCAGGTCAGGGCAGTTGTTTCAGCATTCTTCCTCTTAGCTGGGATGTTCTGCCCATTGGGACAAGATGTGCTGAAATCCATCTTCATTTTTAACACCAGCAAAACCTTATCTTCTTTCCACTGTAACTCATGGTTGCAGGCCCTCTGTGGTATAAGACCTTACTGCAGTGTGAGGAGAAGGATGATTCAGAGGACAGGCAGTAGCAGAGGTGTCAGGACAGCTGAATGAAGGCCCAGGTCCCTGAAGCTTGGGTCAGTCCCCTGCTCTCACTGACCTACATCCTCTGTGGGAATTTAGTGTATAAATGCCCATTGGTCTGGTCTGCAGCCTTTGCCACAGGCTGACAGTGCAACCTCAAACCTCTTTACTCAATATTGTTTTCAGAACTGACTACTTCTCTGAGGAATCTCAATATCCAAGCAATTGTCTGGAAACCCTTGAGGGTTTCAGGCAGAGACCTTTAGCATTTACTGAAAGTTGGGGTGTGAATGGTGTCTTCTTTTGGGCATCTGCAAGTTTGAACATACAGACCCATAAGTCCATCTGGAAAATTTTCTTGTTTTTTCTGTGTATTAGCTCTGTATCAGTAACATGCCACTACAGTGAGAATAAATCTGTTTGTATTCATGAAGCATTCAGATACTGAAAATAAAAGAAGTGCTTCAGCTAAACAGGGAGGGTCTAGGAGGAGAGGGAGTGCACCATAAACTTGCAAGGTCTGAAAGAATCCACAATCTACTGCTTGGTCTGAGATTGTGTTGTTTGTTCTGTGTTTCCTTTTGGGTTTTTTCCACAAAATAATTTTAATGTCTGCTTTTTTATAATGTTTTAAGGTTGCTTTTATTTTCTAATTATTTTCAGGGGGGTTTGGGGGGAGTTTTTTGTTTGTTTTTTGGTTTTTTTTTCAGTAACATTCTTGGCTTCCATTCAGCCCCCTAAGTAAATGAAGCATTAACTCGTGAGTCAGTAAATTGCTGGTTGGATCAAAGGCATTAACTGGTTTTGTGGTACAACCAACATATCTATAGGTAACACTGAATGGGAAGAAGGTATAAACAGTAATACACAGAAGTCTAGGAAAGCTCAGTTGTGATCAGGAAATTAAGGGACTGGAACTCAGCAGTAGGTGAAAAGGTAACCTCACATATGGCCATCTGGTGGAAGATGATCAATACAACGCAGTGATATCGAGAGCAGTGTAGCATTAGATAGTTTCTGGCAATGTTACTAATACTTCTCATTCCAGAACAGAGTGCAAATACTACTTCTGCATGTTCTGTTGAGGATGGCTCCAACCTACTGACATTAGGTGTTAAGTACTTTACTACTAGGTAAATGTAGACAAGCTTATGGAAATCTCAGTATAGAGCACCAGCAAGATGGGGGCATTATTGAAGCTGACTTTGATCAAAAGAGTAAAGTGTATTGTAAAACCTAGGGCAAGATGACAGTAGCTGGAACTGTAAATGACAGAGAAGCAGAAGTTTGTATGGTGGATGGTACAAAAGAATTATTATTGCTGAATAGGGTATAATTTGCTGAAAGGAAGGAAAAGTACTTTTAGACTGAATAGTAAAGCCCTTTGTGGCGCTGCAGTGTATCAGGTTATACAAGAACATACTAGGTATGTTGTAGTGGAGGAGTAGTATAAAATGTAACAGTAGAATCATTTGAAAGCTGCCTGGAACAATTTTTATCAAGAGTCTCACACAAGTTGAGGGTGCTATAGATATTGTCAGGTGTAGGTTGCTGTGCTTTTGAGTCCTTTGATATGTTTCTAGCTTGCAGTGTGCACGGGGCACAAAAGAAGACAGTATGCTTTATCTAATTCTGCAGAGAAAAGCTCATAGCATGGGTAAGAGCCTCCACCCATTAAACAACATTTATTGTCACTGTGGCTGAGCAACGCAAAGCTGCGATAGCTTGAACGGGTAGCCTGACATCCCCTTTCTGAAGGAGGAATCTTGGAGCTGTGCAGAGTGCGTTTGCCAGACTGCCACTCCTTAATCCTGGAGCAGGAACCAGGCCAGGGAGAGGAGATGTGATCCGAAAGCCATAGCATGCTGCTAATTTCCTGCTATTGCAAAGCCTGTGGGGAATCCCAAACCCAGCATAGGTTGGAGCAGCCTTGGATCATGCTCCTGCTCTTCAGAGGTAGACTGCAGCAATATATACAACACTCATTGCCAGAAAATCACTAAGCACTGCATCTGGAGCTTTATTTCAGAAGCAGATTGAAATTATTTTAATTAAAAGCAGGACTGACTTTGTGATGGAATAGCCCAGAACCGTGCATTGACAGCTATCAGTTTTCATGCGCTCATCCCAAAAGACTGTAGCATGCCAGCTTGAGAAAGGAGGTGCTTTTCCCCAATAAATCAGTGCTGTTTGAAGATACAGCTCTGTAAAACCTGTGTTATGTTTCTCAGGTGGTACATTGAGGACAAAATTTGGTGGTACATTTTGGGACAAAATTTGATCTCATTAACATTTTCAAGTGGTTTAACTAGTTATAGATAAAAAGTGGTATAAGAGAACTTTACAGAGTTGCACATAAAACTTCAAACACTGCCTATGAATTTAATTGAAAGAATTAAAAAGTTTATCTCCATGTTCCTCAGGCAATAAGCCCAAATACATATTTGAGTCCGGAGAACTATGGCATAGGTGTGTCCTACACAGACTAGAGAATACCTCTAAAGATAATCATTGGCTGACAACTTGCAATACATCCATTAATGGCCCAGTAGGTCACATGCATTCTGGAGCTGGTAAGTGATGTACATCATCTAAAGATGCAAAATGCTATCATATTCTGCTCTACAAAAACTGCAAGCTGATATCTGGAAGCTTGGGACATGAAACTATTTCAGTAATATGTGATCTATCCATGGTTCATTCCCTTTGACCTGGGGAGGGACAAGAAATGTTAAACTAAGCACTGTCTGCAGTATCTGACTGGAGATGATTAGAAAGACTGTGAATTGTAGAATGCTAATCATGCTAAGAATTTGTTAGGCTCGCTTCTGTCCTGGAGACTGTGTCTTCTAAAATGGAGCTGCTCCCTTGCATGACTCAGTATGACCTGAGACCTTGTGGCAAAAAGGGGCTAATAAAAGAAAGCACTATGATAAAGAAAAAATTGGAAATTAACTTTCCATTGCAGCAGGCCCACATGATGGAAAATTCACTGGGATGTGCCTTCTAGAGAGTAAAAGCAGGAGTCTGCTCCAGGAATAATCACAGAGATTAAATGTTCCTGCTGGTTGGGAACATTGTCTCTTCTGTTTATTTATTTACTTTTCTTTTTTTTTTAATCACCTAAAGAGAACATGGGGCTTTTTTTTCAGGCCAGGCCACTTGGAAATTAACCATTTGGCTTGGGAATGCTCAATGTGAACATGTGTCTTTTTGAGCTTTCATGGATAATATGAGAGCTGGTGGGACTGCCTGTGACACTGGTCGTATGGCCAGTCTTGTAGCATCAGTCAGGAATTTCTGATTTCTGGTATAAAGAAGGCAGGCTTACCTTGAAGATCTGGGGACAAAAGTATGGCCTTCTGTATATGTGTGAGTAGTGCAGTCTGGTTCTGTGTCTGTTCAGCATCCAATGAAATAGTTCACTGACCTCAACAGTTGCTACTAAATTAAGCAGAGATTCACATTTTAAGTATTTTCTCTTAACTACCTCCAGGGGAGAATTCAAAGTGTAGTTGATTTCTGTTGCCTTCATAGGCACGCAATTCTCCCAGTCATTCTGATTTCCTGACATAAAAAGGACCTGGGAACACTGAAGGATGTGCAGCAAAGGACCATTGTGGTGGTTAGAGGGTGGCAGCACATGTCATAGAAAGAGAGGTTGAGAGAACTGGATTTAACTTGCCTTAAGAACATGAGGCTTATGAGGGAATTGTATGGCTTGCTGCCTTCCACCATCTAATGTGTGTAGAGAAGATGAAGCCAGATCCATCTCAGAGGTGCACGTGGATGGGAATGGGCAAAAGTTGCAACATAGGAAACTCTTGTTATCTATCAGGATAAATGTTATCAGAGTGGAGGTGGTCAAACACTGGAACAGAGGTTCAAAAACTTTGTAGCTAAAGGTTGTACCCTTGGAGAAATTCAAACCTTAGCTGGAAAAGGCCCTGAGCAGCCTGACTGAATTGCCCCTGTTTTTAGCAGAAGCTGGGACCAGATGACTTACAGAAGTCAACTTCAACATGCCTTGTGTCACAGTTCTAAAACTGCAGTGCCTGAAGTGCAATAGCCTGTGTGTCATACCAGTTCTAGCCTTTAATATATTGAAGGCTCACATAAAATGAAAGTGATATTCCCTTTGTCACAAAGACTATGAGAGTTTTAACACTGATTTTAAAGTGCTCTAAGATCTTTGAATGGGGTGGGGTGCTTTTTATATTTGTTTTGGAGGATCTGTGGAGCTGACCATTTAAGTGTGGCTCAAAACTCACATCACAACCCCACAGTCTCTGGTCAGTGAGAAGTCCTTTTTAAGAAGGGAGACCTTCAGATCTCTGCCCATGGCAGCAACTCCTGCCAGCTTCTCCAGGAGCTGTCATGATTGACTAAATAGAGTGTTGTGCTTGGAATTAAGGGCATCAGGGACCTTATCAGGAGAAAATTGTTTTTCATATTTCATCTGAGTTTCAAATCTGTCCATGTGTGAGCATGCTTTATAACAATCTCAAAAGTGTCACAAAGCCAAGGTAATTCTTGCATAAATGTTAGGACCTTTTGGGCTCTTTTATAAGCAAAGAATGGGTAGTGGAAGAAAGCCAGTGGAGAAGAAAAATATCTGCAAATACTGGCTTCCAGACTCAGACAGCTGTGTCCTCATTACTCTTAATAGCAAAGAGCTATGAATGTTGGGCAACATTCTCCTCTGAGTGTATACATAGCAAGCCATCTATTTATTTATTTCAGTGGTGGTGATCATTGGAAAATGCCTATAAGCCCTGCTCAAATAACTGGCTTTAACTCAGATTTGGCATTCACTGCTTTATAATGCTTGAACCACATTTTCTTGCAATGTTCCAAAATTTGCCGCCGGCCAACTGGGTTGCAAACTGTCCTGGATAAATGAAAACTGTGTGGATATGGGAGGTTTACTTTGTTCCAATTAGTGTGTGATGTGGATGTCTACTGGCAGTTTTCCTGCTCTCCTTACTTTCAGTTCATGGCTCCCTGGAAAAAGAAGTATTTCGTCTCAGACAGCTTTCTCTCTCTCCCCATTCAGTTACCTTTAGGGCCTAAATTAAGACAGAAAATTTTAAGATTTGTGACATTCTGATATAGCAAGATCATAAAGGAGGTGTGCTGAGCCTTCAGAGGCAGGAAGATGTGTTTTGTTTAGCCCCAAGTACTACCAGTTTTGAGCAGGACCATGACAAGTTCTAGATAGTTGCAAAACTCCCAGACAGGACAAGATGTGAGGCTGAAACAGGAGCAAAGAAAATTTATAATAAAAGTTACTGAACATTTGCAGGAGTCCTGTCTCCCACCTGTCAATCAATAAATCAATTGAGCTAAGAGCAGATCCTCTTCCTCTGTATTGATCCTGGCATGAAACAGAAGTATTGATCTCCAGGTCTTGACTGAATTTTCTCTCCATGAAACTGAAGATTCATTTCACTGAGAAACAGAAAAAAAATCTTACATTTCTGGTAATTGTTTCTACTTCACTCTATGAGCTTCCAGGCACACATTCTGCAAGCCAGACTCTTTTCCCTGGTTTTAATGTCTATGTTGAGGCAATAAAGCCTCTTGGAGAAAGTCAAAATGCCCATTTTATGTGTATTAGACTCATGCAGTTTCAAGTGACATGAGGCAATCTACAGCCATGCCACCTCCAGCTGATGTCTCCTTGCATGCTTAAGCCAAGCAGTTTTGAGTTCAGTCCTTCACTGAATGTGATGCTGGTGATTATGGATGAAGCTTTTGTGAGAGATCAGTTAGTGACAAATCCCATATTACTATTCCAGTTTCCCATGATAGAGATCCCTTGTTGTCTTTTTTTCACATATATTGAAGAATTCAAGTTATCCTGTGAGAGTGACTACAGCATTCATATTGAATTATCTCTATGGGTATGTACATATTGCTCACCTAGAATCTTACTTGTATTTTCAGTTGTTTGCATAACACACTTGATGCTGCGCATCCAAAGTGGCTGCATTTTAATGGAAGAAGCAGCCCTTCCAATAAAAGTCTCTGTTATAACCTGCAGGTGGATATTTGTATCCCTTTGTTTTTACTGTGGCTTTAATTTCTGGATCCATTTGGATCAATTTCTTCTGCTGCATTAAAAGTCGGACTGTTCTCTTCTTTACTAGTTATTGTGGTTTATTCACAGTCCCAGACCTCTCTAGCCTGCCAAAACACTTGGAAAAGGAGCTCTTAATGACTCAGTTAAAATGTACGGTCAAGAAGTTCACTTATTAGAGGAAATGTAAACTGACCACCAATTGGCTAAACCAGCTGGCTGGACTATTTGTGCTTGAGATTTCTCAAAGCTCCCCAGAGAACAAAAGTGGGAATAGCAGTTATCTGCTTTTAGTTCTCTCATGTTCTGTACTCTAACAGAAAAGCCTTTGAAAAAACTTTTTGGAGGAGAAGCCATAGAAAACCGACATGCTTAAAAGCTTTATAAATAATGCTTTAAGTGTGTATATTTTTGATATATTTTTTCTTCTGGGGTCTTTTATAACTAACCCATAGTATTGCAGAGAAAATATAAAATTCAGCCATAGAAAATTCATTTCTTCACTATTAATGTTTCTACTCCTCTTCTGTAAAACTTTATAAGCCTTCTCTGGAGATTCTTGCATGAGACTATTTCATATCATGCAGCAAACTGATGATTGCAAGGATCTTTTTTCTTATTTCCGAGTGTGCATTTCCTGGCTCTGACTGCACATTTTTTGTTTCCATTGCAATAGAAAGTGCTACTTATATAACCTCCCAGCAGCTGGGAGTATCAATAAAAGCTCATTGGCTTCTCTTACTACCCTACCAGCAGATCACAGTGTAGCATGTAGTCATACAAAATAGGCACTTTTGAGAAGCCACAGTAACACTTCATTTATTTAGCTGAAAAACATATTTCCTAATGATGAAGATAAAATCATGTTGAGCAAAAACTTCTTCATGCCTCCTGATTCAGCATGTTCAGTGTCATCAGTGGAATGGTAATGTGTCTACCTCACTTCAGCAGGGTACTTGGGTCACTCTTGTTCTGCTATACTGCAGCTATTTGACATAGAATAAGTGCATCAGGGAAATAGCTGAGATTCTCAAATCACATGCACTGATCATGCACTTTATAAGATGTGCAGAACCTGCAGTAGGAAATCATTAATCAGAATACAGTTATGTTCCAGTCCATGGAGTTTCCATCTTTAAGCAAAGCTCTTGGTTGAGATTAGTAACTTGTCTTATTTTTTGATCCCAGGGTCAGCATACTGACTGTACATTTGTGCAAAAGCCCTCATGGGTCACCAAGAACAGTCCATGCAAGTGGCTATGATCTTGTACCAACAGGGAGCCCTGGGAATTGGTGGGAGTGAGGATTTGTGGTGGTGTAGGTGATGCCAAGTGTTTGAATCATGCCCGGGTCTGTTCTGAGCAGAGAGGGGAGAGGCTGCTGGCCCTTTAGTCCCCTTGCTATTCACTTCTTTGCATGACTGTCCTGTAAATCTCAGCCACAAAAGTAGGACTAGAACTGTGTTCAAAGAGCAAAGTCCTTCACAGTTTAGCTGTTGTTTTTCATCTCTGAGTAATGTGAAAAGTGCGCTTGCTAAGGAAAGGCTCAGATAGCTGGCAGGAGACCTAGAACCTGTGACACACGTTGAGCAATTTTCATACCAGTCCGAGGGAGCAGAATTACAGATTCATGCCTCACGCTTATTTAGTATCCATTTCCAGACTGACCCTCTATGTAAAAAAAAAAAAAACACTTTAATCCTTGTTTAGCCATCAGACAATAACCTAATGCATATGGGATGCAGATAGAAAATTAATTCAGCAATCAATGGCCAATCCTCAGACAGTGAAATATGCAATTAAACAGGTGTTTAGAGAGTTGATCTTGGATTGTGTCCAAGCTCAGCAGGGTCAGTTGTCCTTGGAAAAAACACTGACCCCACACAGCAGCAGCCTGAATTTGGCTTCAGTCTGCACTTTAGGAATGTGGCATTGTTATTTCTTCCCTTTTCTTATCAAATGTAATTATCTTGAGAAAAAAAAGTTTTGAGAAAACATGTGATTTCACTGAGTAAAAATCTACTACTGAGGAAATTATTTTTCAGTGTCCAAATAAGGAGTGGGGGAGAAGTTTGGGGAAAGTGCTCTGTTCCAAGTAATCTTGGAACTGATATCCATGTTACTGAGCTCGGATGTTTAGTCCTGGCCTGCAATTATGCCTATAAAGTACAGACATCCAATCTTTGTATTATTTTAAAATGGAGCCCTGAGGGTTATTAATGACCGAAGGAGCTTTAGTGTTTGAGCAGACAGAGATTCTGGAACAAGCTCTCAGCTTTGAGCCTTTCTTCCAGGACGTTGCATCTTAAGAGCCAGGTTAGCTCCTGGGGTTGTGACAGTAAAACAGTGGGACTAAAACACAGACAGAATAAAATAAAGATATAGGGCCCCAAAATCACCCATACCTCCTTGTGAAAGGGGGAAGAAGATTTTCCATGGCAAACGTTTTCCAGTCTGCAAGACCTGTGCTCTCAACAACTGTCAAATTAATCTTCAATACTACTGTGTTGAACCCCATGGTGCTAGTGGCTCTCAAATAATCATGATGGCAAAAACACACTCACTTTTGTCAATGGCTGATGAAAAGAAGGAAACACAGCCACAACTACTACTGTGACCCACAGAAATTTGTAGCATGATTATCAGAATTCATTACTTAAGAAAGGAAGTCATGCATGCTAAATATGTTCCAAAGAGAACAAAATGTAACAGTCCATCTGTGAAACAGCACGCATTGCCAAAAGCATATTGTCTTGGAAATCTGCTGTCCACATTGGCTTTCCACTTCATCACAGAGTCCAAGCAAAGTTTCACTTCTAATTGTCATAGTCTCCCAGAGCGTGGTTCTAGCTCAGAGATGATAAACCCACCTCCTTCCATGACAGCTCTCTGCTAGTGCTGTTATTCCATTGTCAGCCAGCTGGGAGATTACTGCCATGGAGGGAGTGGAATGGTCAGAGTGCCCTGAGCACAGACCACGCCTGTGCAGGCATAAGCCGAGTCACAGATCCCACCACTTTCAACACTAGGGGATGGACTGAAGGACAATAACCTCCCTTGTTCTGGTTGGGGCAGGTGTAAATAATCTTCTTGGGATGTAACCTCCTTGGTAAACTTTCCACTCTGAGCATTTACTCTGTCATGTGGTATTTAATCACATGCTCATGAGTACCAAGATTTTTTTTCCTTTAAAAATAGCTTTTTGTCAAGAAAATCTTTTCCTACCTCTGGGCTCTGAAGGGCTCTGAAAAGTCTCTGAAGAGCTGATCTTAAGGACTTTGTTTCCTTCGGGATTCTTTAATGCATAAACTCCCGTTAATGCACAAACTTTTTTTTTTTTTTCTGAGCAGAAGAAAGGCAGTGTCCTTGTTTATACTTTTTGAACCACACTTTCCAGAGGGCAGGAGCTCCCAGTTCCTAAACAGCTCTTCACCTTCTCATGTCTTCTGCTGGCTTCTTCCCCTGGCTATCCACCTCTTAAAGTTACTTAGATTGCTGAAAAATCTACGATTTCCTGCATGACCACATCCTCTATCCTGCATTTTAGTCCTCTTGAGGCTCTTTGATTCAACAAATTGTCTGTGGTGATAACTTGTATTCTTTTTTATTTGGTTCGTCCTTCATAAAGAAGCAATCATGCTCAGTGTACTGAAAGGAAGGTGGCTGGCATGCCCAACATATTTAGGTTGATGACTTAACATCTCCTAGCACCAAAATGCTATTAACATTTTCTATGTTTTTCACATATTTCTGAAGTTCCTGAGAGCATTAGAGGTACAATTTGTCTCGCTGAAAATCAGTTTTATTGATTAAGGTACAATTTTATTTTTTTTAATGCATATGCATACATTTCTATATTTGCAATGGAAAAATCATTTGGAAGAACTTTACAAATTTTTGTCTCCATTTTCACTAGCCCAGTTAGATTTCCTAATGGCCTAGGAAATGGAAATTGAGGGAAGGCAAACAGAAAATCTCAGGTATGATGGTCATGGATATAGGCAAAAATAACTAAACACTGAAAGGTGTTAAATTATTCAGTAAATGCTTTAAGACACCACTTTGACCACATAATCTGTATTTTTTGTGATCCAAGACACAGAACCTTACCCATCAAGGGGTGCTTTGAAGACAGTTTTTTGCTACAGCTTGTTTGAAAGAATAAATACTGTTGAGGTATAAGGCCCTAAACTACAGGAACAATCTTTAACATCCTGATTTTTTTAATATGGAATTTCACAGCAATACTCACAGTCCTGTCTGTAAAGGTAAGAAGAGGTGTGAAAGCCAGATAACTTTTAATTTGCCACTGAATACATCAATAATTCTCTTTCTGCTTTAGTAACTACTAGAAACTTTGAGGTTCCATGCACCATCTACCATGTGCTTTATGTTTTCAGATGCTTAATCAGAAGCACTAAAGCATGTGTCTTATTTTTATTTTGAATTTGTCTTCTAAACACCGAATAATATCTTATGTCTTTTGCTTTAGCTTTAGTGACCATCTCCAGATAAGAACATAAGTTTTCATTAATATGCTTACAGATCACAGACAAATATCCCTTGAACCTCTTCAAAATAGACTACATAAACTCTTGTGGCTTGGAATAAGTCTTTGGAATTTCTTGGTATCTCTTCTCAATACCAGTTTTTGAAGTGTTAACACCAGAAATGTATTTCAGTAATTATTGCACTAATGCAATGTACAATTGTAAGAACAATTTCCTGTGTCTATTCAGTGTTGTCATGGTTTTGCTTGTCTTTTCTGCAAAATGATGTCAGGAAAAGTTCATGTTCAAGTGATTACCTGTAACAACCCCAGAATTATTTTCTGTACTGACATTTTTTACTCTTGATATATGACTCTGCATTTGTCTGTTTTGAAAAGCACTTTCAAATGTGCTCACCATACCTAGGAAAATGCTTTCATATAAGGCTTCATTTGACATTTTAATTCTCAACTCCACCAGCTTGTGATCCTCTTCATTTTATCACAAATGTGGAAAGCAGTGGGCCAAAACCAGATCCTCAGAATTCCACATTTATGATTCTCCCTTGAGATTATTGAACTCCTAGTCTTAGTCTCTTTCATTTGAGAAGTACTGAATATGTCTGGTCTGAATTCAAGGGATAAGAGTGTTGGTTTTCTTTTTATGCTGTGATTTCTTGCAATACTATTGATACAAATAAGAGCAGTCTCAGTCCTGCATTCAGGACATAAGTCAGTACCAAAAAAAATAAAATGTGATAAGAATTAACCTCCCTCATGAGATGTAGTGTTGTGCTGCAGTTTCACATCTAGGTTTCCTTTCTATATTATTATGTTTCCCCATTTTTTGTGTATGCATGGCTTTTAAATTATTTATTTTTTATTCAATTTATGAGCCATGAATTAAAAATTCCATTCATTTTTGTATGATGTGGCTAAATTCAAAAGTATTCACTAATATCCATTAATATTAGCTTTTATAGATAATAAAACACAAAGCCAGTAATTTGCATTCTAAACACAGTTAGTTCATATATTTATTTTAACATTGTAAATTATATCTATCCAGTCACCAGGCATCCTGCCATCCATTAAAAATACAATTTGTACCAATAAAAACAAAGCATCGGCACATCACATCCTACAAAAGGCAGCCAGCCAGCCAGAAATACAAAAAAAAACTTTCTCCACCCTTGCAATCCCCAAATGAAATCCCATTGCCCCAGCCACCTCACCTCTTGTCAAAATGTCAAGTAAAAGACAACATCACACCCCAGAGCTGCTAAACCAAACCACCACAGCCATAATTTTTTAAGGCAAACACACTGATCTAAGAGAGAGGGATGTGGTTAATTCTGGAGTGTTCAGGCTTCAGCTCTCACAGCACATGTTTCCTTACAAACGGATATGGAGATGCCATCTACCTCTTTTCTCATTCTGTCAGTAACCCAGAGATCTTTAAAACTCATGGCTTGGAGCCATGAGGCTCTGTTCATTGTAGGTGGTATTTCTTAGGAGGCAGAGAGCAGTGGTCTGGATGGGCCATGTGGTTGCTCTCAGTATTCCTTTGGGAAGTAACAAAGTGAATCGTTCCCACTTCAAGTCAGATTTTAATTTGTCTGGAGTCCTGCCCAAACTTCTGCCTTTGGAATTAGCTGTGGGAGCAGTAATGTGAATACAGCAACTGGAAAATGGATAAGAGAAATGAATACAACAACTGAAAGGATGGCTGAGAGAATATAGATGACCACTAACTTAATAGCACACAGCAGGATAATCAAGAGCTGAAACAACTAGAGCCAGCTTTGGCCAAGCATTCCTTGGCAAGAGAAGTTTTGAACAGTGATCCATCTACCCTGCCTTGGTTTCTCTAGTATGCTTACAAAGTGCTGAACAACTGCTCTCTCAAAGGAGTGACCCAGAGTCACTAGTCATTTGGGAAAATCTGAATTTGTTCAAGATTATTAGGTAGGACAACCTTTAACATTCTCACTTTTTTTCATATGTAATTTTACAGCAGTACTCACAGTCCTGTCTGTAAAGGTAAGAAGAGGTGTGAAAGCGAGATAGCTCTTTAAATTTGGCACGGACTACATCCATAATTCTCTTTCTGCTTCAGTAACTACTGGAATCTTTGAGGTTCCATGCAACATTAGGGTAGAATAGCAGCATTCTGAGTACCGTAGAATTTAGCTGAGAGAAACTTTGATGCTTCCAAAGTACTCTAGCAGAACACAATGCTTTCAGAATGATGATAAATCTTCTATTTTAGATCTCACTAGCCAATGTAGTCTGCATAAAATTTATGAAAAAAGTGATATCTTGAAATGTTCATATAATAGGGGCAGGTTGTACATGAGAGACTACAAGACAGAAAGGTCTGTGAGCTGCTCCTGTTTCTGTTTTGTTAAATGGTCATGGGCTTGTCCTTTAATTCCTTAATCTTGAATTTCCTCGTTAAAATCCAGGTACACTGGTTTTTATCACCAAGTGGGATGTTACAGGTTTTGTAGTCAGTTTGATTTGTATTAGGATTGGAAGGCATCAAATAAAAATAGACTCACTGTGAACAGGTTTTGCACATTAGAGGGCAAGCACTGTCCTGAAGAGTTTTAGGTGCTAAACAGTGAGGGAGAGTGGACTACAGCAGAGATAATGGATTTTTATGGATTTTCTAATTCCTGATTTCCAAATAGGAAGCAGGGTGATGGAAGATGAAAAGCTAGGAAGAGTTCCCAAAAGATAAATTCTCAGCCCGTGAGCTATAGTGTGGTCAGTGTATCTGTGCTGGCTGCTTGTCCTGCACAGTAACCACCAGGTACTTTAGTCTATCTTCACTGAGGACAGATCTAATTTGTATTTCCTTCCCAATCCACCTCATGACAATTCTTTGTTGGCACATACTGAGTCATCTAGCCAAAATCACACAAAGTATCCCTTAACAGTAGCTATTATTAAAGACTAGACTTGTCATTTGGATGCAGGTAAGATTTTCTTAGGATCTTGGTAATGAAAGATACTAAAAGCAGGTTTGGTGTAATGAAAATCATCTTTGAATTATCAGTGATGGGTGACAGCATCTGATGTTTCATGGCACTGGTCCTGACATCATCAAATACCACAATTTGTTAACATCTTGAATGGGCATTGGGGTTTCTAGGGTTTCTTGCTAGCTCCCCTTTAATAACTCTTCTGCTCTCCAGCTGATTAGACTTTACTTTGGGCCGCACATGACAACTCATTGCAGTACTTCTGTCCATGGTGAAGACTGTGACACAAGTTGTGCTGTGTCAGGCCTACTCTTCCAAACACCAGAAAAATGTACCTCAGGGACTTCTTAGCCATGTGCTATCCTTGCATTGAATGGGCCTTTCAGTTTTTTGTTCTCTGAATTTGCCTTATCTGTTCTGAACCTACGAAACTATTGAAAATCTATATTCACATTCGCATCACAGTTTTGCTCGAGTGTTGTGCATGATCCACCACAGAGGCAGAGATAATACAAATGGTCTTTGAAATCCCAGAGCATGAAGATACCTAAGATTTATGCTTGAATGGGACAGAAATAAACTGTGCAACCACACAAAATACTTATCCACGCCTTATTGATGGATTGTCTTCTTCCACTTGCAACCTCTTGCAATTTTACATTCAAACAAAAATGCCATGGAAGTGTTTTGATATAACTTTTATGTCTATCCATTATAGGCACTCCCTTGAAGATCTATGGCTAGTTTTCTCCTCAGTGGAAATAATCTGGGATTCTTTGGAGTTTTGTTTTTTTTTTTTTTTATTTCCCTGCCAAATGTCTAGTTTTGACTTTACCAACCGCATCTGCACATACTGTATGCAGTAGATGGGCTGGACAGGACACCCAATGTTTCCCAGGTCTGATATCCTTCAAGAGGATACCTAATGTCTGGCCAATTGTTGCACCAGTAGTTTTTTCAGTGTGCAAATATCTGCTCTCACTTAGTAAGCCCATATAAAGTAGATAATCCAGGGCAGACAGCCTGGGATTATACTACCTGTTTCAACTGTGAAGGCTGCTTACCAAAAATACTTTATTGCATTGTATTGGCTGGGTCAGTCAGAGTTTAATGGCACCTCATGGTAAAGGGCAATCTTAGAGAATGCCAGACATGAAATACAGAACTGAATGTGCCCACTCAGGCCCAACCAAAAGGATTTGCTGCTACCAGTAAAGCTGTTTATACCTGTCAGTTGCATAAATCTTTAGTGAAGTCACCAAGGTACTATTCAGTGCAAAATGTGAGGAGTCAAGGTGTTCTGCATAGACAACTTCAGGATCATCAGTTTTTCTGGAAGAAACTCCACAGGAGGCCTCCATTGTAAAAAATGTTGCATTCAAGTGGAAATACATTTCCAGTTATTACCACAAAAGGTGAAGACTGAGAGTAAGCAAATCTGCTTGTTATAAAGCAAATGGATTAGGATCAACATCTTACTTCTCTGGAGTGGAGCTCTAACAACTGCTACAAGGATGATTTGGGAACAAAACCAATCCCACAGCCACCCGTTGCTTTAAGTGAAAGACATTGTACCCCTGCAAGAAAAATGCACCACAGAAGAATGGAGGATCTGTCATCTTCAAACAGTCTTGGTACCATATGTGGTGAGACCATGGCCCTCATTTTGTTTTCACTTCACTTCACTTATTAATATTACTGGAAGCAGGGAACATGGAAAATGAAAATATCCTTTTTAAGCTTAGTGCAGGCTGAAAAAAAATAGAATTGGCCAGATCCCAAGATACCACTCCTAAAACAATAAGCAGGCATGACAAAAAGAAAGCTTTTCCATTTAGCAAACATTAATGTCATTGTTATTAAATTTATGGTTAGATAAAATCACTGTCTAGATACTACCAATTGTGTGTGATATGTTATGAAGGGGGATCCAGATTTTTTAGCCCAATCGCAGAAGCAATAGCTGAACTGAATAACATACTTATGGACCTATATAGTCTAGACTTGTTATCTTACCCTTTTCCCACTTCCCCCACCATTTTGCCAACCTTCATCTGGCCAATAAATACATGGGAACCGGTTTCTGGCAGAGTTAATTACCTCTAATTGTGCCCCTCTTGTTATCTTACCAGCTTTGACTCACCATAAATTGTTCCGACACAGATGTTGGCAAGCTAAGAACTCTAGACTCTCTCCATATGTATAATATGTATGTATTTATTTATATATCTGAACATTTTAGATATACTGCTGTGGTAGACTGGATCAGTTATTTCATGACTGCGACTATTGTACAGCTGACTGGCTGTGCTTGCTGCCTTGGGGCAGATACAGAGATGTAATTCCTGCCCTCTGCTGCCTGCTCCAGCCCAGGGCATTGGTGAGATACTTTAAGTCATGACCTAACAAAGTCTGGGTTAATAAGAATCAGGGGAGGATCAAGGGAGTAGCATTGCTAGGATGACATAGTGTTTCAGCAAATGCCAGTGCACAGTATGCTGGAATAAAAAATAGTTTAGGTATCAATAAATAAAACATAGGAATTTGGGTTGGGTGGAAAAATGACACAATTTATCTTTTGGCATTTCCATTTCTGACATCTAGAGGCAAACCTGATGCCTGAAACATCAGGGAAGATACTGAGCAAGGCGTGATTCAAAATGAACTTCTGACTCTGAAAGGCATTTTTAATCAGTTAGGTTCCAGGGTCCTGGCTTATATAAATGTAGGAATGCTATTCACCTCCTTTGAAAAAAAAACAACAAAAAACAAACAAACAAACAAACAAACAAAAAAACACCAGACCCCCTAAAAAAAACCAACAAAACAAGAAAAAACCCAAGCCCACAACAAAAACACCCTAGGGGCTTGTAATAAAACCCCAAATACATTAAACTAAATAAAGATGGGGGCGGGGAAATTAAAAGAAAATAGTATTATTGTCAGGAAATTGATTCCAGGGAAGTATACATTTTTTGGTCAGGTAAAGGTTGATTTTTGGTTGAACTTTCTGTCAGAAAAATTGCAGTGAGATGGCTTGCATTGGTGTGGGTAGGAAGTAATTTTTTAATGTCTCTGAGTTGTGTTTGTACATCTCTCAAACTCCTCTTCATCTTTTACTTTTGAGTGGGGTTGCACAACCTTTTCAGCAGCCTATCCCTAGGACTGAACACTGCCCTGTAGCATGGAAGTCCCAGCTCAGTGACATAGCAAATGTGGAAGTAACAAAAAGCTTGAGATGAGAGACTTTCCTTGAAGAGAAAAACTGAATCACTGGGTCACCTGCAAAACTGAGAGATTTGATGTGCATCCTCAGTTCTCACTGTCCTAAGACATTTATTATTGTGAATTTTCCTTCAGGCTGTCATCATTCTCTCTACTCCTCCAAACTCTGATGCTGTGCACAGAAGCAGTGTACACACTGAACAGTATGAAAGATCTTTTGTTGTTGCTATTTCTAACATTTTCCTTCTGTATTTCTGTGTTGCAGATATAGATGAATGCGCTTCAGATTCTCACCAGTGTAACCCCACCCAGATCTGCATAAATACTGAGGGGGGCTATACCTGTTCCTGCACTGAAGGCTACTGGCTGCTAGAGGGCCAGTGTTTAGGTAAAATCCTTATGTGATATATAGTATCTGAGTGTCTGTGAATATGTACCTGTGACTCCCTGAAATAATTTCACTAAGAACTTTTGTCAAGCACACAGTTAAACCTTCAGCTATGTGGAAACTGTCTTTTGTCTCTGCAAGTACCAATGAGATGTTTGGCAGAGAGAGTCCCTCATGGGACAAAACTGTAGATGTAAATGCCATATGACTAGCATCATAATAGTGTAATAACTGGGCTCTTCATATGCCCAGTCTGAAGGACTCCCTTTCAGATAAGATCAATTGCAAGCATGTGTGCATAAAGATTTTTGCCCAAACAGGCCTGTGCTTTCCTTACTGTAACAGTAAGGACCTGAAGGGATCTGTATTTGGTACCAAGAAATGGGACAGACAGTAAATCCTTAGTCAACCAATTATTTTGTTTGGGGATGAGAAAAAAATTACCTCTGAACTGGGTGCCATTTCATGATCTTCCATGCAGTTTTATTTCAATTTTATTCTTTTCCTTGCATCAGTGTTCATCCTTTTAGTTCTGTCCTGCTGAAAAAAAAACATCGCCCAACAAACAGCACAGGAAAACAAAACTTTAATCTCTCTTCTCCTCCAGCCCTTTCCCCTCACTTGACATGCTCATGGGATGATGATGTAGAAGTTAATTTTAGGTACACAAGGAGGACCTAGGAATCAGCATACAACTTTTTTAAAGAAAACTTGCACGTTGGATTTTTCCCTGCAGTGCAGGCTGTTTGGTGCCAGCTCTTCGGAGCTGGACCATCCTGTCACACCTCCATTGGAAGGAGAATGGGCTTTCTCTGCCCATTCATCCCTGGAGCATCTCCAGTTACTTTCCAGCTTTCTCCTCCCAAGTACCAATGCGGTGAAGGACTCACTCATAGCTGCTTTCCTGACTGCTGCAAACATTTGCTGTGTAATTCACCTTGCAGGCACCCGGCTGAGCCCTGTCCAAGCTGAGGTCTCTGCAGCCAGAGCCACTTCAGGGAGCCACTGTCTTGTAGTTCTCCTGGGATAAGAAGTCTCCAAGGCCTCTTCTCCTTAATCCATGATAAATCTACTTCTCTTAGGAAAAAACAGCTTGTGCTGGGGAATGTACAGGCATATGTGATAGGGAGGGGATGAGGGAGGAAAGGAAGGCAGATTCTGCTCTGCATCACCTGTTCTGTTACCCATTTACTTCTCCCAGTTACAGGCCAAATGAAAGGGTTGTGTGCAGCATTCTGGATTTGAACATAGATCTAAAATACTCTTCTGCTTGATGGTTAAAGCAGAGAACTGAAATGACTGCACTGATGAATTGATCTGAGTACCTGATTGTGCTATTTAAATAGGGAATAACATCCCAGTTCTGCTCTATTTAAGTAATCATGGGGTGGATTATTGCAAGGCAATGCAAAAGAGGAAAAGCAAATTGTGTTTAGAGTTGCTATATTTTCCCCTAAATTTCAAAGGGAAATTTCAGTTTCAGAAGTATCAGTTTTCCATACTTTATACTGGCATTGGAGATGTGATTTTTGCTGCCATAAAGCAGTAATGGAATATTTACTGTAATCAGAGGGCCAAGTTGGGGGTTAGAAACAGATTTTTTTGGTGCGCTGTTTGTAGTACAGTGGAATTCAGTGGAATTACCAATTCCCAATTACTGCTAGTAAATCACTGTTACAAAATCTACACTTCTAGCTGTTGCAATTATCCTTTAAAGTTTACACAGAGGAGCCAGAGCAGCAGTATCCCCTTGACCCACCCATAAAGAAGCAGCCCTGTAGAAGTTCTTATCCTCAAAATGTAGCACTCTTGTGATAACTGTCCTGCAAAAGACAAAGCACGTACTTAACATAATGCATTGGGTCAGTGCAATGAGGAATGAATTTACTTCAGACCCATTTTGTTTTTGCAGGATTTGGTGAAGCCTGCTGCTGGTGTGTTCACCACCACTGACCTGGCCTTTAGTTTATCTTGCTGACTGCATATAATATACTGGGTTTTCTATTGCATAAATTTAGCTTCAAAGCTTTAAAGTAGCCATTTTAAAAATATCTATAAATCAAAAGCCAGTTGATGCTGAAGGAAATGTTAAGGCTTTGAAAGGACAGCTATTCCAGGTGTTTCATTTTAGTTTTTAGTTCTGAGGCAAAACTCTTCTAGCACTTACCATCTTCTATATCTTAGAGCATTTTCTTGTGCTCATAGCACTCACTTGCATGCATTGCTAATACTGCAATTCAGCCCAAACTGCTATTTTGGCATTAAATTAACTGTTCATACAGTCTGTAACTTGTCAGTTAAAAAATCATATAAAAAGAGAATGCGGCTATTTGGAAAAAAATCTGTCAAGAATATCCTCACTAAAAAAAGAAGCCTGTAGTAACAAACGCTGCTGTTCCAATGAGCAGCTTTGGTATATGTGGAGGCAAAGAAGGTTTCTATTTTGATTCTGCCAAAATTTTGCTGCAAGGTTGGCTGTGGTTGTGCTGGCAGCCTGTGCTTCCAGGTATCCTTTGGGGGAGCTGCTTAAAGGAACAAACTGGGCTGCCTGATTTAAACTGAAGATTACAGCAATGACAATCAATTCATGAGACACACTGTAAATGTCAGATGTGGATAAAACCACATTACCACATTCTGCTGGGGAGAGGTATATTTTAACTGTAACTCCACATCTGAACGCCTGGAAGTTTGGCTGTTATGTCCATCAGCAGTGTGCTGGGTTATTTCTGTGTTATCAGTACTGTTGGCTCAGTGTGCTGGCTGCTTTGTATCTCATGTGGAAATGCAGACCACTCTACTTTCCATCCTTCCACCCACAGATATAGATGAATGTCGCTACGGCTACTGCCAGCAGCTGTGTGCCAACGTGCCCGGCTCCTACTCCTGCACGTGCAACCCAGGCTTTACCCTTAATGACGATGGGAGATCGTGCCAAGGTATGTGGATGGTAAACCACAGCAGAAACCTTTGGTTCCCCCTCAGCCACACCATTAAAACTTGCTTGGTTTTTAGAGCACAAGTAACCTTCCCAGCATGGCTTTTGAAGATGGGTTTGTCAGACAGGTATTTCTGTAGTTTCACAGTACCTCGGAGGGGTTTGGGTGCAACATGACAAATGCATCAGGATGAATATGCACAGAAGCCCAAACTTCAATTCACTCAATTCAGTGGAATTACCAAATTTAGGCACTGAATGTATTATTAAAATCTGAGGTTATGTGACCCAGCTGAGACAGGAAACCTTTGTCAGGTCAGTAAATCAGCGTCTCTCAAGATCCAGACTGTAATCTTAAGCATTAGACCAACTTTTGCTGTGATGTGCTACCTCAGAGTCAACACAACCTCTTCAGAGTCTCCCTAGTAAAGCAGGGAGCATCTTCCCACATGCTGCGGGAGAATGTCTGTGCTAATGATGCCCAGAAGTTGTTAATGTCCTACAAGGAAAAAAATACTGCTTTTGCCTTAGCCTGAGGTTTCCATAAGGACCTCTTGTCATTGTATTATTTTTCTCAGGAAAGCCTTGCTGTATTTTTTCTCAGATCTGTTATGCCAGCATTGGTTCAATGGTTTTCAAATTGCAGGATAAGGACAAAAACATTTGTAATAAAAATTTTATCCCCATCTAACATGTTATTTCTTTTAATTGAAGATATTCCCAAAATGCTTCACTTCCACATATGTTGTGTTTCCAACATGCTATTCCCAGGCATCAACCTGAATCCAAATAAACAACACCAACTTAGTTATACTTTTTCAGAACAAATAATTCTGACTATAGCTAATCTCTTTGAAATGCTCTGCAGTAAAAAAAAAAATGAAAACAGAGTTTGGGGAGAAGTCAGTGATGAATTTGGCATTGTTTCCCATAGATGTGAATGAATGTACAAGTGAAAACCCTTGCACTCAGACCTGCGTCAACACCTACGGCTCTTTTCTCTGCCGCTGTGAACCTGGCTATGAACTGGAAGCTGATGGAGTTAACTGCAGTGGTAACTGTCTTATTTACTGTTTTGGTTTTTTTTAATACTAGTATGTTTACTTTTTCAAAGGTATTGTTTTGTACATACTTTTTAAAAAGTTGTTTGCCTTGGTCCATGGTAGCAACAGGATAGCTGCAACTCATATGATCTTCTTTCCAGCTAAAGCACTCAGCAAATATCCAGAAAAGATCAGTGCAGGAGAGCCATAAATTGTTTTAAAGAAATAAGTTAAATATTCAAAAGCTCCAAGGTAACAGCAAAACATAGGAAAGCACTTTGTAATGCTGAACAGGAAGCTTTATTAGAGCAAGTAGAGATAGTCCTAGAACATTCTTCCATGATGAAAGAAATACTTTATATGAAGCACTTTTCCATTTGCCTGTTGAATGTATGTATTTCTCTTGCTCCTAACGACTGCTCATTTCTGCCTCAAATTTTCCCCAGCTTCTCCTGTATGGCTCTGGCTTCACTTTAGAAACAGTATATGATTTCTTCGTACAGATATTGCTAACCTGTTCAGCACACAGCAGAATAAATTGTGCTTATGTCACTGTAATTTTTCCTCTCCAGTTTTTCTTTTTATTTTATTATTTTATTTTAATTGAAGGAAAAACTTATTTCTTTGCTTATTGTTCCATCAGCCTGATAAAATTAGAGAATTCAGCCAATACTTCTTGGAAGGAAAAATGCACTAGAAAACACTTGAGTTTTAATTTACAGTAAACAGATGTAGCATGCTGTTTCTGAGAGAAAAGACATGTGAGATGCAGTGTAAATGATTAGTGTTTCCCAACATATTTTTCCTGCAAATCTCTATATTATAAGGGAAGAAACAAATATCTAAAAGGTCTTAAGAATTAAACATTTAGACTGCAATACCTAACTTAGTGTTCTGCTTTCTGAGGGGTTTTCTTTTTCTGAGTTAGACTCCTGAATTTTTTTTTATGTATTCACTTCCTGAGCTGCCTGGGGGTCTGAACCAGATAAGTCCATTGCAATGCCCAATAAGGTGATTCTTGAGCTTCATCCATGTCTGAGAGCTAAGCCAGCAAAAGGGTCTTTCCACCATCCAGATACAGAGCAGAAAATCTTTTCCTGACAATCTTGTGCAAAAAAAATGTTTGACAAAGCAGGTCAAGTTTCTCTGAATGAGGTTCTTCCACTTCCCAGCAATCACCAGACATTTGAGGCTTGCAGAGGGAATGCCTGGTTAGGAGGACACTCTTATCAAACACCCAGGATTCAGATTTACTTCAACAGGAGCAGGGTTAGTCCATGACCTAGCAGCCAACTTACCTTGAAGCTGGGAGGCATTCTTACCCCAATTCAAGGAGAGAGGCAGAGATTTCAACCTGGCTTCCCCAGTATCATTATTTTCTAATCACAGAGGTCTTCCAAGTGCATCAGATGTGCTCTGAAATGACAACCATCCTGTTGTCTGCGCATAGTCAGCAGAATTGCAGGAGTGATTATGAGCACTGTGGGCTTAACAGCAGAAATGTAGGACTCTCGGGGCTCTAAGTCCCTCAGCACCTGACAGCAGCCAAGCACCAGTTATACATATCCAGTATGCTGGAGGTCTTTGGCCAGCATGCCAGAGGGTGTCTGATATCTCACTCACTTTATGGAGTCAGCCCTCAGTCCATGTATTTTCGGGAAGATGTTTACTTCAGTGAACTCATGGGGGAAACTCACACAATTGCAGGACTATGTAGGTGTAGAGTTCCTTTCATCTCCCTTTTGATAACCTGATTTCAGCCCTAAAGCCACTTGGATATATTTGGACTTCAAATAATTTCCAATCCATCTGCACAAAACACCAGAAGTGGATAAATGGACTGAACCCAATTTAGAAGAAAGGGAAATTCAGTCTGAAGAGTAAAAGTGATTTGCCTGGGAGAGTCAACATGTCAGAGCTGGGAATAAGAACTTGGGAGTTCCTGGCTGGGGCTCTGGCCTTTGTTTCTTTCTTCCCCTGAACAGAGAAATAAGGAAATGATTAGTGGCAGCCTCCCTGGGCCGTGTGCCTTTGCATGTGTTTTCCCCTCAGTCATCCATGCCTCCATGTGCAGCTCTCAAGTTCGTCTTTCTCACTCAAGCACGGTTCTGCAGAACTCAATGACTGGTCAGTTCATGAGTGCAAGGGGTAAAAAGCACAGTTTCTGCTTTCAGTCAGATATTTGACAGACTGCCTAGCTTCCTGGGTATCTGGGAGAGGGCTGGGCCTTCCAGTGTGTCTGACCCAGGCTGGGATGTGCTCTTGTAGTCTTGCTGGAATGACTTGGAAGTAACTGACTAGAGGCTGAGAAACATAAAACAGACAGGGCTGGTTGCAGGTGTTCTGCTGGAACCTGTGTGGCCCTGGAAAAGTGAAGCTTGCCCTCCAAAAAAAAACAGGGAAAAGGAAAAAAAATAAGAAAACTACTGCCATGTCTTTCCTTTTAAATTACAGTTGCAGCTTTGTTGTCAGAGTATATCTCTGACGTAAAACAGAAATGAAAACATGGCCAACTGGTGACAGGTATTAGAAAAGAAAAATAAATAAATAAAAGCCATACATTGTGTTCAGCAGCAGCTTTGGTTTCCTTAGGAAACAAGTGTTTAATGAAGAACTCATTGTATAGCATTTTGTCAGGTTGCTGCAGAGCTCTAGGGAGCTGGAGAGTGCCAGCTTCCAGCTGAAGTAATGGGCAAGTAGTCTGGATGGCCACCTGCCTGCAGGACTGCTCTTTTGACAAGAGAGCCAAAGACACTAAACTTTGTTTTACCACTGCAGACATGGACGAATGCAGCTTCTCAGAGTTCCTCTGCCAGCACGAATGTGTGAACGGGCCTGGTTCTTACTACTGCACCTGTCCTTCAGGCTATAACTTGCTTGACGACAGTAGAAGCTGCCAAGGTAAAATTCCTGCACTGATTAAAACCCCTGGGGACCAGAAAATGGATCCTGTGTCTAGAAAGAGGCTTGCAAGAATTGAGATGTTTGGTCTTGGCATTACACAGTGAAGTACTCGTAGGGGCCAATTATACAATTCTGGTAAGAATGTCATCATGTGAATATTCCTGCTGAGTTGAACTGGTGTGTTCTTTTAAGACTTTACTGGCTAGGAAACAGCTACACCAGAAATACCTCAAATGCTCTCCCCTCTGCTGCACATCTCTACTTTTCCCATTGTCTAAGGTCAGAGAATTTGAGCAGCCAATTCCTTTTTTTTTTTTTTTTTTAGCATTTAGCATTTAGCATGTGGGAGCACTCTAATAAGCAGAAATGAATGGAGTAAAAACTGATCTTAAAAGAAGGGACAGTTATGAAAAGGCCACCTCTCACAGTGCAAGAGTTTTATGAATTTTGGGGCAATTCTTTAAGATGGAAACTAGTTTGTATGACTGGTATCTTGTACATATTTCCCTGCTTTAGCCACTCTCTCCTTGTGTTTTAGATATCAATGAATGTGAAATAAGAAACTTCACCTGCACTTCACAGCAGACATGTTTCAATATCCCAGGAGAATATAAATGTTTAGACCCAGTACGATGCGAGGAGCCTTATCTGCAGATTAATGAGAAGTGAGTAACATACCTACAGCTACAAAAGCAAATTCTATCTGTGAGAGTTGTATCAAAAGTAAACCAAATGAGCTGCAATTTTACACCACAGCCATGAAGTCTGTCTAAAGACCTATACATACATGCTATTGCTACCTTTACCACTGTTAAGCTTTATAAAAATAATAAATTGCAATTCCTTGCCAGGTCACCAGGTATGATATGATATGATATGATATGATATGATATGATATGATATGATATGATGTGATATGATATATGATATGATATGATATATCATACTCAGATGTATGTGAACGTAGACTGGAAAAACAGCTATTAATTAGTTGAGAAAGCAGCAAGGATTGTGATGTAATAGGAGATATTTACTTACATTACTAACTGACTTCATATATGCTCAGATGCAGCCTATTTGTTAGTAGGAGTATTTCGTGCAAATGGTAACTAGTTTATGCCTGGGAATTACTTTAAAATATTAGAGTACAGTTAGAGCAGGATCCAAATATTTTCTTACTGATTAAAGGTTAAAAGTTCAGAGTAGTTCAGAGACTGATTCACCTTGCCCAGAAAGTGGGTGTGTGTGGATGGGGCTGCTAACACTGTCTGTCTTGACTGGGAATCATTTGAGCAAGCAAACATTAAAACCTACATTTCTAAAAATAGCCTGTTTCTTTTATGTTTTTGTATATATTTGCTAGGGCTCAAAATAGTTCCAGACATACCTCAATATACTGCAGTCCACATTATTTCATCCACAGTGTTTGCACTAAACCCAGTAACCTGGAATTGCTTGGTAGCTTAATATATTTTATAGAAAGGCAAGAGATTAATAATTAGCTTTTTACTTTAGAATCTATTAATGTATTTACATTGCTTTCTGAGCTAGGGCAGCTGAAGAGTGGACACATAGTGGTTATCTAGTTTGGGGTTTTCCTACCTTGGTGATACCGTCTAAAACTGGAATTTGAAATAACTGAATCCTCTGTATCTAAATTCCCCAGAGCCCAACTACAAAGTCCTTGCAGAGCAGCTTGCACCAGAACTTGATTTCTGAGCTTTGTGTTTGGTGGCTTTGGCTCATGTCTAGATAGAACTGCACTTAATTTGTGACATACGTCTAGAAGTGGTCAGTATAAAAGCCAAGTGAATTCCTTGCACCTGTGTTTTCTGTGGAAGGAATTGGGTGATCATAATGCCAGGAACCTCTTTATAGGAAACATGCCAGCTGCACTGTCTGAAATTGATGTCAATAGTGGAGAAAATATAGTCAAAAAGACCCTTGCCCAGTCAAATCCCCAGTATGGCTTTTCTAAAGGGATATCCTGCCTTACAACTTTCTTAGACTTCTCTGAAGAAATCAGCACAATGTGACTAGGGCACATGGACTGATGCAGTCTGTTTGCATTTCCAAAGGCTTCTGAAAAGACGCTCACATAGTTATTGTGGAAATTATATTGTAAGTAACAGAGAAAGGTCCCTGGAACAGAAGAGTAATAGGCTAAAAGATAAAAATTTAACAGAGGATAGTATTGAATTGTCAACTTTCCCACTAAAGTTCTGCAGAGGTCTGAGCTGGACCTACTTGGTCCATCATAAGCAACCTGAGAAAAAAGCCTGAGAGATGGGCAAAGTCTCCAACAGTATCTGAAGACAGTAGATAAAAGAGTGGGTAGAAAAATATTGCAGATTAAGCCTCAATGACTGTGCAATAAAATAGCTGATGAAATTCAATGTAGATTAATTTAAGGTAAAAAGAAAATCCCAAATTCACATATTAAATATGAGCCACGAATTTTATCACAATCCATGTAAACTGAAATTCTAGTTCCATGATCTTCAGTACTCACTAGACATCAGAAAAACAATCTGAATTTCAAGTGTTAATAGGCAGAGAATATCCTTGGAGCACATGCTATTGTGTAACACATCTTTAAGACTGCAGTTCCTTCCCCTCTTGACAAGAGAAATATGAGTGGATAAAGATTCATAAGAAGAGTATGGATTAACTTCCTTGTGAGGAACAGCCAAGTTAGAGTATGTCAGCCATGAACAGGGTCAAATATGAAGCCCTGAGATGGGTGAGGAAGATGAGCAGGGATTGATGGGCTTCTCTCCTTTCAGCAGAGCAGCTGGAAGCATCAGATAAAGTCAGAAAGAGGCCATACAAAAAGAGATGAAGGGGACTGTGGAGCTCCTGGCCTTAGGAGGCTGTGGATGCCAAACATTCATGTGGGAAGCTGGAAAAGCTGATGGATAAGAAATGCATTAATAGCTGACAAATACAAAGAAGAAAGTTTTGTTTCAAGGAGTCCCTGAGTCACAAACAATTGGAGGCTGTTGATGGATGTGTCATATGCTTGGCTTGCTATACTCTTCTTCCTTAAGGCTCTGCATTTGATGTTAGAGCTTTGGTTTGTTCCAGGATGTGCATGTTTTCATGTAGTATACAAAATCTGGTGAAACAAAATTCACTACTGTTTATGTAGTACTGTCAGTGAAATGACCTAATAATAATTTGGGTACAGTTCAGTTTAAGTTACTATCAGAACAAACAAGTACCGAGTATTCTACACTTGTAGGGCTGCTTCAAAGAAAGTTCATATTTTTGAGTGATCTAAGGGGAATGCCAAGGTATTTTGGCTGAGAAAACAAGAAAAAGGAGGCAGGATATATGCCAGAATAGCAACACAGAGAATGTTAAAAGTGAGAAAATTCATTAAAGGTTTCATTGATTCATTTAGCTGGTCAACAACATTATTTGTTTATTAATTTATGCACCTATATTAGCATATAAAATATGAAATGTTACAGCAATTTGTTACCCCTAATGACAATTCTATCTCTGGCAATCAGCCGCTGCATGTGTCCAGCTGAAAACCCTGGGTGCAGAGATCAGCCGTTCACCATCCTGTACAGAGTGATGGATATGGTGTCTGGGAGGTCTGTGCCTTCAGACATTTTTCAGATGCAAGCAACAACTCGCTACCCTGGAGCCTATTACATCTTCCAAATCAAATCAGGGAACGAGGGCAGGGAATTCTACATGCGGGTAAGTCTAGTGCTCACTGGGGGAAAACAAAGAATAGCTTTTCATTAGTTGAATGTCCTGATAGCACAACTGAGCTTTTCATGACTATCACTTAAACCTTCAGTATGAAGCATTTTTTCACACAAAAACATGCAGAACAGTGTGCTGATCTGCAGAAACTGCTGGATCTCTCAGGAGAGTAACCTACCCAAAGCAAACATGCTTCTCCTCTGAGACAGTAGGTTGAGGAAAGCCCAGAGCTGTACCCATGTCTAAGAATAGCTTGGTCTCCCAAGCTCAAGAGAAACTATTGTGCTAAACTGTTTTTCATTTCATGAACAATCAACAACTGTCACCAAAAGACTCAATGTTTCTTGTCTGTTATATTAAACTTTTTCATTGGAAATTGAAAAACGCGAAAACCAAAAAAAAAAAAAAGCAAAAATCACACCCCTGTATGCCAACAGTTGAGCTTCTGGGTTCTTTGCTTTCATTTGTTATGATTTTTTTCACTGAGAACACACATTTTATGTAGACACTGTTAGAGAAAATGTCATTACTTGGGGTTTTTTAATTTGTTTTCCTCAGAAGATCCCTTTGTTCCCCAGTAATCTTTGCCAGACTGCTGATGTGCAGAGATTACAGGGGTGTCTGCAGAGAATGATGCACATCCACAAGGGACATTCAGGAGGTTGATTTAGTTCTGTGGCTACTGAAGGTTCCCATCCCTCACAGAAATGAGTAGTGGGATAGATTCCAGGACACATTTCTCACAGGAACCTCAGGTTCCTACTGTAAGAAAAGGAAAATGTTTCAAAATCCTGAATTGACAAGCGGTCCCATTACAATCATTTGTATTGCACAAGAGCTTTCCTGTTGCAAAGTCATTACTGATCCCACTGACCTTGTCCCCTCATTTGGGCTGATCTAGCAGGTGCCCCCATTGCCCAAGCCTGCTGTTCCAGTGATTTACCTCACAGTCATTCGCTGGGCAGTGCAAGGGCATGGCCGGGTGACAGGGACACTGTGTCCTTGCTGAGGCACCAGGACCCAGCCTGGCACGGACCAGGCAACATGCCAGCACCTCCTCATGACCATGTCAGCCTTCTCTGATCAAAGGTAACAAACACCCAGTTTTGAGGTAAAACCGGACAGGTAAAACAGGACCTAATATGTCTATGTAAGTTCCCAACAGAAAACAAACTACAGTTGGTTTTAACATCAGCAGCTTTGGTTTTTAAATCCACATAATCCACTGTTCTGGTCAGATACTACAAAGATCTGCTTCCATTTAATAAAGGACTGGTTTTCTGAAGTGCCATTTCACATTCAAAGATCTCTTTGGAGGGTAACATTTGTGCCATTGACATACACAATGTACCACAAACCCAGACCCCATTGACATGGGAACACCTGTTCTCCAGGTTCTGTTAACAAAATCTCTTCTGGGTGTCCACTGCTTCACAGTAACACTGTTCTTTACATCAAACTAAAAAGTACCACAAACAAACAAACAAAAATGTATAATTACTTGTTTACAACCTAAATCCATGTTTTCATTTTTTTTTCTTTTTTTTGAGCAATATCAAGTATCTGTGTTCAATAGCTACTTCAATGTGCAGAGCTCCCAAAGGCTTTACAAACCGTAGGAGGTGATAGTTCACGCTGAAAAGAAGCCAAATGCTGTAAAGATACTCTGTCCCATCAGTTGCAGTGGTTTCAAACAATAAAACAGAAAACACCTTTTTTTGCTGCTTGAAGACTCTAGTGAGACTGTAGTTTTGAAGAACTAGTTTTGGCAATCTCACTTTCTTTCTCTTGTTTTATGCACAGCAAACAGGACCAATCAGTGCTACTCTGGTGATGACCCGCCCCGTGAAGGGGCCCCGCACCATTGAGTTGGACTTGGAAATGATCACTGTTAACACTGTCATCAACTTCAGAGGAAGCTCTGTCATCCGGCTGAGGATATTCGTATCACAGTACTCCTTCTAAACCTCCAGTTTGTGCCCTGGAAGCATTCATCCAAAAGAGACAGTTCCTCCTGTGCAGAGCTCTCTCCTCAAAAGCCAGTACCTATAGCAGCTCCAGACCAAATCACTATTTCCACAAACCCGGTGACCTATGCTTGTCTGAGCAGGGAGGCCTCTTCATGCACAGTCCTGACCAGGATGCAAACATCTGAAGATCCCATATGATTCTCTATGTGGTCATGTATTTTAAGGACTCTTCTTCTCACTGTAAACACTTCTAGGGCATGAGTCTATGTGAAAGACTGTGAACCTTTGTAGCTCCAAGGCTGCTTAGCAGAAAGCACCAAAAAAAACTGAGGAAAAAGCTGGCTTTTGCAATCTTGCCTTTAAAAAAAATGTTTTCATTATAAATGAAAAACAGACAAGCAGAAACAGAAATAAAAAACCCACCTATTGAAACAAGGGACCTCAGAAGTCCTAATTTGCATTCCAAATTATCTCTGGAATTATCAGTCAGGCACTTTGTTTCAATTCACCCTGCATTTGTCTTAGTTTCACCTGGTTTTTCATTCTATTTTATAGTTGAAATTATTTGTAAATTCATTCCAAAAAACATGTTGTACTATGTAATCTTTTGCTTTCTGACAAACTGTCACATGTTTGGGTTCCTTTCTGTATTAAATCTTTCTATATAATGGAGTTCATAGAAATCTATCCCTGGATGGCGTGTTTTACAACATTTAAGATTTTATGCTTATTTACACTCAAGATCTTTGACACAGGCCTCCACTGCCAGAATAGTGTCCGGCATAAGTAGGGACTTAAGAGCAGATAAGAATCAGAATCTTATTTTTCATCGTTTTCCTGAGTGTAATATTTGCAAACAATTTGTAATGACCACAATGTAAAAATACTAACTCTGTAGTTATGGCTGCAATCAATCTCCTATTCAAAGACCACTCAGGTCAGACCTATCCAAATTCCTTCAGAAAATATGAAATGTTCTTTGCCCTTGCAATCTCTGTCCTGCACTTCTTACTTGGGGGGAAGTAGCTGAAAAGGACTAGGACCAGTCTTATTCATGCTTCTGCCACAAACTAGAGCAGACCATACCAGTATCCCAGTCTCAAACAATGGGATTCCACAGTTTCCATGGGCATTGTCTTCTCAGGTATAACTGCTGTAACCAATAGAAAGTTTCTTCTAAAGTCTAATCTGGATCTCCATTGTAATCTGTTGCTTTTTAGCCTACTTCCAGTAGAAATTGAGAACAGTTTATCTTCCCCTATGCAGCAGCCTAACGTGTCTGAAGACTGTTGTCATGTCTCCCCTCAGACTGTTCTTCTCTAGTCTAAACAAACCCCATTCTTTTGGTCTTTCCTCATACATCACATTTTCTGGACCTTTGATCATTCCTGTTGCTCTCATCTGGATTCTCTCCAGTTGGTTCACATCTTTTTTGAAATGCAGTGCCCAAAACTGTGAAAAGTATTCCAGCTGAGGCTTCTCAGTGCTAAGCTAAATCTATATATATGTGGAATAGTTAAAAAAAAATTAAAAATTGTATAGTTGGAAGGTGTAATGCGTGTTGAAGCCACTGGCATTTTGGTGTTTTATTTTAATAGGGATGAGGGTTTATATACCTTGTTCTTAAATTTGTCTGAAACAAGCTCTTTTGCTTTGTTTTGTCCTTAATGGCTTATTGGCTCTCTAGCATTGCTAAGACAGGAAGGATAATCTTTGCTTTGTCTTTTGAGAACTGGAAATGCCCAGTGCTACTTGGGAGAAGGAGTTTATAAAGATTATAATGTGAGCAACTAGGAGCAGAGTAGCAATGTGAGGTCTTCATTAAAGTGGAGTATTAAATGAGAGAATACAGACTTGGAAAGTTATTACAACACAGACTGCACAGCACAATCAGAAAACTGACTCTTGTTCCTAGTAAGCTTTGTGAATTGGTAGAGACTCTGCTCTTTTTCCTTGTACTCAGCTTGAAGGAAGCCCTGATGCTCTCAGCAATGAAACGCTGGGTTTAGTAGCTTCCGTTTCTTAATGGTTTAAAGGTTTTCTCTCTGCTGCTACATCCCAGGATGCTGTGGCTCAGAGCTCTATCCTTTATTGTAAAACAAAAAGGCTGGAGACTGACTCCAGGGTTTAGTGAGCCAAGCTGAAGGCAGAAAGCCAACAAGTTTTATGAGCAGTCGACTTGGAGGAGATAAATGCAGAGGAAATGGGCAGAGAAATATCAGAAACAAGAATTTGTTTCCTGAGCGTATCATGGCTCATCAAGTACCACAGTCTTGGAGGGAAAAACAGAGATGATCAGGAAGAAAGAATGATAATTTATAACCATGGGACTAAAAGTGCTCCTATTCCAGATGATGAAAATAATACATGGGAAACATGCAGGCTCTGAAGAACCAAAGAGCAACTGAGGGGCAGGCAGGGTCTTGCACTGAAAGATGTCCAACGTTTAAAATGCTGACAGCTTTCCCAGTGCTTAAAATCCCCTCTTCCCCTCTTTTTGTTCTCCTGTGTTATGCCTTCTTTATGCCCAATAGAGGAGTCCTTTCTTCCTGCCACCACATCTCCTCCTGGAGTGAAGCACACCCTGCTAGACATCAGACAGTTTGTTATTTCTGGCCTGTGCTCCCATGGCCCCTACATACCAACCTGATTTAACCCTAATTTAGAAACATCAAAACCCAGAGGAATTCCATAACAAGACACTTTGTTAAAAGAGTAAAGCTTGAGTGCTTGGTTATAGCAGGGTCCAGCAAATACTCATAAAACAATATTACACTTTCTATATAAACATTCTGCGCCTTAAAAAAAAAAGTGGAAAGTCTGGAAACAAAGGAATTCAGCCACTTCTCAACCGCCATAACATCTTTCATCACTCACTATCACTCCAGCCAACTTAAACTTTGCCAAAATATATGCCAATCTCAAAATAATAAATTACTAGCAGTTTATAACATCTAAACTCTCCGTTTCCTAGTCAGGGGTCTGTTTTCAATAGACCATTGCAGACTGGAATATTACAGCAATTCTCACCAAATAAAAAGAGGACTATGCATGTCAGGTTTTTTACAGCATGAAAGTTAAAAATGTAAACTCGCAACTGCTGCATATATTCATGCTCTTCTTTGAGGCCAGGACAGACAGAAATTTGAGGCCAAAAGCAGAGAGAATTCCAGGTCTGCTCTTTATTCTAACCCACTAACATGAAGGGTTTTGCCATATGGTTATTGTTCAGTACTCTGACCAGCACCAACGGGGGGCACAGACCCTGGTCTGGGTGTGTGTGGCTTCCCTCTAGCTCTGCTTGCTCAGGCTGGCAGAGCTGCTCCCTTGCCAAGCAGGGAAGGGACAGCTCTTTGGCTCTCCTGCCTGTCAGCTGTCATATCTGTTTGAACATAGGTCCTCAGCAGAAAAACTACCCTCCACTATGTGTTTGTACAGCACCTATTGCCAGTGCAGTAACTGGAATAAAGGTAAAAGAAAGCAGATATGACAGTAATCTTTGGTACAGATCACAATGATTGGAAAGGAGAAGAATATTTATATTCTGATAAATTAACAAATTGATTCATGCTGGTTGGGTTAGGTGCCACAGGGAGTAGAATGGGTCCTAACATCTGGCTTATATGACTTTGAGATATTTTTAGGGAATTTACTTTTTTGACACAAACAACAAAATGTTATTTCACCCAAGAGTTTCCTGGATCCCATAGAATTGCTTTTCAACTGGTGATTTTCTCTGACTACAGTAACTTTGCTAAAAATAACTTATTTTGAGAACCTGGTCACCCACCATCACTGAGTGTAATTCATACAAGCTCTCTTCAGCAGGGAGCCTGTATTCATATTTACCTTTTTTTTTACTTAGCCTTCAGAAGAGCCAACTTTTATTCTCTCTTAGACATCTTATCAGCATCAGCAGAACTTGCATAATAATTTTTCTCTGTCTAGAGTTGGCAGAACAATACAATCAGTACAATTTGTGGTCATGCAAGTTCTCCAGGCTGGCTTATTCACAGAATATGCTACTGAATATCTTCCACAGCATGTAGCTGTATTAGAGATTGAAAATGTCATAACATAAAGATGTTAACAAAAATAAAAGTATGCCCTAATGTTATTCATTCCTGACAGGCATTATTGTCAAAATAAATCTCTAACCCAGATGGACAAAACCATGTTAATCTGCATGATGAATGCTTTTCAATGAAAAGATAACAAGGTCCTTGGAATCTTCCCTGTGTATATGTAAAACACTGCACACATATCTGCATACAAGAGAATTTACAGAAGCTACAGAAGTGGTAGTTGGCTCTGCATTTGGAAGTCAAAGAGCTGTAAGAGAACATGGCACAAGCAAATTCTGTTCCCTCATCTGACACAAGCCCAGACAAATTATTTACACCTGTTACATGATGTTGTTTTAAGTCTTTGAACCAATTTTGAATAGCTCAACCCAAAAGCATGTGCCATGCATGAAAACTGGGGATGATGGCCATAATTAGAGTTTTGGAGATTCTGCAGAAAGCCTGTCCCAGCAAGTGACATGTACTGAAGGGCCAGTGCCACAGAGAGTGTAATGGTCCAGAGGTATTTGTGTGGGGATGTCAGTGAGAGCTGACTGCTATCTGCCCCTTTCCTCACCTGTTTCAGTGCAGAGTGTAACTGAAGATTTTAACTGTGCACATCAGCTGTGGAAACCTCACCTATTCCCATTCTTAGCTCAAACTTCTGAGATTCCTCTAGTGGTTTGCAGACTGATCCCTCTGGGCAACTCAACTAATACTGGTGAAGCCACATGAGGGAGAGTTTGGGTAAAACTTTTACACCAGGAAGTAAATAATGATGCAGTAACCTCAATGTAAGAATTGAGGAATGTATCTGAGTAACGAAGGGATCTATAGGAAACGTTACAGCAGTCAAGAGCTCCTGAAATATTCAGTTCCCTTTCCCATATCCCAGAGGTCACTCATTTTCCCTTTGTGGTTTGTCCTGGACAAATGATCTCATTATGGTCATGCACTGCAAGCACATGCTGAGTGAACTCCCCTTCTTCTCTGGCACTACTTAACACTTGCTTTTTAGAGATCAGTTGTAGGCTATTTGTCTTTTCTAGGGGCTGACTGACCTCAACTGCTCTTCTCATATCCAGGGCAGATCCATTATTTCACCATCATGTTCTTCTGCATCCACCACCTGTGCAAGCTTTTCATGCATTTCACTGGAGATGCAGGCACTACCAGGTTCTAAGCACTCTTACAGCGAAGTGTTAGCTGTGAATGGCCGAAGGGATTGCCCTGCCTGTTGGTAGAGTCTGGCTTCATGAAGAGGATTTTTTTAAACCCCACAACTCCTCAGTATTGAAGGTGAAAGATGCTCTTCTATGTCCCAGTTTTCTCTGTAAATGGCATCTGTAATTGTGTTGGCTTGATAGTCTCAAGGCTTTTTAAGAAGTCTGATAAGGACATGCTTATGTAATACACCCTTAGGTTTTATGAACCTTGGATGAGGTTTCTCCAATTTGCAGAGTACGTAGCCTAGGTCAGAGAGAGTTCAATATGATCATCACTATGCTAAGTCAGTGATCACTAAACACCTCACCTCAGATCTGGATGTAGCCCAGTGTTATTTTAAGTCTCAAATCTCAATGCCAGTGTATAAATGTAAGCAGGTATGTATTATTTTTAGAGTAGAGATGAAAGCTTCTTCCTTGTAAATAAACAACAGTATGATTGCAGCATCTCTTTGTGGGCACTATCTTTGGGTTCTTTGAGATTTCCTGAGATAACCTTTAACATTTCAAAATTTCTTCTAGTAATTCAAGACATTCATTGATGTGTTTCCATGAACGATTCCTCACTCCTGCTCTTCAAAGGCCAGCCCAGGCACTAGATTGTTTTGTTAAAACATGAAGCTACACCCAAGCCTCTGCATAGTCACATCATTCATCACAATTGTTCCTCTCTTTAACTTATGAGGGATGATGTTGACTTCCTTGAGATTCTGCAGTGTTTCATGCATGTGTTTGTCCAGACTGGGACCTTAGTCTGGAGATTCTTCATCAGCAAATTTCTGTACGTGTTCTCCAACTAACATGTGAAACCATAGCTACAAAGGTTAGTTTTCAACAAAAATCTTCAAAGCATGGTGATTCTTGGCTGTGTACACAAAATGCAAACACAATTCAAAAATCCAGGACTAGAGTTCCCCAGTCTTCATGAGAAATTCCTGTTTTTCAGAAACATTTTGGTCAGTAAACTTGCTTTGTAGATTATGTCAATTGCAAACAAAAAGTAAGAAGGCCTGCCAAGATTACATAGATTTGTTATTAAAATCAGTATCCCCAAGAATACTGGAATATAATTCATAATTTTAAAATATTCCTTTGTACTCTGACATCTGATGCAGGGGGACAGAAAAACTGACTGCTTCCAAAACAACAGCAGCTGCTGGACAGAGTTCCCTGGGTTCCTACAGTGACCAGAGGCACCTGCTAACCCAAGCCTACACACCAGGCCAATGAGGAAGAAACAAAGCTCATAGAGATGAAAGAGACATCATTTCACTGACTTGTGAATCATATCAAGTGGAGATTTACATCATAATGTCTATAAAATTTCTCAATGCATTTATACATCCATATAAATGGAAAATTTAAGATTACCAAAATTAAAAGGACGGAGCTGTTACCTACCACACATATACTACATGCAGGAAGCTTTAGTGTATCCGTCTGCCTTTCCTCAGGGTTGTGCTCTCTTGGAATTCCCCAGTCTGATTTGGTGCAACAATGGTGTAAAGTGACAGCAGTTGGTTCACAGCAGTGTAGTCATACCCATGGATGCAAGAGAATTACAGAGGGATACAATTACAATTGAACCAGAAAGTTAATAAAAAAAGCTTCCTGATTAGTTAACCTTCAGTGCTTTGGTTATTATGTCATTAACATGGACAAAAATATTCAACCAGAAACAAAAAAATATTGAAAAGGATTTTATCCCCTAAGAAAGATGTAGCCCATGTAGCCTATAAATAGCTCTGAAATTAAAACATCCCAGACAACATCTGTAAAAGGAAGAAGTCACTCCTTGACCTCTAACATCCTTGTCTCCCACAGCAGGATTAAGCACAGTTGATCCTTATCACGACACAGACACAATGGCTGTTTGATGGTCGAGCCAAAAAAGAGGCAGGCATGGCCAGAGGCAAGGGGGAGACACATCAAGATAATGTAAAATTCCTAAAGAATGCCCTCGGTGTTCAGGATCTCTGAGACAGATCTCTCTTGCTGTACAATGCATTTTAGCTCAGCTTGGGAAATACTAATACTTCACTTTAAAGGGGGTAGGGGGCACGGGGGGGGGGGGGGGGGGGGAGTGGTGTAGTGGGGGGAAACGACGTGGCATCATTCATGATTTTGAATGCAGAATCAATTGTCAAAAAAATAATGCCCTGGCCAATCTGTCACCAATGAGATGCACTGGATACCAGAAACCTCTAAGTACAATTTTAGGTATAGCACATTTAACACCACCTTATACCAAGAGTTTATCCTGCAGCCAGTACAGATGGAAGGAGGAGGACACACTGCCCAGCTCATAGGATGCTCCTTAGTGTTGCTGCTGAAACAGTAATTTCCCAAACTCTTACTTGCAGCCTGTCTGGATTAATAAACTTGTTAGGTCTCCTTTTTTTTTTTTTTGAAGAATAATTTTGTACTGTACTTTTAAAAGGATAGTTTCAGTGACCCTCATCCTGTCCCTTTAGCCTATAACCATTAGTTCATTTCTCGCAGAAAATGAGCTTTTAAGTCTTGCATTGTTCTACAGCTCGTGAACAATTTGCATTGAATACACCAAAAGGGACTATTTTAAAGGTATTTTCTTTTTAGTAAATATGTTGCTAACAAATATTATAATTGAATTCTACCTTATTTTGATCATTAACTGATTTAGTGGGTTTTTTACAAGATCACTCCAAATATGCATGAAAGAATTATGTAACCTATTTGGAAAGCAAGGTGAATGAGGATCAGTGATACTGGCCATAAACACTAATAAAATACAGGCAGTAGTAGAGAAAACTTCAAAACAAAATACAATTTATTTTCCAGAGGCTAATTTTCTTTCACAGTTTTTATGTTGTATGGTTGCCCATTCTTGGAGGTACATATGTGTATTTTACCTTCATTTTCTGATGGTTTTTTTGTGTGATAAGGCTCAAATCAATGTTTTGTGTAATACTACTTGATCTGTACTAGGAACTTGATGTATCTGAGGCATTTGTTTCCCCTGCAGTTTCACTGAAGGATGGAGTAGGTCACTGCTCCTGAGGGTGGGGATGGCTCCCTTGCCCAGCTCCCCCTCAAGCACAGGACAGGCTTTATCCAGCATATTTGGAGGGTGAACAGGAGGATGTACAGGCTGTGTGCCTTGGAAGTGTTCCCAGAGAATCCCAGGAGAGGAGCTCTCCTCCCTGCCTGACATGGTGCCATAGCCCTCTCCTGGGGTCCTTTGAGAGCCTTCTCCTGGGTCTTTGGAGCCAGTGAAGGCAGGGGTTTGTACAGTGACCATGAAGCTGTGGCCAGAAGTTGGCTTCCAGCTGGCAGGATAAACTTGTCTCCATAACAAGTAGTGTTAACATAAGATAATTTAGACTGAACTGGTTTCCTCATATATAAATCATTAACCAGTGGCTAGTTCTCATCCCACCTGCAGTACGTACCTTATGACTTCAGTACAACAAAGGCTTTTCCACCCCCATGATACTCAATGACCCATGCCTAATGAGGTTTCATTTTGCTGGTGGGTTTGTGTTCTGCAGGTGGAATGTTCTTATTTCAGCAATTTGCAAGGACAGCCAAAACCGGCTCTGGTTTGCTTTGTGCAAAGTGAAGGAACTTATGTCACACTGTTGCTCTCTCACATTCTTATCACTTAAATAATTTGCTGCAAAGTGAGGTAGGTAATACGCCATTCCCTGGGCTTGTGATGATTTACAAGGCACTCAGAAAGCTGATATGTACTCAAAGGAAGTGCCACTGCTCATTTCCAGTACCAGGAGGACACAAGGACACGTCATTTCCCTTCACTACACTGCAAACACATTAATTCTGAATCACATACTCAGGAAAAATTACACTGAAATGAGTGCACATGCAAACTGAAAGAGGAGAGGCCAAGTGCAGGAATGCTGAGCTGCAGAATTTCTCTTCAAGAGAAGAAAACAACTCTCCAGAACTACTCAAAGAAAATGAGAAAGAAGGTGTGACCCTTGATCAAAGACTTCCAGTTCTGCAGTCCACTCTGGGGCGCCCTGGTTGAAGTGGCCTGATGAGTGAAGGTACCAAGGGGCTGGTTTTCCACTGAATGTGGTAGAGAATGGACTCTTCACAAAACACAGATGCTCTGACTTTGCTGTTGACATACCGCTGAAGTAGCCCAGTATGGGGTTTCCACACCTGAGTCACTTTATCCTTCTTTCTCTAGTTATTTAGAATTTACTTTTGAGGTTGTTATTACACATGCTGCCATGTCTGTCTGAAATGGGGTTGCACATGGGACTGAATAGTGTGATCCCCTCCCCTTTATTGCTCTTTTCACTATGCAAGGCCAATCTGTTCAGATAGTGTTCTCCCAGCCAAGCTCTGTGGATAAGGAAATGGTCTCTCCAAAGCTGACTCACAAATGTGGGCAAAACTTAAGTAGATTGTACTTAAATCTTCTGTCAGTGCTATCCAGCCAGCTGGTAAAGGACATTGCACTGCTGGAGAGATGGGGTTTTGCTGGGCCATAAAACTGACACCCTGCAGGGATTTAACCTCCTGCTGCACTTCCTTAAGGGTAAGCTATGAATTGTATTTCCTTGAGAAGTCCCATGGGCTATATTCTGTGTACCAGAACTCCTGCTTTCTCCTCCCTCTCTGTTTTTGGTGGCACCAGTTCTTCCTTAGGCCTGCATGTACTGCTGAACGTTGTTAAACTGCCCTCGGTGTCAGCCTGCACATAACCAAATCAGTGATGGAAAAAATGAGCCTACGTGTTTTTTCCAGGAAGTCAGACAGCAATTCCCTGTCTCATACAGGTGAGCACCTTCTCACGCCAGTAACTCATTAGGACAGCAAGTGTGATCTCAGCTCTTTCACAATGATGTTTATAGTCTGTGCCGCTGTTTGTAAGGACTGTTCTGAATGGCAGCTGGTTGCTGATCTTTAACAGCACTTGTGCACTTCTGTTTTTACTCTCTCTAGCCTATTTTATTCTTCCTTTCCTGCACTCTGGCGCAGTTCAGTCACCATAGCATTCCAAAATCATCATCAAGGCCCCCTAAAATCCAGTATTGAAACACGTCCTCCATCTGCCTGCTAATGAAAATTCTTGTCACTCAAGGGATCGCCATGTCAGTTTAAGCAAAGGAACAGCCACAGCTTTGGCTGAGGTGTGTTTGGTTACGTTTTCTAAGATCTTGAAGAACTAATTTAATAAATCCTTGCTTGCTTGTATGATTACACCTTCTATCTTCTACCACACTTTTCATTATGGCACTTGGATACAAATACACGTGGTTTTAATGTGAAGTTAAATCCTTGAGCTGTAGTGAAATAATTAACCCTTCTCCCTTTAATTCCTTACTATCATACAATCTAGTTTTTATAGAGCTGAATTAAAGCAATAGTGACAACTGAAAATACTTGAGGCAAGTGGATATTTGCTCACCATGGAAAGCCAGTCTTAATCATATATATATATATATATATATATATATATACACACATATATATATATATATAAATTTTTGGGCTTGGGGGGTGCAGGTAAATAGCACAGCAAAGATACTGTGTCCCACAAACAAATATTTGTACCTACAGTTATTGGAGCTGACTCAGGATTCTTGAAAATAATCTCTCAAGAAAATACAGCAAAGAACAAATAACCTGCAGTTTTCAGCTGCTAAACTTCCTGGTAAAACACTGGCTTGTGACACCTGTACCCATCCACTCAGATGACTGAGTTGTACCAAGTTGTAACCCATTTCAGTCTGTTTGGCACAGCAGTCTCTCAAGGGCTGTATGCTCTCTCCTCTCTGAATATTTTTGTATGTAACCAAACAAAGGTTAAACATGCAAATCCTCAGCTCTGTGGTGAAGAGTGCACCTACTCCTGCCCTACAATCCCTAGTGATATCAACAAGGGTTGTGGCTGTAGCACATTTACCTCCCAGTGGTTCTGGGTGCAAGGCTGAGGAGCAGCCAGTGCTGCTGCCAGTCCTGCACAGGGAAGGCTGGGAACATGGGCAGCAGGTTGGTTTTCCTTTATTTCCTGCACCTTAAGAGTGCTGTTTTCTGGTGTGTTTGCTGGAAGCAGCGCAAAACAACCTGCAGCCAAGTTAAAGTGTTGAAATTAGGGTAGAGCAGACTGCTAACTTCTGCTTCTAGGTATGTAATTTCTTAAATAGCTTTAAGTAGCTTGCCTTTCCCAGAGGGATGTGCCCAAAGCTGACGTTTGAAGGTCAGTGTGTGTTCTCCTTTTGAACCAAGCAATTTTTGATGGAAGAGCAGCATTCCAGCTTTTGTGAGCAACCAGCCATGGCCTGTATGGATTTTCTTCCCAGCTCCCTCACTTCAGTGGGGCCAGGAGGTTTTAAACTGCAGTGATTTCTGTAATGGCTTTTTGTCATCACCCCTTTCCAGCAAGGTAAATGAGGTTTCCTTTCACCTGAAAATAGAAGACAAAAAAATAGTTTTTTACAACTGGAAACAGTAAATTATTTTTGTGCTTTTGGACCTTTTTCTTGACTCCTTCCCTTTCAGAAAGGATCTTTTGTGTGCTGCCCTTGCTCTGTGCATGGGTGACACCTGGCTGGCCTCTTCTTCCCAGGGACAGGAACATCTGCTCATCCTCGGGCAGGCCTGTGTCTGCTTTTGGGAGACAGGCCAGCCCTGAGGCTCTGAGCAGACTCTAGAGAGATGATAGTGTGAAAATACAGGGCAGGACAGCAGCACCTGGCCCTGAGGTCCCAAAAAGAGAGAGGGCAGGAAAGGGCCCAGACAGGTGTTTGCCCTTTGCCTGAGCAGGCTGGGAGGACAGGGTGAGCTGCTTCCTATCCCCTCTTCCACATTGAAAGAGGCGTTTCTGGGCAGTATTGCAGGCAAGTGGGACTCTAACAGTGTTTGGGGAGACATCCCATACCCCATGAGGTGGCATGATCCCAGCCTAGTGGGATCCCCTAGTGGGAGACTGGGCTTCACAAAGAGCCCAGGGAGTGCTCCCAGGTAGGGAAAGAGCTGTGCCCATGAGGTTTTCACTGGCATGGGGAAGAGAAGGGTGAGAGGATAAAGTGTAGGAGGGACAGTCTCAGCTGCCCACAGCCCTGATGTCCCCCCAGTCCCAGCCCCAGTCCCAGTCCCAGCCCCAGTCCCAGTCCCAGTCCCAGCCCCAGTCCCAGTCCCAGTGCCAGTCCCAGCCCCAGTCCCAGTCCCAGTCCCAGTCCCAGTCCCAGTCCCAGCCCCAGCCCCAGCCCCAGCCCCAGTCCCAGTCCCAGCCCCAGCCCCAGCCCCAGTCCCAGCCCCAGCCCCAGCCCCAGCCCCAGTCCCAGTCCCAGTCCCAGTCCCAGTCCCAGCCCCAGTCCCAGTCCCAGTCCCAGTCCCAGCCCCAGCCCCAGCCCCAGCCCCAGTCCCAGTCCCAGCCCCAGCCCCAGCCCCAGTCCCAGCCCCAGCCCCAGCCCCAGTCCCAGTCCCAGTCCCAGTCCCAGTCCCAGTCCCAGTCCCAGCCCCAGTCCCAGTCCCAGCCCCAGTCCCAGTCCCAGTCCCAGTCCCAGCCCCAGCCCCAGCCCCAGTCCCAGCCCCAGCCCCAGTCCCAGTCCCAGCCCCAGCCCCAGTCCCAGCCCCAGTCCCAGTCCCAGTCCCAGTCCCAGTCCCAGCCCCAGGAAGGTGTCTGATGCCTTGGGCTGGGGATACTGCCCAGCTCACTACCTGGGGGTGCACACGGGTGGCCTGGCTTCCCACTCAGCCCTCAGCTTCCCAACTAGAGGCTGCCTGCCAATTCCCTCCTCACTCCCTCCGTAGAGCAGGGGTGTATAAAAACACAGATGTACGTTTAAGCCATTGCCTACATTTGGAGTTCTCCCTTCAGTCCATTTCTAACTGCAGCTTTTAAGTCCCACAGATTTTCACAGCTAACTGGCCACAGCTAGCATTCCTTGATGTGCTTTTACATCAGATGAACTGAAATAGTTCTGTAAGATCTATTATGTCTCCGGCTTGTAAAATACAATAATCTCTTACTAGGTTACACTAATATTTCGTAATTCATTCTTAATATTATTCTTCAATAAAGCCCTGCACAAACAATCTATCCCAGAGGAGGAACTTCTGCCAGAACCCAGATGTCAAACACATTTTCTTCAAATACAGGAGTTCGTGACCTTTAATGTTTGTTAATGTGACGCCATGGAAATTATTTATAATAAATAAGCATATTTCAGAGTCAGGTGTTCCATGGGCCATTTTTCAGTGATACAACAGCCTTTCCTGAAACAGGTCTTTCCTGTTTTGTTGTAGGGGTATTTTTCCCCTAACAATGAAGGTTTGGGAACAATTTGAAACCCTGTTATTGAACCAAGTCCAACTACTGCACTGAAAGGTAGACAGGAACTTTTAAGATAACTCATCTTTCATAACTTTCCTGAAATCAGCAGCAGATAAGGTTCTAATTTTCTCTTTTATCCTGAACCCTGAAAAATGCAATTTTTAAACTGCAAACTGTATATATAACTTGTCTTAAAGCATCATATTAAAGACAAAACTACTGGAATTGTTGGGATCTAAACGACACATTTGATATGCCAACTGATTTTTGATGTAGCAAGCTCATGTTAAAGCTAGGCTAGAATCACCTACCCACAATCTTCCAGGTATAAGACCTCTAGAAAATATCTGAAGGTGTTAATAGGTTGATAACATTTTGTCTTATCTTTCTTCAGTAGATGTGACAGTGTTCTCCCAAATCTGTGCCAGATTAAGAGCAGCTGGCTCTTAATGAAGTCAGGTAAGAAAAGTATATGGTATGAAAGGATATGATATAATAAAAGGATGTTATTATGCAGTGGGCGAGGGGCATGCCTTGTCTCAGTTGCATCCTTTTTTCAACTACACATAAAGGTTTATAATGCCTCCTGGGTTTATTGGATTCATCATCTTGGATTCCTAGACACTAGCAGCAACAACAAATGACTCCTGAGGAGGAAACAGAACCATTTGCTCCTGCACCCACAGTTACTCCTGTTCATCACTCTGGGCTGGAACTGATGGGCTGTCCAGAGCAGCACCCTTATACCTCAGTGATTATCCACCCTGGAACCTTTCCTTGCCTTTGGACAGTCTGGGGCTGGCAGCCACTGGCAGTGTTAGAGGCCAGTGTGTAGTGCAGAAGCAACTGCAGCAGCTCACACAGATTTGGGACTGGCTGTGGAGTGACAGGACCAAAGTGTTCTGGTGCATGAAGAATGAGCCCTCCTTGAATTTATTATCAGAATGTCTTAATGATCTGTGTGTGCAAAGAAAATCTGCCTTACAGCATAAGGCAAGACACAACAAGCCAGAAAATCTGTTTTCAAATTCACAGTACAACAAACTTGAATGAGATAAAGAGAGTGTCTAATTTGAACAGCAGAGTATCTCCATGTAATTGCTTGTCTAGGCATTGTAGCAACATTTTCACATGGTACTGGACATTGTGGAATAAAGCTGTCCTTCTGCATCTCTGTAGGAGGAGGCAACTGGCTGCAGTCTCAGATGGTAGACAGAATTAAAACGGGTAACGTCAAGAAAGTGTGATGTTGAACACACATTTGATAAAAGGAGAAAATAAAAAAATAATAGTCATGGACTGAATTATAGTAGCTTTCTATAATGAAGTGTGTGGACCCCACCCAGCATCTGTGGCAGAGGAGGGAAGGTGTCAGCTAAAACCCAAAGGTTACGATGGGAATGGAAAAAAAAACAGGCTCCAGCTGAGAGAAGGACAAAGAGGATGAGGAAACAGTTTCATGTTTCTCCCCAAAAAACCCTCAAGGGACTGACAAAGATTACTGCTGCAAAAACTTTAATGGTAGTAAAATCCTCTGGCTGCAGAAGTTGTTTGTAACAAAGGTGTATTAACTGCTTAGAGACTTCAGATGAAAAGTAGTCTGCTATTTCACTGAAATCTAAGTTGTGAAATCCTTTTCTTCTCTCAAAAACTCTCTTCCTCAGAAAACTTAATTTAGTGGTTACACACAGAGTTTGGCTATGAGACACTGTAGGCTCTGTGCTGGACTTGTCCTGATAACGCCCTGCTTTTAGGTCCTGATGGCTGAGCTCATCACTTGGCTATTGCAATCTATACTGGAATTTAACTCTGATCATAAGTAAATCATCATCACCTTATGTTAGTTTGTGAAACGAAAATATTTCATAAGTAGTAGTGTTAAATGCTTGCTCTGAAGGATTCTCAGCTGGGAGAGAGCTGGGAAAGTTATTTGGAATCATCAGCTGCTTAATTTCATGTAATTCTTCATAAACTAGGCAAGAACTTTCTAAGCAATTATGTTTTCCACTTCTGCATTTAAAAGACTCCAGTGTGCTTTGTGCAAACATCGATTCAACGTCTTGATTTTTAACCTCTTGATTTTTAACATGGAAGTTTTCATTCAGTACATGTGCACAGGTGGTGGGATCAGGTTTCTGCTGCAAAGGATCACAAGGGAGAATTCAGTCCCGATTTATACAAAGATGCAGCCTCCATCAGCATTCCTGCTGAAAACTTTGTTCACTGGACCATTTGCACAGAATGAAGAAAAAGAGTCTTAATCTGTTTGAAAGTGTTTGCAGATGTAAATAATTACCCACGATTCGTGTCAGTATTTATACATGGGGGTTTTATTATTTCAGGTCCAGTTCCTAAATGTTTGAGGCCCAGAGATGATAATATAGACTCCTGCTTGTAGCTACTTTCTCTAGTCTTCTGGCTACTTCTCTTTCAACAAGAAAAATACCGGGAAGTTGTAATCCAATAGCATAAACAGTCTCAGCAACAAGTGAAAAAATCTGTGCTGCAAAGGTTCAAAACAGATGAGACAGGCCTCGCTGGGGAATATGAGAGGTGAAGCACAGCCCAGACTAATAAATTCTCCTCTATTGGCCCTGCGTGGGTCTGCTCAAGTATTTCAGCCCTGCATTTCTGGAGTTGAGAGTGCTGTGGTTTGGCAGAGCCAGCCAAAAGCAGCCCAGTTTATTAGCTTGGTCTGAGTACTGGGGGTGCCTGGAGTGTAGGCAGCCTAAGGAGCAAGAACAGCTGCAGAGAAGCAGGAATCAGTGAGGATGAGTGTTTGCAATGACAGTCTGGAATGGTCACCAGAGGAGAGAAGGGGGCAACAGCAGGAGTCAGTGAGGCAGGGGAGCATCACCAGCTTTCTCAATTGAGGTTTAGTTACAGAAGGATAGAGCAGAGCATGGAGCACTCTGGGTGCTGTCAGGAGGCTGGCAGGGAAGGAAGATCATATTTGTAGCTGACAAGAAAAGAGGTAAATTGGTTTCACTGCTGATCTTCAGACTAGATTTGTTTAGAACAAAACTCTTTTAAGGAAGGGGGGAGGTTTGTCTCCCATCCCAGCCAAAAACATCACACAACAGTAATGCTCTCCCCATCCACACAAGATCAGGTTGTTCACATCCCTTACCATGTACAGATGAATTTTGTGCTTATTGAAACAAACTTCCCAGTTTTCAAGCAGTTGAAAGAATACTAAACCATCAGTCCCAAACCATCAAAAGAGCCACAGGGATGTGTTACTAGGCCCCCTCAAATTATAGGGCACGGTCTTGCCTCGATGAAGAAGGAAGGTCATATTGCAAACTGGTTTTCTTCCTTTGACTCCCTTGTTCAAAATACAGTTTTTAATGTCTTTTCTTTCATCAGAGAGGCAACCTGTGGTCCCAAGGGATGGCTGCTACTGCATTGCAACTCCTGCAGCTGGAGAGCCATTCAGGCAACACTGGAAGTCATTAAGAGCCAGAAAAGCCCTTGAGCATGACAATGTCGAGGTAACTTGATAGCAGCAATATCTACATACAGGGGCCTTGTCAGTAGTTAAACAACACACTTCTGTGGACAGTGAAAATAAAGCTGTTCGGTCATGTAAATTAATCCAGTGAGATGCCTTGAAATGTGTGATTAATGTGCACCTCAGTAGGACTCAGATAATTCTGGAAGCATACCAGGTCACTGGTACTTCTTTAAAACATTGACCATGCATAATCTCATGAGTTCCATTAGCAGGAATCAGAGCCTCTCTTCTATGTGATACCCAGTACTTGCAACTGGCTCTGTGCAGAGATGAACAGAGATGTTTTGTTAGCTCAAAAATTTTAAGTCTCTGCTTTTGGCAGAGGGTCTCTCTCCCCTTATGGTGGCTCTGGAGCTTGAAGTAGCAATGCTACACTGCATGATGACAGGCATGAAATTCTTAGCAGCAGATCTGTGGTGCTATTAAATTTAAAATTAAAAATATTGTAACATAAAAAATACAGCCTTGGTGGATGGGGAATCCACTGAAGACTGCAAATCAAGAGCTATTAGGGCAACTGTGTGAAACTTCAATGACTGGAAATTTTAATGCTCTCAGAGTGTAAACAGCAGTTTTTGGGGGAAATACACACTTTTCCCTACTAATCCAGCCCCCCCTCACGTTTGCCTCTTGGGATATTTTAGCACTACCAGTTACCAAAAGCTAGAATAAAGGCGAAACCACCATGAGTTATTTTCCTCTCTGCAAGGAAATTCCCAAACCAGAATTTCCAGCTAAAAATTCTTCTGAACCGATCAACTGTGTGCTATTCCTAAATTACCCTGCAAACTATGCACTCTAGTGGCAGGGGCTTTCTCACGTCTCCCTGTAAAGCCTAACTTGACACGGATCCCTATTCCAACTGGACATGCCGTTTTCTAAGAATACTGTAAAATATGGGGAAAATCGCTTTTTCTCTCTAAAACAGAAGCCTGGTTATGCTTTTAGCAAAGCGAGGGGCACCTCCGGCGCCGACTTGGCAGGTGTCACGGTCGAGCAAGCGCCAAAGAAGAGTTACGGGCAGCCATTTGGAGGTAATCTTGCCCCAGCGAGTGTCTCTGGTGAGGAGGGAGAGTGCCGAGCCGCCGGGGAAGCTCCCCCCCCGCGATAGCGATCGGTGAGTAAGCGCAGCGGGAGCGCACCTGGCGGGCGGGCGGGGAGAGCGATGAGAGCGGGGAGGGAGAGCGGCGGCAGCGGCTCCGTCCCGTCCCGTCCCGTCCCGTCCCGAGGCAGCTCCGGCGGGCAGAGGGGCCGGCCGTGCCCTCCCAGCAGGTACCGGGCCGGGAGCCGGGGCCAGGGCAGGATCCCCGTCCGGGGCCGCGGGCGGTGCGGGGCAGGTGCGGGGCAGGTGCGGGAGCGCCGCGGGGAGCAGGGGCGGCCCCGCCGTGCGCGGCCGGGTGTCCATCGGCTTCGCGAGGTGTCGGCAGCTAGGAAAATAGTCACTGTTTAGAAGCGCTGGGGAGTTGAGTCTTCGTGTAAATTAGGTCCGAGGTTCAGTCGCGCTTAGAACCGTTTCAACGTGGTATTGCTGTATGAAAATGGCCTTCTGAAATTCAGATGTTCTGTGTGAATTAACAGGTAAGTGTTGTCGCAGGCCAGCAATAGCTAATTAGATCGTCTTCTCTAGGAGTGCTTCGGTTAATTAGAGATGAGGTTTAGCCACAAAACTCCAAAGGGAGTTGTGAACATAGCTAGACAGTTTCCCTCTGTATGGGATGAAATTAGCATCAGAAAATACGTATTTACTGAAGTTATGTTCTGCTGTATCCAAGAGCACTGCTAAAGCAGCAGGTATAATTGTAAGCTGTTCCAAGCTGTCCTGTTCACAGTTGTTGATTGCATGCCATGAAGCTGGATTCCTGGGTGTTTGGGATCGCTCTGGCAGTTAAACAGCAATCTGAAATAAATACCACCTTTAATTAAGCTAGTCTTGTAACTCTCTTTTGATGTGGATTTGACTTCTCTAGATAAGAACGGTCAATATCCTGACTGTTCCTTCAATGCACACTTCCAGTCAGTCTGCTGTGATTGTGCAGGAAAATAACGAGATCTTGGGATGTCCATGGGGCCACAGCTGTCAAGTGCCTCCCATCTAAAAGAACCTGTGAGCTCCCACTCCTTGGAGCTGGACCCTTGCAGTTCTAACCCTCAGACTCTGATCTGTGAAGGCTCAGGTTTTTCTCAGTGATACATGCTGAATCCATTGATGTTTTCTACTTTATGTGCCTTTAGTTTTTAGTGTTGATTAGCTGGGTGTCCAAGCTGTCCAGGCATCCAGAAGCGAGGTGTACCTTAATAAGTTCTTCTTGGAGAGTCCAAGTGACTTTACATTACATAAAAACCATTACTACTTAAAAATCATGCAAGGGAATACATTGCCATGCCTTCCCCCCCCATTCCTGTTCTTTCTAGGTTTTGTCTATAGCTGTTAGACGCATGTGAAGAATCAAGTTCTGGGTTTGCATCTTTGTGTTTCTCAAGAGAGTTCTAGACCCATAAACCTTTGTGTTGTTCTGGCTTGGTGGTCTCTGGCTTCTTACTTATGAAATTGTTTCACCTTGCTTTCAGTACAGAAATATTCATTAGGTGAGCTGTGATCTTACAACTCGGTGGCTAGGACATGAATCCAGGAATGGGGAAGTTTAATTTTTTTGTTCTTTTTCCAACTGTATGCTAAATATTAAAATATATATTTACAGAATGCATGTGGTTAAGCAATACTTAATTTCAAGAGAATACATTTATTACTGAAGTGTCCCTTAATTCTTGCCAATACTTACAAAAATGACACCTACTAAAAATGTTGTACCAAGAGGGTACATTGGACTTCACAGATGTCACGTGAATTCCACTCCCCTCCTCTGCATTTAATTTAGATGATGGATCCCTGGGTGATTAATTCCTCTTTTCTTCTTATGCTGTGGAAAGAATGATTGTGGGCAGGGTTGTTCAGTCAGTCATGTGTGCGTAGGCTATTAATTTACAATGTTGGAAAAGTTTAGGCACTGGTCTCTTTTTCTTTGTCCTAAACCTCAGGCTTAATTGTTTTCCTTGTTTGTTCTGTCACTTGTTTAGTATCAGCTGCTTTGCTTTTCACTCAGCCTCCGTTCATCCTATTCGTGGGTGGTTTAGTTTCAGTTCTAAGTTACTCTAAATGCACTCCCCAGGGCTCTGGCTTGGCTGTGAAATGGGCAGTAATGCTCTGGCCCCCCGTTTTCCCCACTGCATTCTGACCCCACCTTGTACAGTCAACCACAGGGAGAGTTGGAAAACTATTTTTTTTTAAGAAAAAAAAAAGTTGTTTGATTTGGTCATTTAATTTTGTATCTAATCAGTGAGCTGGGCCAACTCACTGTGCAGCTGCATGTTTGCTGGGTCCTGCAGGAATGGCTGTTGGCAAGGCAGAGCTGAACAGCCTCCCCCCAGTAGCAGCCAACCCTTTAAACAAGTTCAGGACAGGCAGATGCAGCCCCCAAGTGTGGTGGGCAGAGCCCGAGGACCTGCCCAGGTCCCTTATGGGGACAGACTCAACTGGGAAGCCAGGCTTTGGGTAGCTCTGCCTCCTGTCTTCATCTGCTGTAGCTTATACCAGAAGTACACTTCTACTTTGGTGAAACATTTATTGAACTCCTTTGCTTGATTAGGATGCTATTTACTTCATTTAGTGAATTTTATGTGATGCATATCCTGACCTAATGCTTCCCTCTTTGGACTCTTGTTTAATTTTATAAAAGAGTGGCTTTGTTTACTCTGAATTGCTATCTCCCCAGATACCTTAAATCGGGTAAATATTCTCTCTAATCTAAGTAGGACAACACCCAATCTCTGTTAGCAGAGAACTTAAGATCTCATCTCTTTAAAGTGAAAGGCAGAGCAAGCTCTGACTTGAAGTAGAACAGTCTCTGTTTGAGTTAAGCCATGCTGTTGTTCTAGTTAGTCATGCTGCTCAGGCTCCATCAGAATGATTGCCTATGCAGAGAGAAGTTAGGCTGACAACACTTTGCAGCTGGGTTGGATCTTCACATCTAAACTGAGAAGCCTCATGTTGAAGAGGTTCAGGATCTGGGTTTGCTTGATCTTCTTTGTGTACCATTATATTTTTAAATTATCTTAATACATCAAATGTGTCGAATTAGTGAGGATACTTTTCTTAAGCTTTGTATATTTGTTTGCCTGTCATTGCAGCTGAAGTTTGCACTGATTCACTGCCAAAAAATATTGTCGTCAATCTGGTGCTTATCTTTTCTGTAAATTGTGCCCTGATGATTTTGTTTGAATCTTTGTTTTTCAGTGATCTAATAGCCAGACTTAAACTGGAGAAGAGATAATTAGGGATGAAGGGTGTTGATGCTGGGGGGTCCTTGTTGTCACTGCAATAACTTGAAGAGTGAGTTCTGAAGATGCTCCTTTGACAATTAGACCGGCTTTGAAATACAAAAAAAGCAGTCTAGAAGGACCATGTCCCAATGACTTTGCAACCCCTATAGCACTCTGTTAATTTAGCACCTATGCTTTGGAACTTGGGAATAGGATTTTCGCTGGTGAAGGGTGCTGCAGCCTGGACAGGGGTGCCTGGCTCTGGGCACGGTGCTGTGACCTCACCTGCAGAGTGTGCTGGGGGTGCAGGAATGCACACATGCAGTGCCCCAGCTCTGGCTGAAGCATGGGGAGCCTATGGCTTGCCTGGCTTTTGTGGGACAACCTCTTCATCAGAACTGTGGGGGTACCCTTCTCCCTGCAGGAACGCAGCCCCTCTCTCCCACAGAGCTCTCATGCCTCTGGGCAGAGGGGTTTGGATGTGGCTTTGCCCACCCTGCTTGTTGAAGCTGGGTCAGGTTTTTCATGGGGCCAGATATGGCCCAGCCCTTGATCAAGACTTGACAGGGGCTCGAGAGGGCAGAGAAATGTGAGGCTGTGGCAGAATGGTCTTTATAAAGCTCAGGCCTGCAGTCAGTGTGCTGTGTTTGTACGTTTTCCAATAAGGAAAGCACCTGCCATGCAGAGAGGAGGGTTAGTCAGGATAAGGTTCAAAATGCACTTGAGTAGTGCCTTTGTTGTTAGTGATGAACTGATACAAAAGCAAGCTGTATCTTCTGTTTCTGAAAGAAATTCTGTTGTTTAGCACTCCTAAGTGACAACAAAATGTTCTCAAGGTGAGTTTAATTTTGGAATGGGGAAAATTCTAAAATTTTTAATTCTGTGTTTGTTTTGGTTTTATGTTGTTTGTTTGTTTGTTTGTTTTCCTCCATTATTTACTTTTGCAAAAGGGAGTTGTTGGCCTCTAGATTGGGAACTTTCTCTGACTTTCCCATTCAGGTTCTCTGTCTTCTCAGCAGTGACCAGAGTTGCAAAATAATTTCTTCCATGAAGCCTTAATAAAACACAGAACATCTGCCTAAATTACTCTGGCTTTCATTCCATTCAGTGGTACATATGCTTCCAGATCTAGTTCACCAGTGTGTGAAATCATGGGTCCAAAATCTCTTAGGAAGTGTTGAATTAAACTCAATAGGTTTAAAAAAACCCCTCCAAAACCATACATTTATGGTGTAGCTGTTGTTCACTGTGCTCTTAAGCAATTCTATCCTAAGGTAAAACAGGGAATGGTAGCTTCATGCTGCCAGCTTCTGCTCTCAGGACCTCTGTCTTCTCACTCAAAAGGGACAGAGCCCTGCCACCATGTCCAAGAGTTGTAGCAGCATTTGGCCAATAATGATTGGGATCTTAGATACTGCCATTAAACTGAGACAGTTTTGATTTCTGCTGCTTCTCCCTGTGTCTGTGCAAACTCCTTGGAAAATGCCTCTGTTACGCAATGCTTGGTTACCACTCATCTGGCTGGGCAGCTGCCAACAACTCCAGCCAGTACAGCTCTCTGAGAGGCACTGCTGGGGCTGTTAAAGTGTTCTGGGTTCCTGGTCTGGGTGGATTTAATGCAAAAAGTAATAAATAGTTGTACTTTATAAGGACAGTATCCTTCTGGACTTTTATTTCAATGTGTGTTTAGGCAGCTTCCGGAGCTCAATTCACATGCCCTGCAGAGCCATACCCCCAATCTGGTTTGGATTTGAATTGTTTAAGATCAGTTCCCATTTCCTGTTCTTGATTCATTCATTTAACCTGTTTTCATATATGAAATGTACTTGAGTCACCTTTCCTTTCTCAAACATAGTATTTTAGCTCTCATCTATACAACCTACATGTTTGCTTCCTCACACTGCTGTGTAGCTGGTTCTACAGTGACAGCATGGAGCAGAACTGCTGAACAGGGCATCCTCACCCATTGGGAACTCCATAATGGATGGGCTTTTTGTTTTCATCATGAAACAGGACAATAATTATGTGTAAAATAAATATTAAAAAACTGCTTCACATGAAACAAAGCAGTAGATGTGTGTGCCCATGTGTATGTAAAGAAATTGTCCACCTTCACTCTTGTTATAATGGTAATTAAAATTATTTTTCCATGCAAAACTGCTTGGGTTTACTTTTCTCTTCTTCACCACCCGCCCTGCCCTCCCCACCCCTCAGCCACTCCAAATATACAGAAGAGCTATTTGCATTAGCTGTCTGGATGTTATATGTGTATCCATGTGTTTTCTGTATGGTTCTGTGGTCACGGCAGAGCCTGAGAAGTCCTGAATGTCATTTAAATGCTCTTTTTCAGTGTTGCATTGAGTTGGTTTCCAAGGGCCATCTTTTCAAAACTAGACATGTTTAGCCATGTTAGGGAACTCCACAGGCAGATGCTCTTGCCTAAAATACCTTCTTCTTGGCTGTCCTGTTAAAAAATGAATCCAGATGTTTCCAGTTTTCTTTGGTATCAGAGCTATAGAAGGACTGCTGACAGTTCTATTTTCATGACTTCTTGGCATTAACGGCAGAAAGAGAAAAAATTTGGATTAAAACCTGACACAGAATACATTAAAGAAAGTCTTAAGTTTTAAGTTAGATTATAAAGTAACAATTGGTGATTGTTGTGATTTGTTCCTAATCTGCTTAGAGCAAAGGACTTATCTTATGTTGAATTTTTTCCATGTTCTCATCAAAAGCCAAGTTCTTTTTACAGATATTTTAGTCTCTTCAGCTTTTTCTGGTGTCCTGACTTCAACTCTTGCTTTGCCGTTTTCCATCTGAATCCAGAAAGGTCTACAGTCCAACATAATGAATTTATTCTCTTGTGTTTACTGCCCCAATACATACAATATTGTACATTCTTGTCCAAGTCAGTGAATTTATCTTCAGTTCACAGGAACAGTGTTGTCAGATCAGTAATTGGATGAATTGGTTGCTTGCCTAATGCAACACTAGGAAGAAACACTATATCAACTTTTACAGCCCTGAGCATAGGGGATTCAGCATATTAAAATCCCAAATTTTAAGCTTTATCGTGGGATAGATTTATAATGTTTCCTTCTTGATTCAAATATAAACCTCACACAAGAAAAACTGGTTCAGATTTATGGAATTTTTTCTTTTGGCCCTTGTAAATTATATTATTAATATTTTGCATCCTGGGGTAGGATTGGATTAAGTCTTCATTTAAGGGCTGCAGGTGCAAGGCTGTAGTGCTAAACCAGAGGCAGGGTGTCCCTGGGGCTCCTGTCAGAAGGACAACTTTGGATCCTGTACTCATGCCAGGGTTTGTTCCCCTTCTCCAAGGGGTGCCTGAAAAGCAGAAGCAGTTGTTCCTGTAGCACAATAGCTCAAGCACACACACCTGCTCAGCTTTATTTTTCTTTGGGGAAGTAGGCAGGAGCAATTAGTTCTTCTTTGTGATGTACTCTGGTGCTCTGTGCCTGGGCTGCGTGTGCAGATGTGCTGAAAGCCATTTGGCCTCCTCCAGGCTGGAGCCCTGGGAAGAAGCAGCTGCTGAGCTGAATGAGACCACAGCTAGATTGCACAAGTGATCTTTAGGGTTCAGCTCAGGGCCTGCATGAAGAGAGACATACATTAGATCATCTTTGTCTGGGCAGAGAAGCTGGAAGGAGAAGACAAAGCTGGAGTGAAACACGGCATGTTCTCCCAAAAGTGCATGTGGGAAGATGCGGTTGCTCCAGGAGAAGTTTCTGCCCTGGCACAGTCAGAGCTAGACTTCATAGGCAGGAGAATGTGCAAGGAAGCTCTTGGGCTCACACTGAGTTCTGCTTTTACTGCTATGACCACACCTAAGCTAAGGACTGACATCTGAGGTGTTTTTCTTACCCTCAAATGAAGGTTGCTGAAGTTAAATAATATTTTTGTACAGTTGTCACATCGTGACTGATAGCAGTAATATATTAAGCCCTCCTGCTGATTCCAAGAGTTTTAAACTTTGCCTGCAACTGTTACCTGTAGGAGAGCCCAACTAATATCTTACCTGAATGCTATGGCAGTCACAAAGGGAGATGATGTCTGCAACCTCCCACCTTCCTCGTCTTCATCACTTGCTCAAAATACACTCAGAAGGATGCAGAGCCAGTAGTGGACTGGAAAAGGTTTGGAACATCAATATAGTGCCGTGAGAACAATAGCAATCTTGTCCTTAGAAGTGTTATTAAATTAAATATTTTCTCATCTTAGATTATCTTGTAATATTGTTGAGTCTGAGGTGGCTAGTTCCTGGAGATAGAGTTAAAATATTAGTAGTGAAAGAAAATAGTTATTGTAATATTTTCTGAAATAAAAACACATATTTCTGCTAAAGCTCTTGAGTGTAGTGCAGGCATAACTTGTTGAAATTCAGTGGTGTCAGAAGCTGAGGGGAGAGGGACAAGGTCTCATAATGGGCCTTCTGGTCTTCAAAAGAAAAATTCTGCTTTAGCAAACTGTAGGTGAATGAGAGGAGGTTGCAGCACAGAACTGTGACAGTTCAGACCCATGATCCGTTCCACTCAGTTTCCTGTTTTTGTGATCTGTGTCTGTGTGTAAAACTTCCCCTGATGGGCTGCTCTGTCATCATTTACCAGCGTGGGAAGGTGCTTCCTGAGCCCAGGCAGTTGGTGGTTTGTTTGCATCACCGAGTGTGACTTTACCATCTATTTCTGTTACCTGATTCCACTGTGTAACTGCTTAAACAGTACTGGGAGCCTCTTCCCCCAAGGCAGGCTGTGCAATAGTCTGTCATAAAATCTCCATCAGCTAAACCAGGTTAATGATGCAAGGTCTTCTCTTCAATTTTAAATATGCAATTGCATTCTTGTTTTCATTTGCTGGATGAGAGAGTTTTGTATCTCTTCCTTATGTTTCTCTTGGACTGTTTGTAAGATGTCTCTCACAAGAATCTCTTTCTGGTTGTTTCCTTCAAAAGCCTTTTCATAACTTCTCTTTTTCCATTGTGTTGTTTCAGCATCTTCTTTGTGATCCACTGCTTTCAGGGTGAAATCCCTTTTTTTTCCAGTCACAGAAAAAGAGAAAGCCTTATAATATCCTAATTTCCTTGGAAGGCAGAAGAAGCAGAATAATCTCTGCATGCAAATTTCCAGAGCTTTCGTGCTCTTCCAAGAGTTGTGGCTACAAGCAGAGAAGGAGGGTGTATGTACACACTAGTTACTGCAGATATCACTGTTGAGGGGTTCTTCCAGAAAAAGGTATGGAAAGGAGCTTCTTGTCATGCACCTGGTAGGCGAGTGTTGGCATAACATTTTTTGTTTCTTTTTTTTTATCCTTGCAGACAACCTGCTACTACAAAAATTTATAATGAATAGGAATGAAAGCTGTGTCCTCTCTTTTCACATGCTGAAACCCACTTGAAATACCTGTCTCTCCTGTGTGGGCAGTACAACTCAGACCTGCCTACAGTCCCCTGAAAAACAGTTGTTGTTTTTTTTTGTAACTGTGGGCTTTATGTCTTTGCTAAGTGTGTGTGGGTACATGTGCTCTCCTTGCTGCTGTAGTAAAGTACCAGGAGGCAAATGTCTCAAAACCATTCAGGCTGTTTTACTGGTGTTGGCTGGTTTTGAGACGTCGTGGTGGCCATCAGCCACCCCTCTTCAGCTGAAGAGCTGTGCTGAGAGGGGTGCACAGCTCCCAGACACTCTCCCCCAGAAGCAAAACCACAAAACAGCTGGCTGTGGAAGTTAAGCCTTTAGCAGCATCTGCATCATCAAAAGATAATCCATCTGACCTGCATCAGAAGCAGCTTTTGCTGTGCTGTGCTTCTGTTAAACATCTGGAGACCTTGAGCTGGTGCTGTTATGCTTTCTGAAGCATTTTTATGACTGGGACTGACTGCATCTTCTGGATGTGAAAGGCAGAAAGTCATAGGGGAGCATAAACAGGTAGCATAAGAGGCATTATAGACTGGGTGTTTGGCTGAGGTGTGAACTAGCAAGCTTGAGCTCACTTTCTCCAGAGGGCAGATCCTCATATGTTGCAAAGTGTCCTGGCTGCGCTGGGGCTCATGGGTTTGTAGACGCTTATGTCATCAGGAGATCTGTCCCAAATGCTTTATGACAACTGATAATCCCCATTTCCGGATCTTTTGTTTTACACATCCTGCTGTGTGAGAACTTACTGCTACTAGTATTTTGCTGTGGTATGTTTCTAAAATGCAGATCTAAGAATGCATTGTATACATTTATGACTGGTAATAAATCTCAAAATGTTTGAAACCACTGGTTTAGCCAGCTTTCCCTGTTTGAGAACAGCTATTTCACCTTTGCTTCTATTGTGTAGTTATAAATGTGTTACCTGTTTAACTTCTATGGATCAGAGCTGTGACTAAATGCAGTAAAATTCATTGGCAGCCTGCAGTCTTGTTGCAACACCCTCTCCTCCTAAGGCAGTAAAGACCTGGCATTTCTTTTCATTTCTTTTCAGCTTTTAATATTTAATATTGTGATCATGAGTTTTCTATCATGTTCTTTTTATTTAATGAGTTGTTGAAAATATTTACTTTCTTCTCCAAACATCTCTGTCTCGTAATTGCTCTGGAGGCATTTTGAACTAAAGCCTTTGATACTCTGTTTGTCTGATTTTAGCTCAGTCAAAATTTCTATCAGAGGAGTCTGGAAATCATTAAGATAATTTATGTGTTCCATCTAAACCCATTAAAATAATAGTTATTATAATTCTCTAGGTTCAGTGTATGTGTGTGGTTAGGTTTTAAACTGCCATTTCAAGGATGTTCTAATAAGCTTGGCTCTCCTTTTGCTTTAGTGTGGAAGTACTCTTGCTGAGTAACATTTGCTTATCTTACTTTGACTTGATACTGGGAAGACAGAAATGAAATGGATTTCTGAATTTGGTGAAAAAGACCAAGAAAGAGAGTATTTGGCAGCAGAGTGACAAGATCTGGGTTCAGCTTCCTGTTCTGCAAACTGATTTCTCTCTGTCTATTTGTCTGAAAATGAGGGCAACTCTCTTTTCCCCAATCATTTTTTCAGTCTAGAATCTCAAAAATGGAGGATGTCCTTGTTATGTGCACACTGCCTAACAAAAACTGACCCCAAAAAGTTGAGCTAGTGTTAAGAAGTCTTAACTTCTTGTTAAAATGGATGGCATTGCTGGGAAGTCAGTACTTCTTTGGGATTTGGTGGTGCACCTACCAAATGTCGTTACGGCTCTGATTTATTTCATAAATATATTTCCAGATAAATTCATGTGCTCACCTTTTAACAACTGCTTAATTATATACTGAGGATTTATGGGTAGCCAACACCAGCAAAAGGATCTGGCATGTGGGATAAGCGTAACCTTTGATAGAAATGTCAGCTTCTGTCAAGATCATTAAATACTTGCTTAGTCTTCTACAATGTTTTTGCTTATTTTCAGTTACTAAAATATACAACAGAACGTGCTAAATTTCTTTATCTCCCACATGGTTAAGAGAAAACTTTTGCATGCAGTGAAAGTTGTATAAGTAACTGTAGGCAGCTTGAAAAATACAGATATAAGGAAATACATTAACTAGGGACCCTAGTGCAAGGTTTTTCACTGAAAGATTACATCTTTAAGCTTAAAGTAGTGTAAACAGTGTTCTAGTCTCTTACTCATGGAACTTTCTTCTCAAACTCCTATAATTAAGCTAAAACTGAAATGGAGGCTCTAAGATGTGTGTCTATATACTTTGGCATTCTCTATTCATATTGTCTTGCCTATTGCTAAAAAGCAATCTGTAATCATAACTCTTCTTTACAGTAGGCAGTAATGAATTGCTTTATATTTGTCTTTGGATAGAAGAAAAATGTATGAATATCTGCATATTGATAAATTGGGAAAAAAGATAATGGTTAAAGACTATCACAGCTGACTTGGCATTACTGTGAAAAACACAGTCTTTTTTAATGATAGAGCAGGAGGTATAGAACTGCATTATGATTGTTAAATCCTCAATACCCCTATCAAGTCCTTTCTTTCAGGTAAGGCACTCACCCCTGTGAAGGAAAGGCAGCTGCTTTTAACAGATGATCTCCATTTGTTTATTTGCTCACATCAATTGTTCCATTCCCTACCATGAACTGAATTTTCTCTGATGCAGAAAAATTATTTTTTCTACTTTATGTAGCTGGAAAGTAGGGCAGTACTAACATTTTGGTTTCTTCACCAGCAGTAGCAAATAAATTTAATCTGGACATTTTGAGATAAAAGTCTGTTTTGCCTGTGCAAACTGCCACTGAGGTTTAGATACCATTGTTGCAAATCTTAGAGCAAACAGAACAGCTGTTTCAGTCCAGTTTAAACATGGTGAACAAGAGTGAAGCATATTAACTCCAGCTGTGTGCTGATAACAGCTGGGAAGGAAAATCACTGCAAGGGAACCCAAAGTAAATTAGCAGCCTTAGCTATCAAGAGTATGCCTCCAAGGGAGGAGCAGCACTGAAAATCTGATCATTAGAACCATGGAGAATTTAATGAGAAATTCTCATACCTACTGTCATGCTTCTGTAGAGATGCAGAGCAGGAGCTGGTGGTATTGCCTCTGAAGATTTTTGATGCAGATCTCATGCTGTACTCACACTCATGGGTAATTTTAAGATGAAGGGAAATACTGAAAGAGGGATTCTGTGCAAAGTAATGGAATTTGAGTTAGAGGAAGTATCTGCAGCTTAGTATCTCCACTTGACTTCTACTGAATTTGAGGGACTTTTAATGCAAGAAAAATTTGGGGAATATTACAGTTATTTCCATAGACTTGGTGGGATTCTCTAGTTGTCTTTGACTATACAAAGAAAATTATGGCACTGTTCAAGCTGCAGTGGGAATGGTTTCTGTGTTCGTGCACAGATGCTTTCAGAAATGTATTGCAATAGAAATAACAAAGCAAACATGTCCATTTTTCATTTTTTGGTAAAACCACATGCTCTCTGTGCTTTCCCCCTCTATCTTACTTGTTGCCTCCCCCGTCCCTTCAACAGAACCTTCATGTTCTGTTTGGGGTCTTCTAATCATTGTGTTAGAATTGTGTCTTGGGTAGGTTCTCCTAAGAACCTTGGTTACTTCAGGTGGATGTAAAAGGACTAGACTTAGATAGCTAAAGTTTTGGACAGAAGGCAGTGCAGCTGTCTGTGTGTCTCTGAAAAAAGAACATAAGGATATGAATAAAAACATTTAAATGAGGCCAGTTAGCATTGTCATAAAGTTCTTATAATGTTAACCAGCTGTTAGAGACTTGTTCTCATTCTTTTGTAGATTACATGCCTCTTATTTTGCTGAAAGTCAGTGTGCTTTATTTCTGTGTGCACAGCAAACAATTATATAATAATCCAGGTCTTCAGTTTCATGTGTGTACAATTATGAGAAAGCAGTAGTTTCTTAAAGAAGGCAATTTTGGCCTCATTCATAAAGCCTGTTTTCAAGTTAAAAGTATGGAGTATGTCGAGTGAAAAATGTAAACATGTATAGATGTATGTGAAAATAGTAGTGGATTGAAAGAGGATAGGAGAAACATGAACAAGGGAAACAGAATTAAAAACACATCTTGCAAATTACTTGACAATACCATGTCAAAACAGCTGTAAAGCTGAATAAACTCCAAAGCCCAGTGGCACACACAAATGAGGAGAATGTTAGTGTTCCCAAAAGACAGGGACCTGTCTGAGTGGATCACTGAAAGTATTTGAATGCCATATGTCATAATTTTCTCTTTGCTTGTGCTTTTATATAAAAGTGATTTTTCCCAGTGAGAGAAATCTGTTGTCTCTGATCCTTTTATGACTGAAGAAACTTTCTGATTGATCCTGGGACTGTGCACAAAAATGCAACTGCATATTAAATAGCTGATTATATTGCATTCTGATTTCCCTCACATCTACTATAGTTTGTTTAATTGTGTTTTTCAGGTTTGATAGCTGCACTGGATCACTGACTGAGGTCCCCTCTAAATTATAACACTGAAAACAATGGCAACAGAATGTATAAAAACCTGCTGTAAATTGTGTTTCTGCATGGACAAGGAAAAAAACGATCGTGAGTTCTGACATAATGGGGGTTTAATAAAATTTTGCTGTTTCGTTAGTGATGAGATTTCCCATTAATAAAATGATCGTGTTACTCCTGATAAATTTGATTTCTCTTACAACATCTGAAATTCTTTCCATACCTCTACTTGGAGATTGAACACATGCTTGTTAGTATTATGAATTGGAACTGAGAAATAACACTTGTCTGAAGTCTGCTCTTTGCAGTCTAGAATACTGTCCAAAAAAGCCAGCTTTTTTACCCAAGGTTGTGTAAAGGCCCTTATCTTTCAGACTCTCAGAACCTGAATGTGTTTTCCTTTTTCTTTTTTTTTTTTCTTTTTACTCTGTGGATATTTTTAACTCTGTTAGGATTTTCCTTGGTGTCTTATTTGTTTGAAGAACTCTTCTCTGATAGAAGTGTAGCTCTTGTGAAAATTCACTTAAGGAGAAGGTAGCTATAAATATAGAAGCTTGAGCAACAAAGAGTTTGGATCAGTACAAGTGTCAGGAGGATGAATATCTTTTCCTGGTGCTAATCCTGAATGCTGTAAAACTGAATACTAGCAGCTGTAATGTATCAAGCAGAGATACTATTAAATAAAAGAGATCTCTTCTTAGCATTGTTCAAAAATTAATGCACATGTGTACTGTCTGTCTTGCTCTTTATTTTTAGCAGTTTCCATGGTGCAGGAATCTGAAGCAGTAGCTGCAAGCAAGCCAACTATTGTGGAGCAGCCTCCATTGTCTTCTGTGTCAGTAAAGCGTCAAGTTGGCTGTTCTGAGGATTATTTGCTTTCCAAACTGCCCCTGGATGGTCAGGAGGTACCATTTGTGGTCCCTCCATTCAAACTGGCTTATGTACAGCCAAAGAACCTTCCTGGAACCTCACATGCTGGAGGGATTAAAGGTAAAATACAGACAGTATTGCCAAAATGGTTGTTTAGCTTCTGTTGCGCCTTGAACGTTGTCAAGTATTCCTGCTGAAAGCATGTTTGCAGAACTTTGCTAGAAGCCTGGTCTTATTTCAAATAATCATAGATTACGCTGAGTTGGAAGGGACACACAAGGATCATAAAGTCCATCTCCTGGTCCTGTACAGGACACCCCATGAGTCACACCATGTGCCCAAGCGCATTGTCCAAACACTTCTTAAACTCTCTCAAGCTGGTGCTGTGACCACTGCCCTGGGGAACCTGAGGATCTTGTTTCTTTTCTGGGTGTCTGGACACCCAGAGAAGTTTTGGGAAGCATATCATCCCACTATGAATCTCTGTGTCATTGTATGAATAAAACTGAGTGGGATGATTGCACACCAGTGCTCATTCTCAAAAGTAATGGAAGACACTTAAAGGAAATGGAATCTTTAGGAAGAATTTATTGAATTTATTCGAGACAAGGAAAGACCTAACATATCCTCAGTATCCATATCACTCAAGTGAAAAGAGGAGGGTGTTCTTCTTTCATGGTGAATATTCTGGTATGTTTTAACATACTAACACATCTCCCTTTTCAAATTTTGCCAATAGATGGCATGTGCCACTATCTGGCAGAATTTTTTTGTCCCTCCTATTTCCTGCTCTTTTTGCTGTTTTTTGGGTGGCCGGGGGGGGACGGACACATCCTCTGTTATGAGGTTTCATGTGATACAATTTCTTTTCTGCTTCACAACAATCTTGTACTTCACCCTCTGTTATTCCTATACTCAAACTGCCAAAATGAGGTACGTGCAATTTAGACACAGTGGCATTTTAAAAGAGTAGGATCCTGTCCCACTAACATGAGTTACAGAGCACATGCTGCTGTTAGGCTCTTAGTCCTGCCAGGAGATGCATAGAAAAAGGGAAAATTTTGGCACAGACATATCTGAACAGTTGTTTTCACTAGGATTGCTTTGCCTCAAGGACGTGATAAGCTGGTAGTGTGTTCTTAGTCCCATTGACTTTATCACCTTTCTGAAGGTGAAAAGTCTAATAAATGAAAGAAGTCAACCATATGTTGCATAACAACTAATGCAGTACTACCTAACTTTTTTGTGTTTGTGGGGGTTTATTCCCACCCTTCCCTCTTCTTCTCTGGATCTTTGCTGTTGCTTCTTTCCTGCTCCTGCAGGGCTATTACCAAACTTCTTCCCCACCCACTGCTGCATGTACCACTGGCACCACAGCCAAGCTAAGCAGCCTAGCAGAGCTGTTCAGTACACACTGGTCATTCTGTGCCACATCTTCTAGTGGGCTTTATTTGGCATGTCAGCAGCCATTAACAGGCAATTGAAGAGCAGGAGGTAGAACATGTGAGGCCTCCCCATCTCTGAGTCCCATCTCCCCACTTGCCTGCTGTTTCAGTAGCTTGTTCTTTTAAGCCCATAGTTGGATATGCTATGGAAAAGCAGGACAAGCTCCTGATAACCCCTTTCCTTACTGGGTCTAGGTTTAGGCTCTGCCTTGCTTAGTCTTGTCCTCAAGACACTGTACAGAGAAGTTCATCAAGGACTCTGAGGCATGGATGTTCTCCAGAGAGAAGAAAGATGTGTCTAACAGCCTTTAGATTAATGTTTTCCTTTTTCATGCTGTTCTTACACAATCTTAACAGTCAGGGACTTGTCTACATTGAGAATTCTGCTTCCTGATAATTTCTGAGGGGCCTGGTGTAGAGTGTCCCTTTGGGCTATAAGCTGTTAGATCTTTTGGCAGGATGACCTGACCCTTCATGATTGAGTCTCTTGAGCAAATATTTTAAATTTTTGAACAAATATTTGAAAAGCGACTCTTATGTCAAGTAGGCAGCTTTCATTTTTCTTTCCATATATAAATATTATTTTTTTAAGTACAGCTTTAAGCCACATCAGTTGTGTTTAAAAATGCAGTGTTTACTTTTTAGGGAGATTTACTAAATAGAGTGAAGTGTGCTGTCATTATATTTTTGCATTATCCAAAGCACCAGCATACTCAAAAAATATATTCAGAGTACTTTTTTCTTAGACCACTGTTAAATATCTGTAGAAGTCCAAGTCCTGCTCTCAGTTCCTCACCATTTTCTGTGCATGTCTGGCCATTTTCCTTTAGTGAAACAAGACATGCTCAGTGTTAGCTTTTGGCAACCCTTCTGAAAGCAATTTAGTTCTGGCAGCCTTTCTCTTCAGTGCTCACAGAAGTAAGCTAGCAGGAAAAAGTGTGCTCCTGGTCTGGAACACTGGATTTTCCATCATCTGCTGTGTAGCAATTCTTTGTGGCCTCACTTTTAGCGTTCATCCTGGTTTACGTTGTGCTCAAGCCCATTGTGGTTAAGTTCTTGCTGTATCACCTCCCATGTTTCATCTCAGTGTTTTAGTTTTTTACTTTACTGACACATTCAGGAGAGCACTTTTGAGCAGTGGTAGTTTGCCTCTTATGGTGCAAGACACTTGCAGAACTGAAGGCACTTTATTGCGGGGTAAAGAACTTTTTAAGAGGTAGGTTGAAGTCCAGGGAAGTGAAGTGAAGGAAGCAAATGTCAGAGTTTGGCAGAACCTAGATCACCCTACTCTCTAATGTGCTGTTACATATGGCTTCTTTTCAGTCCAGCCAGTAAAGAACACTACAGCAGTGTTCTTCACTGTTTTGCTGACCAAGGCATACATGTTTTTTCTGAAATTATCATGGGCTGAGTAAAGGGCTGGGATTCAAGAAGTCTCTGATATGTCTACTTATGCCTCAGTCAACAATTCAAGTAATTTTGGATCAGTGATTTTACTATGGAAAGACTTGCCATGGAGAGTAGATAAGGAGACTGCAGTCACAAGCTGCATTATCTTTCAGTACAAGATCTTCCTGGAAGTCTGAGGGTTCATTAGTTCAGCAAGAATATGCTGGAGGTAGGTAATGAAATAATTTTGAGGTTTTCTGTACACAGAGTGCTACTTTTCCTGTTAACTTCTGTCTTGCTGTCTGTCTTTAACAGCGTTCTGTATTTAACTAATTAGGCATTTACTACAAAACCCCAAGAGAGGGTATGCATAGTTTTTTACAGCCAATTTACTTCCAGTGTTTGCTCACACACTGTGGAAACCTGACAGAATGTGAATGTGTGTTTTCTTTTTCTTTACCCCCCCCCACCCCCCCCTTTACCCAAAGTAGATAATATTGAAATACTTTGTCCTTTGCCCTGAAGGCATTCTGCCTGCCTTATGTAGCCAGGCAGCATGTGTTATGTCTGGAACTCTTGCATTTGATGTTTACTTGTGCTCCACAGAGTCAGCCAGAGCCTCGTTTGGTGGCCGGAAGGCAGAACTGCACAGTGTGTACCAGTGGCCCTGCTATGATGTGTACAACCCCTTCTATCTGGAGCATCGCGTTTCGCCAGATCTCATCAGGCGCTTCCAAGCAAAATCAGATAGCAGGAAATTATATGGATCAGGTGAGAAGGACCACACTCTTGCTTCTCTGTCTTCCTCCCTTTTTCAGGGTTTATATGTAAGAGGAATAAAAGCCATTAGTCTACAGACTGTTTGGTTATAGCAGTTCCCAAGCTGGTTGTTGTGCTATGGACACTCCTTGGCTCGTGAATAAGCAGAGCTGGCTCTGCAGATCCAATTTTCAGCTTCAATGTTACTTTTTGTCTTTTAGGGGCTTAACGATGCTTGCGTGCATCACACAAAGGTAGAGAAATTGGCAAAGTGAGATACCATAGCTGCCTCTGATCCAGACCAGGATGCAGTACTGGAGATTTCAACTACCAGTAGGAGAAGTGAGGGAGATGGAAAAAGGAAGCCAGGCAGTATGTTGAGTATTGAATAGGAGGAGTGCCTGAGGAGTACATATGTGGGGAGAGGAACAAGCACCAAAAACACGTTCAGGAGCAGATGATAAGAATGGGTGCAAAATGGGGCATGATGCTATATCCTGACTTTTTTGTAGTTTGCTTTTGAAGTTACAGCAATGTCCCTACTTTTCAGTGTGTGAATGACGGAGGGCTGTGAGATTAGATTAAAATGTGATGGAATGTTTTCAGTATAAAAGTTTAGATAGAAAATGTTTGGCTACCTAGGTAAAAATTTTCTTCTGTACTATTCATTTGTGTTAGTTTCCTATAATGGATGCTGTTCACACTGAAGTAAATTATTAGTTGTTACTTGTGATTGCTGAGGCAAATGCATTCAGAAAACTCAAACACTCCAGGAAAGGCAGATGCTCTCCATGAAATTGGCAGCTGGCAATAACTCACATTTTTAAAGATGTTTTATTTAGAATGGTCTAGCATTCTTATTTTCAGCTGGGGGAAAATGTCTGTGTCCTGTTTTAAAATAATACCGAATCACCATAGAGACTACATGAAAAGACTATTCCATGTATTTTTTTAAGAGAACAAACCACACGTACAATTTTAACAGCCTTTAACACATATGGTTTTACCAGGCTTTGTAAGCACCTGTGGTGGGAGCCAAATGGATTTTATTAAACTGTCTTGAGCATCTTCCCTTCAGTTCATCGTCTCTTTTTCCATTTTTATTCAAGAGAAGTGAACACATGACTCGTTTTGTCTTAGTAAGTTTAAAGACAAGAAAAGTAATTCTAGTGTGCCTAGAGTACAGTTCTAAAATGCCTTTTTCCTCCAGAGTTTTTTGACAGCTGTTTCAGAACTTAGAACTTCATGTGCATCTATAGACTATTAAAGCAAAACTCTAAGCCAAGTTTGTCACAGTGAGTTATAATATTTCTCATGTGTGTGGGTTTAGAACTACAGAATGTGTTCATTTAGAAGGCACAACATTAAATTCTTTAATTTTAGTGTGAAGCCCCTTCTCTTCATCTTTAAAAAAAATACTCCACACAAACAAACTGAAAAGTAAATTCATTCATGTTTTTTCTGAAATTCTACTTATTATTGGTAAACAACACATTTTTATGATTAAAATATTTCTGCTTTTCTGTATTTTACAGTCACCTTTTCTGTATAAAAATTTAATTTTTTTAAATTACAAATTTAGTTTTTTTGAAAAAGACACCATCTCTTCACCCTTGCCCCATCCCCGTGTTCCTGAAAAATGTTACTAGAAACAGCTGATCATACTGTCGCAACAATTTTGGTCATTTGTAATCTATAGGACTGAGCAGATAATATCCAGCAGTTTGTGGAAGTTATTCTTATTTGGGTTTTTTCCCTAGCAATGATGCTAACGTGATTTTTATTGTTCTCATTGTCTTACTAGTTAGTGATTTAAGACCCAGTGCTTTGCCTGGACCCCCTGATGTAAGTCGCTCGATGTTCGATCTCAGGAGCCCACCCCACCGATTCATGAAGGTGAGCTCCCCTTGTAACCAAGGTTATACTGAAAACTCACCTTACGCACTGCATCTGTTCCTGCTGCATGATGCCTCCAAAGTAAACATCATTGCAGGGCATTGCAGTGCACGCTGGGAGGGCCAGAGGGAGAATTTCAACATCTTGACCAATTTCAAGAGGCTTTTTCCTGGTGTCTCCTCTGACATTGGCTGTTCTGGCCCAGCAGGGCTGTTGAGAAACCCAAGTAGGCTGTTCAACAGGACAGACAACCTGTCATGGTTCATCGTCTTGTGGTTTCTCCCATCAGCTGAGAAGTGGAACACTGGAAGTTTCCATTGACAAAAACCACTGAGTTTATTTATTTCTTCTATAATAATCATGTCAATTATATATTTCATATGTAATGAAGTTGTGTATGTGTATATATATATTCATGGGCAAAACCAAATAATCTTTGCTGGTCAAATGGGTCCTCTATTAGCTCAGTGTATCAAAACAGTAATTGCATGCTGCTGGATCAAGAAACTAGTAAGGAATGAGGCAATTACTTGAAATTGAGTGTTTTGTGTTCGTTATATCTTGTCTGATGGTATAATCTCTGCTGCTCTGCTTCCTTTTTTTCTGTCCCTAGAGATATGATTCAGTTTCCAGTGTACCTAGCAGTACCTCTTCCAGGAAGGATTCACAAGGCAGTAACAGGAGTCTGGGTAATGTTTTTTCTGTTTAACTTGTAATGAAATACTTCCCTCTGCACATGAAATATCAAGCTGTTTCTACTCTGCTGTTGATTTTTTGCTTGGTTTGGGGTTTTTTTGAGATGAGCCTGACTAGCAGGTCAGTTGGAGATGACTTGGCAATTTGAAATTAAGGGTTTTGGACTTGCACTGTCCTGTTGTCTGGAGATTGAGCAAATGAGACTTTGAGAAGCTCTCATGCTTTTGAGAAATTCATGCTTGAATTTACTACCCAAGTGAACTAAGAAATTTAAAAGTGAGCTAACAGTCACCATGTTAGGGTAGAATGCAGCACTAGGTCCCAGGTGTAGTCCTTTTTTCATGTATCAGTATTTTTCTGTGTGAAGTGCCTGAAATCCAATGCCCATATTGCACTGGTAATTAAACAAGAATATTGCATGTAAACCTGGTATCCCTATTTATGAAAGAATGCTGAAGAAATGGAGATATAGCAAAATAAACCCTGAAAAATTAATCAAGTCACCCTGCTGTGAGTCAAAGTTTGACCCAGTCTCCTTCCAAAAGAAGACCGAGATAATGACCTTATTCCAGTCATGACAGAGAAATGCTGGATATTAAATGGCTCTTCTGGCTTGGAGAAGCATAATATTAAAATGTTTACTAGATTGGAATTGAAATTTGAGAAAGATGAAAGTGAAATTCATAAACTTAACAGTGAAAGAGATTAAGGGAAGTGATAGGATATAAATGTGTTCTGGGCGTCTCAGGAACATGGTTTTTTCTTTCTAAAAGGTGCTTGAGTGTAGCACAAGTTATTAAATGCAGTAAAGATAACCCAGGCACATGGTGTGATTCTTGGTGTGGCCTCCTGTGCAGGGCCAGAAGTTGGACTTCTGTGGTCCTTGCAGGTCCCTTCCAACTCAGGATATTCTATGATTACATAATTCTGTTCCATGAAATGTGAAGGCTTTTAGCCATGCAGAAGGTCAGGTTACTGGACTTGGTGGATACTTTGTCCTTGAAATGTAGCTGTTAAAATATTTCAAACTTATTTTGACTGAAGTTTACAAAGATAAGCAGTCCACCTACTAATGAGTACCCTTATTTCTGGGGTGAACTTCTAAGATACTGCATTACTTCTAAAAATATGAATTGCCTTTCTTCCATAGATACTATTACATTATCAGGTGATGAGCGAGACTTTGGAAGACTGAATGTGAAGTTGTGTTATGTTTCTTCTGTAGAACAGATTTGGATCACAGTTCTACATGTAAGCAAATACAAATAAGTTGGTTGTTTATTTAAATAATGACTATTTAATAACCAATGACTATTCTGCTGTACTTAGTGGCAGTTGTCATAAAATTTGTCTCTCTGTTACTTCAGTGAATACTTTTAGGAAAAAAATTAAATTATTTGTTAAATCACAGGTAGCTTCCTGAGGCATTTTTGTCAGCAAATGTGATGCTGTTATGCTGGTTGTTTTATATACTTCCAGGAACTGTGAATAATTTTCAGGCAATGGAACTCTGAGTAGACAGAAACCTTGTAACTGCATCAAATTGTAAGTCTTGCATTGTCTAAACTGTCTGTTTTCACTATTGCAGTGCAAAGACCTGAGCTGGCCTTCCAGCTGTGGGGAAAATCCTCGTATCTGTGTTAAGGGAATTCTCACACTGCCCAAGCCAGTGCATTTCAAATCTTCTGCCAAGGAGGGCTGCAATGTAAGTAGAGGCATGAAAAATATTGAGAAATATTTTTCTCCACAAAAAATGAATGTGACATGTAAATGAATTTTTTAAATAGACCAAACATCCACTCCTGTGCCATATTTGCTGTGGTAACTGCCCAGGTGTTTTACTTCCCCCAACTTCTCAAAATCCTATTAAAAGCCTTATTCCACTTCTTCCCTGTATATCCTGTCTTGCACTGTGCTCTTGCCTTCTGTCTCTCACAAGCTGGCAGGACAGATATGCTCATAGCAGACTGAACCATGAGCTGCTGGCCATGGCACCTCCGTGGTGGGGGACAAGAGGAGGACTGGGCATACCTGTAGGTGCACACTCATCCCAGGGAAGGCAGCTGAGGTACTGCCTCTCATCTGGCAGGAAACAATTTGTCTCTACAGAAAATAGTCAAAATTGGTCACCTGGGACAAGATTCCTGATAGTGTCAGTAAAGGAATATTAAGGAGGTGGAAGGTAAAGCGAGGTAAATCTCCCATAATGTGAGCCAAAGGTGAAAGAAAATAAGATTAGCTGGAGAGACTGTAGCAAAAAGCTAGACAATCTGCTATGACAATGTGTGTGTGCTGTTGTAAAGCTCCAGAAGAGGTGGCCATGGCTTGTTATGGTAGTGAAAAATAATCCAGAATTTCAGCCCTGCCAGGGTCTGACAACGTGGGGGTGAGTGTGTGGATTTTGCAGTATAAAAGCACACTTTTCCATGGCAGTTTAAAGTGGTAGTCAGGAGCAGTGGCTGTACAACCAGGATGCCTTGGTTTCTAGGATTTGGGCTCAGTGGGATTCTCTTAAAATGATGATGTTACCCATCTGTTTTTCTTTCTAGGACATTGAATTTATGGAAACTTTTGTTTTTGCTATTAAACTGCAAAGCCTGCAGGCTGTCAAATTGGTATTTAAAATCCAGACACAGACTCCCAGGAAAAAAACTATTGGAGAATGTTCTTTGGCACTGCGGGAGCTGAGCTCACAGGAGTCAAATCATTGGCTGGATATATCTCCTCCTTCCAAAGCACCTGTAAGTGCCAATACTGTGAAAGTATGTTCTTATCTCAGCTAGAAAGGGTTGCTGGAAATGAAAGTAAAATAATTCAGTAGTAAAAACTAGAGGGGTTCCTTTTTTTTCTTTTTTTTTTCCCCTTTACTCTACTTCCTTGGAGAAAGGCATTTTGATGGGGAAAAAATGCAGACTTTTGAACTCTGCACATAGCTGTTGTGGTCATAAACTGCAGAGGTTTCTAGGAAAAGCTCTTCCACACCATGGCTCACAGCTTGAAGGAGGGACATTCTGGGGAAATGTTCAGCAAAGAACACCGGGTAATTGTCTTTTCTGACCAAAAAGCATCAGAAGATCCTTAGGACTCACAGCAGGACCTCAGAGCAAATGGAATCTGCTTTTGTTATGGAAGGAAAGTGCTGAGATCTTCAGTGGTCTGAAACAGTAGAGACAGCCATATATTTAAAGTTCAGATTGTATGCTGTGAAGTAATAATTCAGACAGTTTATTTCCATTAGTGTAATAAGAAGCAGGTGGTTTTCCCAGTGGGATTTCCTTTCCCCTTACCCTCACTTTGTTTGTTTCTTTTATAGATTGTGTCTAGACATTTGTATTTTCAACAAATTAAACTTGAATTAGTAATTCAGAAGTAAATTTTATTTAAGTGTGTCTGAGTAAGATGAATGATACCCTTGTTTTCTAACATAAGTTACAGTTGACATTTTTTCATTCTAATGTGAATAGCCATATTGCTTCAAAAGCAGTAAGCTAAGTGACAGAGGAAGCTGATTTAGAAAGCATTTCATCTCAACATAAATTTCTGAATCGTCTCATAGTTTCTCAGTCTCTGTTGGCTTTCATTACCATTACATTGAAGAGCCCTCCAGACACTCTGGGGATTCATCCCCGTGGTACCCTGTGAGGCAGCAAACCCTACCCTCTCTACCAATAGAAAGCCAAAGCGCAGAGTTGACTTAGTGGCTTCCTCTCAGGCTTACACAGAAATTTTGTGGCTGAACTACAAAGAGAATTCAGGTCTCTTTGATGAACTGGCGCCTGAATTTTCTTTATCTAACCTGTTGCTCTTTTGCTTTGTGCATTTTGGTTCACTGAAGTGCATTAAAACTCAGAGGAAACAAAGACTAGCAGAGTCCATTTAAATGAAGTCTGTCAGGGAAGGTGGGTCTCCATTGGCCTTTTCCTGCTGCTCTTGCAGTGTTCTGAGGACATTAGAGTGTGACAGGAGAGCAAAAAGGATGATTCAGTACAACTTTGCCACTGCCAAAAATTCTAAAAATCCCCCCAAGAATCAGACTGGAGATCTTGATATATACACTGTGTGTGTGGCAGTGGTGTATGTGTGTAGGCACGTAAAAACACGAGTACTTTCATAACACAGGAAACTACGCAGCATGCAGTCACCCTAAACACTCATGACATTAAGTGACAGGGCCTTGTATCCATGGAAAACGTTGCTTTTATCTCCATACTGCAAAATTCAGAAGTGTAGAAGAGGAACTCCGAAGCTTTTTGTGTGAGTGGAGCTTACCTGCCCTCTCATTTCCACACCCAGACTTAGTGAAGTTGCAATGGCTCGTTTGGTTTCCCCTGTATGTGTCTGCTCTTACCACTGCAAAATGTGTACCAGGTAAGAACTGAGGACCAGGTGATTTGGCCAGTGTCCCTGGCTGCAGCCTACGAGGGCCATATGTGCAGCACACATAAGCATCTCATCAGTGGAGCACGTATACTTCAGCTACGACAAGTGCAAGTTGCACACTTACTGTGCCTCTGCAGGCTCTGTATACAGCACATGCTTATATTTCTGCCCAGGAAATCCCAGATAGAAATGTGGGAGCCCAACATATGACAAAATTCCTGTGTTTCCTGAGTTTATAAGTAATTTAATCCAGAGGTTATGACAACATTCTTCTGCTTGTAGGTGTGCCGTGCAGAACTTCAAATAGGAACTTGTTTTCAAGCAATAAACAGGAGGATACAGTTACAGATTCTTGAAGCACAAAACCTTCCTGTTTCATCTACACCACTGTCTTCACGTAAGTTACATTAGCTGTTTCATGCCTCCTGTCTGAAAGCATTTGTAACAGGTAAACTGCTGCTCAAATGGGTTGGCAATCCATAACATTCTTTGCAAGCCTCAGACTAACGTATTGTGTGGTAGATTTCCATTGCCAAGGCTTGTTTCCCCAGATGTCTTATTTGATTACATTTTGTTTGGTTTGAAGATATGTGTTTATGTATTTTGGAAGATTTTTATCCCAGTATTAATCCTGACATACAAGAGCATTAGCCTGCACTTGCTGTTTGGATACTGTGTTAATCAGTCCAATATTACTGAACATACTCTGTTTGTGTGACTAGTCAGGAAAGCTATTGTAGAGTTCTTTTGGCCAGACTTCTGAGAAATTGAAGCAATTTGAAGCATACATATGGATCTTGTTGGTTGCTTTTTGGGTGTGTTGTGAGTAACCCTTTGTGTGCTATGCCTTTTCCCTTCCCTTTTTTGTTAGATTTCTTTGTGAAAGTTGGAATGTTCAGTACAGAAGGGATCATCTATAAAAAGAAGACTCATCTTCTGAAGTCCACTAATGGCCAAGTGAAGTGGGGAGAAATGATGGTTTTTCCAGTTAGCCAAGCAGAACAAGGAATTAGCTTCCTCATCAAGCTCTACAGCAAAAGCTCAGTGAGAAGAAAACACTTCCTAGGACAGGTTGGTTTCTACTAAATAGCCTGACATCCTTTACTTAAAATCCAGTTCCACAGGTTTCTTGGTATGAATTTTAAAATACTTTAAATGAGGTGACATATGAAAAATAGTGTTCTACTAAACTCTTCTGTATGTAATCCAAGCAAAAATGGTACTGGAGTCATAAACATGGACCAGCATGAGAATGGGAGTTGATACTTGACTTTTCTTTCAAAAAGAAATCTTAAAGTCAGTTTTGTGTGGAGTATTTATGTGACAGATTCCTTCCAAGAAATATAGGATCTCCTGGTAGCCTTTAGCTTTCTAAAGAAAAACATAGCACCCACAGGAGCTCCATAACCTACCATGTCCTGTACAGCAAGGGGGTGTTGGCTTACCTTAACAATACACTCACAACAGAGGTGTGTAAAAGGAAGTATCAACAACTGCAACGAGACTCCTTTCCTGGGTAAAACAATGCTGAAATCAGTACAATAGTCTTTGTATGATCAAGTATTAATATAAATGTCCAGACACAAAATATTTTTAGCTTGCTTTTTAGTTAACAGACACAACTTCAGTAGCATCTCTTTGAAAGCATTTGTGTGATCATATTTATTTAACCACCATAATACTTAGTGGTCTGGTTTCATTATTCTCTCCATCCTCTTCCCCTTCTTGTTCTACTTCACCATCATCCTGTCCTTTCTGTCTCTTCTTCTTGGTATCGTGAGCCATGGATGTTTTTAATGTCTTTCCTGACCCAGTTAGGTGCAGTAACAGAATTTTAGTAAATGCATAAATTAATAATGTAGACTTGATTTTGAGACCCCCAGCTGTAATGTCCCAAGTCAGATGGAGGACAGTGCTGTCCTCCGGTACAAAAAAATTATACTGTCCTATTGTGGTGATTTGTTTTGTGCCTGCTGAAGACACGCAGCTACAGGAGATGCTCATGTACTATAAGACATGGAAATGATGTGCAGCAAGAGTTATGTGAAGTTCCTCCATGTTTTGTAACCTCATGTTGCCCATGTCCCATCTTCCTGTTGGTGGATTTAGCTTTGAAATAGGAAAAGGAAAAAATTGTTCTTGGCTGTACTGCCTTGGGGGGAAAATAACTAAGCATGATTTTGCAGTTGTCTAGCAATATGTGAAGTAATCTCAATCTGATGAGTTACAATTAATTGTGGATCTTATTTTTATGGGAGGAAAGCTTGTGCTCCTCAGAGGTTATTTGGAAGAGATATGGTTTCAGCTCATGAAGGTAGACATTGCTACATAACACATGAAGACATAAAATATGGCTCAGGGAAAAATGTACTTTGAGAAATTGGCTGGATAGCTGGAAAAAAATGAATATATAGCTGCATCTATTAACTTTATTCTTCAGAGAATGGTGTTTAATTGGATGCTGTTCTAAGCAGACAATACTTAGATTAGGCTGCTTTTACAGGCATGTCTTTAATCATGAGTAAGATGTACATTGACTCTCTGTGGATGAAACATCAGCTGTCTGTGGTATTCTGGAAGACATTATTCTCACTTCTTGAGGACTCATACCCCAGCAGTATAGGCTAAATGTACTTCATGGTCAAGGTTTCTGAGAAGTCTTAAAAGGACTCATTCTTGGAAGACTTGAGGAAATAGAGTCCTGTAAATAATGTTACCTACTTATATAAGCAGAATTCTTTTGGCAATGGAGACTGGTGATAATGTTAAGGGGGAAAATTTCCTACTTGTACTTCATTTCCTCATTTAATGGCCACTATCCACTAACTGAATACTGAGAAGAAATGGACTCTTACTACGTGACTATGTGTGGTATGGGCATGTTAGTAACCTCTGTGGAATGCAGGTTTGGCCCTGGCTTTGGGAGTGTGCAATTTTAAATGCTCATGAAAATGCTGGACAGCTCGTGCCGGATGCTGCGTGGCTTGGAGCCAACTGAGTCCTAACACACAGAGCCACCGCTGGCCTGGGGAGCCCCTGACCCCAGCATGTGCATTTGAATACAGCAAGGAATGCTTCACTCAAAACATCATATTGAGTACAGAAACATTATTATGTAGTGGGTTCTCTATTAGTAATAGTTCTCTATAAACTATTTTAGAGGCTAAATTTAAACATAGACTCCTTGTGTTCCCAGCTGAAAGCCAAAATGTTAGGACTAGCAGAACTGTATTTGTTGCTGTTATGCTTTGGTCACAGACTATATGTTGTCTCTTGTTCTACAGTTTCATGGTATTTATTTGGAACTAATAAATGCTGAATTTTGTTATATCAGGTAAACTCATTTTTTTTTTTCCCTTTATGCAGATCTGGTTAAGTTCTGACAGCAGCCACAGTGAAGCAGTAGAGCAGTGGAAAGAAACCATTGCAAACCCTGAAAAAGTTGTTGTTAAATGGTACAGCATTGGTCCATCTTGAAGACTGGAGATGAAATTCAGAAATAATTTTTCTACAGAAATTATTATGCTGTCTAAAATAGTATGACTTTGAAGAAAGATATTGTCTATGCAAGTTCTACAGAAGTTCTCCATTGCATCATGCCTCTATGGAAACAGGGAAATTTCAGTTTCATCAAGAGAAATACTGGCTAAATACTATTAAAAAGAGGACTTAGGAACTGGAAGAAGTGCTCATTTGATTTCACAAAATCCACCTTGCAAAAAAGATGTTTGCCCCCTTTTGGACTTCATAAAAGCACAGAAATTCAGTCTGGGAGAGAAGCAGCTTGAATCAACTCTGTTTCACTAGCCGCTGACATTGTGCCCATCTGCAGTGTTCTTTGGCAGACTCCAAACTCCAGATTATGGGTCATGTCGGTGGCTTAATTCTGGGTAACTGTGAGCCTCTGGGGTTGTTGACACCATTTGATCAGAATAACATGTGCCTGAGCACAGAACTGGGGCAGCTGGGAAGTCCGCAGCATAAATATAGAGAGATGTGAACAATGGAGTTGCCTTGAAACAAAGAACTTTTAATGTTAAAATAACAAACATAGAAACCACATGGTAAAAGGGGAAACCTCCAAAGACCTCAAAACGCAGAAAGCACAGAGGTATATAGATGGGCTGGAGGGTACAGGCTGCAATCAATAACGAGGATAAGGAACAGAACCATATATGTAGCTGGCCATTAGCCAACCATCTATCGAAACCAAGAACACCTTGTTTGTAACAAACTGGTTAACATGTTAGTTCCCATGAGAAAACTCTTCCTTCTATTCTCTCGCCACTCTGTCAAAGGATGTCCTTCCTCCTAGCTAGGTATCTCCCAGGGTTTGAAGCTCTCTGCACCTGCAAGTGAAGCCAGCTCCCTGTCCGCACCCCCCAGTTTCCACAGGGAAGCTGTGGCAGCAGGAGAAAGCATAAAAGGAAATATACAATAAGGCAGTACCCACGGGCTTTTCTAATCTCCATTTTGGATGAAGCGTTGTTCAGAAGGCTGTAGCTTGAGCTTGCCCCCATCCTTTTCTCAAAACAGAGATATGAAAAGATAAAAATTCCTCTGACTTAGTGATTTTTACAAGAGGGGCCCTCCAGACTTGTTCTGTTTGGCTAATTCTGTCTGGAATCAATGGAATAGTACAAAGAGGCAATGACCCTGCCTAGGATCAGAGCCAGTATTTTCAGATTGCTTTCTTATATAGAATAATTATATGTAAACCACTTTCTATCTAGTCAACATGCTCTAGCATTTGCTTACATTGCCAAAACCCAGGCTAACATGTACAAAGGAGTAAGCAAAGATTTACTGACTTATGTGCTTTTTGATGTTAATGAAAATGGAGCATTGTAAGGGATTCAGACTTTGTTTAAAGGATGGGCTGCTACTACAGAAGTATTTGTTACATGTCTAGGATGCTAAAAAATAATGTGTGGGAGTATGTTTTTATTACTTGTTTCTAGTAAGAAGAAATTACCATATTTTTAATTGCAAACTGTATTTTTCCAGCAAAATCTTAAGATTATATTTTCTGTTAGTTCCCATATTTTCAGGTGTTTTTTCAAAGTTAATTTTAAGGGGGGGAAAATACCAAGTATATAATTGATAATGTATTAATCTAAAAGCACAGACCTCTTTGCACTACTTCAACTACCTGATTAAAAAATACATACATATCTCATTAACTCCACTGCTTACATATTTACTGTTGGCTGTCTGGGCTGTACAAATATGTATGTTTGTATACATGCTGAATAAATCTACTTTTCTTCATAAATTGGATCTGATTCCACCATCTGCAGGAACTAGAGTGGCAGTGAGAGCACTCACTGCTGGAAGGCAAAGGAACATAAGGAGCAGAAAAAATGCTGGAACAGGAAAGCACATCCTATTCAAGCATACAGCTCAGAGCATCTTTATTTCAAGTTTTTTTTCTTTGAGTGGCAGGAAAAAATGGAATCACTTAGATTTTTTTTTTTTCCACTGGTTGATAATTGAAATTTTGAAACTTCAACCATCCAGATTGTTGTTGGAATTTAATATTTTGAAAACAGAAGGCTTTTCACAGACTTGTAGAGGTTCTGCTTTTTGACCAGTCATTCTAAAAGAACTGAAAAAAGGTTTTGCATGTTACTTGGAGAACAAATGTTAGTTCTAGCTCTAACTCTTTGCAAAGCTTCCATTAGCCCCAGAGGATCTTGACTGACACTGATAATTTTCAGCCAGTTAAAACAGTTGGGAGGAGCCTGGCCTGCCGGGTAAAATGGAAAAAGGAAGTGGGCTGAACTGGTATTTTTGGAGTATCTTTATTTGAGTACATGGATTTTTATTTTTTTTATTCATTGTGGCTGAGTATTTTACTCATTGTGGCAATAAACAAAAGTGCAAACTAACTGTTTCCTGATGCAGAATGCTGTACTGTTTAAAAGAGAGGACAGGGAATATCCCAGTGTTTTGTAGACTTCAATTACCACAGCAGTGGTTCTACAGAATTTGCCAACTCAGTGGATGCTGTATAAAATTATTTCTGGGGCTGTTTTAGGACACTTACCCTTCTAAAGACCTAACTAGTCTCTCTCTCTCTCTCTCTCTCTCTTTTTTTCCCCCTATGTTAATATTTAATCTATATGTTTATAATAAAAACTGTGAACAGCAAGTATTCCCTTTTTTTTCCCCAATTATTTATACTAATGTTTAGCAGCATCTCAATGTGAGGTTCAATTCCTACTTTTTTCTCTGAGAAAACAAACACTGTTTCATGTAGTGCTGTCTGCAGGAGAGTTAACTGCTGACACATGGAGGAGATCCATAAGGTTTCTCTGTGCAAGATGCACGCAGGTACTGCAGCACTCTGAAGAACTGCTCTGAGGCACTGCTTCATCCTGTGCTCATTCCCAGGCTTTGATGTGTTCTGCAATAGTGTGCATTCATGTAAGAATTCTGTGAGTTAACAGTTGACATGCAAGAAGAAGGAAAAAGCGGTGTCCTGGGACACTCTTCTAATGGTCACAGCTGTATGTTGTCCCTGTAAAGCATCCTCAGCCACTATTTTGATTGGTATGTTTAAGTTTACTGTCACTGAAAATACTGTTAAAAGCTATTTTGTCAGTTCACTTTATTTGTAGACAAAAGGCACACGTGGTTTATAGTTGGATTTGCTCTTGCTTTTGTTAGTGACTCACCCAGTTTCCTAACTTAAAACAATTCTCATGAGAACAGCAGAGTTTCAGACCTGCACCAGTTTTATTTTGCTCAGCTCCCAAATGGATGTGGATGAATGAGAAGAACAGTTATGATCTTATAATAAATGTTATCCATACAGAGATCTGAGCCTGCATAGTTAGAAACCAACCATAGACTAAACTTTGATAGATATCAGATTTTCCAAAAAGTGTATGTATAATTTCACTGGTTAATCAAACAATCCTGTTTTATTTATTTGTGACTAAAAGCATTCTGTATGTAAACAAGGTCAACAAATTTATTTTTCAATTTTTTATGTCTCAGGGACACACCATGGCATTCTCTTTAAGGAAAAAAATGTGAGATTCTACCACAGAAGATGAGTGGGTTTAACAATTTGTAAACCACATTATCATGCAATGTTGCTTGGAAAATAATTGTATTTGATCTTATGTGATCACAACATAGATAGAGCCATGCTGTTAAATCCATTAGGCATCTCTAGTTTTTCCTTTTGTTGGCAGAACATCTGTGTAAAAACAAAAGGTGATTTTGTAAGCATTCAATTAAGTACATATGCTGTTTGACTCAAAAATTGTTTACTGATGAAAGTTCCCTTTAGAGCTATGAGTTGATTTTGCAGCCAAAACACAAGCTTATCTAGAAGTTTGGGGCAGGGTTGTCCCACATCTTATTTTCATCCTGCCAACATATATATGACATGGCTGCACAGTTGTGGAAAGCTTGGCATTTATCACCCTGGACAAGATATACCCTCCTTATTTTTCCAGCTTCTGCTGCAAAATTACATCACCATGTAAATACAGCCCTGTACATGATCTCATGCTTGGTACATGGAAAAAGCCATCACTAAAATCAGCACCATGTTTCACAAACACTGCTCCAGCACATGTACATTCTTTTGTCTAGCTTGCACTGAGGAACAGGCCATTGTCTCTCAGTCCATGGCAGAACTCCCACTGTGTTCAGCAGAAGCAACCAGTCTTCAAACCTGATTTAGTGATAATATGACTTATCTAGCAAAAGATTGCACACAGGGTTTTTTTTATCTGTTTTTAAAATAGATTAAAATCTCTTCACACTGATGTTTCTGTAGAAACTGAATTTCATGAAAGTGGATCTGCATATCTTAATGTAATGCAAGCCTTCCCACAGATTTCAGACTCTTTAAAATAAACCCTCTGTGCTTATTCTTTTCCCATATTCAAGCATACAGTTTTTTCCTTCCTTTGACTGGACTGTAGGCTGCTCTTCTCCCTCAGCATAAACAAATCTTTAAACAAGTCTGCTCTTTGCAATTAAGTTTCTGCATTTCTAGTAATGTTTCCCCCTTCTTTACCTAGTACTGGAACCAGCATTATACACGTGTAACTTGCTGTTTAAAGAACTAGCTACAGGCAGAAGCCTTTCACCTTAGGGTTTGGCTTCTGTCTGATGCTCTATGTCTTAGCTACCTTTGTTCACAGCTTCAATGTTATGGTTCTTTTGGTGCTACCCAAATGTCTGTATTGTCTAATTCCATTGAATACAACAATGGGGCAAATTAGTTGTGATTTTTTATGTGTGCCTGGGTACCTTCATTTGCCTTTTCCTTCCTCCAAAAATTACCTTAGAAAATAATTTTGTGTGATGAGAAGGAGCAAACTGTTTGTGCTTCCAACCTTTGAGGACAGTAGTGTTATTTGACTGCCACTGCAGTGCTTTGAGAGAGAGGAAGGCTCAAGGAAGAGTCATAAAAAGCTGCACCTCCAGGTGGAGGGAAGCCTGTACCCCCTTCATGTATGAACTGGGAAACCCTCATTAGCCTGGGGCTGGAATCCCTTGTCAGATGTATATTGTATTTTTTCCCCTTATCTTGAAAAACTTTCTGGAGCTATGGAGAAGCTAGAGAAAGCTTTCCATAGGAGGAATTATATGGTTCATGTATTTCTGTGAAGCAGAAAACTAACTAAAAGATCTTGGAGGACTTTGAAAAAAAAGTAATGTGAATGAACTTCTTAGTTTTAATATAGCCAAGCTTTGTCACTTGTCATAGGAGGGGTGTGGATTCTTCCTTTGTGAAACATAGCAGAAGAAAAGGGGATGTACACTCCAGAACAGGGTTGGCTTTTCCCTGCATTGGTATCATTAGTCCTTTCAACATGAAGGTGCAACTATATATGCTTAGCTGTCTCTTTTCCTGCAGTAAGGGCAAGCTGGGTTGGGAATTGTTGAAAGGGAAGTAGTGAAGGAGGTAAAATAAAAGTAGTGCTTTTCTTTTGAAAAAAACACTGCTTTTTCAAAGCAATGCAACATGCTTGTAACTATTGACAAAGCTTTTATTTGACATAACTAAAGATAGATGCTTACGCATTTAGGTATTTGCTTAGGTTCTATCAATACTTCCTGGCATGAGACTGGATTCATCCTTGCTATTTATATAAAGCTTCATTCTGCTGTGTTCACTGACCTTTGAGCTCTAGATGTAATTATGCCTGATTTCCTATGGATTCGTCCCTCATGGCTGATTGACTTTGATGTGCAAATCAGGGTAGACTTCTGCCATCTTTTTGCTGCACATCACATTTACAGAGTTTCTGTCTCTGATGGATTTTCTCATTTCTAATAAGAGGTGAGCCTATGGCAGTTATTCTTTCACCTGGGAAACTGGGAACTGGCTCTCCTTTTTCTACCTGAATGTTCTTGGGTTTTCTTAAATCCTTTGAAGACAGAATTATCTGTGACATCTCTGCCATCAGTCAAATTTGGCTGTAATAACTAATGGGCTCAAAAATTATTGTGGACCTCGGAAGAGAAATGAGCGAAAGCAAGCTCTGCTGCTTCAGGATCCTGGGGCTTAGCTTAGTCTTCTTCTGTTCTGCCTCGGGCCAGAGAAGTTTTTCAGATCACTGCTGATCCTGATTTCAGCAATGCTTGTTCTCAAGGCAGCTCAAGCAGTCTCTCTAAAGATACATTACTTAAAGCATGGACATTTTCTCGAAACATGTCCCTCTGTATGAACAGATCAAAGCACTAGTACTATCATATTGAGCCATGCCAACTACATCAACACTTCAATAGGAATTTTGGCAGGACAAGCCATGAATCCAGTATTTGGGTGTAGATCCTCAGGTGGTGCAATGTAAACTGGACTGTGCGTGTATTCAAGCCAGCTCATCTTATCTGGGGGTCTGGACATGCAAGCCACAGAAACTACAAGCTTCCACTGAAAAAGTAAGGAGATTGTGACAGCTGTCGTTCATCTCTTGGAAAGCTTCAGTTGGGTGTATCAAGGTCTCAGAAGTGTTCAGGGCTGGAAATGCATTTTCAGCAGCTCACATGAAAATGGGAAAAAAGAACCCACACCTATAATCTGGACTGATGCAGAGTTAGTCTAGAGATCCATGATTAATGTTGTCAGTTTTAGTGGTTCCTGATTGAAATACGGCTTCATGATCAACAAGCCTTGTGCATTTGTGTCCATCTTAATAAACAGGATTCCTTGATATGACAGGGAAGAAGGTGGAAGGGAAGAATATTTACTTATCAACACTCATAAGCTGCTTGAATAGTTCTCCGAAGTTTTCTGAGCAACAAGTGGGAAGCCACTTTAACAGAAAATATTAAGATACTGAACAAAACACCCCCACAAAAACAACAAACTAATTCTTTGACACTGGCACCAAATCTGTTTCTTCATGTGATGCAACAAAGACAATCCCTTCTTGCCTTACAGAAGAGACTTAAATCAATAATTACATAAAATGCAGTGCTTATTAATTAGAATATAGTAACAGCAAATAGTTTGCTTATTCATTAAAATATTATATATCCATATCTATGTTACTAAATAACTCAGAGAGTTAAACTAGCAATAATTTTTCAGATGTTTGCTTTTTCTTCATTTGAACACCTGCATTTCTGACTTTGAGCAATGCAAATAAATTTGCCGTATTACCTCTGAGTGGGACTGAATTTCTCTCATGCAGTATTCATTCAGTAACTATCTGGCTGTCTGTATAGAATATTTAATAACTTTTAATGAATTAGATCTAAAATCTGAATTTTGGTTTATTTTTACATTACATTGCCTGTTTATCAGTATGCAGTATGCGAAATCAAAATTATATAGGTTGTTGGAAACAAGGGTGGCAAAGCATCTCCAGGAAGGGGAGGTCATGAGGGATGCAGAACTGACTACTAACTTGTAATTCCAACAAGTGCAAATAAGACTCTAGCTGATTATCCCTGGAAGTACTGTTTGAGGCTGTTCAACAGCCTGCAAAATAATGCAGTGCTTTCACTCCAAGGGTATCTGCTCTCAGAAGGTGTCTGCAGCTGTTACAAAACAATAGGAAAGACCAGAAATGTTCCATGAAGTGCTTGTGTACAGACTTCTCATTTCTGTGACTCAGTCTTTTACAGGGAGCCAACAAACATACTTGAGAATGAATCTGCTAAACCATTAGCCCAGCAATCCTCACCCTAGGGTCTAAGTTCCACTGTGCTCAGTCTTACAGGTAACTAGAACTATGCAGCAAATCTTAGTTCTAATGATAAAAATTAGAGAATTGGGGACATTAAAAAATATTACACTAACAAGAATCTGAAATGTTCTGAATCTGCAACACTTAAAGATTGCAGTAATTTCAAAGCATGCCTAGAGAAACAGGAAAGGGAGGAGCTTGGCATTTGAGTCTGGTCTCCCGAGAGCACACCTGGCATCATGGTGGTGAGGCTTTTTTCACTTCTTAACAGAGATCTTTTTTCTAATTAATGAGATTGACTGAAACCATGTATGAAACTGTCTTACAGAAATACATGGGACTGCATTACATGAAAAAAGGAAAATTATTAAATTCACATTTTTAAAAAGACAGGGTGCAGTATGTTATAATCTTTGAATTTGGAGTAGTTCATTGAGGCCCAAAGAGGAGACCAGAACACATCCTGAAACTGAGATAAGAAACTAACACTGCAAACCATAAAATACATTTGTGATAATACCACTGGAATTCGCAAAGCAGAGGTATCCAGCTCACAGAAGCTCTTATAGGTTTACTAAGGCTATGATCACATAGGTGAACTAAAATATTAGAAGAAGATTAAAGAACAAAGGCAGAAGAAAGGCAGATAACACTAATGAAGAGGTTATAGGAGAAAAACCCACGCTTCTTCTCCAGGCTGCAGCAAATGGCACAACCTAAGACAAAGTTCAGCATTTGGATGAAAGTGCAAAACCTGCAGTAGACTGGACAGCCACCCACGAGATTGCTCATGCCAGTACCGTAGGCAGAGATGAAGCAGTGACACTTCTACACCAAAGGAATTCTTTGATGTGGAAAGGTCAGGGGACCATGTTGTGACAGGTAAAACACGGAGTTCTCATGAAAGCACACAAGATACTGACTGCTATTAGACAGGGTCACAGAGTGAAAGCTAAGAAACTAACAGGACTGTGTTTCTGTTGGAAACTGGCATACAACTGCCTTGGTGTCAGAGGTAGAGATGGCAAAGAAAAAAATCCTGATATTCTGGAGTTCTGGGACCTGTCAGTTACTTGGCATCACACACACACACACACACACACACACACACACACACACAGAGACCATAGACTGGGGGATAAATGGTTTAGGCAGCAGCCTAACAGGAGATGGTCCTGCTGTTGAGTGAGTTTGTTACTGTGAATAGAAGTAAACCAGCCAAAAAAAAAATCTAACTTTCTTCAAATGCCACACCACCAAAGAGCACATTTTGCTTAGGGAGAGAGAATTTCTATGATCTCCCCCATTGAAGTTAAAATCTTTCTCTACAGCTCTCAACCTGGCAGTCATTTGCTCCCACACATATAGTCCTCACAAGCCTATGCTGAATTTTTCCACAGGAAAAGACTATTTAACATTTTGACAGCAAGCCTTTTTGGTAAGTGTAGTCAGAAGGTGCAAAACAATCTGAAGTGCAAAAGGAATATAGCTCAGTATCACATTTGTATGGAGACACTACAGATTCAGCCAATTATCAGACAGAAAGAAAGGAACGTTTTGGCACCACACGACCATTGAGGTATGATATGATCGCAGTGATTCTTTATAGTCCATTCAATTTTGAGTGTGCAATCGTGGGCTAATATTCCAGTGTGCTGAGGTTAATTGCTTAATTTGTGTTTATCCAAGCTGATTGCAACTCTCAAATTACATACACCCTTAAAAGAGTGAAACATCTCCTGACAGCTGTAGTAAATTAGCCTGCTGTTGTAATTTACAGGAAGGAAACGGTAAGGACAAAACTATAGCACAGCAATTTCTGGAGGTTGTAGGCACAGCACACATTTTCAGAGGGTGAAACTGATATTTTGTGATTCAGAATGAAGATTCTTGAACTGGCAGTATATTAATGTTGAGGGGGGAAAAAAAAAGGGGGGGAAGTACCATCCTGAGACCATAGTTAAGAGTTTCACACAGATGACAGAGTTATGCATTGCTTCACTTTCTACTGGGAAAGTCCCAGCGGCAGAATAGTGTTGAGATGTACTCACCATGTTCATCTTTCAAGACAGATACAGAACAAAACAGAGAGCATTTAAAGGAAATTATGATATCAGGAACAAGAAAATCTGACCTCTGAGTAAGGAGTAAGGTACTGGGTGATTGAAGATAGAAAAGAGAAAGCATCAAGATAAAATTCTAATATTTTCATATGCAAATGTTTGTGGAAAAGACAGTTATCCATGTTGCAGGAATGAACTGCATACTCATGTCATCACAAATTACAAAGCAGTTTCAGCTAGAAAACATCTGCTTTGATTTTTTAAATGGCCCAGCAATATTTTATCATCTCTATAAAATACTGAAGCAAAAATAATGCTCTCAGAGACAACCTGAGTATCTTAAAAGTTTGATTATTACTGAAGATGAATGAGGTGGTTTTCTTTACTTCTTTAGTCTGCTGTCCTGCAGAGGAGTCTTTTAAAAAACAGTTCTTACCAGCAGTTCAAAAATTATATATGGGAAGTTTTAGTGATATCAAAATTATATATGGGAAGTTTTAGTGACATCAAAATTATATCTCTTTTTGACTGACTTTTTAATCCTTTCATTAAAGTTTGGCAGCATTCAGAAATAAGACTGACTAAAAGTTAATTTTGCAAAGGGAGTGTGATGTACTCACCTCAGCACTGATGAGGAAATAACCTTGCACAATTCACCCATTGGGTAGATATTTATTTCTGATAGACTAATGGTCCACATGGTAAATGTAATGTTAGTATTACTATAAAGCACAGCTTTCAGCAAACACAGCTTCTCCACTTTTGTTTAATCCACTAATTCCCTACTGTCTGTTCTGTCCCACAAACATTACTCTGTAAAAGCTTTCCATTACATCAGGTATGAACAAAAACTAAAACAAAGGTTCATTGACTTCCTCAGTCAGGGGCCCCATCATGCCTTCCCTGGGCATCTTTCATTGCAAGGGCTGTGTCAAGTATGCACGGGGTACTTGCTGGTCAGGGCACCAGTCAGAAATAGGAGTTTATAAAGGACTATTGAAAAAGCTTAGCAAGTGTTTTCTGATCTCATTTTGGAAGCTCTTCTAGTGACTTTCACTGCCCAAGCCCACTTTCATCAGAGTAGTTATTAACAGTGACTTTCAATGAAACAAGTTGAAGATGCCTGCAGTAACATCATGGTGGTATTACAAGCAGGGTGGAATTTGTTCCAGTTTCCTCTCCCAAAACAAATGGGACTGTACTGAAATCAGTAAAAATGCTTACATTTTGAGGGTTTTTTTATCTTTTTAAGTGTCATCCCACAGTTCCATCAGTTTCTTTTTCACTTAGAAGCTGGAATCTGATGTTTTGTCTAACGGGATGGCAAGGATTTTGTCAGGGAGAATATCTATACTAATAATGTGGAACAGAACACTGGCAGGAAGATAATACAGTCTGTTCTTGGTTTTAAGCTGAATTTGCCTTAACTTGGTGAACTTGAATTTGTTTTGACTTGCTAAGAAGTAAAAGGTAATTTTAAAACTCCCACATTCTGTATTAATGGCTCACATGCATAGGGAAAAGTTTAAGAAGGTAGCTCTTGTTTACATATCTTTAATGCATAGTTGGAAACCTGAACAGCACCACCGGAGATTTTATAATTAATTTATTTGCATATCAGTCCCAACCTATCCACATTTATAGTATAGTCTGTATCATAATCCTGGTGAAATTGATTAAGCACATCCTGACTTTCAAAGCCCTTCTGCATCCAGTCATATTTGTTAAGAGTTTGACGCACGAGCAGCTTTGCTGATTCCCAAACAAGTTGAAGTATAACAGGACGGGGCCTACCATGTCTTATGTTGATTTTCTGATTATATTTTATTACACTTCAGTTATACATTGAAACCATTTCTTTTTTTTCTACAGCACTTCCCGTTGGCAACGTGCCACTGTGTGAATGGCATAGAGTCTTCACTCCTTTTGTAGTATCGTGTGGTCTAATGCCAACTTTTTGTTTAAAAAGGGTGTGAAAGGATTTGGTCTATGAGAAAATGATGCTAAGCATTAGCTGTGACATCATTCAAGTACCTGCCTCATGAATAACCCCGGATACTCTCAGAAATACAGAGCAGAATAGAATTTTTTTAAATCGATTTCAGCAAGAATTCTGCTATAAAATCCCAAATGTCCTTTCTGTCTTCAGTTTCTACTTAAGCTTTGTTCTTGTTCATAAATTTTAGCTGATACCAAATACCCAACTATTATAAATGTGTGCTCTGGACAAAGGCCAACTATGATAACCACACTTGGCCTTAGCAAGCATCAAATTAATTTCCAAAGCTGTTTAATGTGGTTTTCAATTTCCCATCACCATTTGTTATGCAGCGTTGCTAGGTGCTCTTATAGCACCTGTGATACAATCTCTGCTCAGCTGATTTTGTGAGTTTTCCTCTGAGCACAGAAAGCTTTTAAAATGCGTAGGTTATGTTACAGCAGAAATCATGAGTAGGTATTTTTACAGATGAAAATGACTATGCAGATGAACTAGTTTATTTTCTAATTACTTAGACCTTCTTCCTTGGAATGAGTATTAATTCAAATAAAAAAAACAATGGCCATAAATGGTTCCAGGATTTGTATGTGAAGCTCTACATGAAAAATGGAACAGAATTAAGTGCCTTAATTGAGTACTTATTGTCATGTTCTCTTCATAAGATGTTTTCTTGTGGAACAGACAAAAAAAAATGCTATTATTATTTAGCTCCACAGCTAATTTTTTGTAAAAAAAATTTAGGTCTCAAAGTAAGGTACTAGACCTTAGAAACTAATGGAGCTACTTTTGAAAAGTAATTTCTAATGCTGCTCTTTTCCTAAGGAGAATAAGTCCATTAATAAGAAATGATAGAATCATCATTAATTTTATTTATTTTCTTGATAGACTATTCATTGCCTCAGGTAAATTCCACAAAGATGGAATAAGAAAGAAGCAGAAGACTTAAGAACAAGCCATGCCCAAATGACTGTGGGGTAGTAGGAAGATGATGTGGGCTTCTCTATGTGAGTTCATGCATCTGGTTTGTGTGTATCTACAGAGGAATCTGCAGAAGGAATTGTAGAAGAGACTGGCAGAAGGACCACAAGATAGCAGTGTGAAGATTAAGGCCCCAAGAAGAACAGAGAAAACCAAAACGTAGCAGGCAGCTGACACATGAGCAATAGAACTGAGCTTTGCTAGACACTTGTGCTACTGTGGCAATACCAAGTATTTCTGAAGACTCGGATTATTCAGTGTGCTCTGGCTGCTTTAAGATGCTCTGGAGTAAATCAAACCAAATAAACCTTTTTGTTCATAACTGTCAAGTTAAAGCACGAGAAAGCAGAGATTAAAGTAATTTTCATGCTCAAATTATGTATTTTTAATATCTTTAATGCGCTACTTTTTCATTAACTTTAATTACAAGTTTTCTTGGTTTATCATTTTTAGCTTAAGAGTAATAACAATATCACTCTAAAATCATCTGGAAAAAATTGTCTGGATTTTACTCTACATTATGAAATCCATTTTCAAGTAGTTTTGTCAGGAACTAATTCCCAGCATTGGTTGAAACAGCTTTTGCAGAAAATCAGATCTTTATTAAATGCACATTTTTATACAAAAATACTGATTTCTGGGGAAAATCTTGTTTTCTTTTAAATTAACTAATTAAATACTCAGAAATAGTCTCTTAGGCAAAAACTGAAAAGCTTCACTGTGGAAATACTCCCATATCTTCCTATGGGAGCTGTAGTTCAAACGACTCATTGTCATCCATTAGGAATTGCTCTCTGTAAGGAGACTGCAACTCCAAGGAAGCACTGCAGGCAACCAACACAACAGGAGACTGACAGACACAGTCACAAGCCAAACCTGAAACCTTGGGTACAGCTCCAAGGAACCAGCAGGGTGACATTTTCTAGACTCTAGCTTTTGGAACTCTTAGGGAATAGCTGGAAATGTGGCTTCCTTTTGTAATCCAAGACTCTACACCTTTTCCTGCAAGATAAAATTTCCAAGAGCAATGGAATAAAAATTACTATCAACTTATCTTTCTCCTTGCTCCTTTGAAACTAGTATTATTCATACACTGGAACATGGGAACTATGCAAGGTTGGAGTCTGACACTGGTAGTACTGACCCCACTATCTTCCAGAACTGTCATCTGACAGCTAGCTTAAATCATGTTATACCCAGTGTCTGCACATTTGTTTGCATATACCAATTAGAATTTATATTACCCTAAACTATATTGTAAAGAAAGTTCATCCACAAAATATCCATCAGCAAAGCTTAATAAACAGACTTATCTTACATTAGTCTTCCACTCTTTCCCATTGAACATATGGTTTCACTTTGAAAGAGCAGACTTACAATAAACTGTATCATCAGTAGGCTGATAAAGGCTGTAATTCGTAACAGGACATCTATTTGAGGAAGATTTCCCATGCCTAGTCAATGCTTAATTGCTTTCTAAAATATTAACTTTTGCTATATATTTGGGCACTGAGTACTGTATATAGGAAAAGCAATTATGGTTCTTGCCCATCTCTCCAACAATTTTAGTTTTTCATTTATTTTACATGTACATGCTGGTGTTTGGATACTTAACAGATACTAACCTCAAGATCCTTTGCACTTAAGAGACAAATGGAATCTTAACTCTACTTCAATGGCTCTGGGTTTGCTGCTCTTGTAATGTGGCACAACAAAAGTTCTGAATAGTGCAATTTACATTTCACAGTGCAAATGTAGTGGGATCACCAGCTCCTTCACTGGGTGCTGCAAGGTTCCTGGAAACCTATTGGCCCAGATTAAGACATCGGCCTGCCTGTGTGAAACATTTTGCTTGGAGGTCAGATGAGGTGCACAGGTGACAGAGATTCTTGAGTTTTATGAGGTTCCTTGTGACTTTCTTTTAGTCTTTCTTCTTTTTGACATCACCAGAATACATAGTTTCCACTTGAACCACCAGTGCCTTTTGCCTAGGCAGTGAAATAAGTCACTGTAGTGAGACTATTTCTCTGTGGTAATTGTTGATGTATCTACACAACTCCCAGATGATACAAACCACATGTATCTTCAAAATAACAAGACTAGTGCAGGTCTCTGTGTGGTGCTTTTTCTTATAGACCAGGCTGCAAATAAATGCTCCCAGGAGAGTGCTCAGGTAAGTCATATATAGAGTGGTATGAAGACTGAGCACATCACAGGGCTTGGAATCTGTTTGGTGATGTACTGCCATGGCCTGTAAACATGGAAAAGGATTATCAACACGCTGACGCGGGAGGTTTATGACTAAGTCAACCATCCTGTTTAAAATGCAAACTTGCACTCATCAGAAAAACATACAAAGGGGCCACTAGTAGTGCCTGGAGCCAGAAATCTCCAGGTTCTGCTCACACAGAGTAGCTGGCAAAGACACATTCTGAAGATGAAAGAGAGGCAAGGGAGGAGATAATGGGACTAGAAAACCAAGCACCCCTTGTCCAAATGGTACAGGATTCTAAGTCTAACCATCAGCCATTTAAGAAACCATCAGCCCACCTCTGGCATTGGATGTAAACCAATGCCACAAGATAGCAAGTCCTGGATCATTTGGCAAATGAAAGAGGCAAAACCTAATCAAGCTTTTCATCAATCTTATAACTTAAATAAATAAAATAATACTAAGATAACAAAATAAATACATAATAAATACAATAAGTATACTACAATAAATACAACAAATATAAGATAATATAGCATAATATGATACAACATATAATAAGTATACAATCAATATAATAACACTAAGATACATTTTGTAACACCCTCAGGTCAATGAGGTCACAATACAAATGCTGATCCTGAAGGTATCAGGATTAGATATTAATGTAATATAATATAATATAATATAATATAATATAATATAATATAATATAGAAATTACATTGGGGGGTGTTCCAGCCTCTTGGGAAAGAAACAATTCCCCATGTAATTGTCATTCTTGCACATTTTTTGGCATAGGATCATAAGAGTACTGAAAGACTTTTTCTTCTATATCCCCAAATCAAAGCTTTACCAGCTAGTAGTGGAGATATTTGGACATCCAGATATGGTGGAATGAACAGTTTCTCCATCAACTTCTTGACAAGCAAATAGCATACCAAGCTGGTATGATGCTGATGAACTGCCACAGTGGCTTGGGAAGGCAGGGTACCTGGAGAAATCTAGATTCACTGTCAAATTCTACAGATTCAAAATCAGCCTGTAACTGAGCAGAAATTGGGTACAGACCAATTGCCTGTTTATTAAGTGCTTCTCTGCTTTTCACTTTGAACTGCACAATGAAAACCAGCCTCAAAAGACTTCCAATTTAAGAGGCCCATGTATAAAGATCACATGAATAAATAGCTCACAGTGAATTCAGTAAATCTGAATCACTTTTAGGTTTTTTTTTCCTTATTCTAGATCTTCTGTTTGTTCCACTTGGCAATTTCTGACATGAATTTTGCTTCCTCATTCCATGTACACCCAAAGCCCTCCAAGTTTAGCCAGAGAATGAGGCATCCAAGAAGTAAGATCAGTCTGGTCAGAGTAATTCTTTCAGCAACAATGTCTTCAGTTGAGCAACATTAAACTTTCTCACGTGTTTAGTTGCAAACGTGTTTAACCTGTGAAAAGGTGTTTCTTGTAGAACTTAAGAACTGAGGGACTTAAGAGTCTTATGCAGGCCAGCTCAGTCAAAGTTCTTAGCAAACAGCCCCATAGAGATTAATGCCCACATCCATGGACATATTCTACATGTTTTATAAAATCCAGGCTATCTGCATGTTGCCTTTCAGAACTAATATCATAGCCCTGGAAAGACTGCCAGGAGAAATGGGAGACAAACATTTTGACCATTGAAATGTTGCAATGGTTTGCAAGACATATATCCTCTCCAAACAAGATACAAGGCACAGATCCATTACATAATTCCTAAACATTTCCCATACGAGTAAATAAGGAGTGAATAATTGCATTTGCATTCCTCTTTTTTTTTTATTTTCATGGGTTTATATGAAAAACCATTTGCTTAAAATTTGGATCATGTTTCTTTGAACTTTTGTAAATCCGTATGTGTGTTTTTGTGCTTGTGCTTTTTGTAGTCTTGGATTTCAACATCAATTGTTCCCATGGTAATGTTCAACACCGTTGTCTAAACACAGTCTGGTATTGCCTCAAGTATGTTTTGGCACAATGACTTCTTTTAAGTGATGTAGGTTTGGGTTGTTTTGGTATGGTTTTGTCTTTCAGTATGTCAATACTTAAGCAAATGACTGAGACTGTAGTTTGTTACACACACTACATCATAAGCAATCACATTTCTCTTTTATTTTGTATTACCCAACTCTATGTTTACATCTGTTGCCCACAAGCACACCGAACCAGTGCCATCTTTCCTCTATATGTGTGTGATTAATTAAAAGAGGTACTGACTCACTCCTGAAGCTTTCAGTATCTAATTCGAAATTAACATGAAAAAGAAATAGCATTTTTCACTTAAACGCCTGGCCAGGACCTACATACTGTGGCTGTAATTCCTTTCTGCGTCAATCTTAAATACTGAAGTGCAGCTAATTAAAACCCTGTCTGTCCTTCAGATGTCTTTCCTGCTGTTGTGTGTGGGTAAGGACATACTAGCTTCTCACTTCAGTGGCCAAACTAAACAAATGGAAAATAATTCTGGTTTGGGTAGAATGGAAAACATTTTAGTCAACCCAAAACAAAGGACTTTATTTTTATTTATTTTTATGCATCACCTGAAAAATCAACTTTTAAATGGAAATGTAACGTCATAACTATAGTTTTGTCCGTTTTGCAGCAACAACATGCACAGTCCTTTTCTATGGAAAAGGGTATCCAGAAAACATTTCTTATTAAGTGGTAAATGGCTTTATCAATAAATACTATGTTCTGCAAGCATGTTTTTCAGGAAATCTATTATTTGCTACGAATACAACTCCCTAGTCTGCTGGACTGTAAGAAGGGGAAAACCATTTAATTTTCCACCCTGTGCCAAAAAAGGAACTCCCTGGAGTTTTATTTATTATCCTCTGTTGAGAGGATTGATTTTATATTCAGCTGTGTCCCGCACATCCCGGCAGCTCCTGCTCAGAACCAGCTTCGCCCGGGCCCGCAGCCGCGTCCCGCTGCTGCCACCGCGGAGCTGCCCCGGGCCCGATTCCCCCGGCACCCCGCTCTGTGAGGGCCGGGCAGCGAGGCCGCGGCCACCGCCCTCGGCAGCGCCAGCGTGTACCTGTGCCCGTCCCCGACGAGCTGCCTACTCCCGGGACCTCTGGCCCCGCTAATGTTAGCCCCCAGCAAGCAGTGGCTCTCTCCCCGCCCGTGCCGCTGCCCGTGCCCGGCCCTGGGCTCCCACACGCCGCCCGCCGGGAGACAAGATGGCGCCCGGCCCCCCGCCGCAGGCCGCGCTCTGCGCTCCTCCCGGGCCGCCCGCCGCAGAAAATAAACCTTCCTCTTGATCTCTCCTGCCACGCAGTGGCTGCTGTGGAGAACTGTCGGAAAACAGTGTGTCGGGCCTCGGGTAAATCGACAGGTTTGAGGGCAGATTTAGTTACCCCGCCGTGTTGTGGTTAGTTCAAAGTACAAAAGTACAAACACACCCAACCAACCCCCGCCGACTTCCTCAGCTCCGGCTCCATCCAGGCTCGCCCACTGACACACTCCGCAGCCAGCTCACAGGTTGTTCCCAACCTCCTCGGCTGTTCTTTTTTCTCAGGGGGGCGGAAAAAAAAATAGACACTAAGAGTGATGAGTTTAATTCATTCTAACACCGTTCTTATCTGTTAAACTGAATACGGGACCAGAGCCGCATTGGAAGCCAGGAGCGGCTGGGGCTGATCTGAGGCGGCGGGACCAGGCGGGGCCCACAAGAAACACTGAACACCACACGTCATCTCTGCTCCTTCAGGGGCCGTGGGCCACCTCGCACTGGTTGGTGCTGAGGAGCACTGGGCTCTGTGGGCTTAGCAAGTGCTTAGTAACTCCAGTCTTGAATGGGGAATGGCTCTTTGCGTGCTTCCAACACCACTCTAGGGACTGCCACGGTTGAAAGTAGAAACAACGGCTATTAGAGAGTTGTCGACCAAAAAAAAAAAAAACAACAAACAATTCCTACAGGTAAGTGGCCCTATATCCTCACACAGATGATTCAAAAGCAATTAGGCCTTCTCAAATTGGTTTGGTAATTTCAGCGCATGTTGCTGCCTTGAGTCAGGTGAGAGAACCTGCTGCTTCCCTCCTTGTAGAAGATAAGAATAAGGAGTCTCTTTTGATTTGTAATTCACAGAACTGGATTTATGGTGTCTACAGAGTCTTTGGTAAGGAGCCATCAATGCATTTGTCTGATGAGCTGGAAACACCCAGATTTAATCACTGTTCTGACTTAGCTCAGAACAAACATTGATTGGGAAATACTTCTCTTTACCAGCCCACCTTCTCTTATCTAAAGAAGATACACAGAGAGGCTATATTAGGCTAGTTCAAATTATTTACCCCATTGTCCAGGAAGGCTTTTAAGCCAGTCTTTTGCCTTCCATCCCATTTCTAATGCTACTTCGCAGAATGAATTCCTGATCTTCTTGAAAAGGAATTCTCTCCATTTAAGGTCATAAAATGTACAGTCAGGATGGTATTAATTTTAATTTATATGTTCAAGAAAAGTACAGTTTAAAAATATGGCTTAGTTATGCCATTTCATTTGCTGAAAAAAATGAGTTTCCATGCTACTTGAAAAGGAAGACTGATGGCCCTGTGCTTCCAATAATTCAAATACACATGTGCGAAACAGATGGTTTCTGGGTTGGCTTTTCCATCTTTCTAGCATCCAGTTTGATGAGAGAGACACATTCAATAATTTTTGTTTTTGAAATAAAGGCTTAGAACCTGTTGAGTTCGTATTACTGAGGAGTCTCATTTATTGCCCACTGAAGCCAATGGCAAATTTTCCCTTGACTGACCCAGTGGTCACAGATGAGGGCCAGGCAGGGAGCAGGCCTCTGTTCTGCCAAGTTTCAGCTAAAGACACATAATAAAGAGGCAATACCTCTCCCAGAGAACTTAGAATCTAAGATAAGAGATGAATGGCAGTAATCTGCCAGTTCTTAATGCTCCCTACAAACAATTTGAAGGTTTATAAATTTCAAAGACTTCACTGCAAAAAAAAAAAAAATTCTTTCCATTTTAACACAGAATTATAGAAGGATTGGAACATAACTGGGCTGATGAAGTTCACCTAGGACATTCTGAAACTTTTCTTTCTCTCATTTAACAATGATTCCAGCTTTAGCTGAGAAACACTTATTAGCACTAGAATGAACTTTTTAAAAAATTCCTTTTTAAATGGATGCACTAAGCCAAGCACTTCCCCTGTTGCCTCTGCTAATTCTGGAGCTAAGTATATTTGAAGAGAAATGTATCTCCTTAACCTTTGTTTTCTCATTTGGCTGAGTCTACAGTGATCCTGTACATCCTGAGTTCCATGTTTGCAAAATGAGCTTTGCTGTTAGAGTTTTACTGCGGGGTCAAGTGTGATGAAAAAGTATGTAGAAAGAAAGCCAAATCCTTCTTAAAACACAGATGTCTTAAATTTTCTGGATGTCATCCATGTTTAACAAATAAGGTGGGGGGCTGGATGCTGATGGATTGCCCATGAGTGATCAACCTTTCACTGTTAGACCACTGGTCCTAAAGAAGCACAGAACAGTGAGAATTACCAATTACAGGTTTGCATTTGAGTCTATGAAATGTGCTTGCTGGCCATGACCCATTTCACAGTAAACAAATCTGCACTTCTTAAAAACCTGCAGCAATATAAGGACTCATTATCACAAATATCAATTTATACAAACCCTTTTTTTCTTCCAGCATCAGATCCTTTAGATTAGGTTTGGGGGAGAAGCATATATTATTCTGAAGCTTCATTTAGGCTGCTGCTAAGTAGTTCAGGCCTCAGGAATGCAAAGAGAGCAACCAGTAATAGCAAGAAATTTAGAAAATAAGAACTGAGCCAGAACTGTTTTATGGAAACTTATGGAGATTAGATCTGGGGACACCACTGACCTTTAGATATCTGTGATAGGGAAGGAGTGTATTTACAGTAAGTATTTGGAAAGCTCTCTCAGCTTCCTTGAGACTAAGAAATTGGTTTGGCAATATGGACTGCGCTATGAACTTCTTTATACTTCCCAGTGACTGCTGGGTTTTTTCATGATTAACCTTCTGGTGAGAACTTAACTTAGATGATTACTCTTATAATGACTAGTGATTTCTTTCATGTGAATTAGAATTTTCTTTAATATAAAAGTTTATTTATATTTTTTCAAATATTCTTTTCTGCTGTTTTTAAGTGGCAATTTTCCTCACTAAGTACAACTTTCCACTGCTTATTTTAATTGTCATGTTTTACTGGCTTATCATTGCTTTTGCAACACTATGGCAAGCAATGCTGTCCACTGATAATAAACCAGTATCATAACAACAACATGATCTTATTTTTGAGAGAGTGAGCCAACAGGCTCTGTAATACATAAAAACCTTTTTACAGACTACCATTGTGCTTTGCATCAGTTTGATATCAGAAATTGAAATTCTGAGATCAAAATTCTTTTTTCCTGGCTATGTCAGAGACATTTTTGGTGAATTAGGGACAATAGTTTTCACTAGAGTATGTCATTTTCATCATCACACTAAGCATGTCTGGTTCTCGGGCACATTGGAACTCAGCTTGCTGATGCTTTAAAAATACTTTAACATATTTGCAAGTGTTACTTGCAATTACTGTTAACTATACGAGCTGAGTATTGTAATATTGAGATGTTAAGTTGTTCAAATGTTTATGTTGTAAGAACTGTAGAAGACTTACTGTTGCGTCTTTTGCAGTCTTGTTGACTTAAGGGGCTTTTCTGATGCTTTATAAACATATATTTTTCTATATATGTGCATGTATACATTCATATGTACAGGGCATATACTACCTATGCAGGGCAGTAGTGTTACTACTGGTTTTATTCCTTCAGTTTCTGCTTCCACCTGCTGAACTTCCTCATTTTGGACTTTGTTCCAGGGTATTTGCAAGAGATGACCACTTATTTCCTGGGTTTTTTTACCCTGTATTTGAAGCTCTTTCCTTGCAACTTGGGAGGTCATCATCTGTGAATAAGGCTTTCCTGTGGGTTTGTGTTTGGCCAGCTGGTTGAACTGCAGGCATGTCAGCAGTGTATTGCTGCACAGCTGTTTGTGGTACAGTAACCCGCTTGTCCACACTTGGCTCCTTGTTCTGTAAGAAGGAGAAAATGCTAAGCATTCAGAGCTGGCTGATGCTGTGATTTTTACTCACTGTCTATAGAATGATAAATATGCACACTTCTAAAAGAAATTACATCTTTAAAAAATAGGGTTGTGTGGGAAGATAGTTTGAAGAATAGCTTGTAAGGACAGTGCAGGAGGCAATCTTTTCCAATGAATTACAGGTGTACTGATTACTGAGGAGTGGAAACAGCCTTGCCTGCCCAATGAGGATGTTATAAAAGAGTGGGTCAGCTTATCAGAGTAAGTTGTAGTTACAGTTGGAGCTTGAGCTTCAGGGTTTGCCGGCAGTGCTGTGAGGAGGTAAGGGATGTGAGGTTGTACAAGGGACAGACAGGGTTAGGTGGCTGGGTAAGGGACAGCTTGGGGTTAGTCAGTTGTGCAGAGGAGAGAAGGAGTCAGTGCTGTGTGGAGTTGCCCGAGAGAAGCTTATTGAGAGAAGGTGTGAAAAGTCTTTAATAAAGGATTGGTGATGATGCCAGTCCATCTCGACATAACAGCAATGGGGGTGTTAGTTATATTCTTTAGCTTTTGTTCTTTTCTACAGCTGGCCTGGAATATACAAAATCTGCCATAAGGCATTCCCCTTCAGAGGGAATAACATACCTCATACCAATTAACAGTAGGAGCAGATGATTGCAAGCAGATGTGTGAGGGCTGCTTCAGATGCTGCTGACCCCTCCATGCAGCTGGCTGTGAGCACACATTTTACTGTTTCCAAGGTGAACTGAGATGTGTTAACTCTCCAGGAAGAGAGATTGGCAATAGGCAGCTCTAGCATTTTTTAACTGCTGCTGGTGGTCTTCGCACGGTTAGAGGTGAAATGCAGGTGAATTTCTGCTCTCTAGTGACTCAAACCATTGAGGCAAGACTGCTAATCCAAGGGGTGAAAAGAGAGAGTCAATAGCCTTTCCTCTCAGGGGGATCTGGGTATCAGGGAGGCATTAGCAGTAGCGAATCTTAAGTGTAATGTATTTTCTTCTGTGTTAGTTACCTTAATGTACATTTGAGAGGCAGACTACTGTTTTGATTTTGGTGATGACCACATAATTTAAAAAGTAGATTTACTTAGGCACAGAATAGTGGATTTTCTTTTATATGCCCATTTTTTTATTGAAGTAACAGTATTATTCAATATCTGTTTAGTCTGTTGAGAGAAGTTATCATACAACCAGTTTGTGGTATGCAATTTACAAAATTTTTGAACTGAAACATGTGATTCATTGAACTGAATAGAATTATTTAAATGTGACTGGTATTGAGTTGATCTCAAGATACATATTTTTTTTCAGTCATATGCTTGTCACACAATTTTTCTATGAAAAATATAACTAGAAATATGCACTTGCTGTTTGACTTGGCATCCCAGCATTGTCCTGGGCAATAAACTCAATAATCCTTGCTTGAACAAGGGTGTTGGACCAGATGCAGCCATTCTGTAGTCAGAAGTCTTTGGGTGTATTTTGAGCATGAATTCAACCTGCCATGGCACTGACTACATCAGTTTCTTTTCTGTACCAGTAGCAAGCTCAGCAGTTATCAGTCTTGCACTCTGATTTTGGTTATGAAACTTCAATTTCCACCTTGAAAATACATATTTGTCACTCTCAATTTGATCCTCAATGTTCTTCACTCACAAATTTTTCTTTTTGCATGAAACATATAACTTTCAAATCTTAACTTTACACTGAAGGTAATGATGTATATGAAGAATAGCAGAAGACTTCTCAAGGTAAAACATGTATTATTTATATAGTATAAATGAGGAGAATAATATGAAAATGAGAAATACATCAGTAAAAGCTGCTAACTCTGCAGGGCTTGTTCCCAAAAAAGAAATCATGAGCAACACCCATTCTTGCATCTTCCATTTTAAAATGAAACCAGATGCCTGGTTTTTCCCAGTACATATATGATTTGCATCAGTTATGAATTAGTTTTAATGACAATGCTGACACACTTGTTTCACTAATCTTCTGTGTTGCCACAGGTCTTGTGGGACTATGTAGATACCCTGCCTATCATTTATTCTTTTTGTCTGCTAGGCATCTTTGAATGTCTCTCAAATTAGACACCCTTATGAGAGAAATTACACGTTTAATTAAGGCTTCATTCCTGATACTGTATTTTGAAGTTCAGTGCTAAGAAGCTTGATGATAGCTAATTGAAGGTGAGGTGAATAGTGGCAGGTGACAGCTGTTTATTTCAAAGAGGTGACTTGCAGAATAGGAACTAGTATGGCGTGGGAAGCTAGAAGCTCAAACTTCCAGACAAATGGATGTACTGAACAGGTGTTGCCCAGAAAAGAATGAATGTACATTTTAGGGTAGGCCAAACAACTTTGAATTGTAACCCTGGAGTTTAGTTGCAGCTACTTGAATTTGACTGGGATATTACCAGTGAATATTCTTGTAAGAATTCAAAAGAGATTTAATACAGAATGAACAAAGCTTTCATCTCCTGTATAATCAGAATAATTAGCTCTCCAGTGGCGGGTGGTGGTGCTGCTACTGTTTATGTTCAGACATTTCAGTTTTCTGACTAGGACAGTAATTCATGTGCTATTTCCTTGGAGGTCTTTCAGAGTGCTGACCAGATTCCATCTTTTTTTTGCCTTGAGAAGCTTTTAAGTGATCTAGCTACACTCAAATACAACTAACCATTTGATTTGCCTGAAAGTTAACTTTCATGATTTATAAATTTATTTCTATGTCAAAGAGGTTAATTCAGTGCTGATTTCTTTTTGTTTTTCGGATGATGGTCGTTTCGCTGTGCAGCGCCGCCTAGTGTACAGACGTGCTGCAGCATCCAGGTGCAGCTGCGAGGGATGAGGAGCCTTTCCCGCGTGGCTCACGGCGAACAACTTTACTCAGGTCTTGAGAGAAAGAAGCTTTTTTTATTTCCAGCTTTCCTTCTCCAACACATGAGAAGGCAAGTACCACACCTGACTTTAAATTCATTCCTAGCTTATAGTCTACTCTTTCTTGGTAGGCTGTATAATAGCTGCAGTGCCATTACACGACTACCTATTGATGCTTAATGTGTTCTTTTTCTTCAGCACAAGTTCATGGTTGCTGTTTGCAATATAGGAGGCCACAAACTGGAACCCCACATTAACATTTCCAATGTCTTTGTTTCCAAACCCCAGTTTTTTTCCACATGGAATGCTTTTTTTGCATAGTCATTTCTCTCTGTTTATGGAAATTATGTATACAAAGAAACTAATTTTGAATTTTGGTGTAACTTAACCTTTTGTCTTTTTCTACCCCCTTATGTAGTGAAGTAAAGATGTAAGTGGTCCAAATCTGTTATAACTGTTTTGGCAAAGTTTCAGAGGAACTTACAGAGGAACAAAGCTCAAAATTATTAATTTCACAAATTTTCAATTACTGGACTCATTGTTTTGCTGGGCTTGTACTGTTTCTATGAGTGGTCTCATTTAAATTGTGAAACTTTCTAAAATAGTAGTTATTCATCATCAGTACCATCAGCAGAAATTGATCTTTACTGTGAAAATCCTTCATTTTAGGCTTTCGTAGAGACTACTTAAGAAGCTGCCTGTAAATCAGTTATTGTTACAAAGAAATCTCAAATCAACAGGGGGAAATTTCTTTATAAATGAGGTTCTCTGTTCAGTCAGTTTAGTCTATGCACAGCAGTTTACAGAATTATGAAAATAAATGGCACTTTTACACTTGATGAAGTAGACAGGTCAGAAAATATTAACTAAAAATGCAGTCTCTGCAGTGGCTCTGCCTCTAGGTATATGTAATAATTCAGAGTGCTATTTATTTAAGAGGTGGGCTATCTAGTGAGGGAGGCAATTGTTTTCAATTATTAAATCTTGAAGATGGAAAAATCTGTAAAAGCAAATGTGTACAATCATTCAATCACCTTCATGAGCAATAAGGGAAGCTTTTTCTTCCCTAAGGCAGGTGCAGAATCTAAACCTACTTTTGCTGTGGAGTTTGGCAAGACAGCTAGACAAAAAAGCTCCTGCATTAGCCAGTCTTCACACACACTTTAATACTCTTTTACCATAAACATATTCTCTACAGAAACATTAATTCTTCCTATTAGGAAGCTCTGAAGGAAGTTCCAGGTTAGAATACTTGATAAAGAGACAAGATTTGTAGAAAGCAGTAGTAAATGTGCTTAATTGGTTGTCATTGGCATAATCAAAGCACAATCCTTCACATAGTTGAATAGCAGCAGGCTCCAGACAAAGTATTGCAGTGATACCCACACACAAACAAGGAAGATGTGGTCTGTGACTGTGCTAAGGATGAGCAGTCATGCCCCCACTACTTGCTGAGAGATCATCCAAGGACATAGCAAGCTTGTCAGTCATATGCACTATATTCCTTGATCATCTGCTGCAGAATGCAGATGGCTGTAATTAAATAACTCGTATTGTCACTGTATGGATTGAATCTCGACAGAGAGACTGTCCTTTCTCCCTTTCCATTTGTTGTAGTGTGCTAAATGTAACATTGGCTTATATAGGTGATATCAGGAAAGTATAGATTTAGTTCAGCTGTATTTTAATTAATCTCTTTACTTGACAAAAAATAGCCTGTCTAGGGAGAGAACTCTAGAAGCTACTTTCTGTGCCAGAGCACTGATGCACCAATCCAAGAGCTGATTTTAATTGAATGTTTTGATACTGTATTTTGCTGTGAAGGAGACTAAAATATGTCATTATTTCTGTGTGATGATAGTTCTGTGAGAATCATAATCCATTTGGCTCACTTCTCCTCTACTAAACAAAGAAACCTATCAAGTTCATCTCCCTCAGTGAAATTTATGTATATATGCTGTACTGATGCTTTAGGAAGAAGGCAATTGTATATAAAAGATTGAAATCAATGGGAATTTCACCATTATTTTTCCCTTGCTTTGAGTCGAGCCATATGTTTTCCAGTGTATAGATAAGTATACAGATACAAAGACCTTTATTCTTGTAGAACCTTCTTGAATTTATTGCATGTAAGTATTCACTCCAATGACCACTGCAGGATAATGTACATGGTATCTTTTCAAGTGTCTTAGAAAAAGAATATTCTATTTTGTTAACATCTCTATTTGCTCTGAAGAGATTTTTTTCTTCCCCTTGCCATTTTGCTCTGAAAGTGGTTTTTTTAGGTGCATGCCGAAGCAAGAGATATGATTGAAGAACTGAACCTCAATTCTACTGTGTCTCATCTTAAGCAGCACAACTTTTTCTTCTCTTCATGTGATTGATTATTTCTAATTTGTTGCCTGTATTTGTTTTGTATGTTTGGAAATGTTTGTCAGGTCTGAGACTAACAGCAAGTGTCAGTATGTACTGTGACCATTTGGGAGCTTTGCATCTGACTCTTTTGAGTAAGTCAAAAATCTGATAGGCTGGAAATAAAGAAGCTAAAGGTTTTGAAATCGGTGGAGGTCAGCTGTCAAAAAAAAAAATCAAATAAGTGTTGTAAAATATCCTTTGAATCTGCAAGGAACAGTTTGCTCTCGTCATTGTACACAACTTCAAGAAGGTTTGATTTCTCCAAGGAATTGAATCAAAAATGTCCTTATTGTATATATACAGCTGTATGTACATTTTAAATGTATAAGCTGGACTGTGTGACAACAATGGTGCAGTCAGAGTAAAATTCAGGTAAGAGACAATTATGAATCCTTTAGTATCCCCATTTTACCACAAAGAGAATGATTTGGCCTTAGTTTGGAGGGAACTGAAGAGGGGCTCTAAATACAGAGTGTGCTTGGATAGGCTTTTTCATCCAGCCTGTGTGGCTAGGTTACCCTTGCTTGATGCAGAGGGCTTTGAGTGTTCACCTCAACCGTGGACCGGAGCTCAGTGTTGCTGCATAGGCAGACAGTGCTGTATATGAAAAATTGTATTTCTGACTTGCACCTCTTACTTATCCACATGGAATTTCACCTGCTCTAAATCAGTCTTATTGTGCCATGACATCCCTCTGCATACTCAGAGTCTGTACTGTGCTTAGAATCATTAGTGATGTTCAGCACCTTATTTTTCATCCCTTTCCAATTAAGTTTTGAATCATTTGAAAACAAACATGCAGAATGCAAGGACTGGGGTACTCTACAAGTCACCTCCCTTCCATGAGATGCGATGCTGCTACCTGTACTGGCATAGGTAAATCATCTTTGCATGCTTTTTTCCTGACCATTAGTGTTCTGCTGACAATGGCATCAAAATATTATACCTGCTGAATCAATTTACATAGTACCAGCCATCATTTAGTAATACAATCCTTTTGTACCATCTACTACTCATTTTTGCTAACAATTTAAATGATCAGTAAGAAAATGTTCCAGAAGAATACCTTGGATGCTGTTTAGAGATTTTTTTTTTTTTTTACAGCAGTCCCACAGTACAACTAGTCCTTTGCTATAAAAAATAAATACTTCTGGTATTATAGATTCTACCACTTGAGATCAAATAAAGGAAACTTTGAAAAGGATGTCTATTTTATGGACACTATGTCCATTACAAGTTGAAGAAACAACCTCTTTTATAAAACTAAGAATTTTCATTATTTTCAATTGGAAAGAGCTTTTTTGATTGAATTATGTTGTATAACAATAAATTTATATATAATAGTGGAAATTGAGAATAAATAATTTTTTTACCTTCTAGGGAGCAAACAAATTATTTGACCATGTATTGTGCCCATGATATATCACTGAGCAGTAAATATTTTTTGAGCATGGTTCAAACAGAATCAAAGGCAGTATCAGGAGCTCAAAAATTCATAACCCCTATATAGGGTAAGTGATACAATGTTGGTAAGATGAGGATACTAAATGTGATAGTATTTAATACTTTCAAACAGCCAGAGGGTGTTGGCCAAATACTTCAGAACTTCTATTTTTACTTTTTTGATATGGTGTTATAGAAGTTATAAGCAAATAATGAATGTTCTAACAAATGTGAAAATTCACAATTTGATTGTGGAAGTATGGTCAAATATGACATTCTTTATCAATTTTTATCAATGACATTCTTTATCAATACATTTTCAGCTTTTCAAAAGCAGATCCACCAGTAGTATTCTGATTCACCAACACACCTCTGCTTTGAAGTAAACAAGTTCTGAAAGCAAGGGCACAGCCTATCTAGCACAAACTGTTGGGTCTGCCTTTAGCTCAGTATTGATGATATCAATGTCATCAGACTACTTCTAGTTACAAAGATTCATAGATTGCTTAGTGTTCTGGTTTAGGAATGGTGCTCCCCAATTTAGTGCTTCCCCTAAGACTCTCCAAACCAGGCTGCCATTCACTCGTTCCCCCTTCTCTTCCTCCCTGTGGAGGGCTGAAGAGGGAATTGGGGGCACAAAAGGCAAAGATCACAAGTTGAGAGAAAAATTAGTGTGAATAGCAATGAGTTAAAACTACCAGTAACAGCAGCAGTATTAACAATAAAAGACTTGTTCCACAGCCAGAGAATGACATGAGGCATTCTAGAATAACCTCTGTGTCCTAGACTATGCTCCTGCCTGACTACTGCAAAAATTAACCATGTTCTGGCTGGAACCAGGACACTTAGCCACCTACACGATTCATGCAGAACTCTGGAACAATCAGGAGCTCCTTTCCTGGGTGAGCTCAAGAACAGATAGATGCCATATGTAACCGACAGTGTCTTAGTTTTTGTGTATTTATGCAACTCAGCCTAAACAAAATAGTTCTGTTGGCAGTCCTAAAGATGCATTATGTTGTCACTGTTGTTGGTATTGTTAATATTTTATCAGAAGTTTTTGGACTCACACAACAAGAAACAGAAAGTTATATAGCCTCAGTGAGTATAGCTGATTATTAGTACCAAAACTACCTGAGAATCTCTTAGGTTACCACCACTTTTCATAACCTATTGTATCTGCTGCCAAAATCAGTTTGATAGACATTGTAAAAGATGTCAGTCAATCCTGAGAGATTTGTATCCTTAGCTACCCCTTTCTAGGAAATCATTTGAACTCTTCTCAGCTGCATATTTTCAATAGTTTGATACTCTATGGTTTCTACCTATCTTCTCATTTATTAGATAAGTATTTCTCTTCCACAAGGGTTCCTTGAATTTGCAATCATGGCCCTGTGTGAAGTGATTCTTCAAATGTGTTTACTGTTAAACTGATGTATTCTATCTTTATCTGTGTTAGGTTTTTCTGATCTAGTCCAAATTTTTAGATGTAGGTGCAAGTAGGAATAAACATTGAGAGGAGATAGGGCATTCAATCCCATGCTGCATTTTAAAGGAAACTTTGCTTAGCAGCATTTACTGCAGTCAGTAATAAATCAGAGTAAAAAAAATGGTGTTTTAACACTACTTCTCCAACATACTCTGTCCTCCATAATGTTCATGTGTGCACCATAACCTAACCTTCTTTGTAACATTCTAAAAGCCTGGGTAATTTTTAAAGAAATGTTGCCATTTAAAAGTAACAAATTCCCACATCTTTTGTCTTCCCCAAACCACAAATCTATGTAGACATGGTTTCTCTGTACATTTCAGATGTCATTGTATAGAATTTTTTTTTATATTCTTTGCTGTCTTTATGGACCTATTTAAGGACCAGGCAATTTCAGCTGATGTATGTACCCCCTTGCATGAATGTGTTCTCTAAAACTGCTCTCTCAGAAATCACAAGGCACTTTACCATGCATTTTAGCAAAGAAAAAACAACTTCTGTTCCTTTTTATGAGTACTCCCATAAGAAAGAGAGATTCTGTATGTGTGTGCATGCAGATATCCTGGCTATGTCTATGCATAGAGACAGACTAGAAACAATTGTAGTGTGGCTTCTTAGGTTGAATTTGATACAGCTGTTTCACTTACTGAACAGCTCAGGACCTCCTGCCAATAATCGTAGCAATAGCTATAGAATATAAATGGACAAGGCTGTATGAACTCTATTTACTAGAAAGAAGGTGAGTAATTGCTCTTTGTGTGTCCTCTGCCTGTCTGCTGAAAAAGACAATGACAGAATATAAGCTTGTCCCACCAGCTGGTAGCATTATGAGAACCTACTCTCAAATATTGTTTCATATGTATGTGCAGGTCACCTGGCGTCCACATCTGGTATTTTCCTGTTTGCTTTGACTGCTGAATTTTTTTTCTTCTAAATTTAAAACAAATAAGATAAAAGACACGGCCTTTTTACTTAGGGAATTATCCAAAACAATAAGAAAATTATACTTGTCATTATTGGCCAGCTGGAGCAGCTCTGGTAGTCACAGACTTCTCACTGAGACATTGTTCACATTAATTATCCTCTGTGATTGTAAATGTTCTGGAGAAGTTTCCCATTGAATCTGAGGAGAGATGTCCCTGCATATACAAATGTTAACTATTGTAAAGGACTTTATAAAGGAGGACGCTGGCATTTCTAATCCCAGTAAGATGCAGATGCATTTGAACATGACTCATTAATTTGTTACAGTAAAGGGTGCATTAATATATCTTCTCTCTTATTTCAGGCTGTGAATTGTGGTCCTGTATTGCAATACTACTGTTTCCTATTCAAAATAGGCCCAACACTTTGGAAGCTTCATGTGGAATGCAAGTTTCAGAGGACATACTAGCTAAAAGTCATTGCCTTTAGCAGATGCAAAGTATTTTACATCTCTAACAATTAGTAGCAGCTCCCAGATCACAGCTTCTCCTCAGTTCAGACATCAGCAGGACTCAAAAGATCTTACGCATTATACTTGCAAAATTTACTTCTTGGTAACTTGTCAGAGCCCAATACTCTGTGACTGGCTGCTTTTAGATATTCCACAGGAGGAGTGTTTAATATCAAATTTACTTATTTGGTATAGTTGGTATTATATGACAGTTCAATTTAGTGGAGTTTTACAAAAATCAGTTGAAATCCCAGCACAAGAATGATATAGGAGCTGCAATATTCAGTTGTAGTTAAATCTCTGTTGTAGTGTGTTTGAGTCTCATTGCTGGTCCCTGTATGCTCACTGTAATGACACTGGGCACCCCCAGCCATCTGGAAAGAATAAATAGATGAAAGCCAACTCAAGCCTGTTGCTCTCTTCAAAACGTATCATTTGTCCAATTTTATGCTTTATGTTGTGCCAAGCTACCTATGCACTGCCCCACCACCCCCATCCCCCAGTGTGGGTCTGGCTGGCTTACAAAGACATTGCTCTTTGTTAATAGTTTTGGAACCTGATGATTCACTGATACAACTGTCTGTAACTAAAACCTAGGTTACCGTCCAGTTTTCCTGATACCAAAGTAAGTTCAGCTTCCTTTATATAACATTATTGCCTGATCTCAGTGAGGTTTGCCCTTCTTTGACCTCTCTCCCACTGCAGGGGTGTGTGGGTTAGTTGCACAGCTGAACTGCCAAAACCCCTACTGAGTCAGAGGATGTCATGCATGGCTTTGCCTTCCTAGAGCAATGGTAATAGACTTAGAGAAGTCCCTGCTGAATCATGTCACCACGCAGCCCAGGATGCTACAAGCAGCCTGGTCTTGTGAACAGCAAGGGAAGTCAGAAGCTATTGCTCTCTGAACAGCAGCTCCTGCCTCACATTTCTGCTGAGCTTGTAACCCAAGCTTTTAAATTTATAACAATTTGGAGTTAAATGCATAAATATTTCCCATTTATTTCAAGCATGCATATAAATGTGGTTATAGCTGCCTGTAAACAAATAGGCCCTAAACTGTTGTTTTTTTTTTCTTGTGTGATATGCTTTGAACATTGTTATATAATCATTTCAGAAACCACTATAGTAATTAGTAGTCGCTATAGAGACATCTGGATCTGGTGCTGGGTGATATGGTTTAGTGGTTTAGGGGTTACAGTGATAGTGCTGGGTTTACAACTGAACTTCATGATCTTAAAGGTTTCTTCCAACCTTGACAACTCCATGATTCTATAGTATATTAAGATGCTGTCAACTACAAGGTGATTATTAGCACCTCAAAATATTTTATGAGCTAGCAAGTCACTTCAATATCTCATTTTCCATAGTGTTTATTCTGCTAATTCTTGGCTAATTGCTCCTTTTTCTCTGAGCTTTTGCTTATTCCTTCTACTTCACCTTCCCTGAGGCATTCCCTTTCAGCCAATTTCTACTCTTTGGGCATGGCTTGTACTCTACTTTTCCCCATGATGTGGTTTGAGGCAGAGGCCCCTCAGATTTTGTCTCTTCCAGAAAGAAGCTGACGCTTTTTATATTGCTCTTACTGAAAGGTGATTTTTCTTACCTACCAATGGTACAAGTCTAGTAAATTTGTAACATTCTTATCTTCTGTCAACTCATAGTCCTGATGAGGTTTAAAAGAGCCTTGTTGTACACAACTCTTTCCAGCAAGGCAACAGTTCCTATTCCACTTGGACACAGTTACTGCCCCTCACTCATCTACACAACTTCCTAAATAGCTGGTGCTTAGCAGATCATTGAATAGGTCAAATTAATGGAATAGAAGCAAAGTGAATAAGTAACAGAGATCAGTACATAAATAGAATCTTACTCTAAGAAAAAAATGTGTATGACTTGATAATTATTTTAATTGTGTGGAAAAAAAAGTGAATTTTGGTGGGGTATGTATTGTAAAGAAAATTATTTCTATTGGTAAAAGTTTGCACACTAAATTGTTTAGGATGAGATTGTCTTAATTACTAAGATTAACATCTCTCACCCAGAATTGAGAAGGGTAATTTTGCAGTAATAGGTCTCACTAGTTAAAGTTGGAGTTTATCCTGACTGACCATTTGTTGAAAAGACAAGCACATGGTATTAGCAGTGTCTAAATCACTAAGGAAACTAGTGTCTAAATACTAGAACGTAACATTCTAAATCAGGAAGGAAAAAAAAAACTTCAAAGACATATTTCCTGAAGATTACAATATTTATGAATGCAGGTCCCTTTATGAAATTTGCAAAATTTATGCTCTTAGGTCCCAAAGAACACCTTTGAAAATCCCAGCTCTCATAGGAGACAAAATCCTGTCTCGTGCATCTGATGTGACGTGGAGGTACACTTAACCCATCGGGGCAGGCAGGAAGGAGTTCTTGACACAGCAGTCCTTTATCCTGTGCTGAACAAGCACTCTGCTGATGATCAGAGTAACACCAGGATTTATAGCTGATCATGATGGGAATAGGTGGCCTATAAAGATGCATATATAGTATGCATGCCTTTCAAGAATGCTAAAGTCTTGATAGTTTATTCGTTTCAGGCCCAGTTATTAGTTTCAGTAATACCTCTCTGATTTTTCTGCCTCTTAAAGGAAAAACAAGCAACTGTGCTGCTGCCACTGATGCTTGTCTACTCTACAAATGTACTGATGGTCTTGCATTGTTTGCTGTGGCTGGGATTCTGGCTGAAATTGTTTCCCTCCCATAGCTACCTGATGAGTCCATCCTCTGAGTATGAGCCCTTCATTCTGAATTCTCTCTCACTGCACAATAACTCTGCAGCCTAATCATTGAACTCTGGTCTCTGGTCTTGAGACTACTGTTATCAGTCACTTGAACAGGAAATCCAAACCAGTTCCAGCCATCAGCCAGGAAGTTAGGACACTCTTCCTGCTGCAGTGTTAGTGGCTGAACCACCATGCTTCCTCACACATACTGTATTTCTTCATTTCACAGTCTTCATTTATCTGTTAAAGTGCCTAAGAGCAAGTATTTCTGCACTAGGAAAGGGTTTGGACTCAGGCTGTGGAGGAAGCTGAACACAGGGCTTGAACTTTCTGGGTGAGTGCTCTGACTAATACAGTTGTACTGCCAACAGCCAGCACACCAAGAAACAGCTGGTTTTGGAAAACTAAAATAGCTACACACATATTTTGGAACTGAAGAGGGGCACCTGGGATTCCCTTTACCTAACTCCATGTGCCAACAAAACAGATCTTAGGAAGCTGATGTGCCACTCCACTTACATTTGGATCCATATTAACTTATGTGGGAGCTGGGAGGTTACTTGCATAGGCCACGGCAGGTTTGGTAATGTTCAGACAAGGGTTGAAAAAACAAAATGGCAAAGGCAATGGTCACAAAAGGAAGCACAGGAAAGTCCATTTAAACATAAGAAAAAGCTATTTTACTGTGGAGACACTTAAATACCACCTGGGGACTCTTCATCCTTGGAGATATTGAAAACCTAACTGGACAAGATCCAGAGCAGCCCGTTCTAGTGGATTCTATTTTGTGCAGGGGTTTTAGACTAGGCAGTCCCCAGAAGTCCCTACCAACTTCAACTATTCTGTGTTACTGGGAACACTGAGAATTTGAAGCCAAACAGAAAGGCAAACTGACTCCAGACTCAGCTTTTTGTTCTTGAAACTCAGATAAATCCTATTTTTAGTACCCAAATCCTCACTGAGATCAAAGCAAAGAAAACCAGCTGTGAGAATTTCCTTTACACTTGCATGTATTTTCTTTCATGCATTAACATGGTTAAACTTAAAAAGAAATGTTTGTGGTGTGGGGGTGGATGGGTGTGTGTCTGTAAAAGAAACAACAAAAAGAGGGAGGGAGCTGCCTTCTAAGAAAGAATTAAACCCAAGGGCTGGAAAGCTCAGAGCAGTTGAAGTCAGAAAAGAAACTTTCAAATCTACGTTTTGTACAGATTTTAAATCACAAAATAAGTGGAGATGGAATGGGTATAGACAAAAAAAAAAAAAAACCAAACCTTTCCGTATTTACTTTAATTTCCATGGCTATAGTTATATTCCTAGTACAATAAAGGACTAGTTAGCCAGTCAGCCAAACTGGTAAAGAAGCAGCAACTGGTGTCATGGAGGGAGTAGGCACAGTTATGATTAATAAATTTCCCATATCCCATTCACATAGCTTTGAATAGAAATGAGTTCTAAAGTTTGAATTATTTTTTTGTTTCCTTGGGATTTGCCTAAACTACAGAGTACTAAATACATATCTTTGTTTTCTTGCTCAAGTTCACAGCTTATCTAGTGCTTCATGTGTGTTTAATAAACCTTGTTGTTGGCAATCAATCACTGCTGGAAGTGAATGCAAAAGAGGACTGGGATTAAATGGATAGCTACACACTGGAATTCTCTGTTTGCAGCAAAGTCATTACATTTACAAAATGCATCAATTACAAGCCATTAAGGGAGAAAAAATTAATTCTGATCAATAGCTTTGCTTCCATGTTTTTTTTATTCTGATTGGTTGTTCAAATACAAATTTTATTCTGAAAAGTTTTGAGACTTACATTTAGACTGAGTAAAAAAAAGTAATTATATATTTTACATAGTGTAAAATATAGTTATATAAAATTTTACTGAAATTCCCTGGTCATCCTTTCTCAGTCCTTGGATAGTATATCAATACATGTCAACAAAACATTCCTCTACATAATGAAAACTGCTCCAAAAATGTTACTCTTTATGAAACTTCAGGTAATATCGCTCTTTTAGTTTTGGTTAAATTTATTGCTTTATTGTTATTTCTTACATTTGTTCATATCGTTCTCCAAATGTTCTCAGTTTCTTGTCTTTCTCTTAGGTTCCATAGACGTGCATTTAATTACAAATATCTCATGAGATGTAATTCAGAAGGATTGAAGGAAATCAAACTATAGGCATTGTGTGAGATAAACCTTTGTAAGAGTGCCTTCTGATGGAATTGAATGACTTTGATACAGAAGGGAAATCTTAGATGGGTAGTGGGACATTTTTAAGAACTGAAAAATAATCTGAGAACTCTCTTATGCTGATTCATCATAAGGAAAAGTTGTCAAATGAACCAGCTAAAGAAATAGTAAAAGACTGCCAGGGTATGGAAAGGTCATTCTAGAATTTTAAACATGAAATTCCTCACTTGAAAACTGTGGTGTTTAACCCAATGTTTCAGTCAACCAGGAGAACAGAAGATGACAGACGTGTCACCAGTTTTCAAAAACTACTAATCTCAGGGTTTATCTGAGGTACAACAATACCCAAGGTCTGACTTTTGTGGGTGGCAAACTAAGTGAATTTATTGTAAAATAGAACAAGTAGAAATTTGAGTAAATTAAAATATGAAGGAACAATCAATATGGTGTTTGAGGAAGGAATTTGCATAGCAAATGTAGTAATCATGAGGTTTAGCTAGTGCTTTTTATGTATTTGGTTTTGTAAAATGCTTATTTGAGAAAGGCACTTCACTAAGAACTTTTGAAGAAATTAATTTCTTGTGGAAAAGATAATCAATGTACAAGCAATCCATGGATGGGAGATCCAAAAGAATTATGATTTTCTACAAGTAGCAAAGAAAATGGGGTTCCACTGGATCTACAACTGTCCAGATCCTGCTGTACAAGCTATTCACAAATGATAGCATAAAGGTGTGTACTGAAGCAGGGAAGTTTGCAAAGACAACTAGTTGTGCATCAAAGCCACAACTAAAGCAGACAGCAAGCTGAATAAAATTTTAACCAATGCTGAGCAACTAGACACTAAAACCTCTCATGCAATGTATCCTTATCAAATTCAAACACAGGCACTTGAAAGAAAAATACAAAACAGAGAGCTCTTAGCTGTAACTACTCATGGAAGGGATTTGGGAATTATTTGAATAGGCAACATCATATCCTGTGGCAAGAAAAGACAAAACTGAACATTACAATTATTTCCTTATTAAAAGAATAGAGAACAAACCAGGAAAACATCATGATGCTGTTGTATCAACCTTGAATCTCAAATACATGCACTTCTGGTTATTGATCTCCAAGACCAATGTAGGAGCACATGGTAAGATACAGACAAGTTAAGCAATAGGGATCAGAAATAATGAATAGGTTCTATTCAAAGGAAACTGAATAGCACATTTCTTCATGGAAAAAAGATGATTAAAGGTGGAGGGAACATAAAACCAGTTGTATAATTATGGTGATTAATTTTTTTCTCAGAAGCACAAAAGCTGTATAGTAATTTGAAATAAACAAAAGGAAACACTTTTTTGAAAGCATCACTTAGTTGTAAAGAATTCTAAAACAGATGGATCTTTGATCTGACCACAGTGTGGCAGGTCTTACTTGTGACTGACACATTTTCTCTGTGTTCAGAGTCATGTTGAGGCAACATCAGTTGAGCAATATGAGAAGCTCAGTATAAAAATAACATCCTTTTCAAAGTATTCTTTCCATTTGTATCTACCACCCCTCTCTACTGTGACAGGCATTGCCAATAGCTAAAAATATGCAAGCACATAAATAACATCAGCGCCTATCATGTGGCTGTGATCTGCTTGTACCATACTTGTCCACGTCATTTCTGTTACCAGTTTTACCAATTCATAATTGGCAACTGCTCCTCCCAAGTACTCTGGTAAAAGTATGGCCTTGCCCCATACATTGAAAATTAACAAAATCAGGTTTTTATTACATTAAATGTAGAACTATGAACTCTTTAAAGACAGAGGAATCAATTAAATGGTCTTTTGATCATTACTGTAGGAGCATTACTGAAGGAGAAAGACAGTTTTGAAATGAGTGGTTCCAAGACAAATTCAAACAAGTCCCTTTATACCTTTGCACTAGATTAGTAGGCAGGAACAAATTTTGCAATGCAGATATATCTGTTAGTGCAAACATGATATTTACTGCATTCTTTTAAATGGCTATCTTTGCTTTGGAAGTTACTAATTTATTTTAACAACAAAGGTTAATCTATAACAACTGTGATTATCCCAGAAACCTTGTGTATCTGGGACATGGTAGTATATATTATAACACAGAACAGTGTCAGCATATGTAGGAAATCAATTAATTGCATTCCTCCAGTTCCACTGACTGCTGAACCATGGCTACAGAAAGATACAAAAGATGAAAATGGCTTTCCTCCCCTCAAAGAACTGCTGTTAAGAAAGCTAAGACACAATTAGGTGGCGCCCAGGAATTGATGTAGGAAGACAAGAACTTCCTACCTTGCATATTCATTTTTGCAAAATAACCATGAGCCTGTCTATACTTACGTGCATGTTTATCTGACAATATTTTCAACAACAGCCTATTAATTTCTTTAAGGAGAATGCACTGTCCAGAAATAAATCAACAGCAAAATCAGACACTAGACTGAAAAAGTGCATAAAGGAGTCTATTTTTAATATATGCTAAAATATGCCTTTTGCTACTGAGGATGAATAAATTAAACTGCTATTTTCCATGTAACCCTATGACCTCCTAGGGGGTTATTTTCAGTACAGTGTTTTGGAGGGGGAAAGAAATCCCACAGGATCTCTAAGTTCTCAGCTAAGAAAGATCTGAACTGAGATAGCTGGAGGCAAGAAACAGCACAGTTCCCAATTCTGATACCATTCAGTGTACTACTATTAGAAAAGTGCCATTTAATTGTCATTCCAAAAACATCTCCTCTTAAACGGTTGAAGTCTTGTTTTGCTAACAAGTTTTTTTTCATTTTGTGGAATACATGAATTTGAGTTTAAACTTCTGTAAAATTGTGTAACATGTCCTGTGCTTAAAATGCAATTGATTTACAAAACATGTATCTCCTATAAAACTCATATTTCTGATTTTCCCCCATATTGTTATTTTTCCCATGTCCATGCCTTCATCACAGGTTGTGGCTACAATGGATTCTCCATACAATTATTTTGCAGTATTGCAAAGGGGATCTTCTTTCCCCTTTGTCACTTCTCATGTCTACAAAGAGGCTATACTGAACTAAATGACGAGGTTGTGTGTTGGAATTCCCAAAAACTCACTTCCTGTGAAAATTAAGAACAATATTTGCAATGTGAAGAAGAAAAGCACCACACATGGGAAAAATCAGAGGCTGATAGATGCCATTTGATAGGGGAAGGCTTTCAAGGCAAGTATAGAACAGGAAAGAGAAGGATAGGAAAAAAACTCTGAAAATGTATTTGACTTGAGAGGGAACCAAGTTGTGCAGGACCTTGCAAGCACAAAGATCAGTCCTATAGTAGGGAACACAGTACAGCAGAGATTTCAAACTAGTGATAGCTATGAGCAGGATGAAAGGTGAGAACATAACCTAAGCACAACTCATTTGAGTGTGCTGCAAGGAATTGGGAAGAACACAGAAGCAATATAAAGAGAGCAGCTATATGAGTAAAGGAGGGAGATGAGCTTGATTGGATCCATGGTTTCCTCAGTGAGAAGGTCAGGGAAGGGATTTAGAGCTGGTCCATCTCATATATAAAAGGTAACAGGAAAGTATAAATCATAATCCAAATGATTTGGGATTACAAGAAGTGAGAAGCACAGAGAAAAGCAGGAAGGGATCAAGGTTTGAGCTTTACTGACTGGACTTAGTCTTGTTTCCCTTTATCTCTGGTTGCCTCAGAATACTCCCATGGCTGCAAAGCACTGTAAGATCTTTAGGTAATCAGGACCCTAGGGTGGCTCTTTCAGGGGACCTCAACAAATGCCAGCAGGCAATTCTGTTGTCCTCATACAAGTGCATTAAATTGAGTGGCTATATTATACCACATATCTGAAATTGTAGAGAATGTCTTGACATCAGGGAACCTCAAACATTTCCCTACCAGAGAACAGATGTTTACAAGATTTTTTATGCAGAAGATTTGAGAAAATTTAAAGAATTCTCACCATACACTTTCAGTCAGTATTAAATGCAAATAAACACATAGAACTGTGATATATTCTTCTAGATTATACATTCTCTCATTATTATTTTCTCAGGTTCTGTCACTAATGAAAGCCATAAACATCACAAATAAATCCTGCATGTTAATTAGTTTAGACAAATGTTAGTGAATATTTAATATCTATAATTCTAATAATATAATATAGTAACAATTTCTGTATAGTGACAAGCTGCAGTGATGATTAATGAAATGGTATGCACTTACTCTGTCTTTGGTAGTAATGTCCAAGTGTGGTCTTAGTTGTATTTATTTATACTCATTCTCCCTGTGGATTTAGCCCCACTGTCTTGCACCAGCCAGTGCACAGCAGACCGTGTCACTGCAGTCACCCCACACTTCAGCACCCTGGGGCATGAAAACTGCCAGGCCCCCTTTGCACCTCAGTGCTGCAGACCTTCCTGGCACACACACCAGTCCCAACCTTCTTCTTCCTGCACATCCGCTGATAATCCCCACATGCCTCTAATGCCTTTGCCCATTAGTCACAGAAGTGTCTGACTTGAGAGCTCTGCTTTGAGGCCTCCCACACTCTGCAAGAGACCCTCGTAGTACGTTAGTATATTGGACTACTGGGTTTGACTTCAGCATCAATGTTTCCTTGCAGCAGAGCATTCCATCACTTTTTTCAATGAGCTATGAAAAAAGAACAATCGTTCTTGTTTTGACCATACCACTGACTTGCTGGACTTCTTGCTCCTTGGTTCTCATGTTGGAGGGGACATTAAACAACTGACCCTTGCTGACTTTCTTCATGCTTTTCTAGATGTTACAGATGTTTGCCAAATCCTGTCTCGGGTGTGAGCCCAAATCCTATCTCTAGTGTCAACGAGAAGAGAGGTAACATAAATGGAAAAAGAGGAGGCTAGGTTGAGAATGTAGAATCAGAGGAATTTCTATGTTACTACCGAGGCAAGCCCATTCCATTACAATTTAGGTTGTTTTTCTAGGTAACAATAATAGCAAAACTTCCAGTTTTGCATTTGGTCTATTTAGCTTTGCTTTTAGCTAGAGAAGGGGAGCAAAGTGAGGACAGTGCACATTTTCCTCCCTAATGCTTGGCCTCTGTTACTGCAGAGCTCATCCACAGAGCCTCAGATTCTCATCTCTGCTTTGTTGGCTTCATATACAAAATGAAAGACACTAGAACCAGCTAAGATAATTATTAAAGTAATCTCTCAAGTAGCTGGATGTGCTCCCAATCTGTTTATATCACTTGCAACTTTCACCACAATCATTCCTGTTCTCTGCAAGTCTTGAATTATTTGCATCTCTACGACCATCATTGTCACAAACACTGAAGTGACTCGCGTATTTTAAACCTGGAGAAAAGCAAACTTATATTTGAATTGTTGTCAGTGTAATGGCTTATTCTAAAATTATTTTCTTCAAAAATCTTACATGCCTCCTTTTTTCAGGATATTTTTTCAGATTTCTGACATATTTTACATTTATTACACTTCATTACATACAGATACATTGTCACTTTCACTAACTTTTGTCCAGGAGCCTGATCCTAAATTTACACAGGTCTAGTCCAGTCATCCCAGATGACTGCTCCAATTGAAGTACCAACCTGCTGAGACTCTGTGTGTGCAAGGATGAGTGTCCACCTACCTGTGTCCATGTGCTGCTGTCATGTTCTGGCTCTGACAATGTCCCTTCTCCATCCTTTTTGGCCTTTCTCCGTTTTTACTCTAAATCCACCTATGTAGTTCTTATTTACACAAACTGGAAACACCTTCAACAGTTCCCACACTCACCTCAGCATGTGCTTAAGGTAATGAGGAATTTATTTGAATGAGAGTATTGCAGAAGATAGTATTTTTTAGGTGATTAGGTAGAGATATAATAGAAAAATTGAGGTAGTTTTTACCCTTATGGGTTTCTGATGGACTTTCAAAGCTTCCTGGAAACAAAGTTATGATGTGGATCTCATACTTCCTGCCCCTCTGTCCATTGCTTTCTCAAAAGAAATGTAAAATGTATGGGTCTAAGAGAAACCTGTTGTAGTCTGAGTTATGGATGAAGTACTGGAAACCTTATTTTAAAAAAACAAAACCCTGGGAGCAAAAGTTAGGAAGTCTGCCGTAAAAACGGGGGAAAAGGACTCAATAATTCCTACTAAACCTTTACAAACATGGTCAACAGGCAAAATAATACATGTAAAAGTAGAAATATGTACTGTTTAGGGACAGCCAGCACAATTCAGATGTCTTGGAGTTCCCCTCCCAGGAGGGGAATTTTCACTGCTGCATGAATAAGTGACCCAGGTATGTTCTTTGCATCAGCAGTGCTTTGAAATTCTTCAATCTGATGATTGAAGAATGAGGCCTACATATTTAGATTTCCAGAGAGACATACAGGAATTCAAAACAAATACAGACTTTGCATGAATGTGGAGTTGCAGAGAACTCTTAAAAGGAAGCTCCACTTGGAAGACAAGGGTCTTTTCAGTACTGTGAAAATTAAGACAATAATGGGCTTGGAAAGGAAAGAGATGACATTTCTGTTGAAGGGATTCATATGCACATTATGTAGGAGAAGGAGTCACAGAATCTTAACTGCTGACCTTCACAGGTTCATAGCTGTGGTTCATGTACAAGAACAGGGCTACTGCTTCTCAGGGGTCTGTGGCAGGATGTGAAAGTTAAGCAGCAGAATCTGAGACATGATTCAGAGGATATGGCTGCAAAAATGCATTCTGCAGGAGTCTGAGATTTTAGAGCGCAACAAATGGATCTGCAAAAAAGTAAAGCTCTTCAAAGCAGTCCTTTCTAACCCGTTTCAATTTCTTGAAACTTGTTAACCATGAGGACACCAGAATTATAGAATGGGGCATTAAAGCTACTTTTATTCCTGATATTACATTCTTCCACAGTGTGCTAGTTTATAATATGTCCAAAAGGCACATGATAGGATCTTACAGACACGGGGCAGTAGCAGAAGTTTGTCTTGGTTGCTTGTTTACTATGCAGCCTTGCTTCTTTCAGAGCTGCCTTACTATTTATTCCCATAGGTGTGACCCTGTATTTGGCTGTATCTGAAGGGTCACATTTTAGGAGGTGTAGGTCAGAGCACAGCCAGGCCACAACCTGACTGCTTGAGCTGCTCATCCATCAGGTCTTAAACACTGTTTACAGCTCAACATTTTAAGTGTCACTTCTTGCCTTAAAAATGCAGTGATTATCGGGAAGTACTGATGAGCTGACAGACATTTGTAAAGCTGGAATAAGCCAGAAGCAGCTGCCAGTAACCTTCTCAGCTGTCCCAGCTTCTTTCTACATCAGCACCTTCAGTAAGTGAACCCGTCTGTTTCTGACCCTTATGTCCTTATCCATTTCTTGCCATTCTTCCAGGCTCTCTGAGTCATACACAGCTTTTATGCACAGAGGTTTTACATTGACTTTCTAAACATTACAAGAAATCCTAAGTAGCACCAATCCTACTCTTGATTTCTCACAGTCATCTAGGATCATCTCCACAGATCAGTAAGTCCTTTTGAGCTATGCCAGTCACCTCAAATCTGACCCATGCAATGTGAGCTTTCTTCACAGAATACAACTATAACTTCCCAGAAAAATACCTGAGAACTATCCATGTATACTGTATCTGCACCATTACACTTATAAGCAACTTCGTAATTTAACAATAAATTAAACATTTTTCTTCCTAAAGCCACATCAGCTGCTACTGCTATAGGCCCATCTTGTAATTCTTTATTGCATTCTGTGTGAGCATTTATTGTCTGTGACTGATGCAAGATAAATCACTCTACTATTATCTGGGTACTCACTTGTCCAATTTGAATACCTATAGCCAGTCTTCATGTCTTACAGAATTTCTGCAATAATTTAAGCTTTATTAAAAGTGAATAAGGTTTCACGCTTCCTGAGATCACACATGTAAACCTCTTTGGGACTTTTAGATTCAAGTTTTTTAGGACCTGCATACTTGAATATGTTTTTCTCTTAAGAAAAGTTGTTTAATAACCTTCTAAATAATGACCAGGAAAGCACTCAGTCATCATCATATGATACAAACACATCACACATTCTTTCAAGTAGAAAACAAATTTATTTATTAAACAACTCTCTTTTTTCAGTATCAATATCAACATTTTTTAAATCTTGATATAATAGGCCTATAATAGGGTTAAGATCTAGGAAACATGAGCTGTTCCTGAAACTACCAAACATGCAAATTTCTTGACATCCTTATCCATTTTTTCTGTGCTTCATAACTTGAAATGATTGCTAGGTTTGCTTTTTGTCTACTGTATGTATTTATTTCAAATTGCTGTGTTTTCTTCACCTCTAGACTAGAAACATAGTTTTTCTGGATCTCCCTTTTTTCTTGATCACAATATTCTGACTCCTTTATAGACATCTTCTTTATAGCCTCCCCCAGTTATGATAATTTTTCTATTTAATCTTTTTCTTTTCACTCATTCATTTTCCACAGCTTTTTGGGGTACAAGTCAGAATACATGCCTTGGGAGCAAGAAGACGCAGTGAGTGTCTGTGTGTGTGTAGTATGGATTGTAACCTTGTTTGCACATACTGAGTATAGCCATATCAAAATACTCAGGCAAGTACAGACTTTCATTCTAGCAATAATCTTCACCATAATAAAGTCTGAAGCTGTTAGTTTTCCTAACTTTTTTATGTTGTTGTTCAGAAAATACTTAGCTAGGAGTTTTAGGAGCTCTAATAATGCCTTAGTACATATGACCAAATTTATATGTGTGGCCTGAAGTTCTTCACAATAACAATGCAATTTTCTTTCCCAAAATGATTATTAGACACTGAAAGAAAAAGTTACCTTGCTCTTTAGTGTTGACTGCTATGCAAGAAAGTACCTCTCTACAGTAAACCCAGTTTAGGCTTATTCCTATTGCATTGATCTATGGGTAGTTACTTGCCTAAGAATATGAAAGTTTAAAACTGTATTCAACACTTCATCTCATCATTTGTTGCTCAATTCCTGGTGGGCAAAAGTTTCTGTCAGGGCTAGGTCCTTTATTTTTACAGGAACTAAAGGGGCCTAAACCTTTCAACTCAGTTAATAACAGCCTCTCCTGATGCCTGAAGATATTTCTTTCTGGACACAAACGTTCAAACTGGTAGAAATAGAGAGAATTTCTAACTCATTACTCCAAGAAAAATAAACAGAATATTTATTTCTTTCCCAGCTACTTTCCAGCATGGGAAGTTGCTCTCAATGCCCAGTCTTTTTATCTGGAATGACTGGAGTAGAAATGTTTGAAGAAACAAAACCCCTTTGGCAAATATAATGAGAATTGAGTTAAAACCTGACAAGTAGGCACTATTGCTGGACTGAGCATTGTTCAGACTGGTATAAAAATAACACAAAGCCCATTAAAAGAAGCTGAGCACAAAATTTTCATAAAGCAAACTATGCAAGCTGAAATCTGATTAAGTTCTGGTTTTCAATTCACACACACAAAAAACAACAAAACCAAAACAAACAAAAAACCAAACCCAACAAAAACAAACAAAAACAACAACAAACAAAAACACCAAAAAACATGCAAAAAAACACCTGCAGAGAGCAGTGCGGCCTCTACTTAATCTGATGGCCACCAGAGGGTACAATTTGTAAATGGTATATGAATGTAACAGTCCTACAAAGTTTTCTCTAAATGACATCAATCTTTTCTGAAGTCAGAAAAATCCATCTCCAGCCTGGCCTGAGAGAAATTTTGGCACAGCAAAAACCTGTCCAGGATTGTCCCCTCGACAGCTGCCCAGGCCACCAAGTGAAGGCAGCGATCATCATTCTGTGCACGAGCATCTCTCTGGGAATGAGCATCTCTCTGTGCACGAGCATCTCTCTGCACGAGCATCGTTCTGTGCACAAGCATCTCTCTGTGCATGAGCATCGTTCTGTGCACGAGCATCGTTCTGTGCACAAGCATCTCTCTGTGCACGAGCATCGTTCTGTGCACGAGCATCTCTCTGTGCACAAGCATCTCTCTGTGCATGAGCATTGTTCTGTGCACGAGCATCGTTCTGTGCACGAGCATCTCTCTGTGCACGAGCATCGTTCTGTGCATGAGCACTGTTCTGTGCATGTGCTGTGTGGTGCTTCCCTTCAGCCAGGCCCACAATCACAGTTCCCAGACAAAGGAATCTCTCCAAACCTGTTGCTGCTTTAGCCAAGAACACCATGCTGAGAACAAGCACAACGCACTTTCAGCTATGTCATGGGCACCCAAACAACACTCTCCAAGGCTCTTGTATTCTTAACCAAACCTTGGGCCTCAGAGAAAAGGCCAAATGGCCTTGTCTGGGCACATCAGGAATCACAGAATATTCTGATTCGGAAGGGACCCATCAGAATCATCAAATCCAACTCCTGGCCCTGCGCAGGACACCGCAGGAGTCACAGAATGTGCCTGAGAGTGTTGTCCAGACACCTCTTGAACTCTGTCAGACTGGTGCAGTGACCCTTCCCCGGGGAGCTTGTTCAGGAAACTGCATATCAATCCTCCAACCAAACACTGTCTCACAGGGCAAACAAAATAGAAGATGGACAAAGGGAAACAGGACTTGACTAGAGGCTTCCTTGTGATACATAATTAATTCTAGTGAAAGCTGCAAATTAGTGGTTTTGGCTCAAACCACCCTCAACACAACTCAGTTCGATAAACGAGTATGAGCGGACTTGTCCAAAAGCACAAAATAACAGTGTATCTATTGCAGTGAACTCCCGTGTACTCTGTGTATTTACAATGTACCGTGAAATGGACTCTCCAGCAGCGGTGCTGGTGGGTCCCATACACAGCAGTATTCTCACATATTTTAGGGAAATCTGTCAAACACATACTCAGATGTTGGCAGCAGTGGCAGAAGCAGAGCCTCGACAGCTTCTGCTTGTTATTGGAATTATTGGATCCCATCTATGACTGCGGAGATCCAACAGATATTCAGCCAAAAGCTGTTTAACTTTGGGATCAATCGGCAAGGTGTGACAGGAGGAAAAAATAAATAGAAAACCACAAAGCCGGGGTCCACCGGCCCCTGGCCCAGGCCCCGCACGCGCAGCCCCCGCGCGGGGGCCGCTGGCCCTTTAAATGTCGGCGGGCGGCCCGTGCTGCCGCTGGCTGGGAGACCCCGTGCCTCCAGTGAGAGGTGAAACCAAGATGGCGGCCGCGCAGTGACTGAGGCGGAGCCGGGGCCGGAGGGAGCCGGGCCACACCAGCCGCTGCCAATCGCCCCCCTCCCTCCGCCGGGTACAGAGTTTTTCTGCCAGCCGGGTCGCCGAACGCCTGGAAGCACAGCCACGTCGGAAGGCGTGCTGGGGAGCCGGGACTGAGCCGCCGCAGCACCAGGAGGAGGAGGAGGAGGAGGAAGAAGAAGAACATGGCGGCGGAGTCAGCCTGGGAGTGAAGCCTCCGCCTGCGACCGGAGCCCATGGGGAAGACGGGGCGCTGAGCTCGGCTGGTCGTTCACCCCGTCCCGCGGACGAGCAGTGTCCGCAGGCCCCGGGCAGCCCGGGCGGGAAGGAGGGCGGCTCCTAGGAGCCCCGCGCTGACGGACGGCGAGCGAGGGGCTTCGGGCCTGGGCAGCTGCTGCACAATAGAGCCGGGCTACAGGCCGGGGCGAGCAGCCCCTCTCCCGCCTGCTTTCCTCCCTCTGACTCCCCCCGGCCTCACCAGCCTCCCCCGTGTTTTCCTCGGCGGGGCTCTGGCTTCCAGGAACGCCTGCTCCTGTCACGCTGGGCCGGCTGCAGTCCGCCGCTGCTTCCTTTACCGTGGATCTCCTTCTCCTCCGGGATCCCTTCTTCACCGCCTCTCCTGCCTGCCCTTCGCCCCGCAAAGAGCCTCTCACCTCTGCGGCTCTCCTTGCCTAGGCTTACTCGCATTGTGTGCAGCGTCTGACTTTACCTGAAGGAGCACATCTTCACCTCTTGTTTCCCCCTCTTCCCCACTAATCTCTGTTACCGTCGATAATGAGGATCCCGTTGGGGCACTGAAGAGGAGTAAGAAGAGCTTGCTTGGCGTGCTCGTGTGGGGCTGCTCCCTTCTTTCCCGCTCCCCTCCCCTGAGGGGGGCCTGCCCCCCGACCAGCCTTTTGCTCCTCCAGCGATTGCAAGCCAGAGTGGTGGCTGCGGTGTGGCAGGCGGCAGGATGACGGACACCCGGCGGAGGGTGAAGGTGTACACGCTAAATGAGGACCGCCAGTGGGATGATCGAGGCACAGGGCATGTGTCCTCTTGCTACGTGGAGAGGCTCAAGGGCATGTCCCTGCTAGTCAGGGCCGAGAGTGATGGTAAGTGTGTACGGCTGAAGGTACAGTCTTTCCTCCTCCTACCCAGAAAAGGAACTGCGTCAAGCTTTGTGTCTGTTGCCTTAATGTTTTGCTGCATAATTCAAATCGTATTCCTAAAAGCAAGTAGGCACTAACCAGGGTTCATTCGTGCTAGGCCAAGTGAAAGAAACAGAAGATTGCCATCAAGTGCAAGCATAGTAGGCACTTATTGAATACACAGTGTTGCATGAAAAATGCATTTGGGTCTCGTTGTAAGTCTTGTATGGGTTTGGATGTCTACTGGTCTTGTTTCAAAACTGATCACTGGATGTTTCTGGAAGTGATCCCCTCATGAAAGTTGTTCAAAACTTAGATTTTGGTTTTTAGTATTTGTTTTTAGAAGATCATTGGATGGCTCACACCTTTCTGTTTCTACCTGCTCTTTTCTTTCGTAGCTTTTAGAATTATGTAAGACATGGTAACAGCTATCAACAGTTTTCAAAGTACAGTTATAGTAGTAAAGACACTACAGTGGACAGAACAGCATTTTCAGAGATGCCTTTTTCTTTTTTTTTTTTTTTTTTTTTAATGGAATGGAGTTCTCAGTCCTTTAGCAGACCTAGGTCTTCTTGAAAATAAATGATGATCAGAAAACCTGAATAAATAAAAAGTTGATCTTATCAACTTCTTTCATATTTTCTGGCAACATATGTCAGTAGTATATGTTAAGTAGTAATATCTAGCCCTGTAGCTACATGTTTGGCCTAGTCTTGACTGTTGGTTAAGTGAGTTCATGACTGCTGTGATAAGAGATTTTCAAATGTGAACTTCACAGTATCAGGCTTGTACCATTTTCCTTTTAAAGTCTGTCAGTGCATTACTTACTACTTCATTAGACGTATAGCTACTGTATTTAGTGACTTGCAGATCTGGTTGCAGCTTATGACTTGTAATTTTATTTTATTAAGCTTTTTTATTGTAGGAAGTAGAATGGGAAGCAACTTGAGAATCTTGAATCCTTACTTTTTGAGAAAGTTCTGATAAACTGTATAATATTTAATCTCTACAGCAAGGATCATAAACTGATATGGAGGAATCAGTCATCTAAACTGGATTTTGGTAATTTAGCTCCTGAGAAGCCCCCAGGGAGATATGCAGTTTCTTGATTATACTTTAAAAGGTTAAACTGAGACCTGATTTTTATTTATTTTACAGTGAGGAAGATGCACCTAAACCTTGAGCAGCTTCGTAGTGCAAGAGAAAACATTCAAAATGGAAAGAGATTTGGAATTTCAGCAGGAGAAGGGAATTAAAAAAATTATCACTAAATTTTTAGTTTAATTATTACAGTATGTTTTGTCATAGATACTGTCCTGGCTGCCTACATGGCTTTTTGAGTCGTGTTTAAAAATGGGTATGTTTCTTATACATTAAAAAACTATACCTTTAAACATGTAACTTTCATGTTTAAAATCTGGGTTTTTTAAAAAACATTTGAACTGAAATCCATTTATTAACTTTCACTGGGGTATGTGTGCTTCAGACTTCTTAGAACCTGAGTTGGACTGTTGTTGCCATCTCACTTATAAATGAACATCTGTAAGAAGGAAGATACAATTTGGTATAAAAACTAAAATTAAGTCATTGCTTTATGTTGCTTAGCTAAGATAATCTAATCAAAGCAGAACTGTCTCAAACTTATTAATTGCACCTAATACACAGATGTTTATTTGATAGTATCTACACTTTAGACCTCTCTCAAACTGCATACTTTGTACTTCAAAGTATTGAATAATGCATGGAGTTAAAGTTCTTAATATAGTAGGTAGTATCAGTCCCGGGTAAGTGTGCACTCTATTAATAGGCTAGTTTTTCTAACTTGCTTGTGTAAACACCTAATAAAATTTGATTTATATTTTGTTTACTCCCACTGTATTGTTTGTGGGCTAATTTTGAAGGCAAACAGTAATTTTTACATGTGAGCAAATGATTTGGAAAAAGGTAATGCTATAGCTGTGTTTTATATACTGTTCAATTTGTGTTCCTTTGCATGTTTTTTTAACTAAATGAAATAGTTGACTGTGATTTTTTAGCTTTCACCTAGTTAGCAAAGACGTACAAGTAGTAGGAACTGACCTATACACCATTTGCTTCCATGTTTCCATTGCATTCTTGTATTGTCCTTCTTTGCCAGCTCCTTCTCTTTTGACAATAAAACTTCTTCCTTCCTGCATTTCTAAATCATCTTTTCCTAGCCTTTGAGTGGAGATTCATCCTGTGCACACTGGCATATTCTTACTGACTTACTCCAGGATGCTGTCAGAAAACCTCGGGATCTGCCTGAAGGTGAAGGCTCCACTTCCTGAGTAGGGGAGGTCGTGAGGATGTGAGCGGTAGTTCCTTATCTGTGTGGGAAATTCCCACTCCTGTTAAAGGGCCAGTTTGGCTGTGCACAAATCAGCAGTAGAATTAGCAGTGGTTTCTTTGGCTGACCGTATAGGCTGGCACATGGTTCAGTCTTTGGATTTTGCAGCTGTGACTTGGTGTAATAGGCTGCTTTACAAGTCGTTCAGATTTTATGGCACAGTCAGGGTGTTCAGATAAGGGAAGTGCAATCGGTATGCCACATCCAACATAAGCTACCATTTGGAGTTGGAGGAATAAGAACTGAGTAAATGAGGTTTTTTTATCTGTAGGAGTGTTTTTTAACTTGTGCTTGTGGTGTTTACCACCATCATAAAAGAAAATAATTTAGAGTGGCTGAGTGAGTTGTGTTGCTAGCTGCATGTCTAATGTTGCCAGGCACTAAACTGTTAAGAGTCATTGCAGACAATTTGAAATAATCAATTTTAGAACAGAAATACCATAAACTGCTTTCATATCAGGTATATTATGCTTTGAAGCATGAAATTGTAATTTTTTTTGCACTTTAATAGCTATCCACTTTTTATTTAAAACCCCAAGAAGTTTCTCTGTGTGATTCCTAGTTGTAATGTATTGTACTTGAATTGCAGCTGAGCAAGAGTGAAATATTTTCTTATGAATTATCACCTACTGTGTGAGTTTCTGTGTGCAGTCAGAACCCTTTGATTTCTTACCAATTTCTGACATGGTATTTTAGGCTACTGTGGCCTACCTAATTGAAATATCTGTGCTTTTGGGGGCTTACTGTGTGGTTTCAGATCACCTTTTTGTTCTGAGCCCAGATGACTGAAGTGACCTCTAAAGTGAATGTTTCTGTTCAAAATAATTTGTGTTAATATGAAAGCTTAAACCTTTAATTAAAACTTACTGGTCCTGTATCTAAACTTTTTGACAAGTGAAAGTTAACCCTTCCATTACAGGCCATATGTGTGAGCTCTCTTTTAGGAACTCTTGTAATTTTCATTCGGTTGAAGTTTGCTGTTTCTGAAGTCTGTATGGGCACAGGGTAAGCCACAGGGCAAGCACCTATCCTTGCTGTTTCTGTAGTGCAGGTATCAGTAAACCTGTATAACTATCAGGTGTAGACAAAACTTGGCTTTCAGTTTTTTACTTTGTTCAGACTCAGGGGACTGAATTTATTGGCTTGTTTTTAGGCAAGCAGTACAGTATTTATCCTAGATCAAAATGAAAAAAAAGCACGGGAGAAGATGACTTGGGGCTTTTTTGTTTCTTTTCTCCTAGTTTTCCCCTTTCCTTAATATTTGGGTTTGACCCTCCAGAAGTGTCTTAAACTCGGGAGTATTCTCTTGGAATTGTAGAACACTTTCTTGGGCCTCAGTTTGAGCTGTTTGAGTTTCAGAGGATTAGTTTCTGTGATTCAGTTGCAGCAGAATTGATTGCAGAATTTTAATTTCTCTGTACATCTTGCAAGAAACAGCTCTTGAATTGAAACTGTCATTTAAACGTAAACATGTTTATACTGGTAAGGGGTAATGGGCAGCACTTCTTTTTCTGCTTTTGAGGAAGACTCCATGTAACAGTTCGGTGTGAGAGCAGCAATGTTCCAGATTAACTCTTCCATTTGCATGTTTGTAAATAAAGCTGCAAATTTGCTGTGTAAGACTGTTGAATTGAGATACTTGATGTCTCTAAATATAAATTAAAAGAGCATTGAATATCTATCTGTATGTAATCTCTTTTGGGCAAGTCTTTCCCTATACACACATTAATTCTGCAGCACAGAATGGTGATTTCTACTAACAAAACCCCCAGCTGTGCTGTACTGCATTACAGTGGCAGGTAACAGAGTTCTGCAAGTCAGTTTTCTTTATAGGTGGTTTCAGATATTTTTTTTTGACTCCAGTGTTTTGCGGTTGCCTTTACAAATTCATTCAAGGCTGTAATTTAAAAAATTACAAGCTCTGCATAATTTTGGAGCATTAACTAAAAATACAGCTTGCATTAAGGAGAGTTTCCAGCTCTTACCTGACTTTGAATAGAGTCATTGGGTCAATGAAGATGACATTTTGTTGGTGTATTTTTATGAAGATAGACTAGACTGAATCTTAACATCTTCTAGGATGGTACCAGTGGAAAAATACCTACATAGAAAGTAAAGCTTATGACAGAAGCATCTCAAACAAGTGATAATGTCTTTGAGTGGAAGTTTATTTGTGATGTGTTATATTTCTGTAATCTTTTTTCTGAAGAGTATATCTGTGTTTCAGGCATCTGTTACTGCTGCGTGGTTTCCACATTCAAGTAACAAAGACTTAACATTGCCCCATACCAGGAACGGGCCTGATACTGGAAAATTTAGTGTGTTAAATAAACTCACTGAAATAACTAGTAGATTTGTCACTGATCTTTGACTTGTTGAACCCTTTTTGGGGAGCTTACTGCACAAATGGAGCATTCTGTTCTCCAGAAGAATGGATTTGGGGCAGTTATTAGTTATAGAGCACAATTTACCTTTCAGGGTGTTTCTGTCTCCAGATCAATATTTTTCTAGTTATTGTCCAAAATGGTGAGGAGTAAGTTGACTCATGTGGTAGTGAGAAGCAGTTCACTTAAAAAACTTTCTTTCCTGCAAGCATCAGGTTTAGTAGAGAATAAATCCTCTTTTATGACAAGTCTTATAAAGAAACTTTTCTCTGTTGTCTGCTTCTAGCTTGGAAGATGAAGTGTCTGCATTCAATTGTTTTCAATTTTTTAAAATAGTATTTTGTCAAACATGGCATTCAAGTTATGCATTATATTCTTCTAATGTTGGGATTTGTATGTCTGTAGGTCTGTGTTCAGCCATTAAAATATGATGTTGAAATAATTACTTCTGATCCTTAAAAGATTCTAGTTCATACTTTCTGATATTAAATATTTCTAGACAGTAAAGACTTTCTAGAAGTTTTTCAGCCAATTCAATACTGCAAATAATATTCTAAAATTCCGGGTACTAGAAGCTGGGAATTTGAAAGCACGACTGACTCTGTGTGTCTCATGATTGTAATGAAAAGGAAATGCTGGTTTTAGATGTTCGTAGGCAAACTCTAAATTCAAAGCCGAGACTATGGCCAAAGTATGAGCAATGTATTGGATTCATCTGTAAACCTCATCTTAGATGTTTTCCTTCTCTGTCCTGATCTATGTTTTGTGGTTATTTTTTTCTTCAGTTATGCAGTTACACTTTTAGCAAATAAGCTGCTTTGATAATAGAGCTGGTGTGTGTCAGAAAACTGAAAAAAACTCAAAAAAACCCTGAGTAGTATATTTGGGGCAAGAGAGGCAAGAGAGCTTTTTCTGTGTGTCTTGTTTTTCCTTGGGTATTTATTTCAGTTTTGTTGTTGAATTGTACTGAGTTTTGTAAATAACTTTTTCTCCAAGAGCAGTTGAGAGAGGTCAATCGCTTCTCAAGCTAACTTCATTAGTGAAGGCTGTGTCTTGTAGAACAACAGACTTAGAAATTAGGAACAAGCAGCCTTCACAGGTAAATGAATTTGGAAAAAATACTTAATTGTCTGATGATCACATGCATAGTAAGTTAATGGATATAAAAATCATTGGTAAAGCTTCTAAATTTGTCAAGTAATAGCCTTTCTTATCAGACAACAGAATATTCTGATATTTATGTAGTTTTTCAGTGATATGCCACTCTTATAGCAAGTGAAGTTCTGTGATCTGGTTCTTCAGTCTCCTCCCTCTCATCACCCAATCTGACATCTTCATCAGTGTCAGACAGAAGGATCAAGTGCACTCTCAGCAGTTTTCCAGGTGACACCAAGCTGCAGTGGTGTGGTTAACATGCCTGAGGGGTAGGATCCCATCCACATGGACCTGCACAAGGCTGAGAAGTGGGCCCTTGTGAAGCTCATGAGGTGCAAGCTGCTGCACCTGGGTCAGAGCAGTCCAGGCTAGGGGATGAACATGGAGAGCAGCCCATATTTTAGTAATACATTTGCCTTAGAACTATAGTGATTAAACTTTTTTAAAGAAAGTTCAGACTTTTCTTAAAGCCTAGATTTAACCAGGTAAGTAAATGGAGAAAATGCCACTTTAAGGGTGTGCTTGCAGCTGTATGTTTTAATTATATGATTGACAATGCAAGTTAGTTTATCACTATTTCTTTGTGTAAGCTGAGTGAAGCTCTGCAGGTATGTAAATTTAAATCATGCACTGGTGTTAGTGCTGCTGCGTAGCAATGTGGTTGAAGGAAGTGATCAGTCCAAGAATAAAATCAGTCTTAAAAGTTGCTTTTGCAGAGACCGATCCTTCAGATTGTTAACATGCAAAAGGAGGAGAAAGAAGATGCAGGCATGAGACTGGAATTGCTGTTCTGTGTCTTACATCAGTAAAACCTGCTGTGAAAGCATTGTTCCTGAGCTTATTGTGTGAAGTTTTCTGGTATTAGCAGTCACAGTGGCTACTGCTCTAAGCATTAGTTTCTAGATATACTTCCCAGGAAAATAAGTGTTTTAGCTAATCTTTAAGAACAAATGCCACGTGATTAGAGTTTTGACACAGAACAGCCATAGGTAGCCTTTGGAATGCAGTTGTGATGCTTTTGATGTGCTGACTTGCAGTGTGTATCGTGTCTAAATTTTTTTCTGTGGAAAAGTAGTTACTCAGAATAAGAAAGGTTTAAAATTCAGTTTGAAGCTTAAGGGTGGGAGATAAGAGACTCGTTGTTGCTCAAGGAAAGAGTGATCAGAAAATTCATGTGGAGATTAAAATTTTAGCGCACATATAAATAAGTGGAACTTTTTTTTTCTAGGCTCTCTTCTTTTGGAGTCCAAAATTAACCCGAACACTGCATACCAGAAGCAACAGGTAAACATACTTTACTTTTCCTTACCTCTAAAGGCAGAATCTTTAACAGTATACAACTAACAGTGTAGCAATATAGTAATTTTTTGCCTCTATTGCAAATTATGTTTTATGTTCTTGTGCCAAAAATAGGCAAAGTAGTTTGCACCATTTTTGTGCATTACGTGATCATGTGTTATTTCTCTGCATTTTTGGTGAAGTTGTACAGATAAATTATGCTCTGTTTTGCACCAGACATTACTTTGGAAGAAACATGCAAAACATAATTGAGAAAACCACAAAGTAGCTGAGATCCCTGAGGCTTATAGTATCTGAATCTTAGTATCATCTGGCTTTTTTCTTCTTTATATTTCAAATGCTGTAACTTTAATTTCTTTTTTCAAGGAAAGACTAGAAGGCTTTAAAGCTATTTACATGTTAACCTTTGTTTGTCCTTTACTAAAAAGGTGGGTATGGGTTACTACTGCTCCAAAGCATTCTGTGTGCATAAAAGCAGCTTCTCACTGTTAGTTTGCATGTTGCTTCAATATTTAAGCCATACATTGTGAGCCCCTAAAGAATGCCCCTGAGATGGGTGACAGGTGAATGAATGCTGTAGGTCTTGTATTTATTTGCTGTGCTTGTTTCATGGATGCTGGGAATTGCCCTTGTATGTTTAAAAATGCTGAAACAGATTGAGCTGACCAAACAGGCAACAAAACACAGATTTGTTAAAATCTTCTCCGGTACAGTTAATGAATTAAAAAACTCTTCAGTCTTTCAGCTTTAATACGTGGCATGGACCCAATGTTGTTCTGTTCACAGGCAGTCCCAGTAATGGTGTCACTCCAGCTGTTGATAGGATTGTATTTTGAACTGAACTGGGAGAGCCAATATGGGCTAAAAATGCTCTTCCTTGAAAAATTTAACCTGTATCTGTTTCTTGTTATATTCATAATATACTGTATAAGCAGCCCATACTGAACAACTGATAAGGGCAGTGTGGGTCTGGAGAATAAATTCCAGGGAGTAAGGACAAGACCGGCAAAAATGCTAAGCAGACTAAGTTTTAGCTGTAGTTTTGACTAGCTCCAGGTCATGGTTTTATGATACCGTAACTTGAGCTTTAAAACTCTTGAAGTGACACTGAATATTTTACAGCCCTATGGCATAAAGTGTGATCTGGTGTAAACTTGTTCTGCTGGCTTAAATTGGTTAATAACTCACTGAGGGGTAACTTTTGTATCAATAGGTTTTATACCACATCAGACATGAAACCTACTTCAAGTAGGCATAAAATTGCAAGATTGGTGCAAACCACCACACTTGCCAGTCAGTCTAACAGCATTTCCTACTCAGGGTCAGACATAAATTGTAATCTAGTGCTGCCTAAATCATACTGTCATCGTGGTTAGAGAAATAAAAATAATTAACATGAATCTGTCCCATTAGAACAGCACTGTACATTCTCTGTGCTGGAGGAAGGAAGAGTGCTGTTTTTAAAGGTTTCAAGTACTGCAGAAATTTGTATTTCCAGGTGGATTGTTCATATTATTTAAGCAAACCAGTTTCTGATATAGATGGAATATGGGGCTCCACTCTGAGCCTTATAAATAACAAATGTTTGTTGATGTGTGTATTAAATATTCTCTGTGGCCTGTTTTTTTTCATGTGAGGCCTACTTATACTTTCCCTTAGTAAAGGGCAAGTTCCAAATTTAAACCTCATACTACATGATCTAAGTTTGAAACTTAGCAGTTGAAAGAAAGAGTAGGTTTTTTTCCTAGCTCTGTTCCTAGGACTCTGAATGTCTCAAGCTCACTAAACCACAAGAAAATCAACTTGGTACTTTAAATCCTTCTTCAAAAACTGGTAACTATCTGCGCTGGCAGAACTTTCAAACCACCTTAAACAAGATGCATTTGTGGAACTGAGATGGAAGAGTGAGTGAGATCTTTCTTTTTGACTGCAGAAGGCCACTTAGGTCACCTCACTACTAGTGAAATTGCAGCCCGAGATGGAAGACTTGCTTTTGAGTTTGCCTGCTGTTGTTAGTTGCACTTAGAAAATGTCAAGAAAAAATATCTCCCAGAAATCTAAGACTTAAAACTTCAAAGTAGCTGTGTAGCATTATGATCTTACCTGGCTTTTTTCTCAGAATTTTGTTGTAAGGGTGACCCTCCATGGTATTTTAAGGGGTACATAGCAACACATCCGTTTCTACTGTAACACAGCAAGCAGCCTGTGGGCACTTTGAATATCTAGTGGAATAAATGGATGAGTTCTGACTTTCGTCTAGGCTGACATGAGGCTTGTAAGAAGCAGTCTTTTATTGGAGTGACTGAAACAATCTGTGGTTAGAAACGAGGAGAGATGATGCGTACTAAGCTTTTGGGGAACCTTGCTATGCCAGTTGCTTTGGATCCTTCAACAAAGGAAGCCTATAGAAACCTTTGTGATAAACAGTGGAGTCTTCCACTGGTGAAAGAACCTTCTGCCTATGCTGATCTGTTAGTAATAGTGTGAAGTAGGTGGTCTCATTAATTGTTGATACCACAAATTATGCAGGCTCATGGTTTACATATGTGTGTTTTCATAACTGCATAGCTTAGATAATTATCAAAATACTGGTGTGAAGACCTGAGGACAAGTTTGCCTTGCTGCTTCTGGTCCCTTGGAAACTGAAGCCAAGAAAACAAACTAAACCACCAGAAAAACAAACAAACAAAAGACACCCTAACAAAAACTGCGTCTCTGAAGCTGAGCTTGTAGGATGATTTTGTCCCAACTGTCTGCTTTATATTTCTTGGTGTTTAGTGTTGAAAGCAGTGATGGCTCTTTGTGGTGGTAAATAGAACTTTTTGCCTTTGAAGAGAAAAATTACTTGGGAGGTCTTGAGTCCTGCTCAGGGACTCATTTTTCATAGGTCAACCTGAGGTATTTGTTTGCACAGTCTAGTTCCCAGTCTTCCCAGACGTCTTTGCCATCTGGAAGTCTGAAATAATTAATTAAAACATGAAATTCATAGACAGTCTTTTGACTACCTTTTCAGTAGTCAAATAAATTAGTCTGTGACAATGCAGAGCTGTTTTCTGCCATGTTCAAAAAGGATAGGTCTGTGTATGCGATTCTGCAACATAGAATTGCTACCAGTGGAAGTTCATTGATACTCTGAACTGTGCACTTCCTGGCAAACTCATCGCTATTTATACTAGAACTAGAAGAAAGGAAGCCATATGAGGAAAAAAAGCTAGAAAGAAAACAACTTGAGAAACTAATATCCTGTGGTTCAGAAAAAGGACTTAATGTTTCTTATGTTAAAGAGCTATTTGTAGGGAGAAACTTCTTCAGCAAAAGCAAAATTTGCACAGTACAGTCACATGAACACCTGATTTGTATCCTTGTTTACAGCTCTGTGTTAAGTTTTGTTGGCGTTATTTTCAAATGCTACAATAGTGGTCCTATAACTTTGCTATGGAATATTACTGGATTTAATTACTGAGTAAATAGTAACATTCTCCTTAAAAGCAAGTTTTGTATAGTAAGTGGAATTTAATTATACAGAGCATTGCTGTGTCACATGCATAATACTTAGCTTTTCTCTTCTGTTGTTGGTTGTTCTCTTAATATTCCAGTAAAGGTAGAATATATTTTAATTGTGGGTTGGGGGGGTTTAAGGCATTGAAATTTCAGAGTGTTAATGACAAAGATGCTGCTCTTAAACAAGTGATCCTTTTTCAGAAAACGAGTAATTCCACTAATATAATAGGACAACACCTCTTCCTATGCAGCTCTAAATGATTAAAAAGCCCTCTATACACACAGCACTTATTTAGGGAGAAACCTGGTACAGGTGGGGACTGGGGTATAGCTTTTCAGTATACTTTGGCAATGCTTTAAAAATAGAAGAGTAAATACTTGTATCCTCAGCTTTTTTAGGTGCATCCTGTAACACAGTGATGAAGTATGTATTGCATCCCTTTCTGTGCCTGATACAAGGAAGACTTCAGTTATTTACAGCTTTCAGCTACAGAGACTTGCCTCTGCCCTAGAGGTGTATTTGCTTTTGCAGTCTCTTTTTCAGTTTCTCACAAGAATAAAAAGCTAAAATTCATCCAAAGTACTGTCTACTAACTATGTAACTTGAAGGTGGCCATCCCTGAGTAATAGAGAGCAGACTTGTTAATAAAAAAAAAAAGTTTTGAAAATATCCAAAAGGGCACTGACTGAATGCTCAGAGAAAATGAACTTCATACGCTTGCTGTCATGACAGTCAAGCTAACAGTGAAACTGTTTCAATAAAATTTGTGCATGTGGTAGCTAAGATAGTAAGGAAGAGTGTGTGGCTTTGTGGGGTGATGGAATAAACAAGGGGAAGGGCAGGCTGCTCTTGGGTTTGAGGTGTCCCAGTTTATATGTTTTAAATTAGCATGCATGTCTTTCCCTTCAGGTCTGTTTTCCTGTGTATTCTGATTTTTCTGCTGTTGCTGAGTGTCCTGGTTTAGGGACAAATTTGGGAGGAAAGTTCTAGAGGGGTCCCTCTAGAAAGCAGATTCAAGTGGCTGCTCTCCCAACTGGTTTGGGAAAATATTTCCTTGGAGGAAGGTGGAAAAAACCTGTTTGTTTAACAAGCAAAATATTTACAAGCATGAAAAATGAATAATATAAAACAAGAAAACCTCTCGCTGTTCTGAAGAGATGGCAAATTCAGAAGGTCCCTATTGTGGGGTGTAGCTCGACGCTCTGTCTCTTATCAGTCCCTTCTGTGCTGGAAACAGCTACATCCTGTGCCCTGGTGGGCCGCAGGTGTGAGCTTCAGGTGTTTTTCTGGGTTTTCAGTCCAGAGCAGTTTGAACAGTTCCAAGAAAAAGAAAAACCCCAATCCAGGGAACTTCTCTGCCTCAGCTAGCTAAAAACTGACTAAAAAAACCAAAGGAGAGCTCTCTCCCACTGTCTGTGCTGCAAACAACACAGTCCGTGAGAAAAAAGCTGAAGTTCTTATCTCTGTTTTGTATTCAGATACCTCAGACATTGTACCAATTCTTCTCCCCCCTTCACTCTTAAGATCTTGCTTTAAGGGGGCAAAACTGATTTCTGGGCTAAACAGACAAATGGGGATACAATTCAGCATCATAAAGTCACTCCAGGACACTGAGTATGGCCAGTAAGTCAAGTTTCTGCTCAGAACTAATAAACTGGTTTTATTCCATGTGATTCATGGGAATGCAGCTATGAAATCACTAACTGAAAAGTTGTCCATGTCTGTTGAGCTTTTACAGGCTAGTAGAATAGAATCTCAGTATGCCTTTGACATGTTAATAATTTTTTTTAATAATTGTTAGCACATCCAGATAACCACGTTCTAGGTGGACAAGTGCATGAAACCAAATGCAGGATTGAAACTTTATATTACATTACTTGGGTCAGTTTTTTTAGCTTGATTCTGCCACAACTAACACTGACTCTGTATTTAACTTAAAAAGTCTGGGTGCACGTAGTTTATTTCATTTTCAGGTTCAGAAACCTGAAATTATGAAGCTGTACTTTTGATAGTAAATATTTAGATAGCAAGATATTGAAAGGTGGGCTGGCATGTCCAGGAAGGTGTCTGTGAATGCTAACAGTCTAAGGAATTGGATAAGGAACTAGCAATCAGGCAGTCAAAGAGGGGAAAAAACAGCTGAGACTGTTGAACCTTGTGTGGGCCAGGAAAGTGTCATAAGCTTGAACCATGTGAGGGTTAATAGGAAGAGATTAACTTGCTTTTTAAGGCTGGAAGCAAGAGTTTATGAAATACCTAATTTAGGGCATCACTACTTCTTGAGTGTAAATTAAATCGTATAGAGCTGCCAAAATAATGTCTTGGAGCTACAGAGAAGACTTGTCCCTGGACATGAACAGTAATGAGAGTCCATTGTCAAACAGTAACAGTTTTTGTTAACTTAATCATAGAAGAATCAAATCCTGAGTATTAGTTGCTCTGAAATTCTTCATGATGAAATCCCAGAGCTTGCTTTGGAGTTTTGTGTGAGTGCTGTACAAGACACCTACTAATCAACTTTCTAATAGTTAAATAAAACTGACTTAATGTCTAATAAAGGTTGACTTGTAGTGAGTGCTGTGGGAAGAAGTTCAGACTTATAGTATATATCCAAAACTTTTTACTCGAGGTGACACAAGCCTTTTGGCAACAAAAAAGCGAAGTCATAAGGTCCTTACTAAACCCCTAACCTTCTTTAGTGCAATTGCCACAGTTTCCTGGGTTAAATTATTGCAGGTTAGCTTCTGAGGCATGATGTCTCAAATAAAACTGTAGCACACAGTAGTGCCTCTGGAGAACCCCTAACTAAGCAGAGCTTGTTTCATGTGGGCTTGATGCAGCACAGGAATCACTGATTGTATTGTGAATTGTTGCCTCGGGCTGTGCCCTTATAAGGACTAGAGTGTGCAGTTATCCTCCAGCCATACATATGATTGATACCTCCTTATGGGAATGTTAAGTACATAGGCCTCCTGAAATGAGGCCATACTCAGAAATTTTGGTTACATTTTAAAATTCCTCATTTTATATGTGCCGTCATATTGTAACAGAAAACAAATTCATATAAATGGTCCTAAGGAGACAGCAAATTTTGTAGGGGCTAAGACAGTGATGACACATCCAACTGGCACTACTGTCAAAATATTTTTTTGCAAAGCAGCAAATGATTTTTCAATCTATGAATAAGATCATGAACTCTACATAAATAGCTCCTGATTATCATCCTATTTTAAAAAAGGTCTTGCCAAGAACTGTGATGCATCTTGAAAGTATGAGGAGCTGGAGTGCTGAGGTTCTCACAGAGAACTCGGTAGAAGGTCCTTCAATAATAAAACCTTTGTTCAGGTTTTATTTCTGACAGTTAACGCAGTGTAGCTATGATTTAATACTGCTGCTGCACATTTTGTTTACAAAGAACTAGAGCAGTGCAATTTTTAGATGTTTTAATTATCCCATTGAGTTCTCTGTGTGTAGATGCTAATATTTCATATGAAATGCGACAACAAAGGACATGTCTTTGATCCAGCTGAGCCAGAACTGCTACTATGAAGCAAATAAAATTGAGGATTTTATGCTCATCAAGATGTGATGTGCAAGACTTATCTTCTTACCTCTCCAACCAGTAGCCACTATTACTAAGCATATTTATCCTTACTTCTGCTTTCTCTTTGAATGGAGAAGGCATTCTTAAGAAATTCAAGTTGCTTTCTGGAGTTTCAAGAAGTAATGTTTGATATTTGGAAGCAACAGATACTCCAGTTCCACGGCTGAGAGATCCAGAGTTGTTAGTGGACTCAGTTTACACTGAGGAAATGTCAGATCATGTACAGAAAGATTTCTTTCAATAAGATAAGCAGGAAGTAGACCATTGTTGATGTATTCTTCTATCTTTAACTCGATGTAAAATTTCCTTCAGTCATTTCTTCATACATGTGTAAGTGTTGAACTGTTCTTTTTTGATGATTATAAGCTTTGTAGCATTAACAAAATGAAATTGCAGTCACAACTATCTGCATTTAACAGTGAATTTAGACAAAACTGTGTATTGTGCAACAGAGTGGAATGTTTTTTGTTTCATGTTCTCTTTTTAAAAGCCCTTTGATGCAAGAAAGGTTCTACAAACAAATACAGTTACTAAAGATCCAGGGCGTAGCAATCGGTAGATTTCTGTTGAGGAACCATAATATACAAAACCTTGTGTGATAAGACGACAGATACTAATAATTTCAAATTTTAGTATTGGCATTTGGAAAACACTTTTCTAATACTGATGAAACAAACTGGAAGATGATTGTTGTGCTGCTCAGATTATTTCTTTGAGCAGTTTTTTGTTTTGTTTCCCAAAGAAGAAATAACTAAAAAAAAATCAGACTGTATGGGAGTGTGAGCTTCTTCATTTAGTAGTAAATGACCTTGTTAATGGGGAAAATTGCCATGCTATGGCCAGATACACTTCTCTACATCTGTGACTGTAGTTTTCAAAAGCAGGTTTGTCTTTCATTTTTCTCTGCCTTCCGTGTTCTGTCTTGATCTGTTGCTGGATTTTATTCAGAGACTTAGAGCTTTTGTTTATTAAACTTAAGCAGTTAATGTGAATACCACTGCCCTTACTGGTGTTCTTTTAGTAGTTTCACCATTTGTTAGTTGTGTTCTTTATCAAGAAGAAAATACTTTTTGGTCTTTTAGAAATGGCTTGCTTAGAAATCTAACCACTTTTCACCTGGATGGAAATGTAATTAGATGGGAATATTGCAAGTTCTGCTAGGGTCTACTTAAAATTTGGTGTTAGGGTTGTTTGTTTTTTTTTTTTTTTTTAATTAAATAAGCTCTACTCAGTGTGAAGCTAAGGAGAGAGTGGCCTTGAAAATTACTGCAGTAGAAATACAGTTGGAGACATAGATGTATTAGAATTGGAACGTGATACCTGTACTTAATATGCAGTAAGGTACATACTGTTTTTAAAAGATAGTAAACTCTTTTTTTGGGACCTTCACTTTTCATATTTTTGTAAACTGATTTTTTTTTTTGCTCTGTTGGAGTCAGCAGTACCAGGTGCTGTCAATCTGTTATTACCAGAGAATTTGCTCCGTGACCGTCTTGTAGAGAATAAGCTATTAATTATGACTTTTTTTCTTCCTTTTGTATTTTGGAGGTGGTCTTCCTAAATCCCTTTCTTCTGTGTACCACCTCTTCCTCAACCCTTTGGAAAAGGAAAAGGTAAACTATTTGCCATTTACAAGGTAAAGCCATTAGTGCCTCTGAAGCAGTATTGCTGCTCTGGTAATGGCAAATTGATTATATTGTATTGCTTGACAATCCCGTTGGAGCTGGCTGATTGTGCTGTTTAGATTATAGTTTAGTTTAGGTATTTTCTAGTGAGTGCATATCAAAATGTAAATGTAAGGTTTCTTTTTATTGTCAGTATTTGTTTTAATATCACTCTAAGCAAAATCTGTACTTAATGAAGTAGAAATTCTGCATTTTATATATAAGAAGAATTTTCTTGTCCTAGTGAGTGAATGCATGGTTTAGCACTTGGCTGAAATAATGCAATTTCATGGGGCTATGTGTATTTACTGTGGCTATATTTCAGCTGTTACAGGAAGACAAAAGGCTAACAATAAAACTTGATTCAGTACATGTAAACAATGCTCATTTTACTTTTTTCTGTTATTAATTTAGTTTGATTTTTCTATTTAGTTATTCTAAGAGTTGTTTAGTAGACTCTGTAAACTACTTCATCAAATACCTTGTCAGTGTGTGACATTGCTGTTTACAGCATCAGCCTCCACTTTCATATATTGGTTTTGCATGCAATATGAGGACTCTGATAAACTCTTGAGCTGTCCTAGTAAGTAGATGAGAGCTTCAGTGTCTGGCAAGTGAACATAACTAAGCATGTTTTCAAGTAATTTCTGGAAGTCTAGGGCAAAACTTCCTTCCAGAATTGTAGTTTGGGTAAGTTAAAACTGTCATGTGGTTCAGTGCAGTGGGTGCGTGTAGTCCCAGGCAGTGAACTGTGCTGTTTCTCTTCTTTAAAGTTTGTAGCTGTCTTGGGACTAGCTTTTAAACAGCTGTTCTGTGCATTAGCAGAATGTCTTCTGGGGCCTACAAAATGAAAAAATACTTGACCCTACAGAAAAAGTACAGTTTCATATGGTCCAACTGAAACATTAAAAAAATCCCCTAACATAAACCCTCACAAAACTATTACTTTTGTTACTGTATTTTATTAGAGAATGCACTGAGGTGGAAGTGCATTTTCTAGGTCAATTTTTTTGAGATTTACAATATTGTGGTTATGTAAAGTAAGAAAAAACTTCTGATATCTTTATGGAAGTTCTTTTTTCTGATTTATGCAGGAATGTTTTTAATCATATAAACATACAAATTTTATGAAGTGTGATGATTGTGTTTGTATTGTAATACTGTCATGTCATAATTAGGTGTCAGGCTGTTTTTATTTTTAAATTTTACTCTTTAAATGCTACTTAATAAAATCTGAAACACATTGCCTGAAAATACTCTTCCTCTCTTTAAAGGATACCTTGATTGTGTGGTCTGAAGCTGAAAATTATGATTTGGCACTTAGCTTTCAAGAAAAAGCAGGTTGTGATGAAATATGGGAAAAAATATGTCAGGTAAGTTTGATAAATGTAAGATTCAGACAATCTAATTAATCTAAATGTTCGTGTTCAGAACTTATAGTCTGTTCTGAGCCATGAATTTGAGCAATAGCAGATAGAAAGTACAAACTATCGTTTTAGTCAGCTCTCCCAAATTTTGCATTTTTAAATTTGAAAACTTTCTTCTTCCTCCAGAAATTTAATACAAACATAATCTAAGTTTTGGGTACTTTTTTAGAGCATTTTCAGGGCTTTCTACTCAACATAACTTTTTAACTCTATTTTCACCCAAGAAAGTGTAGCTGAAAATGAGTGCTTAAAAAGTTACCCAATAATTAATGTCATCATTAACTTTTTTCATGGTAGCCATAAATGGAAAGATTACCTATAGAGTTTTATTGTAGAAAGAAGAATGTATGTGAGCACTTAGTTTTATATTGTATTTCTTAGAGACTATACTGCAATATATCATTTTATATATGGTGTATATAATAATGCCATATTTTATTTACATTTGTCTTTCGGCATTTCTCATTTTTCTGTTTCTGGTGAGGGGAATATTGAGTTTCTCTCAGAACTTTTTTCCATGTAAAATTTTCTGGGCTATGGAAGATTGATCTGATAGTAGGAGATAGCTCCATCATTGTATAATCACCTTAAACACAATGTTTTAAGAAATCAAACAGTGTATATGTAGCATGTATCTATTTTAACATGTGTTTTACCACTACAATCGGATCACTGAACTAGGTCACTGAATCAATGTTGTTTGTGAATAATATTCGTTTGGGTATTAACTATTGACCCAAATATATTCACTGATGTTAGTTCACTTTCTCAGTTCTTGTTTGGGTTTTTTCTTCCCTTCCAAGCATTACATCTTCCCTTAATTCTGTGCTACATTATGTGGGATTTCTTTATATTACTATAAATCTCTCTCTTCACTCTCTTTCTGTTCTTAACAAACATCTCGCTCTCCCTACGCAGTGTTTTGAAGTTTGTTCTTAGTGATTTCAGAAACAAAGCAAAAGAAATCTGGTTTCACAATTACATGTGTATAGATTATTCCTTTTTTTCAGAATGAGTTTTTTCAGCAGTTTACCACTTAGGTAAATAAGTATAGAAACATTTCCAAGCAGTCAATGGCCCTAAAGCTGGGGACAGAAACAAAGTGGGGAAAGGGGAAGTTTATTTGTAGGAAACACCCAGATAAGAAGCCCGGTTTCCTCACCCTCATGTAAAGATCTAGTATTTTTGTAGGAAAGCAGTGTCTTTACATCCTGTTTTGAGGCCATGCTATTGTGTCTGGCGTACTTTATAGATCTTAAGCTTCCTCAGTCATTAAAACTTCTAAAAGGAAAGCTTTGATACCATTTATAGAGAAATTGGTTGCTGCTGTATATGCAGAACAGAATATGGGGTTTAGCAGCATTCTGACTATAAGCATGCTGTTACAATTGAAGCATTATTTCTCCCGTGGGTTTTTTTGCCGATTTTCTAGATTAAAAACAACATCACCTTCTACTGTTCTGTACAGCAGTGCTTCTCTGAATTTGACACATCAGACTCCAAGCAGATGCTAAAATTAAGATGTAATTAAAGCTGATACACTTTGGTCCCCAAGCGTCTGTGCATTTTTTTGCTAATCCATACTTTCCACAGTTTCCTCATATCTCTGGAGAGATCTTTGCAAGTCCTGTGCATTATTTTTCTGGCAGTCAGTGTTCCACTGTTCTTTTGTCGGTGTTGGTTTGAGCTTTTTTGTTCTTAAGAGAAGATTCTGTGTCTCCATTGAGTATTTAGGAAGTGCACAGTAACAGATTTTGACTTGCAGCTCTCCAGAGCTGAAAATAACAGATAAATTAGCAAGACTGTCCTCTCTTCTCTGTTTGAGGTTGTGGAAGTTTTGAAAAACATCAAGAGCAGTTAATAGCCTATAGATAAATGTTTAAAGCTATCACTAGAATAATGTAATACAGATTTGCATTTGAAAATCTGTCTGCACAGAATAAAGACTGGAAACAGCTTAGTTAAGTGGTCTATTAAGAAGTTGCTGTCCGTATTAATAATTGCAAATTTCTGTTTTTATTTGAGGTACTCAGAAAATGTAGGTTTTTTTTCCTTATTCTTCCTCCCATTTTTAGAAAATAAATGAATGTGTAATGTAGAAACAGTTCTATAAAACTTTCTACCTGAAGAAATCTGCTCATTATCTCTTATTTCCCAAACCAAATGTCAGACTAGATTTACATTTCTATTTTGCCCGTACAAAGAAAATTCGTGATACTTAAATTATATATTTTAAAGCATTCAAGTAACAGTGAAATTAAACCCCGCTTTTTGCCACATCTTGTTTTGCAGGTTCAAGGCAAAGACCCTTCTGTTGATATTACTCAGGATCTTGTTGATGAATCTGAGGAGGAACGCTTTGATGATATGTCATCACCAGGTCTAGAATTGCCATCCTGTGAACTCAGCCGACTAGAAGAAATCGCAGAACTTGTGGCATCTTCACTGCCTTCACCGTTGCGTCGTGAAAAACTCGCACTAGCACTGGAAAATGAGGGTTATATTAAGAAGCTCTTAGAAATTTTTCATGTGTGCGAAGACTTGGAGAACATTGAAGGACTACACCACTTATACGAAATTATTAAGGGAATTTTCCTTTTGAACAGAACTGCACTTTTTGAAGTCATGTTTTCCGAGGAATGTATAATGGATGTAATTGGATGCCTAGAATATGATCCGTCTTTATCACAGTCACGGAAACACAGGGAATTTCTGACTAAGACAGCAAAATTTAAAGAGGTGATACCTATATCTGATCCAGAGCTGAAGCAAAAAATACATCAGACATACAGAGTACAATATATTCAAGATATGGTCCTACCCACTCCCTCAGTTTTTGAGGAAAATATGCTATCAACACTTCATTCTTTCATCTTTTTTAACAAAGTGGAAATAGTTGGGATGTTACAGGTAAGTTTCAAAAATTCATAGTCTCTTATTTGTGTGTGGGCAAGAAAGTTGGATGATTATTCCTGGAAAGATTGAGATGCTTCAGTGGAACCTTCAGTTCTGTGATTCTGTAAGTGATTGTGGAGTGTGACAGAAAAGGCATGGATTTGAGTATTGAGTTGTCAGATACATGTTCTTTAATTTCTGGGTTTGGACTAGATTCTCTGTAACTGATTTAAATAGAGCAAACATGGAGAATATTCAGAGAGGTTCTTTGGAATGAATAGTACTGTTTGCACTTGGAATCTTTGATTTTAGTAGGAGTTTTGAGGGTTGCTGTTTTGTATTTTGGAAATTTTTAGTCACTAGACTTAGGGATATCTTCTGTCATTTTACCATGAAAAAAAAATCACTTTGTGTAAATTTCACAATATAACCTGCTACCATAATGTAGTTGTTGCTAATTTTGTAGTAAATTAAATTAGCTGTTTGGAAAGCACAGCTTAAAAACCAAGACCATTTTGGATGCTTGAATTTTTCTTAGTTTTTCTGAGTAAATCCCTAAATACCAGTGCTTGGAATTACCAATTTTTCATTAAATATGTCTTACTGCAAATGTAAAGAGATTATTTGATGCTTTACATAGCTTACCAATGTTTTAGGTGTTCTGCACCAACCCATGGACTTTTGTAATGGTGTTAGAAGTTGGTGGCACATCTCTGTAAGGGGAGCTTCCAGCTAACTCAGGAAAGTGTTACAGCACGTGTATTTGGGTTTGTAGAAGTTAATTATCGTTTTCTTATTTCTCCCAGAGTTTAATAAATTGTCACTGTCTCTGTAGGGGCTGTCTGATCTGTAGAAATGGTCCAAGTGTTAGATGTTACTAATTACTTTAATCATATTTATCTTCAGTTTGACTCTCAGGATGTACCCTGTATAAATTCATGGAAAATCTATAGCAAAGTGGAGTGAAAATTCCTTTTGCGAGCTCCTAGAGCAACTAATTGTCACAATAAGGCCTCATAATTTTTCCTCCATCACACTCAGTTATCAGAGTACAGGTATTACTTAATCCACTCTCTTGGAGCTTTAATCTGTCAAGTGAAACACCTCAGGCATCTTCAGGAGTGCTAGGCCCCATCTTATACCCAGGTGAACCAAACTGTTCATGTCTGTGTGTATGTCCTTGATCAAGTCACAGTTGCTTATCTGGAAAAGTCAGAAGGCCTTAATCATTTTGGAGCTGCCAATTTGAAGAGGTTTACAAGTCTGACTTTGAGAGAATGGTGAAAAAGATTCAGTTAAAGGGTCTCAACTGGAGCATCCATTATGTCTGTTGTCTCAAAAAATATCTTGCCTTCTTGGCAAGGGCTGCTAAAAGCAAATTTCTGAAGAGTATACATTTTGACTTGAGGAGGAAGAGGGGAAGAATTTTTCAGGAGTCTTGGGGACAGTGGCTGATTCTGAGAAGGATCTTTAGCTTCAAAGAAGAAACTGGGCAGAAAAGGAAAAAGAGGGCCTGATCCTGCAAAATTATTAAGGGTGTGTTTGCCAGATGACCCGAGATAACTTTATTGAGGACTAGAGACTGATGAGTTTCCTTTTTTCTATCTCTTACAACTTGTGTTAGGTTAATAGATGTAGGGCACGTTTAAGGTAGAATATCAAGGGTTTGTGTTGTTGCCAGACTTGTTAGTTGCAGTTTACATTTGAAAAAGACTCAGATCTGATTTTGATTTGTTGTGTGACAGCAGATTTTTGAACATTGTCTTCACTACTGTTCTCTAAGGTTGAGAATGAAGTATATTTCATGTACGTTGGAGCCAGAAGAATTAACATTGCATCCCAAAGTTCAGTAAACATTTGGAATTGTTCAAATGCTTTCCAGAAAAGCTTTGAGGAGCCCGGAATGAGAGTACACAAGAAAGATAATACGCCCTGTGCTACACTGCATTTCCTAGTACTTTCACAGTACAGCTTTGTAGTAAGGAGGAAAAACTCCCTGAGTTTATAAATAAGAATCTGTCAGAAATAGTTTAACATTGTTGATCAGTTTTTTGTTTTTGAGGAAATTAAGAAAGACTCACAAATTATGTGTCCATTGCATTTCTAAGAGTTTAAAAGGCTTGACTGATTGATTGATTTTCCAAGTTCTTGCAGTATAGCTCTAACTCAAGGTGTCAGCCTACTTACCTGTCATTTATTTATTCATTATTCATAGAGCAATAGGCCAGGTTGCATTTTTCTGTAATCTCTGCACCCTGGTTTCATTTCCCTCCCCATTCCTACAGTCTGTGTATAATATATATGATACTATTCCTTCCCATTTCTTTACACAGAATAAATAATTCTCTGAGAACTGAGTTTAGAGACTGGTTTTGTTGATTTCACTTGTATAAATAATTCCTAAGGGCTTTCTTCCATTAATGTGTGGTTTAACCATGCATGCATTCCTGTAGCTGGTATTACAGTACTTTGTGTGCATGGAGGGGTGTTACTTCATGAAGGATGTATAGTTCTGTGTAGTTCCTGGTGCTTGCTAACCTTACATGTGTACTTAAGAAGTGGTTTATTTTAGAAGTCATTATTAATTGAAAAGACACTGGGATTGCCTCATGGTAGTTTATTGGAAGCCTTGATGAGTCTCAAGTTCTTAGTAGATGCATAATAAAGGCTGTTAATGCCTCTGCTGTTGACTTTAGGTTGTCTCTCTTGGGCCATTGAGGATGTGACATAAGATATCTCTTTTTGGGAAGTTTCACTTGGCATAATGTCCCTGAGTAGCTGATATCCCATGACATCCTGCAACTCTTGTGTTTACAACAGAGTTGTTGGGTATTCTGTTCTTTTCTCTCTCTCCCTCGCTGTGAAGGAAAGGAAAAGAAAAATTCTTACTCTAACATCATGGGAAAAAAAAGTAAGCTGTAATGAGGCCTTTCCATGTCAGTCTGTGTATTAACCAGAGTGGCACCTTCCAGTACTCTCATCTCAATTAACACAGCCAGACTGTAGTTTCAGAGAAATGACTAGGAGTTTGTACAAGACCTTACAGATTGTGTCTTATGCTTTTTGACAAGATGAGTGACTTTACTAAAAACTACCACTGTGTTTTATTTAAGGCATTTACTGTCAAGATAGGCCATTTACAGTCATTGAAGATCACTGACGTTTCAAGTCAGTTTTTCAGTTACAATTAATATTGTAGATGAGAATATGCTGATTCTTCAGAGTTCTGGCTTTATTAGAGAGACTTCGCATGTGTTTAAAAAAAATCAATTCTGTAGTCATGGAAGATACATGCTTTGATAATTTTGCTTTCTTTCGTAGGTAAAGTAACTGTTGCCCTTCTATGCTAAAACCAAAACTAGAAAATAGGTAATCTTTGGCATTAGGGTTATAAACCATGTTCTTCCCTCCTTCTTCATGAGGGTTAGCTTTCTCATAAGCATTATAAAAATGTGCTTACATTGATGGGTTTTTCTGAGGACTGGAGGTTAGTTTGTTTGTGGTTTAATTTTATTAGGTAATTTTAAGCGAGTATGTTAGCATCTCACTAAACCAGGTACTGTTGAGGCATGATGAATAATAAAGCCATGAAAACAGTATTCCCAACCTGCAGAATTAACTGCTGTGAAAATCTGCTCAGTTGCAGATTTTGTCATTCACAGTGTGTAAGATATGAAAGAGGTATATAACATTTTTTTGCAATTTCAGCCCCTCCTAATATTGTCTTACTGCTTGGGGTCCAGCCTGTTCTAGTCTTGAGATGTCATAGCCACCAAGAAACCTTGCTGAAACACGGAGTTGGCCAAGTTTTGAGAGTGGGGGTGGGACAGGTAAGTGGTGTTTCTTGCTTTATATGACGCTCTTTTGCAATTTACAAAAATATATTCTAATGTGCACACTGGAGGCCACCAGTTCTTTCCCTTTGTGTTTTTAACTAGTTCATTAAAAAACCAAACTTGCAAAACTGCGCCATAGAGTGAGCAAACACTATTTCCTTCTGTTCTCTCCCTCTTTTCTCATTGGTGTGTTCTTTTTGCCAGCAAGATCATGCAATGTCTTTATATTCCAGAACAAAGAATATTGTTAGGATTACTTTTAGGTATGTGCATTTAGACTTCACGATCTTTAATTTTTGGGAAAATGGAGAGTAGAAGGGGAAAATGGGACATATGTTAAAATAGTTTTTTGTGCCTGGTAGAGCAGTGATCAGATGGCACTGATAAATGTGAATTTTTAGATACAGAAGTCATATTGCTGAGAGTCCCTATATCCCTTGTCAAGAGCTAAAAAATTACAGGTATTTAGGTACATCTGTATGTTTTACTGTATTTATGTGTAATGATAGGCAAGTTTTAATTTTGCAAGTGGTTTTACAAATAGTTGCTTATTCTTAACAGAGTCCTGTGGATGCAAATGTAATTATCTGTAGTTGTTTTAGAGGAAGGTTTGTGTTAGTGCATACTGGTAGTTTTGCCCAAATCCAGTCTGCTTTCTTAGAGTAGTTGGCTCGGGAATAACTGGAGATTCACTTTAGGCTAATTTCACCTTGCAGTGAAGTGTAAAAGGATGCCACTTTCTGGGGGAAATGATTTGCAAGTGGTGCATGCTCATGATTTTTGGGATTGACTTCTTCATTGTGGAAAATTATTTTCCATGTGTTCAGAAATTACAAAAATGATTTGGTGGATCTCACTACTTTTCCAGCATGTTGAGTCAAGTGGAAGTAGTACATGGTGAAGGTATGTGTGGAAAGGCAGTCTGATATAAAAGAGATTTTAAACTAAGAAATCTTTCGTGTGGTAGCGGAGAGGAATGTGTGTTTGAAGCAGTAATTATGTTTGCTAGGAATATTTTATGAAAATTTCACTTTATGAGCCAAAATACTGTTTCTGCCCAAAATTAATATGGAGGTAAAATATAGGATGGAATGTGTGCTCTCTCCAGTTTAGGTGGTGTTGAGTTTCGTAGATTTTTTTTTTTTTTGAGAAAAGTACATTTTATGTCATTTATCTGTGATATCACAGACACAAAAAATACCTGATAACTGAATGTTAATTACATCTAAGAGAGGCCTGGTTTTGAAAAATCCTTTTTTAAGTGCCTTGCAGGAGGAGGGGGATGGCTACTTTGGAAGATGAATCACAAATGTAAATAATGTTCCTTTTTGTGAGTGGGGTTTTCTTGGGTTTTCTTGTTTTTAAAGTCATAAACGACTGAGTGAGTAGTTGGCCTGGCTTGTTTTTGTCTTCATGAGCTTTGAAATGTATTAAATATGGAAGCATCTACTTAGATCTTGTAAAACATAAATGAGTATACTTAGTGTCTGGTATACACACAGTTTAAGTATTGCATTTCTAATAATTTCTATACCTGGGGAAAGTACCTAGAATTCGCAATTACATTACAAACTTTTGTTTGCAGTTTGGTTTTCTTGGAAAACAGTTGTCATCTTCACAGCTTCTAAGGTACAGCTAAATGTGTTTTGATACTTGCCTGCATGAAAAGACCACATAATGCAGAGAATTATGCATTTGCACTGTGTTCACAGACATCCTTCGAGGGATTTTTACAAGTTGGAAAAAAAGAAAGCATTTAAATTTGTGTAATTCTGTCATTTTGTGTTCATGCTTTGTGACTTCTAAAATATGTGAACTCTGGTCTCAGACTCTGCATTTCCACAGGTCATGGCAGTATTATTCAGGGATGTTTCTTTAGATATATTACCCCTGTCAGTAATTTTATAGCCTGAGAGAGAGAATATTGTATTTAGAATGTTCTTAGCAATGACAGTTTTTCTATACATGTGAGAGGATTGGGTCTTTTCTCATGAACAGCAACCTGTCTGCTTTTCATTAAGCATCTGGAATGAGATAAATGATGCTTTTCAGGGCTAAGCCATAAGTGTGAAGTTAGTAATAAGTTGGTTTTATTTTCTTGGAATAAGTGCCATTTACTGCATATTATCCATGGAAGGGTGGGATGTTTCAATCACTCAGATCCATCTTAATTTGTCTGATTTTAAATAGGTCATGGTTGTTCTGGAGCCTAGAGATTTCATTAGAGAGCCTAGGTAATCTTGTTAATTTAAAAGTGCAAGGTATTTAATGGGTTTTGGGAGATGACATGACATGGAGAATGTTTCAATATTGTATTTAATGCAGAATTGTAAAATACTGTATTGTAGTCTATATTTGGAATGCTGGGAAATAGTTATGTACTGAACTTCTGCAAATTCTTCCTGAAACATTAAGTGCCAGCATTGAAGTCTTAATCACGTGACAATTTAAAGTCCCCTCTACAGGTCTCATATGTTTGCAAGCCCAATACCAGGGCGAGTGGGTTGCTCTCTGCTGCTGACAACCACATCTTGCTCAGGTCAGGGATGTGGCAGGATCTGGTCGAGAGCTGAGCTGGGGTCCTGCCCACGCCTTCCTGCCCAGCCAGCTCCTGCCTGTGCTGCTCTGCCATGGGGTGCCAGATGTGCAGCTTTCCCAGCTGACTGTCTCTGGGACACTGAAGTGGGTCATAAATGAAACCCACATATCTGTCACCAGCAGTACAGGGTCTCTTCTCCTTCCACAACATAAACTCCCAGTTTGATGCTTTGGGCAATAGAGTGTACCTTTTTCCCCAGAGGTACACTGCTTATGGCTCTTACATATTTAAGAGACATGATTATCTGCTGCTGCAGTTTCCACTATTTTTTCACAGTGATCACTTTAAAATAGTTGACTTGCCCTTACTCTCAGATATCATGGAAGAGGTGAAACGTTGCTTTCGCAGTGAGAATGGAAATAGGGGTTATGCTTTCCAGCTGGGGATAAGCATGCATCTTTTCAATAGTTTTCATAAGTAAGATTAGTTCTACATCTTGATCAAAATAGCGAAAAGATAAATGAAAGAAAACTATGTGGCCTTCTTTTAATGCACTGCTAATCATTTAAAAGAACCTACATATTATTCAGAAGAACTGGGTTTTATGGTGGTTTTGTTTCGTTTGTTTTTTATTTTATTTTTAATTTCAGGGACAAAATATGTCAGTATGTCTACTGTGGGTTACTTGCATTACCTGTAATGTCTAATGAGTTAAATACTAGAACAGAAAACTTAAAAAACCATATAACAGCTGGATAGCAGGTAGTCAAACATCCTTGTATTCTCCTATCAAAGCTTAAGGTACGTTTCTTGAAATCAAACACCTTAATAGTTGTTTTGAACATATTTGACTGTCAATATCTGGAAGTCAAAATTTACATCTGTGCTTGATTCTCCAGAGTGAATTTTGGTATACTTCAAATGTGGTCGCTCCTATCTCCTTTTGTTTTGATTTTGAAGCAGTCACAGAAACAGCACCTAAACTTGTGCCCAGAAATCACTCTTTTTCATTGTCTGTTAGGTCAGGTTAAGAGCACAGTTCAGCATCAGATGAGAAAACGTGGCATATTCTAAATATGAGGTTTACTTTAAAGTGCAGTGAGATATAGTAGCTCATACCAACGTGTTCTGCATTTATCAGTGTTGTGCAGTGCCATGTGGAGATGCTGCTTGTGTTGTGGCATTGTTGTAGCAGCCTTAGCATGGTGTGCTGTCAGAACTGAGGTAGTCACTTTCTCAGCAAGGCTGCGTGGTGAGCCTGGATGGGGTACTGAGGTAATTCACAACATAAGAAGGTTTTTGTGTGTGTATCTGAAGTACTTTTTCATTGCAAACATGAGCAAAGCATCTTGGGTTTCTGGCACTTTGGTTTTGGGATGGAGGGATGTTGTACATCCATGTGTTATTGACTTCACAGGAAACAACAGTGGCAGCTTTCTGAAAAAATATATTGGTACCTGATCTATAGGAGCCTTCCTCAAGCAGGTGCTGCCTTACTACTGCATAATCCTGGGGAAAGGATGGGAGAAGGCTTACTTCTGTCTTAATAATCTCCTAGTTGTTAGGAGTGCAAAGGTTATGGAAAGCTAAATATTGCTGCTGCTTTCAATCTAAATACACATTTGTAATGTGTTTGCAGCTGTTAGTAGTTTTGCTAAGGTATAGCTGTGTGAAAATAATGGAGTGGGTTTTGATTGCTGTCAGCCAGAATTCCAATAAATTCTGTATGTAATAGGAACAGTTGTTTTGACTTGGTCTCTAGAATTCACTCGTTTCACAGCATTGAGGGGGAAGGAATCTCACCTCGTTCCTGCTGTTAGGCAGCTTTCCCTTCATTGTGTCCTTGCTTTTGTTCTGCTTCAGAGGTCTAATAACACTCCAAAGATACACATGTATGCATGCGTGTGTGTAGGGCTGTGTGGGAGGTGTTGTTTATAAATGTATGTAAACAGCTGTCCAAGGGTAGTGTGATTTAGGGGGACTGGCATGTCACAAGGGGGAAGGAAGTTGAAGAAGTCAAATACAAAACAATGAGAGTTGCAGTAGAAAGTAGAAAAAGGACAACTGGAAGGAAAGGCAACAAAAGACGTAATTGAGAGTGATTTGTTGGGGGATGGAGTGATTCTGAACATGATTCAAGCTCAACATCCATATTCATTTCCTTGAAAATTTAATTAGAAAATTGATACTTGTGTGATTAACTACAGTATATAAACATATGTTCTCTTCATTCCAGGAAGCCTGGTCTAGAAGAACTTTATATTATACTGGGATGCCTTTTGATATTGTCAAATAAACAAATGGTATTGTTTTGCTTTTGTAGGAAGATGAAAAATTTCTGACAGACTTGTTTGCACAACTAACAGATGAAGCCACAGATGAGGAGAAAAGACAGGAACTGGTAAGAAATCTGGAAAATATGTGACAGTTGCCACAAAGTGACACGTAAATATATATTTTTTAAATTACTAAACTAGTATATTCCTGGTTTTCAGGTAAATTTTCTGAAAGAGTTTTGTGCATTCTCACAAATACTGCAACCTCAAAACAGAGATGCATTTTTCAAAACTTTGTCAAATATGGGCATACTGCCTGCACTAGAAGTCATATTGGTAAGTCATTTCAATTCTATCTATCATAAAAATTTTGTTTATCTTCAGAGAGGCTTTTTCTAAAAAGTAACTTCAGCAAATGGTTTTCTTTTTTGTTTGCATAGTTTGGCTTGTCCTAGCTTAAGATTCAGAATGTTCAAAATATTTTTGTAGAACTTTAAAAGCTTTTACAATATGACATTGGTAAATGCCCTGGCACTCTACAGATTTTGTTTTTCTATTTGCTTTCCTAGCTTTGCTTGCCTTTTGGTATCCAAATAAGTAAGAAAATAGGGAAATTGATCAAAGGGCAAGGAAACCATAAAATTGATTTTGTCCAACTGTCACGAAATTTACAGAGAAGTGAGAGTTGACTTAGTTTTGTTATCTGGTTTTAGCAATAGTTACAAGTGATTTGTGAGAAGGAATTAAAACTGTATGTTTTCTGGTTCCTTTCAAGAAAACAAAATGATTTTATTTGACTTTCTCAGGGTATGGATGATGCACAAGTACGAAGTGCAGCCACTGACATATTCTCATATTTGGTTGAATACAACCCATCCATGGTACGAGAATTTGTGATGCAGGAAGCGCAGCAGAATGATGATGTAAGTAGAGAGTCCTCAGAAATGGGTGTATTGTTTTTGAAATTACTGGTGTATACTTACGACTATGAATGACATGAGCCCTAGTTTCAAAGAAGTAATTTATAATTTGGTGACAGGACATGGAGCTGCTCTGTTTTAATTAGTTCTGTTTGGTGAGATGAGTTCACCTGTTCAGATATTTGTTGCATTGTATAATTTCAGATTTGGTGCAAGGGAGTAGCATTTGAATTGATTTCTTTTTTCCCTCCTCTTAGGATATATTACTTATTAACCTCATTATAGAGCACATGATTTGTGACACAGATCCAGAACTTGGAGGAGCAGTGCTACTCATGGGTTTGCTCCGTACTTTAGTTGATCCAGAAAATATGCTTGCCACTGCCAATGTAAGTAAATATGTTCAAATGAAATTTTTTTTTCTTTTTTTTTTAGGGTATTTGATGATATATGTTACATATATTTTTTTCATTCCTTAGAAAACAGAAAAGACAGAGTTCTTGGGTTTCTTCTACAAACATTGTATGCATGTTCTGACAGCCCCTTTATTGGCCAATACTACAGAGGACAAGCCTAGCAAAGGTAATGACACTCTATAGATTTTGGGCACATGAAGGCTGTTGAATGTCAATGTTTAGAATAATTGTGAAAGGACATTTTCCATCTAAAAAATTTGAGTCTGAGATTATAAAACATTGTTCAAAGTAAAATATTGATTCAATGTTTAGTCATTTGAATAATGCATAAGCACAAAACTCTGTAGAGAGACCTGAATTAAGAAGTGAACATTTGCCGCAGATTTGGCTTTTATAATTTTTAGGAATTCATGGGGCAGTTTAGACTTCTAAACAGGTCTAAATGGTTTCTTAAGGTCAGGGATTACTAGAAATGTTGCAACATTTCCCCTGGGAAGGTGTGCTGAATTTGAGAGTATTGTTCCTACATCAGACTAAGAAAGCAGAAATCAGTGATGAAGTAATTGTTCGTGCTGGCTACTAGCAACAGTTTTTACTGCAAGTGTTAAAAGATATTTCTTGCATAGTACTTTAGTTAAAAAGCATTGTAGATCACATTTTTTGTGCCGATTTAGTCAAGACACTGCATATGGGGCAATAGTTTATGATCCAGATGTGTGGACATCATAATGTGATTTGGTTAAATACGCCTGACTGTTTGTGTTAGGGTTAAGTTCTGTACTCTGAACTTTCAAACACCAATTTAAGAAAAATGTAATTGGCTCTGTATTTTAAGAGAGTTTCCTGCCATATCTGTATTCATAGAAAATACTCAATCCTTAACAAATTCGTTCAATTTCTGTTTTAAAGACTAAACATATCCTGCAATGTCTGTGTGAAAATAAAAAAAAACTTGGAAATGTTTACTAGAGTGCAGTTGGATATTTGAAGTTAGCTTCTGAAGGCAGTATTCCAGATATGTTTAATTATTTTGGTTTTGTTTTATTACAGATGATTTTCAGACAGCCCAACTCTTGGCACTAATACTGGAATTGCTAACTTTTTGTGTAGAACATCATACCTATCACATAAAAAACTACATTATTAACAAAGATATCTTGCGAAGGGTGCTCGTTCTCATGGCCTCAAAGCATGCTTTCTTGGCATTGTGTAAGTTTTAAAGCTAAAGAATAAATTAGAATTTTGTGAATGTGAACTGATACATATCTTCACTCTGCTGGAAAAATACTGTTCATAGATCATGACAATTTTTGACTGAATACAGAAATTCTACCATTATAGTCCATGTTACTCATAGTAGATTATAGATATATCAGCTACTATTAGTAAATAATTTTGCATTTATTGATATATTTTTATCCTCGAAAAAGAAGGGTTTTTTGCTTCATCTCAGTGGAGAGGGGAATTGAAGAGCTGGTATGTCAGTATTGAATATACTAAGAGAACATTGTAAGTTTTGTTGATTTTTTTTTTTTTTCAGTAGAAATTATTGGAGGTACTTAATGCAGTCAGGTAGTCACAGCTCTAATTAAGCTGCACAGAGGTTCAGTGTTCTGCTCTTCAGACTGTGGTGGTTTCTTGATCCTGCTCAGCTCGGTAGTGTCAAAGCAGACTTAATTCTGGAGGCAAATAAGAGATTTTCTCTGTAATTCTATTGTGCACATAGAGTTAAAAAACCAAAGCCTTAAATTGACTGAGCAGTACCATACAATAAGTACCCTTTACATTTTGTAACCAAAAAACGTGTACACATGGTTGCTAAGCAAAATGTGCTGCCATGTGATACTGTACTTCATCTTTATGCATGGACATTCTCTCACTTGTGTACACTTTGGAGTTTAAGAAAGAGCTTTAAACTGGTTGTAAATCGCACCTTTCTTTGCCTTACTATATGTGTGAATAAAATGTCATTTACCAGTTTTAAAATGAGATCATTTATATTCTAATCAGATAGAACTAATTAAATCTAATCAAACATTTGAATAATAGGGACGATAAGCAAATTTCTGAGTTCTTTTATTGAGAAAATGTTTTACCTTTGCCATAAGTCATTTTAAACAATTAAAATAGATTTTTATATTAGTAGTATTATAATTAAACAATGCTGTATGAATTATTTGGTGTGAACAGAGGTGTTTTGATTTTATAGTTATGATGGAGGATTCCTTTATGATAGCACAGGTCTTCTATCTTCAACAGTATAGTCAAGACTATTGAGAAACAGAGAACAACTGAATGTATTACTGTATATGAACTGAGGCTGTAAATTACCCTAACTAATGCCGAGTAATTTCTGCAATTTTTCTTTCAAATTTAAAAATTTCTTTGACAACACATGTGTTTCAGGTGCCCTTCGTTTCAAGAGAAAGATAATTGGGCTAAAGGATGAATTCTACAACCGTTACATAATGAAAAGTTTTTTGTTTGAACCCGTGGTCAAAGCATTTCTAAATAATGGTTCCCGTTATAATCTGATGAACTCTGCCATAATAGAGATGTTCGAATTTATCAGAGTGGTGAGTGCTATTATATGCTGAAGATAATTACTGTATTGTTTAGTCTTGTAATTCAAGATTCTTTTTGCTTTTGTTCTAAATTATGCTGTCATCATGGGACCCTATGATACTGTATTTATATGAACCTTGTTTTATATCACTGTTACATATTTGTACATGTTCTTTCTTATATTCAAGCAGTACCATTACTTGAAGATAAAATTCACTTGATACTGTACTCACAGTACCCAGATTTGCAAAGGCAGCACTAATCAAATTTTGTCATGCAGATTGGATGGTCTTGTTATGACAGGAATGTAATTAGAAACTACTGCTACAACCTCATCAAATCTAGCTGTGCTCTGTAATGTCAATTCAATGCAATATGGAATTATACAAAAGAGATACCAATCTCTTTTGGTTATTTTAATGGAGTGCTACCAAGTTCCTCGCATGGGGAATCTCTTAAATATTCATGCCAGTTTGGCTGTCTGTACAGTACTGTTTCCTTGCTGTTGTTTGCATCCAGATTCTGACAAGATGCTGTACAGACTGTAAATGTGGTAAATGGGGCCAAGCTAGGGTGCAGACATTTGTGGAGGAGTAAGTCACCACGCACTGTCACCTCTTGGAATCTTTGTCATGTTGATCACCTCTTTCTTCTTTGAGTTGGGACTCAAGATAATTCAAGAATAAAATTACCTGATCAATCATCATGGAAGAGTTGATTAAAAACTGGTTTTTGAAGCTATGAAAAAAGTTCATCTGTATAGGTGGTCATGACTTGTGTACAGTGGTGTTTGGGTTTGCAGTGGCGGTGGTGGGCAGTGACTAAAGGGGTGGTTTCTGTAGAAGCTGCTGGAAGCTTCCCCTGTGTTCAATAGAGCCAATGCCAGCTGGCTCTGAGATGAGTGTGCCACTGGCTCAGGTTGGAGCAGAGATTCCCCTGCAGCCCATGGTGATGTCCATGGTGAGGCAGCTGTCCCCCTGTACCCCACTGGAGGTCCGTGGTGGAGCAGAGATCCACCTGCATCCCGTGGAGGACCCCAGGCCACAGAAGGTGGATGCCTGAAGAAGAAGGCTCTGACATCTTGGGAAGCCTGTGCTGGGGCAGGCTCCTGGCAGGACCTGTGGCCCTATGGAGAGGGAGACCACACTGGAGCAGGTACACTGACAGGACTTGTGACCCCACAGGGAGGCCCTGCTGGAGCAGCTTATTCCTAAAGGACTACATGCCATGCTCTCTATCAGTATAAAAATATCTCTCAGTTACAGTGGAAAGACATTTTAGAATTGGGTTTGGTATAGTTTTTATCAGGCTTTACATTCTGTAATGTTTTGAAGGAGATACTGCTAGAAAATTGATGCTGTTTTGCTAATCAAATACTTGACGCTCTATATTTTTAATTAGATTTATAGGCATGATACTCATTTTTGCATAAGTTAGTTAATACAGTGCTTGCTATACCCTTCTCATTTCAGATACTTTTGTATTGTATTAAATAAGCTAATTTGAATAAAAATAAGTCACTTTATGTTTGTTTCTTCCTGTAGGAAGATATAAAATCGTTAACAGCTCATGTAATTGAAAATTACTGGAAGGCACTGGAAGATGTAGATTATGTGCAGACATTCAAAGGACTGAAACTACGATTTGAACAACAAAGGGAAAGACAAGATAATCCAAAACTTGACAGGTAAAATGCACTAAATGCTCTTAATGGCATATTGATGCTTGAATTTTCTTATCAGACTATTGGTAGGTTGTTCTCTTATGCTGGGAAATACAGATAATTTAGACCCCCTGCTTGCATCTCAAGCCTTGCTGAATTTACTTGGACTAAAAGCGTAATTTTCAAATACGTTGCTACAGACTTTTGTTCAACTTTCAGCAAACAGTAGGTGCTGGACTCCCAGTCATAGTGCTAATTAATCATGTCTTAAGTGCAGTACTATCATGAGGCTGGAACCCAACTAAGTATTCTCTACCAAGCTGATTTGTTTAAATAACAGATTTCCACTGCTGATTTGAAAGACTGTCAGTTGCAAATTACCATTCTGTGGATTTTTCCTTCAAAAATTTGCGCATCATATTTCCTTTTATTTTAGTTGTGGGAGTAGATATTTAGATAGGCTTTTTCAAAATTTATCAAAATGCCTGAGGAACAGAACATACGAAGAAGTTTTCAGAGAATGTTTTTTTTTTTGTCCCTGCTAGATTTGCTTATGGAGTAAAAAGCAATCTGATGCAAAGCTTGAATCGCTCCTTCTGTTTTCCAGAGCAAAAGTTCCCTTCCTTAGTACACAGTTGCCCAGGGTTAAAAGGTTGAGATGTATAAAAATAGGAAGTTCAGGTCTTTTTGCTCCATTTACTTTTCGTTACTAGTTTCATTAAAACAAAATGACTGCTTGTGTGAGTAGATGAATCGCTCTTTAGAATTGTTAGCAAGATCTGTTCTTGTTTTGCTGTCTTATATTAGTTTGAAAACATATTAAAATTCGTTCTTGTTATATCTTGACATTTCAGACTTTTATTTCCTTCCACGTGATTTCTTAATACTTACATTTTGAGAGTTGTACAATTAGAATGAGACTACCAGTGTAGATTTATTTGAAAACATCGAAGCACTTTTTAAAACATTGAAGTACTTTCAAGAGCATATGCAGGATCTGCAGTTTTGAGTACTAAGGTGTTAAAAGTGAGATGTTATCATTTTGACTTATATCAGCTAAGCATATCACTTAAACAGCTGTGAAATCCAAGGCTGTGATTCTTACTTACATTAATGCATATGTGGGAAAGAACACCCGGCTGCTTTCTTCAGTAATTTCTATCCAGTACAGCAAGTAAAGTTGTAGTTTTTGTCTTGGCTTAAATTGAGCTAAGTGGTTGTGTTGCATGAGTTTATCCAATAGAAAATAGAGCTTCAGGAGGTCTGTAGCTCCACCTTCTTCCTGCATTTTATATAGTGGCTGCACAAGTCCTGTCATAGTGCATGTAATTTTTAAAGTGAAAACCCAGAAATAATAAAACACACAAATAACAAGACTCTATTTACATATTTTAGCAAAGAATAGTTTGGTAAGGAAGGAGCCCAGCATGTTGTTGACACAGGTCACAAAAGTATCCATTGGAGTTCCATTTAAGTAATAGTTTTGTGCTGTTAGGAGAATTTAAGTTTAAATAAAATGTAAAATAATGCAGTATGTACAGATGTATGATAATGCTGGCAAGCAACTTACTTATAACTAGATTTATTATTAAAAGTACATTTAGCATTTTTACTCACTAGCTTGTAGTGTTCTAATTTTTCCTTTCTGGCTTTTTCCTACACTCAGTAATACAGATGTCTAGGTTGTATTATTAACATTCTGATCCCAGTAACAGACACTTTTTGAAAAACATGACATTTCATACAGGAAATTGTGAAGTGCTTCATCAGTAGTTTCATGCTGCTGTTGGAAATTGACTGTTAAAATCTAGATCTAACAATGAAAATGTTTTCAATGTCTCTTCTACTTCTCCTGCCCATTCTTCAAGGACCACATCCCTGTCCCTCTGCTCCAAGACCATAGTACTGCTTCTGTGGGAAAAGAGAAAAGGAAGGTGGAGCTGAGAGAAACCAACATTGATAATAGGTCAGATAGGGAGAGAGAGGTAGAAGTTAATATCCAAAGCTCTGAAAAATGGGAAATACTGACCAAAAGTTGTAACAGGTGGATGTGGCAGTGAGAGAGCTTCCTCTTCAATGTATCTGCTTAAAACTGGAGTCATATTTAAATTAGATTATTATTTTTTTTAAACTTGTTGGACCCTGAATACTAACAGGTTCCAGAGTATTTTCAGAGAATAAGTCTATATTTCTAAACTCTTTGTTTTACAACTTTTTATTTACCAGTGCAAACTGGTAAGCCAGGCCTGAATGCAACACTTTAGTGAGATTTATTAAAATTACTTTTAATAGTGCTGTTCATATGCTACAGAATTTTGTACTGATCAAGTAGTCTGAATGTGCTGTTAGCAGAGTTTTACTTTATACAGAAAAGTTTTAAATTATATTTGCATTGAAAATGCAAAGATTCACATTAGGGAATGATTTGCTGGTGTTTTTGTTGCTCTGCAGTGTAAATTGATTCTTGAATCTAAGCTTTTAAAACTTACTATTCTGCAGCATGCGCTCCATTTTGAGAAACCACAGGTACAGAAGGGATGCAAGAACCCTGGAGGATGAGGAGGAAATGTGGTTTAATACTGATGAGGATGATATGGAAGATGGAGAGGCTGTGGTGCCCCCTTCTGACAAGCCTAAAAATGATGAGGATATTATGGACCCTATCAGTAAATTCATGGAAAGAAAAAAACGTAAGTGATGAGATTAATGCCATAAGGTGTATTATATAGTCCTACTGCATTGAAGGATTTGCATGTATTTATTTTGAAGTTGCAACTTCAATTTGGTAGACTGCACTTTTAAAAAGTTTTGTTCTATTTAAAAGCAGAATGATACAAAATATGTTGTAGATTTCTTAAAGCATTTGAATTAAAATCTTAGCTGATAGTCAAGTTTTTCTGTGCTTTATTTGATTTATAATTCAATGGTATGTATTGAATATATATAATATTTATAGCTCAAATTTTTCTACATAAATGTTCAGATGATACCGTTGGTGGAACAAAAATGTTCATTCCTGGCCAGTGACAACCACTGGTAGTATGGAAAAAAAGTCTGTGATGACTCACTTAACTGAGTTATACATACAGTGTTAAGTCTTTTCCCAAACAGTGAAATTATTTGTAATTAAATGTTTTACTCAATAATGCTGCTTTGGTTTTGCCTTTTTTTTCCCTTTCTAGTGAAAGAAAGTGAAGAAAAGGAAGTTCTTCTGAAAACTAACCTTTCAGGTCGTCAGAGCCCAAGTTTCAAGCTTTCTTTTTCCAGTGGTACAAAATCTAACCTTACCAGCCAGTCATCTGCAAGTAATCTGCCTGGTTCTCCTGGGTCCCCTGGGTCTCCAGGGTCCCCTGGCTCACCTGGATCAGTTTCTAAAAGCACATCTCAGATGGCAGCTATTACAACTAAGGTAATTTTGAATGGTTGTAGATTTACTTCATTGTTATGGAGTAGAAATTTGCTTTTGTATCTCTCTGAACTTTGTGTGAGACCTGACAAGTTAAGCACTAATGCTTAATTTGTCTGTTTGGTGTGTACTTCTTGCCTGGCCTTCAGCATTTTAATGAGATCTGCTGTATGTGAAAGAAATAAAAGCTCTTTTAATGCCCAGACAGGTCAAATAGGAAGCATGCCAATAGGTGCTCTTAGCAGTGGTATTTACAATGAAATACAAGTAAAAAAAAAATTTTGGAAACATAGCCAAATTGTGGTAGATACCACAAGGCCCTGCCACATGCATTGAGGATTTCTACTATCACCATTTTAATATTGTCCAGAATTCTATGACTGACCTATATAGAAGAAGTAAATATCATTGGATAGTGATTGCTGTAAGCCAGAACAATTTTTAGTACCAGAGTATGACATTTTTACCTTTTAACTAACTTACAGTTTTGATTTGGAACATTCTGGAGTAGAAAAAGAAGGCCACTTGAAAAGAATATTGTAACTTGGAATGAATATTCACAACTGTCATCTTCAAATACATTTTAGGACACTGTTGGATTTTATCAGACTTTTGAATAAAAATGTTTGAACTGAGTCAGGAAAGTAGAATGACTGCTATTTGCCCAGCACAGGGGCTGATAAGGTAATGTTGATACAGTGCAGTTCAGATAATGAGAATTTATTTTCATAACAAGTGTTTCCATTTCTGAAAGGTGAGGTATGTATGTCAGTTGTCAGATAGTCTTGGAATAACACTGATTCATCCTTTTTTTGTAATGCTACCGTACTGCCTGTTCACCCAACCTCTAGTGAAGTTAAATGGGGGTTTAGGGTTTGGGTTTTTTTCTACTCAGCATGGCTGAAGGGTTTGTATTTGGTTTGCATTCTCTTGAAAACACCTAGATCAGAAGAGTTTGGCTGATGGAAGAACCTAAGGACACTTCATCTAAATCCCTCTGTGGAGGAAACTCCTTGCATAACCCAAGAGTTAGTCAAATGCTTTTTAAAAGGGATGGAATTGGCTTGCAAATCCATTCAGTCTATTAGAGACTTTTCTCTCCCAGACAGTGTAATTCCTTGAATCTGAAATGGATTCTTTACATATGGAACATATTGGATACAGTATTGACTCCACAAATTCAAGTAGTGGTGATGAAACAAAAATGTTCAGGTTACAAAGGGGAATATGCAATGCACTGAGAAACACTCCTGGATTCAGGCAGAAGGTGTCTTACCTTCTTTCAGAGTAAAACATGCCACAGTCACAAACTAGAAACAATGTTGAAATTGCGTTGGTTAATTATCTGATATTGTTGCTTTAGGTGTAGTATACTCAGAGTTACGTGTGTGTGACTGTACAGAATATGTGTAATTGTTTTTCAGGTAGTATTTTGATATACAGTTGACTGAAATGTTCTGGTTTGGGTATCCATTATTAGGCACTTGAATAAGTAATAGGACTTTGAGTAAAGTATTTGACTACAACTGTTGTTGTGGTCAAATACTGGTTAAGCTTCAGAAATTGCAAGATAGTATAGTTAGGGGAAGTTTCAGAAGGTCATGCTGCTGCTTCAAGGGTCCAGGGCTGCCTGATCTTAAATTCGTGGGTGTTTGCAATACAGAAGTTTTAAATTATTACTAGATACAATTTCATTTTCAGCTGACAAGTTATTTAAACTTTGTAACATGTACACATAATTCTATTATATTATTCAAAAAATTTTTCATTGCTACACAGTTTAGCTTTTGTGAAGATAAACTGTGTTCTAAAAGTATCATAATTTAAAAATTCAATTAAAGGGTATTCTGCTTGCTTTTAAGTGCTTCCAGATTGCTCAGTGCAGTCAGCTGTGCTCAGTAAAAATAAATTATGTCTTTACACACAGAGCTGCAGTGACACTTGGCAAAATCATGTAGATTTTTTTCTTTACTTAAATTTCAGCTAGAAATATTTCCAATTGGATAGGCAGAACCCCATTTTGGATTTAATAACTTAAACATTTCTCAGATCATGTCATTTTCATTCATAGTGAAGGATCTATTTTTATTCTGCATCATTTTGTTCAAAACCTTCTGAACCAATGTGCTTACGGCAATATTCTATGCAAACATCATGTTACAATGCAATCGTGAATTACCAATGTACAGGCATTCTCTTAATAATTGGGTTTGTCTTTGTAGGGAGGCCTTGTTGGGCTTGTAGATTATCCTGATGATGATGAAGAGGATGATGAAGATGAAGATAAAGAGGAAACTTTACCTTTGTCAAAGAAAGCAAAGCTTGAGTCATCATAATGGCAACTGCTGAAGAACATTACCAGTTGGGGAAGGATTTTTTTCCAAAAACATAACAAACCCACAGCAAAGCAGCAATCTTCTGTGAAATTACTGTGTATGACACAGATCAACCTATACAAATGGATTTCTGCCAATCAAGTGCCAATTCAAAGGAGCAGAAGAAGGAGAAATACTTCATTTAGAGGAAAGACGCCTTTGAGCTCTCCAGCTTGGACCACATGTTGCCCTTTTCTCAGGGAAGGAAATGGAAAACAAAACAAAAACAAAACAAAAAAAAAAGAAGAAAAGAAAAAGAAAAGAAAAAAAAGCCAACAGGGCAGGAGTTTTGTTAGTGGAACTCTGGATTGGCTGGTCAGTTGCTACAATCAGAATATGCTTTCTTGGACCATGTATGAGACTTCTGAAGAAAAGGCGGGTTTTGCCATAATTCTTCACTAGTTAAGAATGCCAGCAGTTTCTTTGTATAAAAGAGACCTGCCTTTGAAATAGTACATTCTGAACGTTTTACTCAAGCTACAACAGGTTTTAAAAACCTCTGCGGGGGAGGGCCGAATATAAAGTTTCCTCTTTTTTTTTTAAATCTAATCCCTTTGCCCTTTAAACTGCAGAATTATTTTTTTTTTTTTGAGGTGGGGGATTTGTTTGTCCCTTCTTGATTAAAGATTGAGTGGAATTCTAGATGTGGTCACTTTTGTGTCATAATTTTTTTTTGCCCCCCTGAGTGTATGCTTAGTTGTTGAGTATATATTTGGGACCATTAAAATTTTTTGATGTAATATAATCTCACTGTTGTGCTGGTACCTGTTTCACACTGTGTAATTTTGTTCTGCATCACAGTTCTTAATATGTTGAGGATTTTATGGAAGATGGTATAGTTTTTATTGGAGAAAAAAAATCTTGCAACAATGTGCATACAAGCAATACTATTTTGTGACTAAATATTTTATATTAAATTTTACAGCAGCACCTGTTAAGAGAAAAATCAGGGAAATATGATGAAATAAACAAATAAACCTATAGGTAGGAAATTAGTATTCCAAAGAGACTGAAATTTTATAATGCAGAACGGTGTTGGTAACCAACTCATAAAAAGGCAAGATGGGTGAATTAGGAATGCCAATATACTGACTCATTTGACTTAGAAAAATAAAAAAGAAATAATTAAAGCTGAAAGAAAACAGCGTTAGTGGTATTTTAAAAAAAATCTCTGATTCCCTTTGGAATACCAGTTTTAGTAAATAAAAGGTGGTTGTAGAATAAACTCTTTATAGGGACACCATCTTTTGAAATTTATTCTGGTACTCAGTTGAAAATCGGCAATTAACTTGGTGTAAATCAATGACTGCCTTCTTTCCCTTTTTCCCAAAAGTCTAAATAATACTAATTTGAAATGAGGCATTATATCTTGCTTCCTTACAGAAGATGTCTTTGCACAGGAGTGCTTCTTATGAAGGGGTGTTTATTCAGTTCCTTTGCAAATGAGAGAACATTTGTTAGGTCTGTTTTCGAGAGCTGATTTCCTTTTGCCATTCAAAGCACCAGTATTGCAACAATCATGATGGTTAATGGTTGTAAATGTATCAGTGCAGATGGCAATAAGAGAAATGAGGATCACAGGTGAACACACCTGAGGTAGATGAGCACTTTGTTTCTGAGCATTGTGGGTGGCGTGGCAGGTTCTGTGGCAAACACAAAAGGCAAAGCTTCAGTCCTTGGGCTTTGTGGGTACATACCAACCAGTTTGGATTTAAGTAAGAGTTTGCATTAGGGAGAAATTATTAACCATCTTTTCCTCAAAGAGTTCATTTGCAATTACTTTCTAAGGCTGAGTTTTTACAATGTACTTGAAATGTCTGTGGTAGGGTAATTCTCAGCAGTAAGTTTACAGAAGTTGGGCATGTGGGGTCACTACAGAATTAGGTCTGCTGCTGCAGGCTGGGTTCCCATGCTGTTTCAACAAACTGTCTGAAACTTGATTCTTACAACTTTGGTGTCAGAGCAGACATTGTGACAAGGAAATCTGCAGTTTTGCAGGTTTTCTTAATTAGCCAGAACCTAAATCCAGCTCAGGCTGTCAAACTTTCCTTCAGCATAAAGCTCTCAAAATCCATTCATACAGTCATCTGTAAATCTTCCAGGCTCTATCTCAGGAAACCATTCTTCTGAGTTGGTCAAAAGAGCACTTTTGTTAAAGTGTTTTCTGTTTCTTTAGCAATCAAGTGCTTGGATCTTGTGATGTTTGATGCTGCAGTCTTCCAGACTTGCAGATACTTTCATAATACTTGTGGGAATCTTGGTATTTGAAGTGGTACTTCTAACGGAAGAAGTATTATGCTGAAGTTACGGGCTTGGTCAAAATAATAATGAAAGCAGGAACTTTTTGAAGTTTTTATATTTTTACGAAGCTCTAAAAGACTGGCAAAACATTAGGCTGCATGTCTTTTAATGCTGCCTAACTTGTGGTTAGATGATTAGTTGTCTTCCCAGTTATCTAATGCTTGTAGCCTGACAGGACATGTCTGCACTGAGATAATATGTTCATGAAAGCTGGAAGTAGATGAATGGTGGGTATACTCTTGCCCAGTGACATTCACTTTTGTATTCATGGAAATCTTGAAATGTATTTTAGGGGGAAAAAAAATTCTGGGATTGCGAGAAGTGATGTATTTTATTTTTTTTAAGAGTGGATTTGAGTTTATGGGTGGAAAAAAGTCCTGTTAGGAAACTGTTCTAGACCTTTCATTGGGTTGATTTTTTAAAACCATTTGTCCTCATCCCAAGAGAGCTGTGTGTATATTGTACTAAGCATGGCTCAGTCATCTTCATTGCATTTTAACTGTGCCTTGAAGTATGGTTTACAGAGCTGACCCTTTTGTATTTACAGACAAGAGCCAGGGTGTTTGAATAATCCATACAGGCTCCTCTTCCTTCAGTGGCTGAAAGACTTGATGCTCATTCCTTGGACAAGATTCCAAGCTTTGAGCCTAGACTTACTGGGAATACCAGACAGAATGTGTATGAACTCCCTGGTCCCTTAAGGAACTCACACATCAATGAAAGTAATTCCAGGTGATCTGGAAGATTTCTGGATTTTTTTCTAATGTATGCAGAGTATGGCTGTATTCAAGTTACCAGTGCACATCACCGAAGAAGAGACCTCCTGTATCATGAAGGTGGAAGGCTCTAAAACCTATTGTATTGAAACAGTGAAAACAGTGAGTTGTCTCTAGATTGTGTCTGCTTAGCAACAAGGATCAGGCTATTCATTCATTCATCTCTCATAGCCCACCCAGGTGAGGCATCATGTTCTCATGGAATTGAGTGCCAAGTAGGCCCCATCCTTTTAGTGTACTAAGGATGGAACTATTCAGATCGGATTTGCCTTTGTTTTTACATCCCTGCAGAGATGTTTAATTGGAGAATTGATGAGGCTCTGTTCTCAAGTTGCTGCTGTGGCACTATTAGACAAACAGCTGCGTTTTCAGCCCAGCACAATGAAGTTGGTTGCCTTGCTCAATGATGTTTCCTGGCATCTGTAGAGTGCTGCAGAAGTTCAGCCTTATCCCTCTCAACTGTTTTACAGCTGCAGAGGCATCCTGGAGCAGTGCTGTGGATACCAGAGCAGCACTGCAGTTCCCCTGCCTTGAGGACATCAACTCCCATTCCAGGTAAATTGTGAAAGCAGGAGATCAGGAGATGAGATGGGTCACCCACAATGTATGTATAACATAGGGCAAACATTCAAAGAAAAGAAGTTGGCTCAACTGAAGTTTTTCTAGAGAAGTTGTCCATGTGAATATTCACCACTTTTCTCTTTTTGGAGTCCAGGAGAAATTAAGGAATATACACCTCATAGTTCAGTTCAGAAAGGAGGCAGGGCATGTGGGCATGCTGCAGATACATGAAAACCTCCTGTGGAAGGGCCTGTAATGCCCACCTTCAATCAGAGCCATAATTTAATGTCTTAATGTGAGGGAGACATAACTTACTGTATTTGGGATTGTCTTGTACAGAGCCAGTAGCTGGACTCAACTCTTGTGGGTCCCTTCCAGCTCACGATATTCTGTGGTTCTCTCCTATGGTTTTCATCAGTGCCTGGCTACCTGATGAGCTTGTAGATTTGATTTGATATTGCTCTAGTTGCACCACAATCACTGGAGTATGAATCTTGTGGGGGTTTAATGTAAATTAATAGAAGAATTGAAAGGTGAAATTAAACCCTGTAGACTGCTGGGGAAAAAAAAAAGGCAACTAAAAAAGGGAGAGGGAAGATGCCATCTTCTGTATGCCAATTGTATTTATGAGGGATGTAAAAATAATATATAAACCAGTAGGTAATATTTAAAAAGCAGAATGCTAGTGGCAAATGATCAAAATAGCCACTGATTTACAATGACTTTAGATCTATACCTTGTGGCCTTAGATCTATACCAAGTGGCCTTGCTGTGCACTGTAGCATGTCCCAGGGATGTACAGTATCTGTTTGTCTCAGGGCTCTAAAAGGGCTCCATAGGAACAATTGTTAGCTATTTAGGTTGAGATCTGGGAATTATCTGGTACAGGTTAGAACTGTGCTTACAAAATATACATCTGTAATACAGATGGGGGATGATTTGGGCTGAATAGCACTGATACTTTAAGCAAATGTAAATTATGTGCACAAAGATACTGTAGGTGGCCTGCCCACCTGAGAGGGCTCAGCAGCATTCCCTGGCCGTGTGTACCAGTGTGAGTTAGCATTCCTTCAGAAGTATGTGCATCCCAGAGCCCATACATCATGCTTCCAAGTTTTTAGACAAGGCTAGCTTTTCTCTTGTGTCTGGCAGCTTGCAGCATCCTACTGGCCTTTGTATATACATAGCAAAATATGGCTAGGGGCTGATGTAGGTCAGGAAGAGAGGTTGTATCACTACAGTGTGTCAGATTCTCTCTGTGCTTTTTGGATACCTCAGGTGCTGCTACATCAAACAGTGGCAGAACTGATTTATGCTAGCTGATAATCTGCCCTCAGGTCATCAGAGTATAAAGACAGGTGGGAGATGTGAATACCCAAGTTTAAAAATAGGGTTTGAACAGTATTGTTACCACAGGAGAATCCTTGTGTGCTCTGCAGTGAGTCTTCAGTCACTCTAGCATCTGTGAAATACCAGTGTTATAATGCAAATAACAATTCTCTAAAGCATTTAAAAAGTCTCACTTCTAAGGGAGTAAGTCAAGTCCTCGTGATTTAGTCAGTTTCTGTCCACACTGACCTTCTCTAAATAACATTAAATTTTTATATAATTCAGCTAGAATTAAAAACACCTTCTGTATTTCTGCACGTTAAGTCAGTACACATGATACACAACGTACTCACCACCAATTTTTCCCATATTCTTTTAAAACAGCTATATCTATCACTGGACAACCTTAGTTTTGTGCCTTCTGTCACAACCCCTCAAAACCAGAGTCTTTCATTAATTCCTTAAATTCTCCCTCCCACATCTGTGACTTGTGCGCACAGAAATGAATTTGGGGTGCTATTTGAACAGGTAGCAGGGACACAAACTTCCTCATTGCCATGTTGTTTGCTGTTCCAAGAAATGGCTTTGCCTTTGTTAGGTATCAGAGGTGGTGCTCCCTGTCCTGCTGTCACTACCTCTCTGCTGAGGCTTTGTTAACTTCTCCCTGGAGTGTTTTCCTTCCACGTGAATTTACACTTTTCTTCAACCCTAGCCAGCCAAAGTATTTCCCTAAGCTGTTTAAAAAACTTTTCGCTGTGCTTGCCTATTATTTTTACCTCACCCCCAGTGTCATCAGTGTAGATATTGATACACTCTTGTATAACTAAAGTGTCCAAACAGCAGTCTGAAAACCTAAAATTCTCTGAAGTGAAGCTGGACCTTCAAAATCACATTTTCTAGTTATGATTGACAGGAATTCATTAAAGTATCTTTTTATATTAATAAAATATAGAATATGTTCTATTTAATACATTTTAGTTCATTCTTTGCTTTCTATACTTCCCTGTTTTTCCTTTAAAGCAGTCAACAGTTCCTAGTGTGGTCCTACAAGTTCTTTTTCTTGTCTCATGATTCCCAGTTAGTGCTGCTGATGTAGTTCTTCTTTTACCTCCTGACAAAGAGAAAGAAACTGAGAAACATACATGGCAATCTTCTGCCAGGGTTATGTTCCCTGTCCTGATGAGTACACAAGGTTTTGAGTAAGGTGCCCAAGCCTTTACACCATTACTCTTCAGTAATCACCTCAACAGACCAGGACCTATTGTGCCTCTAAAACCTGTAAGACACCTTCCCCTTGCTGCTGCTGCTTCAGAGGATGTTGCTGGACATGAAATTTTCACCCTGCTGTGTCTCCTGAGCTCACTGCATTAGATCACCAGGACCAGCCTTTGCTTCTAGCACCTCTTTAGTTTATGAATCTAACTAAAACTAATTTCTTCTCTCTTCTTGCAGGCCCAAGATCATTCCTCCACTGCTGTGACACTCATTGCCTCTCAGAAGGGTTCAAGTAAAGGAGCTTATGCCACCATTTTGTGTTTGCCTGGGATGTTGAGTACTCCTTCCTTGCTTTCAAGTTCATACAAAGAGCCATAAACTGCTGGTGCCACTTCTCCCCATATCTTTTGCTTTATTGTTTGCCTTGTGTATTTGACTCTCTATTTATTTTCTATGGACTCAGAGGTTTATGAGATATTTATTATGTCCAAACATTCTCTCCTTGTATTTTAGATTCTGTATTATGTTAGTCTCTCCAGGAGCCTAAGCAGCTGCCTTAAATTTCAGCACTGAACAAACATGTGCCAAAGATTTTTTTTTTTCTAGGACTTTCTTTCTGAATGTTTCAGATACCAGCTACAGACTATAAATCACTGGCATCCCCCCTTGCCCCTGCATTCAGATTGCTCCAAGGCACATTAACAAATACTTTTGGGGTTAGGCCGGGGTTCTGTTTGTGTTTTAGTAGCACATACAGGTGTGTTTCTTTTTACTCTAATGCAAATTTCTTTACCACCTTTGTCTAAACAAAATGAACTATATTGAAAATTTCAGAATCCAGTATTGTGAGGACCAAAGCTATCTTTTGACCACCTTCTTTATCTCCTTGCACCCATTGTTTACAGCTCCAGAGTCTACTTAAAGCAAACTTGCTCCCTTGAGTAGTTGGTTGATGAACAGTCAAATCATATTTACAAGAAAGCTGCTTAACTACAGTCCCAAGCAAAGGAGGAGAAAAAGCTCTTTCCTGATTACCATGAGTTTAACTCTTGTATTGTAACCCCATGAATTCTGTTATTCCCATCCCTCAGCAACTTACACTTCAGACAGCAGATGAATCGTGGAGCTTTGTTGATGGTTGTACTCGTTGCTAGGGGACAGTCTGAGGGGGGTGAATCATGCCATTTACAGTCAGCCTAAAGGAACATTTGGAAATATTTGAGCTTAGAAAGTTCCTTCTGTAGTCTGTGTTTTTGAAAACCGAGTGCTTTGTGGCTGTGAAAGCTGCTTTAGTAATAGACATGATGATAATGGAGGCATTAAACACACTGTTGTCTTTAGTAGCTTGTACCTATGTACCTGTCTTAAATCACAGTTTTGGTGCTTTTTAATTCTTTGATAATTATGTTCTCAGTGAAAAGCTGACCATGTGAGATGGTATCAAAACAAAATTATTGCAAATCCCATTAAACTTAAATACTACAAATTTTCATCATTGCTTCACTATAAGAAGCATGTTTTCAATATGCAGTTGCTTTTACGTGCCTGGATCTGAACTTTCTTGGATATATTCGTTGGTATTTGTTATATTTAATCAACTCTGGGAAGGCGGCAGCTTCAGGTATCATCAGAAATGAGAACGTGGCCTGTAGTAGGTAGGTGAAGTTTTACAAGATAACTTTGGTGGAACACAAGGTAGGGGAATAAAAGTGCTCTCACTATAAATGCTAAGGCACGGTTTGGAGAGGACGTGGAGGAAGCACACACCCAGCTGGGGCTGACGGGTATGACACAGAATTACCGAGGGGATACCCCTCCACACTTATTTGGGGGGGCTCGTAGCCATGGTATGTATTTTGCCCAAGGCGGGCAGCCTGCCCTCCGCAGCCCCGCGTCCAGGGCTGTTCTCGGCGGAGCTCCGGGCAAGCCTGGGCTTGTTGCCGCCCGCAGCGTGCGGCTCGGGGGAGACTCGCAGCGGCTCAGCATTTCCCAGCGTGCGTCCCCGCGGCCTGCAGCGCTCCGCAACACCGCATCCCCTTCGCCCCATGCGTGTCGAAGCAGTTCGTCAGTACTTTCCAGACTAGGTCACTGCTCTCGGCGCATTTCAAAGCAAGCCAACTGTTGTTCCCCACTGCTGCTTCGCTTTCGGCATCCGACCAGAGCGTGTCGCCGCCAGAGGGCGCTCGGCCCCCGCCCGCCGTGGCCGAGGCGGCGGAATCCCCATGCCCGACCCCATGCCCGTCCTCCTGCTGCGGCTGCACCTCTGGCACCCGCCTCCACCCTGCCTGAGGCCAAGTATTTCCTGTAACACAGGCAGTCCCCTTGAATAACGCGTGAGCAATTGGCAGCTAACAGCATCCCCAGGAACGTTTCTTGGATAAGAAATTTGTTTTTTGTAACTGTGCTCCATGATGCGCCCTCCCTTTCAATTGTTTCACTACTGGCACTACCTGGACCGGACTGTGCAGCCGTTGCTTCTTTTCGGGAGTCTGTCCTACACACGAGTTGCGTCCAAGTTGTGTAAAGTGGGAAAGCATTGTTGCATCTGTATTTTGTCCTCTGTGAATAGGTCTATACAGTTTTCAAACACTAAGTTGTTTTCCTTTGATTCTATTGATTAACACATCTGTTGTAAGCACTGCACTAACTGCTTTGAAAATTTATTTAATGAAATCTTTCCACAAAACAGGAAATCATAAGACTTTGAGGAATGAAAGTATGGCAGTCCATCTCTCTGAAGTACTGAGAAACTATTAACCATTTTTTTTTCTCTCCCTGGCTGTTATACTCAAAAGCACACCTATATGTCCATCCTTTGCTTGCAAAGCTTCCTTCTTTTCAGGTCCCAAAACGACTAGACTACATGATTAACATAGAAAAGTAAAGAAACGGAGCAAAACCAGCTGGTAATCAAGTTGCAATTCACATGAGCCCGTCCGTGTCTACCGGGCTGCCTAAAATAAGGATCTGCATTAAGCAGATCATGAAACCCGATCTTTAGAGGGACAAACAGGCCTCTACAATGAACACCAGGGTCTATCATTTAGTAATAGTTTGCTTGCAAACTGCTCTGGTCCCTCAGGCACAACAACAGATGTCTCTCCCTCAGTCGATGCACAAACACACGTGTGCCCACTCCCTTACCAAAAATACATAACGAAGGTAGGTGGTTATTAATAACCAGAATTTCAGATGTCTTGTCGGACTGTGCAAGATCCAAGATCTATTTTGTGAGTTCAGTATGATCGAACAAGAATCAGGCAGAATGCGCTAAGTGGCTCATGTAGAAACTGATAAATACCAGAGATAAACGATTTTGTCTGTGAAAAGTAAAGCAAACTGTCAAACAGAAATCCTGACACAACCAAGCCCCATTAAGTGACATCATGACACTGTTCAGCTCCATGACTAAATTATTTCTCTTCAAGTTCTGAGCCTGGGATAAACAAAGCGGCAATCGTCCAGATGACCTGGCGTTATTTATTTTCCTAAGTAAAGACGGGGTTCTGTCCCGCCGGAAAGCAGCCGGCACCCCGGTGGGGCGGCGGCAGAGGGACGGGCTGCTCCCGGGATCGGCATCCCTCCACGGGCACCTGCTCCGTTCCGAGCGGGAGCGCAGCAGGCTGTGCCGCTCGCCTCGCTCCGAGTCTCCCCTCTTCGTTCTTGGAGCTGCGCTAAGGGGCTTACGCGGCACGTCCGGAAGCGCCCCTGAGAAGTACTTCGTGGGGATTTTCGTCCTTTTTAAAGCGTAAACTTCGGACCCGCGCCCTCCCGCTCGGCGCTGGCGCCGTTCCCAGCGGAGGAGGGCGCGGCGCCGGGAGGCTCCCGGCAGGTACAGCCGCTCCCGGCGCGGCCCCGCGGGCGAGTTTCCCGGCGAGGCCGCGCATCCCCGCGGTTCCAGCGGGAAGGAGGCGGCCGTGCGGGGCCACTCTCACCGCCGCGTGCGGGCGCTGCCCCGGCCCCACACCGCGGTCCGCCCCCGCGGCCGCCGCCCATTGGCCGGCGCCCGACCCCTCCGTCCCTCCCATTGGCCGCGACCGCTGCCCGTCACGCCGCCGCCGCCGCCCGCGTCTAATTGCCGGGGCTCGGGCGCGCCCCGCCACAGGTACCGGGGCGGCTGGAGCGGAGCGGAGCGGCCGTCCGGAGCTGTCCCGCGGGAGCTCCGCGCTTTGGCTCCCGACCCCCGGGCATTGCCCGTGGCGGCTGAGCCCACTCCCCTCTCTCCCGGTGTGGCTAGCTCTTGCCTGGGGAGCCTCTACTGCAGCCGCGGAGCGAGCTCGGCGGGGGAAGACCGGCCTGTTGCCGTCGGGAGGAGGGACCGCGGCGAGTGTGCCCGCGGGGCGGGGGAGCGATGAGCCGCGCATTGTTTGCCCTGTAGGCAGCGCCCGGCGGGCAGCGGGGCGGCGGGCCATGGGCTCCGCGCCTTTGTCTCCCGAGTGAGCCGGCCCCGCTCCCGCAGCCTTCCGCCGCCGCCCGAGCTCCGGCGACATGGACGTGACCGTCTCCGAGCTCCTGGAGCTCTTCCTGCAGAGCCCCTTAGTGACCTGGGTGAGCGGAGCGGGGCGCGGGGAGCGCGGGCGCAGCCGGCGGAGCAGCGCTGTCCTGCCGGGGTGGCCGAGTCCTCCCGCCATCCCCCAACCCTGCTGTCTTTCCTCCGGCAGGTGAAAACCTTCGGGGACCTGGGGAGCGGGGACCAGGACAACCTCGGCGTCTACATGGACCTGGTGGATGGCGTGGTCCTGAACAAAATCATGCTGCAGATGTGAGTGGGGTCGGGGGGCGGCAGACCCGGAGGCGGCCCTGGCCCGGAGCTTTCCTCAGGCGGGGAGGGCGGCCTGGGGCCGGAGCGATTTTCAATTTGGTTGCTCTTCGCAAGTAACAAAAAACAGTGGGGTAAAAAAGCTCCGACCTATTCCAGTTCCATAATTCTTTAACTAATTTTTCTAATCGGTGTGTTTTTCATTTTTCTTCTTTTTTTTTTTTTTTCTTTTTTTTTTTCTTTTTTGCTCCCGGTTATCTTAGTTAATGCTGCAGTGGAAGGTGTGTGGCAGTACAAAGAAGGAAATGAAAGTACTGTATCGTATAAAGCTTTAGTTGGGAGGGTTTCATCTGAACTTTGTTTGCTCTTGTGTAAAATTTGATACTAAATACATAATTTAGAAAACGTTTTAGTGCTGCCTGTTTCTGGCGGCACTGTCAAGTCATATGTTGAGAGAACTTAGCAATTGATTAAAATATGGAGTACTGAAAATACTCTAACATCGAAGTAAATAGTTTTTAGGACTTGTGCTGTGTTTTTAACCACATCCTTTCCTGTTGCTGATCTACTATGCTGCATGCAGAGCCTGTTTTCTCTGTGTCTTATTTTAAATATTCTGAACTATATTTGAGAGCATTTGTAGGGACAGGTGTTTGGCTTTCAGGGGAGGAGGGTTTGGAAGTCACTCAGTTTTGGCAGTGCACTCTCTTAGGTGATTGAAATCAATTGAAGCTCGACCAGTGATTTGCAGTGTAAGTTTAAGCATTTAAACGAAGAATTCATACTAGAGTCCTCTAAAACGTTGAGAAATAGCATTAAGTATGGCAGTCAATGCCTCACCCACTCAGATTGTCAAGTTTTGTTATCTTCTGGCACTTGGCTGTTCCATGTGAGAAGGGAATAAAATTTTATTTTGATTTGTTCTTGCCAGGAGTGAAAATTGTGAACTGGCACTTAAATAGTGAAGCTGGTGAAAATCCATGATTCAGAACAGAACCCAGATCAGCCAGCATGTGGAGATAACCAACTAATGGTGTAAAATATTAGCAGGGAATACCTCTTGTAAAGAGAAGACATATTTTCCAGCATTTTTAAAGCAATAATTACACTTCAAAAATATTGTTTTCTGCAAATTAGAGTCTCAAGTATGAATGTCTAGATCCATGCTTGTAGCTTTCTGAGGTGTGGGAAATTAAATTTTGATTTATGACCATTGTGTTTGGCACAGAGATGACCAATTTAACTATCAAGGAGCAGCAGCTGAGTTGGCTGGAGATTTAGTTAAACAGTGCTGTTATCTAATGCGTTTATATAATTATATCTGCAAGAGTTGTCTTATTTCAAAAAATGAAAAATTAACCAAGTCATACTTAGTAATGAGTTTATGTAGCTCTTGAATTACTGTGGCATTATTAGGAGAGTTTTATTAGGTGGTGTATGCAAACGTAAATATTTGTAATTGGCCATTGTACTATGTCTACCATCTAACTATGTCTGTGTTAAAGTTGAGGGAGCAACTGAGCAATGAGAGCAAGGAGAGAATTATTAGAGCTCTTGGAAACGAGGAAGATAAGCATACAGTGTGTCTGAGTGCAGTGACACTAGTTGGCATTTTGTGATCTCTGATCTCTTGTGATTGTGAGAGGTGCCCTGGCATGTTTACTAGTTTTAAGCAGTCAGGTAACTAAGTTGGTGGGGCTTTAGTTTTTCTTTGTTTGTGTCTTTTTTCCAAGAAACATCTCTGCCAGTGGCGTCTCAGAAAGTGAAGTGTTGGGGGCATGAACACTATGGAGTAGAAGACTGTCCCGTTATTCACAACCAGGCCTTTCCTCCCCCCTTTTAAGGCAGCTTTAGAAGTGCCTCTAATGGTGACTAAAGAACTTGAAACCAAAGCCTTCGTACTGAGAGCCCAAGATTGTTTAATGTAGGAAGAATTATAATTTTGTGTATCCTGACCTAGCAAGGCTCTCAGGAGAGGTGCTGACCTTTACTTTTCCCTGGTTTTAACTTTAGAAATTGCAATGCAGTTGCTGCTTACATGTAAGTCTGGCAAGCCTTTCGAGGCATGTTTCTGCCCCACAAAGCTTTCAGAATAAAGAAATGTGGTTTTAAAAATTCTTGCTCATCAGTTTTTTTAAGTCCTGGTTCCTGAAGATGGCTTTAAGTGGTTGGCTGGAGCTTTCTTCCCTGCTGAATGCCTATTAATGATAGACCTTTGATAAATTTGGAATTGGGTTTGCCATGCCATGATAGTGTTGATTGCTTGAAAGCACAGATGCAGGCATCTACACATGTGAGTAGGGGTTGCAGGGTGAAAGAGCTGGGTTCCTGATGTGGACAGTTGTGCCTCATCACTTGTGTGTTATTTGACTTTGAACTTCTTTTATCCTGCTTGCTGAATTACTGGAACAGAAATAACAGGGATATGTGAGCTTGCATCTAAACACCAGGTGTGATGCAGTACTTTGGTGCAAATCAAGTTGTTTCTTTCAGTGAAGATTTAGAAAGCCAGATTATTGGGAAATTCATTACTAAAAATACAACATTTCTACCCTTCATCAAAGCAGATTTTAAGTTTAATTCAGGACAAAAAGACAGGTGGATCTGTGAAGAAATCCAGATATACCTGTTGAGTGGAGATTGCTGAATGAAAGTAAGGCTTTAGCTCTTGAGTCATGGGTGGGCTGTAGGAGTTCTGTCAGCCCCTGATCTCTGTGTTTCTTTGTGATTTCCCAAAATGCTGTCTGGCAGCTTTGGGTGGAGAAGATCCCAGCTGCTTTGTGTTGTGCTGTGAACATTTTTTAGGTGGTGGGTTCATCTCAGCAAGGCAGCTGTGTCACCAGAGATATGTGACAGCAGACATCTACTGCTTTTCCAGCCTGCCAGGTCCCTGCTGGGTCTGTGACAGGAGGTGAAAATAGGCCTGTGCCTTAACTTCTTCCTCTTCAGAAATGAACTGCCCCTGGGAATGCCAGCCCTGAATAAAATGTGGTTTGCTCAGGCTTGCCAAATGTAGCACAGGGGCAGAGGAGGGGAACCTGGCCCGGGTTTAGGCAGACTGTAGTTGGTAGGACACCAGCTGTTGGGCTTTGCTGGTGATCCCTTTGCTTTACAGGTTATCTCTAAAACGAGACAGTTCTTAAGAAAGCTGGGTGTTGTTTGGTTCTCAGGAGCACCGAGCTGTTAAATGAGTGAAATTTAGCAAGAGTCAGACAGCAGTGTTTGGTTTCCCCACTTGTATTTTAGAACAAGACAGAAGACTTTTCAAATAATTCTGTGGTAAATGAATGGTTTCCTTTGCCTGTGTCCTGCTCAAGTGTATATCCCAGCCTGATCATGCATTAGGGACAACGTTGATTTTTGCAGACTTGAAGTACTGGCTGAATGCTCTGCATACAAAAATATTTCTTAATCTTCAAAGTGGAACTGCAGTATTTCAGGCTTGTGTTGTTGATGGATTTATGTGTACCAGGTTAATGAGGTTCTCTGTAGACATACTTTAAATATCTTTTTTTCAGATGGCTGTATGTCACTTCCTGATATGAAATTAGCACTGCAATGACTGCCTTCAGTGTTACAGTTGCAGCTGTGGCATAATACCTACAAGCATAAGCAAATATTTGCCCCATTCAACTTCCCAAATAAAACTTCCTGTAAGAAATGATGTGGAGATTTATGCCGGCACAGAATTATTTTCACGTTGGCTTGTTCCAGTTCTTTTAGTTGAAGATAGACTGCTTTTATATCAAAACATTTAGCAAACACAAATGTGTGTTAGGAATACTGCTGATAATGCTATTTGTGTTAAAATCCTGTTGTAACAATGCATAATAATAGGTTTTTCCATTTCAATAGCTGTTGTGGTCTGTGGTGCCCTTATCTGTTGTCTTGAATTTAGACCATGTGACAGGAACAGCCACGTTGTGAGTGCCCGCTCCACGTGGTTTGTAGCAAATGGCACAAATGCCAGAAGATGTGTTAGAGATGTGCATCTGCTTAATTTAAATTTTTAAAATGTTACCTAGAGGTGCATTTTTCCATCATTTTCTAGGCAATTTAGCAACTTGCCAGACTTAGTGGCGTGGTCTCGCTTGCTAGAGGAAGAAGTTGGGTGGTAGGAGAGTTAGACCAGCCCCAGTGTGTGGTGTATATTTGGTTAGTGCCTTGCCTGCAGAGTAAAGTGCTGCAGGATGCTGGGCCAGTCAGTTCCCTCTGGCATCTCATAACCCTTGGGCCTGACTTGAGGGCTTTCCCCTTGCTTATCAAGGCTTGTCAGAAATTGTAAGAATGGGATTGTCATTTTGAATTTTAAAATTTAAATGGTATTTTTTGGTAGTTATTTTTATGGATCGGTGACTTAAGGAATTGCATCATCATGCAGTTGTGTTGATGCCCCCACGCCTGCTGAACTTGTCACTTGGTCTCTGTCTTTTGACCCTTCCTTTCTTCTCTGTTCCTAGAAGACTCATGAGCATATAAAAAGTATATGGCTTCTTTAAAATGTTTGGTTATATAGTGAGGTTTGAGACTTTCTGTTCATTTGGCTTGGGTGGGTTTTTACTGGTTTGTGGAGTATTTCCCTAAGTCATATCTCAGACATACCCTCTCAGTCTTACCTAAATAATTTTTTTGATCTTTGAAGTAGGTGGTTTTTTAAAAAAATGTAGTTTTCATTATATTTGTGTAAGGAAAAGACCAAACATCAAAGGACTGAAAAGGCATCTGAGGTGGTGTTCAGGGATTTTTTTTCAAATACATCCAGACGTGAATTTGCTTGGGTTACTTGGTTGGTGTTGCAAAAAGAAAAACATCTCTTTAATTTTCAGTGTGATCCTTAGAGTTTCTTTCTGTAAAATTCTTGATGAACAAGTTTCACAATACAGGCAGGTTCTGTAATGTACAAAATGTGGTACCAACAGCTTTACCTTCTTTAGGGTAGGGTTGTCTTTAAGCACAGAAAGAAGAAATGGGATCTTGTTTGTTGAGAAGGAGTTGTTCCATTTTCCTGTGAAGGCAATAAGCACTGTGGCAGTCTGAAGTGTAGGCTGTGCTGTGCTTCCACATCTTGTGCAGAGGTCCTCTGAAGTAAGCTGGGGTGCTGTGTGAAGCTGGTTATACAACATGTTCAGAAAACATGTTTTTGAGCTACATTCTATTTTCAGAAAAGCTTTTAACTTTTTTGTGATGGAGAAGTGGCAGGAGTGCCAGAGCTATGCTCTGCTGCAGCTTGGCTGGAGGATAAGGACCCTGAGGTCAGTGGCATTAAGGGCTCTTGGAGCAATCAATTACCCTTAACGAAGGTGATAGGATAAAAGCTCTGGAATTGCTCCTGAGGGCCTGGTCCTACTTGTGCTTATGTTCCTGTAACACAATCTCCACTGTGCAAAAAATGAGCAGATCGTGTCTAGGAAGTAGTTGTTCTGTGTATTATGTACCTTTGAAAACTTCATCCAAGTCCTGCAATTCCATTGCTGCAGCTGTTGAAGAAATAGCCTCTGCTTTCCTGTGGCTGCTCAGTGTGTTTTGTGGGTTTTTGCCCCATTTTGTGCAGTTCTGGGAAGGATTGTGGAGCAGTGACTGCTAGCCAGTCCAAGATGTCAATTCCTGGCCACAAACTTGGGAGCACTGCCAGACAGTGGCCAGTGGTGTGGCAGCGTTCTGCTTGCGTGAGCTTTCACATGGAAATGAGAGCTGTGAGCTGACCCTTCTGTTTGTCCAGCTTCTCTTTATTGAATGTTTCTTCCCTTTTAGCTTCCCACTTTGTTGTCATGGCCTTGCCTAAAAAAGCTGTGTCCAGCTTCCTTTGAGGTTCAGTGTCTGCTCAGTAATGAAGGCAGGGTGATGTCTGACCTCTAGACCAGGTGTCATTTATGCTTCTCCCTCACTGAGGACCCAGCCTGTCAAACTGTGACAAGTATGGCTTCTGCACTTCTGTATCTGAGCAGCAGCAATATGGAATGCTTACTTACAGATTTTACTTGAAAAGCTTGTTGCTGTTGCCTCTCTTTGTTATTTCTTTCATAATTTATTGTGGTATAAATCCATATACAAAAATCCTTTGCTACTGGAAGGGCAGTGTAGTGTCTTGCTAGTTTATGCCAGTATTATTCATCTGCTGAAATCCATGTACAAAAATACTGTGTCTGATGTTACTTCCTGTCAAGGCAGTTTTCTCTCATCTCTGGACTGTCTACGAAGTTTTTCATGCTTATTCCCATAGCACTGCTTTCACTCAGTAGGTGCTCTGGAATGGTTGTGCATTAAAAAAAAAGTAAAAACTCTTTGACATACTTATATAAACATTGGCAGATATATTTTAAAAACAAATATTGGATCAGTTCCTCTTTTATTTTCTTGTCAACGCCTCCGTTCAATAATTGGCCCTGGAAGAGCTGTGAATGGCTTAATTAACAGCCGGAGCAGAGTTGTGGGAGGCAGGTGTTTGGATTGTGTAGGAAGGAGTCTGCTGATAAGAGTCAGTATTAGAGGGCAAACACAAAACTTTGATCTGTGCTATTGGCAGATAAAGATTTTTGGGTTCATTTTTTTCGACATATTAGAGTATATGGAGATGATCCAAAGGTGTACATTTGTATGAAATTATTTGCAACTTTTTTTTGTATCTTATCTTTTAATTTAGAAATAAAATTACTTCAGGTACAATTTTGATTAGTTTTTAAAAATCAAACAAAAATGTAGCATGTATGTGAGACATCTAGTTAGATGATATGGGAGTAATAAGTGCAGTATTCTTTTTTCCCCTTCTGTTTATAATACATCTGGTCTTTACAGCTTTTATAGTGATCATTGATCAAGTATTAATACCCTCTTCTTGTCATAAAACTCCAAAGCCAAGGAAGGCATGATAGTCTTTCCTAGGCTTACCTTTATTTGAATAAGGAATACCCCGTATTATAAGAGACTGCTTTGATCTAGCTTGCACAAACTAGATAGGCTCTTTTTTCAGGGAAATGTGAGTAAGAAGGGAAGCTGACCTGAAGTGCTCTCTGGGTTACAGTAGGGTATTTTGTGACATGCAGGAAATATTTCCAACTTAAATGTATGTGCAGAGATAATGAGCTTATTCTATAATGAATTAATGCATATGTGCCCTGTATAGTTGTCAGTATATTAAATTTATTAACTTAAATGTGTTATTGAGGTGTTAAGTCTTAACACTAGTTTAATTAGTAATATTTTATTTTATTCCTTTTTAATAGAGATCCTCGACCAACCAACCAACGTGTCAACAAGCATGTAAATAATGATACCTATCTTCGGGTTCAAAACCTGACCATCTTGATCAGAAACATTAAGACTTATTATCAGGTGAGATTTCTGCTCTCTGCTCATTTATCTATGGTGATTGCTGTACTGTTTTAGCTAGTGCAAGGGCTGGGGGCTCAAAGCAGCTTGCTACAGGAAATGGAGAGGAAACTGTGTTTGTGTAAAAGTACTTTCAGAAAATGACAGTATGGTTATCTTCTCCATCTATTCCTCATGGCCAGAGGCTGCTACGTTGCTGTCCTCAAAGACTCTCATTGCATTTGGACTTGCATGTACTAAAAGGGCTATTTCGTGGTAGGGTTGTGTATGTGAAGGGGTTTGCTGTAATGGAAGTAGTGTTTCTAGGTACAAGGCTTTTTAAAAACAGGAAACCTTTTCTTAAAAGGGGCTACTGGAAAATAAAATCTTGAAGAATAAATGTTCTTAACACTAGAATATAAACCTTAAATTGATGGGAAAAACAAATCTCTGCTTAGCTTGAAGGTAGACTTCTTAAACTCTGTACTTTGGTGTTCAAAGTTGTTTGTTCAGAACTCCTCTAGGAGAGAAGTGCAGGAATGACTGGAGTCTCATATTGCACTTGTTGGGTGTCATTCTTGAACTGTCAGTTTTCCTCTACTGTAACAGTGCTCCCCTAAAACCAGGGTGATGACTGCTGAGCCTTTTGCAGTTACGAGCATGTTGGCTGCTGCTGCTGGAGAGCCATAGCATGAACTCAGTTTCTCTAAATAGAATTTCTGTTGCACACTGTTGTGTGTACTTGGACTTCTTAATGAGGAGGTAACTGTTCTGCTGTTTCCTTCTACACATCTTTTGCCAGATTTGAAGGCTGTGCAGTATATAAACCAGGCTGAAACCACTTAGGATTGTTAAAATGCTTCTGTCTCAACATAATGAACAAGCCAGCTAAATTGTAGGAGTTAATGTCAGTGTGTTTGCCCTGGACACTTCATCTTTTCTGTATATAGAGAAGAGACTGTGTATTTGTTTTGTCTTCAAAATGCAGAAGAGGAGCAATGCCTTTCCATGCCATTCTCTTCCAAAGCTTGCCTACTGCTCTTCCATGTGATTGCCACGTCTCTGCTCCTGGACTTGCTTAGGGAAGCTTGAAACAGAGGCACTCGTGAAAATGACAAAGTCAGATGGGCTGTGTGACTCATCTGTGCAAGTTCCAGCAGCCTGCTAGGAGAACAAAGTAACTCAGGTTTGAGATGATATAGGGGAGGGTATAGTGTATTTCTGAAGATAACTGATCTGTTTCTGTTGTGAAGATCTGGAGATGCTGAATGCAATGTGATGTCATTCCTGAGGCTTGTGATTTCTAAGGGGAAATTCCATTTGGTCATAACCAGAGGCTGAAGTTTTGGGTTTAGTGGGCTGGTTTTTTGTTTTGTCTTGTTGCTGTTTGTTTCTGTAACTCAGTAAGTAGTTGAAATGTATATGGAGTCTACAAGAGAGACTAGTCCGACTGTTCCTTTTCCTTGCAACCACAAGATGTACTGTCTGAGAGTCTGGTCCTTCACATGTTGAAACTTCCATTAATTAGCTTTTTTAAAATTTTTTTTATATATTTTTTTCTTCTTTCTTGAAGCTGATACTGACCTCTTTTAAAAGTACTTGGAGCAAGATCAGAGTCAGGAAAAAAGTGATTCAGAGTCATGTGTTATGTTGCTTGTTGACCTAGCTGTTGAGCTAATCCAATAAAGCTAGCAACAACTAAAATAGGTTAAGACACAGAATTTTCAATGGGAAACAGCAGCTAAGGCTTGCAGTAGCAGCTGTAGCAAAGATGTTCCTATTGTAGCCCAGAAATTAAATACTGTGAAACTTGCTGCCTGAGGACTATATATGCTGTATGTAAATAAAGCAGTCTCGAGAGCTCATCAGTCTTTGCATTTGGTCCTGAAAAGGTAATTACAACAGAGTTTAAAATAACTTTTTTTTGTGGTAATAACATTATATAAGAAACTTATTTTTCCTTGACACCATCATATCTTCAGGGCAAATACAAGGTCTTGATGCTAATCTGAGATTCCCTTTCATGTGGTATGTGCAGCCTTCAACTCCATAGTCTGGGGGTAGTTGAGGCCATCTATGCTGTAACTGAGCTCTGTGTGAGATTGATGTGGAGTATAATGTTGCATCTGTACTCATGTCTCTGTTAGATGTTTGGAGGTTTTCTTGTCATTTAGTGTGAGATTTAAGTAGGTTTTACTACGGTGTTTTTTAACATGCAACAAAATAGATGCTTTAATATATTAAATATTCTTAATAATTAAATATTGTTAGGCTACCTCTCTCCTCGATGTTAGAAATTTTTTAAATAGGCTGAAGTTTTGGGCATTGTTTAATGAAGGAGTATAAGTACATTAACTTAAGTTAAAGTGAGGATAGTGTCTTACTGACTGAAAACATGTTTGCAGACTGTGAGGGGAAAATTCCTGACAAACAATAGGAACATAAATTTTCTGCTTGCTCAAGAGAAACAAAAGGTCCTAAAAACACTATATTGGCCTTGATGTTTTGCATTCCTCTTTGCTTAATGGGCCAAAATCAAGTTTACAGCATAATGCTGAATTTGGTAGACCAGATCATCTAGAATGAAGCTGCATTTTCCTCATTCTTTTTTTGAAGGACGTTGGTAGGTATGAAAGCATACTTGCCTTTCTCTGTACTGGGCAGGGGCAATCAAGAGTGTGACATAAATTCATGGTACTGTAGACAGTATCTGAGGAAGGTGATGTAAGTGCCTACTAAAATTAATGCTGTTATCCAGAAGGTACTTGACATTTCAGATCATGTAATTGTCTGGTCTGCCTGTATCTAATATCAGATTTCTCGTATATCTGTATAGCTGATCTCTTCATTAAAGCAAAATTCTCATTAATATAGACAATGCTACTTCAGAAAACAACAGGTCTGATCCAGAAGCACAATTCCAAGTATTACAGTGTTGGTGCTTTCCTTATCTCATAAGCTGAGGGTTTCTGCAGGAGATAAGTATGAGCAAGCCAGGTTATTGATGGAATTTGGGTTTGATTTGGGCTTTAAAGATTATTCCCTGTTTGTGCTTTACCAGACATAATATGGGAGGGGTAAGTGCAGTGAAGAGGCCTTTTTTCTATTTGGAGAACCTCTACTGAATTTTTCATTCACTATTTTCTGAAGAGTTGCCATCTTGCAACTTTTGACTGCATAAGACTTGACTGCTGGTAGCTACTAAGAAAAACAGTGTCAAGCCTCTTAAAACAGAGGACAACACTGTTTGCTGCTGACTTTGGTAGTTTTAATTTATTTGTTGGCTAGGTAATAATTGTTACAAGTGGTACCATGAAATGTCTTGGCATTGCCCATTCTCTCAACAGTTGTACCTTTGCAGGTTTTACTGACTTGAGAGGGCCCCTCTTTTGAAACTGAGCATATGACTCATCTTGATGTGGTATTTTATGAGCATTCAAGATAATATAATTAATTGCATTTAATAATGGTTATACTACTGGTTCACTAGAGAAATGGCTGATCATAAAACTTCTGGAATTGGTGCCATATCTTGGAAAAGGCTGAACACAGCAGAAAGTTTTCTTTGCTCATAGTGTGAATTTCTTTGCTCATCATGTGACTGTTCTTGCTCTGACTGAATTCCAATGCTTGTCTGTCTTTAAACTGAAAGAAGATGCAAGATTGCTAGAAAATCTGAAGGGTATTAACCTTTCCCTTTGCTGTGGTGTGGAGAATACATAAATCCTGTAGGTACTGCTACTTGAAGATTGCATGTAAGAGCAGCACCTGGTAACTACAACGATGGGATAATATGCTCCTACCTGTAGAGTTTTGGAAGAAGCCTAAGGCAGGCTGGCAGGGGAAGCTTGAGCTGATTTTACTGTGCTTCCGCTGCTCAATCTTTGGGTTTAGTGTTTTTTCTAAGGAACTAAAAATCACTTTCATACCAGTTAATAAAAGGGAGTTTTAAAAAGAGTCTATTTTGAAAACAACTAGTTTCCTAACCTTCAAAAATGTCAGTAATCACTCCAACAATATTGCACTCTCAAGCAAAAATTCCTTGCATTTACATGGAAAACGATGCTGACAGAAGAAAATGTGATCATCCCTTGGCTATGCCTGGGTGGGTATTATGGTCACATCTGGAGTATGTGGATGAGAAATGCTGTTGGAAGAAATGCTACAGTGTGGTCATGGCTGTATTTTTGTTGCCTCTATTTCCTGCAGTTGTAGTTGTTAAATACCTTGCAGATTACCTTGTGTTTCTAAAAGGTTGCAAATATATCTTAATTAAAAATAAAAGTTGTACTGAGACATGATGCTAGAAAGAGTTGTGACTGTGTGGCATGGGCAACTTCAGTAAGAAACTCATAAAACCCTTAATGTTCTCATTAAAGTGAGGTGGGTAGGTGAAGGGGAAGCAATTCACTGAACATTTAGAGACTATAGTGCCACATGTCCTGTTGTCCCCATCTTAATCACTTAGCTGGGCCCAGAGATCATGGAAGGCAAGGATGTCTTACTTTTAAGGCATATTTCTTCAGACTTGTGTCCTCCTTCTACTTTGCTACTCTACACTTGTGTAAAGCAAGTACAAGCAGCAGAGTTTTTATCAGGTATGTTAAAGGATGTTAGCTGCCTGTGAGTTTCTGAGGCTGTTTATAACCTCTGGAATAGAGATAGGTTTGTTTTAGGCTGAGACAAATGCTGTTTTTCCCTGTGGATCAGCAAAGGTCTTGCAATGCCAGTAGCTTCCAAATCAGTAAGCAACTCCCACTTCTGTAGTTGAAGCACTGAGTTAGGTTTAGTTCACTTAACTGAACTGCAAAGAGGAATTCAAACTTGGAGCTCCAGATTTGGGCACAGCTTAGGGACTGGCAACTGTACTCTATAAAGCTATAAATAAAGCTCTGGAAGTAGCAGTGTTGTCTTGTGTGAGCTGGCTTCTTTCCCTACTAGGCAGGCTATTTCTAGTAATCTAGTCCTTAGCAAAGTAAACAGCAAAATGCTAGAAATGCACATAAATGCATGCACCCTGAAGTCAAAAAAGTATTTTTCTCTTCTTAGGGAGAAAGTTTGTACCCCCAGTGGCCTACTGAAATAAGGTAAAACTGAGCTTCCTTTTGCTACCTTTGTCAATTTGATGGGTTAAGCTATACTGTACCTGAGTGACCACTTGCTTTTGATTCCTGTTCCCTAGGAACAGATTGGCTTAGGGACAACCTTTCTTCATCTTGAGTTTTAAATTCCCAAATTATTAACTGAGAGTGTCAGCTTTCTCACAAACGAGGTATTCAAAGCTTCAACAGAAAGTCCTTTTAATTCAAATGCTTTGCTGATCTCATGCACTCTTAAGTGCAGTTTTCTCCCTGTTCTCTACAGTTGAGTGGGCTGTATTCAGAGTCTCCAAAGTTTTCTGCATTGGCAATTGTACTGTTGCACCTACCAGAGGTAGTGTGCACATTCTTGTGGCCTGAAGTTACAGCTGCACAAAGCAACACAAGTGAACAGCCATGAAGCCTGTTTTTCACAAGTCTACAATAAATAAACTCCTGTGACAGTTATTTGTAAGGTGCTGTTGTAGGGATGGTCTGTGTTTCAGTAAGGCAGTGGGCCTTTCAGGACTTGAGATTCTGCTACTGGCACAACCTGGAGTAGAGCCTTATTAGATGTGTATTTGCTTCCACTTCTGTTCTTCATTTGGCTTCTAGTTAGTATAAACTTGCTACAGGCACAGACTGTCTATATGTATTTATGCAGTACTTAGTTTAATGAAGCTTTCTTGGTTCTACAGTGGAAAAAAATATTTTGAATTAGGTTTTCTCTTCTGCAGGAGCATGATCATGTGACATGAAGGTTGCATGTAAGACTGGTATTGTCCACAGTGAATTGTGAAGACATTTGCTTACTGTAGTGCAGGGTGCAGGGCAAGAATATGACTGATCTTGGTGCAGCCATTCTGGGAAATGCTGAACCAGTGATGTTAAGTCTTCGATTTAATTCTTCAGCTGAAAATGCTCCTGCAGTGGAACAAACACAAGAATAAAAAATCATGGTAATTTTGTATAGGTCCTGTTATCAGGAATTTCAATGGGAAAGAGACAGCCAGGTGACTCATCACTAGCAGCCAGACTGTCTGATGCTTTGTTAGTGAAAATTGTCTTGATCATTTCCAGAAGAACTGAATAAACATTTCTGCTTCAGAGTTGAAATAAGTTTCTGCAGAGGTCAGTTTTCAAAGTGTTCCCAGGCTGGTGAGAGGTACCACTCCCAGTGACTTAGTAGCATGCTGTTGGACACCTGATTGAGTTTACTGGCTGTGATTCTAGGATGTACATTGGCTGATAGATTGAATTCAATCTGGAAGTTTAAGGGAGGAGTAATTTTAGAGACATGTTTGTGTTTTGGTTTTTTTTTCTCTTGTGGCTCTATGTGTGTTTAATACACAATGAAATAGTGACCTCAAACAGATGCAAGAGAAAGGGTTGATTTTTAAAAACTTTTTTCCTGGGGCTAGAATATGAGAAAGGTTGGAGTAGTCTGACATATGTCTGCAGTCTTGTCTTTGTTTTGCTTAATAGGCTAGAGGGGTGCAAATATATTGTGCAGATAAATAAAGAAACTGAGCCAAGGAAAGAGAGGAGCAGTGTCCTAAATAAAATACAGTGGCAGATGGGGGTGACCTGTAAATTTTTACAGTATGGAATAGCTGTTTGGTTCCCACATAACATCATTTACTTAACCTCTGACATGTTAACTGAGAGCAATTCTTGGGATGTCTGAACTGCAGAAGAATCCACGGTGTCCTTAGCGACCTTTATATGGTTTTAAAGAGAGTAATGTGAGAGTGTGTGTGACTTTCCTTAACAAAAGCCAAGACCTGATGTTAATCTCCTTGACTGTTGCTGTTATTACCAATGCTAAAGCCACAGAGTATTTCAGTCCTCTACTACATATGTATATTTGGGTATTAGGTTTGAGATATAAGTTGTTATTCAGACAGCCATGTTCAGTCCTGCTGGCTCAGTTTTGGGCAAATGTTCTATTTTTGTCAGCTGAAATTTTGCAAAGGGGTGAATTAAGTTTTGAAGAGTCTACCAATTTTGGGTGGGTTAGAAAACAGCCTGCATGCCACTTACAGCTGAAAATAACTTTGAGGTTATTTTTTTGCTAAAAGATAATAAAAAATGAAAGCTAAAGATGGCTTTATTGCCTGTGTCTTTAATAAGTTCCATGTCATTTAGTACTTTTCATTAAGTCTTTAAAGAGAGGAGATTAGTTCCACAAATGTATAAAGTATGATTGCCAACAGTCCCCTAATTGCATACCAGTTCCTAAAGCAAAAAAGCTTGTGCTTTTTAATGGCAGGTAATAAAGGAAAGTGATTTATATTCTTATTTTATTGGCAGTTGTGCCTGAAAAAGTGTTATTTAATCCAGTGTCACTTTGATTGGTGTTATTGTCACATTCTATATTGTAACGTGCAGGGTTTGATCCATAGTCTTGATCTCACACAACTCTGACTCCACATCAAGATTTGGTGTCCAGGCTTGCTCCAGGTAGTGATCTGTGGCCCTGTGGTGTGGAGCAAGCAGAGGTGTCTCTTTGTGCCTGTAGCTCAGCTGGCCTTTGCTTTCTGCTCAACAGCATCCTAGTTCAGCTTTTGATACAAAGCTCTTTAATGAACTTTCACCTTTTTTTACACTGCTCTTTTTAATGGCTTATTAGACCTGACAGCGATTCTCCCACAGTGCATTTTCATTTGAAACAAGTATTTGACATGTCTTTTAGAGCAGTGCTTCACTATCCTTTTGAAGGAGCATCAAGTTTCAGAATTGTGTAGGAGATCTTGGATCTAATGCAGAGTTTTATTTGCTTCTGAAAACTTTTGTGGTTTGTGTTGTAAAGGTGTGCTTGAGTTTGTTGACCTCCAGTACTTTTGGCAGACGTGAGTGCTCTTGGGTAAAGAAATGGGCATGAAAGTTGTGGAGACACCTGCCCTGGTTAAGGATGATGGGATTTTACCCTGCTGAGAAAGTCACAAACCTGGGGACAGGAGGGGTTTTAGTGTGCTAATTTCTTTGCTGAAGCCAACTCACAGGAAAGGATTTATTTCCTACTTTACATGTTGTATGGACTTTACACCAATGGAAATTAAGGAAGGTACCTGCTCATGAATGCACAGAAATTGAAATGCTATCACTTCCTCATGCATGCACACTTATTGGTTTTTAAGAGAAAGATTTATAAAATGAAAAAGGTCTAAAGAGCAAATAAAGCAGCAAATTAAAGTGTGTGCACATTGTACTTTGAATAAGCAGAATGACTTATTGAAATAGCTGTTTAGATGGGCTGTTAGAATAAGCTGTGTGAGCTTGTGCCTCTGTTTTCCATTATGATTAAGAGATGGAGTTGAAGGAGAGTTAAGTGTTTAAATTCTGCTAGGCCATCATATGGCCAGTAAAAGTGCATAAATAAAAATCTGCTCAGCAGACAGAAATGGCCTCTGTGGAGCTGCCACTGTGTGTTCTCGTTCATAATTAACATTATTAAAAGTTTCTAGATGTTTGTTTTTTAGACTTAGAATGGCATAATTTTGTGTGTGTTAGGTGATGAAAATAACAGTGATAGACATCTGCTCCTTTGGACCTGGTAGGAAAGGCTTGTCTTGTCACTAAGGAAAAGTATTGCATGAATTCAGTTTAATCATTTTCACAGGCAGGAAGATATTTGTTTAGTGGGTTATTAATATTTTTAAACTACAGTAGGTGATGCTCTTTCTTTAAAAGACTTGCTTTATTTATCCTGCATTAAAGAACTGACTTCAAAAACATCTAAGTTGTTTGCTTTATGTTTAAGAAGCAAAAGAAGATAAGTTTCCTGTGGACCCTTAGAGGTTTTGGGTGTCTTGGGTTTTTTTTTTCTTTTTTTAATGGTGCTCCTATCTGTAATATATCCACTGGAAAAGTATTTGCAAGTGAGTGGAACATTAAATTTGTATCACAGAAAGACCTGTTAGATGTGCAGTGTGTGTTATAGGAGGGGAGATTGGTGCTGAGTTTAATGCCTGGTTCATTTTGGATCAGCTGTGTTACAATAAACCTAAATGACTGGGGTCCCAAGGTAGGCATGAGTGCATTAACTGGTAGAAACTGGAAAGAGGTGAATTTCTTTCACATTTTTTTGATACTGTAGACAGAACTACTAAGTCTGTTAAAATGCTCATTTGTCAGGATAAAGTTTCTGAAGAAGCGGCTTCTCCCAAGAAGTAGTTACTCTAAATGTAGAATAAACATTACTTAAACCACCCCCCCCAAAAAAAAAAAAACAAACAAAAAAAAACAAGCATTAAATAAAAATCAGAAATTATAAACTCCAAGCAAAACCAACCAACCAAAACCCAACAAGAACAAAAAAATCAACAAAAACTGCAGTCCAAACCAGAAAATCCCTACAGCTAACCCCCTTCTAATTTGACTAGTAATCTGTTGTATTTAGTTGGAGTCTCTCAAGACTATGTAGTTACTTCAAAGCAAAACAATAATTCAACTACAACAAGTTGCCCCTTTAAGGTAATAAGTGTCTCAAGGTCACTTCTTCAATGGTGACATTTTCAAAAGCGAAAGAAAACCCCGGACAACCAAACCAGAAAAGCCTTAGTCTGTGTGTTCTGTGTTTTCCTGGATATGCAAAAGCTGTGTGTCAGTATTGCAAGCTTTCTCTTTGTTTTCAGAATTTGTGTCAAATACTTATCTGAACAGCATGTGGATGTATCTTTACAGTTTTACATGCAGAAGGAATGATTCTGTAGTAGAGGACCACAAAAGCTGCCATTATTAGAAGCCTTGCTTACACTTCAGTGCTCTGGCACTTAATCTAGCTCCCAGCTTCCAGTCATGCAGAAGAAACTAAACTAGAGTGCTCTAATTCTCAAACTTGGTTGAGCTGTCTCACATTTCTTCCAGTGGGCATTTCCTTTGTAGTCTGAGCCAAAATCTTGGAGAGGTGATTTTCATCCCCCTTTTTTCACTTAGCCCATTCTCTTTTTATAAGTTGCTAGGTCCAAATTCTGTGCAGTTGAGGGATTCAGATTTCAAATAATTTATTGTTGCTTGAAGACTTGTCTTCCCTTAGATGCAGCTGCAGTTTGGTCTTTTGTTTCCTAGAGTATTTCAGTTAACTTGCAGTTGTCCTCTCTTTGTATGGCATAGGACCTGATTTTAAGTGACATGGGCTTGATGGGCTAGAGGTGCTGAGCATCTTGCATAGCAGGGAATTCAAACAGTTTTGCTCTGATACCCTTGGATATTGTGACACCAGAACTGTCTGCCAGATCATGAGTTGTTTTTGTTCTTCTTGACATATTGCTAGCATATTGCAGCTTTTACCAGTGTCAAGGTATGTACCACACTTTATCAGTGCTTAGAGGTTTTGCAGTGTTTATGGGAGCCACTTGAGTATCTGCAGAAGATACATCAGCTTGCTTTCTCAGTCTTGAGCTTAGCAGGACCCCTAATTTTGGAGGCTTTGAGTGCTGTGCCAAACCTGTTGTAAGAGAGATGCACTCTGATGAGAGAGCTGAGTTGGCATGAGAGAGTAAAAAGCAGTTGCTTTTATAACCCAGTAAACTGCTGTGCTCTTCTAGTGCACAGACTTTGGAGTCAGGCTTACACTGTCAACCATTTGTAAAGGACAACTCATTTAAGGCTTCTTTTCAGTAGGCTCTTAAACAAGTAGAAATATACTTACAGCTAAGTCAATACAGAGTTAATACCAGTAACTCTTGAGGCTATAAAGGAATAATCTTAGAAACCAAATACATTAAAAAGCCCCAAACCCACATGCCACTTTGATCTTACTGATACTCGTGCAAGTCTTTCCCTTCAGGTTGCATTAATCTTAATTCCCCCAAGTGTTTCGTAAGTTACGAAAGTTAATGGTGAAGAGTGATTTATTTTTAGTTGGTTAAATGCCTTTGAATGGTGCTTAAAACACAAACAGGTTCCTGATTAGCTGTTTTTTTTTTTTCTGTAATAGGTAACATATAATTCCCAGTTTAAAACTTAAGCAGTAACTCAAGTAAAATACTTCAGCAGCTTCCACTAACTATATTTAATATGCAAAGGAGGTGAGAAGCAGACTGGCCTTCAGCACATCTGTTTTAAATAAGCTTTTCTATAATTTTGTGTGATAATTTTGAATCAGTGAATCTGGGATTTTAAGGCAGCTGTCTGACCAGTGTGCCAAAGGAGGTTATCAGGTCAACACTAGATTTAAGTCATTATAGTTGTGGGGGTTTTCTGTTCTGTGTGTGGGGTTTGTGTTCAGTGTGGAGTATTTGTTTGTTTTTGTTTTTAATATATAGTGATGCAATTTGAGTAGTTTGTGTAACTGTTGAAGAGGTGCTAAAAGATACATCTGCATAAGCAGATGCTGGGAAATACTCAGTCTTTGTTTTTCAACCCCAAAACAAAGCCATTTTAATAAAATCTCTCACATGCGCATAAGCTCTCCCCCCTCCCCCAACATATTTATAACAAAGGCTAATTTTCTGAGCTGTGGGTTTCATTGCATTCGTGTGTGTAGTTTTTGGAGTGGTGGTTGGTTTTTTTTCCCTTCTTTTCTTAAGAAAGAGTAAATGCATTCTGCTGGCGTATGCTGTGACCTTGCAGTTGATTCCCCATTTATCCTCTCTGGTGCCTGTGATGGGGAGTGTTTGACTGCCACAGAGTTCTTTTGTTGGGGCGTGTGCAGCCATTGTCTTTGCTTTGCTCACATAAGGAATGGGTCCTGCCTAAGCAGCTACCAACAAATTGTAAAAGGGACAAGCGTACAAGTTTGGAGATACACACCTTGAACTCCCTTCTCTCCAGAAATGGAGAATTCTGGTACTGTCAAGTTAGTCCAAGAGTTACAGTGAAGGGTGCTTGAGTGTAAAGAAAGAGATTAAACTGCAAAAATGTACTACTTAGTATTTCATGCTGGTCAGTTCAGATATGTTTGAGGTCTTTAATGTAACATTTGTTTAATATTTTAAACATCTGTTTGATTCTACAGCAACAAAATCTATGTATTAATACATAGGATGGGTTTTTAAACTATTTTAATGCACTGTAGTAATTTTGCATTCATTTTTGTCCTACTCCACTTTCAACTAGGACTAGAGTTTCTTAATTTTTTTAATAACTTGCCCCTTTCCTACCTTCTTAGCCATCAGATGGAAGTTTACTTGCCCCAAATGAAAGGTTTCAAGGCCACTTGGAAGAAAAGAGATAGTTTCACAAAACAAGAAATGGTGTTAAAGTACATCTGTGTAACTCAGGTGAGATAAGTTAAGAACATGAAATAAGTTAAGTGGAACAGTGGTCAGCGGAAAAGACCCCAGAATATCTGCACTCTAGATGTTGATAGATTTATCTTGGAGAAGAGGAAAGTCTGAGATACAATCCTGTTTACTGGATTTGAACTTTGAACTCTTTGCTTTATTGCCAGGTAGATCTGCTGCTATTGAGGGTGACTTTGAACTTGCTTAAAGCATGAATCTGAACAAAGTGAAATGTGCAGCTTCACAAATTCCTAGACCTTGCAGCACAAGCCTTTGTCAGATGAGTTTCAGGTTCTAAGGACTGGTTTTCTGTCTGTTGGGTGTGTTGTCACTGTGGTGGGCACAGTCTTTCCAGCTGGGCTCATGTGGGGTAGGGCACAAGACCTCAGGGAGTAGGGACCATGCCTGGAAGCAGAGACCCCTGGTGAGGTATAGGGAGCTCAGTTTGTATGTATTCCCTTGGAGTGCTGACACCCACCTGCCTCAAGAGACTGCAACTTTGCAATCGTGCAGTTCAAAAGGAAGTTCTCATTGAATAGGTCTTCCTTCCCCAAGTATGATGGTTAAGAATTGCAGCCGTGGGCAGCTGCTTGAAGAAAGGATTAAAAAAATAAGGCTCATGAGCCTCAGAGTTTATTAATCTCAAAATGATCTGTCCTGTTGGTATCTAGCTGGCTGGCATAAGGTATGTAATTTAATTTCTCCCTGTGTATGTGAAGAAGCATTCAAGTGTCATGATGGAAGTGTAGAGCTTTTTGGTTGGTGTTACAAGAAGTCTCCTAGAAGGGTTCTGGACAACTCCTAATCTTAAATTAGGAAAGGATTTTTAAATTTTTGTAATCTGTGATGCAAATAAGGCCTTAGGGAAGCTGTGTGTTTGTAAAAAGGCAAAATTTGGCTTTTAATGTTAATTGAGATCAGCTCACTGCACTTACTGCGAGAGAAGGGGGGTTTTTGCATTGTTAGTTTAAACACTCCCAGTTTGTTTAATCATGATTCTCTCTGTGTGATAAAGGCCCTTTTGAGTTCCACATATTTGGCACACACTGCTGTTGTATCAGAGAAATTATGAATGAAGTGTACTGGTTTCCTGGGAAGACATCGAAGTTTGGCTTAACAGAACAACCATACTGAGTAATGTGATACAATATTAAATATGCAGGAGCCTAAAATAATTCCTGTTTGCAGAGTGGGGACAAACTTTTTTTATTTTTTTAGCATATCATCAAAACAACTATTAAAATGGAAAAATAATAATTAAAAAAATTATTGTCCTTCCAAGGAACCAGCTAGAAGAGAGTAGAGTTTTACTAATGCCTCTCACCTTTTTAATGACAAGTCATTAATTTTTCTTTGATATTCAGAGCAAGTCTGTTCCAGTTCCCAAGACATAGGCTGTATGCCCTTGAGGAGTAAAGCAATTAAGAATTACAAGGAGTATTATGCATTGCAGAAATAAGCAACCTGCTGAAATAGTAACCTGCCATGTGTTCCTAAGTCTCTCTGTATGAATCAGGGCTTTAAAGTGGTGACTGATACATGAAGAATATGTCATCTTTGAGATGAACAAGACAGCTGCATTTGAGAGAAGGAACACATTTATTTTCATGTTCTGTAACACTGACCTTCCTTCATGTGAGGAGATTCAGGCTTGAGTAACTGCTTAAACTGCTGCCACAATCCTTGAGATAACATTGGTCTTCTGGTAAGACAAAACAAGCTACAGATTTAGCTCAACATACTTCATTATACTGTAGCTCTTATACCACAAACTCTCATTTCCTGACTATATTAGCTAACTGCCTGGCGTTCTTTCTGAGACTTCCTCCATTGCAGAAATAGGCCATTTAAACTTGTCTTGCTTTCTTGGCTGACTGGTCTCTGTAATGATTTCTCTAGCTTGCTCTCAGTTGGATAAGTAACCTGGTTCTTATGATGTTTTAATATACCCCATGGTATAGTAGTACTTCCTGGTATGGACTAGTGTCTCATTCTTGGCCACTGGATTTTACACAGACTGGTTTGGGAAGAGCTTGGGAATGCAATAATTCACTTTGAAGAACTGCTGTGGATCTGTGTTTCATGTCTGTCTGGACTCGGGAATTCAAACACTGTCTTGTGTATTAACCACTGAACTGCTGTCTTGCTCAATTATATACATGTGAGAAGCAGAACACTTGATGAGGCAGATGTGGAAACACATCAAAGTTTATTAAAACACACATAAACATTTAATAAAAAATTGCCTAGTGAAAAAAGTTAGTGTTAATTAAATAATTTGTGAGTATTAAGAGTTCAGAATTTAAAGTTCATGTTGCTTGGCTGCTAAATCTCACAAAAATAAATTATATGAGAGATCCAAAGAGCAACAACTTACACATCTGACTCTGTATAACTGAAATATTTTTAATCCATAATGAGGAGTGGTGTGTTACAAGGCAGTGGAAAGCACTTTGCATTGTGGGCATTCATAAAGAGGTGCTCATTAAAAATGCACTTTTAGTCACCACCTGTTATTTGTTTAATTTGATGCTTTTCTCCAGTGCTGTATTATTTTTGTCATCCTTCTTTTCCAAAGCATATTATTCATCACTTTGAACCATATGGCCAGAAATATATTCTGAACATCTGATTTCTGTACTGGCCATTCCCTGGGGGGAAACCCTTGTGTCCATGTTTATGACCAACCAGCAAAGCCTCTCCTGTCATCTTTTCACGAGCATTTCTTACTTTTTGCATACTAAAGATGCAATTAGGAGGTCCACAGCTGTGATGCTACAAGGCAACAAGGGGGTTGCACTTGATTAGGCAGAAAAGGCCTCTCTGCTCAAATTCATAAATAAAAAACAAGTATTAATGGGAACCAGGAGAGAGCTTTCTGCAGTTCCTGCGTCCTCCACTTCCCTTGCTGCTTCCCCATGGCTTTCCCATGGCAGCAGGCACGTGCTGAGGGGGGTGTGTGCAGCGAGGTGTGCAATGACCTGGCTGCTGCTTGCTATGGTAGCTTTTGCTCTTTCCTTGCCTGGGGTGACCCAAGGGTCTCTCCTGGCAAAATTTCACAAAAACTTGTAAAAGTTTGATTTCTCTGGACTGGTCTCACAAAAATCAGTATGAAAGATGCCTGTGGAATTGTTATAATTTGCTTTCCTTGTCTATAAATGTTCTGTAATGTACAAGCATAACTGGGGATAAAGAACCCCATTAAATGTGCTGCCGCCCTGCATTTCAGCACTCTGGCTTTATTGACTGTGCATATCTCCTCTGTTTGGAGATAAGATGTTGGCATGGCACTGTCTCCCACTTATCTTTTGTGATAGCAGTGTGTCTGGTAATGCTTGCATGAGTTGTGCACTCCGAGCAGGGCATGTGTGCAGTGTGCTACGGTGAATTTTCCCTTTAATGGAGGGCAAGGGAATGAATAGATGGCAAAGTGTCTTTTTCTTTCAGTCTGGTGTGAAATCTTGTATTTAACATGACTAGGGCAGGTTTCATTCTTATTCTTCTGGCCTGAACACATATCAAAAACCTGCCATACAACCTGGTGTAATCAGCAGTCTGCTCACAGGAGGCCCTAAGTTTGAAACAGCAGGAGTTTTGCAGCTTGGAGCTGAATGGTGTTGGCAGAGCTGTTTGAAGAAGTTTGCTTAGTTCCTGCCTGCATTGTGCTGAGCCAGTTTCAAAGGGCCTGTTGCCTCTACCTCGTGAGAATGACTTCCACTCAAAATTCACAAGGAATCATGTATCTATTAGTCTGAAATGCAGCAAATACTCTTTTTATTTTCACTTGTGCCTGTTTATGTGTTGCTGCTTAGAAAGTAATATCAGTGAATACAAATTTAGTTTGGGGAAAATCTGGTCTTTACTACTGTGTGTTCATGTTCAACTTAGCAGATATTCAGCATTTTTCTACTATCGAAAGAAATAGCATTGTTTGGAGATTCAAACTAAAATGCATTATTTTAGCACCCTGTCTTTACTGTGTAGCTTATTGTTGTGGAAATACAAACTTTTCATTATGCCGAGATTGAGAAGAACAGTGTATTTGGGTACTACAACTGAGTTTCCTGAGTACCTAGGCTTGTGTTAAGGTACTGTGTTATAACTGCTGGATTTCTTATTGCTTCCTCCAGGTGGTAAGCCTTTCTCCCTTTATAATTTGTGGAAGCTGCATGTTTTCTAAGAACTGTGAAGTAAGACCATTAGTTTGGATGCCCAGCTTCAAAATGCAGACTTCAAATTGCTCTAGCTTTGAAGAGCACACTTTTTTTTTTACAGTAACATTCTTCTTGTGGGTCACTGTGCCAGTTCCCATAGGGCTCCAGTTTCTGATCAGCCATTCATCACTGAACTAATGCATGATACTCTGAGACAAACAGGTTTGTCAGAGTAATTTGATGCCTCCTCCAAAGTATGTTTAAACAATGATGCAGAGCCATTTTAATAAGTTATGTGAAGAGCTGCTACTAAACCAGAAAAAGATAGTCCTTACTCCAGTATTTAACACCATTGTCATTCCAGGGTTTCCAGAGGAGCTTGCCTGGCTCCTTTTCATATTTTATAGTGGAACTCCTTGCCAATGTTTTGTACTTTACTGAGGTGAAGGGTATAAACACTGTAGATAAAATATTGCTTGTGCTACATTTTTCTGATTGTAGTGTTCCTTGAAATTTCATTGGAAGCTGCTTCTAGGAATCAGACTTCTTCCAGACCACCAAGGAGGTTCAGCATGCTTTGAGGGCTCTTAGGCTTAGGTCTGGTGCTTGGTAGATGCAGCAATAGTATAAACTGTTGTATAACCCGTATCTTCTGAAATAAGATTCTAATAATCTTTGTTTCTACAGAGCAACACAGCCCAGATGTGCTGGATGGGAGGTGTTGCTGTTCTTTGCAGCCTGAAGCTTGAGTTTCTCTTGCCTGGAGCAAGTTTTCTGGGGATTTACCCTCCCCTCCTGTGCTTCCAGCTGGTAATGTTGTGCTGCTGTTGTTTTGTGATCTGGTTGATAGGGAGCTCAAAGTCACTTGATACTTCATATTAGATTTCCCTCCATTATGTTGCTTAAATAATAAACCTGAGCTCTGCTGATGGAGGTAAGGGATATGAGCCATGTGTGAGGCAACTTGGAAATTGCTGAGAACCATACATGCCTGCCACCTTTGTGTGCCCTTCAAGGACCCTGAAAATTAAGTAGTATGATTGAAAAAGTGGCACTAGTAATAAAGAAGAGGGTTGGTAGTATGCATAGTTCTTCTTTTTCTACCTATAGCCAAGGCAGCTCCCTGTGTTTGGGGCCCTTGCTGACTTTGAGTCTTTTGTGACCATTTTTTAAGGTTTTCCTCAGTAAATACAAGGTCTTAAAAGTTGCTTTTTCTTTCAGCTATAAATGAGGCTATTGTCTGAACATACGATATATTGACATCCTCTCTCAGGAAAACACTAAACATCACAGTTTAGAAGGAAACTGTATTTTGTTGACATAAAAAAAGTCGGTGGTCAGGAGCCTGAAAACTGGCATAGTAGTGTTAGTAGTTAATTTATCCCAAATGTTATTAATAAAATAGTGACACAGCTTATGTCTGTTTCTCTCACAGATTGCATAAAGAGTGGATTTTCTAGGATGCAGCAGTATCCTTCACATTTTTTCTCTTATCGTGGGTATTTCCAGGGTGTTGTATGCATTCAGTGTGTGCTGTGACTACTGATCATTACTGATGAACAGAAGGATAAAATGAGGGGAAAAGTCTTATCGTAAAACAGAATCATTACTGAACTGAGTTTTCTGTATCAGAAGCTCACAATTGCTGCTTAACTCTGTGGAAGCCGGCTGCTAGGGCTGTAGTGAAAGAATACTTAAATTGAGATCTGTGCTATGAGGCTGCTGGGGCAGCAAGAAGGGTAAAGCCCTGCTGAGTTAATTAATGTTAACAGTTATGAGTTACCTGCAAGATTCACAGTAGATTACACAGATCGTATTAAGCGGGGTTAATCAGTCCTTTGAGATACTTAAAGAAGCACTGTTAAGAGCTGGCAAGACTGAAAGTTCTTCTCGACAGTGGTTGCATGTGCAAGTATGCATATTTGTGTGAATGCATGGCCTGGATTACCATTGATAAGTAAATTTTGCAAAGCAGCTGCCACACAAGGATATCGGCTATTTCCTGTTCTCTGTATAGGTGAAATTGTGGCTGCTGGTGGGACTTTTTTATCTATTTTTGGTCATAACTCTTTGTGAAATATTTCCCCTGCTGTGCAGTAAGGAGATCTTTGTTATCCTGTGATGTTAACTGCTCTTTGAATTCTGGACTCAGTGTGGCTTCATGGCTTTTCAGCATTGATTTTTAATGGCTTTCTCTTGCACATCTGTGAAATAGAATATAGGAGGTGAGTGGGGTTTGTATGTGTAGAGGGTGAATTCATCAGAAGGAAGAATTTTATAATTGCAGATGTAAAATCTAGGTTTACCACAGCACTTTGTGTTATAATTTTTCCTATGTGTTCTAAATGTGTGTGTTCATTTTTTTTAAAGGAAGTGTTATAGCAACTATTTTTTTATGTAAATTCTCAGACTCAAGGTAAATTGGATAACTGACCTGACCCTGAAAGATTAATGTTAAAATTTAACAAGTATACAACATGTCGCAGGTTTTTTTCCCCATCACTTTAGCAAACATTTCAGTGTTGTGTGTTTAGGAAGCCACCTTGTTGCTGTGTGGTGTGGGGTAAGACTCCTGGTGCTCTTGCTGCTGAACTGTGAGGACTCCAAATGATTGAATGTGGGGGACAGTCTTGCTTATAGCAAATCAGATGGGGCTTCCAGAAGGATTTTGTCTTACAGGTTTGAGTGGTTTTAATAATCCTGGAGAAATAGCAGAAACACATAGACACAAAACTCGGTATGTGTAGATAGGTATATGTATATCCATTTCTCGTTGGAGGACAGTATTTCTGTTACTGTGGGAGGCCCAGAAGGCAGGGTCAACAAGTGAACTTAGATGAGATGGGGATGGCACAGGAGAGGGGAAGTCCCCCAGTGTCCTGGGATGGAGGATGTCCTGGGGCTGCCCTGGTCCCCTCCTGGACCCGCTTGCTGTTTGGGTGGGTGCTGAGCACTCAGCATCGTGAAGCTCCATCGCCTTCTGTCCTGGAAGCTGCAGGCTGGCAGCTTACAAAGGGATGAGATGCCAGTGAGAGGTCTCTGTGGGGTGGGACTGAGGCCGAGGCTCTTCTGTCACGTACCCGGTGGCAACAAGTTGGGCAAATCAGGGAGGCTGTTCTTGGCAGCTTGACCTGGTGATTGCCTCTGGGTTGTGTCTGACCTGCTTTGCCGAGGTGCAAATTACTGGCAGTAAACTCTGAATAGCCGAGTGTCAGCTGCTAATAGCTGTGTCTCCTCTCCATAGGTACCTGTACCCCCCTCCGAGGGGGATGCAGCAGCTCTCCAGATGGAAAGGTTATTTGCCTTTGAAAACAAATGCACATAGAAAATCCAGAAAGGGAACGATGAGATCCCAGAGGCTATTTTGAGGACGTGGCTTCCTTTTCCGCCCTCTTCATTTTATTCACTGCCAGATTCTATGGTCGTCTTTCTTTTTCTGTCTCTTTTTTTTTTCTTTTTTTTTTTGTAACTGCAACTAATGCTGCAGTGCTAATGGTAAAACTGATGATTATCACAGTAAATGCTGGGAGTGTTTTCTTTCCCAAGGGTGCTTGGGTTACCTTGAGAAAATCAAATTTATTGCAGCTCCTCTACCTGTACAGTGCAAGAAGTGTTGATGGTCTTGAAAATTCCCTGCGTGTTCTTTGCCTGGGGCATTCTGCTAGCTCTAAAGAGAAACACTGCTGTATGTTTGTGCATGGGAGAACCATCTGATCTGAGTTTGAAGGTTCTCCCTTAAGAAAAACTTTGAAACTGTTGCTACAGTGGCAAAGCACCTGGAGAGGAATGTGTAGGTGTTTGTTGAACTTGTTCATATTGGGTAAATTAGATGATAGTGATAATGCAGTGATACACTGAAGTAATGATGTTGGATATAAATTCTGCTTCAGAGTAGTTGGAAAGCTCCTAACATTAACCTGCAATGATACCCGTTTAGAAGTTTTTTTGGGAGAATTTGGAGGGGGGGGGGGGCATGCCTGAACTGCAAGGACTCTCTGCATTATTTGTATTTAAGTTTTTAGTGCCCCTGGTTGGTAATGGGAGTTTACCTACAAGAGAGTATCAGGTGGTTGTAGCAGTAAGCACCTTACATAACCAAATGTTCAGCAAGTATGGATTCTTTTAGTTTTGTTTTAACCTGTGGACCATACCAGTAAAGCTTCTGTTCCCTCTACTTCCCCAATCACCTCATTTGTCCCCTAGCACCATAATGCTGGATCAGGCATCTTTGTAGGGTGGAACAGCCTGTTCCCTGTACTCTTTTTCAGGCCAGCTGAAAATTTTCCTCTTCTGTAAATCCAACATGGATTTTTTTGCATGGTAGTCTGTAAATGCCTCAAGGACCTCTCTTGCCCAGCTCTGTTCTCTGCTGCAGTTAGATAATAAGCTGATGGCATAGTGACTGTGTGCATGCTTCCTGAAACATTAATTTTCTGTCCAATACTAGGTTGTGTGTAAGCAGCCCAAACACGAGTTTCAAGCTTGTTGGAAACTCATGGTTAAAAATCTTTAGATTAACTTTTTGCAGTTGGTCAGTTTAAATTAAACTTAATTTTTTCCCCCCTCACATTTATAAACATGTTAGATAGAAAAAGTAGGATGAGTGCTGACACAACAGTTGCTCGCTTTTCTAACAGGTATTCCTCAAGCACTGTCACAACCCTTTTCTTTACTGGGAGAAAAAAATTGTTCTGGAAATACTATTCTTCCTGAGTTAGAGACAAATATTTTCATGTGTTTCAAAGTTACCTAAATAACCTAAATATTTATCACATGAAATTCCTGTTGGTCATCACTGCTTGAATAATGTCCATGTATTTACAGTTTCTCAGTTTCTAGGTGTCATTTTCTGTGTTTCTCCAGGGCTACCCAATTGGGTTTCTGAAAATGGTTTACTGTGAATTAAGTCTTGTTTGTTCAGGGAGTATTACCCTGGAAAGACTGAGCATGTTTGTGCTTGTTTCTGAGCCTTTAACTACCTTATATTTGAGCAGCTCTGAGGATGTTTGGACGTAGTGAAGGCAAAGCCTGGCACCTTTTGCTAATGAAAAATAATTTTCTCTGTGGGCTGACCCCATGGCAGTCAAGATGGTTGAGACAGTAGGATGTTACTCAGCATTGGTAAGAGTGGCAGGGTAAAGGAGCTTGTTCTTTTTGGGGACTGAGAGGTAGATCGTAAGTTTTTCAAGAGTTCCTGCTTCCAACAGGGTATAAGAGTATCAGACTGGTAACAGTCAACTTGGATGTTTGTTTTACTTCTGTTACCCTTTGTCATTGATGAAACTTGACTCATATATTCACATTAAAGTCATTTGCATCTGTTAGGCCTTCTGTTGCTACTAAAATATTTTTCATACTAGAAATCATGAAATGATTCCTTTTTTTGTCTCCTCTCTGCTTTACTGTTTCCTTTTCAAGTTTGACAGATTTGTTTTCTTATTTAAACTTCAGCTTTGATTTGGTTTTTCAATATTTGTACTGCAGAAACCTCAAAATTATTTCTGTTACATGTGCCCCTGTGCCCTCACAGGATTAATAGTTTGTTTTAGAGTTCTCCCCAAGAGAACACATTATTTTTTCAAGCAACATTTGTTCTTTTATATATTATGTATAAATTACTTGATACTGTCAAAAATGCAAAAAGTATACATTGTGCTACTTAGCTCCTGCTCATTATTAATCTTTGGGAAAGTAGTATTGCTATAATGTGTAACTGGTATTCCTACATCTTCCCATCTTTAACTCCTTTTTCCCTCTACTTTTGGCTGCTGCTTTTTCAAGAATTGTGTTACAATTGTCAGTCTAGTGGTCACCTGCTTCTTCAGAGTCTTGGCATTTTTTCAGAGCTTAGACCCCTACTGCAGTGTTGAAGTTGCAATACAGATCTGTAGTTCTGAACCTCTCTAAGTAAGCCTCACAACTTGCCATGTACTTGCCGTGGGTTAATTAATTTTGGTTTTCTTCATGGCAGTATAGCAATTGGGTTAAGAAACTCAGTGCCTTACATGGAGTGGTATTGTGTGCTCAGTTAGGTGTTTACTGTGTGCTTCATGTAAACACATAAGCCTCCCAAGTTTTAGAAATGCTTGTAATAGGAGAAATAGCAAAAAAAAAAGATCCTTGCACATAATCTTCCTTAGAGAAGCTTTTGTTGTGTTGGTGTTTGTTCCTTGATAACAAGCTGTGTTTTAATATGATTGTTTTCACTCCAGTGATCAAGGGCAGTGGAGCAGAGTTTGTACCTTGGAGCTCTGCATGGCTAATGTGTTTTGGTATCAGGCTTCAGTGTTAAGTTTAAATATAGTTGCTCAGTTTTAGTGTTTGATGTGAAATTTGTTTATTATTCCAATAGATTATGCCCAGTGTATGGGGAAAAACTGCCTGACTTTTAAAACAAGTGAGTGTGCTTGGTGCCGAGTTTCAGAGAATTCAGTGGTGCCTGTGGTGTTTTTTTTTTGTGTGTGTTAAGGTGAATTATTACGGTCCTTAGAGGCCACTATAGATTAGCTGGAAGTGTGTTCAACAGATGGATTGCATTTTAGCTGGTTAGATCTGTAATGTCAAGTGACAAGCCTTTAACACAGCACATTTCGTATTCCCGGTTACTGCATAAACCACCGCGGGACAAATCTGAGATGAATTAAAATAGAAGTCAAGAGTAATTTGTCAGGACACTATTACAGACATGGGTAGTCACTTGCACATGATTTGAAAAGAGAAGTTGAGGATAAATCAAATAGGCTTTTTATTTGCAGCAAAAGTAGGTAAATTAGTCAAAGGTGCTGCTGGCAATAAAAGCAGAAAAACACAGTGCTCCACAATTGGATTTTCTCCTCTCTGGGTCAAATCAATATTGCCACTAGGCACAACCATAGAGCTGTGTGTTTTATTAACTATAGGTGATTCAGCCTGGAGTTAGTGCAACTAGGATAAAAAAAACCCGCTGCTATACGTTTCATTGTTCAGAAGTAAATGTACACTTTTGTATTTAGTTTGATTAAAAAATAAAATTCCCGTGGAACTGATGTGTGTCAGCTTCTTCATTATTTATTCCACTGGACTAGAAGTAAAGCTAATTGTCCTAAAATGCTTTTTACATGTATGAAGAGTACCTTTATTTAAATACACATAGATACTTATTTTTTGTGATGTGAACAATGTGCATTGTGAACAGTTTCATCTTAAAGCAAAATGTGCTTATCAGGACTTGTTTTGCTTCCCACGCCTCTGATATTTGGAGTGATTTAGTTCTCTCCAGCCTGGATGAGTTGATTTAACCAGTTCATAAAGCAGTGAAAATGTATACAATGGATCATATTATAGCCACAGAATCTTATTTTAATTTCCCTGCTCCATTGTTTGTTACTATTTTTTTGTTTTATTTTGCTTGTTAGCTTACTGATGCTTGGGTGTATATATAATAAGTTCTTTGTTCCAGGGATGTCTCACTGTATAGCTCCAGTGGATGGGATTTTGCTCCTGGATGGGACCTCTGCACGACTCTAATAAAACCTGAGCCATAACAGTGAATTGGGTGGATGGTTATGCCTGCATCTTTCTAGGTTTTTTTTTTGAGAGGTTTTATATGATAGTCAATTATATGCTATCCAAATCCCATAAGTGTAATTTTTAAAAATAAAATCTGATCTTACATGGTGTATTTACACACTGAGTAGAGTTTTGTCATTTAGATAGATGGTTGTCTGCACCCTGCACAGACTGAGCACAGTTAAGAGTAGATATGATTCCTTCACATCCTCTCCCACTGAGATTCCAGTCTACGATTGTCAGAACTGATTATTTTCAGCAGATGAGGCCACAGTTATTTTAGTAGCTTTTGGGTTTCCACTTGAAGGGTCTTTAGAAATGTGCTTTGTAATTTGCTGGTTTTCAGAAGGTTATAAAAAAATCCGTTTAAAGACAGCTAATCCTCTAGTCCATCACATAATGAGTACAATTGTTGCAGAGATGAGCAAAGTTCTTAGTCAAATTTTGTCGTGTATATAATGTGTTGGCAGGGAAGCAGTACTGAGTCACATACATGGTGTCATCAGGCATGCTTGCATGGTAAGATGTACATGGAAAACGGGTCAATAAAACATTTGTTTCACTTTGTCATTCCTGTGCAACAACTTGTTTCATCTTGTCTAATCTTCTGTGAGACCCTGCCATGCAGTTCACAGAATCTTGCTATGATTCCTCTGATGCATTAATAACTCCTCAGATAATTACAGCAACTGCCCCCAACCTTTACAAAATTTATATCTATTGGAAGACAAATATATTTTTTGTTTAAAATATAACCTCTTTGTAGGCCGCAACATAACTTTTCATTATTATTTTAATGCAAATTGGAAACTTTGAAAAAAGCGTACTTACAAAAGCAACCCTTGTGTCTCAATTTGCTGTTTAATATGTGTTTTATTTTAAAACTTCTTCATTAGAGCATTTGCTCTTCCTTAGAATTCTGATTCCAGAAAAGCTTGTGTTTGATTGTCCCTTGGCCTTGGAGTGAACTTTACCTGGGAAATGCAGCTCCCAGTCTGTCTTTGTGGCAGCATCCAAAGGGCCCTTAAAAAAAGTGTAGGGGCAAAGCTGCCACCCCATCCTGCTGCTAGGAGGCTTTGGGCTTGTGCAGATGGCCACTGACTCCTGCTGAGACCTTCTCTAAGGATCCAGTGTTTCACCAAATGTTTCCCACTCCAAGGATGTTTGTGAGATCAGATCCATACTGAGGTTATCAGAGTAAGGTGTTGGCTGTGCTGCACAGATAGCACTCTGCTGAGCTTTCCTGCTCTGTTGGCCTGTGTTGCAGCTAAAATGTAGGCCAAATTCCCTGGCTGGGTACTGTTTGCTTTTGCTGGTATAAATAAAGCTGATGATGTTTTTTCCTTGTGGGCATTTTAAGTAGGAAAGCACCATTTGGCTTCTAGTCAGCTGGGCAATTTGCATTTTATAGCTAAGCACTATACTTAAATGGAATTGCTTGGCTTGAGCATTGAATTACAATGACTGTTAGACTGTCTCTCTCCTTACATAATTTATTTAGTACTTCTTGTTTAGGATTCAGGCAGAGGTTAATTTAATTCTGCATGAGAAGCTAGTAGTTACTCTACATTAATGCTGTGCTGTATGGTAATGCAGGGGAAGGTTTTTGTATAAAGCTCGTTTGCTGGGTCTCTCAGCCATGGAAAGGACAGTTTTACCTGCTCCTTTTCTAGCTATTCATTCTTTGCAAGGGCTGTTGGCACACTTAAATTGGGACTAAAAAAGTGCATCCAAGAGTAATACCTTAAGACCATTTTATTCCATGCTGTTGCACATGTATTTCTATAGAAGCAAATACATATTGAAGTATATTATGGACCAAGGAAACTTTGTTCCTACAAAATTACAAGAGGCCACCTACCCTGTTAGAGAGAGTGTTGATATGTGACTGACCATGGTGACTTGAGAGGGAGGGCTTCTGCTGCATCTCTTCTGAGGATCTAAGGCAAAGAGCAAACATCCAGTCTGTGTGATGTTAGAGGGATAAAAAGAGCACATAGAACATGCCTCAGCACTCCAGGAATGATTAGAAACTTTCAGATGGAGGGAATGAGCGTGGGTATTCATGCATTCAGTAAGCCTAAATGCTTAATTTGGTGCTTAGAATTTCATCCTTAATCTTCTATGTGTCTTGATTTTTCCTAAGGCCTTCGACTGTTAGAATCAATGTAGGGGAATTTTGGCTTTATTTTGTCTTAAGCTTCTTTTTTAAAAAGTGATTGCAAAGAGCTTGCAAATGTCAAGCAAGTTCACAGTGGGAGCTTAGACACCAGAAGGCTGCTGAGAGAAACAGAGCATTTATATTTATGGTTTACCTTATGATTTCTAGGTAACTCACTGATGTTTCTTGGTATACAAGTGCTGGAGTGCCTAGGTGCTTTCAGAAAAACTCACCCTGGCTTAGGCAGTATCCCACTTGTTGCTGGGGTGCCACGGTTGTCCCAGCCAGCTTCAGGCTCCGTGTGTGTGTGAGCACCACAGCAGCTGAGGTCTGAACACCCAGTGTGACCTTCACTCGAGAAGCCCTCCCTGTCAATACAAATCTCTGTGGGCTTCATCTGCTGAGTTTGAGTGTCTGGCTCGAGGAGTGTGAGACTTGGCTGCTGATCCTTGTATTTTGTGATCATGGTTGTTGAATGTACTACCTAGAAGTATCCGTTCTTGCAACCATCGCTGCTGTCAAAAGACACTGGACAAACCTCCTCAAGGGTGAAATACCCTGATCTTTAGGCAAGGAGCATTTCAGAAACCTACAGGCACTTCACTGAGGCCCGACAGGGATTTGTTTTGATTCCCTAAATAGCATTTCTGATACCAACATTATTTTTTCATTGAAATCTCATTAGCAACAAAAAAATAAAAAAGACAAACTGTAGTCTGAGGGAGGTGGTTGCTGACTTGCAGTAGCTAGCTTATGAGTTGGTTGAGCTGTAAATCTGGCAACTCACTTTCTAATGGTTTTAATAATCTGGGAAATTGTTACCATGTGTTGTTGTTGTAACCTTTACTGTTTTAACTATGCTTTAGTTGTGCTGTAAAAATGAATAAAAGGCTTCTCACTGGAGGAGTTAGACTTTTTGCTTGTACAGTTGCTCTCCAGGGTACTCTGGGTTGCCGTGGGCTATTTATGTTTGAAAACCCTGTTTCCCTTTCCAGCAGCTCCTGCCTGGATGTGTTGCCCCTAGCCATGCTGGTTGCCTCAGGCAGAGGGACACACACACACACCATCTCTGCCTCTGCTCTGGAGTCTCACAGCTGTGTTTGATTTCAAGCATAACAGCATCCTTTATATGTAATGCGTTAATACAACCTGCTGCCCCTGTGGGGAAATGGGTCATTTTATCTACCATTTCCTTTTTTTGTCCAGGTTTCAGCAGTGTGTCCAGGTTAGCCCAATGCCCATAGCAGCTGTACCCTGGGAGATGGTTGGGTCCATGGGGCCCTTTGATTCTCAGTGCCAGTTGGCAGGTTGGAAACAGCCCAGTTCCCTGCCCAAAGCCCAAGTTTGACTTCATGGGGTCTTCAGGGAAGAATGATGAGATGTGAGGGGAGCTGAGAGGCCAGGCTGAGGCACAGCATTTTACTTGTGTTTTTATTGTGTAATAATCTGTGTTACTGCTGCTTCCGAGAAAGAAAACAAGAAAAGACTGATCAATGAAAGAAGTTGAAGAATTTCTGATTTGCTCTTGGGTGAGGAGGATGTTAGTTCTATTTCCCCATGTGAGATTTTGAGCAATCAGTCTGACACATGGCAGTCAGTCACTGAGTATCAGCTGAGCTTCACTAATTACTGGGCTTTCAGTCTGGACAAAATCTGAGCTAAATTCATCGTTTTATTTCATGCTTGTAGCTGTGAGAATGGATGTTTTACTGGTACACTGGTTCACAGATGATAGTTTATTAAACTGAAGTAACTCTGTTTCTGACTTGCTTTCCTGAGCTTGAAAAAGGAGAGCAGTGGCATTGACCTTGCTTAAGTGTGTGGATCTGCTGGTGAGCTGCACTGTAACAGTAACACTCAGCTGTTATCATCACAAGCACTAACCTGAAGGCAAAGGCTTTTAGAATAATACAGATAATTATCTGTTTAAATATTTTACTTCAAAAATAAACGGGTCAGAGTGTCACCTCTTGGAACAATTGGAATCTTTCAATCTGAATTAACAAATTACTCTTCCAGGCTGGGGCCATTTCAGCATCTATTCAGTGACTGTCAGATTCTTGCCAGAAGATGCTGAGGTCAGACAATTATGAGGGAGTTCAGCCATGATTGTGTTGGGTGGTACACTCAAATAATTTTGCAGGAGGAGTTCATGGGAATGTTAACAGCATAAAGGTTAGCAGTAATGTCTGCCAGTTAAATAGCTAGCGATCTGATGGTTACACAAAGATAGCACAGATTCCATAGGCATTCTTGCCTCAGTGCTGCTCCGGCAGGGTGACTGGAAGCAGAATTCTTTCTCCTCTTTTTTTGCTATGGAAATTCCTGGTTAAAGCTCAATACTTCAGTATATGCAAAGTCTGATTTTTTTTTTTGTTTGTTTGTTTAGAGCCTCAGTGCCATGCTGTATTGCCATAGAACAAATTGCAGTCCAGCCATGTGCTCTTACATCCAATAGATTTTGCACCTATTTCAGTAACTGATGCAAACAAACTTTGTTTCATGTGTCTCACCTGCTCAAAATACAAAATGCATTTGGCTAATGAGTCAGTGAATACTTGGTCTGCATTAGCCAAGCTTCACATAAAGGACTGTAGAATCTTTTTCCTTAATAGCACCAAAATTCCTGTTAGCTATGACACTTTATTTGAAATTGGAACTGCCAAGAAGTGTGTTTTGGTATGGATCAGAAGAAAAAAATTAAATGTGTTCAAAACTTTTTTTTTTTTTTTTTTTTTTTTTTTTTTTTTTTTTTTTTTAGAATATGCACTCTGCTTATCAAAGGCTACAGGCTCTCTGAATTATTTCCTTCTTCAATCAAGTTTAATTTTCTTCCTGTGGTATAACTTTGAAAGCAGAGAAATAACAATGGGTAGCTAGGAAGGGGGGAAGTGTTTGGGTGAATGGGTGATTGTTTCAGGAAATGTGTTTCTCTGCTGGGCTGTGATGCTTTTTCCCCTAGTTTGAATGCTTTGTGAGTATCAATGTATGTGTCCTTCCACTGGCCTAGGGGTAGTCTGGGAAGTGGAGACAAGCCGGAAAAAAGGCACCTGCCAAACATTTGGTAGAGTTGTATCTGTGAACTTTAGTTTCCTGAATCTCAGTAGTGTTTCAGTCATACAGCCATTTTCCTCTCAGGCTATTTATGTGAAATAAAAACCTGCCTGCAAAATGTCTTATCCAGATCATCACAAGTGGGAATGCTGGTAACTGCAAGTCAAAGCTAACAACTGTACTGCTCTGCTTTTTGTTTCTGGCATGCATGGCTGATTGTATTACTGTACAGAAATCCCTTTGCAGTGTATTTATTTGAACAACTTTAGTATTGTGCCTGCTCCAGGGCTTGTAGCCTTTCTTCCCCCTTAAGCCATTCAGACAGCTGGCATTCAGATGTTGAACCTGATACCCCTCCTTTCTGTCATCTTCCCCAAAATAAAATTACCCCTTAAGTATGTAATGAACATAACGTAATTCTGTTTTACTCTTGATTAAAAACAATGCAAATAGATCTAGAAATTTATATCCAGTTTCTCTGAGCAGTACCAGATGTCTGATCAAGTGATTTTCCCCACACCACTTCCCCAGCCCATCCTTAAATTTTCAGACCCGTGAAATAATTTGACGAATTATTTGAGTTACTCAAACTTCAACGAGTGGCTTAGGTACCTTTGAACTAGATTCATTTATATGCTCTGAAACATGGCAGCAGCTGTATGTTGCACCTCCGATGAATACAGGTCATGCCTGTAGTAAAGGCATGAATGATTGCTGTGCCTGGCATGGCCATGCATTTATCCTGATTAGTGCCAAGGGACCCTTTAAATTCCATATTAGCCAGTGTTAAAAGAAGCGATTAGTGTATGTTAGCTGTGCAACCTGATGCTATCTTCAAATAGTGATTTCTTTCCCAAGTGGGGTTTCCTCTTGTGACCTCTAACCTGCCAGTATGTTAAAAGATTTGTAACTGATGGAGCTTTGTGTTCTTTGTGGTGGTATTGATTTGGATTCCTTCACACTGAACTTCGTCTGTTGTTCTGTTTTGTCTAGGAGGTCCTTCAGCAACTGATTGTAATGAATTTACCAAATGTTTTAATGATTGGCAAAGATCCTCTTTCTGGTGAGTAGCTCATTGGGTTCTTCATTTGTCTCCTCTGTAATACTATATAAAAGTATTTTTAGTGGGGGGGTTTCTTTTTTTTTTGTTTGTTTGTTTTCTTAAATGATTCTGTAATTCCGTTCTAATTTAGGTTGGAAAACACTTCAAAAGAGTCCTTAACACTAAACTATGTCCCAAGCACCACATCTATATCTTTCAAATAATTCCAGGGATGGTGACTCAACCACTTCCCTGGGCATCCTGTTCCAATCCTTGACCACACTTCAGTGAAGAAATTGTTCCTTCATCCATGAGAGTATTCTTAAGCCTCCCCTGGTGCAACTTAAAGCCATTTCCTCTTGACCTATTGCTTGTTACTTGGGAGAAGAGACCAACCACTACCTCACTACAACATCCTTTCAGGTAGTTGTAGAGAGCAATAAAGTCCCCCAGAGCTTCCTTTTCTCCAGGCTAAACATTGTCAGTGCCCTCAGCATCTCCTTGTCAGACTTGTGTTCCAGACCCTTCTCCAGCTTTCTTGCCCTTCTCTGGACATGCTCCAGCCCCTCAATGTCTTTCTTGTAGTGAGGGGCCCAGAACTGAACACAGCATTTAAGGTGTGACCTCACCAGGGCCAAGGTGCTATACAAGTACAGGGGGACAATCCCTGCCCTGCTCCTGCTGGCTGCACTGTTGCTGACACAGTCCAGGATGCCACTGGCCTTCTTGGCCACCTGGGCACGGCTGGCTCATGTTCAGCTGCTGTCAAATGGCACCCCCAGGTCCTTTTCCACAGTGCCACTTTCCAGCCACTCAGCCCCCAGCCTGTAGCAATGCCTGGGATTGTTGTTGATCCAAGGGCAGGACCTTTACTGCTTTGAACCTCATACCATTGTCCTCAGCCCATGGATCCAGTCTGTCCGGATCCCTCAGCAGAGCCTTCTTGCCCTCCAGCAGATCAACATTCCCACCCAATTCAGTGTCACCTGCAAACTGAAGGTGCCCTTGATGCCCTTATCTAGATCATTGATAATTACATTAACTAAGGGTGGCCTCAATACTGGGCACTGGGGCACCCCACTTGTGTCTGGCCACCAGCTGGATTTAAGGTTTTGGGCTGAGAGTTGCTCCTAAGGGACTCTGGCAACTGGTCTCCTAAACAGGCCATAATACAAACGTGATTTTTAATAAACCACATGTATTTGTAGGCAAAGTGCAAATATTTGAGCATCTCTGAATCTCACAACTTTATGTATCTAGAATATAACACTGAGGTAATTATATACCTGTACATATAAATTTACATGTGTATTTGCATGTGATGCACATATATGTGTGTGGTGAGTGAGTTCTGGCCAAAGCCAGAACAGCAGCTGATTTTTTGTTTAAAAGTTGTGTCTCTTCACCCCTTACTGCAAGTGACCCAGGATATAGTCTGCCATAGGATAAGGATGTGATGTCCTCCAGGTGTTCTGTGTGCCTGTATGAGTTTACTTCTTGCTGTATGTACACACCAGAGTCTTGCAGAATTGCCATAAGGTGTGAAGGAACTGTTGTAAATGAAATGTGGGAAGAAATATAAATGAGGATGAAGAGAAAAATACGTATATGAAAAAGCGAGGAAGAGAACGGGCAAAAAGAAATACATTTGTCCTACCATGTTATTTCGACAGTGATATCTGTTGCACATACCACATCAGAAGTAAGGTGAAAGCCTGTAAGATCATGTCCAGAGTCCAGTGCTTTTGGTGAGACAAAAGGAAAGCTGCTCAGCCTGAAAATTGAGTTGACTTCTTTGGAACACATTTCTGAAATGGAAAGTTTTGTTGCTGTGTTTCTTACTTTTTTCCCCTCTTTGCGTGCCCGTTCTATCTCTGCCCGAGCCCAGTGCTAATGCCAAGGGCATTGTATTTGTTTTTACCAAAGAAGGTAAACTAAATGAGCCCTGTCAGCAGTGATGGGGAATGACATGGTAATCAGCATCTCTCCTCAGAACAAACAAATGGCGGGACTCTTGGCAGAAGATCCTGTTTTGCTGCTCTTAGCAGCTGTAGAGTGCGTATGTACAAAAAAAGCATTTGTCAGAAAAGAATACGAGCTGATATTGGATCACTGAAACTCACAGTCTTGGCAATTCTGTGTTAAAATCGAACTGAGAGTAAGGAATCCACTTCTTTAAGCAAGCAGAATAAAGCTTGCAAGTCTTAATTGGGCTGTACAAGCTACTGTTATGGGCAAGGAAGAAAGTCAGAAGACAAGAGCTGTTCTCGTTGGTCATATGGGCAATGGGCTGCCTGGCTTGGAGTGTGCTTCTGAATGGGGGCATCTGGGCCAGCAAGGCAGTATCTCTGCTGGCTAAGTGTCAGTGGGAAAGGCTGGCTGGTTTCTTGTCACAGCCATTCCAGAGCGACAGCTGGCAGGAGACTCATGATGTGGTAAATACAGTTTTGGTTCCTGGGAAAGCACACATTTGAAAGCTGTCCTCTATCCAACTATAATTTGCTATCGTTGGCCTGCTGGTTTTTGTCAGCACCTTAGATCTCTCTTTGAAGAAAGTACCCGTGTCTCTTGTAGGAAAGACACTGGTCATACAGGAACACTGGTGTTCCTGTCTTCTGGACCCTTTAATTACAAACAGAAAACTTTCTTCTCTTTGAGATCTTTCAAAATGTGATGGTTTTTGACTTACTACTGGCATTATTTGGACAGAACATGAAAAGAAAGGATAAAAAAATGCAAAAATGTAACTTCTGGATTGTAACAACTAAAATTAATGTGGCATGTGTGCAAAAAATCCCTAATTTCTCATTTAGCCATATTATATAATGATTTATGAGAAACAGTCCCAGCTTAGACATGACAGAAGAAGGTGGTGAGCAAAGGAAGACTCCAGATGTATTTGCTTTAAAGAATGTATTTAAGGAGAGTGTCTGAAAAGCTCATATTAATATTACCATTGGGTAGGCATTCACTGGTAAGATGTCCAGGAGAAATGGTTAGAGAATTGGAGAACTAGAACTTCTTTCAGGAAGAACTGGCTGAGAGCTAATGGGAAGCTCAAAAAGAGGGAACAGGACTGAGATTGCTGAGGTGAAGGTAGTAAAGCCAATACAAAAAGCTTAATGAAGGAATAGGCTGTGATGAACAGTGTGAGTGATGAGCAGGTGATGATGTCTTTGTTACTGTCCTGGAGAGAGGAGTCAGAGGAAGGCAGGAGCACTTGGGAGGGGGAAAAATAAGCAAAATATATTCTCTCTCCATCTTAGTGAGGCAGTGATGAAACCCCAGTTTTGCCTTCTCTATCCTGTAGCTAAGTTATCTCACTGAAAGGTCCTTCTTGATCAGAGGAAGAAGAATCAATCCCACGGTCACATTCTGGAACAAATCCAGTATTGCTTTGTACTGTTGAGCTGGGAAGGCTCTTAATGACTCTGTCTCCACAGATCCAAGACCAGAGAGCTGTTAGATCCAATTCCCTGTATACAATTTCAATAACTTATTTCTTGTAACAAGCCCGTGTGAGTTTTTGCACTGCACGCTTTTCAGAGATTTTACTTTTGCCTCCTAAAACACAGGCAAAAGGGGTGTTACAGGCATTAATTTAAAAACTGAGCACTGAGGCTGTGACTGCTGTTCTTGCTATTTAGGTTCCATTTGCCACTCACCAGCTGGGACCACTGAGGGCTTCTGCAGCTTTGCTTTGAACATGAGATTATTGGAAAAACAGAGCTGCCATCACAAAAAATGTGGTAGCACTTAGACTTTTGCACAGGACAAGGCACACATCTGCTGGGTTTATGAGCTTTACTTGCTTTCATGTCCTCTAAATAATTTGGTTCCAGGCCATGGCAAATTTACCTATTTCATTTGTCCATGAGCATAAAAATAGCAGAAATATTTGTTAGAAGAGGAAGGCTTGACTGTTTCCTAGAATATAAGGTGCTAAAAATAACCTTGAAACTTTTTAATTAAAGGATTTTTAAAAACTTGAAAGTTTAATTAAAGGAATTGACTTGCAGAAGGATGCAGCTGATGTCAGAGGATTTATATTCTTCACTGTACTGTGTGTTAGATGGCTACTACCATTGAATTTCCTCTTCATTTCTGTCTTTTTGCAATTCTTTTTCTTACTGAGCAGCTTTTTCAATTCATTACTGCACCACAAATCCCCCTGTGTCCAATAAGATAATCATCAGCCTATTTATCATCTGCGACAATGCTGTAATCACTTTTTAATATTATGTCTGGTTTTAGTATGCCTTATAAGTGACTACTTATTCATGTGGTCACACGGGGAATATCAGTACACAGTAATGGCTGTGAGCATCTATTTAGATGCATTTTTAAGTTTCTCCATTTCTAGACATTCTTAGTTTTACACAGGCAGTGAGTGTACTTGGAAACTTATGGCAGTTAATCTTTTGGAACAGTCATAATCATGAGGGGGAGAGATTTTAACTTATTTTACATCAATGTTGGAAATGAGGTTTTACTTGCCTAAAATAGGCTCATTTCTGTCCCTTCAAAAAACTTGGCTATTTATATACACTTTTGAAATTACATGTTAAGTTTGTGAATGAGAGACCCCGAAGTCCCTGTTAACAAGTGCCTATAGAAATCAGTTTTCATTATAATTGTAAAAGCCTACTGTCACTTGGGTATGTTTCATGTATGGTTTCCTTCCTCATTTTGTTTCACAGTCCTCCAGAGGCACAACAGTTCATAAAATGTAAAGTTAATAACAAAACATTGCCTCAATAGTGTAAATTTAGCATTCAGACTTTTCTCACTGAGGATGTTGCTGGGGTTGGGAAAAACAGCACTTGTGTGTTTCACCCTCCCCACGTTCTCTGCGCCCCCTCCAGCTGCTGCGTGTGGCACTCCATCTTCTGCACTGGATGGAGTAACATCAGAGTAGAAATATGGAGAAACAGTCAGCACATGCCCAAAATAGCACTTACTTGGACCCTCTTGTTCCCATTTCCTCAGTTATTTCCCCATCCCCCCTCTTTTTTTTTTTTTTTCCATTGTGTTCTCTCTGTACCTTGATCCTCCTTTCTTTGTTGTTGCATCTCTTAATCCCTCTGCCCGCCTTCTCCCTGAGTCCTGCCATCTGTTTCCCAGCCTCCAGCCCCATGAGAGCAGAGGGATCTTCTGGCTCTGGCACAGGGAGGCTCCCAGGATACACAAGTGGTGTTTGGGCTTTCCCTTCCTTTATTTTCCAGGAAACCTGCTGGTCCTCTCTCATGGCTGGGAGCAGATGGGCTTTCAGCAAATGCTCCAGGTGGCTGGCTGTCTCCCTTGCAATACAAACACAGGGTCTGAGTGCAACTGCCCTGGAATTTTAAGAAAAGGAGTAAAAGAAAAGTGTTTATTTCTTAATTAGAATATTCCTGTTTAAGTGATATTTTGACTCTTGGCCGTTTTTCTTGTGGGTACCTCTCTGCAAGGAGCTACCCCAGACCTAAGTGTTTGCATCCTAGGTCTTAGGAGGACAGTGTCTTGATAAGATCAGCTAATAAGCATGAGTAGACTTAGTAGACTTTCTTCCCAGCTGTCTGGGAAGGACTTGTGTCATCCCAGTGAGCCAGCATAGGGGAGCCAGCACATTCCTGCTTCTGAGATTGCACAAGGAACTTTGCCATCTTATAAATGGGTGCAAATCAAGCTTTTTGAAAAATGTGAGAACTGTTTAGAAGTCATAATTGAATTGGGGATGAAGGTCACTTGCTTTCCTTTGGCATGCGTTGAAGGACAGAGGCACTGTCTGGAGTGTAGAACTTAACTGTGGTGCTCTGTAATAGTCCAGAAGTGCTTCTGATTCACTTTGTCACCTTGGACATTCCACTGAAGTGTGCAGTAGCTCAGCTCTCCTGTGGGTTAGATGAAAGAGGAGGGGGTAATTAATCCCTTCCTGGCTTGTTTTGAGGTTTAATTGAAAACTCTCTCTAAAGCGCTTTAGATTGGTAGAGACAGTTTTCATACTCGTGTCCTATTTTTTTAAAATCTCCCGTGTTATTCTACAAGGCTTTAAAATGTTACTCAAACCTAGCTTGAGAATGAGTGATCTGGGAGTGCCTTTATGTCAACAAACTGTCTCCTCCCCATGGGAAACAACTTCTGAATGAAAGCCCAAGGAATGGAACTCTTTATTCACACATGATCTTCTGAAACACTTGTGTGGCTGGTATATCTGCTCAGTGGATCTTTAAGCCTTAGAAATGTTTCTAGTGGGTAGTACAGTCTCACATTACATGATGTGGCATGTCTGCAAGCATAGAAAAATTTATTGAAAAGGAAACTTTGGAAAAATCCTGACAGCTAAATTTTCACTGTAAGCCACCAGGGGAGAGAGCAGACTGCCAAATGTAAAACATTAAGAAACTAAGTAATTCATTTTTATCTCAAGTCTTTTATCTCCTTTCTATAAACTCTAGCTTGTCCATCCCTGCCATGGCTTGCCATGGTCTGCCTCTGCTTCCTCACAGGAGGACTGGAGTGGGGTAAGCTCTCACTCAAAGGGCTATTTCCAGGCAAGGTGAGTCCTTGTTGGGAGACCAGGGCTGACCTTGGTAAGTTACTTTACTGTAATAGCCAAAGGTGTTTCACCTCACAGGGTCATGCAGGCACACCAATGCCCATCTGTTACTTCACTGAGAAAATAGCAGAACCTTGGTGCAGAGATGTAGGGTGTGGTTTGAATGGCTTTAAGTAGCTTGCATATCTTTAGGGTGGTATAGATGCTGTCCCAGTTGGGAAGTAGCCCTGGTGTTTTCTAAAATGAGTGATTTCCAGCCACTGTGCTCACCTCAAGGATAGGTGGGATGCCATGGTGCACAGATTGGAATTTATGGTTGACAGATGAAAGTGCCCAGAGCATACAAGGGTTAGGTCTCATGTCTGCTCTGATCCAGAGCAAGCAGCCTGGCTCCTTCAGTCTCTCCACGGAAATGTTCTGCCTGAGTAAGCTTAGGTCAATGAAAGAAACACACTCAAGCCACTTGTTCTCCATAACTTAATGACTTGCTCTTCTGTCCGCAGGCATGCTCTGCATTTAGTACCTGGTCTGTATTGCTTTGAAACTGATGTGGAACGAAACCCAGTGCTGGAACTAATGCGAACTCAGTTTCTTGAAAAAATACCTTCTGGCCAAACAAATGGTGTCCCAGTAGTGCCCTCAGAGGAACTGTTCGTGAAGTAACAGATTTATTTTTTTTGCTGTTGGTGAAGGATTTTGTATCATTGTCTGTGCTTATGATTGTGTTATTGAGAGTCATACAGAAAAATCAGACTTCCAAAGACTGAAATGGAATTTGTGTATTAAATTGTAACTTTGAGGAAAGAGGAAGCCTTGTGTGCTGCTGCATACTGGGACAAGAGTAAGAATGATTGTATGTCTTTCAAAACCAGTTTTTAAATACTGTGCAGGGAAATAAGCTTGTATTTACAGGGTAAAGTGTAGCTAGCATGTTTTAAAGGTGGCTGTTCCTGTTGAAGAGAAGAATTCCTGCTTGCAAAATCTTAATGGTTAATAATGCAGGACCTGGATATTGAGAATTGTAGCATTCATTCATACAGTCTACTGATGATTTTTGTAGAGCATTCTTGAGTTGTTATAAAGATGAACGTACCTAAAAGTTGCTGAAAATTTTGTAGGTGTGTTTAAAGACTGTTTTAGGATGTTTGTGTGCCTGGAAATCAGGAAACAAGTTCCTTCCTAAGCTGCTTGCGTGTGGCCATGGTTGTGGGAGTGGCAGGAACCCCTGTGGTAATTTGGGTCAGTGCCTTTGTGCAGCTGTGGGGCTGCGGCAGCTTAACTGAGGAGTCAGATGAACTCCCCTTCCCTGGCCTTGGGTCCTGCACATGCCTCTGGCTTTCTGCCAAGACAACCTCACAAGGCCATGGTGTTGGTGCTCAGTTGCACTCAGAAACTAGTATCTATTTAGTGATAGGAGCAACTGAACACCCAAGTAAATCAGGGTATACGATGAAAGCTTTAGTCCCACAGTTGCGCACTCAGGAACAATGCACTTGTGTAGGGATGAGAGAAAGCTATGTGTGGCCTGTTTTGTTTCTTTGTTTCTCTTTCCTCATCTTCCCCCGGTGTGGATGAGGACAGGCTTTTCTTGAACCTAGCTCTGTAAAGATGTTTTATTTTTCTCTTTGAAGCTCCTTGCCTTCCTTTTGCCCTCTTTGCCTTGCCCTTTGTCTAACTTTGAGATGTATAATTTCCTTTACCATGCAACAATCCACATTAATTTTGTTGAAACAAGCTGGTTCTAAGGTGTTCCAGTCCCCTTGAGGACCTGAAGGCTTTCCCTCTCCTAGCCCTAGGAAGTGGCTGACAGGGCTGCTGGTCACAGCAGGATTGCCTGCAGCAGGGCAGGGGCTGTGTCTCCTCTCCCCAAGGCTTCCAGCATATGGTCAGCTCCTCAGTATCCCTTACACATCCCTCATTCTCTGCCCTCTTCCCACATGGGGTTTATGCTTCAAACTGTGAACAGGCTTCGATGCAGAATGGGCAGAATTTATTTGCTGAAACATCTATCTCTCAGAGAGGATTTATATGCACAGAATGGTGCTCAGCTTTGGGAAGTCTGAGTGGCAAGTGTTTTACAGAATAATAATTTTGGGCAAGTTCTTTGTAAATAGCTCTCCTTTACTTCTGCCCATGGTGTTTTTGTTTTATTTTGATGTGGTTTTTTGGAGGAGGGAGAACTGTTAGTGATTTCTTGGGATTTTTTTGCACCTTTGTTAATCACAGCACAAGAGACAAGCATTGGTCATACTCATGGAAATGTTTAAAGGACTTTTTTTTTGGATATATTGATCAGCAAAGCCTTAGAAAATTATAGATGAGATGAGGATAACACATCAAAGGAAAAATGTCTTGCTGCATTTGGGATTGTAAACTAATCCATAAGAACTGCACTGTTACATAGAAAATATAGATATTGCACAGGCACCTGTTCAAAGGTATTGCTTCTCTATTTAGGCACATATTTTGGAGAGGATCACTTGCAAGTACTTACCTATTATACATATGTACTGATGATCTTTTTTCCTCTCTAGGTAAAAGTATGGATGAAATCAAGAAGCTGCTGTTGTTGGTTCTGGGATGTGCTGTGCAGGTGATCATTCATAGAAAACAAGATTTATTGGGTTTTTTTTGTTTGTTTGTTTGTTTTTTCCTGGAATGAGAATATCAACCCGAATATCAGTGCTGTATGAACAAATCTTGAACTCAAGACAGCTTGTGAGCTAAATTGTGTGAAACATAAGAGGTGAAGGAAAGAAATGCAGGGGAGAGAAAGCACTTTGTGTGATAGCAGTAGTCCCAATTTGTTGCCAGTGCTTAATCAGACATAGGATGTGTACTTTTTAACTTCGGTAACATGTAAATTTTGAACAGTGTTCTTGATATCAAGATTGTCTCATTGGTTTATTTTCTTACTGTTTTAAAATACAAAGCAGAACAATACATGTTAATGCCAAATAAACAGTTTAACAAGTCTAAACATTTGTTTAATGAATCATGATTTTATTTGCGCAGTATCTTTATTTAATATTATGTGTCGAAAATACCAGATTGATAGATACTTTGTATATTAGTGCAGAGATCTTTGTGTGACCTTTGTTTAAATAAATAGAGAGACAATGTATATGGGAAACTCTGGAGAAATGCACAGCAGCTCCCAGATAAAGCAATCAGTGTTCTGCCCACCAAACCTCTGAGGCTGTAAACAATGGCCTCGTTGCAGGAGGGCCTTTGCTGATAATTGACCTTGTTTGTAGGTCTGCTTGTGTTTTTGTCATGCCTTAGGACACTTACCCTGCTCAGCTATGTCAGCTCAATTATGTCAGGGTAAAGATGTCTACCTATTGCAGCTCTGAATTATGCTAGTGTTGTGTTACAGCACGAAGAATTGTTTTGGCTGCTGTGCACCCTCAGTCCTCATTTGCTGGTCTGAGGTTCTTCCCAAGCCAGTAAATGGTTGAGACTCAGAGCCAGGCCCCAGAAGGACACTGTAAATGAGTTTAAAAAAACCTTTTAAATACTGCTTAAATTCTTCACAGTGTAGTGTTGTTACAAGAAGGCAATAATGTTCTTAGTGCACAATCAGATATACTGATAGCAGATGTCTGCCTCTTCTAAAGCCTTAAGTAAAAGATTTACTGAAATCTGTTTGTCTGAAATGTCACTCATTTTTATCTAGAATGTTTCCCGTTTTTTATCTAAAGTGTATATTTATTTAGTCCCAACAAACAAGATTGGGTGTTGATGTGAATAGTATCTAAAGTGATGCATCTCTTTTCATTGCCAAAACCAAACAGAATGCAAACATCAAAGCAGACAGGTTAAATGATGCCGTGTAAATGAAGGTGGTTTGCATTTGTGCAGCTCCATTAATGAAGCCATGATGATTTCCTCTGGCTGTTTCTCCACCTCTTGAACACATTGCATGTTGAACTTGCTATCTAAGAGCAAAACCAGCCGTATAACTTACCCTTGATTTTACTGACTAAAAAGTTTAAATAATTTAATGCATGATTTGGTTCATGTTCCATATGGAGCAGTGAAGTGTTATACCGTCTAGTGTGACAAAGTGTAGATCTTGAACAGTTTTTTATTAGCAGTGTAGGTTGAGTTTGTGGGGGTTTTTTTATAATTTAAATGAAAAATGGAGCAGTAAGTTTGAGGGTATGTAGTATTGTTTCAGGGTGTGCTTTCTTTTAACAGTGTGAAAGGAAAGAAGAGTTTATTGACAGAATAAAACAGCTGGATATTGAAACCCAAGCTGCCATTGTGTCACACATTCAGGAGGTAGGATTCATAGTATTGTCTATTTTGATGTTGTATCTCTCCCTTCATTGACTTAACAGGATTTTTTAAATTAATTAATTATAAAATATTAGTGCTTAGAATTTCATAATGGACTCATGAACTTCACAAAAAAGAAAATTGACTATGTTACTACACTCAGATTATATGATGATGATGTTAGGTGCTGGCATCATTTACTTGGCTCAGTGGTCTTTTGAAGAGATGCAGTGGTAAATGCCTTGCTTGCTACTTACAGGTTGTGCAGAAGGAATTGTTGTAAGGATCCACGTGCAATATTGACAAAATCCATGTGTGTCTTAGAAGCTGCAGAGCCCCTTGCACCAGTGGTGTAAGCACTTAGTCCCAAAGCCCTGTGATAGGTGAGACAGCCTTCCCAGTGACTTGCTTCAGTCAGTGACCTCTGAGCTAGATTGTCTTGAAAAGCTGAAATTGGACATATGCTCTGTTTAAAAAGGTGTTTGATCCAATGACAAGCATTCTTGGATTTCTATGGTTTCAGAATAAGACAAGAATATGGATCGGCTTACCGAAGAATACAGCAAGTCTCTTATTTTGGAGAGCCAAGTGGAAGTGCCCCTCACTGGGAGTGGGTGCTGGCTGTGTCCAGGTGTTAGTGCATGCAGGTGTAGAAGGCCTGGTACACTCAAATTTGAGGAACAAATAGGAGAAGTCTTGAGACAAGAACTTTTTTCTTAACACTTAAAAAATAGTTCATTTTTAGCAAAGAAAAAAAATCGTGATGAGCAGCCATTAACTGAGCTTGAGAGACCTGCCTGATGTTTCTGCTAAATGATTCAGAGTAAATCAATTTAGGTATGGTAATAGTTGAAAGATACACTGCTAGCAGCAACCAGAGGTATTTCTGCAGCTGATACAGCTCCTCCCAGCTATATCAGCTGCAAATTGTGAATTCATTGAAATCAGAGATTCTTCTCAGTAATGTTCAGTGTGTGATTAGTCCCTTCTCTGTGGGAATCACCTCAGGGTCAGTGAGACAGCTGCACACTTCTAATATTGCAAGTGTGCATGCTGTTGATCATAATATTTATCTGACCACTTTAAAAAATCTGACTTAATAATTATAAAAAATGTAAATACCAAAAATTTCTGGGTAATGTTGCAGTTAAGCAGTTGCGTTTATTATTTGCAGCCTGGGTTTGGTGAAATTGATATGTTGTTTAATTTAAGAATAGAAGAAATGGGGGATGCTGCATATATGGTGAACATATTTTCAACTCAACCAGTGGCAAGACATACTTTTTTGTTCTTGTTCCTAGGTGACTCACAATCAGGAGAATGTCTTTGACTTGCAGTGGCTGGAGCTCCCAGATATGGCCCCAGAAGAACTAGAGTCTCTCTCCAGGAATATGGTTTTCCACCTCAGGAGGCTCATTGATGAGAGAGATGAATGTACAGAAGTATGAGGACATATCTCTCCCATATAGAGCTCATGAGAAGCAGCAGATGTGGGCTCCATTCCATCTCTTGTTTCTTGTTTGTGCACTAGGTTTCTACTTCTTTTGCACCTTTCTACTACACCTCTGAAAATTTCTAGAAATATTTTTGACTTTTCCACTGATTCTTGTGTAAGCACTAAGATGTGGTGAAGAGGAGTTGAGCAGTCTCTCCGTGAAGTGGAGACCAGATGTCTCTGCATGTCTGTCCAGTCGTTCAGGCAGAGCTTGCTGGTATCTCTGTTGGCATCTACCCTCCTGGGCTCCATTGTCTTCTCTAGCTTTTTTGATTTATCAATTGCTTTCCCTTCAGATCTCTGGAGAAGCCTTCTGCCCTTCTTTGGCCTTTTAATCTCCTGTCATGCTTTTGACTGTGATTGTGTTAGTTAAAACTGTTAGTTGTTACAGGTTTTTATGAATTCTTCAAGGAAAATAGACTAACTTTGAACACTGGAGGAGGAATGTTTTAGTGGTTGGAGCATAGTGGAGATTCCTTTCCTCTTCTGTGTAACCTTCACTGCTGGCTGTCACTTGAATTCTCTATGGTGCCAGACTAATAATTTCCTAAATCTAAAAATTATCTTTAGGTATTTTTAAAACAATGTATAAATACACTATTCATCTATTGGCATTACATAGTATTTTATATTTCCAGGTCATTGTAGATCTCACTCAAGAGAGAGATTATCTGCAGTCTCAGCAACCACCAAGCCCTCTGAAAGTACCAAGTCCAGATTCATCACCAAACCCTGCCAACCCTCTTTCTAATGAAGAAAAGCAGCACCTTGCAGTTGAGCTGGCAGACACAAAGGCTAAATTGAGAAGAATCCGTCAGGAGCTGTAAGTTGCCGTTGTTTTGTGCTTCTAGAGAGACTTGCATATTAAGTGTTGTACATTCTGAAAGTGCAGGAGCCTGTTGGCTCCAGTATGCTGGCTTCCATAGGAGCTCTCAGAATCACACCTTCCAAATCAGAGTAGTAGGAAGCTAGTAGTGTGTTCCATCTTTTCTTCTTTCTTTGAATTAGCCATCACTCTACATTTATTCTTCTTTTTGTGTCTCATCTCTTTCTCTTCCCCCCTTCAAAATACCAACTGCTAGCTCTGCTTTTTAACTTAAATTGGAAGCTATTTATGATAGCAGGTGCACCAATGAGATTTAAACATAAGAATTTAGTATAAAAATAGAGTTGCAAACTCAGATCCATGATACATGTATGATATCATGAGAAAATGATGAAGCTGTCATAACAAAGAACATGCTGGGAGATTTTTCTCTTCCTTTACAGATTCCTGGCAGTGTCCATATAATCAATATTGTTTCAGGAAAGAAAAAAAATCACTATGATTTTTCTAATCCTTTTCAGGGAAGAGAAGTCTGAGCAGCTTGCAGATTCTAAACATGAAGTTGAACAGCTCACCCTAGAGCTGCAAAAAATAAAGCAAGAGGTGAGATGGGCTTGTTTTACTGTGATAATCTTCCCTGTTTAAAAAAAAAAAAAATCCTGTGTCGGTGTGAGGCTAAAATTATTCCTATGCCTGTTTTATAATGAAGAAATCAACTTAATCCAGCAAGCTGTTTAAAGATTATGGTTGTGGCATAGCAGTGCTATGTTTGCTATTTAACTGTTGAGAGCAGTCTCATCTGTTTAGCTTGCAAACATCCTAGTAGTGCCTGAAGCTTGTGCAGCATCAGGCATTAGTAATGTCAGAGGTCCAATAGGCTGAAGAACCTCTCTGTCTTGTAGAGAGTTTACTGGCTACTTACTCCTTAACCAGGGGAATACTATTTGCCTATGCTTACAATCATAGTAAGTAAATAGAAAAGAAAAAAGTTTGAAGTACATGCTTAAAAGTATTAATTTAGATTTTTCTCCCTGCTTATCCCTCACAGAATATGCACCTTGCCACAGATGCTCGCTCTGCCCGAGCGTACAGAGATGAGCTCGACTCCCTGAGAGAGAAGGCAAACCGCGTGGAGAGACTCGAGATGGAGCTGGTGCGGTGCAAAGAGAAACTTCACGATGTGGAGTTTTACAAAGCTCGTATGGAGGCAAGTGAAAATTAGGAGAAAGATTTGCTGAGTAATCCTTAATGTTTGGCTTTTGTTGTGTTACTAGTTCATGTGTCATTTGTCATTGAGCTGACCATAGCAGAAACATCAAAGCAAGTAGAAGTTTCATAACATACATCATAGCTATTGACTGAGTATCATTAAAACTTCTTTCAGTAGAGGAAGTACTTGGTGCACACAAAATAAATGCCCATTAGTTTTAAAGAACTCTGCTTACTTTGGCGTTATGTGGCTAAATAGGACAGACCTTCTCTGGTCTGTCCTGTTTAGATGTTTTTTCTAGAGTCCAGATCTTTAGTGTAGCTTCAGGTAAATTCCCTCTGTTGCAGAGTTGTTCCTTGGACCAGCATTTTAAATGCCATCTATACATTAAGTGAATGTTTGTGTGTTCTTCCTTAGGGCTTTGTAGCAGATGGAACTGTTGTTAAAATGGCATTTTTAAGGATGACCTCAGATAACAAATTCTCACCACCCCATTTGCAACTGTTACTTACAGTAAAAAGGAGAAAAATTTTGGATCCTCCCTAGTGTCAATGAGAAGTGTGTGGCTTTGTTCCAGTTATAATATCAGTTACTCAGCTTAGTCACCTGCAGCTGTGCCCATCCTGGAATTATTAATTGAATTATGTTGCAAAAGACCTTAGAGATTGTCTGGCCAAACTCACTGGCTCAGCATGGCTGATGTTAAATTTAGGTAGGACTCCTCTTACTTTTTGTTCTTTCAGTTCTTTGAGGAATTCACACCAAAACTCCCAATAATCTACCTATGTAACATTCAGCTGAAGTTAAATAAATATCCAGACTGCTGAACAAATGGAGGTTTGGTAACTGAAAGCCTCACTATAATTAGATAAAATCCCAAGTCTGAGGTAGAAGAGTGATGTTGCCAGGCCTTAGGCTGAGAGCACAGACCTTACTTTTTTCTGCTCTATAAACTCTACTTTGTAGGTGATTTTTTTCCCCGTTCTTTAACCTAAGGGGGGAGCTAGCTGCAGCTTCTTATGAATAGGTTCACTAAAATGGATGGTTATTAAATGTAGTAATAGACTACAAAAAGCCTGTCTTGCCTCTTGGTAATTCCCAGTTTGCTTTAGGAAGTATGAGGCTCTGCCTCTCTCTGTTTTCTTCCCTCAAGCTGGCAAATTAGTCATGCTCTACCCTGGCACACTGGCTATCAGTGAGCCATCCTGGCATTTCCCTTCTGACTGTTCACTGAAGGTGCTTAGCTTTACCTCCTGCTCAGATAGTTTACCTGGAGCTCAGAGGAGTTTTTGTGTCCCCTTCATCTGAGATCAAGGGAGGAGCCTTCTTGATTGTCCCAGAGCCAGCAGTTTCCTGCACTGCTGTCTGCATGTTCTGCACTGCTAATCTTGCTTAACATAGTGTTCAGTTAAGAGACTTTCACATTAGTTTCAAACTTCTTCTAGCTCTCCTTGCTCTCTCTTCCACCCTGTCAGTTTTTGGTGGAATTGTGGAATGACAGAGATGAGTGCTGGCTCTCCAGGGATACCTCCCTGCAATACTGTCATGGTTTAGCCCCAGCCAGCAGCCAAGCCTCTCACAGCCACTCACTCAGTCCCCACCAGTGAGATTAGAGAGTGAATTGGAAGGGTGAAAGCTGGAAAACTCATGGGTTGAGATAAAGACAGTTTAATAGGGAAAGCAAAAGCTACAAGCACAAGCAAAGCACACCGTGGAATTAATACACTGCTTCCCATGGACAGGCAGGTGTTCAGCCATCTCCAGGAGAGCAGAGCCCCATCATGTGTAATGGTAACTTGGAAACTGAAACACCATCACTCCAAATGTCCTCCCCATCCATATTCTTCTTCCTGCTTAATATACTGAGCATGATGCCGCATGGTCTGGGATATCCCTTCAGTCAGTTTGGGTTACCTGTCCTGGCTGTGTCTTCTCCCACTTTCCCATGCACTTCCAACTTCCTCACCAGCATGGCAGCACAGAAAGTGGAAAAGGCCTTGGATCTGTGTGAGCCCTACTCAGCAATAACAAAAACATCTCTGTATTATCAACACTGTGTTCAGCCACATCCAAAACACAGCCCCATACTAGCCATTTGGCCTACCCAGCCAAAACCAGCACAAATACAGTAGTGGAACCAGGAATATGATCTGATCTGGCACATGTCTAATTTGGAGCCATAGCTCCAAATTACTACTGTACTGTTGTAGGAGCTGAGCTTTTCTAACGGCCAACAGGATTGCACAGCTGTCTGCAGGATGCTGTGTGGTTTAGAATAGAACAGCAAGTTTCACATTCTCACCACTCCCTCTCCCATCACTGATCAAGTTTTGACTCAGCCATGGACTGACATCACTGAGCAGTAAGCAAACTTCATTGGTCTCAAGGCTGGTGCATTCAGGGGATTCCACAGGGCTCTATTCTGTGTTTTTTATGGTCATAGAGTAGCACGAAGGCTGTGCATATTAGCTAGTATCCAGCTTTCCATGGGACTTCAGTTTTCTGTCAAATCTGACTCAAGTCCTCTGCCCCCCTGAAAGAATTAATGTCTGGGGTCAATATAGTCTCTGCTTGGATTTGTTCAGGGGTGTAACAGGTAGAGATTTTTACCTCTAGACAGTACAGTGATTATTAATTTCATGGTATTTACTGGTTGCCAATGGCTTGCTCAACTCTAATCTTTAAGACCTGAAAAATCATCCACAGCACACAGTGAAAACGTCGGTGTGTTCAGCATCAGCCACTTTTCTGTGGTAATGCGGTACCTTAAGGCTCATAGAGTCTCAACAGGGTTGTTAATAAGCACTGCCAGATTGGTAGGTGAGGAGAAGAGGATTTAATGTTGTGCATCCATGCAGAAAGCTATTAAATGAACCCTTAAAATCTTTTCCTTCCTGGTACTGTAGGAGGAGTGCAAAAGGTTCAAATCTGTATCTCACTGTAACACATTTAGGGCTTGTGTGGTGCTTCCCTTCTCTGTACGTCTTTACGATTTGTTCAGGAGTGACATTTTAGTTGAACCATTGTTCAGGGAACATGAATGTCCTCTGGAGCCTTCCTGCAGATGTGGCTTAATGAGGTCACAACTGTGAATGTGAAGGAGCTGCTCAGTGCAGGGCTTCCTTCACAGAGGTGCTTTTCTGCAGTGTGAAGCTCCCTTCCAGGATTTGTCTCCACTGAACCTTTTGCTCTTTCGTGGGATGAGATTATTTTCTAAGGCCAAGGAGTATGCTTTGCCCAGTTTCCCACCTTCTCACCAACCATAATAAAATTCCTATTCAGGATGACGGGAGCAATCTCTATCAATTAAAAAAAAAAAGGCAAAAGCTTATATGTTGCCATATGAGTGTTCAGTGTTTGATTATCACAAGATATTAACTGTGTTATGGCTCAGTAGCAACAGCTTCTGAACTGCCAGAAGGCAAGGGTTTGAACTGGGTCCAGATGCAGGTGCAAATTCTCCCTTCAAATTTAAACAATCTCATTGCTACTTTAGCTACTGAAAAAGTTTCCTAGTGGCAACACACCCTGATTGTGCAGCCACTTATCCCCAGAGTTAATTGTAACCATCTGAATGCACAGTGCACATTCTTAAAGCTATTTTGAGTTATAGTCGATAGGGCATCAAACCACAATACATAAGTCATTTTAGAAACTGCAAAAGCTGAATTATACTCGGTGTATTAAACAAAACAAAAAAAATACACAGCCAACTGGTTTTGCTGCTGATTTAAAAATAAACTTATAGGTCTAAAATAACGTTGGTGAATTTGTTAATTCAACTAAAAATGAACTTTAAATCCAGTGGAAGCAGCACGTCCCTATGACCACCACCTGCTGTCTAAGAAGTGTGATTTGTAGCCAGATAGATTTTTTTGGTCAGCTATTTTATTTCTGCAACTTCTGGGAGATGTTAGTGCTGACGTGTTTCAGTTAGGACAGCTTTGCTTCCCAGGCCTTGAGATGTAACTTTGCAAAGCTCCCATGGACTAATTATTTAAATTGTATGAACTTCTCGATATTAAGACAACCTCAGATCATGGTGATCTGAGAGTGAGCAATGTCTACCTCGTCACAGCAGGCACTTCCACCTGGTTATTAATTTAATATTTCATCAGAACTACTTTGAACTGGCATAACTGCCCATCCTAGGTGCTCAATGGAAGGTGCTTCAGTTTTCCATATACTGCAGTTCCCACTGGTGTATGGTTTGTACCAGAGCCTGCATTTGTGTATATACTTGGCACATAGTTTGACTCTTGGTGAGACACTAAAATAACCAGTTCTTGCTTGGTAGGCAGTTTTAAGGATAGTTATGAGGTCATGTCTTTGAGGTCAGACACCACTTTAGTTCTTAGGGCTGTGGTCCAGATTGAGTGTGGTGATCTAGCAAAGTAAACTCTTGGCACATTGCTGTTTCATTACAGATATTCTGGCAGCTTCCGTAACACCCAGCAGTTTTTGTGCCACACACTTCTTCCAGTCTGTCATCTGTTTAGTGTCAGCCTTTTAACTTTGCCCACCCTGAAGTTACCCTGTTAGCTCAGACTTGGCCCAAAATGCAGATTCTGTAACCTTAGTGTTTCAGTATTATTGTTATTTTAGTTACTTGCATACTCAGACATTTTAATTGAAGATGAACCTCTTCACAAACACTGACATACTTGTCCTTTTAGTGTTATTATAGTAGGGAAATTTTTTTGTCTCATGATTTGCAAGTTGGTAGCTGACCCACTGAGAGATCAAGGCCAGTATGGTACTCTGTAACGTAGACTTTCCATATTATGCCATATACAGTCAAGCTGCAACAAACAGCTCTGACTATGAAAGGCTTTTAAATGATGGCCCCCTGTAGTATCAAAAGGCAGATCATTAGACACTCTTAACTCATTCTTTGCATCTATCTTTTCTTTTATTCTTTTATTTTTGTTTGCTTTTTAAATAAGTGAGCCATATAAGGCTTCTTAAGGCTGATTCCACCCCAAAAAATGAGAATGTATGTGCTGATTAAGCTGTGAAAGTGATTTCTCATGCCTGGTGATCTTTCAGGAATCTACTTGGTTTGGCTGTCTGTGGTCTGAGAGACCAGACATGAGTACTGTGTCAGCAGAGACATCACATTTGAAGTCAGTTATCCAGGAATAAACTTGTCAAACATTTTGTCCTGTTTGCACATTTTCTTGTTTTGCATATTTCATTGGAACAGCAGAATGGATGGGGAGAGAAGGGAGGAAATCGGAGAATGACAAAGTTTCTGTAGAGAATCAATCTGCTTCTTGCCCAATTGTAACTCATCTGGGGAAAATTCCTTACTGTATCTATTTAATCTTTGAAATGCTGATGCATTCCTGCCATAGAACATTTGTCTTGTACTCAAGGCTTATCTGAGGATCAACAAAAGTAAAAGCTAGCAGTGAGTTATTACAGCTTAAAATGAGACATATTTGATAAATGTGTTTAAAACATGACCAGCATTTCATGGCCAGATTTCATGTATTGGATATTTCATGTTTCCAGAATAAGATACTTGAATGCAGAATTTCATCTGTTATTTGTAAGGAACCATAGCAGTGCAGTATAATTAACTTGCTTCTAATGCTGTGGCTACAGCAAAGTAATAGATTAAACTTCTACTCAGTAAAACCAGATCCAAAAGCTCTAATGAGTAAACAACATGGCTTGTGCAGTTTATGCTCATGTGTTTACTGGGGAAGTAGCAGGGAGTGTTAAATGTAAAACAACTTCTACTGTTCATATGAATTAAGATTCTGTTCACGAGAGAGAGAGAGAAATTTTATTAAACAGACATTTGCACATGAGTGTACTGAAACAGCAGTGTGGATCTTGAATGTATTGATGGATTCTGTTCTCCATTCCTTGAAAGTAAATAATCTATTTTCAAGCTGGGAAAATAAGAAACTACGATGAATTGGCAAAGGAATTGGTATTGTGACAGTGGGATTGGAGTAGAGCAGTTGCTCTTCCATGTGCTTATCTTGATCTAGCCTCGTAATAAAGCAAAAGAAACTCCATGGATTGTATAATTCAGGAAATAAACTTGAAGAAATATTAGATTTATTACCTCTTAGTCATTATGTAAGTAAAACATCTCTCATTAAAATATTAGGTAAAAGTCTTCCTTTGAAGCAAACGAGTCATATTTCCTTCTTGTTTTTTGCAAGGTCACTTTATGAAAGTAACTTGGTCTATGAAAAGTCAGTAAGAAATTAACACTGTTACTTTTTTTCCCCCTAGGAATTAAGAGAGGACAACATTGTATTAATTGAAACAAAGGCCATGCTGGAGGAACAGCTAACAGTGGCAAGAGCTCGTGGTGATAAGCTGCATGAATTAGAGAAGGAAAATTTGCAGTTGAAATCCAAACTTCATGATGTAGAGCTGGTATGCACTTTCTTTTTTGTTATGCTAATTTTTTTGACTTTCATTTTTATCATTATGTTATGAAAACAGGTCACAAAAACTGGTGGAGACAGGCAAGTAAATCAATAGTGCTTTTGAAAAGGTTTTTAGATTGAACTTTCTGTACATGAATTCTTGAAATAGTGTAATGTTAACAGTGCAGATGCTGCCAGTGCTACTTTGTATGAGACTGAGTTTTATTTTCCACAGAAGGTATATCACAATTTTAAAATACAGACTGCTTTCATACGTTTTGTTAATGGAGATACTAAAATCTGTTGAAGTAGTCTCTTAAATGTAGGAAATAAAATCTACTCTAGTAAATAGTCTTTCTTACTTGAAACAAAATCCCTAGCTATTTGTCTTTAAGAATCCATTACCACTGTAAATATCACAACATTCAAAAATTTCTCTGTGTAAATCAGAGATATGGTTTATTGCTTCATGAATAAGGAAAGGTAGTAATTGGGAGGCTACTGTCTGCAAACAAAATGCAACAATGGACTTAAAAAACCCACTAGAAATACTAAATACTGTTTTATCTCTTGTATTTTAATTTACTGTCCTCCTCTTATTATTCCGCCATGATTTGAATTATTGTGGGTTTATCTATACAGGGTTTTCAGCAGGTTCTGTCTGAAATAAAAATATGGAGTACCTTGCAGTACCTGGAGGGAGCCTAAAAGAAAGATAGAGGGAGACATTTTACAAGGGCGTGTGATGATAGGATAAGGGGGAATGACTACAAACTAAGAGAGAGTAGGTTTAGATTAGATAGTAGGAAGAAGAAATTCTTTACTGTGGGGGTGGTGAGGCATGGAAAGAGGTTTCCCAGAGAAGCTGTAGATGCCCCATCCCTAGAAGTATTCCAAGGCCATGTTGGACAGGGCTTTGAGCAATGTGGTCTAGTGGGAAGTGTCCCTTCCCATGGCAAGAACTGCATAATCATTAGTGTCCCTTCTATCCCTAACCATTTTATGATATTATGATTCAGGATATTATAAAGGTTGTGTGCTGCTCAGCTTTTCCGAAGTTGCTGGAGATTTTGCATGCTTTTCTGGATGACTTAATGAATTTTTGGTTATGATTTCTGACAGCTTGAGAACCACTGAGGCAGCATTTCAGTTCCCACAAAAGCAAATGTCCAAAATAGTCATAAGAAGCAACAATAGATTCATTCTCCAGATCTTTTTTCAGGAGTTAGAATTCAAATTATGAGGCAGGTGTTACTTGCTGATCCATATTACTGTGTCCATACGATGTGATAAATTGAAGTTCTGCAGAATTCAAGGTTCTAGCTGAAGAATTTCCAGTGTGTTAGAGCATGATGCTACATGTTTTTGAAGAGCTTAGCTGTGGAGACATTTTGAATCTAGTCTGCCATACTAGTCCTGGCTTGTACTGTCCTTGCCATCCCCCTCTCTCCAAGTGTATCATGGACCAGAGCTGGTGCTAAACGGGGCCAGTTGGGCTTTGCTTTCTGTGCCTTATATAGGTAGCCCACAGCAAACATTTAAAGCTGAGGACCCATTTCATTATGAAATCACAATGTTTGAGGAGATTGTTCTACCCTCAACATACACTGTGCTTGTAGCACCTCAGCCTAGAATCTCAGGGATGAGGTGAACACGCTTTCATTCATGCGTGTCTTTCACAGGACCGGGACACAGACAAGAAGAGAATTGAAGAGCTGCTGGAGGAGAACATGGTCTTGGAGATTGCACAGAAACAGAGCATGAATGAATCTGCACACCTAGGCTGGGAACTGGAACAACTGTCTAAAAGCACTGATCTTGCAGATAGTGAGTACCAGCTGGGTAGCTGTGGTGTTTGTGGTCTGTTTCAGAATAAACAGATTGGCTGACTGAGATGGGAACAGAAGTTGAATCCAAGATTGAAAAACTTCCCTCACTCAGCCACTTGACTTTGTCCTTGATTTTTTTTTAACTTCTAAAATGTATTCATCTTCCTTTCACTTTCTTTTGAAAGCATCAGAATGTTTTTCTTTTGTTTTGTTCATCACTGAGACAGTGACATTTAAGTATCGCACCTTAATAAAAATTAAAAAAAAAAAAAGAAAGCTTTGTAAATGACACAGCAGAAATGTCACACTGAATATTTCTAACTGAATGGTTGGGTCGAGTCTGTGATCTTTAGTGTTCTTTAGTACCGTTATTACACACAATTAACTGGTCTTTAAGTCCCAGGAAGTAATGTATGCTGAAGTCATTTATTTTTACTAGATACTGAAAAATGTGTACAGCTAAAAAAACTGGCCGATTTTTTTTTTTTCTTTGAGTGGTTGGTTTGATTTCCATAACTGTCACAAACATAACTAATTTGTTCTTCACTGGACAGGCTTTAGCATTGGTTTCTGTGTTTTACATTTATTCTGTCTATCATACCAGCCTAAATAACAATTCTAAGTGGAACTTGGGAAATATAAGCTATTTCCTCTAATTCAACATGCAGCTTTTATTGAGTATTCACTTTATTTTGCTAAGACTTGAATGTTTGGCTTTGTGTACCAGGAACTGCTGAACTTGAGGACAAAGGAATAAATTAGAGTAAGCAGATGTTTTCAGTGAAACTGTCTAGAATAGCTTTGTTTTGTAAAACAGCTGTGTGGCTGACACTTAAGTCTGAAATCTTGCTGTCTAGGATTTGAGTTCTCTTCCATAAGATTAATGGCTAGTTAATTGTTACTTCTAAATAATAATCTTGCAAAGCAGGTTGTGTTAGCCTAAGAAATGAATGTCACTCTATTACTCCTTCTTTGTAATCAAGGCTATTGCTCATTGTGCTAGTGAGGCAAAAACACAGTTCTGTCAAAACTTAGAAATTTTGATCAAGAGTATTTCAGGAAAATGTAAAAATACCTAAATTTTGTGGCCTGTTTAAAATAACAAGTTTTGTTCCCTTGCTGATTTGCTTTCACTATTGATGTAATAGAAGGAAGAATGCTAGTTTTATTTTGTTAACTTTTCTTCACTAATTTCTATCAAACATAACTTTCAAAATTTGCTTGAGTGATTTATCTCTGCACTGATGTTTAGCATTTTAGCACTGAAGCTTCAGAAACTCTGATTAACCAAAGAAAAGAATGAGGAACTGAGAACATCCATAAACTTGTATTCAGTAGGAAAATGTAATGGTGAAGGAAGCTGAAATTTATTTTTTGTTTTTCGAAAGAACATTTAACTCTGGACTTCTATTTCGTGGAAGTGCTGTTATGATTTTACAGTAATTCTCTTTAAGAAGTTTTATTTCAATCCATGTTGCTGTTCTGAATGCAGCTTGTTTGTACAAACAGGGTCAGACTGCAAAATTCTTTTGGAAAATCTCCTGTTCCTAGATATCAAGTTGAGTCTGCAAGAGTGGCAGATAGAAGATTTTACTAGCTAGTTCAGTGTATTTTATTAAAAATAATTTTAAAAATAAGCACAGGAAAAAGTAATTTATGTGGACTTGACTTAAGAACAGAACTCAGCTGGAGTATTTAGTTAATGTTAACTATTTGAATCTTCAGCTGACCAAAGCTGTCCAGGTGATGCTTCATGGAATAGACAAACAAGATTTTACCCATCTCAGAAAGTTGCCAGCTTAAAGTACTCAGTGTACTGTAGTGCTTATTTAGAAGGAGTTATTAATTTTCTTAGATTTAAAGACAGTGTTAAAGTAATTTAATACAAAATGTGGTTTTGAGATGATGGGTGGCAATTATTTCATGTGAACAAGAAGCTCTTGTAATTTTTCAAATGCTGGGTGGAGAAATTAACAGAGCAGTGAGGCTCAGGTGATGGATTTTGAGGCTGAGAGGTAGTGAGACTTGATCTACAAGCATTGAGTAAAATAGCATCTCTGTTGTAAAACTTGAATACATTTTTCAGTTCTGAGATTTCAACTTCAGACACTTCTCAGATCAGCATTCTGATTGGTGTCCTGTGCCTGTGTACCCAGCAGTAAATTATTCTCTGTGATTCAGCATGTTCTTGATGAAAAGGTTGTAAAGATAAGCACTGGAATTCTCTTTAGTAAGAATTGTTTCTATGACTAAATGTGGTTGAATACCTGAGTTTTCAGTAGCAGGGTTTTACTTTCTGCCTCAATTTATTTCCTGCGATGAAAGAATGAGATGATATCAAAGTATATTTTGTTACTAACATTAGACATGCTCCCAACATGACTAAAGCAAATTTAAGAAGAGTTAAGAAAGTAAGCAACTTTTGAGATGGCTGACTGTTGAGATAGTGCTCTATTTATTAAAGGTATTAATGGTTATCTGTGAAAACAGGTTCTGTTTTTAACCAAGTATTTACTTAGCAGTCAAGTTGAAACTGTAAGACCAACAGCAATAATCTTCACCCAAGTGGATCTTGCGTACCTCAGGAGACTTTTGTGAATTGATTAGTGCCACCTTCTGCTTCTTGTGTTCAACAGCCAGAAAGTCCTTTGTGTTTGAGTTGAATGAATGTGCTTCAAGTCGAATACTGAAGCTAGAGAAGGATAATCAGAGCTTGCAGAACACAATCCAAGAGCTGAGAGATGCCTCCTTGACCTCCAGAGAGAGCAGCCTAAAGTTTGTGGAACTGGAAAAGGAAAATCAGCAGCTTAGCAAAAAGGTAATTTGCTCACAGGAACCAACAGAGCTCGTAGTTTTTTCAAACACAGGGCTGTGCAGCACTCCTGAATGGTGAGAGTTTTCAGGGAGTTCACCCATGATCCCCGTAAGACTGTCCACGATTTTGGTCCCATCTACTTAATTGCATTCTAATGCAATTAAATTCTAATAATTTTATTTAATGCCTTCTGCTTCACTGCCTGTTTATGTGCATCACTGTAAGAAAAAGTGACTGTTCCTGTTAAATTAAAGCTGGTTCTCAGTTCCTGTTTGTCCCTATCAGATTGTACTGTTGATTGTGTCCCTTTCTGTTGTCTCACAACAGTCATTACTGGAATAGGAAGCCATAGTCACATTGAACTGTTTCTGGTTTTTGAAAGTTCAATAATTTTTACATGTAACTCAAATAAATTACACAGGTGAATTCAGAAATTTACAATTCGGCAAAATTGCAGTGGTGATTTTGGATGCTAAATATCTTTCTTGCTGTCCAGAGTCCTGGACCTGCTTTTTCTTGTCCTCTTGGCTGTTACAAATTCTCTAGTGTCTCTCTCTCTGTGCAAACATCTCAGTTCTTTCAATCTTTGTGACAAACATGTAGGTCATCACTTTGGAAATTTACTTACACATATGTGTGTGTTGCACTCTGTTGTTAACTGTGATTACATTTAGCTCAAATGCCAGCTTACTGCTTGGCCTTGTGAAACACACTGCTCAGTTCACCTTCAACTACCTAAGCTTTATTTTTGTCTGACTAGTTACTTGAATCCTCAGTTCTGATGAATTGAGCCAAGTGCTGCTGGGGAAGAAAGATGCTTCCTACTCTAAAGTATAAAACATTTTCATGTTGGATTTTTACACATTCCTACCGTTCATAAATTATGAAGAATATAAGGCCCATTTCTCCTTTTCCCATTACTGCTGTAACCTGTGTGTGTGAGACATTGATGCAATGATTTCAGTTCTGTTTGGCTTGCCTGTGAGCTAGCTGAATCCCTTAAAGGTCAGGGGGAGAAAGCACCTAGATATGAAATGCTGCTTATGGATTCCTAGATTGTAACAAGCCCATTTCTCTGCCAGGGAGAACAGCATCCAGCACTGAATCATTCCATCTTCTGGAGAGATTAATTTGCTAAGTTGATATCAGTTCTGCTTCTTTTCTTTCTTTTGTGAACAAGGAAAACTGCAAAGATTAAGTTCACTCTACTCTTCCCTTTCACACTTCTATTTATGACCTGTTGTGTATAAGCAATTCAATCCTGCTCTAATTTACATGCCTAAAATTGGAGATGGAGGCATAGGAAGCACTCAGCAGATACCTGGGGTGTACAGCAATTTAAGTCACTTGAACAACTGGTCACCCTCTGGCTTTGCCCCAGGCAGATTCCTGAGGGCACCACCTGTTACAGCACTGTATTGGTGCCAACAGTTGTGATTCCCTTCAATTTGAATACAGCAAGGTGTGCCAGGGGAAACAATAGGCAAAGTCTCTGATTTGTTGCAAAATTATTATTACAGTGGGCAGGGGAGAGTGCATGAGCTCTGGAGGATTGTTAAAGTCAAGCCTGTGTAAGTCAGAGAACAAGAGATAAAGAAGTATTTTTCTCAAATGTTTTATGTCTTTGGGGTTGTTTTGGTAACTTTCCTGAGATATCTGTAGTAAAATCTTGTCTCCCTAAAGCCGTTTAGCTGAGCTGAGATTTCATCCACTGAGACTTTCAAAAATTGTTGTTTGAATATGCTTGTTTATCTGCTGATCTAGTTGGTGGGATCATGTAGCTGAAACAAGATTATTCAGGAAGTAAAAGAGGAGATGCTATAAAGGAAAAGTTATGTACATTTTTTTCCCTTTCTTTCAAGGTTTTCAGGGGAGGTAGTAGTAGAAAACCCTCCTTCTAGGTGCACTCAAGTACTAGCTGTCCAAGTACCTGTCTGTTGTCTGTGCCTTTCTGACTTACTGAAAAGATCTGTGAACAGTAGTGTCTTACTTGCCTCCAGTTTTCTGGGAAGTGCAGATAAGATCAGCTGTTTTTGAACTACTGAGTTTGTTGCAGCTTTCTCTGAACAGCTCCTTTGACACCAGTGAACCTCCACATGGCTACATTTCTGACTGCTGAGCCCTCCTTATCTCCAATCTGGGCAGACCCTGCTTGTTTAAACACTTCCTGTAATGAGGGGCATGTTGACACAGGCAGAGCCCAGCCTCCAGCTATTTCCCACTTGTAAGAATTAGGTTTAATACCCCTCTCATTGACATTTTCACAGTTGGCAGAGTTGATAATAGCAAAACAAAAATGAGCTGATACTTGTGTAGAGCTGTAGGTGCTCACAGTACTTTGTAAGCTTAAAAAGGAATTATTTCCTGACTTGGGGAGTATAGTTCCCAGAACCTCTTGGCTCTACGTACTGAAGAGCTACTGCTTTTCTGTTCTTCATGCATTACAAGTACAGCTTTCAAAATGAATAAGTAAGAAAACTTTGTTGTAGGACTGGAGCCTTATTCATAAATCTTTCGAATACAGTATTGTCACCTGCTGGGGAAAAGAGGGCCAACAGAAGACAGGGAGTAGGAGTGTAAACTTGGTCACTCCAGTGCTTTAGTGTTTTTCCTCTGTTCCTGTTTTAGGTTGATGTTTTGGTCTTATAGTGCTGTTGCTCACTGAAGTGTCTCAATAACTCTGCACTCACTGGTAGAGTAAGACCATCAGTGATGGAGAGGGCAGGAGGAGGCAAGTCCTTCAGGAAGGGAAGCACCAGAAACTTAATCACTATTGACAGGAGCACAACAGGGCATTCAGCAGGCAGGTGAACTAAGCATTTCTTACTGCTGTGCCTTCCTTATATGCTCTGATCTTTAAAGGTATGCAGAAGATTCTTAGCACTGTGAGAAGAGCAAGACAGTCCATTTCCTCCTCTGAGACTGGTAACTGCAGGAGGGAGGGATTTTGTCTTTCAGCCATAGTCCCTGTCTCATTTCTCTCTGGTCTTCAAAATTACTTAAAAAGTGCACATAGTCCTTGTGTCGAGCTGTGGTTGATGTGCTTTGGTGTGTTCTCTTCACACAGATTGAGAAGTTGCAAAATCAAATTGAAAAAGAGAAGCAAAGCAATCAAGATTTGGAAACCTTGAGTGAGGAGCTGATAAAAGATAAAGAGCAGCTACAAGTTGTCATGGAGACTCTAAAAGCCGACAAAGACAGACAGGTGAGAACTTCTCAAATGTAATATAGCAACGTGTGCTCAGTAATGGTAATTCAGGGATGCCATTTAGAGCATCTGGTTCTCTCAGGGAGATAAAGCAATTTGAGAGCTATTAAGTGCAGGTTGAACTTGTTCAAATCGAGGTTAAAAGCTTCTTCAAGTGTAAAAGCCCAGTATGTTTTGCTGATTCCTGCTCTTGTTACCATAAGGGAATCTTCAGGCTACTATATTAACAGACATTTCCCCTTGAGGGAAAAAAGCCCTTGGATCTTACTGAGTGGAATACCAACTGGTTTTAGGATGTGCAAATAAATCCCCACTTTGTTGCTGAAGATTGGTCTTCCACCACCTGTGTGTCATGACCGGTTTGGTTGAACTTCTTTAGCCACCCAGCCTTTTTTGCTCTGTTTAAAGGAGATGCTGAGGAAGTACTTATGTCTTCTGGATTGACATGTTAATTGCCCTTCAGCTTTTACCACTGTGCAGTGTGCATGTGCAATGCCTGAAAACTCTTATTACAAGTTTGTGCAGGTGTCATTTGTACTAATTTAACAAATGAAAAGAATACAGACACAGATCATTAGAGACTGGTCTGAATATTCTCAACCTGTATTAAAATTTACTCTTAAGTTTTTGTGAGGTGAAAGTTAAAAAGCAAAACGTCTTATTTGTGTAGTTCTTTTCATCTTGAAGGATTTTTACCCAGACTTCTCCCTGGGAAACTGCTCTTTACCAACAAAGTCTTACATTTTAGTTAGAACAAACACAGAGTCTTTGTGGCAGGAATTAATAGATGGTTTGAAGGTAGGGCAGAAAGTAAAACTAGAAATATTCCCAAATGTTAAAAAAAAAACAGGTTTTGATTTTGTCAGGTCTAGGCCCTTTTGATTTCTGTGGATGTTGTCTAGTGTAGGAATGAAATGCAAATTGCAGTCTAAATTACAATTACATCAGTTGAAATTTGACCAGTGGGATAAGTGTACTGTCCTTACAGAAGTGGGTCTTTAATGACATCTGTAACTGCTCTACATTTTCAAGTATTCTGAGGTTCCTGGCACCTTACCAAAGATAATTTCAGTCTTCAGATCCCAAAGATGAAGGTAAACCTAGACAGAAAGATACCCTCTATTAAGAATGATTAGTAACAAAGCATCTTCCCCAAGGTATTCTCTGAAGGTCCTCTGTCTGCTTTCTCCTTCCACCCCAGCCTTCTTGGATGGTAGCAGGAATGTAGCACAGTTTTTAATTTATTAAAATCATGAGTTACCAGAGGAAACAATTTTTTCAATAATTTGGGTTCTTGGTTATAGTCAGTTCGCTGAGAAATTTGTCTTGGATTAAATGGATATGGTTTTGTTAACAATCATCTCTCTGCTTTAGGACTAATTTGTACCACATTTGTAGGGTAGATGAATAACATTTGCACAACTGTTTATGTAGATAAAGGACCTTAAACAAGAAAATGATCACCTTAATCAAGTTGTCTTATCCTTGAGACAAAGATCACAAGTGAGTAGTGAGGCAAGAGTGAAAGATATTGAAAAAGAGAACAGAATCCTTCATGAAACGGTAACCGAGACAAGTAGCAAACTGAGCAAGCTGGAATTTGAGAAGAAACAATTGCAAAAGGATTTTGATCAGGTTAGAGAAAAAGTGGAAAGAGTGGAAGAAATGGAAAAAGAGCTCCACCGGCTGGAGAGGGAGAATGAACAGCTCACAAAAAAGGCAGCAGTGATGAAAATAGTGACAGAAAAAGTGGAAGTTCTTGAGCAAGAGAATGGCGATCTGGAAGTGGAAAACAGGAAACTAAGAAAATCATTGGACACATTACAAAATATTTCCATCCGGCTTGGTGACCTGGAAAGGGACAACAAGCAATTGGATGAAGAAAATCTGGAGCTTAGAAGAGTGGTAGAGACCATGAGATTTACCAGCACAAAAATGGCACAAATAGAAGCAGAAAATAAAGATTTGGAGAGGGAGAAAGAGGACTTAAGAAAGAATGTGGAAATGTTAAAAGCAATGAACAAGAAATCAGAGAGACTGGAGCTAAGTTATCAGAGTATCAATTCTGAAAACCAGAGACTTCAGCAAATTGTGGACAACAGCAGTAAAAAGATCCAGGAATTAGAAAAAGAAGTTCAAGGAATGGAGAGTGAAAATCAGGTCCTCCAGAGGAACCTTGAAGAGCTAAAGGTTTCTGCCAAACGGCTAGAGAGGTTAGAAAAGGAAAACAAAGCCCTAGAACAAGCAGTGTCTCAGCTAGAAAAAGACAAAAAAATGCTAGAGAAAGAAACGAAACGGCTTTGGCAGCAAGTGGAGCTGAAAGATGCTATTTTGGATGACAGTACAGTCAAGCTGGCAGTTGCTGAGAAGGAAAACAAGACACTAGAGAAGGAAATTGCTCGATTCAGAGATTCATCTAGTAAACTGAAAGAGTTTGAAAAGGACAATAAAGACCTCCTAAAGCAAGTTACAATTGATAAGAGAACACTAGCTACACTGAGAGAGGTAAGCAAAACAATTCTACTGGGGTGTATGCTGCTTTTTTTTCCCAGCTCATTGAAGTACTAAAGGGATATATCTTTTCCACAGGAGATCTTCACAGCCTTAACAACAGTCACTGGCAAGTGTTGCCTTGGAAAGTGGAACATGCCAAGAACTGCACTTGGTGCAGTTGTGCAGTATTCCACTTTGTGTCCACAATACAAAGTCTCAAAATAATGTCTTTTTTTCATGCAGAATAAAATTTTAAAACGGCTGTGTGGTGCCTGTTAACCAAAGACTTTGATACCTTCTCTAACTATGATCACAAAATTGTTTGCTAACTTGAGAATTCCAAAAGGGAAGATTGACTCTCAGGTCTAGAAATTTCTAGCACTTGCTGAGGCCACATTGACATCCATGTTCTGAAAGAGACTAAACCATCCCAAATGACCAATCTAAACCAGCTGCACCAAGATTTTGCTTTTCAGCTACCTTGCAGCATCTTCCCCCAAATACTTCCCTGCTGAGTGAGAGCATGCTGAGCAGCAGTGATCTCTCCCTTTGCCAAGCATTAGGACACTGGCAATCTAAGCTGTGTGTGCTAGAAGCTGACACTCTTATAAGTGGCCTATGAGCAGATTCAGATTATTGCAACTTGTTCTCATTGCCTGTCTCGGCTGCTGTTGTCCTGCCAGAAATAGGATTTCCTGTGCAGGAGCATTAAAAGGAAAAAGGGTTGTGCTATAGTAGCTCAGTGAAATAGATAGGTTTAGCAAGATTAATACAGTAAGCAGTCACTTACTTCAATATTTAGTTTTATTTCAATTTTTGAAGCATTAGTGTAATTTTGAGGAGGAGATAAACTGTCAGAAATACCTTGACACAGTCCCAAGTTATGTTTCTATCCAACTTTCCTTAAAAATTAATAAAATAATATAATTTCTAAGAGAGTACCTTTATAATCTTGCCATTCTCAGACTTTTGCAGATTTCCAGTAGTGCAGAGACCATACAGTAACCCATCTTCTTTTCCTTAGTTACTTTCTATAGATCCTGCACAAGAAGTTCATGGATTTTGAAGGGACCTCTTTACAGAGCACTGAACTGACACTGACCTTAATCATATGTTATTTTACCTTGCTCTGCGAATGAATTCATGGCTAAATTCATGATGTCAGAGGACTATTGAATACCTGCAGTTTAACAAAGTATTTTTATAAAATTTTATTCTTGCTTCTGTTTGATATTCAGGATAATTTTCTTTTTTATGCTAAGTTTTTCAGTAGCTTTTTTGTTCTTTCTTCATGTGTTGTTTAAGAAGACTTTTAGCAGAAATACAAGCAATGTAGATCTCTATGGTGCATTCGTATTTCAGAGAATTTTAAGTGGTAGGGATCTTCACACTTAGCTGTGCACCAAAAATAATTTGTCCTTTTTAGAAATGCAAGCTGGCACTATGTCTCCCCAGGCCATTTCCACACAGACCACTTGACTGGCACAGCAGCAAAGCATTGTTCCAATATACCTTCTGGTATATTCCTCACTGGGTTCTGCTTTAGTTTCTTCCCAAAGAAACCTGAATTTAACCAGGCTGCATCAGTAGGTATCAGAATAAGTGACCAAGCTCTCGTGTCCAGAGCTGTCCTGTTTCTTATGCTACAATGTAGTTACACTTCTGAAATCTAGGCCAGTAATTTACTGTATGTCAGAAACTCAGAATGTTACTCACTATTGACCCTGTTACCAAGATCCTTGGTAATAACATCATAGCCATAACACCTCAGGAGACTTCCATACTGAAGCCCTGTTGCTCCTCCGTGTGTGTGCCACTGCTGGCAGGGCTTTTTGTCCTAGCTGAGAGGTGGGAACTCCCTCTGCTGGTGTCCCCTGTGTGGCACAGAGATGGGGTGGTGTCTCCTGGCCTGCACATTCCCTCCTTCTGCAGGCAGGCACAAAGCCAGTGTTGGCAGAAGTCGTTCAGTACAGTTAGTGAGACAAAGGCCAAAAGAAGCATTCTGCAGGTTTATTCAAGTGACATGTAAATAAAACCAGTAAGTTTAATTCTGCAGTCAGCTGTCATTGAAGAAGAATTTTAGTTGGCCTATTTGAAACTAGGAAAATTAATTATCCAATTAATTTTTCAGTGCTCTTTAAAAAAGTGTGTAGTGCTGGATAATTACAACCACCCTTTGCATAGCAATTAATCATGTTAATGCTGTTTCAGGATTTGGTCTTGGAGAAGCTGAAGAGTCAGAAGTTGTCTAGTGAGCTGGACAAACTGAGCCAGGAACTGGAGAAGATGGGATTGAACAAAGAGCTGCTGCTGGAGGATGATAATGGCAATGATGACACGTAAGGAAACTGAGCTTTTCGAGTAATTCATTTGATTCAGCCTAACTGAAGCCCTTTGCCTTCCTTCTTGGTTCTCATTTGCCTCCTTGCCATTACCCTTAACAGTTTTGGACATAAACCACATTTTTCTAAGGCAAGCTTGGCAGCATACTCTTTAAGTTTTGCAAAACATTTTCTTGGGTGGAAGGAAGAAATGCCACTTTCTCTCTCCATGCTAGCAGTGTTACTACAGTTCCTCTGTACTCCCCAGCAGTGTAGTGGGTAGCTATTTCAGTGTGTATTTCAATTTGTGTTCTCTTTAACAAGGGAGAATAGTGTCTATTAAACAGTGTCTGTTATTACTTCACATAATTGGTGATCCAGATACTTGTTAATATAAACATAGATGTTGCCAAAGAAATAGCTGACGGCAAGGAATTCCTCTGTAAGTCCTACAGTAATGAACACAGAAAATCCCAGCAACCTGTGTGTGTATTGGTTTCTTGGTAAGACTTACTTAGAGAAACCTACCCATCTTGTAGAAAGATCTTCCTCCTTGTCAAGAATGTACAAAGAAGCCATAAGAAGAGTTTTCTGTAGTGTAATTATGGGAAAAAGAGAGAAACTTATTTTCTTTCAGGTTATGTAACTCTTTGATAATTCTGTAGAACCATTCTGGTTCTATTACAACTGATTGGATTTTCCGTAAGTGAATTCCCCAGCTATAATCTATCAGTAGCAATCTGCAGCAGTAGAGGAAATCATTTTCCTGAAGAAGCAAGCATGTATAATTTAACATGTAGTGAGATTGGGAACGGGTTAAGGTGGCTCATATCCTAGTGGCAGATATTGGAAAGCTATTACCTTACTTTTCAGAAAATACAAGGTTCTGGAAAGCAAAACTGAATCAGCACTAAAATCTACTCTAACTGTGAAAGAAGAAAAGATTGCAATGCTGGAAGCTCAAGTGAAAGACTTTCTGAACTTGAACCAGCAACTACAGAATGATCTAAATATGGTAAGAGCTTAAGTGGATTTTAATTTTTCACATTGCATTTCTGCACATTCAAGGATTTTTTGGTTTGAGGTTTGATTTTTTTTTTCTAAGAACAGACTGGTTCTTCTCCCTATGCACATCCTTCCCAAGAACCTTTTTTCACTCAGTTGCCTTTTTTTTTGTGCCTTTCCATGTAAAGACACAAAATTAATAAAAATTGTGCTAGGTGCACATGACGGGGGGGGGTGTTCTCTTTGTATATCTGTTTTCCCATGTTTTTCTGCCTTGTTTTCAGTTTCTATGTTTTTCTACCTTGTTTAGTGGAAACTTAGGCTGAGGAAGACTGCAGTTGAAACATCTCACCTAAGAACAGCCTGATTGTTAGGTGACAGTGAGCTTGAGTTTAAAGGCACCTGACTGGAGGCCAAGAGATGTAGAATCTTCCACCTGTGTCTTAGCTTCCCTGTCTGTGAAGTGGGGTACTAGTAGTTGAATCTTTGAAAGTCTGTACAGTGCAAGAGAAGAGTGACATATACCATCATTATTAATGCATTATTCCAGTTCTCTCAGTGTTGAAGCTTGTTTCTTGTTGACTATCTAGGTCAAGAAGAACTTTGATGCACTTCAGCAGACTCAGCAGGATGGGCAGTATGCTCAGAAGTCACTGAGGAATTCAGCAGAGAAGCTCATTCCCAAGCAGCAAAGGAATGAGAAACTGGAAACGGGGCACCAAGATGCTACCACAGAGCTGCTGAAACTGAAGGATAGGGCCATTGAACTGGAAAGGAATGTAAGCCTTCTACTATTTCTTCTTAGCTCACAGACTTCTCTTGTGTTCTTGAGTGGGTTGGTGGAAACTGGATTTTTGAGCTGAAAGGAATCTGGTAGGTTTTCTGGAGCACTCAAGTCTACCAGATTCCTTGGGTGTCTCTTAGGACTGCATGGGCTTAAGTGCTTCATGTGTCTTATGTCCGTCTTGTCCCATCTTTGCAGGGATTAATCCTGTGTGTGACATCTGTCCTACCTTCATTTAATGCTGCAAAGAGGTTTTTTTATGCCTTTGTTGCAGAGTGATCATCACTTACTGTTTCTCGATCTTTGATAGGACTCCAGATGATCAAGTCAGCTGTTTCTTTTCTTCCTGTCACCCCTTCAATGCCATTTCCCTTTCAGAATGCAGCCCTGCATACTGAGAACCAGCTGCTTAAGGACCAGCTGAAGCATTTGGAAACACAGAATGTCTCCTTCAACAATCAGATCCTGACACTACAAAAGCAAAATGTCTTCCTTCAGGAACATAACACTGCCCTGCAGACACAGACAGCCAAACTCCAGGTCAGGACATCCTTGTGCTCCTGTTCCAGGAGGTTGGATTTGATTACAGTAGTGTGGAGATGATGACAGCTAATAATGAAATGTTTGTTTGGTAGGCTGATGTAATGATGGGAAGATGATGCCCAGGAGGTGGAGTTTAGTTTGAGATCTGAATTTCTCCAGGCTAGAAGGGAAATTGGGTCTGTAGCTAACATTTAGTAGCTACCTTAAGCAGGAAGGTGGTTATTTAGAGAAAACTAATTAAAATTAATATAGCAAAATCCAGATGTGTTATTTCCAAAGCTACACTTCTGAAGTAAAAAGTGCTTTGCTCTGCTTTTTTGTGTTAATGTGAAAGAGCTCGGCGGAAATGGAAAGAAGACACAAGTCAATTCCCCATAGACATTGTAGCAATGAGTTCTAATCACAGTTTTTAGGCTTTCAGACAAAATGTCAAAGTTGCCAGTGGAAAAAATACTCTTAAAAATTACTTGACTTAAAAAAATACTTTGAGAAAGAGACCAGTTTCGAAGAACAATATTGGATCATCTCTCTCCTTCTTGCGTGGCTGTCACTTTTCAAGCTGTTCTTCTTACATATTCAAAATCGATTTTCTTTTGTTCTTGTTAATTATTTCCCATCTGTAATTGACTTGTATTAGCAACATATAAAATCAGTGCACCATCTCTCTACTGAAAACAGACTTGTTAGGAGTACTGCTCACATATACAGTGTTAGGAGTATCATCCACATACACAGTGGTGCAGTTAATATTTTTGAGTTTGAGTGAACCTGAGTTTCATTACTTGTGCACAAATATGGGGTAATTTTTGACTCTGATCATGATTGTCAGAGCTGCAGTTGACTTGTGAGTATTCCAGATCATCTTGGTCTTCAGGCTCAAGAGCTGGTGGCAAAACAGTGTTTTTTTCAGTTGGGAGGTTATCGTGATAATTTTCATACTACTGGTAGCATAGCTTTATGTGGTGCATGCTACCAGCAGTAATACCAAAATGATGCCAAATTATACATAGATGTCTTAAGTTGGCAAGACAGTGTAGGCATTCTTGCCTAACTCTCTATGGATGTAAGGTGCTACAAAATGTTTGTTGTATGTACCAGTAGATGTGAATCAGTAATACTTACTTTTTATTTTGAAACTTTAGGTAGAAAATTCAACTCTCAGCTCCCAGAGTGCTTCATTGACAGCCCAGAATGCTTTGCTCCAAAATCAGCAGACAGCCAAAGAGAATGAGAATGAAAATCTACTGAAACAGAAGGAGCAGCTGAAAGCTGAATATGAGTCATTGCTTCAGGACCATGAACACCTTGCCTCACTGCATGAACGGCAATCTGCAGAGTATGAAAGGCTAATAAATCAGCACAGCTGCCTGAAAACATTACACAAAACCCTGGATCTGGAGCACAAAGGTCTGCGTGAGAGGTACGCTCATTGCTCAGGGGTGCAGTGTAGCAACAACATGCCTATGTTACAGTTTTAGCCTTAAATGTTGTCTCCAAATACAAACAGAACTTAGAGTTGTTGCCCTGAAAAATTGCCTAGTCATTCTTGTCATTAGGACATTAGATGAAAATATTTGCAAAATTCTAGGTTTTATATCTAAAGGTACAGAACAGAAGTGACTGATATTTAGCAAACATGGGCTTGGATCTCGGGGATGCTTTGTCAGAAGTAGCTTAAATGCTTCTACTACATTTAAGGATTTGTGCTATAACAACATACAGCTTTAAAAACATTCTCCAGTTCTACTGTGTGGAGTCTCTCTTCTAACCATAAAGTCTGCAGGTCACCTATATGTGAGTAGTGTGTATCTTGAGAAATTTCAATAACTGAACCTCGTGGCATCTGTGTCATGTCAAAGGAGGCTCTCTGAAGGAAGCTATATTGACTTATGAGATAATGATGTATTATTCATTTTCTTGTAGTTCTCATAATCTAAAGCTTTGGCTTCAGGCCCTTCAGTTCAATTAGGCAATCAGTAAACTGTTGATTGTTTAGTCTCTAATCACTGTCATTTTCTGACAATTGTGCTTCGATTGAGCAATATATATAATGTACTACTACAAAAATGCTGCTCTGCCTACCTCTCAAACTTACAGTTTTCAGTGATTTTCCTCAGCACTTGTATTTAGGTTTTATTTCTGTGCAAGATCATGAGTTGGATTCAGAACAACTCAGTGGTGATCCTTGATGGTTGACTGAAAACTGGTGCTTTTCTTTCCCAAAGACTGAGGAGCTGGCAAATACAATGTGTGGTAGATTTTTATAAAGTACAGAAGTAAACTATTGTGATTAAAATATCCACTGGGGCGGTGTGACAGGACAGCTGCTCGGGCTGTCTACTAAATGAGCTGTAAGTGATTACACAGACACTGTTCCTGCTTACCAAGTCATTCACAGACTGATTAATGGTTCTCATTGATTCAGGCTTTGCTTGAGATTACTACACTGCAGTGTGTTAAGGCAGTTTGCTGTGTTCTTTCTTTGCTTGATGAGTACCAAACACTAAGCAGCACTAGCCTAAGGAAAAAGTGTTTTTCAAAGAACAGGTTATCTATAGAGGTAAGTGCTCACATCACTGTAATCATTAACAGTTTGGACTCTCTTTCTGAGGTGTGACTCCTAGTGAGAGGTGTTGCAGGGGAGCAGATGGTGGCCTTCTCTATATTCAAAACAGATTGAGTTTGGCAGTTTTAAATGTGCAGTATTGTCCTCAGCAGATCAGTCTTAAAAGATGCTTATCAAGGTGATTTGTCCAAGGACTCCATTTGGCTGTCAAGAAAAAAGCCACAAGCTACTTTTTTAGTGCATGTTCTCCTGTTTTAGTTTTGTTCTCCCTCCATCATGTTCTGCTGAGGGAACAGAAGGGAGAAAGAGTAGCATAAGAAAAGTTTTCTTACACCTCCTTTTTTTAACTGAGGTATTTAACTAAGATGGAATATTTCACTTTCAAATTCGGCTGAAATGCACCACCTGCTATGTTTTTGCCAGAGCAGCTCAGTGCAACCAAGATGTTTTCTTGTGTGGTTTTTAGTCGATGGGTTTTACATGTCACAACTCCAAGGTGATTGTTTTTCCTCAGCTGGTAACAGCACTGTAATCATAGTTCTGTTGCTTAAGGCAGGATTACACTTCCACACAAACCTATGACTGCAGCTTGTCTAATCTACAGCAACTTTAGTTAGCTTGTGCAAGTCCAACAACATGTACAGCCAAGGTCCTAAAGGTTTGTGTTGTTCACTCTGCTGCGTTCTAACCACAGAATATTTTCTGCACCTGAGCAAACTTCATTAAACCTCTTTTGGTTCAGTCTGCACAGTATTAACACTGCAGTGGGGATATAATAATGGGTTGTGTGTAACTGCAGTGAAATGGCCTGTCATAGCCCAGGAAACCACAGATGTGTGGGTTTGGCTTAGCAAGAAGAAGAGAGTTAGTATGTTAGGGTCATTGGCCATTAATAGCAATTTTTTGACTTTGTGATATCTGGCTGACCATCTCAGTGAACACAGAGAGGCTGGCTTCTCCTGCATTTTTAAAATTGCTTTGCATATTGCATGTTACTAAGGGAAAGTAATAACCTCATAGCTACAGTTGATTAACAGAACCCTGAGCATTTATTTGTGGCATTTCTTTGACACTGGAAAAAGAATCCCTGCTTTGTAGGGTTACGTATTGCAGGGAGTTGTATTATTATGTTACCAGTGCTGCCTGTTAATTATTTTTTCTGGGTTCCTTTTACCACACTTTTTGTCATAGCTGAGCATTTTCAAAGTTGTCTCAGCCACAAATACCTACCCATAGTATTTCTCCTCAAAAAGTATTTCTTCTCAAAAGAAAGAATAAAAGCCAAAAGGAGTAAAGAGGACTACATTTGTTCACTCCTAGGAATGGATTGTGTCAGAGCCAAAATGGATTCTATATGCGTGTACAAGAAAATCTTTTTAAAACCCTTCTGTCCAAGAGCCTGATGCTTTAAAAAGTGAAATGAATATGAGTGTTGAATAGTCTACAGGAAGAGTAACCTGGTCCCTAGTGGTAGAGCTTGTCAGGTTGCACAAATTGTGCTCAATTTGTAGACTCCAGGCTGAATCTCCACTACAAGAAGATTTTGCCTGAGGATTTCATTAGGGCTCCCAACATGAACAATCATTTCCATTTTTACAGACAGTCTCCCCTTTCTTTCCTTTCACATAACAGCTAGGAGAGCTGCTGTGGTCTACCTCAGGCTCAATGTGGCAGCCTGTGGTGCTAGGCCTGGCTGGTAACACTGGACCAGTATTCTACTTTTCCTTGAGGAGGCTTCTTTAAAACATAGAGGGCTTGGAGAAAAATGAAGAGTGGCCCTATCATACAGAGGCAGCAAAAGAATTTACAGCACAGTTTCTGCAGAGACAGCCATGGTAATCTCTGCCAAGGGACTGACTGGAGTTTGTCTTCTCAGATTCTGCATTGGCACACAGTCTGTCCAAATGCTCCTTGGAGCTGGATGTGAAACCTTCCTCTGCTTTCAGGTTCTTCCATTTATTGTACACATTGAATTTGAAATGTCCCAGAGCTGAATGGAGCAAGAAAACAAGTAAATAAGGTTAATTAAACTCTACTGCTGTTTCTGGGAATGAGTAGCATAAAGCAGCTTTTGTCTGGGAGACAGGTACTTTCCTGTGTGCCCCTTCAATGGACTAGAATTTGGGACAGGCTGTAATTTGACTCTGGGATGAATGGAATGGTAGCCTGAAAGAAAAACAAGTTGGCAGGAGTCAGTGTATTTGGTGCTGTCTGCTGGTTTTGGTTTTGTTTTGAAGTTTTCATGACTGCAGAATAACTGTGCTTGCCATTCATCTCTGCTGGCATGAGAGTTGCAGAAAGATGATGCTTGTTCTCTTTAGCTTTTTAAGCAATGCTGCATCTTCCACCTAGATTCTGTTCTAAAATTACTTGGAAGAATATTTCTCCATTATTGACACAGATGTGTCTGACAGTTTCGGGCAATACCCTTTTATTACAGTGACCAAAAAGTGTACTGATGACTTTGGACATAGACTGCACCAGTGGCCCCCGTGGCCTCTGCTGGTGTGTATGGGCACAGATTCTGACAGAAGCCATCAGAGCGGGGAAAAAACAGCAAGCTCTGGTAACACCTTGCTGCCTTGTGATTTCAGTCCACCTTGTTCTTCTCAGCATTTCCTGAATGCAAGTGGTGTAGAAACTCAGGGAGGCTGAACCTGCTGAATCCATGCCTGTGCTAAATATCAGGGGAGTTGTTCCACATCTCAGTTACTTAAGCATTGCAGAGATCAAAAATAAAGACACAGTTGATGGCATCAGCCTTTTCTCTCCCCCCATCTTCCTGCCCTGAATGGTTTATGCACAGGTTGTATAAACCAATTAATACTGGAAGTCTGGATGTGAACACTGGTTTTGCTCTTGATGTTTTCACTACTGAACAATAGAGCAGCTCAAGCAGGTGAATCAAGCTCTGCTTGAACGTGTTTTGCTGTCAACTCACTGATACCTCATCATCCATCTGCAATATGCAGGAGATATGTAGGATGCTATTACCTCTGCATATAACCTAATATGCATTAGGTGGTTACCTAACAAACTCTTGCTCATTGCACTGCTTTCCTGTTGCTTTTTGGGAGTTGCATTCTAGTCAGGTTCTTGACTCTTGCCACTGTCAATTATTTGTGACTGGGATTTTGGTTTAGTGGTGCAGTTTCCATTCATTTTGCAGAATCTCACGCTTTTGCTAAATGACCAGAATCTGAAATTGAGGTTAAGAGTCTGGCAATTGTGTTTCAATTTCCTTAAAAAAATACTTTTCTTTTTCTTTTTTTTCCCCTGAAGTCTTTTCTGCTGATTTGTATACTAACCTGAATTTTCATGTATAGTGTTGAATTCTTCAGCTTTGGTAGAAGTTCATCAACATAAATGTGGATGAAATAAATAAAGCTGGAAAAGAAGATGCTTTCTGATCATTGTGGTATTATGTATTAAAATATTAACCCAGAGGAAGAAAAATGTTTAAATTAAAGCTGAGCGAATGCTATTCCTCCTTTTGCAGATACAACAGTTTAACGAAACACAAAGCTGAATTGGAAGAGTTGGAATTAGTTTTAAAAACTGAGAGAGAAGTTTTGCAACAAGAGAAAAGATCAAATGCAATAACCACTGGGGAAAATCAGAAGCTGAGGGAGGAACTGGAGAGGTATGGTTCCTTTGCTAAATTGTTATATATATCTCAATTAAAAGTCAATTACGCAAAACATGGATGTGTTGCTTTAGCTCTGAAGTACCTTCATATAACATGTCTGTTCTTTTTGCTCTATTTTGGTATTGTTAATTTGGTAATTTTAGTTAAAGATTGTCAGCTTCATGAGTACCGTCAACTGACACTGTTATTTGGTGCTTCAGACCTGGGACCATTGCTCATGCAAAATAAACTTTCACATCTAGTTGGTTCAGTTCACAAGCATTTTCTGCAATGAATTGTTTCCAAGCACTTGCCTTTAGGCAGAGCTACAAATGCCCTACACACCAAATTATACTGTGGTTTTTCCCCTTGAGGAGCACTGGTTTAAGGTTTTTATACAATATGATTTTAGCTCTAGGAGTTTATTTTCTGTGGTCCAGAGAAAACTGCCATTCTTGTCATTAAAAACATTCTTAGAAACTCTTGATCAGTGGGTAGCTGTTCACTTACGGCTTTTTGAGAGCCACACCCAAAAACCTTCCTATAGCCTTGTTCATACTACAAAGGTGTTTTGAGAATCTGTTTGGTGCAAATAAGGGCCCAGACCACATCAAGCTGAAGCAATGTCAGGTTGAATCATATTTTAAAATAACATTTTAAGATGAGCTACAGTTGTACAAGTGTACTTTAGAAGAGTGAAGAGCTCTCCAGAGGTTTTTTCAAGTTTGCTTTTCCTAATTCATTTTCTCAGGGACAAAAATACTGCATAATGTTGATTGCAGGGGTGGCCGAGAGCCAGGCTGGTCTGTTAGTAGGTATAGAACTTAATCTGTTTATTTAGTTATTTAATGTTATGACTTCATAATTTGTAGACATTTTTAGAATTACATAAAAGTGTAAAAGAATGCTACAGTATCTTATTACCACACTACAGTGTTTCACACTTCAGGACACTTAAATGCTCATATTTCATGCCTCAGGATAAAAAAAAAAAGTGAGTTTTCTTTATTTGTGCCAAATAGAGCTGCCTTTATAGCCAAATGCTCTTAAATACATTGCGCCTCAGAAATTTGTGGTGTGTTTCTTACATATTGAAGAAATAGCAATTTTATTTTCCATGTGTTTTCATTTCAGTTCTTTTGCAGATTGGAAACTTTTTATAATGTTAACACTACTTCTTAATAACATTTTATTAAATGCTTAGAATAAAAATGCTTAGGAGTTACTCTTTGGAACTATGCTTGATTTAGTGAGAGCTGCAAACTGATGGTGTGGTCTTTGAATGTGAGGTTATTTCTGTAAAGTGTCCTTCAGAGGCCTGCTGTCTTCTTTGTTTTTAGGGTGAATTTCTTGCACAACCAGCTAAAGGCAGAGTATGAAGGGCTGCATTCACACACTAAAGAGCTGAAAACTTCTTTGAACAACTCTCAGCTGGAGTTGAATCGTTGGCAAGCTCGCTATGATGAGCTGAAAGAACAGCACCGGTCCATGGAGATATCTCTGACCAAGCTGGAAAACCACTGTGAGGTAAGTAGCTGTAGATACCCAGGTACTGCTTCTTTTGGGTTAGAGAGGTGCCATTCATTGTGTGAAGCTTTTGACATGCTGTATATAGAAGGTCAAGCTATGTAACAACAGCCCCATACAGCTTGAACTATATAGATTTATATCTTAGGTTGCCATGCTACTGTGTTATCTTGATTATGGTGCACTCCAGGGAACCAGAAGCAGAGGAGAAATTAATTTGTCTTGTTCAATAGCTCCTGTCCCGTCTAAAGGGAAATCTGGAAGAAGAAAACCATCATCTCCTGAGTCAGGTTCAGATGCTGAGCCAGCAGAATCAGATGTTATTGGAGCAGAACATGGAGAACAAGGAGCAATATCATGAAGAACAGAAACAGTACATGTAAGAAAAAAAGAGATTTGAATTTGAAACCTAAAAAAGTAATCTAGACAAATGCAGAATACAAATTATCTATCAGAAGAGCAGGAAGTGAAATGATGGAATGCTAAACTCAGTAGTACTTCTCAAAGAAGAGGAGACTGGGAAAGGGTTTTAAGATTTTGGAAAACAGCTAAGTTGCAACAAAAATTTAGTCCTATGAGAGTAATTTTATATTTAGGTTCCTGAAGAACAGAAAATTTTGTACTCCTCTTGATTTTTTTCCTTTGCATTTCAAGCTTTGATGTAGTTTTTAAGGATAGGGACATCTACATACATTGCTGTGTCCTTCATGCACAGGTTGACACGCTGAAGTGTGAGATACCCTGTTTAAAGATACTGTGCGTTTACAAAGAATCCTGCTTTCACTGCAGTGAATTTCTCTTATAGGTATGAAAGAAGGAAGAAAAATGTTCTTAATCCCAAGAATTTTAGTTTAAACACATCAGGACGATGTGGGAGTTACTGAGTTGAGTTTTATACCAGTACTGGCTTATAGGGTTGAAGTGTTAGAAATTGTTTACTGAAATAGGCTGAATACAGTTCAGATGTTCTCTGATCTGTTTATCCTGCTGTCTGTTCTATGATGGAGGTATATTTGCCTTACTACTTGAATGAAAATAAGATTTGCCAACTTCCACTGTCTAGGTTAACAAAATAATCAGTAAAAAATATAGTTTGTCTTAACACTCACCAAACTCTGCCTGAGATATTAGTTAGTAATCTTGCACTACCATCTACTGTTGTTCTTTCACCTTTCATGCTTTATTGCACAAAAGTCACCCATCAGCATGGTTGGTTGGCTTTTGCATTTGCTCTCTCCAAACAGACTGTAAATCATGAAGGTTCAGGATAGGAAGATATTTCAGTCTCTTTCTCCTCTTGGTGGCTTTTGGTCTTCAGTTTTTTGATTATGCTTATAATTTCATAGAGATGACTCAGAATATGCTTTCCCCCCTTACAGTGATGAATTGAATGCCTTAAGGAGAAACAAGGAAAAACTTGAAGATAAGATAATGGATCAGTACAAGTTCTATGATCCTGCTCCAAAAAAGTAAGTTCCACATGGATTCAATTCTGCTGTACAGATCAGTGTGGGCAAGAAAAGGCTTTCCATAACTGGGAGTAACAGAAACTTCATCTGAAGTAAAGGTGGTGTCATCTCTACTTCTCTCTTCCCTCTCACTCTGCAAGATATTCCTTGAAGCAGCAGGTTGTGTTAATGAAGAGCACAGGGCCTTATGTGGGACCCTCTGTATTAATACAAGTATCTGAAACTCCAAAAATTAATTGGGAAAGAACCACTTTGCTCCCAGTATGGTGACTAAAGAGCACTAAGAGCTTTCAGAGCTGCTCTTTCAAAGCAAGGGATAATAACCATTCTGTCAGAGAGAAGGGACTTAAAAATTATATTCAGAGCAACAAAAAACAGCCAGGTTAATTCTACCATACATTGTTCTGACTGATAACCTTAGCAAAGAGGCTTCGAGCAGCTCTCATTTCTTTACTCCTCAGTCTGTTCCTGTAGTGGAGTTTTTCACACTGTAGGAATGTCTTATGTGGTCCATATGTGTAGTTTAGATTTCTAGCAAGGGAACAGTTGTCTTTCTCACATTTCTGATGCTGAAGAAATACTTTTGTAGAAGTAATTTTCTCTTTAGTAGAGAAATGGATCTCAAGTGCTGTGAAATTCATGGGGCATTTTTTAAACCAATTCATGACAGTAAACAAATAAGAATGTAGGATGGCTTGATGACTTTAGCACAGCTGTAAACTTCTTTGGGGAGTATTTCTTGTAGCATTTTCTGAATTCCGTGCACAAAACCTGCTTTATCAGGAAAAACCCCTGGATTGGAGCCAGAGCCTTAGTCAAATTCATCAAGCCAAAGAAGGAGACTCCGAGGGAGCGGTTGAAACCAGCAGCAGAAAGCTCCACATGGCATTCTGAATCCCCAGAGATGATAAACTCTCCATCTGCCTCCCAGAAATTGAAACATCAACACGAGGCTCAGGATAATACCTCTCAAGGGTCAGACCCTGGGGAAGAGAGGGAGAACCCTGGGAGTTCTTCAAACAAAGGTAAGGAATGCCCAGCACAAATTCATGAGCTGAAATTTTTTTAAAAAGACTTAATGTATAGGATATGGTAATGCCCAATCACATTATATTTCTGTCCTTTGTTTGTTTGCTTGTTTTTTTGTTTGTTTTGGTGGGTTCTTTTTGTTTGGTTGGTGTTGGGTTTGGGTTTTTTTTAGTACAATAAAAAGTTTTAGTATGCATAAAATCCTAAACTATATATTTGAGTAAACTGTAGAAGATAATGGGTTTGGTTTTATTTTAGTTTGCTTTCTTCCTCTTACCTACTACTTCTTCCTTCAGCTTCTGTTTGCTCAGATGTACTGCATGTTACTGAATAAGTTGGTTCTAATACTTCATTTACTGGGGTTTTGCAGCAAAGCAGTTTAAAGCTGGATCATGGGATAGTGTGTGGTTCAGGCTCTTGGAGGGGTATGAGCTGGCTGACAGCCACTGCCAGCAGGTGGTGCACATGCAGAACAAATAACCCATTTATTGTAAATAACCAATTTATCATAATCTGGTGATTCTGGAGGACAATACCATGTTTTGATTTAGAATTAAAGTAGGAATTTTTTTCATGTGAAATGATGAAATTATTAATCTTCTAACACTAAGGCATATGTAAGGGAGATGGAATGATTTTCTGTTAAGTTAGTTTATACACTAAATCAGATGTTCCTAATCATGGGAAATTCAAAGGAAAGTTCCTCAAAATAAATATTCTTCATCCTTATTAAAGGTAATATCTATGTCCCATGCTCTGTTTATTGGGATAATTTCTGTCAGCTTCTATATATAGATTGTTTTACTCCAGGAGTACTTTCCAAGAAACAATTTTGAAATTTATACTTGAATAATAATTTCTGTCTTCCAACTGTGGGGGGTGGGAAACAGAAGGAGAGCAGCTGAGAAAAGAACTCTTGTTATAAACCACTGCAAGTACCTGTCTGTCAGAAGGTTTTGTTTTGATTGGGTAAAATCCTTTATGTGTTGTAATTCTTTGAGGTCATTTATTCGCTTAAAGTAAAAACACATGTTTTGTGGAATAAGATCATCCATATGATTCCAGGTGTTTAACATGCATCCTAAGTTCAGCATGGGAAGTTGGGCTTGGGTTGCCACAGAACAAGACCCTTGTAGAGTGCCAGAGACAACAGAAAGTCTCTAGGGCTTCATTCATTTTGATCTTATGTGAAACACACTTATGTGGAGATGAGGCTCACCAGTACTAAAGCTTAGGAGACATCTAGGAAATTTGAGTGTGTTATCACTGAGTAACATGCACAGCAATTTAATTTTATATTATAAAGCAAAAATGTTTTGAATGATATAGCAGTAATTTCTTGGTGGACTTGCTTAAATATTGTGTATGTGTTAATCTATTCCTTAATGTGAGTCAATTAGCTATGTTTACATATGCATTCATCAGTCCTCCATTATAGGTGTTAGTCATTGTTTAGCCTTTTCTGTTTTTACTGGTTGTGTAGTCTTTAATCTGCGTTAAGACATTTTAAGGTTTATTTATAAGGCTTTATTTTTTTACTTTTTTTTTCTTCTTCTTTTTGGGATACCTGTGTGATAACAATTTAGCTGCACAGCGCAAAAAGATTGCCTTTTTGAGAAGCAAAAGCAAGGATAAAGAAAAGTCTCCTAAGTCTCCATCGAATCATCAGTCTTTCTCTAATCGGCTCCGGTTCTGGTCTTCTTCCGACATCCCATCCTCTCCTAATGAAACTCTTTCTTTCCCGGAACTGGGAGTTTTCTAACACCTTCTCTGTAGCATTTAACTTCATTTATTTCTGACAAATATTAAAAAAAAAAAACAAAAACAACAAAAAAACCCAAAAACAAACAAACAAAAAAACACAAGACCCCACATGCCATTAAGGAACATGCACATTGATAGAAACACTCAGCATGTCTATACAATACTCTAAATACAAGCAAAGATTAGTGAACATGGACTTAAGTTTTCCTGTAGAAGATGAATCACTATTGCACACTGTGGATCATTTCTTCAATGCAGCACACTTTAGGGGACTTCATGGCATACAGTTTGCGTATGTATATTGGCTGTGGTGCATGTTGTAAGTAAGTGAAGTTGCTATTCGCTTCAATATTTTCTTGCAGTCATGTACTTGCATTGTGTCCAGTTAAAGTGTTTAACTGATTTGCTGTTGCTATGCTTTCTACAGTGTGGTAGTTCTACTAAAATACAAATACAGTCTCAAACTCCAGGTATTTTTCTAATAGTCTGTGCTACTAAATGATTTTAAAAGGCAGGTTCTTTAGCACCTTTTTCTGCTTTTGTATAGTTTAGCTTTGAATATAGAATGGAAGCTACAGGAAAAATTATTCTCAGCCAAGTGTCTTGATGCTCACATTCAAATCTGATATTTAGCAAGGTTTTGTACTTCCAATTAAGAAAATTCATCTTGAATTGAGAAGCTGAAACAGCTTCTTCTGCTTCAGTTTCAACAGATTTTTTTGGGAAAAGAATGTAATTTGTTCTCTTAAGACTAGGAATAACCTTCATTAATACATTGCCCAGAATTCTTGTTGCCTAGTAGTCATGACCTGGTGGCTTCTGCAGTGAATGTGCCGGTCCAGTCCCCACCCTGTTAGAGAATTGGATGCAGGATGGGCAGTGTGCTACCGGGGGCTCAGCAGAAAGGCCAGAAAATCTTGTTTCCCTTCTCGCTCTAAGAACTGTCCCCAGTGGCACAACCAGGGATTCTGGCAGAACAGCCTGGTTTTTGTTGCCCATCTGGGGGTTTGTGGAGAATGTTAGTCTCCAGGGCAGTTAATATTTTTGGCATCCATGAAAGGTGTTAAGTGTATCTCTGAATTCAATTAGACATACAGATTTGCATGTGAAGCTTTAGCCAGTAGTTGCCCCTGTAGGCATGGCCTAAGTTTCAGTTCTGAGAGTAAATGCTGGCCCGGTATGGGGAGCCCATGCAGACTGAGGGAGAAAACATTGTTCCTGAATGAAGTCAGCTTCCAGGGGCTGCTTAAGATGACAGCACATTGGTCCATTTCTTAATACAGTTTCACAGCTGTTCTGTGCTTTGAACTGTCTGTTCATTGTCTCTGCAAGTTGTTTATTTTGACTGCTGCACTCTGCTGCATTTTCAACATTTATTTTCTGTTACTTTATCAGGTATTCCATAGAAAAATATAGAATATAGAATCTTGCATTTCATTGTGGTTTCTGCAGTAAATTCTTTAAATTTTATTCTATGTGTGCCTTAAAGCATTACATGGACTTTACAAGAAATTAATTAACATGCTTCATCAGTAGAAAATAATTTTTCAGATTCTTAATCTAAGTAATATTCTAGAAGATAGTTTTTGTTGTTCTGCTAAGATCCCAGGAACTCCACTTAAAAATCATTGCACCAGGACATCATAAGAGCAGTTTCAATCTTGTAAAGACTGAGCTCTTACCCACAGCAGAGCAGTAAACCTGAAAGCAGTTAGCTTAGTGTACAGATCATGATAGATAATTTTCAAATCAGCATTATTTTTCTTTGAGTAAGAGCATGACTACTGTCACTCTTTCCCTATTCTATTTTATCACTGAAGTAAGTTCTTATAAAATGCACCTACAAGGAATAATGTAATGGGAATTTCACACCTCAGTTATCTTTTCTGGATTCATGTCTTTGCTCCTTTTCTTCCTCCTTTCACAGTAATTGTTGCATGTATAATATCAACCCTCCCACCGGCACTAAGCAGCCCTTGTCACTCCTACACTTTACAGAGAGCACACATAATTGACAAGCTGGTGGCAGAAATTTCCTATCCACTACTGCACTGTTTATGGAAAAGCTTGCCAAACTAGCGCCTCTGTTGTGTGGTTTCTTTGTGCCTGTTTGTCATGTTTGTATGGGCAGATAAATATAAATCCCCTACTGCTATTTTTCATTGAGTCTTATTCATTTACCTCTCTCTCCACCAGTGCTAATGGACCTAAAGCAAAAAAGGAATTCCCATCATGGAGGCAGCAATGATAATGGTGAAATCTCAGCAGACTCTGTAACAAAACCCAGCTGTGTGGAAATGGGTGCCAGGACTTACTCAGCCTCAGCTATTCACGTGCACACTTCCACCCCCATCTCCCGGCTCCAGAGCAGGCCAAAAGGTGTGTGGTGCATTTGATTCACCAGCTGGTAGTGCCAGGCAGGCTGCTCCATAGCTCCTGAAAGGCTGCTAGTAGCATTCAAGTAAAAAACCAGAGCGCTAATATTTTCACTCCTACTTTATCTGCTGATGGTTTAATTTATGAGATGCAGAGTTTACTTACTCTCGTAATGTCATCATCTTGACAGAGCACATTTGATTGTCAGCTCTTCAGTGGTTCCCTGCTCAGTGTTTAGAAGATGGGTCTATAAAACCCTCTTGGTCACCTCAGTCTTCTACACTGCTAGAATAAATTGGAGACTGACCTGAAGGATTAACCTTTCTGTGTTGAACTGGCCTTTAAGTTTTATGTTCTTTTACAGGCTATAATTCAGAAGATAATCTATGTGAGCAGTCCCCAGAGGTCGAGTTTGCAAACAGCAAGCGGCATGGTAAGTTTGTAGCATGTGTGAGTGCTCTAAACATCTGCATTAAGACTTTTGTTGCATCCACATGACCTGTCCTGGAGTGTTATAGTTATATTAATATTACAGAAGGAGATCTAGTAATGCAGCACCATTTTGGGAATGGGATTCTAACTGTTTCTGGTTTTCTACTGAAGCTTTTAATGGATGTTTTGCTAAAATGAATTTTCAAACCTGCTGACATTGAGGCAAATTGCCTTCCCCCACCAACAGACCTTTTAATACATGTCCCACAGATTTATTGCTGATTTTTCTGGAGAATGTTTATTTCCTTCCTTAAGGAAGTGAATCAGTAGTAAGAAAAATTTGGTGTGGGACTTGTGGATGCACAGTGAGAACGTTGTTGAAGCAGCAGCACTGCCTGCTTAGAGATTGCGGAAGACTTAATTGGCAAGCTGGCTGCCAGCTCCTTCCAAAGAAAAATGCAGAAGAGACAGCAACTTTATGCTGAGCTTTTTCAGTATCTGCATTACTTTACAGTTAGTGTAAAAACCTGGAACATATTTATTTGTGCAAAAAATGAGATAAACAAGATGGATCCTAAACAACTTGAAAAACTAATATGTTTTCTACTCTGTCCAGATTTTGGCATCCTGTGTGTATTATGTTGTTCTTGTTTTCAAAGTGACTTAGTTTCACAGGTCCTATTTTCAGAAGGGAGACTGTAGCCAAGTCTTTTAGAGAATCAGAGGAACTTAAGATCTGTTTGTTCAATGCTTGATTTGTGTTTTTCAGTGTCCAGGCCAAACAGTTTAGAGAGCAGTAGGAATGCTTCCAGCAGTAGTTCACCTCTCAATTTGAAAGGTAAAGCTTTCACAGCTGAATTGTGACAAACAGGAAGTGAAATTCTGTGAAACTGTGTATAAAATGCCATTTTCCTTCCAATTAATTTTGAAGACTTGTTTTGAAATGGTAGTGATTATGCAATCTGGACATGGCTGTCTTGGGAATCAAAACTGCTGGCAAGAAGTGCTTTTCTCAGATTGATTCTGGCAAGGGGTGGCTTTTAAGGCAGACAGTCGACTTTTGCTTCAGTCTGACTGGCATCGTATTGTGGGAAATATCAGGTCACTCTAATATTCTCCACAAGAGATCTCTGTGGTTCTTACTCCACACACAGCTTGTGTATGGAGTCAGTGTGCTCTGGAGATTTGCTTTTGCAAATTGTGCGTCCCTGAAGGATGCCAAGAGACCTGACAGTGTGGAAAAATCCACTTTCTGCTTTTCCACTGTCAGGTTCTAGCTGTCAGACCACTCAGCCAAGACTGGGAGATCTTTCAATGACACACAGGTTGTAAAGAGGCAGCCTGATATTACCTTACTAATATAAGAGTTACTGGCCTCCAGTGCTATTTTTATTCTTTGGTGAAGTATTTTGCTTGTTTAAGGTGCTCTAAGACATTTTGTAGTCCTGATTTTTCAAAGCTCTGATTGCTTTGAGCTCTGTAGGAGAAAAAAGGAAGGTAAAAAAATCATTGCCACCCAGTCTGTGTGGAAATGGCCCTGGATGATAAAGTTTCTACTTGAGTGTGAAGTCTACTGAAGTTGTCAGAGCAGTGTCACTAATGGTATTTATGCTTCTCCTCAGGTTCCTTAGACCATATCCATGGTAGGACTGAGAGCCTCAGCAGTGAAGATATGGTGCCAAGCAGAGAGGCACCAGTCTTGCTCCGAGAGACATATTCCCTTCACTCTGCTGCTGCTTTCATAAGCCCTGGCAGCAGGCATGAGTCCTCCTCCCACAGGAATGGTTTGATGTCCTGTGATGTACCTCAGAAGAGCAATCCATCTCAGTCTCATGCAGGCAGGCAGCGGTCTGCCTCACCTGGCAGTGAGATGGTAACTTTGGAAGAGTTCTTGGAAGAGAGCAACAGGCTGTCTCTACAAAGTGTAAGTAAATAGAGCTAGATAGCCCATTTCAGAAATCAAAAAAACCTGTTCAAAGCTGATTTAGGAGCATAAGGGCATGGGGAACCAGAGAGACAAGATGATCCTTGTTCATATACACAAGTACTATCAAATCTTGCAAAACAAATGAGACAGTTTAAGTAAGGTAAAATTAGCTCTCATATTGCACTCTGCTTAGTTATTTTGGTTTATCCACTATGGCAAGTCAGATAATTCACTGCAAGTACCGTGTATTGGACTGCTGGGGCTTTTTGCTAGCAAATGATTGTGGTCAAGGTTTTGCATCATCAGTTCTCAGCTCCAGGTACTTTTATTTATAAACTGGTAAGTTTTCTGTGTAATTTTCAGCTACTAAATCTATAATTAATATATGCAGTTTTTAAAACCATCTCATAATCTGACAATATCAGTGCATTTGAGAGACTTTTTTTTTTTCTTTTTTTTTTTCTTTTTTTTTTTTTCAGAAGGAAGGTTTTGGTAGTTTCACCACATCTGTGTCTTGACTGATACTGCCCTGTTAGTTCAATGACTGCCAGAATATGTTGCTCATTGAAGTGCTTTTTTCAGGAACTAAATGTTTGTTTTCAAGATTGCATTTGTCTTCCAGTACTCAGACATGCTGTACAATAGTGGGGCAGTGCACTGTTGAAAAGGTTAATGTCTTAAAAACAGTTAATTGATAGTGTAAGTGAACAGAGACTTCTGTTTTATTAATGCCTTGGTAAAAGTACTGAAATCAGCAGAGCTGTGCCTTTTCATGGCATCAGTAAATTCTGGTCCCTGAATTTTCACAGTAATGTTTAAATATACCTCCAACTCCCTTATTATTCTAAGTACAATTCTTAGCTTTTAGAGATGTTTAAAACTACTACTTTTGTGTGTCTGTAACTACCTGACCATGTCCATTTTCATTCTTTCTGTCAACCTATTCCTTTTCAGCATCGGCGCAGTTTAAATGAGAGTGAAGTGATTTCATTGCACCAATTTCTGTTAGAAGCTGATTCACTGTATCCCTCTTGCTACTTCCCATGTCCTTCCATTCATCAGGAACATTCGCAGTCACTCGAATCAGTCCTCAGTGTTTCATATCCCGACAGCATGAGGCACAGAACAGACAGGGGAAATAGGAGATCTGCTTCATTCTATATCCCCAGGGTATCCATTGTTCTTGTTATGAAGGCAACAGCTCCTGACTTACCACAGCTTTTGCTAGCATATTAATACCTATAGAAGCATACTGTAACTCCTAGTTGTTACTTTAAAGGCTGGCAGATCATTTACATTAATTGCTCATAAAGTATTTGCAGCGTTTGTTCATACACATGTGTGTTTTCAGAGGACTCATCATTCTATAACGTTAATGTGCGTAACAGCTGTTTAAATAAAGTTAAAAATAACCTTAACACTTTAACACTTAGTTGAGCTTGGAAATTTTCACACTGCACTATTACCATTGATGGTGTTTGCTTATGGAAAACGAGTTTTTTGACTGGAAGAAATATTTGGAACACTAGTGAAATAACTATATTGAGCTTTAAACACGCTCCCTAGAGAAAAGAAGTAAATTTCTTGAGCTTGTTCAGCATGTTGTTTGTAATGACAGCATGTCCCTTAACTGTTCTGAGCATGCCTTTTACTAATAGTACAATGGCAGCTGATCAAACATCGCCATTTTTGGATTGCATGGACTATGCCCATGAAGTACTCATTGTATATTTTCTTTTACTGCCAGGTTAATTGTCTGATTTGAAATTTGGAAGTTCATTGTAGGCAAACAATTTTTGCAATAATTTTTTTGTACATTTCATTGTATTGTACAAGCAGCTTTTAACATACAGTGGGAGAGGTGAAGGGAATCAATGGAGGAGGAATTAAACTTTTTCGTAATGCTAGCACATCTCCCCAAGGTATTGACATTCCTGAAGTTACAGTAGAGAGTTATCCAGAAGAACTGTATTCTGGAGTATGACAGACATAATTGAGATCTGCAGATACCAATGGCTGATGTTATCAATACGATATTGATGTAAAAGTGACAGTGGCTGATGTGAAAGGAAGCAAAAGAGCTGCTGTCCAGGTTGCAACCAACATTATTTTAAAATTATGACAATTAACCTGGTAAACAAGGCTGTCAGATAAACATATTCTTCCTTGAGTTATATTTATACCCATTTTAAACATTCGTCTCTTCTGTTTCCACTGTGTAAAATCTATGATTGTGTTTGGCTTAAATTAAGTGGGAAGGAAGATTTTGTGATTACCAAGTATTGATACGTGATTCTTTAAACAGAATGCGTTGTCATTAACGTGACGCGTGTACTTTCTCACACCAGGGCCCCTCCACTAACAGAGATGACTTGCTCAGCGATTATTTTAGGAAAGCAAATGAGCCTTCAGCTACTGGGAACTTGCTGGTTCAGCCGTCCAGAAAGGAGGCTACTAAGATGCCTGCTAGTCTTGTTGCTCCAACTGTGAAGATGGCCATGGCTGGTGAAGAAGGAAGAACGTCTAAGCCTGATAATTACACGAAGCCAAACCTCAGACAAGTTGAACCTGATGCTCTGGCAAATGCCCAAGGGTCCCTTAAGCTTCCTCACGCACCACAGCACCAGTCTGCCAGCGGGGTGCGGCAGATGGCACAGCCTCAGCAGCCTGGAACCGTGAGCAGGAGGAGTTCGTCACTGAACAGGGCATTTAGCTTGGCCTCTGCAGACCTCCTCAGGGCTGCTGGCCCAGAGGCTTACAGGCAGGAGAGCCCTCAGAAGTCAGGAGCAGAGCTGCGTGGAGGCAGGGACACTGTCTGTCAGAGCACCAGGGCTGCTGTGCCAGCCAACTCCCATGCACCCTTAAGAGAGAGGCCGCAGTCCGCAAAAGCACCGGGTTCCATGCAAGGTGTCGATTCCCGCTGTCGGCAGCTTGATGTGAGGCGCCTTTCCCTGGTCCCACCAAAAGATGAGAGGCCACTCTCCTTCCATCAGTTCTCTGCCTCACCCACTGCATCCAGTGGCAGTCTGAATGTCCAGCAGCAAGAGCGTGTGAACCCTGGGCAACACTACTCATCTGCATGCCACACTCCCTCAAAAGTCAAACCCAAGTCAGCACCTCGTACTGAGGATGTGGCCACAGTGGCCCCTGCCGGAGTTGTTTGCAGCAGCACTGAGGGAATTGCGTCCTCAGGGCAAGGCCAGGGTGATGCCCTACTTACCAAGTGCCAGGGTAAGCTGTTAGAAAGCAGCTCTGGGGCTGTAGAGGAGCCGGTGAGAGGAGGCAGCTCCAACAGCACTCCTGGGTCTCCTGACCCCCAGGGGGATCAGCAGACAGTTTGGTATGAGTATGGCTGTGTGTAACCCACAGGTGTAGCTGTAATATGTGTGTTTGGTATGGCTGATGTCCAGTTACCATTTATCTAGACACTGTCAGGTCTTAAAAGGCATCATCTGCAGGCTGCTCTGAGTATTCTCTGGGTACTGTTTCCTAGTTGGAAGTGTGATTAAGAGAATCAAGGAGCAAAACCCCAGTCCTTCTTCTTACACTGTTGTGCCTAAAACAAAATGGAAGCCTGACCTAATCTCACAGCAAACTTGACATTTGATTCTCAGAGGTTCTGAGCATTCCCCAGTCCAGCAGAAGCTTAGCAGGGTCCTCTGTCATTGCTGCACTGTGCACCCTTTCTGCATGCATTAAAGAAAAGTTTCACAAGTCCTGTGTGTGCTTAACTCAGCCCCACAACTGGTAAATAACCATCCTGAAAAGGTTATTTAAAAGCCAAACTTCTCCCCTGAAGACAGAACCAAATGCTTGACTTAAGTAGCATAGAAATGAAGAGCAAAAGTTCTTGACTTTAGCCATGGATCTGGTAAAATCTATTTTTCTAACTACAGACACATCTTATAAAAGGTATTGTATAGACTTCAAGAGCCACATCTCAACCTTTCCCACTTGGACTGTGTAAACACAGAACCAGCAAAATTACCCCACTGCCTTCAGTATAGTTGCAGCTCAGGGCATCCTTGACTCTGCAGAGTGGTGTGCTGCCTTTTGAAACTTGTTTTATCTTGTATACAAACACTGGAACTAATGCAGCCTTTCAGGGGAGATGCCATTTCAATTGCAAAGGTGGCATCTCATGTACAAAAGTGTCTTGTAAGTATGTATATAAGAAGCTCAAGTACTGTATAAGAATGCTGTGTAAATTGTATTATTACATCCTTGAGTGCATAACAGCCCACATCCTGTGTGGGCTTTTGTCTCTTAGAAATCCTTGTTTGTCTCCAAGAACTTTTCTCAGTCTAGAAAGCAAAATTATTTTGTACACATGTGAAAGAAATATACTTTCAAAAATCTATTTATGTGCAAAGAAGTTCCTTGTATGTTTCTTCACTGTGTCATCAGCTGCTTATGTATATATGATCAAATGTGTATCTTTAATTCCATGTTTGTAAAGCTGTTCTTCTTGCAATAGACTAAATCCTTTAAAAAGAATTCTTTTGCTGGTTCTGACTTAGTAAACAATAAAACTGATTAATTTGATTGTTTTTGTTATCTAATATGTAGCAATCCCATTCTGAGAACTACAAAATTGTTTATAATAAAGATTAAAATAAAATAGATTAATGTTGTACTTTTTGTCGGGGGGGGTGTGATTCACAGTGTTGGAGATCTGTCTGCAACAGCTTTTCATAAGCTTTAGTTCTGATTTGCATATCTATGTGGTGAAGTTGTATTTGGTTTTATAACATAGAAGGTGTAATAGAAGTCTTTTTAATTGTAACATTCTTACTGAACACTGCAGGAGGTTGAGCATGCAAAATAAGTGGCTTACAGTTCACTCTATAATTGGACCATGAGATTTTTGTGCTTCTCCAACCACTTCAGACAAGGGCAAATATGCTGTCAGTTTTGACCAAGCTTTCATCTTGTGTGGTGTATTTTGAACTTAACTGCCAGGATGCCTTATGAAAGTTGAGAAATTATTCATCTTTCAACGTGGATGGAATGGCAAAAAAAACCCCTTCTGCCTTCTCTACTACTTTAATTGCAAACTATAGTTTTGCAACAAATTTAAAATTATTTGCGCTACATGACAATTTTAGAACATAATGAATGTTCTTAGTAAACTGAAATTCTTCCAGAAATTTTATCTCAAAATGGATTCTTGGGCAGACCACTAAGGGTTCAAGACTGATTCTCCCTCGTTTCTAGATCCCTGTTGGAGGACATGTGCAGGCTGGGCTGCTGAGGAAGCGATCTGTGACTTTAGTTACTGTAGATGTGCTTTTGCTATAAACGCCTGCCCAGTGGCACATCTTAGTTGTCACTTTCTGGGTTATTTACAATGATTTACCTTCTCAGTTCTAGAGAGTCTGAATTTTAAAAGTGCTAAACGCATTTGTAGTACCATTCAGATGCGGGGTAATTCTAAATTCAGAGGTCATACCATGGAAGCTGTTGAAGCACACAGCGCTGTCTGCGGCTCTCCGGCCTTTCTGGGGATGTTAAGGGAAGCTTTGATGTAGCTGCTGCCCTGCCGTGGCAGGTGCGGTTATTTTGCGATGGAATTGCTGCCAGCTCTTCCCTGGCCGCGCTCCCGCCGTGTGCTGCGGCCTCACGCCAGGGAGAGGCCTGCCCACAGCGCCGGGGCTGCCGCGCTTCGGCTTCCTGAGGCTCCCAGGGCCAGCGGGGGCACGCAACAGCGTTTGTGTTAGAGAAATTTGTTTGAAAGCAATCGCGTTAAGAGAGACAGAGATCGGCAAATCCTCCCGGATTTGTGCGGGTGGAGATGCGGTGAGGCACCAGCTGGCGTCAGGTGGTGGGAGCTGTGGGGAGAGGTGTTCTGTGAGGGTAAAGGAGGGCACAGAGCTCCCGAGCCTTTCTTGATCCCTCCCAAGAAGTGAAGATGAAATAGCAGCTGCTTCAAATTGCAGGCTCTGGGAAGGGCACAGCGAGCTGGCTGAGGCCACAGCTGCTGCCGCTGCCTCTTGGACACTGGGGAAAGGGATCTCCAGGAGCAGCCCCAGGCTTCGGCACGCTGGCCTTTCCCAGCTCTGCATCGTGGCCTGTAGGATGCTGATATTTCCTGACAGGAGGGAAGGGTGTGCTCTCTGAAGGTCGCTAATTATGTGCTAACTGGTGCTGCGGATGGTTCTGGATTCAACGTTTCAAGCCGTTCAGAGGCTCATTAATTCTCGAGATGGAGTTTTCTGTTAAAGGACGGGTTTTGGAAGAAGGGGATCCATGCCGAGGAGGCAGCCAAGTTGCCCCTAGTTTTCCAGGAAAGCCGAAGGGCTCCGGCTTTGGCAACACCCGCTCCCTGCAGTGCGCTCAGACTCTGAAGTCAGTGAAGCTGTTTGACTCAAGGAAACAAATGGTGGTGTGTGTTTGAAGTAAAATAAATGACTGCTGTGGGAGTAGCTGCCAGGGCTTGCGTGCTCTGCAGTGACGGAGCACATCCTTCGCAAGAAATCTGAGGTCCTTTACAGAGACAGTGTGTCACGGAAACCTTCTTCCCATTAGATATTCTGCTGTTCTCAAACCTGGGACCTGATTGTGAAGTGAGCAGGCCTTTTCTGATTTCAGTTAGTTGAGTTCACAACTTAAAACCATCAAAAAAGAATTTGAAAATATAGAATTTATTTTTTTCTTTCTGTAATGAGGGAAGTTCTAAGTGTTAAGGACATTGTAAAAATAACTAGTGCTTAGCTTAGGAAAACTGCATCAGCATGTGGTCGGAAATTATTTCTGATTGTCCAGACGTTTGGAGACACACTAGCTCAGCCACTGGGAAATTTTTACATGGAAGACATTTACCCAGAAATTGTTAGTTTATGTGAAAGGATTGCAGCCTGGATGTTAAATTGATCTACAAAGACCAACACGTTTGTTTGTGTTGTTTTTTTTTGTTTTGTTTTGTTTGGTTTTGTTTTGTTTTGTTTGGTTTTGTTTTGTTTGTTTTCTGGTTAAACATGAACCCAGCTGCCAAGAGAGCATTTGATTATGGTTTTGCATTTTTACATGAAGGGGACAGTGGAGTGTGGAATCAGTTGTCGATTTCACAAAAAAAAACCCACCTTATCCTAAAATTTACTTCTCTGCTTGTAATAGTCATGGAATATCAGATCCCGATAACACTGGAAATATTCAAGACAAGGTGGAAAATTTGTGAATATTTTTGCAAATTGCCAGGCAGAATTAACCTGATGTAACAATGCAGAGTGAAATAATTCAGTTACTGGAAATAACAAATTAAGTAATTGCTATGAAGGGCTGCTAGACTGGAGAATTAGACTGGGCCATGAAGGTCTTTCTTGAAGACTGGTGCTAGAGGCTGCCATATGAACTAGGAGAGAATGGCATTAGCTGGAAAAGAGTGAAAAATATGATTTAAGAGACTACTGACAGGAGTTTAAAGTTACTGGGAAAAGCTATGGCAAATTTTGCAAAACTAAATGGTGTTTTTCCAGCTACAAGGATTTTTTTTAAAGTACAAAGAGAATAGTTGAAAATTTATGGCTGTTGTTCAATAGCTTCTCAAATAGGAAAGTCCTTAAAAGGCTAACCTGTGTCCTAAAGATAGAAATGTGAGTTGGTGAAGTGTGACAGAAAGCTGAGGTTAGTTCAGATTTGAAGGATTTTGAAGAATCCCATTAAAGTGTAACATGGATGAGTAAGGGGCCCCAGTGGAAGAGTACTTATGCTTCTCTCAGCTGAAACATGGAAGAGGCAGTTTATTTATTGACTCTTATGGCAGGTTAGGATGCTATAGTAGGGAAGCAAAACTGGGTTTCTTCTGAGAACAGGATGATGAAAATGTGGTTATTCCACAGAAACTAGGAATGTAAAACGTCCAAAACATAACACAAAATGCCATGGAAATTGTCAGCTCATCATTCACAGATGTTCTAATCAGTTCTAGTTAAAATATTTGAACGTTTTAATCCAAAGATTATCATAAATGAGGATTATGTAGCTCTGATGGTGAGACCATGCCAAAGTGGGTGATGTGTGTGTTAGATACCAGAATGAAAGAGAGCAGCAGATCTGAGCATTGATATCAGCCTGTGAAAAGCTGTATTGCAGGAGGGAAAACAAAAGCAGTCCAGCTCCCTCTGCAGTCAGTCACATCCTATGGTGTGATCTGAAACTCTGCTAAAGGAGAGAGTGCTTAGGAAAGGGAAAATGAAGCTGTTGATGAAACTCATTGCACCAGGCTCTTATGAAATGAAATAGATAATTTGAATATCATAGTGTCATAATGGTTTTGATTTATTATATAAGAGGGTTCATGGAAGAGCTAAACAGCCTCTGCTTTAAGAAAACACCATCAGATAAAAGCATAAATCTCCTGCTTCCTCTCCAACATCATGTGCTGGCTGCCCTTGGATTCCACATTTGGAACAGTGAGCGCCCTCTCCATGTAAAAAACCCTGAAATTTACAAGTCAAAGATCACCTCACTTTTTGCAGTTACTGAGTGGTCTGTAAGTACAAGATGCACTAATGGCAAGAAAAGCATAGTTTGTGTTTGGGAACACACTGCTAAGGAAGAACATGGGAGTTTGAGAAGGATATTCCAGATGGAGAAGCACAACTTGCCAGTGAACTGCTGAGGCATCTCTAGAGACTTGCGTTGGAGGGAAGAGGGAGTTTTCTACAAGAAGTAGAAAAGTATGTCTGAAGAACTGAGGTGAGTGTTTCATAGGGCTACTGCTGTGATTGTTTTACCATTTGGCAGGGTATTGTGAAGGTTATGGGATTTGGAAGTCTATGTTCCCTTGCCATTTTAAGTATCTCTGACCAAAATTATCCCATTCTTGTTAAACCCATGAAAAATTTCTTCCTTGCACCTTTGCAAGAGAATTTTTTTTTCTCTAGTTATGCAAAACTTGGGCTTGCAGTTGTGTGCACTGTGAGCCCACAGAATACCTAATCCACAGATATGTGTGTTTTAGAGCTGCTGGGGATGTTCAGCTGCAGTATCTCAGCCTTCTACAGGGTGGAAAACCCTCAATTAGTTTGAGTGCCCCTGTAGGACCCTTATGGCTATTTATAAGTGAAAGTAGAAGAAATCATGCAAATCAAGGAAATTAAGTGAAGGAAAAATCTTGGGAACATTTTTTACGCCTGCAATCCTGTGAACAAGAACTGCTTGGAGTATAAAAGCCTGTCAAAGTACAAGGAGCATTTGGATGATGCTCTTAGTCATGTGACTGAGTGTTAGATAGTCCTGCAGGGAGCTGGACTCAATAATCCTTATGAGTCTCTTCCAATCCAGTATATTCTATGATTCTGTGAAAAGGCAGATGAAGAAAACAGGTAGGCACAAACTGTATGGGATAGACCTTGTATCAATTTAGTTGGTAACCTTCAATTAGCTCAGTCTCTTGGGCTCACTCACAGCTTTTTCGGTCCTTCAGTAAATGATGCAAAAGGGTAGAATGCTTTAGGAAGCTGTATTAACAGCATTGTGTAAGCAGGACTGTACGGTTTACGAACTCCGTTTCCATCATACCTCCCAGCTCTCTGATACAGTTGTTCCTTCTCCACACAGAGTAGTTTTAGATTGGTTAGAGCACAAAAGAGTTAAAACAGCATCCAGTGAGGGAGCCATTGTGTGCATTCCAGAATGCAGCTTTGGTGCCTATACTGGCAAGAGGATCTCTCTGCTATTGCTATTCTTCTTGCGTTTCCACACAGTGGCATCTTGCTCCTGGATAGCTGAGGCCTAAAGGAGGTGGGGTTATGCATGTTTGATGGAGAACAGTATATTTTTAGTGCTTCGGTGTGCTCTTAAAACTACTTCCAACAACAACCACATGGTGTGTTGGTAGAAAATTCTTTGTATAAAGTGTTTGAAGGAGCCTTCTTGGCACAGATAGTGCAACCAGCTACTAGAGTCTGGTCAAGCCCATTTCACCTCCAGCAGCTTTCCTTCCTTTGTGACTTCTCCTTGCCAGCACTAAACATCTTTCTGTTCTTCAGCCCAGAGCATTACCTTTATTCTCTGTGGCAACTAGCTAACACTTACAAATATTCATAATGCGATGCATTTAAGGAGATCCATATCACTTTTTGCATATTGATGCAATATTGTTTCTATTTAGTCTTCAGTATTTTTAACAGTACAAGTTTCCACATAATTTTCATTGTTTTAGAATTTCCTTCCTTGCTTATTTTGGCATCTTTAATTGAAAAAAAACTTGGAATTCCTGAAGCCCAGTTCTATTACCTACATTTAGCTCCCATGAACACAGATCCTTTTCCTTGTTTATTTAACCAGCCCTATCAATGGTAACAGAGTCCCATTTGGCAGATCCTGAATTTCCCCCCTGCCCTATATGAACACATGCTTGCTCTCTTCTTATGTAATCTGGCAAATGAATGAAAACAGACACCAACAAGCCTTTATTGAATCAAATTTCATCCACATGAACTTTTGTAACTAAAATCAGAATAAATGTTCCCTTCACATGTTAAACTCTCAGGTTATATATGTTTAATGGGGTTTATGTGGAAAAGAACAATATACTTTAGAAGGGAACCTAAAACTGAATGTGAGAAGGAAAGCAAAAAGTGAACTCTGTGACCCTTGTCTATTGTTTTTAGCATGATGTCTGTAGCAATGTTTTATGGCAAACACCATTATTTGAGGAACTATGAACATTCATACTTTGATATAAGATTGGGGACTATTTTGTCCTTAAGTATTGGTTCATGGGCATTTAGGCCCCATCTTCCTGACTGCACTGGGGCATTGGTGTAAGGACTACCTTATGACTGCAGTTCTTCTCAAATTAAAATTCCCAAATCTGTGCTTTTAGGGGGAAGAGGAGCAGCACAGGAGATCAAGTCCGCATGGCTGTCCCCCTTGATGAACTCCACTGACCTATGACCAGCCTTCTTTTCCGTAGCTGAATGGAAGTTCATGAATACATTTATAGTGTACCAACACATCCACAATCATCCATGGGTCCTTGCAACCAAGGCCCGTGTCTCTAGGGGCACCATAGCTGGGGAAAGAATTAATCCAGTCTGTTCTGTAGATAACAAGAGCAGAGGTATTTTAGCCTAGATTCTGGAGTAGCTGCAATGACTACCAAGAATTTCAGTGCCCTCGATACCGATAATTTTATATTCATTCTGATAGTCTTGGCACAAAATTTTCTACATTCTCCACTTCCTTTGTGTCTGCATCTGTGTTGTTCAGTGTTGTCAACAGAAATGGGCAGAGCTCCTGGATAGCTGTGTGATGCTTGTATCACCTCACTCTTCACTCCTCTGTAAGAGTGAGGCCTTTCTGCCTTTATAGGCAACGGGAAGAACTGGGTGCTTGCAGCTGTACCACAGAGCACTCTAGCACAGGCCAGCTGATCCTCTACAGATCCTAAATCCTCTGCAGATGAGGACTGGTAATCCACATGTAGCCACCATATTTGGTATTATTTGGTTGCCAAGTTCACCACATAAAGCCCATTCCTAGAGTGCAAAATGAAGTCTCTGTGTTGGATATTTGCAGTCTAGGTGCAAAAGATTGTTAAAATGTATTTTCAATGTAAATGAAGCACGTTTCCTGCCTCAGGAAGGAATTAGAGAGGAATATGTTCCCTGGCAAAAAACCCCAACCCTGTGGGGATGGCTTGCTGTCCCTGTTTAGTTTATTGAGTTCTTGCTGCCCTTTCAGGTTCCTGCCTCTGCTGAGGTGGGCAAAAGTAGAACATTTTGAGTGCTTTTGAAATTAAATTTTGAAGTAGCTTGGAAAACGCCAACATAGTGAGGACAGAAAGAATTTCCTGCTGGTCACATATTCCTGTGAACAACCTGTTGCCCTTCTAACTTGTGGGAAAGGTTAAAAATAACTCATGGTACAGTGCAGATGGGGACAAGAGCAGAAGCAAAGGAAAATAGGAGAACAGCTAGATAAAGCAAGATGCCTAGCTGCAGTGAAACCTGAAACAAGTGAAGCATTTTGTTGCACAGCCATCCCTTCAGGCAGTTGTAAGAGCTGGCCCACTTAGCAAGTTCTTGTTACTTAGCTATAGAAAATGGGAATGTCTCCTGTGGCTTGTCACTGCAAAGAGAGAACTTACTGGTTTTCCTCTTTTCCTCATGAAAATGGGTGCTTGAAAGCATTTAAATCAAATTTCATAGGAAAGTTGACCCTCACAGGCAAAGCATGATCAGGTACTTGGAATTGATGCCGACACTGCCAGAAAGGGCCTCTGCTGAAATATGCTTAAGGAGGGATGCTGATGCCTGGAAATGAAACCAATGTGGGTGAGCAGAGGCCTGGAAAACATGATCTACAAAAAACACTGGAAAAGTGGGGTTGCTTAATCTGCAAAAATTGAAGAGGGGAAGCACTAATCCTCAGCCATTTAAATGATCAATATTGAGAAAGGTAGCAATAGTTTTTCACGTACATTCATGTACATGTATATTTTTCTGTTTTTCAAGTACATTCACAGAAAGGCAATAAAAAGATAAATTAATTGGAAACATGGAAGGTAAAGATTTTTATATTAGTGCAAGCTTCTTAAGAACAGTCCTAGCCATGGAATGAAGACATTGCAAGAGGTGAGGCAGAATCTTTATTAATGGCAAATTAAGAGAATCTGAAGCTCTAGAGGAGCTAGTCTAGTTTTCCTCAATGAGTAAGGAGATGGTGTAGATTACCTCCTTCCTGCTGCATTTTTCACAGCATCTGTGCCATTTATAACACCAGTTTAGCTCCATTCTTTTTGAATCTTGCTGCTTCTGGTTTTGACATACGCAAGCCAGGAGCAATTCAATTCAAAACTGTTACTTAATCACCACACACATTAAGATGATTTGACCAAAGTGAGCGGAAAGCTAGAATTACAGCGAGTAATAGCTGTTTGTCAGCTTTAATAACTACTGTATAATTCATGGAGATAAAAGGCTACAAAAAATTATTTCTTTTCATTTTGAGAGCTTTAAATATGGCCAACTTGCAGTGGCTGACTGTGTGTGATGGAGGTGGTAACATATGACTCTGCCTCCTTGGAAGTGATGAGGGCAGGTGGCCCAAGGCCCTAAATCCCATTACTTTAGTTACCTGCTTTACAGCATCTGCATGCTGAGACAAGCAAAATAGAATGTCTAGACGAAAAATAAAAAATCCCAGGATTTTTCTGGAGTTTATTTTCCTCTGCAATTTTCTGAGAGAGAGGATTGTGGAAGTCCTTTTTTTCTGCTCCACTTGCGTAATTTACCAGCTGCATGGGCGAGGTGCTGCCTTTTAGCCTGCTCTGATAGACCTGTATTTTGTCTGATGAGCGAGGTTCAGGCTCTGCGTTCCGGATAATCTGTCCACCTGTATCCAACATTGGTATAACACATGAGCATGTACTCACATCAGCATGACAAGACTACTGCAGCCAAGGTGAGAACCAGGAAAGAGATACTGCCCACAATGTTATATCTGCCAATATCTCTGCTTTCCCTGGCACCCAAATGGTAATCATTGTCTGTGGATCTTCTCAGGGCTTGTTCCCTATCTGCAGCCTGGACCCTTGCAGAAGGCGGAATGCTTTCCCTGCAGCCACCAGTGAGAACTGGGTACTACATGATCTCTGCCCCAGACAGTCTCTCAGAGAAGGCAAATAGCCCACTGTAATGCCTGTTGCTTTTTACTGAAGAATAGTTCTAAGGAAGTTACTTAATTTTCTTTATACCATCTTTTATAAATTCTGCACTAAAAGTGCTGCAGAATCCAAGGATACATAATTTTGGATTAAGAGTTATTGAAAGAAATTTTATTTCACTTCCTGAAAGGTCCCAGTCTGGGTGATTTTCTTAATATATATATTCTTGTATATGTATTTAAAAATAAATAATAAAGATTACATGAGTACAACATTTAAAAAAATTAAACCACAACCAACCAACAACAACAACAACAAAATTTAATCAGAAGAGGGAGTATTCCCAGTAGTCCTAATGAATTTGACACCACCCATTTCTATTTCTTAATATTGCAGAGGGTGTTCAGCCTCTGGCTTTACTTCCAGGAGACTGTGCCTTGCCTGTTCAGCCAGGTGTGCTTCCTGACCTCTGACATCCTCCAAGTAGCACAGTGAGCCTGGAAAGGACAGTTCTCTGCTTGTTGCAGTTTTTAATGACCATATCCAAGAATTTCCTTTTTTTTTTTTTTTTTCTGCATCCTTCCTCAGAAACTCAGAGACATTTCTTAACCTTGCAGATAATTTCAGACCTCTGATGTTACAGAGGCCCTGGCAGAGGAAGGGCTCTACTGTTTGGTAGCCTGTTGTACCTGAAGAACCCTTTGCCTGTGTTTGGAATGAGGAGTTATTTTTGATACTGTTTCTGATGTTAGCCATTGGTACTCCCAGACTATTTCTAAATGTTCTTGTGTCTTCTCCCTGTTTAGGTTTGTTTTATTTTTTTTCTTTTTTTTTTTTTTTTCTGTGTTTATGTCACTCTGCTTTCTACCAGGTTAGAAACAGAGAACACATCTTGCAGGAGTTCCCTGCACAAGATTCCTGTTTCCAGACTTGCTGTGTCTAGCTGCCCTCAGAGCACTGTTGCCATTGCAGTGAGCAGAAGGGAGCTCTGGTTGGGTGCTGCTCTGACCACGCAGTGCCACTAGTGTCCCTACAGCTGCATGGCAGGGTACTACATCAGGTGAGTTACACACCAATTTAGAGTCTGAGCTGGTAACAGCTTTTGTTTCCAGCATGGTGTAATTTTTGTTTATCTGTGTTTTTAAGAGTAGTGTGCTTCAGTTTGAGTGAGACAATTTAATACATATCCCACAGTGCAGCTCTGGCTCCTGTGGAAATAGGGGTAGTGGTGTGAGTTAACAGGAGGTCCGATTTTTCATCTGCTACACCCTTCCTGAATGACCTTGGGCAAGCCCTTCAGTCTGTTTATGCCTCAGTCTGTCTGACTGTGTAGACGAGAGAGGAAGGCACTGCCCCCCCTCACAGCATTTGCTCTTTCACAGTAAAAGAAGATTCTTCCTTTTGCAGAGATCACCTTCTGCTGTGTTTGGATGTAATGGTCTGATCTCTGCAAGATCTGGAAACAACTTACTGTAAATGATACTAATAACAACACTAACACTCTGTATACTTTTCAATATGCCTGCATGAGGCAACATCTGTGTGTGTTTAGATAAGCTGGAAGCAGCTGGATTTGGCCTCTGCACCAGCTGCTGTGATCAGAGTGCAGTTCTCTGTTGGTCAGTGTGTGTGCTGGTGGTGACAGCAGGAACACCACTCCGTGTCCTTTGCAAGCTCTGTATTCAGTGTCTGCTTCTGGCACTCTCATCTGTCTCACTTATGAATGAGTGGGTGGGAGAGGAGAGGGCTGGGCTGACTCCTTCACAGATTAACCATAAAGACCACAGGAGCTGAAACACAATCTCCTCCTCCTTTCCTGCGCTGTTTCACGGACAGCCTTGCTCACAACTGGGAGGAGGACAGCCTCACCAGCAGCCTGAGCAGGAGCAAGGAGACAAGAAGTTTTGTGCTCTTCACATTGCAGGCAAAACCTCTTTGCATAAACTCTGCTAACAGGTGAGTTTCATTTTTATCTATTCATTCTTGAAAGCAAATTAATTTCCATCACTGAGCAGATCTCACTCCTGGAGAGGTAGTAACACAGTTTTCTAGCTGAGTTGTTAAAGCAAAACAACAACAGGCTCCAAGGACTCAACAAAAGCAATGTGTCCAAAAACATTCACAACTTTAAATTAATTTCTTTGGCAAAGTTCCTACTGGCAGGAACTTTGCATAAAGATTTTCCCAGAAACACTTTCTTGAGTTCCAATTAGACACAAGGAGAGCTGAATATTCAAGTTGTATTGATGAAAGGAAATTGTTAAGATAAACTGAGAAACTGCTGTTTGTAGCAAGGAATCAGAGCAGTAGCCTGTAGATAAGTTCCTGGAGTAATTTCCAGAGAACTTACTAGTACTGTATAAGTGGAATAAGTACAAGATATTTTGGAGGACTAGTGAGAGACTTAAATACTTTATTTCCCCTGAGAACACAAGTCAAAATTACACCTATCATGAAACTGCTAAACCACAAACCTTGATGCATGTGTGCTGTGTGTACTCCTATATAGTTTTGTCTTTGTATCTCAAATGTATATAATTACTATATTTTCCAAACACTAAGCCACTTTTCTTGCTGCTGTTCAGAACCTGGCTTGGAAGACTTGAAATGTGAGGGTTTTTTAGAGAAGTGAAATCCTTCAGGTTAGAAATTATTTTTTTTCTTTCAATAGGATAAAAAAACTTGTTCATTATTGTAGCCTGTCCTTGTTATTTTTAATTCTTCTTTTTATTCTTCTTCTTTTAATTATTCTTGTTATTCTTCTACTATTATTATTATTAAGAACATTTTTCCTGTTCTTGTCAGTCTTTGTAAAGAAACAAGAAAAGCAATTCACTGAGTGATGCTTTCTTCTTTTGTGTGTTGCATGTGGAGGGAAGGTGAGAAATAGAGAATTTAGAAGAATATAACAGCTTGTCCTGTCCTCTTCAGTTCAAAACACATGCAGGTATTAATAAAAATATAAGGAAACTGAACAGTAAAGTAAGTAAAAATGGCAACATGTAGGCTCATAAGACGTGACAGTGTCACTGTGAGCATTATGGGACTTTCTGAGCAGTCTGTTAGTCAGCACCCACTGTGACTTTTTCCACATTAGCACCCTGTATTCACACTGGTCCCAGAGGAGCAGAGTGTCTAACCACTTCTTCTTTCAAGTTCTCCTTAATCAAGAAGTCAGTAAAAGGTAGGTGATCCTGTGTATTTAACACCTACTCCTTCATTTCTCTGAGGAAACAAAATTTTCTACTGTCCTCACCCCTATCCTTCCTGCCTTCCCATCTTACAGCTGCTACTTTGTTGTTTCCCCCATATCAGGCTGCTCCTCCACAGGCACTTGTAAAGTCTTTCTGTTACACAATGCTGTTTCCAGTTTATTTTACACTTGGTGCTATACAGCTGTAGGTAAGATGATAACATGGAAAGTACCTGCCCACAATTTTAGAAGGCTTTACAGGATCTAGGAAGAACACTGTAAGAAAATATTTGGTTTATAGGATCAGATGTTGTTCTGTGACAGCAGAGGTGAAAATGTCTACATCACAGCACTGTGATTTGAATATCACACTTTTAAATGAAGAAAGATTTGGTGGTTCGAATATCTCATTAAAAAAAAAAAAAACTTGTGTCACTTAACACCTTCAGTGAGAGAGATTTATTTCACTTAGTGGTTGGCGGACAAAAATTGACTCCCTTTGTTCTGGATCTGAGGACTGTAAGCAGTCTTATAGCAATGGCAAAAGAGAGAAGTGAGATATGGGGAAAGGGAAGAGAAGGGAGGAAAGTGAGTCTCTGCAGAGCTAGGTGTACACAAGTGTCACTGTACTAGATGTCATTGATTAGGGTGAGCCTGAGGCTGTTTGAGAGGTCAGACAGACAGGAAGCTTCTTACCTGTGGCTGAGCACAGTTGCACAGGGCCAGGTGTTCAAAGGTGGGTGCATTAGTGTAAATTTTCCTCACCCAACCAGCCTTATGGATAGTGTCACTCAGATTTATCAGCTGATGCTCTAAATGTGAGTTTTCTTGGCATCCCAGTGAACAGTGCAAGGAGAAGAAAATTCATTCCCTTCCAGTTTTTCTAGTCCTGACCTGAGTGTGCATTCATGGTGCCCTGGGACTTCATTTCTGATGGCTGTATTGTGTCAATGTGGTGGTAACTAAAGGAAGTCATGTCCACTCATGAGGACAGTTACACAACTTGGTAATTATTTTTAAGGGAAGAACTGTGTAAAGAGATCTCCAGACATGGCAGTCTTGTGAGGCTCATTACCTTATAATTAGCTGATTGACTCCTTTAATATGTTTGTTTCTCCTATAAAGCTTATTCTGAGTGGCTTTTATTGCTTGCTATGAATTATTCTGCCAGCTGAAGCATTTGCAAAGCTGCTGACCCTGACAGCTGGTGGAAATTCTTTTTGAAAAGACACAGAACAGCTTTAATGTTTAGAAAAAACTGACCAAGAATTTTTAGTAAAAGTATTGGTTAGTAACAACAGCCAAGAAAAACATTGCAGTTTATTCTCTTAGGGATACATCCACTGTAACACTTTTTCTCCACTAGAAACAACATTTTGAACTCTGTTAATGGGGTAGGAAAACAAGAGCTTTTTAGGCACTTTGTCTGGAAGCCGTAGCTAATTTGTCTGAAACAGAGGAGACAATAGGTTTAAAACTCTGTTAGAGGGAGAGTGAGAAACAAGCTCACCTGAAAGTATATGCTCTGTTTCTCTCCATGGAGCCTTCTTGCCAGAAATTTTTTCTATGTCAAGAAACTTATTTCCAGCTGGGTTGTCTTGGAATTCGATCTGGGGTTGCTTAGGCTCAGATCTGTCACCATGCCAGAATCAAACAGAAATCCAAAACTGATCTGACCTGCATGTAACAGAGAGGGCACTCTGCTGCTGTTACTGTTGCTCCACAGGAGCTGCTCTCTCCTGATATTCTCCCCTCATAAATTGCTACAGACAGCTATTGATGCTAGGATGAGCCTGGACTTTCGTTTCTCAACATCGTTGCTTTATTCAGCAAAGTTTCAAGCTTCCTTTCTCTTATGTTGTGTCCTATGGGCCAGCAGTAAAGACACAAAGCTTTGAAGAGAGGTTGAGTTGCCAACAGAGAAAGGGGAGGTAAATAATGAATGAATTACAAAAGCAAATGGAATTGAACTGTCAAAGTTTAGTCGCTGTAATGACACCTGAATAAAATGCTAAAATACCAGTAGGGGAATGTTTCAGAGATCTCTTGGTTTGACTTTCTTTTAACTCAGTATTTTAGAAACCATTAGAATGTTATCAATTTATATCTGGAAACATTTCATCTTCCTTCTACCAAGAAAGGAGAGTTTTTAATTCGTGATGGATAATGATTTAGTGTTTCCTCGTATCTAATTAGAGGGCGTATCTGGTTTATGCTCCATGTTTAAGAACTGTTCAGACATAGCTTTTAAAATAGCATCTGTCTTTTAAACTTACAAGAGGTTTAAACTAAAATCCGTGAGTCTATAATGTCAGAACATTATTATTTGGAATTTGAATTTATGTCAAAATTTCAGAGCTGGCTTTACACCCCCATCCCAAAGCAGGACCTGGATTTCTAAACACTTCTCAATTTGGAATCTCATCTCCTGTGCCAGTTTTTCCATCTCCTCAAGAGCTTATCAGAACTCCCCTGTAACAAGTATTTGATTCTCTCCCTTTTCTCTAGTCAGAAGCATGTTTGGAAGTGTGAATGGTTTACAGCATGGTTGCTGCTTTTGCTGTGAATTGCTTCTTTGATACTATTAAAGAAGGGGGATTTTGCCTTTCTGTGAGGTCTTGCCTCTCCAACTATTTTTCTCAGTTTTTGTGTTGAACCTCTTTTATCCCGAAATGGAAAATCAGGAAATGGAAATGTAAGCAAAAATGCAGATTCAGATGCCAGCACCTTATTTAAAGTGGTTAAGCCACTGGGAACCAGGTTCCTGTACCCTCAAGTGAAAAAAAAATAAAAGGACTGACGTTTTCAATAATCATCTAGGGAGCAATAAGGGAAAGAGCACACAGGAAAACCTTCTGCAAGGCACACTGCTTCTCGTGAGAACACTGAGAAATAACAATGGAAGAACATGTCTTACCTCTGAATATTGACTCAGTTCTGCAGGGAACTTGATTGATCTCCATAAGGGAAACTGAGAAAAAGGGACGAAATTTGATTAAAGATAGCAATAAGGGAAATAGGAAATAAGAAAATAAGGGATAGTTAGTAGAGTTATGTTTGTACCGACTAGGTGGGGACTATTTGAAGACATGCACAAATACATATACATAACACACCCCACACACCATCCCTCCAATTCTGTATCCAAGGAAGAAATACAGAAATACAAAACAAGAGCCAAAAAAGACTCAATTGAGCCTAAAAGGAAATGAGCATAGCTAAACAGAAGTGCGTGGAAGGGCGGATGGTGTGCTAGACTAGAAAGAATTGGATCTAGAACAGAAACACATCTGAAGTGCACAATGGTGTTCAGTGTAAGCCGGAAACAAACACAGTACAAAGGCACAAAATAATTATTTTAGTTTTTTAGATGGCAACAGTGCACACACTGTTAGGTGCTTCAGTTGAACAGGGTCCTATCCCATGATGAATTTATTCTCCATGATTAAGATAAATCCAACAGTGGAAAAAATAATTAAGTCAAAGGAAAATAAGAAGTTGAAGGGAAAAATCTTCAAATATTGTAAGCAGCTTTTCACTTTACCATGTCTTAAAACTTTTGCAGTACAAAATGAATCATATGCGGAATCACATATGCAGAAAATGACATTTAAAAATGAGAGATTACTTTATTGAATGTATCATTATTTGCTGATGCATGAAATAATGAAAATGCTAACATTCTCCTCCAACAGGAGATCTGCTCAATGTCTTTAGACATGCCAGAGTTTCAACCACATTTCAGTTAGATCTAGCAAGCAAAATTTTTCTATCCAACAGCCTTTGCTGGTTGTCAAGTGTTACTAATCAAGCATTGATTATGGATGTCCCAAGCTTGTCAGCAGCACTGCTCAGTAAGTCCTGTCCATTGAATTATCAGTAAACGAGGAGAAAAAAATTGTATAGATGGGTGTTTGGTTGCTTTCCAAATAACTTCAGTTAATGAGATAGTTCTGTTTGGAAGGAATGATGTGCTGATCCTTGGCTTCAAAGTGGCATTACAAAAGATGCAAGCGGAAAGATAATTTGGTCCCGGCTTCATTCTCTAACTTGTCTGTTTTTGAACAAGTTTTCCCTTGAATGAAGCTGGGGATGCTTGAGAGAAGGGACTGCCTTGTATACTGCTGGCATTCCATTCCCTTTCTGTGTGAGCATGTGGGTACAGAGAGCAAGGTCTCAATACACTCATTGGCTCCAGGGCCATGAGCATCTGGTTGAAGGTAGAGGCTGACAGCCAGTGCTTTGCTCAGCCTTGGTGTGCACTGACCAAGATGTGGTGTGCTGGCCAGGGCAGGGCATGCTGACCAGGATGGGGTGCACTGGCCAGGATGGGGTGCACTGGCCAGAATGGGGTGCACTGACCAGGATGGGATGCACTGGCCAGGATGGGGTGCGCTGACCAGGATGGGGTGTGCTGACCAGGACGGGGTGCTGGCAGTGTGCTATGGCCCACAGTATGTAAATGGATGTCTGATTCTCAGGCAGCAGAGAAATCTGTGGGTGACTCCCACTGGAGTTCCCTTTGAGTAGCCACTCTGTGAAACAGGGACTGTGTGGCAGTCCTGAGGATACAGGGACAAAGTGGCAATCCAAGAAAGTCAGAAATCAATGAAATGCAATACAGATATGAATTAAACCTGAAGTCACTGACTTCATTGCAGGATATCTGGCATTGCCTGATGTAGCACTGTGCTGTTGTCAGAGCAGACTGCAGCATCAAAAGAGGAAAATGAATCAGAAGGATGATTTTCCCCAAGGCTGTAGATGGTAAAATGAATCAGAACTCATTTAACTCAGAAGGGTGAAGTTCCTATTTTTCAGTCCTAGGCTACAACACAGTTGTTCCACTCATTGTTCCTTACTAATATTGTATGTTGATCATGACTTATGTGGCTTCTAATAAGCAAGACCTGTGTAATCTTGGCTTTCCTTGCATTGTCCTGTTTAATGAAGATCAGTGTACAAGTTTGGAATTATAAGCAGTTCTGTTGTCTATGACTGATTATTACTTGCCTGCTGCTTCTTCAATAGAGACAGGATGTTTTTTTGGCTTTTGTGTCAAGGAGGATCGTGAGGGAGAGGGACGTTGACTTGGCTGAGGGGAAAGGAAGACTTGGAGTTTTTTCTCTGAGTAATACAGTGATTTAAGATGTCTGCAGGAAGTGGTGTGATGTGTTTTCTTCCACCCACTGTTCTTTACTCAAGCAAGTCATACACGAAGCTTCAATGTGCTCTGTGGGTAGGAACTAGTCAGAGTAACTCAGCAGTGAAATACTTGGAGGGTCATGTTGTCCACTTGGTTGATCTTTAACAGCAGGAAGTGGGGGGCAAATTAGGGTCATTTTTAAAGGTTTGAAGCAGCTATAGCATGACTAATATCAGTTGTGATTCACCTCTCTGATACTACTTGGACTGCTTGTCTGAAATCACACATTGCATCTACTTCTTATTACCATAAATAGGGATTTTCCAACTTTTTTTTTTCAGCACTTTCTTGTTCTCAACCAGTTGTTTAGACCTCACATGAGGTAAAAAGGCCCTAATCCTAGATAAAGAATAAGTAGTAGAGTGAGATAGAATGCAGAGTCTGACGAAACAGGCACATGTATTTGCCAAGCTACTGTCCATGATATTTGAGAAATCATGGCAGTCAGAAGTCCCAGGTGACTGCAAAAACAGAAACTTTTTACCCATCTTTTAAAGGGATAGAAAGGCAGACTCTGTGTGCTACCCACCCGTTAGTATCACTTCTGTGCCTGGGGAAGATCACAGAACAGATCCTCCTAGACACTCTGCTAAGGCACATCAAGGACAGGGAGGTGATTTGGGAAAGCCAGCTGAGCTTTACCAGGGCAAGTCCTGCCTCATCAGCCTATGGCCTTCTATGATGGAGTGACTGCATCAGTGGATAAGGGAAGGGTCACAAATGTCATTTATCTGGACTTCTGTAGAGCTGGTGGATGAGAGGCTGGACAGGAGCCCTTGGAGCCCAGAGAGCCAAGCATGTTCTGGGCTGCATCCAAAGCAGAATGATCAGCAGGGTGAGGGAGGGGATTCTACCCCTCCACTTCCCTCTGGTGAGACCCTATCTGGAGTGCTGCATCCAGCTCTGGGATCCTCAGGACAGGAAGAATGTGGACCTATTGGAGTGAGTACAGAGGAGGGTCCCCAAGATGATCAGAGGGACGGGGCAAAGGCTGAAAGCATTGGGATTTTCCAGCCTGGAGAAGAGGGGTCTCCAGGGTGTTGTAATAGCTGCCTTGCAGTACCTGGAGGGAGCCTAGAAGAAAGATGGTGGGAGACATTTTCCAAGGGCATGTGATGATAGGACAATGGGGAACGGCTTCAAACTAAAAGATTTAGATTAGATGTTAGAAGGAAATTCTTTACTGTGAGGGTGGTGAGGCACTGGAACAGGTTGCCCAGAGAAGCTGTGGATGCCCTATCCCTAAAAGTGTTCAAGGCCAATCTAGACAGGGCTTTGAGCAACCTGGTCTAGTGGAAGGTGTTCCTGCCCATGGTTGGAATGAGATGATTTTTAAGGTCCCTTCTACCCTGAACCATTCTATGATTCTGTGATACTGGACTAACTGTGCTAATTATTCTACCTGGCTCCCTTGCTCTTTGTCTCAAGTTGTCCTTTATAAGTGCAGGCATCAACAAAGAAGTCCAAAGTCATAAAAACCTGAAATTGAAGGGTATAGAAACAGAACATGGAATTCACAGAATACCAAAAGATGGAGCAAATGGAATGATTTACTTAAGACTGTAAAAAATTGCATGTCCGTGTTAGGAAAAATTGGGCATTGATGACTAATTAGTCTTTTGTTTATATGGATTCTGAAAAAAAATGTTTCTGACTTCCTTTTTTGACAATAAGTTTATAAGACAAATCATCTGATAATGACAAAAGTGAAGTTATTTGTAATTTACAGAACACTTTTACAGTTCCCTTCAACTGAATATACAGCGTAATAATTATTGTACTCAGAGGTTCACGTTAGAAAAATCCACTTGCAAGTTACAAGTACTGAATGGATTGTGCATAGATGTAAATTAGTTTAGAAGCTCAATTTGACACCTCTTTTTCACAAAACAAAGTGTGATGTCTGCATTACCCCAATTTGTCATAATGTCTGAAACATTACCAGCAATAATTCAGAAATTGCTGTAACTAAATCTCCTGGAGTGCACGTGGTTTTTAAAAATACCTGTTAGCCTTTGCTGATCTATTCTCCTCTATGCCCCCATCCTATTGTTAAAAATAATTTTGTTAGGTGCTAGTTAACAATTCTGATTCTAAAATTTGGAATAAAAAACAACAGCAAATATTTCAGCTATCTTTACATAAATATAAAAGTATTTATATACTGTATAAACATATATTATATAAATTTAATATTATAAAAATAGATAGATATATATATATTTGTGCTTGTGCTTCACATGTACTTGTCTTTCTTTTCCTTTACTTGTGTTAATAGAAAGATCTTTCCTTGCCTTTAATGGCTCTTTCTACCTGATACCCTTCTAGAATCAGAATGGTTTGGAAATCTTCCTGGTTTGGAAGGTCCTTTAAAGGCCATCTAGTCCAACTCTCCTGCAATGAGCAGGGGCATCTTCAACTAGACCAGGTTTCTCAGAGCAACATCAAACCTGACTGTGAATGTTTCCAGGGATGGGGCATCCATCACCTCTCTGGGCAACCTGGGCTAATGTTTTATCACCCTCATCATAAAAATATTCATCATTGTTTGTAGTCTGATTCTACCCTCTTGTAGTTTAAAACCATTCCCCCTTGTCCTGTTGCTACAAATCCTATTAAAAAGTCTGTCCCCATGTTTCTTATAAGTCTCCTTTAGGTACAAGGCTGCAAGAAGGTCTTCCCAGAGCCTTCTCCAGGTTGAACTACTCCAGCTTTCTCATCCTTTCCTCACAGGAGAGGTGCTCCACCCCTCTTGTCATTTCTGTGACCTTCCTCTGGACTTGTTCCAACAGGTCCATCTTTTACATCATATTTTTTTCTGATTAAACCCAAATATTATTGTTCCTTTTCTTCATAGTTGGTGGTGCACCCAAATTTCTACTTTCTTCTACTTTTTTTTCCCCTCAAACTTACTCTAAGAGTATCATCCCTTTCCTGCCCATTATATGTTGTTTGACCAGTCCCTGGTCTCTTCTGCTGCTCATCACTTCCCTGCCTTCTTATCTGGCCTTATGCTTCCAGGCTTTGTGAAACACAATCAAACAGTCTGACAAACCTGCAGGTGTTGAAGGAAGCTCAGCATGTGAATTTAAGTGCTGGTGTTCGTGTAGGTAATGACCTGAACCAAATCCTAAACTGTAACCACCCTAGGTTTCTGATTCCAAAATATGCAGGACAGTTCAAGTCCTGCAATGACAGCCAAGTGACTCAGGCCTGTCTGCACTGTATGACAGGTGCAAGGACAGATTAAATAGCAAGAGACCATGCAGGCACATAAGCATGCTACACTCCCTGTTAATGGAAGTGGGTGCTTTGTGGATGAGACAAGCTGGGTGCACAACAGCTCCAAATTACAGCAAGGAAGTTCTTTGGGGCAGTCCCATTTGTCTCTGCCAAAAAAATACATTGGTCTAGTTGCAGACAGATTTCTTATAATGAAAATTGTAGCAGTGTTCCCTGAAACTGAAAAGACCCACCTGGGCTCCATGCTCCTATTTGGTCCAAGGTGAAGAGGCTGTTGCTGCCAGTGGCTCTGGCTGCTTCCATTGCCAGCAGGCAGGGCTTAAAGTGTGAGCTGCCCCATGGCTCATGGTGCTGGGGCAAGTCATGTATTTGTCAACAGCTAAGGCATAAAGGAGTTGGGAAAGAAAAGAACTGTGGTTGAACTCTCCAGTAATAAAGGTGGCTTCTTTAAACCATGAAAAAGTGAGGCTTTCTGAAGATCTGGGATCCTTGTCTTTATTTTTAATCCAGAAACAAGAGAATTGTTTAAAGCTCATGTAGATGGAGATAGTCTTCTAATTTATTGCCAAGACTTAGGCTTAGATGGGTATCATCTAAAAGATGTGGGCATACAGGAGGAAGAAATAACTGCAGACTCGTGATACTGAAGGTGTAACATAAACTATGATTAAAAAGCAGTCACAGAGCTGCACTATATCCATATTAAAGCTGTCTAAAAGAAATGCCTGTTTGTTCCTGTTCATAACTGCTTTCAGCTTTATGATTGTCTGTACCCCAGATGTTTTTCATAGAGCAACTTCAAAATTTTTTTCTCCTCCCTCTATCTAGACGTGGCTAATAAGTAATGGGGGAGATATTTGTCTTTTCTGTACCCTGCATCACCTATCCTTCATTTCCCACTTTTTCAGACATCTTGTAAAGTATTGTGTCAATATGTTCTTAATAACACAGTGGGCTCTTCCACACCCAGTTGTTTAAACCTGCTGGTGCAGTCCTTTGATACTAGGTTTCTTTAATAAATCCTACAGTTTCACTCCCTGGCTGGTGCAGAGCTATATTTAGTGTACCCGGTGCAGGGGAAAAGAAGAACTCCCTCTGTATTTCCATTTGGCTTCAGAGTCTGTCCTTAGCCCAGGCATGAGTGGTCAAAGGGTACAAAGGCAGCCCAGAGCCCATACACTGAGGAGGCCGAAACAAGGGAAGGATTTCCTAGCTCACTGTTGCCACTGACCATAACAGCAGTATAAGACAGGTATTGCACAAGAATCTGGATCTTTCTTTTTCATCCTCATCTTTGAAACTGGAGAGGATTTGTTAGCACAAAGCAAAGAGATTTATTACAGAGATTTATTATTCTCTTCTTGTCCATTCGAACAGCCCACTCCAGCATTTCCTCCAAGAGCAGGAAATAATGTTGCAATCATAAGTATATATTATATTAGCATAATATTGTATCAATAAGACTTGCTGCCTCCTTCACAATCTGCATTCTGGCAAGACTTTTAAACTAAGCAGAAATGATTTTACTTATTACAGATAATTATATTCTCTGTACATAAACATAACTTGATAAAAACATTTAGAGTTCTTAGAAGAAAACAAACATTTTCAAAAAACACTGCAGCTGTAGAGTGCATCTGCTTTTCCTCATACTGTGGTCCATAATGACTCACTGGGTAACACTGAATGAAACTCAGTGCTAGACACATAAAGAGAGTTCTGAATTTTCAAAACTATCAACAGCTTTTGAATTACTATTTGGCCTTATCGAGAGGAGCTGGACACTAGCTGGGCACTGTGCTGGTAGATATGATGATAAGTCTCAGATTTTAGACATTTTAGAGAATAACTACAGTGTGCCAATCATCCTGGGCAGGCAAACCCTTACATTTAAAAGTCACCAAATCATTATGCAGAAATGTTATGAAATACAAACTCAGGCCTGGAGCACTGGATTAAAAAGGTGGGCTGGGGTAAGAAGGTTATCAAACCTGCATCAGAAAAGATTCTGTGCACTGCCCTTGTCTCTAGGTGGAAGAGATACGTGATGGTTATGAAGCCTTGGAGAAACTGGGTAGTGTTACAGGGGAGCTAATGACCCTTGGTATCAGTGTTTGGGGAAATTTGTACATAACTTTAGTGACTGATTCCTGATGTACATGTCAGCACTGCTAACACTGTCATTTTTATTCCAGGGGAAGTTTATGGCAATCTCCTGGAGCAAACTTCAAACTGAACCACATGTAGCTGTGACTGGGTCCCTTTAGCAGAATTTCTCCTGCTGAGCTTGATATACGAGTTGTAACTATTGTGACACCCACCGTGGAGAGTGTGAGTCTCTTAAACCCCAAGGGAGCTGCTTGAGACAGAGAGGTGGAGGAGAGCAGAGTGCTGGACTTGAGCACACCTTCACACAAGTTGCATTGGACAGAGGAGTTGAAAGTTCTGAGGGAGATGAACTTACCTTGCGCCTGTTGTTTCATGACTGAGAGTTTCTGAGCTTCCAAGGACATTTCCACCAAAACCAGGTCTGATGTTCTCTCTGTTGGAAAAGAATAGTAAAACTAAAGGGATGAAAACCACACCCCAATTGTTATTTGTATGTTTGCTGTGAAATCTGTGGAGTTATGCTGGTTGAAGCTAAAAAATGCAATTCTTTGCAGGTCTGATCACTTATTTCAGCCAGGCAATTCTTTTCTAGTTTAAAGCAAGTGATTTTGTTTTCAGTTTCTACAGGAGTAAAGACTATCACTATTAAAAAAAACAAAAACGTATTAAAAAAAATAATTTGACAGTAACATCCTCAAATACTAAAGCTGACAGTAATTTTACTGCAGTGTGGTCATGTTTTGTAAGGGCTGAAAGGCTGCCTGGGAAGAAATTTTATGTTCCTAGATGGGACAGAACACAATGACAAAAATGCAAATTAGCATAGTGTACAGGAAAAAGCAGCAAGGCCTTCTCTTTGTCTTTGGATAGTGCCTCTTTTGAATCCATGATATCTGAAGCTGTGAAAATAGTGAAAATTGTTAATCTGAGAAAGGTATACCAAACTTCCCTGAATTTTCTGAGGAGAGACTGAAAGAAACAGAGTCTTGCTGTTCTGCACCACCAGGTTAAACATCCATTTTCTTCAGACTATGCACAGTTTGCTCTGCTGTTCTCCACTGCTGAGCATCTGTGCCCATGAGAATGTACCATGAGGTGTTAAAATGCTGAATGGGATATTTCATTGTTTAGTGGAGGGTTTCATCAGAAGATGAAAAGGTACAAATGTGTAAGTCATAAATGTGTGGGTTTGGGAGTTGATGGCAAATAAAGAATATTTAATAGTATATCCTATAGGACTGAGACCATGGTGATACACTGTACCAGAGTTTCACCATGTCCTTCTAACAGAGGAAGACAGCTTGCTTTTATGATTGTTTTTACAAGCAACTGTAAGAGAGAGGGCTAAAAATTCCCAGTTTTTTTCATCCTGCTGAATTGAACTGCATATTGCAGGTATCTTGTATATAAAGGGAAATTTAAGAAATGGAAATTATTAATCAAGAGTTTTGTGCACCCTACATCCTCTAAGGAAGTCTGTGTGGACTGCTGGTTTACTAGAGACACCTTTTGCATTGTAGACAAATCTGATTACTGCTTTTCTGCCCCATCTGTAAACCAGAGATGATATTTCTTCCTATTTTAGATACCTCCAAAGCTAAAACAACAAATATTAGTAATTTGCTTTCTGATTTTGGATCACGTAATTTTCTGGCACTTTTCTGTTATGCATGAGGAGTTATGTGGATCTTGATTTCCCAGGCAGGTTTTGTCTTTATCAGAGACTTAGGGCTAGGAAAAGGCAGCTTTCTGAAAAAGTGTACTATGTATTTAACAATTGTATCCCTTCTAAAGATTTTCTTGTGTTTTATCTTCAGGTTATTAACATCCTGCAGCAACTTGTTACTTCAGACTAAAGTTTTGTGGAAGAAATAAACTGTACATGAAAACTGAATGTAATTAAATTACCCTGATGAGTGATACCCAGGGAGAAGTAGAAGATGGTGAATTTCACAGAGAATGTGACTGAGAAGTGCAACATTAATCATGATATCCAGGAGACATTATCCCCTGTGGTGTACATATTTGTGTTTATATTAGGCTTGCCAGCTAACTGCCTGTCACTGTACTATGGTTATTTACAGATCAAAGCTAAAAATGAATTAGGTATCTACCTTTGCAATTTGACTATAGCAGACCTGCTCTACATATTTTCTTTGCCTTTTTGGCTTCAGTATGCTTTACAGCATGACAACTGGACCTACGATGAGCTGCTATGCAAAGTTTGTGGCATCATCCTGTATGAGAATATCTACATCAGCGTGGGCTTCCTGTGCTGCATCTCCATCGACCGCTATCTGGCCGTGGTGCACCCCTTCCGGTTTCAGCGCTTTCGGACCATGAAGGCTGCTGCCATTGTGAGCATCATTATCTGGGCCAAAGAAATCATGACGTGCTGCTTTGTCTTCACACATGGGGAGATCAGTATGGATGCTGAGAGCCACTTGGTGTGCTTTGAGCATTACCCCATCAAGAAATGGGAGCACAATGTCAATTACTATCGCTTCTCTGCTGGCTTCCTTTTCCCCTTCTTCCTGCTGGCCTTCTCCTACTGTGGGATTTTACGAGTTGTCCACAAGAGTCCTGGCACTCAAAAGAAGAAGAAAATCCAAATTAAAAGACTGGTTTCAAGCACTGTTTTCATCTTTTTAGTCTGCTTTGGACCATACCACATTCTACTTGTAGTTCGTAGCTTGTTGGAGAACAACTGCTCATTTGCTGAGAAAATATTTAATGTTTACCATATTTCTCTCCTGTTGACTACTTTTAACTGTGTTGCTGACCCAGTATTGTACTGTTTTTCCAGTGAAAGCACTTACCAGAACTTTGTCAAGATGAGAGACTCTTGTCTGACATGCTTAGGCCATCTGAGTACTGAGACAAAGGAATCCTATCCCCTGAACACTACTGAAACTCCCAAGAGAACACAGCATGAACAGCAACCAGGGTTATTACAAATACCACTTGATGGTGCTGGCATGAAGGACTGCTTCACAACTAATGTAGACAGCCTCTAAAATAAATGAAAAGAACCTTAATCCTACATCTGCAGCTATGGCCATGTTTGTATATCTCTCTGAATTATTCATGTATTACAACAGTATGACCTCCCAAAGGCTTATGAGCAATGCTGTACAGTGAAGCTGTTTCTGGAGGTGTTGGACCTTGGCAATAGTGAGGAAAGTATGTGCTAAGTCAGTTCAGTTATAATCATGTATCCCTTGTGCTGCCACTTAAAACCTGTTTGTCTTGATGACTGCATTGACTGGAATAAGCCAGTACTCAGGGTGTGTAGTTCTGGTGAACTCATCTTTAGCTGCTTTCTGTTTGCCCCTGTAGCATCTAGAGAAAGTAATTCTCTACAAGCTGTCATCATCTGTTGAAAAGGTCAGAGACAGAAAAAAATTAAATGTCCCCATATATACTTTTAAAAAGAAAAAACCCTTCTGCAACATCTTCTGTAACTCTCTGAAATAACTTCTCCTGCCAGTTTCAAAGCCTGCAGAGAACATGCCAGAACCAGATTCCTAAAAGAATCAGTCAGATAGTGTGAGACCTTGTGAGAGAACATGCACAAGGAATCAGCACCTGCTGAGACCTTCAGGTTGTTTTTTTGACTGCTGAATCTCAGACTGTTAAACCTCATTGTAAGGGTCCTAGAAACTTCTGGAAGTGTGAGACTCTGGGCTCCAGCGTGTGTCAATAACTTGCTGACTCAGAAGAGAACAAGAAGTTGGTAGTACATGAGGCACTTTGATCCCATGTGCTTCTCTGAGTCACTGTGTTCAAGAATACTTATTTACCTCTAAATTCTACTACACCTTGCTAAAGTTTTGATTGTGTGCCTTGCAATTTTTGTATCTTGTGCAGCACAGACCATGCAGGCAAATAAATAACAATGCATTTGTCAGGGAAACTGTTGAATGAATTCTATTTAAACTCTGTTTTTGCCCACAGATAATATAGTTTAGGGTTTGGCCATTTTTCAGTAAATACAGTATCAGAAATGGGATGTATCAATGATCTGTGTCCTTGTTTAGACAGAAACAAATCATAGGAGTAAGTGGAGAATAATGGCTTTTAAAGATGTGGGAGTTGTGCTCCACAGTATTGTTTCTACCACCACATCCACTCTAGATTTTTTTTTGTTACACTAATGAATCCTGTGTGATTCTTCTTTGTGATCTGCTCACTAGATTTTTTTTTGTTACACTAATGAATCCTGTGTGATTCTTCTTTGTGATCTGCTCATCACACCTTCTTGTACCTGTAGCTGTTAGACCATGAATACTGCAGTAGACATGAATATCCTTTCAATACTCTGGTTTCAGACCTTCTTCAAAACATCACTTTTTCTGCAACCTGGAGCTGATAACTTCCAGCAGTATAATCAGTTTTGTTTCCTTGGTTTGCTTTTGAGTCAAAAGATCATCTAGACAGATGGGCTAGTCCTGCTATCTGAATATGTCATTGTAACACAGCCTTGCTTGTCATCAGATTCCAAAAGGAATATATTCTGACAGTTTTCTGGAAATCACTTGAGAGTGTAAAATTGGATATTAGTGGATGTGTTTAATAAAGGATGTTTTTATAACTTTCTTTTTATATTTTTTCACACCATGTTTGAAACAACTATCTTTTAGCTTTGGTCCACTATTTCTATTTATGAGACTACAGATCCTCTCCTTCCTCCTCTTGCAGAAAGGCTTCACGTCCCCAGTCCCAAGAGGGGATTAGATTTGCTTAGGTTAACATTTGATTTGTTTAATTATTTTACATTTCTTTATACTTTGACCACTCAGCTTGATTAATTACCTTACATCTGCATATTTTTCTCCTGACTATTAGCAGTGTTTAGCTTTATTTTCTCCTAATCTTTCATCTCATGCGCTGTGTATTCCAAGGGGGTCATAAGGCAGGGACTCCCTCCCGACTGCTGTAGTGCTGAGCTTGTACATTGTTAAGCACCAAGTCCTTGGACCCCCCACAACCTGTCAGGCTGCAGGAGACACGTGGTTTGTTCTAGGATTAAATATTTGTTGTCGTGTTTATGTGTTGCCTCTTTACAGTTCCCCATGCTGTTTAAATTAGACAACTGGAATGCAGAGCATGCTGTACTACATGGAATTGTCATCTGAGGGATTAAGGCTCCTTTGAGTTGGTACTTTGATGCGGTCAGCTTTGGTCAGCTGCTGCAGTTTAAAATCAGAGGGAAACTTGTGTAACACAGTGCAGCATTCTGCACAGCTCTCAGCACTTACCCTGCTAACCCGCAACAGAAAGGAGGGATTTTTATCTTCTTTTACCCTTTTTTTTTTCTTAAGGCCAATATTTTATCAATTCTTTCTGTACTGTAACTGGTTTAGGCTGCAGAACTGTAACCATATAGCAGGAAGGTAACTCTCACTCAGAGCTTTTCTTTCCATCTCAGTCAAAACACAATCACTCAAGGGTGCTGCCAAGGTTGCTAGAGACAAGCTATACATGCTATTGAAGTAAATGCCCTGCTTGGGACTGCACAAAAAAGGCATTTTAAAAGCATGCACTAGAGAAAAAGAGAAATAAATTATTAAATTTTGCATTTCTTAATGAAAATTGACTGTTAAGACTTGTATTTTAGGGAAAAAAAGAGCTGAAGTTTACTAAATGAAATTTTTTTGACAAAAGTTATTGCTTGGAAATATACATTGCACCTGTCAGTGTATTATGTCAGTAGCACAGAGAGAATAAAATCATCTGTTTCTTTTAGAATGATGCCAGTTTCACTCTGTGAGTTCTGTGCAGCAGTGAATGTGTGCCGTCCTGTGGGGTTATTGGCTTTGGCAAAAAGTTCAAGCATACATATGAAATATTTTACTTAATACTTACAGTTTGGAGAGATTTCTAAAGGAGATATTTTCTAATTGTGAAATTTCCAAGATACTTTTCTAGAATATCCTTTGAGAAGGTTTTAGAAAAAACAAATCTAAAAAAAAGACTGATCTAGAAAATTAACACTGGGATTTTTGGTAAACCTGAATGTCCAGCAGAAGTCTGTAATTTAGATTTCTTTCTTAACTATTCAACTGTTCAGCTATTTTATGTCTTTAAAGGCTCTGTATCTTCAGGGTGTTCAGGAGATTAATGTTCAAAATATGCTGGTGTTTGTGGTATGAAATTATTTTTCTCATTCTGAAAAAGTTGTTTGTCTTGCATCAAAGAAGGAAAACAAAATTAATCTGTCAGGAAGGAGAAGAAATATAAATTGTTGCTTGCTGCTGGCAGTCCAACTAAATGCACCTTCCATTTTATGATACCAGTGCTCTAGAAGTGGTGTCAAATGTACCCTCCCCTCTCTGCTTCGAGGGCTAACAGCCAGCAGAACTTCAGTCCTGACACTCACCTGGAGCTAAGGTAAAATTACAGCTTTAAATGACAACAGCTGGGCACAGCTCACAACCATTAGTTGTGTACTGCTTCAGTGTTTGTAATCCTGTGTGACAGACTTCACTTGGTCTTGTCAGGAGCTGAATTTCTACAACAGGAATTCAGAACTCAAGTAGAAGTTTATTTGCATAATGTTATTTCATAGTGAATGCAAATGTTTATTTATTTTTAATCATACTTCAATTTATCATAATTAATTTAAATAATTATTTTTGTATTCAATAATGTCTTCGGAACAACAGGATACTGTGAAATATCTAAAACTTTTCTCTATTATCCATAAAGTGGCAAAATATATAAGTGGCAAACTACTAATAGACAGGGGTTAATGGCACAGCCAACCTTTTACACAGAAGATCTGCAATGCTGCCTTTATTTTCATTAGCTCAGTTAAAATTTTCTCCTTATCTCCTCACACTTCCACAAACTATCCCCCACTATAAGAACACAGGGGTAGAGGGGCTACAGGAAGTGTGCAATGGAGCTCTCACTACTGTAACACTCCAGTTTTGTTTTGAATCTTCCCTCTCTACTGTAGCTGTTTTCCTCACCACAAGCATTTTTACAATCAAATTGCTACAGGAGTTACTTCCTGTTGCAGTTATGAGGTTAGTAAAACAAGAACAGCAGTGCAATAATATCTCATTCATGCTTTCTTTGTAAAAGCCAGATCACCTCTTATTATATAATATCATTTAATATTAATTTTCCTTTATAAAATTACATAAAAGAAAGGCAGACCAAGTGGATGATATAGTCTTTGTGTTCCATAGAGATGTTGAAAAGATAACAATGAAAGGCTGTGCATGATCAAGACACCAGAGATAGAAACTCAACTTTTGCTAATCTTTTACACCTTGTGAGAGCCTCAAGAATAAGGAAATGCAAGAATAAGAGCAACTCTTGATGCAGAAATCATTAGGGGCAGTCACTGCTGTGCTTCCTGCAGAAGCTTTTCAATCATATGAGAATGGGTGTTGTAGAAGGGCAGCCCATCCACTTCCATCTCTAGACTGGCAGTTTTGCCACTGCGGACCCCAAGCTGCACAAGTGTTTTCAGAAGCTTTTCTTCCTTGAAAAACAAAGAAACAGACTATAATTAAAATTCTGAATCAGATAAGAGCAGTCATCAAGATCTTTATTTTAAGTTTGGGAGAGACTGACCATATCCTCCATATTTATTTTGCCATCAGCTTGCAAGTACTATCATGTCCCAAAGAATATGTTAACATCGGGAGCTCAGGGAGTGTCCGATGCTTTATAATCCTGACTGCTATTTAATCACTGAATACTACTTTTCTCCACACTGCCCCAAACAGAACATTAGAGGCAATTCAGAAAAATCATTTTTTGCCTGGTTTCAAGTACCTATGTTGCACAATTCAGAATCAGAGGAACCTCCACCCACCCAAGGTATCTTAGAAATCCATGAGTGGTTCATCCTGCAAGGCAGCTGGCTGCAACTGCATTTTTATAGAAAAAGAACAGAAGGGAAAGAGGATGCACCAGGAAAAAACGTTACAGAGAGCACCTGGATGGGTTGCACACACGCTTTCCTTTCCTGCAGCTTCTCTGATCTCTCTGTGCCTTTGGCCCTCTCTTCCCTTTTCATTATTGATTTTATGAGAATTGTGGTTGCTTAGGGAAGCAGTAGGGAGAAAACAACCTCAGAAATTGTGCTTCCTTGGCATGGTCTGAACTAGGATATGCTTTGTTTAGAACTACAGTTATTTTCTTGCTTAACTAATATAAGCAGATAACAAAGTGTGTTCCAAGTTGAGCTGTAAAAGTACACAGAGGGAACAAAATCCTTTTTTGTGAGCTACAGGCCAGTTAGTATTGTGGGCTGAAAAGATGGGATAAAATGAGCTCTGAAGAAAACACAGGGAACAGTGAAATTTGAAGATCTGGTTTCAAGCAGATGTATGTCTGACATAAACTGCTCAGCTTTTCATTTGTCATGAAATGTACACAGTAAAACTTCCATTTTTAAGCATTTACTATAGTGAGAATTTATTCCTTAAATTCTGTTAATAAAAATCCAAGTAAACTAATAACCTAGTCACTTTTTAGCTTCCCCTATACCAACCCTGTGATAGGTTATATAGGACCTTGAAACACTCACCTATCTGTCTCTTCCTTCCTTTCTTTACTAGGAATGCCCTTTCTGGTCTTTGTCTACTGTACCATTTCCATTTCCATGGAAATTGCTACTGCAACAACCCTACCAGTGTCCTTGGCAAAGAGTTCTCTGGCTTCAACACTTCTTGTTTGACATTACCACACAAGCAAACTCTAGCAAAGTTCTTTATCTCCTGGACACAAATGAATGATGAAAAAAAAATGTTAAAATATCTGATTTTCTCTTATCAAATGTCAGGACTTTTCCTAGGAACACTTCTAAACCACAAAGAATACAGTATTGTAGATCTGAATTAGCAAACAATATGGTTGTATATTACCTAATACAGTACATGGCCAAAATATAATCATTTCTGAATGAAGCAAGGCATGCCCTGCATGATCAGTTCAGTTTAATTTTGTAACCTGTTCTCTGAATGCAGTTTCTAAAGATCTTTTATTTGCTGGTAAAACATCCTAATTCTTAGCTGCAACAAAATTAAATGAGGCTCTCTGGTTTTCTACCAAAGGAAAAATATTCATAGTTACATGGTGTCAGCAGCAACACAGCTGTTTAAGGAAATTATCAGGATATATTAGTAGCATAAAGTTTGGTACTTTATAATTTATAAAATTATAAAAAGCACATCAGTTTATATAATATGAATGATCATGTACATAAATGCAAATATATACAACTGATATTTCTGCAAAAGAGAAGTTTCTCTCAGCACGGAGTGTATCTAAATGCAGAAGGGCAAAGATCTCTCCTGTCACAAGAGACACCTAAATTGGACACACAAAATAGAATATCTAATGTGAATAACTTGTGCTACATATTTACATATTAGAGCTGTCTGATCTGCTTATATGAGGTAAAAAAGTTTGCTTGCTTAAGGCTACATAACTGTGCCTGATAAACCAGAGCCTGCCATCAAATGCTACTGTTTCCATTTGTAATAAGCAAATACAATGTATAGCACACATCCTTAGCTGTACAAGGCTGCAATTTGACCACAATTCTCTCTTAAGTAAATAATTATGTTGGGAGTGGGGTAATGGGAAAAGAAAATCAAATTAATAGAAAAATATCTCATTAGTTTGTGCTTTATTCAGGGGGGAAAACTTCCTTCTGAATGAAAAGGCTAGTAAAGCACACTAAAATATGTTACCACTTTATATATTTATAATAGAATTAATATTCTTATAGGTCATAATTACAAAAAAACCCTATGCAATTAGTAAGTTGCCATTAATAAAGAGTTCAGTAAAAGATCAAATCTTGATATATTAACCTGTTTGTGAAATGCAATGAAATGCAGAGTTGACTGTAAGATGTTTGGTGTTAGCTACATTTGGATATGTATGAATTAATTAATTTCATTACAGTCATTTTGGTGTAAAAGTCCTATCAACATTTGAAAAACCAAGCCAATATCATAAACAAATTATTAGGTAAGCAAAGATTGTTTAGGTCCAGTTGTTTTCTGTTCCTGCAGTTCTCACCATGGAACAAATGCTTTGCAGCATCTCTCACAAAGATGTGTGTAAAGGCTCATCCACAAACTCAGAACAATCTTAGTTTGCTGTTCAGTGGGAAGGGAGAGCTCTGCAGTTCTGGGGTTTGGCAGTGCAATCCTGACACTGCTCAAACACCAGCCTGAAGGGAAATAATGTTGGTGTTTCAGGGGAAGTCTTCACTTAGTAATGACCTACAGCATTCATGGAAGTGCCATTTTTTGAAGAAAAGTAAAGCACATTATAAGAAAGCTGTCTGGTGCTAAGGGACTACTTCAAATGTTCTCTTTCCAATTACAATCACAAATATAAACACTGAGATGGATCTGTGTGGTGTTACTCTTTATCTCATTAGTGTAATTATTATAGCATTAAATGAAGCTGAATTTTCAGAAAGTAGCCATATAAGCATAAATGGTCTGATTTTTTCATACTAATGGAGTCTTGTGAATACTAATGTATTCAATCTTCTGCATTGTTCTTTGTTGTGTGATTTATAATTAAAGTTACCATATTTTCTTGTCAGATATTTTGTCATTTTCTCTCCTCCACAAAACTGTTTCCTATAATTTTCTCAATAGATTTTGTTGCACTTTCAGTAGCCCATTATTGGATCATTAATATTCCCAGCTGTATAGCTTAGTAAAACAAAAACAAGAAGGTTTTCCTGTACACAATATAACATTTAATTACAGTATCTCATTACCTGGAATTTTGATCATAGTCATTTTAGGATGCATTAATTTAAAGGTCAAAAGCCAGTAGATGCAACTGGAAAAAAAACATTGTAAACTGAAAAGTAATTTCTCTATTTTATAAAAAGACTGTGCTGAAAAGGGCAATAAAAGCTTTGTTAAGCTATGTGGCTATGGCAAGTGTTGGGATGAGTTTCAGTTTTATGACCTTTAGATAAAAAACTAAGATAGCAAGAATTTAAAAAAATTAGTGAGATCTATTCTAAAATACTTAAAAAGTGCTCTGTTGGAATTTCATGCAGAATGACCTGTCATCTCAGGAGAAAATCTTCTTCATTTTGGGCAGTAGCTATGGCAGATGGATTGCATTTTGCTTAGCATTCTTGGAGGTCACACACCTAATGGGTTTGTCCTAATCTCTGTAGAGGTACTTTGCTAATAAATTTTGAGTTCTGAAGTTCCTAATTTATTGCAAAGTTGTGGAACAAATCTTATTTAATCAATAAGTGTGTGTGCGCGTGTACAGACAGATTTTTTTTTTAAACCACTGCCAAGTTAAAAATAGAGGCACGTGCTTAGCAGGATGAGCACAGATCACAGTCATTTATCACCCCTCTCAGTTATTTTACTTTTTCTCAGTCTGAAACCTTTGCATTCCCGGAATATCACACTGTACAGAGCTGCATTAGTCAAAACACATTTAAAAATATTCATGTACAAGTTTTTCTCCAAGTTTTTAATTTAGAAACATTCAAAACTAATTGTAGAAAGGTTCCAGCAAACTAGAATAGGCAGAAAGAGCAGAAGTAAGGTACAAAGACCAGATGTATGGAGTGGCTACTGCGTAAGAACTGTGACTTTTGATTTTGGAAGCAGACATCTAAAGGACACTGCAACAGAGTTAGAAAATCATGAATGATTCTAAGGAAGCAAACTGGAAATTTTAATCACTGTATCTCAATACAAGGATTTCTTGCATTGCCCATAAAATTGTAGCACTGTCTTCTGCTTGAAGCTACAAGACATGAATACATTCATATCAGAGGATTTTTATTTGCAGCGTCTCCAATCCTTTGTGGAAAACAGTCTGAGGACAGTGTGGCTGCTCCTTCCCAAGGAATCCCCAGAAGCGCCCCAAGACCTTGGTGAGGTATTGAACCAGACCAGCATTCAGCAGCTGGCGGCCACTTCCATCTCCCTGTGATGAGCAAGTCCCACCCGCTGGGGCCCAGGGATTACCTTGGTGACAGATGGGAGCGCCGGCTGCCAGAGCCTCCGGCTCGGCGTGCGCGGGAAGCCCAGAGCTCTGCGCAGGTAGCGGTCGTGGATCTCACAGCGGCGCAGCACATCCAGAGCACAGGCAATGGCGTAGCCACCCCAGTTAGAGACCCCTGCAAAGAGAGGCACTGTCAAACCAAACTGCACAAATTGGCTGCTTAGTGTCCAGAGTGTGTCAGAGACAGGTACCTGGGTTGGGAACGGAGAAACCCGAGCCCAAGGACGATATGGAACATGCGCTTTACAAGTAGGTCCTTGCTGAACATCTCTCTCACTGTGAATTTTATCTCATGATGGCGTAAAAGAGAATTTTAACTATAACATTCAACTTTTGTTGAACATAAAAAACATTAAGAACATACATTTGTGCTTGAGTGATTATTGAAAGGACTTATTTCTTTGTAAAGGGACAATATGACTAATTTATGCCTGGTAGAGGCACACTCTAAACAGAAGTTTATCAATTATACGGAAAATTTGTATGTGCACATACAATTTAATTCATATTATTATATGAATTACTATACATATTATAATTTAATTTAATTTAATGTGCACAGACATTTTAATTCCCACACAGATCACTTCTGCAGTCTTCCTTATTAATATTTGTTATTGAGTAACCTGGTCTAGTAAAAAGTTTTCTGCCCATGGCAGGGGGAGTAGGAACTAGATGATCTCTAAGATCCCTTCCAACCCAAACCATTCCAAGATTCTGTGGTTCTATGATTTTATCTAATGTGTGATTTTTCAAGATTACTCAGGATTTGCCCAACTATTTCCAATTAAGTGCACTTTGTTCACGGAACATTCTCAGTTTTCAGCCAGTTCTTCTGAAGCAACAGGCGCTTAACTCTTCAGAAAATGCACATAATACTGAGATAGATCAGTTGAGGATGACTTGGAAAAGACCAATAAAAGTTACTTGGAAAGGCAAATATTTCCTTGTCAGTTCTATTCTCAAACATCAGCTACTCTCCCACCCCACCAAAAAATCCCTTACCAGCTACAACAGTAAAATCAGCTTCAACATCACAAGCTATAACATCTCCATTTTTTATGTGCTTCTTTACAGCATCTTTTACTTTGCCCATTCCTAATTCATTTCCTCCATCTCCAACACCTTCATGAAAGGGAAAAAGACAAAATGAGTATGAACACAGCATATAATTGACAATCCCTTTAGAAAACACCCCGTTTCTTCCCCACAGTTGCTGTGATAGTTCATAGCTCCATATGAGATAGTTTACCCTTTTCCATCCACAGCACTCAAAAACAGAAGACTGAATGAAATAGCTGAAAGCATAATCTATTACATGCCAACCTCTAAGTTTATACAGGGAATGTACACTGTACATTTTGTGCAAGCAAAAGAAATCAAAATTATCAAGTGGTTGTGAACTGCAGACAGAATCAAGACAGTAAACTTTGCTTATGGAAGGCCTTACATGAGTGTTCTATATAACGTGTTACCACAAGTACCTCAGCACAAATAAAGGAAGAAAATAGAAAATTAAACCCAAATCAACCTGAGAAATCAGCCAACAATTCTATAATAAAGCAAGCAGAGAAAACTTTGGCTTGTTACAAGCTTTAATTAAAAAAACAAAAACAAAAACAAAACAAAACCAGAACAGAAGTAACAGTTATTGCAGAAAGATAAGGAAAAATACTTATAAGGATTTGGGCAGAAGCAGACCTGGCTGCACTGCCCATCTGTTTGACACAGATCACTAACATGGTGCAGTACACAAAGAGCCCAGCCCTGCATACTGTTTTCATTTTCCATAGTCACCAAAAAAACAGATAGTCTTTATTTTTAAATTTTTCTTGTATATGGATGTGGGGCATTGATTTTTGTTGCACAAATAGAAATACTGTGTATGTGTCTCAGTGATTTAGTGAAATCAGTGGGATCTATGTAATTTTAGGAAAATTCTAGGCAATCTGATATTTGGGACATAAAGCTGTCAGATGTCATTTAGCTATCTGGAGATGAGGATAACATACAAACTAGCAGTTTACATAGAAGCTGGATAGTACCTCTAGTTTCTTACCTATATATATATATATAAATATATTTATTATTTATAATTACTAATAAATTATTATTACTCTTCAGTTGGAAGTTAAAATTTCTCTTTCATCTGTTAGTCTGAATGGTATCTTCTTCAGTTTAAAGATTTTACAGAAAAATCCTAGAGCATGTCTGTGAAACAGAACAGTAAAGAGCTCCAAGTCCTCACTGTATCAGATTTGAATTTGAAATGTGACTGTGCTCTAATGCATAGCATGTGTTAAAGAAGAGAAATTATAATATTTATAATTTACACTTCAAGTCCTAAAAACTGGTAAATTTAGCACTTTTAGTAACTGCATAAATATCTCGTGTCTGTAGCAAATTTCTTCTTTAAGCAACGTGGAAACTTATTTCTCAGCAGCAATTTTCTATTTTATACCTAAGACTACCCAGTCAAGTGGGGCATAAGTGAGTGACACATAGCTTACATAAAAGGATTTGCTATGGAACAGTTAATATTTTTTATCTGCTTTAATAATCTGCTCACATTTATTTCACCATTGTGAGTTAATGGTGCATTTGAAAATCACTTTACTGGTAGTACTCTTCAAACAGGTATTGATATAATCCTGGTGCTTCTATCCTCATATATAAATATGGAAGTTCTACTGCTTTGTAAGAATCACACAGTGCTCTAATTTTTCTTATACTCAAAATTAAAATTTTTGCTCTTAATATTCTGAAGATAACCAACAGTTTCTTTAACTGAAATATATCCATCGCTCGGGGCTTTTTCTATCAGTCCTGCTTTGCTTTTCCAGTCTTTGCAGGAGTCCTGTTACCAGGATGGCTTCACAATTAGTAGATCTATTGCTGTGGATGGATCCCCTTTGTGTGACACTGGGAGAAAAAGAACACCCCACTGAAAAATCTCCTGTGCCATCTGTTTTCTTCTTCCTCCACACATTGCCAGAGAACTTTATTTTACTGTAGATCTCCAGGATGAAATTCACCTGTGCAAATGCAGCCATCAACACATGAGCCAGTCAGCTACACTGCTTTTAAAGTCAGCCAAAAGAAACACTCCCTTCACACATTCAGTTCATCTCACCCCAAGGCAGACATCTCAAATATAGATGTCTGAAAATAGACAAGATGAATCCTCTTCTAAAGGCCCAACTTCTTTCCAGGCAAAGGAAAAATAGTTCTGCTGGATCCTCCATGCAAGTTCCCACTGACTACATTGTTTTCTGAAACTACATTTATGAAATATGCAGGAGACATCAGTCTTCTGTGCTAAAAATCTTTTGTATGAAAGGAAAATGTGTGACCCCATTTTTTCATGCAGTACTTTGGAAAGCTTTTAATTAGCTCCTATATAAATAGCATATAGCTATGTCAATTGTATGACAACAGAAAAAAAATAATATATGGTACCAGTAACACCTCTTAATCTTTTATTTCAGTCTTATGTGGAAATGAGTCCCTTCCAAACTCTGCCCTTCATTTCTTCTTACTCTGTGAATTCCTCAAGGCTGCTCCCCACTTCCTGAGTTTTCAGGATGTCAGTACCCATACAACTGTAGGCACTGCTCATGCTTTGTGGTCAAACTACCAGATCAGATTTTTTTAAAAAACACAGATCTTGTTTTAAATGCAACACTTGACAGCAATTAATCAGCATGTAACAAATGTTCTGACATTTCCCCTCTCCACCTACTGACACAGTGCTTCTTGCCACAGAGCACACTATATAAAGAGCTTCTGTAGGTTGAAAAATTGATCCTTCTGTATTCTAGTCTGTAAGGTTATTCAAGTAGTCCACCCTAATTCCGTACAATATTTGCATTTAGTTTTGAACTAGTCATATGCCTCCAAATTCCTACTGACCATAAAGAAAGTTGAAGACAGCCCCACCAGAAAAAATTTTACCCTCATCAGTAGCAACACATTGCTATCAGTAATGGGAGACAAAATAGAAAGGCCACAGTGGCTAAGTTAAACTACATTTTGCAGAAACATATTAAAAAACCCAACATCCACCCCAAGAAATTGCTACCCAATTAAAATAACAGACACAAAAAATTAGTGTGATAAGCAAAACAAGGAAGGTTAACGAGGTAAGAAACAATGCAAGAATTCTCCAGAGCAGAATATCCATGTACACAAATGCCATGGGAGATGAGAGCAGATCTCTTTATTGTCCTTTGAAGCCTCCGACTTATTAAACCATTTTCTATGCAGAAATCTCTTTAGAGAAAGTTCACAGCACTGAGACAGAGACATAGTGAATCTGAATAACTGCTTTTCTTCTTTTTCACAAGCCTGTGGTATTTTTTATTAATGACATTTCATAGTATATTTGAATATTCAGAGAATGTTTGAAACAAACTACATTCTGCTGAATAGATTCAAATTCTCAGCTGGCAGAACATTCCAAACTCCAGCAAATGAATAATATACTTTGAGTGGCTGCAGGAGACATTTGAAGGGATTAGGGTATTTTTACTAAAGGAATCAGGTTGTAATGTTATGTAAATAGCTGGAGAGATCAAATTCTTGTATCAACAACCTAAAATCAGGGACAGGAGTTAAAACCAACAGCAGCAGATAAAGCTCTGAGGCATTTTGCTAGACATCTTTACAAAACAGAGCTTTACATATACTTATTCAGTCAATCTTTGTCCTCTGTTGAGATTGCCAAGACAGTGCCATCTAGAGTGCTTCTTTTTGAATGTTGGAAGGCACATCTTAGGAATAGAAAAAAAACCACATGAATTAAATCTAAATACAAAGTATTGCAAATTTTACAATAATAAAAAAATATCAGTGAAGTTCTCTGCTATACAGCTTTTAAATTATATCAATACAGTGAAATCAGGCTATCCATCATCTCTGCAAAATGTCTCTAAATTCTGTGGAAACGTTTGAAAAACAACAAAATTGAGAAGCTAAAGTTCCCATGCTTTTGGTAATACTTAGGAGCAAGTCCACTGCACTATAAGAAGAAGAAAAGCTAAATCAGCAGACATGTTCTGATGTGACAGAAATCAGTCTGGCATCGGTATTTATTTTTAATTTAATTTTAATATTTAGAGAGATTATATCTCTCCAAAACTCTCATTTGGGCCACATATGGTAGCAGGAAGCATTTGATTGTACAAGGATGTTGTACAATGGTCTGTGGCATATTTTGTCAAAACCAGATACAGAAAAGAAAAAAAGTTTGTTGCCTAAAGAAAAGAACAGCACATTGACAAAAGCATTCTCATTAGAGGTATTAGCAAAGGCCAGTGTTGTTTTGGGGAGAAGGACAAGGCATTCCTTTAAAGATTCTTACTGTATGCACAACTTTTGTTGGAAAAGGCACTATTTTAATAGACGCAAATATGTAGCCCCTGCTTAAAGGAATGTACTGCTGAAGACAATAAAAACAAAGATTTATCCAGACTGCTGTTTTAACTTAGGTGTAACAATCATAAAACCAACACTTCAATAAGTAATGTTACCATCCAACAACCATTTATGTTCTATGTTGCCTTCAACACAAAAAGTAAGAATAAAGTCACTATCAAAAACTCCACTTAGAGTGTATGTACATAGACTTATGTATAGATAATACATGTAGGCTTGCTTTTTTGTCCTTAAATAACTTTGAAATTTTTTTTTTGGTTGTGAGAATTCTTCAATAGAAACTTGTAGTTTGTCTCCAGCAATGGTGTCTTCAAATCCAATCACAACAAACAGCTGTAGCCTGAAAGCAGCCACTCAGCACCTGCCTCCTGCTCCCCTTCACTACCAGTAAGAGTTCCTGCTCTGTGCTTCTCTTGCTTCTGAGAATATCACACAAACTCACACTCACCTGTTGTTGTGACTCCTGGAATGGTTTGTGCAGCTAAAAATAGTTCATCTATGGGATCCACAAGATGTTTAATGTTAACTTTCCTGGCATTGTAATAATTGCCATCAGCAGCCATCCCAGCACGCTCTATTGCTACCAGGTGATCAAATCTGGTCAGAGGTGAGTAAAAAAACAGAGGGGAGAAGTCAAACCTGTGATTTTCACGTGAAAAATTCTTCTGTTGGCTGCTTATGCTTGGTTCTATTTTCTGACCATTAGGAATTCAAGGTAAAACTTGGATACTGTTTTGCTATTTCTGAATGTAGTTGTCTATGGCATTTTTTTTCAAAGGCTAATTCAGGGTTTTTTAAATAGCTTTAGTGCAGCTCCTCCAAACCACATTTGCTACCAAGAAATGGAGAAGTTCTTGCAGTCCTCCTAGCCAGCAATCCTTTGGGTCAGCCATCTGGCCTGGCTCTGTTTCACATTAAAGCAGATGGTGTCTTGTAAAATATTCATCTCTCTAAGTGTATTCAAAGAAAACAAAAAAGTGGAAAACTAATGATCATCTAAATCCTTGTTAGTGCAAATACACTCTCTACCTAAAGTACATTGCTTGGCAAATATTCATCTGTTTTTAGTTAGGCAATGTTTGGGTTTGGGTCTTTAGATTTGTGGGACTTATTTTTTAAGTCTATGGCTGTTTTGCTGGTTATGAAAGCGGGCAGATGTACAGCAGCTGTCCCACACTTTAAGTCGAACTATAGTACTCAGTTCTGACACTGTATGTTATTTTGCTTCTGTTTCTCTGATTTTACTAGTTTTTGAGGTCACTAATTCTGCTGAATTACTTAATGTTCTTGTGGGTGGGTATCTACAGTGATTCCAGAGACCTTTAGCAGGTTAGTTGTCTACTTAAAAAAATACTTCAGCTTTTTGGGACTAAGGGACCAATTTAAATAGAATCTGCCTGTACTTCTATTAAGTAAAGCTATAAGAAACATTTTTAAAACAACACATACAAAATGAAGAAGGTATCATGCATACTATTACAATACACACAAACTTGTGGAAAAAAAAATGGGAATTCAGTAAGTTAATGAAGCAAATACCAGGGTGAAATACCTTTTTATTAAAAAATGCAAACTGAGGGCAACTACATTAAAATACTTTACATGGGAAGATCAATAAAAATGAGCAATGTATACCTACTTCCAGGAAATTTAAGCTGCATGGTAAGTAATGAAATGAGCATACAGCTACTCAGCAAATTCTCCAGTGCATTAACCCTAATCACACTATTACAAACACATGACATTATTAATTCAGATCAGATTCCCTAGCTGTCTGAGTAGAGCTAAAGCTCTACAAAATGCACACTTTCCACAGCTCTTTTCTTAGCTCTTTCACTGACTTTGATATAATACTTTTTGACCTTCTCACGGATTTAAAAATTAGTAAAATAATATATATTTTATGTATATATATTCATAGCAGCTGAAAATCTTGTAAAAATCTCTTGAAGGAAAAGAACTACTGATATATGAAGAATTGGGGTTTTTTTGTACTCCAGAAGTGCATAATTGCAGAATAATGTGGAATTCTGTACTCTGTGTATGCTCCAACAGTGTTTAGCTTCAAAGTTTGTTCTGTGCATTCAAAGTCTTAGGGATTTACCTGCAGCCATTGTGCCTTCTTAGACCACGGTCCTTATTTTTATTATAAATTTGCACAGTGGAGGTGTGACCCATTCTCAAAAACTGAATATACATACCTAGGTCTTCCAGGATTCTCATTCTCACACAAAAACTTTAAAGCTGAATCAGCACTTTCCTTTTGATAACTCAACAGAGGGATGGGTTTCTTCAGGATTCCTACAGGAAAGCAAAATGAAATTCAGATGCTACATACTTTTTATTTTTTTGATGCATCTTTGAATAGTTAAAAAAAAAGACAGTAAAATTGCTAGAACAGTAAGAATTCAATGTCTTTACACAGTTATTGATGAGCTCCCTATATCCTTACTTTACTTAAAACTTGTTTAGATGTAAATGCTGTTAAATGGGACCTTGTGGTAGAAAAGGTCTACCCCAGGACAAAGAATAAGAACAGACATCTAGAATTTATGGCAAGCAATTCATCCAGAATCAGTACCCAGATAGGTACACATTAACTTGATGCCACCTAGGTTAACAAAATGCTATTGTAGCAATGATGAGCAGAGCTTAGTGGATGAATTCTGATTCATTCTCTGGGGAAAAAAAAAGTCCTGTACTAAGTGACAGATTAAAACTGAAGCAAACCTTGGTACAGATCAGCAAGATAAAACCTGCAAACCCTGTATCTCTTACCTAGTTGAACAGCTTCTTCAATAATCTTTTTATTCAGATCCATGGCTCTCTGATCTGTAACTATGGCAACCTGTTTCTCCAAGGCCTGCAGCATAGCTGCAATGGCAAGGGCTCCCGGGGGGCCGTCGTTCTCCTCGGGTGGCTGGTGGGTGAAGTGGGTGGGAAATCCCGTGGTTATCAGCACGGAGCGTGCGTGGGACATGGCCAGGCAGGACCCCAGCAGCTCACCCTGCTGCTGCAGGTGCCTTATGCCCCTCTCTCCTGGACAAGTACAAGCAATACTTCATTATATCATTCTCCTTTGGAAGTGAAAGTACATACTTTAGTGATATAAAATGGGTTTAAAAAAAAAAAAAGGAAAGAAAAAAACCTCTGGTCAAGGCAGGAATTGGGGTAATTTCCTCAGGAAACCTAAGAAGATGTAGGATATGAGTAATGAAGATAATGGGCTGTGCTTCCAGGTTAAGAATGTCGGCTTTTGAAAATTATTGTACCTAGCAGTTCTAGGTATAAGTGTAAATAGCTTGTTCTGAGAGCTTACTGCATATTGTTTCCTTTCCTTTGGCCCTGTTCTCCTTTGACAGTCCTGCTAGACCATGTTTAGCTACTGAAGCTAGTTTGCAGACCTTACAGAAGTTCTGATGCAGACTTCAGATGTGTAAGCTGGTCCTTTGTCTCTATTTAACTCCATCCCATTGGGAAGAGCTAATTCCCACATAAATTTCCCTTAATGAAACTATTAACCTCAGAAGTGAGGTTTCAGAGACATTGCAAGTTACCTGGGGACCTCATAAACTCGATTAATACACTTGTATCCAGGTTACTATTAGAAGTTCTTGTAACACTTCATGTAGCAGAGAACCACATTATGAGACCCTCAGAAATAGGTGAATATTAACACAAGTCTCTTCTCATGGGTCAGTCCCTAAATAGGCAACATTATTAACTGTGTATGGCTTTCATTGTTCAAACACTTCCTATCCCATGTTCCTTCCCTGTCACTTAGAAAAAAGTTCACAGCTCAGTTCTTTCGATATTCTAGCACTCAAGAAAACCATGAGCACCAGCACGATGGGCTTATAGAGACAAGTCTTCACTGTTGTTTTCCAGTCTCCTCATATCTTCATCCTTCTCGCTCCCCTCACCCCTACATTTTCCTCTTTTTGTCCTCAATTTCCCCTTTGGCATTTCTCCCCCTGTTCCTCCTAAATAACACAGGCAATACACAGATAATGGACAGAAAAAAGTTCAGAAAACTTAAAGTTAACATAAGCAGAATACAAGTCTCAGAGAAGTGGGTATATTAACTGAGACAAAGTACTGTACTCTCCTTTAGCAATAAAATGAGCTAACTCTTAAGCTAGGTCCTGCAGTTCTGCAGAGCATGGCATCATGCCAAGTCAGCTCCAGAGAGTGGGAAAGGAGAGGCCTTGTGAGTAAAAATAAACAGAGCCAAATACATGCACACAGCCCAAACCCAGAGCTCGGGAGTGCTGGGTGTAAGCTGTTTTCCACTACTGCCTACAGAGGATTTCAGAAAATTTATGGCACACTGAGCTCAGACGTTGCAGCAGCCAGAGGGGACTAACTCAGTGTGTATTTTAGGAATGGCTGCACGACTCAGTTTGCCTTTACTTCCCTCTCTTCCTTGCACACACGCAGCCCCACAGCTCAGCCTTCTGTGGTGACTTGGTCACTTTGGTCCATCATACAGCACCTTAGTGATGGATATGTCAGCAGAAATTAATATAATTCAGAGAGTGGTGTTTGAAAAACACATGCACCTACTAGGATTTTCTGGCAGGACCACAGTAGTCATGAATATATGTAAAGAAATGTGCTATTTACTCAATAGTGAATACCCATGTAGCTGTTACCAGCAAGCTGAGGTGCCCTGTACTTCACATACCAATTTCAATTTTACTCAGTAACAGTTCTTATTCCCTGTGGACTCTCCAGCCTGCTTCTGTGTACTTTGGGAGCATACAGTCATCAAGATCAGATATACCATTACCCGCAATGAATGATTTTGGCCAGACTCTGATATTAACTACAGTAACAGAAAATGTAAGACCTAGTTATATAGACTCACTGTATTCCATAAAAAAATTCTTAAAATCACCTTTAGATTCTTACTGTGTTCTTGAATTTAAAATATCTAAAAAGGCAGGATTGGTTGGTTTCTACCCCATAAGAATTCATTAAAGGGAGACAGTTTTTTTTTATACCTGGATCTATTCCAATTAGGGTCTCTAGAGCCTTTATCTTTTGGGCTGCTTCTGCTGACACAATACTGAAATGCAGAGGATCTTGAGAGATGCGGTGGATCTGTGGGACTCCTCCTGAGGATCTGACATTGTCATTCTTTATGTCAGTAATGAACATGCAGCCAGGAGAATGAGTAAAAGCTAATGGAGCTCCTAAAATGAATTAAAAAAACTTCAGTTAAATGTTATCATTGCAATGTAACAAATTATGGGGATGATATAATTTCAAAAAGCCACTTAATATAACAACAGACTCCCTGCCTGATGACACTTACAGAAAGACCTGATATTTTAAGTTACAATGGATCAAGTAATACACTTAGAGAAAGAAATGTATACATGTACATCTGAAAATGTTGCTGCTTTTTAAAAGCTCATGTGAGTAGTTGAGATCAGTTTTTTTCCACAATGTCCTCTTTGGTCTAAACTTGAGGCAATCTAAGAATGGAAGTCTGCTACCCTCCCAAAAGGTCTGTTGTGAAGGCACTTGTCTTCCCAAGTCACCATTAACTGTGATGGGGCTGTGCCCTTTTGGACATGGCTGAACACCTGCCTGTCTATGGGAGGCACTGGATTAATTCCCTGTTTTGCTCTGTCTGCATCCATGGCTATTGCTTTCCCTACAAAACTGTCTTTATCTCCACTCACAAGTTTTCCAATTTTTACCCTTCCAGTTTTCTCCCTGATCCTGCTGGCTGGGGTTAAACCATGACAATTTAAACCGGCAAGGAGTAACAAAAGGGGACCAGTAAGTGTTAGCAAAGGAAGTATGAGTAGCCTCTAAACCCCTGGAGAAAAACAAGCTTCTTCAGACCTGACATACAGCATAGTAGCTCCCTAAGCTGAAAATATTTCCTGTCTTTATACTGACTCCAGAAGTCTGAATCTAAGTAATACGTGATTTGGCAAAACTGGTATACTTAAACAAGCAAAACTTTCTTTGTTAGAAGGGTGAAAATGGAGAAGATATTTCTTTACTAAGTACGTATGTGCTTGGTTTGAGCTACATCTGTTGGAACTCTATGGCTAGCAATTTAAAGCACCTGGGGAACATGGTTGTTGTGGTTTACTATACCTCACCAAACCCCGCGAGCAGTTTATTGTAACAAGCTAGTAGATTCATTTAAAGTATGGGTACTGGTGATATGGCAGATTTTAAACTTCCTAGGTGAGAAAGTAGCACAGCAAAAAAAAACCTTACGAAAAATAAAAAGATTTCCTGGAATGCACTAATGACAACTGGTTTTAATATAGAAAATGGAGAAATAAATGCAAGTGAAAGTTTGTTCCAGGCAAGGGCAGGATAGACAGCCACATGTGCAACAGATTGGAGACACTGGCAAAATTTTTCTCTCTTTTCCCTACAACAAGGATGCATGAGGAAGATGAATAGGTTTGCTAAAGAATTCAGGAAAGAATAGGATTTTCAGCATGGATTTGGGACTGGAGACAAGAGATTGTATGCAAGAAGGAGAAAGAAGACTCCTCTTAGAGCTGAACATATTAGAGCAGGTGTTTAAAGAAGTTCAGATAAACATCTGTAAGAAACTACAAGGATCTTGCAAGGAGAGAAGGACAAAGCAGATGACCTCCCAGGGTTGTCCCAGATATATTGCCTATGATTATTAAGCTTCTTTTTCAGTTAGAATGAAAATATAGTATTTCATTCCACACAGTGACTTAGAGATGTATATAATACTGTTTCTATGGTTTTGTTGCATTTTCTTGCCCTTTGTGCTCATGTCTGCATAAATGACTGTACACAGTGCAGAAACACTGTGCAGAAGAAAAAGTTTCATCTATGTGAAGTGTCTCACATTTACTTAATTTTGGAGAAAACTAAAAGCTCAATATTCTCCATGAGAACCCTTTTCCATGTCAATCAATTTGCTAGCTCTTGACAACATTTTGGAAGGATTTCTGGCTTCTCTTTTTTCCTCCCCATTTTTCTTTCTTTTTCCTTTACTATTGCTTTACTTCAATGTAGTACAAAATAATATTTTAAAATGAAGAATGTTAAAAATTAATGCCTTTAAACTTCTTGGGTTTTTTAATAAGGCTTAAAACAATGTTTTGATGTTGTTCAAGATGTAGATTTAAACATTTAAAATACACAAAAGTGGTGAAATTTCAGCAAGAATTTTCTTTAAAGAAGACTGTATTTCACAACAAAAACTCTCCTGCCAAAGGCTTTTTTGTTGTTTAGGGTGTGTTTTAACTTACCCTAAAATCAAGCCCGCTAATCAGCCAATTCAGTTTCCTTTTTAAAAAAATAAAATAAAACAGAGAGAGAGAAAAGAAACTGAGAGAATTTTTAAAGAGTCTCTAAGCAGCACGTACTGCAGTTGATAATTGCTTCTACTCCTGTTACTCCACAGGCCCAAAACACTGGAATATCACCAGGGTGAAGGTGAACTGGATCTCCATAGTCTGGTTTAGAAAGATCTTGTATTCCCAGCAGACCTGGAATTGATCAAAAATGAAATCATGAGCAATTCTAACTATGTAGTAATACTGCAAAGCTGGGGGGTGGACCCCAAACATCATTCAAGACACTGAGTTAAGAGTTCAAGACTGTCAAGTCCCCCTAAAGTGGAACATTTAGTTTGCCTTTGAGTGTATATCCCCAGAGCCTGAGCTGACTTGATTTCCCTTTTTTTTTGTACTTGCTAACACCAGTAAAAATGTATTTACCTTATTTCTGCAACAAAATGCAAGTTGGACATCTATGCTGAGCTTCCAAGATAATATAAATTTTCTGGATCAACAGAAGAATTCTATTCATAGCACTGGCTAACAAGAATAAGTGATGGCTGTGCAAAATGAGCTCTTTCTAGAACACATTTTCTACTGTGTTAACTTCCTACATTCTTTAGCTAGAGAAATGATCAATTTCTCTTTTCCTCTCTGTCTTAGATAAATACATCTCACTCTTAGCTGCCTTTCACTAAATTGTCTTTTGCTTTATTCTAACACCTACTTCTAATAGTCTGGGTAATTCTAAGCACTTGCTATCTTTCCTTGGTTTTAAATTCTTCAGATGATTTCATATACCAATCTCTTTTCTGAAATTAATTCATAAGATCATATATATGTATATATGATAATTTACTATTTTGTAATGACTTATTACTAGTTTTTCAGGCTTAAGTACTCAGATATGTTACTCAAGTATGTTACTGGAGTGTTGTGTGAACCAGTGACATCTCCTTCCATGCCCTGCAGTGTGATCCTTCTGTGTATATAACCCATGATCACCAAACTTCTGACAGCAGGGGGGAAATTATTGCAATCTATCTTCATATTACAGGTGTTTGTTTGGTTTTGTGGTTTTTCGAACAGCCTCCATTTTTTTTTCATTTTTGTTCAAACTAGATTTAAAAAAAAACCCTTGTCATATTTCTATTCATTTTGACTTAAATGTTGTGCTCACTGTATGCTATTTCAGTATTTTAAAAAATAATGCAGTATTTACTTTCACATTCAGCCACTAAGACACAAAATGCTTCTCCCCATGCTGTCAGTCATTGCTATCCTGTCACTGGAATCTCTGACAGCAAGAAAGTATTCACATATAAATGAAACTGCACACATTTCAAAAGAATGTGATTACACTTCTTACCAAAACCACCCCTGCCAGATAACTTATCTACATTCAACAACTATCTTTTATCTGAGAAATCTGTGTGTTCAGCTCACTCAAAACCTTCTTTTTTTCTATTTTTTATTTCTTCCTTTTTTCTTTTAAATTAAGGTTTGTGACCAATAGAAAGGATTAAAACATATTTAATGGTGCAAGTATTTCAGTCCTACTTCAGACCTTCCCCATGCTTTCCCTCTTCACTTGTATACACAATCAGGTGCATGCAGAATGAGAAATGAAAAGCACTGACCAGGGTCACCTATGTGAATTGGTGCTCCATGGGCTTCTTTTAATTCAGATGTTGCCAGCACAGCTGCTCCCAACTTGCTCTCAGGAATAGGTCTCATTGTGACTACTAAGTTGCAGTGAAACATAGAAATGCTGTAGCAAGGCACAGATGTCTGGCAGTTCAAAAAAATCCAGTGTTAGCAGGAATATTGAATAATACTTCTAAAATGTTAGAATAAATAAATCATAATCTTTGTGCTATATGTGAGTTTAGAAAGGTTGCACTCTAACATTCATTTTAAATCCTTTTGAAAAAAAATTCTTAGGATCCTGCATTTTTTTCCTTTAAGATTCCATAATTTAGCTCCATCACACAGATCACTAAAATTTTCAGCTTAATGCATTCCTTGTTCTGGTGCACACAGCAAGATGAGCTCAGTGTATATTCAATATTGTCAGAAAACAATGGTATGTTTCCTCTACAGAAGGTGAAAAAGCTAAGAGAAAACTGTGGCACAGCTAAAAATCTACTTAGACTGGATCTACCCTCTGTACTTGAATACAGTGCCCTATAACACGCCAGGGTCAGCAACTGCTGATGGCAGTACCCACTTGCACAGAAGATACATGACAGTTCCACACATAACAAATCTTTCATGCCTCTACAAAGGCTCTGTGGAATTAATCATCATCACCAACTGGGACACTGAGGCACCTTTTCTATTTAGAAATAAAGCAGGTCAGCTTTTTAGGAAAAAATGTCAGATATCTGAGTTGCAGTTGAACATAAACAAGACAGCCAGAGTGCTAGAGCTGTCTAGAAAACGTTCATTTAAAGCCTTTATAATGATAATAATAATCACACCTGTCACTGAAGAAACACACTGTGCAGTTCTTCACAGCATTAATGTGCCATAAATGATAAAATGTTCCTAATTCTGAAATGCTAGAAGCAGATACAGAGTTGTAATTTCCTTTTCTTTAAGCTTGATAGAAGGACTCATATATGATATACATTTGCACCTTCATTTTGACCAGGAGTATAGCATAGACTGTGTAATGATAACACTGAAAACAATAACCTTTCCCCAGTAGCACAGCATGAACTAAATGAAAAAGGCATGCAGATGTGTACTTCAATGTTCTTAGTATTAAGGGCTTTATTTACTGGGGCCAGAATTATTCTAAGACTTCTGTTACTATTAAAATGTACACCACAAACTTTCTGAGCACAGTCATAATTTTCAGTGCTATGGTAGACACCTCAAGTCCTTGGGAACATCTTCTGGTGCAGAGGCCTGGGTTTGTAGTAAGCGTGCAGTTTAAAGGCTCTACTGTCACAGGAAAAATCCAAAATGTGGCTGTCATGCAGAAGAAACTGCTATTGTCATGGTTTATAAAAGGAATATTCCAACTGCAAGCAGGAGCTGGCATGGAGAGCTGGACACACGTAAAGACATGGTCAGAACAGTGCATGGATCATTGGGTGAAACAGAGAAGGCAAACTGGAACAGAATCCAAATGTATTGGCTGCCACAGGAAACAGAAAAAGCGTGCAAGTCATGAAAAAAAGAGATTTACACTGAATTCAAGCTGGGAATATTTTACCCTGTATTTTCATGTGCTCAGTACTAGCACATTCCATAACTTACTGTGTAGGCAGAGAAAAAAAGTTCTGATTTGAACAATAGGTATATGCACCTAAAGTGAATATGGGCAAAACTCACAGGCAAAATTGCAACAAAGATTACACATGTGTGCAAATACTTACTTTGTACATGCTTACATTACATTTTTGCTCAACATTTCTGATAGGAATGCCAGCTTTTTGGACTGCTTTTTCAAAAGAGAAGCTGCAGCCTAAATAAAATGTCACCATGTCCTTGAGTTGTTCAGAATATTCCGTAAGGCTATTCAGTGTTGCAGTACAAGTTCCATACTCATATTTTCTGTACTGGAGGCAGTCAGTTCTAGTGAAATAAGAAGTTATCATATCTTTGTCACTTTTTTTTGAAAACAAGGTGAATTGGTTGAATTGACATAAACCCAGTGTAAGACCACAAGATACAGCCTGCTTTATCCATTTTGTTCTTTCTGACTACTAATGAAACAAACACAGGCAAAACCCCCAGAACATCTTATTCTGCACAAAGCCAAGATGGCAGAATGTTAGAGATTGAGATTTTTTAGGTTTTATAGGTAAAGGCCCCTCAGGCTTATCTTGTCTCAGGCTCTCAAAAATTAGGAAGCTGGTTTAAAACTTGTTTTTAGTGTTTACCACATGAGTACATATTTCAAATTTCAGAGACTCTACAAGTATCATGCAGTCATCATGGCCATGTTTCTAGTAAACAAAACAAATATAAAACCCTATTATTGAATTCTGCAGGCACAGACTGCAAAATATTTTAAAATTACACAAAATTTCACTTTTGGATTAGAGAAATACTTGTAATACTGACAATCATCATAACATGGGGCTCAAGAACAACATAATTAGCCCGTTACACATGGTTTTCACTCAAAGGTATAACTCCATGTAAAGAACATTGTTCAGATTATTCAACAATGTAAGCAGGTTATTTCCTCAAATCCTCCTAATCACCATCAGCATTCACATCAGAATATTGGCCAGCACACTTGGTCTGTAGTTACCTGATATCAGAATCACTACTCAGGGAAGGACATTTCCAGTCACCTGGTTGACTTCTGTACAGCAGTGGCAGGGGTCCATTGTTTGCATGGCAGAACTTCTCAAAGTCATCAGCCAGGGACTTGTGCAAAATCACAACATTTGCCTGTTTATAGCCTTAAATTATGGAAGGTAGGAATGGCTGGTTAATAATTTAGCTTTTTGTTTGTGAAACAATAACTTTTCTGTATGAATTTCTTTAGATGGTTTATAAAAATTACCTGAAGGAAATGTTTGATTCAGAACTCTGTAATTAGATCAAACTTCTTGAAATGTTTTAAAAATCATAGCTAGGCCTACTCTATCTGTGAATTCATTCATAGCTAAAACAGTTGGCAGGCATGGGTAGTAGCAGAATATGAAGACACCATAATTAATAAACATTTCTATTAATTTATTTGTAAACATAATTTCTTGTCTAACTTGGGATATTAGTCTTCTGTAGGAAAATGCTTTATTTGCAAATGTTGACTCAAAGCCCAATAAAGGCTATCACATACTATACTTTCACAATAATTTTTCACCACACCAAGATAATAATCAATCCAAGAGTAAACTCCTGGTATCTTGATGGTCATAGCACATTCTTTAAAATTTCTTGGCTAGGGAATTTTAATGTGGGCTGCAATTAAACAGATATGATTACAGCTCAGGAATAAACTCTTGACTGTCCGCTGAATCTCACTAATTTCTAATTAAAATTCTAATTTAATTTCTAATTTAAAAAAAAACAACCTAAAACAAACAGAACTGCTACACTTTCTTCACTTGGAAATAGCTTTGATTTAAAAGGTTGTTCACTACTACTATGAAACAACTTCTAAAGACATTAACATTTTTGCAGTGAGTACCACTAAAGAAAAGTTCCACTCATTTATTTAACAAAAAATCATTTTCTTAACAGTAGTTGTTAATACCAATGCTATTTAAACTTCCCTGGATCAACTGGACGTATCAACTGTTCAAATAATGGGAGGAAATTTGGAATACAACTGGTCTGGGGTGTATAAACCTAGCAATTAACAATCCCTAAATTCTGTTCCATAGTCTCCTGAAGAGTTATTACTGTCTGATACCAGGCAGGTGAGTAGGAGGCTGCACAGAAGCACTCACTTTCTTAAGTACTACAGTAGTCTGTCATCAAAAAGGCAATAATTTAGTTGAAATCTATGATCTGCCTTCAAAGGCTGTAGAAAATGAGCCAAGTCTTATTCTTGACCAAAGCTAACAAAGAAATCCTAAGAGAATTCTACTCCTGATGGAAAAATGCAAAGCAAAGGCTGAGGTAAGCAGGCATTTGCATACTGAATTTGTCCACAAACTGCTCCCTTGGGAGTAGTCAGCACAAAAATTCATTTTATTACTAGCAAACGTTACTAAATACAGATTTTTGCTAAATACAGAAAAATATTTTTGCTAAATAAACATACTGCATTTACCACTGAATAAAAAACTAAATTTGGTTACCCCTCAATTTCATTCCCTGCCCTCCATGAGAAATCCACAGGCACTTTCTGCTTTGCTGGTTATATTAATGAGTTCTTAAAATTATGGGCTTAGTCAGGACATTCAACTGACAACACTGAATTTCACATACTAGTTACAGATGACAGGCTGAATCTTCAGGCAAATACTTGATATCAGGAAGCTTCATAATAACACTTTGAGAACTTTATTGCTCCTCCTGACAGCTGTCCTTACTTTTTGTATACATGAAATCCAAATCTCCTGATGGATTCACTTGCATTATGGAGCCACCATCATGAATGTATTCACAAGCAATGGTGGAGCTGGATGTGCTGAACAACCCAGGCATTAATTCAACACACTCGTGTCCCAGTTCAGAGAAATTTAGAAAGAGCTTTTAACTTCTATGGTGAATGACAATGAGGACAGTAAGAAAGAACTGGATAACAACAACATAAGAAAATTTGTTACAATGGTTCTTTTTGTACAATGAAACTGTTCATGAACTTGTTTTATATGTCAACAATACTTCTAAAAATGTTAGAACTAATGCATATAAAACTACTGCAGCAATAAATTCACTTAAAAATTCAGCTGGGGCAAACTGCAAATTATTAACATTATAAAATGTCTTCCATTAGTGTTTTTCAGCTTAGGAACTGATAGAAAAGAAAACCACAATTTCAAGACTGACTACAGTTCTAAAAAATAATCTTTTTTAACATTTTTTATAGTAATGCTACTATTTGACACACAGCTTTGTCAATCAGCTATTTGCTGAGGTATTTTTGTTTACATTTGTTTTTAAAGTTGATCACAATGACAGACTTCTCTACTTCTGTAAAACTCCAGCTATGAGAGGCAAGACAGAAATCAGTCTTCCAAAATGCATTCAGTTATCTAAGTATAAAACTAATTTTTCCCTCTCCCTTATAATTCCCAGTCTTGTTGACCCAGTAATCTTCACCTTCCGTAACAAATGAAACAGAAAACCACTCCTGTAACTATATGTCTCTAATTCTTCCCCAAAGCATATTTGATGTGCTAAGTAAAGCAAGGTCTCTGTGAAGAAAGCAGTAGGTCATCTTACAGACGTGATAACAACATGCAAGGAAACCCAGATTTGGTTAAAGATCTTCAAAATATGTTACGCATCAATCATTTCTCAATGACAACTGGAAGCTAAGGGATGCACTGCAAACATTGAAAACAAAGTCCATGTACATTACTCAGGTAGGATGGTGTATTTTCTCTGATATACCTTTATGATTTAAAAAACAGAGTCAGGTGTTACAATATGATTTCAAAAACATCTAAGAACATAACATTTTCTTCTGTTTTACTTTGGTGCTTTTGTTATTTCTTCAATCCTTTACAAACAAAATACCACACAGTTATGAATCTAAAATGGAATCACTGCACAGAGAACTGTTAGGTTTACTCACCTTCTGCCATTCCAGAAGTATTACTAATACTGAGTCTGTTGGATCGAATTATTCTTCTTAGCACATGGGGAAGAAGAGATTTCAAGCCTCCTGTCAAAAGCATCTCTTCATCCTTAACAGAAAGATAATTATAAATTTAAACACAAAGTGTCTTCTTTTTTTCCCTGCATTTTAAATTCTGATTTTCTGGAGAGCTTAGCTTACATTTCCTCCTCATATTCCATCAAAGAAATTAAGAAATTCTGAGTTGTAACTCGAAAGGGAGATCAGATTCAAAGGGTTATTTCACTGACATTCTATGACTCTATGCAAACTGAATCTTTCAACAAATGAGTTGGAAACATGCACTTTAACATTTGGGATAAAACACAAAATTGTGCTGCCCTATAACATAAGAAACATTTCTTCCTCCTTGATACATATTAATTTTCTAGTTTTCAGTTTTCCCAAAGTCATTGCTGGGGGAACTTTAAAACTGCAAAAGCACAAGTGGATTAACCTACCAGGGTATAATCTATGATATTACTTCTCTGATCAAAATGCTTTTAGAGAATTAGCAAGGCAACTTTGTGGTAAAGAGAGAACTATATTCAGAAAATGTCACTGCAATACATTTCACATGTATTATAGTTTTCAAATATTAATTATGCAGAAGTGAATACTCCTGTGGCTATACTTCCAATGGGAAAGCATACGTAGAGATGTTTAAGTCCCTTGTCCCGCAATCTGGAGTAGGCACAGAAATAAGTTTCCTAATTACAATCAATACCTGCCTCTTTTTACTTCTTTTAAAGATTTAAAATATAATTTTTCTGCAATCCAGACAAAGTTCACACAAAGTTCAGGTTGAGAGTAGTTCTCTCAACCTGAACTACTAATAACCAAAAAGGGTTTATTACATCACTATTTGGAAAAACTAAAAGTTAAATCTGGCTAAAATAATAACTTGGCTGCATATGATTTTAACCTTAGTCACTTTTAAGTAAAGAAACTGAACTATCCTCCAATTAATTAAATTACCAACCTCCAAATTTTTCTTTAATTCTAAACAAGCCATTCTTGATGTCATTCAAAAGAAGTAAGAAATATGAGAGAAATTGTAGCTGCTCTTTTTAAAAGATACTACTAAATTAATATATAATGAGATGTTACACCCTTCTAGCAAAAATTAACTTTTCTGTTAAAGATCCACAGCTTTGTTCTGCAGCTATGATAGTACAGTTTCACTCTTTCTGTGAGTGGAGTGGAATAGTGTGAAAATTTGTTCCTCTGAGTAGTCATTATGTAATTAACTTAAAGAGTAGTAATATGTTTTGACTGAAATGATACTTTTATCCTAGTCTGTCCAAAATATTTCCCAGAGTTTGCAGAGCTCTGGAAGGTTAAGCTGGCTATGGTGAAATTTAGAGTAAGCTTTGCATCTATTCTTAATTCTGAAATCTTTATATAACATTGTCAACCAAAAGAAAACATTTTTTTTTCTGAACTCCAGCTTACTACTTTCTAGGTCTTCTTTGCTGCTTTTACATTATCACTCTGTATGCTGTACAAAAATAGTCTTCATTACGAAATCATGAACAATTCCAAACACACACTTTTAAGATAACAAGAAGTTGGATATAGAGATGTCGCTGAGCATTAATTCAAGCCTAGAAGTATCAACTTAAGATACACTATTCTTACTGTAAAGAGAATTTCTAACACCATTCTGGAATGATTAATTCAAGAGATTTCAAACTAAATATGATGATCCTAATAAAATATTCCAGATGTGTTCATTAGATTCTTTCAGATAATTTTTCCTTATTTCTGAGGATCTCTAAAACAATTTAAATCATCTGTAGGATTGATGGTCTGCTACTGATGAACTACTAGTTTACTTGGACTTGAAAGACAGTCAAATTTCAGAAAACTAGTCTGGAACAAAAGCTGTCTTTAGCTGGTTATTTTGTCACAAATGCCGTGTTCTGATGTTGGCAAAGCCTGATTGCCCTCTCATAAGGTGTGTGCCCAGCAGCAGAAATGAAAGTACCTATGAGATTTTATCAGTAAACTTTTAGGCCCCTAAAAGTTTTTGGTTCGTATGACAGCAAGTGGCTAACAAGCTATAGGACTATGAATACCAGTAATGATGAAATGTCAGCTGTAGATACCAGACAGAAGCATTTGGGCCTGTTGCTCCTATTTGTGAATAACTATTGATGATGACTGGTTAGAAAGTGAGTAATTTAAACATTAACTTTGTATAAGTGCAGTGAGACAAGACTCACCTTCCTGCAGTGATTTTATACAGTAACAGGGAAAATTTAATTTCATTAATGTTCTGAGTTCTAACCTTAGATCATTATATTTGCTGTACATCTGTAATAGATTGTGCTGTTATTTTGTTTATTAATTACTAAATTTGGATGGACACTAAAGCGAGTGAGATGCTCACAGTAAAACCCCGCTTTTTCTATATAACTTCCCTATGGATAGTTGGAAATGCAGTATGCTATTTCTCTAAGCTAGGAGGCATAATCAGGTATAGATTCCCCAACCATCTCTGGAACTTCCTGAAAAATCCTTGAAGCTATCATAACCATGGCATGTTTGGAATGACTGGGGGAAAGCATGGAGGCAATTAGGATCTTAAAGCATATTTTCCATTTTTTTTTCACCAGGATGCCTAATGAAGTATACATACTGACTTCATAGGGGCCTCAAGAAGCACTCTCAGTAAACAGTATGAGACTGTGGTTAATCAGTTAGCAGGATATGTGCTTTGGCAGAGGTTTCTTAATTCCTTTACTTTGTTCTGAGATACTTTCAGATAATGATAGTATCAGCTACCTCATGGTGGTATGCTGGATCATGACACAAGCAAAGACAACGTGCAGGGTGTTAAAAACACCTTAAGAGAAGAGGCTGACAGAGCTCATAAAATGGCTGTTGTGCCTGAGGGCATCCTATGTGGTGTCTCCCCAAAGAGCTTCCAAAATCTGGCTTTCCAGTGTGTTGTCTTTAATGGAATGAACATCTAAAGCAAACCAGATAGAATCATATGTAAACAGCACTGAAAATCAGGTCATTGACTGGCTGCTTAATGACAAATTTCATAAAGCACCCAGTCTAAAACAAGACCTTGCTCTAAGTCATACAGCTCACATCAGACTCCCTGACTTTCAACACCAACAACCGATATAGTTGGGGCTTCATGGCACTGAAGCATCAAGTTCATTCTTGATGAATATTTTCTTAAACATCTGTTTCCACATTAGAAGCACAATAAATTTTTTTTTAGAGTTTTCATGAAGGTTCAATGTATTTTGTGTGTACATTGAGTTTTACATACCGAACTTAAAGGGATAAGTATTAAAATACATCACTGTTCGAGACATTAAGATGGCACTTACCCACTACTGATTTGTGGGCACTACCATATCCTGAGCTGCAGTTCCAGATCTTGACAAGGATGATGAAACTTCAAAGCTGGAAAGAGATGAAAATTATATAGGGAGTCATGTGATCAGGCAGTGATGACAGTTTAGCTTATGCCAGACCAGTAGTTCAGAATAATGAATCAAATTTTCAGAAACAATATTGTATTGAAATGACATTAAATTATAAAGATACATGTAAATATTCAAGAAAAAAGCCTCTTTTTGAAACAAAGTGGCAGTCAGGAAATACAGTTTTGGTAAAAGCTCTAAACAGATCTTGGGTCCGGATTTAATAAGTACTATAAAATTGTTGGTTGACAACTTAATTCAGTAAATAATTGTGCAGCACCACTTCAGTGGAATTAAGCAGATACACACAATCTGATTAATTTGGCCCAGATGATTTTCAAAATATCTCTTTACCAAGACAATAACAATTTTCAAGAAAGCCAGATTTGGAGGGTGAATATTTTTTTGTAACCGGCATCCCTGGTTGCCATATGAAGCTCTAAGTCATTAACCATTTCTACATGCTGTTCTCAGAGCACTAGTTGAATACAGGTGAACGAGTGTGATGCTGTGCTGATCTTTGCTCAGGTGACTGCAATGGGATTGGTTCTAAGCCTCATCTTTGCAAATGATTGTAAACTGACTGTAAAGAATATGCTCTACTTCCCCCAAACGCCGTTAACACCTGTTAGGAAAAAAGCATGTTGAGAAGAAGACAGGAAGCAAGAAAAATGTAGTTCCAGACATGATTTAATAAAGGGATTGCCCTGCATTTCAGATGACTCGCATGATGGACAGAGTAGCCTCTTTGCATCTTCCAGGCTACTCCTAATTTTCTTCCTCTTTGCCTACAGTATGCCTTTATCTCTGCATCTTTTCCTCCCTGAGCTCAGACCCCTATCTCCATAACTCCAAGATGGGCTTTGACCTTTGTAGCACTTGCTTCCTTGGTTTTTGACAGCATCCTCTGACAATATGGGAGTTTGGATGCCTTCTCTCCTCTCAATAGCTCTTTTTAATTTATATACTTGATGTATCTCTCAGTTGTACCTTAACCTCTCAATTTTTAATCTTAAACAAGCTTCTCCTGTTCCTATTGTGAGACAAAATAGACTAACATCAGAAACCAAAATACACAATAAATTCACAAATGTTTTCCCAGACTTGTAAGATTTAGACTCCTCTGATCCCACCTATACTCATAGGTGAATCTATCTATATCTATATCTATATCTATATCTATATCTATATCTATATCTATATCTATATCTATATCTATATCTATATATCTATATATCTATATATCTATATCTAATCTATATCTCTGTATCTATATCCCTTTTAATATTACAGGCAGGTTTGGTTTAAGCAGTTTTTCTAATTATTTCCTTCTTAGTTTCTGACAGTGGAGCCATCAATCAGCCTTATAAAGTTGTATATCTTACAAGTTACAGTTTATGAAGTGTTTTTACAATCTGAAGGACATAAACTCTTCATGGAAAAAGAAGGAAGAACAGTAAGTGAAACATTTCATATTACCTTAGAGCTTTCAAAATGAAAAAGCGAATCTGTAAATTTTGAAGACATTTAAATATGAACATAGATTCTTTACAGGCCCACACTGTAAATTATTCATTACCCAAGAAAATGGAAAAATGTCATTTAAGTGTCAGAGAGATTACACTTTGAGATGCAGTGGGTGGGTCCATACTGCTGTACTAAACTACACCAGATGAAAACGAATCAAGAAATTATGTAATAACACAAAGGATTAAAACATTTTTCAGAAGTGTCACATATGCCAAGTGAATTAATGAAATAGAAGTAAAAAAATAGCATTTCTGTGGTTTCAAAGATGGAATGCATGAGAATACACAGCCTGTAAAAAGTACGGGTGGAAAGGGTAATAAACAGGTTTGAACCCTGAAACTAATTAAACCAATTTCTGGTGTTATGAATTACAGGTCTGTTTCTTCAGTGGCACTGATAGACTAATAAGAATATGGTTTAATGCAGCATAATCTAGACATTTGCAAGGAGTCCAAAGACTTACGAAATACAACCCTGCATTGCTTACATCACTTTTGTCCTATTTTCAGTTTAAAGTTTGATAATAAGAATGGGTGGTGGCATGTACAGGATTATGGGCCAAAAAAGTGCAAGGGTCACTACTTAGAACTGCTGGGCAGGGTTTTTTAGATATTGTCACGCAGATGCCTTACCCACAACTACTGCTGCACGAACAGGAACAGCAGGGTAATCTGAAACATGAGCCAGCCCATAGGTTGCCTTTACCCGTACATAATGGAAAGTAATCTAAACTAATTATAATCTAACAAACTCTTTGTGTACTATGCCTTGCCCTAGTATGAATATGGTTACAGAGGCTTGTTAACGTAAACACACTTTAAATGACCTGCTGTTTAATCATCAAGCTGATTTGAAATTCTGCCAGCAGACTTCTGTGAAAAGCACAAGCTTCTCTGAAAATTTAGTCCCTTTGATTTTCCAACAGGGTCTCAATTACGCTTGTGATCTTTTATTTGAAGAATCAATTAACGATGCATTTTTTCCCATCTCCTATGAATCATTTCAAAGCACAGAAGATCTCTGTGTATCATTCTGAAGGAGGCCTGTGTTGTGTATTTTCAGACAGTAGTTCATTCAGCAAATTATTATTTAACTTTACATTTGAAATACAGGGTATTTGCGTTTGAAGTTTATGCACCTTTAGATGAGGGCTGCAAATAGAAATTTAAATTATCTTTCATTTGCATTCTGTCTGCTGCTTAAAGTAGCCAGCCTATACTTGAGATCCTGCAGATTATGTCAGGATGAGAAATTGATGATAGAATCAATGTATCTTTGATGCAATCTTGTTTATTTGCAAAAATAGGTACACAAAATCTAGTTTTTCTCAGTATATTAAAAACAAGTAACAGAAAGCAATTACCAGTTTCAAAGCAGCCAATTCAGACAGCACTGTGTGCTGCTGTGACCGCTACATTGGTATTACTTTACACTCAGGTTCTGTTTCTCAGGTGAAGAAATACGGGCAGAGAGTAGCAAACAGTTCCTATCAGGCCCTGCCCTTGCATGGGCACAACCTATGCAAGATCCCAGTTGTTCAGGCTTTTTTATCCTGCAAAGGATGAGCCCTCATGACTTCACACACCCTTCCAACTCTTTGGGTCATATCTGAATACCCGCATTCCTGCCTCATCACCTTACAAATACATATGACCACTAAGTTTTAGAACAGCCACCTCGTTTACATGCACCTTTGGCATGACACAGTATACACCTAAGAGGAGACTAAGAAATTCATCAAGATTTAAAACTGCCACATTCATGCCTTGGACTCTGCTGACAGGAATACTCACCAGTTGCAAGAAGAGACTGCAAATGATCCACCAAAGGTTGTTTTCATATAAGATGACAGGAGACATTTATTCAACTTCAAGAAAATGAAAAAAAACATGAGGGCATGAAGATGGTATTAAAATATTGTTTCCAAATCTATGCTGAGGTACAGATCTTTAGACTTGCTCCACAATTCTTTGGGCTGGGTCCAGATACTAGCTCTCTATCTTGGTCTCTTCTGCCACCAAGACTGCACAAGAATGCAGGGGGACCTTGCTGCAGGTCACCAGTGCCAGCCTCTCCCATGCCCCTGTGGCAGCACTGGTCAGCTAACACTGCACACAGCAGCCAAGGTGATGGGCATTGGCTGTACAAAAACTCCTAAACTGAGGGGAATTTTTCTTTCCAGTCTTATTCAGAAGGAAAGTGGAAGTCCATAGGATGAAGTACAGTGATCTGTACTGCTTTGTTGTTAAGGCAGCAGCCACAGGTGCTTGTTTTGATAAGAACATATGTAACCACCTAGGTTACACCCAGTCACGTCACGCACGGTCACAGGGCTGATTCCTACCAAGGAATTCCATCTGAAGGTAAGCAGGTAAGCAATGTTCTGCTACCTACACATCATAAAAATAGAACCATGCTCCCAAAAAACGTGTCATGCTCCTGCTGTCAGGTCTTTCAGGCTACCTCCAGGATTACACCATTCCTTTTGTGTTCATATGTCTGCCAGCAGGTGCTGTCACTGCACCTACCTCTGCTCACCAAGCAATTCTCCTCAGTGATGGTCACTAAAGAAATTATTCCAGACCATGTGTTTACACAAAGTTAGTGTCCTTGAGATGTGGGTGTCTCAGTAGGCTCTGTGTGAGGAACTTCCAGTGAATTGTACTTCCACATACTACCAAGAACAAACACCTCTGCTTCCACACATACCTGTGATGAAGAGATATTAACTTTCATTGTTCCACTGCTTCCTTCAACTCCTAGACCAAGAAGTACTGGGAATAACTCAAAAGGACAGAGCATCATTTCCTTGACAAACCTCCAGGCTTAAGTAGTGCTATATGGATTATCAGATGAATCTATGGCAGGATCTCCAAAAATACCTCACAGCAACTTTCAGCAGTAAGTATAGGTAAATTGCTGTTAGCAGCTATATTATGTGATAGCAAATGGTCTGCTTTTGGACTGCTATTTTGTCCTGGAGCATCCACACTGCCCCCATAATAAATGTTAATTTGCATCAAGGATAACTGTGCAACTTTGTTCTGCAGCATCCATTCTAACTTGAAAGTTTCCAAGTTATAGACAAATTATGGCTGCATTACTATGCTTTCATTAATGCATACCTGACAACTGTGGTATTATGTGGTGACTACAGTTGTCATGATGATCTGGAAACTGCCCTCAATGGTGTGTTCAGTGCAGCCAGGCACCAGCACACATATTTGTCCTCTATCTGCAAGAGCTCAGGGTGTGTTTGACCAACACTTAGTAGAGCAGGGTGATGGGAAGAAATCCAACAAGCAGTGCAATCAGTAATTAGACATATCCTCTAAGGCTGACAATACCACAGTCCTTTTGGAGAGGAAAGTGCTGCTTTGTCCCTAGTAAAGATGCCCAAGCTCTGAAAACCACAGATGTTACATACTTATTTGGTAGACTGCACCACAGACCCCATAAATAATCAACAATAATTATCAACATTCCTGAACTTGTGAACAAGAAGTTGTAGAATGAATGAGTTAAAATCCTGAACAAAGCCCCTTGTGGTGGGCCTGAATGAAAATCTCTGCATCATTCCTAACTGCCTATACAGATAAAGTATGAAACTCTACAGGAGTAAACCTTGGAGGACCTCAACTGCACAGTAATGTGAATGATGGAAGACTGGATGATGTGGCAGTTCAACCAAGCTACACTGACCTGACTGTCCAGTCATTTGCAGGAATCAGGAATTAACTAATTTTATAGGCAAGTGGCAATCATACTGACCATGGGAAGAGACTTTCTGCAAGTGGTGTGCTGGTGCTGCAGAGCGCCAATAGCTGTCCTCACCATTTCTGAAATCAAAACAACAATTCAAGATCAGTATATGCTGTAATTGCACTGGGCAACTGTCCTCATCCACCACAGCAACCCTTGGCAAAGCAGAGAATCCTATACCATAGCCAGAGGCTGCCAGAGTGCCTACTGCATAGAAGAAAGGTGGGCTTGAAGGGAAGCATTGTGTTCTGAAAAGAAAATTCCCAATTACCTAATTTTTAAGGGCATGACAGGATACAGGCCCTTATCAAACTGTCCAGGGCAGAATGATTCCACAGCATGTGGGTGTTTCTGATGCAGCCATTCTGCCATGGCACCCTCAGGGCATCACCACTGGTGGCAACAGCACCATGGCTGTGCAGCAAGAGCAAGGGAGCAGCTCAGGACGTCTGCTCTGCTGTTGATGCCAGCACAGGCCACGTGAAGAACTTCACATCTAAGTTCCTGGTGACAGATTAAATCAGGTATCGGTTGACTAAATGCTCTCACTCTATAGCTACTCAGTGCGGGCAGATTGAATATCTCAAACCACTGTGTTTGTGAGCAGTATCAGCAAAGAGCTCAAGACATTGAAAAAACGCAGCTACCTTTCTAGCTTATAGAGTTAATCCTGAACTTCTACTGCTTTTCCTTATGTTCCATGACTAGAGTGAGATCTGTACATGTATCACCTTCAAACCTTTTATCACTATTAAAACTTCTTGTAAAAAAGCAGCTTGCGGTTAAAAGAGATGACTCATAATGCTGCAGCATCAGTTAGCTGGCTTGAAAGGGATGCTGATGTCATAATTTTGATTTTCATTACCAAAGAATATGAATTATACTTTTATCACCTCATTTTATATTTTAAATACATAAACAAGCTATAGTGTTTGGTATCTTGGTGTGCTCTAATTAAAAAATTGAGCCTATATTTTGTATAGAAACAACATAAAACAAAAGTTTAAGATTTTACAATTATTATTTTTTTTTAGAGTTTTTTCCCAGATATGGTAGATGTAAATATGCCTAAAACCTTACCACAGAGCTTACAGTTTAAGAACCTCTTGTACTTCTATGAATATAAGAAAAATAAATAAGCAGATAAATAGTCCCATTGAACTCAAGGACAGATGAAGTGCTTAAACATTTGCTATATTGTATTTCAGCTGCATACATGTTTGCATACGAACCATATCCTACATGCAGGGCTATGTAAAGAAAGATGAGACAGAAAAGTTAGCATAAAGACAGAAAAACATATAAGCAAAACACTTGCTTTTTATAAACACGTGTATGAAACAAGCTAACAACCTTGATGTAAGTTGTAACTAGTACTGATGAACCATATGGTTCAAAAATAAGGTTTAGCTCTGTTTTTGTCTGCTTAGCAACCATTGATTCTTCTTCCTGGTTTCTGTATACATCCCAGAGAGAAAATTGTAATAGCATACCTTAAAATTCCATAACCCACATTTGGAATTTCATAGGACAAAGAGTTTTATCTTTAAACTGAAAGAGGGTAGGGTTAGGTTAGAGAAGAAATTGAGAAGAAATTATTTCCTCAGAGGGTGGTGAAGCACTGACCCAGGTTGCTCAAGGCCAGTTTGAAAGGGGCTTTGAGAAACTTGGTCTAGTGGAAGGTGGCCCTGCCCATGGCAGAGGGATTGGAAGTAGATGATTTTCCACATCCCTTCCAACCCAAACCATTCTCCAATATTCCTATTTAGAAGGCACTTAAAGAGTAACCATTTTTGTTCTTGGACTTTTTTCACATATCTTATTATATATCCTAAGTATGGGGAGTGTGCTAAGCTTTGGTTTATTTTATTTTCAAATGAGAAAAGGCTTGTTTGAACATTAGTTTTTTATCTGGCTGAATTTTCTTCCTTCTCTGAAATGGATTTTCAATTTACATTACATCACAGAGACTGAATAATTTCATGGTACAGTTAATATATACATAAATTCCAAATAATTCAAAATATTATTAAAACTAAAATAAAAAATAAATATAAATAAAAAATAAAAAATATTATTAAAAGTATTCTTATGAAGATAGAATAAAAGCTACATCTATCTATACAAACTATCTTGACTTTGATAGTGATCAATAATATATACCCTAAGGAATAGCTCAGAAGGAGAGAAAACATTCACAACACCCAGCTGGTTTATTCTTCCAGTATTTCACGACCTCTGGTTCAGAAACTCTGGAGCTAAGGGATATTTTTTGTTTGCAGAAGTTAATGTAAAAACTGATATCCAATTGGACTTTATACCATGTAACTGCAGCTTGCAGAGTTTCACATGGATGTCACCAGCTATCACCTAAATTACTTTATGTGGAAAACTGTCTAGATGCAGCTGCTAAGAATTTTGCATGGACTTTTTAATTAGGATGCCACTTCCAGAGCCAATACATTTAAAAGTAACAAAACTTTATTTGTATTAGAATGCAATCTACAAACACAGACATTCCTTTAAATCCTAATTCAATAAATATATTTCCTCTTGAGAAAAGCATCTTACATGAGTGTTCCAGCAATTTTCAGCAGTATCTCCTCCCAAAGAAGGGCCAGACTAGACAGTACATGACAAAAGACAAGACAAACTAAAAGCACTCAGCAGCTTGCATTAATGTGCTCCAAGTCTAAATTTACAATTAAAACAAAGCATTCATATTTGTATTAAAAAAATGGAAATGCTGCGGGGCTTGTCTCCAAAAGATTAGTCAAATGTGTGTGATTCTTCTAATATAATTAGTACAAAAATACATTTTTGGAACCACCTGGAATTTTGAAGATGCAGTCTATATAGGAGCAGCAATTCTGGACAGAAAAAAATAAACAAAATGGATAATTGTTCAGCTACCTGGAAACATAACCACACAAAAATCATATACAGCAAGGTGTAGCTTATTATTGCTGCATCCTAACTACCAGGAAGTGTTTTTAATAATATGCAAAGACAGAAGAACATTATGGTTTGAATACAGGACCAAGGTGTTTCTCATTACAGATTGAAAAGAGAGGATTTTAATCAGGTACAAGAAAGATGAACAGGCACCAGTTACTAGAAACTACTGTGATTTCCAGTCAGACTGATGGAGCAATAGGAGACTGTTATTAAAAAAAAAAAAGTTACTACTACTACTAACATTTGAAGAGATGATGGTACCTAATGACTTTCAAACTCCATTCTCTACTGACAGATTTCCCTAATGGAAATGTCTTTTCCATTCTCATAATACTTGTCTTTATAAATTAACTGAGTTTGACATAGAAAGCTTGTTATACAAGGCTGATTTTGAATCTATTAAGCACTTCAAACTGCAGATATATGAAATATACAATCATTGTGTCCATGGGAAAATTGTCAGAAGTAATGCAAGCTCACTGGAGCATTAAAATGTAAGATTGGAAAGAAGTGAGACTTTCTTGCTAGACATCAAAGATATAGTTTACCACTAGGCATATAAAAGAATATGAAGTCATAGATAAAATTAAGCAAATTGTGTCCTTTGCATCAAACAATAAACATGCTTCCTTTGTCCCCCTATTTAGTGGAAAGTTTAAAAAGCAAGCACTCTGAGTAGATCCAGCTTCAGTTTGGACAATATTACACAATATTTTCCACTCCTTTTGAAGGAGGAAAATATAGTGATCTGTACTTGGTTTCAAAACAAAAAGAGTGTATATATATATATACATATATATGTATATTATATATATATATTTATAATATATATGCATTCATTCCATGGTTGGTAACTTTAAGCAAACTGTTCCAAATTAAACATTTATTTCAAGACTGAATAAATTTCAGAGAATAAAACTCCAAAGCATGTAACTTATAGTTTAAAGAATAGAATGATCAGTACGTGACTTTTCCATGGTTACTAAGTGTACTAAAGAAAATATGTGAAATAAAGGGCATTAAGTGGGCATTGTTTAGGATATAAGCTATATATATTAAAAATAGCTACAAATATTAACAGAAATACATCTAACATCAGTGACCTTGGGTTCATGAGCTCTGCAGAAGTCAAGCATCTCAAATGTATTTCTTAAAAATAAAAAGGAATGGAGAGCATACCGCACTTAGAGATGGCTGATTTTGTACCCGATAGACACTTCTGATGGATAGCCAGTTTCTGACCTTTATAGCATTTATCAGCTTCAGGGGAAAAGTCAAAGTTTTCCCAGTTTACAGCTGTTTTCTAAGGGCTTTCATCATAATGCATTAATAAGAAATTTTGGGGGGCAGCTTTTCGTTCTGCGTCTGCATCCTGCTCAGCACAAAGTCTGTATCTTGTTCAGCTATAGCAAGGGCTCTTCAGTATTATTCCACTGTGATGTAATCTCTTATCTGCACTGAACACTTGTCCTGTTGGTAAAGCTGTATGTTTTCAATCAGAGATTGAAACTTTTGCTGAAAATAGTCTTGATACCACCTATAAAATAACTTTCAGAATTAATTAATTAGATATTTTTGTAATAAATCAGAATACACTCATGGCTTCTTTGAAACAACTTATGAATATTGAGGGTAATTTGATGGCTGGAATATTTATTGCATGAATATGTTAGTAGGTAGATGTAAGACAAGAAAAAAATCAGGAAAGAGATACATTTCTCTATTTACTTTCTGCAAAGTAAATAGATGAGGATTAGCAATGAACATTCTACAAACAAGGGATGGTATGATTGTTAATAAAATGGATAGACAGGTTTTCTTTAAATGTTTTGGGTTTATGGTTATTCTAGAAAAGGCTCTGGTTTAATAAGAGTATATGACTTCTATATTAGTCACATTTAAGAATCCCAACAGGAATAAAGTTTACAAAATCAAACAGAACAACCAAATCAATAAGGCCAAACCAAATTAAACTGTAGCCCAAAGCTTCAGTATCTAAGAGGATGTGGATGCACTGTGAGGCTTCAACACAAAGGGGTAAAAGCAGTAATAGGAAGAGACAAGATTATGTGGGAGATGCTTAATGTCACCTTTAGCTGTGACAACAACATCCTTAACTCTGTAGTTGAAGGCAAATGGATGTCACTGCTACCCTAGAAGAGGCAGGGACTGGGGGAAGGCTGCTCTCCTGGGGTGTGTGGGTGGTGTGAAGGCATTTACTTCTGCAGACAAAGAGAGGCATTGGAAAGATTAGGCAACTGCTGCCTTAGAGGAAGCAAGACTACTTTTACATAGCATATCCAAAGTGAGAAAGGATACATAAAAGGCTACAGAAAATAGGGTATGGTCTGCCTTGAGACACAAGATTAAAAAAGGGATTAACACTGCTTGTCAAAGCAGTGAGACTCTAATGATTTCCTCAGAAATCCCATTCATCTCCTCCTTATATATCCATCAAAGGTTAGTGCTCAGGGACTGCAGTGGGCTCCTGTCCAAACTCAAATGATTTTTAATTCTGTTGTTTTGGTACTTGTTATCCAAAAGTAATTATTTTACCTTATGCATAAACCAAACCAGTACCTCCACTAATCACAGTTTTCTGAAGAAAAATACCATCACACAGTGGAACAGTTGAATTAATTTGTTATCTAAAAAAGCAGGAAAATAACGGCAAGCATCTCACAACTCACAAAACCAAATTCTTGGGCAGGAAGATATTATAAGGCCATGCCACATTATAGATACATGCTTCTGTGCAGGTGTGAGAGACTGGAAGGATTGGTGGCTCGAAACCTTTCCCTGGTGAAGCAATGCCCTGCCCCATACACCCCCTGAGCCCGTACCCCAGCCCTGCAGCGGCCACCAATCCCTGACACACCAAAGGCAACACTCCACACCTGCCCCTGGAGCTCCCAACCCAGCTTCTGAATGGCCAAATGACTGGAAGTCCCACCTGGGGGAAGGGCCCTGGAAGCCCAAGGGATATTTAAGGCCAAACATGCTACAAGTGCATGTCTTGACCTCCCTCCCCTTGGAAATTCTGTTAGTTGAACACTGCTGGAACTCAGGAGTTAGTAGCTCTCTTTGTTCTTTTTAGTATCTCTTTTCTCTCTCTTTTCTGATTCCTTCTTGTTAGAATCCTGAGAAACTTAAAACTGAATGGGCTTTAAGTTTGCTAAGATGAATGGGCAAAGTTAATACTTTGAGAATTGGTTTATGTTGACTGAATGCTGCTCTAAACCTTTTTCCAAAGTTTTTTGATTTTCTAGAGCTTCCAGTAAAGTCTTTTTTTGTTGAGCTCTTGCAACTATCTTGTCAGTATTTCTCCCATGAATCTAACTCAAAGTATATGAACAATCATGAGCCCTGTTCAAGTCTCATTAAGCGAGTTGTTTGGGGCATACAACTGGTTTTGGCTGGGGTAGAGTTAATTTTCTTCACTGTGGCTGGTATGGGGCTGTGTTTTGGATTTGACTGAAAACACAGTGATGATAATAGAGATGTTATGATTATTGCTGAGCAGGGCTTGCATAGAGCTAAGGCCTTTTTTGCTCTTCCTACTGCCACAATAGCAAAGAAATAAGTGCATGGGAGGCTGCGGGGAGACACAGCAAAGGACAAGTGACACAAAGTGACCAAAGGGATATTCAAGACTATATGGCATCCTGCTTAGTATATAAAGTGGGTGAAAGAAGGAGGAAGGGGGGACACATTTGGAATGACAGATTGCATCTTCCCAAGTCACCATTACATGTGACAGGGCTCTGCTCTCCTGGAGATGGCTGAACACCTGCCTGTCCATGGGAGGCAGTGAATTAATTCCTTATTTTGCTTTGCTCGTGTGTGTGGCTTCTGCTTTCTCTATTAAACTGTCTTTATCTCAAGCCATGAGTTTTCCAGCTTTTACCTTTCCAATTCGCTCCCTGATACTGCTGATGGAGCAGTGAATGAGCAGGTGGTTGGGCTTGGCTGGGGTTAAAGAAAGACAGTTACTCAGAGAACAAGTTTTACAAGATTTAATCAAACTAATACACTAACTTTTCCACATAATTTAAGTAATTCTAAGAATCTGTGGCTTTTGCCTCACGTGATTTCCTATTTGAAGATGCATCTCACTAGAGCTTCAGGAAGGCAACACTGAATGGGAAGCAAATAATTTTCAACAGTTTCTGTAATTCAGTGTTGAGTCTGGAATAAAATCTGGTTGAATAGGAATGTGCTTTTTTTTTTTTAATGGAGAGAGATGTGTTACTCGTAAAAATCTTCATCAAAACTCAAAAATACTCAGAGGGGAGGGGGTTGGAATACCTCAGAGTTAATGGAGTTATTTACAATGTCAATAATCTGCATTGCTATTGTGCTCTACATCAATACATTAACAAGCAGTCACAACAGAAAAGTAAGCTTGAATGTGACATATTGTAAGAAGGAGGATGCCAAACCTCACTCTTAGCCAGGCTTAACAAATGACAGCCAAAGGAAAATTGCTTAATGGGACACTTATTTGCATATAAGTCTTTAACACTTCAGAGAAAATGCAAATCCCAAGGAATTTACAAAAGGAGTGTAAAATGCCTTCTGACCAACTGGAGTTTGACATCCTCTTCAAAGACTGTCACAGCAAACACTTTACGTTAAAAAAGAGGAAAGATATATTAAAACTGAGTGTTCCTACATTTAAATAATCTAGGTTTCCTCTAGAAGCCCTCTGCTTAAGAAAAATGAAATAAATGAGGTTGTGCATGGATTATTGAAAGCTCAAAGAGCTCCAAGTACCTGGTGCATTTTACTGGATATTTTTAGGTGGTGAAGCTACTGCTTTATATGAACCTCTATGCTTCATATAGGTTTGCCTATGAAATAGGGACAGATGCAACAAAATTATGGAGGAAATAAAAGGAAACAATTCTTCACACTCTTCTGTAACTAAATCATTATGGGTCATGAGATGAAATTAGCAAATGGCAAAGTCAAAGCAAACAAATGGAGGTCTTTATTCAGGGACTGCACTGTTAAACCACAGACTATGCAGCTGCTCCTGGCCAGCGTTGGAGACAGCAATGCTGAGCTAAAGATAACCTAGTTTGCATCCCCTATCTAAATAAATCAGTATGGGATGAAAAATTTAAGAGAAACAGTAATGAAATTATAGAATTGCTTCAATTTACAGTGTCAGCATCAGTTATGCAGGTAAAGTTAAAAATCCCCATCTTTTGGATGTATTGAAAATTTGTAATTCACTATCATAGTTTTTGCTACTTGGTTTTTCACAACCGTATTTGTATCTAGGCTATATTCATGGTAACATATGTATCTACTGGCTTTCTAATACATCTTTGTTTTTTTTCTCTAAAACTAAGGGTAATCTTTAAAATCTTTCATCAAAATATTTTCCTGGTCCTTTAAAAGATGTTTTTAGTTATATTACTGTTTATATTAAATAATATTGTATTATATTATAAAATATCATAATATTCTAGGTTAAGAGGTGCCTTCTGGTCACCTGATATAGTACTTGAAACTAACAGGAGTTTTAGTAATCTTTCTAAGGAGCTCTAAGTTCCTTTCAAACTCCAGGAGATACACCAACTGAGTTTGAAAGATATTATCTTAATTTATTAATTTGTTTTCAGATTTTCTCTTCTGTTATTTCAATTCATGGAGATATCTTATATTTTTAAATTTAAAATAATAGGCTCAAAATCAATAATCATACTTTTCTCAAGATAAACGGAAAGGAACTTCTCTAATAATTGTTCACTTCATTAATCTTCTTTTGCTCTGTGGTAATTTAACAGATGCAATACTTCTAAAAATATATAATTAGAAGAAAACCTGTGGAAATTAATTTATTATTTTTAATTTATGCTTTTCAAAAACTGTCCTTCTCCCTTCATTTTATGTAGCACTTCTTTTCAGTCTTTTTCTGCATGCTCTCTTTAAGAACTAAAATGCACAGCTTTAAGTTCTGCAATTTAAGCACTTTTTTTCTCATGTTTATGCTTCCTTCTCTGAGGTAGGAAAACAGAACCATAACTTCCGCAACTATCAGAATGTATTCACGGTCTTCATGATGAGTTAAAAGACTGAATTTCATCATCACTAGCTTTCAGATCACCTTGATTAACTTCTCCTTTCTAAAGTCCCCTTCTCCAAAGCTGATAGCAAATTTTCAAAGCAGTGAGAATATGCATGCAGGTCTTTTGAAAAGGACTTTGAGTTTACTCAGTGAATATTACTGAGGTTTAATAACAACATTATGTAGAACAGTCCTCTGTGTTCCCTCCAACAAATCTGAAAAAAAATTTGAACTATTGTGAGTGAGGAGTAGGATCCAAAAGTCAATTCTTTTTATTAAACAGAAACTCAATTTCTGCCTCCCTTAAGCAGCTTTAGCAGTTCAAAAAGTAAAATAAAACCCTATTTCTGTTTCAATGGCTAGTGCTGCTTTCTTTCCCCTATGGAGAGCATGCATTAATTTTCCTTTTCCTCATCAGAAACTCAGCAATATGACTTTTTTTTTTCTCTTTTATAACCATGTACACTTTTTGTAATTAAACTTTTGAAAGTGCTACCTGTAATAATGATATTTGCAACTGTACAGTGACTGAAGAAAAAAATAAATTTCAGTGAAGAAATTAATACTAACTGAAACAGGACTCTAGAAGCATTAACACTTAAATGCACTCTTTCAAGAAATGATCCACTTCCTGACAGAGTTGTACCACTTCCGTTAAGAGAATTATTAGACTTGGATGCTTAGCATAACTTCTCCTTTCATGGTAAAAACATTAAGTGGTTTTAGAGAGATAAAACTGTTGCCCAGAGCAGTTTCATAAAAAATACTTTAAACAGCAAATGTACCTACCCAGTCTACTTTTCTGACAGTTATCAAGCACAGAATACTCAATTAAAGATGCAGATTAAACAAAAGATAAAAATCACAGAGAAGACATGCAAACTAAAAACGAACTGATACTACACTAAAATCTCACACAAAAGCTGTTTCATGTCATGTTTGTCTTTCACAGTGAGTCCTTCCCTAAATTCATGTTGTGGTTTACAAAATTTGATCTTTTCCCCTGCTGTGCAAATGTTCTCCATGGAGTGATTAAGGGGAACATTTTGTATCCTCTGGCTTTCCAAAATTTGTCCTTTGAAAATAATACCTATTTCTCTAACAATTCAGTGACTATAAGAAAGCATCAAACACCTTCAACTTTAGCTTCATAGAAATGGCCATTTCCATAAGCAGCTTCCCTTCAGAAAGTAAATCAAATCCCTCAAAACTATGGGGCCCAGCACCCTAGAAGTATGTGGCTCTAACATTTGTGTCCTTTTTTTCTAATTTCCTCTCGGAAGTCTGTACACTGAGCATTTTGATTTCACCTCAGCCCTCAAACCAGCTTGGCACACCACCTCTTCTAGAACCAAAAAGAAAATGTTTTGACACTTTTCCTTTAATAAAGTTCAACAATATCATTTCATGTGGAATTTCCCACAGCATTTTTTTCCTCCCTCTTTTCACAATTAGGAATGGCAAGTAAATACACGTATTTTTGAACAGTTGTGTTGTGGGGTAGAGAAGGGACATCTATCTTTAGAACAGTGTTACTCCATACTCCCAAACTTGCAGCACATGCTCAGCCCAAACACTGAACTGCTGGCTGACTGACCTGTCAGGTTACTCTTACTGTGCACATGAACATGAAAATGCTGCTTAAATCCAAAAAACATTTACACTATGGAGCATGAGTAGCTCTGCACTGCCCCATAGCTTTTAATTGTTTAAACATCAAATATTTTTCCTTTTAATACCAGAGGGCTAATTTATTGTATGCACATCATACAAACATTAGGGTTTTTCAGTGTTGCAGCATACACACAAATGTATTTAAATGCAAGTAACACTTTCAGTCAGTTAAACTGCACTTCTAAAAGCACAGTTCACATACCAAGGGTGGTTTTACTTCTCCAAACTAGCAAGAAATCTCTTATAGACCAGTCTGTACTCTCACTGGGTCTAAGTCCATCAGTCTCCGTGGACTTTCTCATGCTGCTTTGGCAGCAGGCTCGAGCCAAATTTCTTCCCTCATCTGACTCCGTGACAATCTGTGTAGTGATTTAAACAGGACAAAGACCTAATCTGAGTGGTGGCACCTGACTATCCATACTCCTGACTGCTGGTGTGCTTCCAGGAATGGTTGGATCCCTGACCAGTAGTCTTCCAGGCAATGTCTTTGTAGAAGCTGGAGGTTAGCATAGCTCAGTAATAGTATGCTGTATCCACAAATCCAGGAGGCAATGCAAAAAAAGGCCAGTTCTGAAGGGGAAAGAATTTAGCTACACCATGCTATGTAATGCCACTTCCCTGACACCTACAGAATGAGTCCTAATCTGTTTTATTTTCTGGTAGCCTGTGTATTTCCACCTATCTGTAATTCCAATCTATCCATAAGGCTGACAGAACTCGTCCTCTGCCACCCACAAAGCCATGTGATAGTGCTGTGTGATGGAGGCAACGTAACTAGCCCACCCTGCCTGGACCATTCTGCTGAAGGTAGATCTGCTCTTACGTCAAATACACAACCAAGTTGAACCCTCCACTGCTCCCAAAGTTCAGCTGAAAGAAAAACTTGAGCAAAGTCTTGTACTCATGGACTACTGACAGGAGGTTTAGGATTTCAGCACAAGTATAGCTCTTTTGTCTGTCAAAAGGTGGGATTCTTTCCAAGCATTCAGTAGGGCTGCTTTGCTGTTTCTGGATATGACACAAGTATCCCACTGCAAAAACATTTTAACACTAAAGAAACTGTTACGTAAAAAAATCCTAATTTTTTAAAAATGGAATGACCATGATGCAGGTGAATCAGGGGATCCCTCAGTTATAATAAAGAATTTTCAGTTCATGCAGTAGTATTTCGCAAGGCCAGTTACATCTTACACTGAAATATACACAGTTATCACTGTGTTTTATTATAGGCATTGTCAGCATGGATCAGTATTCTTGGTTTGGTATTCTAGGGTTATTGCCTCATTTTTAAAAGCTGTTTTAGCTGAAATTTGAAAGGTGAAATGTTCAGCCTGAGGCAAATAAGCAGATACAGCCTGTCAAGCTATGAACATCTGAAACACAGACTATTAACAACTACTGGATTCAATGCCAGCACCCGTCACACTGAGTGCTGGTAAATGGAGTCAGATTTCATCTTCTCCCCTCTGAGGCTGCCAGGGACAGTTAGTCCAAGTGTAGGCTAGTAAAGCCACTGGATGAAATATAGTACTAATCTCTTTAAAATCTAATATCTGGGTCATGGAATAATCAGAAGTGGTTTTTATGCCTTGTAATGAAGAAGTAAATCTCACAGTCCACACTAGATGTACAGAGGAGCCATTAGTTACAAAGCTGCAAAAACTTAAACAGTGTAGTATTTCCATGTTCCCTTTTGTAGTTTAATATTATACTGATATATTTACTTTCTCTGCCACAGTGATGCTTCTAAAAACAAGTGACAGAAGTTAGGGAATCAATTAATTTTCCAGTTCGGAAACATCCCGTGTTCAGACTTCTATATTTATAGTCTTGATATAACACTGTTGGAAAGGCAGTAACTGGATGGACGTTTTTGGTGTAGTTATGTGTGTATCATATGCTACAGAGAGATACCCCAAGAGAACAGCTGCAGTGCTGTTCACCTTCAAAAACCTTTTAATGAAACCCTTAGGTAGTGTTATTAATTTCTGGGATGTCAACTGCAAAGGCACCCTAAACCCAAGGTCTATATAAACAATTATGAAGCAGAAGCTCTCACCAACTTTAAATAGCTGAACTCAGAATCTCCACAGGAAACTGTAGAAATGTATAAAGGTACATGCACTTTTCACACGTGTACAAACACACAAATATTTAATATTGGAATGTGAATAATAGATTAACATGAGATTTTATTTCATTGATCTTTGATGTCACTTAATTAGGCTGTGCGAATGCTGCTGAGACATGGTGTTATGAATTAGCAGCTTGTGTGTAAGGATGGAAGCAGTGGCACTCAAGAGCAAGAAGTCAGAAACTAGTGTAAGTAAGAAACGGAGAGAAAAGTAATTTGTGTTGTCCTAAGGAAACGAGGACAGCTTTAAAAATACCAGATTGCCTCCAAAACATAACAGACTGAGAGGCTTAACTGAGATGAACATATCCGATGTGTTTTGAACCGTTATTTCCCTCAACAAAGCAAAAAAAGACCCCTCGGAGGATAGTGTCTCTCTCGCAGCTGAAGGGACCAGATGAACGCGCCCCACGCAGGGCAAGGAGAACCGGGCCCATGGACGCACCTACCCAGCAACTTCGCCCACTCCCACCTTACGACAATCTAGCCCTTGCCAGGCACCTCCTGAGCTGCCATAACTCTCCAGGCCGTGCGCCTTTCCAGCGATCACCAAGGCTGGCTGAACTTGAGTACACGCGGCCTCTTCGACCTCCCAAGAGGCGGCTCCGCTCGCCGCCCCCTCCACAGCCCCGGCCAAGGCGGCATCAGGCCCGCCCTGCGCGCACCGGGGGCCTCGCCACCCTCGCCCCCGTGTTGCGGGGCCCCAGAGCCCGGAGACCCGAGCACGGCCCCGTGCTGCAGGCGGACATACCGATGTGCCGCAGCTCTCCAGCCCGGCCGCGCCGCCGCTGCCAGTCCGCACGCACCGCCCGCGCCTCCCTTGCGGGGAGGCGGGGGCTCAGCGGGCAGGCGGCCGGGGCCCTGCGGGAATCCCCGCGTTCCCGGCTGTGCCTCGCTGCTCCCTGCCCCGCGGCGATACCCCGCTTCCCATCCCGCCGCCACAGCCCCCGCGATGGAGCCCAGCTTCCCCCCAGCCGCCACTGCGTGTGGGTCAGCCCACGGCTGCTCCCCCCTTCATGTACGGTGGAACCCGCCCCTAACGCGAGGAAGGGCGCCATGGCCGCTCCCTCAGGTGATTGCCATCTCCAGCGGTCAATCAGCGCCCTCCCTTCCTTCTCGGCAGCCAGCGCCCGCCCTCCCGCGGGGGTCGGGGGGCAGCGGGAGAGGCGGGCGGGAATGTTTACAAACAAGATCGGGGAGTAGAGGGGCCGGGGGGAAGACGGAGGGCGGGGCCGGCGGTTGGCGCAGCCGCCTAGCCAATGGGGGCGCGCGGCGCTCGGCGGAAGGGCGGGGGCGGCGCGCGGGGAACGTTCACTGCCCGACGGCCGCCGGGGCTCGCGGGCGCGCGCGGCCAATGAGCGCGGGGCCCGGAGAGGGAGGGGGCGCGAGCGCCTGAGTAGGAGCCGCTCCCCGGGGCGCTCCCGCCTCCTCCCGCCGCGCCGTTCAGCCTATCCCGGCCGCGCTCGGCCCCGCTCGGCTCGGCTCGGCTGGGCTCGGCGCCGCTCCCCGCTGTCGGGCGGGGAGGGCGGCCGGAGCCCGGGGGAGGGGAGGCGCAAGGACATGGGCTGGTTCTGAGCGCCGAGGGAGGGAAGCCGTCGTGCGTGTACCTCCCTAGATTTTAATAACTGTTTGTTGTTGGGTGGTGTAGGTTTGGATTTTTCTCCCCCCACACACCCCCCCCCCCCCCCCCCGTTTTCCAACAAGGCGGAGGGGAGAGCGGCACCTCTCAGCGTGCTCGCATGGCTCCTCTGCCCCGGAGCGCCCCTAGAAAATAGTACCCGTCTCGGGCCAGGTGACATCCCCCCACCGCCGCGCTCACGCTCACGGGAGCGGCAGGGGCGGGGGAGCCGCCCGTGAGGACATGGAGGGACCCTCGGGGGAAGCGGAGCTGCCGCTCCTCACGGTGAAGCACGAGCTGAGGAACGGTGAGCGGGCGGGCCGGGGGTCGCGCGGGGGCGGAGGGGCCCGGGCGGCCCGGGCTGGGGAGAGCAGTGCTGAGCGGGGAGCTCCGAGAGAGTTGGCTGGGACCCGTAGGGAAATCTCAGCGGCGGGGGGAAAGAGAGGATGATCTGGAAGATAAGGGCAGGAGCGTGTACGATGGGGGCGGGGAGGGGGCCTTCTCTTATTTCTGAAGAAAGTAGTTCACTTCGACTTCTGCTCCGTGCCTGGCTCCCCTGTCCCACTTCCCGGTGGTATTTGACGCGTTTGAAGGAGATGAAGGGTAGCCAGGCTCTCTGTTTATAAACGGGTTTTTTGGTTTGTTTTTTGTTTTTTTTTTTTAATTGTGTGTTTGACCGACTTCTATGGCTTCTATGGCTGTGTTGGGGGGCTGGTTTGTTCCAGTCCTAAATGAAGTCGTTTTATGTGACAGCTTTTCTCTGACTTTGGTGAAATGCCGGAATTATAGGGAGGGGAATGTGCCAACACGTAACCGCAGAGTTACCAGGCTTTTCAGTCTATGAATCTTCTTGTAGCTGGGTAGTTACTTGACGACCCTCTGGAGTAATAGTTCAATGTGTGCAGTATGTATGACATTTAAAGATACAACAGAAATGCTCTGTTGTAGGTGGTTGTGTTGGGGAAGAGCTTTATTTCTTTTTAATAGTGATTCTCTGCTTTTCAGAAGTTTCCAGGCAACTTGAACACTGCAGTAAATCTAAATTTTAATGTTAATTTAGAACTGCGTGTAAAACATAATCACAATGTATGTTCTCTGTAATTGATTAACAGCGAAGATGTTGTTAACCCATGCCCTTCATTCCTTTTCTGTCATCATCTTTTTCTCCATGATGAAGTGAGAGTAAGCACATGATGCCGTTCACTGCAAAAGTTTGAGAGCGCGGCTCACCGGGTTAATGTGGTTGACGTTCTCGAATGGGCCGGTGCGAAAGGCAGGTGGTGGTGCTGGGTGTCCTGGGTCGCCTTCTGCCTCCTGCCCCGCTGTCCCTCGGTCCTGGGTTCGGGGGAAGCTGCCCCTGAGGAACACGGCTGTCAACGCTGCTTGGCGGGGGGGAGGGGGGAAAGGGGAAAAAAAAAAAAAGGCGGTCTCTTGATAACTGCAGAAACCGAAGGGACTGTAGTTTCCTTCTTTCAAGGAGAAGCAAAAGAGCTGTTGGAAAACATAGTTGTCTCGATGGGTGTTGCTACATTTAAGTGAGGAAGAGGGAAAGGTAAGGGGAAAGGAAGTGGGACATATTTATTGATATATTTACATAACTATGTCTAGATTTCTTTTGTAAAGGTAGAGAACGCGTATCCCCAGGGATCGTTTCTTTAAAGATGGTTTGAGGAATAAACACATTTGTATAAACTAGACAAGGAACTATCTAATGTAGCATAATGAGCAACTTTGATTTTAATCCTGATCATATAGTTGTATGAACTACCAATTCTCACTTTTATTTTAAAAATTCTCGATCTTGTTTGTCTTTTTAAGCTCCTGAAATTCAGTTTAGTAGGAATAAGTTGCTTCTCCCCTCCTTCTCTTCTCCATATTCAATGTTTAGAAAACTGCTTTCTGAAAAATGCTTTCTAGCAATGACTTGTCTATTTCTGGAGCACTAGGGTGGAGGAGGGAGCTGCTCTGTCATGTACTCCTGGGAGACTCCTACTCCTGAAGGTGTCAATAGTGTCATTGCTATGCAAGATGTATGGAGATACTGTTTCAGAAATTGTCCATACAATGCACAGAAATACACTAATTTGAGGAGAAAAGTTGCAGTCAGCTTTTTTTGATGCAGAAATATATAAAGCTGTGGGATACTTTGGATGTTCAAAGGTTGGGGTTTTTTTGTACTGAGTCTGGTTGTGTGGATGCTTAACTGCTTGCTAAGGTCAACCCACAGCATCTTCAAAGCATACAGCACGATTATTTAGTTTTGCTTCATTTTGGGAAAGAGAGTCAGAGGACAGGCAAGAACTAGAATTTGGAGCCAGTCAATCTTTGTAATTCCTAAATATATTCTATGTAATGAATATCTTCTATTATGCAATTTGTTTAGATTCCAGTGCTCCCCTCATTTCTGTGTTCTTTCTTTGATGGTGCTAGCTCTGTGAGTAATTGAATAATTTAGAATTATATATTGAAAGTAGCTGTCAGTTGGCTCATTAAAAAGAGGTCAGTCTCCAGAGTGCTTTGAAAGAGTTTACTATTGTAGTAGAAATAGTGGCTTCTTTGAGGAGGGAGTGTCTTATTTTCCTGTTGTGGAAGCTGTTACTTGAACCCCATGGTAACAAGCTCACTAATTAAAATCAACTGAAATCAGGTGAACCCACAGTTATATTTTGCATTTGCAATTACTTGGTCTTTGGATTGCTCTAAAAGTATTAAATGAGTTAGGGACAGGCATTTAGTATGGTCAAGTGAATAAGTAAACATACTTTAGAATGTGAAATTAAGATGCAATGAGCATCTTCAAGAGTGAAACAGATGATTATTGTTAGCTCCAAGCAAGTATGGTGGCATATGAAAATGCATTAAGTTAGAGCATATGCTGTGCTGTTGCTACATAGACAGCCGATTGTTAATCCTATCATACCATGGCTTGACTTCTTTTAAACTTTGAAATTACAATGCTGGCTTTGATATGTAGGGTCAGGTTTAATTTTAGCTTTATATCTCATAGTCTTAGAACCCTGAAATTCTTCTGTTGTATGACCAGAAAGTAATTGCTGGAAAAACATCATTTGATAGGCATGTAGATTGGGTCTGTGATAGGAAAGGAACACTTGAATTGCCTCTGTGTGATACCATGTGATGTGCTTTGTTGCAAATACTGGGCACTGCTCTGTGTATATATGTGATGTTCTGCAGATAAGACAGAACAGTGGCTTTTAGGACACATGTCATTTAATAATTTTATTCTCCTAATATATTTATCAAATTTTTTTCTTTTCCTAACACCTGACCATTTTTGTTCTTAATAGAAGGCTCACAATTCAGTCACTTCAGAATAGTTACTGTCTTTCTTGTCTCAGTTTGAGAAGGAAAATGAGTTTTTGGGGAAAGTGGAATCTCTTTTCAGGAAGTAGAAGCAAAAATAGGCCAAAGTTGAAATAGTAGGAAGTGGTGATTGTCTCTGATTTTCACCAAAGCTCTCCAGTGAAACTAATAAGAAAATGTTATTTTCTTTAGCCTTTATTTCTGGAATCTTTTACAGGGAAAGGTTTTATTTTTTTGAAGGCTGACTTCTGGAGTTAATGCAACTTTTAATCTTTTTGCAGACCTTAGAAAATACATATTATTTACTCTGAACAAAGAACATTGTTGCATCTTAACATTTCTGTTGCTTAGTAATGCTTTGGAACTGAACAATGGCAAACATAAAGCCTATCAGAAGAAACATTTTACATGATGGAGAAAGATAGAGAAGAAAAGGCTTATGTCAAAAGATAAGAAGGAAAAGGAACAGTAAGGGGTGATATTTCCTCCCCTTGTTTCTGGAAAAAAGGATCAAAGGATCCCATACCTTAAGTGTGTGTGTGAGTGACTGCATAGGAGGTTAACCATCTTGTGGCATGCATGTGAACTCTCTGCTTTGCCCAGGGGGAGGTAGAGAGTACCAAAACTGAGATCTTGAAGGGAACTGGAGACATTTCATGAATTTATGGGCAATGGGCTCTATATACATGGTTTGTTTTACTTTACAGTGTTGTTCTTTTCCTTTTAGCAAGTCTGTTTTGAAGAGGATACTGGGTTTGTTTTATTGTTATCACAGTCTTTGGGCTAAAAATTTTGCTTTAGTTTGCAGTTTGCCAGACATGCATGACAAAGGGCACGTATAGCACAGAAATTAATGTAGCAATGGCCTGCAGAACTCCAAAGGCAGAAGAATTTGGAACTTCTCTTTGAGTCAAACTTATAATTCAGTATCAAACTATAAAAGGCTTCAGGAAATAAATACACTGGTTATCTAAAGGGTTTAATAATGCAAATTCTTAGTTATACCTTCTTGAATGGGAACTTAAATTAGAGTGGATTTATTTGTAAACTGTAAGGTTCATGTTACATTCTAGGGAATTGTGAAAATTATTATGACTAAAAAGCATGATGAATCATGCACTCAGTAGTGAATTCAGTCTTCACTGTGGAGGTACATCTGGCAACTGTATTTTATTTTTTCTATTTTTTTATTTTTAAGAGGAAACTTTATGAGACTTCAAAGATAATTTAAAATATAACATTACATACAAAACAACATATTATATGTAATAAAATAATATATAATATGTTAATATTGTTAATATTTTTCTATATTGTCTAGGAGTCAGGAGGTACTAATAGTTGACTATTTCAAAGCTTGGATTGGTTTTGCTTCTACTTTTTTCTTTTGAGCACTAAAATATATGCTTTCTTGGATTGTGGGAGCTACAAAGAATATTTTATTTATCGTATTTAATACTGCCTAAATCTCTGGATTTTCTTCTTTACACAACCAATATTTTCTAAAAACACTTTGTAGTCTAGGAATTTTTTGTTATTTACCTTCTGGTTGCTTTGATTATGAAGGTTGGCTACTGATCTTTTGTGGATTGAGTTTGTAGCTTTTTGTTTTTGTTGAGTGGTTTTTTGTTATTTTTTTTTCTTTTTTTTTGTTTGTTTGTTTTTTTCCTCCATCCAGGCTTTTGAGTCTACCAAACCTGGCTAAAGTGATCTGTAGAAGTGTCTGGTACAACTGATGATTTTGCTGTCAATGATGTTCTATAAAATATCTAAGGTAAATGAGGACTAATAATTGCAGTCTTCATTGTCAGCTTGTTTATTAGCTCTGATGTAGTGTGTTCTGAATGTGATAGTATAAAAGCTTTTGCTTGATTCCACAAAAGCATGACGAGTCTTACATGCCATGCTAATATATCTTAGGATTTTATTCAGAAAAATACTTTCTGTAATTCTTTAACCATATAACAAGGCCTGGGTATCGAAGGGTGTGTTTTCCCAATATATTTTTCACATAAATATTTCTGTTGTGTCCCCATCATTGCATAATTTGGTATCTTATGGTAAACGTGCTCTCTCTGTCTCCTCCCCCCACCCACAGAATCCCAACAATGAGGTGTAAGTTCTAGTGAGGTTTCTTTGCTTCTGAGTCAGTCTGTAGATAGGCAGATGACCTGGTTTGTGAAAGACTCATGTTACATGCAGTCAGTTTATTTGGGTTTGTCTTTTGTTTTGGGATCTATTGTGCCTGTTTCCTCTTCTCATTTTTCTTGACATCTGTAAATATTTTATGCTGGCTTGGACAGATGGTTATAAAAACTTTACCTGGGAGAGGAAAATTAATAAGTTTCCTGGTTAATGTCTGCATAAACAAATATGTAGATACCTTCCATCAACATGTAAGTTATCAGTGGCTCTTTTTTGTTAATAAATTAATTTGTATTTTGTTACTTTGGATGCTCTGTCCAAGGCACCTGTGACTGAATTTTTATAAATGTTTTCATTCATTACTAGTGATAGAGAAAACTGAAGTTGATTTGTGTCTTGTACGTAGGCATAGAGATACATAATCTTTAGATACCTGATTGTTTCAACTCTGTTCAACATTAGATTGTCTATAGCAATTCTATTCATTAGCATCTTGTCTAATTATATTTTTTTGGGTTTTCTTTGCAGTTATGTGATGTATAGTGTTGCTACACATTAAGTTTCTAGCTGACCATGGAGGTGTCTCTGGATTCAGTCTTGGTGACCTCATAGTGATTCAGCTCACAGTAATGATAAACCTCATGCGAAGTCACCCTTGTAAGAGAAACAAGGCTGCTGAATGCAGATGGTTCTTGACATGGAGCATTTTCCAGTTCAGGCTACTGTGAGTTTGCATTGTTAATCTCAGATGTCAGGACTTTTATATTTATTTCAGCTTCCTATAGACAAGTAATATCTTTGGTGGGATAGTCTTCTATTTTCGTGATGGTAATGACAGTTTCTTATTGTGTTTTCCACAGACTTTATGCTTCTAAATTTCGGCATTCTATATTCCATGCAGTATACATGTATGTTGTTATACATACATGTGTGCATATATGTATACGTACTGTATTAGCTATTACTTCAGAGGTCTTTGTCATCTTTGGCTATGTAATATTTGGTTTCAAAGGCTTCCAGAATGGGATCAGGAGCTTTGTGAGAGCTTGAAGTTTTTCAAGCTTTTTTCAAGTTTTTAATTTTTTTTTTTTTCTCAGCTCAGATGGTCTTACCCTTAAGCGTATAATATTCTAGAGAACCAGCAGTTACCAGCCCAGTTAACTGATACCCTGGGGTTCTGAGCAACATGAACTGCATTTTCTTTTCTTTCACATGAGTTCAAAACTCTGTGTGTGTTTCATTTTTTCTCTACGTTCTTTCTTTTGCCTAAGAAAAATATTCGTAAGATGTTATGGTTTTTAAATTCCATTTTAAGCTTGTAAGATAGTACCCTCAGCTGACAAAATGGTGCCCTTGTTCTGTGACCTGACACTTAGTAGGTGGTGATGGTCTCTCAAATTCCAAGGACTTCAGGATGCTTTTACTTCCTTCAGAAATAGTTCTTAGTTGCCATAACCAATAACAAAGTATAACTCTATATAGCAGATAAGCAGTATAAGCTATGCATTTCCTTCAATGTCTAACAAATGATAGTTGCATAGTTTCTATTGAATGGTGTTGGGTCCCCCCTCCCTGAAAGGAGCGTGCACACCCTCTCCACTCTGAGTAAGGCATACACGTATAAGTTTTAAAACAACATCTGTTCTTTGATGCTGTAACTTAAGTAGATTGGTTAGGTGAGTGGGGATGAGCCATTCTCTGAAATAACAGGTTAAGATCAAGTTGATACTGATAGTAGACATTGCAACCTAGTATTTGGAATATTGAATAATGTCTTCTGTTTAATTTCCCTTCTTGTTTTCTCTGTTCTTAAAATTACCTGAGGTTCGTTGTTCTGCTCAATAAAACTGAAGAATTGGTCTTGTGTTGCAGAGAATAGCGGAGATGAATTTCAACTTTCAGGCAGAGCTTTGTCTAGTTCAGTTGAGGAAGCTCTAGCATTGTTTGTCTCTGCTTCAAGACCTATATGCAATAGAGTCCAGAAACAGAAGACAGAGCACATTTTAACTTGAAAACAAACACTGTTGAATTGTTATTTCTCAGGATCATGGAAGTGCAATTAAAAGCTTATAGAATAATTGCACAGTACCAGCTTGCACAGTTCTTAGTTCAGTCTTGGCCATCTCATAGTTCAGGTGTAGTGCAGATGACAGTCATGTCTCTTACATCATCTGGAGATCCTCCATGAAGGAGAAATATTCTGGATAAACTGGCTGCCCTATTTCCAGGGGACTGAGAATGATAGCACTGGTCTTTGTGCCACCGGTGTCCCTGCACATAGAGAGAGGCTTGTCTTTGCAGTGGTAGTATTTCTGGATATTTTCTTTCTTTCTACCTTCAGAGGTGATGATTGTAACTAGTATCTCTGTTTCTTCCATGTTTCTGTGGACACTATGATGTCCTGACCTTTCAATTCACTATTTGTTTCTGAGTTGATGTTTTGTCTCTTGCTGTTGCCCTCAGCTGCATGCCCTCTTTAACCATGTTGGTGCAATGCTGATCGGTCTGGACTACAGTAGAACATTAGTAAATGCAGGATTCTTCTAATTGTACCCCTGTGCAGTGAGCTAATCTCCAAGGGATTTGTTAGCTTTTTTTTCCTTTCCATTATGCACACCCATCCCTTTTTAGTGTCATGTGTAGCTACATATTATTTGTGGAGAAACTCTCCTTGATGACTTGGGCAGTACTTCTCTTCCTATGCAGATTTTGTTCCATTCCTTGGTGCACTTCTTCAGCTGATGTGTCCAGACACTTGAAGAAAAAGGTGAATGGAGAAGTAAATTTTCTGTTTCTGAAACTGCTTTCTGTGCACCAATGTACATGCCATTGCAGTCTTTACAGATAAGCTGTGCAGTTCACACAGGCAATTGTTGGGTTGGGTTCTGATACCATTTCCAGCATGGTGATATGTGTGAGATGTGAGAAACCTTTCACTGCTCTGTCAGTCGTAGTAGTAGTCTCACTGCAGTCCTTCAGAATGGCTCAGTCTTGAAACAGTTTTGTAACTGCAGAGAGCACCCCTGGTGAAAGGTCCTCCAAAAATGGTCATTCAGGTTCCTGGGTGTGAGTGGTGAATAGATTAATTGTTCTTTTGAGATTTATGCTTCTGAAAGCAAGTTGAAGGAAATGTTGGAATGACAACTTTCATCCTGGAGAAACTGCTCTTCATCTCTGCTGGAGTGTCAAAGTGCTGCACGTGCTTTCAGCAGATGAAGACAAACGACTGCTCTAGGGGTGTCATTAGAAAACAGAAACAGGCTCTTCGGTTTGCTTTTCTTGCTGTATGGCTTCAGAGATGGACTGAGTGCTGCAACTGAGACTTGGAGCAAAACCATTGCCATGTGGCAACAGTGCGAGGACCACTTTCTGGGAATTGTTAGTATTTTTTTATAGCTTTGGAGATTTGTTATTCTTATTTTTTAATTACGGATAATTTTACTTCTTGCTTTATAGGGAGCAATTGTGAGAGAGTTTATCTCAAGTGTCCTATCATACTTGTGTGAATTATGCAGCATCCTTTAGCTGTCTTGTGGGATGGCTTTTTATCTCAGTATAATGTAAAAAGAATGAGATGGGTCTTATTTTGCAGTTATCATATGCTTATTTGTAGTGTAATTTTCCCCTTTTGCTATGAAAATAATATTACAGTAACATTCAAGAAATTTATTTTTTACTTTTAGAATAAGGCTATTAAGCATCCTGAATGGAAGTAAAAATGGAATTAAGTGGAGAGTGCAGAATTACAGCTCACACTGAAACAAGTACATAATCATTCAAACTAGATAGCACTTAGCTTTTCATTGTGTAACTTCATGAAAGTGGAAAAGGTTTTACTAATGTTATTGAATGTGAGTTTATGGTGGTTTAGATTAATGGATTGAGTTTTAAGACTTGATCTGTTTTTAGGATCACAGCCAGCCCTGCAAATCTTCAGCGTGTTACTGGAGATGCAGCATTTCTCTGTGTTCCACTCTATTCAGTTCCAGGAATGTGGCAGGATTATGTTTTACTTTCTAGAAGAGTGTTTCATTGAAAACACCTTCTGCTGACACTCTTAAAGGATGTGAAATAGTAAAACCTTTCTAGAGTATTCCATTGTGGAAGATCCAAAGTGATGAATCTTGAAATGGAAACTTTCCTCTCACCCTGAGTTCAGCACTTCCTTAGCTGGTGTCCAGAAAAGTTCTTTGTCCTGAATCTCTCCAATGATGTCCCCTCCTTCATTAGAAAATAGGTGCTCTAGCCTTGGTCTCTTTAGAATAGTCTGTGACTTCTGATGTCCCTCACAGGAAAGACAGTATTTTGAAACTGACTATGTTGAGTACCATTTTCAGTACTTGTTAACAAGAGTAATATGTACTGTGAAATTGCTTGAAGGCAGTTTACTTTCTGTGACACAACATACCCTAATTGAATTGTATAGACACTAGCTCAGTCTAGGTTTGCCTTAGCTTCTCTAACTCCTTTATTGGCACATGAGTGTGGCTTTCTTACTGCTGTCTTAAGCAATGACTGTGATGTAGCTCTAGCAGGAGTATTTGTTCTGTTTGCAATCAAAGGTAGTACAGGAAGCTTCAGTTCAGCTCCTGTGGTGCACATTCACTCACTTGCTACTTGATGCTGCATCCATAATTGTGCTTATGAAGCTGCTCAGTAAAGTGAAATCAAGAACTGAACTTGGATGTGAATTATCAAACTCAGTTACTTTTTTGTCTTGCTGATTTTTAGCCTGGATCATTTCAACGAGGGCTTTTGCTGAGTGGTCTGCAGTCATGTTGATGCAAATGGATGCATAATATTATGATAGGAATGAAAAATGGAAAAAATGGCAACTACTTAAGGCTTTCTTATAGGAGCTTAGGAAAGGGACCAAAAAGGCAATAGACAATAAACCAACCCTGCACAACCAGGTTTTTTAATCAGAGGTTGTTATATTCCTGCTTAGAAGAATTTATGTGAGACAAAATAAGTATTCAAAGTGGTATAGATTTGTATAAACATAGAACCTTCTGCTTCCAGACTGTACAGCAAATAACACAACTTTGTGGCAGCTTAGATTTTTCTGTATTTGTGATGTATATAGACTGAAGGTCGTTTCTACTTGGTACTAATGACAAGTCTTTAACAATTCTGTGTTAAATGCATGAACAGTTGTAGGAGTCTGTTGTTATCTCAAACACCATATAATCCAAAAACATGAGAGTATTCAGGGTACTGGGACTAAGGAATGGCCTGATTGCTGTTTGTAACTATGATTGGAGATTACAGACAAGGTGAAACTGGACTCTTCAGAGGTGCCCAGTGAAACACTGGAAGATGGTGAATACAGACTACATGGGCTTCAATTACTGTTCTCTGGTTTTACACCTTTGGGTACACTGATGGCAGCAAGAAAATTGTTTTTCCTTGCTTCTCAAGTTGAACACAGTATGAAATTGGGATGTCTTCTTAGCACTGCTTATTTAATTCATCTTATTTAATTCAAGTTGGTTTTACTGAGGCTGTAGTAAAATGTCAGAGTGATGTTTTGGTGTAGTACATATCTGATGTGATTTTTCTTTTTCCCCTTCAGCAAATTTGACAGGCCATGCAGAGAAAGTTGGCATTGAAAACTTTGAGCTCCTGAAAGTTCTTGGAACAGGGGGTAAGATGCACTATTTTTAAATTAAATGTTGGAAGCATTACTCTTATGTATGATTTTGTTTTCTTGCTGAAGTTTTGGTAATTGGAACATTCTATAGGAAGATAGCAGTTTTGTATTGCATAGCATATTTTTTCGATCTTTTTTCGCACATATCATATAAAATTGGAGGTCATGTGTTCTAGCACAGCATTTTGAAGATATACTTCTTCTGAAGAAAAGAAAACATATGGTTGAAAATTTGCGACAATTTAATATAGTTTAAAAAACCTAATCTGAGTTAAGACATGATCTTGATAATTACGTTAACTTTTCAGAGTATGTTTGGGGAAAAAAACCCAGTAATTGTAATATATTATTAAATTAGATGATCCATTTTTAAACAAATCCATTTTAGGGTTACTGTTGGCTCCACAACTCTGTCCTAGTCAGATACTAGTATTTTTTAAGATGGATAATGTTCATTATTGTAGTGCAGGTCTCAGCACAGTGTTGGAGATTTTTAGGATGTTTTAGGATTACTGATGGTAATGAACAAAAAACCTTTGTTTCTCCTTTGCTAAAGGGATGCATAGCCCCATATATAGACCAAAAGTAATGGGTTTCATTCTTTTTGGGGTTTTAATGCTTTTTCTTTTTTGCTTTTTCTTTTTTGGTCAGAAGTTAAGTCAGATGCATTGTTGAGTAGATTGGGATAATCTTGAATGTGGACTTTCATCAAGGTCTGCAGGAGTTTTATGATAATTAAATTATATTGAATTTTGGGTGTTATGAGCCCTTAATGGCTGGCAGTGAGGCTGTAATTCCCTAAGGCATCATTTAAAAGAGGCAAAGGGTTTTGATTTTCACTTTTAGCTGTCATACAGATTATTTTATAAATTAATTAAGCTGTTAAATCACCTGAGAAGATATTTTTGTTTCTGAAGTAAACTTTTTAAAGTTTAAATTTAACATGCTAAAAGATTGAAACCTTGCTGTTAAATTTCAATCATTAGAGGTCAGTACAAGGAAGCTTTAATATTCATAGATAAATGTTGCATATTGCTAGGTAGAAGCAATTATAATTTTCTGAAATGGTCAGCGTGGATCTGAGTGGGGTTGACAAAAATGAAATTATAAACAATTACGTACTTATGTGAGGATGTATTTCTCTTCCACTGATGGAAATATTTGCTGGATTTGTAAATTTTTGGAATTTTGTCTGTTACCTTTGCCATTGGTCTGAGATCACGCTAATATTACAGTTATTGCATTTGGGTACAAAGTAAGTTGGTGGCTTCATGAGGGTCAGTCTTCATGTTCAGGCTAGTTCTGACCTGCTCTTGCCTTTAGGCAGTACCTCTGAAATAGCCCATCTTGCTGTTAAACTGTTGTCAGTCATCCACTGCTACCTCCCATGCCTTTTCTTCATGAACAGATTAGCCAAATTCTTCTTGGCCTGAATACTCTTAACCGTGGCACATAATTGTTGGGCTTGCATTGCAAAGCTATTCTGTTCAGTCAGGTTAACAGGATAATTTGTGAGGAACCCATTTCAGAAAAGGCTGCTTCAGTGGGTTGACAGTGGGATTGACTGTGTGTGTATGTGAAGTAAAAAAAGAAGTTGAGTAAGCATGCCTGTCTGACTTCATCCTGCTCCAGTAATTTTGCTGCTCCAGAAATGTCTTTTGTCTAAGCAGATCTCAAGCTATTTCAAAAATGACTAAAAGATTCCTACAAGTTTTAGGAATCCAGGGATTCCTTGACTGTCCTGGAATGGCATTTGTAGGAAGAATAGTTGACATTTTTTGTGGTGTTTGTTTTTTGGTTGGTTTTTTTTTTTTTACTTTTTTTTTTATACCCAGTTTTGACCATAGCCTGAGGTTTTTGCTTCAGAAATCTAGACCATCAGGGCAGTCAAGGAGCTCTGCTGAGTCTCAAGCCTATGATAGCTAAGACTCATGAACTAGTTGTGTCAGAGGTTGCTACTTGCTAATTGCTGGATGCCATTAAATGCCAATGACCTGATGAGGATGGAGCTAGTTGCCTTCAGGTAAGCAACCATCTTTCAGCTGGCAATGTTTGCTGTCATATGGCATTGCAGGATTCTGAGGAGGTTGGACCTTGAAGAGGTCCCTTAATTGCTTGACCCAAGACACAGTTATACCTGCATCACCCCTGGTGGTGATTCATTCTGAAAAGCCTCCAGCAGCAGAGATTCTGCAACCTTCCTAAGATGTTCTTGGTGATTAAGTTTAATTTCCTAACTTGAGAAACATTCTGGTCATTGCTATAAGCAGGTAGACAAAAGCCATCTTTACTCTGGTAGAGTAAGCTTTATCCTGGTATGAGCTTTTAGGTATTATTAATAGTACTATAATGTAACTAATGCTAAATAAAACTGTGATGCTTTTTAAAAAATGCTTCACTATGGAGTTATGCAGCATGCAGTGTTTTCAAACCAATACTTAATTGATCTACAGTAGTGCAAGGGAGAATGTATTGAAACCTCACAGTTACACTTATTGATGACTGTAGATGCTGTTTAAACTAATTACAATATTTAAAGTATATTCTGCCGTGACGTGACTGGGGTAACCACAGAGGATACTTAAAATGTGTTAAATTGAATTATACCTTGCTTAAGGATATGTAATTGTGATAGTTTCTTACAGACTCAGAGGTGATTCTTTTCAGGTAACAGCAGTGAAGATTTAAATAAATCTTCATTTTTAAACTTTGTTTTAAAAATACAAACATTTAAGATTATTAGAAATAGTATCTGTGTGCTGGTGTTTCTCCTTTGGAAGCCATTTTTTGGCATAACTTTTTTCATGCTATGGCTTAGCATCATTTCATAATTACTGTTTTATTTAATTTGAATTGCTTTCTCACATTCTTTTGTCAGTTTTCATCTAATATATACCCTAAATTGGAAGCATGCTTGCTGTATTTTATGTTTTAGTATTAAAATTGTATCATACAACATGCCTTCTTCTTTTGGCCTGAGTCTCAGTGGAAAGACAAGCGAAAGTCTGAGTCGGATCCTTTTACATTGCATTAAAGAGGGTAGTAATAGAATAAATCTATCCATTGAAGTAGGACTTTACATCAGTAAAATGAAATAAATGTCCGTGTGCCACTGTTAATGAAGCTGTTAATAGTGTACTCGTTCTTTGGGAACAAACTATTACTGGCCCATGACTTTTGACTGGCCCATGTTCTACTTAGTATGCACTTCTTGAAATTGAGTAAGTGCTTTTCTGTTAATGTATAGCCTTGCTAATACAGAATTTTCAGATTTCCTGTCCATGTTCGTGTTAGCAGCTTGTCCCCCCTATCTAGTTAAAGCTTTTCTCCCTGTGACAAAGAAAACTCGAGTCTATTCTATAGAAGAATGTTACTTTTCAGCAAAGTAATCTAATTGCTTCCCAAAGTCAGGAAACGAGCAACAGGAGAAGGTGGCTGTGTTGATTTATGCACGCCCACTTGGCTTATTTGCTTCATTCTTTGAAAATGTGTTTTTAAAATAACAAAACACTGTAGAGTGCATTCTGGTTCATACATTTTTCTACCAATGGATCATTCCTTTCTTTTTTCTAGTGAGCTTTAACAAATGAAGCTTTCATTCACTCTTTCAACTGTTAAAAACAGACAATATGATTGGTTTTTGAGCATGTGCACTTATAATCTATTCTACCTTTTGAACTACAGTCCACTAATGAAGACAAACAATAATGAGAAACAAGAATCTAACTACCAGATATGAGGATGTTTTATATATGTTTTTTTTTGATTTAAGTTCTTATGTGGGAAGGATATTCACCTTATATGTGGAAGATCCTTAGAATCTGAAGGATTTATTCATATGAAGAAAACAATTAGTGGGATAAATGTCAGATTTAAATAACCATCTCATAACTCTTGTTATAAAAGAACATATAATGAAGTTTCATCTAAGAGGTCAGAAAATATTCTGATAAAGTTAAGACTGTAAAATGAAGTTAGTTCTTTCAAAGTGTATTGAAGAAAATACAAAAATATTCTCTCATAAAAGGAGGAAAAAGAAAGAAATGGGGATACTGTGCTCAGGAGAGTGAGACAAAATTAGTGTGAGCCTAAAAATAATTCCAAGCTCAAATTAAATATTTTGCTTCTGTTTCTGCTGAGGACAGCTAGAATGTATACTGAATGGTAGGTGGGATGGCTAATTGGAGACAGGGCTTGGAAATGGAAAATTAGTTTTCTGCGTGAAGAACAGACTGAAAAGAGAGGTCTGTGTTCAGTCTAAGAAGCTGGACAAATTTATCTTTTTCATATACCAGAGAATTCTGAAAAAATCTGTACATTAAATTGGAGATGAATAGCAAAGATTCTTATTGCAACTGGAATGTCAGAGAGAATAGCAAAAACAGTTTAACATTTAAAAAGGAAAGGAGAAAATATGATGGTGATCCCAGGCAGCTTTTGGTTAGTTGTTCTGACTTCAACAGTAATGCAGCACCTTTAAAACAATTTTTGAAGAAAATTATTTACCTTAATTTTTAAAATAATTAAAAATTAATGGCATCTATATAAGTGGTAGATTGTCTTGCATTTGAGAGCTGCCTTCTAAAAACTGACAGGCTTTAAAAAGGAAAAAAACTTAGGCATGAGTTGTGTACCATAACTAATTACTGTAATAACATTTACTTTAAAAAGTGAAAAAGCAAAATGCTGATGCGAAGTACAGATTAAGCTGCAACTTACCCTATCCTGTCACTTTTTGCCTTTCCTATTAATCATCACTCACTTTTTTAATGGGAGAGGGAATTTATTCTCAAAGTAATTAATAACGTTGGAAAAATTTTATTAATGATTCTTGTCTACCTGATATCTAAGGAAAGATGACAGAGAAGGCCTTGTTTTTGACAGTTTGGTCATAAACAGTGAGTTGGAAGTATTTAGAATGCTATTATTTGAGTTTTGTTAAGGTTTCTGTTTGGCTTTTTCACTTTTTTTTAGCTGTTAGAGCTATATGCTTTTCTAACTTTGCCATATCCCAGTTTTTAGTTCCTATGGACTGATACTAGCACAGTGAGAGTTCTGCCTCTGAATTCCTTAGGCAGATTAGATGTAAATCCAAATTGCAGAGCAAAGATGTCGCTAGGCATATATTGTACAAAAATACAATGAAATGTATTCAAATCCTTCAATATTTTGTACCTCTGAGCCTTTTCCTTTACAGTCACGTGATTATTCTTATACTGACAGTAAAAAGAGTGCTTTAAGGAAGAGGTGTAGCTTATATTAGCACTTGAAAAGATTAATTTTAAAAACACTGTCTGGATGCAGGTGTAAAGTTTTGATGAATGTAGGAGTCCACAGAAACCATCCAGTGTGCTATGAACAATAAGAATTTTGCTCATTTTTCTCTGCAAGAATGAGCTGGTGAGATGCAATGCCTTAATGTGCTTGCATTTGTACAGAAAGAACAAAGAAGCAAAGAATACTTAATATTTTTAACTCATTGACTTTCAGCAAGTGTGTATTTTAGAATATTCTAATGACTTGCTAAATTGTTACTTAGAATTATGTGTATAACTGTGAATATGAATACTTATATATAATTATGTCTAAGTATATGTATGTTTATATATACTTATGATATATTACTATGAATTTGTATTCATTTAAAGGGCAGTAGTAGAAGGGAAGTTTTAGCGCCCAATTCATATTTTTCTATCCCATGAGCTGAGTGCAAATTTGGTATGAATTGCTAGTGTGAAATCTCTTAGTCATCATAAAGGCTGATAACCATGCTTTAAATTATTTTATTTCTCTTAAGCTGTGAGGTCAGTCTAACAAAGTTTACGTATGTATTATATATAGTCTTCTAGTTTTTCTATGATTTAATGTATTTTCCGTAAATTTGGGGGGTGGATATTTGGTGATTGTGTGTGTATTATAATGGGGCATATATTGCTGGCTGAATATTTCTGCCTTGGCAGTAGATGAGGTGTACATGAGATTTTGTGAGAAAGAACATTAAAATGTTGCTCTTTGAGAAATTAAAAAAGCTTTACTGAAGTACAATTGTCAGGTAAGAGTATTGCAATTAGCTTCTGTGCTCTCTCCTTGCTGCCACTCAAATAAATTGCTTTTGCAGTGTTGCCTTTTAAGTAGATTTCTTGTGATGATATCAGAGATTCTGGTGCTGAATATATTATGAGTCATTTGATTAAAATAGTGCTACTTAAGATTTATTCTCATAAAAATGCTGAGAATCGTCGTCATTCTGTCAGTCCTTTTCAGATTCCCGAAGAAACAATTTGTACCATGGCAAAGCTCAATATTGCAAAGTCTTTATGGCAACAAGAGTATAGTTTCTAGAGATTCTTACAGCTATTACACTAACCAGATAATTTTCTCTGATACTACATGTAAAACTGTAGTAGGTATGTAGTAGGCTGCATTCTCACCCTTAAGATGCATTGTTATATATTTTTATAAAATGCAATTAAAGGTACAGGTAGCCAAGTGTTACAGTCATGAGGCTTTTGTTCATTTTAATTTAACTTAATGTTCTCCAACATTTCTGATAAAATTACTGTTTCCTGGTGATGAGTAGCTGGTGACCATTCAGTTTGGCTTATATATGCTTGAGATCTTGTAAATACCAAGTTGGAGAATGCAACACAGAATGCCAAATCTTGTAAGAGACTGTCCTGCATATCTCACAAAACAGAAAGGTGCTACCTATTCTGTCTCTATTTACCATTCTTGAGAGATGTGTTATGAAAGCTTACTTTATGAAAGCTCTTTTTGCAGATAATTCTGTAAAGAAGGGGAAGCATGACTTCTTAAGGTATGATGAGTCAGGTAAAGAACTTCTTAAAATTGTTCAGTATATGAGCAGTATCAGTTTTGTATATTCACTGAAGTAGAACTTGGATCTAGGAAAAAAGGTCGTGTCACATTACATCTCTATTATCCGTCTGGAAAAAAATCCAGAAAGAAATCTGGAGTAGCACATGATGCTTATTGGGAGCTCTGTAGGCTATAGCATTTTTAAAGGCCAACTAAATTTGAGTGTCTCACATCAGGACACTGTATACTTGTCCTGCGTGTTTTCAGGTTTGAACTATTTGAGCATTCTCTTTGAGAAAGTCGTGTGAAGGTAATTACAAGGGTTGGACAAAACAATGAGCTGGTTAGTTTTTCTGTCTCATGATGGCTTAAGGAGACACTTACAATGACGATTTCCTTAGTGAGCTTGTAGCAGCCTGCAGTTTGAGGTCTGCCTGAGCCAGAGATTCTCTTCAGAGTTTGGCAACACTTGCTGTGCTTTCCTCTCCCTCAGGGATTTATGTAATCTTTTTGAAATTCATCTTCATTTTTGACAGCTGCAGTATCATGGAACAGTAGTTCCACAGTTTAACTGTGTATTTGTTTGTGTGCTTTACATAGATTTTAATGTTGATACCTAATGATTTTATTTGTTGCTTTAGTTATTTTGTTTTTAAAAATCATGAAAATTTGTTCTTTACCAGCCTTCTTATATTTTTTTCTTTTTGAACTCTCTATAATCTTCTTAAGTACTTTACTTAAAGGAGCGTGGCCCCATTCTCTTGAGACCTGTCCATAAGATATATGTACACATTGCTGAGCTCCCATCTCAGTCTTCTCCAGGCCAAATAGGAGAAATAGGCTGCTTCTTATTTCACATAAGAAATGCTCCAGTTCTCTAATCATCTTTGTATCCCTTTCTTTGTAGAAGGATGCCAGATTGTTCAGGCATGATTTCCCCTTGGTGAGTCTGCTATTTATGTCACCCCAGAACACCTTTTCCTCCACATGCATATATACGATATCCAGGATGAGTTGTTCCATCACCTTTCCAGGGAAGGTGAGGTTACTTGGCCTATGGTTTCCTGGCTCTTCTGTCTCGTCCTTTTTAAGACTGGCATGGTATCAGCTTTTCTTCAGTCCTCAGGAACCTTTCCTGTTCTCCATGACCTTCAAGGACGATGGAGACTGGTCTAGCAGTAGCATCTGCTAAATCCTTCAGCACTCATGGGTGAATCCCTCCGGGGCTCGTGAATCTGTGGGTGTCAGGTTTGCCTAACCCTATCTTCAACCAGGGGAAAGCCTCCAGGGCCCCAAAGAATTCCTGAAGGCTAGCCTTCGCAGTGAGTAAGAAAGGTGTTCAGTGACTCTGGTTTCTCTGGTTACCTTTTGTCACCAAGGCACCTACTTCATTGGGCCCACATTTTCCAAAGTCTTACTTTTGCCACTGATATCCTTGAAGAAGCCCTTGATATCCCTTGCCAGATTTTTTTCCAACTGGACCTTTGCTTTCTTGACACATACCCGCCATACTCTGACAGTACTTCTATATTCTTCCCTGGTGGTCTGACCCTTTTTCTACATTCTGTGAACTTCCTTATTCTGTCTGAGTTTTGCCAGAAGTGCCTGGCCCACCCATTCAAGTCTCCAGCCCCCTTTGCTTAATGTCTTATTCACAGGGATGTTGTCATCTTAAGCATAGAGGACGTGCTACTTGAATATTAACCATCTCTTTTGGACGTACCCTGCCTTCTAGAGACCTAACCTATGACATTCCTCCAGGTAGGCCCTTGAAGATGCCAGAGTTATTTTTTGTGAAGTCCAAGGGCTATAATCCTACTTACTTCCATGCTTCTTCCATGCAGAGTCCTGAACTCCACCATCTCATGGACACTGCAGTCAAGGCTGCCTTTAGCCATTGCTTCCCCAGCCAGTCCTCTTTTGTTTCTTAATACAAGGTCCAGCAACACATCTCTTCTTGTGGGCTTTCCCACCACCTGTGTCAAAATTCAGTGCTCTTCAGGAACCTCCTGGACTCCTGTGTACCCAGCTGTGATGTCTTTCCAGCAGCTGTTGGGGTGGTTATGAGGACTGTGGGCCTGTTATGGTGACAGCTACTTCCTGCTGTCTGTTGAAGGCCTCCTCAAATTCCTCATACTAATCGGGTGGCCTATAATAAACACCCATAACACTAACACCTATTTTAGCTTATCCCCTAATTCTTGCCCATAAGCTCTTGGCTCCTTCTTTAGCCACCCCTAGGCAAAGCTTGATACATTTTGGTTGCTGTCTTACATAGGGACCTCCACCACCTTGCCTTTCTGGCCCCTTTCCTAAAAAGTACGTAGCCATCCATGACAGTATTCCAGTTATGCAAGCTATTCCACTGTATCTCTGTAATTGCAGTGAGGTCATGGCCCAGCAACTGCACACTAATTCTGGCCTTTATTGTTTCGACAGGTTTGCCTGGTAAAGATACCAAATTTAATTATGTAGAATTCCCAGGAGTCCTTTTAAGTCCAGTATGAGAGCCTCAGAAAGTTCCTGTGTATGAAATACTGATGGGAAGAATTCATTGGCTTTTCTACAGGTTTTTGTAACTTCAGTGCTATAAAACCAGTAATGAAAGTATATGAGTTGTGCAAATATGAGCAGACTATTTTAAGAACAAAAAATAGAATCTCTTATGCGGAACTCTTGCTTAATTCTAAGTGTGGATGTTTTAGGTTATTACAGAGGACAAAATCATCAGCTTTTAAAATTGTTTTTAAATACTGAAGTGGTTCAGTTGCTTTTCCCACTCTTGCAGTTTTCAGTTGCAAAGCTCATTTGTTTGAAATTTTGCTCAGAAAAGGTCAGTCTGAAAGTGTTTTAGTAGATTTTTAGCCTGAGTGATTAGTGTCTGCCATTACAGTAAGTTATTGAAAGTAATAATGGCATCAGCCAGATCTGTAGTACAAATAGGTAACCTGTGGGTTTTATCTCTCTTTCTTTCTTTTCTTTGTTTTTTTTTTGTTTTTTTTTTTTTTTAAATCCCAATTTTTTAAGCCTATGGAAAAGTATTCCTAGTGAGGAAAGTAAGTGGCCATGATGCTGGAAAACTGTATGCCATGAAAGTACTGAAGAAAGCAACAATAGTTCAAAAAGCCAAAACAACTGAGCACACAAGGACAGAACGACAGGTCTTGGAGCACATTAGGCAATCGCCATTTTTGGTCACGTTACATTATGCCTTCCAGACAGATACAAAGCTTCATCTCATTTTAGGTGAGTACTCTTTGGGATTCAAGTTCTTATTAAAAAAAAAAAAAGCCCTTTTATCTCTATGTTCTTTAAGAGTTTTTTTTATGTGGTTTAAAGTACAGTATATTTGGAGATTGCATGAGAAAGCATAGGAAATAAAATGCTGTTCATCTTCAACAGTGCCTGTGTTTGTGGTTTTCCTGTTTGAGCCTCAGTGTACTACTCTGACTTGGAGGGGGTAGTGGTTATCTGTGACTTACATGCAGCAGAAAATGTATATGAATATTCATCAGTGACCTGGAAGCAGTTGCTTTGTTAAGTGTATTGTTATGAGATAATTTGATCTTTTTTGAGTGTTGCAATACCTGCATGTTTCAATTTTTGGGTGTTAAGAGATAATCAAAATCACACATTTCTGTGCTGAAAGTAGAGCTTGTTCAGAAGGTTTGGTATTTGGTACTACTCTAATTTTAGAAATGTTTCTACCTTTCAGATTAGCAGCAAATTTAGTGTTTGGTGTATGAGGTGTATTTGTAAGAAAATTGCAAGCAATTTTTAAAATTTTTGTACTTGGAGTATTTTAAAATAATTGTAAAATGATTGATTAATTTAAGGCTTGGTTTCATAATATGCTTCTGTAATGAAATGTTTCAGGAGGTAAATTGTCCTTTAATTGAAGTACAGGTTTTGCATTCCTTTACCCATAACTTCAAGTTTTTAACCTTTATTAACAGTCTGATTTACATCAAATTAGCAAAATTTTATTAATGTTAAGTGAATCTACACTTCTAGCTGTCAAATCTTAGAAAGGTGCTCTATGTACATATCTTAGTTTCATATACTACAGTGAAATAATAAATATGTAGACCTGAAATGGAGTATTCACTAGACTCCTTTTGAAAATGAGAGTTGAAAATGGTTAACATGGTTTCTTGCAAATTCCTCTGGCTAGGACATTAAAGAAAGAAATATATAAAAGTTTGTCACAAATAAATAGTTAGAAATATATTGATAACTTTGTGATTCTTTGAATAGTACCTGTTAATAATTAAGGTTTTGAAATTTATATTGGGTTTAAAGTTATTGACTAATAATTTAGAAAAAATTGGAATATTAAATGAGGTAAAATGTGAACATTTATTATAAATATTATATAACTATTCCTTAAGTCCAGGTTTTTTACCCTAAATGCACCTTAGATTCCATTAGAAATACTAAAAAAAAAAACAAAAAAGAGGGGAAATCAAAACAAAAAACCCCCTCAAACCCTGAGATAGATCTATCTTTTGCTTAAGAATAAATATATAGTAGGGGGGAAATTTAGGTGATAAGCATAATTAGAAGGCCATAAAAGCCTATTGGAAGAAAATTAAAAGGTTATATTATATTCTCATAAGAGTCAAAAAGGAGCAAGCCCAATAGTTCTGAAGAATGCTGTGTAGAAGATAAAGCAGAAGGGACACGTGTCCACCATAATGCTAAGTTGAGATGATGTTTGAAGCAAGGAATTAATAACTAAGATACAATTACAACCTTTTGTTTTGGTTTTTTTTTCTTTTTCATGAGTTCTTCATCCAGAAAGGTTCATTTTCAGTAGAAAATGGGAATAATTAGTTTAAAAATTTCTTTTAATGACTTTCTTTAGCAGTTAATTTTTTGTCTCCTTAACATGATGTAAAGATGCTTTATAAATCAACTTGGCTTCATACCCTCTTTGAGGGGAAATAACCCAAAGTGTTACAAGTTTTTCATGTCTTATTATGTAAGTCTGTGTAAATCACTTTAATTTAGCTTTGGAATTTAAGTGTTTCAGAGGCTTCTGGATTTTGGGGGAAACCAGCATTTGTCTTGTACTTAGCTGAATTTGGTGTGTGAGCTACCTGCCATTTTAGCTTTTAGAGGTTATAGAACTGTAGCTTCAGTGCAAAAGTAGAGTTCTTCATGCTATCAGATTACATAGCTATGTGAATTTAGACTGAATCAAGTAAAGACATGCAGCTGCATTTCTGCCAGATTTCCAGAAAACAGTTGGGACCTGTTTCCAGTTTTTATGTTGGCTTTAAACTGTATGGAATGAACAAAGTGCTGTATCCATGTAAGCACTGTCAGTTGTATACAGAGCTTGTCACACAAGGTTAACCATCTAATACTTTAAAAATAGCTAAATAACCTGAACTATCAGGTGGAGTTTATACTGAAATAACCAGGATTTTTTTTTTCCATTGTGTCAGCGATGCTTTTGATCTGGCACCAAGAATTTAAAGGCTGTTTGTTTCATTGGGCTGTGGTTAGTGTTACAACCTGGATAGAATTAAGTTTGTTGTGCTGCTCCTGTAGCAGCTTTGGTTTGCGTCTGTCACAGTCCTTAGAACAATTCAATGGCAATTCAATGCTTACCTTGTACTAAGTTAGCAGTTGTAGCTAGAAATATTTTAAGAATTTTTCTGTTATCTTTTTCTATGTGGTGGAGTTTTTTTAGAAGAAGGAAGCAACTGTAAAATGTAGGTTAATTATACTTCATTAAATCTTTTTAATTTGCTTACTGGTCTAGTTAAATAATCCTTCTCATGTTGTTTGATTCCACTAATATTCCTTTTCAAAGAGAGAACTGGAGAACTGAAAAGTGGAGAGAGAATATGTGTAGTTTTTTATCTATGCTTTCTCCTTCAAACTACTAAGTTAAAATAGGATCAGACCTCATTTATGGATTTGTGCTTTATACCAACAAATCTATAGAAACAATATTTGAGAAAATACTGAGTAAGATTTTGTGGGTCATGTTCCCTGCTCTGTGTATGTAGACCTCAAATATAATAATGGGGGCTGTGAGGTTGCAAATAAATGCCTGTAATGTGCACTGCTATCATAAACACCTCTACAGCTAAAATATGTTTGTGTTACCGTGGAGCTCTGCTGTAATAATTTTTTCCCCTCTGCTTTGCTGTGAGAAAATCCTTGTGTCATAGCCTGCAAAGAATGAAAGTGTGGTTTCCATGAGGGAGTGTATGTGGAAATAATCTACAGTAAATTTTGCCTTCAAGGTTTCCCTTGTGAAGGGAAAATTTTGTACTTGTCCGCAGTTGGTGATTTCCCCTAATACCTGTTAATACCTGTTTTCTGAACTGCTTTTCTTTGTGTTAGTCTGCCATTTTGCTCATTAGAGTATTTCATAAGAGTCTACAAGGGTTCTGTTTGTAAATATCATTTGTACCTTCTTTCTTTTCATATTCCTAAATAACTAATAAAAGACTGATTTTTGTGAAAAAACCCATCTTTATAATTTAGGAATAGTTGAGGCTTATTCTGTGGTTTTGCTGCTTATTCAAAAGTGGGTCTTATTCTTCCTTCAGTCCTCTAAGAAAGGAATTGATTATTGCATGATGAAATACTAGTGAATTGCAGTTAAGGAAAAGCATAGAATAGAATGCGTTAATAAATAGCTTACAAAGTACCTAATAATATTTCATTAAGAAAATAAAATTGTCAGAAAGTGAAATGATAAGGTTCTGTGTTCTGTTTTTTAGACTATATAAATGGAGGAGAATTGTTTACTCATCTTTCACACAGAGAGAGGTTCTCAGAAAATGAGGTGCAGATTTACATCGGAGAAATCGTTTTGGCCCTTGAACATCTCCACAAGGTAAAATAACTATTCTGGTGCTGATTTTGAGAACATACAGCTGTATTCTTTTTGTATCATACAGCGTTAGTAAGGAGAGCTATTGTTTTAGATGGTTTTGAATTGAAAGTAACTTTATCTAACAATGGGACATTAGTTGTACAGTAAGAAAAAATCCTCAGTGAAGTGAAGTGACCCTCCTTGTGCACCAGATAAGGGCCACAAATTTTTGTCTGCAGGCTGAAGTGTTATTGACAAATTATTTGTTCATTTTTAGTAATCCTTGTGAAATGGTGTATGACACTAAAACTAACATAGTGAACAAGTTTTGGGTTGTATTGTTCAGTTATCCCTGTTTCTACACAACTGAGTAGTAAAGTTCTAGCACAACTATAGACATGAAAAGTGTTACAGTTCTCAGAAGTAATAAGTAGATTTGTAGGCTGTTACAAAGCATGCATGTATGTATGGTTTGTGTCTAGGCTGTATAACAGAAGCATCCATTTTCATTCTTAATGAATGCAGAACTGAGTTCTGCACTCAGTGGCAAGTATTTGGTCACTTTTAAATTCAAGGGATGTACAGTATGTCCTTTAAATTTTAAGACATTAATGCACAGTGTAAATTCGAAGATTTTTAATGTCATTTTAAAGTTACTTTTTAAAAGCCTTTGAAGAAGTATCTTTTTTGAGGTGCAACTTCTGTGTGTCAGATTGCCTTAATAATGTGAATTTTGGTGGCTTAATATTTAATAGCATTCAGCAACATCATCTTGATGTGGTAGCACTATTTGGAAATACTTTTTCTTATATTCTGTTTGCAGTTGGGGATTATATATCGGGATATAAAACTTGAGAATATTCTCCTCGATTCTGATGGCCATGTGGTGCTGACAGACTTCGGTCTAAGTAAGGAGTTTCTTACTGATGAGGTGAGTATTTGGCTCTCCAGTAAGTGTGGACAGAATTGAGTAAGATGACAAAGTCTCATTGAAATCCTAAACGCATTTGAGAAGGGTGGAAAACCTGCATTCCAGATTCTTATATCATAGAACAAAATCTAGTTGTCTGTGTTACTAGGTTTTGAGCTCTCAGTTTGTTGGTTTTAGGCCTGCCAGTGTTGTCATACATCTTTGTTCTAGTTTTCCCTGAAAAGCTTTCATACTTTCTTCTGCTGCCCTTGACATGAAAAGGGAAAGACCTGCGTAAGTCTGAAAAGTCACTTATGTTTTCATTTCCAGATGCTTTTTTGAAAAAAAGCTTGACTGTGCTAATTCTTTGCAATGACTAGGCAACTGGTATGCTATGACTCTTCTTTATGCTAATAATAATTAATGTATTATTATATTGTCTTTTTCTCATGTCTTTGTCACTTTTAATAATCTTAATTGCAAGCTTTTAGGATAAAAGCTTATCTCTTACTAAGTACATAGTATCTAACACAGTGATGTCTGACTGTTGATGTTAGCTGTTAGTTATTTGTGAGGTACAGTTCTAATTCCAAATAGGCTTTTTAGATTTCAGAGAGTCAAAACTGTGCAGAATTTTACTTCTGAGAAAATTTTAAAATGGATGGGTTTTGGCTTTCAGATTAGCTATCACAGGTATTGAAATCAGGGACTGCAGATCTAAAAGTCTTTGTTAGAAGCAGCAGAAGGATTTTCTAAAAATAGATAGCTGGTAGTTTCCTCTAGAATATTTGCATTTCAAATCGAATCTGGTAGGATTTAGGAGGGACCATTTTCAAATATGTTAAATTGTACTTTCTGAAGCAGGGAAGTTTTAGAGATAATGTCAGTATATTCCCTCTACCTTACATCACGAAACCAAGAGGAGGCTCAACTGGTATGAGAAGGGATTAACAACAGATTGCCACACCAGTGCCAGAGACTAAGTACAGAGGGATGCATTTTTCATCAGGAAAGAATGATAGTAAAAGGTGTGGCTAGGGAGAATGGGACTGTTAGAGCTGTGAGAAGAACTGTGCTAGGCACAAGAGACAAAGTCAAGTACTGGTATTACTGCACTGAGGGGTGAGAAAAGGAGCAGCACCCCAGCCTCTGAGCCAAAGTTGAATGAAGCCTAAATCTTTACTGTATTCAGAATGATGTTATAATGAATCAGAACCTTAAAGTCTCAAACCATTTTTTTAGAAAAAGTACATCTCATCTCTGCTTATCTTTGGCACATAATTTACAAGTAGTACAAGGAAAGAGGAGGATTTGGATTGGTATCAGAGATCTGTTTGCTTTATCTGCACTCTGAATTGGATTCCTTTTTCTCAAGTCATTAAATAAAGCCATCTTGCTCCTTGGTCTTTTAATGTTGGTTCTTCTGACTCTTATCCATTCTGTTTTCAGTATATACCTTAGAAATGTGTTCATTTAACTATATTTTTTCTTTTATTCTCTTTCATATTTTATATTTGTCTTCCCTGCAAAAATCTCAACAGTTCTTATGTTTCTTTCAACAAAAAAAAGTAATTGCAATTGTGTTGTTTGCTTTCAAAATCTAAGAAATTGTCTGCATTTGACTAAATTTTTTGTGTGCTATTGTAATTTAGCTACTGAACTTAAACATGATTAAAATTACCCATTTACACAGAAATTGACATTTCATATTGTATTTTTACATACTGTATTTTTTGTAGATAACTGGACTACTACTAGAGCACTTAAAATTCATTGCAATAGATACTTACACTTCTGAACCAATGTACTTTACAACAGGTTGAATTTGCCTGTATAGCTGTTTTCATGCTCACTAGGGTAGCACTTTTAGATAAAATCACCCAATTGTCTAAGTCAGGTAAAGGTGTAGCATTTGCAATTTAATTCAATCTCTCCTTTTCTTCACATGTCTTTCCTGGTCCACCTGCTTCTTGCAAGAATTTTGTCATTAGAAATGCATACTTAAGCAAGTGGAATTTATTCTAGTAACCTTCTCTTTGGACTGTTTGTCTGAGACAAGTTATATTAAAATTTTTAAAAACATGTAAAAATCATAGAGATATGTACTACATTTAGACATCTTACTAGAGAGAAATACTTCACCATGTATTTATGAATTTTGGATAGGTCTTTTTTGCTAGAAAACATAATGACTCAATGTTTTCATTATCTCTGCTATAATCTGACAACTGTTAGATTTCAGTGTACCTGGGCACCTAATTAATCCAACAGGACTACTGTAATTGCAGCAGATTATTCTACAGTTGCAGAGGTTGGAAGCTATTTTTCCTTAAGCTTTTTTTGAGTAAAAGGAAGCAAATGCCTGTTACTTGTAGGAAAGCAGAAACCTACTGATTCCTGCCATGCAGCTGCTGAAGCATGTGTTAAGAGTGCATTGTCAAATACTCTGTTTTACATTTATTATGTGAAAACAGCATGCAAGAATTAAACATCCAAGTTAAAGCAGAGCAGCTTTAAGGGTTTTAAAGTATTTTATGATACTGCTTTGCTAAAATCTGAAATTTGTCTTTTACAACTGAATCAACAGGGATGTTGCATTTTATTTTCTTTAAAATGAAGCAATATGCTTTTATTTACATGTAAAAAGAAGAAACAACCTGACTAGAATAAAGTACTTTAATAAAAAGGAATTTTCACGTAGGGTAGTTCAGTATCACAAGGTATTTAAGTATGAAATTACCTTTGATGCAAACTTTTAAATAAAGTTCGTGAAGACCTACTGTTTTACTAGCCTAACCATAGACTGGGATTAGGTAAGAGATTGAGACTGAAAGACATTTAGTATTGCTTTTTATGGCATTTGTTTTCTTAACCCCGTGATGAATTTAAGGGTAGTATTTCTGATTTTTAAACTGAATTGTAAACAAAATTGGGGTAAAAAAGACAATTTTATCCTTATGTTTTTGTGCATCTTAGTCTAGTATTTGTCTGACTGGGTTTCAAAGTACATTTGCATGTGACATTAATATAAGTTATTATTGGGGATGTGAAGAGTTGGTACAACTTGAAACTCCTACAGCACTGGTTTTTTTTTTTTTCACAAGTGAAATCACTTCAGTGGTTTTTTTTCTTGATTTGTTTTCAACTCTTGTAATACATTTATCTTTTGAAACCCTAGAACTCCTAATTTGTTTTGGGAGTTTGTCCATCATATTTTTTGTGTGTTACCTTTACCTTGTGGACTTGTATCTTAGACATTTTTTTGTCTTTTTATCTCATTAATAGCTCCACTTCTCTGCTGAAATTGTTTTGATTTGGTTAATGACAGTTTAACCGAGTCATCAGATCTGGTCTTAATTTTGATTTGTATTGCTAAAGTGCTGTTTAATTTTTAAAAATCTGTCTTTCCCCTCACATTGCCCTTAGTTCTGTAACTACACTAAATATCTTATTTTAGTATACATGGAGATCTTGTATGTCTTAAGCAAAATAATATGAACACATGCATTGAATTACTGTAAAAGTGATGCATTTGACCATGCTTAATAATTATTTGTCTTCTTAATTAAATCCTGTAAACTACACTTTCTTCCACAGTGTAGTGAAGTGCTCCCATTCTTCTGCATTTGTACATGTCTTCTGCATTAGCTTAAGTTTTTTTCTGAAGCTTTTGTGTTTGCTTAATGAAGTTTAAAAAAAATAGGTAGCAAATACTGAGTGATGTCAGTCTTCAAACAGTGTGTCTATGAGCATATAAGTACCTTAGTAATAAATAATATAAAAATGGATATTCAGTATGAGAGGTGATTGAATTGAAACCTAAGACAGTTGGGTGGATGTCTGTGTACTTCTATCTGATGTGTAGAATGAATAGTTCATATACACTCTTGTTTCTTCATTTGAAAATCTCTTGATGAGAGTTGCAAATTTACTTGAAATTCAAATGCTTTTCACTGTTGAATTGTTTGTTTTCATTTATTTGATGATAGAGTGAACATTCTGTTCTGGAAAGAAAAGTGGTGTGTATTTTTTAAAATATTTTAAAGGGCATTTCATTGGAGGAAAAGTGATTAAATGAAGGCTAGTCCACTATGGGTTTTGGTAGATGAACTAGGAAGAGATTTGTACGCATTTAGTGCAGTTTAAAGGTAGTCCAGAACAGAGAGAAGTGATTACAACTTGACTCATTTAGTGCTTTAGGAATTGTCATGTCATGTGAGTGACCTAGTACTTAGCTATGCATTTAACTTGAAAAAACTCTTCATAATTGTCCAGTTAAAGTGATAATGTCTTATCATTGCAATTAGACAGTGCATTCTCAAACATTGAGCATTCTCTTGCAAAAATGAGTAGAATTATCCATACTTCAGATAACTTGCTACATACACTTATGTTTTAGCTAAAGGTTTGCTCAGTGATGTAGACAGAAGAAGCACAGTTGCAAGAAGTAGATTTACGTTTCTTCAAAGAGAAAAATGTAAGAGCAAACTGAACAGTGAAGTTAGTCCACAGAAGTTAACGTTGGTTATAGATCTGTCTGGATAATTAGTTTTGGAAAAAGAAATGAAACAACGGCAAAAACCTTTGGCTTTGTTTAGTGTACTGAGCTTTGTTGGCTCAGTTTTAACTGTCCCCAAAATTGAATATTAAGAACATACCAAACACTCTAAAGGCACATTACTGGACTAATTTAATTGCAAAACCAGGTCATCAGTGATCAGTTGACTGAGTCTTTGCCCAAGAGATTTCCCTTTTTAGTGCTTATCACAAAGAAGGTTGTGCTTTTCCAGCATGCACCATTAATGCGGAAGACCAGAGCATAACACAGTTTCTCTCCAGATTCTGATGCCAAAATATGAAAGTACTGTTAAGAATTTTTGCAAGACAGGTCATGATTTCTTGCAATGACTGCTTTACGGATACTGATTTCCTATAGTAATATAACATTTAAAAACAATCCTGTTTTGAGGAGAAACACCAATCTCTGTGTTAAGTCTTCTTTTATCCAGTCTTCTATTGGTTATTAGGTTGCTTGTCAACTGGGGAAAACAAGTAACTTTCTGAGGGCAAATGCTCCCATTCTCATTAATCCATTTTTCTCTTAGATTTTTTTTTATTCTTTCGAGTAATTGTGAGTACCTTACTTCCATAAAACGTGGGCAGCCAGGTGAAAAACTGTGTAAAACTTAAGTGACCAGAGACTCAGAGACAAATGTAAATTAGTTTAGAACTAGATGGATTGCATTTGAACAAAATTGTCCACTCCTACTCCTTTACCTTTTACATCTGGATCTCTCTGAAACTATCAATATTTAATTGATAAGTTCTTATTATTTTCTTCATTAAAAAAGCCCCAAACAACAAAACTGTTGAAAGCTTGTAGTGGCAGCTAGCCAGAATTAGTACTCTTCCATTATAATTTTGCTTCTTTTTGAAGAAAAGAGTTTTTCAGGTTCTGCTTTGTGTACTGTTCTTTCATAGTATTATTGCCTCTCTCTTTTCAAAAAGACAATGCTTTAGAAAACAAGCCTTCCAAAAATTGGAGTTTTGAGAAGAACCTAGTACAAAATGTTCATCCAAGTTGACAGTGGTACATACTTGCACTCCTCCCACACAATTATATGTTGTTTCTGGATTATTTTGTCTGCAGAATTGAGAGTTTTGTTTTCTTTACTCTTACTTATTTGTTTTGAAGTCCATTATCAGGAACTGGTTTAAATAATTCCTTGTCAAATTGCAATTGCTTTGCAACATGAAAGCAAACATAGCTGTCGTAAAAGTCTGTGAAAAGGATTCTTGAATCTTCACTTGATGTAAGATGAGGGTGTGGCCTTCCATTGGCTTTTGTTCTTTTGTTCTGGCATCACAGAGGTAGAGGTTGCAGGTTTTTGGTTAAGACAGTTCAAGGTTTTTCTGCCTATGCTGTCCCCTTTAGTTGCCTGTTCTGATGGCATCTGCTGGCAGGCAAATCTCATTCTTGCTGGAAAAATCCAGTAGCAGTGTTCCTTGTGTGTTTTAGAAGCAGAAATCATTAGTCTAGCTGTGGCAAGAGGCATGGTAGCCAAAATGGTATTTTGACTTAACTGCCTTCTTCAAGTTGGAACAGCCACCAGGATAGGATGTTCAATTAATTTCACATGACCCTATACTTTTTAAAAAAATTCTTCATACGATGACATTTCAAAATAGTGGACCTTTGATCTGCTCTATTGCAGCCATTCTTGCTCTAATCTAAACTTTCATTTTTATATTACAGTCTTTATTATGATTCTGTTATATACAGCAGAACAGTCTATCTAGTGTACCACTGAATTTTTTTTGGCCTTTGTTCTTCTCTGTCTCCTGCAAAGGTCATAGTTTTGGTTGTGAATAGATGTTTACAGTTACAGAAGCAACAGTCTTCAGCTGAGAGACTTTTTGGTTGAAGTTATACTTTCTGATATGATATAATTACTCAGTGTTAAGTCTGGATATTGTCACCAATAAGTTTACCAAAATACTTGAAACTTTTAAAGTATAAAAAGAAGAAACCAGTCAGTATAGTAAGGACCTTGTTGAAGCAAGATTCCCCATTTAGAACCTATATCACATCTTTGAACTGTGAGAGGTCTTTCTGATAATTTTCTTATGTCTTCCTAAATTAAGACTGTAATTATTGTTATTCTGGGCAATTAAAATGGCAGTGAAAGATGTTACAGCTATAATTTCTACAGAAATGAGGTTTTTCCTTGGTACATTTTTATTTTTGAAGTATGAGATATGAAGTATTAGAGGATGACCTCTAAGGCTCACTGAAGGTACAGGTCATATTTCTGCCAAGAATTCAGGCTTTTCAGTCTTTACTTGTGATTTTTCGGAAATTAAAAATCCGTTCAGCACGGTAACTTGTTAGAAGAACCTCTGCTTTGTGGCCTTTACATATTACAAGTAAATTTTCAGTTATGATATCATTGTTTTGATATATCCTATTGTCCTGGTTTGAAAGACAGGTGTTTGCTGAGGAAAGCAGAAGCCTCCCTTTGAACTGAAAAATGTGATCCTTCCTTCCTACAGATTATTATGATTTTGAAATTAAGGGAGCTCTCAGGCAAAGATATGGGGGTAGGAATAACAGTTCTTTACTAGTATATCTAACAAGACAAACAAGAACAACAACAGCTATGAAATTAGCCACAAACAGAACAGTAACTCAGTCCCAGTGTTTTTTGGCTGCAGGCCCCTTTTCCCTGAGCTGCAGTTCCCGGTGCTGGGGGCGGGCAGGTCCTGCAGAGCCGCAGGAGGGCTGGGGGTGATGGCAGCGCTGTCCCAGGGGGAGAGAGAGATGGAGAGAGAGCTCTCCGCTCACGGTGTGGGTCCCAGTGCTCAGCAGAGTGCTGGATGGTGGCAGGTTACAGCGAGAAGGCAGCAGGGCAGGGTCCCACAGCAGTGAGGATGGCTCCCGATGCTGGGATGGCAGGAATGGGACTGGGGTGGCGATCTTCCTTCTCGTCCGAACTCCGCAGGGGAAATGGGCTGAGCCCGAGCCTTCCACTTCTTCTTCAGGATGTTTGAATCTCGTGGGGTTTCTCTCTTCTCTCCCCTCCCTCTTGCCACCAGGGCCCAGTCAACAGGTATCTTGGCATGACAATGGGGAAAATTCCACAGAGGGAAAAGTGAAAGAACCAACCCCAACACCTGTAGTCCTGGTTTTCTTATTAAGCTTACCAAGGAAACTCTAGTACTTGATCAGTAGCTTGCAGCCAGTTTGCTGATAGCTTATATATGAGACACTGTGTGATACTGCTGAACTCTTTAACTGCTTAAGTTCTTCATTCCTGTAAGCTGTTCCTGGAGCAGGTGTGGTCCTTGGGTAGCTGTCAAGAAGCAGCAGGATGAGGAGACTGGTCCCTGCATTATTGTGAGCTACGGGTGACTGCGGCAAGTATGGATCCATGTGCTCACTGACCGGTGGTGCAAGAAGATCAGAGGGAGTCTAGTGCCAGAAAAACAGGCTTGGGCAACAGACCAGCGGTTATCAGAAAAGTTTGTGAGGAGAGAGGCTTGAGGACAAGTCAGCATTTGAATTTGGTGGTTAGTATCAGTCAGATACCCAGCCAAGTACAGATGTACCAACAGCACAGCTGATGCAAGGTTCAGGAATGGAAGCCTGAACAACTGCTTCCAGCTGAAAGTGGAGGAGGCCCCTGACAAGGTTCCACACAGGTTACTCAGCTGCATTTTGTCAGAATGGTCTTAAGCAGAGATGCCTTAACCCCTAGGATTAGTGAAAGAGGTTGTGGAGCCTATTGCTAAGTTCAGGGCCCTGATATGGGTACCCTGAGAAAGTTTTCACTATTTATGCTTGTGGCATATCTGTAAGTTGTGACTTTCAGGACTCTGAATACATGCACTTGCAGCTGTACAAAATAGGAGCGATGATGATACTGATTGCTGTATTCTAGAAATTTTGGTATGTCTTTTCTAATGGGCGCTATTTGAAACATTAGTGATAGAGCCCAGAGAGGGTTTAATTAATGCAGCCTGAAACTTTGAAGTGCATTTAATAAAGGAAGAAGGACAACTTGGGACTTGAAGCATTTGTTCAGAGGTATAAGCAATTAAGGAAGGTAGTTTTACTCTGGTGTGTTTCCCTGGATTAATCAAATGAAGAACAACAGTGTGAGTTCTCTGGTGCAGTACAAACACTGGCATCTCTTCAGGCCTAGAAATGGTCTACCACTTTAGGCATTTGAGGAGACTGAGAAATGGTTTTTATGTTGCTGTTGAAAGGACAAACAAAAAAAAAGATTTAATTTGATAACCTGTGAAATACTTCAGATGGGCCTATACACCCAGTTTAGTTTTAATTCTGAATGCAGTCACATTATATGTACTTTCTAACATTTGCTGTCTGAATTTGCTTATTACTTAACTATTTACTTTTTTCCTTGTAAAAATAGTAGAACTTACTTATTCTAGGTTTTAACCATGCCTTTTGACCCTGTCCTACCATCTCTTCTATTAGCAAGGTATTCCCATTAGAGAATACCTACATTATTAAAGAACTTTTAGGGAAGAGTAGCTTTGGTTTTATTATTTACAAGTCACAAAATTTGTTTAAGAAGTAAAGTTTCATGGTTTGAAGGAATATGATAGTATTAAAGTTTCAGAATGTGTCATATCTGATGCTTCAGGTAGTAGTCTAGCTCAGTTAAGAGCAAAGTATTTGTACAGTAAGTAGCTGGAGAACAGAAATATGTCTGTTGTGTTTCAAAGATGACCTTTCAAGTAGTTGGAGAAGTGTGTCCTAATTTTGAATGGTGAGAAGAATGAGTTCAGTGTCTAAACAACGTTTGCACAAAGATTTGTGAATTAAATAAGCCTTAAGATTTTATGACTCAAGTGTCTGTTGAAGCAGTGGTGGCCCATATTGTTTGGATGAAGATCATCGAGTTAAAGAATTACTTCAAAGGCTGTACATTTAAATGTTAAATAATACATCTTCAAATAGCAAAATGACTGTCTTAAGACACTTGAATGCTTTCTGCACCTGAATTTACACTTTGGAATTCAAATCACAGTTGCGCAGGCTCTGAAGCATTTTCCCAAACCAGTATTTGTATGGCAAGGAAATATTCCCTATAGTCTTGTGCACATCTGCAGAACAGTGTACTCAGAATATGCCTCAGTATTTGAAGCCAGATACTTAGTGCACTTTTCAGTTATGCGGATCTCTATTTCTATAGCTAAATTAACTTGATTTTGTTGAGGCCCTGAACTAATGATGTTCTGCCTGTTGAAGGATATAATACTTATAATACTATGTAACAGTTCCTTGGGATCAGGTCCTCTGCTCTGAGAATTACAACACCTTCACCTCTAAGGTGCTTCATTTACCTTTACTAAAAGATACATTATTGCATAAACATTCAGGAATGATGCTGAACTTAGTAAAGGAAATCATAACGATCTGTTGTGTGCTAGAAGACTAAAACTATCTCCAGATTATCTGTGAACATTAGAGAACTGATTTGCTGATTTGAAACAAAAATAATGACATCTGTTCAAAGACAAGGTCAATATTGTAGTGTGTTGTTATGGGTTAGCCTCACTTCTATTTGTCTGTTAATGTCTAATTGCTATCTGTTCTTCAACTCAGAGGAGTGAGCCTCTTAATGTTTAAGGCAGGCATGCTGAGAGAGGGAAGCAAATGAGCATTCTAAGTTAGACCAAACAATTCTTAAGTCAAGTATTTGCAAGATGTACATGTTCAGTGAGCATTCACCTGCAGGTAATCCAAGTTCAGGGTATTTTTTAAGAACATCCTTTTTTGCCTTGCATCTCATAATGTGGAAGTGTTAATAACGTGGCTTTTGGAATTTGGATTTATGTTATACAGTTGAATGAAATGTAAATTTGGAGGGGGTACAAAATAAGACTTGGCTGTGGTTTCAAAGTGAATGTTGAAGTGCAGGTTACCAGTGGCATTTTGTGATGATCACATAGTGAGATGGATTGCTGGAAGTTATCTTGCCCAGCCTTTTGCACCAATACAGTCATCTAGAGCTGGTTGCCCACAAGTTTGAATATCTCCAAGGAGGGGCACACCACAACCATGGCCAGCTTGTGCCAGTGCTTGGTCACCCTCACAGTAAAAAAAGTATTTCCTCCTCTGGTCCTGTCACTGGACACCACTGAAAACAGCCTTGCTCCCTCTTTTTTGCATGCTTCCTTCAGGCATTTTTGTACATCAGTGAGATCTCCCTAAAGTTTCAGGTTCACCTCTTGAGGTGAAACAGTCCCAGCTTTTATCAACCTTTCCTCACAGGTTCCCTTAATCATATTTATGGTTCTTTGCTGAACTCTCCCCACTCTATCCATGTCTCTCATGTACCCAGGAGACCAGAAAATAACATTATTTGAAAGTGATTTTAAACCCAAATGTAGTGCATAAAGCAAAAACCATTAGTGACTTCCTGTAAGAGGCATATGTAACAGCGACAAATTTACCTAAATGTTCCTAATGAAACTTCATACTCTAAAATCTGTGTTTTTTAAGTAACAGCTAGATATAACTGATGAAGCTTATAACTTAATAAACCACAACATAAACAAAGGTTTCTAATAAATAAGTATCTGGATTTTGTCTTCAGCTGTTTTGAAGTCAGGACATTCTACAATATTTTATTAAGGCAAATCTGTGTCAATCTATAGTTGGAATCAGAGCTTTGCTTTCAGACACTTGTCTTGATATCTCACTTTGGCTGTGTCATCTTTACTCTTTGGAGAGGTAGCAAGTGAAGTGCAGTTTCTTTCTGTGTTTTCCACTCCCCTTCCTTTTCCTTTTCCCCCTTCTTCCCTCCCTCCCTCTCAGCTGAAGGAAAAAAAGAACAGAGATTGAATAGGTTTAGATGCTCTGATGGAGGGCTAAGAATTTCTGACATTTTTCTTTTTTTGTGCATTCTATCACACTATATTTCTTTAAGATAACAGGTACTGGAAAAGATTATCAAAGAGAAACAATAGGTGTGTCAAAAGAAAGTGGAATAATGAAAAGTTCATTATTATATGGTTTTGTCTCAGAAGTTAATATTTCAAGTTAATATTTAAACAAAACAAGGCCTTATAACTATTCTGAACTCAGAATTTTACCACCAAAAAACCAGTCACAGTATATGTATTTTAAGAAATACAGTTTTAAAATATGCTGCTGGACTGTTTAATTTTTTATGCCATCGGGTAGCACACAGCACTATTTCTACTTTTAGAAGCTTCTTCTCATTAGTGTAGTCTCTTATATAGCACCTGTTTAAAACTCCAAACCTGAATCTACAAATGTAAAACCTGACTTTTGAAATATTTGCTTTTTTGAACACTCTTCTTTAAAGGACCTATCAGGATCTCTCCCCAAAATGCTAGAAGCATGAAGGATAAGGGAGGAACAATGTTGCATGGCCCAAACACATGTGCTTTCGTCATTAGCAAGGTACAGCATGACCTCATGTTGACCTCAAAGGTAAATCGCTACCAGGGAACAATTATACATGCCTGTGAAAGCAGCTTAGCTTTTAACAAGAGAATAATTCAGTGCATAGGATAAAATTAAATTTTCAACACTGTCTGCCTTTCGCCTTTTCTGTCTTGTCTCTCTCCAAGTCTCTTCTTGAGAGAATGTTGTTTTTTATATACGTGTTTGTTGTGAAAGAAAACAACTTTTCTGGAGGTCGTTAATAAATTCCTAAATGGGGATCTCAAAGGATTTTGTATCCAATTCAGTCAAATTGTACGTCTTACAAGTAATTGCCTTTTTAATAAAAAGTTTCATTTGTTATCTAGAGCATTGGTATTGCAGCCTTCAGAATGTATATTCTGTGTTAGTTGGGGAATCTTGTGAAGTTCTGAAATGTATAGATCGTTTAGACTTGTGGGATAGTTTTTCTAAATATTAGTAGATGACCTTTTGTGTGCTCATCTTAGACTGCAACACAAACTTAATGACATTTTATTTTTTTGTAGAAGACTAAATATTCTGTAGCATTATGCGGTACGTCTCTACATATGATGGAATATTATTTAGCTAGCAGTTCTGAGCTATTTGGAGAAGAATTGCTGCCAGCATCTTGGAACTGTTAGCCATATCTATCCCATATTATTTGTATAATGTAATTGTTTGATGTAAATTTTACTTTTTTTTCCCCTAGAATGAGAGAGCCTATTCCTTCTGTGGAACAATAGAATATATGGCTCCAGATATTGTGAGAGGGGGAGATGCAGGACATGATAAGGTATGTTCTAAGTTTGTTACTGAGAATAAACTACTTCTTCAGTCAACATACTGTTAAGCTTCAAGGGTTTTTGTAAAATATTACATGTTATCTTATATAAATGTGTATTATTTAAGGTTGTCATAAGATTGTTTCCTGTGTCTTCAATTTTATGTTGATGTATTTTCTTCTTCTGATCTGAAGTAAAAGATGTATTTATAAAGGTATTGAAGCTTATTTGTGTTCTTTTCAAAATTTGTTCTAAATATGCTCTAGGACGATAAACTTAGTTGACACTTATTTACCTTTGCATAAAAAACTAGTTCCAAGTGGAAAATGGTTTGTGGCTAATACTGATATACATTTTAAACTGGACACCAGAGAAATCTGTTATATTTATTGAGGTATGGGATAATTATTAAACATTCTCATATTGTAAAATTGTTTAGCTTGCGACTAAAGTTTCATTACATACTAAAGTGTCAGTAATTGAGAGAAAAATCAAGACAACAATAATTAGCAGATGATTTTTGAAACAAACAAAAAACCCCACTCTCCAAAATAATTCTACAGTATTCCTAGATAACTTATTCTGATTGCTCACTATACTGGGAAGTTTTGGAGAATATTTAATTTCTGTGGTTTTTTGCTGTAGACTGAGTTGAATTGTCTTTCTGTTGTGGATCATGGAATGTATTTGATTGTAGTTCCTTTTATAGCAGCTTAAGAGCTGGAAGAGTGTGACTTTTGCCTGAGAAAGTTCTTTCTTTTTGTTCTCTATGCATTCTGTGTCTCTTTTGGTCTGAGTTTACCTTCAGTTGGGGAGCACTGTAGTGGGCACAGCTGGGATCTGGCAGTTTGAAGTAGAGCAGAATGACCTCTCTGATTCTTCTGCTACACATGAAATAAAGTGTGCTTTGTCTTCACTTAGTCATTGTCTCACGCCTACCTTGGATTCCACCATAACCTCTTCATCTTTTTCTACTGTGCTGTTTGCCCAGTTGTTAAAAATGGAATTAAAAAAAAACTTATGAATTGAATCTCTTTCCTGCACACTCTGTTTAGTCATGCCACCTCCAGAGCATCTCTCCAATTTCTGTCACCTTGAATATGATTATGGCTTCTCAAAGCTTAAATCTTGTTGCTGACTTAAAGAGCAGTCTCTGTTCTGTTATCTTTGGCTTTATCTAATACTTTGATCAGAGTCATACAGTATTCCTGTTAGCTGATCAGTAGGGGTGATGTTGCAGTCATGTATGTGATGTTAGCTGTTTACACCACACACTCGCTACCTTACATTGGCAACATCGTATATGGTCATTTAAGATTTTTAGTGTATTTCATACTTAGTGCATATCTAGCAACTCAAGGACCTTACAAAAAGAGAAAATGAGATTGCTTGAGTATGCTGTGTTCTCATTAATCAATATTTATCATCTCTAATCTCTTATACTTGATTGCAGTACTTGTCTTAAGGACCTGCTCTAGTATTTCAGTATTTATTTTTTTAAAGTTTGATTTCTGATTCGGCAGACCCTCCTTTTCTTTTGAAAAAACACATGTCAAGAAGAAATTCTTTGGGATTTTCTCTAAGAATTATCTATTTGCAAAGATAATTATTAACAGTATGGCGACTTCATCAGGTAGTTCTAAATATTCTTGGCTGAATATATGAGACATCAGAGTATGTGTATTTTGAAGCAAAATCAAATAAAATGTGGCCAAAATGTTGTGACTTCACTAGTTGTCCTCCTGTATTGTATTAATATTGCCAACGTAAAATAAAGCAGAAGTTTCATTCATAGCTATAAACCTGAGAAGTTCAAACACCTGTAACTAATTTTGTTGAAGGGTCTGAACTGCTTCCTTTATTATTCATAGTAGCATCCTTCCTTTTTAAAGAAAAAAGTGTTTTGTAAGTGTATGAGGTATGAGAGATATGAATAATATGATTAGTATATGGGAAGCCAAAGATACAATGTGTTACCACGGTCCATCTCTCTAAGGCCTCTGAGGTGCAGCTGTGGCACTGGATGACCATAACTGAACAGTGCCTGTGCCATGTGGAGCTGTCCATGCAAAATGGATAGCAGGGAAAGTAACAGGAACCAAAATGCAATAATCTGTCAAAGTGGGAGTAACAAGGCTCGTTCTAGATCCTTACTAAACTTCTTTAACAAAAAAACCCACTGTTTTACCCATGATCCATTGCAGTGGTAGGATGCTGGAGACATGGTTTTTCTGAAAGCTTTGCCTGAGTGAACCAGCAAACAGGTAGAACATGAGCTGGCTGAAATTGTGTTCAAGGTTAGAAACGTCATAGTTCCTTTCTGTTATTTGATCTGTGCTTTTAAGCAGATTCCTTGAAAATCTGTGAGGTTCGGAATATCTGACAGAAGCAGATACTACCCAAGTAAAAAATTTCAGGAACTTAAATAGACAAATAGTGGTCCAAGTATTTAATCTTTAAAAAGTTGTTGTTGGTATTGGTGTTATTATTATTAACAACAACCAAGAACTGAAGGATGGGATGCCATCCAAAGGGACTTGGATAAATTCAAGAAATGGGCATGCAAATCTCATGAGCTTTAACAAGACCAGGTGCAAGGTGAGAGCAGCCCCTGGTATCAGCACAAACTGTGGGATGAACAGATCAGAGCAGCCCTGCTCAGAAGGACTTGGGAATGCTGGTGGATGAGAGGTTGGACATGACCCAGTCATGGGCACTCCCAGCCCAGAGAGCCAAGGGTGTCCTGGGCTTCATCCAAAGCAGTGTGGACAGGAGGGCAAGGGAGGGGATTCTGCCTGTCCACTTCCCTCTACTGAGACCCCACCTGCAGTGCTGTATCCAGCTCTGGGGTCCTCAGCACAGGGAGGATATGGACCTGTTGGAGTAAGTCCAGAGCAGGGGCACCAAGCTGATTAGAGGGATGGAGCACCTTTCCTATGAGGAAAGGCTGAGAGAATTGAGTTCAGCCTGGAGAAGGCCTCATTATTACTTTCCAGTACCCGAAGAGTGCCTACAAGAAGCTGGTGGGAGACATTTTACAAGGGCATGTGGTGATAGGACAAAGGGGAGTGGCTTTAAACTAAGAGGAATGATTGAGATTAGATGTAAGGATGAAATCGTTACTGTGAAGCTGATGAGGTACCGGAACAGATTGCCCAGAGAAGTTGTGAATGCTCTGTACCTGGAAATGTTCAAGGCCAGGTTGAATGGGGCTCTGAGCAACCTGATCTAGTGGAAGGTGTCCTTGTCCATGGCAGTGGGTTGGAACAAGATGGTATTTGCGAACCCTTTCAATCCAAACCATTCTATGATTTCATAGCATTTTCAGGAGCCTGGATTAACTGTGGACTGTGATCTTAAATTGTGTTTTTTGAACATTCCTTAATTTCATTCTCAAGGTCATAAAAGTTCAAGTTCCACTACTTCTTAGCAAGTCTTAGGTTCCTCTGTTGTGTTGAATATGTATTAGAATTCATATCACATCACAGTGGTAAAAATCAAAATTAATTCTGTCAGGAAAACAAAAGGAACTTTAGTCAGTGGAAAGAGTTCAGCTTGAGAAATTAGTTGAAGAAGCGAAGTGGAGAAATTTCAATATAAAATTAATTTATCATGGAAAATACCTTCAGTCAGTACCACAGTTGTTTATGCTTCGTTGTATCCCGTTTTGCCTTTGTATTTGCATATTGGTAGGTTCTTCCTATTCCAGTTGCTTTCTGAGTGGACTGTTTTGTTCCTTCTGTTGTTCCTTTTCAATTTTACTTCAGTGTATCATAACATACATAATTACTGTTCTCTAGGCTGTTGATTGGTGGAGTGTTGGTGTTCTTATGTATGAATTATTAACTGGAGCATCACCATTTACAGTCGACGGAGAGAAGAATTCCCAAGCAGAGATTTCTAGGTAAGATTCAAAGCAGTGAAGTATATGTGCTTGCTAACAGATAATCCTTATGCCATAATATATGTTTTGTAGGAGTTCATTAGTTTAAAATATAGAAAGGAAGTGCTGCCCTGGTAACATTATATGTGCTCCAGTTCTGTTCAGTAGAATGACATTAGAAAGTGGATAGGTTTTATTAGCTAATAGAACTGACTATAGAAGGCCTGTTTTGTTTAAACTACAGTGGAGCCACAGCCTTGTAGATACTTAGCCCCGTTGCATGTTTACTGTTGAAAAGGAACTCAAATGAAATTTCAAAGTGTATGTAAATAGAATTATCACATTCTAAATCTTAATACATTTAGAGACATATTTAGGTAGAGATACTTTATCAGCTCTTGCTAGGTTGTTCTGGCAGACTGCAGATTTTAACTGTCAGAAAGTAACCTGCTCCCACCTTTTTGTTACAAGTAATGTTTATTAGTATACAGCATGAAACAAAGATCTTTTCTAGCCCCACTTGCATATCTGACAAGAAACAATACGATACGTAGAGAAATGAAATAAACAATACCATTCTTATCTTTTGCATATAAACTTTTTCTTATATTCACTAATCTCCACGCTTTAAAGGTTTGTTTACAGTACCTGTGTAAAAGCACTGGAGCATTTTTAAAAGACAAAGGCATAAGCTTCCCCAAAACACATTACTGGAATCTCCCCCAAAACAAAAATTTCCTCTTACTAGATTTCTTTTGGAGCAGGAAGTTGAGGTCTTAAATTGCTCAAATTACTAACTGATGACAGAATGAGCTTACAAGTCCAGTCCCCAAACTAAGAGTAGCCTTGCTTCTGTTGGAAGGTATTGCCCTGGTTCTGCCCTTCACCTGGAATCACTTGATATTTAAGGTTGTAATGGATAATAGAACATTCCTCAATTATTTAGATAATTTATTTTACTTATAAATTCAGGCAATTTCTTGGGAGATTAAAAGCCTGTTTATTGGTTTTTGCTTCTCTACCACAGCAGGAAACTTGGACAGTCAGTAGAAAAAATACAGGGGAGAGTGGAGTCCATTAATGAAAGAAAGTTCAGGACTTCACCCGCTTGGTCATTATATTGTAGTTAAAACTTCAGTTATCTCCTTCTGCCCTGTTTAAGGTTAGAATTTTGGTTGACAGGTTACTTATGCCATTGCTGAATTTGGTAATTTTGATTCCCAAGATTTACTAGATAGGACTCTAAAGAAGAAAGAATTTTTTTTTTTTTTTTTTTTTTTTTTAAAGAGAGAACCTTAAACTCAATTTCACAGATATAGTTTCCAAAAAATCTGGGAAACTTTTAAATTATGTATTCCACAGGACTTGACTTTCTTTTGGTAGCCCTTCTGTGCTTTATAAGTTAATATTTCTGATAATTTGAGTAACTGCAAGATTGTTTAACATCTGTCCTCTGACAACTAATAACTTTCTTTAGTCGAGGCAAGTTTACTGTGTTGCTGTTCAGTCTGTTTTTGTTCTGGTGGGTGTTTGTGCTGCACATTTGTAGGCAGCAGTCCTATAGTATTTGTTTTTATTTTGATAAATTTAGAAGTTAAATTCTTACAGTTTCCTGTTTTGAAGATGTTCCCCAGTCTTGCTGTTTCTTGAAATAGCCTTTTCTTAACTTAGCTTCTGTTGTTCTTTCTTACATATGCACAATTTTTTCTTGTTGATGTTTCAAGAAGATCTTGGTTAAAGGAAGGGATAATTTACCATCTGAACAAAAAATACTACTTTCTTTTTCTTGGGTTCCTCTTGTTGATGCCAGTGCTGGTCTGATAGGTCTAATTCCTTTCACTCTTCTGTCACTTTCAACTGATGGCCCTCTGGTTTATAGTTCTTCCCAGCTATATGACTGCATTTGAGACTAGATTTCATCTGTCTTGTGTTACTCCTATACATATAAAACCCAGTGGCTTCTAAATCCTTTCCACTGATCACAATTCCTTTTTTGGATGACTTCAGTGTTATGTGTCTGCAATTTATGTCATGAATGTTATGTTCCCTTTAAGAACATAACATTGCTGCTGCCCTGGCTGCTGCACTGAGTGGTGTGGAACCTTCTGGGGAATGGTGACTGCTGTGTGCCTTTGGGGACAACGGGAGGGTGTTTGGAGCTTTCCCTGAGGGTAGCATAGAGCAGGAAAACAGACACCAAATAGTAACAGTTGCCACTGACAATGAAATTACTGGCACTGTCACAGAGATATGAGTTGCTACAAAAGTCTTTCTTGATAGCAAGGTTGTTCTAACCAGAAATTACATCGGTTAGCCAAAATATGCTTAAACTTGCCAATTGCAGCAGACTGAGAGAATTCAGTTTTTTGCTTGTTCACAAGCTGTTGAAAGTATGGTTTTATTTTTCTGAGTTTAGGGGAAAAACATAGTCTTCCAAATGGATCCAGGTCCTTCTTTTATTTTACTTGGGTAAGAAGTAATCTTAGATATTTTTAGGTAATTTTACTTCCTCGTGTGGCACAATGGCTCTCTGGTGTTAAATTTGAGCTTGAAACTTTGTTATAAAATATCTCTCCAAGGGAAAGTTGAGTTCTTGTGTCAGAAACAGTTTATAGTTTGTATTTTTTTTTCTTTCTGAGGAGAAATTGTGTTGTTCTTTTATCATAATCTTTTTGGCAATACTGTGGACTTTTCATGGAAAATGCAAGTTAAGTAAGTGCAAACTTTGCCATTTATCTCTGTCTCTGCAGACATCTCATTTATATGCTTTGTGTTGTGGGCTATTAAACTCAAATTAAAAAATCACAGAACTATTCCAATATATCTCCTTTTCTAGTGTGCCCTCTCCCCTTTCTTTTTTCTTGTTTCGAAATCTTCCTTTAATTTTTGAGAATTCTGAACTTCTATTGCTGCAGAGCCAGGAATAAGAGCCATCCTGCGAAAGCGTAGTCAAGGGCCAATACACACCGAGTATTTTCACTTTGACTATGAGCAGTTTGTAGAACTGAATTGAAGATGGACAAATCCATTTTTAGGGAGTTGACTTTTGAGGGCCCTGTTATGTATAGGATTTAAAATGACAGGCATGTTTTGGAGCACTAGTTTGCATCTGTGCAGCAGTTTAGAAAATCTTACCAGCTTTAGGGTTATGAATAGCTATAAAATTTTTAATGCACATATACATCTATAAAATAATCTTTAGAAGCTTATGATAGTGTATTAGCACACTTAACACCAATAACAGCCTGTGGTCTTTATTTGACATAGCTGGTTAGACTATTTATACTTCATGGAGGACAGCTGAAATTTGACAGTCTGTTAGATGCTGTGGAGATACTTCATTTATGATACTCAGAGAAACCTTTTCTTCATTGGGAAGATGCATAACAGCTGTATACTGGGATGCCCTTCCTTATTGATTTCCTTCTTTAATTAGTGACTCACTTTGGTGATTGTTGGATCTTTTAAAGGATATATCAGTCATTATATCCAACTTCTAATTTGGATGATTTCTTCTAGGTATTCTATCCTATAGCTTTTAGCTGCCTATCTATAACGTACAGCATTTTTGTGTTCAGATGCATGTCAGAGTACATTGGTGAGTCTGCCTATACATCCATTCAACCATTCAGTAAAACAGACAGTTGAAAGAAACTTTTAGGTGTTGTAGCAAAGTTTCTGACTTGCCTAGAGCCAGGGATACACATATGTATCCGAGTGCTCCAAGTTGGAACAAAAGAACTAGAGAGTTGAGCATGACTAGTTCTGAGGTGACAGGGTAATTCTTAAATATGAGGGTAAAAACTCTTCTTTGGAAATCTTGTCCATTTACCTTTTACCAGGGTTTCAACTTGGGGCTGCTTTCTCTAATTCCCTGTACATCCAGATGGATATGTATCTTTTTGATGATGCTTAGAACACAATATCTCAGTTTAGAGACAAATTTAGGAGAAAACACTCTGGAATGAGTTGTCTCCCCTAAAAAGTGTTCCAACAATCCCTTTCCACCAATAGGAAATGAATACTAGTGGATAAAAATGGAAAAGCCTCTTCCAACCATTAATTGACAAACTGAAAGCCCACAAGGCACAGGAAAAAGGTAGATAAATGCTAGAGATTAAACTGTCAGACCTTACCTCTTCTTGCCCCTGCATCGGAACAAAAACCCAGAATTCCAGGGAGAGAAAAAAAACCCCACCAGCTCACCACATGGTAGGTAAAAGATAGTGGCACCTCTCTCAGGGAAAAAAACCCAGAAAACCAAAGAGGAGATTAAAACAGCAGTTGGGGCAAACAGGTAGGAGTGTCTGTGGTGGCGGTCCCTTCTTTAGAGCAGCTGAAGCAGGTGGGGCTGATGTGCTTTCTCTTGCCAGCTCAGAAGAGGTATGGGGCCAAGACAGAGCCCCTCTACTCCCACTGGTCCTGACTGATTCCTGTCTCACAGGTGCCCTTTTCTTTTGTGTCAGAGTTAAACAAACTGTCCAGTTTACCTCTGAAAAGTTGCTGATGGATTGCTGCTGCAGCTTCTCCATGGCCAGGGAAAAACATTTCTTGCCTGGGCTAAGAAAAAAAATCTAGTTAGCCAAGCAAAAAAGCCAGACCCCTCAGCACCCTGGACACCTGGGGAGTGAGGCTTTAAAAAACATCTACCAAAGAGCCCAATGTTCACCCCCCCCCACCTTAAAAGTACAGCACCCATTTTTGGGCATAAAGCAGAGGATCAGAGAATAGACTATCATCATAAATCACCCAAGATGCACAATTCTCAAGGCACTGTAGAATAGTTGGATTAGGCATCTCCTTTCCTTCCTTATCATGTTAGTGTGTCCTTTGCATTATATGTGTATTCTTGGTCTGTAGTATTTGTGGAGAAAACTCATCAGAGCCCAAGTTCCTGAGAGATAGTAGCAGTGGGGTTGCTCCTAGTTCTGCATAGTCTGCGGTAGAGAAGGATAAGATGGAAATGATTCATGCAAAGCATTAAACTTTTTGACGTATGCAAGGGATGGTTTCTCTTGAGTGTGCAGTACAGCCAGGGTTCCCTCATCAGCAGAGTAATCTCAGCTTGTCCCAGCTGAGCGGGCTTATACCAGGCCAGGAAAAGCAATAAATACAGCAGAGTATTTCTTCAGCTTTCCCAGTTGCCATTTGTGATACTTAATTCTTCCTGCTTGTGTCTGTCGCTGTTACTGGAGCACTGCCATGGACAACGTGGACAACCCCATAAACAAGAAATGTACAGAAGGATGGTGGTGATTGAGAAAGGGAAAGGATTGTTAATGCTAAAGGCCATAGTTTCTTTACAGAAGCACAAAGATCCCAAAAAGGATTTTGATACATGCAGCTTCCTTCCTCTGAACGCTGTATGGGCTACTGTTAGAGCCTTGAGTAACCTTCAGTGCAGTACTTCAGTCGTGCTCAACTAGTGAAACCAGACTCTTCACTCGATCAAGCTGCTTCACAAATTTCTGTTCTCTCGCATGTTGATCCAATTTGTTTGGTCTTTTCTGGCAACTTGATTTCCATCCTAGTTAATGTGATTACAGCTTCACATACTTCAATTCCATGATTTTATGTCGTTCCTGGACCTTCTAAAGAAGGTAGTTGTGGTCTTCACTATCTCTGTAATACCATTTCTGTGAACCAATCCAGAGCATCATCAGTGTTTTCAACTATCAGTCAACCTCAAAAGTATTTTTTAAATTAAAGCCACTGGCAACTTACACTAATCTCCTTGTAATGAAACATGGCAAAATGCTGCCTTTTCTGCAGAGGGTTCTAGGTGGATCAAGAGATGGAAGACAATTCTCACTGTATGTCTGCTGGAAATACTTTACAGCAGAGAGGAAACAGTTTAGGAGGTTCCTAGAGTGTATGGAAAAGAACTAGCTCTAGAATTTTCCTTTTGATTTATAAGGACATCCCAGAGTTTCAGTCTCATTGCTTTAGAAACCAGTTTCAAAAAATACTGATTGGAGGGGTTTTCCTCCCTTCCAAGAGCCCAAAGAGAACTTGTTTTCCAGGATCTTTGTTACATACCTTTCTGATTCTTCTATCAGAAAGGTTGACAAAGAAGCTCCTTCAGACTTCTCTAACTGCAGAAATTTTCAAGCTATGAAAACATTGTCGATTTCATTGGGCCACTTGTAAATAAAGTAATTTTTCTGTCAAGGTGTCCTGTCTTGTGTCTCTAGAACAGGAGGGTGTTCTTACTTCCTTACCTGCTTTCTGAAACTGGGTGATTGCAGAAGAGACTGAATCTTTACTTCTCCACCACCCCTGAAGTGTAAGAATACTCTTATTTAGTGGTGTTTAAATTTGGTATTAACATCCCTAATTAAAAAAATAATGTGATAATATTGTGCTTTCTTCTCCTTTTCTGTAAAGTGAAATGTGTCTAGAAATTGAAGAGAAGTCTTATGGTTACTTCTGCTAGCAGAAAGGCTGTGATTTGGACCCTTACTGGCAGATATACATAATACTACAAAAACAATCCTGAACCTCCACACCATCTTAAAACTCAGACTGTATTTTCCTAACTCCTTTCAGCATTACTTAAACCAAGAAATTAGCTTGCATTGTCTTTTTGTTTGCTTGATACTGGATACTATGTCTGTAGAAGCTACCCCTGGGATATGCACATTTTGAGCTTGGTTTTGTCCTGCCACACTGCCAGAACAGGATTATTTAGGAAGCAAGCTGTTTGCATCTATATTTGGACTAATCCAAGAAGCTAGCGATTTCAAGATAAAGATTTTCTCATGGGATAACTAACTCTTAAGGATATGTCATGCAGTAACTAAACAGAATTTACTCATGTCCTGCAGTGATCAGCTTAAGCTCTGGCAGAAACATATAATAGTTGAGAGCTTAGTGTTGCCACAAATTCGTGTCATTTCAGTCTCTCATGGCTTCAAAATCTTTCAGATTGTGTTTAGTGGAGGCACTGTAAGCCCTATTGTGAAGTTACCACAGTGAGAGACTATGTAAGCACCAAGCTGTACACGAGCCAGCAATGTGGCCTTGTGGTACAGGCAGCAAATGGTATTCTGGGCTGCATTACACAACGAATACTCATCAGCTTGAGGGGTGTGATCCTTCCTCTCCACTCAGCACTAATGAAGCCACATCTGGAGTACTGTTTCCACTTCTGGTCTCTCCAGTGCATGAGAGAGTGATATATTTGATATAGTGGAGGGAGTCCAGCAAAGGGCTGATGACAATAAGAAGAAAGGCTGAGAAGGCTGGCATTCTTCCACCTGGAGAAGGGAAGGTTCAGGGACATCTCATCAGTGTGCATAAATGCCTGAAGAGAGTGTACAAAGAAGAGGGAACCAGGTTCTTTCAGTGGTGGTTGGTGACAAGACCAGAGAGAGGGGCCACAAATTGAAACACAGGAGGTTCCCTCTGAGCACAAAAGGAAGTACCTGTTTACTGTGAGCGTGACTGAGTACAGGCTGCCCAAAGGAGGTGGTGAGGTCTCTCTCCTTGGAGATATTCAAATGGTTTCTAGACATGGTGGTGAACAGCTGGCTCTGGGTAATTGAGTAGGAAGAGTTGGACCAGGTGACCTCCAGAGATCCATTCCAACCTCAACTCTTCTGTGATTCTGTATTAGATTCTGCTTTAAACCTGTTCATTTGTGTTTGCATGTGTTACCTTCCTTTAGAGTCTGTAGCTTCAGCATTTAGATTTGGAGTAACTGAAAGAAAACTTGCCTAGCTGTTTATAAAACTGTGGGGAGCTACAAAGGAGAGGTATTGAAATGTGATTCTACTTAGGCTTCTAACGTTTTGATTTCCACTGGCACAATGTAATGGTTTCTAGTTCTTGTTTTGAAAAAGTGGTGAGGTCTCTGTTCTCTTTTGCTTTACCATTTTAAGGGAAACACTCTCCTGCTCCCTTGAGTCATCTTTGCAGTAAGCTGGATAGTCCTAGCCTTTTAATAAAATTTTCTATAAAATGCATTCTATGCTTCTGATTGGTATTGTTACTGTTCTCTAAAACTTTTCCAGTTATGTGCCTTCTTTTGAGACCAGGGTATAAGCACTCTTTGCCTGAGTGTGAAGGCAAACCTTCAGTGGTCCAAATACAGGATTTTTTTTCCTTTATTTTCTAATACTTTTTAATATTGTAATCATTTTTGGTTTGACTTCTTCTAGGCATCAAGTTGATTTCTTTGTGGAGCTGTCTATAGCAGCTATATGATTTCTTTTAAATTGTAAATTCAGTACATGAAATGAGGATTATTCTCCTTTTGTGGTTTGAGTTACAAAATTTATCTCTTCAGATGTTGTGTTTCACATCAGCAACTCCGCAAACTTTTTTTTAGTTAACAAAAGTTTGGTTTCATATTTGTCATCCTCCTGCTTTTGGGTGCAGTAGAAGTTTAAGTGAAATGTTAATGCTTCCATTAGGATGGTAACTCTTCAACTCTCAACATTTTAAGTAATTACCACATTGTTATTTTGTTTGTTTTAAAGGAGAATATTGAAAAGTGAACCACCTTATCCACAAGAAATGAGTGCTCTGTCTAAGGATATAATTCAGCGGCTTTTAATGAAAGACCCCAAGAAGAGGCTAGGCTGTGGTCCCACTGATGCTGATGAAATCAAACAGCATCCCTTTTTCCAGGTAAAGCAAGTAACAAAAATCAACAGTTCCCACTTATTCAGAATTATTGCCTATGAAATCAAAGTCTAAGGAAGTTCTGTTGTTCTGTTAACAGAACAGCTTAGAGACATATTAGTTGAATGAATAATTGCACTGAAGTTTGTAAGAATATCCATGTGTTTGTATGTATGGATTTTGTGTGTATTAGAAGGGCATGCTAGGTTTTTAATATATTCTGTCTCTATCTATTGGTTACTTGAAGAAGCCAAAAGACACACTGCTTAAATTAGAAGGTTTAATGCAAAACTGAAATTGTGTTGTGTTGTCTGTTGGGTTTTTGTTTGCAAGGCTTTGTTAAAATGGCCACTAGCATTATTAGTAAAATTTGAATATTGATAAAATTCACAAAACTCCTCTGTTTTCCTTTGGTCTTGTTTAGTAAATTTTAATGCTGTTCAGATTTCAGTATATTAGCATTTGCTTTCAAGCCATGGTGAAGATTGTACGTATGTAAAATACCTGTAGTGTTCTATTCACTGTGGTTAAAATTGTGTGCTTTCTTTGAGAAAACTAATTATCTATTGATGGTGCTTCTGAAGTTAACTAGAGTTAAACTTCCTTAATTCACTCTTTGCTTTGGGTGATGCATTTTGTCATCATATGGCACTTTCTATTCTTAACTTAATTTCAGTTCCACTCCTTTACAGTAACAGGGCAGTTTTCTCATAACTGCTATTTCTACGCTTCCTCTTTCTAGTCATGCCTTTAAGTAAAAATCTGGAGGTTTATGCTCTCAGGGCTCTGAAAGCTGACATCAGTGATTAAGCATAGAAATTTGCAATGAAAAGTTGAAGATACTACATGCATATGCTTTGGCTTGCAAACATATAAATATTGCTTATTCTGAAATAGAGGAAGAAATTCAAGGACTATCACACTAATTGTTTGGCATATCCCCACTGTTAAATTTGATTATGTTGATTTTCTTTTTGATTGGATTCTGTCTATGTACAAATAAGTATGATACTTCTTGGTTTTAACTAAGCAATTAGTAGAGCATTATTTGAATGTTTTTCATCTGCCTGTGGTAGATGGTGTGTCTGGACAAGTCTCTTTCCAATATCTTTTTCTGTAAAATTTTCATTTAATTCAGATTTATTTTCTTGCTTTTTGTTTAGAATATGAACTGGGAGGACTTAGCAGCCAAAAAAATACCAGCCCCATTTAAACCAGTAATCAGAGATGAATTGGATGTCAGTAATTTTGCAGAAGAGTTTACAGAAATGGATCCAACATACTCTCCTGCAGCAACCCCTCAGACTTCAGAAAGAATATTTCAGGTATTTTAAGAAGTCAAATTATTTTTAAAAAAAATTATTATTGAACAATTCCTCATGTATAGTTCACTGTTTTCCCCCCCCCACCTCCTGCCTATTACATTTTTTTAATTAATTGTGTAATTTCTAGTCCCAGTTCCCAGGGCCTTTTCTTCAACAATTGCAAAATGAGAAAGGTGGAAACAGTCCTACTGCAAATATAAAATTCCTTGTTTCTCCATTCCCAGCTGAATGTCCTACTTGCTGGACTAAAGTCAGTCTGTTCTTTATTGATTCTTCATACCTTATGAGTCTTGTCATCCTGACTCCGTCAGCCTGGGCTGCCAGCTTCGACAAGAGCAATGTAGTTAACCCATTTCCACATTATGTGCTAGTTGAAGTCTTGCTTTGGAAAGTGGGAGCTACCTGCAGAGCTGAAAGTAGGTCCTCCATGTTTTGTAGGAGTGCTCTAGTTACTCAGCTGAAGTATCCAGATGAGTAACAAAGCTTTCCTTACTGTTCCCTCCATCCTATTAAAGAATGACCCCTTCTTAGACTACACAGACTGGATGTCAAATGGGCAGAAACAGCTCATGTGCAGCCAGCTTGGTACCAAAGCTGCAGAGGTGAACAGCAGTGGATTGCTTTCTCTTCTCCCCTCCTTGTGCTTTGTTGTTTTCTATTGTCTGTTTTTGAGCAGTTTAATCCTTAGGGTACAGGAATGTAGTGTCATATTTTGGAACTTGTTAGATTCACAGTGATGTTAGCAACCAGGTTATGCATGTCTTAATAACATCTGATTCACCCCTCACTGGTAGTCACAGCTCTTATTATTATGAGACTCAAACTGAGCACATTGTTGCCCACACACATTGATATAAAGTTTATCTATTTAAAATTGTTTGGTGCTTATGCCACAACATGCAAACTATTCCATGCCTCAGCTTTAAGGTGTCCTGGGAAGCTGGCTAGTTTGAAGTACAAGCCATTATTGCTATTGTAAAGCAATTGTAGCTAAGACAAATTAGCATTCATTAGAATTCTTGTTGTATTATTATTTTGTCTTTAACTGTGGAGTATCATATAACAAATTCCAGAAAGATGCCTATTCATATTGAAAAGAGTAAGTTGCAATTTCTCTATTATGATACAAAAATTCAGAGGTCTTGAAAAAATTCTTCTGAAACTTCTGATGTTTCATATGCATTATCGTAGTTTATGTGCAACAGTATCAAGCTATACCCTTTTCTGATGTTTTAATTTCATAGGGATATTCTTTCGTTGCACCTTCTATTTTGTTTAAACGCAATGCAGCTACAGTAGATCCTTTTCAGTTTTATGTGGGGGATGAGCGACCTGGAACTACAACTATTGCCAGAAGTGCTATGATGAAGGTAATAATAATATCAAGACATAGATTAACTTGGTTTAATTAAAACTGTGTATAACTTCCCCAGCAGCAATCATAAGCTGGGCTACAGATCATGAAGTAGTCATCATTCATTGATCAATTCTCTATAATGGCTTCTCAGATGATTCAAGCATCTGATGATCTTGCATGTGATACTGTTAAGAAGTGGTTGAAATTTAAACTGAAAAATGATTGTCTAGTTTTCCAGAAGACTGAAGTATAGTAGTAATAATCATAGTAATATGACTCCTGATAGTTCTCATTCAGCCAATCACTGTAGATATTTCTGAAGCCTACTTTAATTATATAATTCCATCTATGTTATATTTACCTAAAAGAGCATATAATTGTGTGAAGCCTTATAAGAACACATGCTATTGTGATGTCCTCAAATGAGCACATAATTCTGTGGATGAATGTATGTATGGCCGTCTTTGATCCTGTTTGTCTGAATATTTTGTATCTTCAACTGTTGTAGTAGTAATGATTTATTTAGTGATTGTTTGTTTAATGTAATGTAAGCTTTACTCTTTGATTGTTAGAATAATGTTTATGCATTTTATTAAATAAAGTTTAAGATTGTGTTTTAACAAAAAGAGAGCTCTTTTACAGTTTTAAATGTAGTTGAAAAGTTCTCATAAAATTTTACTCTTTGTCTTTGACTGTGTATACTAAAAGTATTCTGCAAAACTAAATACAGACAGTTTCCTAACAGGACTCTCCATTTTATCATCATTATGAACTGGATCTGAAAGAGAAACCATTGGGAGAAGGAAGTTTTTCCATTTGTCGAAAGTGCTTACACAAGAAAACTAGCCAAGAGTATGCAGTAAAAATAATTAGCAAAAGGTATAAATATTCTATAAGACAATAAAAAATATTTTCTTTGTTTACTGTCACCCATGGAGTAGAATAATGTTCGCTACATTTTTGGAAGTAGAAAAATAGAATTATTTCCTGCTCTATGAATCTACAGAAACCTATTGTAACCTTATGATCACCAAAAGATTCTGATAGTCTTTTGAAATAAAATGTTATTCTAGTTGGGACACAAGAAGAAACTTAGAGAGTTATTTTCTGATACCTAGTTGTAGTCTACCATTATTTCCCCTGATTTTGCTCCTAACAAAGTAAGGTATAAGGTTTCTCTGTCTTGAGCAGCCCAATTGATTGCCTAGGATACTGCTTTTAAGAATGGTCTGAATTGTGGGTTGCCTCAGATCTAAGTGGGTGTGTATATATAAAATGGAATTAGACTATGGAATTGTAAGCTGCATCTTGTTTCCTGGATGTTCTGAGGAGAACACCACAATGGAAGAAGCTGACTTGCTTTGTACACGGGTACCATCTGGTTCTCTTCCAGAATGAAAATCTCTGTGAGTTTCTACCCAGAAAGAAATAAAGATAAGGGATTCTTTGAGTAGCAGATGGGTTTTTGCCTTCATTTTGCAGAGTTCATTAGTAAGTACATCCCTAGTGTATTGTAGAATGCTGGCAGGAGAGTAGAAATGTTCTGCTATCAGAATGATAGTTCACAGTGATCTCTTGCCCAAGACATTTGGCTGTATGTCTGTTTTTCCAGACCCTAGAAGAAGCTGTCCGCCAGACCTAAGTGTCTTGTCATTTCATCATATGCTTTTTGAACAGGACAAGTTCAGGAACAAGAAGCTGAAGTGTAGGTGTTTGAGTTAGTTTTCTGAGGTCTGCTAAATTAATGGAAGGCGGCCTAATACTGTCTTGCACTAGAAGTGGGATTCAGTAACTTAAACATAGACATCTACGTAGTGCCGTTTTAGCATCTGTTGGTGTCTTCTCTGTCCTCTGGTTCCCATCAGTCTTGTGACTACTACCTTTTTGTAGATGTCTTCATGGCTGATGTCATCTTCCAGGCTCTTCCTTCCTATGCTTAGGCCACTGAATCCTACTCTAGGTATGTATGTTACAGTGAACTAGTTCACCCTGTAAGATGGATTTATGGGAATTTCACTCATTATAATGAGACCTTAAGTGATGTGTGATAGACACCTACACTGGGTATTTTAAAGTGGAGATCTCTGCCATGTGTCTACACTTACAAGTTTTTTTCTGTGGTACCAGCAGAGCTGTAGGTTAGTGCTCCCATCTCATCTTAACATAATGTGTATTTTGTTTCTGGATAAGTGAGCGGACAAGTATTGGCTCTTTCCCTAGAACTTAACTTTTAGAAATTATGTCCCTGAATTATATTACTCATGGGTTCTTTTGCTCTTTCTCCTTCATCTTGGTGGCACAGGCTAAATGAAGGTAAGAAGTGATCCATATACAGAGGCTTTAAATTTATTTTTTTTTAGGATTGCAGGGTGTGAGCAGACTCAGCATGTTTGAACAGTTTTTAGAGTTAGCAGTAAACCCACACTCTGAACAGTTGGCCAAAACCCAACTTGAACTAGAATCTGTAAGTAATATTGCTCTGAGGATCACACCACTAAATCTTGTGAAAAGGAAAAGTATAATAAGTTTTTTGCAACTTCTTTGCCTCAAAGTCAGTCTTTCACTTCTACCGGGCAAACATGCCCAAAAAGGGAATCTTACTCCTAGAGAAACCTTCTCATGATACTTGAGGTGAAAGCTCAGATGAACAGTTCCTCTGTGGTGTTGCTTTTTTAATAGTGCTGGACCTGCCCCCAGCCAACAATTTTAGGTTTATCTGTATGTCTGATGACCACTGAAACAAACCTACCTGAGTTACTGTTTTAGAACATCCCATTTGTTTCTTACAAGGTTGTTTAAAATCTGAGATGGTAACTATTTATGGAGGGGAAACATTCAGAAAAGCCCACATAAAAATTTCAGAGGTTTATTCTCATGATACTGAACCTTTTTCATCTATTTTTGAGGTCCACTTCCTTCCAATAGTAGTTTAGGGGGAAACACCCTGGGAGTCAGGTTTTTTTAATTCCTTAAGGACCAGAAGTCACTTTCAATTAAAAAACTTCAGCAGCAGAGATGCAGGTGGAACAGCTTAGTTTATTTGTTTATTATATGAAGCCTACAGAAAGGCAGAATTCTCATTGTGGTTCTAATCCTAATTAGGAAGAAAAAAAGCAACCAAATATTAAGAACATGTGTGGTGAGAGAATCTATCTGTAAAGTCATTCTCTAAATCAGGATAGGATTAACCTTTCTCAGAGAGTTTTGGCAGAAATTTTCAGGCATTATTTGCCAAAAATAAATCAATATATCTAACTAGTGGAAAAAAGTGTTCTGCTCTGTCACCGTTCAGTTTTTATAACAATCACCATTATTACTTTTTATGGATATAGATTTCAGTACTTGGAAGAGAACTTATGCAATGATTTTTCTCTGGAGACAGTCTCTTATCTCTTCTGTTTCAGATTTTTACAATGGTCTGTTTAGGGGTTCATTTGTATAACACATTTCATATATAGATGATATTATTCTTTTTCTAGTGGAGCTCACAGTTTCCATGTATTTAGGGAGTACTTGTACCCATTAAGAATGGAAAAGAATTGGGCCAAGGTAAAGGTGAACTAACAAATGCTGGTAGTAACAGAGGTGAAGTCAAATTGCTCTGGACTAAGAGCATGGTTTGTTTTAGATTGGGACTATTCTATATTGCATCAGCTTTTACTGTAGGAAGTTGCAGTTGCATTAAAAAGATTGTTTGAATTGGGTGTGGGGTTTTTTTAATGGATTAAATTGCAGGGTTAGGGGGGAGAGTTTTTCTCCACTTGCTTTTAATATGCATTTAATTTTGTTCAAGTGCTTGTAAGAGTAAAAAAATATGGATTGCAAGCAGTTAAAAAAATAACACTTGGAATGTGCAATTTGCTCAGTAAAATTGGTACAAAATGACTGCTCAATTTTTCCAGAATGGAAGCCAACACCCAGAGAGAAATAACAGCTCTGAGACTCTGCGAAGGACACCCTAATGTAGTGAAGTTACATGAAGTTTTTCATGACCAGGTATTTAGAATAAACTGTAATCAGCACCTGCCATCATGTTGCTGTGTGTTTTCCCAAGAACTTTATGGACTTAAGCATACTGGAACTGTGAAGGCAACTTTTTTCCTAGGACTTCTGTCTAGTCAGTATAGAAAATGAAGCAGAAGTTCTGCATTCAAACAATCTTGCAGTTACTCTAGCAAATCAAAACTGTGTGAAAAAATTAGAGGTTCAGATTCTGTTAATTGTTCTGTTTTGTCTTTGTTTGCTATCATACAGTGTGTTCATGGCCCAATTTCTGTATGTATGATACTGAAATGTGTTATCACCTTTCCCCCACGGTCATGATAAATCTTAAAACAGTATTTGTGAATTAATTTAGAAATGCTGCATACAGAGGTTATATATCTGTATGTTTTCTTACACATTAGTGATTTAACAGAGGTATCCAAATAGTTTGCCAAATTACCAAATACGAAAGTAGAGCCTCTAGTTGAAAATCTATTAAGATCAATTTATTTAGATACCTTAACTGTCTTTTTCCTTTAATGTCATACAAACTCCTCAGCATGTAATAAGCAATGATTTGATCTGAATTGGAAGCTGGCCCTGGTTTGAGCTGGGGTTTTGGGCCAGATGTCTTGTACAGCTCCCTTCCAACCTAGACTACTCTGTGATTCTGGTCTGTGATTTTGTAATGGAACAAGGGGTCTCTTGCTTCTCCACATATCCCAGTCTGTCTCTCTCATGCTAGGACCAGCAGAGAGCTCATGTTTAGCACTTTAAAATTAGCTGAGAGGATATAGTGTCTGTACCTTAATTTTTTAGTGACAAGAAAGCCCTTTTTTTGCATATATGGACAGTATGAGTACACATGTGTAGAACAGGATATTTGTTCCCTTTCATTTGAGTAAAATGAATATACTAAATCTAAAAAAAGGTTCTCCAGACTGCTCTGCCACTGGTAGGCTGCTCTCAACCAATCAACCCACTGTACTTTTAGCTAGTTCTGCTAGTTCCCAGCTGTTACCTTTCAGATTACTTGTGCAAAATATTCTGAAGACCGAAACTGATTAAATATTCTTGTTTTTACCTTTCTGCAGCTTGTCTTAATAAAAAGAACTTCCAGTTTTAACTTGTTCTGATACCAGTCTGTTCAAATTCCGCATTTTATAATTCTGGGTTTCAGTCTCTGGGTGACCCAGAAGTTTTCTAATGAAAAAAGTCTCTTTATCCTTTCTAACTTCCCTGTCAGATATTCCCAAGGCATAAAGAAAATTTGCAGGAGAGGATACCATTCAAGCTCTACTAGGCATCGTGGTTGTTCTGAGAAGTGTTACTGTTTTCTGTCCTCATAGCTCTGCTTCCGTTCTTTCGTATCTAAAGTGTTCACCTTCTGATGATTGCTTTGAATTCCATTTTTTGGCTGCTTCCCAGAATGCCTTTTTTTTCGTCTGCTTGCAAATACTATTTTTTTACTGTCATTCAGGGGAAAGAAGGGCTAGAAGCTATGGCATTCCTATGTCCATTGCCTTTTCAGAATGCTGACTTCACTTCCTTGTTCTGAGATATCTGCTGATTGTTTAATGGCAAGACATTTGAATTGCAGTTGACTGTGTGCCCATGTTGTCTTAAAATCAAGGAAGTCCCTGCTTATTGATTGCCTTGAAAAGAGCAACCCTGTAAAAACCCATTGCTTTTTTAATTTAAAAAAATGCTCTTTGATTTTTGGGAAGATGCCTATTGTAATTCTAATGATGGAGTAGTTTCAGCTGCTATTCTGTAGGGGATAAAACCACAAGTTCTAGATAATCTTTGATTTTAGAGGGAAAGTTTCAGGGTCCTTTTAAAGGATTTTGTAACATTTAAGTGGCTAATTCCTTATGCATATTAATAGCTTCTGCTATCCTTGTATCAGAACAGGCTTAAGTAGCAAAACTTTAGCTTTTTCCAGCTTTACTTGTTAGCCTAGGTAAGGCCTTTTCATCTCCCTCCAAATTTATCAATTTAGCTGGTGGCATTGTGTTTTTGTTAATAAATATGGGTGCACATGGGGAAGACATTATTCTTCAGTCTCAACAAGACTGATGGGAAAAATGCCATCTGAGATCTGGTGCTTTTTTTTGTCCTTCCAAATTACTATGAGCAGCAGTGTTATTTATTCAAACATTGAGAACCTATCAGAATAGCACCTAACTCCTGAGTGAATGTTGGTTTGTAATGTTAAATTTCTAACATGGTGTATTTTTATTGTTTCAGCTTCACACCTTCCTAGTAATGGAATTGCTGAAGGGAGGAGAATTGCTTGAACGTATTCAGAAAAAGAAACATTTCAGTGAGACTGAAGCCAGTCACATTATGCGCAGACTTGTTTCAGCAGTGAGCCACATGCATGATGTAGGAGTAGTCCACAGAGATCTGAAACCTGAGGTATAGTGACTTGTATATATATGTTTAGACAATTAGTTATTAAATGTCTGGAATGTGATGTATCTCTGTTTCTCCAGCCTTTGTTACAGAGTTTTCTACTTCTCTATTTTTAATTAGATAAAAAGCACTTCAACATGGCAAATTCTGTAGATATTTTTCTGTTCATAGGTAGAATTAACTGTTAGGAAACGTTTTTAGTTCTGTAAGCAATCTCTACTCTTAACTTCAAAAACATTCTTTGCGTGTCTGGGGACATTTTTCACTAGTGTGTATTTATTGTGTGAAACAGTTCATAAGCAGAGCTAGGTTGCCTTGGGTATTTTACCTGTACATTTCCACCTTTTTTTTGATCTTAATTTCCTCAGTAGGGCTTCTTTTCTAGTCAAGTACAAAATGAGCACTAACAGAAAGGTGTGATTTCAGTTCAGTGAGTTCAGTAGTTTCCCAAAAGAAACCATTTATTAATATCTATTTTTCAGTAACTGCTTTTCTGATATTTTTGTTGTGTAGCAACATCATGGCTTCTAGATCATTCAGTCTACTATTGTAAGATTGACCAATTGGCTTTGTTCTGCTTTCTGAATCCAGTGTTTTCTTGGGTGCTTTTGCCGGAAATGAGTTGGTATGTGTGTTTCCTCGAACCTGAAAATAGTGTGTAGATTAATCTTAATTCATCCAGTAAGAATGTTACATTGTAAAGTGGTTACAGCCATCATACACCAGGAAATAGCTGTTCCTTTTGTAGTTGGAGTTAAAAAATAATACAGCATTCCTACTGATGTTTTATCTTTTTGTAACATAATTTCTGTATTGGTGTTTTATAATAATTCAACTGGTAAAGAAATCTTCTAGATGTTGCTAGTTGTTTTGGAAAACCAATCCAAAATATATGAGTTTAAAAGAATCTCTGTCCTGGGCTCCTGTTGTAAGTAAGCAGTTAAAGAGTGACTATTTTGAAATTCTAATGTGTGAGTTGAAAAAGTCATCAGAGAAAATTTTTCCAAGAGTCACATCATCAGGGTAAGAAAACAGCTTTTGAAACACTTAATTTTTGAAAGGATGAAACCAACCCCTCTTTCTCTCTTCTATTCTTATAATCTTAGTTTTACTGGTACTTTGAATATAAAGGCCCAGTAAAGCAGACCTTCAGCTGCTAAATTAGGCAGTCTTCAATTCTACATTATGTTCAAGAACAGAAGTCTGGGAAGTCCAAGTAATGAAGGGTTAACAAACAGCTTGCTGAATCCTCCACAAAGTTGGGCTTAACCTGCTTGTCTCTTTCTTGCTTGTTATGAAAGTTACTATTTTAGATTCTGACATGAACTTAGTATTGGATATGCCAGTTTCCCAATACAGATATGGTTGTGCACTTCTCTGTAAAAAGATATATATAGGAAATTCTGTTGCTTTTCTAAGAATTCCAGTCAGATTTTTTTGATGTTCAACTTTGACATCTAATGTGCTGCTGATAATTATTTTTTTAGAAGTCTGTCTGGTTAAATGTAACTAAGAATGAGACTTTTTTACTATTATTTAGCAGTAATAATTAGATCACATATGTTGGTCTACAAAATAGAGGAGAAGTACTGGCTAAAAAAAAAAAAAAAAAGAATCCATAGGAATAAAGAGTTTGTGTAGCATGTGTGACCATATTTGGAACCTCTCAGTAGAGGATTTGAGGACTGTTTCTGTGAAATGATCATTAATCTGTAAACTAGGTTCTCAAGGTATTACAACAAAACATAAGTGAGAGAGAATGTTGTTTATAGATCCTAAAATGTGTGGAATATAGCTGTAAATATTGGGGGGGGAAGGGGGGAGGGTTCTGAAACATGCTTTATTTGCCTAATTACAGGAATACCTGAACCCGGTGTAGGATACTTGGACTGCACCTTTCTTTCCGTTGAAGGACAGAATAACCAGTTTGCTTTTTATTATAAGAAAGGTCTTTTTAAACCAATGTTAGTCATTCTTTATTTACTTGTAGACTATATAACATCACCATAGAAAAAAAAACTAATATATTAATTATTTATCCTTGTTGCACGGATATTTTTGCTGAAATTAGGCTTCCTTTAGATCAGTTTATACAACAATTAAAAACTGTCTTCTCTGAATGTGCATTAAGCAATATCAGTAGTACAGAAAGCAAAAATGCTAACATACTTTTTTGTAGCAGCTATTTTCTTTTATCCATGATGAATGCTCTCAGGTTCTCCTTATTGATCTGCTGGCAGTCTAGCAATCATTTTTTACCCTTGTTAATGCGTTTGAAATTAATTACTTTGTGTGAGTCATTCACCTTTTGTATTAAAAAGTTAGATAGGACTATAGGATTTCTAATATTGGGCCTTTTCCTAGCATTCATAGATTGAGCAGTAAAGGCAATAACAAAATGATGCTCATCTCTCAGAAGCTGAAGGGAAGAATAGAATTAGTTTATAATTAATCTTGTTTTTCTGTGACTTAGCTTCCCTGTCATATCTTCCTTGGCAAATATAAATACTCAGGGGAGAAAAAAGAAGCAGATTGCCTTACGATGTCCAAACTGATAACAACTTGTCTGTCTTCAAGTCCAAAGTGCCACATTCCAGTGTGTAAAGCTGGAATTCTCAGGCCCTACTGTACCAATGTCTCTACCTAGGTGTAAGGAGTAGGTTTGTGGTTGGACTGTTATGTGGCCTTCAGTGCTTGAAAGCTTTTGGTCCCAAGTCTCTTCCAGAACACATATCCATACTGGCTTTGTCATGACAGACATCTTTCAGTGAAACCTCTGAGCTATTGGTGCATTTCCTTACACCACTTTGTACCAAGGTGCACCTTTTTGCTGCCATCCTTCACTTTCAAATGACTCTTGTGCATTACTGTCCTCATGGCAGCACTGTGTTACCACTTGAGTACCAAAAACTATTCAGTCACAAGACAGGAGGAGCAGTAGGAATCCCCCACACAAGAAAGCTGTTGTTCACAACGTGCCAGAAGGAAGTGGAAGCTTAAGAAAATTTGCTTCTGTTTGAGGAAGAAGGCAATTCTCCCATCTCCAGACATGATATCTTAGTGGGGTTTTTTTGTTTGTTTGTTTTTTGTTTTTTTGGTCCGTGTTCCCAGAATTCTTTTCTCCACTGTTCCCTGCTATGTATGGATTTTCATTAGCAATCCCAGGACTGCCCTGACTTGCAGGTATGCAGGGACAGGTGAATACATCACATTTCATATAACCCAGAGTATTGTTACTTCTGCTTTTCCCCAGTGTCTAACAGTTCACCTTCCCTGTAGATAATGGGAAATTTTCTGTAGTGATAGATGTAGCAAAGTAATTATTACCAATTTTCTACCCAGTGCTAATATTGATGTTTGTCTTTGCTTTTCAGAATTTACTATTTACTGATGAAACTGATAATTCAGAAATAAAAATAATTGATTTTGGCTTTGCTCGTTTAAAACCACCTGATAATCAGCCTCTCAAGACTCCGTGTTTTACTCTTCATTATGCTGCCCCAGAGCTCTTGAATCACAATGGTTATGATGAATCTTGTGATCTGTGGAGTTTGGGGGTCATTTTGGTGAGTGATTGAGGTTTTTAGCTACAATTTTTTGCATGTATTTATTTTTTGATAAAATGTAATGGAATTAAGATGATTTCAGGCATAAATTGGATAAATGCTGAATTCAAGGGAGGTGAAAATACTGCTCCACAAATCATATGTTCCAAAGACAGATCTTTTCCAGGAGCAGAAATTTTTTTTACAAAGTAGGAAATGAAATTTGACATTTTTGGGAAGGGAAAAATTACTTGATACAGTCATCTTCTCAAAAATATATGCTTGCTAGGGGATTTTACAGGCATCCATATAATCTTTCTTACAGTTTCAATTTAAAGAAAGAATCAACCTGTATTTTGATCTATAGAAAATTAATTTCATTAGATATAAATGGGGTAGAAATATATTTTGTTCATAGCTTCCTGGAATAGATGAATATTTTTTTTTAACAAGGACTCCAGAGAAAGTCTTCTGCATCTTAAATTTTCTATAGCCTTAAAGTTATGATAGGCCAAGTTTCATTGCATAGCATTGGTGATGCAAACAACAGCCCTATATATTTAACAACAAGAGTTGTCTATAAAAATACTGTGTTTCCTAATGCTGCTTTTTTCTTGTGACAGTACACGATGCTATCAGGGCAGGTACCATTTCAGTCTCAAGACAGAAGTTTAACATGTACCAGTGCATTGGAAATTATGAAGAAAATAAAAAAGGGAGAATTTTCCTTTGAAGGAGAGGCTTGGAAAAACGTTTCTGAAGAGGCTAAAGAGCTAATTCGAGGTAGGGATTTACAAGTATTTCATAAACATTATGTTTTTATTTAAAAAGATAAAATTTGGAGAACATAGAGTATCCAGATGTTCCAGTGTGTCTAACCTGACAGAGCAATATGCACAGCTTGAGCTGTGTACTTACCTCTCAAACAAGCACTGAGTGGCAATGGACACATCAGAATGCATTACAAGTTGCTTGTACACCTAGCAGTTTTCTAATGTGGTAAGGTGCTGATAAGGTTAGTGGGGTTAGAAGGAACTGAAGAGTTTCAGAAGAAGTGAACTCATAACATATTCAAAAGCAGAGTTTTTCTAATATGAGAGGTCTTAAAAGCTGAGCTTTTGCAGAAAATTAATTTATTATTATTTCTTTTCCATCGGCTATATTTTAATTTCTCTACTAGGACTACTTACTGTGTTTCTGAGCTACTTCATTAATATTTGCCATGCTTTGGTTCCCCTAAGCTTTTTAACATCTAATTATATTTTCATCATGAGCTTGACACCTACCTCAATGCTATTTAGATGGAGTCTGCAGAAGCAGACTTGTAAGGATTTTTTCTGCCAAAAATATAGGGATTTCCAGATTCAGACTTGAGTGAATTGTGCAGGGAATCTGAGGCTTACTCTTTTGAACTTCACCCTAGAAGTTTTCAGGTTTTAAGTGAAGAAATAATTTGGTAGTTCTGAGTTTGTATGAAGAGAGATGTGAGTTATCAGTTAAATATCAGTTTTTTGCTTTTAAGATTCTTCTGTCAAGGATGATAGTGTAACACTGTGTGAGCCTTATCTAGAATAAATATTGGCATACCCAGGGTAAATATTGACATTGGTTACTTATCAAAGCAATGCATGCAATTTTATTACGAAATATTTGCATTTTCTACTGACCAAAGACAAACAGCTGACAGTTTTAAAGAATGTAATGTGTTTCTATTAGGACTTCTTACAGTGGATCCAAACAAAAGAATTAAAATGTCCAGCCTGAGATACAATGAGTGGCTTCAGGATGGCAGCCAGCTCTCATCTAACCCTCTAATGACACCTGATAACTTAGGCTCTTCAGGAGCTGCAGTGCACACATATGTTAAAGCCACTTTCCATGTAAGTTTTGAGAAATTTTATGTCATGTGCTATGTTTTGTGATGTGTCATCGAGATTTGTACGTGTTTTCTCTTAAAAACAATACACATCTGTCCTAATAATCCAGCATATGCTTATAGCTGGATTTTTTTCCTCGATAACATTTCCTCATAACATCTCTGATGGAGTACATGAAAATATGAATGATGAAGCAAGAGTAAATTTCTTCAAGGTATTTATATTCATGAGGATTTGGACATTGAGTGCTGTTCTTGAAAGAGCTATAAAAAGTATTCTATTTCTTAGCGAAATGTACTATAAATTCTTCAAACCTTATTAAAAAAGAGAAGAAACTTTCTATTTAACTTAAGTAACTGGCTTTTTTGTCTTTATGGTTACTAAATTGAGGTATAATTTCTGGAATAAATGTAGTTAATGTTTTTTTATATCGTGTGTTTTTAGTGGACTTGCTTGTCTACTATTACATATTTATTAAAATAATTTGAACTGCAACTGTATTTTACAAACATAGTGTTGATTCTCATTATACCCTCTACAGAGAATAAACCAAAACGGAGCAGATTTATGATGAAATGCTTGTGGGTGCTTTTTGGGAAGAAAAGAGAAACAAAGTAATTATTTGTGGAAGAGGTCCTGATAATGCAACATAATTTGTGCTGAAAGAAAAACTGTAATTCAGCAGTGTCCTCTCTGAAAATGTAGTGTTAAATAGGTTAAGGCTTAATACAAAATAAGTGAAAAGAATGAGGAGAGGAAGATGCCAATCAATAATGTTATGCATTGGCTCTTAAGTACCTGTAAAGGCTGGTGGAGTCATTGTTACATTTACAATAGGAATTGGTCAAGAAATTATATTTTATCCTGTGATGTACCATAGGTCATTAATAATAAGTGATAAGGCATAAAATGTGTTAAATATCTTGAAAAAACTTAGAATTACCTTTTATTTTTAAACAGGCCTTTAATAAGTACAAAAGGGAAGGATTTTGTCTCCAGACTGTGGACAAGGCACCTCTTGCAAAAAGAAGGAAAATGAAAAAAACAAGTACCAGCACAGAGACACGTAGCAGCTCCAGTGAAAGTTCCCATTCTTCTTCCTCTCATTCTCATGGTAAAACTACACCTACAAAGACATTACAGCCCACAAACCCTGCAGACAGCAATAACCCAGAAACCATCTTCCAGTTCTCCGACTGAGAAGCAGAGAGTGTCCTGTCTTGAGGAGTTAAGTGGTTATAGACTTGGCGGTACCTGTATTGTCTTCTCCTGCCCTTCCTCCCTGTGGCTTACAGGCTGCCACAGGAAGAGTCTGTTGCTTTAGAAATGTATTTTAGTCATACCTTTTTAGCTTTGTATTTCCATACATTTCCTTCTAGCGTTGTTCGGTATCACTGGATATGGTATAATACTGGTATACAGCCTACGTTGTATTCTCTGAGGGCTGAATTACTGGTGTGCAGTCAAGCTCAAGGTAAGTAGCTGTGCTGCTCGTGGTACCGCTTGGAAAAAGGCTGTTCCTCAGTGTCACTATTTTCCTCCCAGTTTCCTCCCCACTGCTCAAAGAAAGGAAAGCTCTGAAACATACATAGAACTTCAGGATCTTCTGATCTTATCCAGCTATGTGAAGAATGTTATAGAATTTGATTCTTCATGCATGTAAAGAATCATTGGTACAATGCACCAAAGCGGTATAGTACTTTAAAGCCTTTTAAATTTATGGTTACATTCTGTCCCGTTTATTTGAATTTTAAGATCAAATTGAAGCACTATGGAACTCTTATTTTGTTTAAAAAATAACTCCACGTATCTTTTTCTAAGCAACTGAGAATAGAAGACTTAGATTTTTTTTTATTTATTTAATGTTTTAAACACTTCTAGGGCAAAAGATATCTGATAAGGTGAGATGTCTAGTACTGTGATACAATAATTTCTATTTTTTGAAGTTATTAACTTCTAAAAGATTTTACAGATTCTAAAATCTAATGCTATAAGAGAAAATTAAATTTCATATTGGATGCTTTGGAAAATGGTCACATGTTAAAATACCTATTTCAAGATTTAATTATAATTTATATTTTCTTTTTATAGTTACACAATGATTTTAAAATACTAAGATTTTTTTTAAAGATGGGAAAACTCCGGTTTCAACATTTGTTATTGTAGGGTCCATAAAAATGCACACCAAGTTATTTAAATTTTGCATTGTGCAAATGTGGCAGTCTAATAGTGACTGTTAAATATTAGAATATATGTTTTAATTTTTGCACTTTATAACATCTAAGGGAGATGTTTTAGAATAAAGTGCACTCAGATCTCTCTTCCTACAAGGTGCTGAGCACTGTTTTACTGGGCTGAGTGACCTGAAATCCACCATATTTGGTGGTTGTGGTCATTGTGAAGGAGAATTCTGTACTTTGCAGGAGTGAATCCCTGTATATTACCCACTGTTTTCATTCCTTACTGTAAAATGCAAAGCTCTTTCTATCTTGCTTTTACATTGTATATAACAAATACTAGACCTGGGCACCTTGTGTAGTGTAGATGTTAACAACTTATGCACTGGGAATACTAAAGGGAAATTATATTGAACACTGTGCTTCACAACTTGTTTCACTGTGGTGTTCTACAGTGAAGTATTTCCTACTGTGATAGTATAGTATGTACATAACTGTTTGGAATCATAAATGTGACTTAGGGAAACATCAGCATAAACTTTTAAATCAGTATATTTTATAAATTTACGGAGACATCTTTTATAGCTTGTATTCTCAATGACTAGGGGTAGCTTAAGTGCTAAAGATGACTCCAGTTTTGCAAATGCTTACATGTGTAAGTTTCTACTGAAGTCAGAGAGGCTCCTTGTCATATGCCTAAATTTGTGTGATGGAAGACTAATTGACTAGAGGATTTTGTTAACAGCTGTCTCTATCCTAAAGTAACCTTAATTCAAACCCTATGCAAAAAAAAAAAAGAAGATATAGAAATTGTTTATATCAGTAGTTTTATTTATAGAATTATATAAGATAACAGTATTGACAAATACAATATGTCCATGTTTACAGGGACTGTGTGTATCAAAACAAGGCTTTGAAGCCCAACATGTTTGTTCTGTGTTTCTTTAATATTAATAATGGCATTCTGAGGTTTTGGAATTGCTCATGTGAAATAGTTTACTACTTTCTTGATGTGAATGTCAACAGTAATTGCAGCATTAATTTCAGGTTGATGTGAATATTGAGATTTGCACTGTTTATGTAGAAGTAGTATATTTAAAGATCAGTCTATGTGCTAATAACACAACCAACTTTAAGTGGCCGATGTTAAAGTATTGAAAAATAATTGTCAATGTAATATATTAAGGTTTGCTTTCTGAATGCTCTCTTTGGAAGTAATCTCAATATTGAACATGGCTCATTTGTAAAAGAATACTTTTCCTCTCCAGAATAAACTTTCTGTAAATACAACAAACAATCCACCATTAATACTTGTTCTGCAGACAGTATAAGCGAATTGGGAGATTGGAGAACAGGTAATTGCTTGTAAAGTTTGCACTTTGAGGAGTTTATGGAACTTGTTGTCTTCATCCTGAAGACAACAAAAAGCAATTGCAGTCTGATTTTATTTGAGTGTAAGGAACTTTTGGATACCAAGTGGATTTTAAATATTGTAACCCAGCTGAAAGAACTTAAATGTTAGGAACACAGAACAGTTATTTCCCTGTTGGGAAATTTAAACTGTTTCTTGACAAACTGATGAAAAAACAAGAATGTTTGCACAAGATGCTAAATGCTACATAATGGTTGTATTGTCAATCTTTTTTTCTACACAGGTTTTGAGAGACTGTTGTAAGACTGAAGTTATTAGAATACATCACTTGTATCAAAGACATCTTTTATAGCTGAATATTTCTTTGTCATCTTTGTTCTCTCACAGTAGTTGTTTAATAAAAAATTAAACCCAGGGTATTTCTTTGGGCAGGGCTAAGTACATTTAGGTATCACCTTGTATTTGCTTTGAATCAGTTACCCAGGGTAGCTAAAATGTTTATGACCTCTGAATGCCTGCTGCCTCCAGGTAACAGAGCTCTTGAGGAAGTGTATTTGACACTAAGCTGTCTGAATTTTTAGATTAGCATCTTTCTATAAACAACTGCTGATGTAAATACACATTGATACTCTAAAACTTGAGTTGCAAACAAGACAGCTCAAGAGTAAGTTTACTTTTTGTTCTGATGTCCCTGCAGCAGAACAGTGTTTTAATCTGTTGACCAGCCTGGAAGTCAAGGTCATATAAAGACCATGGGCCATATTTTTCATACTCAGACCATTGTTTCAAATTTGAAATATACAAGTTGATATTCATTAGTATTATAAATACTTTATATTGTCTTGGTGAAGAGATGTTACACTGAAAACTGTGTATACTCATTAAGTTTTCTTCACAGTGCTGGTATACCTCAGTCAGCTTTAATGTCTAGTAATGATATCTGTCTGCTGTCAGAAATGCAGTGCTCTCAGCTCTCAGTTGTAGGCAGATTTGTGTGAAAAGTCAAATTTCTTATGAGTAAAGATTTCAGTTAGTGTGGGTCTTATTCCAATCTTCGAAGTACTCAATATCTAGTAAAGCCATTTCTTTGTAATACTTTTAGAAACACAAATATTAGTAGTAGCAAGTAATTCTGTGAAAGGATTTAGAGAAGTACAAAGAAAACATGACTTACTGTTCCTCTGGCTTAGTGAAATTTCTATACTCTAAGGAAAAGAATCAGTGTATTTGGCATGTGTATTGTTTACTGCTATTAAAGAAACCCTATTAAAAACTTCATTAAACAGTTGGGGGCAAGGGGCAACATGTATTGTATCACAGAATGGTTTGAGGCTTCAAATTGGCTCTGCTGATGGACATATTTTCTCAGCCCTTTTTCATGACTACTTTTCTGAATAAGATAATGATTCCTACCCAGCTGTATCCCCTCTCAGTTATCTGAGAACAGAATAATTCTCAGCAGAAAATGTATTCATTGGTTGTCATGAAATGTTGCACAAGCATCTTACATTTTTAATCTGTGCATGTGTTCTCTGCATGCATGTAGATTCATGCTGTATTGCATGTCTAGATCTCAATTTAAAGTAATATGCCTTGATTAAGAGAACTTGTATTTTTAAAATGGGTTCTGAAAAAACACAGACTTGGAGGATCAGATAAAGGGCTGCCACAGAGGAGGAAGAAGGTTGTAGGAAGCCAGAGGTGAGAAGCTTCGGGGAAGATATTTTCAGGGGGAATTTCTCCCCATCTATCTCCATGTGCATGTATTCACTGGCAGAGAATTGCAAGCTTTCTTGCCAGTTGTCCAACAGAAATATATTTCCTGTCTCTGCAGGTCCTTGAGTATGTGTGTGTGTGGCTTTATAGTATTTAAATCATCATACTGAAATTATTTGTTATGTCTCAAGTATCATTCCAGGTGTTTTTACTAAGTTAATGGTCTTCATTCTTTCCCCCATAAGTGACAGTATTTTGCGATAATGTAAATTTCAAAAAACATGTATTTTGACAACCTTCATGTTCTGTATGATAGAAAAGGGAGACAGCAACTGGCTGGAAAACAATTTTTAAGTGTTTAGGTATAGATGTTAGGGGCTGGTCTGACTAATACTTTATTCAGTGGTAAAAAGGAATCCATATTATTCACATATAAAATAGCTTTTAAAAAGTGGCAACTAATCTAACTGTATTTACAAGAGTCATGCAGAAGTCTGCTAACTTCCTTTGAAATGCCAATAATAAAGGAAAGAAAAACAGAACTCTTCTTTAATTGCTTCAGGAACTGCCAAAAAACCTAATAGATGAAACTGCAAACTGATTGTAAACTTCTTACAGCTTTCTTAATACAAAGATATTTGTGAACAAATCCAGCATCAGATCTGAAAATTGGTCTCATTTATGTTCATCTGATTTTCCCTAGTTGTTTTTTTATTTTGTTGTATATGTAATTGTCTTAGTATGATTTTGACTTATTTTCATAAGTAGGAGAAAAATCTAAGGATTTAGGATTAGGCCTTGTGAATAACCAAAAGAAATCTGTTTAGAAGGGTAACCATTTCAAAATATGCATATATATTAATGATATTTGCTGATAAAACTATGTACATTTTATCTAAATTATGGGTGTGATTTTGTGTGACATTCAGCTATGCTAAAAAAGCTTTCAGGTGTAAAGTCTTTGGAATTTAGGAAGGTGAGAACAAAGGGGGAAACTTAAAGATGATGCTACAAAGAGGGGACAATGCTTGAAATTTGTCCTTAAGTTACTCAAGGTGACTGGTTACAGTATGATATAATCGCATGGTCTGTAGAAGCTCACTCATTAGTAACGTGTTTTTTTTTTTTCTTTAAAAGTAATGTGCAGTGCAATGGAGAAGAGAAAATAAATTCATAAAAGCAGCAAATACCTCAAAGCTTTTCGCAGATGTCTCCTTAATGAATTCTCTTCCTTTAACCACATAACTCCTCTGTACATAACAGTTACTCTTGTGGAAGCCTGCTTGAGGGAACAGGATCCCACTCTCTGGTGATGTGTTCATTGTAGAGGGATGCTACAAATTAGAGCTCAGAGTGCTGTGTCCCTGCTACTTTTAAGTTCAAGTGTTCATACAATTCTGATTAGTATGTATCACCTTGTCAGTCCAATTGATAATGCAGCTGTGGCAGGTCAGTTCAATTTCAGTGCTGTCAAATTAAAAGGAAGACTTCAGATCTACTTCAGGACCAAAGTGAGAGTAGGCTTTGAATATTAAAATACATCTGGATTACAAAAATGAATAAAAGTTTGGCATTGGCTTTCAACCCTGACAGTCTTAAGATGCTCCTGCAGCAAATATGGATGGTTACAGATATATTTACAGTATTGATCTCTTTCACCTGCAGAGAAAGAAACCTGCGAAATTGTTTCTTGCCAGAAAAAAACTTTTGCCAGAGTCCTAGTAGAAGAAGTCATCCCTAATTTCTACCTTTACCTTTGAAGCTGTAAAGGCAAAAAATGAATTGGTGACAGATTCTGACAGCTGGTTATAAAGGAGCAGGCTCTGTTAATTTGCAGTGAGAGGAACAGGGCGTTCTATTTCATATGTCGGTGTGGGCAGGGAGTGGGGAGAGGGAAAGAAATGGGAAGAAGGGAATGCCGAGTGCTTTGCCTCACTGTAATTTACAGGACATTCTGGTTGCACACCATTGCTTGTGAAGGAGCAATGATCTCCACATTCTGTTAAAATCTTCTTGAATAATAAAACCCACACAAATTAACCTGACAACTTTTCTTTTTGGAAATAGTATCATTTTCAAATAGCAAATGCAGCTTTGTGGACATTGATTTCCTTAATGCCAGTTATCAAGAGATTTCAGTGAAATTTTCTTTCTGACAAATACACACTTGTTTAAAATTCTTTCTCATGCCAAGAAAGTGCAAAACTTTGTGATAAAAGTTTATGAAAAAGCAAGAGAACTAATTGAATTGGTTTCTTTTGTCCAATATTCAGAAAATGAATCAGGGTTGTGGGAGTGAGTCCAGAGGATGATTTGGAATTTGATGGGAAAAGTGCTACAAGAAATGATAATTTTGTGAATACAGTGGTGGAGAAAATACAGGAAAGCTGTGTTCTAGAAGACTGCTCAGGACTTGTGGAAGATTGGTGGAACCAGATGTCAGGTGAATGCTCCTGTCTCTAGGGCTGTTTAAAGCCTAACCCTGCTTTTTTGAAGGATAATAAGCCCATGCTGTTGGCCAGTCCTGTCAGAGCCACAGGTTTTAGGAAAATCTATTTCTAGGCTTCTGTCTTGGAGGTACTTTTCCTTATCTGCAAGTCTTGTTAACCGCCTGGGTATGATCAAAATGTGGCAAATCAGACTCGTCCGCTATGTTGGAATGATAGCTGTACTGAAGGTTTTGATCTTTAGCAGCCTGCTTTCTTCTTCAGGCTATGGTATTCAAAATAGGAAGAGATTTTTTTTGTTGTTGTTGTTGCCCTACGTTGTGTGGTTAACCACTGTTGTGGCTTCAAAGTTATAGCAAAGTAATCTGGAGAAGTACACCTTGTCATTGTTAATGAGTCAGCCTCGGATTCCCATAGGAGAAGCTCTTGCCAGAGCTGTGCACAGTGCAGAGCAATAGCCTGGGTATTCCCTGGGTGGTGACTGGTGGGCTGCATGCCCACTGTTCTTCTGACTCCTGAAGTTGTGTGTGCTGGGAACTCTTCTTGAAGAAAAATGTAAAAAAAAATAAACCAAACGTCTGAATGCTAGGCAGATGATACTTGGGGTGAAGGCAGTTTTATTGGTAATAACCAGGGAGTTTATTGGCTGTTGCATTATGCATGACTGCTAGGCAGTAGGGAGAAGTATCTGAACAAGTCTCTAAGACAGACTGATAGTATTTGAGCTATTACTGATCTCCAGCACTGTCAGGAGCTTGGGTTTGGAGGAAAATGTGTGAATATGTCTGCACATGGTAAAATCCTATGGTATAATGTTATCATCAAACCTAAAGAATCCTATATTTTTCTTGTATTTATTGGGATTAAGTAGGTTATGCAGGTTTTTCATGGATTTTTCAGTGGGTGTGAGTATGGTGTTTGCTTTTAATTACTATTATTTACTTTTACTCCCCATATGGTATACTTAGTTCTGTTACTTTCCTGGCCATTCTATTTATGTTAACCCACTTATTTTTTTTATTTTATTTCTGTAGTCTTTCCTTGTCCTGAAAGGTAATACATGGGTATTTCTGCCCAAAAAGAACTTTAGAGTCAAATGACTAATATATAGAGGAAATAAAATTATGAAGAAAGGCTATGCAATGAGCATTTTACTTTATCAGTGTGGAAATTCCTAGCTTAAATTGCACTGGTCATTAAATATGTACCTTACTCTTCAGATGACTTAACTGACTAACAGAATGAATAGTGTTAGAAGTAAAACAAAAACCAAAAACAAACAAAAAAAACCAACCAAACAAAAAAAACAACACCAGTTTTTAAAATAACTAAATAATTAAAAATTTTGGGCAGGGGAAGTGAGTGCAAACTGAAAGCTATAAGTTATAAGCTGAAAGTAGCACCTTCAAACTTGGATGTAAATGTACTCTGAACAAGGTGCCAGATCTTTACACTTGGAAGTAGAGCTAGGTTAGCAGTCGGTAGGAGAAATCAGATTTGTGCTGCAGATGTGGAACTTTAGATTTTTGGGAACCTGTGCTTGGATCCAGCAGGAGCAGTACGAGGCTGAAAACTGACAGTCCCAAAAAGCTTTGTTTGTGAATCATCTTTGTGAAGATAGATGAATTCCACAGGAGGATAGTTCACATCCATTCCCAACTAGCTGTAGTCACAGTAACATTATTGTTTTCTACTTGAGGTTTTATCAAGCAGCTAAAAAAAAAGCATATATACTGTTCTTACCTTACCTGTGCTGATGGAATGATGTCCAGGGCAGTGAAGCAGATTGGAAGTTATATTCTGTGGTTTCAAATGAATGCTAGGCATTTTGGAGATGTCTTTGATCATGTTACTGTATTTTAAATGAATCATGTTTCAGTCATTATTTCTGGAAATGCCTGGTTGAGCTTTTCATAGAAAGGAACTGTGACATATCAGAGGATATGAAGAGGGAAAAAAAATAATTTTAGAGAATCTGAGAACCTCAAAGCAGCGTTTGTATTTTGACCTACAAGAGCAATTGTTAGGCAATAGAATTCTGAAAGGTTGAGTTAGACCAGATAGGGTAAGCTGTAGAGTGTAGAGCCAACTGCATATTGTAAGAATGTCAGAAATGTAATGCTGAATCAAACCAATGGGACCAGAATTGAACACAGCACTCCAGTGTGGATTGCAGCATGGGCTGCAGTGTGGCTGAATGATGCTAGCTGCTTTGTCCTCAGTAGTCTTTTTGGTGATGCCTGGTGTACTGTAGGCTGCCACTGCACAATGCAGCAAAGATTTCGGGGTTGCAACAAGGATTTTTCACTTGTCTTGTGATTTCCTGGCATCCTGTTTCAAATATAAATCTGTTATCTCTAGACAAATAACTTGTGTTTGACCAATTCATGTTGCCTGAAAAACATTCTCTCTTGTTTTGGAGACATCAAGACTGGAAGAATCCACTGCCTCTTTGGTATTTAACCAAATAGTTATTAATTGTGATAACTTTAAAAAAGTCTAATTTCTTATATGACTTTATTTGGGGCAGGTCTCAACTTTTTGTTTGTTTGTTTTTTGTTTTCTGATACTTAATTTCCAGAACATTTTTTTTTTTGTTTTGCCATTTGTTATGGCAGAAACTGGTGACTTGTCAGGTCTCCAAACCCATAGTTGCTATGCAGAAATAGCAGCTCGCGTTTGCGTTACTGGGTCCACTCCATAGTGTTTCTGACTAGTAGGAGTATGGATCTCTTTGGATTTTCCCCAGCTGATCCTAGACAGTCTCCTTCTCCCCTCTGCTATAAGGACCTTGCTTTTGGAACGCAGTAACCCTGGGCAGAGGGTGTTCTCCCACTGTCTTCCACCCTCCTTGGGCACATAGGCACAACCCCCGTGTCCTCAGGATGCCCCTGGTGTTCCGTGACCTGGTCAAAGGCAAATTATGAGCCCCAGGGGAGCCACACTTTCTATAAGACTATTTTGTACTAATTCTGAATCTGCTGATTTTTTTAAAGACTTCTCTCCAGTTATTAACATAATTGAAACATCTAATTTAAATGCATGATTTCTCATTCTTTCTGAACACAGAACAATAGCAGTTGCTGAGCCCTCCTTTGTCACCAACGTTTTTCTTGCCTCTGGATAGTGAAAACTGATGATGTTACTAAAATTATTAATTATCCTCGGCACCTTTCTTAGCCGTTTGTCATAGTATTCACTGCATACAGTACCTACAGGTTTAGAAATTTTCCGAAGTTGTATGTAGCTTTCGACTCCCTCTAGTGGTCTGACAATGGAGCTGGCAAATGGTTTCACTATCGCTGACTGCAACAAGCAACATGTTTGAATGCAGTATGACATTTGTATTTTATTTCTACCCTTAATAGTCAAAAATGGTATATGGCTGGTTTTCTGTTTTGGAAAGTAGAGACCTAATAAAATGAAAAACCATTTTATCTTTCTAAATACATACAATTACTGGGGGGTTTTGTTTGTTTTGTTTGTTGTTTCTTTTTTTAAAAATCTAGGATACTATTCTGGATACTGTTTTCATAAGTAAGTCAAAATAATAGGAAAATGTCTTTGCCTCTGAGGTTCAGTTTGTATAGATTTTATTTTTAATTTTTATATTATTTTAGTTTTTGAGTTTAAACTAGAGATTAAGCTACAATCTGGATCAAATCTAGAATTTAGCTGGACCGTGTCTGTAAGGATTGTTATTGTGCAAAGAGAGAGCAGGGTCCCTCTTCACCTGCTTCCCTATGAGCAGTGTTGGACACCAGTTTGAAATAGGACAGGAAAGAGGCATGAGAGTAGCACAGTGAAACAGCCATGATTAGACCCTACCCTGGCTTTCCCTGAACTTAGAAGTAGCCAAAGCACTTAGCTAAAATCCTTAGATCTTTGAACAAGAGTGAAATGTTTTGCATTGCCTCAATAAAAATGAGAAACAGCAAACCATGGCATTTTGCTTCCCATTTTGCTTCCAATTTCTTAGTACATGTTAATATAGGATAGCAAATTTACTGGCACCATACCGTTGTAAAAATACAGTTATGGAGCAAGTCACAATTCAGATACAAATTAATTTCTTTGGCCTATGAAAAACAGTGGAGTATGTTTTTTTTAAATTCTGGAAGGTGATGTTTTTCTTTGGTGTGTGTGAATATGTGCATTTGTGGTGCAGAGGATGTTTCCAGACACAGTGTGGCATGTTTAAAATGTAGTATGAAACATTGAGCTGGAAGAATTATGATTTTAGTAGACACTGGCAGTTGAGTGATACTCTATTGCCCTTTCACTGGCAGTGCTGGCTTCCCATTTCACGCGAGTGGGCTTGGAAAGGACCTCTTCTGGAGTCTGACTTTAATTATTAAGTGTTCTGCAAAGAAACCCTTTGGATTTAGACAATCAGTATCAATGACTGCTAGCCCCTGTCATTTATTGAAGACTGCGAATTAACATCAAGGGATTTCATAAACAAGTAAAAAAATCTGTTTGCCTGATTGTACAGGCGCACATTCCATTTTCAGTATCAATTACCTATTATCTCACAAGTGCAGTATGAGCTGAATCACATTGAAGGCACCAAACTGCAAAATCAAAAGTCCATTGTGAAGAAAGCTTTTCAAGTTCCTATGTTTTCTTTACTTGTTTTGTGTATGATTTTAGCTTTGAAACAGCCATAAGGGCTTAATGGTTTACAAAATGATGTACATTTGCAGATGTAACTATTTTATCTCTTAAGAAAATAAACTCATCTAAGTACAAAATCTTGGAATGTTGAAATAATTTGCAAAAGTTTACTAAACTTTTTACATGGCTGTCTTCCTTGCTATGAGTCAGGGGTGGCAGGTTTCATAATGGGCTTGTTGGCTTAGTGGATACTCTTCAGTCTCACTTCCCTTCAAACAGCCTGTTTGTATTCTCAAAAAGGAGACAAATCTCACTGTAAAATTATTTCCTCAAACAATTTTCATATAGTCTATTCTCAGTTTCATAGAGGTTAAGGACTTCAGTAGGAATGGAGAACTGTGCAGTTGCTTCCTTTCACTAACAGTGTTGCACTAACTGGAAAAAAAAAGACTTGGGTTCCAGTAAAAGTTTTGCTTCCATAATGGTTATGAGTTGTGCTCTTCACTCTAGAGAAATTAATTATCCCGCTAATGAGGTTTGGCCTGAGAATCTTTGCACTTCACATTTGAGAAAATAGCAGATGATAGTAGGAGTTGATTATTATTACCTTAAAATACAAATAGTATTTGAATTGCATCTCTGATCACTTGCAGTGGAAATATATGTAACATTCCAATAGGCATTACAATGTTGATTCTTACTGAAAGATAAAAGATTGGTAAAAATACCATTTGTGCTGAGGAAAAGCTGTTTAAAAGCTGTTTATTTTTTATTTTACTATGGATGTAAAAATTATTATGCTGTCTTTTGTAGCATCATATTTCCCTCAAAATTGTTTTCTTTCTGTGATTTATGCTACAGGTAGAAAATAATTTTAATAATCAGCATTATGATGAGCAGTTTCAGACAAACCTTTTGGAATAAAACCCAATATACCACTGGTCAGTGTGCCAAACTAAAACCAGAGTAGTAGGTAAACTTGCATATTAAACACTTTTTCTTTAAATAATGAAACAACACTGGCCATTAAGCATTGCTAACCTTTGGCACCATTTGGCTGTTAATTTTGGATTCTCCCCCAGTCCTTCAGTAGTGAATAGTATTTGTCTAAGAAGCCAAAAATTTGGTCTGGAGTAAAAAACCCATTGACCCTGTAAGTTTGCTTGCAGGAAGTTTTTTCCTCTCCTCTGGGTTTTGAGCATTTCTATTTTCATATGTTGACTTTGTAAATTCAAGAACTTTTTAAACTGTTTTTTTCTGATTCCTTGTTAGACTGTTTAAAATCTTAGCAGAGATTAAAATGTTACTTTATTTAAGTCAGTTTATATTCCCCTAACATTGTTACCAGTTTGAAGGCCCATCACACCTGTTTCTCATAGAGCTATGTGGAGTACCAGTGCATAAAGTTTCTTTACCAGGTTTGTTTTCAGGTTGTGAGAAGTACAAGAGTACCATATCAGTGTGTGTATTTGGTTTGTGTGGCCAGGTTTTGGTAGTGGAGGGGACACTGTGGTTTCTGTGAGAAGCTGCTGAAGCTTCCCTCACATCCGACAGAGCCAATAGCAGTTGGCTCCAGGATGGACCCACCGCTGGCCAAGGCCATGTTCATCAGAGATCATAGTAAAGCCTCTGGCATAACATATTTAAGAAGGAAAAAACATTACTGAACAGATGCGATTGTGGCCAGGAAGAGAGGAATGAGAACATGTAAGGAACAGCTCTGCAGATATCAAGGTCAGTACAGGAGGGGCAGGAGGTGCTCCAGGCACTGGGATTGCCCTGCAGCCCGTGGTGAAGACCATGGTGAGGCAGCTGTGCCCCTGTAGCCCACGGAGAGCCAGGGCGAGCAGAGATCCACCAGGAGCAGGTGGGTGCCCTGAGGAAGGCTGTGAACCTGTGGGAACATGCTCCTGACAGGGACCTGCAGATCTGTGGAGAGAGAAGCCCACGTTAGGGAGTGTTTGACTTGTGATCCCATGGAGAACCCACACTGGAGTAGCCTGTTCCCGAGGGAATGCATCCTGTGTAAAGGGACCCACGCTGCAGTTCATGCAGCACTGTAGCTTATGGGAAGGACTCACACTGGAGAAGTTCATGGAGAACTCTCACTGAGGGGAAGGAGCCCATACCGGAGCAGGGGAAGGATTCCTCTCCCTGAGCAGCGGCAGAAACAACAGGTGATGAAGTGACTGTAAACCCTATTCCCTGTCTGCCTGTGCTGCTGGGGCTAGGAGGCAGAGTCCAGGAAAGAGGGAAGGGTGGGGGGGAAGGTGTTTTTATGGTTTGGTCTTCTTCTTACTATCTTGCTCTGATTTTGGTTGGTTATAAATGCAATTGGTATCTGCAAATTGAGTCTGTTTTGCCTGTAACAGTAATCAATGAGTGATCTCTGCCTGCCCTTAACTCCTCAGCCTTCCGTTATATTTTCTCTCCCTGTCCACTCATGGAGGGGAATGATCATGTGGCTTTGGGGAGTAGCTGGCATCCACCCAGGGTCAAACCACCACAGTATGTAGCGGTGTAGTGAAAGGCTCTGTTTCTTCATACCAAGCTCATGAAATTGCACTGAACAATTCACTACTTCTCTTTCCCCTGTGTTTTGGGGGATTGGAGCAGGAGACATGGCATAAGGCAAAATGATTGACCAATACATCTTGGTTACTTTTCCTGCATTTTGAATTTCCCTCCTTTCCTTCCTGCTTTTCCAGGTATCTCTATATTTGTTAGCCAGCAGCCTCACCTTACAAGCAGACTATTTCTAGCCAAGTACATACATGTTTTAGTCTGCCCCAACAGTGTAATAAATAGGCCATTTCCACTTTGTTCAAGGTTGAAAAAAATAAGGGACATTTGACAAAATATACAGGATTATACTTCTTTTCTCTGTTTAATGCTATTCATTCCAAATCCATTAGTGTATTCCATTATGGCTTATCTACAATGGAATCTTCTCAGAGCAGTCTTGGGTGTATGGAAGTTTCATTGACGTTAAAGCAGATTTCCTAAGCATTTCAAAATGTGCTAATTCCTTTTGCATAGATGTCTCACTTCATAAATAAGAGCTGTTGAGATAATAAGCCTTTTGAGCTGTAATGTAAATATTTTAATACTATTCCTGGTAGCTTTTAGTGAAATTATGTGATCAGTGCTAACAAAATGTGTTATAATTTTTGTGAATCAATAGGAATAATCTTCATAGGCAAATTCACTCTTTTAGAAAGTTGATATTTTAGTTTTCATAGTCTTATCTGTAAAAGAACTAGTGGTTATAATATCGAACATTATTAATTATCATTCTTTTCCTCCCTAATTTTTAACTTACCTTTTCTCCCCAGTAAAAAAAACATGTTATAATCAGTTTGATGTTCTCTGGATCTTCTGAAAAATCATGTACAGAAAAAATGCTTTATTACTTATTTCTCCTTTTGATTTTGTTACATTATTAAATCCTCTCTCCAATCCTCCATTGTATGTTTTAAACACTGTTATGTTCTGCTACCATTTAATTTCACTTTTAAAATCTGAAGAATATTTTGTTTGAAATGGGACTGTAACCTGAAGGTACTATAAATGCAACTTGACTAAAAGGCAAATTACAGTATCTGAATTTTTGTTGTTACACTTTTAATAACACTGGGGATGAAAAGTAAATTAGTTGAAACACTGAACAAAGCATTTCAGGCCTGTCATAGAGTTATGATAGCTGTGATGCTCTAAAGATGATGGAAGCAAAACAAGATTTGTTGGAAGTAGTATTTATTATGTTGAGGATATAGCTGGGGAACACACGAGAAGGCTTTTAGTTGTATAAGCCTGGGTCTGTTCCTGGTCAATTAGTGATTCAAGGGAAACTGCAGATCTTTAAAAAAATGTATGCTGTTTCTCATGCTTCAGCTGTTGATCAAAACCAAGCAAAACTTCAGAAAGCCTCTGTCTCTAGTATATGTGAACACACACAAAACAGACAATTGTTTAGAAATTCTGATATGTGAACAACTCTCCCAATGCCCACAGGCAATGTCATGTTTACATTTAACACATCTATTTATAGAACAGCCAGTAGTTTTGCATTTTCCCAAATTTGACTTCTGGCTTGGAATTTCTGAATACTAACATGTGCTAGATCCAGAGGAGTGCAGTGCATGTAAAAGTAAAAACTGCATCCAGCCTGTTTTTTGAATCTTCATCATCATCTGTGACAGCCATCCTCACAAACTCAACGAAATTCCTGTGGCTTCACTGACTTCTCATTTCTGTGGATGAAAAGAAATAATTGTACAAGTCTGCACTATGACGCAAGGATGCGGAGTGAGACACTCGAGTCATTGAATTCATGTTGTATGTAGCTACACCATATCTCTGCAAAACCTGTTCTGTATTCTTATTTTGGGAAAATAAGTAGCAATTTGTGAGATTTTTTTTCCCCCCAACTAAGTATTTTTGCTGCTTTTTCAGTGAAAATCAGTCATGGATGCAGCTTTCCAAGGTGTCTATAAGTTTGCGGAATTGGTGTGTCATGTATGCGTGATGTAGTGTTTGATAAAGATACACAGTACCATTGGAATTGTTTCAGCTAGTGTTTTTATTCTAGCCAAATGCTGGAAATGCACTTACTTTCTCAAAACATAGGGCGTAATCCCTGTACCTTTCTTTCCCTCTGGTTTTTTGACTAAGGCACAGTTGAGTCCCGAGCTGGTGGCCGTGCTGGTGTCTGCTTGCTCTGCAACACGGTGTGTAAACACCGTGGTGTGAGCATGGTAGGTGGGAAAGCGCCATTAAATACACTAAAACCCCTCCAGCGACCGTGGGGGGATGGTTTCAAGGCGGGCGAAGAGGTGAGCAGAGACGGGCAGAACTAATTTTGCGTTACCCTTTGCGGAAGGGGAAAGTGTAGCAGAGTTGGGGCGGTGTGTGGTCATCGCTGGCCAGCGGAGGAACAGAATCAGCTGAACGCGCCATCCGCACCGCACGCCTGAGCGGGTTCTGAGGGGACAGCTCTGCCGGTGCCCGCGCTAGCGGCCCGCTACCAGCGGCACTTTCAGCGGCGCGGCGGCCGCATTAGAAGACTCGTTCTCTTCCTCCCTCCGTGTCCCCGCTGCTCTCCCTGCGCCTCCCGCGGGTGCCCGGGCCGCGCTGTCCGGCCCCGGGAGCGGCCCCTCAGCCCGGGCCGCGCTCCCCGTCAGGCCCCGCCGCTGGCCCCGCCCCGCCCCGCGCAGCCGCCAGGGGGCGCTGCTCCCGGCGCTCCCGGGGCCGCCAGCGCGGCGCGGCCGCGGCTCTCGAGTTCCGCCGCTCCCGGGGCCGCCGCCGCCCGCCCCCGCCTTCCCCCCGCCGCCCGCCGCCCCGGCCCGTTCCCCCGCCGGGGCCCCTCGGCCCGACCATGGCCACCAGGAAGGCGGGCTCGCGGCTGGAGACGGAGATCGAGCGGTGCCGCTCCGAGTGCCAGTGGGAGCGGATTCCCGAGCTCGTCAAGCAGCTCTCGGCCAAGCTCATCGCGAACGGTGGGGCGCGGGGCGGGCGGCGGCGGGGGCCCGGCAGGTGCAGCCGGGCGGGTTGGCGAGAGGGGCCTGCGGAGCCCGGGGAGGCGGCGGGGCCGCCGGCGGGAGGGGCGGCCCGGCCGGGCGGGAGCGGAGCGGCGCGGAGGGAGGCGGGAGCCGCCCCGGGCCCGGTCCCGGCCGCAGGGGCCGCGCTCATCGCCCGCGGGCGCGGGGCTGGGGCTCCCGGCCGCCCGCGGAGCCCCTTGGAGCCGGGGGCCGCGCTCCGGCCGGCGGCGCGGGCCTGTGCGTTCGCTCCCCGGAGCAGCCCGGCGTTTATCACGAGCGCACATGCTGACAGCGAGCATAAAGCCCGAAATGCCCTTCTGCCTTCTGTGACTGCCAGGGGATCTATGCACATCGTGTCGTATGAAGGCTTCCGTCCTTTCTCGTAATAGCGAACCTCAACAATATAGTGCGGCTTCATTTATTTTGTTGTAACAACGATAAATATTTTGCTTGTTCTCTTCATTCTTATGTTACAAACTTCATGCTTAACTGAAAGGAGTGAAAAGCAGTGCTTCATTCTGAGGCATGGAAGTATGTAATGAACGAGGAAGATACTGGGAAATTTTCTTTGCCGTGGATGCCTTAATTCCGTGTGAGAAAAAACATGAAGATAGTGTATGCCTCTCTGGGCTCACTCATCGGCTTGAGGTGCACCTGGAAGTATTTTCAGAGAGCAGTCAAGTCTGTGAACACAGAACTTGAGGTGAATTCAGAGGTGATAAGTTAACAGAGAGGATGAGGCATAACACTGACATCACTTGAAGTTTGTTGTGAAACCAGTGATAGCTTTGCATGTTCAGATGGGGAAGAAAACTGGATGATTCAGCTCTATAGAAATACAAATGAAAGAGGAAAAGCTTGGCTCAAAGAAGAGAAAAGAATTTAAGAATAAATGGGTAGTAGATAACATTTAGATGTGTTGGCCTTAAGAACAACTGAGTGGCATTCCTGACACTGGTATTATGCTAACTAAAAATAGACATGAGTGAAAAGATGGAAGGTATGTTTAGTTTCAGGACATGCATCGTTGAGTGATAGACTATGAACTAGTTAGAGATCACTTCAAGCACAGGCAAATATGTTTTTGCTATCCAGTTGAGAAGCACGATCCTCATAGTTTCAAGATGTACTTAGGTATTTCAGACAGGCAGGGAGACCTATGCAGGAGATGTTATTGACAGTTTGACTTAAATTTCTCTAACCTGTGTACATTTTACCTAGCTGAAGCATATCAGAGAAGATTATGCAACTGCATAACTTTACACTTCAGTGGTTTTCCTATGAAGGCATCTTCTAGATTCTGTACCAGTCAAAATACAAATTATTGAAGCATTTCCTGATCTTTAAAGCATGGGAAAGTATCATATGCAGATTTTATCTCTTTTTGACAGCACATGAAGGATTAAGTCAATGTGCATGACTTCCAAGGCTGAGAATGTAAATAGGAAATTAGGTGATCATATGGGTCTCTTCTTCTGTATTGGAGTAACACAGGAGGCGAGTAATTTATTTAATGAAATGCCTTCACCTGCTGTTGAGAGTGTTGAAAACTGGAAGTTTGTGTTCTAGATCCAGGTGTACCTAACAGGTTGCAGGCCAAGGTTATCAGCTAGTGAGACTGCCAAGGAGGGGCAGTGCCTCTGTTCCACCCATGAAGAGAGATGTGAACTGAAAGGCACTCTGATGCATATCCCTATTGTTACTTAATCTGAAGCAATTAACTTAAAAGTTCAGTACCTTGAAGTTGACTGCATCCTTCTGTACTGATTGATGTTCAGTTTTGACTTGGGAATGGATAGTAAAAATCTGTTTTTTAGCTGAATGTGTAGCAATATGTCATAGGAATGATTTAAAAGCATGGGGAAGTGGTAAGGGGAAGAGCATCTTCATTCTGACTATGTATTGGTGTGTAGGGAGTTGACTCAACTCTTGAATGTTGGAGCCTTTTTACAGCAGGTATCAACATTGCTAGGAATAGTGTTTATTGCTCTTTGAACACAGATGGGAATAAATCCTTTGGGGAAGCTATTTTGTAATTTCTTCAGTCTTGCACTATTGCAAAAGAATAGACTTATTTTACTAGGATGAAGTTACAGCTCTTTTTTGTAATTGGGGGTTAGACAACTTGATAAAAAGTTTAATGATTCAAATTATTATTTGGGCCGTTTCTCATTAGCAAATTCCCATCTCTTGAAGCTTGCAGCTTAAATAAGATGAAGGAAGAAACAGTAGTGACAGCTCCCAGGACAAAGGTCTGTGTGACTACACAAGGCTATAGTATGTGCTTCTGATGAAATACAGCACTTGAGAGGTGCAGTATTTTGAGTGGACTTGATTATTGTATTGTTTATTGTATTGTTCTGCTGATGGATCCTATCTACTCCCTAACAGAAGTCTGTGTATAAAACCTGGTAGTGGATCAAATATAAATGACAGTTTAGATAGGATTTTGGATGCATAAAATGACCCTAGAACAAATTTCTGTGTCTTATGGATTGCATTTGAAAGGCTTTCTTTAAGAAAAAGAGAGAAAGGGAAATATTGATGAATTTATAACTACTTTTTCTATTCTGTATGTAATAGTCACAATATGGATCACAGAAATTGTGTTTTCTATGTAAAATCAGTGATTCACATTACTTTTCACAATGGATAAATAGATAGATGGATGAAAAAAGGGTCTTTAACCTGACTCAGATTTTGTTAGCCACTTAGCCAGTTTTTATTATATTTTGGTACTTGAGAACCAGGACTCAGCAGCAATTCATGCCATGTAACACAAATCTTGGTTTGAGCTCTTGCTTCATCAGCATTCTGCTAAAAGATTGGGCTAAAACTGTTTTGTGCAGGGTGCTGAGTTAGCCTTGGCTAACACCACATGCCCACCTAGCTGCTCAGTCTCTCCCTTTCCTTAGAGATGTTGGAGCAAAAGGTAGGATAAAATTGTAGCTTCAGGTAAAGACGGGGAGAGCACTTACTGGTTACTGTTCTGGACCAAATAGGCTTGATTTGGAGTAACTGAATTTAATTTGTTGCCAGTTAAAATATAGTGAGATACTAAGACAGAAAGACAGACATGAAAGTAACAGTTTTTCTCTCCCCTTTCCCAGGCTGAACTTCACTTCTGTGCCCTTCCCCATGTAGTGGGGGGTGGGCAAAGGGGGTAATGGTGCAAGATTGTTTCTTTCTGCTGCTCCTTCCTTCCCACGTTTTTCCTCTGCTCGTGTATACGCTCCCCACAGACGTGGTCCTGCTTTGGAACAGGCTCTCCACATTGTACAGTTCCTTCAGGGCTTATCCACCTGGCTTGGGTCCTCCCTGGCAAGTCTCTTGAGTCCCTTTTCTGGCACCGTGGAGCACCTCTGTCCCTCTCCTTCTCTGACCTTGATGTCGTGGGGTTTTTTTGCTGTTTCTCACTCCTTTTGTTCCATTGCACTTTCTGCCCTTTCTTAAATGTGCTTTCCCAGAGGTGGTGTCAGTTGTGCTGAGGGTCTCAGCTGTGTCTGGCTGTGGTACTGTTGGAACCAGCTGGGCCTGGGGCAGGGCAGCTCCTGCCTGGCCTTTTCCCACCGGAGCTACTCCTGCAGCCCCTCCGCTGCCAGCACCTTGCAGGTTATAACCAGTACAGCAAGATTTTCAACAACTGTAGCAGCTGGTAAAGAAATTATGTGCTGCCTTGAAGGTCACAAAGATGTGGTCCTTGGATAGTCTGTAGCTTGTTCAGTGCTGTCCTCAGGTGTTCAGTGTTCACATCCTGAGTATCACCTCTTGAATGGAACTGAGGAAAACCCCAAGTTGTTAGAAATAAAGTCTTAGAGCAGTTTTCACTAATGAAACTTTGTGAGTGTTCCCTATTGGTTTAACTAACTTTAAAAGGTTCCTTCTAAGAAAGTGAACTGAAGAAATTTTCATTGCTGGTTGCATTTTGTCTAACATTGCAAATGAACAGCATGATGGTGAAGCATGGCCGTGACAGTTAGTGGATGCTTTGAGTACATAATTGCTTGCTCACAGAATATTGGAAGAGGTTAAAATACTAAATGCTGAATATCTGAAACTAATCTGAATGTATTTTAAAGTGCTCCTAGAACTGAGAAGCACAATTGAAAGTTCACATTGCAAAGCTGATTGCAAGGCCATCATGTATTTTTGATGAAACAGTAGAGTCTCATAGGTAGTGTCTACAATGGACTTCAGTAGGAAGGTTGTACTTGCTCAGGGCATTTTCAGGATATCAGTATCCTTGTGTTTTCTTTCCTTCCTTTGGAAACAAAATGAGGAAACCTTAGGCTTGTTCAGTAGCCAGCTGTATGGATAAAATAAAGGATCCGTGAATTTCCATGGATGTTTCTGGCCATCCATTGTTGCTGTAATTGGAATGTGACCTTGCTCAAGTTCAGTGACATCTATGTCTCTGTCTGGAAAAGCACTGAGGGGGTGAATTTTTACAGTTTAAATGAGGTAGAATGATGTAGTTCTGTAGAAGCCTCAGTGTGAAATATTGCCTTACTGTGGAGAGAGGATGCATTCCCAGGAAGTTCACAGATCTATATGCTACCAAGAGCATTGTGACATTGCCATGAAAATAGAGCATTACCTACTGGTATCAAGTTTGCCCATGGAAATACGCCAACGTTGTAACATTTTTTTTTTTTCTAGTGAATGTTTTGCTATCCCATTTCTGTTTGATTTGTCTTGTCTGGGTTCTCTTCTCTGACTGTCTTTCCTCTCAACACCTTGTTTCTATAGTCTCTTATTTGATCTATCTCACGTTTAGCCTGGCAGAGTAATGGAACAGAGAGGAGTTAGGAGCAGAGTAGCAAACCCAAAGATTATGAATTATTTTACATATCTAATTTTGTTTGTCACCTTCTATGCTGCTCTCTTTATCTTGATATAAGTAGGACCTAAAAATAGAAATATCTTATCAGTTTTCTTCTGTTTTGCAGCCTTGTGAAATACAAGACCTTAGATGTATGGTTAAAGCTTATCCTCAGAGTAAACAAGAGATTTCTAAACCTCTTAGGGTTCATGCCCTACTTAGAAGGTGTTTACCAAATTTATTTGTTTTATACATACGGTTTGGTAGTGTGATTTGTATATGCAAAGCTTTCCTAAGAAATTGACATCTCTACCAGAAAAGTTTGCAGACCATGTGACATGCCTTTTTGAGTGTCCACAAAAGTAGAAGTGAAGGACTCTCTCCATTTGTTATCTTCTTTGTTTTCCTCCTATTGAATTCACTGCCACATTTACAGAACAAGCTTACTAAGTACTGATATTTTTCTAAATGAAGAGCAAAGGTGATGACAGTACTTAGACGTGTTGTCTTATTTTTGACTGGCAGCTTTGTTTCTTCAGATAGCCAGGGGTGTTAAAACAGTGTAAGTGATGATGTGGATCGTCTGCTTGTGCTCACACTGCATGTTCATCTGGAATAGAAAATACTAGCATGTGATTTCACAAGTAACCAAGCTGGTCTAATGCCTCGCTGCTATTATGTAGAGTAGTTTTTCCTTCCTGCTTTTAATCAAGCTGCTAATTCTCTATGCAGCTTCTATTGGTTATGTTTTCCTGGCCTCTCCCTTGTGTTGATGAACACCAGAGGTGGGAATTACTGTGCTTGGCCAGCAGAAAACTCTGTGCATCTTGTTCTGGGGCCTGCTGTGTCTGCTGGCTTGCCAAGCTCATTTGCCTCCTACATAGGTCTGAGTAGTGTAACAGCTGGTAGAAAATGAACAGTAGTGGCAGCCAGTGGAGGGCAAAGGTGAGGGGAACTGTGAGGAAACATGGAGTTGGTTTTTGTTGAATGAACTAAATATTTTGGATATTTGGGGATTATAACTGCTTGTATTTATAAGGATATTTCTATATATTATGAGTGTAATTATTTTAGGAATTGGATGTCTCATGTAGTTATGTTAGGTTGATTGCACTTTTGCCTTGTTTAAAAGTTGTGAGCAGTGGTAGGCAGATTTATCAGTGAATGGATACTGGTATATAGCTTTATTATAGCTGCTCTAAGTTCCTTTAAACTAACTTTAAAGGTTAGGATTAACTTTTCTATAGGGAAATAAATTCATTAGCATAAACTCAGATGGTTGATACCACTTTTGTTTCGGTTTGATTTGCATGGTAGTAAAGAAGGGGGCAGAAGGTCCTTAACTGTACCAAATATGAGCCATTCTCCTTCCCTACCAAATCTGGGCCATTCCTCCTCCCCACAAATTGGTCTTTTTAAGAATAAAATCTTAGAATTTAATGGTTCAGTTCTTCACCGTTTTCTCGGCACTGAATGGTGTTTAATTTGAGCTGGTAAGGAGTGACTGAAGATAACAACTTTGTAAAAAGCAAAGTGGCAGGATGCTAAGATAAATTGGAGGAAGTAAGCATGTCTGGCTGATATTGTGAGGTAGGTAGTCAGACCTTTAATAATTGGAGAGCCTTTGATCTCTGCTCCAGGCTGTGGAAGGAGATGCTGAATCTGGGTATTTCCCCGGTGTTAGCAAATGTGTGGCAGAATGCATAGTGGCAGTTTTTAGTAGCTGCTCTGATCAGCAATGTTACCAGTTACTCAGGAGTTACTTCAGGAGGTGCTGTGTGAGTTTCTGCAAGTTCTCACCCTACTGATGACCTGTGTGTGATTGGTATGATTTCACTCAGAATTTGTATACATAAACAGAAATCCTTTGCTATGATCTCATCTAGAGTTGTAAACTGTGCTTGTTTAACAGAAAGTGGGTGGGAAATCCCTTTCATTTCTAGAATTTTGAATGCAGCTCACCTGAGACCAATGACTTGGTTTATCTCCATAAAACTTTTGTGTAGGCAACCAAGATATGAAAACACCAGCAGCTTACAGGCCCTCCCATATTTTTAAGCAGTAAATTTTATGAGCAGGTCATAGCTCATCTTTTAAGTGTGCCTTATCTTAACTCAGATTTGCATGGGCCTAGCTTGCAGCTACTCTTCTGTTTTTCTTTTTACTATTTAATTTCAGCCTCTCTACCTTTATGGGAAGAAAATGGTGTGCATTAATCGAGGCTTGAATGGGACTTCATTAGAGCTGAGTTTAAGGAAAGGCAGAGTAGGGACCTGTTGTTTTTAGAACAGCTGGTAGAATAAAAATAAAACAAACAAAAAACAACTCCATAAAAAATGAACCCCACCAAAACACCAACCAACCAAGTTGCCAAAAGGTACTTTCTGTCTTAACACTGGTAATTATGTACCTTGAGGCAATTGTCTCTGAGACTGACAGATGTAGGGTATTACCTTTCAAGAATTTACTTAAGGCTCCCCAGGTGGACCTGGAAAGCTAGGAGGAGGTGATTAGAAATGGTAGAGAACTGCAAGATTTTGCCCTCTGGGGAACAAAGGCTCATTTATGCGCTTTCATCTGATCTTGGGGTCACCCCAAAGAAGAAAAATGTCCCTCTTCTGACCTGGCAATTAATTAGTGATTTTGTTTTTTGTTGAAATTTTCTTTATCTTTTGTGTGAACACAAAAGTTGGATTCCATTGTCATCATCTTTCAAATTTGCACTGTGCTGCAATATAGATGTTTGGTAGAGAATGGACAAGAGCCACTGTCCTTATGGCATGGTTTGGTTTTTGCCTTACATCTAATAGTCGCTGTTATTTTGTTGTTGTTGTTAGTAGAAACAGGAAAACTGTTTTGTCCTTTGAGAAGTAAATCATGGCAAGAAGCAAGATTGGAACGAATTCCTAGCAGTCAGAGCATGTGCTTTTCCTGTTCTCCCAATCATTTTTTGATCTTTATAACATAAACAAAACATAGATGGGAAGAAGCTAAATTTTGATTGTTCTTCCTCAGTGTGGTTGTAGAACTGTTTCCAGTTAAACACTCATAGATGATGGTGGCCCTGTTTCCCACAGTTGTGTTTCCCAGTCTTGGGTATGACACGCATTCTTATTTCTTGGTTTTACATTGCATTTGACTGAATCAGGCAAGTTTTATTCAATTGTAAGCCTATCAATATTCTAGATGGTACATTGTGACTGCCCTGGCTTGTTTATTTACTGTTCTGATGGCCTTAACATTTCAGAAAATTTGGTGAGCTTGAATATTAAAAAAAAATATAGTTGGAAACACTTTTCTGTTCTTAATATGTATCATCATAAAATAAATTTCACTAGTATTGGTACTTTGAAAGTAAATTTGCCTATACATAGAGGGATTGGAAAACCTGTAATGATTTCCTTCAAAGCGAGTTTTGGCTGTTGTGCAGGAAAATTGTGTAGATATTATATAGCTACACAGTAAAAAGTAGCCATGCCCACTGTGTACTTAAGAGGCAGAGACATTAATGACTATATAATTAAAGATATTAGTGAGTAAAATTAAATTTCTCAGCTGACTACTTTCTGCTTCTGGTTTTACATGTGTGACATCTGCATCAGTGTGCAACCTTTCTACCAGTAGTGCCTGTTGGGCTGCACATATTCTCTGGATACTTTTCTGCTATCTCCAGAGACCTGGCTGGACAAGATGCTGGGCAAACTGCTCTGGTTGATCTTGCTTGGAGAGGGGTGTTGGACTAGATGATCTCCAGAGGTCCCTTCCAACATCAACCATCCTCTGATGCTGTGAATTGTTGCTACTAAGGAGCCAGTGATGGAATAATAAGTGACATCTGTATATATGTATATTATTTTTCTTGTTTTTAATGTAAATCTTGTAGAAATCTAAGAATAATTTTAACATTCATTCATACAATTTTTGTAGCTCCTGGTCCAGATTTACTCAGTGCTGAGCACAAAGTTGAATGGGTACTTGGAGACTTGTACTGATACTCCTCTTCAAGCCAGTGTTCTTACTGATACATTGTGAACAAAGCAAATGTCTGCTTTAAGTGCATAGTCAACTTGTTCCTGGGTAAAAAACATGTGCTTCATGCTTCTTCTGACAGATGAATATGAAATCAGTTCTAGATCCAGGATTTCCAGATCTTCCTCTGGAAGACAGCTCGATTTTTAAATGGCCTTCTTAAATAAGTGTTCTGTGGGAGGCTACAAGATTTTTCTTTTTTTCAGCTGTTTTACAGAAATCTCACTCTGAAATCTTTGCTTACTTTATACAGCAATTGGCCCCTTTGGGATCCTTCTTGCTGCATACCACTCCTAGATAAAATTCCTTCGGTGTTTTTTTTTTTGTTTGGTTGGTTGTTTTTGGTTGTTTGTTTTGTTTTGTTTGCATGTTTTTTTTTTATTTTTTTTAAATTTTGGCATTGTGGTATTCCAAAATATTACTGGATGCTTGAGGGGAAAATCATCATAAAATACAGCAACATGCTAGTCCTTCAGGTACTCTGAGCCTTCAGTTTTACCTTTAGAGAGACTAGAGTTTTAGGGATTGAGTAGGAATAGTTTCTTTTCTCAGTCCCAAGCTAGTTTCCCTCTGGGAAGGCTTGAAGCACCACAAGGGAGTTTACAAACAAATCTCAACTTCCTGGAATTCTGGACATCAATGTACAGTCCCTTTGGGATCCTGGAAATCTTATACTTGTCCTCTTTGCCCCTTTTTTTTTTATTTTTTATTTTTTTTTTTCTAATAGTCCTGATTTAAGACTTGAGTTTTATTATTTTTTTTTTTTTTTCGTTTCTGGACTCCAGGACAGAGAAGTTGAAGCAGCAGTGTCTTCTATTCATACAACTCCATGCTTCATCTAATTAATCTCACCTCATTCAGTGTCTTCATTGGAGACTAATGATAACCATGATCTTTAGACTTCAGTGTATTTGGATAGTTGTGCTTTTTAAGAGTCTAAAATAAGTTACCTGAAATATTTAAGATTTTCTTGAAGAGCGGGTGAAATGATACGTCATGTGATATAATATGCTTCTAGATTTATCTGCTTGCTTACAGGGAAAGATTAAAGTTTGTTTGGCCAATCAGATTCTGTAGGTATTTTGCTGTGTATTTCCTATTCCTAAATGCTTCCTATTTAAATTCAGATCCCCAGGGCCTGTGTTTGAGGTTGAGCCTCTTTGCTTAAATCATTGTGGTAGGAGATTTTATCCTAATTATGCACTTTTTTTTCTTGCAGCTGTATAATTCAGAGGAAAGGGAAGTGAAATACTAAAAATGTTTCTTTTAATCTATGCCATGTGGCATTTAAAGAAGAAAGAGTGCTTTTCTCCATATTCTTTCTTGCTATAGATGTTGAGCTGCTGAGGGAGGCTCCATAAATAACATATAACTATTGTTAGCACAGGATGTGTATTCTTGCCAGTGTACCTCAGCAGCATGATATGGATGTTTAATTGCAGAGAAACATCTGGTGCATGGAGACCTGATAACTGGAGCAGGGTTGTTGATAGTTGTTGCCGTAGTTGTGATAGCTGTTGTTATCCAAGAGGTGTGTTTCCTTTATGCCTTCCAAATATTTCCTTCTGAAAAAAGTAATTATCAGACCCTTACAATTTTTTTCTGCATTAAAATTAGGAACACTTGAGAAACCACATATAGAGTAGTCATGATCTAGACAAACTTCAGTGTTTTGCTTTGGTTTTTATCTGAACTACCACAGGAAAAGAAATAACTTTTCCAAAATAGTTATTTGGTAGTCCACAGAACACAAGGTAACAAGCAGGTTCCTTCGTTCTATTGAGATCACATCATCATTCACTGTGAATGCATCTTAGTGTACTCTGGAATTGAAAAATTTTAAAAATCTTTTCTTGGAGTGAAATCTGAAGGCAAGAGAGAGCGCTTCTAATCTGTATTCAGCTGTGCTTTTTTTTGGTAGCTGTATGCAATGTTGCCATTCTTTTCTTTCTCCCTCTCCTTACCCTTACTTTTAGGAGGGAATTTAGAGCGAGATATTCTTCTCACCTAGCCTGCTAACAACCCCGGGTTCTTCAACCAGTGCCTGGAGGTTGTGGTAGCATTCATCAAAAAGATGGCTATTTTCTAGTTTAGCTTGTGTTTCAGTGGATGGTTCAAGATAGACCATGGTTTTAACCTAAGTAAATATTAGTGTTTTAAGTAATCTTCATCATTCTTGACCAAAGATAAAAAAAGACTAGTTCTCTATTTTAATTCTGTTTTTCTGTGAGTAACTGCTTCAGATTCCAATACTGTGGTGAAGAATTTGCTTCAAAAAGCAGATATTAAAAATAAAGTAGCAAAACGATGATCATTATGATATTTTTAGAGACTATTTTACAAAGGCACATCATTGTGTGCTTTTTCCTGTTCCTTATTTATGCTAGCCTGTATTCTTATTTTGAAGATGATTCATATTGATCCATATTGCAAAGAGGGGTAGCCATGTCTACACAAAGCACTTGCCAAGCCATTTTCTCCAAATGTCTCAATTTTCTCTAAGCTGAAATAAAGTGGCTTGCATGAAGTGTCTGTGTTTTTTGTTTTTGCTTTGAATGTTAAGAGAAATGTGTTTTCACCTAAAGCATCTTTGAGTTTGTCTTGAGGTTCCAGGTGCTCAGAGCTGTCTTTGATTGCAGGCAGAGGATATCCTATTAGTCAGGTGGATTAGTTCAGTGATACTGTGACACTGCAGAAACAGGTGAGCAAGTTAGGCTGTTCTTGTCCAAAATGGTTCTGCAAAGCAGTTGTGATGTAAGTCATCAAATACACATTAGATCTGCTAAATAATTGTTGTTGATTAATTCTTCAGCAGAGAAATAGATGAATAAGAGGGAGTCTTTCCTTTAATCAAGAATTTTATACTGAATCATCACTGTGTCAATTTTTTAAAAGTGAGATACTGGTTTTCATGGTACTGAAACTGTTTTTGAACAGTTTTTTATTTTTTTTTTCTGAAACATCTATTTAGACTGGCTGGAGGAACACTAAACTTCATGTTATCAACTTTACACAGTTTAGTTCTGTCTCTGTAAAGTGTCTAACAGAAGAATATCATCTAGGTCATTCATTCTGTGCTGGAAGAAAAACAATTTCTTCTCAAACAGTTCTTAAAATTTTTCAGGATGTCGTAAGGGATAGCTATAACTAATGGAAATCTACCTAGAGCTATGGTTTCATAAATGCTTTCCTCCAGAAATTCCTGTGTAATTGAAATTTTGTTACAAGCACCATTGAATATCATTCTTACAGGCACAGAATAGTTGATATGCATAAAGCCAGCGCTTTGTTAATAAAATACTTGCTCACTAATGGTTTGATTTTAAAATTTGTTGCCAATATCTGTCCCTGATTGACTGACTTAGCAGATGAGTGACTGAGTAAATGAGAAAATTCTGCTTTGCACTGGCTTTTATGCTTTGCAGTCTTTGACCTGTTGTTTTCAAGTGCTGTCATCAGCAGCTGGGTTTTTTTTTGAATTTCAGAAGTGTGCTGGGTGCAGCTTTTCTGGGCAGCCTGGTATTACATTGTACCTTCAGGTCTGAGAAGTGGTGGTAAACTGTAAGACATGGGGAGAGAGATGAGAAATGGACTGTCTTACTGAAGATTTGGGATGGTTGGAGTCTTGAAAAAGGTCTAAGGGAGATCTACAGAGAAGATACGGATGGTGATTACAGACATAATGAGGGACATGTGACTTCAGATAAATAAATTAATCCAGTATCAGTATTCATGTTTGAAACCAGTTTTGTTGGTGAAGTGAGTATCAGAAGTGTATCTTGTCTTGTTCAGAGAGCTACATAATGCTTTGGAATGAAGTGCTACTTTGTGAGGAGGAAAGGGAGAGTACTGACTTGAGGTTAATGTTTTAATTCTTTTTGTCTTAGAACACAGGAGATTTGATTCTACAGTGAATCAGGCAGGGAAAAGATAAACTGAAAAGTAAAACAAAATATCATGTGATAAACCCAAATACTTAATGTTGTGTTTGCTTTGATTAGTTTGTGTTTAAAATTCAGGCAATGCTAGTGAAATAAAATTATTTCTAATACTTCCTGTGTTTGTTATTTTTACAGATGACATGGCAGAGCTTCTTCTTGGGGAGTCCAAACTAGAACAATTTTTGAAGGAAAATACTCTTAAACACAGTAGTAGTCCCTGGGGCCCCCAGCCAAGGCTGACTGAGGTCAGGAAACATCTCACGGCAGCACTTGATAGGGGAAATCTCAAGGTATGTAAGTTGGCCTGAGTAAGAATTAGAAAAGTTGAAATTGACTGAAGCATTGAGGCTTTCCTTAAATTATATTTGCAGGTTCTGATTAATACAAGAGAGCATTTTCTGTCAGAACCTTCTGTTGTCATAACCATTCTGGTCCTTTTACTTAACTATTGTTGTAGCTACTACTACATCAGCTTACCTCTTCTGTACTCAGTGTCCGTCTTTTAAGAGATCAAAAGAAGCTTATTTTGCAGTCATCTGTAACATTTTGTTTTCTGTGGCCTCTGGGAGTATTAATTTCTCTTTTTTTTTTTTCTCTCTCTTCATTCCTCCCATAGTTCTTTTTTTCAAGGCATTTATTCTGTCCTGATACTTTGAAATTGTGTGAATTAAGTATGTAGGCTGTGGAACATATACCATTAAGGTTTGATGCTATGTAATTTTCAACTGTGCTTGTGGTGTTAGAAAAAAGTCATTGGAGGAGTTGTAATGATAGGCTGCCTTTAAATAGTTTTATCACCTGGCAAAGCTGGTTTCCAACTGAGAGGTATTTCTGGTGCACATGTAAATACCCATCTGAATATCTAAAATGACTGGTAATGCTTTTCAGTAGCTTGCTGAAATGAGATTTAGTGAATTCCCCCCTACTTCAAGCTTCTCAAACATTACACAAGACAGGATTTTGTTCATTTGTTGTGCTGTTAGAAGAAATATTCTGGGGGTGACAGGAAACATACCTAATAATTATCAGAAAGAATTAGGTATATTTTCTCAGGGAAAACCCTTTCTTATTTCTCTTCACTTCTAGCCAGAATTCCTACAAGAGGCTAACCTAATAATGGCCAAATTAAACTATGTGGAAGGTGATTACAAAGAAGCTCTGAACACATATGCCAGAGTTGGTGTTGATGACTTGCAGCTGACTGCAGTGCCACCATATCGGCTACGGATGATTGCTGAAGCATATTCTACAAAAGGTAAGATTGCTCTTTCCAGTATCATAGTGTGGAAATAGTTTTTTAGAAGTTAGTTTACATCTTGTCCAAAGATGAAGAATTTTTTAGTCTGAATGTCATGTACACAGTAGTGGAGTGCCATATTTGTAGATAAAATAAGAGGATGGTTTGGGTCCTTCAAATTATTCCAAGTATGTGATAGGTTGACAAGACTTTTACCTCAATTATATTCTAACTGTGCTGTCACCTGATCAAATTTTTTCAGTGTGTCTATTTAAAAGTCCTTTCATATATAAATGTCACAGTAACTGCCTAGTTACTGAAAGTATTATCACTGTTGCTGAAAAATGCAGTGTAGTTGTGTGGTGGCTGTGGGCAAAATGGAGATCACTTTGATTCACAGTGATGCCTTTTACTGAATGTTAAAATGCTCAGCCTAAGCTAGGTTGCATAGCTAAATTGCCATTCAGTTGAGAAGAGTATTAATAACATGATAACTGACTTAAAGCAGTACATCACTTGTGCACTTTTATTTTTGAATTTTTGTAATATGAATATAGTTTTTTTAAAAAAAAAAAACAGGAAGTGAATGCAATTAAAAAACATTTTCTTTACTACTCTAGTGTAGTGAAAATTGTAATGCTGGCCTCGTGTCTTAAGGTGGCAGTGCCACTTCAGTTAAGAAAACTGTAATAGATTTAGGGCTGGTCAGTTTATTGGGGAAAATGGCAGTTTTTATGCCAGGGGTTTATTGGAATTTACTGAGTGAAGTGTTTGCTTTGGTCTGCTGTGTTTAAGCATGGGTTTGGATGCATATGTACTTTTTGTTATGGCAAAAGAAGTATCAAAGGCAGCAAAAATTTTGTGAGAGACTTCTATAGCTGTGACTGACAATTGATCAAGGATTGTTTCTAATATTAGTCTTGGAAGAGGGTGACTGTTTTCCGCCAACACAGTCCTTCAGTAAATGTTAGACAAGCATGAATCATGTCCTATAGAGATGTCAAGGAAGTAAGGGGACTAACTGTTAGCAGAGACAAAAGGATGCTCCATAAATCTGGTCACTATTTAGATTAAAGTGGGAAGTGGGAGTATAGGGGAATTTTTGTATATGATGTATATCTGCTCAGTTTTCTCAAACAGTGTCTCTGTGGGCTTTAGTGCTGTGTCTGCTTTGGGTACACTTCCACTCAGGTTTGTGGATTTTGGCAGTTCTTTTTGTTTTTTAAATCTATGAGGATGTCTGTTGAATTTGTCATGTTCTTTCCATGGACTTGATCAACTTTAAGAACCTAAATTTGCTTTCATCTCCAAGGAATTTAATTGAATCTTTTCCCAGAGCTCAGCTCTTCTGGCTCTGTTTCATTTGGCCTCATAAGGATATAAACCAGTTGAAACTGTAGTGGCATAAATTTTGCACATAAAATCAGTATTATGAATTTTACTTTCTTCAAATGTATTGTATTAGAAAATAGAAAAAAATAGATACCTTTTCTAGTCTGGAATGTTTTGGAGGTTCAGAATTAAAAAAAAAGGAGAGAACAGAAACCTAGTATATTTTCTGTTTAGATGTATGGGGTTTTTTTCATGTGTTTTCAACTTTTATTCTTAAAACATTGAAATCTGTCATATGAGACCTGATTTGTCTTGATGGAACTCCATTACTTTTGTCAATTCTGTTGGGTGACTGGCTACCTGTTTACCTGAGCAAACTATTGGCATGTTTTTTTGTTCATGTTCAGGAACATCATTTTTTGCTATTGTATTTCCAGTTTGAATGACATTTTAAGATGGTTTGGGTTGGAAGGGACCTTAAAGATCATCTCATTCAAAGGGCCTTCTATGAGCAGGGACACCTTCCTTCCACTAGACCAGGTTGCTCAAAGCCCTATCCAACCTGACTGCGAACACTCCCAGGGATGAGGCACCCACAGCTTCTCTGGACAGTCTGTTTCAGTGCCTCACCATCCTCACAGTAGACAATTTCTTCCTGATAGCTATTCTAAACCTCCCCCCTTTCTGTTTAAAATCCTTATCCTTTGTCCTACCCCTATGTGTTCTTGTAAAATGTCTCTCTCCAGCTTTCTTGAAGGCTCATTTAGGTACTGGAGGATGATTTAAGGTCTGCCTAGAGCCTTCTCTTCTGCAGGCTGAGCAATCCCAACCCTCTCAGAAGATTAAAAAAAATTAATTTTCTTTCTTCTCATGGTAGAGGAGTGCAAGAGTATAGTCTTCTGTGTGTTCTAGAATGAAGTGGTAATCACAGAGCAGTCTTAAATTTTTCTATTCAAAGTCTGGACAGGTTTAGAGCAGTTGACATCTAAATAGCATATGTTTCTGCCCAGTAGTATACATTTAATTCTCGCTCTCTTCCCCGTTTCTGGTTGTTGCTTTTCTTTCTCCTTTTAAGAGTGACTATAAACTTTACAGTCTGAATTCAGAGTTCTTCAGAGGTAACTGAGTCTTGTGTTACCCAACTAAATACAAGTTATTCTCCCAGAGAGTTTGTGCTTCACTGGGATTTACATTTCTGCTTGTATGTTCAGGGATAAGTGGATTATATAAAGTTAGAACTCTTCAAAGTATTTAGATTTTATTTCTTTGGCAGTTGTAGCACCATGTTATTAAGCAGTGAAAGACTGTCCATGCCTGTTTGCAAGCAGGGGCCAGCTGCACCATTTAATGCTGTACCATGCAGAGGCAGTGAAAGATACCTGCTGAAATTTCCCCATTTCAATCCAGTTCCAGTGGATTTGCAGTCTTGTATAATATTGTATAGTGGTCAAATACTGATGTTCTTCCCATTGAGAAAGGCAGAGAGCAGATAATAAATGGTAGTTTTTTATTACTTTAATATTTTTTCATTATTTAAGGTGGGACCACCTCCATGTACTTAGCTTTTCACTGTGAGGCTTCATTCTGTAACCTCAGAGGTCATAGTTGGTGAGAGGGATGCATGTTTTTTCTTCTACAGTTGTTACAGGGTACATATATGAGCATGTTGCATGGTAACCATAGACAGTTCCACAGCTCACAACAAGCCCTTGGAAATGACCTGCTTTCCAGATGGCTCATCTTACTCCTGCACATGGAACATACAAAGTATGTCTCTCTGTTCCTCACAACAAAGGAAGGTTCTGTGTGTGTATGGATGCAACAGAGTACAAAATGGATTCAGGGTCAGCTTCAAGCTAAATTTTGCTGGAGTTTTACCTACTGACAGCTGAAACGAGGGGAAAGAGGAACAGCAGTAGTGACAATGGTGGGGAGAAAAGATGGAATTCAAATGTGGAAGGGACAACTAGAGAACTAAGCCATCTACTGCCTGTGGTACACTCATGAAGGGGGTCCTCACATTTTTATTACATAAATGAGTTAAATGCTTATATATGTATCTTTAAAAGAATGCTTTTAATTCTTTATGCTTACAGATTTAGGTGAGGACAGCATATTTAGAAGACCATAAATGAGAAGAGGCATAATATGGAATGATAGTAAGCCAAGGATTCAGAGACTCTCAAACCCAGCAAGGAAGATTCAATGATTGTTATTATTTTCTTGGAAATATCTAGTTAGTGGAATGCTGCTTCAGCTCTTCCGAATAAAGTTTCTTGCTAGATTTGTCAAAATGCAGCATTATAAAATTTCAACAAAATTTTAAGAAAATCATATCAACTTACCTTTTGAAGTATTTTCTATTTCCATTACATGTGGCTCTTTGCCAGCCTCTGGTGTATGGGGAATCATAGGCACTCAGTGCCCAAGAAGTGCTGGAAAAGTGGTTCCTTTCTGTTGCTCCTCCTAGGGAAAGTGTGCAAAATTGTTAGTGTGGTGATAAAGGCATCACTGTATTTTATCAGACTGAATAGTTGATAAGTTGTTTGGTTTTAATTTTTTTCCTGGCTTCTGACAACAAAACTTCTTGTAGTGATGTCTTGTGCTTTATCCTGACTTGAAGAAGAGGTAAAGGATGAGCTGATGAAAAGGTATCTGCTGCTGTGTCCATTAAAACAAAAGGGAGCTGAATAACCGTGTGAATGCATGAGGCAAAGCCTCAGAAACTCGGCAATAATTCAAATATTTTCCTGCCTTTCTTCACCTTTCTTCAAATTCACATGTTAAAAACAGAGTTGTAGAAGAAGATTACTTTCTTTTATGTAGTTAACTTCATGGACTAGCATACCTTTTTGACCTTACATTGATATTTTTGTGTGTATGCCCATAGAATGTAGTTCTGATTACACTGAGTGTTTTTTTTTAAGGAAGGAGCTAATTTCAGTGCTGTGGCTTCTGAGAAATGATTCTGTATGCATATGTAGAAGGTGTTGTGTGGGATAGAGTGCTAATAAAAACATAGTTTTTGTATTAAATGCATAATTTTTAAAATACAAAGACTTACTTGAAGACATACAGTGGGGCATTTGTAAAATATAAAACATTAATTGAGAAGATAGAGTTTTTCAAATCAGTGGCACACTTAATATTTGCAAAAACATGAGAATACTTATTTGGATCTGTTGGTTAGCTTTTCCCCCATCTGCTTGTAAATTAATTTGACACATAAGCAGAGGAGAAACATCCAATAGCAAAATGCATATGGTTGAAGTTGCCAGCTTGCTTCAAGAGGGTGTGATGAGGGAGAGAAAAATAGGTGCAAAAGAATGACATTTCTGAGGAGACAGGCAGGTTTGCATGACTATTGTGGCAGTGTGTTAGCCAGAGAGCAGATGTATGAAATTGCTGGAGCTGGCTCCCTGAAGCTGTTGCCTGTTGGTCACAGGAGCATGTCATACCTTTAATACGAAATTTTAAGGAGCAGTACAGAAAAAAGTGGATTTTTTTTTTGTTCTGCCACAAATATAACTTGGATGCCAATACCAGTTATTAGAGATGTCTTATGTGGATTGTGCAAAGCTAAGAAATGAGGCTGGGCAGGAGGAGGGAAGAAAAACAGACTTGAGATTGTGGTGACAAGTCTTGGCTCAGAGTAAAATGTAGAGGTGTTTTGCACATTTCTGGTTGTATTAAATACTTGGTATTTAAGTATCCTCATAGGAAGGATTATTTTCTGATAGGTAGAGAAGGTTCCCTTGTTCAAAAGGTTAAATTTGTCTTTTTAAGGATCTATTTGTTTACTTTCTTCACTAGATCAGTTTAATTGGCAGTGCTCAGTTCTGAGATTGAGGAGGATCTTTAACTCATGAAGAATTGAAACAAGACAAGTTATGAATCCATGAAGAAATAAAGAGTATGTCTTTTTCTTTTCATGTTAAGCTTGTGTTACTAGCTCCAACTTTTCCTACTTCCTTCTCTTTCAAGGCCAATCAGGAAAAAAAATTGTGCTGTTGCCATACAGAAACATGTATTTATAATCCACTTTAATATTGGCTGAAGCTAATAATCCCCTTGGGTTGTGGCCTCTGGAAACAGAACAATTAAGTTTCTGCAAGTTTTCAGCAGTATATGAATGAGGTAATGTACAGGAAAGCATTATTCAAATACTGTGCAGGCAGTATCTCCTATGTTTCTAAGCAATTTTGTTTGCTTATGGAAGCAGAGATGAAATGCATGCACAGTGGTATATTGAGATGTTATTTTGGGGAGCAAACTTGTCAGGCACTCTGAAATAGTAAGTATTTATTTAACTAGGAAATAAGCTTATTGAAATTTTATGTAACATAATTCTAATACTGCTGCCTAAGTCAAAAGACATAATTGAAAAAACAAATTTATAATATTTGGCATTACAGATTAGCGACCCTTTCTAAAAATGCTTATAGAGGAGCATAGCGATTAACAGGTCTGACATTTCTTAGTCTGCAACTTTGTAAACTTGATTTTAGTATAGGAAATGTGTTTATAATTAACACAGTGTATAGATTCATAGACTACTTCAGGTGTCTCTCAAGATGACTGTGTTGCGTTACAGTAATAAATTCTTGTTAAGTGTGCGAGAGATGTTTTATAAGTTAGATTGTGACATTACAGAATTTTAGCCTTATTGTTGCAGGTCATTTTACATCTTTATTGCCTACATCTTTGTATGAATAACTGTGCTTACATTTAGATGATGTATGTTGAGAAAGGTGAGGCTGTCTTTAGTGCTGCTGATCCATATTCAAATTTAATGTTGCATTTACCAAGTTAAATGATTGGCTATTAATTAGTTCTGTTTACAGAAACATGGAAATACTCATTAGGTTCAGTGGCAGTGTCAGGTGCATGTGGATTTGTTTTTTTTGCTACTTTGCACTTACAAAAAGATGCTGCACTTAATCATATGCAATTGTAATTGTATCTTGTGCACTTGTAGCCTATGTCAGCAGACACCAAGCATCTCTTCATGGAAGAATGCTAAATGAAAGCTGGTTTAGTAATTAAGCTGGGGATCTCTAGCCTCATTAGGCAATGGGTCAAGAACTCAGGTCTCCCCTCCTGCCCCTTGTCTTGCTGTGCAAATGTTGCAGATTGTCAGTGAGCATTTTGCAGACCATGGCTAGGAGGCCTGTGCCATAGAGAGTTCAAATTTTCTCCATTAAAACTTTTCTTTCCCCCGACTACATTTATGACATCTGCCCTGCTGGAGCAGGGACTGAGAGGAACCCAGGCATTTGTCCTACTTTCCTCAGTATTGCTTTTAGCTCTCTTATTTGAAAGCTAAACTGTGAATGAGAATACTATGTTTCTTATTAAAATAGAATTTTTTAGGACTTCAGCAATTTGGTAGTATCTTGTTCTTAGTTTCTTCCAAATCTTTAGAATTTCTTCAGAATCCTTCCTTTGGCAGAGTGAAGAGAGATTAAAAATGTTGGGGTCCAATTTAAAAGTAGTGATTCTGGCCTTCTGTTCTCATGCTACAGGAAGAATGGTATCACAGTGGAGTTTTGTCTTCTTTCCTTAGAGGTCCTTGTAGGAGCAATCCTGACGCTTTACAGCAGAACAGTGTAAATTCCATAGTTAAACAATTTCCTTTCCACTGAGCAAATAGCTTCCTCGATGCCCTTTCCATATACTGGTGTGCAGCATTTCTACTTCTGGGGAGCGTTCAGCAGAAATATGTTCACTCACTCCAGGATGTGCAACAATAACCAGTCCTTTTTCCAGCTTTTATCTTTAGTTTGAACTTTTTCAGCCCTGCCACAAGATGTTGGCCTGTTAAAGGGCTATACAGCAGCAAGAATTGGCTGGCACATGGTTATTAAGAAACAAAAGTGTGTGTGAAAAAATACCGATCTGTTCTATTTAAAAGATATTGTAAAAGTCTTTCTTAAGAAAATACAAAGATTGGAATGCATAACATTTAGAGGAAAAGTGTTACCAATTGTTTCTCAACAGCTGTCTCAGATGATGTTAAAAAAAAAATCCCAAAATATTGTTATGATTTTATTGACTGCTAGGTGTTCAATTCAGAAAAAGAGGTATTTCTGGGTTTTCTCCCTTTTTAACTCTGAGAAACTTCAAGACACTTACAAGCACTAGCATAACAATGGCATTAGAAAAGCTGTAGTAATTAAATGACATTGCAGTTTAAGCATGTGTGATATAATGTTCTGTTCTGCCTGAAAAGTTGTGCTTATGATACACTGGGTTTAGTCTAGAATGGAATTTAATGCTCTGTAAGTAGTCTGTGTTTAAAAGAATGGGTAGCCAGAGGACCTTCCCTTAAAATCTAGCTCAGAAGGGAATATTGGCCTTTTTCTTGGTGCCTTTTCTGGAAAGCATGTGTGTGAAACTAGCCATAAAATAGGAGACCTTGGATTCTGACAGTTGTTGGAGACCTTTTCCCTTGAGTCTTGGCGTAATGGGATGGGCAGTACAAGGTACTTTAAAAATCAGAGAAATTATTTTTGTTTCCCTAAATGGTCTAAACCAATAGGCAATCCCTACAGTGTATCTGGAGTAACTGTAAAAGATAGTTTATTATAAATATATCTGCTTAGACTTTATTTTGTTTCTCTTTATAATAATTACTTTGCAAATATCACTAGGGAATTGAAGACAAAAAACCCCAATGCTTTGCCTTCTAAAAAAATCTCTAAAAAAATTCTCTGCAAGCAAGAAAAATCTTTGATTGAGGACTTAATTAGTCCTTCCCTTCAGTGAGATAAGCAGTGTATGTTCTGAGTTCAGAAATAAACTGTGGGAGTTTCTTGATAGCAATAACAATATGCTAAACATGAAGTTTCTTTTGAAGGAGGTGGAAGGGGACTTCTTGTGTGCAGCATTTGGAACACTTGCCATGTCATATATCAACACTTTGCCTATAGGGAAGCCAAAGTGCTGTATACTCAAACTGACTTGGGGTTTGCATGTCTATGTAAGGAAAACAGGAAGCAAACCCAGAAATCTTTATGTATTGATGCAATTCTCTCTTGAAAAAGCGTGTTTATTGACTTAAGTATAAAATAGTAGTTTGTTGTTTTTCCTCTGTCCTTTGATTTGCCTGCTGGAAACAGTAGATGAACAATGGGGTCCATTATTATTTGTGGTCTCTAAAATATACACAGACAAGGTACTGGCTGGAATAATGGATAATCCTCAGATAATCAATGCTATAAGTGTGTAAGGCCTTACCCTTGTGGTTTTGTTGGTGGGCTTTTTTATTTTTTTTTTTTTTAATCGTCTCAGTAATGGTCTGTGTGGTAAGAGCACTTGGTCAAGATCTGAACTGTGCTGTGGATTCACTTTCGACTTTAGAGTAACTTTTGGTTTACTCTGTATGGTGAAATGGGAATGTGGCTTAATTGGTTTTCCTACAGAACTGAAGTCTGGGGATTTTTTTGACACTAAAATGGGTGATGAACTACTTGTGTGGGGACTTGTTAAAAATAGTCTGTTACTTGTTCTTGCTGAGGCATCCTCTTTTTTTGGGTAGTGGTCAGTTTCTGCAAATGTGGTGGTAAGGCAGCCTGGTCTTCTATTTGTAAAAGGTGTTTACTTGGGGTAACCTCGGCCACTGGTTTGAGACTATAGACACAAGACTGGCCCTTATTCTAAGCGATAAAACTATTTCCTGTTTGCTTTCTGAATATTTTACAAAATTTGGGTAACTTTTTGAAAATTTAAGGAAAACCTTTGCAAGTTACCATGTAATTAAAATATCAGGAATATTCTTTTGTTGTCCAAATGCTGTTTGTTGTTCTTCTGCTCTTTGGACAAGCAATTTTAGAGTTACCTTGCAAAACATGTAAACTTAATTAGTATGGACCCGTATTTGTTTCACTGCTTCTCACTTTCTTTTCCCTCAGGAGTCATCTTGCTTGATATCAGGACTAGATATGTATAAGTGCCTTCCCAAATTAAAACTGACCCAGTTTGTTGGAAGCTTTTATCTGAGGATGATTTTAACTGAACGGGCTTAAACTTAAATGCCTTGAATATCAAGTCAACTTGTCATATCAGTTGTCATGACACAAAGCAGTATAAAACAAAATAATCAAAAGTTAAATAAAGCAATAGCTGTGGCCTTTACAACAGATGCAGTAACATTTTATAGCAATAACCTATACTTTATTTCCAAATATCTCTAAGCAGTGTATAAACAGTTAAAGAAATGCCTACTCTTTTGGGGGAGAATGGCAGATTCCTGCCTTGCAGGTGTAGGAGGAATCACAAAGGGGAGAACTGACTTGTCTGATTCTATGACAAGCCTTCAGCAGATAATTTAGGGTGATATGTATTTTTTTGAACTTGGTGTGTTTCTCTATTCTATATGTTACCATTTGCTTGTTCTTGTTTTTGAGGACCGAATATAAGGATCCCTGTTTTAATGAATTTCTTATCATCTCTCAGTATTCTTATGAGGAATTGGGCAGTATACAATGTAACTGTTATCGCTGTGTATATCTATTTAAAATTAAGTAGTACTATTATATACTTTAATACATTATTATTTCATCTGTATTTAAGGAAAAAAGTAAATAAGTAGTCTGGTGGCTTCTTTTAATGAAATCATAATTTTGAAAAGCATAATTTATTAAAGGTTTCTTCTCTAGTGGATATGTTTTCATTTTGAATACAGCACAAAATTGCATTTTTTTACTAGTGTCATCAAAACAAATACAGCATGCAACACATTCTTTTAATTGGCCATTTCAGAACAGATCTCCACATAAACTTCCTTCTCCAAAGCATCACATGCTTAAAATATATGTAATTTCCTGGCTTTAATAAGCATACCAGAAACAAAAGTGAATACTAGTTATATAGTAGTGTTTCTGTTTCTCAAAGAAGTAGTATTTTGTATTTCATCAAAGAACACTAAAAATTTAGTACGTCTCTGCTGCATTACTTAAAATTTCTGGCTGAACACTGAGGTGTTTGCTTATCATAATGAAAATTCTCAGCTAAAGGAAGAAAATGTCCTTATAGTGAGATTTTCAGATTTAAATATTATAGTTATGGCCATAAACTGTAAAAATAGAAAGAATAAATCTGAGTCAGATCTATAAATAGTCAGTTGAGTAATATGCTTCATGTAGGAGATGGTTACTCAGGGGCATTGGATGTTCATAATATGGGAGGCAAGGAATGGGGAGGAGTGATCCACACACAAATTACCTGGTGCTTTCAGTCATTTGATGTGTTTATTGCAGTGCATTTATTGTATTCTTTAGTCACCTTTGAGTTTGAAGGTGTTTGCATAGGACACTGCAAATTTTCTATCCAGGATCAACCTTACATTTAGATCTTCTTTTCAGAGGGTCTCTTCAAACCTACCATAGTATGAGGAGACATGACTTTTTTTCTGTAGTTGAGCCTTTCTGCTCTGGGGTCTGGTACTTATTGGCGCTAAAATATTTCTTGGATGTTTGTGATTTGATTGAAAAATTGAAAAAAATTAGGTTAGTTGGTTGCTCTAGACTATTTGCAAATATAGTTAACTTTTAGAGGTATGCTAGGTGAAAAGTCTGACATGTCAGAAATACCCAGGGTCTATTGTACTCAGGTTTAGTGGGTTTTTAAGAGACAGACACTTTGTGTGTTTTCTGCTCTTTAGGAATGCGTGGTTTCTTTGAAAAGTATATTGGATGTTACTTTGTCTTTAGCATGGGTCTTAGTACTGGATTCAGGATTTTGTGTTGACTGGATGTATAGCATATAAAGCTGTAAGATACCTGTTATTTGTACTGGCAAAAGGGTGGATTGGAGGGTAAAGGTGACCAACAAACTGTGATACAGACTTAAGGCATCCTCTCAAGCCAAAAATCTGGCTTGATTTTTTTAAATACGTATAAGCTACACTTTTACAGAGATTGAAACATAATAGATAACTGAAATAATGTGGAGGCCACAGATATTTCACAGTTCTGAGTTTAACAATAAATAAACTCCAGGCTATGTAGCTGTGTCTTCCCACGTTTTTTTTTGGTTTTTTTTTTTTTTTTTTTTGTAATTGTAATGAAACATACTGTATTGATTGAGAGAAATCCTTTGATAAACTGTTCTCCAAATTGGATTTGTACTGTTTGGCATTCTGCAGATATATGCCCAATATATAACTGTGTTTTGTTGTTTTTTGGTTTTAGTTTCTCCAGCAATGGATTCTCAAAACTTTCAACAATGACTAGAGAATACAGTAATTTAAATTGGATTATACTAATGTGGGAGCAGTTGAAGGCACTTTAGGACTAGCATTTACTGCTGATAAACTGGAATAAAGACCCAAAATAAATCTCTTAACATGTGGAAAGTACTACCTCAAATTAATTATTCAAATAAATATAAGATGAAATAGTTGGCTGGAAGGATATGAGCTGGTAGTCTGTTGCAGATCATAAATGAAAGATTATTTTTATTAATATATAAGGGAAGACACCAAAGTTTTCTGATTTTTAATACTTTTTTTAAGTATCCCTTGTGAAAACCAAGAAGTCTTTAATCTTCTCTGCTCAGTGCTGTTGAGGCCTCTAAGTGAAGCCATGTATCCCATTTTGGCACAGTGAGTTAAGGTGGAGGTAACCAGTTGGAGAGTGTCCCGAGGAGATAAAAATGATTAGTTGTCAAGGAAGCATTGAAGATAAATTGATGAGAATTGACTTTTTTGTTGCGAGCATGTCTCTCTCTCTAGATGAATCAAAGAATATTCTGAGTTGGGAGGGACCCAGAAGGCTCATAGAGTCCAACTTGTACATGAATGGCCCATAGGATGATTCAGCTCATGACCTTGGCATTATCGGCACCGTGCTCTAACTTGAAGAGTTTTGTGAAGAACAGAATAACCTCTCTGTGAGGATGAATCAAAGTAATTAATCTAGAGAGTGATATTTAAGAACTAGGAGAAGGTATTATTTGTGAGAATAGTTGAGCTCTATGGTAATTTGCATATGAAGGCCAGGGCATCCCTGTTGTCAGAAGCTTTTAACAACAGGTTAGACAAGTTAGACAAGGGTTGGTTGATTCCTGCATCAGATAAATGGATTTAGAGGTCCTTTCCAGCACTTTAATTATGTTGAGAATAACTGCAATAGAAGTGACATGTGTAGGGGTTAGTATTGATTGCTAAGAGTTGTTGGATTTTTATTTGAGACAAGTGGAGATTTTTTTTTTTTTTTTGCTTCAAAGCACCACTTAATGTATTTGTTGGATAAGTCCGGAGCAGAAGACTTACATGGTCTTGATGAGAGTGAACTACCTCTTCTAAATTTAAATACAAAAATTACACTTCCTAACACATTGTTTATTTTAAAAGTATTTTTTTTTTCATAGATGCTTTTCATAGATGAGTGCCTTTTGTCACTGTACCTTGGTTTCTGTGATCATTCTGGAAAAGTGAAGACATAGCAGTGTAAAACTGGTACAGAAAGACACTGTGTATTTTTTATGGTAGGTTGTCATAATGTCTTTTACATCAAAATTGCTGCTTCTGGATTTATATTATTAAGGAGGAGCAATTGTTATTTATATATTTATTCGTGTCTGTTTCAGGGGACCATACCTTCATTTCCTTTGTTTCTTCTCCTGACCAAAGGGGCTTAACCTGGACTATGTTTTAGGTCTTGATATTACATGACATTAGTTTTTAATGCCTCGTTTGAATTTTTTTTGCCTCCCAAGGTCTCTGTCTTGAGAAGCTGCCAATATCTTCTTCAGCGAGCAATCTCCATGTGGACCGTGAACAAGAAATTGTTACATGCTATGAGAAGGCTGGGGATATTGCTCTCCTGTACCTTCAGGAGATAGAAAGGGTAAGCTGGGGTGATTTTCTAAATTGAAGATTTGAAGATTGATATAAATGCCTTTTTAAAAGAAATATTTCTAGGATTTATGCACTATTGTTTTTTATTTAGACTTTGAGGTGCATTTGGGCAAAATACAATACACCTGGGGCTCTGTTCTTTGGCTTGTGAATGTTGTTAGAGTGAAGTGAGCTGGCAATATCCATCTGATCCTCTTTTTCAGACCTATTGCTTGCAAGCCTCAGGTCTGTCCCTTGACAACTGTCTTTGAAGGAGTTCTAAGACACAGTTAGGGTCATGAAAAACAGAAGAAAGGGGAAAGAAAACTGATGTGATAGGGGAAAAGTAATTCACACTTGTTAAAATGCATACAGGTTTTTTTTTCTGAGGGTTTTTGCTGTTTTATTATTGTCTTGTAGTGGCTGGTGCCGCTATGTGCACTGAAAGCTGATTACATTTTGACAGCATTTTTTAATGCTGATGTAATACAATTATTTCTAAATTGTTTTTTGGAAATCACTCTGGAGATAGCATTTAATCTTCCTACTGCTTTCTTCAGTAGTCTTTTCTAACTTAACAGGAGTTTTAGATTTTTGAATACCATCGTCTTCTACTACTGAATAAGGTTGCAAATATGCTTTTTAATATTCTTCTCTTTCATATACCATTCTTCACAAAAAATTCTGAAAAAGTATTATAAAATTTTGCTTAGCAGTATATCTCTAAGGGTATAGCCAAGAACAAAAATGTTTATATGTGGGTGGCAATGGAGGTAAAGCTAGAAATGGTCCACTAGCCACCACCTACAAATGGCAGAGATTTCTCCAATATTATCTATTAGCTTCCAGGTAAGAGTACGCAACCTTGATTTTTAAGGTTTCCCCCCCCCTTAATACACTTCCCTCCCTCTCCCTTTTCTTTTGTTCTCTTAGGTAATTAATGCCAACATACAAAACAGAAGCCCTAAGCCAGGGCCCACTGCACATGAACAAGAGCTTGGTTTCTTCCTGGAAACAGGACTTCAAAGAGCACATGTTTTATATTTCAAGAATGGGTGAGATTTGAGTCTTCTTTTACTATGTTTGCTTTTTTGTTTAGGTTTTGTATTTGTGATTTAACTGGGCATCATTTTTAGAAATTGTGGATTCTGTAATTGTGAGGTCTCTTATTAATAAAGTAGTAACATTTTTATTAAAATAGTAAGGCTGCTCATATTGTATTTGTTTACAAATTGGAAAATTGTTTAGTCAAAGTATAGTAAGCAGAAAGCATTTTAGAGTTTTGCTTACTAAATGTAAGAACTTAAAGTACCTTAAACTTTAACAATTTAAAATTTACTTTGTTATCAAACAGTGTTAAAAAAGTGATAGTCGACATATTGAAACTCTTGATTTTTATAATTTTGATTTTGTAATTTTTTTCCAAATCTCTTCAGTTATCACTTATTTTAACATTATGCTGCAGGATAAATGTGCATGAAGATCAACAGTATGTATACAAGTATACAATCTTTATTGTACCTGCTCTGTAGATCCCTTTAGATTCTGCATGGGACTCCCTTTATAATTTATTTTAATAAGGCTTTGCTTAAAAGCCTAAAAATAAATTCAGTTATGACACAGAATGAGAAAAAGAATACAACTTTCCATTTTTAAGAACTTTAAAACTCGGCACAAATGGGTTTTAAGTACATTTCTGACATTTGTTGAAATCACATAGTTTAAAAACTTGTTTCTGGGACTTCTATTTCATTAGGAAAATGTGATTTTATTGAAATACTGAAACTCTTGATAGGACAACTGTTTTTGTACCAAAAATATTGCTTATTCTTTCAAATACATAAAGTGGAGATGAAGGAAATAATGCAGTGTCTGTAAAGAGTTCAAGATTTTAATGTCCTGAAGGTAGGATGCAAAAAGGCTGTTCAGGAGTTTCAACATGGAAATGATCACTACACTTTTGAAATCTTTCTTAAAGCATTGAAGTAGTGGTGCAAAAACATCATCTGAGAGTTACACTTTAGTTCTGTTTTCATAATTTAATTGCAGGAGGAATGGAATGTTCTGAAAGCTAATATTTTTCATTTACCAGAGCTAAAAATAAGATCTCTGTTTTCATGTCTGCACAAAAAAATAAATAAAATACAGTTGCTGACAAAATCCCAGTGGCTGTCATGGTTAAGAATAAGCAAAGAAGTCCACATTTTGAAGAATTTTATTTGAAAGCCAGGGATGGAAATGGTGCATTTAATCTGACATGTTTTGTTTAAAAGCAACCAGCAGTAGACATAGCAGATTTCAATTAATGAAGAAAACAAAAAGCAACTGCATAAAAAATGTCATGCAGTGGATTGTTAAGGAATATCCAGACAGGAGTGTTTTTCCCAGACCATATCAACTGGTCAGGTGTGAACTTTGAAAGGTGATTTTATTCCATGTGCATTTTAATTCTTCACAGTGAAGTTGTTGGTGATGTTAACTCCTATACAAACTTTTTGTTTTGTGTTGTTTTTGGGTTTTTTTTCAGTCTTTAGTACAGTGATCACTTGCAGTTTATAAGCTAATTGCACATTATATATAGACTTGAATTTCTTCTTCTAGTTCTGTTGGCCACTGGTAATTTTTCGTGGTATGATATGAAGCAAGGTTTTAGGAAAAATAGCTCTGTGACAATTATTATTTTACATATTGCTGCTGTTGCATCCTTTAAATCCCTTCCTTAATTCAGAGTCAGAGTTCCTTCAGTATTTCCTAATATGGTCATTATTCCAGGCTGCTTCTTATGTGGCTGCTTTTAGAGATTGCTTTTTAATTTTTTTTCATTTTTAAACTTGGGTTTGCCAGAACTGAAGAGAACTTCAAACATATACTTTTTCTAATAGAGATAGATTATAGCCTGTTTTTTAATAAATCTATTTTAGGGATGTTTTGTTTCATTTTTAAATGTGTCATTCATCCTGATGTTAAGTTTATAGAAAGTAGCTTTGAGATTTTTCCAGTAAGCTTTGCAACATACTTCAAGTTTGAATGTAATCTCAAATCATTTTTGTATGTATGTGTCAGGTTCATACCATGAAAGAGAGTAAGTTAACTTTTATATGAGCTGAAAGACCATAATTTCAACAGTAACACAGGGAGTATTGCTGCTTAGCCATAAAGTTGGTTGATCTGCTTCAAATTTCCCTTTCATTTGTTAACTGTACAGAGATTTTCTTTTAAGTCGAGTAACCAAGATTTTGTAGAGGATTAAGTTATTATCTTTCAGGTATGCATTATCTTGTATAAAAAACTAGGAAGTACTTGAAACTTAACTTTGCCTTTCTGCTAAGTGGTGGTATTTTGAAAATACATGGAAATGCAATTAGCTAAAAAAAAAAAAAAGTTGAAGTGGAAATAGTCTGAACCAGAAAAGTGTTACTTTAGTGCTAATAAGACACAAAACTGAAATTAATGGTTTCTTCTGAAGTGTACAGAATTTTATTAAAGAAACAAGCTACATAACCATTTTTCACTTGGGAGATGAAGAACATTTCAGCTTGGAAATGTATAACAAAGAAGTTAAGGAAGTTGTTCTAAAACTTAAAGTAGGGTTTGTGGGTTTCTTTTAAAATGTTCTGAAATATGTAACTTTACGTGCCTTCAGGCTGATTACATAACTTGTATAGTAGTTGCTTTGTAATTTCATATTGAAGGAGTTCAAAGTCTTGATGTTTTTCCAAGAAAAGCTATGAGCACAGGAACTTTGACATTGGTATTTAACATGGCTATTTTGAAAGAATGCCCCTGAGAAAGAAGAACTGTTTAGGTACCCAGTGTTTCTTCTATCCTAGCATTTGTTGTGTTGTGAGATTTACAAGTTAATTTTGTCTGATTTATGGTTTTTATTTTTGAGGTAGTAATGTTCACAAATAAACTGGAAATGCATGCTCTTGAAGCAAAATGGCATTCTGGTTGAAGTCTAAAATCAGGAGACCATCATGTGAAAATCAGACTTAACCTAGCTTTCAGAGCTATTTTTTGGCTTCTCCTTTATTTTACACCCCTTCTAAGGATATTGCTCTGGATCCAGATTGCAGTTTGGTCTAGTCTCCATCATGGTTCCCATGCTCAGTCAAAACCTGAGGATCCCAGAGATGATCTGTGCTCCTCATGGGGCCATTATCTGTGCTGGCACAGTCACAGTGAAGTGAGACATTCCTAGTCTCCTCCAGCAAGTTGTTTCTTGTAGAGTGGCTTCTTCTCCATAGAAAATTAGCCCTGAAAAAACAAACAAACAAACAAACAAACCAATTTTTCTCATTTTTTATATAATTGAGATAATTGGTTTATATTGACTTAAAATGTTTGGCAAGCACAACAAAACCTCTCCTTAGATTATGGGACTTATCTATGTAGAATTTCTTTAGACTGTTTTTCTCTTTTCACTATAGCATATAACAGAAATAGCATAAGAATATTGCTCTCTTTCTGGTGAGAGAGGAGCAGTGGATGGGAGGCAGTCTGTAGGTGCTTCTGTTCCACATGTATATCCATAGAGTGGTCACAGCTAAGGATTTTCATCATACAGTGATGAAATCCATGAGAGAAGGATTTATGTAAATGCTTAACATAAATGCACATGAAGATCCTTGAAGTTTGGCTCTCTACTGTATTAGAATGTAGTGCTAGATACCCATCACTGCATCTCTTGAGATCCTGTTGCACATCCTACATCAGTCTCAAAACAAGTTGGTGTTTAAGTAAAGAATAGAAAGTAAGATGAAAACATTGAAATCCTACAAAGTATCACATTCCTTATATGTAAAATATCACTGCTGTATATTGGAAAGCAAACAAAATAACTTCTCTTGCAGTTTTCAACACAGATTTGTTCTCTATATACCTGCTTTCATGTTTGGTTAGGAAGCTAAGGAAAGAATGTATTCAAGATAGGAACAATAATTTCTCTGTGATTTCTAGCAAAAATAAGTTTTCAAAGGATACTTTATAGTCTGTCATATCAGGTGCTTTCCTCATCCTTGTTCCCAATACTCTTCTTACCTGTTAGTTTTCATTGAAAAACTTTATTTGAACATAAGAGGAAATTATTATTCCCTCAGATATTCAAGATAAAATAATCCATAATAAATGTTTTCTCTTTCAAACCTTACTGTATGTGTATTACTCAGAATTATGTCTTAATTTCAAGAGTTTAAAATAAGATTTCATTGTGAAGTTACAGGTAGGAAACCTGCCAGTGCTAAATGGAAGACTAAGGTGGATATAAACATGAAGGAATCACTTTTATTCAAAATTTTATCAACTTTTGTAATAACTAGTTATACAAAGAACAGTGAAAGAGTAATGTTAGTATCTGAGCTGATATTCAAGACTGATACTCATCATAAAGTATAGTTGGAATTCTGACTCCAGCTCACTTTTTCCTAGAAGATACTTAGCGTTTTTTAGCCCATGTACCACATGTCTTGCTGACAGTGACTGTTGATTGCATTTGCAAGCATCAGATTGAAGGTTTTGGTTTTGTGTTGAATTATGATGCCTGGCAACCAAAATGGTCTTGGATCCTCAAATAGGGGAATTAATATTTCATGCACTTCCCCATGTCCCCTCAAAATGCTCGTTTTACTGCTCTACTTAATGGTCTTGTTTTTCCACTGTACAGAGGAGTTACTATTGTTGCTTTCCCCAGACCTACCCTCCTCCTTACCCTCCTAGTGTGCATTTTCTTTGTTTGCCTTTTGCTGGTTCAGGTGCTTTTTTTGGTTCTTCTGTGGAGCTGTTTTGTTGTCAAAGAAATCATAGCTTTCTGTCATTCTGGTGTGAAGAACTGATTCACTGGAAGGTGTGATAATGGCTGGTGTGGCTGTCAGAAAACAGAGGACCATGCAGTTGAGAGTAGGAAGATACCAAGAAGGAAGAATGGTGGGAAAAGGGAACAAACACTAAGAGATGAGAATGGGGAAGGATGAGATCTTCCTCTTCAGCTCATGAACCATTAGCTGGACTAACTACCAGTGGAACAGCAGTCTAGGCAGCCAGTGTTTTCATTTTAAATGCATGAATGCTAGAATTGCTGCTTGATTGGGCTCTTGCAAATACTTAGGCTTGTGTAGCTCTAATGGCACACTGAAGATGTTTTATTTATAAGCTCAAACAACTATTAAGAACATTCAAGCATCAAGGACACATGATCTTCTGTAGCAAATTTGAGATATCTGGGATTTTTCTTTCTGCATGAGGTAATAATTGATAAAATGAGAAGTATTCCATGATAACTTTTTAAAGTAGACTTAAAAAAAAAAGAAAGAAAAAGAAGAGTTTAGAATCTGGCAGCAAATTAGGGATTTTCTACATTTGAGTCAGAAAATAGTGCCCATGTTAATTAATGTTTTGTGAAAATTATATAGTATTGTGGGTGTACTGAAAGTGTGAGTATGAAAGCAAGAGAAGGAAAACAGATCTGTCTGAAGTTGCAGCTATGTTGCCTCTTGTAGATAGATATCCAAACATTTACCAGGATGTTTTCTCTAATTGTGGATTAAGTTATACTTCTCCATCCTCTTAAACCTGATGGAAAACAGATGCAGACATTAGTCAGAACCACCCAAAGCACCATCCATTGTGCATAGTATCTAGTCTTGTCCATTTGGTCAGACCTTTAATAAAGTTATGGAAGCAAGCCATAGAATTTAATTCCTTTCTCTTTTTTTGATAATTTAATCTTGGTAGGGGTATTTAAAGATATAAAGCAGTATGGTAAATGGCATACCTTGGTATTAGGATGTTCTGTTACTGCTGAAGAATTAATCTCTTGATTTGTCACATTTCTGGATTCTTGCTTTTTGCTTATGTAGTAACATGTTTTAATGTGAAATTGTTTCTGGCCTTAATACTGTGTAAATGACTCTTATTTGGCTGAAAGAAATTAGCTAGATTGTATGGATTTTAATAGCTATATTTTTCTGTAAACATGTCAGTTATACTGAAGTTACTGAAATATCACTGTTCCTTACTCCTTACCTTTAAAATAATTCCTTTCTTTCCCATAATATTTGAATTTTTGAGAGGAAAAAAACCAAACTTTAAAACTTGCAGTGTACTTATGAGTTTACAAACATTGCATTTCTTTTTCTGTTTATAAATATAGACAGAAAGAGAGAGAAAGCACAAGAGAAGGTGGAAGTAGCTCAGTTCCAAAAACAATTTCTGTTTCATCACTTTGGTCAAGCCCTGTAGATTTCATTGTTATTGATTTCTCTACTTTTAAAAGATGAATCTTTTTAAAATTGATACAGTTAGTCTCAGCATGAAGTAATAGGGTAGTGTAAGTAGCTCAGCCTATTCACCAGCATGGTTCTGGATGTGCTTTTCTCTCTTAAATGGGAGAAGTATTAGAAATTTAGCCACCAAATTGCAGAGGAGGTGAAGTTTGGTAAAGCTCAGTACACAAAAAATTATTCTAATTAAATTTTAATCACTAAAAGGCAGTAGTAGACTAAATATTTGGGGATTTTGATTAAGAAACATAAAGGAAATACCTGACATATGAAGCCTTTGTCACTAATGGAGAAGATATTACCAAAACATGCTGTAAGTACAGAGTAAATTCATCTTATCAACTTTTCTAAGGTTAATTTTAAAACATTCATTTTTTAGTCTGAGTATATAATGATTAGATGTCACTAATTTTGTTATAAGGAGTAGTGTTTGGGGGTTTTCATCCTAATACCATTCAAACATATACTGATTCTTGTTGAGCAGTTTTTTTTATTCTTTTCTACTTTTTTGTGTGTTTAAAAATGAGGAATATACAATTCAAAGGAGTTGATACAAGCATGTTCTGACAGGAGGCAGTCATACAAACATGTATGCAACTATCAGTGTCCATCTGTGGGCTGTCTTTGTCTTGTCTGAAATCACTGAAAACATGTCAGTTCCAAATGAGTGTTAATGTACCTTAAAATTCCTTGTCCTGAGGGGAAGGGATCTCAAAGTTTTACAGACACTGTGGGACATTGCTGTCTAAGTTAATGTGCCCTTTTGCTCTGGCATTCAATCAGCACAGTGAGAACTGCTGGCATGAAAGCACACCGTAGTTAAAGCAGGTAAAAGCTGTATGTTTTAAAAGCAGGCTAGGAGGGAAAGCCATGCACCAGAATAGCCTCCACTCTTCTCAATGTTACAAACTGTTAACAAATACAGGAAATGTACTTTGCTAAAAGCAGTGTGGTGTGGAGATCTACCATATTATTCATGGTATATTTTGCTTCATTTCTTGTCTCTAAAAGCATTTAACTGAATTTTAGGGTGATTTAGATTGTAGTTTTGAGGTCTGTTTTTAGTAAATTTCATGTAGAAAATGCTTGACAAATCTGTTTTGTGTTTATGTTGATGTGTGCAGTGTATCACTGTTAAATGCTTTTTGAAGCAAAAGCTAATTCTATATTTTAATTGCTTTTTTTCTTGTACAATCTTACTGCTTTTTCCATGATACAGTAGAACTTCAGTCACAAGTTTCAGTCCCTTGCAGATGCTTAAAAAAGTGTAACAGATAACTAAAAGCAACCTGCGATGAAGTGTTCAAGGATTTGTGAAAGTTGTGTGCATTTTCATAAAGTGTTTTGTTATTGTTGTAACACATCAAAAGACAAACTTCATATGGAAAAAAAGCAAATTCCTAAAATTTAATGATGCTATTGTGATTTGAAGTTCTACTACAAAGTATGCATTTCATCTGCACTGGGAAAATAAAGTTTCAAGCTGACAAGTTCTTGCTCATAACTCTTTTTCAACAATTTTGCAGGGAGCATTTCAGGTTTTTGGCAAGTGTGCTTTGCTTGGTTGGGTTTTTTTGTTGTTGGTTTTTTTTTTTTTTTAATCTTGTTATAAGGACGCATTTTTGACTTTGCAGTACAGTCTTCAAGAGAGAACTCCATTCATAAAAAATACCCACTTAGACCAGAGCACTTAAAGCTGGGATTCCAGTGGACTGGTTTTGCTTCTCTAAAATATTTGGAATGTGGTATTGAAAATGATATGTACTTTGGCTTTCCAAAGGTCCTGAATATATCCAATTTCAAATGAGTTTAGAGGTTTTCTTGAAATCTGGCGTAATGACTTTCTGTCCTTCTTTAGTGTATGAACTTGGTGCAATAGCCATCAGCTATTGAGGCTGCCCGTTTGAAATGTATAAATTAATGTGATTTTTCATACAGTTGTTTCCATGCAGATTTTTGCACGAGATTAGTTTTCTTTGGTATGCACTAGTTGGTCACTTTAGGGTCAAGCTCTGCTGCAGCACATGGGCTTTTTACAAACAATTTTTATGTTTTGCCTGACTGGTGATTATTTCTTTTCAGCCAACTGATGGCATTCTTTGGCATAACTCTCAGCCATTCATATTGGTTTTGTTACTTGGAAATGCTACTCCTTTTAAAATGAGCTTTTATATAAAAGTATTTTTATAAGGTGAACTTGTGCTGATGAAAGATGATGTCTGTGCTAGTGAAAGATGTGTGAAAACTAAAGTTTCTGAAATATCCTGATAATACTTCATTATGTGAAACAGAGAAGAGTGCTGTCATGTAATCTGAAGAGTAAAATAAATGAGTAGATCTCTAGGTAAAGTGATAGGAGTTTGACAGTCCTATAGCAAGATCTCGTGCATCAAACACTAGTTTCAGATATTCTGCAGCTGAATTGAAAGAAAATATCTGTATAAAAATTCTGGCTTTTTTTGAATTTGTACAGAGTTGTGGTTCAAAAGTCAGTATTTTAACATATTTTTAAATAAAGACAGAAGACTAAGGAAGGCAGTATTAACATCTGGTTTATAGTGCAGTGCAATAGTGCTTTTCCTTACAGAAAGCTTACACAATATGTAATATTTCTTGTCTCTTTTGGCTCTGTCTTAGGTAAATGCAATGCAGCTTGCACATAGCATCACACCTTAAGACAACATATGATGTAACAGCAATGATTTGACACAAAATACACTTTTGATCAAATAATTTTGTTTTGTAGCTCAACTTGAAATAGTGAAATGATTGTCCTATCAGTTGTGTTCATGTTGCAGAATTGAGTTGTTCAAAAAGCTAATGCAGTCCTTCACCAGTTCACCTTGAATCTCTGCAAAAGCTGTTTAGGCAGCAGATGTGGAAGAAGTGTAGATGGAGAATGTTGGGTTGCAGAAGCCACATGGAAAGCCAGTCAGAGTCAAGAACAGAACACTGATTCCACTGATTTTCCTTGCTTTCCCTTGAACTATCTACTGATCATGAAAATGTTTCTTTTTTCAATAAACTGTCAGGGAATGTTGTTATAGTAATCAGTGGTGAGGTTCCCAGATGAATATATATCCCTATTTCTATCTATCTGTCTCACAAAAAGGCAATGAGGCTATGAAAAGAAAAAAAAAAGTAACATGTTTTTTAACAACTTTATTGAGTAATATTTAAAGGTGTTACTTCACCCAATTTGGAATACTGTCAAATTCTATGTTTATATACAGGAACTTGACAAGAGGAGTTGGTAGATTTAGAGAGTTACTAAGAGCTGTTGAAACAAGAACTACACAAAACCTGCGCATGGTAAGTTACATTAAATCACTTTCCTATTGTAGCATCTGAATTTCAGTAGGCAGGGAAAGCATAAATATAGTGGATGAGTTAGAGACAAATAGGTGGATATGTAGCATATTGATAAGGACCTGTTATCCTAGACTTCGTAAGTGTTACATTTCCTGACTTAAGTGAATGATTAAAGTAAGGAGTGTTTGGTGCCCGGTCTCCCCCCATTCCTTTTTCTTGTTTGTGGTTATAATTAGAATCTGACTGTTCTCTGATTGACCATACTTTGAACCTTAATTATAATTGGCTTATTTATGAGTCAATGTAGTTTCATGTTTTTCTGAGGTAATGGGGGTGAAAACAGAGTGCATTGTTTTTGTGTGGTTTCTATTAAGGTGAAGGCGATGAAGTCATAAAGCCTCTTAAAGGAAAACCATAAAAGCAAAATCATGAAGATTTGTTATTTATGTTGTCAGAAGCTTGAATCTTTTATATAATAAAAGGTAGAGGCTTATATCTTTTACTGTCATGTAATTATTTTCAAAAATATCCTAGATTTGTTTCCTGATATTCAGCCTTTAAAACTTCCAAACTGGTAGTAAGGAAGATAAGTGATTTCTTAATTCATATTTTCATAGTATATATGTTACAATTATTTAATAATAGGCTTTCAATGGAGAGGGATAATATTGCAGATGTCAATATTTCAATAGAAAAGATGAAGGGCTTCTTATGCTATAGGAGTTAAGATGGAAGATACAGATGATGTGGTGCTGTCTGTGATTTAAACATTACACATCTGTTTTTGGGAAACGTTACTGGGAAATCCTGCAAATTCTGATGCAAACTTAGATCCTACCTTCTTTTCTACTGCCCTGGTAGAAAGTCATTTTGTTTTCATCTTCATGATACGTAGTCACACAGGGTCTATGCATGTGTATGAAACATTAATGAGGAGATGAACCTAATAGCTATGGATTATAGGATGACTTAAAAGCTTTAAATCAGTATTATTTAATTAAATAGTATTTATGTAAGTATTTCTAGAGTTAAATATATGGTGACAATAATAGTTGGTCAAAATAAACCTTTTTGTGCTGATTTTCAGCCTTGTTTCACTCTTGCTGTGCTTTAACAGTAGCTAACACCAGCACCTCCAAGTAAGAGTTGTTAGATGCTCCATTCACCCCACAGACCATAACTGTCTGTAGTGGGTTGACCTTGCCTGGTTTCCAGATGCTCACCCAGCTACCCTAAAACATGGGGAGGAAATAAGCTAGAGAAGGTCTGAGACAGGTCTGAGATAAAGGCAGGGAGTTTGCTCACCACTTACTGTCACAGGCAAAACAGGCTCTTCTTGGAGGAAATTAATTTATTGTAATTTAAAAGAATGGGATGGTGAGGAACAAAGACAAACTGAAACACCTTCCACCCCATTTTCTCAGGTTTAACTTCAGTCTTTGACTTCTGTCCCTTCTACCTCTTCCCCCCTACCCTCCCATTCCCTGAGTGGTGCATGAGGGGTGGAGGATTGTGGTGAATTCCTCTCTGCTGTTCCTTATTCCTCACACTTTTCCCTTGTGACAGCATGGGGTCCCTCCATTGTGCTGCAGTTCCTTCAGGGAATATCATCCTGTTTTTCACCATGGTTCTCTTTGCGGGCTACAGTTTGGACAACTGCACCACTGTGGTCTCTCCCATGTAAATAGCTGCTCTGGGTCTGGAGAGGCAGTAGAGGTTATTGAGCATCTTAGGTTATTGATTGTCTTAGGAGCAGCAGCTGGTTGTTTATACATCAGAAGTATCTGGATTTAACTGATAAAATTGAAAAATTATTTGCTATTGCTGTTATTTTTCTTTGTGTTGAGAGAACTGTACTTTTACTGTTTAAACAGCATCATGCCTGGTTTTTTGGATGTTGTAGAAGAAAAAGATACATTCTATATAAGTAGTCTTCATTAGAAAAAAATCTGAGCATTTTGCAAGAGTTTGTATCCAGCATTTCTAGGGAAAATATTTATCTTTTGCTTTTACAGACAATAGCAAGACAACTTGCAGAAATTTTGTTACGAGGTATGTGTGAACAGAGTTACTGGAATCCACTGGAAGATCCTCCTCACCAATCACCCCTTGATGATCCACTTCGAAAAGGTTCAAATACTAAGAATTATGTACTCAGTAGAAGACCACGGGTATACACTGGAGAAAAGTATGGCTGAGTTTATACCTCTTTATTTCTATAATTGCAGTTGTTACTCAGTGCGCTGGGTAATTTAGTCTACATTTTTGAAAATGTATAAAGAACTTGGCAGTATGTAGATAAATAGATAAATTCCCTGAGGAGAAAACATGCCTCTTCAAACTAATGTTTGCACTGTATACATTAGACTTTTTGTTCTCAATTGTAGAAATATTTTTTTTTTCTATCCTGGTGTATGCAATGGGCTCAGTATCTCGTATTATATGTGGGATACAAAAGAAAACATGAACTGGGTAGGAAATCAGATATCACACATTTTAAAAGTTGTGTGTTGCTTCTAGGCATCTATTCTGCTTTACCTTAGAAAGGAAAGTTTCAACAATGTGGAGATTCAAGTTGGTCCAGGAAGCATTATGAAAAAAGAAAACATATCTAGAAATTTATCTAGTAGTTTCAAAGGTAGTTTATTTCCCAAGGCAGCTTTTAGCTAAGCATCTTAGATAAGTTTTGGCATTTCTTTATGATGTCACCTTTTTGTACAGTTTTAATCTTTCATTCAATCAGGTAAGTGATACATTTTGGTTTGGTTTTGTGTGGTATATCTCATGGTGAATTCTAGAGTAGCTATGATATGTTTCTTGCTTCTTAAAAATATTTTTTTTTCCCAAACTAATTACCATTAGGGTTAGTATTAAATACAGATAGCTGTTTCCTTGGATTTGAAATTTTTCTTACAAGTGAGTATCTTGATTATAGAAGTAGCCCTACTTACATAATAGAGGAATGTTTTGCTTTTAGTGTTCACAGTATCTTTATAGTGTAACATAAATGCCTGTGATATGACACCATTTGAGTTATTTAGCTGTATTTGTTGCAGTTTCATTAATGAATCTTTTACACAGCAGCAAGCCCACATAATTATGGTGCCTTTACTATTATTATGTAGAATGGCTACTTTATCTTCTAGCAATTCTTCTTCCTGCATCCAGAAGAGTTGCAGCAGATTGCTCAGGCTCAGTCTTTCAAACTTATGTTCTTCATTCTCAACTCATCCTTCATAGCAACATGCTTCCTGCACAAGTGGGGCTTTGTTGTTTAGTTCTCTTTTCTTGGCACGTACAGGTGAGGACTTCCACAATTTCATCAGAGCATACAGTTAAGTCCTTTCATCATGTCAGACTGGTTAATACTATACCACATAAAATATGTCCAGCCAAATATCTCATCTCCAGCAGTGACTGAAAGCAAGCATCAAAGACAATGATATCAATGAAATTTCTTCCTAAGTATTCTTCTGACCACTAACTCTGGGTCTGGAATGCACTGGTTTTTTTTAAGTATGTTGCCTGACATTAGATAACTGCATTGTGTTCTTATGAGGATTATGGGTGTAATTTGGCTAATAGCATTTATGATTTTTTAGATGTCTCTGTCATTACCTCTTCAGTTTTCTTTAACCAGTTCTTCAACTCAGCATAACTTTCATGGTTTGCCTTTAGTTGAAAGGCATTTCATGCTTTCAGTTGCCTCTTTTGCCCTGTTACACTGAAATTACTTTATTCATGTGCTGGCATCTATCAGGAGAAACAGAAAATATCTGAGTTCAGTCAACTTAACTGAGCTTTTTGCTTAGACAGGTCAAAGAAATTTTTCACTAATCTCTGCACAGAGATCTTGTTTGAGACAGACATCAATATATCTACAAAAATATGTTTGAAATTGCAAGAGAAAATAATGTTTGTTTTTGTTTTGATAAGTGACTTTTTAGTATTTCTCTTGGGGGTAGCATCCTTTCTTTCTCTGAGAGAGTAATTTCTCCAGCAGCTCTTTCCAGTCATTATTCTGCTTTCTGGGTGCCATTGTCAGTTGGTCAGGTTAAGTCTTCTGCCAGGTTGTTAAATTCTGCATAAAGGAGTGGATTGTTAAATAAGGAGCACTTGGATGCTTCCTCATCACTCTTCATTCCTTATCGTGGGTGGTTCTTATTCATGACTAACTGTGTTTTGAAATTTCTTTGTTATGTAATAATAAAAATGTATTCTAAGATTTAGAATACTCTTAAAAATCTGGTGAGCAGTTGCATTGATTAAAAAATAAGAATACAACAACAGAACAGCTGCCCTGGGGTCTTAGCTGTTGTATATTACCACAATATGTTCACAATGTTGCTTTCAAACTGCCAGGAATTCAGATGTCTTTTAGTTTCTATTTTCATTCAGGCATTTAATTGCTGCTTATATTTCTAGTGCTTTAAAACAACCTGAAAAGATGTTTTAATGTCAGACAAGTTTTGTTTCCTGTCTGTAATGTATTGTAGTTTAAAAACCCTTGTGAACATAGGAATTGATTATGAACAACAGATTATTTTCTACATTTAAATAACTAATTGTGGAAATAATGGACTGAATTAACAGGAAATAGTACTTGTGCTAATTCAGAATTAGTTTAGAGGAAGAAATCTGAAGAGCTAAAACATAGTCACTGATTTGGGGGATCATTTTGTGTGTATGAGAATGGATGAATGAATTCCTGCCAGTACCCAAAGCAGATTACTGTTGTCTGTCCACCAGCACAGAAGTGTTTAGAAAGCATCCAGTATTCAGAGAAAGCAGTAAGGTCTGGAAACTAGTCCTATGCAACCCATCAGCATTAAGTTAGAAGGAAGTGTGGTTCATTACAAGCAAATAATTCTGCTATTTGGAGCTAAGAGTGATTATGGCAAATGGGTGGAGATTGTCATGGATCTATTTAAAAATATTCATAGTTATTGAATGCATCATGAAAAAATTCTCAAGCATATCTCATGAAAGACTGGTAGAAGTATTTCTCCACATATTGCCTAAAATACAAAAGTTCTCCTGTTCTTGTGTGAGAGTTTCCTCTTGCCAGCGCTTGAATCACTGATGTAGGTTCAGCTCAGACAGCAAAAGAGGCTAGTTAAACTCTGGGTATAGTGTTTACAGTTGTCAAATTTTGTTAAATTTTGGGATATTTGAATGAGTTCAACACTGTGGTAGTTTTGTTCTTTTATTGTGTTCAGCTGACTTTTCTGAAATGTAAATATAGGGTATTGCAAAGAATCATATTTTAACCAATTGATTTTTCTATGCAAGTTCCTTTCTGTTTTACTTTTTGGACATTTTCCAGTTTTTACAGTGCTTTTAAAATATATGTGTGTGAACTACTCATAAAAGCAATGTATTCTGCTTAAATAATTAAATTCTCATTTTGAACAGCATCTTCTGTCCTCAAGAAAATACAGAAGAAGCCTTACTGTTGCTGCTTATTAGTGAATCTATGGTAGGTAAAATAGAGTGAGTGTGCATTTGCTGTATGTGTGATTTCCTTGGTTTTTTTTGTTTTTTTTTTTCATTTAAATTAATATAGGACCTTTTCCCCCTGTACCTTTGCCTTGTCCTTAATTTTCTGTTAGGAAAGCAGGCAATTATTTCTGAAACTCAAATTTTTGTACCTCTGAGCCAGCAAGATGAAGTCTGCAAGTGTTATAGAGTTTTTCTCCTTTGGAGTGGCTGTACCTAGCCTTCTTCCAGCCACAGGCAGGTGAAAAAGCCAGGTCTTTCATTTGGCATCATTTACCAATATGAACCACCAGTTGGTTGCTATTCAGGCAGACACAAGATCTAAGATTTTTTTATTGTAAGAAGCAAATCAAGAACTACTAGAAGAGCATAATAAACATTGCCAAAAAGTACTTTCCATTGTGCATTAAACTTCAGTCACTTTTGATGATACTGACATCCTGTCTTTGCTATTGGAGTGGGGTTTTTTAAGTCTCTATTTCCTCAGTAAATTATTCCTTTCAATGGTCTACTTGTGTCCTTTATCAACCTTCCATATTTTCTTTTTGTCATCAGTCAACTGCCACGTAATGACATTCTCATACCATGCCAGTTTTATGTTCTCAGATAAAATGAAATGCTCAAACTTTCCCAGTTTTTTTTTAACTGGAGGGATGGAATTTCTACAGTCTCAGGCATCATGCTGTTTGTCTCACTGCACACCAATGAGATGTAGTCTTTTAAGTTCTAGGTGATTCAAATGCTTGCATGTTTTGGCTTAATTTCTGTTTTACAACAGTTAAATAGCATCAGAACATTTTAGTGAACATTGCCTTAGTTTAACTGTTTTAAAGTGGCAGATATTTATATTGTCATAACTCATATTTATATTGTACTAACTCATTCCTAGTGATCTGCCTTGCAATATTCATGACAAAATCTAGAAATTCTGTTTAGATTCTGATTCTCACAATACAGAAAAATCGACTGAGCAAACATTTCCACATATCATGTGGTGGTTTTGCTGCAGTATATAATTACCACTGAGTGGTGCTGCCTGTGTCTCTGTAATGTGCCTGAGCAGCAGTAAGGATGTACAGAATTCTGATGTGAACTGTGGTCTTGGTGTGAAATGAAAGCAGTCCCAGGTCTGCAAGCTCTGACTACTGATTGCCGTCTTTGCACGTTCCCGAGTATCATCATTAAGAAGCAAAAAACCAAATTAAAAGTACTGCCTTGTTAAGTGTCATTTCAGGTTACTTACAGCTTTTCCTTTGTGAATTAGATCTGCCTAATTATGTCAAATGCTGTCACTGTAGAGCATATACCTTTAGCAAGCTTTCATTTTTTTTACAGTAATTATCACAGATTATTTCAGGCAAAAGAGTTTGTTTCGGGGGAGTATAAAATCTTTGACATGATTAACTTACTTTGGCTAAGTCAATTGTTCCAATTAGTTTTGGAGGGGGGGAAGGGGAAGATTGAGCATAAAAATATTCATCATTACAAACTTACCTTTCTTAGAGTTTGAGACCTGCTATTTCAGCTTCAGTGCATGTTAACTTTCTAGCTGTAGTAGTTGTGAAGTTGTATATGATTTATGATTCTGAAACCAGTATTTGGGAAAGAAATAACACTGAGAGAAGACTGAGTAACAGTTGGTGTTTTGATATACTATTGTGTTATTTAAAGTACTATGATCCCTTTCATTTTCTGTGAAGTAGAAGAAAACACCCAATCCAGGCCAAGTTGGACAGGACTCTGAGCAATCTGGTCTGGTGGAAAGTGTCCCCCACCCATGACAGGATGATCTTTAAAAGGTCCCTTCCAGCCTAAACCATCCTGTGGTTCTATGATCTGACATCTTCATGTTACAGTGCATGTATATGTTGCTGCATGTCAGCTGAGTTGTGGTAACAGAATCACAGAATGATTGTGTTTGGAAGGGACTTCTGGAGGTCAGTTTGTCTGGCACCCTTGCTCACACAGGGCCATCTGGAGTAGGCTACATCTCTGTCCAGACATCTTTTGAGTACTTCCAAGGAGAGAGATTCCACAGCCTCCCTGGGTAGCCTGTCCCACTGCTCATTAACTCACAGCAAAAAAAAAAAAAAAGGTTCCTGATCTTTAAAGGGGCCCTTCAGTGTTTTAGTTCATGCCCATTGTCACTAATCCTGTCACTGGACACCACTGGAAAGAGCTTGGCTCCCTCTTCCTTGTATCCTCCCTTCAGATATTTCTAATGTAGATAAAGTTCCCTTCCTGAGCATTGTCTTTTCCAGGCTGAAGAGTCAGCTCTCTCAGCCTTTCCTCATTAAAGAGATATTCCGGTGTCTAATACATCCTGGTGGGCATTTGTTAGACTCTCTGCAGTAGTCCCATGTCTCTTGTACTGGGGAGTCCAGAACTGGACCCAGTACTGCAGGTGTGGCCACACCAGTGCTGAACAGAGGGGAAGGATCACTGCCCTCGACCTGCTGGCAACTCTCCTGCTGATGCAGCCTGGGCTGTCAATAGCTTTTTTTTTTCCATCTGGGGCACTTTGCTGGCTCCTGCTCACCTTGGGTGTCCACCAGGACCCCCAGGTGCTTTCCTGTCAAGCTGCCTTTGAACCCAGCATGTATGGTGCCTGGATTTGTTCCCTCCCAGGTGCAAGGGCTTTGCTGGAGGCTTTGCTGAGGTTCCTTTCAGCTCATTCCTCCAGCCTGTTGAGGTCCCTCTGGAGGGCAGCACAGCCCTTTAGCATATCAGTTCAGCAAACATGCTTGGGGTGCATCCAGATCATGAATGGGATCAGGCCTAGTATCAGTCTCTGGGACACATCGCTAGTTACTGGCCTCCTGCTAGACTTTGTGTCACTGATCACCATTCCCCAGGCTCAGCTTTGTGTGAGATTCTTAACCAGTGGAGAAATGGCTGAGCATATCATCCCTTCTGCTGAGGATGCACTGAGTTACACTGCTCAAGTGTGTTACAGGCTTAAAGTGAGTAAGTGTGGCCAGATGACACATTGCAGTTTAACTGTCACCTTAGAGTGTCTGAGACCATGGCAGTTCTGAAATACTGAGCACTTAAGTTCCTGCATACTTTCTTGTTTATAATTATCAATAAAATGATTGTTCAAACACACAAGATATCTGTAATAATTATGAGACATCCTTGTGCTTTTGCATGGTTAAGCACTGTTTTACAAGAAGTGATGGTTCACAGCTTGTTCAAAACTTGCAAGGAGCTGAGTCAAATAGTGATAGAGGTAGAGTTAAAAAGAAGTTCTTGAAGTTGACTAAATATTTATGCAGTGTAAAAAGTAAAAGCCAAAGACTTCTTGTTCAAAAGAAAGAAAAATGTCTGTTTGGGGGCGTGTGTGCATGTGTGGGGTTGTTTCAAACCAAGGTGTGGATAATTCAGTTAATAATTCCTGAGATGTCTGTGCATTTCACACTCCGTGTGTATGTTTGAAAAATTTTCAATATTTAATTATTCTGATTTTAAAGATGTATTTGGTTTGTTCAGAGCTTAAAATGTTACTCTGTTAAAGTGGAGAAAAAATTATTATCCCTTGTTATGTGTCATTTTTTGCATCTGAAAGGGGGAAATAAGCTGCCTAGTGTTTTTAAGTAAATGTAGTAAGGGGGCCATGCCCTGTGAAATTAAAAATAAATGGGTAGATGAGGAGAGAGAAGTATCTTTGACTTCTGATTGCAGACTACCAGATATACTAGCATTTGTACCAATGGGAATATTAAACACCAAGAAGACTAGAAATAGATAGGATAGCAAGATAATGTGTTTTCAGAGGCTTGATGGTTAAGGGGGAGAAGTGCTGGGTAGCTCCGTGAGGTGCTAACTACTCTGAGACCTGAATTTTATTCTTTGCTCTTGAACATGGTTTCTCTGTGAACATGGTCAATTAATTAAAATCCATTTCTAGCTCAGCTTTCTTCCTTCCCAAAAGGAGCACTTTACTTAAGGAATTAGGTTTGCAATGTGCCTTTAACTAAACAGGTTTAAAAGTACAAACACTTACTGCAAACACAGTCTGATTCCAAAGCTGTGCCCAGAAACAGGATCAGTTTTCACTTCCCAGTAGTTACTCCTGAAGTTGATTGTGGGTTATCCTGGGCATGTTACCATTCACAAGTGAGATGATAGTGTCATAATGCTATGAAGAGAAAATAAAGATTGCCTTACTTTATGAAAGCCGGAATAGAGGATTTTTAATATGTTTTAATAGCACACAGAAAAAGAAATTTTAGTAGATGCACATCCATTGTATTGAAAATATACCTTTTTTTTTCTGAGAACTCTTCAATAATTTTAAATACATTAGTTAGATTGTGGAATTAGAATTAAGTAATTAAAAATTGGTCTACGTAGAAACATCAATCTTGCCACTAATGTTCAAAATTGGTAATTGTTTGTATCTATTCTTTCTATCTATATATTTTCTAAATTTGTTTGTATCTATTCTATCTATATATTTTCTAAATTTGTATCAGATCTCTTTGTATCCCTTATAGCAACTACTGATTGTGAGGTTGAGTAGAATGGTTGTTACTTGAGTGAAAATATAGCTTGAATTATAAAGGTTGACTTGGTTTCTTACTTTGTGGTGTGTTTCAGGCTAACCGTGATGCTGTACTGAGCAGAATACCAGAACACAAGAATGATCGTATCATCAGTTTGCAAAGTGCATCTGTAGTCTACGATTTACTTACAATAGCCTTGGGAAGAAGAGGCCAATATGAAATGCTTTCAGAGGTTTGTTGATAGTAGTGAATATTCATCTGTGTCATTGTTGCTGTGTTCTGTTAATCATGTTAATTGTGCTAGTAAGAAAGGGCTGAAACAAATATAGGACACTGTTTTTCTGTCTGATTTATAAATACAGGAGGTAGTTTCCACCCCAAAATGTTTACTGTCTAACTTTATACAAATGACTTGAGGTGTCCAAATGAGAAAAGCTGCTTGGAAGGTGTGGGAAATGTTTAAAGCCACAGAAACTCACGTGGTTTTTAGGTGAGAATGCATGGATCTGCTTAAAAGTGTACACATTAAATGGAGAGAGCAAGAAGGAATGGCAAAAAATAAAAGCTCTTCTGGATATAGAAACGATAGATATAACTTCCTAGACAAAATATTTGTAATGAGTGAAAAAGGATTTCAGAAGAAAGCTTTCTTTTGCACTTCTTATTATTTGAGGTGATCCTTATTTGAGTCCTTACAGTTTGTAATCGTTTTGAAGTTAATTAAAAGGAAGTATACAGTTAATAAAAAATTCAGGTCTTTGAGAAATATGTTACTTACCTCAATGTCTGATATTTCATTATGTATCATGTTTGTGTTTTGTTAGATTGTGGCAACTTCTTCAGGAAACTGCCAAGTATTGTTAACAGTCTTTTACCTGTGCAACAGCCACAACTCTTTGGGCAGAGCAGATCTTTCTGCTGCTCAGTGTCCAGCAGCAGGGTACTGTTGCCAACCACAATTAATTATTAGGCTCCAGAAAGAATATGAAGGCATATCTAGGAATTGATTTGAAATCCAGGAATTGAGAAATGGTTTCTCTCCACCATAATAGAGGATTTATATTAAGAAAAAGATGAAAAAAAAGCTTAGTTCTTCTCTGGTATATGCTGATGTTCACCCATTTATCTGCATCTCACATGATGTTAAACCCTCAGTTTGGGTATGTATTTTCTTGAAAGTATTTCACAGCTTCCAGTTCGGATACAAGTTAGTTTAAATCAGTACAATGGAAGGTGTTTCAGAGAACAAAGGGGTAGGAAGCTCACACAGGACCAGCCCTACAACACAATCTAATCAGGAATATTTCCACTTACTTGCCACTACAGACACTATCACCTTCCTGTAGTTTAAAGTGTTTGCACCAGAACTGCAAGAGGTGGCCATCTATGTATTTCAGTCTAGTACTACTGAAACAAAAGTCATCAACAAGTATTTAAAAAAAAAAAAAGAGACCAAAAAACATTGAAAACTTTGATTTCTTTTTTTCTCTAAGTTACTGGCAACTTTTCAATTTTATATGGTAGACTAACAGCTAGGAAGAGATAGAGCAGCCCTGGGTTCCAAATCTGATTCTTACATTTTGTCTGGTGTCATGATGGTTTTGTTGTGGGGTTTTTTGTTGTGGATTTTTTTGTCTTTTTCAGAATGTTAAAGAACTGCTATATTTATGGGAACATTTCAGGTTCCTGGAATTCTCTGCTGTCTCCTTTGGGACACTTAAGATAGTATTTATGTCACAATAGATGCAACTTCTTGCTTTTAGTTCTTACCTTTCTTAACAGGGAGGGTTTTTGGCTTCATCAGAAAAGCTAGAGATATCTCTTAGCCATGTTTTTAGCCAAGTGTTTTGAAGTGTAAGACATTACCCTGAAGGGTAGAAAGAAAAACTTATAGTCCACTCACCTAGAGAAAAGCATAGCACCTGTTTGTCACACTGTAGCTGAAGGGTTCCTTTTCCTTCTGTGTTATAAACACAATTGAATGTTCTAAGTAGTGAAAGATGTTTTAACTTCACTTAGATCTTTGATTTCAGAACCTTTTAGGAGTTTGTGCAGGTGGTGATCTTCATTGCAGACAAAAGCAGGACGATAAATATCTGGAAAGTGAGAGATTTTTGTGTTGACAAGCTGCTTAGTTGGGGGTTTTTAGTCATAGCCTTATGCTTTGAAAGCTGAAGTCTGCCTGAGGCTTGTTTTAAGGTATTTTCTTCTAATTTTTGTTTTGTTTTGTTTTGCTTTGTTTTTGGTGTGGGGGGTGTTTGTTGTTTACTTATTTGTTTTGGTTTTTTTAATATAGCATCTTTTAGTCTAGCATCTTTGTAGTAATATTCCAGCAAAATTGTATGTATATTCTTTTGAAATGTTCTTCTTGAAAAAAAGAAAATAATTCCACTGTCTTTGAAAAATACTCATTACAGAATAATTAAAATGTATTTGTCATATGTACATTAAGTATCTTTTCTGAATATGAAAAAAATCATCTTATGAAGACCTGTTATAATAAACAATACTTATTTTATCATACAGATATTTTAGATACACAGCTGCAGCAGGATCTTATCAGGAAATTATTAGAACATCTCATTTCCTCTTATCCTTGTCATCCAAAGCACAGTGGAAAACATAGACTTTAAGAAGCTTTTACAGTTTAGTGAGTAGAAGATATCTGCCCTCAAATCCTGCTGCTGATAGTGTGTAACTTTTATAATTTGAAGTATTATAATAAACAGATATTCAGAAATGTTAAAACATTCTGTTCAGTTATATAATAGGCATTTAATGTTTTAGGACTTCATTCTCTTTGAGCTAATTTTGATTGCTCTAGTGGAGCTGTTGTAGATCAAATCAGAAATTGGGAAATTATTCTAACTGTGGAAATGGTATTCATCCACCAATATCTTATTGCTGCCTTCTGGTTTAGCTGCAGCTGACAACTTACAGAAGTAGTTGGTTGTTATATAAGAATATTAAATGATCAAAATCTGTCTCATCCTTGTTAAACTGTTCTAGTTCCAAGTCATGTTCTTAAATGACAAGGGCTCATGTTTTTATTGAGTTTGTATATAATGGGTTTTCAATTTCTTAGGATAGCTTCAATTGGATGAAGGAACTTTATACTGTCAATTCTTTCCTAAACAAAAGTACAGTGGTTGTAATCAAGTTAGTTTTAAAGCTTTGCAGGATGCATGATATTGAGCTTGTAAGTGTCCTACTAGAAGAGATGTCTTCCAGACCAGAAATTTCCCTACATTTTCATGATTTCATCTTTCAGCTCTCTAACTTCAAGCATATACTTTTGAGGAGACCATAGTGATAAACAACAAAATGCAGTAATGTTCATATAGTGATTTGTGATTATTTACGAGGCAGTATCAGTAATGGGGTTTTCCGTAGGAGAGGGATTGTGCTGAATGTGCAGTTGAGTCAGTTGCTGTTACCCTGAACGTTATCTTAGCTTCCAGCCTGCCTGGTGACTATTGCTTGTTATGCATTTCTTGATAGAGCCAGTAGGTCTTTGAAATTCCTTACTGACTTTGTTCAAAGGAACCCAGTCTGAGAGGTGTTTGTGTTGTGGTGTAGGTCACAAACACATCATCCGTTCACCCCTTACCCCCACATGTGCTAAAGGCCAGTTCTGTCATCTTACAAAGAAAAGAAAAATCACATAACTTGTCACTTTTCTTACTGAGCAGGGCCAAGTAAATAGCTTTTGCTTGAAGTTAAGCAAAAGGAATGCTAGATATATTATTAGTATGTTGAAACTCAAGCTTTTTAGGAATCTACTGTTGTGTCCTGTGCCCTTATAATAGCAAAATTATAAAGCCCTGAAGTATCAATTTCTTAAACCTAATTTTCTGCAGTTAGAATTGGTAATTAATTTTTAATTGAGCAAGGCCTAGAAAAGAAATTTTACATTTTTTACAGTACAGTGAGCCTTAGGTATGCACCTCCATGAAGTATCTAAAATAACAGAAGCAATCACACATAATTTACTTGTTTCTTTCTGTGGTCTTTTTGTTGCCACTTATGAAAACTCCATTGGGAAAATAAATTCTGTCTTGTTTTTTGTAGCAGACATTTAATTTACTTACTTCACATGCAGTCTGACAATGAACCTTTAACAGCAATATTAGAAAGTATTTCTAAAATCGTGTAATATCACAAAGAAAATAATTTCTGTACATTAATATAATAAGAATTCTATTAGGTAATTAGGTATAGGACCTAAATTGGTCCTATATTGGAAACCTCTTGATACTGGACATTGTGTAGTAGGTTAAATTCTAGCATACATTAGTTACTTGTAGCAGATAATGCACTTCTGTTTTGTTTTCTCTTCAGTGTTCTTTGCCACAGATTCTGTTGTAGTGTGGAAACACACTGCACACCTGGTTGTTTTTTCTGTAATGTTAAGGCTGAGGTTGTATGGGAAAAACAATTCATATTTTTGCAGCTTAACATATACACTATAGCTGTTAGAGCAGAAAGCTGCTTAATGTAATTGGACTCTGCAGACTAGAAATTTAATTCCTAAATCACTTTATTCCAGATAAGTGTTTCACCTTTCTACTACATAGAACTGGCCTGATTAGTTAAAATTAACATAGAAAAATGAAATAATTCTTATTGACAACAGCAGATATGAAACATTCAAAATTAGTATATAATGCTAATTTCATTATTTAATCACAGTGTATTAATAAATAATTTTCCTTTGGTATTCAGTTAGTTCACTTTAAGCATCAGCAGAATATGGAGTGTGAAGTTAAAATTGTTACAAGTAGAATTAATACTTCAATGTGAATTTTTATACACTACCCCTCCTTTTAAATAGTATTTGTAAGTGCTTGTGGTACCACTGCTTATTAAGTATATACAACTTAGGAAGAGAGTGTGTACAATTTTCCTTTTCACTTATTTCCTACTTTTTACAGATGGTATCTTCAGTAAGCTTATGTTCATCATTCCTTCTTTCAGACCACCTAATACAGTACCAGCAGTATCATTTAAACAAACATAGTAAATGGGAAGTCAGTTTTCTGTTAGATTATTTTCCATATATAATCTGGCAGCTATTTTCATGTGTTTGAATAATTTAATTTTTTTATTACATGCATGTTAGATACGAGTCTATTAAAAAATCTTAATACCCGTATATATTTTTAATAATTGAAGAACATGACCTCAAATAACAATTTCACCCCCATATTTAGTGTTTAGAAAGAGCCATGAAGTTTGCGTTTGAAGAGTTCCATCTCTGGTATCAGTTTGCATTGTCCTTGATGGCAGCAGGAAAAGTAAGTCTAAATTTTTTCATATAATTCTTTTATTGATGGCATTTGATAACAATAATAATAATAATAATAATAATTATCATAATTTTCATCTGTAGTGGTTTTGAAAATAATTCTAATCCTTGAATCAACCAAGAATGCTGTAGTCCTGAATTTATTCCCAGTGCTGTACAAAGAATATTGTTATTTGAATAGTTTCTAACTTAGGTGATGATAACAGCTATCTTGCCAATAATCTTAAAATAAGCTGATTGAATGCAGGCAGTGCATTACACCAGATCCTATTATCCTGTTAAACTTGAGTGTGCTTTTGATGACTTAATTTATATTATACTTAGGTACAAATTAATGTTGATTAGTGATGCTGTTCCTTTTTTTCTCTTTGGAAATTTCTGACTTTATCTTCTTTAATATTTTTGCCTTTGAGACTGTATATTCTGTGCAACTAATGGATTTTTTTAAAAAAAATGTATAAACTATGAACTTAAGCTTTTAGATGCAATTCTCTGTTTTCAGTTTTTGCTTTTTGCTGTCTTGTTACAGAAAATACATTCATTATGTAATGCAAGCAACTATTTTTCTAAAAGATCATTCTCAATGGGGATATTTTGCTTATTTTCGGAATGGGGAAAAGGAATGTATTTTCCTTAGAAAATATTTTAGCAGCACTTGGGTTCTGAAGAGACTTGGTTCACCTCCAACTCTATTTAGTTTGAGTTATCTTCCAAACTGTGATTGGATGGAGGCAAATTAGTTACAAAAAAAAAGTAGAGCTGTCCCATTTTATCTTGTATCAGACCTATTCCTGTGTGCTGTTTTAACTCCCAAAGAACACCAAAACACTGCTTGTTTAGAAAACTTTGTCCCGTTCCTTTTCTTTCATTTGCCTGGCTCAAATGCTGTGAGTTTACAGGCCTAGCAAAGTTTTAAATGCATCTCAAAACTGATTTGTTAGTCGTGTGCCATTGGAATTACATTCTTAGCAGATGTTTCTCTGGGGATGCTTAATGAAACTTCAAAGTGCCCAAAGTCTTGTCTTTCACTGGCTTGAGGAACTTTGACCAATATTCAATAAAATCTGTAGTAATGTCTCTTTCACAAAGGAAAAATAAAGTAAATGGTGGAAATCGGAGTCTTCTATCTGTGAAACATATTTATGTTTTTAGTCATTTAAATGGAAAATGTTTTAAACAGTCTGCTCGAGCTGTTAAAGTCTTGAAGGAATGTATACGTTTGAAACCAGATGATGCAACTATTCCACTCCTTGCTGCAAAGCTCTGCATGGGATCTCTGCACTGGGTAAGCTTTGCCCTCTGTCTTCTCAGCAAGAGCTGCACTAAAATCTTGATTTAGAGATGTAGCAAATACTTTTGCACAGTGACTGCATGCACTTGGGCATATCTAAAAACACAGCACAGATATGTATATGCACATGTACATCCCTGTTTGAATGGCTTATTTGAAATACTTGACAGTGGTTATGTTTATCGAGGTAGCATATTCTGATACTGGTCTTAGACATAGCTTAAAACTGGAATTTGAAATATTGGAAGACAGATCATAAATGCAACTTCTGTTATTTTCTGCAAGAGGAAAATAACTTTCTGGAAGATAATGAAGCAAAGCTCTTATAATCAAGAGACTCTTCTGGTGGTTAACATGTTTGCAGGCAGCTGTGGTTTATGAATTTGAAACAGGGACAGTTGAATATTTTAGATAGACTTGAAGTGGGTGTATCTCTACAAAAAACATGGAAGTGATCAAAGATCATCATGTTGTTTTCAAGACACTTCTGTATTTTTTAGAAGAATGAGTATATTTAAAAAGGAAGGAAAAGAGAAGGGAAAGGTCACATATAGAAATTGAAAAAGTGGTGTAGTAGCACAAACATGACTTGTTGAGGCTGACAAAATACAGCCTTAATTAAGGTATATCCTAGTTCTGTTAATTGTTCCCTGTGGATTGAGTCCGTATGGAGTAGCTTACTGTACTTAGGATTTACAGTTACTGGAATGGATTCAAATGGGCTTTTTTTTCATTCTAGATTATTAAGTAGTGTGCTAGCATGGCAGTTAAACCTTGATTTTTTATGTGTTTCTCTGTTTATAAGTTTGCATCCATTCAGCAGTGCAGCATTCAAAGCAGAGTTCTGCATGGATATACTGGTTTTTTACAGGGTTAGAGCCATAGATCTTGTTCTTGATTTTCCTAAATAAATGGTTCATGGGTCAAGAACTCTATTTATAAAGTACAACAATGGCAGATAGCATATATGGATCAGAAATACTTTTTTTATTAAAAAAAAAGAAAAAAACAGAAAAGAAGAAAACAAAAGCTCACTAAGTGTGCTTTGTACCAGATTTCTCTCAATCATAGGAGTAGGTGTTTCAGCTTAAGATTTGTGGATTTTACTCAGTATTTAGCAAGAAAACTAAGTCCTATGAAAAATTGAATAGTCCTTCAAAGCAATCATGGCTGAGATTTTATCAGGTTCAGTGTGCAAAATATACATTCTGAGCGTTCTTATCATTATAATGGAAGATTTAGCTTTAGACTTACATGGATATTTTGTAATATTTTCAGTTGGAAGAAGCTGAAAGATTTGCCAAAGCAGTTGTTGATCTTGGGGACAAAACATCAGAGTTCAAAGCAAAAGGCTACTTGGCACTGGGATTGACTTACAGTCTGCAGGCTACTGATGGTAAGATAGGAATAAACATTCACATTTGGAAATTCCCATGCTGCCTACAAAAAGATACCTGGCAGAATGGTAGACATTAAAGCTTCTGTGTGCAACCATTTTTTCAGCCAATGTATTGAAGCTTCTTCAATTAGTGTGTGGAATAAAATCTCATCATCATTTGTATCACTGATTAAATATATCCTTTTTAGCATCTTTGCGAGGGATGCAAGAGGTCTTGCAGAGAAAGGCTCTTCTTGCATTTCAGAGGTGAGTGGGTGTTGATCTTTCCATTTTGTTCTGCTATATGTAATGCAAAGCTTTTATTATGTACTAAAAAGAGAGACTTGTAAAAGATAGTGTAATGACAACTTCACCTCTGGGAATCTCCTGTCATGAGAACAGAATGTATTTCTTTAGCATTTATTGCCATCATTTTCTGCCAGAACTACCTAAATTGATTTCTAAGGATTTCCCTCTATTTAAAGATATTAGTGTTGCTCTCTAGTATAAAATATTTTCTCAAATACTCTAATCTAGAAGGAAAAACCACGCAATGTAAGGTTTCAAGTTGTGGTTCAGTGAGATAGTATTTCTAAGAGCTGTCCACTGATCAGATTGTGTAGGAGGCTTTTGCAATTATCTCTGTAGGAGCAGAACAATAATTGAGGCTGTGCTGCTGGGGCTGAGGAGTGAAATGCAGGTTTTGGGGTAGTAAGATAGGGGAAAATGAATATTCTGGAAATGTACATTACTGGAAATGGAACAATGTAGGCAATGATAGTACAAATGTCATCTTCCAACTGCATTGGAAGCAGTGCCACTGGGGATGACAGCAGTTCATTCTCATGGACTCTGCAAATGAAAGGACAATAAACTGGTGAATGAGAATATTTCTAGCCTAATTATAGAAGAAACAAATCTTGATGACAAGGATAGCAAAAGTGCTGCAGCATCTAAGTGTCTTTTATGTTTGTACACCCTTGAAAACTCCTCTTTGGTGAGATAAGTCTAAATGTAGGCAAACAGATTTGTGCATTTATGTGAAAATGAAGTCCTGGCTATTTGGTGGTGATTTTGTATCTGAGGGGATAGGGCTGAAAAAGCATTTTGAAGGCAACTTTATAGTGAGGCTAGTATGTGTTGGTCCTCCTTTTTTCTGTCTTGTCTTGGCAGTTCCTCTGTATGTAAATATGTTTTAACATATCTTTGCTCTCCTGTTCCTTAGTGGTTTTAATTTGTTTTTTTACTACTTCAGCATTTTCTCTATGCTGAAACTGAGCTTTCTACTTCCTGGTTTATACCTCAGTTCCTCACCCATCCCTCTTACCACTTTTGACTTAATCATCACCGTTGCTAACCATTTTTCACCAATTCTGTGCATTCATTACTTTTGAGACCCTAATAGTGAATTGCTTTCTTTTGAGAAAATAGTGAATTGTTTTCTTTGAAACAGCAAGGGTTTAAATGGACCATGGTGCAAAGCTAACCCATTCCAGTTCAGTGTCTGCTGACCATATTCTCCAGTTCAGAATAGTGATTATCAAAATTCTGAGGGTCAACTTTTTGGATGGGTCAAAGCCCCCTTCAGCCTGGCCTCGGACACTGCTGGGGATGGGGCATCCACAACTCTGGACATGTTCCAGTCCCTCACCACCCTCATAGTGAAGAATTTATTTCTAATATCTAATCTAAACCTACTCTTTTCCAGTTTGAAGACACTACCCCTTTTCCTATCCATGCATACCTTTGAAGAAACCTCCTTTCCAGCTCTCCTGTAGGACCTCTTTAGATACTGGAATGTGCTGTAAGATGTTCCTGAGCCTTCTGTTCTCCAGGCTGAACAATCCCAACTCTCTCACCTTGTCTCTTTAGCCCTCTGGTCATTTTTGTGGCCTTCCTCTGGACTTACTCCAACAAGTCCACATCCTCCCTATGATGGGGACCCCACACCTGGACACAACACTCCAGGTGGGGTCTCATGAGTGTGGAGTAGAAGGGGAGAATCATCTCCCTTGCCTTGTGGTCAGACTTCTTTTCATGCAGCCCAACATATGGTTGTCTTTCTGGCAGTAAAAGCACATTGGCAGATCAGGTCAACATCCAGCTTCTTACCACTGTGAGATTACTCTTTCTCAATCTCTGTTCAAATTTTGTTGCTTAGTTGTGTGTTGTCTTTCATGCAGCATACCAGTCATGCCTATTTTCTCTTACCACATCTGAAAAATAAAAGTTTTCCAGGAGATGGAAGTTGAATTCCCTGTCTTCTACCAGTTTATAAAGCAAGCAGCTGGTACTGGACTCGGTATTTTGATGTGCCTTTTTTTTTAAAATATTTTTTTGTGGATTTTTTAAATCACCTACCTAGAGGGCCAATTCCTGAAGAAGTAGAGGTCCTGAAGAAATACAGTTATATTTTGGACCCTTGCCTGACCCAGATTTCAAGGCTTACCAATTTGTGATGGTGGCCATTCCAGAAGGTGCTTGTTGCTGTCTTCACGCAGTACTGAGGGGGTGTTTGTTTCACTAACTATTTTATTTTTCTTTTTTTTTTTTTTTTTAAATTTTGGAAGACTTTCAGTGCTTTTCCTGTGGTTGGTGTGAACTGAAGTTTCACAGAATGCACCAAATGGTAGATAGATAGTAACAGCTTTATTCTTTCACTATCTGAAGCTTGGGTGACTGAAGAAATGCTTGAAGTAAAAATTTCTTATTTATTTAGTATTGCTTAATTTGTGAATTTAAATATAAAAAAAGGACTGGTCCTGGACCCTATTAGGATTTACCTCTGCATCTAGTCTCCAGTTTACAGATGAAGTTAAGAAAATATGAAGATGTCCCTTAATAACGTAAAACTTATTTTAAGCATGTTGGGTGTAGTTCCTAAGCTAATGGACCTGTACAGCTGTTTGGACCTGAGAAGACAGAAATGCACAGGTCAGAAGCAGAAGATTTTCGGAGGTTTTAGTGGTTTAAAGGTCAAATTTGACGTTTCCTCCCAACGGAAGCAACTCACTAGATGTTCCAATGATTATTGCACATTATAGCTCTAAAGAAGACTTAGTTAAAAGAATGCAACAAATGTAAATAAAAAAAAATAGTTCCAGGCTTCCTGCCCCATACTTACTACACATCATTTTGAGGTACAGCCATTTTTTGTTCTTATGCTCAAGCATGCCCCTGCTAAAAAACTTATCTTTCAGAAGAAAGATTATATTAGAGGGGGAAATAGTAGAGTCTATTACAAGAACAATTTCCATAGGATGGTAAAATGACTAAGACTCAGAGGGTGCATTTGACCAAAATATTAAGAAGAAGAGAAAAACATTATTTTTTTAAAAGGTGGAAAAAAGTTGATATAAAAAAAAAGTTGATAAAAATTTAAACTCTTTAAAGGCATGGTGTTCTGGGGAATTGATGTTAGGAATTATTTTCCCTTTTTCTGTAAGAAAACTTAATTTAATGAATTTTTCTTAAAAATATTCTAAGTAATGACATCTAATGTTTGTTTAGGAGTATAATTTATTTGAAGAATCATTTTGTATTAAAGATTTCTTTTTCAAGATTTAAGCAGAAATGATATGATTATTTTCTATTAAAAATGACTTTTCATGTCCCTGGGTGCTTCCTTTAAATCAATGATGATTGAAAAGCATAAGAAAAGTTGCTGAAATGAACACCACTTATGTCAAAATATGAGTATATATGTAGTGAAGAGATCTGAATATGAATAAATGAATATATATGCATTTATGGGTAAGTCTAACCTGTCTGAGCAGGGGGGAAATTCACTTTTTGTTTTGTTTTTGTTTTTAAGGGCTCACAGTTTGTCTCCAATGGATCACTTGGCAGCATTTTACTTGGCACTGCAGCTTGCCATATCCAGGCAGGTTAGTTATGTTTTAAAAGTACAACGTCATGCTATCATATGAAGAATAGAATTTGTATGATGACTAGAGATGAAGATTTCTTCAATAGAAACCTGATTTTCCTTGTGCATATATTCATATATATGGAAAAAACCCTGAAATACTCTCTCCAAACACCTTCAGGCTTACGCAGTTCTCCTGGGTTCTCCCAGTATTTCCACCTCCAGGATGAGAAATAAGTCAGAAGTAATTCTACTTACTTCAGCATTTATGTTGCTAGATGGAGAGAAAAAATTCCGTTTTTAAGGTGTTTTTTTGCTTATTATGTGTAATCTCTGCTCAGATCCTAGAGAGGAGAGGTCTTGAATCTAGTCTGTAATGATATTTACAGTGCTTAAATCTTGTATACCTGCTAATATGTGCTCATCCTGAATACCTGTGTGAGGCTTGGTCATTGTGGACAAAATTACAAAAAAAGTCTTTAAGAAAACTGGAAAATATTTTATCGCTATATAAGAGATCAGGGCTTAGTCCAGCTTGTACAGCTGTTACATTTAAATCATTCTACCATACATCACATGAATTTGGATCGTGTGGAACTGCTTTCTTTATATGATGGTAATCCTCTTCCTATGTGATGTTTATTTCACAAAGTAACCCTGAGCACAGTTGTTTACATTCTCTAGTGACTACTTTTCATTGCTAATGAGTAGCACAGAACTTGGACTATGTCATGTTAGAGTGGAATGGATTGTCACTTTACTAGCACAAAATATTTTTGAGGAGGAGGCTATGAGACTGTATGTTCTGAATTCCAAAATTCTTGTGTTGCCTAATTAAATTTCTTTGTTTTAATACTTACTGTGCTTACTTTGAACAAAAAGCACAGCCAGGTGAGAAGATAATAAAATTCTACATAAAGAAAAGTTACTGTTGCTTTCTGTACATTTCAGTTAAGCATTGCAATTAAAATATTTTCAAAATCATATAGAAATACAGCCAGGACTAGAAAGAGAATATTTTAAGGGGCTGAAGGTAACTGTTTTATAAAAACATGCATCTTACTTTCCAGGATTAATGTATTATTTAATTTTCAGTGTTCACTGTAGAGCATCAGGTCCATTTTAAACTTATGAGTAGTATCTTACAGGAGTGTATAGAATGTTATCTGGATGAGTATTTTGAAAATTTTATGGATGTCAATCAAGTAAAAGGCAAAACTTCTAATAGTGATGCTTTCTTTTTCTGCCTTTTTTTTATTATTATTATTTTTTAAAATCAGATACCAGAAGCTTTGGGTTATGTTCGTCAGGCTCTGCAGCTACAAGGAGATGATGCCAACTCTCTTCATCTCCTTGCACTCTTGCTATCAGCTCAGAAACACTATCATGATGCTTTGAATATCATTGATATGGCCTTGAGTGAATATCCAGAAAATTTTATGTGAGTGAATGTCATGTTTCCTTTCTATACTTTCTCTTGTATTTATTTTTCTGTTTTTTCCTGGATTCTCATCTCATTCATTTCAAGAGGGGATGGATTTGAAGATGGGTCTATTTTTTTTTCCAGCGGTCTTCTTTCCCACCCATTTATTGCAAGTCTGCTTATTAAAGGCTTGTTTAACAGTGATAAAGGATTTGTTTTGAAAGGGAGATTAGAACTGTATAGTTGATCTTACTTTGTTTCTTTCTACACTATTCATGTAGATAAATTCTCCCTGTTGCATGCTTTGTAGTATGTTTGCCTCTTCTATTTTTATACAATATTGCAAGAAGGATAAACAGGACTTTGCTATTAGGTAGGATAGATTTATCCCATCCTACAGATAACTCTATGGATGTTGTATGGAATCTATTTTGTAAAATACATCATAAAACAGAGAATCTCCTCATTTGTTTACATAATAGTCATCTGAATTTGGGTGATGGACAACTAAATAAGTGAACAGAAAAGAAGCATGTTTACTAAATGTTCTCTTGTTTAAGAACTTTTTTCTGCTTATTTTTTATGTTAAGTACATCTTAACATACATTTGGATTTTGTACTTTTGTAAGGGGTTTTGTGGGTGGGTTTTTTATCCTTTTTTCTTTTTTTATTCTTTTTCTTTTTTGTTGTTGTTGTTGGTTGGTTTGTGTTCTTTTAAGATTCATTTGCTGATGAAAATCTAATAAAATTATTTATAGGAAAATATCTCAGTGACAGCTCCCATTAACTTCCAGTCTTCCACTTTCGTGCTTTACCAGCTGTCACTAAGGTTGTAATCCATAACTTACACATAGCCTATATGCTTATTTGGACAATTTTTAGAATTACCTCATTCTTAACTTCTAAATGACTGACCTATATCATAAATTGTTATTATGTCAGCCTACCAGAAAAACATGATTTCTTTAAGTATTATTAATTTGAAAGAGTAACTATAGTGGTTTGCCTTCCTGTTCCTTGACTTTTCATGTCTCCATTTGACTGTCTCTATAAGGTACTGTTGCCTTTTTCCTCACAAATCTGACCAGGACCTCTGTTGATATCACCTCTGGTCAGAACTTCTGTGGCTTGCAGCCAGTTCTGTCAATGGCTTTTGTTCCTTTTGCTGTATCTCACTTCCTAGTTTATCTACACACCTATGACTTGTGGTTCTTATCAGGGGGCTTCTATACATGTTTCACAATTTCAGAACTATTTAGCAGTTTCTCTTTGAAATCTGTTTGTGCTTTCCTCAGGACAGAGGGACTTGTCAGTAAGTGAAGGCTTGAGAGGCAATTGAAGCATCAGCTTCCTAATTTTATACCCTATTATTGTTAAAGACAAATATGTTCAAAGCACTTTGATTGTCACCTTCTGTCTGTTCTCATTCCATCTTCTGCCAATTAGTGGCAATGTAAATAACATAGCTGCAACTGCTATGTGTCTCAGAGTAATAATAATCCAGAAGTATTTCTGAAATTGTAGTTACAGAACTCCCTATTGTTATAAGAGAACTCCCTAGTATATTAATCCCTGTTGAAATGAGAGAACAAGGGTTCATTCAGTAAATTGTTTTGAAATACTCTTGGGAGCATTCAAAAGATATTTATGGGTTTTTCAAATGTGGTTCATGGCTTTTCCAGAGTAGTTTATACTGCAGCTTTGGTTAAATACGTTGTCTGAGTTGTTCATTACAGTACTGATCTTTGCATTAATGTTTGTACATATATTTATCATACAGATCATAATAGTGGTTCTAAATTGTCTGTCTAATACCGACTCTGATGTTACAGTGTACAGGTACAAATCAGGGAATTTCAGAGTTATATCTCAGCAGTAGGAATCACCATTAGATGCAGCAACAAATGCTGAAGAATTCAAGGTGAAACAGTTAAATGTATCTCTAGAAAGTCTTTTGAGTCTTGTTTTTAGTGCTGTCAATTTCCCAGAGAAGTTGAAAATATGATTGAGATTTCTTGTCTCCTCTCTGCAATTGATACTGACAGCCAGACAGGCACATCTGGTCAATAATATAAATTTGGATTGATTCTATCATATAACTGGATTATTTTTGCAAGGATTTATCAGCTTTTGAAAACTATATGTCATGCTCTTGAAGTGGTTGACAACACGTACGTGCATATATATAAAATACAAAACACAACTGCTTAGTGTATTGCTGAATCCGTGTTCTTCTTTTGCAACTTCTATAAACAATATAATTTCATGGTATTTTCTAGTAGATTGCAAAGAGATCCTTTTGTGTTCCTCTACAGATTGCTAATTTTTAGATGCGCTGAAACATTTCATTACTCACCTGTGGTGCTCTATTGGGTTTTGTAAATAGTTCAGATGTCTTTATGCTTTGTCTTTCCCTTACATCTGCAGTCTAGTAAGCTAAATGCTACAAGACTTCTCTTGGTATTCTCTGTGTTTCTGTCAGGATCCTTTACCCCAGCTTTATGCAAATTGATACTTTGATGGCTTTGCAGAGTAGTAATTCTCTATACTTGGAAATATTCAAGAATAGTGTTTTTGATTTATGTTATTCCTTATTTCTTAAATTTCTTGCTCTCTTTACAGCTGTATGTTCTTTTTGTTTTGCATTTCTTTAAAATGAATCTATGTTTTCCAAGTTTAATACTGCATCTTTGTAAAATGCCAGAGGTTGCAAGGAACTCAGGATACACCATGAATCATGCAGAGAAGTAGCCATTTTTCAGCACTCTTCTGTTGTAATCAATTAGTAAATATGTTGTCTGTCAGTTTTTGACATTTGAAAACCTGGGGCATTCCTGGAGTTCATGTTCAATATTTGAAGTGTACAGCAAGCACGCCTTTGGATTGGCAATTAATACTAGCCTTCCTGCACTATAAAGCTAGAGAGTTGGTCAAGCAGATCATGATTTTGCCCTGGGCAACTTAGGTCAATTAAGTAGAAAGAAACTCCTCAGAGCCAAATAATTCTGTCCCATCATTATCTAAAGGAATGGAAGGAATGAGCAAACCCCCACGGCTGTGAGCAGCAAGGTCTAGCTTTTTCTTTGAACAGAGTTGATTGTTCCTCCTGTATTCATCATATTAGTAGAGTAAATGTGCAGTTTGTTCTGAGATCTGAATAGGTATTGGGAAAACTAATGGCAAAATCTAAAAGTGAAATAAATAGTAATGTTTTTTCAGAGATAATAAAAAGAAAGTTATTTGCTGAATATAGCACTATTTTTTCAAACTTTTTGTAAGCTTGAATTGCTAGGTTGTAGCCACTCTACTTATAAAGAAATCATTTGTGTGAATACAATCAATCTCCTTTTAAATGCTGGCTAATCTTTGAAGCCTCCTGCAATCTGAGCATACTTTAATCGAGGGACAAAAAGATCTCTAGACAAATGATTACTGAACAGGTTAAGATACTGAAAAGGTTATGAACTGCACTCAGTATCAATACTCAAATGGGTGGGAATTAGGTGCCAGCACTAATAAACCTGAATAGGTAATCCCAATCAGGTGTCACTGTGTTTGAATTCATTGAAAGTTCAGGGTTTTCTCCTTTCATTAGAGAGCTTGTCCCAGTAGTAGAAAGGTGAAGTTCAGTTCTTCTCCAGCTTGACAGGATTTTAACCCACAAGTGATGCAGCTCAGAGTCCTAACCATCAAACTAATGTGGGAAGCTGAGTGAGATGATCCATTTCTCCTCCTGAAACAGAAGCCAGGATGTGCTGCCCTGAATGTGAGACTAGGCAGTAAGAAGCCACAATATATCCTAAATTGCTAAAGTACTTAGCCATGAGCAGGGCATCAGGTCTCAGTTGCTTGTTTTTTCCTTGAATTTTATTTCTATTAATCCAGTGATTTCCCACTCTGAACGTGTATGCAGTCCCAGAGGTGTGCATTGCAATCTGAGGGTATGTGTTCAGGGTGATGCAAGACAATGGTGGTTGCTTTGCATTGGTTCATATCAGGCTTGTATTTCTTGTACAATATATATTGTACATGTGCAATTACCTGAGCAGCCTTATTTGCAATATTCCCTGGGTTTTTTTTAAAATCTTCTTGTGGCAAGGAATATATATCTTAGTGGTGTATTGATTGATGTGAAATCTTGAAACAACACTTCTGTCTGTTTTAATTCATGATTAGTCAAAAGTAGATTCTCAGTCAAGGGAGGCAGAGTCAGGTTTCTTACTGAAGTATTTAGGATATTGTTTTCTTAATCTTAACTGTTTGGGGTTCCCTTATTATTTCAAATGCTGGGGCACTTAATGACATATAATGCCTATGATTAGTGTAATTATGTAAAATAAATAGTAAATTGCTAATTTTGTGCTGAAAACTGGAACTGCAATGGATAGCAGCTGACAAGCTTTTAAAGTAGCAAAAGTAGGGAACAGCAGATGGGTTATTTGAGGAGTGCAAGCATGTTATTTTAATGTTAAGTACACTCAAAAAGGAAAGGCATATGGTAACAGGTTTGAAGACAACTGAAGACTTAGTTCACAGATTAAACATTTACATTTCTTGAAGTGTGATGGAAATTTTTTTTCTTCCAAGAATATTTCACAGAAGCATCAGGCCAATATGTCATTCCTCTGAAAACTATTAAATCTTTTCCTTCCTGACCCTCAAGGGCTCTTTTGAGCTACATTAGACTTCCCAGAATCACCAGGCCTTTTAACATTCCTCTCAGTTCAGTGAGTAACAAACTTGTTTCCTTCTTGCAGATGTCCAGGCAGGCATAAAAAAAGAACTGGCTGGTACAGGCTGTGTAGGATTATCCATATACGCTGGTGTTTTGTGGGGTAGGGAGACATTTATGAACTGAAGGAAACAGACTACCCTGTTCTGCTTTCCCAAGGTCAGTTGTAGTTGCACTGCAGTGTGTGGTGCTGGTAAAACTTGAGCTTTTGTGGAGCTTTTTCCTTGATAAATAGAGCGCTAGGAATTATTTGAGGAAAGGATGATAGTATTAGATTGGACAAGAAGTAGTGATGTGCTGTGCTTGCCAAAATCATGTCTTTCCAGTTTGTGTATGCATTCTTGTCAATATTTGACAACATGAATTTTCAAATCCATTCCATTTTGATCCTGTTTATATTGGGAGTTAAATGAATTAGGTCTCAGGAATGATTTCTTCTGTAAGTCATGAAAAATAGTATTATTTGCCTGTGGTTTTTTCTTTTTATTCTTCTACCTCACTCCCCCATCCCTCTTCCCCTTTGGTTGTTATTATATGCTTTTACTGAATGGTCCATTAATAAAAGCATTGTTGATCAGTAGATACTGCTTTATATAACAAATTGGTCATTTGCCTCAGGATCTTACTCCTGAATTATGTTTGCTAGGCTGTAGATTCTTTGAAACTTGAATGAAAGAGTCCCAGTTTGGGTCAAGAACTGGCTGCTGCAGGGAATTCAAGGCAGGCAAACAAAAAGTTTTCAAGTATAACTAATTTATTCTGGCTTTATCTTCATTATAGTTTAGAGATCTGCATTTTCTTAAGGACTTTGAGTTTGTAATGTGGAATACAGTATACATACACTGCACCAAAAATCGCAGGGCTGACTCCTTTGGAGACAAATATATGGGAAATCTTAGGGTGCAAGGAAGGCTATCCAATGGATATCAAATATACCTATTCATAATTTTCACAAAATTGTGTCATTTGGGGGCTTGAGGGCTGGTTTTGTTGCTTCTTTTGTTTTTTTGAGAGTCATGCTTCAAATAGCAATCTGAACAGCCTATTTTTTCTTCATCCATGTTTCTCTGTGTATATGGGCTTCCCAGTACTTAGGATCCATGTGGCTGATGTTGGAGGTTCAGTGATTGATTGACAAACAGTTTAAGACATTTATTTTTTGTTAAGTTAAATGCTTTTCTGAAGTTATTACAAAAACTAGATTTGTTTGCTTGTTGACCTCTTGTTGCTGGTGTTGGGCATGTAGTCATTTCAAGGTACTTACAAATGATGGTTTTTCATGTTTTATATTTGTCTTTCCTGATAATGGAACTCTGCTTGAATACTCAAAATGGAGTAGACTCACTGTGCAGCAGTTCACTTTGCTATTGCAGCAGACACCTCTATAAGTTTCTTTCTGTACTTTGATTATCATGGTTGCATCTAAGATCACCAAATGTGTAAATACATCCTTTATAATACATCCTTTATAAAACAATATGTTTTTCATAGTTTGTCCAGTTTCATGTTGTCATCCTCCCTGTAGGTTAAATTTTTACAATTGTGTTATTTTATATTTTGTTGATGAGGCAAGTATTTGGGAGTTGGGGGACGTGAAGCTAGCTGTGAGCTTTCCACAGCAAGTGTTAAAGGGATAGCTGTCAAACCTGGATGAATTAATAGTTTGAAGCCAGGACAATCAAATCTTAAACCCTCTGACTGTCTATATATTAGAAGTTCCTAAATTTGCTTTACTTTTTATATTAATATAGGTTTAGCAAAAGTATAGCTTCCAGGGAATTTCACATGATAAGAATACACAATGATAAGAAAACATCAAAACCTGGAGGAACCATTTTAGCATGTGGTAACTTGTCTCAGTGCTGGAGTTGCATTCCACATACAGACTGCATTTTTGTTTTTAATCTGAACTGATCCCTTATTGGTCTCTTTCCAGCCATTGATTTTTTTATCATAATTTGCTGAGCCCTCTGCAATCCTGGTGGCTTCATCTTGATGGTAGCTTCTGTAATAAGACCACCTCCCAGTGTCCTTTCTGATAAGATTGTCTTGGCACTTGCTGGCAATAAGGGTGTGTTCTCCAGCCTTTCAGTTATTCCTTGCACTGTAGCCACTTCTTATCACATGTGAGCGAGAACTGCACAAAATATTTCAATAACATTTATTACATCATTATACAGAGAAGCACCTGCATCACATCTCTTGGAAAGGGTTGTGTTAATTATTTTGAGCATTATTGCTTCACTGGGGATTTTGATTCAACTACCTGTTTGCTGGCATTCTTATTTGCCTCTTGGTTAGTTATTTTTATGATGTTTCTACATATAGATTGCAAAGGCTGTATTTGTTCCCATAGCTATATATTTCATTTTTAAAAAGAAATTTGGACTGAGAGCTATTAAGCTGTGCTCCTGAACAGTTTCTAGACAAAGTTTCCTACTGTGTTTTATAAGGATCTTTTCCTAAGGATTAGGGGGGTATATTTCATGTAAATTAGAGTCCTGTTGGATTCAATTGAAATTCTGAAGTGAAAGATTTTAAGGCAGTCAGCCCTACCTTCTCCTTCTCAAAGAAGCTACCAACTTGCAGACAGTAAACTATTGTCAAAATCTGGATTGTGAATGATATAAACACTGGGAACTTCAGGATTTTCTTCTAATTTTAGCCTTTTTCTTCTAAACTATTTGTTTATGAGTAAGTACAAGATTTTTAGAATGGCACAGCACCTATTGACATAGAGAAAACTGACCATGCCAAGGTTTGGCTTCCTGCCTACTTCCTCATTTCTTATGTTTCCTGTCAATCATCAGTTTTCCTATGTATGTAATTGTTGAGTGCAAGGTGCGACTTGCTAACACTTTATCTGGAAACGTCAATAAATTCTGCAAATAAATCTTGCAAATAATAAACTTTTAATAATATTTGTTCCACTTTAATTTTGTGCATTCTGTGTACTGCTTTCCCACTTTAATTATTCTGTGGGGTCTCATAGTGAACCTGATTTAATTTGCACGAGCAGTTGACACTATCACAGTTTGTTACAGAAATGACATCAAACTATATAAAGTATGCATGTGAATGTAAGCTCTACATCACCACATTTATTTTTTCCTTTAAATTCAGATCATCTGAAATGAAGTCTACATTGTCTGGTAAAAAAGGAGTTAATTTTCAGAGTTCATTATCTTTAGTGTTACATTCTGCGTCATCCTTTTTGTGTTTGTTTTTTTTTAGTGCAGAATTATTGTCAAAGGCATCACTAGTTAGTCTAAGATTTTACAAATCTTATGATTAAACTTGTTGAGGGGTTTTTTTGGGGGGTGGGGGTGTTGTTTGTTTGATAGTTTTTGTGGGGGTTGTTTTTTTTGAGGGTTTTCTTTGCCTTTTTAATATAGTGCTTGGTTTTAAAACCAGAACAACTTCTTTTGAATTCTTCTTGTATCCGAGGGTTTGAAGTTATGGGATATATCAAATAAACACTTAAAAATGAAAAATGAAATCTTATATAACTCCACACTGAACTGGTATTTGTCACCTTTCTTTTATGCTCTCACTAGTAACAGGTTATATATCAGCATTGATTATATATAAAGTTTATTATTGTAGTTAAGCTATTGTAGAAATTGATGTGGTTTTCTGGGAGATCAGGCTGTTGTCTGCTACTTTGTGTGGCTTGTTTGTTGCTTGTACCCATATTTATGGTACTCCCAGTATATTAATTATTCCCTAACATTTTTAATAATTGATTGTCATGTAAAAAATACTGTTAGCTGAAGTTACTCTTAGCAAACTCTTAAATTATTTTAAAAGCTTCTCTTAAAACTTAGTAAGTTTACTCCAAGTAGTTTAAACATAAACCAAAATAGTAGCATCTATAATCCTGCATTCTAAGCAAGCAGATTTTGATGCATCCTCTTAAATTTTATTTTTCTAGGGTGGTTCTTAGCTTTCTCAGCAAGGCTTTTAGTGCTTTACAGTATAATTTTCAATGCACATATTTTTGTTATGTATAGTTCTTCCTTATTTTCTTCAAGTCCTAAACAATGTAGATTATTTGTGCAAGAGAATAATAATGAAGTTTTCTTCCAACACTAACTGAAAAGAGAGCATTCTGATCAGTTTTGATCAGGATATGGGGATATGGACCCTTCAGAAGAAGTCCAGTGGAACTTAAGTTTCTTGTTGAATGTTGCTTAGTCTGAGGGATTTTAGGGAGATTCCTGATTGCTACTGCATTGAGTGACAGTGCTGTAGCAGACAAGTCTGGGGGAAGCACCATGGTGTGTCATGTAGCTAGATTTGAAGAAAGGATTACAGAAATGACTGAATGAAGTATTTTTTGTACTATGTAGTTTCCAATCAATGGATCACCCATACAGCCTTTCTCTGTAGCAGTCCCAGTTTGAAATTCCTCAAGTGTGTGGCTTTTTTTAGCTGTTACAATGAGAATCACATATAACATTTCAGGTGTGGTCTCACTGGAATATTGTACAATGCCACTGTGTCTTTCTCCTTCTGTTCCAATGAGTAATCCCTGAATTACATCTGACCTCTTCACAGCTGTTTACCTTGATAAGCCCAGCTGTTAGCAGCTCTGGTTTGGAATAATGGTTACACAGGTTGTTTGGTCAATCTCTTTATTAAACTTGAACAATAACCCTTTTATTCATTAACGGTGCTATCTAATGCTTCTTCCCTCCTGACAAAAACATTGGCAATACAGATGCTGTTCCCCAGTCATTCCAGAAGTGATATTTTCTTTCAAGTTTTTACTTTGGAAAGGACAATCCTATGTGTCACTGTTTCCATAATTCTGAGAAATGGATTATTTTTGACTCCCTTAATTTTAGTCATTCTTTAAGTGCTCCTATTCTCCATTTGTCATAGTCTCCGTATCTCAGACAACATAGATATAGATTATAGTGAAGGCTGGGGGTTCATTCCTGAATATTCTTAATTTTCATCCTTGTTTAGTAAACACATTTTCTCTTTTTTCCTACTTTGATACAAAAAGCCTTAAAAGGCTATAATTTTAGTGTATAATAATTTCTTTGGGTGTAGTTTAGCTTTGCTTTTTACTAATGCACATAAGATGCAGCTTTTTGTGTTGTTCTTTTGTATCCTGCCTGACCCCTGCTGTCCTTGATAGGAGCTCTGCACATTTTTGATGTCTTACTTGAACAGTCTTATCAATGATTGGCTTGCCACATGTGGAGTTTTACACATTCAACTTGAGACACAAATGTTTGAGCATCCTTGTGTTAAACACCAGGCTTCTTCTGCATCTTGAATGTCTTTGCTAACCTTTGCAATCAAGTTATTTGTCACTGACATTCAAAGACCTAGTTATAAACCCGTTTGGAATTTTTCATTCTTTATTTAAATAAAAATCCAGTAATATATAGATTAGGTTATGAGCAGCTGTTTTATAATGTCCTCATTAGTTAGTGAGAACAGTCTTCAAGTAATGGAGTAATTTGCTGCTTCAGTAGCTATTTCATAAATTTATCAGCTATTAGCTCCAAGAATAACTAAGTCTTTCCACTTAAGAGTTTGATTTGTTCTTCATTTTTTGCCTGGGTAATTAGTCTCTTAAAATGATAGAATTCACTTTATTTTTAGCGATGTTAAAGATCTGCATCCACAGAAAACACTGATGGTGGAACAAATGCCCTGTTAGTCTGTCTTTGAAAGAACCTGTTTTACCCTCTTCCCTTCCCCAAAGGATTTGACCCAAACAGATTTCTGTTCTTGTTGTATTTATTCCACATATCTGACATACATTTTTCTACTCTTCATTTCTTTTTTTAATATTGTCTTTTCCTCAGTACTTCTGCTCTTATTAGAGTGCTGTTCTACCCTGTCAAGGTTACTCTGGTACCATGTGCCAGTAATTTAAACTTCTGACTGTCAGACAGACACAAATAGATAATTACTGATGATTATAAAATATACAGCTTAATTTTCATCATCCTATCACTTGGTAGTTTTTTATCTATTCTTGATAATTTTAGTAGTGTGTCAGAACTTCTTGTAAGGTTTAAAGTTCTCTGTCTGTAATGCAGGCTGCATTCCAGAAGAGGTGCTTTCACAGATGCTTAAAGTTGACCTTTCAGAAAATCTTTTTTCAGATAACCTACCTCTTGGTTTCTAAAACCTTCCTGGTAATACTTGTCCTTGAACTGCTTATACCTCCAGCCGTGTTTCAAGGGAACTTGATAAAATTAAGGTAATATGGGAGAACTACTTGTCACATGGTGTTCTTCCTTTCTGTTGCCTCCTTCTTCTTCCCTTCCTTCCCCCATTTTTCAAGTATGTACCGTTGGCAGGTTTCCATTTTATTGTTAACATCGTGTTTCAGTTTTCTGAGGTGTCTTAGTTCTTTTAAGATTTATAGTCCAAATATTTCTTGGATCCAGGGAAACTGCTCTATTTGGCTTTATAAATGCAACCTTTTCTAGTCATAAGATTATTCTTGCTTTAGTGTGGATAATCTCACACCAGTGTACTTTACTTATTCGATACAATTTACTACCCATTCTTTATTAGAATTGTGAATATTTTTCCATCATGTACTTTGCTTGCTGTTTGCATTTTGCAAAATGTGTGAACATCCAGTCCTGTTGACTGCCGTAATGCACAAGAAACAGGAATGATGTTTCAACAAGTACTAAGTGCATCAAAAAGCATCAAACTGATGTGTTCCTTTCATTCTTACAAGTATATTTTTCTTCTGCTGTCTTGACATTGAATGCTACTCTAGTAGCCCAGATTCCAACATTTTTGTTGCTCAGACTCCTGTTATGTTGTACATGTGTTTTTAAGTAATTTCTTAATAAGCAAATCTCCTCCCTTTCTATCCCTTGCTCAATTTTTCCTTTTAAATTTTGCTTGCTGAATGTTAGCATTTTGCTGACCCTGTGCCTTCCCTCTGGCACAAAATCCCTAAAACTCTTAAATGCCTAAATACTGTTAATAGAAATTCAGTCTACCTGTAAACTGTACATAATAAGGTATATATTATGATTATTGACTCTAGAATGCTTGCAAATTCAGTGTTTCTGAATTGATTATGTTCCATAGCTTTTGTAAAATGCTTTATCATCACAAATTTTAAGAAACTGAACTTCTAAAGGCTTTTCAAACTCTCAAATGTACTATCTTACATTCAGAGAAGCAGGGAAGGGATTGTATGAGATAGATTCCTGTGATTTTCGTTTCAGGTTTTGATGCCTATGTCTTGCTGTTTGGGTGAGGCATGCATGTGCATGTGTTAAGGGTAGACTAGATGAGGGGAGTTTGAAGGAAGGAGGATGTTATTTGTCATATTTCCTTCTCTCTTCAGTAAAATTATGGACAGACCTGGACATGTTTTTCTTTCACTGATGTAGTCACTGTTACATGAGTATCTAGAGAGGACATCTCTGCCAAATGAAATTCAACTTTAAATTATCCATATAGTTCCCTGTATACTCAATTCCAATTTACTGATCGGAAGAAAGCTAAAATAGTATAACTGCTCTACATTGCAGAGTGATTGCTCTGCTCTACATTCTAACAAGTGACTTCATATGACCTTATGTACCTGATAGGTGCTCATTTTCTTAAACTAACACAGCGAACCACCTTCTGTTTCTTCCTCAGTCCCGCCGTGCACATGTTGTACACTTAAGGTTGTGTGATTCATTTTTAGATTTACATGCTGAGTAGTTTCTGCTGAGGATGTTCAATGTGTTCAGTGCAATGCTGAAAATTTAACTACTGTCACTTGATGTTATTTCTTATTCTTGAGAAAACTCTCTGCAGTTTGCAGTTACTATTAGCAGCCTCCAAGTTTGTCTTTGGGATAAGAAACTTCTGAGTTTTCACACATACCCCCCCATCAAACCCTTCTCAGTCTTCCCACGCAAAACATATGAGCAATCATATAAATTTTTCACTTAGTATGATTAAGGTTGCAGTGGAATAAAATGCCAAAGTACACCTGAGTTTTAAAACAGAAAGTAGGCTAACAGTTTTATATGCATGCTCTCCTCCTGCTTCATGCTCTTTAAATCTGTTGTTTTACTAAAAAACTGCTTTTAAATTGGTATTTTTCTCCTGTATTATCTGTTTCTAGGTGCTGTAACTCCTGTAAATGTGCCTACCAATGGACTAGCTCCTTTATTGTCACATTGTATTTATATTCTTTAAATTTCTGTGGAATCCTGTGGTACTACTAATTTCAATAAGCTACACTGTTTTATTTTTTTAATTGCAAAAATTCCTTCAACTTATTGCTTTTATGCAGTTGAAAATGCATCTTCTAAAAAGCACTGTTACTTTGATGGAATTAGATATTTATTGCAAGTACTTAATTAAACTTTAATTATTACTGTATTTGAAGTTAGGTTTTTTTTCCAGTTTGGTGTGATGCTGTCTTTAAAAATGTTTTTCTTGAATTGGAATCTCTTTTAACTTCTCTTTCCTTTTCACTAGATTACTGTTTACAAAAGTGAAATTGGAGTCCTTGTGCAGAGGCCCAGATGAAGCACTCCTTACCTGTAAACACATGCTCCAGATTTGGAAGTCCTGCTATAATCTAACTAACCCAAGGTAAGATGCTGTAGAGTGCTGGGCTGCTCACTACCTTGCTCAATAGCTTTCCAGGGCAGTATAAGGTCAGCAATCCTGCACCTACTTGTTTTGGTATTTCATATGAACAAACTAATCCTCTGGGAATATGGAGACTGATGTTCAAAGACACCACTTGATGGCCATGTGGAACTACCCAGGATTCTATGAAGTAAGGAATGCCAAAGCTACTAAATTCTGTAATGATAAAGACTGGCTACACAGATTGGGTGACTCAAATGAGTTACCCAGTTCTCAGTGTACTGGTATGGTCTTGTTTTGTTTCCTGATCAGGGTTTTAGTCTTTAATATTGGCTAGTGGAGAGATAGATGATGTAGGAATTTAGTTCAAGGGCTTTCACTAAAAAATATGAAAGAGGACAAGACATTTATTAGAGCCATAGAAATATCAGGGATCACATGGATAGAAATGATGTGCTTGCATAGTCAGCATGGCTGTATTTTTAAAGGGAGGTCTTGATTATGAACCTATTTAGGTTCTTCAAAGGCATCAACAAATATATAAATTAAAGTTGTTACAGTCTTATTTGGGATTCTAAAATGCTTTTGTGTAGGTCCTTTGCCATATATATTTAGATAAGCTGTGAAATGAGAAGGCTACTTAACAGAAATCTATGCTGGTAATATTCAACATGTTTATCAAATACCTGGGGAAGGAGACAAGCAGAATTTCCTGCTATCTGGTTATTTGAAGGGTTGATAGCTCCTAGAGAAGAGAGGCTACAGCAGAAGAGCTTTGTAACAAGTGGCATCACATACCTGTGTAGCAGTATGATGGACATTCAGTTTTTGCTGCACTTAGATTTCAGTCATGTAAACCCATGCATCTCTTCAAGAAGACTGAAAGAGTTGACCTAATGGCAGAAGAGGGAAAACTGCTTCTCTGCTTAGGGAGCTAGTGAGCATTCAGAGCTGCAAAGCTTAGAGAGTGTGGCAGAAAAAGCCTGGGGGGGCACCTGAGTCAGTCACAGCAAATTGAGTGACCCTGACACTGCCCTGTGGAGCAGAGAGAATCACTCAGGTTGCAGAAAGCAAGTATGTTGGCAACCAGAAAGGTTTGAGCTGAATCTTTTCAATTCAAAGTCACTGAATGAGGAGTAGGGGCCACGGAGAAAATTTCTTTTCTAACCTAGTGGGTGGTGCTTTATTTTAGTTAGCTGGTTGTGTGTGGGCAGGCAGGGTTAAGAGTTCAGTACCAGAATGCTGCACTTTGCAGAGTAGCTACAGTTTCTGTGCAAGCCTAATTTCAGACTGCCTTTGCATGTACTCCAACACAACTTTTCAGCTTCCATCTCTGCTGTTATATCCTTTACACATATCAGGACTCTAGTCATAGCTTGTCATTACTGTGTTGTTGTTCTTGTTCTTGTGCTAAGATCTACTGTGCCATGTTAAACACACATTAATGCCTCCTTCAGACATCAGCAGGGACTGTGAGAACTTACTCTTGGCTGTGTCAGCTTCAAACAGCAGTGGTTGATAACTCTCCTTGGCACCATTCTCCTTCAAGAACATCTAAGTGGAAAAATTAGTGAGGACTACTTTTCATCTGATTTTTTTATACTGATTTTTTTGTCTTGACATCTAAGGCTTTTCTTAAAATTATGATAGTGCATTAAGATCAAATTCAGAATGTAGTGAACAGGCACTGTGCATAAGTGTCATGATGGAAGGATGCAGGTTTCCCAAACCACACATTCAGAGTTACATCAAGCAGTGAATAAGGATAAAAAGTTGTAGCCTTTCTTTGGCTGGTCTGTGTGAAATGTAAGGACTGATTACCTGTACATTGTGTCATGGTAGTCCAGATCCATCCAACTCTTATCCAGGAATAACTGTTATCACTGAGACCTGAAATGTGACTGGAAAGTTTTACTCACCCAGCTGCACTCCTCTTGTACGGAAGAATGATGATGTAGGATTGTTGTGAAAACTTTAATTTTGCCACCTTTGTAGTTTTAACACAGACTTCATTTTGTTGCAAAGCACCATTTGAAAATTATGTCTCCTACTGGAAATAATCAAAGCCTTTTTAAAAAGATTTATTTAAGCCAGTAATAAAAGGTCTTTTAATAATTTTAAACTTTTTAATAATGTTTTTCCAATATTTAAATATCTTTTATGCATGTTTCAAATATCTTTTTCAATTATGATTTAGACTGAAAACTAATTTGGTGTATCATTTTCCCAATGAGATAAGAATTTACTTTTTTTTGATAAACTGTGGTTTATATTAAATATTTCTTCTGCAATGAATCAGATTTTGTGGGAACATGGGTTCAGTGTCCTCAATAATCTTTTAATAATAAAAATAAATCACAAATACCTAGGTATATCTTAAAAAGGGCCAAATGCAATACTGTAAATTACCTTTGTTCAGCTGACATGGAACTTCTGTTTTGCCGTACAAACTTTTTTCTCATGAGATGGTTAATATGAATTTTAAAATTATTTTGTTGTGCAAGGCTTGGAAATTTTAAATGTTTGCCTTTAGCCTACTGCTTGAAATGCATTAGAAAACAGTTGAATTATTTTCCGCTTCATGATTATCATTTGAAAAAGGAGCAAACCACAGTGCCACTGCTGTGCTTAGAAGATATTGAGGGTAGGTTCTGGCTCTACTTGTTGGTAACATTTGGCATATGTTTGGATATGGATTGAGGAAGTTATTACCACAGAAAATTTACACCAAGTGATGTAACAACTATAGCTGATAGTGTTTGGCCCAGAAAGTTCCCTTCTGTTTCCTGTGGATTTCTATAATGATGTATTTTGTAAGGAAATAATGCAATAAGGTCAGGCTAACGCAAAAATTTAATTCTACTATTTTAGTAGCAGCTCTAAAAAGAGAGAATATTGTTTCATTGACTTTTGCAACTATTAATAACTGTTGGGAGACTTCTTGCCCTTTGTTCAATCCAAACTCAGAAAGAGGCAGTTGTAAAATTAAGGCAAATGGAGAGATGTGCTGAATTCCAGGCTTACAGTTTAGATGAAATTTTCTCAGGCTTTACTTTAAGCTAGGAATTTCCTACAGTTCTTTCTCTTCAGGGAGAATCAGACAAAAGATTGCACTCTGCTAAGTTGGGCTAACAGTTCAACTGCCTAATTACTTTTAGGTTTTTGGGGTGGTTTGGTTTTTTTATGAAGTTTTAAAGAAGATATTTATTGATAATGAATAGTACCAGGCTTAACAATTCTAAAAATGAAATTACTGTATTAACCATAGAATGTTAAAGAAGGAATGCCCATATGTGCTTCCTTACACTTTGCTGACAATGTGTCTCAATGCTTGCCTCATCTTAGGAGAAAAAAAACACTTAGTTCTTCAGTCCCTGTTCTTCTGTTAAATCTTTAATATGAGCTCTAGGAGCACATTAGTTTTCCAGCAAGCATATCAACAAGAAGCCTGAAGGGCAGATACTGATTTTCTGCTGAAGTAGAAGTTAAGTGCATTTGGCCACAGGTGCAATTAGTAAAAATCACTGCTACTGCTTAGGCTCCTGAGATGCTAGAAATGTTTTAAATGTTTCTGCTATGCTGTTAGAATCAAGTTCAGCATTAGGCAGTTAATATGTATAGTACATGTGTATATATTAAAAAAAAAAAGCAAAACACAAAACTGAAACAGCCCTTTATAATATCTTTACCTAAAATTAGATGTGCTGGCTTGAGTGCTTCTATTCGGTCTGGAGAAAGTGTGGGTTTTCAAACTTACACCTGCCTTCTCGGCTTTCTGTGAAACCTGTACCCCATATCATCTAAATATTCAAGATACAATAGATTTTTTCTGTAGAGGTGTTAGTTATGAATTAAATTAAAATCCACTAATCCCTTTTTGGTTATATTAATTATGAAAACAGAGTTTCTGAAATAAATAAAGATTTAATTTTGTTCAGCTTAATTCTGTTTTAATGCAACTGGCTTAATGCACTGTGAGTGGTTAGTGGTGCTTGGTACTAAATTTGGTCATAGCAGTAACTTTTATAGCAAGAACCTTTGTGAGAGTAGGGCAGCATGCAACTTGTGTATCAGGATATAATTTTGTATTTTAATAGCTTACAATTTTTGTACTTCATTACAGTGATTCTGGACGTGGGAGCAGCTTGTTAGACAGAGCTATTGCTGATAGACGACAGCTTAATACAATTACATTACCAGATTTCAGTGATCCTGAAACAGGTAAGAACTGCATATGAACAATGACATAGGTTAAATGATCTGGCCATAGCTAGATTTTGCATTAGTTATATTTTGGATTTTGCAAAATGTTGTTATATTTTCATTATTGTCATGTAAGTGGAAATAGAGATTGTGATATAAGATTTCTTTTGTTTTTTCTTCTTTTTAATTGATGAAGTACTTGCTGACTATGTTCTCTGTAAATTAAGATATCTGTGGTATGGATCTTGCTGAGTTTAGTAATATTTCCTTCTGCAAGGGCTAAAAATTAGTATGCTGAACTAGCCTACTTGCCAAAGTCCTGTGCTTTTTTGTTTGTTCGGTATTTACACATTTTTGTTTAAAAGATTAAGAAAAAAAATTCAGAGAACTTTTAATCTCAAAAAAATAGAAGACATTGTCTTTAATTAAAATCTCAAATATATGTTAAAATATAGTTACATGGGTGGCTTGGCTTACTGTGGACACACTTTGACATAAGCAAAATTTATTTGTTGTAAATAATGCATACTGTGATATTTTTATATACATGTAGAAGTTGTGATGCACAGGTATGCTGCATAAAAGCTGAAATTGCTACATGTCAGTAAATACTGACAATATATAATTTGCCTGTATTAATATATTCAGTTATCCCAGTGCAAACTAATATACCTTAGAAGTTATGCAATCAAAAGCACATGAGCCATGCATTCTGCAGAGATTGCAGAAGGAATTATCATGATGCTGCTAATTCTAAAAACTTCTCTCGTATCTTACTTGTGTTCTAAATATTGAGAGTTTTCTTTTTCCTGGGTTTTAAAATGACAGAATGTTTTTTGTGGGACTTTTCAAGGGTGTATTTCTGCCCAATCACTATTTGACACAAGCAGCTTGTGGGATAATTTGCCTGCCTATGGATTTGAGTACAATTGACCCATAAATTAAGACATGTTGAAATGTGTACTTTATGTCTAATATCAGAATATTGCAGTAGAGAAAAATCCAATTTAGCTATTTAACTTTTAAAGTTGAAATTCAATTGAATTTAATTCACTCAGTTTTGAATTTAAAGTTTTATTCTGTGCTTGCTATAGTGCAAGCAGTTTGGATTGCAAAGATCAGGTCACTTGATTTCAAAGACTAGCAATATGATATGGCGTAATTAACATGGAATCTTCTGTCTTCCTCTATTTGTATAATTAAAAGGGATAGGATAACATTATATCATGCTGTGTTGATCATTCTATATTCCAGTCTAGCTGATTGTTTCATTTTTAAGAACATAACTACATTTTATAGGTTTCATATATATAGACATAGCTATAGATAAAGTTTTATGCCTTCAAAAAAGTTCTTGTTGGGGATGGGTGTTGTGAAAGGATTTTGTGGTTAGTGGTGGTTTTTTGTTTGTTTATTTTCCAGTGGGGACATACAGCTCTTGATTTATACCTTCAGGGTGTCCTATTTTATATCTGCCACATTGAGAGCACAGTGAATTGGTGTACTTTAAAGACTGCATATTCCTCAATGCTTTTAAGTAAAGATGAACCCTCATTCAAAACAGTGAGCTTTTCAAGAAGCTTGCCCCAGATTCAAATCCTGCAGCCAATATCCTGATCCAAATAGGATCTCTGCAGACATTCTGATCTTTCTAGCAGGTCCAAATTGTATTTTTTTTCAGAATCTCAGCTTTATTGTCAGAATTTAACTCTATTGTCAATGAGAACATGATGGAAAATTAAAAATATGGGGTCTGTTTTTGATTATTTATCTTGTAAAAGGTAATTGTGGAGGATCAGTGGGTAGATGTTTTCTTTTATGTTTTTTTTTAAATTGGGAGTTGGAGTGGATTTTATTTGTTGGTGGGGTGTTTTTTAATTGTTAATTTTAGTAGAGCAAACCTTGTTGCAATACCAGTACTCAATTTCTGGCAAGGAGTTGTTTTTTTGGGGGGGGGGGGGGGGGGTTTAAGTCTTTCTTATCTACTGAATTTATGTAATTATATATACATATAAAGGCCCATATTCACTATTTCTCTAGAATTCTTCATGAGAATATTATGTAAACATTTTGCAGGATTTACAATATTATGGTACTACAAGAATGAAAGCAGTCAAGCTTGTCATAGTGTTTGAGAAAGCTTAAGCAGACTGCCAATAAAATATTATGCACAACAGGTAGATGATAGAAACAATAGATGGTCAACATATTAGATCTTTGTAGGGCTGAAAGGGCTCACCTGAAATCCGCAGAAGGAATTTGGCAAATAAATAAATAAATAAATGTTAAAGTGCAAGAAACTTTTGAAAATGCAAGAAAGCTGTAAATCCTCTCAGGATGGAAATGTTTGCTCTTCTTCTCCTTAAACTACCTCGTGTAATGCTACTTTGTGAATGCATTTTTATGTATGGATACATGTGAACATTTGGAAATCTTCCCCTTCATAACTTTACTTGCCATCTGTGATAATGATCCACTTTGCCTGTCCAGTCTGAATTCAGTCATCTAAGTACCAAGAAATGAGAGCTAAAATTCGAATTGAAAGTTTATGCAAAATACTTTTAAAAAATCCAATTGCAATGGGTGTAAATTCTTCTTATTTTTAAATGTATCAATTAAGCAGAAACTGACCTTTAAAAAAAAAAAAAGATTGAAAACTTGCTTTATATGGAGCTCTTACCAGTCCTATAATGATTAAGTGATTAAAGTTTAAATTTGTGTAGCCTTTAAAGTATCAAATGAGTTTATTGTGGATTTCTTACAGCTGTTAGGCTGTTGATACTAATGTCCTTATCAATAAGTCTGTCAAATTTACTTTAAATTTGTCTCTGTTTCAGTTGGTTTTCCATGACTGGCATGCAGTCATATTTGTATATATATTGATGAAGGAAATAAATATAGAGGGGGAAAAAAAGAGCCTTAATGAATCAACCTCACAGGGAGACAGACACATTTCATATCCGAAGACAGACAAAAGTATGCAAATCTCTACGGACTCGTTGGCTATTTACTTAAGATAAATTGTGATCAATCTTTTTAAAAACTTTCTGTTCAGTTTGGTTGCAGTCCACTGAGTTTATCATAGGAAGAAACAATATTACCTGAGTTTTAGATTTTGGCCTTTATTTTCCCTTAAATATATTTTCTTAATTTATGCATTAGAACATAGGAAAAAATATTTGCTTTTTAAATCTAATTTAGTATGAAAGGAGAGCAGATAGAAAGGTATTTTTTATCATTGCTTTCAGAAGTGATATTTATTTTATGTAGGAGCGATTTAGATCTTACTGAGTAGTGAAACAAATGCTTTGTGTTGTGGGCATCCATGAGTCCATTAAACCCTGTTGGATCTTTTTTCTTTCCTGTCCCCCCCACACCCCCTTACCATTCTCTTTGTTTCACTTTTTAGCTTCTGATACTTCCTCATCTTCTCTCTCAAGGACAGAGTCTCCTCTCCAACTGTTTGTATCTTCTCATCTTCCTCATCCTCATCCTAAACCAGATACCTTTGTCTGGCCCCATGCAGCCTCTCCATATTGTGACCAAGTTCCTGAGCCCTGTTCACCTACTCACTGTAAATTGGCTTTCTATTCCTGATGAGTGTGTTTGTGCTGTATTTTTCTGATAATCTTCATAGCTGATAAACCGTGGTTGAATAGATTATGTTTCAGCAGTGTCAGTGAAATCTGGCCTTTCAGCTGCTTTTCATTAAGTCCTGCATGGATTTTTGAAGAGTTGCATCAGAGAAGACTGTTTTATTCATCCCAAAGGATGTACAGCTACAGACATATTTAATACTTTGTCCTCATGATTGTTACAGAGAATTATAGGTGTTCAGTGAAAGAGATTATCAGTCAAGGCTGCTTTGTATCATTTACTGATGTAAATTATTTCCAGTGCTGGCATCTTTTGCCTAACAAGACTGTCCCTGTCACAGAATCTGCTTTTATCTGGACAGTTTTCAATAATTTAATTTCAGAAAGCCTTTAACTAATTACATTGAAAACATTCCCTGAAAATTCACATGCAGGAAACCATTGCCAAAATATCAGTGTATATCATGATGCAGCTAGGGCATATTGAAATGATTTAGAGGAGGCATAAGAGCAGTGAAAATCAGCATTCTGCTGTTTCTAGAGCCTTTCTTTTAACTGAAATGATGCCAATTTAAAGCAGCTGTAAAATCAATCTCCATGCTTTTTGAATACAAAATCTGCACTAATGCTGCTGGAGTAGTTCAGGTGACAGGGTAAAATCAACAAAGTTTTTCAGCCATTTCCTTTTAACTCCTTTTAATTTCTCTTAAATTGTCCTTCACTCGTACCTTTATACATAGTATTGTTTTTGTCACTGAATTTACTATAATCTGATTTACAAAATTTATTTTGACACCTAGTCTTTAGACTAATTTCATGTCAAATATATTAATTCCAAGCAAAATGTAGAAAATGAATCTTTGTGTATTAGCAAAATTCACTTGTTAAAGAGCTGACATAAGACCAGGGTTTTGAAAACACTGGCTTGTAAGTAACTGGAAATGCCAGGAAACCTGTGTCCTACAGAAGCTAAAGTCTGACTTTCTTGAAGTGTTTGAATTGCTGATTGGCTGCTATTACGGGTTTGGGTGTCATTGAGTTGAACTTCTTCAGACCTACTCTATGAACAGTGCATCCCAGTTAACATTAAAATACTTGTTCTTGTTCTTTGCAAAGCTGTAAGTTAGTAAGAACCTATTCAAGAATGAAGGCAAACTGAAAGAATGATGAAGCCAAAATACAGTTTTCATTATGGGAAGCTCAAGTTTTCCATTTCCAAACTACTGTATCCTCAGGGAAAGGAGCTTCTATCATATGCATGAGAAGTAGCAGAACCGTGAAAAAGAAAAAAAAAAAAAGATATGGGAGTCCTTTGTATGGTGTCAATAATTAATGAAAGTTAAAGCTGTCTGACTACGGAGCAGTTTCCCTAGATGCTTATAGTATTTTAATATAATTTCAGGGGCTGAAAAATCTCATGTTCTATATCTTGCTCAATTCAATTCTTTTTCTAGTGAAAGAAGCCAAGGACATTTTGCATTATTGACTTGACTTCCAATTTCTATTGAACAGGAATGTGATTTTAGAGGTGTAGCATCTCATTAAAGTTTTTTGTCTTTTGAAATCCAGTAAACCTGATTTACAGTTTGAAGGTTGTCAGAAATCCTTTGGCTTTCTTAGAATTTTTGGCTTTTCATATAACGTTCTTTTTCTTCTTTCTTTGGATTTTAATTTGTGGTTTGATCTATCCAAAGGCAATCCATCAGATGTTTACTTTCATGGGGTTTACTCCCTTTTTTCAGTTTGTAAGTAGTATTCACTGTGCAGTTCTATTAATTCTTGAGGGACTAAAATCACATTTTCCTTTCCCACAAGACGTACACGTTTTGTCCATCAGTAGTTGAAGCTTGGTAGTGTGCAAAGCAAGGCTGATGCTCTTTGCCCATTCAGTCACCCTAAGGGCTGTAATCTTACGAGACCTGAATGCACTCAACTAACACTTGCATTTAATAATTAAAGAGGCAGTATTCATTTCTAGAGGACTGCAAATAAAGATATATTAGGCAAGTCTTGTGTAACACAATGGCCGTCTGCCAGTACACTGTATTATACCACTGCTGTTCCTAAAGAAGTACGCTGATCCAGAGTACAATATTGCAACTACTGTCATGACTCACAATAAGCTATTACTTTCTTTTGTGGTACAAGTTTTGCTTGTAAAATAAATTAAGAATACCTTTGAAATAATGAAATTATGAAAGCGAGCTAAATAAGAAAGAATGAAGAATATAGATCAATAAAAATCACTACTGTTTTAATCAGGACATTAAATAATATTCTTTTTCTCTAACCATTTACCTTATAAGGCTGTGGTCATAAAATTCAATTGTATTTTTTTATCATTGATTACCTTTCCATAGATTTTTTCGGGCAGTACAGGAGATTAATTTGGTGAAGGACAGAAAAGTAAGAAGATACGTAAGCTGACATGTTTGACAGTGACTAAGCATAGAAAATCTTTGAAAAAGAGCTAAGAAGATGCTTTATGAATTATGTTATCCTTACCTGACTACTATCATCTCCATGTACAACTTCGTAGTAAAAGACAAGCTAGGTTGGTAATTAGTGATTGTGAGAGGTTATCTCAGACTCTTAATGAATTTAAAATTTAAAAAAAAATGTGAATTTTGGCTAAATCTGCTAATCTGTCTTATCAAATGCATCACTTCAGGGATGTATTAGTCCTGCAGAAGGTACTGCCTCTTTTTATTACGTAATTGCTTTTCTAAGCGTTCTCTGTGTGTCACACCACTAATGTTCTTACTTCCAGCTCTTTGTGTGCATGTACAGTTGAGACGTGGAGGTTTTCCTCTTTTCTCCTGCATGAGAACTGGAATGAAAGCATTTTTTTCTTTATGTAAATATTGGAATGTTTAAAATGGGATTACTGTAAAACTATTGAGCAGCATTCTCTTATATGGTATAGAAAGAAATCCTGTCATAGTGGTTTTGTGAGTTGATATGAACATGTTCCATGAAGGATGACAGTCCATTCTATTTCCCATTTTCAGAAAGGAAATTGATGTATGTAGCAAAGTGATTTTGTTTTTCTCAAAGCTGTCATGCCATCTAGGTCCTGATAGAGTCCGCATATTAGTTTATGTCCATTACACTGCATTGTGAAGGATTTATGTGGAAATGACCAAGGAAAGAACTCAGGAAATCATAACATGCTCATTTACATAGGGTGTATGCTATTTATAAATGGTATTAATGAATGAGTTGATGTTGACTCTCCTGTAGCATTTAAAAAAAAAGCCTGAAGAGAATAAATTCAATTCTTTAGTCACAAAAGTTTAACTGTAGGTGTGACTTGGAAAAGAAAGGTTTCTGCCACATGAACTTAACCTCTTGGGTAAATTGTCTTTTTTTAAGGCTCTTGGCATGTTTTCTAATTGAGCTTGAATTGAAACATTGACTCTGCAACATGTTTGTTGCAGATAGGATGTTAGTATGATGAGTAGAAACTAGATTGTGGTCAAGTGCCATTATAGGAAACTTGAGTGGGAGGTTATACCTATTTGGTTTAGGAACATTTTGTCATGGTTAAGACCTTCTGTCACACTTTTCAATGTGTGATGTGATTGAGATTCCAGATGTTAATCAATTTAAGTAGTGAAGTCTAGGTTTTGCAAAGACAGTCCCTGTTTCACACCTGGCCTCTTTAAGTATGAACAAGCTTCAGAACAAAGCTAAACAAATGAAAGTGAGTAGCCACGATCTATTTTGGTGATATATTAATTTTCCAGGCCTCATGTTTTCCATTTCAAAATAAATACTCTTTGCTGCTTGTAGTATTTTGAGGGAATTTTTTCTTGAGTCTTAAATGTCATGCTATAACAACAGGTATAGAAGTTGTCTGGGAAGAGCAAAGGTATTTTTGTGCGTGAAAGATGTGGTAAAATTTTAAATAAGAAATTGCTGCAACTCTATCTGAGCATTTGAAGGAAGTTACAACACAGTGAATTGTAAGTGAAAGTGAGGATAAGTTTGTGTTTGGCTGTGAGTCCTGACCTCAGACCGAAGAAAGCCAAAGGCAGATAAGACCAAGATGAGAGAGCAGAGCTGGTGACAAAATCAACAAAACCTCCAAATAAACTGGCTAGGTAGGATCTATAAAGCCTCAAGGAGACTCTAAGACCTACTTGTTGCCCTATGTTTCTCACAAACCACTTTGCATCTTCACCAGTTGTAGTTGAAATTACTGCATGTTTCAGAACTGTATGTGAATAATAAAGATCTGAGCCTATTAGGACATTCTGGGTTAGGGCAAGATAAGTTAGTTCTAATATGAAAATACTTGTCTAAAATTTGAAGGAAAGCAGGAAAAAACTTTTTAGTACAAAAGATATTTAAATGATTTTTAGTTTATGAAATGAAAAGTTTAGTAAATGTGTTTTAACAGAGCCAGAAATGAGTCAGATAACAGCTAACTGTGGCAGTAGTAAAGAAGTATTTAGGGGTTTATGGGTTAGAGTATTTGCATGAGTTCAATGTCCCTAAAAGGTGCCTGACCGGCCATTGCTTTTTGTATATGTGTGTGTTTTCTGCAGAGAGCTAATTGTTACAACATGGTAAGGGATACCTTTTTCCCAAAGAAGAAATGTAAACAATTTGAATAATACCATTTCAAAGAAAAATTTTAGAAATAGTTTAATTTTTTTTGCTTCTTTTTATGCCACTCTGTACCCCTCCAGGGTAGGAAGCACTCAGCATTCCCTCTGTTTAGTTTTAATACAGATGGAACAGAAATTTATAAGAATCTTATTGCAGTAAAGTTCTTTTTTATAAATAAATTTATGCAAAGAAAGTTTTAATAATATATTATCATACTTGCTTTATGGTTAAGTACTGGGGGCTTAAAATCTAAAAGTACGCTTTCTATATGAAATTACTTGTGCCCTGACTAGCAGCCAGAGTCCTTGCTTTAAATAATAGAAAATATAGGCCCTGCTTAATACTAAATTACATACTTGTTTTTCTGAAGGAAGGGGTTAGATGATCTCCTTTATGGCAGTGAATTGCACCTTTTCTTTACAAATTTTTCTGGAGAGAAGGCGATTTCACTATTAGTCCCTGGAAGGCTAACAAATGCCTGGCTGCAGTGATGTGCTTTAGAGAAATGGCTATCAGACAAGAAGAGGGTTTCTCATGACTAGGGCTTATTTTTGGTACACTTGCTGGTATTTTTCTTATAATACACTCCATGTGCTTCTTGCTTAGACTTCCCTTTTAAATTTCTTCAGGATTTAAGCTTTAGAATAAGAAACACAAAAACTATAGTGAAGGTTCAGGTGTGCAGGCTGGACTTCGGGTTTTTTCATCAGCCAGTAAAAAGGAAAGCAAACTCTACTTCCAGACATTGTTTCAGATCTTCAGGGCAATTCCTTGTTCATAATGACATGAAATGCTGATTATGTCCTGTGCTGCTTTTCCTTTGTTTCTTTTAATTAAGGGAACTATGATGGATACTTTCAGACTAACTTCCTCTTCCTATTGATTTGTGTACTTGGAATTTCTGGTGCTTTCTGGTTTGCTGATATATCTTGTCACACTTAAAAATGTATATTTCATGTGACAAATCTGTCATTAAAATTCTTAGACAACCTGCAATACTGAGAGTGAAGGTTTTGTTTATTTCTTAACTTGTAATGATGAGGATGAGCTTTTGGGGTGCAGTTCAACTTGTACAGGATTCAATACTTTCTTTTGGAGTATCTGCCATTGTTGATCATTATGGATATGGTGATGGAATTAGACAATTTCTCATCTGATCCAGTATGGAATATTTTACTGCCTTTATTTTTTAATCAGGCCTAATCAGTATGTGATTTTGTAATTTGTCATTATAAAACAACTAGAGATATGCTGAGGCTTAGATGACAAGAAGGAGTGTAGTTTAAAATATTCATGGTCTTGATTTTAAAAAAAAAGTCATGACTAAATATGCTGGCAGTAATTGACTATCCAAAGTACAGTTGCTATTGGATATTCTCTAGTCATAGAAACTTTTTTAATTCCAGTACTTTGAAAAGGGTATTATTTGCCAATGAGATTCTTATCATACTTGAAAATTATGCATTTTAATGAGAATTATCCTTAGTATGCTCTGGGAATGTTTTTTATGCAAAAAAACTTTGTGGACTTTTTTTGCCACAAGGTACTTTAACTCAGCTTTCTTGATTAGGCAAGTTTTACATTCAGTGCAGTTTAACAGTGTATTTGTGATAGTGTGTCGTGATCGCTGTGTGTATTTTAGTTCTCTTTTTTTGTTCTGTTATTAGTTGTAAAATAATCCTCTAATTGCACTCTGTGGAAAGACATAGCTAATACTAACATCGAAGTGAATGCAGCAGCCTGAAGACTACAGTGTATGATACCATCACAAACCCTTTTTGGATTTCACATTGCCAGAAAAGAGGTGTCAAGTTTAATAGAGAGTATTCATAGCAGCAACCCCCCCAAAAAAAGTCAGGTACAGTTACCAAAGTTCAGTGTGTTTTTTATATAGACTATCAGACCAATATGAAAGGTTTCGTAATAAAATTACTCTGGCATTTAAACATATTTCTCCAAAATGGTAAATGTAAATTAAATATTGAGTTTAGGGTAAAGCCTCTTATGGAAAGGGTTGCAATTAAATGTTTTATGCAGTGTATATGGCCTTCATTATTTCTGTGCTGGTAAATTCTTTTTATTACCTCTACAGGTTCAGTCCATGCCACATCAATAGCAGCTTCCAGAGTGGAGCAAGCATTGTCTGAGGTTGCTTCTTCTCTGCAAAGCAGTGCCCCTAAACAAGGTCCCCTGCATCCTTGGATGACTCTGGCTCAAATATGGCTTCATGCAGGTATTGTGATAGTAAAATTAATTTTTATATGCCCTCTCCTTTATTGCTAGCCTAAGGACTTACCAAAATCTGTTTCTTTCATGCAGAATCTGTAACCACTTATCAGATCATGTTTTATCCATGTGTGTGGCATCAGAACAAGCCAAGAAATAAAAAGCACAGTAGAGTTGCTCTGTTAGGCCATTTATGAAAGATAAGGCACTAGTTTGAGAATGTAGCTCTTAGCAGTGGAGTGATGTTGTCTTGTAGAAGAAATGTAACACATTCTCCCTTTTCCCTGAAGAATTTAGTTTCTGAAGTATCTAGAGTATCTTCCTAGGTGTCCTTGTAGAATCACAGAAGATTCTGATTTGGAAGGTACTCACAAGGATCATGAAATCCTACTCTTAAGTGAATGATCCATAAGGGAATGGAACCTGTGACCTTGGCATTACTAGCACCATGGTCCAACCAACTGAGCTAATCCCAAGTTTCTGATTGCATTGAATGGAAAAAGATGGTTGTAAGATTTTTGTATGGAGTTCCTGTAACTACAAAATTTTGTAATAGAAAATAAATAACTCCGCATATGCAGAGAAAGAAACAGTAGTACTATTGAGCAACCTGTCCCTTGCAGCTGGGATAATGAGCCTGAATTTCATTCTGTTCCTTCTGCTTTCATTAATGTAAAAGACTCAGGGTTGTTTGTCTACATATGGAGTCATCTTGAGTGGATTTAGTATTGTTATGATGCATCAAGCCTCAAGCTAACTGCAATATCACAAGTGGCTGTTACATAAAATTTTAACCAGAAAATGATGATCCAGTGTATTTCTGTACAGTTAAAAATATACTGTATACAATTGTTTTTATTGATAGCTGGATCAGAAAGATGTAATTTAGAAATCAGCCAGCAATTGTTATGCCTTGTTCTGCTTTCAGAGCATTTTTCAGTGACATAATTTTTTTCATTCAAGTTTTCAAGAAAACAGTGCTTTATTTAGCATTTTTATAGCATTTAAATTTACCTATTTACATCTATATTTTTATGGTGTGAAAGTCATTGCAGGGTGATGGCTCCCAGTTATAAATGGTTTAGTGGTTTAGAGGAAAAGCCCAGATGATTGGAAAGAAAGCAATTACAGTGATTAATAATAGTGATCTCATTTGGGCTATTCAAAAGCAACACAGATTAGAACAGGGCAAGGTCCAACAGGGTGTAGTGTAGTTGCCTGCTCTGCATTGTGGCATCATTGACTTGAAATATTTACAAACTGTCACAGGTGACCATTTACAGTAACTTTCAGCATCTACAATGCTGATAATTTCTCAGCTTTCTGTGGCAGCTTGTTCCACTACTTATTTTCTGTTTGTGGGGATTTTTTGGTTTTTTAGAAATTTTTGTGGGTCATTTGCTGTTGCTGGTTATTCAATTCATGCAAGTGACTGCTACTGTTTTGCCCACAAAGGAGGAGTCTGGACACACTTTACTGATTTCTTATTGATTCACAACTTCGTCAGATTTCCATGCACACCGGTGGTCTGCTGCTACGATCTGCTACTCAGGCCACTTTCTACTCTTAAAAAATATCTTTAAAATATTCTGTAATGGGAAGAACACAGAGATAAAGCTGTTGAATGCAATTTTTTTGGTAAGCAACTCCTTTAAAGGCACTCAGATATCAGTCTGATTCAGAGTTTTAAGCATAATCCAAAATCCACTGCTGTGGTGGGAGTTCCTGATCTGAGAGCCTTTAATCCCAAAGATGGGTGGCCTGTACAGTACAGTGAGAGCCACGTCTTCAGCAGTGACAGATCACCTTGCTGTTTTGATGCAGCTTGATTTAAACCTTAATCTACAAACCTCTGGTAAAGTATGACACAAGAGAATGCACTCATACAATTACTTTGAGGCTCTGTTTTCATTTGGTCAACACAAAGGAAAAGATCACCCAACCCAGAACCTTAACAGCTTTTTCTGGCATTTAGTATCTCTTTATTCCTCTCTTCTCCCATCTTTGAGCAAGAGATTACGATGAACCAGCAAGGTAGTGAAATAGCAGTGTTGAAGATTTTAAGAGTGTCATAAGTGCTACTGAAGGCAAATACTTCTACTGTTAGTTGTTAATTACTCACTGAATGAAAATTTTGCCCCCTATAGTCAATCTGATTTATATAAGTGTGTGTAAGGCTACTCAAAGGATTTAAAGATTCCTGGAATACTCTCATGCTCACATCTTAAAAATAAAACTAAAAGGAAAAAATCCAAGACTTATGAAGAAATAGCAAACTAGAAAGAGTATTATGGGGTTTCAAACAGGCATTTAGAAACTGTAACTCCTGATACACTTAGAAAAGCAACTTTCCTGAAAGAATAATTAATTTAAAATAATTTAGGTAATAATTTTCTCTTTTAAGATGCAAACTTTTTAAAGAAAATAGTCTTTAGATAAAGTGAAACTATTGACAAATACAGCACATGTGACAATATCTAGTCATAGTATAATGAAGGAAGAATTATTAATTGGTCCTGACATTCCTTCCACAGCTGAAGTCTACATAGGAATTGGGAAGCCTGCTGAGGCCACAGCGTGTACCCAGGAAGCAGCTAATCTCTTTCCCATGTCACATTATGTTCTCTACATGAGGGGTCAGGTGGCTGAACTTCGTGGAAATCTTGATGAAGCCAAACGCTGGTATGAAGAGGCCTTATCAATTAGTCCTACCCATGTGAAAAGCATGCAGAGGCTGGTAAGTCTTGAGCCCATGTTCATAAGCAGTGTCATCTCAGCTGGTGAGACTGTACTGTCCAGTCTTGACTTGGTGTAGGTAACCTGTAATTTGTAAGTTTGGGATTTATATTCTTATTACAAAATGCTTTAGAAACAGTCCTTCCTGGCATTTATTCTGTCTTTTGTGTGTTGGGACATAAAAAGGATTTAAAGGCCTTAAAACTTATTCATTTCTAATAGAAACCATAGAAGAAGAAGCAATTTGCATTTTCCTAATATTCATGCCATTGGGAAATGCTGGTGGCCAAGAGAAGAGTTGGATACTCTAGTTGGGTACTGTACAGGAAAGACCAGTCATTTTGGTATTCTGAAGTGAAAGTTAAATTCATAAAATCATAGAATATTCTAAGTTGGAAGAGACCTACAAGGATCATCAAGTTCAATTACTGGCCCTGTGCAAGACACCCCAAGAGTCACACCATGTGCCTGAGAGCATTGTCCAAACACTTCTTGAACTCTCTCAAGCTGGTGCTGTGACCACTTCCCTGGGGAAGCTGTTCCAGTGCCCAGCCAACTCTGGGTTTTCCTGATATCCAACCTAAACCTCTCCTGACACAACTTAAGTCCATTCCCTGAGCCCTGTCACTGGTCACAGGAGAGCAGAGATCAGTGTCTGCCCCTCCTTTACCCTCAAGGGAAGCTGTAGCTGCACTGAGGTCTCCCCTCAGTCTCTTCCAGGCTGAACACACAAAGTGACCTCAGCCACTCCTCACATGGCTTCCCCTCAAGGCCCTTCACCATCATCACTGTCCTCCTTTGGATGCCTTCCAGTACCTTTATATCCTTCTTAGGTTGTGGTAGCCAAAATTGCACAGAGGACTTGAGGCCACACCAGTGCAGAGTACAGCTATTTTCTGCATGTTTGTTGATTAACTTTGTGCTATGTGATTTCTTGGGTTTCTTAAAGGCAGAGAATCAATCCTGCCCTCAAGTGAATGTGTAGCTTTAAGTACAAAGGTACCTTCCCCAGTATAAGTGTATGTTTGTTTATATACTTCATAGATACATACATGTATATATTGTGCGCTTACCATGTTAGGAACATTATTTTCTTTTAATCCAGTTTCTTCCAGATAGAGAAGAATAGAACAGCTGAAATCAGCTTCTTACCCAAACCTTTTGTTCAGAAGTACAAGCTGGTTTCTGCCTAGGTACTTATGAATTATTCAGAGAAATTTCTTGTGCATCCCTGAGGGAAACATATGAGACAAAAGATCAGATAGGAAGACAGCACAGGGAAAGTTTTTTGTTTCACCTTTTCAGCATTTCAGGATATTTGAGCCTGCTGACAAATGCCAAAAGGTTCCCTTTCCTGAAGAAGTAGGCAGTCGGTCTAAAGCAGTGCAACTCAGTGAAAATGAAAGCTCATGTTTTGCTGTGTGTCTTTTTGCCCCTCCTCTGAGTGGTCCTTTGAATAAATAGTCTGTAAATGCACAGTGCTATTCAGAATGACTGAGAAATTAGCTGCCTAAGAGGCATATGAGATGAAAATTACTGGACTTCCAAATTTCTTTTTCATGAGATTTTCTGTTTGAGTCCTGGTTTGAAGGTAACTCTTGATTTCATTGGATTGGACAGTCCTTTTTAAGGTTAAAATTTTGTTTCTAAGAGCTTTTTCTACTGTTCTACTCCTTTTCTGCACTAGGATGTTGTTTTGAGTAGATTGAGAGATTTGTGCTGCTTAAATGCGAATATTCAAGACGTATACTATAAAAATAATTGTCTATGTAATTATAGGAGAAAATACAAGATTCTGTATCCTTGACCTTTTGAATCTTGCGAAAAGTATTTTAATGAGGAAGCTTGCAGTGTTTACTCTTGCCTTCATGTATAGATGAATATCTGTACATCCCAACACTTTTTGCACATTTACCTATTTATTATAAAGAGATATGATCTCAGTGGCAGGACAGCTATAGCAACAGAATGTGGAGGTACCAGCCTCTGTGACAACAGCTGAAACATGAACTTCTAATATTTGTATTCACAATTCTAAACTGACAGTTGGTTTATGAATGAAAGTTCTGTGCAAAAAACCCTTATTTTCTGTGATTATTTTGGTATTCTAAAAATATTTGATATGGCTTTCTTGCAATGCTTAGAAAGTAATATCAAAGGCAACTGTTTCCTCATAAAAGTTACCTTAGAGCCTATATTTATTAAATAAGTTTAGATGAATTTCATTTTGAGGGGCAAATACTGAGTATAGATCATAGTAACTTTATGTATAAAATGCAACAAAAATCAAGTAAGATTCAAGGATGGCAGGAGTTCTAGCATGTAGCATCTGTATCCAGACCTGCCTCTCCAAGTGGAATTACTTGAAATAGTTGAAGCTGAAATAAGTTTGGAAGGACTTCTCTTTGTTTTTATTAAAATTTTAGAATGAGTGACATCTGACACTCAATAAAATTTCCTGATGCTAATAGTTTGGAAATCTGAATCTTTGATTTGAGAGAGTCTTTGCAGTTGTCCAAGGGGGAAAAAAGCACTAAATAAAATGTTTGTTTAAATTTGCATAAACAACAATAGCATATTGGGAGTAGGAGTTTTGTCCTTTTATAATCCATCTTTTTAATGATGTTGCATCACTCTGCTAAGGAGGATGAAAAGCTAAACTTTGAAACATTTACTATTTTTCATATAACATTTCATACAATATTTTTGCTGTTAGTCTCTCTAAATACCTATTCCTGATTATGATCTACTTTCTACACAGAAACAACCTTGTTAATTTAAATTACTGGGGAAATGTGTGACTAAAGACCAGAAAGGTTAGTTTAGTGGCTTCAGAAGTGTTGTACTTCTTCCTGAGTTACAGCATGTGCTGTGATTTGGAGTTTCTGCAACAAGACTCTTGCATTTGTCTCTCATGTAGACTCCACATTCTGTTAGTGTGACCATGAAGACTGCAAAAGTCTAGTGTATTAGCTGAATGAAATTACTTTTTATTGGCTGGCATAATCATTTTTGCAAAACTGCTTTTGTTTTTTTTTACAGAAACAATTTCTTACTCATTTTGCTGCTGTCTCTAGGATCTTCACAGATTTACTCCTGTTTCAATAGATTTACCAAAATGAAAACTGGGAGATCTTGATGATGCTGGGAGGTCATGAAAATTGGAGCAGATAAGAGTGATGAAAGAGATCTGTTTGCCAACAAAATGATCATCATCAATGTGAGGGTTTGACAGGGAAGGTTTTTACCTTACTAATGAAATGCCTAAGACAACGTAACACCAAATGTTGGGTACTTGATCCACGAGTAAATGAAAAGTGGTTTAGCTGTATTCTGCTCAACTAAACTTGGGAAATGGAACTGCTTGGATCACACTATTGCATTACCTAAGATGGGAACTACTCCCACAGAGCTGGCTGCAGGGGCAGCATGTTTTCATGTTCCTGCTCACTGCTAGTTCTGCCCCTTCTAAGACGTTGGGGGGCTTATTAATTAAATCAGCCAAACAACAAAACTAGTTTTTTTCAAAGAGAAATGCTGTTAAAATTCTCTGCAGTTCCTTCTGGATCTAAATCATTGTTGCCTGTACAGTTAATATTTTAATCCATACATTTGTTCACTTTATTTTGTTGAGCAATGCTCATTTTAAGCTCTGCCTTGATGCTATTTTTTACTGTTGGTCACTAACTGAAATTTTCTCCAAGCCAGAGCTTATACCAGCTTGCTATTTGGCTAGCTCTGACTGTTCACAAGGTGTCAGGAGGGAAGCAATAACATGTCAGTATTAATTAGGTATACTTTTTACAGAATGCAGAAGCAATTCTTTTGAACAAATGCTGTCCTTTCTTCTTTTTAAGGTTTGCATAGTGCACTCAGAAGAAACAACGTGAAGTTGTATTCTAAAGGTTCAAAATGCTTTGGTTTCTTTTCTGTATTTCAAATATTTTTTTCTCACACCTAATGAAATTTAAAATTTTCTGTAATTACTTAATTTTACAAAGATGATTTACACTTCAGTGTCATATACCTATGGTTATCACCTGCCTGATTTTAGCTAGAATGGATTTATTTATACAACTTTCTCCATTCTCCCTACCCTTTATCACCACCTCCAGATTTCTACATTACTGCTGCCTTCCTGCTTTTGTCAGTTTTCCTCCCCTGTGAAAAAAAGAATAAACATTCTTTTATCTTCTGCAGTCAGAGTGCTGTTGTGGAAAGTAGCCCTTACTGCTGACGTCTGAAAAGTCCTGAAACAGGCCATCATTCAGTAATGCCTGAAATGGCAATGAATATTTCAATCCATTGTCCAGGAAACAAATCTGTGTATTCTCTCTCAGGCAGAAAATTTCCTATTAAATGTAGCTTTGAGAGAAAATAGGTATCCAACATTTGTATGCTGTTATCATCCCAGAAGACAGCAGTATTTTCTGAATATCAAGTAATTTATCACAGCACTTGCCATTTAATGCTATTAGTAACTCAGGTTCTAAGAGCAGAAAACTAAAACAGAAAGGGAGAAATTACTTAAACAGTTTACTCATGTAGAAATTGGTTTTCAGTAACCAATATCTTAGGGAGTTACATTCCCTACTTCCTACTGTTAGATACCTGCTAGTTTCCTATAATTGTACATAGCTAAACCAAATCTCTTATGGCTTAGATTAATGATGTGTGCTTTATCTCTCAGTTATAAATATACTGGTTTTTATTTCTTACTGTACTATACTGACTTCTGCCAGAAGAAGACACTGCCAGAAAGAAGTCTGGTGGTATGTATGAGCCTTGTGTGCTTATGAGCCTGTCATGGATGTTGAGTTGACTGAAAGAAAGGAAAAACACTGAAGAGTTTAAAACATGAATTTAGACTCTGTTTGAAGGGGTCATGGGAGTTAAGGAAAATAAATTCTAAGTGCAGTCACCCAACTAACTTTTTTCTTTCAGTGCTTCAGTGTTCACATCTGGAGAACACTCAGTAATTAATTTGACTTTCATCCTCAGGCCCCTGCATGGTAAAATTGTTGGTTTAGGCCACACAGGTTTGTCCTAAGCACATTGTGCTGGTTCTCATGGGTGGTTTGGGTTGTAACTGATTACCACAGTGCTAAATGCTGATGTCAAATCTCAGTGCTCATTTGACTCACTTTCTAAGTGCATCCTTATGCACAGGGTGGTTGTAGAAGAATGGAGAAATAAAGGTCATTGGTTTTGTTAGTAAAATGTTGTATGTTTGCCCTTCAGAAACCTCAAGATCTTTTCACAAAAAGTAGAGAAAGCAAAATATGTGTTTGGCTGAAAACTCACTGTTCCTTACAGAAGGCATTTTACTGTGATTTGACCACATCTAAACATTTAAATATTTCAAGTGATTGCATTCTGTACCCTGAAAAAACAATGGCCATTCTGCTTGTGTTTAAACCTGGAAATCATTGAGTTCAAGTGACTCAAGGACCATTTTGATACATATTAAATACTTCATCTGCTGTGAGGCACTCAAAGGCTGTATTCTTTTCTGTTATGAAAATATTATTTCCCCTTTCAGCCTTACAAGAGAAAACCATCAGTGCTTGGTGCAGTAAAAGATTGCATAAAATCAACTTGCATAATCATTAGTGCTGGAAGTATAATACAGTGGAAGTCAAGGTGAAAAATTAGGGAAGATTTTTTTCTCCTGTTTGATTCAAAGTTACCTTATTTTATTTTTAATGTTGTTGAGATCAAATACAGCAGTTAACCACTTCATACTGACTTGGAGAAAGATTAGTAGAATTTCTTAATTCCTAAATGCTTTATCTGAATTTCACAGTACTCTCTAAAAGCAGATCTATATATGTTCAGTATTTGACAACAATAAGTGCTACAAATTTGAGTTTAAACTAGAACCCAGTTGCCCTTTTGGAAAAAGGAAATTACTGTAGGAATTTAAAGCACTAATTTTGTTTATAGCTTGAAGCAGTGAGCTCCCATTTACTCAGGCAAGACTGTTGATTCCCTGAGAACTGTTGTTCTGTAAGTGGAATTATGGGCCTGATGGGTATTACAGGTCCTGCTTCATAATAGACTTTCTTTTCACATTATTGTGTATTTATTCCAAATGGCTTAAAGCAGCTGTGACAGGAGCAGGCCTTTCAACAAGAAAATACCTCCATTCTTGGATGCTTTTCACCCTGTGAGAGCAAGCTCTCTAAGGTCTCTTCAACTCATTGGTGCTGTCCTCAGCTGTCAGCTATTACAAGAGGAATTCTGCAGCTCACTTAAATGGTTGTTTGGTTTATACAATCTGAGTAGCTGAAGATGCAAAAGGCAATCTGATTTTGTGCAACATGCACAGTGGCTGTATTGAGTGGAACTGGACTCATATGGAGAAAGTAAGCTGTTGAGATGTACTATTTATTGAGAATCTAGTAGCAATGGTTAAAGGCAGCTTTCTGAATACAGAGAGAAACTCTGTCAAATAGAAATCCCAGGAAAATTAATTTAAAAGTAGACCAAAAAAAACCCCAAAATACTTAAAGACTCAGAAAGCTGGGGTGGGTATTTTTTTTAACTTTGGGGGGGTGTTTGTTTGAGGTTTTTTGGGTTTGATTGTTGGGTTTTTTTAGCATAAGGATTTTTGCCTGCAATCTCAGCTTTAAATTTCTGTTTTCATGTTATTTGTGTGATAGATTTTTCCACAGTTTATCTATTCAGGCACAGCTTGCTAGAAACCATTTTATCACTTCTGTTTGTTCCCATTTTAAAAAGTGGAAAATTAATTAGTGGCAGATGCTGGCAGAAGGAAGGGATGCTTTGGCTAGAGTTACTGCTCTTTATTTGGCAGGTCACGAATCATTCCACTGTTTTTATTGTATTGTGTGGAACTGATAAAATTTCACCCATCCGATAATTCATGACAATTCACTGTTGAAGCAGGTCAGGCTACAACATGCAGTATTACTCCAAAATTCCTTCTGTTTGCTTGGAAGATTTTAAGAACCTTTGTTTGCAGTTTTTGAAATACAAGTAGTGTTCATCTCAGGCTTTGATTCACATTTTATAGGATAAAGTCTTTGAATTGGGTTCTGTTACCAAAACAGAGCTATTAGTAATGCACTTCATATACAGAAGCTGTGGATCAAATATTGTAATTTGGCAAGTGGCAACCCAGAATAGTTTCATATTAAGGGAAAAATCCAAGGATCACAATGGCCCAGTCTGGAACAGGGCTTTGGTTTTCTAGACAACATAACAAAGCATCTGAGGCAGGATTGCCTGCCCTACACTGTTTCAAGTAATTGACAGGAACAGGATCATGATGAGATAGCATTTGTGTAATAGTAACAGTATTTTAGATGCACATGTAAGAAGCATCCACTTGCCAAGAGTTTGTGGGGGTCTCACATCCTTGGAGATGCTCAAAATCTGACAGCCCTTGACAACCCACTGTAGGTAACTCTACTTCAGGTTTGGCTGTAGAGGATCTTAAGTTCCCTTCCTACTTCTGTCATCCTGTGATTCTAGGAATGCAAGCAAGGCAAGCTTTGTAGATGAGGTAATGATTTGTGTTAGGAAGCATGATGGGAACACTTCTCTGTGGACAAAATCTTGTTATATTTTCCTGTTATGCAAGACTTACTTTATTTTTACCAGTGGTAAAAATCTATAAAGCACAGATTTTGTTCTTTTTTCTCTTGTTTCCATGGTACATTACCCATAGCAATCATGGGAGGAAGGTGCAAGAGATTAATACCTTTCGCCACTTGTCTCACTCGTCTTAACTATGTGCATATAAAATATACACCTGTATGTTTCTATACATGTATTCTATCCTACAAATCTGCCTTAATATTTTGGTTACATCTTAGTGTCTTTGCATACAGAAGTGTCAGTCGCAAAACAGTGCAACTAAAAAGCCTCAGTTGGGATCTCCAGCAATTAGGTTTTTGAGCTTCTGTCTCTCGTGATGATTTTCTTAAAGGTTCAGATATACCTTAATGATTTGCACTGAGGCTTCTGTAGACAGAGATATGTCTAATATTATTTTAAGAAAAAAAAAATCTATTTCTCTTTAACGTTGTTTACATAAGAAGTATCTCTCTTGTGGTACTAAGTAGAGGTGATGAAGAGTCACCAAGATTGTAAAAGCATCTGATCACAGCATAATGAAAAAATTCCTTTTTCAGGTTTTTTTTTGGGAAGGTTTTAGAAAGGGTAATTCCTATTAAAAGTCTTTCCAGAGTGTTTCCATCTTCTTATGCATTTTACCCTCTAAGGCTGCAATAAAGTCATTGACAGTTGGGTTTTGTTGAAGTCCCTTTTCCTTTGTGCCTTTTCTGGGTAACTGGCTGCCTAAAATAGAATGTAAAACATACAAATTTATACTAATGAAAAATATTAACAAGGATGACTAATTTACCAGAAGGAAAATGTCAGCAGTTTTAGTAATTCAGGAACTGTCCAGGAGGCCTCGGGTTAGTAAAGTGCTAATAGTTGTTCTTGATATTTAAGTTCTCCTTATTTTCATAAAAAGAACAAAAAGGAAAAGAGAGAAGTCATGGAAAAAATTGAAAATGTGTGCTCTTCCCTGCTGTCCTCTGTAGTCTCTTACATCCCTTTTCATGGATACTTGCTGATGCTTTTTTGCATGGATCTTGAAAGTTCTATATTTATTTTGCTCTGTGTAATTGCCTTTCAATATGAGAATTGCTTTGCAAAACACTTTTTAAATTAGGTCATTCTGCTGAAGTATGCACTGAGCTAATTATGATTATTTTGCTTCCCTGGCCATTTTTGTGCTCATTGAATTTATTAAAGTATAGCTGGGGCTGAGAATTTACACAGCAATAAAAGCTATGTAGCACCTGGTATGCTTTGTTGTAGGTAACATCTAGCGTCCAATCACTTACAATTGAATTTTGTATAATTAAGAAAGAAATATTTTAATGATTGGGAGAGGGATAAATATAAAGAATGTGACAAAAGCTTTGAGAGAGTAGCCATCCTCAGCTTTAAATGAACAAGAGAGATTTTTTTTTTTCCCTTCTCCTGAGGAAGGTTTTGTTGTAGAATTCTGTACGTGAGAACTCTTTAACTACAGGATATTTGAAGCCTGCAATCATCTACAAATCTTTCTTTTTTTTCTTCTGCTGCATAACTTTGCAAATTGGTGAAATATAACTAAGTGCTACCATCAACAGCAATCTGAATGAGATAAATCATTCCATGTGGCTTAGTTGAGGTGGTGAGTAAATGTGTGTGAGAAACTTGCAACAGCATCATCACCAGGTGTCTGAGCCCTGACTCTTTCTCAGTCTCTCTTAGAATAATCTATTATCATAAAATGGTGCAGGAGTTATCAGTGCATGTATTTTGCTATAAATCTACAATTTTCAGGTGCATTTCTGTGTACTGGTTAAATGATCTTTTACTTTTTGCTATATATTTGTCATGGGGAGCTTTACTGGCTTTGGCAGAAGCTATTTCCTGAGAAAACAGACTGCTCTTGAGAGGACCAGAAGTTACCTAATCAATTATAATTCTTTTTTTCTCATTTGGAACTATAAACAACTTGTTCTTAAAAACTGTGCTTTATCTTATCCTTATCAAGCAGCAAGTAGCCTACCTTAATGCAAAACTAGAGATCTGGAAGCAAATGTCCCCCAGGAAATAATTTTAATGCTTGCTTTTGCAGGGTTATGTCAAACAGCTGTATTCCCTAGATAAGTTGTCTACTCTGGTTCGGAGTTTTTTTTCTTCAAATCCCCAGTCTGGACTAGTCTTCTTATGTTTCTCTCTCCCTCTTCAGCTCATCTCATTTTAAATTTAATTGAAGACCTCTTCCATTTGCTGAAACTTAGCTTCTCTGCTAGCCAGTTTTATACATAGCAGTAATTCCCCTGTTCATGAGTCTACTGTTTAAAGATGAGTTGCACCTTGCAGTTTGGAAGAATTCAACCAAATTACTGTGTCTGAATTGCATAATATATTTTCTCCAATATAAGATTTCTTTAAAAATAGGCTCTGTTTTCTGGTAGCAAACTTGTGTTAGATGGAGTTAGAGAATTAGCTTTTAAGGTTAGTGATGGGCTATTTTTGATGTCAAGTTATTTTTTTAATCTTGATGAACAAATTAATAACAGAGAAAGCAGTTGTTTCAGTGAGCTTGAATTTGTGTGAAAATCTGAAGTGGGTTTTGTGCATCTCTGAAAACTGATTATTTTGAAGGTGTGATGGTTATTTTTCCATTATTATTCCTATTAGAGAATATTCTTTTCAGAAAGTAGTAACAAATGACATGAAGAAAAGTATGTGGTGATACTGTTCAGAAAGTTGCCATCTCTTGATTTCTCAGTGGGGGAGAGGAGTTATGCTCTCTGGCCACTTTGTGTACTTCATCACACTGGAAAAGGCCAGTGTCTTCTCTGAATGAAACTGCAGATGTAGAATTGTTACTGCTTTTAATGCTATTTCTATCACTGTAAACAGCCTGGTTAAGCTGAGTGGAAAAAATGCATCATGAAAGAGAGTAAGTAATGATAAACTTGAAATCAGAAAGCAGTTCTGGGCTTTCATCACCTTTTCAGTCAGCAGTACAATGTCGATCTGCACCTTTTAAATTTTGATACTAAAATGTGTGGACTTTAGGACTTTATAGAGAGCCAGGAGATAAGAGCTCTTTAGTTTCACCAGTTAATCATGACTCTAGTCTGTATGTTTTGTTAAAACACTAACTTTGCAAACAACTCTTGGCATTTGATAAAAAATACCATTAATTATAGTTATCATATTTTTAGGTATGAATATTTAAGCATCTCAGCTAAATTTGGAAGAATAAAAAGTAACTGGCTAAGCTGAGCTTCTGCAAGTGTTATGGCAACTAAGGGTTGGTATGTCAGAGAGTAAGACAGTAACTAAAATATTTTTTGCTCTTTTTCTACATCAAAAATTTAGGTATTTTAAAAAGCTTATAGTATTTTTTTTCATAATGATTTTGAGTGCTCAACATATTAAGTTTCAAATATGTTTGGCCCTGAAGCATGTATTCCCCATAAGAAATGAGGAAACTGAAGTGTAGGTGCTGTGACATACCTGGCTTTAAATACAGTATAAGCCTCCTGATTTCTCATTCTGAGCATCACATTCATGGGAATCACATTTAATTCCCGTGATTATTCTTTCCAGTGCCTTTGCACTGTGAAGGAAATAATTTTCCCCATAGGCATCTCCAATGTCAATCTTTTTAGGACAGCAGTATCAGTATTCCCACTGCCTGCTGAAAGAAGCCTGTGGAGTGTCTTTTGTGGGTTTTCACTTGCAAATGATTGGCAGACTTTAGGAGGACTTTCTCTTATGATATTTAAATTTAGTACTGTTACTGATGGACCAGTTCTATGGTTTATCAGTGAAAATTATATATTTGATAGTTGTTACCTTTGCATGCAGTTTAAGTGAAGGGATCTGTGGCAGCTCCTTGATAGCCATTCAGCTCAGCCATGTAAAATGAGATCCTTGTATAATTCACTTTCAATACTCTTAAATAATATATCACTTCATTTACCTACACCTCTCTTTCTCCCACTTCTCTTCCTTTATGGAAGATTTGTCAATGTTGCCTTGGATTTGCTCAGTGAATATATTACTTCCAAAGTCATTGCAGCTGAGGTGCTTGGTGCAGGAGATGTCTGTTTGGATAGCAGACTGGTTCAGAAGTACCTGAGGCATCAGTACATTGTTTCTGTGATTACTTTTTGTTATGGTTTTGAGAGCTCAGTTAAATATCACACTGGTTTTTAGTAGCATACTTTTATAGGTGATAAACTGCTTCTATAAATCTTTGTTTCTTATCTTACCTTTTTACTTGGTAGTAAGATAAAATTCAAGAAAAGTGAACTTCAAACCAGAAGTAAATAAGAAGTACATAGATATAGAAACCTAAAGGAAAAAGGATTGCTGCTTTTATTATGCAGTGAGTGGTTAGTTTTTCTTAGGTGTTCTATGGGTCTATGCTTTGGTACATCTTCCTACAAATGAGAATCATACCTGGGTTTGAACAAAAATTAATTAAGTCTTGTTTTATGTCCTTGGGGAAGTTGAACCAGAGTCAGTTTTGGAGAACTAATCTCATAAATTTTCCTTCACTGTTATGTTGTTTGTGTGCTTATCTAATTACCATTAAATGCAATAAATACCATTTTGAGTAAGACTTCTCAGGCCAGCTTTTCCCTGAAGAGGTATAATACCCTTTGGGGAAGATCAGTTTGGCAAGAAATGGCAAACCACAAGTCTTTGCTCCTGTTCTGTGATTAGTGGGAGGTAAACAAAGGAGGGCTGCTTAATTCCTTGAAGTGTGTCACAATGGCTGTAAGTGTTTATTACTGTCCAGACGTTGAGGCTGAATGTAGTTTTGTTCTAAGACGTGCTTATTGGAGTCTTGGGAACATGAGGGAACTTTCTGCATCACACTGCATTACAGCTTCTTTCTGCTAATCTCTGATGTGTTTTTTATACATGTGTGGCTTTTTCACACTAATCTGAGAAATTCTGTGTTGTGGTTGATGCTGGTGTGATGCTTCAAGGAAGCTGGCTTTCAAGAAATAGGCCTTAAATTAGATTTGAAGTTGATTTTAGGAACAGCTTTTCTTTCTTACGAGCTGGTATTGAAATGAAAGAAAAAGAAATATTAGAAAAACACTGAGTTAAAACAGAGGGCTCATATTCAAGAGCCATGTATCTATACATAAAGCATTTGACCTGGAAGAAATCTTTGGTCTTTTAGAACTGCTCAGATAAACAAAACAAAGCAATTCATTATCAAAGCACTTACTTGGCAGAAATACGAAAACATGAACAGTGTTCACACTGTTGAAAACTAAGCCCTGCAAGAAAAGACACTACCCAAAACCACTTGAACGATATAGCGTGCTTTAGTAGGCCCATTAGGATGCAGACATTTGATTCTTCCTAATTTTCTCCTAAATACTTTGATGAAAAAATCCCAGAATTTTAAAATGCTTTCCTGTTATTCCAGGAACTAAACTTTGTAAGTGAACTTACAAATGCTTATTTTATGGATGTATCTGAAATTAACATGTGAGTTCTATTTTTTTTCCGAGTTCTAATTAATTAGTCTTTAATCAGTGATGCTGGTGAAATGATTTGTTGCAACTCAGTGTGTTCAATCTTCCTCAGCCACTACCAATACACTATTTACATCTCACACATTGAACTTACTACTTAAGGCAAATATCCTTAGGAAATCAGGCATACAAAATCATTCTTTAATACCTTTGTTTCATCTGGACAGAAGAGGGAATGATGAAATAAAAAGGCTTGTGCAATTATTACAAAAATATAGGCAGGAGGAAAGACTACCAAGGCCTTTTCATTATTTCAGATTTTTATTAGGTATCAGCAAACAACCAAGAGTGAGCATTTGTAAATTCTCCACTGCAACGATGTAAGACACAGTGATTAGAAAACCAAACCAGACTTCATTGCGGTCGGTGCTGTTAAAAGTTGACTGTTTAAAATTATTCCACAATATAACATAATGTATTGTGCTACATTAGCTTAGTTAGCTCTATTCCTGCATAGCATAATATGTTTAGAAGAAATAGTGAATTGTGAGTGATATAAAGACCTTACCTGTAAAGGGCTATAGAAATAACAAAAAAAGTCATGTGGATTCAAAATTTCTTCTGTACAATATACAGTGTGAAAATGGTTTCAATACTCTAAATCTTCATGGACAAAGATGGTGTTAGGTAGCACTTTGGAAGAATATTTGTCATCTAAGAATACTTGCCTTCTATTAGAAGTGATCTGACCTACTAAAAGAAAGGCTTTTGCCCTGGCTTTGGAGTTAAAATGTCCCTGATGGTGAGTGGGTTTTGTTGCCTTAAAGTAAGTATTTTAAAATAAAGACAATTGTAAAAGTACATCCTCTCATTCAAAAAGAGCCCCCTTATTTTTTAAATGGGTGCAAATAGTAAATTAAGGCAGATATTGTCATGTGTTTACAAATGTTCAAAAGATGAGCAGGTGAATCTCTATCAGCTGCAAAGCCATTTCAATTACCATTTTTCCATGGTCCTTGTTACAGCTTGTCCTGACAGCTGACAATAGCTTCTTTGGGATTCTGTCTGGTTTTTAATTTATGGCCATTTGAAAAAGTGATAGTCACTAGCTTTGGAACAGGTGGTACGGTGAGGGTCATGGACCCAAAGATTTACCAGAGGGCTAAGAAATGCTATGACACAAATGCAGTCTGTGATGATACTTTGTCATATTACTTGAATGCCTAACCACAAGTTGGTAGGTTACAGTTGCCAGAAATAACTAGTTCTGATGTGACAGCAGTTTTATACTTTATATCTATTAAAGTAATTGACACATCAAACTTTATTTCCTTTAAAATTGTGATATGATAGGATGAACAGCTGGTGATCTCTGGAAAATAAATGGGGTAGCTTTAGCTTGGCCATCCAAACTCATCTCATTTGCTGCAGAATCAAAGCCTGAGCTTCAAAAATTTAGGGATATGCTATGACTAGGTGTGGTCTTTCTGCCATGTGGATTACATTTGATTTAATATAAGATTTATATATGCGTATTTTTGTGAAGATAAATCCATGGATGTTTAACACAATAGCTGGTAGGAAATGTTTGTATTTCACCTCAGACTCAGCAGCTCACTTAAGCTCCAGGATTCCCACCTTCCCCACCAAACCCATGCTATTGCTGTATTTGTTATGCCATGAAAATCCCTTCCTTGAAAAGTGGAAGCTGCTATTCTGCATTTCAGCTCTTTACTCAGAGAGCATTAACTTCCCAGTTTGCTTACTCTGATCAAATCCTAGCTTTGTGGGGGAGTGCCTTTTCTGTCATTCTTGTTCTTCCTGCCAACTGTGCTCCAGTGAACTAGAAAAGTGACTCAAATGGACAAGGCTCTTACACTTGGGGAAGCAGGGCTTCAGTTTATTCCAGCTGCCTGTCAGCTGACAATAGTAAACCAAAGGAGAGGACTGAAGGAGAAACAGCATTTGGAATTTACATTTTCTCTGCAGATTCCGACCTTGTGCACTAATTTATTATACAGTTTGAAAAATATATTTCAAGAGCCATAAACCAACCACAGAATATGATTTAATATGCAGTGTCAATCAGAGCAGTGATGGATATCCGCCTACAAAAAGTCCCTAACTGCAAGTCATATTTTGCCTCAATCTTCAATAGGAATGTGATATTCATCATGGGCACATATGTGATATTCATACATCATGGATGGCAAAGGTAAAATTAGCAGTGGAAATGAAAGTATGAGAATGATGGCAAGTACTTGCTGGTAGAAGAGCATGGAGGAGTGGACCAGAATTCTGGAAGAACTAGTGGATGAAGTAACTGAGGCTTCACTAAATGTTACTGGATTTGTTAACAGAAAATTTTGGAATGCTTCATGCAGTACCTCTACTCAGTGTGAAGAGTTGCATGACAAAGGCAAAGTTGAATTAAAAGTGAGGCCTGGAAACCCTTGAGTGAAAGAAATAAAATCATTTTCAGAAATGCAAGAGCAGGACTGAGTATGGAAATAGCTGGAGAGGACAAAGAGCTGTGGTAGTACTTGATCAGAGCTGCATCTCCATTGTGCATGAGTTGGCCAGGCACAAGATGAGAAATCATCTTGTCTCCATTATCAGCATCATCTCTTGTCAAGAGTGTAGTCTCACCTTTAGTTTTGTAAGCCTACAGATTCTCCTTCCCTCGTGGAATGGTGGTGTTTGTGCTCTACTGGTTGCTTTATATACCCAGAACAGAGGCTGCCATGCCCAGTGAAACTAGCTATGAGGCTGGTCAATAGGACAAGTGAAACCTCAGTGTGCACTAAGGCAGAGGTTTCACTTTGGTTCCTCATGGGCTGGGACTGTGATTCTCTTGTAATCCCGAGTAATGTGGCTGGATGGCAAACCCAGGCTGTGGCTTACACCAGTCAGTGCCGAGGTGACTGCACAGCAGTGTGGCATTGGAAATCTCTGCTGCATTTCCTGGGAGGAGCAGGAAACTTTAATAATAATATATGATACTTGTAAACATGAGAGGAGTATGCATAACCCAAATATGGCTAAGTGGCATTGGCACTGAAGCAAATGAAAACAAGCTAGCTAGGGAAAAATTTGGGAAGGCAATGTGGAAAGGATTCTTAGCACTTGTGGGTTAACACTGTGGAGCAAAAAGTCTTGTCAGAAGGTTGTCCATAACAACAGGGGATAGAAACGAGTAACCTAAGAGGACCTTTCTGATCTGATGTTGATTAAATGGAAAATACCTTACTTTTGCAAGTTTTAGATTAAAAATTAACAATTAATCCACAAAGAAGCATTTGAGAGAAAATGTGATGGGCTTATATGGAATTTAATTATAAAACTTCAGTGATGCTTCAGTTATATTAATCTGTTTGCTTCCAGATCAGTACTAGCAAAAGCTGATTTGTTGAGGTACATTGATGTTATTCTTAGCCCTTTAATAGTTTTCCCCTGAAATACTGCTGTTTGGGCTTCTCTCTTTAGCTGTCAGAAGCTTTTTTTTCTGTAGTTTTCGGTATGTTCAATTTCTTCCAATTTTGTGCAGGGTAAATCAGTATATAGGGAAGTGTTTGTTTTATTTTTCTGAAAGAGCTAGGAGCCCTTTCTTAGCCAATGGTTAGGCTGTGGCTCTTCTGACCTGTGCCTGATGGTGCACAGATGGGAGGGTGTGGGCCCTCCTTTCACACTGAAAATAGCTGTCCCTTAAAGAAGAATCTGCTGGCAGCTGTCCTGGCAGACTGGCAGGTTAACAGCTACCTACAGCTTCTGCCTTGCCTTTCAGAATCCGGGGAGAGGGAGAGTGCATTCCCTCTCCTGCCGGGAGGATTTGCACACTGCCATGAGGATGGCCCTTCCAGAGCAGTGTGCTGAGCCCCAGCAGCAGATGGCAGTTCACATCTGCTTTGCGGGGGAGGAAGTGGTCTGTTTCCTGGGGATGCTATAAAAATATACATTTATTAATGCTGTATTAAAAATAACCTTTTTTTCTTAGAGGTTACTGCAGTGCCAGTGTAGTAAGTGCTGCTGTAGTGTCATAGCAATTTTGAAACAGTGACATTAGTCATAACATATGTATGTACACATTTTTATATGCAGAAGACTCTTTAGCTAAGGGCAAAAGGAATAAAAAAGTGAATAATGTTCTTTAAACTATGAGTTTCTGTTTTATTTTAGTACTGAAAAGATTGGTCATCTTTTATCTAACACTGCAGTTCTGACTTTGAATATTTAATACAGGACTTTTCAGAATATTTGAGAGAAATGCACATGCATAAATGCAAAAAGGTACTTCAGAAGAATATCATTCACTTCTGATTCCTTTTCCATGGTCTCAAAAGTTCAGACTTCAGAAAAGTTTCTGTAGTGCTGTAGTACTGTGTACAAGCATGGACTGCAAATGCTGGCTTTCAACACAGCAGCAATTTAACTAAAGATCTCCAAAGCTCAATTTGAACTCTGACAGTTCTGTTAATTATAGATTTTATTCACAGAGCCTAATACTGGATCTGCAACTCTGGTTTTCCTTTGATACAGGAACTATTCCCCTGACTTCAGATTGATTTCTTCATTAAAACATTTGATCAATTTTTCTAATTACTATTTCCAGAAGCCACATACAACTAGTATGTTCAATGTGGTTGTATAGAAGAACTGTCATTAATGAAAAACAGTTTCTTTAAAAGTCACTGCTTGGTATTTCTAATTGTTTATTCTTTAATTCTATCTGTAGATGACTGATGGACAGAAAAACATTAATTTCCTGACATTTTAGTAGTTTTGCTCGGTGCACAAGCTTTCAGTACCAGGAACCTTCAGGTGTTCTAGACTGGAACCTAGTTTTAGGCAGTGGAGTAAGGACCCTGAATTCCTGGTATCCTCAGTTATTGTGAAAAATCCAGCTTTTCCTCACATAATTGAATATTGACTCACTGGGCTGACTTTGGGGCTCCTCAGTTCAAAACACTCGGTCTGAGGTTTTCTGTTTATCCTTGTATCATTTTCAGAGGATTTGGGGATTTTTTTTCTCCCCTTTTGGATATTGAAACTTCTATGTTACTCCTAGGTTTTGAGTAACAGGAATACAGTTTGCTATACTTCTGACCCTTTGACTCAATACTGGAAAAATAATGGCATCAATAACAAACAGTGCTGTGGAGTCTCTGTATGGAGCACAATGATCCAGTGGTAAACTTGGCCTTGCTTTGAACCCAGGCAGTGTTGAAATGCAACTACAGATTAGACTGATAAAGTGGCAGGATTTCTGTAGGGAAGGCACTGTGATGTGTTTATATCTGTGAACTGTCTACATAGGGGAAGGGGTGAGGGTGTGAATCACAATAGACAAGAACATACCAAATTACAGAAATTACTATGGGCCCATTTCATAAACAGCACTGTGAGAAGCTGTGATCTTCTGCACTTGTTTTCATTACAGGTGTATGTATTATACATCTGGGAAATCCTCGTTTCTGGTTTGTGGAAAAGGTGAGAAGACAATGATGTAGCTTCAGTGCTGGGAGGGAGGGAAAGGAAGATACAGTGGTGCCAATCTTCCAGATGGAGGAAGGTGATCCAAAGAACCTACATGCACTAGCATCACCTCATGGTGTCACACCTGGGACGAAATGTAAAACATTTGCACAAGATGACAAGTATTCCAAGTTTAGGACTGGCCATAATCTGAGGACCAAGGCTTTACTTAATGATTCCTTGATGCCAATGGTGATGCAGTACCTGCCAGAGCTGTAGCCATCTGACTTCTGAAGGGAGAACCATTGTGGGGTTACTGTGTTGGTAGCCACAGCATATAAAATAAGACCCTCATGTAATTTTCAGATGGAGATAAAAAGTTAAATAAGTTCTGGAGTCACTAGCTGCTTCACTTCATCATAAGGTATTTTATTGTTTTCAGTATGCTATAGCGTGCTACAGTCAAATTAGTTCTTGCAATGGGGTCTGGTATGTTTTTAAAATTAAAAAAAAAAATAAATTAAAGCTTGTTGGACATTCACATTAGGTGTAAATCAAAATTACAGCATATTATTGCAAGAACATATTGTCTTAACAGGAAAAGAAGTCCAAGGGTGTAACTTTTTGTTGTGCCTCCTGCCCTGTTGTTGTTGGGCAGGGGAAAGTTTCAAGGTTTGTGAGTGCTGGCCTTTCAGGCACTCAGCTTCATGGTTTCTCACAGACACCTGTAGTTTCCAGCTGGAATAAAAACACCAGGAGAGCAGCTCGGACCTTTTCCACAGGCTTTATTATCGTCCGTGAAGGGGTCAGGCTACAAATCCAAAGATGGGGGATCACACGTGTACTTTTATAGGGTTTGGGGGGATCACAGGTAAACCAATGGAAAACAGGGTTAACACATTTTGGCCAACTACATTATCTTTCTTTGTTTGGGACAACCAGTTATAAAGAACCAAGCCTAACCAATAATATCCTAAAAAGGTAAGAAGAGCTTGCATTTTTCTAACATGAGTCATTCTAAACAAGTAGATTTTCTTATCTCAAAGGAGATTCCAGGGGGCTGTCACAGGATTAATTGCAGAGGGATTCATCTCCTCTACACAAGGGCTTCCATCTCAGTGGAAGGCTACAGTCAACAGTTTTTAAAAGCAACCTTCAAATTTTGAACCTTTCTGCATTCTGGGCTGTGAGCAGTAAGGAACTAAAAGGCAAGCACATCCTTGTAGGAAGGGGGCAGTCATTTCCAGGGGAGTTAGAAGTACACAGATGCACTCCCGACCACATGGGTTCCTTATTTCATGCTGGTGATGTGAAGTTCAGTGAGTGACAAAGCCAAAGTTGTTGTTTTAAAAATCTGTTGCCAAGCAGTGGGTTTTCTCCTAGCAACAAGTGTTTTGCAGCAGGGGAAGCAATTGGATACCTCAGGGGGGTATGTTAGTACTGGGAGAAGGGCAGAGAAATAACAAACTGGGGCTCCAGCAGGGCCCAGAGCACAGGGAGGGTGGGCTGGGCATGGAGGAAGGCGAGCGAGGGGGCGAGGTGGAGAGGGACATGGCACAGGTGATGATCTGTGATAGGCTCTGAACAAAGCGTGGGCTCAAGGCATAGGTTTGTATTTGTTCATCAGCTGCTTTGTTTGATTTAGGGAGTGATCAAATTATTAGCTGGTTGTTCTCATTTAAAGAAGAAAATCCGTACTGAGCTGCTAGGAAGTTTTATTTATCCCATATTTGAAAAAATATGCTTTTTATTTTTCAAAATAATTGCCTTGTTAGAGAAAATAAATGGCTTTTATTCTGTGTTTTGGAAAACAAATTGTGTACCTGTTCAGTTTCTTTTTCAATTACAAAAATGTATTTATTATAACCTTTGCTTGTAAAATGTAGTGTGGTCAATCCAGTTGGTTTTAAACCCTATAATGTGGCCACCCATCAAAATTCCTGCATTAAAATGCAGTCTATGTCTGCAGATACAGAACTATGTTTATTCATCATTGTTCTGGTGGAATGGCTTATTTCTGATGTGCTATGTCACAATCTTTTCATACTTGCAGAAATAGTTACGCACAATGACTCAACATGCATGTGCTTTTGAAAGGAGTTTATAAATGATTTCTTATGCAAAGTCATACTTTGACTAGATGGACATGTTTCAGCACAAAGCCATCAGCTAAAATAGGAGAGCACTGTATAAATAATGTTCTCTTTCTGTTACTCTAAGTAAGTGTAAAATATTGATTATAGACTGCATTTAAAACATGTATTTTTATCATGGAGGTTGGAAAGTATCAGCTGTAGAGTTTTACTTGACTTTCCATGTATCATGGCAAATTCTCATTTTGCCTCACTAACACTTCTGTTTCATTATTATAGCATAGCACTGTCAAGTCTCTGGTAAACCTTCAAGTTTGATAGATCTGTTTAAAAATAGCAGCCACCTTAACACTTGCAAAATAGGCTGAAAAAGCAGCATGTAACAAGGGGCAGTTTTGTGATGCTAAAATTATACTGCATATGGATTTGCGATGCATACATTGCACTCAGAATTTTGTAACTATTTATGGTCATAATCCCTGATTTTTAAGTTTTTAGATAGGATGGGGATGTTTCTAGCATGTCCTTCTGATATCACAGCTTAAAGTTGATAATCTCTTAGGCTGGGACCCACTTAAAAACAGTAAGGTAGTGAACTGGGAAAATGATTGTGAAGCTGAATGTAGTGAGTTCTTTAAATCTTTTGTAGCTTTAAAAAATCATTGTTTTCCACATCTGAATAGTTCTGTCTGCTTATACATTATCAGCTGATAACTTATTGGGCCTCAGCAGATCATCAGCAAAACAGTCCACTGTTTTTCTGTATCCCTGCTCTTATCATGAAAAGCAAAATCAGTCAGTTTTTAATTTTCATATGCTTATAATGTTTTCTTATAGCTATTATTTTTGCAAGGCAAACTTTTAGCTCTGAGGGCTAATTTTTTAGCTACATAAGATCTTTATCATACAGATTTTTAGCAAACAAGTCATGTAACAGACTCACCAGGAAGTCAGGAATGAATTAATATGAAGATCACATCTGGGCACTACTCAAATCTCCATAGTTGAGACTTCTGTCGGTCAAAAGACTGTGTTTCCTAAACATGTGAGAACCTCTGGCACTTTTTGTGGGCTAAGTCAGCCGCGTTTCTTGTCCCTGTTCTCTCCATTTCTCCCATTTCCCAGCTTCCTTCTCTGCAGAGAGAGTTCAGCACCCTCCCTGAAAAAGGCAAGAGTGCAAATGGACTCATGGCCACAGTTCCCCTTTTTTTACTTCTAAATAAATTTCATTGTTTTTGAGAACATCTCCCACTTCTAGTCTATATTTTTCCCAGAGAAAATTAAGATATTCCTCTTGATATCAAGTAGATAAAGGTAAAAATCTCAAGTGGTGCTTCTGTTGAGACTGAGAACTGTTTCTTTTCAGGCATGGTGGAGAAGTAGTCAGACAGTTAAACCTTAGGAAACCTCCAGCTCTCTTGAGACAAAATTTATAGTTACACTGAAGAAATCACTGAAGTGGTCTTTGTAGTGTTACCTTTCTACCCTTTTTTTTCCCCCAGTTGATCCAAATATAGTTTAGTACTTTATGATAAAGCTCTGGTTTGATGAGACATATGATGAGCAATAATAATGACTGTAATTTTTTCAAAGGTAGTTCCACAGGAAAAAATTAATGTTAGCTTCTCATTTGCCTAGGAGCAAATAAAAAAATAACCTTACTAGACTGCTCTAAGTATCTGGTGTTAATAATTTTTTTAAATAGCTATTTTTCAAAATGAAAAATTAGGTATTTACAAATCTTACTCCTATGTTTATTTGTCTAGATATGTGTTTTGCGTTGACTGGTTGGTTAATCATTATGACAGGTTAATTTGCAAAGAGAGAAAGACTGCAGGAAAAAAATATCTTTGCAGTGAAGATTACATTACATGCTTATTTAAGCAATTATGGGTTTATACAATTGCTTATTACATGATGTTGTTCAGGTTCTGAGTCATGATATTTTATTAATAAATGATAGTGCATTTTCTAACTGGAAATTTTATTTGGAGACTGTAATGCTCCATTTGGAAATCCAAAGTAATTTGAATGTTTTCCTTTTGAAACAAGCTTACATTTTTCTAACGAACAAATGGGCCCTGTTTGACTGAGCATTGTAAAAACAATCCTTGGAGAGATTTGGGTGAAATGAGCGAAGAATAGCAGTTTTGTATGTGAGGCAATGTAAAATGAAGTGCAAAGGGAATGACTGAGGGAGAAAACACATGTAAAATCATTGCCCAACAAGAGGGAGACTTTGTGACTCTGGATGGGTGAGGAAAGAATTGGCAAGATCTGGAAAATAACTTGTGGCAAAAGTAGGAAGCACTTTCCTCCCCATTTTGATTAATTCCTAGAGAGTTTTGATCTGTTAGGATGTGAAGTTTGTGTAGAACCTGTCTGGAGTGACAACAGTACCTCTCTATCCAAGGCAGCACAGTGTTACACAGCGTTGCTCTTTTAGAAAGCCCCTTTGGAGAACCCCTGGAGGCTCTCGGGATTGCAAAATCCCTTTTACTCCCAGCTCTGGCTGGGCACTGTGAAGGGCTGTTGACCTTTCCATGAGCAGAGAGCATCTGAGCTCCACAGATCTTTGAGTATTGTTGATTATTCAAAGTGACTGGCATAAATATCAGTGGACTGGAGTCATGAAGCACTGGTTTCATTGGTTGTGATGGTGGCACAAAAAAAATGTCTCTCTGTTTCTTCAGAGATTCTCTTTACTCTCTGCCTGTGCCATTTCTCATTAGAGTTCTCTCTTGGAGTGTTTTGAGTTACAAAATCAACCCCTAAAATGTAGAACTGGCTAAAAGAAAAGCAAGGTATGCCTAGAGAGTTTACAACGTACAGACATCCTAACCAGAGAGGAAGTGAAAGCTTTAACACACTTAGGGGAGATCAGTGATTTGACAGGAAAAAAAAAAACAACCTCAAAGGAATCCCAAAATTCTCAGCAAACCAAACATGGAGTAAAGTAATAAGCAACATTTGTACCGAGCTGCAAAATGAAGAAGTCTGCACACATTAGAGGCTTTTATATCTGTGTTAGGAGCAAATGTCATACATTTATTATTCTTTCATGTGAAAGAGATGCAATAGCAGGAAAGAGCTTGCTTTCTCCTGCAGATGCAAACAATTGTCTTAAACACCACTGTCAACTGCTACAGCATTCTGAAATGTAGAAAGAACAAATAGGTCACATTAGATTTCTGTAATTCCTTTGGAACTTACTGGTTTATTATATTTTGTTGAATGGATGTTTTCCTACTGACACTTCTTGTTATTTACACAAATTATTATATAGCACTTTTTCTAATTGATACAGGTTCCAAAATCCCTCTCATATTGTATAATTTTAAATATTTATAGAGAGGATTTACAGAAAAGGCATTCTGCTTAGGTTTTAAAGTAACATGGCAAGTCTTAAGGTGTGATCCATGTCACTTAGGTACCCCTCTGTGTTTCTGCAGAGCTGATGTGTTGGTCAGCCCCATCTCCAGCCATAAAACAAGAGACATAACATTATTCTGCAGATAAATTTTGTCTGTACATCTGCTGCTAAATAGTTGAAGGCCAGAACTAGTAGCTTCAAGATTTTGTTTCCAGTTAGAAAGCAGAGGAATATACGCAGTGAAGGACTGGGATAATTTGTACTGATTTCTGGGAAGTCTGAGAGGAGTTTTGGTTTGGAAAGGGGGTTAATTGGGTGGGTTTTGTTGGTGTTGGTTTTACTGGTTTAGGTTTTTTTCCTGAAGAGTTAATACAGAAAGCAAGCGTATGCTGACAGCTGGTAAACTGAAATTATTTTTCTTAGATGAGTGTTGGTGTGAGGTCACCAAAGGATATTGCTGCGTGATAGACTTGCCTGCTCCTTCTGCCTGTGCTGAATTGAGCAAAGTCAGGCAAGGGCTGCAAATAATTTGAAATGTTCTGTGCCTCAGAATTGTAAGGAAGTCATCCAAGAAGGGGATTTACAAATTGGACACTTAGAATGCATGACATCTGACCATCATTCTGAGGGAGTTAATGAATCAGAGGGTATTTTGTATCCTTTCTCTTAGATCACTCGAGTTCAGCCCACAGCTGCAGTGATCAAATGTCAGTATCCTTTTAATGCTCTGCATGAAACAAGTCTAATTTTCTATTGGTTCTTTGGTAGCAAAGCTTGTTGTCCCAGACCTACGACCTAGTCCTGAGGCAGGAGTCTTCATGTCATCCCAGGCTAAGACACCAGTGAAAGACTGACTTGCAGGAGGCACTCCCTTGGGAAAGCTGTGTCTCCAAACCATGAGGGGACAGGATGTAACCTCATTGTCCATGCAAGAGTGGTTCCTTCACTACTGCTAAATGCTAATTTCAACACTAATGCATGTATTCTTAGGAAAGTATAACAGCAGGCAAACTGCCAGTATTTGCTCTAGTTCTGTCTCCTGGAAAATCTCAACTATCCTTTTTGCCATGCAGAATAGGGCAGATGTGACGTAATATGTGTCTCTTCCTATGAACAAGCTTATATCTGCAAAATTTGGTTTTTCTTTGGTGTTGAAAATAACAGCTTGTATCCTTAGCAAGCAGGGAAAATGGTCTGACATATTTAAGGAAAAAAGTATTAGCAGTATTCAAATCATTCACATATTTAATTAGTATAAAATATACATATCTGCCTCCCCAAAAAGCAAGGCTTATGAAAATAGAGACTCTTATCTTGGAAAATAAGAACACTTAAATTTTATTGAGGTTAGATGCACTGCAGCAACACCAGCTTTGTGTATTCCATCTCCTTGTTTCATTGTTTTGTAGTTTCACATCTGATACCTACCAGTCACTGACAATCACTTCACTGCTGAGAAAAAAAAAGCACTGACCCTGAGAGTTATCCAGTTTTTGTATTGGAAGTACTGTTCACTTGCTCTGAAAATGCTGACTCAATTGACGGCTCAAAAAAAGTCCAAACCCAGAAAAGCCCTCTAGCACCTTTATGTGAGAACATCTGCCAGGCTGATAGAAATTAGCCTGCATTGCATTTATTTATTCACTTGCCAGTACTGTTCAGCACTCTTTATGTGGTTCAACAGAGCAGGGTGTGCTCAGTTGTTCGTAGGACAGAGTTAACAGTCTTCCCAAGCTGAAAGTCAGCCAGGTGGGTGCAATTTCAGAAATGTATGGTGGATAATTCAGGGGCTGCTTAGAATGTCAATACTTTCTAATCATCGGTGCTTAGGTTAATAAGGATTTGAGGGACAGATGTACAGAGAGAAGATAAATTGTGGTCCAAGGAGAGGGGGCTGGGAGGGCAGAAGTCACAAGGCCTCTGTAAACATGTGATTGGGATGCCTCTCTGCAAAACAAAGATTTGTGGTCCATATGTGTTTTGCAATGCAGAAACACAATATAAAAATGCATAATATTGTAAGGATTATTATAATCCCAAAATAAAGCTCTCCTATTGGGTCATTCCATTACTTTTCTGCCACAGTAACATAGCTGAATGTGATGGATGGAGATTTCCATGGCCTCATTCAGCCCATGTCCTAGTGGGTTTGGACGTGCTCTGGATCATGTAGTGCTGAATTGGATCCCATCTTGCAGAGGAAAGTAGAGGATCTGTTAGAAGGATGCTCATGAGGAAGTTCTGTGCCTGCTGGTCCTTTGTGCATTAGTGGGGCAGTATCAGTCCCTGTTCCTGTTCCACAGATTAAATCAAGCACTGTGGTTGTTGCCCACTGAGCTGAGCTCAGTCTTGTTACAGCAATGTTGCCCGAGTGCTGCTGGTGCCGTGTATGGTCTCAAGTGTTATAGACCATGAGTTGGGTGCTGAGATGCCCAGGAAGGATGTGAAAATTTAAGGGTACACCCCTTAGGATTGCAGATAACAGGAGCTTGTGCAAAAGGCTTGGTACTTCCTGCTTCTTGGCAAATAGGTGGAGTTATTTAGTCTTTCTTTCCTGTCGAAAGCCACTTGACTTTGTTGGTGTGGAGTAGCTTGCTCCAGTCCTGCGTCAGGTAATTTCTTTTCTTAAATTTAAAAAATAAATAAAAATTCCATAGTCTAACACTTTGATCCCAAGAGCTGCGTACCCTTATTTCACTGCAGTGATCTTGTTTGAGCTTCAGGAAAACCCTACTGGCCAATCTCAGCAATTTTCCCTTTGTTTTCTTGCAGGCTCTGATACTTCATCAGCTTGGGCGCTATAGCTTGGCAGAGAAGATTCTCAGAGATGCTGTCCAGGTGAACTCCACAGCTCATGAGGTCTGGAACAGCCTGGGAGAGGTGCTGCAGGCTCAAGGCAATGATGATGCCGCGACCGAGTGCTTCCTGACGGCACTGGAGCTGGAAGCCAGCAGTCCCGTGGTCCCTTTTACCATCATTCCCAGAGTCCTGTGAGAGGGCATCTCCATCAACTGATTTTTGGTCTTGACTTCTGGGTGAGCAAACCCAGTGTATGAGACTGCCTGGTAACTGGTTAGTTTGAGAAACTTTAAAGCTACAGGTAACAAGCTCCACTCTTTTGTGGGAAAGTGGCCAAAGCAGGGAGGTACCAACATATGTTAATGTCAGACTGTCAGGGTGGTGAGCCAGAGCCAAATCACTCATATCGCCTGCAGTTTTGCCCTGGTAGTTTTAAAACATTGTTATATTCATGGATGATGTGCCATATTTTGTTAGTGAAACTTGAGTGTTACATAAAATTATAATGGAATCAGCTACCAATTGTAGAGTAAGTTAAGTGGCAGAGCAGACTATTTTTAACAAAGCTGTTAATAAAACTGTTCTCTTCCTGCCTCTCAACCTCTTTTGGCCCAAAGTCAAAATGTGAATTTTCTGTTTCCATCTCTATTTTAGTCCAGGCCAGAAAATCAGTTGAGTTCTTGTTTTTAGTTGTTAATAACTGTGATGTGTGGCTAACTGTTATCTAGAGCAAAGGCTGAGTACAAGAATATTTATATTTTACCAATGTATGCCTGTTACAAAAAATATATTAGTTATTTAAGTTTAACTTTTTTATGTGAATTCAGAGTTTATTTATCAATGGAAATATGTAAAAAGAAGCCTCAAATGGAATATTTACCGACATTCCTTATACATGAACCCACACTTGGCTAAATGGGAAGATTATGTTAATAATAAAATGATTTTTAAATGGAACTTTTCCTGTGTCCTAATTAAGAATCTGGGGGAAATAGATGGCTTGTGAGCACTTTTTTATGAGGTGGCTGGCTGGCCTTGAAGATGAACAACACCAAAATTAAATCTTCTGAGGCCAGTCTAGAAAAAAGAAGCTGCTATTCTCTTTGCCAATGGTACTGTTATCTTAGATTTCAGGTTTCCTTAAATCTTCACAACTCCTTTATTATTCCTTCCACTCCAGCTCTTGATGAAGGTAGATTACACTGCCTTTACATAATACATGGACATTTACATACACCTTGGTAGTGCTTGGGAAAAGCATGTTAAATATTTATACAATATTCTTTGAGGTTTTTTACTGTCTTCATAGTTCTTTCTCAACATCTCCTACCCTTTGTGTCCCTTAAAAGCTGGTTTAGTAGACTGATACTTGCCAGAGAGTCTCTGGGATGTGTGGAGAGGAGTCATTGTTGCAGTGATTACTCAGGGTGCATGAGCTGGGTAGTAGTGTCCACTCACTTACAGCACTGGGCACCTTTGGAGCCTGGGAAGAGTTCCAGGTTCCCCATTAGACTGGGTGCTCCTTGATACTTGGCTGATTTGCCACAAAAAGTGATTTTAAAGTGTTCAGCACAGGATTGCAGATGATTCAGGAAAATAGCAGCAAATATTGTTCTTGGTCCCTCACCAGAGCTTACGTGCTTCCAATACATGGAGGATCCTCACTGTGGCAGTGTGGGGCCCCAGTGAGTATCTTCAAATGGCAGGAGACTTAAACCCGGGGAACTCTTCAGTTTTCCCCCTGGCATTTCAAATGCCTGTTAGGCTGAGGCTACTTTGAAATTGTATCTGCTTGGTATTTGGACCATATGTTCTCCGTAAAATGGACCAAAACCCTGTAATAGGCAGTGTTTTCAAATCTTTTAAAGGCAGTAGAAATTGTGTCATCTTGCTCACTGCGGAAAACATCAGTTTTGTTTCACCATCTAAAGTCCCTGTTTGGCATTTCTTCTTCCTACTGTCCTTGGCTTTCTTTTCCTCTTTTCTATTTGCCAACTGTTCTCTTTTCTAGTCCCAGTTCATAATTTGTATTCTGGCCCTGCTTTCTTTTGGCACCCATTACATGATACCAAAAAATAGTGCAAAACCTTTATTTGTTTAATTCAGTTCCTCCCGAGTGCTTTTCCTGTCCCTGTTCCATTAGTTAACTTGTGATACCTTTCACAGGAGTGCTCCTTCACAGTATTGACCCACCTTTTACTATAATAGCAAAGCTTTTCTATCAAGGCAATTTGCACCTAGATCTGAGGGAGGTGATCTTTCTCTACAGAGCTTCAGACAAAAGTAGAGAATAGGAGAATTCTGTAACAGAATTCAGTTTTGATTCTTCTCATTCCATTCTAAGTCCTGCCCTCTTTTTGATAAACTCTCAGTGTGGAAAGGTTAGCAATCTAATTGTGTCATGTCTTTTATTAGTGGAGAAGTTGTCACTGGTGTTGTGCCAGTCAGGTGAACCTGAATATCTGTTTTCTTTTTCTTGCACTGGAATCGGTTTCACTGTAAATCCACAAGCTTCTACCTCTTGGGAATAGCCTCAGCTACCTATTTTTAAAAATGGATTATCTCTGTAAGGCTGTACATTTAGGAATTTTCAGGCAGAAGTGGAAATCCTTGCAGCATATGAATTAAACAGCATTGCTTGTTTAAACATAGTTTTCAAGTTAAAACAACAAGTTACTAGGTTTTACAGCTGCTTTCTTTTTTCTTTTTTCTTTTTGAGTAAGAAAGCCAAGATATTTTTGTATCTGTTTTAGTTGCTAAACAGAGATCTGCCTTTTGCAAGCTGCTCTCAGACCACCATAGCTTTTCAGTTACTGGAGTGAAGGAAACAATGTCTATGTGTACAGCCAGTCCTCGGGAACTGTTCCCTTGGTGCCTATAGGTTGGTGTCATCCTCATGAAGGCTGCTCCTGGACTTTGTGGCTGGCAAAATCTCCATATGGGCACACAGTCTGTGTGTGCTCTTGCTCCTCCAGCCTCTGGCAGGAATAAGAGCTGTTAAAATGATTAGTGAGGTAAGTCAGAGCTGAAAACCACGCCAACCCCTTGCTCCCTTTTCTCAAGGTTTTGCTAACCTTTGGGTGGGTGCCAAGTGAAGCAAAATGGTTATAAAAGTGCATTGTTGAGCACTTGTAGCAATGTAGGGACAGGTTGCACAAGCCTGAGATCTCCAGCCTTTCAACAGGGATTACATACATTTCTCTTAAATTCCAGTCTTAAAGACAGGAATAGTGGGTTTCAGAGGAGACTCCCCTTATTCTGCAGTGTGCTGATGCTACTCAAAATGATTAACATTTGGTATACTAAACATACACTAAAGTGTAGCAGCAATCTCTGTTGCACTTGATAAAAGGTGTGACTCTGCAGTGCCTGCAATAAGAAAATTTATCATTCAAGTAATTGGTAAAAGTTCATCTCCAATTTTGGTGCAGATAACCATTTTCACTCCTTGATTTATTTAATTTCTACTTTTTCTTTCATGATTGATAGAGAATCACAGGAACAAGAGAAACAATCCAAGCAGAACTAATCCAACTGTATCTTTGAAAACTTTTGTCATTAATTATATGCATTTTAAACATCAAAGCTATTTTTAAAATTGCTTTAATTTTCCTTGAAAAGCTGTTTTTTCCTGAGTAGACTGTTCTACTGTGGAATAATAGCAGAAACTTGGATATATTGCAGTTCCAGAGTTACCTTGCTAATTCTTTGCTCAGTTGTCAGTTGTAATGGTATTTTTCTCACAATCATCCTTTCTCTCCTCTAGCATCAAGTTAAAAAGCTTATATGCTAAAATATGCTTTGAGCAAGCACACTTCTTCGGCATTTCATCTATTTAGCCTCATCACTTCCAAACTATCTTTTCTGATCTCACTGATGAGCTGTGCTGGGGTGTATTTCATTTCCACATGCATCCACATTATCACAAAGACTAGCTGGTAAAGATGGTACTCATGGACAACAGGAAAGACAAAGAATATTCACCTTTTGTCCTGTATGGCTGTCATTGCTAATTGTGTGAAATTTGCTGGGAATCTCTCAGACTTGCAAAGCCAGCAACCAGGCTCAAAGAAATAGGACAGTGAAGTTAAAACCTAAGGAAAATCAGAATGCTTTTTTGGAAAGAGGAATGTGTGTGGGGTGAGTGTTGGTCACATTAACTCTTCCCCACTGCAGGGACACATGGTACTGATATGCTGCTCTGTCACAACCTTGGTCACCTAGTCTTTCCAGTTCTCAATTTAAAGCACCTTTTAGCCCTTTAGTGTGTTGTCCATCCTGTTACTATTTCAAAGAGAGAAAACTGTACCTGTTAATTTCTAAGTCCTTTGAAAAGATGTACTGTTTGGCTTCTGTTCCCTGCCCAGTCATGGGACAGACAAGCACCAGGCAACACCACCCTGGCGCCACTTCTGACATTCCCAGAGTGCAGCAGCTGCCAGGTGTGTTCTTTGGGATGTGTCCCTAAAGCACTGCAGGAGCACACAGCAAAGCTCCCAAAGGCAGGAGGGAGAGGACTTTGGCCTTTCTAAATATGCCTTCACTTAGAAAACTTTCTTGGAGGGACTGAGTGTAAAAACTTTAGACATTAAGGGGTTGATGAAATGTGTCATTGCTGTACTGAATTCTTTTGTGTCCTTGCATGAGGCAGGGATCTCTGTAGGAGAGATGACCCTTGTCTGCTTCATCCAGGTATAAATCTCTACAGCCTGCTCCCCTATCCTCACTGGCAGTAGCATGACTGGCTCTTGGCTGCCTCTCTGCCTCTAGAATTTCCTCCCCAAGGATATGACACTCTTCAATATGAAATTACTGAAGGCGCCCTGTCTATCTGGCTTGAAAAAATTAATCGGTAAACAATTAAATAAGGTCATTTCCTGGTTATTACCACAGTGACATGGCTTTAAAAGCATGCAGGGTTAGTGCTTTCCTCTTTGTTTCTATAGCTGAGCCCCCTCCTCTGTGAGGACAGTAAAGCTGAAAGTCCCTCTGGTAGGTACAGCTGAGGAATAAACATCTCATCAGCACATGGGGCCCTGGGCTGGCTCCCAAGGAGAAAAAATGGACCTGCTTACCTGCAGTTTTAAAGTGGATGATTCTACACACATGCATGCACATGCTCACAGTTACAGAGAGCTGTGCCACAGTGGCACGGTTTATACCAGTGGCAGAGTTTTGAGAGGAAGTTCCTGTACAAGTTCACTTGTAGTTCCTGTACAGCTGTCCTCTATAAACAGGCTTTGGTTTTTTTGGCAGATAGTGGGTTGTGCCAGAAAAGGAAATTCTAGCCCAAATTTTCACTTCCAGTGCATGTCAGATGTATATCAAATTATGAGCCTGAGACATTGTTGTCATTATTAGTGCAGGCTTTCCTAATATTGTTGTTTTCCAAACAGCACCAACTACTAATGTAGGACTGGAGGGGGCAATAGAGGCCATAAAACATGCCAAGTTGCTTTCCTTTTGACTGTCGTGCAAAAATAGCTCTTTATTGGGAGTAAAACAGCTATCTGCTGACTGAAAAATTATTTTATCTAAGTGTCCCTTCAAAGATGGGTTTTTGTATTTCTTGTTTTTCATATGGCAATTTTTTAGGATAACTAACTCCTGTGAGCTGGAACAAGAACTCTGCAAACTTCAGGGCTGGTCCTGTGGCCAAAGGACCCAGCAAGTGCCTTAACTGACACAGGATCTACATGCTCTTAGGCTAAAATCACTCTTCCCAGACATGTCCTTCAGAAATAAATCCTGCTTGCTTGGTGATCCCATTGCCCCACTTCTGCAGTGGTTGCCCACACTGGTGGCCAGCCTTCAGGATGCCCTGTTTCTAGGACAGGTGCTCCTGGCCACCACCCTGCCTCCCCTCACAGGGGTGCATGGGGTGGCAGCACCACGTGGAGCAGTAAATCACAATGCACTGGTTTGGAAGCAATTGTTTCATGGTGTGTGCTGGCTCAGCCACACTGCATCAGAGAGATTAAAAAATAAAAAATGTAAAAGAAGTAGGCACAAGATCCTCTGGTTTGTGAAAATCTCCCAAGAAGGCCCACCTGCAGACGCAAACAAATCTTTATACAACTTCCATTTTGTGCTCTCCAGAGAACTCTGGCATGTTCTCCACTGCTTGTTTTAGGTTAGAGGCTTCACAAGGAGAACCACATACTGCAAGGCTGAGTTTCAGCAACAGCAAGGGTTAATCAAAACATGTTTTGGATGCCAGGTTATGGTGCAACTTCATCTCATGCCTGAACAAAACCAAGCAACTGCTGTTGAACAGGAGACCTCATCCCTGTGTTGGCTTGTTATTTCTGGTTAGTGTGAGGCTACAGGAGGAGCCGGACCAGCCCACTGTGCTTTGGGGTTTTTTCACTGCAGAGGAGGCAGTGGAAGTGGGGAGGTGATGTGAGCCCATTTCAGAAGCAGATAGCAGTTAGGTGGGTTGGATTATACCTATTGATAAACCTGCACTATTGTTTCCCTCACTTTTTTCATCAAAACGAAGGCTGAAGTAGGGTGCCAATTCCCAGCTGGGTCTCACCTCCATGGAAAGTAGTTTTCCCTTCCTGGCCACAGAGCACCACACTTGCCATAAGAAACACAATAGGAAAGAGCATGGGAGGTTTCTGTTCCCAGCAGAGATGCTTTTGCTGTGAGTGGTAGCTTGATGTACTATGCTAATGATGTCTCTTACACTACAGTTTGAAAAATAGAGACCGGGTGATAATGGAGATGCTCAAGAAAGTTAAAATACATTCATTACAACTGTGATGTTAATAATCTGTATGATAAAAATCTACTACATGCTTATGTGGATGTTTCTTGTTCAGAAATAAAGTGGACTTTGTTCACTGTAGCTTATAAATGCCCTATGAGGATTTGTAATTTGGTATCTAACAGTAGCCAAGACTCATAGCTCCCAGCCTTGCCAGAAGGGCCAGAGGAGAGGAGAGGAGGCTCAGATCATATAGGTCACAACTGAGAACACTCAAAACAACTCCCATGGCCGACATACCTCAGAGCATATCAGCCTCACCCTGTGTTTCTTATCTAGTATACTTATCAGACCTTGATTCTCTCTCTGTAGAGGATTTGAATGGAAGTGATGCTATTGCACAACTATTTCCTTTCCTGGCCCCAAAATGGACTTAAGTTGTAATTCCTGGCCATTATCACCACCAAACATTCAGTGCTGTGTATAGTGGGTTGCAGTTTTTGAGTCATTCTCTTGCCATAGGCCTAAATTAGGCCAATGTTAACACAGGGCTCTGGTACACGAAGGAGGGACTGTCCCATCAGTCTGGCTGTGCTTATGAGACAGCTCTGTCAGCATCCAGCCTTCACAGATTTCTAAATAGGATTTTCACTGGGAGTGATATTCTGTGATTTGGCAATTCAGCCTTAGCTACATTTTACTTTCCCAATATGCTGATATTGATGTTCTTCTCATGTTCTGATGCTTAAGCCTCCTTTCTGCGCAAAGCCCACCGTGGATCACTGACAAGAGCTGCCTCCATCCTGCCCTCTGCCCTTGATTTCCCTTTTCACTGGGACATGCTGAACAATACACTCCAGTGGCTTTGTGTCCTGATTCCTAGAAGAAAGCATCCTCTCGAGAGCGGCTCACTGGGCCTGAGACGCTCAGGCACAGCGACAGCTGCAGCCTACATGAAGCAGGGGTGGTATAAATAGCTTGCAAGAAGAGAGGCAGGAAAAATTACATGGTATGGCACAATGGCCAGAGCTGCAGTATTCAGGTTCAGCCTAGTTCTGCAATAGGCTTTGCTTGAGCCAGCATCAGAGTTATACTGGGGGGGACCTACAATTTCCAGTTTTCCTCATTTGGTAAAATTCATGTTTTTAAGTAGTTTGCAGAAATTTTACTGTGGTACTAGTGACTGTGAGTGTTTGAACTTTATCTTAGAGACTGACTTAGAAAAAGAAAAAAGCCTATATATTCTGCAAGTCAAAAACCCTGGGCTTGCCCAGCTTCACTCATCAGGCTTTGGCAAGAGCTTTACTCCATATGCCATGCAGCTTTTAAGAACCCTTCTTCCTCTTTGCAGGACAGTTTAAACAAGGGGGTGTTTTCTCCCCAACTCCCCTCCTTACTCTGCTGATTGAGTGTCTGTCTTTGTGCTGAGAGATCTCTAAGTCCAAACAGCCCAGATGAGACAAGACAAGACCTGAGATATCAGCTGGGTGGAGGCTGTGATTTCTGGGCCCTTGTAGTTTAGCTGGCATGACCAGGACACATTTGCACACCAAGCCCGAGGGGACTGCATCAAAATAGTGCTGAAGTTTTCGGGGTAGGAGCAGTGTGTCTAACAGACCCAATGTGAGCATCTCCAGCGGTAGGTGGTGCTTGGTTTATAGGACAAACAAAATCCCCTACTGATCAAGAGAAGCTCAGTGGTTTTTAGTGCTTCAAGCCTGATAAGCCCCTGGAAGTACAGGTTGCACTGAATAGTCACCTACATTTGCTGGCTGGATTTTCCTGGTGGATTCAGCTGGGTGTCACTGATGCCTGCAGATTACCATCCAGGAGAGATGATAATTTGTTAATTAAACCCTAAATCTTGGGCAGGGAGTGGAAGTGGCACTGAATTTCACTGTTTGCATGAAACAAATCCATAGACTTGAGAGGTTTCATAAATTGATGTTTGGATGGGAGCAATAGTAACCTTCACCCATAATCTCAGTGTGGAAATAGCAGCAAATCCTTGGCTGAGGCCTCCCTTGTAGTCCCAAAGGGAGGTACCTGCCAGGCTGAGCCACCTCACTCACCACAACCAGTCACTGCTCCACAGCCAGAGGCAGACAAGCTGGTGAAGGGTTGCAACCCACTGTTAGCCACAGCTTGTGGCGACTTGTGCCTGTCACTGCTCTGCACAGATTGCAATGTCAGAGAGACATGCAGCTTTTGCAGCCAAAACTATGCTAAGGCCATCCCTTAGCAACAAAACTCTTACAGTGCTTTTACTGCTGCAATGGCTGGAGATGGGGCACCTTCTCTACCACCAGAGCTGCAAAGTGGTGCATAACAAAGCTGTCCCACAGAGGGCACATGCAGCAAGGAATGCTGCTTAATGTTGAGCTGACCCTGTTGTTGTGAAAGACTTTTCTGGGTGTCACTCTGTACATACACTTATCCTTGAATAATGTTCTACAAGACACATCTATGGCCTTCTTGCCTGGCTTGGCATGTCTTGGCTGCTGGCTGACTGCTGCCTTGGAAATACAAGTTTGATATCTTAAGCTGAATCTTAAGAAGCACAATAAATAGCATCCTACAGAAACCAGTGTGACACAGCAAAGCCCATCCACCACCTAGACCTGAGGGATTAAATACCCATGAATGAATATAATCTCAGGGGGGAATAAACAGCTCAGCTATTGCCCCGGTCTTAGCTGAAAGCCCCAGCAACACTGGCAGACTCTGTGAAGGCCATGTTATAATGGTTCCAGTAATTGTCTTCTGGTAGTTTCAGATGTGCTCAAGTCTGGAGCAGCCTTGAATACCACCACAATGATTCTAGCTATTACATGGTGTGGCATTATGGCCAGAGCTCCTGAAAGGAGCAGGACTGAGAAAGTCTTCATCCATGAGATGCCACCAGCACCTAGATTTATATACTGACAACATACATGCTCCAGGTTGCTTAGCACTGTTTACTCCAACATCACAGGCCTCCACCACATGGTGAAACACAAGCCAGGAAGCCTGAGGAAATTTTTCAAATTACAACTATGGTACTTCAACTATATCAACTGTTCCTTGCACACACGCAAAGTCCTGTTTCACTGCTATTAGCAGAGCACTTAGGCCTTTATATGCTTGGTATTTGCAGTTTTCATGGCTCTAACTAGAAGCTTTATAGGATAAGATGGAAGAAACTAACAACCACCTTTGATCACCTTTGACCACATTTGTATATCCATGGACAACTACCTGAGGGAAGCTAATGCACAATGTCCAGGCTAATATCCCCATGTGCTCGCTGCCTGTGGATAGAGGATTACCTGGAACCACTGAACAAGGAAAATGCAAGAAGTGAATTAAGCCACCTTCTAGGAAAAAAGCTTCAATTTCATTAGCCCTGTAGGGTGCAAGTATGCCATACCTGACACACTGTAAACTCTCCATCTAGCTTGGTAGTGAAAAATGTCTGAGTCCAGAGCAATCAGCCTGCCTAATAAATGGAGTGAAATTCCATAGGCCTGCAAGGGGGGAGCTTCCCACTGGCACAGTACATGCTGAGGTGCATTATCATCCCTGCCAAGCATTTCAAACAGCTTTCTGCAATGGCTGTCTTTACAGGAGGCCCTCAACAGCACGTTGCCCTCTCTGCTGACAGCTGAGTATCCGAAGTAGTGAAATGCAGAACATCTGCCAAAGAAGCAAGCCCTCCTGAATAAATTAGCATCCACCTGGGATGTGGGCTTGGACCCCTTGACTAGCTGGGATCAGCTAAGGGAGCAGCAGGAGTACACAGGAGTATCCATGCCTCACTTTGCAAGAAGGAAGGGCTCAGCAATTCCTTCTGGCCCCACAGGTGATCAGCAGCAGCCCTTATGCACACAATGAAGGAGCTGTTTCAGAAGAGTACAGGATCAGCAGAGATGCAGCTGCCTCTTTTTTAGCCTGTCCTCTCTTGAAGTTGGGAGTCTGCAATACCCTTGGGGTATTGCATCCCTTTTGTTCACTGTGGGGCAGCACCCCCTTTTCTTTGCTGAAATAATGCAGCCGGGTCCTCTAAGCAACAAGCTCTGTAGACCTTTCAAGGAAAACAGTCCTTCCCATGGGTTTGCACCTTCCTTTGCAGAATTCATTGCTCAGGCTCTGGCTCAGGATCATGGTCTGTGGCTGCCTCTACTGGCTCGGTGGAAATGCTCAGTGTCAGGGAGAGGAGGGAGCTCACTGAATTTTGATCGCATTTTGGCTGCCAGTACCATGGCCAGGAAAATACTTGTTTATACGATCTGAAAAACAAAAGTGTTACACATATATTGTCTCATCAGCAATTAGTACCTGAGTACTGCAGGTAATAACCTCCTGGATGAACCCAACACAAATCTCTTGTTTATGATCTCCTACAGCACCTTTACCTCTAGGATCCTGATGTTCCCAGAGCTTGCAGGAGGGAAAGGCACCTCAGCCTGACTCCTGATGTACTGGGAAGCTTACAAGCCCTTGGCAGTAAATGGAGCTATGAGGAAGAGGGAGCCTGTGTGCACCTAGAATAGCTGTGTTTGGTGAGGGAGAATTTTGTGTATGCATCATGAGCAACACAGTGGGAGTCAGCAAGCCACAGTGGTTAACAGGAAAGCAAAACTGAGCTCTTTGTATCTGTGCAATCAGTGAGAGAAAAGGGACTCAAGACAGCCACAAGCTGGGGTTAAATCACTGTTCCCTTTCAAGGATGCCTGACCTCAAATGAAGGTGTGAGCTCAGTGAAAGCTTTGGGATTTCTATCTGAGGAGCTCAGACTGCAGCTCTTTGATGGATGAGACTAGAAAACCAAGTGGTGCTTAATGGGGTCAGGAAAGGAGCTGGTCCTGGGAAATGTTTTTACCTGGCTCCTGTAATACAGGCAAACCATCAGTGGCCAGACTCCTGCTGCCAAATCCCTACCAGACCTGTGGGGATCTTTGCAAAGCATCTCTTATGGGAGAGTTTGGAAATACAAAACACCTGTATAGCTGTGGCCCAATTCAATAATTTCTGAGAGCTACACAACCTGTGACCTCATCTGCAGAACCACCTGTTGGGTCTCTGTCCTACTCTCTGTGTCTCTAACATTCAGGAGCTTTTACTAGACAAATCTTTAATGCAGCCATCTAAAACCAACCTCCCTTAACGACCCTGCCTGTTTATCTTTTGCAGCTCATCATCTGTCACAAGAGATGCAGTACATTTGGGTTTTTCTACTGCAAGAACTGGCAACACACTCTGCTTCCTAAATCTTCCAAAATAAGTTGCATGCATTCCAGACAACTTGCAGAAAAGCTAAAAATAGGAAAAGCTAACCTCTGAATATAATTTTTTGCTTTTCATTTTTCTTCTTGGATGTGCTCCCTGTTTTGAGCAGTTGTACTTCCTGTTAGATCAGGCACTAGACAATAGTTTTCCAAGAGCCTGGAGATTAGAGGAACTCATAAAACAATTCCACATCCAGCAGCACAGAACTGCTGGCACTCACTGAAAGGTCTGCCCTGGAAGTGGCCTGGGTTGTCTCTCTCCTGTCTGCCTTCTTTACACTGATATTTCTCTTCCAAAAAAAAAATCTTCCAAGCTGTCTGCTTTTATCTGCTCCTGCTACTTACTGAGCCTCCCTGGTTTTCTCAGGCTGTGCATCCCTCAGTGTCTTGCTCCCACTCACTGCTGAGATTAATGCTGCATAATATTCCAGAGCTATCACATTCTGGTACTTGGAGCTCATTTTGTTCTTTCTCAAATTCAAATTTAACTTATATTTTAAAAGCCCCACACAATTGAAAGCCTGTGTATCTAAGTGGATACACAGATCCAGGAGCAAGTAGTGGCTAGGGGTGATGAAGGGGAGGTCATGTCAGATAAAATGGGTGGTCTTTTTGATGTGAAGAGGGTTCTTCAATATATTTAGGTGTAGGTATGCAACCTGTGTGAGTCAACGCTCCCTAGCATGCAGTGAAAAATCCTGCCTAATCCTGCCTAATTTGGAGCACCCAGGATCTTTGGATTGTCCTCTGCAGTTTCCTGACCAGGTCAGCAGCAGGGCAGGGACTACACCAGCCCAGAGTCTGAAGGATGTCAGGAGGTGGATTGAAGGAGCCATCCTGCTTCACTGACTTTGTGTTGGCAACGAGTGATCAGCTGAGGGCAAGCCTGGCTGCAGGACAGTGGTACTGTGATTCACCCCCTCGGGCTGGGAGCCAGCTAGGAAACAGTCAGGAAATCAGATTTTCACACTTCTCAGGACACAGGCAGGAGGTGGTGAGAAACTGGGCAAATCTCAGCAGTACAGAGTCAACTGCAGAGTCTCTCGACCCATCTGTCTCCAGCACTGGCAGAGCCTTGCTGGAAAATGGGCACCCTGCTCATGTCTGTTTGCAAAGGGGCTGTGTCTGCCCTTCCTGTGCCCCACAAATGAACTGGAGGATTCACCTCCCTCTGCCCAAGCTAAGGGCCAGATTCAGAGCAAGCAGCTGGCTTCACCACACACAGATAGAGGAGGCATTTTCTACCCACACTTGCACTTCCCTTTGAAACCAGTGCTGCTCCTTTGCCTTTCAATGGATAAACGCCATGAAGCACTACAATGGTAGTTAGAAATGTACTCACATACTACATCATGGAGGAGTGGGCTAATAATAATGATGACTAACTCCAGTGTTTTGAACTGGAGGAACTGAGTTCCCTGAAAGAGTAAATGAGGTGGATGTTGCTATTGAAAGTTCCTACATCAGGCTGCTTGGGTCCATGGCAGACAGGTCTCCTGACCTACAGAGAAAATGCAGATTTATGTGATGCAGAATGATGTTTTTCCTCCTAGGAAAGGCAGTCTCTGTGAGCTGAAGCTGATGAAATCTGTTCTTCTTTATACCTTTTGTGAGCTGTGCTTGCCTGGACAAAGCCTCACTTCTGTGCCTTTCTGGAAAAGGAATCAGCTACCTTATTCCTGTATGCATTGAACTCAGCTGCCAGCTGCTTTCAGTTTGTTGCAATAAACTCTGGCTGGAGTAAAGAACAACAGCAACAAGGTCAAAAAGAAGAGAAGCATTCTGTGCCTTGAAGAGAGCTGGGATATTTGCCAAGATCAAGCAGAGTTTTTTCCTCTAGCCAGTCAAGGGACACAGAAGCTTTTCCAGATGCTGTTGTCCAATTCAGGGTAGTCTGGTCAAAAGCTATATTCTGGAGGAATGCACTTTGGGCTGAATTTGGACATTACTTTTAGACAAATATTGTGTCCTTTACAAGGAGAAAACCACCGTACAATCTATGTTCAGGCACTCACAAATGCAGTGCTTTGAGATAGACTGAATTATGAGCAGCCCCACCACTGATTCTCTTTCACACTGGAGTACAGTTATGGTGCCTTTCATCGACTTAATGGTTCCAGGGTACAGAAACTGTCCTGTCAGGGCGCACAGTCCACAGCATTCCTTCCCCAGTCCTAGCTACTGCAGGAGGTCTTTTCTGTACCATCAGGGCTTAGGGTCAACTGGAGGCAGCAACAAGCAGTGTGCCTTGCCCTTTCCTGTCATGGTTCAGATGCCCAGCCTGAACCACTGGCTCCAGGCTTCTCTGCAGGAATGCCTCCTGCTTGTTACAGTGAGCAGTTTTGCAGTAAGGCCCCACCACTCATTACACACTGCAGTCATTTCTGCTGCATGCTTCTGATTAACTTCTCCGTAGTGGTGAAAACAATGAATGGTTCAGAGAAACAGCAAGAGGAAACCAGAAACACTTCTCAGTTTTCTGTGTGAAGTCACATCATCCTAATAAGGTCTACCAACTCAGGACACTCTGGTGGCCAAGGATTTACAGCAATGCAACAACACATCCTGGCACCGATCCTGCCCCATTTCCACCTGCATCCACAAATTTGGTCCCTCTTCTTCCCTCCTGCTGTCTACGGTACCCTGCTCAAGATGCTGTAAGGAAAATCATCTGCTGGCTGACAGCACTGCTTGGCTGCCCAAGGCTGCCCTGAAAGACTGGTGTGTTAGGCCATCTCAGTGTCATTTCGCAAAATAATGAGATCTCCTCAGAAATGCATTTCAAAAGATTACCTGGGCTCACAGATGAGTTGCCCTCTGGTCACAAACTAATCCTACTTAGACAAAATTGGGCACAACAGCAGCAAGAAGGGATATTTCTGATTAAAACTACAGTAAAACCTGGTCTGAGAATTCTGTCTTTCACACCTTTTTTACATACTAGCTTGCTAAATGCTTACTGGTTATGAAAGATCCTATCACACGTAGACAACTTAGAGAATGACAAACTTTTTGTAATCCCCTTGCAGAGACATCCAGCTGCCAGAGGCATTGCCTGCACTCAGTGATGCTCAGTGGCAGCTTTGTGTGCCCATTGCTCTGAGACCACTTGGTAGATCAGACCACATAGATATTAAAAAAGAAAAAAGAGGTTTCAGAAGAAGGACTGCAAGTGTCCCCTGGATTTTTCCCAAAACTTGGGTTACACCCAATCCTTCAGAATGTAAAAAAAAATATAGTTGATAATAATTTAAAATAATAATTTAATTTTCCTTCAAAACAAGAATTTAGAATCGTCTCCTAATAATACATTCATCACACACATAGACATTTGCAGACAACAATAGTGTTTCTATTTCCCTTTTGCAATGCAATAGAATAATATAAAGGTTTAGCTAGGAGAAGAGTTGACTTCTCCATGTAAAAGCTGTCCCAGTGAAAATAAAAATTAATTCAGCAAACAGCACAACTAAACAAACCCACACTTGCCTTTATTGCAGTGGGATGAGCTGCTTCACTGTGATGACACTTGGGCACCAGTGCCTCTGAGCAGGCAAACTGTGGGGAGCAGCCACAACAAGCCCAGAGGATGTGCTGCTGCCATGGCCACAGCAAGGGGCTGCCAGCATTTGCCCAGAAGCACCCCATTTCCCACAGCTGTCTGTTGTCCATGCTATTCCTGGGAGGCTGGAGCACTGGTGCTGTCAGCTCACCACATGTGGGGCTCAGCAGGACAGGAGGAACAAAAAGCCACCTATAACTAAGAATGAAGATCTGCAGCTTGTGTAATCAAAGCTCCCTGCTAGCCTTGGGTAAATGTGTCCTGCAAACACAAGAAGGAAAATCCAGTTTTGTTGCCTTCCCACATCAGTTTAGAGAATGAGTGGTGTTTCAGAATGTAAAAAATCAGTATGTTTTAAATTTTTATATATATATAATATTTAAGAAACTCATTCCTTATTATCTACATGCTTCTGGACGGCACCAGTTCACCAGTTTAGTCAAGGACTGCAGGCAGTTTTGGGAACCTTGTACGAAGGGTAACATACAAGGAATTGAGTCTGATAACCAAAAAACTCTGTCAGGGGCACTGCCACATTCAAGGCAATGAAGACACACATTTACAAAGTCGGGTATGTAGGTGTCCTCTAAATCAACCAGAAAGCTCCACCTCCTATCTTTCCACCCTACCTTGTCTGGGTAGCACAGGTCCAGCAGTGGCTTTGTTGTTACCATGGCAGCTAAGCCTTTTCTCCTTGTTCATGGTCTCTCCTTAGCCAGACACAACATCCAAGCTCCAAACCCTCTCTCTGCTGGCTCAGTGGCAATCACCACTGGAAACTGCCTTGGCAGAGCTCCTGGCCTCACTCTGGTGACACATGTGGAGTCACATCCTCCCTGCAGCTCCTAAGCCAGCGCTACCTTCCATTCTGTGTTAACACCACAGAGTTTCTTCCCTGTGTGGTGAAGAGAGGAAGCACTGCCCCCAGTGCTGTTTATGAAGCAGGCATGCATCCAGCTGTGCTGGGAAGAATGTATCCTCAGCCTTTTCCTCCTTGGTAACCTAGAATTAGCACATTTCTTTGCCACAACCCTCGGTGGTGTCACTTACAGAAACAGGCCTGAACTTCTATCATTTGTAAAATGGAATTAAAACAGTTCCCTGTGTTATACATCGATTTCTTAAGCAGTAAACACTCAACTTGCAGCAAACCAAATAATAATTAAAGGTGGCCAAGTGGCCATTGCTCAGGCATGGTGGCCCAGTGAGAAGAGACGCTAATGGCAGGGCAGAGCTGTGGAGCTCCACGCCACCCTCTGGGCCCAGCCCAGCCTCCCACAGCTGGGGGCACTTTGTTTCTCACCTCTCCAGGAGCCATGACACACAGGGTAAGGGATTGGATGAGGCTGAGTATCCAAGATTTCACAGAAATCTTAGTGATACCCTGTAGCTTCACCAAAAGATGCGGCTACTGGGGTTTGGGAGAGGTCATTTTAGGGAGTGTTTCACAGGTTCCCAAGGGAGCTGGGGCAGGTTTCAGTCCCCAGGGCAGCTCAGTGGCAGAAAGACTGGAGGAGATGGTTACTGAACTCTTCTGGAAAGAGGAAGGAAGGAAGTGGGAGTGCAACTTCCTACTCAGGACAGCGAGACTTGACCCCTGTTCAATTTTCCTATGATTCAGATGGTATTTCTTAAAGCAGCCCTCCTTGCAAGGACTTAAAAATAGCAATTGCTGAAGCACAGGAGACTGCTGACTAATGCTGTACTAGAGGATATATCTTTCTCTGGAGAATGAGTTGGTGCAAGTACCAGGTTTTTGGATGAGCTAAGAAGGACTGCCAGGGTTAGCCTGTGACAGCTGACCTATGGTTCCTATGCAGACTATCTTCTAACATATAGAAAAGTTGACTGAACTGGTCATCTTGCAATAAAGCAACTTCGGTAACAGCTGTATTACAATCTACATAAATTATATTTCTAAGGGATCTACATTTTCAGTGTCAAAAATGTACGGAGTTCTCAGATGAAAAGGACATGAAAACTACCAGCAGAGACCAGAGGCCTTCCTCAAATCAATTCCAGCTGAACATGGGCACAGCCTTTGGGAAAACACCATATTGTGATGCTGTGTGCCCAGTGACCACAACCTTTGGCAAGTCATGGCAAGGAGAGGTTCCTCTCACTGTGAAAAATCTGGACTTTATTTCCAGGCTGAATTTGTTGAGAGGGACCTTCCCTGTTTTAGCTGTTCCTGTGCTCTCACCTGACAGGCTGAGAAGCCCTACAATGCCATGTTCCTCATGGGAGCACCTGTGAGAGGAAGCTTGATTTGAGCAGAGGCAAAGCTCCCACAGTGCATCAGGGGTTCCAATGCATTCCCCAAGCAGAGGTTTCCTGTTGTGTTCATCCTGCCAAGCAGTCTTAGATGCACTGTATCAGTAAGCAAATATCCTCCTTCTTCACCAGGTTCCAACTTTTATATTGCCTGCAGATGTGATCAGCACAGGGGTTATGTTGATGCTCTTCACACTATTGATAAAAACCATTAAAGATACGGGATCAAGGAACAGCCCCTGTTGTCAGAGTCATACCCACCAGAAAAAGAGACACATACATACACACACACACACACAAAAAAAAAAAAAAGGAGCACACACATGCAGAGCACATGCCACAGTTAATGCAGGAGATGAGGCAACATTCCTCGTCCTGCAGATGACCCAACTGGAAACAGGCTTGCCAGAACAACAATTCCCTAGTTATGATTACACAGGAGCTCTGTGAGTCACTTTCCAACCCACTGAACATTCTCCACTTTGAATTATGTATCATTTTGGGTTTTTTCATTAAAGCATTGTGTTTTCTCGAAGAAAATCCCTGGCTCAAAACTAAATTTAAACACACAAGTATTTTTACCTTTAAGCACTAAACATTATCTCAGCAAAGAAAGTGACTCCAGTTACTTTGACATGACAATGTTTGGCATTTATTAACCCCCCTCTTCCTTAATTTTTGATAAATAATTCCATTCAGCTCTTCCATTACTTTGCCTGGACCCAAAAGTCATGAAAGGACATCTCATTTATATATTTTAAATATTAGTACATCACTTTTCCTCTACTTTTCTGTCATATTCCTAGTGCTCCCAGCAACACTGCAAATCAACATTTTCAGTAATCTCTACTCAATAGGCTTTTGAGCGACTTTTACACAAAAAAATAAATTCCTTGTTGTTATGCAACATTTGCATCTTCATCTAGCTTTCTCTATAGTCCTTGCCCTGAGTATTGGGCTAGTATCAGTGATGTAACTAGCTTAAGGTTGAAAAATGTTTTTTAAAACATGGCTTATTTTTCTCTACTTGGGTTTTACAGATTAATTTCAGTTGGAAAAGATCCTTAAGGTCATTGAGTCCAACAGTTAACCTAACACTACCAAGTCCACCAATAAATCATGTCCCTAAGTGCCACATCTACACCACTTTTAAATACCTCCAGGGATGGCAACTCTACCACTTTCCTGGGCAGCCAGTTCCAGTGCTTGTAAACCCTTTCTGGGAAGAAATTTGTCCTAATACCCAATGTAAACATCCCCTGGTACATCCTGAGGCCATTTTCTCTTGTCCTATCTCTTGTTAATTGAGAGAAGAGACCACAGCCTCCTTTCAGGTATATTTAGAGAACAATAAGGTTTCTCCTCGCATTCTTTTCTCCAGACTAATAGAATAATATAATTAAGGTTCAGACTATTTTCTCTCTTTTGAGTTTCCTTATTTGCCACCATGCTGCTGTTACAGGATGCATCTATTTGTCACATTTCAGGTGTTACAGGAAACTCCTTGATGCCTTCCATGCATTGGTTTCCCTCCCAAGCAGTGCCCATACAGCACTTCGGAGATCAACAGGCAAGGGGATGTGTGCACTGGGATCTTGCCAGGAAAGGGAGAAGCCCAGGGTAAGAAAGAGTCAGGCTGAGTCAGCATTCCTCTGTGGAAAAACACTCTTCTGGTTAAAAATAAGCAGATCCCCCTAGGAAGAGCAAATTAGCAACCCATATTTGACACTGTTTGTCTTTCTTCTGATGGATGAGCCATTTTTTCTTCTCTTTCAGAGTAATACTTGGCTGTACTTTTCTCTTAATGAGCTTTTGGACCAAAGCCCAAAATGGATCAAAGCCACTGGAGGGAGAGACAGGGAAACGCATGACCCAAACTTGTGCCTTTTCTCTGTTTTTCTTTACAAACAGAAGTTGCACCTTTCACAATTGAGGTTAATGTCAACAAAGGGGATTGATGTTATGGTTCTGCAGCAGTGTGCCAGGTTACCACTGATGGACACCAAGCAGGATGCTGTTGCTGCAACCCCTGGGGACAGCCCTCCAGAGAGGGGCAGAGAGAGTGTTCATTGCCAATAGGCAGCACTTGCCTTTCTGAGCAAATGCATCCCTGCCTGAGCAAACGCAGCAGCTCCTGGGGAAAAACAGAAGGAGGATTAATGGATGATTTTCTATTTCTTGTGTGACACGAGGGCTCTAGTCTCAAGGTGCTGAGAAATTGCAGCTGTTGGAAGACACAGGAGCAAGGCAGGAGATCACGTCTCTCTTCTTCCTTCCCCATGTCCCCGGAGTGTGATTAGTGGAAGTCTGTGACTCTCAGCAGACAACTTTGAGATCACTGGCTGGAAAGCACCCCCAGTATCAGGAGCTGTTGCTGCTCTGACTGCCCAGCAAAGAGCCTAAAAATGGGAGAAAAATAGTCCTGCATAGTTACAGCCTTCAGGGCTTGGCTGCACTTTTGGAGCCATTTTTCACCTTTTCCAATAGAGAGCTTTTCCAGCAGTCAGGAAATTTGCACATACCAACACATGCCTTCATTAAAGAGAACTGAGCACAATTAGGCTGCTGATGAAGCTAGGGACAGCAGAGTCAAAGCCCATATTGCCAAGCAGAAACAGCAATAGCTGTAAAGAGCCTGCACATGACCCCTATCCCCCACCAAAAGCCTTGCGGCTGCTGAAGACTGTAAGAGCAACGTGGGCTCCCTGAGGCTTAGATGGAGGGCATGGCCCCCCCATTCTGCAGAGGTGGGGGAACACCATGAGGCTCTCAGATGAGCTGCTGGGGCTCTGCCAGAGGCCCTGGGCCAGCACATAGGGTGACAGACAGTGCCAGGACGCTGCTGTGTGAAATGAGCAGTTGACAGACACTGTGTGTGATGGGGAGCAGTGTGCACTGTGGGGTGCTAACAGGGCCCCCAGCTGTCTCATGGCCTTTGCCTGGCCTTCATTCCTAGCACAGTGGGGACCAAGCATCCTCTCACTGGATTTCAGCATGTTCTGCTTCTTGTTGCTGTTTTCCTGCTCTCTGAAAGGCTCCCAGGCTCAGGTGCCAGTGGTGTCCCACGCAGTGTTCTGTGGGCCATCCCACTCCTCACTTTGTGAGGGAAATACTGCTGATACAACTGAGGAGACCTCTCCCAAGGGGCTGGTGTCCTTCACTGGGGTACATTTTGTGTGTTAGACTACAAGTGTGACTGAGCAAGAGCAGCCCGTGGCTGCTGGCAGGCCCTGGGTGTGCTGCCTGGCTCCTCACAGGCTTGCAACACCTCTGCTACACAGACCTGCTTGTGGCATATTCCAGATGGCACCTCAGGACACAGGGATTAGCTGTATGGAGCACACTCCTACAGACAGTGGAGATGCTGCCAGGTTTATTTGTTGGTGATTGTGTGCAGAGCTCTGGAACATGCACGCTTTGTTCTCCCTGTGTCCTACCTTTGCCTTCTCTTCCCAGCAGAAGACAGCCGTGCCTTGTTTGTTTTCAGTGCTCCTGCTGGAGGGGGTGGGGAGCCACACAGACTCATGTACGTAATTCTCTTCCTCTTCATTTAGTTTTCTTTCTCTTAGGGCAAAATAAGAGCCATTTGAGCTGGAAGCATAGAGCTGCTTCTCATTTGCAAATCTCTTTCCTCTATACCCCAAAATACAACATTGTAAGGAATTAAAAAAAAAAAATTAAACCTTGCATCTGTCCTCCTCAAATATTAGCTATGTCAAGCATCTAAATAGAAAAGAAACATAATGAGGTTCCATAGGATCCAGAGTGTGAAGCATACCCAAGAGAAACCCATCACACACTAATGGGCATTCCCCAGAGTTTCTGACTCATGAATGTGTTTGGCGCTATTTCTGTAGGGCAAGTAGCAAGAAGACAACCACTAGCAGAGGTGTCTGCAAGTTGACTGAAGAAGTCAGTAATGCCAGAAGACTGGAGAGTGGCTAATGAAGCATCTCATTTCAGAAACGACAAGGGGAGGCTTCAGGTAAGTGCAGTAGTGACCTATATAGAGCAGAAGGATACAATAGAAATGCCTGGAGAGGTGAGGACAGCCAGGAGGAGGCAAAGGAATTGTCAGGGCAACACAGGAACACTATAAAATAGGATGTAATGAAGCAAAGGAAAGTATTGTTTCTACTGTGAAATAAACAAGCAAGATGCATTGTAAGAAGTGCTAGCAATTGATGTTTTGATTCTTTCACATTAAAAAAAAATAAAATTGAATCTATGTCGGGAATTCAGGTCAATCACAATCAAATAACACAGACATTTTGTGCTATCAAAAATGCGGGGGAATTTCTTTTATCAATTCAAAGAAGCATAAAAATGACCCAGAATATTTTGTTTGAGCCTACAAAACAGCAAGGAAAATTGCTAAATAAAATATTGCTGCCAATTAAAAGAATAATTGAAAGCATCTCAACAAAATATTTTTATTATTTAAAGGGCGTTTTCAGGATTCGTTCCCACAGAAGAAATTTAGTAGAATTGAGATTCAGTTACAAAATGTGCTGCTTTACCTTACTTTACATATTCCAGAGGAGAAGGGAACGAAAAAAATTAATTCAGCTGCAGCCAACAGCTGTTCTGGTGTTGACATTGACTATTGTAGCTCCCTAAGCAAAACAAACATATCTTGTCTCTGTTAAGTTAATTATAGTGAGAAACAAAACCAAAATAATCACTTATTTCTCAGCAATGACCATATCAGCATATGTGTAGTTTCCTGATGAGCACAGAAAACAGAGGGAGATCTCGTGGCAGACCATGCCCTTGTTCTGTGGCAGGGACAGGAGTGGCCCTGTGTCAGTGTGACCATTGCCTCAGCTTTCAGTGCTGGCTTAAGCTGATGAGGGGAACGAAGAGCAAGTCACTTAAGGTGGGAGCAGCTACTTAATCTGTTCCACTACGAAACAGCAATTCTCAAAAAAGAGGAAGCTACAGATGGTAAAGTCTTAAATTGCCATGGCAAGCTTTGCTGGAGACAGTGCCTCTAGTCCCCTCAGCTGGAGCTGATTCACAGCAGGTCATGGCTTGCCCTGCCTGGCTCCTGAGCCTGCTCATCTAGTCAGGGTGGCTGACAGGGGTGAAGGAGAGGAGCTGGCTGAAAACATTTGATATGGCTCTAGACAGGCAGACTGATTTGCAATTTCAAAGCACAGCAAAGACTGAGAGCTATTGCAATGGATTGCAAATGAGCTCAGAAACACAGGCGCGAGGCACGAGGAGGGGATGTGGCTGGAGCTGAGAGGCTGAATAGCCTGACGAGTTCTCCAGCTGCCCCTTTACCCTACCTTTCCCTTTGCCAGGCAGATCTCTCCTTTCTGAAAACCATATCAGCTTGGCATGAATGGAGCTGGGGAAGCCAGGGACTGAGAGAACTGCTGAAGGAGAGGTCTCAACTGTATCGACAACCAGTGAAGGGAAGCGTGGGTGGGCAGGCCAGCAGCAAAAGGGAATGCAAGAAAACTGTCTTTATGCCGGTTGGAAATCCTTGCAATATTGCTACAAAGCACAAGAGTGTAGAGAGAAATCCCTGTGAAATGTGACCCACGTGATTTAGCTGTGACACTGTGCAGAAAACACAGCACGGTCTTTGTTAGAGTGGCGAAATACAAATCACATGCAAGTTTGGCTTCAGACTTCATACTGTTATTGCCATGAATTTCTGTCCAGCTATCAGGACTGTAACACCTATAGACACACTTAACATTGTGGTTGGCAAACTCAACACATAACATAGTCTGTAGCTCTATAGACTATGAGTCTATCTACAATCTATCCCTCACAGGCTCCAGCAGCTGTCAGGAGAGGATGCTCAGGAAAGAGCAAAATGAGGTGTGGACAGAATGATCCCTTTGCAGCAGCAGCCTCCAGTCTTCAGTGGGGAGCAGGTTGGGAACTTTTTGAGCTTCAGGCTGCTTCTAGGGTTTGATATCTGATAGGCTCTGACAGACCTACCCTTCGTGAAGTTGTCTTATCGCTTTCTGAACTTTTGCCCTCCACAACTGTTTATAGCAACGAGTCTCATGGTTTTAATATTGGAACTTTTGTGTGGGGGAAACAGATGTCATGTTGTTTGTTTTATATTGGCCAAGAGGTAACACCATTAGCTAACTTGTGTTGCAAGGGCTAGTGAATAATCATTTCCCACTCACTTTCTCCAAAACACCTGTGACCATATTAAATCTGGCAACTCTACCCTGTCATCTCTGTTGTAAAACAGTGAACCAGAGGCTATTGGATACTCTGTACAAAGAGCTGCTTTTTGTGTATCATCACCCCAGTTACCCTTGTTAGTGTGCCTCTGGATCCCATCATTCCCTTTGCCAGCTTGAAGGACCACAGTTGAGAGTAGATGCTACTCCAGACATCCGCACCTATGAATTTATGCAAAGGCTATTGAGATGGAGTTTTAAGAGAAATAACAAGTGTGACCCAAAGATCCCTTTTCATGTCCTAACTCCATATCAAAATATAGCTTAGGCTGATGGCTAAAAGACATCACTATTGGTTGTGAAATTAGTTGCTATTTTCAGTCAGCTTCAAAACTCCCATTAGTCCAGCTAAGACTGTGCCAAAGTCCTCAAAAAAACAAGAACTGAACTGGCAGGGAGAAGAAATTGTCCCTGCTATGCTAAGATTAGATCTCTGAATAAAGGAACCTTGAGGATGGGAGACTGCATGCATGCTGCATCTGCTCTCTTTGTGGATAATGGGACAGCACACTCTAATTCCTACCCCTTTTCATAGGTGACTTATCCATCAAAACCCACAAAGAGTAGAGTTGAGATCCCTGAGTATCACAGTTGCTCCTAAACCCCAAAAGCTTTTTTTTTTACAAAGCCATGGGCTGCTTCAAAAATTTTTTTCTTTGAAAAATCAAGCCATCGTCTTCCTAGATATTAATACTAAGCTCACATTTTCCTCTCAGCTTCTGTGCCAGTAGGAATAATATAATCTTCATTGGTTTGTAAATTACAAACCGCTCTCCTGCACCTACTCGAGCTTCTCAGCTCTGTTTTTCATACTGAAACTCTTGTGGGGAAGGGATGGCAGGGGAGGCTTGTTTCCCTTGAAGAAAAATAAGAAAATGTTTGCATGATAAAGCTGATGCCTGTTGCCTGGTGGTTTAAACAAAAGAACTCTACTGTGGACATTTTCTTCTGTAGTGCAGAGCAGTTTGGAAAGCTGTATAATGTGCCTTGACAGCAGTACAAATCACTAAAGGTCAAGAGCTTGGGGATTAACCACATCCCTATATAATAGGCTGGTATAGAAAGGGCAGGACCATAAGGGTTCAGATTTAGAATGAAAGGTTTTGAATACAGCTGATGAGAAAAGATTCGTGGAAAGGGGGGGACTACTCACACCCTTCCAGCCTTCAGGCATGCTAATAAGATCACAGTGTGGAGGCAAATATGGTGCTGTCCCCATTCTTTATTAATGCAGTCAACATCTGGCTATGGGCACTGCAGTCCTGAGATATCTTTTTTCTTTCTCTTCAAATTTCCTTTAGCTGCAGGTGCCCATCAGTCCAACTCTGCTCAAGATGGGTCAGCTACTGTAGATTATTCAGTAGCACCCATTAGAGTTTTGAGTATCTCCCCAGATGAATGACCCACAACCTCTCTGAGCAACCTGTGCCAGTGCTTGGCCACTCTCACAGTAAAGAAACTGTTTTCTTGTGTTTTGAACATACTACGCATTTCCATTTGTGCCCACTGCTTCTTGAACTGTCAAGAAAAGATTCTTCATTCCCTTGCATCAGGAATCTATACATGCTAGTAAGATCCCTTCAAGGCTAAACATGAGTTTCAGGATGTCCTTATATTTTAAAATATGATGTAAGATAAGCTGTTGGATTGCAAAACTCATCACTTCAGATACTAGATGTGAGAGGTAAACAAAATAGTGCTTCCATAGTGACATTAGTGTTTAGGAGGGAAAGTTTCGAAAGGGATTTTTTTTAAGTTCTTTTACTTCAGCTTTGTGATTTTGACATGTGTCAACTGCATCGTCTGAGTTTTCTCCGGTGTGCGTGCAGAATGGTCCCAAAACACCAGAGTTCAAGCCTTTCCTCTTCTACATGAAGAGGAAATATCAGAGGTTGTCTCCTGTATTAGGGATCAACTGAAAAGAGTTTGCACCAGAAAAACCTATTGAAATTACTCTTCCCATCTCACTGATAGAAGTATTTTTCCCTGGAATCAGCAGTGATGACATTATTGAGCATCATCGGAGCGTGGAAAGGACAATGAAGGTTTCAGAGGACACTCTTTTTAAAGCTGTACTCACTGGATAATGAATAAGTTAGTGTTCTTTGCCAAAGGGCAGAGCAATTTTTTTGCAGCTCTCATTTCAGTAATTCTGCCATGATACTTATACTCTTTTTTTTTAAAAAAAAAAAAAAAGAAAAGGCAAGACAAGTAAATTACTACAGGCTACATAAGCCTGATAAGGAAAAAATGACAGGAAAGATGCCACTGAATGCCACTATTTATTTGCACCATGGCTCCACGGAAGAATTATTGTGTAGTATTTTTGTTCACTAATTATGTGCTAAATTACATTAAATTATCACAGTAGTGCCTCATAATTACAGTTATTATGACAAACACCAAACAAACTAGTAAAGGAGTGACCTCTTTCATTTGAAAACAGCAACAGAAGTCTCTCACAAATGTCAGTTTTCTGAATATGCAGCATTAGTGTCAATTTTCATTTGTGATTTGCAATTGGAAGGACTTTTTTATTAGCTTTTAAAAGCTCACTGCTCAGTGAAGGTCTCCCCTGTTTAGCTTAGACAGGAATGAGTAAAACTGTTCCCACTGTCTGCCAGTAGTTTTTCCCTCTACCTTCCAAGGCCTCCTGCTTCCAATGAAGTCCATGGTGCAGAATTCCACTAGCATCCTGAAGACACCTCTCATAATTTGAAATGTAAAATCTATATTAAAGTTAATATTATATACACACACACACATATATTTTAAAATACTTATTTATATTTGATATTAAGTATAAAGAAAATACTAAGTTGTGTCCAAAATGTAAATGTAAGACCACTGTGGATCTTTTTATTAAATAACTTACTACTGCAAATCCAGATTAGAATTAAACTCCCATTTTCTTACAGTGTCTTTCTGCTCTCTTCAACTCTATACCAACTGCCTCATACATGTGTTTGTCAGAAATAGCATGGTATCTTAGAAAGACTGAAAATATAATGTTTTGTTAATTTTCAACTTCTCTGTTCCTTCAGAACATGTCAGCATGGTTCTCGCATTCCATACTTCATTCAAGGAAGAGTTGACAAGTCACACTTTTAAAAAAATCAAGGAGACGCTAATCATCACTTCTGTGCAACTCCCAACATGGGCTTGCCGGACACACACTTTCCATTTCCAAAGCACTTTCCATTTCCATTCCACCGAATGACTGTTACTAACACAAAGTACAGTTTGCTGGCAGATTTATTTCAGGGAGTTGTGAAATTCCAGTGAGTAGAATAAGTATTAGCTCTTTCAAACACCCAAACAGGCACACTGAAATTGCAGTTCTTACATATTCATTCTGTGCAGGCACAGAACTGCTATTGTTTGATTGACCATTACTAACAAACACTTTCAACTTCAGCTATCCAGGAAGTCATCACTGGTTGACTAAGAGTATAACCTGAAGAAATACACTCAGCGTGTGCTAATAAAGAGGTGACCTAAACTCATCAGATGACACTTCTTAGGAAAAATTTTGCAGAAAGAATCAACTCAATAAAAATCTAGCCAGATTGCCTGATATACTTGGAAATAATATATATTATATATGGCTGGCCTATTTTGTGTATCAGCTGGGGTTTTTCCAAGAATCAAATATGGGATATCCTCTTATGTCTCCTTTGGGATTTGGTGATCACCAGGTAGGGTATACTCTTCCTAGCATGGAAGTTTTACTATCTACTTTTTATTAGTATGTCTCAGCTATTAGTTTTAGCAGTATATTTTTATCATCCTCACTCAATCCCAGTGGCTACATGTTAAAGATACATTCCTATGGCAAAATTTTTAAGGACAAAGGCAAAGGTATCAGACTTGCAAATAACAGCTCAATCCAAGAGCACACTTCACAGGTATATTGTGAGGTAGTGCACATTAATTCTTAGGTACCTGCACATAGTTTTCAGCTTATGGGTAGCGCTTCAATGCTCTGAACTTGGCACACCAAACCACTTGTCCTTCCAGAGACAGTCACTGTAATTTCCTATTCAGAGTAATGCATTTAAAGAGATGTTATTCTTGCAATGAAAGATGCTCCTGGCAACACACCTGATATTTCATTATCATAATCATGTTATGACCCAGTCATAACCCCTGTAAACTCCACCTGACTCATCACTTTAGTAATTGGTTTCATCTAGTCCAGATCTGTTATCAACAACTTTTTATGAAGCATAGGTCAGAGCTGCCATGTCTCTCAACACTGTATTGCTAATGTATCCTCATCTGAACATGAAGAGGTTCATCCTCCATGGCCTCATTGATCTATGTGGTTATTTTCAGGTCATAATCAGATTACTTCAAGGGCCTGTATTGTGTAAATTCTTCCGGACTGTGGTCCTGGGTAACTATTCTGCTAACAGTCACCTGGAACAGTTTTATATAGAGCTTGTTGTCAAGGATTTATAATTCACAATTCCAGGTTAGTAGAACATTATGAGTTGGAAAAATTCCCCCAAGCCTGCTCTTTTTTTTTTTTTTTTTTCAGCTTGCTACTGCCTATATCAATTTATCTGCTCAACTTGTGGGAATAAGAAGCTCCAAAACCCTTTTAAGCAGGTCTTTTTCTACATGATCTGTGTTTTTTTTTTTTCTGGTAGTCTGCCTTAGTCCATGCTGTTTGCTAGCAGATATTTTCTAAATTCTTCCTTTTGGCCTCATACTTTGGTCACAGGTAAGGATAGCATGTACTGCATTTATCCACATATAGTAACTTGTCAGATTATAATGTAATATTGTCAAGTATTTATTTGCTAAGGATCACCCATCACAACTATCATGAAGAAAGTGGTTTGTTGTTTGAAACATAGCCAGGAACGTAATTTTGATAATCCATTTTGCAAAGCCCCCAAAAGACACAATAGCAGCCAAGAGGCAGATCCACTGGTGCTTGAGTGCTGCAGAAACTTAACTTAAGGGGAAACCATCTGTCTCACACAGCAGAAGAAGCCCCATGGAGTGACCCAACAGGCTGTGCAACACCCACTGGTGAGGTAACTGGGAGCACCACAAGGCAGGTTTGCTGACACTGTCAAGGTCTGTAATGCTCTGGTTACTGCTCAAGCCCAGAGATTATTCACTGCAGGGAAGAGCTGACACATGCCCCAGACATGAACAGGGGAAACTCACAAGTGTATTGCTGCCCTGTGCTGCTGCTGCACAGCTCCTTTCTGTCATTTGCTATCTTTCAGAAGAATTGCCTGCTCTTGTTTCTTAGCCATTAGCCACACCAGCAGATATTTTAGGATAAAAGAACTCATTTGAGCTTACTGGAGAAAAAACAAAGTTCTATGTACCAGGAATCCTCAAAGCAAAGATGCAGAATAGAGATAGACCATTTCCAGTGATTTTATGAAAAATGTGTAATATCTAGATATGACTTTTATCCATAACTGTGCAGTCAAGACCAACTGAAAGCTCAAAAAGCAAAAAGTGAGGGCGTTGTCTGAAAGTAGTGCACTGACAGCTTGTCAGCTGAAGCATGCTAATGTGTCTGTACTTGTGGACTGACTGATGTTCTCATAGCTGAAATGAGTGGCAGAAGTTGTCCACAGGTTCAGGCCTCCCAGCTGCAGCATCTCTTCCAGTGTCTCAACTAGGCTGTTAAAATCCCTCTCTCCGTTTCATCGAGGGAGACACAGATATGCATTTAGCTAGCAGGTTTTAGGCTACTGTTATCCTATATTCAGGGTTGTTTGGGCTTTTTTTAATCAATCCAAAATTCCATGCCTTGGAAATTTTCTTGTTATTCTTATAAATGACGTCAGTGGAAGAAGTAATATAACATTATTAAAGAAAAAAGAATTAAAAAACCCTGGAGAGCCACACTGTTGGACAGACATTTAATTTCTGTTTTCTTGCTAAAAGTCCAAAACAGGTTGAAGGTAATCTCCCTACGCACAGACAAATGGTAGGTGAATTACACAGTAATTAGATGTATTTAAGGTTTGGAAACTATTTGTACTGGAACATCTCTGTGGACGGCAAAACACACAGAAAATTACTCTTACAGTTTAGGGTAGGCAATTATAATAGAGAAAAAAAGCTTTCTTTCAAGTAAAACTGGTAAGGAGGGTAGTCGGGAAACAAAATAAAACCACTCTCAAATTGTCTGGGACATGAGGCCTATTGATTTTGTAGCTCTGAACATGCAAAATCAGAGCCTTAGCAGGTACAAGCAGTCACCCCTCTGTGCATGTGTGCACTCACCATTTTAAATATCACATCCCAAAGACAGCATAGTCCTACAGCATGAGGCTCTACAAAGTCTGTATTTTACAGTCATGGGGGGTAAGCTCAAAGCATGGCTGCTAAGGATTTAAACACTGTCCTTCTTTCTTCCAGCCCTGTTCTCACATCCCCCTCTGCCTTTACCCTTGGATTTTCATTTGTAATTGTGCAAACTGGAGGTTAAAAGTTCTCACGCACTGCAGGAGAGATTTATATTCCCTCACAGCATAAGTGGCAGCAGGGGTGCTAAGCAAAGGAACTGGCAGCTCAGGTGGCCATGAACAGGTCACCTGGTGAACTAAAAACTCACTGCCTTGCTGAGGCTTGGGGATGGAGAGGCTTGCTTCAGCAGGAGATTTGGACTCATTTTGTGCAGCCCCTACATATTTCACTTCTTCTTACAAGACCAATTCACCTTTGGTCTTGCACAGAATGCCAGGGCAGCCATAGAGCAATGGAAATGATGAAGAGGGACACCCAGTCCTTGCACATCCTGACTGGCCTGTGGGGGAAGCATGGGTTTTGACATGAGGCACAGGGGACTACTCCTCATATATTAATAGTTAGTATTTCTCACTAGGTCTCGTCCCTTCATTCTGCAGGTCTTTTTCCTCCTGGGTTCTGTAGTTTATTCTTACTCTGTTGGACTGATTCCCAAGGAGTGGCCTTTCTGCAGAGTTGTTACAGCTCTGAAATTTTACTCACTATTTTATCTGGGTTAAAACAAGACAATCGTTCTCAAGACAATCCTTTTAAGAGAACTGTCACTCAACACACTCCCTAGTAATTCTCTAATGCAACAAGTCAGAAGAATAAATAAGACCTTTAATTCATATTATTTATCTCACCTTTTTCTATACCCAGGCCTGGAGTGAGTCTGAGGGAACATGCCCCATTTGTAAGGTGTTTTTGTTTACATTGCACAGTTCAGTAAATCTGTTCAACTTCCTGTAAGAAACACCTTTGTTTGTGGTTCTTTTACTCTCTGATTAATGCTCAAAGTATTTTGCAGAGACATATTTGAAAGATTTAGTTCTGATTTAACTGATACCATTGTAAATCAACAACAGCTCCACAAAGTTGGTTTTATGTAAGATCTACATCACATTTTCATGCAGTAGTGATAGGAACCTTATGAATATTTATATAGAGGAATTAAGACACGTGAAAAGTCCAATACAAAAATGACAATTAATTTATTTGATGAGCTGATGCCCACGCTATCTTGACTAAACTACTATCTTGAGTAGTCCAGGCTAGATTGTAGCCCCTTGAAATCTCTACGGAGATTGCCATCAACACAACCAACTCAGGATTTCACAGCATGTATATTTACTAGGGATTTCTTGCTAAGAGAATTCACATGTGTTTTAAATCATTCTGCAATGGTGAATAATTAATACCCAGAAAAGGTCCAGCATTTCTTTCTTCAAGGAGGCTTTCAGAAGCCTACTGGATTTGGAGATGCTGTTCAAATATGAATAATCACCTGTTGCAGCAGCATTTCCTACATCTGCAACAGCAGAATCCACACACACTCTGTCCTTCCTTGCTTCTGTGCTATCCATACTGTGGAAAAGAGTTTTTACTTAACAATGTCACTAGCAATGGCAGTTGAAGATACCATATCTTTCTCCACCAGAGGCTGCTGCTGTCAGAGTGGAAGGGGGAGACAGAAAGGTGGTGATGCACTGCCCCGCAGGCTATAGATGACAAGAAGGAATTTTTATCCGGGACAGTTTTTCAAAGAGAGAGGCATGGGAAATGAGAAAGGCAAAGAATAGCAACACTTGAGGGAGACAGGAGAATACATTTAATTCAAGCCAAATCTCCAATAAATACTTTGCATTTATAGCTGTTTTTACCCATATCTGCTTTGTCTGCCCTAGAGATACGGTGTGAGTAAGAGGAGGGTAAACTGCATGACTGTGAGCAGAGGCAAGTCAAAATATTGCCAGTTCAGATGAGCTTTATCTTCTGAAGCTGAGTAGGGGACCCTTCCTTCAATGAGGAATCTTTTTTAATTAGCTCCCCTCATTTACACTCTCGGCAGCTTAATTCCAATTCTCCAGGTTTAGAAGTAATGTCTAAAGCTTCATGTTGCTCTGCAAAGTTAAATATACACTGAAAACATGGTAAAAACCCCAGGAGAAGAGTAAAAGTCATTGGCTGACTTTTTGTAAGACAGAAGAGTGCATTTGTAGAGAGCCAATGTATGATCCAAGGACTCTGCCATGTTGGCTTTTAACTGAGGGATGCCTCACCAGGGTCTTATCCTGTAATGAAGCATCTTTTAATTGATATCTGTGTCTTGTTCAAGGTGTTGCCTTTCTGATATGCGGTACACAGAAATGTGATAGTCCTTCTGGAACAGTTCATTGATTTGAAATTTATACTTTCAAGATATCCAGAGGTTTTGCTTCCACTTGTGGCTCAAACAGAACACCAACTTGAATATTTTTAAAAAACAAACATTTTATGCTTCTGTTTAATGGCATGGGAAACTAATAACATCTGAGAAGACAGAAATGGCAGCCTGTCATGGGAATCTCTTCATGGCTATTGATAATGGCTGTGCAGCACAAAATATCAGTAAACTTTCAGTGTGACAGTTCAATAGTGGATAAATGGGCATGAATGTGCCAGAGCTGGCTCACCTTGATAAACTACACTGTTTGGATGCTGAGTTAGGTGAGTGACTGAGGTATGTGTTTGTGTGAAGGAAGTTTTCCAGTTGCAGCAAGAACATAAACCAATTTGAATAGCAACAAGAAAAATAGTGAATGAAGTCATTAGTTTGGTGGGATATTATGATTGTAAGATTACCAAAATATTTGTACCTGTCAAACCACAAGATATCAGACTATTAAAATGGAATATACATATTTCTTCACACAGAGGTGTCATATATTGTCCTTTATATACCTTAGATCACAATCACTCTGTTTAAACACCCAATTTTCTTTGAATGCTTTTAGATCAGAAATTCCACAGGACACAGGATTGCGTATGTTTTATAGTAAAATTATATATATTGCTATATATATTGCTTGCCTGCTTGCTCTAATCTGTTTTTGTTATGCCTAAACCACAAAACTAGACTGCTCACTTCCTCTTCCTTGTTCTCATTTGTTACCGTGCAGTCATCTTTTGAGCTAACAACACCCCAGACATTAAAAATGCCACACAACCAGATTTGATCCTTGTCCATTTAGATGGAGACTGGAGACAGCCCAAAGTGTTTGATGCCACCCAGGCCCCTCTTGTGCTGTGTGCTCTGGGTTACCTTTGCAGGTCCAGGACAGTTTGCTGCGACAACAAGGCTTTGGGGCACAAAGAGCTGCCCTCTCAGTGCTACAGGCAGTGTGAGTGGCAATGAACAAGTCTTCAAGCATGGAAATGTTCGTTTGGTTTGCAGCTTAAAGATTCTTATTAAGATCTGAATGATTAAAACATTCCCACCCTCCCTATGGTACATATTTTACAACTAAAAAAAAAAAAAAACTCTATCAAAGCAAAATTGGAAACCTAGAAAAGAAAGAGTGAAAGAAAGTGAATCTATGAAGGAATTTAGTTTATGTGCTCCACAGTATTAAACTAAAGTTAAAACTCTGCAGGGAACAGTAACTAACAGAACTATATTTTTAAATTATTAGATGCACTGACATTCTGATTTCATGAGTCTCAAGTGTACTCAGCTTGCCCTGGCTCTTTGGAGTTCACTGCTACTCAACTTGCAGATTCAGTGAGAAAAATGAGGTGTTTCTTTCTGAAGCAGGTGATAAAGCTGTAGTAAATTTAGATCTTTCTGTACATAAGGTGAGAGCAAACTCTAAGAAAAAAGGAGCAAAGTATAATGTTAAATTCGGTGAAGCTCCACAGTGGGAACTCAGCACAATGATAGAGAAGCATATTTTGCCCCTGGTAAATAACTGTCAGTGGTTAAAAAATTTAAAAGCCATGATTCACACCCAAGTAATGACTGCCTCCAAAATCACTACTGTTATGCCAGTTCTATGTGACTACATTTTGGCAGAATTTGTCTTCTGAATGCTTTGCCTAGACCCCTTGTGCCCTTAACTCTCTGCCAGCCAAGTAATTTAACTTGGTAAATTTAGTAAATTGGTAAAATTTAGTAATTTAGCTTCAACTTCCAGCCCGGTAAATCCCTTGGATCTCCAGTCATCCCTGCCCAGACCTCAGCTCTTGCTCTGTTTCCCTCTCTGCCTCTCCAGCAAGAAGTCCTGAGGGGTTTTTCACTGTGTTGTTCAAGCAAGTAAGGGTTCACTCTGCACACACATCCACGACATCCTTCCCTAGCTAGAGGGATATTCGGCGTAAGGAATCACAGAAATACCTGTCAAACAATTCAAGTATTTGGGGTGATGCACTGCTAGAGAGGCAGTGCTGTGCATGCTGAGGTTCACTGCTCAAGCTTACCAGAAAAACATCACTTCAGAGGCAGCACTAATACCCCTTGGGAAAATGGGGCAGAGCATGAAAGAGGACACACGTCCTATTTCTTGGCAATTCTTCTGTAGAAGCCAAATCCTCACCTGATCCTACATACAAACAGGGCAGAGAGTGAAGTGAAAAATGCTCCTCAGACAGTTGGAAAAAAAATAACTGATGGCTCGTGCAAAAGATCACAAGGGCATACAAAATTAATTTTAGTAGTAATTTAAATATGAACTGGCATATTTGCATGGTATTTTAGACACTCCCGTGGAAGTGACTGACAATTACAATGCTAAGAAAACATCCATGATAGAGGGAAACCAAGGATGTTCAAATATTAGGCCAAACCAGTGGGGTCTGAGCGACCCAAATTCAGTTTGCTTTAAAAGGGATTCAATAAACACAGTATCTCCTACTGTTCAGAGACATCAGCAACATCTGAGAAGCATAATGTAATGAGTTAGGCCAAAGTAATTAATTTTTTCCTTTAATTTCCTTTTTTTTTTCTTAATTTGCTCAATTCTTCACTTATTCTGCCACCTGACTTTGCTGAAATTTTGGCTAAATTCCAGTTGAGGAATTCTCTTTCATGTTTCTGATTTCTTCTTTTAGAAACTGAAAAAAGCTGCAGATTTCAAATAGGTTGAAACCTACAGTACTGAGAATGTATCTCAGAGCTGTTGTAAGAAAATTACATTTGTAAAGACCATAAACATCAGGGGAAAAAAATTTACAGTATTTACAGTTTCTTTTTTATTAAGCATAAATGTAACTCACTGTTGTGGTCTTGATTACTTGTGTCATAACATCAACTACTTTCTTTCCTACATTATGGTGTGATTTTTGTGGCTTTCAAACCTACAAGTAGCCCATAATTCCATGTTAGTTTACTTGGAACTGGTCTACTGAGACATATTAAATGACAAAAAATTATGACCTATGTCAAAGGTGAATGTTATCAAATAGAAATTGCAAGGGTTGGTATTGATTTTGGGGCCAGGAAGTCTGGAGAGCTTTATATCAGTAAAACTCTGGCAGGCTCAACAGGATGCTCTTGATTTATACTGGAATAAATAGAAAATTATACACATCTCAAATTTATCACCTGAACAAAGGCAAAATAAACCATCTTAGAATTCACAATTCACTGTATTCTGGATCAGAGAAATCCTTGGAGCAATTCAGTCTAAAGCAAAGCTGAACAGCACAGCATTACAAAAGGGGAAATATCCCTGCACTGCAGACCAGCTATTACTCCAGGGTCTCCTTCCTGCTGAAGCACAACCTGCTTTGCTATTGCAGGGTCACTTCTATATGTGACTGCTGGTAGATAGAGATCTTTCAGGAAAAGAATTAACAAGAAAAACCCAAGATCTCACTATACGAATTCTTCAAAATCAAGTTAAAGGGATGCATAGGTCACAAACATTAATAGTTTATATGCAGCTGCCTGTAGCCAATGTGTTGGTGAAACTCACTGTTAATGCTTCAGCCTCCCTGTGGTGAGATGTGCGTCCTTTTGACAGCTGAAAGCTCCCTGGTCCTGTGAGCATTGCAAGGCCAAGCACAAGGGCTGTGGGATTACTGGCACGCCGAGGTGTCCTGCACTTCACCTAAAGAGCACCTGTCGTTTGCAGAGAGTCCTTTTGTGCACATGGCTAAGGAGCTTCTGGGAGCTCCATGGGGACCCTTTCAGCCTGGGGCTGCCTTCCCACTGCCACTGTGGTGCTGGGCATCGGGATTCTTCCATGCTTGTTGCACAGCTGGCAGCAGTGGAAAGAACTAAATGCTGCCTTGTATTGAATGGTGAATGTTGGAGTGGGTGTTTTTTTTCTAAAAATAGGATTTCCCCGACATAAGTTGCCTTCTTGCTTTTCTGGTTCATATCAATAGTTAACTTACTTCCTCAAGCAGGTTCTGTAAGGGCTTTTTAGCACAAGAAAGTGTATATATGTGTTTATACACACACGCACACACGTGTATGTATATATATATATAAATATACACATATATATATATATATACACACACAGATACACGATTATAGTGAGAGTGTGTGGAGCAGGGTTGACATTCACCCACGCATTGGCCGCTCCCCTCAGACACTGCTGCCAAGAGCCTGAAATGGTGCCTGTTTCCCCATCACCATGGCAACCTCGAGTGGGGAAGCAGCATTTCCTACAAGGCATTGCACTGAACCTCTGTGAGATGCTGCCAGTCTGCAGGTGACCCGGGATCAGGAGCAGCGTGCACCATGTGCTAGCAGCACCCCTCAGCCTCCCACAGCTGTCCTGCTTCCAGCCACTGCCACCACCTCTGGAGGCTCCTGGGCACTGGCACTTGCAGATATCCCAGGCCTGTCCTGGTGTGGGGCTGGTGGAAAGCGTGGCAAACGCCTCTGGAGGCTGCTGGGGATGGAGGGGTTAGAGGGAGGGACCTCAACCAGCTGTCCTGCTGCCTCCTACCTTCACCCTGACCATACTCAAGGGGCTTTATGGTATGGGGAACAGTACCTGAAAAAAATCCAAGTGAATATAGAAAACTCAAACCGTGCCAAGCTTTTGACCCCACATTCCCAACTGAGCAAGACCTGACTTTCTCTGAAATAATTGGTTTCCTTGCTGCAACTCTGGTTTCCTTACTAATTTAAGGGTAAGCTATACCTGATCAGTCTGGTGGCCTTTTATGGAGTGACTTCAATAGTCAACAACGGAAGACTGATCCATGTCAGCAACCCCAACTTCTGTAAGGTCTTTGAAATGTTCCTACATGTCATCCATATGTCCTATTTGGAAAGATATGGATTTGATGGCTGCAGTATTCAGTGGATAAGGACTTGGTGGGATGGATACAGATAGAGTTGTAGTCAATGGTTCTATGTCCAAGTGGAGGCTGATAATGAATGGTGTCTCTTAGGGCTCTGTCTTGGGACTGGTGGTCTAATATCTTTATCAATATCATAGACAGTGAGACTGGGCATGCCCTTAACGAGTTTGCAGATGACATGAAGCTGAGCAGTGTGAATGACACAACAGGGGAATGGCATGCCATTCAGGAGGACCTGCATAATTCTCATAATCCTGGGCCTACAAGGACCTTAGGATGTTCTAAGAGCAAGACACCCCTGGTCAGAGAAATCCCAGACATGATCACAGACTGGGAGATGAACTCATTGAGAATAGTCCTGCAGAAAAGATTTTGGGGGTCCTGGGGGATGCAAAGCTGGACACAATGCAGCAATGTGCATTTCCGCTTGAGAAAGTCACCCACGTCCTGGACTACATCCTAAGCATCTGACCAGCAGGCCAAGAGAGGTGATTCTGCTCCTCTACTCTGCTTTTGTGGGAACCCACCTGGAGTGCTGCATCCAGCCCCAGGGTCCCCAAGATAAGAAGGGTCTGGACTTGTTGAAGTGAGTCCAGAGGAGAGACACAAAGATGGTCAGAGGGCTTGCTCAGCCTGCAGAAGAGAAGGCTCCATGGAGACATTAGAGCACATTCCAGTGCCTAAAGAGGATCTATAAGAAAGCTGGAGAGGGACTCTTTACACAGGCAGATAGTGATAGGGGGAATGCTTTTAAAATAAGGTGGGGGGAATTACATTAAATATTAGGAGGAAATTCTTTACTCTGCAAGAGTGGTGAGGCCCTGGAACAGGTTGCCCAGAGAAGCTGTGGATGCCCCATCCTTGAAATGTTCAAGGCCAGCTGGGATGGGGCTCTGGGCAACCTGGTCTAGTGGAAGGTATTCTTGCCCATGGCAGCGGAATTGGAACTAAATGATCTTTAGAGTCGCTTCCAACCCAAATAATTCTATGATTGTGTGATGCTATGATAATGCATTTTAAACAGTATGTAGGTTTACTGAAGTTATTTTTTACTTCCTCCTCTTACTTCTGATTAACATCTAACTACAGTAATGGAAATTTAAAACCTTGTATTTGCTTTGAAGCACATGCACAGGTCTAAAATCTGGGTAAACTATTTATAAAATCTCATCTTCTCTCTATTATACCAACCCACATCTGTGGCCTTGAGAGTCTGATGATTATTGCATAAGTTTGAAACTCAGTGTGACTAGGTATAAATACATTTCTTAAAATTTAGGTATTTCTTGTGTGATTACGTCTCTGTGTGTATGATCTGATATTAGTTGGCAAAATGAGTGGTAAAATAAGAAAATGCATTCTCACGGCTACTTTAGGCACCACTGTAGAGAAAGCCTGCATAATGTAAGTCGTGGTCTGCAGAAAAGTGTCCAAGCCATCCAGTGACTCAATATAAATTAACTGCTCAAAGAAAACCAACACCAGTGCACTACCTGTTCTTATCAATCCCCTTCTAAACCTTGTTAGTTTTCCCACAGAAGAATGCTGAAACTGAAGCCCAGCCCTTACTCAAATACAGTGAATCCACCCAGGAAAGAGACGCTGTGAACTCCCAGCTGCTGGAAAAAGTGTCAGTTATTAGGTTGTACTGGAAAATTTGGTATGAGGGAATTCAGCTGCCGAACACGGATTGAAAGGATTTCATTAACTCTGTCATGGGGCAGAATATTTTGCTTCTTTCCTTGGGCCTCTATATTTATTCCTTATTTCATTAAAATGACTGCCTCAATTTCTTGCCTCTACTTTTCCATACTCTCCCATTTCTTTTTAGCAAGGGCCTTCAGCATGGTCCTGACACCCCTGCAGACCAGGCTCTCATCTTCCCTGGGGTCCTTGCCAGTGGAACATCACGCTCTATTTACACCAGCAATTGCTTTCTCCTCAAACACAACTTTGCAAACATTATCTGGAACAATTCCTTAGTTAGAGGAGAACACTGCTGTGATCTTTGCTTTACTACTCAAAACTAGGAGGAATTCTAGAATACAAAAACTAAGGAAACCATTTCCCAGGAATTTGTGACTTACAGTTGATGTAAGTCCTGCCTAACAGGCACAAATTCTGAGCAAAGCTGGCTTCGATTGCAGGAAATTCACAGTTGCTTTTTCCTGAGTGAATTCTCTGGTGTATAAAATTGGGGGTTTCACCACACGTTCCTTCTTCTGAGTGGAGACATTACCGGTGTCTCTCCCCACTACTGTATGACAATCACATAAAGAATTCATTATATTTAAATTCAGTGTCAACCATGTCATACTGACTTCAGTTAGATGTGGATTAAAAAGCTAGACAAAGTGAATAAAAGACAGACACCTACCTGTCTCAACCTTCTTTTAGGTAGGAAATCCAGCTGATATCTAAGTTTGTCAGCTTGCCTAATGCATCCTATAATAGGAAAGTCAAAACTTACTGGTGGTTAATGAAGAAGTTGGAGTAATGGTACGCTTGTGTGCCATTTCTTAAATTTCACTGATGCCAGAATTGTTAAACTCCCACCAAAACTTAAGCCATATTATTCCCAACTGTTACGATGTTCCTTGGAAAAAGATCCAAAAGTGTAGTTTACAATAGAGCAAAGGGCACCAAAACCATCACAATAATCTTCTGGTCAAAATGATCAACATTCAATTCTTCATTATGTATTTTATTGGGTTTGCATGGCCAGGTTTGGGTAACAGACAGAGCTACAGGAGTGGCTTCTGTAAGAAGCTGCTGCAGCTTCCCCCACATCTGACAGAGCCAATGCCCCGCAACTCCAGGATGGAGCCACCACCAGCCAAGGCTGGGCCAATCAGAATGGTGAACACACCACTGTGAGAACATATTTAAGATGGGGAAAAAAAGGTAAATTCAAAGGGGGAGAGAGGAACTAATCATGGATTGTGCTCACAATTTGCCTCAAAACTGTGAAATTCAACAAATAATATCACTATTTCTATATTATTTCCTGGGTTCTGAAACTTCAGCTTTTAGCCTTTTTTTTTCCCATTTTCCCCCTCTATAATTAAGAAAGCTAAATCTATGCCTTAAAAAAAAAAATCACCAATAATTAACTGCCCAAAACTTCATGGATGGTTTTGCCATTATATATGAAAAGATCATCCTCTTAGAAGTCTACATACAGAAGGCTCAAGAATTAGAAAGTGATTTGCTGATCAAAGATGCTTCAACAATTTCTGAAAACAGAAGTCTTACAAACTACCCTTTGGCAACCAAATTAACTTTCAACTTCTTTCTCAAGCTGGGTAGAAAGCTAAGAACTGACTTTTAGTCATTCTAAGAAACTTAAGTTTTATCTTTGTCTTGTTATCAGAGAAGATTTGGTCTCACGAATCAGATATTGGCTTCAGGGAGTCCTAATCATCCCCTGCCATTGCCACTTTACAAATGTATTTCCATTTCTTTTTGGAAATGGAAAATTGAGTCCTCTTGGGAGGACTCTTTTTCATCATATATTTAAGTCCATTTCATGTCTTTCCCAAATAGGGAAGTTCAGGATGCACAGAGTCTGAGTAACACTTTCATTGAGGTTTTTGCACCTTTTGTTTTGGATGTAAAATACAATGAAAGCTAAACAAGGACCACTGACAACCATATTTCACCAAGGTATCTGTGATGTAAATACCAAATCTATACACAGAGTTTCTTTTCCTTAACCTGAGGATTGTTTGCATCTTTTTTTAAAAAATCCCTGAAACATCAAAATTATAGATCCCAATTCTTGGCACTAGAAAAAAGTTTAATACAGTTAATGTTTATCACATCTTAACAGCAGCCAAACCACAACTACTTCAGTGAATAGTGCCTGTTTCCTGATTTCTACCCCAGTCCATCATATTTCAATTATTTTCCTGAGAGAACAAAAAAAGCCAAAATAGAATATTTAAAGGCATGGTACTGGTAGTAGCTGCTGGCTACTTCTCAGGCAGAAGAACAGCCCTGGCATGCAGTAAGGCAATCATTTGCCTGTCATGACTTACACAAGCCTCATCACAGAAATCACGCTTAGAAGGAATCCAAATATTCCTAAAGACCAATGAGATTATTAGAACTACTTAAACTTGTCTCCTGACCAGCACGGATGATGAAATTCCATCCAGGTTGCAGTCAGATTAGTAGTGATGTTGGCTACATGATGTTAAAAACACATCAGGTTATCACTGGGAATCTGTTAATCAAACACTTATACCATCTCTAGCTATTTCCTGATTCTTCTCAAAAACCACAGATTCCAACCTCGGTTCTTGTTCGATGTCACAGTCAGAACAAACTGCCCTGCTGTTCAGATCTCTCTCTTTGTGTACTGTGGTTAGTTAGGCTTTTGACCTTATGCTCTTTGTAGGAAACCACATTTATTTCGGTATCAGTGAGGACTCCCAAGGGCCATTTAATAACCAGAGGTCAGGTGTTAATCCTTCTTTTTTTAGTCAAAGCAAAAGACACTAGAGCAGTTGCAGATTGTACTTGCCTGCTCACACCTTTGCATGTTGAGGGATTAAGGGTAATCCTTTGAATCCCAATAAAAGTCCACATTTGTCTAAGGTACAAAAACAACCAGCTATATCTGTTGAAAGTCTTTGCTTGTATAAACAGGCTTTCTATATTCTTCTGTGCAATATTGAGAAGCATTGATAATGGAACAGTAGTTAGAATAATACAGAGCAATGAAAAAAGTATCAGAAATCTACTTGATTTTGTTGATTTAGTGCAAGAGCACAGACTTTTAAACAGGTTTCATGGTAAGGCATCAAGCTGTCACCCCACTTTCAAGTAACTTTATCCTTTCAAATGTCACAGTGAAAAGAATCCATATTTCAAGGGGGGAGTTGTTGTAAAAGGGATTTACTGTAAAAGGGGATTGTGCAAGCTGGCCAGTCCAGCAGGTCCAACAAGGGAAACAGCATACTTGTTTTTCTATCAAATAAGGCCCCACTTGTAGAATTGACTAAAGATGACTTAAAGCAACCACTGGTGACAGAAGAGCCATCACTTTGGCATTACAGTATTCCAACATCCACGGCTCATGCACTAGGCAACCCCTAGTGACAACTGGATTGGCACAGTGACCTGCTGCAATGGCTTCAGTCTGTGTGTTCTCGGCACAAACAAGCAAATCTGGTATGACTGAAGTTTCACTCCTTTTCTCCTTCCTCTCCCCTGCTGCAGAGCCCTGATAACCAGGACCCAGGCCAAAGTAAAGTCATCTGTATTCAGCAGTAACAAGGACAAACCTTGTCTCCTTTTGCTGACACAGAGCATGACCAAGAGCAGCAATGTGCTAAAGAAAAATCCCCATGAAGGCTGCATAGATTCAAGCAGAAAAATGAGAAGAATTTTCCATCTAGCATGCATTCAGCTCCTTCAAGAGCATAACACCACACTGATGTGTTGACAAGAGAGTGGCAGCTTCTCTGTAGAGATACTTGAGTAAGCCGAACCAGTAAATTTCATTTAACTGTCAGCCCTTCCTTACAGCACTGTATCAAAGTCAAGAAACAAGGCTTCATCCTCATCTGACTCAACAAATACTGGCTGCTGGGGTACTTCGGGCAGGCAGAACATGAGCCAGGGTTTGGAGAAGCACAAGCAAAATTAGTAGCAGATCAACAACATCTGATTTTCAGAAAGAGCTGAGAACATCCTAAGACATGGAGCTCCATCCTTCCATGGAGCTGGGCAGGAACAATTGACAGCAGCAACTTTTAGTTTTTCAGTCTGGAAGTTTACATGCTGTCAAGTGAATTCTCAATATTTTAATTTGGTCTTTGAGCCTAAAATATGAATTCATGACAGTTTACTCAGTCTAAACTTGCTTTCTGAGCGACCCATTGAGACTCTCTGCTTCAAAACAAAACACAGGATGGTGATAGTCCTCCATATCCTCAGCAGGTTATCCTGCTGAGAGGTAGAAAAACAGACTGTACAGTGGCACCAGCACTCAGATCTATTTATGGTGATTTATTTATAGACAAAAAGGCAGGAAAACTGTACTTTTAGCTCCATTCAAAAATACCAATTGGCTATAAATGTTCTCAGCTTTCCATCAAGGGATTTTTTTTCCTTCCTCCCAACTGCTTGCAATTAGTTCTATCTTGTACTGTCTTTCTCTAGATGCAACCATTGGAAGTGTTTGTTGTTGACAATGAAAGACGGCAAACACTCTGGCAGGCTGTTCCTCATCTGTTAGGGGAGAAATGCTGGTTATTGTTGGGTTAATTATTACATTCAGTGTTATCCTTTAGGGAAGCAATGATAGGTTACTGCTGAGATTTGTAGTATCTTAGTACAAGAATTTAGTAGTACCAAGATACTACCAATATCAGGTAAACCTGGTATTGGTAGTATCTTGCAGGTAAATGTTTAGGGCTCTTCCACTTACCCGACAGACAGAAGTCCTAGAGCAGCTCCCTCCTGAGCAGACTTTCTGAAGAATTTTTCTGATGTAAATGCCTTCATTTTTTGTGAAATACTTTTCTTGCTGGACAGGAAAGTTTTGAACTCGCTTCAGTTTGTTTTCTGTGTTTAGTCGTTTTACGCCCTCTGAACTGACAGCTCGCAACACCTAGTGCCATTTTTGGCATTGGATTTGCATGACACTTTGCAAAACACAAATTGTTTTCTTCTGAAAATTATTCCTGCTCACATGTTATTTCTCTTCAGCCAAAAAATAAAGTAATTCATCCAGCAAATCTGCATTTTTTAATATACTTGAGACAGAGTTAATCTTGGCGTGTTTCAGCATCTGGATATGAATAATTTGCCTACCTCAGAGGTTCCTTGAGGTAGAGCAAATCATACATATTACCAAAATTAAAATCCATTTTAACTTGTATTGCCTCCAGCCCATTCAAGCAAACTGTTATCCTAACTAAACCATTCATGGGGACTAATTTCTTGCCTTCTGTTCCAGGTTTGTAAGTGATCTCTGGTAGATGGTTTTGGAGAAGAAGAAAAGCTAAGAACTGAAATCAATTTTAAATGTCTATACATTGATCCAGCACAGGTTCAGTAACATTTTCCTTAAGACTGATTATATAGAGAATAATTTATTACTAATAATCAAATGTTTTTATTAGGCTTACCTCAAGCAGGTATTGGGCATACATGTAGCAGCTGTTGTGGCTCCTGTGCCAGGGTGCCATGACATTCCGTGGGCAGGTCCAGACTCAGCAAGATTTTTTTATCTAGACCAGAAGATGTTTTTTCTCCTTCCTCCATTTGCTGTTTCAGCCCAGGCAGTAGCTCAGCCCACAGGGCAGACAGCCCCTCCAGTCAGACTTCATAGTCATGGCTACTGACCTCCCACTCCAGCCTCTCATGTCTTGACTTGACTTCCCTGTCATCTTTTTTCATCTTCTTTCTTTTTTTTTTTTTGAGATTTATCAGCTAAATATCAGCTTTTTAACACCTACCTGTGTTTTTTGATAAGAGCTATCATACTTTTTTGCTGTGTGTTGTCCATGGAAACTGTGTTTTACAGATCCCTGTTTGGTTAAAAAGATGTCTACAAAATGCACTATCAGAGTACATTTTAATAAAAAAATCAGTTTTCTCAGTTTTCTTGCAGAAACAAATCCTGCATGGTCCTGGCTTTCTGCCATAGGTAACCATTAAATTAAGTTTTTCTGTGTACAGTGGATACACCGGCTCAGAGAAATCAAATACTCAGTCATGTTTTCCCCTTAGCCACTGCTTTGGGCAATGGCTTCAGCTACTTAAATAATTTTGCTCAACAAGGGGGCTTTGATGACAGACATTTGGCAAGAACACAGAGGACAATATCATAAAAAACCTTAGGTTCTTGTGGCTATGCAACAGCATCAAGCATAATTTCAAAGAGAAAATGGTTAGACAGGAACCTTGTTTCTCCATGTAGAAAGCTCAAGCACTTTGGTGGGACACAGAGGTACTGTGGAAGGTTTTTCTATCCTGTTAGACTAGACAAAATTATTAAAGAAAGGTTTCTGGTGTGATTTTGACAGCTATGAATAGAAAATTCACTTCTGTTAATACACTGCGTCACTTAATTAAAGCAAGTTATTTTTGTGAACATTTTTGTCCATGAACCTTTTTCTTGAATATTCACTGATGATGGAAATGAACAGAACTTATGGGAATTAATTTAAAATCTGAATTACTATGCTTGAGAACTTTTTAGTATATTCATTACCTATTTTTTATATTTTTTTCTTTCTAATGTTGATTTGAAGACCTTAAGACAGAAACAGATGCACAGTCATTTGCACAGCGTAACAATTGTTCAGTATCGCTGTAAATAATTATTCATTTTTAAGTTTAAAATCGCTCTATATTTTTTCTATAGTGAGTTTGTATCATTGATTTGAAAAGAATTGGAAATCCAGCTGAACAGGGGCAGATTCTGCCCTAGGTCTGGCTCTGGTGTACATTTCTAAAGGAACATGTGGACCAGAGCTGAGTAACTAAGAGAGAACAGTCCCTGCTGTGCCTCCAATACTGATGCCTTATGAGGCCTAGAAAAGATGGCAGTGATGAAAGGAAAAGCACGAAGAGCAGAAAATATTATGTAGCATATGCTGCTCTGGAGGCTGTGGGCTGATTTAGGCTGCAGCAGCTACTCTGATGTATGCCAGTAGCTTTTCTGGTCCCTGATATAGCTTGAAATCCTAAGGCACAATGATGCCTTAAGCTTCCCCCAAATCCCTAGGCAATGAAATGATTACCCTAAAGGTTCTTTGCCTCTGGAGATGAAGCATTGTCCCAGCTCATGGTCTCTGCTTCTCTTATAGTACTGGAATAATGTTCAAAAGAACCAAGAAAAGGTCCCAGGGCATTTGAGCAGATCCTAGAGGACTCAGACATCAAATTAGGACAAAGACAAAGCTTTCTGATCTTCTCACTCTATCAAACTGCATTGTTTCAGAGCCTGAAATAGCAGAGCAATGCCTAAGGGTACCATGGTGAGGCCTCTTCTGGTATTGCAATGCATCAGTTATTTCAATATTTCTAAAAATATTTAAAAGAAGACCAATCTCAACAGAGCTTGGTATAAAAGGAGGGGAAGAATAAAAAGAGGAAACATTTATATATGTACTTTCATCCTATATTTCTATATTGAATTTATAATTTTATATACTGTCTGTTTTTCACTTGTTTCATTATCTGGAGGCAAGATTATTTAGGCATGGTTACATGAACCTCAGATCTGGGTTTGTATGAAACATAGTCCAAGTTTACTGCTGTGAGGACGTGAGAGTGCTGTGAGACTTCTCACATTGCATTAGCAATAGCTGTAGTCGAAGGGAGGTCTTTGTTCATTTACTTAATTTCCAGAAAATGACTCTTCCTACAGAACAAGAATTCAATACAAAACTAATAAACCACAGTAAAATACAGGACTAGATGGGGACTTCACCTGAGAATATCTGTCTCTCTAGACCTCTGTCTGTTGGCTTCTTTACCATGTAAGGCACAGTAGCACCAGCTCTCCCAGTGCTGGGGAGGTGGCCAAGGCCATCAGAGACTGACATATATCAGAGAGAGGCCCTGGCAGGGCAAGGTGTGCTGAAGACTGCTCCTGCCCTGGTAGCTCAGTGCCAGGGTGTACACACAGGATGGGAAAGGACCAGGAGCCTGGGCCAGTGTATTTATCACTGCTTCAATTCCCTTCTAGATTTTGCTCCTCCTGGTCCCATTCCCATGCCATGAGTAGTTGTCCTTCCCTGCAGCAAGCAGTCATGCAGTCAGGCTTTGTGCTTTAGTTTCTCAGGGTGGAAAGAAAAGAACATGGCATGAAAAGAACATGGCAAGAATGAGCAGTTGAACGCAGGGCAATGCCCCACATTTTCTGAAGGACAGGCAGTGGCATTAACTGTAATGCCAGAAGTAGAATTTCATCCAGAAAGGACAGAGAAGACTAATTACATTCTGATATGAATGACAAAAATATCCATGATTCTACTAGACAAGATTAAAAGAGTTTTAAAGGGCAATTTCTTCCCAGGGTTTTAGTCTAGGCTTAATGTTAAGCATAGAAGAAACTTCCACGAGTAGCAGATTGTTCCATAGCCTTCCAACGCATATTCCTATGGCATACCCTGAGAGAACCGGAATGGGGTAAATCCCAGAAGCAGGGAACTGGCTAGCACCATCTCTGCTGGAGAGTGAAAATCTTAATTCCCAAAATCAAGAGGATCTCATTACTTATCTACTAGTTCTGTCTGTATTGTTCTATTGTTCACTGACTTCTTCAGTGTTTGTATGATTAAGCAAACCAAATTCATCCAATACTCATGCTTTATCAACACAAAAATATCTGTCTTAAACATATATTGTCCACTGTACCACACTGAGTAGTTTGCAGTGTTTCATATTCTTATTCAAACAAAACCTTATAAGGGAAATATGTCTTTTAGTAATATATAGTGGTTAAGTGACATATCCAAAGTCACCCAGCTTCATAGCTGGCCAGGAGCATCTTGAGCATCCAAGTTAGTTTTAATCAGTGAGCAGTTTTTGCAAAAAAAGCATGTAGACTCCTAAGGTGTGCAAAACCAGATTTTCAAGATGTAATAATCTGTAAAAGCCTCCAGTTGCTGTTGTCTGTCACCAGTAATGACAGCAGGTAAAGCAGATGCAGATTCCCTTCAACTTCCCACTAAATCTGTTTCAGGAGATGTCCAAAGGAAAATGAGACCTATGCAGCTTCTAGGAGCTTCCAGAAACTATGGTTTTATGCTTACATTATGTGTTGCTGTAGTAATGCTCCTTTCCTATTCAAATTCACCCCTCTGCTGAGATCAACAGCACAATAATGGTCTTTTTGAATGCTAACCCTTTGTCTTTCCATTTTAGAAATAATCAGGCTGTCCTATGCCAGATGTACTGCACTTGTCATTGTACTAAGGACACACTGAAGGAAAAGGTAAGCTACCTTCCTCACAAACATGGTATTTAGAAACTAGGGAATTTTAGGAAGAGGAGGCAACACCCAATGATGACCAGCCACTTACTGGCTCATTCTACCCAGGCAGTCCTTTGGGGTGGTTTCCATTTCTAGGCAACACAGCCCATATCCTGCTGCAGAGATGCAATCATGGACACTCCAAATCTCTGTAGCTGCCTGGTACAGCCAGCCTTCTTACTCATACTGCTTGCATAATGCATTGCTGTAGTGTTGTCACTGAGCACTGTAATGCGTGGCAGAAACAGCCCCTACTTTACTGAGCTGCTCTGATGGAGGAAGTTGTCTCCCCAGGCCAGCATGAAGCCATGTGCAGCCAGATCCTCTGACTACAGAATTTCCACTATGACTTTGATCCTGTTGCAGGCAGTTCTATAATATCTTTTTCTTTTAATTAGGTCCTGCCTGAGGTCTGTGTTTGGATCTAAGGCCTTTTGACTGATGGCTATCCCTGCTAAGGGGTATTATGCAGGCACAGTGCTCTTCCCTGTTCCTGGTGTGCACTTCTTAGTGTGGTGAGATGTGATGCTGGTTCAGTGCTAATGTGTGTATTGTCCTTGTGTAGTGGAGGTGGGAATATGGCACAAAAGGATCCTACAAAGTTTTTCATCATTCTGGTGAGAATAAACCCCAACATTCCCAAAGCAAGCTGTCCCTGGCGGGTAAATACAGAGTTTGGCTTTGTAAATAATAATACAGTTAAAATACAGAGATTGGCTCAGAAAAGAAAACAATACCTTCAAGAATTATGGGATAATTAGTAACTGGAGCTTATAGAGCTCGTATACCTTCTATCTGAAATATCCTAACCTTTTGTGTTCCTTCTGTCTATGGATAGGTTTAGCCTGGATCTCTCATGAACAGCTTGTATCAACAGGAAACATAGCATGGAGTGCTAAGAGAAGTATTTCTACCTCTTAGTGGCACTATGCATGTGCTGCCTGTGCACTTTGAAGTTGCTATGTTAGCTGCAGGATGCATTGTGTCCTTTCCACTGCTTCTGAAAGACTGGAGGGCACTTGGATTTGTAAGGATTGCATTATTAATGTCATTCTTGGATTTTCCTCTGTGGGATACCCAGTGCTCCCACTAATCCTGTCATTGGCAAAAAGCTGCAAATGTAGGGCTTTTTTTCCCATGGAGACACCAAGAAGAAATGGTTGCTGCCAATGCAGGCCATCCATAAACTTGTCAGTCCTTGGTGCTGCTTGATCTCAGAACTTCCAGCCCTTGGGGAACTCATGGATGGGGCCAAGCCCCAGAAGACATGTTTCTGTTCACCACAAATATTTCCTTGTCACACTGTCTGCAGGACATTGGTATATCTGCCCACTGTGAGACTGTAACTTCCATGCTGAAGAGCAGAAGCTTTTTTTGTCAGTGATGAGCCTGTCATGCTGTGGTTTGGGACAGAATATAACAGTGGAGGTGGGTAAAACTGCTGTAGGTAGATTATTACCACTTTGAAATGTGACCTATACACCAAACCAAATTTCTAGACTGATAAAACTGCATTGGATATTTAATATCCTTGGGTGGTCATGACCTCTGTTGTGCATTTCATAGCTTATAAAGCTTTACTGCGGCCCAAATGTTCCTTACAGCTTCAGATATTTGATGGTAACTGTAAGTTCAGATCCCACCTACAACTCAGTCTTTCAAGCCACTGTTCACTGTGAATCCCATACAGCAAAGCACATCTTCAAGAAGATGAGTAAGAATTAGAGGATCTAGTATGAAAATGTTTTACTTAAGGGAATGGAATTGCTCATGTATGGTATGCAAGAACGGGTTTCCTGAGTTTCCATTCCATCAATGATTTCTTTTTAGAGGATACTTAGAGGCTTATTAGCCTCTTTTTTGGAGCTTCTTCCTACAAACCATTTACCTTGTGATGCTGCCCATTTTTAAGAATGAAGTCCAGATAGCACAATCCAATATTTCAGAATATTTTCTGTCTAAAAATCCAAGTTTGTTGCAAGGACGCTTTGCTAAATTAAAAGAGTACAATACTGTCAGTCCCCCTTAATAACTGGGTATGTCCCTTTCAACATATTTCTTTCTACTTGTCAGCTAGAAAGGATAAAATATGGCAGGTTTTTCCATTTGACACACAATAGGCTCTGAGTGACTTGTTACGTAAATCACATTTCTTTTAAGTTCAACTTTGGAGTAAAGAAAGACTAAGTAACTATCTACATGAATAAGGAAATCTGCAGGCTTGTGGGAAATACTGTTCAATGAGACTCTACTAGCAGAGACACTAGAGTATGGTGCAGGGGCTGATTCAGAAATCTGACCAGAAAATCAAACTGTGTCATGTATTTTTAATTGAACAACACCAAATTTGGAGTACAGCAGGGAAAAAAAAACGTCTCCTTTCAAAAAATAAAGTTTCAGATCCCACAGTCCAACCACAATAAATTAAGCTGCCATCTTCAGAAATATATCTGAGTCTTTCATAAGGCTGTGTTGCTAATAGGTTGTGAGACATGCTTTTTCTGAAAAATCTTTCATGAACCTGCTGCACAAGCCCTTTTCAAATATGAAAGTCTGCTTCCCTGAGGACATAGGCATTAGACAGCACTGCAAAACTGCACATTTTTCTCAACATTATCCACAGCCCACCAAACACGTTCCTTCCCCCTTCATATTTGCCTGTTTAACACCCTTCCCAGAATGTCCACGCTGACAGTGGGGCATAAGGGGAGGCAGGCAGAGTCAGGGTGCAGTGTATGCTCCATATTTGCTGCAATTTGCTTCAATTCCCACCAGAAGTTCACTCAATGTTTACTGTCAGGTAGTGGTGTGTGTGTGAGGCTTTACCATGTAGAGTGGACAAGGCTACCATCAGAGCAACTGGCAGAGATTTTGTCCCATTTATCATAACTTTTTGATGGCAATGGTGAGACTCTTTCTGACCTCGGTGGAGCCAAGATTTCAATCCAGACAGTCTAAGTCTGACCAAAGCAATTTTACATGAGACAATGCCTGAATTATCAGCAGACACTAACTATGATTCCTTCTTGAACAGATGAAAGAAATAATGAAAATATTTGGATCAATGCCTACAAAGGCAAGGGTTTGGCCTTGAACTCTGCAGACTGAGAATTCATGAATTTCCACTCAATTGTGCTAAAATAATCACTGAGTGGCATTCAGTAGATTATTTAACCTCCATCTAATACAAGTTTTCAACCAATAAAGTGGGAATTATAGAATCTGAGCACATAATTTACAGCTCTGAGGACTAACAACAGGACTTGAACTAGGCCTGGTGTAGGGGGAGGGCTACATGGGATTTCTTCAAGCCATGTCTTTTGTCAGTACCATGCCGTTGAGATGCAAGTTTTGCAAAAGATATATAAATACCTGTACATTTCAATTTGTAGAAAAGACAACTCTGCATATACCCAGTGCTGGAACAGAATTCAGGCACCATTATGTTAGCATCACTACCTAATCTGGTTTTCATTTAGCTGTTAATGAAAAGTCATGTTGGAAAGCTTTACTTTTGCTACCATTTCCTTTCAGACTTTTTTGGTTCATTTTGCCAGCACAGTCTTTTTTTTTTTTTTTTTTTTTTTGGCCACACAACTGTAAAAGTAAGAAAAAAAAGACTAGAAGGTGAAGTTATGGCTTTAGACCTCAATTTTAGTACAGATTTTTGCAAGACAGTGGTCCATAGTCCACTGAAATGAAAGCTTAAATAGGGTTCAGTTGAAGCCCTAAATGATGTATTCTCCATATTTCGCAGTGGACACCTAGAGCTCGACACCAGACAGCACTCTTGTCTTCCCAACTGGTTTTGTTTATCAAAAACGCCCTCCCTTTGATAGTTTAGGGACGACTCCATATCCCACAGTCATTTTCCTTGTCATTTGTTTTTTGGTTTGAAATAAGTATTTAATCTGGTATAAAATAGAGTGACTCAGTTGGTCCCAGTTACTTAGTGGTATAAATTCTCCATAATCTCACTGAAGTCCAGGGCCTGTTTTTTCCTGCAATTCCAACAGTGTGATTTTACTGATGTAAGTGGAGAGCTGCATCAGGATCACCAGTAGCCCTGCAACTGTGGAAAAGGGTTTCTCACGGATCTAAATCAAATGCAGAGCCAGATTAACACCGCTGACAATAACTAGGTTATACATGCAGAGTGACACCCCCGTCAGTCACACTGAGCTACACCCTACATGTAACAATATATCTCAGTCAATTATATTTCAGTAATGTATTATTAAAATATTTTCTATAGTGTATAAAGCAGGAATGAAAACAGTATGCTGTGCAAGGGAATAAAACTTCGAGATTTTAATTAGCTGGATATTATCATGAATAGTCTTCATCCTAGAAAATTATGGTAATATCCCATTTTACCCTCCAGAGCATTAAGCCCTCCATCTTACTCCTCTTTTGTCAACAGCAGTGAGTGAACACCCAGAAGTAGGTCAGGACTGCTAATATCCAAGGATACCATGTTTCTGTGGTTACCTTAGCGCTCCCTCCCTTTCTCGCCCTTCCTCCCTCTCTGGAGCCAAAGCACAGCCCCCATACCGTCACTCCACACCAGCGCTGCATCACCCACTCCAGAAGTGCTGCTCCTGAATTACACCCACGCTACCACACAGGGTGTGCACTGCAGCTCCAGGCTAGGATCCAAACCTGTGGTGCCCGTGGAAAGGTCTGTGAGCTGCAGGATGCCAAGGCCAGGTGCCACACTGTGTCTGTCAGGCTGTCTGTCCTCTGCCGTGCTGCATCAGCACCTTCCCCGGATGATGGACAGGAGGCAGTGCAAGAGCTGCCAGAGATCGGTACCCTGGGATCCATGGCCCAGCTGCACCTGACGGGGTGCTGGATGGGAAGAGGCAGACTGGCAAATACGAGGACACCCCATCACCCCACAACACCACCCAGAGCCAGTCAGAGAAATTTAGTGTGATTCTTCTGTGTCTCTGCAGCCCTTATGCCCTCACGCGTGACTGAAGGGGATGTTTTATCTTCCAGGCATTCCAGATAGGATGACATAAAATAGACTGGGGCTGTGGACATGGAAACAGAGAGGTGAAGCTTAAGGCATAAACGCAAAGCAAATCAAACTGTGGCAGCTGTGCACAAAATGGGCCAGCTCTGCTTTTGAAGGTGTGAGAAAGGAGCAAGCAGGCTGTGCTCAGAAAGAGAGGCTTGTGAGATGTGACAACTTTTGTCCTGATTCATCATGGGGTAGATTTGCCAAAAGTGGGACTAGGCTACAGGAACTTAAGGGCTCTACATTGATTCATGTTTGGGCAGGCTTTGTACCAGGCTCTTGTTTGACTGGGATGCTCTTTCCCAGTTTTTTGACAGGACTCATGGAATGCTAGAAGTAATACAAGCAGCCAGGCAACTGTGGTTCATTTTCAGCAGTCTTATGAAGTACCGTGTCTATTAAACTTGCTGGCTCTAAATTTGGGAGATATTTGCCCTCATTTGTTGTTGACCCCAAGGTTCATGCCAACCAACTCTCTTATCAGACTGTTCAGGGAGCACCCTCAGCAATGGGAGACACGCTGGGCCAAACAAACACGTTTGCAGGGTCTGGATTAGAGCTCCTGCTGGTGCATACCTGCACTGCCCAGTGGCAGATGTTTTAGGACCATATGACTTGAGGCAACTGAATTAATGAATCCAGTCCTGACTGCAGATTTTATGTAGTACTTGTTTAATCCAGAAGGGTCCAGACAGCACCTACTCTGCACCAAGTGGTACCCAGCACTATAGCAGCCACCCTCTGACAGTACTTGCCAAGAACCACATGTCAATTTTAACCATTTTAGGTACCTGCTGAGTGCCAGATTTAAGGAACATTCCCCTTCGACAAATTAACACTTCTCTTCTGTCCAATTTTCCCTCAACTCATATAACCTTTCGTATCTGCCTTCCTGTTGTCATCAGTTCAAGAGAATACCCTTGGAAGTTAGTCTTGATTGAAACTGAGGCTGTAAGCACTTTAAATTTTAATTACAGTTATTCACCATGCAAGAGGGAGTATCTCCAGGATTTGGGCTAACTGCTCTGCAAATGTGTAGAGGTCCATCAGCTTTCTATCTATAACTGATAACAAAGCATGTAATCAGATAAAATGGGTGGAATACAAAGCTTTTGGCTTTGGTGGGTACATAAGCTGTTCATGGGATTCTAGGCAACAAAACATCACCAAATTATAATACAAACCATCAACTCTCACCCAATACCATCCACAGTGAATCAGAAATACTGTGTTTGACTGAACCTTTATGGAAGAAGTTTGTCATCTGAAAAACAGAGGTGAACTAGAATTTCATTCAGAAATAATTTCTTCTGTTAAAAAGATACTTATTTTTAGTTTCTCTTTTAAATTTTTCTGGTCAGCTTCATCTTACAACTGTTTCCTATTATGCTTTTCTCCACTAAATTAAGGGTTTCTTTAGTACCTGGTATTTTCTCACTGTGAATTTACACACACCATAATCAGGACACTTCTCAATTTTCCTTTTGATAAGCATAACAGATTAAGTATTCCAAGTTTTTAATGGAAAGTATTATAACAAATTATAATCTTATTTTCTCAAAATCTTTTTGGAACTCTCTTCTGCAACTTCATCAGTTTTTCAATATTCTGCTGAAAATGTGGACGCTCAAGCATTATCCAGTAACCCACTTGAAGTATCATCAATGAAATTTGCAAAGGAAAAGTATGCACTTTATTATTCCTCTCTCTATTCATCCAAGAATCACATTCAGACCTCCTTTTATATTAAGGTCTGTTATCTAATGAGTTGCCAAGCCAATTCTTTGTGGAGTTTTATGTATAAATTGTCCAGATACACTGATTTAAATTGATAGCTAAATGACATACACCATTTGTCATCTTCAGCTCCTGAAAGTCCAGTAGTCAGTTCAAGAGCTCATTTTTCCATCTGTATGCCCATAACATACAGAAATGCAATTGTACATGCCTGTCTGTTTGTCCTCTCTCAGGTCATCCAGTCCATTTTTCCCACCAGAACATTCTGTATCTCTGTTTTTCAAATCTGGACATACAATCTGTAGTGCTAATGCAGCTTTTCAGTTTGTATGGGTCTGGCATTACACACAGTCTCTGTGATTCAGCCAAGATTTCCAGAGAGGATGTTCTAGGCTGCCCATACACAGAGCATGGGGTAATCCTCTGAGCCCAGGAGGACATGGTGAGCAGGGAAGGAGGCACCCTTCAGAGAAACACTGTGAGGAAAGTGGACACAGGGCAAAAATGTGTAGCAGCAGCAGAAAAAAATGGGCAGAGGACAGGCAGACAGGAAAGATTTGCTCTGTTAGTTGCCTTTTTGCATAAACTTTTTTCCCCACCATCAACCTCTGTTCTTCAGCTTGTCACTTACTGTATTACCTTTTCCTCCACCCTACTTTCCTCTACAATGTCCTTTCTCCTGCTGCCTTTTATTCCCAGTTGACTCATTGCGACTTAGACTCACCCATCCCTGCCAAAGCTCTTTATGGAATCAACAACACTCCTGCTGTTTTCACACCTCTCTTTTGGGTCCTGTATGTCACCCCCTTGTCCCTAGTCCTCCTCCTTCAGGGGATTAGAATCTTTCTGGGGCAGGGGCTACTTGGAGCTGTGTTCACCCAGTCCCTTGTGCAACTGGGCCCCTCTGCTTGTTAATTTTATTTTAGCTGCTCTCCTAATAAATGTGACTAATCACAATATAACTATGATGCCTAGTAGGAGAGACTGATGAAATAATCGTGTAGTGGGGATGAAGCAGCCAGGCTGATGGTGAAGCAGAGCAGGCATTAGCTGTACCAACCTTACATAACATTGCAGGCTGAGTGAAAATCACCCAGAAGGAACTCCTTATCTTACCCCTTCTTCTCCTTTTATTATGAAAAAGGAAAAAAGGAAAGAACAAAAGGAAAAATAATTATATTTCCTTTACTGCTGCCACATGCCTGGGTACAGGTCCCTGGGCTGGCAGTGGGGCAGCAGGGACATTTGCCACTCTGCACCAGCTCAGGACTCACTCCAGCTCTGATCCTACATGGTTTGCTGGGCACAGTCAGGTGTCACTCTTAAAAAACGTTTTTTTCCATCTTGCAATGGATGTGAAATATAATTTGAGTTTGAATATATATCTACGGGGGGGGGGGAGCTTTCTTCTCTTTTTTATTTGTTATAACCCTTGCCTGTACTTATACTTATGTTGCTTTAGATGGCTGATATCTGCTAACCACCTTTCTGAAAGTTTACAAAAGACCCATGAAAATGAGAGTGGGGAGATGGACGGCTGGAAGGACGGATGGATGAAGGATGCCTCTATTACAAGGAACAAGCACAGAAAGCTGGGATTAGGGTGAACAGCTGGTGTGGATTCAATAATCAACTGCTCCGAAAGAAAAGCCTGTTTTTTCTCATCTCATGGTATTAGAGAACAGGATACCAGAGCTGCCAACCTTACAATTGAAATCTGCCCACACAGAATTGCAAATTCCCCTTGGCTTGCATTTAAATGCTCCTGGCTCAATTATAACTCCATACAGTGTTTAATACATACATGTGGTCTGCATATTATCATGCAAACAGAACACCGAACTGCTTCTCTCAGCATGTCTCTGCCTTCATTTTAACACCAAAGGGAGGGATGGGGCAGGGGGAGAGAAAGGACAGAGAGCTTACCCAGTTTACAGCTGCTGCCGAGAATATTAGTTTGATTTTCACTGCTGCTCAGGATTCATTTCCACAATAGGCAGCAGGCTGGGGTGGTGAGTGTTGATTTAGCAGATTTAGGAGGTCATTCTTCAGGACAGCCCTGTGGGAGTGGCACTCCCCTCCAAGGAGCCAGCTTGCTGCTGGGAGTCATCCTGGTGGCATGAGGAAGGGCTTTCACACTTTCAGCTCTCACTGTCCAGATGGGAACAGCAGAGCTGGAGAAGTCTCCATAAGAAAAATGAGGAGGCTTGTAGACTGTCAATTTTCCCAGGTATTTTGGTGATGCTAAACTTGGCAGGCTTACCAAGACTTTCTCTGACCCTATGTGGCAGCAGCAGTAGCTACAGTGCAGTCTTCCTTCCCTTCATCCCAGGCCAGCAGCCAGCCCTGGGAGGCCAGCACAGAACCCCTGGCTTTGTTTCCACAGCACCTGAGCCCTGTCCTCAAGCTGCACACCTGCCCAGGTGCTGGGGGTCCAGCTGTGGTCTGGAGAGCAGACAGCCACCTGGCCATGAAGGTGACAAATGGGGCAGCAAACAGCTGCCAGGTGAGGACACTTTTCTCTTCATTCTGTCAGATGTGAATAAGAAATTAACAGCTCAATACATCACACTTGAACCCATCAGCCAGCCTCTTGTCTTTTCAGAAAAGTGCAGGAAATACACTGGTTTTAATACCCTCTTTACTTTGAAAGATCAGGAAAACAACAGTGACCAGAACTCTTGTTATCTTGTAGTTTTGATCCATTACAGGATACTGAATATTTGAGGGGAGAGAACCCAAAAGCTTGGGCTGCAGGTTTGCAGTTGACCCTATTAATAACCACAACAAATTCCTGTTTATTCAGTGGCCTTTTTTTTTTAAGGGAAAACATAGCTCATCTATGCTGCCTGTTGGGGGTTGGTTGCCCCAAATGCAAGGAGAAGACTGGAAGGGGCTGCATGAAAATGTGCCAGCCTGGGTCCCTCCTGTGCTTCTTGCAGAAAGGAAAGGAAGGTATTAATGCAGATGATTTTGTTACATAAATACATGTTGTATCAGGGCCATTTTTAGCGATTGTGGGGGTGTGAAGAACTTCTTCAAGCTGCATATCTATTTCATAGGATTCAGCTGAACTGAGGAAAAGGACAGAGAGTTTTAAGGTAAACTATCAAGATACATTTATTTAAGCCCACACAACTCTGTATAGAGCTCCACATGACAGAAACAATATTTAACTAGCATGTCTCTGGCCTCAGTAGTGCTTTTTAATGCTTTGTAACTCAAAGACCTCTTAATATAATTGGATAAAATTAGGGAAAAATTGTCATCAAATTTCAAATATTGTGCCTGCCATTTGTCTTCAGAGAGTTCCAGTTTCTTTAAATTCAAAAGGGCTGCAACACTTAATTAAAATGAAATTTTAAAATCCAGAAATCTAGTTTTTAACTTAATCTCAAAGTAATTTAAACTTCAAACAGATAATTTTCTTGTCAGGAAGGAGACCATTTTTGAACAAAAAATAAAATCTGGGGGTATATTCACAAATCAACTTCATAAAATACAGAACTCCTCTTGATTGCTGAGCAGTTTTCTATCATCCCTTCCACTTCAGCTCCATGTCCCATTCATCCCTGAGAAGTGCATGGGGCTCACTTCCCCCCTTCCTGATGTTTTCAACCCTATGGAAGGCAGAGAGTGAACCGTGGCTCTCAGCAGAGCTGTGCCAGCTGGGAACATCTTACACCTAGCCTAAAAATGGGCCCAGGTTTAGCTGTGGGTGTAGGCTCAGGGTGGCTGGAGCTGGCATAAGAAAAACCAAATTTTTCCTTCCTTCCACCCTGGAAGTGTCCAGCTACCAAAGCACCCCCTCTGAGGGTCTTTGGTGCAAATGTTTCCAAGAAGAATTATCTCATTTTATCTCAGAGGCCATCTGAAAACATTTTCCTTCTGAAACACAGTTTTAGGGGACTATGCTTTACTTACAGGAAGGGGAAATTTTAATGGGATTAACTAACACTGCATTTTTTTCTTTCTCATGCTCCAAAAGCATTTGGTTGCTTTTTAAAAGGATTTTTTTTTTATTAAGGACATAAAAGATAACATTTATAAATTATCTATTTTTGGTAATCCACACAGTGCCCATACTGTGCTTCTCAGGGCTCTGCAATCCACATGGCAGATCCCAGACTGGCCACAGTTAGCTACAAGGTGCTCAAAAAACAAGAAGGTTAAGGAGGAGAAAGGTTACCTAAATAAGTCCAGTTTAATATATTGCACATCCGTGCCAGCCTTGGTCCAGAGTATTTTAAAAACATGGTAAAGAATATCAGTCTTATTTAATAAAGTTGGGCAGAGAGAGGAGTCCATATTTTGGGCACTTCACCATTTTGGAACTCAAGTTTTCTGCCACAGGGGTCAAGTTTCTCAAACCAGCATTTTAAATTCATCCTGAGTCTGCTGCCACCTGTGAATTACTGCTCTAAAAGATGAATTTAAAAGATGAATCACCACTCTGAACTGGTGGTTCAAATGGAAAAGAAGTCTTGAATTAATTTCACTGGTTACAATAGTTCTTTTTGGTGATATAATGACAGGGAAGACTCAAACCCCCACTGGGCCCCATATTTGCTCCTCAATGCTCCACTCACTCATTCTGTTGATGACTTTATCTCAGATTTATTTTGAAGACACTAAACTCCAGATGAAAATCTATCCTGCTGGGAAGGGAAGAAAAGTTTAACATTATTGCTCAGCATTCATCAAAGAAGACAAGATAAATGCAACACATCATAATGATAAGGATTTCTGGGTGACCCCTTAGACTCTAGAGCACAACACTGCTAACAGTATAGGAGGAGATTCTGGAATTCAGAAAGACTTCAGAAGGGTCATATTCTGTGGGGGACAATAAAACTGCTAAAACTGTCCTTTACACAGGCTGACTGCCCAAAACCATGGCCTTTTTTTCTGGAGCAGGAAATAAAAATATTTGGGATATGCATCTTGAGCAAAAATTCATTTGCAATAATAATGCCTTCAACATGAAAGAAATAAAAAACCAGAAGCCTCATAATTAAGAACACTTGAATCTGGTTCAAAATGGGATACACACTGGAAAGAGGCATTCAATACCAGCTACAAGGACAGCTGAATGGAGAAAATAATACAGAGACAGAAACCTTTTGTTTCCATTAGAAACATAGAGTATCTCCAAAATGTTTGTTTACTCTAACTGCTTGCCACACAATAATACCACAAAAGCACTTTTCAGTGCCTGACAGCTGAGACTTGAGAAGTTGCAAAACCTGAACCTCAAAGAAGGACTCACTGGGACAAGAAGGTTAAATTAACAAGACTTATAAACAATATAACAAATAAAATCATCCTCTTTGTCTGACACTCTGCATTACAAAAGAGAAAATAAGGAAAATACAGAATGGAAGAAAAATGCAGTTCAATGTCTACAACATATGGCTAGGAAGCAGGAAGAGATGAACCTGTGATTTTGTGAAGATTTCACTGAATTCAGTATCTGTAGCAGCAGTCCTGGCTCAGACACAATGCCCTGGGACTGCTGGGAGCCACCACTGTGGTACCAGCAGTGCATGAGGCACCTCACCAGAGCATCCTTCTGCAGCAACAGCAGGAGTGGGCACTCTGAAGGGTCAATCAACACAACGAAAATCTGTATATAGCTACCTGTAAGTGTACAAACCTCTTCTCCTCCACCTGACTAAGGTGCTTAAGTTAGAGCTTTGAAGCTTTTGTACCCCTCTCTGAGTATGAAAGAGAGGTAGGATACTTCAGGAGGTGGCTTTGGCTTTGTTTCCAAGGGGCAAATTTGCTGGTAGCTAAAGCAATGTAATCTACACCTCCTCTTCTCCCCACCCACGTCAGCACAGGTAGGTAGTTGACAGTGAAGCAGTGTTGTGAAATGGGTTACAAGAAAACTCAAAAAACCCCAACCAGCCAACCAACACACCAAACAAATAAACCCCACAGAAATTAGATAAGCCTACAATTTAGTGGATGGAACAAGTGGTGACCTGATAATTAGACCATTTGTTCTCCAGAGACATGTTCAGCATCATGGGTTTAAGAATACAGAATCAAACTGAGGATACAGATGGGCACAGCAAGTACTGAACACATTCCATGGGGCCTTTCCTCAGGGAGCATGAAAGTTTGAATTATTGCATGAACAGATACAAAAAGGAGACACTAAGAACAGGTAAATCCCAAACTCAATGTAAATTTATGAGAAGTAGAATGTCCTTTACTCATCTTCCTTCATCTCTCATCCTTACAAGGAGAGAGAAAAAATATGTTGATTTTGCTATGTTATGTTAGCTCTTTTTCAACAGACACAATGAACAGTATTTTGCTCCTGTAAAGATACTGCCAGCAAAGGTTATATTTTTTTCTAATGTGCTGCTTTGTTCCCAGCACTGTACGAGAAGTTACATTATAAGGACACAGACTCAGTATTTATTCAATCACTGTAATACATAATATTCCTACTCAGTGATATTTAAATATACTCACACAGGAATTTAGATGGGAAAGTTTCCTTAGATAAGTATCTTCCACATTTTTTTCCTAATGTAAGTAGAGTAGACCAATACCCTAAATGATAACATGTATGTATATATGTATAAACATGTATTATGCTTCTTTGTTAGTGCTGTACATGGTTGCATGCACACATCTTTGCCTGCTCAAATAGGACCTGCAGCCTAGCTGTATTTGTTAAATCTTGCCTAACTCTATTTGATAAATGCTCCCTTTAAAATCTTTCTGCTGTAACATGAAAAGTCAATGCCCTAATTTTAAGTCGCCCTTTGAAACTGAGCCAGTATTCAGATGGATATTGACTCTGGGCCTGCTGGTTGTCCTACAGCAGCGTTTGGAAGGCTGCTGTTCTAATGAATGTGCTAACATTTGATACACACACTAAGAAAATCAATAGCACTATTTTTAAAAAGGCATGCAGCTTTACTAAGTACACTGTCACTACCCCGTTGTGCAAAATTTACTAGAAACCTCCCTATATGACTAAATTGCTGCATCTGGTTCATTTCTCTACTTGCCTGCCAGAATGCATAATACCAGACTTCAAGGACATCCAATGTCAGCCTCTGAAGCAGAAAAAAATATAGTTATTTAGGTTTGAAGCGTATGTGGCAGTCAGTACCTGGAACTCTCCCACAAGTGTCAGTTTTTCCTCATTTCTGCCCTGTTGTTTGCACAAAAGACACCTAAGGGACCCAAGAGTTTTCACATCAGAAATTCCTGCTTCTGTGGTTTCTGAATGAATTGATTAACTATGAGCAGAGAAGAAAATGTTTTTATAATCACTGTTGAGTAAATTATTCCCTGCTCTTTAGTTCCTTATCTTCACTAGGCAAATGCACTGTGAAGCTCTTGAATCTCAGCCTTAGTTCTGCTCCAGCCCATCTAAGTCACCCTGTTTTCCAAGCAGGTACTGAAAATATCCAGTCCATGTGAGTGAATAAGCTAAAAACCTGTAAGGGAAAAGAATATTTGTAAGAAGCAAACTCAGATGAAATGCAAATTCAGTATATATTCAAGGATTTCTAGTCACATTAACTTAATTCTAGATCTGGAAATGTCTTTTCCTTAAGGAACTAATTCAGTGCTTAGTATGTAGTCATGTGCTTGAACCAGGGACTAAACATATAAACACCAAAGAAGTCAACAGTTAAGGCAAGATAGAAGACCAAACAGGTAAAAATCTAATAGCACATTCAACTATATCTTCAGCCTCTGGAAAGTTTCAAAATGTAGGAATATAAAACTGTGTGAATCAATCAAACCTAGTTACTTTCATCATTTGATTCTTCAGGGCTAGTTAATTGCCAAGACATAGCACCAGCCCCATCAGAAGGAATAGAGATGTCTTCATATGCATTTATATATGCCTGCAGCAGATATAGGTTAGCTGATAAAGGAGCCAAGCAGCTTCACCAGAGGAAAAATTCAGATTTTTCATGCAGTCCACATATACCAAAGGATGAGCTGGTGAACTTGCTCAAGAGAGATTTTGATGGAACTCAGGAAAAAAAAGGAGAGTCTCTTATTTTAATTTTTAAATTTTTTTTTCTTCTAGTTTGAGTAAGCAATGATCATGATAGAAAATATATTACTTATTTTTTTAAAAAAAATTGCCATATATAATTTCAACACCAGGGCTCCAAAGGAAAATAAAAAACGGAAATATTCATATAGCATATGGTATCCTTCCGACGTCCTATAGAACTGATATAGAAAAGATGGAGTATTCTTAGCAGAGATTCAGAGGATATTCACCAAATGGAATGTTTGGTAATTCAAAGAATATTTTTCCCCACAATGAATAATTAGATAGGGAAACTCACTGCTGCAAACTGTTATCCATGTGGAGAATAGAATCAAAGTGCAGATTCAAGAATAGGCATTTAACACAAACTCAAATATAAATCATGTTCCATGCAATATTTCACCATGGGGGATTAGGAGTGAGAGCTTCTTGGTGGTAGAGTACTGCTGTTACCCTTCTGTGTTTCTTCTTGCTTTGTCCTCCTAGATGCCTGGTGGGTGTCCTTAGCAGACAAAATACCAGGCTATCCAGGTCAGAGACACCAAGTGATTCTAGCAGCTTTACCTCTTCAAAACATTGTTCTCACTTTTGAGACAGGGATTAAAAATAGCACAGGAAGTTTTAAGTGGTTCTTGTTTCTCTCACGAGAGCATGGAGATGCTCTGGGCTACATTGCTCTGCAGGCTGCCCACAACACCACAGAAACAAGCACAGCACATGAGCAAGCCTGGCCAGCCTGTGGCACAGACCTGCACACAGCCTGGAGCAGCCAGCACAGCCAGCAGGCACAGGCTTCAGCCTTGTGGGCATCTCAGAAAGCACCAGTGTGAAAGCCTGGGCTGAAATCTCCTGTCTTGCTACCAGTGCTGTGATGGTGATGGCCACTGCTGCAGCACTCAGCTCTGGCCTGCTGTGATCCTTCCTATCTAAATGTCATTATCCCCAGTTTCAAAAGACGCCTCGTATAAAAAGGGAAATGAACCGAATTACCCAGTTTAGCTGTATATTAGGTGAAGAATTGATCCCAGTGTTCTTAGACCCCAATGGACTGCTTTAGCTTCACTTTCCCTCCTACAGAGACACTATAAAATTAGACTAAAGTGGCCTCCATGAATTTATAAATGTCTTATACTGGGAATGCAGAGAGGAAAAAGACTATTCTGCCCTTCACGGATAAGCAGTATCATGTAAACAGGAAAGAGTGGGAAGGCAATCTCTGCTACAGGCCTTTCTAATGAAACTGTACTTTTGAAACTATAATCCAATAAGGAATAAGCAGGAGAGCACAGGAAGCCTTCTATAGATCCATGGCTCATTCTGAACACACATTATTCAAACTAAAACAGTAACCTTATGCAGGAAGTCCAGAGGCTGGTGACTGAAAAGGCAGCACACATTACTGCCATGTGAGCAATGGTCAGTGAAGTGAGGGGAAGCAGGTGGAGGCAGAGCATCCACTAATGTGATGACAGGATGGAGCAGCAAAGAGGTCTGCAGAAAAATGGATCTGTAGTACACAGTTGCTGAATTCTTCCCCAGTCTTTTCTCTCATAATATTTAATTTGCCTCACTACATTAAGTCCTTCACCAAAAAGTCGGGCTGTTACAGATTGTTCTGTGGTCTGGGCATCACATAAGGGTATCTAGTACACAGATATTATGTTAGCTTCTAGGCAGCTGTTCATCAGGTCTAATCTGATAGAATACCAGCTTTTTTCTCTTCAGCTGACATGCCTTTCCATATATGAGAGATATAAATGCCCTCATTTCTGCTAGATCAGTTGGTAGTATCACTTGGCACCCAGAACATGGGTTCTGCTCTTTGAGCTCCTTCTGCTCCTGAGGCAGTTTGTTCAATCATGATTCATTTTAAGTAGATGATTTCCACCATGCTGGACAATTTCTTCTTTTATTATTAAATGATCCCTCCAACTACAGGGAATATTATGGCACCATGCAAAATTTTGTTATGTGCATGGATACGTCCTGCAGGTTGTAACTATCCCTCTGGATTTATGATAATCAAGGACGTTCCAGAAAGAGAAGAACATCATTATTTATAGGCTCAGATTTTTTATGAGAAGTACATTACTGCTGATAAGTGTTTCTCTAAGATCTGATACTTTACCCATTGCTGCAAGAGAACTCAGAATACTGGAAGGCATTGATCTGTCTGACTCAAAATCGTTCTGATTAAAACACTGATTAAAGGAAAATGTCCTTCAGGCTCAGTTAAGACCCTTTGTAGTGGGAAACACCTAATAAACTGTACCTAAAGGAGGTCTACAAGAAAGGTAGAGAGAAACTTTTTACAAATGTGTGTCATGATAGGAGTAGGGGAAATGGTTTTAAAATAAAAAAAGGGAGGTTTAGACTAGATTTTAGGAGGAAATTCTTTACAGTGAGGGCAGTGAAATACTTGAAAAGGTTGCCCAGAGAAGCTGTGGCTGCCACATCCCTGGAAGTGTTCAAGTTCAGGTTTAATGGGGCTCTGAGCAACCTGGTCTGGTGGAAGGTGTCCCTGCCCTTGGCAGGGGGGTTGGAATAGAATGGCCTTTAAGGTCCCTTTTAACCCAAACCATTCTATAATTCTGTGGTATGAGATAAAAGTAACAGCCATCCAAATCAATGAGCCAAATTCTGGGCCCAGTGATGGGTTGAGCAGAGGGATTCTTTGGACAAAACCAATGCAAGTTAGATATGGGTCTGTGTGAGATAAAAAACAGCAAAAACTGCCCAAGCAACAATGGGCCATATTACAAGAACATCCCAAAGGAGTCAGCAGGAAGGTTTATGGCCACAGAACACAAGGAGATTGGGGTTGTGAAAATGGTTTGTGTGTTTTTATTTTCATTGCAATAAGACAAGTAAGATTCCAAGGTCATTAGCTGTAAAAAAACCCATTTTTTATAAAGATTAAGTCTCATCAGAAACTTCCAAAGGAGAAAAAAAAAGGCCACAGAAATTTAAAGGCTCTGAGTATTACCTAGCCACTCAGAGGGTTTATGGTGCCAAAAAGGACACCTGGTCACATCCTTCTGCCTGTGTTAGAGGTACTTCTAGCTGACAGCCCTTCCCCTTAGCACCTGATGGTGAAACAGCTGCCAGTGTAGGATACCAACCTGTTGTTAGGTCCTGTGGGATTACCTGAGCATGGGCTGCATCAGAGTGAGCAGGATGACAGAGCACATCTTGTTCCACAGGCTGGTTGTGGAATACAAAATCTGCAGGAAGAAAAGAAAGGCCCTGGGTTTGCCGTCTGTGAGATATTTTAATTTGTTCAAATGCAAGTGACAGACACTTTGGAAGTTCCCACTTTGTGTTCTGCTTTCATCTTAATTAGTATTAACTTATTCCTGCAACGAGGGAAAAGTCACAGAACACTGATCAAGAGAAGAAAACTGCAATAGTTCTAATAGTCCCATTCACTCAGCTGTTAATACTGTACTTAGAAGGGTATGTTTGTAGTGGCATATCATCTCTAATGACCAGGTTACACAGAAAGAAGTTAAATTCATTGTTGTGGCAATTAAGGAAAGCTACAGCAGGATCACACACAAGGTGAATTAAGCCATTGGATGCCTTAAATCTGTTACCCATAAATTGTGAGCAACACATGGATGCTGGTTTTTCATCAGCCTGAGCCCATCTAACTGCAGAATCCTCAGGCTTGGGTGTTCTCTGACCAGCTCTGTGAATTTGGATATTCCCCTTTGGCCTGCTAAAACTGAATGTGAATATCTTTCTGCCAGTTAGGCATGCTGAAATACCAGGGCACTGGAGCTGCTTAGTGTTAGAACTGTTTAAGGAAGGAGACAGGGTCCCACGGCCAGGGATGTAAGGAAGACCATGACCATGGCAACTAGCTGATACATAGCTGAGGTGCTTGTCAAATTACAGCCTGAGCAGTGACAAACAACAGTTTTCTTTCTATGAAATGAAGGTGCTGATACCAAGTAACAGAGCTGTGGCAACTTCTCAGGTAACTGCCCATGACTCAAGCATCTGCTGCAATAGCGTGATAGAAGAATAAAGTGACTTGGTCTGAGTAGCATCTAAATTACTTTTGTATTAACAAGCCAAACCTCTTGCAAGACATGCTCACTTTTTTCTGAAAAACATGTAGTGAAAGACAAGCAACTCTCTTACAAACTGCAAAATGCAGTCACTACAAGTGGGCACAAGTGCAGATGAAGCAGCCAGTGCCAGGAATTATGGCCCCTGCCCAGGAGCCTTTCTTTGTATTTATTATATGTTAAAACAAGTTGCTCTCTGCAAGCTCCATTGCAGAGTCTAGAGGTAAGTGCAGGATTGATTGCCATACTGTGACAGTGCCAGTGGTATGGTGCAGGAATCCTGACCCTGTTGTTTTGCCTAAGACCAGCCCTGCCAAGCATGGGAGGACTGGATTTCAAAAATGATGGGCACTCACAGCTAGTGCCAATTGCAGGTCAAGGTGCAGCTGCCCTGTAGCTCCTGGCACTGGGTCTGAGGGCATCTCCTCCTTCCCCCCAACAAATGCTATGTGGTCAGCTTCTCCATTTCCAATTAAACAGGATGTTCTGTTTACAGTGATGTTCACTACAGCTGTACCTGTATTTTGGACCTTTCTGCTCCACAGAAGCATGGCATCCATACCCTAAATTAATCTAACCCCTCAACAGAGCTCTTGGGTAGATACTGTGTCATCAGCTTTCCCAAGCAGAAATCAAGTGCTTTGAAAGTGAATGCCCTGGCAAGGCATGAGTGTGTCTGTAGCACAAAGCAAGGGGAACCAGCCACGTACCAGGAGGGCAAGGACTACTGGACATGGGCATCACAGCCTCCTACAGCCCCTGCTGCTGTGGCCCAAGGTCTCTGCCTGCAGACTTCAATAAACCTCCTGAGATGTACCAGAATGGGATTTGCCTTTGCTTTGTTCTACCAAATGGATGTAACAGCAACAGAAAAAATGCACAATTTTCCAGCCTGTCATCCAAGTAGAAAAGGAACAGGAAAAAAGAGAAGGAGAAAAGTAGTGTAAGAGAGAGGGTCAAAATGAAAGCAAGCAGGGAAGATAGGGTAGAAATATACCTTTCAGTCTTTGGCCCACATCCCTCAATATGTCAGCAACTTTGTCATGTAAATCTCAAGACTTGTTTGACTGCTTCTGAACCCTTCTACTCTCATTGGAAATCTATTTTGGAATCTCGCTCCTCTCATGACTAGAATCCTTTTAATTTCCAGACTAACTTTATTCATAAATATACGTACACACCTTCTTGTGGAACTTAAGCTACAGTCTTAACTACAGCTTAAGCCGTTGTCCCCGGATGTTAACCTCACAGTTCTGGTTTTATGCAGTTTAAGCTATCTCTATGTCTGACCTGCTGCCAAACACCTGAGAGCAAATATATGTACAGATGTGACATTCCCTGGTCAGAAAGGCATCCCTCTGCCTAGCAGCTGAATCACACAAACCTTCTCACAGCTCTGATTCAGGACCCTGATCCCAAGAGCTAGAAGATAGGGCTGTCTTCTGCCAAAGCTTCCTCTGTACCACTTGCCTGCCATCATACCTTAACAACACAGTCACCTCTTTCCTTCCCACTCACAACCTGCCTGGTGCAGAGAAGGATGTGCAAACAGCCTTGTACAAGGCTGTTTTACAAGACCCAAACTCCCTGTATATGCTGTGACATCTGGGCTGGAGAGAGATATATATACAGCAAGTGTACTGCCCAGCACACACCACCTGGGCTCCATGTGTGTGATGAGTCTCACATGAGGAACACCCCAGCTACCTGTTCACATGCAGCAAGGCTGCTGAGTCTGTCTGCAAACCCCTGTGAATCTTCTGGGGTTTCTGGGAATCTCACTGTGGGTGGAAAAGGAGGGGTTTTCCCTTGGAATATCAGAAACATTCTTCTTAGACTACCTTTGCTTAGTTGAAGAAATAAGTATTTCGTAAGTAAAAATCAGGAAACAAGCAGGAAAGAAATAATACTGTTCTAGAAAACCCTAAAAATATGAAAACTACCTAATCCTTAAATTCAAGCCATATTAGGGGACCAGAAGGATATAAAAGTGCTCTGCTGCCTGGATTATCTGATGGAGTAACACTCAGAAGTACTGCTTGCCAACTGCATACATAACACTGGTTTATCGCATTCCCAACAAAGTAGATTATGTTTTTGTGGTGCCCTTATCCACATGTTCAATCAACAGGACTGCATTGCCTTCCTCAGTGACCTTCATACTGCTCTTCCAAATTAAACAGCCTTGCATTAGACTCCAGCACTAGCTGAGGTACTGGCTGCAGTGCCAGTGGTGTGACCTGGGGAGGAGCTTCATGGTGACATCGAGGCCAATTATCTCAGAGGAGAGAGGAAAAGCCCAGCAGAAGAGACCTTCACCTTGAACCTGCCATGTGTGACCAGGAAGGCACAGCCACTCAAAGAGCTTTTTACTGCTACAAGTGAAATCAGGCACCAGTGAGAAAGGGAAAACAAAGAGCAGAGTTTCCCCACTGCTGCTCTAATTAAGTAGTTAATTATGCGTGAGCTGGGATGGGTGTGTTGCTGCAGTCTGTGGGTTTGAGGTCCTAGTCCTAGTCAGAGCAAGGGTGCACATTTTGCCTCAGCTGAAATGAAGCTGGAAACTTATGATTTAGTCTGGCAAGACCTTCTCCAGTGCTGAAGGACTTTACCCGTTTCACAGGTAATATGAACCTGTGTTATAGCAACCCATCTCCTTGTTCTCATTTGGCATTTCAAACACTGTCAAGTCTGAGGGACTTCTGTCCTCTGTGTTTTAATCCGCCTGTCTTTGGTAGCCCGTGGTTTCCCCAAGACAGAGTTTAATTCCTGGACAGCCCCACTCAGAGACCCTTCCTGCTTACCTGAGTCCTGAAAAAACACCAAAGGGCAAACGTTCTCTATTTTAAAGTATTTTATCATGCATTAAATAAAGAGGTATATAATTTAAGTAAGCCAAAAATATTTAATGTTTAAGTTTGCAATTATTGATAACTATCTTAAGACAGAAATCCCTAGATATTTTAAAACTCTAACCATATTGTCCCAGCTGTGTTATCCATAGAGAATATGATACAGCTATGTAAAGCTGCTATGACTGCTAAGTGTATTCAATTATCTCTGCTAGTTTTGTCCCCCCTCCCACACTCTCCATTCATTTCAGTGTTCACTAAATATTTTAAGCTTGTTAAGTGAGCTCATGCATGCATTACAAATAAGCACTTTGGGGAAAATTTATGGCTATTTTATCCATCTCAGTAAGTGGAAATGAGCATACCACTAATCTGCCCAGAGCTGTGAGACACTGTCCCTTTTCCCCTTACCCTCCCCCTTCAGGAAAGAAAAACCCCAAACTTTGGAAAACGGGTCATGCGAACACAGGGATTTCTATAGGGAGCCCATGGAACAATGCGTGCATTCCCAGGCATAGTGGGCTCCCATTGTCTGATCTTTCAGCACATAATAGAGGCTTTGCCAGTGGGGAGGCTAAATGGGGAACAAATGGATGGACAGTAAAGATGATGTCGGCAGAACCTCCTTCTGCTTCTGTTTCTTTCAAAGGCTTGGAAGTGTTAGTGTGCATAGTAATTCCCCTCCATTGTGGTGCATGTAACGTTTATATTCATGCTATGCTTGCTAAAGAAATGCTGACTGTGGTCAGCAGAGAGACCTGTACACATGCCTTAATCCCAGCAGTGTCCTGGAGTTCAAACAGTATGGCATCCATGTGTGGGGAGCAAAACACCAACTCTTATGTTAATGAAGATTACAGTGAAGAATAGAAGGAGGAAAGCCCCGCTGCTCACCCACTGACAGCAACTGGGGGATTTTTCCTTACAGCAATAAAATACCCAACTATAGTTAAGTTTCATCAAAACTTTCTTTACCATCCATTTCAGAGGTATCACAACTGAGCTGGAAAATTTACATAGGGATAAACTCTTCAGTCAGGACTCAAGCAAATGTAAAAATGGCTGATATCTTTTTGTGAAAGCCCCAGAGATGGAACTACTAAAGCAGTGCAAATACACATATGAAAATCTACCTATTCAGAGATGGTACACATACAGAATTGCACACAATTCAGACAGTTAATTTATCCCAGCTGATAACTTAGAGTGTAGTAATGAACACATCTTTTATCTTCAAGCAATTTTAAGCCACATTATATCAATTTGAAGCAAAATAATTATTTTCTGTTTAAATTCTGTGAGATGACTCCTGTAGAGAGGTGATCCATTCCCATTCACTTCCAGAATACTCTTCTCCCAAGGATTTGAAGGGACAATCAGCAGCAATGGCAGTTCTTCCATCCCTTCCTCCATCAGTCTCCTCTACAAACTTCAGGTTTTAAGATTTTAAACACTGCTATTACTACAAGTGAAGAAATCAAAGACATTACTGAAGTATCACTTTTCATTCATCAGTCCTTGGTATATTTTTGGTCTGGGAAAAAAACCACACCTACATGAAATCCCTTTTTCCCCTGACCTTTTGTTTCCAAAATGCTTGGTAACAAGATCCACTCCAAGATCTATCTCAAGAACCCCTTGAAACCTGTAAAAATCATCTTCCCCTATCTAGAGGTGGGCACTAGCAAGAAGATGGAGTGTTTTTAACCTGTGTATCCTCACTGTCTCCACCCTGGGCTAACAGTGATCTCCTGAGGATTCCATGGTGGCCCTGTGTAGAGCAGGCTTGCAGCCTTCACCTGTGAAGCCACGGGTCCGAAAACTGGTTTCACCACGGAGAAACCAAAGGTTACAGGGGGGCTGGGATATCTCTTTCCTCACTCCACTTGGCCCCCTCCAAGGAAAAAAGGTAGCCCATGGAGAAACTGACAGCACTGCCAACATGCTACCTAATGTGAGCATTAAACCTGTCTTAAACAGATGAAATTTATACCAAGCACCTCATTTGAATGGCATCTCGTTTGGGAGAAAGCCAAGAAATATAAAGGTTGGTTTGCTCTGCTCATCACTCACATGACTCTGCCTTTTGTTTTTCAGCCTGATGAGAGGCAAGGATAGAAAATCAGCCCCAGCTCTGAATTTCCTGGCTTTTGTCAGTTGATGTTACACCCATACTATTATTCAAACGGGGGGTTTTGTGTGTAACAGATAAATGTCGACAAAGCCCTGTCTAATGCCTTTTAGGTTGCTAGGAAACCTGGCTCTGTAGCCACCACAGAAATATCTCTGGCTAGGGGATTAGATAAGCTCTGACTTGTTTTGATTAGGTGAGCTTTATTGCAAAAAAACAGCAGCATACTTGACATCGTAAAAATATGACCCGCTTACAAACCTGGGGCACAAAGATCATTTATTGCTCGTGATGGCATTCATGGGAGGACACTTAGAGTACTTTTCTAGACTGCCTAATCACTTCTCAGAAGCCACACCTCCCAATTAAGGTCTCCTCAGGTCCATTAGGACTTGGGGCTGCTGCTGCTAACACCTCTGTGTTAGACCACACTGAGGTGAAAAGTCATTTTCAGCTGGCTTAATTTCACCTGTCAGGAGAATGGGTGTATTTGTGGTCTAGTGGGATAACTAACTAGATTACCTGCCCTCTGCTCTCAGCTCTGTGATTTCATGATTGTGCTTTGAAAATAAATTTGAAGGAGTTGTACCTGTGGCAGATAAAGGAGGAGCTGGAGGGAGTGGGCCTCTCTGCTGTTGCTTGTGGTGACCCAAGATCTGCTGAGGGATGCTGAGTCTCTTCCCCTTTCTGAGCCCGTCTGTCTCAGCCTGCTTACGCTGCTCTATGCCCTGCTCTTGCCAATGGCATGCCCAACAGGCATCTGGGGAAATGGTGGAAGCTTCTTGCCCTCCTCATAAGTGGTTTCCACCCCTTACCTCTTTTTTGACAAGAATTTTTTGCCTCTCTCTACCTTTCTGCAATTCAAGAACCTTGATTCTGGTTTTGTTCACAGCATATATAACAAACAGGCTATCTCTCCCTCTTTGCAGTGCCTTTTATGTATTTGAAAATAGTTCTTTCTTCCTCAGTCAACTTTTCTCTGAACAAAACAACGTAAACATTCTCCATCTATTCTCACAAAGTATATTTTCCCTAAGCTCTTTTACTCCATGGTATATTATCTGTGAAAGCAGGGCAGATATTCTGCAAGCTATAAATGAAGCCAACAATACTGAGGTGAAAGCACCAGTCTGACCACAGGCTCAGTCATGCTGTACCTGTGAGCTATGCAATTTCTGTCCAGGTTGCTGGCAGGAGTTTGGGATCACATTAACTGCTCTTTAATCATGAAGGCTTTGAGACAGGAATCTGGAACAGTCAAAATTACATGACAGAGACCCTGGGTTCATGCTGACGTGTTCAGTAGAACTCAGGACATTCAGTTTGGTCTAAGTTCATGTTTATATATTCACATTTAATAAAGTACACAGCTCAGCTATATACTCTTTTATGACACACATACATTGTATCAGGCAGAAGAGACAACCAGCTGCATCACTAATGAAATTTAAAAAGGCTCTCCCTGAATTCACATCCAATTGCATGAGAAGTTTCGTTCAGAGAATGTGTAATCTGTCCATAATCATAACATTTAAAAATAAATTCCTGCTCATCAATCTATCTCAGGTAAAGCTATTACAGGAGCTAAAATATGATTGAAAGGGTGAAAACAATCAGGCTCTTTCCAGCTAACTGGAAAAGCAAGTCTCAGAATAATGAATTCTGTGCTGAGAACTCTGCAGTTGAAATGTTTCAGTTGGGAGAGCTTGGTACAAACAGGTACTTTCCAAACCATTCAGTATATAGGTTAATATTAACATTAGGCATTGCACATTTAACTCAACAGTCTAAGAAGCATGGTATGCTCCCCTGCACTTAGGGCTGAGCCTTGCGTTTGTGTACTGTGTTCAAACACACCAGTACGTCCTGTGACGCTGCTATGAAGGAGACAAAAAGCCCTGTTTAAACTGTCTTTGCAGCTCACACCTGGAGCAAGCCCTGGTTCCCTGGCAGCCTGTACAGCATGGCCTGTGTCCCTCAGGAACACACAAACCATGACCACACTGCAGTGCTCTGGGAACAAACCTGGCATCTTATCAGCCTCCACTGCTGTCTGCAACTAGAGGTGAGCATCTCCTCGCTCTCCCAGCACTGATGTCAGAATGCACTTGCCCCAGGCATGGCAGATGACCACACCAGCATCCTCATCATAAAGTGACCAAGCCAAATAAAGAAGTGCAGAGGCTGCTATAAAAGCACACTGCTTTGCTCTGCTTCTGCTCTGACCATGTCTGCTGCCATTGCTTCCTCAGTACATGATGTCAGTCCCACCACAGAAAACTTAATGCACTGGGGTGCTGACAAAGCTAGCTCAAACTAGGGCTATGGATGGCTACACACAGATGCTTGTCAGAGCCAGTCTTGGCCAGATGGTGTTTGTTGCCCCAGTTATATTCCTGGCTCTTAACTGTCAGCCAAGCTGTGACATAGCAAGTTGTTATATGGAAGTGCATGCAGGGCCTGGATATCATTGTTAGCAAACAAAGGCAGGAGGCTGCTGTTGGAAAAGGCTGTTTGTGTGTGTATGTACAGGTTAGCAGTACCCAAGGCACAAGGTGAAGTAAGGTGAAGTGTGTCTCTTGTCCTGACCCCTAAGCTACCCACCTCTGCTGGAGAATGGCTGAATCATACAGAGTATCTTTCCTAAGCACAGTTGTACCTAAACACTACTGTACTAATCCTACTGCTCTAATCTCTTCAGTAAGTATAGCTCAGACAAGACACATACCAGAGCCACAGGCAATGCAGAAGCACAGCTTCATGCCTGGGGCCCCTCTGCTTCTCCTGAGCATGGCTTCCATGAGTGAAGATGGAAGGGATGACCTCAGACAGTCTCATCTGTTACAAAGTTTGTTAAGGTCCCAAACCTCTCAGACCCTGCAAGATGCTCAAGTCCTGGGTGCCAGTGCAGCACGGAGCTTGCTGTTATGGCACATCAGTCCCAAGCTGGTGCAGTTCATGATAGATGGAGGCATGTCTGCCAAGCTGCTCCAGCATAATCACTGGCATCACAGCTCTCTACATGCACAGCCTTTGTTTTGATGAATTTGAAGTCAAAGTACTTACTGCTGCAGGCCAAACCCACAGCATGAACTAGCCTCAGTTATATGGTGATCCTGCAAGTGCTGAATATGTAAGCCCAGAACTACTTTTTGCACCCAAAAAGCTTTTAGATTTTTTATTCACAAGGTTCAGTAAAAATCCCAAGCAGTCAAATAATAAGAGGATTGATATAGAGCTCCTGAGATTTTTTTTCAAGACAACTGGGAGGCTGGTAAGCACAGCTGAGTGAGATTTGTGTACAGAAGTCTAGGGGCACTGGAGAACATTCTTGGACAGAGGGAGTGAGCATGTCCTGGTCTGGGTAGGTAGTGTCCATGGTGTGCAAATCCCTGAGAACAACCCTCTCAAATGCACTTCACTTTCTAAACAGAGGTAGCTATTTAATTTTCTTCAGCTGGGCCAATATGGTTGCATGTAGGTGTCTGGGAGACCAGGGCCAAGTTCCATCTGACTACAGATGGACTGCACAGATGCACTCAGAGTCATGGATTGTGTTCACAAAGTCCAAGAGGAACAAGTACAAATTCTGCAGCTGTACTGTGCACATTAGCAGTTCTGGCAACTGCACACATGTTCTTACAACTCTACAGATGACAGAAAAACCTGCATCTTGGTGATACAGTGGGCTCTGCTGTATTTGAAAGGACTAACATCACCAACTGACTATACCCTTTGACATATCATCCTCCAAGATTCACAGACACACAGAAAATCAGTGTTGCCTGTGTACTGTCCATGTGGTGCTGTCACAGCCTCTCTCTCGAGGCTCACCCAAATGAGATGCCAATCATTTGCCCCATACCCCCATTTTCCATCCCACTTTCTGCTCCAGGGATGAAGTTGAGAATTATGTGAAAAATTGAAAAATCATGGGTCAAAATAAGAACAATTTACTGGAAACAGCAATGAGATAAGAAAAGGAACAGCAACAATATTAACTTTAAAAGTGTGCAAAAAAGGGGTGGTTTACAGAGAGCAAAATGCTTACTGAGCCCAACCTGACATGACCAAAGCCAGTGGCACCCCACCTCAACTTCTCCAGGTGCCACACTTGCTTGCAACTGGAAACCATACCCCTTCTCAGAAGTCCCTTCTCAGGGAGTCCTTTTTCCCAGCCCGTGACATAAGATGATATCAAATAATGCAGTGCCTTGGCCATACCCTCCCACTTATCTGGGCCAAAACCAGGACTGTTTCCCAGACTCTTTTTGAATCACGTTACCTAAAGAGCTCAGGCAGCAGAGAGACTAGTTGTCAAGAAGATCACAGCATTAAGAGAAGATGTCCCATGCCCACTGTTCAGCTCTTCCTTCCCTGAACTGAATACATAAACATGGCTCTAACAGACCACATACCTTCCACGCAGTTTTCAAAGGTCTTAAAGATGGCATCTGACACAGAGTAAATAGCAGAAGTTCAGCTGGAATCAGTGAAAAGTTTGCCCAATTTAGAAATGGAGTTCTCCTCAGGGACACCAGCCAGACCCATTTCCATTTGTGAAAGCATATCTAATTTGCACACTTTTAGTGTGCCTGCTATTACTTTTGCCATGAGGCTGAAGTTTTTAATGAGATTAATGATCCATGGGTCACTGTGACCAGTGATTGATGAGGTTCTCAGCAAAATCAATTTACTGTTTCTTTCTACCAAGTGTTGCTGCCACCCTTCTGCATCCCAAAATTGGTCACAATTAAGACGATGTAGTTCGATCTGGTTTTCCCTGACCAAACACTTCAATTCAGTGCCTGCAGTTTGTTGACTACGGTTTTCCAATAAGCTCAAGGGAGCCTAATGGTAGCGGTGCATTAAACCACCAATGCCAATTTGCAGTATTGGCTATCAGGATATGCATATGAATTAAATAAGATCTTGTTTTCAAAGGGTATCATAAGCTGTCCCTTGAGCTTTATGGGCTTTTGGACATAATTTGATACATTAACATTTAATTTCTGCCAGGTGGGGTTCACCTTCCTCTGAGGTAAAGAGCTTACAGAGTAACACAGATCTCATACCTCCCTCCTTCCTCTGCTAATAAGAAATACAAGATCTGGTTTCTCTCTCCCTTCCCCCCCTGCTTTCCTTCCACAATATTTTAAAAATCTGACACTAATGCAAAACATAGTTTCGTATGGCTCTATTTTCACTCAGTGACTCCCAGATTATGTTTGCTGCCGTGACGTGCCGGTGCAGTTGGGGCTGAGCAGCAAGGCTGGTTTTACTGAGCTGCTTTGCCTCCATCCAAATGTAAGAACGACTAAGAGGAGATTTTTGCCCAGTTGTGGACTTCTGCTGATCCCATCACTTGCTGGAATGGGCTTTGGAGATACTAAACAGCCCAGTGTGAATATTTGCCTGCAGGCCCTCAGGACAGTTCATAGCTTTGCAGCTTGCCACACAATTTGATTGAAGTTGCAAGTGACAGGGGATATAACTGTCAGTATTTAAGACCACAGGTTTTAAAGGTCAGTAGGCACCATTAGCCTTCATTATACCAGAAGCCAAAATATTTAATCCAGTAAATCCTGCTTCAAATTCCCATCTTGTTGTCAAGATGGAGCATATATTTTCAGGAGCTGCTCCAAACTCAGTCTACAGATTTGATTTTAAAGAGGTGTCCCACTGAGCTCCTGCGCCCCTGTAACCCTCCTTGTGTGCAGCACCATGTGAGACACACATCTCCATTCTTACAGTCGAGTTTTACTTAAAACACAACTGGTTTTGGTCAGAGCAGCATTATTTGCTGAGGGCTGCCAATGTGTTCTATCTTACTTAAGTCATGGTTTTATGATGTAAATTAGACAGATAATACTGTCTGTAAACCATACTGCATGATCAGATGGCAGACTAAGCTTAGTGAGATAGAGATTTCCTTTTTAATTAAAACTGCAACGCTTCTGTGTGGTGGATTAACACTGAAAGGGCCACTAGAAGAAGCAAATTAAAGTAGAATCTGAACAATGAGGAACAATTGTTCAAAAATGGCCACTAACAGCATAAAAACTATGTCACTTACCAATGTCTTCCTTGCAGGAAGATTATTTTATGTTAACTCTCCCCATTCCTTAAAGGCAGTCAAATGCCATCCTTGTTTAATTGGCATGAAAATTCTGATGTAGAAGGTTAAAAAAAAAAATAATGAAATCATCTCTGGCTTCTTTTTTCATAACCTTCATTCTGACAATGGGGCTTTGCTTTTGGAAGTACCTGGAAGCCAGGATTCCTACCAGCTCCTGTGGGAGTCCAGAAATTTTTTCAACAGCTCCAGAACTCCAGCCCCAGTAGATCTTCTTTGGTAAATCACATTTTTCCTTCAGAACGTGTGCACTCAGCAGTTAAGCTGCCATACAAACACCAAGCTTTAATTCTCACAATATCTAATCCTTCTGGCCAGCTTGTCCCAGAAGACTCTCAGTCAGTAAGCAGTGCTGCAACAGATGTCACACTTAACACTGATATATCCTGGCTTTTCAGCTGAAGGAAAATTTCCTTTTCCCTAAACTCTACCAAGCTACAAGTTCTTGATTCAGACTGATGCAAACCCACCTTCACACAGGCCTGAAGATGAACTTCTTATTAGACTGTCTTTGCTGTTCAGGTAACATCTTCTAACAAAGTCAAGTATAATAGATGGTTAACTCCAAATCTAAAACTTGCACTTGAATTCTTTTGCTAAATACTCTGCAATTGGATATAAGCTGAGTGAGGCAGAGACTGCAGTACTGTATCACCAGGAAACATAAGGAGAAGAAATCTGATCCTTGTTTCACAAAAAAACAAAAAATACAAAAAGCAGCTGAGATACATACCTGAGAAATACAAGGGGAACTAAGAAATCCTGAATCAGCTGGTCACAAAGAACAAAATAATTTTAATCAAATTTCTACGTGCATATTTACAGATTAGAAATGCAATCCCTAACAATTCTTAAGAAAATACCAGCTTTCTTCCAGAAAAAACTGTCTGTTAAAAACAACAGATCCAATGTGGTTATAGAGATTACAAAACAGAGCAGGTATTTGGTATGAAACCTCAAGAAATAATCAAATATTTCTGTGCTGTCACAAAAGAAATAAAGAGAAGGAAAAAGCATAAGGGGGGATGGGGGGTGGGTAGAGGAGAATGGAATAGGGGGGAACCAAGGAAATCAACTGAATTAATCACCTACAATTTCCTTCAAAAGTGACTTAATCCTGCTCAACCTTCTATATGAGACAACATACAGGAAAACTAAAAAGCCTCTATACTCAGGCTTCCAGGTCCTTGAAAGCAGGCTGAATTTAATCTGAATACTTCAACAGCACAATAGCATCCTCAGCCTTAGAGAGGGCCTCTACGCAGATGCAAGGTTAGTTTATAACTATAATAAATAAAATTATGCTTACCCCTTCAAGTACCTCAAAGGAAATTAATTTTTAGGTTTTTAGAGTAACTGTGAACAAAAATCACATTAAGCAGTATAGACTACATTTGAGACTAATACAAGCAATGCAGCTATCCAGATATTCAGGAATTGGATAGAGAAACCTAAAAAAGCATGTTTTGCTGCCAGCTCTCCTTGCATCCCCTGTTACAGAAATCCAGGAGATTGCAGATGCAGGCAGGCTGAGGGAGGACCCAAGTCTCCACCTGCGATTACCTACCCCCATCATTTTATGCCAGCCAAGTCTGCAATGCAGCAGCGAGTACTCTGCACTTGGGTAAGTGTTTGCTTGTCTCTCGATGTCTGTGCCAGTGAACGTGTGCAGGCAGCAGGGAGCTTTAATAAAGCAAACTCTGCAGCAGACTGCAGAGCAGGCTGATTAACAGTTTCAGTGGTATTGGGGAGTGTGGCAAAGCACTCTTCCTCCCCTCCTCCACCCAGCTTTAAACCTGATAGATCAAAGCTTTGACCAGCATCAGGTGGTTAAAACACAGTTCATTAACTCATGGTGCTTTCTGCCTGCTCACCGTAGAAAGGCTGCAGGAGCTGCTTAGGATGACAACATACAAAATGTGTTTACTGGAGTTCAAAACAGCTTGTCTCTTTCATGCCAAGCCCACCCTTTAAAATGATATTAATTAAGAAATAGCTTTAATGCAACAGGCAAACGGCATGTAATCAGTGATTATAGCAGCAGGCAAGGACATGATTTACCAGAGATTCAGCAAGAAGAGGACAAATGCAAGATCTTGTCTTCCCTACACAGCATCACCTGGGACTTTGACCTGCCCCACTCCCCCTCCCTGCTCTCCTGGTCCCAGGGGTGGCACCTGCTTCACCCTCATGTCTCTGAGGGACATCTGAGTTAGGGAGAGAAAAACGAGAATTTTTCTTTCTCCTCTGTAACAAGTAAGTTGGGGTAGGACGTGTGCTTCCCCAGCCCAGTTTCCAGACCAAGGGAAAACAGGATGATGCAGCAACACAAGGGTGCAGAGGCACAGTCACCCCATCTGTCCCCATGGACCAAAGCCGGGGAGCTGGTTGTGCTCAGCACCTTGAGGTGGGAGCAAGCTCTGACAGGGTGGAGATGCTGGGTGCAGGCAGGGCAGCAAGAGGCAGCATGGAACAGGACCAAGGACCTAGTGCAGGAAAACACCCAGCAGGCAGAGAGTGATCAACAAGCAATTCACTCAGCTGTAGGTTGTTTATGAGAATGAGATGGAAACCAAATTAATAAATTGTCCCAACTGCTGTCCCCACACTCTCACTCAGTGTATTTACTTTTCTCCCTTCTGTCTTTGCTCCTGCCTTCTCACATGAAAAAATAGTTATTTGTTTATATTCCTTGCTGTCCTTTATAATGCCTTATAATACCACTACCCAGGTTTCTGGGCCAAAACCCCATTTTGCAGCTATAGAAAATGCAGCTTGGAGAGGCAGAGTGACTCAGTTGGGATTTTATAGCCAACCCACATCAGAACCAGTTTCCAGTACTCATCTTCTTTGGCTCCTAAAATGAACCTTCTTCCACCAGAAGCAGAACTTTCCACTGTAGCTAAAGCTACCCATCACATTGAATTTGCTATCTTTAGTCCCTCAGCCAGGTGTTTGTTTCTTTGTTCTTCAGAGTCCTGGATGTTGTGGGATGTAAAGCTGAGTGTGTACTATTGTTCACTTCAGCTTTGTGCTGATGAAAGAACAAGCACAATGGAAGGAGAGGAAAGGAGAAAAGGGGGCACCTTCTTGTACAAAAGGTTCTGAAATCCCATATGGGACAACTCCGTAGAAGTGAATAAATGTGATTCTAAAAGCCCATTGAATTTAAGAGAGAATGATCTCCTTCTGACGTGGTCTTCAAACACCATATAGACTGGTGCAGTCTTTGAGCATCTAGGGAAAAGAGATCAGGATCTTTTCAATGCTATGGATTTACCTATATAAAACTATTGCTTTAATTTCCACTAGGTACCTTATGGGAAAGGCCTAGGAGAAAGCATGACAAGAGAATTAGGAAAGCAATTTTAGTTGATTTGTTTTGAATTTTTAAGTGGTTGCAGAATAGCAAGCATTACTATTGCTTTCTTCTAATTCTCAGCGATGTATTTTTTTACTTTGTATATAGTTTGGGATTTTTTGTGGCATTTCCTACCACAGTGTTGGGCAGGGAGTTTTTAAAAGAGTGTGAATGCTTTTTGATGTTTTTTGAGATGAGTGGCTTGTCTAAATCTTTATCTTCACTAAAGGGAGGAGCTGTGCCAGAGAGAGCCACAGCTGTCCCAGATGTGTGGTGATATGAGCACAATGAAATTCAACATGGCATTCAGATAAACTAATTTTTCCACCCAGAATTCAGGGAAACTATTCCCAAATCCCCCTGTGCATATGTGTGTGTGTGTATGTATGTTACATAAAAGCAGTGTTTATGCTGGATGCCCAGAGGAAACATTAAATGACTGTATGCACTGCTCATGATGGACACTGGAGAGCCCAGAGGCCACTTTTCTATCACAAATTTATGTCAGTTTTTATATGCTGCAACATCTGGGTCCAAAATTGGAGCTAGCGATCTAATAAGACAGCTTGGTTATGAGTAGTCACTCCAATGTCTTGACCCTGATCATCTCCCTTTTTAGATGATGAGAAGCTTGGCCCTCACTTACAGACTGCTCATTTCAGCCACCCCCAAGTCATGGCATCTTGCTGGCAGAAAAAAGTCAGCCGTGAAAGTTCTGGGTGCAAATTCTCACCCACAAAAAATTCCCTGCTGGTGCCAAGCAAATTATCTGTCAGGTGGCATGTGACGTTTTCTCTGTCCTAGTGAGTGGTCCCTTTGCTCCTGGCATGGGTGTGGTGAAACACAAAATCCCATCCCTCTGGGAAAGTTCCCTTGTGTCACAGTAACAGGCAGATACACTAGAACTCCCAGGCTTTTTCCTGGTGGGAGAACTGGGGTAGGAAAGGCCATGCAAGAGGAAAGGAGAGGTTTTATAGCTCCTGCCTCTTCCCTTGCCCATTCGGACCAGGCAGGGAGGAACCAGCCTTTCATCTCCCCAGAACTTTTCTTATCCAGACATAAATTACGGATAGCAATCACCTTCCAGAGGGACTGGGAACTGTTGTTTGACAATGCTTATAAAATGCCATGACTGAAAAGCAGGGTAGAAGAGCAATGTTTTAATATATTATTGTTGGTCCTTGAAATGTATGGAGGGAAAGAACTGCTGCAAGAAGCATAGTAGTATCTTGGTAGCTCACAGGACTGTCCTGGGCTGCTTTAGTCCCATGTACACCACAAAGCCTTTGTTTTCCTTGTATGCTGGGAAAGCTGTCCCCATACTTTGTGTCACCACATGGCAGTCTGCACTCAGCAGGAAACTGCTGAGTCAGATAACCTACTGAATAATTTACAGTTTCTCATCATTTAGATGGCATTTTCCCACATGTTTGCACTGTTTCCATCTAATTCCAGGTCTCTGGGTTGATCGAGACCCAGGCTGCTGGACTGAGCTTAGTCCTCCCTGGAGCGGTGGGGCCAGGCTGTCATCACAGGTGTGTATGGCACTGTGGGTCCTGCCACTATGGATCACCTCGACAGACACAGCCAGAAAGGAGAGAAGTGATGGTAATAACACTGTAACACAAATTAGAACATCTTTTGATTTACGTAGATATCTCTGGGTTTCGGTCAACTCCCAAATGGAGCTCCTGCTCTCAGGCTGCCCCAGCTTTCCCAATGGCTTCCAGATCTCTTACAGGCAGCAGGGGCAAACACACCAGCAGGAGGCATTCCCATTCCAGGTCCATTCCCGTGCCACAGAGGCCGAACAGATCAACAGCACATTCAATTAGGTGATTAAGGCTCTGTCTCAAGCATCATCATCCACGCTGTGAGAGCCAATGTCCTCGGACTTCAATAACCCAGTGCTGGTTTTTAATTAATGATAGATTTCTAAGGTTATTAATTAACCCTGTTAATTTTGCTGTTTCATTTCTTAGATAGAAAATCTGAATGAAAGTCTCTGTCTGCAGCAACAAGCAGCTGTGCCCTTGTGGGGTGGAGTCATGGGTTTGTGCTCTGGCTCTTATCAAGGCAAGTACACTGGTATCCACTGCTTTGATATTCACTTCTTTTCTTACCTTGACAGGTTTTATGAAAGGCACTGATGAAACGTTCACCTGCTCCTTTCATGCACTCTGACAGAGCCACTGTGTGTCACAGTGTGAGCTTGCCCCTCTGATGTTTTGCTGTCTGCTTGCAAAGGCAAGGTTTTTATTCTGAGCGTGCATATTACTGTCTCACTCTCGGTAAACTCCAAAGGATGTCTGTGTATCTCATCATACAACCTGACACAATGTCCTTTCTAGACACTATTCTCTTTCATGAATATGTTTCCAACTACTGCCAGAGCCCAATAGAGTTGTAGGAACAGTGGCCAGAGAGTGCAAAAAGGAGTAATGAGATTTATTTTATGTGCAACTTTATAGTATTGAAGAGCTTTATGTATCATCTCTCTGTATCATTTCCTCTCAGGCTGCTGCTGGTTGAACATGTTCTGTCTGACTCCTGCTTCAGCCACACTGTGTCTTGATTTCCACTTAAATCAGTCTACTGCTTTAACCCTGGCAGCCTTTGAAATCAGGAGGCCGCTGGAACAATAGGCAGAATTTATACTGCAGTTTTCATCTTCACAGCAATTTTCAAACACAAATGAATCAATCTTTAATGGTCCCTTATGTGGGACATGACAAAAGACTGCAAGCCTGATTTTACAGGCTAGGCTCAGAAAACCTGAGGGATTTGCTGAAAACCACAGAAAAAATATGGCCCAAACTGCAAAAGAACAAATGAGTTTGTACTACCCGTTTTTTACATCCACTTCATGTTCCCAGACCTTCAAACTACAAGGCACTTTATTTTCTGGGTCCTGTATTGCATTACTAACAGCAGAACCAGGATATTTGCTGCCACCTCACTGTGTCAATGATATTCACTGATGTAACATGGTCTTCCCATGGAAAGGGAAAAAAATTATTGGAAGTTATAGGGCATATGAAGACCCAATGCCTGGCAATGTGGAGTGCTTTGGTGGAGTACAGGATGTACTCAAGGCAGTACACTGGGAAAGGTCTTTCTGTGGAAAATGATGTCTCAGGCATTGGAAACACAATCTCTTCCTCCCCCACCATTAGAAAATGCTACCAAGTGACTTCCTCATGGTGCTGAACCTGATGCTCCTCTCTTCTCTGTCTCTCTCCTTCCATTAACTCAGCTGAAAAAATTGTGGTTTCAACACTGAGCCACAATGTATCAAGATTTCAGTCTAATATAAGTGTTAATATTAGACTGTTATTTGCTTTCTCATTCTGCATATCATGGTACATATGCACCGTAGAGATTACTCTGGAGTTTGGATTATCCTTTCCAAACCCTGCCCACATGATTTCCTCACCAGAAGGGCTATCAAGCTTTGGAGCAGTCGGCCCAGAGAAGTGATGGTGTCACCATCCCTGGAGTTATTTAAAAGACACCTAGATGTGGCACTTACAGATATGGCTTAATGGTGGACTTGGTAGAGCTGAGTTAATGGTTGGATTTGATGATCTTAGAAGTCCTTTCCAACCCAAATTATTCTATGAATTTGTGATATTTTATATTACTGAGATGCATCTTTTGTGCTATGACAGTGTGCAGTCAAAATTTGGCTATGCTAGTAATGTGGTAATAGAAGGAATCAGACTGACTAAAAATGGTTAACAAATGTGAAGGACTGTTGGAAGTTCTGGAAAGTAAATATGGTTTAAATTCTAAGAAGACACTGAGGGAGCTTACTAACTGCAATTCCAGCTTGGACAACTTGAGTTTGGATGAAGGAGTTGTTATACTTTGCTGAAATAATCTTCTGAATAAATAGTTAATTTTTCTATGGTTCAAAGGTGGATTATAAAATGAAATTGCTAACCATATAGAATATCCTTACCCTGTAAAATGAAAAGTAGATGATAAAAAAGAAAAAAGGTAGCTTTCAGGTCATTGAGAATTCCTACAAAACCAAAAACATTCCCCAACAGAACCAGAGCAGGCAGAGGTTTGTAACACAGTTTCTGCCTCGTCTTGCAGTTGGAGGCAAAAAGAGCTCCTGCAGAATAATGCAATGGCCTTTTCCTAACCCCCTGTTTCCTGAATACTCCCAAAAGATGAGGGGCCAGGAAGAACAAACAACATCAAGAAATAGCAGGTTCATCATGTTCTGGCATAAGGGGAAATGGTCTGGAAAGGGCTCTGTCAACACAGTTTTCCCTCAACAGATGTGACCCCATATTTTTATTTGGGCAAAGGAAATTATTCGAGAGAAATGCTGTGAATTCAACAAATACTTCAGGACAAAATCACATAATTTGCTAGACACTAATGAATCACATACATCATGTTTCCCTTTCATTCTTTTTATTGGTACACACACCCATGATCCACCTCACTTCAGTAAAGAACAGAAACCCTGTTTAACTTTTGAACTCAGGCACATGAGAAAGGCTCAAAGCTGTCAGCAAATGCTAAAAGAAATGTGCTGCTTTTCTCCATTTAAGTGTTTTAATTTGCTTTTCTTGTTTTTCCTATTTTCCATCTAAGCTGTGGGAGGCAGTGATCCCTTTGGACTATTGTGCTATATCTTTTCATTCCGACTTTTCTTTCTGGCCCATTTGGAATCAAGAAAACAATGTGGGTGGCAGAAGGGAAGCTTCCACCACTTCATTAAAATAGTATTTGTATTTTTTAATTCAAATGTCTTGTGGTGTCTCTCATTATAGCTATTAGTGTATGACCTAACACCATTCTTAACAGATTATTATTTTAGATTCAAATCCATGCACTTTTGATTTAATATATTAAACTCATCTAATATATATGTATATGTATTGCTGCTAGCCAGTCAGTAGCTGAGTAATATATATCTACATCAATGATGTTTTAATGATACTTTGTTCTAATATATCACCAAAATGATAGTGCTCACATGATAGATTAGTGCCATACACCACTCCAGTGAGGTATTTTTTATGATATATTGTCCAAACAATGTCATTGGAAAGGAAGAAGAGACACATAAGAAATGGTAGGTTTTAATTTACTACAATTTTAAAAACACTTCTAATATTCTCAACAAAATAATAGCTGACCTAGTCTGAAGTGGAAGGGACACAATACTAAAAGAGAGGTCTGAAGCAGAAATCTGAAGTGCAATCCAGCGGGTCAGAAGGCATCACACTGACTCTTGAGACATGTCTATTTATGCCAGCAAACAGAAAGAAAGTGGAATGAGTGGGGGAGCCTATTTTTTTTTTCTTTTCAAAATGTTTATATGTCTGATTAGAGAGGTAGGGCTGCTTTGCTCCAGGCAGGATGCTTTAGTGGTACAAAGTCCAGCTGATTCCAGCTGTGTGGATCCATGAAACATTCTCTCAATGGAGCTGAGGGTGAAAGTAGGTAAAATTTTTGATGGGGCTTTTATTTATTTATTTGTTTTCCTAGTCAAGTAATGCTGATCCACCAGGAAAGAAAAAAAGATAAACAGAGCTATGGCTGTGTTGATGAGACACAAGTTCAGGCTAAATGTAGGCTGAATAAAAAGGATGATGTCTGGGGGTAAGACTGGGCAAAACACAGCTGGCTTGATCCAATTCTCCTGCTGTTTGGCTTGGCATGACCAGCTCTACTCCAACACACTGCTTGATTTGTGGATGTGGGGCTTCCAGCTATTTGCCTTCTTCAGTTCACAGCTGTGATGCAAGACTCAAACCTGTGGTTTGCATCATGGACCAGTGGTTTAACCTTTGCTGGAGCAGACATTTGACTGCAGAACTGCATGCACCCTTTGTGTGCTGTTGCAGACACTGGACAGCTGCAGTGTGCACAGTCTTGTGGCTGGACCAGCTCCCACCACCTGCAGGGAGCAGGATCTCAGGCTGAGGCAGCAGCTTCCACGAGGAAAGTATTTCAACATAAATGCTGAAGGCTCTGATAAGTAGTCACATATAGCAGGAGTGTGCATTGGGACAGCATAAAGGTGAAAGAGGAAACAAAACTGAGAGAGTTGAGCATCAAGATGGCGCAGACAGCAGTGGAGTGAGCCACCAGGCTGGATGGGGCTCTTGAGCAACCTGGTCTACTGAAAGGTCTTCCTGCCCACAGCAGAGAGATCGAGATGATTTTTAGGTCTCTTGAAGCCTAAGCCAGTCTATGATTCTGTGATTCTATGTGCCAAGTAGGACTTGTGAAATCTGCCCTTAATAAAACATTCCTTTCATCCTATAGCTGCTTATACCTTAGTGCACCAAATGAAGATGTTGCAAGACAAGAAATCCCATAAGCTACCTAAAAACTAGAGCTGGTGTGCAAAAATCATTCATTTCCTCCAGAAAAACACTGCTGCATGTGAAACATGAAGTGCATTAAGTTGGCATCAGCTGGAACAGTGAGTGAATAATAATAATAAAAAAAATATTTTTATTAAAGAACAAAATCCCTGTTCATTGTTAATATCGAGTTATGTAGTTAACTTGTATCTAATGTAAAAAAAAAAAAAGGACTAAGCAGATACTGTACTCCGGAAAAAAATATTAGACTTTGATTAAATGAAGTAAACATCTCATTAAATGTCTATTTTTACAGACACTAATGAACATTATTGCCAAACGGGCAACAGACATAAGACAATGAATATGGTAAAATGTGTTCCTTTTATGTGTAGTAAATCTTTCCTGTGATCTAACAAGGTACAATAAGAAATCCTACTATATTAAAATACCTCTAAGGATGTAAGAAAACTGATCTCTGATCAGCTCAGCTAGAAATTACACCACACATTTCCTCTTGGTTTTTTAAAAACTCCTACTCTGATTATAATGCACCATTGGAGAAGAGAGCTTTATTTATTTTTGGATATTTCACACCAGGAGAGCAGAAGTTTTCAAGGAAACCTTGAAAAAGATATGGACCTTTAAGCAATAAAGACCTCAGTTTTAGATGTTTTCTTTAACTTCTGCTGGCTCTTTTCAGACAGGTAGCATACCTTTATTCCTATGTCTTCTCACAAGGTGCATGGTGAGATTTATACTCACCATATTCCATTTGACCTGTGAAATTCAGGGCACAAAGTATTCTTGCCCAAAGTCTGCCTGGTACAGAGCTGGGCCTTTCAAAGTGCTGGGTTTTCCGGTCGATTGTGGGATGGGGCTTATCCCTCCTCATATCTGGTGTCTCCACCAAATTTGAGAAGGGCTTTGCTCCCCATCCAGGCTCTCTCCTGTCTCTTCTTCCTTTCCTAGTTTCCCTTTCCCACTCCTCCTGACATGCCATCAGATGAGGAAGTTCCCTGAAGCTGCCCAGTGCAAAGCACAGGTCTGAACTGGAACAGGGCTCAGGGCTCTTCCACAGCTGCTGGTACTTTTTCTCCTGCCCTGCTTTCACCTTTGTTTTGCTCCTCAGTTGTAGGGAACGTGGCTTTCACTCTGCATATTTTTCCCACATCATACCCAGCACTGTTGTCTGTCGATGATTTGAGAGTTTCCAAGGAATCTGTGACCTCTCTGCAAGTCTGAGGGGCACCAGGAGCTGCATTTGTCCCTCTGCCCTGCTGCAGGCAGCCAGCTCTCCTGTCCCTGGCAGGCTGCAGCACCACCAGCTTCAGCCTGGGATTTGACCAGCCGTAATATTCCGTACAGGAGGAGGCACAGCTTTGTACACAAATCTTGCATTGCTCATCCAGGAGAGCTTGCCTGTGTGGTCAGTGGTTATTCACAGGAGACCCTGCTTTTGTGTCCTCCCAGTGCTGCTTTTCTCCGAGGTATTGGATATAAGGCGTTGCTGGAGGCAAGATGCCCAGTGTGGGTGATTTAACCCTCTTCACTCCTGCCTTGGAAATCAAGATCAGTTGTGGCTTTTGGTTCTGCGAGCCAGATGGTTAGCAGGGCTGTTGAATTCATTTCTTGGTGTTTCTGCACATAAATTTAACAAAATGGTTTTGCTTTCCTACAGCTGGCACATGTGCCTAACGATTTGATCTTTTTCTTTTTAAATATTTATTCAGTATTTAATTTACACCCCTGAGACTAATCCTGGTGCTTTAACTTAGCCCTCAACTAGTTTCACTGAATCATCTCTATGACAATTCAGTGATCTTCAAATTTGCTTTGTATATTAGCAGGGCCCCATCCTTTCTTTATTGGTATTTTGGGGGCATTTTGGGAAGAGCTACCAGTGATTTTTTTAAGTATTACAAGGCATTAAACTGTTGTTTCTGTCTTTGAAATTATAGATGGTCTCCATAGAGACACTGAAGTTCTACATTGCTCTCTTGAATTGCCTGAAGAAGTGGCACTTGGAATTACATTCGAAACAATGCTAATTAGCAAATGCTGAATTTTAAACAAGCTTCACAGCAAGGTTTTTGTTTGATAGAAGCAGCAAACCAGCAATCGACTGACCAAACTGACAAAGCTGAACTACAGACAATATGCTATTTAATTATTCATTAGACACTGTACAGGGTTAACTACAATAGGCACCATTCCCTTTTTGAGGAATCACTGAGCCAAGTGTAAGTGCCTTAGAAATCCAGCATAATAAATAGTCAGAAAAAATCAACAAAATGAAATCTGCTTCCCAAATTGCAGATTTATTGAGGAGCGGACAGGCATGAACAAACCTCAGCAGCCATTTGATGAGAATGACCCAGCATATGCACAGAATGGAAATAACTTGTCAGGAGCCCAATCCTGCGGGCAAAGCTACTATGAGAGGGTTTGGATGGAGGAGAAAACAGACATTCTCAGACCAGGATTAGGCCTGGATGGTGTAAGGGATAGGAAGATGGAGCAGAGCTCCCCACAGGGTGCTCAGTCTCCCCTTTCTGCCCAGAACCAAGGGTGTCTCTGATTCACATCTGTGTGTGTAGGGGCATATGCCCCACAGGGGTGGTGGGGGCCTTTCAAGGGCTGCCTGGGAAGTAAAACTGGACAGATATTTTGGTCACAGCAGAGGTTGGAAACTGGTAGTAGCTGAACACAGAAGCCAGACTTCATAGCTAGAACTCATTAACCTGGCAAGGTGCAAGTAGGGACCAAAAGAAACTTTGGAGAAGGCTTTCATATTTGCTAAAATCTTTTCACTTGCAGAATAAGCCATAGTCAAAGAAAATGACTGCAAAAAGAGGGAAGATTTGTGGATCCATGCAGAAGCCACGAAGTGTTGGGAAACATTTTGGACAGACACTGATCTAGGCTCAGATACACTTGGAAAAATGGAGACTGGAAATATAAATTTATTCCGCTATTTGGTTTTGATCTGTGCTTTTCTCATGTTAGCTAAAGCAAAATCCACATCTGCTGCAACAAAGTCAGTGAATGAGGACAATGTTCTGCCTCTTCCAAACCAAGGGAAACTGGAGAGGAAACACTGCTCATTGTGAGCAGCACTATCAGAACCACCCCAGGTATTGATTCAGGTGGCTATAGTTATCTGCAATTAGATGCATTACAGACCAGGTAAATAATTCTGGGGCACACTTTTTGCCAAGGTTTATACTTGGAAGAGGATGGGAGGACTGCTGGCATGCTGTGGTCCTTCTCTGGAAGGCAGGACAGCAGGAATTGCTGGCATCACAGGCAGGAAGTTCAGACAGCATGGCTGTAAATGTACATCCATGAAACTGATGACTACAGAGAGCACTGCTCCTTAAACTGAAAAGTATTTGCAAAGAGTACCAACATGATAGTTCAGTTTCAGTAGTAATGTAGTGCAATTCCACTTACCACCTGTTTCACTCTCTGTTGTGGTTTTATTACTTAAGTGGGAAACAGTGAGAGAATAAGGGAAGAATAAACTTTCTTCCTTTAAAGCCTTTAATGCTTCTGTAGCACTCTCAAATGCATCTCATGCATCAGACATGGCACCACTGTTAATGAAGGATCCAGAAATGGACAAATGAGCAAATCAGTACATCAGACTTCACCTCACAGACACGTCTGTCAGACCCCCATGCATACGTTCAGCATTGGAACAGGCATCTACCTTCCACCTGCTCTGGGTGCAGAGAAACACAAGCACAAAACAGGACAACTTCAAAACAATTCTGCTCCTTCAGATGGGATGGTGTTTTGTATCAGGTATTTGTATTAGAGGATTATATTTTCTGGGATGAGACAAACAAGTGAGTAGGATGAAATCTCCTATCTAATCAAATGGAATAAAATATGACTGGTAATGCCATTCCCAGCTATGTTAATACTTCATCCTACTTATTATAGCTACCTACATATGGACTAAAACCCAGCATAAAAAAAAAAAATCTTTCTATGTAAAGTGGTTCACAGTCTATAGTCAGTTGTTCTCCTGCTACCACATTGTCATATCAGCAGTAACTGCACTTGCCATGAGCATTTGAATGACCTGTCATAGGAGAGTGTTACCCTGCAAACACTCTCTGTACTCTGCAGTCCTGTTAAATAATGCCTGTACTGAACCTGACTACAAGAATGATCTCACCCTGTGTATTGTTTTCTGTGTAGTGTCCACCGTTATTAAGACTGCATGTCCTAGATCCCAGAGAAAGGCTCATGTAAGGAAACAATTATTTCCCTTTTCTTTTCAGCATGCATATTTTATTCCTGCTAGTTTTGTCAGCAGCATACAAAAGCTGGGTGCTGAAGTCTACAGATTTCTTGTTCTCTCCTGACCTGAGTCCCACACATATCTCAGTCAGGGAGTAATTGGTCCCCTTTCATGTGTCCACTGTAGGAGTATACATAAGGGAAAGCCTGAAATAGGACCTTTTAATTTGACAAATGGGAAGTACAAAGATGTTAGGTTGCCACTGTTGCTGTCTAAGACAGCCCCTCTCAGCAGTATCTGAGCTGAGTTCAGCACATTTGTATAGGTTTGAGTGAGCATGCAGTCTCTCCTAGTCACCATAAGGTTCACAAACGATCATGCAAAGAGATGAAAAAGAGAACATGGTGTTTAACTAAACCTTTCTCTCTCCATTGTTTGATGCCAGCTATGCAAATACCAGCTTCTCCATGATGTGACTGCTATCTAATCTAGAGTAAGGTCCTGCCTCAGGAATAGCATCCACAAGTGTATTTGCCTTGCTTGCATGAAAATAGTCAGGCACTGCAAGTGCCCCAAGTCCCCAGACTCTCAATTTCTTTTACATGGAGAAAAAGAAAAGGCTATGTGGAAGAAGAATTGGAATGTTGGTCTGGGACTATTTGCTGAGCCTGCATTGTGCTCACTTTAAAGCAGCCTTGGTTGGGGCTGTGCTGCCTTGTGAAAGACATCAGCAAAGCAGCCCTGGTCCATAGAGAGCAGGGGAAGGGCAGGGAATGGAAGAAGGGCTCCCAGGAGTTTGAGAGCAAGCACAGGTGGGGTCTGCCACAGCCAAGGTCAAGGACTCTCAAGCTCTGAGGATTTAAAGGGTGTAAAACCCCAGTGAGACTCAGCTCCTTCCTGCAGAATTACACAGCCTAGGAAAGGAGGGACATGGAGTTGGACCCCTTGGCTGAGTGACATGAATAGAAATGAGAATGAAATGTTTATCAAATAGTTGTATTAACTTTAATGTGTTTTCCTGTTACCTAGAAACAAATTAACAATTACTTCAGATCTGATACCAAAGAATGCACCTCTGAACTGACCTGACCATATGAGTTCTGGCTGCACCTTGGTCTGCATGTGGGTTTGAGAAGTTTGGTCTGTGTCCAAAAGCAATCTGAATCCCAACAGTGCTTGTTGTTTTCTAAGAGTGATTCTAATTGCTGAATTAAACAGAAATAAGAAAAAAATAAAGCATAAAAAGAGGTTTTTAAACTGTAATAAAGCCTGTTTGATATTTCCATGCTTAGTATTGAAGTGACCCACCATCTGGATTTGTCATTTCAATCTACTTTGGTCCACAAACTATGAAGAAACAATACTTTTCAACAGAAGCTGTACTACAATACATCAACAAAAGAGCTCACTCTCTCAGAGCTGAAGATGTCTCCTTGGACTAATGTACATCTCCTATATTTTCTGGCTTTTGGTTGATTTATCCATGCAGCCATAATATCATTTTATGTTTCATTTCCTAGCTTTCTAAAGGAAACAAGAAAAATAAAAATGCACTTTAATGCACTCCACAGTGACTATTTAAGCATTACATCATCAGAAAGGCTGTCACTAGCTAGTTAGTGGTCCTAATGCTAAGACAGCATTACCTAGCAACTGCAGAGAAGTTATTAACCGTTTTGTGACTACTCTATCCACCACTGAACCTGGAAATAGCTTGTAGCAAAAAAATGCATATATCCAAATGCCTGCAAAAAAACCCAAAGCTCCTCTCATCTTGTGATTATGGTGTGAACATTTTTCTCTGTAATTCTGAAAAGATGCCCAGTTCAGTTCTGCAATAGGACATATGAGGACCACACGGCTGTGCAGGCAGCTTCTGAGGAAGAAGGGAAGCGTGATGAATCATTCTAGTGCTACATGTGCAGACATAGGGTGATACAGGGTTTTTTCACTAGCCTGAAGAAGGATGACTGGTTAAAATATTACCAGGATTCTCAGGAGGTTTATGTGTTATTATTTGAACAGGTCATGAGTCTTTACAGTCCTCCTGAACATCAGTCAATGTTTTAGAGAACATGTTACGTTCATCCTATATGCTGCAAAGCAGAAAGAGGCAGTTAGCTGTAAACCTTAAGGAAAATTCATGTGAAGAAAAATTAAACCTAAACCCTGGTATGATTTACGTGGGAATGGGCAGATCCTGAGGGTTGAAGCACCCTGGGGGCTTACCTCTCAGCCTCACATCCTCTCCTGATGAACACTACCAGTCCCTGAGTTTGTGCAACTTCCAGAGAAGTCCTGGGCTTGCTTTTATTGCAGGACTGAAATCTGGAATCCACACTGGGAAACAGCAAGGACCTCCACTGCAGCTGCAGTAAAACTGCATGCCAGGAAACCAACAGCAGAAGCAAATGTTGTAGACAGGAAGAATGTGGGAGAGGCACAAAGAGCCAGGTCTGCACACTAAGGATGGACAGGCTCCCCTGTCCAGCAGGACAGCATCTCTGTGAACTCTTGTCTTCTTAAGATGCAAGAGCATGCCATCTTCTCCTGTGTGGTCTTGCACAAAATGTTCCTTTCCAGGAGATTGCCAGACACAGAGAGAGCTCAAATCTTGATGTTTTCAGTGTGAATAGAGTGGAGAAAAAAGTGTGTGTCATCCTATTTCCCATGCCTCATTTGACAGGGTTCCAGGTCCTCAGAAAAGACCCCTATGGTGACGTCAGCAGACTCTCTCTGTCTTCAAATACTGCTTTTTTGTTTTTGTTTTTGTTTTTTTTGTTTGAATAAATATGCATAGTAAAAAAATCCAGCCCAAGTTGCAGGTATTTCCTTAAATTGCACGGCTTGCCATGAACCAAGCAAGCCAGGAGATTAAGCAAAAGAGAGGAGAGCAAGAAAAATCCAGAAAAGAACAGCAAGAAGAGCACAGTAATTGCTTTTCAAGTCCCACAAAGATGGTCTGAACAAACATCAGTCTAATTGGAGCAATACTTCAGTATTTTATTCCAAATAAATAAGCCGTCCAACTCTATTACATATGACGTTGTGTATTTGTTCCAATGATCTTTAACTGGGTAATGGGACTGCACTGCTTTGTGTGTTTTCATTCCAAATTACTAAAACAAGCTTTGTAAAATCTCCCCAGAAAACACGATGTCCCGCTAAATCACTGCTCCAATATGATTATAAAAAAACCTGACTCTTATTACTCTGTTACTTTGTCATAAGCTGTAATAAAGCAGAGCAATAACTAGCCAGCACGAAAGAGTGAGCATTTCCAGCTGAAGTGCAGAGAAGAAGATAGAACCTAATCTGTGTTCTGCAAAGCCTCAAGCCAGCCAGAGGCTGACAGTCTCCCTCTCGCTGACTTCACTAGAAATCTCTCAGCACCTCATAAGATTGCAGAGCACCTGGCAATATCGACCTCATCAGTGCAGTTCCAAGTACTCAGTGTTCACATCAGCTATTAACGTAAATTATAGTTGAGGGGATACAGTATTTGTAAGAGCTAATCCAGACTCTAGTGAACACCTTCACTATTTCACTGGGTCAAAAAGGGTGCACCCACTCAGCCATCCATGAAGGTATCATATCACAGCCATGCGGAACAAGCCTTGTAAAATGATTTTGCAATATTTCCATATCATAAAATATGTACATACATTGAATCCACTGATCTTGTTGCCTACAAATACTGCTGATGCCTATGAATTTACTAAGCCATCCACAGAGCTTTTTGAACTGTCCTCAGGACCTGAGCCAAGCCCCAGATCCTGAGCCTTCCTTGATGCTAGGATCACTTTTATAGAACCCAATTACAGTTGTTTCTCTTATTTTAATTTACCAGTTTCTTAAGAGCAACAAGATATTTTTTAGACACACCTGCATTTCACTGTGAGGAGATTAGATTGTTGCACAGTATATTTTTAAAGTTCATTTGGTCTGTGACCTTGCATCCTCTAACATCATCTAAGTAGGCACCGGATTTACAGATTAGCACTGCATTTTCCAAAATAGCTACCATTCTGCAGTTTCTATTTTCTTTTCAGCTGGGATATTACTGACTTTGAAAACTTGGTCCCTGGGTAGTCAGCAAGGTATGAGTTAAACTAGAGAAAACATTTTATAGAACTTTATATTAACCCTAGTGTTGCACAATGAGGTGATTAGAAACTTCTCTGATATATCCTGAAACTTGTCCACTTGAACACTTTGCATTAAATTTCTTCGTTAATTTTCTTTTTAAAGAAAAAAAAAAGCGATAGTCAAACTCCTCCATAATATTAATCTTGGAGAGTAACCTACACAAATATATTTGCTCCAAAATTGATGTTTCTCTTTTCATTTTATTTTCTGAGTTAGCAAGGGGTGAGAAAAGGAGATCATAATGGAAGCTGGGTTTCATTCTTGACCACAGCAGGTACTGGGAAGATCTCACAATGATTTATGTGCATATATCTTATACTTAATTTCCTCATCTTTTTAAATGGGTTGTGAATAATTCAGGCAATAACTGTTTGGATAACAGAGTTTGTGCACCCCTGAAGATTGAAATTTTCTAATTACCCCATATCAGATACAGCTTGGAACTCATAACACCAGGTTTCCTTATCCCACCTACCCACAGCCCAGGGCTCATCCCTATGCATGAGCCCTTTCCCATCCAGCTCCCAATTAGGTCTCAGCTTGTCCTTCAAGACATCCAACAACGCTGACAGTGAAGATAGCATCCACAAGAGGCCACTTGCCCTGGGGGAAGTAAACTGTCACTATCAAACTTGTTCCAGCAAAAAAAAATAAATATTTGGCATATGATAATAGCCTGCCTGTCACTATTGCCTCAGATCAGCCTTCAACCTCACCAGACAGAGGGTGAGGTTAAATCCTTATTGAGCTTTTCTTTTTGTTTCCCAGTAAGTCCTCCTTTTTGAGTATTTGCTCTTGAGCTCATTGACCTGAGTACACACTTAAGAAACTCTGTTAGTTATCTAAAAAAAGCCAGAATTATGACAGGCAGAAGCTGAGTTAATCACTTGGACATATGGAAATAATATGACAGTGCTGTTTATATGCAGGCAGGCAGTTCCCCAATAGCATCACTGCAAAACACTCAGGGTTTAACTGGGAAAAAAAAAAAAGCCCAAAACAAAACAAGGGAGCTGCCTAAGACAGCCAGAATTTGATGGGTTTGATTGAAAGCCCTTCTTCTGCATAGCTGTGGGCACATTGAGCATGTCGGTAATTGCTACACAATATGTAAAATCTACAACCAAATTCAAGACAAAAAATGCAAAAACTTTTCAGTTAAGAAAGGGAGACTGGTTGGACAAAGGAAAAACAGGAGTTTTGCCCTAAAACTCTTATTGAAATACACTATAATACATAGGCCTGGCTACTTAACCTCTCTTCAAGCGCCATAATGGAGATGATACATAGGCTTGGTTTTGGTGTTTGGGTCCAGGTCATAGTCTACTCCATTTAGTAAGGCTTGAGCAAAATTAACCATTTTATTTTCTCCTGTGGTGACTCACAGAGAGGTGGCTCCAGAGCTGTGCTCTTCCAATGCCAGGAAATCTTTCATTTCCAAGGTTGGTTTATCCTGGGACCCTCCCACATATTTGTTCTTCTGGAATTATCCCTTGATTTGAATGACCATTCTTTTCTGGCATTTGTTTTCCTGATAATTTTTATAGAGTCCGATCATAAAAGTACTAAAGATGCTCCTATTGACCTAGAAAGAAAAAAAAAAACCACCAGGAACTGCGTGACTGGCATGATATAAACAGCTGGGGGATGGGGAGTTTTGAAGGTGTAAAATTTCCCTCTGCACAAGAATATCAAATATACTGTATTTGAGGATCAGAGGGAAATAGAGGTGTTTCATTTGATTAACAACAGAGAGGCAACTAATAAAGTTTAAATCTGAATCCTCCAGTTGTTTTTGATGGTTCAGCTGGCAATGTTTCATTCACAAAGCTGCGTACAGCGAGCATCCAGCCGAAGATGTTTCCTTCCCTGTGTTCCTGTCCCAGACGGCAGCACTGGCGGCTGCTGAGCAGAGACCAGTTTCCTCCAGTCCTGCCAACACGCAAATGTCCTGTCCCATTTCCCTGGGCTGGGCACTTGGGTGCAGGACCACAGAGCTGCAAGTGCCGGGCTGGGGGCAGCGATCAGATGGCCACAGGATCCAGGCTGCTCTGCTCCTGTGGGCACAGGGAAGTTTTGGCTGGGCAGGAAGGAACCGGCTCCATGGCCGACTTCCTTGTGAAGGACAATAAAAGCAGTGAGTGAGGACCTCGCACCAGCCTGCTTGCTTGAATAATGCTATCAACAATAGCAACAAAGCCCTTTCTTTTTCCAGCCCAGTCCTGTGGAGCAGCCAGAATGGACTTTAAGGAATGAGCAGCAGCTGGAGCATTGTGTAGGGCTCTCACGGCTGGTTTAGGCTGGGCTCATCAGCTGCCTGTGCTGATGGGAACTGCAGAGTGCTTGGCACAGGCTGCAAAACCTGCCCAGGAAGTGACTGGTGCCCAGCAGGTACCTGAGCCCAAGTCTCCAACAGGCCAGCATGTGTGTCACCACAGCAGTGAGTCCCTGCCCCTCCACAAAGGGTGACAAATCAGGACACTTGGCCAAACCTTGCTGCTGGAGAAGCCCCTGGCCACACATGGAGCCTTGGGCTCTGTTTGCAGGGTGGCCTGCAGAGCCCTGTCGTGAGAAGTCACTGCTGTGTGTCCTTAACTTGCTAAAATCGAGGACATCTCTTTAGCACCTGGAGTACCACCAGACTGGGAAAGAGTAAGTCTCCTGCCATAGCAACACCTGGGAAAGGGAAATAGGCAACCGTAGGTAAGGGGACATTACAAGGAGGTCTTGTCTGCAGACAGAGAGTAGACATTTGCTGGCGGTAACTCAACTTGCAAGTCACATCTGAACTGATGGACTTGGGCTGGATGTCTCTGCACCACACTCCTTTCTCCAGACCATTTCCTGAACCATTCAAAGTGAGGAAAGTGTTTGCATTTGATTTTGTCACTAAGTGTTAATTTGGGACCTGCTATACCTTCTTTGTAGTCTCTGTTTCACTGGTTTTAAAACTGGTGGGATGAAATAGAAAAATAGGGCTAGAGGTTAAAAAAGGAACTGGAAAATACAGTTCTGTCTTGTAAACCATTCATAACTGCTCCATGTATGTTTTAAGCTCTCATCTGACAGTTTTCAATCAACTAGCTCATATTCAAGCTTAGTCCCTTGTAAGATTTCAGTCCTAAACTGTAGTCTGCTATTATTTTAAAAAATGTGGGCAATAACTGGATATAGAGAAAACACCCTAAAAAATAGTACCCCGCTTGGAAACATGGATTGCAGCACAGGAGATGTAGTCAGCTTTGAAGACTAGGCAGAAAGCCAAACCCTTCTTAGTCATGGCTGGAACTGGAAACACAAAGGATTGCATCCCACTTCTCCCAAGTCACTGTTCCCTAAACCCTTGCTCAGCTTAATGCAGGCTGTGGCAGCTTTTTCTCTGCAACAGGGCTGCTATAATTTGTAGTAGGTTGCATTCCCAAGGCCATTTGCATGTTTCACATTTTTTATCTATTTTAGATCTTCCCTCACACATTTCTGCCCCCACTTGCCTCTATTCTCTGCAGGGATTCTCCCAGAGCTGGCTCTGCAGAAATCTCTCATCATCCTTAGCAGAGCTCTTCTGTGTGAGTGCTTTGCCAAACACACACATATTTTATTCCTTCCTAGGTCCATCAGTCAGGCAATTTTTTACCTTTGTTTATGTCAGTAACACTTTTTTTCCTTTTAAACCTTCCTTCTCTTTTTATAGGGGTTATAATAAAAAATTAAATTAAACCACAAAGCCTCATTTTCTAAAACTTTGTCTGACTTAGATCACCAGAATCAAAGAAATTCTGAGCTAATGATGAATCTTCCTTGTTCAGCTAATCATGCCTAATTGCCACAGTTACATGGGCACTGAGCTGTCAGTACAGGAACAGAACAAAATGATCACAGAGTGGTGCTTTCATTGGTTTGTGCTGAAAAGAGTGATGAAGTTTTCTTATTTGGAAACATAAAATTAAGATAAAATTTGCTGGAAGGTGATAAATTTGCAAAATGGGTCAAATCCCATACTGAAATATTTAACAGTAACCTATTCACTCAGCAAGAAGTAAACCAAATTCATTAGAAAAGCTGCAGGTAAGAGGACTCTGCCAGTCTAATAGAGTAAAACTGAAGAGATTAAATAATTCCCAAACTAGCAGTCAACAGTGTGCAGCCAGCAATAGCCCTAAAAAATAGTTCCATTTTCTCACCAATTCAGCTGTGTGACCTAATGCTGATTCCAATTGTTATTGTATTAACTGCTCATATTAAGTTAATCTTGAATTTGGTCAAGACAATACCTGGCACGTTGTAAATCACAAAAAATACCTACACTGCCGTGCAAGTAGATTGTATGACCTCTGGGTAATATCTCAGGAACTAAAGCTGCATGTGAGGTTCAGTATTGCTCTAGTAATTAACAATCTGCAAACAGACAGCTTCATATTTCATCCTTGAACTAATAACATTATTTGACTGGTGGTGTGAGGTCTCTTGTATGTGATGGACATTAATTTTAAACAAGAATCTGAATTCTTTCCTATCCTATTAAAAAGAAAAGCACTAAATTACATTCCATTATTTCATAGCAAGCAATGTACTGCAAAAGTCTGAAGAAGGTACCTAGCTATATATATTTTATTAGATACTACCTTTTCATTTATACATATTCACTAGTGGCAATAGCCTTGCTATGAAAAAGCTTTTTGCCACATCAGAGAAGGAAATTATTTTCCCCCAAATAGCAACTATCTACTGTATGGAATCAGGTCTAAAGTGTTTAAGTACAGAGTACTAAAATGACATAATTATAAATATTGCTTCATAAAACTTCAAACTCCCACAATAATTTAATATTAGTGCAATCAAACTTTATGTGACTTTTTGTGCAGGCATACTTCTGCAATTGAGAGCTGATTGTACTTTTTCTGTGTGGGTATTCCTGCAGCAGTTTAGCAAAAAGTAACTGATGTCCTAATCTAAAGCTGCCTATTAACAGAGTTAGGTTCAGTGAGGTGGGCTTTGTAGAATAGGTTAAATGTGTCATGACGTATAAGAAGAGATGATTAGGTAAGAAAGGAAGACAAAGGGAGAGGAGAGATGGTAGGAAAAGAAGGCTGGGAGGGATCTCTGTGTCAGTCCCTGGTATCACTTTCCTCCCTGTCTCAGACTTATTCTGTACCACATTACTGACCTAAGTTCAAAATGTAGTGCACTGATCTCTTCTGGGAACAGCCCATGTGTAAAGACTGTCTCTTACAAACCTGCCACACTTTAGGTTCAAGATGGCTGAATATCAGTGGTGGATGAAGTGGCTGCTCAAGCTTACATCTAGTACGATTCTTCTCAGAAATGGACAGCAAAGCCCTTCATGAATGCAAGAAGGTGTGAGAGTGGTGCAGAAGATATGAGTGATGCACTCCATGTTTACAAAAGCAGTAACTCCTCTGAGACAAAAGCAGTGTTTCAGGAACGTGGTGAGGCAGAGCAGTGGACCCTCACAGCCAGCACTCATGACCAAGGCAGACTTCCAACAGCTGCCTCACCCTGGAATAAGTATCTCCACTAAGTCTCTCCTGCTTGAAGCCTGGGGCAGCCTGCACTGTATCTTTTTTGTTTTTTGCAACCACAGTTCTCTGCTGCTGTGAGTCAGGCAAGTCAGGCAAGGCTCAGATCCACAGCTGCAGCCTGGGGCCAGAGCAGAGCACAGGAAAACTTTTGTCTGTGCCCTGCCCTGAGTGACCACCCTGTTTTAGGCAACATAGAGAATAAAGTTGTTTGGTGAGAAATCAACAAATCAGGACCAAAAGTTGTGAGAACAGAGATCTGGAAGAAGATATATCATTGGCAGCCCTGATTAGTGAGGGAAACAGATGAGCTGATGTACTGGTTTGGGCTGAGGTAGAGTTCATTTTCTTATAGTTGTTCGTATGGTGTTCAGTTTGGATTTGTAACACAAAAAAATGTTGATAACAAGGGATGTTTTAGGTATCACTTAGCTGTGCTTGCACAACATGAGGATTTTTTGGCCTCTCGCCCCTCCCCACCAGTGAGCAGGCTGGGGAAGCACAGAGACTGTGAGGAAGTGCAGCCAACAGAGCCAACTTTAGCTGTCCAAAGGAAACTGCCCAGAAAAACTGTGGATGCCCCATCCTTGGCAGTGTTCAAGGCCAGGCTGGATGGGACATTGAGCAATGCAGTTAAGTGGAAGAACTGTTGGAATTAAATGATCTTTTAGATCTCTTCCAACCCAAACCATTCTATGATATTCCATACCATATGGTAACATGCTTAGCAATAAAGTCTGGGGGAAGAAGAAGGAAGGGGGGGTGTTGTTGGAGTTATTGTGTTTGTTTTCTCAAATAATCATTATGTGGGATGGAGCCCTGCTTTCCTAGGGCTGGCTGAACACCTGCCTGCCCAAGGAGAGTAGTGAATTAACTCCTTGTTTTGCTTTATTTTTGCACGTGCATGATCTTTCCTGATCAAATTCTCTGTATCTCAACCCAAGAATTTTCTCAATTTCATTCTTCTGAATCTCTCTCCCATCCCACTGGGGAGGAGAGCAAGCCACAGGTTGGTGGGGCTGAGTTCCCAACTGGGGTTAGTCCATGTGTGCAGGAACGAAAAAGGAGCAAGGACTGTAGGACAAGGAAACCTAGAAAAGTCTGAGAGGTAGAAGCTGGGCCTGATGGGTAGAGAATAAAATGGAGAGGAAGGAAGCAGGTAGGGCAGGAAGAGAACACAAGGTATGGGGTCATGGTTACAGGGGATGGGTGGAAAAGCTTAGGACCATTAAAGCACAGCCTCCCACAGTCCTGAATCAACCTCTCCTCTCCAAATCTGTGGGCAAAGCGCTCTCTCCCCATGTCAGGTTGGCCGGGGAAGAGGAAGAGCTTTGCTTACCATTCCTCTGCTACCTCAGGAGGTCACAGAGATCTGTGTGGAACCCAGTGGCAGTAGTTCAGATGACGACTCACTGGGGTGTCACCATGATGCCACACAACTGAGTTTCCTGCGATGGGGGCATAGTTCTGTTTTCCCTTTTGTGGTAATAAATTACAGGATTGAAACAGCAATGAAAGTGCAAAGTTCTGCAGGAAAGCACAAAGTGCTGCAATTGAGGGGATTTGCCACTTTTATTCCCCTACTCTCCTTTCACAAGCCATCCCTACCACCAGCACCACCTCACCCCCCCCCCCCCCCCGCCAATTTTGTGGTCCTAGCATGAAATCTCCCTGTTTTCTTCAGTGTGTTCTCTTCCCTGCTGCTCTGAGCATGAATTGGTGTGATGCAATGAAAGAAATGCTGCATAGTTGATGTCTTTTCTTCTTTTGCATGAACAAGGCAATGCATAGCGAGTGATATGAGGGCTGAAAGAAAGAAACTGACCTGCCAGGCAATGCAGGCCCTGACTGCCCTGGAAAACAAGAGCTCTTGGGATGTGGGATGGGATGGGATCAACCACTCAGACACAGCTGTCACTTCTTCCAAGAATATTAGACAAAAATGGCCTGACCCAGAGGCTCAGACTGGCTTTCAGACCTGAAAGGTGCTCTTACTGACAAGGTGTCTTTGTACCACATATCAGGCACGATTCTGATTCTGACAAATGAAAATAAATGTCTTAGATCGAACTCTCAGAAATACTGCATTGGAGTTCAGTGCACCTCAGCTCCTTCTGTTTGGTGAGGATAAAGTGTGTCCTCAATTCACTGTGTGTCCTTAAAAGAACATAGTATTAGTGAAGCACTCAGCCACCTAAGTGCCGTAGAAAAATAGTAATTTTGGCTTTGGAGCAAGAGCTGAGTAGTGGCTAGTGACTAAGGTATGGACAGAATGTTGGATTCAAAAGGAAAGTTGGAATGAAATGTTTAATACACTGATGGAAAGATGCTGAGGGCAGTACAGAATGAGATAAGACAGTGTCAGGATGTTTTGTAATCACATTTGCAATAGGCCAGTCTCAAGTTTCATGAATAACCTTAATTGTTTGGGGTTTTTTTAAATTTTGTGTACTTAATTTTGTAGCCCTAAGATCATTTTCTTCCAATAGTATTTTCCATGTGTGCAAGTGCTTAATACAGAAAAGAATAACAGCCTGAGATACTTAAAAAATTATCTTCCTCTATAAATTAATTTGACGGAAAATAAATCAGCAAGGCTATTTTCACAATTTAGCTATGGTTTTGTAACTATACCACAATGCAAGATATCTTCTTTGACACTAAAAATCTGTTATACTTACTGACTTAATTTACTGATTGAATCTACTTGTCTCTAATTCAAATATGTAAGGTCAACAGCATCATACACACTGATTTTTAGGGCATCTGGTATATTTGTGTAGGAATTTTTATCTATTAATATCTAAAGAAACAAATGAGTTATTAGGAAATATCCATCAAATTTTATGTCAAAACCCTTGAGAAACTAATTTTGTTGATGTAGCACAGAGATTCCTAGACAGCTAAATACTCTGGGCCAAAATTTCAATTCACAAGATAGTCAGTAAAATCTTTATGAAATCATGGTTGTATTTTGTCTCCTAGCAGAATGTCTGGAGGAAATTATTCTTTTAAATATTTTTTTTAAAAGCTGAGAATAAGCAGAGCACATTTGGCAAGTTCTGAACAACAGCAGGCTGACAGCTTTTCCAGGATGAATATTTTCAAGTAAATGTGAAGTTAGCATGGAGCAGGAGGGAACTATGTGTAGCCAGGAAAACTGGACAAACTGAGTAACAGCACCACTGCTAAAAAAACCAGGGTGCCCACAATGAAATATTAATAGCCTTATGGACAACAAATACTTGGCAGGACAAGACTACAAAGCAGTCCCATGTACAGGTATTCTTTTACTCTTCCTCCATCTGTTTCTTTCACCATATCCTTTTTCAGAATAATTGCTACATTTACAGCGCTATTATTTCAAATTCCACTGTAAACTAGTAAAATGGGGAATGTTTTCTAATGCCTTTTTATGGATTTCTCAGTTGATTCAGTTGGTTCCTATTCAAATATTGTGTTCATTTTAAATGCTGCAAATTTTAGGGCAAGCATGACATTTGTTGAAGAATCTGTTTTTGAAATATATCATACTGAGAGATCTAGAAATAAACAATATTCAGAAATAATTGTGATTAATTTTTAGATTATCAGAACAATTTTCATACTGTACTTCAACCATTATTTTAAAAGTTGCTTTTGTCAGGAAAAGGCTGCACTATGAATAATTCTTTCAGTATTTCTGTGGATGCTGACTTTTAAGGCAACTGAAACAAAAGCAGTTCTTCAGAGATCTGTGCAAGATTCCCCAGTGAATGAAGCTTCTGTGAAAGATCAAAACAACAAGGCATCACAAAAGAGGCTGTGGTACCCACTGCCAGGCAGATCTAGCTTTGTCCCTCACCTAAAAGGATGCATGAAAGGACAACTTGCAACCTCGAGGGTCAGGTAGGGCTGGGAGACCTGCTTCTCAACTTTGTTTCTGCAGCATTGCTTCATGGTGCTGGTCCCCACAGGGGTGTGGGAGAAATTTAACCCCACGCTACAATACTGTTTTTTGTGTTAAATGTTTGTGAGTTTTTCTCCAGGAGTTTAACAGCTGGGCCAAAAGGGGTGTGCTGTGCTCTGAAGTGTGCTCTGCTCCTGGTTACAGTCATCAGTCGGATAGAGAGCAACACACTCATTTTCTGCTAGAGAACAACTGTGCCAAATCATCTATGAGACTGTAAGAGGTTTTCTTGGTGTCTACCTAATCAGCAGGGCTGTCATTTATTGGGATACTTGTTCACTTCAGTTCAAAACCCAATTTATTACTATTAAAGAAATTACCAACTCTTTCAAATATCCTCTGACTGCTACCCTAAGATACTGATTGATAGGGGTTCTTAGAAAATATAAAATCTGCTAAGTACTTGGGCCTTCATGCAATGTTTCTACAGCCAGCAATATCAAGCATCTTTGGAACCCCAGTTCTTTACACAATTCATCATGTAATTCATTACTTCACAACCTTGTATTTGGATTTTTAAAAAACCTCAACACCATTAATATTTTGGAATTGCAATTCTGTCAGGAAAAATTCCCCACACAATTTGATATGTTTGTCTCGCTGATTTTAAAGATCCACCTACTCTACTTGAAAATAAAATATTTGGTTTCCTAAATGTCAGTCAGGAGAACCAGGGCATCAGCCTTCACTGCCTATGTTCACTTGACAGTTGTATGTCTATCACCAGAACATGCTGTGGTTCTACCAGTCCTATGTCAGATTTCACTTAGTAACTGTAAAAAAAAAAAAACCTGAACAACAGTAGAACACCATGACCCAAACCAACCAAACAATCCTCCCCACCCCCATGAACAAACCAACCAAACCAAAAAATCCCAAAACTATAAAATACCAAAATTATGAAATAAAAAGAAACCAAACCTTAACTGGATTGCAGCAAAAAAAAAGTGTTCCAGTTAGTTTTGTGGCAGGGGAAAAGCAAGCTGTACAACTGTGTTATTTCTAAACCCTAAGACTGTGGTTTTAGTCTAGGATGTTGTCATCTGGGAACAAGAATCTGCATTCCCATCACACACATGCTGCAATCCAGGGCCCGGGACACAGCCTCACCCTGCTCCACACTGCCCTGGGCAGGGCACAGGGACTGGGCACTGGCCACTCATCAGCCCCCCACCCACATGTGCATCTAAGGCATCAGTAAGATGTAGGGTCCTTTCTTGAAGTTTATTATGTCTGTGCTTCTGAAGCTGCACAAGTCGGACAAATGGTTGGGAGTTAAGAATTTTCTACATCGATAACCCTCCCCACCCCCCACTCCAGCCCACCCCAGCAAACAGAACAAATGCCCCATACCTGGAGATGTTTCAATGCCTGAATTATTAATAAAATAAGCATGATAATGAATAATCTATGTTAAGCATTTTCTTACCCTTTATTTTTTCATTATGATCAGAAGAGGAATATGATTAACAGCAGTTTAAACTTTAGCAGTACAATTTCAGTATTAAATATAAAACTACACTGCAAGTTGATGTTTTTTAAAAATGGTTATGTATACTCTAGCCTTAAATTTATGTATCAAATACAAGTAACTCAATTGTTTCTTGCCTTGACAATTAACATATCTAACAGGTTTCAACAAGCCAGACATCCATCTTTTCCATTAAAAAAAAATAAGCAAGCACACCAACTCTTATTCATAGCAAGAGGGGGTAAAGACTCAACACTTTCCTGAGTGTTGTGCAAATAATAACAGGTTCAAGAAAGTCAAGTAAATAAATGCAATGATAAACCTAAAGCTAAGCTGGAGGACCTTTTGATTAACTTCATATTTCATATATTATTTGCATCAGTTGAGAGCAACATGAGTTACAGAACTTCCATGAAAACAAGCCACTTACAAGCAGGTGTTTAAGCTTGATCAGTTTATTAAAAGGATTATATGACACGGTTGCCTGCAATAGCAGGGGACTGGATCTGATGACCCAGGAAGTTCTTTCCAGTCCCATGTTTCTAAGCCATGCACCAAGTGTATCCAGCCCACACTTTCACATTTGGAAAAAGCCAAAGCAACACACACACTCACAGGAAAAAAAAAAATTAAAAAATTTTAAAAGACCTTGATGACACCATTTCATTTTTCTAGTTATTCACTATGCAGAAAGGAACAGAGCTTAAGTCCTGTACAGAGGATACATTTACTCGAGGTTGATGTGGTACTGAAGTCAGTTAATAATTAGATACCTCCAGGCAGATTCAGTTACAGGGCATACCAACACTGCACACTGCCAGACAATTTCTAATCAAGCCAAGAACCTATTGCAGGATGAGGTCTCTGCTAGCAAGCACAGAGCACACTGAGTAAGCTAAAAGCAGCTGTTCTTAAGTGAACTACCCTACCAACCATGAGTGAATGATAGATTGATGGTAAGAAGCATTTACCTACTAGACAAGATCTGCACACCCAGGCAGAAGTAATTAGTTCAGAGCTGCAACCATTATTCCTACCTTGCCTGTTTCTTGAGTATGTTCTTTTTAAAAGCTGGTCTACAGGATCAGTGCAGCCATCCTCAAAGCACTACTAAAGTAGCAGTTCACAGCTGCTATGCAAGACTCTACTTTGAAAGGGTAATCAGACATTCCCATCATTGAGGCCAGTTTGCTAGGAAAGCATTCACAGCCAGGTAACAAGCCTTTACAACAACTAGATACCTAAGCAATTGCCTACATTCAGCCCATCTAACTTTTAGGCACTTGGTTAAGGTGTCTGGGTCCCTCGTCACCCAGAACTCCACCCACCCAGCAGGAGAAGGGGAAAAAAAAAAAAAAAAAGAAAAAAAAAAAAAATCACTGAAGGCAGGCAGTCTCAATTGCCTTCTGGAGGTGTCTCTAGACCCCCACTGAGCAAACCACGTTCTTAACACACGCACCTCAGTTAGACAGGATGAATGGAGACTTGCACCTCTTCCTTGACACAGTATCAATATGCAATCAAGCAATCAGGGTTTGCAACCCATTACACTTGGAAACGAAAACTAAGTCAGTAATTATGCCGTAGTCCCTCCCTCCCAAGCATACAAGCCTTCCACACGGAGGCTCTGCTTAAAATACAAAAAAAAGGAAAGAAAAGACACCTTCTTTCAGACAAAGAAGAGTGCACACGACTGCTTTGCCACTCATTCATGGGGAAGCTGAAGGATCAAAGAACACTTATTCAGAGAACTGGAATGACTAAGCACTGCTAGTGCATGCAAAGCAGAAGTAACAAGATCATTTTTAAATTAACCCTAGTCCTCTTCTCCACCCCACAAAATTCATGCAAGTGTTTGAGAAGTCAAGACATAATAGCCCCCATTTCCAAAAAGGCTTAATTTGGTTTTTTAAATAGATATTCTAAAATGTCCTTTTGCTTTCTTTCTGCGGGTCGATAAATGCATTTTTGGCATGTTTGAGAATCAGATATCTATGAAGTCCATGTTGTTTAAGTTCTCCAACCAGTTTTTATAACCTGTCAAAAAAACATAAGCAACCTATACATGTTTCCCCAGTATTGACATGCATGCTCAGAGCTCTCCACTGTAGTGAAATGAGGTGTTACTTCTGTGCTGATAGTTGACGAGTCAGCATTACACGACTTTGAGACCAACTAAATTAACATTGTCGTAATATGAAAGGCAAGCACAAGTTCATTTATTTATAGCAAAGGTCTTGGGTTACAGGAGGTCAGTTCTTGCCATCTTGAAAAGATAGGGGACAACTTATTGCATACATGTGCATTATAATTTAGCAGCAAGTCATTCATAGAAACACTTCCTTCCTACTGCTTTTTTGGTTTATTATCTCAATTATATATATATATATTTTAACTTTACAAAGCATTTAACACCACCTTTAAGTTAATGGTCTTTTATTGGAAAAAAAAGACTAGCATTTACAACTTGGAATGGACATAAATTGTAATATCTTGAACAGCAATGTTGATAGTTGTGCTGAAGTCCACAGGCTACTCCGCCAGCTCCAAGTCACGGTACAGAAGGTTTTAAAAATATGAGAGTCCAAAGATGCTCCCTTGGTGAAGGTTTCTTTTAAAAATTTTGTGAACGGTAACAGCCTGACACCCGTTTCACTATAGTGCAATGCAGACAATGTTAAACCAGTATTTTAACACAGACATGCCATCCATAGTTAAGATCATCCTATTTTTGGAGCACACTGCTACGTACAGGAGAACCATTCAACCTTTAGGGCATTTTCCTTAAGTTTTGCATCCTTCAACCATTTTGCTGCATACCATCCTGAGGTATAAACCAATTGTAAAGTAAACCAGCTATGACAATTTATACTACAAATTGAACTAGAATCCACCGTTGAACAAGAAAGTGGATCCTTTAGGTTTTTTTTCCTTTTAATACACATGTCTGACTGTGCTCAATTGTCAAGCTGCATGCATGAAAAACTGGCCAGCCCAAACAGTGTAATAGTCATTAGCAAATGGAACTTTCGAGTTCACTAAGTGCTTCCTTTTTTTTTTATTTTCAAGGTAGTACAATTATTTATATTGTAAAACTGATGTTTAACTTGATCTTTTAGGGACAGGACCACCAACCATTACATGCAGTTTGTGGACAGAAGGTAATTTGACATTCAGTTTTGCTATACAGAAACAGAATGAATAAATGAACATTTTTTGTTTTTTTGCAAGAGGTAAGTAAAAGATTCAATTTGATTCTTCTAGAGGAAAAAAGGTGTAAAGGAGGTCTCTTCACTTTGCAGTCATCATCTGTACGAATTCTGAAAAAATAAAAAGTCACTGTGATTTACTGTCTCCAGTGTACTTCAAGTCAAAAGTGTCTAAAACACACTTGGCATAAAAAAAAAACACCTTTCACTGCATCTAAGCTTTTGTCCGCAAAAGTGGACAAGCAGATTAACTAGTGTCTCAAGTATTAAAAATTAATGCCCTATGCAACAGGCTTTCTCCAGTCTGAATAATGGTTTTGAGTCAAAACAAGCATCTTTTTACCTTCATAGTTGACTTGCCCATCCCCATCAATATCTGCTTCTCTGATCATTTCATCTACTTCTTCATCTGTTAGCTTTTCTCCTAAGTTTGTCATAACATGGCGTAGTTCTGCTGCACTGATATAGCCATTGCCATCCTACAAGAAAAGAGTTGCACAAGACCATGAACAACAATGCTGACACTGACAAACTTGGAAACTACATCTAGGTTTCCAGTAACTGCTTCTGAAGCAGTCTTATGGCACTTGGGACAGATGTACAGACCTGGCACACTGTACAAACTGCAGTATATATTAGTCCCACCACCTTCTTCAGCATGCATGACACCATATCCTTCCATAGAATTACTGTGCTGTAATTACAGCTGTATGCCTGACTTGCAGTTGTGATAAGGTATTTTTAATGCTTTTAAAGAGCTTTCAAAAATAAACACAGAAACAAAACCAAAAAAGTTTTTGTTTAGTCTCTACTGCCTAAGCAAGGTCAAAAAGAGACCTGCTCCCCCACCAGCAAGAATGAAGTCAACTTTCTCTTCTGTGTTAACACTACCTCTATAACCAGAATGCAGCTGGCTATGTTAGGTTGCTTGGATGATATTTAAAAAAAAAAAAAAAAAACCCAAACAAAAAAAAAAAAAAAAAAAAGGAAAGCATTTAAATTCTACTCATAAGGAGATTAGAGAAATATTATGGCAAAATTAAAGAGGACAGAAATTGACACATCTAAGCCAGCATCCCCATTTGCAACATCCAAACCTAAAGTTCACTCTGAGCCACTTCAGAAATGCCATACACTGGAAGAATACACTATCTTAGTGCAGGATACAACCATCACCAGTAGATAACCCACTTCACTGGCTTTAAATACTAATCTAGTCTGCAGAAATACCTCCACATTTTCAGCAAAGTACTACAGACCGACACTTTTTTTCCTATAAAAAGTAGCAGTAAAGTCTTCTTCCGCACATGCATTAGCTTTACAGCTGCACCAACCACTACTCCACACAACTCTTGTATCTGTCATGTTCAAACAACCCAAAGAGGGGAAACCCTGTTCTAAAAAACTGGTATATGCCTAGGTATTCTTAAACAAGATCAAGGGAGCTGAACTCTTAAATTTTCACAAAAGCAACCTCAAAGTTGACATTTTGAAAAGAGAACATGCCATACTTCGTGTCCCTCCAAATACCAGTGACATCATCTTGACTTCAAAAGCTTCCACAGGGTAGTATAAAACCTTGTGCATCCATGCAAAAACACTTTCCCCATTCACCCCAAAGTGAAAAGGTAGAGAAAAATCCCCCTCCTTTACCCACACATCTCAAAACCTTCCCCCCCCTGCCAAGCATCAAGTTCTGCTAATCTCTTTCTAAGGAAAGGCCAAAAAGTTTTCCTCATGGATGAGCCTAAAACTTAGACCTTGCTGCATAAAGCAAGGCTGCAACAGTCCTGGTTCTATATTCAGAGCAACCTCTGCTATGTTTCCAATTCCCCTGCTTCTACTTGAGGACTCTTTCTCCTTACAGCCAAGAAGAGAGACAACACTAAGGAAAATACAGACATCATTATTGCTTTTGAAGAGTAGCTGTACTTTTAGTAATACCTTGTCAAAGACTCGGAATGCCTCACGGATTTCTTCCTCGCTGTCTGTGTCCTTCATTTTTCTGGCCATCATGGTTAAAAATTCAGGGAAGTCGATAGTGCCATTGCCTTAATAAAAAGAAACTTCCAAAAATTAAACTTCCATGTTTTTCTTCATTAACATCAAACAAACAAAAAAAATTGGCATTTGACTTAGCCAGAGACAAGACTGCCAGGTAACTGTCCTTCTAGATGAACTGGTTCTTCTCTCTAAAATTGTTCCATTGCCTTTTTTGCTATTACAATATGCAGCAGCTAGAGCAGCCACTCTGTTTCAGCACAAAATCAACTGCTGCCCTCTTTCAAGGATAAGCCACACCATCTGCCACCCAAGTTACAAGTAAAATATCTGTCTGATCCTTCAAGGTTAACCAATAACAGGACATTTTTATTCAAAAAAACTCCCACAAAATTAACCTTTTAATTTCAATATAATCTCTCAATTGGGTCTTCCAGGAAAAACACAGATTAAACTGCCATTACAATCCCAGGTTATCTAATACTTGGGGAACATCACACTTCACTAAACTGTTCATAAATACTTTTTTCTTCCTAAAATTCAACTACCTTTTCAACCAAAGTTGCACACCACAAAAGCAACAAACCATTCTAAGGGGCAACAAGGATCTGCAAATTCCAGTGACACAAGAAAAGTTGACATTGCTTGTTATTACTGATAAGTTTAGCTGTATGTGTTCTTACAGCTTTTACTGCAAAACTGAAAATCCCTGCTGACATCCAGGCCTCACCCCTAAGATTAAGCCTTTCATCCAAAGCAAAGACTTCAATTTCAAGCTGCTCAAAGCTAGGAAAAAAGTGGTATGGTGAAGAAGCTAGATTTATATAATTGGGATGCAGCTCTATATGCCAGGAAGGTACATTAAGTAGTGCACAAAACAACATTAAACAGTTCACTGTGCAACTAAGATCTACTCATTGATTAAAGAAGAACACAAATTCATTGTGCAACAAATAAAATTTAAGAAAATCCTTGTATCCTAGGGATTCCAGCCTGAGACATACAAAGCTATTTATCATCTCAGCCAACTTTACATACCAGTAAAATATGAGCACAGGTCTCATATCCAGTCTTGAAAAAACAAAAAAAAACCTCAATGAGCATGAAGAAGAATAAGAAAGCATTCTGCTGTAACCCAAATTTAAACTGCTGGGCAGGCATACTCATCTGAAGACTCCTTCTGTTTAAAATCCACCAGAGCAGCACTTGGTCTGCAGCCTAGAGAAGCTACCATACACAAACTCTACATACCACTGCAGACACTGAAGCTTTTCAGTTTCTGCTAAGACTTAGTAATTAAGGTCAACTTACACTTTAAGAAAGTAGTTTAATTAACATGGCCTGAAAATCCAATAATTTATACTCTCACCAATGCACTTTTCACTCCTCTTTTACAAAAAGTTTAGAGAAAAGTCATTATCACAATCAACATACAAAACAAAAGGTTTGGCATCCCTGAGCAGGGGAAATATTTTTCCTTTTTAAAGCTGTCAGCCTATGTGGAGCTCAGAAACACAATGTCTGTTTCAATATGGGCTTTCTGGTGTTCATTTAAAATAATTCTGTTAGCCTTGATATGGGAAGGATTTTCTGCCTTTGCCTCCAATAGCCCCTCTCTATCTATTAGGAATTTAATATATTAGACTATAAAGTCTCTTCCAGTTGTGCTAAACTTCCATTGAAAACACTATTCCACTCCTAACATGTTCTTTTGCCTTAACCAAAACTACAGACATTAGTAAAGCTATTAAAATCAGCATGGGCTAACAAAACACATACAGAAAAGCTGGATGGAAACACAGGCTAATGGCAGGTCAGGGCAAGTCAGATAGCAATAGGAAGCCTATGACCCATAAAATATTAAAGACAAATAGCATAACTTCATCTCTGCCCATTACTTCTTTTTAGTCTCACAAATCCTGCTAGCATCTTTGACATCCTTCTGAGTTTAGATTCTATCCAAAATTTTGAAACTGCTTTAAGAGCACTGTGTCATAGTCTTCCCTATGCAGTTTAAGCCCAGGTGTGGAGGTCACATGTTAAAGATGATCATAGCACCTTCCCAACACTTACCATCAGCATCTACCTCGTTGATCATATCCTGCAACTCTGCTTCTGTTGGATTTTGACCCAGTGACCTCATGACAGTTCCCAGCTCTTTCGTTGTGATAGTACCATCACCATCTTTGTCAAATAGGGAAAAGGCTTCCTTGAATTCTAGAGGCAGAAACAGTCCCAGTGTTTAGAGACATCACCAGCATGAGAAAACCACAGACTAAAAATGCACTCTACTGACAAAGCCTGGTACAATTCTAGGAAACATTTTGTCTTCTTATCTAACTGTCCCTTTATTGAGAGAATTAACACTCTCAAATATGAATAAAAATTACTTACAATACCAACACATAATTTTCACAGTAAATTAAAACTTATTTCATGTGGTTATTTATCTGCATTACAACTCTGTAATTCATTTCCATGCATATGCATCTTGCCTGAGGCACAGTTGCCCCACACACAGCAGCTGCCTAAAGTAAGTAAAAGCAGCCACTGGGCCCCCTTTACAATTAACAGACTTACAGGAACAAAAGCATTGTCATTTACCACTTATTTTTAAGTCTGCAAACAATAAGAATTAGTGTCAGTCACAAACGTGGAACTGGTCTCCAGAGGTCAAATAATGCTCCTTCTCCTGACCAGTCTGAATTACAGTGTATTAAAAGATTTATTTAAAAGACACTGGCTTGTAACAGTGTGCAATAAACTAATCTGAGGTTTATTTGTTGCCATTTAATTTGTTGTTTATCTTCACTTTATTAAGAGTACCTCGGTCTGCTTTGACTCTAAGTAGTTCATTTGAGTCTCACAATTATTTCTGTTTGCAAGAGATCTAGGAGAACTTGGCTCAAAACTGAACAACTAAAAAAATATCATTATCTGTAGTCCAAGGAATAAGAAGTGTAAATAAAGAGGCATTGAACCAGTAATCTTCCAGAATATTTTTGTCTAGTTTTTTTTTTTTAGTTTGGGATTTTTTTAAGTGAGAGCTTTTCAAAAGTGGTAGTGCAGATTTTAAGTTGTCAAAGATGTTTTTTTCCCACTATGTTTGAGATAATATATTTTCTTTTAGTCACAAGAGCTAGCAAAAAAAAGAAATTATCATCAAAACACTTACCAGCAATCTGTTCTTCAGTCAGCTGATCAGCCTACACAAAGAATAGAACATTTTAGAATGCTGTTTACCTCTAGCTCTGTCAAGCCATGAGGCATGCCTTCATATTTCAGAAGCGATTTATCATTACTTTCACAGTCACATACAAACCTTAGAATTCTGTCTCTAGAAGGCGACTGCACTCACCTACACCATGCAGCTGTTTCCAAAAGCATATAGGCTAACTTGGTTTGAAACTGTACATGAATAACTGAATACCATTCTGCAACTTGGTAAATCTGGTTTGGTCCAGTGAAGGACACAGGGTGGGCTCCTTGCAATTGGTTAGAGAGGCACAGAATCCCTAATGCCACGTGTTTGGGGTGTCACAGCACATGCCATTCCCACCAGTGCAGTGGCCCAGCACACTGTGGGGGCCACATGTGTGGGCTGATGTGCCACCCACTGTTCCAGCCCTGCCCACCCTCCCCACCTCACTGCAGCACCTCCAGCCCTCTGCCAGACCCACAGAAGGGGCTCTGCTGTAATATGATATGTGATATGATATCACAAATTACATCTCAGTGTCATAGAGATTTTTGCCACCTCTGACAAAAAAAAAAAAACAAAACAAAACAAAAAAAAACCACAGTTTTCATGCATCATAGTATTTTTCCATTCAGCCAAGCAGTTTAAGGTGCCTCATCCTGACATGCAGGTTGTTTTATACATAATTTTAAGTGGCAAGATTTAAAATGCCTGCTTATGACCTTTTGTACATCAAGAGACCACTGCTGCATATAAATGTCTACAGCTCAGCAGGCAATCAAAAGGGCTTTCTAGAGCTTAACTGTCATAGCCACGTCCTTCCAGAAACCTCACCCTACATATGGATAGAACATCACAAAAAGCTCCACTGTTTGGATTTGAAGATGCTAACTAGCTCTTTATGGAAAAATGTTTTTTCCTGCTAAAGGAAAAAAAAAAAAAGAGGGTTTTACATCACAGATATTGGCAAATAAGAGATCCTAACTTGTTTTAAACACATTTTACTGGACCGTTTTTATGAATAGAACAGAGAATTTTGTAGGTCAGAAAAGGTAGGCAAACCCTTCTCATCCTAAAATATTATTAAGTATAAAAAACATCTAACTGCAGCAAAGAGCAACAGATACAATGGAGAATTAATCAGCTATACAATGTTAAGCTCTTGCATATGAGAAAAGCATAGGCTTGAAAATCTGCTCTATATGTTAAGGGAAATACAAAGATCTCATCTGTAATTAGGTATGGGGTTTGTTTTAAGGTCTGTATGTAATGATTAAACAATTCCCTGCATGCAGTGTGTTGGAGGAGGGAGAAAAGCGTAGAAATGCTAACAGCTAGACAGTCTTCTTTAATAACTGCAAAAAGCTTGTGTTCAAAATCCAGCTCGACTTCCTGTACTCTTCGTGATTTTCCAGAAAATTCGAGGTTTCACTTAAAGATTATCTAAGGAATTTACATAACAGACTCACTGCCCTGCAGAACAGGAAACAGAGCCACACCTTGGCAAAAAACCTCCAGCCCACAGCACCAACTCATTGCCCCATTAATCGAAGCTCAATGAACGTTTCTAAAAAAAAAAAAATCATCACATTTCACAAGGAAAAAACCCCAACAAAAATACAATAAAAAAAACCCCCAAAACCTTTGCACACCCCGGTGATGGCTGAGGACACAACTCGACCCTACAGTGCCAAGGGGTTCACCTTCTCGAGCAACAGGCACAGCCACTATCCCCTCGCTACAGGACAAAGGTACCCAGCCAGGGCTGGAGCCATCACCCCACCCAGCCAAGTAATCAAATCCTGTCCTGGTGATGTCAGCCTTCTCCTACGGGAAGGGGAGATGGAGAGAGAGTCGAGGAACACCCAGATTGGCAAAAAGCGATTAGAGGTCAGTCCACAACTGTTTCTACGCTCTCCTAGGAAGCGAAAAACCACCGGGAAAATCCCAGCCCTTCCTCTTGCTGTCTTTTGCGAGCAGCGCTGGCTGGCCGCGCAGCACCCGGCCGATGATGCGATGCGTTCCGGCGGGCATCGCCCGGCCGGCGAGGCGGGAGGCTCGCAGCCCGCCGGCGCAACAGGCGCCCTTTCCGGCCAGCAGCCACCCACTGCTGCAGTGCGTCCCCGTTTCCCCTCCCTCCCTCTACAGCCGGCGGCCACACCACGTCCTCATCATTCAACCGCGAGGGCGGCCGGGCTCCGCGGCCAACCTTCCCTCCCCATCGCCTTCCCTCCAGCAGGCGGCTGGGGCAGGAGCTGTTCCCCCGCAGCCCCCGGGGAGAGAGGAGGCTGGGCCCCCCCGCCCCGAGCCCCCCATGCAGGAGCTGGGCCGCTTCCAACCGAGCAACTCGCACAGCGCCCCGGTCCCCGCGGCCGGGGGGTGCGCGGGGGCTGGGAGGAAGAGGAGGAGACATGATGTAATGCAGACAGAGATGGGCTTCGCCGCCGCCGCTGCGGTTTTTTTATTTTTTTTTTTTTGGGGGGGGGGGGGGGGGAGACTGGGGAGGACGGGGGGGGCGCAGTAGCTGCAGCGCGGTGCCCTCCCCCGGCCGCCCCCCCGCTCCCTGCGCAGTGCAGCTGGTGCTGGAGCCGAGCGAGATCCTCGCCCGCAAACCCGCGCCCCGCCCCGCAGCGCGCCCTGCCCGGCGATGGGGCCGTGGCCCCGGGGAGACGCGCCCGGCCCTTTCCGCAGGGGAGGGAAGGCGAGGCGGGGCGGGAGGGCGCGAGGCCGGGGCGCCCACACGGCAGGCCGCGGGAAAGGGGAAGCGGCGGAAGAGGAAGGGCCGCAGCTCCGCGGCGATCCCGCGCATAGGCGGCGGGGGTTAGGGAGGGGGAGAGCCCGCAGCCACCGACCCGCTCACCCCGCGGAGACCCGGGCGGGAAGGGCCCCCACGAGGCTCCCCCCACCCCCGCTCCTCCCGGGGGACAGCCCGACTCCACCAACCCGACCGTCCCCAGCCCCGCAGCGAGCGCACTGCACACCAGCCCCCGCGCCAGCCCAGGCACCCCGTGCCGTGCCCGGCCAGTCGAGCGAACGAGTCCCCTACCATGGCGCGGTGGCGGCGGCGGGCCCGGCGGCGGCTGCACGAACTGCGCGACCACGAGCGGCGGCTGCTGCTGCTGCTGCCTCCTCCCGGCGCGGCTCGCAAAGTGCTGGGGCTGTGAGCCTGCGCCGCCCGCTATATACGTGGGGCTGTATCCCTCCGCCGGATCGGGGCCCTTTTCCCTCCTCCTGGCGCCGTATGTGCGAGGTGACTGCGGCGGGCGGCTCTGCCCCCTCGGCGGCCCGGCCCCTCCCCCGGCGGGGCCGCTCCCGCTGCCCCGCGGCCGAGCGCCCCCAGAGGGACGAGGGCAGCCCGGTCCCGGCGGCGGCTCTTCTCTGCCGAGCGCTGGTGCCGGCGCAGCCCCCGAGGAGCTGCCTCGCCGCCGGGTCTTTGCCCGGTCCCCGCTGCTCTCCAGGATGGAACCCCCGGAGCGAGGGCATCTCGGCCAAGTTGGTGCTTTTTTAATTTTGTAGACAGCATCCCCGCCAGCGGGGCGGGCCTGCGCTCCCCCGGGGAGCCCGGATCGGCACCTGGGAGAGGATGAGGGTGCGGGGCCGGGGGTAACTTTTTATTAAAGGACTCTTTTTACGGTGGGAAGGCGTGTGTGACAGCGACTGTAAAACTAAAATGTTGAAGCGAGCACAGCTACCTTTTTATTAATCACAGGGCTTTTGTCAAGTACCAAAATCCAGGCGACGGCGAGATTCAACCCAGAATCGGATGGTCTACAGCTGAGGGTGTCACGTCAGCCTCTTCAGAAGCCTCCAATTATGAGGCAGCAAAACCATGTCCTGATGTCAAAGTGTTACATTCTTCATTTTTTTCCCCGTCAGCTCTGAGGATTTTGTGCACACCGGTAATAACAAAAAAAAAAAAAAAAATTGTAGTATTCACGCTGTACCTTCTTTAACAGGCACGGAAACCCAAACGTGGGCCCACTTTGAAATCTAGGATTGATGACAGATTCCCTTAGATTTTGAGATTTGTTGTAGTTCGAGACATTTTTTTTGAAGGTTTTAGTTTGGGCCTCTCTCTGGACTGGGAGGCTTGCAGTATTTCCAGCGTGGTCATAATTCTGATAAATCTGCTTGCAATATAGCACTAAATCTTTTGAAATTCATTTGTCTATTCTGTTTTTGAAAAATCACGCGTACTTTCAATGTTTGAAATAAAGACAACATCAGTTTGGTTCTGTTTGTTTAACAGTTTCAATAGCTCTGCCACTGAAGTTACAATTTATTTGCTTGCCTTTCTGGAACATAGTGATAGGTTGGCAAGCACAACAGTTACCTGTTGGCAACGTGAGGGATTTCTCAGCGAACAAAATCGCACATTTAATGTGTCATAGTTGGGTTCCCAATCCATTCTGACATTTGTATAGCAACTACTGTATGAAATTATGTGAGAAAACCGATGTGCAGCTGGCTAGTCTGCAAATGATAGGTTTATAGACAGCTACCATTTTAGCTGTGGAATGCCCAGCCTCCTATTTTTAATATGCCTTTTTTTTTTTTTTAACTACCAAACAGTGATGCTGATTATTTTTTTTTCCCTGTGGAAGAACATGCAAATAATTGATCATTCATTTTCAAACCAGACCAGCAATTTAGGCTCTTACTTTCCTAGCTTAATTTCTGGAAAGAAATGACACAATGTTTGATTGGTGTAACCTACAGGAGTGTTTGCTTGGATAAGTAAATCTTGGAACTCTCTGAGACTCACAGGCGTATGTGAAGAACAGTGTTCATGTACAAATTGTTCAGTTTATTGTGCTGGTCTTACACAGGTGAAAATCTCATTGTTAAAACATTACATATATATTGGGCTAGTAAATTTATACAATTATCTTGCAAAGAAAAGGTATTATCAGAAAAATAACCTGAGCAACATTTAAATGTCACAGTTTAGAATGTGAGTGCATTATTTCAATATCTTTAAAGCTAATTTTAAGCACAAGTGATATGTTCTTCCATTGATCCAAACCTTCACTTGTTAAAAAGTGAAGGGATTAGATTTAGCTGTTGAGGAGACTATAAGACGAGTAATTAAAATTTATGTAGATTCTCTTACAAACTATCAGCAATCCAGTGTTTGGACATACGTGATGAAACTTGGAAATGTGGAGTAGAAAGCCACTCAGTAACATTCGATGAATGTTGCCAAAAATTAACAGGGCCTTTGAGTAGAAGGATTGCTGTGCATTATTTCTATTTGTTTTTTTTTCCCTTTAACCTTTTGTATCTACTTTTCCTAACTCTTGATGATTCATATTAATAATTAATTTATATTTAAAATTAAATTTGGAAATCAACTTAAAGTAGTTCGGAATATATTTATCTTGCTTTACTAAAAAAAAAAAAATTCAGGATGATCAAGTAAGGTGCCCCAGTTGAGTTCTGCAGTAGTTTCTATTTAAACTGCATCATTCTCATTTCACAGCTCATTTTCCAAAATACCATTCTGATTAAGGGGATTTTTTTTCTAAATTGACATATAGCAGCAATAAAAGTAAACAAAACAGAATGCTAATCTTTTGCTACTTATTTATGCAAATAAAAATCATCTAAATTGGCATCTCCTTGCTCCTTGTAAATTTGCTTTCACTCAATCATACAGCTAGACCTTGATCACTATTCTTTGTTCTCTTAAAATTTACATTCAGTTGTGGCCAGGCAAGAAATGCTGCTGTCATTTCAATGATATACAATGTCAAATGATTTGCCAGGATCTTCTACAGCCTCATTCAAAATCTCCTGAATCTCAATGGGAGCTGGACTGAGCCATAGGATTACTCAGTGTTTGTGCCTGACACCAGAGAACTTGGCCATCCCATTGCCATAGAGCTTTTCTGTGAAGAGAGAGCTATGCAATAGCTCTTAAGATGAATTTGAATGGATAAATTTACTGTTCTAAATTACTTTACTCTCTAAGTATGCTCTTGTTGACTTGTGTTTGAACTGTAATAGCAAGAAAATACTATTTCATAAATTTATTTGTAAAATAAATAAAATGGTTGAAATGGAAGACTTGCAACCATTCTACCTAATATTGCACTCCTATATTTTGCCTTGTCATGATGGTAAGATTACAGTTTACAGCTGGTCTTCGTTTCAGCAGAGACTTAACATGTCCATTCCTTGAGAGCAGCCTAAGATATAAAGAGGAATTCTGTTGAGAACCTGACAAATTACTAAACCTTACTACTTACATACAAGGTGTGCTTTTCAGCTTTCGCTGTTTGTCAAAATGAGCACTGAAGAACATGGCCTCACACATATCAACTATTTTCTTATGTTATATATACGTAAGTTTTAAAGACCCTAAGAAAGAAATTAAAACATTCCACAGACATCTGTGCTGAGAGAACGGATGTGAGAACAGGTGGACAGAAGTTTGCCATATCATTTAATGTGCAGCTGGGAGGTTGTTATTACAGCAATAAGCATAAATAACCAGTTTATAATAAGTTAGAAGTACGAGAAGCCAAAATCAAGTATATATCTTGCATATATAGCATATAGCATGCAACATCTGTGCAACTGGAAAAAATTATGATTGATTAATTAATAATGATTAGTTTTCATGCATGGATGATGCGTGCCAGTTATATGTGTGAGTTACCCAAACTAAATTTGTTGTACTGTTTTTCAAGTCCACGGGACTTCTGCTGGTATATCAATTTTTTACATTGTCTACAAAATTCTCTTCATATAGGCAAAGTTTTCTGGGGAGACCATTTTCCACAAAAATTAAGGATTCTAAATGCCACTGGCTGCTGTGAAGACTTAAGCAAGTATCTTTATAAACTATAAGTATCACTAAGATTGCAAATAAGTGGGTGGAACCCCAATGAAATAAAAAGCTAGAACAGAATTCATTTTTACAAGAGGTTGTCCTGGTTTGAAAGACAGGTGCCCAATAGAGGTGAAAATAAAATTTATTTTCATGTTAATATTTAAAGTTGCAGATCTTGGAGCATTTTTAAATGAGTACATACATATTCCTGTAGGTGACTGTTTCTTTTCTGAGAGAGATTAAAATAAACCCCAAATTCTCGCTTTCTTATATTGTGATTCTATTTACATTTGCCTCATTCTCACTGCTGTGCATCAATAATCACATACAATTACGGATTTTCACTGAACATTTAGTGTGTGAAGGCCATCCATGTAATTGAATAATCAGTGTTGTTACCGACGTTGAGTGCCTATTGTCTTGGAAGTTTTACATGTTTATATGAAACGATTAACCATTAGTTAGAACTAAATTATTCACACATTGCAATTAAATCAGTGAGTTCTTTTTCATGTACCTATGTAAAATGGCATCCTTAAAACCCAATAATTTGAAAAGTTTCATGTTTTAAATTTAGCATAATTTCAGTTGGGAACCTTCAAGATCCTGTCTTAAAAAGACTTGGAAATATGGGAATTACAGATCTGCATCCACATATAGTTCTCACTCATATATCTCGCAGATTAAACATCATAAAACAATTCTTTTAAACCAAAGGTTTTTTTTCCTTACTTTTTTTTAACACTTGCAATGTCAAATAATGAAAAAAACCCAAAACTTTTCCACACAGTCTTTAAACCCCCAACCTTCCTCCATAGTCCTATGAAAAATTCTCTAGAGACATTGGAATATGTGAAAACACAATTCCATATCTCAGTTTCTGCAATTGCCGGTTTCACAGAACGGTAAACATTGGATGATTCATGATATAAACAATTTACTCGCTCCATTTTCCTGTGTTTTGTTATCATTAGTGGTTTTGCAGATAAAAGCCAAATTGTATCCATTATTTTTCAAGAATCAAATGCAGAAGAGGAAAGGATATTTATGTATTGTGTGTTTGCTAAGTATTATGTATTTTTTACATAACATTGTCAAGCATACGTAGATCTTGCTTTTTCACTGATACATACATGTATAAGAACTATATTCCCTGATGATGAATCCAAGTAATAGCTGTCAAAGTAAAGTAATATATTTTTACCATAAATATATTTTAAAATATTGTCTATAGAACAGTACTTATAGGAATAGTTATTCTAATTATAGGAAAAATTCTGTTTCTAATTTCAGTAGACGGATTCTCAAAATTTTTAAGTGATATAATGTAATAAACAGGATTTTTTTGGGTAAGATTTACCTTATTAGGAGTGCCTTGAGTTTGCATTTTCTTAATAATACGCTGGAAAAATTAGTGGGCCAAAAACTAGTTTATATGTTAAACTTCTGCATTAGAATTGATGAAAGCTGAACAACTGTTGCCATTAGATACAGATTTTGAACTAATATATAGCTTATAATGATACAATAAACAATGATAAACAAATATCCTTCAGAATTTAAGTGCTGAAGAAAGGCTGGAAATCATTTTGTTCATCCCCAGTAATGTTGTTCCTCATAGCCGTTTAACATTTCCTGCTTAACAGGAAAAAAATATTCACAGATATTTAGGATTGCTTTTTTACATGATGAAAATTATTAAATGAGCTGTTTGCATTGTTTTTTATACCGCCCCCTTGACCATGAGTAATTGATTTTCATCTGAATACTCCTGTGGGGCAAACTGGGATATCAATTTTGCAATAAAAAAAGTTTCAGATAAACTTAACAAATATAAAGAATATATATGATACAGGCAGGCAGTTCTTTAAAATCCACACATATCTCCTTTAATGGCCAAGCCTCTGTTACTTTACTCCAAAAGGTAATTTTGTAGTAGGTCTGTGCTAAATTAAATTTCTTTGGGACAGGTGGAGCCATCGTAAGTCTTCATGCTACTAATGATAAAAAATTCAACAGCTCCACATATGCGGTTCAAGGGTGATCAGAATTTTAGATCAGAATCATAATTTCTGGTACAGATTTTCAGCAATGTAAACATGCCCTGAAGTCAATAAATCCATGTAAATTTGCATGAGAGAGGGATTTATTCTTCCCTTCCCTTACACACTTGAATTGAGGTGTTTCAATGTTTGGCAAAGAATCTTGTCCGAGGATAAGAAGCAACAAGATCAAAACCACCTGACTTAGTAATGGATGTTAAATACTGTTGTCAAAGACACATCCAGCATTCTAATCTGCCACTCTGCAAAGCTGGCCTGAGGTGGGAAGTATAGATACATCCCAAATTACAGATGCTGAAAGCCCAGCACCATTGCCAAGTGACACTTCCTCTCTCTCACATACAGGAAGAAAACCATGGAATCATTGCACTTCTTTGGATAGCTATTTTATGTTGTTTGTGAATGCACCAGGAATAAACCCACTTCACAATTAAATAACTTCTCCAACTTATCAACACTTCTGGGGAGGAAAAAACCCTACGTTTTCAACAACCTTGAGGAGATGTATTTCTAGTATAAAACTCTAAATTCCAATCTCTGTAACCAATTGTCAGGGAGCCAATAGACTGCCTCTCCCCTGGGAACATTCCATGGCAGTACCTAGGAAGTCCTCTCCTGAGGGCTTGTCTCTTTTAAAGTCTTTTGGGACATCCGATGCCTCCAGAATGTAGGTTCTGATATTCCCCTTAAGGTTTCTCTTTGATCCAGCTCTTTGTGTAGACCTTTAGGTTTTTAGTTTTGGGGACACTAGCTCATGTGAAGCTCAGACTCTTCAAATGTCTAACACTCAGAGTATGCATCTCAATCCTAAAGCAACTCCCATCATTGTTGAAACTTCAGAAATTGCACCAAGAAAAGACATCTTTTTTTGTAAACTTAAAAAGTAGAGCTCTCCCATGGGGCTTCATATTCTTCCCCGCATTTTTGAGAGGGTACAGTTCACATCAGCAACCTAATTAAATCTCTGTTCTGCCTACTTTATTCTGAGGTTATTAGCTTCTGTGGAATAAAAATATGCCTAAAATCCAGTCTGTCCCAGGCATGTAGCACTTTGTGCACACCTTTCCTGGCAAGCAGCATTGACCTTCCCCACAGTATGGCTATTTGTTGTTATTTCTGTGGTAGCAGAAGTATTCTAGATGCTAATGAAGTACTTATATTTAGTAAGTTCACTGTTACATGCTGGCTGTGAAGCTGTCAGCAGTGCTGTTAAAGAGCACAAACCTAACGTGAAGGTGCATTGCACAGAGAATGGGGGGTTTTATCATATATAGAAGGGAAGTACATTTAGTAAATTTATTTTGGTTAGCCTTTGGTTTAGTTTCAGGTTTGCCAATACTGACATCATTTTTCCAAGCAGGGAGCACCATCTAAGACTTCTCTGCATCACTATCCTCGGGGTGGGCCTGTGTGTGGGCTGATGCAGTGCTCAGCACTCCAAATCATTTCACTTTGGCAACCATTCTGCTTCTGCTGTCTCTATCTCCATATTCTATTTTAGGGGCTTATGGAGCACCAATCCACTCAACTAAAATATAACTGAAACAAGATATTCAGCATTAAATAAACAAAAAGCAAAAGACTCAAAATGTTATTATTATGGGGTTAAATCACTTAAACATAGATATCTTCCTACTCCCCCTCCTACGTCTTTCTTTAGTTTATCTTCTGTTGTTCTCTCAGGATGCACTGATGGCCCACAGGCTTGTGAAAAAAAAAAAAAAAAAAAAGGTTAACTCTGTTCTGTGATGGGTCCACGGGTGCCAAGTAGTCATCTATCTTAATTCTTGAAAAAAAAGTTATTGCTAGAATTTTATCTATCCTGAGATCTTTGCAGCAAACCCTCAGCCACCAGTGGGGCCAGGGAACATCCTTTAGAGAGCGATCTCGCACGGTAGAAATGGTATGAAAACACAGCTACACCTGAACCTGCATTTCAGAGCAAAGCGGATTTATGCGGTCAGCGGGTATGGGGAAGCAGGTGGATTTTTAAGCAGGTACACCTATGGTCGGTGTTTGGAAGCATATAGAGGAATAGCTGTCCACATGCTGGGGACTTCAGCTTGCCGCAGAGGATCCGAGCTACTTGGCAAGACACCAGGCTTCCCTCATGCCTGCCCCTCGCGCCTCTCCCGGAGCCGCTCAGCACTGCGGCTCCCGCCGGCGCTGCCGAAGGCGCTGTGCCGGCATCCGCAATTAACCGAGAGCCACTGCAGGGCTCTCGGCTGCGCCTCTCGCAGAAACCATTTGCCAGCTTGGCACAGGCAGCTCTGCAGCTCCTCTGGAGGCACTTTGGGATTCGTCTGAACCGAGGCTTTGGCTCGGCTCGGCGCTGGTGATTCTCCCGCTCTCCACGCAGGAACTGCCGATGGTGATTAACATTACACCCACCAGGCAAGGGCCCGGGCGGCACGGCACAAACAGCTTCGCTTTCCCGGAGCCTCCTGTGGCCTCCCGAGGGACCCTGTTTTCCCCCACTTGCCCGCAGGCAGCGGGGCCGCAGCAGTAGGGCACTGTGCCGGACTCGGCGGCCGCTCGCTGCTCGGGGATGGCGGCGGCGCCCCGCGCGCTGCCAGGTCCTGCAGCGTCAGCGAGGGGGAAGGCAGCGCTGAGGCGGCCGCTCCGATCCCGGTTCCCTCCGTCCCTCGGCGGGCAGCTCCCGCCAGAGAGCCGCTGGCCGGCGGCGAGACCTATATGCGCTCGCGGAAGGTTACTTCCTCCGGGCACGGCGGCACCCGACGGAAGCGGTGCCGAGGCATCTGAGGCAGCACTTTGTCAAGGAACGTCTGATTGGCTAACGGGACTCTGCAATGGTTATCTGGTAAGAGTCAAGGCCTCTGATTGGTCGCGCGGCACCTGCAATGCGTCAAGTGAGGATGCTGGGGTGCGCGTGCCAGAGCGCTGCCGGGGGGCGGCCGCGATCCCGCCGGGAATGGCCGGCCCCGCCGGGAGTGGCGGCCCGCAGCCGGCGCTGTCCGCAGCACCGGCCACCTCCGGGAGCTCTCGGCCCTTCTCGGCAGCTTCCAGAGCCCCAGCGGAAGATTTGCTGCCTCGTCGTACCGCTACAGCTTGCAGCAATAGCAATTGGCTCATAAACCAGAGCTGGCAGGAAGAAGCTGTTCCTGAGTCCATGACCTCTTTAGAGCAGGGTTTCTACGTAAGAAAAAAAACAGTAGAAAGACAAAGCCCCTTTTCTCAATCCTTTTCCATAACACAGGGTGCCAGAGGTGCAAAATGTGGCAGAACAAACCCGCTTATGCTGCCTTTGCACTGCCCGTGTGAGAAGCTTCTCTTGGACCTCAGCTCCAAGCGACAGCTTGAGTGGCAGCTGGGGGAGGACATGCACGGCGAAGCGATGACTGATCGCTGAAATATCGTACTGAAACGCTGCAAAGTCTTCAACACAAAAGAGATGCTTCTGAAAAATTGGCCCCGAACTGCGAAGCCGTCCCGAGGCACGCGAGGTTGGTCTGCGTCCGTGTGGGGCTGGCAGCCCCCGGGCCTGGCCAAAACCCCTTAGAGCCCTGTTGCATAAGGGGCTGCAGAGATACCATCACCACTTGGGTGGGGTTTTTTGTATGCCTCTAATTGAAATAAACATAGATAAACCAGAGGCAAAGGAAGTTCTCTGCACCAGTAAGAAGCTTACAGGACTTGCTTTAAAAACAGCAAGAACTTCCTGGCACATCTGTGAAGCTTGATACAATAAGCATCTAAAGGTAGAAGTAGGTTACAGACACTCACTATCTAAATTCTTCAGTATTTCTGTTACTGGAGTGTTTTCATTGCTCTTTTTCAAAATCCCATTCTTGAAGAGTGAGTCAGCAAGAAGCCTGTGAATGTGTCAGGGAGCACTGTTTTAAATAAGGTTTTGCTGCTGAGCAATTATTAAAAAGCACTGTTACATGTGGAAAAATTACAAATTTGTGTATGAACAGAACAGCCCTTCCTAACTGCAGTTTTCAGGATAACATTCTTGATGTGGTAGTGTAGGGATTTTGAGTTAAATTCCATGGTAATTTATTTTCTTTGTTCCATTTGGTTACCTGGAAGTAGATCAGTTTTTAATTTAAAATTACCGTGATTTCCTTTTCAGAGCCCTACTGAGTGCAAGCTGCTTTCCTGTTGGCATGAACACTTCTTGCTGTCTTTTTTCCAAAGAACTCTTTCAAAATACTGAAAACAATCTAACCACTTTTCCTTGTAATCCAAGCCAAGTGGAGCAAGTGCAATGAAACCTTTATGGGAAAATTATATGCCTATTTAATTATAATGTTTATGAGTCCAAGTTAGCTAAAGTGAAACAAAAGTGAGACTGCACACTTATTCTGTTTCTTACCTGGTCATTTAAAGTATGATAACGGTTTTGAAAAATTAATGTTTGAACATCTTAGGTCTAAACCAGCTCAATATCTTAACAAATGGAAAGGAAATTCGTATAAAGCACTGCTAAAGGCATCACCTTGTTCTGGAGTATTTTCCAGAACAACCTAATATGACTCATAAAATGAATTTGTTGTATTAGTTTACTATAATAATACTATAATGACTGTACAAATAATAGAACAACATTAATGTCAGAGAACCTGAAAAAAGCTTTTAAAAGTGACATCATCCCATCGTTCAACAGGAAATAAATATACCAATTTCAGGGTTAGCAAGTAGGTTGTTGTTGCCCCAAAAAGTCTCCTGTAAAGCAGACTGTTTAAAAGATAACCTCAAGGGCTTTGGTGTGTTCAAGGCAGCAATATATTCTTAGACTTAGCTTACAATGACCAAAAGTTGTAGAATGAATCAATAGGAATAAAAAAACAATTATGTGTTCATTAGAAAGAATTACATTGATCAAGTCATGGTAATTCCCAATCAATCAGCTCTGAGTGATGATGCTACATTTTATTTTTTTTACAGGTGCTTTAGGTAGCCCATGTCCAAAGCCATAAGAGTATATGGCAAAGGCAATATGGAGTAGTAAGCCAAGTTTGTTACAGTTCTAAATTTATGACTTTCTAAACATTCTGAGTAAAAACATGCTCCATCAATTTAAAGCAATAATTTAAAAAATAATGTATTTACCGCAATGTCATTAAACCAACATCTGTTAAATGTATGCAGGTCTGCCATCTTATGGAGCCTAAATGGTACTGCCAAATAACAGAATGTGGAGCTACATGTTCATAACTAGGTGAATAGACTGAATTTTTCCTTTACAGATAATCTGTATTTTCTTGTAAAACTTGCATCATTTGGATGCAGTCTTTCTGTTTGATTTGTATATTTGTGGGATTCATGTGTGCCTGCAAGTGTACTTATGTAAACACAATCAAATAAAGGTATTACACTGCAAGTTCAAGCTTATAAAATCTGGGAGGAGTTGAAGTTAAGGTTGGTTGTTTACATTATATGACAACCTGGAACAACATAATCATATGCAATTTTTTAAGGAGTTCTGTCTGATCTGTGTGATTCAGCATTCAGGTTAGAGGGTGCTATTTAGTGGGTGACTGTTCAGAATTTTGCTTTAGCCTCTTTGTTTGGAGTGTGACTGTATTTGCTGCAAGCTAGTCAAGTCCTTTTCTAAAGATGAAATTATTAATTCCTCTATTGGCTTTTTGCAGCTGTTATTATTAGAGTATAATATGAACAGTTTTGAATTAAGTTTTTACAAGCCAAAGCAGACAATCATCAATTTTCAGCCCAAGTGATTAAATTTTGGCACAGCCATTAAAGTTGCTAAAATGATGCTTGTTTGTTTGTTTGTTTTTATTTTCTATTTTTATAAATGCTGATGTCAGATAAATTTGATATGTGACTTTTGGGTCAGCCAAGAACAAATGCACAAGAACACAAGAATGTTATAATTAGTATATGCTGTATTATTATACATTATTTTCTCTTCAACTGGTGCACATTTTTTTTTAGGTGAAAGAGATTCTTCAGGAAGACCTTATTACTTTGCTTTTGAAAAGTTTGAGGCGAGTCAGGAAAGTGGTTGTTCTAAGTGGTTAGGATACAGTCAGATACTGTAGTGGAACACTTAAGCAAATTTTTCAGCATTCAGTGAAGTTTTGCAGAGTTTTACCAGCTGCTGGAAAATCTATTACTGCCTGGTATCAAAACATGCAGGAGGATGCCTGATTTTTCCCAGTTGTACCTGTACTAGAAAATACTTTACATTATACTTTCTCCATTTAGTGTCATTTGCAAATATTCATATCTACCCTGATACTCTTGCTTGGAAAAGACACTAAGCGCAAACTTCCTTTTAGATTACTGTCAACTGAATTTGTGAAGTACTGCTTACTACCACAAAGAAGTCTTAGCATAATTGGTTTTCCCTCAGTTCCTTATTGTCATATATCAAGTTTTATTTGTCTTTCATCTAAAGGTTTTCCAGTTTCCGATAGACGTTAGGTAACCTTGGCATTCTGTTTGAGAAAGTTATCTTGTGTTTCAAAGGTCATGCCACATGCTACTATGTCTTAAACAGTACAAAATAAGACATCTTTATTTTTTCGGTCAACAAGAAGTTAACCTGTAAATCTGTAAACCACATATGTTACATGATAGCTGCAATTTTTTCCATGTCTAAAATTTACATTATCTTTGAAGTGGATAGTTTTGAAGGTGAATACAGACACACATTCAAACCTCTTGCCATATACACATCTCACTGGAGACCTGCGGCCAGATGCAGATACCCGAGGAGTATTTCATACTTTGTAATTCTGAGCTCGAGGTTGCCGGTGTTTGCTAAGTTCATTGATGGCATGTGTATTACAATGCAAACAATCTCCTGCTACTATAGTTTTTATGAAAGACTTTAGGAATGACAGCAAATTGACATAAGGTTATGATTTTTATATGAGTGGCACTCATCTGACAAATTCCTAACAACTGCAATTTTAACTCCTTTGTAGCTGCGTTATACAACCCTTAATATTTTATTAAATAGTTTTAAGCCACCCTCCATTGAATTTGCCTCTTACCAAGTTAGGGAATATAGTTTCTAAGATTTGACTTTGACTATTTTCAATGGCAATCCAAATTTGAGTAACCTGATATATGCTAGTTAGTTGAAATAGAATACAAGACAAAGCACAGCTGGCTTCCTGTGGTATGGTTTCAGAGGTTAGTAATGGGCACCACGGTGATAGATTAGTATGTCACTAGAGTGCCAGGTACCTTGCCAGTCTTGTAAGGAAGTTTGTTAAGCTGTTGGTAGCCAGCTTGCAGTTCTTCTGGTTACCACAGCTTTCAATTCTTCCAATATTGAGAATTTATTTGCTAGAATTCCCGTATTAAATGAATTCAGTGTTTGTGGTTCTACGCCAATTCCACCCAGCAAAGTTGGTATATTGGTACCTCTTTTATTTCTGTATCCTATTGGTGTGTGTTTTTTGTAGCCATCATAGAGAAAGATGTTATATTCAACACAAGTCTTGTTCCATGCACCAGTTGGTGTAGTTCAGATGTATGTTAATCTCATTAATTTTGGAGTCATAATCATGGACAGTTGCATTAAATAAAGGAGTACCTTTGTTAAGAGGTTGTTTTGATTGTTGTACAAGAAATTCTAGTTGCATGTAAGATACACAATCGGGAGCAAGTGGTATCTTAATTTTGTCCATTTGGATTGACTTCCTATTGATTATTAGCAGTGTTTATAGAAAAATTGCTGAATATTATTATCTTGTTCTCATTGTTTACAATTTGGGTGTAATACTTAAGAGCCCTTAAAGCATGGTTGGTTGTCTTACATGTCTATAGTACCCACTTAATTTCATTGATAAAATAATTTGCAATTTCCCCCAGTATTACATATAGCTAAAGTCATGTTAATTTTTGGTTTTACGATTACTGTAACATTATCACCTATTATCAGTTCTTGACTCAGATCTAATCTGTGAGAATGTATTTCCAGCCTTCAGGGAGGACTAATATAATCTATTTGCTGAGTTTCTCAGAGTAGTTCACCTTCCTTGAGATTGGCAGCCTGTTGTTCTTTTAACAGGTACTGTCACATTAGAAAAACAAAACAAAACAAAACAACCCATTAAAAAAAAAAAACACACCCCAAAACCAGCAAAAACCCCCACCAAAACTCAAGAAGGTGTGTATTTACTATATATATTCCCAGAACTTTAGTCACAGGCAATCCTCTCCTTGCATCCTGTTGAAATAAATCATAACTCCCTATGTGTCTTAGCCATTCCACTAACCACTTACTAGCCTTTCTCAGATGGTGCTTGAATGTTTTATATCTCTATTAATACAGATTCTGGGACAATTTTGTGTCCTTCCATACATCATGTACCTAAAACTGCAACTTCTTGACTTGATCCCTGCCATATAAAATCAAAACACTAATATTTAATTCCAGAAAATGCTTGATGGAACACTAATATTTAATTCCAGTGAATGCTGGATGATAGTATTCATACTTTAGTGAACCATTTCCTCATGTACTCCAGTTAGAGTATGATCTGTATGCTGCAAAATTGTTACTTTGGTGGGAGGATCATTGGTTCCAGCTGTTTAGCTAACATGGCACAGAAAAAGATGGTTAAAATCTTGGGGTATGTGATAAAAAGTACATTGTCTTCTACCCTGAGTAAATGCAAACTGTGGTTTCTCTTGCTCTTGTATCAGGATCATAAAGACCATTTCTTGTGTAGCTGACACACCCACCCACAGAAGAGCAATTTACTGTGCTGGGAACCAGGGGCTGTTAAAGAGCCAGCTGCTTTATGGAAAGCCCTACAGTCAATAGATGTGTGCCATATCCTGTCTGGTTTCTTAAAACCGGGTTGTTATACAGTGAGCTTTTTCTACAGTACCCTGTTGCTCTGACTGTTTGCCTTAATTCTGTCACAGGTTTTATGGCAGGAGGTTATGGCTCTGAGCCTTCTTTCATTGTGGTGCTGGTGTGATCAGTCTCAGCATGTGACTGACTTCCTGGATGTAAACTTTAACTTGTTTGTTTTCTATTCTAGTATACATTCCATGACAACAAAACAGACTGATACAGAGCAGGGGCTCTCAGGACTAATTCATTGGATAGGGGCTGGTGTTTGGTGCAACTAGAAGCATCAAACTTCTGTCCCCAGACTGATGTGCTGCATGTGCAGGAAGATACTTGCTTTCCCCACCAGCCCTCTTGTGCCACTTCTGTATCTGTGTCCATGTATCATATACTGAGGTCCCAGGCTTTAACTTGCTTTGCTCATCTCCACAAGAAGCTGGTTTCATTTCCTCATATACCTACACTCCACCCATTTCATATTCCCATACTTGTCTTGGCCCCAGAGCCTTGGAGAAGGTGGCTCTTGGCTAGCTTTCTACAGTGAGGGCAATGATGGTGCAGAGGCAACTAACTCAAACAGCAGCAAAACGCTTCCCATCAGCTGGCTGGTCTTAGCTGATGGTCATACACAACTCCAGGGGTGGAGAAGCTTCCAGGTTGTAGAGAAACTGCTCTGTGCCAAAGCAAACTGGAGATACAGGAAAATTTCACAGTGTGAATGGTTAGTGACTGCTTGGAAAGACTTCTGCAGTGGCAATTGCACCACAGCTCATGTATATTCCATTTGTGGCCTTCTTTGCAATTAAAAGATTGTTAAAAAGGCAAAATATTGTTAATTAATGGGATTATTGATCTTGTCTGAATCATAGACCATTTTAGTGCTTAAACCCTCACTGCATTTCTCTGCTTAAAGTGGTCAGAAGCTGGCCCCAAATGCAAGTGAAAGCAGAAGGTGAATCAAGTTTTTGTGCAGACCTGCATTTAAAAACAGTTATAACTGCAGAAATTATAACATTGTTGAGTTACTATGCTGAGAAAATAAATCTATAAATTGGTGTCATTATTTATGTGCCTTATTCTTAAAATGGTTGTCACTGCTAAAGCAAAATGACAAAAAAATTTAACTGAAATTGGCATCCACTCTGCTTTCTTCAGCTCCAAAAGAGCAGGGAGATCACAGGAAGCTCAGACATTGCTATGCAGAAAATACTATTCTGCATCAGACTGGAGATCAGACTGGGTCAGTATCTTCCTACATCTATGGCAAGATAAGGTCTTTGGAGGAAGTACTTGCTGCTGGTAAGAAAAATCAGTCCATCCCTATGAAGCATTGTATTCTAAACTTTAAAATATTTCCTTAACTTTGAAGCATGATTTGCTAGAAGGCTTCCAGAATTATTGTAAATGACCAGAGCTCCAGGTAGTTTGGTATTCACGTAGATTTTTAGAATTTACTCAGTTCTTGACCTTAGTGGATTTCTGTAGCAATATGTTTCACCATGCAATTACTTACTGATTTGACAAACAGTAATCAAGCGCATTCTTTCTTCTACAAAAATGATGCAAGATTTTATGTACCATTACAAAGGAGGAAACATTTCAGCTCTCTTGCTTGGTCTGAGAAACTGACATACAACAAACTGCCTTCAACTGGCTGTATCTTTTAGATCAGATTATTTTAAGATGTCATATTGGGATTCTGGTGTTAATTTGCAGTGTCAACATGTCGTAGTGTGGATGGTTAGTGTTTTACTGAAACATAATGTTTTCTGTGTTTTCTTATAATTCAAACCAGCTTCATCTAGTTATTTTCAGCTTTCATAATAATGTGTATTTTTTTTTACCTTCATGCATAAATTGATGAGTATCGTTTAGTCTAACATTCGGTTTACTTCTGTTTAACAATACAAGCCTGTACAGATGGCTGCAAAATAGAACCCTCAGACACAGTTAGATTTGTACATTTGTGCTGATTTCTTGCTTAAGGGAACTCAGTTCAACATGCTGTACTGCCAGATCCATCCCTGCAGTAATTCTCTTGGCTTCAGTGGATGGCCACATGGGATTGCCTGTGCTATCTGGCTAAGATAAGAGATTCTGTACAATTCCAAAGGGATCTGCTTGACAGTATGAAAAAATGAAGTCTGAAGAGCATGCTAACTGTGTTGGGCTTTGGACCGTTCAACCGTTTTGTTCAAAGTAGGGGCCATGAGAGCCACTTTCCATTCAGAGACCATAAGAAACAATTACAACTTTGATTTATATAATGGGCAGTAGAAAATACTGTGCTCACCCCTGGGTCCTGCGTAGGTGCAGACAATAGGAGGGTCAAAGAGGTCAGCTGATTTTCTGAGGATTTAGAAATAATTTCAGAACTGAGGAAGTCATTGGGAAGTTGCTGTAATTCTGTCAGTGTGACATCAGAAATGCTGGAAGGAAGATTTTTAGAATACAGCTGTCTACAAAAAGTCTGAGAACTACAGGCAAATAAATTGTTCCTATTCATGTGAATTTCTTTGTACTCCATAAATTAAGTTGCAATGTCCATTATTCCTAAGAAAAAAAAGGATCGTAGCAAATGTCACCAATTTTTTTTCCTAATGGAAAAATGCTTAAAGATGTAGAAATCTGAGCAACTCTTGGAGCTAAAAGGAATTGACATTTCTAGAGAATACAATATTCCACAAGATTGCAACATAGGAACAGGCCAACAGTTTGTTTGGCTTTGTTTGGTATTGGCTTAAACAGGGCAGGCAAGACACACAGAACTGCAAGTCCTGAAGGTAATTTGTTTTTATGAAGTTGTGCACCTTATCTGAATATATGCAAAGTATGAAAATAATTAGTTGTGAATTTTTGATCATCCATTAAAGGCAAACTGCGACAGTGATTACATTGGAGTAAAATTACTTGTGCTCACTTGTACATTGGCTTGCTTTTCTACAGCAAACTATATTCTTTCAAAATAATCCAAAATGGTAAGCACTTTTGTGTTGCAATACAAATAAAACAGAATAATCAGCTACTAAAAGGCTATCCAGAACTAAAACATACTTCAACACTGAGAAGTGGTCATAGTTTGTAGAAAACAACTGTGCTTGTAAATAGTGTTAGCACTGTCACAGACAACTGAGAAAGAATCACCTTATAGCTTCAGCTGAATCCTCAGGGTCATGCAGTTCAGCTGGGCTGGAGCTGGCCCAAAGATGGAATGTTTCTCAACACCCTACTCTTCCTAATTGTAATGTTTCCCATTTTCTTTTGCAAGTAATACTTAATAGTGTAAATACCTCACTGGTGGTGTCACCTATGACATTTTGGCCTTTTCATTCTGCTCCCATACTTTCCTCCAGGAACTGGCCAGGATTCTTGCTGTTGATGTTTCAGTGTTATTTCTCCAGTTGCCTGTGGGAGAGTTTGTTGGGTCAGATATCCAAACCGGATCCGTGCATGTGTATCGTATTCACCTGACCTAAAAGGCCTCCCATAATCCTGCCTGCTGGGGATCATTTCCACATGAAGGCACCTACAGCTGGCCTGAAGCCCAGCTAGGTTTGAGCTGTTCCTGAGGAGAAGCAATGTGGTGTGACTGCAGCATGCTGTCTGCCTTCCTGGTTCTGGGAACACAGTGAGGAAAAACTTCAGCTGTTTTTTCACAGAGGCCAGTTTGGTTTGACAGAATTTATGATCTCTTGCTCTGTGGAAAGGTGCATGTATTGTTTCCAAGCCAGGCACAGTCTTGCAAGAGATGTTTGTACAGTCATGGGCTTCAGCTAATACCTATGCTGGAGGCAGGGTGGTTGGTTTTGCATTTGTGGCAGAGATAATCTTCAATGAAGATAATCTAATCATAGATATTTGAGAATTGGCTCAATGGGTGTTACAATCCTGCTCTCAGTTTTGATCTTACACAGGCTGTTATTTTGCTGCTGTCCAGGCACCACTATCAGCATGAGGTATTCCTGCTTCCCTGCTCCTGTTGCCTCTTCTGCCTGTGGTATGCCAGCCATTCAGCTGTGCTAGCAATTGAATGTGCTAGTGATTATCACAAACAATAATTCTTTTTAACTCCAGTCAGTTCCTTGACTTAGTGCTGACAACTTTTTAATGAACCTTAGTTAAGTAGCCCTGCAAGCAATTTTGTTGGCACAGCTGAGGGGCACAGGGGTATTGAGAAAGTTTTAAGCTTCTACTGCCATTTTTTATCATGAAACAGTAGCCACAGTTCAGCTGTATTTCTGTAATTTCACTGAATTTATTAACTATACCATTATAAATTAGGAGTAATCTCAAATAAAACAATGCTTCTCCAATCACCAAACATGTTTTGAGAAAGTGAAATAATAAAAAAAAGAAAAATAATGGTAGGTAATTGGAGTTTTGAGTGAAGGCTTTTTCTCCCTTGCAAATAAAATTAGGAATACCACCAATAAATAGAGTTGTTTGATTTCAGCAGATGAAAAAGGATTATCTTCATTTTAATACTGAACCACCACTTAGAAAACTGCAGGGTTACAGACTTACAAAACACACACTGAACTCTCTGAAAAACTCGATTGGTTCACTGAGCCATGTACCACTGTGCACTTCATGGCTTGTTGGGAATGAGAAGCAGTAGAGCCTCGGGCTTGCCAGTCATCTTTGTCATCTACTTTGGTGAAGGAAAGGCTACAAATAAAGTTGCTGCAGGGGCCCTCTGCCCCAGAGCTGGGTGTGGTGGGCCAGACATTGCAGAGAAGTAAATGTCTCTTGTCCTCTGTCACACTGCCCTGCTTGTGGGGTGGGGGAAATGTACAGGGTGGAGGGAGACTGATGATCAGGCCTTAGAAATCCCTTCTAGGAGGGATGGTTCTAACTGCAGTTTCTGTTGAGAAGGTGAGAATCCTTGTGTGCACAAAACATAATTGAAAATGTAAAGAAATCCAAACAAAGGTAATAATTGCAGAGCAGGCACTTTGACAAGGAGTAAACAGATTCCCTTTTGACAAGCAATGGAACCAATGACTGTCAATATCTTTCCTTGACAGGAAAAAAATATGTCAGAATCTTCTGCTGGAGAAATCTCCCAGCCAATCTGACTATCAAAACACTGCTGGCAACCCCAGGGAAGATCCCTGAACAACATGAAAAAATAGCACATGAAAAGACTCTGTTTCTTTTGACTTGAGAAGAACAAATTCTTTCACCAGAAAACTCTCTTTGGCTACAGCTATTGATTGACATTATTGGCATTTTCTAACTCTAGCCTTTCTTACTGCTTTCCTCCCTTTCCTCCTTAGTCTCTTGAAGCACCTCTCCTCATCTTTTCTATGTTTCTGACAACTCACTAACTCACTGTGCTGATTATCTGAATGTCCTTCTCTCTGGGCTCATCTGTGACTGCTAGTCCTAGTAGTCCTATCCTTTTTGAGATAGTTATTTACTGAATAGCAATAGAAAGTAGTTACTTCTAGTAGCAAAGAAAAACCCAGATCTTAGCATTTTAAAGTAGGATACTTTGCAGACAAGGTCGTAAAGTCTTCAGGATTCATATTTTTGTAGTGGTACTTTAGTACAGGGCCTCCATTAGTGAATATGGCTGTTCAAGAACTTCTATAATGTCAACATTGGAGTCTCTTTCCTTTCTAGTATAGTGTTCCTGATTTTTTGCTAACAAATATGGGATACCATCTCACAAACTGAAGGTGCAGTGTTCTATAAATGAACTTGGACAAACCTAGCAGAGCCTGCTTTATGTGGCTCTTCCTAAATGAAGGCTGCTCTGACAGTGTTTAGAGATTCCACAGTTCATATGAGGCTACTGTGTGCTTCTGCCAAAGGCTGTAACATAGTTTCGGGTGGAGTGCAGCTTCCCATTTCAGCGTGAAGGTGCCAGAAGTTTTCGATTTAAGCATACAGTGTACTTTCTTCAGCAAAGCAGCAATGTGCTTAGCTCAGAAGTACTTAATTCTAAAACTCACTGATAGATACCCTTTTGATAGCAGAGTTGGTAGAATGCCATTTGAGTGTTATTTGGATTTGAGGGCTTTGAGCAGCCCTAAATATCAGGAATCAATGGTTGTGATTCCTAGGAAATACAGCTGCAGCATTACATTGCTTTCAGCACAAGATTGTCTGCCATGATTAGCTATACTTAATGAAGTTGTTCTGGATGTACTGATAAACACTAACAATAAGTTCTTAGTCATTAATTAATTTTATAAATTATCTGCCTTCCTATTTACTTCAGTATGAATTTTTTGGTACTGTTTTATATATATATATATATATATATATATATATATATATATATATATATATATATGATTTCTAGTTCAGAATGGTAACCTGATTGCTAGACTAAATTATAGAAAGAAGAGCTCATATCTAATATGCATAATAATTAAAAGAGTAGACAAGAATTGTTTATGAAAGCAAAGTGTATGGAATAAGAAGCTGTCACTGAAGCATCTTAGAAGTTGTCCATATTTACATGACACTTCATGTAGATAAAGTGAATTCATGAAAATAGGTGAGAAGTTCTCTGTCCAAAAAAACTCACATAGCCAGATGGGTAGAAAGTATTTCAGATAACGGCTGCAATTGAGAAAATGAGCTCATGGTTCATGAAAGCCCAACAGCTTTGAACAAAATTTACAATCCGAGAGAAGGTAATGAAGAATCTTTGGAGAATTAAAAAAGAAAGTAACATTTAATAAGGAAAGAAAGAGTATCTGAGATAGACAGTGAGATAAATGTTTGGTGTACAATACTGAGTGTCTGGGGAAAGAAAAGGAACAACATATGCCTGGCCATTTGTGACCAGATGGTCACGTGTGGTCATCCTGAATCTGGGTACCAAAAAGGGAATAAATATGTATGGGAGACAGATCTGTGCTATGAGCTTTTTGACAAAGTGTTGTCATCTGGTTTTGTGCATGTCTGGGTGTGGAATAGTGGTTGTGAAGAGAGAGAACTCTAGAGAGAGACAATTCATACAGGATCATAGCATGAGTCAGCTTGGAAGAGCCTTCAGAATATCTTCTAGTCCAACCTCCTACTCATATGGGAATGAAGATGGTTGCAAACATTTTGATAAAGTTGTGCATATTCATGTTTGTGATACAGACTAACTGATTTTTGAAGTACTTGATTTTCTTGGGAATTTGTAAATTTCAAACTGCTCCACTCCAGTATGTGCATATAAAATAAGATACAGAATATAAAATTGTGTATATATTTTCAGTCTTACCCTGATGCTGGTATATGGGCATTCAGATTATTTTGGCTATTCTTATTCTTGAACTAAGAACTAGGTTTGAATTGCCATCATTCTTACTTTTCCTCCTAATACATTTAATGAATGTACAACTGGTTCCAGCCTTCTGAGCCAAAAGAATGGCTTTTATGCCATTTAATGGGTGTAGCAAAACACTAAGGGATGGGTAAGGTGTAAAAGAAGTGCATGAAAAAAGCACAGACATACCTTTGAGGACATACCTATGGTTCTTTGAGGAAGAACCATGAAAGCAAAATTAATGTTCTTTCTCCTCTACATGAAAATTAAATTTCCAATTGTTGTTATAGAGCTTACCAAGTACACTTAGCTATGCATTCTCCTCTTTTCAAGGTTGTGCAGCATATTGATGCTTTTATAGTCAAAAGGAGCAGCACATCAGCAGCATAACTGCAGTCTGCATGATAGGTCTTTCACTGCTAGTAAGATAGAGGATTACATTTTAAAAACTATATAATTGATTAGTCCCAGTGAATACAGTATTACAACTTAGTGATGGCATCCATAATTTAGGTCTATTAGGCTGGGTTTTTAATAGGCTTAATAATCTTCAGTGTGCTGAAAGAACAGTGTAATAGTTGAGGGCAGCAGGATTTCTGGTCATTATATTGTAGATTTTTTTAAACTGTCTATTTATCAACTAGCTTCAATGCCTGTCATATCAATTGTCTAGTGACAGCAATCAACGTTCTGGCAGAGAGATGACTGCACACAACTCAAGCATTAAACAAATTATCTGGTAATAAACTTTTCAATACCAATAATGGATATCTATGTGGTATTATTTACAAATTGAAATTTTCTAGAAAACTGAGGAAAGTTTACAGTCTCATTGGCAGCTGAATCAATGTAATTTTGCAGCACAAATGGAGATTGGAGAAAGGAAAACCTGTAGGCATCTTAGCTCAGTTGTTGGCAAAACATGGGGATGAGGAAGATTTCTGACAAGGTTGCATAGAGATTAAAAAATGCAGTTGTACAGTGAAAAATGTAGGCTGCTAATGCCACTACATCTCAGGTACTTGTGCAAGTGACAACAAAAGCTTTATTTATTTTTTTACTGGCTACAAACAGATGCTATTTTAGACTAATTTATGTAGGTAGCAAAGAAGGGGAGGAAACTGGTTGTGTTTAAAGTAAAAACAGAACAGTCCTCTCTCCATCCTCACCTGGCTGAAACATCCAAATGAAATGTAAGAATAAACAAAACTGTTTTGACAAAATTTTAGAGGGTTTTTTAGTACTACAAGAACAAATATTGATAAATTAGACATAGTAATTGAGGCAATAACTCGGAGGCTTAAACATGACAGAGAATTGGAATTTATCTAACACAAATACAAAAATGTCTGGAATGTACATTCCAAGTATGAAAGAAGGATGAGTAACTATCTCCACAGTCAGAGAAAAAAACAAGGAAAAGCTCTGTATAGAATGGAGAAGATAAATTAATGAATCAAGAAAGCTTTGATTTGGAGTCTTGGAGGTGCAGACTCAAGGTAGATTGTCCAAACCTAACTCAGGGCTAGATTTTGCAGAAGACTGAAACAAAAAGTAAAAGACTATTTAGCAATATAGGCAGTACATTGCAACTAGCACATAAAGAAAGGGGAGCCCTAAAGGTTTTGTATAATCTAGATGCATGGCCCAGCCTAATGAGTAATTTTTGCAGCTTTCAGAAGAGACAAAGATGAAGAAAGGAAAATCAAAGCCAGATGAGAGTACACACAAAGTGAAAAGAGCTGTGAGATGGAAGCTAAACTAGGAGAGCTCAACTTATTCAAGAGGGTGGGAAGCATTACTGACTATTGAAAAAAACTAGGGAATGAAATTTTATGGCTTGTGGTAGAGAGTTTGATCCACCTGTGGTATTGTGGTGGTGCTATATATCAAGCTTTGCTTTTATTTTATAAACATTTTCTATATTTGCAATTATTCTGTTAGTCTACAACAAGACACAAAGCTTTAAAATAAAGCTTGAAATTAATGAACAGTATGGAAATAAAAGATGGGATAAAATGCAGTTCAAGTTTACCAAAGATAGACTGTGAGTGTATTTTAATGACAGCAGAATTTTTATGGTGGAAATCTGTTAGATATAGTTTTTATCTCAATAAAGACAGATTATTAGGTGGAATGGGAAATGGCACAAAAAATATGAGTTAGGTAAAGAAGAGGATAAAGAGGGATGAGAATAGGTCTGTGCCGGAAAGGGGACTGTGAGACCAAAGAGGGAATTCAGTGGGGGCTCCTTAATACCAACATTTAGCCAATTTTACTTAACAAAGGCAATGACACAAAAATAAAAATGTGCTAATTAAACTTGCTGATGGCAAATACAGAGGCATTGCTCACAATGAGCCTTATCAAAAATTTCAATCCTATAAAACAGGTCATCTAAGGAAGTTGAATTTAATACTGAATAGGAGGCCATGTCCTTAGGAATTAATTACAAGATTTTCTGGTATAATAGGGGGAATCCATATAAGGCAAGCAATTGTTTGGAAATGCCCAATTATAATTAGTAATTATGGTCATTGTAAGCCACGAGTATGATTCAGCCAATTGAATGTTAAATTCAGGGCTGTAGAATATTTCCAGTAGAGACTGAGTAGTAGCATGGTGTTTTGAATACTATGTACACTTCTAGTTCAGAATATGAACTGAGAAAAGTGCAAAAAATTCAGTGGACTGAGCAATGAAGATTTTTAAATTGCTTAATGGCATTAAGGCTGAGTGGCATATGATTGCTGTCTGTGCATAGATTACATCCAGGTTAGCACCCTCACGAAGCAGAGAGCTGTTTTAAGCTGTAAAAAAATGCTGTCCCAGAAACAGATATAAACATAAATGTAATTAAGGAAGAAGTCAGGATATTTCTAAGCACTGGAACATTGTGGTTCTGGACCTGTCTCTCTACAGGAGTTGTAGGTAGAAAAGCCCAAGAAATTTCAAAATTGCATATATGAACACATTTATGCAGTAAGGTTTTCTGCAGAGATGGCTGAACTCAGTGACTGAGACCACCCCTTTCAGACATATGTCCACAAAAGGTTAGAGACTAGGGATAAATGCTAAGATCAACTTTATTTTGGGGAAAATTCTAATGAGAAGTTAGCATAGATTTTACATAAGAAATCATTAAATCCAGGGGAAATGCAAAATTGCTAAATGCAATAGAAAATGGAAAATCCTGACTGTTAGTGTAGTTTATTTATTTTAAAAATATTGACTATTTAACATACTGTTTCATAGGCTGCTTTGAAAAGTTCATTAGGAATATGACTCCTCCTCCAAATTAACATCTGATCCTATGATCCCAAGACACCAAAAAGCCTACCTCATTACAGTCACTGGAAGGTTCACCTGTGGCCACACAATGAAGCCATAAAGTCAGCTCAAAATTATGCAGTAAGTTGAATGTTTTCTGACAAAATGGCATGTAACACTTATTTTGATTTGACAATAAAAGAAGTATATCCAGTGCATTTTTCTTACAGGAGAATCTATTTCTGTGGTATTTTAAGAAGAAAGATGGCAGAACTACAGGGTTATAAAAAATACAAAAATAGGCCAAAAATAAGGGTGGATGTGGACTGGGGGTTTTTGTTTGTTTGATTTGGTTTGCATTTTTTTGAGGACAAAAATTACTCACTTCTTTTCTCTGCAAGACGAAACTGGATAAAATTGTATGGGTCAGGAAGTTCTGATTATTCTGAATTTCTTAAAATTCGCTTGTCTTCCCCCTGAGAAGGCTTGTATAAAATGCTAGCAGGCCTTTCCAGCAAACAAAATGCTGTGCTTATGTTTGCAATACACCTCCTTCCTCTCCTATGTTTTGTTCACAGGAAATGTATTGGGAACAATATCAAGACCCTCAGGTTTTTTGGAATCTATATGGAAATACAGACTCTTATTCACATTTCCATACATGAATACATAGCAGAACTAAAAACACAAGCCTGAGGTTTATGTCTAAACACCTCACAGACCTGTCTAGAGTATGATTTTGATACAGATTTTTAGTATTAATTTTGTTGCTGTTTGTGTTTTGTATAATGGAATGGAACAGTGTATACATATTTCAAACTTGCCTACAGGATCAGTCTGATCATGGCTTCAATTTGAAGTTGAAGGCCAGCACTGCCATGAAGCCTGAAAAAATCAAGTAAAAAAAAACTCCTTTAGGTTTTTAGTGTAATATCAGAATGTGTATCTGAACTGAACCAGTTATCTTTATTACATATGTCCATCACAAATATGCCTGTAATAACTGATCTACCCAGCAAGCATTTGATAGCCCAGCAAGCTTTTCGTAAGTGAAGATTTTACAGATAGGACTTGGACCAGTAAATAAACCACCAGATTTATTAAAGCATTAGAAAGATAGCCTGACAGCCTTTGTGAAAATATTAGCAATAAGGCATCAACTTCTATGTTTATTTTCTGTTTAATTTTATCTGTTGAAAGAAAAATGTTTGCACCTTTCCTATGTAAATTTAGCCCTATTTTATTAATAATTTAAACTGCTAAGATTTTATTCAGGCATTGTTTATTATATTGTAAGCAGAAGGCAGTAGAATTGCATTTTTATAATGTAGTTTTCAAAATCTCTATAGAAAATACTCTGGGAACCATATACATACTGACCTGCAAAGTAGGTCCTTTGAGCAGAAAATATAATACATTAAATGTAATAGCAGTATTATACAATATCATCACCTAGAATACTTATTGTACAAGTAATAAAATAGATAATTAAAACTCAAGAGAACATTAGTAATTTAATTTTTTTTGCTAAATAGGAGTAATTTCCCTTTAAAAATACAACAGAAGCCCTTTTGAAAGACAGATGTAAAATTATTATATCTTAGTCGCCAACCATGTTTGGTTTTGGTCTGTCAGTTTTGAGGACTGGAAGAATAACATTAGACATTTAAGAAAAATTTTTTCTTAGAAGACATCTTCTTGACCTGCCTCTCTCAAACAATAGCAAAGTGTGAGATGATGGAGAGCTCTACATCTTTTCCTCTGTGAAATGCCCCAGCCATGCCATGCCTGATGCTGGCAGCATGAATCTGGTTATTTGAGGGAGGAAGCAAGCAGGGAAGAGAGCTGGTGGAGGTCCATCCAGTCTCCAGGGAGGCCAGTCCTCTCCCTCCTGTAGTGAGCAGCAGATGTGGGAAGGGTGAAGGGCTGGGAAGTGTAACAGCAGCTTTGTAGGGAAAGAGAGCAGAGCCAATCTCCAGCTCCCCACAGCCCTGCCCTCCCCAGCCACCTACCCCTCCAGGCTGGGCATACTTAAGAGTCCCTGTCCCAGCCTGTCCTTGTCCCCAGTGTGGTGCCTGATTCCAGGGCTAGAGCTGCCCCTGGTGCTCCCAGTGCCCTGCTTCTGACTGGAGAGCTCCTGGCCTGACCTGCACAGCTCCTGGGCCCCCAGGAGCTACCAGTCCACACAGCACCCTGACAACAGAGTAGGAAGAGGAAACAAAATAGCTGTGGGGACTTCAATAGCACCACTGAAGTCCCAAACACATGATAGTCCTGCAGGAGATAATTTCTTCTGTGCTGTTCTCCTGGCAAGGGCAGCCATGGGATAGTGCTGAGGTTACAGCCCAGCAGCCACACGCTGCACCTGGGAGAGCTGAAAACAGAGTTCTTGTGTTTCTGCATGCTGCGTAGGTGTCAATAAAAAATTAGCCCTTGGTAAAATTACTGAGTAGAACACAATAAATCTGAGTAGTGCTGGCATAGACCAAAGGGTTTTTAGTGAAAGAAACCTGAGGAAGGACTGGGAAAATGTAGAGTAAGGCTGGAAACTTGGCACACTGTCAGAACAGGAACCTGTGCTGTTGGAAATCCTGTTGTGCTCCACAGCTCCCACCGCAGGGAGGTACAGCTATATCCCCCTTCTTTTCCATTCACTCAGTTCCTCTCACTCCTGGAACATGCTAAATGCATCGTGTGAAAGTCATTCTCCTCATGATACAAGTGCATCATCACATGATGCTGGCAGCACTCAGTACATCAGTGAGGTTTGAAAAGGCTGATGGAGCAAAAACCTGCAGTCTGATACATTAGGGTTGTTCAGGGGAGCCAAAGATGGCACAAGTGAATGCATCCAACTGTCCCTCTGGATCTGTGGCCGGAACGGAAATCTGAATTACTTCTTCACATGACACCCATTTCACAAGTGTCAGATTCACAAATATCCACTACAATGTCATTGCAATAAGGAAAGTGCTATGGACCTCATGAGAGGGCTATTTTTTTTTTTGGTCTCTAAATATAATTTTATCAAAACATACAAAATAACTCAAATCCTAAATCTACTCTAAACAATCACTCTCACATCTGTTTAGGCAGTTCAGTACATTACTCACTGTAAAGCTTTTCAAAGAAGAAAATCCTTATTGAAGAAAAATCCTTAAAATCGATTCATTTAAAAAAATAATGATACAAGATTTTAATATGTTAAATAGGTAGAAACAATTTAAAAAGCAGACCAGGGTGTTCTTAAGGGACTTGTTAGTTCCTCTAGCTGGTTAGTTTGTTCCTTCTCATTTACAAGGAACTCATGTTATATGCAGCTACTGTGGTTTTGTCAGTAATGTAAAAGGCTTGATGGTTTGCTTTTATTAGGATAGAACTGAAGAAACTGCTGAGTATTTCTTTACTCTAGACATCTAGAGGTCTTTTGGACAAGCTTTTTAGTAAATCCAAAGGAAAAAATGTGGATCAACTGCATTGAGGTAACCAATTTATTTAATGCACTGGATACATTGCAGAAAACTACATTTCATCAGCATGGGCACTGTTCACTCAATAGTGCAATAAAATGTCAAAGCGGGAGATTTAACTACAGATTTAAATTCTATGAATGTTAAATAGTAACTACTTGTGCAATAATCTGAAAGCAACATTCACAGGTTCAAGTTCATTTGCCATAATGGAAGATACTCCTTTCAATTTTGTGGTAGTGTTAAATATGTTTCTTTGGTTGGGGTTTTTCTTTGTCACAGTAACAGATATATGGCAACAATAACACTATTTGTTACTGTATCCTTCTCTTTAGCCATAATTTGGTGTAACTTTCAGGGACATGGCTTAAATCTGTGTTGAGAATTTTTATAAACTCTCTTTGGTCATTTGCTTTACTCTCAAAAAGCACATTTCCTGTATTCTCTTTGTTGAGAAGCCATTAGCTGCCATCACAGTGAGCAGCTCAGAGACAATGTGAAAAATGACATTCAGCAAATAAACTGAATGCTTTTTTATTAAATCTATTTAATTTATCTTGCACTTGAACATCAAAAGTTTGAAAGGGCTTTGAGTCTCACTCATAAGAGGGAAATAATTACTCTTCTCTAGATAGGTGGTAGTTTTCCCATTGCAGAAATATGCAGAATAAACATATTTACAGATTTCAGGAACTATCCAAATATGCTTATAACAAATGTTTCCATGTACAGGAGAGTTCTGATTCAACTTTCTCAGCAGGTCAATCTCCCAGTGTGAACTGCATGCACACTGGAATTTCACTCCCACTCGAAATCCTGCTCTGAGTTCCAACCTGTTTTCATCTGATTTGCAGTAATGTAATAACCTGAAGTCCTCTTTTAAATTTAGTTGATACTGATCACGAGTTCTAAAACTACCTGGAGAAATTATGTCAGGCAGACAGAAAGACAGCTGCAGGTTACAAAATTACACATTTTCTGTTCTCAGAAAAGCGCTACAAAAATGCATGTGGTAAGGTAATTATTTTTAAATTCTCTCTTCATAACTGGTAAGGTGCTTCTTTCAGATTTCATCCCTATCTTCTGTATCAGTTCTAGGTAGATGCATATTTCTATATATTACATACTACATTTTCTACATTCTAATGTTTTACTACAAAACTTCATAGATGATAACATACCTGAACAAAAACTTGGCTCCACATCAGTAGGTGAGTGTACACTTAAAGCCAAACTTTCCAAGCTGGCAATCAGACTCCACTCATTTGATGACTTCCAGACTATCAGTGTCCACGACCACAGTTTTGTTCTGAATCCTCTTCTCTCTGTACTTTCATATTTATCTCCTGTTGATGAATAGCATTTTATGGAAGTAATAATAAACTAAAGGTAAGAAACAAGGAATAAGAAATTGTTTTAGAGTTTTCTAAAGGATGAAGTCATCAACATCTAAAAAAAGGCTACAAATGCAGCGACTGGAGAGTTGACAAAGTGTGCAGATGGTGCAAAGGTATTCACAGCCATCAACTGGAAATCTGACTGAGAAAGGTCACTGAAGTATTTAAAAAGTGAAGTATAAAATGACCAAGAAATAAGTTTGGCAAATGTGAAGCAGTGTGTATAGAGAAGCTAATCCTACCACCTACACACAGGAATTTACCTGTTATCTTTTGCCAATCACAAATGGTCTCTTGACAGGAGAAGACAAAGGCCAAACAGAATGATCAGAAAGGCATTGGAAAAGGAGCACAAAATAAAGCAGTAATCATAATTCCATATAATCTCTAAACTCATTGTACACCTTAATCATTATATCAAATTCTGGTCATGCATTAGTATTAGCGCAAGAGTTAGGAAAACTAAAGAAATTCAACAAGGAGACTATCATTGAGTGGTTTTAGCATACAGAGAAAAAAGGCAAACTTTTCAGTCCAGGAAGAAGAATACTGAACTATATTAACAGGGTATAAAATTTTGCAAAAAAAAAGTGAATAGGGTGCTTTTTTTTTTCCTCACAATGCAAGAATCAGGCATTGGCTAGAGGAAACAATAAAAAAAAAGGAAATACTGTTTCAGACAATATAATAATTGAGCAGCGGAACATCCTGTCCAAGAAAGCACATAAAAAAATTATTTTTCCATTTCCCTCGTAGTGGGCAGGCCCATGGATGCTACCGGACACCCCGGGTGACTCCCCGGTCAGGAGGCTGAGGACGGCCCGGCTGCAGGACGGTGTTTGTTTGCTCCCCGTGCCCTCGGGGACGGTGCTGAGGAGGCTGCCGGGGTACACGGGTCTCCAGGCATACATTGATTACCAACAGAAAGGCCCCCTGGCCTCTCGCAGCATCATCTTTTACACAACGAGCATTCCACTCTCTGGAGACGTCGCTCGGGTGTTCGTCCCGGGGAGCTTCGTGAGGGATGAGGGTGGTGGGAAGGAAGGGCTGGCTATGGAAACTGCATCCCGGCCTCTTCCCGGAGCAGTTCCCTGCTCCAGCCCGCAGCGCGGCGGCGAAGGGCGCACGATAGGCGGAAGCCCACAGAACGCCGCCGCCCGCCAGCAACGACCCCAGCGCCGGGCCGCCCCCCCCCCCCCCCCCCCCCCCAGCCGCCATCTTGGCACCGGGCGGAAGAACTACCGGTCCCGGCGCGCCCGGCGCCATCTTGCCGCCGGCGGCTCAGGGTGGGGGGCGGTGTCGGCGGCCGAGACATGGCGCTGTTCCCGGCCTTCGCCGGGGCCGCCCAGCCCGGGGAGCCCCCCGCCGGCAGCTCCGAGGGCTCCACCAGAGGTAAAGTCCTGGGGGAACCGTCCTTCCCTCAACAGCTCTCCAGCGGCACGCCCCGCCGCCCCGCTCCGGCCGCGCTTCGCCCCGCCGTGGAGGGGCGGTGGGGGCGGTGCTGCCGCCGGGCTCGGGCCCACCGGGCCGTAACCAGCGCGGCGCGGGGGCTTTTGATTTGTTGTTGGTTTAATTTTTTTTTTCTTTTTTCCCCCCCTCCGCTAGCTTTGGATATCTTGAAAAGTGTTTTTTAATTTCTTGCTTATTAAGCCAAATCATAGTTGTAAAGGACTTTTTTGGAAGGTTGCAAGTGAGATGATTCGTTGTATCACGTTAACTGTTGTAGTTGATGTCTAGCGAGTAATACTTTTAATAAAATAAATAACAAAATTAAAGTAAATGACACTTTCTGGTGTAATGCCAAGTGGTGAAAGAGGTACTACGTTTATTAATTCTACTGAACAGGGTTTGAACTGACCCTTCCTTTTGCTTACCAGGTTCTACCACCCTTAAATCTGCCCATCCTCTAGACACCACAGCAAAGGGAAACCAAAGAATCATTTACCTAGGCTAAACTTCTTGTATGTTTGGTCCAGTCGGTATGGTGGGTTAGCTTCTTGTTCTGACCAGCTCTGCATTACCTCTGATGGCATAACAGTGGTTGGTACTCACTCTGCTCAGATCTCTGCCAGTACAGAGATGTTCTAGCTGCATTTCTGATAATGACACTTGGTGTAGGGAGTAGTTGACATAATAAGATCCCAAACTACAGCTTCTAGGAATAGTGGAGCTGCTATGTCAGGCAGAGATACAATATAATTATTTACTAATAAGACTGGTTATATTTTAAAACTTTAGGAATTTAGCCTTTAAGTTTGTTACGGTAGGCTATGTCACTTCAGCCCACCTTTCTGGAAGATCAGATAATACAGAAAAAGATGTAAGACTGATTTTTGGATCCAGATTTTGGTTGTTAGCACTGTTTATGACTTAAATTTTGGTATACTGGAAGCTTTTTGTGTGCAAATTATTGACAGAGCTGCTGCATAATTTGTTTGGTTTATGTTTTATTAAATATTGTACTTTGTTGTTGACAACGACATTTTAATGTGAGTTGTAAAAATTAAATATTTACTCAGACCCACGTTTATGGTGGTATATATCAAATTTCACACATTCAGCTTGTGAGAACTTGAGAACTTGACAGGCATCTATCTCTCTGATAGATGGTTCTCTGCTCAGACCTGATATGAAGCCAAAATGCATTATAGTACAGAGATCCCAGAGTATTTTGATTTTAATGTTATGTAAAACTAAGGTGCCTTTAGCAGACATTTAGGACTGCTTCATAGCGTTATTGTAAAAGTTGAAGTATATATGTTGGTCATGTTTCATGCAGCCAACCACTCTGCCTCATACTTTTAAAAACCTTCCTAAATAATTTCTTAAGTGAAAGTGCTGTCTGAAACAGAAGTGGTGTTTACACTTCCTGTGCTGCTCAATTGCTGAGTTGCATCAGCCTTTAGAGCACTGCAATTTTCTATATGCTTTGTTACAATTATGTTGTCAAGCTTAATTAGCGTTTGGTGGAAGATAAATTAGAAATTTATCTGTAGTCATGAAGAGAGCAGTGGTAATAAGTAACCCTGCTGACATTAGTAAGCATAATGCACAGCATAATTTGCAGTCTGTACTATGCTATAGGTCAGGCAATACAGTGAATTTTGCTGAAGGCAGGTTTTCAAGGTCCTGAGAGGCAACAAAAGGCTTTGTGTAACTCTTAAAAATTGTTTCTGTAGACATGCACTGTAAATTTCTAATTTTTCTTTTCACTTGAGAGGGTATAAAGAGAATGACATTGGATTGCTGCTGCTGTTGTGCTCATAAACATGTAACAAATACATGCATATTATGGAAAAATAGGTCTTTTATATCTGCTCTGCAAAAATGTTAACTTCTTAGACCGTCCACAAGAAAAAAGCCTAACAAATGAAGAGACAGTTTATAGTTTGGAATGCATTGTGATGTTTGAAATGCTTGTATCCAGCTAACTGATTCAGCTGAGGTTATTTACAAGTGGTTTGAACTTGCATGTTGCATAATGGCAAAAATTGCTCATTTCTTTCCGGGTAACGGGTCAGTTTGATTAAATTCTTCAGAAAATACTGTACTTGGAGAATTCTGAATTCCCTGTTGTAGCCACAGAGGCGTACTGACTGTGCTACAGGGCTTGATTCTCACAGAGTGATTCTTCAATGCATTAAAGATGCAATTTGATCTTATCTGCTCAGTTAGAACCAAGTTACAGACACAGGCTGGGAAATGGTGCATGGTGATATTCTGCAGCATAGTGATTGGGCTGGTCATGGGAAGTATGTTTTGGTCTTGACAGTCCCATGAATTGTGGATTCTCCCATGCACAGAGATGGAGGTTCAAGAGCCAGGAAGGTGATCACTCCTCATGGGGCCTTTCATAATGGGGGTGGACTCCTGAGAAACACAGACTGTAGCTTTGCTTTATTTTATGTATTTCTTGATGTGTTTAACTTAGGTTAACAAGCTGTTTTGCAGCCTACTCTGCTTTAAATCCTTTTGTGGATGACAGCTCAGGGGCATTAGACAGAAGAAAGCTTTTTGTACCAAAATTCTGTTTCTGAAAGAAATACTTTAGAAGGAGGAGAGGTATATGTCTTGACAGACAATGAGTTCTGGCTGTTTAAAGGAGTAGAGGTCAGTGTAGTCTTGAGCACAAAGACAAGAGTGTAACAGGAAGAGGCAAAAGTGATTGCAAAGAGCATGGAGGAGAGGCAGGGAGACCAAATTTATTCCTTATGATATCTTTGTCTGTGTGGCACTGGAGGGGCTGCTGATAAGTTCTGTATACAAAATAACTTTTGTTGTTTACTAGCTAAGAAATTTCACATGCTTAAAAGAATTCTAGAAATGAAAACTCTGTGAAAATTCTTATAAAACTTTTAATATCAGTAAAATTGTGACAAAAAATTTCCCTTCCACATCCTGTCAGTGGACTGAAATGCAGAGGTAGAGATGCTTAATACTGACTAGTGTATCCAAATTAGCATCAAATAGCTTTCTTTCATACTGCTGAAAGGTCTACTGATATTTCAGTGGTTAGAGAACTGAGAATCCAGTGGCATGTTTTGGCCATATATAAAACACTTGAGTATTCTTATCAGTAATGGATGTGCCTATCAATAAAATTATGTTAAGAATATTTTCTACAGTAAGTAAAGTACACTCTTGTTAGTTTGTATAAGCTCTATCATATTTATTAACTATACCTTTTGTTTAATTATGCCTTTCTGTATTTTTTAAATTTCATTTTTTAAATATGTAGCTATTTCTATGATATATATAAAAATTAATGCATAATTGATATATAGTAGTAAATATATTATGATACAGTAGATTATCATATATATAACAAATTTATATAGTATATAAATATATAAAGTTAGAACTTTTAAATCATAAAAATAAATGTTGGATAGATTCTTTTTTATGTATAGAGCTGTGTATCAAACATGGAATCTGCTTTCAGTATGAGCTGAATGGAAATTTCATGGAGTGCTTTCCAGTATGCTCAGTTATTGCACATGACTTGGTGACATTTACTGTGAATTTAACTGTCTGCTGACTAGATTAACCCCCAACTTTAAAAAGCATAGCAAGCTGATTTGTATTGATCTCACACTTTTCTTTACCTACAGATTTAGACTGGCTTAGTAACCCAAGCTTCTCTGCAGAAGATGCACTATTACTGCACCAGCGCACTACAGAAGTTGCCAATCTCATTCCTGAGAAATCACCATTAATAAGGTAGAGTGTACTTCAATGTCTTTTGAAATAGCCTTTCTTTTTCTTTTGTCCTGCTCATCTTTTGTTACATGAGACCAAATTCAGAAGCTAAAAGCTGCTCTTCATTGTACTGTTCAGTATTTAAAAATGCCTTAGCTGAGTCATGTGTAAAAGAATGAATAATACTTCCATGCCTTTTAACTTCAAATAATGAGAAATTGTATGTATGCAGTTACATTCCCATTTTCTTTTTCTCAGAGCTGCATTTAATGATTGTTATTTTGGAATGGAGAGGGAACTGAGCAGTCATGATTCTTCATTAGCTTTTGAATGTCTAAAGTGACCCTTGAAATAATGTAAAGATTAAACATCATCTTTATGATTTCTCTGTGGAAACCAGAGAAATCAGCTGTTTCACAGTTGAGTTTTTTACTTTTGCAAAACAGTTGCTGATGTCAACTAATTAAATATTAAATGTATCAAGCTGAGTGTGGCTGTAGAACACACTGGTCAACTGAAGTGGCTGATGATATCCTTTTGCAGAAATGAGCTTTAAGCAGCCATGTCTGCTGCAGGACTGGTTTTGATATGTTCATTGGACTGGTTGCTATACTTGGCTTATCTACACCATAACTAGCAGTCAGTAGTGAATGCAGTCAGGTTGTAGTCGTCAAGTTCAAAACCTTAGTCACTTTTAATTTGATACAAGCTCCTGTGTGTATGATGATTGTTGGTGCTCATGATAGAGAATGTCTTTATTATACCAAACACAGCTGAGTACACCTTTTTCTGTACTTAGTTCTTCATTTACATGCAATGTTTGTTTGAAATGCAATTAATGTTTTATTTATCAGTCATATATTCTGCTGTGTTTCTTCAAATCTTTTTAGGACTTTAATGTTGTAAAGCTCAGGATTTTGCAAGTTACCATCAGATAGAATGACATAATAAACCCACCATATTAATTTCATCTTTGAAAAGGACTTTGGCAAAAAATAGTGTGCAGGAAAATGTTTGGGTGTTTGTTGTTTGGGATTTCTTTTGTCTATTACTTGGGTACTTGATTTAATAAAAACTTATTGGTTTTATCTCAATTCAATACAAAACTAATTGCTCCAACTTAGTTAGTGGTATTGAGCAAACCTAGTTGAGGTTTGCTTAAAAGCGTGCGTGTTTGTTTTAAAGATCTGCTGATCGTTCTTCTTTGGTTTCTTTTTTCTTAGTATCCTTAAAAGAATTGTGTCAAGGCTGTTGCTTGAGATGCCTTGTTTCTGAAATAGAATCTTTTACTGACATATTAGGAATACTGAGAGTTGTCACTCCTTTCTTTTGTTGAAAGATTGCAGAAAAAGGGAGTTTTAAAAGAGCTGGAGCTTTAATTAAAGGTTAGAGAAGGCCTTAATTATTCATTTGATTATTAAGTGTGAGAGTTTTTGTGGTATATACAGTAATATCCATGTGTTTTGCCAAAACTATGTGTCCTTTGTGTGATTTCTCAATAACTCGGTTGTCTGTTGTACATAGTGTTACTTATTACATTATACTCCATTATATAACATTAGTTCAGTAGTCATCAAAAATTGTTTCTTGATTGGTAGATTTAATTATTTTAATCTGGAAATGATTTTTGAAGTGTGGTTTTGATACTTCTTATGTAAGTCATAAAAAACAGGGAAAAAAATCAGACTTTTGTCTTTTGCAGGTCACAATGAGAGGTTTCTCAGTCATTTAGCTTGACCTAAGATGTTCAGCAAAGTTAGGAAATTTTACCATCTCAGTCATCTCCTTTAATTTGGCAATGCTAACAGACAGATATTTGTACAGATCAAACATCAAAATGCCTTGACATTTAAAACATTAAGACTGTTTTTCAGTAATTCCAGCAGCTGAAAAATATAGTTGTGATTTAATGTAGATGCTTTTGTTGTGTATGTTAGTACTACCTTCTCAAAAAATACAGGGAGACTAAAGGTAAAGATAAAAATATTCTGAACTTTCTTACAGTGGTATTCCTTAACAGTTCTACTGCTTAGCTATATATATACACGTGTCTGTAAATGTATATACTTTTTTCCAAGCAGGACTTCTTCAAGATCTGAGTTGTCAGAGGAGAGTGATACAGATGAGAGTCTGAAACAGACAAGTAAGAAAAGGAAAAAGAAAAAGCATCACCACAGTAAGAAGACAAAAAAGAAAACCAAAGGAGATTCCAGTAGCAGTGAATCAGATGTGGACACTAAGCACATCAAGGACAAAGGAAGTGGCAAAAGTAGTGGAAAGGAAGCAGCAGCAAAGTATGTATATATTAACACTATGAATATGTAAATTCGTTGTGTTCTTATGCTTGTCTCTTCAACTGAAATTTTTACCACTGATTGATCATCTTTTTCTAAGCTTTGTATGACTAAACCTGCATTCAAAGCAAGGGAAACAGATTTAGAACCACTTGTTTAATCATATAAAAAAATTGTGACTAAAATATTCAGTGAAGTGCTGTTGTACAGGGCACAGCATGGTATGGTGGTTATGAAATAAAGTTTTAAAGTCATGTAGAGACTTATGTTCAGTTTTTTTAAGTGTCTTGTTTCCTTTCACAGACCTTTTGTGAGGGTTTGGAGAGCAATTTCATTAAACATTCTTAATTAGTGCAAAAATCTTAATATGTGGCTGAGTTTACCTTGTAATGTAACATCCTCCTCACAGAGTTAACATTTCCTTTTTTTTCTTTTAAGACATAATTTCTTGTATGATTTAATATTTCTTTTATATCCATATATTTTGCTTCATACTTTTTGCTTGTAATATTTCTATATTAGTATTTGAGCAATTGAAATTGTTTTGTTAAATCTTCTTCATTAATGCCAGGAGCTCTAAAGTACTGTGTTATTAGTGGAGATGTCATTTTTTATGGAACAAGAAAATAGGCATATAGTGACTATCATGATCTCTGAGCAGCAAAAGAGTTTCTGTGAATGCAGCAAGTATCCAGGTTTGGCATACCTAGCTGTTCTTTCCTCAGGCTGTTGGGTTTTGAGCATTTCAAGGTGGCCCCTATCCAGGCTGTGAGTCACCTTCTCCTGCTTCTCACCAGGTTTGCTAGTTTGAGCAGCCATTTGGCCTCTCTCTGATTCCCTGGTTCCTATGTTGTCTTTGGCATCAGCAGCTCAGGCTCTAATTCACCACACTGCAGTTGTGGATAGAGTGAGGATCTGGTGACATTAAGGAATTGTTACGATTGATGTAGTCTGGGTAGTCTTTGAATTTTCCCCAATTTACTACTTCTCTCAAGGGTCTTTAATTGGATCTGAAAGTGCAGGTTTGTGGAATGTGTCTATGCCAAGGTAACATTGTTTCCCTGTGGAAGAGTGACAGAGGTGTGCAGATACTGTCTGATACCTCTAGCCCACACGTGGTTCATCCTTTATGAGAGCTTTTATTGGCTTGTGGTGGCTAAGGCCTCCATGACTGTGAAGAAAGACAGTAAAAATTACTTGGGTGCTAAACCCATTCTGCTCAGTCCCATCACTCATTGTGCTGGACGAGTTCCTGAGTGTGGTTCATAAGCTGATTGCTAGGTTGGGCCAGCCAGCCAGTGCTTTGCCCCAGTGAAAGTGTTGAAGTTCTTTCATGGTGTCTTTTTATACTACTTTCCATAAATTGTTGATGCTGAGAGAATATTGAATTTTCAAAAGACTAGTTTTGAAACCTGAACCACAAAATTGCTTTGAATGTGAAAAGTGTTGTGAAAATTTAGAAAACTTTTCAAGACTCTAAAACTCACATATTTGTACTGTGAATTCAGATTGGAAATTTGTAGTTATCTACAGTTCAGAGGCAGGTGGCAATTTCCACTTAAGTTCATTTGTAATACTGTAATCCATAAACCACTTTGATACACCCTGTTTTATCAAATGCATGGGTTTAATTACAGCTAGTCAAACATCCTACAGATTATCTTATTTTTCTTGATTGTAACATCTTACCAAGTCAAAAGTAAATTTTGAAGGTAGTAATATGTGGCTTCTGGATTACAGTGTGCCAAGCAATTGATTGGATTGATTGGTTAAATCTGGTTATTACCTTTCATAATCACAAGTTCAGTTTTTGGAAGTGCAAGGGCTTTTGGTGTTTTGATTTGATGGTTCTATTAGTGTATTTCTAATTGTTTTTTTTCTAAGTGTGGGACTGACTTTGCAAGAGTGGATCACATACAGTGACTTTGAGTAAGTTAAATTTTTCCAAACTACAGAAATGTAATGTTTCTTGGGTTATGTAAATGCTGAATATGTGTACAAATGCTTAGAATATATCCTCCTTCTCCTTGTCTGCAGTCTAGGTAAGAAAGCATCCAGTGTTACCAGCAGTCGCTCTATTTGGCTTGATGATATCCAGGCCCCCAGAGCAGACACCTTCCGGATAGACAAGAAACCAGACCCTGCAAACTGGGCCTACAAATCCTTGTATCGTGGGGACATTGCAAGGTACGGAACCTTGTTCACTATTGGTATCCAAAATGTCAGAGTCACTGGAGTCTGTCTGCAGTGTTTTTACACAGAAGATGAGAAAAGGGAACTGAGTATCTTATTTCAAAGTTCGACTTGGTATTGGGCCAGCTTTGGTGGCAAATGATATCCCTAGGGGGTCTGTACTGGGAGAAGTGGCATCTAATGTGTTCTTTCTTCATCAGTGACATAGGCAGCAGGATCAAGGGCATAGTCAGTAAGCTTGACAACACTAAGCTGAGTAGTGCAGTTAACACTCCTGAAGGATGGGATGACCTCCAGAGGGACCTGGGCAAGCTCAGCAAGGGGGCTCATGAGATTTAACAAGTGCAAGGTGCTGCACCTGGGTCAGGGCAAACCTGGGTATCAACACAGGCTGGGGGATGAACAGATCAGAGCAGCCCTGCCAAGAAGGACTTGGGGGTGCTGGTGGATGACAGCAAGTGGGTGATGAGCTGGAAATACATGCTGGCAGCCCAAAAAGCCAGTTGTGTCCTGGGCTGTGTCCAAAGCAGTGTGGGCAGCAGGGAGAGGGAGGGGATTCTGCTGCTTAACTCTGCCCTGGTGAGACACCACCTGAAGTGCTGCATCCAGCTCTGGAATCCCCAGCACAGGAAGGACATCAACCTTTTGGAATGAGTCCAGAGAAGGGCCACCAGGTTGATTACAGAGAGCTGGAACACCTTTCCTGTGAATAAAGGCTGAGGGATTTTGAAAAGAGAAGGCTCCACCCAGTACTTGAAGGTAGCCTACAAGAAAGATGAAGAGTGACAGGACACAGGGAAATGGTTTTACACTGGAAAGAATGTTTGATTGAATATTAGGAATAAATTCTTTACTGTGAGGGTGGTGAGGCATTGGATTAGGCTGCTCAGAGAGTGGATGCCCCATTCCTGGAAGTGTTCAAGGCCAGGTTGGAAGGAGCTTTAGGCAGCCTAATCTAGAGGGAGGTGCCTCTGACCATGGGGTTGGAATAAGATCATCTGTAAGGCCCCTTGCAGCCCAAACAGTTTTATAATTCTTGGATATATTCTTGGTTTTAAAAGGCAAAAGATGGCGTGAAGTAGTGGATATAATGTGCATGATTTTCATTGATTTTAAAAACATTCACTGTGTAGCAAACTGCAGGGCCATCTGGAGGTGCCAGCATGGGAAATATTCAAAGTTATATTTTTGAGGTCAGAAATCCCAGGTTGTGTTATAAATCGCCTTTGGCCAAGTGCTCTTTTTGGTCTCTGTTGTTCTGTGTCTGAAAGGGAAGTGAAGTTATTGATTATTTCATAATAGATTTGTCAAGATGTTTACTTACTTGAGTAGTTTGATACCCTTGTTAAAAAAAAAAAAAGCTACAGGTATTTTCTTAGCAAACAGATTTCACCCAGACATTGTACTAAAATGTGTCTGTCCTATGTAATGCTGCATTTCAAGTTAGTATAGATGAAATTGCACATTCAATATCCTTAGTGAGTTACTGGTACTGTCATGACCCTTCAGAACATTTCCTTGCATTAATACAGAAGCCCACCAAAAGGATCTTACCGTTGGCTCGTACATTATCTATGTACACTTTTTGACTTTCTCAGGAAAATTGTTTATAATTATTGTATATACAATACAATAATACTGTATATAATTATTTGTAGAGGAGGGAGAATTTATGGGTTATATTTTTGTAGCATTTTATGCCTTTGCAATAAAATTTTCTGATTGCAATTTGTTTCAGTTTTCTATCACCTTTGGATTATCAGCTATTTTCTGAGATGAAACGTATTACTATAGCATTGCGTGTCACTATATCTGAAATCACATTCTTGGTAATATTTGAAGATGATCTTTTCCTGTCTTAATCCATTATTGTGGCCTTTATGAACATGGCCTCTCTTTTTCTCTTCACACACTTCTCCACCTTTTGGCATATAAAGTGGACACAGGCTTAGGGATGCAGAAGGAAATTACTGGACTGAACAACTGGTGTCTCATTTTCAGTTTAAAATAATCTAATCTAAGTAACCTTTAATAATGTTTGTTATTCTTTCTCCAGGTTTGTCTACATGGCTTTAAATGATAGAAAGGAAAAAGGGATTTTCTTCTGCTTGAGTATGACATATATTGTTGAACTCAGAGGAAGCTCAGTATCATAGTAAAAGTGTGATGGCACTGAAAGAATTTATAAGTTGAAGTCTTAAATAAGCGGAAAGTTACCAGGTTCTTAAAGTTTTAAAGGTCTATGCATACATTATTTGGGTTAATTTGAATGAAAGTATTTCTTTCAAAAAGGAGTTATCTTTTCTAATGTGTATTTTAGAAGATGTTTAATTGTATTTTCTCTTCCAAGGTATAAAAGGAAAGGAGAGTCCTGTCTTGGCATAGATGCAAAGAAGCACTGTATAACTTGGGATAGTTCTGCATCAAAAAGGAAGCAAGCACAGAGTCGACCTGAGCGCTACTTTACAAAGAACAATGTGAAGATGCTGAGCACAGATGGGATTCTTGTTTGTAATAAAAATTCTCCATCTGATCCAGCTGCTTTTATACCAGTTTCCCACGTGGAAACTGATGATTCTTCTGACACAACAGAAGTAAATCCCCTTGGGATTTATGATGCATCAACCACAGTGTGGCTACAAGGAAAAGGGTGCAAGAGTGCAGACAGTGAGTCTGTAAATACTCAGCAAACAATTCAAGAGCCTGGGATAAAACTGAACTCCATTTTAATGACAAAAGTGGAAGAATATAACAAGAAAGTCAGAGAAAACCCAAGAGATATTAATGCTTGGATGGAATTTATTTCCTTTCAGGTATGTATTCTAACAGACATTGTTGCTTATTATAAGTAATAAATACATGAATATTATATTGTAATTTCATTTGTTCAGAACTGTGTATCTTTTGTTGGTGAAGCTGTTAACTCATTTTCACAAATACCAGCATTCTTGTGATTCTAGTGATCGTTCTTCCTAAGGTTGTAATGATGTTTCTTTTTGTTTTAGGATGAGTTAATGAGAGGACCTGGCCCTTATGCCAGTACGGGAGAGCAGGAATCAAGGAGAAAATCACTCAAGTTAATCTTGGAAAAGAAACTGGCCATTTTAGAGAGGGCAATTGAAAGCAATCCAAGTAATGTTGATCTAAAACTTGCCAGGCTGAAGCTTTGCACAGAATTCTGGGAACCACCAGCTTTGATCAAGGAATGGCAGAAGCTAATTTTTTTACATCCCAATAATCCAGAGATGTGGAAGAAATACCTTCTGTTCTGTCAAAGTCAGTTCACTACTTTTTCCGTCTCAAAGATCAACAGTCTCTATGGAAAATGTTTGACAACACTGGCAGCTGTACAGGATGGCAGCATGGTATCCCATCCTCTGCTGCCTGGCACAGAAGAAGCTATGCTGGGTAAGGTTCTTTCTGCACATTATGGTTAGATTGGTCTTCATGGGAGCTAATTGCATTAAGAACAGATTTTCCTATGTATTGCCTGAAGCTTTTCTTCTCTTCAAAATGCCTGGCATCCTGGTTTCTTAGCTGAGAATTAAAGCAGATATTCCAACCAAATATGGATATAGCAGATCCTTCTCTTCCCCAGGAGAGTTTATGATACAACATCTATTAAAGTCTAATGTGCTGAGTGGTTTATAATACAATGTCAAGACTGGAGAATCACAGCCAACAGTCAGGAGATGTGCTTTTACAAAAGGGAGACTTGTGAAAAAAGTAATTATCTCTTGTTCTGAAGTTTTACAACTGATTACTTTAATTCAGAAAATAGAAGGAACATTACAAGTCTGATGTGAAATTTTGTTGAGAATCCCAGTCTGTAGATGGCAAATGCTAAGCTGTAATATCATGTGATCATGCCTTTTGTATTTCTTCTGTGGATACATCTACCACTTTCTAATTATTATATAATTATCCCTGGAAGGAAAATAAGTCAAATAGTTAGAATGCTGGAATGGATTCAGGAAAGAAACGAGTTCATGCTTAGTTCTGGCATGGTTTTTAAATTTATTTGGGGCTAAATGACTTAACCTATCCCTTTCAACTTTACTTCACTGCCTTGGCATGTCATTGTGATTATTAATCTGTGAATACATTGAGGTGGGGGAAATATCAGTGTCACCGTGAATATTTTTTACTTTTTTTTTTTTAGTTTTAACATTTATTTTCAATCTAAATGGAGGAATCAAGTTTTTTCATGTGCATCATAGTCTAAGAAACCTCTTTCTTTTTTCAGTCCTGTAATTCCTGTTGGAGCAATGACAGTATGCAATATCCAGTCTGGACTTACAGATTGAGATGCTGGGTTACCAAATTAGTTTCAGGTGTTCAGGTCTCATACTGTCTTTTGCTAATTCATCTTGGATCAACCACTGGAAAAAGTGCTGCAAAGAAAAATGCTCAACTGACCAGTGGATATTGTACAGCCAGATTGCTTCCAATTGTTTCTGCTGTCTCTGATTTCCAATATTTCAGTCACTTCGTACACTAACCACAGTGAATGATTCTCAGGACAAAGGTTTTAATCTGAATCTATTTTTGGAAACAAGAAGATTTTTCTTTCATTTTGTTTTCCTGCACGTATTTGAACATATGTGACTCATGAAATACAAACTCATGAAACAGTTTATCAACTGCTATGAATTTTTTTTTTAATAGAGTTCCTTTAACAAGTTAACTAATATGAGATTGATCTTTTTCTAAATAGTTTTTTGCTGGCAATATCCATAGATAGCTTCAAATTAAAGTGAACTCAAATTTATTGAATGGAACAGAAACACAAGTAACTTCTTGTTGTTCTGTCTTAAGCCTATAGTGATTTTTTTATGAACACTCTCAAGTATTTTTTTCCTCTTTAGAATTCAAATGATGGGATTAGAGAAATTTCCACTGGGAGGCTTCTTGATCTGAGATTTCTTTATTAGTAAGTCAACTACGTAATTATTGGGATGAGTTTTAATTGACAGTGTACTTATTAGGAAGGTTACCAAATTGTTCATTAAGATAAATATAGAGAGTATTTCACAAACTAATTATGAGGTGAGTAGCACTGTAGATGTACATTAGGCTTATATCTTCAACCTTTGACCTTTGCTAAGGACAAAGTGTAAGCGCTCTAATTTTACATTGTGGGGGACTGTGCCATCTAGTGTTCAGTTCAGTATGCACTATTATCTGCTTGGAAATAGGTGGTGTTTTTTTAAAGTATTTAAACATTGTTAAAAAATAAAGCTGAATTTAAAATGGTAGATCAGCCTTTATGTAAATTTTGAAATAAGAATTTATAATATCTTAAATTTATTAGGAGCTGTTAATATAAAGCAGAAGAATATAAAGTATTCTTAATTTTTGCTGTGTGAAGGGAGTCCTGTGTTTCAAATTATACCTACTGGTTGGGGAGAAACATCCTCATCTTCTAGGTCAGTTCAGCTGCAGAAGTGTCTTAGCATCATGGATTGAATTAAGTATGTATTCATGCTGATCTCAGCTTTTGCCATGAAGAAAATGCTGATCTTTCCATTTCTTTGAATACCTTTTTTTTTTTTTTAATCCAAAAAATTTTACACTGTAGTTTATTTTTGGCACCAATTTGGCAGCAAATCCTGATGAGGCATTTTCTACATTCAGAGTATTTTAATCAGAGTTCATCTCTAAAGCTGGGAGAGTTGGAAAGCACATTTTTTTCAGTGTCAGTTTGACACAGTGCCTAAATTAGTTAAAATACTTGGGAAGACTGTATTATAATTTAATAACTGTTTTAGTTGTTTAAAGATCTTCAGAAATCTCAGAGTCTTTGTTAGAAGGAATAATTATTGACTTTGCAAAAAAAATAAAAAGGATTGAAGCCTAGTTTGTATATACTAGCTGAATTCAAGTTTTTATGTGTCTACCTGTGATCTTTGTCTAAATTCAGATAAAAGGAGTAAGTAATTTCCCATGTGTTAAATACAAGATGATGATTAAGAGCAGTTTCTGCTAACCTATGTTGTTACATGTGTCTGTCTAGACACCCAAATATTTGCATTGTTTAAAACCCTCCAAAGCCAGTGTGTTTAGTGAAAGAACAGTAGTATTTAAAGAACTTTTACTGTTTTCCAAGCTGTCAGTGATTTGTTTAAGTCTTTATGGCTTGGGGTTTTTTGCAAGTCGATTATGATTTAAAGCAATTTGAACGGCTTCTATTGTGACTGGAGTGTAATTTGGAGTGATTGAGTGTCACTGAAATGTCCTTGAGCTGCCTCACAATGGAGGTGTTTATAATACCTGTTACTTCTCCAACTCTTTTGTTGAAGACTCTTATGTCAAAATAGGAAGAGAAACACTGGGACTTTTCTTACCTTTTTAAGCTGAGACTGAGACTCTGTGTGCAGTAGGGATATGGCAGTGGTTAGACAAATAATTTCTTGAAGAGTGAGGGACAGGGCTTTTCCCTAATTTTAGGCAGTAATATTTTGACCAGAAGACTAGACTTCTCTTAACTCAGGTCTTGCATAAAGAAAAAGGGAATGACAATTGGAATGAAAATGGTATATTGCCAACATATAGATGTAAATATCTCATGCAAAACTGAGACAAAAAGGGTTTTTCTTGTTATCACCTCCTGTGTGCAGTGTGATAATGCCCAGCATCTTCAAAGAGGGTTATGACACACTTACAGGTGTTGGATACAGTGAATTTCAGGCCATTGTGTCTAACTTTCCATCAGTAAGGATAGTGTATGGCATGAACAAAAGGTGATTTCTTTGGCACATTTAAAGTGAGCAGTCATAAAGTTACTTAAACTGTGACTGTTTTGACATGCATTTATGCTAGTTACTCTCCATGTTTTGAATTTAGATACTGTTCCAAAACAATTATTTTCTACAGCATGTCATATATTTTTAATGTTTGTGGGCTGTAATAAAATTCTTTGCAACAAAATTTTGAATATTAAAATTTTTTCTTCTTTTCTTTACAGCTATATTTATTCAGCAGTGCCACTTTCTGAGACAGGCTGGGCATTCTGAGAAAGCAGTGTCCTTGTTTCAGGCTCTGATTGACTTCACCTTCTTTAAACCTGACAGTGTAAAAGATCTGCCAACAAGGGGACAGGTAGCAATTTCCATTTAAATGGGTGTGTGTCTTTATGTATTACAGAAAATGCTGTACCAGAAAAATGCTGATTATTTTTTCAGGACATAGAGAAATACTTTGGATAACAGATTACTTAGAGGTTCTTCAAGGTGATGCTTGCATTTTAAAAATGCTTGTGGGTCCTCTGGAACTACAGGCCAAACAGCTACTTTTGTTATATATAATAAAAGTGTGATAACCAGTCGTTTATTTTCTTTTTAATGATTAAAAATGAAAAAGATGGAGCTAGCTGATTGATGTCTGTGTCTAGTTAGCAGTTGCCCTACTTATTTTCCCCCAAAATGCTGTTGTTTAGTTACTGGTGATGGATAGGACATAAAATCTTTCCATTCAGACAGTTTTTGCAGAAGTTTCTCTGTTACCTATTTCTATTAATTTTATGGCTGCATTAGGAACATTTTCATGTTCTCAACTGCCTTTTAATTTGGCCCATAAGATTCTGTTCAACTTATAATGCTAAATGTTGAAGTACTAAAACACTTTTTCTCTTAATTTGTTCAGGAGAATGTTGCACATGCACCCCACTAATAATAAGGAAGTTAATATTTAGATGCCAGTAGCATCATCCCACTGAACTGTTAGGAACTGTTTCCTTTGTAATGAGTGGTAGAGATGCCCCCAGTTAGGCAGCTGGGCTACTAGAGAGAATAAAAATTGAATTTGCTTCAGTTACCTCACTGTCTTCCCCAGAAACTCAGACTCCAGTTCTTGCTTTCTCGATTATTACTGTTACCCACAAATGGAGCAATCTTACAGGTTAAAAAATAATGGTATCTTCTTAAAGAGCTGAAATTTAGAATTCACTTACAGCTGTCAAGGAGGATTTGGTGTAGTTGCACAGATACATGTAGTTACAGTTCCAGTCATTTGAAAAACCGCATGAATATCTGTAGTATTTAAAAAATCTTGGAGCAGGATGAAAAGGAGCCTTGATTTAAAAGGACCATGTTTAGGTTGGAAAGTGCAGTTCTTGAAAATAGGAAAATGGCAGATTTACAGCTGATCTCACATTCTGCTGTCTTACCGAAGTGTTATGACTCAGTCTGGAATTACTTGTTTCTGTACTGTTTTCACAGTTCTCTTTCTCACTTGCAGCAAAGAATAAATCAACGAGGAGCAGAATTATATTTTACACTTTGCTGTAAGCCTGGAATTTTCTCATGTGTTGATGCTTGGTTTTTCCATGGAGTAAATTTTATTGTTAATATTTGTATTAACAGTCACATCTCAATGTCCAAGCCAAGGGTTGGTACACAGCAGAAGCATTTAACAGGCAAGAGATTGTCATTAGAGCTTAGGATACACAAAGCAGAGGAGGAATTGATGAATCTAGAGATGACCGATTACATACTGGCAGTGACAAAGTCACTAGGACTAGAGCCCTGAACTTCTGATTCACTGGAAAGTGCCCTGATCTTTTTGGCCATCCTTAAACCTGAAAGATTAAAGTTCTCATGGATCTCTTTCCTCTTGTCTTTAGTCCAGTCGTATTTATGTGCAACTGTAACATTTTGATTTGACCATAGGTGGAGTTATCATTCTGTTAGCCAAGTTCTTCATGGTCCCATAGAAGTTAGGGAGGAGGGGAATTTTGGGTTCTGAAAGCCATACCTTGGGAACTTGGGGTCTTTATTCTTGTCCCATCTGTTAAGGACTGTAGGCACAAAAGTATTTTACTTTCTTTAAAGCCTGTTACTTTTAAAAACAATCTTTATTTTCATGAGAACAGCTGATGACAGTCCTTATGTGCCACAGCCATAACTGAAGTACTCAATTATTCCTGCTGAATCTTAAGCAGTGTCTAACAAAGTCTTCAGATACAGAAATTATATCCAGATATGTGCTGTGGGAAACCTAAGTTGACAGAGAAAATGTTTGTACAACAGCAAAAATTATTTTTCTTTATGTTTTGTTTTGGTTGGTCCTGTAAAAAATAATAGGTGGAGTTCTTTGAACCCTTTTGGGATAGCGGAGAGCCACGAATTGGAGAAAAAGGAGCAAGAGGCTGGAAAGCATGGATGCACCAACAAGAAAAGGGTGGCTGGGTTGTTAAGCCTGGTATGTGTGCCTTAATATGTGTAGTTGTATGTTTGTGTTCTTCTAAACATTTTGATTAGAATTATATAATTTGATTCTTGTCATGTTTTTGCATACACGTTTTAAAAAGTATTTACTGATATCAAGATAATGTATATCATACCTCACAGGGAATAGCATGTATTGAATGTTCTATATTTGATATTGTTTATGGAACATTGTTGTCCTTCTTACAATGAGAGTTAGAGGAGAGAATGGCATATCCTCCACTTCATATTGAAAAAACTAGAGGTGTGAGCACTTGGAGATTCATGCCAGTTAAAAGTGAAAGGAAGCTACTTCACTTAAGACCCCTTCACCATATTAGTAAGGGGAGGTGGGTTTATATTATTAGATGACAGTTACCTCAAGGATAGCTAGATTTATGATTCTATTTCTAGAATCAGATTTTAGTTTCTCTAGCAAAGGTATAGCTAAAATAGGAGGAAAAAAAATCCTTTCTCTTTGTGCTGCAGAAAACAAAGGAATTGTCTTCACTTGACTGGAGTGCTTCTGGATGAGGAGGGATGCAGAAAACACTCCCTGCTTCTTAGCCTCACCTTTTCTTGTGGTCTGCAGCACTTCCTTTCACGTCATATTTCTCAAGCAGATATAGCTTGCAAGGAAGCAGGAGGCTGGAATGTGTCTGACCAAAGATGAGCAGTCTTTGCTTTTGCTGGTCCTCCTGTAGCAACTCTGATGAAGCAAGTTTTGGGCCTGGTTTTAGTAAACAAAGGAACTGAAAGATAATTATGTGCCTCCCTTGTCCCTGGATTAAGATGGCCCCTAACTGAGGTCAGCAGTTTTTTTTGATGGCTCTAGACATTTTCTTCACAAATTGAGAAGACTCGGTATAGAGAAGAGGATTGCTGCCAGTCTTGGGCAGCTCCAGTATATACCAGTGCTTTCCTCATAGTGTCAGCCCCTAAAGTTCAGGTGCAATTGAGTGTGTTCATTAAAAACTGTCAGGTTTCTTCAAATCTTGATTAGATTGTGGAAATGCTGTCTTTTTTCATAGAGTAGCTAACTAAAGGAGATACTATTGATCACAAAAAATATAGAGAAAGTAAAAATCTTGCAATCACCTGTTTGTTTTACCTGAAATTTAAGAGCTGGGATTGGGAGTGTTTCACCTAGTTAATGGCAGATGTCAGGACCAAGAATTTGGAGGCAGTGTAGAAATGGCTTGACTTCCATAATACAGGCAACCATTACATTTGGAGGGCTATTTTTTTCCTCAGCAGTAACAAAGAAGCATCTCGACAAGTTTCCCCTTTGCCTATAGGTGCTCATTAGTTTCTGCACAGAATTAATATATTGCTGTCAGAGGAAAAATAGGGTAGTTTTATCAAATAGTCCAGAAAGATTATCATGAAAGTGGGATGTGATTAAGCACATCCTTTTTGTGTGTGTGTGTAACTATGTGGGTTACTTCAACTGCACATTAATTAAAATGTTGAAAATACCAGTTATTATAAAGCAGCATGGCCAAACTTGTTTTGCAGTGTTTAATATTAAAGTACCATTTTTTATGTACAGTGGTTTTCTCAAAAAGTTTTATGCACACTATTATTCATAGAGCATACTTGAAATTTTATGCCCAGGTATGAAGTGAAGAATCTAAGTTCCTCAAGAGTATGACTGACTCTTGGCTGTTGCTTGCAAATTGCTGTTGATAAAAGTGGTCCACAGCCTGTCAGTGTTTTCTTTTCTTCTCTGTGAAAAAGTTTGAGTGCTGATGCTGATTCACGGATTCTAAAAGTTTGGAAGCTTCTTGCCTTCCTGTTCTTACAGAGTTGGTGTCAAAGCCCAGAACTGTGACATCTCAGCTATGTCTTGTGTGGTTTTTTATTAACATTATATTTATTTGCATTGTTAAAGTATATGTCATGCCTGGCCTTTGGATTTGGTGGGATAACTTTAATTTGTGTGTGTATATATTGATTTGATTTTAGATGATGAGGATGATGAAGAGATAGATGAGGACCAAGAAATAAAGGATAAAACTCTTCCCAAGTGGCATATTTGGTTGGATATTGAATATTCCCGTGAGGCAAGGCACTGGTTACCTTGGAGGCCAGACAAAACCAAAAAGGAAACTGAAGAAGATTGTGAAGATCCAGAAAGACAGGTGACTGATATAATAGAACAAGGGGCAATAAGACTAGTTATCCTTTAATTTGAATTCATTGCCATATTTGTGGATATTATACAAGAGTAATACTTTTCTTTGTTGGGAAAGAAGATTTTTTTTCTTTGAAATTCAAAATTTGCCAGAGGTTTTGTGCTGAGACTTCTGAAAACCATGGGAAGCTCATGGTAAACTTTGGAAAGTCTGCAGGTAAATAGTCTGTCTTTGCTATTCAGTGATTCCTGTCATCTGTGTGGAGAAATCTCACAGAAATACATGTTTAAGAAGAGATGTGCATTAAATAAACATTGCCTTCAATTCAGATAGTTGGACAATTTTGAATCTTTGGGAAATAGGTCAAATCAGACATTAATTTTCAAATTAGAATGTGTTAAAAGGCCTGTGAATAAAACCTTCCAGACCTTCATTTCGTACATTTTCTATGGAGGTCTTCATTGTTCACAGGCAAAGAAATCTCTTGATAGCAAATTTACAGTCTGACTAGAAAAACAGATTGCTTGTTTAACTTGTCAATTTTTAATTTTATTGACATTTTGATACCATTTAATGGCAATTCTATATCCTATTAATTTGAAAAGATTCTTTAATTATATAAATGGCAGATCTGCTGCTTTTATTTGATTGCATAAATTAATGGAATTTGTTTTAATTTGGATTTTTTTAGGTGTTATTTGATGATCTTGGACCGTCTTTAATCCGTCTTTCTAATCCAAAGCTTCAACATCAACTATTGTACTCTTTTTTGCAATTCCTGGGAGTTCCATGCACAAGTAAACTCTTTCCTTCCAGTCTCTATATTGCCATGGATGAAAATAACATCTTTGACAGTGTGCTTTATGATGATAAACCACTGACTTCTGTTGATTTTCCACTTTCTGGATTCAGCAGTATTGGTCATATGGATGCAATGTCACGAAGTAGACATCAGATAGGCCACTATAAAGAAGGAGAGGAGTTCGTACAAAATGTCTTCCATGTTCTGTCCCAGATACTTACAGGAAAGGAAAAATCTAACCTGGCCATTTGTTGGCTACAGTATGAAATATCTAAGGTAATGAGGAGTCTGCATATAATCAATTTTGTGATGTGCGGCTTTCTTTTGTATTAATGTTTATGTTGAATTTTAAAAAATCTTGATGAAAGTTGTCCTGCAGGGCTAGGTATTCAAATCAGGAAATGCCAGTTCAGACTGGACAAGGGGAAAAAAAAGAAAACCGAAAATCCCTTTTCCGCAGTACATGTTAAAGAGTGGCATGCCTGTAGCAAAATATTTTTTGAAGTTTTGCATAAATGTTATTATATGATAATATATAATTTTATAATTTTAAAATTTTATGTGAGAGTTTTCTTCTCCATTCTTTTAACATCCCTCTCAAAATATGCTCTCTTTATTTTCCCCTGCAGGTAATTCAGTGTCTCCAAGCAAAAAAGAAAAAGAAGCTAAAAGCACAAGGGAGGAAGAGTAAAAAGTTGGCCAAGAATTTCCTTAAAGCACCTGACAACCGAAACAACCTTTCTCTCTGGAAACTCTATGCCTACCTAGAATGGCTGCTTGGTAACACAGATGATTCCAGAAAGGTGTTTGACACAGCTCTTTGCACAGCAGGGACAGGAGGATTGAGGAGTGCCCAGCTCTGCAGCCTCAGCCTGCTTTATGCTCAGCTGGAAGTGGAAGTGCTAGAAAGTATAGAAGGAGCTGTTATGTCACGTGCTGTTCATATATTGACCAAATTGACTGAAAATGGACCATATGTGCCCTATAGTGGACAAGTGTTACCTGTGAATGTCTTGAAGGCTCGTAAAACATATGAGCATGCACTGCAAGATTGTTTAAGCAGAACACCAGTTTCTGATCAGGATCAGGTCAATGCTACTGATCAGCTGGTTAACCTGGTTGGTTGTTATGCACTGTTCCAGTATTTGACTGTTGGGATTGATGCTGCAGTATTAATATATACACAGGCTTCAGAAAAACTTGAAGCTTCTGGTTCACAGAACTGTGAAAATACTGGAGAGAATTCTGGCATTCTAAATTTTCCCACTGCTCTTGAAGCTGTCACAGTGCTGCATACAAATTTACTGAGATTCCACATGAAAATTAGTGTTTATCCTTTGAATCCCCTTCGAGAGGCACTAACGGAGGCTCTGAAACGGTATCCTAGCAACCAATCTCTTTGGAGGTCATACATCCACATCCAAAGGAAGTCTCACAGTGCCAGCAAAGCACGAAGATTTTTTGATAGTGTCACAAGGTCTTCTAACTCTTTAGAGCCATGGCTGTTTGCAATCCAAGCAGAGCAGATGAGAAAAAAACTCACAGAGAAGGTCCAGAGGTAACACCTTGCAGCTCCTTACAATTGCACTTTTTTGAATCTGTCTAGTCACTTGATAGAGGAGAGAAAATGCTATCACAGTTCTCACTTTGCAGATGAAGAAGCTGTAGCTGGAGGTTTTTTGTTCAAGGCTAAACAGGGAGTCAGTGGTAGAATCTTGAACAGAATAAAAGCCCTGGGTAATAGCCTTATGTCCTTTCTACTGAGCCAGATTGTGTTTGAATTTGTTTGATTACTTGCTATTAGCATCAGGATGATACACATTGCTTTAAAGAATTTTTAAATAACTAAGCCTGCTTAGATGGCCAAGATAGATGCTGTGAGCTTAGAAACTGCTGCATTTTAGCACTACAGCAATAGAGAGCATAATACAGAGCAATGCTGCAGTTTCTGCCTGAGCTGGCTGCCCTACTTTACTCCTGAATCACAGAATATAGTTGTGGCAGATGTTTCCATAGTGAGTCCTTGAGAGCTTAGTTTTTATATGGGTCTGTTACTAGGTAGAAGAGGCTGGAAATTCCATGAATTCACAGTGGTCTGGGCTCAGATTTTTGCTCCTGAGAAAGGAGGAAAGGGTAGGAGAAAGGGGAGCAAGGTATGTGTTCATTCTGGGAGCTTAGTCTCTTAACTGTTGTCTTACTGTTTGGAGCTACCTCTCCACTGCTACCTACATATCTCCAGTGGCATTGACAGCTTGGTTGTTTGTGTTTGCACATGGCAACAGATTTCTAGAAAACAGTTACCTGGAAGTTTTACAGAGCTGTGAGCTCACAATATTCACACTTTGTGAAATTATGTAATTACCAGTATACTTTGAAATGGTGGTGCATCCACTTCTTTAATTGCTGCAGGCTGGCAACAGGCGTTCAGACATGATAGTGACATTCCTGAGCTGTTAGTCTGTGTCTGTGTATTCTTATAACATTCTAAATTGTTATAAGAATTCTGTGGCCACCAAATGTAAAGGAGGATTTAGTTTGATGTACTGTTAATTTCAGATTAACACTATGATAGGTTTTCATTATTGTTACTTGGAACTGAAAATTTCAGAATTATTTTCTCTGTGACATTGAGTTCCTTTCCAGATTGTTCACTGCTAGCAAAACCTTTCCTATAGATTATATTTATAAGGGACAAGTTGGGTGTTGCAAGAGCAGAGCTGAACTACTGCAACAGGGAAGATAAGTGGCTTCTCAGTCATGCATAAAAATAATGTTTTATGATGTTGTGACAAAATAAGAAAATATCTGTGCTATGTCTGGCTATTTCATATTCTGGTTTGTATTTCTGCTTAAGTTCATGGAATTCAGATGAAAAAAATGAACACAAAAGGTAAAACAGGAGCATTTTTAGGTCACTATTAGGTACAAGGCTTCAAATGTACTCCATGCAGAGTAGGTTACATAATTTTCCCTCATGGCAAAGGTTAAGATGAGAGGGAAAATTACTTTAAAGCCACATGAAAAAAAGAGGTCAGGAGCCAAGTGTTAATGGTGAGTGGAACAAGCTGGCAGGCTAAGAGAACATGCACACACAAATGATGTTGCCATCAGTGCTCCAGTCTGTTTCTGCAAGCTCAAGCATCAAAAGTAAGTCAGTCTGTGTGAGCTGTTGAAGGAAATCAGTGCTTTGGTGAAAACTCATACCTGCTTTTGTGTTCTGCCTGGAACTTAGGGGATCTGAATCTCTGGGTAAAAATTACTGTTGTAATTGTGGTTGAAATCCAGTGTTGTAATTTTGACCTTGATTGAAGACCAGTGTATGGCCTTACAAAAGTGAGGGGTAAATTTGAATAAACTTGCCTGGGCCGCAGAAGAAGATGTATTGATCCAGACTTGAATTTCTTTTGAGCTGCTTAGAACGATAAATAATCTTGGAGATAGGCTAAGGTGTTTTAAGATCACATGATAGTGGATTATCATATTCAAAGAGAAATTATTTTTGAACATGCTACATGAATTCTCACAAAAGTACTTAATTTCTATTTATTTCCTAATTTTGCTATTTAGAAATTAATTGATTACATTAGCAAGTGCTAAAACTCTGGTTTATAACACGGACTTTGTGGCACAAATTACAAAACCCCGGCTGTGTATGGTGCTGTGAACAGAGACAACACATTGTTCTTTACTTCTTCTTACCCAGATGTGGTCCCTTGGCTTGGGTTTAAAGGACTGTTGTTTCTTCTCTCCTCTGTGTTTCAGGGCAGATGTTGGTGAAATACATTGTACTATTCCTGAAACTGGGTTAACAAACCGGATTGTAGCGCTATTTGAACATGCAGTTCAGAGTGAAAATGGTACCCACTGTCCACTGCTATGGAGAATGTATTTGAACTTTATGGTAAGAAGAAGACTATTTGTTTCATTTTACCATATTTGGAATTCTCATAAAAACATCTGGAATACTGCTTAGAAAAATGAATACTAAATGCTGCCATGCCTCTGTGATTTGCAAGGGGATATGTTTGACTTCTACTGTTCCTTATTGTTGGGAACATTAAAGAAAAGGTAATTCACAGGATTAGGCGTAATAGCTTCTGACAGTGTAGTCCTAACATAGACGCAGGCATTGTGTCTGTCATCTTCCATAGATAAAAAGTATGTCCTAAGTTACCAGTAGATGTCAAGCTGCTTTCTGGTGGAGTACTCCAGCAACTATTGGTGCAGGAATTTGCACTTCCTGTTGAACTTCGAGGTTCCTATCAGTTGATTTCTTCATCCCATTGTGATCCCTCTGGATGGCAACATGACCCATGGGTGTACCAGCCACTTCTCTCAGTTTTGTGTGGTCTGCAGGCTTGCTGAGAGTGTACTCTGCACCATTAGCCAGATCAGTTAAAGGTGTCAAATGAGATTGGTCCCAGTAGTGCTCCCCAGGGGTACCACTAGTCACTGGCCTGTAACTAGACTTGTTCCACAGATCACCACCCTCTGGGCCCAGACTCTGAGACACTTTCTGTGCATCCAGTTCTTTTGTCAACTGCTGATTTAGGAGGCTCTTACAGGAGACAGTATCAAAGTGTTCAGTATCTGGACTTACTGAATTCCAGATAGACAACGTCCACTGCTCTCCCCTTATCCACCAGGCCAGTCATTTCATCATGGCTGTTTATTAAGTTGGTCAGTCATGACAGTGAATTCACACTGTCTGCTGCTGGTTTTCTTTTCACTCACATGCCTGGAAAGGGTTCCCAGGGCTAGCTGTGCTGTCACCTTCCCAAGGTAGAAGGTGAGGCTGACAGCCTGTAGTTCAGTGGGTACATCTTCTTCCCCTTCTTGAAAGCAGGAGTGGTGTTTTACTTTCTTCAGTCGTTGGGTCCTTCTCCCAGTTGCTGTGATCAATCAAAGATTGTCAAGAGTGACCTCTCAGTGACATCTGCCAGCTCCCTCAACACTTGAGGTGCAGTTCATATGCAAAATAAATGCATGGTAGGCAAAACATAGCTATAACTTGCCTTCAGTTTTGACAGTCTTTTGAATCTTAAAAGCTGCATATAAAAGTTACATAAACTGGCATTGCAGTTTAATGCTAAAAAGCAATAATGTTTGTTTCTTCCATGGTTCCCCATGGAAGTACATAAATAAAATCAACTTCATATAGTCAGCTTTGCCATCTTGGCTTTCTTGCTTCTCCAAAGTAAAATATGGGAGATGGAAACACTCAAGTAATAACTTTCAATCCCCAGTGTTACTCTTCTGTTCATGTCCCCTGGTGTAATAAGTTGTCAGAAGGCTGTGAAATAGAGAGGAGGCAGAAGAAGGAGAGATCTTGTTTTGTGTTTGAGGAGATCTCTTGTGGGGGACTGTTAATTGTGACCATTTCTACACAAATACATGCTTGTAAATATTTTATACAACTTTCTATATAGGAATGTACAGCTGAATTACTGTTATTCTTTACAAATTAATAATGATACCCCAGTATGCACAAATGCTCAAGATCACCCATTGTGCATTTTATCACTAGTGCTTCATTCGTGGAAGATACCTTTTTCACAAGAACAAGGAGTATTTCCTAGATGCTAAAAAGATGAAGGAAAATACTGTTACAGCAGTATCTTAGAATAATATTGTTTAGAGAAGCAAAATCAATTAGAAACATAAAAAATTTTCAGATATAGTCATAGAAGAAGTTGTGAGTGTTCAATATTACCCTAAGTTCTGCAGAGCTCACTTTTTTCTCTTTGCTGATGAAATGTGGGTTAGGTAAGTGACAGGGATGTGGGCTGGCATCTGGCTGAACTGCCAGGCTCAAGGGCTTGTAGTCAGCAGCATGAACTCCTGCTGCAGGCCAGCCACTGGGTTGATACTGGGACCAGTGCCCTTTGACATCTTCAATAATGATCTGGATGATGAGAGTCTGTACCATCAGCAAGTTTGCAGCTGGTACAGAATCAAGAGGAGTGGCCAAAGCACCATATTCTGCTCTTGGTCTGTCCAGGTTCCTTTGAAGAGCTGAGAGTCCTTGTTCTCTTACTTGTGTTACGAGTAAAGCCCTGAAACTCCTTTAAGACATCTGAAGAGTGTAACCTGACAAATTACATAGCTACCACAATGTATAATAAAAAGGATTTCTCAGCAGAAGAACATTGAGCTTTTCAGCAATTGTTTCTTTGTCTCAGAAGTAATTATTTCAGCTATTACTCAAGTATGAACATTTTTTTTTTTAATCACACAGGCTTCACTAGGAAAAAAAGAAAAAAGTAAAGGATTGTTTTATAAAGCGCTTCAAAACTGTCCTTGGGCAAAGGTAAGCACAGAAAACAGGTAGACTTGTCATCATACTTTAATTTTTGAAGTTCTGTATTTGAAAAAAAAGTTAATCTTCAGTAGTTGTTGTGAGGAGTTATATGCAAATGAAAGGAGAGGTTTCTGAGGAAGTAATGTTAGGATTTTCTGCAAATAAGAGATGCATCTTAAATGGAAATATGGTCAATAGTCAGTGCTGTTTGTTTTTCAGGACAGAAAGGTGTTGCATTGAGGCATGGCAGTAAGAAATCCTGTGTGATCTAGAAATGATTGAGCCTTTCAGAGTTTTATCACGAGCATAGTAGTGTTGGAAATGCATAGCCAAATAAGAATTTATTGATGTAATAATATATAAAAATTACTGAGGAGAACCTGCAACTCCTCAGGTAATGTCTGTATATGCTGCAAATGCTCCAGGGCCTCTTGACCTCCGTTTTATCTTTCTGAATAAAGTTACTCAGTAAGAGTTGGAAAAGGCGTGATTCAACATCTACTTGGCTGTCACTGTAGGAGTACTAATTCTGCTTATATTACTTTAAAGAATACATTATATTTCTTATGTTCTTGCTACAGAGTTGTTGCTGTCTACTTACATCTTTATACTGTGTTTCTTGCTAGAATGGTAGCACAGAAAATGTTCTTGTTGTCTTTCCAGGTACTCTATATGGATGCAGTAGAGTATTTCCCTGATGATCTGCAAGAGACGCTCGATCTAATGACTGAAAAAGAATTGAGAGTGCGGGTACCTATGGAAGAGCTGGATCTACTACTAGAGATTTAAAAGAAGACCATAGCAGAGTGGATGAAGTACAGAAGTTGCTTCCAAAGCTAGCAGTTAGATCCGTATCTTTTCATACAGGAACTCTGTTGCGACTTGGGTACTATGTACTTGGTATTTTTTTGTTGTTAAATGTTTTGTATAAATTCCTATCAAAATGGAGTTCTGCTACCTGCAAGTATTCTGGAATCAAAGACTGAACTTTGTTCACAATAATGGATCCATTTCTCTGAAGTATTGCTGGCTCCCACAGAAGGATACCATCTTTAAATAGTCTCCTCTTGGAAGTTGCCTTCATTTCTGATTCTATTGTTTGAAATTACATTCCCTAGGGTTCAGTAGAGGTTCAGTACATGCCAACTATGGCTTGATGAGCAGCACAGGAAATGAACATCTGCCAAATGGATGCTCCACTGTCCTCTAGTTGGCAGACTTCAGTAATTTCCTTCAGCGTGGTATGCCTGTGCATATGTAACTGCCAAGTCAAACAGCTATTACATCTGTACATTATACTGTGAGTAAAAGCTAAATTTTTGTTTGAGCAGGCACCTATTTTGGTATGCTTTGACAGATGACCATTTTAATATAAATATCTCTGAAAAATATACCTGAATATTTGACAATTAAAAGTAGTTTTTTATTTGATTTAATAGAACTCGAGTGTATTAAAAATGAAAACATGTCCATAATGCATCTCTAAACACCTCACTTCTAAACAAATTTTTGTAATTGATTACTTGCTTTGACTCAAATCCAGGCAATTCTTCTAAGAGAAGTAGAGGTTGGTTCTGCATTTGATTCTCATCAAGAAGGCACAGTTTTCTATGATTATTTTTAAAGTAGCTTATATTCCAAGAGACTTTTAGCAAGCTACTAGAGAAGTAATATGAAATATGGTAACAATATGTTACACATTTATTTTGTAAAACAGAACATGTTGAAACATGGAACAGATTGAGACCCAAGGACTCAGAGACTGGATTTTCATCTGAAACAAGTATACCTGTAGCCACAGAATACCCAAAACTGCTTCAGACATTTTTCATGAGAGAGCTAATTGTCATTAGCAGCACTAAAGCAATTGGGATCATCCAGCTGGTGAGATCCTATTACTCATGAAGCTATGTCTGGACAAGACGTACAACTTCTAACTCGGGCCTGCCACCATAATACAAGATGGAATACACTGCAGTTCAGACTGCATTTCATTTATTCCTTTCTAAAATTATTTTAAATATTGCAGGAAGTATGTATAATTTTATATTACAGCACTTCTGAAGAGTCTTAGAATATTGATGAAGTTAGAAGTGATGCTGGTGTTGCTGTATTGATTCGTCTTTGTGAAAAATATAGTTTATTTTTCAAATCTTTACTTTATAAAAATGACAGAGCTCCTGAATTGGAGGTAGAAGTTACTCTGTATCCTGAACAGTAACATGACAAATTTTGCCTGTGTTTGTTAATGCTTTCCCATCTCACAGGAGAACGTCATTTCCTCTAAAGCTGTGAAAGGGCCACGGGGAGGGGAAAAGCTTTGATTGTGCTCCTGCTTAGATTCACAGAGGAGCCCAGGTTGAGAGGGACCTTGAAAGATCATCTGGTCCAACCTTTTGTGGGACAGGGAGCCTAGATGAGATTAATGCAGTCACGTTTGAAAATTTCCAGTGATGGCAGCTATGACTTCTGTGTCCGTCGCTTTTCTGTTCTTGCATGCATCCTGTCCCTAGTCCTTTCCTTTGCAGTTTCTCCAGAGCAACTTGGGCTGCTTCCTTGCTTTTGATGGTCAGAGGCTTCCTGGAGCAATCCTGCCTTTTAAATTCATACCTCAGTAGCTTTCCTGTCCTTGTGGGGAATGTACTTGCTGTTCACTTTCTCTTGATATTTATTACTTCTGTCTTGATGGTCAAATTCAGAAACTCTGGCAGAAGTGGCAGCAGGTAAATTCTGCTGCAAAAGCCAAGAACTGAATTTTCAAATGTGTGTATTTTTCAGTTCCTGTGGTGGCAGACGTGGTACTAGAACAGAGTCCTTGGGTTCACTTAATGCAATGCAGCTGTTCTTCAAGGAGCTGAACCCATCTCTTTGTGGCTGTTGCTTTGAGCCAGCAGTAACAGCCATGTCCCAAATAAAAAGTGTCTTGCTTGCCACACATGTCATAAAGTTCTTCAGCCCTTCAAGCAACAGTGAGATCAACTGCCGTGATTAGAAAGTGCTAAAAAACCCCTAGCTTTTTATGACCTTTCCAAGGAGACAGATCTCCTAAGGTTTATAAGAATGGGTAATAAAACTTGTTTTGCTAGCTCCAGATGAAAAACAATTCTATTTCAGGATTTCTGTCATCCAGATTAAGTAAAGGACTCCATTCATCTGTAGGGTTCATTTTTAACAATGAGACACATAATTTTTACATACAAAAATAACATCTCTTGGCCCTGCTGCTGCCATTGTTGTTGGAGCACTGGCAGTGAGCAAAGGCATGGCTCTGGGTGTAACTCTCCAATCTCTGTTACTGGCCTGTATTTGCTCCCACAGAAGGTTCCCAGAACAAAGACTGCACGTTGCATAACTGGTTTGCATGTGGAACTTTTATATAAATCTTAAAAGATCATGTGTACAACATTTGGAAATGAAACACTTAGACCTTAACAAGCCCTTCTCAGAAGTGTACTACACAGGATACTTCATAAGTAGTATATGCATGGCTACAACTGAGCCAATAGACACCTAGCCCCCGTGGGAATGGAGCTGTAGGCAGCAGAATTGTGTAGAGGGGAAGAAGTCAAGGTTGTGCTGTAAAACACCAAGCATGGGACATGTAGTCAGAATTCCTCTGTGCACCTCTGCTGCCTGCCAGATGCTGCACCTCTAGCACTGGGGCTGGTGCCTTACGAGTGTGCACATCCTGCCATGGGCAGCATGGGGCCCTTGAACCTGTAACTGCTGTGTTAGTTCTCTTCAGAGACATTCTCTAGCTTGGATGTTTATCTAATGCACTGAAACCCTTCTGGGAAAAACAAATTTATAAACCCTAATCTTACAAGTACCCTATCCAAACATGTTTAGATGTTTAAGATAAGATTGCTGAGCATCCATCTTGCCCTCTTATAAGCTGCAAGTGCTAGATACCTTTAAAGTGGATCTCGGTGTTACGCAGAGTTGCATACTTGTAACAGATTTTCATGTACAAATGACTGATGACACTGAGGTTAATCAAAAGTGATGCTTGTCCTAGTTAGCCCCTAAAAAAAGATATAAGAAGGTAATCAAAAACAACAGCAATGCTACAGGTAGCTGTAAGAGACTGCCATGCCTAAGGAGAACTAAGAGTTGGAGCACCTGCATTGCTCCCTCCCCAAATGACCTGTAGGTCACTGAGACAAGCACCTGGGTCACCAGCACTTTTTCTTGGAAGTCAGAGAATGCAACAGACAGTTCCATGTAAATAGCAGGGCTTTGTCACCAAAACAATGCAATTCAAATAAATTTTTATTGGGAAGTGAAGAGTTACACTGACTGAAAACCCACAACCCACCAGCTTTTAACCTGTTCATGAATGCAAACTAGCTGTGTGGTTTTACACAAGACTCATCAACACAAAGTTCTGTATAGTTCCCAAAGAGACAGATGACTTAAAGATACAGTCCCTCAGGGGTTCCCTCTTGCTTTTTATAGAGAACATTCTCTTTAGACTTCTTGAAATCTTCATTTGTTACTTTCATTCTCCGTTCCCTCAAAGCCATCAATCCAGCTTCTGTACAAATTGCCTGCAACACAGAAAGCAAAAACAGTTACACTTTCTGTGCAACCCCTTCAAACCACACCCTCAAAGGCAGCTGCATCTTCCTACTGCTCCAGTAACTATAGAAGTGAGGTGTGTTAACCAAATCTACATTCTTAAATTTGATGCTGTTCTGTAGCACTGAAGCAGACTGGCTAAAGCCAGATGAGTGTGCCCAAAAGGACAGAAGTAGTCAAGAGTTACACTTCCCTGATGGGCAGCTTTGTAACAACAGTAATTTCCCTCATGCAAGGACAGACACATCCTTGCATGAGGATGTGTGATGCTACTGCAGGGAGGTGACAGCAGTGTCATGCTGGTTTAAGCTCATGAGTGTGGTAACCGTAGCAAGGGCTCTATCTGCTTTGAGAAAGCAGACAGGGTATGGCTGAAGCTTCCTCATATAATCTGCCTTGCAACAGAGTCTCTAAAAATGCTACTTATCCCGTACTACCTTAAGTAATGTTTAATACCTTGCACAAGATTCCACATTCTCCTTTTGATTTCTACTTTGCTACTTTAAAATTTCAAATTCAAGTAACACAGGGTACACAATCTTACCAATACAAGGTACCTCACAATTATGATTCTGTTAATTTCCCATTTGTAAAGCAGAGTACCTGGCACTCATAAAAGGTATTCTGAACCATTCCACTGTCCCTCAGTGATGTAAGCACAGAAAATTGGTGACAGTTCAAATGACAATGGTTTTGGATGCAGCAAAAAAGAGATTTGATTTTTGCTTTGGAGTATAAACAATGGTGATGTGCACTGACCTTAATATCTGCACCACTGAGATCATCTTTTGCCATAATCAGCTCATCCAAAGTCACATCATCTGCCAATGTCATCCTGCTTGTGTGAATCTGAAAGATTCGTTTCTTTGTCTTTTCATCAGGTAGAGGGAACTCTATTTTCCTATCAATACGTCCTGTGCAAAAGAGAAGTTCAGTCTTAGTTTTTTTGCATGCAGCTGTTGGAAACGGCAGGAAGAACACCTGAAGGGTTTGATTGACAGTAATTCTTAAGCTGCAGCATGTCCAGAGAAGGGCAATGGAGCTGGTGAAGGGTCTGGACACAAGTCCTATAAGGAACATCTGAAGGAACATCTGGGGCAGTTTAGTCTGGAGAAGAGGAGGCTCAGGGATGACCTTATCACCCTCTACAAGTGCCTGAAAGGAGGTTGTAGCCAGTAGGTGCTGGTCTCTTCACCAAGGTAACAGGCCAAGAGAAAATGGCCCTAAGTTCACATGGGGAGGTTTAAATTGGATTTAAGGAAAAAATTCTTCATAGCAAGGGTTGTCAAGTATTGGAACAGGTTGCTCAGGGGAGTGGTGAAGTCACTATCCCTGGAAGTGCTCAAAAGAGATGAAGTGGTACTTGGCGATGTGGCTTAGTGGTGGACTTGGCCATGTTAACTTAATGGGTGGGCTCAATGACCTGGAAGGTTCTTTCCAACCTGAACAGTTCCATGATTTTTCCTACCACAATGTATCGCATCTTGGAGTAGAAAGCAAGGTCTGAATATCTCTTTCAATTCTGGCATAGTATTATCTCCTCTAACAGCACTGGGTGTGAGCTGAAGGGTCTAAAGCTAAATGATGACAAAACCAGACCAAACACATACCTCAGCAACTTCATACCATGGAAGTCTTTCAGCTTATTCTTTTGATCTCTGTGTTGTTTACAACCTTCTACAATTTAACAAGCACCACAGACATTCTATGCTTTGGTACATTTTTAGCAGCCATTTAGAAATGCAACCTGTGCTCAAGTTCAACACGTCTCCCCCGCCCAGCCCCCAAATGGCAGGAGTGTGCCAGGTCTGCTTTCCCTGCACCAGGATCCAGGCTGTCTGTGGTAAGGCCTAGGCTCTCACCCCCAAAACACAGGTGGTGCTGCCCTGCCTTCCCCAGCTGCTGCAGGTGTGCTGCTGCTGCTGCACAAAGCTTGCTTAACAATTACTTAAAATGGCTGTGCCTTCTTAGTAGAAAGGAAGAATATTCAAATTGATTTTGTATATGTAAAGGAATTAACACATTTCTTCCCTTCCAAAGATTTTTCTCCCATTTAGAAGCTTGTGAATGGGTTCTGATTTCAACAGATGCACCAGCACAGATGATATGGTGAATAAGAACAAACTTGCAGTCTTTTTACCAGCCTCTGTCAAGCTACCACGAGTTTTTTCACAAGAGAAGTGGCTAAGCATACACAGCAGGGAAGTCCCTTACCTGGTCTAATTAAAGCTGGGTCCAGTGTTTCTATTCTGTTTGTAGCCATGATAACTTTAACATCCCCCCGAGAATCAAACCCATCCAGCTGGTTCAGCAGCTCCAACATTGTGCGCTGGATCTCTCTCTCACCCCCTGAATTTGAGTCATACCTTTAAGAAAAAAAAAAACATAGCCAGAAAAAGCACTAAGTAACTGACACAAAGGTATAAACAAAAGGGGTACAGGGGTACTTTGTAAATATCCATAAGAGATTTAAATTAAAATTTAATGTTTATCCATATAAACAAAACATAGGTTTTCAGAATCATGTTGTGACATCTAGGTAAGTAAAGAGACACAACTATTCTTGTAGTTGGGGAATGTAACAGCCATCATGTGAGGGAAATCTGAGCTTTTTTTCATGTTTATTATATATTTGGAAATATCTTCTTCCCACCTAACAAAATCAATATAAAAAAGGAAAAAAAACGCATTCTTAAAAGCATATACATCCATACATAAGGCAGCAGCTGACACTTGAGTCTAGTGGCACTTTGGGCTGGTGGCCATGTAGTAAAAATGTATGAGCACCTTTTCATTTATTTAAAAAACACTGACTACTTTAAAGACTATTTGCATTGGACAGTTCCAACAAACCTACAGAATTTTCACAGTAATACAGTTTGGATAGGGCTGAACAACAGCTTAGTGTGGCACAAGCAATGCTTCTCCATGACATACACTGCATAACCTGTAAAATGCTCTCAAAGCAGAAGTATTTAGCCACCTACTCGAGAGGCAAACAACAGATATATTTTACATCAAATATTCTGCTTTACCATCGGATCACTAAAGCCAATTACTGTATATGGGCTTGCAGCTAGAGGATCCCATATACACAGAGTCTCTTTCTGGCTTTGACAATCTCTCCTAGAGATGCTGCCATGTAGTAAGAGAACAAAGGTTATCTCTGGTAATGACTATTTAGTATGAAAGGGCTGTGATATCTTGTGTTTCCACTGAAGTTATTTGAAGTGTTACTTCTTACAAATGCTTACATCAGAACAGTGTATGCAAATAGTAGCAGAAAAAAGAAACTGAGTCTCAGTATAGCTGCAAAAGAAGTGTTTCTAGAAAAGGTTTTGTTGCCCGTGGCAATTCCTGTGTGTGCAGAGGAGCTCAGCTACTGTACCTCTTTGTACCGATTGCATCAATCTCATCAATGAAGACGATGGACGGGGCGTGCTCCTCAGCCACGCGGAACAGCTCACGCACGAGCTTTGGGCCATCACCCAGGTACTTCTGGATGAGCTCTGAACCAACCACTCTCAGGAAGGTTGCTGATGTTTGGTTTGCCACTGCTTTGGCGAGTAAAGTTTTGCCTATTTTTAGTTGGAAAGAAATAATATAATTAGTTAGCAGAGAAGGAAAGAGACAGAAAAAAGTGCCCTAACAAAACATTTGTATGAAATTTGTGACAGACTTGGCAATGCTTTAAATACTAACCAAATGTAAATTATTTTACTTGTGTTATCTCAGCACAGATGTTACTGAACTGGAAAATACCTGTGCCAGGTGGGCCATACAGAATGACTCCTTTGGGTGGCTTTATACCCATCTCTTCATAATATTCAGGGTGGGTGAGAGGAAGCTCCACAGACTCCTGAAGTACAAGAAACACAAACATGTTTTTGTAAGACTGAGTGGTCTCCAATAAAGATCTGTAGGGATCTTCAGCAATAATGAAAGCAGTGAAGGCAAAGAGAACTTAAATTATTTCAAGACAAACAGCATGGCTCTCTGTTGCCTCAAATTCTAAGGCAGACAACTATCTGCACAGGTCTTCCTATTGTTTCTACTTGATGTGTGGTAGAGCAGCAGTGAACATTCCCCCTCCTCCATCCTCAATGCATCATCCCAAATTTAGAACCGTGGAGTTCCTGAACCCCAAACAGGCATAGATGACCTTAAGGCCAGGGAACCCTTTATGAAAGGGCAACACTTCTATAAAGTGTTACCAGATACCATAGATTTTAAGACCATTTGTAGTTTTAGATACCTACCCAGAACAAAAGGGTTGAGCTTTAGTAAGGTGCAGGCAGAGTTCTGTTGGTAGAGAAAAAACCAACCAATCCAACACACCCCAACCAAACAACAAACAAATGCAAAAACAAAACAAGCTGCATTTGCCCTGAGAGAGTAAATTCCTAAGACTGGACAGCATTCAGACACTCAACCTCTGAAGTTTTTTACAATTTAACTCTCATCTTGCACCAGCTGAAACTTTACATGTTGCAAAGTAATAAGCTATTAGAGAGATTTTATGAGCACTGGGCTCTATAGGTTCCTGAGCAGCTGTGAAAGGTTCCTGTGCACACAGCTTCTGGTGACCCGCTCAAAAGACTGAGGTCCACAAGTCTGCCTAGTGAAATCTAATGAAGAAATGCACTACAGAAAGATAAAGTACACCACTACAGGAACTGAAGACAGGCCCTTCTCAGCTCCTAGCACAACAGTTACATTGCTGGCTTAACTGTAAATGAGTACAACTGAATACCTTGATTTCTTGAATTTGGTTGTCAAGGCCACCAATATCAGCGTATGTTTCTTGAGGAGCTTTCTCTACTTTCATCACAGTCACTAAAGGGTCCGTGTCATCCATCAGGACTCCTATCACAGCATGAACCTAATTCAAGAATTAAGAGTTATCAAAGAAGGCAAGCAGCATTTTTAATACAAGCTGAAGTCCAATCCCTATGCCCACTTCAGGTATGTGAAATAAACAGCATTCTCACTCCTGTGGTCTTCAGGAAATAAAAGGCCAGTTAAAAACAGTACAAGAACTTGTAAGAAACTTGATTTCATAAAAACAACTCACCTTATGATTTAGCAAAACAGAGCAGCCTGGCTCTAGCAGGTCCTTGTCCACAAAAGACAGAATACTGACATAGTGCTCTGATCCCACTGATGTGGACACGATAGCGTGGTTGTCATCAATGATCTCCTCCAAGGTACCCACAGACATTGGTGTTCCTCTCAGATCATCCACCTTGGACCTTTCTTCCTGTTGTCAAGAAGAATCCAAGAAAAAACTGAGCAACACAGGCAAGAACATTGTTGTACAACACTGGCTCAACAATTCAGACAGAACATAGCAGAACCTGTCTCTCCTATTGTTCTACTGTCCCATAAACACAGAGGTCAGTAACAAAATCCACTATTAATTTAGCCTTACCCTATGGCGACCATTTATGTGGATGTGAATAACTAGCATCTTCTTTCTCTGCTGATGGATATCTACAAGCTGCACTTCCACAAAGCATTAAGAAACAAAAAACTGCCATCTGTAGCAAACCATGCTTTTAATTAAGTTAATTAATGAGGAATTGTAATAAACCTGGTATGTTTGTATCAACTTGCACACTGGTAGTACTTTATTTCCATTACATTGGTACTCCATTGCATGAAGCAGTACACATTAAGAGCATTTACTGTAACATTAGAAGTAACAGTTCACTTAAACCTCACCTCTTGTTTTTCTTCCAAAGGTTTCATCTGTTCTTGGTTTCTGATAAATTCTTCCTCCATTAAGAGGTAATCTTTAATTCTCTCCAATTTCAACAACTTGAGTCTGCACTGTGTGTGAGGAGTCACTGTAAACAAAGCAGAATCACAGTATTTTAGAACAAGTTTGACATGGTACTAACCACTAATTCATTACTAGAAATCCTGCTTTATTTTTCTGACTGTAACTTGTACCTTACTTGTCCCACTGTAACTCCAGGTGAAAAACAGATTTAATATTTACCCTGCAGTTTTCCTCAGTTTAATTTTTCTCTCTCTTACCTGGGAATTAATGGGCTACATCTTGCAAAACAATAATCTTATTCTGTGGGGAGCTTTTAAAATGTTAATTAGAAATAAAATTACATTTGGCATTGTGTCAGTGACCTCCAGAGGCAGATCTCAAGGAGAGAAGAGCTCTGTACTTCCCCAAGAGCAGACCCACAGCTCTGCAGGACAAGGAGAATGCTTACCCAGGGGGAGTTTGCTGGCAGCATCTGGTCCCTTGGTCTTCTTTTTCTTTTTTCCTACTCTGGTTGGAACTGGAGGTTCATATTTCTTCTTCTTATCCTTATTCATAAAAAGAATTCCGTAAGAAGAGGAAAAAAGTCAAGATAATAATGAAACAATACACACAGATATTAAGTGCACAGACTAAAAAACAGCTCAAGGTGAAGGACTTCATAACAAAACTTTCTCCTTATGATCTGTAGCAAGAAGCCCAAAAGAAACATGACTCCTATTTTTTAAGAATGTTCAAAAATTATTCTCCTGCTTATTTTACATCTCTCTTTCTAATTTAAACTTTCTCCAGTCTTTGGTGAATATAGGACATGGAAGGATCAAGCCTGAAATAAAACATAAACAAAACTAATTGATGAGACAATGAGAAAAATACTGACTCTCCACCTTTCTGCTGCACTTCGATCAATAATCAGACACATTCAGTTTCCCAGCCTAGATACTGCTTGCTGTGAACATTGTACTTTCAGCTCCACAGGAGACCAGGGAGGCCCCTGATGACCCACAACATGAAGTACACTCCTACTGCAGATCATTGTGACATGTCACTTTCAAGCCAACAACTGTTCCTGAAATGACACCTTGAAGGCAACTAGTCTTTCCTAACCCTGGCAAATCAATAGTTTTATTTTTTTTAAAAAGTAAGTCACTGTTAAGAAATTTCAGTTTTCTTAAGCTCCCTTTTTTGTTTATGAACACCTGTTTTTTCCAATATACACCCAGAAAAGACATTCATCAGAGCCAGCAAGAGCATAATTTTATGCAGTTTCAAATACAACAATTTTTAAAAGTACATTTTAAAAGACTATTGCAGCCAGGCTCTGTAGCAGCACACTTGTAGTTCATTCTGTGAGTATTTATTTGTATTTATTAAGTATTTATTAAGTATTATTTCAGTTACCTTGTCATCCTTCTTGCTACCACCAGGACCATGTCCACCACTCTGACTTTGACCCTAGACAAAACGTAAAAAAACAAACGACACAAACCTAAATATATGTACAGTTCTATGAACCGAGAAGCCTACGGGCAATTCCGCGTTCACAAATCCCGTAATTGGACTTCTCCCGTCTAAATAAAAAGCTAACACATTCCAGCTTATTGTCCAAAAGTAAAAACAAGTGTCCCGCCCGGCCCGGCCCGCACTGCCCCCCGTCGCCGGGCCGCGGCCTGGAGGCGCCGGCAGTGACTCCGCAAAACGCGGGGCGCTGGGAGCGGAACCCGAAGGAGCGCGGCGCCCCGGTTCGATGCCGCAGGCACAGCCGCGCTCTGGGCCCCCCGAGGCCGCGTTCGGTGCCGTCCCGGGCCGGGGGAGCCGGAGCCGCTCTCACCATCGCGCCGCGACCGCCCCGGAACCGCTCGGACCACGGCGCCACGGGCCGCTCTCCCGTCACTACGGGCAGCGGCGAGGGACACGCGAGCGGGCGGGGCAGAGCGCGGTCCCCGGCAGGCGCGCGGGTGCGGTGCCGGCAGCGGCCGGCGGGGGCGCCCTGCGCCCGTGGTGTGTGCGGGCGCGGGCACGAGGGGGACGCGACTGCGGCGGAGAACAAGAGCGGCGAACATTCGTGTCCCGCATTCAGAGTCACTGGGCTTTTTCCTAGACCTGACCCTTCCTTCCATCTCTTGCATCAGCTAGTCAATAGAAAAACATTCTCGTGTGTGCTGTAAGAATTGTTTTTCTTGTGACAGCACTTTAAGGACGTGGGTAACGTTTTCAGGAAGTCCTTCTCTCCACAAAAACATAACTTTTATACCTACACTGAGTTCTATTGGTCTGTGGTATTCCTGGGGAAATGCAGTAGAAACTTTTAGTGTCTGCTTTTGACATTGCCGAAGGTGAATCCTGAGCTCCAGCACGTGCCCGATCCCGAACCAAAGCCAGTTTTGGGTCACGCCTGTTTTACACCATTTCTTTGCACCGCAGGTCCCGCCCTTGTGCGGGGCCACAGCAGCTGCTCTCTGTCTGCCCACCAGAACCAAAGCTCCTGCCTCCTCCTGGGGGATCTGCAGATACTTCCTCTGCTTCCTTCGGCTGAAAGAGCATCACTAGCAGGAGAAAGATTACAGTCAAGATGAGGGCATAGTCTAAAAATACTTACAGCCTGCTCTCACCCAGTTAACCAGCATATAGATTATATTTACATCCATCACTGTTCTCAGTGTTGAGATCAGAGCATTTGTGAAGAGGCTTCAGTTTACAGAAGAAGTAGGATGTGGGATTGTTTTGCTTTGCATTGATGTAGGTTTTTTTCTTTCACACTTTCCCAAGAATCCCTGTCTGAGTAGGGAACTTTATTAATTATTAATGTAACTGGCTGAGCTGTGTAGAAATGTGTGAGGTTTTGATCATTCCCTTTGATTTGGTTCCATTTGCTCACATGGGTTACTGTTCTGCACTGTGGATTTAATTTGACTTTTCAACTGATTTTATTGTTTCATGAATTAGCTGCCTTTTTGTTGCGGTATCAGCTGTTCTGTAACTTTTAAGGGCATTGAAATGAAGTTAAATATAAAAGGTATTCTTTGCCTTAATAACATTCACTTTTTGATGTTTACAGTCTTACAGGATTGCATCTCTATTTCTTTTAACCTTACAGTGTAAAGATGCTAGAACACTCTTCCCCTCACACATTTTTTCCTCCCTTTAACCTCCCTTTAGACTAAGATATACCCACATTTATTTCAAATTATACCTGTAATTGGTAGTTCTGGTTATTATTGATAATTCTTATTATATTTTTTCTTTGGAGAGCCTGATTTTAGTGCCATGTAGCTTTGCAGACATTTTATCTGTGCAGATTATGGCATAAACTGACCTAAATGGTAAGGGTGTAGGACAAATATAAAAGCTGAACTTTCCATTTATAAACTGACAAGACAGATCTGTGACAGCCTATCTGGTTTTGTAGTATTAATAAATATTAGGAAATTATGTATGGGAGCAACTGAAAAAGGATGTTAGCAAGATTGTCTCCAGGTCATTCACTTAAAAGACATACTATGTAACATTTGTGACAGAAAACATGAACTGCACAAGGGAAACACTGTGTTTGGGGTTTTCTGGTTAATGGCTTTCAGTTCTGGGAGTGAATAGTGCTGGCAAACTGGAAGTAAAATAGAAACGTGGTTCTGTAACCTGGCTGCTTGTCTAAACTTTCCACATCCAAAATTTTGGTTCGGTTGCAGAGTACAGATAGTGTCAAATTATGGGTTATGCTTACTACAAAATAAAACAAAAAATAACAAAAGAATGAGCAGGGGTAACAGGAAGGAACACACAGTCCTTTTTTGTTAAAGATGAACATAGCCTCAGGGACATCAAAAAGCTCTTCACATAAAAATACCAAGACTTGTTCAGAGAGGGTGGGATTTTTGTGTTTTGGTTTTAATTAGTGTTTTCTACCCCTCTTCTTTATTCTGCAGTAAGCTTACTGCTGATCTTTTAGGCATACTGTAAAGCCCCCAGCTCTGTTCCCAGGCCTTTGAGGAGGAAGAGGGCAGCTGAGGGCTGGGGGAATATTTGGCTTGGGATTAGTAAATAGCAAAGAGGTTTGTTTTCCCTAGGCACATACAGGAAATTATGAGGATTGCTTATGTTGTTGTCAATTTGTCTGTCTTTGTATATGTCTAGCAGCCTAGAACTTTTTATGTTTTCATAAAACGAAATGAACTTACAGATTGGAAAAGTATAAATCTTACTATTGCAGCTACATATAGTGGGTTGTGTTTTCAAAAGCTGCAATTTGGACTCTCTCTTTTCCTAAATGGGTTTTGAACTTACATCACCTTCAATAAATCAATAAAAATAAATGGGTTTAAGGACCATTGGGATTGTTTTTAAGTGTGTTTGTGTCAAAATACCAAATTAACCATTAAGCTTCTCTGCTGCTTACAAGTTATGCAAACAGTTTAGAAGTGGAAGTTATTCCTACCACCTACTAATTGGCAAGTAACAATGTGAAGGATAGTTATTAGCAGAATATTAATCCTTGTGGGTTCCTCACAGAAACAACTCAGCAAAGATTCCCTCCCAAACTCAGAGTAAGGTTTCTCACTTTGGACATTTGAACTATGGACATTACTTCTTAAAATTCAGGTGCTCAAATAAGTGCCTGATATCAGGCAACATGATTGCTTCCTCTTTCTCCCATCACCAAGACTCAAATACGGTTTTTAAAATAGGAATGTCACCTTCACCTCCACTGTTTTTCCTGAAGTCTATACTATACATTTGAGCCAGTCCATTTTCAAAAAGGAGTGGAAGCAAACAAGCTTCAGCCCTAACTACATCAATGTCTCTTAGCTAAAACCCATTTGATGTGAATTATTGGGTATTCACAAAAATGACATTCCCTTAGAAAAGATTCACCTGATGTTTCATTACTTGAACCATCAGTCATAAGTTCTCTGGTCTTCTTTGACATGGTGTTGTGTTTCTCAGCTGTGAAGGGCTGTGGTCCTTATGCCTTCCTGATGTTCTGTGCCTTGCTCCCAGTGTGTAAGAGAGCAGCTTCAGCTGCCTCTGAAGTGACTCTGCTGTGTCCTCAAGGTGCAGAGAGTTCTTGCCCTGCCTTTGTTTCCTTGTGATGGCCAGGCTGCTACCCAAGGGAAGAGAGGATACAGGAAATAAAAGCACCTTGCTAGCTCCTCATTCACTGGAGAGCCCAGACAGATGTCCATCTTTAGTGCAGCTTTGTGGCTGTGGATTAGCACCAAGCAGCTGTAGCAGAGTAGAAGGTAAGGGCTGCAGCCATGATCCTGTCCCTCTAAAACACCAGTGCGTGTTCCCAACATTGATGGTACCAAAGACTCCAGTGAGACTCTTCAGCTACTCAAATTGAAGCAATTGCCAAAGTGGATGGATTCTACTGTGCATTGGAAAGGAGATGCTAAAATAGAGGAGGAGTCCTTACGCTCTCACTGCCTAAACAATTTGAAAACTGTATTTTCTGTATGGCTAGAAATAATCTGGATTAACTTCATGTTCTTGGATATGCCATCCTCCATTTACAAACCTGAGTTGGCATTTATTATATTCCTAAACATATTTATGCATAGTTTACTGTTGTAAAATTTTATTTCTCGGCAACAACCACATTAAAGAAACATTCAGGTATACTAAAAATTAATTGTCCTGACAGCATTGGCTACAGACTTGCTTTGAAGCTTTGATTACTACAGTATTGTTTAGAACAAGGTCATATATGAAAGGTTGCGGAGACCATTCTTTAAAAGTAGCTGATGCACTTAATTTTAACCATAACTAGTTTATTAGAAATCAGTTGTAACCAACTCTTGTCATAATGTTACTATCGATAAAAAAAAAAACCAGCCCCCAAACACTTTGCAAAGAAAAATGTCAAAATGTCCAACCAGATATCCCTAATCTGGAAGTGACATGTTTGTCCATTTTCCAGATTAACAACCACCTTAAATAAAGATGAGAAAATCTGGTTTTGGTTCTGTAGCCAAAATGACCAAATTTAATATATCAAAGATTTATTTGAAGGACAAATTATGCCAAGTTGAATGGAGTAGAAAAAAGAATTTCTATCTACAAATGGCATAGTTCATTCTGACATACTGTTACAATTGAAGGAAGGTATGACACTAAAATGTGTGTATTTGAGAGAGGGAGATCAGGAAATAAGGAAAAATGATCACCTGCTGAATAGCAAGAATCATAAGGAAATGGAAATACATGTGTTTTTTTTTTTCTTAGATATATAATTATTAAGGAGACAGCTGAACAATACAGCAAGTGTTCACTCTCAGAGCTGTATTCATCCCACTGTGTATTAATCTTTACTACAGCATAAACAGGATGGCATAAATTTTAGTTCACCTTTCTGTTGTAGGAGTTGAGGTGTGCTGGAACATGCTCCATCCTATTTACCTGTGGTTGTAGTAGGTGTTGATGAATGCCACAACTAGTAAGTTTAATTTTTTCGCAGTATCTATTCATTTGGGTAGCTCACCTGAGTTTCCGGCTACTGACTCATCTGCATAGCAGCTCCCACTGATATGTGTTGCTGTTGTGGTCTTATTACCACTGAAAAGTAGACTTCTTGGAGCAGGAATTACTTGGAACTAGACAAGCAGAATTCAAAACATCTGAAGTAAATGGATGCTTTCAAACATTTTGGTAGTAAAATTCTTGGGAATCTTTCCATGCTGTAGCAAACTCTAACACTTTAAAGATTGTTTTATACATGTTTTCAGAATACTGCAGAACAAGTAAGCTTATTAAAAAGTATGTTTATTATATCCCATGTGTTTGTACAACCTCATTTAGAAGACTCAGAGCAACATAAAATTCCCCTAAGTTAGGCTTCATAGTCTTGCAAGCAGGCTGGTAGCTGAACGAGATTGTCTCAGTCTTACCATGCAACAGCTGAAATGAAACTACTTCTCCTTTAGTGTGAGAAGTATTAGAGACACCTCATGCACCTGGTGGCAAATACATTCCCATAAGTGATGGCAAAGTTTAGCCCAGAGGATTCCAAGGAGTGAGAGCAGAACAAGAGCAAAGTAGAATCCTAAACCCAAAGGAAAGTGAGTGTAAGAAGAAAATACCTTTCTCATTGTGCACAGCTTTGCAAAATACCAGGCAGTGTGGCCTATTGGTTCTCATATTTTGGTAAGAGAAGATCCTGTGGTACTTTGGCAGTGAGCACAGAATAATGTTGCTATGGTGACTTCTTGTTGCATGGCAAGAAAATATAATATGAAATTGATTTTTTCATAAAGTCCAACATAATAGCTGGTCCAAAATCTGTAGAGTTTTTGGTAGCTTTAGGAAAGCTGGAACAAAAGACTATATGATAAGAAACTTACTACACGTTAGGCAAAGAGAAAAAGATAAGTGACCAAATATGGAGTTATCATCTAAATGGAATACAGAATTCTTCACCTGGCTAATTAATGGTTGCTGTTGTTGAAAAGATGCCATCAGAGTCAACCCACTGATGCACTAACAGCTGAGGATGGTTTTAACAAACTGAACATTTCTTCAGTAATTACATCAACATTCACATAAATTAGTTGGATTCACTTTGCAGGACTCAATCAAATGATGAAGAGAGAGTGAAATAATTTATATGTAAGGAGAAAAACATGAAAAAGGCATTTCATTTCAGAGTAAGCAGTATTTCTAAAGACACAAATACTTTCTAAATATTATACTGACTACTACTTAGACTGTGAGTCTGAAATTCCTAGACAGTAATGTTTGCCAAATCCGTGTGCCCCATTGTTTTATTAACTGCTAATGATTTGTATGTTTTCCATCATGAAAGGGCAGAGTTGTTATAATTACTCATCTAATGCTGCCAGTGTTTCTGCTTTACAAAACCCAGGAAAGACATTATGGCTGCTCCAGGTCCTCTCCTCACAGTGCAGTGCAGAGGGAGGCCAGAGGGCAGAGCACATCCACACAAATACACCAGCAAAGCCCTCATTAAAAACAGGAATTTAGAGGAGAGTCTTTAAGGCAGAAAGCATTTAGGGACAGTCCCAAAGCCCACTGAGGTGGATGCAAAGAAAGACTGAATCTAACAATGAAAAGCATAAGTGGTCTGAATGCACTGGAGTATTAAAAGCAGTAGAAATTGGAAAGAAGGGAGAGAACTATCATCAGTGTAGGGGAATAAGAAGTAATTGAGACATCAGAAAAACAAGGTCCCTGGTAAAGCTAGGAGCCACTAGCTTTACCACCTTGCCACTTGAACTGAAGATATGCTGGCTTTAATTGCTCCTCCCTGAAGTAAGGCTTCTGCATTAATCTGTTGACTATAATGTAATGACTCCTCTGTCATTTCCTGCAGCACTGTAATCTAATACTGCACAAGTGTCTCACCATGTTCACATTCTCTGTTGAGTAATTGTGGCTTTGATTTCATGATGCATGGTTTGTTCAATCAGCCTGTAATTGCAGCACTATCTGGTATTGTTGATATATCTATGTAATTATGTTTATTGTTAATAATGCAAATTGAATTTGTTGAGTCAGTCAAGTCAGTCAAGAAGCAGTTTTTACAGATGATTTCTTTAGTTTTAGTATTTGGAGATGCTAGTCTTGTCTGGAAAAGCATAGGAGCCCTGTAGGTGCTGTGGCTCTGAAGTTGTATCTTCTACAAACATGTCTGCTAAATAAACTTTGTCCCTCTCTGATAGAGATTTCTTCCCCCTCCACCCCCAGCCCCAGTCTCACATAAAGTCAGGCCTGGCAAAGGTTTTCAGATATATGTTTATAGCTGATTAAATTGTCCATGTTCCCTGCTGTAAATACAGCTCTCCATATCGGTTTCCTTCATGTTACTCAAATGTTACGTCTATCAGCATAATATACTTAATATTCTGTTCAAGGCCAGGTTGGAGGAGGCCCTGAGCAACTTGATGTAGTGAATGGCATCCCTGCCCATAGCAGGGGGGTTGAAACTAGATGATTGTTAAGATCACTTCTAACCCAAAACATTCTATGATTCAACAGTTATAGTGTGAAGTGTTTAGAGTGTCTGCTTCCTAGTAGTATAGGGCACATATTTGAAACCTGATTTCTTGAGTTGCTTTTTTTTCTTTTTTTTTTTTTGAAACTAATTACTCATTTTGTGGTCTTTTTATCTAGGATGCTCCTTTTGTTAATGAAGAATTGGTCATACATTATGAATAACACTTGAAAATGGATCTCTTGAGTGCATTTAATTGAAACTAAATATAGCACTGTTGCAATAAAATAAATTCATCTCTGCATCCAACAGCTGGTAACACTACATTTTACATTATACAGTCACAGAGTTCTCCCCCCTTTTCTGCATTTAGGTGTTGGTTGGAAACCCTTCACTGGTCTTGCACTGTTATTCTGGGCAACTGTACTGCCTGTGGCTTTGAAAACTCCCTGAAAACAACCCCGAGTTCAACTATTTACATAACAACTGTGGAGTTTTCTTAGGAAGTGTGGCCTCTGAACCTGCAAATCTCATGTTGCTGGCTCATGTGGTCTCTCAGCTCTGACTTGAAGCATCACTTCAGGCTCTTACATGATGCCAAAAGTGCACAAGACTGTCAAAGATGGAACATTCAAGGGGTAGTGTTATTTCATTCACACAAGGCTGGTAAGCACCTCATCCTCCTGTCTCACCACTGGTCAGCTGGGTGGAGTTGGCCCTGGCCATGCAACAACTCTGTAGAGTCTTGGTGGCAGCTCTGGTGCAGGGTTATTGAAAAGGTTACAGAAAGCAAGCAAGGGGAACCTACCAAAATTGCTATTGGTTCCTTTGCAACACTGTCAACATTTTTATACTTAATTTTCTGTCTTCTGCTTAAACTTTGAAGTTTCAGAGTATTCAGAGGAGGTTCAGAGTACTCAACCAACCAGTCCAGGCTTTTGGCTATTCAGATTGAAGCACAGTTACCACATGGTTAATTGGAAGCACTTCCAAGTTGGTGTTATGGTGTTACTGTAATTCAATGGGAACTCTCACTCTTTCCCTGGAAGGTAGCCAACAGCTCTCTCCTGTTATTTCAACTTCCACTCTTTGTCCACCTCCCCTCTGCTCTGGGGGGAGGACTTTGTAAAGACATGAAATAGTTTCCTTCTCTACAGCATGAGGGATGAAAAACAATAATTGTTTTCTCTGTTTATGTTTTCTTGATAATGAGACATTATTTGCCTTTTTTACTTAACATAAACACTATCCCTCTGGAGAAACAACCGAGGCTTTGAAAGTGAGTATTTCAACAAAGATGAAATCCCCATGCCAGGGCTTGGGCAAATGCAAACCATATTACCTACAAAGTGATTTTACAAGAAAAGTAGGACACTCCCCTGAAACCTAGACAGCAATGGTGTGTTCCCAGAAAGCTGATAAGTCAGGAATCAGCTGTGATCAAGGAAAGTGAAAACTCCATTTATTTTGGTCCTGGTCTATTTTTTAATAGTCATGCTTCTTCTATAGCAGATAGTACACAATATGTCTTAAACACAGCCCAACATTGTGAATCTAGTTTTGGAGGTTCTGACTTTATCTAGGCATTTCCCACAGCCAAGTGAAGACCATGATTTCCAAGAGGTGACAAGAAGAAATTCCCAGTCATGTGATTTCAGAGGATTTTGGTGATATTTCTGATGCCAAATTTGACATTTAGTCATTTGAGAAACTAAATTTATGGCCTTTATCTCTATAGTAACTACAAACTCCCCTGTACAAGCATGAACCACAGCCAAGAAGATAAGAAGCAGGCATGGTACTGTAAATAATTATGATAGTTAAGTAGAAGTCTTAGTGTTGAATATCTGTTCTTCAGATAAAAAAATCTGTAGCATGTATAGTCATGGTATTTTCACTTATGCTAGATACCAGGCTATGAACATGATGTCTTTAAGAGATAAGGAAATCAAAATGCTATCTATAAGATATAAGGAAACTGAAAAATAATCTGACTCATTGCCTTGTAAGAAGACTGTTTCTATTCTAATTAACTGACTTCAGTCTGTGTCTCCCCAAGATATTTGGAGCAGCTGATCTGTCTTTCACCTCATAACTTATTGGTTATTGGCTGTATTCCAACAGGATAAATGGAATCAAAACAAATAGTACACAAATGATGGATTTGTACAGTGAAGGGGAACAATATCAATTGTGTCTTGTGTGGACTTCAGTGAAAGTTTTCAAACTGTTCAAAATATCATAAGAAAGACAAACTAGAAGCAGGGATTTCTAGAGTGAGTGGATTTGCTAGCCCAACCAGATACATTTGTCAGAGGTCCTACTGCCCGTTAAAAAGTGATTGGCTGCGTAATTACGGATATGATTACGAATATTAGATCAACAGTCTGACAATGATCACGGCAGCCAAATTTTAGTCTCTGGCAGAAATGAAATTAACAATTGAGAGGTTCTTTCATGGAGACTAACCAGATTTCCTGTGCAACATAAACATTTTTTATTAAGCTTGTCCAATGAAAAGACTGCAAGACATCCTGAAATAGCAGTTTGTTTCCTTGTCTTCCTCTGAATAGCTCAATGTCTGATGTTCCCATCAGTTTGTTCTATAGACCACTGACTGTGTGTGGAATGGACACCTGGTTTGGTGAGCAACCTAAACATGGCAGGGAAGGCAGCAGAACTGAATCCCTTCTAGGTGAAATGTCCCATCTGAATCTGAAGCAGTGTGAGTTCTGGACAAGCTGTGGGAGGCTGGTGCATGGGCTGTTCACAGCCTGCTCAGGGCAGAAGCCAGGTTTGAACTGCAGAGTCAGAAGTCACTGATTTCAACACCAAGCTGGCAAAGGTTTTGGCTGAAGGCAGTGCAGGCCCCAGGCAGGCAGCCAGCACCATCCGCTTGAGTCTGCATGTTCATAGCACTGGGTACCTTCTGTTCCTGCTGGTTTGCAGAGTCCACTCTACCCCTCAAGGAAGATAAATCCATTGTAAACTTTTCTGATGCCTTCTCCTGGTAATTTTTCTGTGGGAGCTGCAGACAAGCCAGCCCCATGCTAGCAATTGTTCACTGCAGGGCTTGTGTGTAACATTCACAGCACTTCAAATCCCGAAGCCACTCTGTAAACACTGAAATGAGAACTGCAATATTTTCCATGATTTTTAGAAACACATTTTAATGGTTCCTCTGCCCACAGCTTTATGGACTTTACAGAGTGCACCAGGACCTTGTGTTCCAGCTTCTCTCTGTGATCATGACAGAGTACTTTCTTTTATAAAAGCTGAGATTCTCCCAGATGACAGTGATACAGGAGCTGGGAATTCCATGGGAAGTGTTCAATATGCTCAATGCATCAATAAAATCATGGTGCTGACAAATCCCATGAATACTGATGATCACTCCAGGAGCACAGACCTTGCAAGGCAGTGATGAAACAGTAAGAAATTGTTGGTTAGACAGAAGGCAGCAACAGGTGAAACAATCAAAGGAGAGGCAGGGGAGGAGAGTTTTATAGGGCTGTGCTGCCTGGCTGCTGGCTGAAGGATATATATTGTCAGAGAAGGTATTTCTGTAAGAGTAAAATAAAAGTTTAGAGGAGATGTATAACAATAAACAGAAAAAAAATGGGAACATCATTCAATTTTCATCACTAGCTTGTGGTAGGAGCCATGGACAGTCACTGTTTACATGCATCCCAAATCAAAAGAAGTGCTGGGCAGGCAGAGGTCTGACATGTATTCAATTAACATAAAGCCAGTAGGAATGTAATGTCTCTGTGCTCTCAAACTCTTTGGAGGAGGCAAACATTGCTGTGAGAACTCTTAACAATTTATTTGTTTTAATGTCCTGAGTTTGTAAACAATTTGATTCCTCCCATGGTAAAAGAGATACAGTTTTGGTTCTGGGCTGAGATATCTTGACAATGCTTCATGTCCCATAGAGCCAGCCTAGCCCGGCTTCCCAGTGACTCAGGGCTATTAGAGAGCTCCTGCATTCACAGCTGGCAGCTGAAAGACAGCATCACACAGAAAGAGCCAGGAGGTCTTTTTTTCTTCTTCTTTCCATTCTCCATGCATCATATGAGGCTCAACATACTCACTGACAGCCTTGTGAGTGAAGATTTCTAGACACACAAAAGACAGCCTAGATTTCATCCCTTCTTGTGTGACCTGAGGATATAATTCCAAACAGAGAAGTTTTGTTTTAATTATTCTATCTCTCTTAATTCTTTGCCCTCAGCTCAGGTGGTGGCCAAGCATACCAGCTGCAAAATACCATGAGGTAGGAGCATTAGCCCCAGATGAACTGGGAATAAACAACTCACTTCTCAAAACACTGGCAGAGGAAAAACCAGGTGCTGCAATTACCCACACTCAGCAGCTGCCTGGAAACTTACAGTGACCAGCCCAGAGGGAAAATCATGGACTGTCACCCTAGTGGAGCCAGCTCTGCCAAACCGACAAGTAATAAAGAGGAATGGAAACATACACAGTAACACCTACAGTGTGTCAGGAAGCTTCCCTACATATGCTCTTCAATGACAGACAGAGAAACAGTTGGGCCACTTGACTTATGATTTAATTTTGAATGGGGGCACTGCTGAGAAGAATAAGAGATGAGAATTTCTTCTCATGTGGCTTGTAGCAACTGATTATTATAGCAACTCACTGTGAAAATGTGAGAAACACAATAACTCTTGAGAGCATGTGAGCTTCAACAGCTTGAGAGCTGCTTGGTGCCTTTTTGGTAACCTCCAATGTTACCTCTGGTGTAGCAAAGAAGTTCTGAAGTCCTTCATCCACAAAGCTAATGGAAAATTAATCTCCACCTCTCCAAGCATGAATGCAACACTCAGGACCAGAACTGGGTTTGGTCATAAGGCTAATTCAACTCTGTAAAAGTAAGTTTGCATCAGGGCTCACTGTAAGAGTCTACCTGCACTGTAAGAGTGGCCAGAGCTAAGAGCTCTGATGGAAGTCCAGAGCAGCAATAATAAAAAATATTATTAGAAGTTATCTCACTAAAAATTGCAGTTCTCCTAGAGGCCTGTAAATTCTTTCAGTTAAGTTTAAGTGCATGGGACCAGAAGCATTTCATGCTGCTTGAGGATTATGTCATTGAACAGATACTGTTACAATTAGCCTTAATAGAAAAATATTCCCGAAAGAACATTTCAGTTCATTGTCTGAACTCTGCCTTTAGCTCAGCTATTCATTTCCTATCTAGTTGCCAAGTCATATTTCCTCTTTGCTACAATCCCTTGCTATTTTATGCCCTATAAAGAGCTAGTCTAAATTTTTTCTCTTTTACTGCTATATATCTAAGAAGTAAATTGTTTCAGGAATTCCCTTGGAGCAGTTTGTTAAGCAAATCTCATTAATTTACTTTCCTGGATTGCCTATACACTTCTCTGGGAGTGCAGGTGCATGCAAACACTGGTGACCCCCCCTTACAATCTAATCTTTTCCCTTGCTGGCACTGATAAGTGAAATGTGCTCCCTTAACTCACCAGAGTCTGTTCAAAGCAGGGCCATGCTCCTGTCTCCTGGGTTGGCAGCTCCAGCACCCATCTGTCCTGAGTCAGGCATGGCCATTATTCAGCTGCCACTGTCCCCAAGATTTTTAGTTCTACAGTCAAGAAAAACCTTATCTTGTGCATCAGAATGAAAGAGCTAACAAGCACATAACATATTCCAACAACTCCAAAAAGCTGGAAGGGGCTGTTTGGGTCATGAAATCCAGTCCCAATGACCCCAGGCAGCCACACAATAGAAAGCTCCAAAGCATACCCTCTGTTCTATAGCTCTGGCTTGGAAAGATTTCTCCATTTCCTGTGATAAATATAACCTCTCTTGTGCCCACTACCAAAATTCCACAAGATTGTAACATGCCACAGCAAAAGGCACGGGAAATATGGGAGAGTCACCACAGTCCTTGCAGCAGTGTGTCTTTAAGGGGTGAACATACCAATCTGATCTAGAAACTGATGGCAGCTCATCTCTCCTTCAGTTTGGATTTTCTTCTACAGATTCTTCCTTTTGTCACTTGGTGACAGGGAATTTCAATTAATTTTCTCTGACTGCAAATTGGATGGTTTTGTTACTGTACTGCCATCTTTGTGCCTATGTTTCCAAGCTGTCAAACAGCTTTGTAACCAAGCATTTCTGATTGCAAATTGCAGATCGTTTATTTACACTTGATTCAGTTCCTCACAAAAAGTCAGAAACCATGTTGGCAAATGAGAGAACAGGGCTGTGTTGCTAACTATTGTCCTGCCAGTTTATAATATTTTACCAAGCCTAAGCTTGCAGCATGTGGTCACATGCTACACTCTGCTCTAAAATTGCTCAAAATGTAAATGGAAACTACAGTGATTATTTTTCAAAAAAAAGCAAATTAAAATTAAGGCGAATGTCAAAGATGCTCTGAAAGCATTTGTTCCGCTTAACAACATAGAATTCCTATTAATATATCCAGAGTTCATGAAGCATATCTAGGCCACAGCATGGAGAGAATCTGAAGTCTGTTAAGAGATAACTGGTCTGTAGAAGGACCAAATTATGTCCAGCACAGTATCAACCCTCACTGATGCCTGGAAAGACCCAAGGCACCACCATGTTCCCCAGTGCTGCAAGCAAACCTCTGGCAGGCAGTGGAGGCTGGTCTTTCAGCAGGGGCTGTGCTAGAAGGATGTGCTCTGTGTGCAGCAGGCAAACACACTGCCATGAACAGGAGTGTCTGTAGAAACACTCACCCAGAATAAACTGGAAGGCAATGATGAAGTAAAACACGAGCAGTCCTGACATTCCCAGTCTTTCAGCTGCCTTCTTGCTTTATACATCAGTCCTGCACAGATCAGTCTGAGCTTCCCAGGGAATACACTTTTTGCCATAACTGGGGTGAGGGCAGTCACCAATCTTCCTGCAGCAGCTGGTTGTCTTCTTCTCATTAGGATGGAAAGAACAACTGTGGTAATAAAAGGGCTTTTATGCTTTATTGACCCCGAAATCTGCAGCAGCTGCTGCTACTGTCCTCAAGGTACTTGAAGCTAGAGATGCAAACAGAAGGAATAACTAATTCCCATAGCAGCAACCTCCAAGCCTTCAGCATAAAGGAAGGAGCCTGCCACAGGAGAGCAGCTTCCAGGATTTTGAATGTCAGTTCATCTGCCCGTCCATGGGAGGTGTGAGTGGTTTAGTGTTAAGCGCAGTGAACAACCTTACATCTTTTTCATACTTCTAGAAATCACTCTGAGAAGTTAGCACAGGTAAATCCTCTCAGGTGTATGTGCCACCGCTGCTCAGGGTGCCAGGTGGGGAAAGCATTTGGGTTTGAAACATCTAGCAAGGACTGCATTGCCTCACAAAACTCTGACAGCCATGCTGTGAACATCCTGCACTCCACATCCCTAGCTGCTCTGCAACATCTGTTAATTCTCACAACATGCCATGGTGTTGATTTTAATTGTTTTATTTTTACAAGAAAAATCAACTTGAAGAATAGATGACTGATCCCAGAAAGACTGTTCTAATGCATATAATTTTACCCAGTTTACAGATAACTTTCTTAAATACTGAAGGAAATTTCACATACTGGTGCAGATCTGAGGAGGTGTGGACAACACCAAAACTGATATCAGCAGGGCACAACCACTTCCCCAGAGTGCAGCAACATTGCCATTGGTACCTAATGATGTCATCCATTGGCACAGTGTGGAGAATGGAGGCTTTTAGAGAGAGGATTTCCCTGCTCCAAGGCAAGCACTCACACAGATAGCTAAAAAGAGCATTCATGTCAATCTGATGCCATTATATTTAATGGAGCTAAATGTGTGACTTCTGCAAAAACAAAATACTCCTACATCAGAATGACCAGAGAGAGAGACATACATTTTACATTGTAGCAGTCCCACGGGAATGAGAATAAAGGTGATAGATGCTGCCAGCCTAATCACACAGCTGTGGTTATTTTGTGCATTGCAAAACATGGGATCGATATTTACAAAAATTCCCTGGGAAAGCTGTGTAAAGGCAGAGTGTCTGGCTTCCTGGCTAGCATTGCCTAACAAGCACAAGTATCTTTGGCTCCCTATTCTCCACTTTGTGACTTCTCTTTGCTTCCAGTGTCATGCCACTACAGAACTTTTTATCATCATGACAAAGGCTCGGTAAAATTAAACTTCCCAACAGAACTCCCAGCTTCTGTCCTAAACTTTCAGAATTTTCAGAATGGATCAGTTAAATTGTTGCTTGTACTGCCTGGCTACACAGCATCTCACAGTGGAGTAATGGTTAACCCACTAAAGGGTGTCTAGCCAACACTGACTCTCTGGTCCCAACTTTTCTCTCAACCTTTCTTCTTGGGGACAGACCTGCTAGCATGAACAACAGCTAGATCAACAAAAGATTCATGTGCCCAAACTGCCACAAAAGACCACAGCACAAAGTCTGAGATGCTAAACACAGTTGCTGCCCAGCCCTGGAGATGCCTGGGAGAAGCTTCAGTGTTATGTCCTCAGAGAGAAACTGCATAAGGAGCTGCATTTTGGCTGAGCACTTGACTTACACTGTGGGGCATTTAGCTGATGTTTTCCCTGCAGGTGTTCCTGGAGCATACCTGATTGGGCTGTGGACAGAGTGGGCCTGGAAGGAGTAGGACTTCTCAGCTACCCTTCCTCCAAATGTGGCAGAATGTAGCACTTTGAACTTGCTATTAACACTGGTTTACCTTGGATGTCAGACATCTTTTTTCTCTGCCTACCCTCAAAAGCTTAAAAAACCTTGTACTCATTGAGGAGATGGTAAGAACAGCCTCTCATAAAAGTTATACAAAATTCTAATGTTTATGGTGTGCAGATTATGGACATGCTGGTACCTCCCTATATCAAGGGTCTGTTCATACCCCAGTTAACAACTGTAGCCTTGCTTTAGAACCATGTACCTGGGCAGTTAAGTAGCGATGTTGGTACAGGGCAGGAAACATCCCAAACTAAATGCAAAATAGATATTAACTCCTAGCCATCTTCCAGAGTTGGATATCTGGAATCAAACCACATTACTGGATAATTTTTGGAGGAAATAATGTATCTGCCATCTGGCTTTGTAACATGGCCCACTGCAACCACTTTCCTCAGTGCATGTTTTCATTGTACCATTCATGCGGATTTTGGAAAAAGAGATGACAATGTAACTGCTAATCAGCTTTTTCTCTTTTTTGTTATAATTATGGGTCTCTGTTCAGTTCCTTATTACTTAAGGAATCTTTGGTTTTACATGACTATTAAATTAACCCAATTACTTTCCAATCTTCAGTTTCTCCACATCTCTCCAGGGTGGGAAACTGTTCAATTAGTTTTATAGTACCAAATTCTCTGAAGGTCTGATATAGATCAGATTCTCATCAGTGTGTTGCATTTATCACTTGAGGCTCAATCACTTCAATTAGCAACAGGAAAATGAAGAATTTTGAATTTAAATGTCATTTTGATCCCAGTTCAAACTGGTTATTCAACAGCAGGGGTTAAACATCCTTGCAGGCTGGGCAGCTGGGGTGGAAAGCCACATGGCTGAATGTTCATGCCTTAGCATATTCCCTGGTAACCTGTCTGCTCTGCACTGGATGAGCTGTGAAGGAATTACTGTGATGCTCATGTCATGGGAGCAAACGTGGGAATGGACTACCATATGTCCTACCCAGCCCTGCAACACTTCCCTTTGGATCAAAAAGGACAGACATATAAGTTTTCTTCTGAGAGGATGAGAATTTTTTTTTTGTTTTTGTTGGTTTTGTTTTTGGGGGGGTTTGCTTGCTTAGGGATTTTTTTTTGTTTTCGTTTTAGTTTGGGGTTTGTTTTGTTTTGTGTTTGGTCCTTTTTATTTGTTTGTTTGTAGTTTTATTACTGTCATTAATACAAAGTTCTATCTTTTTGTCCCCAGGGAACTCCTCACTCAACCTCGACAGCAGATGCTGTATCAGTATAGCATTATACCGATCAACTTGTATTTGATGACTCCAGTTCTTCAGATCATGGGTGAAATGCTCTATCATTTAAGCTTTTTCTTCTCAAGAAAGAAAGCAGTATTTTATCCCCCTTGCTTATTCATTAATGGTGTGAGTTACTATGGGTATAAAAGCAGAACACTAATTGTCATGAAGACCTATTTAAACATTTAATCTGTACAATGACCTAGGCCAGTCAATGATTTTATCCCTTAGGATCTCAGCTTGACCTTTATTGTGAAATTCTGTCACCTCCAAGGATCACAGTGTGCTTTGGCTGGGAGCTTGTTTCTCCCATGGGGTGCACTTGTGCTTTAAAGATCACAGTAAAATGTAGAAAATGTACAATTAACATATTTTATCCTGGGCCAGGTCCTGCAAGGACACCATATGCTCCCACAGCTTGCTGAGATTCTTCTTTTTTTTTTTAGACTTTCAACAAAATCATATAACAGCTGCAAATTTAGGGAAAAAGATTCTTAGAATTTGGACTCCACTGTGAGCCTTTTGCCAGTCTTGACTTCATTGGTCTGACTTAACTCCCCTGGTTGGATGAATCAAAGCATCTACATCAAAGAGACGAGCCCTGGCACAGCGCCACTGCCAATGCAGTCAGATGTATTTGAGATTAACTTGTTGAGAGCAAAGAGCTCTTGACTTCTGTTTAGTTATGATCAACACATCAGTGAGGTGAAGGTCCTGCAGATCAAAATAGCCCCTTCTGGAGGGCTTTTGTTTTTGTCCTGGGACTTCCCAAACTGTCAACATTAAAGTAACACCTCCTATGAGAAGAGTTTGCAAATCCCATGCTTAAACAACTAAGCACATTGATTCCTGAGTGAAATGGACTCACTGTTGAGTCATGCAGTTTTTATTACAGGGTTTCCTCCAGAAGATACTGCATTTCCTACTCTATTCAGGTCTATTTATTAGTCTTAAGAATCTCAAAGTCTTCAAATTGTCAGGCAAAAGCACAAGAACACACTGGAATGGAGTAGAAGTTAATATACTCTCTCAACAATTATACTTATTTGGGAAGAAAATTGTAATTGCTTTCAGGTCCATAAATACAGATCTTAGCCCTTAATGCACAACTGAAGTGCACAAATGCTGTTTACCACTGGTGCTTTCCTTTTGTACATCCTAATGCATCCTAAAAAAGTGAGCTACTACAAACTATTGTAGAGGTGGGGAAAGTGAATTACAGAGAAGTTACCTTTCTAAATCCCTGCTCAGAACCAGCATTATCCAAGCAAACTCCAGGCTTCATACATCCATATTCATAATGCATGAGGTTCTAATCACACAGAAAAGCAGTAGAGTTGTGCTCCAAGCCACAGATTTACCAGCTCAGTTTGGAGCTCACTCTACCAATTTCCCAAGCCTTAGGTGCACTGGTGTGTTTGTGTGGCAGGTGTCCTGGAAGATGGGGGTTTGCACCTTCCCATTGCTCCTTCCTTCACCATGGCTCTGGCTCCCACAGAGTCTTCTGGTGAAGTCCTGCTGAGATTCCTGCTGCTCTAAGTGAATAGGTTCTTTACCCCAGTGCTTGGAGTGTGGAAAAGAGTCCTCCCTTCTTCTGGCAGCAAGCTGTTGTTCACTCTGAGTGACCTTGTCAAGCTGTCTCAGTCACAAATATGCCCAGAGACCCTAAGAAGAGGATTCTAAAGATTATAAAATGAGACCTGGTGACTGATTGTGTATTTGTTCTGAAAAAATTTTGAACATTTCTGCTTAAAGAACATCCAGTGTTATTGGTATTGCAGGAAATAATTGCCCAGACAGGCCCCGTGGTTTGGATCAATGCAACAGTCATTACATCCCTGGGGACACTGTAATTATTCTATATTTAAACAGTGGATAGAGTCTCAACCCCCCATCATCCTGATCAAAGCTACCTGCATATAATGAGGTCTCTCACAATCTTCCTTCCCCCACCTTATGTGCTACCAGCAAGCCTTGTCATCCCATTTCTCATAAGCCCAAGCACACTTGGATCTCTTGGCATCAAGTAAAAGGACACAGCTGCTGGACTATGGCCTCTGAAGGGAGCCCACATGCAGAGTTGGTACTCTCACATCCTTCACCAGTGCTACACCGTCCAGCCTGTGCAACCAGCTCCTGCTGCCTCCCTCACTGCATTGCTCTTTACCAAACCTGTCACAGGCCAACTCCATTCCCTGTCTCACACAACACAGCAGTTTCTGTACTTTTTTGGACCATCAAACTAATTTTTGTTCTCATGGTATGCTTTAACTTACAGCCAAAAGGGACTGTGGCACTCGCTTATGTTGAGCCTTTGGCACACTGAGGGCTCTCTGAGGATGTGGCTGTGTCAGTAAGAGTGATGGATTTCTGTCTCCCTGCACTGAGCCTTTTCATGCAGGTCACCCTGCTTGTGTCTAAACACAAAGACCACAGCAGAAGAGGTCATAATTCTGCCGCTGCCATCACTCTTTCACCTCTCAGGGCAGAAGGAAAGAGAGTAAGAGTCAAAGTAAATACAGCTTTTGCTGTGCCTTACCGTGGAAGCTCTCACCAATGTAGGGCATTTTGGTGTATTTGTCTGAGGACAAGACTTCCCCTTTTTCAAATTGCCATAGAACAAATTGCCTGTACTAAACAAGGGATCATGGAGGCTTTTCTCAGAAGGGGAAGACTTGCTTCTTCCCAAATACACATAGCTTTTACCTGCATCACCTAATTTGCTTCCTGCAATACAGTCTGCATTGCTTCAGAACCTGATATATCCCATATCCGACAAAGTCATTCCTGTTTCTATGTCATGCTTCAATTGCACCAGTTTGCAGGAAGTATTTGGATGTTAAATTTGATTTAAGCCATTATGCTTCATTTTTATTGAGACTCTTTAACTCACCATTTATTTTGCTGCTTCAGCTGCTTGTATGGCAGGTTGCCCATTGCCAAGGCATCTGAGAACCTCATCACCAGTTTAAAAATCAGCAGACTGACAAGCCCCAAATCCTGAGAGACTGGGCCAGATTTTACAGGGGATGATTCATCTTTCAGTTGATAACTTCCAGCTGCTGATATTGGGAGGTTTAGTCCTCTGCATTGATAGCACAAGTGTCTCGGCCAGCCTCAGTGATTTTAGATGATACAAAGAGATAATGTCTAAACTAGCTGATCCCTGACATGAAAGGGCCTGCCCATGTTTATTGGTAATGTCAGGAAGGCTGTGTACTCTCTGTAGTTCCAGTGATAGCCCTTGACATCACTGAGAACAGAGTAGCAGCTGTGTGCCATTTTCTTCAACCATGGTATCAAGATTAGGAATCAAGACTAAGTGTGAGGGTTCTTTCTTGTGATAAAACAGTATGTCTGTGAGCTGTGCAGAGGAGCATGCATGGTGCAGTTCTTAGAGCCTCAGAGGTCCTAAGTTAGCAAGTAGGTTGTGGAAGATCGTGGGGCTGCTTTCTAATCCTGATGGCAGTCTCTCCAAACAACCCTGTTGAGAAGCAGAAACATCTCACTAGGCTGTAAAATGGATGAGCAGAAGACAAGATTTATTATATATCATGAGCAATGAAGTTGTTTTAGTAGTTACAAACAATGTCAGATACAATGAATAACAGATTTTCCAAAATTAGGGTATTTTTAAAAGTTGTTCTTAGCCTCAGAACCATTACAAGGAACTGCAAAGCCAAATTACGGACTTTGGAGAAGCTTCACAAAGCTTTAATGTTAGAAATTAGCTAATAATATTAACTTCACACAGCAATTAATGTCAGTTTTAGACAACTACATAAAACTTTTATATTCTCAGAATGAATATCAGAATGAAACCCAGGGCTTGAGGACATACTAAACAGATGTAGAAAACACTCAGCCCTTGGGCATGGGGACAACAACCAAAGACTGCATGGCATGCAGTGTCTTCAGTACTATCTGACCCACACTGCTGGCAGAACCTTCATCCAACAAACTAAGAGCAATGCACAGGCCTAGGAAAAGGTAGTGCCATCCTTCCTGGGCAATGCTTGTGACAGTCTCCATGAAGTTTTTCTACATCCTATGAGTCTGTACTTAACACTAGCTATAAAGCATACAGGAACATCAGCACCTAAACTGTCAGACACTCTTGAGGCATTGCCAGGTATTTCTGCTGATTCCTATTCTCCTCACCAGCTGCTGTGATGGCTACACCAAAGTTGCAGCCCTATATGGGGCCATGATGTCAACTTGAGGTTGCTCCTGCATAGATTCCTGACCTCACCAAATCACAGAATCAATTAGGTTAGAAAAGACCTCTGATATCATCAGGTACAACCCATGATTGAACACCATCATGTCAACCAGATGTGGTACTGAGTGCCACATCCAGTCCTTCCTTAAACACTTTCAGGGACAGGGACTTCACCACCTCTCTGGGCAGCCCATTCCAATATCTTCCTAATGTGCAACCTAAACCTTTCCTGGCATAGCTTAAGACTGTCTTCTTGCCCTGTCACTGGTTGCCTGGCAAAAGACACTGACCCCCATCTGGCTACACCCTCCTTTCAGGGAGATGTCATAGGACATGCACTCCAGAGCCTTCTCCAGCTCTGTCACTCTTCTCTGGACTCAATTCAGCACCTCAATTTCCTTCTTGAATTGATGGGTCCAGAACTGAAAACAGTACTTGACATGAGATCTCACCAGTGCCAAGTACCAGGAAACAATCACTGTCCTGGTCCTGCTGGCCACACTATTGCTGACACAGTCCAGGATACCATTTGCTTTCTTGCCCACCTGGGCACTGCTGGCTCATGTGCAGCTGTTGTCAACCAGCACCCCAGGCTCTTCTCCACCAGGAAGCTTTCCACTCTGCCCCAGCCTGTAGTGCTGTTTGGGGTTGTTGTGACCCAGGGGCAGAACCTGACACTTGGCCTGGTTGAACCTCAATACAATTGTTTTTGGCCCATTGATGCAGTCTGTCCAGATCCCTTGGCAGACCCTTCCTACTCTCAAGAATAATACTTCCCCCCAAATCAAACTTTTAAGACAAGGATGACAAATGAATTGAGGCTGTGTGAGAGAAATTTGACAAATGGTATTTGCATCTGTGTCTCCCCAACTAGCTCTGAGCCCAGATAGAAGGTTGTCCTCTCTTCACAGGGCAACACAAACCATTTCATCCCAAGAGTCAATGTCATAGAGGAAAAAAAATAAATAGGGTGCCTAAAGTTCAGTATATGGGTATTACAAGTCACATAAATTTCACAGCCCAAATGACTACTGATGTACAAATCTGCTGAACTGTAAAAACACCTGCATCAATGTTTTACATCTTTAGGCCCTCAATTGCCTGCTTAGTGCCAAACACCTGTTTGTCACGAACCCTGGCTTCTTTCTTGCACCTTTTATTTATTATTTTATTTAAAATGCCTTGGAAGAGGATGCTTTAAAACTGTTTACATTACCAACTGAAGCATCATTAATATTAAATTTGTGCAGAATAATGAAATAGAGCAGAAACTAGTCCTGATTTTGAAAAAGCTAGTTTCTTAACACATTCAGCTGTGGAGGGGAAAAAACAATTCCTTCTGTTCTATAATTTTTAACAGTATTTTATTCAAAATCCAGTTCGATCACAGTCATATCCAGGCATGCAGTTTCTAGCCCCCTCCCAGGAAGGACTGACATAATTGGGCTGAAGGGGAAGGATGTGCTCTTTCTTACATTTGGTTCTTTTACCAGCTATCCCTAGGGTAGCAGTATATTTTTTTTCCTATGTCCGAGCTCAAAGATATTAAAGTTACCACAGGGAAAATAATTTTGTTGGATAAACAAACAAGTAAAGTGATATTCTGCCTCTGGACCAGCCTACTTGCCTTCCTTAAATTAACAGCTTCTCAACTGAAATCCCAATACTTCCTAGTTTAAAAACCATCCATCCTGTTTATTTACATCTAGCAGGGTGAATAGTTCAGTTAGTAGGCTCAAAAGGAAATCACTGTAAGCACTATCTGGACCTGGAGAAAGGGTGCCCCAGGGCTCTCTGGAAGTCTTTCCTGTCTCTGTCCTTCTGAGCCACACAACATGCCCAAGGCAGCTGGTAGGGGTCTGGCAGTGTCAGAGCAGACAGGGCAGGGTTCCCTGAGCCAGGAGAGTCAGGCTGCAATTCACTCGCTGTGTGACCCTGGTCAAAGTACCTCTTGCTGTACCTTGTCCATGGGTTACCAGCTGGTGGGACACTGTGAGCAGTGGCTGGATACAGCAGAATAAGAAAGGATGCTTCCTGAAACCAGGTCTGCCTTACTTGTCAGAGCTGGAGGTGGCCTCTCCATATCTTGGAGGTGTTCACTAATCAAACACTGGTTCATGAAGTGAGACTGGGGAGAGCTGTCAATGTGCTGTAGTCATTAAAGAGCACTGGCCCTAAAATGGAGTTCAAAAAATCCAAAGAGTTTCTCAGAACTGCACAAAACACAGACAATTGAGTAATTATTTTCTAGCAATTTTTACACTACTCACTTTAAGGCAGTCTTTTTAAGCTCTGTATTAAGCTACCTTATGGCAAAAAGTCTGGATAAGAATGTCAGCAGAAGATTTGACTTTCAAGGTCTTCACTGTAAGTTCAGTTGATAAAATGGACTTGCTTTGGTATGCACAAGTAGTCAGTCCCATTTTGCCTGGATTTGTTAATGCTTTTATTAATGTAACTGCATCTCTTCTAGGCTGTCCTGTTTACATGTGAGCAGGAAAATCTGGGATAATACTCTGTTCAGAGAAAATAACGCTTATCCTTGGTGTAACCTGCAATTAGTTTTATTACACAACCTGTGAGTAACTTGGACAAGAGAACATACCTTTGTCCTGATATTCTTCTAATTTTCTTGAGATATATAACAAAAAAATCAGAGAAGGAGCATTTCATTGTAAATCCCCACTTTTTGTGCTTTGATGTATCTTTTTAAGGAGAATTTCTAATGCAAGTTTCATTTAAAAATACATAACTGAATATCTACTGGAGCTGCTAAGCCAAGCATAGAACTGTTAGAAATTCTAGGTTCTCTGGTCATGATTTTTTTCACTTGTTAATCAGGTGCACATGCTACATGCACAGTCCTTGTGCAGTATAAATTTGGCAATCCAAAATCATACTAGGATACTGTTATATAATCTCTAATTTAAAGATATTTGAGTAGGTTCTAAACCCCTAAGTTTAGGGACTCCAGTTACATAAAATATTAGCTGAATATGAAGCCACAGGGAGAAAAGTTAGGTTAATTTTTTTTCCCATTTTATCAATAAACTACTTGTGAGACTTTGAAATCAATGACTTAACCTCATTGTTCATCTAATTGCTGTAATCATTCCTGACACCTGATACACACATTTTCTTGTATTGAAAGAGAAGTATAAAATAGTGGTCTTAGAATTATTTCTGGAATGCAGGTCTGTTCTGTTTGAGCAACTGCTACTTTACTCTCTGCAAGGCAGAAAGTCTCATGATGCTTTTTCCAGATAACCTGGGATTAGGGAGACAGAGCCTGACCCCTCTCAATGCTTCTGCCCTCAGGTCACTGCTTCTGCCATACACTCCTCAGAAATATTCTGTGACACCTGTAGCACTCCTCCCAGAACTTGCCTTACACTGCAGATCTCCTGATTGTGACTGGCACACAGCAAAGACAGTTTGGGAAGTCATAGTGTAAAATTAAGGAGTAGAAGTTCAGAGTAACAGCCTGCAACACTGATGATGCTCATCAATGCTCCTCACTTCTGATTTTGCCTCCAGTAAACTATGGCATACTGCAAACATGGGACTAAGTTTTAATGAGCAAGTGCCAAAAACTCCCCCTTCCCTCATGTTAAAACTGGAAAGCTGAAGTGATAAGCAATAACTATACAGTTGCTAGGACTCAGGGGAAAGATGTTACTATATGTCTTTCCCAAGGACTGTCACAGGAGCTTAAATTCTTCTCATTCAACTTAGCACTAGTCATCTGCTGATTTCATTACCCATGAACAAAATGCTTAATAGCATGTCTTGTTGGAGTAGTAATAAGAAAAGGAGACTTCATAGCACAGAACAAATAATGATAAACTGCAAATATTTTTGCAAACAACTTTTTAGACCGAGGGCCAAAGCTGAGAAAACTTGCTTGAAACCAAGTACTGATGGCAGACTGACCCAGCACACCAGTGTGGTCAGTGTCTGTGCCTGACACAATTTCCAAAGCTGTGATACCTTGGAGTGTCTCACACTACAGTGACAGCCTTTCAGCCCCTAAATTACTCACACAGTGTGTATGTGTGCACTCATTTCTGTACTTCTTGACAGTGCTCAAAAGCTACCTATTTTGTTTTTTTATTACTCCAGGGTAACACCAAAGAGGACAAAAGAGGTTTTGCAGCAGGTTACATCAGGTTGCTCCAAGAGCAATAAACACCTTCACATCCCTCTAAATGGGTCACCTGCACACTTTTTCTGTATGTGGAACAATGTTCTACTGTTACTTCATGTATGGCCATGCCGTACAGCTTTGCAATGAAATTTTTTAAAAAACATTCAGGATGAAGATTTTGGGGGGTCAAGTCCCATTATCCTCAGACTTCATGTGACCCTGGGCTGCTCATCAGTGCACTGTGGGTACTGCCCCAGCCATAAAGGAGGATCTTTTTTTCTTTTCTCAGATACTGTGGTGGCATTTGTCATCAGGAAGTCTGACCAGTGGGAAGTGTATAAACATCAAAATCAGGTTCCAGCTTTCCTTAGTCACTTGCAAGGTTAGATCAATCATTATCACTCGCAAGGTTAGATCATTGTGTATTGCTGATTGATGTACACATTGATGATGGATGTACACATGAATCTAATGGTTTCATGCCCACCATGCCATTAATTTTAGGTGGGACAGAATGAAAACATGAAGAAAAGACTGTTTCAAAGCAATAAATCTGTCCTTTGGAAGAAGGGTGTGCATCTCTTACACGATGAGAAGTCAGAAAGCAATAAGTGAAATACACCATACTGTCAGACACCTTAAAATGAAATTATTAATAATTTAGTCAAAGTTCATAAAACTTAGGTAGTTTTTTTATATGAAGGATGCCTTAGAAAGAGACAATGAAATATATTTGTTCTTTTTGCTACTGTTGCTATCAATTATTAAATAGTAACCATTTGTCATCTTGTCTTACTTTGTTACCAACTTGGGAAAGTGTTTAGCTGAAAGGGATATAGGTACTTACCTAGGTGTAATAGAAAAATATTCATTAGAAATGTTTGACACATACCAGTTTTAGGATCACTGGTCTTATTCTGCACTGTTTTTCTCCCATCTACTGTGTGTAAATGTTTAAAAGGTTCCACTCAATCCATGAAACTCTGATACAAGGTTCACTAAAACAGTAACATCCATCTGAACATGGCAACTTGATATTAGATGGGACAATATTGTAAGCAATAAACACTGTACTGTTCCTGGAAATAAGCTACTTTCTAAGTCAAAGACATTAAAGAGATGGCTCCCAGATAAGCAAATTATGTAATGATTAATAGAATACTGTCACTCTTCTCTGAGGCACCTTGCACTGGTTACTGTCCAACACAGATTTGATACACCATTTGTCTGTATTCCAGTATTGTGCTCTTCACTCCCATAAAGGTAAAATAAAGTCCTAGTTGTTTGTTTTGGAATTTCTTTAGGGGGGTGACTATAAAAAATGAGACAAGGAGTTGGAAAATTATGTTTTTTAAGTTTTTTGTTTCAAGATGCTCCCTACCATCTCTTTACTTCAAGTACATTAGAGTTATAGTAGAAATAGTTTAACTACTCTTTGGGCAATTAAAAAAAACAAAAAAAAACAAGTATCACCACATCCAATGAATTTCCACCATTAAAGGCATCAGAAACTGGATTTTAAGTAGAGCAGAAGAAAATTGTGGTAAAATTTTCTTATGCAAGTCTTGACATTCTTTAAAATACAGAAAGGCATTATTTTAAGAAAGAGACTGACATGACAGCAGATTTTGAAGCCAGACACGCATCTGTTGGAGTTGGATGGGATCATCATGCCTGGGATGCCTTTATACAGCTTAATTGAGTAACAACAGAAGCAAAGCTACGACAGGCACCAGCATTAACAGCACAAACCTGCCAGAAAACTTTAATATTAACCCTTGCATCTAGGACATGTCACAATGTTTACACTGAAATTGTCATTCAGTCTCACTTGACTGAATGCTACAGTGACTATAATCACAGAACTGATAGCAGACCTCGGAATCAGTGAACTGTGGCTCTTTAAGCATGATTCCATCATGTCCAGCAGTGAAAGAAAGAAAGAAAAGACAGAGCACAGACAAAATTTAAATCAGCTTTTTTTCACCTTTCAATAACTAGCTGAAGAACAATTCTCAAAGAAATGGTGTTTCTGGAATAGCAGAGGCCTAAGATATCCCATCTGTTGGAGCATCACTTGATTTCCAGAAGGCAGGCTACCCTAGGGTCAACATTTTTCTCTCTTTCTTTTATTTTAACTGTATTAAATCTTAATATTTGTATAGTATATTTAAACAGTCACAGAGCTAGAGCTTGGCCCCTGGCAACCTAGCAGGTGAAATACCAGGTTTTCATATCCCGTTCATGGGCAGAAAAGTGTCTGTATATGAAAAATGGGTTATCAACAATATACTTATGGGGAAAAGGAAGGAATCAATTTGAACACTTGGGGTACAGGTGAAATGTGAAATTGTACCTCTTCCAAGAACTATGTATTACAATCATAGGATCTATAAACCACTATAAAGGCTAGCAGTAAGAAATTTGGTGGTTTTTGTTACTTACCTGTGACCATTTGGTCAACATCTGATTTTTATAACTAAGACAATTAAAATGATTTTCTTTTTCCTTGTCAATGTACTATTCTGTTAAGCTTGCATTATCTGAGAAGATAATGAAGGAGAAAAGTAAGTATCAAGCCTTAGATCACTGTGACACCAGAAGATGGCTCTGATCAGAGACAGGATCAGGAAGAGCATTCCCATCCAGAAGGAGGTATGTGGGCAGAGCACAAAAACAGCAGCAGAAATGCTCAGGTGGACAGTGAAGCTGGTGGGGCTGAAGGCTACATATCACAAATGTCACCAGCACAACACAAATTAAATGTGGGAACACGACATTAAATTCTGGCTTAGCAACCTCCTAGCCCATACCCTAGGGGAGTGACATAAAAAAGATTGGGAACATGTTGAGAATACATTTGGACTAAAGGGCTGCTGCAGGTATGGTCTGTAGTAGACAAGGGCAGAGAAAGTTTGAAATGTTGGCACAACTATTAAAGAGTTGAAGAAGAGGAGATGCCAGACCTATTGATTGGAACAAACTGGAACTGAAGGGTCAGCTGCTACTCTTTCATTGAGGTTAGCAGAAAAAAGTATCTGTAGCTGACATCGCAGAAGAAATATTATTGATCAGTTTATGAGACCTTCGAACTTGTAGTTCCAAGTTGCCTGGGTTAACCATAGACTGTCTAGCACTCACCACCATAGCTCAGCTGTCTCTATATGAGCACATATTTAAAGATCCAGTTACTTAATGGAACATCCATCAGGGAGAAAGAGCAGTTTCCTTCTGAAGTGTTTATCTGAGGAGTGGTGATTTAGTAAGAGATGAAATTACCACCCTTCCCTTATGAGTTCCATTTTGTATTTATCAGAGCCAAGCTGCTCTCTGAAGGCCTGTGTCTTTTCCTCTAGACTGATAATTTTCCCCATGAAAATATTCAGTTGAGCCACTTGAGATTGATGAGAATTCTGAGTCTTTTTAGGAAGAGATGTAGCTGATATAATTGGTGAACAGAAATTACAGGGTCTTACATCGATAAGCAAAGGCAGTCCAGGGTGCTGGGGAGAAAAATAATTTCTGTAGCTCATTGGCTCCAACATAGCTTTGAATTTTCCTTGTTTCATGTTCAGAAGAGGTGGCCTGACAAGACCTAGGGATGTTAACCAGTCTTTGCCACAACATTTGCACTAGAACAATGATTAGCACAGAGCCATTTGGCTGTTTCAAGTTCTAAATGTTGCCGACATGACCTTTAATTTTAATGCCTTAGAAGCATTTTCCTCTTCTCTCTCCACAACCCTACACCCACAACCTTGTCTAGCATTCCTACCCAGAGCCAATAGTCAGTGTGTCTGCTGGAAGTGGAGTTGGATTTAATTTCCCTCAGATGGATCATTTTGTTGGATTGAATGATCCCCTACCAAAAAGGACCACAGATCGCTCCAGAGAAATGCTATTATGATGCAAATGAAAAACACTTAATACGCTTTATCCCAGTGTAGATATAACTCATTACTGCCCGTGGTTAAATTTGATTCCTCAATCCTTGAGAAGAGTGAGGTAAAGCGATAAAGAGCCAACATTCTCAAAATTCTGAGATTCATCCATCAAGATAACAACTAGTGGCAGCAAAAGATAAATGTATTAAAAGCACCAGAGAATCACCTGCACTGTGGTGCTTTTCTAAGCAGGTGCTAGTCGAAACACTCTTGCAACAAGCAGAATATCTACAAATAATCTTGCAGCTTTGTAACATATTCTCAGAATATTATAGATCAAAGCTATTTAAAAAAAATGTATAGTAGTAAAGTAGTGCTGCATTAGGGATAATTGTGTACAATAAGTGTCTGATTGTACATTTAATGGCCAGACGTCATTCTTTTAATATTCTTTTTATATTGGAAACTGTATTTGAACTTGCTCTTATATTCTTGCTACAAGTGGAATTGCTCAACTTTGTGCTCTATTGCTAGAGCTGAAGTAAAATTAACTCCTATTGCTTGAGCAAAAAGTAAGTGCCAGATGACTGTGACATGCATGGTGATGAGCACAAAATGGACATGGATTTGTTAAAAGGCTTACAGGTAAGTGACACTGTCATCACTTTTCTTACTACAGACAGTCCCGTTACTTCTATCTTCAGGACTTGAAATTACAAAGTAATTTTAAGTACTTCTACCATCAGACTTGTCTGCTATCAAATCATTAAAAGGTAAAGAATTCTCAAACTTGGGAAGAGAGGTACACAGCAGTAAAATCATTGGATGATTATGCACAGCGAACATATTAAAATTTGTTTAGAGCTAATATAAAGTACACACATACATGCAAGACATATAATCATGAAATTTTCAAATGCAGGTTAGCTGCATATGTCTCTGAGACATATCTCAATTATTCCGCTTGCACAGTCTGGTCTATGAGCTTATACTGGAGATTTCAGTTCAGCCTCATTTCCTAGAATATGAGAAACCTTATATAGTGCTGCTGTTTAATCTATTTAGTATTATTCTCTTAAGATTTGGCTACCATCCCAGGAAAAAACACAAAGATAAGGGAAACATTTGTAAAATAAAGGTGAAACTTAGGCAGAGTTAATTCAAATAAGCTAAATGGAACTATTTTCTGCAGGAATCTTAGAAAATACAATTGCATTAATTCAGGCAACTTTAACATATAGAAATTATTTTTACAATTAGGTATGACTACCACTTGCAAATAAACCCACAGTTAGTTGTTAATTAGCTTTCTGAACAACAGTAGCAATGAAAACACAACCCACAAACACACTATCACATTGCCTGTGCATAGCACAATTGCATAGACAGAATCCCCAGGCAATTAGTGTTTTGGCTTTTGGCTCACAATAAAACCCAGACTGCCAGACCTTTATTCTGGTGTTTTCCCTACTGCAGGTCATTCCTGAACCTTCTTACCTGCACATGCTCCAGATCTCCTCAGTGTTGTTCCTTTTACAGTCACTTTCTTCCTGAGGGCAAACAAAAATATCCACATTTTTGAACTGTATGCATATAGACTTGTAAAGATGTGCACTTCAAAATGGCATAGACATAAACTGTCAACTCCAAAGAGAAGTACTAAACTTTTGTCTAAGGCAAAATACTTAAGGTAAAATCCCATAACACAAAATAACTTTTTCTTGTAGCTGTTCCCAGAGGAGACAGAACAAAGCATTGTGTATTTTCAGTAAATAAAGAATGGAAAGGAGAAACATGTTCCTTTATTCTTTTTGAGGTCATGTCCCGTCATAAATTCCATTTAAACAGGCTACAAGAACTCTGGTGTAAGAACCAGGGAGAAATGGAACCTTCAATCATCTCCTTTTCAATCAAACATTTTAATTTGGAAGCATATGACTGAAATACAGGAATATATGGAAACCCATTCTGCTCCTGGATATTAGATAACTAACTCATAAGGGTGCCACATCTGCTATATGCAGGAGGAAGTGGGAGCATCATAAAAGCAGAGAAAACTGCCAGCGTAATAAGTAGCAAATTTCCATGAAAGTCCTTATATTTCTATCAATCTACATATGTAGACTTCCTCTGAGCACAGCTTCTGACCGTCAGATCAAAAATAATGGTCAAGACAGTTAAATGAGACTGCTTGCATTTATTTTCATCAGCAACAAGTGGTTTTAAATTATCTATGTCACAGACATGCTATGAAAACCTCTGAGACAATCAGAAGTAACAGGAAGTATTCAGCAAAATTGGGTGAGTTTAGAAAGCAAAAAAGAGGACTACTTTAGCAAGGACGTGTGTGACATGAAGCACAATTCTCCTCTCAGATGTTGGTATAAAAATATCTTATCTAAAGTTAATATACCTGACTACCCCTTGGAGTAGGAATAAGGCTTTCAGGCATGATTAGAGTAACTATACCAACTAGAAAACGTATAAACTAAACAAAAAAATAATCCGAAATTTGCCTCATTACTTCATCAGGACTTTAATAACAAGCACTAAGAGAAATCAGTCACCCAATAAATGCCAGAAGTAACACTATGAATTGAAAAATGGCAGAACTTGTGATTATTGCATCTGAAGACTGAGATTCTTAGAACTCACAAACTGGAAAAAAAACCCAAATAAAAAACCCAAAAAACAAGCAAAAGAAGTTGCTGACTAAAAGAATATAGGTTATAATGCAAACAAATGAGGAGTACAAAATCCATAGCATATCTTCTTCTATTCTATTCCATTCTCAAGGCAGTGTACAGGCCTTGTCTGCAGAACTATTGTTTGGACAGGCTTTCAATTCTGACCCTTTAGTTGATCGGAATGGATGAAGACCCAGCATCTGAAAGGCTGGTTAATAAACCTGGGGCCTGAACATATCAAAAAGAGTAAAAGGGTAGAGCATGAATCTTCAAAATCTGTAGCTTCCCAGAAGATCCTCTATTCTCCTTGGCACCGATATAAAGGAAGGGCAATATCAGGCAGTGACAAGCCAGCCTTATGTACTCAAAGTTTTTAACATCAAACGAGCCTGATGCTCAGGGTAAAGCACAACACACTGCTAGCAGAGCACCTGGTGGTGGGTATTGATTGCACTGGAAATGAGGAACAAAGAGAGTAAAATGAAAATAATATTACGTTCAAGGGTACTGACAGTCAAAGAGCAAAGAACAAGAAGATTCACACTGACATTTACATGTATTTGTCCTGTTCAGCTTAGTATGTACTAACCAGACCTGCTATATTATCAGTCCATCATACCACAGTGTGCTAGAGTCAGGATTAAAATGGTGCTTTTTTTTCACCTAACACAGCAAAGTCCTTCACAATCCCAGCTATTTACTAAAATATATCACATAGAATTTTAGGCTTGAGAACAAACTCTCTTGTGGTTAAAAAAATCCCAGAAAAGTACATGGAAGCCTCCTTAACAGACCTTTCCCCCACCAGTTTGCTTAATTTTCCTTTCAAATAATATGACTTCTTTTTCCAATTACTAATTGAAGAAATGTTCTATACTATATTTTTGTAAGATACAGCCTAAAGAAAGCAGATCATGACCCTGTGACAGAGACACTAACCCAGGGTGTAGTAGACTGCTCTTTAAAAGGACAAAAACTAGGTCTGTTACTTTGTTTCCAACAAGAATTTCAATCTGAATAGTTGTTGCCTGTTTACACAATGCCAATACCAGCATTTTCCTGTAGGATTTATCTTGTACTAAGCAAAGCACAAGGAGAGCTAATCCAGTTAAAAAGAATCTATAAAACATAACACCCAGGTTGTGCTCCAATCCCCTCGCTCACCACTGATAGTGTTTGTCAGGAGCACAAACCCTGACACAAGAAAAGCTTTGTAAAAAATAGAACTGGAGACATAAAAAGAAATTTTAATTATAGCCAGGGAGTTGCATTGAACAGAAACATCTGCCTGTGTGCAGACAGCACACATGGAGCCTACGTGTTGGTGCGATGCCTCACATCAGAAGGGACCAAAGTCCCAATCAGCCATTTGCTGAGACCATGGGAGAGCTCAGACCAGCTCCTTACACACCCCATAAAGGTGTCTGGAAGAAACCCCAATGTGTTTCCTAAAGTCTGCTGGATTGTAGTGTTAAGCAGGTTGTCATCTGGTCAGTGTTACCTGAAAAAATACTTATTCCACTCACATGATATCATCACTGCCTTTTAATGAATAGAAAAATGTCAGTATCCTAATATTTGAATCACTTACAAACCATCTCTGGGCAAGAAAATAAAGGGATTGCATGCTATTAATACTCTCATAGCTTGTCTGCTTGCAGGAGACAGATTTGGTGATGATACTGCTTTTATAGGGTCAGACTTTAGATTTATGGCTTTCAGTATGCTGCACCAATCTTTCTAAAAGCTGTTTGATAACTTAATATTTCTCAATAAAAAAATGTTATCAAAGGAATAGGTAATTCAAGAAACAGTGGAAAATCACTTTGAAATATTTGAATCTCACAAAATGTGAGTTTTGAGTGATGTACTGACATAGTTGCCTATCTTTGTGAAACATTAGCCTAATCTCTGATGCTAAGTTTAGGTACCAATTCACAATCTCTGCATAAAACAAATAGCCATTAAATCAGAGTAAAATGATGAAATACAACATGTAAATTCAATCTAAAAGGTTCGTATACATCTGCATGTATTAGTCATACTGGTATTCATTTCCTCACAGGTCTTTTAAATGTGAATGTTCTACATTATTCTCCTACTACTATTCTAACTCCTGCAAGAATCAGAAATGTGGGTACTCCAGAAAGCTTTGGAGAGAGCAGGACACTATTTTAATGGGAAAGGGCTGGCCTAATATTTGGGCCCTCCAGTGGCAAAAGCCAAGTAATTCTTCAGTGTAAATCTTCTAGTTCACTCACACCTCTGAAGTCTCTCGGCTTCACCCTTAAACAGCTCACACCATTTAGCAAAGCTGGAAAGAAAGAAACATGGCACTTTGCATCTGATTGCACCAAACCTGTTGCTTTTCTAAGCATTCACAAGCAGAGTAGAAAACTTTTACATGTATTGTATGCTTGCAATATATAAACATATATTTTACTTTTTCAACAGATATTATTTTATTGGATCCATACTGTTTTTAGCACAGATATATTGCTAAACTAAGTTTACTTTGCTCATGTGTTTGAGCTTGTGTACCTGAGCACTTTAGTAACATGGGAAAAGTGTTCAGGATAACTGCAGAGGCTTTGGTTATGAATCCTTAATACAAAGTCCTAAAGAGAAAACCTTCACACATACTTTTTATTAAAAATTATGTTTTGAAGTAGAGAACAATTTTGTTAACATTATCTGCCTGGAAGAATGAAAGTCAGCAGCATTATTTTATATCAGATATCGCACTTATTACTTCTGTAGACACTAAAAAATTCTACTGCATTTTTACATGATATTGTACTGCTCTAACTAAACACAGTCTTGAAAGTGCATTTTTTTCCTTTTATTTGCCTTTATTTGTAATATTTTTTCATCCAATTCAATCCTTTTTAATACTTTCTTTGAAGGTAAAGGGGTTTCAATATTTATCTGTTCTGTTTCTTTCATTCTACACAAGGTAATTTGGTCATTCTGTTGGACACCCTGGGACCTGAGTGAGACATGTCACCCTTCTGTGGTACTTGCACAGGAAGGAGTAGCTGCCCTCCTGGACACCCAGTGGAGCTCATGCTGAAGGACTGGCTTTTCTCAGTCGTGCCCTCTGCCCCTTCTTTTTCCTCTTCTTTCCAGTCACAGTAAAAACAAGACTCACACTTATTTTCCTTTTTCAGATCTAGAAATAGTCCTGACTTTTTATTTTCCTATGTATGTGCCTTGGAAGCATTTACAGATCTCAAATGTGAATATTTTAATTGCTTTTCCTTGGACCTTATTTTTTTTACCTTTGTAACCAACCTTTTTTCAAACTGAAGATATATATTTGATCTATACAACAAAATAACACATTTTCCTTTTACAATATAACTTGTTATTTCTTTTTCGGTTGCTTTGCAGCTTGTGAAGATGTCATCATTCAGCTGTCTTTGGAGATACAAGGCATAGCTTCTTTACTTGCCTCTATAAATGCATTCATGTCATGTCATTTAATGTTTTCCCTTTAAAACAGAATATATTCAGGGGGGTTGTGGTATCGCATTTGCTAATACCACTGTTTCTGTAATGTCTCAGTGTTTTCTCTTCTTCTATGAATGTGAAATACTGTTCTTTGTTCAGGTTTTCTACTGACCCTGAAATATTCTGATATCCTCTCTAGAAACACTCTGATTCTAATTAGTTTTTAGACTATTTGTCCTGGCCTCTGAATTGAGTCATATCAGATTCATTTCCTTTCACAATACCTATTTGATATCAGGGTGTGTGTCATGGTTGCAGTGCCCTGCTTAAAATTTTTGGTGGCCATGAATTCAGAATGCAACTGTTAGGGTGTTTGGAAGCATTTGAACCTCTTGGTTATTTCCAAACACATTAGATACAGGAGTAGAAACCAGAAATATACTAAATTTCTACAAATATTGTGAAGACAAGTGCCTAGAACAGAAGTGTGCCCAAGGAAAGGGCAGGACCAGCTGTCACCTGGCCTGCTATCAGCCTGCCCAGCCACCACCAGCTGAAGTTGTGCTGGCCAGGGGGTAGAGAGCAACTCAGGAGTTGGGCATTAAAAAGGGGAAAACAGGATATCATTGTGGGTTTGCGACGCTAGAGAAAGAAGCAAAATCTGAATGTTGGATATTGGATATCCAGTGAGGTATTTGCTTAGGCTGTTGTTGTGATAGGAAGAAAGGGGATGGAGACCCTGCCCCAGGAACGTGCAGGGGTCTCAGCACCCAAATTACCAGTGGGACAGTGCAATCTCTGTCAGAGACTGGACTGATGGCCCAAGGCACAACCATTTCTGCTCCCACGGTGGGTGGCTGCATGGGTATTTTGGGGTATGGTGCCAGGGAAGCCCACAGAACAAGTGGTTGCCTGACTGGAAAGCCTGCTCCTTGGGAAAATCAGGGCTGGATAACCATTAAAAGAGTTGCAAGAGTGGGGAAAACCCTTGCAGCCTTCATGGGATGGGCTGGGCATGCCTTGGAACTCTCCAGATGTGAAAGGGGCCCAGCTCTCTGTGCAGAGAGGGAAGCATGTGGTGACTGTGTTCCTTTCAAAGGAGGCATTTGGGGTGGCATGGGAACATTCCCAGCTTTCTGTGGAGCTATGGTGTAAGGGGACTGTCGAAGGTCTGGTGCTGGAAACATAGCTGCTGTTTTAAGGTGACCAATGGAACTTCACTGAAAATAAGTCTATTTTCAAGTTCAAGCACCTAAATTATCTAGATATTTTGGGAACTGTATTTGAAAGTAACTTAGTCTGTTTAAGATATTTAAGTCCTTTTCTTCCCTTCAAAAAATTACTCTGTTTATATATTAATAACTCAAACACTTTGATTATCATGCATTCTTCTGCTGCAGTTTACCACAACAAAAGGATTACCATGCATTTACTTACACATTTCCTAAAAACCAGACCTGAAAATTTCCACTTTAGCACACCATCAGAAAGGTGACCAATGCTTCCCTTCTAATAGTCCCAATGTGTATCCAGTCTTTGACGTCCAGTGTCACTTCTTAATGGTAGTAAGAAGATGAGGAGTATGTTTAGTCAAATCTCATCATTTTCCTTTCTGTGGTCCTGTTCTACATTCACTCTGTTGTTTGTTTTTACTATTAACTTATATTTGCCTCCAGAGGCCCCATTTAGCACTGTGCTGGATATTGCTTACTGCAGTTATTGCTGTTGCCAAACAGTTGTGATACCACTTCTCTCATGAGCCCATTCAAAGTTTATCAAAATCAAGAGATTGACAGCTTTACTGTACTGAGCTATTTCATGCAAAGCTGATTTTGTACATTTAATGTGTAACTCTCCAGGATTCAGAGAGGGAGCAGTGTAACTTCCCTCCAGCAAGCCTTAGCTCAGGCCAGCTTTCCAGCAAGAAGTATTTGCTTATGATGGGTACCTGATGGGAACACAAAGTAACACCTTCTTTTTTTCTGTCAGAAGAGCATTTGCTTGGACCATAAGCTAAGATGCCTCAAACTAATGAAAAATGAACTCCCTCACATTCAGCAAATTCATTACACATCTACAAGGTTTGTTTGGGAATTGAAGTAACGAAGTTTTTATCATCTGCATGTCACACGGCTCTATTCCTGCTGTCCTTAAGGAGATCAGTACTTGAAAAATTATAATCAACAGCCTGACACATGAAGGGAAGAATGTTCTTGGAAAACCATTTTGTCACACACACATAAATAGTTATTTTGTGCTTCAGTACTTGTAGCTGATAAGATTAGCCTAGCACAATTCTACTTCAAACAGGATTTGATGTATAAACTTAAATTAAAATAATATTTGTGGAGAAATAGTCCATGTTGATGTTCAACTTTTAAAATGGATTTTAATCAGTAGAATGGAAATACATGCTGTGTTTTACACATGTTGGGGGATAGGATTTTTGGTTTTGTTCCTTTCTCTCATAGAATTTTGTCCCATCTGTTGTTAAGAAACAATTACTAATCCTTAAGCAAATAAAAGATGTGGCTGGGAGGAGGAAGAATAGGGGAAGGATGCAGCTGGTTACCTTCTTACCTGGGGGGTTTTCTCTTAGGAAGGGCAAAGATACCACGAGATTTTGGAGATTTTGGCTGAGTGGTGACGGGCTGGCTCTGCTCCTTCCCCTCTCTCGCACTGGACACCAGAGGAGGCACAGACAGTCTTTGGCTGCTGCCACTGTGGAGCTTTTGTCCTGCCTTGCTTCTCCTACCATGGGTGAGCTTTTGCTCATTAGAGCACCTGTTGAACCGGGACCTTTCTAACACCCATTTTGACTGGAAGGAACCCTCACCATCTATTCAGGTGCCTCAGGGGAAAAACCCGGCACCCCAACCCGCTCCCTCTTCCCAGAGGATACGTCTCCCCGGTCGCGTGCAGCTACGGAGGAACCCGGCTGCCGCTGCCAAGCCCCGCTGCTTTCTGCTGCTGTCCCGAGCTTTTTCACTACACTCTGACCCACAGTCCCTGCCTGCCAGGACACGGGAGCTGTGGAGTTTCTGATACATTTCCTTGGCTACTCTGGGGTCTGCTCGTCCCTGCCGTCGCAGCCGCCGCTCCGTGGTTCCCGCTGCAGCCCGTTCCACCACCCGGCCCGCCCGCCATCGCCGCCTGAGGGAGGCCGAGCCCGCGCCACAGCGCCCCCTGCAGGCGCGGGGAGCCACCGCACCCGCCCTGCTGGGCCGGGAGCCAGCAGCGCCCCTGCTGGCCGTGAGCGGAACTGCACCGAGGGCAGGTGCCCGGCGCGGAGAGCGGCTGGCACTGGGTTCCTGCTCCGTCTGCTGTCGTTTGTTCGCCTTGCTATGTACAGATACATTCTGCTGAAGAGCTGTTATTCCTTTCCCAATACCTTTGCCTGAGACCCTCTTAATTTCAAAGTCGTAATAATTCAAAGGGTCATATTTTTTTCCATTCCAAGGGGGGCTCCTGCCCGCCTTGGCAGATATCTGTCTTTCAAACCAAGACAGTGTGTAAAAGTCAACCCAAGTCCTTCCATATATTGCCAAAGTACTTTTGTATTTTTCACGCTGAATTCTTCCAGGTGATCTTTCTATTAATTTCATCTATTTTGGTAGCTCTGGGAATACAACTATTTTATAATATGCACCTGTAAAAGGACAGAGTGGAGTTTTATGTTGGAGACTTGGCAAATCAAGATTTACTTTTGTATAATTGTAAAATTATGCAAATTCCCTTGCGATCTGAAATCTAAGTATTTTTTAGCTCACATCTGACAGCCTGGAATAAAAATATTGTAATTGCAGCTTACTGTCATTTACATTTGATGAAACTAATATGAAATTACTGTAAAATTGATTGGGGAACAGTGTTCAAACAACAGTAGGTACCGACCAACAGTTTTGTTTCAAACAGGAAGAAAGTATCGACTGGGTTTTGCAAAAACACTGAAACAGAGCTTTTATTACTAACTTGGATGATGGAATGCAAGACACAGTTTTAGATCTGAAGATGATTCCAGGCAGTCAGGGTGGCAAAGATGCTGAAGGATAAGGATTCATACCAATATGGATGTGGGAAAGAGATCTGAAAAACCAGAACCAATTCAATAGCAATCCATGAAAGATGGAACATTGGAATAATCACCTGCATAACTGAAGGCTCTATAGTTTAGGTAACAGTTTTGGAAAAAAAAAATATATGACATTGATATAATATGAAAACCTGAAGATGAATTAACAGTGTTTTACAATATCAATTACCAGTCCAGAAACAGGAAGAAGATAGGGAGGTAAGACGAGGAAAATAATTGTGCTGCTCCATGCTCTATTAACAGTATATTTTCTCTGTCACTATATCTTGTTTTGACCGCTGTACTTGAAAGGAAAAGTGACCAAGAGATGAAGCACAATCTGCAGCATGGTAGAGCAATGGTAGAAAATGTCACATAAGAAAGGGGATATTTCTAGCCTGAGATAGCAAAGGCTGAGATGAGATATTGTAAAAAATCCCTTCCTTTTAAAAAGGAAGGGAATATTCTGTCCTCCATATCCAGCAGGGCTCAAATGCAAACAATGTGCCTCAGCTGTAGCAAGAGAGAGTTAAATTAAGCATCTGGAAAAATGTTTAAAATTAAGATGCTCTGCAATAGGTTTGCAATATGTTGCCTGGGACAACTGTGAAATTTCTAACACTGGAAACTCATTAGAAGCATGATAAAGTTCTCCATTTTTTATCATAATGGACTGTGGCTTGTGGATTCTAATTCTTGCTATTGCACAGACTGATTACATGGTGCCAAACAAGGATGAAATCTTCTGCAATTAGGGTGAGACATTTCTGTAGTTTTGGTTGTTCATGCACAGGGCCTTAAAGCCTTAGGCATCCAAAGAAAGTAAAAGAGGGAAAGGCAGGGATAGAACCCTGAATAAAGAAGTTAAAATCTTGGCAGATTAAAGGGATTCTTTTTAGAGATGCTAAAATATCACAACACTTGCTGTTTACCCTTTGCATCTATGCTGCAATCTGAGGAGGTGTAAGCTCTGTTTGACACCTTCTCAGCTGATGGAGCATTCAGAGCTCTCTGTGCCTTGCTTGCTTTTCCTCCTGACTTGCTTTGTGTGGTATATATTCCATGGTATTCCATTTGGCTAACAGAAGAATTTGATGAACTAAGAAAAATTATAAATGGAAAGGAAAAAGAAGAGGAAGAAGGGTCCTCCGAGTCTGGACTGAGAGCAGAAAGCTGAGGGAAGGAACAAGCAGTCAGCACAGAGTAAAATTTACCTTTGCAAAACTGCAGGAATTTTAATGGAAAATGTTCTTTGTTAGAGTTTTTACATCTGAGGAAATGAATGGCTACCAAACAATTCTTAGAGATAGTAATCTGGGGACTGTCAATTTTAAATTGGTCCTTTTTTAGAATTAGATTATTATTTTGGAGACCAAAAAATGGTTGCTGGCCAATAATTTTTTACAGAACACAGTACTGCATGAGTAGAATTAACATTTGCACAGCTGGTGGTAAAAGCAAAGCAAAAGGCTAGTCACATTTCTTTGGATTATTTCGTAAAGTGAAATTAATTCTTGTGGAAAATGTCAGATAAAGGATCCAGAAGCAAAGTCTCCACTGATTTCAGTGAAGTAGAATCCATTCCTGAGCAAGAATCCCGCCAAATCCATGTGTAGAGCCAAAGTGCCATGGGTTGTTTGCCAAAAGAGTAACACCCCTGCCTAGGAGCCTAGGACAGACAGACCTTTTCAGTCTCTCAAGTAAGACTGCCAACAATAATGATACCTAGGGATCAAAATACCCATCTGCTATATATGAGGCTGAGAAAAAGCAGCTGTCTGGATGCTATTTACAAAGAAATGTGTTTAACTTAGAGCTAAGTATTTGCCCAAATGCAATAGCTCAGAGGAAGGGCTGTCACTTTCTCTTGGTAGGGGGGGTTGTTCATTACTTCATGCAAGAAGGTCACTGTCAGTACACTGTGAACAGAGTGCTGAAGGAGCATTACCCAGCAGCTTACAGATATATTCACTGAGATGGGCAGGAACTAGGTAGGCCTGCTTCGGAAAAAAGTGGCAGGGTGGCATCCAGAGGCATCTTCCATAGTAAATTATTCTGTGAATCTCTGAACTGGTGGTTTTGGACAGCATTCTCTCTTTCTAGGTCTGGCCCTGGGCACTAAGTGCAGACCACAGGACACCCAGAGGTTAATGGCCAGCAATTGCTGCTACTGCAGCACTAAGGACTCTTCTGGACACCACTCAGTGTCTCCCTGGCCATTGCAGAGATGAGAACAATGGTGATTCCAGCTTTTTTAATACTAACATACTTAGAACAGTACCCACTGCACAGACCATCAGCTCATCACCTCATTTAAACAGATGAATAAATACAACTTTAAAGTTCTTTCATTTGAGCTGTGACTACTCACTAATAAGACCAAACCTCTTTGGTGAGCTGAAGAAATTACTCTGATATAAACTTGAGTTAGGATAAAGAGGAGGATTTCTGCAGCTCCAAGCAAGACATGCAAAGGTTATGTAAGGTCGTTTTCATTTTTCTTCATGTGCATCTTTTTCTTCTAAAGATATCAAAAAGCGAGGTTTTCTCAGATAAGACAAACAGAAAACACTGACAGTGTTCTATGGCTTTAAAAGGGGAAGAACTTTGAGAAGCATTTCAAAAGATAACATTTGTGAAAACTAAGCCATCTTGCCCCTCTGGGATCTTATACATGTACCTAATAGGCAATCCATTTGAGTCCAGAAATTGCACCCTTGCTTCGAAAGAGTTGATTCTGCCTTTCATCAAACTTCCCATTTATAGAAAGCTAGGCCGCCTGTGGAAAATAACATTTAATTCTAAACATATCTTAATATTGTGCCTCTCAAAAATCTTTGAAAATTTATATTTATTCTATTATCGCAAATATTTTCAAATAATGAAAGCCACACGTTAGAGTGAAACGGTAGTAAAACAAAATATAACCTAGTGTATGTAATCCACAAGGTTCTTAGATTTACTTATGCTCTTAAAAGCCTGTAGTGATGTGGTGTTCGTCTGGTTTGTCATAAAACAGCTCTATAAACACAGGTTATAGAAAAAAAGCTTCTGACAACTTGGATGTGAAAGGTCATTCTTTGTGTTCACAGTTTCTCTTAAATCTAATAAAAGATAAGACTATGTTGGTCCACCTTGATGAACAATGGCTTTAATTTTCCTAGTGAAATGTGGCCTTTAAGCAATAAGCAGAGTATTGTGCAGATATTGTTGCCAATAGATGTTTGGAAAATAAGGAGTAGGGAAGGGATTGTATTCTTATTTCCTGGATTAAGCAAAAAGCTCTGAACTGTGTATACTTCCAAACAAACACATTGTACTTGTATATTTGGCTGTATTTTCTGCCTAGGGGTAAAAAAACACTTGGTGATTCTCCATAGCTTGTATGTGAACTTAGATAAAATAACTTTACTACTTCTTGATGAATCTAAGCAAGTGCTATGTTAACCCAGTTTTAGTAGCTTAAATTAAAGCAGCAGAAGAGTCCAACTGTATTGCTTGAAAATGCTGACCCTTCTCTAAGCTAAGGCTCACTGAACTTCTGTTCCCAGCATGGGGACTTTGGGGGGGTTACACAAATAGTTCCACTTCCACAACTGTTGGAGGCAAGTCATGCAAACAACTTAATACCCTCCACCTCCTGAGAAACTTCATTCAAATATAATATTAATCAAGAATCTCTTTTCCCAATCTGACTTCTTTCTCTTGAGCAATTCAGTTGGAGAAACGGAGCTGGTTTTTTTTTTTTTATGCCTAGACCAACCTTCTCTTTGTTCTTCAATTTGTAAATGTGTCAAATATAATTAAAACTGTCAGAAGCCAAGATTAAATCAAACAAAATGCAAACATCATTTGTGCTATTTGGTTGATGCAAAGCTTTCACCACAAAATGCTTTTAGATAAATTAATTCAGCTATTAAGAGTGCTGCAGCACTGAAACTTTGCTCTAACTGTTTGAACTTTTCAGGGACACTGTCAGGTCATCTTAGATTCAAAACCTAATACATGGCTGGGATTCTGAAATTGCCTAAGTGAATCAGTTACCTGACTTCTACTGAAAGCTGGTATGTGGTGGGAAGTAAATTGACTTCCAGCAGGAATTAAATGTCTTTGAAGAGTCTATTCATGTCCTTCATGGAGATAAATGAACGTAACTGCTTTCACAAATACCTACCAGCAAAGTACCTGATGCACACATTTTACAAAACCTAAACTAGCAAGAAAACCCTAAGAGCTACCTCTACTTTTATTTGATTGCATTTTGGTTAGCACTAGATATTTCCTTTCAATGTAAACTAATTATACTGTTCAATAATGATATTATTAAGTTGTGGCATAACTATAAGGTTAAATTTCATCAGATTATTCCATTAAGGACTTTCAGTTGAAGCCTGGCAGGCTGCAACCTGCAGTTTAACCCACAGATTATAGTAGTGGGTTACTCCTCACCTTTTAAAGTGCAGATTCAGAACCTCAAGGCATCCAAGGTTTTCCCCCAAACGTTTTTGCCTTAAAAACCTCCCATCCACATCTCAATAGCCACTATGAAAATTCATGGCAGGCAATAGAAAAACTCAGTATTTTTGAAAACAGGTTTCTGTCTTGTTGACCAAGATTTTAGTGTTAAGCAATATGACATTAAAATTTACACTTTGTAAAGTTTTGAAAAGCTTTGAAAGTAGATCCCTGACTATCTCTTAATTTCCCCATTACTACCTTTAAAAGTAATGCAGGAAATGTGATTTTATCTGTATTTTTATCGTAATTTACTTTTCACACAGTAAAAGGGTATTTGTCTCTCCCATGCTAAATTCTGCTCTTTGTTTGGTATGTGTACATTTGTATCTCTACTTGTTTTGCAAATTTAATATCTTGATACTACATTATGAACAGAGCTTTTGGGGATTTCTCTCTTCAATGCCTTTAGAAAAACAACTGTAGAAGTACCATGGGACTGTAGTCAGAAATTTCTCTCTCTGGTCTTAAAAATCTTATTTATCCACAGATATTCTCTAAGAATTCTACAGTCTCCTTGGCAAAGTTACTTCATTCAATGTTGTGTATGGCTGCCTAAGGGGACCTCAATGACAAAGTCAGAGGTCTCTTAGGGACAGGGTGACATCCTGGTACAAGATGGCACAGGGACAGAATATGCTGCTCCTTCATCTATGGCAATTGACATCTGAATAGAGATAATTAGGGCAGTTATTCCCTTGTTATCTTCAATGGACATGAAATTCAACCACAAAACCAGTGCAGAGATCTTGCATATGGCAGGCTTGGGTCATGAGGAAGGCAGTGCTTGAGTGAGCAGAAGGTCAGGGCTGAACAATGAAAACAGAGCTAGTGTACACCAAAGATCCCTCACAGCCTTGTCAATTGTCTTTGATAAATCTATTTATTTGTCCCTTGCTTTCATAACCATAGATGTTTTCAGACCTATTGAAAAGAGATGACAAAGATTCCTCTGTGGTGATGAGAAGCCAAGGCTGGTTACCAGAAAAAATGGAACAGAGCAACACAAAAGTCACATGTCTTAAAATCATCTGAAGACCCTCTTAGTGATTGCTGAAGCAATGGGTTCAGTTCTATACTATTTCTGCTAGTTGGCAGAGGAGTACATTGGTAACAATGAGATCTTAGTGTTACAGGCAGCAAACAGAGGGGTTTCCCTATGAATTTGAAAAGAAGGTTTCAGAGCAGTACTTCTCTGTTTTCATAGCCAAGTATTTTTATTCAGTGAGATGGAGACAAAGGGATTAAAATAAAAAGTGTAACAGTGTAATGGCTCTTGGGTATCATAATTTCATCTGAAGTAGCTCAGTGGCAATTTTTGGTAATACACGACCTCCAAAAAACCAAATAGAAGTTAGGGTTTGGAAGCTGTTTCCGATTTTGTGTGAATATAAATATGGAGGGACACTGTTAAGGCAATTCCATTGCTGCACAGATGAATTGACAGATACCAGAATTTGAATTGATGACTTCAGCTTGAAGCTTTCCTAGTAACTAAGAGCAGTAGGATTTGACTTTGAATCAGGACTTTTACCCTAATAATGTAAAAAGAGATTGCAATCTTTTCACGAGTTAAGTACATTTGTTGGATATCTGGGGTTAGCTTATTATACGAAAGGATTCCAAGCTTTTGTTTACAAATTCAAATATTGATAAAATGAGTATAAAAATGTTATTTGACAATATTAGAAACCAAAGTGAAAGAACTTTAGGTCAGAATGAAGATAAAGGCTGTGGTAGTAATTCCTAATGCAAATTAAACTGAAGAGGCTATCTGCACTGTCCTGTATGAGAGAACTACACAATGATGTTCTAAATTTCCTAATATTGCACTATTCTGAAAGGCTTTCCAGCTGTGAAAAAACATTTAGTCCTGGTGCATACACTATTCTTTCCAGGGGATGGGTTCTTTGTGACCAATTCTGCTTATTTACATTCTCATATATTGCTTAGATTTAATGTGTTGCATATTGAAAGGAGAATCAGTAATTTAGTCCAGTCCTCCTTAAATTTTTGCTAGATTTTGTGTTAAGTAATTCCCTTATTTCTCTTGTTACCTAATACAAAGAATGATTTCACTGTCATTAAAGATCCCTTCTTTTCCTGCTTTCATGATTTTCTCACTGTTATTATTCTTCTCATTGAAATTTCCTTTCTAGTCATAATGAATACTCAGAGCATTTCATTGAGAAAACAGGGAGTTAAAGCATTTTCTATTTTCTTAATCAAGACCCTGTCATTATTATCACTGAAAGCCAGAGAAACAGATGAAGAATGACAGAGTTACACAAAAGAGAAAAAGGACACTGCCAAAGTGATTCTGTGATCACAGTCATTTATACTAACACTATGGATGTTGGCATGGCAATCTAATTGCACACTAAAACCTGTTGTGTAAACTTAGCTACTGGTTGCATTACACAATGCTGATGCTTAAGTCACAACTGAGGCAAATATGAACAGAAATTTGGAAAGTCTTTGCTATTGTGGAATAATTCATATCACTCATCAGATGTCTATTTTCAATTTCATTTGACATTCTGAAAGAGACATGGTGATTCAATTCTAGAAGAAAAAGTATCCTTGAAAAATAATCATGTTTTGCAAATGAAGAAAAGAAAACAAAAAGAGGATAAATTTTTATTCCATCACTTTTGACAGTATCCTCTTATAGGAAAGACTAAATAAATTCTAAAGGCAAAATACTCTCCCCATTCACATTATAATAGCTCCAGAATATACCTACCAACTTTCATACTATTTTCCATTAAATTACACCTGCAATATCACAAAGGCTGATCCTTCTTTTGGTCTCACATAAGTCACTTCCAGCAAACAGGCATGATGAGAGTAAGACAGAAAGCTCCAAACAATCTCTGAATTAAGAACGTGTTCAGTAGACACACTTGGTTTCTTCCCATCCCACAGATTTCTTATCCTGAAATCTGTATGTCACATAATGGAGATGAACAGGACATGGACATTTTATCTGAAGGCTAAAGTAAAATCCCCCTGCAGTAACCTGCTTGAGGAGCAGAATGATTGGGAAGAAGGAAGGCCAGGATTGGTACAATGCAAAAACATTAAGTGACAGCCTCCCAAAAAAGTCAAGAGGTCTTCCATAAGGAGGTATGCTCTTCACATCATCCCACCCTCTGGTGGCGCTCTCTCCCTAGCTATTTCACTTGATTCACGTTTCAATACCTGCTGAAATGGTTCACACTGTTTCACTGTTATTACTGTTACTATTTTACCTATCCACACTTGTCTCTGCCAGTCTGTTATTCATAATTGCTAGGGCTCCCACCCCACCAGAGAATCCATTTTGCTTGGAATTAGAGCTCATTTGCCTTGGACACCCATTAGCAGTTTCTGACAGCTGTTTCTGCATGATGGCCAGCGAGACTTTATTGGAGGCCAGGAAGTCTTTCATGGAGATCATCTCTCCTGACAGACGGCGTCCATCTGTGTCACTCTCATTGACAACGTCAGTCTCGATGGAGATGTTTCTCCTGCTGCGCACATTTCCTGGCATTACCACATTCCTCCGAGAACGAAATAATCTTCTTTGGCATCTGTGGCAGCACTTGCAGGCTAACTTCTTTAATATCCAGTTTATGGACTGCTTGATGACAATAGAGATCACATTAAATAAGGAATAGATGCAGCACACTCCCATGAGTATGAAGACAAAATTTCCAAAGCGGTAAAGGCCTTGGCTCTCATACCTGATGTTCTGGCTACTGACCAGATCACCAAAGCCAATGGTGCTGAAGGCCACAAAGCAGAAGTAAAGTGAGTCAAAGTAACTCCACCCTTCAATTGGTGTGTACATTGCAGAGGCACAGCAAGAAATGATGAGGGATGCTACACATAAAATCAGCATAACATAGTACACAGAGGGCTTCCAGCCCACCAGGCTGTCCACCTCCGAGGTTCCTGAGCCCCGCCGGCCATTGTGAGGGAGAACCCCTTTCCTCCTCAGCTGTCTTTCGTGGCAGGACTTCATGATGTAAGCTATGACAGTGATCAAACGCTCCAGGAACAGGTTAAAGAACAAAATGGTCCCTGCACATCCTATAAGGCCGTAAAATATCAGAAAAATTTTGCCTCCAATGGTGGCTGGGGTGGTCATACCAAACCCTGGAAAACAAAAAAGAACAGTTGAAAAAAAGAAACCTGTAGGTACCATGTTAGGACTTTCATCATGTGCAAGACAGATGAACTGGTAGCAATTCCCTGCTGTACAGCTCAGTTTTGAGAAAAAATACATTCTCCCCAGATGTTACCCACTTGTGCTTGATTATGTCTGAGCTGTAAGGGTAAGGCACACATGCCAGCATTTCCTCCAGAAACAGGATGAAACAAAAAGCAGAACAAAACACATGGACAGGAAAAGACAGTTAAGAGGAGGTCTGAATTTTGGTCTGGTTGCTAGGTTCACTCTTTCTCTCTTTGTGCTTTGGATCGTTTCCAGGCTTTGGGGTTATTGCAGCCGCTTTCTACTATCTGATGCTTTTCTGCACCATGGCTCTGTCCCAGGGGTGGCTCTTGCCTTCCAGAGATCCATCTGCACCAAGTCTTTGGAACACAAGGTGAAATTTCTCTGAGGCTCACTTGGCTCCTGGTGTTAGTGCAGGTGGCACATCGCCCAGCACTCAGCACCCACTGTAGCCTGTCTGTGGAAGCCCAGACTGGGAGCACACATCATATGACATAGCCCCTGAAAGGATCATCAGCCCCTTGTGAGTGTCCCAGCAGGAGTTAAAGATGCCTTGCATCTGACTCGGCTGTCTGACCTTCATAATCAACCCCTTTTTAAATCAGCATTGCTGAAGTTTTTCTATGTGTCCTGCTCCACAGCTCAAGTCTGCATGTGGATCTTATCAAAAGTCTCCTCTGGTCTAATTCCCTGTCATGGGATTTCTCAGGCCAGAGGTGCTTTAGTCTACTCTCATATATTTCCCATCCTAAAGCCTGAAAATAGTTATTTTGTTTCGGTTAAAACTGTTGATAGGACAATCTTGCTTTAATAAGATACTGCTAAAGAATAAAAAGATGTCCAAAATATCATTAAGCGAATTGGATTAACACTCATGACAAATCTTTACTAGTGTTTTATTAGGATTATTAAAGGACTACATAACTGACCAAGTGAAAACATTATTGTTGACAGGACAGAAAAATCACAGGAGACACTGGGGTTTTTTTTCTTTCTCTTTGTAACTATACGATGCCAATTATGAAATAAAGACATTAGGCTCTGAGCAATGAAGGAAAACACAGTATGATACACTTGTACTTCAAAGACAAGAGCAATGTGAAAAGACCATGTTTCTAACAGTGCCAAACAGCACCTCTCTTCCCTTCACTGGTAACCTGCTGCCAGAACAAATTCCTTTCTAACACGGTCCTGGCTCACACTGTGAGTGTCAGTCCTCACTCTCACCCCTCCAGCTTGAGCCCCACTAACAGCAGCTCCAAGAGTGGGCTCTCCACTTTTGCCTGCATCCACAATCAAACATCAAGTGGTCCTACAGGAGGCTCCAGCCTCCTCATTAAATTTCTGTGCTAGAGAGAGCTGGACTGCAGCTCTGTGGTGTGGAAAAAAACAAGACAAGTGACAGTTCACAGACAAAACATTCTTCGCAACAAGAACTTTCTCCTGTTGTTGCCTTTGGCAGACAAATATTTCCTCTTGCTTTCTACCCTCCCTTTCTATTCCATGACTTGATCCCTCTATAATTCTAGTTTTAATGATTATTTTTGGTGCAGGCTGGCTTATATGCAAGTCATGACCTCCACCATGTGAACAGACACACACACAAAAAAACAAAACAAAAAAAATGAAAAACAAAAAACAAAAATAAAACAAACAGTGGACAAGAGGAATCTCTCAGCAGCTGCCCAAAGAAGCTATGGAGAGAGAAGTGAGAGGCTGCCATGTCCCTGCCCCACCCTGTCCCTTGAAAAGGGAAGCAGCTGTAGGCTGGGCAGAGATAGAAAGGTGGGGGAGCCCCTGGCACAGGGTGAACAGCATTTAGGGACTGGCAGGCATCTCCTACAGCATAAAGCAAATGCCCTGGAAAGAGAAATGCAGTTAAGTCACACACACTATGCCTTTGGGCTACTTCCCACAGGTCCCTCTCAGGATCCTGACACTGACATCATGGCCAGAGCATGAACTCCTCAGGTTGTTTCTTTGGCTGACTGGATTTTGTTGCTGGGTTTGTTCTGTGACCCACTAGCAAGGGGTTTACAAAGGCACTCAACAGGCATTCCAGGGAATCATGGTGAACTATGAATAAATGACTTAGTGAGCAATTAGAGCACCAATGTGACCCATAGAGCACAACAGTGAAAGAGCAAGAAATTACATTGCAGATTGGGAAGCAAATACAGAATGAAATTATGAAGTCATATAAAAGAGGAAATAAAGCTGTGACTGACACTTGGAGACTATTTGAAAATACAAAATTGCTTCTTGTGATGAAGAAAATAAAAAGACACAACTGCAGGAAAAAATGCCAGTGATTTTATGGTATGAGAGAATGTTGATTAAGTTTAGTGAATTTTATTTTACAAATTGGGTGACATTTCTTGAAAGCACTGTTTCAAATAGCAACTGAGATTATAGTCAATCAAGTGCAAATCAGAACATTCTGGGTTGGGAAAATAGAATATTTTTAAGGTACTAAGAAGTGTTTCAATCAATTTGTTAGACATGTCTGCAGATATGACTTTGGATTATCACCACTGATAGAAATGCATGATAAATCCTAACTTTACCAACCCAGCAATGAAGGCAGAATTCTTCGTAAAAATTTCAGGATCCTATTTTGAAATCAGTATAATACTGATTTGCCTGTGTCCAATGATCCACTGAGTTCTATAAATTAGCATGATTTTTTCTTAATATTTATCTGAACTGAATAAGTACATTCCTCATACTTCAATTTTCCTTCAAATATTGTGGTTTGCTATTTTCACCTATTGCTTAAGCAAGAATTCAGAATTTTTTGGTGAATATTCATATTAATTCTGAATTTCTCTGTAGCAGATCTACTTTTTTAGAACTTGGAGGAAATTTAAATGTCAGCATTTAAATTAATTTAAAAGTCAGCAAAAATTTTCTAAACACTGCACATCTCCTGTGGGAAACAATTCTTTAGATTTTGTTTTGGCAGCAAAATTTCATTATGAAGTCTGGTACTGCAAAGCACTCTAAAATTCATCTGTGTGTTCAGGTTATATTGCTTGGTATCCAAAAGTATACACTTATATTAAAAAAACACAACTAGAAAGGGAAATCCCATTGACAGTATAATACAATCACACTTCATTATTTCTTGAAGTAAGTACTGGGTATAAATGGAGAAAAGGGAGTAGCTGCAATTCTTATCAGTAGCCAGTTTGAATAGAAGGACTGAGGAAGTTCTAAAGAAGAATCCTCTGACAGCCAACAGTGAATAACATCAAGCAAATATTAATCTCAATCTAACAGTAAAAAGATTATATTGAAATCTAACAAGAAGAAATAGGCATCAACTGCCTATTCCAGGCCAATATTAGGTCATTTCATCTTTTCTGTTGCAAACTGCTCCAGTGCTACCAACTGCTCTAAATGTTTCTTGTAGGTTATAACCCACACTCATCTCCTTCTGTCTGGTGATACGTGGTTTGGTGTGTTTGTGTTTTAATTCTAGACATCCTGACATTCACAAGTTCCATTAATTAAAACTTCAGTTTTCATTTCTTGGTGCACCTGGTGCCATGAAAAAGTATGAGAAATAGTTCATCAGTCCTAATCCCTCACAAATGAAGCCTGGAGCACCCCATATGGAAGACTGGGACAGACAGAGATTTCACAGTTAATTTTAGATCATGCAATTGGGTCTTTCTTTTGCTTCCAAAAAATCTTCTCTTTTCTGAGAGGTCTTATTTCTTTTCTGAATGTGTGCAGTTCACTGTTCCCGCCCTTCCCACAAAGAGGAAGTAGGTAGGAGGGGGCAACACTATAGCAACAAGTCATTGTGATATTAGAAATATAAATATCATCACAAAACAGCATTCCAGTTTAGCCTACAATGAGAGCTCTTTGAGATGTTGTGTCTGTATTCCTAATGTATTTTATATTTATTTCTTTATCTCTGTCAGTTTGGTTTAGACTCACTAGGGAAATGATGAATTTCCAGTGAAATAGACAATGGATAATAATTGAGATTCATGATACGTGTGTACCAAACTAAATACAACAAAGACTTTCAACTGTAGTGAAAAAAAATCAAGCAAATAGTAATTAGTAAAATGAAATACAGGAAGTCTTAGATACCTGTAAAGATGCAGACTCTCCCTTTTTCAGACACATTCTGTACTGAATAATCTGCATAAGTATGTTTTGTGCTTCTAAAAGAGACAGAAGAAACAACTCTAACAGAAGCTGTACTTCAAAGACTTCTTTAAGAAAACATCCAAATGTTCCAACAGTGTGCAGACACCAATATTTAGGCAAAATCCACTTCTATGATAACTTCCTCTGGTGCTCTCTGAGCAGGATAAGTACTCCCAACAAAACTACTTCTGCTGGAGTAATTCTCACCTGTAGAGACTCTTGTAGGAACAGCTAAAGGACTCTCACATCTTGTCACTTTGCTGCCCTCATGACACTGCTGTGTCAGCAAGCTTGTAAAAGTGTCCTGTTCCAGAAAGGAAGGAGGACATTAAGTCCTTCTTTCTAGAAGGAGAAGAAAAATACTCATTTTTGTGAAGACTTTCACTGTATGAGAAGACACACTGATGGAAGCAGGCATGGTGCTGTCACAGCTACCTGATGGCAACAAGCCTGCACTTAGGTCCAATTTCTGACATGAAAAAGTATTTTTAGGGTTGTTGATTTTGCTAAGTCTATGCAGAAAAGCACACACACAAACAAACGCACACACATGCATGCAGATCCCTCTGATTTCTCATCAGAGGCAAATCAGCATCTGAACTGTGAGGCTGGCTGGTGAGATATACATCCATGCTGTCTCAAACATTAATTTCACCATCTTAATCATGTCTCTTATGATGGAGAATGAGCTAGTCATGAAACTTTCATTTAATGCAACAATTATTTGATGAAGAATATTTTATCAGGGCAGTCTGGGGTGTGGTATCGTTTATTTAATTGCCAATGCTGTTTTCTTGTGCAGATGGCTATGTGGTGGGGAAAGGCTCAGCCTGCCCAGAGAGGCAGGGATACATGGCTCTAACAGCATTCCTTTGTGCTCTACACTCTTCTGTTTCCGGATTTTTCTGCCTGAGCAACCTCTGCGACTCCTGCCCACCATATGCAGCACTCCAGAGCTGTAATACCTGAAATGTCTCCAGGGCTATTTGAGCTGAGTCATAACTGCAGACTGCTGTGATGAGTGCTTAGCTGCTTGGTGACCTGGGACCTGCCCTGACTGCTGCTTCTGCTGCTGCTTCCGTCTGTGCCAGAGTGCACCTGCTACGTCATGCACAGGCAGGATGAGAGGGATGTAACGTTCTGCAGACCTCCTGGTAGGGTTCAGTCCATTCCAAAAGGACAAACACTGATGCTGGAACTAATGGTGTAGGATGTCTAGATGAAACAATACATATACAAGATCTTTTTCCCTCTCTAACTTGTTTGGAGACTTCACACACCTGACAGACAGCACCCTTGACACTGTTTCAGTGAGGCTGAAGGGCTGGTTGGAGATAATGATTTGAGGGCTTCATGGATGCTGTGCTCAGTCTGCGCCATTACTGGGACAGAAGACTTGTCTAAGAGATTGGGCGTAACATTGCTTGCCCTCTGAGTAAAGGCTTCTGTAAACCCAACTCTGTGACACAGATGTAGGTTAGCGTCACACTAAGTGTGTGAATGGGACTTCAAGGTCAGAAACAGCAAAACCTTGGGCTTTCACTGATCTGTTCTGGAGGGCATAAGAAAAACTGGTTTTGTGTTAGTTTGTGAGGAAACGTCTCTATTTAACACAGCAAAGTTCAGCTCACAGAGAGTTGTTGTTAAACCCTGTCTCGGGAGATGGATGCCTGTTACTGCCCTGCTCTCATTTCACATATGGAAACTGCATGTTCTGCCTTGAACAGAAACCTACCTTAAGAAAATTTTCCAATCTTAAGGAATCTAAAAGACACAAGAAGGAACGCTAAAGGGACAACATTAAACAAACCATGTCATCATAAAAGCAGTTTTAATAGACATCTTGAACAGTTTGTTGACACTTCTGCTATCATGTCTGTGTAAAGAATACATGACTGTAATTTTCATTATTGAAAGATTTTCACAAAAGATAATTTATGGAAGCCTTGCCATTCTGTTTTATATAATTGAGGTTATATTTTATTTAATGTTTACAACATGTCTTCTCTAAGAAATGTACACACCCTTATTACAACTGCTGTGTGACCATAATTTCAATGTATAAATGTTTTATGCCTACCTTAAGGTTTCTATTTATAATTTCTATGTATTTTTTGATGCTGGAGGTGCTGGGTCTAGTGCCTTTCCATTACCGCTAGATAAATTTGTACCTCTGTACAGCTTTTGTGTTACTATAAGGATAGTACAAAGTTCAGTTTTGAAGTACCTTATTACTCTTTTCAAACTTCATAACTTGTTGAAAGTCATTTAAAGGTTTTTATTTACCCTTAAAACATATAAAATTAATCTAGTTAAATAATATACATTGTATATTAAACACAATGTTTGTATTTAATATTCAATCACATTTTAATTTTAATTTTTTGTATGAAAAGGCACTTGTGCCTGCATGTGCCTGGCTCCAAGACAACCTGAAATCCTGTGCTCAAATGTGCTTAACAGCTTCTGCCTTGGTATGGGTACAGTAATACTGATGACTGGTAGTTCTGGGGAAAAGATTTGTATATATGTATATGTACATATATATATATATATATATATATGCAAAACTGAAAAATATACAAAATTACATCTGAGTCAGATACATATATAGAAACTTATTTTTTTGTTGAATAGAGACATTATATTTCTGCTGAATACTCTATCTTATTAACAAATAGCAGTAGCTTCAAACCGTAATTCATCTTGGCAAGACAATAGTTTATCTAAATAGTGAATGTAATTAACACTGTTTCAAGGGTTTGTTTGCAGTCATTCAGTCTGTGTAAACATAATAACCCCAACTATCATAGAATAGGAACATAATACTGTGTACTCATTAAGCTGTAAGTTTACCTGTTATAAAATTTTCCCTTTTGAATCATACAAAGATGCCTGCATTTTAAAAATTTTCAAAAGTTAGTTTAAAACTGCTTATTGTTATTTTATTGCTGGCATATACAGCTTTTCTCTGGAATAAAGCTTTAGCATTTCCTCTCATTTAGGGGTAAAACTATGGGAAATAAGGCAGACTTTTTGGCCCCTTCAGGGGAAAAAAAAAAGTGGTGCCTGCTTGCATCGTCTTGGTAACCTGAGCTTGGGAACGTACTGTTAGGGGCATTTCAGTGGAGGGGATTTTGTAAAATTAAAGTTCTCCCTTGGCTTTATATACCAACAATTTAAAGCAACAATGTCACTTGTAATTCAACTAAAGCAAAAATATGTCAGCTGTGTTAAGCTCAAAAAAGTAAAGAAAAAAATTTGCAGTATTACAGACTGCAAAGAAGTTGGACACAGATAAGAACTTATTTTTGGTAAGCTGAAGAAACAGTAAATGTGCAGATGTGTCTTTGTGTGATTACCTTTTCCTAACCAATTTCAAGCCTTATCTGGATGTCAGAGAGGATGTTTGGTAGCCAAGGGCCTCAGCATTGTTACTCCCCAGGAAATAAAATCCTCACCCAGAAAATTGGTTGGCCTGGTGCTCAGATATGTCAAACTAAAGGACATATCAAAAGACCATGGCATAAAAGACAATACAGATACTGCTTTAGTTTCTTGGAAACTTACAGAATGCCTCAAAAAGCTAAGAATAAAGGAAGAAAATCACAGTACTCAAGCAGGTGCTGCAGGGACTATAAATATGAAACAAAGCCCATGAGGTTACACCACAGAGAAAAGGCTGTTGGTATTGTGTGTAATAAGGATTTTGAAACATTCCATATAAAAGCAGAAGCAGATTGTAATTATAATTAAAATTTAAAAAACTGGCAAATGATGACAGACAACATTATCAGAGATTTCAGTGAATGGTCATCACTGGACAACTGGTAATGGAGAAATGAGAAACCTGAGAGTGACTGCGATGGAACATATGATGATAAACTTCAACTTTGGTTTTATTAACTCTGAATTTCTTATCTGTTAATCTGTATCTCAACACCCTGGAGTTATGAAGGGGGTAAAGGTTATTTCTCTTTTTTTTTTTTTACATTTTGAAAGCAAACATGTATTCCAGGGTGGGGAGCACTGATAGGTGGACACTTAGGGAAAAAAAATCTGAGTTTGTCAAGCAATCATAGAATTACAGAATAGTCTGGGTTGGAAGGGACCTTCTAAGATCATCTCATCCAATCCCCCTCTCATGGGCAGGGAGACCTGTTAGACCATGTTGCTCAACCTGAGTAATGCTGGGATTCTTCAAAGACTATACCACCTACCAAGTGGTATTTTGCACCAGGTGCCAAAATTGCAAGACAAACTTAAGATACCACAACGAAGGAAAAAAAATCTAAGAGATGTGACAACAGTAGAAAGCACAGTGAATTTTGGCTCACTGAAAAGAGTAAGTCATTGATGAAAACCTTGTGCTGGCTTTTATCCACACAAAAGCATGGTATGTACCTTTGTTTTTGAAATGTAGGGCATTTTCAAAATGTAAAAGGACTTGCTAAGTCCCTGGCCCATGGATGTCCTAAATCTAAAGCATATGTCCCTTCCTATGAGGTCAGAGATGCTCCTTTAGTGACAGCTTTAGTGGCAAATTTCTGTAAGACAAGCATAAATTCAGTGATCAAGTCTACTCACATGATTTTTACAGGTCCAAACATTCATGTATAACAGGACCCATTTGTAAAATGCGACAGGGAGGTTCAACGCTCTGCTACTCCAAATCCTCCACAGTAACTTTGGCTTGCTGTCAAAGTGTTGTGCCACTGCAAATGTAAAAACACCCACAACACAATACCTATTTCAAGGGCTGAATCTCTTCTCACCTCTCTGGGTGATGATCAGTTCTGCTCTCTCTGCATCAGGAATATTTGAAGTCTCAGCATTTGCCTTACCCACGCACACAGTTAAACAAGGACAAGACAGGCATGCAGAGGTGGGGAGAACTGAATGAGATTATGGCAAGATGTTAAGGAGTAGTTAAAAGCTACAGAGCTAGGCATTTGCTGCTAAAACTGAACAAGTGACGTACTATGGGCACCCCAAAATCAGACAGTGGCTAAGGTTGGAAGGGACCTCTGGAGACTGACCAGCCCAGCCTCCTTGCTCAGCAGGGCCTCCCTTGCATGGTATGTGCCCAAACGGACAGGAATTCATCTAGAGGATAACAGGGATCTCTGGCTTCCCAGACAGATATTTATAGATTTGTGGAAATAAAGATCATACTTTAATGATGTCTGGAAACAGAAATGTTCATATATGAAAATATAAAAATGCAGTGAATCCTTTCAGAGGTAAAATTGTGAAACTGTTTTTGAATTTAATTTTTTGATTAAAGGTTAAATGGTCCATAATAGCTTTTGACATCTTTATTTAAAGATCTTTATTCAATTTATTTATGTATTTGAACAAATCTTTCTTTACTTTCTCTCTGCTTTATGAGAATTTTCTCTGCAAGTGGGTTAACTGAATTAATAGCTTTTTTTTGTGAGCAATTAGTGCACTGCTGTTGGAAGTGCGAGCTGTTCTAGAGGAGCTCTCCTCTCTGCTGAGAGGAATCTGCAGCTATTATTGCCAACAAAATATTTGAGAGCCTCCAGGGAAAGTGAGCTCTTCTCTGGTGACAATCCCTGAATGGAAATGATTAGGCTGAAAAATAAAAGAGTAAAATCTCTGTGGGTGAAATGCCTGACTGAACTTTGAAGAGGTTACATGCACTCTGGGGTGCAACTCAGCCTTCTGCTCATCTTGAATCCTGAAGACCGTGTCCTGGCCTTCAGGCTAAGGAACAAGGACTTCAGAAGGGCCCATCTTTTCAAAACTCAGTGGAAGGAAATATATTTTAAAATGCACAAAGAGAAGTTTATCACAAGAATCATCCTAGAGATTTCAGATTATTTTGGAAGATAGCTCTTCCCAATATTTGGGAAGCAGTTAAACCTGGAAGCAGCGTGGTTCCGTGGTTGGCAGCTTATGTACAGCACTCAGCCTTGTAATACCTTTTTCACAGATGTGGTGTGGTTTACTTGATACTGTCAATGCTGATCAGTTAAATAACTAAATTTAATTTAAATTGTTTTTCACACTGTGCTTATGAAAGTAGTGAAGCTGAGAAAGCTTTTGATAAATGTTTTTATCAAAAAACATAGTAGTATTTCCTGTTTAATTCATTGAATATTTTTCGAGAGGAAAAAAAAAATGCCCAATTTACTCCAAATGAAATCTACTTGTGAATTTTAAAAAATGACAGAGTAAAGTCCTGGCTCTTTCTAGAAGTTTTGAAGGTGCACCTGTACTAGTAATAGGTTTAAAGGCTTCTAACCTCATAGTTCACAGTACTTATTCCCCAGCTGAACAGCACATTTTGCTTTGGAAAAGAATCACATAATTAAATAATAGGATTTCTTAGGACTCTAAGCATCCAATGGTTAACTGTGTAAAAAAAATCTGAAAGTTTTGAGGCTATTTGTTGAGTTCTTTCTGCACTAAAAGGACTCTGTGCCATCTTCTGTCTCTCTATAATGGCTTCCTGGAAGCTAAGTCTGAAACAGTTTGCCATACATGAAAAGGGAATAGTGCTTTGATACAGCATATAATGTACATGCTGAAAAATAGGTACAAAACCCTGTGCCACAAAGGATTCTCTTCTAAAAGAAAATGCCTGCTAGCGAAGTACTTGAAGAGACAGAGTCTATCAGACTAGTGAAAGAAGGGTTTTTGAACTACAGAGAAAAAAATCACCCAGCCAGGAGCTGAAGAAATTAATGCTTTCAAAGTCACAGAGACATTTCTAACAAGCAGATAAATAAGTCACGTTCTCCAAAGGAGTTTTAAATGAAGAGGAAAAGGTTATGCTTTTATGTGCAAAGTTTTCAAAAAATTCTCAACACATATGACGAAGAATGATATAGACAGAGAAAAATAAACCCTGTTTCAATAGCATAGGCAGACCACAGCTGCCAAACTCCCACAAGTGCAAAATACAGGAAAAAACCCTAAATACAAAAATACACCAGACTGTTGTCAGGAATATAACATGCCTTAGAGCATATATTAACATCAGAATGTTGAATGGCCACATTAACTGATCCAGTACAAAAGTATTTTGTGAAATAACAAAAGGACGAAAAAATTGACTAGTAATTATTCCAAAATACTTGGCTTCATCAAGGCTATTAGAGCTCCTGGGGTCTTGATACTTTAATGAAATCTATGGTTGACCTGGTGATGCCATATTTTGCTGTGTGTTGTGTTGATGCCTTTGGGATCTTTGGGAATACATGAAAATCTGTATCACACATACTGGATTTGACAAAACCCACCACTTCCTTTCCTTTCTGGCCTCCTATAAAATGAAAATTGGCTAAAGTACTTTTTGCTCAGTGTATTTATAAGTGTGTGTATATATTTGTATATAGATATATATATTTAAGGATGTGATTTTAAAGTTTAAGTTTGAATAAAATTTTGCTTTTAAGGTGTCACAATGAATGTTTTCTAAAAATTGTTAAATAAAAACTAGCAAAAAAAAGAAAAACAAAACAAAAACCCAAAAAACCTAGCCAGCAGCTGTTTTGCAGTCCCAAGGGTGATGTTTTGCTGACAAACATGGCAATAACGTTCTTTACCAGATATATGTCTGGGCTTGCTAAAATGTGTTTTTGTATAATCTTGACATGTTTATGGGTTTATGATTTATATTCTCCAACATGCATTGCTAATAGTTCTCCTAACAGAAGAAATGGAATTGGAAGCTTTAGATAATTCAAATGAGCACTTGAGTGGTGGGTCTGTGCAAACTTCATGAAATTCAACAAGGCCCAGTGCAAGGTCCTGCACACAGGTCAGGGGATCCCAAGCAAATACAGCCTGGGCAGAGAACGGATTGAGGTTAACCCTGGGGTGAAAGACCTGGTGGTGTTTGTGGATGAAAAGCTCAACATGACCTGGCCATGTGTGCTTGCAGTCTGGAAAGGCAACCAGACCCCAGGCTGCATCAAAAAAATGCATAACCAGCACGCAGAGGAAGGTGCTTTTGCCTCTGCTCTTGTGAGACACCACCTGGCGTGCTGTGTCCAGCTCTATAGTCCCCACACAAGAAGGACATGGATTTGATGGAATGAGCACAGAGGAGAGCCATTAAGTTGATCACAGGGCTGGAGCACCTCTTCTGTGAAGACACCATGAGAGAGTTGGGGTTGTTCAGCCTGGAGAAGAGAAGGTTCTGGGAAGACTTTACAGCACATCCTAGTGCCTAAAGGGGGCTTACAAAAAAGCTGGAGAGGGACTTTTCAAAAGGGAATATAGGGATAGAACATGGAAGAAAGGCCTCAAACTGAAGGAGAGCAGGTTTATATTAGATATTAGGAAGAAATTCTTTTCTATGAAGGTTGTGAAACCCTGGACAGGTTGCCCAGAGAAGCTGTGGACTCTCCATTCCTGGAAATATTTAGGGCCAGGCTGGATGGGGCTTTGAGCAACCTGGTCTAATGAAAACTGTCCCTGCCCATGGCAGGGGGATTGGAACTTGGTGATCTTTAAGATCATTTCCAACACAAATCATTCAGTGATTCTATGAAAAGATAAATCCTTCTGGTTAACAAATAAAGCATCCAATGCTGGCCATGATTTAAAAGCATTTAAAGTGTCTAGTGGAAAATCATAAACATAAAAAAACCCATAAAATCCATCCTGGTTTGAACATCTAATGACTATTCTGGTAGAGCATACATAGTTCAGGGAAAGAGGAATAAAGATGTTTTGATGAGGAATAGCAAATTAAACCCCATCCATCTCGTGAATGTGCACTGAAAGATGAGGATATTAACATGCCCTGCTACCCCCAACATTTTTGTTTTGTGTAAGATCTGTTATTGCCCATATAACACCAATCATAAGCTGTCCCCAGACAGAAGATCTGAGTATACTTTTACAACTTTTGGCTAGCAATGGCAGCTGTTTCATAAGCATGTAATAGCCAATTCTTGTTCTCTTCCTTTTATCCTCTAATCTGCAGTTTTCATTATCAGGACCTTTTCAACATCCATTTACAGGACTCATAACCAACAACATAATGTTTAAAGTTGAAGATATCTTAGTAGACCTTCTACTGAAGACATACTTAAAAAACCCCTGACACCTGGATTCAGGAACTACCTCAGTAACTGGTCCAGCTGCTTGACCATCTGTGAGTCATTACCACATACCCCATGCAGTATTTGGCAGTGCAGAAGGCCTAGCAAAACCTTCACCTCCTTCCCAAAACCTGGTATGGGTGTAGCCTGTAGATTATCGTGTTTGGTTAGATCATCACTAAGCAGGCCAGGTTATTGAAAGTCATATTAACTTCCATTTCCACGTCTAGTAAACTTGTCTTGAAAAAGAACTGTTGTTGGACAAAGGGTCCACGAGCAGAGAAGGTACCTTCTAGCATCCACATCCAGTGATTATGGATGTGAAGAGTATACAAGGGGCATATTGATGACTTTGACTAGGCTTGCATCCCCAAATGGCATCACCTCCTGCTGCTGTTGGAATGGCTAGGGAACTAAGAGGACCATTGATCTGGCTTTAGTAGGAATTTTTTTAGATTTTATAGGAATCCTGCTTCCCTGCTTGCTCTGTCAGGATTTACATGTTATTCCAGCTCTGCTGCACATTCTATCCTTCCTCCCTCCCATCTTCTCCTTTCATTTAGATTTAGAAGTCATATTTCTGTTGTGCTCCTAAGCAAAATTCAAGCTCAGAAAATCCTTTTTATCTTGCTTCATTACTTAATAAAGCATGTATATTAGAAAATAGCTACTATGAAAGTTCTTAGAAACATCTCATTAATCAGCTTCCAGCATTTCATAGAAATTAAACATGACATATTTACTGACACAATAAAAACCACAGACATGAGGGAGGCTGGCCTAACTGACATCATGCACATGACTGAATTTTGGGTACCTCCTCCCAAACAAGTTTTAATGTGAGAACCAATCTGTTCTCATAAAATTATGAAGGGATATTAGCAAACCAGATTTACTTTACTGCATATCAATCTAAAATTCAAAACAAGGTTCTGTGGCTAAAAATACATAGTTTGAATGGCAAATTACTGTATTTTCTCCATACATTATTAGGGTACATATTTCTCTTCAACACAATATAATAATATATTTCAGTTTTTATTTACAACTCAATTATGAAAACACACAGTGCTCTGTAGATTACCTCCTACATGTCTTGCCACAGCTGAGGCCTTGGAGCTTGTGGGGAAGAGGATGTGCAGTTCTTCCACTCTTGTCTTTCTACAAAACATTTACAATTTCAGTTTAAGACTTTGCCATTTTTACCTTGGAATCATTGCATCCGAGGAGATTTCTAATGATTCAGGCAAAGACACCATTTCCTTTGCAGCCTATTCAGCACACAGAATTATTTTTTCAGGGATGTTGCTCACCTCAGGTTTAGTGAAAACATCAATGCTTATGGTATATTACTTCTGGTACATTAGAAAACGCAACTTAAAAAACCCCCAGATTTCCACCTTTTATATATCACCATAAAAAGCACTCTTTTAAGGAGACTGTGCCATTATGCTTCTTTTAATAAAATTTAATACTGCTTTAATTGTTCTACTCAGCTAGTAAATTCTGAGGTTCTATTATGGTATCCTCCAATTAATTTTATTTTAAATAGGCTGAAGTGACCGTTTTTAAACTCAGCAGTGCGAGGGCAGGTAATTCAGCATAGTCACAACTTAGTGATGTGAGCACATGTGAGGAAATGACAGATTTATTCCAGATTTATTTTGTACGAGTAAGCACATGCCAACACAGTCTACTCAAGGACCAGGTCTTCCTCCACACAAAGATACCAACTGATAGACTCTAGATGTCTTTGAAAATGAAATGTGCTTTCCTGATTTGGCTTGTAAAATGAAAACACATAATTTTAAAACTTCTGCATTCCCCATTTTACACAACCCTTTGCAGCAGTGCTCTCTTTGGAGTGAGACAAAAAATACAGTGCTGCCTATACTGATCTCAGAGAGCTGGGTCAGGCACACAAAGAATTTGATAGGCTGAACAAATTTAAAACCTTAAACCTTGCGTTCACTGCTTTAAGTAAGAAGGTATCTTGTGAGTAAGATTTTCTACTGTGCTGGCTAAGGAAAATCTAGGTTCCCACTACTCTTTCCAAAAGCTTCTCTTCCAAGGTTTACACACCTGGTGTGTATTTTCCAAGTCTCTAAATGCTCTACATGACCAGTAGGAATTCACATTCAGTTTGAGAAGCTATAATATACTTCTAATTCACCATATTTATTAGAGATCTGCCAAGAACACTATTTTTCTAATTTGCATCTAGTCATGAGAACAGCAATATGTGTAAGAACAGTAATACTATAACTTCCTCCTACTAAGATAAATTAAGGGTAATACACACCAAATAAGAAAATGAAGGCATTATTACCATTGATGGGGGGCAGGCACGAGGATTCTGAAGCCTCACTGCCAAGTATTGAGCTGCACCACTATTCTGAGTAACTGTATACCAACTTCACTCTTCTTGATCAGAAGCCTTGCCATATCCAGCCTTGTTAACTGCTGTTGTAATTCTGATATTTGGTTAAATGGAATTTGTGTAATCTGATGGGTCAAAAGCTACAGATCTGTCGTTTCACAAGAACAAAAATATGTTGAGGATGAAGGAAGAAATGAAAGAGAATTCAGAAGGAGCTTGAAGTGAGGATAAATGACCTGATGTAGAGTGCAGATCTGAGTCCAAACATCCCAACAGCAATGTTGAAAGAGACTGGGATTTGAATCTCTGGGAACAGACTTTAGAGATACTGGCTCTGTATCAGCATTGGGCACCTTATACCAAATCCTTTATACTTTCAGTATAAAAGTGTAAAAGCACTTGAGTTCAGAACTCCAGTGGATCTCACTGTAAGTGGATCCCACCTACCAAGTTCTGCTTGAGCCCTGTTGCTGCAGTTATGCCAGCATCACCACATAAATACAGAATTTGCCAGCTACACTGATAAAAAACCCTAGCTTTCTCAATTTACACTGAAATTTGATAAGAATTTATCTTGATGGCAACAGCAACAGAAGCAGCTCTTGCCCACTTGAACCTGGCACTGGCTTTCTTGTGCCAGTGCAGCTGTAGACTCACATTGATCCAAAGGAGAGGTTAGAAATCATAGAATGACTTGGGCTGGAAGGGACTCTAAAGACCACCTCTTTCCAAACCCCCTACCATGGCCAGGAACACCTTTCACTAGACTGGGTTACTCAGAGCCTCATCCAACCTGGCCTTGAACACTTCCTGGGAGGGGCCATCCACAATCTCTGGGCAACCTGTTCCAGTGCCTCACCACCCTCACCTCACATAAAGAATTTCTTTTTAATACCTAATCCAAACCTACTCTCTTCCAGTTTAAAAATGAACCTTTAGTCAGAGTATTTTTAACCAGTTCAGTCTTGATCCAGATAGTTGCAGAATCCCTCAAGAAGCAGGCAGGTGTGAGAGAGGAGGTGGTTCTGGGTGTGGAAGGGGTTTGGGACAATGGGGTGCAGCACTGACTCTGAAGAACATCAGGGATAGGGTGTTTCCACCAGACCAGTTCCTAGTAGGTAAGTGATTCATCAAATGCTTTTGGTGTTGGATATGCTGCCCTCGCATTCTTGGAAACAGTTCTGGAGGTATGTTTCCTTCAGTCCTGCTTACCAGGGGAGGCCCAGAGAGCTGATCACTGCCAGAGCTCCTGTTCTGTCCTCCGGGAGAGATGACAGCACCGGGGGCTTTTCAAATGGGTGTTGCTATGGGCAACTGCGTATAGGAGAACATAGGCGGAGGCTGAGAAACCCAGGGGGATGGAGCAGAGTAGAAACAACAGCCCAGCAGGATCAGCTCTCAGAGAAGGTTGTAAATGCTGATAAAACATTATCTCAAGCTCTTTAGCAATTCCAAAATCTACAGCCATTGTGCCAGCAGTCCAAAAGTTATTTCATTGCTTCTGGAAGTACATGTGAGTTTTCATCCTTTCTAAAATGAGAAAGGATGGGGAGCAGACAGAGAGGTGCAGAGGCACAACAAAGCAGTCAGCTCTGCACCTTCCACTGCTGTCTTCTCTCCTCTTGTGAAAGATAAGGAGAAGCTGACATCTGGATGTGTCAATTTACTACCTTCCTCACATCTAACAGGGCACTTGTGTGTGTGTGTGTGTGTGTGTGTGTGTGTGTGTGTTTGTCTTGTTTTGTTATTTTGTAACCATTAGGGAAATTAAAATTTAGGTTCTTTTAGAGAAACTTAGTTTCTCTTGCAGAATAGTTGACAGGCATTTGTACAAGCCAGTTTAACCCTAACATTTCAGCTGCCCAGGAAAAGAGCAGATTCCCCTTCCATGCAATGCTAATTGAAGGAAAATTTTCATTTCTTCCATTACCACAAAAAGTAGCAGAAACAGCTATTATACATCTGAGTTAAAAAGCAGACTTTTATCTCCAGTTCTTTTGCAGCTGTATTTAGGAGTGTAAAATGGACCAGTCCATGCATGCCACTCCACCTCAGCTTTGTAACCTTTCCACAAGTACAGCAGTGAGCCAGAAAGCTCTGTGAAAGCAAGGTAACAGCTATGCATGTCAATGCTACTGCTGGAAACCTGTGACAGTGCTTTTCCTCTGTGTCCTCCAGTTTGCCTTTTCCTGCTGTCCTGGCCTCTCCTGTGGATACTGGTGCAGGGGAACCAGGGCTGCAATACTGCTGCTTCCATCTCAAAGGCCACCTGGACAATCAGGGAATTGATCTTTCTCATTTTAATACTCCATCCCATTGCTGTTTCCTTTCTTTTCCCAGATCCAAGATAAACCTTAGACTAGCTTGCTTGCCTGTTTTATTTTTCCTTAGACATTTCACTGACAGAACTCCAGGCATTTCAGGAGGAGGAACTACACAAATTACACAAATAGTAATTACGTGGACATTCCCCAAATAGTCTCCTTTGGGACACACTTGTTCAGATTAGACTCCCTCCATCTCTGCTTTACAGGATGGCAGTTCAGCTCGATCAGCCTTTTTTGCAAATATATCAGATTGCTCACTTTTAAACACAAACTCAAGTAAGACTAAAATCTCCTTGGATCTTATTCAGTCAAACCTTATTCATGGGCAGCTTTGAGTTTCATGCTTTATTTATTTCTAAGACAAGAAATTGACTGGGAAGATTAACAAGAACTTATACTGAAATTCGCAAGGAGGTCTTTGATATCATATCAACCATATCATATGTTTTATTCTTCTATTTCCCAGAGGATAGACTAAAGCTCTCTGAAAAAGTTATAGTTAAGTAGTCATTGACAGTTTATATTTAATTGCCAGTTTTTCAATAAAGGATGATTGTATCCAAGCCAAACTTCAATAAATTGAACTAAATCACATCAGGCACTGTCACATCTTCAGGTCTCCAAACATTTCCCATCATCATTAAAGAGACACAGTAAAAGTCTGTTAGCAGCTCACAGAAACCTGAAACAGCTTCTAAGTAGGTGTGATTCTACCTGAAGACAACATTCAGCTCCCCTGCTCCTGTTTTTTTCTCTTCTCACATTTGAAACAGGCATAATTTGCTAGAAATCAATGATCCCACATTCCCCGTATTTTAAGACTCTCCTCCCTACTATTTATGTACAGGTAAACTAACTGGAACATTGCAAGGGAATATTACAGCTTTGTACACAAAGATACAGAACAGACCAAGATTTCACTTCAAAGCAGATGCACAGCACGTGCACATCCACAGATGAAGTGCTATGTTTAGCATGCAGGATAAAATGCAATATTGGCACCAATAATTAAGAAATAATTGCTTATATTTCCCGCTGTAGAACAAGTGAACATTTCCATCAATGCCAGCTAGGTCCTGCAGTTTTAAAGTAACAAGATGCAGGAAATTGCCACATTTACTCTTCATGGAAGTTAAGTATCTCTTAATGAGCAATGGATACTTTGGAATTCTTTTCACACATTCTAAAATCTCTCCTTTTCTGACAAAACTTTCTCCTGCCTTCCAGGATGAATCCACCGAGTATCAATGAGCAACATTGTACTCTTATGAAGGGATACTTCATTTTAGCTTGACAGATAGAAATTAAGAGCTTTCAGTGAATGCGCACAGATGGTATGTGGCTTATGCCTTGAAAAAAAAGTGATGTGAAGACAGGAAGCATGAACTTCAGCTCTTTTAGAGAGAAAAGTGGTTCATGGCATGTGCAGATAAGAAGAGGGTGTGCAATGAGCCCAGTGACACTGAGTCTCAAGGACACAGACCTCCCCTCGAGATTCTCTCCAAAATGTGAATGACTGAAAATATTGCCACTACTTTCAGTAACTTGCATATTTGCTTATCCTATGATGAGAAATTGAGTTTATCCTATGATGAGAAGTTGCAGGCTTGAAGCCATGACAAATTGCAGTGCATGGGTCTGTGCTCCAAGAAATGAATCAACTGATGGATGGCCATTCAGTCCCACTGATGATTTTTCTCTGCACCTTCAGTTAAAATGGATGGATCTGACATTTTCTTTCAGTGATACAGAAGTCTGATATCTTCTGTACTCTTGGTTTTTTAGTGGTTTAAACCAAACGTGATAGAGTTACAACTGTTCTCTCAGGGACAACTTTTTTCTCTACAATACAAATCAAAACCAACTCAAGCATTTATTTTTCATTTTCATTGTTAATGACACAGTCTTAGAGTACTGAAAGTGAGAAAAACAACAACAAGAAAGCATTTCAATAATTGCCTTCTGTGGCTCTGCAGAGGATGTCTTTAGTTAGTTTGCAGTTAGTGAAAGCAAGTGAGTTCTGCTTTTACAATTGGGCAGATTCCTGGGCAGCAATATACAATGCCATAATGTTTTGGCTGCAAACACTACAAAAAAGTGACAGTTTAAAGATATTTCCATTAAATAATCACCATGTCTGCTACAACAATGTGTTTATCAGCAGATGGAGTGGTAATTAAAGGCTGAAGTGTAACATTAGACTAACATTCTTTCTATTATTTAGACTTCTGTTTTAGAAGCTGAAGACAAATACCTGCCACAGAGCATCTCCTCTTGTAGGTTGATGCCTAGAATGCAGAGATATACTTTCATATATCAGGAGTCAGTTTCCCCCTATGTATCACATGAAGTTCAGAAAGCATGACAAATAAAAAAGCAAAACTGTTCATGTCTGAAAGGAAACACATTATGTAAAATGGGAGATTATGTTTAAAGCAAGTTTAGATTAAGAAAAGCAGTAGTCATTTACTTGGAATGATATCAGTATTCTTGCTGTCAATACTTCTTGACATGGGAAAGTAATAAAATTTTCAGAAGGTAAAAGAACCCCCTTCTTCATAAATTCTAAATTAATGAATCTCTGTCAATGCTGATGGATAAATTCTGCCATAACTTCAAAAGCTGAAATGAAAGAAACACTGAAAGTCTAAGCCAGTCAAATGATACAAACCAAACTGCTAGACTGGCTGTATCTAAAATCACTTTCCTGTTTCTCATGCAGGCACAAAAGGATCACAGTCTTCTGCTTTTCCATAAATTAGAATGACATCTAGACTTTTGTTAGGAAAAAAATCTCATTATACTCTATAATTTCCATTGCTTTTTCCTGAAAATTTTGTCTTCTCTCTCTTTGTATGTTGCCTGAAGCAAGAAGGACAAAACATAAACTTGACCAAGGGAGAGAAACCTGGTCCCTCTAACATACTTCGGGTGTCCTATTAAAGGATACTTAACACTAAGCATCTTCTAAACCACTGCTGATTCAAAACCACAATCTGATATCTAATGATTAACAAAATTTCCAATTTTTCTCCTGATATTTATCTTATACTTTTCTTACTTAATATTAGCCCATTGTTATTAATCATGTTTTTTCATGTTAACTAAATCCACTCCTCCCATAAGGTTGTTTTCAAATACCTATAGATTGTCACCAGTTTATCTTGCACTATCAAATATTTATAGGCTTTTACGTAACAGATTCTTACCATCCAATCAATATTTGCCTTTTTAAAATCCTGCCATCTATTCACACCTTGACCTGCTGGAAATCAGTGTAGCTCTCCCTTAAGCTCTCTTGGTATCAATTTTGTTTACGATAGAAAAAAAAACTCAAAAAGCTCTGTATGTTTACCTAGATGAAGTTTTGAGAAAGCACTTCAGAGCCCCAAAAGCCTCCTCCACTTTGACCAGGTGTGTGAGGAACTCGTTGGGGCTGGTTGAGGTGGGGACTCAAATGAGATTCATTGCCCCCCCTCTGGCACCATTTGTGTCTCCTCTGCCTGGCTCTGGACAGGGATGGTGGCAGATGATCTGTTTGCTCCACTGCCAAACCCTGTGCAGCCCTCTGGTATCCCAACACGAGGCATCAGCCTGAGGGTTTTCTAGAGAGGATCTGTGCTAGAGAGGCAGTACAAGAGCTGGCACTACCCCACTACCTAAATGAGAGAGGCAGAGCTTCTGATTGCAGACACCTGCAGAGCAAGAAGGACATCTTTCCTCTAGTTCCTTGTCACCTTCACAAAACTCAGTGAAGTGACTGTGCAATAACTGAGTTTTCTGGTTTCTAGAAGTACAGTGGAAATACATAACCTGACTTCCAAAATACAATTGTATTTTCCTTGCCACTAAAGCATTTATCACGAGGACATGCCATTAGTGCTTCTAGTGATTGTGACTCACAGAGAGAGAACTGTTTGGTTCTATTTTAAAGAAAATACTTTCTTAGAAAAGTGTGGGCTTATTTTTAAAAGTCTGTAAAAGTCACTTTGATTCCTCAGAGTTCTTTCAAAAACACCAGAATATGTGATGTATCCATACCTACAATAATCGCATGAAGATATTTCTTAGGAAACTCATGCTTAATAAATACTGTTATTTGATCTAAAACTCAATTTCCATCGATGTTCATGTTCTGAACAATGATCTACTACAGTTAGCTCAGGGCAGCTCTAATGAGCACCTAGGAGAAAAGTTTGTATGTAGGTCCCTGTTAAAGCTTGTGCCAACTCTCCAAAACCCAGAGTTTCAGTGGTAAACAGTTAGCAGTAAATTTATCCCTCCAAATAGACTGTGTTGTATATTAATGGAATTTTTTCAGGGTCTTTTTTTCTGATGAATACAGAATTATAATTAAAACTTTATTTCTAAGCATCTATTCCAAAACACCATTCATATTTATGTGCTACAATGAATATCTAGGGCTACTTAGACTGTAGCCTTTGTGATTTCATTATATATTCTGGCCATGGGCAAAATTAAAAGGCATACCAAGTTCTAATATGGCAACAATAAAAAGTATAGAGAAGCAGGGTTAATTTTGTCACTAGCAATTTTGCTGTTGCTATGGCAAGTGTGAAAGCATTCCCATTATTAAAGGCAGGATTTTACAGCACTATAAATCCTAATCTCAGAGATACTTAAACCCTTTGTTCATGTATGAATTACTTCTACTATCCACCTTTGACTTCACCCTCGTGGGAAAACCTTGCCAGCCCACAGCCTCATTGGTTGCAGCTTTTAAGACAGTTTCAACACAACATTTGGATCTGATTCTGTCTAAAACTGCATATATTAACTGGCTCTGTCCCTGATTTTATCCTTGGCCAGGGACACCATAATTGGACCTTGAATTTTGCCAAGAGAATAATTCAGTAAATAGTCTCTCTGAAGAAACAAAAATCATCAGACTGTGGGGGAAAGAAAGGAAAATATACATGGAAGAAGCAGCATAAACTATAATAAAAATACTATTTTAACACATTACTGTATGTATGCCTCTTAACAAATGAATGATTTCTTCAGCAAACTATGCCCAGCCATTCTCTGAGAATTTAAGTCTAACTCCATGCTTTGTCTTCCAGGAGAACAATCACAAAATACTTTCCCCCATATTTTCTGGTACACTTGCTCATTTTCAGTGGATGACTTCACACTCTTTGTGTCTTTCTATTATCTTTAGTTTTCAAGTAATTAAGTGGTTAATCTCTAAATAGCAAGCAGCAAAACCATCACAACTGGTAAGGAGCAAACCTCCTAATACTGCAGTTTGTCTTCTTATCTGTTGTTTAAGGGCATATTGTGAAAAAAAAAATGCTTCATCCTTGCAAGGAAAGAGGTGTGACAACAACCTCATGAGGGTGAGCACTTTTCTCCTGATTTCTTTTCACCTTAGCAGAATATCACAAATGATTTCTATTTGTTAGGGAGCTTCTTAGGAAAGCAGGGAAAAGAAACACCAGCAGACCATTAATCGTACTGTGGTAAAGGCTCAAATCAACAGCATTTATACATGTTGCAAAACGTTCTTTGTGTATAACAGCTACGTGTTCACCCCTCACAAATACATCATAAACACTATATACACATACATACATATACCATCTTATGTATCTCCTATATATGACACCTTAAACTCAAACAAGAATTTTACTCCTGCTATATTTCTGTAAGGTCAGAAGGCAATAAGTTCTTCTCCTCATGCTAAGACATTAAGCTTCTTCTATTCATGCATGATTTCTGTGGAAGTGGGATATAAAGATCCCATAGCATTTAAAAGGTGTGAAGTCCTGCTGCCCTACCCATATCCCCACCTTCCTGTCTGCCAAAGCACTCACTGCTTTCACTATAGGAAGGGTATGTCCCAAATATCACTGTAGTATGAGATCAAATCTGGAAATGCGGGAAGATTTACAGGAAAACATCACTTCAGAGATAACTAAACACTAATTTTCAGTAGCTGGTGGATCATTCCTGACTTATATAAACGGGAACCCTAAGGTGACTGAAACTCAGATTACAGCATAGTCCACTTTAATTTTAATGTTCAAGACCATCTGTAACAAATTGACAGCAACATCTTGGCTGCCACATCTGCTTAAGTGTGAGAATTAATTTTAGGGTCTAATCTCTTGCACTGAGATAATCAAGTCCATATATTCCAAAAGGGAAATTTTATTCTAATTTCCTACTTAAAATACTTTATTAAGGGAGGCATCTTTCCAAGATGACACCGTGTGCTGTATTGTAAAGACCTCAATCAAGTCACCCCCTTTGAGCAATATCTGGCAAGTGTAGCTTGCTATTTTTTTGGCATGTATCCCATTCCAAAGCACTGGGTGAATCTTAAGATATTTCAGGACTAAATACAGACTACAGCTAACACAATTGGATGCATCAGCATGAAAATATTGAGTTTCATGCTGATGCATCCAGTTGTGTTAGTTGTGGGATTTTTAAAGGAAAATATTCCTTAAATACATTTCTTTCCTTCCAGATACATATTTATTTTTAAGAGCAAAGCACCTCTTCTCAAGGAATATATCCAGCAATGCAGTTTGTCATAAAGAAAAAACACATAATCCAAACTTATGTAGGCGAGAAACTGAGATATTTCCCTCTCTCCTTACCTATTATAAACTGACTAGCAAGAAATGAAAATGTTGCTGAGTTCTCAAATTCAGAACTTTCTAGGATTAGGTAATTACCATCAGGCTCTAATCTAAGAAAATAGACTTGTGACTCAAAACACACTCAGTTTCCAGCAATAATCAGTGGCACTGCCTCTATAAGAGAGGAACTAAAATTACCATTAACAGCAAATTTCATATCCCAATGTGCTAAGCAAAACCATTACCATTGTAAAAGGTGCAATCACCATTTTTTCTCTAATGGCAGAGCAACTAATTTCATTGCAATATGGGTCCTGAAGCAAGGTAGCCTTAGGATGATTTGCATCTCAATATGGAAACAAGAACCTGAGAGCTGCAAACTCAGCTTCATACACTCATATTATTAGCACTGCATTAGCAGTGTTCTTTTCCTAGCAACTGACAAAATTCCAAGGACAGCAGGCTTTCTTGCCTATGCCTGTGATACTGCTCTTTTTAGCTGGTATGTTACGTTGGTTCTAAATGGTGATTCCATATTTTTAAAACTATAAATACCTGGGTGAATCAGTGTTTTTTTTCCATTCTTTACATTTCAGGGTTTATTTGTCCTGGATTTTCCCTACTGGGTATTGATAACTCTGATAATTTCTGATCCTGAGGTTTATACTGGAGGATGGAAGAGTGAAAATCTCCCCCACAAAATGTCCCTCAACTGACTCAACGGCTGCTTTCTCTAGTAACTCTTCTTACAACTGCTGAGGAAGATCCACTGTGCTCTTGATTTTCATTAAATATAATCATGAACAATGTGTAAGACTGAATTGATTCACTGGATTTTATGGAGGAGAGAAACAGAGCTGTTCCATTTCTACAAAGCAAGTTTTTTCATAGTCCCATAACCATGAGGAGAAATTGAATATTTCAGCAGAAAAAACGATGAAGGTAACAATAAGAATGCTGTATACTAGTTTCTAAAAATGAAAGTAGTTTCATCTCAGTCATTTTCATAAAGGATTTCAGTTTTGTCTTATCCATTCCTGCTTCCCGCTCAGAAGTTGCTTGAATTTTATCCAAGTATGTGTGAATATCCAGTCTATATCCTTCCTTCTTATCCTTCTAGTGTATTTAGATAACTGTTATCTACACAGCAAAAACACTTTTAGACAAAGATCATAGTTTCCTTACCTAATTCGGTTGTGAGAAGTCCTCTATAATTCTGTTGAATCTATGTGTACATTTACATGCTACATGTGAATGCAAAACTATTATTCACGCCTAACTTTGTATAAGAAAAAGTAATTATGTCTACAAATATGTTGTGAAGCTCAAACCTTTCCGAAATCTGAAGAAAAGCTTGGCATAGGGAAATCTAGTACTGATGGCATCTAAAAAAAGAAAAAGGTGTATCTGTAATATTACTTGGGCTTTGCAATAAAATGGAGTTTATGCACTTGCCCCCATCTCTCTGATTATCTGTCAGTCATACTCTGCTTCAGTAATTTTTGGAGTTGTTGATCAGTCTCTGTCAAATCTCCAAGATAATTATGATCCCACACATTTTCTGACAATATGAGTTTAGGTGACAGACAGAGATGTTAATTCATGTAGTTCTAAAACAAGATCAGTCTGATAAAACTTCTATATATTATGTTTGACAGAGATCAGCATATTCACATTGCCTAGCATTTAGCAATGTAACTTCATAAGACACAGCATGTGCTGACTTCTGTGAAATGAAGGGGAACAGAAGATACTTAACAGCTTCTGTAGAGTGGGTTGGCTGAAGGAATGAAAGGAATAAATCAAAGGAAACTCAGTTCAAGAAAAAATTGAGTATAAAAAGAAATCTGATAGAACTGATACAATCTTAATCAAGTTTCAGTATACTCTCACAAACACCAGGCCATTTGTGATGTTAACACATCCACAGTCCAGCTGAAATGTAAGTTACAACCCTGCTTTCTTTCCTCAGGTTATTACCAGATGTGTGAGTGCATCAGGTACAGACAGAACTAAAATCATCCCTAAACTCAGCTCCTCTACATGGACTTGACAGTCATCACTGGTCTCTGTATGACTTTGATTAAGTACACACATTTTGATGTTCAGTATAGGGTATTACTCCTGCATTTTGATTGCTCAACAAACAGAAGCTGACAGAAGTCAGCTACATGATGTATATAGTTTCTACATGAAAATATCCTATCTGAAAACAGGAAACTCTCATATCAAATACTGATAAATTTGAGGGAAAATGTGCAGGTTTGGTTCATCCTTATGTATTATTTCCCTTTTTGTGTAGGTGTGTAAATGAATGCAGGTCTTCTACAGCATGGCGTGTGTCAAATACACATTCACACAAAGGTGTCACAACAGCCTGGGCAGCCCTTCTCAGCAGCTTCAGCAAGGAAGCAATCTCTAAGATTAGAAACCTTCATTTTTAAGTGCTGATGCGCTGAAAAAAGTAGTTTCTGCCCAAGAATAAGCCAATCACAGCCCTGCAGATCTGCATCTGCAGATCAGCACAGTCTGCAGGCATGGTGGCTTTGGCACTTTGGGTCCTGGTGACACGTGCAGGCTTCCTTGGCAGTGCATTGCCTTGTGACATAAGGGCAGAAGGACTCCCAGTTTAGGCTTCACACTTCAAGCACAGACTTTGACTAATGACCATGAAACTGCTATTGCCATGGGTCATTATATTATGGCAAAGGGGACAATGATGGTTTTTCCAACAAAATGCTCTTAATTTAATGAAACTAAACTGGTATCAGTTGCAATCCACAAGGGTTCAAAAGAGATAATAATCTCTCAAATGCTGCAGGGTTGTTGTTTTAATTGCTAATTTGTGCATGTTTTGACACTAATGAACCCTGTGATGGTCCAGAGGTTCCCATGGTGCTACTATAAGAAATTTTGGCATATTCTGCAGTCCTCAGATCAACACTAGGAGGATTTACTCAAGAGCATATACTGAGGTTTTTCCTTTACCTCACACATCAGAACTAAATATTTAGTTCTAATATTTTTTATTAGAAAATAAAAGCCTATATAAGCTTATATATTTTTGTCTCAATATTTTGAAAATTTTAAATAGAAAATTAAATGGACACTAAAGACTTGAAATCTAATTAATCTAAAAATAGCTATTTTTTTCTCCTGAGACTGAAGTTTTACAGAACACATCACTTCCTCTTCTGTTTCACCTTGCTATAAAAGATGCTGGTATGAAGAAAATGAGCAATACTTCATTGTCCTGTGAAAAAATTAATGGAGAAAAAAAAGAGGAAAAAAGGAAATTTTAACTATATTTATGTTTTGTGTGTAATTGCAGAAGGAAAAATTAAAACTCATTTCTGCAGAGACCTGTTTTTATGTTTTATTTACCCCAAGTAAGAAAACAAGAAGTTCTGTTACTTCAGAGCCATTACTAAGATGAAGCATTTGCATAAATTCGGACTGCATTTCAGACTGTATTTCATTGTTCCTCTACAAAGTACCCAAAGCGCCTAAATATCAGTTGCTGTGAGTAAGCTACAGAAATTCAGCCAGACTATCCAATTCTTGCATGCTAGGAGTCATGTAGAGAGATGTCCAAACTCTCTTTGTATCCTTGACTTATATTTGTTGACTTTACTAGGCACTGGCAATTATGGATTCTGTTCAAAACCACTAGTGATGTTGCCTGATTTTATTGCATTGCATGGACTGAAATAACCGAACACCTGGGAAGTCAGAAGCTTCAACTCACAGGAAGGCTTCAAGCATTGCTTTCATTCCCCAGAGCAGTACCTGAACCAATCAACTTGGACACAAGTGGGGACTGGGCCTGTACTGTTCCTTCTTAGGGAACCTGTGCCATGGTGCCAGCTTAACAGGAGGAGACATGGAGCATGGACATAGAGCTGCCAGGGAAGGTAATGATTGTGTTGCCTCCTCTCTCATTTTACCAGTATAGCAAAGTTCTGACAATGACAGTAACCACTTACAAATGCTGTTAAGGGGTCATCTTTCATCCCTGCCCTAGCAAAATAAGGTTCTTCACGTGAATATGCTTCTGGAAAAACCATTTCTGTCAGCCTCCTAGCTTGTTCCACAAGACAGCTGGCTCAGGCAAAGGCCTGAGGGAGCTTCTTCAGACCTCTGTCCTAAAAAAACACTCTTCAGGGAAGCCAAAATCCAGTTCAACAGCCTAAAACCCACAGTCATGCCTGTATTGTCATCAGGGGCAAGGTAATGGTCAGGAAAAAATTAACAAGTAAACAGAGAGGGGGAATAAAGGAAGACTGAGTGCAAAGTCTGTGATTGTTGAAAGCAATTTAATATTAAGTGGAAAAGCCATTCATAGCAGTGTTTGTTAAACTTCTGCTGACTTTAGATCCCATAGCTTTACTGAGTCCTGAAGCCAAAAAACAAGACCCAGGAAGGCTCTGAGAGGGATATGTTTCTCTGAACCATCTAATGGCAAACACAACATTCTCCATTTTTGAAATAAACTTCTGAAATTAAAAACCCTACTGGTATTGCTGCTATTTGATACAAAACTGAATTTTACAATTTTAGAAAACTTAACCTGTTCATCTTATTTCTGAGTCTGATCCAGTGTTTGATTATGCATCCACACTGATGAGTATCTTTTTGATCTACATTTTTAGTTTTATGGTTTCTTGCATAGATTAACTTTTTTTGGATTTCCTCTGAAAGGGCAAGTGTTAAAGACAGTACACCAGTAGTCATATGCTTCAAAAGTATTTGTCATTATTTTGATATGACTGCTATTCCAAGTACTTAAAAGCTGTCTTTGATGTAATTGAGGCTTTTACTCCTCTCTATCTATAGGGCTTTTGATGATCTCCTAATTAATGAAGTAATGACAACCAATTACGTTTACATCTAACACAAAACATATTGTTAAAATTTGTCATTACCACCTTCCTTTCTTGCATGCTAACACAATGTTGTAACCTTAACATTTTCTGCCTCGTTGCTGCTGGGAGCATTAATCAGAAAAGCTATTTATTCCACTTTAGCATTTTTATTAACTGACAATTATACATGAAGAGATGAAATGTCCACATAACTCATGACTCTCATGATGTTTCTTTCAAGCCAAGTTATTTCTTCCATTTTAACCTTTTTATTAACTGGCAATTACATATGAAGAGATGAAATGTCTGCATAACTCGTGACTCCCTTGTAAGAAGGATGCTTCTTACAAGCCAAGTTTACAAAATACTTAAAATGCATCAGGATCCTATTGTTTTGCTCTGGACAAAGCCTCATTAAAGCTATAGAAGGGAGTTACCTCTCTGCAGGTCTACATCCATGTTTTATCACTGGTTTGAATTATCTAGTCTGAATTAGAGCTCTGCAAGAGCACAAGCCTCGGAAACAATGGGGAAGCCTGACTTCACTTTCTTATATTCATGTTGATTAGCACTGTTGAGTTTTTTGCCAAGGAGAATTTGAATTTGGTTCTGTATTTAAGGCAGGTTTCTGACATCCTCTATGAAACAAAAAAGTTTTTGCTTTCTCTGGATTTAAGTAGGATTTTGTTGGCCACTATGGATGAACTTCAACAGGCAGAACAAATTGACTTTTTACCAAGTCCCATAATAGTTATTTGATGTGAAGAAAAGCCCGTGTTGCCAGTGTCTTGATTAATTTCTAATTCTAAAAATAGAGCATCTTTGAAAAGTGAAAAACAATAAGGGAGCAAAGAAAGAAAATTACTTATATTAGAATTGTTTCTGTGTAGTAGAATAAACTAGGAATTTTCTAACAAAACATTTTTTCATGGAATATAACGAAGTTTCAAACCCAAGCAATTCACAGAAACATTTTAGTTTTGACATATTTTTCCCAAAATAGAAAAAGGCTTCTGACAATTGAGCAGCCATCATCCTTAGTGGTCTGCTAAAGAGCCCTGATTTCCTCACATGTGGTTCAGGGACAGCCCCACTCTGTGGCTGGTCCAGTCACAAGTAACTCAACCCCAATATGAGTTTTTCACAGAGCCAAAGGCTCATGACAGCCCAGCTGTGCTGGCAGTTCTCAGACACGCAGCACTTCTCAGGCTCTCTTTGGCAGGGGAAGAAACTATCCTTATTCCAGGAAATGGTGCCCAACTTTCCAGATGCCAGAAAGGTTCCAGAAACCACTCTATTTTTTTGATTCAGTGAGTGGAGTCTTTGGAGCACGCAGCAGCATGCTGAATCCCTGGCATTACATATCTCTCTGCTCCATGCTGCTTTGAAAAATGAGAAAAAAAAATATATTCCTGCAGATAACTTTTTGTGTATGATCTGTAGAAACTTTTGGAGTCTCTGTGCGAATAGTATTTTGAGCCTGAACCACCTCCATGAGGTCACCTGCTTCACGTAACTCCCTTGGAGACAGTGCTATTGAAAACTGTCCCGTGGCATTCTGAGCACCAACACTGTTCCCTGGAACACTTGCAGAGCTGAGGACTTCATTGGGCTAGTCACCAATTACCAGCCAGCTCCTTTCTCAGTAGCCTGAGTACCTGCTTTATAAACAGTTCTGCTAAGAAACACTTCAATTTGATACCTTGGTCTGTATTATGCAGTAGCACCTCAGAAATGCAGTCACAGATATTCTGCAGCATAATTTACCATTGAAGGGTAGACAAAATGATGACAAAATTTTTGGATTTACAAGAGATAAAAAGTCATACTCTTTATTCCATGTCAGCAGACTACATTCAGCTGGTATCAGGAGGAGATTGCCCCATAATACACATCTCTTTGCAGCTGGTTACCTGCATCCATGATTTTGGCATTATAGTGGAATAAAGGGCCAGGGCCCACTAGGTATTACATGGAAAATAAGACTTGCAGAACAGAACTGAAGAAGAAGGAAGAAAATATTTATGCCAAAACCAAGTTCTTCTTCTGCTATAAGAGACATACTCCTGAGGCGGGGAGTAATAGTGGGCTGGATACTGAATGCCAGTAAGACAGATCCCATATCCCTGATTACAGAAGACTCTAACTGAGACAGGATTAGATAAATTCTTATACATATTGCTTTGCTGAGAGTAGCTTCCTTCTCACAAATCTCAGGCATCAATCAAGGCACAAGGGCTCCATATTTCCAGTTACATAGTCTGGGCACAGCTCAGTTAGTAGATAGGACAAAACAGCAGAGGGTGAGGAAAGAGAAAAGCAACTGCATTTCCAATCAAGATGTTATATAACATGAAAAGTAAATAAATTATGCAATTTTAATGCTTCAGCCCAATCAGAGAAATCTCCCCTGCTGTGGATACTCATCATTTTCCTGTAAATTCATAGCCCTTTACATTTATTCCTTTCTTCCATAGGTATTTTAACTTACATCTTAGTCAACCAACTTGTCAATTATCATAGAAGGCAAAACCTGACTTCTGACCCTCAGAACCTCCTCACTGCAGAGGGCTGTACCTCAGACCATTGGCTTGCACTGGGAGCATGTCCTGAGAAGTGCCCATGGAAGTCAGAGCAGCACTTCTGCTCACCCATATTTCTTGCTTTCATTTCTCTTTATGTTGATAAGGTGCTAATTATCTGTCAACTCAAAAATATATCAAACTAATACTTACATGTATTTCACACTTTAAAAAAAATATTCATTATGTCAGGAGTTGACATGATTTTGTCAGGATTGCAAACACTTGCCAATGCTCCCCTTTTAATCTGCTGGGGAGGTAATTCTAGGTATGAGACTGTTGTAACTCACAGCTCCAGCAGCAAATAAACACAGAAAAATGAGCCGGTATTTTTGTATGTTTTTGAGATGCTAGATTTGGACTATTCCCTATTACTTGGTTGTGAAACATGTTCTGTCATGGAATTATCTGTTTGCAATTAAAGTGTTGCTGATACTGCCCAGGAAAAGAAAAAAAGGAAAAAAATTACTTTAAATAATTTATTCCAACCAGGACTTGATTTACTCTAGTAGGGACAGTTACACCCCAGATGATCAGACAGATTTGCTCTACTGCAAGGGAATTTTCTCCTGAGCAGCTGAGTGGGGCGTGGGTATGAGTGTGTATGGGTGTGTGTGGGCATGTGTGAATGACAGCAGGATCACCCCAGGGACCCCACTGAATCAGAGAAACTCTGAAGGATTCAATTCCTAGCTGAATCTAGCTAGGATTACATAAGAGACTGACAAAGGATGCCCCAAAAGTATGCAGAATCAGTGATAGTTAAAACACTTGTGCCCTTTCTTCATCAGCTTTGGTGACTACGTAAACACCAATCTGGCTGTCTTGGAGTAAAGTGACATCTTAGCCTGGAGGAGAACTTTCTGCCATCAAGATAGATCCTACCAATGGCACTCATGGTGCAGCTGTAGCAATGTGAGCTGTATCACTGCAACAAGCATTGTGCAGAGATCTGCATAATTTTCTACATACTTAGGAAGGTTCCCAGCATGTTTGAGACACCATAGGAAAAGGTTCTAAGCAGGAATTCCAAGCTGAAGCTGAGACAAGAGGCAAATTATATAGAGAGAGAGATCCTTTTCATCTTAAATATATGTTCCTGGATCATGTTAGTTCCTTGTTCAAGAAATTCTTACAATGGCCATAGGATGGGTCTCTCCCTTATCCATACGTGTAGATGAAGTTTTAAGTTGAGTTCTTGTTTACAATGAGATTAAGCCAATTTTAAGCCTTTGCCACTGCCAAAGAAAACATGAACTGCACCTACTCCAAGTGATGATATTTTCTGCAAATGCTCTAAGGGATTAGAATGCTTCCCACTGAAATGATGAGAAGAAAAACAGGCATTTCCTGTGTGAAATAAATGGACAGGCATTGTTAATGAATGGATCCTTTCATTATGTTAAAGGTCTTTTCCTCCTTAGGAAGTTAGCAACAAAGCCTCAAGCCCAAGGTCATTAATAAAGAAATTAAATGTTGCAGGAGCAAGCACCTGTGCAATGCCCTAATTATCATGTGTAAGGGACAAAATCTATCTTAGGACTTATTATAGAATCATTTTGGTTGAAAAAGACCTTTAAGATCATCCTGTCTAAATGTTAACCAAACCTGCCAAGGGCACCACTAAACCATTAAAGCAAGTAGTCCAGGAATACACAAGGCAGAAGGTTTTGGAGCATAGCTTCATTGTCCAAAGGCAAGTGTCCACATTGAACATGGTCTTTATCCAAGCCTATGTCTTGAAAATATCTGAAGCACCTGTGAATGAGGGAGAGACACTAACCTGGATAATACTCAGTGGCACTAAAAGGCAGCTGATCACTCCAGTTTGAGCAAGGCACAATGAGTACCTGTGATCTGCTGCAGTTCAGCAGGTGACTCCAAGCTCGTGATCTTCATCCTTAACACCTGTCTGCCTACTGGCCCATTTCAGGGAAGTCCTTTTAGTCTGCAGTTGCCTTGATCACCTCTACTGGTCCTTCCCACCTAATTGCTGCCAGATTGATGCCCAGGCATCTGCTTAAAAAGGGTGATGATATTCAGATGACTGCAGGTCTGCCTTTAATGTGGACAGAAGAGTAAAAGTAGGATTTACATATTCTTTTATGATGGGAGATTTAGGTTGATGAGCCTGAGTGATAATGGGAAAGAACTTTAGGAAGAGCAAATACATGAACTAGTATTAATGGATTATATTGGATGTATTTTATTTAATGGGAACTGAATTAAAAGTGCAAGTTTGTTATAAAACGACTGTAAAATCACTGAGTAAACAAAGCAGATCTGTGTATTTTGAGTCATACTAATGTTTTCTTAAGGGTGAGAAGGCTCTGCAGATAGGTTGTATGAAACAGTATTTATCCCTTTGAATGCTGGCAAGATTAAAAAATCTTAAATTATATGCACTAACCTCAGTGCAACAGTGTTCCAAGATAAGATGTAAACTTGAAGACTAAATAAAATCTTACTTCCAAACTCAGTATTTTGTCCTTGATTTGAGTAATGAAACTCTTTACAATCCATATAGAAGTAGAGTGCAATAGATGACCTTTAAAGGGATTGAAAACCCAGCCACTTTGTTATTACATGCTCAATTTTAAACACATCAGGAAATGGTTCAAAATAAAACCTCATCCAGGTAATTTCTTTTTCCAGTACTCTCCTGAATCAGCTCTTGAGGCAGGAGATAACTCATTTCAGGGGAGCAACAGAGAAAAAACATCTCTAGTAGGAACCTTTCTCCTTATAAAAGGACAATTTGCAAAGCTTTTTTTATGCAGCTTCAGCTGCATAAATTACAAAATATTTAGTATTTTGTTATGACAAACCTATTACCTGCTACCTCCTATTGGTTATGCTCTTTTGGATTCCAGGCAAAGAAACTGGAAGGAACAAATGTAGGAACATTGAAACTGTCACTAAGGGCCCTCAGATGTAACTAAGGACACCCATGATTAAATACGTTGTTTATTTTGCAATGCTTCAATACTATAACTTCTGAGAGTTGTACCCCATGGGGTGTCAGAGAACAGCCAGAATACAGTATCCAGTGAAAACATGGCAAAAATTCCTTTTATGTACCTTTACCTGGAGGATGAAAATTAAACTATGGGCAATGCTAAAGTTTTACAGAGGGTGCCAGGACTCTTCTAATGTTTCAGGGTTTTGGTTTACAGCTTGTCTGAAAGGCAGCATCTCCTGCAGCACAAGGATGTTGAAATTTGTTGTGAAAGAGGAAGGAATGGCCAATACTTCTCCCTGGAGCATGCAGAGTCTTAAGAACCTTCTCATTAAGCCACAATCCAAACTTGGACCTGCTGACTTGATAAACTAGTAATATTGCAGCCTGAGAAGGACAAGGCAGACTCTAGCTCTTTGAGCAGATGAAAATTTCTATTTAAAGCATTATACATGAAATATGAAAGGAAGGGAAGCAGCCTGTATAACAAAATTAACTCCTAGTTAGAAAAATAAGAGAAACTGGCCATTACAAAATATTTTTCTTAGAACAAACAACTAAACAGTGCCAGCGCATAGCATACAGGGAATGGAAAAGAGATGTGATGCAGGAAGACTACAAAAGGAAGATAAAGGAATTATTCTGCAATATGAAAGAAAAGTTGCATCTATAGAGATGATTTTACCCTAACAGCACAATCCTATTTATATCTTTATGGAAATAACTTCAGAAAAAATAATATTTCTGCCTCTAACTGGACTATAAGATTTATTTTCCATGCCATTAATGGAACATGCTGGTTTTGCTCTAACTAAGCAGTTTAAAATTTTTGAGCTTGACTATATAAATTTATGTGTGTGAATAAGAATATGGAATTCAGTATTCTGCCTGTTAGGTAGGCATTATCCTCTACCAGAGAGAATCAACAAAGCTCAGCTGCCCCTACAGGCAGGTATGAATGAGAGACTCACTAAGACAGATGTGCATGAGGAATAGTCTATTTTAGCAAGAAGGCTGGACAGCTGTTGCTGTGGAGTTCTGACCAATTACTGCAAAGAGACTTGCAGAAAAGTGCAAAATTATTGGAAATACATGCTTAAAATAGGAAACAGGGTTTTTTAAGTCTGCACCTGCCTTTAGTACTTTTGAATTCAATGTTTTGCTACTCAGTTTGGAGCTTTTTACAGTGTTATGTTTTTACACTGAAGGAATGTATACTTTCCACTTCTTTAGTTTTCTAATAACTATCAGATTTTCAGCAGAATTACTTCCTATTTAAAACAGTCACAAAATAGGCATATTAATTCTGTGTGAATAAAACCACATTCAGGGTTGTATTAATATTCTCACTGTGAGAACAAAACCACCTCACTCAAAGCTGGTTTGAGGCTGCAAAAAGCCTGGGCTATATTTACAATCAACAGCACCTATTGATATATTGAATTCTCACTTGTCAAGAAGTCTGAAACACGTCCACAAATCATATTCTGCCTTCAGGGATGGCAGAGTGAAATCAATGGAACACTGAAGTCTCATGAATGCTATAAAAATCTCCATATTATAATACTAAATATTTCCCTGCAATTTAAATTATCGAATAATATTTCACTGTTTATCTACAAAAGTTCTTTCTTTTCATTTTAATATTGAAACACTTCTGGTTTTAAGTATTCTTAATTTGCTGAAAAAGCTTTAACATATGAACTGCTGGTATATCAGTCACCTGAACCTTTAACAGCAGAAATAATTCCACTGGACAAATGTACTATCCATGAGCATAAATAGCAACAATGCCTTTACCTTCAATATTTTATATTCTGACCAAATTATTCTAAAACTCAGTTAAGACAGTCAAAGACAGTCAGTTAATACTGGGATTTAAGTTTGCAACTTCCACCAGCATTTTGTGATATAATTTAGAACAAATTTATCCCTTTTTGCATATGTGGATTAATCCAAGTCAAAATAATTATTTTATATTAATAATTATAATATGTATATTTTTTTAAACAGACTAGTTAATAATCACTTAAATCAATAAGTCAGTATAGTCTCTTTTTCTTTTTTACCAGCCTCACTATTAAGCATACCCAGACCCTCTTTATTTCTAGAATTCATCCATGGGACAAATTAGAACTGCTCCTATGATCAGCAAGTAATTTAGTTAAATTAGCATTTTTCTTTTCTCCATCTGGTTTATCCCACTTCATGGCATGTTTAATCTTCTCAGCCCTGATTAAGCTTCTGCTTTCAATTAAAAAAGCAAGTTTTCCTCCAGGAAATAGGAAAATTGTGCCACCACTCTAGTCAGGAAACCTTCACATGCTGAGTGCTACAGTCCATAGACCTGATCTCCAGCTCCACCTGCAGCAGGCTCCTCAGGAAAATGAGAGATACTTAGAAGTAAGTATTAGGGAGAAGTAGTGGGATAATAGCAGGGCTATCAGTTCACGAGGTGAGTAGGCTGGAGAGTGGCCTGGCTGGGGAATGGATGCATTCTCCAGTTGGCCCATCTGGAGGAAGCTCCAGCCTGGTGTTTGTACGACCAGTCTGCCAGGGAGCTGCAAGGAGCCTGATCTCCTCTCCTTTCTGCCAAGGGCTGCAGGGCAATAGCCTGGGGATGGAGGCTCCTGCCCATGCTCACCCAGAGAACTGGCAACATTTCCTTCAGACACACAGGGCTGCTACGTGGTCCCTGATGCATGTCACCTTAAGGACTACATTCCATTTCCAGCAGTGTTTCGTGCAAAAAATGGACAATAACAATACTTTCCTCATGCTCTTTTTCTCCAAGTCATACCAGTGTATCAAAACCAAGCAGGAGGTACAGCTGCCAGAACAGAGACTTCCAGAAAAATACTTAACTCCTTGCAGGACCAAGTTCTTTAAAGTAGTGTTCTATTTATTTTTAGCTGGTTTTCTTGATGACTATTCTTCCATCCAGGGGTTTTTTGCTTTGTTTTGGTGTTTTTTTCATTCCAGCAGCAATAAAGATACTGATATATCTGATTTCACTGCTTTAATTAAGTAAGTACTTCTCAGTCCATGATCAGTTCTATTTTGGGCTGGTTTAAAGTTTATTTAATTTAAGGCATATACCAAGAAGGGTAGCATAATTGCATATCTCAAGGCCTGCTCGATCCTAATATTAAAATGTTGTTTTATTTCCTGAAGGTTTACAAGAAGTTCAGTGTAAATCTGTCAAAAAATTATTTTTATCTGCACTCTAAAAATACAAATAAAAAACAACCAAAGAACAAGACTCTATATGCAGTGTGATTAACATCTTGGTGGTTTTTTGGGTTCTTTTTTAAGGATAACAGGAATAATAAACACATACTATCACAGAACCTGGGGAAAAAAGCCCTGGCAGAGACAGAAAAGGGTCATATTATCCATTCACTGCACAATGAGGGAATTAAGGAATCTGCATAATTCTAGTGGGGTGTCTGGTTAACCTGAGTGTAAAGGACTCTGGTGATAAAATCTCTATGTCATTCCTAGGCAGACTGCACACTAGCTTCACTTCATTTAGAAAACTTTTTCTCTCAAATACAATTTAAATCTTTTTTGTTTGTTTGTTTGCAATTTAAGCCCATTCTTTTTTATTTCTTCTTGTCATCATTCCTTTTTAAAGACTGGCAAAATATTTGTAATTTTAACTTGCCTGGAATTTCAAAACCTTCTATGAGTTGCCAAAGTGCTCATTATTGCTTTAGTAATTTCTTTAAATATTCTAGAATGCAGTTGAGTTAGCTTAAATGATTTTAAAAGATCTGACATATTTAGGGATTCTAACCTGTTCTTTTACTTTCCCCTTTCTTACAAGTGTTAATTGTACACAACAGTTTGGAGTTGACCTTTTCAGAAGACTGATACACAAGAAGCCATTACATATTTCCACCTTCTTAGAATCAAGTATTGAGAGCTCTTCCTCTTTTGCATACAGCAGACCAATGTTTTTCTTAACCTTTCTCATCATTATTGTGCTGATGAACCAGTTCACACCACCCATGACACCCCTTGCTAATAGCATAATTTAGTATCTGTTCCTCTATTTCCATTTTATTCCTTTTACATGTCTTCACTGATCTAATTTTCTATCCATTTTCTGTATGTTTCCTTCTTGTGACAGATATTAACTTAAATTTTATACATTCATATTTTACTATAGTTCCTGTCCTACTTCTATATTTCATGTTTGGATCCCTTGAGCCAGCATCATTCATATCTTTTGTCCAGGACTCTGATAGACCTTAAATAATTTTTCTTTAGTTTTGGTTCCTCTGATATTCCAAACTGCAGATCTGTATTTAAAGTTTTGCTCTCAAAATTCCCTGGTTTCCTGTACTTCTTCCTTTCCCTTAAAGAATAATGAACTCTGCCACTCCACTGTCACAGAAGTTGCTTTCTACACTTACTAGGTAAAAGTCAAATCTAGAAAGGTTGCTTCTTAAGCTGCTCATATGTTTCAAAATCTTACTAGGTAATTTGTGTTCAGCTCCCAGGATATTCACCTGGAAACAGAAATCCCCATATTATTATAAAGTCATGCCCTGGAAAATGCCAACTCCTTACACAAAACCTAGTCCTGATCTTTGTAAGAGATTGTAAGTGATAACATGATTTCCTTTACAGAATTTGAGTGCTTTTAAATACTTACTAATTTCATTTAAATGAGAGAGAGAGAGAGAGAGAGAGAACCTGTGGCACAGAAGTTACAATCAACAGCGCCAACAGTGTCGTGCTGATCTGGTTCTGCTGCTGCTTGGGTGTCCATCTGTAGATTGACAGGGTGGGATTTATTTCACCAGAATTTCAACACTGACAAGTAGAAGTATGAACCTTTGCACTTGACACATCAGCTATTTTATTCTAGTCAGGGAACAGGCACATTAGGACACATAAATTCTTGTGATTTATTTTCGATATCTTCTGCAAAACTGGATGACTGGCACTAACAGATGTCAGATCAGACCTGGTCTTTCCCCTAACCTTGTGGATTACAACCATATGTCTTAACTTTGATTTTAACCAGTGTCTAAGAGAGAACATGACAGGTTATCACACATGTACCTGTTTTAGATCTTGCTTATAAAAGCAAGATTTCCAGGTAGCTTTAATTTTATACTTCCTCTCTCTAACATGATTTGCTTTGAGTTTTCTACATTGGTCTGCATATAGCAGAGACTGGTGAGAATCCTATCATTATAACCTATGTCCTCCTTTTCGCATTTTCTCTATATCTTTGCTTTATACAGATCTGCCATATATTATAGAAAGCTTTTGGTAAAGTTAGAGTAAACCATCCACTTGAGCATTCACTTTCAAAGGTGGGCAATGTTCCAGTTTATTAACATGCAATCCAAGGCTGGTGGCAATTACAACTTCAGTGAGTTGACAACTACATGGTAGTCTCTGTAAGGCAAGTAAATAGCCTCAGTTTACCTGCAGCTTCCCTAAAAAACCTTTTGCTCCAGACATGTCTTTCTTGCTCTGCTTATGGCTCAATGGCATTTTGAATTATTAGAGCTGTTTGCAGCATGCGTGCAGTGTTGGGCACCACAGTATAAAAAAAGACATTAAGCTGTTTGAGAGCATCTAAAGGAGGACCATGAATATCATGAAGGGCCTTGAGAGGAACTATATGAGGAGCAGCTGAGGTCATTTGGTATGTTCAGCCAGGAGGAGACTGAGGGGACACCCCACTCCAGTCTACAACTTCCTTGTGAAGGAAAGGGGAGGGTCAGGCACTGATCTTTTCACTCTCGTGACCAATGACTGGACTGAGGGAATGGCCTGAAGTTGTGTCAGAGATGATTTAGGTTGGATATTAGAAAAAAGGTTCTTTACCCAGAGGGTGGTGGGGTACTGGAGCAGGCTCCCCAGGGAAGTGGTCACAGCACCAAGCCTGACGGAGTTCATTAAGTGTGTGGACACTGCTCTCAGGCACATGGCGTGACTCTTGGGGCTGTGCTGTGCAGTGTCGAGCTGGACTCGATGATCCTTGTGGATCCCTTTCAACACAAAACATTCTACAGTTCTATGATTCTAAATACTTCAGGCATGGTACTGTTAGGAAAGGGCAGATTGTTTGGTCTCTGTGACACCAGGAGTAAGCTTGGCCATGGCCCCAGGTGGAGCATTTAGTGCGGCTGCCACTCTGCTCAGGAAAGACAGGGTGATCTCAAGGCTACAAGCAGCAGTCCAGCCCTCTGGGTTTAACGACCTTGGTGGTTTCATGGGCATTATCATACACATTTTTCTTTTGCACAGCTGTAACTCCACTTAGCAGGAACTGCACTAACAGGTGAAAATGAGGAAATAGGCATTTTCTGACACTTTTCAGAACTCCTTTCTTCATTCCATGACATGGCTGTAACATGGACACTGTGATTGTTTCACTCCATACAGACTTTCCCATTAGCAAACAACACTTCCATGAGCAAGCCTTTCTAAAAGGCTGCTTAAAGGAGATACTATGACTCCTTCTATCCCTTCTGTAAAATACACCACGTGGTTGCTCACTGTTGTCTGTGGTAAAAATCCCAGCCTTCACTCCAGGCAATTTTACCTTTCGGACCTCAGGTAATGCATGTATCAGTTGACATTTTTTTTTCTCACCTGGTACCAAGACTTTACACCTCCAGACCAATTTGCTGTGTCTTTTTGCAGAGAGAATGGATGCAAATTTTGTCAGTTTCTCCAGAAAATGTATCTCATTTTGTGAAGATTATAATTTCCTCCTTCACCTCACTGTTCACACAGTTCACACAGAGGAGAAAAGAAGCAACATGTGCAAATTGAAATACAGAAAATTCTATTTGAATAGGAGAAAAAGACTCGCTTTTAATGTGATGTTGGTCAAACACTGGCACAAATTGTCCTGAGAGATTGTGGAGTCTCCACCCAGAGAGATACCCAAACTCCAACAGGATGCAGCCCTGAGCAGCTGGCTGTCAGTGACCCTGCTTGGAGTGTGGGGGTTGGAGCAGACAATCTCCAGAGATTCCCTCCAATTTCCAGCGGCCTGTGAAAAGGGCAGGAATATCACAAGTCAGTTTGAGAAGTTGTATCATGTTATGTGTTTTTAACAAAATACATTTTATTACAGGTTCCTACTTCTTGGAGGCACTACTGTGCCAAAGTACCACAGAAGTCTTAGGACATCAGAACACCTGATGATGACTGTGACTCTACAGTCTAATGCTGCTGAACACCCAGAGCCTACCTAACGCTGTATGTCTCTGTATAAAACACGTAACATTTGCTGAAGTGCATATTGGGACTTAGATTTTATTTTATTTTCCGGTCTGCAGATATTTTATGGGGCTATGCAATGTGGAATAGTTTCAACAGAAAACACTGAGAGTCCCACCTTAAAATTATTCCCTGGTGGGTAGGGCACTGGGGTGAGACACAGGAATTGCTTCAAATCCTGAATGAGAAAGAAGTTGTTTTGATCTCTAACATCCTGAGATATTACTAATGCCACTTGATTTCTAGGCAAAAGGGACACTACATTATGTGAAAAAGGGTTGATTGAAAGCAAAGTGAACTTTTGGAAGAGCCCACTCCATTTCAGAAAAAAAACCCAAAACCTGTCAATGGAGATTTCCTGAAGAATTAAACAACCGTACCTCAATGTACATTTCATTCATGGAGAGAGACTGATGTGAATTGGCTATACCATTAGTAAGATTTAGTGATCTCATTTGTCACAGTGGTAACTGCATACAGATTGCCTGTCTTTAGTTAAAGAAAGCTCCCTTCCTCCGAGGCTTTTAGCTGTCTGCAGATGCCTAAATGAAGCCTTTCTGTTTACTCCTATGGGTTCCTTGGGGTGCTTATGTCAGTTCCTGGTGCTATTCCTTTTCATCTTAATGTACACCTGTCAGACTGCTTGGAATTTCTATTCAGTATCATCTCCCCCTGAAGGCTCCTTCAGCCTGAATAAACTTGCATTTATTCACAAGTGAAATATGCTGTGCCCACCGACTTGATGCTTCTGCCTTGAAAAGCCTGAAGGAGCAAAAATCTGAGTGGTTTGAAACCCAGTCTTTCCAAGTTGAACACTTATTAGCTGGACTACACAAAATCTATCTAACGGTTTTGGTAAGACCAGATGACTCTCAGAAAGGGCCCTTCTGAGCGTGCAGCCTATGAAACCGCCAGATGTAAGACTTCCTATAACATTTCCCAGAATTTAAAGATATACAGGATTGCTTAATGCTTTCGGATTTGAATGCGACTGGTCCCTCAAAAAGTCTGCCACCGTATCCCGAGGACAAGCTGATCCGCGCAGGCAAACGGCACCCGCGAAGAGCATCCTTGTGTCCGCTGTCCTGCCAGCCCGGAGCTCGGCCCCAGCCCCGGCCGGGCTGCCCGGTGCTTCTGGGGCGCTCCCCGAGCCGAGCGCTCCCCGCCACAGGCGCGCCCGCGGCAGCGGCTCTCTGACAGGAAGAAGGCAAAAAAAGGAGCAGCGGAGAACGGGCACCGACGCGAGCCCGCCTTGAGCCCGCGAGGAGGAGAGGAACATCCCCGGGCACCCAGCCCTGGCCGCGCCGCCGCCCCGGTCGGCCCGCCCGTCCCGCCGCTCACCGATGGTAGAAACGACGGTGCCCACGAAGTAGAAAGCGCCGGTGAAATCCCATCGGGGCCGGACATCATCGACGCGGATGCCGGCCACGCTCGCCTCCTCGTATTCCCGGAGGAAGTGCCGGAGCTCGGCACGGCTGAGGTTGTGGCGCCGGGTGAAGTTCTCCAGGCGCTCCTCCCAGCGCTCCTTAGCCTCCCGCTCCGTGGGCAGCTCGATGGCCGAGAAGACGGCGGCGCCGCACAGCATGTAGAGCACGATCAGCACCGCCAGCAGGAGGAACCGCGCGTTGTCCGCGTTGAGGCGACCCGCGCTGGAGCAGCAGCAGGCGCCGCGACACGCCATCCTCCGCCCGCGGGACCGGGCTGCCGCTCCGTCACGCTACGTCGGGGCCCTGCCGCCGCCGCCGGGCATCACGGCGCCGCCCGCCAGCCGTGCGCGGGGCCCGCGGGGCTCAGGGCGCCGCGGAGCCCGGCGGCGGCGAGCGGCGCTCCCGGGAGCCGGCCGGCACCTTGGCCCCGGGGGCAGGGCGCGGGCCCGGCGCTGCCCCGCGGCGGACGCGCTTCGGGCTGCCGAGCATCCTGCGGGCGAGGGAACAGCCCGTCCCCTCCCGTCCCGTCCCGTCTAGTCTCGCAGAGCCCCTCACCCTCAGCGCCCGCCGCGCGGGGCTCCCGTCCCCGCCAGTTTCATATCCCCTTGCTGCCCCCGCCCCGAGCACGTCGGAGCGGGGCGCAGGGACAGGCACCGCCAGGCGCCTCCTGCCTGCCGGGGGGCGAGGCGGGACCGGCGGCAGCTCGCTCCCCGCCCTCCCCCTTCACCGCGGGGCTCCGCCGCCCGGTCCCCCGGGCCACCCGCACCATGGCCTCGGGGGAGCGGCGGGCCGGGCCGGGCCGGGCCGGGCTCCCGGGGCCGGCTCCCCTCGGCAGAGGCTCGGTGCCGGCCGCGGGCAGGGCGGGATGGCAGAGGGTGACTGCCCCGCGGCCTCCAGCCCTCAGAGGGGCGGGGGTGTCCTCCTTCCCTCCCTCAGGCACCCGGCCCGGGCTGCGGGGCCCAGGAGCGGCCGAGGCAACGGAGCCTCGTAGAGAGACCACGGAAGAAACCCTCAGTCGATGATATACCCTAACCCATCAAAGCCATAAAAATCAGCGCCTTTGCCAAAAGTGGGCACCTCCTTCTCCACAGCTCTGGTTAGCCCCTGCCTTCCCGACGAAGCGTTACATCTCCGTCCTCTAGCACATGGTAGTCGAAGGGAAATTGTTTAGGAAAGACAGAAGCAGTCTCTCCAGCCGCACTGTGGTTTTAAAATGCGTTAGTTGCAGGTTCAAACAGAGCTCTCCATCTGAAACTTTTGGAAATATCATTCTCACTAAAAGAAGAAAAACCTAAACTCGGCAATATCTAGTAGTTGCTACAGTGCTAAATTCTACTTTTAAATAGTTGGGTGCTGGAATTCAGCTTTGCTAAACATAATAGTATACAAGCACATTCTTTCCACGGACAGACAACCTACGTATATTTTTTTTAGGAAGCCAGTTAATGAACTATAACATCCATTTCCCTCCCCTTTATTATGGGAATAATAATTTTCTAATAATTGTGTTGCAGTCAAAATGTAATGGGAATGAACACTAAGATCTTAGAAATCTCCCTTAATGGCAGGTAATTGTACACTCCATGTAAGAACCATTGATTGTCTCATAGCCTGAGGTATATTTCAGTATTGGTCAGACTCCTAAGGGTGTACTGTGGGCAGTTCCCACGCCAGTGTTTGAGAGAACCAGCACCTGTGTGGCAGCAACTGCTAGAGCAGTAGGCACAGGGAAAAAATAAGTCCTTTTCTTATGTTGTACAGTAAACCAGCAGGGATGAATGGGAGTAATGTCTAATTTTTTTCCTATTTGTCACTACTCATAGGTGATATATGATGCTGCAGGTTTTTATTCCCTCTTGATTAGTCTTTAGCATAGACTTTAGCATGGAAATTAAAATTAGCAGCAATACTGGAAGACATTAAATAACCAAAAATAGGAATATGAGATGCCTGCCAAGCTAACCAGATTGTGCCAAGTGTTAAAGGGAACCACGTGCTTCCATAAAAAAATGCTGGTGTATCTTTAAAATTGTCAGTTCCTACGAGGGGGAAAAAAAACAACAACAACAACAAAACCCAACCTATACTTCCCTTTGCCAGTCAGAAGGAAGACAGAACTCAATCAATGCACTCTTAACCAGCAAAGGGAGCAGAATTGAGTGAGCACCCTCTGTCCACACCAATGGCTCCATCCATCAAACCTGCTCAAGGGTGGCTTGGATTAGCGCAGTGGGAAAAAGAACCTTTAGCTGCTTGCAACCATGACATCAATGTGATTACACAAAGGAATATGAACAACAGTAAGACTATTCAAAGGAATATCCAAGGCAAATTATTCAAGGTTACTGAGTTCCTCCTTATTTACATATTATTTTGTTAGTGTGGAATAGTCATTTTTGTGTAAGATCATCTGGCACAGTCTTGAAAGACAAATGTACTACTGTCATTGATCATCAAAAATTGTAAATTCCCTTCATTTGTCAACTTTGATCTTGGCAGTGACTTAATCATCTTTTGAGAAAATGGCTTTCCCTCTATTAAAGGATAGAACAGGAGCAAGTTGATATCGACCAGAATCTTGAAAAAGAAAATGAGAATATGGCTTATTCTAAAGAATACGTTCCTGTAAAACAGGTCACCATTCTCACTGCTCTTGGGGAAATAGCTAGAAAAACTGGAGTGTGTGGAAAGCACCAACAGTGTAATCAGTCAGCCATCCCATAACATTTCAGCATGGTGGAATAAAGAAATGCAGTGTGTTCACTAGCATAAGCAAAAAAACCAAAGGTAACTTTTAGTTTTGGGTAAAAAAAAAAGTGGTTAAACATGTTGCTGACATTTAAATCAACTCCAAATCAAAGTGAACATCTTGTGAGCTTGAGCCCCGAGTGCAACACCATTACTCTCAGTACAGTCACTTGTGCATCACTATCAGGAAACATGCTGTTTTCCCTACCCCTCAACACCCCAAGCACACAGTGCCCTAGTGTCTGTGTGTAGCCATTTAGTGACAACAGATCGGTGATGGTAAGGATTAGCAGAATTGTGAAATAATAGCAAAGAAAAATCAATATATCCACCAATTCTGTTTAGTCCAAACATAAACCATAACCCATATCACTAAGTGTTACATCCACACATCTTTTAATACCTTCAGGGATGGTGACTCCACCACTTCCCTGGGGAGTTTGTTCCAATGCCTGACAACCCTCAGTGAGGAATTGTTCCCTAATATCCAATCTAAACCTTCCCTGGTCAAACTTGAGACTCATCTTGTCTCCTTGCTTGTTATCTGGGAGAAGAGGTTGACTCCCACCTGGCTACAACCTCCTTGCAGGTAATTGCAGAGAGCAGTAAGAGCCCTGCTGAGATTCCTTTTCTTCATGCTAAACATTCCTAGTTCCTCCAGTTACTCCTCAGAAGACTTGTGCTCCAGACCCTCCACCAGCTCCAATGCCCTTCTCTGGACATGTTCCAGCCCCTCAATGTCTTTCTTGTCACGAGGGGCTCAGAACTGGACACAGCACTCGAGGTGTGGCCTCACAAGTGCTGAGTATGGGGGAACAGTCACTGCCCTGGTTCTGCTGGCCACATTATTTTTCATACAAGCAATGTGTTCCATTAATGGGATGCTGTTGATTTTATAAAACACCTGGTAATACACTTGCAAGATACAAGATCCAACCCAATCTGAAATGTGCACATTTAGAAGAAAGAACAAAGGATATATTAACAAGATTGCCTTTTTATTTGAATTTTACATACAACTTTTATTCCAGCTACTGGAGTCAACTGACAGTCTCGCAGAACAGTAATTTTAAAATTAATTACAGATATAAATTTAGAGAGACTCTCAGAGAACAGTTCTCATCTTGAAAACTACATTAGGAACCACAGTAAAGAAAAAGCATATAAAAAGGTATTCAAAAAAGCAGGTTCCCTTGTCATGATACGGTTATAGATTCTCCAAGAATCTCTCCCTTATTAACATTTTGATGTTTCAATGACAAATTAACCATTATAACAGACATTATAACTTACAGAACAGAAACAAGCAGTTTTTGCAAGCAGCACGGCAGGCTCAGTTTCAGCAAGTGGAACATCACAGAGTACTGGAAACATTTATGATGGAACCCACATATTTCCATGTGTATCAGGGGCGTCAGTGTAAGGAATATTCCAAATCCACGGTTGATCTGTAAACCAAAACAAAAACACTCATGACAAAATAATTTATCAAATGCAAAATTTGGTTCCCTTCCTCTTTTCCCTTTGGAGGAAGAGGAAGGTCAAAATTCCCACTGATTTTCAATTAACATCACGTGCAATTTTAGTTTAGTGGAAATTTTGGTTCAGTTATTTTTTTGTTTTAAACTGTAAGATACAGAGTTTTCAAAAGGGTTTTGCTTTCCCCCCAGATATTATTTTAAACCCAACATGCTCATCAGCTGTATAAGAATTGTATTTCAGACAATATACAAGTACAGTAATGCAGCCAAATTTGGTTTGGCCTAGTGGCAGCAAATTTTGTGCTGCATCTCTCTTAACCCAATAGAATTACAAATAAGCACTGTAACATTAATATTTTTCACAACTTATTAATAATTTTACAGTAAGAATTCAGTACCTAAAAGTGACACTGCATGACCTCTGAAAAGTTCACATTTACCCCTCACTTCTTCAAACATTACACCTTCAGATGAGCAACAGTTTTGCACTACACAGTTCTCTCCCACTTCTCAGAATACAGAAGCTCTTTCCACTCTTGGAAAAGAGAAAATGCAACACACCAGCAGTTAACTGCTAGCTCTGCAACCTGCTCTGTGCTGTTCCTCCTACCATACATGTGACAGAAATGCAGCTGTTCTGTGAATCCAAGGTATTATTCTACTTCTTGCAGGCTACTCCTACTGAAACAGAGAAAAATCCCTTAACCCTTTTTTCAGTGAGTTTTCTCAATTAAGAAATTTATATACATGTAGCCTGCTTCTTCTCTTCATGTATAAAATGAGCCCAGAAGGAATACAATGGCATTAATCTGTAATATGCACAGATTAAACTGAATTGTACCAAGGATGACAGGAATAGCTATTGATTGAGATTACTTTTATCCAATTTTAAATGTACAGGATCCAATGACAACTCTGCCAATATAGGAAGTGAGAATTACTGTAGCAAGGAGAGGAAGAAAGTGACAAAAACAGTAACGAAGGGTTATATAAATTACACAACAGCACACTGTGACAAGTACCATGTCAATTAAACATGGGACAGAGGGACCATTGTTACTAAGTGCTCATTTTTACTCACTACTAGAGTGTCCTTAATTCTTGTACTGTAGTTCCATATGTTGCAGTAAAACATATCCCAGCTATGCAAATGCTTTAAAATGTTTACAGCAGGAAGGGAACAGGAGGGTAGTTGGCTGTTTTTTTGTTATAGTGGACAGGTGATTTCAAAGCTTATAAAAAAAATAAAAGGCATCAGAAACTGGAAGAAACTATAGCACTTAACTCACAGTGCACTACCAAGAAAGCTCTCTAGGTTTCTGGCTCAACTGCAGGATATCTAGACTTTGAGTCATCTCTTAAAAAGAAAAAAAAAAAAAAAGTAGTATCACCATTATTTCCCCAAGCTTGTTTAGCAGTCTCCTGCTGGACAGCCATGTGTACCTTTTGTATTTTAGGTGAATACCTTACCAGACAGTAAACATTAACAGTTAAAAAAATGGGTACAGAATAAAGCAAATGTTGGGAAAAGCATTGAGGATTCCAAACATACATTCAGATTTGAACACTGACCTCTGTCTATGACATCAGAATAAATCCAGTCCCACTCAAGCACTGGAATCTGTCACTCAAGAGTACATTATGCAGCTTAGACCTATCCAGCTTCCCTACTTCCCTACCATCTGGCAGTTACTCTGCTTAATTCAGCAAAACATGCAGGCAAAGGAAAACTTTAGATGTACAGAAATAACTTCAGTCACCCCCTTAACGCATGCTGAGAGGCCTCAATACCTAATTTAATTCTTTCTAATTGTAGCTGTCTAAATAAAATTTGCTCGAGGTAGCTATTATTGTACTTGGAACTTTGTTCCTTTAATAGGAGGCTGTTGATTTTATAGAACAGCTGACAGTATTTTAACAGTCACATGTAGAACTATTGCTGATACAAATTTAACTCAGTTATTTATAAAATTTCAGGTTCAATTTAAAATTATTCATCACTGTTAATAGGATCTATAACAACAAGAGAGACAATGACTGTGTACAAGTACTATATGATGGTAGCTGCTTACTGCAGCACATGAAAATGACTACCAAGTTTCTCAAAATTAATTCTTCTGATCTTTTTGGGGGGAGCAAACAAAAGTCCCATAAAATAATTTTTAAAGCGTCCTTAACATACCTACCTTCCACACATTTCAAGATCAGTATTTCATTTCTGATACTCCAACTTTGTCTCAACTGCACCTGACTGGAGTTAGTGTTATCTACTAGGCTGGTACCACAGCTTTGCTCTTGCCTCATTTACAAGCAGCAGAACTCCAGCAGTAGAGGCAGCACTTGCTAAAATAAATGGGGCCATTCCAGTCCCACTGCTACTTAAACATTATCTGAAAGCTCAGGTGAAACACTCAGATTTTTGAGCATTCTCTCACAACTGAATAGACTACCACATTTTACTTAAAGGTAGAGAGCCTCTGAAGAACAAGACAAGTTTTTTTTGATTAACACCTGATTATCACTCAAGAAAATCCATGCTGCCAGGCCACCTCAAGCCTTGATGTTCTCATCAATATGGTGATACAGTCAAAACCAGGAACATGCAATTGAATAGTAAAGTATAAAACACAATGAAAGCATCTTTGTGATCCTCTTCCTACAGGTATCTTTTGCAGTGTGAGTAGAGATCTGGATGAGAGAATTCCTGGCTTATCTCTAAACCCAGAGACTGGATTCTTACCTCTAATTAATTGAAAAGGGTAGCTTCAAAGGAACAAGTATTCACATATACAGAAAGGTTACAAATAACCAGACTTCAAGTCATTCTACATATACATGGCAAACTCACTCCCTGTCGCGTGAATCTGGGAAGTTCTTCCTTAAGCATTTGCAAAAGGTGCACACTACACCTCAGACTCTCTTGTCCCCGCCCTCTGGATGAGCACAGCATTTGAAAAGGAATTAATCTTGTTCCTCTCAATGCAAAAATTATACTTAAAGATCTCAAGAAGGAGGAAAGGCAGATGGGGAACAGATATGGGATCTATATGAATATTCACCAAGTGACAATTTCTATGGGCCAGGACAAAGATCACTTGTATGGGGAAAAAAAGGAAAAAAAGCAAAACCCAGTACTGCAGTTTTACACACAGGATTTGCTTTGTTTCAAAGTGGTGATTTGATGAGGAATAAAAGTATTTTGCACTTTTCTGAGACCTCCCCCAAACTGTTATAAAAAAATCCTTGATAAACTTATGAATTAGAAGTTTCAAGTTCCCTCCACACAACAGATGATTTACTCAGTCAGTAAACTGTGTAATATCTAAATCACAAATGAAGTGAAATTCCTCGACTACAGCAAGCAACTTGCATTGGTAAGAGAGATAATAGCAATACTGCAACTGAGATGTGATGACAGGAACTCAATGAGATGCTGTTGCACGACAAAAATGTTACACAACAATATTGCAGTACTCATTTAGAAGATTCTACATGAAAATAAAAATCTGAGTACTTTGTGGTTTTGAGACACAAAGAAATTTTATTTATATAATGATATCTTGCTAAGTAAGATAGGCTATTGTGTGCATGATTCCCAAATTCCAGACTGGATAATTTTCAGCTTCCCTTTCAAGGAACTCTCAAATTATCCTGCTGGTTTATAGGTTTTATTTATCTTAGTATCATTGATACATTGAGCTTTGTGATAGTCTTTTTTATTATGACAGCCTGCATCTGTTGGTTACCTACAGAGGCCTTCAGCAGATTGATGTATCTATATGATTTATTTATCTAGAGATTGAGTAGTACTGTCAGCTACCAGAATCTTTTTTAAAATTCTTTTGCCCTAAAGACACAACTGCTGCCAACAAATGGCCTTCTGCTGTTCAGCTGACTATTGGAGGTGATCAATTGCAATTGCTCAAAACAGCAATGTGAAAAGAGTTAATAATGTTAATGTACACACAACAAATGTTATCTGCTAAAAATTAACGAGGTCCTTTGTCACATCAGAATAGGAATGATCTTATTCTTGATTTTAAAACCACTAGATGTAAAATATACATATTATTCCCTGCAGCAAGGAAACATGCAAGCATGCATAATATAACTCTCTTTTGCTGGCAATTTAAAGCATCTGTGAAGAAATAGTCTAAAGGAAAAATGCCCAGGTAAAAGTCCTCTGTGCAACCTTAACTCTGATCTGTCAGGATATCATACTGTTAATTTCCTCAGACTTCAACTACAAATCTTGCATTCTGCACAAGATGGCTCAAATCACATAAGTTCCAAAACTAGACTGGGCATCATACATCTACCATAAAAAAAGAATACCCAAACCAAACTGCATTTTAAAATTCTTGAATTGATCAACTATAGAAGCAAAATTCTGACCATCTGGTGAATTTGCCATCTCATAAGAGTGCCCTCACCTAATAATCTGAAGCACATCTCCCTTAGCCAAGCATAAGCTTTGAGCTCAAAGAAGTTGGCTAGTAGTGTGTGGCAAATCAGATAGTCAAGTGGCTCCTTCTGGTCTGCAACCTGATCATAACATTAAATAGAAGTGGCCAAACTAAATAGTGACTCTGGAACTGGAGTTTCTTCTCAGGCAGTGTTAATTTCTTCACAGTCATAAACAGCTGGGAGAACAAGTGTACTCAAATGTTACACTTGGACTCTGGGAGGTCCTCTGAGGCAGTGTCTGATGTCAAGATGCATTATGAGAGCTTCAATCTGAAACGGCAGGTTTAGCACTCAATAATACTGCTTTTGGTTCTGCAAGAAAGGAACTGAGACCAACACAAATGAGATTGGTTCCAACCCTGGCTTTCTTACCCTGGGCCATGATTTACACTGAAAAATATACACTTGTTGCCTGAAAAAATTGAAAACTAAACTTCTACACATACTCTGATGTATATTTACCATTGCTCTGAATGTTAAATAAGTGAAATATTTTCTGCTCAATGTATTAGAACCACTAGAAACTGGACTAGCTTCTAGTTGTCATCTACTAAGAAGAAAGGATATTCTCTTAGACTTTGTACCATATTAGGCACACTGAAAGTACTTGGAGTTCTCTAAAAATTCATACGGGATGTTGCTAATTTAGTTCCTTCAAACCCTAGAAAGTAGGTTTCAAGCAGCTATGCAACATTAATTAGGAAAAAAAAGGTGATTATTGAAAAATATTAGTTACTTTCCCAGAAGTCTTCTATCTTAATTTTTCCAAAAAATATTTTAACTACTTGACAGAGAAAGTAGCAGAGCATTCTAGAACTTAGAACAAAAAACAAAGGTGAGAGAAAGGTAGAAACCACAAATAGTGACATTTTTCCAGAACTTATATGACCTCCTGAGGATACTGCAGGTCCCTGTGAGGGAGTTCAGAGGAACAAAGAATTCCTATAGCTTTGCTGGACAAAATGCCAATCTCTTCTTTTAAGCACTGTGCCACTAGCACAAAGCAGGATAAATGAACATTCCTTCAACTCTTCAGGTAACAGGTTAAACATAAATACCTAAGCCTACCAGAGTTAGAGGCAAATACGCCATGAAGTCTTTCTTCCTTTCATCCAGCACAACACGTTATATGTAAAAAAATGAGATGCAGTGTTACTATAGTTTCCTGAAATCACTATAAGTATTTACCAAATGTAACTTCACCATACTCCCAATTCCCACTCATTGAAAATCAGACAAAATATCAAGCACTGAATATCTGAAGTTGCAAGAAAAAGGTCAATTTGCTTTTCCATGTAAGTGTGGCAATGGAACATTGAACAGTGAGCAGGGCCCTTCACAAGGGAGAGAGCTGCTCTTGTGAGATATGTTAAAGATCCTTTTGTGCATCCTTAATGAAATCACTGCTGTCAGAGGTTGAAAACTTCAGCTAGAGGACTAATGAATTAAATGGACTGTCAATTTCTGCACAATGCCTGAACTCATTTTTCCAGCATGAGATTTGACAGCTTTAGCCCCCACTTCCCAAGGGTGTAATAGTTTTTCCCACTGGAACATAGTGAAATACCTCTTAATATATTTTTACAAGTTGTGAGAATTGTTCAGGAAAGAAATCTGCAACAAAGGGCAGAACAACAAAGGTAATTCATGTAACTGGCATGTAGAGAGACTAATATGTAGCTTCACTCTAGGGTCATCTCATCTGAGTTGGCATCTGTCTTATTTTCTTGCATACACATTTATCTTCTATATATTATTATTCAACTAATGGTTTCTTCCTTTGATCTCAATATATACACTTAAGAGAAAATTAAATAAAACAGCTTGTTTATTAGAATGCATTTACACCCCTATTTTACAGGATTCTCTTCCAGAGGGTTTAAGAGGTTTCAGAGCATTTCAAACTAAATGCTCAGAAAAACCTTTTATAAATTCCTTCTAGTAACCTAGTCATAACTTAAAGAACTGCTGATAGATCTATTTTTAGATCTTTTCAAAAGTGCTTAAGAGTTTGGCAGCAAGTACACATGATTAATAAATCTAAAATCTGGCAGAATAATAATGCAGAGGAATGTTTCACCTGCTGAGGTCTCCCTTTAAAAAGCAGAAAACAAAGCCAATTAAACAGAAATTTCATCACACTTACCTCTAACTAGAAAGTTAAGTGCAACTCACTAGGAAAAACACCAAATGAAGTAGCCCAAAATAGTATACTATAATACAAGAATATATTTTACAACACCTATAAACCATAGATTCGCTATTCATTGAGCTAATTGATTATATAACAATTTTCTAGCTATTTTTAAGTCCAAACCTATTTTTCCAAGCATTATAGTGTTTGCTGGTACCTTTGATGGGATGGTTGGTTTGGGGTATTTTTGTTTTTCGTTATTTTTAATCATCCTATCTAGTCAAAATAAACTACTTATAATATTTCTGTTATGATTTCTCTCACAGAAGAAATTTTACAAACTTCCCATCGCAACTTCAAGTGCCTATGCTACTCCCAGCAATAGTTTGAGACTCAGGTAAATTTTATTCTTAGTTCAATTCAGGGAGATCCAATTACTCTGGCTGGTTGAAGCAGGTAGTTTACCTGTTCACATAGTGTAAAACATGTCTCTGTGCAAGTCTGAAATACAGCTGGAAACTAAAAGAAAGCAATGGCAAAATTTTAAATATGTCATAATATAATTTCAAATATTATGATTTCCTTACTGGTGGCATCCTAACACACATCAATGAACCCTTCAATGAGTACAGCTTAGGCTATGACTATGTTTCAGTAAGGGACAATCCATCTCTCTAGGAGAGAAAACCAATATAAATCCAAGAAGTTATCTGTCTAACAATGATCAACTTACATTCATTGGAAATTTCTGGAAGAAAACCAGGAAGAAAATCTTTGACTCTTTATCCAAGTGATCCTATTTTTTTCTGTTTTGCCTAAAACTCGAGTTTTAGAATGAAACCCATTGACTAATAAGGCAAACCAGGCAAAGCAGGACAAGACTTGTTTATCTTTTTCTTCCCTGTTATATTGGTCCAAGAAAAGTAGGATAAAGGCCAAATTATTTCATTTATTTCATTTCACTATTTCATATTGAACTCAATGGATTTCAAAAGGTTGTGGCTTAACCTCGTGAATTATTATGTCTGAGACAAATTATTTACATAACTGACTGATAAGTTTGTAATTGCATGTCCTGAGATATATTTTATTACTTTCCAAGATGCATTTATTCACATGCAACCATTTTAATGCTGAAGTCCTGTCCAATATGAATCAATTAGTATCACAGAAAGCCTTTGTGACAGAATGACAGAGAATCTCTGCAATTAAATTATTTCCACAAACTAGGAAACGGCTTTTATTTTGTTACATTATAAAACAAGATAATCCTCTAAGTACATCTGATCCACTATTAGAATTTGTACAAGTACAGGAAAATGTGTCTTTTTTAAAAATTTTGGAATTTTCTAAGTAGAACTTCATGGTAAATGCATGGCCCTGCTCCTGACCATCTCTTCACTATTCTGCCCACTTGTCCTTTCTCCTGCCACTCGTAGGATTTTTCTGCTTATATCAAAGTGACATGTACTCTGTTTTGCTGTGGTTAGAGAATCTTAGTTCAAGGAAAATCCCCCAGAGCCTTTTCTCCTTCAATTATAAGGATCAGTCAATATGGTTTCTTAGGGAAAAGGATAATTATTTGCATTTTTGCTTCTCAAGACTTTATTAAAATAAATCTATTTATATCACACTCCAGAAAGTTTAGGAGTTGACAACTGTATTGTTGAGGACAGATTATTTTATGAGTCCCTCCCTCAACATGAGAATTCTTTCAACATCATTGCCACCAGGAGGCTGATGGACTGAAACAGAATATTCAGGAAAGAGATGTGAACCAGCATAGGCAGCTGGCTTAATTTCCACTGCCAAAGCATAGACAACCTGAATTCTGACATCTGTGCTTATCACCAGAGAAAGCTAAGACCCAAAGCCAGAACTACAGTCAAATCAGTTCACTAGAGAAGTAAGTTTTCCATGCAGAAAGTGAAAAAATGTTACTTGGAAAAAAAAAAATCTTTACGTTTAGTTGAAATATGCATAAAATTCACTGACACAATAGGTTAAATGCTGGAATTAAACCAAGGACAATATCAACTATACAAGCACATTTATGCACAAGTAAGATAGTATATAAAACATTTGAGAATACACATGGATTCTGGTTATCTGCTTTAAAATCTCCAAATCTTAAGTATGACCTCTTAGAAAAATTTCCCTAAACTCATCAGTTTGAGCATTGGTTAACAAGCAGACAGTGCATACATATCCCACCAGAGCACAGCAGCCAGCTGATGTAGGTGTAGTACATTCTTACCCTGTCATTAGCTCATAAGCCCTGCACAGTCCCTGCCTCTGCTCCCCAACACAACAGTAACAGTACTCAGACTGTGTTTCACACTGAATCAAACAGCATAAGTTTGCATTATCATTTCTACACTGCACCAATATTTTTTCTCTGGGAAAACTGAAATGACTTAAGAGGTCTCTTAGGCAAGCAGTAAGTTCTTAGATCAGAACAACCCATCTTTCCAGAAGCTACAGAACGTGCATCTGAGCTGAGGAGGTGAATGCTTGGCTGTGTCACTGTATTTAAGGTTTGGAATTGTATGACCATGGGTCTACTGGTGAGAAGCCAGGCTTGCTGGAAGCTGAAGGGATTCACCTAAGTGGGGAATGAACCTCTTTGCCAACAAGCTGGCCAGAACATCAAGCAAGGAATTTAATCTAGATGTAGTAGTGAAAGAGGATGGAGTTTTGAGCAACACAAGAGCCAGGGGCTGCTGCTGCATTAGGAACCAACAGGAAAATACCTGTGAAATGCTGCAAAGCACTTAAGGCTTGTTCCTCTAAAAAAAGAGTGACATGGTCAACAGCCCAGCTGACATGGATATACACAAATGCATGCATGGACAGCAAACAAGAACTTGGAGCCACTGTACAAAGACTTGGTGGCCTGAATCACACAACACTTCAATCAATGGCTACAAACTTATCTAAGGAAGGAAGGCTTTCCACCAGATAGAAAAAAAAGTGGATCAACTGCATAGAGCTGTGTTTGAAAAGCAAAAATTAGTGAAAGTGTACCGGTAAAAAACTGAGGTCAAGCCAACAGAGGAAGCCTCATGGTTGGTGTTAACTACAGGTCACCTAATGTAGAATATGCTGGTGAAGCCATCTTACTTCAAGCACCAAGCTTCATCCTGCAGCAGAGCTTCAATCACCCTGTGCCTTCACTGTTACTTACTCTGCAAGACTATTTTAAAGTCTGTTGACTTCTTAGCTTTTAAATGCTCTTTCTCCCCACACCATTCATTACTTCAAACACCTACTGAAACATGTGAATTTCTATAAACTACCTATGTTACTCCTATTTCAAGCTCTGTCCTAGATGCTGTCTTTCTTAGATCAAGGTTTCCTAAAAAGGAAGTTACAGCCTTTTGACATTTGTTTTAAGGACAAAAATATAAACAGTTACTCTTCCCAAATATTGCAGGTTGCACATCAATATTATCCTCAATATAGTTTTATATTTTTCAGCCATCACCCCACAGCCACACTCACTTATCACTTTCCTGATTTGCATGTTCTAGAGATGATCTCAAACTGCAACAGTTGAGATTTTGTACATCTCTTCAAGTGTTACGAAATATAACCTATGAAAAATAGAATGGAGGAAAAGCAACACCTCTTTCTTCTGATTTATAGGAATGCTTTCACATTTGCACTACAGTACTTCTTTCACATTCCACTTCCAGAGGACTGTTTTTAGCTCATGCCTGCGCTCTTCCAAACATTCCCTTTTCAATATTCCTCCTCCTATTAGCTCTGCAAAAAAACCCATTTTGATTCCATAATGCATGTAAGAATCACGAAAGAGGACTAAAAACTAGCACTGAAGTTACTGATCCAAAACTTAAACAATAAAGAAAAATATTAGAATAAACAACCTTCTAATTGCTTTCTTTGAAGTTGCAAGTAAAACATGGAACTGATATCAAATCGCCTACAATCACACCACAAAAAAGTTAAAATAAATCTTTGGAGCACAGCAGTATTCAACTGACTCAGAGTTCTCAATTAACTTGCTTCATGTAGAATACAAACATACTTTTCCTCTGAAGTCACAACTTACCTTTGCTTCCATATTGTTCTGGTGGCAGGTCGTAAGGTACAGGAAAATATGTTGCTGAATCCTTCCTTTCTGGAAGCTTTTTCCTTCCTACGTGAAAGTAACCTTTGTCCAATCCCTATGAAAGAAGCAAAACATACAGAAGAAAAGATTGATTAGCTTCTGGGGAAAAGACAAATTAAATTTACAATAGATACTTTCTCAGTGAGCTATTTTAATGAACAAAACCTTTTACCTCCATTACTGAGATTAGATACTTCATGAAGCACCTTCATATCTTAAAACTCAGCTTCTCTTACTTCTATTATTTCAGCTCTTCTCTTTTATTACATCCATTGGCTTGGCCCCACATGTGGATCCATATTGGATATATTCTGCCTTCTCAGGCCCTTACATATATACCAATTTATTTCCAGGTTCACTAGGTGAACTCCTTCAGTGTTTAATATTTAACTAAAGTGAAAAGCTTCTAAAAATTTCTCTTTGCTGCTTAGTTTCATTCTGACCACATTAACTGGATGCTCAGTATGTTTCATGGAATAAACTAGAAATCACTTGGCATTATAGAAACAAGTCTTCAAATCCATGCTTTTCAGACATCTTGAGTAACATCAACCATGGACACAAAAAAATTAATGACGATTTGGAACTGCTCGCACAAAAGCTTCAAAGACTACCCTCATATTAGAATGACAGCATTACTGTCAAACAAGGTTAAGGACTATAAAAAGAAAAAATGCAATACAGTACAAAGGTAGAGAGATTTAAAGTGAATAAAGTAACTTGGGCAGATGGTATTGCTTAGCTACTTCTCCAGAGCAACTGGATCCCAACAGAAGTGAGTTACACAAAAGCAAAATCTATTAGTTCTGAGATTTCAATTAGCTTCCTGTCAGTCAAGTACAGTTTGATTAGAACAGACTAGAAATTTAAAGGCCATCAAGTTTTTTATTTATTTATAAGATATTACTGGCAACTATTTTTCTTCCTAAAAATCATAGAATAGTTTGGGTTGGAAGGGATCTTCAAAGGTCATCTAGTTCCACTGCTGTACACTGGGGAGGGACACCTTCCACTAGTAGCAGGTTGCTCAGAGCCCCATCCAATCTGATCCTGGGATTCCCAGGAATGGGCTATCTACCACCTCTTAGGGCAATCTGTGCCAATGTTTCATTACCTTCACAGTGAATAATTTCTTCCTTAGACCTAATCTAAATATATCCTCCTCTAGTTTAGAACTACTGCCCTTTGTCCTGTTCCTACAATTCCTATTAAAAAAGTCTGTCCCCACCATTTTCACAAGCCCCCACTAGGTACTAAAAGGCTGCAATAAAGTTTCCTTGGAGCATTCTCTTTTTCCAGGCTGAACAACCCCAAGCTCTCTCTGTCTTTCCTCCTAGGAGACTGCTCTAGCTCTGACCATTTCTGTGTCTCTTCTCTGAACTCAATCCAACAGGTCCTTCCTGTGCTGAGGACCCCAGAGCTGGATAAGCACTGCAGGTGGGGTCTCATCAGAGCAGAGCAGAGGACCAGAATCCCCTCCCTCTCCCTGCTGCCCACACTACTTTGGATACAGCCCAGGACACAACTGGCCTTCTGGGCTGTGAGTGCACATCTTCAGCTCATGGCCAAATATTAACTTACACTTTATCCAAGTTCTATGGTCCACCAGTCTGAGTTTTACAGCATTACTGTTTTGTGATAGCACAAGCAAGCATCCTAATTACCACTAAAAAATCCTGTGGCATTCAAACACACACACACACACACTGAATAGAGAGTCCCATCTATATACAGTACTGCAAGTCTCTCTTCACTGAAATTTTACACCATCAAATATTATAATTTTAAGTTGGAGACAGCAACATCTGCATGACCATACAAAGCATGGGAATCAATTCAGCCTTATGCCTTTTTCTTTAATGTTCAAGAAGAATAGTGACCTAGGAAAAGGAGAGCTGACAATGCCAGACAGCTGTTCTAACAAGTCAGTTCAAGAATCTCCTTTAGAATATAGATGCATCTTTTGTCTCATGACCAAAAGAGCAAACTACAGGTTATGATGTAAGAAACACTATACATGATTTCAATAACTAGGAAAAAGCCACTGCCTTTTAAATGAAAGAATAGAGGAAACAAACAAACAAGGTCCATGCTAAAGGATTGCGTGAAAGAAAATTCAGTTTGAACTTCCTTTTCTTATACTATTTAAGTCAGATATTTTGATGAGTCTTCATTAAAACCAGCCTACAGCATTTTGTGGAGCTTAGCCTTGAGGTAACAAGTAATATGTTCAAAACAAACCAATGTAAATATGCAAGATTATTTTTAAAAGCTCATAAACATCTAAGGGTTTGAAAATTACTGGAAAAAAAATCATAATTACTTAGACAAAATGCAACAATCAAGTTGTATAGCCTTACTTCCAATGAATTTGAATCACTCAGGGATTGGTAGAAATTTAATGTAAAAATGCAAATAACCATATTTCAGTCTGTAGTGGAACAAACATGAAATACACTAGGGATTCTAGCTCACAAACAACAGAAACTGTGTAAGTGGTGGTGGTGCCAAGAGATTTATTTTCACAACTCACAGCAGTCAGGTGGTGAGGGTTGCAATTGGTGGGAGGGTCTGGGCCATGTGTATTCCTAGATACTACTCACAAGATGACATTTTAACTGTCAGCATGCATGTGACATATATGAGGTTTGAATACCCAGACACCCTGTGAGCTTTTCTGTCTTCTACATCACCTATGGAAGAAATGTGGAACAGCAGAGAAGGTTTCTCTGCTGTATTGTGAGATGGTTCTTATGCTACAACAAACTTCATATGCCTGATCAACAGCACCAAAATTACAAAGCTGCTGCATGGCAACATCTGAGTTGAACATTTGTGAAACCCTTCCTATCACAAAGCACACTGTAAAACACAACCTACTTCAGCCTCTATCTCCAAAGTAAGGACATTTTTCACCTGTTTTTTTTCCCCCCTGTTATTCAGAGTTTTCCTCAATCTTGCAACTTTTTTGTTTCTGCTTAATTTCTTCTACATCTTTCTTTTCAGGCATTTTGCTTCCTCTCTTATTCTATAACTTTGCTTTCCTCTGCCTTGTTCTTCCTCAGTACTCAATCCCCTCTGAAAGACTCTAATTCTGTCCTTCAATGCCACTTGACTACCAGCTCATCCCAAAATTGTTGTCTGTCAGAATTTAACCTATAGATATGTTCCATTCAGGAAATACTAATCTAAGAAAAGACATTTCGTTTTCCTCAAAACACCCTGGAGTAAGCATCTAGCTTGTGGAATACATTCTTTAACAAGGCTTTCTGAGGAGATTCACATGCCTTTAAAAATAACTTATGTGTCTATTTTCACATAGAAATTGAAGTAAGTCACACACTTTGTCTGTTTTGAGCATTTCCTGAATGTTGACAGCTCTCATTGCTGTTTCCAAAAAACAAACCAGCAGGATCTTGCCTAAAATAATTTTGTCTGACTTGTAAATTTTCCTCAGCCATATTTTATTCTTTCAGATGTTTCCCCTCCACAGCTTTATTTTGCTCTTTGACTGCCGCTTATAGCAATACATTTTGAAATGTTAACAAACACGTATCTCAACTGGGAAAGAATTTTTTTGTACTTATAAAACTTTAGGTGCTGATCTGGCTTCTATTAGCACCTTAGCATCATACATTGAAAAAGCAATCATTGGGAAGAATGGGAAAAGGAAGTTTAACAGCTTTTAAAATAGTGCCTTCCAGTTTTTGAGGGTTTTTTGCCCCATACACAAAGCAGAATGCAGGTTCTAAAAAAAGAGATCATACAAGATAAAGGTAAGAATTGCTAGCCCTACTGAAGTAGGAATTAAGACTGATACTATTACAGCATTTTGATCCTACCAAACTAACTTTTAACAGGAGACAACTGATTATCCCACTGGATGATTACAGGACTATTGTTTCCAATGCCACTAAACAGAAAAATCAGTCCTCTTTGGCAAAACTATACACAAACTTACTATTTTGGGCAGCAAAGAATTAAGGATGCACACAAACTTTACAGGGGCCATGCTCATCTGGCCAGCAGAATACACAGCAAAATCCTTCCTCAACAATGGGCACGATTATTCAAAAGACAACTTTATTCGACTGTACCAGAAGATATTAAGAAGCCCACAGTGACAAATTCAGGTTATCTTAACCCAAAGTTTCTTGGTTTGGAAAGCGTGTGTCTGGGTGTCTTTAACACTGGAATTCGAAAACTTTGTGGCAGTTCTGTGAGCACTTAAAGCAAGGCTTAACATCCTGAAGTGTAGATACAAAATCTTTGTTTACTTACGTTGCATTAGTTTTCCCACACCCACTCTATTTTACAGGGGATGAAAGACTTAATCTAAAACTAGAGAAACCAAAGAAGAAAGTGGTACTACATTGCCTTGGAGGTTGATGCTACAGTCAAAGAGCTTAACCGACTTGATTTTGGTTCTGCTCTAAGGTGAGCTGTGACTGAAGGCGCCTGGCTCAGTTATGTGAATGCAGCAAAAATTTAAACAGTTCAGTTCTGAAAATCACATGCATAATGCCTGGCTGCTCCCAAATCCAGATTCAGTTCATACACAGAGCCCCAGAGTCAACTATAAAACAGTACTTCACTCCAGTGAGTATTCACCATCAAATACACCACTTCAGAATTTGAAATACTGTTGTTAGTTGTCTGAGTTTGGTTATCTAGATATAATTGTAGGATTTGATAGCACTAGGTAGGCAATTATGACTAAGTTTTCAGTTTAACAGCATCTGTTATATTTATCTGAGCTTGTATTTCTAAAAGTTGACTGAGCCAATACCATACTCAACAAATCTCTAAGAAGATTTAAGTACTTCACGAATTTTTATACTATTTTACAGGTCAAGCTCAATTTATTTTAGCATCTTATCAGACACAGAAGCTGTGAGGAAAAACCATTTACTTCAAAGGCTTCCAATAGTCACTTTCAAGACTTTTCAAACAAACTAATAACTGGAACATGCTTCCCAGAACTCCATGCTTTTTGGTCATTCTGTTCTCACTACATGTTTTACCTGTTAAAGATGTACTTTATCTCAGCCTCTGGAAAGGAATCCCCAGCAGCTGAAAGAGCAAGTTGAAAAAGAGAGTGTAGATGTAGGAGGTGAGAAATAGAGATGGAAAGGGAAATGTAGTTCAAACACAGGACAATCTTTCTTATAAACACTATTTTTTACTCAATAGAAGCTTGTGATCTAATGCCAGCATCAGCTGATTTTCTCCTTAAACACTAAAACTGTAAATGTTAACAGCTGCTGCTATATTAAGAATAACCATTCAACATATTTCTGAGAATCTGTATTAGCACACCAGGCCAGAACCCAACCTCAAAGCATAATTCTCAAAGTGCTTTTTTAAAAACAAAAAACTGACAGTCAGCTGATAGCAAGTGAGGAACGATACACTTCCAAATTAGTATTCAGCAGAAAATAGAAGACACCAACTGCAGAGCTAGAGGAGTTCTTAAGATAAGTGACATTAAGTGCGTGCTATGCAAATACACCAGAATAGCCAAGTAGTCCCAGGTGCTGGATTAAGGCTCCAATCTCCTCTGGCACACAGGTTCAACTTCCACCACTGCCAGGGATATTTTAACAGGTAGATTATATGATCTTAAAGGTCTTTTTTCAGCCTAAATGATTCTATGATTCTATGATAATAAGTCTTAACTTCTACCAGAATACGTGTCATGAACTTTGTGACAAAACTGCATGAAAAAAACTAAAGAAACAGAACTATCAGAAACTGGCAGTATTAAATCAGCATTCCAATAGCTACAGCATGATGAGTCCCTCAAGGCCTAGGAAAGCTCAGTTATGTTTCAAAGGACTTCATGTAGTTTATACTTTGCATAACTTTAGTTGTAAACAAAATTCTGTTTCTAAAAAATTTAGTTTATTCCCAGTTCTGTTATCTTCACTTAAAACTACTCTGCCACATAGCATTCTAAAACCATTTTGACAAGCAAACTTAAGTTATCAAAGAAGCACTTTTTATGCAGCGTTAACTGCAGGGCATATGCATAAGAAATTCATAAGCTAAGCAGTGCAACTTGAATATCAGATGACTGCATGTACATAAGCCAAATATCAGTATTTGTCTGACTACCTCCTTGTTACCAAGAGTCTCTGCAGGCCCTTACTGCAGCTTCAGTGTCTCTCCCTGCTTTGCTCCCACATACTCCATATTGACTAATCTAGTGACTTGCTCTCTTCTAGTTGCCAGTCTTCACAATTAATTATCAGTATGTAGGAAACTGGGAGAAACTTCTCTTCCAAAATACAGTACTGTTACACATTCTTGCAAGTTTTAAATGAGTTTCAATTAAGTTGTGCTCTGAGAGGTCTGAAACTCAAATACAACACCATCTTGTGCACACTGACATGTTTTACTACAGCCATCTAAAAGCTGTAGAAATTGTATTTCTATAATTTCTTATAGAAAGCATTCCTAGAGAAAGCATAGGAGCTTTCTATAATTCACAAAGATGAGAATTGAGGGCTGTAGAGTGAAAGCATTGTATTCACACCATGGTCAGCTAACCTGTTACACACCACTTTGTAAAAATACAGCAGGCCACACAGACAGACCCAGCGAGGAGAACCTTGAGAACATCATTGTGCAACAGTTTTACACCTGGATCTGTTTCTCTATAATCATATCTGCATTTTAAGTACAAATTTAAACCTCCCTCCCAGCCCAAATGATACAGAGGAAAAAAAATGAGGGAAGAAGTAAAAGTGATCAAAAAAATCTCCCCTCTAGGAACAACTCAGCAGGATAAGAACTTCAGTCTAGACAAAGATAAAGGTGTCTAGAAAGAGGTATGAAAAGGATGATTAGGCATCACAGGCTTCTTGCATCCTTCAATGCAAGAAGAAAATCCTTAAAATTAGCAACTTTCAGAACACAGTTTCATGTGACATTATTATGTTGTAGAACTCAGCCAGAGAAGACTGTGACTGCCAAAAGCCTACAGACATTTAAGAGAAGACAAGAGACACTCACAGAATAGGCCTCTAAGTCATGAAATATGCAGGGACAAACAACTACATAAATGCCTGGCCATTATACTTTTATATGGAATGCCTTTGGAAATCTGTCCTGTTTTGTTTTGGCCAGTGTGAGCTGGTTTAAGGGAAAAGGAATCCACCGAGCACTGATGCCAGTACAATTAAGGGAGTGAAGACAGGCAGAAAATCGTAGTCAGTGGTTCTATATCTAGATGGAGGCTGATAACAAGTGATGTCCCTCAGTGCTGTCTTGGGACCGGTGCTCTTCACACCTTCAATAATAACACAGGCAGCAGGACTGAGTGCTCCCTCAGCAAGCTTGTCTATGACACACACTGCTGAGTGGTGCATTTGACACACCTGAAGGATGGAATGCCATCCACAGGCAGCTGAACAAGCTCAAGAAATGGACCCACAAGAACCTCATTAGCTTCAACAAAATCAAAAGCAAAGTGCTGTATCTGGGTCAGGGCAATCCCAGACAGGAGCATAGACTGAGAGAAGTCACTGACAGCAGCCCTGTGGAGGACGACTTGGGGTACAGGTAATGGCAATGCATGACCTGGAAATGTGTACTCACAGCCCAGAAAGCCAATTGTGTCCTGGGTTGCATCCAAAGCAGTGTGGCCAGCAGGGAAAGGGAGGGGATTCTACCCCTCTGCTCTGCCAAGACCTCACCTGCAGTGCAGCATCCAGCTCTGGGATCCCCAGCATGGACCTGTTAGAGCAAGCCCACAGAAGGGCCACAAAGATCATCAGGGGGCTGGAGCACCTCTCCTACAAAAACACACTGAAAAAATTGGGATTGTTCAGCCTAGAAAAGAGAAGGCTCCTCACTTCATCCTTCCAGTACTTAAAAGAAGTTTATTAAAAAGCAGACAGAGAGAATCCTGTGTAAAAGGCAAGATTCAGGATAGAATGCAAGCCAAATGTTTCTCATGGGGGTTTGGAGGACAGGGTAGCAGTGGGAAGGGTTTTTGTTGTTTCAGTGGGTTTTTTTTCTGTGAAAAGTTTGCAGATTGGAAAGATCTAAAACAGGTATGGTCATTCTTGGCAAAAAGACTAACTCAAATATTCCTGATTTTCTACCCACTTGAAGTACGCACAGAAAAGCTAGTCAAATTTTTGCACAACTTTGTTTGCCCAATGCTTCATTAATAGTTGTTTATACAAATAGTTTTTTCTTGTTTTAGAGCTCATTGATAGGAAAAAAAAAAGCTTCCTAATACAAGAAGCTGTAGCATTTTTCTTCTCTCACTCCCTGGTAAACACATTTACTTCTACATAAATCATGCTGGAGAGAAAAATCTAAGGTTCACGATATCAGAGACCTTACTACTATGCAAACTCATTATAAATGTCAAGAGTGAGATATAGGAGTTCTTTAGCTGCAGTCAGAAACTATCAGTCTTAATATGCACTCTCAGGAGACTACAACTATCCAGTTACGGTAGGAAAACATTTTTACAAATGTCATAATATTAGTAAATATTCACTTGGGACTACATTACTAATCAGCAGAAATGACAGAAATTTTGTGATCATCTGTGAACTATCTAGGAAATAAATACTCTTCATCAGCAAAATATTTCTAAAGACTTTTAGCATACAAATACTTTTTCAGAGAAACTTGCAGTTTCTTCCCTGGAAAGAAAAAAAATCACTCAGGAAGAAGTTTGAATGGTTTGTGATCATAGACTAACTGTTGAGAACATTTTGATACTATCAGCTCACCAAAGGGAAGGAGCAATCAGCCATGTAATAAAAAACTTGCATTTCCCCCATCAGGTAATAGACAAAAAACAACTAAACAATGAAGAGAAGCATTTTTCTTAAATACAACATACAATTAATGACATTCTACCACAGGACTTTTTGGAGGGCTAAAAACCAGCAAGTGTAATTCAATAAGGAACTTGATATTAAGGGACAGCCACATGACTGCAAATGCATTTCAGAGAATGAGCAAGAACAGTGACTGGTACAACAGTAGGAATTGTTTCTCAAGTTACAACACACACACACACACACACCCCCCTTACCTCAATGAGAATATGCACTCACAGCCTAGTTTTAAAAAGCACAAAAGAAGAGATTTGGTCATCCTTTCCAGTAACATTTAGAGTATATGTTGCAATTTTAAAATATTATTGCCTGTCACTAAGAGGAAAAAAGTCACAGCAGAACTAAATCCATACCTGCTGTGTAGAAAACAAGACTTTATGTATACCTCACAAATTCCATTTCCTATTAACTGTCTAATCTGAAAATACAGAATTTACTGATCGGATTATTCAACTATGCTTGTATTCATAAATATTTGCAGCATTTCATCATAGCCCAAGATTTGTGCTTGAACTATGAACTTACAAATGCTGAAGGCAAGAAAAGAACACCAAGTTCATAAGAACGAATCATCAGTTGGCTGCCATTTTTCTCCAGAGCTCCCCAAGCTGCTTTAGATAGATTGGCACTGTGAAGAGAAAGAAAGCGTATTAGTGAGGCACAACCTTCAGGGCAGAAAATGTTTAAATAACAGTGTAGCAACGTCCTTCTAGCAGAAGAACTTAAATTCAATCAGAATAGTCTTCTCAAAAAAATTGACTTGGTTGTTATTCCTTATTGCTATTTTTACAGCACAGTGGGAGCAACAGAGACAATATGTAGAAAGGCTTTCATACAACACATGTGGATAATTATACAAGCCTATTTCCGTCATACAGATCTACAAGACAAATTCAGCCTTTTGAATCTTCTCTGCACATCTCAGAAAGGAATTGGGTACTGGTAAATAGCTTAAATTTGATGACTTAAGATGATTAAAGGCTAGCTCAATTATGACTAGTTACAATACATTTAGTACTGAGTGGGTTTGCATTTTAGTACAGAACGTTACAGAATCTTTTGCTCTTGGCATTTTGTTATCTGATATATTTATGAAAACAAACACTTATCAAAGAGGTTGTTTCAATTTGCTATTCAGCACCATGCTGTAGTTAACCTTTCATCAGTATCTAGTACATAGTAGATCAATTTGGGAGTCAAAAATATATGCAATTCTGTTGTCAAAACCTACTTCTACATCACAATACAAAATTTACACACTATGTTTCAACTGATGGAAATAGTGGATACTGTTTGGTAACAGTAAATGGAACAGAAGAAACATGAGAAGAAAATAAAGCAACCATGAATTTCTGTATTAGGTGGAGTGAGCATCACATTTCAATTACTTAGAACCTTTTAAAAAGCACATTAATCACTACCACTACTGCAGGCAACAGTATCAATGAGTGATGAAACAAAGAGAAAAAATATTAAAACAAAGAGAAAAAATATTAAAGTAGCTGAGCATTTAAGAGTAAGGACAGATCATAATCTGTAGAATATAGGGTTACATAAAGATCAGTTTTGGCAAAACTGAAACATATCTGTATTTTTCCTTCACAATGAGACATTCTTCCTCCAAGTCAAGAAATTTCTTGCTTCCTCTTTTGGCTTCTTTAACAATTAAACCACAGAAATATAAAGCTTATACATCAAGGCAGACTGCTAAACAACTCAACCTGATGAAAGACCATATTCCAAATTCTAGATATCTGTACGTTTTATATCAGTAGGGCAGCCCAATGACAGCCTCAGCTAACCCAAACTGTACCTGTTTTGTAGAAACCAGCATATTCATACCATACCACACCACAGCATATCTTAAAGAAACTTAACCCACAATTTAAAAATATTTTTTAGTTGGTGTTGAAGTCCAAAACTGCCAGTCACAACTCAAGACAAGATTTTAGCGTGATTACCATCAGTTCCTGACAATCATTTCAATCTGCAGCCTCAAATGGGGCAATGCAATGAAGAAACATTAAATATGGACAAAAATTCATATCAGTAATTAAAATATTATGAGGGTTATGGAAGTGACCCACCCGGGCCTGCAGCTGACAAAAACCCCCCATACATGAAGTTCTTAAGTGAGAGCTGTACTGGTTAGAAGTTTACCTTGTTACCAAGAACCATGCAATCTTCTGGAAGTCAGGAGAGAGTCTCATGTACGTCTTAATGTGAGGTATAGCATGAGTTCGACCTGTGACTTCTGCTGACCATTTGCTAGAAAAGCAAAGGGAATTATTTTCATATATGGTTTTATTTGGAGGTCTAAAAAATACTCACCATACTACAGCGCTATGATTTCAGGAACACTACTTGTACTTGTCATACTCAATACTTATTTCTCCTAGAGAAAATCTTAAAATACTACATTCAGCTGAACTGCTAAAAATTCTGCTAGTAGTCAGAAGGGCAGGGCTTTTTGTCCTTACAACCAACCCAGGGAGATATTCTCTTCAGTGTGTCAGGTTCCCCTAACAAGTTTTTTCCATTCCAGATCACACTCAAGGAACTAAACTTCTGGCCAATGTATCTTCTTCAAAGACTACCAATGATTGAGACTTTAAGCAACTGAGTTTGGTGCCAAACTAAGCCTCACAGAATTTTCCAAGTTTATTACAACTTATTATCCATGACAAAGGCAGGGAGCAACTGGTAGATTGCTGCTGTTACTCTTCCTCTTCCCCCTTCTGTGCCTCTAAGCCACTGAGAAATGTGAGGGTTTAAGAGAATATGCATATATAAAAAAACTAGTTTAAAATAACAAGCCATTGCTGGATTAATTCAGCATTGATGTTACAGAACTAAATGGTAAGCAAGCAGTAAATATATGTACATAACTGAAGATATGTAGTCATAGCATTAAGAAGCACTTCGTGTTCACAGCTGTTAGTCCTCACCCAAATTCAGGCAGAGCTTCTTAACACACCTTCCTTCACCCAGAGACATTTTCTTCCCCAAATTTGAAGGAAGACTCTGGTTGCAGTTGTCATAATCCTGTTTCCCTAACCTAACATTCTCCTTTAATAGGCAAATCAAAAAGAATCGATTAATTCTGAAAAACTTAATTGCACTGTGTTCCTCTAAAAGCCTGAGCAGACTGACTTGGAAGTGCTGGAATTATTTACCTATGTTGACTTTCAGGACTAACACATACAGTACAGTTAAAATTAAGAGGCTTTGTATTTAATGGGTGAGGACCTAGTTACTTTAACAGCCCTATCTCCCGTGATGAATGAAAAAACAATGAGAACTGGTCCTGTATTCTTAAAGGGAAAGAGCTGAAAAATTCTGCATGTTTGATGCAAACTACATTTCGTTATATTTTGATGCAAGCCACATCTAAGTCTGTTTCTATAGGACAGATTATGATATATATGATACAGAATTAGCTGACTAAACTTGTCTTCCCCTACAAACTCCACACTTTCCATACATAAAGATTGTAAGGCTGAATCATGACTCAAACACCCTGGTTAACAGCCTCTCTCTCACAACTGACAGTTTAGGCAAGCATCTTTAAGTTAATGAGACAAAAATAATTAGGTAACTCCAATAAAATTGTAAAAATGAAAAACAGGAAGAATAGTAGAACTGGGAATTTAAAATTGATTTTCTTTAGATTTACCTCACTGCTTTACACCAGGACAAACTTCTCCCCTCACCACTAACTGCAGTTATTCCAAGATACGATCTCAGTCTACTGCCTTTTTGTCTCCTTATCTTAAGACAGATACAGGTAGTGTGCCTTAGCAAGAGCTATACCACTTCTATTTTATCTATTACCTACAGGACTCTAACTGCAGTTTAATTTCATCAAAAGTGACTGAAAGTCCTATTTTAGAAAGTTAAAATCAGAAAGGGGAACATATATTTTGGCCATGTTTTCCCTAGTAGGACAGCACAAACATGTACTAAATAAGAGACTAACTGAAAAAAAGATTACATCTTTTTTCTAATGAGATTCTCATGAGGTATGACTACAGAAACTGAATTAAGACTGCACAAACACCCCCAGATTTACGATTTTTTTTACTTTTAGTATCACAACTGAACAATCTTGAAAGCTTCACGTTGATTGCAGCTTTCTTCCTTTGCTGAATGTGTTCAGAGGACATAGTTTAAAGGCAGGAAAAAAAGCCTCACATGCTTTCTGCCTGAGTTCCATTCCTTAGACATTGACCAGCAAGGTTCACAATCACCTTCTAGAATGGAGGATGCTCTCTGCCACTAGCAATTCTATTTCAGCCCCCTGAATATATACCCCAACTGAACACAATCTTACTTAATGAATTTTCTTACCAGAGCAACTTCTGCCCAGAGGAGTTAAATGTTTCTGATGAAAGGAACGGGAAGTGGTCTTGTAAGAGGTTACAAGTTCTATTAATGTTTTTTGATCTTTGCAAAACAACTTTTCCCATTGTTCTCTAAACATGCGTAAGTTTTTAACAATTCAGCCTGTGGGAGACATCTGGCATGGAATGTGTCAGACTGTTAGAATTTGGCACAACTAGTAGCACATGGAAATAGAAATTCTTAATAGAAAATGTCAGGCATCTTTAACAAAAGATATTGCCATAAGGGACTGAGAATTTTTGCAGCAAGACTGCTGTACTTAGAAGAAAAAAAATAAAGCAACCACCAAAAAAAAGCCTTCCTAGTCTTGTTGTGGCTCAGTTGAAATCCCATTAATACAGAGGCACAAGTGGGGAAACTGAAATACAACTGGAAGTGAAAAAGAGAGGGAGTAACATTATTCCTGCTCAGAAAAGGAAACATTATATAAAAGTTTACAGAAACATAAATCTAGTAGCAACATTATCCCATATAATCTTTATAGGTAAACAGCATGTTTTCTATTAACTCTTGGATAGAAGACCCAGCAGATAAGGAACTAGAGACCTTTATTTTAAGGAGTTGAGGAACACTGTCCTTGTAAGCACTTGCACTTATTTGCTTTTAACATTCAAACATTACAGCACTGTAACTTTAAACATGGAGTCTGGATAAAAGAAAACCAATTAAAAAAAAAAAAATAATTGTGTTCTACTTACTGAAAATAGGAATGCAACCACAGCTGTTTCTGTGCTGTCTGTATACTGTATGGAAGTGAGCCACCAGCTTAAGGAAAAAAAAAATAGAACATGTACATTTATTTTTTGAAAGATATTCTAAAAACAGCAAGCATCTTGGGGAATAAGTTATCTGTTCTACATTCATGAGTTACTTTCAGGAAATTGTTAAATGCTCCAGTAGTATAAAACGGTATATACTTGCTGAGGATTTTTCCATTCTTATAATTTAGAGTTCCTAAACACTACACAGCACATTTACACTAGGAAAAACAGAAACTGTATATAGTGAGAACTGTGGGTAGTTTTTTTATATGATACTACTTGATATCAACACACTGGAATCACCCATGCAAACTAGAGGAAATAAACCTATACCCTACAAACTGCAGCTCTCAGAAGAAAGAATAAGCCTTCCAAACCCCAAGCAATGTTATTTAAAAAAGCAAATTTCCATGATGAAATTATATTTGTATTGACTTGACCTTTGGCTAATGCACATTGTGATTTCTTGAAATGGATTTAAAAAGAATCAGCCAGCCATACTGAATATATTAGTGTTGTGTAGTAAAAGTTTGATGCAAAGCCTACCATATTCAACATGTCCTAGAAGACACAAAAGCTTTACTACTCTCAGGAATGCACAAACTGCAGAAGCCCACAGAACTGTTCATCTGCACACACACAGTTGTGTAATTCATGAAGTCATTTGACAATAGAAAGAAATTACAGTAAGAAGTCACTGGGCTGTAGATAACCAGAATGCTTTGAAGACACTGTAACTTAATTCTGGGAACCACAGATAGCTATAAATTCTCTGGCTGCAATTTCTTTGTATGTCCAAGCACTAACCAGAGGAAAGACAAAAACTGAAAACATTCATGCTAGTTCCATGCACAAAATCCACCAGCTGCTAAAATTCAAAAGCTTCTCTCGTGCATGAATACAGGTATCCAGCTTGGAACAGGAACACAATGACTGAGCAAAGCCAAAGAAGCACTAAATCATTGAAGTTGAAAGCACCCTCTGGAGATCATCTAGAACAACTCCATGCTCAAAGCAGGGTTGAACAGAGCACACTGTTCAGTACAGCATCCTGTCAGGTTTTGAGTATGTTCAAAAACAGACTCTACAGCCTCTATGAGCAACCTGGTCCATGTAAACATCAGAAAACCATCTTGCTGTAAGGATAAATTGAGATACAGGAGATTCCCATGTACATAAATTGCCTTTTGTTCTTTCCCTAGTCACTACATAAAGCATCTGCCTCTACTTTGCATCTTCGCATAATTTATATACTCTGATAAGATTTATCAGGAAAGCATTCTTCTCCAAGAATCATCCAGCTCTCTCAGCCTCTCCTATGATAGATGCTCCAGTCCCTTATTCATCTTTGTGGCTTTCTTCAGTACTTGGGTTCAGTATGCCCATATCTGTATTGTATTGCAAAGTCAACAGCTGGACACTGCACTCCAGAAGTGCCAAATAGAGTGGACAGGACATTCCTGGCAATGTACTTTCTAACACAGCCCAGGATTCTGCTGGCCTTCTTGCTACAAGGGTGCATTGCTGTTTCATCTTCAGCTTAGCCATCACCAGCACTTCCTGGTGTTTTTCTGCAAAGCTGTTCATCTCTGGTTAACCCCCAGTTTTCACTCGTGCCTGGGTTACTCTTGCCCCAGCTCAGCACTTTGCACTGCCCGAGGTTGCATTACAAGAGGTTGCTGTCTGCCCATTTCTCCAGTTTCAGCTCTGCACAGTTCTTCTGAGTGACTGCAAGATCATCCAATACATCAACAACTCCTCCCCAGGCTGCAATGTTTAAGAACTGCCTACAGGTGTACTCTGCCCCACCATTCAGGTCACTGATGGAGACATTAAAGCATGACCCTAGGACCAGTGCTTGGCAATGCCACCACTAGTGGCTGACCTCCTGCTGGTCTCTGTGCCAACACTCACAGCCTCTAAGGCCTGCCAGCTCAGCCAGTTTCCAACCTGCCGCACTTTCCACTTATCCAGCCTGTACTGAATCTTAGGCATTATTTTTCCTTTACAAATCTATGCTGACTACTCCGAGTCACCACCTTTTTCCATCATATATTTGGAAATAGTTCCAGGACTCCTCGTTCCATCACCTTCCTAGGGATCAAGGTGAGGCTGGCAGGCCTATGGGTCCTCAGAGCCTCCCCTGCTTCCAGACAGAAAAGAATTATTTTCTTTCAGTCCTCATTAATCTCTTCTAATTGCTTCAACCTTTTGAAGACTTGTTTTTGAGTAACAGAAGCTTCCCTGTATCAGGGTACTACAGTACCCATTCCTGTCTCAGGTTGGCTGGAGATATGGGGCTATGCTTTTACAAATATGACTTAATGAAAATAAACATGGGAATAGCGAACAGAACAGTTGTATATTACAGTATTTTAAAAAAAGACCAATAACACCTTAGCCTCCATTGTACCTATTGTGCAGAATGACATTACAATCAAAACAGAAGGAGAACTTGACACACTCAAATTAAATTATGACTGGAGTAAGAGCAGTGGGCAAGGGCTGTTGTTTTCCTACACAGTGACATATGAACGTAGCTAGGACAGACAAACATTACATATCAATGCTCACAAAACCTTTTCCATTCAGTCACAACAGGAGACCTGGAGTCAGAGCTCCAGCAAAAGCAGTAAGATTCTACTGCCACCTATTCTATCATATTCTCAGCAAGATGAGAACTGCATGTTAATTTAACAATAATCACTGAAGTGATTTTGCAGGACACTAGGACCACAAAAAGCAAATAAATGGGGATTCATCTGCTTACCAGGATAGCCTTCTAGACTCTGCCTCACATTGTTCACAGTAGGATAAACCTTCATGGAGGTAAAACAAAAAGTAACTTTAATAACACGGCTCTAAATAGACAAGCTGTCAATTTTCATGCAAACACCTTAAAGAAAACTTGAGCAAAATATTAAGCTTCATTTTCCAGAACTAATAAATTTACACTGCTACTTAAAACTATAATTGTGCCAGTAACACAGAAAGTCTAATATTTTACCACTCTTACAGAGCTAACCAAAATTAGCTATCAAGTCTCAAGTAATACTGCTTTAGCCACTTTAAGAGTTGCCAGAGTTAGCTCTTAACATCATTTTATGAGATTTTAGTCTCACACTTCAAATACGAGATATGAGTAGGCAGGGGCAATTAGCACATGGTAAAGGCATAGTTTGACTGTCATTTTTCCTTGATTTAACAACCTCCTGCCACAAACTTTTCTGCTCCTCCCCTTAATTGTGCTAATGACCAAAGGTATTAATGACTAAGGATTCAGTTATACATCACTAGGGAAAAACAGCTGCATCTATAAAACCTAATGCAAGACAAGCTATAGAATGAGAAGATAATTTTGATGAGATATATAATCTAGTGTCATGCACATGGAAATTATGTTACATTTTTATAGCAAACCACACACAACTAAACGGCATTAAGTGGCTTATATATAATTTCATGATGAAAACACTGTTACTCTCGTCCAAAAGTTAAAAGCAAACCAATGACTAAGATTTCCAAAACAAAATAGTAAGTGTTAAATAAAGGCCACCAGCATCTTAAAAAAACATACCAAATGGATTGGGACATCACATTTACGGAAAGTTGTCACACTGCTGCCTGCAGCCACCAGGCTCTCCTGGAACTCTGAGCACAACCATTTGGACCCATCAGCTCCCATTGAACCAATGCTTGAGAATTGTCCAACAAGAGGCCAGGATTCCTGTGCTGGTATTGACAAAGCATGCTCCTTTAAAAGCTGGTGAGGGGAATTAAAACCCTGTTAGACTTCAATATGCAAAGAATACCTTAATCAGCTTGATATCACTTTTGATATAATAAATCCTCACTTCTGATAATGCAGGAGATTAACATATATACTGCATATTTAACTTTGCAATTAAAAAAAAAAAAATCACCAGGCTTTCCAAATAAACTCACTTCAAGATTAAGCATCATATGTTTTACCCATAAGCACCAAAGCCAACCATTAAATAATGGGTGAAAAGAATGTTAGCAGTTCTTTCTAAAAACATGAAACATTAGCTTCAGAAGTTACAATAAATAAAACAACTAAATATTTTATCTATTTGGTGGTTGTTGGCCATAAAATTCCTCTTGTATCCTAAAGCCATGATACCCAGCTACAAGAGAAGCATACAATAAGAGGGGAAAAAAGAACAATTAAAGAGAAAACTGAAATGTTCCTTTTAGAGGAGTTCTTCATCTGTGAATGGAATTTAAAGTCATATTAAAAACAGATGGATATAGACAGATATTAAACTGTATGTAGTTGCTACCTTTACCAAGCTCTAGAGCAAACACAATCTAATGGCTTCAGTCATCAACATAGTATCATCATGTCTATCTGCATTGTCACAAAAACTCCTTTTAAATCACAGAAACATTTGCCACAAGATTATCTTTCTCCCTTACAAGCTTTTCCTGTTTTATTTTTTCTTCGTTCTATGTCTAACTAGGCAAAAAACACCAGACAACATGGAGCAGAAAGGGCAAGCTCTTAATGAGCAAAGGTATGTCTATAAGAGTAATCTCATGTTGAAAAGCAATGTGATATATAAATATTCTGTATGACACAGAATTTTGCCATAGACAGCATTAGAATTTCATACAAAAATCATGAGTATTTGAAATGTCACTTCAGCAGGGAGGTGCAGGTTAAAAATTCTCCAACTATGAGAAGCATTTAATAGATGCCATGAAATACATCATCAAATCCTAAAGAAAAAAAAAAAAAAGGGTCCAAACCAAACAAGAAGAGTCTACAAATACAAACTTGATATATGCAATGTTGAAGATTTACTATTACAGCTTACCTAAACAAACATAAGACCTCTAAAGACAAAAAGTTCAACTATTAATGTAACACTATCATATTCACCCCAACCATACCCCTAAAACCCTACACATCTGTTAAATATCTTCAAGGATGGTGACTCTACCACTTCCCTGGGCAGCCTGTTCCAATACTTGACAGATTTTAAGGTAATTTTTCTTAATATCCAAACCATACCTCCCCCGGCACAACTTGAGGCCATTTCCTCTTGTCCTATCACTTGTTACTGGGGAGAGGAAATGAACCCCCACTTAGCTACAACCTCCTTTTAAGTAGCTGCAGAGAGCAATAAGGTCCTCTTGAGCCCATTTTTCTCCAGGCTGAACACTTCCAAATCCCTGAGCTGCTTCTCATCAGAACCATGCTCCAGACCCATTGCCAGCTCTGCTGCCCTTCTCTGGACACTCCAGCCCCTCAATGTCTTTCTTGTCATAAGGGGCCCAAAACTGGACATAACACTCAAAGTGTGGCCTCACCAGTGCTGAGTACAGGGGGAAAATCACTGTCCTGGTCCTGCTGGCCACACTACTGCTGACACTGGCCAGGAAGCCATTGTCCTTCTTGGTCACACACTGGCTCATATCCAGCTGTTGTCAACCAGCACCCCAGGTCCTCTTCCACCAGGCAGTTTTCCAGCTGCTCTCCCCCAGCCCATGTGTGGGGTTGCTGTGACCCAAATGCAGCACCCAGCACATGGTCTTGTTGAACCTCACACACCTGGTCTCCACTCATTGATCCAGCCTGTCCAGATCCCGCTGTAGAACCATCCTACCCTCCAGCAGATCAGCATTCCCCTGCAACTTGGTGGGCTCAACCAGAGCCCTGGAGAACACCACCTGTGACTGTCTGCCAGCTGGATGTAACTCCATTCACCATTCTCTGAGATCAGCATCCAATCAATTTTCTACCTAGCAATGAATACACTCATCTAGACCAGGAGCAGCCAGTTTCTCCAGGAGAATTCCGTATGAAACAGTATTCAAGGTTTTACTAATGTTCAGGAAGACAACATCCACAGCCTTTCCCTCACCCACTAGGCTGTGACAGAAGGAGATCAGGTTAGCCAAGCAGGACGACCTGCCTTTCATACTCATGCTGATTGGGCCTAATGACCTGGATATCCACTCAACTGGGACCTCCCCAGTTAGCCAGAACAGCTGATAAATGATTGAAAGTGCTTAATGAGCACTTCTGCGAGCTCCCTCAGTGGATCCCATTTGGTCCTATGGTCTCCCACCGCATCTGATAAATGATGGAGATTCTTGTTAGTCTCCTTTTAATTGCTAATGTACTTACAAAAACATTTTTATTGTCTTTTTCATCAGCAGACAGATTAAGTTAAGTTCTAAGATGCAAGCTTACATATGTTACTGCTAACTTTAACTGTAACAATGTAGTAAAAGACTGATGATGACAGCTGGAAAAATTGGAAGGAACTGAAGAATTCTCTCCAAAATTCTATTTACATTTTAAAGGGTATTAACAAAAAAGGTTACAGTTTTGGTACCTTTCTGAGCCTAAGATGACCCCACTTTTCTTTATCACTGCCTTGGTATCGTCCAGGGGTAGAACCAAGCAGATACACTCTAAAAAAAGAAAAAAACAACACATATTTGTAAATCTGAAGTGCTTTGGCTTGTAAAGCAGCAAGGTATTTAAGTCAAACTTACCAGCAAGATTGCACTCAAATGCAATCAGAAATATTTAATGTCTCTCCCATTATAAATGTGATTTATAATACAAAGAAAAGTGTATGTTCAGCTGTAAAATTTATTATCAGCATCCTATATATGGCTGTCATCACCAGGCTGTTCTACAGCAGAGACAAGAACTACATATTCTTCAGTGTACAAAAATGCAGAAGATAGATAATATTAGCAAAACACACAAATAGCTCATGTAGCACATAACTGGGCATGTAATTTTGAATAAAGCCAATCTACTGCTACATCCAAATCAGCAGATTCAGGTATGAGTTTTCATTTGGGCACCTAATAGCTCAGAAGCAAAGTACAGCTTTTTCAACACTTCCTAATAATGGGTTTAGTAACCTATTTGACTTTGCCCTGAAAACAGGGAAGAGACCTGCCTAAAGTCACAACAAACAGATGCTTTAAGAAGCTATTCCCTACAGCATACATGTCATGCCTAACTTTACCCATGACTGAATGCCCCCTACAGCATATCAAATTGCAATCCTTATCCTAACAAGTGACTCTTTCCTAGCTCATGCATAAAATCCTATTGGCTAGGACCCAACTCATCTGTTTAAACTCATGCTGATGATCAGTGCAATCAGAGCAGCTGTTAGCTCACCTGATTATAAAGTAGGTTATCTTTTTTTTACCCTCCCCAATCTTTTAAGATTGCATGTAAAGATAAAAGCACTTTTTATTGTATAAACTAGACAAGGTTTCAGTCTCTATTTCCACCATAGTATATGACTGTTTTTAGCTTTTCTTTTCAACAATTTTTGTTCAGGTTATAAAACAGCAATTAAGTCTCCAGGGAGATTTACACTTTCTGAAATAAATGCTCATATTTAAGTAGAACTACTTATTAGAAATAAATTAAGCATCCTGAATAATTCTTAAGTATTATCAGCAATGTGATAATAGAGAAGACTATTCCAAGACCAGTTAGACACAACATTGCCCACCAAAACCAATCCATGCCCGTTATAGGCAAAATTCTTCAGATATGTATGTGGATTAAACTCTGCCTTACAAACAGAAGCCTATTTTGAATAAAACCCCCATTCCAGTAACCTTTTCTTATATGATCACTCTTGCATGACAAACCCTATACAGCACAGTTTTTTCCCACTGGTAATATTACTGGAGTAAACACGTGAGCCAGACTAGTTCGAATGAAACCAAGTCCTTATTATTTTATAGCTACCTTCTGTAAAGTTGCTGCTAGCTCACCTTTCTTTCTTCCTTTAAAATGCATGCTTATAAAACTAGCAGTTGGTCAATTTGACATAATTTACATTAAGACAAATTTTTTAAAATTGCAGAGAGTCATGTTTGAGCACTCAAGCCTGAAACAAGATTACCTTAAAAAATAAGCACAAAGTCTACCAGATCTTAACACCGATATTTAATTTTTAGAAAAAAAAAAGAGCCCATTTCTGCAAGTTACAAAAATCTTAACATTATCTATACCTTGTTTCTGATAAATCATGTTCTTGAATCAGATCTATCCATTCCTTGAGTGCAGGAGAACTGTAAGCTGTCAAGTAACTTATTAGGTCAGATTTAAAATGAGTTGCAGATTCACCAGTAGAACCAGATTCTCCTTTAGGCAGCCTTGGATATAAAGGGCTTAGCCATATTCTTAAAAGAAAAAAAATGAAAAAAAAAAATCAGCCATATAAACAAGCACACCACAAATGTAAACACATGGGTTTAGTACATGAGTAAAGCACATCTGAAGGTCTTAAACAAATACTTGACAGATTCACTGTTATACTAACGATAAATGCCTTGTCATTACATCTACAAAACCAGCTCATACTTTCAACATTTTCTATAGGAATAGAATGCTGCAATCTGTTCTGCTAAACGAGTGGTTTGTGCAACTGCATAGAAAGCCACCAATTAAAGCATCTGAAAGGTTTATACAGTTTGAAGAGTAGCCCACAATAATAGGCTGCCTCTCAAGAACCTCCCTCAGAGTAAAACAGGATGGGCACCACGCAGGGAAAACATTTAGCATTTCTTTCCAGTAACACATTATTGCATCCATGGGAACCAAAGATTCTGCATTATCAACTTTACAATGTGTTGATACTATCCTTTGAAATGCAGAACCACCATACTGTGATACCGCATAACAGCGCAGTACGCAAAAGCTAAAAAAGTAAACTATTTCTCATATTTGACAAGTAGGGGAACTTGTTAAGTATTCCAATAGGTATTTTCATGCCTTCTGAGCTTTCAGAAAAGCTAGCTGCCATAACATACTAAAGCTACCCCTAAGATTTAAAGGCAAAAAAATCAATGGCTATTTTTGCCACTCAAAGAGCTTGTCTCAGACAAGTAGTCTCAAAACCCTGCCATATTTAATGGCAGCAAAATGGATGTCAAAGTGACAGTAACTTCTGAAAAGCAACTTTTCATTAGTTTGAAGAAATTTTATACCCTGATTTATTGTGATCAGCTAACTAAAAAAATGCTCCCATAGAAATAGCCAAAAAACTGAAGAGGCTGAGGACCCTTATATTAACACGTCACTTAATTCTAGTTTTTGTGCACTCAACAAAACTATGTCCTAAGCTGGTCATTAAGTTTAAGAACTTCTACCAAAAAAATAAAACAGCAAAAAAATTCTTTCTCAGGAAATGATACTGGGCAAATACTAGCTCATCTACTGTATTACAGAACCAGTAATGCCCAACATTTATCAGACCACATTCTAGATACAGTCAAAACAAAACCAGAACATTTGCACATCCACATTACTCTTGCAGTATTAGGGTAATTTTTAAAAAGCTGTTTCAGATCTATATAAATGGTGTACTTTATAGGTATGAAAGTTTTTCATGAAGAGACAGCACAACATAATAAAATTTTGTATCAGTCAGACTGATCTTAAGCTATCAACCAACTGGGAACATAGTTTTGTTTACAGAAGAAAGCGAGTAGAGTTCAGACTTAGACAACTACCAGCATCCTAAGTCCAATTTCTAAAATTCTTGTTTTAGAATAGCTCTATCTTAAGAGTGCCAGGTTTGCAACACTAGATCACATAGTATCACATCTCCAGCAGTAGCAAATACCTATGGCAAGTACTAAACATTCACCTGCTAGGGATTGCTGCTTACCCCTGAGTTTTCTGGTGCCAATCTTCAGCAATAAGATTGGACGTATGTATCACAACTCGAAGACCTTCTTCATATAGCAACAACATCATCTTCCTTTAGAAAAAGATATATATAACTCTTCATCTATTTCAAGTACACTGAGAGTTGGAGATAAATTAGCAATTTATTTAAAAGCTCCAAGGTAATTATTTTCAAAAATTTGTTCTGCATCATGCAAGCACTTAAGACTTCAATCCATGCATATGCCAAGCTCACATGGTAGTCATTAGACTATGCCCATACATTTTGTTCTGGAGTACAGCTTAACATCTCATGCAACTAATCACCCACAACAAAGTGAATACTTGCAGAACGCTTCCTGTATCTGCACAGTTCTTCAGATAATCTTATCTCTTTGCTGACAGTCAGAAAAACAGCTACAGAACACTGAAAGGCCTTTACTTATAGCCAAATTCATTAAAACCTAGTTACTTCCCCTTCAACTGACTTTTACTTTGAAAGAAGGTATGTATATAGCTAACCATTGTGATGGCAAAAAAGCTATTTATTTATTCTTCTTAACTCAAGCTACAGCACAAAGGAAATTTAAAACTAGTAACTGAGATAAACAAAGACACCTGTATTTTTTTTGTTAAAAATGGCTCAAATTCTCATATCCAAATTTTCATTAGCTGGGTAAAGATGGCATATCCATGTGATCCCAAAGCGTGAGATCTGAAACCCAAACTGAGCCCCAAACATCTTTGCTAAAATATAAGGTTTGTTCTTGTCTGTAGATTTCTATCTACAAAATTCATTTTGTGACACATTTATTACATCCAATTCAAGTTTTTTTTCTTTGAGAAGACCCCCAGATTTACTAGTAATTTCCAGATCCCACATATGAACTGAAAAACACAATCAGTAAATCAGTGTTGTGTCAGTCCTATGTCTGTGACTGATTAAGTTTGCTTCACAGTTTTGGTATTAAGGCATGAGTTAAGAGCCAGGACCTGCAGTCCACCTGTCTTACACCAGTTCAACTTCAACTGTTTAACTTGCACATCTCATATCTACTCAACAGCTAATTTGTCTCATTAAACTAGAACAATCCTGTCATCTCTAAATAGAAGCTGTTTATGGAAGCTTTAAGACTCAACAATTTCTAAACCCAGTTTTGCTACAGACCTTTCTGCTTCATAGTATTACTTACGTATGGTGAGTTCCAAACGCAATGTCCAGTTTAGCCTACAAAATTAAAAGTTGATAATTGCTAAAAGTTGAAAATTGCTGTGCAGTTTTTAATTGTGCAGAATTAACGCAATTAATTAATCAAAATGCAAAATTGTGCATTGCTTCTTATTTTGTTTAATTTCACTGCTCTCTAGTGGACAGATCACAAAATACATCATCTTCCTTAATAGTTCTAATGCACTCTCCACTTTCTACAAGCTAGATTTTAAATGGTAATGACATTCTTGTTGGAACTGTTCCAGTATTTGTGCCTCTCCTACTAGCAGCATTTTCAGATACAGTCAGCAGAAAAGAACTCAAGGCTCCTGCTGGACACCACGCTGAACAGAAACCAGCAATGTGCCCTTGCATGAAAGATGGCTAGCAGGGTCTTGGCCTGCATTAGAAGGAGTGCTGCCAGCAGGTCAAGGGAAGGGATGCTTCCCCACTGCTGAACACCAGTGAGGACACACCTGCAGTACTGGGTTCACATGCAACAGGAAACTCAGGATTACCAACTGTTTCAGAGAGAACAAAATTCCAAGATCATTCTCCTAACAGAGAGCAGTGTCCCCATGATCATTAATATACTTCACCTGGCAAAAATCTTGAAACACTGGCAAGTTGCCATAGCCACACCCTTCCTCAGAATGAAGCCAATGGCTTCACCACTTAGGGACAGCAAAACAATGAACATAACAGCAGAGATAAAATGGCACACAGCAGGAAGCGTGTTCACAGCAATTTTAACAGTATTACATAGATTATTTGTATCAGCATTTTTTTGTGTAAAACATATTTGAAAAATAGTAACTCTCTGAGGAGATTTAAGATTATAGTGACACTAGGACTAAGTTCTGTGCTTTACACAAAAATAATGCTTCCTTTTGAGCCATTGTAAGAACTTGAGTGTAATATGTTAGTGGAGAAGGTGAGCAGCTCTTCTGTGAGCCCTGTGACACTTCTGTGGGCAGCTGTCCTGTACAAACATTTGTGGGTGAAGCCTACCATAATCACATCCGTCCAGGACCATTGTTTCCAAGCTCCTATGGTCCTGGTATGGATATTCCTCAAAGTGTAACAAAAAACTTTGCATATAAGGTGTGCCTTTTCATCAGTAGTAAGACTTTGAGTGTAAGAGATGGCTTAACTTCAACCAAAGAATGATACAAATGTTAATTACCTGACAAAAGCTAATATTCTCATAAGGCCGTGCTTGTGCAATTAGTTCAGCTTTGGATTCTCTCTTCTCACCATGAACTATCAGCAATGGCTTCTTCCTTAAACAAAAGGAGATTACCATTAAAACACCAAGTGAATCAGCAATTAGCCTAAACCATTCCTTCACGTAGCTATGACATATGGCCCCTATATCTAACAGCCCAGCAGAAAGATAGCACTGAAATCAATATGCCTTATTAACTAATTCAAAATAGCAGTTACTACAATAGAACCTCTAAAGAAAAGACACTGGAAAATTGCAACGGAAAAAAACTAAGGGAAACAGGAAGTGTGGAGTAAAGCAGATATCAAAATTAAAATTTCTAATACAAGATCATGAAATAAAGTCTTGTCCCCATAGCTGGAAACAGACAAATGTAAGCTGCCAAAAGGCACCAATATACACAATGTGGATCTAAGACAATTTAGTAATTATTATCTTACAGAGAAAATGGAAGATTCATAGGAAAAATAAGAGGGTCTATTCTGGCAGTAATTTGGTGCTCACTTCCTAAAACTAAACTTCTGGTCCTGCCAACCAGATCTAATCTGTAGGGAGATGTGTTGCCTCCCTGGAGTCCAGGTAAGAGATACCACCAAGAAAATTTTCAGCCTGGCTCAGCCCACTGATTATTACGGGTTTTTCACATGAGTATCAACAATGTCCCAACAAGACTGCAGACAAGTGAGAGGGACATAAGGGCCTTGTGACAATTGGTAAAGACATTTGGAGCACAAGTTGTGTTCTTTTCTCTCCTGCCAGTTACAGGGAATGATGGGACAGGATGGAGATAACTGCAGAGAATACAAGCAGCCAAATACATAACCACAAGACAGGACTATGGGGCATCCCTTTGCACCCCCACTGGGATACTGGCACATTCAAATACCTCTATAAAACACCTGTATATCACAGTACAGGGAACAAACAGGAGGAACTGGAGATCTGTGTGCATTCACAGGGCTTTAACTCATTGCAATTACAGAGACATGGAGGGATAGCTCACACAACTGGAATATTGTCATGAAGGGCTACATGCTGTTTAGGAAAGACAGGAAGGTACAGTAGTGGAGTTGCTGTCTACATGAGGCAACACGTGGAACATATCAATCAAGATGTTATGGGTTAGAATAAAAGAGCAGATGAATAAGAGTGACACTGTTGTGGGTGTTTGCTGGCTGCCATCTGATCAGCAGGATTAAGTGGATGAGGCCTTCTACAGTACAAGCAGCCTCACACCCTGGTTCTGCAGGGGGTCTAACTACCTTGACATGTGCTGGAAAGTCAACACAGCAAAGCATAAACAGTACAGGAAGTTCCTCGAAAGCATTGATGGCAGCTTTCTGACCCATGTAGTGAAGGATCCCACAAGGAATGGTGTGCTGCTTAACCCAATGTGGTCTTTCCAACCTTACCCACTCTGATTCTGTGAACTCTGGTTCTACTGCACTTCCAGCAAAATGAAAAAAAAAAAACCCAAACCCAAAAGGCACATTATACAATCACTTCATCTGCAGAAGTTTGCAATTATCAGAAAAGAATTTCAACCATGTAAGAACTGCTTTTATGACAATACCCATTAACTTCCTATCATATCCATTAAATCATCCTGACCCTTTTCAGATTTCTTGTGCCCTTCCTACATTCTTTCCTTTCTCTTGCACCATCTGGCTCTTGACTCAGTAAGCTGTACGGCAAAAAGCTTCTTGTTCCATCTTTACAGGTCATCTACTGCCATGTCATTGTGGCCCAAATGTCAATGTGGCCACATGTCAGTGTGGCCCACTCCTTAGTGTTAACCAATAATAATCAGAAACCAGCTATCCTGAACTCTGACCATTTAGTAGTCTTGAAAAGAGTCAAGAAGTCAGAGAACTGTAACTGTGGAATAAGAGTAGAAAGAAAACTAAGAGTATGCATATCCAGTTTGTAACAATCATCTGCACTGCAAAGAAGTGTTTATGGTTCACTTTTAACAGGACCCTGTATGAACCGAAATTATCTGGAAATCTCATCATTTCACCTTTGTAAAATAAACATACCTGAATTCCTGCGGGTACTGTTTTACAAGCCATCCCACATCTATACAGTAGTTAAACTTGCATGTAAGAAAAAGAAAACAGATTCATTAAAAAGAAAAAAACCAGCTAGATCAGTAAACTACAGCAAAAAAGCTTTCTACGCAATCATCACACATTACTACTTACATCATATATAGCATATTCTAAAAACAGGTGGATTTTTGACTTTCACATCCTTTCTTCCATTTCTCTTTAACAATTCAAGAATGATTTTAAGTTTCTCAAAAGTGTGCATTAGTGCTCACAAAATGTACCATCCAGGGAAAAGAAGAATCACATGCACATAATGTAAAAGCTCAGGTTCAAGGATCATCTCTTTCCCGTGTGTTTATACAATGAATGATAGCAAGAATTTCTAGGCAATAACAAAGACATCCTCCCTAGACTGCAAGGTGTTCTTTCTTTCAAAAAAACTCATATGAACATAAATACACACTTCTCAGTTGCACATTCCTCAAAACCAGGAGAATACAGTCTTATAACTGCCTGAAATACACAGCAGAACATAGGATGGTGTTTATATTTCAATAAACTGTTCAACAGTTGAAAACATTTAGAATTCCCTCTGTATTTTAACTAGGTTCCCTGTTTATATCAGTTACATGGCACAAGCATGGATTATCAAGTTTAAGATTAATGAAGAGAAACAAGCAAGTGAAATCAGTTTGGCAAACAGGAAACTCACCTGGGCAGAAGATATGAGAGTTCCAAAAAGAGGAGACAAAATATCTATTAAAAATATTAAAGCATAAATAAATAAGACTTCAAGCAAACATCTTGCATCTTCAACAGCTTAATAATTACCCCAGCACAAGGGCCAGATTGTTCATAGATCTGGTGTAACAGAGGCATTCACAAGTTTACTGTTCCAAGTACTCAAGTCATTGACTGTGCTTGAATCACTTAGGATCATATGATTTTAAAAATTAATAATCCTCTCAAAGCAGAAAAAAAGTTTTAATATTAGCTCATTAGGAAAAAGCTCAATATCATATTAAGAAAAGGACATTGAACCACTCTCTCCCCTTTGAGCAGGCTTGAAGAACAGAGGCACTGTGGTAGAGTAGCAGCAATAAGGGCATAGTTAATGCTTATTTACCTGCTGCAGACTGATTGTGGGATATGTGTATCCATTGTTCAATCACAGTAACACAGGAAACAAATCCAAGTGGGGATTTATAACCTCAACAACTGAAGCACAGCACCAACTTGAAAACATACCCTAAAAGTAATTTTCAGGATGCACAAATTATTTAATGCCCTAGCTCCACAGAAATCTGGTTAATCAAGTTAAACAAAGAATACTGATTGTCCACCAACTCAACTAATCACCTAGCAGGACTCCCAAGAGAGGACAAGCCAAAAGCCACAAATTCACAAAGCATATAAAAACATCCTGCAGTAAAGCAACTGAAGTCTCTGACACCTGCTTGTGCTAACAAGCACGAGGCTGAGGAAAAGTTACAATCTAATTGTATAGGTCTTGAGCAATTTTTTCTCCCTCAGAGAGCTACCTTTTTTCCTACCTTATTTTATTGTACTTCTGTACACAGCCCTCTTATTAATACTAGTTTCTGATTCTGTCTTGTGTCTTCTAACTACAGGGATGTTGACAGATGCACAAAGCTCTTCCCCCTTACATCAAACAACAACTAACAGAGCATTCCTGAAGCATCAGTACTGAACACCAAAGACTCCACGCCATCTTGACTGATGGAGAGCTCTCTCCCAGCCAAATTTAAACGGATCCATGAACCCCAGACACAGAAATTCAGAAGTATACTAGCTCCAAGCCACTCAGCAGCACGAAGGCAAGTGCAAACTACTCAGGGAGTTATGTACCGAAGAAAAGCACCCCTTTAAGTACCCCAAAGGGAAGTGGTTTTCCCCAGATCAGCTCACAGGGAAAATAGCAATAAGCAGTACGACTTGCCTTGGCTAAATACACATTAGCTTTCTGCAGTCTAACTCGAGTTACAACAAAGTATCAGCAAAGGCACTATACTTCTAAAAGAGAAAGGTCCATATAAGAGAACCAATTTCTACAAACCTGCACATTTAGAATATGAAACCTCAACGACACCAAGAAATACATGCATTTAAAAATACCCACAAAGGAAAAACAAGCATTCTCTTGCTTTCTCCCAAAAGCCCTCTTCTAGTAGAAAACACACGTTCACCTTTTATGTGCAGGGCTCCAGAATTATAGCTCTGTTCAATTCCACTGACTTTAGTGAGAAAAAACCTGAAAGGATTGCCTCCAGTCACCAAATCCCAGGTATCTTGGGCTTCACTGGATGTTACGCTATACTCCTCTTCTTTCAGATTCTCTGAGAGTTTATCATCTTGGCAAAATTTCAAAGGATGCTTTTTGGGCACATCGTATTTTTCTTCTTTCACTGTTTCTTCCTGGGCATGCTTTTGCTGATCTTCAGGCTCTTCATCACTACTAGAAAGACACCAGCCTAAGCCTTCTTGGCCTGGTCTCTGTTTTACTGCTGGAGGTGTTTCCGTAGAAAGACTTTTATCAGTGAGCTTAAGGGGAGAAGCTTTTCTCTTGTGAGCAGCCTTCCTAGCTTCAGAGCAGGGATATTGTGGTCCACTTGTTCTACCACATGCAGCATCCAGTAGTGAAGATGTACATGGTTTTTCACTGTCAGAATTTTCCTCGGCACTTTCGTCGCTGCTAGATACTGTCCATTTACCGTGCGCGCCTTCCTGAAGCATGTTCCTATGGATGAAAAAACACCAAACAAAAACTATACGTTTTTGTTATTCTCAAGTCTGTCTCCCTTCCTAGTTTCCATTTGTTTATTACTAAGAAACTGTGCTTTGGTATTTGGCAGAATCTCCGGGAAACTTCATGGTGTACAAGGCTTGTTTCTATGTCCGGGAAACAAAGAAACACGTGCAACGAGGGCAACCATCAAACGGGAAGCAGGAAATGTGAAAACCTGAACGTGGAAAACGGGCTAAGATAGAGGCACCTATGGGAAAGCATTCAAAACATCAGAGGTGTGATTTGCACGATACAGCCATTTCCCCCTTGGCCGAGCGATCCAGCGGGCTCTGCCGAGCGGATTCAGGAGCCCGGAGCGGCGCTTTCCGGCCGCCTCCGCGGGAACACTCCGGGACCGCGGCCTCCCTCCGTAACCCCCGTGTCCCCGGCGAGCCCCTCCGCCGCGCCTCCCCCGTAAAGCGCAGCGGCAGAACCCGGCAGCCGCCGCCCCAGGCCGCGACTCCCGCCGCCGCCCCACAGTGAAGGCAGCGCCCGCGGCCGGGGGAGGCGCGGCGCAGGCCTCGGCACCAAAGAGCTCCGGCAGCCGCTCCGGCCCTGCAGCCCGGCGGGCCCCCCGCGCTCCGGGACAGCGGTGCCAGCACCAGCACCGCCACTCACCAGCCCGCCAGCCGCCCGGCAGCACCCGCGATGTGGAGCGAGAGCAGGCCCGGGCCCGGGCCCGCCCCCTCCGGCCCCGCCCCGCCGTGAGGTGTCCGGCGGCTCCCGGGGGCTGCGCTGGCAAAGCCGGCCCGTCTCAGTGAGCTGGTTCGTTCTAACGAGCCTTCCTTTGACCTTGACGTTGGTTATGGGCACGGGCGGAATTTGCGGTTCGTTCGGCGCGGTGCTAATTACTGTGTCTGAAGTGCCCCGCTAATGAGATACCTGCGTGAGGAGCGGGAGGAAAGCAGTGTAAAGTTAATCGAGGGAGCAGCGCGGCCCACATCAAAGCGCGCTTTGATGATGCGCTGAACTGAGCGCTCGGTTCTTGTTATTCTTAGTTTTTCGTAAGCTTGTGGCTGCGCTTAACAATTTCTGGAAGTGCCAGCACGGGTGAAACTGGCAGGCTAGTCTTGGAAAAGCTTTCCTGAAAATTCAGCTGCTTTGTGTTATTTTCTTAGTGCTTGTCCCTAGAGTTGTGTACACGGCTTTTTCCTGAAACGCTTGTTGATAAACCCTTTGCTGCTGTTAGATATGGTATTGTAGATACGGTACTGTATTATCAACCCTTGCTGCAGGTGTGCTGTAGGAAAAGCTCTTGGATGGTTTTGTATGTTATGTGTGTAATCTCCTCTCTAAGTATAGGCTCTGGAAATGCTTTTTTTTTGTTTTCTACAAGTACCTCAGAAAATTTGATGGCTTCTGACTACACTTTCATCATACTCTCTCCTCATAGTTCCTGTCTGTGTAGTGACTTAACTGAGAATTAAAGCTATCTGGTGTTTTTCAAGAAAAAAATTATGGTCTGGTACAAGCAAATTTCATGTGATTTGTTTCTTAGAAACAAATCCTGTACAATTCCTGTACTATGTATTCTAAGTTTGCAAAAAGCTTTTCTTCCTAAGCATGTAGAGTGTAGCAGCTTGAAAAATTTTATTTTAACCTAAAAATCACAAACTGAATGGATTCAGCCCATTTTCAATTTTAATGAAACAGAGTAGATGAGTAGAGGTGATTCACCAACTGCCTCTTTTATTTTTCCTATAACAGTTATGCAAAGCAAAAGATCCTAGGTTAGGTTTATTGGTTTGCAATGCAGATCTCTTTCTGTAGGTTTTTGAAGCATGCAATGAAGATAGCAAAGGCAACTTAAGCAGAGATGACTCTACAGTTAATCTAGTAATGTTTTTTTTTGCTGGAAACCATCAAAGGTATATACTTTTTCATTTATGTTCTGAAGATCCAGTTTATAGATGTCTCACTATTGAGAGCACAGTGTACTGACTGGTTTAAACTAATTGGAGTGGCTTGCTGTAGGTGTGGTAAACAGAAAAATCCTACAAATCCTAAAAGTAATTTTCTAATTTGCAGCTATTTATTTCAAAAGAAAATAGTCAAACCCCTGGCTTTTCTGCTGAAGGCTGTGATGAGCAGAAGGCTGTATTGTATTTCATATAAGTAAATAACTTACTGAGCTTGTTATTGGTTTTTATTAGTGGTACATTCAATTTCTTTATTCAGTGGTTTCAGTAAATGTGAAACTGCTGCATGTCCCAGTGATAAACGTGTATTCTCAAAAATATGTCTGGTTTTAGTTTCAAGTAATAGTTGGACATTTTTAGACGTGATTTCTCAAATGTAAATCTACAGCTCTACAGAAATCTTAAGAAAGATTAATTGAGAGAAAGAGTGTTTCCATACATACAGGATAAATTGTATGGTTTGATGTAGTTTTGGAAGTCATATTTTTACTCAAGTAAGTACAAGTGAATTTAAAAAGAATATGAAGAACACAAAGATTTCAGAATGCACAGTGTGTCTGTTTGTCTTTCTCATGACATGTCAATAAATGAGACCAATCTACTATAAAGTGTATTATATATATAAAATAAAGAAAGGATGAACAATCTTTCTTCTCCAACTTGAGCAATCTTCTTTCCCAATGACCACTTGCAACTAATAATTAGTGTTTTTTAAACTTGACAAAAACTGTCTTGATGAGGTTGTAAACAAAATTGTGCCTACAATAATTTAGAGCAAAACCCCCAAAATGTTTTAGTAAGCTATGAAAGTAGTAATTTCTGGTGTGTTTCAGTTGTGAGTAAACATTTTCTAAATGAACTATGGCCAGATCTAAAAATGCTTAAGGCTTCTAACATGAGTCTTAACTGCTGAATTATGAATCAAAAAATGCTCAACTTCTTCCTTAGCTATCTTCTCCTAGCTATTTTTACCATATAAAAATTAAGTGTTCTGTCAAATTCCCTGGATGTTTCTTCCAGCAGGAGTACTCAAAACATGCTTAAGGCATTTAAACAAGAGCAGGCTCTGTTCGTGAGTCACTGATGGCATCTCCTTGGAAAGAGAATAGAAGTAGAGCACTCCTGGGAAGGCAGAAGATGCAGGTTTAGTTATTTCTTCCTGAAAATATGCCAAGTCACACCTGCTGTGGCTTTAGGCACTACTGTAACCACCTGTTAGACCATTTTGTCTGTGCAGCTGCACAAAAATTAAGAAACCTTTGTTCTAGGGCTGTTCTGTCATCTAGTGGTTTTGCTAGCTCCTTAAGTGGGCCCAATTCCAGCAACTGTTGCCCTTTACTCAGTTACTGCTTATTGTGAAGATCCCTAAAAGGTCCCTGGGGAGGCAGATTTTTTTTTTTTTTTTTGTGGCTTCTGCTAGGGTGCATTAGATAAAGTTTGTAGCACTGCCACATGTTCTTCTTTTGCTGATGACTAGGTCCTGTGTGTGTTCCTTTCAACGTGTGTGTGGTTTTTAATCTGGTTCTAAGAAACAAAACTTTCTCTATGTACCAGAGAGGAGCCAAATGCAGATGTTGCAATCCTAAAAGTTGTTTGTTAGGGTTCAGTTCTTGAGCATGTTATTGTGCATATGGCTTTATTGGCAAAATTCACGAAATCCTAGGCTATAGGAACAGCCCTTCTATTTTTTTTTTAACCATTAAGAACAGCCTTTGCAAAGAGAGTCCTTTCAATTGTTTTTGCAAAACATGGGGGAGTGTGCACACATTATTTCATAAGGTGGAACTGTTTTTCAATTGCACTACATACTAACAAATTTTTCAGTGGAAATGGCAATTTCTTAGCATTATCAACTGCAATCAAGCAACTGAATTTTTATTAAATTGTTGCTGCATTTTTTTGGTCACATTTGCATTTATTCTGTGAAAAGTAATACTAGTTTTACCCACTAGATGTCATGAATGAACTCTTCATTGGAAAAGGTGAGCTCTAAGAATTTGAATCACATTCCTACTCCACCTGATTTTTCTAAATAACTTGTTATAAAAATGCTGTATTGTTCATAAAATGTTGTTTTAATGTGGTTATTAATAGAAATTTTGAAATTTATGTAATTTTAATGTTTAAAATTAAACCTTCCGAGGCAAGTAATTGGGAAAAATGTAAACAGAAATTAAACTCATAGTTGAACTGATACTCTATGTATATTTGCATACAAATACTGTCCTTCTGGGAGCTAGCTATAATATAGGAGTCATATCTGTGTGACTTTTTTTTTTTTTTCTTTCTTTCTTTCTCTAGCAGTTTGGTTCAGTGATCTTCTTTTCCCCAAAATTATTTAGTCATCTAAAATGTTCTTATATTTCAGCAACCATTCAGCAAACTAGCTGCTAGCATTTAATCTTCCAAATGAAAAGGGAACTGCAGGAAATGTAGTCATTAAAATATGTCATTTCCCAAGCTGAATTTTCCTTCCTGGTACTGTTACATTTTGATCTATGTAAAAGCAGTCTCTTCACTGTTCCTGGGAGGCCAGCCCCCCAGTGTTCAGTGTTTTCCTTGACCCAACGCTATACCTTCACAGGAGGACACCAGCAGGTCAACAGCTGCTGCTGAACAAGATGCCAGCAGCAGAATACCCTGGCATCCAGAGTAGAGAATGGCAGTCTGAGCTCGAGGCTGCTTCCAGCTGCTCTCCTGGCACATCAGAGCTTTCTACACAGGACTCCCTGGTCTATTTTTATACCTGACTGGGTCTCGGGGGAAGTGTTGCAGGCCAGGTGGAACATACAGCCTTAGCTAAGGTGGTCTCATCATGTTTGGCTTGTCCTTTCTCTAGAGTGGAATAAGCTTAGGTTGCTCTGGAATCTGCTCACATGTGGTCTCCCTTCAGGTGGCTGTCTCAGTGCTGCAGCTATGTGCAGTCTTGTACTCTGACAACACAGATGTAAGATTCGTGAGCACTCAGTTGTGTCAAAAAGTGATATAAATATAGCTCAAAGTGGACCTCTGCTTGGCTATATACTCCCTTTCTGTTCCTTAGGTTGTTCAAAGATGTTTTGCAGGGCTCACTTGGTCACCTCCTAAATCAGTTCTGAAACATCTTTTTGAAAAATTGTTTTTGTCATGTAATTTAGCTTATTGCTTATGTGCTATTAATGAATCCTGGTTACACGCTCATATTAGTGAGTATTAGTGAATCTTGGAAATTTGCTAATCAACATGTAAGTGTCACTCCAGTGTTCCTGTCAGATAAAGTTCTGAGGTAAGAACCTGCCAAAAGACACTAAAGGAAATATATAGTACATAATATAAGGTGTGTTTCAGAAAAGCTGCAGAAGCATAAATGGTGCAAATATTTTTTGCATTTCCTTCTCATTTTTCTATATTTTTATTCAAGTTTTTATTTCAGACAGATTTACCAAATTAATTTTGATCCAGCTAGTCTTTATTAAATATGGTTTCTGATCTGAATATTAAAACAGAATTTTCTTTCATTGTTTAGAGGAAATAACATGTGTGGGTGCTAATGTTCCAGAAGTTAGATTTCAATATTATGGTTCCTTTGTGTATAAAGAACTCAAATTTCTATAAAGTTAAGCATCTTTGTTTAAACATACTGAGTTTGAGATTTTGATATTGATTACAACTCTATTAGGATGACATACATGCTTCACTTTCAGATAAAAAGGTGGTTTTATTTTCATTAGAATAAAATATTTTCTTACTTAAATGCTATAGTTGCTACTGTTGTATAATATGTGTGAATCACAAAGCTGGTGAAGGGTCTGGAGAGTAAGTCATAGGAGGAACATCTGAGGGAACTGAGATTGTTTACCCTGGAGAAAAGGAAGCTCAGAGAAGACCTTATCATTCTCTACAACCACCTAGCCAGGTGGGGGTCTCTTCTCCCAACAGCCAGCAGGAGTCCAGGAGGAAATGGCCTCAAGTTGCACCAGAGAAGGTTTAGACTGGATATTAGGAAATGTTCCTTCACCAAAAGAAGGAAGCACTGGGACAGGCTGCTGGGGAAGGGGTGGAGATTCTGGAGATGTTTAACATACATGTAGATGTGGTACTTAGGGATATGGTTTAGTGGTGATCGACACAGTGCTGGGTTAACAGTTGGCCTAAAAGATCTTAAGGGTCTTTTCCAACCTAAATAGTGCTACGATTCTAATCTTTGATTCTATAAATGAGCTGACCATGGCTATTAAAAATATTTCATATAGTTTTGTAATACTTTCAGTGCTTCTGTGGTACCTTTAGCATGAACTTATTCTTGTCACTCAAAGTGGCATTTCTTAATAGCAACATCATATCGATTAATGACAGAGAAAAGCATTTAGTAATTTTTAGTGTTCAAGCTGGTAAGTGATGAAAATTTCTATGGTAATGATACGCTATTAATTTGGGAAAATACTGGAGTCCTACACCATAATTCAATAAATAAGCTTTTCATTTATATAGTCCTGTTTGGGTTTTGTTTTTCTTGACTTTACCAATTACACTCAAACTTCTGTTTGTGGGCTCATGTGGCAAGTCTTACTGGATAAATTATTCGTGTAAAAAATTAAGTGGCAAAAAACTGAGATTGCTTTTATTGATAAATTCCATCTTCCCTTTTGACACATGGCTCTACAAGTACTTGTATCAATATATTTGAAAGGCATTATGGAAGCTGCTTCTGTTTATTCTAGAGTTGATGCTAAAACACATGCTTATTAAGCCACACCCTTACTTGTAAATCTTTAATTTAGGCAATAAATGCAAAATAGCTATTGTTTGGTTTGTTTGGTTGGTTTTTTTCCAAGAGAAAAACCACATGAATGTCTGAACCAGAGGTAGTGAACAAAGATAGGCCATGGATTTGTTAATACCTAATGGCTTTTATAATTTTTGAGATGTCCTTTTTGTGTGTTGTCATAGCTTTACAGCCTGTTCTAGTAGCACATGAATCGGCAGCTCTCCAAATCAATGAATAGGCAGGACTCTATTATAGGAGTCATTCTATAAAAGGAAAATTGTATACTATAATTTTCTGGGCTCTTATGTTACTCTGAAAGAGAAGGAATAAATGGATGGAAAGCTTATACTGCTTTTTATCATTTCACTTCCACAGTTATCCAATTGAATGGAAAGCTGCTCATGCAGGCAAGTTCAGCATGTTTGGGCAACCTCTGTTATTATAGAAACGGTGCATGTACAGAACCTAGCAGTTGAAAGCAGCAAGACTGTGTAATCCTGGAAACTGAGATGGTAATAGTTCTTAATACATGATTTTCCACGAAGTAAGCAAAGAGGCACTGGAGGTCTCTACACTGGTAGATAGATTTTAATTGAGACAGCAGGTGGAGCTGAAGGAGCTGTGCTTTTGAACCACTGCAGAAAGAAGAGAATATGAATGAATCAAAAGAAAAAGAAGCTCAGAGCTTTTGTTATGTTATTAGATAAAGGAAAAATTCCAGTAGGATACAGTCATCTTGCCTTCTCAAGAAAACAAATTTGTTTAAAATGAACACAAGTAATATATCAGAAATTATGAGAAAAGTGTATTCATCTGTGTTTACATATTGGACTGAAGTGGGACACCTTTGCCAAAAAAACATTCATCTGCTGAATTTTTGTATCAGGATTTTTGCATGTTTTATGGAGAGGACTTGACTTTTGGGGGTCAGATTTTTGTTTCTTAACTTTTATGTTTTACTTTGATTTTAGTAAAAGTGGTCAATTAAGAGCATACAAACTAGATTTATGTTTTAATTTCTTTAATTTTCTGTTCATTAGAATGGTAAGAAAAATATGCAAGTAAAGACTTTCATATAGCACACAGAAAGAATAATCAATTCAGTTTTGCACTCCATTTTATTATGAATTTCACAGGAATCTGTGGCTGGGTTTATACATTATTTCAGACTTTACTTCTGGGAATGATGCCAGATAGATTGTTTATGCAGCATGGATCTTTATCCATGGCATGCAAATGCTATTGGCTTAGAAAAGTCCAGGTTTCTCTCCTGTGCAAAGAAACATGAGATGGCAGGTAACAAGAAAAAAGTAAACAGAATCATTATACTCAAGTGTAGAAAATATTTGAGAAAAATTAAACTACATTGAAATGTTTTCATGATTATGCTCTAATTTTGAAGGTTATTATTTAATTTTATTTTTATTTATATAATTGAAACTATTAATAATCAGTAGACCTTAGTTGTGCACATTTTTAAGGAGAAAAATGGAATTGTAGTTTGGGTTTTTTCGGCAGGGAGATTTATTTAATTTTACATTTTTCTAGTTCTATTATTTGAAAAGTCTGTTGAACGCAAAGAAGGCTCCACAGTTATACAGTAATGAAACAAGTAAGTATTTACAGCTCTTGATATGCAAAGTGAGGATTTTTTCTTCTTAATGTTTGAAACTGTAATTTAATTCTGAAACAATTAAGCAAAACAAAATACCTGAAGGAAATGAGATGTCCTGGATGCCAAAAAGTTAAATAAAGGAGTATGACACCAATCAAGATGGTGTTGATGTGACTATAAAATAAAGTCAGGGTCATTGGACTGCAGCTACTACAGCCATAGTTCTAGGCTGTAGCTCTGTCTGTGGTAGTAGGAGCTCCTCCAGCTGTTAGAGGAAATCTCTAGCCATTCACCCCACCTATTTGCTGTTTCTGCCTCCCATTATGTCTCTGACTCATCTTTTCCCACTCGTTTATGCCACAGGTTTTACCAATTTCCTTGATTGTGGCTGTATATCATTTTTGCTTCTTATAACAGACTAAGGAAGGGAAACCAAAGCAACAAGGGTTTTTTTTCTCTCATTCTCGTTGGGAAGTAGACGTGGAGATTCTTATTCCTGTTAAAAAGCAGAGGATGCTCCATAACCAAACTGAAAAAGAGTAAACTTCATCAGGAACCTCTGAGCTGATGGATTTTCAGATCCTCTGCCTTTTTCTTTTTGATCTCAGACAGGACTATGGTCCTTGAAAAGAGGGAAAGTGAAGCATATGGCAGATCAGATGTTGGGATGATCAGATAAGCATGCATTCAGGTTTTTGCCATGAACTAAAAGTAGCTTTTCAAGTGTTATTTTTAGTGAGTTATTTCAAAGGACTTAACTGTTTCAAGTACTGTGCTTTTGTTTGCCTTGCTGTCTGCTGCACACAGTCTACAGTAGCCTTGTTTGAAATGCTTGATTTTCCAGATGACTCTGGAAGTGAATTCGCAACCTAAGTGATTGATCAGCTGATATTGCTCTGATATAATGCATTCATCAGGATTAAATTGAACTAATAATTTGAATAAGTGGATTGTAACATTTGTGAGAAAACAAAATATTTGAAATGCAATGTTCAAAATACCTAAGTTGTTAATGAAAAGGACAGATTTGAAATGTAGTTTTGAATATCTTATAGTCTAATTTTTCAAAGGTTTTCAAATTTAAAATTTTTCAATTTGTTTGTTCAATTTTTCAAAATGTCTACTTTTAAAATAAAAACAAGAGATTTGTAGATGTAGGCACATTACTTTTGAACAGAGTTCACAGTGGGAGAAAGGAATAGTCAGTATAAAATCTGTTTCAGATGGTTCATCTTTATATTATAGCCTTTTTAAAACATTTTGCTAATGCAGTAACTTCGAATGTATCATCATTTCAGAACTGGGAATTGATTAGCTTACATGCAAACATTGCATTAAGTAGTTTTAGAAAACATCATAACTTACATTATTTTTTTCTTGCCTTTTCTTGATCTAAAAGAGAGAGGATTTTTGGCTTTTGAAGACTTCAAGAGAGCTTTCAATTCCATTTCTCTAAGTTATCTGAAAAAATCATATTTGAAGCCACCAGGTAAGATTAACAAATTGATCCTTATTCATGGATATCAGTCTTTTTGTTGTTTCATTTAATTGAAATTATTAGATTCTATAATGCAGCTGGAGATAAAAGCTTCAGCACCATTACTGTTTCAGTGACTTTATTAATAAAGATTATTCACAAATTAATGTGTAAATAATGTAATGATTAATATAAATTTTATAAATAGTATTTTAAAAATAATAACTAAATAATAAATATTAACAGGTGCAGAAGGTAATTTATTGTACTGTTTATTAAGAAGCTTAAAACTGCTTGCTTTTACATTTTCCTCCTCTAATAAGGAAATCCCTGTTGAAGAGCTGTCTCAAAAAAATTTAGTTGAACAGGTGTGCATATTGCAAGGTAATAGTGGTGAGATTTCTTGCAAGGTGAGATTGGCTTATAAGTATGGATGTTGAACTTTATTTAGGGAAACAGAGCTAAGACTTTTGTCCTAAATTGATCTGTACACTTGGATTAAGAATGTATGAAAATAAAGCCATTAGAAATATTTTGGACACAGGTATTTGTCAGAAGTTTCATATATTTGTGACACAGAATCTATATTACATTAGATTGTTGTAACAGATGAAGTATAAGTATTTTTGTATTTGTAGACACGTTTCTTATTGTTCCCTCTTTTTTACCACAGAGATCAAAATTAAATTTTGAGACTGAAAATAATTTTAAAATATTTATTTTATGTTAATTAAAATAATGTACAATACTTAGATCTTAGGGTTTTTAAATGTGATAACTGATCACATATGAGTTCTAAAATCATCTGTGTATTAGCAATTAATAGAGCACACAGGGATCAGGTCCGTAGAGCAAGAAATTTATGATGGGGACCCAACATCTGTATTGAGGGGGTCACTTGGCTGAATTCTAGTCTGGTCAACTGACTGAATGATCCCTAGAAGGAGGAGTCCTTTGGGTACATGCCAGGAGCATATCCTTCAGTTTCATTTCATCTGGAATAAATACAGTTTGTATACTGTGAGCACTGTGATGCTCCCCATGGTACAGTCAGTGATAAGGACTGGGAAATTCTACTTTAAAAAGCATTCCAAGTCTAAAGTAAAACATAGGTAACTATTGAGACAAGAGGAGACATCTTAATTTCTATATTTCAGAGGTCTGATATTGCTAAATGAAAAGGGTTTTTTATATTAATTTATAAAATTTTCTTTTTGCTGGAAATTGTCTTCAAACCTTGTCAGCTACTGGTTCCTTTAATTTGGAATGCATTGTTGCGTGCATTACTTTCTTGCACTTTAAATTAAGCAAAATATTGCAGAATAAGCAAAGTCTGTGGCTAGTGCCACAAAGGCAGGAATGGAAGTGAAGTAGAATAAAAGTTAAAGGCGCATTCATAATACTTAACATGTCTACTTAACATACAGAGCAGGGAATTTTCTGCTATGGAGTGTAATTCTCAACATATTCTGAGATGTAAAATTGGAAACAAGTGTATTCAAGCTGTGCAGAACACAAGGAAGGAATAATACCAGTAGTTGATTTGCATGAGGAGTGAAGGGTCTCACCAGAGTAATTTAGCTTTCAGAGAAAGTAGACTTGATTTGTAGGTATGCAAAATGCTCATAATAAGGGTGTCCACACATGTTGAACTAATTTTAATAAACTTTACACTTGAGAATGGAATCCTTTTATTTATCATTCATATATATGCATTATTAATATGCAATATTAATATAAGAAAAATTCTTTAAATGTTCAATATAATATAGCATGAAAGAATAATGGCTTATTCTGGATTATTCTTCTAACCTACCTGTAAAGAGCTGTTATGTTCACAGTCTTTATATGGCTACAAAGGATCCCCACCTGATACTTAAAGCCAATATTTATCTTTACATTAAAATCTTAGGAATCTAATAGAATAATTATTTTTTGTACATATTTAATAATTGAAGAAAAGGATAAAAAAATACTATGCAGCAAAATGCCTCAATGCAGTTAATTATGTTATGTACCTCCTACTACCTATCCCTTTCTCTGTAGTTGCTCTCTATCATCCACTGTCCCTCTCAGTCCTCAAGCAGACAGCTTCAGCACCAGCATGGTAGAGTGAGTTTCCATTATACCAACTTCTTCACAAGGAGTATAATATTCATGCCTTCTTCTCTCTCTAGCATCTACTTCGGGTTATTTAAATATGTTTTCCCACCCAGTTTACATATTACTCTTTCTTCTGAGGTCTCTGAGCCCACGTTGCATCCTAATTTCCAATATATGGCAGATGTATATTTCAGATATTTATTCTTTGCTCTGTCACCTATAAAAATAATTTTGTCCAGTTGCTGTGTCTGCCTTTAACTGACCATAAGTGAGTTTTTAGTCTTGGTCTTCCAGTGTTAGCCTGTGCCCTGTATCTTAACATCCCATGCCTTTGCTACTCCTTTTGCCATGTCTTTACATCTGCTGTCATGCCAAGCCTGTATTTCTCTACATAAATGTATAATTTTACCTAGAAGAAATTCTTGTTACTACTGCCTGTGTAAATTTATGTTTATCCTATATAAAGTTAAGGAGAAAAAATTAGACATAGCCACCTGGTCCTTGAAAGAACTGTTGTAACAGATAAAGCAAGTAGAATCTCCAGGGCAAGTCAAGCAAATTCAGATGAAGCCTGAAAAACCTCAGTCCTTGCATACTCACTGCAGAAACTCACAGAGTTTCTGGCCTGTTACTTGTACTGGCTGTACTGAATTTGCTTTAATCTCTTGAGGAACATATCTAATCTCATCTCATACTGATAAAATAATATTTAATGTAGATGTTCTTTCTCCTGAGGGGTTGTTTTCATACAATTGTCAGTAATATACTGCACAGAGCTGTTTTTGAAATTTGGAAAATGTGGGCAGGTTTTCAGTTTATATTTGATTGTATTAACTGATTGTAATCTTGCCTGAACAGTAGAGTAATATTTGTTTCTGATCTAATATTGCAATCATATTCAACAAAATGATCAGGGGTTTATTATGCACCTGTGAGCACCTGATTAAAATGCCATTGTACCATAAAAACTCAATGTTCTTGACACAGGAGTTGCAGAAGTGGCTGCTAAGGTGAATTTGTATGGTCTTTCATGGTGGGGTTCTCTGTGATAGGAAGCACCCAGAAGAATTGCTTTATGCTAGTGCTGCTGGTCTTCATGTAGCTACATGTATATGTAGTGTGTCAAGTCCTTTGCAACAATTATTTGTGATAAATGGCCGTCTTTAAGTGAACATCTTGTCTTTTAAAGTGACATTCAAATTCTTAAAAAACTAACTACTGTTTTCCTTTTTTGATATGAATATGAATGTCATATATAAATTATACAATATTATTAATTACAGATGCTGAAAACATATTTGTCCTAGCTGTAACATTTGCTCAGAAAAATTATTTATATGCTGAAGTCTCATGATAATGGGAATAGTAACAGAAGTAAGCTGAAAACCAACCACATGTGAATGTGGATGAACCTATATATGAAGAAGAATGTCTTACAAACCAAAAGTGGTCAGAAAATTCCTATACAGCTTTTAAAGATAGCAAGCATAACTCAGATCTTAAAGGAGAAAAGAAGGCATTCATGATTGGCTTTTTATACTGTGCCTTTAGATTGATAGTATCTCACAGTAGAGGTATGTTAGTACTTTTGTATGTATTGGTACTTTCCATACAGAAAAATGACCTAATTGTCTCATATTTCTTTCGTGTAATTATCTAGTAATGAGAAAATAACCTGTTTTTCAGAGCCACCCCATGGAAGAAACCTTATGCTCTTTTATGCAAGTTTGATTTATAGACATGTACTGCAGAGCACAGTGAATATGAGACATTCATCTTCCTATGGCTAGTTGCTATGGAAACATAGTACACAGTACAATGTCATTCCAGCTCTGGTGATGTCTGCAGTAGTTTATCCCTTTGTTGTTCTTGTTTCTTAAGCAACTGTCTTGCAGCCTTTCCTATTATCACACTTCATCACCTATACAAGTCTTTTTTCTTATCTCTCGAGGACCATATCTAGTAGAAAATATCCATATTTTCTCTACCTGTGCAAGTCAGTCCATTTTTTTTCTTCAATCATGGGTTAAAAGCTTGTCCCATTCCCAAAAATAATATACTATTGCCCTAACATTGGTAAAAGAAGATGCAAACCAGACTGCACATCAGAATGTAAGGGACCTGTCTTAGCATTTTCATTTACCATTTCTTGTCAGGGACTAGAGTTTAGAATTATTTTCTCTAACCACTCTCCCACCCAAGAAAGACAGAAAGAAAAAATAATCAGACTTCTCTACCTGTTCTTAGCTGGTATTTGTGAAGTGGACAAAAATCCAACAGCTATCTTAAAATACCCACTCTGTTTCACCCTTGTGAGGGAGGAATTGGCGAAGTAAAAGGATATCCTCATAATTTACCTAAAAAAGTACTAGGAGTGTTATGGGGAGCAAGAGTCAAATTGAATGTTTAGTGTGTTGGGAGGCTGTACCCTAACACAAGTTCTTTTTCAAGGCAGTATCTGTTTCATAATTCATTGCACAAGGAATCAACACATTAATTAAGAGTGTTTATGTCCCAGGTTCTGCGTAAGTGGGGTGATACTTTGCAAGAAAACATTGAGTTAACACCTAAAGATATATCTGTCTTTTGGGTAGTAGTAGTACTAATGAGCTTTGTTTTGCTTTTCTTATCTCTAACTCTGTTGCCAATTCTGTCATCCAGTTACTTAACAACATACTTTGCTATTTGTGGTGGGTTGACCCCAGCCAGTGACTCACTGATTGCCCCCACAGTGGGGCGGGGGAGAGAATCAGAAGAGCGAGAGGAAGAAAACTCATAGATTGTGATGATGACACTTTAATGAGTGAAGCAAAGCTGCTCATGCAAGCAAAGCAGAATATAGAATTTATTCACTACTTCTCATCAGTAGACAGATGTTTAGCTGCTTCCTGGAGAGCAGCACAGCTAATTGTTACTTGGGAAGATAAACTCCATAACCACAAATTTCCCTTCCTTCCTTGTCTGTTTCCCAAACTTTAATTGCTGAGCGTCATGTCAAAGAGTCATAGAATGGTTTGGGATGGAAGGGACCTTTAAGCATTGTCTAGTCCAACTCCCCAGACATGGGCAGGGACACCTTCCACCAGATCAGGCTGATCAGAGCCTTGAGCATTTCCAGGTGTGGGGCATCCACAACTTCTCTGAGCAACCTATTCCAGTGTCTCACAACACTCACTGTAAAAGTTCTTCCTTGCAATCTAAATCTACCCTCTTAACAGTTAAAAGTATTACCCCTATCCTCTCACTGCTACTAAATCTGACACCAAAACATCATAACAAAAATTTTAAATTAGAATTTTTAGCAGTTAGAAACCCAAGTTTCTTATCCCAATCCTACAGAAAATTAATTTAAAAATCTGAACTTTTTGCTTATCATTTTTTCTGAATAAAATTTGCATATGTATTGCATACGTATATTTTGCATATGTATATACAGGTATGTATTTTTTCAGATTTGAAAGCCAAACCTTGCATGCGAATGCTATACAATGTGCCACACACACATTTATTCCTTCTAAATAGTTCAACGTACATTTTTTCTAATTTGAGCAAAATTACTGCATGAAATAAATGTTGCAATATTTTAAGTTATTAATTTAAATTAAGTTCATATTTAAATTTAAAGTTTGTACTTTTTCTATTTTTGAGGGTATGACCGAACAAGTTTTTAAAATTTTGTTAGCAAAGTTAAATAAGTCACTGGTTCCTACCTCCTAGTTATCATTCCTGCCTTTCATACTCATTTTCTTTCATTGGTGCTTGAGTAAATTTTTTTAACAGAGACCATTCTTATTTAACGTGAATCCTTTTTATTTTGCATTGCTGCAAGTAGGGATATGGACGTGGTCAGTTGCCCTAAAACATTAATGGTAATACAACTTATTAAAATATGTCAGTGCCATAGGAAGTGCTTAGCTGGTCATATCCTCAGGACTCTTCTTTTAAGCTATTTTCTTTCAGATTTGATAAAACTGTGACATATAATAAAACTGTTAGAACATGGCAGCTATAAAATAGACATCAGAGGGGTTTTTTTATTATGATTAACATCTGTGGTAATAGCACTGCACCTGCCAACATGCCTCAAATGTGAATTAGTTCTTTTAGCAATAGCTTATATTTATTCAGTTTGGTGATGTCTTTACAGGGACTACCCACACAGATGTTGATGATTTTTTAATTACATTGGATGATAGAAACTGGAAAAAAGACTGACCCAACCAAACTCATTTCAAATAAACTATTAAACAGCCATTGGATTACAACAATTCATGCTCATTTTAATCCAAAGCTGAACCTTTACCTTGAACGGAAAATTATTACTTAAGCTCTTTCAGAGCATACATTTTCTTAAAAGCAGGTTTTTCTCCAGAATTAAGAACAAAAGATTTATTTTCAATATAAACTACATTTCTATTTGAAGTGCAATTTATGCTGATAGACTGAAAACCTGATCCATCACCTCTCTAGGAGGCTTGTTGCAGGGTTTGGGCACTCTCTTGGTAAAGAATGCCCTATCTAAAGTCCCCTGATGGAGCTTTGAACCATTCAACTGTCCTGTCACCGCATCACCAGGAGAAGGGGTCAGCACCTCCCTCTACATTCCCCATCCTCCGAGAGCAGCGAGGTCATCCCTCAGCCTCCTTTTCTGCAAACCAGACAAGCCCAAAGTCCTTAGCTGCTCCTTACAGGACATTCCTTCCAGCTTTTTTATCCTCCTCTGCACACATTCGAGCATCTTCACATCATTCTCAATTGTGAGGTCCAGAATGGCACACAGGATTCAAGGTGAGGCCACACCACTGCTGAATACAGTGGGATAACCATCTCTGCTGAGCACCTGCTTGTGCTGGGTCTGATGCACCCAGGATGGAGTTCACCCTAGTGGCTGCCTGGGCACAGGGCTGACTCTCACTGAGCTGCTGCCAGCCAGCACCCCCAGATCCCTCTCTGCAGGGCTGATCTACAGTCACTCTTCTCCCAGTCTGTACTAGCACCTGGCCCTACTCTGTCCTCATGCAGAATTCGGCATTTTGACCTGTTAAATTTCCTCCCATCATTGTCCAAAGTGCCAATTTATCTAGATCCTTCTGCCATTGTCTTCTGTTCCTCAAGAGAGTCAACAGCAGCTCCCAGTTTGGTATCATCAGTAAACCTACTGGCCCTAGAATTGAACCTGAAGCACACCACTGGTGACCAGGCATGAGCCAGATGCAGCTCCATCCACTACAACCCTTCAACATTTCAGCCACCGCTTCACCTAGTACACAATGAAACTACTCATTCTAAATTGTCAATTCTACTGTTGGACAACTTGTCTGTGAGGGACAGTATAAAAAGCCTTATTAAAATCCAGAAAAACTACATCCACTGCCTCTACTTCCTCCCTTCATCCACTAGGTGTATGACCATATCATAGAGGGGTATCAAATTGTTTAGACAAAACTTTCTCCTCATGAATTTGCACTGACTGCCTGACGATTGTGGTACTCTATAAATATATTTCAATATCCCCCAGTATGATGATCTCAATTTTTCCAAGAACTGAGGTTGGACTAAGTGCGGTTTCCTGCATCTTTCCTCACAGCCTTTTTATAGATAGGAATAACATTGACTAGCATTCAGTCAGCAGGGACTTCTCAGACTCCTAAGATCCTTGGCAGATGACAGAGTGGGATCCTGCCATAACACCTGCCAGTTCCTTTAGAACTCTGGGATGAATCCCATCAGGCCACCTGTACCTGTGAACATTCAGCCAATACAGCTGATCCCTTACAATTTCGTGTCTACAAATGGAAAGTCACTGTTTCCACACTTGTGGCTGTCAGAGTGAAGGGGCCTGAGCAGCCCAAGGTCCACCAGCGTTGTTAAAGACTGAGGCAAAAACCTGCAGAGAATACAGTAGAATAATATAGTACAAATAATATGAATAATATAAATACCAATAACTCGTTTGCAGTAGCAAAGAAGTGTTTGCAAAGTCCAGGGTCCCTTTATAGTAGGAAAAAAACATGACAAAAATAAAAATGAGCCAGTCTATGGCATAATAAAAGAACAGTCTTATGTCATGTAGTTAACTAGGTTTTTTTGGATTTAGATTTTTTTTCTCTTCTCTTGCAGTCTCTGCTGCATTTTGAGAAAATGAATCAGTATTAGAAATATAACACAATTAAAAAGGGGATATTGTAATACTACATCCTAACAAAACTTAGGCTAACAAGTAATTTGAACAATACCTGGTGACAGCTCTTGTTCTTAACATAATGACTTAAGTTATTATTTAATTTAATAAATTCAAGCGGCAACATTTACTCTTTACAAAACAGCTGCACAGTGTCCCTTCATCTTTAGTATTTTGTTTATAGTAAGCATAAGATGTTATTAATAGCATTTAAATTATATATGTCCTCTTAGAAATCCTTATATTCCTGAACAAAGTTTATTAAAACATTCCCATTTCGACTTCACAAGTATTTCTGTAGGATTTTTAACTGTCTTCTTATGAGGCTTTTAGAATAATGGGTATCCACTTGCTCATATCTGTGGAGCTTACAGGCTGGTTTCAGTGAGAACTGAGATCAAAGAAATAATTTTACTTCTGCAAGTTTTATAAAAATAAGTGAGCAAAGAAGAGAAGGAAGTGCCCCAGAGGAGGAAAGGGATGTTATATGAGTTACTGAGTCTTAACAAGCACCACAGAGTCTTCATGGAAGCAAGACCCCATGAAGACCCAGTTGTGGAAAAGGTTTAGTCAAAGACTTGACCAGACTCTATACTTTGTCAGTCATAACATACAAATATACATGGAATCAGGAATTGTTGGTTCAAATATTCCCAGAATTGTTTGCAATGATCTATAACTTTATACTCTTTTTTTTGCAATATTTCCCTCAGAAATTTGAAAAGCATAATGCCTTAAATCCTGAAAGTTTAACACAATATCTGAATTTTGAAATGTATCCACTGATATTTTCCTCCAAATCTCTTATAGCTTTTGCAAACTCTCTTGAAATAAAGTTATTGTCAAGAGAAGATTCCTTTTTAATAATGTATTTCTAGAAAAAATAAGATTACATTTGCATTTGAGTACATACTGCATTTTGTTTTTTGGTACATTGATGATACTATAGAAGAGAAGCCTTCAGTACGTGACAATGCATCATGACAAGAGGCAGTGTGTACACATTGTGTCAGGGAAAATTCTGGCTGAACATGAGAAAAAAAATCTTCATTGCTGAGAATAGACCCACTCTAGATTTCCTCCTCTCAGATGGGGCCAGAAATTGGGTCAGATTTCTTCAATGTTTATTTATTAGTTTTTCAGATTTTTTCAGTGTTTATACACTGCACTCATTGTAGGAAAGGTAGTTGCTTCACACTAAATTCTCTATTCCTTTGCAAAAAAAGATCTTTCAGGGCAATTTCTCACCCTACTGGTCTTTGGTTTCTAATGTCTCAGAATTTTTTAGTTCTTCATCCCATCCCCTCCCTATGAATTCACAACTATTTTTTACAATATTTAATTCTTTGGCCATTTTGGCTATTAACTAGAAATGGGAAAAAACTTGTTAGAGAGTAAGGTGCTCCATAATTATTCTTTATTTGGAACATCTGGTGATGCCCACTGTGATAGGCAGGTAATGGGGGAAGAAGTTACTCATCAGATATCCTGTTATTGCTATGATGCTGTTGAAAAACATTGTTTTTCCCTAGATTTTCAAAATTTCATTTCAGTCAGGAGTTGTCCCTGTTCAGGTTCTGTATCCTAGAATTAATTGAACAACAGCTGAAACTGTGTCTCTGTATAGACCCTTCCAAACTGATTATTTTTATTTGTTTATTTTGAGACCCTGCCAATTCTGTTGAAGGTTTAAGTTGCCAATTCTATCATCACATGACATGGCATGGGAATAATCTGATGTGGGCTCATTACTTAAATTTGGACCCAGATAGATATTAACAAGACAAAATGAAGCTTTTGTAAAAATCTGATGTACTATCAATGCTCTGGGTCCTCTGTCAGGACTAGCAGGCAGGACATAATCTTTCTATCTTCATATGAGATATGCCTTGTATATGCTGTATGAATATTGCAGATGTATTCCTGCAATATATACCTGTGTTTAACAAACTTTAAATGTTGACAAATTAATTCAATAATTTGTATCTGTTTTTTGTCTCTATCAAGATGTTTTCCTCTAAGATAATAATCGAGCACCAATAGGCTTACAGCTTTAAGGCACATTGCTGATACCCAGACTGTTGGTTACCTTAAAAGCAGAGATTTCCCTCTTTTTTTCCTTCTCCAGTTCCAACTGGCTGCTAACAATCCGGAATTCACCAAGACTTCCTTGATAAGTAGGGCTATGGGTTTTATCCATTGTGGAGTCTCTTGTACCAGTTCAACTGTTTTCTTTATAGAATTTGATTATAAGAATTACAGAATAATTGGTTTGGAAAATTTAAACCAATTTCAAGAAAACCAAAGTTTTACTTGTCATGTTTCAATCACTTACTTGATTGACTGTTGAAAGCCTCTTGTCAGAACTATTAGAAGGCATTAGAGTATGTGTACACTGTTGAAGCAGTAAAGAACAACCCTGGGATTGCTCAGACACATGCAGAGGTTGTATTTCTGCACTCAAAAATGCATATGGAGACAAATTCAGATCTTACTATCAAGAAAACCCAACACTTCATATTGCCAAATGGCTGCAGAAACAGGTAAAGAGATAATTTCAAGTTCTTCATGATTTGAAGTCTTATTCTCCAAGCTATGTATGAGTCTTGCTGAAAGCAAGCCAATTCCCATATTCAGAATGCAGTTTTGCTGTTGAGAAAGCGATCAATGATCTCTGTAATTTTACTAGTAAGTACATTCACCAAAGCAAAATAATGATTTTTTTGAAACTACCTTGTATTAAGGAGCTTTGTTTTTTATCTTTAGCATATTCTTAGTCAGTCTGTCTACTGTGTTATACGTGTCTTTTTCCCCTGATTATAAACTCCTAATACTGTTAATCTCATTTGAAATCAAATAATTCTAGGAAATGAGCAAATTAACAGCCCTTGTTTTCTTGATAGATAGCTTTGATTTGTCTTGTCTACTGCAACTAACTGTGTGTCTTGCTTAATCTAATAAATTCTAAAATGTTTGTCTTAACATCTAAATCACAAACTTGGCAGCAAATCTCTTCTTCCTTCTATTGTTTTTTATCTGGTGGGTTTTTCTCCCCTGAGTAACATTAATATGGTATATGCACTACAATGCCAAATGCAATATTCATTCTTTACCTAAGTTAAGGAATGTAAATACATAGTGGCATTGTCTTCTGCTTATCCATAAATATAAATAATACACTATGACTAGAATGTTTTAGCATGAGTGTTATTCCCATTTAAGGACCTAATTGATTTTTAAAACATTAATATTAATTTTACAGTGAAAAATAGTAATTCTGAAAACACAGTACCATTATAGTGTAATTTTAAAGGGCGTGTTATATTATACTGGAAAGAAAGAACATCTACTTTTTGTTCTTTTCCTCCTGGCTTCTTATGTTGGAAGGTTATTGCAGTCTTCAGACAAACATTTTCATGCTCACAAACTGTGCTTCATAAACACTTCAAATGGAGTAATATCTGGAGTCATCTAGTAGAATGGTCAGGAGTCAAAGATGAATTTCAATAACAAGAACTTAATTAACTAATATCTTCTCTGGCTCTCACCTTAGTGTTCTTTTGTCATTTTAACTTTGTAAATGTGTGCTATGCTTGTTTTCATGGATGTCTATAGCACAGTCATACTGTTTTACAAACTCATTCCTCTGTTCTAAAATCCTGACTGTTTGGGACTGCAGGATTTTCACCATCAGCTCTCTCTCATAGTGAATTTCCTTCTCCTTTTGCTTATGTCCGTCACTTAGAAGAGAGTAAACAATAGTCATACCTCACATATATGCCTACAGATAACTCAGGAGCCTATGAATTTTAGTAGCTTCTGAAGTCAAATGACTAATATTATCAATACTCAAAGATCATTGATTTCCCCTGAGCAGTGTCTGTAGTTAGACTAATGGATTTGGAAAGTGATGTTCTTACATGTTAACAGTCCTTCATAGTAATGGCTTATAATAGTGGACATTTTTGTATTTTATCTTGCTTTATACTTGCACTTTTAGGGGTGGAATACCTACACAGAAGATGAAAATAACTTCTTCTTATTCTTTTGTTAATTTAACTTTTGGTAACAACAAATCCTAATTAAAGTCCAGAACTCAATAATTAATGTCAAGGAATATGGTGACAATGCTATAAAACTTTATCAAAAGTTTTTTTTGAAACTTGATTAGCATTTTTTCACTGGCATGAATTGAAATGATGTTATCTTGCTGAACTGAATGCATAATGAAACCTACAGAGGCACTTACATGCATTTATTGCTTATTTAGTGCATATGTTATTTCATTTTCAGGTCTCCATGAACTTTCAATGTAACAAGATGTCATATTACAGCCTCCTAGTCTCATGTGATCTCCTTCATAGTCTTGTGACTCGATAACTGTCATGGTTTAATTCCAGCTGGAAACTAAGTATCCCACAGCTGCTTGGTCACTCCACCCCCAGTGGGGTGGTGAATCAGGTTGAGATAAGAACAGTTTGATTATAGAAACAAAGTAAAATAATTACAATAATAATAAAAAGGAGAAAGAGAGGAATAACACCAGGGAGGATTAAGTGATGTTCAATACCATGGCTCATCACCCACCGAGTGACACTAAGCCTGCTCCCCAGCAGCGATTGGCCCCTCCCAGCCAATTCCACCAGTTTCTATCTTGGGCATGATGCTCTATGGTATGGAATATCCCTTTGGCTAGTTCAGGTCCCCTGTCCTGGGCATGCTCTTTCCCGGCTTCTTGAGCACCTGCTCACTGTCAGAGCACAGGAAACTAAAAAATCCTTGACTTAGGACAAGTACTGCACAGTAACAACTAAAACATCAGTGTGTTATCAACATGATTCTCGTACTGAACCCCAAACACAGCACTGTATCAGCTATACTGGGAAAAAAGATACCTCTGCCAAAACCAGGCCAATAGCATAAGGTCTTTTAGATGTTACAGGAAATATTAGCTACAACTGCAGCTTTAAAAGGGAATCATGAAGCATTCTTGATAGTTTTTAAGTTCATTTAGATTAAGTGGATTTAAACTTCTGAAAATTCAGGAAAATCCAGCATGATGGTGGATGTCCAGCCATATCCAGCTGTGATTTACCTTTGGTGACCAGAGAGGTATGAGACCTTTGATTTGGTTGGCTTGTTTGCTGAGGCTGGTGCTGCCAAACTGTCTTTCCATGTGAATGGTATCATGTATTAGAGAAAGTCTTAGGAGAAATTGTGGTATCGATGGAATTTCTGGTTTCTAGTACCTTCCTCCTCACCCCTTTTAATGTTTCTTAGTCCCGGGAAGACATGCATAAAGTGGAACAAGAGTTTTTGAATAAATAGAAAATCTTGGTTGAGAAGTTCCATGCAAAAGAATAAAGCTTTCTTCTTTGTATCAAAAGAGCAATTCAAGACTGACATATCACATAACTGCAATTTATTAAAGATCTTGTGCATTGCCTGCGGATGGTGCCATTTGGCATACTTTCACAGAGGGGTACAGAATACGTTTGTCAGTGCTTGAATATAGTATTGATTTAAGAGGTCAATCTTTATTGTATAATTCAGTGCCAAGTTAAAGGTAAAGTTAATACCCCTGTGAAGGGACCGTGTATGTGCTGACACATAGAAGAAAGACTAAAGAGCAGGTAGCTGGAGCAAATTGCAGCATGCTGCCTACTCTGGAGTAGGGAGGCATCTCGGCTTTTCATTCTATATGGTGATTTTTGATCAATACTAACTTTATTTTTTTTCACTGTATACAATTTTGGTTTTCTAGGGGAGTAATTCTAATGCATTCACTTTTTGCCTCTCCTATCTTAATTATTTTTAACACATTGTCCAATTTCAACCGAACTAGAGACAAATAGAAGCTGAACCATCCTAAGTTTTTGTAATTCAGCAGCATGTATTATTTTCCAGCTGAAGAAGAAATTCAGTCTGAGAAATAGAAGCAAATTATCTATTAATCCTGTATTTACTTATTTCTTGCATATATATAATTTTTAAACATAACTAAAGCTTTAGTCAATTATGGTATATAGTGTTTCTTACTCAGCCAAACAAGAAGGAAAAAGAGAAGGGTGAGAAGCATGAAGAGAACCAGAAATATTGTAAAGCGAGAAGTCACTGAGGTATCAGGTTATTGTGGTAGGCAGATGAAGCAAGTCTTAGGAAGGCTAGATTCATTATTTATCCACTCATTAAACAACTTGTTTCTGCTCCTCTAAGTATTTTTCTCCTAGAAGAGAAAATTGGATTGATGCTGACAGCATCTTTTATTGGCAAGGCTAATATCTTAGGACCTTATTAACCCTTTTCTAGCCTGCTATAATCCTGAATGGCTTTTTGAAAAGAATTTATTAAAATATTCCATGACACTGAAAGAATGTCAGAGAACAAAAATGAATAGAGTTACAGGAGACTGAAGGATGGTAGGTAGTTGAATTTCTTTCCTATTCTGTAATGGTTTATGGCCAAGATTTTTCAGTTTTTAGTATTAATATGAATGCTTGAAAGTAGACACCTATGATGTCTCTCTAGGAAGTCTTAACAGTTTTCCAGAGAAAGCTTACTGAAGTTTGCTATTCCATGTATCTTGAAAGATAATACGGTACCAAAATCTTCTGCTTCCTAATGGATGAAGCAATTGGTTCATCCAAAACATCCTGTGTTTTAACTCCAACATTTGCTCCTGTGTCTTAACTACAACTAGATTTACACTACTCTCTACCTCCATGACCCTGTCCTATTTATGAAACAAGGTCCATCTTGGGTACTAGCTCACGGTGTCCTCTACCCTTCCTGCAGGTCTGTTTTTGAAGGTTTTTCTCTTTTTTTGGTATTCTTGACTTTGCACTTGTGTCCAAGTTAACAGATACATTTCTTCATGCAGAATATTTTGTGCATTATCTTTCTTTTAAATGAAATAGAGATGAAAATCAAAGAAATACCATCAACACTGTGCACTAAACTATACTGACTGTTTAGGAATTATTTTAAAAATTCTATGGGTGTTCATAGGCAAGTTACTCTGAACAAGGTGTGAAAAAATGTGGAAATAACAGCAGGATGGAATGGGATAAAATACTGGAAAAGAATGACACAAACAGGAAATAGAATGTGTTCAAAGATAAATGAATATATATCCTAATGTTATGCATGTTGCTTAGCAACAGGCAGTAAAAGTGTGGATGAACGAGTGAGTACAAAAAGTAATTAAAGGAAAAAGGCATGTGCATGGCATGGTATGGATAATAACCAGAAATACAAAAAAAGATGAGAAAAGCAGAGATGGAGAAAAAAAACAGGTTTAAAGAATGCTGAGAGAAATATTGAAACTTTTTTTTATTCTTTGTATACAGATTTTTTCTCTGTAACATTAGCTAGAAAAAGAAATAGGCAGCAACTTCTCCTGTAATAATGCCTCACTATAATATAGCTTACTCTAAGGAAAAATAAATTTGAAAATGTGAATTGGCTATAAAAAAATGTAAAACACTCCCACAAAATAATAAATGGAAAATACAATAAAAGTTTATTTGGCAATGTAGAATTATCACAGACTCTTAATTACTTCAGTTACTTATGAAATGAGCATTTGAAATAATGCCATTCTTCTTTAGCAAGAATCCAATTTGCCTGTCTCTGAATCGCTTCTCCAAAGAATGTGTCCATGTTTTTTCTCCTAAAGCCTTATTTTCTAATGCTTAGACAAAATATCTTATAGTACAGTTGTTCACTTTACAGTCTTCAAAAATAGTTAAGAATTTTTCTAAAAAGTCTATCTAATATGAGCCTTTTTTCTTCTCTGTAAGCATTAATGGAAGCCAGAGTATTTTTTAATCAAAGGTAGAATAAGATATAGTTCTGGAGAGCCTGATCAGTGGAAACTCCCTAAAAAATACCAGATTAGTATATAGTACTTCTTATCTGCACACCACAAATTTCTTTGTATAAGAGAGTGTCTTTCATTCATTTCATATAATTAAAATGTGGTGATCTCATGGTAAAATATCTGTCATCTTTTAAGTGTTCTTTAGATGAAGAAAATATTTTCTTTTCTTTTGTTTTTTTTTCTCTTTTTGCTCTTGTTTGCAGTTTTTGGAAGGTGTAGTAATGTTATGCTATGAATATTGAAAGAGTTTCTCTGTATTTAAGGATCATAAAAGGTCTTTGAGTTGGGAGCTAGCTTTCAGCTTTCCTGGATATAGTCAGAGAATGACCAAATATCAGCACTGACATAGATGAGACAGGGTTGTAAATAATATTTTCTATAGAAAACTTGATGCCATTGGAAAACCTGAAGGTTTTCAGATATAACAGAGGTCAGAGAGCCAAGACTTTCTTTATCAGTCCTGTGTATAAATTCAATCGTTATCTGAATTTGTGCCAGAATTCATCAGTTGTAAATGGGTATCTCATTGTTTAGACTGCATTACCAGATTTTAGCCATCTCACGCTCATGTTGTTGCCTAGAGAAAATAGCAAGCAGAAATGTGTTCTACCATAATGATTATGTAGTTTGGATTTGATTTCTGATCTTGACTCTTCAATCTTTCTTAAATCTTGTACAAATATATATTCCAACTGTAGGCCTGTATGTAGATAAATCAGTAATGTGCTCTTGACTGAGATCCATTGATTTTAACAGCTGCACTAGTATTTCAGCATATGCTGAATCAAGAATCAATTGGTTGACAAATACTGTTCTGAACTGGGCATTGAGAAACACAGACAAGACTCCATTTTCACAGGTACACAATAAAATTCCCAGACCTTTGGCTTAGGTTTAAGGTAAAAATTCTGTGAAGTATTAGTTCTTATAGAGTTGATAAGAGGAATTTAGACTTAAAGCACCTCCAAATCCTCACATTCTCTTTCATTTTACTTCCTTGGTAATATATCTTTTTAATAGTAAAAATCTTACAAAAAGTAACAAACTTCCTGTTGTAGAAACAGTAGTTCTAACCTGAGAAGAGATTCCTTAAAAATATGTTTGTTAAAGCAGACATAGCCATGTGCTTTGCTTGGAGGGAATAATCAATCTTGTGAAAATTGCAGCTTATAAAAGTCCTTACCAAAGACAGAATAAATAGAACTGTGATGCTTCTGTGTCCATTCCTGCGCCCATGTGATGGCTAATTTTTCTGTTGTTGAATAGGAAAGTAGCCAGTGAAATGTTGGGTTTTGAATGGGAATCCGATTTTTTTAATACTCCCAGAGGGTGATTTCAGTATATTATCTTAAAGGACTCTACCGTGTACGTAATGTACCAGATTGGAAGGGACCTCAAGAACCATCTGGTCTCCAACCTTTATTGGCAAAAGCATAGTCTATGTAACATATTCCAACACCCTGTCTGAGTCTTTTAAGTGTCCATCATTGGGGAATCCACCACTTCCTTGGGAAGATTATTCCAAGGGCTGATTTTTCTTATTGTGCAAAAATTTTTTTTTGACCGATTGGAATCTCCTTAGGAGTAACTTGTACCCATTAGCCCTCATCTTTTCTATGTAATTCCTTGCAAAAGGGAGCCTCCATCTTGTTTGCAGCCATCCTTTGTATACTGGAACATGATAATAAGATGTTTTCTAAGCCTTCTTTTCTCGAGGCGGAGCAAACCTGGTTATGTCAGCCTTTTCTCATGTGTCCAGCAGTTCCAGTAGCAGAAGGCAACTAATTAGTTCATTTTGCTTTTAGAAACACTTGTCATTGGTCAGATTAATGTATTAATCTCTGTGATAACCCTCAGACAGCCTTCATGGGTGTGTGTAATGGTGCACACAACTACCAAGCACATCCATAGACATGTGTCACCATTCTCAGAGAACATCTTCAGGATGCTCCTCAGGCCCTTGTAGCAGGCTCACAGGATGATGTAGACATATAGCCAAGACCTTTCCTAGCAGCAGCACTGTAAATGATGCTAGTAGGACAGTCCAGTGAGATGCAAATATGTAATTTCTAGATCTGGGTCACAACCAACCATCTGCTTTAAATTCAAGGTCACATACCAATGATGAAGCATAAGTGCCCTTGAGGGTTTGGTAGCTTGGACAAAAGGAATGACATTTAATTACAGTTTTAATAATGCTGTTTGGTTAACAGGTTTCTGAAGTGTCTGGTATTCATCTTTGGCTCAAAACTGAGCTTTCTGGACCATTATAAAGTACCATTAGTATTTTTTATAAGTTACAGGAAAGACCATGTTTTTTACAGCTACCATTTAGCATCAATATGAACTATGACAGTGTATCCAGGTTCTTTACATTGTTATATTCTCAAGTGGAATTTTACCAGAACTGAGGGAAATGAGAAGGAAAATAAATATGGGGTTTAATTCTCATTTGACAGATCGAAAACTGAGTCACAGAAATGAGTCATACAGAAGATAACACATAAAATCTGTAGGTGAAACATAAACTGAACACGGAGTTTATGAGTGTTGACAGATATAGGGACCCCAAAGTCATTCTTTTTTCCTTGGATAGGTCTTTTTTCCCCCTGTTTAACCAACCATTACAACATCTATTTGCAAAGACATTCAGTATCATTGTTCGATTACTCAGTGTGCATGGGTCTATGTCCTCTAGCAAAAGGAAACAAATTCAGGGCTACTGCATGGTTCCTGCCATCTTTTTGAAATAATTACAGAGGGGTTTGTATTTTGCCTCAGGTTCTGTGTGTGCCTCACCTTCATTAACTTTTCTCAGAAAGCAAACTGCAAACTGAAATTACTGTGCCATAGCTGCTAGAATTAGGTGGTTTGCAGTTTTGTCATTGGAGACCTGGTACTAACCTACAGTTAGTCTTGCTACACAGTTAGATAAAGGTGGGCACCAAAAAAACCTAAAAACACTGAAGACCAGCAGAAAAGGAGCTAATTACCCATTTTTTTATGCTAACATTGAAGAAATAGAGTTAAGCCAGCTGCCTTTTTCTTCCGTCTTCTTCTCTCTACAGCAATTAGTAATAAAACACAGTTCGCTCCAGAGAGTCCTCAGTCTTAAAACTTGTGTTGGCAGGGTTATAGGTGATATGGTAATTATTTAAAGATGGATCAATTATGGACACTGAACCTGTAGGCAACATGTTACTCTGACTCACATTTCAGAATTTTCCCGATTTTCATTATTACAATTGGTCATATGCCCATGATATGAATAGATTCCAGAGTTTTTTAACAAGAAGTAAAACTGTGATAACTTGATCTTTAAGCTCTGGAGGTCAAAAATGTAACCTTTTAGTAGAGCTCATTAAAATGAACATGATAGATACGTGCAACCATATAAGAAGTTCAGAAGACTCTGTCAGTAAAAAGGCTTTCTTTAACTAGAATCCCCTACCTGCCCTATGTGTGTATCTTTTCATGAGTACATGACAATACTAATTATCTTACCCACATCTTCTCTTTCATAAAGATACATAATCAGGAGCAGGAGTTCTGCAAGATACAAGAAAAATATGGAGCCCGAAGCAGTTTCTTTTACATGTACTGGGTATGGCTGAGGATCTTAAGTTTAATATGTGAAATTTCTTGTCCATATAAACCCCTTTAATATTGTATTTATGGTTTTTTCTTTTTTTCTTTTTTCCTGTAAAACAAGTACTGTGAATGTTGAGGTTTCCCAGAAGCATTACAATTGAATTCTTATGTGGTTAAAACTTTTTTAAGTGGTTTAAACTGCAGAACTTTTATGGACTCTGCTGATTCTGGTAACAGCTTAAAATTCTGTGCTCTTGTTTTGAAAATTAGAAATATAATGTTATTAAAGGTCAGAAGAAGGTTTTTAAAAACCATGTTCCTAATATGCTTTCCTTAGACACTAGTAATATATAAAAGCTTACTGGATAATAGTTTAAATTGAGTAATATTTTCTCATCAGGAATCACAAAATTATTAGGATTGGAAGGGACCTCTGGAGATCTAATCCAACCAAAACACTGACACCTAGAGCAGGAATTCATCCAAGTGGGCTCTGAATGTCTCCAGAGAGGAAGATTCCATGGCCTCCTTGGCAGCTGTTCCAGTGCTCTGCCACCCTCAACTGAAGTAAGTTTTTCCTTCTCTTGAGGTGGAACTTGTTGTGTTTTAGTTTGTTGCCATTGTTGCTCATCCTGTCACTAGGCACGTGGCACCAACCTCTTGGCACCTGCCTTTGAGATATTTACATACATTAATGAGATTCCCTCTCTGTCGTCTCCAGGCTAAGCAGTCCCAGCTCCTTCTGTCTCTCCTCATAAGAGAGATGCTCCAGACCCCTCATCAACTTTTTGGCCCCTGCTGGACCTTCTCCAGTAGCTCATTGTCTTTGCTGTACTGAGGAGCCAGAACTGCACATGGCATGCTGGATGTGGACTCACCATGGCTGACTATAGAGGGGGAGGATCAGCTCCCTTCACCTGCTGGCCACACTTCTCAATGCATTCCAGGATATCATTGGCCCTTCTGGCTGCAAGGGCAATGCTGGCTCATGGTCAACTTGTGTCATACAAATCAAGGAAAAATAATTCACAGCACTTGTTTCTTTGTAATCAAATTAAATATTCAAAAGTAGTTCCATGATCTCAAATTATCCAAGTCAGGGCATCTCTGTCTCTTAGATACTCAAGATTTTGCATGAGCATATAGGGATGCCACAAATACATGGCCATACAGAGAGTCCATATCTAAAATTAGATGGAATTATGCCTTATTTAACTGAATTATTTACTATAGGTATAGTTCGACTGTGTTCTGTTCTACACTAGCCATTTCTTGTGCTTCAAACCTAGAGTGGTGGAGCCCATTGTAACAGTAAGAAAATAATTCCTTTTTGTGCTGATATTATCACTTGATTCTTGTGTTTTCCTGGCTTTTACCCACTAGTTTCTTTGCTGAGACTGCACATGGAGCTATGGTAAGTGGTAAGTTTTAGGCAGAGGCATTAATTCGTAAGAAACTAGATTAACACTGTAACTGGGTAATAATTGGTTTAATAGTTTTAAGAATTTTAAATAACATAGATAAGATCTGGTAAATTGGAGTCCTCTGTCCAATTATAAATCTCTTTGAACAGATCCCAGTTCCTCCAAATTTACAGTTGTTCAAAGTATTTACTAGTATGAAGAGTAAGAAAAAAAGGCAGAAATTCCATACTTTGTTGCATTTTTTAAGTTTCTTTGATCAAAATTGTGTTATACACAGTAGTATCAGAATTTTTTGCTCTTGGAGCAGATTCTACTTTAATATGAACACATAAAAGTTGTTACATGTGAAGAAACATGCATGGGTAATTCCATCTCAATTTTTAATTCCTATTGTATTTGTGGCACAGGATTTCATCCAAAGACATGGAATGGAATCACTTCTGTTCTCAGTAACCTCTCTTTAGATAAGCTTGGGCTGATCTTTCCAATTTGTTTTAATTTGTATGACAGTTTCCAGTGCTTTCGAGGTCAGCTTACAAGAGGGTCTTTCATGTTGGAAATCATGATTAGTGGAGGCAAAATGAGCATGTTCTCAACAGGATCTCATAGGTTTTTAGGTGTTTTTTTGGACTTCCTTTTACCCGAAATGAAAATGATGTTCCATAAGGTACTTCATTTGGGTGCAAGTTCCACTTAGATATTTCATTATGTAAGTCTAGATTGATAAAAGAATCCTACAGATTTCTACTATGTAGTTGCAATTATTTGGTCTAGTATATGCAACTTTTTACTCTCTTCCTGTTCTTCTATTTAATTTTATTTACTTACTCCTATAGATCTTGAGATTTGAGAGGTTTTTTCTTTAAAATTTAATCCCAGCTGTTCTTGTATCTTCTTAGTGAGTGGTCTGTTGAAAGCTCTGAACAGCTAAAAATATATGCTTTCAAAAGTAGTAGTAGTAGTATATGGCTGTCCTCCTGTTCAAAGGCAAGAGGCTCCTCACCACACTCACCATACCCCATTTATTAAAATATATCCACAGAACCCATTCCAACCAAGGCCCATTCAGCTATTGCTGCATTCTGTTCCTTCCTTGATTGGACATTTCTCTAAGCAGCTGAATTTGTAAAAGAAAAGCAATGGATTTACATACTATAATGCCTAGAATAGTCTATTTAAATGCTTTCCCCACAAACCTGTCTCATCAATGGTTAAAAAGAGGAAGCGTGCAGTTCCCCAGCATTCCTAAAATTCTTATTGAAAGTATTGCTTTGCTGAAATTGTTGTTTACTCTATTATCAGTGAACTCATGTTTTTGGTGAAGCACAGCTATTTAAATATAGAAAGACTGGTACATGGTTTATATAGATATTCTACAGTTTGATTCTATTCCTGAAGAAGCTGCCAATATTAATATCCTCAGAATTTACATAAACAGATACAGGAGTTCTGACTTTTATCCCTACATGTATAATCTTGATTATATTTTCTATTATTTCAAATGTGTATGCAAAAGCAATGTGGAAGTGTTAATTTTATTTGCACAGATGCAACTCTGAAAAGCAAAGCTAGAATTCAGTTTTTGATACATTAGTAATTTGAAATTATGTATGTTAACAAATCTTATGAAGATTAGAATGTGTAGTTCATTGCCAGTAGCTCACTGCTTTTCTTCTTCTTGAAATTGTTTTTTTACATATTTTGTTACACACATGAAATATATTTTTCAGAGTGTGTGATTCTTGCAACATGTTGGTTTCCATGCCTTCCTTATACTTACATCAAAAGTTTTCCTTGACTTCGGTGTATCAGCCATTTATGACTAGGTTGGGGGATTTTTTTCACTTAGTTGAAAACGCAAGCAACCTGTTTCCCCTGGAAAACATATTTAGTGAAATTGCAGTCTTCTTTGCCATATGGTGCATCATACAGATGGATGATTATTATGCAAATCTTTTGATTAGTGAGTTTCTGCCATTCTAGGAATCATTTGCTTTATGTATGTTGGCTTTGTACACAATTAGTTTCATTCTTAGGATGATCTGGGACTGTGCCAAATCTTTGATACAGTTTTTTCCAACTTTATACTTTTTCTTGTATTTATGGTTTGTTCTATTTTCTTTGTTCATCAGGCAAAAGAAGTAATTTTTACTTCAATTTACCATATGAGAGATATAATGCAAGAAACATCATGCCACACTGAATGAAATCAGTAGCAAAATTTTCATCTTTCCATCATAGACTCTGCCTCCGTGGTTATAGGCGTGTGAGACTGATGAGGGGAGTAGTCAAACAAAGTATTTAATTTTGTTTGCAACCAGCATCTAATCTGATGATTTCTACTAGCTTTTCCCCAATAAGCAAATTTCATGGTTAAGCTCTGGACTGTTTGATATATAGTGCTAAGTGTCTGGATTTTTTTCATTTCTACATGGTTCACAAATATTCTGGGTAGGAATTGCATCTTCAGTTCTTCATCTATGACCAGGGGAGTGTTTGTGAAAAGAAAATGTTACTTTTTGTAGCTAGGCCTGCAGCTAACCCTACATTTAAATTTAGATTTCTTAGTTACAAGGGGGTAAGGTCTGTGAGGGATGGAATGCATTCAGTATATGTTTGAGTAAGTCCCTCACTATCTTAGTCTACTCTGTACTGTGATTTTTTTATATCTCATGGAAAAAATCAGAGTTTTTTCCACTGTCTCAAGCAGGTATAATACTGATAAAAATTTAAAAGCATTCCTAAAATATATAGTTGATGAGCATGGGCAGGAATATCCAATTTCTTATTTCTTGTGAGGAAAAAAAGTAGCCCTTAGTACAGCTGAGACCCAAGAAGGTATGAGTGGTCATCTGGGCTCTCCCACACTGGTTAACTGCTCATCACAAGATGTGTTCCAGGAGGGGAGTTTTGTAAATTAGGCTAATCCTTTATCTTTGCCACAAAACTTTCTTATGAGTGAGTCTTCTAAACTGAAGTTTAGGTTTTTAAATATTTTATTACTTGCAATATATTGATGTTGTGAAAATATCTCAGACATAAACAGTATAAAATGATACTGTTGTAACTTAACAGTGTAAAATATAAAGTGATATTCCTTAACTATATAATTCAAGGTTATAGTGAAGGAGATGGTTTCTAAGAGTAAAACAGTATTTTGTGATCAAAGCCATTGCCTTTCATCCATTTGTCTTAATCAGCTCATTAAAACATTTAATGGATATATAGATACCTATCCCTTGGAAAGCAGCTCTTATTTCTTCAAAAACTTGCTGAAAATAAAGCAGTTTTTTCTAATATAAAAAACAAAATTGACTAGCTGTAAAGCCAAACTGCATAATTTACTTCATCAGAGGCATTATTGGTTGGAAATTTCATGTTCTAGATGATAAGAACAAGCCATTTTAGTTTAATCTCATTATTCTATTAATAATCTGTCTTTAACCAGTTGAATTTTAGATTTTTTAAGCCACTGCAAGATAAAAGAATAATTCCACTGTTGTCAGACAGGTGATCATTTGAAACACTGTGTTTCTGCATTTTGGAAAAATGGGTGTAGGCCATTATACTTACGTGAAATAATACTTTTAATTCAGTTTTGAAAATGTGTTTAAATACCTGGTAATATAAACAAAGGAAGTGTGCCAGAAGTGGGTCCTATTTTGAGAGACAATAAAAACTTCTTTGGACTTTCCTTTTCAGTCTTATTTTGTGCATCAAGAATTTTGTCAGTTAAATCTGAATATTTACCACTTTTGTCTCTCTTGAATTTTTCACTGCCTCAAAATGAGGTATTTGCTTTAATAAAGACCTTCTAAATATCCTAACCAAACAGTTAGCATATAGAGCAACAGCCTATAAATACATAAACCAAATCTCCTGCTAAAAAGGTTCAATATTAAATCACTTAGAACGCAGAGAATTTCTTCAGTAGGGAAGTACACAGGCTGGATGACTTTCTCCCTCAGCTGATGAGTGTCTCAGTTTCTTTTCTGAAGCTTTTAGACCATGATTCTTTATCCATCCTGGTTGCAAATCTCAATTCTGCTGTCAGTTTCTCTTGAATCCTCTTGACAGTCCTATCAGTGAATGCTGTGACCCTCAGTTCTGGCATGACACGTGTCCTACACTCACATATTATAGCTCTACTCTGGCAATATAAAATTATACAGAATACCATTACTAACAGAATTTTCCCAGCATTAAGATCCTCATAGCAATATCCTTCATCAGAATCTTCTGATATGGAGGGAGGGAGGGAGGAAGGAAGGAAGGAAATATGTTTTCTTTAGCAGCATTGAAGATTTAAGCAATAGCCTGGAAAGATGAATACAAATTTAGAGAAAGGAAAAAATTCAAGAATGATAATGGGAATTGGGCTGGAAATGCCACTTTATGAATGGAAAAGAACCAGGTAGCATATTTCTTCAAAGCGTGATGAATTTTTGAACTGATCTATTTATTTATTTATTTATTTATTAGTTTGCATATTTGCTTTCTGGACTATTCATACATGAAAAAGATTGTTTTTCTGTCTCTAAAATAATTAAAACAAAAAATTATTATTTAAACAATGTTGTCTGCACAGAAGTACTTAATAAGTGCTGGAAGTATTGGAAAATAAACTGAACTTAGGACCTGTGAACAATCTACTAATCAGTAAGGTCACAGTAAAGGACTAGCAGGGTTTTTTTAATCTTAATGTGTATATGAATTTAGTTTCCTTGTTCTCTTTCATGGTTATCAGGTTAAATGTGTATTGTAATGCTGCTATCACTGAAGTTTCAATAGGCAGAACTTTTCCTTTGATACAAACAAATTTATTGCTTCATTGGTTTGCATAATAAAAATGTGAGGATCTACAAATTAAAAGCATGACTCGCCTCTATAAAATAGGGGGTTGGATGGAATGAAGGTAAATACCATTTACTACAAATGTATAATGTTTATCTTGCACAATTACCCACCTGAATTCACAGACAGCTATACGCTTTTCAGCACTTCAGTGTTTTGTTCTATTGGACTGATGATCTTTGAAAGTGTAATTTCTAAAACACTGAATGCACTATGTTCTGCACAAATGGGTAAAGCTGGTCAGACGCAATGAACAAAATTACTTTTGTAGAATGAAACTAAGCAAACATTTTTCCTTCAAGCATTCTACCACTACTGTCACATACTAACAAAATAAATATTCAAATGTATTTTCTTCATAGAATTTGAGAATTGGTATCTTTATTAGCTCTAGTAAGAATTGAATAAATCAAATACACTTGATCTTTTAACATTTAGACCATTAATTCTCGTTTTTCACTATAGCTAAGTATTTTATGTACCATAGCTGTGCAGATGTGACACTTAAAAGAAGTTTCAGTGGCGGCCTCCAAATGTGCTAGAATCTAGCATGTGCTACTTGTATTTTTTAAACGTGTTTGATTTTTTAAAACTCCCTTTTATCTTACTACTACTTAAATTATTATCTTGAATTTAGTATCTTGTATGTGTTTGTGTGTGCGTGCGCATGTATAAAACTGAGTTTATTTTAATAAAAGAAACAAGATTTGGAGAACTTGTATGCCTGGAATCTGGCCTGATTTATCCAGCTGTCTGATGAAAGATATTATTTTTTCCCATAAAGTTTTCAAGTTTTGGACTGTCTCAGTTGGGACCATATTACACAGATTTTATCATAACTGATATGCTGAAACTAAGTTGTTCTTTGTCTTACAGCAACTGGATGTTGGAGTTCCAAATTAAAAAGCTATCTACTCATTTGGAAATGCAGGGGAAACTATTCTTCTACAAACATGAAATTGCCTTCATAATGTGTCTAATTTTCCAGGGTGAATTAGACAGCCTAGCCATTCTGTATTTACATATATTGTTTTTAAAGCAGCCAATCAACAATGAAGAAAAAAATCAGAGTGCACAAAAGCTGCATTAATTTTCTATAAATATATTCCCTTTTGTTATTAAAAACGATGAGCAGTTTCTACTGTGATCACAAGAAACCTGCCAATGGAATTCAGAAAGTTAGTTTTCTTGCATTTTTAACGCTAAGATTAGGCTAATTCAGGCTATTGAGTTATGAATTACCTTAGTGCTGAGTGTCATAAATTTATTAGAAACTTTTATGTCCTCAGGCTATTATCTGACTACCTTCCAGCCACTCCTAATGTGTATAATGAGAGAGGTCTGGGGACGGAATGGTTGCATTCTCTCTGTGTTGTAAACAAGAAGGTTGAAACAGAAAAGAGATGAAATGGCTTGGCCGGTGTCACACATGGAACAAATAGAAGCACCAGTAACTAAACACAGACCTCCAGTTCTAGACTAGACCATCTGTTTGCCAGCCATATTTCTTCTTTATGGTTCTGTCTATGATCGGTTATTAAATTCATATATCAGTTTTTTAAATGGAATGACACATTCCACTGTTCATGCAGTGCCTTTCCAATTCTATTATTTCCTTTGAGAAACAGAAATTTCATTTATTTACAGAGCAACTACAAATCTTCATGGGAAAGAATATAGTATTTATATCTAAATAGTAAAATAGACATTAATTACCACTCTGCTTTCACTTGATTTTCTCTTTTGCTTATAGGGCTGTTGACAATTGTTTGCAGTATTTCAGCATAAAATAAAGAGTTGCATCTGATCAAAGAGACTTTTTGTCATTGAGAAAACTAAATTTTAATAAAGAAATATAATTATAAATAAATTTACATATAAACGAATCATACAATATAGAAGAAGCTTTTAAAAATGTTCTAAAACATTGATAATTTGCATATGTCCCACCCTTAAGGGTATGGGAGCACCTAAGATTCATAGATGCTCATGGTTGAAAGGAATGACAAAAGTCAGAGGGTCCAGAAAAACTCACTAACTTTTATTAGTAAATTACATGCTTAGTATAGAATTTTAGTTGCTGACCTCGTGTATTAGCACATGGCAGTGGGTTTTTGATAAAGGGGTAAGGGAAAAAAGAGAAAGAGGGAGGGAGAGGGAGAGAGAGAGGAATAAAAGAAAGGGGGAAAGAAAGAATGGAAGAAGAAAGGAATGGAGGAAATCACCAGTCCTGGCTCCAGTGTTAATCCAGTTGATGTGATGTCAGAGTCCTGGGGGGCACCACCCTGGCTTGATGTGGATGCCTTTTTAGAGACAGGTTATCCTTGCCCTGGAGAGAGGTTTCTTGTTTCCTATGCAAATTAGTTATCATGTGCAGTCTGCTCTTTTAGACGTGTCTGGAAATGGGTCTGAAGGCTTCAGGGCTCTTGTGTGGTCTTGATCCCCCCCACAGTCCATGCCCGCTGCTTGATTTCATTCTTGTGCTTGCACTGGACTGTGTTGTGCTTATCTCCAGGATTAAGAACAGGGATGTTTGCCCCAAAGAAATGCTGCCTTACCTCCACATGGCCCCTTCTCCAGCCACATCTTGCTCTTTCCCACAACAATCCTTGGTTATTATCAACAATCCTTGGTATCAACAATCCTTGGTTATTATTACCAACAGTCCATGGTTGGCTTCACAGCCAAAGAGCCATTGGCATTTGGGACGTGCACATCAGCCTCCTATCTTCTGGGCTTCTACACCCAGATTGCAGATTGTCTGCCTCCTTCTTCACATGATCTTCTTACATCCATACTGCTGAATAATGGGGTCTCATTACTTTCCTTGGGACTTTTGGGCATGGGGAATCCAGTGTACCTAACTGCATGTATTTATGTATTTAATTTAAACCAGTTTTTACCTGGCCTTGACAGATGCAGAAGGAGAAGAAGCACACTTACATTCAGAAAGGGACTTTAGGATGGAAAAAATATGTTTCCACAGAGATGCTAGAGATCCTCTGGGAACATTTTGATTTTTACTCATACAAGCTTCTATGTTGATAAGAACTTTGGGCACTCTCAGTATTAGGACAATGTCTGTGTCTGGAAAACAGAAGAGTACACGCATGAGATTTCAATGGCAGTAGGATGGCATTTCATTAAATCCTGCATTTTTAATATGAATTTATTACCTAAAAGGGGGAGAATAATGAAGTTACTGCTCAGTAAAGTATGTCAGATAATATATGCTGGTTGAGACTGTGTGAGTCTATCAAGATATCTAATGGAAACTTCAGTGCAAAGGAAATTGTTAGCCCAGTGTGAGATGAACACCATTACCTACAGGATTAGGGTTTATATATAGCCAAGTAAAAAGTTTACAGTAGTCATGTGGATCCTCAATTCTAAATTCATTCCTCAGATTTCAAGGAAATTACCTCCATACCATCATACATGTCTCATTTAATATTTCTGCTTGTATTTAGCAATATCAGAAACATGGAGCTGTTGGGAAGTAAAATGAGCAAGAAGAAAACAATGCTGGAGTATTTGTAGTACAGTGTTGCAAATGGTTGTTATTCCTTTCCTTTGGTTGCTCCATGTCATTCATGGAAACTGGTGGTCTCATCTCTCATCTTCTTTTAAGAATTATTTACAGGGAATGATTCATCCCACCTATTTTAGATGTCTGTTGCAGAATGGGATCATTCCCTTTCAGAAAGTTCCTCTCCCTCTCTTCAGTAGCTAGATAAAACCTAGATAACTGGTTTCAGCTAGACAGAGCTTTTTGATGAAAAGTTGGGCCACATGAATTTTACCTCCTGAGTTGGAAGGGATTTGTTTTTAATGGAACAATTTCAGAAATAGGCAAAGAATATTCTAGATAAACTTGCATGTGAGAAGAACTTGGAAAGATTGGGATCAGTCATCCTAAACAAGAGAAGAATCAAACCGGGCATAATTCAATGAAACAAAAAGAGGATGTTAAAAAAGTCAAGGAACTCCAAAGTAGTACTCACCTTCTGTTGTAATAAAACTACAGACACCTTGTGAAAAAAATGCAATGAGGTTTGCACAAACATAAAACAGTAAATTCAGTAGTAGTTACAAAGGGCCCAGGGCTTTTACCCCTTTGAGTACAAGGAGATATATTAAGTAGATTGTTACTTAGGTGAGAAAATAGGAACACTAAGAGTATAAGGGAGTCACATATCAATGAGCACTGGGAAGAACAGTCCTCTCTAAATGCCTGTGTCCATTCTTAAAACCATTGACATATACTGGTATATTTTCTTAAAGTATCTGCCATTGATAACTGTCAAAGGCAGGGTACAAGCTGGAACAGTGGTTTGATTTAGTGTGGCAATTTTTGTATTTATGTTCTTTGTTTCAAATGTGAATGCATAAGGTTAAAGGGACAGCTAGTTCATTTCAGATGCCATGCAAATGGATTAGGTTCTGCATTAAATCCTCTTATAGTATTAGAGGGTGCAGCTGTACCAGAACATCCATCCATAAAATGTGAAGCAGCTTTCTATAGATTGAGGTAGGAATTAATGAATTTTGCAAAACTCTGATGTGCCAGTAAATACTTATACTGAGTCTAATCAATATAGTTCCTGATATTATGATATTAGTTCCTACTTTTTTCCGTTAGTTTTATTTTGTTTTTTAAGGAAATGGTGTTATGGTTTGAAAAGGATACCAGCTGTTGAATGTTGTCCTCCATAGATCACATACCCTATTATAAAGAAGTTGTGTTAGTTGTAAATGTTTGGTAACCTGTATACAAAGCAGATCTTAGAAGTCAAGCTTAATCAAATGTTACTGTGCTAGTTGCTTTAGTGGCATTTTTACAAGTTTTCTTCTTCGAACTGGTCTTTTAGACTGCAAATCTGGTTAAATTGCAATATTAGTTCTGTGTTTATTCAACCACTAAGGAGCATCTGGTTAAAACATTTTATAGTATTTCACAGTAGTAGACAAGTTTCTCCAAAGTATTTCAAAATAGAAATTGAAAATGTAAAGACGATCTCAGCAAAAACTACTTGATAGGAAGGTTATACAGTCGTTGTCATGGTCTTTTAAATTGTAGAAAAAGAAATTCCTTGTAGTGAGTTATTTCTGAAGTATCTTCTGCTGCTCACTATGGAGGAAGTGGTGTTGCTGTTCCATGGGAGCAACACTTACTGTTCCTGAAAACCTCAGGGTGTGCCAGACCTGCCTTTTCTGTTGGGCTGCATCACAGTCTGTGTGAGCAGCAAGGAGCTCCAGCAAGATGACAGTAAGGTTGTACTTAGCCCAGCACCCTCATTGAGTCCTTGAAACTCCCTCTTGAGCAGATGCACAGGCTTTTCCTGCAGTCCAAGTCAGAGATGCTTGGGTATTCATGTGTCACCTGCTGCACCTTCAGTGTGGGAATCACACCTAGGATTTAATTTGCACATATCAGTGAATGTGCAGTCAGTACCAGTCCCATGTGCATATATCCTCAGCATCCAGGATTGGCAAGTAGGTATTAGTCTCTGCAACATGAGATAGGAAGCTATGAATCCTTACCACATCTGATGGTGTGAACTCGTCACTGCCAAGGACTGCATCGACACACTCATCTAAGTCTCTGTGATGTGTTAAAGTGGTCAGTTTTCCTGTTAGCTTCTTTTGTAGGAATTAACATTACTGTGAATGTTCTGTTGCTGGAAACATGATTTTCCTCATCACTATACTTCTTTTCTAGCTGGATCATAGCATTCTGGAATACTATTGTGGACAAAGTGAAAAGCTCTTCAGAATATCTGTTCTTAAGGGATTAAATGATTATCATCTCTGTTGCATTTCTTTCATCTTATAATCAACTTTAAGATGGTACTGGATAACTCAGCTTGAAGTGATTAGATATTTGAAATAGAAAGTATTTGATCTCCTTTTTAACTGTGTTTAAACAGGTGTATTTCTTTCCATTAATGTTAATATACTTCTGGTTCCTTATAACTGTTCCCTTAGTCAAATATTTGACTGAGATTTAGAGTATAAAACTGTCTAACAGGAACTGATATGCTAGGGGTAAAATATCAAATGCTTTTATTTACAATTATTTAAATAATTGTATTTAATAATAAATACAATTCAGAAATTACAAAATGTTTCTGTACCTGAGTTGGGTATAGAGTATGGAAGCTGAATGCTTCAGAGAAGGCTTATTGGGAGAGAGGACCTTTCACTTGAATAATCCCCAGTTTTCAAAAGCTTTTATTATGTTGTGATTATATAATTGTTACTGTTAATAACATGAATTGATTACAGAATAGTTTTTATTGATAAAGCCAATATTTTAGTTAATACTGTATAGCTTCCATTTTCCAGTTTGTACAGTATTGTTAAGATCCATATGTCCCTGAAGAAATTTTCATTTATATTCATTCTTTGCTGAATATAGTGTTTCTGGATTTTCAGTCCTTTTAAAAATTTAATCTTTGCACATGAGATGTGGCATAAGAAATTCGGTTTTTTATATAATCTTAAATATATTACTGTCGAATAAAAATTAAACGGTATTATTAAAAATGCCTAACACATGCATTACTTTCTTGGTCTGTTAGGCATTTACAATTTTGTTTCACTGATAATAAATTACACTTCAGTCCTCAAGCTTTTTAAGTGTTTTGGAAAATTTTACTACACTTCCCAGTATTTTGTGTTTTTTCCTGAGGGTTTCTAAAATATGTTGCTCTCACTTGTAAGAATTAGTGATCATCACTGATGTCATATCCAGATATCCAGAATTATGTAATATCCAGATTCATGTAAGACAGGCAGTGCCACTACATTTGGAAGAGGCAGTGAATTCTCTTATATTCAGATATTTTTATGTACTTTATTATTTTTGTAGCTGAGTCATTATCAGAATAAATAGGGATAACACTTAAGTGTGATTCTATTGTCATACATTGACTCTTATTACAGCAAGCAAAACCTTGCTGTATTCTTGTGAATTTGTTTCAAACTGTTGTGTTGTTATTATTCCTACAAAAGACCTAATTACTGAGATTAAGATCCAAAAAAGTACATCTTGTACTCAATAGGAAGAGGTGATGCTTTGGATGTTAGGCGCATTTTCAACATTCAACTGCTTTAACTATTCTCTCTCAAATCTCCATCTACAGCACAAAGTAAGTTTTGTCCTTAATGGAGCTGCAGGTTCTCAGTTGATCCTTTAGGTATTCTGCTCCTGGATTACTGGACACCTTAAAGATAATGAAAGCAGATTTGAGGTGCTTATAGTACCCTGGGCTGCAAAGGAAACGTGCTGCTGTGTCCTCTACTATTTTGAGTTTCCCAGGGGCTAATGGCTTCATGCCCAAGATACTGCATAGCTGTAGTCCAGCTGAAAGGTGACAAAAGTATATATTACAGAGGCCAAATCACCATCAGCACAGATGGGATAAATTCTTGTATCTCTTTCATTGTCAGAGAGAGATGTCCAGGATCAGTTCTAAATTATAGCCTGACTTGTCTAAGTGGGGTTGTGTAATATCAGCCAGTAGGTACTGTGACACAAGGTCTTTGAAGTGTTTCTTCAGCTACCAAGCGTAACTTATCCTTTTCTCAGTTTCTGCTGCCACTTCTTGCTTTTTGTCCATGAGCTTAAGTACTGAGGCAGTCTACATAGTGTTTTCAGTGGAGTTCATGACATCTTTCTAGTTCTTTCCTTCTCTGTGTATTTTATGTAAGTTTGAAGAAAAAGGGGAACAACGAGGAGAATTTTTCTACTGCTCCTCTCTACTTATGACTCTCTTGAAATAAACTGTTGGAAAACAGTCAGCCTCTTTTACATGCTGTTCATAGTTCATTGGCTATGTTGTAGAGAGGCTGAATAAAAAGGAGTGGGGAAGACTCCAGTGCTCATAATGTGGATTGTACAACAGTGACAGTAATGCCCTTTCTAGCCCATGTCCGGAAATAAATTCAGATCACGACAAGTGATTGGAAATACCCAGTTGAAAATGTAGGCAACAAGAATATAATAATTGAGATCTAGCAAGAATATATTTTGAATATTATGTTGGATTAAGATGTGTGCTTATAGTACTGTCTTAACTTGTGAATCTCAAGGCATAAACTCTGCTGCAACATGGCAGCTGCACAGCAATGAGCAGATGTGCTTTTGAAAGCATGAGAACCAAGCAGGCTGTTCACAAAAGATAAACATTTAAGACAGCAAGAAAATTGAAGTGTTCAACAAAGAGGACATTTGCCACTTCTTTGCAAGTTTGCACCATGGGCTTGCAGCCTTGGACAAATAGAACTCAACTGACCACCTCTCAGCCTATTAATGTGCCCACGACCTTCGATACTCAACTTTTGTTCTTTTTATAAAAACAGAACCCTGTGTCACAGAGTATCTATTTCATCTACTTTAGAACATTGTCTCAAAAATGACTTAGAGGAATGAGTATTGTACCACTGGCAGGACTCTCTTCTTCTCCAGAGTATGCATTTTATCTGAATCTTTTCAGATCTGATTCTACCTAGCTTTCAAGATCTGAGAGTGAAGCTTTAAATACTAAGGCAAAACATGAAATATATATATATGTGTGTGTGTGTGTGGTTTTTTTTTCCTACCGTCTGCTAGTTAGCTAGAGAATAGTATTTTTTTCAGTACTAGAATAAAATATATTAAGATATGAAGGAGGCAAAAATTATGCACCATCTAGCTACACTGAATTTAGTTGCTTGATGATGTTTAGCTATTTGCATTTCTTCAGAGAACATGGGGAGATTGCAGGTGGTCATGTGCTCAAACTGGAGTTTTAGGTGGGTACATGCCCTCCTCTGAATCTACCAAAGCTGGGTGAGTGAGGTAAACAGCTGTCACACAGCCCTTGGCTCAGCAAAGTGATGTCTAACAAGCAGTCTTAAAGATCTGGCAGCACTGAAGTGCAGGGTGACAATTTGCCACTTGGAATTTAAGGAAGTTTTAAACTAAGTTCCAGTTTGGACAGCACTTCAATGTACTAATCTACTCATCTATTTTTATTAGGTTTTTTCATGTATTTTCTTATAGGTATGAGCTTATTTCTTTCCCAGGTTTTGTCTGTTGTATTTTATAGTTTCCTGCTAAATGTGACCTCAAGTTTGACTGGAATTATACGCAACAGTAGTAGATGAATACTGATGATAAAAATAGTTAAATATGTAAACCATGAAGTAAGGCATTTCATGTTTTCAAAAAAATCTTTTCAGAAGATATAAAAGGATAAAAAATGCTAAATACTTTTTATGTATCTAAAGATTTTATTTTTAAATTCCCTTTTTTTTTCCCTCATCAGGCAAGTTAGTACCATGGAACAAATAATCAGTCTCTGGCTCAGCCTCAGGAATTTTACAGAGTAATTAAAAGCTCTAAAGTTAGTTAGGCATCTAGTTCTCAGCATGATGATTTTAAAGCAGTTACACTTAGTGAAATGGGTAGAGCTGAGGAATTGGTGGGTCAGTTTGTTATCAACAGGGACTCTTTACATTAAGTGTCATTTTTGCTCTCACTGCTCAGTCAGTATGACAGGTTTGGCTCTAAATGCAATGAAAGTCTTGGCCTAATTTAAGTTATTCCCTGATAATTTATTTAGAAATATCAAATAAATGGAAAAGCAGTAAAATTCAGATGTACCAGCTATAATAAATTTTTAACTCTGTATGTAAAATTTATACTTAAACCATCGAGATTATATGTGTGGTCAGTTTCTGCAGTCTCTAGCAATTGTTTTCAGGTTATTTGGTGGTGGTAGTTGTTTTCTGAATAGGCTTCATGTCATGAGTTTCTTAGAGTAATTCCAACTGAAATATGGCATTTCAGGTTTGTGTAGTCACTGTATAGTTTAATGTATATTCAAGTGGTGTTTCTGCATACTCTCTGGCATTATACTGCAACAATATGGAATATTTTGAATTTGTTTGTTTCACAGGCTGCTGCTTTGAAAGTCTGAGAAAACGTTCTTTTGTTTTAATTGCTGTTTCCATATACAGTTTGCATGTGAAGATAAAAAAAATGGGGGGGGGTATCAGCTTTTTCCAGTTAATATTATTTATTTTCATGAAAAGGCAGTAAAGCAGTAATCTCTGACTCATGGCAAGCAGACAACATGTTATTCTACAGACCTTTTGGCATTATTCAAGCCATAAAGAATAAATTAAAAGAAGAACCATCAGTATGAGTCCCAAGTATTATATATCTGTATTACTCTGCAGCTCAGTGCATCAAGGAGAGCTAGGAGTGTTGTAACAAGTGGCTCTATAGAGCAAATGAATATTGAAGAAAAGTATGTCAGTACCAGGGTTAAATAGAATTTTCATACAGTAGACAAACATGATTTGGAAAATTTTATTACTGGGCCACATACAATGATAAAGTTTTAACAGGAAAGCTGGTTCCCTTGGAAATTGAATCCAAACTTTCTGACTGAAGCAGAGGAAAGATAGCGTCAGAAATTGTAGAGAAGCAGTAAAGGAAAATTGCTGAATCACAAGGTAAGTAGCATTTCTTCAATACTTTGGCTTCCTTGAAAATACAAGTTAGATCAAAATTTAACATAATTTGAAATTAGTGAAAAAGGCAGTGGGATTCTTAGGTACTTTCTCCTTGTGAAATTACCATGGGTTTTCTGAGTAGGCTGCTCCCTATGACATTCAATTTAGATTGCATTAAATTATACAATGAGAAAAGTTATTTTAATAAAAAATGGTCTTTGGATTATCATGGACAGATCAGAAGAGTGAAAGGGAGACATCATTATACTTGAAATTAGGTCAAAAGAACTATGTCCAGAATCATACAATCATAGAAATCATACAATCATAGAATGGGTTGGCTTGAAAGGCACCTTGAAGATCATCTGGTTCTAACCTCTTGAACATGGACAGGGACATCTTCCACAAGACCAGATTGCTCAGTGTCCCAACCAACCCAGCCTTGAACACATCCTGAGATGGAACATCCTCAACTCCCCTGGGCAACCTGTTCTAGTGTCTCACCACCCTCACAGTAAAGGATTTCTTCTCTTTTTCCCATATATCTAACCTAATTTTCCCCTCTTTCAGTTTGGAAACATTACTCCCTGTCCCATCACTGCAGTTTCTGACACGGAGTTCATCTCTGACTTCCCTATAGGCCCCTCCAGGCACTGGCAGGTTGCTGTGAGATCTCAACACAACCCCTTCTCCAGGCTGAACTGCCCCGTATTTCCCAGCCTGTCTTCATAGGGGAGATGCTGCAGTCCACTTCTCAAATTCTCTGGACTTGATCTGATACTTTCATGTCCTTCTTATTTGGAGGTACTAGAACCAGAAACACTTGCAGAAAGGACTCAAGGCCTAAATCATCCATAGCATTTGAAATGTGGACAATTTTTAATGAGACAATAAATGTATTGTGAAAATGGCAAGGCAGTACTGCTGAATGGCTCACAGTACTCAAAAGCAGTTCAGATACAATCTAGCATGTTAAGTCAGGAAACTGCACTCCTTAGCAGTTTCCTGAAATAATTTAAAGAAAATGCACAACTTTTCTTTACTCACTGTATGCACCTAAATAATGAGATAGCAGGGAACTTGATATATTTAGATTTTTGAGAGTTATGATACTTATGAATGCTTAATCTCATTTGCATGACTACAATAAATAGGGAAAAAACTCTGCTATTCATGGCATTTCCTAAAATTAGGGAAATGTAAATTGAAGGGAAATCATGATTTGAAGACCCAGACTATGTGCCTGACATGATTCTGTCTCTAAATCAGGGGGACTGGTATATAATGTTGCTGAGCCTTTCAGTGTGGAAAAAAAGATATGGACAATTAAGAAAATCACTTACTTCATGGGCTACTACTAATAATTTACTTATACATGTGGTATATATCTTGTTATACCTTCCTCTGAAACATAGTTGTTAAATAGCAAAACTTAAAAGGGCAGATATTATGCCTTCACATGTAGGAATTTGATAAACTGGACTGTATATGGAAGGTAGGGGCCTCTGTAACTTCTTGTTTCTCATAATACCTGAGAAACTAGAGGTAGGAGATTTCCTTAACTAGAAACCAAAGGTTTTTAGAAACAAGCATGTGAAATTCCTCCGATTTCAAACTATGACTTTGAAAGAGAAAATAGTCATTTTGGATTTAGTTCTGGTAATTTTAATATAGTTTTACCCAATTTAAATATAGCACTACAGGTTTTAAGTCATATATTAGACAAGAAATTATTTGGGAAGTCAAGTAGCTATTTCTAGGACTTTTAAAGAAATTATCTGTTTATTTAGGTCTTCAGTAGTAACCAAAATGAACCCTTTCTCATGTAGAAATGTTGTGAGAAAGAATCCTGACATTTTCATTCACATTGATATATCCCTTATGTTGTATTTGTCTTCCTGTATTTAATTTATGTGATATATCTGACATTTTCTCCCCACTGGTCTTTATAAAAACTTCTGCCTGCATAAAAGAGATTAAATGACAACTTCCATCCCAAGTTCAGCTTCAGTTTCTTTAAAGTCAAAGTGAGGACCATCCATCTTTAGTAGTAAAATTAATGATTGCTAAGAATGTTTGCAAAGTGGAGAAATCTGAGGTAGTTTGAAGTTGCCTTTTTTCTTGTAAATATCTGGTGTATGCCATGGAATCAGAGATCTGAGCACAGTTCAGTTTATCCTGGTTCTTATTTGGCTTTAGAGACTTGTCCTACTGAGCAAATCTGTTGAAAGCCAACACAATGGCAGTCTCTGCTAGCTCTGCAGTACATTCACTGCTCTTCTTTTTAAGTAATAGAAAAGACTGCTTAATTCCCTGATTACCACTTAGGACAGATACTGAATTATCTAGATAAATACAGGGTTGAATTGCAATCTCTACAGTATATTTTGGTATATTTTATGCTGATATGGATTAATGAAAAAATATTACTTGTCAGATAAATACAGTATATTTCTAACTGCATGACTAAGAGATGGTACCTATGAGAGAGTCTTTCCATACAAAATGAAGAAATATTATGGCCGAATTCTATATTTATGCTTTTATTTTCAGATCTTCAAGATCTGACTGTATGTAAATTGTTGTGGGGTTAGCCGGAAAAAAGCTGAAGTGACTGATGAATATATACAGCTGTTTATAAAATAAAAGGCTTGGTTGCATTTGAATGTGGATTCCTTTCTAATAAGTACTTACTTCAGTGAACTAATAAACATAAAACTTCAAAAGGCAGCTCATATTAAACATCAGTCTTTTAGGTTATTCATTTACTGCATTTGGATTTATGGTTAAAATATTCCTGTCAGAAGTGAAGTGCCATTTATCTAATCCAGTTTCCTGTGAAAATACACTTAGGTGATTTTGGAAGACTTCAATTACCTAATTGTATAAGAGAATAATTTGTATCTCACAGTCAGTAACTTGAGATGTTGATTATTACTCAATTTTCAGTGTAAGATCAGACAACTTACCTGAAGCACTTTATACCTTGAAATATCTCTATATTTTGCTAAGAGTGTCAAATGAATAGTGACCTGTGAAATAAAGATCAATATGGTGTGGCATAGTATTTTCATAATCACAAGGATGAATTTATCTTTTGCTTGAGCTAAGTGAAAATGAAAATTTAACACTCCAAGGCCATCTCGCTTTCAGATTACTTTTGGCAAGATTCCAAAAATCCAAAACTTTTAAATAAATGTAATATTTCTTCAGATTACAACAGCTAAGTACTTATCAGTTTATTTGTCATTTACTTATCAGCCAACCTATTTTGCTTATCTGTGCTGAAAGGCTGTTCAGAAAGTGACTCTTAATTTAAAGAGTCAGTGGCTTTCAGGGTGTTGTACAAACACCATGTAAAGTTGAGGGCCAGTTTTCAAGAGCAGCTTCCAAACATTGAAGGTGTGTGTCCTTTATTTTTTAGTTTGTACCTGTAACTCAGATATTTGGGGTGAAATCTTTGCCTTCTAAAAATTAATGGCAAAACTCCTGTTAACTTCAGTTTATCAGCATGAACTTCTAATACATTCATGAAGTGATCTTCCAGCACTAAATTCTGAGAATTCATCATAATATTTAAAAAAAAAAAACGAACAAATTTTGCTGTTTGGTTATTATGCAATATCTCCGGTATTTAAATCCGTAATTTTTCTTTGAATTATCGGAATTACTTGCAAATGGGATAGATTATAACAATTTTTTTGTTGTTGTTACAAATTTCTTCAGTGGTTGATCTTTAAACACAGATGCATTTTATGCTCTCTTTGACACATATAGTTACTGAGAAGAGCACTTCAGCTATAAAGAGCATCAAATCACTTGCAGGTTTAAGACAAATAAGAAGTGGCACTTAATTATAGAGCAGGTGCTCAGACCATGGGCTTCACAACAGTTCAAAAAGCTGTTAGACAATTCTATGCAATAAATATACATCATAATGGGCTTCAAACATACATGTGTCATTTAGAGACTCCTGAATATACCAAGGGAAGGTAAATAAAGGAATTATCAGTTCCAAAGCCCTTTGGTAAGTTACCTTAATAGCCCATCAGCCCCTTTTTTAAAAAAAACCCTCTTATGTAAGTTCAGAATTTTTTTAGCTTTGGCTTCAATTTCCACCTATCTGTATGTCATTCCTCATAAGTATAAAAAGGTATTTGCTATCCAAAATACATTTTCTAGAGAGCTACTTCGAGTCTTGATTTTAAAGGATCAGTCCTTCAATCTCATCAATCTCTTTTTTTCCCCCACAGAGAATTTTAATGTCTTGTTATAAGACATTATAACATGACATTATATAACATACTAGGCATGCTTTTCAGAAGCTTTATAGTTACCATTAATTTTTTTTCTCAATTCTTTTTAAGATCCTCAGTGTCCTTCTTGAAGTAAGGGTATCAGAAAATAGGTATCGTATATAATTTCTAATTTTCTTAACACTGTATTCTGAAATAAAATCAGTCATGCATTAGATTTAGATATTATCCTGCTTATACAGTCAGTGATTGTATTCACAGTCTTAAGTAAAGCATCGGAGTAGTTGATCTTCATTTGATTACTTTCTTTGACTCCTCAGCCTTTTCAGTTCCTGCTTTCAGGACAGCATCTCTATCTTGTAATTATGACTTGCATTCATCCTTCACTGCTGAATAAGCTTAGATTTCTTTGTGTTATATGTGGTATTTAAAAGGATCCTTTTCATCAAGAAACTGTGTGACTGGTCTATCTCCAGCTATCATGTTTTCCCTGAAGACTGAATTAAAAGTGACCACATCTCAAACTTGTCCTTACCTGAAAAGCAATAGGATGTCATCATGTTTTAGTCTTAGACACAGAGCCAACAATGAGCTGAAAGGATTTAATTTCAGTATTTTCATAATGTCAGGCTGTCATTCCATAGGTTTATGGCCATGTAAGGTTCATCATTGCACCATGAGGCTTGAACTTTGTCTGATCAAGTCTGCTTCACAAGAGGTTGTTCATTGATAGCGAAATTAAGCACTAGTACAGATTGTTTATTGCCAACAGATGAGAGGAATCTTACAAAAAAATTAAAATTTCCAAAAAGGTGGGAAGTTGATAGTTTGAAGGATTCTTGAAATAAATGAAGATTAATAATTATTGAAGGGGTGAATAATGAAATTTTAATCTAACTAGGACTTCTTCAGGGGAAAGAGAAGGACATAGTTCAAACTGAATTTCTGTATTGTACACTCGTGTATATAGATTATTTTCTTTAAATTTTGCTAGGTTTTTCTCAAGGGTGTTTTTAGAATAAAAGTCAAACAGGACATCCTATCCCTTTGTGTAAGGCTTTGTTGAAAACTGAATTGCCAAACTACTTTTTCAGTGTAGAATCTCTTTGAAATTTCCAAAGCATTTAAAGGATAATAGAATGTGCCTCTGCTAAAGAGCATAGATAATTTTGGAATTTTCAGTTTTGTCTATATGGAAGTTACATCCCATTTGCATGCTGCAAGATGGCAGGAATACTACCATTCAATGTTAATGGTAATGGCAAAGTTTGCAGCACTATAATTCCAGCAATCTTTGTGTCATCTGTAATAGCCGACAGTAATAATAATCAATTTGGAATTAAATTATGAATAAAATCAAATTATTAACTAAATTATTGAATTATTATTAATTAGATTATTAATAAAGCTACAGTCTGGACATTGGTATAAGCCAATGAAATGCTTTTGTGAATGATGAATGAATGTTGAGATCCAACAATTAATCAGTTTTTAAATTATTTAACTTTTGTATAAATGTATTTCTAGTAGCAAAGCTGTGGAGAACTAAGACAAATACTTTACAGAATACCATTAATACCATTTTGTCAGCCTAATTTATCACTGCATCAAATAATATTGCCAGGTGTATTTAATAAAACTTAGCTGTCTGTGCTAATGTCATTAATCAAATTGCTGTCTTCTACCAGCTTCTGTCTCAGAAATAAATATTAACAGCTTTTACTCTTCAGAGACCTTGTTTGACTGCTGTAATATTCACTTTAGGATATAATAACATACAAATTAGCTTGTTTTTCTTACAGTCACAAGGAGTAGGTCTTCTGTTAACATAATCTTTGTTTCAACATAAGCTTTCAGCATGTGGAAGGTCATGGGGCACTTGGGGAAATTTTAAATGTCAGCTTGACCTATCTTAAGGCCTAGAGGTCTTGGGTTGCATGTTGTACTACGAAACTTTGAGGATCTCTGCCACAGGTGATTGAATTTGGGGAATTAGGCATGAAGTGTAGGATTTAAATTAGTACTAGAAGTGCTAAATTTGCACAGGTTGTACTGTAATTAACTTCATTAACTTTTACCTCCTGTTGAATATATATCATGATACTTGCTCTTTTTAACAAACTGAGCTCCTCATATAGATGCATTGCACAAAAAAATTTTTACTTCATTATTTCTTTGTACAGAATTCAAAATTTAGGACTCTTGCGCTCTTCAAAAACAATATTAGTGTTGAATATATAACAGACAGTTAAGTATGTCTGTTTTGCATAGTCTTTTGGGTTTTAAATACCAAATCTCTTCCTTTATAGAGAGTCGATATGGATTCTGATGGCTGCATCAGCTTCAAAGAGTTTGAATCTGCAATGAACTATGGACAAGAAAAAGTATCACCAGTGTACTTTGCCTAAGGAATATTTTCTGGTAAAAAGACAAAGTTAAAACTTCAGATCTCAAGATATTTAAAAATCAATGAAACTTAATTTGTTTCAGCCAGCATTTTAAGAACTTTGACTGTAAGAGTAGCTCTGAAGAACAGCCTTTGAAGATTTACTGTTGACAAGTTGGGTGTATTAATTTACATGTGCATATGTGTGTAGAATGCTTAAAATATTTGAAATCTCAATTGATTTATAATCACCCTACTTAGGAACTGTAACTCTGTACTTTTTCCTTTTGACTTAACAGACAAAAGAGAAGCAATTATAATTTCCAGTTACTGTGAAATTTACTTATTCACTTTTTCAAGGGGCCAAAATATCTCACATGAATAGAAACATGTAGATTAAATTTCTGGTAGAAAATGCCTGTTGGTTTTGGGGTTTTTTTTATCAGTAGTATATTTATCTTCCCTTTATTGTTTTATGTACATATATTGTTATTTTTTATACATTACATGTTGTTTTTAATTTAACACTTATTAGTTAATTAGATACATTATTTAGTTCTGAACAATTACCAAGAACTGTGTATGCAAGGAAGAAAGCATAAATACTTTGCTTGTTTTTTAGTTTTTTAATAGATTTAAAAATAATTTTTTTAAGCATGGACCTCGATCTTGCAGGCTGAAAATTCTGTGTATTCAAACCTTCAGCTGACTTTTAGGAAGAATTTGGAGATATACATATGAATATACGGTAGCAAGATGGCAGAATTTCCCAATAGCTGAGGGACAGTATAAGGTAGAAGTTTTCACTGGCTATGAAGTTTTCTTTGCCCCTCTCTCTCTCAGTCTCTTCTGTCCAGAGACATGTTCAGAGAGATGTTCTTATCTGCTATAATTTTATATACATCCATCCAAGCTGTGCTATAACGAGAGAAGTATTTTTTATTCTATTTATTTTATCTGTGATCAATTTCTACTGTCATCTCATGTTCATATTAATAGTAACAGAAAATAGGGATTTCATTACAGGCACTGTCTCTGATCATATGCCCCATGCCATGGCTTCATTTCTGTTTAGCTGCCAGCTGTTAAGTTGCTTGGTAGAGATTTTTTTTTAAACTGTCCAGAAGCAATCCTTTCCTCAAGAGAGCCTAGAGTCTGTAGCATATACTTATACTGATGAAAATTAAGAGCAAAATAGCAAATAATAATAATAATGATGATCAGTAAGAGGAAGAGAGTACCAATTTTACCCTTATGTCAAGAGAGTCTCCATTTTTTTTCAAATTTCAGTAAGGCATTCCACAGGACAATTTACAGGTAAAGTATTTATAAAATGATATCTATGTTTTCTGTTCCTGTTACATGTATGTTTCTCTCTAGGTACAATGAAACTGGATTTTTTCCCCTTTTTAATTCCAAGGCAGGTAATATGTAAATAATGAGAGGAAGTTGGAGACACTGAGTATATCAGCAGATATACCTGATTCTGTATATTAAAACCAGGTACCTGCTAGATGAAACGAGCTGTAACTCAAATATCCTGCTTTATGTGCTAATCAGTGGGAGCAAACTGGTGTTGCCTTTGAAAGGTGGTGGTAAAACATGCTAATAGATTGGAGCTTTGCCTTAGAAATGCCATTTCCCAATAGATGTATGTTTTCATAAGAGAATCATCACCATAGATATTAATTAGCAATATCACCACATGCTCTTCTGAGATGCAGGAGACTGAATTATTATCCCACAGGGATAGTTTCTTCAGGTCTATGCAGAGTCATGAGAAAATGTATGACAGTTTACTGTGTTATTACTTAAACTGTATTTTTTTTTGTTCAGTAGACCTCAGGTTTTTTGGTGCCCAGACCCTGTACTCTTCCTAAACACTAAATCCATTATTTTATTGTGATACATTATTTTTTATTGATTATTTTATTTATTTTAAAAATAATTATTTTCTTCATAAGTAGCAGTTGAAAATGCTATGGCCTGCCTCCTGTTTATATTTCTGGTGTACCTGTGATTTGTTGTCTAAATAGCTGACAATGTATATGCTATACTGTACATGAATAATATTCTATTAAATATTTTACCAAACAGAAAGATCTTTGTATGCTTTTAATAGTAAGAAATGTGTATAACTTATATATATGGCAAGGAACTCTAGAAAGGAAAGTGCTCTTATATCCTTTATTTCCATATGTTCTCAATCTTCATTTTCTCAAGGTGCTATGAACTTGAATTGCTGAGTCAACATAAACTCCAAGAAAGGCCCACAACATTTTTTTACTGTGTTGGAGTTTTTTTAGAAAAGAGCAGGTCTGTATTAAAGGATGATAAGTACTCTTGTTTCTCTTCCCATGGGGACTGACAGAAAGGAACTGCTGATGACCACAGTGAAATGGAACTGAGTAGGCCACTCCTCCTTTTGAATACTAGAATGGAAATTAATTACTAGCTACTGCTTGTCTGGGTTTTGGCTAGCAAACTGCAGAAACACTTCAGCCTTGGCTAAACCCAGATAAAATTAGGAGTGACATTTATTAGGTGATGGCCTATTCTTACTAATGTTTTAGGGGAAAAACAAAAGCAATAGCTACCCTGCTGTTGGGTGAAAGAGACTACATGCTCCTCAGGTTTTGTTTTCTGCTCCTGGCTTTAGAGCTCAGCATCAAATATCAACATGGGAGGATTGGCAGAGCTAAGAGCTATGATCAACCTTAGCCTACAAGCTGCAGCTCTGACAACTCAGTTTAACTCTAGAGTGAGATAAAATGAGACTATTCACTCACCAGCAGGTTACATTCTTATCTGCAACATTTTCGAGAGTGTAAGGACATCAATGATGAAAGTGATATGGGTCGAGATAATAAAATGTTTTTGTTTGATCTCTGCCATCTTTGCCCCTGGGAACCATAACTGTTTGAACCTCCAGAACTGAAAAAAAAAAATGAATTGCAGTTGCTAAAGAGCCATTGCTCTCTGATAAATACTTATTCATGGACCTTATGGAACAGGGGATGTTTACTCACCAGAATATTATACTATCTTCTCAAAGTTAATGAGTGCATTTGCTTTCTTACTACATAAACTTTTTCTTGCTTTCTGACACCTCATTTACTTTACAAAGAGTATTTCCTTGTTAATAGTATCCATTTAAAAATATTTACTTTCCAAATGAGTGATTATCTGTTTAAATTATTGTCAAATGTATCCTTTATATGCTTAGCCAATTGCCACCATTTTATAGTAAACAGATTATATAACCATAAATGTTATCAAAGTATATTTGTTTTTTCCCCTAGGGCTTCTGTAATTCCCTATAGCTGTTGAAATCTAGTAATCTGTAATTTCCTTTAAAAGGCTTTGGATGGTTTTGACTTTTTACTGTAGTCTGTGCAGCAAAAAGGGCAACCTACTTTAAACTAAAAGAGGGTAGTTTTAGTTTGAACAAGTTGTTCAGAGAAGCTGTGAATGTTCCATCACTGGAAGCATTCAAGGTCAGGCTAGATGGGATTTTGAGTGATGTGATCTTGTGAAAGATGTCCCTGCTCATGACAGAGGGACGGACTAAAAGACCTTTTAATATTCCCAAACAATCTTGTTCTATGTTTCTGTTATTTTGTTTATTGAATGAATAATTGTAAAACTAAGGTCTTTGGGCAACATGGCATCCCTGATGGCCTGTCCAGTGTAAAATACTGAAATCTGGGAGAGTTTTCACTGAAAAAGAATTTAGACAATTAAGTCAAATATCAGGAGTGGCCACACATATTTTTTTTTTAATTTTCACTTTTCCCTTCATCAAACAATATTTCATCAATTTATTCATTAATCAGAAGAATAAAAATAAATGTATATGTGCAGGGCATCATAGAATGGGCAGCATTTCCCTATAAGGTTCCCAAAATAAAACTTTGTGTAAAGATAGTACATTAAGTTTGTGGCAGTGTTACTGTGTCTTCTATCTTTAATCAGCTGTGTGGGTGGTGGCTGACTAGTCAGAGTAACGAGCTGACACACGAAATGTCACAGTTCAAAGAAAAGCTTTGGCATGACTCTCATTTACTATATCAGCTTTACACTTCTCTGGCAATGAAATGCCATCTTAAAATCAGGATGAATTACAACTGCATTCTTCATTCCTGCTTTGATTCCTTAACACTATTCTTTGGGAAGACTGCCCAAATGTAAAAAAGAGTCAGGTCTGTTTGTTTAAAATTTTGTGTAGAGATTCCCAGTAACAATCTGAGAAAATACATTGTACCATTTTCTAAAAGAAATAGTAGTAAGAACTGGGGGGTTTAGTCATAGTTATTTAAGGATCCATATTTGAGCCTCTTGTTCGCAAGAGGTAAAAAATTAGTGATGAATTTTAAAAGAGAACAGAGGTTGCACATGCATTAGCATTTTGTCTCAAACCAGTGCAGTTCTGAAGAGAATCTCCTGATCTTCCCCACTTTCTGTGTGTTGGTTTGGTTTGCAGAGTCATTCTGTTGCATGCAAATCAAGATTCATTCTGGAGAAGAATAAACTAGAAGACCATTCTGGGCTTACATGAAACATGCAGCAATACCCAATGGAGGCAGGAGCCTGAATAATGACTACTTTGCACCATCGTGAAGTTCTCCAAGCCTCCCTGCATATGTCAAGCAGTCCAGCTGACCATCAGCAACAAGGCATCCCATGTTCCATGTCTGGTTTTTCAATAGGAAGAAAAGCCCATGTCACTGCCATCAGTGTCCTCTTGGATTTGTCTCTGTGGCTCAAGGCCCTCAGTCCTTTTAATGGGACCTTTGGATATTGATCAAAGTTAGAGTGGGGACAGAGTTTGACAATCTCTTTCGGTGTCTCACCTCTCTCACAGTAAAGAATATCTTCTTAATATCTAATCTAAACTACTTTCTTTCAGTTTGAGACCATTTCTCCTTGTCCTGTCACAACATTCCCTCATAAAAAGTCCTTGTCCAGCTTTCTTGTAGGATCCTCTCAGCTATTGCAAGGCAGCGATCAGGTTCCCCCAAAACCTTCGCTTTTCCGGACTGGACAAACCCAATTCCCTCAGCACTTCCTACTAAATTACATTGACGTATTTGCTAATGTAGAGTTAGTCATGGAGTCTGGTGTTTAAAATTGCTTTGATATCAGTGCTGTGGAGAACATCTTGGCCTTAGTTGAATTATATCTATCACTGACACCAGGTAGGAGTATTTTTTTGTGTCCTCCGGTCAAGTTTGCATTTGTTTATAACCTACTTTTAAACAGTCATTCTGATTTATATAAATTTCACTTACTATTGGCTTTACTATATGCAACATAAAGTTGAATAATATGGACAAAGATGGCTTACAAACTAGCTATGAGAATTAAGAGACCTACCATGGTATGTCTTAGAATGAGCTGCTGTGTTAAAAGATACGAGATAGGTCCCCTGAGAAAAGCCTAGTAGCTGCAGAATATTCATGTTAGAAAGGGGAAAAAAACTTTTAAATACTCAATCTTGCTTGGAGAAGAAAGCTGTGATAGATGTTAAATAATTGTGAAATATTCAGTGGCATATTGAAATGTAACAGATGCTATGGAATCATGTTATAGTCAAACATTGTACTAATTTTCTAAGTGTCATATATTTGTTAGCATTCCTATTTCTGGCTAAGGGCAATCTTGAGAGTTAGTAATACGAAATCTAGTGATAAAAGAGTACAAATAACAAGTCATTTGAAGTTCTGCTCACCCACTCTGTTGGGAAGGCAGCATACAGATATATGTATCTATCTCAAAAGGCCTCAAAAGTTGAATTACATGACATACTGACTTTTGACAGTGCTGTCTTGGAAGAGGAAAGCCCTATCCCAGTACTGAAATCTTGTGCCAAATGAAAGCAGCCCTGAGATAGGGCAAGTATCCTAGATTTTTCAAGTCCTCATTTGGAAGACGGGTAAACCTGATGTGATAAATTAGCATATATATTAGGAACATGTTTTAAGATTTCTTTTTATTTCTGAGAGGGTCTTGGTCTGAATCAATGCATTTAATTAAATGTTTTGGGAGGGGAGGTGTTATTTGTTTTTTTCATAGTTAGCTTTGTGTAATGATCAGTTTTTATTGGAGATTTTAATAATACCCTGAAGTCAGACTTACAAGGAAAATTACAGAACAGTAAAAATGATGGAGCCAAAAAAACCTTTCTGGACAGACACAAAACTTCACCACATGAAAGATCAAGAACAGAATCCTGAAATTTAAAATAAATGGAAGAAAACTGTAATTGTACTATGAGACAGATCTAGGATCAACCTCTTCCAAAGTGCATTCTCTGACAGTTGGTAGCAGTAGTGATGTAGTGATAGGGGTGTAGAAGAATGATAACCTCCCTAAAATGCTTTGTGTGTCCAGCAGCCAGAGGTTCACATCTCCCTCCATCATGTGCTGTAGACATGATTCTGTTCTCAGCCACACTTGCTCCTCTCTACTTCTTTCAGTCCTGCTTTTTTTCAGTCTTTTTGATATGATCAGGACTATGCTCACTACTGAGGGTGTGGAAATAACTGTGGCTCTATATAGCAGCACAATAATGTTTCCCATTTTATGTTCTATAGCTTTCATATAAAGAATTTAAAGTTCATTAGTGAAATTGATGTACAGTTAATTCAGAAATGTTAGGAAGCAGTTAGATTTATCTTTATTTTTGCCATGATCTTCATTCATAAATGATATATAATTGTACTATCATAAAAATACATACATATATGTGGTACTTATCATAAATAAGACATAAAAACTAAAAGTCAGACAATTTATAATATTTAAACACCTAAACAAATAGGAAGGTGGCTCTTTTAATCTGCAAAATGAGTGAAGCAGCTAAGTGCTAGCTTGTACTGAAATCCAATTGTACATCACCTTGAAAATCTTGTAGGAATTAGCCCGCAGTTTAAGGGCTTTTTAAAAAATTAGACACTTCATATGAATAAATAGGAAAAGGAAGAATTTTAAAAATCAGACACCTATCATAAAAAGTCTCAGTCAATGCAGTTTACTGAGAGCATGAGGTAGATCCTCAGACTGGGACTTAACCTCTGGTGGATTGATAGACTATAGAGCAATATAATACAGAATGCTGCCTAGAAACAAGGTTTGAGGTCTATGCTCTGCTGTGGTGGTACAGCTGTGCTGCTCTGAGTGGGAGGAGTCCTCCCAGCATCTGCTGAGAACCCTCTGCACTGCTGTCCCGTGCTCCATCTGCCCTGTTAGGCAAGGAATGTTCCAATGTCTATGCAGTGCCACAACCTGAGTGTATTCTGATCAGACAGTCATGGAGAGATAGGCTCTGTTCACCATGATCCATGAGAACAGCTGCAGATTTCTAAACTTAGCAAATCACCTAAATTTACTGGACCTTAAGAAAAGTGAGGCATACAGATTTATTAAAAAAATCATTTAATACTGAAACTTATTAGGTGCTTTGACAAAGACTGGTCAGAAACTATGTTAACATTGTTGCTATAATTATAATGTTTTACTCGTAATTGTGAAAACTGTAATGATCTACAAGTTGGGATCATGTGTTCAAATTTAGATCAGGAAAAGACCAGTTTTTAGGCATACAGAATGGAGTGCTGTAAGTCAAGGGTGAGAAATCATGTTGGATCTCTACCTGAAAACTCATCATGGAAAAAAGAACAGTAGAATATAAAAAAAAAATGTAACTCTCTGATTTGTACCAGTTCTCCATTGCAGTGATTCATCATTGCAGTTCTTTGTTCTCTATGGCAGCTCTCTACCTATAATATGAAACAAAAAAAATTCAGAAATGGTGTACATAGGGCAAGGGACATAAAGAAATTCAGGCACCTTTGTCCTCCTGAAATAATATGAACTTCAGAAATGCCCTATGGGTCAGGTCTGTGGTCCATTAAGTTCAATAGCCTGCCTCCAACAGTGCTCATGGGAAACACTATTTGGAAAGGGCACAGAAGCCAGGAGGTGCCTGCAGTTCAGTATCTTATGCTTCAGTATCCACAGACACTAGATTAAGAAAACTGGAGGGCTCTCTGCTAGTCTTAAAGACTTATGAGGAAAACCCCCAAACATTTACTTTTACCAGAATTGCTAAACACAGGCTAAGCTAAACTTGAAATTTCTAGGACCCTTCCAATCATAGCCGAAAAAACAAAACCTTGACCCTGTCATAAGAAAATGTAAACAGTCAAAGACTTTCAAAATATATTTATGATCTTTAATATAGATATATCATTCAGTATTCTTTTACAGCATGCTCCTTTCTCCTAGGAAGCATACAAATGAGATTATATTTTAGCTTCTAATTAATAGTGTTCCACAGCCTTCTGACAACAGAGGAAATTCTTCAGTGTCAGCTTTGCTCTCCCTTGCACCTACTTTCTTTGAAATTACTTTTATCATGCTTTCAGCAAGACTGTAGCTCTTAACAGAGGCCTTGGTATCAAAGATGGAAAGATTCAAAGATGGACTTGCACACAGAAATCCTTCAGTTGTATTTTACTTCAAAACATCTATCTATTTGGGCTAAAAATGAGAAAATTATTTTTCTCAGTGACATACCCCTGTATTTCACAAAGATGTTCCCAATGCAGTTTTTGTATTGTGTTAAATATGTTCAAGTGTGGCAAAAATAATGAGCAGTCCACTTAATTATTTGCAGGTCTTCAATAATCTGCAAACTAACATAGGCATTAAAAAGCAACACAATAATAACAATAAAAAAATACATAAATCTATAAAACTGTTAAGGAAAGATTCCTCATAAATTTCTAAATTAAGGTATACTGCATTGCTTTTATACCATCATTTCAAAATCTGATGCCACATAGCATGGGGTCAAATCCCTCACAGTGGCTGTCATATGAGACCAACATGAATAGTTGGACTTGGTGACCTTAAAGGTCTTTTTCAAACTAGGTACTCCCACAATTCTGTGATTAATACAGCAGACCCATAATTCCAAGTTTATTTAACAAGGTCTGATTTTTAAAAATGTGTTGATTGAAGTAAGTATACTACCATCCTGTTATTTCTGACTATGTTATTCTCTCAAGCATTACCTGCATTTCTTATTTTTATTTGGTCCTTTTTATGTCATTCTTGCACTGGAAAAGGATGTTAGAATGAGTGCATATGTGCTTTATGCTCCATTTATATTCCTAAAATGGTATAAAATGAACAAATGAAGAACATAAGCAAGGTTATTTCATGTAACTTTGTATGTGTTTAAAGTTGTGGGCTTCTCTGTGAGATTGTACAGAGTATCTCAGATTCCAGGAAATATTACATCTTCCCAAGTGAATGGTAATAATTGAAGTACCTATCTTCCATCTCTCACTTTAGAGGTTTTCTTCACTCCCTCTGTTACACAATCATTATGGATGTGACATCCTGTTATTACATGAAAAAGTAGAGATTTCCAGGAGATAAAATCTCAATTAATATAAGGACCCTTTGAGTGTACATCGTGGGGAAGTCTAGCTAAAAATTCTTCTGAAGGAGAAGTTGAAGCCAAGACAAATGTGAAACAGATTGCATTTCAGTGTTTTTCAGGTAGCCTGAGTCTTCATGACTTCTACTCTTATATAAATGACTTCAAATTAATTTCTACTTTCTTTTCTGTTTACTTTTCAACAGCATGAATTTAGTTTATTTTAAACAAGATTTAGACATCTGTTAATAAAGTTGGTGTATACAAAGAGGAGATTTAAACATGTTACTGTCTTTAACAGTCCTGCTGATTGTATAGCAGAAATGCTGATAGAGACTTGCTATTTGAAGAACTGAAGGGGACCCAGAAACAAAAGTAGACCAAGCCTGTCAGTGTCACATCAGGCTGACCAGAGCATCTCAGGACAATTTAGAAACCTTGGAATACGACACTAGAAATACACTTCAAGTATTGAGAGAGATAAGCAAACAAATTAATTAGTGGGTTTCATACAAAAGAAGTTACAGTAACATAAAACTATTTTGGGTTTAGACATGATTACTATAGTAATATTATTTGTGTCTGCTGATTTGCATTCCATTTCATCTAATGTAAATGCAACACTGGCAGGACTACATAGGCACCAGTGAAGGTAAACATGGACTTTTTAAAAGTATTAAACTTTGAGCCATGTCTCACTGAATTACATACAATACATTTCTGAAGACCTTAGGGCTTCAGAACAAAAAAATACATGAGCTGATTTATATCAGCAAAAAGTAGCTGAAACTAAGATGTTTTCAAATATCTGAGCTAATTATTCTCTTGCTAATTGTAGATGTCTCCATGTTGTGCTCCACAGCAGAGAAATACCCCTGCACATTTTTCAATATCCTATCCATAGCCAGTGGAATCAGAAGTGTCAGAGAAGATTTTATTTCGTCAGCATAATCTTGAATGCTGATGATATGTATGAAAACAGTAATCTAGTTACATGTCAACTGTTGGAACTTTTGTTGGAAGATTTGCAACTACACGAAACATCTTTTTACTTACAATTTATATTTCATTCACAAACCATTTCTGCCCAATAAACAAGAAATACCATGATGCCACTTTGTAGTCACTTCTCAGAGCATAGCAGTTAATCTAACTCTACTGTTAAACTGTTACTGTATATTAGGAAATATATGTGATGTTAAGTTACCTGCAATATAGGGCTAGGGTTATCTTAAACTTGGCATTTTTATGCCTTTTAAAGCCATCATGCTGTAAAATGCATGCAATCCAGTTAAAAAATGGTTTTCTTTCCTTTAAATACAATCGATCACTGTTTCAGGAATATTTACCACATCAGCATCTATTCTTGCACAGGATCCCAGTAGACAAAGTACTCTGCAACCATATCTAAGAGGGCCTCTGCCTCTCAGAATAGGGTACATAGTTCATCTTTCCTGCTGGTGAGATAAAATATTTACTCCACTGTTTTATGACTGATTTTACTTACCTCCAGCTATGCAAATGCCACATTTTTTGCATGTTTTGCAAAACCTCTTAACGCCCCTTCCTGAATCAATCAACAGCAAACCTGAATATTTCACCTCTGTGAAACAGTCTCTGTTATTATCATAAAAATCACATGGGCAACAGTAGGCTGGCAATCTATGTTTGATGTTTCTCCTCCCAGCAGCAGATAATATATGTGCATAATTGCTCAAGTGCCATCTGGTTGCAACTTAAGATGTGTTGCTCATTGATAATGAAAGCACTGATTTGGTCCCCACACATAAAATGGAAGTCTGTTTAACACAACTATGCATGATTTTATAGGACCCTGAAATAAAAAAAGAGCAATGCTTTGTCCAAACATTTTAAGAAATATTTAATAATTTAACTTAATAATGTATTTAATAATAGTTTTTCTAAATAGACTGAAAATATGGCTGAAAGAGTCCTGATTGTTTTGGAATTGAAAAGTTTAATTATTGCTATGAGCATGGAATGGCAGTGTGAAATTCTCAGTGCACTTAATCACACTATAGGGCACCAATAGGGCTTCCCCAGCACAGAGGAAAGGAGAGGGAAGAGTGAGGTTAAAGGTGGTTGGGGCTCAGGCCAGCGTCCACTGCAGTAAAATGGCAAAACTCTCTTTGACACCTATGTGTGTGGCACTGCCCTTGTCTGTTTAAAACATGGGGTGTTATCAGAGCAATTGGAAAAAATCCCTGGAAGAAGTAACAACTGAGCAAAAATATTATTCAAATGCATGAAAGACTTGCAGATATGAGAAAAAACCCGTAATAATCCTTTTTTTCATGTCCATTGATAGTGCAAAAAGTAATGTGATTAAACTGTGGCATGTGAGATTTACTTTAAAGGAGGGGAAACTTTAATGAACAGGGAGTGACTGGCAGGGATCTCTTGCCTGAAGCAGTTGTCAAGTGCCCATTAACAGGGAGGCTCTAGAAGAGGCTGTACACACACCTAACAAGATAAGCTTAGCCCGTTCTGCCATGGGGTAGGGAGATGAAAGAATGACCTCTGAGATCCTTCCAACCCCTGCTGTGGTCCTCTGTATTCTGCATGGAGACTCATCTCTCATGCCTTTATAGCAACATTTCTGCATAACTTGTCATTTCAAGGAGCAATGTCCTTAACAGTTCTTCCCTTTGACGGGTGTTTGAGACAAGAAAAAGATGAAGAGTTATGTATTTGTTTTTTTAAAATAGGTTTTAAAATTTGCTTGTCTCTCTGATAATGTTCACTTTAAACACAGATTATTGCCAGTTCAAATGTGTGCAAAAGTGATAAGGGAGGTGACTAGGAGCTTATTATTAATTTGCTGCTTTTATTTTTGGGAAATTAACATTCTGGCAAGAAATTTAATTGGAGTTTTGTTAATTCTCACAGTGATGCTTTGGTTCTTCCTTTTGGGACTGAAGAGAAAAGCCAGCATCTGGTGTTTGAGGATGCTAGGGACTTATACCATATTTTGTCTAATATCTCTACTGTAAATATACAAAATGAATAATTAGGTGAATAATGAGGTGTCCTGAATGAAGACTTCTCTGATGGTAACTACGGAACGTTTTTACTCCTGTCACTTGTTCTCTGTTGGGCATCTTGGGCAGCAGGTTGCCCATATGGATATTCTCAATGTATTTTTTCCAGGCAGAACCCAGAAATAATATTGACAAAGGTTATCAGATATGCAGAGATGCTTTTGCTCTTCAGAGCTCTATCTGTCTGTATGAAAGGGACAAACATAAGAATAGAATTTGTGTCATGGTCCTAAGGACACTGACAGGCCTGACTGTCCCTGCCTGGCTTCCCCAGGGCTACCCCCACCCTGCTTCTGGCTCAGGACCCCGTGTCAGCCCCCAGGGCCATCAGCCCCTGCCCCAGCAATGCCACAGCAGTGCTGCTCTCCAGCTGCTCAAAGCCCTGCCCAGCCATGGGCCCTGACAAGCCTGCTCCACCTCTGGGCTCGTGTTCCCAGCTGGTTCCCAGCCTGAGCCTGGCCTTATCCCCAGGGATGTGCCCGATGCTCAGGGCTACTGCAGTCCCCGGTGCCACCAGCCTGCCCTGCCATCCTGGGGCTGTCCCCAGTGTCCCCAGCCTGTTCTGCTACCTCAGTGAGCTCCCATGGCTCATAGAGAGCCATCAGGGTCCTGCTGCCCCAGAGCTTCTGAGCTGGTTTGAGCTCAGATGCAAACAAGCTGTATTAGAGGTGTTGTATAGTCTGTCCTGATACAAAACAATTCTGTGAATTGTTGGGATATTTTACTGTTCTTGCTGCAGGGAGAGATCTGGGGTTTTGTTCGCCTCCTGGGTGCAGATGCCCTCACTGTGTCCCCTTGTCCTGCTTGGCCACCTGAGACTACACCAGGCCTCCTCTAGGGTGGAAAGAGGCAAGTTCCCCATCTTTATATTTTCAGGATTCCTGAGAGAATGCTGCCATTCTCTCATCAGCTTCTTCCAAAACACCAAGACTTGGAAGTTTGTTGAACTTGGATGTAATACTAGATGGAAATAAGAGATCACAGACTTGTGAGGAGCAGCAGAGGGAGCTGGTGTTGTTTAGCCTGGAGAAATGGAGGCTCAGGGGAGACCTTACTACTCTCTATGACTATCTGAAAGAAGTTCTATCCAGGAGGGTGTTGGTCTCTTCTCCAAGGTAACAAAAAACAGGACAATAGGAAATGGCCTCAACTTGTGCCAGGGGAGGTTAGATTGGGTATTAGGAATAGCTTTCTTTATGTAAAGGGTGGTCAGGCATTGAAACAGGGAAGTGCTGGAGTAACCTTCCTTGGAAGTGTTCAAAGGGTGTGTGCATGTGGTTTAGCAGTGAAGATGGTTTAATGAGGCTAATGTTGGACTCTGGGATGTTGGAGGTCTTTTCCAACCTTAATGATTCTGTGATTCATGAGTCTATACTTGTTGGATGCAGATGGTATCTTTCATACATAACAATTTTGCAATGGATGGAAATGTTCAAATCACCGGTACACAGTGGCATGAAGGGCAACTCTTCTCACTTTCCATGCAGCAGCTAAGGACAGAGCAAGGGGTAGGAGCTGCTGACTTCAGCCACAGATGTGCTTCAGCCATTGCTGAACAATTGCTTATTTTGTCTGTTCATTGCATTTTTAAAATATAAATTGGAAATAATCTGGTTTGTTGATTTCATTTGCTTTTACCAAAAAGAAACCAAAAGTGGTAACATGGGTGACTACTTGATACCTCTGTAAATGTGTGGCATCAGGCAAAGTAAAGGAATGTTTGGGTTTTTTCCCCTTGAATATTTTATTAACATTCCTGTGATTAGCACTGAGCAAGCTGAGAGCTGAATTTCTGCTGCTGTGCTGAGGCAAAAGGAGACACTCCCCTCAGCCAAATTTCTAGTGACACCAAATTTTTGAAGACATCAATGGGACAAGAGTCAGAGGATCCCACTGGGGAACACCACCATCTCCTGACCATCCTTTAGACAAATTACTGGGGAAGCTTGACACTGAGCCAGCTGGATTCTGTAGAATAAACATTATCTGAACTTCAACTTTCCACCTTGAATGTAGCTGTGTATAAATAGAATGAAAAAATATTTCTTTGTATATGTGATATGATAATTGAAGTTAGCATTTTCTCCACACTTGCTATTCTGAACTGTAAAGGAAAGCTAAACGAATTGTCAAGGAGACATAGTGGAAATTAATGATGGCGATAGAAAGAGCTCAGAAGGGCTCTGGACGTCTGGGCTCAGTGCTCTGCTGAACACCAGTAATTGGTTAAAATCTGTTAATAGCACCTTAGGTAATATCTGAAACTTTCCCTGACAACTCTGCTGGCTGCTAGCTATGCTTTTGTGCGTTCATTTCCAGACATGCTCTTTTCCATCTCCTTGGGAAGAAGACTGAGTGGAATCGGCAGATGACTACTGCAACTGTATCACCTCTTGGCTCTGTCCCTTGTAGCCTGTGCTCACTTCCAGTGGTCAAGTTACCTGGTCACAGGTATGTAGTCCCCCCAGCTTCCTATCATCTGCTTAGGGAGGAAACTATAACAACTGTGCTGGAAAACAGGTAAAATTGTAAGAAATATTGCCCCTGACAGCGATGGAAAGTTGCAGAAATTTCACTCTGAACCACATATGTAGAAAAACAAGTTAAAAGACACCAGTGCTCTGCCATGACATCACTAAGATTTGATGAAATGACAGTTCTTAAAAAAAAAAAAAAAACAAACGGATTTTTAAGTCTGCCTTCAAACGCAATCTTGAATAACAACTCATATTCCCAGTATCATGGCATGAAACCCTAGACATTGCAACTACACAAAGCATAGCTTGTCTAATGTTAAACCACCAGCAAGGACAAACTATTTTTAGAGTTGTCATATATTATTGCACCTGAGCTTTATTGGTCCTCAGATTAAAAGAGGTTTCTCTTCAGAGAAGTTCACTTGAATTCTGCACTCATTTACTAAGCCTGATGTTACTATTCAATTTATTTTAAAGCAGATTCTTTGGGGAAAATTAGAAAGCTAATTTGAATTGATTCTTTGGAGATTCAGGCTTAAATGAAGTGCCATAAAATTGGCAGTCAGAGTGAAAAAATAGAATTGAATTCTATACTTGTACTACTCAATAGACACGGGCACCTTGCTCTTTGCTGCTGCTGCTGAGGGTTTTGACGCCGTGTATTTCAGACAATTTAAACACATCTAAGCATGACACTTCACTGAAGGTTTGGTCACTAAGGAACCACAGAGTATTCCTTGTTCAAATTATTTTTATCAGATAAATTTATGGCTGGCAGGTTCGTAAAATTTGCCATTCTCTCCAGGTTTTCACAAATAATTTTATAAATTCCTAGTGGCATTAATCCTAATATTGTGTAAGTAATGGTACTTTAGCATTTAGTTGTGGGCTGTGTCAGAACAATGTTCCTCACCAACAACCTCCCCTTTTTCCATTTTTAAGTGCACCAGCTCACATTTGGGTAAGAATAATTTGAGTGTCCAGCAATTTTAATGCCCAGTTTAAGGTCCGAGGTTTAGGTTTAGCAGATGTGTGTTTTGAGCTTTTTCAAAAACAACATGGTTTTTAGATTTTACTATCCTATATTACAGGGCATCTAAAATTGTTAACATTTGCACACAATTTAGGCCACCACGGTAATTTGTTATGAAATGAGTAAACATTTTTACAGGATTTTGGTCAACAGGTCAAGCCTGTAGACAGAAATATTTTAGACATCTAGAGACATTTTTCTCTAGAAAAATGAGACCATCTGCTTAACAGGATTTATGCTTTTCTGTAACTGTTTGGTGCATTTACAGCTTGGGAAATTCACAGAAATAATGGCTGAGGAGATGGTTGTTCAATTTCCTGTCACATAAATTACTGAGTAGATGTTCATTACTCCATCCCATTGCTCTGCTTCCAGCCTAATCAGAAGAAGTGAGGATTTGAAAAGACATGCTGGAGAAAACTCCAGTACATGCTATTATTTGCTCTGCACATATGGTCCCATACTAGAAATTATTGTTATTTTGTGTGAGTAAATATTTGAAGAAATACTTAAACTGAAAAAAAGATATATTGCTTTTTTACTTATAAACTTCATGTTAAAACAATTTTACTGAAAGAAGCCTTCATTCTCAGGGTTATTTTCTGACATGCCCAGCTTTCCAAATATTAGGAGCAGACATGCTTATCTGCTTTAGCTTCCATTGTAAGTGGACACCTGAAGACAGACAGCAAAGTTGATATTTAAATGTGGAAACTAAAATCCCCCAGTCTTTCACACATGCTAAGTTCTGCTACAACCCTCAGCGATTTCAGTGGGAGCTGTGGCTGCTCAACATTTTGAAAATTTGGCAGTTGTAAGTGAGATGCTTTGTGAAGGAGAGAGGTGTCTATCAGCCTTGATCCAACTCAAATGCTCCTTGGAACCAGCTGGAAATGAGGGGGGTGTGATGCTTCCCTTGTTTGCTGCACTGCTGAGCTGATGGAAACCTACTGAAAGCAGAGCTTGTGTTCAGAAACTTTCAATCACCTGCTATTCAGAAACTTTCTTCCACCCCTTTTTGCTTAAGACATTAAGCAGAACTTGCCAACATGCTGGCAGCCACAAGCATGTCAGGCTATTTGGCTCTGGGAAGTGGCATGTGGTGCATTTTCTTATTTGTAAGTCAGAATTTTGACAGAGCTGATCTCTGGATCCCTGGAAATCCTTTAGCATCTGTCATGCTTACATAAAGAATTTGCTCAAAGCCACAGACCTGTCCTCAGTGTATTTCAATGGCTAAGAATCTGAAATTTCCCTCTATTGAAAATGGATTTCTGAATGCTGCATGAAATAAGAATATAACAACATGAAGGATAAAGAGAAAATAGGAAAATTAAATTTCATTCAGTTGTCTCTGCTTTGTATTTCTGTTCTCACTCTACCAGAAGCCTGGGTCTTTCCTCTCTGTGCAGAGCAGCACTTTGGGAACAAGCACTTACCTGTGATGCAACCCTGAGCCAGGCATGGCTCATCAGCCTCTCTTTCTTCCAAGTGAGTGTGTGAAAAGACATCGGCACTGTTCAGTCCTTAGAGCTCTGTGTTATTTATATGTTATAATATTAAAATAAGCCAGGATAACCTTTTTCCATAGCTAAACATAGCTTTCTGACACCAAATGAAGCACAAGGTTTGGAAACCTCCCTCCTTCCTGCTCCCATCTCCCTGCAGGGTACCTCCTTCCCTCGAGCCTGGATTTCCTGTCCTGTGGTTTTCAGTGGCTTCTTGGGATGAGTAAGTCCATTAAGCTCTTGCTGTTCCTTGAAGAAACCTTCTGTTCCCTGGGTCCCCACAGCTCCAGGTCTGCCCCCTCCTGCCAGCCTCCTGGTGTACCCCAAGGTCTTCCCCATGGCTCCATCCAGTGGCCCAAAGCAGAGGAGACTCCCAGCAAGCTCTTCTACCAATTTGCATAAGGAGAACAATGATTTGTTAAGAATTCTGTTTTGATCCTGCTGAATTGAGGGTAAAGTACAAGCTTTTTGTTTTACCCATTGATATCACTGGTGATTCTTTTCTTGGAGAAAGAAGTTGGCTGATAGTTTTGGTTGTTACTCAGTTGTAAATAATGATGTAACCATTAATTACATTATATTTGTTTGTTTGCTGAATATTAGTAAGGGCCTTTTAAGAATCTCAGCAGATTATGGGGTTATTAAATCATATGGTAAAAGGATAGATCCCTACCTGATTTTAAATGGCAAATTGATTCCAGGTAAGATCTAGAGAAAGTACGCAGAGAAGATGAAAGGCACTTCTTACTTTTTAGGGGAAAAAAAGCTCCACAAGAACAGGAAATCATTGTAAACCATTTAAATGATTCAAGCATTTTTTTTCTAATTAGACTTTGATAATTGCAGTGAATTGTCTCTTTTTCATAACTGTGTCCAAGTCCGTTTGCTGATCTGAGTGCTGTCCCTCAAACAGGGGGTCTTGTGTCTCATTTGTATTAAGATAGTTTTCTCAGGTTTATATCAGAATTTAGTCATAATGATTACTATCTTCTAATTATAGTTTTAAATAAACCTGCTTTTATTTCAGTATTTATTAGATCTTGTGACCAGAAATAGTAACATAATAAAAACAGATTTGATTATTAGCTAAACCTTTGACAATGTAACTCAAACAATAGATAAGTTTTCTCTTTGAGTTAAGCAACAGAAGATGCAACTTCCATTATTTTAGCCAGCACAATAATTTTCTTTAGAAAACCTTCTGGAAATGTTCTTTTACAGGATTCTGACCTTTTTTATTCTCATATCTTTTAGGTGCAATGTGAAGGAAGTAAAGGAGGAAATTCAAGTTCAGGAAACAAGAAAGGGATGAAACTCAGGAGAGGGTTTTCTTCAGAAAAACGAAAATGGAAAAAATCTAACAAATATTTTTATGGGAAGCTGAGTAAGTAAACATTATTTATTTCAAAAGTACCTATAAAATAGTAGTATAAATGAAAATATTTTCTATCATTATGAGCTGCTCATAGGCAGTCTTACTGTAATTATTTTCCTTAGTGTCTAATGCTGAAGGGTCACACCATGGACAAAAGGGCTTTAGAGGTGCCAATAGATAGACTTTTGATATTAAATCACATAGTATTATCACACAGTAATCAAAGTGAGAAATAGTACAATGGCAAGGGAATTACCTCTATTTGAGAGCTGGGAGCACATGTCCATAGCAGAGCTGAGGGCAAAGCAGAGCATGTGCTGCACAGTCCGTGTGTCCTTTCTGCCTGAGCTGACCATGAGCAAAGCAGAGAGCCTGGCTGAGGTGCTGCTGCTGGCTGAGCAGCTGCAGTGCCCCACACCTCTTGCTCTGCTTTAATTATCTGATGACCATGGTAACTCCATTTATTTAATAATTTTTTCAAGCTATCAGAAAAGTAAAACCTAAAAGATATGTCCAAAGGACCAGAAAAATGTACAACATAGACATTTTTATAAAGCTGTATTTGTGAAACAACTACAGAAAATTATCTATCACATTTACAAAACAAAACTTAAACCAAGTAAATTAATACTGAAAGAATTTATAAGCCTCACAATAAATCTTGTTTCTCAATATACATAGGAAACATAAAAGCATTGTCATGCCAAGTAACAAATTCCCTTTTCCTCATCACATAACAGGACCTCTAACTGGAGCAGTCCCCCAGAATAGTCTGACTTTATCTTTGCTTGTTGTTCACATTAAATCCAGTACATCATCTTTTGACTTTTAGAATCAGGTTGACATTTTATTATTAGTGTTAGTAAGCAGAAAATATTATCAATGGAGTTTACCTTAACAGTCACTTACATTGTCCAACATGATAATGAAGACATAAATTTTTAAGTACCTACACATAAGTGTATTCCAAGAAGCAGAACATTTTTAGTTCCAGAACTCTGCTCCCTTTCTTAATGAAAGATGTAGATGAACAAACTGATCTCCAAATAAGCCAAGTCACTTCAATGGTTTTACAGTAAAGGTAAGTTTACAGCTCCTTCTAGTCTGATACATCTTCTATAAGGCTGAGGAGATGAAAGACCATTTACTAGACTGAGGTAAGTGCTCCAAGGAATGTGAAACTCAAAAAACTTACACATTTCTGTGACAAAATGCTACATACTTTGTATTTGCTAAATTAATAATAATATTATAATTATTAGATTGATTTTATTATATATACCACTAAAAATTTTTTAAATCGCCATTTTTAATATGCTTCATTCACAGAACTAAATGTAAACTGTGCTTAGGCGTGGTTCAAAACTTACCCTGTAATTATAATATATGGAGGATCCAGGTGCCATCCCCCTTAAATCGCCTGGCCAGTGCACCATGTAATTGAGGGCAGAAGTGGACTAGGATCCATCTGCTTGTGTATGTCAGCAAGGAACTATCTGTAATGATTCTTGGCCCATTTATCATTTGGTGGGAGATTTTTCAATAATTTATTCAGCTCTCATGCATGCCCACTCTACAGCCACGTTTGCGCTGTGTTTCTTTGGCATGTGTTGAAAACAATTATTAGCACATGCTGAAGACTATCAAATGGGATGTTTGCAGCTGTCATTTCCCCGGATTATCTTTTGCCTCCCATTTGGACTGATTATGTCTGTTGTCAACAGGCTGTTGGAGGATCATGTAACAGGGGCCAAATGCAAGACTCTGCTCCTCAGACAGCACTTAGGGGTAGGAAACCCAAGAGAAATAAATGCAGGGGACATAAAAAGATAAAAAAAGCACAGAGAAGAAATAACAGAGATTTGTTCATAGCTGAGTGATGTTTCATACCTTCAGCTTAATTTGGCTTTTTGATGAAGCTAATGCTTCATTCAATGAAATTTTATTCTTAAATTACTTACAAATTCTCCTACAAAATGATCTTCTGACTACATCATCTGGTCTGACTCAGACATGGCAAATACAATATGAGCAACTCCATGTCACTAAGGCACTGAAGCCTGCAGCTGGGGAAGCCTGAGGCATTTCCTCAAATTCCCATTGAAGTTGCTAGGTTTTCCTAAACAGAGAAAGTGAAGTGCCTGTGATCAGACTATGTTCCTCACAGGATGGGGATGTGCTGGGAAAAATTCCCCTGTATCTAAAAGCCTGTCAAAGATAACAACCCCCAGCACACACAGCATTTCACAGCTGAGAGCCAGATGGATGGTGGATACCCTTTACCCAGTCTTCTTTCCCCACCTTTTCTTTTTTCATATGTTTAAGGCAGAGAGAAGTGATTAATGATATGTGGGCTGGGAGAAGTGTAGGGTATTACACTCCAAGAGCTAAAATGCTCACAGGCACTTGATGCCTTGCTGCACTTAGAGCTACTCACAAGTTGCTGCTCCTAAAGTCCAGCCATATGTGTTAGAAAAACTAGTGTGAAGTTTTAATGTGTAAGTAGATAGTTAGACAGGCCCATTAATATTTCATGGAGAATTGTTAGACTCAGACAAATATGCAAGAGGCTTTTATTCAGATCCAAATTTGCCTTTACTCAGGCATTGAATTTAGTAGACAAGGGGTTCAATATTTGACACTTGCATGTAGGTATCCATATAAATTGATACTTCTCAGTTAGATAGTGGATGTTTTAAAATAAGTTCTCAATCAAAAAAAGGTTAAATGAAGTCACTGGCACACAGGATGTGCTGCAGGTAGGAGAGCAATAAGACAGGTATGGCTCTGCATAACATGCATTTTTTATATTGTACTCTTCAGATTTTGTCTGCAACAGGAGTTAGATGCAATCAGTCACAGCTCTTACGAGAAAACAGAAGTTCATTGATACTAATTATCTGCCTTAATACAAAGCTTTGTACCACTTCTCCATCATCTCCCCCTCCTTGTCTGGCAAAATGAAAGTGAACATCAGTGCAGGTTCCTGTGGGGAGCTGTTTTGGCTGGAGCTTGGCAGGCACAGATGGACAACAAGCTGCAGTCCCCAGTCCTGCTTGGCTGAACAACCACACTGGGTCATCTAATGGATACTGAGAGCCATGAGAGCACTTGTTTGCTCAGAACTGCAGCTCCCCCGGTTTTCTTGGGTTGACAACTGGAACACTGTAGTCCCTCTCAAAAAAAAAAAAAAAAACCACAATTCTCTCTGATGCCCATTTTAGCTTTGTGACCAGCCTTGTGGCCTGCTTCTCTTCATTCTCCCACACACAGAGCCATGAGAAAGCCTCTACCCTTTGTAGCCACCACTCAGCTTCCAGACACTGGTGCTCTACATAGAACATGGGTCATTGGGCTCATTCCTGGGCCTCTGGCTGATGACAGGACCTGGTCCTAAGAAGCCCAAACTGGCCCACATGACATGGCCATGTTATGTGTGGGTGCCCCAGGCACTGGTGATGTTTCCAGCCCACCAGATCTCCCTGTTAACACCTGGCTAGGTGAGGGTGGCCAGAAAGCAAAAGCCATGGGATAAGAGCAACACAGAGAAACAAAGGGCTCCTATAGAATTAGCAGGATGAGGGGAATGCTGGCACTGTGGTGAGGCCTTGAGTATGGGCAAGGAAGAGGAACAGCTGAAGGGCATCAAGGCCATTTAGAGCATGGGACATTGGAGCCATGGGTCCATCCATGGCCTCTGCTGCTGTCCCAGTGCCACACAAGTGATGGGCCCCTTTTCTGCCCTTCTTCCTGGTGCTATATCCCTGCTTTGTCCCTTCCTGTAGGCAGTCCTTGAACCCAGCAAGGCCAAGCTCTTTTTCTTTTATTCATTCCTGCGATCCCACATGTTGTATGAACTGAGACTGGTTTCCCTGCTAGCCCCCATGAAACCAGCAACGCTGCATCCCTCTCTCTCTTCCTTGCAATCTCTGGTCCCTTCCAGATTAACAACATGGCTTCTGCTTATCTGAATTCCTTCTGTGTACTCTGACACCAGGGTTTTACATGAGTTTCTGGGAAGACACTCATTCTCACTCCCAATGCCCTGAAGAAAGTTGGTCTGAGGGTACATCCTTCAAGTATGCAGTGTGGCTCCTCTAAAACCCATGATAACCATGTGTAGTCAAAGCAGCCACATCTAGACAGTGGCTAACATCATAGATTATTGGGCTTCATGGTATTTCTTTTTTTCCATAAATGTTTGTTCTCCCTCCCTGTTTTGTACTTGTCTCCCCACCATATCTGGCCATTCAGTCTCCTGAAGGGAGAGAAATTAGGAAAAAAAACAGGATTAGAAAAATGTAAGAAAAGTTAGGATTCTACGACAATAGTACCAGAGTGTCTTGTGACTATGACACAGTGGTAGATAGCTCTGACAGCACAATTATGTTGAAGTCAGTGGAGTTGAGCTTTTTATCCCACAGCTAAGAATCTGACTCCTATTTTCAAAAGATTGATTCTTTTCAGATTTATAGAAGTCATCCAGTGTCTACTTCTTGCTGCTCCTTCTTGTCAAAGCACTTTTCTGTTCTCACAACAATCTATTTTTTGAAAACAATGAATGAATATTTTAAGTATAATGGTCTTGTGCGTGAAGCTCAATCAATCCAGTTTTCAAGCCTTTTCAAAGTTTGCCAAGCTCTACAGCTTAAAAATCCACACTTCAGTTTCTCACAGCAAGTGTGAGATGTTTCTTAAATTTCTGGGCAATTGGAGCATTTGCTGTCTTCAGGCAACATCAATTTGTACATTACCACAATGAGCCCAAATTGCTCACCGTGGTTTGATTCACTTCCAGAGGCAAATTATAAGATTTAGGCACAACTGGGAAAATATAGGTGAGAATTTCAAAAGTTCCTTCCAGCACATACAAGCTCAGCTTCCTTAAGACTGCTAGCACTTGTGCTCCAGGTCAGTCCGTGTTCAGCATCTGCTCACATAACACTTTATTATACCTCTGTTAAGGTGTGTTAGGAGAGCCCAGCAGGCATAATTCTTATTTCTGAATTGACTGCAAGCTAGTGAACAGATGTGAGTCCCTGCCTCCACCCTCCTGAAGAGCCATGCCAGTAATTTCACCTGCAGACATGCAGATGAATATTTACTCAGTGCAGGCAAACTACTTAGATCTGCTACACTGTCTCTCTTTTATTTTTCTGACATTGTCAGGAAGGCCTTTACATTTTTTAGCTGATACACCCCAAACAATAACTCTGTGAATAAGCTGAGACTGGACAAAACTCATGTGAGTGATTTGCAACCCTGGCCTCAGTCAGACTACTGAGAGTGCACATTTCTGCCATGCAGCCATTGCTCATGTGTAGATATTCTTCAGAGGTACTCAAAACCTGGGTTTTGCAATTAAAAAAAAAAAAAACACTCTTAGCATAAAACACATTAAAAGGAACAATTTTTAAAGGTTTATGCAACAAAAAAAGTACTAAAAAAGTAAGAGTATGTATGAACAAAAAGATAAATAAGCTGCTACTGTTAAGCAGAGGGATGAAGTACTGAATTTTAACTTAATGAATTCTAAAATAGAGATTTCTCTGTATTTCTGTCCTATGAGAAATGATCATATCAGACAACAACTTTAAAGTTCCTGTTCTCTTTTTCTTGTGACAGTGCACCTCAGAAAACTGAGATTGGGTCTTTCACTTAACCCTTTTTTATATTTTTGCATTTAGTAATATTGCACTTCTGTTTTATCTGTTCCTTTCCAGCATTTTTTTCTAGGCTTTGACATTTCAATAAACTAATGTTTTCATGTTCAATTAGAAAATGTTATCAGGACATACTTGTGTTTAAACACATTTCAGTGGAAGGAACTATAAAAGAAAGCCCCTAAAAGCATGCTTGTTGATCTCTGATTATGTGAAACAGCTTTCATTTCCATTATTTGCTAGATTTGTCTCTTTAGCATTGCTTTTACATGAAGAGGAAAGAATACTATTCAAAACACATTAAAGAATAGAAAAAGAGCTGATATTTTCTTATTGTTCAAATGACATCTCAAGCATGAAACAAAACATGAAGAGTGAGTCAATATCTTGAAAGCTCAAAAACACAGACTTAATCTTTTTATTTAAAGTTGTTCCATGTGTTGAGCTGAAGTGGGAGTCCCAGATACTTTCCACTCACGAAAATCAGACTACATTAGTTTAACCTCAATAGCTAGAAGCGGGTTTGGTAGTTTAACATCTCTGAAAGCTCAGCAGTAAAGTTCAGCCATCTCCCAAGAAGGTTCCATGGAGGAGCTGCACTAATTAAATTCTTCTCACCCCATGCTTTTGCTTTTCCTTGTTCTTGTGCATGTCTTTGCCTTGGAAGCAAATCTGAGATTTAGTACATTGAGCACATTTCATCCCTTGGCCAGCAGCACCATCCATGGGTCCCTGCTCAGGGTGGGCAGGAAACAAAGCTAGATATAACCACGTAGGGACTGAATTAATCCCATGCTGCAAGGCCTGGGAGCCCCAGAACCCAGGAGAGATCTTTCTCCTTACCAAGGAAGGCTTGCCATGAGCTCCTCTTTCTAATCTGACTTGTAGATGTCCACTGAAGGAAAAGTTACTGGAAAGAGATATTCCAGCACATACCTAACATTGATAGCAGTGATGCTGAGCATGTGAAGCATGACCTGGGTACCCTACAGAAGCTATGCCCATGCTTTTAGGGCTGAACAGACTGCAACAGCTGCCTTGCGATACCCAGAAGTACCAAGCCATAGCAATTGTCCCAAGACAGACTAGACTGACACCATCATCAGTGTATTAAAAACTTCTCACACCTTCTCTCAATGAGCTTGTCTCAGGCCACTCCACACAGCACTGACTCCTTCTCTCCTTCCTACATGACCAGCTAACCCCAAGCTGTCCCTCACACAACAGCTTCTTACCTTACCTATCCCTTGCACAGCCAACAGCCTCCCTCCCAAACTGCAGAAGACTCTGGGTCTTAAGCTCCAGCTCTCCCTAACCCACTCCTTTATTACCCCCATCCTCAATGGGCAGGGGAGGCTGTCTCCACTGCTTGGCAATCAGTACAGCTGTAATTCATTGAGGAAAATTGCCTTCTGCACTGTCCAAACTATCTTCCCACACCAAGCTGGCTTCATTCAACTATCCACACCTTTCAAATGTGCCTTCAGAGGCAACTAGAAACACCTGCTCTGTTTGTGAGGTCTTGAGTGTTCTTGCTAATGTGCTGCCTCTTTAGCAGGGCACTCAGGACTGAGTTGCAGTTAAGGTAACTGTGAGCACTTTGTACACTTTTATTATTAATGCTGCTGTTAATTTTCTTATTTCATCACTGGTTTTGGTAAGTTGTTCTTATCTCACCTGGGATCTTTGCTTTTTGTGATTCCAGTTCTCTCCAGTCCAAATGGGAAGAGGAAGGAGGGAGTGAAGAGCAGCACATGGTTTGGAGTTTTGATGGGAACACTAAATGGGAGAATACTATTCCTAGACCATGACAACATAGCTCTGGATTCCTCTGGGCAGAATATAACAGACCACTGATAAGTGCATACTGCTGCTAATGGAGTGTGCAAAGCTGTAACCAGTGTAAACACTTTGTGTCTGGCTATTGCCTACACTGGGTGGAATGGTGTGTCCCAGACTTTCAAAAGCATCTTTTGCAATTATGATGGGGCTCTTCTCTCCATGCTGGATATTGCCAAGTTGAGGGTAGCTGTGTTGTCCAGGGCAATAGAGGAGTCCTGTCTAGAGAAGACATAGAGGAATGGCTTCTATGCTGAATCTTGTTCAGGAAAATTGCTCCAAGCTGACCTCTCAATTGGGCACCTTTGTGTAACAGGGTGCCTTTTTGTATGGAAAGGGGCCATCTGTGCAATAAAAGCCCAAAGTGAACAGGATGTTTGTCAGGGGCTATGCTGGACATTTGGGGTGTTTTTCATGGTGGCTACATATCTTCAAAGGTTCCTGCATGCAGAGACAAGAGGTACAGGAGGTGGGAGCCAGCCTGTCAGAATGCTGAATGCACCAGCTGCTAGAGTGTGTGGCTGCCATGGGCTTGGGCCCTGTGATCCAGTGACCCTGAGTCTGAACTTGGATGATTTTTATAGCAAGAAGAGATGTAACCTGTGGCGTTTCTGGGCAGAGCTATTTGCTGATTAACTTTGATGACCTGGGATTCTAATAGTACAGTAATTTTAAGGCTAATGTGGAAAATTTAAGCAGAGAAGACCTTTCAGGTGACACTTGTGTAAAGATTCCACTTTAAAAATAAAGTAGGATTAGAATGAACATATTAGCAGCTATTTTGGACTTGACATCATAATTCTCGTGAATTAATGAGAGTTATCTGTAATATTCTGGCAAACCTTTCCTTCTCTGTTCCTTGTTTATCAACTGTATTATCCCTTGTCATGTTTTTGGTCTAAGCTAAGAGACTAATCAGAAGACACATAAAATAACCTGAAAGATCTCTGCTGATTTCAGACATCTCTGGAGCAGACTCTAGCACCAGTAATGTCTTAGAATATGAACCCAATTTTGAAGGCATTTATACTGATGGAATAACTGCTTGCACCAGGAAGTTACTCCACATTTCCATAATTTAAACTCCTCTCCTTTTATTCGCCTGTGCCACCAGACAATGCTACTGTGCTTTATATATAACTGAGTAACAGTGATTGTATCCTCATGCCCTTTTTCTATTAAATTCTGAGCAGATTTGGATGGGTAAAAGCTTTATGCTTCAGATTCACCTTTTATTTGTGCCACTTAAATTTTTCATCTATACAAAGTTATTTTCTGTCTTCAGTCCTTCCCTGTCCTCTCTTGCCTCTCAGCATTTTAGTCAATGGGAGCTTCAATTGGTGCAAGCACATTAGGAATTAGCCCAGGAGCAACTGTGTTATGAGAAAGTTTCTATTATTTCCTAAGAGAAGATAAAAGCAAAGGAAAGAAGCAAGTATACTGAACAAAACAAGAACAACGGGCAAGTACAGGATCAAGGAGGGAAGAGCTATTAAACTTGCATTCAACTTGGTGGAAAGAGAAGGGGCCAAGGCATGTAGTGTGTCTGCAATTATCATACAGTGCTTTGGGACAGTGATTTCCAGTATGCTCTTTTCCATTTTGTTTAATTTTTAATTCAGATTGTGTACTAAAAATAGGGAGCATTTTAGAGCTGAAAAGATGTGAATGGCATAGGAATAAAAACCAGAAACTGCAAGAGGAATGCTGCTGTAGCGGAAACAGCCCTGCTGGGATTTTTAGCTTTGTGTCTCAGTCAGTCAGAGTTACAAAATGCAGATTTGCCTTATCTGGGTCATTTTGTCTGAGAGAACACATGGTAGTCCCTTTGTGAAATAAACAATTAGCCAGAGCAAGTGGTCATCTGTCTAACTCTCTTTCTGTAGCTACTGCTATTCCTTTCTCTTGTGTGAATTTATTTGTACAGATAATTATTAATAGCAAGAAGCTTTTAATTTTTGCAAGTTTTATAAAAAATGCTCGAGCCACTAGTTATCAATTTGTATTACTGCAACATGGCTTGTTTTTCCAGAACCAGAAGGTCAAAAGACTTTTATCTAGATAAAATTATGAAACCTTATGCTTCTGCATTAGTCTCCTCTCCAGAGAAGACTGGAGAATTTTTTTGCCTGAAGTCCCAATTCAGCAACTGCTCCAAAAAGATCCCTTTAAAAAGCAAAGCTATTCCTTCTCCAGGCTAAGAAAGAAAGAATAAGAAAAAAAAAGGCAGCTGAAAAATCAGAAAGCAGTTTCATCTAATTCTTTCTTAAGCAGCTGTGCTTTACAAGTCTCAGAAGTCTTCTGCCACAACTGTATACATTTGGTGTAGAGACCACTCTTTCCAGCAGCCACTGGGTGTCCATTACACTGAGACTGGCATTGGTGACTTTTCATGAAACAGCCAATTTGGTGTATTAAAGGCACAAACCAAAAAACTTCCCCAAATTCAGATTTTGTTTTATGTCCAAGTTACATGTTATGTGAATAATAATATTGGTAACATAATCTCATATATTTGTCTAGATTTCTGTGAACTTCTGTTTGAAGGATGAAATGCATTTGCCTAACTCACATATTAAATCTTACACCCAGGGAGGCTAAGAAAGAATTATTACCCTGAATTTTACAAAATCAAGTCCTTCTTTCCAGAACTTTTCTAAGGTTCTCCAACCATGTCCAACTGGAAGGACTGTGACACCATAATGAACCTGCTTCTCCTTTGGAAAATACTGGTTCATCCAACTAGATAAGAGGGTATTTTAGAAAAAAAAAAAACCAACCTGATTCATATGTTTCATTTTCTGACGTTTTAAAATCTAATAATCAATTGTGTTTCAGAGTAACCAAGGACAGTCAAAGAGCTTTAAGTGCTTAAGTCAAGGTGGGACTGGAGTTTTCTGACTTACAATGGTATTGGTGGAAATTGCTACCAAGAGATACCACCAAATATACCACCTGATGCCTGCTTCCAGAGCCTGTTTAGCTTTGTGGAATCTGAGTCCCTGAATGTTAAGAATTAAGGGAATACTTGAAAACCCTCCATTGCACTGTCAGTCAAGGAATTTGCTTGCTTCTCCCAGAAAGCTTAGAAAAGTGTTGGGTTTTATTGTGCTTTGATTTGATTTCCCCCCCCCCCCCCCCCTCATTTTCTTTCATCATATTCTAGTTCCCAGTTTCTAATAAGATTTAGAGCTGGCAGTTGTTCTGTATGCTTAACCAATGTTAAGCATACAGGGGTGAATGAGGATTAATTTAAATTTTAAGAGGAGAATTTTAGCTCAGTAGTGAGCCAGGTCATATTTCAAAAGCAGTGAATTGTATCCAGCCCCAGTGTGGTGGATGACTTGCATCTGAGCTGCAGCTTACATGTTACAAATAGTTTGTGATTATGTGTATCTAGGAAGGAATACTGCAGATGGGTACCCTTATAATTTTCTGAATTTTTGTATGCTTTTATTGGTGAATTGTTCACCAAACCTGAAAATCTCTTGTTTTATGTTGCTGTTGGACAAAAGATGCTAGAGACAAAGCAGATTACTGTTGTGTGGCATATGGCTGGACCTGAGCAGTAAACCACAAACCAACCTTATTCCCCAGAAGCTGCTTCAGGGAGGTGTCTGTTTGGACTAATACATATTGTTGCTGTGGAAAAGGAAGGCAGAGCTAGATGTCCTGCATCTACTTTTCCTGACAACCCAGCACTGTGATTTCTCCTGCAGTAAAGTGTGTTGGAAAGCTTAAATAAATCTTTTAGGAGGACAGCTCATGACACAGGCTTGGGGCAGTGGGGACATGGCCCTTGTAAATGAGGGGAGGCTGGAGTAAGAAAGGAGACTTTTGCATTTTTCACTGAAATAATTCCCCAAGCAAGTTTTAAGCTTAGAACAAGTGGGGGAAAATAGCTTGTGTGGGATCACCTGAATGACAGAGCAGGGTATCCTTGATTTCCTGATGACACATCAGGACAAGAGTTCTTTAACACTTACAGAGTATATTTTATCTTCAAAGCTTCACAAACATTAGCTAATTAATCTTCATATAGCCTGAGGGAGTTATGTAGGTATTGTTAGAAGCCATGGACCAACAAAGGACTTCACAGTTGTCACCGTGCGTGCCGCAAGCTGTGGCTACTGCTGGCATCATCCAGGGCAGGAATTAAGATGATCTCACTAAAGAGCATTCCTCTTCCCACCCCCAACAAGTTGCAGTTCAGTGAGACTGTCAATAGTGATTTAGAAGTTGTGATTCAAATTGAAGCTGGACTACTTCTATCTACCACAGCATAATATAGTCTTCAGCTAATGCCTTTAACCAAGCAGGCTGTGGGCTGGGGAACTGTTACATAGGTCATCCAGGGGTGTACTCGGTCAAAATCCCAGCAAGCCAGTGCCAGCTCTTGCACATCTGGAGCCATGCTATAGCCCTGAATGTTCATCTTCACACCTCAGGGAAATGAAGAAGTAGATTCATAGTAGACACGCACAGAAAAAGTGAGCAGCATTGTTACTCTGCACAAGCTGTCTGTAGCTATAAAGATATTGGTGTGTGTGTATATATACAAACATGTATTTTGTCCTGCTTCTCCTGCTGCTTCTTCTAGAGCCGTCATACCAGGGGTGAAGCTGTCTTGAAGCATCTTGCTATTTGGATAAAAAAACACCTGTTCCTCCTTAGGAAAGATAAGGCCATCTGTGCACAGCTGAAATGAGATAATATTTAGGAGCCTTCCAGCCTACTAAAAACTGCACTTTCTTTGACATCTTGTGCTATTCAAGCTCATGGCAGTGCTCCCTTTGAACTTGCTTACTTGTTATGTAGTTCTCCCCACTTGCATAAATTGCAGTAAAGTGCAATACTGCATGTAAATAATATGGCCCGTGGAGGGCACATATAACATAATCCATGGTGGTGGGAGCCAGCTGATGCTTGGACATCACAGGTCTCTGAGCTATGTGCCAGTAGGTTTGACATCTGTGTTGTTATATCCATCAGTCAATAAAGCCCATGATACCCACCTTTAGAGGGTGAGTTAACATGTGAGAAATTTTCTCTGTAGTTACCAGGACTAAAAGAAACCACTGGGCTTGTGGAGATCTGCATGAAAACTGCTGTGGTAGATATGCCTTGCGGAACAGAGATAGATGTGGCTGCAAGGCAGCAGTTTTCTGCTTGACCAAAAGTCAGACTATGCACCCCTGAAGCATGTTTGCTTTTTGCCTGTTGTTAAAGACCTACTTTAATGGCAATTCCACTGCCATCTCAGTGAAGCTCTTCTAGTGAGTCTGTATCCTCTTTATATTTTCCTAATATCTAACCTAAATCTTTCAAATTGTCACTGTTGCAATTACATTCTCATCTGTTACTTCTCCACAATTACTTCCTGTCCAGTCCATCATGGACATGGAAATAATTTCCTTTCTCTGTGTGACAGCTTGGTTGTACTTAAAGGATGCTGTTGTGTCCCAGCTGGGACTTTTCTTTGATTTAAACAACCCTGGTTCATTCAGTCTATACTTGCAGACTGTAGTTTCTAGAGAGCTGATCTATTTTGATCCTTCCATCTCGTATGTCCCTGGTTGTCCCAGGTCCTCCATGGGACATACTGGGGATGTGACCTCACCAGTGCTGAACCAACAAGCAAAAATTACTTCATATGTTTTTAATGTTACCCAGTGAGAGAACTCTGCTTTTTGGGTGTGTCAGTGTTTACTGGGGGCCCAGGGTAGGCACAGACCCAGGTGTCAAGGAGTGACAGCATTTCCCAGTGATACAGAAAACAACTAAATTATTTATTTAGCATCCGATTTTTGCTTCTTCCTTTTTTTCATTGTACTAAGAGTACTAGTAAAAGAAACTTACCTCTGTTAAGAAATTTCTTCTCTTTAACTTCCTAATTTTGGATTGCTAAAATGCAGAAGCACTAGTGATATCACAGCTGTACTAGAAAATTAATTCCAAAATTAACATACCCAAGACTCTACCAAGTGAAGCAAACTAATTGTAATGTGTGAGTCATGATAAACTGTAGCAAAAAGAAATTCAGAATATTTAGCAGACATACCAAAGGTCACATGAGAAAGACACAAAGGTCAGTATGAGAATTATTATGTTATTAAACATCCTAAGTTGTGCTTCTTCAGGAACAAAGTCATGTAATTCTAATTGAAAGTGAAATACAACTATTCTTGTGGAGAAAGACAAAACAAGCCAACTAGAAGGACACAAGTACACAGAAATACATAATTTTTTACCAAAATATGGAAGGTGGCCTAGGGTTGTTGCACAGGCTGCAGCTTGACTGATATTGATTTCCATGTGAAATGGAAGCACATTTTGACTGGAAAATATAAAAGGGAAAATCAAATCACTGTCAGAGGGAATTGTGTTTAATCAAAAGTGAACTGGTCTTTTAGTGACCAAAATTTTTTCTACTTTGTAAACAGTAAAAGGGGGTCTTAACTATAGGTGAATGACCTTCATGTTTCAGCTTCTTCTTCCACTTCCCCAGTCCTGACAAAGAAGCTCATGAACAGAATCTCTTCCCTACATTTGTCACTATGTGCTGCAGGAAATGAACATACAGTTTGGTGCAGCACCTTGTGAAAAGGAAAGGTGATTTTATTTTATACAAATCTATTTCCAGTCCTTCAAGTTCATTCTTGCAGATTGTTCATGTAAACACACACACACATTTCTCACATGTGTTCACATTCACTGAAGAACCTTGTGCTGTCTGTGCTCAGGGAGGCAGGGACAAGAGATGCTGAGCCTTGACCACTTATGACATCTCAGCTTTTTCTTTTCTAGCAGTGACAAACTTCTCTTTGGCTAATCCTTTCATACCCTCTAGGAACTGAGAAATTACTGTAGTGTGATAGATTAACCTCAAATCTTGCTCAGTCCTTGCTCCAAGGATGTAAAACAGGGTTACTCCCCTTCATATTTATTTCTATTCTAAGATTATAATCCTATTTCTTGTTGAGATAAAAGAAAGACAGTGACAAAACAGCTGAGGTACATCCTTGCTCCCATCTTGCTGTAACCAAACTACAAGATTTGTGCTGATGAACCATCTCTGATGGGATTTATTGCAGAGTAGACAATTGGTCTTCATGGGAATGCGCTCTCCAGCATCTACAGCTCAGTTTTTGCCATTTGCATCCTTGGTAATCAGCATTTGTTATTTTATTAAACCTCGTTCTCATTTCTTATAGTGCTCTGACACACAGGAATTTCTGTTCGTAAGTCAGTTAAGTTAATCTTAATAGATATGTCACAAATGTCCACACAGATGATAGTCTACAGCCAGGACCTTATAACTTGAGAAGTATTTCTCCAGACTCCCAGAAGCTCCTAACTCAGCAGAGGCTGCCAGATGGAGAGAGCAGGCTGATGCAGCCCAAACACACCTCTCATCCCAGTGAGGAAGGAGATTATTGCTGCCATAGTAGTCACTGTTAGCCTCTATGTAAGATTGGATAAGAAGGGCATATCTTCATTTTATTTAGATAAAGCAGGGACCAAAAATGTAGACTGGCAACAGTGAAAGCTCTTACTAAATAAATGAGCTCTAGGAGAAAAACACGATTCTGTGTTATCATTGAAGACCTTCTTAAATTGTTTCACCATTTCCTGGTGCACATTTGCCCCTGCAGCAGCCCACACTGCCCAAGGATGGGTGTATCCTGGGGCTTTCTCAGAGCCACAGCTTTCCCCTCTGCTGCTGAGGGTACCTCACCCCAGGCAAGCAGGTGAAGAGCTGTCCCTGTCTTCTCTTTCCCTCCTGCAAGTCAGGCTATTTTGTCTTTTCTCTAGACCTCCAGGCTTCTTGTGTTAAGGATACACTGGCAAAACTTCATAAATTGCAGCCCTTGAAAGAAAAGACATTTTATAATAATTTTATTAGAGATATTCTATCCATCCTACACTGAGACGTTCTTAAAGATCAAATGTGTTGTGGCTGTTGTTGGATTAAGCATTCATCTTTGTATACCTATATAGTTGGTTTTGGGGTGACACCCTTAGGTTCATGAGGAGGGAAAGGATAATACACTAATAAAGTTACAATTACTGTGTTAGGTCCAAGATATAAATCCATGTGCCAGTTGTTACAACCTAGCTAAAGAGGGGGTAGGAATCCTTCAACTTATTTTCCTGGAGTTTTATATAGCTACTCATAAGAGTTAAATTAAATGAATATATGTGTGTGTGTCTGTGTGTGTGTATATGTATTAGCTAGATTCATAGACTCTCCTTAAAACATAAGTAATTCAGGTCGTCCTGCTGACAGAGCACAGAAACAGAAGCCAGGATTGTTTCACCCACATAGCTGGCTTCAGCTCTCATTTATTTGGATGTATTTGGCATTACTAGAGAGACTCGTGCATGCTTCACACAGGCATTTCTCTTGTTAAAATTTAGGGATTTGAGCCTTGAAGCACCTTGAAGCAGGAAGGAAGCTAATGCTGCAAAAAGCATTTCCTTTGGCAAGTGCTACTCCTTCCCATGCCAGGACTCCTCAGTGAACCAGAGCCTTCAGGCCACTTCCTAGCTATCACACAAAGCTCTGGTAAATATCTGTGTATTTTTTCATGTGTTTTCTTTCCTCTGTTAGATATTTTTTGCTAGATCTCTAGCCAGGCCAAGTTAACGTAGCTTTGCTAGTCTGGGGTACTTGAGGATGTAACCCTTAGCCAAGAGAAATGAAGTCCCTTATTCAGCTGCCAGTACACTATGGAAGTGGCAGGACAGTGCATACCTGTAATATGCACAAAATAAATTACAAATGCACTAAACTTCATTATCTGGGGTGGCAGAGAGGGAGAGGAGAGATTTTGGCCAGTATCCAGTCTGACCAGGTTCTGCAGAGGGCTAGGCATTGCAGAAGCATTTCTGTCTCTTTGCAGGAATCCATGGTGGGCTCTGCAGGGCTTGCAGCTCTGGCTCAGGTACCACATCCTCTGTGCCAGGTGTCCCTTCCCAGCCTGCACAGACCCCCTCTGTGCCAGGTGTCCCTTCCCAGCCTGCACAGACACCCTCTCTGGGGGCTGCTGCCTGTGATGGTCCTGTACAGCCTCCCTGCAGGACTTGTGCTCACTCAGACCGATGGCAGTGAGCCCCATCCTGAAGGGCTTTTACTGCCTCCTAGTCCTGAAGCCCTGCTGGGTCTGGGTGTCTTTTCTTCGAGCTTTGACCCATGCAGGACTGATTTACTTTAATATAATGAGGTATTTTAGCACCTTTATATTTCACTTCCTTGCTGCATTCATTCTTCCCAGTCTTGCCTTTCTCTAAGCAAAGCAGTTCCTTCTCCACTGGACTCCCCATGCAGGACAGGCAGTCCTTTGGGCCTGGCAGAAATCCTCTCCCATCTGCTCAGGTTTGAATTCCTCTCATGTGACACCCGCTACCTGAACAGTACACAGCTCCACAGGGGGCCCTTCTCAGTGGCTGCCATGGTATGGATGTTTCTTCAAGGATGATAAAAATAATTTCTGAATTAATTTACCACAGTCTAGGAGTGTGTATGATCATCTTTTAGAAGTACTCACCCTGCAGCTGAGTACCCTGTGATTTTATCTTCTTTAATTAATTTTCAGCTCTCCATCTAACTGCACCAGTTTTGTTACCAGCCTTTGCTTTTCCAGATAAATTCAGCCTCTTTCTGTTTTTCAAAGTAATCTGGTCTTTCTGCATGACATTCCAATCCTTTGCTGTGCTAGCCTACTTCCTTAGTTTGTGACATCAAAACATTTTATTTGTATAAATATATATTTTAAAATTATATATTGATATAGCTTTCTTTTTTGTAAAGTCCTCTGATGAAACCGTTGTACAAGAACAGTCCGTGAGCACTCGCAGCACTTGCCTTGGCAGAAACCTCTTTCAGCAAAGTCCCTCCTCCTTCAGAAGAATATATTATCCAGTAAGCTCAGGGTATATTTTATTTCACTCACTTTCATGTCCTCAACTTCTGTTTTATTTAGAAATCACTCTAACAAATTGCACAGTACTGATATCAGAAAAAAAATTACATATAATTGTCTGGGTTACTTTTCACTTCCTTTCTAGAGGTGCTACCAGTGCTGTTATCCATGGAGACAGTGCCCCTTGACAGTGTCATTTAGTGTCCTGGTTACTCCAGAACTGGGGAGAGACATCACCTCCTCTTGTTCCCTCCCTCTGCACTGAACACACCTTTAGGTTTGGAACCATCCTTGAATTACCTTTAATCTTCACATCATTCCTATTTCAGAGCAGTTCTGTTTTTTCACTGTTTTCTTTTTATTTATATAGCTGAGGAGCTATTTGTTATTGTAATTTTCTTTGCAACTGTATTTCCAAACTCTGACCTTCAAGTCAGTTTTTGTTGCTGACCTCTTTTTCCTTTTCATCTAAGTGCTTTGATTACTTAGACTTCAGGTGATTAACTTTGTTTTCTTTTAAAAGGGACATGGGGTCCTGTGGCAAGAGACATGTCCCTTGCATTGGGATGTGTGACCTGGCAAGGGGCTGAAGTTGTCCCAGTCTTTCTGTTGCAATGGTATTGGGAACAGTGTCTCTCTTGAGTGGGGAGAGGGAAAGTCCAGAGCTCCATAGTGTCTCTGGGATTTTTTGGCAGGATATATATAGGATTATCTCAATATTTCAGGATGGCTGTGATAATCCTGGATGTCTGATCTGCCTATCAAGAGAGACAACCATTTTGAAGTTATTACTCATCATGTTCAAAAGCATTTCATTAGAAGGTGTTTTTCCCCCCAACTTACTAAATTTCAAACCCTCTCTAAAGTCAAATCCCTGAGTTAGTTGGTCATCTTATTTTTGCTAGTTGTTTCCTGGTAGTGAGTTCAAGAAATAGCAACATGTCTATTTTTGTTCATTATTTGATTTAATTTTAACTGAGCCAGCCCATGCACACTCACTGCAAAATTTTGTCTATGATTAGCTCTTGTGTGATGCATTCCCCTGCTCACCACTGCATCTTGACTCTGTTTCTGAAGAAATCTGGGTCTCCTGATGCACAAGCATTTAGGCTGTTATAATGATGGTGGTTGGTTGTTCTGCAATTGAGGCATGGGATGTGACATTTCTGTGACAGCATTACTGGGTATTAGAACATTTCCCAGTGTTGTTCCTGGGGGCTGTCAAGAGATTCAGTAGAACCAACCTTTACTGTCATTCCTCAGATTTACTGTAGTCCTGGCAGATTGTGCCTCATCCATGCTGCCTATTCTCTTTCCTTTATGAACTACCACATCATGTTAATCTGCCATGATAATCTCTATTTCCCTGTTTCCTGAACAGCTGTACCTTCCAAGGACGTGTGAAATGTAAGTGATTAAATCAAGTCGGTTTTAGGATAGCTTTTCTTTAGGCTTTTCAAGTCCTTTAACCTGCACTAGGGATGACTAAGTAGCCCTTTCACTAACTTTTCTTAGCCTTATCTTCTGCCTTTGGCTGACAGAGAATAGAGGCACATACTTCACATCTGTGAATCATGCAGTGTTTCAGTTACACCCTTTCTTTTTCTTCTTGCAGTGAAGTTTACTGGGAGATCTCAACTGAAACAACATTAATTATTCCCTTCACGCCCCCCCCCCCCCCCCCCCCCCCCCACTTCTCTTTAAAGCTTCTTTTACAGATTTAAAAACAAAACAATCAGAAAGTCCTCTCTTGGAAACCTGTTTGCCTTGTGTGAGGAACAGGTATTTCTGGGTCTTTATTGGGAATATCTGAGCTGTACAAATACTATGCTAATGATCACCACCCCTTTGGAGGAAAGGAGTGCTCTTAGCACCTTTACCACATATCATCCCTGCCTGAGGCATGCCAGACACACCAGCCTCCTTGGCTTTTCCCTGTCCTTTACTATGTACTCTCCTATCCATATACTATGAGTCACTCATAAACCTAACCTAATCGTGACAAATGTGAAGAACTAATCTTCAATTCATAAGATGTACTGAAGTGGATTAAATAATGAAGGCATTGATGCCACTTACTTGTTTTGATTTGTATGTGTTTAGATACATTTTGAAGTCAACAGGGAAGTATACACAACTTATTGAGCTCAAATATTTCCTGGTTATTATCTTTTCTTTTCTAACAAACAAATTCATTTGTAAGTAACCAAAATCAAGCAACCCAAAAAGAAAATATTTATACCATGTTGGCAGTTGAAACAGTTATTTAATTTGCAATGGGTGTCTGTTGTTAGGTAGATCCTCAGTGGTGTTTCTCATTTTCAGGTCTACTTATTTATGTAATCTTTATGATTTACTGTGTCATAGAGAAGAATCCATTACAGTTGCTGCAAGTAAGTGAGGTGCTACATTAGCTAACCAAATTTCCTGGAGCTGTTAGCCATAGGTATTCTAGATATTGTTTTTCTTGTGTTGTGAAGTCAAAATAAACCTGCTAAAACAATAGCAGTATATGTCCATATCCAAATTTCCTATTAAGTTCTTTTTGCCTGTAGCTCCTCCAGATGGGTTGAATGGCTCAAGAAAGTAACACTTCTAGCACCCTAATACAAAACAGTGCAGGGCCATATGGTGAAAGCAAAGCTCTTGTGTCACGAAGAAAGTTTTATTGAATCAAGAACTTGATGACAATTGTGCTTTTCAGTTGTGGAAGCCTGAAATTTATTGCAGCACCACATTTGTGTTAAGTTCCTTCCTGATTTACAATAATTCACACTGATAGACTTCTAGACTCACACTGCCACCACAAATTGTAATTTACAACAGCTTCAGCTCTGATCTTTCAGTTGGTTTTCAAGGACTAGAGCAAGATCTATTCACCACAAGCAAATCTGGGAGGAAGTTTACTTACTATGAATGTTAATGAATGTTTATCTGCTATGGGTTAATTTCTTAAGCAGAATTTGGGGGTTTTGATAGCAGGTCAGTTTGCATGATATTAAACCTGCTGGCAACAGAGGGGTACACCTTTCTCAAAGGGGTGAAAGGACAAGAAATACATTGAGTTGCTGGAGTGTGTCCAGAGAAGGCAACAGAGTTAGTGAAGGTTCTGGAGCACATGAGGAATGGCTGAGGGAACTGGGATTGTTTAGCCTGGAGAAAAGGAGATTCAGGGGAGACCTTATCATTCTCTACAACTGCTGGGAAGGAGGCTGTAGCCAGGTGAGGCTTGGTCTCTTTTCCCATGTAACAAGTGATAGGACAAGAGAAAATGGCCTTAAATTGTTCTAGGGGAGGTTTAGATTGAACATTAGAAATCATCTATTCACAGAAAGGGTAGTCAAGCATTGGAACAGACTAAGGAAGTGTGGAGTCGCCATCCCTGGAAGTGTTTCAAAAAAATGTGTAAACATGGCACTTGGGTTTTTGTGGCAAACAGTAGTAGTTCGGTTAATGATTGTACTCAAAAATCTTAGAGGACATTTCCAACCTTAAGTGTTCTATGATTCAGTTCATAACACTGAAAATGGTACTATATGGGTGAAAAGAAACAGCAGTCATATGCTCAATTAATTTCAGAGATAAACTTGGTTCTTTACGGTGAAACCTGAAAACAAGGAAACATGGCAGAATGGAGAGTGCATAAGCCAATGACAAGTGGTACTTCTCTGTTCTCTCTAATAATACACTAAAGAGAAGATCTCCAGCTTCACCTTGAAGTCCTTCTCCTGCATTGCTCTTCCTATGCAATGGAGTGAACCTCTTCAATTTGCTACTTTCTTTTTATTCAGACTAATATGGAGATATTAGTGGAAGTGATTGAGTCTAAGGGGTGTAGCAGCCTCTTGTCACTGAAGACCATTCATGGAAGCTGAGTGTATGACTCCCCAGCAGAGTGAGAGGATATACAGCAGAATAATTTTTCTTTGAGTGTGAGAAAAACAGGAACAGCCAAGACATTACAGATTGCTAATGTTTTCCAAGTTATAGCTTGTAAACATATTATTTAATTTTCTATTTTGTTAATACAAGTCCTGCACTATTCGTGCCTGTGATCCCTGAAAAATAAGTGGTTTGTGAGATTGTCTCTCAAAAGCACATAAATTCATTATATGAGCAGCAACACCACTGGCGGAATGGTAATGTCAACAAGTCTCTTTTCTGGCACCAGCTCTTCCCTCCCTGAAAGTATAACCTTAAAGGCCAGTACTCCTCTTTGAAGAAGGCTGTGTGCAAGTGGGTGATGCTGCTACTCCCCTGCACCAGCTGCCTGTGCTGCCTTTGCACCTAGGTTGCACTCCCCAAGCAGCACAGCTGGTGCTTCCCTAACATTCACTATGGAGGTGTGGCAATGCTGCTGGAGAGCCTCCCATCAGGTGTGGCTGGCTGTTCCTTTCCACAGAGTCACCTCCTTGCTGGAACAGCACACAAATTCTGCACTCACACAATGCAAATAGGCTTTCAGTCTAGCCCCTGTCCTCCTTCACAAGCCAGCCCCAATTACAGAGTCTGGACCAGACAGTTCCTAATACAAGCCAGTCAGTAGAGCCTGTTGGGCTCAGGCTTTTTGCACAAAAGGGTGAAGTAGCTGCCATCCACAATAGATGAGGGCTGTTGTGCTGGGATGCCTCTCTTCCCACCAGCCTATGTGCAGAGCACAGCCTCTCCTCAGCCAGCCCTCTATAACTGGTTTTTCAAAGGGCCTCTTGCATAGTGCTGCTCTTGTGTTGCTGACTGCTCTCACCTGGCAGGCACAGCAGCCTAGTGAGACCCTTCCTTGCAATTTCCATTCAATAGTGTATGCTAGATAAGGCTTAGACTGCACCTACTTCAGTAAGTAGCTGGAAAAGTTTAGCATACCACAGAAAAGAAAACCCTTTTTTCCACTAAATTAGATGTTAGGCATAATGCAAGCAGCTTTCTCCTTCATCTAAACCCAAATTCATCACTGAAGTCAATTGGAGCTGCACCTTTACAATTAGGAAAATAATTTGACCCAGTAAGGTGTCACAGAACAGACTTTGGTGGATTACACAGACTGAAGAGAGAGCAGAATGTTACCCATTGAATTTACTATCATGTTTGTTTTGGGAGCTAAATTATTCTTCCTAATTCTGCTAGCAGTGTAATATTCTGTCTCAGTAATGGAAAGCATATGAAAGCAAGCAGATGGTGAAAGCAGAAAAAAATCCCAGCATGTCCTGATAATGTAGTAAGCAAGTTCATTTTTTTGGCATTAGGCTTTCATAACCAAGGCATGGTGATAACAAGTACAGACACATTTTTAGAGCACAGTTCATAAAAAAAAAAATTAAAAAAAAGATTACTTTTTGAGACTTCTGTATAGATAAAACCTAGATGTGAATGTTGTTAAATTAAACCCATAATTTATTATTGCTAGAAGATGAGTGACAGAAGAGATACTGGTCAGAGTGATTCCATCACAGCTCCTGTGTTCTCTCATATCATTGCAAATGTAGAGTCTTTTGCCCATTGATTTGCAAACATGCAGCCATCCTGCATCACAGAAATACCACAGACCCCTCAGTATAGGTTGTGATCACAGAGGGAATATTGAAACATAGAATTATTTTCCTTTAAAAGTATGCACCCTCCAGGTTGAAATTTTGAAGTATGAGGACATTGTTTCTTGGATATTTGTGTATATCTGCAGAACACGAAGCTCCCAGTCTGACTCTTGCTTTTCCTACGCACATGTCCCATTCTTTTAGAACAGAAGGCAGAACAGCCTCAGTGGGAAAAACACCCATTTGTTTAGCAAGTTTGAGAAAATTGAGACAACCTTGACTTGCTGGCTGAGCAAAAGGCCCTGAATGTGCTTCCTGGGGAGGACACTATCCAGCCTGATGACCTTCAGACTACATTTTTAAGTGTCAGGGCAAAACATGGGCAGAAACAATGCCAGATTCACCACTTATCATTTTAAGATTTCTCAAAGAAGGGATAAATTAATCTTTTTTATGATTTTTGTTTGAAGCAATGAGGCCACATCTTCATGTAGCTGCAACCTGGACCGACCTTCAGCTTCCAGGAGTTTGTTTCAGACAGAACAAGGAGGAGACATGAAAACCACTGCTGCAGTGTCAAATGCTAGTGTACAATTGAGGGAATGAATCTAGATCTGACCTCATTGATCTCTTCTATTGGGAAAATGGATGAAGAGAGAGCCCCATTTCTCAATAAAGTTTCTAGTTGGTTACAATCCTTTTTTCCCACCTTGCGCTAGTACAGCAAACCGAGTAATGTGAAGGTTTTGTTTTTAAAAAATATTTTATATGCACTGGTTCATTTTTGCCTTGAAGACAAAAATGTAGAAGTGTGGTTTTGATTGTTTGATCCATCTGAGGACCCTGTGTTTTCTGCTTCCTGAGGAAAGTTTTCTCCCTTTATAATTTTAATAATGGCTTGCTGATTTGCAACCTCCCAGGAGGTTTCTTACAGATTGCTTTTCGTATCTTTGGGACGTGGTGGTGACATAATTCAGATTGCTTTGATGTCCTTATATTCCTTTCACTTCATTACTTGGGCAGGACACAAAGCAGGAAGAAAATATAATTGACAATCTTGTCCTCAGGTCACAGCTGTTTTCCTGCTCCTTTGCCTGTGGCACCATTTTTCCTGATGTCACCTCCCCTTTCCAGGTCTTGGAGACATGGTAGGGCAGGCAGGTGACCTTTGCTGTCAAGGTCAAGTGGCTTTGACAGCCTGAGCTGGGGCAAAGCCTGAGCATTTCTCCTGGCAGAGCCTTGGGAAGGTACTGACCTGGGGACGGGCTCCAAAACAGCTGCTCAGACCCCCATGCCAGGGCAGTGATGGGCTGTCTGTCTGCTGGGCAGAGCCCCTGGCTGAAATGGCTGTCGGGCCACTGGCAGCAGGTCATGTCAGAGTATTGCCTTCCTCTGCTGTGCTGCCATTCTCTAATCCCTGCATTTCTTACAGGACAACACCCTGAGGTCCCTCCCACAGAGATTTGAGACCTTGATCCCAAATTGCTTAGGTTGAGCTCAGCAATCCTATTTTCAAAGCAAAGCCTGCCTCCTTGAGTAAACAAATTTCCCTTTCAGCTTTTCCTTGAAAATCCTGCAGCAAATGGGTTTAAATGCAGTGTCTGTGTGTAACTGCTCTTTTTGGTTCGTTTCCGTAATGAGCCATAACATATGTGTGTGTCTTTGCACACCTCGGAACAATGCTAGGCAAGCATTAGGGGATTTTTGTAACAACTAGTGAATGTGCTGCTTTTCACAGCTCACCCAAACACTCCTGCCTGATAATCCTGCCTGCAGAAGGATGTTATCTGTATTTCTAGGATCAGGGGAGGGGGGAGGGGAAGAAAAAAAAAGTGGGAGGCATGTCTGAATATTTTAAACTGTTAATTCTGATGCAAGCAAGTTGCATAGAGGACATTTCTTGGATGGGGAAGCCTGAGGAGGTGTGTTTGTGGAGCTGTAACACTGTCCAGAGAACGAATTTCAGTGAGAAGTGCAGAACCTTGAGCTCTCTGCTGTTTCCTGTCTCTGTGCATCCTTGATTGAACTGCCCTATTTCTCCCACTGACAAGCACAGTGCTGGTATATCCTCCAGTACAGCCATCCTCAGACATTCTAATGCACAGTAAGTGAATTAAAACCACAGCAGCACCATATGTACCTTGCACATGTGTAACAGTGCAGGAGCAGTATTTGCCCCAATTATGTCTCCATTAGCACAGGGAAGTGCAGCACACAGATGGTCAAGAGCCATCACTTACCACTGCATGAGCAGCAACTCCAGAGCTGTGCAGGAGGGGTGCTTTCCCTGAGCCTGACTTCCCCTGAGCCCCTGACTCTTGAACTAACCTTGTCAGAAATGTTCTAGCCCTGGGGCTCAGAAAACATATTTCTGAAGAGTAAGAATTTTGCTGCATTTCTGATTTCTACCTGAAGCAACCCAGCCTCCACTACCTAACAGGCATTTTTGAGATGGATCTTTAGACCAAGTCCTTCATATTTCAATATAAAGGTGCACTGGTATTCAACACATTGCATTTTTCAGGAATAGACATTTCCAGGAAAATACAGCTGGATGTTTTTGCCCAGTGGTGGTTCTTCCATCTTTGCTTACTGTCAAAAGCAAAAGATCTTGCTGTAATCCACCTTCTCGGTGAGGATGAGTCTCTGAGACAACAGTGTTCCTGCAGGAGAAGTGAGGCAGGAAGCAACACTTGAGAACAGAGAACTGCATGGCTGGAAGGCATATTTGCTTATGGCAAAATATAATGTGCATCTATTTTTTGAAAAATCATCTATGTCCAGTTCTAGCTTCAGCAGACACACAGCACCAACCTCCTGTCTATGCCCAATGCTCCAATGCTAGCACCAACACCACAGCCCTGCCCCACTCTCACTTGGACCATGTCACTCTGCAGAGATTTTTGTTGCACCAAAGTCAGGAAATTCAGTTATAGTTCCCACAACAACCATAAATCCAGGTATTCTGAACAAATACTGTAAAACAAGTAGTTATTTGCACAAGTGTTTCTCAGTAGATGCATGAGAAATCCAATGTTACAGTAGGCTTGGAGATGCTGTATGCATCTCCACACCTGCCCCTGCAAAACTTGAAACATAGCTGAAAGAGGGGCTTTGGAGTAAAACCTTCTGATAGCTGATGCCAGGCACCAGATGTTCTTGGGTAGCTGTGAAATTTCTGGTGACTTGAGGCTATAATCCTGGTGTTGGAGAAAGTGGCAGCCACATTATATGTCAGAGTCGGTAAGCAGTAGGTGTCTGCTGAACTCCACAGCAATGCAGGCTAACCAGCATTCTCACACAACACTGTGTCTCCTGCTCTGTTTACTGCCTTTAAGTGGACTTCATCAATATGGTAGCTGAGGGCTTCACACTTGTTAACATTTGTCTCTGCAGAGGTCTGTGAGGAACTGTTATTCCTATTTCACAGGAGAAGACCGAACCAGCAAGAGGCCATACATCCACACCAGGGTCTCAGACAGTCTGCAGCAGGGTCTGTGCCTCCCAAGTCTGAGGATCATAACCTCATTTTCCAGTAGTGACAGAACCAAAATCTCACAAGTAAATAAGTGCCAGGACCTGCTGGTTGGAGTCCACAGGCTGTGGCCTCCAGTCCCCAGCAGCATTCATATTTTCCTCTCTTATTTCAAATATTTTATTGAAATGTTATCTTGTCTAGTCTAAAGAATGGTCCCACTTGCTCTTGAGAGTTGTACTCTGTGAAGGAAAATGTTGAAAATTGTTATTACCCCCAGTGTTTGGGCACAGACACACAAGGGTGGATCCTCCACAGTCAGGACCCTACTATCCCTTTACTACCCCAGCCTCCACTCTCTGTCTGCAGTTGCACAGTGCAAGAACTACCAGCCCCTCAGTCCCTCCCCACCTGTTCCAAGGCTGTGCTCCTTTCTCAAGCACAAGTACACTTGTATCTCTCGAGTGACAAGGATGTGTGTGTGGCATCAGTGGCATCAGTCCAGATACACATTAATGTATCAGAAGATAAAGAAGAGAGAAAAAACTGTGTCTCACATTCTGAGATGACCCACTGTAAAGAAAGATCCGAGCTGTGATGTTCCTGCCTCTGGATACACTCTCTCTTAAAGCAGGCAGGAGTTCAAATCTCCAGCTCTGTTTCAGTCCTATCCGCTAATAAAAACCCCAGGTGTACTGGAAGTACTATAGATGTCTGCTTTGGCGTGTGAAGTGTGCATCACTTGCCTCATTGCCTTAAAAGCCGTAAATCTCTGTTTAGCTTGATGGTTACTTAGTAATGAAAACCAGTGGCCAAATCAGTTATCTGAAAGAGGATAAATGACAACTTGCTCCACACTCTATATAAGTCAGGCAGATAGCTTCAAAGCCTTTATCGGTTCCACATGGCTGGGTCTATCCAGAGTGGTTGAAACAGGCCAGAATACAGTGCTTTATCATCCTGGCATGTCCAAGCCATCCTGTTGCTGACCAACCAAGGCATTGAAATACATGGGTATTTCTTAAGTTTCCACTGTGATAAGACATAGCACCCTGTGACAGTTTATAAACAAACAGCAACCGTATTTAGTCATACCTTAAAGTTTGGTAAATGTCCTACCCAGCTATCTCAAAGCACTTCACAAACCTGGTCCTTCTCTTAACTCAGGAATTCATTGCAGTGGGTAAGATGACTTCACAGGGATTTGTTTGTGTTTTCTATTTTCCATCTTTAAATTGGAAAGAAGGCTATTCAGCCATTTTTGTGAGGGGATTTGGGAAGTCTGCAAGGAGAATGGTGTTTAGGTATCAGATATCAGTAGCAGCCTGTCACATTGAATTCAGCAAGAGAATGGCTGGCTCTGCTGTTGCAGCACTCATGGAGGACTCAACTCCCAGATGAATTAAGACTGTGTGACTGAGTCTTTTTGCATATTCTTGCCACACCTGTAAAATGGAGACAATAATGTTTCCCTGATTGCATAAATTTTGGGAGATAGTACATTAATGGTACTGAGACCATCACCATGCAGCACCATGCAACAAATAATTCTGCAACAGTCACACTCATGGCATTCATTTGTATTCAGCAGACTGTGGAAGGAACTGAACTATTAACACATCTACTCTGGGGCAAAATTCTTGGAGACCACATCCAGACATCCAGGTGTCTCCTGAACTTCATGAGGTGTGGTGTCCAAGTTTGGGCTTGAATGTAGGTTGCACAGCTAATTCCTACTTAATTTATAATAACCTGAACCTCAACATGAACGCCAACCACTGACTTACTAGGAACCTGAATCAGCTGCCCATTTTGTCCCTTGGGTCTATGTCTTGAAATTACTCTATTGTCTGCTGCAATCTACTCTGAAGCTAAGATTTGTTTCTACAGGAGGCAGGGAAACATTATGTCGCCAAACTACTTCCAGTCTTTTCCAGGATTACAAGTCAGGGAATGGTGGGTAGATCTTGTGATTTTCATCCTACAATTTAAACCAGATGGGCTAGCCTCACAGCATAAACATTTAAGCAAGAAAAGCAAAAAATTGGCAGAAGTAGTTCTGTTTCCTGATTAACTGTGTTGTTATGACTTACATTTTTTAACAAGATGCAGATAGAGCTAGTTTACAAGATAACTTGATCACCGTCTTTGATTCATCCCAATAAAATGCAGAGGTTTTGTTTTTGCTGTACAATACTCCAGCCCTAGTGCTTGTAACAGGTACAGGGGCTAATATCTACGAGCTTTCCCTCTTGAGAAAAAACAAGGTGAAGACACAAAATGCAGCAGCTGTTGCATAGCCAGAGCCACTGGGATGTGAGTAGGACAGGAATTGTTGCAGGCAATGAGAGGGAGGATTTAACCTGAATCTAAGCTCAAGAAAAAAATTATGAATCCACAAGTCCACACTGTATTTTATTGTTTGTTGCCACCATGTTGTTTACTTGCAGTTCCTTCATTTTGATACAGGTATCAATACCTGAAAAGTATTGTATGTGTGGTTGGCATACTGAACTAATAGAATAGTGGTAAAAATCTCTTTCCTGTTCATTTACCCTTTACATACATGAAAGACAAGACAGTATCAGAAACAGAGGCAGAAAAAGAGACCCAGATAATTAGATGCTACTCATCTCAGAACTTAAAAGCCAGTGAAATAAGTAAGATGTTGTGAAAAAATTTCTGCCATGATTAAAATGGCTGATTAGTGAGAGCTGCAGTGAAGACCAGTGTATGGGGCCATGCTAAAAACATTGCTGGAAGAAGCCAGGTTGACATACCTGGGAAAACTCAAAGCCAGATGAAGTTACATGGGAATTTCAAACCCAGGCTTGCAGGATGAATGCTTAGCTTCTATGGCACACAGCAAATTAGCACAACACCAGAACAGACTTGAAGCTCTTCCTCCACAGCCCTGGGCACCAATAAAGCTAAAATTAACATCATTTGCCCAAGCCACGTCTTGGGAAGCTGCCAGGAATGGCCATTGTGGCAGGTAAAGCCCCAGGTTTTGACAAATCCCGAAGTAATAGAGGTTAAGAGATTAATGGTCTGATTTTCACTCTTTTGACTGTAATGCATGTGCTGTTCTACCCAGGTCTGAGGCACTGTGGCAGCCCAAAGCCTCTGAAGCAGATTTGGGGATGGAGTGGCTGAATTTGCTGAGTTGGCAAAGAGCTCTGGGAGATCTGTCAGGACAGTTGCAGAAGCCACTTGGAGCAGCATCATAGCACTTTCTGACTGTTCCGCAGCCACAGCAAACTGGGATGCTCTGCATTTTTAGTCCATCTCTATTTTAAATATTTACGTGAACCACCTGAGGAAGTGGTCTGTGCTGAACAGGGTTACCTTTTGCTGAAGGAGACTGAGACTGTCCACGATGGTGGTTCAGCAGCATTGCTTCAGAAGCAGAGCAGAGCTACACCAGGGAGCAAAATCCTTAACCCTGCCCACGTCAGACATAGGAAAGTGCAACTGCCTGGGCTCAGCAGCATGGTGGGAGGGCAGCATGGAGGGTGCCACACTGAGAAGGATGAGAAGTGGGAGAACCACAGAGAAGGGGAAAGGCCTAGGAAGCAGATGCTGATGTGAATGAGGAGGTACAGTGAACATCCCTGTGTCTCAGTCTAGATATAGAACAGCTAGAAAAACTGACTGAATTTTTTGTGGTTGTAACCAAACTAACAACCTGTAAATGCTGAGTAAATTCCAGGATGACTAATGAAAGAATTGAAAAGAAAAACTAATTCTACAAAACATTGAAGACTACTGTGCTTCCTAATGATTCCTTCAGAGAGACAGCTAGGACTAACTTTGGAAGTAGCAGAACAACTTCATAAATGTTTTCTGGTGGTTTTATATTATTCTAAATCCTGCTTCTCAATACTTGTTAGTTGTTTTTGTTTTCTTTTTTCCCACTAACCATAAAACATATGCTGTCTTGTATCCTGGTTACATGAGATTAGCAGATAACTTTATTTTTCACAGTCAGTTTTTCAGCGTTTCTGCCACTGAAGATCCTCTTCTACAGCTTCAAGTTGGAAAAATCTTTGTGGCAGATTTGGCATTGCCTGTAATAATTTATGAATGTGATGTGTTGACATGTTTATTGTGTGCATACATTGAGCTACTTCAATAGCTGGATTGTCAAGATATGTACCCAAGAGAGAGCAGATGGATCCAGGCGTACATTTTTGAGGAAACACTTGGGAAACAAAGCAAGTGCTCCTCACTGTGATGTTTTGGCTGGGCCCCTGTTAGGCTCACTGGAGAGATTTCCCTGGGAGAAATGTGGGGGCCTGCAAAGCAAGACATGAAAGACCCCAGAGAATTTACAGAGTTCCATTTAAACAGACATTTTTGTGAGCAAGATTCCAAAAGGGGTTGAATGTGCTCAGATCTGTAGATATTTAATTTAGTAGATGTTGGCATGACTACAAGAAAAAGTCCATGTGAAATATTTTTTAACCAACATGCTTTATTTCATTGGTAAAGTGACTCTTCTTTTTTAAAAATGTTTCAGTCATGCAGGAAGGCTGAAGGGCCCTCTTCTCATGTATGTGTGTGAGCTTGGAAGATGCATGGGGTAGACTGGAGCTTGTGTTCAGTATAGTATGTGGGAATCACATTATCCCATGCATGGAAAGCTCAAGGCCTGCTATAAGCAGAAGGCAAGCCAGAAAGATCACAGGCAACCAGAGATACAGCAGAAACCATAAGAAGACCATCACCTTTCTTGTAAGTCCTTACATACATTCTACTAATGGTTTTTATTAAACATTTAAGCCTTATCATTCAAGAAATTAATATTTGTTACAAAAAAGCTGTCCCATTAACACAAAGTACAAGCTGAAACAAAGCTAATGAGCCTTAATACTTGCAGGATAATTCAAAGTTTAAAGGTGATATTAACAAAAATAAAATAAGGGAGAGTGGAAAACTCCAGTTTCATTGTCCACTAGAGAACCTAAATTTTTTCCTTTTGGATCATAAAATTAAATCTATTGCTCAACTCTTACACTGTTCCTAAAGTAGAACAAAAACACATATATGTGCATAATTAAGTACCCCTATGTGACCGTAAAAGGTCTCATTGGCTGTTCAAGGGGAAGGCGTGTGGGACTTGATTCAGCAGCATGAAAGAGGGAATGGCATTACTGTAATCTCCCTGTATTTCTTTACTTTGATGGGGCTCAGCCTTATGTGGTAGAGTGATGGGGTGTACAGCAGTGGCAACTGTGTTCCAGTGCAGAGTCTGAGCTGTGTACCTTGTGCTTCTGAGACACAACAGCAAACTGACCTGGAACTGCACAGGTATTTATCCTATGGAAATCATACCTCAAATCAGACACACAAAAAATCTGAGGCACTGGGTATATTAGATACACCTGAAAAGTTAGGCGAATTTTTTATTTATTTGACTTCTGTTTTTGCAATGTCAGTTATGAATGGTAAATAAGTAAGTGGAAAAAAGTCACTGAGTCCTGCCCTTGAAAAAATTATCTAGCTTAAAGTGCTGGCATTTCAATCTTTGTGTTCAAATTAAGAGACTAAACAAGTTCAAGAAACAAACAGGGTGAACAGCACAGCTCTAAAATGACATTTTGGAAGTGACAATTAAGCAGTTGTATGGTGACCAGTCTCCTACCACAGTTATGCTCACTCTTACATGGCCCCCATTAGCCACACCACTTGTCCTGGGAGCTCCACGCACATCCCAGTCTTGATTAAAAAATTTTAGAAGTAAAAAAAGGGAACAGCTATCAACATAACACAATGGAGTTGTGGGGCAGGGCATACACAGGAGCACATCTCATGCAACACCTAGGTCCACTCTTTGATAAATAATCACATCTTGCTACAGCAAGACCTGGAAGAGGCACAAGAGGTTTTATAGACAGACTTAGACCCACTCAGTAGATGCAGTCAAGCTCCTTTTGAGGTGCCTCCCCTGTGAGACTGGAGCCTTTCCCAAAAGGGATCCCTGTGGCAAAGGGCCTCTCATCTACTTGACCCTGGAGCAAGCACCACATTGAGCCAGCAGCAGAGAGGAGGCAGCAGAGACATTTTTTCCTGAGGTAGAAGAGTCATCTGTGCCCTGGGGCTGCTCTGGGGGCTGCAAACTCAGACCAAGAGACAGAAATAACCCAGGAGTTGTTAGCTGGAGAGCTTGGATTTGCAGATTCTCCAGGACAGCAAGGCTTAATGAAAAACTCCAAGGAAAATTAGATAAAATGGACTGATGTGGACATCAGAAAACTTCTACAGCATAAATCATAAATTCTCCCCAGTTTGGACAGAGGTAAGAATTTCATCTCCATTAATTTAATCCGGCAGGGAGAGATAAAGCAGCCTCTACATGGGAGAGTTAACATTGCTTGCATTGATACAGAGAGACAAGATGCACTTGCAGGCATAGGAAAAATGCATCTCTGAGAAATTTTCCACTATTAATATTTTTCCCTTGCAAATGTGGGTCTTCTAAAACACTCCTTTCTTTTGGAAGGATCTAAATGAGGAGGAGGTGGGAAGTAGAGCTACAAAGCATGTAAGAAAGCCTCAAATACATGAGTGGGAGGAAGGAGGAAGAAATGAAAGAATAATGAAGCTTGCATCACTGAAAGCAAACAACAGAAGAAGGGAAATGCACGTACTTGTGGCTAAATTTTGAAGAAACTTAGGCCGAGGTTTCAAACGACTGTGGTTAGCATAGATGCAGGCACAGATTAATTCAGATGATCTGATCAAAGACCAAAGAAATGTTAAAACTGATTTCATTAGGAAAAATACCTGCCTTAGAGTTAATGGGTAAGCACAGGAAAAGATGCCTTGTTTGTACTGTTGATATGAAGTAGCCCTGAGAGGATTATCAGCACCTGTAGTATCCAGGTTCTTTACAAGACTTGGGCATTACTTCAATGGGGCCAAGATTTTGCCCTTCATGGAGTCTGTTGGAATCTGTGAGATTTCCTCATGCAATGATGTTGCAAACAGGTACCTGTATGTTTAAATAAAATTAATAGAAATCTTGTTATTAACATGGTGCCCAGCGTCCTCAGCTCTAGCTGCATCAATAGTTGAGCCCAAATGTTCAGCTACTCTTGGAATGTTGTCACTAAAACTAAATCAGTCATTTCTACTTTGAGAGCTTCTCCAGTGGCCATCACTCTAGTGGTTATCCATCAGAATCAGGAAACAACCCTGGAAGAGGAGCCTGGGGTTGGGTTCATTGCACACCTGATTTTTGTCAGTGCTTTGCTGTAAGGGCATTCGGCAAGCCAGGCTGATCTATCCTGACACAGTCCTTGAAAATTTTGCAGAGCTTTTGCAGAGCAGTCAGCAAAAAACTTTCAACTGAACTGAATGAGCAACCTGTGTGTCTTACACAGGAATCCTGTGGGATGGGATTGTCTCTGTCTCACCAAAACCACCTACAAAATGAAAACTGTAACTTTGCTCAGGAAACCCCAAGATTTTATATTCACTTTGAAATAAACTGAGCCCATCCATCCATTGAAGAGGCGAGCATCAGGGAATCAACAGGAGGTTTTGCCATCTGCACAGACAAGCAATGCTCAGGGATCTAACTAGGATCAAGATGGGGGCAGGGAGAAGTTTCATGCCAGCAAGTTTTACAAATGGAAAGACTACACTGCTACTGCAACCTATACTGGCTTTTCAAAATCAGCTTGGAGACAGCAAGAAAAAAGGGCAGAGGAACAATTTTCCAGTTCCTAGTAAAGCTATATTTGATACAGATAGAAAACCCCATTCATTTTCTTTCTTCAAATCTTGTCATCAAAATTCAGAGTTGATACTTTTTGTACATCACTGTGCAATATGCTGGTGCAAAATCTGGGTCTCCTTGTGTCATGCCCACAGCAAAGCATGTTGATCTAGGGTTGGCAGTCCTGTAGAGTGGTGGAGTTTGAGTAGGCAGGAAAAAGAGTTGGGAGGATACAGCTGTCGTTCTGTCCTATGGCCAAGCAAGCTTTGTGTCCAGGAAAGAATGTATCCCTTATGGGAAAAGAAAAAAATCTCATCCCATCCTGAACCAGCCATTCCCACATTATGATAAAGTAAATCTAAAAGGATAAGCTAGGCTTTTCCTGTAATCACTAGAGCAATCACATGTACCTCGAGTTGTCGTTCTACAGGGTTGGTTAGAGAAAGCTAACCTAAAATTAATAATTAAATGCCCATTTACAGGCTTGACAGTCTCCAGACGTGTGGCAGTGCTGATAGCACCAGTTCCCACTGAGATCCTGCCAGCTTTTGCACTTGCAGAGGTGCCTCCTTTCAGCCCAAAGCTCCCTCCCACCTGCTTTCACGGCAGCAAGGCAGGACAAGCAGCAGGAGGAGGCAGAGAGGGAGGGCTGCAAAGGGGTAGAGGAGTGGGCAGGGGGAGACAGGTGCACCCTTGGCATTGCAGGCTCTTCTGGCATGGGGACGTTTCTCTGTGTTCAGCTGCAAGGAGGCGTCAGGCCTCGCTGAGACTCCCGGCGGGTAAGACGGTAAAAAAAACAACAGCGTTTAGTTGTATGTCTCGTTGTTCAAGGTGTAAAAGACCGGCTCCGGTGGTACGAAGGCCGTTCGCAGTCGCACCGCGACGACCAAGGCAGGCAGCCGAGGCGTGTGGGCACTCACCGGGGGTTGTGCCGCGACGGTCGGGACAGCGAGCCCCAGAGGGTTCCGCTGAAGGAAAAGGGACAGAACGCGGGGAACCCGCCTCCTCCGCTCGAGCCTGCTGCATCCCCGCACACCGGCACGAAAACACCCCCGAGGGCGCAGCACCTCCCAGCCCGCCCCCGCCAGCTTCCCGCTCCCGAAGTTTCCTTCGGGGAAGCCCGGCGCGGGCACCAGCCGCCAGCTGCGGGGGCCGGCTCGGCGGGGCGGGGCGGGCGGGCGGCGCTAGGGCCCGGCGGGGCGCGGCGCCGCCGGCGGGGGCGGGGTGGGGGCGGTAGCGGCGGCGCGGGCTGCGGCTGCCTCCGGCTGCCTCCCGCTGCCTCCCGCCGCGGGGCGCGGAGCGGGGCGGCCGCGGGGAGCGCCCATCACCCCGCGGCGGCGCGGGAGCGCAGGACGCGGACGGAGGTAACGGCGGGGGCGTTTCGCGGTGTCATCGGGAGCGTGCGCGGGTGCCCGCCCGCCCGCCCGCCCGGGCTCGCCGCTGTCGCCGCGCCCCGTCCCTCCCGGGCCGGGGAGCCGCGGCCAAAGTTTTGGGGCCTCTGGACCGGCGGGTGCCGCCGGCGGGCGGCGGCGCCGCTCCGGAGCGTTAGTGGGGGCTGCCCCGCGCTGCTGCCGCCGTCCCGCCGCCGAGCGGCCGGGCCAGCGACGGGCTGTGGGGAAGGGTAGGGAAGAGAAGGGAAGGGCGCCCTGGGGCGAGCCAGAGCCGCGTGCGGGGCGGGTGCCGAGTCGCATCCCGGGCGGGCTGCGTCCCCGACAGCGCGGCCCGTGGGCTCCGGCCCCGGCTCGGCGGGCGCTGGTGGGGCAGCGGCGCAGCCGGCGGCGGGCAGCCCCCCCACCGCTCCCTTTTGTTCCTGCGTGCCGCCGGCGCCTGGATCCCCGCCCGGAAAGAAGCCGCTCGGTACTTCCCGGGCTCCGTCTGTGCCTGCACACCCGCCTGAAGGGCATCCTCCTCCGGTAGCGTTGGTCTGTCAGAGCCGCCGGGAAAGGGGTTTTCCCCTTCCCACCACAGCTCCCCGTTGCCTGTCGGTCTTCAGTGCCGGCTCTTCACTTAACTGGACTTAGCGTGTGTTAATTCCTTCACAATGTGCGCGGGTGTCCCTGCGCCCTGGAGAAGGATTTCGTTATTGACTTGCCGACTGTGATGCGGCCAGGTATTATTTACATCATCAAACATATGCCTGTGTGAATCTGCTCGCACGGCTACAGTGCGGCGGCTCTTAGAGCCCAGTTTGCCGAAAGTTTAATTGCAGCAGGCGATGTTGTACCGTGAATCCATTCCCGTCAGAACGGGCCGATACTCCAGTGGGATAACGGCCTCGCCGAGGCAATCGCGTGTCACGCAGGGACAAATCCTGCCGTTTCATGGGATGAACCAGAAACAAAAATCAGCACACAGTGAAAATGAGTTGGTGTGGTTTTTAAAACAATCTGACGTAGTGGCGTTTATTAGGGGCACAGTCAGTGGGGCAGCAAACCCCCAGTTTTCTCTGGCACAGCCGTGGATCGGCCGGTGGGCAGCATAGACTGTGATCACTTTGCAGCCGAAAATGTAAGGCCTCGCAGCCCTGGCTGCCGGAGCGTTACGTGTCATTAAAGTAGCTCTCTTGGAGGAGAGGGACTGTCCCAGGAGCTGCAAAATCTATAAACACTTTTCTGATTGGTTTAAAAATTTAGACACAGGAAGCGGATGGTATCTAATAACAGACAAGTGGAGACACTGTTGTCATGGAAACTGAGAAGACTCCCCCCGCCCCCCCAATGTATTTAAAAAAAAGAAAAAGGCAGAAGAAAAAAGTCTGCATATCATCAGAAATGCCTGCAGACCGCTTTGGCTGCTGTTGCCTTTCCCACAGCATCTGTTGAAACCTGAGAACATGCCTGTCAAATCAAGGTCATTTTACAATAAAACCCTGCACCGCCGCCTCCCTCTCTCCTCCCTGGACGTTGTCCCACACTTTCCATCCAAGGAGGAGTTGAGGAGATGCAGCCACCTGCCCCATTGCCCACTGGTTTCCTGCCCCAGCCTGGCCTGCTGTTGTGGAGCCAGAGAAAAGGTTCAAAGCAGAAGAATCATGGGGCTTAAAAGGCAAAAGTAAAAAGGGATTACTTTTTTATAATTGAACGATCAGGCCACATTTCTTTCCATGGGCATCTGTGGACCTGGGAAATAAAGTTGGGATTGATCTCTCTCTCTGTTCCTTTGTATTGTGAAGTTATATTAAAATGTAATGATTTGGACTTGCATATTAAGGCCATTTCACAGATCTGCCTCACCTATAAAAAAAAAAGTTGCGAATGACTCTGGGAAACCCTTTGCAATGCTTTTAAGAAAAAAAGAAAATAGTTAGTTATAGCATGCTATGAGGAAAAAAAGCAGAGATATGAGAATGAAATATACTTCATTGCTGCTGAATACAGCATGAGAGAATCAGACTATTATTGTCGTAAATTGAAGTTTTACTTTGCTGGACTATTGAAAGTTTATTGTGTGTGAAAGGAGGGAGCTATTTTGCTTTTGAAGCAGGAAAGAGCTATTTCACAGCAAACTCACGAGAAAGGTGTTAATGTTTTTGCTTATTTTCTTGGGCAGCACCCGTTTACTTCAGATGTTTGTGACAGAGAGGTGCCTTTGAGTATTCACTGCATTTTCTCCAAAACATTTCCTTTTGTTCCTTTCTTTAATCTTCATTTTGTAGTGACCAAGCTGAGAAATAGCACTTTAGTGCTTCACCCACTGTATAAATCATCACTTTGAAACCTTAAATGACTGGTTTGGTTTCTTATCACACTTTCTGTATTATTATTTTGTAAGAGAGTTATTATTTTGTAAGAGAGTAGTGATCAGGTCTTGCAGATCAGGAGGTGAATCATGCAGGGGACTGAGGTGAAGATGATCAGTAACCTCTTTACCCACACCCTTGGATCTTGCTGTCCCAAAAACCCAAGGCCTGACTTTAAAACTTGGTTGCAGGCAGAGCAGGCTGGAGGGATGGTAGAACCAGAGGGAGCAGTGCCTCCTTCTGATTGAGGAGTCCCTGTTGGCGGCTGGGCTGGCACCAGGGTGCAGGAGGTGGAACCCCCCCCTTCCCTGTGTTGGGGAGAGGCTTAGGGAGTCAGGCAGTTGTTTAATCCAGCTCACTTCTGATTAGACAGATGCTGCTTTTAATTGCTGTGGAGTTCAGATGGAGAAGCTTTGGCTTGGTAGCGAAAATGTGCTTTTGCTTCTAGAGGCGAATTTCCTGTTGTTGGGAGCACCCTTATCGGCAGGAAGGTTCACAGGCAGGAAACGTGTCGGTTACTTGTTTTTACACATTGAAGGAAATGAGCTGAATTAGGTGTCTTTAGGTTGACCCTTCATCACCCTCTGTGTCTGTGCTACTTTATTTATCTCTAATGATTTTAGTTTGTGAAAGTTTTATGATTTCAGGCATTTCCAAGGGAAATGCAAGAAGTTAAATGCTTGTGTTGTCCTGTCATTTTTTGCTTTTATAAAAAAACCACCCCACCAGCCCCTCTGGGCTGCATTTTTGTGGTGCACAGTTTACAGCTTTTACCTTTTGGGCCTCATTGCTAATACTCAGCTGCGCTTTTCTTTTTCTTCCCCCATTAAAATGAAAGATCAAAAAATGCACCAGTTATTTTACTAATAGGAGCAGTTCTTACAGTTCTGAACTGCCTTTCATCATGAATCATAAATCACTTTACAGAAATTAATGTTCTAATATCCACAGAAGTTGTGGGAGCATAGGAAACTGAAACTTAGCATTTCACATGGACTGCACAAACTTGCAAGGCAAATTAGGAGAAGAGCTGGAGTCAAATTAATTGCCCCTTAATTAGCAATTGCTAATGGATTAAAACTTTGAAAATACGTTTGTGTTTCCCAAGTGTACTCATGCTAATGCACCAACGTGGTGTCTATGTGTTTGGGATGTGGACCTGGGGGTGAGAATATAAGCAATGGTTTCAGAAAATGCCAGTCGTTTTCTGGTCTCTGCCCAGCATGGCTGGGATGGCAGGTTGGAGGCTTGTAAGATTAGACACAGCTTTGGATGAAGGTCCAGAGTAAAGGTGAGGGCTACGGTTTAGGTCTGTGTGTTCTCGTAAGAAGGGAGGCTCAGGGAAATAAACATTTCTCGGATGTCGGCTCACAACAGGGTTTTTATGGTGTTAAGCTTTGCAGAGAATTTTGAGGGGGAAACATGGAAAAGTTATATAAACTTGTGAGAAGCTGGTCTGGCATGCTGAATAGGTTCAAGTGGTGGTTTTTGGTTGTAGATGTCTTGGTGTTAGGAGCTCTTCCTGGCAGGAGAAGCTACCAGAGCTGTCTGGCAGCTTAAACAGGACTATTGTGGTTGATGCTGGAATTTGCCAGTTCATGACTTCAGATGTAACATAATACAGTGTGACTTTGGCCATAATTTTGACATATTTGTAATGAAACTGCATTTGCCTTGTTACCTTCTCTCATGACCAAGCCAAAGTAGAATTGTAACAAAATAATGAAAAACAATAACAAAGAAAAAAAGGACTCCAACAGAGCAGTGTTTCAGTTAAGTGTATAATTACAGCTGTGTATTTTCAGAAGTGATCAGCTGATTCTGGGAAACCAGCCTGAAGCTCTGCAAGACAGGGCAGTTTTTGGGAAGTGATTCTCTCCTAGAGTTTTGAAAATTCTGCTCCATTAAAAACGCTTCAAGTTGAGCTGCCAAGCATGAGAACAACTCAAGCCCTCCCTAAACTCACTGTAAAACTTGAGGTGCCCTTAGCATCTTTGGGACTTAATAACTGTTCTGAACTGAAGCTGGTTGTCTAGCCAGAAGTGTGTACCTTGGGTGTCAATGTAGAGCATGAAGGAGTGAGGCTCCTTGTGTCCCGTTTGTTCCTGTTGAGGATGGACACATGGCAGTGGGATAGCCCTGCTCTGGAGGTGGCTGGTGAAGGGGGCCTGGGGAATGGCTGAAACTCACACAGCTGGACACACAACCTTCAGGTGGGTTGTGTGGGACCACCCTCACATTAGCCTGGGCTCTGGTGGCAACTTGCGTGCTGGGGATCACTTTTTCCCCACCACTCTTAGGGAGGTACATAAGGAATGAATTATGCTCTTACAAACCCTCCATAAAGTGCATCTATTCCATAATGTCTCCAAAAATTGGACAGGCGAAGTCTACTGGAGGCAAAGCTTCTACTTAACTATGTTGCACAGTATTTTGTTGTTCTTTTATTCCTCTTGTCTATAGTGTAGGAGACTCTGCTGGAGATGGTTTTGTCTGTGTCCACACTGACTGCAGGACAGACAGATGGCAAGGCTGTGACCTCTGATCAGGCTTGGTAGGTGCCACTGAATGGAAAGATCTGCCTAGATGTTTAACATTGGGATTTTTTTACAGCATTAGCAGGAATTTATATCTGTGTTAGCTGATACAATGAAATTTCCAATGCTGAATGTTCTGCCTTTTACTGAAAATAGATTAAAGCCAAATAAAGACAGGTGTTATTCCAGGAGTGGGATGCATTTGGCCTACACCACTTCCTTCCTTTGCCCACCTCCAATGTTCTGAGTTGTGGTGGGACCCTGCACTGAACTGTTTGCTCAGGCAAAGTGTGAGATTCCCTAGTGGGATCCTAATGGCAAACTGCTTACCTGCCACCAGCTTGCTGATAGAGCCTGCTCACCATGTCTGGGCATATTTACTGTTGTTGCAAGGAGAGCACTCCAGACTTCCTACCAGATGGGAATCTATGTACAAGGCAATCCAAGCTGGACCCTGGAAAGCTTTTTACAGAATGGCAGCTTCCTTGGAAATTCCATCTTAATACTATGTGGCAAAGGCCTTGCTCTTTTTAGTGTGGTTCTCTGCACCACTGAAAGCTGTGGCCTCGTGTTTCCTGTGGCTCTGCCTCTGGATCAAGGCTCCCCTCTCCACCTCCTGGCACTTCTTCAGGACCCTGCTACAGAGCTGGTTTCTGGGTTATCTCTTGGGCTTCATAGTGAGGCTGAACTTTTCCCTGGACAAAACTCCTGGCATAGCACACAGACATGAACTTCCCAACCCATCCATGGAGAGAGCCCTGCTCAGTGTTACTTCCCTCAGTGAGATCCTCTTGTGGACAATTTAATTGTTGGCTGAGCTTGCTGTGGGAAGGAGCAGAGGCATTAGAGGGGTTATGGGAGGTTATTAGAAATGGGAGGAAGCTGTAGGTTTGACCCATCTAGATTTAACTGAATTGTGTCTCATTTTACCCCTAACTCCAACTTGTTTTGAACTTGGTTTTACAGTAGATCATTTGTAGAAGCTACTCAATTAATATGTTAATTTTAACACCAGATTTTGTAAAGCTTTTATGTTGGAGGTGCTGAAGGGATCCAAATGTTTTGATCCTATTTTTATCATTATCTTCACTGTGTTTTTCTTACTCTGTGCTTTGCAGAGAGGAGTGAAATTTTAATAATTCACTAATATACTTTGACTTCATTAACATTTTATCATTTTGGCATGGTGCGTATGGCGAAATCCTTAGTACTCTCATTAAAGACCTGATCTTGCTTCCACGTTCTTACAGCCCTCCAGGTGTGGAAAACCCTAAATGCAGATGATATTCTACATTTTGGAAAGTGCATTTCTTTTTTTTTAATAGAGACTAATCTGAACAAAACATGTAAGGTGTTTTTTGGTGGTTTCTTTTGGTGTTGGGTTTTTTTTTTTTTTTTTTAATAAACTGGAAACATTTACACAAGGAACAAAGATAGCTGCAGTGGTTAGGTCAGATCCACTACGTGCCAAGTCTTCAGCCATTACAAAACTTCACTGTGTGGTCTAGAGGGTGTGAAGGTGCAGGGTATCCAGGGTATACTGTGGTATCCATTGGATCTTTTTGTATTGTGGAATGTTTGGCTTAAGCAGAGATTTATACTGGTGTTAAAATGGTTATGAAACTTTCAGCTCACCTGGGATAGCATAGTGCTTGGTGATGGGGGCACAAACAATATGTCACACTTCATGTAATCTTGGTGATTCAGTGCATACATTTGCAGATGTGCCCACCTTGTGTGCTTTCTGATTGTGTCTGAATTTGAAATTGGTGTTCAGTTTTCATGGTGGCTCTCCTTTCTTTTTTAAAAATCTTTTTTGCCTTTGTTTTATCATAAAATAAATCTCGGAATTAGCGAATTATTTGTTACTGTTAATTAAATATTGTTAGCACACCAGATGATTGCTGGTATATTCAGAAGGCTTAAGAAGCCAAGCACTGGCTTAGGAGTAGACAGTGAGTAGATCCACTTTGTTGGAGAGTGGAAGGGAATGTTCTGGGTTGGCAGCAGTAGAGAGAAAAGGGACATGTAAGAATTTCAGGAGGAGTCATGTTTTGAAAAGAATGTGGCTGTTGGGAATCCAGAGGGCAAGAGATCAAAGTAATAAATACGGGAGATGTTGAGGCAACTGGCTGAAGGTTTTTACTTGTCAAATAGAATATATTTGCTTTTAGAAGCACCTGGACAGAAACTCATCTCTCGTAAATTGGTATAATGCCATTTGAGTTAGTAGAATTACACTGACTTACACCACCCGATAGTGTGTCAGGTGGTATTACAAGAAGAGTGGGGCTGTGGAGAGTGGTAAAACCGGAAGAGGTTATAGGCCTGGGTAATAGGGAGGTTGGAAGTTTGTTCGGAAGGGATAGAGAGGCTGGGCAAGCAAAGGAAGATCACAAGGTCCATTACAACTATATTGGGTTTGATTTGATGATGAGATGCCCAGCAAGAGATGTCAGCAAGGCAGGCTGAGAGATGGGCTTGGCTAGAGAGGGGAGTCAGTGACAGAAAGTACATTTCACATTGGCACAGTAGGAATTGGTCAGAGTGAATAAGATCATGCCCAGGGTGTGGAAGGTATGCAGAACAGACCAAGACTGAGGCCACAGCAGGAGCTGGGGGAGAGGATGTGGAGGTACAGAACAATTGCTAGACAAGGATGAAGAGGGCCAGAAGACAACATCTCACAAAGCCAAGATTGGACAAATGTCTTTTATTCTGAAAGGAGGAATAAATAGTATAGTACAGAACAATAAAATATTTCTTAGGGTTAAGAATAGAAAGGGAATGACACTGACTTCATTAAAGACATGAGCAATGGATAATCTGTACTAGTTAGTAAACTTTGAAAAGCTGAAGCACAAATAAGCTACATCTTCACTGGCATGTGTAATTTTTCCCCTCCTCACTTCTGTTACTGCAAAGTAGTCTCATGTCCTGGTGCAGCAGACCTTAATGTCCTGGGGGTGGTCACAGCAGCGTCACTAATGGGCGCTGCGCTGTGGTGCTGCTGCAGCTGCGCCGTGCCGAGCTCTGCACCAGGCTCTTCTGGGGTGACATGGCCCTGTCAGCCCCAGCTTACCCTGGGGATCCCCAGCTGGGCACTGTGCCTGCTGCAGCTGGGATCCCGGGCCAGGCTGCAGTCATGCTGCTCAGGAAATTCAGAGAGGTGCTGGGAAGTCACAGTGTTCTGATTAAATACACCAGCATTGTAGCTGCAGTTGCTGCACCCCAGATATTAGACCCCAGGTCAGGGAATGGTGCAGTGCTCAACCACCTGTGGGTGTAGGGAAGCAGGGAGGCAGCAGATGGGCTCCTGCTGATCTGCTGTGTCAGGCAAGAGCAGGGCTGGGTTGTGATGAAAAAGGTCTGAGAGAAACATTGCAGCTTCAGTTGTGTTGTGACTGAACAGGAGATCTCACTCGGGATGTAGTAGCTTTGTGCAGGGAGAGAGAAAACACAGACTGGAAGAAATGAGGTAAAATGTGGGAAAAATGAGATTAAAACACAGGAAAAAAAGGAAATTAGGCATATGTATTAGGATGGTCACTGTTGTTCATGAGCCCGTCTCATTACTGGAGCAACTGTAAGCTATTGACAGTCCTGGAGCCCAGTGTAACAACTGGAACCAGCCTGACTGAAAATGGGATCGACTTAATTGTACCAAAACAAGAAAAAAAGGCCCTGAAAAATCCAGCACAAATCGTGAAAAGTTTAGTGTGTTTTGAAAATCCTTTGTTTTTGCTAAGTCAGGATGCCATTTCTGACAGGTGAGGAAATCCCCAATCACTCAGTTGGTGACTCTGGTGATCTCCCAGATGGGCACCTCAGAAGCAGCCAGCCTGGGTGGAAAAGTCAGTGTCTTTAGAAACAGAAAGCATCTTGGCTTTCCAGGTGGAATGATTTCTTTGTTTCCTAGTTGTATGGAAAGCTGCCATTGCAGCAGTTTGAGAAAAAAGGCTGAGCAACTTGAAGCCAGAATGGTTGAGAGATGACTCCTGGGGAAAGCAAGGACAGATGTGGTGGGCTTGGAGGCACAATAACAGACGTGAAGCCTTTCACCGTGGGTCACTCGTGGGTTCTCCCCAGAAAGCAATGGTTTCCCTGTTGCAGTGCCTGTCTGAGGCTGGGAACCCGAGGGCTTGCTTATGTTCCAGCGCAGTTGCCAGCAGTGGAGGACTGGTGTGTGCTCCTGCAGCAGCCTTGCTCTGCTTCCTACAGGGCTCACAAGGAGGCCCTCAGCTGTCACCCAGGCTGATTAGAGGCTGTGGCTGTAGGATCAGGTTGTCTGGTGGTTTGTGCCTGTTCCATTGAAGGAATGAAGCAGATGAGAGGGCCAGGCACAAGTATGTAGCCCCCGAGCCCCTTTTTAAGGGTATAATTTTACAATGCTTGTGGGAAAGGCTTTTTTTTTTTTTTTACCAGAGAAGCAGTGTTATCTTTCCTCAAAGAGCTGCATGAAACAGCCTTTGCTATGCTGATGTTGGGAATAGTATTAGTCTTGTCCACTTACCCTTTTTCCCTTTGAGGGTTGTGTCCCAAGCCGATGGACTCTGCCCACTCCCTGTATGGTCTGTGCTTGATTTGTTTGATCCAGGCTTCCTCCCATCTTGCTTTTTTTGCTTTCTGCTCAAATGAGGATGCCTGATCATGGTGTGATGTAGACAGTTCAGGAAATGCTTTGAAATCTGGAGCAGAATTTTTTTTGTTTTAATTTTTATTCTGAGTTTGTTAGATCTTTATTGCTACTGTTAGCTACTGCTACTTCAGTGGGGATACAAGCTGGGACCACAGAGCAGCAGGGATTCTAAGCACCCTGCTCTCTCAAAGACATTGCATGGAAAACCAATTTTCTTTCTGACCCCAAAAACTTACAGTCGATATAAGGTATTTGGAGCAAAAATCGCTCCAGTATAGAAGTCTCTATACCAATATAATTATTTGTCCTGCTTTCATGTTTCACTTGCTTTATTTAGGCTCCTGTCACCCGCTAATAACTTAGGGACATTGGGGAAATTTGGAAGGTATGCACAGTATTATTGGCATTTCTCAAGCAGCTGCTACTGGCCTGCTTACATTCAGCAGATTTCTTACTGTCAAAAACACTTTTAGCACTTGAATGAATGTGCAGGAAACCACCTAAATATTGATAAATGTTGACAGAAACTTCCCTCCCACCTTTCTCTGATTCAAAACAACGATGATGAAGGCAGCAGAATTCACCTCTTGGGCTATTGGAAAGAGGTGGGTTTATACCACAAACAGAGCTCTGCTTTGACAGGGTCCCTTGAGTGCTAGTGCTGGCAATCATAGGACATTCTGAGTCAGAAGTGACCCACAAGGATCACTGGTGCCCAGCTCCTGACACTGCATGGAATTAGCCCCGAGAGTCACGCCATGTGCTTGAGCTTGTTGTCCAAACAATTCTTGAACTCTGTCAGGCTTGGGGTTGTGACCACTTCCCTGGGAGCCTGTTGCAGTTCTCAACCACCCTCTGGGTGAAGAACCTCTTTTTTTATATCCAACCTAAACCTCCCCTGGCACAACTTCAGGCCATTCCCTCAGTCCTGTCACTGTCACCACAGAGCAGAGATCAATGTCTGCCCCTCCCCTTGCCTTCAAGGAAAGCTGTAACTGCAGTGAGGTCTCCCCTCAGTCCCCTCTAGGCTGAACAGACCAGATGACCCCAGATGACCCTGTACAGCTTTCCCTCAAGGCCCTTCACCAATTTCATGGCCCTCCTAATGCTCTCTAACAGCTTGATGGTTTTTATGTATTGTGGTGCCCAAAACTGCACACAGGACTCAAGGTGAGGCCACCCCAGAGCAGAGCAGGACAATCCCCTCCTTTGCCTGGCTGGAGGGGCTGTGTCTGGTGCTCCCCAGGACAGGGTTGGCCCTCCTGGCTGTCAGGACACTGCAGGCTCATGCTCAACTTTCCATCAACTAGGACCCCCAGCTCCCTTTTCACAGCCTTTTCTCCAGCCTCTCATTCCCCAGTTTTTCCATACATCCAGGGTTCCCCCATCTGAGGTGCAGAATCTGATATGGGTTGATTGTTTCCACATGGAAGGGGCAAAAGATTTAGCCTAGGTGGGACATCTGTAGGTAAGGAATTGCCTTATCTTCTACAAGTTTTGAAGCAAGCAGCATGATACTTTGGAAAATCATCAGTTCTGGTGCCAGTATAGGCATGAATGCTGGCAAAAATTGTAGCTTGTCCCTTTTCATGCCAAAATCTATTGATTGTGATAGTCCTAGCTGATTTCAGTGAAGATTTTGCCTCAGCAAACAGCTTGGCATTTAATAATGTAAATAGTTTATATTTCAACTCCACCTTTGTGCATTCGGGGGAGCTCCCTAGGGATGCAGAATTTGGTGCTCCATTGCTGATGTAGGGTGGTGATAATGGTTATCACTAACTTGTATCCCAGTGGTAGGTAAAGTGTTAGTATTTGGCTATTCCTCAGGCGCTTGCTCTGACAAGTGCATCTTCCATTGATACCAAAGGTGATTTATGTGACAGTTCCCATTCTGGCAGTGTGAGTGATGCACATATGGCTCTTTGGATCCAGTGGATGAGATCTCGTAATACACAGGTTTGCTGCAACATAGATTTTTGTTGTAACTGTGATATCTTTATTTTGTTCAGAGCAACACACAATCCATTACTTGTTTGTGCAAAATTCAGCATTTTACTGGCTGATGAAGCGAGGAGCAGAGGGCCAGACTCGCAGACTCGGGCCTCCTGGGAGCATTGTATTCATCTTTATTGACTTGCAGTCTCTTAAGCCCATGGACTGATCTCAAAGTCTTGTGAACAGGAGCAAGTGAAGATGGGCTGACAACACACTTCTCTTGTGTTGGGGAACTCTGATATGTAATGACTGAACCCAGGTAGCAGCTTTTCCCCAAGTTACTGTCATCAGGTTTGTGTCTTGGCCACCACGCTGTGCAGAACTGCAAGAACACAGTTGTCTTTATATTTGGCTGGCTAAACTTTTTAAGGAGGAAACAGACAGATGTGGACAGCAGGTTCCCTGAAGACTTATTTTAATAGCTACTAGAGCTAACTCTCCTAAAATGCCTAAGTATCAGTCTGAAGAACTGCTTTGTCTATGAGCTTCAGAAGAAGGAATCATGGTTAAGCTATAGAAATGAATATCAGGAGTTTATTACAGTATGTTAATTACCACTGCCTTTAGTTATATATTATTAATAAAATTATTTCCTTCAAGATGATGAAATGTACATTTTCATGTATCTGTCAGTCAGGAGTGCAAGAAGATATTGCTGTTCTACTTGTATCTTGTGGTATGAAATAATGCAACTCCATTGAAGTCAGAGGTGGATAGCTGGGGAGAAGGCAGCTTCCTTTTTTGCTAGAGAGCTTTAATACAAGATTGTTTTATTTCTGCACATTAAAGTTAATAACACAGCAAGTGTATTTTGAAGTTAAGTCTTTCTAGGATCTCCATATGTTAAATATTTGTGAACAAACCTTATAGTTGCTCTGTAGGCCCTCACAATATATCATTTTGAGCTGCCTTCTATCTATTACATTTTATCTGCCTGCAAAATCCATTTCTAATTCTGGCCATATCTCCTTTGCGATCACTTGCCAGAAATCTATTCCCAGGATTCTCCTTATTTTAGTGAAATATCTCTGCTTCAGCACCTTTCCCAAGGTGGCTGATCTAATCAGGGCACTATCAGTTATCATTTCTCATTTCCTTTGCTAGCTCTGTCGGATGCAATGCACAGCCTAACAGAGTGACATTCAAATACTCTCAGTGACCAAGGCTATTTCCTTTCTTTTACCCTGCAAAACTCGGTTAGTATGTGGCTTCTTGAGCATATGCCCTTTGCTCTCTGCATGTGACTTATGAAATGCACTCTGGGAAGAGTTAAGCAGATGAAATAGTTGCCTCTTTACTCATCACAGCTTAGTTCCATTGATGGTGACCATCTGGATTTAAAATCCCATATCCACAACTTTGTCTTTTCAGGTAGAGAAGAACAGTGTTTCATTCCTGCCAGCTGTGTAAGGGAGCCCTGCTTTGCCATTAGAGAAATGAAATTTTTTACCTTCCTGTTGCAGAAATTTATTGCCTCCCTATTGCTAGCTTCCGTTCTTGTCTTTTTCCATATATATGTTTCTCTTTTAAATAGGAGTGTGACTGTGTGCAAAGGTCAGCATACACCAAACAGGGTGCTTCTGTTTCTCAAATAAGGAGGAACCTGTGTAGCTGGATCCTCTGCTAAGGTTAAATGTGGTTTCTACAGGTCCAGCAATAGCATCAGGTTTTGGCCTCTATTTTTTTTTTTTTTACCCTGGGTGACAAACCTCTTAGTGTTATCTTAGGTTGCTATCACAGACTAATGCTTGTTTTAATAAGTGCGTGGCTGACTATTCCATCCACTCTGGAAGATGGAGTTATCCATGTGCATCCTCACAGCCCTTCCTTCTTTGCACCATTTAACACTTACTGTCACAAGCCCTGCTTTGCTGCAGACTCATTTCTCCAATGGTTTTTGTGAGGGCCGATTCCTGCTTTTTGGGAGGAGAACAGGGAGCAGGCATTCACCAGACTGGATGGGAATGGGAAGGGAACTCTCCATGCACCTGTCCAGTCTACAAACCACCATGCAGTGCAACACTTACATGATGCTGGGAGCTTACTGTGAGCTCAGCTCTTGATTTCTTTTGAAATTCATAGAACCAGGTTTTTTTTGGGTCTTTTTTTCCCCCCACTGTGTGAGTGAAACAACCCTGTCTTGCATTCTGCAGCAGACCAACACATGTATTTCCCCTGTAGCCTGTTGCAGGCTACAGAATTGAATTTATTAGTTTCATACGGGGAGAGAAAAAAATTAGGAAAATGGGTTTTAAGCTGACAGAAAGAAGCAGTATGATGTGTTATTTATGGCCCAAGATACAACACCCACTAGGTGCTCTGCATTCCATCTCTTTGGCACATCTTTTGGTGAGCTGTATCCGAGATTGGTGAACTTCTGAGGTAGGGTGTTTTCAGTCTCTCTAGGCTGTCCCTTGGACATCGTCCCTCTGGTTGCCTGTGGAGCTGCAGACTGGGGAGCATCTGCCCTAGCAGGGGATGGCAGAGGCAGCATCTGGGTGTCCTTGAATGGTAATTTCCAGTGTGGCTAAATAACAAGCTAATGGCTTAAAAAACTGCTCATAGTGTTGTTTTTTCTGTTTCTTCACTGTAGGAAGGTAGAGAAATCTGTGTTAAAATAATAATTAAATGCTGACAGTACTAAATTTCTACCCAGTGTGAGTTGGCAGCAGTTGCAAACCAAAACATTAGGTCATTAAAGAGAAAAGAAAAACCTGATTAAATACCTCTGAATGTTTTTCTGATTAGGTATTCTCAAACAGAGCATGTGGCTGTAAGAGAAGGGTGTACTTGACAGCAGCAATTGCTTTTGAGGAGAAAGGTAAAATACTCAAGTTTTAGTGTGTATATATGTGTATTTCAAAGGATTTCTTGCTGATCTTTGCTACGAGCCACCACAACATCTCCCTGCCAGGAAATATGTGAAATCGCTTCAATGTTATTTTTCTGGAAAGAACAGTTAACAGTGACTAATGTTCTCAGGGTTTTGTTTTGGTCTCTTTTTCCTCTTCTCATGGTAGACAGTTGATTTTGCACTTGAGAGTCCAACAGCCATGGTGGACCTTGCTGTAGCACTGTGAGGCTGGCTGCAGTGTGCATCCTGCAGACACAGAGACAAGGGTTTGTGCCCCAAGGAGCTTGCTGCCGTGGGGTGGTATGTGAAATCAGGTGAGGATTCAGAGGGGAGAGAGTGATATTGGGTACAGACACCCCCCCGCCTTTTACTTCACGGCCACCTCATGGCCAGAGGTCCACTGCTCTTTTGAAGACTTTTTTGTCAAAAAAGCACTTTTATTTAAAGCACTGTTAGCTGAGGAGACTGCAAAGTAAAAACTTGTCAAAAAGTGCATTTATAGGCTGCCACTTTTTACCTCCTGTTCCTTGCTTTGATGTGTTCAATTATGTATTTGCTCCAGTGTATTCTGTAACAATGTTTTAGGGGCTGATGCCTACAGCACATGTCTGGTGCTCCTTTCAGGTCCTCTTTAAGGAATGTTAATGGAGATAGATAGCAAGGAGGGGAGTAATCAGAGCTGCTGGGGAGCTTTGGTCACTGGAGCAGAGTTGTGGCTGCTGGCCCTGTGGGAAGCCCTGGAGCTTGAGAGGAGTTGGTGGGATGCTGAAGGTCCCCTCTCCAGGTGCCGGCAGCATCTCTGAGAGCTGTATGACCTCTGTGGTCAAAACACACTTCCCAAACATGTGCTGAGTGTGAAGGATGTTCTGGCTCTTGTGGCTTTTGCTCCCAGAGCAGCTCGTTGTCTGGTGTGTGTGTTAAGGTTCCAGCCCTGTGAGATGCCTCAGGGTCATCCTTCCCTCTCCCTGCCTTCTGGCATTTCTTTGCATACTTACATTTGAGAAACTGAGGAACGTGGGGTAAGAGAGAGGATTCACAGATTATTTCCAACTGTTCTGTTGTTCAGAGATTTAGCATAGGGTAACACAACTTCTTCTGTATTATACTTTTGTCTGCACCCAGAATATGCATATGAACAATGGTCTCACAAACATTTTCTGCCAGCTCCAGGAGGTAAGGCACAGGTTCCTCTGAAGAAGTTTGGAGAAGGCTCAGCATCTTGTGCTTAAAATTTTACTCAGTACTTCTACTGGACTCCTTTAAGGTCAGCTGGCATGTTCATTTTTCCCTTGGGAGCTGTATAAATTGGACGCTTTTTTTTTTTTTTTCTCTTCACTGTATGTTCCAGAAAGCAATTTCTCAGGAATAGTGGTTTTAGTTTAATCTCCAGATTATCTGTGGTTTATTTTTCCTCCTAGATGAAGGGGTGAAATTATCTAACTGTAATTAAGGCAGAGCTGGACTCTCTGTATGGGCACGTGTGTGTCCAGATTTGAGGACTGCCACTTCTAATTGCGGTGTTTCAGCTATATGGCCTGAGCACATCATTTATTTGGAGGTGACTACAGGTGCTGGATTGAGCCTTTGCTCAGGAGTCTGGTCCTGAGCTCCCTAGAAATACCCTGGATTTGAAAAGCAGAGCAAAGGGCATATTTCTGCAAATATTAGAGAAGTGATTTTTTGCAGTTAAATGCAGTGACCAGGAACAACAGAAGATTTTGGCTGTATTTCTCTCCTGTATGAAAATGTGCCAAGCAAATAGCAGATGGGGTCAGGGGACTGCCTGGGGTTGTCTGGGTTTTGGCTGCCTCCATCCCTGCCCTGGTGGGAGCAGAGTGACCTGCTCTCACGTCTGCTGCCTTTGCTGCCCTGAAGTTTCTGCCTCAGTCAGGATATCTGTCCGTAATGTGCTGTGGGGGAATTAAACTCCCCCTGCATGAGGATTTTTCCTCATGAGAATTGGCCACCAATAGACCTTCGTGAGAGAAAGTGGCTCTGAGAGCTTGACTCTCGTATCTCCAAGTTCACGGGTCTTTGTAGTACTAGCACTGGGTTGAGACAAACTGTTTCTCTACTGACATTAATGTACTTGACCCTATAGAGTGCAAGGTAGCCAGGCAGTTACAGGCCATTAATCTCCAATTGCTCTTGTCAAGTATTACATTCATTAATCTGGGGCCAAACAGTGGTTTAGTTGTTGGCGTGGACCGTGATAAGATTTTTTATTTCCTAGTTAGTGCTGAGTTAGTATCTAGTTAGCAGCTTTTGCAGCCCTGTATACAGAGGCCCTCAAATTTCACTAAAGCTCAGCATTGGTTCTTCTACTAAATGTGCCTTCAGAACCAGCTCTTTTCCTGTGCTTGGATGGCTGGCTCAGGGAAAGCTGGCTGCTGCACAGGTACCTGTGGATAGGGGCTGCCTGCTTTTAGTTCTACATGGTACATCACTTAGTCTGAGACACCCAAGAGGCAGCTCCCAGATGGGCTGCTTTTTCACCCTGTGACCTCTTCAGGCACAGCTGGAAGGCAGGTGGGCTGTGTCATTTCTGTACACATTCACACACTGATTTTATTGCTTCACTTAGCAGAGGAGGAGCACTCCAGGCATCCCGCAGCAGATATTCTCCCTTATTCTTGGACACTGCCCAAGGGTTACTCGTCAGAACAATAATTGCTAAAAAATAAGGATGCTGAGCAGTAAGACTTGTGAAGTGCTTTGATAAGCCAGGCTGTGATGATTTTGTATAGAGGGGTTTGCTTTTGTTGCTTGAATGGCTATAAAGGGCTTCAGTTGCCTTTCTCTGGCAAGCTGCTGCTGCGCCTAGTCAGGAGTTCGTCTGAACAAGTTTCACACGCTCAGTGCCCCCACATACGTACTGATCTGTGGCTGCTACTGAGGTGAAAACTGTTTATGTTTTAATGTATTAAGTTCTGCCTGCACCCTTCTGTATAGAAGTCTTGTTTTGAAAGTATATGAAAAACAAGAAGGAAGAATGTGGAGATGTTTTAACATAGCAAAAAACATTTTCTTCCTACACAGTGCCATTCCGGAGAGGGAACAGCTTCTCCTGCAGTTCTGTTTTGGTCTAGGTCTCTCTCTTCAGAGATTTAAACATATGCTTGTATCAGTTCCTCAGCTGGTGTGTATCTGTTGACATAGTGTATATACTGACATAGAGCGTGGTCTGCATTTACACCTGATGTGTTTGCCATGCCTCTTCAAACCTAACAGAGTCCTCAGGTTTTAAACATGGTCCTTTCACAAAGCTGTAGTGCGAGGGCTTTGGGGTTTTTTGTTTTTGTGAGAAGAACAATATTATTATTCTCAATAGTAAAGGAAAAAAATCGGGAAGTCGCTTTTTATCTGTAGGATTTTTTTGGGGTTTCACAAAGCAATTGCCCTTATGCAGCAGATGGGGATTGTAATGCTCCAGGTGGAACAGGCTGTGACACACCTGGAGCAAAATCCAGATGTGCTGGGTGTTTGTGAAGAGTTGTCACTGTCCTTCCCTCAGGAAGCTGCTTGCTGCTGGAGGCAGGTCATGCTGGTGGTGCTCTGATTTTGCAGCTAGTGCTGCTTCAGGTCTAGGTCAAAACAGGGATTTCCAGAAGTCCAGGAGCAAAGCTGAAGCACAAACCCACTGGAAATCCATGTGTGTCCAGGTAAGTGGCTGTGATCACTCACAAGCCATTGCTCGACTCAGAAGAAATGGAAAGGAGCACATTTGGCAACTGCTGGGGCTGCTGTGCCTGGCCATGGGAGGTTTTGCTTTCAGGGTTTTTTTTTTGTCTGTGGATTTTTTTCTAGCTGAGGTAGCATTTGAGGAGATAGGGTAACAACTTTAACATCTGTTCAGTCCATCTGTAAAGAAGATGGTAATTATCAGAGACTGGGATAAAATCCTGGTCCTAATGATGTCAATGACTTTTGAAGATGCTGAGATCATCTGTGGTAGGTTGGCCTCATCAGCTCTGTTAGATAACCTGTAAAAGATTTCATCAGGCCACAGGAATGCAGTTCTCTAATTTTTGTTCTCTTGATTGCTCCTGTTGCCCTCTTTTTGTTTCTTGTTTTCTCCCCAAATCTAAGCATTTTTATGTTTTCATCCTATGTTCCAGTCATGCATTAATTTGCTAATGAAAGAAAGGAAATTATCATGCTCATATTCCAGTCTTTAAATAACAAGAGCATCAGTTTGATTCTGTTTTATTTTTGTTCAGGTTACAAGGTATAAAGTTGACCTTATCTGAAGATAAGGTATATGATTATACTTAAAGTTTACTAAGTGCAAAGTGATTTGGAAATAAGCTTGGGTTTCTTCCTATAAAATTTAAAGGCATGAAATAAGCTGAAGTGATTTTGGATGTGATGTTTGGGACTCTTTTTTTTCCCCCCTCAGTTCTTTAAATTTGTGCTGCAGAAGAGCAGGTTTTTGAAATTGTTTAGTGGAAATAAGTAATGCCTAAACTGTGTTGTTGGGGTGTAAGATTTCAAGCTAGTTAAGCTGTTAGTAGGACCACTCTTAAATAAATCCATTAGGCTGATGTAGGTGACTTCCTGCCATAAATACCATGAAGTTTCTATTTTATGTAGTTCGATTTCGTTACAAAATTTCCACTCCTTCATCTCCTCTGCTATGATTTCGTTGTGTATTATGAAAGCAACTTCTGTCACACTTTCTGTGGGCCTAGGTGTTACCAACTTGCTCCTCAGGACCTGCACTCATCATGTCAGTCACAGGATAAGGCAGTCACAAAGTATTCCCATCCCATCCCATGGATGCATCCTCTGCTTCTCCAGTTTGGAGACTGCAGTCAAACAAGGTGATTTTGCCTGCCTGGGTCCATTAATGCATTTTGATTGTAGCACTGAGGACTATTGGCAGTTGTGGTGATGAGGCTGACTTCAGGTGTTCTGTCAAATCGGACAGGGACTTGCCTGCTTGTTTTTGTTTGGCAGCTCATTGCAAAACCACAGCTACAAGGGGATGTTCCTTTTTATTTTTCCTTTTGCCTCTTTTGGTCATCCTAGGGAAAACTTGTTAGAATGTGCTCATATCTGTCATCATGCTGTAGGCAGACATCCTCTCTTCAACCAAAATATTGAAGATTTCCAGTTAGCTGTGTGGAAATTAAGGTAGGGACAGTATTTTTTCTTAGAGTCTTTTTGTTACTCTCTCACATAAGTTGTTCATTGTTTTATGTTTGCTGTTCATGCTTGAGGCTTTTTAAGAGGAGGATTGGTACTTTGAACTGTTAAAGTACAAAATTAGGCAAAGTGGAAATGGCTTTGATTCAGTCTATGATGTACTTTTTTCAGTGCACCACAGATGAAAGCCTGTGTTTATTCGTGAAAAAAAATCTGATGCTCACCTGAGTTCAGTTATTTACTTGGAGAAAAAAACTTTCTTAGACATGAGAAGGCTATTTAAAAATCTGTGTTGGACATTTTAATTGCAGCGAGTGATGAATCCTTTGAAGTTTTATTACCTATTATATACTTGATTCAAAAGTTACTTTTTGCAATAGCTTAAGGTTTTTTATTTGCCTGAGATTATTAACATTTCTGTTTCAAGTTTTCAAAGAGAAACTTTCTGAGCATGATTATGAACATTAGGTTAATGCATAATCCCCACTCAAAGGTTCTCCTAGATTTCAATATGCTTGTTTAGAGGCCATTCAAAGGTGCTTAGCTTTAATTGCCATTATGTGAGCATACAGAAATAAGGACCCAAGAGTCTTATCAATTATTCTGTTCACAAATTCGTTTTTAGATTGTCTCAGAGCTGTTCTAAGTTAAATTTCCATTGAAGTTACTGGGACTTTTAAAGGTTTTTATCCTGTTGGGCTGAAGATTCTATTGTCTCTTTATTTAAATGCTCAGTGGTTATACATTTTTTGGTCTTCATGTAATTGCTGAGGGTTTTTTTTTTTTTTTTTTTGTGATGTTGTTTTTGGAGGTATTTTACCTGCATGTGAACTTTTAGCTGCTGACAGAAATATTATGAGCCTGTTTAGAAATGGCACAAGTGTTTGAGTTTTTGTGGCTTTCAATGAGTTGAAAGATTTTAAATACATGAGTTGGAAAGGAAGAAGGAACCTTGTATTTTAATAGCCTTCTCAAATATTACTTGGAGGACTATAAGTGGGAAATGAAACTGAAAGGTAGCTACATCTTCCACCATCCAGGAGAAGCCTTTTCTGTTGTCACAGCTCCTACTAGAAAAAAATGTCTTATCTAAAGATGTGTGAAGTCCACAGGGGAATTCAGAGTGAGTTATTGTCAAGTAAAAAACTGAAAATGCATTTCTAGAATGCAGGAAAGGACCGGTGTGTGGGGAAGTCTCTTTGGTGCAGCCTGCCCAATACCAGGTCACAGTAAGGCTGAGAGAAAAAAAAATATCAACCATTTGTTACACTGCCAGAGTAGAAAATATATATTTTATGTGCTTATACTGTAAAATCGAAAATAGGCTTGTAGAAATCATAGAGATACCTTAAACTTCAAGCAGTGTGCTGCCCAAATTATGAACAGCTTTCTAGCACTGAAGATACTAATACCAATGTCAATAGCAGTGAAACACAACAGGCTGAATTCTGTCACATCAGAAGATTTCAAGCTGTCCCTGACCTTGCTTGTGCCACCCACATGCATCACTGAGCATGGGGCACTCCAGAAGTTGGGGTCTGTGGGTTTGTGGTCTCTGAGCTATCTGTCTTCACGTATGTGTATTGAAGCTAATAACATGGGCTGGCAGGGAGTGCAGAAATGATGTTTTGAGCCCTGCCTCAGCCAGATGTTAGGAGCACAAGCACAAGGTTAACGCCCCAGTTAATTGGAATTAGTTAGTTGAGATCAACACCCTGCTGTCAGGCAGGCGGTGGGAGATGTCACCCAGCAGCCTCCATCCCTGTCCCACTGGTGGTCCCAGGCTGGGTGGTGCGTGTTCATGTCCCCTAGCACAGTCACAGCAGCTATTACCTGGGGGGAGCTTTGCACTGCAAGTGATGCTGCTCTTGGAGTAATAAATAATGCATATGTGGATGGGTATCTTCATCAGCTTCCTTCACTAGTGTTCTGGTTTTACCCTGGGGGAAGGGCACACTAGGAAGTTTTTCTCCATGAGAACTTCCTCTGTGAATTGACGGGACCAGTTGGAGGTTGGTTTAGTTGTTGACAACCTGAGAAACCAACTGGAAAAGTCGTTTCGCTCCGTGAATCGCATTTGAATCAAGTAAACCCCGGGAAAGCTCTCCTGCATTTCCAGCCTCTCCCAAGGTAGCGCTGACCTGGCCCGGCCCAGGCGGGAGCGGCTCCGGAGGCCGCTGGGCCCCGTCTTTAACCGGGGGTCCCAGTGGCCGAGGGGAGCGGAGCCCATTGCTGGATTCTCGCCTTTTCCCGCTGTTCCCGTGGCTCGGGGGGCCCTGCCCTGCCGCCCTCACGGGCTGGGGGGAGGCAGCCGGGCCCGGTTCGGGAGAGCCCCCAGGGCTTTGTGTGCTGGGCAGGGCAGAGGGAGAACCCCCGGGCTGCGGCTGGAGCTGGGGGCGGGCAGCGCCGGGGGAAAGCCATGGACACACGGCCTTGGCACCCATTTCTCCTCTGCGTGCGCTTTGCAGTTCTCGTCCTGCCCCTCCAGCGTGGCCTGGGCACCCTGAGATCCTGACACAGCTCCGGCATGGCCTGGCACAGCCCCTGCAACTTCTGGGTGAGATTTTAACTTTTCCAATGCTCAGATAAGACTTACAGACTTTCATCTTTCCTTGGGTGAGAGGGAGAACAGAAAGGATACACCAAAGTCAATGAAGTAAAAGCTAAGTTTCTAAATGGAAGGAGAATGAGAAGACGCCATGAAGGTTGGCTGAAATATCGTTTTGTAAGTTATAGGGGTGGACTGTACTTCACGAAAAAAATCCTTTAAACCATGAAAAAAAAAAAGACATGGGGGGTGGAGCAAGGTATAAAGTGTTTGAAGAATCCTTTGCCCCAAGGAAAAGAGGGGGAACTCTGTTCATGGGAATGAAGTATGAACAGAGAGAAGTGAGCTAAAGAGAACTTTTGCCTTTGAGCAGCTCATCCTTAAAAGTAATACCCCATGACTTTTTAACATGGCCCGCATCTCAGTTCTGGAAAGACTGTAAAGTGGGAGGAAATTCATGATGGCAGATCCTGGGCGGCTGGTAATAATGAAAAAGTGGAGTCAAGAGAGAACTGGTGATTTCCTCTCTTGGTAAAAGATCCTTATAGCTAAACACAAAGAAGCTCCTCTCCCTAAAGTGGACTGAAAAAGATTATTTAAGTAAGGAATTGAGTGAAGTGTCCCTGTATATTGTTAAGCTGTAACAAAGGGGGAAAGAGTCTGAAAATCTGTTCTGAATTTCGTACTATTATTTTTTGTGTTGTTAATAAAGGTTTTTTTTTTAATTCCCTTTTTAAGTTTTAGGCCTGCTTTACTTTTACTCCTAATCCTATTTCACAACAAAAGGTAAATTTATTACAATTGGCAAACACAAAACCATTACTTTTTTGGTGCGTTGGCCGGGAAACAAACAAACTAAACCATTGCAACTAGTCTTGCAGGTCTGAGTTTCTTGGCCTTAAAGCTACCATGTTGTGCCTAGCTCTTTATCTGTACCTGCCCAAAGCCTTGTATATCACTGTATCCTTGGCATGGCATTCACCCAGTGGCCTGACACCTTAACCTCTGATTCCCATTCAACTCATCAGTTGCTTTCCATTTTGCCTTTTCATATTTTTTTAAGGTAACATTTTAAACTCAAGGGTTACTAAAACATTTTATGTCTGTCTTTTTAACATTAATACTTTTTGCTCAGTTAAAATTCTCCTCTTTCTGACAAAACACCCTGTGTGTGTTTGGTGAAAGTAGGTTGATCAGTTTTTCATTAAAAAAATTCTGTTAGACTAAAGCTTCTCATTTGCAAGAAATACTGAGATTGTGATTTTTTTTGGATCTCAAGACCAGTACACATTTCCAGGTTATCATGGAAAACAGTCTCCCCCAAATTTTCTCCAGGAAAAGCAAGTGCAGTTTGTCATGAATCCCAACTAATTTATTCCCTGTTCCATAAATGTTATCCCCTACCAGTCCAAAGGCTGTCATTACACTGCTGTCATTAACCATCTGTTTAGCATGTAAAACTCCTCAGGGCAGGGATCACATCTTTGCTTTGTACTGTGTAAAGCTGAGCCTGTGGCTAACACTTGAGAAACAATTAATGATAATGCAGCTCAGTAGGGTACTGGGATACCAAGCTAATAAGAGTGGTATAAATGCCTGGCTGGATGGGATTAGAGGGAACTTCTGTGTCCCAGTGGTGTCTCCAGCAGGTGAAGGTTTTATTGTATGACAAAGAGCAGTGAAAAAATAAACAGCATTTCTGGATGTGAAAGAGAAAACGATGCAAGAGAATCACAATTAAGGGCATGTGTTATGTTTTATTATTATTATTATTTTATTTTATTTTATTGATTTTTACTAAATAAATATACTTTCCTCTACCATAAAATAAGGGATCACTTCAGAACATTGGTAGCATTAGTGCCTGTGTTGTCCTTTGCGTGGTCTTCTGCATGCATTATAAGTCGATGCTTTATTGTATTTTCCTTTGTATCTTAATGAACCCTGTGTGTCGGGGAGAGAGGGAAGCTCAGTAGATTTTCATCTTATGTTAATCCATCAAAATCAAGTTAGTTGCAAGAGATGGAGGAGGTGCGTGTGCACGCGGACGTCAGTGCCCAGCCGAAAGCTTGCGAGTTGCCCAGCAACCTTCCCGCAGGAAGATGGATGTCCTGAGCTGAGCTGCAGTGCACGCACGGAACCGCATCCGCTGCACATGCAGGGGATGGGCACGGGCTCAGCTGCTGGGGAATATCGTCTCTCTCAGTGGCTGGCTCTCATGCCAGGGCTGGAGAAAATGCATTTCATGCCATCTTTGTTAAAACTATTAATTCGGTTGACTACCTCGTGTTGGTTTGGGAGCAGGTGCTGTGAGCTCGTTCACATTGATGGTCTTGCTCTTCCCCTCCATCAGGGTCTTAAAGCCATATTGCCAGCAGAGCCTCTCCCTTTCCAGAAAGGTCCTTACCTGTAGTAACAAATAAAACCATGGGCTGTAGGAGCTCAGCTGTATGTGTCACTGACACAAATGCTGTATGTGTCACTGACCTATCTCTCTTTGGTAGTTTATTTTGTTCCTGAGTTTGGCTCAGCTGGCATGGCCAGGTCTGACCTCCACATTGGCTGCGTTTCCCTGTCCTGTGGTTGACTAGCTTTAGGACACGTGGCCACACAAGGAGTGGACCAGGCACTGTTGGGTTGCAGCCTAAGAAGCCTTTGGAGGAATCAGAGGGCTCTTTCTTTTAAGTGTTGTGGAAAGCCAACATTTTAATGCCAAATAGGACGTGACGGTGTCTCCTTAATTTTATCGAATATTCAATTATTATAGGATGCATTTGTTCACTATTTGGATTCCTTTAGAAGATGTGTCCATCTTGTTCTCAAGGATGGAATCAAAATCCTTGCACATTTACAATGGTTCTGCTGAAGCCTGCTGAAGTCCTGCTGAAAGCCTCACACAAAATCCTACCTGTGTAATCATAGATATCTTTCATGGTCTGCCTCTGGTGCCTTTATTTATGTTGACAAGCTTTTTACTTAGGGCTTGATTCAGGAAAGCAGTTACGAATGTACTTGACTTTAAATCTTTTTATAGGTGTATTGAAACTAGTGAACTTCTTGACAGGTTGAAACTTGAATGTGTGCTCTGCTAGATCTGGACGTGTGTGAGTGATGTTGAGAAAGCAGGACCTGGGAGCCTGAGGAAGGCAAAAAGGGTTATGCTGGTGTAGGTGCTGTTGTATCAGGTTCTTTGACCAGTGCAAATTAGTGCATAGAAACATAAAAGGGGTATCAGGGAAAGCACCAATTCTCCTAAAGAAAAAGCATTTTACAGTCCCTTAAACTGAGAAAAATCTGCCCCAAGCCAAGAAATATTGTTCTGCTTCATCTGTGTTGCTCCCTCTCTTGCCCTGCCCCTCCCTGGGGCAGCTGTTTGTGGGTATGCAGCTGCTGTGAAGCTGTTTCTTGCACCTGTGTCCTGGGGTGACATGATCCATGTGCCCATGACTTTAGGGGAGCAGGGACTGCCCTGAGAGATGGTGTTTGTATGGGCAGGCAGGGAAAGCCTGCAGCAGCACTGAGCTGCGTGTGGGAGGGCAACATGGCTCTTGCTTACTATGGGCTTGTATGTGTGGCAGTTATGTGTCATTTCAAATGCACTTTCTGGTGGCAAGCTATTTATCAACTGGCCATTGAACTTGTTATTTCCTAAAGCATATAGTGTTTGGCACTTGATTGAAAAGCTGCTGTTCTGTCTCTTTGTTCTTCCACCTCGCAAGGATTCTATCTTACTCGTTTTGTTAAAGTCCTTCAACTCTAGATTGATAACTTCCATCACCTGGATGGTGGAACTTTGTTCAATGGCAGCTGTTGGTTTTGTCTGTTCTGTTTCTAAAATGGCTGTGTACAGGGTGGCAGAGGAAGGTACCTGGAAGTGGAGCATTGGATGGCTGAAGTTCAAAAGAAGAAATGTTTTCTGAATGCTGGTGTGCTTATTTGTTGGGAAATGAATAGGGAGTGTGAAAACTTAATATCATGTTTACCAGACAGGAGCCTGGATAACAGCAAAATGCTACATATTAAGGTTTCAATTGAGTAATTCATGGGTTGTTGGGGGGAAGCATTTCTTGCAGTTGAAAGTGTGATTGGGAAACAAGTGGTTCGTGTCCCAGTCTGAGCACAACTCCTGTCATATTAATTCCTAATTATGAGATTTGTCTCTTGTCATGTCTTTAGCTAAATTCAGCAGGTGTGAGTCCCACTCCTTTTGACAGAGATAATGGTTTGCTGCTTAGAGGCTCCCATTTCAGGATAGGTCTCCTTCTCAGGGTTAGATCAGATTTCTTTTTCTGCCTTCACTGAGGAGTCAAGTGGGAATGTGCTGTAAGCTGAATGCTGAGAAGAATGGCAGCTGGGGTCTGGGCAGGGAAGTACATTCACCCTTACCAGTGCTGGTCCTAACGACTCCATCATTAATCTGTACTGTGAAGACTCCTGGTGGACCTGGTTATGACCTGTGATCCTGCCTTTACTCCATGTTCTATAAACACAAAACAAAAAGGACTGTTTCCAGTCTTAAATGGATTTATATTATAAGAAACTACCTTTTAGTAGGTGCAGTTAAGATGTTAGCTTAGAGCCTTTCTAACAGATGTTGGAAGTGTTCCAGCCCCACTCTGTGCTGTGCAGTGGTGCTCACCTAGCTGGTGGCTGTGGGTGCAGGCAGGCAGCACCCCTTCACAGTCCCCAGAAAGAAATGAGCACACAGGGTACAAACTGGCTCAGCCAACGGAGTGCTTCTGATGAGATAATTGCCTCTAGGAATGCTGCTCTGCCTCTCCTCTGGAGCCCAGGTGACCAGTGTTGTGATAGGCAGAGGTCAGCACTTTGCAGCATCTTGGATTATGTGATGCAGATCACAGGTGTAACACCAAAACAGGCTTACGGTGTCATTTTACTTAGCTAGGATATGTTCAGAGCTTGATGCTACTCAATGCTGGGTATTTCTACTGTCCCTTAGGATGGAAAGGAATTGAGAGCACCCAGTACAATCCATGATGTCCTAGAGAAGTGTGGAAGGGTAGAGAAGCAAAGTAGCTCATCACAAAGAGCCACTAAAGCAGCAACAAGAATATCTTCTCTTTTTAAGACCACTTAATCTTTTCGAATGAGTAATACAATATTTATAATATTATAGTATCTCTAATAACTTGCTTAAAAATTAAAAATAGTTAATGGGTGAAGTGGAATAAGAGTGGTTAATGCTTCTCACTGATCTGCTGCTATACCTCCTGCTAGAACAGTTTTATTTAAATGCGTAATTTTCTCCCATTTTAACAACACTAAGTGGTGCAAACATGCTGGCTCTATATTGTCTTGGATGGTATTTATAAGTTCCCTCTCTGGTGTGTGTCCCAGCTATCTGGAGCACCACATCCTTATGTCAGATGAATTATACTTTAGCAACTTTAGCAGAGGAGGGCTTTTCAGCAAAATGAATTGATCTGTAAGGTCCCTTTTGAAGATGCAATACTAGGATCTATTGTGGTAGGTGAATTCTGTGTATTATTTTATGTCTTATTAGATAAGGTTCTCTTAGTTCCTGGGAGGTTAGTCCCAGACTCAGTCCAGCTCTCAGGTAAGTGCTGTTTCCTGCACTGCTTTCCCAACTCAATAGAAAGCTCTACTGTGCTTGAAGACTTAAACTGCTGATCACAGTCCTCAGCTGGGCACTGCTGGAGATGTTGTAGACAGCTTGGACCTGTTGTGTGTGGACTCAGTGACTTGAAGACACAGGTCTGGATCTGATAGTTGGGTGGTGCAAAGCTTATAGGACAGCTGTGCACCAGGGGGTTTTGTGGCAGTCTCCATAGCACTGAAGGCTTCATGCCAGGTACATTGCATGGCTGTTGCTAAATGAGAGGTGATAAAACACAAAAAATTGCAACAAGGTCACCATTTGTTAGAATAGGGTGGAGATTCCTACCCAAAGTTGATGGCAATATTCTCTTCCTCAGAATTCAAAAGGATTTCTGTGGTATAGTTTAGTGTTGGTGTGAGCTGTAAGCCTGGCTGAAGACTGGGTTGACTAACAGGGTTGGGAGCAAGGCAGAGCATTCCTTAAAATGAAGGGACTTGCTCAGTGTGAGTAGACTCCTTGGAGCACTGTCCATTTTCCACCAAACTCATCTCAGTCTTTGGTCAGTCTTGGTCTGGTCAGTCTCTGTCCATGGTCTGACCCTGCTGTGTGTGGTGAAGTCCAGGGAGTGCTACGTGTTGTGTCCCAGCACCTGCAGTTCAGGCTGTGCAACACAATGAAGTGAGGTAGTGCTTAAACATTGACTGGTGAGTGACTATAGATAACTTATGGTCAAAAATTCTAAAAGAAGTTGATATAGAAGATCTCTGGTCTGTTTGTGCTAACTTCTTAAGCCTCTTGGAAATTCACAATGAGCAAACGTGTGCAAGAGGAAGATCCCAGGTAACTGCCAGCAGCTTAGGCTGACATCAATCCCATGCAAAAGAATAGAACTGAGAGAGGATTTAGAGAATTAAAGGTAGGGAATATAATTAATGCCATTCAACATTCTTTTTTGGAGAATGTCTTGTCAAACAAACCTGATTTATCTGATGAGATTGTAAGTTTGGGGGATAAGATAACTGTGTAGATATAATATACTTTAACTTCTGTAAGGCGTTTGATTTTATTCCACATGACATTATTATTAAAATATTATTACTATATACTTTTACTGAAGCATATCTTAAATGTATTAAGAACCAGGTAACTGACAGAACTCAAAAAGTAGTTGTCAATAGGGAATCTTTTATCTGAATGTGAACATTTTTTAATGTAGCTCTGCAGGGATCAGTCAGAACCCTCATGCTATTCATCATTTTTGGCAGTGATATGGAAGTAAATATAAAATTATTTCTGATAAAATTTCTGGGTGACACAAAGATTGATGAAGTGAGAACTAGGACAGTAGGATACAGTGCTCTTGGTTAATTGTCCCTACTGAAACAAAATTCAAAAATTCTTTGAATTTAATTAAATAAGAAAGCTTTTGTGCATCTGGAGAGGATTGTAGCACAGAGCTGTTGCCCAGCCTGGAAAGCAGAAAGTTTATGAGAAACCTTTCCATGTGCTGGCCTCTGGAGAAGTGGGGCTTTCCTAGGGAAGAGGCAGTTTCCCTGCAGGATCCCATGGCCTCCTTCTGATGGTAGTGGTGGTCCATTGACAGAGTTGATGTTAGAGGAACCTAACTGAGCAGGCTCCTGACAGGAAATTACTCTTCATCCCAATGCTGTGGAAGGCCTGAGAGAAGCATGGATTGGACAATGGTTAAATTCCTGTCTTTGGCTGTGTATCTGTGAGGTCTCCAGTATGTTTTCTCATTAACCTTTGTCCATTGGAGGTTTTTGAAGTTGCCCTGCATTTGTATTGCAGTAACCAGGCTTGGTAGTAGACTTTAGCCTGGGTATAGAGCAGGGTGCATACTAGTGAGACTGGCTTGCAATTCTCTGTTAGCAGCTCCAGACATAAAGTAAGCTGCAGCAGCAAAGGGCATACAGTGCTCAGATGAGAACACAGAGGTGTCACATACCCATATCATGGCTATATTACTTTATATTATTGACAGCACAAGCTCCTTGCAATTCACATTACTTGCTCGCCATAGGTGCACATGGGTGCAACCTATGACGTGCCAAGGCTTTTCCTGCTGGTGAGATGAAAAGAGAAATTGTCTACTCAGATGTCATGCAGTGACCCCACTGGCAACAGGGGCATAAAGTACTCTACTCCATTATGAGTGCCATACCTGTTCCAAGAGCCTTCAGCAGTTGCCGAGTGTAAGTTCACAGGAATAAGATTCTGTAAACATATTCAGGTTTGTTGCATTTTGAAGAGAGAGATTTTGAAAAGGCAGAGGAGGTAACTACTCTTTGGCTACTGCTTTTAGCTTTGACTGAGCCAGGTCTGCTTGTGAATTCAGTGTTGAAACCTTCCTTGTTTCCAAAACCTGACCACAGCATCACAGCATAATAATTTACACTGGAAAGGACTGCTGATGGCTGTCTGGTCCAATGGCCTGCTAAGGGCCAGCAAAAGCCAGCTGCTCCCAGATGGAGATTTCACAGCCTCTCTGGCTCATCTGCTCAAACACTTTGCTACTCTCACTGTAGTTTTTGTGGATTTTTTTTGTTCATAATCCAACTGGAACTCTTTGTGCTCAGCTTGTGTCCGTTGTCTCTTGCCCTGTTCCTGTAGTCCTCCAAAGGAAATCCACTCAGCCTCTTACACCCTCCCATACCCGGCTGGTTGTAAACAGCTCTCCCTGGAGCCTTGTCTTATTTTGACTGAAGAAGCCATGCTCCCTCAGCCTCTCCATCCCTGTAATGTCCTGCAGCTCCCTGACCACTGCAGCCCTCCACAAGTCTTGCTGCAGTACTTCACTGTCTCTGCACTCACCAGCACTGAGCAGAGGCGAGTGGCCATTTCTGTCAGCCTGCTGTTATGCTTTAAAAGGGGAGAAATGAAAGGAAAAAATTGGTTTTATTGCTGTAAAGCTTTTCCCAGCAAGATCGTAGCATGTGACTGTTTTGCCACCCATACAGGGAAAGTGGGGGGCGGCAGTCAGACCAGAAGAAGGTGCCCTTGAAGCAAACAAGCCAGCAGTGAAGTGTCTGCTGGAAATGTCCACCTCAGAGTTAGCTATGGCTCAGCCAGCCCTCTGGGATCCTCATCTGCGTGACTGCCTAGCACCAGAGGTACAGTGAAGATGGAAATCCCTGTGATGAGACTGACAGGAACTTCAGGTCCAAATAGCAAAGTGCAGCAGGCCGTGGTGTGTCCTTCCCTGTGCTGCACTGCTGTTGATGCCCAGTGCACGCAAACAGCTTCTCCATCAGCGTGTGAAGGACTGGGGCCATTCATAAACAGACCAACTTTCAGCATAGCTTTCCAGCCACAAGTTTTCCTAAGCTAGAAGAAAACAGTGTATCTTACTAAATAAATGATTAGACCTCAATGATTTTCTGCCTTCTAGAGCAGAGTTATTTGGAAGCATGAAAGGAAATAGCTGCAGCAGTATAAAACCGCTGCCCTTTGCACTTGCATCTTTCCCACAGAGTAATCCTTCATTCACTGTTTACTTAATGAGAAAAGAAAGAGGTTAATTTATAAAACCAAATAAAAAACAGACAGACTTTATTTGTGAAACAAAAAACTGAATTAAATGAACAGTCTGTCCATTAATGCTGTTAATTATGCCATGCTCCAATGTGGAAAATACACAGGTCTGCTAGGATTCTGCTCTTGCTGGTGGAGCCCACAGTCTGTCTCCAGTGAGGATTCAAGCCAGCACTCTGTGGCAAGAGTTTCCTGAGAACTGTTTTTGGAGAATTAATTTCATCTCCCAGTCTGCAACAGGCTCAGCTTCTCAGGGATTTCTTAAATTTAATAGGTAAGTGTAGGAATAATTGGCAGAGCTGATCTTGTTGGTGAATGCTGCTGTCTGAATCATTTGCAGGTTCTCATGAGCATCCATAGAGAGCTGCAGCAAGGAAGAGAAAGAGGGACTGCTTAATTCATTTCCCCTACCTGGTGAAGTCTGTAGTACCCATGCTAGAACATAGCAGTTTCTAGGTTATTTCTGTTGGCTGTAGGATGTTGCAGAGGTTGGAATTAAACCCAGGTGGGGGCAGGTTTTGCATTTCATTTGTGTGTTTCCTGGAAGTCATCCCTATTTGCTAGTCAGTGCATGTCTGAAATCTCCACCATCCCTGCTGGGATGGACACAAATGTAGCTGTGCCCTGATGTAGATGGGAGCGTGTTATATCTGCATGGATGAGGGTTACTCGATGCTGAGACTGGCTGGAGCTGCCCAGTCTCCTTCTTTCCTCAGTCAGCCTGCAGAGGAGAGAGGGAACAGGGAGAGCTGGGCCAGAGTGGGTCTGTGATGGAAAGAGGGGTCAGTACATGAAGGCATCTACGAATAGTTCATGAAGACTCCTAAGAGAATCAAATCTTAGGAGTCTTCATGAACTGCTTGGGAAACTGAGAACTACTGTGATGTATACATGAGGAAAAACATATCTGGGGGGGAGGAGGGGGGTGATGGGGAAAGGTTGTTTTGCTGGAATTCCCCATGGTGATTTAGAAGATTTTGTGTTGGAAAAGACACTTTCTTCTGGGCTGCAACTGAAGCAAAAGGAAATGCATAAAGAAGGTTAATCTATCAATTGAACTATAACAGCTGCCCTGTGACTATTGAGGCTTCGTGGAACTTTGAAGTCCACTGCCACCCTGCTGAAAGGAGCTTGGGGCAGTTAATTCTTCACTAACTTCTCATCACCTTTGTCAGCCAGCTTGATCTTCAGGTTGTGATAGCAAGAGTGAAATGCTATTTGTGAAAACAGTTAGTGAAATTTTAAACCAAACTGATAGCACAGACCATGTGCAAATTTTAATTTAAAAGAAAGACCTGGAGTAGAAGTTTTTCCCATTCTTACATCAGGCAAATTAATGACTTTTAAATTTAATCTGCAGTTTGTTTTATTTCTGACATTATAGAATTCTACTTCTTACCTTTAAATAAGACTTGTTCCTTATATATGTGTATTTTATGTATAGATAAAATATATGTATAAAGTATATGTATTTATGAATATAAATTAACAGATACTTATTGTAAGTGTATATGTATGAAAAAATATGTAGTCACTGCTCCAACATATCTTACTGGCACACAGAATTATATGCAGTCTTTGGAAAGTAGATTTTTTTGAAATGCCGCCATCTCTTTGTTGAGTATTCAAAGAACATTATAATTATTGCTGTCAATATATTTTAAATGCTCAGTGGAAAAAGTTGCAAACATTTTTGTTAGAACATGTATTTGTTTGTAACCTGTTCAATACATCACCTATTTGTATGCCAGCTGGCTTCTTTACAAAAATGTACTATTGAGAAGATATATGGGTTTTTTTAGCATTGTGATATATTTTATACTTTTGTCACACATTAATAGAGATCCAACCCCTCCATAATATCTTCTGGAAATATTAGGGAGGCATAGGACTATCCCTTTTCTGGATATATTGTCAAAATTGCTCTTGGCTTCAGTTTGGGAATGCAAAGGATGTTTATCAGTTCAAAGTAAACGTAGTTGTGCTTGCCAATGGTTACATCAACATGGCAGCGTTCATTTTGTCTGGAAGGTACTAAGCTGGGATGTTTTAATGTCTGAAACTGTGGCTGTGGGGCAGGTCTGGGTCCCGGGGATGGCCAGCCAGGCAGATGGAGTCTGTGGCTGACAGCAGCTCACACAGGGAGCTTCGGGTCCAGGAGGTGCCTCCAGGTGCCGTGTGCTTGTTGTCATCCTGTTGTCCACCAGCAGGGCAGCCTGGGGTCATAGTTCTTCATCTGATGATGCCAAAGGTTGCTTGTGCCTTGCGTGAGGTTTTTTTGAGCATTTCAGAGTGTTATTTTCAATGTTTGTGTTTCAACATAGGGCTGCAGTTTTTGAGGGAAGAGTAATTTTACAGTAATTTTACAGTATAACCAATCTCTGTGTGTGAACGTCACCTCAAAGGAAGCCAAGGGGTTGTGTTGCTGAAGCTGAGCCTTCCTCCTGGTTGGTGTCAACTGCAGCTCCCTAGGCTGGGTCCAGCTGTGTGCAGCCTCTTCCTGCTGGTGCATGAGCCACTGTGTGGGTTGGCTGGGTGAGTCCTTCTTCTGGTGAAGCCCAGATGGAAGTTAGGATCTGTAAGGTTCCCCAGCCTCTGGGTGCTGGCAATCAGTGAGCTTGTCCACACAGTTTTGTCAGTTTTTTTCTGCTTTCTTTCTGAGAGCAAAGGTGGTACAGTTTTTTAGTGGAAGTGGGGACAATCCAGTGCCAGAGGTAATTTGGCTGGTAGATTTCCCTGCTCACTTAAAAAGTGAAGCTGGACACCTCTTGGAAAACATCTTTCCTATGTTGAAAATACTTACCTATACTAATACTAACACTAACACTTTACTAATACTAATACTTACCTGTGCTTGTGTCCTTCACAGTTCTTCAGAGCCATGTCTGAACAGAGATGAGAAACTCATCTCTGTGGTGGGCTCTTTCTCTCCTAAACTCTCCTTGCACTCTGTTGTGGTCTCCAGGGGGAGGCTGTGGTGTTTTATGGATGCATTAAAAGAGGCTAATTTTTTGCTGGCTATTCTACTTAAATCTGGGAGAAAACTGTTGTAGGCTGAGATAGCTAAAACTGGCTGTCTGTAGTTAGCATGGCAAGGGTTGTGGGCTGGATATCTTTGGCCCCTGCCACCCAGGCTGCGTCATCCTGCCACAGCAAGCAGCCAGAGGGAGAAGAGAAACCTGAGATGCACAACATGTAAATACTCCAGAAATACTAGGAATTTGGCAAGAAGGCCAGCAGTGGCTTCCTCTCTCCCTGAAGATACCGCCATATGCCAGAGATAAATCCAGTTATTTCAGCAGGGTTGGCAAAACTAGTTTTTGACTCCCCACTGCTCCCAGGCTGGCACGGGCACTGCCCTGTCTTCTTGGGGCCAGAGGACTGCAGGGTGAGGAGGAGACATGAGAGACCAGGGAAAAGCAGTGCCGTGGGAGAAGCAGGACCCGTGGTATGGCAGCCAGGGTATGAGGCAGCTGCTTTGGGCAGAGGGCCTCACTTGGGCAGTGCATCTTCATGCAAGCCATCCCCCTGACCTGGTTTTGGGGTGCAAGATGGAGGCTGGCACAGGGGGTGAACGCTGGAGGCAGGACACAACCTCCTGCTTGCGCCCTGTGCTGTCTCCTTTGCGTTTTGAGATCTGGCGGGATTGTGCCACAATATGGAATAGCTGCAGGCAGATCACTTTTATGACATATTGCTGCAATAAAACTATAAATTTATGGTGGAGATCTAGGCATAAGCCCATAATTTTTCCCTGCTGCTATGTATTGTCCGGTTAGTTGGCACATGAACTCAACTGGTCCTTGGGAGAAAGAGATGATGCTGGGTGTGCTGCCCCTTCCTGCTTAGCACCTTGGGCCCTGGAATTCCACCCTGGAGCGTGGCACCACCAGGGTGTGGGGCTGGCAAAACACAGCGGTGACTTTTGAGCGGGGTTGGACAGTGGGAAACAATGTACTGCTGCAGCACGGCCTCTGAGAGATCTCCTTTATCAGCTTGTGGCGAACCTTGGGCGCCTGCTTGGCCCTGCTGCCACTTTTCTGGCCTTGTTACTGCTACAAATAGAAGGTGCTTGGTGGGTTTTTGGGTTTGGAGCTTTTTGGTGGGATTGTTGTTTGTTTGGGTTTTTATGTTTTGGGGTTTTTTTGGTGGGTTGTGGGGTTTGTTTTTTGGGTTTTTTTGTTTTTTTTTTTTTTTTTGTTTTCATGTGTTTTTTGTGTTACTTTGCATTTTTAATTTTTATCTGTTTATTGTTTTCTTAATTTTTAAAGGGAGGGGGATATATTTCACTGTATAGGAATGCCACCGTCTAGAATTCACATCCAGCTCCTGGTTCTACTCTTCTATACATAGCCCTTCTCCGTTGATACCATCTGTGTTGAAATTAATGCTTTAATACCCTCTGCAGGTACCCATTACTGTTTATTTATTCCAATGTTTAAGTTTCTTTTCAACTTTTGGGATTAAGCTGGAGTGTCCAGGCATCATTGTGGATTGTGAAAATTCGAAGGTAGCATGTCACGGGCTTTTGAAAAGGGGGGAAATATGTGGAATGCTGGTTTTGCCCATGTTTTCATTGTCTTGCTTTCCTGCCTATGGCTCCTGGGGCAGGGGAGGTAACTAAGGCCCTAGTTCCTGTGGTGTGACCCAAAGCAGAGAACATTTGGTGTGCAATGCCCCAGAGTCCTGATGGATACCACCTTGCCCTGCTCCTTGGAGCCCTTCCCTGCCCCAGGCTGTACCCTGGAATTCAAGCACAGTCTCCTTGGAATAGCCTTGGAACTGCTAGACTTCTGACTTGCATGGATTTTTTTTCCTTTCAGAGGCAGACAGAGCCTGAGACCATCCCACAGCAGTACTTTAACAGGAGAAAGATTAGAAGTAGCATAACCTAATTAGCAATCCTGCTTTTCTCGTCTTTATCTGCCACCAGGAGCATCTCCCAGGGTGGGCTTAGGGTTTGGATTCCATCTGAACCTGCAGCACATCCTCTGAGCCCTGTTCCTTTCTGTTGCCTTCCTTTTTTATATTCTTTTCTTCTGTGCTTGGGGGGTGTTGTTTGGGTTTTATTTGACTCCAGTTTAGCATGTGACTCAGCATTGCTTTGTGTTTTGTTCTGCTGCTGGTTTCTGCATTCCCCAAAACCTCCTGGTGCTTTCAGCTGATAACACCTAAGTGCCTTACCCTAAACTTGTGGCTGTGATCTCCTTACCAGCCACCTTCCCTTGACCATGCCATCCTATGGTGGAGACCATGTTTACCTGGAGACAGCATGCACATTAACCAGTAATTGTCACAATAATTGCTTCGTGATAACTCCATGGTATCAAGTAGGGTTCACACAGACAGATCCCCCAGCTTACCCCACTGGCCTGGCTGCCCAGGCACTCTGTGGGCATCCACTCAGCTGCTGGGGAGTTCACTGCTGCCAGCAGTATCTGGAGATGGTGCTTTCTTTCCTATGTGTCTGGATAGGATATGTCCTTTTTATTTTGCATCCTGAAGCCTTTGATTGCTCTCAACAAGTCCCTTTCACACTTTGAAAATCCTGTAGCAATTTCAGTTTGAATTGCTTTCTCTGAGGCTTTGGTTTAGATGAGTGCACCTGCTCTGGGCTTCCAGTGGTAATTGGGCTGTAATAGTTATGATCCTTTAAATGCACTTAAGGTACCCTGAGCTTTAAGAACTGATAACGATGCAATCTGGCATCTCATCACTAGTTTTGTCTTGTCTCTGAGCATTTTGGTTTAAATTGTATTGTTTTGCCATTTGTGAAGATTACAAATGCTCACAGGTTTTGGAACTTGGATGTATTTAATCAAATCCTGCCCTGTGCTCATGTACCCATCCCACAGATCTGGGTCCTGGGCTGCTCCTCATTTCCCACTCTGCCAAACCCCTGCTGAGCTCAGTGGGAATTTTGCCAGAGCAAGGCCCTAAAAAAGAAGTATGACTCATTTGAGCAGTTGTGCTCATTTGTGCACCAGTCCAGGCTCACGTTAAAAGGATATTAAACAAAAAATACTAAAGAACCTACTTGTCTTGTCCTTGCCTAGAGCAAACATTTGTCCTGGGACTGGTCCAGCAAGTTAGAGATGGTCTTTCCTCTGGTTCATGTGTTACTTAGGATTTTGTGGTATGGATACTGTCAGAGCTTTTACAGTTCTCTGCTGCCTTAATTCCCCTCTAAGGAGGCAGAACAGGGAAGGAGATGAAGAAAAAAGGAAAGACATCTCTTTCAGGCATGTACAGTAGCAAGAGGTGTGCAGCCTGTAGCCTGCTGCTGAACTCAGAATATGAAATTCCCAAAATTACCAGTTGTGAGTGTGATAATGAACTCAAAGTAAATATGGTTCAGTTTGCTGTGAATCATTCTTGGGGGAGTTTAACTGGACTTGGATGAGCTGACCTTGTTGAGGTGCAAGAATAGGGTTGTTTAGACAGGCATATCTGCTTGGCAGTGCAGAGCTGCAACATCCCAACAGTACTGGGGAAAATTTGCCCTCAAAGAGGCTTCCTAGGATGGCTTGAGGAAGTTCTCTGGGTGGGGAAGGAGCCAACTGCTCCCGCAAGGCCCCAGGTCCTGGGAATTCATCTGTTGGTACCAAAAACTGTCTTTTCTCTTTGAATTGCTCTCAGATGAATGCTTTGAGTTAAAGTAGTCACTGTGAGATGGAAATTTTCCTTCACCAGAAAAGCCCTCTAAGCTCTCCTGGCAGGGAAAAGGGGCCATGAAATTATGATAGTGGTAACTGGTATAATGAGATGCTACTGTAAACAAAAACAAGCATTTTTGTGCTCTTTCTTCCAGTAGGAATTTAAATTCCCAAGCAGAAACCACGTGTTCAAAATGGCTCAGACAATGTACTACATCCAGGCAAGGAAAATACTTTCCTTAGGAAAGTGATTGCAATTTAGCTCTATGAGAGGTACAGGTGTGGGGTAATGCCCTAACCTAGTGTTTGACTGGTGTAGCTTGACTAACCTGTGTACTGAGAGCTTGAAAATGGGAACTGCCCTGTCCTGTAGTGTGGAGACACAGAAATTGCGTATCACCCTCTTTAAAGCCATGATTGTGATTATGGGATGAGGCAAAGAGATTTATATAAGCCATTCTCGTTAATGCCAGTGGGAATTACCCAGAGCTGTACAAATGCATCACAGTAAGAAATGTGCCTTGGCAGTTCACTATTAATATTTGAAGATTGTGCAAGCAAAGTCTCCTTCTTTGAGTCAAGTGGACAAAAATTAGAGATTTGGCAGGGGGTGTGAGGGGGAAAGGAAGGGGGAAATTCTGTTATTTTAGTCTTTGGAGAGGTTATAGAAAGGTGAACCTTGATACATACAGATCCTCAAATACAAGGAGTTGCACATGTATGTGGCATGTTAACTGTTCCTATGCTTATAACTGCAAGTATTTAGCTACTGTCTGCTGGTTACTGATCTGCAAAAGCCCATCTCTATTTTTAGGAGCTGTTGACCATCTTTGCTGACCCACTCAGTGCTGGTGCTCACCATGGGGCAAGAAAGGCTGCTGCCATTCTGCTTTCAGTTTCATGCTGTACTTTAACAAGATGGGGAGACTGTTGGCAGTGCATAAGCAAAATCAGAATTTGTGATTGTAGTCTAGTGAAATATCTTAAAAAGCTTGGTTTGTTTGAAGTGGCCCTTGAAGCTGGTAGAAAGGACTGTGTATTTATGTGAGGTACACTGAAAGGCAGACATTGACCTCTACTTGATGTTTCTGAGTTAGTCATTATTCCTGTGTTTGGTTTGTATCAGTGACAAGCTTTCAAGCTGGTTTCTTCGTATTTTGCCCTTTGGTGTTTTTTTTTCTTTCTTTTTTTTTTTTTTTTTTTTTTTTTTTTTGTTGTTTGGCTTGAATTGGCATGTAGTTTCAGTTTTAAAATGCGAGTTCCAATAGGAAGGGTTATTGTATTTATGGGTCCTGTCCTGCAGTTTACCCACTACAGCCATGCAGCCTTCCTCTCCAGTTCACCCTCCTTCCATGGATGGCTGAGCTGGGGCTGCAGCTGGTAGCAGTGTGGTGCTGTGGTGCTTCTCCAGTCCCTGCAAGAACTATGGCTAATTGCTGCCATGTTGTTTAAACTAATTTTCTTTATTGATCTTAGCATTATTTACATAATTTTTTATGGAAACTCATTCTAGTTGAACAAGATAAAGTAAAATTTACTATTCCTAACAGATGTTGACAGCTTTGGAACAATGCAGGACACGCTGATTGCATCCGTGCAGTGCCACTGGCTTGGAAGAAGGTTCACCAAAGCAGACGAGTCCTGCCTCTCACCCTGCGGATGATAAATGCCAGAGGTAACCTTTATAGCACCATGTTTCAGGTGACAGTCCAGCCCTAGCCCAGAGGTCCCTACTGACAGATCCTTGCTCATGGCAGCACAAGTTGAAATTCATCAGTTTTCACATTCCCAGCAAATGAACCGGTGAGGTAAAGTTGGTGCTGTGGATGCTTGGTACAAGCCACCTTCAGGGCTTTTAGGAAAAAGTCCAGGGTCTTGGAGATCATCAGCTGCTGCATATAACACTGAGGATGATTGTGTGTTCCCTCAAGTTGAAAGCAGAGGATTTAACTAGAGGACAGCCACAGAGAAGTACATTTCTCTCTTTCAGCTGAGCAGTGGCCTAATCCTGACCCAGTGTCTATACCTCTTGTCACCCCTATATGGCAGGAACCTCTGATAGGGTTTAGCAGCACAATGATATGTGCTGTTTTGATACTTCAACAGAGATAATGGAATGCCTAAATAAATCCTGTTTGATGCTTAAATAAGGATTTCATCCTGCTATGCCTATAGGCAGATACCAGAGTTTATAATTCATTGTCCAGTAATTTGATCCTTTCTTTCATTTTTTTGCATTCCGACTTGGAGTATTTTAACTAGGTAGTAATTATGGAAAGGAAACAAAAATGTAGTCGCGTAATAGTCATATGGAATAAAGTTAGCAGATAATTAGGCGTTGGAAACCGTGGACCTAGAAAGTTTAAGTTACTTCCTTAATACTGATAATTTAATTGGACATTAAAAAGTAGAAATTCTTGAGCATTCACTGCTTTCCTGTTATTAAAAAACAGACATGTGAGGGAGCATGTCTCCTGTGCCTTTCTGTATGGCAGCAGTTACAGGGTAAAACCACTTGAACACCCTGCCACTGTTAGCATATCTGCTGCTTAACAACTGTTAGCACCAGCAGGGCCCAGCCAGGAACACCACACTTCAAAGGCCAGAGCAGCTTTTAGACTACAGTTAAAACTTCTGCTTTTACTATTCCTCCTCCTTGTAGTTTGTGTGACTGAAGCTGAGCCTAGCTGCAGGATGGGTAGGGCTGCAGGAGGTTGGTTGAAGTGTAGTTCCTTCCTGAGCGCAGGCATGGGCCAGTGGTGGGAGCTGGGGACAGCTGTGGGCACCAGGGAAAGAACGCAGGTGAGGGCAGCTTAGTGGTTGTTGGAAAGGGAAAAATATATTTTTATTCCAGCAGCTAAAACCCTTTTGTATTTTGGTTTCTTTTAGCAGCTATTTATCCAAAACATTTGGGAGAAAAGCTGTCTCTTTATTAAATATTTAACACTCTTGCCTTCAGCTGTGGGCTGAGAAAGCTCCCAATCCACATGTGAGTCACCAAGAACTCCTCCAACAGAAGCAGAGGAATTCCAGACTGGAGATTGCTAGAGGGAAAAAAAAAAAAAAAGAAGTTTGCAGATTTGGAAAAGGTCCAAAATGGTTCACATCTCTCATAAAACAAGTACTGCAGTCAGTAGGTATGTGGACTGCTAGGTATGTGGACAAGGAACCACAGAGTCCCAGATCTGAAGGGGAGAAGCTGTCATAATGCTGGGAGCATCACACCCTATATAATAAAGATGAGACGTACACCCAGTAACTGGTCTTTTATTAAATGCTGTCTGTATTTGGATCCTGACATGTCAGAGGTGGCAAAGTGTAGGTCACTGCTTCCTATAGTAGTTTTTTCCATTGGTGAATTAGTCTAGTTTTGGTCTGTTCAGCTTTCACCTCCAGCCATTCGTTAGCAGGCATCTCTCAGCAAAGCCAGATCCATGATTTGGAGGTGCCCTGCTCTCTCAGATTGACAGTCTGGGATTCATGTTCAGAGAGCAGGAGTGCAGGCTCCTGCAAAAAGAGCGTGTGGTAACAAATGGTGTGATAAGAACGAGTTGTGAGAACAAAAAAAGGTCACGGCTGTCCTAGCACTGCTGGTGGTGAGCACTGTGCTTACATGTGTTGTGCAGGCATGGAGCATGTGATCAACTCTTTTTATTTCTATTAAAGTGACAGGAACTGAATTAATAAAATAAGATGAAACTTTTTTGGCATGTTTCTCCCTTTGGTCAAATTATTTTATCAACATCCCAAAGAATTTTTCAGCTGCAGAGGTATATGTCAACCTCTGTCCCATAGCCAATTACAGAGGCATCTCCAGCTGTGGTTTTACACCTCTTTCCACTGTGGACCACTTAAAAATTTTTACTGGTGATGAGGGCTCCTTGTATAGCAAACTTACACCTCCCGACAAGAAGTTTACTTCTCCCATTACTATTTGTAGATACTTAAATGGGGTTTACAGTATATAACAGTACTTTCACTGGTTGAAAACCCTTGGTCTGTGACACAGGTAGTTTCTGTGCACTCTGAGATCACTCCTGTAGGGAAGACATGGCTATTAAACATTTTTTTTAGACTGTGTGCTCTGAGTACTTTAAAGGAACTTCCTGTGCCTGATTCTGATTTCAAAGCAATGTTTCTGTACTGCCTTGTTTTGAGCTTATTCCTGATTAAAGATTATGAAGGAAAAATCCTTTTTCTTGTGGCTCTTGAGTTTAGAAGTGCAAACCTTGTAGATTCACCACGTAGCCCTACATGGTGCCTATTGAAAGGTGACACCAACAGCACGTGTTAATAACATGTCCTCTGTTGGGCAGCACAGACTGGCCAACATATCCAGGTACAAGTTACTTGTCTCCCTTGACCAGGACCTCTGCCTTGTGCAGGTGGGACCTGCTCAGCTACCTTTTGTGTGTGCCTGCCTTTTGGGCAGAAAGGGTTAACAAATATTACTCTTTCTGGCCTGTGCTCTGCTGCTGGGTCTAGGAGGAGTGAATGAGGTTTTCAAAATTCAGTTTAAGCCTTAAAGACTGAAAGCAGTCAGATTTGATGGACATTCTACAAATAACTGGAGACAAGATGATGAAGTTGACAAGTTGATGAAGTTTGTACGAGCATTATGGAAAATGTTAAGACCCTTTTTAAAACTTGTTGACCAGATGTGTTGCAATGTGTACCTGGATGAAGATGTGTGTAAGGACTCCTTACCAGGAGGAACTGGTGTGGCCATCTTCCTGTGCCTTAGCTGACTGACAGCTGGCAACCCCATTCCCTGCCCATTTCTCAGATTACTCAATACTGCAATGACCAGCTCTTTGATGAAAGACAGGTTAATGTATCAGATTGTTGAGCATTAGGGATAGGGGATTAGATTTGCAGTGTAATCTTTCTGTAACATGCCTCTTGATCCAAAGGCTGTGCTTTATAAAAGAGCTCTTTTCTCTCTGACATTGGGGAGGCCTGCTCAGGCACAACTATCTTCTACCTTCATTTGGAGATAGTAAGGCTGCTAGTGACCTGATGTTTGTGAAGGTCACAGCTGCACCAGGCAAAATTAGTTCTGTGCAGGACAGTTAAGTAGATTGCATTTTCTCAGTTGTAGCTGATTTGCTTTCATCTGGGTTCCTCTTGCAAAACCATTTAAAGTCCATTTCCCTCTGCCCCCCACTGCCTGTTTATGGGAGAAGACTGGAAGGGGGATATTCTTGCCTGGGGTCCAATTCTGCTTCAAGCCCTATTCTTGTATCTTTCCAGGAAAGTGTCTACAGAGGCTGGGGCAGGCTGTGTAATCACGCTGGAGCCTTGGGTTGTATTTCATCCCATCATGAATGTTGTAGGGCCAGTTGGGCTGGTCCTGTCCTGTACCAGCTGACTGCAGTTTTGCACTGTCTGCTTTGGATCTAAAACCCTTCTGGGACCCTTCCGCAGATTCCTGGTAATGTTGCTGCAATTTTAACTGAGCCCCTTTCCAGTCCAGCTTTTTTCTTTGTTTCTGGAGCCTGATGAAGCCAGTTAGTTTGGGTCAAAGGCATCAAAGCCCATGCCTTCTAATCAAGGAAAAAACTTTTGATTTGAGTAACAGATTTGGCTGGTTATATTCTGGCCACTAGGACACCTGTCAGCTACCTGGCTGTGCTGGCAAAGCATGACATATGGTTGTGCGTGGGTAGCCTGTTCCTTGCAAGCATGGTGAGGTACAAGAGGGAGAGTGATTTTCACCTGGCTGCATTTTACTTCAGTGACTTTGCCAGGGGGATGTAACCATGGTGGATCTTTGCCTGCTGCCTCAGGTTGCAAAGCAACCACCAATGGAAAAGACCTCTTGTTTCTAGGCATCCTCCTGTTTTCTGTTGCTTTTATTTTAAGGTGTAGTGAAACTTGAAGTCTGCAGAAATTGTTGCCTGGTGCATTTGGGAAGAGAGAACTGGAATTTGTGGCGGACAGCTGACAGGCTGAGGACTCTGTGATGCTGATGACAGACTGTGTGATTCCAGTTCATCTCCATGGTATGAATGGGGAAAATTCATAGGTAAATTTGCTTGAGGGCTGGAAGGGGCAGTGTGGTGTGTGAAAGGGGATATTTCCTTCTTTGCAAAGTAACCTTCAGCCTAACAAAAATCTTTGCTGCCTGGGACTGTGTGGAAAAATGGAGTATGGAGATAATTGAAGCAAAGGAGAGGTGTTCTATGGTATGTTTCCACCTCCCCAAAACTGTAGCTGATGAGAGTTTAAAGGAGATGAGCTTTAATTGCTCCCAGAGCTTCATGTCTCTCCTCTCTGGATACAAGAGAAGTGCTAGCAGCACTTCTGGGTCCTGAGGAGTAGGGTTCAGCCTGCCTGAGGGAACCAAGAGGGCCACAAGGGAGCAGGTTTGTCCCCCAGTCCATGTGTACCAAGCAGGCCCCCTTGTCCTGGTTGCTCTGATCAGCTTTATTAACACAGAGCCTGTGTAATTCTGGGGCTGTAGCATAATGCACAGTGGCCTGGAACTGATGCTGGAATGTCCTAGTGTAGAAACTGTTGGAAAAGAGAAGCACTAAAACAAGATTGTATATTTCATTTTCTCTTCTAAAGGCTTTGCTAACTACCCTTGTCTGTACTGCACTGAAAACATGCAATAATTCCCATTTGTCTTTGGCATTTTCTCTTGCTTTTTATGGTGCCTCCTCTGATGTTGTGACAGCATGTCCTGTGCTGGATTACAGGTATAAATACTGCTTTGGGGTTGGGCTTTTTAGTCAGCATGCATTTGGGAAAGGTGCTAGCAGCTGTCAGGGGGACAATGTGCAGACTGTGAACATGCAGTAGTTGGAAACATCAGCATCCTTTGTGTCTGTGTTTCAGAATAAGTCTGAGGCATGAGGATTTTAGGTTTTCTATTCAGACAGTATTATATTAGGAATATGAAGTATTTGACAGTTCTCTTATATTTACTCTTTTAATGTCAGAGTGTGTCACATCTGGTATTAATTGGTGGAAAATTATGGCTCTAATTTACCAATTTGATTGTCTGGGAAAACTGAAGAGAGTGTAACATAATAAATGAATGCCTATTAATCTTTAAAATTTGTCTGTTTACTGTCTGCTAAAACAACCTATTATGTGGTGCTGTAAACAGCTTTCTGGAAATACTGTTATTCACAGAGAGGAATTTCTACCTGGGAGGGCCATGGCCAAAGTATTTCAGAGTCACTGAGGGCAGGATGTGGCCTGCAGAGGTCCTGGGCCAGTGATGGCTTACACACCCACGTGAGGAAGGGTCTCCTCGAGGGAGGAAGGAGGCTGCCATTCATTAATAACCCTGTGGGGGTGCAGGCAGTATCCCTATTCCCTTGTGCGTGCCAGCTGTTCCACACTGTCCTGGCTGTGGGGCAGGAGGAGCAGCACTTGGATATGGCTTTGGCTCTTCTCTTTCCCTTCATCTGTGCCTGTTACCCTATGGGTTTCTTAGTCCAGGGCAAAGGCTACTGCTGCATTGATGCCCAACACAAATAAACATATTTGTCCACAGTAATTGTTTTAATCACTATTAATGAACGTTAATTTCCAACCAGAGCTCTCCAAAACCCCGGATTTTTTCAAACTTGCCGACACAGAAGCATAGGTAGAAGTCAGGTTGTTCTTCCTGGGGTTGCAAATGAAAGTTTGTCTGGTTGGCAGTGTGTGGATCAAACCCAGCACACAGATGCACTTTGGCCAGGCACTGTCACTGTGTCTTGACAGCCCAGCTCTAACCAGACTGGCCTCCATTGCCTCTGTGACAGGCAGGCAGGCAAAGCAGAGGATGCTTGTGGCAGCACACTGTTACCCTGGTACCGTGTGTGGATGGTGACAGGCTCAATAGCTTTTCTATCAAAAGACATGCATGTGTTTGTAAAAATACAAATTTTTGGAGGATCAAATACCAGGTGCTTATTTTAGTAGCAGAAAGCCCTGAAACATGCCAACTCTGGAATAAGCTGATTCCAAAAGCTGACATATTCTGTGTGATTATTTCAGTATATGCCATCTGTCACTAGCATACCCAAATATTTATGTATTTTGATTATTATAACTGTTACAAGGGTACTGAAGCTGATAAATAATTTCATTCTCAGCAATCATTTTATTACCCTTCCATGGTTTGATAATGACATTTTGCACGTGCCTGTTCAGGCTCTGACACAAGGAAGAGTCACAGCATGACTATGCAAGTGACAGCCTTTTCACAAAAAGCCTATGGCCAGGGGATGCCCGAGTCTGTGTCCTGCCTGGGTCTGTGCCAGTTCCCACTCCCTTCATCTCCTTGGGCTTCAGACTGCACTGCGCTTTAATTCAACTCCATCCTGCCGTGTCAAGTGACTGCGCTTAGATTGGCAAATGATATAATATGACTAATTATGTTTAATGCAGATAATATCTTATAATCAAAATAAAGAGTGGATTGCAAACAGATCCTTAAAGGGCACCAGGCGTAGAATTGACGCTGTATTTATTACCAATAACATTGCTGAAGTGCTAACAGCTGCTGAGCTCCAGCAAGTGCGGCCCCTTTGTGGAGTTTTCCAGAAGAAGGGCTAAGTGTATCAGAAGCACATTACTGCTGATAATAGTAATTAGTTCAGTAGAGCTCAAAATGTTTTGTAAAATATTATTATCTTGATTTTGCTACTCTGCAAACCGTGGCAGAGAAACAGCCTCCTTGGCTCAGAGGAGTCACTGCTATCTGTGGGGATGGCCCTGGCTTTGGTGCAGGGCTGCTGCTCTCTCCTTGGACCATATTGCTGTCTCCAGCTCAGTCTAGAAATCTAAGGGATGTGCCCTCTCTGCCTTTATTTTCACCAGCGTTAGCAAAGAAGCTTCGGTGGATGGAGAAGTGCACTGATGTGGGAGTAGATTTGGGTGTTAGATTTTTGAAATGCCATTGTTAAGCTGAAAAAGGAAACCACAAGCTATAAAGGTTGACAAAGCTCCTCTGTAAGGGACTCTTATTTTGCTGTGTACATTTGTTTTCTCTTGCTTACTAAGGGGATAAAGTGCAATCTAAGTTTCAGAGAGAGATGGCTGATTAATCTGTCTGCCAGGTACATATGGAAATAAATTAGCAAATGGTGCATCTGGGATTAGACTACATCAGAGATGATAAATTATTGCCATCTTCCATGGCTGTATTACTGGAGCATCACTGGATTCCCAGTACTCAGTTACTTGCTATTCACATGGAATTACCATGGCTTTGGGTGGAAAGCCTCTGTATTTGATAGAATTTTCTGTGAGAACTGATCTGGCCCAGACCCATAAGGATGCTGTATACTTCGATTAAGTAAAAGCAAAGAGATTTCATTTGGTTCTTCTGCTCTGCACGAAATTCTGCTGGTTTCTGAGTACAGGAATGCTCAGGAAGGAGAAAGGCAAGGATCTGCGAGAGGTTTTTCCACTATCTGCAGCCACCCTCCACCCTTTATCCCAAACGGCAGAGTTATTTATCTATGCTAACACAAAGTTGTGAGGCCCTGGAAGAGAGCATTCTCTGACCTAAACCTCTCCCACACTCCTGGCTTGACCCAGCTGTAGTTCCAAATTGCACAACTCCACCTTATCTCTGAGATCAAGAGTGAAACACCACAAGGGCAGGTGGTGTTTGCATTGAATGCTGATACAGACTTCTCAGCTGTGTCTCTGCTTCTGCTGCATTTTTCATATCTGTTTAAACTGATGTGTAGCTGATGGGCTGGAAGCTGAGACATACCAGCAGTGCTTACAACAGGACATGCAAGTGGAGTAAATGTGACAGCAGACACGTGGTGTACTGTCTTTCTGGAGGCAGAAAGGGTCATGCAGAAGTTCTCAGCAAGTCTGTGGCACAAAACAGCTGTGGTGCAGAGGTGCCAGATCCTGTGGCACACCAGGGAGCTCTAGGAGTGGTGGCAGCATTGCTGGAAGAGCTGCAGCTAAGCTTTTGACAGGAGTCTGCAGCCTGGTGTGGAGACCTGGTATCTCCAGCTCAACCTGCGTGGGCTTTCTCAAAACCAGTGCTTGTGCAGGGAACTGTGCTGGGGGCTGCTCCTGAAGGCTGACTCTGGGGCACAGCAGGGAGATGAGCAGGACAAGACTCTTGTAGAGCTGCTGGGTGCTGGTTGTTACTCGGCTCCCACCTGTGGCACTGGCGAGTGGATGTGAGCCTGGCACAGGGCACAGACAACCATGTGCTCACGGGTCTGCTGCACCTTCAGGCTGGGCAAGGTGAAGTGCTGGGCTTGAGGGGCAGTTCCTGGGTGACTGTGGCTGCTGGTTTTCTTCTTCAATCACTCCTTGTGGTCCCTGACTCAAGCACAGTTAGGGGGTGTGTGTGTGTGTTCGTAATTAAGGCTAAGGAGAACAGTGCCTTTCGTTACAAGATGCATGGGTGGGTGCCGAGCTGTAAATCTGAGCTAGCGAGGACTCTCTGAGCTCTGTTCAATTAATCCAAACACAGAAATGTTTACTAGAAATAGATTTATTTTCCAGTGACTTCATTTGCAAATTTTGGTTAACAACAACAGTTTACTCCTAATACGATCATGTCAAGCAGCAAGTGGGACTTACTGTTGTTCCTGGCCTTTCCCACAAAATGTTTTGAGCAGAATGTGGAGTGAGTCAAAGGAAGCACTGGCTGATGGATGAACAGATTGCAGCACAGCCATCTATTCTACTGTGCACTTCCAGGGAAACCACAGCAAATTGGATGTGCAGTTTTTAACTGTACAGAGAAAACTAAAGAAATTACATTATGAATGAAAAAAATTAAGTGGAAATGTCTACTGTCTCATAAACAATTCAGGAATAATTCCCTCTAAAATATTCTGGTTTATGCATGCATTTAATTTGTGCTCTGGGAGCAAAATAAAGTTGCTAAGATACAACAGTCTAATAATGATTTATGTAAATTTATTTGAACAAAGCAATGATGTAGTTGCCTATAGTAAATAGTTTGGAATGTGAAATGGTATTTACGAACTGCTTCTCTCTATATGAATACAATAGATGATACGGGAAGCTTCATGAAGAAAACATGATTTTCATTCAAAAGGGACTCTGATGCTGTGTCTAGTGAGCAGGACAGCCAGTCGAACAGATTGCTGAATGTCTGATAAAATAATCTCTAGCTTGATTCTTCCTAGGCTATTTATAGCAAGTGTTTAATTTAAAATTTAGGTATGTGCTGCAGATGACCCTAACAATCATACCAGGGCCATGTATGATAATACAAATTGTTTGCCTCACAATGCACATATGCCAAAATCTCAAGTTGCATTGCACACAGAAAATCAGACTCCGTATCCTAAAAATATGGCTGAAAATAGGAAAACAATTGTAGTCCCCAGCTGCTACGGGCATATGGGGCCAAATTTATCCCATCTGTTGAAGGTTATGGAGTTCCGCCAGGGATGACTTTGATCCCGTATGTCTAGCAAAGTGGAACCAATATGTCAATATAAGACATCTTGCTACTTCTGATGTTCTCCCAGTAAAACATCATCATCCAAAGTGGCATGAATTTCCCAAGTGCCCAAGTCACAAACACAGTCATGGGGGATATTTCAGAAATGCTCTGATTCTTGCTGTGTTGATGTTAAAGCAGCGAATAGCAAATTGGCTTTTTCCTCAACGAGGAACTGCTGGTGTGAGTGAGTGTGTATCGGCCCCAGGCACAGAAACCAAGGGCCATTTGAAACATTTTTAGCATAACTCTGCAGAACAGAAAGCTGTTTCTGCAATCAGATATTGCAAAGCACGTTTCACTTGAAAAGCTTTTTTCAAATCAGGAATGATAATGCCATGTAGGACTAGTAGGGTTATTTACTGTATTTGCTTTGGCATACCAGGGCATCTCTAGGTTCCTTGTGATGGGCAGAGCCACAAAGTCTGCATTTGGCTTCAGCCATTTACAAGTTTAAGAGACATTTGAATCCCTTGCTTTGAGTAGGGCTATACTCTCTTGGGGACTAGAAGGATTTGAGTAAAAGGGTGCTTGTCATCAGACTAGGGTTCTGGTGACATTTTTCGCAGTTAAGTTCCTCCTGTTTTTTTTCTGGACAAGTTCTAAGTGTCTTGTGTAGGAAAGCTGTGTCTTCTGCCCAGGACTTCACTGGTGGCAACAGAATGGTCTCTCCAGCACCAGGCTCCTGCATTAAAGGCAGTAATGAACAGAAAGTAACTCTCTTTGGTCTCATGCTTACAATAGCATGCTTACAGTAAGGCTATTCTTTTGGGCCTTTCATGCATATCTGAGCAAGACTGGGAAAATCATATAAGTGCTGGCATAAGATGCCTGCAAATTAGAATCTCTGACTGAGCTGGTGTTTGTTTTCAGCAGTGCTACACTGGACTCTGTGAAAGACTGATCTTGGTAAACACTGTTCCTTACCATAGCTGAGAAAATGGTACATAAAATTATCCTGGAAGATGACTGTAGAGTTTAAAAATGTGACTTCAGACATAATCCAATTACTTTGCCCCCATTCAGTATATATAGTGCCTTATAAAGAGGACTTTGAATGGCTGTGGACAGAGCCACTTCAGTCTCTGTTCAGAAAACACATAGGCACTGTTATCCTGGTGAAAAGGTATGAAAGTACAGTGGACTAGCCCCACAAGCAGCAAATGGAAGATCATCTATTTTGCTCTATTTATTCCTTTGTGATTACTCTGTTTTCCCTGAGGCTTTCTCATCTGCACACTCTGCATTACTTATGGACTGCTAAGCCAAATCTCCAAAGACATCTGAGAAAACCTGACAGGTTCAGTTTCAAATCTCCTTCAATGCTGCGTTTCCCTCCAAACCAGAATTAGCCTCTGGAAATTGGGATGAAGGCATATGTACCTTTTGTTTGGCTCTTTGGGAAGCCATTCCTTAGCTGCAGCAGATGAAAATCAGGGAGATCACCAGATCATTTGCTGAGATGGCACATCTTCCTCCAGAAAATGTAGTTAATTTTAATAGCTCAACTATTTAATGTGCCAGGTTATAGCTAACACTGTCTATTACTTGTAATGAGCTAAACTGGGACATCTCTGTCACTTGAGGGTGCTACAGCTGAAAGGAGGGTTTCATAAGAAGCTCTTGATCTGTCAGTGGCGACCACAGCTCTCACATCTTCAGCTGAGATAAAAGGACTGTTTGCCTAACAGGATTGAATTTTCCTCAAAGAAATAATTGAAACAATAGAAGAATCACCCAAACCTGTGCTGAGCATTAGCAGATGAGCTAGTTTAAAATCGATCCATTTGGAAAGGAAATAATGTGCAGATTGGTCAAGGTAATGATGGTATCGGATGATAAAATGGACGCAGGGGTGGAGAAGGCTTGTGAGGGATATAGTGTCACCTAAAAGCTTTGCAGAAGTGCTTTTATTACCCTGAATCAGCTTGGTTTTGCACTGACACTTAGCTGTTTGCAAAGAATTATACCTGCTTCTGAGATAAATACATCTGACAGTGAACTCTTAACCCCTCTTTTTCAGGCCCCTTCTGGGCAGTGGCCATGGAGAATGAGGTGCCTTCAATTTTTCCAAATACAGAGTTAGAGAAAATGGGGTGCAAAACTGTGGTACATAATTTACTAGTGAGCAGAACACTTCAGGAAAATTAGAGTCATTATTGAATGTAATGAAACCTGACAAATTAGAGTTTCATAGGCCCTCCCTGAGATTAGCATGATCCATTAAACATGCTCTCTGACTGCTAAATGGCGCTGTCCCATTTCCCCATAAGAACTTGAGAAATTCTGGGGTAACCCAGGCTAACAGCTGATTGAAAGCACCCAATCAAGAGCTCCTTAAAGTAAGAGGAGAAATTATCCTGATTAACATTATTTCCAAGAAGGTAGTCTCTAAGTAGGCTGTAAATTGTGTTAGAAGCATTTGGGTATTACAGGGAAGGCTGAATTTGACACTGAAGTGGCCACAAAGTAATGTACGAAGTGGAGTGATCAGGGGAAGAACATTTTGTTGATTGTGGTGGGAAAATTGAATTACTCTCAGTTGCATAGCTATTCAGAATATATACATTAAAGTGAGCGATACACAGTTTAAAACAAGAGCAAGCAAATACAAAGAGCAGAAAAAAACCCTTTCACAAATCCTTCTTGTCTCATTAATTATATCTTAAGATTGTTTTCACAGGGCTGGTCATGAATGCCTTATCCATTATGCTAAGACATCCCAGTGATGCAAACTAAATCAATACAATAGTATTCCTTAAAATAATTGTTTTTTCCTTGACTGATTCTACATTAAAAGCAACCTTTAAATGACAGCCATTAGCACATGAGACCTGGTCACTGGTACTGACTGAGCTGCATGAGATAGATGGTGAAGGGTCTGTGTGATAGAGTTGGTACTGAATTTCACAATAAAGCCTTCAAACTGGGAGTCAGTGAGAGAGTGCATAAGTAGCCAGTTTGGGATGGAGGGTCTTTATCTTGTGGAAGAGATAGTACATGGGTATTCTCTAGTGCCTGGTACTTCAGGGACTACCTTAAGCTTCCTTAAGCAGAATAGATGCTGTGGCTGTAGTTGAGCACAGTAAGATTCCAGCCCAGATTAGCCTCTCTGTTGGTAAAATGTTTCAAAATCCAAATCCCACTTCTAAAAACGTTGTATAGCATATGTGTGCTGGAGTGATGAATCTGCAGTTTAGTTTTTCGCTTGTTCCATGTCTCGGTCAAATCCATCCCCATCCCATGTCCCAGCTTGGGAGGTGCTGTGTACTGCCAGGACAGTCCATAGTGTCTTTCAGAAGATTCGAGTGCAATGATGCATGACACTGAAATGCAATAAAAAATAAAATCTGGAATAACGGCAGGCATTAATAGATAGTTCTGTTATTTCTGTGCCAGATATTTAAGTGAAATGCTAAATGGTAAGTTAAAAGAGCCACATGACTACAATTTAATGCTAAGAGCTGTCTAGTATGATAATGTCATCTCATTTCATAATATCCTCAAAGCTGACCAAAGCTGATCTGGAAGACTGATTTGTGGTATTTTTCCAGGATCACTTATTAAAAATGGCTCAGCTAGTGGTGCTTTGGATGGTGTTTCAGCCAGAGCAGTGGGTTCTGGTACAGTGTTCAAGTGCCATCATGGCATGTAAAGAAGAATTGAAGGAAGAAACTTTGAAAGGTTGGAAAAGAAAACAATCACTTGAAATACAAATAAAATTCCTGTAATCTTATCTCTGCCTAGAAGGAGTCTATCAGCATGGCTGGTGTGGTGCAGGGCAGAACATGATGAGTATGAACATAGTCCCAGAGAAGTTAAGTTTATTCTCCCCTAATCTAGCTGCTTATAAACATTTATAGTGCCCATCCCTGTAATATCTGAGCTCTGTTTAACATTGCTGTTCAGGACTGGCAGCTCATGCCTGCTGTCAAGAGGAGATCTTTAAGGAAGAGCTCTGTTGGTTGTGATGTAGCTTATACATAAAAATATTTACGGTAGCTGCTTACATGTGTCCTCTTCTAAAAGATAAAGCACTTGAGTGCAGGCTCATCTCCATGGTGTTCATTATAAACCAGGACAAGTTTTTTAAAAGCTATTCAGATGTTTTGTGCTGTAACTTTCTCTAGTAGGTATATTCCTATTGATTGCAATGAAACACACAGAGTAGAAGAGAACAGATCAATTGAAAAGTAAAGTTAAGACAGCAAGCACACTTCTTTTCCACTTACTGTAATGGAGGCAGTTAGGGCTGGATCTATCCCAGGTGTAATGCTGCTGAAGTCAATGGAGTAGTACCAGTGATGAATTTGGCTCCCAGTGTTTTGTTTTGACCTTTTCAGAAGGTTGCTCTGCAGGAGTGAAACTATTAAATACTGCCAGCGATACCTTAAGTTGAAATATAGAAAAGGCAAAGCTAGTGTGCATACCACCTTTTTCATTAAGGAAGAGGCCTGACTTTTATAGAGTAAGGGCAAAAGAATTGATTCCAGATAAGTGCTAAAGTTAGTCTCAGGTTTCCCTGGTGAATAACAATCCCAAGTTGGCCTGAGACTTGAATATCTCCACATTTGTGCATGGCTGTCTGGAAAGGGCTGCATTGTCTTTCTGTGCATCAGGATGAGTTTGAGTTGGATATCAAAGCCTGCAGAGACACTATTCATCTACTCACCAATGATCCATGTAAACCAGCTGAACATACTTACTTCTTCATGCAAGATCAAGGGTTCTGAAATTGTCTGGCAGTGCTCAGTGTGATGATCTTTGTTAGCTGGTACGCTTGGATTTCAGTAGTCACCACAGGTTTTTCACACACTGCAATCATCTCAGGAAGGCAGGGACTAGCACTGTGACTTTGGAGTACTTTCAGTTTCAAACAGTTGTTTCACATCTTTGGGTGCACTAACTCAGGCTGAGAGAGAGCAGCATGTTTTATGGCAGCTGGCAGGCAGCAGTGCAACTGAGAAGGGGCCCTGCAACTGCATTGCCCTCCACTGAGATTTCCAGTGGTCTCTGGAGAGAGCAGCAACAGTGAGCACTGTGCACAGGAACAGAGGCTTTGCTAACAAGGGTGGAAATGGAAAAGCGCTGGCTTCTCCTCACACAGTTGAATTAGCAAGGATGGCAGAACTCCACAGAGAGGTATCAAAGGTGTGCTGCAGGAGGTCCCTTTGCCTGCAGTGGGATCGGGGCAGCTGGAGCAAACACTGGTGCTGCTGCTGTGGAAGGGAGAGCTATGGGAGGGAGTGCCCAGAGATGTGTCACACTGCCTTGGCCCAGAGGTGATGCTCAACAGGTACTCCTGGGGTGGCTGGCTGTGTGCTCCTACCTCTCTTCTCATAGCTTCTTCTCTTTCTCTTTTCTCATGTCCAGACCTCCCCTGCCCTTCCTTTTATGGCCCCTTCCGTCCTCCTGTCTTTCCCATCAAAGCTCCTGCCCAGCTGAGCTTAAGACACTGATGGCACTAAACTGACACATACAGCATGTCAGTCTGCTGATGTCTGCAACCCTAACAGGGGCTGTGGACTTTTTGGGGGCAGGGTGTGATCCCACATCACATGGCTCAGATGGACCAAGGCTTCCCCTTCCCCTTAGCTACTTGTACAGTAAATGCACTGATATGCAACAAGTTCTGATTTTGCTAGTGGGGCAGGGAGGAGGAGTAAGTAGGTCTAATGTAGTAGTAGTCATAGTAGTCTACTATGCCTTGAGCCACTTGGACCTACCCATCCTGTACATGCATGTGAGGTGAGAGGGTTTCAACACAGACAACTTTGAATGAGACCATTCATGTTGATGGAAAGTTGTTAGTCAAATACAATCTCAATATCCTCATTTGCCCTATTTCTTACACCTTGTAATTCCTCTACTAGGTGAGGTTTGGGTCCCTGTCCCAGCAGAGGTTTCCAAGCAGGAGACCATGAAGTAGTCTCCTGCAGCAAGGGCTTTCTTACTTTTGTAGAGTCTACAACACTACGTTTACTAGTTTCTTCTGAAGTGTTATCATAAATAATTAAAGCTAAACTGTGCTTGTTAAATAAATGAGGAATGCACATGTTCAGATGCATTATCTATGTTTTAATTGCACTCATTTGTTGATGCCGTCCTTGGGTAAGGAGGCAGGGGCCTTCTGCCTGAATGAAGGGCTTGGTAGCTGCAGGATCTGGGCTGAAGGGCTGGGCCCTAATTTGTTTGCCCAGGAATTTTTAAAATTAGCATAGTGGTGAACATCATCCAGTGCATGAGATGGTGTTACTGGAGACAGGTGCCATCCTTCTGCTGTGGGCTTTAAAAGTGTGGAGAAGCTACTTCCTGGGTGAAATCTTTACAGAGGTGGTTTCTTACATCCAGGCTGCTGTTCAGGATGTGCAGGGCAACCAGGTGAATCCCAGGGTCTGTCATGTTTGCATCCACATATGTTCATGCTGAGGACTTTGCAGTGGGCACTGCCCATACCTGCCCCCAGGGCTTCCCAAGGTGTTCCCTGAGCTGCTTCCTGCACCGGGGGACCTGCTTGTTTGATTTCCTCCTGTGATCTTCTCAGGTGCTGTTAGTCCTGCTGTGCCTCTGTGACATGCACACGCCAGTGCCTGTGCTGCACACACTGAGCCCTGCAGGGTTCACTCGTCTGTGGCTTCATAGCATCCCTCCCTTTCAGAAAGCCATCCAACTTCCTCTTAGAACTGGTTTCTAAACTAATTGCTGCATAGAGTCTCACAGCTGTCCTGATTAGTGATTTGAAACTTCTGGACTTAGTAACTTCATCTTCATTAGGAAGATCTGTTTTTATAATAATTGTCTCTAAAGAGGGCCTGGGGGATTATTGAGAGATGGCATTCATTATCAGTAAAAATACCATGAAGAAATTTCATAGACAAATGTTGATGCTCTGGATTATGTAGATTTTCTTCCGCAAGGAAACAATTTTATCTAAAAAGCATAATTATCATAATAATTGTCTTGAAAACTAATTGGGATTTTGAGGCTTGGACAGAGTTTTCTAGGTGGTTGACACCTGCAGTGCTGAGCAGCCGATGAAGGTAAGGCTGGTTATTTGGGGAAAAAGCCTGAACACAAAGCAACAGAAAAAAGGATGTGGAGGAAGAGTAATAGTAGTGTCATTGGTAAGGAAGGGCTTTGGTAGAATCTGATGTTTAGAAAGCAGGCTGAGTTGGAGAGGAATGAATTCAGGCTGCAGACACCAACTTTGGAGTTTGAGGGCTAAATGCTAATAGAACATGACAGGTAGAGAACAAAATATTTTTGTTTATTTATTTATTTGTTTATTTAAATTTATTTAACCAGGAGGTTACAAGAGGGGCTAGTAGCTACAAGATCTGCTCAACAGTGTGATGGATCAGTAACCAGCAAGAGAGCTTGCTGGTGGGAAGTGAAGGTACAGTGAGGTTGCCATGGGTTAGGAAGAGATGGACAGAGCAAGGTGATGAGCAAAAGGAGTGGGTTACTTCCTGAATTTCTGGAGGGTTTTAACTACAGAAAGTAAAGTGAGTATCAAAAGCGTTAGGTGCACATCAGAAGCAAGAACAATACACTGATAAAAGGCAGCTGTAAGATCAGTCAGATGTCTGTATCTATGGTCACCGAAGGAATGTAGGTATCATTGAGATGTTTCCCTACAACATCTATACTGTGTTTTATTAAAAGACTTTTGTCTTTAGAGAGTAATAATAGAGCAAGAGGGAAAAAATTGATTTGCTATTTTTTTTCTTTACCATATCAGCTTTACCTTATTAATATTTATTTTTGGTTATTGTGGCTTCTGAGGCATTTTTAATTAGTGTTTCTTTCTTAAACAGAGTGCCTGTGAATGGTTCAGAATCTCATGTCAGAGGCTACAGAAAAAATTATTTTACTGAAAAGAAATGGGAAAGCGAATTTTCTCTGAGGAGATACATTTTTGAATGATTGTTTGTGCCTGCATCTAGAAGAAAGGAAATTATTATTTCTTATGGCAGCTGAGAGATGGTCATGAGGAAAAGGAAGCCATTATTAATTAATCATCAATTATTATTTTAATATTTATGTAGCACTGTGTGACTGGTGCCCCACAGGGATGGCGGATCATCTCTCTGCCTGAGGAGCCTACATTCTAAATTTAGCCATGGTGATGGTTGCTCATGGCAGATGATGTGTTTTCATCATTCCCTACTCTGCCTCAGCTTTTCAGTTGAATCCCATTTTAATTCCCCATCCCCGATAGAGGGGAGCCTGCACTAAGCAGGAGTGCGAGATCAGAGTCTAAAAGAGTACAATCAATGCAGTAAACAGAGAGGCAGGATTAGAGGTCTGATCTCAGAGTTACATCTTGCAATCCTTACCCAGAATTGCAATAATGTAAATAAAATCTTTCCAAGAATAAAGAGTGCAGGATTTGGTGCCAATTTGGAAAGACCTGCCCTTTCTGGACCCTCAGACTAATGTCTAAGTTTTGGTTTTATTTCAAAGTCCTTATTAAATTGACACACTTCATGGTGAAACCTGGCCTCCAAGGAACTGGTGGCAGCCATACAGAGATGTTTTTCTTGCTTGTGTTTTCTCTAACCTTACCTCTTGCTGAAGTGCCATTCCTATTTCTGTGCTTTGAAGCAGGTGTTTTTGGATGCTGTGCCTGTACCTGGTACTGCACTTTGCTGGCAGCAGTCAGTGGGGTAATAAACTCTGGTAGATGTATTCTGATAAAACCCATATATTTAGATCACAAAAATTAGATAGATCACGAGGGTTGTATTGTTTAAGGTGGCAGTTCTGCAAAGTGTCAACTTGGACTGTGATTCAAAGAATACATTTATGTGGCAGCCACTTGAAGTGGAGTGGATTTGAAAAAGCAACTGAAAATGTGTAGTACTGAGAGGAACCAGCATTTATGTAAAGTAGCTATCATTGTCAAAGTGTGGTATAGTGGCTAGAAAAGAAAATAGGAGTCAAACAGTCTAGGGTTTATTTTTGGCTCAAGCACATCTATACTGAAGTCAAATTAATTGGAGCTAAATACAGAAGTCTCTCTTTATATAGAATTTTTGATCCACTTTCAGAACTCCGTTAGAGATATGTGCTGTTTTGTTTTTCTGGAGGATGATCTAAAAGCATTGAAGGAAGTTGCTACATTTTGTATTAATGTATGCAAGATTTTTGTCCTTACGCATTTGAGTTAGCATGAGATGTATGACTTCTATGCTGGGAGGAATAAATGTGTGGAAATCTATAGCTATTGCCAGGTGCCAGTCCTAATCAGAAATCTGTTGGCTTCACTGAAATTTTGCATAGATATTTTCCCCTGTCAGATGACCTACTTAAATAGAAGAATACTGTATAACAGTCTTACAGACGTTTCTGGGCAGAGTCCGTGTTCTGCAGAGTAGAAGTCCAGGACAAAAAGACAAGTTTTCATTTACTGGTAAATTTGCATTAATTTGAATTAAAAAAAATTGAAAAAAAGGACGTTTAAATATTTTTAATGTGACTTTTGCTTGCTAAAAAAGATTTCTCTGAAGAACCACACCAAAACAATCTGATGTTTCCAGGGGAATGCCTGCATAGTACTTTGCGAAAGGTATCCCACTGAACTCCAGGGGAGTTCTCTTGGAGAAGTTAATCCTCCTGGACAGTGAGTTTATCTTTGGGACATCGTTTACAGGACATGCCATGGTTTGGCTGTCCCTGCACTGTACTGTGCAGGGGGTAGCAGATATATCCTTAGAGATTACCATGCCAGAGGATGCTGTGGTTCCCTTTTGTTACAGCTTGCTTCCAAGTCAAGACGGTTTCTCAAATGCACTCCCAAGAGTGAGGCAAGAGGCAGTCTAGGCATACAGGCAATGGATTCTGCAGAGACATGATTTGACAGTGGTTTCATCCCTCCTCTGGTCTGGCTCAGGCCTCTGTTGCACTGAGTGTGCTCTCTGCACAGAGCTGGGCATATTCCCTTTGGGGATCAGTACCTCATATAGGTAGAACCTAATCACCTAACCCAGTACTTGCAATGCACAGTCCTGAAATAATTTACAGAAAAATGTGTACAACAGGATGTGTTATGATCTTGTTAATCTGATTAGAAATAAAAAGCAGAGCTATCAGAGGAGAGGGAGACACCAGTTTTGTTGCCAGAGTTGCTGTTTCCTGCTGGCAGCGGATCAGGATGGGTGCAGGACTAAGAGCAGCCACAGCTGGTTTGGCCATTCTGGTTTGTGTAATGGTCGAGGGCCAGATACACCCAGGACCATCTTCATTTCTGTGCAGGACAGTGCCCCTAGGCAAGACAAGCATCTTGTAAGATGAACATTGTGCTGTAACTACCCTCCTTCCTCACAAGCATTGTGTCAGCAGGGAGAGAAGCAAACCTTCAGGCAGGGCTATAAGATGGCACTTTTGAAAGTACCTGAAGGCTGAAGCAATACTGACTTCACTGAAAGTCATTTAAAAGTCAGTGAGACTTGGAACTTTTAAATCTTTCTAGTGCTTTTCTTACAAGTTACCATCAATACTTGAAATTCTAATCTGTTAGCTGTGCCTCCATTGCACCATCCATCTCAGGATCTCTGATCAAAGCTGTAAATATCTATAAATCTGTAATACCTTACGAATTCTCTGTATTGACTTGAATTTTGGGGTATTTGCTGTATTAATGTATTGATTTAGGTTAATAGGAAAAATAACCCAGTCAGTAATAAAAGCTGATGGTAAATCAGCCCAGTTCAGGTGGGTGACAGGCAAGGATGGAGACATCCAGCAGGCAAAGGCCATTGAGTCAACTTGAGCAGCTTGTGTGGCCAGACCATCTTTTCCTCTCTGGGACAAGAGAGAGTCCAGGGGAGACCTTGACCAAGGGAAGAGAGTGGTGTTTCCTGATACATGAATCAGCTGTAATCATGTTACCATCAGGTGACACAAGGTACACGTGTCTGCTCTTTAACTTGCTGTTAACCGGCACCTTGGATGTAAAGGCACTGACAGAAATCCAGCAGAGTCCTCGCAGTTTGTTAGATAAATAGGGTTCATTCTCAGGGTTCTGCTTCTTATCTCAGGGGTGCCTGTCCCAGTAGGAGCAGCTGCAGGATTGTACCCTGGGAAAGAGAGTGATGCCTCACACCCCAGGGAGGTGCAGTCAGAACAGCAGAGGTGTCACTCACCACAGCACACTTTGGGGGAAAACAGCCATAGGTTATCCAGTTGAACAGCTGATATGGACCTGTACAGTTTTTCCTGAAGCCATTCTGTAGACTGCAGGGAAAAATATTAGTGATCTGCAGGAAAAACCAGACTCTCTGACACGGATGTAATATTAGACTTAGCTGCAAGACCAGAAGCAGAAGAATTTGCAACCCGAGTATCTTCTTTTCTGGTCAAACTCCTTGGGATATTAACCGGTTGTTCTAGCTCAGTCTTTTATCCTTGTGGTTTATAAAGCAAAAGAGCTTTTTTTTCTTTGGTAATTTCCAGTATATTACTTTCTTGTTTTAAATTAAGCTCTTGCTCTATTTTTGAATAAAATAATGAGTGAAAAATGACTTTATTCATCCTGGTGGCAGGACAGCAATTTGTTACACTGCCAGCTAGAGGACCTGGATCAGAAACAAATCTGGGTTCCCAGGCTCTATGCCAGAAGAGCTGAGACATATTTTTGAGGTGATGTACTTGGACTGTAGGGGGAGATTGTTGACTGAACTGAGCTGCTTTCGCAAACATCCTGCCAGCTGAGTCTTGACACACTGCTAGTTATTGCCTCAAATGGGCAGGTCCCCTGCCCCACACTGTGTACCACAGATAGGACCTGCTCCCAGGAGCTGGAAGCACAGGTGAAGAATTGAGGATGCTTGCAGCAGAAATAAAGTTCATGCATTCACACTTACTTATCACTTATTATTCCATTGATCCAAGCACAAGGATCATGTATAATGATGACTGTGGGTTGATTGGGGGGGGGGGGGGGGGGCATTGCCCTTTTCATGTGGGGCCAAGGCTGAAACTTGAGCAGAAGATGATGCGAGGTCACTGCTTCCCACATGACCACCGTGGACCTGACCTAGCTCCACATCACCCTTTGAAAACACTCTCTCTGTTGCTTCCCTATAGCCCTTCCCACCATGCTCCTTGGCGCTTCCTCATCTCCCAGACCATTTCCACCTTGGCCATGCTTCTGCTATCTTAGGCAGATACAAGGTGGAAGATGGAGGCAAGGACTTCTAGTGGAGCAGCACTGAGAAGTTGGGTAGCTCTGAAGCTGCAGCTTTTTCAAAGGACTGAACCTTCATAGGGCCTGGTCTGTTACAGTTTTTGTTTGTATGAGGCAGCATCTTCCAGCTGCTATTCTCTTCATGGATAAAGATATTATCAGCTGGAATGATCTGCTTCTACATTTTGTATAGACATATTAAGTGCTTGGAAAAGCTCCAGGTACTTAAGTGAGTCCCTAAGAGAAAAAGGTACAGGCTGAGACTAAAGGGAGAATATGTTGTTAGGACCATTTTATGGAAAAATAACTCCCTTTTCTTTTATCTGGGTAGACACAATACTGATAATTATGACTGTATGATTAGATGGTCATTAATAGGTATGTTTGTATATTGTTTTCTGATGTTTATGTATACCTGTAATTATTTCAGAGGGTGAAATGCAGGTTATTAGTAGCACTACTGGAGCAGTAAGAAGGTACTATCAAATCAAGAGAAGTCTGCATAAACTTGAGTCATATGTCCTAGATATATGATAATTATACCATAATACATAATAAATAGAGTTTTCAAGCAAAGCTATGAGGTGACATGTTTAAAGCAAAGGAAGAATGTTTTTTCACACAGTCAATAGTTAAAGTGTGGAACTTCTTGCTGCAGGCTTGTTGTTGATGCTGAAGCTTACAGGAACCTTTCTGAAAGTTGATAGGAAAAAAGTATTTTCGGGTTTACAGCATACCATGACATCTGATTGTGCCTTTAGCTTCAACTTTTAAGCAGTAGGTTTCTGGAAGTACAGGAGAGTAGAGAGCACAGTAGAGAGTATCACCGTGCATTTGCTCTGCTCTTCCTTAGGACGTGGCTGGAACGAGGACGTGGGCAAGAGGAGCTTTGCCCTGACTGGCTTCTTTAACTCTTACAGTAAACATTAAATGGAGTTATGTGACAGGGAGGTAAGGAAGAAATAAAGGTAGAGGGTTGGATGCTGATTAGCACTGGCATAAATCCAAGGATGCAATCAAGTAGTGCACAGAGCCACAGAGCACTGGGGTACCTGAGGACAGCTTCAGCCCAGCTCCCTAAGGACTCTGCAGGCACCAGCATCACACTTCCTGCTCAGTAAGGCAAGCACGGGCATTAATTTCCACCTGGCCAATTTTAAGATCTTATTCCATCTTCTCAACCTGTGAGAGAAGAAAAGGCTCAAGGGGAACCCATTAACTCCAGTAAGGACCCCCTTCGGATACTTAATGACTAAAATCCTAGTCTTGAACAGAGTTGAGCACACACTTGCCATGGTGTGCATTCACACACACAAATACATGTTTCACCAAGGGCCCACTGCAGACCCACACTTCAAACGAGTGCAGCATGTCTCTGGCACCCTAAATCTGATGTGTGCATATGGGAATTCTGAGTCAACCCTGGCTGTGTACAGGAAATGTGCACAACCAGAGTGATGCACAACCAGTGATGCACTGCATCAGTGATGCAGTGCGCTGATGCACTGAAGGCAGTGCTTGTTTCAGCCCATTTGTTTTGCCTTGTCATTTTTGTAGAGGCTGTGACAATGGACAGAAATACATAAAAGTAAGGGTGGTGTGTGTATTGTCTAGCCTCATCTGGTCAGCACTTGCAGATTTTCTCACTCGGCAAAGTGTCTACCTGGTAATCACTGCAGCATATAAATCTGGATGTTTTTTGATTGGGACCTGTGTGTGGTAATGGATGAGCAGAGAGGCAGTTTCTTTTATAAGGAGGTGAAGATGCAATTTAAAGGGGCCACATTTTTTCCTATTTGAATCTTGGACTGTTTGCTTCATGAACATCTGAATTTTCTACTTGCTGGTTAGAAATACCTACAGTTTGTTGTACTGATATGACCAAAGCACAGAGTAGCCCAGTGTTCCTCGCTGATTGGCATACACTGGGATCTTGAGAGCTATGAGATTATGTTGTTAGGAGAGCTGAGAGGAAGGAGGAGTAGCAGGACCAGTTTTCCAGTAGAGCCACAGAGTGGCTTTGGACTGAGCTGCATTTGTCCTGGTACCCAGCATAGTGCAGCTGCCTTCGCCTCAGCAGCATCAGCTGGCCCCAAAGCACTGTCAGTGTTACCCAGTGCTGGCTGTGTGCCCTACCCATGGCATGGCAGTCTTGAAGGAATTTGCAGAGACCGGTATCTCAGGAACCCTCCCAGGTGACCTCTTAAGTCAAAGCAATCCAGGGCACCCTCAGCAAGAGAAGTGGCATTGACCAGTCAAGAGATTCACTGGCACTTGTAGCCAAGTTTTGACTTTGTTGCACACAGTTAAAAGTTGTCCCGCCAGTTTGTTTGCTGATACTCCCCCAGATCTGGCATTCCTCTGATTATGTAGCCAACTGTAGTTTGTTATTATTTAGACCAAATGATGCCTTGGGCAAAACTGACATCACTGCTGGGGCTCTTTAGGGAAATGAGGAGCAGGGTGTGGGGAGCCGGCTTCAGGAAGTGCCACCGTTTCCCACCACTGAACTGGGAGGTGAACTCCCCTTGCCAGGCAGGTTGGTGGGGTCTGTGGTTTCAATGTAGCTCTTTGCCAATGCCCTTCAGGTACTGGAGGGGTAGGAATCTCACTAGATGGAAAGCTTTTGTCCTGGTTTCAGCAGGGATACAGTTAATTTCTTCCTAGTAGCTGGTAGAGGTCTGTGTTTTGATGTTTTAGGTGTTGCAGTGCAGCACTTAGCCTAAGTCAAGGACTTTTCAGTTTCTTGTGCTCTGACAGTGAGCAGGTCCAGAAGTAAACTGGAAGAGAGCACAGCCATGATAGATGACCCAAATTGGCCAAAGGGATATTCCATGCCGTGGAACTTCATGCTCAATGTGGGGGGAGATGGCTGCCAGGGGCTGATCACTGCAGGGGTACAGGCTGGGCATCCGTCAGCAGGTGGTGAGCAATTGTATTGTGCATCACTTGTTCATCTATTATTATTATTACTGTTTTTGTTGTTAACATTACTATTACTATTATTACTATTATTACCTTTGTTTCAGTCATTAAATTTTTTCTTAACTCTTGAGGTTTACCTTTTTCCAGTTTTCCTTCGCATTCCAACTGGGGCTGGGGGGCAGCGAGCAGGTGGCTGTGTGGGACAGCTGCTGGCTTGGGTTAAAACACAACAGCTTTTGAAAAGTCAGCATTCATGCTATGTAATGTAGGCTGCTCCATTGCTGTCTTGTGTTTGCTTTTTTCTAATCACCATTTTAAAGAGCAGTACTAACAGGCCAACATGGTTTCTGTGCATCTCTGGTAATTTCAGAATCATGGATTTAAATAAATGAAGACTAGTCACATAGTTGGTGGTGGGTGGTAAAGTCTCTGTCCTCAAGTAGTGCAGAATTTCTTAGTCTGCTTAGTTACACTGACAGTTTGGAAGAAGAAGAGTGATTAGTGAAATCTGGAATAATTATTTCATTTGCAAACTTCTTTTGCTAGCCATTTTTCTTTTCTTGTGTTTAAATATCACCTTGATGTTGTCTTATGTTTCCCATACTTTACCTTACTATATATCGTACTGGACTTTAGCTATGTAATTCCTGTCTTTCCCTTTTATCTAGTTGTTCCCGACCTTTGGAGTTGATTGTGTAACCAGAGGTGCAAGTAATGTTTTCCCACTGAAGATCAGACATGTCATATAAGACAGTGTTTTTAATGTCACTCTGTAGTTCACTCTGTCTTGCTAGTTCAACCTGCAGCAAGTTACTAAAGTTAACTTATAAACGGTGTGAGTGATTTATCTTATGAAGAAAAATACTGTTTGAAGAGAGTAAATGCCTGTTCAGCCACCACAGCAGCAAACTCCACCATTCCTGCTGCTAACATCCAACCATTATCTGCCTCTTATTTCACACTAAACAGAATAACAAAAGCATTCTGACAAGTGGACTATTTCTAAACATATCAGAAGCTTTTTTGGACCAGTACCTAAGAAATGAAACTGTGTTTTTTAAGACCCCAGTTTTTATTTTTGGCACAAATTATAGATGTTCACAGTAGTATCAGTAAGTGCAGGCTCTGGAGACAGGCTGCTTCTCATTAAACATGCATGGGCTATTGTCTTCTTACTTCTTTAGACCTGGCCTTCATTTTGAGGTTAGACTTTAATTTCTGAAGAATGTAATTTAAAGTTATGTATAGTGCTTTGTGATTACCTGGAACTACTAAAGAAAAAGACTTGGCAGTGGCAAAATAAATATGTAGGAGCTCTAGCTGCCTTAATTCTGCTAGAGGTAGTAAAAAAAAAGGTCTAAACCTTTGAGTGGTTTTAACAAGGCGGCAGAAGCAAGTGAAGTGTCTGTTGCATTGCAGAAAGTTTTACAGGCAGAAGTTGACAACACAGGAGGCTCCTGCTCCCTGTATTTAAAGTTTACTTTGCCATTTGTCTTGAGTGGGTTCAGTGTTGTAGTGAATAATTTATAGGCGGTATGAATGAGCTCATTAGTCACCTTTTCAGAGCTTAAGTGAGTTTTGTGGTTGTCATTACATGGGTCTTCTGTTTGAAGGCAGGACAAAAGGAGGGCTGGGCTTGGGCGGCTGCCTGGTTTGTGCTGGCACAGCCCTACTGGCCTGTCTGCTGCTGAAACCCCAAATCTTCTGCCCAGCAGGGCTCCAATGACCTGCAGGGCTTTTTCCAGGGATAGTTTATTTCTTTTTTCTTACATGTTGTGTTTGGTTTGATACTTTGATGGTTTCATGTTGGGGGTGTTTTTCGTTGTGCAAAAGAATGTTGAAGATCATGTGGCATGTGATAAGTAAAACCCTCTACTTGCATACAAGCAATGAGTGACTTTTCTCCTCAAATGTGCTTAGAAATTTTGTTATAGCCTGTCTTGATTTTGACTGTGATGGAGTTAATTTTCTTCCTAGTATCTGATACAATGCTGTGGTTTGGATTTATTATGAGAATGACATTGGTAACACACTGCTGGTTTAGTTGTCGCTGTGTAGTGCTTAGCCTAAGGCCAAGACTTTTCAGTTTCCCATGCTCTGCCAGCAAGCAGGTGCACAAGAAGGTGAGAGAGAACAGCCTGGACAGCTGACTGCAACTGGCCAAAGGGATATTCCATATCAAAGAGCATCATGCCCAGTAGATATACTGGGGGAGTTGGCTGGGAAGGGCTGATCACTGCAGGGTACAGGCTGGACATCGCTCAGCGGGGGTGAGCAATTGTATTGTCCGTAATTTTTGTGTCCATCTTGGGATTTATTTCTCTCTCTCTCCCTCTCTCATATCTTTCTTTTCACCACTACTGTTATTTAATATTGTACTTTATTTCATTTATTAAGCTGTTCTTAACTCACAGGTTTTACCTTTTTTGTGATTCTCCTTCCCATCCCACGAGGGGTGGGAGGAGTGAGTAAGCACATGTGTACTTGGTTGCTGGCTGGGATTAAACCACAACATAGCCATAATATTTTTTTGTCCTTGAAATGCTTATGGCAGTGCTAAACTGTGCTGGTACTAGCTGAACCTAAGAAAAGGACTTAACTATCAATGTTTACAAGATTGCAGATTTAAAGAGGAAAACATTCCCAAGATTATTTCATAGTGCTTCAGCAGCTGAGGCCCACTCCATCTTTGTGGCATCCCTGTGAGAAACCTGTGGGATGTGAAATTTGCTTGCAGAAAGTCTGTGAGGTGCAAGATGCACCAAACCTCCCAGATCACCGCAGCTGCTCGCTGAAGTTACCTGTTGCCAGAAAGACTGGGGCAGTGTCAAAAGGCCTGGCAGAAATTAATGTCCCAGTGACTTAGTCAGTCCATTATAATAATGCACTCTTGTCACCGCAGAGGAGCCAAAAGGTTCTTGCAGGGAAACCCATCTCACAGGACATGAATGTAGGAGCCAGGGGGCTGGTTCTCTGGCCACAGAAGTTGTTGCTGGGATGTGGGTACTTGAGCTGTGCTTTTTTGCCATGCCAGCTTTCCTCCTTCCTCCTGAAATCTTGCTTACCTGTTCTGCCTGATGGCTGCTCTCTGGTTCAGCCTTGGAGGCCACCTCATTTGTGGCTGTGCAGGGGAGCACATGACAAGACAGAACCTTTCATTAGATGGTACTGACTCTTTTTAGTACTTCCACTGCAGTTTTTCATTGCTTTCCATTTCTTGCTCCTTGGTGCTTTTGGTGGGTTGGTCTGTAGCACTAAAAATACCACCAAGGATAGAAGTCTGCTTATTCATTTTATGGCATTTTGTGTGTTTCCCACAATCTGCACCTTCTCAGCATCTCTTTGCAGACGCAACTGTAGGTCAGCACAGCCATGTTTGTGCTTCATCCCTGCACCACCTCATGCAGGCTCTCATAGTTGTCTCTGTGTTGTTGCAATCTGGGAATCTGCATTTCACAGGATTTCCTCCGGGACCAGTGTTCAAGAAGCATACAGGAAGAGTAGAGCCAAGTAGTGAGTAGAGGAAAGGACCCTGGAATGTCCTCTGCTACAAAAAGCTGGAAATCAAGCTGGGACTCACACAAGTACAGTTGTGGCTAGGAAATGCACCTGGCACAAGCAAATGGTCAGAGGAGAATAATTGCCTTCTGGCTCACAGCAGTCGTGATGGTAAACTGTGTTTAATGTCAGTTGCTGAGAACTTCAGTTGATGAGATGTGAACACAGACTTCACTGCCTGCGAGGTCCTGTTGCAAACTTAATTTTGCATGCATAGATACACAAATAAAGGACAAATTCATAAAATAATTGATGAAGTGAACAGTTTGTATTCAGGAAAGCTGAGCCAGAATTGGACATGTTGACTTGAAACAATTTTTTCTTGATTTTAGACATTCCACTTGGCAATGCAGTTTGGGAGCTTTATAAAAAGAGAATGGTTTCTTCTGTGGTGGTAGTTCTGTTGTAGTTGTAGTTTTCCCCAAAACCTCTGGTCTTTACTTGTCTGCAGTGTTGGCTACTTTTTTGGCTGCTTTTCTTCCACACTGCTTTTGAGAACAAAAATACAGTTGATTTCTGCTTCTGCTGATTGCTTGTAAGTTTGACTTCATCTGCCAAGTGGTGAATACTGATGTTGAGATAACACCAGGCCACATCTTGTGGCATTACATTTTTACAACAGATAGCAGAGTTTGAGCACCAAACTCCAGAACACAGTTCTTTCATTTTTCAGCCTCTTTAAGCCCTGCAACTATACTAGAAATACTGGCTTGTATACAGTTAATGTACCAACTGAGTTAGTTAGGTGATTTCAGACCTTTATAGCAGAAGACTCCAGTAAAGCCATGTTTATCCCAGGGACATTTTGCTTTCCACTGACTAGGCTACTAAAATAAGCTGCAGTGACAGAAGCTTCCTTTTCCCAGTATAAGCTAGTTTTGTGCTTGGGACCCTTGTATGTTGGGTAATTACACTGTTAAAGCATCTCTCATATGGACCCATTTTAACAAATATATGTAGGACAAATGAGCATTCATGATGCTCTCCTCCCACCACACTCATGCACGAAAACACAATTGCTGGTAGGTTCTCAGCTGTATATAATTTTAGCACTAAGTATACTCATTTTCCTAGAAACTGCAAGCATTACTACAAAAATATCATAAATGTGCATACATGAATTTATAAAGGAGCTATTTAATAAAAACTGTAGATTTTATTGAAAGCAATTAATTTTATTTTAGCCTGTGAAACATAGACACTGTAGGTAGTTTTGTTTGCTCCCACTTCTGAAAAAGGTTTGTATTGGTGCTCCTTTTCTCACAGATTCAGTTCCGTTTCTGTTGGGTTTTGTCTGCTGGGGAAGATGAGAACTTGAAGACTAATTAAATGCAAGGTTGGGAAAATGCTTTGTAAATCTGATTCCATGTTCTTGAGTGGATGAGCAAAAGATAGATCTGTTGGTAAGCTGGAGTAAGGTGGACCTTCACTGCATGTGCAACTCACGGCTTAGTGCTGGCTGTGGGTAAGGAAAGGGGAGGGCATGTTTGCAGAAGCCATGGGACAGGCAGGCAGGGTACAAGTGCACTCAGAGCAACTGTGAAGTTGCTGTCTTTCAGGGCAGCAGGGTACTGTTTGTCAGCCTATTAGGTGTGTCACCTCTGTACAGGGCAGAGACTCTGGCTGTTCTGGTACTGTTCCAGGAATTCAGACAGCTGTTTCTCTGCTCCAAAAGCAGGCATAGTGCAAAAAACAAAACCAGGCTGGTCTGCTGTGGTTAAAAATGAAGAAGTGTTGATACTGCAGGAGAAGAATGCTGAGAATAGGAGTGGTGAAAGAGGAAATGAATAAACACATACTGTATTCATGATTTAGTTTTTATAAGTTCTTGAAGGTGTCCAATGTGCTTATGCTCTGTACAAGATTAAATCCATTGCCTCAGAGAAAACAGAAGGCTAGAAATATCAAGACTGATGGGGACACACCAGTCATTCTGCACAGGGGAAGAAATGACACAAAACAAGATGGTCAGTATACAGGTGTCAGGGCCTGAGCTGTGTCCCACACTGAGGGTCTGATCACAAGAGTCAGCAGCCCTGTCCACATCACTCTTTGAAAAGTACATCAGGACTCCTAAGAATTAGGAGGCTTTTTTTTCCCCACAGCTATGTATCTAATTCTAAATCTTAATGAGCAAGCTTTGCTGGAAAACTTGCAGCAGACTTCATGGAAGAAATCTGACTCTGATGTATAGAGAATAAACATTGACAAGGACACCAGTCAATAGAGACATGGTAATTGGAGACCAAGTTAGGAAGAGGGGCTTAAAGGTGAGGATAAATAGTGCCAGACTGTTGAAGTGTGGCAGGTGAGGCCAGAAGGCAGAGAGTAGAAGTATTTTGCAAGGTCGTGTGACATGATGTCCTGCTTTTGCCTGGAACAGTGGTGCTGTATTTTTGGATTCAGTATGAGAATTAAGTTGTTATCACACTGATGTTTTAGTTTTTGCTGTGCAGTGCTTGCCCCAAGTCAAGGACTTTTCAGTTTCCTGTGCTCTGACAGTGAGAAGCTGGGAGGGAGCATGCCCAGGACAGGGGACCTGAGCTGGCCAAAGGAATTTTCCATACCATAGAGCATCATGCCCAGTATATAAACTGTGGGGGAATTGGCTAGGAGGGGCCAATTACTTCTTAGGGATGAACAGGGCATCGGTCAGCAGGTGGTGAGCAAATGTATTGTGGATTATTTGTTCCTCTTGGGTGTTATTCCTCTTTCTGTCTTGTATTATTACTATCATCATTGACATCATCATCATCATCATAATGTATTTTGTTTGAATTATGAAACTATTTCTATCTCAACCCATGAGTTAAGGGGTTTTTTTGTTTTGTTTTGGTTTGGTTTGTTTGTTTTTTTGTTTGTTTAAATTCTGGTTCCTCTCCTCACTGTGTGTATGTGGCAGGGGGAGCAAGCAACTCTGTGGTATTCAGTTGCTGTCTAGGGTTAAACCACAACACATGGTCATAATACTAGCAAAGCAAGATGTTCCCAGCAGAGACAGAGATTGAGGGGGGAAGATGAGTCTGTGAGCCCATGACCCTTGCTGTGCTTGATGGCTTGTGGGAAATTTTCAGGGATTCAAATCTAGGGGAGGATAAGAGATAAAGGAGTATAGGGAGATGGCTGGAAATCCTCATTAAATAAGATACTGCAACATCTGCAGTTGGTATTCTGAAATCTGAGAGGAAAGATTAGACTGTTGTATATTAGCCCACAAGGCTAAAGTGCAGCTCTACACTGTTGGAACTTCTAATCAGCCTTTAGTAAGGCAAGTACTTTGGTCTTGATGTACAAACAGTTTCATCTGTCAGTGTTGCAAATCTTGTGCTAAATGAATTAGTATCATTGCTGTCTCAGAAATGGGGAAATCAACACCCTCGTAAATTTGGGGGCTTGCCTGAGATTACAGTGAGTATTTAGTTACTCGATGGTCATACATTAGTTGTTCTGCTGTTGCTGTAGTCTCTAAGCCAGCAGTTGATGTTCTTTCAATGGAGCTGCATGTGCTCCTTTCTTATATTAGTTGCATTAGGTGTTCCAGCAAAGAGTCAGAAGCTGGGGAGCAGTCTTCCCAAGAGGCAAGACAGTAGTGTTTACATCGTTGCCTGTATTTTAGTGCTCTGCAAGTCAGCAGCTCCAGTTGCTGTTGAGCTCGGGGGCAAGTGGGAGCCAGCAAGAGGCTGCCCCACTCTGCTGCCTCCCGTGGGGCACCTCAGTGGGAGCATCTGCCAGCCCTCCTGCCCAGTCTGTCCCCCTGCTCTCCTAGCCTCCAACACCTGCTGCTGGCCCCTGGCCTTGATCACGCCGGCTTTTCTGTCTACACAGTGGCCCTTCAATGCAATCTTTAGTGTGCACTCTGGGGAAATTCTTACCTGCCATGGAAAAAACAGAAAACTTTGAAACTGATCATATTCCACCAATATTCATGGGGCATTTGGCCACTAATTCTGAACAGAACTGAGCTGAACTGAATTGGATGCATACATAATGTACTCAGGGTATAATTTTCTTTGCATACTACCATGCATCTCATGAGGCTTCCCCCTTCTCACTTCAGAAATACTTCTCATTAGCTGAATTCTTCTTGGTAGTCTTTCAAGACACTTGACTTTTACAAGTGATAATAAATGCAATAAATCTCCTTGCTTGCCAATAAAGAAGCATGTTGATTCACTCAGAAAAATGTTTGAAGCATTTGGAGTAAATTCAGGTGGGTGGAGTTATGACTTGATAATTTAGTTTGGGTTTGAAACCAAATGGCCGTGAGATAAGAACTGTGTAAACTAATGGTCCTGCTGACTGTTGGGAGTGTTAGGGCTGGTGAAGTCACAGGGCAGGATTGCCAGTGGGTAACAATGATACTCTGCTGCCTGATAGGTATTCTTCCCATTCTGCAATTCAGCTGCTGGTGTGTCTTGAAAATATGCAAGAATGTGAAATAGCAGTTCACTGGGTAGGGGAGGGAAAGCTATCGGCAAAATAAGTCCTAGCTAGTTATGACAGGAATTCCTAGTTCTAGAGAATCAATGAAATGCTTCTTATTCCTGCACTTTGAGAATGAGATGCTTGCCACTCTTATCTAAAACTCTGAATTACCTGAGTGTTTAAGAGATTAAAGGAGGTAACCCATCCATTGGGAAATAATGCAGAATTCCCTAAAGGTCTTGAGGCAGCTGTTCTAACTTTTCCTTCCTGGCCTAGTGACAATTCCTGTGTCCAGGGAGGACTGCACTGGGACGAATACCTGTATTTCTGACTTAAGTGACATTGCCTATACATTTCTGCAGCAGGCATTTTCTATGGTGGAAGGAAAATTTATTTTAAAGTATGCTAAATTTGCAAGCGTTGTTTACCCAGAGTGGAAAATACTTGATTTTTGTGGACCAGCTCATGAAACAGTTCCATGTACTTGTTTTGTGGATAGACAGCCATAATTTAATTTTGTGCTGCAAATCACTGAAGCTACTTGAGATCTGGCATGTGACATAGAGGAGACTGTATGTTCAGCTAGTGCCGTCTAGACTGGACAACTTCTTTATTTTTAAATCAAGTTAGTTCCCTTCAATTAATTCAACTGATGGCAAGGGTTTTTTGCTCAAGGTGAATACTGGTTATGTCAGGGTATGATAGCAGAGGAAAAATGTACCGTTTTTCCTAATTGAGTCAAACCTTCTTTTAAAGCAGATTTCCTTCAGGAAATATCCCTCCTCCTCCGTCGGCAGTTACTGCAGATTTCTGCAGCACGGTTCTTTACTGTGCACCGCACACCACAGCCGTGGCGGTAGTTTCACGGTGCCCGGCGCCAGCAGCGGAGCCGCCGTGCGGGATCCCGCGCCTGTCGGTGCCCGCACGCCCCTCAGCGCCGGGCCCGGCTCCCGCTCACACCGCGGGGCAGGTGCCTGGCTCCGGCCGGCGGACTCGTGTGCGCCGCCGGGCCGGCAGGTTCGCCCGTTTTCGGCAGCATTACCTGCCCACTGCGAGGGTGTTGAAAGATGCTTCCCCCGCTGCTCTTGCGGGAGAGGTAGAAGCTGGGCTCCGCTATACTGAGCCGTGGGCTCCTGCGGCTCGCCGGTGCCTTCGGTGTACCCCGCGGTTCAGCCGGGGTCGGCCCGGCCGGGAGCGGGGAAAGGAGACTCGCACAAGTGGGAGCGCTTCGGCTGCCGGCGCTCCGCGTATCGGGACTTCCGAGCGCCTCCCACCCGTCCTCGGACACTCGCCCGGCCCCGGCCAGCGCCGCCGGCCCGGCACGACCCGGACGCCGGGCGGGGGCCGGGCGGCCCTGCAGGAGGGCACGGCCGGGTCCCCGCCGACGGCCGGCAGGAACCACCGCCCACCCCCACCGCCGGCGGCCCTCCCTTCCGCGGCTTCTCCCATCGCGGCTGGCCCAGCCCACGTTTTCCCTCTCTCCCCTCCCTCCGTGGTCATGTGTCGCCTTTTTTGTTTGCAGTGGAAACAATTTCTCGCTCTCGGGCTCGCACCGAGGCGGACCGCTGCCCGTCGGGAGCGCGGGGCTGGCGTGGGGCAGGCGGGCCCCATGCAGGCGGCGGAGCCCCGTGCGCCGGGACCCCCGCGGCACCCCCGGGGCTCGGGCTGAGTCGGGGGCGCGCCATGCTCCGTCAGATGAAACTTTGTGCCACTGCCATGAAGGGACCGCGGTGAAACCGCCGCCCCCCGCCAGGTAAGTTGTTGTTGTTGTTGTTGTTGTTGTTGTTGGCGGGGGTTGCGCGGGGCGGTGCGGGCCGGCCGCGGGGAGCTGCGCGCTGCGGTCCCGCCCGGCTCGGCCCGGCCCCGCGCCACAACTTGGTCGGGAGTTGGTGCGCGGCCCGGCGTGCGCGCCGCCGTGACCCCGCCGAGCCCGGCCGTGCTCGCGCAGCGGGGCCGCGCCCGGCGCGAGCTCGTTCCGCCGGGCGTCCCGGCAGCGCCCGGGCGAGGACCTCGGGGCACGCGCGCGCACGTGCGGCGGGGCGCGCGGGGCCGCGCGGGCCGGTGACACCTGGCCGGCATTGGCGGGGCGCGCGGCGCGCGCCGCCCGGCCCGAGCAGCCCCGGTCGCCTGGCAACGCCATTGATTGGCTGCGGCCGCGGCCAATGGGCGCCCGCCCCCCCTCTCCCCCCTACCCCCCCGCGCGGCGGGTGCGGTGGGAGCGCGGGCGGGGGGCCCGCCCCGGTGCGCCCCCCTCCGGCCGCGGCGGGCGCGCGTGCGGGGCGCGTCCGCCGGAGCTCCCGCGGGGTAAACGCGTTCGTCCGGCCGCGGGCTCGCCCGACACCGGCGCTCCTTTGTCTGCCGGTGGGGCGCAGCTGCGGCCGCCACGGGCCTCGTTGGCAGGCCCCCCTCTATCCTCCGGTGTGGCCCCAGCCGGGCACCCCGGGCACCCCGCCCGCTCGTCCGCGGCGGCCCCGTTGGGAGCCGCTCTTCCGCCGGACTTCCCTGCCCGAGGGGGCTCTGCGGGGCCGCGGCCGCCCGGTCACCCCCGCTGCCTGGAGCGGAGAGAGAGAGACGGGGGGGGGGGGGGGGGAAAAAAGGAAGCGATACGGCCCTTCGGGAGGATACTGGCAAATAAGGAAATTAAACAGAAAGAGAGCAGCATGTTGTCATAGTAACAGTGCAATTAAATTACTTTACTGTCAGCCATCATATAATTTTCCTGTTTAGAAGCTCGTGGGACGGAACTTCCATTTGGAGTCAAAGTTGAGTGTGTGGCTTAGGTAGGCAATGCCAATGCCCCTGGACGCTGGCCATTCCCTTGTTTACCTTATGGTTGCGCTGGATGCAGTTTTGAAAACTAGGAAGTGGGGCCAACGCAAGTTTGGCCTCCTGGTGTTTATATCTGCCTCGGTATTTTTTCTCCTTTTCCAGATACTTACTCATGTAAAATTGCACATTTTCACTGTGCAGAAAAGTTCTGTGTGTTTTGGTTTTAGTAAATGTCTGCTTTGCTGTAACTTCTTTCTAGAAAGACACAAAGATCTTAAAAGTTTCCATTTTTGCCCATTTATGACCGCTAAATTAAAGCCCATTATTTCTCTTTCCCATAATGGCTGTGTTGCTCTGTTTTTCCCTGCACGTAGATATATTGTTCATTCTGTTGTTACCTGTAGGTTTTTTTTGCCTTTCATTTATGGTATTGACTGTGTGACTGCATGACTTCGGGTAACTGCTGGGGTTATGTTTTAGGTACGGGGAATCATTTTGTTCCTTTTTAGTGTTCGTGCAGAAAGTTTCATCCATTTAAATTCTGTTATTAATTCCATCCAGTTTTTGTTTTACTTCTGTTCATATCTCCAGACCTAATTTCTGGCAGTTTGGCTGTATGTAGAAGCTAAGGAAGCCTGTCTCCTGCTTCTGAAGTAGAATTGTTGGGCTCGTCTGCTTCTCTCAAATCGGGCAGGGGCCCAACTTTGCTTCTGAAGTGCTCAGGTCTTCCCAAATTTTAGTGCTCACAGAGGGTTTCCTCAGGGCCTGCTGGTGCAGTACCCTCATCAGCTCATCCCATCTCTCACAGCCATCGTTGAGCATCACACTGGTCTTTCTGACTCTTGTTTTCTGCTATGTTTGAAATAAGTTCAGCTTATGTTAAAATCTTCTCTGTTTACATACATTTTTAAAGTGCTCTATTGCTCTGGCACTTGCTTCCCCATTTCTTGGCCCTGGGCCCAAAACTACCGGTGTTGCTTTCCCTCCTACTTTATCCTGACCTTGCTAGTTTTGAAGTTCTGCTCTCATTTCTGAGTTTTGTTCAACCAAGACAGTATGGATGTTTGTGTGCCTAGGCCTTTAGCCAGAGTGATTTTAATCATGGTGGTGTTGTATTGTCCTCAAATGTGAAACAGCTGAAATTAATCTGAAGCAACTGGCCATAAGTCACTCTTTTTTTTTTTTTTTTTTTTTTTTTTTAGTTCACCTCCTTATTAAAGTGATACAATTGGAGTATTCAATGGTTTGAAAACACCACTTCCTTTTTAAAGAGACATGGGTTGGAATTTCCTGTGTGGGGCTTCATGTGCATGCAGAACTGAGGTGTATCTGGATTATCATCTTATTCTATCAACTGAAATTTTTTCCCTTGTTCTAACTTTAGATAATTTTACTCAACAGTTGTGGATGAGTGTTAAGTGAAACTGTCATGTTTAATACAGATGGCAAAAGGCCAAGTGACCAGTTAGGGAGAAGCTGTCAAATGTTACACAGGACCTTTTTATGAGTTAACTTTTCTTTCTCCTTTTGTTTGGATTCACTCTCCCAGGAGCTGCTGCCTAAATGGGTCCAGTCATGCCTCCCAGTAAGAAGCCAGAGGGCTCAGGAATTAGCGTTCCCAGTGGATTGAGCCAGCGTTATCAAGATAGCAATTTATCAAAGGCACTTCATGATGATGAGGACCTAGATTTCTCTTTGCCTGCCATCAGATTAGATAAAGGGGCCATGGAAGATGAAGAACTAACTAATTTGAACTGGTTACATGAGAGCAAGAACTTGCTGAAAAGCTTTGGGGACTCAGTGTTAAGGAGCGTTAGCCCTGTTCAGGACATGGGTGATGACACGCCGCCGTCTCCTGCCCACTCTGACATGCCCTACGATGCCAAGCAGAACCCCAACTGCAAACCTCCTTATTCCTTTAGCTGCCTCATATTTATGGCCATTGAGGATTCGCCAACCAAAAGACTGCCCGTAAAGGATATATACAACTGGATCTTGGAACACTTTCCGTATTTTGCAAATGCACCCACTGGATGGAAAAATTCTGTGAGACATAATCTATCGTTGAATAAGTGTTTTAAGAAAGTGGACAAAGACCGAAGTCAGGTGAGTTTGGAACTATGGGAACCTATCTGGCTCTGAAAATATTCACCTGCTAATCCCAGAATATGTCCTTAACTGTGAAACACAGAATGTGCAACTCTGTGCCTGGTAATGTAGTTGATTAAGTTCAGAGAGCCAGCATTTCTTTAGTATTGCTTGTTCTGATTTTGTTAAATTCGTTGTCTAGACATCTGTAAGAAAGTGTTGGGGTGTGTGTGTGTACGTGTTTTTCCCCCCCAGCTGGTGTCTTCATGCATAGTGGTTAAATACTGTTTTTAGTTATCATGCTGTGGTAATGGTTTCCAGCTATGCTAGATGAATGTAATCATGTTATAAATAGGCTGCTTGCTGTTCTTGGCTTATACAAATGTATAGTGAAAAGGTGTGCCTTATGTAAGAGTCCATCGCTATTGCCCTGGTCTGTATTGTAATCCAAAAAACTTGACTTTCTTTTACACAGGGAGGGTAATGGTGATGAAGCTTTGTTCCATTTCAGGCAAATTTTCGAGAAACACTTCAAAGAGAGAAGACAGGTCTGGCATCAGAGGTGAAGGTTACCATTCACCAAAACTTCTGGTGTGGGCTCATGTAACTTATGCAGCTGGTGCAGAGCAGAAGCCCTGGGAGCACATCTTTGCTTTCGGATCTCGGTTGTTGTCTCCTGGTTTCATTGCTGATTCCCCAGTGTCTGCAGGAAGAGGCTATGTGCAAGGGAATAGGAAAGTGAGCAGAGTGGTGGGAGCAGTCCCTTGCATAGCCTTGTACTCTGTCAGTCTGCCTGGGAGCAGGAATCAATTTCCAAAGGGGACCTTCTCAAGAAGTAGTGGCATGGATGAATCTTTGGCAAAGTACGTGTATACTGATAAAAATACCAGCTTGCAGATTATTTTCAGAGGCCTTCTCACAGGTTAGGGAAGTAAATACCAGGTACAATCATATCACTCATGGTCTGCCTCTAAAATTGGCTGAAGATCAGAAAGTGAACACTTTCCCCTGGCAAAAACAATAGATGCACTCAGCTTTTGTATTTCAGTGAGTGAAATGCTGTTATTGTCTTGTAACTTGTTACCCTGAAACTAGACTTCTCTTGGTGGTGCTGTTCTCCGTATTTTGTGTGCAATTTAACTTAAAAAGCTCTGGAATAGAAGCTCAAGTAACTCTAGAGGAAGAGTCATACACTATCCTAAATTAGCAATTTTCTTTTTAGATGAGTTAACTTTCTTTTCTATGGAGCTATCATTCTTAAAGTATTGACACATCTGTCTTTCTTTTCTTTCTTTTTAAAAAGTATTATTACCTAGAATTCACTGTCCCCATATTGCTGATCACACACTGTATGTTTGCATTTTTATCAATTAATTGCTATGAAAGCTTGTGTGTGAGATGAAAAAAATCCTGCTTCTGAACTGGGTCTTGTTTTGTGTAAGCCAGAGTCTTAAATTCTGGTTTGGAAGTTCGACTATAAGAACAGTGTAACAGACTTTAATGATGCTGTCCCAGACTGTGAGAAATCTTCACACAATGCGTTTAAAAAAATCACCAAAATACCGTAACTGGCAAGGCATGTGTTTAACTCTGCCATTTATGTTTTGTTCTGTCCCTCTTCCTCTGTTTACAAGTTGACTATTTAGATTTCAACTTCCTTTCTATGAGGAAGGAATGTCTTCATGTCTATCTGTCAAATATCCAGTCATCCACTGAGCTCATTTGAATAGTATCACACTGCACTGCTTCTCCGTGGGGAGGTGGCGCAGCACCATGCATGACTGGTCACCCACGTCTCAAATTCATGATTATGACCATGGTTGCATAGCTAGACAACAAGGTGTGGTGGGAGGCCTTGCCTGTATGAATCACATGGTGAAGTTATATTAATTCCAGGAAAATCCCAGATTTTGAGAAAGAATTTCTTCCACTTCCTGAAGATGCTAATAACTTCAGGTTTAAGGTGAATGTGATGGGAATCGCAAATGTAAAATGCACCACAGCAGGTCATTCAAGTCCCCTGCTGGGTTTTAAGCATGTCCTGGCCAAGGGATGTGGCAGACAGAGTCCTGAGTGCAGAATTGGCCCTGGGTCAGAGTTGCTGAATCAGGTGCTTGACAGCTAATTGTGGACTTGGAAAGCAGTAAATGTCAACTGATGAAAATAAGTCCACTTTGAAAATACCTTCGTGTGTGTGCACACTTGGGCTTGATTTCGGTACCTTGCAGCAAATATCTCTGCTGTTCAGAAGGAAGGTGTCTATCTAAAGGGTTCTCTGGTTTTGGTGTGGGGCTTGGGGCAGGGGAAAGGGGGGGCTTTCATCTGTAAGGAATCATTTTATGCTACTTATCCTTTGCAGACAGTTTTTGCAAATTGTATGGTTGAGGTCTGCTTATTTTACTGGTTTTGCATGGGATAAAAAAAAAGCAGCATTTAGCAAATGGAATGTTATGAAATGCTAACAAGATGGGCTCTGAAACATGTACAGTATGGAGGGAAAGAGTTAATCAGTGCTGGGAATTGCAGGCATTTTCGGATTGATGTGCCTTGACACATTGTGAAAGCCTAGAAGCTTTTCCTCTCATAGTTGTGCTTTCCAGTGTTTGTTTTTGTAGCCCTTTAGTAATCATTTTTCTAAAAAAAGTTCTGCTGAACACTTAATTCATTTTTGAACTCCCTCTGCATAGTATTTTTCTCTGTCTTGAATTCCACTAGTTTATATTCGTAGGGCTAAATATGTGTCTAATAATCTGCAGACTTTTCTGCCTTTTTGTGAATCCATTACAATTTCCTGATGTGAGATCATTGTAATGGAGAGGGGAGAAAAAATTAAAAGGGCAGGCTTCATCACTTTGTTTTTAGACTTGCCCTGTTCTGGTGCTTTTAGGTCTGGTGTGGAATGCCAGGAAAAGAGGATTTGTTTTTACGTTGCTGCTATTCCACATCAGCTGCAGTGCCATCAGGCTTACCTGGCAAATCAAAAGCATGGCTGTTCATGTAACTGCAATGGAGCTGATGTGGATGGAGGCAGAGAGCTGGGCTGAAGAAGGGAAAATGCTGAGCCTTTGATTGTACAAACCTCTTTGCATTGAGCTCAGCAGTTTAATAATAGTTGGCCAGAGTATGAAGTTAGCACATGATGGGGAGTAGATGTGGAGTTCCCTGGCTTTGTTTATACTGCCAGACCTGTGAATTCACTTGTTCAGATTAATTCTATTGTGAACATACAGATCTAAATGTCCTGTAGTCTGTGTCCCACTTAGTACAGCCCGTTAGTCCATGACTTCCCTACCATCTGGTGGTTGGCTATAGAGAGGAATTTTTCTTGTATATGTGTCTCCATAGCAACGAGTTTGCAGTTGATATGGAAAGTAAGCAGTTGCCCTAGCAACGGAGTTACTGATGTGGCAGCTTCTCTGCTTGCAGGGAAAGGGCTAAGCTAGTTCAGACCCATTATGTAGGTTTGCTGTGATTATAGTTATGCCCACTAGTGCTGCTCGAGCTAAGGGGCGGCTGAAAAATTTTGTTACAAGCCCTATTTCTGCCTCCCTTGAAAATCTGATTTATTCGTATAGGGATTCCTGCTTTGAACAAAGGCTGGTGGGATTGTCTTTCCAGGGTGTGTGATGTGTGTGCCTTTTATGAATTCAAACTTCCTCAGTCATTGTTATCAGATGGGGGGAAATGATGTTTGACCTCGTTGGCTTCGCTGCAGTATTTTTGTCTCAGTGAACAGCCCACGGTTATAAAGGTTGGAGCTTTTGTCCCTGTGCTCTTCTCTGCTATTCTTCTGTTTTTTTCCCTGATCTCTGCTTCTTTGGGCATCCATTCTATCAAGAGGGCTCCTCTTTGTGTCTGCTTTGCATTGTCTGAGATAGGGAAACACGCACACGCTTCTCTCTGTGTGCATGCTGAAGAAATTCAAGTATCTGAAATGTTAATTTGGCGCTTGTGCTGAGGGATGTCTTAATAAAAAATGTAATGAGGGTAAAGGATATGTTTATGGGGATGGGAGAAGAAAATTCTCCTCGCTTGATGTGGAAATTATTCTTGGAAGTACGTGGTCCATAACTGGGTCATGGAGATCCAGCCAGGCTCCTCCTCCGTCTGGAGCAGGCTCTGAGATCTGAGGACTCCTGAGTGATCCTTGAGCTTTTCAAGAGCTGATATCCAACTTGTCCTCATCTAATGCACTGTCTCTCATAAGCCCATGTGAGACTTTTCAGGAGTGCCTCCTGCAAATGTCTTTCCTCTGAAGTGGTAATATCTGGGCTTTTGGAAGTAAAAATCCTGTGGAAAGATCAGTAGCTGGAGTGAGAGGAAAAGGACCCTGCTTGTTATTTGTTAGAATCTCCTGATCCAATCTGCATATGCACAAAGGTGAGGGAGACAGGACCCTGTCCTTCCTCTTTTCATGTCACTGAGGTTTCCTGTGAAAGTTCAGTTTCACACGGAGGGTAGAAATAATCTCTGTTTTTAATGTTTTCACCTAGACTGATCCAGATAAATGAAGTGTCAGAATTTCACTTCCTTTATAACATCTGGGAAGCTAAAGTGAAAAAAATACCAAAAATCAAACTCAACAAAACAACCCCTCAGATTCACATTAAAGGCTTCATGTGCTATGGAAATGCATTTTTTATACTTGTCTGTCATCATGAAAAAGCTCTCTCAGAATTTTTTTCCTCAAATTGGTGTGCAGAGAAACAATGGTCATCTCTTTCTAGAGAAATCATAAAAGTCTCTAGAACTGTACTGTAAATGGAGCTGCAAAATATTATACAATTTATGGAGAACTTTTCTTGAACTCTTTCAGTTTTATTTTTGAATTGCAAACCTGAGAATTATACAGAATATTTAAATAACAGATTTCCTTAAGCTGTGTATAGCAATAACACTCTTCATTTCACTGGCTTCCAGTGGCTTGACTTTACATCAGAGCTAACTCTTTGCACTGGAATCTGCCTGAATTAACTGTTTTAGAGCTGTACAAAGCACAAGCAGTTCTTGTCAAGTAATGACGGGAGAGGTGGCAATGTCGAGGGAATCCTCTGAACCTTATATCTAAGGTATTTGTGTTATCTTGCTCTCAGCTAATACAGCCTGCAGGCGGGTGCCCTGCTGCATAACTGAGGTGTTGGTTGCACAGTGAGAGGCCATTGACCTACCAGAGGAGATTGGCCACTTAGGTTATATAAACTGGAAGAACAGGATCTGTCTGTGCTCCTCACCCACAGCAAAGATGATGCAAAGCATGTTCAGCCACACTGAAAGAGTGTAGGAAATCAGGAGCGAGCTGCTCTTTACCTGTTGGGCTTCGGCTGTGGTGAGGTTGATGAGTCCATTTCTCAGCTGTGTTTGCGTTCCCTTGCTTCTGACTGTTTGCTCCATCACCTTCCTGGCACATTAACTTTCCTGTTTCTGTGACAAACAACTGTTCTGGCTGCATTTATCTTTCACTCTTCTTGTAATTCTTGCGTTGCTTTTCAGCTTAAGTTCCCAATTCAGGTTACAGCTCTGTCCAGGTAACAGTTGTGCCGACATTACAAGGGGAATAGAGATGATGGGGAGTCTGGGCATAGCCAGGTGGGGTTGCTGAGACAAGCTATTCCTTACAGAAGAAGGGCTGGCAACTGCATAATGCATGACTGCTTGGTGGGGTTATAGATGTAGTCCCTGCCCCATGATAAAGGTTAAGGTAAAACACGAACAGAAGTTTAAATGCAGTGGGATGCTTTCTTCTGCTGGATATGTTTGTTTTGGTTTCCCTTTAGGAGCAGGACTGTGCTGTTTGCTGTTCAAGTGGCCTGTGTTAGTGACTCTTCTTGGTGTTTTACAGCATATTTGAAGCGATCAGAGTCTGGGCTGCCATTCTCATGTGTGCACCCTGCTGAACCTGGCTGCCTGTTCCCTTTCCTGGGAGGTGGAATTGGTCTGGGGCTGTACTGCAAGCCCCTCTTCAGCTCAGACTGGCACATGTGCCACGATGTAATGATGGGGCTGAAAACTCTTACTGTGATTTTCATTTGGGTTATTTTTATTGGGCTAATATAGCTGGATTCATTTTCAGCTCCCTGTTTAGTTCATGGTTACTGTGGTCAGAGGAGTACCAGTGTCAGCACAGGCCATGGGCTCAGCTCTGTTTATACTGGCATGAAGCTGTGCCTGCAGCTTCCAGCCAGCTCAGAGCTGACCTGGTGACAGCAGGAGAAGATGGGGAAGGGAAAGGGGTGAAGGATACTCTCACCTTTGAGAGCACAGGCTGTGCTTAAACTAACGCTGGGTCTGCTTGTATGTTCAGTCAGATACATGCTTGATGCTGGATTGGGTCCGTATGATGTGGGTGGAATGGTCCAACAGAAACTGCACCAGGATATGTACACGTGTGTTTTGTCAAGATTTGTTTCTGTTGACCAAGGTTCTTAATTTTGGCGATAGAAATGGCTCTGTGTGGACCTGTGCTGTGCATCCTATGCAAAGCTGTTATGGAAGAGGAAAGGATGTCTATAAAATCAATTGTCAGGCTTTTCCCATGCTGCTGTCATTACCTCCTCATCACCTCCTGTGTTTTTTTTCCAATTGTCAGAGAGATAATGAAGTGCCTTTGTCACTGCCAGCAAAGGAAGCACAGATCTTGGAGCTTCACTCAGGTTTGAGCACAGGAGGCCTCAGACCCTGAAGGATGTGAGCACACAGGAGCACTTCTGCATGTCTATTAGTTCATGTGGCAAAACATGCCTCTGAGCACCAGGCCCACAGTGGTGGCTGTGTTAACTCCAGCTGTAGCTGAACATCAGAGATAAACTGGGCTTGCTGGTATGGCTGAATGTATGCACTTATGTCTTGCATTTCAGTTCTTCAGCAAAACATCAAAGAATCCATTTTAGTTAATAAATGTATGTCCCTTAGACTTCCCCCTTCCTTTCCTAAAAGGGAAGTGTTTTATGTTGTCTGAAAGAGCCCAGCAGATTGTGCTGCGTGGCTTCTTTTCCTGGGTGAAGACCTTGAGAAAAAATATTTAAAAGTGTTGGTCATAACTGAGCAGTTGAAAATAACTGAGGAGTTGAGACTACTCTTCAGACAGTCTGAAGCAGCCTTTGAGTTGCTGGAGAAGCTACCTTTCTTTGCTCTGGATTCAGGCAGTTACTGTGTCCTCACTGAACCTTAGTCCAGTCCTGCAGCATGACTGTATTTCTGGTAGTCATTCACACGACTGGCCTGGCAGGATCTGGGCAGCAGTCTGCAAGTTGCTCATACCTGTTCCTTCTGTGTTATTTTCAGCTTATTGCTGTATCTTCATCATAAATCTAGTTAATACAAATGAATGGTATAGAGTAACATAAGCCAAAATGCCTATGAAGAAGGGACTGTGTGTGACTGTTTTTAATTTATCTGGTTGTCATTTGTATGTTGAGCAGTGGTGGGTTAGCATATAAAAGTAGTTGACTCCTGTCATTGCAAGACTGGGCAGACTTGCTAGATGAGGTCATGGTGCAAGCACTGCATGTAGCTATAGCAAAGCCGTATGCCATGAAGCTCAAAAAGCCCAAGTGTAAGGTGCTCCATCTGGGTCGGGGCAATCCCAGTTATGAGCACAGACTGGGAGATGAAGTCATTGAGAGCAGCCCTGCGGAGAAGGACTTGGAGGTTCTCATGGCTGAAAAGCTGGACATGAACCAGCAATGAGCACTTGCAGCCCAGAAAGCCAACTCTCTGCTGGGCTGCATCCAAAGCAGCGTGGGCAGCACAGCAAGGGAAGGGATTCTGCTGTTTTTATGGGACATCAGCTACAGTGCTGCATCTGGCTCTGGGGTCCCCAACATAGGAACGACATGGATCTGTTGAAGGGTGTCCAGAGGAGGGCTGAAGATGATCAGAGGGCAGAACCATGTCTCATGAGGACAGGCTGAGAGAGCTGGGGTTGTTCAGCCTGGAGAAGAGGCTACAGAAAGACCTCATTGCATCCTTCCACTACTTAAAGGGGACTTAGAAAAAAGAGGGAGAGTGACTTTTTATACAGGCAGAGGATGACAGGACAAGGGGGAACAGTTTTAAATGAAGAGGAGAGATTCAGATGAGATGTTTGGAAGAAATTCTCTACTGTGGGGGTGGTAAGGCACTGGTACAGGTTGCCCTGAGAAGCTGTGGGTATCATATCCCTGGAAGGATGGATCCCAAGGCCAGGCTGGATGCGGCTTGAGGCAACCTGGTCTGGTGGATGGCATCCCTGCACATGGTGGCTGAGATAGAACTGGATGATCTTTGAGGTCTCTTCCAAACATAGCCCTTCTATGATTTTATTCAGTTACTCTTGTGAACACAGATTTGTTTAAGAAAAAGCCCCATGTGGCTGCCTCTGGTTAAGTTTTGCTTAGAAAGCATCTAGGGAAAGACGTGGCGCATGCTTATATGTATTTTTAACCTAATAAAGCTTTTTGTCACAAAGTAATTGGCTTTTATCTTTTGATGTAGTCTGGTATTTTTAATCAGTACAAGTCTGGTAAAGGTCTTCTAGGTGAAGGAAGATACTGAGGAAAGTTCATTTTTATGAGATATATAAGAATCCTGCTGGTTCTATGATACTTTTAGTTTGTCAGTTTTTAAGTAGTTTAGAAACAATGAGATTTTGCTTTCTTCATTAGCAACAACTGTCTTGTTGTGATTCAGTAGTTAAATGTTGGTCTCAAGGAAGAGGCTATTTAACTTCTTAGCATGTGTCATTCAATCTAATTCCCGGTTAAAATCCCTTCCCCAGCCATTCCTCACCTGCTCCAGTGTCTCAGAGCTGGCTTAAAGCAGGGTACCCTCTCAGCTACAGAGATGAGAAATTATTTTAGGTGGGCTGGGGAAGAGAAGAATTGCCAAAATTGATTGTCTGGCAGTGCTTCATTAACAAGCAGCAGAGAAACATGGGTAGTTGGTTCAGGTGCAGTTATGAGTCCCTGTCCTTGACACTTGAGCTCTGACGTCCTTAAAGGTAAAGTGGATCCCGAATATGTCCTTGGATGATTTTTTCAGTCTTGTAGCTTATTTTTTTTGGACTTAATTCCTGTGTGTCTTTTCGCTGACTTGGAAGAATTCAGGCCCAGAAGCAATACCATATGTTTTCTTTAATGGGGTGGGCAATGGCAGATATTCTGGTGGACCAGGCATGTTGCTGTTGGAGAGTGGCCCGATGGATGGCTTCAGCAGTCTGGCTGCCCTGGGACTAACTGGCCTCTTAGATGAGGGCAAGAAACACCTCCTCAGGTGCACTGCTTTTAGCAAGAGCTTCCTGAGATGTTTTTGCTTAGCACAAAATCAGCATCCAGGACTGAAGCTCACAGCTTTTCTTACCTTTAATTACACAAGACAGCATAGAATACTTCGGCTCTGCCATGCTATCGTATCCATGGTTCCTCTTAGCCTGCAGCCTTTGGATGTCAGTGATCAGGTGGCTGGAGCTGCTGAGTTCTTCAGTTGTTGGCATGGTGCACTCATTTATGCTCGTTGTCACTGCTGTGTCTGGCCATTTATTGCAATGGCAGTAAAACGGTTATCCTTTCTGGAGAGTAAGTATACTTATAAGAGTCTTGATGCTGACAAAGTTTATCTACATGCTGGTAACAAAACTGGCTTTTAAAGGGTCCTAAATTTCTTGTAGCCGTAATGGTGTCAAACTCATCAGTGATAGAGGTCACATAAGATAAGCAACAGGGGAGGGAAAGAAAGGGAATGACCTTCCTAATTTGACATACAACTTTTTTTCCTCCTGAATTTTTTGTGGGTCATAGTTGACCCTTCCTAGCCTGAAACATTACTGGCTTTTTTTTTCTGTTTTCCCACCAATTTGGACTTTTGATTTCAGAAAAGCTGCTTTTGATTTACTCTTGAGTATCAACAACAGAATTGGGACTGAGAGCTGTGGCAAGTAACTGTTGTGGCCATAAATGATGCCTCTGCATCCTGCTTAGTTATCCATAATAACAATTTCGGAGACGGTATGTTTTAATTAATATTGTTAAATTAATTTATATGTGTTTAATTTTTTACATTTCATTTGGGCTCTTATGGAAAAATTGTCCTGGGAACTAATGTAGGAATCTGTGGGAGGACTCATTCTATGGATCTTAAATGTGGGTGGGTTTTTCCTTGTTGCAGTAGAAAAGATACCAAATTGCTGCCCTTAGCCAGTGACTTGAGATACCAAAACACTATCTACGGCATGCTGAATTGCTATATTTCATTGCAGCAGTGAAGAGTAGCAATTTACCACTAGCTGAGAGCTCTCAGGATTTTGAAGCACCAGTGTAACTTGCTGAAAGACAACTGTTGGTAAGCAGAGGAATAAACAGGCTTCTGTACAGGGAAATCTCAATGGTGTGGAGAACTGTGGCAGTACGTGGAGCAGAAACTTACTGTTGGAATTTTGCATAAGAGAATCTAGTTGAATGGTGAATTCACACTCATTCAAGCTTTGAGCAGGAAATTAGTCTGTGCTGCAGAGCTGTGTTTATGAGATCCCACAGCTGCCTACTTGTGGGAAGGTACTTACTGAGATGAAGCAATGATTATGAATGTATTTCTAAGTTTATGGTTGAAAAAAAGTGTCTACAGTGCAACTTGCAGGGGCTGTGGGGGTAATGCAAGACTAGGATTAGTTGCTGGCATGCCTTATCTCAAGCTTTCATTTACATATTTTTATCTCTTTTCCTCACCCTTTAGTGGGGAGAGTGGGAATGCATGTCTCATAGGTTCTACATGCTTCATTAAAATAGGGAAATCATTATGAAATATTTTAGTTTTACATTAGCGGGAGGGATGTTAAACATTGCAGTTAAGGTTTAGTGGTTCAGAATGTAATAAATGTAGAACTTTTGCAATTAGATCTCTTTAAATAGTTGAGAAGTACATAGACCTTGCAAGGTCTATCCTAAAGATCTTAATTTTTAGGACTAAAGTCCTTGTCATGAAGGAAAAGTTGTATTTGAAGGATTTACCTCAGTGCCACTGCTTTGCAGTGCCTGGGCATGTGCAGCCTTCTCAAACCCCAGAAAAATACAGAATCACTGCACATCCAGAGATCATCACTGCTCCTGGGAGCACTTTTTGAGGGCTTTTGGAGAGAATATTTGACAGATTTAAGAACTACCTGCTGCTGGTGTATATGGAGCTACAATTATACTTAGGCTTTGGGAAAATACCATGGGTCAAAAGGTATTAATTTCTGCAGGAATTCCCTTCAGACATAACATTTATAAATGCATCTAACTGGAAATAATGATATGATTCTCATATAAATCCAGCCTTCCTTAAGTACTTGAGGACTAAGGGGCTGCACATTAATAGAATCATAGAATCATGGAACATCCTGAGTTAGAAGGGATCATTGAGTCCAGCTCCTGGCCCTGCGCAGGGCACCCCAGGCATCACACTGTGTGCCTGAGGGTATTGTCCAGACACTTCTTGAACTCTTCAGGCTGATGCTGTGATCACTTCCCTGGGGAACATGTTCCAGTGCCCAACTACCCTTTGGGTGAAAAATCTTTTTCTGATAAAATGGTGTAAGTAGTTTGCTGGCTTTCCTGCATAGCTGAAGTAAGAAGGAATGCATGGTGTGCATGGTAAGTGCAGGTTTTCAGTCTTCAGTTAGGAAAGATGGGAACTTGGAGAGTCAGGATGTGGCTGAGATGGCTGAGAATTAGACAAATGCTGTAATTGGTGCTATTGCATGGTTTGCTTTGTTGCAGTAGGGTGAACTTGTCCAAAATGTTTTTTCCTGTTTTGGCATTTATTTTTATGTAATTGCTCATTACACTGATTTATTTGTGTTTTTTTCTCTCTCACCCCTCTTCTATACAGATGAAGGTTTTCCCCTTCAGTGCTCAGGGTTAAATATACAGACCTTGCTTTTGTAAAAGAGTGTAGGTTTGGTTTACAATTTTATATTGATATGTAATACTTTCTAGACTTCTGGCTGCATGGCAGAGAAAGAGTAAAGGGGCTATCATAGAGACAAATTGCACAGAAGATGCAGTCTGGTGCTAGCTGCCAGCTCTTGAGGCAAATGCAATTTTATTGTTTATGATGTACCCCCCCTTTTCTGCTTAATTTTTTAAAAATCTATCTGTATATATGTGTGTATATACAAATGCTTTTTATATATAAAAAGCATCACAGAGTCACACTCTTTTTAGATCATCCAAACACTTTCAAGGTAAAATGGGAGCAAAAACTGGGTTTTCAGATAGAGCTTTCTGTCTGCTTGTGTCTCTGTGTCAGGAAAACAAGATGCTGTCATAGTGGTACATCTTAAATCACAGAAACACAGAATATTCTGTGTTGGAAGGGACACACAAGTACCTTCAAGCCCAGCTCTCAAGTGAATGGCCCAGACAGGGATCAAACCTGCAACCCTGTCATTATTGGTAGTACCATGTTCTAATAAACTCTATGAAATTTCCTTGGGAAGGATGTGTTGCAATAACTGGTTACTGGTTAGTCTAAACAGATGACTCTAAATTGGGAGTCTTAAATAACCTGAACCATCTCTCTTGCTTTTTCCAAAACAAATCAGCATTTAAAATTTAGTAAACCACCTCCACTTTGTCAAATTTTTTCTTGTTTCAGGTTTTGCTAAAACACCTGTAATATTTCACTGCCTCTTGGGCAGTGCTGCATTTGTTCAGAGGAATAAAGTTCCTTGTTCTTGGCTTAGCAAGCTTGCTTTGATGTGTCATTTGCTGTTAGGTTTTAGAGCTGACTAATTTTGAATTTGGGAAGCAGAAATGTAATTATGACCCTTTCCATTAAGAGACAAGGTTTTCAGTCATTCTTGTTTGAAATGAAAATAAAGAAGTTTTCATTTAGAAAGCTTTGGTTTTGATTTTTAACAATGAAATTGTAGGAAAGGTTTTGCTTTTTCATCCTTTTCTTCTGTGACTTAGAAAATGTCTTCCTCCCGCTAGCTAAAATACTTGTATTATTTCAGTTTCAAAGTAAATATGCTTATGATCTAACCACTTTAGCTAATTACCTTCTGCTCTTTCACCAGTGCTCAAGTTGCATTCACCCTCCAGTAGTATGCATTTGGCTGGCTTGGGCTGATGGGACAACAGTCTGTGTCTTAATTATGGTAGAGTTATCCACTTGTGTGCCACATCATCTTGTATTTATTCCCCTTGCTATTTATAAAACAGGGTTTGCAAACTTGTTGGATTGGCACTTTCAGTCTTTAATTTGGACATGCATTTAAAAGGGGAAGAATTTGCTTCATCGGTGAAGTTGCCTTTTGACTATCTGTTGATTCCTCTTGTTTGGAATCAGGTGAAAAATTAATACAGTTCTAGAGTGGTTTAAACAGATTTTCAGTCCATACCGTGTGTAGCTTTGGACTTCTTGTACTGTGTACCAAGACATGCTTTTGTTTGGAAAGGAAGGGAATTTTGCAATTGCTCAAATAAAATTTCTGTTTGTGTTGCATGGCTTTTAATTTAGACCAAGTAATGTTGGCATCTAAGGGTGTGTTTATGGAATAATGTGAATGAATATGATAAGAGTGGTGTGGGAGGCTATTTATGTAGAGATTTGTATCTTAAAAGTTATGAAATTGGCTTTAAAATCATGTTGTCATTTAAAACAATGAAGGGAGGAGCTATGTGCCTTATTTTAGTGCCTTTAAGAACTTTTACAGCTCTTTTATGGAAGAAAAGACAGCTGAAAAGTTTTTTTTTTTTTTTGTTTGTGTCCCACCCCCCTTGATTTTTGCACTATCTCATGACTTTCTAATAGAAATATCTCAAATACCAAACATGCTAAAAATGCTGTAAATCAGGAACATTCAAGCCAGATTCTGGAGGTTGCAATAAAGGAAGTCAAGTTTCTTTCAAACTCTTCTGTTAGTGGCGTGTTTAATATTGCTTGAGAAGGTCTCTGCAAGACTAACACAGTAATTACTGAAGTTCTTCATACAGTGCAGATGTCAGCATTTGTGGTCATTGGGCACAACTATGAAGAGAGAAGGACCCTTTGGAGCAGCGAGCCCTTTTTATGGGCTGGAGCTTTGGAGCTGGAGTCACTGGCTTCCTCTTGTGTGGGGGCAAGCAGTGGTGAGTTTTCACACCACCAGCATCCTCAAGGGCTGGTTACTGGTTTTCAATAGGGTTGATACATTATGCAGCTCTGAAAGGCAGGATGATTGCTGTTTTAAGTTTTTGAGTACTGGTATCATGAACAGAGTCAATATAAGGCGTCTGTTCCTTTTTGTTCAACCTCTGGATAGGGCCTTCAGCGGTTTGGACTTCATGTTCTGACTATGCATTTTTCTCTGTAGGGGTGTTTGTATGTTGTTTTAGGTTGCTTTCCACCTTCAGCTATTCAATTCCAATTGCTGTTTTTGTGGTTTCCCCCCCTGACACAACCACACCTTAGTTCTCTTTTTATTCCTGCCTGAATGATCTCTAAATGTAACTGATCATAAGCCTCTGTCTGGGGAATGCAGGGACGAGTGCTTTTAGTTACTGTTGCACTGTACTGAAAGTGTAGTTACATTTTGAAAAAGAAGAAAAGTTGCAGCCTTTTTTCGAAGCAGGATTTTCGTTTGTAAACTGTACGCTATTTCCAGCATGTCAGATACGAAGGCTTCCTGTATGAAACTGATCAAGAAAAAGATCATGGGAGACCTGGAGCAGTGATTCAGGTCACAGCAGGCCTGGTTGCATGACACCTGTGTCATCAAAATAGTCTTGCTTTGGCATCCCTAAGTGAGATTTTCTTTCCCTTTAGATGGTAGATCTGCTCAAAGGCATATTTAATCATGAATAATTTGGAGGAAAATAACTTCTTAACCATCTGAGAATATCATACGTTTTCCTTGTCACTTCTGAACTCTTCACATCATCATCTGATGTTGGGCAAGTTGTCAATTTTCATCACTGGAGTCTGCTCAGAAATTGTTCCTCTCTGTTTCCTTCCAGTCCAGGCATGTTAAGTCAGAAAAATTTGTACACTGATGTTCAATCACTGATCACTTTTCACTCTAGTGCAATATTGATTAGCAGCCTTTTTATATGCTCAGAACAATAAGAATGAATAACAGCTTCCTAGTAAACACTGAGGAGTGGAAGGGTGAAGATGGTGACTTAACCTCATGTAGAAGTTGACCCAGCTTTTTTCCAGAAGTTTCTAGACTCCATCCATTTTCTTTTCTCTTCCCCTACTCCAAATTCTTTATTTCTTTCCTTGTTCTGATCAAGCTGAGCATCAATCCTTCTTTCTGTAGATGGTGTGTCTTTCATTAAGCGACCCAGTCCCCTTCTCAGGGCTGCTGGTGCTGCTGAGGTTGTCCAGTGTCACATTTTCTTGAGGAGCCTTGTTATTTCTTCTTTCATTGTACTACAAACACATGCAGGCTTCCTATTTCATGGGGGCGTCCTGTGAGCATTGTACTGAAAATGAAAAATAACTGCTTGTGAGATAAATTCGGTTAAAAAGAAACCAGGGAAAACCCAAATAGGCAGGGCTGTGGTGTGTAGGTTGAAAGCTGTTTTCTACCCCCTCATTCCTCCCACTCTTTCCTTACTCTGTAACTGGTCTGTGCCTGAACTTGCTATCCTGAATAACCTCATGTCTGCACACAGTGACTGATGCTCACATCCTGTTTGCTACCAGCTTAGAGTGCCCTGAAGAGGGACATTGCTATTTCTACTGGGTCTGTTCCAGTGAATTTGCAGGCTGGTTCTCTGCTGCTGCCTCTCTCATATGCCTTTTGATGCTTTTCTGTGAATTTGAGGAAACTAATTTTTTCTTTACTATTTCTATTAAATAGCAAAATCATTGTGGGATTTGGAATGGCATCTGGAAAAATGAGGTAGACTTTTAAACAGAGGAATAATTTATATCGAGTCAGGATTTGGTTAAGTATTTAGACTTTGATTAATGCTCTGCTAATGCAGAACTAGTCTGCCCAGGAAATAACATGAATAAACCTGTGAATTCTATTCTTGCCTAGATGTAGGTTTTGATTAGGGACTTGCTAGCTTTCTTGGAAAAATTGTAGATTTAAATATTCCTTTTTTGCACACCTGTGAGTTCAGATGCTATTTCTCTAATGTAATCACTTTACTGTGTTTAATAATAAACTATCTGCACAATTTCAAATCTGTTTTACTGGTGGAGGTGCTCAGGGAAGCTGATATTCCACTCTAAAATATTCTTGATGCAGTGGCTCATGCTGCAGAAGTTTTCCATGACAAGCTTTGTTGTGTCTACCACTTTTAGTATTTTACCAGTTGCAACCTGTGTAGCCAAGCTTGCAAAAATGCAGTCACCTAAAAAACCCAAGACAAAAAAATCATAAAGTTGTTGAATCTATTTCTGAGATGGCTGTGTGGAGATAAATATTAAAGGGACTCTTCTTACAGTTTTAATGAAGCTTACTGTGAATTAAACTTTGAAGACTAAGAAATTTCATCTTCTTGCTCTTTTTACAAGCCTTTGCTTCTGCAGCAGACTTAAAGTAAAAATGGGAGAAAAGATAAGTATGTCTGAATTAAGGGCTCCCACAACAAAAAGTCCTGCATTGTTCTTTTTAGCTTACTTCACCTTGAAGATGATTTGGATGAGACCTGACAATGTAGCTTTCTTGCACCCCCTGCCCACTGCGTGTTTTTGCTGAGAAGGACACTTCTCACCTGTTTCTCCCTCCCTGACTTTGTGGTAGGCTGCTCATCTCCTGGGGCTGGGTGCAGGTTCCCCAGCTGTGACACAGTGCTGCCCTGCACTTTCAGGGAGGGTGAGGGGACTGTGCATGCTGCCAGGGTGGAAATGCTGTGTTTAACCCACATGCCACAGTGTCTCCTGTTTGTGCTTGTGGTAATGCCATGGCCCTGACTATCTCCAGCCATCCATGGGCTGGAGCTGGTGTGGGAAGAGACTTTGTGCACTCATGCACTGCTGCTGGAGGAGACCAAAGGCACAGCTAGGAGTGGGAGAGGGTGCTTGTAGTGACCTGTGAACTGGCACTCAATGGAGACAGCTAGGTGGCTTAGTGGCCCACTCCTTGTCTCTGCTTGCATATATCATTTCCTTGCCATCTTGAGATTGGAGCCTCCCTATGTTGGAAGGCTCTGGTGCAACTGAGGTGTGTTTTTGACTCTCCCAAGAAGGCTTTTATGGCCAGCTCTCCAAAAGACACACAGGAAAGGTTATTGCCATAGGTGGTAGTGCTGTTACTCTGCAGATGGTCCCAATGGGGGCTTGCTGGTCTCTGGCCATGTATAGGACTCAATGGTGCACCTCTCAGGTGAAATGTCTTGTTCAGTTTGCATTACAATAAAAATGACATGCCAAATCCCACCAGGTGAGGAGAGCTGTCTCCCACAGGCACTGCAGTTCCAGTCCCACCAGAGTGCCCAGTGTCTAAGAGGGAGTGTGCGTACTGTCACTGCTGGGTTTTGACCTCCACACAGGAGGCTGGTTTGCTCCTAGCTCTGAACTGGTCTTTCGCTGGTTTGTCTTCATTGCAGAGCCTTTGATCTTACTGTTTAATTTAGGAGGCATTTCTCCAGAGGCTTGTGGTAGTACCTGGTGTTTGGGTGGAAGGAGGATTTGTGTAGGCTGCTTGCAAAAATGCCAAGGCGTGGTGAAGTCCCATATTTTTTTTAAGTCCATGAGGTTTTGGGTTATGACATTTGGGTTGTTTGGGCTCCTGAAGCCAGACCCTGCCCTGATGAGTTTATGCTGATTTGGGCTGTGTGAACGAGATGAAAACTTCGCTGCAGTCATGAGTTGCTTCATTTTGGGGGATGTTTGCAGCATGGGGAGGTGTTTTGTTTTGCTTTCTTGCGTTTCATTCAGCCATGAGAACGAGGAGGAGGAAAGAGGAAGATAGTAAAAAATAAGTATCTCTGAATCTAGCATAGAAATGGGGCACGAGCAGAGTAGAATGTGTATGTAAGTAGCTGAAGTAATGTGTGTGTTGATGGGTGTGGGTAGCACTGAGGTCTCTGTTGCAGGAGGATGGTTATTCAGTGTGTGCCTGCTGGAGGTGACAGGGATCTGTTGAGGCTGCTGAGTGGGGCTTGGGATGGAGCACAGCTTTGTTTCTGCAAAGAACCCAGGAGCAGTTGGAAACCCCACAGCTAGGGAATCTCTCAAACCATTTATCAAAGTGTCTGTCTTTTCTCCTCAATATATTGTGCAACCCAATATTAAACACTAAGCAAGGAAAAGCTTACATTAAATAAACAGTTATGAGGGAAATGGTGCAAATCCATTAGCTTTTGTCAGGTCTTCCTTATTTCTATTTTTATTTATCACAGTTAATGGATTTAGTACAACCTGTTCCCTCTCGCACATTTCTGCTAGCTGTTAACCCCTTCCCCTGTAAATTCACTCACTGGCTTATTTTGTCATTAATATGGTGGTAGGCAAAAAGGGACCTGTAAACCTTTAGCACAGATATAAGTGTTGAATAATTTTTAAATATTTGTTCTGTGAAGGGTTGTGTTTTAAAATTGTCCCTAGGTTTTCATATATGATGTAACTATACATTTGCAAGAAAAAGCAATTTATGTCTTTTCCATTTGTAGATAATATGAAGGGCATGGATAACCAGTTGGATATTTAAATGAGTGCACCTCTGATACGAAATTAGCACACCCCACTAAATGGACTATTGGTCTGGAGTCCGGGGTTTATTTTTTCTTTCTGCCATGGATTTTATAGGTGACCTTAAGGACTTCTTTTTTCATTCTTTTGTTTATGCATCTTCTCAATTTTCTTTTCAGTGGTGCAGGGATACTTGCACTTTTCATGTATACACTGAAATTCTATAGGCTGAAACAGTGTTGTTAATGCTACTTGCTGTTTAATCTTCCTCAAGTATGCCTGTGATGGCCTGTCACGATGATAGGCTTGTCTTCTGGGCTGTCCTGCTTTCCCAGCCCAGTCTCCCTGCATCTGTTTGTTCTTGCACTTCATTCCTCCCTTGCAGTGTCTCAGCCCATCTTCAGGATCCAGACTTTGCCTAGCCTTTGGGCAATATCTGGGGTTGCTAGGTACTGGTATGAAACAACATCAACTTTATGTAGGAGGCAGGCATTGTTTAAGGGTGGTTAATGACTGCTTTCTTCAGCTGCTTGCAGGGTTTCCGTGTGGCAGTCTAATAGCTTTATAGGATGGTTTGCATATAAACTCAACGAGGAGATATCTAACAAGCTAAATACAACTCTCAGAGTTGGGCAGTGTAATGCTACACCTCCTGAGCCTGTTGGAGGAACTGTTTTGTGATGAGAGCAGTGGGAAGTTAATGTGGTGTAAGGAGATCCACTGTTGGCCGTTAGCAGTGTGAGCTTTGTGTGAGCTTACCTGTACTAATGGATACATGCTGGTGTGCTGGAGGAGCAGTGGACCAGCTGTGCCTGTAGGCAGTGGGTCACCATGACTGAAATAATGGTAGAGAATCGTTCCAGACCTGGTGTTGAAGTGCCCCTTGCAGGATCAGGAACCTGGACTCTGGACACATGCTTTGGGTTGGCAGTCTTGGCTGCAGCTCAGACTCACTGGGTGTCTAGGTCATGCATTAGAAGACATTCCTAACTTCTCTGTACAAGTGAGAGGAAGTGCTGAGGTAAAAAATTGGTTAAAAGCCCGTGAATGCCTTCGTTTGTGTAAAACCCAAAAGCAGTCAGTCCTGTGCTCATTGTTTCTTTGCTCCACCAAAGCCATAGATTCTGTGACACTACTAATGGGGCTCTCCAGGTTTGGGGGAGATGGGCAACCTCAGAAGGCACTGCTGCAGAGGGCAGGGCCTCTCACTCTGATAGCACATACAAGCCCAGAGGTACAAAGAAAACTTCTGATATGTCTTGTGCTGGTGGGACTTGAACTCCTTTAATATTGGAAGACCACTGAACAGTGTGCATTTTGGTAGTGCTTTTTTTTGTGTTGCAGAATGTTGTGCTGTATCTTGCCTCTGAAATAGGTTGAGTTTTCTTGACTGTGGAATACCATGGCCTTCCCTTTTCTCAGCTTTTATTTCTCAGTGCTGATCTGGCCTGTTTATTTCTGTATCATTGTTTATTTGTATGCTTGGCTTCCTTTTTGTTTTATTTCATTTTGAGACAAAGTAGTCCTTTTCCTCTCTAACCATACTCCATTCTCAGGGAAGTAATATGATCACCCATCCTCTTCAGTCAGAAAGAGGAGCGCTCATTTTGTGAGAGCAGAGACGTGGAGGTGGTTCATGTGGCTGCATCACTTGGGGAAGAACCAGGCCACTTTCATAAAGTCAGATCACGGGAATAAAAGGTTGATGGCTGGGTTGGTATCTGGGGTAGCTCACTGAGTAAGAGAGCTAAAACACCATAGGATGAGTGTGCAAACAAAGACTTGGACTTGCTTGATTTGAAGTAATGGATGATTTAACTTGGAGCAAAATAAGATTTAAAAAGCCCTAACCTTTAGTTTTCTTGAGAAGTGCTGATGATTTTTTGATGCAGCTGGCTTACTTGGGTTGAACACTGTACTCCAGCAAGCTTTCACATCAAAACTTCAATTTCATGCATTAGATGAGCATATGTTTATGGTCATGTAATTGTTTTAGCTAGTCTCTTCTCGTCATGCTTCTTCACCTTTGTGCTTGAGCTGAGCTGTGACTGCTGCTTTACTGGAAAAAGGTTGAAAACATGCAGAAGTGTTTCTGAGAGTTTTGTTAATGCTGCATGCAGATGCTACTTCAGGTTTACTTCAGCTTGGTGTCAAGCTGTTGCCTAATGTTGTCAAACTTCCCTTGGAAGAGCAGGGGGATTTTCTAGCTCTCTTAAGTTCATAGGTTGGGGAATTTTTATAAAAAATTAAAAGCTTTGTAAGCAGTTGTCACTGTCATTAAAATGCAGTCAAGGTCTATAGTGCAATTCTGTAAAGCTGGACATAGAGAATTTCACTGGTCTGTGCTAGAAATGTTAAAAGAGATTTGAAGAAAATCTGCCTTTAAACTGCATGAATAGCTATTTGTAATTTTTATGTAAGAATGCAGTGAATCTTAGGAATGTGTTTTGTAACAATAGGAATCACTGGCAGGGGCTTTGTTTTTCTTTAAGAATTCCTTAGCTGTTGTACTTCTTAATTAAAAAAAAAACAAAAAAAAGGGGAAAAAAAACCCAAAAAACCCCAGAAACCAACAAAAAAAAAAAAAAACAAAAAAACCCCAAAACAACAAAAAAACCAGAAAAAACCTAGCTGATCTGAGATGATTCAATGCTTTGTGTGTTTTTGCAAATAAGTTCAATTGCTTTAAAAAAGGAGTAACTAGAGAACTCACCAGGCTCATATGCAAGGTATAGGCAAGCTGTTCTAGAGAATAAAGTTTTAGTATTATCTGTGACCACCCATATAAAACTACTTAAAACTGGAGAAACTGTGTAGGAGAGGACAGCAAGCAACATTATGACTTCATTGATAACTTGAAATATCGATGAATAAAGATAAGCAATAGAGTTTTAAACAGACCAGCAGAACAACTTTGGCATCTGATCTTAAATCTTCCTGAGTGCTTGCCAGGCAAATAGTTTAAAATTTGTTATGTAATATATTTTCCAAGTTTTGATACTAGTGTGGTCATTCTGCCTCACGTAAATGAAGGAACTATGGTTCTGAGTTGGTTCTATTTTAGGAGTGATACCCTTCATTTGGAGGTGCATGATACTGACATGAGGGATGGGTAGTTGAACTAAAAAAGTATGGCATGTTCTTGCCACCACTGTCTGCAAGTGAGTGGCATAGAGCTGGCCTTAGAGCAGTGTTTCTGATTGCACAGGTTCTTTCTACTTGGATATTGAAAAACATCTCTGCCCTTGCTGTTGTAGTGCTGATTCAACACAGCATCAGTGGTTACAACAGGCTTGCATTTTCTGATCTTGGTGAATTTTGCAATCGTGAACCATTTCTTTCCCATAGAGCCGGCACAACACTTGCAAGCCTTCAAGAGTAGAGGTATATTTAGTGGTATTATTAAGATTATTAGGTAATCTGTGTTGTATTGTGGGATGGCTTTGAAGTCACTTGGCAGGTTTCTTTGCTTAGTACAAGAAAGTTATTTAAGCAAGTCATTCTCTCCTGAGGTGGATTTTAGAGTGATGATTGTCCTCCTCTTGATGCACTTCAGAGCTGAAGACAGGGTGTCATAAAGTGCATCTCAGAAAATACTTTACTTGCCTTCTTTATGCTTCTGCATTTCCTCATGAAAACACTTCGTTTTTCTGGTTAAATATATATTTTTTTCATAGGGTGAGAAAAGGGGAATTTGTTTTTAAGAGGAATCTCTGATGATAGTTTGCTGTTCCTGGGAACCAACCAGAAACTTGTTTTAGTCACGGTTTCCAGAATTGCTCTCTTTCTTCTGGGTGACTGCATTGTCAGGTGGTGAGTGAAGGACCCTGCTCTTTTTGTGGATAGATTTTTCCATAATGCTTTGTTCTCTTGGGTGCTTTTGCAGGTCTTTGCTGCCTGACAGCCTTGGGTGTGCTCTCACCACCCCCAGAGGCATCCTGCGCAGGTGTGAGCAGTCAGCAGTAACAACAGTGTCAGCAAGGTGGCTGATGGCTTTGTGCTGCTACATTAGATGTAGTGCAGTCATAGAAGTTGAGAAATGTGCTTCTGATATAAAACAGTTATGTTTTACAGATCCTGGTCCTGGATGTAGTTACTCAAACAGTTATTTTAAGTTCTGTGGTGACATGCATAGTTCTATCATACGATTCTTTTTGCTTCTGCAGAAGCCCTTCTGTGCTCATATTGAACACTTAGACCTGTAGAAGCTGTTGGGCATCCCCATGGATAAGCTTGGTGGCAAATCTGTGTGAAAGGTTTGCTTCAAGCCTGCTGTTGCAGTATAACTGGGCACAATGAGCTTAGGATAAATATTTCTTTAAAGAACCTTTAATACCCAGTAATCTCTCCACTATTACTTGCAAAAGAGATCACCTGTTGTATCAACAGTAGGTTTCATCCACAAGAGTGACCCTCTTGATGGTGAATTACTGACAACAAAAGGTTCTTAATCACTGAAGAAGGTATCCTTAATGATATTCACAAGTCCTGTGTTAACGACTACAGCAATCTACACTGAGTTAGGCAGGGACAGATGTCACACTGAAGTGATTTCAGTATTTGATAGCTTGAGGCTGCAGATGTTAGGTGGAAATGCCCTTTTTTGAGTTATAGGAAATTTCTGCTTTTTCTCTTGGCTTTTATGGTTATTGAAGCCAATGTGGCATACTTCTCAGATAGTGTACATCTGCACACCTTCAGTCTGTGTATCTGCTTGATTCATACTGCAGATCATTTTGGTTCAAGAAAGCCTAGCCATGGCCACTCATGCCCTCCACATTTGGTAGTGGAGAAGTACAGATCTGCTCAGTGGGCAGCTGTTGTTTGGGAGTAGCAAGGTCCTTGACTCAGAGTTGTTTTAAAATTCTCAGCCTGCTGGCATAGCTTAAGTGCCTGAGCGGAGCTGTGGAGTTAGTGGTGGATGTCTTGGTTTCTCTTCTCCCTGCCTCCAGGCACCTTTGTTGGTGCCCAGCTTCTCAGTGTCTGGTTTCCCATGCACAGCCTGGCCTTTCCCCCAGGGCTGTCTGCCAGCCTTGCTGCCCAGCTCACCCCAGCTCTCCCCTGTAACCCTGCTCTCTGTTATACTGGTTTTGCCATTTGTCTTGCAAGCTGCTTTGTGTCCAGCCGGAGTCCTGGTTTTCCTTTTTCAGTGTGCAGTTTCATGAGGTGCATCAGGATGTCACCATGGCTCCTGTTGCAGAAGGGGAGAGCTCCCATTCCCCTCCCTGGCTCCCCACATCCATCCTCTGCTTTGCCACAGCTCTCTGGATATTTGTCACACTCTCCATGTGAGCCATCTTAATGAGTGTAAATTACATCAAATTGTGTGAGAAAAAGTTTTCTTTGAGGAAAATTACTGAAATGGGGTTTATGGAAGAAGGCCCAGGCACAGGCTGGGCATTCTGGCAGATTTCCCTTACAGTTCCGTTCCCTTGGGGACCATCTTGGTGGTGATGTTGTTGCAAGAGATATGGGTGCCTGGAGCTGCTCCTCCCTGGTGCAGATTCAAACTGAACATGTTACCAGAGCTTCAGAAGGGAAAATTTGGAAATGCCAACATCTCCCTGAGCCTGTGTTTTGTGGTTTCTGTGTCTGTTCTCTTCCCAAAGCTTTGTTTTAGCCAGACTTGTTTTTAGGGCAGTGAAAAGAACAACTCTGTGAAAAGGGTTGTGTTCCTAACACCTTTCAAGTCTGTGCTAAAATAATCAGGGAACCAATTTCTCAAATAAACTATATGGAATTTTTATATAGATGGGTGTAGCCCCTGCAGTACCAAAATCTGGCCATGCAAACCCAATACAACAGGTTGTGTATTTTTTCCCAGGCACTGGTCTTGGAAGGAGCTCAACACATGATTCTTTTAGTTGAGCCTTGGGCAGACAGTAGCTAATAGGTGAGGCCAGGCAGTTAGTTGTGAGGTACATGCAGGAAAAATCTTTATAATGAAGAGTTTTACTAGTGGATAATGCTATTAATTCCCAACAATAACAACAGAAAGAACTGAAAAGCAGCATTTTAATTATTTTTAAATTTCAATCTTTTTTCAATTCTACTAAAAAATGACCAAACATAAAACTTATTAGGTTGTGTAAAGTAGTATTAAAAAATTATTATATGCAGTCCATTGGAAGAAAAAACACTTGAACATTGAGTGAGTCATGTACCTTTTCATGGCAATGCACTGACTTTAGTGGCTGGAAGAGAATCAGAATAGGAAATCTGAGATCTGAGAAAGAGCAAATTTATTAATAAATTGGGAGTTAGCACACAATATATATTAAGTGACATAAAATGGAGTAGCAATTTCTCAATCTAAAAACTAATCAGGATTTTTTTTTTTTTTTAATAACATTCTGTCAGACTTTCATGGGGTAACTCCATATGTTTCTCTCTCTCCCCATTATTACCTTTGAAATAGTTTACCCTCAACTATAGTTTACTCTTGGACCACATGAAGAAGACTTGTAGTGACATTCCCCATTTTTAATCACCTTAACCAGGAATCAGTGCAGAAGCTGTAACCTGTGTTTGGCAGGAAGGAGGTGGCTGTGCCTGGCCCTGGGAGGAGGTGGCATGTCGGGAGGTCTGAAAGCACTCCAAATGCTGAGATCAGGGGGCTGTTTTCCACTCCTCCCTCAGTCACTTGTTGCCTGGGAGACAAATGCAATCCAGAGGGGTTTTTTGACCCTTGCTTGCTGGTTTTTGATTGGAGTCACTATTTACTTTTGGCTCGGAAGAGGTAGTGAAGCAGCATGCCAAGTGTCATAAGATGGAAATTAATCACTAACCAATGTGTCTGAGCTCCAATGATTTCCTTTCCTCTGATTGCTCTGTGTATGGGAAGACTAATGACACATCTGAACAGACAGTTAACGAAGCTCTTCACACCTCCCAACAGTCAAGAATGTTACTTAGCCAGATATCACTTCAGTTTTCCTTTTTATTCATGCTCTCTTACGTGATTATGGAAAAACAAAAATAACTGTCTTGAAAGAGAACTTTGCAAAGTTGGCGAGCTTTGCCTTAAATTACATTTGGTTTTGCTGGTAAATTATAAGTCAGCTCAGTTGCAGTGAAAATACAGCAAATCTGCCTTCCCAGTGTTTCTTTTAAATGAGGAGTGTATTTTCAATATTTTTTGTGAGAGTTCCTGTTTTTCAGTGAGATTTTTTTGGCTTTTGCAAGAATATGGGCAAGCCACACAAGTTTATCTTAACAGTAATGAAAGGTTTTGAAGTCACTCTTCAGTAGTGACTTCATATTGTAAGGCTGTCAGCTTAAACTAGCTGATGGGTTTTGGGGCATAATCTCTTCCAAGTAAATGAAAAGTCTGTCTTGGAAATAAGTGAAAAAAGAGAGAAGTTTGTAAACAATATGTTGTGCTCCAGTAAGTACAAATAAGGTAGATGGTATTTAAGTGTAGCTTTTTTTATAAGCTTATACCATGCTGTAAGAAGTAAGGAATCCAGCAGAGGTTTTCTCCTGAAAAATGTTCCTAATTTTGCTCATTGCTTGCTTAAAAGGAAATTTTGTGTTCTTAGTCTGAGTCTTGGATAGAGCATGGAAGTGGAATTTGGGATGTTTGGATTCTATTTTTGACTCTGTCCTTTGCCTAAAAATCACTCACTGGGCTTGTCGTGTGTCTGGCTCATTGTCCCATATTTAAGAGGGCTAAGTGTAACAACTTCTTTATTGCAGACTGGTTTAAGTGTGGTGCACAGCTTCCCCAGCTGACAGCAGCACTGGATTTCTCAGTCGTCTGCCTGTAGTGCTTTACTGAGATAAGTCCTTCTTGCTGACTCTCTAGCCCCTTGAGTCTTGGGCTTTTTGGCTGTATGGAGGCCCTGCTTAACTTCAAGAACTGGAAGATGAATCCCCCTCTCTTCTGTGGCCTCCTGGTAGGGCACATTTGGGCAGTAAAAGCATGGATGGGCTTGAACCCTGGAAGCCATCCTGAAGAGTCTTGACCTTGTGCTTCTGTTCCACCAGAGCAGCAGCATACAGCTTAGCTTCTTTCTGTCAGGAAATTCCTACAGCTCCTGTGGGTTGTGCTGGCTGCTCTCCTTTTCTTTCAAGCCAAGTCTCACATGGTGCTGGAAACTTTCTAGGTGCACACGCAGCCATCCAGTGACATTGGGGAAGGCTTTTCTTTTTAATTTATTTTTGGGGAGGATAATTTAGTGCAGATTTGCTCTGTATAAGCACTTCGTCAGTCGCACTGCCTATCCTGAAGCTGTGCATGGGGCAGAAAAGCACTTAGGAGTTGGTAGGGCAAAGATACAAGTTTTCTAAAGGAAACAAGTGTCTGGTTTCCTCTTCTATATGGCTTAAGAAAGTAATATCCCTCTTCTGATATGATTGTGTGTGTGTCTGTGTGTCTGTGTGTGCTTGTTCTTCAACACATTAACTGAGAGTTTTGTTTCACTGACAGAAGTTGAAGCAGAGAAAAGGGATGGTCCTGGGTTGAAAAGCAGCTAGAGGCAGTAACACAACCTCCCATACCTGTTCCAGAAAACATCAACATGTACCAAAAAGTCTTAGCATAATGCCTTGAAAGCCTGCCAAGGAGTTCAGTCAACACTTAGGATTGGTGTTTGTTTTCATGTATGTTCAAGGAGAACAAGACTGTTCCTGAACCATCATTCCATGTGCTTTCATAGTGAACCTGAGGGAAAGTTTACCTGTTTGTTTGAGAACTCACACAAAACAAGCCGAAATATCCTCGGCCTGACCTCTGATGGGATTGAGACAAGAAATGAAATTGCACTGCTTGTAACTGCAGAACAAACACTGAATTTTAGTGTAATCTTTGCCTTACAGATTGACTGCTTGTGTTGTTCCTTGTGTCCAGAAGGGGTAATTACAGTAACTTGTTGTTTTAGCCAATCACAATTTCACAACTCCCTTAAATAGTTATACTCTGATTATACTGGCATTTTTTTTCTTTTGGTTTTTGGTTCAATGGTTTGTTTTGGGTTTTTTGGGGATTTTTTTTTCCCTCTGGGGAGAAAAGATGATTAATTTCCTCTTGTAGTATAATGGCATTGATGTCATGTGGGTTGGAGGATTAAGTCCTTTTATTTTTAAAACAGTTGCTAGGGTGTTTAACCCCCTCCTTTTTAGCCTTGTTTCTGTTTGTATAACAGCAAAAGGAAAAGAAAACCACTTCCAAAAAACAAGATACCTTTCTTCAAAGTTTTTGTTTAACAGTTAACTGTAGCTTCTTATTTTTCCAATATGGGGTGACTGGAAAATTGCCAGATATTATTAAATCATATTAACTAGTAACAAGAGAGAGGACAGAAAGAACATCCAAACATTCACTCTTACTCTTTTTTCCCCTCAGAATTGTGATTTAAATCATATAGTTGTAATACATTATTAATGGAGCAATAATCTTTGGCAAGCAAGTTATGTTCGTTTCTGTCAGACAAAAAACCCAAACCCCTCTGCTTTTCCTGACAAAAACTGCTAAATAAATAAGGCTGTGCCATTAGATCAAGCATTTGATTTTTTTTTTATTCTTTTCTCTTTGCAGAGTATTGGAAAGGGATCCTTATGGTGTATAGACCCAGAATATAGACAAAATCTTATTCAGGCTTTGAAAAAGACACCCTATCACCCATATTCGCATGTGTTCAATACACCTCCCACATCTCCTCAGGCATATCAAAGGTAAGAACTAGATGCATTTTACAACTCTAAATGTTTTCCTGCGGTGTTGCATATGCTTCTCAAACGTACTCAAGTGATGCAGTTTGGAATGTGCCAGTGCGAAAAGCCCAGGAGCGCCGGTGGTGGCCTGGCCTTGTCCAGCGTGTCCAGGACACCTCTTCCCTGCTCGTGCCCCTGCTGGCATCAGCGAGTTGTCCCAGCAGAGCCTGCAGGCTTCCTGCAATAACCTCTGCTTGGCTGAAATTAAAATGCAGATAAGCAAATGGAGAGCTCTGAAGTGGCCACTTAATCCCATTTGGTGAAGGCATGATTCCCTCACTCAGAGGAGATGGGTTCGTTCTTTTGCTGGGAGAGCTGAGAGCCGATGTTGCCTTTGCAGCCACAATATGTCCACCAGGTCAGCCGGTGACCAGGTGGCTTGACCAGCCCTTGGTGGTGGAGAGACGCCCGTGGTGGCCCTTAGGATTAGCCTGGATTTTCTCCTTGCTTCAGTGAAACAGACGTGGGTGGGGTTTTTCTGTTAGTTTTGTGTTTTTTGATCTGGCCTTCGCTTAGGACCAGTGTTAGCAAAGCGACAATCTATGGCTGCCATCCACAAAGCAGGAAAGCAGGCGCCGAGGTTTGGCAGAGCTGCTTTCTTCTCGATGCTAATAAGGAATGCGGTTCATGGTCCGTGCTCGCCCGCCCCCTCAGGATGCGGCTCTCGTGGCGGCTGAGGATTTTGTTATTGTTCCGCGTTAGCGTTGAGGCTGGCGGCCGGGGAGGGCCGCGGCCGAAAGGGGCAGCGTGATGGTCGCCGTGGCGACGGGGCGTCTCCCCGGCAACGCGCGGGCCGGGCCGGGCCGGCGCTGCCGCGTCACGGGGCCGCGGGGCTCGGCCGCGCCGTTGCCGTGGGAACGGCGGGCCGGGAACGGCGATGGGAATGGGGAGCCTGGGCCCGCTGTTGTGTCGGGGAATCGCCCCGGTGGCCGGGGATTCCCCTTGTCACCTGGATTTTCCTCTAGAAACCAGGCGGTGATGAGGCCGCAGTGTCCCGAGGCGGTGCAGCCCGGTTGTCCTGGTGTTCCGTGTGCTGGGGAAACACTGTCCCTAGTACCACCTGTGGAAGGGACCCCTCACTGCTGTGCTGTGCAGAAGGACGGATAGTGGATTAAAACTGTAATTTGTGAATTTGAGCAAAGCATGTTTCCTGGCCCTTACCTTATTGTTATGGCTGCCTTTTTAAAGAGTATTTTAATTATACAGATTTATTGAGTAGAAGTGTAATTCACATTTGACGTAGAAACGGGGGATTTTGATCCCTTCTAATCCCCACAAACAAACAAACAAAAAAATCCAGCATATGCATGCAGTTGAAAGCCAGAGTATCTCCCATTTTTTCCTGGCTTATCCTGCACAGCCGTGTGCCCATGGCTCCTCTGTGCTCATCCTGCACAACCGTGTGCCCACTGCTGCTGCCCTGTGCCCATCCTGCACAGCCGTGTGCCCATGGCTCCTCTGTGCTCATCCTGCACAGCTGTGTGCCCATGGCTCCCCTGTGCCCATCCTGCACAGCCGTGTGCCCACTGCTGCTCCCCTGTGCTCATCCTGCACAGCCGTGTGCCCACTGCTGCTCCTCTGTGCTCATCCTGCATGGTCGTGTGCCCACTGCTGCTCTGTGCTTGCTGTGTGTGGCAAAGGATTCCTGCAGAGTCACAGACCTCAGGCAGAGGTTGTGCTGCCCTCTTCCAAGGGGGTGTGTGTCCTGAACCTCACAGCCTGTTTTCATGAGTGGGAGAAGAGAGGAGTCTGGCAGGTGTCATACAGTATGGGATTTAAGGAACGAGTTTCCATCACCACCTGCTTTCACCACTGCCCTGTGTAGCTGAACAAGGGAGATGGAGGGGTCTAGTGAAACACCAACATACGAGTCCTAAAACTGAAACTTCTTCTCCTTGGAACCCATGTCCGAGCTGCTGCTACACTGCTTGTGCTGCTAAGTGCTTTGGAGTCTTCCTTGTAATGACTGCATCATAAAACAAAGTGCTTGTGTGGTTGAAGAAACAAATGCCTTGCAAATACAGTGGAGACCCAGTTTTATATGAAGAAATTGTGGTCGCACTGTTACTCTTAGTTGTCTATTTTTCAGCATTTCCACTGTTAAATAAAACTTAATGTCCCCATTGTATTCTAAAATATTTATTCATTCTGCTACTAATGACTGGTAAAACATCAACATGAAGCTGGTCTAGGCTATCAGTGACTTTTGAATTAATTCTTGATTGGCAGTTACATGGTAATTCTCTGAATATATTTCTAATATATTCTCAACGAGTGGAACATTCCCTGTACAATTGGAAAAAACAGTAATCCCATGTGTAAGTGATTGCTTTCTCATGTGTACAAAGACTTCAGTAAGGGTAGAAAATGTAAATCCACTCCACCATAGTCAGATCTCCAGAGCAATACATTGTCATAGTAACAAATTCCAAGGGAAATTTTTCTTATGGTGAAGACAGTACGTCTAGAAAAAATCCTTGGGTGGCAGAGGGTTTTCCTGTCTATTCATCTTATGCAATGTAAGTCCACAACTAAGAGAAGCTATGTCACTTGATATTAATTAAATATATCTGGAACCAGAAAAGTTGCCAATTTATTCCTGTTTCTAGCAACAAGGTTTATAAAGGTCTGTTGGTGAAATTCCACAGGGGCAAATTGACCTATTCCTTGTCTTTATCAGATATTTTCAGAGCATAAATATGCACAAATGAATAATGTGTTGTGTTTAGTATCTGCATAAGCAACTTAGGGTTGAATTGAGCACAGTGTGGAGGAATGCATTGTAAAAATATCCCAAGGCAGATGACCACTGAATACACAAATTCTCCTTTTCCTCAACAGAGTTAATTACATCACATAATTCGATTTCAGATGCTTCAGCAGAGCATCCTGCATGAATGTGACAGGGGTGGACCTTTTCTGAAGGAGTTTCATGATGTGAACCCACACATTTGGATGGCTGAGTCAGTGTTACACCAGTATCATTCAAGATAAAAATTACTCAAACCATTATATTTGGACTACAGTGGGTTCCATGTATAGAAGACATTTTGGGGTAAAGGCAACCTTGCTGTATTCATACATAAGAAGGAACTTAAGACTACAGTTGTCTGAATAGCTGCTTCAGTTTAGGGCAAAGGTTGTCTGTAAGCTGTAAGAAGAGAATATCACAAGGAGAGTTATTTAATTTTAGTTGGCTTGGATGTGCATTCTTTAAAAACAGTACTTACAACAAACAAACAAAACCCCTTGGGTTTTTTTCTGGTTCTTCTAATTGAAGTATATGTCACGAAGCATGTAATTGATGATGAATTTCAAGAGTGAACTAACACTGATGCGCATCATTACAAAGGAAAAACTCTCCTTGGTGTGGAAAAATAGTTAAGTTAGATTAAGGTGTTTCTTCTTAAGTTTTACAATTATTTTGGCAATAGCAACTTTGAATTATATTTATAGACACACACTTGGTTAAGTAACTGTACAAGTCAGTGCCATGATACTTCATCTGTGTTTTATTTCCAGTTTTCTGGCTCTAACTGAAGTGTCGGTGAGATTTTCTCTTCTAGTAGTGCTTGGAGGAGGTCTTGAAATGGATTTTTTTCCTGTGTATATTATGTGGGGCTATTTCTTAATTGTATTTCTCTTTGTACTGCTAAAAATTATCAAGAAATTTGATCTAAAATAACAGAAATTGTTATTTTCACACAGTAATAAAAATGCTTGAAAATTTGGGCGACTACCTAGGAATATTTGCTTTATAGGTGTGTGGATAATTATGTCATGGCTTTTCATTTTTTCAGTATGTTTTCCTAATTGTAGTTTGTTAGAGCAGTGTCAAATGTTGACAGGTCTGTCCTGTAACTGATGAAATTGCTAACATGCCCAAGATAGAAACAAAAGAGGCGTGTCATTCTTGAGCTGCCCCAGACTGCCTGTTCATAAAGGTTTTGTTGGTTTGCTCTTTCCCATTGGAACAGCTTCTTGGGTGAGCTTGGTTCTGCTTCAGGAAGGATTAAGACCCTGGACAGATCTGAATTAGATTTGTGCTTGACTTTGGACATGGAGTCCACCTGTGTACATCATAGCATTTGTGTCAGAAAAATACATGTGGCATCCATCACTGCGTGTCAGCTAGGCTGCCCTCTGTAGAGAGGATTTGAACCTTGCAGGGCTGGAGCCAACAGGAAACCGTGTAGCAAAAACTAACCTGCAGCACAGTTTTGGTGGTTGTGGGGTGTTCTGTGTACGTGGCAGCTGCTAGTGGTTGTGGAGCGGATGCTGCAGAGCGACCCCGCTGCGCTGCTGAGCTCCCAGACAGTGCTGCAGCCTTGGTGATGCAGGAGAAACAGGCCCTGCAAGGAGTCAGCAGAAAACCACCTCTGCTGCTTCTGTGGAGTCACTTCCCAGAACAGTAGTTCATTTGAGTGTGCATGACTTTGTCATCTGGTTTTCCACGCTGCTTCCCTTGTTGAAGCATAGGTTGCGGAGGTAGGCCAGTGGATTACAGAGAGCCTGCAGGTCCATGAGTGACCACATGTTTAATAAAACAGTGCTAGTGTGGGATTTGAAGAATTTGGCGTGGTTTCTGTTTTATTGAATTTAGTGCCTCTTTATGGCATTTCCTTTTGCTACTGTTGGATTCCCAAAAAAAAACTACATCCCTGTGAGGTCCTTGAACATTCATCACTTCTCCATTGTCTTGGGTTTTGATATCTTTCTGATAAAAAAGAATCTTTATCCCAAGGTTGAGAGTAGAAGAAGGGACCTTAAGGTTATGAACCCTTGTCTAACTTTTGAAATTTATTTGTAGAGACACAGAGAAAGATTTGTGAAACATGGTGGCTAAAGCTTTGTTCCTGAAAATCTAAGTTTCATGCATCACTGTGAGAAAGTGATGGCCATCACTGTGAGCCCTGTGATAAATGGCAGAGGTGGCCTGGGCATGCTTACATTTGCATTTGTCTATTTTAAGACTGAAAGCACACAGTGTTACCACCCGGTCCTGGCTTTGTGCTTTGGTCTCACTAGTAGGAGCCTCCCAGGTGCAGTGGGAGCTCCCAGGCAATGCCTGTTGGGGCCTCCCTGGACCCACACCCCAGGTACTTGGGCACTGCTGTGGCAGTGCCTCCAGCAGTGTCCCCACTGCCATGTGCTGTCCGGATGCAGTTTGTATGCAGCCCCCTTAGGATGGGGAACTTGAAGCTGTTCCAGGAATGTGAAATGGACACGTGTTCCCAAGAGGGTGGCTGTTATAGATCAGCTGCTGAGGAAACCACTGGAACAACTTCTTCAAATATTTGCAGGTTTTGATTTTATTATCACAGCTTCCACCTTTCACAGTTGTTTATTGAAACTAAACCTGCATCGAAGTTGTAGGTTATCACATTAGACAAATTGTAAGCACCCTTTCTACCTGTACACTTTATAAGTTGAGATCAGAAATCATCTGTGGCCATTTGGGGAAGCTGATGAAATAACCTTTTCCCATTCACTGAAAGACTTGGCAAGGTCTCTCACTGCAAGAAGGAACATAGAAAATACATGATTTGGTTGTCCTTTGCAGTCTGGAAACTTGGATTTAATTGTGTTACTCTTTTTACTTTTGATAGGAAATGAAGCTGATCATAGGGTAGTCTAATACTAATTTCTGTGCATGTTAGAATCACTTTATCAGGAATGATCTAACTGTTTTATTTCCTGTGCAGAGTCAGAATGAGTTTTCTTCTCTTGGTGGTGTGAAGGTGGAGTCTTTGGGGAATTTTTGTTTCGCTGTTCTCATAGTTTTGTAGTTTGTGAAATCATAGAGAATACAAGTTTTTCTAAAGTGTACCCTCTGCTACCATCACATGCCTTAATTTGAAGGGCATGTATACTTCAGGATTATATTGCTTTATTGCTGTTTTCTGGCAAGTTAGATAATATTGGTCTAGTTTGGTGTCAGGTGTGAATAGCAAAGAGACCTTTTGCTTGAGCAAATGCACTGGTAAGTGCATAACTGTTTGAGGATTTGCCAATCCAGAACTTGGTTTCTAACATATTCTTATCAGTTCTCTAACCATTAGAGTTATGTTCTGTGATCCCACTGAACATAGTTTCAGGAAACAAAACTGATCAATTCTTCTTGCTTTCTAAAAGCCTTTTTTTTTTCTTTTCTTTTCATTTTTTGTTTCTTTTTTACACCTTACAGTATGAAAGATGTGTAGGGAGGAAAGATAAATTCGGAAAGGTGGCCACAGATCCTGGACAGAAAAAGAAGAGCAGAAAGTCTGAATCTGATCTCTCTAACATAATAATTTCATGCAGGTACAGCTGGTAAAAATACAAACAACCCTCTAATCACATCTTCATTCCTCTCAAAACTAGTGACATGTTTCTAAGCCTTCTCATCTTAAATGTTTTCAATTCTTTCTTATTCATACCCCCCAAAAGAAGAAATGTCATGTTTTCCATTTGCCATATAAATGAAGGCTTGGTTGAGCCTTTGTTTTGTTTGCATGCGTGTAGACTGCTGGTAAAGCAGGGTCCTTAGTCTGTCATCTTTCTCTAGATGCCAGGCAAACACCAGCTCCTTGCTTTGTTGTTACTTTTCACAGTTCCATTTGTTGAACAGTCTTTCCAGTTTCTTGGCTTCTTAGGCTCTTTCCCCCCTCCTCTGTGCCTTCTGTAGATAAATATAGCCTTATTCCAAAGATAACTTGGAATGGTACAGTAGATATTTCCACTAAGTTCATGGGAAAAAGAAAATGTAGGGAAGTGTTGTGAAATTTTTGTTACTTTGTTTGTAAAACCCTCTGTTGGCCTGGGTGTTTCCATATGAAAATTTTTAGAGTGGCCTCATTGTCAGAGCTGTGAGTTGCTGACTGCAGAAACTTGAAGCACATGGATGCTGTGCTTCCGAGACTTTTTCTGCAGCTCCTCATCCCTCTTCCTTGCTGTCCTGCAGTGCATGCTGGTGCGGGTAGGGCAGGGTTGCACAGTGTGTGAGCTGTGTGGTATAGCAAAAAGCAGAGGGTGTGAGGGACACCTCACTTTTGATCCCTCGGCAGTGTGAGTGGATCTGTCACCCTTCATCCCATGAGCAGCTGTTGTATCACTCCAGCAGCTGTGTGGATGGGGGGGGACCTGTGCAGTGTTCAGTAACAGTTCACTGAAGTTTTAGTAATTGAAAATGCAGACTCTGGAAGGAGTGTTTGTGCAATGAACAGTGGTTGACATGAGCATCGTGTTTGTTAATAATATAATACTACAGCCATGGAAATCATCTGACTTCTGAATTTGGAAACAGGCTTTGGAAGCTTGGGAAGCCTCAAATAGTATCACAGTGTGTGACATCTTGCTGCTGTTGGATTAAGAAAGGGGTTTTTTTGCATTTCCATAACTCAAGTTAAATTTTAAATTTAGTTTTAATCATGCTCTTGTTTTTTCTTTTAGCTTTTCTTCACTTCTCTGTTAGTTACTGGACTTTTCTTTCATTTGGTGCTTGTATAAAGAAGACAGGGAAGATTACGTTATTTGTAGTCCTGTTGTAAGACTGACGTTCACAGAACAGTTTCTAATGTTATGCTAATATGATAAACTCTTAGGAAAAAAATATTAAGGTAACTTGAATCTTTCAAACTGTAGGTAAGGGATAGCTTTACTTGTAATGGTTACAATTTTGGCATTCTACAATTCAACTCTTTATTGTTTATTTAATACTTGTTTAAACTCAAACTTAAGGGGCATTGGGTATTTCCAAGAATTGCAGCTCTGTCTTAAAAGCCTATATGGACCTTTCATAATTTCACCTAGCATTTTAATATATTTTATGGAACAGAGAACATGTTTAAAATGTGAGGCAGCTGTTGTAGTTTATGCAAAACTCCCAATATTTGTGTCACCAGTTTGTTCCATATGTAATCTTTCTTTGATAATACCAGTTTTGCACGCAGGTTCAAAGGCCTTGGCAGACTTGGGATGGTCCACTTGAGTCCAAGAGCTGTAGAAACTGATTGCAGGTGGCCCATCGTCTCCCCAGGTCATAACAGAAGGTGACAGATGTACATAAAATCCTGGCTGTTCATAGAGAAATGTCCCAGGAGGTGAGCATGGCCAGTGAGAAACATTTCCTCTTTTCTCTGCATGATGTTAGCGGGAAGCAGAGCATAAGGGGACACATTTTGCTGCTGCTCTCAGTACGACTGTGGAGAATGCTAACAAGGTGGCATCCAGGTGATGAAGGTGGCCCATCAGACCTTGTGTTAGCCAGCAGAGATACAAAACTGAGCTACATGGTGGACCATCAGCCTGGACTCTGGGCCAGCTGGGAAGACCTTGGACTTCAGGGGAAGGTAGACTTACATTTGGACCTCACAGACCAGCTGGTCCTTGTCCTGAACAAAATCCTCTGATTCCCTCATCTCCCATTTATAAGGATCACCCATGCACTAAGCCAGGCTTGCTGCAATAGTGTTTCCAGTTACGTTAGACATACAGTTAAAAGAAAGTACGGGTTAATTTCTGCCTGTGTTGGGTGTATTCATAATCCCTGTCTGTGTATTAGACCCAGTATTTATCAAAGTATCAATCAGTCTTTCTGTGAAATACCTTTTTTTTAAAAGCACAGATGTCCTATTTCTTCAGTATCTATGTGTTTTCAGATTAAAAGCTTGAAACAAGTTTTAGTAGGTTAGTACTTTTGAATCTTTATTGACCGATTCACTTTTTCTGGGATGTGTGTTGTATTTATATGCTTATGTGTATATGTAGGGTGCTTATGGTGGTGGTATAGTATTTCTGTATTGCCTGGTATCCCTTCTGGAGAAAAGAAATTTATTAATTCGTTTAAAGCTAGTGCATTTTGGCCTAATTCTTTTGTTAGTATTTGAATGCTTGAATCATGATTTTTGTCAGCATCAGTTAAGACTTAACTTCTGATGTCAGAATGCCTCAGCTCAAGGCTGCAGTTGTCTCAGGCATGTTGTGATTACTGACCATGTTTTTCCTGGCTTCTCTGACTATCACCATGACACCTGTATTCCAGTTGTATCCAGTTTTCAGTGTGCATGAATCTGCTCTCTGTATGATCATAAGTAAAATTCCTATTTTGATGGAACTGGCTTTTGTAGAAATAAAACTTGCAGGTTTTGCTGGAGCTGTTTCCTTTCACAGGAACCTCCAGGGTTCAGATGAATAAAGCCAGAAAGGGCTTAAATGGTATCAAAACGTCTTTTTCTGAACTTTTGGAACAAAAGGCATAGAGTCTTTCTTAGTACAGTAACTTCTTTACACTTGGGTTTTGAATTTTGACTTGGAAAAATCAAGCTGCTTGTTTCATCAGAATAAAATACTTAAGTAAAAACTGGATTTTGGAGGTGTTGAAGGGTCCTTAGTAGAGAAATTTCCATTCTCCTCAAAGTTCTCTGTGGCCAGGAACATGGACTGTTTTCCTCACCACCTGTTTGTCCTGGAGTAAAAGAGTGGCGGGTGAGCAGTATCTCCCTTTGCCTGTCCAGTGCTACAGTGGCTTGATAAAATTGTTGTTCCCCTTTCCTCTTAAAAAGCAGAAGTGCTCAGCACTTCTTGTTCTTTTTCAGTAAAGCTCTGATGAAACTCTGGAGGTTATATTTGATTGTCTGTAGTGTATTTTTTCACAGATGGTTTGACTTTGTTTTGGAAACACCACAGTTCTGTCAGGCAGTTTTGGTACTGCAAAAAATAAATCTAACTATGTTTCAGATAGATTTCAAGAAACTCTTGTAGGCTTTCTTTCCTTTCCAGGTGTCCCTGAGACCAGTCTGAATATGTGTGGTATTCATTGGTGGCATTTGTGCTGTTTCTGAATTGTGAATCTGTTTGTAAAATGCAGCATTTCCCCCTTTGGTTTGTTTGGGTTTTTTGTTTTTTTTGTTTCGGTGTTTTGTGGGGTTTTTTGTATGTTTTTTGTTTGTTGTTTTTTGTTTTGTTTTGTTTTGTTTTTGCTACTGGTTTAAAAAATAGGGATGGGAGGCTTAGTCAGGCTGTAAATTACTAAGTGGTGCCTTGGTGGTTACCACAGGAGAATATTGAGGCTGATGATTGTGGCAGTCCCACAAAAGGTGGACTTTTGTTTAATTATTACATCCACAGCTAATACAAGTGTATCTGGAAGAAGATTCTAGTCCTTGTAGGATTTTTAGGTTTCAGTCAATCTCTCCAGTAGTTCAAATTCAGAAGGGCTGTAGAAGAAGCAATCACAAATTTACTGTGCTGTTATGTTGCTCTTCCACTTTCTATGAAAAATTCATCTTTGGCATTGGGTCATAGAAACCCTGGACTAAACAGGCTGTGGGTTTCATCCAGTTTGGTGGTTTTCATGTCATTCTACTTTTGATAAGATTCTCCATTTTGTGTCTTGAGGCTTTTTTCTCTATGAATGCATATGGTTTTAGTAATAAACGTGCACATCTCCAGGGGTTTCAGTGCACAGACACGTGTATATACTGCAGCGTACTTTTTATGTCAGAAGACAGCCTGGCTGCCAGGGAAGCTGTTCTCTCTTGCACTTAGAAACAAAATGTACTGTTTTAGGGCAGGTGACCTATTTTCATTACATATTTTCATAAAAGAGCAAATACTCAGAACAGTGATAGGAAAATTGCTTGAGACGACTAGTCTGAAAATGGTCTTGGTTTGTGCAAGCGGTTTGACAAGCAAACACGTTAGGGAAATTCATTTTGTTGATGAATTACTTGGGGATACCAGAAGAGGAGCATGGGTAGGGCTGCAGCCCAGCTCTCTCTATGGGTTGAGGTTGTTTGGATTGTCACATACACCTGTGTATCTGTTTACAAGGGAGCATGGTTTCCACCTCCATGCGTTAAGACCCTTTATTCCACTGTGAAAGGTAAATGACTGAAGAGGTTGGCCAGCTCAGATATGAGTGTGAATCTGAGCTTTTAAAAGATCTTTCCTTTCTTTTCACCCTGACTCATTTCTGCTTTGTTGGCAATCCCCTCCTATTAGTTGCCAGTACTCTGTCAGCTCATATGAACAGTGGAGTTATGTATGGTAATTTTTTATTGCTCTGCTCTTAAAGCATCCAAGGTAGCAAAGGCAATGGGTCTTCACATTTGTAAATGTATTTTACAATTGTAAATATACTTTGCAATTGTAAACTTATTTCTTGGCTTGCTATAGCATGCATGCACTTCTTCAACTTTCCTTTCATTAGCTTGTATGACATATTTTTTGTATTAGAATCAGGACTACATGGACTTTATTTGTAAAAGTAGAATAATTTATTATTCTATCCACTTCTAAAGGTAGAAGTCAGTGTCCGTTTTTATGCAGCTGATGGGGTTTTCCATTTGTTCCTTATGGCCCCTTATACCTGACTGCTGTTGTCAGTTGTTCTCTGTGCTGCAGTTTTTAACCTCACTGATGGATTCTCTGTGTTGTCTGCCTGGGTGATATAAATATTGCAGATCTCTATGCCTCTCATGCTTTTCTTTCCTGTAACTATTTTTATCACAATTCCATTATATATCCTTCCAAAAGAAATTCTATTCAAACAGTGGTTATTACAGTCTTGGTGGAGAACTTCTTAAGGTTAGTTGGAAAAGCTAAGATGCTCAGAACAGACTCTCCTTTTGACACTTCCACTTCATTGTTTATAAGTGTGTATAATTCTGTGGTTTAGTCTAGTATGATGGTGGTGAGGGTGGTGTTTTTTAAGACAATATATGGAATTTGGTAAAATAAATTGCATGGTAATGCAGATACTGCAGGTTGCTGTATTAAAAATGTAAGAGTGCTTTCAAATGTCCATGGAGTATTGGGAATTCATAACTAATGGCAGTGCAGGATGCAGATTCCAGTAAAAGTATATGAAAGAGAAATGTAAATTTAGCAAATTCAACATCATTTGGGTTTCATTAATTTTTATGTTTAATCTGGATAAGCAGATGGAGAAAAAATACAAACAAAAAGGAATTGGGTTACTTTTAATTATGTAACTTTCCTGAAAAGGCACTTTTTTTTCAGGCAGCTGTCTGAGCTCCCCAAGTATTTAAGATCTCTATTAATTGGAGTTCCTTCTCTATATAAAAAATTGTTCTCTCTTTAGCTGTTTTGCATATGAAAGATGAAGAAGACCATTTTTCTCATTAGATTAAAAAATAAATAAAACAATTAATTAGAATGAAATAATTCTCTAAACTTAAGGGAATTAATAACAAACAAAGCTTCTGGAGTAGACAGCTTTTGTTTTTCAACTTGCAAGTGTAATATAGTGTAAAAGGAAGGCTTTATACAAATACATTTATTCCATGATCATTTAAGAGCCACAGTCAGCACTTGTTAAAGTGATGTAGAAATTTTTATTATTAAGTAAATTTTGATGCTTTTGCCTTCATATGTAGAAGTAGACTTGGTCAGATTTGGGGGGAAACAGAAACCAAAAATTTCCCCTGAAAGTGTTAGAGCTGGTCTTTTTCTGTCATCCTGGGGATATGACTACCAAACTCTGCTTTAAAAATGGGGCAGTTTTTATTGATGAGCTCTGTATTTTCTAATTACATGGAACAAGAACTGTTGGAGTTTGGTTTGTGTTGAGCTTTGAAGAGCTTTGGAACAGTATCACCTGGTTGTTCAGCAGAGGGTTGCTTTTGGGCTTTGATGTTTGTTGGGGGATTTTTGGTGTATTTTCTTTGTTTTTTCTTTGCAAAGTCATTTTAAGATGCTGCCCTTGTAGAATAGCAAACTGTTCTTAGTTATGCTGGTGGAGACATTGTGTAGATGTGCTGTAAGTGTGATCCTGGTGATTTGTTATGGGGGTTTTTAAGGTATTGCGGCTTGTCAAGGTCGAGGACTTTCTTAAAGCATTCCTACCAGTGAAAACCCATCATTGAACCATGATCTTACTGAGATGGCACAGTGTCATACTAGTAAATTCATGGTACACTTGCCTCCCAAAGCAGAATCTCTCCAGAAGAGCCTGGAGGTATCGTCGTGCTTAGTATTGACTGTTATAATCTGGTGGGTGTTGCTACAAACCTGCCTTAAAGGTTTCCTGACTTGCAAACCTGTTTTTTCAAGTCACTTAAATGCCATAGAAGAGTCTTCCAGTGCCAGGTAAAGCAGGGGAAAAAATGCTTTACCTCACCTTCGTGATTCCTTGGTGTTCACAAGCTGGGTGAAAAGGTCATTTGCAAGGCACAGCTCAGCATTCTGCTGCATCTTTCAGCCTGGTGTTCTAATGCAGTAGCAGTGCAGCAGCCTGGGCTGGCACAGGCATTTGGACTGCATTGAAGCAGACAAACACAACCCAGGGCCTCTGACCTAAGGAGAGGGGTCTGGCTACAGGAACTGCTCTTCACTTGCTATCTTCTGATTACCAGGTTTCAAACTGGAATGTAGAAAAGGGAGGTTGCTTTGATGCTATAAACAAATTAAAAATATCTCTCTGTAGACACAATTGCTTCATTTTCATGGGGATGTCTCTCTGCTGCTGTTGTATTGCTGCTCTGAACAGATTTTGACATTAGGATGGAAAACTTCCCATTTTAATAGCATATGAGAAGGAGACAAGTACACAGACCCTGGCTTATCTTTCCTTGGTCATTGACCAGGTGCAAATAATGAATTTACTAGACTGAATTAGTCCCTTAAAGGAAATTGTCTGAAATCTATCTGGTGGAGTGCTGAAAAGCAGACTCTAGAAAATTGACTATAAGAAAGGGTTTTCTGCTGGCAGTAAGCTGAATTGGATGACCTGAGGAGAGCCCTTAGTCTGAAATTTGTGACACAAAGGCAAACAGAAATAAGTGGTGGAACCTGAGAGCATTTGCAAACTGCATTTTCAATAACTGGAAAATTTAAATGCCTTTATTCCAGCTGATCTATAATATGAATTCCTCAGCAAGGTGTTGCATTGTGGATGGCTTCAGTGTGGTAGAAAGATCTAGCATTCCAAGGATGTTAACATGTGCAGAATTTACTTATTGCCCTTAACTTATTACCCATCTTAACTGAGCCACTGAGACACTGCTTGACCTCAAGCTACAGAGCAAATAAAGAAAAATCATCAGTAATTTTAGCTCTGTGTTCATATCTGCTATCAGTTTCTGTGACAGGAGTTAAATGATGTGTCCTTACTGTGTAACAGTTACATACCCACACCATTCCAGAAGGTTCTTGCAGTGACAGACTGCTTTTTTCTTTAGTGGTAGTGAGATGCTGGCTGTGAATTCCCTTCTACACACATATATTTGGTGTTGTCTCTTTGCAGTAATGGTAGATTCCTTAAATCTAGTGAGATGTGAATGTCTTGTGTGTTGACTTCTGCAGGAGTCTCAACATCTGACAGCTTGTCTTTTACTGATGCTCCCTAAGAAGTGTTGGTCTTTCAGGAGAGTGAAGCGAGTTGTGTCGTTTTCCTTTTCTGATGCTAATCCGTTCTTCATAACATACCTTCTTGTAGGTGTCTAAAGACAGTAGTGAACAGGAGTGTGGATTTAGTCCCAGTTGTGGTTAAACAACAGAGCGCTGCTGGGGGAAGGGATGGGAGGAAGCAGTGTGTGTCTCAGATGGAGTTTCTTGTGTTGCCCTTCAGCTTCAGGACAGTAAAAGGCACTATGCAATATCAAAGTGTCAAAACTTAATGTGTACACTTGGTGATGTAAAAACCTACAAAAACCGAAGCTTTGAAAACTTCTGAAGCTTTTGGCTTATTTTGCCTGAATCAAAACTCAAGGTTAGCCTTAGGTTTCCTGGAAATGAACATCCATTGGAAGCAGCTTTTTTTATGGTTTTGTTTTAATGCACTTCCTAGATTGAAGTTTCCAAATACAGAAAAACTAATTTTGCATCCAAGTCTGACAAAATGTCAGAAAATGGAAAACGGTCAACACTGCTATTCCCTTGGTAAGAGATGTAATTGTTCCTTTTTGGCACTACCTGCAAATACAGTCATGAGCTGAAAAGTAGAAGGCTGTCTTAAATCCCCTCTTTGCTTGTTATTCTTCAGGGAATTGTATTCTGGAATATTTCTTAAACACAGACTGTCCTTTCACCACACCGAGTCCCATCATGTTGATTCATTCCACGGCAGCTGCTGTAGGTGATGTATGCAGGGTGCTCCTTGTTTCCCTCCTTCCTGCCCTAGGGAGCTGTGGAGAGGCTGGCACTGCCTGTGCCACCCTGTGTGCCCAGCTGGGAGGATTTGCCTGGGCTTGGCAACCCTGCGCACTGCTCTCCAGCCTGCACATCACCCGCAAACTTGGGGAGCTTCATGAGCAACAGTGAAGCAGCTCTCTGGCTCTGTGAAATTGTGCTGCTCAAGCTGTGCAATTTAAAGACAAAATGCTTCCTGCTAATTATTAACAGCTACTCTGTAGGAACAGACTCATTACAGGGGCACTGAACCCTGGCCTGCTGTCCTTTTCGGCACCTGAACAATGCGGTAGGGAGGGGACAAAATGGCGAGAGAAACTGGAGTGCTGGCACCAATTAGCCCCGAGATTAGTCCTGAAAGAGGATTGCAATTTCAAGGCCAAAAAGAAAAGGGAGTGGGTAAAAGGATTTGAAATGAGATTATAGGACCTAAAAGCGCCTTTCTTTTGTTAGGGAAATAATTCAGCAGTTTTGCTCGAGCCAGTGAGACAATCCAGTTTAGGGGCTGAAGCAAGAGATGTGTGTCCTGTTGATTTTTAAGGTTCTTTAACAAAGTTGATCCCCGGTTGTGTTTGTTACTGCTTCCTGTGAAATCCAAGTGTTTTCAACAAACAAACAAAAACATGGAGGAAAGCTATTACCTCATCAAAAGGCCTGTTGTTTTTCAGGAAGCTTATTTGTATTCTTTAAAGGGGAAGCCAAGAAAAGGAGGCAGATTGAACACCCTCTTTTCCTTTGGGGAAACCTTTTTCCCTGGTGGTTACTATGAAACTGGCACTGGAGCACTGGAGTCACCCTTTCATGAACCATCCTACTGATGAATTTCAGTGCCAGTTTTTGTTTGTTGGCCTGCTCAAAGATGCAGGTCAGGCAATTCCTACTTCAATTAAAAGCACTATCTCCGGTCAGTGCCATAGTGGGGAACATCATTCTCTTCCTTGGAGAGGGAAGCAGGCACTAAGCCTTGCTGCCCTCTTGAAGAGAACACAATACACACTCACGTAGCACCATAATAGTCTCGAACTGAAGACTGAAGCTTGCTTGGAGACAGCAGAAAGAGAGGTCTTCCCTCTTCCTCTCCTTCAGAAAGAGAAGTACAAAAGGGGGAATTACAAAAAAAAAAAAAACAGAACTACAGACATTGTGAATTTAATAGGAAATATTTTGATGCAGTCTGTTCATGCAAGACTGCGTGAAATAGTGACGCTTCTTTTGCCATTCCCAATAAGCTGTTCCTCTTGGAGTAGCTTAGAGGCAATAGTTGTGTAGGGATCACACAGCTGTTATGGATTACCTGCTTTTTTCTTTCTTTACTTTTTCGATGGAACTTAAGAGTGCAAAACACCTATGCAGGCAGGCTTGAAACCTTTGCTTTCAGTTCACTGTGCCTACAAGTTCTGGAAAGTTTCTCATCATGAAGATGTAATGAGTTCTGCCATGCTCTTGATTTCCCTTCTGCATTTCACATAAGCCGTTGTTAAAACTACTTCCATAGGCAAGTAATAGAATCATTAACGTTTGAAAAGACCTCTTAAGTTCAACGCTTAAAGCTGTTTTCCAGTGTGGCACTGAGAGGTTAGCAAGCATCATCTTGCCACTCAGGCTACTGTAGCCTGAATAATAGGCAAGATTAGATTGTATGGGGAACAAACAGAGAATAACCTTTCCTTCAAAAGAAAAACAACCTTCCCTTTATCTCTAGACAAAGCCATTAAAATAGTGCATTCTGCATACCTTTCTTTGAGCTGAGTTGTCATCTTTGGACTTGTTTATAACCAAGTGTCTTAGTTCCCATGCAGAGCCCTTGTTAAATGCTACATTTTTTCCATTTTGTTTTTATTCCATTATACTTCTCTCGCCTAATGTAGTGAATCTCAGGCTTTCTAGCCTTTACAGCCTAGTCTAGAGTCCCTCCAAGAAGAGAAGAGAGAGACTGAGAGACAAACTCATCCACTGAGTTTCCACACAGGTTGATGAAGAAACACAGGCCCTTGTCCTGTCCATAGGAATTGTGTAAATAGCTTTAGTAAGACTTTAGTTGTGAAGTTATCTCATGCTGAGATGCTAAGGGCTGTACAAATGAGCTGTAAAATTTCTGAAATAGAACAAAGACAATAATAAAACCCTAAAACAGAATGAGTAGAGGAGCTAATGTGGAGGACGAGATGGTTTATAAACAGGGATTGGTAATGACAACAGAGTGGCAAGTCCTCTTAGGAGTAGGACAGAAAAATGGTTTCAAAAGGGTCAAAAATGGAATGAGATGACAGCAATTTCTGCTGAAGGTATCCAAGGCTGCTTTGCTTCCAGTCATGTTTGTCTGTGATCTGAAATTTTGGTGCAGGGATTTCTAAAAAAGAGCTGTTGCTTGAGCATGTTCCAGTTGAATTGAGAACTGCAGGTGTATTGGCCACATGCAGCAGAGGCAGCTGTCTGGACAGTTCAGTCCTGCAAATGCCTGAGCTTGCTGCTTTCCAGTTCATGCGTATTTACTATTATCCGATTGTGTGTTGGCTGGAAAATTCAGTGGTGTTCTGCACATGACACTGTAAAAAAGACTTAACTGTGAAACCACCAACATGAGAATTAACTGGAGTGGTTTGGCAAAGTAATTAGTTACATTTTTTCCTTCCCTGATTTGTCAGAATTTACAATTGACACATGAAGAAAATATTTCTGCTTAATTTGTTGTAGTAAACTGATACTTTATAAATTATTGCCTCTTCAATGTTTAAAAGATTGTGTCCCATTCATTTTATGACTGATTAGTATCATTTCACTAGAATGAACAAGCTTGCATCATCTGATGTTTGAAAAGCATAGTTGGATACTTATTGTGATTTGCAGCTTTAGAGGGCTCAGATGCTGTCTGGGGATGTCAGGGTGTCACTGTCTCTTTCTAAACACCAGTGTACCATAAGTAATTGTTTCCTGTAATCTAGCTCACTGATTTTCTGTACTTGAGGTGATTCAAGGACCAGCTTTACTATGGGGATTAATTACACAGAGGGAGAGCGCATATACATTCTTGAACGTATTTTTGCTAGTTAATAAGAGCATTTTGCAACTGCAGGGCAGATACCAGTTAAACTGAAAGAATTACACAGTATCTGATAGGTAACCATTCCCATCCTTAGCAGCTCCTTTTGGTGCCTCCAAACATTGTGCTGTTCCTTAGTGAAATACCTCTGGATTTGGGGTTACCCACCAGCTGATGGACCTTCCAGAACCTCTTGGTTTGTTGAGAATGTGAGGTCTCCTCCACTGGCTGCTAAACCACAGCTGTTTGGGGGGGGGGGGGGGGGGGGGAGTGGTGCACTTAGGATTGCTGCATTGCCATATTTGGGTTTATTCTGTAACTTTCATGGGCTTTAACAAAAAAGAGTAGATGGCCTAGACTCTAGTCTCCCTCTATGGTTTTGTGTTTTGGCACAAGGTTACTAACAAACTGCTGTAAAGACACACTACGCAGAAAAAAGAAATTCTGGTATTTGTGACTGCATTCATAATGATTCTTTTCAACCTTCACCACATGGAGTCGCAGCAGATAAAACAGAAATGTAGAAACATGTACCTCATTGCAAAAGCAGTTGTAAAACTTCACCTTCTTCATATACCCTTTATTCCTACACCTCTGCTTTCTACTCCAAGTGAAAAGCAGTGTTAAGGCCTTGTACTGAGTCCAGCCAAATTCTGCCCAAACAGCTGAGGAGAAGCAGCAGAGGGAAACAGACCACATCATGGATTCCACTGGGAAGCTGAGATTTGTTGAAATGACAATCTTTTAAGACAATTTTGGGAAAAAGACTCTCCTTTTTAGCGATACAGCTTCATCAGTCATATGCGAAATCACTGGCCTAAAGGTAGAAGAGAGACTTCTCACTATAAATTCTGTGAAGGTCAGCTTTTCTTTTCCTCACTGAGTTCCTTCATTCATGTAGATAATATTGTAACTTGAGAGAATTACTAGAATATTATTAAGTACATTGTTAATATTCTCAAAAGCTGAATAGCTGTTCATACAGGTAAGGATTAGGGATAAAGATACACACTGAATTTTATTTCCCATTACCGGTGGGAGGTTTATTTTTCTGTTAAATGAAAAGAAAAAATTAAGTCCTCTGAGTATTTGTGTATAGATAGATATGCAGAATGTATGAAATTCTTCATTCCATAGTTCTACTTTGTAAATTTTAAGTAGAAGATACTGGAAGTTGTGTGCTGTGGTTATTGCTCCTGTAAAATTAGCTAGGAGATCTCTTGTTTCAGAGACCAGGGAAGACCAGATCACACACACTTCCTAGCCAACAGTTCATTGGGGTTCTTCATTATGGCAGAGGCTGTAGAGAGGGAAGGGACTTTTGCGGTGTAAGTGAGGTCTCATCTGCTCTGCCCCTTGAATTTGAGGCCTTGTTGAGTTGAAGAGTTCTCAAGAATAAGTGGAATATTTTCATCTTCTCCTGACTGAACTGAGCTGATGGGATTTTGGTCAAATAGTGGCACATAGTTTTGGTCAAACTTGTGCCATTTGCTTTAAATTTATTATAAAGTGGAAGGCATATTAGAATTTGGCTTTTAATTTCCTCCGCAACCAACCTGAAACATGTGGGATACCTTTAGGAGAAAAGCTGAGCTGCTGTAGGTGCAGCTAATGTCAATCAGTGATGAGGAGCCCTGGAGCAGTGTGGGTTGTGGGCTGTCAGCAGGGGCCTGGAGCTGAGAGGAGTGTCTGGGGGCTGGTTCTGCTCTGCCACTGTTTACTGGATGGTTTTGGAGGTACCCTGTTACCTCTATGTGTGTTTTCCTTTCTCTGAATGGAAATTATTTCTCTGTAGCCCTATGAGTGGGAGAATTTATATAGGTGGTATCTCTACAATGCTTCTGAATGCAAAAAATGCTATGTTCTCTTTTGCTGAGTCTGTAGACCCAGACCCTGAGGTGAAAAAACAGCCCATTGTTGGATGCTGTAGGGATTTTTTTGTGTGTATTGGGATATCTCTCCCCATCCCTAAAATACAACTCTCAGTTCTTCAAAAGGAATAATCTTGGGAATACGAATGAGTGAAAACTGATACATTGTGATCCTCAATTTTTTAAGCCTTAGCAGTTTATTTCTAAAAATGTGTCCCTAAGGATAACATGATATTTTTGCATTAAGCTTTTGTGTTGGTGATAGCATCCACAAATTATCTGTCATTTGTCTTTTGAGCACTGTGCATGCTGTGCAGTATGGTCCTCAGGTTCAGGTCTTCTGGGGGATAAGAGTATTGAATGCTGGACTTAGGTAGTAGGTGCAGGAAAAAGTGGAATTGAGATAATGAAATATGCAATTGGCGCTTTTCGAATACGAGAATACTTCTGTTTTGATGTTGTTTTCATCATCATCATCGTCATCGTAGTATTTTCTGCTTTTACATATCTCTCTGACATGTGCATCCAACACTTTTTTGTGTATGGCCCAGTGAGTACAAATCTCAGCAACCTCCTCTGCAGCAGTATTGCAGATCCTATAAGCACATTAAGCTTCCCGGGCAAAAGTACCCTTGGCATCTGGGAGAGGTTAAATGTTCCAGGGGAGAGGTTAAACATTCATTTGTCCTCTGCTGCTGTAATTCCAGAAGCCAGATTAGTTCTGAATCATCTGAACCACATTCATTCAAGATTAATGAGAAAGACCGAGAATGGAAAATTTCAGCTGGTAAGCACCTTGGCTTTGAGCAAGTGGTGGAGGGGGAGTTCATACTGGCAGCAGCCTGTGGGTCATGCTTAGTTTTGAGTTCCCTTAGTTCTTAAATTGGTGAAATAGGGGATAAACAAGAATTTCAGCAAGCAACATGAAGCAGTTGGTGGAGTGCGCGCGCACACACACACACACATACATACATATACACATATACACAAACAACTTAAGGGCCTCACCTCCCTTTTCCCCATCTATTTCTGTTGCTTTTGAGGTCAGATTTGCCCTTTTGCATGTACATGTTTATAACTGCGCATGTTCAAGGTACATTGGTGTATTTAAAATGGACAAGTGGTGTGCTCTCAGGAATGGGTGACGAGCCATTCCAGTGGAGGTGTGCCTGTCGTCACTCTCTAGTCCAGGTGACTGACAGGCCGTGGTTAAGCCATGGTTAGAGATGTGGGTGGGAGCCTCATGTTGGAAATATTTCTGAAATCCAGGCAGGTCTATCAGCAAAGCTGTTTGAAATTCTACAAGATAATAAATGGAGAATTCAGGACTAGAATAACAGAAGTGAATTGTATGACCTTTGGCTTTTAAAAAAATTAATCAGATTTGATTTGGGAGAATCCTTCTTTTAGAAGAACATTACCGTGTTGTGCCTGGTTAATAGCTCTGCAGTTTCACTGAAGTTCAGTTGTTCAGGTGGTCAGTGTGGATGTTCTCTAGAGCCTTGACTGTACTATAGCACTAACTGGCCAAGCAGACTCTTTACATTAAGTTTAAAGTGAAAGTGAACCTTAGGTATAGACAATGTCTAGGACTCATTTGTTTTCCAGAACCTGAGATTGAAGATTTTTTTTTTCTTCCAGTGCAATTTTAAGCAAGTGAAACCAAACCAGAAGCAGACCTCTTCTTTCCCACTTGTTTTGCAGCAAATGGAAGCAGAGAACTGAAGTGCTCCATTTCTGATTTCATAGAAGAGATTCAAACTTCTCCCTGTTGGCCGGGTCAGCATTTGATGCTGCTGTAGCCCTAAAGAGGTCACAGTCCTCAGTAGTCAAAGGGGCCAGTGGCTGTCTCTAAAAGGAATATTCTATTCATCTAGGCTTCAGGGCACTGACTTGTGGTTCCTGCTTGAGCTGGCACAGGCATGCTCTGTAGAGCAGGAGTCAGGAGCAAGCTTAGGTAACTCCAAAGTTTCCCCTGCCTGACAGCTACCAGTTATTCATTCAGTGACAGTCTAGGAACCATTTAATAGCAGTTGTGAAATAAGGAGAAACACAGCACTTCAGCAAGTGAAGTAACCTTGTATTTTTACTTACTTGACAATAAGGGAAGTGGGAACAAATAACTGTGCTCTAGAAGTGAGCTGTGTTGGTCCCTCCTTAACTACATGCACTTCAAAAGACTATTCCCTCACCTATTGTGTTGTTATTTAACAATTCTTTATTCCTTCCAGAGATATATAGTCTATGTCAGTAAGCCTGTTTTCAGTACAAAAAAAGAAAAATAAAGCTCAGACAGAATGGATGAATTTACTTGCCTGAAGTCACTGTGTGATTTCAGTGTTAGAGGCAGAATTAGAATTGGAGGCTGATAGGCAGCCTCTCCCAATTCCCAGTGGAGACAAATCTTTTTTAATTAAAAGTAACATGGGACAGTTGCCTCACCATGAATTTTCAAATGTATCTGGACTTTATTCTATTTCAGTATTCAGCCTAGAATCATCTTGCGTTCACAAAACACATCTTAAAATATTTAAACACAGGCTGATGAAAGGTTTTCATTTTGCACTATGAGGCTGGTGTACCTCAAATAGCTATCTGTCTTGAAACAACTACTCTCTCAAAATTATGATACTTTCACTTATTTAAACAAATCTTGTGTTGTCCATAAATGTAAAATATTCAGCTGTCACCAAAGACCAACATTCTGGCAGAAGGCTAGAGAGTACTCACATAGGGGAGAAGAAGGCCTTTTGAGTGCCACAGCAGAGTCGTTGATGGGCTCCCAAGGACACCATGACCATGTTTTTCTTGAAATTAGGAATTACCATTTTTACCCCTGGTTCTGAAAATAAGAGTTTTATTTTAACTTTTTTAATTCACCTGCCCCACTCCCCACCATGTCTTGTTAATTACTTAAGTCAGGACCGTGGCAAGAGAATGGCTTTGGCTATTTGGAGAATGTAAAGATTTGACCAACTTTTCACTTCATCCTTCAAAAAGCATTAAATTCTATTTTCAGGCATTTTGTTCATGAGTGGATTTCATGAGCAACTTCTCTTTAGTCTTTAATGAAAATTAGATGTAATTCCTCTGGCAGTTGTGTCATATAGAAAACTCGTTTAGAGTTCGCAAGGGATCAAAATTTTATTGTTCACTTGAAAATGTGTTAGACAGCCTAGAGAAACCAGGAAAGACTCCATCTAGGAGCTTAAAGTCTCGATCTCAGTAAGTGAGTAAGTGAGCAGTAAGTGAGAGATACCAAGAGACAGTAAAGGAGAGAATTGCAAAGAAACAAGCATTGCCAGAATATTAGATTAGCAGTCATAAATTGAAAATCTGTATTGTGAATTCATAAATCTCTTTAACGGTAATGCTTTGTCAGTTATGGAAAATTTGAGAAGATGGAGTACTGGGTTTGTATATTTAAATCTGTAAAGTATTAATCAGTTTTCATTGAAGTCAGGAAATACCTTATCACCAGCCTTCAAGGTTTTTTTTTTTTAATATATTGTCATTGGCTCAGGTTAGCAGAGGGCTTTTTACTTTGCTTGGAGAGGAAGCTTGCTCATTTTCTTGCTGGGTGATGGCTAGTTGTGGTATTAACTGCCAGCAAGTTACTGGCAAGAATTAGACTATTTCTTTCCCTTTTTAGCAAAACACAAGTATTACAGGTCCAGGAATACTTCTGTATTGCTCAAAAAGTATAATGACAGCGATCAATTAATTAAAACAAATATGATTACATACCCAGGTGGAGAGAAATAGATCTTCTTCACAGTGCAGTGGTGTTGCTTTCCCCCATGCAGTTATGGCATTAAAATTGAAGCTGATACAACAGTGGAAAGGTACCAGATGTCTGCTGCAAGCGGTGAAGGGCTGACAAGTGTTAGAAGAGTCACCAGTCAGGAACTGCTGTCTGTCGTCTGTTCACTCTACAAGCTCGTTGTAGTGTGGTTTGGACCAAGTGACCTCCTCCTGTGGCATTCAAGAGTCACTCTGCAAATCACATTTGTTCAGCCCAGGAGCCAAGAAGACTGTTCACCACTGTCATTGGAAACATTTCCCATGCCTTACATAGGGTGATTGCTCTAAGGAAGTACTATTCATCTTCCAGCATCAAGGAATGCTGTATTCCCACAAAAACATACTTAACCTTTTTTCCTCAGTTACGGCAGCATCCTAAATATACTTCTCAAGTAATGGTAAAAACCAAAATCTTCAATCTCAATTGGACAACCATTTATATACCTTATAGTAACAGGCTGCACCCTGCTGGCATCAGGAGCTGAACGTGCTTGTCAAGAGCATCATTCCCTGCTGCCTCTAGATACAGGGTTTAATGAGCTCCATCCAGATATGGCATCTACAGCTACTGTTATTAAGAACTTGAATATAAGACTAACTGTGATTTAGTTGCTTTTCAGAAACTTTTGGAAGTGTGTTTCTATGCCTGCAAGATGCTTCATTGGTTCCTCTTTGACGAAGTTATTTATTGCTTCTAGGTTTGGTGTTCTTGACATTTCCTTCAGTTCACTCTTTGTCAGAGTTGTTGGCGAGACTTGGCAGAGAAGCATTTTGCACTGTGGATGGTTGGTAATGGAACACTTAACAGCATGGTACAGTAATGCCTTCTTTCCCTTCACCTGGCAGTGGCAGCTTCTGTTCAATTATGTAGCTGTCCTCAGAGCTGGCATTGCCCTCAGGGCAAAAGCAGGTAGTTGCAGTGAGCTAGATGCAGAGGCACTTAGTCAATCGTCTTTTCTTGTTCCCATCATTTTTGTTGCTGGTAAGGGCTGGAGAGGACATCCCCTGTTTCTTTGCTTCCTGTCTGTGGTCTAGCAGCTGTTTGTTTACTGCAGACTGTGTTGGATATTTTGTGTGCAGCAGCTTGTTAGCTTACAGCTGATGCTGTTCATATTTCTGTCCTTTACCAGGCTGTCCAGCCCTGTAGTTCTGGCTTTCCTGAAAGCCAGGATGTACTTTGGCATCAACCATACCTCAGCAGCTAATTCCACCTCCTCTTGGCCATGGTGGGCTAAGGTGTGTGTGTGTGTGTGTGTGGAGCAGTTTCCCTTCCTCTCCACTGAGCTGTCCTTCACTGGGCAGTGAAGTGTTAGCTTCGAAGGCCTTTGAAATGTGGGTTCAGAGGCTGGTGCTGGCTTGTATGTTTGCTTTCCCCTCTTTCTATGTCTTCCTCCTTTACCATCACTCTGTGAACATATTTGTTAGCATTCAATTACCATTTGGTAACATTTAGTAACAGTCACTGGCCTGTATTTATTGCCTGGCTTCTGTGTTTTCATAATCCCTTAATTGTGGTGTGTAGTCCCACACAATTGAATTTGGTTTGAATTTTTAGTTGTTTGGGTTTTTTAAATCTGTTAATATAGCCTCTCTGACAAAGAGGCCTGTGAGAGCTTTTGGCATAGTTGTGAAATACTGAACTGTGCAAGAGAATTCTTACTCTGGCTTTTTTTAGTGCTTGGCTTTAAGACTGCAGTCTCCTTGCTCTAATGGGAATTCCAGAAGACAAAGGATTTATGTTTCCTTTTTTAAGTTTCTTGAAGCCTATGCACCTTTTGAAGATTTTTATAAATGTCTGCCATGTTTTGATAGAAATAATTAGTTGGTGGGCTCATATACATTATTGCTTCTGTGTGCTCTGGGAGCTCCTGGTTGGGCTGGCCAGCTGCCATGAGCCTTCATTGGCTGTACAGTCTTCATATTGGCCTGGTTTCCAGCAGAAACAGTATTCAAACCAACACATTCCTGTAGAATGTTTTAGATTTCAGCAAAGCAACATTTTCCTATTGAAAAACCTTTCCTCAGAAAAATCCCTGTAGTCAAGAAGCTTCCCATGCCTGGGGTCCAGTGGCACAACAAAGTTTCCTGGTGGTTGTGTCTTCAGAGAAAGAACAGTTTATTGATTGCCTTGAGTGGAAATCAAGTCCCACTTGCCATTAAAAATTGCTAGCACATCCGTGGGAAAGGTGGGCTTTGATCAGAGGTGGCTCCCAATTCCGTGGGAGTTCAACACCCTCCTCCATCAGTTCTCTCAGATACAGGTTCAGCAGGCTGTGAATACTTCAGTTGCTCCCTGTGATGGTGCACAGATGCCACAGTGCCAATGACTGTGCTTTGGAGAGAGGTGAATCATGAACTGGATGGATGCCTCTGAACTTCTACCCCTGGATCCTGTTTTATGCATTTGCTGCAAATACTGTTGCAGCCTGGATATCCTGTTAGCTGCCTGTATGCTTCAAACAATAGTATTTTCTGAAAATCAAACCAAAGGTCCTTGGCAGGTAACTGTTGATGTTGCATGTGTTGTCTAATTCATAAACTGTACGAATTGTTCTTTCAAGATGTTTGCTTGACATCTCAGCTTACAATGGTTGATCATGGTCTGTCTTCCACCCACCTCCATAAGTGCCCTGTGTTCATCTGCTTCTCAGAGGTAGGCCAGTGCAAATGTGCAAAGCAAAAATGTATTAGGCCCCAGGTTTCTTCATAGCGAGATAAGAGTTCAGACTACTTACTGCTTGTCTTCCAAGAGATATTACTTTAGTCAGCGTGATTAGTTGGCAAATTTGGGAAAAAACTCTTCCATCAATAATGACATAAATATTAATTTTATGTCTGGTATTGATTATGAAAGAAAATCGTAGACCCAGATTTTGTATTTTTATTTTGCCTAAATGCCGAATATGCTGTTACTTCTGTAGGAGAACCAGCCATTCTTTTCTTGTAGCTTACAGTCCACACTGAAGAAACAATTTGAAAAAATGTGTGAGTTGGACCAAATGTTTTGGGCTTTTATTGATGGTATTTAGAAGAATGAACTTCTTCAAATGTTTTCCTAATCTGGAACAGAGAGGCAGCAGCTTTTGAGCACTTTAAAGTGAGAGATAGTGCAACTCTGTCATTTGTCAACTTGAAATATGTTTTAATAATTAATACCCTTTGAGACTTCACATACAAAAGTTTGGGAACAGAAAAAAGTTGGGAACAAAAACAATTTTAGTTCAGACACAGGTAAATTTCTGCAAAGCCCTTGCAAACACAAAAGTTTGTTGTTCAAAAGGCTTGACGGTTGCTGCCGTACATTATTTACATATTTTCATTCTTTAACTCTTTCTTTAATTCCTTCCCCGGGAAGACACAGTTAATTTTCTGAGTTCATGTGTGTTTGTGCTGAATCAGACTGAGATTTTTATGAGAGCTCTGGGCCTTTTTTAAAATTGGAAAATAAGATAAATCACTATGGTTTTGTTTCTCTAGTGGAGACATTTTGTCTATTCAAATATATATGCTTTCTCCACTCCTTTCTTTAACCCTCTTCCACCCACTTACGACAGCCTGGGAGCAAATTTCTTTTGCAGTGTCATTTCAGAATTTCACTCTTTATTTTTTTCTCTTGGGCCTTAGTTGCCATGCTATGATTTCTGATTGATAAAACTCTACAGTATCAGCGCCATGCTATGGCTTTCCATTTGTTAGCCTGATGGATCCTGTTCCAGAGATTATTTGGGACGCTGATATACTGTAACTTGTGTTACAGTAGTGAATCCTGCAGGAGTGTGAATGCGCTCAACAGCTCTTGACCTTCCTGTGAGTGGAGGAGCTACACTGAAGAGCAGGCGCTTACTATAAGGAATGCAAACAATTGGTTGCATTAAGCACTATGGAGTGAGCTTGTGTTCAGAGAAGTCTGTGCCCCATGCTCTCCAGCACTTAGAATGTAGACCTACTTAACTTCTTTTTGGTCATTTTGTTTTCTCCCGCTCTCTCTCTCTCTCTCTTTCAATTCACCTTTTTGTTCGGGAGTATTGAAGGTTTTTATTACTCATGTAATTGGTTTGGATTTATGTACAGTCCTTATTTTAACACGGTGAATTTTTTATGTATTAGCACAAGACTATCTGCAAAATAATTATGGAAGAAGTGGTATTCTTCTATATGGCATTTTAACAGAACTTTGGTAATGCTGTCAATGTAATAGACAGCACCTTTTTTCATTTTGTTGCATTTTGCATGGCAGTTGTCGACTCAAGAGGAGACAAAAGGGTGTAGAAGAACAACGTGGCCCGGCCATCTCTTGCAGCAGGAGCAGGGTCGGGTCACCTCAGTCCTCTGGCCCACAGAAGTGGTGGTAGCAGGGCAGCCACTGCAGGGAAGTTCCTCACAGCCTCCGCTCTCCTGCAGCACCACAGGCTGTTGGAGCAGATGCTCCACACTCAATTGCCTGTAGCACTGTGGGGCTGCTCCAAGGCGTCAAAGGAAACAAGGTTCAGATGATCCTGCTAGCGTTCCCTCCTCTTCCCTCTCCTGCCTTTGAAATGTTGCTGCCTTCAGCTGCGCTTGTGATAGGAGTGGCCTCTTGGAGGCCATCACCTTTGGGCAGCCCCTGCGTGAGCAGGAGGCAAAGCAGAAGAGGGGCCTGGACCCATGTGAGTTGAGGGCAGGGCCTTGGTTCAGGCAGGTGCCCCCATGGCCACTGCCCTGGCAGGGTCTGACGGGAGCCACCGTGGTCACCGTGCTCATGGCAGACCAGGGCTCGGGAGCGCCGAGGTTCCTGGTGCCGTGAGCGGTTCGGTGGAGAAGCGCGGGAGCCGAACAGGGCTGTCCTGGGCAGACACCTTAGCTGGGGTAGCGTGTTGTCACAGCTGAGTGAAAGCCATAAAGCACTGGAGTTTTTAGCAGGAGTCTGGAAAAGGGCGTGCGTTTTGCTGTACTGAGAATTCAGTGAATAGTTTCGACATTGATCTGAGGTTTTTTATTATTTATTCGAAATTGCTTTTTTCTCTCTTCCTCCAAGAGAGTGTGGGTGTGTGCTCTGCTGAGGAGGTTTTTCCTCATGTAGAAAATGTCAATCCTGAGTCAAATTAACCTATTTTTAACATGAAATTTTAGATCCTTGTTTGAAGGCAAAAGTGTCATGATGTTACATTAGCTTTAAGAGCAAAGCAGAATTCATGCAAATAGTGACTTATAATTGCAACTTATAATGCAAATGTGATTTTCTTTACATTTGTTTCTTATTCCCTTTAGCACATCAGGTCCACCCATTTGGCCAGGAAGCACCTTTTTCAAGAGAAATGGAGCCCTTCTACAAGGTAGGTGATAGATACTACATCTTGGAGTAACTGTTCTACTTGAGAAATAACTTCTGCAAATTGCACAGCATTTTTGATACTCACCTGGCAAGAAATAACCAAATGTTTTTTTTTGTTTCCTTTACCCTTTCTCCTTTATTGCGCATCAGGTGCCTTGAAAATGACGCTTTACCACGTACAGTGAGTGTAGTTTGTGAAAGTTGCTGCTTTTTTTCTTTCCTCAGATCATTAAATTGCTTGCTTGTAATATATGGTGAAGGGTGGCTTTTTGGTTTTTTCCATTTGTGTGGATAAAGAATGCCCAGAAGGAAATGTTCCAGGAACACACTGCTTTTAGCTCTGTGGATGAAACAAGGCTGTTCTTTGAGAGAGATCCTTTTCTTTACTGCTTAATTGTGCTGATAGCAAAAGGTACCAGAAGGTAGGTAGCCATGATGTAGTGGGGAAAACAGTGCCAGAGTATTTGTCTCAAGAAAGCTACCATGTTTGATAGTGCTTATATTCATAGAACAGCATTAAATATTGAATTTCCACTGTATGAACAATATATACTGGAGCTATGTGACTGCAGTTTTGATAGCTGAAGATTTTCAGTCTACTTTACCAGACTTCTTAAAATAGTTTTTCACTGCTCTGTCTGTTTATATTTCTGCCACTGAGTACATCACTCTTAAAGGAGGTGTCTTAGGAACACAGAAGGCTGTGTCCCCAGACTGCAAGTAAATGGTGCAAAGTAACTTACTCCATTGAGGATTGTTTTATGGTCTTTGCAAGGATTTATCCATGAATTGTCTCAGTTTTCTTTCATTCTCCTGGTGCCAAGACTTTTCTGGTCTGTCTTCTGACAGAAAATGCTATAGAATGTTCTCAGGGACATTTATCCAAATCACCTACAATGGAGCATTACAATGAGACACACAAGCAAATAATTCAATGTCAGGCATATTTACCTTCTACACACCAAAGAAATCCAGCATCTGAGGTTTACCTGAGAATATTTTTCAAGTTAATTCCTTGCACATATCTAAGAATTTGACTAACTGTTTAATATCTATATGTTGAGATTTGTTCAAGTGAATTTGAAATACATTAATACATTCAGATTTCTTAGCACTTGGAGATTATATAAATTGTAGAGTTCAGCTGCTTTTGGCTTTAGTCTGATCAGACAGATCTACTGTCTTTACCGTCCTTCCTTATGAGAATAACTGGATTTTAATTGTTTTTTTTAAGGAAAAAGAGCTATAGTGAAATAACTATCTGTTTCACTTTTTCAACAATTCTGATTTTAAATGGGTATGTGCACATATGTAGTCTTTGTAATCTGAGTTGATAAAATGTAAACTTGCTTTGTCAAGTCTGTATGGCAGAAATGTTTTACCTTTTCTTAAGATGCAAGATACCAGGAATTAGTAACAGCTGGTTTTGTAGTCTTCCCTCTCAGTTGTTGCTTAAAGCCTTCTCACAGTAAAGAGGAATACACTGTTCTCTACCCTTTTCTCCTCTGTCCTCTTCTGCCTTGCATATTGGGGTGGAAAATCTAAAAGCCCAAAATCTTCAACATCTTAAAGGAATAGAGAAAAGACATGACTGCTTTTTCAAGCAACTGACACAGCCTAACAGACCTTTAACTGAATTGGCATTTGGCATTGCCATTTCAAGTGGAAAATGCAGCCACTTTGGATTGTGAAATACATGATACAACTGAGGTTGGAAGGATGAGAGAGTATGAAGAAAAACCTCATTAAAGTAATCTTTTAACACTTCCTGGTTTTAATTTTAAAGCAAGAAGATAAATCAATGAAGCCTTCCTTTCTGTCTTTTTGCTTTCATTTCTGTCTTTGTATTTTTCCCTACAATAGACTCTTTAACATGTAGGATTTAGCAGGAAAAAGCACATCCACGACTTTGCTGCTTCTGAGTGTCTTTTTCCAGGTGACCCATGTAGAGAAATGGTAGCAGTGCAGGGAAGTGTGAGATGAGGTGTAGATGTTTGTCAGTACCTACGTTACCCAACCATCTGAAGTCTTTTTCCAGTGCTTATAATCATCCTAATGCAAACAGGAGAATGAAAAATTGACTCAATTATTGGTTTCAAGTTATAGTACTGCCTTTAGATTGGCAAAAGTTAAGGTAAAGTGATTTAAAACTATTTTTACTTGATAATTATTCTACTAAGTTTGAAAAGAATGTTCACTGTTATAGACAATAATACAGAATAATTCTGTAATTATAGTAAATGTGATATTCACGTGCACTTGTCACACCTCATTTCTTCTGAGTTGTTAAGAAAAATGTTCTTTTTCTGGTCTGAGGAATGAAGAGGAAAAAATTCCACAATGTTTTCTTTAGCCAGGAAGACTTGTAGGTGCTCCTGATTTCCATTAATTTTATGTCAGAACTATTTGGCAAAATAATCTTAGCCATTTAAAAGAGTTTAACGTATTTCTTCTGAGAAAGTGACTGAGAAAACAGTTACCTGTGCACCTCAAAATAGCAAAGGAAGAGAAAGGGAGGCTAAAATTCATTTTAGCTATTCTCTGTCCTTAATATTTTTGGCATGAGCAGGATTAATTCTGTGTTACTTTCTGAATTGTATTTTTTGAAGAATTTTGAAATACATGTATGCCATTCTCTTTTTGCCTATGATTTTATTATATACAAGATGGCTGCCTTAGTGGTTTGGTTTTTTGCTGTTTTTGCTGTTTTTGTTTGTTTGTTTGTTTGTTTTGTTTTTGTTGTTTTGGTCTGGTTTGGTTTGGTTTTTGTGAGGCTCATGGTACTGTTTTTCTTAGCATTAACTCTTACCAGTTACTCTGTATTGAGTAAGTCACCTGCCTAGGTGCTTTTTGAAGTCTTGGACTCCTGCTCGGTGATGGTTGCTCCCTATATCCTTGTGCTGCTTGGTCTTCTTGAGAAGTCTCATGCAGAGCTTAATTTAGGTAGGACCTTCAGTCTTACCAGACTCTAATGTCTTCTCTCAAAACCTACTTGTGTGTCCATAGAAATTGCTCTGTTCTGGCCTTCAGGATTTCCATATAAAACCGGTTTTTGCTCTTGTTGCTTTTCTTTTTCTGTTTTTTTTTTTATTTGTAGATTGTTACTGTGTGTTTGTTTCAAATTATGGCTTACTTTTTTCTAACCTGCTATATGGAGATCTGTCACAACACATTCCTTTTTATATAGTAAAATATATATGAGGAAAAAGTCCTTTTGGTGGAAAATATCTAAACATACTCTAAACTCTTCAGGTACTTATACTGGGGGAGATAGGTGGGACCATAATCACATTAACTTCAACACCTTAAAACTAATATGGTGTTCTGAAAAGGGCAGTTTCATTGCCTCTGCTCTGATCTTGGGTGTTAAGCTCGTGTTACAGACGTGAGCATACATTTGCTCACATATCAGTGGTAATAATAAAACTGTTTTGCTGTTAATATATCTGACATTCTTCTTGAATAAACTAAAATAAAAATATATCTTCAAATTACCTTTTAGCAGCAGTCATATGAATTCCAGTGGCTGAATACCACTTGTAAGATGTAACTGGAATGTGGAGGTGTTTGGTTTGTTTTCTTAAAGATATAAATTCCCTTTTGAGGGACGGAAACCCAAAACAACAAAATTACTGCTCTTTTTTAGTCTTAACTTGCCCTGACACTTTAATAAATTAACTGCAGCCTATTACAGTGCCTTTTCATATCAAATTTGTTCTGTCTTAATTTGTCTTCGTTGTCTGGGGGAGGAAAGTGAACCTGGGTTATCCAGTACCTATTGCTGTTGAGGAAAAAAAAAAGGAGATTGGCCTCCTCATTGAGACCTGATGGTGCAGTTGTGCCTGACCTACTGTAAGTAGAACCCTGATTCTTGCCAAGCTGGCTGATTTCTAGTGTGAGCAAGGTCCTCCACTTCCTCTTCTGACAGTCAGCACAATTTAAGTCTGCTGCCTGTGGATGTTACGTCATCCAAGATACGAACTATTCAGAGATCCTGCCGACCTGGATTCACACCTGCAAACTGGATTGCAGCAGTCAGTGAACTCAATTCAGCTTTCCTTGGCAAGAAGTGAGGATGGAAAGAAAGGGTGGAAAAATCCATCCCCTTGAACACAGAAGTGGGGCACTGAGGAGTTGCATGTAGCCTGTGGTCCCTGTTGGCTGAGGGAGTCTGAGAAAGGACAAATTTCCCTCCCCAGATCTCCTGGTCTGCTTAGTTCTTTCTCTACCAGCAGCTGCAGAGAATAGGCATCTTTATGCTCCAGAACAGAGCAAGGGACAGGATACTTACCTGGGGATGACTTGTCTTCTTCTCTGGAAAAGCACTGTATGAGAGAGACACTTTCTTCTCTGATACTTGAAGCTGTGTACGATCTGCCTTGGTCCAGCTGCCGTGGCTGTAGCTGGCACCACCTGTGAGAAGCTTTGATGGGAAAGAGTTGGAAGACACTGTCTTCACAGGGTCAGGTGTCACCCACAGCAGCATGAGATGGAGACTCTGGACAGTGCTGTTTCTTGATCCTTAATGCCCTCAGTCCAGGTTGGTGGCTTTCACATTTTATTTGCTGACATCTGACACTTGGCCATAATGTGAGACTTCAAGGAAGGTACCAAAGCACATGGATCACTTTATTCTTAGTTGAGAATGGTGAGTTATTTGAGCTGGAAAATTGCATTCCTAATAAGAAAGTCTATTTTGTATGAACTTTGGACAGACCAGAAATGAGATGTCCTATGTAAAAAGATGAGGAACCAGTTTGTTTTGGATATGTGCATACAATTGTACAGAGATCTTTTTCTTCCTAATAAACTTGAGAATCCTTGAAATGTCCAAACAAGACATTTAATCTCTTTCCCATTAGGTATTTGTAAGAAATGAGAGAGGAGATTTGGGAGTTCATCTTTCCAAGTATTAGCTATTAGAAGGAGGAGCTGAGGTGGAAATAAACCAGCAGGGAGGAGGCAAAAAGGGGGCATTTGTTGCTTATTTCCCTTGAAAATGCTAACTTAGAAACTTTCACTCTTATGAATGAAGACCTCCAGCCTATGTTTTTATGTCAATAGTGGCATTAGGATAAGAATGGAACAACAGCAGGGGCCTGGTTTCTTTGGACAAGTATTATCCACACCAGCTACTCAGCCTTTACTCTGGAGTAGCTGAGAGGAGCCAGTTTTTTGCTTTCAATAGTAAAGCCTTTCAAGAGGGAGCTTGGCAACAAAATCACTAAGAGAAGATGCCTGTGTACACGCAGCCACATGTATTTTCTATCTAATAATGGGAAAATTTAGAATGATTTTGTCAACAACACCAATAAATACCCAGGAGCCCTTGCAAGCACATTGGGCTTCTTTCTCGTGGTGGAAATTCAGTTCATCTGCTCTCTACATTGGGCAAGCAGAGCAGGTGCAGGTCCTGGGCATGCAGGGGAGAGGTACAGCCCATCCTGGAACACAAGGTATCTGTACCTTCTGCTACTAACAGGGCTGAGGAGAACAAGGAACAGGGGAGAGCTGAAAGACAAGAAACTACAGCAAGTCTCACATGTGTTTAACCTTCAGAATTGCGTGTCACACCTCAAAAGAAAACTAACGTTCAAGAGAAATGCTCTCACTTCTACTGCCTAGAGGTGCAAACAAAAAGAATGTGACAAGGTAGTGCATGTGTTACAAATTATATAATATTATATAATACTTAAATGTCATAGTGACCATAAGAAAAAGGCCAAAAGCAGTACAAAATAATCCATCTGTAGGATTGCTGGATTTAGGTGCTGTGATCTATAACACAGTCTTGGGCAAAACTCTAAGGCCCAAATCCAACTAAACCTTAATCTCTTAATGCATATTTGGGCATCTCCTGTTCCCAAGAATCTAAATATATTTTCTTGCTTTGGGGTTATAATTTCTTGATTCTGTGCTCTGTGAGAGGATAGTAATGGTGCTTTTCACTGCCCAGAGCTGTCAATCTACAGCATATTGGCTCTGTATTTTATTCTGATGCTCCACTAATGGAAGAACTTTAAACAGGGGATACACAGCTGTAAAAAATAGCAGAACTGTCTGTTAGCTTTCGCAGGGAAGTGAATTTTGGGTTTTGGTTTGTTTTTCTTTCCTCCCAGTTGAACTCTTTGCTCTGAGAGATAACACTTGGAAAACGACTGTTTTGTGTAGAGTCCTGGGTCAGTTGACTGTCTAGTTCCAATGTAGTCACTTTCATTGGCAGAGCATTAAACCTTTTGACTTCATCGTGTTTTCTCTTCAGCTTTTGCTTCTCTGAGCTGCCATTCCACTGTCCTTGAAACAGTGGTGACAGTCATGCTCTGTTTGCTGGTGACTTGGTTTGGGTCAACATACTGAATTAACACCAAAGGTACTATCTCTCCTTGTTAAAATAAATCACTTTTCACTCACATGGCATAATTATTTAAATCAGCTTTTTTTTCCCCCTTTTTCCCCTTTTTTTTTTCTTTCTTTTTTTTTTCTTTTCCCTCCACACATGTGAAAGATACCTGACAATCTCTTCAGAAGTTTCTTTTCAGGAAGATGATTCACATGGTGCTTCCGTAGAGACTGAATATTTGAATAATTTATTTATTATTAGCATTCAGTGTGTTTGCAGTGGTATTATTGAAGAAATAAAATTAAGTCAGAGGGGTTGTGCAGTGTGTCCCTATGGGAGTAATTTGAACAGCAGAGCTTTCCTTTGTTTGGGAAAGTGGGTAAACTCCTAGTGGGGTTGCTGGGGTCCTGAGAGTGCTGGTAAGGGCTCCTCTTTGTGAGAGGATTTTGTAATGGCCTTAGCACCATACAGTCAATAAAAAATATCCCAATGAGCATATGAATTTTGCAGTGATTCATGCAGAAATGGTGAGTTTGGGGTGACATTCTTAGCTCTGCATTCTGTGTAGGGTGTGTATATAGCTGTGTAGTTTGTAAGTAATATTTTTATTAATATTTTTCTAGTTGAGTATATAAAATATGGCAAAAGCTGTTATTTATTAAGTGCCTGAAGTGTGGTCCTGGTAACATTGATGTTAGAGCCATTATGGAAACGGGACCTCTAGCTGTTTATATTCCCTGTGACCAAAAGGTCTGAGCTACCTTTGGTCTCTGAAGTTGAAAAGGAAGAAAACAGAACTGTCAGACAGGTCTCAGTAATGGTAGATCACGTTGCAGAGTACAGAAAGATAAGTTGAATTCCTAATAAGTTTAAATTCAGTAACTTACGTTTCATATCTGCATGGGTGTCTTTATTATCCTTACAGATAACTCTGCTTATTTTGTAACAGTCCTGTGTAGTGACTTTTGAAATTATTACGTCTGAGTGACTCAAGATGAAGTTTACTGACTTTGTTTACTTCCCTTGACAACTGGAGAGTGTGGATGAGTGCTGCAAGGCAAGTCCTACCACAGTATTAACCTTGGGCAGAGGTTCTGGGCACAGGTCTACTCACCTGTTCTGCCTTCAGTCACCTGCTATGTGAGTGGTGGCAGTAAAACAGCACTTTGCAGAACATACCAGAGAGAGAAGAAACTGCTGCAAGTTCCCAAAATACTGGCCTGGCTGCCTCAGTGACTGCTGTAGAGTAGGAAAGAAAAAATTTAAGAGGTTATCCCCAAAGCGTGAAGGAGGTAAGGAGTTGAATGGTTCTTGCCCTGGCAGTTCAGTGCTGAGGTAACCTACAGGTACTATTTTTCCAAGGATGCTGCTAAATGGCTTCAGATCTGTTCTTACTTTATTTTCAGTTGGTCCTGCAGGTGATGTGGCTATGACTTTGCAATCGGAGCACTAGAATCTACTTCTACTTAAATTGAAAGTAGCTGATCTCCGCTTTTTTGGGAGAAGTATTTTCTGTGACTGACCCTTCTGTAGACATCAGCACAGGTGCTTTTGTCTAGAGGCATGTTCCAATATTCTTCCCACAAACACACATACAGGATTGACTTACAGATGGAAAACTGACTGTGGTGCTCTTGGGCTTCATTTGGGTGAAGAAAGATGGAGACTAGATAGAGCAAAAGAAACGACAAGTTTCTCTTCAGTGACTTCTTCCTTTACTAGGCCTGCCAACCATCCTCCAATGTTTTCCTTTCCATGCCAGGAGTTATAGTCTGCTCAAAGAGTGAGGGCTGTTCGCCTGTTGTGATTGTTTGTATCCAGGATTACTGGATACCTGGTGGCACAGTGAGAGCATCTCCTAAGGGGCTGTCATGTAGCACGGAAGTGCACTGGGTGTGATCACTGAAGATATGAAGACAAGTCTGGCAACATCTTGTGTCAAACCTTTCCCCCAAGTGAAGTTTTGTGGCTAGGCTACTTCTGCCTAGGCTGGGCTTAGAGTAGAAAATTTCAGTGGCCTGTGACAGGAATATAGCACACCACCAGTTAGATCCCATTTTACAGGAGACATTCTCTGAAAAAGTCACAGTTAAAAATTAGTGGTGAAATTTGTATAGTATCTTGAAAAATGGTAGAGTATAGAAAGATTTATTTTCTGTAACTGTGAAATTATTGTGACTATTGCCATCAAAATCTCTGGGCTGATGAGCTGGAGCATATGCTCCATGCTGAGAGCCTGTGAATGTTTGGCATTCCTAAAATGTGAAGGTGGCTGATATTAGAAGCAATCTTGGCTTTCATAATTCTAGAGTATGAGAGCACAGCTACAAGAGAGACATATGCCTGTGCTTTACATGGAGATTACTAAAATAAGAATATTATTGCAGTTGTGTTGCTATGAGCAGTTTTGGTGATGTGCAGATTGCTGTGAGCAATGGAACACTGTTGTCAAGTTGGGCTGTTCCTTGACCATATGTCAGATTTCTTGAGCCACACCTATATTAAGAAAATTAAAACAGAAGGTTTAAGAATTTTTAAGATGCTCTCTTGCTACAACCTGCTTGTGTGATAGGCAGTCACCTGTTTTTGCATCCCTGGGGAAGCCAAACCTTCCTAACTAGTAAAAAGAGGAAAATTATAGGACAGACAGTGATGGTTATCAAATCTAAGCAATGTTCGTGTCTTGAGAGTTTTCTTGTATGCTGTCTCTGTTAATGATGGTCATGGTTAACATTCAAAATAGTTTTTCCACTCTGACATGCTAGAAATTTCTTTTTGTTGGTCAGAGCAGGTCTCTGTTCTGCTGGTATGTTCTTTATTCTACAAGGCATTTCTTAAACCTCTAAAAAATGGCACATTAACAGAAATTGAATATTACTAGGAGAGCTTAATTTTACTTGAATTGTTGAGAGAAGTAGAAACTATCTTAAATTCATTGGGTGGTCAGTGGCTTGCACATTTCACTGCTATGCATTACTTAAGCTAAATGTGAAAAAATCCATTGGTTTCAGATATTGGAATGAATCTTGCCTCGGGAAATTCTTGAGCTGTACACTTGAGAGTATGTAGTGTGGGATGGCACAGTTTGTTCTTGCAACTATGAATTCGTAATTTGATTTTCCTGAAATTGATCACAGACTAAAAAGTGAATTGGGACTGCAAGAGGAAAGGAGGCAGGAGTGTTTTTTTCTTTTACAGGAGAAGTACAGTGTGTTCAGAAACCTGAAAACCAAAGCCAGGGCATCTTTTGGGGTAAGTAGTGCTTTATACTACAGGTTTCAAACTACTAGAGTACACCTGCCAAGGTAGTAGACTGTGAACATGAGTCTACTGTACAGAGCACTTCTTCCTCACATCCTTTGTACAAGAAGTTGGATCTTGACAGACAAACTTTTACAAAACATTCCTCTAATCAGCAGCGTGGGATAAACTGATTTTCTTACAAGTGTAAGAGTCTATAATACTTTTAGACTATAAAAGAATTTATCCTCTCTTGAATGCATTTAATACTGATCACAAGTTAGCATAGAAAATGCAACTTTTCTTTAAATTGTTTTAGGACAACCTCTGTCAACTTGGAAATAGGATTATAGGATCTTTGGCTTCATCTACTGGTTATTTCTCTTAGTTTCCTTTTGTTTTAAGGTCAGAATGTCATAGTGCTTGGAATTGTATGCAATAAAAATAATAAATCCTGTTTCTCTCTGACAATATTTATTTCTGAGTCTAGCCTGTCATTCTGCTCTCTAGTGCACAAGAAGGATACGATGAAATTGGAATTAAAATTATTCAGGTAGTGATGGGAAATTCCAGTCCCGATTTTTACATACACTTATATTTTGAATCAAGATACTAACAACACTTCCTACATATCTTTCATTTTTATATTTCAGCCTCCATGCTTTGCATCTTTTAAGCATAGTTTATTTATTTTGTGTGAATACATACGTTGGTTTTCATTATAATAAAATAGGAAATGCTGCTTTGGAAACCAGAAGTTGAGTTTCAACACTCAGTTTCTGATATTAATACATTAAGTAACTTGTTTCTCCTGAGAAACAAAAACAATACATTACTTTACTTGGAGATGAAAAAGTAGCTAAGGCCAGACCCACTTGATCAGCTGCATGTGTACAAATACTTCTGTGCCTGTATGTATATTTAAATGCATTTAAATATCAACTTAGGTAGTTATCTAGTGTATTGAACATGTACAAAAAGTACACAGTTGTGTAGAAAACTTTCTCTTTTTGTGCTAAAGATTTGGTGCATCTGCCCCATTCTGCTTGTCGTAAATGAGTGGTTTGGCTGCTTAAAGAAACACCATCAAAGGTATTGGCAAAAGTAGGGTTTAACATGAATTTGTGAAAAATAGGAGTTTACAGAGCTGGATGGCAAGGTTCACTCCATTACCTACCTCACAGGTTAAAGCAAACAAAGGAGGATCAAATTAGAAGCAATTTAGAATGATTATCGTGGAAGGCAGGAATACAAAAGGGTGTAAGGGTGGTGCAAAGGATGTGGATGCAAAGTTAAAGGTGCAAAGGGGCTTGGTAACATTTAATCAATCATTGATTGAGTAATTTAACATGATCAAGGTGATTCAATAGGGTTCACTACAATTACATTAATGACTTAACTGTAGGTTTGGGTTAATAACATTCTTACAATAATCAATTCACACACACAGAGGTAAAATGAAAGGTACACCTTCTTCTATGTGTGTAAAGCTGCCTGTCAAAGATTCCTCTCAGGTTCAGTGAAATACATCAAATACCTTTGAGTTTCCCAACAGGCAAGGATTGCACCTTGAGGAGCACTGACGTGTCTGTGGGAGGTGATTTTCAGCCTAGGCCACATCATCCATAATGATGGTTCAAGTATCTCAGGCTTAAGGTTTGCAAACTCTATAAACATTTTTTTCTCTTTATTATTTTGTGTTTCTGTCAGTTCTTCCATTGGGTCCTCAGGAGCAAAAATGAAGTTGTTTCCCTCATGATTTTTCCTCCTCCCTCCCCCTCAAACAGTTTTGATTACTACAGTTGACATTGCTAATGCTTCAGGCAGTTTGGCGTTAAATAAAGTTATATTATAAAATTGTTTTATTTTAAAAAAAAATTGTTTAATCTTACATGACCATGAATTTGTGTTGCCATTCTGTCCATAACAACTTATTCTATTACCCAAGATTGGTTTCTATCTGTGTCTTAGGTAGCAGACACTTTATTTGCTACATTAAGTCTCTATAGAGAGCTCAAGGGATACTTCTGGATCGGTCTCTTGCAAATTTTGCTGGTGAAAGAGTTATTTTGTTTTGGGTTTTTTAAAATAGTAGTATCACAACTTGCCTTGGTCACTGAAAAACCACAAGCTAGATCTGCATTTTCAAACTTCTTGTAGAAGTGAGTTAGTGGCTTAAAAACATAAATTAGCAAATGCTGGCCAAGATGCATGATAGATTAAGAAATTGAAGAATTTAATATATTTATTTATTTTATTGGATTTTAGTCAATCTGTGAGGTGGTCTGGCTACTTGGTTTTGCTTTTTGGCTTTTCAAGATAGTTCCTTTTACTGTGTCTGTAACTTAGCTTCTGCTTTAAATGGTTTACATTGTCTTGCACAAATACAGCTCTTTCTGCTCTTCCTGTGCGAATGCTTTAAACATGTGAATTGTTGTCTGAGTAAAGGCTTTGACATGACTGGTGCAGAATACAGCACTGACACTTGTTCTTAGTGCTCTGGACAATATTAATCACTGACAAGGCAACCTGTGTATGACACGGGTGCTCAGCAGACAGTTTCATACAGAAGGGCACTTCTACTCAAATTGATTCTGAAAATACCTAGCAAACCCTTTAATTTCCCCATACCATCTGTTGAACAGCTTAATGCTTGGAAGCAGAAATGAGACAGGGCAGAACTGGATGGGGACAGAACTGAGTGAACACACACAGTACTGCAAGGTCACGACTCCCTGGCTTTTTGGTTCAGTCACGATGGGGCTAGCAGGGCTCCAATTACTTCTGAAGGACAGGATCCAAATTTACTGGAAGATTCTGAAATGAATCCTTCTGAAATTTTGTTCCTAGGATCAGCAGTTACTCTTTTGCCAGACTTGCAAGTGCGTATAGGTCCATGGCATCATGATTTATTTTGTAAACATTCCATGATTTGACTGCTATCTTTAGAGATGCCTCTCTGTCTACATGGAGATGTTTTTCTTGAAGAGTAAAACACATTAAACTCTTCCAGGTAGCTCTTAGTTTTCACTCTTAGGAGGATGACCAGCAAAAATTATAAAACAAACATTTTTGAGTTTTCCACCGATATTTTACTTTCTCTGTGATTAACTAGAGCAAGAAATCTTTTTATTTACCAGAGAAGGCAAATGAAATACAGAGGTCCAGAATGTGTACTTGGTAGTAAACAAGACCACTGAAAGGTTTTCAGCAATCTACAGACTGAGTAAAATAGCTTAAGATGATGCTAGTGAACTACTAGTCTACTAAAAGGCATCTCTTTTTTTTCTCAGGGTTTATTTTTTGAGGGGTTGGAGGGTTGGGGTTTTGGTGGGTTTTTTTGTAGTTCATCTGAACAAATACAGATGTAGGAAGTACTTTGAGTGGAATAATAATCTTTTCTACTGAAAATTAGGTTAAAATAATAATAAGGAAAAAAGTGTAACTTAGAAACATATCTTCACAGTAACATAAAAACAGTTTACAGTTCCTGTAGATGTTTTATTCAGCTGGTAACCCTGTTTTATAGGCTGAAATTATTTTCTACATAATATCCTATGGGAGTGTACTCTGCAGGCCTGACAGGAGGAGGGACAACTTTATAGACACAAGACAACGCGCAAAGAATCTTAAGACTGTGTTTTTGAACAGCCCATAACTTGTGGTTCAGGCCACACCCAAGCATTGTAGCCCCTGGTCAAGGGTCCCAAGAGGGGAGTGGAGCTTTGGCAGTGATTGTCACCTTGGGAAACTCGGCTGTGAAACAGCTAGTTCTGGTTTCATTTTGAACTCTGAACTCATGTGAGCACCCACGTCTGTACATATGTAACCCCTCCACCATGCTTTTCACATGTTTTTATTATACATTTATTACTTCACAAGTAACTTGATGAAGGTTGGACTGTTGTTATTGAAGGATATGAGGGGCTTGAATCACTCACTGTGGCTGCTATAGTTGGCATTGTGAGCCTCCACTTTAATGTGTGTGCTGGTTAAAACAGCCATCTACACTGCTTTTAGGAACTGCCTGACGTGCTCAAGTGCAGCACCCTCAATGACTTGAGGCATTGTCATATTACAGGTATCTTTTTCAACCTCAGCTTGCCTGGATTCTTCGTTCAGGTTATTTCTGCAGTATTTATTAACAAAAAATCAGGAAGGAAAATGCTATTGACTTTACGTAGGAAGCCTGTAAGCTGAAGCCTGTAGTTCTTCCCTGCAGGCATGACATTTGGTCATTCAGAAGCCAGAAAAAAAAAAAAAAAAGCCTGTATCATAATTCCTTCAGGCATGCAGACCGCATGCAAAATAATAAACAAGAGTTTTCTGCTGACCTTGCTTGCTGGAAGGCAGCAGTTGCCTTTGGCCAGGAGACTGTCTGCTTAGGGAAGTCAGTCCTTGGGGAAGGTGGTGATCCTCATCTGGCCAGTGCCAGGAGGCCCCTTTGAGGGGCAGAGCAAGGTGGCCTCTCTAAAAGGAAACTCTGTCAGTTTGATCCTACAGTTCCTGTGATAGCTGCTGTTTTGAAAAGAGGCAACTTAAAAAGCAACTGTAGACCTGTGAAAGGAGAAACTAGCTGATGAGGGCTAGTTGGAGTAAGCCATGGTTAATATTAAAGATGTCTTTAGAAATGCAACTAAGACACCTTTCTGAGAATTCAGATATACTTTTTCTTCTGTGCTTGGATTCCCTGCACTGGCTGGCAGGGAACAGTTTTACATCAAGTGCTAAGTTTCTTAAATGACTGAAGATTTAGCTAATTCTCATGAATACAGAGCAAATGCTGAAGTTTGTGAGGATTTTGACATGCTGTTCTTGTTATACCAACACAAAGATTCATCCCAGCTTTCACTGCACTGCTTTGTGATGGTGGTTTCACAGGTCATAATTCTTCTACACTTGCTGAACCCTGCCAGGCTGCTGTTCTGCTGTAATGCAATCTACCAACAAAGCTGACTGTCAGTTATGTTAATTGGCTATTGGTAGTGATTTGTCTCCTACGAGTCAAATATGGGCTGGAAAAAAATAAGCTTAAATCTTTCCTTGCAATTTTAATTCAGCTCTCTTGTTAGGTGTACTTTAGGATACAGATCCTCTTATTAGATCCTCTTATTATATAATTGCTTAACCTGTGGAGGTTTTTTGGGTGGTTGGTTGGTTGGTTTTTTGTGGGTTTTTTTTTCCCATTAGTCTCGTGATTTATTCAGTGTATGTGGAAACAGTGATTTGGAGGACTACTTCAATCTACTGAAAATGCAGCATTTTCTTGCTTTTAAGTGCATCACCTTGTGGTGAGTGGAGCTGGTCCTGGGGTATTTTGGTTCTGCAACCTTTATGACTTCCATTTAGGTTTGTTATTTGTATATGGAAGAAATCCTAGACCCTATTCTATCACACTTCTGCATCCTGTTTGTCAGTTCCGTATGAGATGGAGTAAGTTCATTATCTGAGGGGCTCAAAAATAATAAAAATTGAACTCTTGAGCACTCATTCTGAAAGTTTTAATATACTCAAATTATACTGATTTACTCATTTAACAAAAAGGAATTGTTAGTTGTTTAGTTTGGTTTTGTTTCCTTTGCCATTGCCCATGCAAGTATTATTACTTAGTATTTCATTCACTAAAATTGAAGCTCTGGGTCAGTTATCAAAGAAGACCATTTCCATTTTTTAGGACTTCATAAGCTTGTTACTGAAATAGAAATACATGATACCTAAGTTTATTCAGGCAGGGCTTTTCTTTAATTGGTATGGCACATGACAGAAAGTCAGAATGAGAGATTGTGATACACAGTCTTGCCCTGTGATACACAGTGTCTAAATTTAACATGTCTGAATAGGACCCCTTCGATTATTTTTGTTTAATTTTCAAAAACTATGAAATGTTTTCAAGAATGATAAATTACTTGGATTTTGATAACTCAGAGCTACAGCACCTCTCACTCTCAAAATACCTTCAAGCATTGTCTAATGAAATGACAAAGCATCCTTTCTGGTGGGTTTGGGTGAGCACTACTACTTCTAGCTTAAATGGAGAGTTCTTCTTCAGAGTGAACCTATGCCTGTCAGGTGTGGCAAGAGCCACAGGATTGCACATCCCTCCTTGATTCCTGCATACTTTTTAAAAATTCACCTTGAGAAAGACTTCCATCGTAGTCTAGAAATGTGCCCAAAAATTGTTAATTATCTGCTTGTACATTTTGGGCGTGGAATCTCCAATGAATGAAAAGTTGCATGGTCTCTCAGTTGGGTAAGAAATATGCCATAGGTTTTCTTTGCTGGTATTGGACATTTACTGCAGGATTGCTTTATAGGAGGGCCAGAAATAGGCAGGTGTTAGAGGGGTAGGGGACCTTCTGCACTTGTCCAAATGGGAAGATGCATACCATGACCAAGGAGCGGAGAAAGGAACTGGGGGATAGCAGGTTGTCTGTGAGAAGTGGTTATAAATCCCATTAGCACTTCCATGACTAGAGAGTGTATCTTTTTATCTCCAATAATCTGTATTAGTGTTTACTACAAGCGTCACTGCTTTGTCAGAGCTGGGCTAGCCCAGTGACACCTACTGCCATGGGTTCCCAGACACCACAAATATCTCAGGTGTGGTCCTTTGGGTGTCTGTACTGGCAGCTGGGGGCTTCACCTACATGTCCAGATCCCTCTGCCCATACAGCTGTTGGAGCAGTCACATAAACAAGTTTGGGGTCTGTAATTTCCTGCAGTATTTTCTCTATTTAAAGTACTTGAATCACAGAGCACTCAAATTAAATAGTTCATGCACTATGGAATTGAAGAGACTGCCTTGGAGAAACTCTCCAACTGCAGCTGAATTAATGCTAACCAGGCCTGAGGATTGGTAGAAATAAATAATGAGTGGATGAGAGGCTGAGAAACCTGGCAGAGTTTCAGAATGCAAAGGTGGTGTGGCTAGGGAGCATTATCTTATCTAAATGGTAATTTCTATTCTGTACAGTAATTAAAACACATAGTGTACAAACTAGCATTTAGGAAGTCTTTTGTTGGATCTATTCCTAAGGGGATGTTTTGGAAATAAATTGTGAGTTGTGCCTGCTCAGTGCAGCCTGTAAGACCTGCACTGAAACAAACATTCCAAATTATGCACCCTCTTTAAGCAATGACATCTTATGTATGCTGCTAGTTTTGGGAGAACTGTTTTTATTTTGTTCATAATAATACATTTTGGATATTATGTCAGAGAAAGAACAAAGTTATGTTCATGAATCAGTAGAGATTAACAGTGTGACACTGAGGAATCCGGTTCAAGAATACAGAAAGGAGTCATCAGTTTAAAAAAAAAATCTGTAGGAATTTAGACATTTTATGTATGCCTTTACTTATATCTTAATGATTTTTTATCATGAAGATGGCTTAAACAAACTGATTCATAAAACAGTTTGGATGCATTAAACCTTAAATATTACTGTCTGTTTATTGTAGGTGTAGAAATAAGCTTCCCATTTAGCAATCAGAAATTATTTACATGACACGCATGTTTCTTGTTACCTGTCAGCTGTGTTTTCTTTGCTGTCTTACTGTACATTCATGACTGATTTTTGCTCATTCTTGCTTCTGCATAACATCCATTTTTCGGCATCTTGGGCAGAATGAGCTCCACCCAAGATGGAGGAGATATGGAAGAGATAGCTACTGCTGATACTTCATTGGTTACTATGCCCTTATTATGGAACATAGGCATATGCCACCTCAAAAAAAAACCTCAAAAAACAAACAAACCATCAAATACAAGAAATCCCCTTACAAAATGTTTCTCACTTGAAAAACTGTAGAACTTCTCAGCTTTGTAGTAATTGAAATTAGCTCAGGTGCAGCAAGTGAGAGCCAGAGAACAGTCTTTTGCTAGGTTTAGAGGCAAGGATTTTGGTTTTTAAACTTTTGCAAAGGGGCAAATATTTCCTGTCATGGGAGGAAGAAGTTAAAATGCCTGTATAGAATTAAAAAGGATTTGGAAATGGAATGCAACCCTGTGCCCCAAATATGAAATTGTATGTGGCTTGCCTGGGCATTTCAGGAAAATCCACTGATCCGCTGTCCTAATCTAATCCAAATAATTAGATTTTGGATTAAGGTAGGGTATAGACATCAAAACCAGAACAGGTAGAGATAATTTTTGTCCAGTCTGAACCATCTCTTACTATGCATAGGGTTTTTTTCTTATTTATAAACCTCTATATCTTTCACTTCAATGATTAATCTGCCGGCAGAGAGCAAAAGTTATTAAGGCTGGAAACAGACAAAAAGATAAATGCTGACCTTTCTAATTGGCTCTTGAAAACTGAAATATTTACCACTCAAAAGATTTATAATGTTTGTGGAATGATTTGTCATCCAAACTAAATAATTCTTGCTTCTTTGTGAAGCCATGCTAGCGTCAGATTAATAAATATCTGTTGGTGCCTCCACATAATGTATTTTTTTGGCATCATAGTAGAAAGAAATCTAACTTCCAACTGATTCTCAATAAACTTCAGTAGCCAAGTGTACTTTACTGTTGGTTCCCTCACTTGCTTTGCTAAGTGCAGTCATTGCTGGAAATGAATGTTTCACTTCTCTAGTTGAAGTCTTTAGCACCAGGAGTCAAGACTTAATCATTCTCTGCATTGATGGGTCGCAGAGCATAATGGATTTCTCCAAGCTGACAGGGTGGTATTTTGTTGTTTGCACATGTTCTCTGGAGTTACTGGAGAGGGCTATAGAACGTGTGATTCTTTGCTTCACTGTGCATTTGGGATTTTCAAGTCTGCCTCTGGGGTGGGTGGAGTTGGTTCTCTGCTGGTCCTGAAGCTGAGATGTCTGATAGTACACTAGAAAGCATGACTGTAATCATGAGAAAGTGCTTGTTTTAACTGTGTTGTGCAAAGTAGCTAGGATTAACTCTATGCATTGTATTACAGCACATTTTATTAACGGAGAATAGTAACTTCAGCATTTCACTGACAAATCTGTAGTCTCTCCTCACAATAAGGCTCAGTAAATGTGATGAAATGGATTGCCTTTGTTGGAGTGTTGGTCTGTGAAAAGTGGCTGTGAAAAGAATGCCAGAAAGTAGACGTACTTTTACAAAGAGGGGGAAAATAGACAAGCATTAAAAAAACCAAACCCTTTTCTGTGGCTTTGTTGCAGTGATAAATACAGTGCATTCCAGGGACTTAGGAAAGTAAGTCTTTAAAACTGGCCTAAAACACAAAAGTGCAAATGTGCTGAGCTAATCTTGAAAAGTAAGTAAAAGGAGTGATAAGGTATCCTACTAGGCCTCTGATGGATAGATGATATTTCAGAATCAAAGAGTCCCATGTAAACTCATTCTTAAGTATTATATAACAGTCAAGGGTTTTAGGAGAATTAATGGTGTAAAAGCCTGATGCCTATTAAACTGGTCATTAATTACACTTAAGCAATTTACTTCTGGGGTGAAATGAAGAGTAGTTTTGGAGCTCTTTTCATTTAAATTGCAGCATCTGTTGCAAGCTTGGGTTTCTCTTACCTGCTATATCAATGCTGTCTATATATTTTTGACAGTGCTTTGGCATGGCTTGATTGTATTTTGGAGGGGTGATATATGCCCATGCCATGAGGCACTGAATGGTTTGCTCAAGAGAAAGACCAGGAGCAAATTTTTGAGCCGCTCTAGCTGTTCTGGTCATGGTTTCCTAGCTCTGCTTTCCCTTTTTTCCCCCTATCTCTTCTACCACTTCCAATTAAATCATGTAGAGAAAGGCACCTGTCATCACACCAGCCTTATCAAAATACAGGTTTTTAGGTAAAATTATTGTTAAATTGGCTCAGAACCTCTGCTGTGGCTCACAAAGGAATCCATCAGCACCTAGCAAAATTTCCAAAAGCTTCAGCTACTTAAAGTTCGGGATCAGCTATCAGCTGTGTATGTGAATCTGCCATGTACCGTGACAGCGACTTCAACTTTGAACTTGTTGCTCTGAAGTGAGAAATAGACTCACACTCAAAATATTTGAACTTCAGAATTGCCTCAATTTCTGCAGCAGCCGTTGTGTGAATCAGAAGAAGAATGGACATTATATAGTTTTATTTTCCAAGGCGTTAATGTCCTGACCTAGAAGACAACAGATGGAAGTGTTGGTAGAGAAGGAAGAGTTTGTACCTTACCTGCTATCAGGTCAGCAGTGACCAAAAGCACTATGTGGAAGTTCAATTAAAAAGGAAAGAAAATCAGTATAATCATGTTGAACTAAAACCAGAACATCTTACAACTTCATTTCTTCCTGAAAATTTTGCTTTTTCCTAGAATAATTAACCCCAAACTTTGCAATGAACACTTGACTTTTTTCTTACAAGTATCAGATTTTTGTTTCCTGAGAGAGTAAACAATTTCAAGGTAATGATACTCCAGAGTTAATCATAATTCCTGCAGTTTTTTTCTCCTGTGGCCATTAGTGGAACAAAAATAAATACGTTGCTCTTACTTGAGCCAGTGGCATGAGGCAGCATGCACAGCAAACATTGATGGATGTTGGTAAGAGCAGTTTGGGGGAAATTTTGACCAGTTCTTTTTAGATGGAAAACATTCTATTTCCTCCCCCACCAATCCTTTGACAGTGTTGGTTTGCTTAGTTTTTTGAGAAGTTCAAATTTCACACAAAAACATTAATTAAGGAAAACCTCGCAAGTTTTGCACTATGTCTGATACAGAGAACAGTGTTCAGGCATTGCCTTGTCTAAATACAAGTTTTAATTGTTTTCTTTCTTACATAAATGGCTTTCAGGAAGTGATATATCAGCTGATAGAGCAGAATGAAAGCTTCACATACACAATGTGTGAGTACTGGTACTGCAGCCACTTCTTTGTTACGCATGGGCTGAGACCTCATAGCAGACTGTGTGTCTGGTGCACACAGTGCAGTGATCACCTGTGGGCTAAGCCATGGGTGCTGGAGACACCAGCAGTGATGTTCCTCTGTGTCTCATGATGAACTAACTGTTCAGCCCCTGGAAGTCAGTGGAGTTACAGGAGCTTTCACCAAAGGATTTAAGACTGCATGTGTTCTCAGTGAAAGAAATGTTAAGAAAACTTTCCCATAGTTACCGAGAGCTTTCTGTGGTAGTGCTGACACATGCCCTTCAAGTAGTTGTAGTTTGAACAGGCAAAAACAAGCTTGTTTCATAATACTGCCATTAACTGGGGTCTTTAAGCTTAATTAGGGCATATATGTTGTAGTATGGATTGCAGGAGGGGAGAAGTCTCCAATATTTAATCATATTTGTACAACTTTTTATACAATAATTACATGTTTTACTCTGAGCATCGAGTTGTGTTGGGAAGTAAGTGGTATATGCTGAGTCTGAATTTTAAGTGTGAGCAATGTTTAAAAAGCAATTAACGTAGAGAGGTGTATGCAGAGTGATAAGTGGGGGAGGAGGCAAACAACTGAAAATTAAATGATCTTGCTGTAACAGTTTCATGTTCGAGAGATGCAACAGGCAAGCAACTCATGCATTCTCTGAATTTCTGGTGGACTTTTGCACAAGACAAATCTTGGGGCAGCACAGTGTATGCAAGGCTTCAGCTGGCAGCTTTGATTTTCCCAGTGGCTTTCCTTTGCCCAAAGTCAAGGATGAGTGTTTAATTACATAAACATCATTTACTGAATATAACATAATAAATTATAAAAACTTTAGCTTTTACTGTGGGTTTGGAAGACATTAAAGAAGTGAGATTCCTACAGGTCTAACTTTTCCCCCCCAGTGACTCATGGACCTGTATGCAGCACTCTGACAGTTGTATGATTTACAGCCAAAAATAAATAAGGTGAAACTCGGAAGAGGTTGCACCTCTTCACAGTACTGTCAGGTTATCTAAGGGACCTTTTGACTACTAATCAACTTAAGTATTTTCTCAGTATGCAATTCTGTCGCTGGTGCAGGTGTGTCTGACTGCCAGTCAAGTTATAGGGGGCAACATGTGTACAGGAGCAGAACAGCATCCCCATGTTTTTTATTTAGTTGAATCTTTCAATCAAACATTTCCCTCCCTCCAGAACTGACAGAGCTTGATATAATAGAATTTGTGAAGTAAATTTAGAGAGATGCAATGGGTGATGAGTCACTACTTCGGTTAATTCGGTAAATCCTTTCTGCATTTTAAAATGTTTATTTTGTCTGTGACCTAAAAACTCTTCCAAAATATTGGGCTGGTTTTAATCCTTTATGGTGTTCAGGAAAGAGAATGATTTATTGAAGATAGGGGGAGTAAATGATGATTCAGTTTGCCAAAAGAAAGCAAACTAAGTTTCTGTTCTGTTTTGAAAACTAAGTTCTTTAAAGACCTTCCAGATTTTAAGGCCTCTAATTCTTGCAAGCGTGATAGAAATGATTTAATACATGAAGCACCAATGTTTTGAAATATGAGTCACTTATAAAAGCATTGCTGCAATTACTATATTTAAAAGTACTTATTTGGAAATAATTCAGAGCTTTTTTATTTTGCTTTATGGGTTGTGCTATATTTTGTTCTACAAGAAATGCAGAACTGTAGCTGTACCTCCTGAGCACTAGGCTTGGGAAAAAATTGTCTTGGTGTTTATTAATATGGTTTTATAGTTAAATTCTCCTTGCAGATACACTGTGTGCCACCAAAAAAGCATTTTGCTGGCACAACTGCATTTACTAAATATAGTAACTTACTTCACAAGGATCATCAAATACAAATTGGCATGTGGTGACTCTGTGTTGCACTGTCCCTCACCGAGCCTTGGTAGTTACTGAGAACTGGCTGTGATCTGGTTCCTTGGGAGTGTGAGACTGTGCCTGCTGGGATCATGCCCAGCCCTGCTGCATTCTGCTCACCCCTGGCTTCATCCAAAGGTGACATGGATATGTGTCCCTGGCTGGCAGTGGGGCAGGATCTTGGTGCGTGTGGCAGCCCATCAACAAACATGCCTGCCAGTATGACTGGGGAAGTTGGAATTGGCAAGTATATTGATATATTACTTATCCTAATTAAAACTGGAAAATATTTTAGTGTTGTTGCTGCTGAACAACCTCTTGGCTGTGCAGGTAAGACTGCATTTTGGTGAAGAACTGTCACTATTTAAAGCATTTGAGAGCAGGTGATAAGTATAAGCAATAAACAAAACTCCACAGCTAAGTTAGATCATACCTGTGATGGAAAGTTATTATGGGGAAGGACTGTGTCTTCTGATACAGTGCTGCACACATTGCCTTTGTTTATGTGGTTTGTTGGCTCTTTGCTGTCTTGCAACAAAAGCTACTCTCCAGATCATTGTTACTGTTGCTGAAAATGGAGGTCAAGTTTGAATCCTGGAGCCTTTCTGAACTTAAAGTTCCAACAGTCACCAAGGAGGGCAGAAAATCAGTGCTGCTTGTGGTAATGTACCAAGAAACAGAGGGAATAACTTGGACTCAAACTGACAGAAAAGGAGTTACAAGGATTGCCTATGCCTTTAGTTGTGGTGGAGTTTATTTAGGAACAAAAAATGCATATATGATCGTAATCCATTGCTTATATTGTTGAGAAGTACATTGTAAGTTGGCATTTCTTTTCCATAGTTAGTTTAGAGAACAGGTGAAAAGGAATAGGGCTTGGATATTTTTTTCAAGTCTTTGTTTAGCATGTTTTTAAATGTTTTGTCTTATAATGCCAGTCTGAAGTGCAGATCAAGTTAACATTGCAGCAGGTATCCTGTATGGGTATATGATGAACACCATTTTCTAAATATCAGTCTGGGATCTTGGAGTGTTTTATGGAACATAACATGAAAGACACATTCCTTGCCAAACCTTCCTTTTTGCTGGTCTTCCCTCTAATGCAACTTCCATCAGTAAAAGAATAAAGAGAGCATGGTTTTGGGCCCATTTTGCTTGGCAATGCACAAAGGAAAAGAATGTTGTGGCAGAGGGGTTGAGAGTATTATTTCTCAGGTACTTCACACAAAGAAATACTGTAGTGCTTTCAGAAATCTGTTGGTACAAAGGCATGCTGTAACAGGCGATCAGTGTTATGCCATTTTGACACGGCTGTATGGAATACTGTGGTATGCTGTAAAATTGTTGCCCTGGACTTAGTACAGGAGGTCTGGAACTGGGCAAGAGATGTAAGTCTGATTTTTCATACTTACATGATGGCTAGTTGTGGAGTGAGAATGGTTTCAGTGAGCTGCTCTTCGGAAACAGTGTTGTCTAATACAGTGAACTGAAAGGACACTGTCACCTAGTAAAGAGCTGCTTGAAAATAGGCTGGCTTGGAAGGACTGGACTGAGAGTGTCTGTCTGTCTGTCCATCTGTCTTTGGGTCTGTGCAGTCGTGGTGTACTGTTGTATAGGAGGGGGTAAGAGGCAACCTCTGCCATTTGCAGAGCACTCATGTTGGCTTGGCCTTCTAATTTTGTCAGTGTGTCTTATCACAGTCCTGGTGATTTAAAATTGGGTTGGTTGGTCTTTCCCTATTTTGAACTTAGACACAGCAACTTGGTTGAATGCTCCATCTTAAAAGGGATGTAATCAGTGTAGGAAAGCTGGACATTTTGGGAGCTTGTTATTTCAAGCCTTTATGTCCCTAACAGTGGATGTCTGTCCTACCAGTGCATCTCCCAACACAGTGAGTTTGACTGTAGAACATGAAATGCATGGCTCTGTGTGGTGCTGGCAGAAGTGTTTTCTGCCAGTTCTCTTATCAGTAGCCAAGGTTTTACTGTGCAGAAGAGCTGAACCCTCAGTTCGGAGGGGTGGGGAGGGAAGAAGCCAGAGAGCCACAAACTCTGCCTAGAGTAGGCAGCGCTGCTGCCAAAGAGAGAGCAGCCATGACCATGAGCAATTATCCTGGTTCAGCAGCTGCCTAAAGAGGTTGGGAGGAGAGACTGTGCTGTGTGCTTGGCATGCACTAAAATTGTTCTGCTGCCGTAGCCCCACACAGGGAAAAGGCAGAAGGTAAAGAGCTGAAGTTCCCCATGGCTGTTAGCATAAACATATGCACATGGACATGCTTCATGCTTGGTAACTTATATCCCTGTAGCCCTCTTTCAAATGATCTGTGTAATGCTAAAAATGAGATAACAGTAAATAAAAAGCTCAGCCTATTTTGCAACTGTCAATAAACAAATGTCTTCATTTTATGTTATGTGCGCACATTTGGTTATCAGATGTTTCCTGCAGTCCTGCTGCTTGATGTTTTGTCCACCTCTCCTTTTGGGATGAGCACATATGAATTTTCTCTCCTAATTAAAAATTGTATTGCTTAAGCTATTTTAGTAATTGTAAGAGTGGCCATTGCTTCATTAATGTGTGAAAAGAAGGAAAGATTCAACTCACTGTTCTTCTTCTGGTCACAAGTATTTTGAGGGCAATTGACTTCATTCCCACACATAACATTTTGTCCTATATTCTCAAAACATGAAACTTCTTCCTTAATTGACTTACTGTGAGAACAACTTCTACATCTGTCTCTTTGACATAAAAGAGGAGCTGAAAATTTTATCCAACTTACTTGTGTTATATTGAATTCCATCAGATTTTATTAGCGTTCTTTCATTTTGCAGTTTTCAGGAAAGTGGTTCATTTAAAAATTAATTTTAAGGTATGTTTTCTTGATGTTGGCTCAGTATTGCAGCCTGTTCTATTTGAAGTATGCCTCTGGTACATGACCCAGTACATCATGCTGTTGTGCTGGGAGGGGAGAGGATGTTTGGAGATTCAAGAGGAGGTACAGGCCAGTCTGTACATATTCATATTTGCTTGGGCTTTTGTTCATGTCAGCCATTCAATTTCCAATGCCAGTTTTGGGTTTTTTTGTTCTTGAAGTTGAGGAAACACATCAATATGTGTGAGTCTAACATATTTTAAAACAGAAATTGTGTATTTGTTTGCTAGCATATTCTGGGAAAATTGCATAGGCATTGCATGATGAAAACAACTGATTTTGCCTCTGGGTATCCCATTTTATTTACAGCAAGAAGGGGAATTCTGATGTGTGAATGAAGGGCACTCTATTTCTGTGAACGGTTTCCTTTTTTAGTCTTTCAATCTGGTGTTTCCCTGCTATTCTGTTTCTCTTAGGCATTTATACAAGGTCAGTTTAACAAGTTTCATTCAATAGTGTCTGAGGTTTTGCACATTCATTTTTGTGCTTGCTCTTGTATTGCCCATTAAAAGGAGCTTCTCTCTGTTTATAAGTAGTTTTGCAGCTTTGCTCAAACTGCGAGGTCACAAATCCTGTGCATTCAGGTAAACTGTAACTTTGTGTTTAACCTGGGTCCGGATTTAACTTTGTTTGCTTTTAAACGTGGCTCTTGTGTTACTTTCATAGTAAAGTGTTGCTGGCTGCTTCTCTGCAAGTGCACCATGTTCCTTTATATTTGCTGTTGGTGTGGATGTAGGCTGCAACTAACACAGTATGAAGAATGGTTTTTATCAGTATTTATATAAGGCGTGTGGTTTATTTTTATGCACTGGATGTGTTGTTAAATAATAACGACTATAGCTCAGTGCTGCTTCTAGGTAAGTTCATAAAAGAACACACATCACTTGAAGGACCAGGTGGGGTTTTTTTCCCTAAACTACTAAATGGAGAATATTGTTCAGAATATGTGTTAGACTGCAGTGTGTTCTCTTGGTGGAAAGAGACTCTGTATGTCTAAGAGACTATGTATGATACTCTGGTGACATGTATATAATTAGTTCTGGGGATGCAAGAGTGAGTTATGGTTTGTGGTAATCTGTGTACTAAAAGAGGTTTATATTATTTTCTTAAACAGGTGTGGAATGCTTTAACCAAATTGAAGTAGTTCTGGAAGTGCATTTTTCCTCCCCTTGGGTAGAACATCCTGCACTTGTGAGGGTAGAAGGGGGCAGGTGCAAGTTACCTTAGCATTGATTGCTCCTGCATATTATCTATAGCTTTGGTTTTGTTTTGCCTCACACTTGGCTTGATGTGAGGGGGCTTTGGGACTGCCTTCCTGCTTTGGTGCCTAGCTCCTCTGCCAGGCTGGATCTGGCTTTGCCACCAGCTGGAAGTTCGGTGAGGAAGAGGGATGTGCAATTCCAAGCTGGTTGACAACTGCTTAAAATGAGAGGTAAATGCTGCAAAAACAGAGCTGCCTCCTGTCTGGCTGAGTGAAATGAGGCAGATGGGTATTTCAGTCAAACAGAACACGTCCCTCAGAGTGATTTAAAGCACAGTCTGAAGCTGAATGCGTGGGGTGGAGAAGAGGTTTGTGATGAGATTATTTCATCCAGCATCTGCAAGTCGGAGTGTCTGACTCTTTTCTGTGTTACTTTGTGTTGTCTTTAAGGAAAGTGACTTTAAAGCATGGCACTGTGCTGCCTGTCCTGCCGGGGTGAGGGCTGCGGTCCTCTGTGCTGGTGGACTGCTGCCGGTTGCCGTGGTAATAAAAGACCTCCCCAGCCATCGCTCCATCCTGTGTCTTCCCTGGGAATTGGCTACAGCGGCAGAGTCTTTCCCTGCTGGGGAGCTGAGCTGCCTCTGAGTCTCTCATGGCAGTGAGAAATTCGTGGTGATTGAAATGTACTGACCCTACCTGGCGCAGTTGGGGATTATAGCATGGGGGTGTTTATTTTTAGCCTGAAAGGGTATCATGGCATATAGAAATACATCTCTGCTCTCATGTGGAAATGCATATATTCCTGGAGTTGTGTGTTTCTTCTGTTTAGCAGGGATGCTTTCCCCTCACATGTTCCCATGTCAGAGCACAGGTACCACACTGGACTTTATAAGATGGATCAATCAAATCCTGTATTTATCATCATTCTCTTTGCTTTGTAAGTTGCATTCCAGTACTCCGTGAGCAAGTGTAAAGACAATTCTTACATAAGCCACTTTAATTGAGCTTATCGACTTCACTGTTCCTTTCTGAACTCATTTGCTGCTCTTCAACTCCAGTGACTTCAGCAGCATTTCTGATGCACAGGATGGTAAGGGACAGTCACATCTGAAATGCCCAAGTACTGCACTGAGGGGTGGCAGCCAGGAGCACTCCCTTGCACGTTGCTGATTTTGTGATGTGCCCTTTCCATCAGAGGATAATCTTGGTTCGCACATGATTCACACATCCATTGGTTGGAAGGGAAACTGATAGCTCCTTCTGTCTGCAGACAAAACATATCCTGAGTCTCAAAGCTGTTACTTTCTCTCACTCTCTCTGCACATAGGAATGTTATACCATGAAGTTTGTAGACCATGGCCCATATTTTCATAACTTTTACCTCATTTCATCTGCTCTGGGGGTTGCCTCAATATATAAAGCAATCAAGGAAGGGAATCTTCAGTAGGGTTTGTTTGAAAAGCCTTTATAATAGTTTATTTTAAATCTTTGCCTCTGTGTGGAAAAAATGTAATTAAAGCAAGAGATGAATAGTAAATGATGCTAATTGAGAAAATACATTAGGTATATATCATCAAAGTTTTTATTTCTGAAAGTTCTAATTTTGTAAAAATATGGGAAAGCAATAAAAATATGGAACTGGAAGCCTGGCTGCATTGTAAGTAGTGCAGAATTAATTTAGTAACTCTAGTACTAATGAGCAGAACATATTTTTTTTCTTCAAGTTTTTTTTCAAATGGCATTAGTATTCCAAACAGCAAAATCCCTGGCTGGAGAATTGTAGAAATGATGATTGCTCATTAGCAAATAGAATACAGATGTTCTGTTCAGTTTGCCTGAGTGCTTCACATAAACACCTTGGGGAGTGACTGGCACAGAGTACAAAACTTGATAGCTTAACAGTGTGCTAAACACTTCGGGGCTGGCAATAGAAGCAGAAGCATGCCATGTAATTTTGTAAAATTTCATGTAATTTTTAATCATTTGTAGTGTTAGTGTAACGCAACAACCTTCGTGTGGGAAGTGTGGGGGGAGAGGTGTTCCTACAGGCCTGTAATGAACACCAGAAACTAGAGTTGGGTCAACTCTTTGGAGGTCTGTTCATGTCTTTTTGGTTGGCTTTCTACTTTCAGTTTATAGAGGAGCAAATTTCTATCCTCCCTTGAAGTCTGAATCTCACATCAGCTGTACATATTTGTGTTTGCCTGACCAGTTGCCAAGAATTTCTTGGGCCTCTGAGACAGCATCTTTTAATTCTTTTCTCATACATCTTCATGTCTCCTCTCTGTTTCTTGCATTCCTCCATCCTCACCCCCACAACAATAATCCCAACAATGTTTTTTTCATTTTAATTAATTTTAATTGTATACAGCAGCAACTGTTTTTGAGGCTATATTAAATAAAGAGTGGATTAATAAGGCACCATTAGGAGCTCACTGGTAGTTACATGTTAGTGGCTGTGAGGTTTTGCATCCCATTCTGATGTTACTAAATTCAGTTTTCTGACAATGCCAGCAGTGCTTAGGCAGCTGCTGAAAGGGGAGATGCCCCAACTCTGCTGGAGGAGCTAAGTGAGTTAAGCATCTCTGTGTCCCTTGCTCTTGGATTCTGTTCCATGCAGGGTTTTTTAAAAGAGAGTTCCCTTTGAGCGAAGGTGCAGGAATTGTTTTTGTTTTAAAACATATTTTAGAAATTTTGAATCTCATTCATGCAGTTAGGTGGACTTTAAAGAAAAGGAATTCCTAGCTGTGGTGTTACTTTGGCCTCTTGCTATGATGTGTGTTTGTGTTGCACTTATTTAGTTGCCAGAGCCAGCCTGGAAAGAAGCTGAATGAATTTTGAAAGTTTCAAAATGCATTTATTATATTAAAGAACATACTGATTCCAGCAGGTCCTTTTGGATTATTTTAGTAGGTTGGTTGATTGCGTTGGGGTTGTTTTGCTGGTTTTCTTGGGAATTTTTTGTGTTAGTTTTCTTTGGCTTTTTACATTGGGTAAGAAGTCTTCAAACTGCTAGCATGAAGATGTGAAACAGCAAAATTAGCTTGAAAGCACTACCTATTTTAGACTGCAGCTGAACTACAATAAGCCATATTGCCTGCTGCAGCTATGCTGCAAAATTGTTACGCATTAGTACATCCTTGGCAAGCAGTTATTAAAAAATTATTTTGTGGGGGCTTATTAGACCATTTAAAGTAGCTTATCCACCTTAGTGGAAAAGTCCTCAAAGTATTCAACAATGCCAGCACTGGAAATTGATCACATGATAGAAATGAGAAGATGGCATTGGGTACCCAATGTTACAGCCTCAGAATTTGTTCTTGTGAGCTTCCAACCCTCCTTTTAAGCAAATACTCAAAACTAAGTGAACTTACTTACCATTAGATTGTCCTGCTGAGTTGCACACAATCTGTGTGAATACATAAAAACATGGTAGGTATCAAAGTTATGCCACTTCTAGAGGCAGAATCAAATTAAAGTGAATTGAAACAAGTTGGATCAGCATGAAGCAATGCTGTCTGTAAAGAGTACTTTGCATTTCTGTATCTTTTCACACCAATAACTGAGAGAATAATATGGGGCAACTTGACTTAACAAAGCTCCTGTTAGCTTCCTCCTCTTGCCCTAAAGCAAACAAAGTAGTCAGGCTCCCAATTTGGAGTTTATTGAATGAACCCAAATCACTGCTATTTAGTTGTCATGGCAGCAAGGCAAATAGATGTGAAAATATTAGCCAAACAAAAAGACAAAAACCTTGGCCCACTGGTAAGCATTTGGAAACTCAGTTAAGATGTTCATCAGTAATTTGGGCTGCAGGATAAAGATATACTGGAAGAAGCAAGCTGAAAGTAAAATGCCTTAGCTGTGAGATGTGTAAGAATACTTGTGATAAAAAATTAAATTCTACTGTTACCTCTTCCTTTATGTTTCTGTTTCATTGCACCTTCAATAAGTATTGAAAATCACATTAACAAATAGCAAGGGTGTGAAGGAAAGCGTGTTAAAGAAGAAAATCAATGATTGTATTAGCTTGATGATCAAGGCACTGTCTTGTGTTGCAAAGAAGGTATATCCAAGGCAGGTGTTGGGGGGGGGACATAAGGTTTCATATTCAATCACATTTTAAAAATCTGAGAAATTGTAGACTTTGGACCAACTATACCAGCTATATTCAGCCAAGACACCTGTAGTAAGAGACAGTGTTTACCTCAGAAAGCTTGCAGAGTGAGTACACCAGCCAGGCAGCCCATGCAAAGGATCATCCATTTGGAACAGAGGATGAAATACCTGAAACCACAGTGTCTGCTTGGAAAAAGGATGTGAATTTGACGTTGTGCTACTCTCAAGGTTTTTCTGGCACAGGTTTACATCTAGTCCTGTTGGTCTTTGATAGACCTAGATACTGGTGAAGAATAATTCTTCCTATATATATATATATATATATATATATATATATATACACACACACACATATATATATATATATAGATCCAGGGTTTAACAGAGTGTCCAAATGGATTGAGCCTTCCCATCACTGCTTAGAGGTCTGATGTACTTTACTTTGAAATTGGTAAATGGAGTGGTAGGGAATTGTTGCTGTGATATGAATTATTCTCACTCTTATTAAATAATAAACATGACCACAGCGACCTAGTCACTCTAAACTGGATTCCTTCTGTCCTTTAATCTTGGTAATGGCTTCATATTTGAACTACAGAATGTCATGGGTGAGCTGTGGACTTCTGAAGACAGGGGCAGCAGAAGGAAATTGGTAGATTGATACCATATCATGTGTATCATAAAGTAAGGTAGTAAAAAGCCTCAGGAAATTATATTTCTTAAGTAATGCAATCAGAATTGCACTTGGACAGAGAAGATTGCTTTGTATGTACTAGCTGTGTTTACTGCATTTTCTAATGTGCCTAAGGAAACTTCAGGAAGTGGAAAATGGAATTCTAGACCTGAATCCATACAGTTACTTTTGGGAGTAACAGCAAAATTAGTGAGCTTGATTTCCTACACAGCAGATGCCAGGATTATATGATGTGGAAGGAATTTCTTACTTTTAAACCCTTTCAGTATGATGACATGCAGGGGAGAGGAAGGAGGGGCTGACATAAGTACCCTTATGTTTTTTTAACCTCTCAGTGCTCTGAATCCAGAGATAGCAGTTGATTCATGTAAGCACAGCCTGTCTGCATAGGTAGACTCTACCAAAACAATAATTAAATATACTGTATGTTTCTGGATTAGGGATAAATGGGAACAGAAAGTAATGCTGTTTATTCTGTGGTTTAAAGCCACACTGCTATAACAAAAAATACAACAAGCAGAGAGAAATGAGTTTGCATGAAAATAGATGAAAAGTACAGTGTGTGTTTTTTGGTATTTTTGTATTATTTAAAACAAGTTTAGCAGACTATAAAGCTTTTGATTATAGTCAGCTTGTAAGTGTGTTCTGCTACACTGTGCAGCATCTCAAAATAAAATGGACCAGCAGTTGTTTACAAAAGCTGAAGACTTTCCGAGACCAAGCTCATGGGAGGAGCAGATGGTATTTGGGCATTGTGTTGTGGTCTTGCAATCCACTCAGTGCTATGTTGGGCTGATTCATGAAGTTCCATTTGCAGAGGCATCCCAGTGAGCAGCTTCACGAAGAAGAAACATTTGAATGAACTTTCTTGTCTTTTGTGCTGTCTTCAGTAAATGCCATTGACTGCTGCTATATTTAAAGAAAGTGACAAGAGTGTATCATAGCCTTTATTGAAATGAATGGGTATCCTTTGCAAGCAGTGATCCTTCTGTTCAGGAGAGCTTTTTCATGTTAGCTGCGATAAGGTGAGGAAGCCATGCAGGTAGGGTTCAGCCCCAGGTGTTTGGGGTAGGATCACAGAGGATTGTCAGTGGACTGTGGAGTGCAGACAGCCCAGGTGTGCTCCTGAAGGGCAGTGTCCTGCCTTGGCACCAAGTCACTCTGGGATCTGCTTCATTGTGCAACTAAAACTCCTGCAAACGGAGAAGTGTTCCCACTGCTCTGCAGGCAGGGTGCTGCCCCCACCACCTCTCCTTCCCACGCAGTGTGTTGGGGGGCTTGGACAGGAAGAGGATATGTTCTTTGCTAATTTAAAGGGGGTGAAAATACTTCCTCACAAAGGGAGAGAAAGGGGAGGAGGGTGGTGGGCTGCAGGAAAAGGGGGACAGTGTGAAACCTCAGGTGACAAGATCTTGGTGGTGTTTCCCTTTTAGGCACTAATAAACCTCAGGATGACTTATATGCAAAACCTGTTGAACCTGTTGGCAAGAACAGAGCCCCAGATCCTCATTGCAGAGGGTTTGTTTGTTGCTACCAACTGAATTTCAATTGCCTAGTGATAGTGTTTGTTTTCTTGGAATTTGCTTTCTGGTGCTATGTTCCAGCAGTCCTGACAGCCGCCCTGCAGAGGTGGAGTTACGGGCACCCCAGGAGCCCAGCCCTGCTGCCAGGAGGGTAACAGCAGAGGAGTGTCATGGCTTCAAAGGGGCTGAATGTGAGAAATGGGGAAAAACTGCGGTCTCTTCCTACTCTCGCTGGCAGGCACGGTTGGTGTTAAACCCATTGCTTTTATAGGAACAGGCTGACCTACTTATTAAGGCGTTGTATTTCAGTGTTCAGCTGTGGCTGTCTGCCCCAGAAGGGTTGTGTTTCCAACCCTGCTGAAACTCAGCCCTCAGCCATGTCCCAGCCTTCTGGGAAGTCTTGAAGAGGGAGTGTTGATGTGTCTGTCCGGTGTGAGGTGCTCTGGTGCCACAGCAGTGTGCACCATATCTTATCCCTGTGCAAAAAGGGAAAAAGCTTGCTGAAGAACTGATACATATATGCCCAAGAGAAACAGGAAGAAAAAGAAAATTGGAGAGGACACTATTTAAATGTTATGAAGGGCTTTGACCAGAAACGTGTTTTTCATTGTGTTCTGTGGGGGTAGAATGGCAAGCCCCCCTCTGGTAATAGATGTGGCCATGCTTGGGCTAACGGAACACTGTTTTGCCAGCTTGTGAGATTATTCAGAGGTAATTGTAGTTGGCTGCCCTTCCCTAGCCACATTCATAAAGCACAGGGAAGGGTTGGTTTGACAAGAACAGATGCAAATGACAAGCTGGGAGACCACCAAACGTCTCTGTGGGGTCAAGGAGGAGCTCCCTCTGCATTTGGGTGTCTGGTGGATCTGTGTTGATGTATGTGCATCTCATGTCATGGAGATGATGGCATCAGCCATCATGTGAAGCAGTCCTGCAGCTCTTTCCAGCCAGGGCTTTGGACTATTTTAGCAAATCCAGATTTCTGTGAGCAGATGTCAGAAGTGTGGATAAGTTGAGACAGAACTAAGAAATGTCCTTTCTGTCTCAGACCATTGCTTCTGCCTCTGCTCTGGAGGCTTTTCATTTTTTCAGAGCTACTGAGTGTCATGTTGTTAGTATCTGCTTCATCCATCTGTAACAGTGAACTTAGACTCTATCTGCTGCTCTGACTGGAATATATACACTTACATGGCTTTAAAATGAAGAACAGATTTGTCGCTCTGACAGGACCTCCCCAGCTGATTTAAAAGAAAATTTTCTGCTATTTTTATAGAGGCTCTTACGAATATATCTATCAAGTTTCTGTCCTGGAAAATTGAAACAGTTGTCCAAATAGTCAAAGCTTTCCGAGAGATTTCCTCCAGTTTTGCCCCTGAAAACTTGTGATGTCCTTTAGTATTTGCCATTTAGACTTGGTTTTAAGAACCACAAAAGGAGGAGTTCATGTAGACATGCTCAGCCAGAGTGTTATCACAGATTGTGCAAAATTCACTTTTCTGCTTTTGTGCTTTTTTCCAGTACCTTGTACTTACATGCATTATCTTTTTCTTTGATGTACACATATACCCTTGTCAAAGCACTTAATCTAAAAGTTTTGAAAAAAAAGAGACTTCCTATGTTTAAATTCTTGAGAGGCAGTCTGCTATCATAATGATAGAGCTGTGGGATTATTACCCAGAGATACAAAATGACAGACATCATAGTTAATACTCATCAGCATCCTTTCTAGCAATCTCAAACAGTCCCATCAGTAAAAAGCCTAAGCAAGCTGTGCTGCATTATCATGATTGAGGGCATGGATCATATTTGATGTTGCTGGCTGACATGAGTAGAAAATAAAGTTTTCCCACTTCTAAAACTAACTTTATAAATAAGCTCTTTGTTACATTGCAAATACATCTTCACATTCCTGTTAAAATACCCAGTAGTGACATGAAAACCAACCTCAAACTTGTTCCCAGATCCTTTTCCTTGAAACTAGAAGGAAGGGAGCAGCTTACCTTCATCTCTGGTAAAGGAGGATGTCGCTCAGTGCATACACAGCACTAAGAGATTTATGAATTCCAGGGCTTTTCCAACTAGTGTCAGGTCTAGCAACATTGATTTTTAATCAGGCATAATTATCACTCTTAGTCTTCTTTGAAACAAGGGACTAATGACTTCTCCCCAGCCATTTCAAGGCTTTATACTATTTTCCATAACTGTATTATAGTTGTACAATATAGCACTTGTTTTTTTCCTCTAAGGAGTCCTGTACCTATCAGATCTGTAACTCTGCTGGAATTTTACTGACAGTTTTGCATAAAATAGAAACATCTTCATTTATATATTCCCAAAGGAATGATATTAGTAGCTTTTATAACAAAAGCCTTACAATTCTGTAGTATATGCCATTAGCATGTTTGTTGTACTGGATGAAATGCTGTGCCAGATTTATGAATAATTGTCTCTAAATCAGAGCATCAGGTATTTATAAGGGGAAGAGGATCTCTATAATGTTTTCAGTTCTGTTCCTGATTATGTGCAAGACAGCTGTTTGCTGTAAATGATGACACCAAAATGAAAAATAAAAGGTTTTTTCCTTCTTGCATTTTCTTTTCTGGAGGTTTGCACCCCTTATCCTTTGAGATTTCCCTACACACTTCTGGACACAGGAATGAGAGAAGCAGGGAGATATTGAGTAGGAAGGGAAATCTTCAGCAGGCACACTGGGAAGCTTAGCAACTGTTCACCTTCTGGCTGGGCCAGAGAGGAGATGTGTGCATGGGGAGGGCCTCTGTATAGTAGTGGGTCCATGTGGCACACCCAGATGAGTGCTCAGACATGGGAAAGGGGCAAGGCAAATGTGTTCTTTCTGGTTTGTTTTGTTGTAATCGATCTGATTACCCAACATTATTAAGATTCATTTGCCCAGACAGCCTGCATTTTGCACTCAACAGACACTCAGATCTGATGCACTGATCATGGGAGCAAACTGATCTTGCAGTGGCAGAAGTAGTAAAAACTGTGTGCTGTACGTGTATGAAGTAGAACTCTGAAAGGTCAGAAGGGTGCCTTTGTGCTGCACTGACTAGGATTGTAGAAACTGCTGCTTAAAATCAGTAAAGCAGCTCTCTCTAGAGTTTGTTGGAATTTTGGAGTACAAAAGGAAATGTGGGGCTTTTTCTCTATTTGGTTGTAAGCACAAAGTTGACAGGATGACTCAATAAAAGCAAGATCCATGTTTCTTCATGGCAACTTTTGCCCTGCCACCCACTTGGTGGGAGCAAGGACTGTTCCTTCCCACCAGAGACATGGCTGCCTGGTATCACCTGCGTGTGGTGGGCTGCAAAGAAATGAGATTTAGCACCATTTAAAAGGTGTTTTTTTCTCTAGCCTCATTGTATGCCCATGAGAATTGTGCAGAACATGCTTACAATTGTTGTTAATGAAAGCACTAGTACTTTATGAAACTGTCCTGAGCTGTAGCTAAGCTGCCTAGCTGTTTCAGCCCAGGGCAGAGCCCTGCAAGATGCTGTTGCCCTGATCCTCTTCCATGGATGTTACACATTTTCTGGCTTATCTATACACCTAAGTGTTTTCCTGGATTACAGAGACAGCTCTCACTATTTCCTGGAGAAAGTTTCATTTAATTATGTTTTCAATTTTTTAGTGTCCCACAACTTATTTTAGGCATGGCCTGTACACGTGTTCAGTTGGTCCTTGTTCAGCATAAAGAGAAGGAGATGAGAGCTTCTTAGCATACCCACTCTGGTTTTTGGTGTAAATACACTTTATACCTTTGAGCTGATGAGTTGAAATACCTCTGCTTTACTTGTACATAACTACAAACAGAAAGTCATCTCTTCTCTCAGGTCTGACTTTATTTGAGAATTAGCACTAACACACCTTCATGTATTCACTGTCCTCCTGGGAAAAACCTAGAATTGGAGGACATGCCTGGGTTGGCTGTATGGCATGGAGTAGAGTCCCAGCAAACTGCATACCTTTCCTCTCTGTGTACCTGCTAGTTAGTCATGCTTATCCTGGCTTTTGTTAACATACTTCTGGTGGCAGTTCTAGCTGTCCTACCTTTATCCATCCATTGAAAACCAGGATTGCCCAGCATACACCAAAAAGGAAGCTGTAGGGCATGTAGCAAATATTCCCAGCCTTTCTTGGGTACATGGAGAAGTCCCTGTGCATAGACCACCCTAAGCTGTGGGCTAGTGTCCTTTCTCTCTGGTTCTCCCAGTCCCCCATGTATAAGGCTCTGCCTTCTGCACCTCTCTGCATCTTCCTGCCTGCTCCACTGTCTTGCAGAGGAAAGCAGAAGAGGGAAGGTGAGAGTTTGAACAGGAATGGAGTAGGCATAGAGTGTCATAGGAGAGGTGGCACCTCTTGCAAGCCAGTTCTCACTGAGAGCACAGAGTTTGCCCACTGACTTTTCTTCATAAGTGCCATGGCTCCAGTTCTACTGGAGTAGCCATTGGCCAACTCCTCTTCATTGCATCAGGAATCTTCCTTACATGCTTAAGGCTGCTGCCAGGGCTCCAGCTGGCAGAATATGAGAGCTGCGGGCTCACATCACCATTTTGCATTGGTATGAGGCTCCAGCTCAGCAGCTGTCTCCTCCAAATGCAGGTAATCTTCAGGCGTCCTGCCTGAGTTGAGCAGCTCGAGGCGCAGAGCATGCTGGAAGCTGACAGACATGGATTCCGTGTGTCCATAGCAAAGCCCATAAGCCTATTGCAAGTCACCTCTGACACAAAGTGGTGCAAGGTCTGGTCCTGGAATGTCAGACATCATCCTGGTGCTTCTGCAGGTTCATGTAGATAAGCCTTTGTGCAAATAGGCTTTCATTGGCATAGTTTCTTCATGGCTGTGTTTTGTGCTCTTTCCCTCTCTGTCGTAGTTTTGCCGAGAGCTTACCTGCCCCAGAGAAGCAGTTTGGAAGGCAGCTTCCAAAGAGTCCCTTTCCCTGGGTCACGTGAGAAGCAATACACTGTAAATACTTTTGAAACTTCACATGCAGACTTCTTGCTTTGTTTCAGCTCCTGTTAGTTTACTAGAAGTGTTCTGATTGCCAATCCCGTCTTCAGCCAGTTTTGCTTTACTGAAATTATCTTTAAACTTAATAGTTCTTCTACCTTGCTTTTTACCCCGGCATCCCATGGTTACCTCAAGTTGATAGTCTTACTTCCTATCTGCCTTTGTTTTGTTTAACTGAGCAAGCCAAGCTCTCTGTTTTCTGTCTTAAAGTCAGTTTCTGTGTTGGTTCGGTTGTCCAGCTTGGTTTCTTTAAGGTTTTGTGGTTTTATTTTCAAAAAGTGCATCTTCCCTGCTTTTCTCCAGATACAGGTTTGGTCTAGGTCTTGGTGCAGTGACTTGCAGAAACTGCAGCTTTTTCCAGGCTGAGGTATAGAGTTCCTCAGTCCAGTCTGTTTTCCAGAGGTTCCACAGGAAGCATTTAGTTCATCAGAACTTGCTCTTCCAAAATAATAGATCTTAAACAAAATTAGGCTTGCTGTTACCCTTCCCGCTTAATCTAAACTGAATCACTTCATGGTGCTCCATTCCAGAGTCATCCTCATTATTTATCGTAAAGAGCAGAATAGAATCTATGCTTGTTCATTCAGCAGCATGGATAAAGAAACTGTCAGCTGTCACATCCAGGAATAACTGGTCTTACTTACCATGGTTAATAGCATTTGTTCTCCAATCTGTACTGTGAAGTACAACAACTCCCTTGTTGACGTAGTTCCCATTTCTTTAATGATGCAGAGCTGTATCCAGATCTATATCTGGTGTAAGAAATCAAGAGCAGACCCAGAGTCTCTCTTAGAAATCTTCTTTGACCATCTGTCCACAGCATTTCCAAACATTTTCTTTTTTATTCCAATTCTGAAGTTTGCTCTTTCTCTATTGCATAACAGAATCCTACCATATAAAATCTATATTTTCTTTGAAAAATACTGACCTTTTGGCACCTGTTTCACTAATAATTGCTGTTTCACCCTGTTTGTGAATTTTCCTGTAATAGCACTAGTGCTTTGAGTTCCTCTTCCATTATGATAGTCTTCCTGTGTTATTAGGACACAGCTATTTTAGCTGCTGGTTTTTTTGTTCACCTTTTCTGCACTTACTCTGGTTTTAGACTGCATTTGGCTCTTATGCTACGTACAGTGCTTTCATTGGCAGTGTCACGTGCCTGACTTTCTTCTCATCATTAGCAGCAACGTTTTTTTCTTCAAATCCCTCTCTCAAATCTTCTCACTGTTGTTTTCATGTTTATCTGATATTTGCCCCTTTGCCTTCTGGATCCTGAAACCACTGGGGAATTTATTTATTGGGTTCACCTCCCCAGGCTTTCCCTTGCTTTGTTCTTCGTGTGGTGGTTCCAACAGTTAGGATATTTGGGTGAAGCCCTCCTGAAGACTCATCTTGTAGTGAAGGTACCCAGAAGCCACCTTTTCCTGCAGAACTGCAGGAAGCTGTAGTGGTTGAGGGAGGCAGGGGGGCTGAAGACATTTCCTCAAGAGTCACTCAAGCTAAGGGGAGTGCATCGGGTCTTTTCCACCTGGAACATCCTGTGCTTGCTGGACTGAAAGAGGTACTTGGTTCTCAAGGCCTGGTGGGCACAAATGTATTTTGAAATAGCAGTGAGAAGGAAATGAGTGCTTAGAAAAACACTGGTATGGGACAATATAGGGTATAGTTTATTTGGTCTTAAATGGTAAGAGTTTTGTAGGGGACTGCCTCCTGGTCACAACTTTATAGAGGACTTCCTCTGCCAGCCATCCTCCCACTTTGCAGGAAGGGAGACCTATTGTTAGCAGCAGGGACATTATGAAAGCTTGAGCAATGATGACCTTGATGTCCCAGAGATAACACACTGGGTTCAAAGAGCACATGTGTTTATGTGTATGTGTATTCTTAATCAAAAATTGAAAAAAGTTTGCAACCTGTAAGACTGCAAGGAGTTACAGCCGTCACAATCACATCTTCCACTGTAGAAGCTGAGGCTGCAGCAGTCAGTTAAGAAGATGGTTGAAATTCCTGATCAAAAACTAGGTAAGTACATAATGCAACAGCAAATTGTTTCTCTCTTCTGTGCTAGCTCACTGGCCAGTGCTTTCTCTAGCTGTTCTCTGTTCCGTATTCCAAGCTGCACAGGCTGGATGGAGTCAAAAAACTTTGCTGTTGCCTTTGTGATTGGTAAATTTTATTTTCACGTCCTTCTGCACTGAAAGTTAATCTTGCTACTAATGTGCATCAAAATGAAAAAACAATTTTAAAATAGAGGAACAAAACCAAAGCAAAAAGTCTTCACCCTGCTTTTAAGGAGAGTATGTGGTATAATGCATCATCTTTGTGTGTAAGATGTGTATCTCATCTCTCTTTATTCAGGTGTCTCTTACAATATTTTTATTTTGCACTGGTAAAATGCCTATCGTATTGTGAGTCTGTCTTTTAACAGTTAAATGATCTAAGATGAAAAATTAGGGTGCTTTAGTTTCCCACAGCTTTCTGAATGATTGATGAACCTCTTTGAGTCAGTGCATGTGTAAGACCTACTGTAGCTCTTTCTACTATCATTCTTTTTATTAAAGCTAGTATTTTTAACAAGAATACATTGTAATTGTATGTTTGGTTTACAGTTTTTCAGCTGATAAAATGGTATTGCTAGAGTATGAAAATCATATGTGTTGCTTCATGACAATACAAATGTGACAAAATACAGGAGCAGGAAGAAGGTTTCTGGTAGAAATGTTCTGTATTTTTTTAAATTAGACCTCTTATGATACTTGTGCCATAGCTTACTTGGCAATGCTGGAAATGAACTTAAATAGGAAAAATTTATTAGTTCATTTAGTCCTGTGCCTTTCTTCTTCTGTGTCTCATACTAGAGCTGGTTAAAGGAGTGGGAGATGCTGCACTGTAACTTGGCATTGCTAATGAAATTGCTTCCTCCTGGCCTCTGTTGTATGACTTCCAGAATTCTCATGCTTGGTCTTTTGTGCACTGTTGTCGAGATATGAATATAATTTCTTGTTTCTTCCCAAGATCTTGGTTCTGAATCCTACTGGTTTACTGTATGCTTCCACAAGTATTCTGTTTATTTTAAGAGAACTTCTCAACCTTATTTAAATATTTCAGAAGTGGACTCAGTGGCATCCCACACCAAGGAGTTTGACAGAGTTACAGTACTTACAGTTCTCTTCAGGTATTTCTTTCTGTATTGCACATTGCAACTTTATTTTAACAACTATATTCTTATTCTATCATTAGGCAAAATAAATTTAAAATAGAAGAGAAAAAAAAAAAGCAAATGGGAAAAAAACCACCATTCTGTTCATTATTCCCTGTGGTTTTGACCTGACTCATACCAAGGTTAACCATCATGATGTGGGAAGGGAAAGGCACGTCTGCTAACAGACAGGTTAAACAGGGGCAAGATGCTGTTTTCTCTGTTGCAGTTTAATAAGCCTAAAGGTAAAAGTTGGAAGACAATGTTGCTTTTGCACCGTTTTACTACTGATGAAAATTGAAAATATCCAAGAATCAAATAGCAAAAAAAAGTGTAGGCATGGGCTGTGCTAGAAAGTGCAGCAAGGAGGGAGTTAGAAGGCTGACTTGTAGAAAAGGGATAATCTGAACTTCTGCCTTTTGAGTACAATGGCATTAGGTTTTAGGCATTCCACCTACACTAGGAAGATATAAATAGGAAAAAGCAGTGGAGGATGCTGAGGCAGAAGTAGAATGGACCAAAAAACTAGCATATTCAATGGTAAAGTGACATACTTTACAAAAATAGTTCTGTTTTAGATGTAGTAACTTTAAATTAAAAGAAGACCTTATAAATTCCTTCCTGATGAGATAACATAGCTATGGTTGTAGTGTACAGATGGTGCAGTTTATTTACTAACTATATTTTTTACGTCAGTAAAAAAATGGCTGTAACATTTTATTAATACCTAAATGTACATCTTAAGTGCCTGTCTCTAGGCATCTGTACTGGAAAATTCAGGCCATGGTTGCTTTGAACTGCTTTAGCTGCTATTTTCTTTATAACCTTATAGCATGGCTGTAAAGATTTGCACAACCATGAGGGCACTATGTTACCCTAATTTTTATTTAATTATAAGGGGATGGATTTGAAGGGTTTGTTGAAACCAGATGAAAGTTTAAAATAATATCAAAATAATAGCTATAAATCACTTTCTCTCTCTAGAAAATGAACTCTGATCAGAGATCACAACATATAAAAGAACAGCTGTCACATCTGGCTTTCTCAGACTGATATTAATTATTTTTGTGAATTCTAGAATAAAGAGTCTGCTACCTGAGGGCTATTTGTCTGCATTGCTTGTATGTAATCTCATGCTAAATATTTCATACCTACCATTTCACCACTTCACACGCCTGTGCAAGACAAATTCTGATCTATATAGGTAACATACAAAGCAGTATTTGGCTCAAAGTATGTCTTGACAATATGCATAGATGAAATTCCACAGAGTGATAAATTGTAGGCTATTTTTTCCCTGAAAGAACTAGGTGCTGTTTACAGATTTGGTGTTCACTGTTTAAGAATCTGCTGACAAGGGGCGTGAATCTAAAATGCAGCAAACAGAATTGCCATGAGGTTTGTACCACCATTGGTATCATCTTCATGAAAAGAAGTTTTGTGTTTGAGAGTAGTGCTGGCCAAAACACCAGCAGGCTCACACTGCAAGGGGAGGTAGTGCAGCTGTAGTAGAATTCCAGCCCCTTGATGCCTTTTATACCTTACAAGATCTTATCAGTGCTTAAGGATTCTTCCAGGTCCTTTCTGGTACCTTGTGATAGAGCCTTGGTGCATGAGGGGCCAAGCTCTGAAACTTCTTAGTGTAGTGTGAAGTACCAAATGTACAGCTGGACTGCAGGTGTTTGTTAGGAAGAACCATGGCTGCTGGCGATTTTTGTCATTATTTTCTTATCACTCTCCAGTGTTGCCTGTTTGAGACTTTGACATGCACTTCTTTGTACAACACCTGCAATCTTTCCTTTTCTTCCTTACTCCTTACTCTTTCACAGGGAAGGCTGGACATCTGCTTTCCACTGACAAAGAATTAACAATTCATGTATGTAGTCAGTTCACCATTTACTTGAATTAGCTAAAAAAGAAACCAGAATGCATTAATTTAAATACTTAATTTTCTATATTCCAGAATTTGTATGTAGTTATTTTTAACCTGGTTTCCTAGGGAAAGATGTTCCTGCAATCATGTTTCACTAACCACCCACTGTTAATAACTTCATGAGCTTTTCTGTTGATCGCAGACTTCAGGTAGGCCAGAGATCTCCGTTCTGAAATCCACAGATTCATGAACACAGGCCAGGTAAAAGGGACAAGATCCAGTTACCAATTGGTGGTGATGCAGCAGTAAGCAAGGTCAGGCCTTACAGCCACAAATGAGAGCATCCACATGGAAGGGGCTTCAGAAGGATGGCAGTGGGGAAAGGGCCACCAGTGTGGGGGCACTGGTGGGGACCAGTGCCTGCCAAAGCCAAAGCTATAAGTGCTAGTCCCAGCAAAGGTAATCTTCAGTCCCATGCCTTTGGTGCTTCTCCTTATGGCTACTTCTTGGCTCTTCTTGACACACTGCTCATGAGAATGCTTTCAAATTGATAAAAATGCAAAAGAATGTGCCAGCCTTTCAATCTGTCTCTTTGTGTGGGCTTAGACAGACACATGGCCCTTGGCCCTTGTCTCACTTGTGCACCAGTTGCTCCTTTTTCTTTTTTCCTTGCAGTAGGAAAACCCAAAGCACATTTTCCTGGATCCTACTGATACCAGCATTCATGCATGCCTCTAAGCTCTCTTACCTCTGCCAAGGCATTGTGGAATAGCTGTCTGGTTTCTTCAAGAATATACCAACAGAAACAGATCTAGGCACCATAGCAGGCATGAATGGGCATGAGACATGGCTATTCTTCAGGACACAGCTGCTGCAGATGCAGTCCTGTGTTGTGAGCAGCTCGTGATCATGTCTTACATCATTGCAGAAACACCGTGGTACCATTAGTGGTCCAAAGGCTAAGAACGCACCTTTCAACAGAAACGGGTTGCATCAATTTTATCTCAAATCATGGATTTTGTTGCACAAACAAAACCCAGAGTCATCAGGAAATGTGCTTTTCCTAGTAGTGTTCTTTTATTCTTTCAGCAGCAAAATTCAAGTTACACTACAGTGTCATCCACTGAACTAAAACAAAATGACATTTAGGAACAGCCAATAAACCAGTGCTGAAATTGGCTGTATGAACTATGATATGCTAAATTCAGCTTCTGACAATCTCCTGATTTTCCTGTATGAAAAAGAGGGAAGAATTCTGGTTTGGTTTGTCTTTGTTTCTCAGGCTTCTTTGCTCTTTTGTCTTGCTTTTTAACATTAGATGGATTATTCTTCTTTAGTTTGAAAGCACGCACTTGCTGTGTGGTGTGTGGATCCAGTCTTGCAACATGGCACTTATTTGGGAATGAATCTGTTGGGAAATGGCACTTTCAGTGTACATAATTGCAGCAGGAATGCTATTTTTGAGGTATCTTCAGACTTGAAGATGAACATAAGTTGGTAATGCTGCTTTTTCTTTGAAAAATGTTGACCTGTCCAGAAGACAGAGGCACCTTTTATGCTAAGTCTGCTGCTGCTTCAGCTTCGGTTCAACACCCACTATACTGTTTCACTGTTTCTTGTTTTAGCAATTAAATAATAGAGTAGTAGTCTTTAGAAGAGTGTTTGCATCTATTCACAGAGAAGTAGTACATACTTAGACTAATAAAAAGTCCCTTTTTTAATTCTGCAGTCAAGTGAATTCCTGTTTGGCTTAAGCAGATTTTGAAATCCTGTCTACGTCATTTGTATTGTTAATAAATTACAGGGCTTTATATCACATCACATTACCGGGAATAGATTTGAAATATATAAAGTTCAAAAATACAGATATTTTTAACAGTGGTAAGTAATTTTCTGTCATAATAGCCAAAATTAAGTGCCATGAAGCTATTAGTAGTAAATTAATTTTTTGGTATGTAATTTGGTGTAAATACTGACAAGCTGAAAACCCCCCTCCAACCCCAAACAACAAATTCATACTCATTAGTCATTCAGTTTAGCAGCACAGAGGCAGCAGTCAGCCAGAGTGTGCGTTTTTATGTCTGCTTCAATTGCACACTTCATTTATTTGTACATGGCATAGGCGGCTTTCTCTGTCACACGGCATCACTGCACGATTAGCAAGTTGTGCCCCAGGGCAGCTGGGACGCTTTGCTGGGGCAGATGTTCTTTTCAGCTTATTCAGTGGCCGTTGTGGGGTTGTTTACTGTTGTCATAGATACCTGCATTTCCATAGCAGCCGAGCTGTTGTGTGTGAAGCAAGTGAATATAGATATAAAAGGATCATATTTTGTTCTGTCTCTGTAACTTACCATCTGTCAGTTGACTGTTCACAAACCAATTTAAGAGTAACAGCAGCCAACTGATAATTTTTGCTTATATTAAAGTGACAGTGGTCAAGGATGCAAATAAGGTGGTTCTTCAGTGAAATGTTAGCTTTTTTTGTTTGTTTTGTTTTGTTTTGTTTCTTAATTGCGGCAGTTTGTCTTCCAGCACTTTCTCAAACTTTGAAATCTTTCTTGACAAATAGAAATGACCAAGTATCATCTTCTGTACTTGCTCAGGTATTCCTTGTGCTTTCCCACTCCTCAGCTGTCAGCTCATGTTGCTTCAAAATTGTGATGTTGCCCCTGCTTTCACAGATCCTGTGTAATAAAATCTAACTACTCTCTACAGAATTGCACAGGCATTGGTGAGGCTAGCAGCAAAGGTATCATGCACACACCAGCAGAAGTACGGTTTGGTGACATAGATCATCACTCTGTTTAATAGTTACAATGGGATCACATGCAAGTTTGGGGATAAATTTAATGTGTAGTCAACAAGCCCTCTGAATAGTGAACTCTTGTAACCTTTTCACTCGGAGATGTGGTCGAACCTGTAGTTTAGCAATGGGGCTGAGAAGATTAGCCCAGTTGTAAGTAATGTATTTATTGGTTGATTTTTCCAGATCCTGACATTGATGCTGCCACTGCCATGATGCTTTTGAATACTCCCCCTGAGATACAAGCAGGTTGTGAGTAGATATTTCTATAGCATATAGCAACATAGACGTATGAAATTAATATTCTCTTTTATAAAGTATACAGGATACCAGATAAAAAGGATGTAATAAAGAAATATAACTTCCCTTGTAGACCCTTGCACTTCCTTGACCCTTAATTCTGTGGTTCATATTACATTCTTTGTTACATGAATAATATTAATCCGTGATCTCTAATGTGAAAGAGAGGTTATTGTTATTCATGACATACACTTAAATGAGTAACATACTATTATCCATACTCATAGAAAGACCTGGGGCAACAGCCAAGGAGAAAGGCAGGGAGAGAGAGAAAGAGAGCAAAAGAGTACATGGCATATGGTTCTGTTTTCATTTTGTTTTGATTTGACTCCTATCATGTAAGTTACCGCAGCCATCTGGATACTTTCCATTCACTTGGGCACTGTTTCAGCTCCTTCCTTGCACACATCCTGCCCGTTTTGGGTTTTTTTTTTTGCTCTGACCAGTGCGAGGTGTTACACAGGTGACAAGAAGCAAAGAGAGAGGTCCCATTTCCTGCCAATACCGTCCTCCCTGTTCTGTGACCAGACCTAAGGTTTTAATGCTGTATATTAACAGAGCAGTGAAGAAGCTCGGACCCCCGCTGTACTGGGCAGTGCAAATACTGCAGGAGCCATCCTGCCCCACAGATTTTGCAGGGAAAATATTACAGGAATCCATGGTGGAATACAGCTGCTCAAAAGCAGGGAATGCAGGAAAACAAGCATATCGCTAATCAGCAAGCATGGTAGTAATGCCAAGTGACAGGCACCTCTGTGAAATAAAGGCAGAAGTTAAAACAGAAACCAAGACTGTCTAGCATCACTGCTATTGTTCTAGCCTGGGCAACCAACTCCAGATTCCAGGGGAAGCCTTGATTTGCACTTTGATACTCTGCCTGGGGAAGAGAGTCAATTATCATCAAAGCATTTCCCATGCAGCTGAGGAAAGCTATTGTCAGCCTGCTTTGTGACCCTGCCAGAGGAATGCTTCTTGAGAAGCTTCTCTCAGGAGAGCGTGATGTACCAAGAAACTGTTCTGGAAAGAGAAGAGTGGTCCTTGCCTCCTCCTAAGCAGCTTTCAGGAAATGCGCATGGTCAAAGGGCAAGCAATCCCTGCTGTGTGTAGGTAGGAAAAAGAAAAGATTTTATTGGGAAGAGGAGGTTATGCTTGGGCATAGTGGGAAGAATAAAATGAGACCATTTCCAAAGGATTGTAGATTTAAAGAAGCCAGATTTTTGAGGTAGAAAAAAAGGGGAAAGGAATTGGTATAGATTCAAAGTGCAGGGGTAAAAGGGTATATGGGAGAGGGAAGCGGACATGAGTAGTATGTGCATGGAAAAGGATGGGGAAAACACAGAGTAATATGAACTCCTGGAGGCACTGGAGGATGGGAGAGGACTTCAGACAAGAACAGGAGGAAATCCATAATACTAAACACGTGCTAGACGTGCTGCAGATTTTTCTCATGTGCACATGTTTGCCAACATTGTAGTGAAAGTGATTTGAAGACTTGTGCACTGTCATTTCATAGACATTATAGTTTGATAGTTTTGGCTTACTACTGTTTATGTTGTAGAGGTCACTCTGAGGAAGGAAATTCTAGCCTCCTATGAGTTTGGAATATCTCCCCATCCTGTCTCTTCTTCCCAGTGGGCTCTTATTGTGAGGACGTAAAAGTGACAGGGAGATGAAAGCAAAAAGATGGCTCCCCATTGACACTGCTCCCTCCTTGATATCCATGAGAAACAAGGCCTTCCTCTGTGTCCTTAAACTCAAATGCAAGGTCTGCTCAGAAGTTCATGGATCTTTCTAGACACTGATAGAACTGCCAGGAGAAAAGGCCAGAAGTTTCTATCGTGACCTCAGAGGCCCTCTAAATTACAAAGCAGAAGTATTTTGGCAGGTGTGTGAATGGATACCTTGAAGAAGTAAAGCAGCCTGTCCTGTCAATTGCAGTTGGGTCTCACTTATGTGCCATGTTAGGAAAATCTTAGGCATCTTAAAGCAAATTAATTGCTGCTTTACTTTAAGAAACAATTGTGTGAAAAACAATCACACTTAAAATTAGTTTTCACATAAAAGGCAGGTTGGCTATGAAAGTTTCACTGCAATGTTGAGCATCATCTGGAAGTTCACAGTTCATTCTCTGTTCTGTCAGTGGCTATATTGGTCTGTAAATCAAGCTGGGAATTAATTACCAGGGAAGTAAGTGTGCTGATACCATTGGATCCATTGAAGACTGAGAGTTCTGTACCTGGTATCAGACTGTGGTGTCAAGTATGTGCATAAGGGCTGCAAAATCCCCATCTTCTGAAGACAAGATTTAGAGAGTGAAGAAATAGTTTGCAGTTTGGCCACAGGTTTTAATACCTGTATGAAACCCTATTTTGGTCTGAGAGTCTGACTCTGAACATGCCACTTACTGACACAACAAAGAGTCAGCTGGAGGCAGAACCTGAGGTCATTTTCACCTTATAACAACTGTACAACTCAGAAGGCTTAAAACACTGGTCCATTAAGACCTTTGCCTGTCCTATAGGCATTAGCCATTGTAGTGAGAAGCGGATACCTCCAAGGCAGATTGTGACAGAATGTGGATTCATTTTCTATGGATGGTTAAATTCATTGGCATTTGAATTTGAAGACATCTTGGATTAAAAGCTGCTTTTTGAGTGGTGTAAAAGTCTGTGTTTGTCTTTACCGGTAGTGTGGGTACCAAAGGCATCTTTAGGTTAAAGTTAGCTCCAGCAATTATTCAAAGTCTTATTGAAATTTATACCATTTAATATGGTCTGTCAGAAGGGAATCCCATCTCAGTGGTACTAGAAAATCCAGAGTAAACTACTCCTGCTTTGTAAGAGATTGATTGATTAATTAGCTTTACGGTTTTAAATGACCATTTAAAATTCCACACCGATGTGTGAAACGCTGCTAACAGTCACAAATTAATTCTGAAATCAGCTTTTGCTTTTATGTGAAATCTTGAAATAGTATCTGACAATCATTGTGTACCATTTACCCCAATTCCATCATCCTTTAGTTTTCATTCAGAAGAACAAAAATGCACAGAAAAAGAGTAAAATACTGTTATTAGGATTATTTTTGACTTGCATTGAAAACTGTATCTTGACCTGCAGTGCGCTGAGTAATCCAGGCCATCTTGGGCAAGTTGCATTTATGGGCCTGTTTCCTCATGTGAATCTAATTTAGAGAGACAGAAGTAAACAACGTGGTGAACAAATGGTAGAACAGTTTAGAACTCATGGGTACTAAATCAGTGAAGTCCCTGAATTAGTTTTCTACACTTCCTTTTTTGTACAAAAGTTTTACAGCATTTCAATTCTTGCCACTTCTTGAAGGTGAGTATTGCTGCCTGCATTCCAGCATAGTATTCCCTGCTCCTAAAAGAGTGTGGCATCATGGGCATGTCATTGGATCTTGCCAACCATGATGTTTTGCCATGATGAAAATGGAGATAGATTTTGGTGCTTTTGCAGTGGAAGCATGTAAGTAGCAACACCTTCTTAATCAGTGAGGTCATTCTGAACTTGGAGCCACTTGCTTTTCTGGAGGGATGAGTAAAGAAGGGACTGTGTTAGTGTATGGCTGCTACTGCTGCCATACACTGTTCACACAGTGTACAGTGCTGTGGTCAGAGGGATTATCCTGGAAATACTGATTTGATTCAAGAAGATTTTCGGTGCTGATACACATAGCTTCAAATTCATGCATAGTCCTTTGCCTGTTCCTTTATAATCTGTGAATTGCACACAAATGCAAGTACGATGCTCAACCTAAACTTTAGTTCTGCAAACAGCTAATAAACAGTGCTCACAGAAAGGTTTTGGGTAGAAACCAGGAAACTGAGAGTCTTCCCAGCCTTGACATCCATCTTCTGGTTTCAGTACTGCTCATTGCTACTCAGTTGGTTGGTTTGATTAGAAAGGCGTGGCCTTCAGAAAATTTAGCAACACTGTGTTTGTGGGTGGTTCCTTTTAGGAGACTGAAGTGCTCTGGTAGAGATGTTTAGGAAGGTAAAAGCATGGAGTTTTGCTGTGTGCTTCTTAAAAAATAGGTTTTCCAGCATTGAAAACAATGTCTCTGATTTGGAAGTCTTTACTTATCTTCGTCTCTAAACATATAAGACCCAGACTAGATACATATATTCTAAGTTTAGTGGGAAGAGAAGTAATTCACTAAAGAGATCTACTTTACCTCTACACTTCCAACATTGTATGCCAATAAAATCCACTTTTTTAACTAATGCAAGTAGATAAGTGTGTGAGCAAGATACGTGTACAGGAATCAAGACCAAAAAAACTACCTTAATGACAGTCAGAAATTCTCCAAATAGGAGAAAATAGAACGTACTCTTTTGTTGGGACATTTTTATTGTACATTAAACTTGATAGCTGTAATGTGCTATTTGTACTGCTTATGGACAAGTCACTTACTATAACTGAGACAGCTTCCAGCCTAACTTTGATTATCAGAAAATGATAAATCATTGAGAGTAAAATGTTTCATGAAGCTATTTTTGCTGACAATTTTGTATCAAAGCAAAAAATAGGAAAAGACATTTTCATAATGTTTAAAATTTCTATTGCTGGATTTTGGTTGGGGTTTTGTTTTGATTTGTTTTACTTTGGTGTTAAATATTAAGCCATTAAAGGGATGAAATAAATTTGGAAAGAAAGCGTGTTTTTATGAAATATTTTCTACTTCTTTCTCTGTATTCCTTGTAATATTTTTAGAAAAAGTATGAGTGTGATAGGATTATCAGGATACATTTGTCTCCCCCCACCTCAATTTTTGTTCAGAGTAAATGGTTTGTTGGATGCATCCTAGATTGACAGTATGTAAGGGCTACAGAGTATGGAATTTAAGAGCTATAAAATTGTCTTTGAGCAGTAAAATACAAGTTGGGCAGATGTCATCAAATTTGTGCCTGGGATAAGATAGCTGAATAAAGTTACGCATTTGGCAGGAAACATTTGCTTTTGGCAACTTCTGAGGTTCCATCCACTATACATCAGCAGCAATTTCCTACTTTCAGTTCTTGTAGCCTGATATAAAGAATTCTGCTAAACACTGTACTGAGGGAAAGCTTGGCAGAAAAGAGGTGAAGCTGACAGATATTAGCTGAAACTCAGAACCTCTTGTCTTTAATGATTTCTTCTGTGCTACAAAAGCTGGTTCTGGGAAGAGAGCCCTGAGATCGATGCATGTGCCATATGATGACAGAAGAAGCAATGAACCAGTCTATCCCTACAGGATACGCTCACACATTCCACTTCTTTAAAATTCATCAGTAAATGCTGTTCTTTCTCCCCTACTAAGTATTGGCTATCTTGAGCTAGACAGTTTAATGAAGTGTATGTTTGTTTCCCAGATCACACAAAGAAAATGTTTTTTACCCAATTTACTGTTGTGATTGACAACAAGTCTCACTCCTTGATTATACTTAATTTATCTTTTGTGTGCCAATGTTTAACCAAGAAGTTAGTTTCCTTTTTTAGTGAGTTGTGTTGGGGTGTCAGTGTGTCTGGTGACTATCCATTGCTTCCTCGTTCTTTTGCGCTTCAGTTTTGCCAAACTGCTATATTGTTTGTTTGACAATCAGATCTTCAGGAAGGACCCAGTCTGAAACAGGTTTTTTGACACTGTTGTGAAGATCTTGGATGAGGTGGTTATCTCAACCAAAATGGAACTTGATTCACCTGCACACACCTGCAAGTAAGAGATCAGTGGTGCAGTCTGTTGAGAGATGTGATGAAGGATGTCCATAGTTGGAATAGTCTACTCAGCTAATGTGCACACAAAAGCATACTCTGGATTAAAATAGTCCTGCACTGGCTGTGATCATGTAGCGCTCTACTTACATTCCACCTAGAGACCCTGAGTACAGGCTATGAAACAACACTGGATTTTTGAAGGGTTTCTGTTGGATTCTTTTAACTCTGTGTGAACATAGTGCCTTGATGGATTCAGCTTATGGTATGCTCTCCTACATATCATTCTCTTTATTGTCTGTTAAACTGTAGCATGAAAGTTCACTACAAAAGGAAGATATTTATTTTTCCCCTTGGAGAATTTTAGAGGTGTGGTCTTGATTTTTGACATTGGGTGCATTGCTTTACTCCAGAGTTAGCCAGTGGAGATTCAGCTGGCTGAGTCTACTTAGCTTGTGAAATTCCACCAGAGCAGCATAAGATCCAAAAATAATTTCCCCATTCATGCAGCAGATTAGGGGCAGATTCTCAGTACACAGTTTACTCCAATGAAAGTTGGAAAGTTAAATTTCCTGACAGCAAAGTACACCCTTGAAAACATAGCAGTGATGAAAGTTGAAAGGTGAATAATGATTTTGTCGTTTCAGACTCTTTGTGTTTCAGTGGGAACATTTTGTGAAAAAGGAAACCTTCATCAAAGAGATGCACAGGTTTTCTTTTATTGTTTTCTTGAGCCGAGTTTCTCAGACATAAACGGCTTTCTGCACTTGCACAGAAAAGGTGTAAATTACATTTCACACTTCTGCCTAGGAATTGGGAACCTGTAACCTGCCTGACTGTTGGTTAAAGAAGCATTTAGAAGAGAGAGGTCAGGACTGTAAGGTGTTAGTCCAGATTGGCACTGATTGATGATATGGTTTGGAGTAAATTATCTTACCTCCACACCTTGAATCTTCAATCTAAAATATAAGTATCTCACCTCAAAGTATGGGTTTGAAACATAATTAAAGCTTGTAAGGTGTAAATGTATCTTTGGAATAAAAACACCACATAATTTCTAGTAAATAATCCACAACCCTTCAAAAGCACCAAGACGTATAAATAATTCCTTGAATATAAGTAGCTATCATACAGTCCGCACAAAGGCTGGAAGACTCCGGGTACCGGGGACAGTGTAATAGCAGTTTATATACATAATCTTTTCAAAATCAATTAATTAATGTTATTTTTTGCAAGGATAAGTTTTGATGGTTTAAATGCTGTAAGTAGAGATGAATGAGCAAGAAAGATCAATCTTACTATCGCACATAGGTAATATGGATAACTAGAAATTAATACCTTTTACTACTAAATATTTTAATCCTGCTTTTCATTTTATGTTTACAGTGCTGCAGAAGGTGATTTACCAGCAAGTTGGGATATTGGGGTTTTTTTTTAATTTATGGTTCCCTATGTTTCCTGAAAGGATACATTACATAGTCCAGCGTCCTTCTTCAGCGATCCCTTGCATACAACCTTTCTGTTTGTCTGAATGATGTAGTGCTTTTGCTGAATCATAATTCAGAGACCAAGGAAACAAAACCAAAAATCAGTAGCAATAAGACTACTGTTGCAAGATGAAATAGTTATTGAATTCTGAGTGACAATTTCATTATACAGAGCTGTGATGTACTTTAGAGAAAAGTTAGAACCACAGAATCATGGTTAAGGCCTCTTCTGGCCCGATAGTCTTATTTAAGCCTTTCAGTGAGTGATGGCACGAGGCACAGACTGGCCATGATTGAAGTGAATTTAATAGGCAAGATGAGAGACCAATAGGGGAAATTTTCATAAGACAACAGACTTCTTTGTTTTCTATTTTTACAAACATTTGTAACTTCTTGAAGGGAATATACAGAGAAAGAGAGAGAGAGAGAGAGAGAGAGAGAGAGAGAGAGAGAGAGAGAGTGTGTGTGTGTGTGTGTGTGGGGCAATGTTTTAAATAACTTACAAACCTGCAAAGGAAGGAGGGGTTCCAGTGAGGGTGTCAATGTATAGAAATCCTAAGTTGTGAGACTTGGAAGTGTATTAGATATAGGTATAGATACATATATAGGAGTGCAGGGAAAAAAGGAAACTCTGAAGAGCTAAAGAAAGACAGGAAGCTATTTTTGAGAACTGGTGAGGAAGTAAACAGGATGTTCTAAAGGAATAATGGGAGTTGTCAATAAGGGAGAGAGTTGGCAAAGGAAAAAGAATAAAATAAGCATCAGTTACCTCTGCCAGCAGACCAGGATAATTGGGTAACTGTGGAAAGAAGATTTTGGGCATCAAGGAGCCTGTTGCTCTCTTTTTGCAGTAGCACTTTCAGTATGTTTGCTTTGAAATTTTACAGTGTATATTTAGATGGTATCCATAGCTAAGAGATGTTCTGTGCATATGCATAAATGTTTCATTTCAGTATAAAACTATGGTTTGTGTCATAGTGAAGAGAAAATTCACAGATCTTTCTCAGTCAAAACTCCTGGTTCCTTTCTTTTAATGGGACTTTGTAACCATAGAGAAACCATATCATGTAGCACAGTATAAAATCTGTCCCTTTTAAAAGTTCGTTGGAATAACCATACCCTTTGGAAATTGTGTTTTTATTGATCTTCTGGTATTCAGCACATTCATCTGTTGCTTTGAATTTACCACTTACCTTTGCATTTTAGGTTAGCCATATCCTTGAGCAGACTGCTTTTCTTTCATAACACTAGTGTCTGAAAGTCATACTGTTGAAACAAATACAATAAGAAATAAAGTTTTTTTGAGTTTTAAGATTGTAATGTTCCTCTACAGTATCTACAAACCAGAATATCAGAGCAGCAAAAGCCTTAGAATCTCCCCTGAGTGAAAGAGGCTTGATTGATTCCTCATAAACTAGTGATGAAGGAAAAAGTGTGTAGAGTAGTGAGGTATAAATAGCAAAATCCAATTTCAAAATTATTCTGGTCATTGAAAGCTGACCCAAGTTTTTATAAACCAGGTTCTGTAATTTTATCTATTTGAGGCTGTACTTAAGCACCTAAATATAACTGACCTGTTCTTCAAAGGTGCTCAAAAGCAAGAGTGGGTGTAACGCAGTGACAGGATTTGATCAGGGGAGTGATGTGCTCTCACAAGCAGGAGGAAGATTATTTTCCCAGAACTAATCTGTGTGGTCTGGAGCGAAATAAGGTGAGCACCAGGACAGCAGGAGGGGAGGTGTCGATCTGGCTTGAAGTTTACAGGAAGTTGAAGTGTACCTCAGCAGTTTAGAACTAACATACTTCGGGGCCTATACTCCTCTGCCTCAGAATCATATTTTGGGGTGTGAGTATTTAAAGTTGGGCATGTGACGTGTATGTGTTGATTCTGAATATTTTTTCTAATCTCTACGTAATTTGTTTAAAAACAAATTCTGTGGGTTTATATAAAGTGATACGGTTTACCATTTATCTTATATGTGTTTCTATAAATATCTGTATGTTTAAAAATAATATAAGAAGAGTAATGTTCATCATTCTCTTTTTGGACATTCCCTGTGGGGGAAAGTTATGGTATGAGTGATGACTTATAGTAAATAGAATGTGTGTTAACTGGCTGGTTGTGGATATTTAAGAAGTGAGTTCAGGTGGAGGCTGTAGCAAGGTTACTGTTCCAGCCTGAAGGGGTATCATAGCAGTGCAAACAAATGCCTCTACAAGCAAGTAGGTCCTTGGTAAAGCCTTAGTCTAAGAGCTGTATTTGCTGCTCCTGCATCTCACTGTGAAGGGGGAAAATCCTGAGACTTGCTAAGGACACTCTTGCTTTGGTGGTGCCTGGGTAGTGCTTCTCTGCTACTTGTTCAGCTGTCTGCCCTGGGCTGAGCAGTGTACAGGAACATGACTGGATAGAAGACAAGTAGATTAAAATCTTGTTGGCCAGAGCTGCAGTTTTTGATGTAGAGTCAAGTTGAATGGCCCAGTGAAATGGCCTGTCTGTAGTGGTCAGTACCTACGAGTTTGGTGGCATCAGCACATGATGGGTGAGGGAGGCTGGCTGTGACCCAGCCTTGTGTGGGAGGCACGGGGCTGCTGCCAGGCTGTGTGCCAGGGTCATCAATGGCCAGAGATGGGGCCTAATTAGTGCTATGGAGATAAGGCCTTTTTAGCCTCTTCTCTTTCTCTTCCTGGCAAATACATATTTGTAGTTAATATTTTGTTTTGCAGAGATGGGGGGGGAAAGATACTGCTCCTCAGAAAGTAAACTGGGATGATAAAAAGCTGTCAGCTGTGATGTGCTTGTGTTCTGTTATCTGTAAGGAGCCATTGTTTCTTTTTGTAGACAAAATAGTTAAATCTGTACTCATAGCTGGTCTTGACTCTTAAGTACATGCATTCGCAGCAGAACAGCAATTACAAAACAAAAGTGATTCATTTGTACAAGGAATGATCTGCAGCAACTAGGTCAGACAGTGGCTTTGGCAAGCCATGTTATCATTGTTTGACATGAAAATAACTTTGGAATTAGAATAGCACTCAGAAGACTCAAGGCTGAGATGTCCAAGGTAAGCAGTGTACTGCACGAGCCTCTCTAATGGTTTTTCAGTACCTTGAAAAGCTTAAGTTCCACATTTTGCTCCCATATTTTTCTAACTTCCCCTTTAGAAGAAAAAACATTCTATGTTTTGTTTTGTTTTGTTTTTAGTTCCTTCGGGAGTGATACAAAATGGAGCTCGAGTACTGAGTAGAGGAATATTTCCTGGAGCCAGGCCATTGCCAATCAACCCTATAGGGAGCATGGCTGTCGCAGTAAGGTAAGAGTGCATCATTGTGGGATCTGTATGAAATAAGTTAGTATTTTGCAGAAAGTGTAAAATTATATGTAAGCTCTGGTAAATAGGTATTTTGCTACTTGCCAGTGCTTCTGAGGTTCTAAATGAAATAAAACTGCCACCTAAAATTCTTGGGGTATCATCTTTTGCAAGATAGTCATGGCATATCTGTCCGTTGCGCAGTGGTTTGTGAAAAGCAGTTTTATTTTCAGGAGCAAATTGCAGGCAGTTTGTGGTGAGAACCTCCTATAGTGGCCTGTTTTTCTAAGTGCAAATGCTTTTCCCTGCTCTTCCCGTCTCTCCTTTTCTTAAAGACTTTTTCCAGGATTAAATACCAGAGAGAAGAGTATCAATAATATTCAAGCAAATCCTGAAAGCTATTTGAACATACAGCTGTCATTTTGTTCTCGACTTAGATCTTTGTGAGGCAGTTTCTTTCAGTACAGTTTTATTTCAAGGTTATACTGAAACATTCAAGGGTAAAATGTTGTTTAAGATACTCAACTATCAGGAAGCAGGGCAGTAAGAGACATCTAGTGATGGCAGTAGGAACTGTGGTTCAGTGGTCTGTTTTGCTTAAAGCAGTGCTGGTTTATTGGTGGAAGAACAATTTGCCTAGGGTGTAGCTCCATTTTCAGTAAGTCACGAAAGAGATTAATTTGGTCAAGTGTACTGCCATTGCTCTCCTCTTTCAGAACTCTCAGTATCTGCAAAAGCTATTTCAGCTCAGGCAGTTGGGTATTCTGGGTGGGGTTTCATAATTAGTGCTGACTTCACTTTACTGTGCTGTTCCAATTGCACTCTCTCTTCTCAGGAAAGGGCTGCAAGGCAGCAAAATAAAGTATCTTGGTAGGTCTTATTCTGTTACTATTTACATGCTTCTTTTTTTTTTATCCCTTTTCAGAATCACTGTCTTGCCCTTTGGGTGCAGTATTTCCATCCAGTAAATGGAGAGAAATACAGAGAGAGCCTATGACATTCATGTACTCTTGGTGCTTAAAATGCATAGAGGGGAAGACACTAATTGAAATAAAATCCATATTTTTTGATGAGCAAGTTCTTCAGCTGCTTTTCCCATTTGCTATGCTGGAGGGATGCAACCCCAAGGGTCATCCTCCAGAATTCTGGAGAGTTCCTTGCCATCTCTCTTTACCACAGCTTGGCCTTGCTAGCAGCAGGGGTCAGCTCTCTCCACCAGCTTTGCCACTAGCTTTACCCAGGACTTGTATTCTGCTCCAGTGGGGATTGCAGAGCCATGGGACTACCAGATCATTAATTATATGTAATTTTTATGAGGTTTTCAAGCTAAATGGAGCACATAGTGGTCTGAATATTCTCTCTGGAGTTGTACAAATCTGTATTTCCTGCTTAGACTCTGTTTCATAATCAGAATTGACTCACAGAGGAGACAGAACTGTTATACTTCCAGGCCACTTGAAAACTTACTTCTGTGTCGGCATCCTCAAATTGCTGTGCTGCAAAGCTGTATATAGTTAAATTTTATATGTTTTCAAAGAACTGTTTCCCATGCTTTTTTCCCAGCAAGTAGAGAACAGGATCTTGACCATCTACCTGTTAACGTAGAGATGGGAAATTAGGGATTTTACCCCTCCCTTGCTTATGTTCTTTTTGCTCTGTCTCACAGAAGAGCATTTATAATTAGTCAATGCAGACATTTCTAATTCTTTTTGTTCTCTTCTCCAGCCTTAGGCAGTATTAGAAATAGCTTGCTATGAATATATTCCTGATGTGCATAATGTCTGCTCATATTTAAAATCTCCTGCAACATCCCCTCTTTTAATTCTTGAAAGGCAGAGGGAAGCACAGACAAGAGGCTTTGAAAGCTTTTGAGAAGTTAGAGGACTGTCTTCAACAGAGCAAGTTCAGTAGGCAGTTTTGTCTTGTTTCCCTCAGGGATAATATGATTCAGATTTTTTTAGGAAGAAGATCAATCTGGATTCACAGTGCCTCTTAGAACATCATCTCGTCCTCTTAAAACTGTATACTTCTGTTATCAGTTCCTGTTAAAATAGCACTGGTCTTTTGTGGCAACCCCTTTCCTCAGATATACAAGACTAAATAGGACCTGTCGTGTTGAGCTTTCATGGCATCTCATGAGAATAACTTCTGCTTATAATGTGCAGGAAGGGAAATTTCCCACAGCATCCATGCAGCCTTTTTTTGCAATTTTAAGAGTAGGTGGATTGCTCAGATGGAGCTGTCATTCCTGTACAGAGGATGATGGTCCAGTCAGGCTGGCAGGGGATGTTTTTGGACCTGTTTAGGTGCAGAAAGATTGATTTTCCCCACTAGTTTTTACCAGAGGGAGGTCTGGGCAGCCATGGCATATGGTGCAGTCTCCTGTAAGTTTTCTGCTGAAATTATGTTCTTCTGCCTATATACTGAGAAGCCTATATACTGAAGAAGGTAGTTCTTGTCATTCTCATAGGGGACTATTAGCATTTTTGTAGTAGCAGATAGTTGCAGAATAAGTTAAACCTCTTAATTGTTTTTCTTTAGTTACTGTATGTAGGAATCACAGGTTCTTCTGTAGGATGCTGGTCTTGCTGTCTGAGCTGTTTATTTCATTTTGTGTCCTGTTTCCGCAATATCTTAATGGTCTTTGGTTTAGTTGTCCCCCAAGCTGGTGCAAATAACTTGCAGTATGTTGTTGTGTTGTGCAGTGCCATTAGTGCCAAAACACACTAACAAAAAGTTTGGTCTTGGGTTAAATTTGCAGTTGTAATTAGGTGGGGTGTTTTAGCTAATCTGTTTTTCAGAAAGGGGGCCAAAACTATATCATTGGACTAAGAAGCTGAAATCTGTGATTTCTGATGTGTTAACTCCCATCAATAGACAAGTTTACTGTGCTGCATATCTTGTTCCTGCACAAGGTATCAATGTGTTGCACTTCCCTTGTAATTCTATGTAATTACTTTATATTTTATGTATAAAATAAGGTACAATTGAATTAAGTACTTTGGAAAAAAAACCCTCCTGAAAATTATTTAACAAACATGACTTTCCAAGAATAAAGAACTGCAGTTGAGGAGATTATCATTATTTTGTAGTGCATTTGGCTTAAATTGCAAAAATAGGCCTTTCATTCCAAACTAATCTACAAATGGAAAGGCATCCCACACTATTTTTACTTTGAAAATCATCCTCTGGTGTTAAATCTCCACAACAGAGCATAATTGGATGTGTTTTGACAGTAGCTTTTTATTTACTTTATTCACACCACTTTTAGCTTGTTTACTATCCATATTTTCCATGTAGTGGCTGACAAGTCTAAGACCCACCCAAAAACAGCAGGGAAAACAACGCTTCAAAGCTGCACAGTGTGTAGCATGTCTAGCATGAGATCCATCATATTTTGGGGATATTTTTGGCAGACCATATCCTTGTATAGTTCCCTGAGAGAGTCTAAAAGCAAATGCAGTGATAGTCTGGATATGCAGAAAAGAAGATACTGACAAACAGAGGTATTCAATGAAAGCAAGCAAAGCCAGTAGTTCCTTACATGCAGCAAGGAGCTGGTTGTGAAATTGAGCTATTGCTCTTCCTATCATCGTCCACTGGAAAATATATTTTAAATGTTTTCCTAGGAGGACTTCTGTGTTGCTTTGGTAGGAACAGTATCTGTCAAAGTGGTCAGTGCACGTGACATTGACGTGTCTTGGCAAGGTGCACGAAGCTCTTACCGCATGTAATCACCTTCCACAGGAGTCAGGTATTCCCTGTTAACATCAACCCCTGGGAAGAGCACAAGCTTGGAAGTTGATCTAACATTTGAGATTACATAACGTCATTTTCACTGTGATGTTTGTGATTTTCTCCGCTTATCCATAGTGTGTGCGTGGTTTGTGACTATGTCCAAGTCCTGCTGCCCTTCAGTAGAGCTACTGAACCTAAGCCTCTCATCTCCCTAATGTGGAGAGATCCACTGAGGTGAGGTTGATGGAAATTCACCCCACAGAAAATCTTACTAGCTGTTTAGCATAGGCCTTGTAGTTTGGTTCAGGTTATTTGGCAGAAGATGTTTTACAAAATATCCTTGGTAATATTTTAAAAAAACCCCTTCTTTATATGCTACATATGCCTAGGTAATAGGTTAGATTACTTTTGGTACTGTTCATTAGCAATACCTTGGGTTTTAAATAACTGCAGATTAAAAATAAAAATTATTGGGAAATTACATCTAATTCTTCTTCACCAAATGCTTGTACTTACTCTGCCCTGGTTTTGGCTGGGATGGAGTTCATTTTCTACCTAGTAGTCTAGTAATTCATTACTACCTAGTAGTACAGAGCTGTGTGTTGGTTTTAGTATGAGAATAATGTTGATAATAGTCTGATGGTTTAGTTGCTGAGCAGAACTTGTCCCAAGTCAAGGGCTTTTCAGTTTTGCATGCTCTGCCAGTGAGCAGGTGCAAGAAGATGAGAGGGAGCAGGGGCAGGGCAGGTGACCTGAACTGGCCAAAGGGATATTCCATACCACAGAGCATAATCTGGAGAGTTGGAAGGGAGGAGCTGATCACTCCTGAGGGATGGGTTGAGTTGGGAGAAGTTGCGTTGCACATCCCTTATCTTTCTTGTGTTTTATTCCCCTTTTTGTTGCCTATCTTTTCATCATCTTCATCATCATTGTTGTTACTGGTTTTGTTATTATTTCCTTTATTTCAAAGTGTTGATATCTCAACTCATGGTTACCTTTATCCAAGGTAATCTCCTCCCAATCCCACCTGAAGCTGGGAAGAGCAAGCAGCTGCATAGTTGCTGGCTGGAGTTAAACACAGACATATTCAAGGAATGTCACAATTACCTGTAAATTGCAAACAGGCTTCCCAAACTATTTCCCTCAGTGAAAAAATACTTCTATTCAAGTTTCCAAGATAAAATTTTTCTTCTCATAGGGAAAGCAAGTGGACATGCACTGGCAGAGCTACAGCTCTTCCTTGATTTTGAGGAATAAAAGAAAATTAACAAAACTAATCAGAAAGACAACAAAACCCCACAAAATGCAACACTAACAAACCTTATCTACTTCATCATGAGTAGATTTTAAAATACTTGTTCTTCTGCTGTTAATGCAGTTAATAGTTCCTTATGCTACTCTTGATCACTTGGGCATGACAAGAATGAGTTTTGTGTTTAACCTTATCTGAAGATGGAAAAGGGTTATTTAGAATTATTTGCACTTCAAAATTATTGGGCAATTACTAGATTATTCCTTGGGCATAGCTTTTATTATTGTGACTTTATTTCTCGTGTTGACTTTATTTTTGCTTCTATTTTCCTCCCTCGAAGCAGCCATCCAAGCAGTGATTAAATAAAACAAACATAAGAAGCATGTGCAGAGTAGATGCCAGTGCATAAGTAGAATTATTATAATTCACTTACATTATCTGTGAATTACTATTTTTGCTTAGATAAAGGAATTGGTAGGTATTGCCTTCCATATATTCTTAATTGTATCTATGCAGTGCTTACCACTGGCATGATGGCATTGGCAGCTTAACAAACCCCAGGTTGTCCCTGTTGCCTTGCATTCCTGTCCCCAGCTGTAACAGGCAGGATGAGTTATCATTGGGAGCTGAAGGAATTCTTTAGTAACTAAAGGACAGTAATGCTGACTGACTTGATTACTCTTTCTTTACAAAATGCACAGGGCTCCATTTGTCTTAATTTCAGATCTGCTGCTGATACTTCTGGCAGTTCATGAATTGTATTTACTGTGGTCCTTTGCATACAATTTTTCTCTGAAGTACTTTTGTAAGAGCTTCTGTCACTATTGCAAGCAACTCAGTTGACTTTTAACTCAGTAACCCCTGACAGAATCTCATTGCAGAGCAAGTGAGTACCACTTACTTTAAATATGCTTGCTCATCCTTCTGTCTGCTGGTCTGTAGTAGTTTTAAGAAGCAGTTCAGCTAGATGTAGCTGAGTTCTGACTGAACTGAATTTCCCTTTGAAATAAAAAGTGGGGTTTTTTTTAAGCAAACCTGGAACATGTCAAAATCTACAAACCCAGCTTACCTGTAGTGTTTTCTCTGCATCTTCTAACTGTGTGTTTCCAAAAACTGTCATCTGTGGGTACACACTATCTGTCATCCAGAAGGATCAGAGGTAGATTAAGGTGATATTTAAACTTCACATAGGTTTTCTTTGTTCATCAAAGGAATATATCTGTCTCAAGTGTGAAATGCAGTAAGTATTTTTCAGCAAAACCTTTGCCATTTTGCAAACAGAATGTGATTACCTACCTTTCTTTCAAGCTAGAAGAGAAATTTAAGGAAGATATGCCTTTACTTGGTAAAATGACAGACTTTTGTCTCCTCCTGCAGAAGACCTCTTTGAAAGGCAGGGGCACTAACACTGTGCAAAGGACATTATTTCCTCTAACTTGAGACCCAGCTGCTGGGAGTCCTGTTTGGCTTCTGATCACACTGGTAGCAGAATTCATGTCTGTTAACAGTGGGAATGAAGTCAGACTTTCAGAAGTCCAAACTTATATCTGCACTGCTTGAGTAGTGAGTGTCATTGTGCTACAACCAACTGGAAATATTCTAAAAAGAATCTGTGCACATTGCTTTAGGCTCAGTTCCCTCAATCAAATAACGTAGTCCATGTCAGTAGGATGAAAAGCTCTGGAGACTGTCCCATCAACTTTCCTGAAAGAGCAAGCCACTGCTTTAAAACATGAAAATATGTCATTTTCTGGAAATTTTGAAATAAAGTTCTGAACAAAAAAAGGGGGGTGGGGATGCAATGAGGTATTACAGAAAATAAATTTCCCCTCATTGTTATAGTAAGCACAGAATACTTAAATGCCTTTTCTTCCCTCTGTAATTTAAAAATACTCAACATCAGAGCAGGCGCTTGTTAATCTATTATTGTTTCATTTACAAAGTGAGAGTTACAACCAGAACTGTGAGCAAAAATAGATTGAGCTAGCCAAAATCTGTGTCCTGAAACCCAGGGGAGTTCTGTTCACGGATGGTCTAGATTGGACTAAGTAGATCACAGATTCATTTTGTAATGAATATATGATTGTGTAAGAGCAGTGTAGAGTTTGAGAATGTCTCAGAAACATGTGTGGAATATGAATTGTTTAGATATTAGTTCATTCAACTCTTACTAATCTAATAATATCAGTTATAAGTAATTCATCTAATGTTTGAGCTATTGCATGTTAAGATACAGATCAGATTAATTTACTTCCAGGGTACATGACTTTTGATGTTGTGAATATCCTAAAGCACTCTGCCTGTATAACTTTTTACTTTTCTGGAAATATCCTTTGCTAATTCTCTCCTTGACCTGCTTTTTCTTCCTTTTGTATTTCCTCAAGCAGAACTGGTTGGAAATCTTTCAAAATGTAAGTGAAACACAAAGATTTTTCTGAGATGCAAATGATACCCATTTCCTGACCAGTTCCACCATAGAAACCTTTCTTCTGAAGTGTATTGGTATTTCCTATTCTTCCCCCCCCCTCCTTTTTTTTTAAAGCAATCCCTTTTTTACACCTCTTTGTGAACTTACATTTTTCTTTACCAGCATCTCTGTTTGCAGACACTGACTGTGGGATACTAACCCCATAATACACCCTCCCCTGGGACGTCCCTTGGTACTCCCTGGGTATTTCATTCTATTTTTGTGCTGATTTGTAGGAATTGGGATCTGGAGTATGTCCCTTGTGCAGAGCTTTTGAATCCAAATTCTAACCCCTTTATGTAAAGGCAACACCAGATACTCAAGAGCAGGGCAAGTCAGGGATATTTCTTTGGCATGTGGTTGTGCTGCTCCATGGAGCTGTGGCCTTCATTTAATTGACAGTTTCTCGGTACAAACTAACAAGAGTAGATTTAAATAGCATGACAATAGGTGTCTTGGTTAAAATCACATCCATTAGAAGCCATGTTCACTTGCAGTCAGTAGGAATCTCCTTTGAGTTCCCACCTATTCTGTCCTGTATTTGTTTCCTCGGAGCAAGAATTGATTGTTATTTTTTAATGGAAAATTAGTAGCGTTTGATTTTTAGTGAGCCATATTGCTCTGACTTTTAGCTGCCTAGTAAAATCAAATAACTTTAATTTTATGCTAATTTATGATAATTTTTAACATCTTTAAATGTAAATTTACCCTAAAAATGAAAAATCTGTCACTTAAAATTCATCACATGCTTCCTTGTAATGGCTGATCTTAAGGAGTTGGTTATAAATTCACCTTATAACTAGCTTAGTATGGATGATTTCTTCTTCTAAGCATTTGGCATCCTCTAATGACAACCCCTGCAGTTGCAAGCCATCACAGAGTCAATGCAGCTGGCTTGCTGCACAATCATGAATGACATTGCACTTAGTTATTAATAATTGAAGGAGCTTTGTGTATTCCTTCTGAGTTCTGTACGGAATTTATGGATCATGCATCTACTCAGAAATCTTGGTGAAAGTAATTTTGTTGAGCAAAGGAGGTTGACAAGGGGCTTTCTTTGTTAATAAGTGTACTTTCTATTCTATACATTTCTTTGAAAGCGCTGTAAATAACATTTGGAATGACCGATGAATTTGCTTCCTTCTAGCATTGTCCTGTCACTGGTTCATAAATGCAAAAGGATTTATTATCTCAGCGAGCTCTTGCAGACAAGAGCATTTAGATGAACAGGAATTGTGGAATTGCATAACACTCTTTTTTTTTCCCCCACCTTTCAACCTTGCCTTTCAGAAATGTGTAATACTCTGCTGTTTTTTGTATAAGGAAACCATGCATGAGGTCCATTGCCTAAAACCTACTTTTCCATTTTTTAAAGTAGAAGAGCAGTAATACTCTGGACTTGCCACTGTGCCATTCCTCTTAAGAAACATCTATGTTCAAGTGTGCAAACACTCCAACTGTAGCACAAAGATGGCAAAAGTAGGCTTTAAATCAGTTTATCAAGTGAAGGTTTAAAGAGCCTTGCTTTTGTGTTGGATTTTTTTTCACTGACAGAGAGGTTCAAGGCTGGTAAACTGGCAGGTGGAAGTGATGATGGCTTTACTCAATGACAAGCATCCTACTCTCCTCCTTTTCAGCAGGAGTTAAGCATTGCACAGAATCGCTTCATTGTAAGCATCGTATACTATTTTTTTATAGTCAGTGGCAATGCTCTTATAGTTTTCACTCCAGAAAAAAAACCTGTTCATTTCTAAATATATCATGCTACAGTAGTTCCCACTGCACAAGGTGCCATAAAACCAAAGGAGGAAATGACAGCTTCAGAGCCAATCCATATTTATTTTTTCTTTCTGCTTGGTTTTGAATACATTCTAATATTTTCTTGACAGCTACTGGCTTAAGATTGTATTGCTTTTAAGGTTATTTATTAACTGATCAGGATCAGAACTGTGACTGACCTGGTTGCTCCTTCTCTTGGAAAGAGTCCTAAATAGAAGTTGTGCTACTTCCAGGTTAAACATCTCCTGCACTTGGAATGCGAGTTGGAATTAGAGTTGGAAAGTGTCTTTCAGAGGAGGCAAGGAATAGCCACAGAAAGCTAGTGTCTCTTCCCCACATTTTTGGTACTATCCCTTTATATGAAAAAGAAGAGGGACTATTTATACAATTTATCAGAGCTTATTTACCCAGTAGATAAAATAATGTTGGGGATTTTTCTTTCTAATTTTTGGAAGGGTAAACTATTCAATGAAATTTAAATCAATAGTGTTTTACACATTGTTTATTTGCAACCATCCCCTACTTGTTCTTGCTTCTTGTGCTATTTTGCATTTTTAGCTTGTTTTGTATGTCAAGTCCAATCCACAAGCAATTAGCTTTGAAACCAGCTTGCATGGACATTACTTTGATGGTCATAGTTTCAGATTGTAATTTCAGTTTATCTTTCAGTTGGCTTTATCATCTTTTGCTTTGAATCAGGATCACATCTCTGTAGCTTCTAAGAGTGCTTGGATTTGTTTTGACAGGAATGGAATAACAAACTGCCGGATGCGGACGGAAAGCGAACAGTCCTGCGGCTCTCCAGTTGTTAGCGGTGACCCAAAGGAGGATCACAACTACAGCAGTGCCAAATCTTCCAACCACAGGAGCACATCACCTGCTAGTGACTCCGTTTCCTCTTCCTCTGCTGATGACCAGTATGAATTTGCAACTAAAGGTAGCCAAGACAGCAGTGAAGGAAGTGAAGTTAGCTTCCAGAGCCATGAGAGCCATAGTGAAACAGAAGAGGAGGAAAAAAAGCAAAGTCGGAAGGAGACCAAGGATTCTTTAGCTGACAGTGGATATGCATCCCAGCACAAGAAAAGGCAACATTTAATGAAGGCGAAAAAAGTACCAAGTGACACACTGCCTCTTAAAAAGAGACGTACAGAAAAGCCCCCTGAAAGTGATGATGAGGAGATGAAAGAAGCAGCAGGATCACTCCTGCATTTAGCAGGAATTCGATCCTGTTTGAACAACATCACCAATCGGACGGCAAAGGGGCAGAAAGAGCAAAAGGAAACCACAAAAAATTAGAACAAATCAATGATTTGTTTGGACTTACAAAGTTTTGTTTCAGCACGTCAGGTGAATTCTAATGATTTGTGGCAATATCAGCAATTTTTTCCTTTTTTGTTTTTCTTCTATTTCTTTTTGTTTTGTTTCTTTGGGTTGGTTTTTTTGGGTTCTTTTTTTTGACCCTTAAGATTTTTATTTTTAAAGGAGATTGAAGCCATAGAACTCATACTGACACTCAGCTAATTTACAAAAGCTTTCATTACCTGAAGACAAAAAGTTAACAAAAAAGGAAAGCCTAAATCGCCATTGCTTTCTCCAGCTTGTCAAAAATGCATGGTTGAATACACAGTGAAACCAACATTAATGTGATGGGAGTAAAATTGGGCACGTGGAAATCCCTCTTATAGTAGAAGAGCTGTGCATTATTTAGTATTCATTCAGGCCTGGCCCTTATAATTTTTTTTAATGGCCTTACAATTGGGTTAGAAGTGAATGTGAATAAAGAGATCTGTGGGAAAGAGGAGGCACGTACTTCTCAACCAAGAACTATTTAGTGGCACTTGAAGATATTGTGCCATACAAGTCTTTAGACAGCCACTGGTGGCAACTGTGCAAGCAGTAATGCACTTCTAGTGTGTCACGTATTCTATGTGGCTCATAATGTGAAGACTGATAACTCTTAAATTTGAGCAAATTTAAACTATGTATGCAATGGGTTTCAGTGAAAACAGTGAAATGGGAGGGGATGACTGTTAGTAGCATTGTTAACCATTGAATTCTGTCTTCTATATTAAATTGAAAGAATGTTCAAAAAGCCATAAGCCTGAAGATTGGCACTGCGTGCAAAAAATAATAGTAATAGGGAAAAACAAACTATGTCTTCTAAACTGCCTGAGTGAAAAGTAATCAAGTCTAAGAAATTACAGTAGATACAATGTACATCAAAATCTTTTTCTGTGGATCACGTCTTTGATCTAACAGGGGAAACAAAGCTACAAAACCTGCCATTAGTAGTATTCTGTATTTAAAAATAGAAGGAAAGCATATTGGTGAACAGTAAAATTCAGAAGTTCAACAAAAGAGCTCCTACACTGCTCTCAGAAATGGGTGTGCAGTGACCATCAGTCAGGATTCATCTGTGCAAAAATGACAACAAATTTCCAGATTCAACCAGCATAGCCAGCAGAAGAAATTTGATCCACATTGCATGGATTCTATAGGGAAGGGGGGAAAACAAAAAGCAAACAATTTTTTTTATTCAAAGATGACAAAGTTCTTGTAAGGTAAATAATGTATTTAGCATGAAGCATGAATTATTTTCATATAAATATAGAAAATAGAGAAAAAGGCTATGCCTCTAATTTTTAAGCCCTTAGGCTTAGAGTTTGTTTTTTGGGGGTTTTATATTTTTTTGTTTTTGTTTTTGTTTTGGTTCTTTTTTGTTATTGTTGGGGTTTTTTTGAAGCAGGTGTTTAAGGTTTAACCTTCTTCAGGGACAAACACTGACTGTTGGGGAACTTACTCTGCAATATTAAAAAATAAAATCTTCATGCTCTGGTAGGGCTTGGATGGTTGAATTATACTGCCTTGTCTGCACATTCAGCCCCCCTCTCCCTACTTCTGTTTTAAAAAAGAAAAAAAAAAAAAAGAAAAAAGTGTGTCTTTTCTTCGTCTGTACATGTGTAACATGACGCAATAATCTGAGGGCAAATTTAGTAGTGAGTGTGTATGACAGAATCAAGAGAATAATGGGAGGTTAATTGAGGAAACTCTCTGATTTGATTCAGGAATAAGTAGACAAGAAAATAGCTTCGATAATTTGCCATGAAAATTTGAAGTTAGTTAAGAGCCTTATGGAGGTGTCCAGATAAAAACAAGTGTTACAGAGAGTGTGATTCAGGTACAGTGCTACTCTCCTGGTAAGGATGACTATGAGACTGAAAACCACTACAGCAGAGAGAAGCTGTGAAATAAACAAAACAGTCTCTCTCACCTGGATTCTTGCATTTGGCATGAAAAATTCTACACTTAGAGTATCCTAGAGGCAAAAAGAAAATGCTGGAAACCAACCACTTAAGAGAACAAAATGATTGGTTTCTTAAAGAGTATAGGTTTAGCTTTATGACAGCTGTTTCAGGCAGCAGTTTCACCACGATGGGTCTAGTTTATGGAGAGTGGGCTAGAGAAGGGTTTGACTTCCTACTCAGTGCAGTGAGCTAGAAGTTGTATTTGGAGATGCCTGTGGTGTGTGCTCATTTAGGAGGTAGAAGGAGTGAAGGACAGGCTGGTCTGGACTTGGTCCTGTGCTCCACAAGCATTTTGTAAAGAACAGGGCAGCACAGCAAAAGTGTGCCTCTCATCTCAGCCAGCATGTCCTGGGATCCAAGAGCTGCTTGATAGCTGCCAGAGCTCAGCCCAGCTGCTAGCTTTGGAGATAAGAGAGAGCCATGGATAGTACAAGAAACAGCCTTGTTCCTCTCAGTTTGCATGCAGGGTTGATTCCCAGCACTAGTTAAGTCAGGAGGACGTAGATACAAACTTTTGTTGGCAGCCCTTTAGATAATGCTGGGGAAAACAGGAAGGACCAGTCCCTTGGCCAGGTAGCACAGAGATGAATGAGCCATAACATTTCCCTTGTCCGATCAGACTGGGATCATCTGCTTCTTCCCAGGTCCATGCTCTCTACAGCCAAAGTTTGGAGGCAGTGAACCACACAACCCTGTACAAGAGAACTTGGTCTTCATCTTCTAAAGACTTACAGGAGAGTAAATTGAAATAGAAGATACTACAGTATCATGTTGCCACCACCTTTGCTCATTAATGCATAGTTGTATCAGCTTGGGAGTGGCTTAATATTTACCAAAAAAACAGCACTGAAAAATCTAGTGGCAGAAATTACAAACCATGGCTCAGCCATCTCTGTCCTCTAGGGAAAGTAACATGTTTGTGTGCCAGTGGCCAGATTCTGTCCACAACACTGATTCCAGAGCAACTTCTCTGATTGCAGTGTGTCAGTACAAATGAGATCAGTATCTGCTGAACAAGTACCATTCATTAATGTGGACTCTTGGTGGCTAAATATATAATTACCACTAGTATTACTCATCTTAGAAAACAGTCATTTTGCATAAATATCTAATTAGGCAGGTTATCTTTATACAAATATATATATAGATATATATATATAACACCTATCTAAGACTTCAACAAGTCCTCTATATACTTGCTGGTAAACCTAAAATGTTGGCAAGCATCTATTTTCATATAAAATTTGTTTCTGATCTGCTAGGAAGGTATTCTTTAGTAGGATTTTACAAAGTTATGTTCAGGAACCAGCAGTTTGGGCTGCTATCAATGGATTTTTTCTGGTGTTTAAAAACAACTTGTCCTTATTGATGCTTACTCTGACTGTTGATGAGAAGTACATGATTTGGATTGTATGAAATATTTAGGAGTCACCTTTTAAACCATATTTGTGCCTGGCTGACAATGGCAACTTTGTCAGAACTGGTTCTACTCCATCAGAGAAGTTCTCCTTTTTTTTGTGTAAGAACTGAAATTGATTTGTTTTCCAAGAAATACGATGTCAGCTTTTAATCGAGTTGTCTTTACTTCAACGGAACGATGTCAAAATGGACTGGTAATTGCACTGTATTACAAACTCTCTCACTTGCCAGATACGAGGTGGTGTGATTTTGCTTGTTTGCTTTCCTTCTAAGCCATTTTAGGGTGAGAAGTTGTCAAATCTCTAACCTTCCCTTCTTCTCACTCTGTAAGTATTGCCAAATTAGCGTTTCTCCAAGACAGGTGGGGGCGAGGTCAGCAAGTGTTCAGTGGCAAGTTTCACATAGACATGAATTGTAAGGATTGCTGGACTTCATGGCGAGTTCCTTTGGAATATGCCTTTTGCAGCAAGAAGCTCTTGCAAGCCAGAGCTAATGCCATAAGCAGATTTCACTAGCATCTCCAGGGAGGTGAAATCTGCTGATCGTGCTTGCATTCTGCAAGCAGTTGGATGTCCTACTGCATTTTGGTGCAGATTCTGCTTGCATTTAAAAATGCAAGCACAGGTCTTGAACAGCTTAAATGTATCACCCCATAGCTGTTTTTGAAAGCAGTCTGTTTCTGATCTTCTCCTGGCAAAACTGGCAGTAGTTCTACAAAGATCACAGGGCTTTACAGCTAAAAAGCCAAATGTGGGAGCGAGGAGGTGTGCCCTGTAGGACTAGAGAACTGTCCTGATATTGTTCTCTCCTGCAATTGAGTTGAGGTTCATATTCTGGTTTCTCTCATACCTTGATGGGGAAAGGGAATCCCAAAGGAGATGCCTTGGCTCCCAGTGTTCAGCTGAATTACTGCCTGCCTGTGGAAAAGACATAGAAAAAGGCTGGAGGCTGCATTCTTCACTGGAGTGAGGTAGAGATACATCAACATACTTTAGCAGAGAGTGAAATCTTAAATTGTACACCAAATGGCACCATGGATAAAATTACCAAAACAACACTTTGTCCTGGTTTCTTAGTAGTGTTAATTTATTTTCACTGAGGTTTTGGCACCCATCCCAATCCATCTAAAAATGTAGATTATAGAATCATAAAATACGCTGAGTTGGAAGAGACCCATCCAACTCCTGGCCCTGCACAGGACACCCCAAGAATCATACTGTGGGTCTGAGTGTGCACAATCTTGAGGTTTTCTAGAACCTGAAGGTGTCTGGTCTCCTTTGCAGTCAGTGGAGCTATAGACATCCAAGTGCTCCTGGAAACCTTTATCCTTTCCCTATTATTAATGGTATTACAATTTTTGCTTTAATCCTACCATAGGTGTTTTTGAAAACATTACTCTCCTGTGCTCCAGGATCAGACTACTGAGAAAATGCATTTCCAATGCAATTTACTTCACTTCCTGGAGAATGCAAACCCAGCTCCTTTGGGCACATCACTACTGCCTGAATAGCTCATTGGCATATTTTATAGGAAATATTTTGAAACTTTTTCTTAACTTTGCCACCAAAAGAGCATTTGAACCATACATCCTCCTGATTGTAACAGAGTATCAGTGTTGACTGTCTGACCAGTTAAGTTCTAGTAGTGTTCTTCACAGCCCTCCAGTAATATATCAAACACTGTTATGCACATAATGCAGCACTGTGATCTAATTTAAATAATACTTTTTTATTATTTATACTACTCTATGTAATATACATCAACACTTTGCTATATAACCTAAGTGATAACCCTCTTCTTAGTTACCTGCCAAACTCTGAATTTCTGTTTGATTTATATTGCAATTAGCACAGTTACCAAGTTGTAATGATGTCTCTTTTCCTTTGAAATGGGATGTGTAAGTCAAACTATACATTTTGTGTGTTTCTGTTTTGAGATGAAGTTTATAAAGGATTTACACACAACATTCGGTGTTCTGTATAAATCTGCATACATTTGTGAATTCATCTGTTAATCCCCTTTTATTTAGAAAGTATTAATTGATGGTGGTTTATTAGGGTTTTTTAATTTTAGTACTGGTTATTCTTGAATTAAGCAGAGACTTGTCAGCTGGGTTGCTTTATCTTTGATCATGTACATGACCTTACAATTCTTCCACAGTTCAGCAAACAAGTACTAGCTTCACTGACCAAAAAAAAAAAGTCTCAACCTAATGTGTCTATGGTGCTGTATTTTGCTGGTATACATTTAAAACCAGAAATTATTTAAAGGTCACTTTTGAGTTGTTCTAATAAGTAGCCTTTCCTGGTTTGGGGAGTTTGGGTTTTGTTTTAACATTGAAAACAAGATATATTTATCTGAAGCTATATAATGTTTTTTCTACTGTATCACATTTCCTTTTGAAAAGAGGGGAATATCAGCCTGATGTAACATCCTTTCACAGTCAGTGAAAGGGGGTTTTGTTTCAGTTTTTGATTTTCAGTGGATTTCATGAGGCTTTGGATCAGGCCAGCAGTTACAGGAGCTCATCATCCGAGGGTTTAAGGGATAAATGACAGCTTGTGCTGGCCTTTAGTGCTAGAAGGGATTTTACCGAATACTAAAACTACATGCTGGACTCTGGAATGGCTGACAATCTAGAAATGGGAATCTTTTTCATCTGTTTACTGTGGCCTGAAATCCCAAGACTTTCTTTTTTTTTTTGTTTGGATGACATTGAACTTGAGTACATTTTTAAGTTACTAGAGCATTGTACATTTCCTGAGTATGTGTGTGGGACAGCAATTGAAAGTCATACCTGTATTTGATAACCAGTTCCATGCCTGCATCATTCACACTCACTACTTAAAACTGCCATGATGTAAAATGTTGGGGGGAATGATTTGTGTGTGTGTATGAAAAGCATTATGAATTTGTACATTTTTTTTATACTCTGATCTGTAATTTCTGAAGTATTTTGTTTTACAGAAAAAAGTGATAAAGCAATCAAAAGACCAAGAGATTTAGTATCAATGCTTAAGGGTCACAGGACCTTAACTGGCCAATAAGTTAATTTAGTACAGTGATAAGCCAATTTTTTTTCCTGTACTTGGCGTCTGAAACTGCCAATTTCATCAATATTAAAATATGAACTGTGACGGGGAATGAACAGTGATGTTAAGTTGTATTTGTGTTTACCTAAATGAGCAGTCCGAAGGCAAGTGCAATCAGCTGATCTTTAGGAAATATGAAATTGTTGATTTAGAGGCATACTTGCATTTTACATTTTCTTGATGTGTAATCATATTGCCAAAGACAAACTATTTCATCAATTATTATTGTAAATAACACTTTCCCAAAACCTACCATAAAGTTTCTGTGATGTATTGTCTTCCAGTTGCAATAAAAATTACTGAGTTGCATCAATTGAACTATTGTATTTGTGTGAATATTAGTTTCAGAATATGCCCACATACTAAGAACAATAGTGGTTGTTTTGTTTAAGGTTTTTTTAACAAATTAATTCCTTCATTATTAAGTAGTTCTGGCCTTGTGGGATGTTACCTGGTTCTTCAGTGCTATAGATACCAGTTCATGTTAATTTGCTGTCATGTGCAAATGGCTAGACATACTAAGCCAATTCAAGTTAGGGTGCCATCTTCCTTTTTCATCACTTTTGCAGCCCAGAAACAAAACTGGTTTCATTGGGAATTGTTTTTTGTTTTGGTTTGGGTTTTCTGGGTTTTTCTTAGTTAGCAACTGTAGTCAGAAGAGATCCAGTAATAAAATGTCGTATGGCATACATATAACATCCTGAAGAGCATACCTTTGTAATCAGTGCATCAATCCTCCCACCTAAATCTAGAGTTGAAGAAAACGGTGCAGAAGGATTCTCTTCAGAGAATGAATAATAAGGAGTATAAAAAAATTGTAACGGTTTAATGGCTTTCTCCAATTAAAGTGAATAGTACAATCTTACAAGTCACAGCATTCCTCAGACCCTGTGTTTTTGAAAGGGTTATGTTAACAGGTTCTGTTAACAGGTTCTGTTAATAGACTGACTTTGAAAAGGACTGAGAAGAAAGCAAGCCCCTCAATTCTTCCTCAGATTTTCTCACAGCTGGTTTGAAACGATGCTGAAGCAGGGAAAGTGGTTTCTTGGCCTTGTAATGAGAATTTATGGCTGCTGAAGCTGGAACTCAGCTGACCTAAGAGTCCCCCTCTCTTTTCTTGATACCATCCAGAGTGGTTAGTATGGGAGACTGCTTCACTAGGCTTCTGAGGGGCAAGATGGATGTGAACATCCTAGGAGAAAGTGGAACAGAAGAAGCAAATGTTTTAGATACAGAAAAAAGAGCATAAAAGTGCCCAAGCTCAATATCTGTCCAGGCAATTGCTACTTCCATGCATTGCCTGGAAGAGTTTGTTTGTAAGTGAACCTCACCGCCTACTGCTGCTGCAATTGAACAAGGAGAGAAGAAACTTGGCCAAAGAGATGAGAGTTACTGATGAGAAGGCAAAACCTCTTAGCTGTGCTCTGAACCATTTCCTCTAATGGATCCCCCTCCTACCTGCCACCAGTTAGGCAAGGATCACGTAGCAATGGATCCCTAGTGACATGCATGGAGGAGCAAGGAGACCTGCAGTCTCCACAGAACACATTTTAGCCTATATGTACAATCCAGCAAGTTTGCCAAGAGCCTGGGTGTAGGCTTGTTTCAGCATAGGGCATTGGAGAATGGTCTTAAGCCATTTCGCTCAGGCATGCTACGAGAGATGTGCTGAATGCCAGCTGTGCTACCAACTTCCTGTGCAACTGCAATTTAAACAAACATTATAAATACTTGTTCTACCACCTCTCCAGACTCAACACCCTTACTTGCACCATGGATTGTGCTCGATCTGTCAAAATGCCTCTGGCAAGCCCTGGGGCAGCATGATTTATTGTAGCAGGTCTTCCCTGCTCTTTCTTCAGGGATGTCCCTGCTCCAGCATGTGCTGCCTGCAGCCACTCCAGGAATTCCTGTGCTGGCATGGTTTCCTCAGGAGCACAGATTTGTTCCAATCTCAAGTGGGTCTCCAGGAGCCTGCCATGTGCTGGTTTGGTTACTCTGTAAAATCCATCCAAGGAGGAGCAGTCCCTGCCCCTCTGACTGCCTGCAGCAGTGGCACCCAGTGGCTTGATTCTCCTTTCTGTTGACCTCAGCCCTCAGTGGGCTAAAACCAGCTGTGACCCACTCCTGGGCAGCTGCCACATGGGTGATGCTGCCACCCCTGTGCTGACAGCTCATCTCTCCTGGCCACTGCAGCACCTCGGTCCCTCAGCAGCTCAGCCATCGTGGTGTTCAACCTGCTCAGGACCTGCCCTGCCCTGAGGAACACAGAGGAGCAGGTGCCATGGCTGTGCTCTGGGAGAGCCCTCGGGGGCTGCATGGGCAAAAGAACCCCCATGGCTAAGGTGCCCACTCTTGGTATGGGCACCCAGCTGCCTCTTGTCCTCCCAGCCTTTACATGTCTTCCCTATAGCAGTCCCTAGGCAGAATGGGAAGGCAGGGCTCCTGCCCCTCCTCACCACGTAGAAATAGAAGGGGCTATGTGACATGGACCATGAGATCTTTGAGCTTTTACACTGCAGATTTTGTCTACAGAAGTCCAAACAGCCCGGGCAGCACAGGTCAGCTGCTTTCCAGAGAGGCTATGGCTCTGAGACATTACCCGACCCAGACATCTCTGCATTCTTGCTGTAGTTCAGCACCTGCTGGCAAACAGTGCCAGCCCCAGGGATCCAAATAAACAAGGAGGATGGATCTCAGGGCACTTGAGGGAAAACATGGGCCCCCAGGCTCACCCACCTTGCTTACAAGGGCAGGTACTTGATGGGTGTCTCGCTCAAAAGGGTTACAACACAAAATGCCCACACTGGTATGGCCTCCATGTTAAATTCCTGTCTTCACACAACAGCATCTGGTAGTACAGACTCCCCTCTGAAGAGGCATTAGACCCTTCTGTTGGCATAATGCACACCTACTGGCTGAGGAAGTTGCCTAGAAAAAAAGAAGAGAATGTAAATAACAACAAAAGGCTTTGTTCTGTATGCTCCAGATCCTGTGTTATGCCAGGAAATGAAGTAACAGTTGATTCTGTGAAGTCTGCTTCTTAAAGAAATATTATAAAAGAAGAAATCTTCAACTTTAACTTTTGAGTGGACACATTCAATCCATGTAAGATAATTAAAGATGTTTTTAAACTTCATCATAAAGTACAGATGATTAACGATGGTGAGAAACTTCATGGAAACACTCTACCGCAAACACCTGTCAGACTTAATAACAAGCATACACTCTGTTTTTCATCTTATACTGTTTGACATAATTTTTATTGGCTGTAAATCTGCAGGGTTTGTTTATATTTCTATTTACATTAGGATTGGTTGCCACTTTATATTTGATCAGCAGAGCTGCTATTCACTGTGCTGTAAGGAATCAAATAATGATTGTGTATATACAGCAATCTGAGCATTACAGTGCAGGAGACTGTAAACAAAATTTTTAAATCTCTGCTTATCATCATAAGCAATGTTCTCTCCAGGTCTTTAATGACAATCAGTTTCTAGAGGCTTTTCCCAAATAACTGTCATTGAAAACAACAGCGTATTTTTTGGTAGCCTGGTCCTGAAATGCAGCATCTTCCTGCTGCTGAGATACAACCTCTCCTTATCTGTCAGACAATACACAAAGTTAATGCCCACATTTTACTTTTCCTTCTTTTTTAAATGAGTGGTAGTACATCAACAAATACGAGGAAAACACTCCTTGTAGGTGCACCACAGGAGGCAAAAGCTGTGCATCAGGGACACCCTGTAAAATGACTTAGTGATGTGGGATGATGCAGCAGATCCCTCCTGAGCTGACATTTCTGTATGTACAAACCCAGTCTTCAAAAATAAATGCTTTATTGGCAAAATATGATAGAAAAAGTAGGATGGGTTAGAATGACAATGAAAACATTGATGCTATGGTTCCTTTGCCCTTAATTAGGGCAGGCAGACAGCCCTTTAAAATAGTGCAGTCTCCTCTCATTCCTGTGTAGCTTTGTTTTTTCATTTCTAAAACACAGATCAGTCTGTGATGCAGGGACCTGGTTTTAATCATCTTCTTACATAATGTCTGCAATCATAGTAAAGTGCAGTGCTGTTCAGTGATTTTAAAAATAGCTTTATTCAGCTATCAGCATACTAATTAATACACTTGCTTATTCCAACCTGGTTCATTCACCATCTCAGTTTCAGAAGCCACTGTACCTGGGGTGTAGTCCAGTACAACTGGCTTTGCCTGTTACACCACTGTAAGAAGCAGATCATCATCCATCAGAGCCACAACTGTCCTTGTGGCCAGTGCCTGCTGTCTGCTCCTGGCATAGCAATGAGGAGCCATGCTGCAGTGAGATCTAGTGGGTGATCCACCATGCCAAAACAAATGGATTTGGGGAATATTGCCTACAAGGCTGCAAACAGCATTCAGCCAGCCATTTTGGGCTTTGCAAGCAGGGTGAGGAAGAGGGGAAAAAAAAGGAAAGCAAAGCTTCTGCAAGGAAAGGAAAGCTCCTTCTCAGTGTTGAGAAGGAAGAGACCACAGTATGGGAGACTCCTGGTGCTACTTGAGGCATAAAAGAGTTGTACATAGGGAAAGGACTGGGGAGAATCCCTGTGAGAAGCAAGTGCTCAGCATCTGATACAGGAAGTCAGTGTGGCTTTGTTAACACCTTTTCCTTTATGAGGGGCTTCTGTCTCAGCACTTTTTGAAGTGTTTTGCCCACTCCTGAGCATTGTGGCTGTTCTGCCTGGTCTGTGCCACAGCTCCTGCTATCCCAGCACTGTGCTCCTCACCATGTGCCCAGCCGCCCTGTGTGACTTCTGCACTCAGGTACCAAGTTGAAATGGCAGTAAAATACTGCCTGGAGGGCTTTGCTGAACCTCAGGCTAAAGGTCATTCATTACCTCTGTGGGAAGGATGGAGGACTTGAATGGCTTGGGAGAGAATTATCAACCAGTTCCCAGGTACTATATTAGGATATACTTCTGCTGAAAAGTCATGTCTCCATCCTCCTTTCTTCCTCCTTATGATCCTGCTTTGCTTCATTTTAGGCAATCCTAGGTGTTGGCAGACTAGCTGCCCTAAACACAAAATCTGGTACTAAGGTCCTTTCACCAATTTTATTATCTCTGTTTAAAAAAAAACCAAACTGTTTGCAAACAGACTCCACTGACTTAACCCAGCAGCATCTGATCTCTGAAACAGCTCTCACCTTACCCAGGCATTGTGTTTGCTTTAGCGAACTGGGGAGTAAACAAATGTGAGACTGGGGGGCTGCTGAGATTTGGTGAACTAGAAGCCTGATGGTTTGGGCATTTCGTACTCCCATGCTGACAGGAGCTGTTTGCTTGCTTGCCCTGCTGCCTTACCACTCCCTTCCCATGAGGCTGCAGTAAAATTAATGATCTGTGACAATGCATCTTACTGGAAGCAAATCAGTCACCTCCATTGCACTGGTAGAATCATCTCCACCGACAGGGGTGCTCACTGTGGCCGGAGGGACCGCGTGGGGACCTGGTCTGTAGGACAAGTCACTGCTGAGGATGCACAGCTGGGCATGGCTGGGGAGCCACGAGCAGCCAGGTGTTGGAGCCTCTTTGGGTGGCCTGTGTGAGGGCTAAGTACCAGAGGCCACAATAAAAGATTAATTATTTTCAAAAGATGTGAGATTTTTTTAATTCTTTTTTCAACAATTCATCTTGAAACAGCTAAGTAATAACTTACAGCTAAGTAATAACTTGTGCCTGGCTGTGTTTGCAAGGTAGAATTGTAATAATTTCTTGTTCAGGGACAGAAGAAAAAAATTATCTGGCAGACAAAGGCAGACATAGCTTGTATCCCTTCAAGTGCCTCCAGTTGTTTATTCGTGCAGACTGTGAATGCCACTAAAATACATGAGAGCTCGCTATGAGGACAACGGTCTGATGTGTATAAAAATAAAAAGACAAACATATTTCATTTTAGATAGAAGACAGGTTACTTTAACATACAGATTTTGAGACAAAGTGAGAAGCTTGAAAGTGGCTACTGAAAGAAAAGATGGGTTGCCAGAAGGATTAGCCCCTCAGAAGTTTTGCTCACTGGGGCAGGGCCAGGGTTTGCCAGAGAAGACTTAGCCCACTCCTAATGTTGAGGTTAGGGTTAGGAGGGAGAAAAAGCCTGGAGCCTCAGCACAACTCAGGCTGACAAAGGGAAGGGGTTTCTTGCCAAGACAGGAATTTTTCTTGCAAGCAACCACCAGAATTCTGGGGCAAAGGCTCAGTTCACACCTGCACAGGGAATTAAACAGAGCTGGAGCTGCAGCAGGGATGCCGAGGGGCTGCCAAGGGACAGGATAATAAGCTGAGAGGGTCTTGTGCTGACAACATTTTTATCTGGGCTAGAGTGTTTTGTTTGCATCTCTTTACCGGTGAATCTTACCAGATTGCTGGCTTTCATCTCCTCAGTCAGCTGCTGATGTATGAACTCATGAAAAAGACCCCATTCCCAATCCCTAAGTTATCCAAGACATCTCACTTCACATCTGTCTTTCAATTTGAACTTTCAAACTGCAGATTTTTGTCTTACTCTCTGGCCGTCACAAAAGCAAATACGGTGTGGATTTATTGTAAAATAATTTATTTTAAAAATACACAGCTCATCTGGCTGAGTTTTAGTCATCTCTGGCAATAAAGGCTGGTGTTTTCTCTTGCACTGGAACTCTGTAACCTGGAGTCTGGATATGGAAGTTAGTTCCATATCAGAGGAGTGTGGGCAGATGGTGTAAATGATGAGAAAAACCTTCAGCCTGTCAGAGCTAATGCTACTCAAGCTGTGGGGAAGACAAGAGACTGCCTGGTGGGACTCCTGGCTGTGGGTACCCAAGGTGGTTGGTGCCAAATGAACAACCCAGGGGAGACATCAGCACATCCCAGCTGTGCAGAGGCGGATACTTCAGGGCAAAGTCCTTTTCAAACATGAAAGTCTCCTGGCATACTCATTTCGTTCTCTTTGTAGCTTTTCTGGCGCATGTTTATTTCCATGACATGGACAAACACCAGCTCCAAACTGAGGTTCTTGCTGAAATAAAAATGCAAATGTTTGTCTTGCACAATCAGATTAATGTCAGGGATCCTTAATGGGCCAGACCAAACTCATCTGGGGTCTCCACCTACACAGCTGCCTGTGGACTCAGGAGCCCCATTTCAGCCTATCCCTGGGCTGTCAGTCTGTGTTTGAGTGATGCTACAGAAGTATCAGCCTCTTGCTCAGGCAGAGCTGTGCCTGTGCCTGTCCAAGGATCCTGTTGATCCAGACCCTGAGCAGCAGACTGACTTGCCAGCTTGACTACAGTCCTGCCTTGTCACTGGGGACCTGCCCAGCAATCACTGTGTTGCATCCAGCCCTGGTTATCTCACTGAACTTTGCTCTGATCTCCTGATTGACTTCCCAGCAAGATTTTGGAGCTGCCTTATAAACACAGTGTTGTCTGATAAGATCTGAATTCTGGGTAGAATCTGGCTGCTGTCTGCAGGTTTGCCTTGCTCACCCTGCTCAGGTACTGTGGGGCTGGAGAGCTGCCTGGCTCTTGAGGAGCAGCTTCATGGCACCCAGTGGGGCCAGGCTGTGCTGTGAAGGTAGCACATGATTTGCTTGTCTGATCTGTTCAGTAGGCTGGAAAATATAACTAATTCATTTAAGTTGCTACTGCAAAAAAATTGCTTAAATGTCTGATCAAGTCCTGTTACAAATCTAAATGGATTCTGTTTTCCATTGGGATACAAGCAGCAGCCTGTTCCCACTCCCTGATGCTGGTCTGGCAGCCGTGGTTTGGCACCCCGTAGCTCTGGAGGTGTGTTACTATCTTGGGAGGTGAAGCAAGAGGAGCAGAACTGAACCTGTGCTCTTCCTCATTACCTGTTTTACCTGTTGCATGTTCATATTCTCAATTAGCCCACAGATACAATGCTGTGGCATTGCCACATCTCTGGCATCTTGCCAGAGATGATGCCATCCAGGTAAGCAGACTAATGGTCCTGGTCCCATTGGAGAATGCAGGACAAATTGAAAGTGGCCAAAGACTAGGGCTGTCCCTTTAATAATGCATGGCTGCAGGTATGTCTATTTACATTTGGTCATTTTTTGCAATTTTAAACTAATAGAAGATTCGGTTACTTCTTTTCCAAGCCTGTAATTTTCTTGTCAATTCTCTGCTCCCCTTTGCTATATGCAGGCTATTCTGTACCACGGCTGCAAATAATCTTCACAGGCACTCACAAACACATGGCAATGATTTTGCCCCTCTCCCCCCATGCACATTTTCTCATTTTGCTGTCATTACAGCATCTTCTGGTTGGGGTATGCAGATCCCATTAAATATGTTTCTGTATCAACACTGCTCCTAAGCAAAATATATTGATTGGTGAAGCTTTGGACCTCCTTTAATCAAGTAATCTAAACAGGGCTTAAGCTTCAAAACCCTGGTGATGCTCCTAACTTCAAAGCTTTTACTTACACTGAATTAATTTAATCTGGATGTTCTAATGCTCTCAGCAACCCTATAGATTATAATGGTAGAGGTTGCAAACGTGGCTCTGATAATATTCCCTAAACTTGAATTTTATTGATCAATAGGTAAAGCCAGAAGTGGGAGTGGGGAACACAGGGAGAAAACCAAAGGATTTGATTTGAAGCAGGGGTGAATGTGTTCACCCCTCTAAGCAGGCTGCTGAGAAGGAGGTGTTAAGAGCCTCAGAAGGTGTTAACTCTTTGGGGTTTTTTGACTGAAGATACATTCTGATATGGACTGAGTGTCAAGTGATCATTTCCAGACTCCTTCTTGCATAATATTGTAGGTGTACTATGTCACAAATATAATTCTTAGTCAAAGGGAAGGTTAGTTGGATTTCTCATGCTGAACATCAATACAAGTTGCAATATTAGTCTCAGCTATACCATGGGAAAAGGGAATAATAATCTTCCCAGTCCAAGAAAGAGCTAGAAACCATGATGTGTAGCTACCTGATGTTGAATTATATGCACTGATGGCACAATGGATATGTGCTGAAGGCCTGATAGTGTTAACAGCCTCAATGATCTTAAGGGTCTTCTCCAGCCTAAATGATCCTGTGATGCTAAGAACATTCTCATCTTTACAAATTAACATGTTCATATTTGTAAGGATCAGCAGGGCTCTTCCATGCATGCTAGTGATGCACTGACCACCACAGGGAAGTGTCTAATCTGGTGTGTGCTGCAGTCTAAAGATGCCATTAAATCAGCCTGGGTTGGATTGGCTTTAGTGAGAAGTGAAAGGTGCTGCAACAAATGTAACTGCACCTACTCCACTGTTGATGCAGGGTCCCTTTAGGTGGCAGGCATATAAGCAAGTGGCATTTTTTTGGAAACAACAGGGCTGGCATCCTGTGTTCCTGTTGCCCATGGCAGAGGCCTGGCATAATCTATGGGTAGCTCTACCCTGGCAGAGCACTGCCTGGTGCACAGAGGCAGAACCACAGGGGCAGAGTTATTTGCCATCAGTGGAAGGTGCCAAACAGCCCTTTCTAGATAACTCTCAGAATTTCTTCAAAGGCTGGGCCCTGCACCTGCCTATTTCCCAGATATAATCATGAAAACAGCATACTGGTGAATAAATAAAAGGATTATTTAAAGCAATGATAACTTTTATGCTTTTATTAAGTAGTCAGGTAAAGGCTCATACTATTTTGAATAAAGACTATTTCCAGCTTTATGAATCTCAAAGACTATGAAGCAATTTCACACAGAGAGCTCTGATTACTACAGTAATAATTTCTTTTACCACCCTTTCAAACACTTATTAATAGAAAAAATATCAGTTCAAACTGTCTTCACTTCACACAGAAAATATCAGTGTTCACAGTGTGAGCTTTAAAATTCTTATCTGATTAGTTAATGTCAACAATTATTAGTGTACTGTCAATTTAAATTTCTACTGTCCTCCATTGATCTCAGTTTCCACATACCATGCAATGCACATCATTTAAAAAGTAGCTTTCCTGGCTGGCTAGGGATGACTTTCTGTCCTGCTGTCAACTTGCAGTAAGTAAAACAGGAAAATTTGGCACATTTTCCTGTGCATATTTCCTTGTGACAAGCTCCCACCTTGGTGCTCAGCATCAGTTGGACAGCATTTTTAAGGATACAGAAAGTTGCTCAAGAGGGGAGCTGGGAAGTGATAGCAAGGAGAGCCACTTGGTTTAGTTTCTGATTCTCTCATTTCATAAACCTTTAGGCACACACAGATGGCACTTTTCTATTTTTATCATGACAGCGATGACTGGTGCCTCCTATGAGAAAAGACAGAAAAAAAAAGAAGAAGCTAAAAGGTCAATGGTAGTCTAGATAAGATGGTGCTGCACTGATAGTGCTGCACCTGGTGTTTGGAAGGCATCAGAGCTTCTAAACTATTTATTTTTTTTAGTCTGCTAGTGTCAGGAATCATATTCCTCCAAGGGGAAAGGTAAGGCAGCCTCTGGCATTTTGGCATTCCTTCTCTCAGCCCTCATTAAGCCTGAAAACTATTTACAATACTACTTAAACTCTGATTGACTGTATTGTGACCAATCTAAGCTTGCTTGGTTTTGCACCTAGGTTCCAGAATGGGTTGAATTTCTTCATGGCCATTGTTTTCTGAGTAGGGTTAATATGAAATGTAGCTGCCAAAGCCATGAATGAGTGGATCACAACAGCCCCTGTTCCCTTACAGTTCTCCCACCCTATATTCTCTTAGGAGGGACCAAGACATTTAGACAGCTGTATCCTTGTGGAAAGGAGGGAGTGACTTTTAGCTCTGCAAATTCCTTTCTGCCAGGTTCACAGGTGCTGGAGAAGACCAAGGAGACTCAGTCCAGCTGATTAGTTTTTCTTAAGGTCACATAACCTAAGTCTTGAGTAAATGTGGATTCCTTGCACATGTATCTGAATTTATGGTATGGTTTATTCCTACTTTATTTCCAAACCCATCAGAAACTCTATATACAGAGTAGACATCTGGACTCCTAATTTCTCTCCCCCTGTTCATGCCTGCCTCCCCCCTCAGCAGTAATCCCTTTCCTTGCTGCATGCAGTAGAAAATGAGTGTGCCTGTCCCTCCTGTGCACTACTGCCAGGCCATTATATGTAAGCATCCTTCTCTATTCCCCATCACAGGACAGCACATCCTGTTGGAGCCAGTTGTTGTCTCTAATCTCTGAACATAAACACACAGATTACATTCCATCCTGTCACCAGTGTGCAGTGGATAAGAGGCACGTTTTCCTATCTGTGCTGCTTTCCCTGGGCTGTGCTGATCACTCTCCTGCTGGCACAGGTCATTTGCCATCAGTGGTAAATAGGCTGGGATCAGTCTTCCTTGCCCCCCTCTTCCCAGAGCTTTGGCACATGAGGCTGCTCCATTCAACCCTCTACATGAAGCTTTTGTATCATCCTCCTACTCACCCAAGGACATGAGGACATCACCATGGACGAGCTGGGCTCTCTGTGGCTTTGGTCACATTTGGGAGTCTCTCCTCTGCCCTTAGAGATTTCCAGTGTTTGATCTTCATGATAGCTCCCTGAGAATTACCAAAAGATGAAGAAGAGGTTTAAAATGAAACCCAGATGTCACTAAAGTAGAGCCTGGCTTGATTGCTACCAACAGCTTAAGGGCAAAGAAACCAAAAAGCCAGAAATGTCTCTCTCGGGCAATTCCTTCCCCTATCCTTGTTCTTCCACGAGCAGAGCTGTTTTTAAGACAGGAGATGGAACTGTGTAGCTTTTGATCAGTCAACAGCGGGACTCTGTGCAATATCTCCACTGCTAGGGGTAAGTGTGGGAGGGGTAGGTGTGTATCCACAGGGAACTAGGGGGGGAATACAACCTGCTAAGCTGCTGAATGTTCCACTTACATGTATCATGCTGTGGCTGCAAACTCTAAGTTGGACTTACAGCAAGATCTCAATAAGGGGTAGGTCAAGGGAGTATATTAACAGCAGAGGGGATGGATTATCATGGTGATCAAACTGGATTTGCGTGTGACTCCTGGCTGGTGGAGAGCTACAGGCAACATGATTTTTTTAGGTGCAGGGTGCTCCCTGATGCCTGAGGCTTTCAGCTCTCACCAGGTTTCGCTGAGAAAGGCTCACACCTTGCAAAGCCATTGAAACTTGCTGCTGGTTTCTGCACTGGGGGATTAGCAGCTGCCTGCATAGGACCTTTTCACCTGATGTTCACGGTGCCATCAAGCATCCTAATATTGAGGAAGAAATGGTAATTTACTCAGAAGTTGCAAAGTTTTCCAAATATGATTTCGCATTTTGTATTCATGTGCCACTTGCAAGCAGAGGATAGTAAGAGTGGGGAGAAACACCATGGCTCATTCAGTCATTGAATTAATTAATACAGGGAAAGGGTGGACAAAATGGGCTGATTCCCTCATTTAATGTCTCATCATTTGAGAATTATCTCAAATTATCTATCCCAAGAGGCAAAGGGTGGTAATATTGCACTTCAGCTCTGCTGGCCACTGAACAAACTGAATTTAGAGGGCTCTAATTTGGGAATTTAGGCATCATCTCAAGCTCAAGATGAGGCACAGGCACCAAAATATGGCTGCACGGAATAAGCCCACAAAAGGGACTTGATGCCCAGCTCTCCCTCGCACCGTCATTGGACAAGACTGGACAATTGCTTGGCTTTCTCCATGAATCGGATCCAACAGTCCACTAAGTACCAAAACAAATCTCTAACACAGATTTACAGCTGTGAACACATTTACCAAAGTTGAGGAGGTTGAAATAATGGGCATCTTACAACCAATTAGCTCCATTTATTGTATGGGATCTATTTTTTTGCATTGCTAATTTATGTTGGTCACACCAGATAAAATTTCCTTGTAACCAAAGCCCAAGCAACAGAGCAGGCTGTATCCCAGGCTGTGTACTAAACTGTTGTTTGCTTTCTTTCCGAGTCTTTTGTCTTTCTCTCATTTTGTCTCTCTCTCATTCCTTTTTTCCTTTTTTTCATGCAGAGAAGAGAAATGATTGCTAATGAATTGCAAGCATGGGGTATGGAAAGATCAGTTAACATGGCCCAAGTATTCAGTAAAACAAATACATTAAAGTGATCAAGTAATAAATGAAAATAGACCCAAAGAGCAGGTTCCACTGAGAAAACATGTAAGAATGTAAATTAATGTGACTTGATGAAACTTGAAATGTCATAACACAGCAGGGCATATAACACATCAGAGGAAATGTGAAAATTATACTTTTTCCTGAAATCACACTTTTCAAAAATAAGTGGCTTTTAAATTCTTCTAAAAATATAATAAAGGAATTAGTGTCAAGAAAAAGGTTATTGTTGTTTATCAGACAGCAGGCTCATGGTGGCTTTTCACAAATATCCTCTTTTATTTCTCTGATTATACAGTGGGGAAAGAAAAATCCGTAAGTCTTTCTACTTGTCTGGTTCCCTCTGGTTCTCCTTCTTAATTTTGCACAAGGGATTTTTTAAAGTTGTTTGGAGTGAGTGAGTAAATGGCATTGTAAGCCCATGTATTGGAAAAGTCTTTCCTCTCTTTCTATCATGAGAGATTTTAGATTTTTCTGTTGGCCTTGATGCTGGAATGTAGTCCTCACTGGGATCTGAGAAATTAATTAGGAGGGAAAGGATTCCTCCTCTGTACAACATCACAGAGCCAGGAGATTGAACAGGTCCCTTTTCTTCTGGCAGAGAGCAGATTTCTGTAGGAAGAACACAAGAGTGCAGGTCTGCAGAGTGAAAAAAGTTGCCACGTGGCACAGAATTGTTCATTTCCTGCTCTGACTTCAGTGACTGTGTGTGGAAAAGGCAGCCTTGGCCTCTTGGTGTAACGCTGGGTCTGCATGGGAAGACTGTGCACTGGATTCTGGCTGAAGATGGATATCCTCTATGGCATGGGTCTTAACTGTCCCTGTGCCACCACAGCTCTGCACTGCTCCAGCTCAGATGCTTTCCCCAGAGTATTTCTTGGTTTTTTAATTTCCCTGTTTCCCTAATCCTCTTAAATATCCCTCAATGAAATTACTTTTCTTCCACATAAGAGAATGTCTATAAGCAGAACAGTCTGGGTTACAAGGGGATAAAAGGTATCCAGATGAAAACCAACCCCATCTCTTTTCATGCAGAAATGCAGGAAGGTGGGATGGTACTGTCCAAAGAGAAAGCTGGCAGACTCCTGTACAGCAAGACCTGTTCATAGCAGGTAAATGTGGGGAGGCCTTGTCCCTGAATATGCAGAAACTGTGGTGGGGAGGAAAGGAAAACCTTTTCCAAAAGAGATGCTCTTTGAAGAAGAGGGTTTCTAATTCCATGAAAATTGGTAGCAGAATATGAAGTAAAACAATAGAAGTAGAGCCCCATCCATTTGCCTGGCTAGTCAAGCTAAAGAAACCAGTTGGTTTTTGCAGTTCTTAGCAAATGTGATGTCTCCAAGATCCCTTTTATTTGCTTATTAATGTATATCATTGCCGAGGAAGATGATTAAATTTTCCTGTTATTGAAGAAGATTATTAAACTTCCCCATTACAACCCACATTTGATTCAATATATTATAGTATTACTTTCTAAATCCTGCACTACATATGTTTAGTCAGGGCTTCTGAAATATTTTGCCCGTGTTTCCCAAAGGAGGAGTTGGTGCCCTGAGGAAAACCTCTTCTGTCTCAGAAAACCAGGGGAATGCACACAGTGTTTACTCTTGCCTTTTTCTAACTAAACCTTACAAATGATCTTTCTCTGCTGGTAGACTTTCACTGCTGGAATTTATTTCTAAAGCAGTTTCATGTCTTGTCAGTTGGTCTGCATTCACACTGCAGCTTTTCTCTCTGCTTGCATTCAAACCCTAGGAGTGCGTTGCTGCCCGCCTTAGTTTTTTTCCTGGTGGGAGAGATGTGTAACTGTTATTAGCACATTTCCAGAAAGATTTATTCTGGCTAGTTTCTCATAGCTGTGCCCTTTTAATTCCCTGCTGCTCTTTACTCTTGTTTTGGGTGGCAGCTTTTGTTTATTGCTTGGAACCAGCAATGGAGAAGAAGAAACATTAATATTCTGCAGTAAAAGACAGTGTTTAAGAAATAAATTCATTTCACTGCAGGCAACTTAGAGCAACAAGTAGGAAGTGAGCATCTGGGTGAGCTGCACCTCATGAGCCACTGAAAAAAATCTGGAGTGCTATCCTGTATCACCCCAGAGGGCAGAGTATCAACAGGGATGTCCATCCTACTGGCATCACTGGTTGAGACCAGCTCTTGGAAAGCTTCTCACCAGGCTAAAAACTCAGTCACAGCAATTAACTGTACATTGCTGAAGTCCTGGGATTGGTTTTGAATCAGTTTGGGAAAAAAACTATATGCAAAATAAACAAACAGAAAGGGGTTAAAATATTCTACAACTGCTTAATGGAAAATAGGTCATTATAATAGCTTTTCTATTGATGAACAATTGTGTGTCCTTTGGAACACTTACTCATGGCACACTCTTGAAACAGCTATTAATATAAATACTTCTTCTATGACACCAATCCAGTTGCATGATTTATGCAGTCATACTAAAAATTATCTATCCAGATGATACAAAATTTAGAGAGTGAGGAGCTGGCATCTTAAGCCCCTGAGAATATTGGTTTCATGAGGATCAGGATTTCACTCTGATTTCTAAATCTCGGACATACTGTGGTAAAATCGTTAATTATTGTAACTGATCACCCTGATCAAACTGGCTTAAAATTTCTCACTTACAGACACCAGTACAAGAGATTGACTAATTTTAAGAAAAACAAAGTCAAAAGATTTTTAAGGCATTTTGACTATTGCAATAGCCTTTGAAGACCATACTGATAATACAGCTGGAATTCTGGTAAAAGTCTCAGGTAATATTTCAAGATGTGTGATGCTTGCTGTTTATTAGCTTGTTAGGTTTGGTTGCCTTCTTAGTGAGTCTTTAAGCCTTTTGTATTTGACCATTGAGGTCTCATACTGGATCATCTCTGTCTAAATCCATTCATAAATTACAATCCTTACAACAAATCCAAAAAAATTAAAGGAGGAGATCTCAGTTTAAAAACTATTTCAGAAAGTGTCATGCACCTTCATTTTGCTGTCACCTGCCTGGAAAGCAATGAAGTGGATGGATACAAGGAGTAGGAATTGTAGGAGCAAACACAGTGGGAAGGTCAGCCTGGGGTTTTTCCTCAGGTGTGTGGGCTGGTGTCCATCAGGTCAGATTGTTGAGTACTGGCTTATATCATCAGAAAACACCACACTTCCACTGCAATCTGTACAAAAAAGGATGGACTTAAACCTCTTATTTCTCACTCTTCAGCCATATCTCATTCCCTGCTGCTGCTTCATTTCCTTATAGTGTGTCCCTCACCACCCTTGATTTGCTAACCTCTGCTATCAGCAGCAACAGTACAAGCAGCTCCCTGTCAGTGCCAGGCTGTGTTCCTCTCAGGAGCAGGTTTTGTGGTGGTAGTATTACACACATCAGAAAGGGAACATCTGCCTCATGCTATTCCCTCCTCCCCCAAGCCAGCTTTCTTATTTCCGCCTACTCCCAGTCTTCATTTTTTCAGCTTAAATATTTCTTCTACATATAATTTCCACCACTCTTGTTTGTTTTTGCTGCTTCTGAGCACTCAGGAACACTCTCTTTTGCATGAGAAGTCAGCAGTGGGGTTGGGTTTCCAGTAGCAGCTATTGAGTGCTGCTGTAGTTAAATGAGCTGAAACCTTTCCTTCCTTCCTTTGCATCCTTTTGAAAAGGATTTAGATCACCTGAGTCATATTGAGGATTATCTTGGGAAATCCTAAAGGATTTTAAAGTGGTACCAGACATGTTTAAATACCTAAATGATTTCACAGCTGTGGTCAGCCAGCTTCTTTCTCCAAAATTCTGCATTATCATTTGTTATTGGATCTCATAACTTGGCCATAACCAGCACTGTTCACAAAGAGGCAATGGAGGGTGTCTTAGTAGTAGAAGATCTCATTGCTCACACAAAGTTATAGAAGTTTCCTGGAAGCTGCCAAAGCCAAAGGAACTACGCCTTTTATTATGCTGGCTCATAACATGACCTGCTGTTGTAGACTGTGCATCTTCTTATGCCTACAGATTTCTTGTGCATGTCTCAAGAGCAAAAGCTTGGAATAAGAATGGTTTTCTCGGCACAGAGCTGTACTTCAAGTTGTGAGTAACAGAAAATCTGAAACATAACCCCCAAAGGACTGTCCAGTTACATGACTCAATTTTCAGCACACCTATTTGTCTCTGTCACTTGTTTAACCATTCCATAGCATTCTGTTTGCAGATTGTATTACCCATTTTAAACTGAATGACACTTTTCGCATTACTGTGAATGGCAGGTGGCCTGGATTTTCACTGGATGTATAAATTAAACAAAACAATTTAGACAGCCTTCCAAATTCTTCCATTCTTTCTAGAGTAGGTTATGATGTACCTTGTCAGGAGGAAAGTATTAAATTATATCAGATTCGACTCACATTTCCAAATAAAGTGTTGAAATTAAGAATAAATATTACTATGTTAACTGGTCAATGAAGATGTTATGCAGATATATATTTTCATAACTGTTGTTGTCATAACCTAGTAACAATTTATTTTAAAATAATGAGTTCTACTCCAACACCTCCTCATACATTGCACATTCAGTCCTGTATCTCTCTACACATATCACATATTTATCAGCAGGAACTTGGGGATTAAATTATTGATAAAGTGATAAAGAGAGGCAAGAGGCAAATAAGTTATCCTGTGTGAAGGCCAGCAAAGATGCACTGCTGTGCCACTTAAATCTGTTTTCCACATATACCATAGGAAAATTGCTTTGGCTTATTTCCAGATTCTTCCAGTGGTCTCCACTGTATCCGTCCTGAGTCTCATGAAGGCAGACTTCTTTATTCATCCTCTACCTATGGCATTATTGAAATGGTCCTCCTTTTGCTCCCCCAGCCCATCTGTGGCTACAAGTGTCATGGAAACAAAATCTGCTGTTCACCTGTTTGAAGAAAGGGGACCTCTCTGATCAGTAGGAATCTCTTGTCTCTAGCTCATAAGGTCTTTGAAGAATGGCCTGTCACTAAATAGATGTGTACAGCATTTAGCACACGGGGTTGCCCCAGTGGGGGCCTGGAGGTGGGATTGCCGTGCAAATGGGAGCAGTGCAGGTCTGTTGTAAAATGATGAACTACACAACCATGTGGTATAATTTATCATCATCCCTCACTAAAATAAACAAAGCGTGGAATATAATAATTCCTAAAGATGTATATCACTTTTCCTTTCTCCCTTTTTGTCTTCTTTACAGGGGAAATTTATACACCACTATGCTAAGTTGTGACTAAGAGTGTGTACTATTTGAAAACAGGGCTGTAGAAAAGATTTGTTTCAAAATAATAATAAAATGCTGAACAAAACTTCACTAAAGAAGAGTGAAAATTACTTGATGATAATCTTCTCACAGTCTAGGAACAGTCAGATGATTCTGATAAAGAAACATTTGAAACTTGAGCATTTGTCAGTGGTGTTAGGGTTTTTTAATTAATCAGCTTTCCAAGTGCACTACAATTTATATCTGCATTTGGCATTTAGTCATTGCAGATAGTAAACTGTACTTAGTAATCTTGCCTGTTCCTCATGAATCTTCTTGACAGACAGATGGGAGCTGTACATCTGCCTGAAGCCAAAGAGGTCTTCTCACGCATGAGAAAACTTATAACCAAAGCCTGACCAACAAAAATGATCCCCCAGAGTCAGTAGCCTCACCATAATAATGCACAGGAGAGCTGGAAAGGGTGGGAAAGAGAGCAGGAGATCTTGATGGGAAAGAGTATTCAGGGAGGACCAGAACCCACAAAGGGATGGGGAAGGCAGCTCTGAGACCACTGGAAAGGCACGGGGACAATCAAGGCAGTTTCCCATAGACCTGAATGTGCAAGTGGCCTTTGTCTCTCGCTTCATCTGTCTCCCATGGGGAATAGTCTGGCATCTCATCTCCTGGGTTACTGGGAAGGAGGAGAGCTTGCCAGTGCATGTGTGACTGGGAGCTCCCAGCTCCTCCTCACACCTACCACTTGTTCTGCTGCTAAATGCAATATGCTTTGCCATTACCTAGCTGTAATTTGTTAAATCTTTATAAAGAACTTTATCACTATAAAGGAAAGCTTCAGCTGCAGAGTTGAAAGGCTTGTTTCAAATGTGAATATTCCACATGAAAGAATTTCTCTTTCAAACCATTTGCATTTTCCTTGTATGTTATTGATCTGATTGAACAGTTCCCAGATCAAAGGCATGCTGGTAAATGAGCAGCCAAGGTGGCAATATGCAAAGTGGACAGCTGCTAAGAGAGCAGCTTAAATAATTGCCCAAGGATTTATTGGGTAACATGATTAATGATTATGGAAATATGATGACATGGTACCAAAGAGTAGTGTGCAGTGATTGATGGGAAAGTTGGATAAGGCCAAGCTTAAAGATCAGAGTATGGGAAACAGTATTATAGCTTGTAATCATGGTATATATGGGGCTTAGTTGTTAAGAAATTTTGATGTTCGGTTTTGCCTTCTGATAAGAACTTAAACTCCATAGTTGTGCATAATATTTCTCTTTCAATGAGGAAAGAAAAAAACCCCTCCTGCTAACAGTGCATGGTAATAGCAGAATAGATGCAAAGAGACAACATAATCTTTTTTAAAAATCCCCATAAAACTTACTGGAAGCTCATGCTGGTGTTTTAATTAACACCTGAGCAAACTATACATAACACATTAAAGGAGAAAAATATCTGTTAGTGGATTGACAATAGTTTGCATATAGACAGCTTTTTCTTCTGTTTTGTTTTTTTTTTTACCTCAAATTCCAGCAGCCAACGATAGCATAATGCAGGAGATGGGTCCAAATTGCAGTCTAGAGCTATACCGTGGCAAAAGTATTGCAAACTCTTGCAGTTCATTCTCTGTCGAAAGTTATATGAGATTTCTATTCACTCTGTGCTGGTGAGTGATGCAAACCCTCCTCCTCCTTCAGAAATTTTTGTTTAAGGCTCATGAAAAAGAAGGTAATATTTAAAAAATTAATAAAAAGCTATTATAAAATGTGAAACGTTAGCAGACAATTTTAGAGGTGAGAGTAGGCAGCAAAATCCTCAGGGTGAAACCCCAGTTCAGGAAATGGAGTGCAAAATTGACTTCAGTTTGGGCAGGATTCCATTCTGGGTTTTTTTGGCTTGGTTTGGTTTTAAATTCCATTTCCTATACTGAGTCTATGTGAATAGGATTCTACTCTGGATCTGAGACACACAATTTCTGTGTGCCAGAAACTTGGCTGCTGTAAGTGAGGGGACCTCATTGAAATTATCAGTTGGGTGGCAGCAGATGACAGCTATTAGGCCCAGAACTCCAGCTCCTGCCATTAGATAGTCGTGGTATGACAGCAATTGTCATGGCTTTAAAAACAGAGTGATGTGGGTAGAACTATTTAAATGAAAACAGCATTGTTCATGCTATACAATTCTGGAAAGAAATATCCGTATTTGAAATCCTGGAAATGTTGTTGATCTCTTCAGGGATGTGAGACAGCAACAGAGAAGGTATAGGATTTGAGAGAAATACCAGGAAGCCTGGTGATTTAAAGCCATGAGCTAGTTTGCAAGCCTCAAGAGTGAGTATTAGTGAGATTACAGTTCTGGTGAAGATTTTTCAAAACAGAAGGTGAGAAGTGGAGTTGAAGCATCTGTTGGCATTTAGGGAAAGATTCATTTGTAGCCTTAGGTGGGAGACCTAGTCCTATTCACATGCAAGATTACATGATGAGTCAAAGCCCCAGTGCTTAGTTATGGTCATGCTCAAACATCCTGAAATATTGTCTCTTTATTGAATCCATCACAAATACCTTCTGCCCCATCACTCTTCACCACTGGGAAACCCACACTTCATTTTATGGCACACACAGTCTTCCCCATGAGAGAAAACTGGGATCTCTGCAGCACTTGCACTCTGCCTGGCTGTTCTGAGAGCTGTTTCGAAGCAATCAAAAATGATGGCTTGCTACAGGGTTCACATACCAGTTTAGTCATTTCAGGATTTCCAGAGTGTACAGTTTCCACACTGTAACTACTGTATGGCAAGGACTGTGTCTGCCCAAGTATCTCTTTCTGCTGCATTCATGATGTTAGAACCAGAGAAATACAATTTACATCCTTGTGCACACCTGAACCCAAACATGTGATGTCTTTTTATCTTGTACCAGAGATTTGTTCTGATAGAGTTTTTCACTGATATCAGATGCTGGCACTCCACTGGCTTTCTTATTTTTTTTTAAATTATATTTGTAACCAGGACTGAACCTGGGCTAGCCCCACCTGGCTTCTGCCATGTGCCATGGCAAATTCTGTGGTACATTGGGATTCCTTGCAGTGGCATTATTTTAAAACAGAAAAACACTAAGAAAAAAACCCCAAACAAACAAACAAACAAACAAATAATTTAAAAAAATTGTTACTGATTTAAATGTGATTGGGTGTATCTTGTTTGCCTACAATCCTATAGTATTTTTTAAAAATACTTTGGTGACTGTTCTCCTGATCATTTTGGTTCTCAGCACTTTTCCAACTCCAGGTTGTGCAAGCCTACACCATAGAAGCTTGGAAAGCATGCTAATACCATTGAAACTGTGCAGGGGCCAGCCAAGATTTTGTGCTTCAAGCTGGGGTGGAAATGCTTATGATGCCCTTGTTTCAAGAAGGTCTGACTGGCAGGTGCTCTCTCCTTTCTTGCCCTGTGCCAAGTCCACAGCTCATTTCTGGCTAGCTCAGCTTTCACATTGACTGGCCATCTTGCTGCTATTCCAGGTCCCAGGGGCTCCCCCCACATCCCTAACAGGCAACCCTGCTTTCAGATCCCCCTCAACACCAGGAGAAGTGGGAACATGACTCTGCCCTGGGACTGCTCCCTCTGGTACCTGGCTCCTTGGTGACTCGGCAGACCAAGCCATTCCAGCCTGCCCATCATCCTGGCTGAGGCTCTCCCATAAGGACTCCTTTACACCTTTAATAGGAAATTTTGCAGTTCCACTCCATCTCATATTTCTACTCAAGAATTTAATTTTTTTTCATTTAGCTATCCAAAAGTAGTTATTTAGCTGCAGGACAGGAATTCAAGTAAGAATGAGTGATCAAGCCTTTCATCTCTGAGTCCAGCTTTAAGCTCAGGTTAACCTGCTCTTGCTGTGTCTGGTTACAGCAATCAAGTTATTAGTAAAAATATCAACTGGGCTAATTTGAATCAGTGTAAATGACTGATTAATACTGTAGGCATTATAACAAGCCAGTAACTCCAGCAATAAATTAATATGAGTTTTTTCCCATGAAGTACACAGAAAATTTACAGGGAGCATTTGGCACCTTTCAGAAGGCACTGAGGTTGGTAACAAAGCTCCTTTCACAGAACATGAGATCGATTTTCATTACAGGGATCAGACTGTGAATGTTTTTTGGCATCGTGAACCAGATAGCTTCACACCTACTTCTGATGAATAGGTGTGCAAAAGCTGCACTTTGCACACTTGCTGGAAGCTGTACCAAGGGACTGAGGACTGAAAAAGTAAACAAATGTGAAGGTTCAGATCCAGAGAGGAACTAGACTTGCCTGAATGATGTGTTCAGAATCCTGTCCAATTCTGGGCTCCCATGTACACAACAGACATGGACTTACTATGAGCCCAGCCAAGGGCCATGAGGATGACTCTGGGCTTGGAGCACCTTCTGTATGAAGGAAGGCTGGGACATCTAGAACTGTTAGGAGAGAAGCTCAGGGGGAATCCATTTGGAAACAATCCTGTGCAATGTTCTCTAGGGTAACCCTGCTTGAGCAGGGAGGCTGGACCAAATGACCCCGCTGTGATCCCTTCAACCTGACCCATTCTGGGATTCTGTGATCTTACCAGTGCATATAAACACCTGATGGAAAGGAATGAAGATAGAGGAGCCAGACTCTTCTCAGTAGCGCTCAGTGACAGAACAGGAGACCATGGGCACAAGTTAAGCCAAATTCAAACTGAACACAGAACTTTTCATTATTTGTGAGGGTGGTTAACAGTGGCAAAGGTTCCCCAGAGAGATGATGAGACTCCATTTATGTAGATCTTTGAAACCCAGCTGGCCACAGTCCTGGGCAACTGGTTCCAGGTGACCTTGCTTGAGCAGAGGTATTGGACTAGATGTTATCAGGAGGCTGCTCCAAACTTCAACCATTCTGCGATTCAAAACCTGTATTCAGCTGCTCTTTAAATTCAGCTGGTACATGCTCTGTCATCCTGTGTACATTTGCATCCAACAATCTGAGAATCACTTTGCCTCTTGGTCTCCTTGCAGTGCTACCAGTGGAGTGCCAGGAGCCCAAAGTGTGCTGCTCCACACTATGCATGGAATCTCAAAGGTACCTAATTCCTACTTCTGCTGGTGCACAGAGGTGCTTCAGAATGGAGAAGCTTCAGAAGCTGGGTACAGAAGATCACAAACACGGGGTTTACACTGTGTTACACTCAGGTTTCAGAAACAGGGATTCTTTTGTTAGCCTGTCCTGGTTAAACCTGGTAAGTGACCTCAGAACCACTGTAGGGAGGAGCTATGAGGATTCAACAGCAGCTGCTGATGTTTTCTATGAAATGCAGCTGGAGAAAGAGTAAGCAGTGGCATATTATCTCTGCAGTAGCTTAGTGGTTCAGTCAGGGAATCCAAAAGTTAAATTATTTCCTCAGACAGAGATAGTCAAACCCAAATCTTTTGCTGTTCCAAAACACCAGCTACAAAACTAGCCTATTGCAAAATGGAAGCATTCTTCAATTTTCCTGTTGAAATTACTCAAGGCACTTAAAATAATTCATACCTCATTACATCAGACTTGGAGGATGACAAGCTGGCCTAAAATCAGAAATTTTTGCTTGGATGCACAGCCCTTATCTAAGAGTTTGTCTTATAAAGCATCTACCTCAAAGTAGACTACAGCCATGTTATTGGGGTAATGCTGTGGGAGGCAGGAGCTGTGAGTATAAATCCTAACTAGGACATAATTAGGACCTTGCAGCATCAGAATCTAACTGTACTGCTCTGGTAAGCCTTCCCTACAGTAGTGACCACAAACCATGCATGCAAGGTGAGAATGTTGCTGCAGATGTTGAATTCTGCAGCTGCAGGGCCTCCCTGTGGAAGGTGCACATTTAAAGGAGTTGCAACAGTAAATGACAAGTGCCTAAAGTATCCTTCTGGATCTTGGCTTTGGTAGATTTACCGCCAGTATGTTTCCCCAGATCAGAGCTGAGGAGCTTCATCAGAGATACCCATGGAGGAAGGATGGAGGAAATGATATTGCAGTGTGGTATTACTGTATTTGCTTTTTCAATAGGCTCTAGTTATTAGTGTTGTCACAACCCTGGAAATTCACTCAAAGAAGATATCTGAAGGAAAACCTCTTCCTTCCTGCACACACAAACATACACAAGCAGAGTCTTTTTTGATGATGCTTTCAGATAAACAGCCATCGCAAAGCCTCAGTTTCATTTTATCTCCATTTTAGCTCCAGGAAAAAAATTGCTGCTTCTGCCTGCAGCCTAAACAATTCACTTTGCTGCCAAGTGCCATCTCAAAAAGAGGAACAGTATAAACTAATTTCATACCTATTCAGTTCAATAATAGGTATTGTTCTAACTATACCACTAGTGATAAGAAACAGAACAGCTTATTTGCCATTGCTAAGCAACTGTTAAAACAGTGTGTAGAATTCAGCCAGCTCTAATGGGCTGATAGAAATCAGTGTCTGAAGTTCTTGTTTGCATTAGGAAGTCGACAATAATTGTCCTTCTCTATTAACATGCATTTAATCTGGCTGCACCAGATTCAATCAGGATTCTGTCTTAATGGCGTTTGGAATGGTCTGCTCTCCCTTAGAAAAAAAAAATAACTATAATGCATTGACCTGCATTAATCCTCTTGTTTTGTTTTGATGCAGTGATGAAGGCAACACAGGAAAAATTAGGTAATATGAAACACTCGGCAGAAATAAAAGCTGATGGTGTGAATGGTTTCAAGTTTCAGAGGCAGAGTTTCAGGTATTTAGATAGGGTTCCATCAATCACAAGATGGCATTTGTGTCTGAGATGCAAAGACATCTGCAAACCCCCATACATTTGGAAAAACAGAATCTAGGCGAAACAGACGTGCATAAAACCATGGGATTTTTTTTCAAGCTTAATTTATGAGTTCGGATTTTAGTAATTTCTGTACATCATTTAGGAGAAGGGACTTTGGGGCCTCTGATCATGCCTTACTGAGATAAGGAATGGCCAAATGAATAAATGCAAAGGAAGAAATGTTGCACAAGAGACTCCTGCATTCATAAGCACTGCTTTGTAGCTGCAGAATTATTTCTGTGACCTAAAAGGAGAATGCATTATCATGAGAGGATGATACCTCCTCAGATGCTCTGTTCCCTGTGTGAAAGTAAAGATGCATGAGTAAGTAATGATACATAAGCAGAGAGACTGAAGACTGACTGATGCTGGAGCTGGAAATCTGTACTGGTACTCAACACTGCTCCACTGCTTTTACTGGTACATAAACATATGATTAACACTTATGCCTGTCAGCAATCTCATTACATTCATCAGAACCACCACTGTTTCCTGTTAAATAAAAGCCTAAACGCTCTGTTGGCACAAGCTGAGAAAATCAGAACTTTTCTCCATGCAAGTGAAACATTGCCTTGCTCAGCCCACTGTGCCTCACACCATGACTTGCAAGAGACAGATCTTGGTGTAACAACAGAAGAGTAAGTGCTTTGAAGGATAGACTTCAGCCAGTGCCTGAGTCAGAAAACTAACTTGTCACATAATGATATAAAAATGTGGGGTAAAAAGTTGAGACTGTCCCTCCGTGAAGCTTATGGCAGAGTCTGAGTCACCACAGGACATGAGAAAGCTGCCGGCAATGGCATGCAAAGCAGGCTGCATCTGAACTCTCCTGTTATGTAACTCCTACGTTAGCATCTTCTCTGTTCCACATATAAGCCCAGAGAACATTAAAAAGCTGTTGCTGAAAGCAGTGCTTTTATTTATTCATTTGTATGAGTCAAATGTGACTTAAAACATTAGATATTTTCCACACAAGCTTTAGTACAGGACCAGGCACTTTCTTTGCTGGTATTGATGAGACCATTTATTTCTGGTTTCATTAAAAGGATGTTTGCACCCCCTAGTGTATAAGAATTTGCAAGAAATCAGGTTCCTCTAATAGCATTAGCTAAAGGAGGATGTTTAATATTAAACCACTTCAAGGGACAGAATCATAAACTCAAAGATTATCTGAGGTGTAATCCCTTATGTCCCTGACCTCAACAACAGTAGGACCTGAAAATAAATTCTACTGATTTGGATTTTTATCTCACTGGAAGATTTCAGACATTTAGAATTCAAAAATGAGACTGTACCCAAACCAGAGAATTCAAATTCAGACCTTCCTGAGACTCAGGGATGTTGCATCCAGCATCAGCACATTAGTGAGATAATGTCTGTAGCTGTGTTTCACTGAAGGACAGATTTCTTTGGATTGAAATTTACTCCAGTTAACAGAAACTGTGAAAATGAGAGGCAAGCACTTAACTGTTCTCCAAGAGCTACTGCCCAAATTGTCACAGGTATGCAGACCTCTCAATTCTGACAGTTTGGAGCTAGGTCTCAAAACACTTTTGGAAAAACTTCTTACAGTTGTGGATTCCTTTCTCATTCTTCAGATGTGACTTCACTTATGGTGTTAAACAAGGCAGAACCAGTCCCTAAGATGAACCAAATGAACTTCCTTGCTGGGACCTGAAGTGGCAGTTCAGCTCCCTGTGTCCAGTGTGAGTCTGGAAACTGAGCAAAGCCCAGGTGCTCCTGGAACAAACCAAGCCCAAGTTCTGGTTCCTGGCTGCTGAGCATGGAAAGGGAATGGTTTATGGGAGCACTTTCTGGTGGGACTTGCACTGATTTTTGCAGAGTCACTGTGTGACCCAGACCTCTGCAGCATGGGCTGGTATGTGCTGTTTGCTGACTGTCACTCGTGGGGACAGGCTCTGATCTGACCAAACTACACATGTGTGTTTTCAAGAATTCCCCCGCTCACCCCTTTGCTGTAAACACAATTTCACCATTTCCCGAGGTGTCCGAAACCCAATCACTGCAGCCTTGGCAAGTGTCTGACAATCAGAAATATGATACTGCCAAGGAAAAAAAACCAACAGTCTGTTTTCATTATCCAAGCAGAATTAAATGCAAAAGGCAAGCAAATGGCATAAATGATGAAGTTTCTATTAGATTTTTAGATTTGCTTTCATTACTAAGTAGTATTTTGTAATAAATGTATTCTAAAACATGACTTTCAGCCAGTGGTATTTACTATATTAAAAACAAACTGATTTTATTTACTGTACTATGCTTGTTAGCTCCTCCAAGCCACTTTATTCTGTCATTTTAAATGAATTCTTTGGACTTTCTTTCAAATAAAAGAAACTTGGCTTTTTGACAGAATAGTCCTTAATAAGTCACAACCAAGATATACCACCAGGAGCTGTGATGATGACTTCTGTCAGGTATTCTAATGGAGTCATCGTGATATTAGTGAGGAATTCTTTGTGTCATTGGTGTAAATAAATAACAATAACAATGCAGTATATAAAAAGAGGAAGCATATCACTGCTAAGGGTCCCCAAAGAATTACATTTCAAGGTTCAGTAGTTACCAGTGTGATATAAACCAGGAAAATGGTATAATGAGAACATGTTTTTAAAAATTACATGAACAAAAAGCAAGTTATACTGGCATGTGCAGGTGTCATTTTCAAAAGCAACTCTCCACGCATATTTTGAAAATTTAATCGATCTACTTTAGAAGCTGGACTAGTTACTTGCAAATGCCTGCCTTTTTTTTTATTATTAAAAGCCCAGGTCTTTCCATATAAATTAATTTCTTGTTGGAGCCTTTCTTTTTCACTATCATTACTAGATACTCAGTACTGTGATTTTTGTGGGAAAAAACTCCAGCTGAAAAACTAACGAAGTTCACAAACTCTTCATTGTAATCAAGAAAATGCTGATACACATAAAACGTGTCTCATTTCTAAGAACAGAAAGAAAAAAATACTTCCTTCTGCATATTTCACTGAAGTTGAGCTGTGATTTGACTGCTTGGTCCTGCTTGATTCCTTCAGTAGCTCACAAATATAGGATTGGGGTTACTGGTCACAGGGTGCAGAAATGTTGAGAGTCAGATTGACGTTCAGATGCAGCTTGGAGATGATGGACATCACCCTCACAGCCTGTCTGAAATGAGTTGGTGCAGAAGATACTGCAGCTTTAATACAGCTGGTGATGCAATAGACTCTGCAATTGACAGTAAGCAAGCAGGAGCAGGAGACTGCTTGAAGTTTCAATGACTGGCCCAAGTGAACACTTCAATTCTTTTCCCACCTAAAACTGAGATGTTTTAGCAGGACAATATGGTGGTATTGATACAGAGTCTGTTACTGGGATACAGAACTCCTAGGTTTCAACTAGAATAGCCCCAGGGCTCTATAGTAGCTACATAAAAGCAGTGCACATAGGAATGAAGAAGAACTTTTATTACATATAAAAAGAAATCTGGTGTAAGCCAGCAAAATCTGCCCATCACACCTGTCATTTTCCACAGGAGGATGTCAACATAAAATGTAGGTAGAGAAGTGTGACACACAGCTTTCCAGGGATTCAGCTGAAATCAAACAAGGGAATGGAAGATGTGATAATTCCTCTGCTCCAAACAGTGAAAATAACTGAGGAATTTGTAGCTATGACAAGGCTTGACGTGAAATATACTGGCTACATTGAAATTTCATAAAAACTGAAATGGGCCCTTGTTTCTGGGGCTCTGAAATAGATAGTCATACTTTCCTGGTCTTCCAATAATGCCCAATGTGGTTTACACAGGAATGTCAGAGTGAGTTGTTGCTACTCCTTACAACATTGCACTGTGTAAAATTATAGATGAGACAGATCCCTATATTGATTATACACCCAGGATTGTCTGAGATCATACTAAAGATTTTGATGGTTTTTTCACTTTTAGGAAATCCCAATCCTACTTGTTATTGGCAAGATGCTAAATTTCATTTAATAACCTGTTCTTGTCCCTTTTGAGTATCTAATATGATATTTTGTATTAATATTAGGGTGTGTATTAATATTGTTCATATTTCCCCCTTCAAGAAGGATGAAGGATTCCAACTTTTGCAAAGATGCAAATACTTGGTAATTTTTTCCCAAATGCCTTATGCAGCTATTATTCCAAGAGGCATCATCCTAAAGTCTTGGAGAGAAAGCACTGAGGTTAATGCAGTTTGGCAAGTCAGTGTAATATTCACTGCATTACCTTGACATGGTTTAATGGAATGAGAAGCATGCACTCTGTGTCAAGGAAAATTACCTGGTGACCCTTGCTGTAGCTTGATGCTTGTTGTTAACTGGATAGCTATGAAATGGTGTGGAAAATCTCGTATGAACTCCACTCCCCCTGGCTCTGTCCCATAGGAAACTCATTTCCTACCAGCTTGACTATTAAAGAAAAAGAAGCTTGCTTTGGTGTTTTCATTTGCTACAGTATTATTTCATACACACAACAGAGCTCTCTGTTGATCCTTCTTCCTGACCTACTCCTGATGGAAAGATAAACCAGTAATGGAAGTGAATACAGGAAAAATTAAATATAGGGAAATGCAAAGGATACTCTTTTTAAATTCATTTTGATGAGAAGCAAAGAGACTGTTGTAGTCCCTTTTTGCAGGAAGCAATCTTGGTCTGCTCTCAGGAATTTACTTCTCTCTTCAGAAAACAAATTTGCAGAGTGAACTTTTTAGCTGTGTAATATAAGGGAACTAAATTTTACCCCCCTGCATAAATAAATAGATTAATTGTGAGTGACAGCTGTAAAATGAATTTCATGCTCTTGAAAGACACTGGATGATGTCAAAGTCCTCTGTTGATTCATTTCAGAAGAGAAATGTCCTCTTCCAAGGACCTCGCCCCACCAAGGGATCAAATTGGTAAGCAGTGTGCAGGGCAGATTAATTTTATTCTTTGTCTCATCTGTTCTGACTGCCAAGAAGATTCCAAATCGGTGCTAGTCCCATTAAGTGCACACAGAGATGCAACCACCTAACTTATCACTTAAGAGCTTGTTCTTCCCTTGCTTTGGTGGGGAATGTAGGCAACTGGTTGGGGCAGATCTCTGGAACCTCACATGCTAATCCTGCAAACTCATCCCTTTGGATTTGTGTCAGGAAACTCATTGGTCAGACATCTGCAGCAGGGCTCCAGCAGGACCCTTCTGCTTTGGTACCTCACTTTGTGTGGGTGCAATGTACTGGGGGAATGCACTGTCACACACTGCTGCCTCCACCCACAGCCTCATGCTGTGCTCCCAGCCCAAGCCTTGGTGAGCTCAGGAGCAGGAGCAGACTGTGTTCCACACATGGCTGCTGTGGTTAGGTGTGACTAGACCTAGGCTCAAAGCTTCCAAGAGCTGGAAGTCTGCACACTGGCACCCCTGACACAGTGAGGGCTAGCATGCCACTCATGCACAGGGATGCTATTTTTGCAGCATGTTGGACTCATTAGGTGGGAGTGTCAGTGCCTGAAAAAAGGTGGAAAACAGTAAAGACACAGGTCCTCAGTACCTGCCTTTGATGTCTCCAATAACATGAAAGGCAGCCTATGCAACCGTTCTGGTACAGTGACATTTAAAAAAATAAAAAAGGAAATGGAAATCATCAACCGTAGAGGAGATCCCTGCAATTTGGCTGCGCTCCTGATCCACAAAGCTACTTTTCTGGTTTCTCCCATTAGCCCAGCTGCAATATGTGCAGAGGCAGATTATGTATCAGGCCAAAATATTAACTTTCACAGCATTAATGCTTTCCAGCCTTTAAAATGAAGAGCACTAACAGAAAAATCTTTTCAATCCTTTCATATAAAATCCCATCATTCTGAACTGACAAAAATAAATGCAGTGAACTTTCGGTGATATTGCACCATATAAAAAGGTTATTAAAAATGTATTTGAAGGACTAGCTTTGTCAATACTAATGCACTGAAGAAAAGGAGGGCTTCCCACTTCAGGCACTGATGTACAGACTTAGTGAGGGAGTGATTACTGCAATAACAGATTCTGGTAGCTTTAAGTTAGACAGCATTTTTAGACTTCATATGCAAAGAATCACCCTCAGTTATAAAAAGATGAGCTACTTAGTAATATTGAGGTAATATAAGAATATGTTTTAAAAGAAATTCTGCCAAGTAGATATTGGTTTGACTCTGAAAATGTGTTTGAAAGATGGGGTGGGAGAGATAAAACATAGCAGTGTAGAGGAACAGAAGAGTACTGGAAGGTATGTAAAGGATTTATTGGTTTATTTGTTGATTCTTATTTCCATAGGAATCAGAAGGGGTTTTAGAGATGATCTGTACATTCCCTAAAGTGATATGAACATAGCAACAAAGTGCCAGTGCATGAAAATTTTAAAGCACAACTGCTTCCACTTTGAGAACTGGATCCACCCTCTTATCTTGAATTGACACCTCTGACCTTGCCACTCATTTTGGACTAAATAACTGTCTAATCAAGATTCAGTATTACTGCTATGGGGTTTTTGTCCCTGTCTTCCAAGACCAAATGAAAACCAGTCAGTCTTGTTTCATTGATGTAAATGAGCCTAGAACAAAACAATAACAGAGAGAAAAAGCCAATATTACAAACCTTTACATTCAGTCATTTAAGATGATTGTAAGAGGGGAAAGAATTTATTTTTAATTATAATTGTGGGGTTTTTTTTAATAATGCTCCCTCTGAAGAACACAGTAAACACTCTACTCCTCCCATTGCCACTTCCAGTTTTGTTCCCCTCAAGTATCTCAACTGGTGCATTTCTTTTAGTGTTTGAGGGAAGATGGACATCTTTGACTCCAGGAGTCAGTCCTTGGTGAAGTGAGAAGGTAAGTGCCAACTGCCTCAGCTGTGCTGACAGCTCTCACACAGGTTTTGTACAATCCTGTCTTTCTGAGCCTCAGCTCCTAAAGGAGCTGTGTTCTGCACTGCTTTCTTTTCAGTGCACAGTAGTCTCCTTTTCCCAGGTTAACTGAACTAATGGAATGCCCATTCCCCATCTTGAGGCCTGTGTGCCTTAAGGATGCAAGGGTTTGAAATAATAAACCCGGTACAATTGTTCTTGTTCAAAGAGGGTCCGTTTGAACTATAGCTGAAATGTCTGGCAGCTCTTGCCCTAGTGCTGAAAGGTCCATCCCCTTCAGGGCTTAAAAAGCCTTTCTGAAATCTTTTCTGGCTGTTCTACCTTAGCAGTGATGGGAGGTAGCAGAAGAACACAACAGACGTTTAAGAGAACAGTATGGTAACATGTTTTCATGAAGGATATTTTTGGTTTGGTTTTGGGCTTTTTGGGTGTTTGGGACTATTATAAAATAATGTTTAAATATGTTCTGGAGTTCTGTGCATTGATGCACTTGCATGATACTCTCCAGCAGGGATTTCATTGGCTTTTCTTAGTTAATAGATGGGCATGTGGTAACTCAGGCTGACCATAAAAAGTGGCATGGGGGAAAAAATTGCATAGTCTTTTGCAAGGTAATGACATTTTTCTGTTTTCCAGGGTGTGACAACTAATCATGATGATATTATCTTAATAGAAAATAATCCATAGACCTTTAGTTTGCTACAATGTAGTGCTCTTAAACTTACACTGCATTACATATGTGCAGATAGGATACACACACACCATCTAAAACAGCATTAAAGCTGCCACTGGCAGTCATCACAATTTTGAAGACTGAAATGTCTGCAAACTGGCTTAGTGTTGAGCATATCTCAGAGGAGACATGTCCCTAAATTAACAAAGCAAATAATGTATGATTAATATATACATCTGTAATTTTAACACTATGATCTTTGTCATGACGACTAGAAATACAACTTAGTCTTTCTTGTTATTTCCAGAGTTAGCAGAGAATTGAAATGAAGTGCTTAGTGGATTTAAATACTTAATCTTCACTGAATATTTTCACAATACTTCAAATATATATGCATGTAATGAGTATCATTCAGTGGAGAAAATGGACCTGCCCCCTATTGTTCTGTTGATTATCTATTATCCAGCTGCCACATGGAGCTTTGTTTTATGAGTCAGCAATATTTTTTCTGTATTTATTTCAAATTTCACTGATGTCATTTATTGAAAACTATCAGGGGAATAATGTAAGAAGATACTTTGAAGGAAAAAAAATCTTTGGGCAGAAATCACATATTTACACATCTAGTGCTCAGAATACTGCAGACCCTGATGCTGCTGAGAACTTTGAGGTTTATTTCCATAGTATAACATCTGTTGTTTCAAGATTTTGTTAAGCCAAGCCAAGTTTACGAGCTGCCCCACTGCATCCCTTTCCCATCCATTTATCCAAGTCTGAACTCTATATAGATATTGGTACAGAATAAAGACAGGGCCCTGAATATAGCTTTCTGAAAGGCATATGACTGCAATAATTTTATCTGCCATGAAATTTTTAAAAAATGTTCAGGCCATACGTAAGTGATCATAGCCCTCTAGCTAATGTGTGCTGTTAGCAGTGATGACACCCAGCAGCAGCACTGGACACCAGCAGTGTCTTAGATGGGTCACCAGCAGTACACTTAGATGGGCCCAACAGCATGGCTGCCTTCCACCTTTTAGCTGTCCGCTGAAGCTTCTGAGCTCCATAACCTCTGTTAAAGTTGGTCTGCAGGCACCAGGTGAGAGAACTACCTAGAAATCCTGTCTAGGGTCCATGCTCAGCGCTGCAAGGAGTCACTCAACAAATGATGCTCAAAGGCCCCGGGCAGCACCTCTGCCCCGCAGCAGCCTTGTTCAAACTTTCCAAGAACACCCAACCTCTGCAGGAAAAAAAACACCCTTTGTTACGACAAGGATTTTTCACTCCGATTTTTCACTCCTAGCCAGTACACGTCAGGCTGTATGTCAGACATTCGCACACCCCGTATTTCTCCTCCGGTGCCTTTGCTGGCTCGGCCGGACGCGTTCATTCCAGCAGCTTTATTTCGTGTTATTGCAGCGGGCCCAGGGACCCTCCTGCGGCCCGGGCTCTCCCGGGTAACGGCGGCGGCCGCCTGGGAGCGCCGGGAGCGGCACAGGCGAGCGAGAAGCGGGCAGGGCGGGGGGCGGAAAGAGGGCAGAGGGACGGACAGGGCGGGCAGAGGGACGGACAGGGCGGGCAGGTTCCCGGCGAGTTCCGGCGGTATCTGGGCGGGCCGGGAGCTGCCCCCGGCGGGCCGCGCGCTCCCCCCGGCGGCGGCGAGGCCGCTGTGCAGGACGCGCCCCTCAGGGGCCCGCGGAGGGCGGGGCCGGCGGCGCGGGGCCCGGGGCGCCCGGCAGGGGGCGGCGGGGAGGGCCGGGACTGCTCGTTAGAGACAGTCGGGAGAACTGCGAGCGGCGGCTCCATAGCTCAGTGGTTAGAGCACTGGTCTTGTAAACCAGGGGTCGCGAGTTCGATCCTCGCTGGGGCCTGGTGGTCTTGGTTTTCTTTTTCGTGTTGTTTTATTCCCCCTTTTTTTTTTTTTTTTTTTTTTTTTTTTTTAAGAGTGGCGCAGCTTTTGACTGCACTCACGAGTAACGAGTCTGATTGTATTTTTGGGGTGGCGGACTAGAGCATGCGTGCAGGCTCCGGGGGCTTCCTGTTACAGGAAACGCTTTGGAAACAAATGCGTTCTGTAAAACCTAAATGTTAACATTAATAGCGGTCGCCACATTAACTCATGGCTGTGCTTCGTGCCGGCAGGGCAGTGGGGGGGTGACAATAACCTCTTTGGGAAGCAGCGTGGGAATGGCTGAGTAAATATTTGCACAGCTCATATCACGATTTTCCTGATGGCAGCTTTGGCAAAATGCTGTTAGGGATTTAAAAGGAACAAATTGCCCGTGAGTGGAGAATAAGCTGGACAGGATTATCTGAATCTTCACAATTTGTCAGACAAGCCAGGCTGCTGGGTTTGCTTCTGTGCTAGAGGCTGGACAGTGGAGGTGCAATGATTCTTTTGCCCCCTTTTTTTCCCCTTTTAGGTAATAGAAAAAGCTAGAAAGGTCCACAAAAATGGCCTTGAGCACAACACTTCAAAGACACGCATTTGGATTTTTTTTCAGAAATCATGTCAGCAGGGTGTTTGGTTTCCAGCACCGCAAGCACGACAGCACTTGTTATCGCCATCAAATAGGGTAATTAATACACGCACTCCGGTGGGGTGAGGGGCAAGGCGCACGCCCGCAGCCTGTGTGGGGGGCTCAGCCCGTGTGGGGAGGCTCAGCCCGTGTGGGGGGCTCAGCCCGTGTGGGGGGGCTCAGCCCGTGTTGGGGGGCTCAGCCCGTGCGGGGGGCTCAGCCCGTGTTGGGGGGCTCAGCCCGTGCGGGGGGCTCAGCCCGTGCGGGGCTCAGCCCGTGTGGGGGGGCTCAGCCCGTGTTGGGAGGCTCAGCCCGTGTGGGGCTCAGCCCGTGTGGGGGGGCTCAGCCCGTGTGGGGAGGCTCAGCCCGTGTGGGGGGGCTCAGCCCGTGTTGTGGGGCTCAGCCCGTGTTGGGGGGCTCAGCCCGTGTGGGGAGGCTCAGCCCGTGCGGGGGGCTCAGCCCGTGTGGGGGGGCTCAGCCCGTGTTGGGGGGCTCAGCCCGTGCGGGGGGCTCAGCCCGTGTTGGGGGGCTCAGCCCGTGCGGGGGGGCTCAGCCCGTGTGGGGGGCTCAGCCCGTGTTGGGGGGCTCAGCCCGTGCGGGGCTCATCTGCTGAACACCCGCAGCTGCCGCAGGCTGCGCTTCAGCGCGCCCGACGTGCGCCAAGGCAGCGTGGGCTGCCTCGTAGCACTGCAGCCCGTGTTACACCCTCACAGCTCCTGTCACAGCTTCTCTCCAGCCTCCTTCCTCCGCCGAGCGGAGATCAAAGCTGTGAGGATGGGATGCGTGCGGCTGGATAAATTGCCATTGCTTTGATGAGAGGAGCAAGGGGCTGACAGGCTATTTCTCCCTTATGACTGAAGTTGTGCTATACCACGAGGCATACATTTGAATCTGCAGTGCTTACATGTAAGAGTTTGCATGGAACGACTCTTCGTTTGATACACTGCCTCCCCAGCCCATCTGGGAAAATAGTGCTTGATCCTAACCTCAGTTTTACCACCTGACTACCATCCTACACAATTCCTTGGTTCAGCAGTCTTCTCAGAGTCCTTGCGACAGATCCATGGAGGTGGTGCTCCAGCCCAGGATCTGTTCCTCCGGGGGGTCTGGTCGCGGCTGGGTACAGCGTTGCTCCCTTGGGAGGGAGCTGGGTCTCGGCATGACCAGCCAGGACACTAGCAGATTGATCCCTGCGATGGTGCAGATGGCCTGCAGAAGTCACACGTGTACTTCAGGAAGATGCGTGGACTGCTTCGTCTCTCGCAGGATCCTCCAGAACGAACATGCAGGAGCTCCTGAAGCGCTGGGCACGGCACAGCCCAGGGCGTCAGTGTCCGTCTGCAGGGCTTCAGCCACGGGAGGGAAGACCCTGCACCGATGCTCGGCTGCAGAGTCCGCCACGTCCGCGGTGCACCAGCCGGACAGGGCTCAGCAATTCCCGTTCGCTGGAGCTACACGTGTGAGCTGCCACGGGTGCTTTCCGGAGTGCTCGGTGTGCCCTGCGAGGCGGGGCTGAGCCCCGTGTCAGCCTCGAGCAGCTCTCCCCCCGACAGGCCGCCCCACGGAGCTCCGGGCGCTGCCGGGCCCCGCGTTACATAAGCGGCGGAGCGCGGCCGATGCGGTCGGAAGCCTGCAGGGGGAGAGCCAGCTCCTAGGAGCGGGAGGAAGGGAGGAAGGGAGGAAGGGAGGAAGGGAGGGCGGTCGGCTCCTCCGAGCCGGTGGAACGCTCCCAAGGTCGAGAGCGCTGCCCGCGGCCCGCAGCGCTGGGCGAGCCCTCGGGCTCGGGCGCAGCCTGACGCGTCCGCCATCAACCCTGGTGCGATGGAATTTTCATTTCTAAACACTTTTCTTCACAAGTAAACATGTCCTGTTTTAACGCAGCGGGCTTACGAGTCCTGGCGGCAGTTCTGCGGACCCGCAGAAGCGGGAGCCGTGCTCCTGCCCGCAGCCCCGCGGCGGACCGGGCTGCAGAGCTCCGCTCCAGCCTCCCCCGGGGGGCCGGCAGTGCTGCCCATGGCAAGAGCCATCGGTGCCGCCTCTCCTGCCTCCAGTGCATCCACGCACGGACGTGAGTGGAAAGCAGGAGATACAGCCAGGCCTTCCTCCCAGCTGGTCTTCCCTGCCTTCTCTATCCTTCAAGGGACACCTCCATACTATTACCTGATCCCAGCCAAGGAGTGACCCCAGAATTTCCTTCATCCTCTACATGTGGTGTCATCTACACTTAATTTCTAGCTATAAATGAAGCTTTATTGCTATTGAAGCTCTATCTAGCTATAAATGAAGCTGTTGCTACTGAAGGTGAGAAATACATCAAAACTTTGCTCAAAAACCTTGAGGTGACCTTCGCTAGGTCCAGTGATGCAGTCATTAGTGATGTCATTAGAAAATGTACAGTTTGTTTCACCAAGCTGTGGTGAGGAGCCTGGATAGTATTAATTGTGTTTCCATTTTGGACTGCTAGCTTAGCCCCTGAGAATTATCACACTGTCTGGAAAGACAGATACCTTGTCTTTGCTGCAAGGCATTCTGAACTCAACGCAGACATTTCTCCTTGTTTTGTTTTTTTCCAGGAAATTTATACCCATCTGCTCAGTTCAGGAGGAGGCCTTAGACAAGAAGCGACTGTTTGCTTCATGAGTCTACTAGTTTTCTTTCCAGATACATTAAAAATTGGATATATCTAAGCATATTTTACTGCTGTGTGATATCATTTTTGACAATTACAGTAGGGAATCAAAGTCAATGGCTGTGAAACTGGTTTTGTCAAAATGACATATAATGATACATAAACACTTCTAGTATTCCACATGCTTTAATATTGTGCAGATGCTGCCAAAGAAACATGAATTTCTAAAGACCCAAAACAATCTCTCTCATACCCAACTTCAAGCACTTTCTAAACCTAAGATTAGTAAAGAATATTTCTATTTGTTTTGCCAGAAGAGAACTAAAGAAATTCCCACTAATATTTCTGTATTTTCTGCAAGTGCTTTATAAGTTTGATATCAGAATTTGGATTTGTGCCAGTGAGGTAAAGCCAAAAATGAAAGTTCAGGGGGTTTTCTTTCCTGACCTAATGCAAATACAACCATGAATTAAGTATTCAATGAACAGTAAAAACAATGCTTATTTCTACTAACCTAAGGTGTTAACAGTAACAACAAAAGGAAAAATGTGTTTGTCTTTTAAAGATACAATGTTTGGTTAGGCATTGCTCTTTTACTTGTGTTCTAGTTGCTAAAACCACACAAGCTATCCTGCTCCTGGTCAGGCTCTTCCATGATGTTCCACACTTTGATGCCTGACCTCCCACTTTTACAAATTTAACAGCCCTGTTACTTAGTGTGGGGTTCCTTTCATAGGGTGTCATTAACAAATTTGCAAGAGTTGTTTGAAGATCAGTAGAAAGAAGCCTGCACACCACAATCACCAAGTACAATATTGATCCAGTATGGTGTACCCTGACCTCCAGACTGATCTGTTTCCTTGAGCCTTTTCCTCCTTGTCTGCCAAGGAATTTCTCCCTGTTAAAAGGAATAACTAAAATAATGCTGTTAAAGATGAGACTCAGGCCAAATGCATCCCCAGATGAAGTGGGAGCTAAATGCAATAGGACTTTGAATGATGGTGCAAGGTCATCTTCACAGGGGGGTAACATTAAATAAATCTGGTCTTACTGGTATTCTTGGCAAGAGACTGTATTTCTGAGCCAGTTAGCTATGGATGGAGAGACAACTAATGAACCAACCTGGCTTCTAGTACAGGTGTTATTTACTGCAGTGTTAGCACGTGAAGAAGGATACTTAAAAGTAATGGGGGCCTCTCTGGTAATGACAAAATGCAGATGAATTAAACCATTCATTCTTTGCCAGGGCAGTGACTGTTGTGTTTTAAAGAAAAATAGTTTTTTCTGTATTTTCAGAAGTCTTTCCTAGACCTTGAAGAATAGAAGAAGAGCAAACAGAAATGTCTTGTTGCAACTCCCCAAGATATTTAACTAACTGCACAATATGTGATACTAATCTTGCTTATACTTTAATATTGGAGTTTGTCTTTAGATTTTGATGGTGCACTTCACTAGAAAGATGTTTTCTTAAGATAAAACATGGCCTTTTTCCATGCAGTTTATAATCTAATAATAGAAACACTTGGTTCTGACAGTGCAGAATGTAGGCATGATGCAATAGGTCTGAATATAAAGAAATGCATGCAGCAGTTGAGGGGGTGATCCTTTAAAATCTTGCGTGTGTGTGTGTGTGTAATTTATTATGACTTGAGAATGTCTGGAAAAGAGCAAGAGAGATTGAGTTTAGAAAGGATGAAGCACTGTTCATTTAGAATCTATATATGTTATGTATAGGCAAAAAAGTCCTTCCTGGCATCACTAAACTTAATGGACTCTTCAGATTATTACAGTATTTCTGGCTTTCAGGTGACAAAAAAATTAGCATGCAAGTAGAATTATTCTTAGGGGCAAGTTGCAGTTTGACTAAAATTTAGAACTGTGACTCTAAAGCATTAGGAAAAAAGAACAGATAATTCAACTCTCTTGCTTGCTTCTCTTGGACAGGTTCTCTAAATGTATCCAATTCCAGCTTACCTTAATATAAACATAAATTAATTCAGAGATTGTAAATGGAGAACCTTTACTGTAAAATAATGCTGATATCCACTGCGTCAACTTCTGTTCAAAGCAGAGAGGCTGCTCTGCTGACAAGAGAGCTGTCAGAGCACTACCTAATGCTCCATGTATCTGACTGCCAATCTGCATATATCTGATTACCTCTCAGACAGAGCCAGTACATAGGCTTCTCATCAGTAAAGCATATTTTTTCCTTCCTGAAGATAAACACAGGACTTTTTCCTGCTGGTCAGCAAGTTACAGACTATTTTTGAACAGGAATGCTGTTGCTTGCAATCCCCTGCTGTGTTTTTGAGACTTGTTCATGACCATGGTGCCTGCACATGTAAACAGGCACAAATCACAACATGGTTTTTCCCTCCTGACAAGAGGTTATGAACCCATCTACTAATTTCTGCCACAGAAAGAACCTTAATCCATACCAAAAGCCATTTCTAATAGAAATTAGTACAGAGCAAAACCACAAGAATGATTATTTATCACTGCTGAGAATGTAGGAGCTGTACAGAGGCATGTCTCTACCAATATGCTAATATTTTGTTTGATTGAAAAAACGCATAATTGAAAACCCATACAGTTCAGCTATGCAATTATATGACTAGAAATATGACCACATCCTTCTGAAGAGTCCTCAAGGCAAGAAGATTAAGGTTTTTTTTTTAAAGTATTTGATTTGCAAATAAACAATAGTGTTTGCTATTATTACCTATCATTCTGTGTGTTATTTGTGGTATAACTTCTTCACTGCTTTTTGATTATTACTCAGTTAAACTGTAAATGTTTTTAGTGAGTTAATAAAGACTTTTGCTTTCTAGTACAGGGAACCTTTAGTAACAAACCCTTCAGCCAGCAGGCTGCTAAGAATATGAGAAAGCTTTCCCAGCTTCTTTTATGATTTGAACATATGGGAGTTTTCCTATTATTTTTATATTTTCCTTTAAATTTAATGTGTTTCCTGGGCCCTTCACATCCATTGTTCTGTGAAGCTGATAGAAATGCTGGTAATATTTTGGTCTTCTTTAAGTGAATAATAGCCCTTATTCAGTGTTAAACTTTACAAATGGCAGTCACAGTGCACATGCAGCAGGTCTCCAGGCCAATCAGATGTTTATGTGCCAGCAGACTGTTCACTTCACCTTGCAAAAAAGGGCTGTTTGAGTCTACCACATGTTTTTTTAACTCCTAGTCTGCATCTATTGGGGGAAATAAAAAGCTTGTTCAGATGTTATAATTAGCTGCTTAATAACTGCAGGCTCCTTACCAGCAGGACAGCAGGAACAAAACTGGAAAATGCTGTCATGTTCTAAAATCATCCGGTTTCCCCTTGAAGAAATTTCTATTGAATGCTGGCCTGAGCAGTGTGTCTTTGCTGCCTTCTCTGTGTAGTTAGAGAGTAAATGTGTCCGTTTAAAAAAAAAAAAACAACAGACTTTTCTGTTGCTATCCATGTGATTCTCAGAAATGGTGAAATACATGAGTGAATTTTAGCTTGTTCACAACCAATATCTGGGAAATGCAGCAATCTGGAGTTCAGGAGCTTGACCTCCAAATCAGTGTCCAGCACCATGGAGTGCTTTTTTCAGCTAATCTGACCCTCATCTTTGCTCCAACTGTAACTTATGGCTATTTTATGGAAGCTTGAGCTCATTAAATCCAATGTGCAGCCTCTGAGTCCAAGCTGGTTCTTCTGGACTTATGCTTCCCACTTGCTGAAGTGGTTTACTTGTTCCAGATTTGAGCCATGGAGAAACCCAAAATGTGGATCGAAATATGGATGATAAAGGGGTTAATGTTGGATAAAAAGCTTGAGTGCTGAGCAATCACAGCAACAGAGATGTAACTAGAAGCAGTTTGGTAGCTGGGACATGCTGGAACACCCTTGTTGCTTTTTAGCTTAAAAATATCACTCAGCTAAATAGTTCAGTGAACCATAGAATCATAGAATTACTCAGGTTGGAGGGGCCCTTAAAAATCATCTAATTCCAACCTCCCTGTCATGGGCAGAGACACCTTTCACTAGACCAGGTTGCTCTCAGCCCCATCAAACCTCACCTTGAGCGCTTCCAGGTGTGGGGCATCCACAGCTTCTCTGGACAATCTTTGTCAGTTTCTTGCCATTCTCACAGGAAAGAATTTCTTCCTAATATTTAATCTGAACAAAACCCTCTTTTAGCTTAAAATCATTACCCCTTGTCCTGTAAAAAGGCTCTCTCCAACCTTCTTGTATGACCATTTATGTACTGAAAGACACAACAAGCTGTCCCCACAGCACTCTTTCCTGCAGGCTGGACAGCCCCAACTCCCTCAGCCTGTGAAGCTTTTCAAAATGTTGCCTGTGAGATTATTATGATTACAGTGCTAACACAAATAGCCCACATTCCAAGTTCTGAGCAGCAGAGAAGAAATCTCAACACGGGGCCAAGTCTGGACCTGATAGAAACTGGGGAGATAAACCCTTGACATTAGAATCAGGGATTTTTGATGCCTAGTTTTCAGTTTTCAATGTGATTTTCACGTCTCTGCCCCATTCTGCATAGCTTGCTTGGCATAACCTCCTGTCTGTTCAATTCCCCTCCAGGCAATTGGTGAAGAAGCAGATGACTGAGCATTACAGGTGTCCCTCCTAAACTGGGGGTGTTACCGTACAGAGCCTCATAGAGCATGGGCAGGCTGTGTTCCAGCTGTGCTTCAGGGATGGGGGAAGGTTGCTGTGCAGCTGTGCAGAGGAATTAGTAACTGCATTCAAGCACAGTAGCATCAATCATGAAGAATCAATTCTTGCTCCTCCCCTCAGAGCTGCAAACTGCCAGGGGCCAGCTGCCCTCAGAGAGAGTTGATAAACACATCTGAGGAAATGTCAGACTGGTTCAGGCAAACCTAATACTCCTAAACCACTACTGACAGAAACCTGTATCTCATCCAGCCCTCAGTGATGCTGCTGTAACAGCTGAAAACCTCTGATCCAGCATGTCTTTTATCCATTCTTCCATCCTGCCCTGGGCTTTCCACACATCCTTGCTCTCTTGGCTTCGTGCTGTTTTGACCCTTTATTTGCATTTATCACTTACTGTTCTAATCTGCTTTTTAAAAGCCAGTCTTTAATTTATACTTCTCTGTTGCTTTATCCCACCAGAAATCCTGTTAGATATGCTTTTTCAACACACTCTCACAAAGTACGATTTTTTTAAAATGCCCCACCCCCCAAAGTAGATAGATTTTCCTGTGATGATTTTTCAGTTTTCTTTTCTCTTCAATATATTTATATTCTACTCTTCCAGCATTTCCAATGCCATTTAATATTTGGCTTGGCTTTTGTGCTTCTTTAGGGTTTCAATTTCCTTTTGGCTAAGAAAAAGAAACTAGGTGAAGTTGTAATGTAGCTGGACAATTAGCCCCTAAAAATAGTTTGCTGGAGGTCTGGGCAGTGCAGAGACCATGATAAATATCAGATTTGCAGATGGTGTGGGTTCAGGCTGAGTAGTGTGCTTAATCCTCAGTGTTCTGCTGAATGATTCACTAAGGCTGTGTTTTAATAAACATTCCTAAACCAGATGTAGTCTCCTGCTATCCATAATCCCCAAACTTTCATTTGCCCACCACGGCCTACAGAATTTAAATTAGAAATAAAATCCTAAAATAAGATTATTGTCTCTATTGTTTTGTCTCAAAAACATGATGTAATATTTTCTTAAGTCAAAATGATGTCAGCATCAGTTTATGTAATGGTAGTTGAATTAGAGTGTAGAAAAATTAAAGTCTAGTGGAACTTAGTAACTAGGATTAAAGATCTATTTTGTTTGGCCATGCCTCTTGGTTAATTTCATTCAAATGAAGGCCGTGACAATTCACTTACACTTCATGCTCTGTGGCAGCACGCTCAGTCAGTATTTTACTCATACGTACCTCAGAACTTCACTGACATTGTCCCGAGGAAAGGCTGGCTAGATGCTAAGTAAAGACTTCAGCATTTAGCTCTCAGTGGTGACAAGTCCCTTAGTGCATATGTAAATATTGTATCTATAGAACTGCACTGACACCAAATGTCAGTGAAGTACAAGACTAAGAGCAGGAATTACACTGTAATTCTACCACAGTTCTACACAAGCTTGATCTTTAAGGGTAAGTTAAAAGTTACTGCTTTTCAGATTGTGACATCAGAATGGAAAGTGACAAATTTCTGTTCTACACAGGGTGCTCATCTTTGGTTATCACGTGCCCTGAATTTTTGTGATATAGTTTTGTCAAAGCTGCTGATGATTTCTAAAATTGTTTGGATTCCTAAAGACCTCAAATAAAAATAATTTAATTAGTGAAACTGTTGGTTTTTTTGTTTTTTTTAAGCAAAGGTTCTTTTATGTTTTTTATGTTTAAATGTTTTTAAAGGTTATTTTATGTTTCTAATTTAATTTTTAATTAATTTACCTTTTCATTACCTTTTCATGCACAGTCATTCCTGCTTCACTTAATATTGTGTCACAACTTCCTCGAATGTTTAGGTGTGCGCAAAAGAACCCACCCCAAAATCCCTTAGAACATTTAATTTTCCTCCGTTTTCTGATCCTACAATGTGAAATCATGTTTTCTAATGCTAGCCAATAGACGTCCTGAAAGAAGCATGCAGTTTCTGATACATTAGAGCTAGCACCACAGAATTTTGTGGTAGGAAAGAGTGATAGTAAGAAAAGAGGGAAAACAAAGCCTCGCAGTGTGTTTGCCCAATTTTTTTCCCCCTGAGGCTTCCAATAATAATGCAAGGTGCCACCTAAGGCAAAGACCAGACCTATTATCTTGATAAGGCTTACCTATTGAAAAATTACTCAAGAATCTAATTACAGTGATTGTTATCTGCATTCCAGATTATTATCTGTGACCATAAAATCAGTTAAGCTTTAAAATCTCAGTTAACTAATTAGTTTGGGAAGACTATTCAAAGCACTGTCCTTGAGGTAATTAGAACTAAATTCCTAACATACATAGCCTGCATTTCAAATTTAAATTCTAGAGTAGCTTAGTCTATACAAATTGGCAAAAGCCAGGACCTTGCAGTATTGTAAAGAGTAGACCAGAGCCTTCTTGCCCTAAAGTTGATGAAAGAGTTCATTGCCATTTTAGCCAGTCACAGGAGGTAACTGAGGTTGGGTGGACAAAGAGAAAGTGCTAGAGAGGAATGACTGATGAATTTATTGCATCCAGACATCAGACACACATTCACACGAATACATTTCTGAGCTGCTTGTCTTCCCTAATGAGGTCTCAGCAGGGGTGTCATCAGTAGTGAGCTCTGTAGTGCCTCAGGGGCGGCATCTCTCTATTGCCTTGACATTCAGTCAGTACATAGCACAGTGGAAAAAAGCTACCTGTCACCTTTATCAATTTAGCCTGTTGTACAAACACTCACAAGCTGTTTTTACATTAGCACTTCTGTCATTGCTATCAACAAATGAGGGAGAAGACCCCAGAGAAGATTTCTTTAAAATTCTAGAAGTGGACAAAAGCAGAGGCTTATTTTTCCCTTTCCCTCTGACTTGACTGCTTTCTAATATCCTTCTGCTGAGCTACTGCCTTTTCTGGTGCAGTTCCTTTCTAAGAACCACTTTGGCTGGACAATAACCTGGCATAGAAATTTTAGTCTTATGTCATTATTATTCTTCCCCTCAGAGCCCTACAGAACCAGTTATATTTTATGTAAAGTTGTTTTGGTAATGTAGATGGTACTGCTTTGATGAGGGATGCAAAAGCAGGTTTGGTACAACATCTTGCTGTTGACTCAAATGCAGTGAATATTAGCTGTAGTTTGGACCCATGATGAAGATTCCTCCTTTTCCTGCTTTTCACCCTCATCAAGATGAAAGCAGGAATCTAAGAAGCCAAAGATGTCGGAACATTTACTCTTTGGCATGGGAACTTGGAAACTTAGAATCATAGAATATGCTGCGTTGGAAGAGACCCATCAGGACCATCAAGTCTAACTCCTGGCCCTGCACAGAACATCCCAAGAGTCACACCATGTGCCTGACTGAGAGCATTGCCCAAATTCTTCTTAAATTTTGTCAGATTTGGGGCTGTGACCACTTCTCTGGGGATCCTGTTCCAGTGCTCAACCATGCTCTGGGTGAAACGCTTTTTCCTGATATCCAACATAAACTTCCCACAGCTCTGTTTCCTGCTGTTTCCTTGAGTCCTTCACTGGTCACCACCACAGAGAGCAGATCAGTGATGGCCCACATTTTCCCCTCATGAGGAAGCTCTAGACTGCAATGAGTTCTCCCCTCAGTTTTCTCCAGGTTGAACACACCAAGTGACCTCAACTGCTCTTCCCATGGCTTCCCCTCATGGCCCTTCACCATGCTCATTGCCCTCCATTGGATGCCTTCCAGTATTTTAAATCCTTCTTACATTGTGGTGTCCAAAACTGCACACAGGACTTGAGGAAAGTATCTGCCATGCCACTTTTGTCTTAACTGATTGTTAATTACAGCCATACTTCCTTTGTGTTGTTTGCTTTTGGATGAAATCTTGCCCCTTTTTTTGGAGTGTCCCCTGTAGACAAGCCCTTAGGTGACTCTTGCTAATAAACTAATTTCTGTGACTCCACAAAGGCCCAGGCAGAACACGTAGATCAGTTTCTACTTGAAGTTAGAACTGATAAGGTAAGTTATAATTTAAAACCCTCCTGAGGGAGAGATGACTCTTGCATAGTGTAGTAGCTGTTCCTGACCTTGCTTATTGAAAGAAAATGACCCATAAGAAAGCTGATAGAAAAGGAAGCATTTTAGTCACAGAATATTTATTATTAAAGATGATGTAGTTTTACTTCATGGTAAGAATAGAACCTACAATTTGATCTCTTGTTTTTAAAAAGGAGAAAAGAAACAGTCAACTGCTTTTATTATGAAAAGACTGTTAATGTATAATAATAGAAAAGCTTAGAAAAGTCGAAGAGAAATACATAAAAATAGAGTGAACTATATCCAGATGTAATACAGGGCTTAGGCACATGTGAGCCAATCCAATGTGATCCAATTAACCATGGCAGCCTGTCAGCTGAAGTTACTATAGGGGACTGCATGTATGCCTCAATTGCTCAGATAATTGCTCAGTTCATGTATGTCAGTTGATAAAGATCACTAACCTAGGAATATAATAAGTAACTTACTGATATTCTGTGTAAAAAATGTACATCTCTTTTTAAACAAATATACATGTGCAAAGCAATGCATGTTGTGTATTAAAAAAAAAATCCCTCTATTCTTCCCAAGTTATCTATTTTATGGTAATTTCATAGATATTGAAATTTTGGACTTTTGAAAGTATCAGCTCAGTGACTGTGGATTTGTATTAATGTATTATTGTACAATCTGTGAACTGGTGAATATTTTGATAAAATTGCACCTACTTCAAATTCTAAACTGTAAAGACCAGCTGGGTGAACTTACATTGGCATGTGCCTCTGCCATCTGGGAATAAGTGTTACCAGACATTCATCACAGGGCTGGTACAACCAGATTTAATTTGTTTGCTTTACCTCAAGGGCATGAGACAGGTATTTGTGTCTTTCCTTTCTACCGGCGTGTTGAAGAAGAAGCCTGTTTGAGGTACCCTCTGAAAGAGGCATTTTTTCAACCTGCCAGAGTCATAGGATCTTCAGGCCAAAGGATACCAGGGAAGAGAAACTCAGTTGTGGCCAGGTGCCACAGTGACGTAGCACAATACCAATCACTGTTTCCTAGGAATAGTTTGGTTTGGATGGGATAAAACTGCTAATTGCATTGACAGTCAGGGTCACTGGAAGACAGTCATGACTACTTCACTCTGCCTGACAGCACCAGTCACCTGCACAGGCAGGGAGCTGGCTTAGTGGTTGCTCTCTGCAGAGGTGTCTTCTTGCTTCCACATGGTCCCTCTGCCCCAGGCTTTGCTGGTTTGTGTGGGCAATAAGCACAGATAAGGTCTGGCACACTTCCTCTGCTTCCTAACACTTCCAGGGCTGCTGTCACTGATGGCAGGAAATCACCCCTTCTCATTACAGGTGTGCTGAGAACAAGAAGGATTTCAGCATTTCAAACTGGAACTGAGAATTATATTGACTGTTCTTGAAGCAGGTATTTTCCACAGCTGGCGGGCTTGTTTTATGGTGATACAATAAAAGCCATATTCCCTGAATTTGTGGAGGAGGTTGTCTGAGACTGCCACAACTTCAATAAACTGAACATTCATTTTCTCTACTTACCTTCTTCCACCCAAAAAGGCAAATTATTCTGAAAAGCCAAGTTATTCACTTGGAAAGAACTTGGCTTGGTTTAACGCACTTGATTTTGATAAATACAAGCTGGCTGTTTCTTGCCATGTTTATGTTTCTAGATGCTTATACACAGATTGTTTTACATTTTGTTGTGGTATCATTCCAGGTATTAAACTTGGACTGGCTAGCCTACAATTTTCCGTTTTTTCTTTTTCCTTTTCTGTGGGAGAGCACTATAGCCATTCTGATCTCTCCTCTGTGTGTCCTCAAAGTAGTTCAGGTTTTTTCAATTATTTCTTAATCTTCCAAGGTGGATTTCAGCACACTCCATTACCATGTACACGTCGCAACTAAATATCTGCTATCTGTTCTCTCCTAATTCTAGCTGGTATTCCACATCACTGAAATGTGCTAAGAATCTGATCACAGATACTCTTTTTATGAAGGCTCAGGCACTGAACACTTTTTCCTTTTACATTCCTTCATAAATTTTTCACTATTCCTGCTTAAGACCAGTGAAATGTTCTTGGTCTTTTATCCTGACTGTATTTATAAAAGCTTTTCTTACTTTCTTTTAGCTCTCATTTTATGCCTCAGATTTTCTGATGTTATCTGAAAATGATTTTATGTTCAGTGAGCATATGTGTTTCCATTTTTAAGCAGTTATTTTTTGATTTTCAGGTCATTAGTAAACTATTGATGTTCTTGATATAGAGCATTTACAATATATCTTATGTCTCCTCTGCAGAGGAATAACCTGTGATTCTTTTAATATAGAACTCTGCTATATTCTATTCCAAAAATGGCAAAAGACTACTTCAACATTGTCTGAACCTTTTTTCCAATTTTATTTTATAAAACAGAAATTGTAGCATATCTCTCCACTTTCAGAAAAATGTTCAGTTTGACACACTGCATACAAGACTAAAATAAGATTTCATCAAACTTTTTGCAGCCAACTGCTATTTTGATACCAGTGCTTCAAAAATGTACAACATCTGCAGGAAGGGGGGAAAGAGGAAATAAAACCAGTCTGAATATATCTAACATGACCAGAACATCAGATAATACTCCATTACAACAATGCTATTGAAGACTTACTGACAGCAGATATCTGGCAGAGAAAGCCCTTCTTTCCTTCTGCAGGATAAAATTACATGTGGGAGATCCATATCAAGGAACAATCATTCTGCCCTAGGGCATTTGCATGGGGAATGCAGAACATTAGGACTGTGGTACCAGATGGCATAACTGTGAAACCTCTTCTATATGCCCTAGTTAGCCCTTATAATCTGCCAGGCCGGGTTTATACATGAACTGTGTACCATTTTTCTGGACAACTTGGGTATTTTTTTTCCAGCTAAGGTGGTGAATTTTCTTACGTGAGAAAGTCCAACTAAAAACAAATCAGACAATGAGAACTGTCAAAATAGTGGAAGATACTTTTTTGGAAAGAGTAGAGCCTAGACCAAATAGATCTATATCTGATTTTTACATACTAATTATCTGTGGAATTATTCATGTAACTTTAACATGTTATAATCTGTGTCAGATTGCACTTCTGGAGGTTCACTCTACTCCTCAATTTAACTGCAGTGATGAAGCAGTCACAGGCTCTGACCCACAGTGGACCCAGTGCCTTAATTTGGCATGGCAGAGTGTGTGCTCATTTGCTTTCCCTTGGGTATGTATGGATCCCCACAGCTGTCCTCAGCCCTGAGAGCAGTGCTGACTCCCCAGGTAGGTTAAGGTCATCCTCCCACAGAACATCTCTAACCTCACCTTCATAGATACTCTATGTAATAATCATATCTTTGGAAGTTTCATTAGGTTTTGCAGATCTTTATAAAATCTCTTCTAAATTAAAATCATTTTGCCAGTAGATATAGTACCTGTGATGAACAGCTCTAAAGACAACCCATGGCCAAAACCTGCAAAATCACCTCTAAGTTTTGCTGTCTCATTTAAGAGAATTTTAAACTCTAATAATAGTCTTCAACAAATTAGAGCCCTCCTACTCCTTTGGCTAATTCCAGAAGTTTGTCTAAGATTGATTTCCCTGAGGATTTTCTTCTCGCCAATCTGCCACTTCCAATTCTCTGGATGGTTACAGCAGATAAGCACCATTAGCAAATCAGTGGAGTTTGGCAGGCTGTCTTCATTTTCCTGCTAGGGCAGCATTATGCTGTCACCAACAGTCCATCAGTTTTCTCAGATTTCACAGCAGACACTGAGGCACAGCTCTCATCTCTTCTAAATGAATTACATGACCCAACTAGATCCAGTCATCTTGGAAGGGCAGATCCTATGGCTTATTTTGGTAACTGGGGGGAGGTGAATGCCACCAACTCTGCTGACACTACCCTAGTCCTGGCAGTGACAGAAGAAAATGAAATACATATGGGCACTTCTGCTGTGCAGCTTGGCAGGGCAGGAGAGCATTAGGGGCCCAGGGCAGTGCACTCTGGAAAGGTCTGGCAATGGAGACCAGTGCACTCTGAGCAGGCTTCAGTGGCTTAGCTCTCCTTTCAGGCTGTACACAGTACGTGAGCCAAATGCTGAGCTCTTCTGATGTAATCAGAAGTATAGAGTAACAAACTTAAGTAAGCTTATAGCCATATGGAGAGTTGATAAAGTCAGACCAAGTATATTGGTTTATACAGATAGCTCAGACTGTCAGGAGAACACTATGACTGACAGAAAGCAAACAATATTTTTCTCTCAGAGAATCAGTTTTTTGATAAAAAATAAATACTTCCAAAACACACAATACTCTCCACAGGGAATATATTATGTGTCTGGCATAGCTAAAATTAACCTAACTTAACAACTGAAAATACTTGAATGACTGAGATGTGAGCAGTAATTGTTAATGTTACTGCTGTTCAATTCTACTAATTCTCAGATTAGTTATATGTTGTGGCTTGTATATCTAAAAATACAGAAGAGCTGCTCTCAGTCACCTTGATGAGATGATGGTAATCATCTCATCACAGCTTCCTGTATTTCTAACAGGCATTCCAGGACAGGATGTGTTTGAGATGTGCTTTGCTAAGATGCTGGATGAGCTGGAGGACCCTGTGATTCCCACCTCTTCTCCTGTGGTGGTCCCACCTCCCATCAAGGTGGCCCCCCTTCATCCAGTGACAGCAGCAGCGACAACTCCTCTGATAATGATCAGACAGCTCTGAGGAGGAATGAGCACAGCAGCTCCTGGAGCTCCAGGAGCAGGTACCACATCTTCCATGGTGAGATGGGGATGTCCAGTGGGTCCTTCTGGAGCTTGGTGGCCTCAGGATTGTGGCTCAAAATCATGGACTTTCCTGCTGTGTAAGGGTGACTGTCAGCTGCCAAGGGCTCCAAAATAATTTGGTTTCAAGAAAAACACAAAGAAATTGGTGCTTTTCAGGCTGGTCCTTCCTGCTAGGACACAGGAGTTAGTTCCCAATGGCAGAAATTTGCTGCCTGCACTTATCACTTGATGCTGATGTCTTAATAGTTGGACTTGGGATCATGGCTTGGATGTGATGATGGTGGTGTTGGGTTGATGTTGGACTCCATGGTCTTGAAGGTCTCTTCCAACGCAGATGATTTTGTGATTCTGTGACTCGTGTTATGATAGATATGGTCACTTCTGAGAGCATTTCGTTTTTATTCAGGCACTCAGCTTTGTGGATGCACGCGAGGCAGACTGACATGTGACACAGCTCATGTGGTGAACTCTGAACTTCAAACCATCTGTGTCAGCTCACTGCTCAAAGCAGCTGAAAATATCAGACTGCCAATAGTTTAGTTCAAATGGGACTCAGATGAGTTTCTTAGTACTGTTGGCATCTCAATTGAAAAAAAATCTTGCAGATAATCAGAAGAAGTTTGAAAGATCAAATAAAAAAATAAATACAGGAAAATGTTTGAAGCCTTTTGCATTTCTCTGGATTTAGTGTATTTACTTTTCTGAGCTACCTTGGATTGGTTGGTCTTTTTTTTTATTCTACTGCACCCCAACCCTACTATGTGTTAAAATACTTAGCTATAAAAATATATTTAGGTATGATAGTGCATAAGAAAAATACCAAGGCTGCATGCAGAATCTGTCTGTACCAGGGTTACACTTTGTGGAAGCAAAGCTAAATTGGGGATTAACATGAGAGAAATGTGAGCCTAGAGAGTAAGGTATTGAATGAAATGAAAAGGATGATTACATAAACTTGGAAAATACTACATTACTGAAAGCATTCATTACGCCTGAGTTTTGTTCTAGGTCACTATCTAGAGCTTATGATGAAGCTGGTCAGAGTCATCTGGTTCTGTGAGTATTTCTCAGTCTTGATTTAAGTCATACAAGGTTCCACTGCTCTTGATAAGTTTCTGTTTTTGTAAATTATTGACTTTGCTCTTAGTTATGCTTGATTATTTTCTAGGACAGATTAGCTATGATTGTGAATACAGTTTAGTGCAATGTGTCACATTTTTTGTGTGCCTCTGCCAAAAACTGCATTGTTCTTGCACTAAAATGCTTTTCTCTTGCTCCAAGCAGTCTCCACTCTCCAAGTGGGCACTTTGAACTAATTGTGATGGTATTCTGATATCCCTAGACCTTAACTGGAGATTAGCAAAGTGAAGGCAAAGGGTTTAGGCATGGTTAAATACAATGTGTAGAATATGCCACATAATATTATATCTAATAAAAACTTTGGAATATGGATCTCCACTGGATATTGAAAATCAGCTGCAGAAAACATGAACAGTGTGCATTCTGGCTCTTCCTGACTGGAGCCATCAGTTCTCCATAGATCTGTATTACTTGTCATGGATAGAACTCCTCAAAATAAGGCTGTGCAAGTAGAACATAATGAAACCATAACAGTTCTGTTAAGCCATAATTGTATGACTGAGATGTACTCAGTATTGTATGTACTACTTCCTTGTTCACAAATTTCAAAGTCTACTTGTACTTGAAAAGGTCCATATAATGAGTTTTAACTCTGATGCCCGTTGTTGTTATTCATCTTGATTCATTGCTATCATGTCCAAGTGGAAAGGAGCAAGAAATAGTGACTGACCTCAAAAATATCCTTCATGATTAGTATATAAACCCTGTACCTCCTTCAATATCACTAAGTTTCACAGGAAAAGAAATAAGAATACTTCAAATGGATTTTGTTGCTTGAAAGAACCAAACCTTTTAGGATTATCTGGCTTGGTTGGCTTTCCCTTTCTTTAGAATCTCTAGAGCTGATTTTTTTTTTCCGGTTTGTAGCTGTGAGATGATTAGCCTTGATCACTTTAGAGAGCAGTGTCAGACTTTTCGTCACAAAGCCTGTCTTCAAGTTTTTCGTTCTTTTTTATTTACCATAAAAGCTGGTAAGAACTGCAGTTGAAAGAAGGAAGAAAAATTGTGAGAATATAAATAAAATAAAAAATTATTCTTTAGATTTTCTTGCAACACAAGTTTGAAGCAATTTTGACAGAGCATTTAAAGATATAAGAAATAAGAAAGTAGAAAATATTGAAAATATTTTGTCCTCAAGTTATTTTTAACATAAATGCAAAAACAAGGAAGAAATCTTGTTTATAGGTTAGAAATTAATTTTTTTACTTTACTATGCATTTCCTGGTTTTTAATTAAAAATTCTGAGGAAATTTTGTGAAGCAAGTGAAAGGATTTGCTTTTGTTTTGTTTTAAAACACTTTGGTATTTTTTGTTGCCTGTTTTCAACATATCACAGAATGGGTGGGGTTGAAAGGTCTGGTCCAACCTTCCTGCTGAAGCAGGCTTATCCCAGGGCACGTGGCACAGGATTGCATCCAGACTGTCCTGGGATATCTCCAGTGAGGGAGACTCCAGAGCCTCTCTGGGCAGCCTGTTCCAGTGCTTGGTCACCTGCACAGCAAAGTTCTTCTCAGGTTCAGCTGGCACACCTCGTGCATCAGTTTCTGCTGCTGCCTTTTATCCTATTACTTGGCACCACAATAAGAACTTGACTCTTCTTAAACAAAAACATAAAGTTGGGGGAAAAGGTCCAATCATTATTTTCACTGTTAAAGGCCCAGCACTCCACCCCATAAAGGAAATGCTAAAAATTCTCCCCCAGTAGGGACAGTTAGTACCTGACATCTTGATATTTTCAAGGTAGTAATGATCTCTAACACCTTTGTTTTATTTCTTATGGGAAAATGTTACTCCCCAATATTTTGTCTTTCACACTTGAGTATTTGAATATTGAATCAAATATTTTTTCTCTTTTGCAAATCAGTATAAAAATCCTACACTGTCCACATTAAAGTTACAACTCTTTACTTGGCTTTTCCTACCCTCTTCAGTATGAATTAGGTGAAACATGCTTGCTGGGTCTCTACTCTTGTTAAATATCACTAGACAAACAAGGTCAAGTATGATTAGCTTGTGTTTAAGATGCAGTTAAAGAAAATGTAGGATACTGCTGAAACTTCACTAATGTTGTGACTTTTTTTTCACTCACCAGTGTAGTACCAATTCTCCAGAATACTGGAGAATATGCTCCACAAGACACCAGAACATTTGGGTCAGTAATGGCAGGCTCCAGATGAGTCCATGAAGACTACATCTCCTTCCCTAAGGGCAGAGCATTAGTTTGATGCATGGGCCCATTTCTAATTTCTGTAATTCTGTCCTACTTGTCTGCAGTTCCCAATTTCAGTGGATCACAGTGTTGTTTTCCCTACCTTGTGGAATGGCAGTGTGAGCTCTTAAATGGGCTGTTGCTTTCCAGCTCTGTGGGAACATCTTACTAGCTAGATAAGTTACTTGTGAATTTATGGAGTGCACTGGAGTCCTTTGGGAGTGTAAAGCTCTCAAGCACCATAAATATTTTTGTAACTTACTAGAGTATGACATCTCTGATGCAGTTATGATTATTTACAAAAAATATCTACAAAATAACATTTCTCTGAATTAGTCTTTGCTCTTGGTTTGAGCTTATTACAATAGTACCTTGTCACAAAATTTTATTTCTAGGATTTCTAGGCTTTTCCTGGGATGATATCAGTTTGGACCTCTGTAGTTTCTAACACTATTGTTCCTCCTCCTGAATTCCCCTACTTCTCCAGCCTCTGCTAAAACTGCATGCAGGAAACCTTCAAACAAATTACTGACCAGGCTTCTTGAGGCAATGTGTCTGGGTTTTTTGGGTTTAAGATAATATATTTTTCCTTAGGTTTGTCCCAAAAGATGAGTGACTCTCCTATTTTTCATTTTTCTTGAGGCCGATTATAGTTTGTACTGTATCCTGGTGGGATGGAGTGATGGGAGAAATGTGCTGTGAAGTGCAAGATACTAATATTTTCTCTACTGATTTTTTAGCTATACCTAAACAGATGCAAGCAAACAGTATTTTTCACTTCCAGTCACTTCCATCCCCTATTCCCTTCCTTACTAGCACTTGGCTTCTTCCTTGTCAGAGTGTAGGCTGAGCTTTTCAGTGGCTGGGAGCAGCTTCAGGCACTCAGACAATGAAAGTGCTGTATAACCTCCCAGAGAGCCTGCACGTCTCCTGGCCAATCCAGCTGGGGTAGAGCTGTTAGTTTCAATATTGTCAGCAAGTGCTGGGAAGTACTTATTGGCTGAGAGAGTTAAATTGTTCCAAAGCTCTTCAAGCTGTTCAAAACCTACTTCTGACCTGCTGCTGCTCTGAGTGTGGAAGTCTTACCAGTATGAATGAAGGCTAAAGTATATGAGCCTGTGAAACAGCACTAAACCTTGTAAGGGAACTTGTGTATTTCTGAAGTAGACAAAAGTTGTCTAGAACATTTTTTGAAGTTGTATCCATAACTCAGTGTCTCATCTGTATTAATGTGCATCAGGAGCTGGAGCCATTTTCTGATTCACTTTGTGCAGTGTGTTAAGGGAGCTTAGCCAGTGCAAGCAGCTAGGCTGGAGTGAACTACTGGCCATCAAAAAGATTTAAGTTGCTTTAAATAGACTTGTGGGAAACTGAAATACTTTAATTGCCTGGCTTGAAGCAAAGCTTTTGCAGTGTCTGGATTTATTTATATTCTCCTCGCATCCTCTGGAGCAAAAGATGATAGCATTTCCTTCTACCCCACTAACTTTACATAATTACTGAACAAAGGTTTTTGCACATGTGGCCAGACTTAAGGCATGGTGACAGGACTGCCTGTGCAGAACAGAAGATCTGTTCTCTAGAGTAAATAGGAAGTGAAGAGTCAGGATTAGATACATAGTGTATGAATAAGCAGTATGTGAGAAAAAATTACTGTGAAAGAATGCGTGGTTTGTTAAATTTTACAGTTAAAGAATCTGAAACTATCCATTAGCTGCAGTGTGGTATGTTTGTCCTGGCTTTGGACAAGAGTAATGGCAAGGTGGAAATCTCCTTGCTGTGAGGAAGGCATCCATGTATTTGACAGACATTATGTAATAACTGCCTCTCTGGTATCCACCCCAGCCTTATTTTGGTTATTGACTGACCTTGTTGAGATCCCAACTCGGTTGCTTTTGTTATTTCCAAAGGACAGGTTTTCTTTTATTTGAACTTGAACTGCCCTGTGTTTGCCTGATACAGGAAGGGGTTGGATGGAGCTCTGATCGACCCAGACTCAGGGTCCCAGTGTCCAAACTCTCTGTAAAGCACACAGCGCCCTGCGTTTCCTGCTCCCAAATGTGGACTGCTGAATTTAGCAGCAGGCAAACATGGATGAGGAGCTCTTTGTCTGGGCATTAATAGGTTTTATGGACCCCAGTCTACCCAGTCTGGGATCTCTCTCATCCCATGTCAGCCCCCTGAGGCCATCCACCCCTGTCCCAGTGATGTCACAACCCTGCTCTGCTGAGCCATGGGTCCTGCTGAGCCAGGGCTGCTCCTGCTGTCCCCAGTGTCCTGCCTCTGTCTGGGGCAGGGGGATCAGCCCAGGCTGCCAGGCTGTGCCCTGCTGCCCCTGGACACCCCACACCACAGGGAGATGCCTGCTATGGCTGCACTCCTCTGGCTGCTGTCAGCCCCACTTCCAGCTCACCCTGGATTCTCTTAACAAAATGTGAAATGCACCTGTGTATTTCTTTTTGCCAGAAGGGTCAGCATAAAGCACATTTGGGAATACTCTTTCACTTGTTACAGGCAGAGAGATCTCCCTGTAGAATGAAAAAAACTGTTTGTCCTGTGGGGCTGCTCCCAGTCTTAATTTGCATATCTGTATAAAATATATCGACGTCTTATTTAAAAACCCCCAACCCAGACCATTCCTCTATGTATTTTTTACTTCAGTGATCGTTAATTTAAGTTTTCCCTTAATTTATAATATCCACAAAAGTTTGAACTTTTAATCCCCAAGGGCATCCTGGAGTGAGACATGTCAGGCTCCTTCTGACAGTGAGGGAACAGCTGGAGTTACTGATTGTCTTGGTCTTTTTTGTGACTTTTTGGGTGACATTTTATCCCATTTTGTCAGTAATTGGGACCTAGATATTTCCTAGAATTTTTCTCAATGTCCCAGAGTTGTGTTAGGTTAACAGAATTTTTAAAATACAGCAGCTAACTGCTTTTCATACAGCTATAAAACCAAATGTAGCTTTAGAAAGGATTAATAGGACTCGCATTCAGCTGCTGCTTGCATATTAATTGGCCATAAAGAAATAAAATGTTACATGCACTTGCAACAACAGGCAAGCATAAGAAAAGACTTCTTAGATTTCCTATGTTTGTTACCCTTTAGCCAAGATTTTTCGAATATGCAGCGCCTGTGTGCAAGATATAGCAAGTGGGCTTTGTGATTACCATTAATCCTCTTGAAAGCTGAACATTTGGAGTGTCCATGATTAAAACCTCTCAGTGTTGTCTCAAATTTCTATTATGTTCTGTTTCTCAAAATGGCAGAGGTTCACAGAATTAGTATAAAGAAAGCAGTCAAACATCTGCTGGCCTGATACAAACTGGGACCAATAAGTCCTTCCCACACAGAAGCAGCCATCCCCATTTCTGACAGTTCTGCACAAAAAATTCTGATACTGGGTCTTTCAATGACAAGTGAAGCTAGAACCAGCAGCAGTCACTCACTTGCCTGATCTATCTGCTTTGTTTGCCATTCAGTGGGAAAAAAAATAAAAATGGCATTGTAAAGATCTTCTTAATGTATTTATTGATCTCAGATATTGATAATTATCAATATATGCATATATTGATCTCATTCAGGGCACATGCAGATTCTGTATGAGTGTGAGTTTGTCAAAGTGATGGTTCTTCACCTGGAAATTGGCATAGGTGCCAGCTTTGTGTCTGTGTATGCACATGTGTGCACATTGCATCTGCAGTGTTATGCATGCAGCTGATTAAGCATTTGCCAACATTTCTCAATATTGAGATTATTAATTTGGGGCCATGAAGAATAAAGAGGTAAATCATGTTTTTAAAGCCTCATAGCGTGGTGTACACTGCTTAAAATGGTCCCCTTGCTATTTGTTTATTTGCCATAATACTGATAGAAATTCTCAAATGTGATCTGTAACAGAGAGCAGTATTGGGTATATCACTATAAAAGGTAGATTACTTATGCTATATTTTTATGCAAATTTATTAAAAAGGCCTGAAAATTTCAAATGCTTCTGCATATGTATTAACTTTTAAGAGCCAGATCAGAACTCTGTCTGGCTGTTCTGACTTAATGCACTGAATGACTAATGGGATGAAAATCAGGAAGTCTGGGCTTTCATCCACATTTTGCTGTTTGTTTGTCTGATTTTTTAAATCTCTTTGTGCCTTTGTTTCTCTATCTCTAAAGAGAGGAACATTTCACTTGTCCATGTTTGTAAAGTATTTTAATCAACTGAATTTGGTCCATTGATGGAGTTTTATTTATCATCTCTTGTTCAGTGCCTACTGCTCATAGACATTTGTGAAATGGATTAATCAGATGCAGAAGCACTGGTGCATTTGTGAGTTTATTTCTGTGCAAGAACTAATTAAAAAAACCTCAAAATAGTTCTGAAGATGTTGAAAGAAAAAACTATGTAAAATTTAACAAAGGACTGATGTCTTAAGAGTGTAACAAGCAAAACTTGAGGAATTTAAAAAGTTAAATACACATGATAAAATTGACCAGTTTTGCACCTCAGTTTCTTTGTCTGCAGTATGGGATTAAAGACATTAATGGCTTTCTTATTAAGCAGTGAGAATTCAATTGTAGCTACCCTGTATGACAAAGATGTAAAAAGAAATTCTAATAATCTCTTTGGGTTTTTTAAAGACACAATAAGTTGGCAGTAAGGAACTGAGACTTCCTAAAAAAAAAAAAAGTGGCTTCAAATGCATGCATATTTACAAAATTATTATTGGCTTCTCCAAGTGATTTTTCCCCCTGATATCCATGACAGAAATTAGGTAGACTTTTCTGGTAATAGGATCAGATTATTCTTCTGATGCATGCACATCTAGTGATGTTGGTTTTTGGAATTCATATGGGTAACAGTCGGCAGTACTCAGACAGATTTATGAACCCTGACAACACCCAGATGTATAGCAGGATCAGCAGACAAGCAGCAAAGCTGCAAATGAATATATAATGGAAGTCTGAGGATACAGTTCATGAAAGCAATTGAAGATATTTGGATGAAAATCCAGTGACCTTCCTGCCACTGGTTCCTTTTGACAAGTGGCAGACATCTGTCCTACACCTCCTGCTACCTTGCTGCATGTCTCACAAACACATGTTGAGCTGTAGAAATGGAAGTGCCAGGGAATTTCAACCCAATCCATTTTGGAGTTAACTCATGGGGCATGTGCATTTTATTACAGATAGTTTCGTGTAGTGATAATGAGCAGGCATGTGGCATTGCAACCTACTCCTTATTTAGAGCATAAAACAGCTTTATTCCTGCAAGGGCAGAGCCAAATGTTTTATAAGCAAACAATCTGCACATTTCAAATAAGCTGTTTCTATAATTCTAGCACTTTATAGTAAGAACTGAATAGCATAATTATAGGTAAGGAAATGGTGGTGTTGGGAGGAGATGATGGAAGTGTTTTTCAGTTAACAAGCAGAGCTGAGAGCTTCAATCCTTCTGCTGCTGGAGCTTCACGATATCCCCCAAAGTCATTGAAGGAAATCTTAGAAACTTAATACATGATAAGCATGGACCAAAGCATGCAGCATAAAATGGAGTTTGAGTGTGCGTGGCCCATAATTAGCTTAGGAGACATGGACAGGAGTCCTCTGACTGGAGCTCAAGGCTGGCAGATGGCTGCAGCCCTCTGCAAAGTAGCTCTGAATAGATTACTTTGGAAAATGAAATAAAAATCAGTAAGAAGTAGGGAGCGACAGGGTTTTTCTTTTTTTTTTTTTCTTTTTTTTTTTCCTACAGTAGCTCTGGTCTAAATTGATAAGATAGTTATACTGAGCTGTTTTCTTCTTTACACACTGAGGAAGGCTGTTCTCTGGGCCTGCACAGATACTATGGGGTCTTGTCTTATATCCAGTAAGAAATATTTTAACAATCACAATGTATAGAAGGGATTTTTGTTTATTTGATAGTACCTATTTAAATGAAGAGCATGAAACTGGAAACTGTTATTTGGACACATTTCAAGATATGCTATGTAGACAGACAATAATAATATATTGCATAAAACGTTGCACCAGTTGCACTACATCCCATGGTACTCCTCTCTGAAATTATTTTTTCTCATCACTATTTTCTGCCTCATTACTAAGAAGCTAATATTAATATGTTTATAATGTGCAGAAGGGGCTTTTCAGTGGTGTGAAGCAATTATGTATAATCCACATTGCACTGAGTGTTTAGCCAGCCAGGGTTGTAGGCAAGTGCCATATGTCATTTCTCAAGTACATGATACATCATTGCTTGAGACCCAAGCATATTTCATCACACACATTGCCCATCTATTTCTTGTTTTTATCTGTGTTTTCTGCTTGTTTCTCATTGCAAGCTCTCTGCCTTCTGTTCTCTTTGGGAATCTCTTTGCTGATTAGGGATGGATGGTATCAGCACAACCAAGAGTGGAAATGATGCCATATCCTCATTTAATGTAAAATTGAAGGTTATATTTCTGAGATTTATCTGTTACTATGATAGCTAGAGGAATTCTGCAAGCCCAAGGAACAATACAGCTCCTTCGTTAGCAGATTAGAAAGAATATCCTTCAAAGCAGTTGCTGAAAAAGATAATTTTCTTCCTCTGGTCTACATTTTCAGGTGTCTGGTATGTTCTGTAAGATAAAGACATAACAGTTCTGGTTCATCTGCCTATTTATTCCTCTTGCAAAATTCCTCTTTAAGAAAGCTTTGCAGTTCATTTGAAGGTTTATAACATTATGAATTACTAAGTGATTATTTACTTCTCAATCACCAAATAAATCCATGAAAATGGACCAAACAAATAGGACTATGACATTTTGAAATGTCACTGAAATTACACTCACGCTGAAATTACAGATGGATTTCTGCATGGGGTGTTCCACTGAATCTTCAATAAAATACACTTTGTGGATGTTATTGACTGAAAAAGGTGATGAAATACCATTGCAATCTGGGAGACGGAAGCCTTTAAGCCAGTAACAGTGTAGTGAGTATTTTCTGCCAAGATACTGGAAACTCAGTTCTACCCTTTTCAGCGGGATCAAACCCATGTTTTCTGGTTTTCCTCCTCTCTGTTCAGGTAAGCCCCTGACTGCATTTCACTTTGCGTAAATAATTACCCAGTTCCTGAATCTGGGATTTGAGGTGCTTTCTTGAAGGTAGAATGTGATTCTTACAGTCGGGCTCTGTGGCTAGAAGATCTTGTATCATCACCAGCATCACCCTCCCAGCTGTGCTGTGGATGTAGCCATAGAAATCTGGCCAAAATTAGCTGGTTCAATGGGCATGTAGAGGCAGTCTAGGGAATGGCTGAAAACATGAACTGTCCTTTTTAGGTAATCTGTATGGATTTGGTGAGGTGTCTATGTTTGAGATTGCTGCTGATGCTTCCAATTATACCACTTTGCAAGGTACAAGTTACTTGAATGAAAGAAAGAAATGTTCATGGACTCTTACTTCACAGTTTTGAATGGACTTTATATTAATCATGATGTTGATTTATAGTAGTTTTCTACTAAAACTATCTTGTACACTCTTAAAAGGTTCAAGGAATGCACAGATACAATTGGAGAAAGAGTATTATAATTAGTACCACTTGAAAGAGGCTAGATTTTTGATCTGGAAGTTCCATGCAATACAAATACAACTGACTTTTAGTAGAAAGATAATTGCTTCTCTCCTTTTTAAGTCACTGTTCCATGCTTTGCAGTAGGAACTATATATTTGCCCCCACTCCTGGTTTTGCCAGAAACTAAGTATGTTCACTTTAGGACACACTTTAGAACAGCTCTTTTCCTTGTCAGGGTGTCCTTGCCTGTAATTTAAGAATGGTGGCCTCCCTTTATTTCAGTATAACAAAAACTGATTCCTCAACATTCATTGCACTTGGGCTGAAGGTGCTATAGAAATGCAACCCTTGCCACAGCCTTGCTAAGGGATGGATGGTATTTGGTACTGCACATGGTGGGTTTTGTGCATTCTTAGGCAGGACGTGGGTCCAGATCTCTCCTCTCAGCTGGATTTGGCTGTTCTTCCTCATCATCGTTTCCCTTCAGGAGTGCTTGGTTGTGCATCCCAGTCTTCACTCCCAGTCTGTATGCCCATTTGCAGCAGAAATGTAGCTCACTGAACTCAGTTCTTGTAGGCATGTGTCTAAACTACTTTGCTGAGTGTGCCTTTACATTCCCTGGTAATTTACTGGTTACCAGCAGCTCCTTTTTTGGTGTAGTGTACCATTGCTAGGGAGGGGAGAGAAGTAGCAAATCTGAAACAATATCAGCCAAAGACTCCAAATTTTATATTACTACTTGACTGCATAGGAACATGACCCAGCTTTGTTTTAGTCAGTAAAGGTATCTTGCAGATGGAAATTCAGTGCTGGTGGTATGCTGTATTCTTATCCTTAGATGAATTTTCAGTACATAAACTGACATGTCAAAATGTAAGTATAAGCAAGATCTGAGACTGCTATTATTAGGTTTTTAAATCGATCTCCCAAATTTGACTTCAGTGCAGGACAAAAGATAACCAAATTTAAATATATTAGTGTTTTACTTGTCATCGATGTAAATGTTAGACATTTTCTTTTCAGAATATGGGACTGTGCATCAGTACAAGTCATTAGCTATGAACTACTTTACTTTATGCAGTGTCATTTGCTGCTGGATTTGCATACATTTTTCTAACTACTTTACCTGTCAGCTGCCATGGTTTCTGCAGTATTTTCATATTTCACTGTTCAGAGTTAAGAAGGCTTATGAGATCTTGGATCATTTATCAGTATTCAGTGTGGAATTGCATTATTCCAGGATGAATTATGGAGGCACAAACTGCTACTCTAACAGATTCATTGCAAGTGACTAACAGTGCCCTATCAGGGACATTTCTGTGTAGCTGTACAGTATGTTTAAAAAAATATGATGTGGGGTGTGCAGGGGACAGGATACCAACATTTGTTTCATTTGTATTCTAGGACACAAGGGTATTAAGGAGAAATGAAATGGCAGCTGCAGCTGTTGCAGGCATTCCCCAAAGGGATAGAGCTAATAGGATATGTCTTCATCCACAGCTGAGTTAATTTTGAAAGCAGAGGATGAAAAATGAAACTAAACACATGCAACAAAATCTTGGATAACGGGGGTGGGAGGAAGTAGCCACCCTCACTAATCTGTGACATCATTGTGATAAAAAAGGAAATATTTCCACTAGAAATCCTAAAAGAGAAGATTTTGTGAGGCAGCTAAAGTATTAATCTGTATGAAAAAAAGAACATTTTGTGGAACTGTATGTCTAATGGACAGTGTTTAAAATCTGCAGATATTATAATATAGATTACTGGAAAAGAATTGCTCAAAAGCTTTGAATCTTTTTTAGGACTGGCATCAAAGGTGGTATTTTCTATGTTTATACTGAAGATGAAATGTGTTGATAGCAGTACAAAGCCACAAAATCTACAAGAGAAATTTATCCTTTAGTCAGGCCCTAACTTCATTCTGACTAGATATATCTTCTGCCTTTCTTCAAATATGGTGTCATTTTTTTAATGGAGAGAATGTAACTTTTCATTTTTGTCTTTGAGAAGCTATCAGACTGTCTTCTAGATCTCATGGTTTATTTCTCTCTGGAAATTTTCCAGGTGCAATACCGTGAAGAAAAATGCCTCAAACCTTTCTTTAATCTTTACTTATCTCTCCCACACAAAGAGCATGATTCATAGCAAAATGTCCTCATGTGCATTGATTTCTCTCCTGCAGGCTGGTGGACTTTAATGTCTTGAAGCTGCTTCTTTTCTGGAAATTCTGGGGGGAAAAACAATTCTCCCAGAGGAGCAGATTCACAAGCAGTGATGATGTCATGGATGTAATGTAGGCAGGACTCTGATTTACCACTTGGTACGTGAGTACTGCACAGAGCAGGTCTAGAAAAAAGCATGTCCATCTACAGCCTGGCTCTCTGAGGCACAGTCAGCCTAAAGCACCATTTAGTTCCTTAAACTCCTTTTTCAAACAGACTGATGCTAAAGGAGCACAGCAGCCCTGTCCTCTAAGATTTCTTACTAGAGGATTTCCTTTTTATCTCCACGGTCTCTCCCCATAAACCTATGGAAATGCCATGTTCTGCAAAATTCAGGTCTTTATAGAGAGCTGTCCAAGTAGTCTTGGGCAGAATCAGAGCAGCAGATGTTTTTCCTGACTCAAACGGTAGCTGGTTTTGTGAAGTATCATTCCATCTGCTTGCTACAGTGAACAAAAAATATTTGCTCATGCTCATTTGATCAAACTATTGGGTTTTGGTTTTTAATTGCATTTTTCTGTAGTATCAAAAATGGGTTGCATTAATTCAGCGGCATTTTGGGTCAGTTTTCTTCTTGTTTGGTCCCCGAGTAAATAGTCCAGAAACTTGTGCTAAGAGCTTATGGAAAGAGAGGTCTTGCTGGATCAGGAAGCTCATATTTTCCTATGGTTCCCCTCCAGTCTTGGGAACATGTCATATTGGCTAACAGGAAACTTTTCTATTGATATAAACATTTTCAGTTCATTTTTTTCCCCATCATTGTCACTTTCCCCATCACCATAATTCACTGTACTAATTACAGTATACTTATCCTAAGTTCCATATTAAACTCACATCCTTCTGTTCTGCAAAAAGAAAAATTATATGCACCTTAAAAGTAATCTCTGAAGATCTGAGGCAATATTCTAATGGATCAGCAGGTACAGCTGCAGAGTGGGACTTACCCAACAGGGAAAAGAGGGGGTGTTTCTGATTTCACTGAGGCATGCGTAAAGCTGCTCTGCACCATGGAAACTCTTATCTCAGTCCCTGCAGTGTAAGCAGTGAAGGATGAGGTGTTTTAAATGACACTAATTATCTCTCCGTTGGAGTGTGGGGTTGAGTTTTTCAAGCCCGATGATCAGAGGTGGCAGTAGCTCAGTGTCAGCAGCAGCTCCTGCAGCAGTACTTGACATTGCATGGACAAAACCCTCCCAAATGTGCACACTGTCCAAGGTAACCACCGGTCTTTCTGCAGCTGGATCAAAGCTCTTTGTGGGGCAAGAAGTCAAGGGAGGGCAACAACAAAGCAAAGGGAGAGAAAGCAATCAGTAATCCTGAAATATTTTCCATGTATTCTGGTAAATTGCCTCTTGAGTTTAGTGGGACCAAGTCTGGATTCTGGGTAGCAAGAGAATTGTGCCCAGACATCTGAATGTAAAATTCAATGTCATGTGATACTGAACGGAGAACAACATTTCTTATCATGTTGCAATCCCTGTTACCAAATGGTTTTGTTTAAAAGAAGGGTGTATCAAGACCAGTTACTGACATAGCACCCTGCTTGGTTCAATGTATTGTTTTATTAATTCACTGTAATGAGATAATAGGAGATCATAACAAACCTATCCACTTTAGGCACCTCAGGTGCTTCTCCAGTCCTAGTGGAGCTTCACAGGTAATTACTAGTGACACAGCAATGTCTTCAAACAATGTCTTTGAACTTGTTCAGGTTAGAAAGCGCTTTCAAGAAAAGGAGTCCTTTGATAAAACCTACTAAAATTAAGACTTTTTTTCCCTCGGGAAAATGGAGGAACTCACCCACCTTGTTTCATTCCCTGTGCTACGCTGTCTGTGCTGTGGAGGCTAGGAGCTCTGTCAAACAATAAATGCTACAAGACTGGAGCCAGAGCAGCCATCTGGAATGAAGGTGCAGTGGTGGCAGAGAGGAAGGTGAATCCTGCTAGATATTCACATGATTCTATAGGATATGGGAAGAAAAGTGACAGGGCAGGGAGTGATTTGAGCCTGAATGTGGTCAGTTCTCTTCTTTCCCTCACTAACTGCTGAATAATTTGAGCAGAGGTTTTAAAGCATGGGTTTGGGGGTTTTTGTTGGGTTTTTGGTTTTCTTCTCATTAGCTAATTACTTTAAAAGATAATATTTATGGTTAAAGCAATCAAGAACTCTTGTCAAAATCTCTCTACTCTGCTACTGGTTCGTCCATTGACTTTCCCTGTGATGGCAAGAAACAAAACCCATTGAATAGTGCAGGTTATTCATAATAATTATCATCTGTGAATCAGGGCATAATAGCTGCTTGGAAATCATTATGACCAGGCTTTATTCAGAATGAGAACTGATTATTTACTCAAACATCATGCCTGGTGAAGTAATACATATGAACCTTTTGTTTTAAAATAGCTTTCATATTACCTTCTGTTTAATGTTTTGGCTCTTCGTTTAGGGAAAATATAAGGGAAAAGTATTTTTTAAATTATAAACTCCCTCTAGTATATTTGGTGATAGCTTAGACTTTCATAGCTAGAAATTATCTTTGTGCTGAAGGAATGGAGGAAGGGATCAGGTGTGTAGGTAAGCACATCAGCTGACAGATTTATCTAGTGCTTTCTCTGTGGATGTTTTTTTCAAATGACAGTAACCTAGCATTTTAGAGAATGATTTCCTTACCAAATAGTGCAGTATGATGAGAATGGAAGTTGAGAACAAAACTGCTGATGCTATGGATCAACTGTCTACACTACACACCTTTCAGGGGATTTCATTCCAGTCTGTTTCTAGATCAGTCTTGAGAACTGAGTTAATGTTGGTGATTCATCCACTGATCTTCCAAATTTCAAATTCCATGTTGTGTATGCCAAGGCAAATTTCTGGTGTGACCAAAACCACACTAAACTGAGCATTACTAAGCATTCCCTTCCAAAGTGCCCTCCTGGTCTGATCTTCAAGACTAGTGTAGATACAGTTGATACTGAATTAGCAGTAAGTATTTGTGGAATGTACCAAATAGAGGACTGTGCCTTCTCTGCTCAGTGTAGAGGAAGTATCTCCAAAAACAGCCTCTGTGCTCTAAACCTCCCCATAGGCCTCTGAAGCAGAGGAAATCTACATTTTTCTGTCATCTCAGTTAATTCAAACAGCAGTTCTTTGAAACAAATCATAATCACTCCTTCTCGTAATGAACACAGATATTCAGATTGCCAGATGGATCTGACTGAGCGACAGCCTAATTATGGCTTACCAAAATAATGATAAAAAGCTTAAGTGGAAATATTTCTGCCCCTCATTTACAGTTAGAGTGAAAAAAGAACAACATAAGGAAATGTTCTGAGGAATGAGGCCTCAGACCACTAGGTAGCATTTGAACCATGGCCTCCACCACATGGAGCTGAAATATGGTGTAGCAGAAAAGTGTGATATTTGCATAGAAGGTGTATTCTACAGAATTATCTATCATCTCCATGTATGTTCAGTGTTTATACAATTTCCCCAAAAGACCTTTGACTCAATAGCTTTAATTAGAAGTATCTGTTCATTGAGTAATTGCTAGTATTTATATTTAAAACTCATCAATTCTCATAGTAATAAATAACCAAGACCATTGAACCAGGAATATTTATGGAGTATGAAACATGACCCTTTCCTAATAAGTGGAGCTACAACTGCAGTAAGCAAAATATCTTGGGGTTAGCTAGAAATCTGCACAAAATCCAGTATCACTAATGCCTTTGCATCTTCTGCTTTATTTGTCTGATTTGACAGAGGGTTTATTTGCATTGCAATGATTCGATTTCTTGGCAGCTTCTCTTTCTGTGTCTGCTTTAGATGAAAACTATCTGGTTTCACTGGAAGTTCTTTGTCTTCTGTGAGAATTACCATACTATGAGACACACCAAGAATGAGGGAAATACTCAAACTCACTATTGAACACCATTTGTGATGAAGTTTTCAGAAGATGAGAGGTGGAGAAAATCACTAAAAACAACAGGCCATTGAGTGTTTGTGTTGTTGAACTGCACAGGAACCAATGAGAACTTCAGAGAAGTACAGCTTTTTTTTTTGTTTTGCTTTTTTTTTTTTTTTTTGCATTTTTTGCTAGCTTGATAAGAATATTACTCTGACAGCAAACTTTCAGACTGATCCAGACACACAGGACAGGACAATGCATATAAAAACAGTCAATGAGACTGACTGAATATTCCAAAGGATTTGGGTTTTCTTGCAAATTAGGTATCTGTATCATGAATCAAAGACAAATCTTCAGGTGCTGATACGTAAGAAGGCTGTATGTATCTAAATGCAGTACTGTTGTCTATAGGATGTAACTGTGCATAAAAAATTAAATAATCTCTCTGTCTTGTCAAGTGGTGCATGTATTGCTCTTGGCCATATTAACAATGCAGAGGGTGTAGACTGGAGGCTAGAGGAAACTGCTGTTTCTGGATAACCCTGCTGTACTTCTGAACTGGGAGAGCTTTCCTCAGAGGAGATATTATCACATGCTCATCTCAGCAGACTGTCTTTCAAGCCTCAGTGAGCCCTAAGGCTCCTCAACAAGAAGGAGCTGACAAGAAAGCACTGATTTCTTAGGTGAGCTCTCTGTCTTTGATATCCTACCTGCACACATTAATTGTCTTGCCACTTCAGGAATAATTTCTTCTGTATAATTCAATTTCAGGTGGTGTCTAGGTATGGGAAGTTGCTGGTGTATATATACAGAAACCAAAATGTCTTCTCTGTTCTGAGATGGTAGAAAGAAATAATGTGTCATCATTTGTCTCTTCTGTTAAACAGAAGTTAAGAACTTCTGACTTCAGGGGTGCACAGAGACACAAAACTCTTTATCTTTTTTTCTCTTCTTCTTTTTCTTTTCATATTTCTAATTTGTTCTTTTTATCTTAATTGCATGACAGCCACTTTATGCCTTAGGCTCCTTCATGTCTCTGTAAAACAGCTATAAAAAATTGCAGTCTAACTTTTCTCATCAACAAAAATCCCCTTCATCAGATAAATTACTACCTTCACCAACGCTCTGAATGACAGCCAGCATCCTGAGACCACAGGAAGGGGGTGAGAAACATGGGGACATTTGCAGATGTAGGGCAGATTCTTCATATAGTTTATCATCCACCTTGCCTTGCTGACATACTGCAGAAGACAGCTCTGCTGTAGTTTTCCTAACATGGGATAGACCATCTTGAGAGCCCCGTATCCCAGGGTCACACTGGTAACAGACATGTACCAAAAGCTTCTTTTCTTTCTCTGCTGTGCTTCTCAGAGGTGGTCTGCTAATAGAAGTTTCTGGTGACATACTAATGTTTCAGCATCCTTGGGACAGTGCAAGGAGCAGTGAAAATGCGTTGCCTATAGCCATAACCAAAATCCACGTCTCAGGGAGATTCTCAAAAATTATACATTTCACTGAATGTTATTCTTCACTCTAAGACCAGCTTCAAGTAAAGAAACAATTACACTCCTTCTGCAGTTCTGCCCAGTTTCCCGGTCCTCAGTCATAGCAGCTCATGTCTGCTTGTCATCCCTCTTCCCTGCTGTTCTGTGCCCTAAACCTGGGGAAAAAAAGGCTGCAAAAAAGGGGAAATGAACTCATCAGCTCAGTTTCCATAGCAGAGGTAGTAGAAGGGCAGTGGAAGGGGAGCCCTTATAAATGAATTGTGGTTGGCAGTGTTTGTGCTGCTGCTGCACAGGGAAGGTTCTGCCAGCTTTTCCTAGGCTTTGTACTTCAGTGGTGAAAAATTGCTAGAGGTCAAAATATGTCATCAGAAAACTAAGCCTGCAAGGGCAGAGGTTTAGTTGTGAGGTGCACTATTTGTCCATCTGTAATTTAAAGGTCTCTAAATTTTGAAAAGCTACCGGTGTGATTCCTTCTGAAGTTGGACACCCCCACCATATTTAAATTAATTTGGAGGAGAGATGTAGCAATATCTTATGACTCATTCTCCAAGTTTAGGGCAATCTGACCATGATTAATCATTTTCAACACCCTTTGCAATGTATACTGTGATGCCACTTCAAGTTCACTGCTTGTTTCTCACCCAATGAACTGTAAAGCTCCTGATGTTGGAAGATCTGCGCTCTCTGATAGGCAGGACTCTTGGGAAGGCACTGGAGAATGCCCATTGGAGCAGCTGGGGGAATCTGAGAAAATTATTTAAGGTTTATTTGTCTCAAAATTTTTAATGATGATGAATTTCTATTCCTGGCGTTCTTCTACAACACAAACATAAATTGAAAATGAGGATGCAGTAACAATAGTTATTGACTATTTCACTACATTTCTTCATGCAAACAAGAAAAAATATACTTCAGAAATTTTGAACAATAAAAAATTCATGTCATTTATAAGGTATTCTAATGAATACTAAGAGTTGCTATGAGAGTTCTGAAAAAGCATAAGTTGTCTTCTGGTTTGAAATCAAGTACATTATCGTATATGAGGGCTTGTTAGTATCTGTGAGCACAGGATTTCAAATTGCTTTAGGAAAAGGAAGTGTTGAATCTTCACAAAAGATCTTCAAGGTAGGCTGCTTTTGCCAGTTATTCTGATAGGTGAGAAACTGAGGAGCAAGAGGGCCATGCAACTTGCTCATTTGCTTAAGTCTGAAGAAAAAGGCAGACTTAGTCCTGTATTTTGACCATATATTTCCAGCAGTTTTAAAGTAGGGTTTGGTGTACTTCCCTGCCATTAAAGTGTTGTCCTGTCTTAGAGATTCAGGAGCTATAAGTTAAAGCATGGAAATTCAACTCCCAGGTTTAGTTTTGGTTGTCAATTTGTGAAACAGTTGTGGGTCAGAACACTTCTGATCCTTGCTCAGATCCCTGTGGTTGTCAGAAAGCCAACCACATCCTGTGCTACATCAAAAGCAGCATGGCCAGCAGACCCATGCAGGTTATTGGCCCCCTCTATTCCCCTCTGGGGAGCCCCTGAGTAGAGTATCCAGCTTTGGGACTCCCAGCATGGGAGGGATTTGGTCCTGTTGGAGCAAGTCCAGAGGAGGATCCCAGAGGTGATCAGAGGTCTCATGCACCTCTCCTCTAAAGACAGGCTGAGAGTTGGGATTTTTCAGTCTGGAGAAGCGAATGTCATGGGGGTACCTCATAGCACCTTTCAGTACCTAAAGAGGCCTAGAAGAGAGATGGAGAGGGACATTTTACAAGGACATGCAGAGATAAGGACAAGGGGTAATGGCTTTAACCTGAAAAATGGCAGATTAAGGCATGATATTAGAAAGAAATTCTCTACTGTGAGAGTGGTGAGGCATGGCCACAGGTGGCCCAGAGAAGTTGTGGGTGCCCCAACACTGTTCAAGGCAAGGTTGAATAGGACTTGGAGCAACCTGGTCTAGTGGAAGATGTCTCTACTCGTGGCAGGGGGTTTGGAACTAGAAGATTTTTGAGGTATCTTCCATAGCAAACCGTTCTATGTTTCTATGATTCTCTGCCTTGTGCTGCTAAACCATTCTTTCCCTCTGAGTGGCCGTGCCCCTTCCCCCTTGCCATTATGATGATAAGAAAATGAAAGAAATAAGAACCATGTAGAACTTATGAATGTTTCCAAGTCACCATGTCTAGATGTGCACCTGAATGTGTCATCTCAGGGTGACCATTTCTGGTTGTTTGCCAGCAGATTTCCTCAGGATTTCCAGATAGCATTGGCTGCACTCCAGCCTCACCGCCTGGGCTACAGGCCAAGCACAGATTCCCCTATTTTCACTACTGTTCTTTTTAATATTTTCTTCTTCATTATCCACATTTTCTACTAAAGCAAATGGAAGGTGTATAGGATCAAACCATATGTTCTTCAAGCTATAGAACTGGAGCACATCTTATGTGCATGTACATGGAGAAGTGCTATTCATGTTACAGACCTTGACGGATGGACCCTGATGAAGGTATGGTAAAAGGAAAATCTAAGAAGCTTTGTAGGGGCATCTTGTGAAATTATTCTGAGATATCAAGGACAAGGAAAGCAGTCCTATTTGAACAACACCTGAAATTGTAGGGGTGAGTCAAGTTAAGAAATTAAGAAGGTTACAGGACTGTGTTGTTCCTGACCCTGAGTCTGAAGGACTTGCTCTCCTGCTGTGTTACTGTCCAGCAACAGCGAGACCTCTCAGTCAAACAGGACTGATACTTCTCCCTTGTTTCCTTCAGGGAGCACGATTTAAGGTACCAGGGAAGAGAAAGAAATTTAGTATCACCCTATATAATTTTCATTCTTTGAAATTATAGGCAGTAAACATGGTCTGAATTGACTTAATTCCTCATCTGGATGTCCATCTGGATTTCTAGGAGAAATAAAAACTCTGTAACAGATTGGCTGGGAAATGCAAATATTAATTTTATATTTCATGAAGATGTATATCCTCTCTGGTGCTTGGACCAAAGCTTTGTCTCTTTCACTCTTATTCTTTGAATTAGAAAGTTCTTAATCAGTTCTTATCATCCAACCAGAGCTGTACACCTCAAAAATCACATCTTCTGGTGTGTTTGTCATGCTAAAGTGTCATGGAAATAAGAATAGTTACTGAATGACAGGTCAGGAAAATAATTCTAGACAAACAAAAAATTTTCTTTTTTTCTTTAGAAATAGGACATGATGAGACTGTCATTCAAGTCCTTTTAAGTAAGGAACATTCAGACATACTATTTACTACTTATGTCATGTCTGAATCTTCCCATGCTGAAATAATCCTGCTTAAGCATTATGGTTCATATGCCAGTTAGTTCTTATACTTCACTTACCTGGCTGGAAGCACCGTGAGCTGACTTCATGGATGAATAATGTAGCAAACTTAAAATCATGACCCCTGGCAAAAAAAAAAAAAAAAAAAGAAGAAGAAACAACTTTCCAAGGCAAATGGGATGAATCATCGATAAAAATGTTTAGAATATTTAAAAGTATGCCTGAAACCACCCCTGCATGAGCTTCCTTTAGCATATCAGAAACTATGGTAGGATTATTAAAGCTAGGCCATGTGTCTAAGTTCTTCAAAGTCAGTTATTACTGGCTGCTACTTGACTAGATGACATCAAAATTGCATGTCAAATAGATAGGGAAAGAAACTAGGGAAAAACTGGCATTAACTGAGGTCTTCATGCCTGCACGCTTTTTCCAGCATAGCGAGCTAAACAACATAGAAACTTGGTGGCTGGTGCATTTTGGCATATTTTGATAGCCATGGGCACTGCCCAGGAACTCTAATGCCCCAATAAACCTCTGTACATTTCTATGTGTGAGTTCTACTGACAAGCCAGGTATCAGACTTCACGCTGGAAACTGAAGAGGCTGAATTAATTTCTTTGATCTTGCTTTGCCTACCATCCTTGCAACACTCAATAGGCTGGTATGTCATAGTTATCTGTAGGATGAGACAAACAAGACAGCATGAGTGGATAGGTCTTTTTAAGCATTGCATTTCTGAAAACCAAGAAGGGGAGCAAATACCTTCTCTCTGTACTGTGCACACTCCTGCCTTTGAGAAAATGAGGAAAAGAAGAATCAACACAGCACCCACTTTATTAGATAAGCTTATTTCACTGTCAAAAACATTCAAGTCATGACAATGTTCTACAATCACTTTAAGAAAAATATTGTTCCTATTTCAAAGACTGTCTCATGAGGATGATCAATTGTAAAATCCTCCCTCTGCTATTTTAAGGGAAACTCTCCATGAAAGAAGGAAGAAGAAAGCAATTAACTGCACAAGTAGCTGACTGCAGTCATCTTTCAGCCCTGTTGTTCTCCAGGAACTGAAAAGGTTGGCAAAGGGGACTGCTGTTTTCTGTGCTCTAAATGGACACGGAGCATGATGGGCTAACCTGGAGAAGCCATGCCAGATTTCACATATACTTCACAGAGGATTTCTTTATCAGCAGAAATTTTGAACATTTTCCTGAAGTTTGAAGTTACAGAGGAAATGTCTTGCTCATTCTGAATCTATGAAACATGCGCAGTAATGTGCATACGTTGGGCACTTCATGGCTGCTACACAAAAGCTTCCTTTTCCCTTTGCAGCACAGTTGAAGTATGATGCTATGGTGGGAAAAGGCACTGACATAGGTGGAAATTCCAGCAATGAATACTGTATACTCTTTATACCTTGCCAAGAAGAGAAGGTGAGTTTAAGAGTACAGCTCCAGTACCCATCATCATAAAGCTGCACCTTTAGGCAGTTCTTTTTTCTTGATGATCATAATTCAAAGCTACAAAGAGTTTTTTAGACTATCTGACAGCAGTAGCAAAAGCTTAGCAAAAACAGCAACTCTTAGATGCCCTAGAGCTCTCTTTTGAGCAGGAAATCAAGAAAGGTGTCACATCCTGACCTCCTTGTGTTTGGTGATTTCCCTGACCTTGCAACACAGTCCAAGAGAAGAAGTATCAGCAAGATGTGTCCATCTGCAAGGTGGCATCAAAGGAAATAACAGGGATTTTTTTTTTTTGCAGTGACATATACAGGATGTAAATTATTTTTATACTTATAGGTAGTAATGCTGTGTCCCAGTGATTCCACAGTCTCTCTTCTGCCTAAGTAAACAGGCATAATTTCTGAACATGTCTGTAGACAGAGACTGATCTTGAGAATGTGGGATGGACCTTGTACCTCCTATAAAGAGATATGTATTTTGCTTGAGTTGATTTGATGAGATTTGCATCAGGGCTTGTGCTGTTGGGTCAGTACTGAAGCAGCACTGTCCACTTTGATGTCCTTCTACAATGGCCTCTGGGGTTTCAGAAGAAGTTAATGCATCTCGTCAGCTAAGAGAGATGTTGGGCCAGAGTTTTGTGGGTAGGTTTCCTCCCAGCTGCTCTGGAGCCAATATCTTGTGAAATTTGCTGAGTCTCTGAGCTATGTAAAGTACTAAGAATGACTAGTAAATTCTAGGAAAAAAGTACAAGGGAGGAATCCCCTCCAGTCCCCAGAGTTACAGGGCTGACAGCAATGAGTTCATCATGTCAATGAACTCCATCTAAGCAGAATTTGTTCTTTTTCTCATCTGTGCTTGGTCATGAGAGAGGCTCAGGTTTTTTCTGTTTGTGTAAGAAGTGTGTCAAAGCCAAAAAAATGAAAACTGCACTGCATTTGAGCGTGTTGGGGTGCGTGTTGTTGCATTTGGAACGTGGCTACACTGCATTCGTGCTCTGAATGCTACCCAGTATGTTCCTCCTTCTGCCAAGAAGCAGCTAGAAGGAAATTTTTTCTCAGGTATTGGTTTTATTAATGATACTGAAGGTATGTGGATGGTTGCTGAAAATATTTATTAATTCCCATTGCAGTGGGACAATGAAGTTGTTCAATGCCAGTGAGATACTGCGTAAACAAAACAGCTGTGGTGGAACAGAGGATCAACATCCCCAAAAGCTGGAAGCCCAGGCATTCTGTCCTCTCCAGAATTAAACTGTACTCCAGGTTGCTATAGTGAAGGAAGTGGTAATGTACAAATAGGACATCATTCCACTTTTTCATTATTTCCCCTTTTCAGGCATGGTACAGGTGCTTGTTCTGCAGTCCAAGCTCAAAAGCAATATATGTGCAAGACACACCCAAAGAGCAAGAGTTTCCATCTCCTAACTGTGCTGTATCAGATGGCTCCTTTGGGATTTCCATACACAAAATGCAACTGAATACACTGGGACTCATAACTCATCTCCTCTTCAGAGCCACAGGCCAGAAATTAAGAAGGAAGATATTATGTGATTGCTCATTGCAGCTATGACTGCTTTGTGCTTCACTTGTGATGATCCATGAGGTCTCTCTTGGTGGCACAGTTCTAATCTAAGGGTTCCAGACAAAATCATAAATATTTGGACAACTGACCCCATAAGGAGAGGCGATAATCTCCAGTGCTATGGCAGTAATTGCCAGCTGTTTCTTTTTATTGTGGAAAAAACCATACATATGGACAATGTTTTGTTTGATGACAAAAGCATTTAGAAACATGCCCAACATGACATCAGTGTTCAGAATATTAAAATAATCTCCTTTTATTCAGTAACTTGGTATAGATCTTATTACCTGCTGCATCAGGTCACATTAGCCTGTGCTGCATGACATGATGTGACACAGCCTGGAAGCAACTGACACATTGCCTCTCCCCACCACAAAGATGTATATTGGATGCTCAGGCAACAAGTGGTGCAGTTACTAAATCCTCTCTGTTACCTGCAGTCAGGCAAGTGACCCATGCTCTGAAGCATCTTCATTTAATAGCAAATTGTTATTTTTCTGCCAACTTGAGGACAGGATTTTCTTACAGGGCACCTCCACTGCCATTGCATCAGAAACTCTTGTTGGGCTGTTGAGAAGCTGAGTGCTTCAGAAACAGCCCAGCAGTGAGTGTGGGAAGCATGTGCATACTGCAGAGTGTGCCAGGCCATTCCCACTGGTTTAGGCATTTATAGTCCTGTACAAAAATATTAAAATGGCAGGTATCAAACCAAAAGCTTCATGGCTATCCACAAATATTGAGGGATTTGCACTAACTTCTTAAACCATAATGATAAACCATTGCAGAAAATAAATTCTGTGAAAACTGGGTTAAGAGGGTACATTTCAAAAATAAAAACTTGGGAAACTCATTGAGATAATGAGATGCAAGTGAATAACCCAATCAGCGTTGAGGTCACCAGCAGTATTAGGGCCATAATCCCTTTGATATAGATTATGGTATAGTTTTATATTTCAGTGAATTCTAGGTTGTATGTTTTTATGTTATGTCTTACTCGTTTGATGGTGTGTAAGACCTCACCAGAAATCAAGGGTGAACATTATTCAAACAAAGAAGATTGTACCTGCCCTTATCACATGGAGTTATTTCCAGACTCTGTGAAATTTCAGAGCCTGGAAACTGGAGAAATTGTGGCAAGATTGGAAAATACAAAAAGGGGGTGCTCCTGCTGTCCTCAGGCCCCATATATTTGCCTCCCTAGGCAGTGTGTGTGACTCTCTGTGCATCTCCCTGCTGCCAGCCCTTGTTTTGTGCTCTGGAAGTTGTGAAAGGAAGTTGATATTTTTCTAATTAAGACCACCAGGTTCATAGCAGGGGAAGAACAAAGATGGGGAACTATTGGAGGGCTAATGGTGGGAATGAATTGAGCTTCATAGTTGGAAGCTGGAAGAGGGTCGTGGAGGAATTGCTCTGAAAACCTGAGGAGACCTAGTGACTGAATGTGCATGTAAAGCAGAGTAATGATGCAGTCTCCATGGTAGCATCTCAGAATTGTACAGTAATATTTTGAAATGTAATATAGATTCTAATTTTTCAGTCTTAACCCATCAAATCAGTTTTACTATAAATACCCACGCTATCCAGTCTCCGAAAGAACTACGGCTGAGAGTTATTTTAAGTCTGCCCAACCAAAGACAAAAATACAATCTACATTCCCTGCCAAAATACACTCCTTCAGTTAGGAGAACAGAAGGATTTTGATTTTTAGGCAGTCAAAATCAAGGAAATATAGAGATTACAGGACGAGCATGATCTCTACTTCCTCGTACATCTGGATTATGGCAACTTTCAATTTCCAGCATCTGAAAACACTGAAACTCTCTGGGCATGTACATAGGAAAGCTTCTTATTATGACTGGGCACACTACTAATCAATTCAGGGCACAAAAGTGCTGCTGAATCTATCTGAAGCCAACAGTGCTCATCATGGTGTATAACTCAGAGCACATCTGAAAAGGCAGTGGCTGCTATCTGCAGACAAAAGATAAAGGCTTAAATACACACCTAGTGAAGCAAGGGACCCCGAGTGCTTTGCTGAACCCACTAGTGTGTCAGTACATGCCTTTGTGTCTGAGGAAGCAGATGCTGCTCCCAGCAGCAATAGAGAGCATGTGTGAACACCCAAAGGAGCAATTGAATGTCCTCAGTGATGGTTGTCTGGTCTCCATAATAACAGCTGGATTCCATTAAGCATAGCAGCTTGATTGAGAAAAGATGATTTAATGAATACTAGTTGTAATCTGTTTTCCCAACTGACTTCATCCTCTGTTAAGGAAATTCACAATCTTATGGGAGCTGCTGAAAAATTGTCAAAGTTGTTGATTATTGAAGAATGGCAAGGATAGGGAGGGTTAATTGAGGTTGTATTGAATAGTGTGGGACCTGAGGAGGATGTAAATGGTATGGAATAATGGGTGGAATGTGTGGGTTTTGGCTGGGGTAATTAATTTTCTTCACAGTAGCTAATATGGAGCTGTGTTTTGGATTTGGCTGAACACCGTGCTAATAATACAGAGATTTTTTTGTTTTTATTGTTGAGCAGGGTTTGCACAGAACCAAGGCCTTTTCTTCTTTCCTACTACACCTCTGGCAAGAAGGTTGGGTGCATGGGAGGTTGGGAAGAGATACAGCTGGGACAGGTGACCCAAATTGACCAGAGGGATATTCCAGACCATATAGCATCATGCTCAGTATATAAAGTGAGGGGAAGAAGGAGGGCTGTGTGGGATGTCTGGAGTGATGGTGTTTGTCTTCCTAAGTCAACATTACATGTGACAGAGCCCTGCTCTCCTGGAGATGGCTGAACACCTGCCTGTCCATGGGAAGCAGTGAAAAAATTCCTTATTTGCTTTGCTTGTGCGTGTGTGGATTCTGCTTTCTCTATTAAACTGTCTTTATCTCAATCCATGAGTTTTCCAGCTTTAATCCTTCTATTTCTCTCCCCGGTCCTGCTGGTGTGGTAATGAATGAGAGTCTCTGTGGGGCTTGCTTGCCAGCTGGGGTGAAACCATGACAAAAATTATCATTGGAAAACACGCCCTTATTCATCACTGTGCAAATGTAATTATTATGCAAAGAGCTATAACTAATTTTAAAGTTGCCTTTGTGGTGTAGCTCTATATACACATGCTACTGGGTCTGAAATATTTGCTTCATCATCCCAGTCTATATTTTATAACCCCACTCCTATTTTTCACCTTGTGTGCAGAGTACTTGGATATCTTAACCCTGGGCTGCTCTTGCAGACTGGCTGCTTTGAAGTCCAGATATGAAAAGGTTTTTTTGCAGACATAAAGTAGTGTCTCCAATAAACATCAGAAACCCAGTCTTATCTTCTGATGGAAAACAATGGGCTACAATCTGCCAGTCAGGCATGACATCTTTGACCCATGCTAGAATCACTAATTAAAAAAAATTAAGCTCCTCGTGCTCTTGGCAAGTTACATATATTGCCATCTGTAGAAGTAGTTACATAAGTGGTGCTAGGATGTCTTTAGAAATTGAGAGCATTTTATTCTTTCAAATACCCAGAGAAACATTAAGGTGTTTCTAGCAGCTTTGTTGGTAATTACACTTACAACTAAAGCAAAATGAAATAAGTAAGTACAGCATGAGATAATTACAAGAAATGTCAGGTAAACAAGAGAATAATCAAAAAACAAGTATTTCTAACAATTGTGTCTGTGGAAACTGGAGACACTGATTTTAAAATGGAGATACCAACTCAGTGATGCAGGCTCTATGCCAGGGCCAAGGATCCACTGAGTATGACCACTCCTTTCCAATGCAGTCAGTATTTGTAAGGTTAGGCTGTGGAGGGCTTGCAACTAGATGAGAAAGAAGGGTTTGGCAGATGCTTGTCTGTTTGAGGTGCTGGAATTCAGTCCATCCAGAACCAAGCTGGATATCTCTGGATAAAACATGTCATCTGAATAAGAAAGAGCAGGAGATTGTGCAGCTGTTTCAAGGCAGCATGGCAATAGTTGCCCAAATTCAGGGACTCAGTGTTGGCCATGATGCTTTAGAGGATGTCCAGTGGTCTCCCAGAGGTCCCATGTTCTATCTGCTGGCCCTGTGCAGGTGCCCCAGCCCACTGGTACCATGTCCCAGGCCCCAGGCAAGGAGGCAGGAGGGGTGAAATGCCAGTGCCTGGTGAAAAGTGAAGGACAGACTGATAATATGGAGGTCAATGACTGGGATGTGGGGCAGGCAGCACATATAAGCAGCAGCACCAGCTGATAGCTTGTACCTGGGGAGAAAGAAGAGGAGGGAGAGGAGGAGGAGGAGGAGAGGAGGAAGAAAGCTCATGGTACTGCATTTAAACGTGAGCCAAATGCTCACCCACGGTCATTTTCAGGCAGAAAATTTAGATGTGGTCTTCAGTCTTTTCTATTTGTACCACAGATGGTGAATATATTACCCAGCTTGTCCTATTTTTCAGCTGTGACTGTAAGTTTCCTGCACATATTCCTGCCTCTGCAGAGGCTCCTGGTGCAGGTGTCAGTTCTCCCCAAAAGCTGAGCTGATTGGGAGCTAGAGTCACACACGTGGGGACGGAAAAAGTGAAGCATATAGGAAAGCTGGAAGATCACAATTTCAAAAATAACTCCATGACCCTCCTGCTTCTTAATAACCCCTATTTTTAAAATCTTCTATCTATACAGGGGTTGATTCTACCTTGTTATTTGTACAGCTTCTGGTATCATTAAATACAAGTGTGGAACCCTTGGCATTACTGTTGTATAAATGCTTAAAAAAATAATTAAATAAAAACAAGATTTGTTTCTCTCTGTTTATATCTTAATATCATCTCTCTGACATGTTTGATAATTAAAATATATATAGATCAGAAATGTCAACTGATCAAAGCAAACCTTAGATCCCTTTAACATTAAAACCTAAAAAAGAGTATGCATATTTAAAATAAGCAGGTACACTCTAGAGGGTATGAGGTGCCACAGTTTCATATGGGACTGAATTTAATATGATAATATCATATCAAATACAATGCAGAAAATACCATTAATAATATTTTTTTAGAACCCTTTTTTTAAAAGTGCTGCCCATTTTATGTGGTGAAGCAGTGAAGATTTATTCCAGGTTTTAGTTGTTGAAAGCATAGTGGAGAATTCAAGGGAGACAAATATATTCTTTTTTGGTTGGCAGGGGCTTTTCTAATGTGTGATTTGTGAGCCTTAGAGAATTGTTTATTTTAGGACAAGTCAATGACTGAATCACAGGGAGTCACTTTTTTTCTTGTTTTACTTCACTTCTCTCTTGAGAGATGCCAGGACTCCTGTTCTGTGGCTGGTGCTGCTTGCTGCCTCATTGCAAACTGGCTCCCAGCCCCACAGCCAGGTACCACTTGCTGCAGCAGGAGTAGAGACCAGCCTGTGCCATTGGCCTTCTAATTAATTGATGGTGCTTAAATGTCCTCTTTTCTAGACACCAGCTGTTTCAGGCAGCTCCTCTGGGCCCCTTGAGGGATGGTGGGGATGGTGTGGGGTGCGTGTCCCTCTGCCCTCAGCCCTCTCCATCCCTCCTGCACCCACCTCTGCCCTTCGCAGGAACCTCTGGTACCCCACGTGTGCTGCCTCTGCTGTCTTGTGGCTACAGCCAAGCATCCTTTCTGGCCCGGGGAGGAGGAGCAGCTCCTTGCCCAAGGTGCTGTGGGCAGCACGAGAAACTCCTCGTGCTTCCAGATCTATACAGGCTTTCCTGGTGAAATCAAGCAGTGCCCATTGACCACAGGTTTCCTACAGGGTGCCTGCCTCAGCTGGGAGTTGCATTTTTTGGCTTGCATAGTCCTACTCTGGGCTATGGGCACTGGGAACAGCCCAGGGAGAATTGGCTGTGTTTGGAATTCCATGTCTCTGGTGGACATGCAGCATTCAAGCTTTAATTTGTTCTGCATGAATTTGCACAGGAGGCAAACACAGAGGTCAGATTCTGCCACGTTGAATCATGAGGGCCTCTTAGTTCTGCCTGCCTGCCTGCCTGCTGATCAAGGTTAATAAGAGCTGGCAAGCTCCAGAGGCCCAGTTACACTGCTTTAAAATTTTTCAAAGGCAGCACAGAATATCACGAGTAAAATCAGCTGTGTAAGTCCCGCTGGAGTTACATTTGCTTGCCTCAGTTTTCAGTTTGTCTATTAATAAACAGATAGACTTGTTGCTGAAATAAATCACCTTTTGTAGGTCAACATTGATTTAGGCTGAAACTGCATTTAAATAGGGATCAAAAGCATTTGATTAACAGACTGTTGACTTTTGTTGCACTTTCTATATTGCACCTTCAAAATCTGCAGTGCAAAGAAAGTTTTAGAATTGAATTAAATCTCATTCTGCTGTGGCTGACACCAGACACCCTTATGACGTGAGGACTTCGAGAGTAATCTTCCCTTCACAATAGAGATGTTGCAAAAAATTCTATCATTAAAGAGGATTCTTGCTCCATCAAATAAGTTTACAACTTATAAGCAACTTCTGTGATTAAGCATGGCTCAAAAAGACAACCCTGTGCTTCATACCTGATCTGAGCTCCTCGAGTCTGCATTACTGAGCTGCAGCCCAGTGACCCAGCCCATATTCTCACTATGACAGCAGCATTCAAGAGCCCCATAACCATTGCCTGTGTCCTGCACACTCAAAAGTTGCGAGCCCCTAAGTTCTTCCTACCGAGGTTTTTGATGTTCTTCTACTGCCCATGCCTAAAATAACTTTCTTGGTACATAGCTGTGCATCTCCATTCTTATCTCACTTCTGCACTTGGATTAGAAATCAGAATCTCTTCAGTTTAATCCCCATGAACCATGCATCCACTGCCTGGCACAGCTAGTACAGATAACTGCTGTCCTGAGCACAGGATAAAATTTAGATCGATTTAATTTAAAACCAGTAGCAGTATTGCTGAGTGAAGAATGGGGATAAAACATCCACATTTTCTAGAAATTGTTACAATAGTTTTAATATCATCTGTTTTGTAAAAGAACAAGTCCACTGCCTGTTCTGAAAAGGATTCTTAAGACCAAAGTGGGTGCTGAGCTTTGAATACCAAGTTTGCATTGAAGTGCCTTTCAGGGGTTACAGTTAGATTTCTGTCACCCCTTCTCAACATTTTTGCCTTGAAGGATTCTCCTCCTCAACCTACTGTTCAGCAGGAATCCTGTTGAGAGGTGCTTCAGAGTCACAGTGCACCTCAGCAGAGGCTATCTGTCTAAAGTCAGTCAGGTCTTGCATCTAGAGGATGGGGAAGATAGCAGCAAAAATGCCAGGTGGGAATTCACAGCAGAGTACCTAAAGGCCAGCTGCCCTCATCCTGACACCAAGGCAGGGCAAGAGGTTAATCCTCTGGGCTACATGAGGCTGTGAGGTGTATTTTCACCTGCTGGGCAGAAATAGCAGCACCAAGTGACTGCAGAACAGAGATGCTCTGGGGAGGGGATTCATGCTGCTGGGTTAGCTGCTCACCACTGACCTCTCCTCTCAGCCAGTGGGCTGCCTGTTGGCTCTCAGGTACTGCTCTAAAAGATGGCATATGAACCCCAAACTATTTCTCATTGCAGCATTCACAGGCGCTGCCATCACCCTGCAAAGGCTCTGCTGCAATGTCAGGCTACCGAGAGTCCATATGGGAGGGAGCTGGGTGCTGCTTTGCACTCAGTGTTAATGCTTTTGCTTAAGCATAATCCAGCTGAAGGTCTTTTCAGTACAGCAGAGTTCAGTGGAGGACTAGCTGAGTGTGCTGGTTCAGAGGGCACTAATGCAATTGTGTGATTAATTTATGTCTGTTCTTTTGTTTGCTGTGCAGGTTGTGGTCAGTGGAGATGGGCAGCAGGATACAGTCACTCACTCCTCCAGTGCTCCCTGTGCTCTCACAGAGATCACTGCTGGACTCTGAGAGCTCCTTCTGAGCAGCCATGAGTCACTGCCCAAGGGTAAACAGTGAATACTATGATGGCACTCACGTTTGAAAGACAGTGAGGTGGAACAAACAAGGTAATTTCTTAATAAATATTTATTGCAAGGAAACATATTTGGCTTAATCCTTTTTCCACTGATGTTAATAAAAGTTATGCATTGACAAAAGGCACTGCAGCATTTGTAACGTATTTTGACATCTGTGGATGAAAGGTTCTAAATAATAGCTAAGGATTATGTATTCCTCAGTGGGAACATGAGTTAGCCTGCTGGATAAATTAATAAACACATTGTTATGTAAGTATGGTAAAATGCTGCTAATGCTTCAGGATTAAACTTGACATGTTGACAAAAGGAACCTGAGGATGTGGTTTATTTTACTTTATTTTATTTTACTTCATTTTATTTTACTTTTCTTATTTATTATACATTTTATTTTCTTTTTAGTTTGAATTTTCAAAAGTTGCATACTTGTAAGGCTTGCTTAAAAAATCTTCAAGTACTTTCAATTTAAAGGCATTAAATTTCTGAATGGACACAACTGTATTCAGCTGTTTCACAGGTAGAGAAAAGTATGAAGTATGCAGGAGATCACCAAGACTTCAATGTCACGGGATCTGTGAACTACAGGCTGTACCCCTGCTCATTACAAGGTACAGAAAGTGATATCTAATTGTTTTAATTGTGCAAAAACCTCTAAAGGGTCTCACAAAAAGAAAGGGAGCTACCTGGTGTAAAAATGTCAGAAAGCAGATATTCTTAAGGTTTGGATATTTAATAATGGCCAAGAACATTTACCATGCACTCATTGTGGTGTATCTTACATTTTGCCCAAGGTATCACCATGAGCACTGCAAGTGTGGGAGATCCCAGGGGGCTTTCTCATCTGTGTGGATGGGACACAGGTCCCTGGCTCAGGGGGTTTCACCATTGATCCCACCCAGCTGTGTTTTCCTTTGGAGACACTGCACAGAGTTTCTGGCTGGGGGCTAAAGCCTGTCCTTGCACTCCAGCCCCAACACTGCAGGTCTGCTTAGGGCTGCTGTAATTAAGCCAAAGACCTGACTTTCTCTCTTTTTTCACTAAGATCCCTGATCTGATCACAAGCATTTGTACAGTGGTCCTCACAGTGGTCCTCAAAACCATTTAAATATCCCACAGGATCCCAAAACTGAAATATTTAGCACCTAAAATTGATAACTAGTGATAACACATTTAGACTGTGGTACATAGGAGACTGGTGTTTGCTACCAAATGCTGGAGAGTCTAGTATCAAGTATTTATTACAAATAATGTTTTTATATTAGTAAATATTATATTTATAAAAAATTAAAATTACAAATTTTCATGGAAGTGGCTCTTTTACTGGGTGCAGCCTACATCATTTCAGCAAAGGAAGCCCATAGATACAAGAGTGAATTTATTTATCACCAACTTGCAGTGCTGTTGTCTTAGCCTGTATTGTATTTACTGCACTTTCAGCAGCTCCAGAATTATTGCCCTGTACTTGGACAAAGTAAAAATCAAAAGATCAGCTTTAAATGAGTGATAGTTTCCTTCGGAGCTGAAGAAGTTTTGGAGTGTTTTGTCTTTTTTTCCTTCATTTTTCCTTCAAATTTAGTGATCTGTAACTGAAAGAGTTTAGCATGCTGCCTTCTGTTCTGTCCTGCTCTGCAAACACTACTTTTGATGTCCATGCAGTAAGCTGTCAGCCTTTTTAAAGGTTTTTTTCCTATAATGGCTTTATACAATGTAGATGCACTTTTGTCTACAAGGTCACCTTGTAGAAGGTGACAAAAAACCAGTCACATTAAAAAAGATACCCTTGGGAAATAAGGTCGGTCTAGTACTGGTGCTCAGAGATCTGCTTGTTCCCTGCCTTTCTGAGCTGTTTTATCCACTTAGATGACTCATGAGGCCAAGGACTGTCTCATAGGCAGTCCATAGGTAGCACAGGGAGTACCAGCCTCAGCTGAGTCAAGGGCTCTTCCACACTGAACGCAATTATGTGCTGATGGAGCCTGCTAGCTATGAAACAATAACACTGAGATCAATCGGGTCGATAACTAATCTTCCTTTTCTTCTCTTAGATACAGATAATGCAGATGCTGCCTTCCATTGCTCTTCTGGTATTAGTAGGAAGATTTATTTAATGCCACAGGAAATTAAGCCAAAGACGAGACTGAAATTAATTTCAACATACTGAAGACTTTGATACTTCTGCAAGTATCTTATACTTAAGAATTAAAGCACAAAGAAAGGGTGATGTCAGTGTCATGGACTGGCACCTTTATCTTGCACTGCATGAACTTGGAGTCAAGGAAGTATAAGAACCAAGGGTGGGATAAAACTGAGCATTTCTGTATTGTCTCTTTACAGGAAAGGGGGATGCCTTGCATCTTGTCTTCATCTCACCATTGCAATCAGTGGTGTCGAGTGTGAAGAGAGTGTCTGGCACAGTTTGAGATGCCTCCTGGAGGTCACAGCCTGTGGGTTGCTGCAGGCAGCTGAGGCCAGCTGCCAGGTTTTGTCTTTGCATTTAAACAGCCGCTCTCTGTGGTGTGGGGTGTCTCCCGCTGGACCCCAAAGCAGCAGAGGACAGAGATTCCCTCCTTATGGTACAGCTGCTGCCGTGCAACTTGCTACCCTGCATCATACTCCCTTTATTCCTTTCCAAAATGATTGCAGACAGGGAGCAATTACTTAAGAAATATTGTTAGCAGGATAATCTCTGTGCTACTGACCTTCTCCCAGCCTTGGGAGACCTATCAGGTCTCCCGCTCCGCGCTGCCAAGCATAACATCTGCCTGCGTGAGACCAGTCTATTGACAGCCCAGCCGGTGACACTCCTCTGCCATTACCGCCTCTCTCCATCTCCCACCCCCATGTCTCCCCGTGTCCCACCAGCCCCATTCCCGCAGCAGCTCCATCGGGTGTCCCTGCTGGCCGCTTTCCCCTCCCTCCCGGTGCCGCTCCCGCTCGTGTTCCCTCCGCTCCGGGCTGGGCTCAGCCCGCGGCTCCCTGACCTTTCCAGCGCGTGGAGCGCCGTGTGTGCTGCGGGCACACGCTCCCCTCCACGTGCCGGCACAGACACAGCCTCTGTCAACTCTTGACCCTTGCTTAGTCCTCGGCCGTCCCTGGCAGAGCCAAGGGCAGGGTTATACGCCTGGGTTTAGTTACCTGTGTCTGGAGACTGCCAGGGAACAAAGTGTTGCAGCTCTGATTACACCTACACGGAAGAAAAATACTCTTAAGGCAACAGCTGCTCTTTTTTTTCCCCCTAGGTTGTTTCTCACTATCTCTGGGGGTTTTTTTGTTTGTTTTAAAATTATTATTAGTATTAGTATTAGTATTAGTATTAGTATTAGTATTAGTATTAGTATTAGTATTAGCCTTTAGGTTGCTTACTCAGGAGCCAGGTGAGCAAGGCTATACCCCTTGAGTAATACAGCATGGTGCTTCCTGAGCTGTGTAAGAAGTCCCTGTTATGGATAAAAGCAAGGAAGAGCATAGAAACAGAGAAAGGTGGTTGCAGTCCTTTTTGGGGAGAGGATAAAAGGCAGAAACAGCAAGTCCATAGGTCTAAACTGCAGATTTAATGACAGAAATGATGCCTTCCCTGAGTCCAGCAGAAGGAAAATCCCTCCCCAGTTAAAAGCTGTGCAGAACACTGCCCACTGCTTTGCCCCTACTAGTAAATAAATAAAAATTACTTTCCAATGAGTTCCAGTGCAATCGTCAATGCTTCAGTCAGCGGTTGGCTTTTCCTATCTCCAGCTGTGCTCTAAACAATTTATAAGCTTCAAAGCCTTGCTTAGAAAATATTTTCAAAAGCATTAGCCTTTCACACAATGTATTTGTAACACAATAATTTTCTTAACAGCTCCTGTCACATTATTACATCAACCTCAATAAGTGATACCTTTGAACAGCTTCTCACACCAACTTTGAGTAATCTCATGAAGTTTGGCTGTGCTCCTTTATCATCCTCTCCTTGTTCCTTTTCCCTGTTTAACCAGAACATTAATGGGGAGGCTGAAGCTCAGGTAAGGAGTCTTTCTGCCTCAAAGTCTTTGAGAGAGGACAGTGAGATAGTCCTCCTGCAAACAGTTTGATACACATCTCCCAGTAACAGAAACTTATTTTAGTTGCCTCTTTCTTGGACTCTGGCACTGCTTCCCTTAAAAGCTGCAGCTTCTTACCTGTTGTGGGTGCCACCAAGCAAAAGTCAAGGAGATACAAACACCCCTAGTAAGTGCATCTTCTTGAGGAAGGCTAAAGCCAAGGAAGGCTAAACCAAGAAATGGCACCCATGCTTCTCTTCACCTGGATTTAAAGCCTAGATGGCCACCAGTCTCTCCTATGGTTGTGTCAGGAACAGCAAACCATAGTTCCCTCAAGCCCAGTGGTATCTTGGTGTTCCCCAGGGGCTGCCATTTGCTGTCAATGAGAGAAAAACTCAAATTTCATGAGAAATCTCCACATTACCCAGAATATCATAGATCCAAATAGCTTTCTATTTACAGTTGCTTGATTTTGGAGGCGAGGCTGACTCAGGACTTTCTGTTTGACTTGGCAGAGCCCACCTTCTTGCACCAGCCTCTGCCTCCAAATATTTGACTGCTTCACTTCAGACATGTACCCCTGCAATGCAGATTATGGAGAGGACACACTGTTATTTATTTCTTCTCTCCTGGAAATATATTTTCCTTTTGTGTAATTGAATAGTATCTAAATAAACATTTGCTGTATTTTTGTGTCATTTTGAAACACAGGTTGATTCTGCAGAGGGAGCAGCACACAGCATTCAGTGTTTGAATTGTCTGTTTTACTCCATCCAGACTTCATAGCCTTGAAACAAATGTGCTACATCACAGCATAAACTCACTGAGGAGAAATAAGACTAATTCTAGTTACTGGATTGAACAAATTGTGTTTACAAAGTAGTTGTTTGATTCTATTAATTTATTGTCATATCCTGTTCCATGTAAACTTGATATCCTATTTTTTAATAGAACAGGTACCACAACTTTAATGACTGTGACACAGTATCTCATTACCCTAAAAAAAAAAACAAACAACAAAAAAGTTTGGAATTTATTGTCAGCTTTCATGAGAGAACTTGCAGACAGAGCAGCAAAGTGCAGTCAGGTTCAGGAACCTGATGAGGAATACAGAGAAATGTTAAATAAATTATTACTTATGCATTATTAAAAATAAGTCACACTTCTATAGCTCCTCTCAGATAATGAACTCAAATCCATTTATTATTAATTTACAACTCCATAGGCGAAGGGACTGTGCCATGTTGGTTTTATAAGCAAAGAGCTGAGACTTTGACATGTGAAGTGTTCAAAAATTATGTAATACCAGGGAATTTTCCCCAGAGGACATTCCAAAAAGTAGATGAGTAGGTAGGCATGTGTGTTGGTTTTTCAGGTTTTGGCTTTTGGAGCTTGGGACCATGTGTCTGTCCCTCCTGGATTTGGTTGGAGTCTGGTCCCGTGGGGTCTTCAGATTTGCTCAGTGGAGTACTGACCCAGCACCTCTAATCCCATGGGACTGGGCTGTTGAACTCATCATCCTGAAACTTGGAGTTGTCAAAAAGACATTTCACAGTGCAATGCTGTGACAGGATGCTGAGGACTCCTGTCACTGTTGTTGAAACCTGAAAAATCATAGTGCTGCACAGCAGGGGCAAAACAAGGCCATAACACAAATGCTGATTTAACTCATGGATGAGGGAGCTGCAACTGCTGAGACTGGAAGCTGTTATGCCAAGTGAAGGATAGGAAGCAGAAGGATGGACTCTGATCTGCTGACATGTATCGAGGAAAGCATTCAGCTGCTGCTGAATCCAATGGAAAATTAAAATCCTACCCCAAATGATTTTCTGACATGGTATATTCCCAGAAAAAGCAATGACATTTACTGGCACACTGACAATAACATGAGTGGTACACATAACACAACCAAGTGTTCTATCAGAACTGAAGTCAACTGTGCAGCCCAGATTACTTCCACTTTTGTAGACTGCATTGCAGAGTGCTGTGGGAAGCAGTATTTTGGTAAGCGGAATGAGTAGATAATCTGAGCTCCGTGAATGCAGGCGAACGTGGCTTGCCCTCCTTTCCCCTGCACTACCTGGGTTTGCAAATGAAAGATACTTCATTTTCCCAGCTTTCAGTCTTATTTTGAATAAGACTGAATCAGGCAATTGAATCAGGGTGCACACTACCTGTGGTATCCTTTGGCTATGTTCCTTATTGGGCAGTGGCAATGCTTCTGTGAAAAAACATATCTCAACCTTTCCTTACATCACTGCCCTTGCCCAGACAAAGGTATTCTGTGGTTGGTACCTTCTGCATCTGCTCACTGCATTGCACAGGGAGCAGCAGTGAGATCCTGAAGGAAGGGAATGCTATTTTTGGTTCTGCACTTCAAATGTGAGCCTTTCTTCCTTCTCCAAAAATTGTATTTATTATCAGATCACGTTTCAAAGAGGCAATGAATTCTGCATTTAAAACACTTCCCCAGAAAGTGGTGGGCTTTCTTGATAAAGAGGCAGGTAGGAAGAATCTATTTCAAATCTCCCTGTCAAATTGTCAAAATTTTTTGCTTCCTTCTCATGTTGCTACTATTTAAGGTGTTCCAGAGGCTTGTTCTGACTGTATTTGGCAGGAGATGCATGGAAGATGTCTCCAGCATTGGTCTGTGAGGGGCCCAGGGAGTGTCAGGGAAAGGATGATCATGATAAATGCCCAACTTCTCCTGGGGCCAGCAGGCTTCCTCCAGGAACTGAGATCCAGATGGTGACAACAGGTGATTTGTTATTCATATAGCAGCAGAAAAGCTGTCTGGACTCCAGCTGCTGATGGATGAACTCCAGTTCTCACACGGGGTTTTCTTTTCTGACCATAATTTTTAGCTGCACTAAATAAATAATTCCCTTCCTCAAAGCATCATCCTTTTCACAGGAGACTTTTTGTTACCTCTTGTTCTGCAGCTTTCTATGGGCTTATATGCTGCAAAACCTGCCCATGAAATGGATTATATGAATCACAGAATCACCAAGCTTGGAAGATACCTTCAAGATCATTGAGTCCAACCATCAACCCAGGATCACAATAATCACCCCTAAACCACAAACCTAAATGCCACACCCAGAAGCCTCTTGAACACTTCCAGAGATGGTGACCCGACCACCTCCTTTGGCAACATATTCTAATGTTTAACCACTTTCAGTGACCATTTTTTTTTTAAATACCTAATCTGAACCTACCCTGGTGCAATTTAAGGCCATTTCCTCTTGTTATTTCATTTGAAACATGACAGAAGAGACTATCCCCCAAGTATTACCCACTTTCAGATAGTTATAGAGATCAATAAGGTCTCCCCTGAGCCTCCTTTTCTCCAGACTAAACACCCCCATAAGGAACTGAGCCACTCCTCATAAAACATCTTCTAGACCCTTCACCAGCTTCAGTGCCCTTCTCTGGGCACACACACTCTCCACCACCTCAGTGTCTTGTGCAGGGCCTGGAATTGAACACAGTAGTCTTCATGCAGACTCACCGGTGCCTAATACAGGGGGCAATCACTGCCCTGCTGGCCACACTACTGCTGATATAGGTCAGGATGCCACTGGCCTTCTTGGCCACCTGAGCACACACTGCCTCATGTTCAGCTGCTCTTAACCAGAAACCCCAAGGTCCTTTCTGTTGAGCAGCTCTCAAGCCACTCTTCCCCGAGCCTGTAGTGCTGCATGGGGTTGTTGTGACCCAAGTGCAGATTGCCTTATTGAATCTCACCACTTGTCCTCAGCCCATCAATCCAGCCTCTATAAATCGCTTTGCAGAGCCTTCCTACCCTCCAGCAGTTCAACACTCCTGCCCACCTTGGCATCATCTGCAAACTGACTAACTGAGAATCAGAATCACAAGGTTGGAAGGGATCTCCAAGATCACTGAGTTCCAGCCCAGACCAACACCTCAACTAGACCATGGCACCAAGTCTAGTGACAAAACAAGACATCCAGTCTTTTTTTAAACACATCCAGAGATGGTGACTCCACCATGACTGAGAGTGCACTATCTTTTCTGTGGGAAACGGTGTCAAAGGCTTTACTGAAGTCCAAGTAAACAACATCCACAGCCTTTCCCTCATCTACTGAGTGGGTCACCTTGTCACAGGAAATCAGATTGGTCAAGCAGAACCAAACCCATAAATCCATACTGGCTGGACCTGAACCCTTGATTGTTCTGCACGTGCCTTTGTGATGGCACTCAAGATGATCTGCTCCATAGCCTTCCCTGGCACTGAGGTCAGACTGACAGGCCTGTAGTTTCCCAGATCCTCCTTCCACCCTTCTTATAGATGGGCATCACATTTGCCAACTTCCAGTCAGCTGGAGCTTCTCGCAGTTGTTTTCTTTCTTCTCACTAGGACTGCTGGCGAATGATTGAAATTTTCTTGGCAAGCTCTTTTGCCAGTTCCCTCATTCCTCTAGGTTGCATCCTGTCTGGGCCCATAGACTTGTGTCTAATTACCATAGCAGGTCACTAACCATTTCCTCCTGGATTATGGAGCTTCACCCAGCTCCTCATCACTGACTTCCCCCGGGGTATCTTGAGGGCAACTGGGTTTGTGTTGAAGACTGAGGTAAAGAAGGCATTAAGTACCTCAGTGTTTTTCTCATCCCCTGACACTATGCTATCCCTTGCATCCAGCAAAGAATAGAGAAGCCCCTTGGGCATTTTTTTGCTGCTGATGTATTTGGAGAAACTTCTTTTTTTCTTTAAAAGAAGTGGCCAAATTAAGTTCCAGTTTGGCTTTGGTCCTTCTAGCTTTCTCTCCAGTAACCTCACAATAACCTTGTAGTCCCCCTCAGGTTACCTGCCTCTCCTTCCAGAGCTGATACACTCTCTTTATCTCTCTGAGCTCCAGCCAAAGTTCTCTGAAGATTTAATGAATATTGCGATATTATCTTATCTCTGTGTGTATGAGGAAGAGCATGAAGATAAGTCTATACCAAGTATTGGCCGTATGAATTATTTCTTTGACACAAAACTATTTTGTTTCTTTACAAAGTCCTGTATCCTTATGAAAGCAGAAGTTACCCAGGGAGCACATTTTGCTTCTGGGGCAGTATGATTTTTTCCCATATTTTTTCTCATTTTCTATCAACAATCTTATTTAATCAGGATTCATCATTTATGATCACTTCTTAGAAGTTTTCTGAGTCCACCAGCAATTATTTTGCCATCCTACACTACAAATTTTCAGAGTGAACAATAGACTATATATTCTGTAGTTTGTAATAAAGATATGGCAAGAAAACATTTATAGTTTTTTTAATAAATTGAATGTGTGCAAGATCTGAATAACAGAATGAAATATGGGTTTGGGGTTTGATTGTAACTTGAACAAGTGAAACATGACATTAAGATTAGAAAGGAAATATTTGCTGAAAATAAGAAAAGGTTACCTCAACTTTTTGGAATTACAAGATGGTATTCAAAAGAGGTATTTTTATACCCACCAGGGAGCCATACAGGGTTTATGCAGATTTGACATTTCCTTCTTTCTTCTCTATTTGTATCTGGAGCCCAGGGTGAACAGCCTCCTTTGTGTTTGCTCTTGTTAAATATCTTTGTCTGGGTAGCTGTTGATTCAGGCTCTGTGAATAAATAAAGTGAAGAGGACCTCCTGTGTGATTCAAAAATAAATGCTGATTTCTGAACCCCAACTTGCCATTTGTGGTGTTAGCATTATATTATTAGACAAATAAATGGCCTCATTTCCCTCCTCAAGAGCACATTTGCTTTGCACTTCCAAAAGCTGCAGCAAGTGAACTTTCCTGACATTAATGGGAGGTGATGGCAGGCGAGGGAAGATGTTGCCTTTGTCCAAGAGGAGGAGAAGCTCTGTGAGTCCAGTGTGCCTGCAGCACTCCAGCTTCATGCACAGATTTTATTCTCAGTGCTTGTGAGTGTTACTGAGGGGAATCAAAGACAAAATCCTTTAAGAATCTGTCCTGTCAGCCCTCTGCACATTGCCTCTTACCACTGCTTTGGGAGGATTATTCATGGGAAAACCTCAGTGGTCATTGGGTGCAAGCATTGAAAAATGGGGTCAGCTGACAGAAAATGCATTCATTTATAATAATTATAATAGCAGCAACAATTCCATAGACAGAAAAGCACAAGGCGCTGAAGCACTAGCTGGGCCTCAGATGTCTGTCCTCCCTTTTCCACGTCTCTATTCTAATGACTAGACCAAATTTTGTGATCCCAACATGGGATTGCTCCCTGATATTCTTTATTAAATGTGACTTGAACTTGTTGAGGGAGCCTCATGCAGCTCTTCCAGGTTCAGGGATCCTCAGTGACCCTCAGTAATATTTATGCTGCCTCTTGAGAAGCGTCAGGCAGTTTGGATGAACATTCCTCCCCCAGCAGCTCAGTGGTGTGATTGTATCACTTAGCTCACACGAGCCCTGGTTCACATCCTGTTAGCATGTTTGAAGGTTATTTGTGCTTAACTCCTCCCTGTACCAAAGTTTTAGCTCTTGTTCATGTTAGACAGTCCAACAATAGGGAAGAGGGTGATGAGAAGGACAAAATCACAGAGACAATATGCCACAATGTAAGGAGACATGAGAGCTGTCAAACAGAAAGTGGAATGGATGCTGTGGGCTCACCAGACATGGAAGAAACCTGGGAAACCCTGTGTAAGACATATATACCAATATGCCCTGTGGAAAATATTGGCCCATGGCTGTAAATCTGGACACATTGAAATCCCAGTGTCCATTGCTTGGGTGGGTTGTGGGGGCACCCTGGCTGGGCAGCTGCTCTGCTGCTGTGAACGTGCACTGTGGAGGAGATGGGGCTGGAAGGTGTCCAGATAGCATGTCTCATGCTTAGCAGGGGTGATTTGACAGGGCTCCTGTGAACTCAGGGAAGATTTCTCAAGCAATCTCCATCCTTACCATACATTCTAGAAACTGCAGACATTTTTAGTGTTCTGGAGTTTCCAGTGTGTTAGAACTGGAGGCAATTGAGACAGATAAAAGTTAATACTGCTCATGTCTACAGCTGTGGTCTTCTCAGCCTCCAGAATACAGGAAAAGGACATCAGATTAAATACAGGTTATCAGGCTGAAAAAGGATGACATTCCTGTTAATCAGCATAATCAATTAAATGAAATTTAATTTGCTTTCCAAATGCATCCACGGGACAAGCCCAGACAAAATGGACTGTTCTCATTTCTCTTCAAGTAAACGGCAAATCTGAACAACTTCCAGTTATTGGTAGTTGTGTTGCAAAGCTGGCCCTGGCATGGTGACAGCTTGGGCAGATGGAGATGAAGCCTGTCTGAGGAATGCATTTCTTTGGGCAAAGCCAGGCTTACACATTCAGCAGCAGGAAAAGGAAATGAATATTTTGGGGTCATATAGACCAAACTGCCTGAAAACAGAATGCGAAGTCACAGAGAATGCAAGTGCAGCAAAGCAGGATGAACACATCCTGAGAGAAAAGATGGAACTAAGTCATAAAATCTGAGAAAAGAGAAGAAAACACACTTAACATTCATTAGCAATTTTCAGGTTATTTGGCATCTCAGATCAAGTGTCTGGTTCAAGGATGGATTTCACAGAGACCAGAATGATTCCCATTTTCAGGTCACTTTTAAAGAAAACTCAAACTTTGCAAGCATTACTCCAGGAACTGAAGGAATTTCTCACATTAGCAGTCTGTCATGTGTCAGCCTGATGCAGCCACACAGCTGGGCTGTAACTCCCAGGAGAGGGGGACAGCTCTTTACTCAGTGGCCGCAGTGTGCCAGCCAAGGGAAATGGCAGCCTCCAAGCCTTTGGGAGATATACAAAACTTTGGGGCACCCACATCTTCTTAACAACTTTATTTGAAGGGTAAGACCAGCCTTAAAACAAGGTCCTGGGCTGTCGAGGTTTTTATCATATGCACCTTTACCTACTTAAGGCTTAATCAAAATCTGCTTTGAAGCTTATCAGTGTAAGAGAGCAGATCTGACTGAAGCTGGGAGCACCATGGGGTGGTTGACTTTTTGCATGGTGAGATGCACTCAGCCTGAGAGTGCTCCTATTTCCCAGCAGCTATGAGGGGCTATTACATCTATGGCTTCTCTGCTGTAAGCAGTTTCTTAATCTAAGTAGAGATGAAAATATTGGTACAAATTCCTGAAATCAGGATTGATGAAAGAAAATTGTTCAACTATACAGGTGTAATCAAGTGACGGGAAGCACACCACTGACACTTGCTATGGATATTCATGAAGAAAAAAGCATGAAAGAAGCTCTCATCTTTCCTGTACTTAGCTCTTTTGCTATTGTTAAAACAGATTAGTTGTACTCACCATATCTAGTGATATGAACTCCTGAAGGGGCAGAAAAAAATGTTATGACCATTTCTAGTACTGACTTTCAAATATCCATGGTCACAAAGACAAGGATGGCACTGCTCCCAGGAGCATGGCACTTTGTGGATCCATTAAAGACAAATAGATTTGTGGTAAACCACAAACTATTTGAAGCCCGTCAAACTACCTGCTGTGCTGCTCTGAACCTGAACTAAAGCGGGGCTTTCAGAGGAGAAAGGAGAATTTATTTATAGTATGTACATCTTAGAATCCATGTAACAAGGGTGTTTGTTTTTCCTCAGGGTGCTTGAACAGACCTGTATGGGAAAAGCTTGTCTGTTTGCACATTGCTAAAAATGATATTGAACTGCAACAGAAGCTAATCTTGACAAAGTTGACTACATTGCTATGGGATAAACTCCAAGAGACCCAAAGGTGCCATTTAGTGTTACATGGAAATATTGTTTCCAATCCAAGTAACACTTTTCCAGCTTTCTTGCTCTTTCTTATTCAAGAGATTTGTGCCTGAATTACCTTGTTTTCCCAGAAATGACAAGGCATTTAGCCTGAAGGGATTTTGCTTACATCTTCTGTTACTTTACAGCGTGTCGTTGGCTTATGTTGCAGCACACTAGTGCTCACCAAGATAACATGACATGAAGTTACAGGTTATGGTGCGACATTAGCCATAGGCTACCCCAAGAAACAACTCTCTTTTCCCTTCAGAATCAAGTATCTGTCATTACTTAGGCTTTTTTTCAAGAATTTTAAGTTTTGATCAAACTGGAAAGTCTATTCTGGTAGTGGTGTTTCTTTTCATTTTAAAGGCGTTGGAGCATCTGAAGCTTCAGCTTAATTAGAGTTACTTTCTGAGATGGCTGGTAATGTCTAACTCTTCCCCTAAAGATGATGTATTCTGGTACATTGTATGAGACTTGTCACACAATACCAGTGGCTTAAAATTTTGTGAACGTCACTTATAATTGCTTAAAAGTTAATGCTTGATAAATACATGCACATTGGCTAATAAAGATTATAAAAACTACCAGGGGTGTGGCTGAAAAGTGTAAAGAATGTCAATAATTTAAAAGTGGCCACATTTTATTTAGTATGCCTGCAAAACAGGATCTCCCATTCCACCCATCCTTCCAAGTGTCTTGTTAAACTGGGGTCTAAGGTACTCTTGGAGAATTATTTCCTTCACTGTAAGTCCCTGACTTAAAGACACAGGCTATTTGCGGATGTCTTCCACATATGCAATAATGACAGCTATGTCTATACTGCCAAGATTTTTGGTAAATGTGCTCATCTGCTTATTAGCCCACCTTTCTAGAATTTATATGGAACTTCAAATATGGCATTCACTCAAGTAGCAACCACTTAATACCTTAAAAAATGAATGCTCAGTAATGACAGCATGGTAAGCCTATCCATCAGACATTGCAGGACTGGAGGCAGAAGTCAGGGGCTTTCTAAGTTTTTCTACTGGGCCTCCTCCATCAGTATCTCTGGAAGAACTAACAATTACATCTTTGAAAACTAGGACAGATATGAGCATCTGGTTTTGTTCTACCAATTTAAAAAAGAGACAGTGACCATATACTTTATAACACTGTGGTTTTATCTGAACACTGAACTGTTGGCTTATGGCAACTCACAGGAATAAAAATACTCCAGGGCTGCTTTTAAGTTGGCTTTTGGGTGGTATCTCATATACCATTAGTGCAGTCTCTTGATGGATGACCCTTGGTTAGCATGATGTGAATTTATTGCTGGAAAGATAATTAGTTAACATGTGTAATAACTTTAAAGGTGCTTGGTATTATTAAAGTATGTAGACTTAGAAAAATATGGAACTGATAGTAGTATAAAATGATACCAGAGGCAAAATGTAGAATATTTGCAATTACTTTATGGTTATGTAAACTGAATAAGCTGAAAATGAGATGAAACTCTTGGGGTGGTCTACTTGCTGGAGCCAAGCTTCCTGGCTCTTAACGACTTTGCCCTTTCCATAGTGCTGAGCAAGGATTGCATCCTGCTGTTTCTTCTTGTGTTTCATTTTTAATGGCTTCAAGACTTACCTTTCTCACAATATAACTGGTTTCACTGGAAATACATGTCAAAAAGCAAGCAGAAGAAGGGGGAAACCCCCCACATTTGTATGGGCTGATATATTCTTATACACAATTAATGTAATGCACTATGTGTTGGGAAGAATTTTTTTACAATGAACGCATTTACTTGATTTTTTACATGTTTTATTCAGATTTAGTATCTAAATAGGAAATCTTTTTCAACTAAATCTTTATGACCTTTTAGTAAACTAAACACAAGGAGAAGGCACTAAGCAATTGCTGTAAGTAATCAACAGAACAAAAGTACATGTAGTACTTGTGCAGCTCCTTCAGATACTCAGCATAATTCAGGGTATGTGTACTTGATAATTTTACAACAAAAATTGCATTTCTGGCATATCTTCCAGATTTAACCTGCTTACAGATGCTTCTGTGTATTTTCAGCTTCTGAGCACTCATTAACTCTAAAAATTCCACTATTCAGGGAAACTAGTGACACCATCTTACTAGCACAAGCGTGACTGAGATACAAGTCTATAAATGACTTGAATATCAATTTCTTTTAGCTTTTGCTTTATTCATCTCCTAAGGCACAGAGAGAAATTTAATTCTGTTTTAATTTTCAGAGAAAGGGGCATTTTGCATTCTACACTTGCCATCTGCTCTCTTGTTCTCTGTGATGGGAGGGATAGCAGTAGAGACTAAACTATTGAAAGTATCCACCAGAAAGAAGATAAACGTGGTAGTTAGTGAGAGAGACTAAATACAAGCTCTTTGACAAAACTTGATGCTGCTACAGCAGGTAATTGCCACTCAAGTACAAAATAGGTTCATTAGAAAAAGCTCCTGGCTTAAAAATTTGACTTATGTCATACCAGAGATAAGACTGAATGACTCAAAAATCTCTCCCTCTATCCTACAAAGACAGGAAGCAATCAAAATAAAAACCCACCAGCAGTAGCAATTGGATCATTATTCAGTCATACACTGACTGAACTGGCATCTAATGGCAAACTGCCTCTGTCCCGCACAACTTCTGAGCTGCTTTTTGCAGCCAAATCATCCACAATCCTTAAGTGTGAATTGTGATTGATTTCAGCCACAGTTTTGTAGCTATAACATCTAGCAGAACAATCAAATTCCTTTAATAACCTATACCTACATTATCACCTTTTAATTTGATTCATCCATTAGAAAGACCCCGGCAAGAAGGATGGGCAAGAAGAAGGATAAAACTGAGGGCAACAGCCATAAACTGTACAGACCTTTCCTGCAGGGACAAGAAACTTCAAGACCCCCAAACATCTACTTCAAGCTTCCTTCCAGGCAGCTGTTGTGAAACTATCAGCACTGTAGATTAAAAAATTCTGGGTTTTAAAAATTGCATTTTCTAATCTGAAGAGGCTTTGTAAATGCTGGCCAGCCATACATGGAGCTGTGCTACAGGTCAGAGCAAAAATGATTTCTGTGTTACAGAGATGCTGCTGGCAATACTGAGGTCACAGGGCTCCAGCAGGATCCTGCAGCAGGGACAAAGGAGCACGCTCCGAGTGTTCTGCGGTGCCACCCTCAAATAACCCAAGGCGCTTTGCCCCAGGGGCTGCCTCGTCATCCGTCATCCGTCATCCGCTTGCTGCGGCTCACACCGAATTCACATACAATGAAATCCAAAGATTCTTCCAGGATGAACAGCCTGCTGATTCATCTGCTGTTCACTGTGCTGCTGTACTCATTACCACAGGTGATTTCATTTGTACAGTGCTAATTGTGAAAAATATGCTGTCAGATCCTTGCTTTGGGGGTATGAAAGATCAACAAAGCAAATTGCTGCGGCCTTTTGGGGTAATCAAAATACAACATGTAAGATAAATTTGGAATGGCTTGCAGATGCTGCCGAGCAGGGAGCTAAAAAGGTTTTAATCCTCGTTTAGAACTTTGTATTTTTTGTGGGAAGGGAGGAAGTGAAATTTTTTTAACATCTGATTTGCACAAGCATATTGTGTGAAGGATTCCTTGACATACACAATCCTTTTCACTTCCGATCTTCATACATTCCCCAATAAGAAAAGAATAATAAAGTCGGATCCATGTTGTAAGAAAAAGAGTTACTCAGTTAACCTGAGCAGTGAAAACAGTAAGTGGCATCTTATAAGCACCTGTAAGGAACTATCAAGAGGCCACACTGGATTAAAAATTACTCACTTCTGTTCCAGTTCACATAGAAATAGGCTTCATTGCTATGCAATTTGAAAATTACTTTGAGTTAGTAATGTGACATTCAAAAAATCTCAACAGTTGCATTTAAACTGCTAAGACAATTGTCTTATCTCATACCTTTCTAAATTTAGTAATGACAGCTGGAAAGACATAAATACCGCAGATCAAAGGATGGAACTTCCCTCTAAATTCTTGATATTTGATAGCAAGTAAATTGCTGAGAATTACTGGTAACGAAGATTCCCTTTTAAATAGTTTGTGATGAATTTCCAATAATATAAGATAAAAATGGACAAAATAAAATTCCATGGAAGATGCTGCATCTATTCAGCCAATAATGCTTTTGCATTTCACACCGTGTGACAGCAGTTAATGAGTGTTTCTGTCACCTACAGAATGCTCTGTGGGGGAACCTGTGGGCACACTTCTCTAAGCTCCCCAGCATCCACCTTCACCAGCTACAACAGTCAAAGATGAGGGTGGGAAAGTAATAAATACTAAAAAAGTTACATCAGATTCATAAGCATGTTTAGGGTTGCCCCTTAAGCTAATACATCCCCCTAATATATCAGAGAAACATGAAAATATTTCAAAGGTTTGTTTCAGGATGTGCCATTTCAGATTGCCTTAACACCCCATATTTCTTAAAGATCTTTTTAAAAGGTCAGGTTTGGGATTCATGCAAATTTATTCATTTTAGCTAAATCACAATGTATGACAGAAAGTCTTCATTTGTTGTTAGTAGCAATATTCCTGTAGTTAGACTGATCCAAATATTTATTTAGCAAGAGTGGGTATGTGGTAGCACATGTAATCACCCCATCAATGCCTTGTTCTCAACTATTAGTTCTTAATTCTGCAAGCATTTAAATTCCCTCTCCCTCACTGAGATCCAGAATAAACTCCCTCCTGGGTAGAGAGGAACAAATACATTTTTTGCAATTTTATACCAGATCTGTGGAGTCTCAAGATGTTAAGACTATCAACTATAAGACTATCAACTCTTTTCATGGCAATAAGGATATAATTTAACTTACATAAACAAATGAGACTAAACATACAAACTGAATTTATTTAACTTATACAGTACAAGGAGTATAAGAACTTATACTTTACATATGTATTTAAAATTCTTTTTAAGTATTTTAATTTTAAAACCTAACATTCAGTAAGAAAGTATACCATCAAAAGCCAACTTGAAAAACAGTTAGGAAGTATTTTTCCTCTGTTTCTTCACAGATTGTCACATGAGAATGTTTAAAACCATTTTTTTGTCTGCATAGAAGTCAGAAAAAAATACACTTCTGAAATCTCTTGTGTAAATAGCTGCAAAGTTTTCTAGCTGCATTTGAATTAGTGTTATCTTTCAAGGTGATAAGAAACTGAAACTCAATCTTTTCTTGCTACTCAAAGTAACACAAACTTTGCCACAGGAATGCATTAAGTATAGTTCATCTACTTTGAGCTGATATTCTCAAAATGTGTATGGCCAGTTTGCTCTGGCTAACTTCTTACATAATAAAAAAAATTTGCTCATCAGAGCATAGCAAAATGCTCTTTTAACTGTTTGAGGAGCTGCTGTGTATCAACATGGCCTGGAAACGCTTCTTCAGACTTTTGAGCTGCTGTGTAACTTCTCTGAAGATCTCCAACCTGTAAAAAAACACACAGACTAATTCTGAAAATCCAAGCACTGCATCATGTATTCTTTGCATTCTGTGCAGTACACTTCTGATGCTCGCAGATTTTAAACACAGCTGGTCCAAAGACTGAACAGTCTAAAGACATTTGGATGCAGGATTACGTCACACTTACATCAAGTGATAAGAAAGACAGAAATGTGATTTTAATAGTAGGGAGGCATCAACTTTGAGACATCAACTTAACGTATTCCATTTCACCCAACTTATTGGAGAATGGACAAGGTACACACATACACACCAGTGCTTGAAGTAAGGAAGAACAAAAAATAGCTGTTTTAAACACCACAGAAATGCTATTGCATATACAAGCAAAACACAACCCATCAGGCCTTTGTAAAAAAACACAACTCTGTGATTTCCTGCTTCCTTACAGAGATGCACAACTGTGTTGGAGAACTAATGGTGCTCCTCTGTTGCTTTTAGAAGAAATTGTTCTCTACTTAGAGAACTTACTTTTTTTCCTAAATAGCCATAATTTTTTGGAAGGATTGAAAGGAAAGCATCTCAGAAAGTGGGTTCAGCAAAAAAAGAACTCAAATATTTGGGAATACATCTAGTAAAAGGGATTACTCCTGAATGGAAAGGGAGGAGCTATGGACAGCCAGGAGGCTGTTTTTTGCCTGTGCATCACTCAACACAGAGCTTCAGCACAGCAAGAATTCTCTGAAGGAGAAAAAGCCAAGGTCCCAGCCAGAGGGCCATGTACACCATGGCCTTACAATGAATGTAAGGACTGCATACCCCTCTGCACCAGCAGCTGGCTGATGTGGCTTCTCCCATAACCTGCGACGGTTCTTTGTGCAAAATCTACGTAACAAGACATTTGCAGACTAGGATTTACTCCCCAGTCACTAAGCAAAAAATGCAATTATTCAACACCCTCTTGTGTTTCACAATAGAGAGGATACACTTACAAATTAATGGGTTATTCTCCATGCATGTACTTAAGCATCTGTAGGAGTGGAGCTGCCCACACAACACAGAATCATAACAGAATCATGAAGGTGTAGGCACAAGCAAAGGAGCAATTTTTTTTCTTGTGAAGAAACAATAAAAAAAAATTGTACAAGTTTCTGTTATTAACAGGAATGTTGGACACTGTTAATACAATGTCTTAGACACTCCTCAAAAATTCAGAGGTTGTAAAGCTGAATAACAGATTTTCCTTTTGAGAACAGTAAAATATTATCAGTAAAGGATATTCTTTTTATCATTACTAATAAATCATATATACACTTCACATTCTGAAAAAGCTTATGATAATAAAGACTATAGTGGGAAATGTTAATAAACTGCTCATCTTCCAGGCATTTGGACAATTACACTTCATAGCCAGTTGGCCTCATTTATTCTCAAAAACAAACATTGGAATGGCTACTTTGACACACTTCTATGTAATAAAATGAAAATATAATTTAGCATTTTCCTTCAGTTTATGCACTCTGTTTTCTTTTACCTTATGTATCTGGAATTCTCAGCAATAACAATAAAAAATCACCTGCTTCACCAAGGCTCAATTCTTAAATTACAAAAACAGGATAATGTATTACCTTCTCTGAGAGTATGGCAATATTGAAATGGGGCTCATACATGTGAGGTGCTAAAGATGAAGCAGTCTGCAGCAAAGCTTTTGCCTATACAGAGAAATGAAAAAATAATATAGTGAAACCTGGGAGGGAGAGTAACAAGAATTTAACGCAATATTGATAATTCTTTAGAAAAATCATCCTATGTATACTAAGTCTTTACTAAGAAAAGCTTACATCAATAGGGTAGGCACAACATAGTCAAATAACACTGAAACAAATAAAGACTTTTGGTTGAGTCAGAAAACAAATTACTGGGACAGTCAATTAAGCAATTCAATTTTAAACCCTGAGGACAATATATCAAGTAAGTTAAATAAACCCCAAAGTGCTTAAAGAACACCCCACTGTATTTATCTGTGGTGTCTGACAGCTCTGTCTTAAGCATCCCAGAAACCATAAATTTTACCATATAAATGACCGATTTCATGCTCAAACATTTCAATAAAACTTGGGGTTTTTTTCTCACTAGCAAAGTAGAGGCATAAAAGGTAAAAAAAACTAAGTAACAGAATGTATAGTTTCATGCTGTAAATCCAATGCAGAATTAAGGTCCACTTGTGAAAGATTTTACTAAAAAAATAGAGAACTCAATGGGGAAAACTCCAAAACATTTTAAAACAAAAGTAACTGTAAACTGTTGCAAGACTGAGTTAGGAATTTATTAAAACATCCTACATCTGAAAAATCTGAGTACATGCAACAGTACTTATAAAAGAATATTGTGAAATAAAATCCAAGATAAGCAAAATATCATACTTTTTTTTACTCTTCTGTGCATATTTTTATTGCCAAAATGATCACAATTTTTAATTATACAAGTGATACAAGAAAAAAAACCTGAAAATTTAAAGCTAAAAACTAAAGTAGACAGGAAGCTATTCTAATGGAAAGTCTCTGCAGTGCTAGTTATGAGCAATCACAACTTCCACAACTGAGGATATACTCTGCTAGGGAATTAAATGTCTACAAATCTACTGATTATGAAACTGAAACTAAACCCAAAGTTTATTTGCCACTGGAAATATCCAGTGCTGGGTTCCTTTCAGTGTTTGCATGTTAATTGCTAAGTTATCTGAATAAAGTTAACCTCCATCTAAGAGAATTTGCTCTTAAAAAGATATTTATAATTTATTTTAGCTCTATGATGTATACATGAATCCACCAAATTAGCTTGCTCTGATGAGGTTTAAAACAAGCCCATAATAGTTCTGTCCAAAACAGTCCAACAAACATATATTAATTTTCCCTGCATGTATATAAAACTGGTTACATTTATTCTACCGTGCATGTCAGTTATACATCTAAGCACAATACACTTAGTATACTCACATTAAGTAAGATGAACCACCAAGCTTATTAATGCAAAAGTATTTATCAAGAACTTGTTGCTTTCTGACAAAATTATAATGCATTCTCCTTGCTAAAAAAGCCCAGATTTTCAAGAGTTAATGTGATTGCTCTTTTCTGCTACCCAACACAAGTATATTATCTACATTTAGAAAGTGAATACACAGTCAAAGTTGTCTTTCCAGTGATGATTACAAAGTCATGGAGTTTAGGTATCAGTTTAAAAAAAAATCTCAAAAACTGCAAAACTATTGGATACCTTGCTGGTCTTTGATGATTCATTTGTATATGCCAAAGGATATGCAGTTTAATGGGAGATGGCATAACAATATGGAGCTTACACTGAAACATGTATAATAGCTATCCCTGTTTTCTGCCTGTAACATGAAGTTAGACATTCATATGATGCCTTCACCTCAGAGAAATGACACGTTTGTTAAACACAAAAGGCCTAAATGAAGCATTCTGCTTAGGCTGAGATTCAGCACTCACCTGTTCAGTGTGACCTTTTCGCATTTCCAGCACAGCCAAGTTGTTGTAAGCCTCTGCATAGTCATTATTGTTGACTAATGTCAGCTTGAAACACTGGTAAGCCAGATTCAGGTCTCCTATGCCCTAAAAGTAAGACTGTGTTTTTACTTGTGAAAAGACTGGGAATAACGTGCATCTGTTTTGGTTTTTGGAGTATCTTTTCCCCATATGTACTTTTTATTCATAAGTACTACAATGGAATGCAAATTACAATAAAAATATGCTGATCAGAAACATATGTACTTTCTTTCCAGATCCTGATGTTTTCTTTATTCTTTCTGTAGACAGAATCATTTCTCTCCAGCACAAACTTCCATGCTTCAAGTGATATTCACTTAATCTAATTTAACTTTTAGATGATTAAAGTGTCATCTAAAGATTATGCTATCTGCTACTGTCTACAGCAGGGTAAGAAAAACAGATGTCTCCAGAGAGGAAGTCATCTTGCCTCTCTGTCTCTACACATATTTAAGATTCACTTCTTAGATGGAGCAGATGACTACTTCTAGTGTTAAGACTGACACTGACACAGCATCAGGTTAAACATCAAAAGTGACAAATGCTGAAAACACAGGCACTTCAGTTCAAATTTCAATCTTTAAGGCAGTATAAATTACTGTGTTTATCCTAGCTACAGTACAAGACAAACAGTTGTGTTTTCTGACCCAAATCATTATCAGCAATTGAAGACAACTCATGTTAGAAAGCTGTCAAAAACTTTATCCAGCAAACTTATTCTGGGCATGTAGCTAAAGAGAAATCCAACACAACTTCTTGAAGAACGTCTGCAAAAATGGGCAAGACTGTACAAAAATTTGTGTAGAAATTTAACAAAGTTTATCATACAACTACACAATATTTCTATAGGTGCCTTTAAGACAGAGGAACTTACCTTCTCAACTATGACCTACTTAGTGCTTTAGTATTGGCTACTTGGCATTGAATGTGTATTTTTATGACAAGAGAGTAAGTCTAACTCTCCTTATAAAAAAACAGCAGTGTCTAGAAAAAAATGTTGAATCCAATTTTTTTTTTGCCAGATTAGCTTGTTTTGCAGCCAAGGACTTCAAGGGCTGGTATATGTTGCAGTTTTTTAGAAAGATGGGAAAGTTAAAGACAGTGGGGAGTGAACATCTTTTAGCAGAAGAAAGCCACATTCTGTAAAGTACAGAGTTTTTTTTTCTTGCTGCTACTTCCCTACTAAAGTGCAAATAAACATTCCATCTGTACTGGACTTTATCCTGTACACTATCACATTTTGTATTTCCAAGAAGGAAATTCCTTCCTAGTTATTTTTTTACATTTTTTATAAATCATATTTATTCAGAAAGATGGTTAATATTTTTCATACCACAGCCACATGTCCCAAGTTGTACCACACATCTGCTGTCTCCTCCTCATTTTCAGCCAAAAACAGTGCCCGTTCAAATGAAGATAGTGTCATATCATATTGCTGGGCATAGAAGCAACAGAGGCCCAGATTGTTAAAGAGCTGGCAGTTATAAACACCCATCTGCAGGAGCCGTCTAGATTGAAAGAAAACATTTATTTCATTTCTTAAAAAATTAATTTCAAGTAGGAGTTCTACTCTAAAAGACAAAGTTCTCTCCTCCTTTCTCCCTATTCTGAGAGGGTATAAAAACCAAGTGTTTTAGTCTTACATTTGTTAGTTTCATGAAAGGCAGTGCAAGGTACTTTTTATTAGAATCACAACTATGCAAAAGTCTGTGAAAATTAGTAACATCTGTCTTCTTGACTGGATCACATGATCTGACTTTACTGTAAGACAGAGATGTACCAGAATTTTTCTGTTTCCTCTTTCCAATCCCTCAACATGAATCAAGCTGTAGTTTGTTGCAGTTACTTTACATAACTCTTAAGACTTCAATTTTTTGCTTGATTTCATCAGTACTGCTGTAATAAGTAATAGTATATTTAGATGTGAATCTATATTAATCTCACACATCAAGCATAATTCAGATTTTGATTCACACTGATATTGTTTAACATGTCTTTTAAAATGGAGATGTATTATAAAAATTATGTTTATTAATATTTAAAGGAAAACCAGAAATGCTATGAGGGTGAGGGAAAAAGAGGGCTGCTGTCTGCAGCATGAGTTTGGGTTTCTGAACCTAAAGCATAAAAGAGCTCAAGTCCACAGAAACGTGATGAGAGTGCTCCTGCTGACTTAATCTGCTCTTAGTGAGCGAATGTCAGGCTCCTTTGCACTCTGACTGTATTGAAATAAAAATCAAGCAGCAGTGTTTAACACTATGTTTTCATTGCTTTCAGTAAAACATACAGGAAGCCCAGCCCACATCCAAGTCAGGGATTTTGTGATCACAATTCCTGGTCACCTCAGGTGGAGTAAGGGCTAAAGAGGAAGTCCTTGTGCCTTCTGTACACCTTCTGCCTGCTTTGATAATCTTTGTTGATATTTCTACATACTCCTCATGTAATGATTACAATTTTGTAGTGATGTACTTATCACTGTATAAAAATATATAAAAGTTGCTAAATTGATTTTATGGCAATATTCATCCAAATTTTCATTTATACTCCCATGCCAATCTCCTAATTATTTTTCTGCATTCCAAAAATCAACTCTTTATATTACCTTCACACATATTCTGTTCCCCTCCCTCACTTTCCATAAGTACAGATACCTGTAAAACCGCAGTGCTATCTCAGGTTGGTCTGAGTAAAAATGGTTACTGCCAATACATGCAATGGCTTCCACATGAGTATTGTCTTGTTTTAAGACGTCTTTATAGTACTCTGCAGCCGAGGAGATATTGTTCATTTCCTATACAATTGGACAAAAAATTCCAATTACTTCTACTGTTTATCACCTATTTTTAATGTGGAACTTATTAAAATGTTAATCTACTGAGTGCTTTATCTGTGCCCCGTACAGTACCTAATTGAGATTAATTATATATGCTCTTAAAGTTCTTTGATTGCACCATTCAACACCACTGTTTGGCATCTTCACAGGCAACACACACATCCATGAGAGAAATGCATATTGATTTGCTAGTAATATCTTTACCTGAAATTAACTCTATACCACAGCTACAAAAAGAGATTGATTTGGTTTTTATTTTTTAGAAAACCAGACAGCCTGTTGTATTGAGTTTGGAAATCAAAGGGGGACTACAGGGGTGGCTTCTGTGAGAAGCTGCCAAAGCTTCCTCCACATCCAACAGAGCCAATATCAGCCAGTTCTGGGATGGGTCCACTGCTGGCCTCAAGGCTGAGCTCATCAGAGAAGGTAGTTACATCTCTGTGATAACACATAACGCATTTAAAAAGGAATAAAACGTTACTGCACAGATGTAATTGTGGCCAGGAAGAGAGGAATGAGAACATGTAAGGAACAGCTCTGCAAACATCAAGGTCAGTGCAGGAGGGGCGGGAGATGCTCCAGGCACTGGGATTGCCCTGCAGTCTGTGATGAAGACCATGGTGAGGCAGCTGTGCCCCTTCAGCCCATGTGGGGCCATGGGGGAGCAGAGATCCACTCGCAGCCTGTGGAGGAGCCCCACGCTGGAGCAGGTGACCCTGCTGTGGGCTGTGACCCTGTGGGAAGTCTGTGCTGGAGCAGGCTTCTGGCAAGACCTGTGGCCCCATGAGGAGAGGAGCCCACACTGGATCAGATTCACTGACAGGACTTGTGACCCTGCTGGAGACCCATGCTGGAGCAGCACCACAGGCAATAGACATCTGCCCTTTCTTGCACATCTTTCAATACCCAGAACTGTGCAGTCAGTTTCCCAGCATGGTAACACAGAAAAGACTCACTTCCCCAGACAATGTCTCTACTATTTTCAGTGCTTTTTAAATCAACTCTTTAATTGCTCTGAACACAAACAAGAATATAATTTCATATGAAAATCTATTATGTACCTTTGAAAATAGGAAACATGAATTTACCAAAACTTGTACTACCTAGGATATGACAGTTAAGAGAACTGCACTGTATATAAATATATGCCTGGATGTGTGCTACTTGGAAGATGAACTAGGGTAAACTCCTGCTGTAAATGACAGTGCAGTGCTTCTCTGGGGTGCAAGGTCCTGAGAACCCTATCCCATACAAGAAAAAAAAAATAAAAGATCAAACTCACTTCTGTGTTTATATAGGATTAATTTCTACCTCTGTATAGATACAATGTGCTCCCAACATAACTAAAGAATAAGCCTTTATATAACCTCAGCAGTGTATTTAGTTACAAAAGAAAAAAAAAAAGCATTTGTGATCAATGGAAATAGTAATAAAGCAGTCCCTTTAAAAATTGTGGGTTTTTTAAATCAAAAATGCTCTACAACTCTTCATAATGTCAAAAGTTAGTGACTGAGAAGAAAAGCTCTGATTAAGATGACTGATACATATATTCCACTTGTGAGTCTGTGCAATGAAAACAGCCCTGTGTTGCAGTACAAATCTTTGCTAATGAAGCATTAATCCTGCACTCAAGTGTCAGTGCAGAACTGGATCCTATCAAATACATGCTGCTTTAATAATTCCTTAAAGGGTTATGCAATGTTATGTATGGTTCTGCAAAATAATATCCATATTAAAAACTATTCAACAATTCAGAAAGAAAAGCCTCCAAAAATTATGCAGCTGTTCTCCTCTTTCTGAAGGACAGAAAGGATTTAATATGAAAATGGATTAAGGCTTAGGGGTTGGATGAGAATGATGAGAACAGGATAGAATGCCAAGCATGAATATAGACCAAAAAAATACATTCATTACATTGTTTTTAACATTTGTCCTGGAATAGCACATTACCAACTTGAGGTGGAAAACAATATACAGTCCACTGATTGATGTGAAAAGACACCATTTTAAAATACAAAATACATTGTTACAATGATAAAGTGAAACTTAATAACTAATAACTAGTAATTAAGTTACTTTATAACTAATCCTACTTAATACAAAATTTAGTTCATAACTAAGAAACATTCACATACTAACTGTTCTTGGAGGGTCAAGAAACTAATGGTAACACATAGTGCTAATAAAAACAACACAGACGAATAAACTATTTTGCTACTTAATTTTGATAGTTGGTGACTTGAGCAGGTTTAGTATGATGAAATATATATAAACCAGCAAGGACAACATCTGGACAACTTGACTTAATATAGACTTGCTTCTGCATGCCAAGGGAAAATGGGATCTCACTGGTGTGATTAATAATTGAAACAAATAACCTTGCAGGGCTCCCCTGACATTACCTTGTTAGCTTTGTGGAAAATTACCTGTTCTGCATTAGTGACACTGAAAATCAGAACAGTTGGTTTTTGATAACCTTACAGTTATATTCAACTATTGACTCCTCTTTCTTGCTCAAGCAGCTAAATTTGGCCACTATAAGTATTGCATAGTGGGTGCATACCTCGTAGATTCTGGCAATTCCACAAATAAGAGTCACTTCTCCAGGAAATCGCTCTAACCCTTGCTTGAAAAGGTTCAAAGCTGTTACAGGCTGATCCAAGCGCAAATACACCTAAGCAAATAAAAAGTGTATATAGATGTCAAATGTCTGACTTTTATACATGTTCTGTTGTTTAACAAGGGACATAAATAAAAGGGATGACATCTCCATTTATGCAGTAAACCATTAGCTGGGATGATGAATAATACTGGGAAAATAATGGAGTGAACACTGAATAAATATCTGTAATGAAGATAAAATAGGCTACTTAAGATAATTAAATTTACCTCATACCGTCTATACATTATTAATTTGAATATTACTAATTTTAAATATCTTGTTTATTATCATATGTAATATACTTTCACACTGAGGTGAAGGTATCACCTTGGATATTTCCCTGTTTAATGTATTTTCAAAAACTTCTGTTTAGGCTTAAAGAACTGTAACTTCAGGTTGATAGTTCTGGAATATCAGAATGTTTTACTTAGTCAAATAAGACTGCACTGCACAGAGCAGTGACACTTTCAAGTCTCTACTGCTCAACCAACCCCCTATGTCACAAACAATAAAAATCCTGTGGAAAGAGGGCAGTTTTGCCTCTGTGATTTTGGCTTCTGTGTTAATTATGAAAATGTGCAATACAGATAATAATTGTGTGAGAACTGGACATCCAATATGTCCAGTGTTGATAGGGACCACCCCAGCAGCCGTCTGAGAGTGCAACTGTAAAGCTCTCCTGCTTTGGGGTATAGTACACACAGCTGCAGCAAAGAGAAAAACCCTCCACACATGCTTCGGGAAACTAGATGGCTAGAATGATTTATCTATCTCCCACTGAGTAGAAAAGGATTTTGTTAATGAAATAGTATATTAATCAGTGCTAATATTTGATACTATTAAAAAGAGAAAGCATCTGTGATTGGTATCCTGAAATAACCTTTTTGTGATGAAACGTAAGACAAATATCAATGGTAACTGAACACCTGAGAAATCTCCAATCATGACTTCTGCTTTTGCCCTTTAACTTCATGGACTTCTGACTGCCAACAATCACAACTGGACATTGTTTTTTTTTTTGCAATCCCATAGATATATACTGCTGTAGACATTTGCAAAGAATTATTTCCTATGACTGCTCAATGACATACTTAATTGCTGACAACTGTGAGTGTCTTCCAAGAAAGGGACTGCCATTCCAAGTTGGTCATTGGCAAAATGAAAAAATGTAGGCATTTTTTAAACTCATTCTGCTAATGTCACTCACATTTCCTGTATTAAGCTAGAAAACAAATGCCTTCTTGTGAAAATCTATAAAAGAGCAAGGGTTTTGGAGGGCATGGTACTTAGTAGATTAGAACTGCACTAATTACATCATTAACCATGAATGATGCCAATTTAAAAAATGGACAGTGTGAAACTCCCCTAGATCTGCCCCTTTTTAATACTTTTATCTTTGTTTATGAAGTATGTTTTCTGAGCATTAATGACTTAAATATGCTTTATTGCTTTATCTAGAGGTTGACTCCTAAGATGTACTCACTACAGATGCTAAGATCACACAGCCACAGTACTCCACTATGTAATTCCCATATCCAGTGTGATACCACACTGTCCAACACCTCTGTAGACAGTAGAGCTGCTCTGTAGATTAAGTGGCAAAAGAAATTTTTAAAACAAGGTGGGGAAATTTCCATCTACTCGGAGTTACTTTGGAGAGACCTGCTCTTTAAAAGTACTACAGCTATAGTAATTCTGGTTTATACACTAAAAGCAGAACAGCTCCACTCTCATTTTGGTCTTCCATTTATCTCTTGTAAAAATATCCCACTTCCAGCTCTTCTAGGTAATAAAATACTGTGACTTTGCAGCAGATCCTGACTGCTTTAAAGACTCCTATATTTTTTCTTTTGGTCTTTTATAATTTTGTAAACTACATTTCAAGGGAGAGATACCTTTCAAGAAAATAATAAAAATGAATATAAACAAAACTAACCAGTATCATAGTGTCAGTATATTTCCACAGATCTTTATGCAATCTTATTAATTTTTAATGGCTGCTTAACTCAAGCCTGATTTTTCCAGTTCTGTTAAATTGAGCCATATCTCATTGTCTTACTCTATTGCTTGTCCACTGACAGACACTAAATCATGCTGTGCAATGTTTTATACTTGAGCAAGCTGGTCTATAGAGTGGCAGGTGGAAGTTCAAATGCAGCTCCTGCCTGAGCTAGTACTGATGTAGGGGGATGCAAATCTCCTGTAATGAATCACTGTTTGTTAACCAATTACTCTGCCAATTTAATAATTCTGTGGAGTTCATGGAGCAAGTCCAGAGAAGGGCCAGCAAGATGATTAGAGGGATGGAACACCTCTCCTAGGAGGAAAAGCTGAAAGAGTTGAGTCAGCCTGGAGAACAGAAGGATGTGGGGTCACCTCATTGCAACCTTCCAGTACCTGACAGGAGCTACAAGAAAGCTGAAGAGGGTCTTTTTACAGGAACATGTGACAGGACAAGGGGGAATGGCTTTGATGTGAAAGATGTGATGTTTATATTAGATAGTATGAAAATATTCTTTACTGTGAGGCACTGGGACAGGTTGCCCAGAGAAGCTAGAATGCCCCATTCCTGACAGTGTTCAAGGCCAGGTAGGATGAGGCTCTGAGCAACCTGGTCTAGGGGAGGGCATCCCTGTCCATGGGGGAGGGGGGAGGGATTGGAACTAGATGATCTTTGGCACCCCTTCCAACCCAAACTATTTTGTGATCCTATGTATTTTGTAGAATGACTTGTGATAGAGACAGGAAAATTAATAAGCTTCAATGAACTTCAAACAGTATTGAAGACATGTCTCTAGATAGCAATGATGATCATTTAAATGATCAAGAAATGTAAGGTACATATGAATATCTGAATTAGCCATCCAGTGATGACTTTTGGACAGGCCTGTGACAGCTGGCTTAAGGAGAACTGATAAAGAGCAACTGGTTTCACCTCATTCTAGGACACGAAGAAAAATGCAGTTTTAGTTTCTCACAGGCCACCTTTTCTTGAATGTCTTGGAAAAGGTTTAGAATCCAATGTGTACCCTGGTAAACAAGTAGTTCTGAGACTCAGCTGTGCCACTTGTTCTGTTAAAGCTTTTAATGCCTTTATTTCAACAGAACAATCCCTATTTCAAGGTTTCTGATTGATTCCTTTAAGCTCACTTTGTTTTATTTTTGCTTGTGAAACTAGGATTTTGAGCTTTACTCTTTATTTACAAGTTTACTGCATTTGTTTCCTAGGACGCCATATATAGCCACATTGTTCATACTGGAACTCCAATTTTTTTAGCTACATAATCTTCACTGGAGTTTAGAACAAAGAATCCAGTAACATAGGAGATTTTTTTAAATCTTGTTTGTGCAATCTGGGAGCTCTAAAATAATTCTGTAAACTATCAACTTCCATTGCAATTGTCAGCATGTATTGCCTCGGGCATGGAGATCATACACTTTTAAACACAATGATGTATCTATGACTTACTTTTGCCAAATACAAGATCGTATCAACCATGTCCTGCTGCTTGAGGGCTGACTTAAATTGTTTTTCGGCTTCACGATATAATCCCAACCTAAAGAGACAACAGTTACATATAGAAGGTACTTGTTTATTGGGGTTTTTAATATTTCTTTAAAAGCTTATTAAATAATGAAGCAGTTCAAACTAAATCAAACATGAACTGCCTGAAAGCACACTTTATGACCACATATTTGTGTGCATGTTAACAAATACGTCACTATATAAAGATAACAAACAACCATTCAAACTATAAAAAAGAAAAAACCATTAAATCCATTAAAGGTATAACAGTGGGTAGTTGTTTTAAGAATTGCTAATATTTCTCATTATCCTACTCTGATTTGGTGCTTGTGTATGGAGTGCCAGCCTGAGGCCTTCATCATATGTAATTCTGGCCGAAAGTGTCTAACATGAGTATTTTATTCTGTATTATTTCATCAATCTGAAGTGTTCATCGACAGGTTATTTCTCAAACCAATAGTGCAATATTTATCTTATGCGGTCTGTTTTAACAGTAGTTCTTTGCATTTATTGACTGACTTTTCAAATAATAACATTAAAATCCATTAACAAAGGTAAAATTGCAACTAATTCAGTTCCTCAATATGGATGCCTTTATCTCAAGCAGTGGTCTATTTGTACATTAAAGGAGATTTAACTGTAAGCACAGCACTCTCCAAAAAGACACTTTCTGAGCTATTTCTCTCTGTTCAGCACTGCCCAACACACTCAGCAGTACAGGTCCTGCACTCACAATCACTCACCACAGAAGAAATGAACAATGGCTTACCTATAGTAGCACTTTCCAATTTGGACTTTCCACCACCAGTCTTTGAACTGTGCGTGCTCAGTGGCAAGGGCTGCCAAATCTAGAGCCTTCCAAAACAAACCCATCATCTTAAAATTAATGTTTACACAAAGAAAATACGGTAAAGATTTTTGTGAAGAGAAATTTTTGAACTGAAGTCCAGTTAACTTGAGGAGGCACTGCTTTTCTTTACTACTTTTGTAGTTCAGTGCATAAAATAGCTGAAAGGACTATTTGTCCCTATAAAAATAAGCAATCCAAATAGTTTCCTCTAAATCAAAGAGAAAATAGAAAATTAATTTGATCAGACTCCTGCAGTGCCACTTCAGAACATACTGTTTGTTTAAGCATGAACACTTTTTCCAAGTTTCCCATGCTTTTCTAGTAAAAGTTGTTAAAACCAAGTAAAAATAAACTGAAATAAAGAAACAAGTTCAGTGAGATTGAAATACTGTACAAATTTTCATCTCATTGCTAATACCCGGTTGCCATCACTTCTGGAAACAATCAAATGTGTATAATATGAAATACTTATTCCTTTAAAAAGTCTATAATGTAAACAAATATTTTATTACACAAAAAACAGAGAAATATGCTAAGAAACAAATAGCTATTGAAGACAGTGGAGGTCTAAAATCTCTTTGGTGTACTGGAAAAGCAGTTAAGCTAATCAACAGGCTCTGATCAGCCACCACAGCCAGAATCTATGGCCTATCATGTTTTAGCTATAATTTCAAGACCTCTGTTAAAACAATTATATGTCTCTTCTGTACCACAACCTACCATAGAAGCACTTGTGTTTCTTTTTTATCTTTTTTTAAATTTCATTTTGTCTCAGAACATATCAAAGCCATATTATGTTTGTTATATTTTCAGGATATCATCAGAAGCAGGGTAAAAAGCTTTGACACAGTGTTTTTATAACAAAGAACTGACCTTTCTTGCCTGCTTTTTTTGGTAAACACTTTGCAGACCTCAGAAATCAGAAACAAGTTATCTATTAGGAGCTATATGTAAGAGTTCTGTGCACCAGTCACTCAGTAGCAGAGAAACAAATAATTCTAGGAAAAAATAATATGAATATTGAAATGCTGTAAGAGCCCAATTTAGTGACATCTACGCCTACGCTGGATTCCTATTCTTTCCGCTAGCCAAATGAGGCTACAAGTAGTCAATGGGTTTAGATCTGACATAATGAAGAAAAGTCAGTGGAGCTAGATAATTCAGACAAGTTGCTCTCTTTTGCCTTTGTGAGAAATAGTAATTTGTTTTCTGTAGCAATTCAGGATTAGTAGTTACATCAGTGCTAAGAGAAAGAGATAGCTGTCATTCCCTGCCTCTGTGACAGGACAGAGAAAACTCAGGTAAATTTACAACTCTGAATTCACTGTATCCTCAGGTTAGGTGGGATCCTTGAAGGCCATAGATGGCAGCTCTTATCTTGGTTGGCCTTTGTTTCTTAATGTCTTTGCAAATTGTCCAGCAGTGCCTTTGGATGCTACAACAGTAATGGGGAATAAGCTTGCTTCAAGACAGAAATTGTCCAGATACCCTTCTGGACAGATTCATCCTTTCATATAAAGATATATAAGAAATTTTGCCTCAGTCCTGGAAAATCTGAGAAAGTAGTTGATGTTAAAACATTGGTTACTTTTGTTGCATTTACAAACGTATAAACAATGTGGGTGAGAGTCAAATATCACACCTGCTCCTAATGCAGCAGGAGCAGCCACTTCAGAGGAGTAAGGATCTTACTGCAAATACTGTGCCCCAAAGAGCCTTCCTCAGAATTCTCTGATGGCAAGGGCTCAAGGAAGACTGAATTTCAGAAAATGTTCCCTTCTGTAACTACACTTTCAGGTTTCTTTCTGGTACCCTAATTGCTTCTGATAACTATTTTATGCAAGGTTAACAATTTTGGCTGTGATTGGAAAATGGGAAGTAAGACTGATCCAGGCTTAGTAGACAGCAGTATCAGCAGTTTATCTGTCCATGCAGATCTTCAACTCTTCCTGGGATCTTCCAAGAAACACAGCATGACTTCATTTTGAAGTTAGTTTACGAAATTCAATTCAGTTTTTATATTTTCAAATTAATGAAAAAGTTAAGGAATAGGAAGATCCTGGTTTTGATACTTTACAAGCAATTACAATAACTTCAATCAAAAAAATTCTTCAATCAAAAATCAAAGTTACAAATACTTCTAAAAAGTGTTTGCCTGAGAAGGCTTCATGCATACTAATAGTTAAAAACTTCTGTTGATAATACTAGAAAAGTTTTTTGACAATGTGGCCCTTGAAACATTAGTAAATGGATTAAAATTGTCTTTTATAAGTAAAAGCTTTCAACTTGCCATGTCAATACCTACTGCTAGCATATTTAAATTTCAGTTTGCTGCAAATTTTGGGTTTTTAATTGTACAGTTCGGGTAGAAATCAATGATCAATCTGCACAACACATTAATTTAAAACCAGTCCATAAGAGCAGTAGTGATATGTCTGTCCTGCACTCCTATGCATTGCTGGACGTTGGTGTAGTCATATTAATAACTGAAAGGGAAAAACACGATGGATTTGGAATATCCCTTTTAAGGATTAATATGCCCTTTTAAGGATTTTTGGTTGTAATACATATATCAGTTTGAAATACTGATTGTTCTGAAAGTTTTAATAAACTTTGGGATATAACTCATCATCTGGACATACTGATGAGCTGAAGTTGTTATTGTCTAGAGCACTGAGCATATGCAGAGTCCATTCCAACAACAATCTTAACCCTGAGAAGCTTTTCAGAACAAATTTATTTTACTCTCAGTTCTTATGTTTGGGCAAATAAAAATGTTTAAAAGCCCTGATACTTGGGGGATTTTTTGTTTCCTTTTTAAAAAAGATTTTCGTAAAGAATGAAAATTAATGTAGACTCTTTAATTGTATTGTGCATGATTCTGAGTTTCTTTTTACCATTACTTTCTTTAGCTAAATTGTATTATAACTAAGACTTCCAAACTATCTACCAACTGTAATGCAGTATAAAATAGCCTGTAGGGTTGTGGCAATTCACTATTATATTGCAAAATTAAATTCGTAAATGTACAGTTGTGTGAAGCAGTAATTTCATACAGAGTATTGTATGCACCTAGAAATTAAATAGATGGAAACAATAGTGAGCATCTGCTGGTTCTTTCATGTGCTGTTGAATGGCAGTAATTTTCCCAGCAACAATTATTGATTAAAGTCTTATTTGTAGACAAATGAACACCAGATAGTCTGTAAGATAGATGGGGAAATTACATTAGCCATAATCAATTTAGCACAACTTATTATGGTGTGTCTTCTGGATTTCTCTGTTTTGTAGATTAACCTTATTCCATTTAAAATATATTTGTATCAGAGAGTACAAACTAAAAAGTATTGAGAAAAACTAAGGAAAATTGAGATGTCATGACTTCTGGCCACAAGTATATATTGTACAACCTTTGTGCTTCCTCAAGCCAAAGTGTTTTGTCATCATTCCCACCTGAGAATAATGGCAAAATATAATGTCACGGTCTAACAAAAAAGGTAGCAACAGAACTATTTCTGGACAAGTCTTTGAAACTGCCCTGCTCTTGCAGCATTTAGCCCATAAAACAGCTTTTAGAAATAGCTCAAGAAGTACAGAAAGTCAGTTATTAAGTACGTGTTCAAAAGGAAACAAGTCAAGAACAATAATGGATACAGAAATAGTATTTTCTTCAGACAAGTCTTTAATTTTTCATTACTTAAGACGAAAGACTTTTGAATATATTTTGAAATGCTGAAAAGCTCAGTGCTTCTGTGTTCTTGCATCCCCACGTTTCTGATAATTAATAGATTACAGATATATTTAGTTTTAATTTGAACCGATTTCCTCACACTTCTTATCCAGTTGAATGCACATTGATTAATAGCAATTCTCAACTGAAATTGCTGAGTCTTTTTTTTAGTTTCTATATACTGGTTGAATAAGAAACAGAAGATAAATAATAAAACTGCCTTTGTTTCTCAAATAATAATGCAAATGAGAACAGTACAGCCTGTTCCAGTTTAGCACAGTGACAAAGAAAGGATATTGTCACTTCTGCTTTGTGTTTTATTTGCAAAACTGCAGGAATTGTATTCTATCAATGTAGAAAGCCCAAAATAAAGATTTTTCAAACTTAAGATAATTTCCCAGGCTTACAAGCCTTTCAAAGTCTTTCATGTCATTCAGAAAAGTGGTGGGTTTTAAGAATGTCCATCATCACAGAGCAGCAGGAAATTCAAAGATGTAAGAGATGTCAGTGAATGTTCTAAAAAGTGATCAAGCAAGAGCCACATCAACTTTTAAAAGTTAACATATGTGCTGTTTCTCTGATGAACCCTATGTAACCAAATTATTTTCAGGGAGATGCAAGATATTGAATTTGTGAAATGCCATTGCTAGGAGAGGTGAATACAGTGATGCAGCCAAATTTTAGCAGATATGAAAGCGTTTTGTTTGGTTTTTTTAAGAAAAATTAATGCAGATGAGTTTTAAAAGGAAGGCAGAACAGTTTGGAGAATGGAGTTATATTGCAAATGTTGTAGAAAGCACATTAGAAAAATCATTGAAAGCAAATGAGAAAAAGCAAACTGAACAGCTGAAAATATCTCTTCAGAGATATACATTACATTATAAGGACACCTGGTTCTGTGATATGTGTGAATTCAACTCACAACAATATTTTTTTCCAAGAAGATGCAGTCATTAACCAAACACAGATCTCTTTCTCATTATAAAATAAATGGTGGTGATTAAGCAGACACCTCTTTGCTCAGGTGGGTAAAAAATTATAGACAGAACTTTTCCTGCAAGAGAGTAATTTGGGATTCTCAGCAAGGATTTCAAAATACATGCAGTACAGTGCAAAAACATCTTCCCATGTTTTCTGGAGTTCTTGGAAAACTACTTGCATTACATGAATCTATGTCAAGCCCACAGATCCTGCATGTCCTTTAAACGTAGGCACATGCAGCATCATATCAAGTGACCCTTTATATTTACTGAACAGGATTTTCAATAACAAACATCAATTTTTTAATTGCTAGTGGGCTAAAATCCAGGCACTTCCTTCATATTCAGTATTGGATATGTAAATGTTAATTTCTATTTCTCTCTGACATTTCTGACATTTGCACTTACTGTTTCAATGATATTTTGGATTAATAGTGCATTACAATTCAATCATCTTAAAAGAATGCTGTGCAATAAATTGACAGTGTACAACTATAATCATTTGATACTAGATTAAAAAGCTTCACATAGCAGTAAATTTGGAAATGATTAGGAGCTATGTCAACAATAGTAAAATACTTTTGGTGTGCGTTATTGATTAACTGGAGAGTTTAACTCCAGATCTAACTGCACACCAGCTAGTAGTATTGCAGAAAGTTCAATAACTCTTTAGTCAACTATGCATTATTGACATAAACTTCTTTCAAACAAACTTGGACATTTTGATTCCATTTCAACTGGGGGCACGTATCTAACATAGCAATGAAATATACAGGAACTTTATTAATACCCTAAAGAGATTATTTCCTGGGTGAACTGCCAAAAAACCTGTGCAATGTTTATCCCTTTCGACAGCTTAAACAATATGCACCCAAACTTGATCTTTCCCATTCAGTGCAGTAACATAAGAACCACAGGAGAAAAATTTTGGATAGGTTAGGAGGGAAACTATAATTAGGAAAATACTTGAAGAGTAAGTGTTACAGACAAGCGTATAGACAGTATAGTCTTCCTCTTGATATCACAAAACACCTCAGCACTACAGATTTACATTTCTTGAAAAAGTATTGAAAATCCTATTGATATTTTATTTTTATGTAGTTTCACCAAATGCATTTTCTTTCTATTCATCCAAATGCATAAGCAATCATCTCAGGAGTATAAAATGCCAATTGATGTTCAACAATACCTGTTTTGTCAGGTATTTCCACCTTCCTCTGTTAATGGACAGTCTTTTGTAACTTATACTAAAGCCTCAGGACTCTGAACTTTCTAGGCAGTTGAGTTACCACTCAGGTCCAATAAATTCTGTTAACATGAATTCAGTAGATTCAGAGACTTTTGCATATTGATAGCTGAGGGACCCAGTTGTAAGAATTAGAATACTTCACTTCTCAAAAAAGATAGCAATCCATATCTTTGTATTTGCCAATTATCATTCTTGGCTATCACCCCTGTAAGAAAGGATTTCTCCCTCTTAAACAACTATTAATGCTCCACTTCTGGACTTGTGATGTGATACCTAGATCCTTAGTTTAGCAGAATACTGACAGAAACAGTTGTGTCATACATAATAAAATCTGAAAAAGGAACATGAGTTACTTACATTTTTTATGTCATTTTCATGGTGGAAGATATATTCAAACAATGCCTGCCAGAAGAATATTTAAAACCTTGTCATATCTGAAGAGCAAAACTGATAGTATTCTTTTAGAGGAATACAGAATGTTGATTATGCTAAGCAGAAACGAATTCTTTGGGAAAACATTCACATTCACACATAACAAATACTGACATTTACATTTATTTAATATTCTAGCAGGCAAAAACTATCTATTTGCTACATTGTCATCACAGGAAAGCATTTTAATGCCTAATTTGTTGCAAAAGATTTGTGGAATTGCCTCTTATCATTGATGCTTAACATCACTTTAAAGCAAAAAGACAGTTATAACTTGAAACTGAATATATATTTGAGAATCTGGTCTGTGCTGTTTTGGCACTAAAGACAACTCAAGGATATTATTTTTTTTCTGAGATTACTTTTTAAAGACTTTTTTAAAATGACTTTTTAACTGTAAAATCAGCCAATGTTCTAAAAAAAGCTTTTTGCAATGGACACTCAGATGCTTATGTAGTGCTACAACTAGTTAAATTAAACACAGGTTTATTAAGAATGGAAGCTGAGCAAACTTTGCCTTTGCACAAATTACTTTTTAAGTCCTACAATATTTTGGGATCTATAACGAAAAGAAAATTTTAAAATTGTTTGTAAATGATAAATAAATGCTAATAATATTGTGCTTCTGAAACTCAAGCACACCATCATAATACCAAAGCTTAAAGAAGTCACACTCATCACCTGAGCTGTGGTTAACTGCTTAAAAGCCCACAACAATTACACAGCAAAATAACTGCATCTTTGTTTCCTTCTGTATAAAGCTAATTAAGTCATACTACCTTGTAGCTGTTCTGCACTAGAATATTGGATGAGTATATATCAGGTAATGGGGGTGGCATTTTCAGTGAATAAAATGACTTTGAAAGATACTGGGTAACTAAGTGGAGACTGGAACCCTCTGTTCCCAAAAATGTATTATAGGTGATAGCAACACAAGGTTCAATTGAGTTGAACTTTGACCTTCCTCAGCATCCAAATCCCAAGTCTTAATTGCTTCAAAAGAACAGAACGTTTTCTAAACTCATTTAATTCATTCTAAAAAGCCAGGAGAAAATATTGCCTTATAAAGAAAGAAATAGAGAACAAGACCTCAGTCTCCTAAGGGCTTCCATGACCCTTCTGCCTGATTTTCTTAGACAAAATTCTTAAAATATTTACCTCCAGGAAACTAGAGAATTACTAATGAATTATTACTAGTATCTTGTGAGGAAAATACACCACAACCTACTTTTCTTCTAGTTTCAATCAGAAAAGACTCTGAACAGATGATTAAAAGACATTAAAGAATTATAAATAGTAACACATTTATAAGGAGCTTAGAATAGGTAGATAAGAAAAGAATAGACAAAAAAGAAGTAGTGGAGCATTTTCTCCTCTAGTTCAATAACAGAGAAGCATACAGTAAAAGTGTGTAAATCTAAAGTGACAAACAAGATGCTTTCTTGCACAGCTGACATGAAGAATTTACTGCTGTTATGCACATACTCTGACCTTCAAAAGGATTTAAGTGACTGAACATCACTTGGAAAAAAATATCTAGCATTATCTTAATAAACCAATTAAAAATCCACAAGCTAAAAAAGATAAAACTTTATGTTTCATACCAGAGAACTCCTGCTAACTGGGATTTACCAGAGGATTTCTCTGGTGACAGATGATATCTTATATGTCTACTATGGTGTTTCCTAGAATAGTCTTTAATGTGGTTAATGTTAGTCAAAAGAAGCCACATTTCTGTATACTTCAAAACATTGGAAAACCCAGACAGATAATCTAACTTCATAAAGATACAGCGAGGCTACTTTGCAAATACATAAGGAAGAATTATGTAGGAGGTATTCATACACTAACATGAATAGACTGGCTAACTATGTGAATTCAACAGCTGCAAGGTTTATCACCTTATGCAAGAGGAGAGGTGACAGCTCAAAAAGTTTTAAAACTTTAATCAATTATTCTTAACAGAGAGTGCAGTCTGCATTCTCACCTCCTGCTTTGGATTTAGCCCCAATGCTGTTTTGTTTAAAAAAAAGTTATAAATCTGTGTAGCTCCAAATTTAAACTTAGATCTTACATTCTGTGTGAAATGTTAATGTCATAATGTATTAGATTCATAATACTGACAAGTACACTTGCTGCTTATGGATGTTTCTATGACTGTTGATTTACATATTTTGGCTTAAGCTTCTTTTCATAGGAAACTGAAGGAAGACAAATCTGCCACAGAAAACGCTAATTAAAACCCAAAATTGTTAAAAATATGTATATTTCTAATTCCTGAGAGCCATTGAGAATATTTCCTCTGAAAGTTAACCTGCCTACTTAAACAGCATGTAGCTAGCAATCACAATTAAAAGCCAGTGGTCTTCAAGCACAAGAACTAAGCCTAGTTTTTATGGATGTGTCTTGTGCTTCTTAATCCTTCCCAGCTTTCTTACAGTCCCCCTGCTTTCCAGACTGATTTATAATAATGTGTCTGCTGGCTGATTGCCAGCAAGGACATAACTGGACAAAAAGCATGCAGTATCCTTTCAGCACTGATAATGAACTGATAGTCTGGAAGTCTTCGATTACCTCACCAGACTAGAACTTACTATATTTGATACCTATTCTTCTGCCTTGTTTGGTTATGAGGCCAAGGGACAATGATGCAAGCAGTGGGTGAAGGATACAGTGTAATTACACAAGATTCATTTCCTTTGAAAACCACACTGAAATGCCCCATATCAGTCTGGATCAGGCTTTAAAAAACTAAGAAATTTCCTGGTTGCTTATGAAAGAAAAACTGTTGACCAAAGTTTTGGACTGGAAGAGATATTTCTACCAGCACATTATTAGATACTGCCAGTCTTCTCAACAGTGTTCACCATTATGCTTCTCAAAATAGACTGAATTCATACTGGTTTGCTCACCTTTAGGCTGAGAGCCAAATATAGCTCCCTAGAGTGTGTTTGATACCTTGTGCTCCCTAGAGATAATTGCTTGATGTGTTGTGCAAAATGAGCTGTTGGCCTCAGCCCAACAGTTGTTTTTTATGAAGACACTATGCACAGAACACATGTTCAACCACACAGCTAGCTGGCTGTGTTGGGGGGAAGAGTCAACTGAAAGGCAACAATGATAAATCTTCACACAAATTTCAGCTCCCTACCACTCAGAGCTGAAACCTGTATGTTGGGCAGACAACCTGCAAATATCTGTTCTATTGTCAGATAGTTTCATTTCCATCAATCAGATGATCTTAACTGAAAATGAAGAAATATTCTCAACAAAAAAATGGTACCTTTTTACATAAAAAGTGTTAACTCATGCCATAAAAGCAAAGGAAAAAACCCAAACATTGTGAATATTTTTAGGCCAGGATTGCAATCTGAACACAGAACCATATTTCCAGACATTCTGCTGTGTATTTTTTGCTCCTGGCCTTTTGTTGTTGTTGCCCTTCACCACTCCCATATGCACAGCTCAAAGTTATTTACCAGTGGAATATTTTTTCCTATATGAATGTTTTTCCTAGGTTATAGTTTCACCTTAACCTCTTCAGACATACCTTCAATTTCAAGTCTGGTGAACACCATCAAAAAGTGAGTAACACATTATTTTTTTGAAGTTAATATCTAAGCCACTGTTCATAATTGTTTTTATCCCCAGTCTCATGTACATTTACATTGGAATGACACCAGAAAACAAGAAAAAGATATCACAACACTAACTAAAATTGTTACATACCTTTGCCAGTTTGGGTTTCTGAGCATATTTTGTTAAATTCAGTCGAGACAGATTTATGAAAGGGCCATCTGGATTTGTTAGCATTGAAGCCTGAGGGGGAACAAGAAGCTTTTTAAGTGGGAAGATCCCCCACACTTTTCCTGAAGATTTTGAAAATATTAATAGTATACAAAAAACCGCCAAAATTCCAGACAAAACATTTGCAGATTCACTGCTCTACTGTGCAGTACAGACTCTTCCTTCTTCTCTGTCTCTCCCCACTATTTCCATGCAGTGCCTAAGCATGTATCTTGGTAGTTGGGATACACAACCAAAAAAAAATCTTCAAGAAATAATTAGGAAGATTAGTTCTTACCTGCAATAGTGAGAAGATGCCACATTTTGCCATTAATGTGATTTTAATATGTATTACATATTCATGCTGATTGGAGTTTATTAATTTTGCTAAGAGAATGGGATAAATTAGTATAGACTATTCTCCTTATCTTTTGAAGTGACAGACCCTGAGTACTTAGCAAATGTTTAGTAGAAGACATTTATGGTGAAATCATGGGAGTCTTTGCATGGCCTTCCATGAATAAAAACACGTCTCAAAAAGCCTGTGAATTTGCAGTTTATATGAATCCTGGTGAACTTGTGAAATTATGTACATTTTTTTTATAAAGCAACCAGCAAATGCACAAGAAATCATATTTTCAAACTCTATATTGAAAAGAATTTAAAAAAATTTAAAAAAATTACAAACACTCCCCTCCTTCGAACGTGAGTTTAGAAGCAGCTTTTAAGTAAACTGTAGTGTCACTGTGCCAGATAATGTGACTAAGAAATCTTCCATTCTGGGAAAAGAGGCAAGCAACTCACCGTGCCCGGCCTGACATATCCCCCAGAAGCACTAGTGATTGGACGAGCTGTGAGAACTGTTCGAGGTGTTCTTATCGCCTGCTCCATGGTGCTTGGCCGTCCACCTTGTGTGCTGGGTCTCACAAATCCTGTAATAGGTCTTCCTGATTGAGTTACTGGCCTGAAGATGTTAAGTACATTATCCTTATGTTAGGTGGTATTTACTGACAGAGAATTTAAACTGTTATACCCAATACATATCATTTTCAGGAGTTAAGTTTATAATTTGTTCATTTTTAACTCGTCACATTTTTAAAAATAGACTATCACATACCTAACAGCTGGGCTGGGGCCTCCACCTTGGCTAGTTCCAGGAAGTTTCAAAGATGTTCCTGGTCCTACAAAATAAGACCATTTCTCACTTTACTTTGAGATACTACTCCCTTGTCCAGAGGACTTCAAACATGATTGTGTTTTACGATAAACAGAAAACCTGCAATTTCTTTATTCAAACTGAAGGGACAAAGAACTAAACAAAGAAGACAAACCCTAACTATTGCATTCTACTACTGATAAATTGATAGAAACCTGTCAAACAATAATATTGGTTTTCTTTCTTTCAAATTCTCCATCCTCTTCTCCATCGCACCTGGGAGAGTGAACAAGTGCCTGGGTGTATGCCTACTGGGATCGACACAAACAATTGTCAAGATCATCTTAGAAACACCACACAGTGCTGAAGTAAGAAGGTTACTGAAACGATGAGACCAAGCTAACTTGAAATGGTATCTTTTCTATCTGGCACCCAGACTTGAGTAAGTGAATCTAAACCTTCACCTACAGAGCAGATGGAGAATAGCATCTCACGACATTAGACCCTGGTAAGATCCCCATCTACAATTTAGAGCACTGTAATGTGTGAACTCATCCATATCCAAAGGTAATCAATGAAAACTCTGTACCAGCTTGAGCCCAGGTGAACTGACAAAGGGCTCCCCTTTTCACATATTTCTGTTTTGACTGTGGACCACTAAGAATTACTAGCTCCTGCAGGTAGATTTTCATTCACTGACATTTGATTGGGCAGTTTTTCTAACCTGCTAAGTGAATGTCTATGAGATGGTTTTAAACACTCAGTTAGAAGCAACATATGACATCTGTACCTTGCAGTCTTTTCACTGCTTGTTACTATGTACGGAAAGAAATGAGATTCAAGTTGACACAGACAATTCTTGACAAATCACTGTTACTCATCTACATATTTTCTATATACTTATGAACTGCTTTTATTGCAAATATTTCCAAGAACTGAAGATAAACTGATATGTAGACAGTTCCCTTCCTTCATTTTTACCCCAAGGTAAACCCTAAGTAACCACCTGACTACAGCTGTATTGAAGTTAAATAACACAAAAGAAGGTATTAACCATGATCTCCTTGGTAAAACCAACTAAACATAAAATTGGTGCTAAAATAAATTAAAAAAATAGGATTCTTTCTCTTCTGGCTGGACACACTTAGGATTTCTATTACTTACTTGCCTTTTATAGTCCTGTGAATCCTGAACTTTTTTGTCTACAACAGAAAGGGTGGACAGTTCACTCAACATAGTTTCCAACATGAGAACTAGGGCACTCTTCAAAGAAATGGGGAAAGTGACTTTCAACTTTTCAGACTAGCAAAAAAATTTATTACTCTTCCACTTTCTAAACCCTTTTAAAAACTATTGCTATAATATAAAGGAGGCAAGACATTAAAATTCTTTTTTTCAGACATGTTTTTTAATAACTACAATTTTTTTTAGATTTTGGTGTACTGGGAGAATGCTTACAGGGAATATTTCCTTTGACCTCACCCCAGGCAACTCAGTCCTTACTTTGAGAATCCCAAGCCAACCAGCTATGAATAGATGTAAAAGGCAGTGCATGTGGCCACTAGAAGCACCAGAATTTAAGAGGGAAATTTCAGTAGTTAGCGATGATTAGAGATGACTCCTTTAACTCCCCAGTTAATGAAATAGCTGTGATTATCCATATTGCCAGTTAGTACAAGTTTCTGAAAAATACGCTGTCAGGGTAACACTTTTAAAAAAGATTACAACACTAACTGAGAAAATTAATGGTGTTAATAGTCCAGAAGTAACATAATGGATTTTTCTGTAAAACAATGTTCTAGGACATATTTTTTAATAAACAAGACTGATGGAAAATTAATGGAGCAAAATTATAAAAAAATAAAAACTGGTGGAAGAAAGATTTCATTACATATGTGTGAAGAGGAACCACAGAAAAGTAGTTTTTTCCCATGGATCCTATACAGTTTAGTAATTATTTAATAACACATGACTGACAGCAAAGACATAATTAAGAGAGTTTAATCTGGAAACTAAGGTAAAGGCAGATGTAAAACTGAAACGGATATGTAACTGATGCTGAAGGATTTAAACTGCTTGGTAGGCAAAGTATAGACAATACCAATTGTAATATGAGAGGTGTGGCCACACAGTTTTATGTTTGTGAAGTGTGACTTTAGTGGAGGAGGATATCCTGAAAGATCTGCCACAGTGAAAGACCCAAGTCAAGACCAACTATGGCTAACACACTTTAACAGCAAAATAAAACAACATAGTATGAATATATTTTTCCAGAATGTCTTATTTCTAAGTAGTATTCATCAAATTATTTTTCTTGGAAGATAATCTCTAGGACAGGGGGCACAAAATCAACTGAAACTCTACATTTTATTACTATGGTGTTTTAAGACAGATATATATAATTAGTTGATCACAATGTATATACACATCTCCAGTACTGCCTAACTGCGACCAAGCATGTAATGAAAATTTTTAAAAATTTAATCAGATAGATATGCAGTTGTTGACATCCATACAGACAAAATAAGCTTTTAACATTTCAAGTATCAGTTCTGGCCTATGTCCAGTTCTTCCCTTGAATTCCACATGGTATGTGGTTGAGTGCCAGAGTTCCCCTGGGATAACGCTTAATGAGTTACATAAAACTTTCCATGTGGACTGTACTAAAGAAATACAGAAAAACAAAAATAATGCCAAAAAAGTAGTGGAAGAAAACTAATTATTGTCCACTTGGAAGGAAATTGATGAACCTGAAAAAGAATTGTATAGAAGAAACGATGGCAGAGCTGAAGAACCGCTCTGTGAAGGAAGAGAAAAATGAAGTAGAGAAAAGCAGAATAAAGAAAATCAGTTCAGATAATGTTTGCAGAACATGATGCCAAAAGGTGATATCTGACTGCTGTCTACACTACAGGTATAGGGATAAAATTCACAGTACAATGAGGGCAGATGTTTTTGTCTAGTTTCCCGCACTGCCTAAAGAAGCCAGAAAGGAGCAAAAGAAATCAACATACTGATGGAAAAAACAAGTGACCACTTGCATGCTCACTACATTTCCCCAAATGTAGAGGAAAAGCTGACAAAACATGATTGTGCATGGTCTGAACTCTCATCTGACAGGCCTAAGTACTACATCAAGAACACATGGTGGTTCTCAACACTGCTATGCAACCATAAAACAGTCTAAAACACTTTTTTTACCAATACTAAATGCTGTATCAGATCACCTCTGTTTGTACTATTCTATGGTAGATACCATAAGACATGGCCAAAAGAGCTCTTGTTGAGTCAATGTATTCAAGTGAAAGTCAATCTTACGTGCAACTTGAGCAACAGCATTTTCATCCAGGATCATCTCTGCAATTCCTTCTTGATCCATATCAATTTCATCCACATACACCATTTCTGTCAAAGCTCGTGTTTTCAGGCTCCAGGCAGCCTGAATAAGGATAAGTAAAAAGTAAAATATCTTCAAGACACTAAGTAAATACTCTAATCAGTAATTTTACCATTTCTTTATTATTCACTTCACAGTTTTAATAAGCTTGAATAAGGTATCAACATAAAACAGCTGAGTATATCCATCTGTCTGATGGAGGTATAAAAGGGGACTAACTCCTCTGTTCAAAGCATCAGCGATAAAACACTGTATAAATATATACCCTAGGCATTTCAGATTATAAGAGTATTGGAATACATTTTAGTGACCTGAATTGACAAACTAATACATTGCATGTCTTGGAGGATAATCTGAGCAGCATGGAAAGGCAAGCATAACTCTAGCCTATGTGACAAGCTTTGTGTATACTGTGAAGACACCAAATCAGTGGGGAGAAAAAAGAAAAAAAGAAAAATCAGTAGCAGCCATATAGAAATACCAACAAAGTAAGTGCAGGTCCAACCACTTTGATAATTTTATATGCCTGTAATGTACTCATAGAACTGGCATGATAAAGGAAGTCACAAAACCAATCCCTGATCTTCCATCAGATATTGAACGGATCATCATAAATTTTTCAGAGTAAAAATCACTGCCAAAATAATTAGATTTGTTTCCTTTCTAACACAGAGTACAGCAATCTGGTGGAAAAGCATATTTAATATTTGCTAATGAGACCTTTCCAAATAGAAACAGACTGATGTTATCATAATAGGAATAAAGGTCAAACACTTGGAAACGTTTGTTCCTTAAGTAAGAGGTAAGAGAAGATCTGAAACTCAGGGTTATTTAATAATTTAAGTAATCATTTAATGAAACACTTCTCATTCATCCTGTCTTTTCCTCTAGACTTCCCTTCTATGCAAATTTGAGTCAAGCAAAAGGAAAATGTATCTAAAGATGCTGAAATATTTAACTATTCTTTCAAAAAGTGCTTTCTTCCAAGAAGGAGGGCTTCAGTCAGCTGATTCAACCACAATTAGAAATCTTTATTCAAGAATGAAGAGAAGGGAATTCAGCAGGATGATCAGAATCTAGGCCAGACAGTCATAATCCAGATCTGCTTTATTTTCTTTTAGTTTCTTCCTATGTAGTGGGATGACAGCCTTTAATTAACGTTGATATTTCTGTTAGATGTTGAACACCTTTAACGGTTTTACATCATTCTATGAAGTAGAATTTAGTTTGTAGTATTTAGTAGTATTTAGTTTGTTGAATTTTTAATACCTTGATGGTACTCTGTTCTTTTCAAAAACATGTATATCTGCAGACAACATAACCATGTCTACACAGGGAATATGCTCCCATCAGGCCTTTTGTATAGCCAACCACAGGCTAATTTCTTACTGGAAGTAAGAAAACCTGCCCACAGTAATGATTTTTTTTTTCAATGATCTTTTCCTGGAAATTTGAAGTAGTAACTCCTCTACACTAATTGCTAAAACTGAGGTTAGTTCTTTACATAGGCATAAGTGTATTATTGTGATTTTTCCGCTAACTAAAATGTGAAAATGTGTTTTTAAAATCAATATGTCTCTTCGAAATTACTGGGCAAATATCTGTCATAAAAAAATAAATTCCTTAGGCATCTCTTCCAGTCTAAAGCTCCTACTCCAAGGCTTCACAGCCAAAAAAAAATTCAAATGTCACACAGTATTCCTGAATTAAACATCTGTTTGTAGATTACAGATCATCTGCTTTCTCTTTGTGGGACTGATAATTCTGTGTTGTGATAAGCACCATGTCTGGAGCTTATGAAGATAAACTGCATTTCTATGAAACAGCACCTATATGGTAGAAAGAAGAAAGGGAAGCTAATGTCAGAAAACCCACATATGCACAACATAACAAATTTAACTTGTTTAACTCATAATCAGAACAAAATTTAAAATACCTAATAGCAATTAAAGAGGTTTAGAAATGTGATATAGTATGTAAGTATACAGTATACAGTGTGTACGTCTAAACTGCAGAAAGAAAAGTGACAGTGTTTTTCACTCAGTTTATAAGTTTTTAACTGAATCAAGTATTTTCTTCTTATTCCTGAAAAGTCCAAAAATCAAATTAAAAATATAAATTTAGTATTTAAATTTAAATGTTTTCTCTGAACATGAATACACTTTTCTAAGATCTTATATTCTCCAATGATCCTTTCTCTTATAATAAATTTTATTCCATACACAATGAAAACTCCAGAACACAACTACATTGTGAAGGGTAATAATTACACTCAAGAAGATATCCAGTAGTGTTTCAGTGAAACCATCCTTTATGTAAATAACTTGCATGAAATCATGAAGTATAATTAAAGATCGGTAAAATATGTTACGGAGCTGTATTTGAAGATGCCATTTCACAATGCATTTAATCTCTTCTGACTGTGGGCTAGAACCAAAAGATGACATCACCTGCACAATACTATTCTTGCCATTGCAATAATCTAGAGCTAATGTGGGCAGAGTGAAAATTAATTAATTACTCTCAGTCTTCCATCACTTTTGCAAATCTTCATCATGCATCTACAAGGCTACCAGAGTCTGCACAAGGTGGGCAGTGAGCCTGAGCTGCAAGAGCAGGAGGAACATGGGTAAGAGCCCACCATGCATTAAAATAAAACATGAAAGTGAGCCCTAAGAGCAAAAGCATTGTTCTGTCTGTGAATACATGTTTTCTTCCTGATCTCATCTGCAGATGAAGGTCATTCAGTTCAAGGTAGATTCAATTTAGCCTTTATAAAGCACTGAACAGCTGAATAAAGATATAGCAAAATGTGAAAGAAGTAAAATTCTATCAAATATAAAAGCTGCCTGTTCAAAATATCAAAAAATCTTCCCCTTATCAAATGTAATGCCTTACCAATAACAACAACAACAAAAAAAAATCACACTATTGAGAACTTATCAACAAAACAAGTATTCAGCCTATCAGAAATTCTTCCCAAAGACTGGGAATGATCCAATGATCCAATGACCTAATTATTGTATTTATGGAAAGAACTTTACCTGAAACACAGTGTATTCAGAATCAAGCTCCTGAAAAGAGAGAAAATAGAAACTGAGGGATAGAAATGCCAAGCAATAAAAACAACACCACAAGTGCATTCATACCTTGTGATGACCTCATTTTGCACAAACATTTTCTCTCTGACACATATATCCACATTTCCATTTTATTACTTTATCTCAACTTACACCCATTATGAAGCTAATCAATGTTTTGCACAATGAAAGAAAATTTGCAGTGAGTGTATCTTTCTGATACCTTTGCTTTCTCACTTCTGCTGGATCATCCAAGCCAAACCTTAGATTAACAATAAAGCATTATGAAGCTGAAAAATGACAGATTAAAAGAAAATGAACTTGGAAGATGTATGCACATCTCCTAAAAATTAACCAGATTATCACACCATGGTCTTTAGAATGCCTACTTAATAAAATCCATTTTTGCACTTTTTTTAGCTGCTGCTAGTGATCACAATTATACCAGTCAAGAAGACAAAAGAAAACTTCAGCACTTTTTCATGGTACTTTTATGATTGACAATGATGTATTCATTGCATTTGGACAGTAATATTGCAAGTGGTATAAATGTCAAATTAACAGCCTATTGCACTATCAAAAAACAAAAGAAAAGCTACCAGATTAAGTGAAAAAGCTGGAACTTGCATCTACTTGAAAACTTTTGGTAAAATTGAGTAAATACTGACAGGAAAAAAGGTAGGTTTGTCACCAATTAGTGTGTAATTATCATGTTTACATAATATTTAAACTACCCTTCAGTGTTTTTGCTGTTCACTTCCAGGGACTGGCGATGAGTTTTTCCTAATGCATTGCTTTAGCTTTAGACAAGGAAAGTGGGAGACAGACGTTACTTTCTCTAAATCATTATTAATTTTTGTAGTGTCAGATCATTTCTGTTCCTAGAGGCAGTGAAAAATTTCTTGCGTATCTGGCATTGTGTAAATCCATTTTCTTGATAACGTCCTTGTATGTATTAGAAGGCTGCTACCAGATCACACCAATATCTTCTCCCAGCAGGGACCTGGAATACTGGTGAAGGACATCTTCCTTCTGTAGTGTACTGGAATTTGTGGCCTTTAAATGATTGTATTTGGAGCCTAAAAGTTGTTCACTGGTGTTACAACGTGTAACAGGTTTTAGACATTGAGTATTCTACAGAACTAGATATTAATTCAGGGATTAATCTCAGTTGACTGTGACGTATCTGGGCCTGACTAAGGCACAGAAACTGGCTTTGCAAATGAACTACTACAATTATTTTATGTACAGCAGTTGTTTTCTGAAAAAAGAAACTATTCAGCTTTCTATGTAATAAAGGACATTGAGATATTTCAGCTTGCATTTTATTCACCCCATTGTGTCTGAGTATTACAGTACATATGAAGATCATTTTAAGAACAGTAGGTGGTCTTCCATACCATATGTGCTACAGTAACTAATGAGGACAAGTTAGGAATATTATGTGGACACTAATACAAAGGTTACAGATGTTATCGATGTTACAGATGTGTATCTTACTTTAGGCACTGCCCATTATTTAAAAAAAATAATATAAAAATCAAACAAATTTGCTGATGTAGGAGCACTTATATTACTATAAAATTCAGAAATTACATCCCTCGTGATTTGGACAAAAAAGTAGAGTTGATCAATAATACTAAAACCATTGCACTCTTATAATCATAGGTGAGGCTATGCATTGTTCATACATACTAATATATTGTTTCCATTTTTGACAAGTAACTTTAGATATTAAATAACCCTCAAACAGGTAACAGGACCCTCAGATTAAACAAAAGCACGGAATAATAAAAATTACATTAAAATATAATATAGTTTAACATGGGTGGATCCAGCAGTTGCTACACATGCAAGTCATCCACCAGAACTAGATTTTAAATAAAGAGTTCTTTGACAGGATTAACAAATAACACTGTCCTGTAAGCTTGTCTCTCAAAACAAAAGCTCAAATTTATTCTTCATTTACACATATAAAGCTCCTTTGAAAGTCAAAAGATTGTAAAAGCAATGAAGGAACTATTTAATCCAGATCCCCAAATCCACTGAGGGTACTTTAATATTAAAATTTAAAGTCAGTTTATTTGAATATCAAAAATACTCAGAATAATTAAGTTTTTTGATGCTAATAGCCTGGAAGAGGGAATGTATTACATACCTTATATTAAAATAAGGCTTCACTCTACAATTAGTTTCAGGTGAGTATAATTTAATACATGCAAAATATTAAAATTATTATATTCTGAAAATGCTGTTCAAATTATTAAGAGCAGAAACACAGAATAAAAACCCCAAACCTTTACTAAGGAATAATTACTTCACTCTAAGTGTCACTATTTTCAAGCATAAACTTACAGTCTCTTGCACCAATAAGTGATTTCAGTTGAAGATGCTTTTTCAAATCAAGTTCAATGCCCATAAACATAAGCACGATAACTTTACCGTGATCTTACAAAAACAAGTATTCAAATTATAGCTGCTGAAAGTTCAACATGGGAGAAGAAAGGATGAATGAACAAAAGCAAATCCTCATAGAAGACCATCAATATCATGTTAAAGGAAGAACATCCACTATATGTCTATTAATCATATTAGGCAATTTTTTTCTATTGTTAAACTAGAGCAGGCCTCATACATGGGTTCTGTTTATTGCCTTGAATCTGACATATGGAGCACAAAGAGTAATCAGATTAGGTGATTAATCAGGATGATCAGCAGAGACAGTCCTGGACTGTATTTCCTCTAGGTCATGCTATTACTATAAACACAGAAGACAAGGCCTGTTTGCCTACAAAAGGAAACAATTAAACTGAACACCAGTATTCTACATACTTCTGTGCCCAAATGCTAGTCACACAAAATACAGGGTTTTTTTTATCCCAAGATAAGAATGTCAGCATAGAAGTGAATTCCACTATATTCCATTTATATTCTTAATTCTTAAGTGAAGAAATGCACAGGATATTTTAGAGAAAAAAATTTAGTCTTCCACAAGATGTAACTCAGTAGCAGCTAATTATTCTTATATCACAATGTTATTTATTAAGAACTCTTCAGGAAAACTTAATTGATTTTAAAACATTTCGATTTTGTTGTTGTTGTTGTTGTGCTCTTTAAGAATTCAAGATTTATAATGGCACAGTATTTGATACTGCTATGTAAGAATATTTCTGAATCATATCCAGTTAGCTAAAAGGTCAACAAAGTACTTTAAAAACCTCCTAGGGCTTACTGCATCTGGTGACAGGGTTCAAAGAGAGTTCTGCACCAATTAAGAAAGCCTGTAAATGTATGTACATGTGACTTTTGACTGGATAAGTAAACTTATTTTTAAGATCTTTGTATCATCTTTTGCCATGTTCTTAAAGGAGAACTTCTTGTCATTGTACTTGTGATACAAATATACCCTGAATACTAAGCTATACATACAGCGAGTGGTAAATCAAGATGTAGGTTAAGATATACTGGTCAAGAAAATTTCTTACTATATTTTTAAGTGCGGCAAAAATGCACCTACATCTAAGGCTGTTGTAAAAAGCTGCTTTCAGCAGCCCATAGCTCTAGGATGGTGCTGCATATGCAATGGAGCAGGACTGGTGCTATGATTTAGCAGACAATATGGGAAAAACGTGCAGGCTTTCACACAGGAAAAGCCATCTCTTTAGGCATGAAAACACTCTCCAGGTTAGGCACTGTTAGTCTCTTCCTTTACTTATCTGCTGTTACATGTCTTAAAAGGAGAAGGCCAGTTACCTGAGCATGAAAAAGTTCTGACCTGTAAGAGTCACTGTTTAACTTAGCCTGGGCATGTCTTTAAAAGACACCAGCTCCTGTATCTTAAATTATATCCTAATGCCTACTGTTCAAAGAGGTGAGTCCCTGAACAGTGACAGAGGCTACTGTTCCTACAAGATCCTTCTTTCCCTGGATGCAGAGGTTGGGAAGCACACGCTTAGCAGAATACAGGACAAGAGGATAAGAACAGATGGCAAAGTGATTACTGCCATTGAGTATTGCCTCGTGCTGCAAAGCAGCTCACTTAATCCAAACTTTCAGCAAGTGTTGTCATTTGCCTGTCTGTTTTCCTGTTGCCTAACATGACATATCTTGGGTTTGATTTGCACAAGTGCTACCATTAAGAATCTAACCATTAAATCTGCTAGAACTGCTGATTTTAAAAAAAAATGAAAACTTATTTAAAATTGCTGATTATAAACCACACTTATTGGGTTAGGTACCAAAAAAGGATACATACTTAATTTTAGATAATTTCCCAACTTATATTAAAATACTACTCATGTAATACACAGATATGGAAAACAGCACCATTTTCTGGTAGGTGGCTGAAGATGACAGAAATAAAGTTCAATCAAAATATTTAGGAACTACAGATTTCATTAACATGCCATTTTTCAAAAGTAACAGAGATACCAGAAATCAAACTGCCTGAGAATGATCCACAAGCCATGAATGTTAAAGGTATATTCTAATTAGACAATAAAATAATATTTTGATGAAGAGATTTTAGGTGTAACATTTTGTATGTTGAAGTGGTTTGAGTTTGGTTTGAGTTGCATTCTTGAAAGTTATTTAACCAATATTCTGGTTTCTGCAACCTGCTGTATGTACCACAATGAACAGGTGGTATAAATAATGCTATATCTTCTCCTGTCAGGAGGTGTGCTTTTTGCCTGGACTAGCAGAGAGGAATGATGGAAAAGAGCTGTGTAGCCACTCATTACATTACACACCATGAATGCAGTATACTCCATGATCCTTCTGAAACAACATGCTGAGTTTCCATTTATTTATCATCTCTCCACTTACTTTATTTTTTAAGAAAATTTCTAAATTGTTATTCCTTACATGAAATACTTTTATAGAGTCAAATCCACTTGGTGTCTGCAAACTTCACTTGAACATTGCTGTATGAAATCGTTTCAGACAAAGACTGAAACATCCTGCCATGCAATTTTAAACATTATAAAGACTGATATTTCCTAGTCTTATATATGCATTCAAATACTTTTAGAACTCATTCATTCCTGCTTAAAATGAACTCTTAATAAGGATTCCTCAAAATATCATATGAGGCAAGTACCAAGCTAATCTTATTTCAAGTTTGCCTCTCTTCCATCTGAACTTTCCTGTAGGTTTGAAATCTGCTAAAGAGTACCTTTTTCACACAAAACTGTAAATAGGAACACAGTTCTGAAATTAACATACTGAATTATAAAGTCTGGTCATCAGCATGCAAGTGTGGCCTGAAAGTTTTTTTAAAACAGTAATGAAACTCATCTTAAAATTCAGACTTCACCTAAGACTTGTAAGAGCTTATGATTTGATCTGGTATATACAATGTTCACAACACCACCCTCCACCACTTCTCAAAGGAAATTATCTTAAATGTTTTTCGTCTTTCAATCTTATAAAAGATGAAGCTTATACGCTGGTGTGAACATTTCAAAGATTAAACTGTTTGTCTCAATACAGAATTTGTAAAAACTCTTATATTGCTGGCATATAATGTCCTTGTTCTCTAAGGAGAATGCACCCTTGTCTAACAAAACAATTTAATTTATATACTTAAATGCTTTAGCATGTGTGATCTATATTTGGAAGAAGGAAAGCCAATTAGTATCTACACCATAAAAATCACGGAATGCGAAGGATTTGAAATGTTTTTAAAGTCTTAAAGAACATCTAGCTCCACCTTGCCATTGACAGGGACACCTCCCACCAGACCAGGTTGCTCAAGGCCTTATCCAACTACGTCTTCTCATTGCTGTTTTGTTAATTTCCTCCTAAGCATTTTTCTCAGCCTCATACATCTTCTATTCCTTCCTAGTGCTACTGGAAACATCCCAGAAGTTTGGAGTTGATAGGTGTCACAATACCATTTTATACTTGAGCTTAAGCACAGAATAGAAATCAAGTTGTCTTTATATTCCCTTGTTGAGATCATAGATTGAAAAATGTTTTACTCATTAAAAACTTTTTAAATTTAGAGCAACAGAAGCATTATGATCTTTACAACTTTTATTTACTGTTATCTTCACTATTTCAAGAGTTTCTTTCACAAATCAAGTGTTGTTCTTCCATATGCAAAGATCACATATATAAAGACCCAATAATGTAAATATACATTAATAATACAGGACTAGCATGGAACTGTTAGGGTTCAGGAATAATGTTCTTGGAATACTTTCTCCAGTAAAAATGTTTCTACTGATGGGTCCTTGTTGGTGCCTTCCAGTATAAAACATAAAAAAGAATCTTTTAAATACCTATCCTAAACCAGTTCAAATAATAGCTGTGCTTTATATTTACACTATTGTGTGACCATGCAGCTTTTTTTAAAGACTTGTCCTTTGTGATAAAAAGAACTGTGTTCAAGATTCTTAAAATATGTCTATAGGATGCTTTGAAACATAAATTTACTGTAAAATGTATAAGATGGAGTCTGTTCAATTACTGCTTTTAAAATATGGCATAAAAATGTTTGCATTCATATAAACATTAATCCAGAAACAACCTTCCCAAGTCCTTTGCTCTTACAGAAGGGTGAGAAAATATGCAGGTATAGAAAAATATGTCCTACAATTCCAGAGACTCTGCAGCTGGAAAAGGAGCAAGGCAAGAGATACGCAAATGCCTCCTGTCCCCAGGTAGGGCTGGTAGGTAAGCTGAGCTAAAACGCGTGTCTCTTAACCTTATGTGATTTGCTCCATACAGCATATCAATATAAAATCAACAGGAACATCCCTAGCAGACCTGATTTTTAATCTCAGCTTTTCTCTTTTTAACTCCGCAAACCCTTGAGTGCGTTAAAGTTCTCGTAGCGAAGAGTCCGGCCCACACAGCTGTCCGGCTGTACCGGCAGCACACCGGCGGCACCGGCAGCACACCGGCGGCACCGGCAGCACACCGGCGGTACCCGCAGCACACCGGCTGTACCGGCAGCACACCGGCAGCACACCGGCGGCACCCGCAGCACACCGGCGGCACCGGCAGCACACCGGCGGCACCGGCAGCACACCGGCGGTACCCGCAGCACACCGGCGGTACCGGCAGCGCCCGCAGCACCGCTCCCAACTGTGGGGCCGGGGCGGGGGAGGCTCCCCCGGGGCGTGTCTGGGGCGGAGTGCAGCGCCCGCTCGCCGCCTCCAGGCCCGGGGCAGAGGAGGGAGCGCGGAGCGGCGGCGCTGCCCGGCCTCCTGCTCTGGGGGCTCGGCGCGGCCCGGCGCTCGCTCCTCGCTGACGGGAATCGCACCCGGCAGCTGCAGCAGGCATAGAGGGGTCCCGTGGTGCTGAGCCAGCCGGGACGCGGCCGCGGCCGCTGCCGGCTCTCACCGCCCCAGCTCGGCCCGGCCCCCGCTACCTGCTCGCCGGGCGGCCTCTCCAGCAGTTGCGAGCAGACATCCGCGCACTCCCGGAACTTCCTCCGCCTGAAGTAGCTCCAGGCCTGGAACAGCGGCTCCAGCCCCATCTCGCCCGCGGGAGCACCGAGGACGCCCGGGCGGGCCCCGGCTCCTCCCGCCGCGTTGCTGCCGAGCGAGGCCGCGCTGGTGCCGCCGCGGGCCCCGCCTCGGCCGGCCGGGGCGGAGCGCCGGGGCCGTGGGGGAGGCGGCTCTGGGCGGCCTCCGGGGGCCCCGTCGGTCCCGGCCGGCTGCCGCGCGATCCCGGGCACGGAGCTGCGGCCCCGCTCTCGGCCGAGCCTCTCCATGTCAGCGCCTCTCGTGGGCTTATTACATTGGTGACTGAAAGCAGAGTTTGATCTGTAATACTGGGACCAGCGTACTTCCAGTAACTCCGCCGTTCTTAACTGTTGTGATTTTCTGTCCTGTTATCTAGAGGAGTTAGAGTAAATGCCTAAACAAGAATAATATAGTCCATTAATCCATGTTCGGTGAAATGTCCTTTAGAACTATGGAGCCCCGGTTGGGAAAAGTACAGATTGCTGTGAACAACACTTCTCAGTCTTGCAGTCTCTATCAGTTCCTTTAGTTCATTTGTTTTTGCAGGGAAATTATGAGACCAAGATATTTTGAGATTTAAAAGTTGGACTACAATTGTTCGTAGTTTATATGTACTATAAAATGGCGATTTCAACCACCAACCAAAGTAAAAGAAAAAATGCCTAGGAATGCTTGGGGCAGTAACTGCATTTGTGGTATGAAAATCTTCAGGGGATGAACACTAATAAGATTGCTAAAATCAAATTGTTGCCGTTTAAAGACATCATTCTGGTTTTATTGCTTTTGTCTCACTTAAACTCTCAATTTGTCCAAGATGCATGAAATTAATACCCAATCTAGCAAAATCAATGTCAGGTGTAAAGATGGAGAACCAGAAGTGGCAGTCCCAGGACAACTGTTTATTCTGTATATTATTTAAATATGGGAGTAAGTAGCTTGAACTGAAGTAGCAGTTACAGAGCTTTGCTTTAGTTGTCTTGTGTACAGTGCACAGGTCTATTGGGTTTGCATGGCAAGGCTTTGGGTGAGAGCCCATACAAGTGGCTTCTCTGATGAGCTGCTTGAATGTCACCTTTGTCCAATAGAGCTGCTGGCCAAGGCCAGTGGTGGCAGCACCTCTGGGACAACAATTTTAAAAAGGGAGAAAAAACCCTGTACAACGGCAGCTTAAGACAGGACGGAGAATATGTGAAACAACTATGAAGGCACCAACGTCAGTAAAGAAGAAGGTGAAGCAGTGCACCAGGCACCAAAGCAGAGTTCCTGTAGCCTGTGGTGAAGACCATGGTGAGACAGCTGTGCCTCTGCAGCCCATGGAGGACTGCAGGGCAGCAGAGGATGCTTGAAGGAAGCAGGTGGCTGCTCAGAGGGAGCTGTGACCCTGTGGAAAGGTCACAGTCTGAAGTCAGATGGGTAGATACTGCAGTATAGCTTCTCCGCAAAAGGAAGAGGAACATCGTTCTGCAGCAATTTTTCCAGTTCTGCAGCTGGGAAAAGTATTCATTGCACTTAGTGATCAAGCTGAGCTAATGTTGTCCTATGGTGGCAATTAGACCAAGATGCATTTTCAGCTTTTTACAATGAGATTTTCCAGTGTTGCAAATGGCAGGAAAATCAGTTTTCCTTCTTTCCAACCATGCCCTGGAAGGGGTTTTTGTTCTCTCTTTGGCTGCAGATAAGGATGGTTTTTTTCAGCTTCTACATGATGTGTGAAGCTATAAAATTTTTCTCTGGTATTGGCACACAGGTCATCCAATGCATATCGTCTCTGAAGTCTTTTCCACTGATAATACTGCTTTTCACTTCCTGTGTGGAGGAGTATTTTGAGCTTTCTAATATGGGGATTCTCATTTGTATTGATTATTGAAATCCCCAAATTTGAACTTTTATCCAGTACTTTCTCCAAATATTAATCTCTGTGGGGGGGCAACATTCCACTTTTCTAACTTACTAAAATCCTGCAATACAGCACAGAGAGTCTCTGTCGTGGTGTGCTTTGTAGAGCCCTGTATGTCAGTCCCCCTCCAGTGTAACTGCATGGAAACTAAACAGCCAGGAATTATATTCAAGTCCTTCTGGAACAGGCTGCTCCAGTGTGGGCTCCCCATGGGGTCACAAGTGGTAGGCCATGAAACTGTTCCAGCATGGGTTCCTGTCTTCATGAGGCTACAGGTCCTGCAGGGAGCCTGCTCCAGCACAGGTTTGCCATGTGGCTGGAAGTGTTATCTATGACCAGCTAGCTTTTCAGTGGCTTATGGGAAATCAGTGGTTGTTTTTAGTACCATTTATAGTGCTTAAATCTCAATGTTCAGGTATTGCTTTTGGCATACTTGTGTGTAGAGTGTGGAAAAAATAATTATTTTGAATATGCTTTGTTTCTTTCCCAGAGCTCAGGGCTAAGACACTATCTGTAGTTTGCTAGAGCTATCCACTTCTTTCACCCACCCTCTCAAAATGAGGAAAATTAATTTTGTGGAAAGTTCAGCAAAATTAATTTGGGGAATTACACCTGCGATGTACCTGATTTGTAGGGGAAGAACAAATTTAAATTTTTCTGTTTAACATTGACAGAAAAAAAAATAATCAGATTTTAGTAACAGCAGCATCCTGGGAGAGATTGTCTAGGTAGACAAAACATTTTTCCATATGGAATGTTGTAAGTAATGTCTGATGGTGTGATATTATGAAAGGTGAAATGTGCTTGGCTTTAGTGCAATATAGGCTTGTCTGCATTTTTTTACTGAAACTTTTGTAGTCTAGGTTAGTCCTTTCCACTACCTTAGATAAAAATGCTTAATTGATCATAATAGTCAAATGTTCTCCAATTATAATTAATTCCTCCATGCTTATTGAGTCAGTGCTATATTGGGACAATGATAGGTATGTGACATAACTACAGAAATCACCAGGGTTTATTAAAGAAAAGTCATGTGCTTGTCTTGTATAACTATGCACATTCATTGTATTAGAGGTGACCTGACCTTAGCTGGGATGTTTTGAGTGACTATTCTCATCCTCTGTGAATGGACAGGAAATTTAGTGGTGCTGCTTTATTTACAGCTTAAGTATTGTGATGATACCACTCGTGTGGTAATTTGAACCTTGGCTTCATTTATTTGAACCAAGAACAAAAAATTCAGGAATCAGAAGTAAGGGCCAGTTCCTCTTCTGTCTACTATTTATTCTTAATTTGAAAACTAGTTGTCCCTGAGATAGGCTGCAATAAAAATTCTCACTATAGTTATTTATGGGTGAAAATATCAGGGAGCTGTACTGAACAGAATGAATTATTTATTTTTGTTCAGAAAACACATAGGTTTGTATAATAGCTTTTTTTAAAAACCTAGATTTTGTGACGACTGTATGCTGGATTTTAGTCATGTTTCAATTAACTGTTCAATACCTTGTCATGATTACATGTTGCCTAGAGATTTAAATCTGCTTCACATTTTCACCTTTTATTTTAATAGGTCTTTTCCATTTTACTGAGGACACTTTAAACTGATACTGAATACTGGCTCTGAATGGATAGATGTCTTTAATGTTTTTCATCTTTATGCACTCCTCCAGAATAAATGATTGAGATGCCAAAAAATGCTTTGCATTTTCCAGATGTTTTTATAACTTTTCTTTGACAGTCTCTTAATATTTAAACTCTGAGTTTAAATGTATCTAATGCATCATGAGATACATGAATTAGCTTCTTACAAAGTATGTACAGAAGAGAGTAGGATAGGACCCATCAACACTTAATACAGCTTTCATTTTAAAAACATGGATCTATAGGTTGACTTTGTCTCCCCTGAGTGCAAGTCTCCCATGGGAGTCCTTTGTGTTCCAATCAATCATACTTATTTCTTGAATTAGAAATGCTAATACTCAACCTTATGAATATGCATTCATAATACTCTCCTCATGAATGTGCATTCTTACAATAAAACCAGAAATAGAACCTAAAAATAGATCCTAAAATTCTGTTGATGTCTTCAAACTTCTTAGGCAGCTCTGAGGAAAATATCCTGTATCCCTTAGTAGCTAACTCATTTAGATGCAGGCTACTGCTTCTGTCAGTTACTCATCTCTCTTGAGATATAAGATTACATAAGAAAGATGTAATTTGCAGTTCAATACGTTTAATAAGGTCTTGAAAACAAATATTGAAGTTGTGACACATCTACCTACATATTGCCTCAGCTGGAAATGTCTTGCTCACCTTTGAGCAAGAGTTGGCATCATGAAAGTAAACATGCAATAAAGGTTCATTCTGATGAGTCAGATACCTTTGGTATCTGGAGAATTGAGACCGACAGAACATAGAGCAGGTTTTGTTTTGTGCTCTTTGAAGGAACCCAAATGGGACTGCAGATCAGGCCATGCCAGGGAAAGGCACACAGATGTGGCAGAAGGGCACAAAGAAGAAGTTCCTTCTTTATATGCTATTTTCAGCAAGGACTCTGACATCTGAAGCTGAGTTCACACATTTGCTTGCAGAACCCATTTCTTGCTGACTGTAGAAAATTTAGAGATGTCATGCAAATGAAATTGCATTAAGAGTAGAGTTTTGTTCTGAGGCATGGATTCAGTGTCTGGGAAAGTAATTTGTAGTAACAGCTTCAGGTTATATTCTGTGACCAGCCAAGAAAACAACATCCATCAGAAGCAATTATTGCAACCATAAATAAGAATCCTTCTGTTTCTTTCTTACCATAAATGATATCCTAATCATGATTACCATGGTCTAGCTGAAAACAGACCATCTAGCAGTTGGTAACAGAAATGAGGTGGCAGTAATGTTCAGGTCCTAAACATCAATCTTCCTTCACGGGACTTTATGTCTGTCCTCTGTCATTTACTCATTGACTGAACCCACTCTTTGTAATCATGCCCACACCTCCTTCAGTGTACAGGACGAGAGATTATTACTTTTCTTTTTATCTTTAGTGCTTCATATGAGGGACTATTTCTTGTTTGATGCAGATGCTCTGTATGCTGTGCTGAATATAGATTGGTGTTCATAGCACTAGAAGAAATCAATGCAGCTATAAAAAAAAAAAACAAAACAGTGGCCTATGTAAAAGGCTGGCATTTTATTTCCATTTAAAGATAGGTTGCAAATAATTGCAAAAGATCCACTGATGACTGGACGTTGAGCTTAAAAATACTTGGACTTCACTATTTTCTTCCTTTTCAAGTTTAGAGCAGCTAGACTAACTCACTTATTTGCATTGGAGCCTAAATATCAAAGTAGGAAAGCTGGTAGTAGTACTAAGTCATAGTACTAGCAGTCAGATCTAGAAATCTTGATGTAAATGCTTTTGGTCATACAAATCTGTATAAATAAATGCAGTGGAGAGAGAATACAGATCTCCTGGTACTAAGCCTACTGTATTAATTATGAAACCATTCCAGCATCATCATTTGTAATATACCTGTTAGCTCCCACAAAAAGAAAAATAATATGTAGGTGCCCTACAAATCAACTTTCTTCCTTTTAGGAGCCTTAGTCTGTTTTATTATTAGTTTATCATTTTTAGAGCAAAGATGTGGGAAAAAGATCTATTTTGAGGGTGAGTGGGGTTTTATAAAGGAGTGGCTGTTTTATAAAGTATTTATAAAGGCTTGTGCACAGTGGGTTACACTAGAAAATTATATTATGTAGCAATTTATGGCCCCTACATTCTTTTACAATTGGAAGCACTTGAACTATTTGCTGTCCTAAAAGTAGGCTTATTTTACTTCCTTTGGCAGACTGTCTGAAGAGCTTTGTGACTCTATTCCAGTCCTTAAATGATCTGTTCCAGTGCTTAGTTAAATCTGGTAGTATGAAGTCATACAATGAAATTAATTAATTCAAGGTCTGCGTTCTATTGCTTAATAGTATTATGTTACTTCTTAAGTTTCTTTGCATTATGGGAGTTACTACTATTACTTTATTTAATGTCTAAATATTCCTTTTTCCTTCAGTTCTCCTGAAAATTTTGTATCATTGCTAGTAAATTATGTCATATTTGATAAACCTGCAGTATTTTATGTTGATGCTATATAGTGACTTATGGTTAAGATGTTTCATGATTCCTTTTGGCAGCTAAGCTTTTTGAGACCTTTTGCAGTCAGTACTGTGCACTGTATTTTGAAAACCTTGTCAACTACTCTGTAAAAGGAGGTCAGCTTGACCTCACAATTTTAATCTAATAATTATCGTCAGCCAGCTAAAATTTTGATTAATTCCCCGAACAATATTAACAACATGTTTTGGGGGTTGATCATCCTACACTATCCTAGTTGCAAAGAAAGGATTTTAAACAGGTATAAAAGTTATGACTCTGTGCAAAGGTGTTTTTTCACATTGGTTTTAATCATATCGTAAAATGGAGCCTTAGTTAGCTGTCACATAAGTAGAATTTAAAGTAAATTGCATTCTATATTTAGTCACTAGTCAACAGTTGAAATTGATTTTAAGAGTTCAGAATCAGATTTTTATCATAAGTCTATGGATAGAAAAAGCTGGGATTTAACTACTGTCCCTTTATGTGTTGCATTTAAACCTGTTGATGTTGTCATATGTTATGTCAGATGCTGATCTTGATAAAAGTTCTTCAAATCACCTAGATGAATAATTTCAGTACACATAATTTTACCTAAAATGGACACTAAAGAAAACTGTTTAGGTCTAAGCTATGTGTACATTAATTAGATCCATGGTGTGTAAACACAATATCATTGCTGAAAGAATGAGGGGCATCAGAATGCATCCTGGTGTCAGTTTGTTGGCAGGCAGAAACACAGTAGTTTTTTCATCATCTACAGATTAAAAGGAAAAATTTTAGTGGACTGTTCTCTTGTGCTAACACAGATTTTAGGGCCAAAGCTCATGATAGACATTTTAAGAAAGAATAACTTCTAACTTCTGAGACTAATATAAAACACGATTTCACTACAACAACTTCAGATGGAACTAAATGTAGAAGTTAATTTGCATTTATTTGAGGAAAAATATATGCTGTGATGGAATATCTCAGTCTGAGATTTTTGCTGTTGAAATCAAAAACCCTTCTTCCACTTTGAAAAGAGAGGATTTGGGTTCTGGATTACCCTAAAACAAGATATTGTGGTAAAAACATCATAGCTAAGGAAGGCACTATGCAGCTCTCAGTATTTGTGTTCCCTCTGCAGTTACAGCTGATGTTTACTGATGTACTTGCATCACTTCCAAATGTCCAGAAATCATTGTTTTCCATACTAATTATGGATTAATTTAATTTCAATAATACTTTTATCTTATTCATCCCTTTGCCAGACCTAAGTTGGGAAACCAAAACCTGAAGACATTTCTAAATCAAATTTCTGTGAATACATGTATTTTGGCCTTGGTTGCTGTCTGTATTGTGACATGTTCATTGTCTTTTCAATAAGGTGCCTGTTTCTTCCTTCTTCTTCACTGCCTAGCATGAATGTTTACCAAATTAATACAATTCCTTTAGTTATCAAGGTGGAATTTAACTTGCAGAAATAGAAGAAATAATTTCTGTAATATTTAATTTTATATACACCTATAATGATTATTATAGTGGTTAGCATAGCTGCCTTCCAAGCAGTTGACCTGGGTTCGATTCCCAGCCAGTGCACCAAAAATGTCATAGTTTGGGTTTGCCAATTTAAAAGTATTTACCTTTTCTTGTGAAATAAAATTAGGAGCAAAAGCAAAGCAGGCCTAAAACTTAAAGGGAATAAAGAAAAACTTTATTAACAACACAAAGAAAAATAATAATAAATTCAGAACAGATCATCCTTTTTCTCCTTTTCTCATCTTAACAACATACAGAAACACTTCAATCAATTCCTTACTTAAATAATCTTTCAGTTCACTTTAGGGAGGGGAGTTTCTTCTTGTTCAGCTATAGGGATCTTTTTCAAGGGAGGAAATAACCAGTTCTCTCCTGACTTCACTTTTTTCATGAATAGCAGCCACCCAGGATCTGCTATCATTAAACTCCTCCCACCTTCACAGCCTTCCCAGAACTGTGCTTGTGGGCCATGTTAAAAAGTCATGGGGTATTACTTTTAAGGATGAGCTGCTCAAAGGCAAAAGTTCTCTTTAGCTCCCTTCTCTCTGTTCATACTTCATTCCCAGGATCAGAGATTCCCCTTTTTCCCTCGGGGCAAAGGATCTTCCAAACACTTTATGCCTACCCCTTCCCCCCCCCCCCACCACACCCCATGTCTTTCTCCATGGTTTAAAGGAATTTTTTGTGAAGTACAGTCCACCCCTATAACTTACAAAAAGATATTTCAGCCAACCTTCATGGCATCTCCTCATTCTCCTTCCATTTAGAAACTTAGCTTTTACTTCATTGACTTTGGTGTGTCCTTTCTGTTCTTCTCCCTCTCACCCAAGGAAAGATGAAAGTCTGTAAGTCTTACCTGAGCATTGGAAAAGTTAAAATCTCACCCAGAAGTTGCAGGGGCTGTGCCAGGCCATGCCGGAGCTGTGTCAGGATCTCAGGGTGCCCAGGCCACGCTGGAGGGGCAGGACGAGAACTGCAAAGGGCTCGCAGAGGAGAAATGGGTGCCAAGGCCGTGTGTCCATGGCTTTCCTCCGGCGCTGCCCGCCCCCAGCTCCAGCCGCAGCCCGGGGGTTCTCCCTCTGCCCTGCCCAGCACACAAAGCCCTGGGGGCTCTCCCGAACCGGGCCCGGCTGCCTCCCCCCAGGCCGTGAGGGCGGCAGGGCAGGGCCCCCCGAGCCACGGGAACAGCGGGAAAAGGCGAGAATCCAGCAATGGGCTCCGCTCCCCTCGGCCACTGGGACCCCCGGTTAAAGACGGGGCCCAGCGGCCTCCGGAGCCGCTCCCGCCTGGGCCGGGCCAGGTCAGCGCTACCTTGGGAGAGGCTGGAAATGCAGGAGAGCTTTCCCGGGGTTTACTTGATTCAAATGCGATTCACGGAGCGAAACGACTTTTCCAATTGGTTTCTCAGGCTGTCAGCAACTAAACCAACCTCCAACTGGTCCCATCAATTCACAGAGGAAGTTCTCATGGAGGTGCCTTCAAGGCATAACCAGTACAATTATATTTTAGTGTCAACCATTATATATAAAGTTCATCAACCTGTACCAAAAAGAAAATATGAGTTTGTACTTACCAAGTTTATAACAGAACTTGCTTTTAAAATGGTTACAGAATTGGATGATGCTTCAACATAGAACATGATTTTAAAAAGCAGTTGCATTTTCCTCTTCAAAGCATGTTAGCTAGACCATTTTGAAATTGTCAGAATTTTTTGGAAGTACTGTATAATGTACTCATGGCCTACTGCTCTTTAACTCATCATTTTCCAACACCTTGTTATAAAGAATCCTCCTTATGTGACCATACCCTGTACCTGCTCCCATCCTGTATTTTCCAGACTCCTCTGTGTTGAGACAAGATATGAAAAAATTAGTAACTTTTCCTGTGCCATTTTCTTATCCTTAATTCCTTCTTTTTCTTTTTGATGATGCAGTAGACCTACTGATTATGTCAAGCTTTCTTGATTTTAATGTTACTATTAGAAAAAAATCTCTGTTAATTTAATAAAATATCTTAATTCTTTAGATTTTTTAAATAATTAATGTCTAGTATGTTGCTGGCATGGTATAAATTGTCTCATTAAACTTTCATTTTCTGAAGAATAAGCTCATCAAGTGTTTGAGTTTGTGATGCTTTTTTCTTTGACTTCTTATTTTTATCCAACAGTAAACTGGCCTTTGTGATCCTGCATGCTTACCTCGGTGCAGTTAAATGGTAGCATGTAATTCTTACTGCTCTCTCTTAAGTAGGTTTCTTAGTTTTGCAAAATATTATTTTCAGACATTGTGTTCCCATAATATACTGAGACCTTTTAATCCCCAAGAATGTTGACATTAATGTTGTCACTGTTGTTCATCTCTTTCATATTATGTAATTACTACTTGAACAAGCTACTCTGTATTACTTAGGATTTAACAGAGAATAATCCCTCATCTTATGTGCTCTGGAATTAGCTGTTCCAAGAGCATTTGTTTAAGAAATCACTTCTCTAAGACTTGTTACATTTAGCAGAACATGAGATACATTGTAAATATATTTACAATATGCTAAGAATTATGTTTTCTTATAAGTATGCGCTGTGAAACATAAAAATGACGCTTACAGGATTTCATTTAGGGAGGTGATGTACCTGTGTCACTGTATACTAATGAAACATAATTTGCAGTGATGTATATATAGGAATATATAGAATATTATAGGAGAGATATAAACCCCACCACAGGCAGCTAAGGCAGAAGCTCTGTGAAATACCTTACTGGAAAAACCTAAAATGTCTTATTTGTCTAAAAGGTCACTTGTTTCCCACCACGGCCATGTGGCGATAAGGAGTACTTGACCCTGCCATTGGCTCCGTCGTCAGACCATGGTGTTGATAACACCAGGGTCGTGGGTTTAAACGCTGTGAGGGCCATGCATATAAGAGCTGGAGTCGATGATCCTTGTGGGTCCCTTCCAACGCAGACTGTTCTGTGAAATCTGGGAAATTTCCTTTCCCTGCGAGCGCCGCCATGCCCCCTGTGTTCTGCCTGCCGCGATCAGCACCTTGGACAGCGCCGTGCCCGTCCCGCAGGGCTGCGGCGAGCCACCGGGGGATGCTCCCTGCTCCAGAACCGCTCGGAAAGGTCTGGCCGTGCTCAGTTTCTGCATCTACCGAGAAAAGGAAACGACAGGGACTAGTGTCTGGGTTCTGGGACAAATGTGCAACGCATACAAGAAGGCCATACTGATGGAGGGATACTGTGGGGCCTCGTGGCTCCCAAAGCGTTGACTGCCCACTACGAGTGGGTGATATGCGTGGAGACATCCAGACGCCAAGGCAATGATGTGTGTCCGAGTGGGAACGCTAGACAGAGCAAGGAAGAGGTTGTTACACTACACTGCTTCCTGTTCCTGTCAAGTGTCTAAAATTCCACTTGCACCCCTTGTGCATCAACATAGGGTTAGTAAACCATGACAATGAATAGTTTTCCTCTTGTAATTCTTTCTCAGGCATTGCCCCATTTTAGAGATGGTAGTAAATTCCTGAAAAATCTAAAGAAAAAGCTGGCTGTTTGTGTGGTGTGTGTGATGTGCAGCTGTTCCCATAATCCCACTGCATGTATGCAGTTTTTCTGAGAAAAAAAATTGTTCTTCTGTTCATTACACAAAATATGATCTGCAGTTTCCAGTTAGACACAATGTTCTTACATACTACATTTTCTTCTTGACTGCTGGTTGTTTTTTTTTTTTTTCTCTTCAGTTTTACTGAAACTGACTGAAAACAGCCTATTCACTTTCACCAGCCAAATACTCTCATGATCTAATTTCTGAGTTGCAAGTAAGATAAGACAAGATTAAGTAATTTAATTTCACTGAAGTTAATGCTCCACGTTAGTACAGATCTCAGGAGATCCAGAATTTCACTTTAAGTAATAATCTAAGAAAAATATTTATTTCTAGAGAGTAGAAGAAAGTAAAGACACTATCATTATGGTTTTTGGGCATTCACGTTTAAATATAGATTATATGGGCAGTAAATAGAAAATTAATATATTCTTAATTTATACCATAAAAATACTCCCACTTTCAAATAAGCTTTTGCAACATCAGAAGTAAAATATATCAGATGCCTGTGTCTGCTGATAATCAATCCAATTTCCAGAACAAGATTAGGCATCATTATAGGCTTTTTTCACTAGCCACCTTTCCCATGGGATAGCAACACAAAACAGCCATGTAGGGTTAACATCTGATTAGAAAGAATAATACATTTCTCAGTTCTAAGACAAGCTCTTTGGGAATTGTCCAGTCCATTTCCCTGGCTAGTTACCCCTCCTGAGACTTCCCAAGAAAATATGGTTCCCAGAGTTCCAAGGTGCCCCCGGGTGTTTAGGAAGCAAATAGGAGAAAAAACTGCTTAAGATTTTCTGATAGCAAGATTTCCTTTATCTGTTGGTTAGTATATATTTTACTCATGATTAGGGATTAAAGTTTTATTTTTTAGTTTCTTTTGTGTTTTGTGGGGTTTTTTTGTTTGTTTATTTGTTTTTTTAAATTCAAAAAATTATATGTTTCATGGAAGGGTAAGTTTCCTGGTAAGTTTCAGGCTATACGTATTTCTCTGCAGATTTCTGTCCCATGCCGTGTTGTTTTCATTGAATGTGTGGGACTAAAAGGTGTATCTGAGCAAGGCATCACAAACACTACCATTGTAAGAGATTGAGAAAAATATTATATCTCAGTGTTTTACACTGAGAAAATACATTAATATAAAGTTAATTGACCGGAATGCTTAAGTGCATGCATTTTTACAAAAGAATTATTTTTCCAAAACAATGAAAGGACTAATAAAACACTAGGTTTATTCAAGAAAGCTTTAAGAGAAAAATTCCCTACAATTAAAATGAAAATAAAGTAGCACAGAAAAATGCCTCCAGTACGAACTAGTTGAGTAAATGTTTTGTGGGAGAACAGTCAACATGAGTAATAATACAGTAAAAGAGCAAAAGAAGATAAAGAAATGGATATTTAAAAATAAATCCGAATGAACTAAATGCACTTGGAAAGTCAAACCTGTGCTGAAAGTAACAGGGAAAAGATTTGGTTTCTTTTAAATTGTCCAACCGGACAGTTACCCAGGGGTTTTTAGAACAGGTAGCTAATTCTTTAGCCCAAAGGCGTTTGCATGATCATGTACTGTGCATTTATATAGCCAGGGAGGTACTCTATGGAGTTACAAAGCTGGGGGGAAGCACGTTTTCCTGACCTAAACTCTGGACGTGGCGAGGGGCTTCCCCGGCACTGCTGCTTCATGCAGCACGGAGAAGTCGCTTCCACGTCTGTGAGGTCGGAAAGTAGTGGGTTAGCCATGTAAAACACTTCGAGAACTGAGGCTGAAAAGTTGTCTATGGGGAAATTAGGGCTTGAAGGGGGAAGTATCTTTTGTGTGGTGCATGACTCAGACGGTGGGCTGAAAGGATTAACTATTCGTCATTAAAAATTACAGTTGACATTTTCTTCTGGGATGGCAGGGAGCTGGCGTGCCGCCGGTCCCCAGTGAGAGCGGGGGGTGGCTTCCACGCACGGCTGAGAAGTGCCTGGGGCTCTTCCAGCCCCAGTGGGTGCCGAGAGCCGGCGGCGGTGCGTCGGGGGAAAGGCAAAGGATGGAGATGTGCCACGAAGGGGCACTAAAAACAACCCCCCTCCCCCCAAACCTGGGGAAAGTAGAGAACACACATCCTCGCTTGAGGAGGGAAAAAAAGAAAAAAAAAAAAGGTAAATAAAAAAAAGCCCCGCGACAAGCCACAACGCGCGGTGGTGAAGTGCGTTCCCGCTCGCTTCCCACCGCCACCACCGCTCGGTGGCCGGTGTCCGCTCGGTGTCCGCTCGCTGCCCGCTCGCTGCCCGCTCGGTGCCCGCTCGGTGCCCGCTCGGTGCCCGCTCGGTGCCCGCTCGGTGCCCGCGCCCCCCGCAGCCCGCCGGGCCCGCCCGGCCGCTGACGGCACCGCCCTCGGCGCAGGCGCATCCGGGGCGCGGGGGGGCCGGAGCGGCGCCGCGCCCTCGCTCCGCGTCCCGGGCGGTGTCTCAGCGCAGCCATGTCTGGCGGCGCGGGGCGGCGAGGCGCGCTCGGGCGGCGGCGCCCTCTGTGAGGCGGCGGGGGCGGCGGACGAGCGGCGGCGGCGGGCATCCATGTCGGCGGGCAGGGATTAGCGCGGCGGGCACCCAGCCGAGCGGAGGGGGGGGCCGGCCCGTCGCCCCCTTCCCGCGGGGTCTCCGGCGGGAGCGAGCCGTACCCGGCTGGCGGGGGCGGGTGGACATGGCTGACCGGAGCGCGCCGAGCTGCCACCTGCGGCTGGAGTGGGTCTACGGCTACCGGGGTCATCAGTGCCGCAACAACCTCTACTACACGGCGGCCAAGGAGATCGTCTACTTCGTGGCGGGGGTCGGCGTGGTCTACAGCCCCCGGGAGCACCGGCAGAAATTCTACCTGGGGCACCAGGACGACATCATCAGGTACCGCTGGCGCCGCGCGCCCCCGGGCCGCATCCCGCCGCGGGCTCCGAGCCCCTCCGGCCGTCCCGGCCCCACAGCCCGGCTCGTCCCCCGCCCGCTCCTCCCTTCCCCCCGCCGCCGCCTGCCCCAGGTGCCGTCCCGGGAAGCGCCGGTGATGCGCGTCCCGCCGGTGCTGTGGGTTTCCGGGGAGCGGACCGAAATACATCAAGGACAGTCAGCGCTTCCTGACCGCCCAGTTCCCCCCCCCCCCCCGGCCCGGGCTTCGCCGTGGGTAGAAACAGCCTGGAAAGGGCTTTTAGCTGTCGGATTTAATCAGCCGTGTTGCGTGTCCCCTGCTGCCGCCGGTGTGCGGTGCTGAAACTCGTACGGGCGCCTGTGCCCGGCGCGGCAGCCCGAGGGTCGCCGCTCGGTCCCCGGCCGCCCCTGAATGTCAAAGGGCCGGCGGGAGGCGAAGCTGTAAGCACTTGGGCTGCGGAGGAGGTTAATCTGTAGCAGGTAGACCTTTGTCTGGTGTTTAAAAGGCGACGATTACATGGGGAATTAGTGGCCTGCCCCTGTAATTCACGCAACTTTTAGGGTAATCTTAAAAGAACAGCCTTTCTTGAGAAGTTGAAGCTGCTTCTGTAGCTCTGTAGTTTTCTTGGCAGGGAATGTTACCAGGTGCTGAGTCCATTAAAAAATTAATTACAAACTGATGTTGCAAAGGAAGTGTGTTGGTATAATTTCTTATATGTCTTTCCACTTCAAGGATGCTTTTGTAAGCCTAGTGGTGATGTGAGATCAGTGAGAGAATTTGAGGAGTATGAAGGGCAGATGTGAGCCTGAATCATCAATCTTTTCCCTTACAGTAGGTGTCATTGCAGATGGATTTTGAATTCCGATTTCCTTTGGTCTTCCTGTTAGGGTAAGAACTAGCAGTAGATACTTTTGTAGGTCTTTTGTATGTTTTACAGCACAAAATTTGTTTTTATGGTGCTTAGTGCTCCCAGGCATACCTCTGTATGTGTTACTCAGGAGTAACAGGTATTGCCTGTAGAGAGCAGACTAGATGCTATGTCTTTCATTTAAGCTTTTAGACACACTAGAAAAATTGCTCATAATGGCCACTTTTTTCCTTTATTTAAATCTTGAAGAAACTTAAATAGTTCTGAAGTATGTCTGTGTATGTTCCTAAGAAGGGTATGACTTCTGTAATATATTTCTCCTTGGTGCTAAATATGTGAAAAAAAAACCTAGTCAGTGTACTACGGTAGAGTCTTGCACTAGAAGTTTGAATTACTGTTATTTGCATTGCTTAATGTTTTAACATTCTCACTTTAATCCGGGAAGAACTGTTTTGTTAAGAACTGCTAGCCACCTATGATGTCAGGTGCTGCGGGAAATCCCGATCTGCAACTTGCTATTGTGCTGAGGAAGCGGTGGCTCACTGCTCGTTCTAAGGTCTCGGCAGTGTAGTATTACCCATTTAATACCATGTGTTCATGAGTGTTTCCTAATGACACTGTTTGTTTCAGTAGCACTTCTTGTAGCATAAGAATTGCATGGTTTAAGCTACAACTGGGCAAGTTTGTTGTTTGTGTGTGGTAACAGTTTCTTGCTCAGCCTCTCTCAGTTTTGTACAGTGTGCTACGTTTGGCTAAAATGTGACAGAATTGATTAGAATTGTAGACTTGTACTAATTAAAAAACAACAAAAAACTACAAACAAACATCTGCTGTGAGTCAGCTGACTGGAGAGAAAGAGTATGTCTGGTTTGTGTGAATATGTATTTTGATTTGAATGGTACCATGGCCCAGCACAGCAGTTTCTCCTGCTCTGAAATCTATTGATGTGAAAATATAATTCTAAGTATGACAAAGCATTACAGGTTTATCCAGTTAGAATTTTGGATGTTTCTTAAATGCAAAAGCTATACAAAAAAAATTTGTATGCTTAAAGAAGAAGGTTTGATTTAAAAGCAGAGTGGCTATTTCTAATAGTGTGATTAGACTTGCATGGATAAGTCTTTCACTTGCTACTTTTTCTAAAATGTAGTGTGGTACCACTTAAATGCCACCTCACACTTTTCCTGACTAAACTTGGATATCTAAACATGTTAGTTCTTAATATTTATAGTAGTCATGGGAAGGTCAAATATTAAAAAACCAAAACAAAACCCAAACCCCAAAAAGCAGGTGCAAAAATGGGATTACATAATATAGTAATCAGTGTTAGTAAATTTTCTCTGTGAAGACAAACTCAACTCTTGTATTGCAAAAAAATTAATATATTTTGTGCTCTAATAGTCTCAGCAAGTACTGTCTGAATGCTGAGATATTTGAGACTTTTTAGTGAAAGCAATGGGAGGATTAAGTGTCTTTTTACAAGTATGGGATCTAATTTGTGAAAGCAGTTTTGGAGTCTGAAAATCTTATGTATTTAAAGAATCAAACTTTCATGAGCCTAGCTCCATAGCTACAAGGACTAAGCATAAATATTGCTCACTACATGGTGCTATTAGTACTCTTAATTATAAGAACTTTTATATTGTTAGCAGTCTTTTGATGACATTGTAATTGCAAACATCAATCAGGAGACAGGAACTGCAGCTCTTAGGTCAGAGACCATTTCTTTAGTAGTAGAGAACAGTATTGGAGCAATGGACAGTCATCAGGCATTTTCCACTGGAAATTTCTCACACTAGTTACTTTTTGTTCTGTTTTGAAGTTTTACCTGCTTTTGTTAAATGACACCCTGTAAACCTGCTGTAAGACTTTTTATATGATTGGGTGTTTTAGTGGAATTTGTTTTCAGTGTGAATGTCTAATCTTAATTTTAATCATGGTGTCCACACCCCTAACTCCTCAACTTCAGTTAACTGTATAGTAAAAGTAAGAGAGCTCTCTTTCAGTGTTTTGTCCCTCAGATCTATTAAAAATTCTTTTGGACTAGAAGAGGAAAATTAGGATAATTTCAAACCTTTTTTTTTTTTCTTTTTCTTTCTTTTTTTTTACTTGGACAATCTCAGTTGTAATCCAACTTTAAAAGGACTTTTCTTGCTTGCTGGTGAACTTCTGCTTTTTATGTTTGTTTTTTATCTCTTCTGAGAATTACTTTCCAGAAATCAGCTCACTACTCTGGGGGATACAGTTACATGTTTTCAATCTTGTCTCCCATTTCTTATGCATTTGCATGTTTTTATTGTTGAGATGTACATGAGCATCTGTAGAAAGTGTCAGGTGCAGGAATGCTTGGAAATTGGCATCTTTTAGGAGTGCAAATAACTGAATTTCTTATACTTTCAGGAGTAAATAAGGAGAAAAGTCTTGTACATGAAATCTCAGGTCACTTGCTCTGATCTGTTGCCAGCAGCATAACTTGGATGTCTGCTGTATTTGTGGAAGATAAGTTTCCTTGTTCAACTTGGCTGTGTATATGCAGGAGATACTAATACTGAATGGAAATGCAAGTTATTCCTACAAAGCTACTGGTTTCAAGTGTGTGTTCTCTAGGATTTCAGGCATCACCAAACTAGCCTGTGATCCGTAGAATAGTTTGCTTTCTGGTAGCTGAGGATGAAAGAGTATCTTGGTGTGTTCAGGTTAGGTCTTATCTTTGTTCTCTCAATACTATTATTGGTTTTGTGGATCATAGGTTATTTAATGTTGGCTGATCTTCCCACATTAGAGAGACCTTAGGGGGATTGTATTTAAATCTGATCTGTATCAAGATTTCAGAAGATGCCCCCTCAGAGTATTAACTTGTCATACTGTAAAACTCATGCTCATGTTGAGGGTCCTTACTTGTCTGGGCTAGCTAAAGCATATTTATGTATTTTATTTTTTTATATGAGAAAATTGAAAACTCTGAACTTATCCATCTTTGAAAATGGCTATCAACTGGCAAAAGCCTTTGATGTCACTAGGACAATTCTCTATGCTGATGTGCTCCAAGGAAGCTCCAAGGCGACTTGTAGAATAATTTTTCCTGTGCTTTTTCCTGTGCTTTTTCCTGCCCTTTTTCTTCCTGCTAGCCCTGTGACCATCTTTTTATGTGGGCTTCAAATTACTGTAATTTTACTGGGAATTAACTTTTCATCTGACATTGATGATGCTATTGAAAAATAAAATCATAACATAAAGTTAAACCAGTACATCTTTTTGAGAGCTTTAGTAGACTTGGCAAAAGTTTATATTCTGATTTCCATTATGTCTGCTCTTGATTTCAAACTTTAGCACTTATTTGTAATTCTCCTTTTGTACCATTATCTTTATGCTAACAACAAACAACCGCACAACTCTGCCAGTCATAGAAAGAAGAATTATGTTTCTCTCTCAGAAAGAGACAAATGAGGAAGAGTTGTTATCTCTGTCCTACTTTTTAATATCCATTATGTGAGCTAGCTGGCAAATAATAGTGCTTTTGTATATTCTTCCTAGAACTTTATCACTGTGGGTACTTGATTAAGATGTTTGTGGTACATTTAGGTTTTATTGCTTAAGATAGTTGCTGGCGCACTTTATACCAGTAAGAACTCTTGAATGTCTGCTGATAATGGTATATATGGCTCTGCTGTTGAGCAACCATAGGTTGTGTCTAATAACTTAATTTCCCTTCTTGTCTGAAATCTGTTTATTTTTTATTGTCTTGGACTAAGTCGGGGAAAGAAATAATGCATCATCTACCTTGGGGCTCATGCAGTGTTCTACTTTGAGGGCAAACATAACTTAAAAAATTATTCAGAAAACATTGAAATTATTTACTTTAGGAGTTCTAGTACCAGAAACTAACAAACACTGTGCTACAAAGACAGAGGAAAAATAAATGGTTCTACTTTCTGTTTGGTTAAAATGTGGTTCTTTTCCCCTTTTTGTGCCCTTCTGTATCCAAGACTGTAGAGAGGTAAATTGCATGTGTACAGGGAGCAGAGGTATATGCAAGACAGGTAGAAAGAATGGCAAAGTGTCTCTATTCTCATGGAGACAGTGTTTTACTGTTACCAACAAAATGATTTGCTTGTCAAAATCATGGCTTGTCTTATGGCAGTCTTTCTTGTTGCTGTGAACTCTGTATGAATTACCCAAACTTTTTTTCCCCAAGGAATAAAAATAAGCAGCCAAACCTCTGGCCAATAAACTCTGATCTTTCCAGGCACTTTATTTAAGACTGTCATCTTTTTATATTTCAAATTTCATCTTAATCTACAAGAGATTGTCCTGCTTGACATATTATGATTTTGTTCCTGTATTCCAAGGCAAAATAAACCATTTCATTTTAGTGTCAACATTTCTTAGTTTCTAGTGAAAATCAAAACTACTAAAATAATCTTTGCTCTCTGGTGTTAGTGCTGTCTGCCAGCTCAGATTTATCCACTTACTGTTGCACTCTGATTGTTAGTCTAAACATCAACATCTAAGAAATTGTTGGACTCTTGTCAGCTGCTTTCTAAGACTTCTCCTAGATAATTCTCTCTGGGAGGCAGGTCCAGCCTTCCTCTGTATGGCTGTCAGCTGTGGTTTGCAAGAAGAAATTCTAGCAGTGTGGTGATTAGTCACATCTTAGTTTTGAATGGCAACAGATCTTTTCCTCCCCCTCTCTTTTCATTAACTATAAATTGTTATGACTTTGGATGACCTGCTGGACTTTTTTAGTAAAGATGCCGTGTATTTTTATCACCTCATTGTATCATTCTGCCTCTCTTTGATCCCTTTTCATTAAATGCTAGTAATAAAAAAGAAAATATGAACAAAAGAGAATATCTTCTCAGAAAAAGAGCCAAACAGGTTTCACAAGAAGGTAGAAGGAAGTTATTTTTTTTCCATGTTTTGTGTTCCCTCAGTAGTCTGATGCCTTAGAGTTCTCAAAAAACTTCAACAAAAAGTTGAAGCCATTGAAAGCTGGGGTATCTGCTGTCAGGTTTATTATCTTGTTATTGTCTGGAATAAATGGTTTATGTTTCTGACCTAACTCAAGCTGACAGTCAAGCACAAATGTTAAGCAGTGAATATTAAGTACAGCTACAAAATTTTGTCAGGTGAAATTACATTAATTGGTTTGGCAGCAGATCTGTCAATTTTCACTAAGAATGTAATGATTAGTTGTGTATTTTGGATTTCAGGGAATGTAACTAAATGAATACCATGGTTGCCACATAAGGAAAAATTTCTAATTATCATGTGCAACATCTTGTGTCTTTTGAATTATGAATGTGACCGAGGAAAAACAGCTTCAGCATGTTCTGGTGAGGAATTCTTTGCATGCACTTGGAATCTATAAAGTCCAGATCTTTCTAGAAAAGAACTCTGTTGTTTTTTCATTTGTAGAAAGGTAATCTCCCAAACTATTTCAATAATTTTAGCCATTAAGGAAGGCCAGTCATCCCCCTTTGTACTCTCTAATAACTGGAGGAAAACAGGAGCAAAATGCACTTTATAGTTATGCTTCAAATGTGAAATGGATTATTTATAGAAACACCTCCAAATGTAGCATGTCTAATGCTTAGGAAACATACAAGGTGCATATAGTCTGGATTATTAGATATGGTGTTAGGAAACCAGTCTTTGTTCTTAAGTCCCAAAGAAGGACCTTGGTAGGAGTATTTCCCCTTGACTCAGAGCTGGTGAGGCTGCCCCTGGAGCACTCTGTGCACTTCTGGGCTCCTCAGTACAAGAGACATGAGGAACTACTAAAAAGAGTCCATTGAAGAGCCATGAAGATGATTAAGGATCTTGATCATCTCTCCTGAAGAAAGGCTGAGAGACCTGGGGCCATTTAGCCCAGAGAGGAGACAGCTCAGAGTGCATCTGATCAATGTATATAAACAGCTGAAGTGAAAGTGTAAAGAAGATGAATCCAAGATCTTTTCAGTGATGCTCCATGACAAGGCAAGTGACTTTCCAACCACAAGGAAAACCTTTAGGCCTCTGCTGAACAGTAGGAGTTTCCAGAATTAGCGGTTCAGTTTGAAAGCTTCAGTGTTTTGACTACAAATATTTATTATTTATTACTTTTTTCCCACATACAAATTCAAATAAAAATAATTTAATGTAAATCCAGGTAAGGAAATAATTTTTCAAATTATTTTTTCTTGAAGAAAATGAGTCATTAACTGTAGATCATGGGGTTTTGGTATGCAATAGAATGTTTACTGTGATACAAAGTACTTTTAATAGTATTTTGTGTAACAAAGAGCAGGCTTTGGGGTGTGTGCTGGCAGGTTCCTGCTCAAACATAGCACCTGGGGGTCATTCTCCATTCACAGTTGATGGGGAAACCACGTTCTTGCTTCAAAGAATGAAAGCAATGTAATGGTGAAGACATGTGATGTACCAGTCTGAGACGTCAAATACAGGCACCCAAATAGTTTGAGCAGGTTAATTCACCAAGCTATTATACTTTGTTAATAAGCCATTAAGGCATTTTTGTTTTCTGAATACATTTTAAGAAATTAATTTCTCTTTTTCCCCAGAAAGTTTGTATTTCCAGCTGAAAAACTGCATCTTCTCCTTAGCTTATTCTTTGGGTTTATATGGTTTCATGTTTTCTTTTGGTTTTTTTTTTGTTTATACTAAGATAAATCAATTAACTCACTTTATCATCCCCAGATGATCTTTTTGAGCATACTCAGTTTATTTCCCTCCATGAAAGAAGTAATGACTTAAAACCTAAATTATGTTGTAATTAAACTAAGTAGTCCTCCTATAAGCATCTAGCTTTAGTATCTTTTGTCTATCAGTCAAAATGCCATTTCTTACAGCAGAAGCAATTGCTAGGACAAGGGGAGATAATTACTCTGCTGACCATTTTATACTGTGGCTCACAAGGGCAAAGTCCCAGTTAAGCTCTTTCTAGATTTTCATACTAAGTGGTCTCAAATTGCCAAATGTGTAAAAGTCTGAAGGAAAGATCTGGCTTCATATCTGAAACAGATCAGGGAGAGAGAGAAAAGACAATGATGTGCCTTCTCCCTCAGGAAAACCCACTCTTCTCAGTAGTTCTAGACCTGTTCTGGAACATGTTATACTACCTGAAAGACTTTTTGGGGGGTTTAGTGTTGAATCTTCATTGCAATTTTTTTTTTCCCTAGAGTTTGTACATCATCTTTAAAAAAAAAAAGAAAAAAAATTAATTTGGTTTGATAAAATGAAAATATTTTAGGAAAACAGAATAAAAACTTTCCTGGATTCAGTTTGAAGTGAGACTAGAATAAGCCTGTTGTTTAATACACCTCCATACCATTGAAAACTTTATTTTTCCGAATTAAAACTACTGGAATAGAAATGCCAAAAATATCCAACCAGAACTGAACATTTAAAATACACTAGAAGTTGATTAGAGTAAGATCAGCACAGCAAGGAGCTACAGGCTTAGGAGCTTGCCTTCATGCATTGTGCTTTTCATAGCCAGCAGTCACATCACCTTGTGATCTGATTCTGTCAGCGCTCACAGGCAAGGTCAGGTCAGGTCAGTGCTTAAATGGGAAAATGTCTTGGTGCTGTAGAAAATGCTTTTCTTGATTTGGTAGTTGGGTCTTTTTCTCAGAACTATCGCAACAACATGAGGCTCTAGGACAATGTCTGAGAACAGGAAATGTAACCAAAAACTTAATAATGTTTGGTTCCTAAAAATTTTGAAGTATTTCTGCTGAAATTTTGAGGTCTGCCCTAATCTTTCAGTTTTTCCAAACTACAGTCAAAGAAGTTATATTTGTGCTTACCTATGTTTTCAGTGGTTCAATATGTTAGTCATTCTCTTGATATAGGGAGGAAAGTAGATTATGTTTGTGGTTGATTTTTTAACAGCATTATGGGGTTAACATACTGCGTTTGCAGTTTTATTATAGTAGTGATAGGCAGTAACTTGTCATGTTTCAATAAAATTGAACTGTTGATTTTTTTTACCCCCCCTCTAATTTTTTTAGATTGAAAACTGTAATGTACACATTCTGTATGACATATCAAAAAATAGTTTAGATTTTACTGTAATTAATAATACAAGCATTGTAGATTTTTTTTTAAAAAGATGTGTGCTTGAAACAGAACCTGAAATAATTACAAAAATATTTTTCTAGTTTTATGTCATCTACATTTGGGGGTTTTTGAAGTTTAAGCTGGCACTGACATTAAGCTAAAAAATCTGTATAATTTAGTCTTACCTTTTATAATATCTCAAGGGTTTGTTTTTTACTTCAAGATGTAGTTTACCTTGTTTTTGAAAATATTATTATACAACTTACAGAGTTGTCTATGTGATTTAGGACAGCACTTTTGCTTAGTATCAACAACTATAAAGTAAAAATAATTTAGTTTATAAAAAGTGGCAAAGTTGTCTAATCTGTGGCGATAAAGATTAGTTGTATGCTCACATTAAAATTTAGATTTCTTAAGGTACACTTAAGTTATAATGCTGTTATATTATGATCAAGGAAATTGGTTTATTCAGAGTATATTTATTTTACTTGAAATAAATTATTTGTTTTACTACATTCATGTGGCAAGCAAAGCTACTGAACACTTGAAATACCTTGAAAAGAAAAATAAACCTGTAATTTTCCTTGAACTTAAGTAGCATAGTGTGAAAGCTCCCATAACCATCTTAATAATTTGGCTGAATATTTAACCTAGATGGTGTTGAATGTTCTCTTCAAAATTAATGTAGTGAAGATTTTTTTGCCCAATGAGATTCTGGTGTAGTTTGAATTTCCCCTGGTGTAACAGTGAAGCACCTTACAGAATGTTATAGATACATAGAAATGACCTTCATTAGGGCACAGATTGCTCTGATTACTCCAGTGGCTACAAAAGACATTCATTTCTACAAGTACCCAGTATCATTATTTGCATTGCTGTTGTAGCTATTGCCATTGTAATAGACTTTGAAAATGCAGTGTTTGATTTGCACAAAAAAGGTCAGAATCAGCCAAGATTGCCTTAACTATTGGTAGCAAAAGCTATGATTGAATTTCTAAGCCAGGTTTATGATGCCTATCAGTTTTATATTGCAAAAGATAGAAACCACAAAGAATTCCAGGTGCACCATCTGATAACACCACTACTACTCTGCATTTAAAGCAAGATGTCTTTGTGAGACCACTTCTCTTAGAAAAGCAGTTTTCCTTGGTGTTTTACCTAGCTGCTAGAGGATACCTGCATTATTAAATCCCCGGAGAAATACTTCATCTTTTCTTCAGAGTAGCTGTCCTCAGCCTAGTTGTAAAAGACTTTCCTTTAACTGGGACTTGTTATTTTTGAGAGGCTTTCTGCTGGACTCCTTTTCTTTTGAATAAGTTCTGTAAGATGGTGCCTGATGCTTGTTCTTCTATGAAAGACCTGGCTATTCAGTTATTACTTCAGAAAATCCTTGATTTTTTTTTGATTTTCAAATTGCTTCACTAAACAATCCTTCCAACAACTTTTCATAGGTTTCTAATTTAATTTTACTGCTTGATCTTCCTAGCTTTTTCAGAGGAATTTATTTATAGGGCCTATTGCTTTGGGCTGCAGACAGGATGCATCAAGACTTGTAACTGTATGGTTTAAAAGCACATCACAACACACATCATTTTAGCAAATCCCCCCCTCCCCCCAAACCCATCCCAAAACTAAACCTCTAGAACAGCAACGTGCAGCTTCTAACTGCTAAAATATTCATGGGGTCATCTTTGATAAATATTTTTAGAGGCTCCTTTTTGGGGGTTTGAATTCAAGAATCAAAGAAATATGTCCAGAGAGTGAGTGGTGTAACTGGAGAGAATCATGTCAGTGTGAACAAAATGATCAGCTTTAGAGGAATAGTAATTCCACTGATGGTTTAGCCAGATTGGCGACAAATTATGTTTAGGGAAATCTTTCATTTCCCTTTTTTCACTGTCTTGACTATAGAAAATATTACACCTTAAACTTCCTTTGGCTTCATTTGAAGCATATTGGTATGCTATTTGTCATAAAATTGTGTGTAATAAAATGCTTGATTCAAGTGAGAAATTCAAGTGAAAGAAAAGAAACAAAACTGAGGCAAAGGAAGAGATCTAGTAATAAAGAAAATGTGTCCAAGCTGTTTAGAATGCTTAGAAATTGCTCACAGTTACATTAAAAACATTGTGTTCTCACAATGCTCATACATTTCATTCCTGATTACTTAATGCAAGTTTTACTTTACCCCAACTGAGAATGAAATTTGTAGATATGACATATTTTTATAATAATGTTCTAAAAGAGTGCTTTACTGCTTTGATTCTATTTATGAGGTATATTTCTTGTGACTAAAGCTAGTTGGATATTTTAAAAATAACGGTGACCCTTCAATTTTCTGAACCATAGGGTAACTTATTTCAAGAGCACAGCTCCTCTAAATGTCAGACTGTGTTATAGGTGCATGCAAATATTATATATACATGCCATTGGGGGAAAAAAAAACCAAAATGTATTTAAAGGTAAAAATCACTTTTAAAAATTATGCATTTTAGTCGTGGTGGTTGGATGTCTCCATTATATCAAGACAGCTTGCATGCAGAATGAGTGGATTAATTCTGTGTTTTGGTTAGCTGACAACAGTATAAACCTTCTCCTGACTTTTAGAACTATGCTAATCCCTGTTCCCTGCTTATAATCCCTCTACAAGAGCAAGCAAGGTGAATGATGCTTTATCTTAGATCAAGACAAGGCATCTGACAGCATTTGGAAATTGCCTGAAGATTTATTGTGGCAAGTGTGACATTTCAAGTGAAATAGCCTTCTGGGGTACTTGGGGAAATAAAAGGAAGACTTGAAGAACTGGTAAATGTTTGGTTTGGGTTTTTTTTTAGATCAAGGTTGAACGTTAGATGATATTTGTGTTTTTTTTTTTTTAGTTACAGGTTTCTCTTTTGCTTACTGTTTTTTCAATTGCTGTTTCTTCTGCCATATAAATTAATAACTTAAAAATGAACAGCCTTTGAAATATCATTCAGTAATAAATAACTTATAAATAATAATGATTTTGTCTTTTGCAGGTTGCAGCATATTACTCATGAGAATGAGCATTACATTATGTTACATTCCTTGTAGGAATTAGTAAACAGGATCAGTATTCTTGAGATAAACATAATTTTTAAGCAGAAGATTTGTGTTTTCTTGAAAGTGTTGTACATGAATGCTCTTTGTCTATCTTCTCGGTTTTATTGGTTTTCAGTAATTAAACTTGTGTGCCCACATGGGTGACATCTTTCATTGCTACCAATTACACGTTGACTTCTGAGTCCCTTTAATATTCTCTAGTTTTCCCATGCTTCTTTCTTATTTTATTTATGGTTCCGGTACATGTAGGGATTTTGTTTGTTTTAGGAGATGGTCTTCTGTGTAAATACTTTTGTGGCCTCTATAACATTTTTATAGTTTTTTCCTAAACAAGAGTCCAGATGTTGTCCCAGTTTTAAGTGGTATCCTGGTTCCTTTCACTTCTCTGGGTGCCAAGTTAGATGCTGAGATGGTCAGTTTGTGACAAGTGTTAGAGATATCCTTGACTTTTTTTTCTGTAGGAAAACACCTCTGTCTGACACCTGCAGAACACTTGTAGGCCTGATATACTCAAGAACTCCTGAAGAGATCTGGTGTATCTGTGGTGCTCAGGGCTGGCAAGATAGTGTTCTCTTCTGGTCTAAACCTTCTTTGGCTGGTAATGAAGTACAGTCAGTTGAAGCACAGAATGAATGTTGTGCTTATCTCAGCTTTTTGCAATAGCAGCTCTGCCGCTGCCTTCTTTCCACCATTCCTTACATTAAGCCAACTGCTAATTTTATCAGGATAACCTTTCTGTACAAAATAAGAGCTTTTCAAAAATTGTCACTAGTTATTCTGTGACTCCACTCAAATATTCAGATTATATGTTCTTGCACATTCAGAGATTTTCATTAACATGTCCCATAGGAGAAAAGACTGAATTGCTGTCTAATATACTTGTTCAGAAATATGAAAGGAAATTTTACATTCTGTCTTTTTTTTTTTCTCTGTGTGATACTTGAAACTCTAGTATAAATTTTAAAAATAATGAATGGAAGGTTAATCTAGTGGTTAAAAACTGTTCTAAATCTTTTAGAGAAGGAGCAAATCATAATGACTGGGTAAAGCATTGTTCAAAGGGTTTTAGTAGTAGTGAAATATTTAGAAACAAGAAAATTTTGTATGTCAGGCAAGTTTATTTAATAAACTTGTGTGGTCAGAAGCATCCAAAATAACCTTTCTTTGAAAAGAAACTTTTGAAATAGTTTTGGCTAAAAACTTTAGAGTAAATGCTTCTTTGACCTTAAATAATTTATTCTGTAGATTTCTAAATCAGCAGTGGAATGAGTGTTTGTGCACTGAAAAATGAGTAATTTTAAATGGGAAAAGAACTTCTGCCATTTAGTTTCACCTTCTAGACTGTATTTCTTTACAAAATTTACTTGAAATGAATTCTGTTCATATTTTGTAGACGTGTTTGTCTCAGTTTCCTCATAATTAAGTGGCTATGTTGTGATAATCTTAAGTAGTTTCTTATCAGCTGGCTATAATGGGAAATCAGTGTTTTCACTTTAATTTTAAACTGCGTTGGTTTTTAAATCTGTGATTATTTTGTAGGTTTGTATGCTTTTCACCACTTGTGTTCAGGAGTGAAGGACTGCTTTTTAGCTATGTGGCTGACGAATCCTAACCAAATAATTTACTCATACTTCCTGATTTGTTAAGGGATCTCTTTTGGGTCATCAAATCTAGTGATCCAAAGGAGCTGAACAGCTGCACTGCCCCCTCCTAAGTTACTGACAGCTGATTGCACCATCTTCTCTCTGCAGACCTTGCACTTCTGGTTTCCTCTTTCTTCTTTTTTTTCCTCTCTCTCATTTCCTTTTTTTTTTTTTTTTTTTTTTTTGTTTATTTTGGGTTTTTTTTGTTTGTTTGGTTTTTTTCTTTGCTGCTAGTTCTAGGGGAGTCATGTTTGGCATTTCATATGTAATAATGGTTTAAATAATTGGTCTTAAGTCTGTGTGTTGTCTTGTGAGGAAAGGGGGCTGTTGGATATTTTTTTTAGTTGGGATTCTTACTTACCTTCAGGGTCTAGTATGTCCCATTATTGTACCACCATTATTATTCTTTAATACGAATAGCTATTAAAGAATATCAGGACATTATTTTAGGAGATTTATCTCCAAATGATTCTGGAGTATATGATATTTCTAACTTTCATGTGAGAAGATTTTTTTAGTAGGAACATGTAAGTAATTTTTCTGTATTCTTTTTCTAGGGGCTTATTAGAAAATAATTTTTTCCTCAGATTGTGAAAGCCTGTTGATTAAATTGTCGAGATCATGTAGCATTTGTAAAAATCCAGCAACCCCACTCAGTCAAACTATGAGTTCTCCTATTGGCACTGGCAAAATCATTAATATTTGAAAAGAAGGGGAATATCTTTAATCAGTTTTCTAGAGACGATAACTTACTAGAAAGCTGAAGTTAATTCCTTCCTCAGTAGTGGAGGATATGACAATGCAAGACAAAAATGGACATCTTAATATAGAGGCATATATTTCCCAGAATATTTTACTCAGTTCTCACATTCGATGAGTTGGGAACTTTGCATCAGTGTTGCTTTACTCACTCTCTAACTCTTGCCTTCTTGTTGAAGTACATCTGGTTTCTTTTTTTTTGCCCCCTCCTTGGAGCTCAGGAAGAAATAGAAGCCCAAAGCAATCTTTAGGATTCTCTGGGTTTTTCTTGTTAATCTAAAAACATTTAGATCCAAAAGGAGAAAATCTGGAATGGTAATGAGATAAACTGCAGCTGGTAATAACCAACGTAGAGTTTGAGTACACTGTCCCTGTCTCCACTTCAGACTCTCTTACTTTGAAGTTGGATGCTTGTGCAATTTAAGGAAGCTTCAGAAATCTATATTTGGCATATTGGCTCTGGGGCAGTAACTGTATGGAAGGCTGGTAGTGATGCTCCATGATGAATACTGCTTTGTTTTGTATGTGGAAAATAAGTGTGCTCTGACTTATCTGTTTAAATTTTGATGAGAGTTGTTTGCTGATTACAGCTCTTTCTGCTTTAAGATCTGCTTTAAATAGTATGACAGAAATGGTTTGTAGCTTCCCCTATTATTCTTTCTGGAAAATGTGGATAAATGACAGCAAATAAGAAAATATTCTCAACTGCATGTAAAATGTCTGTAAACATACTATGAAAATATTTTGCTTCATTTAAGCACAGAAACAATTTCACACTTGAAATTAACTCTTAATTAATAGATGTCTGAGATGCTGTTATTTTACTGCAGTATTCTTTTGTGCATTTTTACTGGTGCCCTAGTTTTATGAAGCTCAGGAGTAGTCACATGAATATATTCTTGGATTTTCATCCAATATTGTTGCTAAGGAAACATCATCTTTAATACTGTATCCTTGTCTGCAGCTTGTCTGTATTAATCAATGCCTTTTAATGCTCAGCACAAACCAAGTAAAGATGAAAGTATCTTAATTTCTTTTATTATCAAGTAGTTTATTATTTACTATTCCTCTTCAGGATCCCCTGCCACTACAAACCTCACACAAATTGGAGGGTCTTGTCCATGTCTCTAGTTTCATTCCATGTTGACACAGCATAGACAGGGGTTTTTTTTTTTTTTGTTATTGTTGTTGTTGGTTTGTTGGTTTTGTTTTTTTTTCTGTTGGCTGCCATTAATATATCAATCTAACATTGCTCTTGTAGAGTGCATGGATCTGGTCAAAATGTTGGGAAATGCTTACATGTTGCTCTAAAAGGGAGAAAGAACCTTTTCTGTGTGCATTAAAAAGAGGAGCTTGAACCTACCAAAGTGGGAAACATATCCCTTTACAGTATTCAGTTTAAACTCTACTACTGCATTTCATCCCAATTTGAGGTGCTTGGCTAAGAAAAGACTCATAATTCAGACATATCAGTGGAAGTCTCAGTTCACTACAAGTCTAGCTATTTGGTTTGTTGCAATAGTGACAGGCAAGTTTTTTGAATTTTTACTTTTTGAACTCTTCTGAGAAGTACCAAGTTCTGGAGCCAATTTAAAAATTATTTTGACTTTGCAGTTTGTTAGCTTAATACGTGCTTTTTTTCATGGTCATGTTTGCCTTTTGAACATGTTCTTACAAAGGTACTTCTTCAGAGATACTGCATTAGATCTAGCATCTGTTGTGGAAAAGCCCAGGTCAGAAAGGCCAGAGGCAAATAAGAAGGCCTGAAGAACTTGTCTCATTAGGAATATCTGTTTCCTTTTTTGGACAAGCAGCAGTATCTCATTCATCAGCTTAGTCATCCTTCAAGGACGAGGAAAGAAATCAAGCACCAGTTTACAGTCTAGCAGTGTGTGCTAGATGCAAGCACAGTTTCAGCAGTCAAACCTGGATGGGTCATATCAGCTCTCATTACCAGGATGGTGAAGGGAACACGAGTTCTCTCCTTCTGAGTGCAGTAAAAGGACCATGTGTCCTTTTCTTCTCAGTGTGGAGTTTCTTATGCCACTAAGCAGTCTCTTCCTTCTCCCAAAGGAAAAAGAGAAAAAGAAAGAAAATACTGTGAGGGACTGTACATAAACCCACAGGTCCCACACTAACAGATGTGAAAGCTGCCTTCAGAGCTGAGCCACACTCATACTTTTCTGCCTGATCTCAGGAACTGAATGGATGAATGGCAAGCAGCTATTGCAGACAGCATCCCAATAGTTGTATGATTTTAACACCTCAGTTAGAGGTGTGTTGAAGATTGCACGCAGAGCATCCAGAGAGCTCAAACTCGTTGTTAGATCCTATTAGCTGCATCACACCCAGGAGTTTGTATAGCCCGTGTATGGAAAGTGTTCATTGCTATTTGGTTCTGGGCACCCATTCTAGTTAAACTCTTTCTGCACTAGGAAGCTATTTAAAGTGTTTTGCTCAGGGCTGTTCTAGCAATGAATATTCTCAAGTGTGTGATTGTATCACTGCTTCTACTCTAGAGGTTAGATGAAGATACTGTATTTTTGTATTCATTGCTATGCTTTTAGGGATTGCTTGATCACTCATAGTCCAATGAAAGGACTCAAAAGAGACACTGTATTGTGTAAAATTGGAATCTAATCCTTGATTTTACATGAGGACCCAAAATTTCAGATCCATAATTCTGCATGGTGCCACATGGGATTAATAATAGCCAAGAATTTATTATTAAGGAAAAACATTGTCTTATAATTCATGTCTCGTATCAAAATCATGTAAATATGTGTCGTAGTTACTTTGTTTAGTGTTGGTAACAGAAATAGTAGTCCCTGGACTTTTTCCATGCTTCTCTTTTTCATCTGCTCTGATAACCTGTGAGATAGAATACATACAGGTAGTACTTTAAGTTGTCCTTCACTCTTTAGTCTCTAAGAAAAGATGAGGAAAGGTATTCTCAGGTAGGTGTTTCTTCAGCCACTGCTAACAGCTTTGCTAAATAGTTTCCCTTAAACTCACTATATTTGCATTTATAAAAAAGCTTGCTGTCTTAAAATATTTATTGTACATTTATTTTCTTCTTTCAATGACTGCTTACTAGAGAGATTGAAGTGATAGGGGAGGACATTGGTAATTCTACAGTGCTGGCTGCTGCAATTAAAATACAGGCTTTGGATCTTAATTTGTGCTTCATTATTATCCCATATCAAGGCAGAATTTGAGCTTACTTGTTTAAGCCAATATTTTGTATTGTGATGTAGAAAGAACTAATACTGTGATACTATTATTAGTTATTTGCCATTTATTAATTAGAAATAGAGGAAACCTTCCCTGCATTCACCTAAATATTCTTTGAATTAAATTAGTTGGCATGCTTGGGCTAAGGACAATGTTCTCCTTTCCCTTTGTACTGCATTTACTGTTGTCCCTTGCATCTCTGATGCATTGTGTTTCTCTAATTACTCTAGGCTTTTCTTAAAAATATACAGAGCTAAATTTTGGTTGCTATAAATTGTTTTGTAAGGTGTGGTGTGGGGGTACTTTTGCGTGTATGTATATCCATGGTGGTGTCTGAGTGTTTTGTTGTACTTGTGGTGTGGTTTTTTCTTGTCTGAAAATGCACGATGCACTTGTAGCACAGATCAGGACAAGACTGAAGAGGTGGTGAGTCAGATACGAGACTGCTGTGTATTTTCTATTTTCCTCTTAGTCTCTGTCTCTTTTCTTGCTTGCTCTATCCACTTCCTTTTTTAATTTTTTTTTTTGTTGTCTATTTGGTCTAATCGCTCCCTTTCTGTGGTGCCATTCTAAAAAAAATACATCATTTTGGTTGCAACATTTTCTCTCCCTCCAGATGCTTTTCCTTTTTCCTGTGAGTACACCATCTGCCTTTGTGTGCTCTGGGAGATGAACAGGTGTTAGTTGGGATTAGGTGGCAGAACTGAATTGAAATGTGGTAAGTTTTACTGCCAGCTCCTTTCTGCAATTTTTTTAATTGTCAAGTTGCTCTGTCAAATAAACAAGAAGGGAAGAACTAGGCAAGCACCTCTGTAAGTGTTGTGAACCAAAGTGGGGAAATATTGGTTATTTGTTCTGGTGCTGAAGATAATGGAGTAGCCAAGGAGCAAAAATTCCCATAGCAAAATGGAGAGGTTTGGGCCTTTTTACCTGTTCAACTTTGAAGTTAGAAGTTCTGCTAAGTTTTGTATGTGGAATTCATCAAACAGTATCAACCGAATGAACTACTGTTTTAAAACAGAAAATATATAGAAGGGTATTGTGTACTGTAGTGTAACTTCATAAAATATTAAGCATCTTCTAATGTGGTTTCCCCTCGCTCTTTCTGTATACAGAAAATGTATACATCTTTTGAATTAGATGTTTTTTTCTGGTGATTTCCCAGTTAGCTTTAACCTTGCTTTTTTGTTTATAGACTTCCCTTGTCTTTACCCTTTGAGCTTTATGTATCTAAACCTGTGTTTAAGTTATTGTCTTATCTATACAAAGTGTTCAACCTTTCTCCTTTCCAAATCATTTTGAGAAGATAAATATGCTTACTGTGTGTTGTTAGTGGTTCTGTCCACCAGTCTCTCAAGATCATTCATTAGCCTGGGATTCATCAGGCTAGGAAATTTTTTAGCCAAATTAAACAGCCAGCTTTGGAAATTGTCTTCCTGACTTCTACATGATATTTCTACATTATTCTGAACTGCTGAGCCTAGTATGTGTGGAATGTGATAAAGTAGTTTGTTTGGGTTTCTGTGAGAATATATTCTTATTTTTCTGTATTATGAAATCTGAATCCTCAGACCTTGTGTTCTCCCTCACAGCTTGCTGGCATAAACAAAATGAGGAAATATCTTGCTGACTAGAATGTTTTCTAGCTTGGTCCCAGATTTGGCAAAACAGTTCTGACGATCCTCAAGTGCACTCTGAAAGACTGAAATACAAGCTATAAGAAAATTCTCTATGATTTTAAAAATGTGGAAAGCTAATAATTATTCAAAACCAGCTATTCCCAATTGTTCTATATTAAAATTAAGACATATAAGAGAATCATTCAAGTTTAGTCATCTTAAGTGTAGTCATTGCCTCTAGTCTAAGCTAGTCATGCTTTGGGCTGCTGTGCAGTCAGCAGAGACAGTTCCAGAAAGCTGTCCTCTTGTGAAAAGGGCATCAAATACTGTGTGGACTAAAGAACTTCTGGAGATGGGTGTCTCTCTCTGTCGATGATTGATGTGTAGATAGTTAAACACTAATTTCTGTTTTCCATTGTTCGTGTTTTTATGTTTTAAGAAATAGAAAGAAAGGAAAAAAAGGTATTTCTCTCAGTGCATGAAAATCTCACCAAATTTAATATACATTTTGGAACAGAGGATTATTGACTATTTTGGATTAATCTAAATATAGAAGGTGTTTGAAGGCTAAATTCAAGATGTTGGCATGTACTGTATTTAGAATTTCACAGCTACTGTGGAATCTGTGATACAAAATGACTTTTTACTATCGAGTGTTCATGGGAAAATATTGTAAAAGAATTTTTAAGGAAAAAAAAATGTAATGCAACTAACTAGGCAAATGCAAAAGTTTCATGCAGAAATATTTAATATCTTTTATTTTTTTTCTTTTTTTCTTTTTTTTTTTGGCAGCCTTGCTTTGCACCCTGAGCGTGTGTTGGTGGCAACAGGTCAAGTTGGGAAGGAGCCATACATCTGTGTGTGGGATTCATACACTGTGCAAACTGTATCTGTTCTCAAAGATGTTCACACACATGGTATAGCTTGCTTGGCCTTTGATTTAGATGGTCAGGTATGTAAATAACATTCTATTTTCAAACACTTGTATGAGTTGTTTATCTATTAGAAATCGTGTCACAGTTTTTCTTAGAAAATGAAAGTGCATTGTCTCATGTTTATTTATATGTTTATTCTCAAGTTAAGGAAAATAAAATTACGTCACTAGTGAATGCCAAATATTTACTTTTGGCAAGAGAATTATAATTTCAAAAAGCTTTTTGAACAGAAATGAGGTGGTAGGAAGGTTCTTGTGGTCTGCGGGGCCACAGTTCAGGGTTAGGCCAAGTGTCTGGAGACAATGCACTCCCTTGTGCAAGAGCATGTCTTGTGCCCAGAGTGATGGCAGCCCCGTTGTGTCTTGGACTCCTTCAGGCAGTATCCTCTTCTCTGTCATGCATTTTGCAGTCACTGGTGGCTCTCCACATTTTGATTGTTTGTTCAGACTCATCTATCCTGTATCTAAGAGTAACAAAAAAGGTTTCATTGGATTATAATTTTGTTTCTTTTGAGCGTTCTCTGAGTAGTAAATCGGTTCTCAGAGCTACTACCCGTAATGGAGATTGTTTTTACCAGACACTTGCTCCTCTGAGTAAAGAGGCTTTCTTATTAGAAATAGAAAATGTAATATTTGTATTTACATGTTAGGTAGCAGCTGAAAAAGTATTAACTGAGAAAATCCTTTCTGGAGGTTTGCTTTCCTGGTCTGTGAAGCATTTCTTTCCCTCCCACTCAGCCTTGTAATGTTATACTCAGATTTAGCTGTATTCTCAGTTCCTTTTGCTTGCTAAAAAGGTCAGTGTCTGTTCATTACTGCTGTTTTCTCAACTGAGGATGCATTGTAGAAACCAGTTTCTGTCCTTAAGAGAATATCAAATGGAACTATGTTTAACACACAGAGGAAAGCCTACCTGTACACTTGTTTCTGTTAAAATATGTAATTGTTAGAGGAAGGGCCTGGTTTGTTGAAATGACCTCTCATTGTTTAGAAAGTCAGCTTCTAGAGCCAGCTTCTTTCTAGAACATAATTTCTACTTCACTGTGATATCTTTTATCTATATTGCTCTTGTAGTGTAAACTTGTGTCACTCCCTCACTTGAATGGCTATCATAATTTAAGGTCAAGATTTTTCAGATTAGAATTGAAATACCATAACTTTTCAAAGATGGAGTAGAAAGGCTAGATTTTGTAGTATTAATAAATAGGAAGCATGGATAGAAATTGTACTTAACTTGTTTATTTTTCTTCTCATAATCATGGAGTGTTTCAGACAGTAAAAGAATTATGTTATTTGGAATAGGTTTCTGTCTTTGGGAAAAAATATTATGATTCAAGTTTGGAGTTTGTTTTTGTTTTTACAAACTCACTGGATAATCTAGGTGGAAATTGAAGCTAAATTTGTCTTTAATGCATGTAAGTATTAACTGCTGAACAGTGAAAAAGTTTTCCCAAAAGATTTGAAAAATTTTCATTTATCAACATCAAGATGGCACAATTCATGCAAAAGCTGAACAAAAATACTAATTTTCTTTAAAAAGTAAACCAAACCACTCAACTTTTATTATTCTTTTAAAAAATTCAATTCTGTTAGTGTCTCTGTTGAGAATTTTTATAGCATTTTGTGTGGTTAACAGACACAATACAAGTGGCTAATTTACTCAATCATTTGTGTCAAGAAATCTGTGCAAGGTGTCTTCACAGTCAAGACAAGACAGGCTGCAAAGCACAGGAAGATCTCAGAATTTTATTTTTCGTAATTTTTTTTGGAATAATCTTGTTGTCCATCGTAGTTTTACAGTGTAAATGGCTTCAAGGTCTTTTTGAACAATAAAGACTTAATGAAATTATGTTTTATGTTTGTTTTTTAATATTGAAGAAAATTTTTTTTGTATCCCTTGAATTTGCAAAATAAATCCTAAAGATGTAATTAAAGATAAACACATAGAGTTTCATTAACTTCAGTGATTATTCCTTTTTTGCAAGTGTCTCCTGACTGCAGCTTGCCATGTGTGTTATGTGTAATTATATATATTAAACTTTATAAATTAGAAATAAGGAATAATAGAATAAGATCTTTATGGTCATGATGTTGTACATGAAAAGATGCATCTATGTAAGCTTTGATGTAAAAGATAGCTTATGATTTCTTCTATATCAAAATAGAGCTATTGCTTCTACCTCGAATATGTTACGCATTTTTTGCAACTCATTTAAAATAATGACTTTAACTTTCATTAATATATTCAGTTATTTTTATTTGTTTAATTTGGACACCTTTAGCGTTTGGTCTCCGTTGGTTTGGATTCAAAAAACACAGTTTGTGTATGGGACTGGAGAAAAGGAAAATTGTTATCAATGGCTCCTGGTCATACAGACAGAGTAAGTACAACTAAATAGTCTGAGCATCAATGTAATTTTAGTTTGTTAAACCATGCCTGCATATATGTACTAGACCTATGTCTGAACAAAACCCATTTTGTTTTAGAAATTGAATTTGCCTAAAGGTTGATATGCATAAAGATGTAAAGATATTTAAGATGTGTGCATTTATTTCTAGAATAAAATGTGTAATTCAATATTTATTTGTGTATGGTTTGTTCAGACTGAAAACAAAGGGGAAGTTCAGAATTAGTGCTCTTCTTAGACACCAATCCCCATATGGGAAATCAAAATGCAAATAATTGCTTAAATTTTTCTAGTCTGTAAATTAACTTTAATGTAGTTTTATCATGTGTTTTAATTACTCTAGGGAAAAAAAAAAATCCAGAACTATATTGGGTATATATTGAAATTTCAGTATGGAATGAGGGGATAAAAGTCTTTCCAGGAGATCCATTTAAAGCATTTCAGACTCCCTGTTAATTTGCTAAAAATGTTTACTATTTTAATTGTCCCATACTAAAATGGCCTCCTCCTCTGCTGACATCCTTGGGTTTTTTTATGCAGATATTTGATATTTCTTGGGATTTATACCAGCCAAACAAGCTCGTCAGCTGTGGTGTAAAACACATCAAGGTAATAAAGCAACTCTTCATTTGTAAAATATTTGAGCTGCAGTAATATATGCTCTATAAAATACATAAAAATAGAATCTAAAAGGAATATGGAATGATTATATGGAAGGTCTTGTGTAAGAATAATATTAGTTCTTGGACCTACAATCATGAATCACACCTGACTACACTTAGATGTGTTAATAGATCTGTATAGTGAAAAACAGGCCCTCTCTGCTCAAAAGACTTCATGCCCTGGCAGAAGTAGTGTAGTAGGAATGAAGCAGTTGTCAGTAGCATTGTATGTAATGACTGTAATATAATGTAAAATTAGGTTCTCTAAAGCACACTGTTTGAAATCCAAAGTAGGATAAGACAGGATGCACATGTTTAAGGTGACTAGAGGTACTCAAGTTTCTGAATCTCAAACAGGGAGTGAATTGCTGCACTACAGAGCTGAAATGAATTAAAAAGCCATTTCTTGCCATTCAGAGAGAGTATGGGGAGACAGTGGAAGAGAAAGGAAGAGAAGAAGCATTTTCCTTTCCCTGCAAATTCTTTTCTCTGCTTTTATTCATACCTTTGTCATTTGGAGCATTCTGCCTGTACCTGTTACAGGAGTCATAATTTGAACAGTTCGTGTCTTTTTGAAGCATGCTCTGTTTGATCAATGAAGCAAATGCAGAAACAACTTACTTTCAGATTTAACTTTGTCAGACAGATTATCAATGATTAAGAACCGGTCAAGTCACTGTCTTCTCCCATGCAGTTTTCTGTGTTACCACTTAACAGCAGTAGATGGCAGCTTGAAAGTTCTGAATTGAGTGTAGGTTCCCACGGTGGGGGAAATGTGATGCCTTTTATACAGTGCTTTTTATACAATGAACTTTTAGAGTAATATGTAATTAATGGCCTACTAGAAAAAAGTCTTCAATGTGTTGGCCAGATTGCATAAGTTTGATTTGGCATAGTGTTTAGCATATCAGTTACAGAATTCCATGAACTTGCTTAGTAATGATCTTTTTTTCCCCTACTTCTCTAAGAGGACCTTTATGCCAGTAGTAAGCTAATATTTGCCAGCCATGATTTACTGTATTTAAGATGGCTTTGTGATGTCAAAACGTACATATATAGATAAGCAAAAGTTTGAGGAATTTTTAAGGCTCTACAGAGCCTTTCTAAATAGCAATATAATTTTTAAAACAATTGCTGTTTCCTCTGGGAAAACATTATGGAAAATCAGAATTCTAGAGGTATTTAGTAATTTTGATCAGGCAAGAGATTACTGTTGATATGTGTTTTTTGTAAAACATACTTTCTTGTTCTTTCAAATATCAAGAATTAATTTCATGTTTTTAATATTATAGTATTTTTTCTCAGATGATATTTTATGCAAATTGTAATAGTACTTAAGCAAGTTGTGTAGATAATTCCAAGTGAGCTGATATTGAGGAATTGCTTTTCTTAGATACATCACCTGCTTCCACATTGGAGCTAGGTCACTCATTCCACCACTAGCAGGACCGGGGAGAGAATTGGAAGGGTAAATTCTGGAAAATTCATGGGTTGAAGTAAAGAGAGTTTAATAGAGAAAGCAAACCTGCACATGCAAGCAAAGCCCACCAAGGAATGAATTCACTGCTTCCTAGGGGCAGGCAGATATTCAGGTGTCTCCACAAGAGCACACGTAACTGTGACTTGGGAAGACAAACTCCGTCACCTCAAATGTTCCCCCCTCTTCTTCCCCTCACTCTATATACTGAGCATGATGCCACATGGTCTGGAATATCCCTTTGGCCAGTTTGGGTCACCTGTCCTGGCTGTGTCTCCTCCTACCTCCCCATGCACCCCCAGCTTCCTCGCCATCATCGCTGTAGGTAAGCAGAAGAGCCCCTGGCTGTGTGAGCGGTGCTCAGCTGAAACAAATCCATCTCTGTATTATCAACACTTAGTTCAGCCAAATCCAAAACACAGCCCCACACCAGCCATTGTGAACAAAATTAACTATCCCAGCCCAAATCAGCATAACTAGTTCAGATACTGTGATTTGTCTAATCAGTAGTAATTATTCTAAAGAGTAAGGGTAATTTCTGGTTATTTCTGAATTACAGTATTGCAGGTACCAAAGTCTATTCAAGGTAACTTTTTACATTATCCCATATTAATTGAAGTCTTCTCAGAATTTTGAATTGATTATTGGTAACAAAATGCGTTGCTGTGAAATATAGCTCCCTACTCATATATGCAGGAAACTCTCTGTGCTGAGACAATGTAAGAGTAACTTGTCAGCAGTGATGCTTTCATGTTTTTCATTGGATTACTTCAGACTGCTTTCCAGTGCATGTTTACATGTTCTGATAGGAGGGTTTGAAAGGAATTTGCAAGTGCTTCTTGTTCGCAAGATCTCAGAAACTACAGTGTTTATCTGGAGACTTGGTTGGCAAGTATTGTGCCCTGACAAGAGACTTTGCATGTCTTTAGCTCAGGATTCATTGATACATGTTGGGTGAACTAGGAGGGAATTCACACTTGTGTGGTTGCTGCAATCACATAAAAATGATTTATTAGAAAGTTCTTAAAAATCTCTGCCTCTGATAGCTTCTTTGTGTGATCCATGGTTCTGATGAGAAATACATCTGCAATAAAACCAGCTGCCTTCAAACAGAGCAAATAGAGTCTTATCAGAGATCTACATGCTTAGGTAGCATCTTTAAACATATAATGTAACATAAAGTATAAATGCAGCATTTTCAGCATATAAGTATTGCATCAAAGAAATAGAATTCTATTATGAAACCCTTTTCAAAAATAACTGAAAATACAACTGAGTCACAAATTATTATTTAAAAGCATTTTAGTTTAATTTAATACTGATATCCCAAAATTCCTTCCCACCTATTCTGTTATAATGATTTTATGGAGAGATAAAATTAGTGAATAACATAAAACATTGTTAAACTGGAGAACTCTAAGGCATGGAAAAGGAGGCGAATGATGATGTCTTTTGCAGGCAAGGTACTTCTCTTTCAGATGTACATATTAAAATATAAGGTATTAGCAAAATAGCCATCTTTCTAAATCGCTTCGTGTTACAGTTCTGGAGCTTGTGTGGCAATTCCTTGACACCAAAACGTGGTGTTTTTGGGAAGACCGGTGATCTCCAGACTATCTTGTGCCTCGCCTGTGCAAGGGATGAAGTGACGTATTCCGGAGCACTGAATGGAGATATTTATGTGTGGAAAGGAATCAACCTTGTACGGACAATACAGGGAGCACATGCTGTAAGTACATCTCTCTAAATTAATATTAAATGTTAAGTAGATTGCTGGAAAGCCAGACAGCAAAGCAAAGTCACTTTCTCTGTGTTCCTAAATTGTTTCAATGTTACTCAGGATGTCTTATTTGAATATATTTTTAGAAGAGTATACAGCTTTGAAAAGTGAAGGTATCTCAGTGAAAATTTAATAAAAATTTTCCACAGTGCTTGGTAATATCTTCTTTTAATTGAAATGTTTAATATGAATATACAGTGATTATAATTTTGCTATGTAAATTTTAATTACATTTTCCATGATATTTCAAAGCATATAGGCTTGTGATTAAAGCAGGCAGCAAAAATACACCACTTTTTGGTTTGCAATCTAATTTGTGCATACTGAACTGTGAAAATCCTCATTACCTCTCATTTGGTAATATGCAGGATTTGACTTGTAGTTGTCCGAGTATCACTTTAAAACAAAGCCAACTAGTTTCTGGTTGATTTAACCTATGAAGCATGGAACTGCTAAGGTGGCTTTATGAAGCTATATAATTTGCTGGTTTAATGTTAATTTTTGTTTTGAAAAGCATTGTACTTCTTGATAATATTTAAGTTCCCATATTAGCAATTTAACATGGTGTGTAAAAACAAGCATATGAGTTCTGATATTGCACCTTCAAAATTCTTGATAAAAATAAGTAACAGTTAAATTTTCTTGCTTGTAAGAATGTGTTTGTTTTAACTGGCCTGTTGGACTGGTTGTCCTGATGTTTGTAACTGAAGTATGAGTCACTCTTTGATTTAATCAGGTAGAATGGAGGGGATGAAGTGATGAATGTTATGTGTGTGGAAGAGGTTGCAGTCAGTTATAGTAAGGAGACTCCTGGTTTACCAAAGATTTAGAAGTACACATTCAGGATTATTGCAGCTGGTTGAATGAAGTACTAATTAATTCAAAAGTGATTGGAGTGCTTATTCAGACAGTTCTATAATGACACTGTCTCTGGTTATGAACAAAGATATGAAGAACATCTGTGTGTGAAACATACCCCAGACTATATTTTGCATTTGAGATTTCTTTATATGCATAAAAGTGTATGTATGTATACACTTTATATATACATACACACTTATGTATATATATACAAAATTACAGATAAATACACACAAGCATACTGTCCTGTATGCATCTGTAGATATATGAAGTATGAGGAGGTATTTATGGTGAGGTGTTATCCCTGATTCTTTTCTATAACTTCAGATCTAGTTTCAGTCTTCATAATGAGTGTTCAACAGTGTTCTCTTCTTTTCTGTGTTTTCTTGAGATGATTGGACATTGCATCTGCAGACCTCGATTCCCAGAGCAAAGAGTGCACTTAGTCTCCTGTTGAAAACTGATGCCAAAATATTCTCCCATCCTGTTGATGCTGTAGGAGACAGCTGTCCTGCATATTAACATACTTGTTACTTGGACTATTTAGACTTGCAACAGTATTTCTCAGAATAATGTGGTGCTTTTCAGCTGTTTAAGTGTGAAATGATGCAACTGATAAACATAAGATGATGAGAGCTTGTTGCTCCATTCCCTTATGTGCTGTGTCAGTTCTTCGTTGTTCATAAGATCAAATTTGAAGTGCAGTAACATCCTTATCTTCAGTAACATCAATGGATGGAGCTCAGATGACCTTGGAGCAGATCTCATATAGCCTTCTATTTTTGGCTCTGTCATCTAGGCTCAATGGAATTGTACTTTGCAGTACTGAAAATTAAGTAGAGATACTAGTTCATGCCTTTAAAATTAATTCTTACAAAACATTAGAGTCACCACAAATCTTACCAAATGCAGGGGAAAAAAACCCCAATAAAATATGGAAACTTCTTTCCAACAAAATGAAACTTTGTTTTCTAATAAAAAATTACCGTAAAGGATGATATTGACAGACTAATCTAAGCCCAACCTATGGAAACTTGGAATGACAATATCTCTTCAGCCCTACCAAAATATTGTCATGATATTTTATGGCCGCTTAATAAATTAATGTACTTAATTTTATAAATTACATTCTTGTCTGAAGAAAATGCAAGTGTAAATAGCAAGATTTATGGTGCATGTATATTGTTGAAGGGACAGTGTGCACACAGTAGGGAATTGGTACAAATTTCTCTTTAGTGTCATCCCTGCATACCTGCTCATCATCCTGCATCATTACTCCTCAACAAGTGTGACGTAAACTGTAATTTTATTGAAGGAAGACATCTCATTACTTGCATAAATACCATTCTTTTCCTGCTGCATAAACAGCAGATATCTGAGATACTGCAAACAGTTTCTAAAGCACATTAGTGATGTGAAGAAATAATCCAGCCCCAGATTTATTATTTATTAAGACATTGCCTGCATTAATATAGAAAACCTGTTCTTTTCATAGGCTGGTTCTCTTTGTTGCAGTTGCCCTAGCTGAAAAGACATTTTTAATTTTAAGAATAATTGAGTGTGAAAAATAAACCATGGTCTCCCTGTATGAGCAACCAAGGAAACAGATAGCAGCTTTAACTAGCAAAATAAGAATTCTTAATTTAGACAGATTTCTATTTTCTGTCATAGCAGTACTAAGAGAAAGGAGAGTTTCCTGCAGATTTCTATCTGAGTTTGAGTAGAAACAAAAAGTTGAAAGCATGTGAATTGAGGTGACCAGAGAATTAGTTGGAAGAGGATTAGTGAGTTTACTTAAAATAGAAGTAGGGAAGAAAAGTAAGAAAAGGTGAAAATGGACAGGGTTTAGGAGTTCATGTGCAGAGATAAATGGATAACAATGGGAAGCTCCAATTTTAGATTTGCCTCCTAAATAATAATCCTAATAATGAAGATTTTAAAGGGGAGAAAGAAAACAACATGAAAGCATGTGTAAATTCACTGGCAATGGTAATACTCCCTCCATGAGGTTATTGGTAGGTGATGGATCTGGCTCTGGTAAGTTAATAAATACCTCGTCTAATAAAAGCACTAATCTTGTTATAGATCTCTCATTTGTGTACCAGTGCAAAGAACAGATTATAGAATCTTCCACTCATCACCTGATATGATGTAAATTCAAGGTAGTCCATGACTATTAAGATTTATATAAGATATTAAAATTGAATGCATAGTTAAAACACTGTTTTAAAGATTCTTGTGTACTGTGCTTTTGCCTTGCAGAGTAAATGTACATAAGATGCTTTCTCAGCAGATGAATAATTAATTTTGAGATAGTCTTTCAGAGGTACACATTAAAGTTGTGTGGATTGATGTCAGAAACTGAGGTTAAATAACAAGCTCGAGGTTAAATAACAGACACTCTGTTAAAACTATCGCATGCCTATGTCAGTTGGCTGGATACTAATTAAATATAGATGGAAACAATATAATGAACTTAAATGAATGGTTTTAAGCTGGTATCATGTACCAGCACATAAGTCATGCAGTATTTTCTCCTGCTGCTTAGACTAGTCATTGGTTTCAAAGGTAACTGTCCAATTCTTTTAGCCAATGAGAGGTATATAGACAACTGCTTTAAATTTTTATAGTAGTATGCACATTTTTAAACTGTTTTCTGGATGATTTGTTAGACGGGAAGATCACATTTCACAGTAATGTCTCTCCACTGTAAACTCACCGACACCGAAATGTTTGCAATCCATTTCCTCACTGTGCAGTGTGTATTGGGAGAGACAGTGTCTCAGGGCAAGTGCCCAACGTGTGTGTTGCTTTGCATGCTTTACATTTCTGTGTCCTGTGGTGTGTCTAGGAGTAAGAAGGAGGCACTGGAGTGGTTTTTGCATTGGTATAATGTCCCTGTGATTTGTTTTTGCACTGGTATAGTGTCTCTGTTCTCCATGTTGCTCAGTAGTAGTCAGTTGCTTCTGAAGTTTCCACATGATCTTCCAAGATTGGTCCTAGCGAACTGCAGTCATCATGTGTTTGAGGAATTGCATAGTCAGAGTGGTGAATTTTATACAAACAAGTGCATTTAGATAAAGTGACACTTGACTTTTGTCCATTGGATGCAAGACAGGTCCAGCAGCAGTAGAAAACCATAAACTGATTTAGTATTGGAAGCTTCTTGGATTCAAGTAGTGGCTAAGTATTCATGCAGGAGGGATCATCTTTGTCAAATTCTTTTTGTACTTCTCCAGCTTTCAACTATAATTTCTGGTAGATCTGGGCATTTATTTTTTTTATTTGCTCTCATTCAACTATTTTTTTTTTTCTGATTTGAGGGAACACAGATGTGATACCAGCTGGTTATGTTGGAAAAACAGGAAATATTCAGCATTCTGAGAAAATGTTGATCAATTTGAGATATTATTTTCAGAATTCTCATCTTCATTAGGAAGTGCAATGAAGAATTTGTAAAAGAATGAAGTCTGTATGTCAAGCTTCATAAATTTTAAGATAGAAATCTTTGATTTACATCTTTTATTTTCATTCAGAAGCAGAGTCTTTGCAGCTCACATTCAGTTAGTTCTAACAAAGTCAGTTCAATTGTTTACTTCTCATTCCTGCTAGAGGGCTTTTAACCATCAAGAATCAAATAATGTTAATGACAATTTCAGGCTGAATGATTAAAGAAGCATGAAGACTCCAAAGTTGATTTGCATTAACAATCTTGCCAGTTTTTAAAAGGAAGGATTGAGTGGAGAATTTACTGGCCAAGTTACCCCACTAAAGAATCTGTCTTTTCCCCTTTAAATGTGAGCCTAACATTTATTTGAAATGTAGTGAAGCTCAGCTTTTTCCATTAGATACTTACAGTCCCCTTTAATGAGGGACATTTTCATAGTTTTCACCTCATTCTCTTATTCCAGTTGCACAAAGACTGAAATGAGTGTCCTATTGCATCTCAAGAGACTGAGCAAGCACATCTGCCAAATCTCCTTGACAACCAGTATGTCCTTTTCAAGATAAGGATATTCTGTGGAATGGAAAACAGATTAATGCTGGATCCATTTGATCTTATCTTCAGAGCATTCCACCAGCTCCCACATCACCAAATGTCTGATTATTTTTTAATACTGACTAATTAAATAATTGATTTTGGAAAGATTTAATTAGAGAAAAGAAAATAATTCTATTATCAAGATTGCATTCCAAAAAGAGCTTTAAAAGATTTAAACTTGGACAGAATTCAGCATTGCCACAAAATCAGCTGAAACTCCTCTAGACTTATATTTATTCCATAGCACCTCGAATCATAGAATTGCTAAGGTTGGAAAAGGCCTTCAAGATTAGAGTCCAGCTGTTAACCAGGCACTGCTGTGTTTACCACTAAACCCTACCCACAAGTACCACATCCACTTGCATTTGAACATTTTCAGGGATTATCCTCCTAGAACTTCCCTAGGCAGCCTGTTCCAATACCTGGCAACCTTTTCAGTGAAGAAATTTTTACTAGTGTCCTATCTAAACCTTCTCTGGTGCAACTTGAGACCATTTCCTCTCATCCTGTCATTTGTTACCTGGAAGAAGAGATGGAGCCCATGTGGCTACAGCCTCCTTTCAGTCAGTTGTGGAGAGTGATAAGGTCACTCCTGAGCTGCCTTTCCTCCAGGCTAAACAACCCCAGCTCATTCAGGTGCTCCTCATAAGACTTCTTCTCACAATATTAGAGGTTAATGCAGTAGAACAGACAGACAGGCATGGAGAAAAACAAATACAGTTTGTGCTGTATTTTCAAAAACCTCTAGGATCCTCAGGAAGGATTTTCAAGACATTAGAGATAATGAGAGTTAGCCTTCTAATCTGCTTCTGATGAACAAATTCCACTGTATTTCTGTTTAGATAAGTACTCCTCCTGAACTTGTGACTTGTCATAAAAGTCTCTTTCTTAAGAATGGACATGAAATGCCAAAAAATTTGGGTAGTCACCCTAGTCTTTCAGTTTTGATTGTCATTTGACATTCTAGTAAGCTTCTTCTTTTTGTGAAAGCTGAGAGGTTTCTTTTTTCTTAACATGAAAAATTATGTCTTTGTTACCTGATGTTAGAGAATCAAGTACAATCCATATTTCATTATGACCAGCCCATTATGACATTTTTCTTAGTTGTAATTTAAGAAGAAAAAGCATACTCATAGGAGATAATAGTCATGAGTACCCCAGAATTCTCACGAGTCACCTTGTATCCTAATTTGCTCTGTGGGTGTACAGTGTTTTTTCCCCCAAAAGCCAATTTCTCTTTTGCAAATTGCCTTCATCTTTGCAGTTAATGTGCTTCATTATTATGAAATCTGAGCCCTAGCTAAAGAACTGTTGGAACCTTACCTTTATTTCTTTACCATACTGAAATTTCAGACTAATATTACAGAAGTTATATGTATATTATTGGCTGTTCTACTTTCTTTTGGGCAGGAGATAGAGACAGATTTTATCTTCCATTGTTTCTAATTCTCTCTTTTGTCATGGCTGAATATTATATGCTTTAAATAAATATAGAGCAATTTTTTAAACTTCTCATAGGCTTATCAGCTAAAGTTGCCCTTTCAGTAGCTTTGCTTACTGAAATGTGTGAATTATTTCTGAACATGAGGCTAGTGAGTTGTGTAGGAAATAAAAAAATCCCCAATAGTGTGTATGCCATTTAGATATGTATCATGTTAAATCAAATACAGTGACTATGTGGCTATTATATCTTAATGTTAATACTACAGAGATAATCCTTGCCTCTTTGTTATGCTGAAGAAAACATGTATCAAGTGAATTGAAGAAAATAGGTTAGGTATTGTTTCCTGATATTTGCCTTTAAAATAAGAATTTATAGGAATTTTTTCAATGGCATAGCACCATGATTATTTTTCTTAAGTTTTATTTATAAACTTATATTTTAAATCAGTCTTCCTTGGTTTAAGAAATAAAAAATTTTTTGTATAGCAGTTGAGTTCTGGCAACAAAGTAAACCTAACAGAGATTATGGGAGCTCTTCGTGCTGACACTTATTAGAGTTGGACCAGCTCCCAGGGCAAGAGGATATGAAACCAAGCTCTTGCTAGGGATAAGATACAGCATCACTATGATGATGAGCATCAGAAGGAATGCATTCTTGCAGCAATTCACTTACTGTTTATCACTTATTGTTAATTCTGCTTGTTTTGAGTTTATTTCCATTTTTGACTTTATCGTATTCGAAGCTTGTATTAGTTGTATACTGGTTTTCTCCAATCTGTGTTTGTTGTTAGAAGTAACTTTCTTTTCTCTTTAGGCAGGAATTTTCAGCATGAATGCATGTGAAGAGGGGTTTGCTACTGGTGGCAGGGATGGCTGTGTTCGCTTGTGGGACTTAAATTTTAAACCAATTACTGTGATTGATCTCAGGGAAACAGACCAGGGATATAAAGGTAATGAGAAGTTTGTCACTTTTGATATACCAATACCATAGGAAATTTATCAGTGCTTTGAACAAGAAAAGACTCTAAAACCAAAAAATGTTATTTTTTATATGTTACTATGAGCTATTTTCTTGAAATAGATCATGCCCACTAGTATGAAGGTCACAGTTACTTTCACAAATAGTACATATGATGACAATGTAGACACAGATTTAATTCTTTATGCACATTGGTTCTAGAGCACAGCAGTTTTTAACAAAGAGCAGTAATGCTTTAAGAGAACTAGAGGCAGTGAGGTCTTCAGTATAAAACAATGGAATACGACAATTTCATTTGCGAGTTATCCAAATTTTCATTAAAACTCTTTGAATGTTATCTACAGTTTTATGGAACTTAGAATACTGCTTAATTGTAACTATGACTTCAGTTACAGTTCATGTCATGCTAAAATTTTACATAGAGTGTTTCACATATTGTTGCTGTAATGATTTAGGATAAAAATACAAACATGTACTGATGCACTACTGTTGTTTACAATGTTGCTTTTGTTGGCATTTGATTTTCTTTGCCCCCAGTCACTTTTTTTATTTCCTAATATCTTGCCAAGAATTTGAAAATGTGCTAGAATGTCTGATAGCAAAGAGACACTCAGTGTCAATGTATAACTGAATACAAGCAAAGTCTTTGTATGGTGTAATTGACCTGGTATTCCCGCCAAGATTGTGAAATATTGCAACGAGATGCAATATATTTCATTTTAAATATGCCCTGCTGTACAATGGCTCTGTTTTAAGCTTAAATTACTGAGTTGCTGCTTCCCAGTCCTGATGCATGTAGCTGAAAGCTGTTTCAATCCCTGTTTCGTTCTTTCAGACTCGTTCTCCGCTTCAATTTTCCTCCTTTGTTTCTGATGTAATAGACTCTCACCATAAACTTTTTTCTTCTCAAATGCTCATGACAGAGCAAGTAGATTTGAAAAAAAGTTAACTTGAATAAAATGAGTTTCCAGATTCTTTTCCCTACACGTTTTCTTTCTTATATACTTCTGAGGATTGCCTTTATTACCTGTCCTCTTCCCCATTTTCTTAATTGCATTTTCTGCTGCTCACTGTCTTGCTTCTTGGTATACTTTATATATAATCCTCCAAGTAGTCATGAAAAAGTTCATGTTCCAAGGGCAAGTATGTCACTATATATGAAATAGATAAAAGGAATAAAAGAAGTAAATCCAGGAATAAGAGAAGGGATATTGATACTTAACATTGTCTTGCTTTTATGCTTTGTCTTTTGCTACTTTACCTTTGTTTTACATGTTCTGAGGATGTATCTCTCAGTAACAATCTCTCCTACAGGTCTCTCTGTAAGAAGTGTTTGCTGGAGAGGAGACCATATACTCGTTGGGACACAAGATAGTGAAATTTTTGAAATTGTGGTGCATGAGCGTAATAAGCCTTTCCTGATAATGCAGGGGCACTGTGAAGGAGAGCTGTGGGCTTTGGCTGTTCATCCTACAAAACCCCTGGCCATGACTGGAAGTGATGATCGATCAGTCAGGTTAAATCTTGTTTCTTTGTTAAACTGCATACAGTTTTATGCAATCAATTAATTTTGTAGGTAACCTAATTGAAACATGTACATTTTCAAGTAGGTAAAATGTGGCATTGATGTCCTTCTACAGTTAAGTTATGCAGGAAATTAGTGATCCCCAGTAATAAAATACAGTGGAAGTATGTATTTCCCAAAACCTCCCACATATGAAATTTGAAAACATTTCATTTAGGCTAACATTGAGCACTCAGAGACAAGTATCCTTTAAGTCTTTCCTTTTCAGGAATTAAGCAGGCACAGCTTGTGATGAAAAAACTGTGATAAAAACTTATACATTTTACTCTTACCATATTTACTTTTCAAAATGCTGAGAATTAATTTTTAATGTGTGAATTTCATCAAACCTATTCCATGCATTGTAAACAGAATGTAAGTGCTGAGAAAGCCCACCAAATTACTCCTTCTTACATGTTCATCTCTATTTTTTTTTTTTGGTCAAAACAACCCTTTCTTATTATTTAAATGTATTTTTGTGTTTTTGTTAAATATCTTTTGTGTAACACAGTTAAGCAAATCAATAATTCAGTTACTAATATTGAAATATTACTCTCAAGTTCCAGATACTATTTTAAATAATAGATGTAATCTACAGCATTATAAAAACTTACCTATTTTAATATTATTAGTTACAAGGAATTATCAATAATGACTTTTTAATAAGAAAAGTTGTTTATGCTGTTCAAAGTCTTTAATTGTTATGTAATGTTTCTTGTTAAAATAGTTAGCAAAATAGTGGAATTTTTGCAGGAGCGGTCTAAAAGTATGCATCGTCATATGCTATAATTTTTTATATTCAGAAAATAAAAATTAATCTGTCCCCATATTTTCTCATTAGAAATATTCCCACCTTTTAAAATATAAGAATATTTCTTGCTGTATGCAAAATTCACACTTTTGTCTTAGATTTTCCTTGTGGAAAATTATTTTAAAATAGGGATACTGCCACATCCAGCACTGTGCAGAAATTGAGGACTTCATCTTATCTATGACAAAGATGCACGCTCAGTTCACATTTGAAATAATGACTTTATTTTAGAATCTGGAGTTTAATAGACCACGCTCTGATTGCCCGGTGCAACATGGAGGAGCCCATTCGCTGTGCCGCGGTTAGCACTGATGGAATCCATCTTGCTCTTGGAATGAAGGATGGCTCGTTCACCGTGCTTCGAGTCAGGTATGTTGCAAACCTTAAAAATAGAAATGTTATTAGTATTTTGATACTCTCGTGGCCAAGCATGTTATCATTTACATTTTTGTTTTAAATTGCAGAGGGTTCTCAAATTTTTTAAATGTGTGCTACGTATGTTCATGTTGTTCTATAACAACCCATTCTTGAAAAAGTACATTGGTCTATTTGAAGAGGATGTTCTAGGAAATGTTTTACTTTAGGTTTTAGATCTATGAATTATCCTTGAATTACTAAGAAATAAATTTTCATTACTTTCTAATTTCTTTCCATGTGTTGGAATTCTGCTGTCAGCATGTTATGCTTAAAAAAACCAGTACTGCCTTGTGCTGCTGTGGTCCCACAGTTCTAAAGGGAAAATGAGATTTGTGTCTCATGTCAGTGAAGTTTCCTTCCCTGGGTGAATAAAGATCTCATAATCTACCTGATGAAATTTTCTTGTGGACTCAGTTTGAACAGTTCCTTTTTTTTGCTGTTCCTCAGCCTGGTGAAGTACCTCCTTGTGTCTCTCTTTCCATCTTTTTTTTCTCCATGAAGCCCTAACCAGCTCTAAAATAGCAGTGTTGTGTTTGCACACTGGATAGTTAAGTTCAAGATATAATTGTTTATAAACTTATAATTCTTAACAATCTTGTTCATTTTTTAGACTAGGAACTTGACAGTATGATGAGACTCTTCTCTACTTATGGCATGCTTTCTTTCATACTACAGAGATATGACTGAGGTTGTTCATATCAAAGACAGGAAAGAAGCTATTCATGAACTCAAATATTCTCCAGATGGGAATTTCCTAGCTGTTGGTTCCAATGACAGCTCTGTGGATATATATGGCGTTGTTCAGCGATACAAGAAAGTTGGGGAATGTATTGGATCCTTAAGCTTCATCACGCATATGGATTGGTCTTCAGACAGTAAATACTTACAGACCAACGATGGCAATGGAAGGAGACTTTTTTACAGAATGCCAGGTAAGATTCTGGGTTGCCTTCACGTTGTTACTTATAACAGAAATAAGATATAGTGGTTTTGTAAAAAAAACCCAAAGGTAAATCCTGGTTTAAAGCACGGGGGTATAGAGGAAGTTTTTTGTAAGTTCCTAAGAGTATTCTCCACATCTGAATAAGTACTGCGGTAAAGTTACTGAAATATTTGCACAAGACCTGCAAGACAGTTATGGATATAACCAGTGTTGTTAATCATTGTTTACATGGATTAGTGATCGAAAGGCTGAGAACAGAATTGTTGTCCTGCTCACCTTCTGCAGGGGTGTGTCCAGTCTGACTCAAGGCTTTCACCTTTGCTCGCACTGTTCTTGCATTGCTCCAGCCTTTGTCTTCTGGCCTTTCCAGAAGACACAGCACTTATTTAATGGGCCTTTGGTCTGACTCAGTTCCAAAGCTCTTACCTTGTGGGATTGGATCAATCTCATTACAGATAGAGCTGCTGTGAAATAATGTAAAAGATCTAAGCACAAAATTGGTGGCTTTAGTAATTTGCAGTGGCTAGATATGAGTTTTTCAGTTCTTGCTCTAAGTAGTCCAAGTTTCTACAATCATTCAGCAACAGAATTTTTAATGAACTTTATCTTAGAATGATTACATGTGTTTTTTATAAACATATAAAAAATAACACAACCTCAAGCAGATACCATGAAATAATGAGTTATGAAGTGCCAAACATATAATCTTCTGTTAAATAGCCTTGATAAGTCTTCTCACTGATACTGTTGGTCATAATAAGAAATATAAGATCAGGACAGTTTCAGAAGTCAGTTTTTAATTCTGTTACACTTGGATTTGATTTTTAGAGAGTTTTTTAAAATGTTACATTCTTTAAAATTGCATAAGTGTATGTTGAAAATTGTCTCTTTATTTTTTTGCTTAGGTGGAAAAGAAGTAACAAACAAGGAGGAATTGAAAGGCATTCAGTGGGCATCATGGACTTGTGTTTCTGGCCTTGAAGTTAATGGAATCTGGCCCAAATATTCAGATATAAGTGATATAAATTCTGTGGATGCGAATTTTATTGGTCAAGTTATGGTTACAGCTGATGATTATGGAATAGTAAAGCTCTTTCGATACCCATGTCTAAGAAAAGGTGTGCCTTTTAAATTCAGTTATCTGCATATTTTAAAATTGCGACTATTCAAGAAAAATGTAATAGAAGACTGGAAAATGAGTTGGTTTTTAATACCACTTTTTTCAAAAGAGTTTAAAAAAATGGAGGAATATCAGTCTTTAAAAACAACACCCAAAACATTTCTTTAAGTACATAAAGCTTGCAGACATATGCTAAGACCTATTCATGCAGTTGTAGCCAGCATTAAATGTGAATGGTGTGTAGAATGAAGTTCTTCAAACAGCTCTGAAACAGTGAAGCCTTTCTGGTATATAAAGATTACTTCTAATGGAGTGCTGTTAGAAACTTCATTTCAGTAACTCATCTAATGATTGTGTTGTAGTTATGTAGCCATGAAAACATTAGCTGGAGGTAGCTGGACTCTACTACCAGTTCTACTGCTAAATGTGGGAGGACATGAATTGCTAAAAGTGCTTAAAACTGAATTCCCATTGTACATTGGGACCCGAGCTACAAGCATGGATATAGGGGTGTTTTCACACACCTAAATATGCATGATTTAAATAACTGTGTTTTTTCAAAGAAGAAGTAACAATTTTCAAAATCTTCCTTTGTAAAAAGTAAAATAAAATTAATACAGTGAAATTTTAAAAATCTCCAATATACCTCATACAGCATTTTCATGTGTCTTCTGTTCTTGTGCTTAACTCGATTAAGTTATTATGTTTTGGAATTTCAACTTAAAAATGTATCTTATACACTCATTAAACTTTGTGAAAACTGCAAAAAGTTGTTGCTATTGATTAAAATACCAGTAGTAATTAAAATATCTTTATTAAGCACTACTTTTTCTATGGGTTCCATAATTTGATTTTCTGAAACATTTATTTCACAAATATTGAGAGAGATTTTTATTCTTGTTCTAGGAGCAAAGTTTAAAAAGTATCTTGGTCATTCTGCTCACGTGACAAATGTCAGATGGTCACACGATCACCAGTGGGTTGTTTCCATTGGGGGAGCTGATCATTCTGTCTTTCAGTGGAAGTTTGTCCCCGACCGCAAGTTGAAGGACACTCTTCATATAGCACCCCAAGGTAAGTAAATATTATAAAAAAACAAAAAACAACAAAAGATTTGGAAGGCAGGGAGGCTAAAAGAGAGATAAAATTCTTTGGTGCTGTTATTGAAATTAATATTCAACATTGTCAGTCTGCACAATTCCAACAGCTGGAATGTTTAAACTTTGCAGGTGCCTGAAGCACCTGATAGAGCTCTCTAATACTTGCCAGAGCCCTGTTGTCCTGCGTTAGCATTAATTGACCTGTGGTGAAGATGAAAAAAATCTGTGCACTGGCATTTGGCCAGTGGTCAAGCCATCACACATGTGTGTTCAGGCTTGAAAGGGTATGAAAAACCCCTCACTGCTGTGCTTCCTTTGTGAAGGAAAATTTTAAAAGTTCAAATCACACATATAGATTTCTGAATTCTGTATATATCACCCTTTACTAAATTAACAACTGGATGCTCAGATGTCACTGGAAAAATGCGGTTTTATACTAATTTGTTTAAAATTTTGAAGTCTTTAGAATAATTTAAAGTATTATAAATGGTTCTTTAATTTTTAATTTTTTTTGAAAGCAGAATATAGGTGTTTAATGTTTGGGAAAAAATTAAGATCATGTTTCCACTAGTAACTAATTAAGCAATTATTCTCATGAGTTCCTTAAAGTCAAAACAGTTAACTGAGTGCCTCCCTTGGAAATTCCTAAAGGAATTTACAGAATCCTTTGGGGAGATGAGAATATAGAGTTGCAATAAAACAGGCTGTTTCACCATTTAATTGCTCAGATCAGAGGAATATGTATCAGTGTGGATCCAGCAAACAGGTAAATACAGATGCACTGCTGAACCTGTCTGTCAGTGACAAATGCAGAAGGAAACAATAATAGGCTCTTCCTACATGTCAGACTTTATATGACTACCCTTTTTCTCTGCAGTCACCTCCCTCCCTAATTTTTTCCCTCCCCCCTAATCTACTTGAAGAATTTCTTCTTGCTTCAATGGCTCACTTTAACAGAAGTTTCTCTTTGGACCCCTTGTTAATTTTGTTCAAGTCTTAGTTTCTGCTTTATACTTATTATTTAGTTTTCTTCTTTTGTTTCCTTTCCTCCTAACATTAAAGCCAATGAAATAATTTTAGCTAATAAAAGCTAACTCAGTCCAAAACCCCAAATTATCATATTTATTACTTATTTCTTATGTCGCAGCAGAATTGTTCCTTTCAATTATTACAGTTTATGTTGTAGTTAAGCATTGTTTATCAAATAAAAAACTTTAAAACTTCTGGCTTGTAATTTGAGTTACTTAATTTTTTATTTCCCTTTTTTTGGTGACAGAGAGTCTGGTTGATTCTAATAGTGATGAATCAGATTCAGATCAGTCTGATGTTCCAGAGCTGGACTCTGAAATTGAGCAAGAGACACAGATCACCTATCGACGACAGGTAAAGATTTTAGTTTTAATGGCAGTTGGAAACTTCCTGGGGTTTAAGTTGGTCATTTATGAAGACTGTTGAATCTCAAAACTGGAGAGACTGCACGGGAACTGACCAAAATGTTTAGAATTTTTTTACCTGATGCATTCAAAAGATCAAGGTTATTAAAATATAATGTTTAATTAATAATTGCAGGTGAGGTGTTAATATTAACAGAGAGAAAAAATATTCCATGTAATCCTAGAATGCAATTTAAAACCATGTTGCACTACATAGTCACCAGCTACAGGTATTGGAGTCGGAATAACATTTTCATGAGTGATAACAGCACCTGAATTCTCAGAAACATGGTTTTCTGATGAGCCTTTTAATTTTTAAGTATGCTTTTTCTTAAAGGTTTACAAAGAAGATCTACCTCAACTTAAAGAGCAATGCAAAGAAAAAAGAAAAAGTGCAGCTTCTAAGAGACGTGAGCGAGCTCCAGGGAACAGTATAAGACTACATTTTGTTCATGGGTATGCGAACTAGGATTCTTTAAAATATACATACAGACTGATTTTGTAGACTGGTATTAATAATTTAATAATCTGATTAAAGACTTCTATGTCTGTTGCATTTTGATTCCCTGTTTTGATTAATATCTGTAGAAATAAGTTTGCACTAAATAAATAGAAAACTTTGATGCCAGCATACTAATTCTACACATGAATTCTGAAGTGAATTTGCACACAAACTTTAGCTGGTACTTACTGCTTGAGTAAAGGTGACTAAATAAAGTATTCAGTAATCTCACCCATACTTTTCGGTATCTGGAAAGCAATAGTTCTCTTTAATGTATGATTTTGATAGCTAGAACAGAAATCTTGTGTAATTGAAGATGACTGGGTTCTGGACAAAGTGGTGTTTCTAGCAGTGATTTGTTAAAAAAATATACATAAACTATTTGTACCTAGTCTGAAACAACTTATATGTTCCTCTCTTAGTTTAGCAATTAAATGTAATTCTTAATATGTCTTGTAAATTTGTTAAAAAATGAGGTTATTATCTTTTTGGTGCTAGAGTAGAAGAATGACTTTTGGATGCATCCTTGAAATCTTATGATTTCATCATTAGGATTAGTATTTTCCCATAATTCTTCATAAGAGAAGAATTTTGATTAGAAAAAAGATGTGTTTTAAAGCAAACTGGTACTAGATGTTACTGCATTAGAATAATGATCAGAAATATACATTCTCTTGATATAAAGCAAAACCAAAACCATTATTCAAATAAGTTGTTGCAAGTCAAGTTTTCCTTTCAAAAGATACCTCTTTGCAGGAATATAACATCTTTTCAGATCTAACTAATTGCAGGGAAAAGTTAGTGATACTGTCTGTCTTTATAATGGCACTTAAACAATTTTAGTAGGGCTCCACATGGAATGGTTAATAAATTAATTGGCTAAGAATCTTTAATATTAAAATCAACATTTTTGTCTGCAGAAGACATGTAGTCTGAGTAGTAGCTTTGGAAATAATAACAACTGGGAAGCTTGGTACAGAGTTGGGGTTTTTATTTCTCTTTTTGGTGCTCCAGAATTCTCAGATGAAGATTTTTATATCTGTATAGAAAATGCATTAGGGTGGACAGCTGCTGTATGTAGTCTTTAAAATTTGGTCTAAGAATAAAACCAAATGATCCTGAAGATGTAGCACAAGCAAGGGCCCTGGATCTTTGGTATTATTGTTATTTCCTTCACAACAGAAGTGAAGCTTGACCAGAATATCCAGGAATGACCAGAAGTAGAATGTCCTGTTGAGTTCTGTCTGATTACCCAATGGGCATCAAGAAAACTAATGAAGAATCCATGCTGAACAACAGATTTTTCTCAATGTCCAAGCTGTTAACTTTAAAGTGACCCACATCCAAGTGAGTAATAGGCATATTCTCTGATTCAGGAAGTCTGCTTTTCTTCATCTTTCTTTAGCTGCAATGGAAATGTCTTGGATGTTCCTTGAAAATGTAAGAAGTGGTGATTTTTTTAATTAGGGGAATTGGAAGCTCTTTTTCTTTTCTTTGTTTTTGAGCTTGATGGTCTTGTGTGTTGAATTTTCAACTGCCTTGAAAGACAAATTTCTAAAAATCTCTTGATAACCTGTAAGAAATCTCTTAAACCTCTGGTTAGTTCCTGTTTTGGAAGGGAATAAAATTCAGAGTATGTGAGCCAGCTTCTGACAAAAATGGATGAGGAAAGAACTTCTGTTAGTGTGTTCTTTCTCTAAGATATCTGATGCAGTCATGATCAGAAACACGTCATTAAATTGGTGTACAAATTTGGCCTCTTTTTGACTATTCCTGTATTTTAATTCTGCCATGTCTTTGGTGGGATGGTGGTTCAGAAACATGAACTATTCAGAAGAACCTTTTTCTTGGACTCAATGCTTATTATATGCTTTCTTTTTTTTGACAGGAAATAAGGATGCACATATAACACTCATGCTGCATATTCTCTCAGTGCTATGCTGTTGATTTCACACTATTTTTTTGTATTTTTGAATATTCATAAAGTCATAGAATGATTTTTCAATATTCAGAATATTTAAGCTCAATCTAGTTTGAGTTTCAGGATATTCACTGAACTAACCTTACTGTAAGATATTTAGGTAACAGTTTCAACATGACATGGGAATGATCTGTAAGGAGAGCCTTGTAACACGTTGCATGGATTCCTACAAGTACCTACAAATAATATCTGAAGGGAATAGCCTATGAGTGGGTCCTCTTGAGAAAACTACTGCTATGCAGAATATTTTTTTTAAAAATAGGCCTCTACCTTTAGTCTCCACTAAAGACTCTGTTCTCAATCATGATAGTTTTGACATTGAGTTCTTCTAGAGATTTTTGGGGGAGGGTTGGACTGCATGTGGAAACTTCCCACATATACTTTGAAGAGTAACATGTAAATTTTGACACTCTTACAAGATTAGACAAACTATGGGCTTTGACTCTTTTCCCAGAGAGGACAGTACTTGTGAAGTTGCCTGTTAGTTGGATATAGGTTTGTAACGTGCAAATGTGGGTAGGATTCAGCTTCAGGTTACAGAATTCACAGTGATGTGCCCAAAAGGAGATGGTTTTATGTATCTATCTAAACTTCCATCACAGTCATTGGAGGTCCAGTTAGTAGTCAGTGGAGCATAAGAAGTGATTTGATTCAGCTAAAATGAAATGATAGTTGGCCAGCTGAGCAGCCCTGCAGGTTCAATTGACTGTATTGGCTACAAAACTGTTGATTAAAATGTAGGAGTTAATGTATCTAACAAACATGTGAACACCTATGTTTACATGTCTTAATCTCAAATTGAATGCAGCCCCTGCTATTCATGACTTTGATAATGGTGATTATTTTTCTGTATGAAGCACTGAGGAAGCTACAGCTTCTTCTGATAATTGCTGTCATTTTTACTTGAATCAGTCCTGGATAATTAACTATTGCAGAATACAGTCTTATTTTTATTGTGCCTTGTTATATATTATCCAGTAACTACAATACATAACTCGCTTTCATTACTTTGTAATTTATATTTAATTTATATCAAGATCAATTTTATCAATTTATATCAAGATGCCTTGTAAATTTCTTTTGTTTGTTTTACACATGTGAATAAATCATTTCTCTTAATGCTTTTTCAGAGATTAGCTAGTAATCTCAGTTCTAAATTGGTTTAATAATATAGAGATGTAAGTATTATGGAGCTGTGTAGAAAATTCTTAGGGAATGATCTTCTATGTTGAAATATGCTTCTTTTCATTGCTGTTTAACCCAGGCCTATTACTCTCCCTCTGGTGAAAAGCACCTGTAATGTCAAGAAGTTAGTAAACTGGCGCATGGGAAAGCGTAAATGTGTTTAATTTGGTGACAAAGAGTCTTTGTTGGCACTACTTAATTTTTTGGAAAAGTATGTTATATTTTAATTATAAACGATTGTATTTTTTTTTGTAATAACTAGAGGAAATTAATGAAAATTAACTTCTATCACAAGAAGTTATGAGTAATAAGAACTATTTTCCTGCATCCTAGATACATTTTGGATATTTTTGAGTAGTCTTGTGATACATGGCATTAATGTACTCAGTTCCACTAGGTTTAATTTAGGGTATATAGGCAATTGTTATGATGAGCTGGGAAAATTCTGAACTTCTGAGCTGTGTGTAGGAGGACCTGAAACCCGGTTGTTGTCTTCACACCTTTTACTTTTATAGGGGACTGCTAAGCTTGCAAGAAATTGCTCAATGTACAGTATTTCTTTCAGCGTGCATATTTTCATAGATGTTGGGGTTTTTTTTGGTTTTTTTTTTTTGTGCTCTTCTTGTTTGTTTGTTTGTTTTTAATATTCTCCTTTAGGGTGAATATTTGGCTTTTTTTTTTCTTTTAATTACTCTATGCTTGCTAAGAAGATCCAGTGTGTTCAGCAGAACGTAGTGCAGAGTGAAGCACAGGAAAATGATATCTGAGCAACAATAGGTTCAGGTATCTTCTTTGGCACTGTGACTGTTTTAAAATCCCTGCCCCTCACCGAGTGTTGTCATGCATTTAAAATTATGATGTTACATATGTTGATAGGCTATTTTTGTTTTCTTTCTTCATAGTTACTCTAGGTCATTGTGTATTCTGTTCCTTACCTAGTGGCTGTACATCTAAGAAGGCTGCAAGTAGACATCTCTGGGTTAGGCAGAAATCAGCTCCGAAACATCTGCACATGCTGCTGCAAGGGAAGGTTGTTAGTGAAGGATGTGGGTGAAGGGAGAGCAAAGCAGGGCTGGAGAGCCTGCACTTGTATTGCGAGTCTGAACTGTTGGTCACTTTGAGAAGAGCAGGGATTAGACATAGCTGTGCCTCAGATCAAATGTGAAGAGAAATTCTGCTAGACACCTTGAAGGGACAGTAACTCAGGAGACACTGGAAAGTTGCTGGACTAAGACCAAATCTGAAGTTAAGAATGTGCCTGTGAATACCAATCTTAACAGTGAGTTGAAGGGAGCATTATTTAAAAGCTTTATTTCTGTGCTACCACAATTTCTTCTGGTTTAAGAAGTTCACTTTTTATTTTTTTGTGCTCTAATGAGACCCAGCTTTGAACTTCACAGTATGGCAGACAGTGCAAAGCTGGGGGGAGAGGCTGGCAGACCCGATGGCTGTGCTGCCATCTGGAGGGACCTGGACAACTTAGAGAAGTTGGGCAGGGAGCAGTTTCACCGTCTTCCAAAAGATTGAGATGCAAGTTTGTGAAATACAATATCCTTCTTCTGGGGAGCAGTGGACCTGGATTATCTCCTGGTCTGTTTAAAAACTTTGTGTGGTGATCTTAGTAATTTTTTTTCTAATCATACAATGACATAAGTACCATTGTGGGTAATGTAGGTGAGCCAACAGAAATACATTGTATTCAAATCTGCTCCAAGTGTGTGCTCTGTTGTGTACCAGTAATGCATAGACCTAGTGTTTATGAACATGGATCCATGGTTTTTGGAATAGTCATTCAACTACAGTTGTTCTGCTGCCTTACAGATTCATTACTTCCCCTGTGCATATGGTTGTGTTGTATGTAAGGAAAGGAATATATAACTTCATTATCTTAGCCACACCTCAGAAGAAATGAGTGTACTGAGATAGTTCATACAGACCTCACTTGGGAATTGGCCTACTCATGCTAGTTCCTGTATCACTAAGAAAGCAGACATGTTTTCCTTCAAAAAAATAAACTGTTCTAGGAAAAAAAAAATAATTTGTTTTCTCTTATCAAGTTTACAGAAACAATCATGTTTTGCTGCCTGATTTTTGAGCAGTAGGAAATAGCCAAAACTAATACTTTGGACATTTTCTCCTTCACTTAACTACATGTTGCATGCTCAACTTCTCCATGTGGTCTGAAAAAATTACTAGCTATTACTTTCTCTTCTAAACTAGCTGTGGAAAGTAACGATTAAGTGCCACTTTTAAACTAGTGCTTGTAGGACCAATGTCTGAGTAGAAATTAGATTGATAAATTTGTTTTCCTTTAAGAATGGGAAAATATATTCATAATTTTAAAACACAAAAAAAGTAATTGGTAAGTAATGTGAGTTTCAGACTCGCAAAATCAATCCAGTGTAATTTTATCTCAGTTTCAATATATGTGTTTATGACTTTGGTGAACAAAACTTTTTTGTTTACTCAGTTACAGAGGTTACGACTGTCGAAGCAATCTCTTTTACACGCAGACTGGTGAAATTGTATACCATGTGGCAGCAGTGGGAGTGGTGTACAACCGGCAGCAGAACACACAGCGCTTCTATCTGGGTCATGATGATGACATTCTTTGCCTTGCTATTCATCCCTTAAAGGATTATGTGGCAACAGGCCAGGTAGGATTCACGTTTATCTACAATAACAATCTGAAGTTGTTACTGTGGAACTTAGAAAAGCCTTGGGGGTCCTGGGGGAAGAGCATCCAGTCTACATTTATTCAGGTAAATGACTGCATTTCTGCTGTAGATGGAATCATGGTAATAAGCTGACACAGAAGTGGGTTTTGTACAGTTATTTATATTATGGTAAGAGTCTACAGCTCATAGTTTTTCTGAACCTCATTTAAAACTATTAATATAATAATATTTTTTTATTCAGAACTGTTGCAGCTTCTTGGAAGGAAGGTGGAGGAAATTTGCAGATAAAATGTATTTTTTTAATCCTTTTCGGTGAAGTTAAATATATTCGCATTGCATTAATTTACTATTTCATAGTATGAAGTGAGCAATTGTTGTTACAGTCTGGCGTTCCATTTTAATGCATTATGTTTTTCATTATCACCTGTACACAAACTGTGTAGTGTTTGTGCATACAAAGGGATGTATGTTGCTTGAGTTTATTTTATAATACTTATAATAGTCAATTTTATCTTTTGCCAGTTATTTTAGAGAAATTATTTTCACTCATGTTTTCAGACAAACAAGTCTTTCAGTAAATATTTATACACTAGGACTTGAAGGTTTGAGCTGATGTTTCAGGGATTTTTATTTCTGCTTATAATTTCTATAATTTCTGCTCTTGATACTGCATAATAAATTGGAAAACGTGAACTTAATTTTTTAATAGAAAACTTTTATTTCTATTATTGTTTATTTATTTTTATTGATTGGTCTTCATTTCTATAGAAATGTTGAGATTAACATAACTCTGTAGGTCAGTTAAAAATTAGCCCTAAATATAAGAATTGAGTTGATTTAATTTTGGAGTAGTAAAGGCTATGAATAAAAATGTCCCTCAATTGACAATGACTTATGCTATCAGCTGTAAGATACACTCCATTATGTACTGTTGTATGCATACACATTGCATACTGTTGTGTACTATGTTACATAAAGAAACTAGGTAATGCAGTAACCAAATTCATCATGCCACCCTGGTTCAGATCTTCCTGATAGTGGATGTTCTGAAAAGCTTTACAAATATCTCATGTCAAGTTTGTGACAAAACCAGAAATAGATCTTAGGTTTTTTAAGCCTTAAATGCAAGAGAGTTTTGTTCTGGTTTTGCAACCTTTTAATCTGTGCACTGAGGTGCAAAACCCTTGGAATAGCAAATGATCTTTTGAGTGCTGACTAATACTGCTTTTGTACATAGGCAAAAAGAATAAGCTGTATTCTGTTTCTTACCAGGTTTGTTACCTACATTAGTGTATTCTAGTGGAAATTACTCCACAGGTATCAGTTTATTAGAATCTGCTTTGTAATGACACCAGAAAGCAGCAGAAGTCACCTTGATTTCTGAAATGTAGAGAAGCTGACATACTAGCAATAAAAATAACCTTTTATTTTTAGACAGAGAATGATTGATGAAAAATTGATGGAATAAATATGCTCCAGAGCAATCAATGAAGGACTTCCTCCCCCCACCCCCCCCACAGGAGGACTTCAGTTAATTGTGATTAATGTGTCTAAGTCAGCTGGGAAGTGGTATTTGAGAAGCAGCAAAAGGAATAATGTTCTGTTAGCCAGCTATCAGTAATACTAAGAAAATTCTATAACCGTAGTTTTTTTTCAAATACTTTTTGAAGCATTCTTAATACTTTTTAAACAACTGTGTAAAGTAACTGAAAAATAAAAAAAAATGGCTATGAATATGTATACTTTCAGGTTGGTCGAGATTCTTCAATACATATTTGGGATACAGAAACAATAAAGCCACTCTCAGTATTAAAAGGCTATCACCAGTATGGTGTTTGTGCTGTTGATTTTTCAGGTAATAAGTATTTATTTATTTATTTATTTATTTATTCAAACTTTTCCTTTTTCTTTGTGAAGATACAAGATAATCGAGAAACTGAGGCTCCTTTGCACTGAAAATTTTGTATTAAAAATATTCTCCGGCATTCAGTGTCAGATGAGAGATGCTGTCTTAAAATGAGCATTCATTTTAAAGTTCTTCTTTGGAGTCTTGCACGTAAGAAATGCGAGAGCAGCTACTGTCCTGTTTAACAGCTGAGCTGAGCACTTCAGACTTTCTTTTGGTTGTATGAGGCAGGTGTGCAGATCTGGATTGTTGTGTCTGTTTTACAACTGTGTAAGAAGCTTTTTGGAGCAAATTGATCAGGCGTGCAATTTTTTTCTTTTTTAAGTGAAATCCTGAAAGCCATGTGGGTAGCACACTGATGCATTCAGGAAGTCCAGTCAGGGAGCTGTTCTGGTCAGAAATACAGGCTCTCTCTCCACCTTAAATTAACATAAGATTATCAGTTAAATCCCTTGAGATTTTTGCACCTCTTACATTGAATTCCTGTACCAATATTAAATTTCCTCTGCTCCACTAGCTTGTATTAATTATTTAATTGTTTGGATTTACTGGATAAGATCTCCGAACTCACAAGCAAGGATGTGTGATCACAAAGGTGAATGGTTTGTGGTCTTTGATACTTCTTACTTTTGTTCTCCTTTTTTAAGATATGAGTCTCATTTCTCAAATTCTGGCATGGATATATAGCAATTCCAAAAACGGATACATGTCAAAAAGCCATTTGTCTTGAGTGAGCACAAACAGCTTTTTATTGAAGGTTATTATGGAACATGTGTCAAAACTTTTCCAAGACTTCATGGTACTACTAAGTTTAAGGGCATTTCACATATTTCATGGTATGGCTTCAGTGCTTTCCTGTTCAGGAATGAACAGAGATTTTCAGAATGAGCATAAAATTTTCACAAGAACAACCTGTAGTGAATGTTTTTGTGCAACTATGTCAGCAGCTAACTGTACAAGGGATCTAATATGAACAGAGATCATCTAAGTTCAAATTTGAGACAGGAAAATTTGAAGTCCTACACTTCATCCAAGTTTAAAAGCAAATGGATGAAAAAACATGCCTCTAAAAGCATAATATGCTTATTTACTTGTTTGTACATTCTTCTTATAGTATTTGTGAAGTTATAATATTTTAATATGGTTTCTTATTATTGCAACATAGTTATCTATCTACTCTCTTAATAATAAATTTATTATTCTAGCGGATGGCAAACGATTGGCTTCTATTGGAATAGATGACAATCACACTATTGTACTCTGGGATTGGAAGAAAGGAGAAAAGCTTTCAGCAGTAAGGTAGGAATTTAACTATGTTTTAAAATCTGTACCTAGATTTACTATCAAATGACAGTAAGGAAAATATATTCATTAAAGAATAAGGCTTCTCTAATAAATTAGCAGTTTCTGTGATGTGAGTGATGCAGAAAATAACATTTATGTCATGTTAAAAACTTTCTAAAGTAAATGAAGGACTGATAGTCAACAAGAACTATTACAGTGACTGCTCAACTGGTGAATAAAGATGGCATAGAAGACATTGCTGTATTCTGAAGTATTTTCTTTAAAACTCTATGCACTTCTCTTTGCCTTCTTAAAGATGGTGATATATGGTATGCTCAGATCTTTTTCATTAGAGGTCACACCTTTCTTGGGATATTCATTTGCAGTTGTTTTGCAGTGTACTTTTTTCTTCAGGGTTCTTTCTTTTTCCTTTCTGAGTCCTGACCAGACTAATCTAACTTTGAAGTCAGCTCTGCTTTGAACAGGAAATTGGATGAAGTAACACCCAAAGGTTAAATATTTCAGAAGTTTCTTTGTGTCTGCACAGATTATTTAATATACATAGATTTAATCTAAAAGATAGAATTCTATTTCTAATTTTGAATAATGTTATTTAAACCTTTGACTTTTTTTCCCCTAAGGATCTATTGCTTTAATTACAGCAGTAATGTGAATGGGTTTTGTCCCATTCTGTCTGGATTCAGTGCTTATACTCTAAACATTGTTCTAGGTAGATTTTAAAAAGATTTATTACTCTCTGCAGTACAATTTTAAAAAGTATTGGCTTCCTTTTCATCCATTAAGTCATTATTGCTCTTTAATTTCATTTACTCTCTTTTTATTTTTAAACACATGTTGAATTTCTTATCCAATGAAGGACGAAAATTCTGAATAGATGATGTAGATTAAGATGGGTACTGCCTTCCCAGTTACTTGTCAAAAACCCAATTAGTTTGGCTTCTCTGAAGACATTTTTCTGCCTTTCACCTATTTTTTTTTTTTTTTGTTAGTTTCTCCCACACACACAAAGGAATGGATTAGAATTTTTGAGAGCAGCATTTGTACTTTGAAGATGACTGAGTTTGGAAATAAACTGTTTTATGCTTTCAGACACTAGTTTATCTAGTGGTCTGAAAGGACAGAAAATAAAAGATTATTGCCACTTTTAAACAGGAGAAAAAAATTAGGGACTGGAGGCTCTTCTGCACTTTAGGTAAAGAAGAACAACCTGTAAGCATTGCTTTGCATAGATGGCAAGCAGTCGAAAACTGTTTTTCAAACTGTAGGACTGAAGCAAAACATTAGTGTTATAGAAATGTAATAAGAAATCTAAAACACAAGAGGTTTTAATGTTTTTAGAACCAATTAATTTCCATCAAAGATACAATAACAGCATATTTTTTAGAACAAAAACAGAAAAATCAGCTAAACAGTGAATGAAAATGGCAGTCTGTTTTCAAAATAAGCAACTTTAAAATAAGATTTGTGACTTTACTCCTTTAAGTGTCATGATGAGCTGTCAAAGATCTGAATGCCATATATCTAAACTTAATGCAAGTATGTTTTCTTTTGCAAAGAAAATGCCTCCTAGTGCCTATTTGAAGTAACATAATTACCTGCCTTGGAAACTGAAGGCTAATGAAAATAGAACAGGAGTCAGTATGTTGCTTCTCTAGCATTCTACTTCCTCATAATAAACTATTAGTAATGATTTGAAAGTAAATGTTAGCAAGATAGAGCAGGTATACATAAAAATACAAACCCCCCCCCCCCCCCCCCCAAACCTATCTAAAATATTAAGTGTTATACTTGTATGTAAATTATTTTGCTTTGCATTTCAGAGGAAGCAAAGATAAGATTTTTGTTGTTAAGATTAATCCTTACATGCCTGATAAATTGATCACAGTTGGAATTAAGCACATGAAATTCTGGCGGAGAGCAGGTAAGAACATTTTTCAGAATTAGAGCATTCTCTGTTATTGACTTTTTCACCTTTTACTGTATGTTTCGTGCATGAAAGGCAAATGTTTTCTCTGTATATCTCTTAGTGTTCCCCTAGCAGTAATAATGTTAATTAGAATTATGGCAGTAGTGAAAATTCTTTTTAAGATCAATCTGCCATGGAGCCAGAACTACATAAGTAGAAAATATCCTTCATTTTCTACTGTCTGTTTTCCTATCTAGTAATAAGATAACATATCTGAAAATTTTACAATGCTACTCTAAAAGTCACAGAAGAGTTTTTGGAAGAAGAACCTTTACAGCACATATGCTGTAAAAAGGCGCAAGTATAAATAATACTAAGGTTATTAAAAAATCACATACAAAATTTAGACAAAGCTCTTGAAGAGGACAAATCTACCAGTTGAGAACTCTTTGTCTAGATACCTCTGTTGATCTTGAGAATTACAAACCGAGGTTATTTCTGCCTGAAAAATTTTGAACAGTGAAAAACCCATTCCCTGATATTTGTGTGAACATCGTTTCACACCTCGTATCATATATAAAGACATATGTGCTACAGAAGACTAGCTTATCTGCTAAGAATATTCTAATTATTCATGCAGAATATATGCACATTAACTCACATGAGTCCTGATAAAGATTAATTGTGTCGAGGAAATTCTGTGATGAAAAAAATTACACTGTTTTTCTCAGTTCTAGCTCCAACAGAAATTAATCAAGATTGCCTGAGAGCAAGGTGTTGAAATCTGTGTAAATTATTAATTTTCACAATTGAGCTTGCTATCTGTAAAAAGAACAAAGTGGTTCAGAATATTTGCTAAAATCGCTACCATAAATTCTTTAGAAAGTAATCTTAACTATGATAAAAGCTTGGAGATGGTGATTTTGAAGAAAGAAAAGAAATTGCTTAAAATGCTGCTTTGCTTTCTGTCACTGCTCGGCCAGAGGAATCTGATTCCTCTGGTGCTGCAGTCCATCTGTGTGAAACATCAATGGCACACTGGCAAGGCAGCCACCCCCCCAGGAAACACAGCCAGTGCTTGTGTTAGGAGTAGAGTATCAGTGCACCTGAACAAGTGCCAGCTTTCTGAAATGTGCGGTAGAGCAGGTGCACTTGGTTGAGAAATTACACGAAGTACATGCTCTAGACTAGCTTGTCATCACTGCCTGGTGAGGGCAGGGGGTTCCAAGACCTGACATCTCCGTGCAAGAACATCACGAAGTGTCAGATCCTGAGGGACTTCTGTGTTATACTGCATGAAGTTTCCCTGTTTTGTTTTATATCATTGTGATTATATAAATCTGTCTTTCTAGCCAGATACTGTGTTATAGCTGCCAAATGATTTTAGATATAAAAGAAATATAATATATATTATTTTTATTAATATATTTTCTATATAATTAGAAAATGTATATATTTGTAACATTTCTATTATCCGTAGGCTACTGTAAGTAAGCCTCTAAAATAAAATTAGATATCCTCTCAATGAATGTCATTAAAAGAGTGGGATGTGAAGATCTAAGCTTTGTTTTTCTTTCCAGACAATTCATTAGTAGTTTCTATGAACTGTGTGTGGTAGATGTTAATTTTTTAGTTTAGATGCAAGTTTATAAATGCATTTTGTCTGTATATGTCTATGTGGGTACATGTACGTATTCAAATCCAGATTCAAATCATAAGTTATAAGTAAGATGGGGCCTTTTGGGTTTTGTCTTTTTGTTTGTTTGGTTTTGGTTTCTTTGGTTGGTTGGTTGTTTTTCGTTTTTATTGTAGTAAAAGTTGGCAAATAATAAAACTTATTTTGTGAGATCTCAAACTCATTTTTTTGGGGAGCATGGGGGACTAAAAGAAAAGGACCTGTGTCTCTGGATATGGTTATATAGTTCTTGTACTATAGTTCCAAGCAGATGTCTAATGACTTGTTTTTGGTCTGAACCAGGAGGAGGACTAATTGGGAGAAAGGGCTGCATAGGTGCACTGGGAAGAACTGACACAATGATGTGTGCAGTATATGGCTGGACGGAAGAGATGGCATTCTCTGGAACCTCCACGGGGGATGTGTGTATTTGGAGAGATGTGTTTCTCATAAAAAGTGTCAAAGCACATGATGGTCCTGTGTTCAGCATGCACGCATTGGAAAAAGTAAATAAACTGCTCATTGCTTTTTTTATGTCTGGACAAAAAAAATCTATGATAAAGCTAAACCTTTCCCAGACTCAGGAATCCATGTCTTTATTTCCAGTACTGAAAAGCCTTGTGTGGTCCCGATTCAAAATAGCATTTTATGCAGTAGTGCAAAATGGTGTTTATATGGTCTCTTATTCCTGTTATGTAGCATGTTGTTTCTCACACCCTTGGGGTCAGTGACATCTTATTCAGTGATTTTCATAACCTCTTACTAAAGGAATAACAGTAACTGATTTAAGCATCAGTAAGTTCAGTGGAATATGTGAGCTTGTGAGAGGAAGAAGACCATACTTTTACTATTTTGTGCTGTAATTACTGTCTACCCATAGATTAATTCAATCTGTAGATCGTTAAGTAGTTTCTCCAGATTCTTGGCTTCTTTTTAGCCCAGGAAAGCCTTTAAGCATGTGCTTAAATATGGATGAGTGTTCCAGTTAGATTATTTGTGTCTAAAGTTACGTAAATGTTGGTGTTTTCCTAGGTTAGACCAAGCTGCTCCACCTCCCAATATTTGTGTTTCAGAAAAGTAGCATTGGACAACACGTGTTATTCATACTGCAAGGACTGAGTACTTTGAAGGAAAGAACTAATGGTTTCAGTATTAACCATACCTGTTGCTTTTTTAAATACCTGTAAATACAGAATGGCAGAAATGTGCACGTATTTGACAAATACAAGTACTAATCTAATTTTTGCAGCACTAAGTCAGGTTTTGTGTTAGGAGAAAAAATGCCAAAGGGATATGGAGGGTAAATATCAAGGAAAAACACTATAGCATGTTGGTTATATTATTGCTGTGGAATGGTAGAAGCATACAGGTTAGAACTTCTAAATCCAGCCCATGTACATGCACTGTACAGAATTGTGCTGCCCTCATCAGGAGGAGAAATCATTCATTTTGTTGTTTATGTTCTTTTCATCTCTAATATCTGTAGCTCTGTGCATTACAGTGTTGCATATGGTCCATTTTCAGTTTTGACAGAAATCACTGAAAAATTAAGGAAAGGTAAAAATCAGTTATAACTAGTGGTTTTTATTTCTTTCACCCCAGGGATTTGTCACAGGAGGAAAGGATGGGGTAGTAGCTCTCTGGGACGATACCTTTGAGCGTTGTCTCAAAACCTATGCCATCAAAAGGGCTGCTCTGGCTCCTGGATCCAAAGGTAGCACAGACTTTATCCTAGGTTTTGTTCTATTTTTAAAGTACTTTCTTTAGAAATCTTTGTGAAATTGCTTTCTTCAGTAAGAGGAAATCCACATTTGACCTAATGAATGCTAAAATTTTTTTTAAGCTTTATTGATTCTAAAAAAGAATTTTTTCTATTGGGACAGGAGTTGTGTGTTGTAGGGTCTGTTTGCACATTTGGTGGGTGCAGGTCATAATATTTAGTTTACTGTTAGCCTAAATTAATTGGTCTAGCTGTAACTTTCATATCATCCAGGTGTTTTCTTGTTTTTTTTATGTAAGTGGTAAACAAAAAGCCCATTATATTTCTGATCATGAAGTCTCTCACCTGATCTTTTTTGTTTTGGAGAAAGGAAGGAATTCAGAAATGTAGTTAGTTTTGTAAGGTATTAGTAGTTAATTTTCTGTAAATGGATATGTCTTTTGAAATAATTAAAGAATATTTTCATTCCTGCTTTTCTTGTTTCTGCCACTTGATCTTAATGCTAATTTACAGTTGCCTGTATTTTCATTCTGGATAGCTTTTTCTCTTCCATCCCCTTCCCTTAAAATTATGTTTGCTGTATTCTAAAGTACATGATTTGATTTTCAAACATGATTAATTTAAATACTCATTAATGAAAACATTGTACTCCAGAGTGTCTCATTCTCATAGCTTGTTTGCAAAAAGCTAGCATTGGAGGTACCATAATTGGTAGCAATGTATTGTTATTGTTGATACTTCACATGCACAGTCAGGCTGATTAAACTTCTTGATATATTGCTAAATCCTCCCAGATGAATCCAGACATGTTGTTTCGTGCAGGAATATTTTCACTGATCATTACTGAGTAGATTTTTCTCCAGTGAGAATGTAATATGCATAAGTGTGAAAAATTCTCTTTAAGGCATACTTGAGAATCCTATCTTCTAACATTTTAATGTTCTAGGTCTCCTCTTAGAAGATAATCCTTCTATACGTGCCATATCATTAGGACATGGTCATATTCTAGTGGGCACAAAGAATGGTGAAATATTGGAGGTGGATAAAAGTGGACCAATAACTCTGCTGGTTCAGGTATGTGTTAAATATCAGTCAAATATGTCATACCACAAACATGATTTTATTTTTCAAGTAAGACTTTTGCAATAAGAAGCACTTTAACTACTAATGAAGTTAGTGAGTTCTATCACTTTTAGTTAGACCCGACCATTATGACTCCTTAATGAGCAAGATAGAACATAGAATTTCACTGCTAGTTTGTTCAATGAGTTCATCCTTCCAAACAGACCAGGATCATAGATCTGTTTTGAAAAATAAGAAAAGTGTGAAACAGTGAGTCCTCCTCCAAATTCCTTATTAACTTCTCTTGAATACTAATTACTCTTATCGTTAAAAGTTGTCTCCTTGCCATTTGTTTTGAAATTTTACTTGTAATTATGTAAAAAATGTTGCCATACCAAACTAGTGCATTTTTTAGAGCTTGACTTCTAAACACAATTTTAGGTTGCATCAACATAGTATTTTCTTTCACAGTTAAGTAAAAATCTCTGTATTCTCTCCTTTCTAAGTGGCCAGTGCAATAGATAAAGAACTGTATTTGTTAAAAGAATATATTAGAATGAAAAAACCTAGTTCACAGAATAGTTTGGGTTGGAAGGGACCTTTAAAGGTCATTTTGTCTCCAAAACCCCTGCAGTAAAGCAAGAACATCTTCAAATAGATCAGATTGTTCAGAGCCCCATCCAATCTGACCTTGGATGTTTCTGGGGATGGGGCATCTGCAAGATCTCTGGGCAAGTGCTCCCAGTGTTTCACTATCCTCGTCATGAAAAATTTCTTTCTTCTATCTAGTCTGAATCTATCATCTTTTACCTTAATCCATTACCCCTTTTCCTGTCACTACAAGCCTTACTAAAAAGTGCCCCCATATTTTTCTAAGCCCCCTTTAAGTACTGAGAGGCTGCAACAATACCTCCCTGAAGCCTTCTCTTGTCTAGACTGAGCACCCCCTTCTCTCTCAGCCTGACTTCATAGGAGGGGTGCTCCAATCCTCTGATCCTTTCTGTGGCCTTCTTCTGGACCCATTCCAACAGGTCCATGTTCTTCTGTGCTGAGGACTGCAGAGACAGACACAGTACTGGAGTCTGACCAGAGTGGAATAGAGGGGTAGAATCTCCTCCTTTGACCTGCTGGTCACGTTTCTTTTGATTCAGCCCAGGATGTAGTTTGCTTTCTGGGTTGCAAGTGCACATTGCCAACTCATGTCCAGTTTGTTGTCCACCAAAACCTCCCAGTTCTCTTCAGGGCTGCTCCAAGTCCATTCTCTGCCAAGCCTGTGTTTGTGCTTGGGATTGCCCTGACCCACATGCTGGACCCTGCACTTGGCTTTGTTGAGCTTCATTACATGGGTGCACCTGCCATGAGCGTCCAATCCCTCTGGATGGGATCCTCTCCCTCCAGTGTGTTGTGCACCCCACTCATCATAGTGTCATCTGAGTGACATCAAACCTGCTGAGGCTGCACTCAGTCCCTCTGTCCATGCCACTGGCTTATGCATGTGTGAGGATTATTTTGCAGAAGTTTTCTGTAGTAAAAATTACTATAATTTTGCACAAGTAGCAGAGTGAATTTTTTCAGGTGTTTTGTGTTTTTATTCAGATATTTATTAGCCTTTAAATAATGCATGTCCTCATTTTTTATTTTTCTTTCTTAAATGTATTATTTCATATTTCAATTTAAAACATAAAGAAATTTGATTCATTGTGTTTTTTCAGGGTCACATGGAGGGGGAAGTTTGGGGTCTAGCTACTCATCCTCATTTACCTATTTGTGCCACTGTAAGTGATGACAAAACCTTAAGAATATGGGATTTATCTCCTAGCCATTGTATGTTAGCTGTTCGCAAATTGAAAAAGGGTAAGATGCTTAGTATGAAAAAATATTTACTGATGCAATTGACATTTACAAGCATTATGAATCTTTTGAAAATGGGACTTGAAAGCAGAATAAATTATTTTCTTTTCTCAAATTAATGTTTTAATGCTATGTTCAGGAGTTATGTAGCCCTTAAGCAAATGAATCTGTACAAAAAATTCTGTATAGTACTGTTCTGAAGGTTATTTGCAGTTGTAACTTATTTAGGTCAGTGAATTACCAATAAAAGTTGAGTCAATTATATAAATGCTATGTTGCTTATAATATTGCAAGGCTTTTTTGAGACTTCGGATCTAGAAACTTTTGGAAGAATTTTTGGAAGAATCTTTTTTAGAAGAATTGTTAGCATTTTCTTCTTTGTGAATGTTTGAAGGATCTGGAATGTCAAGAAAAGAATAGTCATAAAATTTTTACTTGTTGTTTAGGATATGATTAAATTCTATTTTGACAGAGGGAAAATCTGTTTTAAGTGACATCATGTAAGATGATTTTTTTCAGGATTAGATGAGACTGGCCTTGACAAGCTTCTAATGCTCTGTATGCTTTGCTAGATAAAGGAATAACAGTAGGCTTTATCTGTTTGGCATTCAGCAATGCAATTTGATTCAAGCATAATGAAAAGCTTAATTGAAGATGATTTATATTGACAAAGTAAATGTAGAGGATTTACAAGCTCACACAAGCAGGGATGAAACAAGAAAGTTTCTAGTTGGTGAACTCTGTTCAAGTCTTAAAGCTGGTATTTCTTAATATTTTTAAGAGCACTTTTGGCAAAAAAAGTCTCTGATGACCATTTGCTGATGAGACACATTTTGAGATGCTTTGGCAATCTTAAGAAAATCCTGTGTGCTATACAGAAAAAAGATAGATACTCCTGCAGACTGAATAATTGAACTGAAATAATATTTGTTAATGATAAAAGGAAAGATCCAGTGACTGTAAGAAAAATGTATGTGTAGGTCAGGAGAAACTTAAAGAGCAGAAGACTGAAGATATTGTTGAATTCAGGGTGATAATTACATGCGATAGTGAGCTATTTTTCCCAAGACATATTGCAGTATTAATATGAACTGCAAGTCAAAAATCAGGATATTTTTGGTGTGCATTTCTCATGTGTGTTCAGCTGAATGCAATTAAACTAGAAATTGAAAATGGAGGAAGGAACTACAGGATAATGAACGTAAAGCCTTGTGGTGAAGCCATCTAAGTAAAGGATTGTTGTCTACAAGTTAATCAAAGGAACAAATAGTAGGGTAAAATATTTATGTTAGCAGAAAATTCTGGCATGAAAATAAATATATAGAAGTTGGCCATATATAAATTTAAACTGGTAATTAAACAGTTTTTGAAACAACACCTGTCATGTTTATTGGAAGGATTCTATGACCTAGTGTCTTATTGTTTGTGATACCAAATGACTGAATTCTGTGAATCCAGAGGATCTTTTCCAGTTGTGTTCTCCTTATCAGAGAAAATGGCAACAAACTGGCAGCACCAGACATAAAGAAGGAGATAAAGTTAAAAAACACACAGACAATAGTGATTAATCTGCATTACTAATGCAGAACAGATGTCAATTAATATGCAAATTCTAAGATTCTGGACCTGCGAACCTGTTTGCATGCTATCGCAGATTGGAAATTATTTTGGCAGCATCTGGAAAACTTCCTTGGAAGTTTCACAGTATAAGAATAGCCTTCCTTTACTGATGGAAAAATAGATCTGAAAGAAGGATAATGCGCTGTAAATGTATCTAAATGCAATTTCTTAATTTCTCATAGGAGGCAGATGTTGCTGCTTTTCTCCTGACGGAAAAGCTTTAGCTGTTGGTCTCAATGATGGAAGTTTTTTGATAGTTAATGCAGATACCTTGGAGGATTTGGTCTCTTTCCAGCACAGGAAAGATGTTATTTCAGAAATCAGATTTTCTCCTGGTAAGTGATTCTTTTTTTTAATGAAAATTTTAATATCAAGGTTGTTAAAGTAAGGGTTATCACATTTAAGAGATAAAAGTAGTAAAGATTTGCAGTACTTTTAGATGTAAAAAATAGGGCAGCAAAACTAATACTAACAGTTTGAAAAGCCATGGTGTGAAGTCCTGTGTTACTTTTTGAAGAATGAGATTACTGGAATAGGTTTGCTTATAGTAAGCTCCTGAATAAAACAGTCAGTTTTAAATAATGAATATCCGGCAGATCCCTAGGGTTCCACTTTATGAGGTGCATAAGTTTGGCACATCACTGAAGTTACTGTTAGCTAATAAGAATACTTGAAACTGATTTGTCAGAAAACTATTAAAACGTTTTTTCTTATTTTTTCCCCCCTTAGCACTCCTATTGAGGCTATGATTTTTTTCCCAACATTATAGGTCATATTTCAGGAACTCAAAACACGTAGCCTACTTCAGTTAAAATACTCATTTGTTGGAAAAATTTGATACAAATTACTGATACCAATTCTCATACAACATTACTTTCTGCTTCCCTAAGCCTTATCGTTCTCTGAATGCCATAAATGCTTAACATTTCAGAAAATGGTTTTTATTGTTCAAAAATGTAATGATATAATACTTGAATGTTTCATGCTAATTATGTGATATGAAAATCACTTTGCTGGGGAAAATGTATAAATTAGCAAGCTAATGGCAAAGAATTCAAAGTTGCACATAGCTAAATTCTAGAATTTACTTGTGTTTAACATGCAGAGCACTAAAATTTTTTGAAAATGTTTTGTGTTTGTACTGATGTGTTTTAGGGGCTGGAAAGTACTTAGCTGTGGCATCCTGTGACAACTTTGTAGATATTTACAATGTAATGAGCAGTAAAAGAGTAGGAATCTGCAAGGGAGCCTCCAGCTATATCACACACATGGACTGGGATATAAGAGGTAGGCAGCATTCATTGTAAAATGGTACTGGAAGATCTACATTTCAAACGAATAAAGTACATGTGGATTTAGAAATCTACACTGGCAGATTTGATTCTTCAGCTTATGAATGTGCTCTCACAACATCTGAATAAATATTAAATCCATGATTTCTACCACCACATACATATTTAGAAGTTGTGCAATTTGCACTAAAATGATTTGTCTCAATAGAGTGTTTTGTTTGGATTTAAAAAAAAATCTTTCCTGTTTATCATTTGTCTTCACAAGGGCAGTTAGTGACAGAACAAGGAGGAAGGGCCTTAAGCTGAAGGAGAGTATGTATAGGTTAGATACTAGGAACAAATTCTTTACTGTAAGTGTGGTGAGGCACTGGCAATGGCTGCTCAGAGAGGTTGTGGATCTCCTATCCCTGAGGCTGGTCAAGGCCAGGCTGGATCGGGCTCTGAGCAGCCTGGTTTAGTGGCAGGGGATTGGAACTAAATGGTCTTCAAGGTCCCTTTCAACCCCAAACATTCTATAATTCTAAGTTCCTACTCCTTTAATAATATACTGTACAATATGGTTGTAGCTGTAGCTCAGGAATACGTAACCTTCTTGTCACGCATAGCAGAAAGACTGGATTTCCTGTGTTCCAGGGTATTAATATGTGATTAATTAAAATATTAAATTAGTCCTGTTTCATTAAAAAACAAGGCTGTGCAATTGTGCAATCTATTTGCTCATGTTCTTATTCCTCTACATAATCACTTTTACAACAGTCTGATTTATTTTGAGAGAGTGTTGTAAGTTAGCTTCCTTTGAGAATTTTGAAAAAGAAGAGGACAGAAATATTGGTGAGAATTTCCCAGAAATGAAGTGGTATAAAGGTGTAAAGAAACCACCTGGTTGGGATCAGCTGGTGGCCAGGCAGCATGTATGCTTCTCCATCTGAAGATACATATGCGTCAATAGCCAGTTATCACAAACAAGCTTTGAATTACACCCAGTATATTTTTTCTACCATCTGATGGGACAGCCATAATAAGAAAAGTGATGCATTAGTACAGTTTTCAAAGAAAGGAGAAAGGGTTGTGAATTTAAGGGGTAAAAAGGACTTAAGTCTCTTTAAAAGACCATACCTTCAGATCCATTATTGATATATGCAGGTTTTTCCAGTAGAAGAAAATAATTGATGCAATGTTGTTAGTAATACAAAAATTCTAGCTAACCTTTCTTTTTTCCTTCTGTAAAATGGAATCTTCTATGTTAACATATTGTATGTATGTCATGTGTTTTATAGGAAAACTTTTGCAAGTCAACACTGGTGCTAAAGAGCAGTTGTTTTTTGAAGCCCCCCGGGGGAAAAAACAGACTATTCCAAGTTTAGAGGTAAGGAACTGTACTGCCTTCTTAACTTGTTTGCAAGTTAGAGTTATAATGCAGCCTATCTGTACTACGTAAGAGGAAATGATGTATAAAATTGTGATTTTAAACTTTTTAAATAATAAAATATGTAGGGGATTTAACATTTTTCTATTAAGAAGCAGACATTTGGCTGATTTAGTCATGAAAATGTCACTTAGACTTCTACGTGTCTTTTCTGGTGCCTAAGTACCTTTGAATACCAATTCCAGATTACTTAACCCTAACCTTGCTGTGGAAAACCTCATGTTTGTCTTTATAAAAGAGAGTAATACAGTTTACATAATACATATAGGCAAGAGTAGTATATTGTAGCTATAAGGTTGTTTTATTTTCTCAGATATAGAGTATTGTCATAGGGCAGAGAGAAAAAACGGATAATTTCCAAATTATATTTTCTGTGGTATTGAAAGGCAGTGTTGGAAATATATATTTTTTTTTCTTTAGCCTGAAAGGGCAGCTATGGTAAAAATTTTCAAAATACTTCTTTAGGTTTTGGAATTGGAAGTTCATAGACATAAAATATTAAAATACTGTCTTTTAGATGTGATGTCCTTCAGTGCAAGGACTTTTTCTTGAAACTGGATATGGAAGAAAAATGCCTAAGAAGTATACTCAAATGGGTTGTTTTTGTAGGTAGAAAAGATTGGCTGGGCATCATGGACAAGTGTTTTGGGCTCTTGCTGTGAAGGGATCTGGCCAATAATTGGTGAAGTCACGGATGTAACTGCTTCATGCCTCACTAGTGATAATAAAGTATTAGCCACAGGAGATGATTTTGGATTTGTGAAACTGTTTCGATACCCCGCTAAAGTAAGTAATTTTCAGCTGCTTATGGAAAATATTTGTTAGTAAATCTGCCTTTTCAAAACTGTGAAAATTCATCACTCAGAAGAAAAAAATGGTTTTATATTTTTCTCATTTTGATCAAAAAAAGCATTCAGTATTGCATTGCAGTTTGCAGTGCATTAAACTTGTAATTAGTAAGAATGATTAATCCAGGTCAGATTGTAGAGCCATCTCATATAGTGTCCTGCTGCTGACTGTGGCAAATGAATAGGGAAAACTTGAAGAATGAGAATGCTTTGGAAGACAAAGAACATGTCTTTCTTACCTAGATTTCACTCGTGATTTCAAGGACCTTCATTCTGTCCAATACTAGTTATTTTTTTTTTCTAAGATGGAGACCTTTAATGTTATTTAATTACACATCGTAGAAAAGCCATTCCAGAAACACACTGTACTTTTACTGCTCTTCAAGTACCTCCAGTTTTCCTGTATATTAGGTGGTAAATGTGTCCTCAATTTTGAAATGTTGCCATGCTAAGGATGGTAGCAATGCACAAGTACTGACTCAAAATATTCTGTGTGAATTTTATTCCAAATCAGTTAGATTATTGTCTCACTTAGGAAAAGTGATCCAGTGTTTATTGCTGGAATCTGTTTATAAACTAACCCTTTCATGGTTGACATGAAGATAAGGTTAACATTTCATGAAGTAGCTATTGGAGGAACACTTGGTAAAGCATGTGTTACAATCACATGAAATACAAAACAGCTGAAGCATGAACTGTAAAGAAGTTAAGATGATGTCATTGTGCAGTGTCAGCTTATTTCAGTTTTGTCTAGCAGGTTGGGTAAATCAGATCTTTGCCTTCTTTTCCCCCTTCTTAGGGAAAGTTTGGGAAATTTAAGCGGTATGTTGCCCACAGTACCCATGTGACAAATGTCCGCTGGACATACGATGACAGTTTGCTGGTCACTGTTGGAGGAGCAGACACCTCCTTAATGCTGTGGACTTATGAGATGGAAGGACATCGGGACAGCAGGCAGTGTGACAGCGAAGAGTCTGATCTGGATTCTGAAGAAGATGGAGGTCAGTAGTAATTTGCACTACTGGCTGGATTATTCTATTTCAATAAATATTATTAATTTCCATTAATAAATTATTAATGGGACAATTGAAAATTTAGAAATAATTTATGGATTGTTTCTATCTTAAGTAGAAAACACTCTTCAAAAATGTTAAATAAAATTTAGTTTTGGGGAAAGGACTGATAAACTGCTGTGAAGAAAATGATAACGAAGTGTTTCAGTTACTGCTTTGAGTCAGAGTACATAAAGAGACTCTTCATATCTTCTATATGAAAAATATTAAGTATCAATTATGCATAGCTACCCAAAATCTGTATTTAAAATAGAATCAGCACAGTTTAAATTTGGTCACCAATTCTAATGAAATTATATTGAAATCATGTGAGAACATAGTTATCTTGTTATAACATCTGCTTCCATAACATGGAAGCATAGGATACTGAAGTAGACTGATGTTTATATATCTATTTCAAAGTCACAATATCAGTAGTTATAAAATGTTTATTTTATTTTGCAGCATTAACTTCTGCTGGTTTTTCCATACTTAACGTTTTCTTTTCATGTTATAATTCCATGGGTTTATGAGCCTCCAGCCTTGTTTTCTCTAAAGTGCAGTTTTTCCTCCTTGTCAATTCTTCAGTGTTCAAACATTTTTAAATTGTCACTGCTGCTCATTAAATAGTTCTGTGTAATAAATTAACTTCAGCTGTCACTAAAACATGCTAAATGACCAAATAAATATATTAAATATTAGAGACATATTAAACATTCATTGGAAAAGAATTTTTAATCACTGTCTTTTGTCTTAAAAGTACTGAAGAATGCATCCACAAAGTGATTTAATTTGCCTATAGGAGGACTTGTCAGCTTCAACTTTCTTAGGCAAAAGTTCTTCAGAAAATCTTCAGTTTCTGTTCAGCCTCTGCTTGAGACCTGTTAGAACATCTTAGCCCTATAATCTTCCCTAGGCTCTGCTGCTTTACACAGAACCTCTTAAGCTGTGTGTTCAAAAGTACTCTGAAAGAGAGCGAGGTCTGTGAAGATTTTCAAGGAAATACATTGACATCATTATCCACAAAACTTTCTCTTGGTCAGGTCCTATTAATTTCAGTTAAAGCTAAGAACTGTTCACCATCACATTGTTGTCATTAGTAGTTTCTATCTTTGGAAAAAACAAAATAATGGAGAGTAACAACCTTGTCACAACTTACCTTTTCCAACATGCTTATTTTACTATAGTAAACATCACCTTGATGTGCCTTACTGTAGTTAAGGCCAATGAAGCACAATAGAGGAGCTTTTGAAATCCCTTGACTCTTAAATAATTGTGTTTTTTCACAAATATATTGTTGGGAATTCTTTTTCTTTGAATGTCTTTTATTAATAATGTCCATGATTCCCAGCTACGTTCTTTCTGTTGTGTATTTATGTTACTAATAATCCATGCTATAATTGTTTTTGTAGTCTAATACATTGTTGAAATCTGCACAAATTAAGATCAAATTGTTCTTGTACCTTGTTTTGGTTTGATACTCTTCCCTCTGGTTTTGTTAGGTTATGACAGTGATGTGACAAGGGAAAATGAAATTAATTACACCATCAAAGCCTTATCAACAAACATTAGACCAATGTTTGGAATTAAGCCTCATCTGCAACAAAAGGAGCCAACCTTAGATGAAAGGTAATTACTAAATTACAATTCTAGCCAAGAAATCAACCTGAAAAGGTAATAGTAGAACAAAATTATATTGAAATATATAATTCTTAACTTAAAAGGATATGTTTAAAGAGAATCTAATACTTTTTTTGAAGTAAATAAGAAAGGCCAAGCATAGGCAAAGGACTAGACTGTATCTGTTTTCAGAGAGCAAAGTATGCAAATTATGTATGCATATTTTTATATTTGGGGAGTTCTTTGAGATGATTGAGTTATTTGCTGGTGTTTAATAATATGGGTTTTGTTTTGAAACTTAAATACTGACTGGTGGTTAGTGATGGCACTATAGGCATAACCTTGTGAGATTGTTTTAGTGGAGAACAGCTCTCCATTTCTTGGTTCTGCCAACAAACTGCTCTGATGAATCCAGCTCTAATTGCTCTTTGCATTGCTTCAGTCTCCACATAACTTCTACCTTTCTTTGAAAAATTCTGTCCACAGTGGTTCTGCAGTTTTTGTTAATGCACCTTGGAAAATGAAGTTGGTTGCTTTGCAGTGTTAGTTGCATGTCTTGGTTCACTATTGCATGCTTTAGAAGAGAATGGGATGGGGAGCAGACTGCAATAAACCCAGAAGATAAAGTAGATGCAAAATAACAAAAACAATGTATAACCTCTAGAACATTATGTGTTGTAGAATCTGCAGCTGAGTACGGGACCCTGAAAATTGTTGTCCACAAAATAGTTGTGGACAGTATATGTGAGGAAAAAGGAAGGAGAGATTCCTCAAACAGCAAATGGGGAAGGCTAATGCCAAAGAGGGGGAAGTGGGAAAAACGGCAGGGTGTAAGGATATGGTGAAATAGGAGAGTAGAAAGTTCTGCAGGAATGTGAGTTCTGTGGCAGTGCTCTTGCCTCTTTCCACAGTGAAGCTGAACAAGTCTGTGGATACCCTTGTGGAGAAAAGCAGTGTGACTTGTGGGTGTTTCATATCATCTTTTATTTTTTCAGTTGTGTTGCTGTAGGAGAGAGTGGGATGCCTGTGTATAAAGCTGTGGCTACCTGTCTTGCATTTATGAGGAATGGTCTTTCTATTTTTTAATTAGATGTATTTGATATGGAAATAAAAAAGAAATAATGTGCATACATTAATGTTTTGATTAAAGATTTTTTTTCTTTTTAATGAAATTGTAAAGCTCTTGTGTTTCTTTCAACAATAGTTTCTGGAAGATGAGTAAATTGTGCTTTTCAGTTTCAGATAAATTGCTAAGAGAAATAATTCTGTAGTAAGGTAATTAAATTGTGATTCAGAATACAAAAAAAAAAAAATTAAAAATTCCATTGCCTGCATTGTTGAAAAGTTTGTGGCCCTAAAAATTAAAAGAATTTGGGGTTTTTTTGTGAAGAATAAAACCAGACTATGGTTACTGTATATATTTTAACTTCTGATGTTAATATTTTGTAAGATTGGTAAGGGTTTTAGAAATGTTTTCATCTACTGTCATGGATACTAATTTTTATTTTTATTACTCTTTATTTTTGCTTCCTATGAAGGCAGGGGGTAGTAAGGTAAGTTCATGTACATGAAGTCCAGGATTAAATTCATTTTTATAACTTCAGATGCTTGGCAAAGTAGCTACAATTTGCAACAGAAGTGTGGGATTTACCTCTTTACTATTAAATAGTATCTTGTTAATGGGTAGGAAAGGGACAAAACCTAAGTGCAGCTCCCACTGAGCTGACATGAGTGAACACTAGAGTATTTGGGAGGAGGTGATCAAACCTCATCCTCCTTTTCTCAATACTTGGGAGTGGCTAAGGATCAGCTTGGCTTCACTGTCTGTGTCAGAGGGCTTGCCTTAAGTGTTTGTGGCAGTCTGTAGCACACAGTATCTCAGTGATGCTGGAGCTAAGAAAGCTTCAGAGGTGAAGGGGGCATTTCTGCCTTGCCAGGGCACCTATGCTGCTTGAGGATCTGAGCTGCTGGGTGCACAGTGTGCTCACATGTGCTTGTGTGCCTGCCTGCATTAGGTTTTGAACTTCTGCTCCTGCTCTAGTTAGAATATATGCATATGCAAAATCATGCTGTTAAATTTGCAGCACAACAATTCCTTAGGCTGTTAGGCCACCCTTCAGACTTGTAGAGTGAGCTGCCTTCGTGACTGGAACTCAAGATTTCATTCAGATTCAGTTGGTCTAGGGTTGGCTTGCAGTGTTAAATGCCAGCTCTGCTAATGATACAGTATTCTCTAGCAGTGAAATTACCACATTATATCATTGAAATTGGAATACTTATTTTAACTTCTATTGGAATCACAAAATAGCACTGCTGTGAGGCAGCACTTAAGTCTGTAATTTGAATTATTTATCATTTCTGAATAATAATGTTTATAGATAATATTTTTATGTGAAAAAATGTGTACTGTGTGTCTAATTTAGTTGTGTAATAGCGTTATGGATACTCAGAAGCACAAAATGCATTTGAAAATCGTTGCTATCCTTTACTAAGGGTTCCTTCCTAGTATGATTTTTGTGCTAGGTAAATTACTCAGAAAAAAAGTCCATCATGGTTGATTTTGAAAACACTTCTGACTCAGCTGCTCCCTGAACTGCACAGCACTGAAGGTTGGGAGATGCCTCTGGAGAATAATGCCCCATTCTTATTCTGTTCTTACACTCCCTGAAGCTGTCTGTTTGTGGCTGTGAAAGGGGGAGTGCTGTGATTAATGTACCTTACAGAAGAATGGCTGCACCAAGAGATCTCAAAAGTAAACAACCAGGAATTTCAGTTAAAGTTTTTCACCATAAGTTTTAAAGACTTGCAAGCAGATGAAATCATTATTTAGCCTGTGTGCTGAGATCTCTTGCATGAAAAGATCCCAGCAGCTTATATATTTTCAAAATTCTTTTGGTGTTCTGAATACACTCCCAGATACAATTCAAAACCAGGTGGTGTGGCAAAACTGCCTCAGATTTGATTTAGTTATTTTTTTTTAGTTGAGGATTTTTTGTGCATGTATAGGGACATATAGACAGAATTGAAAAAGACAACCTATTTTAGATCCTTGTGTATTCAAAATGGGAAGGAAACTAAAATACTAGTTTATAAAACAAGTCCCCTACAGATTGAGAAATGACAAATTCTTTTGGTATCCAATACAGACAGTAAATACATTTAAATTGTGCTTCCAAGGGAGTGAGAGAGGAAGGAAACTATTCAAATGAAACATTTTAATCCAAAGGTCACAACTGTCAGCTTGTAATTGCCACTGAAGGAGAAATTCTGAGATTTTATACAGACATCTTCCATATATGTTTTGGATAAATGAACAGAATGCAGTTACATTTTTTCTGTTTGCCAGCCTAGTGGCTTATGATATGAATGCAAACAATACAAATCCAGAGCTTTTTTTGGTAAAAAAGCATCTTTATCTTCTTTCATTTTGTTGACTTGTGTGATTTGGGAGAGGGGAGAAGCCAGGAGTCAAAGAGAAAAACTATAGCAGGAGGCTTTGCACTAGTACTTCTTCTCTCTGTTTACTATATTTGCAGAATAAATTCGATTACAGGAAAATTTAAATTTAACATTAACTTAACCACACCTCCCCTCCCCCCAGTTTTAGAAAGCAGGGCTTTTTGAAGCCAACCCTTTTGTCCATTGGAATGTACATTAATGCAGGGCATTAACCTTGGGACTGAAAGCCCTGAAATTTCTGATTTCATTCTTTCCAATCATAGATTTAGTTATTATTAGTTACTTATATTACAAGACGTAGACTTGAACAACATGATGGAAAAGGATGATCTCCCTTTATCAGTTTGAGGTATTATTTTTTCCTCTCAGAGGTGATCTAAAACCAATGCCTTTGAAGAAGTGAAAAAGCCAGTTACCATAGTTTCAAGATTTACCAAATAATCACAATTTTGCATGCAAAGAAAAAAAGCTATTCACTTTGCAGCAAGAATGGAAATGTCTAGATTGCGTGGCCCAGTGATGAGAGTTGGAAGATTTGCATTTAGTTTATAATCTGTGTAGACTGCTTTTATCAAGAGAATCCAAGTAGTCCTTGCTTTACTATGAAAAATATCTAGAGGTACTTGAATTTTGTACTCCCTGAAGAATTGCATGCTATTGACTGAAAAAGCTGTTCAAGCTACATCTGAATTTTATTGTGGGAAAGGTTTAGCTGTTTCCTATATGAATAAATAGTTTGTCAGTCTTGCACTGCAAAATCAAGTTAAAACTAATTAGAAGATATTCAGTAAACCTCATCATTTTTAGTACAGGAAACAATTGGTCTGTGAATTGGTGAGTTGTTGACATTTTGTTCTTGATTTTCAGGATTTTTTTGTCCTATATTATTCCCTAAATTATTTTGCTTAACTTATAAGTGAAGAAAACTAACTAGTATTCACCTTGCCACAGTGAAGTTGCTTATTGGTTCTTAAAAGAACTTATTAAATCAGTGGACGTGTGCCAGCTAATCAAATTGGTGTAAAGTGCCCATGCATACTACAAATGTTAGGAAATAATCTGTACATGCCCAAATGCTTCAATTGTTAATAATGTTTTTTGACTAACCAAAGTAGAGGAGTATTCCATCATGGATGGCTGAGGAAACCTATCCAATGCGAAGTATCTTCAATCAACATAAACTGAATTAAGTAGTCATGAAAAAATAGTACCTATCAGTAGTGCTCAGTGCACCCCACATTCTGATTAGCTGAGATAATTTTATTTTAGTATAAATGAATGCATGTTTTGTGACTGAACTTGAACATCTGTCTTTAATAGTGAGTTGACTGTTCCATCCCTCAGCTTACTTCAGGAAGTTAAACCTGCACAACATTTCTTTGAGTTATTGAGGTGTTGGGTTTGCTGACTCTAAACACTTGATATAGTTCAGACTTTGTTGGCTCTGCTTCTGCTTTATTTCTCTATTTACAGTAGAGAACACATCTTCATAATTCCCATTTAAGTCAATGGGAGTTTTCTATACAAATAGATTTATATAGAATATGAAGTGAATAATCCCCTTGTAAAAAGAAGTATGCAAACCAGCAATAATTTTCTATATGAATAATTCACTGGCACCTAACTCTTAGTCAAACTTGTATAAGTAATAATTTTCTTTTTCCCATCTGCTGCTGAAAAGAGGTTCCAGGTAATGCTTTTATTTTCCTATCTAGTCCATCTTTCACTGCGACCTCCCATTTTCCTTAAAAAGCCATCTGTTATGTTGGGTGCCATACCATGCACCTATCACTCTTCAGAATATTGCTGTATGAAAAATCTGAAATTTATGTATATTCAGTGTAGTTCAGTTTCATACAATAAGCTAGATACTGTTTTACCTACCAATATGAACTCCACCTCCATGAACTATTATACTTTCCTATAGTATATTCCATAAGTAGTATTTTTTAGTAATATTTATTAAAATATAAAGATTAGCACTCTTTCCAGCCCCCTAGTGGACAGCTGTTTCACATGTGATGATTTGGCAGTCTCACCTGACATGTCTAGGTGTATATGTTACTAAATTATTTAAGCATTGGATTCCCTGTATCTGCATTGGTGAGTACGAACTGGCACTTATTGCTCATAGGACCATGAAAATAATTATAATTATTTTTTTTCAAGAAGCAGTAGTTAGAAACTACCAGCCTTCATTATCTTCTAATGGAAACCAGACCTCTGTAAAGTTTCACAAATGACCTTGAAGAACTTTCCAAGAGTAAATGGAAAGAAGTCCTCCTTACTTCTAAAATTCATTCTGTACTTCATGCTTGCCAGCACCTTTTGGGGAGGGAAGTGCAAGACATTTCATGATGAAGAGTAGTGCAAAGTCAATGGCTAAGTTCTCTGCAAGTCCCCCTAAGTATGAAGTGCAGCTTTGGTGCCCCATGCAGGAAGGGACTTTTTCTTTTGTAACAAAAGAAAAAAACCTGTAATTTGCTTGAAGAAACTGTGCCTAAAATAATGCTTGTATTTTTAAAACAGAAATAAATAATATTGTAAATTACACTGTTTTAAGTTACCAGAGAACTCAAAGAATTGGTGGTGATTTACATATGCTACATAACAGAAAATAATTACTTGTTCTGTTAGTAACTTTAGATACCCAGTAAAAATGGGGAAAATATGGAATGAAATACATCATATAAAAATGGGTAGTAAAATTTAAGCTATGTCTAAAACTGTGAACAAGGTTGGTTTTTTTTGTTTCAGAAACGACTTCAAAATGCTTGTATTTTATTTTTATGGTTTCATAAAAAAGAAATATTAAAATAGATATACCAAATATCTTTTAATTTTGAAAATAAAGTGCCAGTATTGAGGCATTTATTTCCCTTTTGATAGATGGCTGGAACTCTCCTTTCCCATGCTGAAACTGACCCTATCCATATGTGAATTCATCCCAACATGTTATTCATGCTCTCCTTCCCATCTTTTCCACACAGTTTTTGAGCATGCAGCGAATTATGCATACAGGTATATGACCACTGTGTGTTGTATATGCCATTAATCACTTTGCTGCACATTACATAGAAAATTAAAAATATTTTTGGCTTTCACACCTTTAAAAAAGGACTTGGAAAATATATTCTCATATCCTTCAGCATTCCTGTTTTAAATGCTCAAGCTGTTAACTTGAAACTTAACTGGGAAGAGAATACATATATGCTTGTAACTGGTGTTCCAGTTCCACTGCTCTGGATCAATATAGAATTAGTCTTTCCTGGACAGATACTTAGATAAATTGTTTAGGTGACCTGTGAGATAACACAGCTGACTAAAATTGTCAAGTTTTCCTGACCAAAATGCATTTACTTTATTCTGTTTTGGGATAATGTATGAATGTAAATGTACTCTCATGATTACTTAAGGATGATATCAACCTGTATTTGTATCTGTAGAACCTTCAAGTATGGATGGTCTTCTCAAGCAATTGTCAAATGTGATATTGTTTTACCTTTTTCCCATTCTACCACAAGGGATTAACAGGCAGTGAATATTATAAAAATGCCACATTCCAGAACCAAGCAGCAGAGAAATATTCAGTTCCAGTAATGTAAACCTCTGTCAGAACCACGCCCTTTCATTTTTTACTGCTTTCATCAAACTTCAAATATTTCCTTCTGCTATATTTAATTTTTCTCCCTTTTTCTCCTCCAACTCATTTTCCCCTCTGTGTTTCAGGGACATAAGTGAATTAGGGCGAGGGTAGGAGAGGAGGAAAGAGATGAGGTTTGAGTGCTCTGTATCAAATATCAGACTGCCAAGTGGAAGAAGGGCTTTTTATGCTGTGTTTTGGTAATTTCTAGAGGAATAGTAATGAGGCTGTTGCAGAATTGTCCATGACAAACGAGAAATTAAAACTATAAAGTCTTTCAAAGCATTCTGAAGTGTGATGTTTCGTGCAAAATCAGGCAGGGAAAATGAAGAAATAAACCTAAGAAAATGGTATTTTATTTAAACAACTGAAAAAATGCTTTTCACCTGTCCTTCAAAATACACAGTGTAAAAAACAAATCATATTTTATCGTTCTGAGAAAAGACAGTCATTATTTAAAATCAATGTCATCACTCAAGAGCCTACATGAAATTAGAAGTGTTTCATACTAAAAAGGAATATGAAAGAGACCTGTTGCTTCATGTTTGATATTAGTGTATTACACTGCCTACTGGGTTAAATAATCTGGATATCACTGAATTTAATAATAGAATTTATTTTAAAATGAATTGTTCCTCTTAAAGATCAAGCTTAAATTATTGTTATCACAGCCATAAATGCTGTATCTATACAATCAATAATCAATGCTCCTGCAAATTACTAGGAATAATTAGATATATTTAATATATAAAACTTATTTGTTTGTGTGCTTCTTTGTATAGGTCGAGTTGAATGTAATGTGAAAGATGTTATGGATATTTGTTAAACATATCTAATTGAGATTTCTTAAGTAAATCTGGGCTATTCAGAACAGTGGAACATAAGTTATGGCAGTTACCCCTGCATTTGCATGGTCTTGGTTTACTTCCACGTAAGCTTTGATCAATACCTCATTTCATGTTGATGTAAGAGTGAATGGGCAGGTGCATCTGGAGTTCTTTACAAACTATTACAAAAATAAGAAAAGTTAAGGGTCTGCTGGAGGCATGTGGGAACAGGAATTATTAGATTAATCAGGTAAGCCTCTCTTCAAAATTGCTGCAGGGAAGATTGAAGTACCTTAAAAACATAGCTTGAAAAAATAATAATATTTTAAAAATGCTCAGTCATTTTAAACTAAGCTTTTGCATTAACCCCATGGATTGTTTAAGAATTAAAGAAGCCAGCATGTTAAACAAAGGATTTTTAGGTTTTATCTTTCTCCTTTGACAGAGGTATTTCTGTTAAAGATGAATATGAGTATGAACAAAAGTGGAGTAGGACAGGGCTATAAGATTTCCCTGTGCAGTAGCAGGTTGGAAGGTACTGTTAGTATGGAATGGGTGACGGACAGCCTTCTCTTATTCACAGTTCTTTATTTCAGACCACCTGTTAGTAGGGCATTGCCACAGCCGGAGAAACTTCAGACAAATAATGTGGGCAAAAAAAAGAGACCTATAGAGGTAAGAAAAACACTGCTTTTCTTCTTTTAGGATTTTGTTTTGCCAGAAACTGACACACCTGTGAACACATTGAACAGTTGGTTTATTTTAAATATATCAAAGGTGGAAATAGTGATTACTGGATAAATAGCAGTAAAAGTAAGAGAGAATTTTTTCTTGTAAATAAAAAAAAAGACTCTTTTTCTATTTCTTGCAAATGAAATGGAGTCTAACTCAATTCTTAGTAATCATGACACCTTAGAACTGGCTGTTGAAAGCAGGATGTCTAGTTTATGTAACTGAATTGTTAAAGGGTGTTGCTAATAAAATTAACCTTTTGGTTTTTATTCCAATCTTCTTAGAATTTATTTTAAAACTTCATTTTAAATTCATCACTGATAAGAGTTTTAAAAATATTTTTTAAAATTCTATTAATGATGAGTTTAGCTTTGGCACTTTTTTTTCATTACATGGCAATTACAAATAAATATACCAATTTTTGATCAACCTGAAGTAAAAATTTTATCTAACCTTGGAAAATGCGGTTCTCTGCCAACCCAAATATTGTTGATTCTGAAAAATATTTGGTGTAGCATAATAAACATCTTTTTTGCATCAGTGCTTTAGAAGTTTTAGGCTGTAATTTAGGTTTCTAATCTGGCTGGAATTAAATTGTGGGCCAGTGTTTTTCATTCTTTGTTTCTTAATGTCTTCCACATTACAAGAACTTTGTTCTTCACTGCACTTTATTTATGTGCATTTGTACTCTTTCAGTGTATACATAAGTCTGTGTATATCGTAGGTACATTCTGTAGCATCCCCCTGAGAGGTGTGAAAGGGTGACACAGATGTGTGTGACAAGAATGAGCAGATGTGTGAACTGACAGGGGAGGCATGAGCTCAGTTTGTTGGCTTGAGATGTTGCTAACTCCTCCTTTACTACATAAAAGGACATAATTAAAAATTAAAATCCTACAGAAGATTGTAAAGTTCATAACTGCTCTAAGGTTTTGAATGTCTATTGTTGTGACTGTTTCTTTTAGGACCTAATTTTGGAGCTGGTATTTGGGTATCGAGGCAAGGACTGCAGAAACAATGTGCACTATTTGAATGATGGTGCTGATGTAATTTATCACACTGCATCTATTGGGATCTTGTATAACGTGGCAACAGGTAGGAGAAAACCCACTGGAGGGAAAATGTTTTTTTTTACATGCATGGAGTTATGGTTTGTAAAGTAATTTATATGTTTGAAATATTGTAAAAGTATCTGGAAAAATATGATTTGTTGCTAAAATTTCAGTCTGTAGAGAATATTCATAATAGCTGCATAAGCAAACAGGTGTACTGAGATGTTCCTGGTGACCGAGCTTCAAAGGAAGTAAAGATTTGTAGGTTTTGGTATTAGCTTTCTGAAATTTGCATGTTGAAATGATCACAGAAACTAATGGACAATGGAGTAAATTTAATTTATTTTTCTAAGAATAAGTTAATATTTTTTTTTAGTTTACTTTTCAGTCATCTATATCACATACATTCCTTCCCAATAACCCAGTGAATTTAGATAACTTAGACTTCAAAAAAGTACAAAATGCCAATTTTTTTCTGAGATAATTAAACAACTTGATGTGTAAAACTTAGGGAATAGTTTGGAGTTTGGATAGCTGTGTGTTGAAGTCAAAATAAAATGTTAAAACTTCTGTTTTCTGGTTTTACACTTGAAAATGCAACACGACCATAATGCTGTTTTCTGACAAATATTATTAAATTTTCAAACATTACCTATGTCTATGTTTGTATAAATGTTTTAATTAAAGTTGAATTAGGGTTTGATTTTTTTTTTCCTTATTTTTAGGTTCTCAATCATTTTACCAGGAACACAATGATGATATTTTGTGCCTCACTGTGAATCAGCACCCCAAGTTTACCAATATAGTGGCAACTGGCCAAGTAGGTATGTTTGTATTTTTGTGAAAAGAATTAACAGCATGCAATCAGGGCCTTGTAAATTCATAATAAATCACAAAAATATTTGATTATGCTATCTCCGTTTGTATGAATGTTACTCAGTTACCCCTCCTCTTTATACATTTCTTCAAGTGTAACTGAATATAGTTGACAAAAATATTGAGGCATGAAGGATTAAACTTCTCTTCTGTTTGGAGTATTATCAAAACTATTTTTTCAGGAATTTTAAGCCCCATTAAATTATTCTGGTTGTATTGGACTATTAGCTTGTGTTAGACCTTCCAAAGAGTCAGTCTTTCCAAAAAAGCTTAATAGAGCTAACCTTCATTTCTTAAAATGCATGTCAGTCTTATGTAGGTTTTAGCTCATCAGGTAGATTTGTAATACTTACTTGGGGGTTGGATATGATATAGTTGTAATATTCCAGATAGAACCAAAACCCTAATGTTGTTCCCTAGAGATAAAGAGATAAACTGAAATTTAGAGGGAGAACATATATATATTTCACAGTGACATTAAGATCTATGATCTAACCAAGTTTAAAAACAAAAATAAAATTTTTAAAAAGTCCCATTTTGCATTAGCATAGCTGGAAGAAATCGCTGTTTCTAGATTTTGTAGAAGAGTGATTTTTGTAGCCCTACAATCTGGTTGTAGTTTTCATATCTTCTGTTGGTTCTCAGCAGATTCAAACCCACATTATTTTCTTCAGTGCACAGAATACAAAAAAACAAAAACAAAACAAAAAACCCACCCAACCTTATTTGATTTCAGTCAAAATAGCTTTTCTTTTTCTTTAGGTTTGTTTTAAAGGTTTCATGTAAATCAAATTCGTTCTGTGGAGTTTATTACCTGCTTTCCTGTGTCTTTTGGACTTTTAAGTGCATGTCTCATTAAAATTTATTCACTGATACTAGTAACTGCTTAGCTAAAATATCTCCCTTTCTTGGTGAGTTTCTTGCCTCACATCATTTTAAACGATTTTTAAACCGAAATTATTCAAATGGAAAAAATAATCAGCAGATTTTTACCTATGGTTTATTTGCAAAGAACATTTGCGGGAATTGCAAACCTTGTATTGTCTTTGAGAATTTGCTTTTTCATCGTATTTCTTGATCTGGCCCTGTTTGCCTTTCTGTAGGGGAGGAAGGTGAAGATTTTTTTTTTCATCTTACCTGAGACAAAGCACAGGACTTATTCCTTCTTTTTTAATTTTTTTATTTTCATAATCATTTCTACATCAATCAACAGTAGAACAATTTTAACTGTTTTGTAATGTGAACTAAGGCATAGAAATCCGGGACAGATGACACTTAAAAGTTGCATATACTTTTAAGAAGAGAATTAAAAATAAGCTGGAAGTCAAATATCTTGAAACAGTGTTTATTTTTCAATTTTGAAGTGATGTTAAGGAGTGTATGTACTTTATAAAGATCATACTTAACTGCTGCTACTTTTCCTACTGATTTGGTTGGCACAAAGAGTGTCACTGTCATGATTTAAATCTTCAAAAGATTTATTGAATCTTCAGGTACTGAAATGCTACTTCTTAGTATTTTTTCCTACTTAATTTGTTAAAATATCAATGGCATAAAAAAATAAGTTTTTTATTTACATTGGCTGAGAGAGGCCTAACATACACCAAAACTAGATTTTTGTGTTGTAGCTCAAAATGGAAATAAAATATATTCACTCATTCCATATATTAATTCTATTATTTATTTCTCATGTGACCTCCTTTTATCAGTAATTACTCATCTTTAACAGCAGTATTGGTGCTGCTGCAATGCAAGAAGATGACATCAAAGTGTGTATTGAGAAATTACACTGAATGTGGCATATATTTAGCTCTTATTTCTGATCTAATTATTTTTCTGCTGCTTTTCCATTACAGGAGACTCAGCAGATATGTCAGGTAAGGGAAACAAAATTTTAACATCTTCAGGTGTAGTTAGTCTATCTAGTAGCCATCTGCAGCTTTATAGAGCCATAACTGATGTGCATTCGTTTTTAGTTTATTGAACCCTGTGTATCAGTCATATTACTGTCAGCATTGAGTATAAGTCAAAACAGCTCAGCATACTGTAAATATAAAATAATTAAAAATGTTAAAAACACTTAAAAACTACTCTTGTTGAAGCTTATTCCCTTCTTGCTGCTTAGTGATTAGTGAGCTCTAATTTATGCTGCTACTGTAGCATTCCTGTGTATGCTTGCCAGTTTTGTGGATGTGTTGGGGCTGACATTTGGTTTAGACCTTCAATTGAGTGTCATTTTAAATATGCATTTCTAAATTAAATTCTATTGAGGAGGCCTAGGTGACTGAGTGAAAAAACTAATCACCTTTCACATTTATGTACAATTGTCATGCAGTTATTACCACTGATCCAAAATGCTTTTTATGATGTCGGTTTAATTTTTCCTCTATCATTTTGGGTCTTTGACATTTCGGCAGTCTTGATTGAGTTATTTTTTATTAATTTTTTTTCAACTGTAATTGTAAAAACTCATCACCATCATGTGCAAATGAGTTCGTTGTTGAGCAGCCATAATTGTCTTGTGAAGAATCTTCAGAGATGTATAAATGTGGTCATGCATACTGAAAGTGTAGTAATCTTCATGTGGATCTAAAGCTTGTTCTTTAGAACAAATGTACATTGACATCTTTAATGTGTGTTGACTTCTCTTGAATATAGCAAATGGGGCTTGCTGTAAGGGTGGGAGGAAGAATCTAGGTACCTTTTCCAAAAGTTTTAACCTGTATTTTAAAAAGCAATGATGATATGAATATTTATATGAAAGTACACCTTTAGTCCTGCCTGGACACTTTCCCTGTCTCACACGCCTTCTTACTGCAACTTCATTTTGAGCTTGTGTATATTACTAAATTCTGTTGTCACTGCCTGAAATGAGCACGCTTAACTAATTTCTTCTTTCTGGAACCATTAGCTCGGAATCCAAGCTGCTACCTGCTTTGATTAGAAAGTTGAATAGTTTTACTTAAAATTTATTTGGCATCCTTTTTACCAACAGCTTTTGCTTTTCTAGTTCAAATTTTCAGTTGTCTACAGTGATGCAGGGGTTCTTGAAACAGTAATGTTTGAACTAGGTTGGAATGGCACCTTTGGTCCACCTCACTCAAGATTTTTTCTGTTCTGCCAGCCCATGGTAGCTTTATCTAACTGTTCCCAGGAGGTGACATTTAGAACATATCTCTTGTGAAAGTGTTGAGTACACAGGAAGGATTCAGTGTGAGGACAGAGACTTTGATAAGGATTCCATCACATAAAAGGACCTAAGAGTCCATGTTCTCTGTCTTGCAGATCTTGGTCTGGAAGATTTTGTCAGTTTTTATACAGGAAAACTAGGTCAGAGTTTGTCTGCCACCCAAAAGAATAGTTTTGGCCAAATTTATAGGGCAGGTGCACAATGCAAGGGTAATACAGAGTTTTGCCAAGGGGAATGTTGAAGAGTGAAAAACAGTTCAGAGTCATAATAAAGCTTTCCCTTCCCTTACCTTCCCATAATGACAGCAAGGAGTTTGATGACAATTTTTGGGAACTGCTAGTTGTTGTCAACTCCTGCCCTTTCTGTTTTAATAGCATGTCCGTACTACACTGTAGTACCTCTCAAATGGTAATGATAATATCATGTTTCTGCCATGAGAGAAAATTCTGATGGGAAATAAAATAAATGAGGAAGTATGTTCCAAAGACTGTTTTGGAACAGCTGTGGAATTGTGCTCAAAAGTTGTTTCATGTGGCTGAAATTTTGCCTAAGGCCCTGTGTCTACTGTTTCCCATCACATACCTTCCTCTGAGAGCCTAGATTTAACTGATTAGAAACACAAAGCATGAACCCAAAAGAGATTTTAGTTTATGTGAATCTGGATCTATGACAAGAACCAGTAACCTTCAGACTATGCAGTGAAATTTATTAGAGATCAGATGCGATGAAGTTTGAGAATCTTCATGTCCTGGAAATGCCTTAGATGCTGCTCAGAGATTGGAAACTATATACAGATTGCAAGACCTTTTGAGAAGGCATTGCATTTGGGAAAAAGCCAGCTGCCACCACAGTAGAGATAATCATGTGATTATTACATTAGTAGTGTGGAAAGACAGTTCTTACTGCAGAGAGCTTGCATCTAAACACTGCAGACTAAATACCATAGCTCCTCTACATCGGTTAGCAGGCTGATACTCTCCTAAGAGGGCAAGCATTTCAGATATGTGGCCATTTTGTAGAAAGGAGATTTTAGCCCTGCACTGTAAACTGATTTCTCTGTAGCTATCATGCAGAACTTATATTCTTGATGAGCAGTTTTATTTTTGAAGCTTTTTGAGTTAGCAGGCTGCTCTGCATTTTACTAAGAGAAGAACAGGAGAAGACAGCTTGCTTTTAGAATTTCTGTTGTGCTTCACAAGTCCCATAACAAGCTAAGCAATAAGATAATATGTCTGGTAACGTAATGAGGCCAACTTCATCCTACCTAATGATTCTGTTTGTCATTAATTGGTTTCCAAAGGGCGGCCAAAATCTCCTTTCTTTTCTTTCCTTTTCCCCCCATCTGATCACAGCAATTTTGTCTTATTAAAAAGTATTAACTGCTTCAATCAGCAAATTATTACACATCTTCAAAATGACTACTAATGGCATGTTTTTATATTTGTGTAGCTACAGCTCCTTCTATTCATGTGTGGGATGCAATGAACAAGCAGACACTGTCTGTACTGCGGTGCTACCATTCCAAGGGTGTCTGCTCAGTCAGTTTCAGTGCCACTGGCAAACTGCTGCTGTCCGTAGGGCTGGATCCTGAACATACCATTACCATTTGGAAGTGGCAGGAAGGTAGGAGAGAGACTGGTTTTGTAGAAGGTGATTACATTGTTAGAGATATGTTGGCTTGAGTCAAGAGCAATTGTAACATTAAAGCATCAGCCGATCAAAAATTATTGCAATAAATGCTGTGCACTATGCTCTGTACAACAAGATGTAAAATATATGTTTACCCATTCTAGTGACTGCTAAATATATCTCCACTGACACTATTGTGTAAAGATCAAGCTAGCTCACTGATTTCCAGTAAAAATAATTTAAGGTTTTCTTTTTCTAAATTGTCATTATTATTATTATTATTATTACTACCACTACTACTTTATTGTTTGAAATCTGATAACTGACTAGGTTTTCATACTCCTAAAATTATTCCCAAAGGTTGCGAATTGCAGAAATGAGATGCCAAGAAAATTCCTCTATGAGTCTTATATAATTGGTGCCTTAAGCTATGCTACATGGCTTTAGATCAGTTTTGATTTCTATTCCTGATTTAGGCTAAAGAGATCTGAGCTCCTTTCCTCACCTCCTTTCTGCAAAGCCATGCCCAGATTATGGACCTGGTTCTTTAGTCTAAGGGGTTTACTTCCTCTCTCTTTGGGGATTGCTGTTGATCAACTAGTAACTCTCAGAATTTTAAAGATCAGCTATTAAGTTAATAAAAAGTGATCTTTCACAGCTTGTCTGATAGATCTTGGGGGGATGGATGCAATGTCAGATGTGTATTTATGCAATCTTTGGAAGGATGAAGAACATGTGGTCAGAACATGCCTGTGTTCATCTTAAAGGCTGATAGACATTCAGAATGGCAGCTAAGGATCCCAACTGAGGAATCTTCCCATGAGTCAAAATTATTTTAATATTTTTTAACCAGAAATGTGTATTTTTCTCAGCAAATTCAAAATGTCAATTTTCTTTCTGCCAGGTGCCAAAATTGCCAGCCGAGCTGGTCATAACCAGCGTATATTTGTAGCCGAATTCAGGCCAGATTCAGATACGCAGTTTGTTTCCGTGGGAGTAAAACATGTAAGGTTCTGGACACTGGCTGGAAGAGCTCTCCTCAGTAAAAAAGGGCTGCTGAGCTCCGTAGAAGATGCCCGCATGCAGACGATGCTTTCTGTAGCTTTTGGAGCGGTATGTACTTCAACAAACCACGTGAAAATGCATAAAAGCAAACTTTTTTTACCCTTCTGCATTTATTCAGTTCAGTGAGACTTTTATTACCTGCTAATATCAGTTGTTTTAAGTTCAGTTTAGCATTCTGAATGCTTACCTGCTAGTTAGAACTTCTTTAGAGCAGAAAGGACAAGACTATGGGTTTGTATATTTTCTGGAAAAATAAATGTAGAGGCTGTGAACTGATAGCACACTTCTTGTTATTTAATCCAGGTAATACAAAACTCTCCTGAGTCCAGAGTGCAGGAACCAAACAGTAGAAATGAATCTGATCTTATGCCCACTTGGAGGTGATTGTTTTGTAATCTGTATGTGCTACTGCTCATGGCTGATCAGAGAGCACTGTTGTCCTGGGGCATCATTAATGCTGGATGGTGTTAGACAACAGCAGTAGGGGTTTCTTTTGCTTTGGGGGTTTTTGGACATGAGCAGGTGTATGGTTTAGTGTTTGCCAATTGTAATATATTTACTTTTTGTTGTGAAATAGGAGTAAAAGTAAAGCAGGCTTAAAACTTAAAAAGGGAAAAAAGAAAAAAAACTTTATTAACAACACAAAAAATAATAATAATAAATTCAGAACAGATTTTCAGACCAGTTTTTCTTTCCCCCTTTGTTGCAGCTTAACAACATACAGGGACACTTCACTCAATTCCTTACTTAAATAATCTTTTTCAGTTCACTTTAGGGAGAGGAGCTTCTTTGTGTTTAGCTATAAGGATCTTTTACCAAGAGAGGAAATCACCAGTTCTCTCTTGACTCCACTTTTTCATTATTAGCAGCCGCCCAGGATCTGCCATCATGAATTTCCTCCCAGTTTAGAATCTTTCCAGAACTGAGTTGTGGGCCATGTTAAAAAGTCATGGGGTATTACTTTTAAGGATGAGCTGCTCAAAGGCAAAAGTTCTCTTTAGCTCACTTCTCTCTGTTCATACTTCATTCCCATGGACAGAGTTCCCCCTCTTTTCCTCGGGGCAAAGGATTCTTCAAACACTTTACACCTTGCTCCACCCCCCATGTCTTTTTTTTTTCATGGTTTAAAGGAATTTTTTCGTGAAGTACAGTCCACCCCTATAACTTACAAAAAGATATTTCAGCCAACCTTCATGGCGTCTCCTCATTCTCCTTCCATTTAGAAACTTAGCTTTTACTTCATTGACTTTGGTGTATCCTTTCTGTTCTTCTCCCTCTCACCCAAGGAAAGATGAAAGTCTGTAAGTCTTATCTGAGCATTGGAAAAGTTAAAATCTCACCCAGAAGTTGCAGGGGCTGTGCCAGGCCATGCCGGAGCTGTGTCAGGATCTCAGGGTGCCCAGGCCACGCTGGAGGGGCAGGACGAGAACTGCAAAGCGCACGCAGAGGAGAAATGGGTGCCAAGGCCGTGTGTCCATGGCTTTCCCCCGGCGCTGCCCGCCCCCAGCTCCAGCCGCAGCCCGGGGGTTCTCCCTCTGCCCTGCCCAGCACACAAAGCCCTGGGGGCTCTCCCGAACCGGGCCCGGCTGCCTCCCCCCAGCCCGTGAGGGCGGCAGGGCAGGGCCCCCCGAGCCACGGGAACAGCGGGAAAAGGCGAGAATCCAGCAATGGGCTCCGCTCCCCTCGGCCACTGGGACCCCCGGTTAAAGACGGGGCCCAGCGGCCTCCGGAGCCGCTCCCGCCTGGGCCGGGCCAGGTCAGCGCTACCTTGGGAGAGGCTGGAAATGCAGGAGAGCTTTCCCGGGGTTTACTTGATTCAAATGCGATTCACGGAGCGAAACGACTTTTCCAGTTGGTTTCTCAGGTTGTCAACAACTAAACCAACCTCCAACTGGTCCCGTCAATTCACAGAGGAAGTTCTCATGGAGAAAAACTTCCTAGTGTGCCCTCCCCCAGGGTAAAACCAGCACAGCAGGCTGTCTTGCTAAGTTCCACTTCTGGGTCTGGAATTGTTCTACATGAGCAGTACTCATCTCTTCAGCTGGGCTGAAAGACACAGATGCCTTTTGTGAAATGGTCCTTTGCTTTGCCTGCGTTTCTGTCCTGTTTGACCATCTGCCTGTTGGGTCCAGACTGAATTTACACTGATTTTGATTTTTGAAACTAACTGGGATGTAGTTTCCTTTCTTGGTACACACTCTCTTTTACACAGTGGTGTCTGCCTGATTTAGATGAAGGTCTTACAAAAAACCAAGATATTTTTCAAATGATAACTGTTATTGATGCCCAGCCCAGGCATTAGTCAGGGGTTTGGGAAACCTCTGTAAACTTTCTTATGAAGAGACAGGTTCTTGTGTGGGAATCAGTCTGTGTGCTGCGTGGCCTGAAGTTTGGTATGAGGTTTGAGGATGTAGAGCTTTCAGGGGTTTTGTGAAAAGCTGTGCAAACTGAATAAAGCCAAATGTGGTGTGTTCTCCATGCTTCTGTAGCAGTTCTGGGAGTGCTCTTCTTGATTTTGTCGAAGAAGCTGGTTCAGCTCTCCCTGAACAGAAGTTGGAAACAGCCCAACAGTTATGCTGTGAGGATGATCTGAGGATCTGCTCTCAACTTTATTTCCAGTCCTCTTTTACTTTATTAGATTCACCGTGCACGCGCACCCCTTAAAAAAAAAGGGATGTAGATCATCAGCCTACTTCAGTCAAGGAAAGTGTTTGTGAAACATGTGGAGTGATACTCTTAAAGCATAATACTAGATGTGACACTGAATTTGAGGATCCATCTAAGTTACTAAACCATTTTGCTCAATGACCAGTTCCTGTTGGAATCATAATAAATAGCCCTTCAATTTCAGAGGTAATTACATTTATTGCCTTCCAAGAACAGGAAGCAGAAGTGAAGAACAGGCAGCTTTTAATTCTAAGTCAAACTGTTTTCTTCCTGAACTAAAGGTTACTGTAATCATGTGAGTCTCTTCGCCTAATCAAAATAGTTACTGCAAGCATAACATGTAGCAAGGAGGTGTAACTTGCCTGCTTGTGTGGAATGTCAGTACTTTCTGTGGTATTCTACTTTTTTTGCCACATGTTGCACACCTGATAGTCTGAAAGCATAGATAACCATATGGCAGAAGCTTAAGTCATTGCATTTTTTTCTTGCAAAACGAAAGGCAGTGATTTTCTTCAGTCTACAAGAAAGCATCATTCAGACTTCAAGAAGGAATACAGTAGCTCATTATTTTGTCCCTAGAGGTCCTTATTGCCTCTTCCAGTTTCCTCTTCTGCAGCAGCAAATAAAAGCAATTTAGCCACTAAATGCAAATGGTGTTTATTTCTGTATGTTTTTCTTCCTACTTTACACAGAATCAGATGATGAGTATATTTTTCCCCTTTCAGAATAACTTGACATTTACAGGTACTATCAGTGGAGATGTTTGTGTTTGGAAAGATCATGTGCTGATACGAATTGTGGCCAAAGCTCACAATGGACCTGTTTTCACAATGTATACCACACTAAGGGATGGTTTGATTGTTACAGGAGGCAAAGAAAGGCCGTGAGTCTTCTTTTTTTCCTTTTTTTTTTTTTTCCTGCATGCACATGTACTCTTTAAAAATTATTTGGGTTCATCCATTAACACTAGTTGAGACATTAAGGATAGAAGAGTAGTCCCTTTCAGATCCCTGATAGGTTTTAAGAAAAAGAGCAGTCACCACTTCTAATGTGCAGGTAACCCCATATGAGCTTCAACTAGCTATTTTTCCAATTTATTATTATAAGAGAAAGCATTTAGTCCAAAATTCAGAAACACAGAATGGTTAGGATTGGAAGGGGCCTTATAGATTTTCTAGCTCCAACATCCATTTAGCTTTAAGCATTAGTTACCTACTCCTTGTGGGTTACTTCTTTCAGTGAAGATGTACTGAGGTTGTTAACGCAAGTAATTTGCACAGTTGTGATTGAATACATAAATTATCAATTTTATAGCAGTATGATTAGCACAATTTCTTTCAAAGGAAATATCTGCTTGGTTATGATGGAAGAGGCGAGATGTCTTCTCTGAAATCGAAGGCACAGAAAGGTTCTTTGTTTCTGGGATTGCAAGTGCAATATCTCCTCAAGCATTTTAATTTTTGGTGCCTGCCTTCCTAGTGATAAGAAAATGCTTCAGCTTTAATACAGTCCATCTGATGACAGGATAGTGCCCCATTTTGCAGGACACGGGCCACTTACCTTTTCAGACCCAACTGAAAACTTACTTCTGTGCTTGAAATATTTCCTTCAACTGTTTATAAATGTTGCTGTGAATTCATTTGGAGGATGTTCTCTTAGCTTCAGAGGCTCTTAATTATTTGACCTGAAGCATATAGTTATGAATAACAATAAGAACCCAGAATTCATCTCCTGTGGGAAAATGAAGTATTGACAGTATGCAAAGCAAATTTTCATTTAGGAAGACTGCATGTTTTTTTCTGCCTTAGTTGCAGTTCACCAGCCTGTTTTGGTAAAGTCTTCTTGCTGAGTATAATGATCAGTCATATGTCAAGTGTGCTAGTGGGAAGCAAAGAATATACTATTTCAAGGAGTATCAATTTGTAATTTATTATAGTTCTTTTAATAATAATAATAATAGTACAAATCAGTAATTGTGATTAAATATTCTGAAGTTTTTTGTAAAATTATTCAGTAATCAAAGCTGTAACACAAGCAGCTCGATATTGTGGAACATTGTATTTTTGTTTCTCTTAGGGAAGATTGGAGACAGATAAGACATGTCCCAGCTCAACTAGAAATGCCAGTTTCTAGTTATCACTTATCACTGTTTCAATAAACATTATCTTCTTTTTAGAAACTTCTTTAATTTCAATGTGTTCTGTACTGAAATACCAGGTTGTTTTTTTTTTGTTTGTTTGGGTTTTTTTTGCAAGTGGAAGGGAAATACTTAGTGTTTCCATAATTAATATCTGTTAGTTTTATGGTTTTTCTGCTGTATCTGTGTAATTTACTTTACAGCATTGAAAATATGACATTTTTACAAAAGTGAAAAATCTTCTGTCATTTATTTCACAGAAGTAAAATACATACTTTTTCTGTTTCTCTCCACTATAATTTGAAAAGCTCTGCCTGTCTGATTATTAAGATGGTGGTTTGCATGCTTAACTGCTCTTTTGACTAGACAAACTCCCTCAGAGCTACTCGTTCAGACTAAGCTTAGCAGCACCTATCTTTCAGCTTGCTCTGTAAAGTAGAACAATGAGGACTTGGAATCAGTTTGTCTTGCTGGGCTGTGAGGCTCAGCATATTAACATCAACTGTTCAGTCAAATTGAATTTTTAACTATTTAAAACATACTAAAATGTCTCATTTGCAGTACAGTACATTAAACAATGTCGTTCTTTCCTCCATTAATTGTGCTTTTTGTGCCAGCTGTAACACTCATGGTTCTTCCTGATGTCTTCATAGTTCAAAGGAAGGAGGAGCAGTTAAGCTGTGGGACCAGGAGCTGAAGCGATGTCGTGCCTTCAGACTAGAGACAGGACAAATGACAGACTGTGTTCGCTCTGTTTGTAGAGGCAAGGTAAACAAAGCTGCCTCTCTGTAAAGTAAAGCTTATAATTTGTGGGTTGATCTCTAAATATCACATAAATTAGTTCTGCTTTCTCTTATAGCTAGTATTTGAAATTAAAGGCTAAGCTAGAAGGTGTCTCCAACTGATATTGTGGCAGAGAAACATCTGCTTTGTGGGATCTCAGTCATTCTTAGGATAATATTCCATATGTGTTTTTATTAAAGACTAATTAAGGATTTATTTTCTACTTTATTTTCACACTTCAGATATCAAATATCAAATGACAAGCAGTAACTCAGCCAGCATCATGGTATCTACAGAGCTTAGTACCTTATTAAATCAGAGAAGTTTAAAAAATAAATTTTCTTTGATTCTTTAAGAACTTGACTTAAGCAAACTTTCTTGACAGAACTATAGCTCTAGATGATATTTTAATTACTGTCCATCATGAGACGTTAATGTATTTTATCAGAGAAAATTCTTTCACTATTGTTCAAGGGGAAAATTCTTGTTGGGACAAGAAATGCTGAAATAATTGAAGTTGGAGAGAAAAATGCTGCATGTAACATTCTAATTAATGGTCATATGGATGGACCTATCTGGGGCCTAGCAACGCATCCATCCAGAGATTTTTTCCTTTCTGCTGCAGAAGATGGCACAGTAAGACTCTGGGATATTGCTGAAAAGGTAGGTGTTAGAGAACGCTTGTTTAGGAAAAAAAAAAAAGCTTGTGATACATACCTGAAACTTGTTTTTTATTATATTCTGAAAATAATCAATCTGATGATGTTAGCATGTCAACAAACTATTAGCAAAAGATGCTTTAAAAATATGGACAAATAGTAACATTTACTATTCTGGGTTTTAATTTCTTCACAGAAGATGCTGAACAAAGTCAGCTTAGGACATGCAGCTCGTACTGTTTGTTACAGCCCAGAAGGTGATATGGTAGCTATTGGCATGAAAAATGGAGAATTTATTATCCTACTTGTGACCTCTCTAAAAATTTGGGGGAAGAAAAGGGACAGAAGATCAGCAATTCAAGATATAAGGTCAGAAAATATAATTTGTAGTCTATTGTAGTATACTAGAAATCTCTAATAATTTGTTTTTAAAAAATACAATTCTGTGCTCTGAGGAACATTGCAATGGTGTTTGAGAGAGCTGGAATCAATGAGTGAATTGTGGTGTTTGTGTGATTACACTGATACCAGGAATAAAAAGAAAGAGGAGGTACATGGAGATAGCATCAGTCAAAACAGCTGGTGGTGTGGACACCAGGGACAAGTGGTGTTCCCCAGGGGCAGGTGCTGGGAGTGGTGCTGTGTGGGATGTGGTGGCAGCAAGGACAGTGACATCGTGGTGGCAGCAGAGACAGTGGGGTCGAATCCTCTCATCAGGTTTGCCAGCGACACCAAGTGTGTGGTGAGCTCAGCATGCTTGAGGGAAGGGACTTGTAGCAGGTAAAATGGATCAAAAACTTAGAGATGAAGACTGGATTGTGAGACAGAATGGAAATGCCAGTCTGTCAGTTTGCTGGTGGTTGTGTTTGTTAGAAAGGAGTTAGAAGTAAAAATTTGCTTCTGTTTCCTGAGTGGAGGAACAGGGCTGTTTTTATTATGAGATAAACTGGTCGTAATCAGCTAAGGAAAGTTTGGGAGAGCAAAGTGTGATGAGAGAGGAATATAAGCAGAAACTTTGCAGGAGAGCTCTGCTAGGATTTAGGAGGTTGCTGGAGTTGGAAAGATGTCCCAAGGTATGTTTTAGAGAGAATAGAAATAGAGAAACTTCCCCAGTAATACAGAAGTGGCTGTGAGGGATTCGTTCAGCTCAGGAAGTTACTGAGTTTCAAGACTTGAAGGGAAAACTGGAAGAAAGAAACCAGTGTGCAAAGATACATTGGATAAACAAAAGGTTTGATTTACATCTTTTTCTTCAGTATGTTTCATCTAGAAGTTCTGGCTTTTCTTTAGTTTTCCAGTTTTTAACCTTGTGAGTCAGTGTCATCAGGGGGATGTCACAAGTTGTTAGACCATGAGATAGTCATGATATCAGATAATGAACAGAGCTGTTCAAGAGATGTTCCCAGTTCACAAATATGTGTAATTTGTACCAAAACTATTGCCATCTTCTGCTGGATATGCATTCCCTGAAAATTTAATTTCAAAAGTTATTTTGCTTAGCAGACTGAATAATCTGCCTCCCTCTAGTTCTGATAGATACTTGAAATGGAAATTTTTGTACTTCTCATATAATCTGTTGCAAGTGCCAACTTGTGTTAATGAAACCCTTTTATCTGTTTAGGTTTAGCCCAGATTCTCGTTACCTAGCAGTTGGTTCCAGTGAGAATGCAGTGGATTTTTATGATCTGACTTTGGGTCCCACACTAAATCGAATCAGCTATTGCAAAGATATCCCAAGTTTTGTGATCCAGATGGACTTCTCTGCTGATAGCTCTTATCTCCAGGTATCAGTCATTAATTGGTCAAGGTGCTGAATGGAAAACATACTCATGGCAGATACTCTGCAAATATACTCCTTTGACAACTAAGTTTTGTAACTAGGTGTTGGAGTATGTTACTGTCATTAGACTTACTTTGTTGTAGTGGTAAGTGGATGCCTTTAGTTTTGAATAGTTTTCCTGGAGTTCAAATACAGAAAATAAGCAAAGAAATGAGAGACAAATTTCAAACCTCCTGTGATGTGTCTCCCTGCCTTTTTAACTCTGTTGCTGATGGACTGTCTTAAGAGGAAGGAGTACAGTCTGTCATTCTGCAGGGCCTGGGGACCGATGACTTCTTCATCTCTCTGACCAGCATGATGACATTACATGTCTTTTTAGCGCTAGAATTTGTGGAGCAGCACCAAAATCATGGTGTTGCAACTTCCAACGGGAGGAGGGCTTATGACATTTATTAAATAGAAATGAAGTAAATATAGTATGTTTTCTAGATTTTATTTGTGCCTGAGAGGAGAAATAAGCTTCTCTTACTATCAAATCAATATTTACAGCTGAAGAGGAACACCTTTGTGTCAGTTTTAAAAATAGGAATTTTTTTAGCCTTATTTTTATATACTCACACACTAAACACATACAGGCAGAATGTGAGTTGCTTCAGTTATTTTTTACTAATTAGATATTTAAATGTTAAGATTTCTTATGCTTTCTCACTATTGCTTTATGCTTGTAGAGATTTTTGAGAATTTTCAACTCCCTAACTAATTTTTCTTAATAGCTAAGTTACTTAATGGAGTAAAAAGTAACTGTCACAAAAATGCTTTTCAAAACCCTCTGGGATTGCACTTTCATCTTGTGAAACAAGCTAATATATTGTAAATTCTCTGTGGTCACCTCAAAGGTCTCTACGGGGTCTTACAAAAGGCAAGTGTATGAAGTGCCTTCAGGAAAGCAGCTTGTGGACCAGGCTGTGATTGACAGAATAACTTGGGCTACTTGGACAAGGTAAATGATGAATGTATTTACACCTGTAAAACACCTGGAACTTCCAAGAGAAGCATCTACTGTTTAAAAACATATTTAATCCCTTCAATCAGATATTTTCTTTAACACACCCATCTGCTCTGGCAGCAGCTCCCCTAAATGCAGCCCAGCAAAAGGCAGCACAGAGCAGATTCCCTCAGTACACAGGGGCTGTTTGGCCCCTGAGGAATCTGATTAAAACCCATCTCTCATATGTGTCCTTGCACTCACTGGGTATCCCTAGGTCCTTTGATACAACCCTAGCAGCCTCACTCTCTGTTTCATTGCATTCTCCAAATTATCTGGGATAGTGCACTATTTTTTTCAAAATAGGGATGAGAGTACAGGACCAATTAAAAGAGATCGAAACATGAGAAGACAATACACGACTAGGGTAATTCAAGTTTATTTACAGTACCACACTAATGGTATCTGTATAAGTTGCTATTAACATTTGCATATGAGAAGGCATACAAAATACTTTTAAATACCTTAAAGTTATTATATTTCTTTCAAGATATTACATGAAATAGAATAACATATTTTATTGTTATTTTACAGTTAAATAATTTGTTTTTTATTCTATGAAAATCTGACTTTCAGTGCCTTTTTTCAGTCTCTGTTGCCTGCTTTTAATTATTGTCCTCTCATTATCACCCTCAGAGAAAAACTGAGAATAAATACTTGAAATTTTTTCACACTGGAACCACTTTAAGCATTAAGAATCCTGACTATTTGCTGCAATACACAACTAAGACTATAAGCTTTTAGAGGTCTCTGAAAGGCTCATTTTAATAGATTTCTGGGTTTTGTTTGGGTTATCAATTTTTGTCACCTTTCAGAGACAAAACCAAGAAACTGGTATTTCCTGATCCAATTCAGTATGTCTGATGTCAAGTCATGTCTTTTTGCATGTAGTGTACTGTGCCCTGAATTGGGGGGAAAAGAATCACAGAAAGATTCCCAAATCATTTACTTATTAACAAATGATAAATTTCTTGTTTCTGTACATTCCTGGAAGTATGCATGTACCTTGTAAGCCAAGCTGAGTAAAAGCCCTTGTAACAAGGCTTTGCAAAGGAAGTTTTCCAGACTCTTAAAATAATTGTGTTTTCGGGGCAGGGCGGGACAATTTTCCTCTCTCTGATTATAATGAAGAATCTTCACTGGACTCAGAGAAACTTTTCTTTAGATTGATATGAAAACACTACAGAATCATCAGAACATAGTTATATGAATACATATATGCATACATACATATATGCAACATAGAGAATATAAATGTTTTTATTATCCAAAAGCTGCAGCTTATTAATCTAAGGCTTATGCTATGGTGTTCTATTTCTAATTGCCCTTTCTTTATTCTTTTTCTTGTTTTTCTTTTTTTTGCAAATTCCTCACTGGACAATACTGGATAAATCAATACTGTTGATTTAATCTCTGGTTCTCTCACATTGTGTGGGCCACATTATTTTGGGCATTATGTCACTGAATTAGTTTCAGGAACAATTATGGAAAAAATAATTACAGAATAAAAACTATATAAGGTGTGCTTGTGTGAAAATAAAATGTAAACATCGCATTTTTATAGAACCAGTAAGAATATGAGATCTGCTTTCTATTTCCTGACTCTTATTTTTGCAGTGGTTTTCAAAAGAATTTCTTGGTCTTCTGTTTCAGTGTTCTAGGGGATGAAGTAATTGGAATCTGGTCCAGGCATGCTGAAAAAGCTGATGTGAACTGTGCTTGTGTCTCTCACTCGGGAATCAATCTCGTAACTGGCGATGATTTTGGCATGGTCAAACTGTTTGACTTTCCATGTCCTGAAAAATTTGTAAGAACTTGTTTTTGCATGGTTACAACAAGAAATACTGTTGATATTATGATCTTGACTTGTTTCTCTAGAAGACATATGATAGAAATATTTTCTTTAAATTTGTAGCTTTTAAATACCTCCTTAGCTCCACAGTCTCGTATGCATGCTCCACATCAGAGTTTCCCTACCATTTTCTGCAAGAGTCCTTGCTATAACCTCTTGTAGGTGTTGCTATTGTCTGCCAGTCTGCTTTAGCATGCCTGCCTAATGAAAATCTCAGAGCCCTCAGTAATTTCCACATTTCTGATCCATTTGACAGATGAGGAAGATAGCTGGTGATTTTAGTCCCATCTGTGTATTGTCATGGATGAAGAGTTTACAGATTTTTCACCAACACTATTAAATTGTTTCACTGTTTTTTATACTTTTAATTTATAAGGTTTTTAAAATTTATTTTCAGTGTTAATTTTCAAGACTTGAGACTACACAGGGTAAACTGTTCACACTATTGCATTGAAAATATTTTTTTTTTCAGTGTGAGGAATTTTACACAAAACTTGGAAGCTAGTCATGTGACAAGATGCATTTAATATTATTGCATTAGCTTGAGCATTCTTTCCAATTTGCAAGTGCTCTCTTATTGGCTGACAATTTAATCTGCATTGCAGCTCAATAGTAGTTCTTCAGGAGATCTTTCACATTTGATAACCTATATATCTTTTGAATGTTATAAATATGTGATGCATTAAAAAGGTACATAAAAACATGCGCACCTTTTTTGATTTAGGAGGGTACAGAACATTTAGAATCTCTCATTCTGTTGTTTGGGTTTTTTTCAGGCAAAACACAAACGATTTTTAGGTCACTCTGCCCACTTAACTAATATTCGATTCACAAGTGGAGACAGATACGTGGTCAGTGCTGGAGGGGACGACTGCAGGTAGGTGTCCTTGCCATTACTGTCAGAATCTGCACTGGACATGGACAGTCCTTAACAATGTACAGCTCAAGTTCAGCCTTTTATCTGCGTGCTCGCTTTACTGTTCGTACACAGAGAAAGTACATTTGTGACCAAATCAATATCTCAATATTTATAATTTTAAAAAGCCATTATTTAATATATAACAGCTAATATTTAATAAGTTAAAATGCTCACATGAATATTCAGAGCATAATATTTTTAATGAGAATTTCTTCTGGCTGTGCTAGCCATTTTCTTCTATATTTCATATTTAATCTTTTATCTTTCTGAAAACACAGCTTATTTGTTTGGAAGTGTGTGCATATGCCTCATTGAGAGAGACATGGAGACTTGCAAAGAGGAAACTGCATGAAGTACCAGGCATGAAATACCCAGGATTGCAATGTGACATTCTACTGTGCCGTGCATGTGTAAGAAATGACCCAAGACACAGAGCAATCTGTCTCTGAAAGACAGGACCTGCCAGAAGGAGGGACTGTCACAAACACACTGAGGCTGCTAGGTTTGCTTCAGTATCAGATAATCTGGGTTTGTATTCCACTCACTGCCAGATGTTGAGAACAAAATATGTGGATGAAAGGAAAAAGTGAATTGTTAATCAATGTACAGTTTCACAGCAAGTTCTTGGGGTTTTAATCAAGAGATGCTGTTCCTGACCTAGTGCTGTACATTGATCTATTTTCAGCATGAATGTTTTTCCCTTAAGTTTTGAGGTCTAAATAGCATAGATAAAAAGAATATTCCATATTTTATTACTGACAGAGACCATATATTAACTCTTAAATATATAGTATTTTAATAAATGTTTAATTATGATAATGGAAATTATATTTCTATGGCTGGTCAAAAGGAAACATATCTGATGAAGCAGAAAATAATAGAGTTGATTCCTTATGACTGAAATATTTCTGTATTTAGAGGCCTGGGTCACAGTCATGTCTGGTGAAAGCCTTTGGATATGCATGATCTTCATGGCTAATTTAGTGTTTTTGTTGCACTTAAACATTAAATTAGTTCTATGAGCAAAAATAGATTTGCTCACTTTGCGAGTGCCTTGCCCACTACCTAAAAGTCTAACTCCAATTTTTGCCTTGTGAATAAAAGTATTTTCAGTGGAAGAGAGATTATTGCTGTGTTACTTGACTGGGCTGTGAGCCTGTCTGCTGGAAATGAGGACCAGGGTGAGGATTTTGTATTCTTCTTGTTGATAAAGTTTGGGATGTCAGTAGTGGCAAAAATAGAATTTCAGAGCAATATGAATTGATTTTATTTTCTCAGCATCATAGGGGAGATCCAGAGAGAACTTTCCGAGCATTATATTTTATACATTTGAACTTTTTAATAGAGTTAGGACTGGCTGGGTATGTCTCTATTCAGATTTCTCTTCTGATTGTACAAAATGTCCAATCATCTGCTTATTTGAATGGACCTGCTGTCACCTCGAGCATTTTTTTATCCTGAAACGTAACTGAGATTCTAAGTCAGAAAAACATTTCAGTGATAATAAAATCCTGAACAAAGCTGTGTTTTGGGTACAAGTGAGGAAGATTTTGTCAGCTGTTTGTCTAAATCATGTAATAGAGAAGCATTACAGATAGTTAATTTTCATGCAATATAGCAGGGATCGAAAATCACTAATTATCAGCACTGGTCTCATTGTGGCATTCTGCTGTGAACAGAAAGCTCTTTCTGTGTAAGCCAGCATTGCTTTGACAATGGCACTTATTTAGGTCAGTCAGGAGGCTTTAGTATTTTTCATCTCTTGCATTTTCTTATGGCAGATGAAAAAGAAATAAACCTCATCTCTTCTTGTTATCTTGTGTATGTGTTGGTTACAGAGAGGATGGGTGGGCTAGCAGGCAGAAGAGAAGGAGAAGAAAATTTACAGAGCCAAACTTTTGTGCTCTTCTTGTTATGTGTTATACAAAGCTAGTTACCCAACTGTCTTAGGTAATATATTTTATATATCAAACTATAAAAAATATTTTTTTTAAAGAAGATGATGAACTAAACAGTTATCAGGTTTCTCAGCATGATGGTTCTTAACAAAATCATGCCAGTCATGCAGCTGCTATTCTACAGGAGCAAAAACTCTGAGGATTTGGTCATGAGTGTTCAGGGTGTACATTCTTGCTAGTAATGTTTTTGAGTTTAGGGAAACTGCATATGAGAGTTGTAATTAGACCTGATGTATTTCATAACCTTGTTTCCTGTCTGTTGTACATGAAAATTAGTCTGGTGTTTATATCTTCTCTTTACCAGAGAAATGGTTTGCAGTGTGCTCCTTTATGGCTGTGATTCTAACCCTCATTAAACACATCTGTGCAGGACTTTTGGGCTTGAAGTAAGATTTGTCCTGCCTCTATTTTAAAGTTGCCTTTCATTGGATCGAGATGGATGACTGTTAAGAGCTCACTCATAGTCTGTCCTACTCAGACTGCCAGATCAAAGTCCATAATTTTCTGTCTCTGAGTTTTTTCCACAAAATGCTAGGCTCTGTGAGCTCTTCTGTAGGCCTTCACTCAGTGAAGGAGCTACGTGGATCAAGAGGGCTTGTTCCTGTCATTGTTCCTCTTCTCTTTTCCTTCCTCCCCCTACCCCCTTCATTAATGCTGTGCCTCTCCACTGATAATAGTCCATTGGTGCTTTTCCTCTGAGGGACCCCCAAAGGCCACACCAGAGCTGAAGGATGAGCAAAAAGGGGTAGGAGGAACTGGGCTGAGGGCTGCAGCCTCCAGGTCTCCCTGCTTCTTCACTCTCTTCCAAACCTCACTGCTACTCTAAAGGGCTGGGATGGGAGCTGGAAGCTGAGGAGCTCTTTAGAAACTAAACTGCCAGCAGCGTTCCTCCTCTGGCAGTCCATACTGGTAGCCAGTGTTTTCCCTGGTGAAACTGCTCTAGTTTGCCAGGTAAAATAGGGGCAGCCACCTGGGAATGATCACAAATGTTAAGGAGAAGAGTGAGCCGAGTCTCAGTTGCAGTTTGGAGCATAATATAGCTGTGGTCCTCTGCTGAACTGAAGAGCTGGCTGTCAGCATGGTCCAAGCTGGCAGCTTTATGGTGGTTTTGGTCTTTTTTGTCTGTGATGGTGCTTGCTACCGTGCCTCATTTGATGTTTACATTAAATGCTACTGTAGTAACTTGCTAATTGTTGCCACCCATGCTTGAAGCATGTGTCTATGGGAACAGGCTGCCTGCTCTGACAGGCAGTGGCAGCTCAAGGCAGGATGCTCCACAGAGAAGTTGGAGGATGACAGAGCCCTGTAGGATAGGTCAGGGAAGAAGCTGGAATGTGGAGGGACTGACTAGTGACAGCCTTCCATCTGGAAGCATCAGAGAGAACTGAGAGCAGGAGAGCTTTGCCAGAAGCTGTAGAAAACCTCTTCTGGGGTTATACAGCACCAGGGAAGGGAAGGAAAAAGTTATTTGTATAATTTAATCAGTCATACTGGATGATTTTTTACTGTAGCTTTTTTTTGGTCAGCAGCAAACATACATCTTTGGGATCTTTAGTCAGCAGTATTTTTGGTAATAAAAGTAATTAACTGGAGGACTGAATAAAAATAAAATAACATTTCACTTAATAAAGCAAATATGCCCTTGAAAGCTAATAAGCATACTTAGAAAAAAAAAGAGAATAAGGAAAATCCAACTCTTAGGAGCAAGGAAATACAAAAAATAAACCCATTTAGAATAGAAAGTTGCCATAGTGCAGGAACATAGTTGGGAATTTGGTCAGAGAGAGCAAATTAGCCAAATACGTAGAATCATTTAGACTGGGGTTTCTTTTTGTTTTTTTTTTTTTTTAAATCTCAACAGGGCAGTCAGCATATATGACTTTCTTATTTTGCTAGGGAAAGCAAGAAATGCTGTGAAACTAAAGGATAAGATTTCAGAAAATTAAAGCTGTTTTCTCACTTGGTGACAGCTGAGGAAAAGCACACATTCAGAGCAACTTCTGACTTTGCTCTGTATCAGGGTTTCAATGTTAGCAAGATTCATTTCAGCATAACTGAACTTTCTTCCAGTCAGCTTAATGCTAACCTGGAATTGTGCCATCAGAAAGCAGCTCCACGGCAGGTGAAACATCTCCTCAGTCTAAAACAAGATAAAAATAAAGGACTTCAGTACCTTTAAGAGCAGGATTTTGATAGCATTCAGGAGTGGCTTAGTTTTAAACCATGATCCAGTTCTCTCAGCTGCTGCCTGAACCACCTCAGCCCCGCAGTTTGAGCTGCCAGTTTGCCAAGAGACCCAGCAGCTGTGAGCCACCCCGAGCACTGGCCCTGCAGCACCTCCCCTGCCTTGGGATCCTGCCCGGAGCCCGGCCTGGATGGGCTGCACAAGGTCTAGGAGTGTCACAAGCAGAGGGTCTTGGCTTCAAATACAGTATTTAATTAGGCAAGGTGACCTATTCCTTATTTCATTATCAGTGTCAGAGATGTGACCAGCCCTAATCCTGAAAGTGTTTTTTTAAAACTTCTGTCAACATAAGCTGTAGACAGAAGTCATCTTGTCAATGTTTTGGACAAAGTGGAGCATCCTCTAGACTCTACAGAAGGGGAAATAAGACTGCAAATCACAAAATGAATTGCCACATCAGTGATATAGACACCCCTAGTTGCATTGCATTTGTGTGTTTTTATGTTCTGATTGGTTTTTTTATGCTGCTTTGCTCTGTTTTTCTGAAATCTTTTAACAGCATTTTTCTGCTCACATGGATAAATCCATGTGCTTGCCAAAGTCTGCTGTCACTCTTCATACCACTCAGGTGACTGCAGCAAGTCCACTTATTTTGTTTGCCCTGCTTCTGCTCTTCACTTAACTTTGACTTCAGACTTGAACTCTGCATCTCATTTTAGAAATAAAAATAGAATAGTTTTAGGTGTCTAATATTCATAAAAGCCACAATAGGTTTCCTTGCCAAAATCATTTGCATCTGAGAAGTATTTGGGTGGTTTTCTCAGTCTATTTGATGCTAGAACAGGTAAACACTCACCATCCTTTTCTCAGTTCACTATTAGCAAACCAATCAAAACCTTGATACTTTGATCTCTTTTTGTATTAACTGTGAGTTCAGCAATCCAACTCATTCACTACTTCTTTGGCAAGGAAGAGGGGAAAAAAAGCATGGAACATATGTTCTTTTCTCCATCCCTCTGTTTAAAAAAAACCCAAACCACAAAAGGTTTAAGGTCTTAGCATGATGAGAGTAGGCAATTCTTCTAATTTCCATAATTCTTCTGATTTCTTATAACTTCCTCTTCTTTTGGGAATTATGGAACAAAGTGTGGAGGAAGCAGTAGCAGAAAACCAGTAAACAAATATGGAGAAAAGGCAAAAGAAAGGAAAGCAGAGAAAGGAACACTAAAAATAGGCAAAGGAGTGGCAAACATCTTGTTTCAAGTGGGAAGCATTCAGTGGCTGCTTGGCAAATCTAAGGACTGGAGAGCAGCAGAGTGCTCAAGGAAAGGCTGTAGGTAACTGGTTGCTCTGTTTTTGGGAAGATGCAGCCATTCCCTCTCACTGCTGTCTTCACTCCTGTACCTGTGGGACACCTGTTAAGAGCTGAGGTGCAGCAGCAAAGAGCAGGTTACCCACAGCTGCAGTGGATGCAGTGGAACAAAGAAAGTGTTATAAACACAGAAGTGTTTTGTAGTACTGAGAGCTCAGGCAAAAGAGGTAAAGCATTTATTTTAAAAGGCTACTCATCTTTCCACCTAGAACACACATGGATTGTTTTAATAGGCCTCTTCTGAAAATGTTCTTCAAACAAAAATATTAAACCAAAGAAATATTATACTTTAGAAAATTCCTCCAAACCAAGCTGTTGCAATTGCTGCCTCTCATTTCTTTCCTAGTCAGCAGTTCTAGATTCTGTTCCCAGGCATTCACAACATTTAAGATGACAGACGTGAAAGCTGTGGGCTCTATTAATATATTTGACTCGAGGTGTGACAGCGAGAGGAATCTGCAGAGGGCAGTACAGATCCTACTTGAGCCAAATTTTCCCTCAGCGGTTCCATGCCATGGGCCTTCAAATATAAAGGAAGTCACGTGAATGTAATTAGATCCAACAATCTAGAGTAGATCTGAGTAGAAATGAATCAGTATAAAGTTCTTGATTTTGTTCCCTTACTAAAACAGGAAACAATTATGATAAACTTTAGGTGAAAAACAATCCAAACTCATTATAGGTGCTGGTTAGACAATTTTTACTTGTAGCAACTTTCTGTAGGAAACACAAAATTTGTGCATGAATAGCTGGACTGATCCTTCTTCACATGCTAGAGGGCAGTTGATTTTGAGATGTGAGAGGCAGGATGTTCCTATTGTTTGGTAGGTTTGGATTTCTCTTCCAGTAAGCCAAAATAGGTGTTTCCTTAGTTTCTTTTGCTGCTTGTGGGATACCCTCAAGACTCTAAAAAGTGATTTTGCCCTTAGCAGCACCTATCTCACTTAGTTTAGGCACAGATGTCATGTGAGAGCTTACTGTAAAACAGAAAGAAATCAAAACAAACCTCACACGTTTTTAGTGTTTTAATGGTATCCCCTGAAATACTGTCGTTTGCTCCAGTGATGTCAAGATCCATGTGACTTGCACTGTAAAGGAAAGCAGATTGTATCCACTTAGTTACTAAGTGGCCCCCACATAATGGGAGTTTCAAACCAGAGGATTAAAGCCTGCTGTGCTTTGCCAGTTTTCTAAGATGAAGGGGTAATTGCCACTGTCCCATTGTGTGTGGTGCTGCGAAGGTCATAAAGCTGGCGCTGCCTTCAGCTGCTCTCAGTGGGGCTGAGGCAGAAGATGAGGCCATAAGGACAAAATCTAAATTATCGCAACAAGCATTGCATTTGGTGAGTTCTGAAAAAGAGCTGTAGTAGAGGGGTATTTTAGTTTCAGTCTTCTGCAAGACTGTAAGCCTTTAGCGAAAACAAAAAGACACGTTCATGTAATATCCTCCGTTATTCTTTCTTTAACTTTGGCTCTTACTACTCTTCCACCTTCCCACAGAAGCCCCTATTCCAGCTCCCCCCTCCCAGCCACCAAGTAAGCTTATTTTTCCAAGGTAGTGGCTGAGAGGGCCAACTTTAATCACAGCTTTGCTGTTACTGCGGTCATTTGTAATGCAAAGCCAATCCCAAGCATTCTGTTGTTTAAAATTAATTTTCTATTACCTTAGTTGCAAATTCTTGAGATGGAGGAGAAGGGAGGGGGAGGATCTTCCATGCAATGTAGCTGGAAGTGGTACTGCTATAACACCATTATTTTTTCAACCACCAGTTGTACCCAGGACATGTGCTATAATGTATTCTTTTGGAATCCAGTAAATATCCTTTCTAAAGGACCTCCAGGCATGAACACAGACACACATTGCATGAAATAAAAAAGGTTTCCTGTACTTTTGTGAAATGTTGGTGCTGTTGGGTAGTACTTTATACATTTCTGGTCCGTTTTTCCTTTTCTTGCTACTACATACCCTGGTGTTGTGGTTTCAGGTGCAAAATAGCTTGATTTTTTTTTAAGCAGTATCTGGTAATTATCTTCATTTCTGCTTTTATGTTCAGTTATGGGTATACAGCATAAAGTAATGGAAAAGCTGCATTACTGATTTGTGAAGCAAGTCAAGGCATTTTTAATGCAAAATTCTGTATTAGAATACACTCAAGCCCAAAATGATAACTTGAAAATTTAACAAAGTAAATGCATTAGAACAAATTCCTTTTATTTAAAAAAATGCAGTTTTAGCTTTGTAGCTTGGTTTGTTCACTGTTTTAGTAGAGGAAAAGCTTTTCTCATGCTGAACACTATGCAGTGACAGCCCAGCACAGCAGTGGAAATGCAGCAACAGAGATGGTCTTGGTCTTCTGCTGCCCTTACAAATTCTTGTCTCCTCATCTCACATGGAAAATAGCTTCATGGTGGCAGCTATTTCTGCAAGGAATGGCTAATGGAGGCATTTGGAAATTCTGTAGAAAAATAATGTTCTTTGCAATCTTTCATATGGAAACCCATTCCAGCAGTGCTCTGTGCAACACCAGAGCACATCCTCACCACTCCTCTCCAGTCCCATCAGGTCACCTTACAAAAATATTTTACTGTAGTTCTTTAAGCTTAAAATGCAGTTGTCTGTTCAGATTTATTGTTTCATTATGGAGTGTGTCAGATAATCCCTCTTGCTTTAACAAGGAAAAAAAAAAAAAAGAAAAAAAGCTATTTTAAACTAGTCCAAAGGTATGGTCGTATATTACTGTAATAAAGATTATGGGTTTAAGTGTACTCCATTTTGGTTTCCACCATGACCATCTAATTCCTGTAACAATGTTGTATGTTCATTTAAAGTATATATATATATATATATATATATATATATATATATAAAATTAAATGTCAAATTTTTGCATTAATTAAGATTTTTTTAAATTTGAATATGAACTTTGAGTACTTTATTTAAAAAAAATTAAAAATACTTTTCCTGGAGTGTTGAGTTTCAAAATTCAAGACTAGATTTGTCAAATTTAAGTTTAAAATATGTAGCTATCATTGTTTTCTGATATTGAATGTAAATATTTGTAAAAATAAATTCTTTTGTATATTTTTGTGAAAATGTAGTTCCCCAAAATATAAAAACTATTTAATAAAAAAGTGCATTTATGTTACTGTTCAACACTTTTCATCACTTTCTTATCACATAAACCATAGTTATGGGCATGTGTGTGCATTATGTTTTGCCATGTAAGTCACAGGAACCTTTGTGAAGGAGAAAACCACAGTGTGCCCAGTAGGAAAAAAAGAATTCCTTAGAAGGAAGTTCAGCAGTACTTACTTTCTTCTTGGTATAAATGGAAACATCTCAGAGTATCTATTTTCAAGTGAAGTGCCAGTTCATAGGCTTTTTAAGAGGAAAACAGTAATTCTTTAATTATTCTGGCTTCTGAAGTGGTTTGTTTCCCTTTTTTTCCCCCATTTTAGAGCAGAAGGGCTGTGACAATCACTGCACTGGACCAACACCCAAAAGATAAAGCATCTGCTTTGTGCCTGTGCTGGGGTGGAGAGCTCAGTCCCTGGGTGCTGGGACAGCAATGAAGCCATGCACACTGTACCAAACACTTGCTGGACAAAAAGTACTTCCAGAATGATCCCAGCACAGGAATAAACTTTCTAAGCACTTCTGCTGCATACTTCTTCAACACACCAACTCTTACACAAGGAACATTACCAAAACAGGACACAACCTGTGCTCTGAAGGTTTTTAATGGAATTTAAAGTAAAACTTTTCTTACACACGTGTTTTTTCTTACAGTGTAAAAAAAATGTAAAATTGCCCAAACTTACAAACTTGGAAAATTAGAGACATTTCAAGTATGCAATCAACCTTGTTTTATGAAAACAATGTATATTCAAAGTCCAAAATGTATGAGTCTTTCCTAGTATCCTGTGTCCTGGTAGTAAATCTTCCTGTCATCTACTGTCCAGAGGAGGCAAAGCTCAGTCCCAGGTTGTATCATATTCATTCACTGAGGAGAAAGAAAAAAAATAATTCCATAAGGAACAATTCTACCCCTCTGTAAAGATGATTTGAGAACTGCTCTGTGCCCTACCCCTTGTAATGGTTAAAACCTTTGCAGAGGAGAGTAGCTGGAGTAGAAAGATCATTAAATCACATGAGCATTAAGGCAGGCCCATAGCTGCAGCTTTGCGAAGTTTGCTATTGGGTTATGAAACCACAGCTAGATGACAAGAAGGAGCTGCTCTGCCAGAAACACTCAAAGAAACAGCGGAATCTAGTGTGAAAAAGACAGCTTAGACACAAGACAAAACAAGTGTAAAAGGATTTTCAGATTTATTCAAATACAGCTCAGAAAACACCACCTTGTCCAGGTCAGGATTCCAGTGACTGTGCCCTATCCCAGCTGCAGGGCACTTGTTTATCAAGGTCACATCACATTAGTTAATGTTTATACAACTACTACCAAACAACAGCACAGAGTTGTCTTTTAAAAAAAGCTGTCCATAAGGGGTACCTTTTTGTCATACATCTTTCTTGTTGCCCACACACACATTACTTCTGCAAGTAAAACTACATTAGTAATGTCGCAACATACTTTTTCTTTTTCTTGGTTAGGCTTAGAGTGTTTCTCACCTGATTTGAGTTCGAGTCCATTTCAAGGCGTGGCGTGGAGGTACAGCAACAGTGGGATGGTAGAAAGTGCAGTCTGGTCTTGTACATTGTGTATTAAACCTACAATGCTAAAACCAAAAGTATTTCAGAAGAGGCTGCTCAGTGCTGGCTGCCTGAACTCCTGAACATGCTGAGATGCACTTGTGACCCTTGTATTGCTGTGTGACACATCTCACCTGCAAGTGAGCCAACTCCAACTCCCCTCCACCAGTGCAACCAGCTCAACCCAGCGACAAAAAATCCTTTATAAAAAGTACCAACTACGAATTCAATGCTCCAAAACTGCCACTGCACTGACTGGAGGGAATTCCTTTGCTTGTGAGAGTTTAGAGAGTTTAGTTTGAATTAATCTTGGTATACAAGCTGGGAGCATGACACAGCATTACCTGAGGGGGGAGAAAAGCCAGAGTATCTGGCTAATAATATCTAAGCACAGGTATTGTGGCATTATTAGGGCTTGACAAAGCACTAAACTTCCTGCATTAGATGCAGGGATACAATTCCACAGAAGTACCCAAGTAACAGACCCCTGCAGTATATAGATTACATTAATGCGTTTTAGGGTAACCGGGAAATCTTTGAAGTTTTTCTATGTTGCAGGATATCTGAAGGAAGAGTCAAGAGTCTTGAGACATACTCCTTCCCAAAAGGCTCCTCTCTGCCCTCAGCATCCTGGCTAGGTCAAACATATGGCCTGTTTGAAGCATCCCAGGAGCATTTGGTAGAAAGATTAATTAAAAAGTGTAATTTTCCAAATTTCTTAAGCCACTAGTTTTGTGTACTCTGCTTATAAGGCAAAGTTAAAATGTGAACAGTAAAAGCAAAAAGCATTAAATTCTAGTAACATTTCCTGTCCCAAAGCAGCATGTTTCAAATCTCTTTCTAGGAAGGAAGGAAGGAAGATAGGAGATATATCTTACTTTTGGGTGGTAAAATGGACACTCCATTTTCTTACAAGCTGGAAAAAACTTACACAGCGGACTACTGGAGGATATGGACAGCGTGGGCAGGGGTGCTAATAGTAGAAACAAAAAGAAAAGGAAGTAAGTCTGGATCAGAATAAATTGCCTTTTTAAGACAGCTCCACACAACCTTAAATACATAAATCCTTCTTCCCAATGCAGTTAGTGGATCCTGGAGTAGAACGAGGCTATCAGGTAATCATTTAACTTGGCTCTTCACTATTTCAGGACAGGAAGTACCATGGCTAAGGCAAAACTTCCAACAAATTACACAGAGATTCTGCTAGGCAGAGAATCTCAGATGTTAAATTTAGACAGTAGCAAGCCTGTTAAGTGTTTCAACTGACGGGATTGAGAAGTGCAGGCACTGCACTTCCCAGGAATACAGAGGAGCTGCTGGAAATGATACGGGAGACAAGCACATTGTACTTGGTTTCTGGCAAGGTAACAAAACTGCATTGAACTGTGACTAGGAACTAAAATACTTCCAGAAGATCATGCAGTAAAGGCCCTGCACCTCAGAATGGTTCAAATCCTCAGCGACACCCACCCATATCAAACACAGCTACTGCCTTCCCCAAGTAACCTCACCCCAAAAGTCATCTCATCATTACACCAACTTCAGTCCTACACTGGCACTAAAGAAGAAAAATGTCCAAAAGCAGAAACCTCTGTTTTCAGCGTGTGCCACAAGCCCTTGGTACAACATGTGCCCAATTTATGAAAAAAATCTCAGCACAACTGCAGTGCTGGCTAATCCCTTCAGAGAAACTGACAACTTGTGTGAGTCACCACTTTGGCCTTGCACAGCCTTCATATGGACTCTTGCATAAGAGCATTGGGGGATTATTTTGGTAACAGTTTTTGCAGTAACACTGGATTATTATTCTTCATCTTGCATTAAGAGTTGTAAGAAAATGAGGTTAACTCAAGCAAAAAAAAAAAAAAGTTCAGCACTGTCAGTTTCTGTTCCCAAAAAATACTGTTCTCCCTTCAGCACTTTAAAGCTCAGAAAACAAGATGTGCTCACCTGGTTTAGGAGATGGATGGGGGATTCGTCGACTGGCATGAGTGTAAGGACAGTCTGGCTTAGTGCACTTTGCATCGTATTTACAGTTTGGATGGATGAACAGGCATTTATCGGCAAATTTACAGTTAGGGAAAACTCTGAGGGAAAAGAAATTGAGTCAAAAGGAGCAAAATCCCCAACAATCTGTTGCATTCAAAAGCCAGAACACCACAGAAAGCCAGAGACACAGCAGGGCTGGGGGCGTGTCTTGGTTCCTTCCCCAGCAGGGCACACAGTGTAGTGCACGAGCTGCTCACCCACACACCTGCATTCAGCTTACTTTCCTGCAGACCCTCCCTCCATGCAGTGAACATCAGAAGCACCTCATTCTCAGGGCAGTTTGTTCCCAATTTCCTTGGTGCAAGCCAAGACATGTCACTCTTAGTGCGTGGCACAGAGTGGCAAAGGCAATGTGAAATCAGACCTTCCCCAGAGAGGGGTACAGTGCTCCCTAAATAACTTCTCTGAAGAGTTTTATTTTGAATTTAGTTACAACAGATTTTATAAGATAACTCAAATGTCCAAGTAACTGAAGTTACCCAATGTTCTAAGAGTTACCTCAAAACAGACAGTTTTTCTGGACTGTTCCTGCTTATGGAAGTCAAAGGCACAGGGGCACATTCAAGACTTTGCCATCCCTTTCAAATTTAAAACCCAAAATCACTGCATTACTACATAATGATGACCTAACCTTTGAAAGCACTGTGACAGCTGGCAGAAGAGGGCCTATTCTTCTAAGATGCTAATTCCTTCATGTTTAAGCAACTCGGGAACACCAGCCTGTACTCTAAACTAAAGCTTTCTTCTGCAAGGGTGCAGCTGCATTCCCTCTGTTCTGACACTTGGGAGAGGGGTGGAAAACAGAAGGAATTACAGCGTGATAATCTAGTTCTGATCCTGCCCTGACAATTTTGTGCTGATTTGAAATATTTACTGACACAGAGCAGAAGTTTGCAGCACTGGAATAAAAATCAAAAGAGCATGTCAAGTGGATGAGCTCTGTACTACTCACTTGCAAGGTAGTGTGGGGTGATGGTACACACATTCATCTCCATTTTTACAGGCAGGCCAGTACTTGCAGCGCTCCAGCACCTTCTCCTGCTTTTGTAGCATACTTAAGTCTTCCATTTCCACTGGAAAAGAAGAAAGAAGTAAGAAAGAAGAAAAAAAAAACAACCCCAAGCTGAAACCTTTATGATTCTATATGCAATTTGGTGCATGCAATCTAGCATAATCAAAATTCACCATACTTCTATTCTCTCTTAATCAAAAAAGTCATGACAGTAAAAGTTTATGTACAATCATATTTTCTGAAGAAAATTTCCAGAACCTTAAAGAAAAAGGCATAATACTGGACTGACAGCTGCCTTTTGGTGATAAAAGATCAAATTTGCAGTCTTTACAAGCAAAATAAATCAGTTTTCTCTGCAAATCTGAACTGATTTAAAGATTTGAATGGACAACTACTCCAACTGAACCTGAATTATGACATGTCTCAGCAGAACAGAGTTAATTATAGTCATGTTTCCTTTCTCCAAGGTATTTTTTCCTCTAGGAAATTATTTCAAGAGATGAAAGTTAAAAATCAGTTTTTTACACTAATCAGATTTATTATTTGGGGGCATATACTGAAAAAGAACCACCTTTATGTAATTTGTTCAGACACGTCAGTTACCTGAACTCAGACTCTTTTGAACTCAGTTCAAAAAGTATTTTAAGAAATTCTATGCTGAAACATTCCATACCTTCACTACTCTTACAGGAACATGGGACTTTGACTTTCTCATATTTAACACTGCTTGTAAATCCTTATTCTCCAAATTCAGACAATTGTACATACGTTGCTATTGTCTTATTTTCCCAAATTTGCTTAAACCTTTGGCTTTTCCAAGTTTTCCAGCACTGCCTAGACTTCCCCCTCTTATCCTACTAAGATATGATACATTACTAAATGACACAAATTCTCCAGCTTCATTCTGTCCTTAGCCTCATATATGCCTTCTCCTTGCAACACACCAAAGCCAAATGATGCCATCCTGTTGTAGGACCACACTGGCTCATACACACCACTTCCACATGGATCTGATTGTGTGTGAGCTTCAGTCCCATCTCTGCTACTTCACTGGAATCCTTAACAGAGCTAGGACTGTACTGGCAACACTCTCCTGTGCCAAACAGCTTTGGTGAGGAGTATGAGGCTACACATGGAAAAGCATGGATTTGCAAGAAAGTACTCTAATGACAGTTTCTCTAATGACTTTACTGTGCTAGTGAAGTGTGTGGATACAGAACATTCCCTTAATCTTTAAGACTGCCTTATATGTGCAGTACTTCCTCAGCCAGGGGACTGAAAGGACGTGGATTTACAGGATCTTTTGCTGTGGTGCTCTCATAAACGCATTACACATTTACAGCTGGATCCATGAAACTTAAGGGTTTTCTCAGTACTACATCACATACATTCTTCATTTAGTTTAGAAATTTGGATACACTGCTACTACAGAAAATAAAGATCTTAGTTTTCTTAAGAAAGCCAAGTAAAAAACATGAATCCAAGCACAGCCCTCAGGCAAGTATTCAACAGGCTTATGACAAAACAGTAGCCTGTGCATTTTTCACCATGCCAGCATTCTAAACATTCAAACGTGGTCCAGAAAGCAATTTCCCATGTTATTCAAAAGAAACAGAGAATACAGAAACCTTCATGTAAAATCACACACAGTTAAGTTCTATTTTCAGGTGCTAGTCACTGGAATCTACCAACACCTTACACGTAACAGCCTCCATTGGTGTCACAGCCCTCGACAGAAACATTAATACCATCTGACATAGTTTTAAAAGTTCAGGGCATGTCAATATGTTAACTGTAACATCTCCTGTTCATCAGCACAGGGAGAAATCCTAACAGGTCAACTAGAAGGGCAGATTCCTGGCAATGAAGACCAACAACATTTGCAAAAGAAAACAAAACCCAAAAAACCAACACCAAAAAAAAAAAAAAATAAATAAAAACAAACCCACCCACACACAAAAACAAACACAAAAAACAAGGGAAAAAACCCAACCAAAAAAAAAACCACCCTAACACACAACCCCCCTGCAAAAAAACCCAAAAACAAAACCACCACCACCAAGAAAACACAAAAAAACCCACAAAAAAACCCAAATCAACAAAATTTTAGCAGTACTGAGATGTGTGGAGAACTACCATGTGCCATATTATTCTAGTGTACCAAAACAAAGGCTTCTGAATACATGCTCCCACTGAACTCCCACATTTCATCTGCCTAGAGAATGCTCTAATTTGAAGAATAAACACCATCAATTTGGTTTATTAAGAACGATATATACAGGAGGTGCAGCCATGATCAAAGCAGCACACCAAGGTCAGATCCTGTTGGGCAGTATAATTACCATCACAGTTCTCCAGCTGCCTGGTTACAATTTGCATCTGCTGGGCTTGAAGACCTTTTAATCCTTTGCCAGCACACATGTGCTGGGTAATTGGCTTTAATCCTTCCATTATACACATATCTTCCTCCTCCTGATCTGAAAGGTATCCTGGTGGACTGGGCACGCCATCCAGTGTCACAATGAACTTGGGACTAGCAGGTTTCTCTGGCTGCACAAGCTGGTCTCTATCAAACAAGAAAAGAAACATAGTAAATTTACATTTTCTGATTCAAAGGTTTGAATGAAGGCGAGCTGTGCCAGTGAGTGAAAGCAGTACAAGCTTATCAGTGGAGAGCCAAGCAGTAACAGACCTTTTAGTAATTACTGGTAATGCACTCCAGTTAACAGTTTGCCTTCTAGTCTCCCTGAGGCACTAATAAGAACTACAGCTCTCAGGTACAGTTCAGTTTTATGCATTCTGCTCAGACAGATCCAACAGCTCATTTACAGTCAATCTTGTGGAATTTACATTTTTGGGCAGAAAGAGAGAGCAAATACCATTCTTGGAATTACAAGCCTTTTAACACAAAACATGTCTCCTCAAAATTACTGAAAAGCACATTATGGAACAGTGGTGTACAAGTTTTTAGAACTAGGATGAGAGAACTGAAATACTGATACTAAGAATTTTGACACTCTGCCTGACTAAAAGGTTAGTCTAGCCTGGTATCCTGCATCTGACAGTAGTCAGCATGGATAAGAGGGCTCACATTAAAACAGGGTTCACATACATTTTCTCCAGCCTTTCACCACCCCATCCATTTCACCTGAGGGATTTCCTGAATGACAGGTGACTCGAAGTATTTGGAGAACTGTAGAGTTCTCATATTTGACAAACAGCAATAGGATAAACTTTGCTTCTCTATGAAATGAGGCTAAAAGCAACTGTGCTTGTAGAATGCCTTTAAGAGGACAGAAACCAGAATATGAAAAACATCATGAGCTAAAACTTTCAGACTGAAGCAGTCAGAAACTGACCTATTCACATGCAAAAATTTACCTCACTACTGTAGCACAGTCACAGTTTTCAACTGTGATGTTGCCAAGTTATCCTTTTGGGTTTGTTTGCTCAGTGTTGGTTTTGTTTTCAATTAACACAGGCTGCTGAAAGCCACTCACAGAAAGGAAACACCAGCAGTTTCTCAAGCACAGCAGCCCACATGATGAAGTTCATCACACTGTTCAGAGTGGTTTTAACTCTTAACAGACAGGACTATTTGTTACCCAGAACTTCGTTTGGAGCTGACATGAATTTTAAGCTTCTCCTGGTCAAATTCTCCAGTGAGGAGCCTTAAATCATTGTCCAGGATGCACCACACTCAATACTGTGTTAAAAGATGTTTCTTAAGAAATGTAATTTGAGGGTGAAACAGGTACAAAACGAAAGGCAATTTAAGCAAAATGATTGCTTGACTAAGATTTCAGAAATCAGAACAAAAGAGCAGTACTTTTCAGATCCTTCTTTCTTGCAAATCAAAGACATGCTCAAGCTGCAGCTGACTCTAGGATTATTTTCCATTTAGAAGGATTTCTGGGAAGCTTTTTGCTCCTGCTATTTTTCTTCTGCTATTCAAAGTCAGTTCATTATGCAGGATTTCCCACCTCCTGACAAAGCAACCTGACCAAATGGCTCCATCTAAACCACAAACAGTCGATTTGACTAGTAACTATCCTAAATGAAGTAGCTTTTCACCGTGTCTGTATTAGACGTCCTGAGTGAACTCGCATTGCCTCTGTGCCCTTCTTTCCCAATTGCTGGTTCTGTGGCACCGTGTCCTCTGATAACTTGGGCTTCTTCAGGATAAACGACCGAGTATCTGAATGGACCACAGATTCTGGGTCACAGTAATCTGCATTGGAAGAAAAATTACACAGAAAAGAGTAACATAAGGTGGTAGTTGTACTCTTGATTTATAGAGTATTTCTAGAATCAATTTACGTGGTCAATAAGCTCAGAGTAAGGTTTTACTTTGTTTTAATTTCTTCCTAGTAGTTTCCAGAAAACATTTTTACTTCCCTGTAAATTCCACAGAGGTGGATCAACAGAAGCCATAAATCATATTAGGTCAGATCAGGAAATTTTCCAAGTGTAATGGCTACACTGGAACAGCATAGGAGATGATCCACCCCCCTCCCCCCCAAATCTCAATTCTCTGAACACATGCTAATATCAAGTCCTTAGAGATGTAGAAACTAAGAAACTGTAAATATCAGTAAAATTAATTGAAAGGAGTATCTTGACATTTGCTGGCCAGTAATACTAGATTTGAAAATGAAAAGATCACAAGACTTAACCCTGAGTCACTTGCAAGGTATCCTCAATCATAGGATCAATCTGAAGGCAACAAGAGAGCTCCTTTTGTTCAATTCCTAAAAAAATAGTAATAAGAAGCATATTTTACAGCATGTCAACACAAAACTATAGATCAGAGAACTGAGGTACTCTCTCTAATCATTTGATAAAGAAGTAATCGACAACAAAACCATTCACACTTTTAACAACAGTAAAAACAAAAGCCATTCTCATTATTATGAGCCCTTTTCTCATTGTTTCAGGAACAGTATCATGACAAAATCTAAGTCCTGTAGGAAACTACTTGTTCCCATAATTGCTGCTCAGTACAAATGAGGTCTGTGGGCACAGCACCTGATGAAGGCCAAGTTCTTCCTCCTAATTTGTAGAGAGTTGGCTGTTCAGAGAACACACACAGAGGAAAGCAAATAACAAGGGACTACTTTACAGTCTTCTTAAAATGCTGAAGCAAATCAGAGCAGTGCTGCTCTACATTTGAGATACGGTTTAAAAAATTATTTTTGCTTTCTGTAGATTTCCTAAGTAAGCTGTTATTTCCATTTCAATGGCAAAAGAGTGAAAATATTTAGCATAATTATTTTCTGTGCATTAATTCAAGGCTGATAAAGCTTTTTCTCACATACTTTACAGATACAATTTAAGCTACTTTAGGTTGGCAGAAAGATTCCAAATACATCTATGAGAGGAATAATCAACTACAAAAATATTTTTAAATATTGAATGTTTACCATTCCTTAACAATGGCCTTGGGATGATGCAAAAAAAAAAATCTTACTCAAAACCAAATTTTATTCATTATCTAAATATCTACACACTTAGCAAGTATAAACTCAGTACTTGCTGTAGAAATATTTCCCTTGCCTCACTTCTATGATTCCTTGTGACTAACAAAGACAATCCCCCATCCTCTATAAGATAACCATGCTGAGAAGGCACTTTGACTGCTTTTAAATGTTATGCCCTTTAGGAGATTCAAAACAGAGGTAAAAACCAAAGCTGACACAGTTAGCCTGGTATCAGCTGTCCTGTAAGAGCAAATTGAGTATTCTTGTATTTAAACTGAAAGATAAAACACTAGAAACATCTGTGTGGAAACCACGTGTTGGAAAGAATCTTTCAGTACTTCATAAGCTGGAAAAATGTTCTAAATACCCTAGAGTATCTTCACTATCACTTAAGCTTTGTGACAGAATTACTCCTACAGGATACAAAGGAAAATATGCAAAGGATGGGGAAAAGAGAAGCTATCCAAATGTAGATGTTTATGCAAAACTATTCCTCAGTGACACACCGCAATGCTACAGCACTCTTTGCTTACTGATTAATTCCTCTGAGGTTGTCTGTGTGTGTGTGTTTGGATACATGTATCTATCTGACAGCCAAGCTTTAGAAAGCTGCATGGTCTTCAGGGCAGTTCTGCATGCAACTTTTGATGCAGACTTAAAAATCAGTAGTGCTCCTTCCCTTTTCTCTGCTCAGGCTGTAAAATTATATCCCCTAGTACAAATTCTTCAAGAATATTATCAGATGACCTTGAATTTCTTCAACTGTCTGCTCCTTTGACTCTTCTTGAAGCTGAGAACTCAGAACAGGCAATCTGCTTTTCACATGAATTACTTCTAACTGTGATTCTTCTGGGCTAATTCGAGTTCTTGGTGCAACTGGAACAGTCTGTTTCTGTGGAACTTTAAATAGAAAAACAATGGAAAATCATTTACACACTACCCAATCACACAATAGTACTGTTTTTAGATAAATTGTGCTAAAATAACTCTCACAAATTCCTATATACATACAAAAACCAAAAATATCCCAAGCATCTGTCCCCAAAAAATCATCTTTAAGCTACCCGTAAAATTTTTAGTGTCCTAGCATATTTATGCATGTGCACAGAGCACCCTGAGTGGCACCTCAGAACACCTACTTGTAAGGCAAAACAGCATGAGAAGGATTAGAGTGACAACAACAAAGTATTCATTCATCCACTTCTACATATAATTAATGTAGTACTTTCTGATAGTTTTGAAATCACTTTTCATTCCATCTCTCATATAAATAATCATGGATCATCAGTGTGTCTCTTCATATGATGCTAGCTATCCTTTGCTGAAGTGCTTGCAAACAGAACAAAAAACTTAATGGCAGAAGAATCATAGAATCACTTAGGTTAGAAAAGACCCTTAAGATCACTGAGTCCAAACTGTAAACTTAGTCCACCACCACCAAGTATACCACTAAGCCAAGTCTCTAAGTGCCACATCTACACCTCTTTTAAACACCTTCAGGGATGGTGACTACACCACTTCTCTGGACAGCCTTTTCCAATGCCTGATCACCCTCTCCATGAAGAACTTTTTCCTAATATCCAATCTTAACCTTCTCTGGCACCACCTAAGGCCACTTCCCCTGGTCCTATCACTTGTTACTTGGGAGGAGATCGACCCTGACCAAACAACAACCTCCTTTCAGATAGCTCTAAATCTCTGTACAGATAGCTGTGGCTTGGAATTTGGGTTGTAGCAGGACAACAGGTTGACTTCTTTACTTGGCTTCTGCTAAGACTGTCAGACTTGATCGTGAGAAGCTAAATTCTTCCCTTGGCTGAGTATCAGACCAGCATTTAACTTCTGACATAAACAACTAAAAGGTACCACTCAAGTACTGGATTCATTATTTATGAATTTACTGTTTTGTTTTACCTATGTGTTTTAAATTTGCTTGCTTCCATATTCCATTCAAAATATTTCAAAAAAGATGTTAAATATTACTTCTGAAGTGGAAGAACCTGCATGATACTTCAGATAAAATTCATAAATCACCTCTGTATTAAACAACAAAGTGGTGCCTTCTGGTCTCTCCACTGTAATATTCTCATGTTGTTAAGTCAAACTACCAGATCAGCACTACTAAAAACGTAACAGTTTTAATTAAATTAGACTGACGTAGCTATGTCTCACTTCCTGCCATACTGCTTTGTACACACAGAAGAGCTTACTGCACCTCAAAGTACTGTTTCTTACAGTTTGAAAAATTTGAGAGATAACAGGCAACAGACTTCAGATAGGGTAAAAGTTCTACTTCAGATGGTATAAAAGTCATGGTTTAAGCAGTTTAATGAATATTCCTTCCCTGGCAAGTTGCAATGTGTCCTGCTGACAACATGTGGATTTATCAACACTCAGTGAAATGAAAGCACAAGATAACAGCTGGATTTGCTCTTCTTCAGAAGTCTCTCCCAGCTAAAAGAACTGAATGCCTAGGAGAGCACACAGACAACTGCTCAACAGCTGTGTCAACTGCAACTAACATCACTGAACTGAAACTGCAGCCTCGCTGTCAAAGGACAATATATATCATTATACACATCCTGATACTTATCAACATACCCTGATATACATTAATCGCTTTGCTCCTCATTATATTGCACTTCTATTACCTATATTCAATGCATTTTCATTTTTTTGCTGTTTGGCTTTTTCCTCCCCTCTCAGAAAGGAGAGTGAAGAAAGGGAAAAGAGATCAAGTAAATAGCTCAAACCACCTGGCTTATTCTGAACAATTTCCCCTTGGCAACTATTGACTTTGGAATACTCTGGCACCTCCATTTAGTATCTATAAACTTCACAGACTTACTGTCTTGATTAATATGCTTTAGATACCACTTCTCTCCCTTGTTTATGTTCTCATAATTCATCACTGAACATCAATGTAATGGGTAAATCCCTCATGTACAACTGACTTGCTATTTAGCATTCTGTCTTATCTCTAAGTGCCTTCTTTACCTTGGATTTATACAACAGAGTTCAGAAATATTACAGATTACACACGCAAAATCAATGCTAATTACCAGTGGAATAATTGGTCGTTTTTGTAACTGATTCCTGTGCTTCAGAGATTGCTTTCAGTATTAAATTCTTATTGGCCTGTTTTGAAGGCGGCAATGAAGGTCTAAAGGAAATGTAAAAGAAAATTAATTGTACATGGATTGCACAGTAACCCCGTCCACGTTAAAGACAGTAATTTCAACAGATTAACACAGAAATAATATTAACAGAAATCACCATCTACAATTACTTTATCCAAAACAGTTTTCAGTTAATTTATTCTCTCAGTGGATAGAGATCCACAAAATGCTCTAAAAAATGGAAGTTCAAATGTGTGATTTCACCTCTCAACTTAAGCTGCTATAAAACCATGCTACATGGGAAAGGCACTCTCTGCCACTAACGTCTTCTCAACTCTGCCCACAACTTATCTCTTGCTATGTTTGTGCTGGCACCAATAATTATGCAGCCATCCTGAGAAATATGATCCAGCTGCATAATTAGACTGACTGTATCAAAAACATTTTGTTTGTATAAAAAGGTTTTCTGCTTGTTTTTAACATCAACAATAAGGAAGCTTAAATGAGATAAATGTGCTGTGGTACTGAAGATAAATTTAATACAATGTATTTGCTTAAAATAAATCTTATACAAGCCAGCATTGTAGCTTCCTCTATTCTTAAAAATCAGATACAAAGGACATGTATTTTGACTAATGCCTGACGCTTAGAATTATGGAGCAGAAAAAAAGGAAACAGCCTCTGAAGACTGTTTGAAAAGTTAAAATCACCTTAAAGAACAAATGATAACCGGTTTGAAAACAATTCCTGAAAATAAATCAAATTACTGAAAAATTATTTTACCACAATAAATACCTGCTCTGAAACATGTCAACATTAATGTTCTTTTGCCAGTAAACTTTACCCAAATAAAGTAAAAATTCACACTCCACTGCATTTTACATGCAATAATGAAAACAGGCTACAAAATCAAAGGCAAAAGGGTGGCATAAACAAGCATCTCATCCAGAGTTGTGAGAAAGTAAAAAAATATTAAAATGGTTTACTAAATTTTGTCTGTCAGTTTTTGAAAGTGCAAACTGATTTTCCCCATTTACCAAGCTTTTGTTCATTATATTAATTCTTGAAAACTCAGAATCACTGAGATCTTCAGTACCTTCTCTCTGGCTTTGCAGGTACAGACACACTGCTGGAGATGCCTCCTGTTCGCAATCCATAGTCTTCCTCTTCCTCTTCATCTTCTCCATCATTACAGAACTTTTTCACTTTGACTACTGAGCTCACAACAGGCAGCCGTCTCTTCCTGGAGCTTTCCTCCTACAACATACAGAGCAGGCAAAACAGCCCACTTAGCATAAACCATGTATCAGTAAGCCAGCAAAGAAAACACTGCAATTCCACCTTGAGCCAGGAGATGGAGGACTTCCATTCCAGTTGTACAAGTGACTGCACTGGATAACATGAAAATCGGACACATTTACACTGAAAGATCTCACTGGAAATGTAACTGCCAACAGCATTACGGAAAAAAAAAAAGAATAAAAAACTCAAGTACAGAGAAATCATCCAACACCTACAGAAAACCAGGGTTTTCCAAAGAAACTGACAGTATTCTTCTAGATGAGTATGTTGAAAGTCTGAGAGAGAAAAATGAAATAAAGTATAAACTACTTTCTTCTTCTTTATCAACTCTAATTTCAGATAAGTGTAAGGAATAATTTCTAGCAAGGAAATTACATATTCCAAAGGATGCTAATTGTTACACATAGTCAGGACTGTCCAGTTTAGACAGTGCAAGGTTCCCTCTTTGTTGTCTCTTCTAGACATTATACATGAAACAGTCATAGACAAAAATATCACAAGACCTTTTTCAAACATTTCCAAGGAGAGATGTTCCTGACAGTTATTTAGGTACACCATTAAATAAATCACTATATTCTCATTTGCACTTCTCCATTCTCAAAAACTAAGACACCAGTATCCATCTTTGTAGAGCATCCTAGATTCCCAAATAAAATTCATTATCCTTTTTACAGAATGAAGTAGCGGCAAAGAACTTTATGAGCACCAATAACCACAGATGCATTTGCAATACAAGACATGTAAAATACTTGCTTCATTTCAACATTAGCAGCCATAACTATCTTAATTCCTCTCAAAAAAGGCTCTTAATTAATTCATATGGATTGTCTATCAGCTAGGACTACCTGGGCAGGACACACGCTGCCTAGCTTAAGCTGGCCTCCAAAGTACTTAGGACAGCAATCATCTTTCAGTTTGTCCTTGTCCAGCATCCATCCCAAAGAATTCTTAACTGACATGGTTCTAAATAGAATAATAATAATAATCATCATCACCATCAGTGTATCTGGGCTAATAAAGAGCCTGCCAAAAATCGTGATTTACAGGGCTGTCTGAAGCTGGGAGTACACACAGCACTTAGGGAAGATCATGCTGATTCAATGATCTTAAGACCAGAATTGTAATTTCTGATTCACCATATGGAGCTCAGTAATGTGCTAACCTGTTAGTCCAAGTCAGTATCACATGAAGTTGTACATGGTAATTAACTCTGAGATGCAGCAAGTTCTCAGATAATGGTGTCAAATTATGCAATCTGTTTTTACCAGTGGACCCAAAGGATGAAATCTCAAACCTACTGATACCAGTGACAAAAGTATTTTGATTTCTCTGAGGTCATGATTTACTGAAGCGTACATAGCAATTTAGGTTCCAAACAAGAATAAACTTCTATAACAGTTTAGGTTGTACCAACCTCACTGCCCACTTTATCAGCACTGAGTTTGGAGGCGGGTCTGTGACCTTCTGCTAAGCTGCCAAATGCTTCTGGATTGCACAGCTGGCCTGTTTCCAAAGACCTGCAGCCTTGTGTGTCTAAGTGCCGGCTCCCCTGCAAGCTGCCCTGTTGTGACAATCTGGGCACGTGTGCAACGCCATCAGCGCTCCTGACAGCTGGTGGCCGGTAGATCTCGGCCGAGGGACGAGAGGAACCGTAAGTTACAGTCACAATGGGTTTCTTCCGTGACAAAGGATTCTCCTGCACAAAGTTTAGGTCTTCATCAATTAGATCATCTGGCTCAGGTTTAATGTCAATTACAGCTTCAGAAGGTGACAATTCCCTCAAAGGCTTGACAGTAGATGTTAAGCGGGATGCAGAACCATCTTCACAAGACTGCCTGATTAAAAAAAAAAAAATCCAGCAAGTCAAGTTTTGGAAAACGAGATTCTCTTTTAATCAAAGCCAGCAGGAAGAATCATTAAGGTATTTACTGTTCATACAAGTTTAACATACAGATTGATATTATCAGTTTGGTTAATTAATCTAAGCTCTTATGTTGCTTAAAAGAACTGAGTTTTGATCAATGTTTTTCATACAACAAACTGTAGCAATGCTTTACTCTTCAAAAGTATATTTCCAAGTGTCTGTACTCTTTAGAATTGCTACTACACTCACGCAACTACTGATGTCTGAAGGTGTGTTAGGAAGAAGCCAGCAGCCTTACCTAGAAGCAGTGTTCCTCTGCTCCTGTGAGCTGGTTGAAACTCTGGAGTCATTTCTTTCAGTCCGAGTGCTTGATACTGCAAGAGGTGGCAAGATATCCTCACGCCTCTTCTCATCACTCACACAGGAACTGCTTTTGCTGGAAGGCAGGTTGCTCTCAAAGACATTAGATTCTGAAGATTTTACACTGGTTGGTTCTGTGGAGACAGGTACTTTTCACTTTTACATTAGAAACAGCAATAGATTTTACAATAAATGTAGCTACGAAACTGCAAACAAGATGTTACACAAGCCTGAAAATACAAGCTGAAAGCTGTTTCAGCTGAATACATCAACAAGAAACACAGAGAAAACACACAGATACTGGACTCAAAAATAAATTCTTTATCTCAAAATATAAAGGACTTTTCTTAACAGTCTGGATCCAAAAGACCACATAATCAAAAACTTAACAAAACAGCCAAGATATTTTTGCAACTCATTAGACATACAACACTACACAGAAAAAATAAGTCTACCTTCACTCAAAATTAATTTTCTTACTTACCAGTAGTCACAGACCGCAGCTTATCCAAAACACCATGGAGCCTGAAATAAACAGCGGACAGGGAAGGAAGCAAAAGAGAAAAAGGAGAAATAAAAAAACTTTAACTTACATTCAGACTTATAATTTTTCAGAAACCCACTAAGACTTCTCTTTCCATCAACCAGATTACGTTTAACCTCGAGAGGGAGGCTTAAAGTATCTTGCCTCCAGTATGTCTTGCACATGCAGGTAGAGTATTCATCACATCATCTACTTTTGCTATTTAGTTGGTTTACATAATCAAACACAATACTAACCACCTTTCAGTACAATCAATGGAGTTAAGTATCAAAAAGATAGATTCAAAAAAACCTACATTAGAAACTCAAACAGTATATAACTCAGAGCATGTAAGATTCTCCAGATTCTTCCAGCATGCTTTGTATGTCTCTAAGGTGTGTTGGGGAGCAAAAATCTTTCAGAGAAATACCAAATTTGCCCTTTGCCTGTGAAAAAGGCATTAAACTGAAGTAACACATAAAATTATAGGGCTTTAATACAATAAGGCTGCTTAAAAATAAACACATACTACAGTAAGAAGAAAGAAAAAAACCCACAACACTTAAATTCATGTCTCACTTGGAATTCAAACCTGATAATGGGCAAGTCCCTAATTTAGGCTGAATATTAGAAAGAAGCTAAGGAACAAGAACATATTGAGAAGACTGCATGTGGGTATAATAAAGGTTTATACTTGTCCTCCTTTATGATCTTTCACTAGAACACTTGATAGCTGAGCTCTGGTGATGCAGATCAGTTTTCACACTGACCTCAGGATAACTAATTTGACACTTGGTTCAGAGCAAGACGTGGTGGCCACCCAGCAGGACTGCCAGGTCTGTCAAAATTGCAGCAAAACTTTTGCCAGAAGGCCCAAAATTATCAGTTACAGAGATAAACCAGGAAGCCAGATCTTGCTGAATACTGTATTTAAACAACATTTAAGAACATAAACATTCTGGGTTGTCTCTAGAAGAAGTCAAAGCATAGAAAACCCCCAGCTACAATGCTAGGTAACACTTTTTCACCAGTCCCCTTACAACTTATTCATAGGTTTCATCTTGTCTTATTTTCCATCCTTCTTTTACCCAATACCTACCTACTTTGGTACCTGATAAAGCACTCTAACATTGGGTTTGTATTTACATGTATATCAAATGAGAATACTGACTTAGGGTTAAAACAGTCACTATGTTTAAAATTTAAGCAGGTGTCAAAATCAGCTGGTGGTATAACATCTGCATATAGTCAACACACCATTTTAAATATAAATGTATAAATGATCTTGATTTCTTTGCTGAAATTCGCTTTCTCAACATAATTTTTTCAATGAAGTTTTAGTTTCATTTACAAAGTCATGAAAGTGGTTTCTGCTACACTTATTTCTTACTGTATATCAGGCCCAGTCAAAACCATGGTACAGGAGTTAGCTACATCCTTATCCACTTGCAAGCTTCACTGGTTTGTCTGATTCCTAAAAGTACTATGAGAAAGACAACTGCATGACTTACTCATACCCTGAAACCCAAAAGGTGCCTAGGTGGGCCACAAAAGGCAGCAAAGAAATGCCTGTGCAGTTTTTAAAAAGGTCAATGCTTAATTGTATTCCTTTATTAAATTTTTGACAAACGCAAGGAGAAAAATGAAACCTGTGTAAGTAAAATCAAACAATATCCACACAAGTTACACTATCACCCAGAAATCCACCAGTTTAAAATAGTTATAGAGTGAATTGTAATAGCTGGAACTAATTTTCATTTTTTGTCAATGCTTATGATTTCATAACATATCCAACATCTAAAATGTTTCTCTCCGCTATTCAATAACAGAAAAGCTCCTAGTAACTAACTACATAGAAGAAATACTGGAAGTGAATCTAAACCATCAGTATGAAAATGTCAATAAAGCAAACTGAAAAAGGAAAAAAAAAAACAAAAACATTTTTCTTATCTATACAAAACAAAATAATGTTTCTTACAGGTCTATTAGGTAGGAGATTCAGAAATACGATTAACTTGAAAAAATACACAACTCTGAATGCAACAAAATCTCCAGAGTCAAATGTCTGAAATGTGGATTGACTTACAGGTTTCTACTGTAAAACAAATTTGGTATTAGAAAATGCATAAGAAATATAATGGTTAAATTTGTCATGCAGCATGGAATAAATGAACCTACATTGTCAGGAGCTGACAGTATAGTTCAAGTGTTGCTAACTTGTCCTGTTCACTAATTCTAAGGTTCTACTTTTAATTTTTAGAGTTGGATGGTGGTAATAAATAAATAGCCTGAGAGGTGGGAATACCTAAGCATTTGGTGCTAAGCCTTGTCAAAGACAGTACACAGAATTAGATCCATTGCTCATCTGCCCTGATACAGTAATTCCCATGCACAGTAATCTGAAGCACTGTTAGCATAAAAGCAAACAGATTGGTCCTTTACATCTAACTGCAGTGAACAATGCCCTCTTGCTTACAGTGAATTTTGCGGGAATTATTTCAAGTCAACATACACCCCTTGCTTACCTGAGCAGTTCATTTACAAATCTGACTGGCTTATGAACAAACACATCTTCCAGTCCTTTGCCATCTATCACCTCAAAAACCTAACTGCTGTCAGACTAAAACTAATTTACTTATTAGACATGCAAAATAGAAGTCTTTATTAATGCAAATTACATAATGGGAAGATAAATAACTTTTTTAAATGTCAGGTGTCACTTATAGAAAGCAGTCCTGCACTATTGTTAAGAAGTGCAACATGGAGCTTGCAGACATACCAGACAGTAAACCTGACAGTATTGTTTCCAAGGAAAAGGGAAAGGTCTTCGGTCATTTGCTCTTGACTCTTCTTATTGGCCACCATAACCATAATATAATCAGGGAGCTCTTCATCTAATAGAAAGAGAAATACACCATTTTAAAGTATAATAAATCATGAAAGACATAGCAAACATCTTTAAGCATGTAACCAATTTTTATTTTCTGTCTTACTATAAAGACTGTGCAGGCAGAGGATTAGGTAAGCAAATTAACAAGACTTCTATTTCCTCTAAGGTTCAATACAAGTCTCATCCACAAGCAGTGAATAAAAGATCATCAATTTCACAAGAGCATAAGCTGAAGATGTGTTTAAAATGTGAGTAAACAGAACAGAAAGAAGGACAAGATAAAAGAAAGCCACTCTGCTGCCTATATACTTTTTCATGAATACTAGCAAACATCTACAATATTCATCACCTCAAATATTGCCAAATACAGCACCTTACCCTTGTCAAATTTCCTTTAGTTACAAAAACTAAACAAATAGATATTCATTTCTGATATGTACATTAAACAAATCAAAACCACATTAACTTCCAGATTTTCTACCTACAAAAATAAAACAAATCCCAGCAACCTAAAGACTAAATTTTTATTTTGTAAGGCATGCAATTTCATCACAGTGAGAAACCCATTCCCTTGCACACGAGGTATTCCCACTCATCAGAATGCATAAGGTGCTTAGAGCCCAACATTACCACATTAAGGGTTTGAGGAGTTTGGTGTTTGGCATTTCACTTTGGTTTGCTCTGGCCTCATTAGTTGGGCTTCTTGAGCACAGACTTCGATTAAGTTTAATCAAAGATCTCATGGTCTCCAATTCCACTCCATGGCATGACATGAACATTAACAATAGTAAGTAACAACAGCTGGGAAATACTGCCCAAATTATGAATTTGAATCAAGGCACTGATACAGCTGTGCTTATTTAATCAAGCTAAGACAGTACACAACAATAAAAAGACCTAAAAAATGAAAAATAGAACTCAAAACCCAAATGAAAGGAATTGCCTTTCTTCTATGTCTATGTACACTATGAATAATTTCTACCCTAGACTACAAAAACAACATTCACACATTGTACCTGCATTAGCACTACCCAGTTGTCCCAACATAACCCATTCCTAGCTTAAACCCTCACTTCTTTTTGGTTTTTTTGGTGACTTTTTGTTTCAGTTTTTGTTGTTGCTGCTTTGTGCTTGGGGTTTTTCTCACTGCAAACTACAAGTTGCACAAGATAGACTGATGTTCAGGCTTAGGAACTTAGAATGAATTTTATTTATTGGCCAAGCTACTTTTAAACATGACAAGCTCTTCAGGTGGTTCAACACATAAAGGAGGCATTTTAAGTACAGATAAAAACATACGTTAGCACAATTACAACACACAATTGTAACAGTATGATAGATGGAAAGACATTTTCTCAGCCTATGCCAACTTAAACTATGAGGGGAACTACAGCTTTTTTGAAAATTTTCCTAGTTGATGAGTAATTAACTGACTTCATCTTGCTTCAAATATATGAATATTTCCTTTGTAAGCTCTACACAACAAGTAAGATTCAACATATCTTGTTGTAGAAGACTTTTCAAGAGAAAAGAACTAGCAGTTACAGAAAGAAAGAAAAGCACAATTCTTGTGCAGAGGCTAGAATGAGGGAGAACCAATTTTTTACTAGTTACCTGGAAGAAGAAATGGAGAGTTTTTGAAAAACATTACTTGAAAAGTTGTCCAAAATACTCTAGTGCAGAAAATAAACTTGAAAAATCACAGAAATTTGGAAATAGTGGTTTAAAAAGAAACAAAGAGGCCAAGGCAAGACAGACATAGCAATAAAGAATACAAAGTTATTTAAAGACCAGAAGCTGACTGAGAAGAAACTGCAGACATTGTCTGCTGATCCTGGGAATCCAGGAAACCTGCCCTCCGAATTCAAGGGACAGAAGGAAAACAAAGAAAGAATAATCAGTCATAGACAGAATCAAAGATGGCTAGTGTTCTACCAGCAGCTTAGTAACAGAAACAAGAAAGACTTTGATTTCAGAAATACAGGAGAAAGCAAAGAATCGAGGACTGAGAAACTGAAAACTGGAATGATGGTAAAAAAATCCCAACCAACTAAACAATAAAAAATTAGTTACTTTAGAAGACAAGCTTTGAGATGGTGAAAAAGATGATTTTACAATTAAAAAGTTCTAAACACAGTTCCTAGGCACACCTGAGTTCAGAATGTCAGCTCATAGGTAACTCCCTTCTATGGAACCAATACATTTTTCCATAAATACAACGCCTCCCTTAAAATAGGAAAGAAGATGAATTCAGGCGCAAACTAAAAACTTTGAACTTGGCCCTGCAACTCACAGGATCTCTAAATTATGCTCTCAATTCCTTTTCTTCACCTGAAATCCAAGAAGCATCACAGACAATACAGTTTCAGGACTGAGGTACTTTATTTCCAACAGAATGCTGTGTTAAATTACCAACTTTTACTGCTGCAAAGAACAGCTGAAGTTCCCGGATTCCGAAAGAACAAACCAACCCACAAGACCACAGATGTTCACATTACTCACCCCTCCCAACACAAACCAAAATAAAATCTCCCTCTGCCTCTAAGAATCAGATACATTTATTTCATCATTAGCTCATCACAATTCTCAGCCTTCTCCTTAACGGTCAAGCACTTACATTTTAAAGGTTTGTCCCACATAATGTTTCTGATGTGGCCTTTTAATTTCCAAAGCCACTCACTTATATTTGTCCTCTTTCCTAATTTCAACAAAGCCCCACCCTGAATTAAAGAACTGTTAAAAAACGCCTAAGAGAGACAGATTCCATCTCAGAGTGATCACAGCAATCTGCTGCTGTATTTCCAAAGCTCTTGCTTTATATGTTTCTCCTAATGCTTCAAAGAAATTTCCTTAGATATTCACATCATTTGTTTTTCTTTCAAATCCCTTGCCACGATTTCTAAAGGGGAAGACTGTTAGACTGACTTCTTAGCTACTTTATTTTAGTTGTCTACATACTGATGTTCTGCTTCCTCTTAGGCTTAGAACGTATTTTGTTAAGCATGTCTCTTCCTTTCTTACTGATCCAACACTTCAGGTAATTCTTCTCATGTTTTAGGCTTCTGTATGCAGTAACAGAGGTAACAGTAAGTTTCATTAGCTAAGCTGCTTTTTTCCTATGTAACAGAAATGATCTAGAGGAGATTGCTGAACACATGGCAAAACTTACCAACATAAGCCCCCAGCTCCTGTAACTTTCCTTTTATAGCACCCTAAAAAATAATGAAATATTATTTAAGGGATGGATCAACGAAGTATTTCTACCTACAAAGAGGTGGGAGGCTTAGCAAAGTTTCTCTCATTTACTGTTTGAACATATTGATTTAACATGCTAAACTTTTCCTATTTCTGCTGCTCAGGATAGGAACGTTCTAAAAGCGAGGGGCTGACAGCAGAGTAACGGATTCACACTCTTTGCCTAATTTCCGATAGACCAGTTCCTGGCGCTACCGTTCAACCTCCCAGTCCCAGCTGTCCTTTCTTAAGCAGAGACCACACGGACTCATGAAGTGCAAAGAAAACAAATCTAAGACGGTTTGATAAAAGGCCATTCCCGGATCAGCAAGGAAGCAGAAACCTGCCGGGACTTCCAAACTATGACTGTCGAGCGCGAGCCACTGACAGGCCCTGCCGGTACCGGGGCCTCACACCCGGCCAAGCTGCGCGTTCCCCGGGCAGCCCCGGGGCCAGGCGGGCTCTGCAAGGCGAGAGCCGCAGCCGCGGGACAGAGACGGGACCCGGCAGTCGCCCATCGGGGGACAGGGTACCCCGACTCCGCTTCCCACAATAACGACTCTCCTGCTCCCGCCCTCCCCGGGGAGTCCCGAGGTCGAAGGACCCCGCCGCCGGCAGCTGTGACGAGGGCGCCGGCCGGGCCTGCCCCCGGCAAGCGGGCCTGGCCTCCTGCCGCGAACAGAGGGAGCGGCCCGGCTGCTTCTCTCTCACCCGGATCTTGCGGCTGATCTCGGTGCCGATCTCCATGGCCGCGCCGAGCCGCCCCCTGCCCGCCCCGTCCCCCGCGGCCCCGGGCCCGGCTCCGGCTCCCACCGCTGCCCGCGCGGGTACCGAGCGCCCTCGGGCACAGCGCGCGGCCTCCGCCCGCACCGCCCCCTGCCGGGCGGCGGGCGCAGCGCCCGCCCGCACCGCGGCGGGATAGGGAGCGAAGGCGGCGGCGGGCGGGTCGGTGTGTGAGGGGGCCTGGTCGAGTGCCGGGGCCACGACTACGGGCTGATTCCAGTATTAATGCTCTTTCTCGACAGCTACACAAATGAATACTCAGCTGTTAATAAACAAATAAATTACGATATATACGCACGAACTATTCAAGTAACTTCTAATGCGTGCCACAGTACAGCTATGTAAGTTTCCTAGTGCCCACCACAGCCTCAGCAGAGCAGGAGAGAGAAAATGCCAGAAAAAGCTCGTGTTGAGAACAAGGACAGGAGACCTCGCTTCACTGATTACTGTCATGGACAAAAATGGGGAAATTAGTTTAATTAATTAACAGTCAAATCAGAGTAGGATAATGAGAAATAAACCCAAATCTTAAAACACCTTCCCTGCACCCCTTCCTTCTTCCTGTGTTTAATTTTACTCCTGATTCCCTACCTGTCTCCCCTCGGCACCAGGGAAAAGGGAATCAGGAGTAGGATTAGTTCACCCTGTGTTTTCTTTGACACATTTTGCGTCTCTCCTGCTCGCAGTAGAAACAGCCTGCATTAAAGACTGCATACTCACTGCTGCAGTGTGAATCCTTTCCATGGGCTGCAGTTCCTCACAAAGTGCCCCACCATGAGTCCCTTCCATGGGGTACATCAGTCCTTCAGGAACAGGCTGCTCAGCTGTGGGTCCCCCACAGGGACACTAGTCCCGACGGCAGAACTGCTCCAGCGTGGGCTCATCTCTTCACAAGCCACGGGTCCTGCCAGGAGCCAGTTCTAGCATGGGCTTCCCACACATTCACAGCCTCCAGGCATCCCCGTGCTCCAGTGTGGGGGTCTTCCACAGGCTGCAGGTGGATCTCTGCTCCCCTGTTGACCTCCATAGGTTGCAGGGGCACAGCTGCCTCACCACAGTTTCTACCGCGGGCTGCAGGGGAATCTCAGCTTCGGTGCCTGGAGTAACTCCTGCCCCTCCTTCTGCCCTGACCTTGGCTGCTGCAGAGCTGTTCCTATCACATATTTTCATTCCTCTCTCTGGCTGAAATTTGCTTGTGTGCAATAACTTTTCCACCCTTCTTAAAAATGTCATCCCAGAGGCAGTACCAGTTCCACTGATGGGTTTGGCCTTGGCCAGTGGAGGGGGCATCCTGGAGCAGGATGGCATGTTCTTTATCAGACTTTATGGAGCTCTTCCAGCAGCTTCTCTCAGAAGTCACCCCGTAGCCCTTCCATTACCAAAAACAGCCACACACACACAGTACAAGCATCTTACTGCTTTCTAAGTTTTAGTGCTACAAGGGATTAGTTGCAGAGAGAGGAAGAATGATGTGGAGAAAAGTCTACAAGGTAAGCAGAATAGTAAGCAAAAAAGAAGTAATGTTTGAGGCAAACAATTTATCTTTTGCACCAATGCCCCAGATTCACTTCAGCTGATTTAATGATTAGTAATATTATAGAAAGCCCAGCCTACAGATAAAGGGTCTTTTACAAGTAATGCCACTGATTAAAATAAACTCCAGGCATTGTAGTTAACAGCTGTATTAATCCCTTTCTGCATCACTGTTCCTAATATAAATCAAACATCATACAGAAATAGCTTAGACTAATTATTGCTAATGATCTGAGCTGTTTGCCTGACTCCACCTATAACAGATTGATGTTACAGTGAGAGGGAACCAATACCAAATTAATTTAATTACACCATTCTGTTATAACCTTTAAAAGACACATTTTGCTTTCTTAAGATTTCAGCTGTGTTGTACTATATTGTATTATTGGAAAAAAAATAATTATTGTAGCACAGGAACAAGAATGAAGTTTTGTTCATAAGGATATACTTTAGAAAAATATACTTGGTTTGAGAAAAGTTTCCTTTGTGGACAACAGCAGGAACTCATTGTTTCAAGTTCAGCACTACATTCAGTGTAGGAAAACTGCCTTTTTCTTCTAATAGGAAAATTATATAACCTTAAGTAGTTAGTAGGACATGTTCAACACTTTACAGCACCTTGTAAATAAAAATGAATCTTGCGCACCTGAAATTGTAGGCTTCAAGTATGTAATAGACATGTGGTATGGTCATTTTTCTAGCACTCCTCTCTACTACCATCAAAAATATATAATTATGCATAATGACCCAGCCATCCCTTGCTTTCTCGCAAATAAGAAATAGAATGATGAAAAAAAATGAAGGCTTCAGAGCCAAAACATGATGAATTAAGTGAATTTGTTTAGAGAACAGCTTTCAGATTTATAATTAGAGGTACTCTGACTTTTCAGTTCATGAAGTTAGCATTTTGCATGGTGTAAATTAAGATATTTTTCCACATGACTTCTTAATTGTTTCAGCACTGTGGGAAAGCCCCTTTAACTAGCATTTTCCAGGTTATCCTGCCTGTGTTTTTGTCACAAATGGGTAACTCTCTCCTAGGCTGAGGAGTATATACTTGCATAACACTTTTCTGCCTGGAGGGTGCCTGATTCTGCTTCCTGTTTGGCTTGCTTCCACCCTTCTGTTTTACTTTTAGTCAATACAAAGACCAGATGCTGGAGATCTCCTCCGGAATTGAGATAAGGTGAATATTTGCATCAACTCCCACCTATTGGCTGATACACTCAAACTGCAATCATATATTTGAACCAAGATGAAAAATGAACCCCAAACAAACCAACTCTTCAAAAGCCTGTCACAGAAGGGAGGATGTCTCCCTTTTTCTGAGGAAAAAGAATAGGTTTATCCCTGTTCCACTATGGGCAGGCCATATTCTGCCAGTGGGCAGAAAACTTTTCTCTGTACCTGTAGAACAAGGGGTGCAAAAGTCAGCTCTGGGATATTATTTGTTCCCTCACACAAACTTCAACAACAGAATAAAAAGAGTTCCTCAACGATGAGATCAAGAACCATGAACAGCTTAAGTGTTGATTGGGGCTTAAAGGGGGAAGCAGAAACTCAGTATTGTGTTCTCAGGTAATCACTCTACATGTTATTGATGTGTCTTTACCAGAATCCATCACATATTCATGGTTGCCTTTGTCTCTTTGTCCCTTTTATTAGAGTTGATAGTTGGAGCCAAGCAGGTAATACAGATATGGTGAGATTAATAAAAATGAGGTGGGGCAATATGAAGACAGTGTGGAAAAAGACAAAGTTTGGACACAAACTGGGGTTATAATAAGGAGAAAGCAAAAGAAAAAAATATTTGTGAATACCAATGTGATGAGCTTCAAAAGAACATGTAAGCTGAAGAGGAGCACATTTACAATGTCCCAGCTGTCTCTTTTAAGATGAGGTGTTGCCTTAATATAAAGGAAAAGAAGGAAAATGCAGCAAGAACTATGGTAAGCAAGGAAATTCCAATAAATGCAAGTTCTAGGCAGGGAATCAGGCAGGAAAAGGGTGTGATGAAGAATTAGAATAGGAAATGTGACAGATAAGAGAATTCAGACTTTGTTTCCAGTATGAATTGTTTAGAAATAGGAGGGGTTGCCTCTATAACCCTGAATTTTCAAGGCTTGGATTTTTCATGCATTGTTTCAGTCAGTTTCCTCCAGCAAGTAACTGCAGTTCTGTCCTCTAGCAGACACCTTTAGAAAAGGGTATCCATTTAGGCTAGTTCAAGGTTAGTTTATTTTATTCAACATAAGATTCTCCCAACTAATGTTTTATATATTGCTCAGGGACTGCTCATCATATTTATGGCTGATGTATGGAGGGGGAGAAAAAAGAGATACTCCTCTGATCTCAAGGAATATGATTGTGTCTAGGAGAAATAACTCAGAAGAATTCATTATAGCACAAAATTACCTTCATATTTCAGCTGAGATTAGCGTCCTCGTGAGCAACTTGCTATTTGCATAGTTGACCTGCAGGTTAGACCTGCTCAGACAGTAGCATGTTTGTGCACTTCACATTACCAAAACACTTTCTAGGTTTTACAGTTATTAGTCAGCATTCACATACTCACTTTACCTTTTTCCTCATCCCTGACTGGTTCCAGGTGTGTATGTACTTTTCAATGTGGAGAGCCAATATTTCAAATTGCACACAATAATTGTTGATTTCACATGCACACATACACACGGAGGTGTTCATATCCTTGTAAGACTGGAGCACAGCCCCTCTTATGGCGTTTGCATTAGTTAAACACTGTAAATATTCCTGAATTTATATGCATTTAAAGCTTGCTAAGGCAGTTGTTATTGAGAGTATAATTTCTACTGACACCTTTGTGAGTTTTTAAGTCCAGACAGGCTGACAGATCAGCCTTTAGTCTGCATTTTTTTGCTGTGTATCTCACCAACAGCTGAAACTTTGCAAGGACGTAAATGTATGTGCATAGGTCATTTGGTAAAGCACAGAGGGATTAAACCTTGAAAATATTTCCAAGCTGCATGAAAACAAGACCAACATAATTTTGGTAAGGTATTTGCCTTAATTGGAAAGGCTTAGAATAAATGATCATACGATTAAAAAAAGCAAGGATTGCCTGCTATTTGTTGTAACCCCTATTTCTGTAGTGCCCCTGTAGCCAGAGAAGCAGCTGTTCATTGCTGACATTCTCCCTGCCAGGCATTCCAACTCTCTGAGGTAATGGGCTACAAGCATACGGGCCTTCGCTTTAATTCTTTCAGCGTATCCTTCCGCATGGATAGAGCGAGGGGAACGCCTCCAGGAAAAGAAATTAAATGCACACACACAGAGACACACGGGGACGGCCGATTTGAAAATATTCCTGAGAACGCAATTTGCGCTCATGCGGCACAGCGTCACATGAAAGAGGCGGCCTGAAGAGCTGGCTGGCACAGGTTTATTTTGTTGTAGTATTTTCTTCCACCCCCCAGCTCTTTACCCAGTGGAATGATATCCAGAGCAAGTTTTTCGAGACAGGAAGTGAGGAATGTTTTCACTATGAGTGATCTGAGAAGAAGGTGGGTTAGCCGAGCTAGCAGCTGTTTCGGACAAGAGGAGCACAGTAAGTCAGTTCCCGAGGAATACAGATGAGATGGCCCCGGCAGGAGAAGTCTTGGAGCGCCGGGGGCTGATTTCGGCTGCACGTATGTGAAAGGAGACCCGGTGTCTTTGGATCGCTGGGCAAGGTAAGGGGAAAACAGCGGGCGCAGTAAAAACGTAGCGGGTGATCGCTGCTGTGTACCGTAAGGCTGAAGAGTTTCAACCACTTTCTTTTTGAAAAGTAAATGGTTCAAATGGTTGTGGGACTGTGTTTCTGGAGGTGAGCGAAGTTTGAGATACGCTCTTACTGCTGCCCTCGGTCCAAGAGTCATGTCAAAGATTAACTGGTAAAACAAGGTGGAGTATTTGGATTACTTTTTTGGCTGCTGTAATAGTTTAAGGTTTGCCAGGGGTAAAACCAGCGCAGCTGCCCAAATATCTCTGAAATAAAAATACATGTATTTCAAGAATGTGAAGTAATAGGAGCTCTTTCTCACCGTGATATAGTGCAGTTTTATTTCCATTACTGTCATTTATGCAGGCAATTTAAAAATATTTGTAAAGTAAAATGCTAATAATTGAAGGGAGAGTGGGAGGTGAAAGTAAAGGAGAAAGATACCACAGTGCTCAGTAGTCACACATTATTTACGGCCATGTTGCTGAAATTCTAATATAGCATTTTTGAAACGACAGGTTTCTGTTGAAATATAAAGGTATAAAATTTGGCCACTAAAGACATTTTTAGCTGTTGAACGAAAATTCCAGACTTGGTAAATAAAGACTTGTTATTGTAAAGGTCATCAGATGGACTTGTAACTCCTGGCATATGGAGCCACGAGTTTTGGCTAAAGTAGTTTAAAACAATGCAGGTAGGTCTGAATTTGAAGTAATGCAGCAGGCAAATTTGAGAGCTCCTAGGGCTGCAGAATTCAGAGCTGCTGAATAAAACCAACGCAGCTATGTTTGCAAGAACTACACATGGCTAGCAGTAGAAGATACTGAATGATACCCTGGTGTTACTCAGCAGACTTGCCTGAATTCTACCATATTTATTATGTGTTAGGAATCTTTTTTTAGATGGTCTTTTGTGATGTGGTCTGGAAGTTAATTACTTGAGTTTTTCTTGTTATAAATGGGCTTCAGAAGTAATGAAGATTATGTCAGGTGTACAAAAATGAAATAAATTAGGGTAAATGCTCAGTGGAGCATTTAATGTAAACAACAGATCATAACCTGGAGAATGTTCCTGGCTGGCACATTCCAAAAATTCTGCTCTAAACTTCCTTCCTATGTTTGCATTGCTACCTGTTTGCATAGTGATATAAGTGAAAGTCTGAGACTGCCTTGTGTCAGCATTAGATGGTCTGGAAATGTCACCTGTCAGGTTAGCCTCTGGTTAGTGATTTTTGGTTTGGTTTTGTTTTTTCCATGCTATTAGAATAACCCTTGATATGGGCATAAAAGATTGAAAGTCTTTCATACTCAGTGGTACTTCATAAAATCTGAGATTGAAACACTTCTGCATTTCTGACTTTAGGTTTCAGAGAGGAGTAAATTGGTTTCTCTCATTGCTGTAGCACCAAAGAAGACACCTAATTGTGCAAAGAATGTATTGGAAAATGGGCCTCAGGGACATGAGCTTAGGTCAGCCAGCTAAAAGTTACTCTGTCAGGAATAAACCCAGTGCAAGATTCTGCTGGCAGTGGACAGGGGACTAAAAGCTTCTGTCTGTAGAGCATTCCCTGCATGCTGTTCAAGCAGGGCTGGATTTGGAGGATCAAAGCACAGAGGGTGTAATAAAGTGCTATATCCCTGAATTTTTCAGTTAAACATGTTGTTATCTGTTGTTACTAATTCTACGGCTACAGCCAAAAATAAATTCGTTGGTGTTTGGGTGAGGATTGTTTTCTCATTCAGCTAAGATTTTAGGTGGTATCTGTTGAGGGTAGGGATTGTATAGAATGATAGAACTGTTTCAAGATTATCACAAACGAGGTCATGAAATATGCTTCTGGTCATTCTTTGGAGTAGGTTGCAAAGATGTCCTTGAGAAAAAATGCCGTGCTGCCTCCTCTTTCTCCCCATTGCAGGCCTTTGATGTCTTTCCACCTTCCTCTCTTTGCGGTGCTGCTGGCCGGGGAGTAGGGAGTCTGATACGGGGTTTTAGCCTAAAACGTTCGTGCTTATGCTGGTTAAGTTTCTAGGTGGGTTTATCCATGTCCAAGGAGAATGCGGTATCTGTTTGTTTACAGCTGTGCTTTGAGTTTAAAAGCAGGTGTGCTAGGAAGGCTACTTCTTCCGGTTCCTCCATTCCAAAGAAATGCATATCCTCACGTTCCTCCTGTCGGGTCATCCTGAGAGTCCTCAGAAATCAAATTTAATATGTGCTACTAGTACATGCCAGCCTGTGAAAAAATAAAATGGAAGAGGAAAAGCAGTAGTTTGTTTTGTTTCCCGTTCCGTCGGGGCGGCCCCGCCGCTAGAGGTGCAGGGGCAGAGCTCCTGCCCGCGGCAGTGGCGCTGGCCGGGCGGCGCTGCCGGGCCCGGGCGAGGCTCCGGGGTCGCTCCCGCCGCTGCCCCGCACGGCCCGGCCCGGCCCAGGGCAGAGCAGCCGCATCGGGGAGGGAATGGCATCCCTTGCCCAGGGCAGCGGCGTGCAACGCGGGGCGATCTCTGAGGCGCCTTTCAGACCTTTCCGTGATGCTGTGACAAATTTCACAGACTAGGGTGCGTGCGCTAAGAAAGCACTTGGAAGAGGAGAAAGGCAAAGCATGGAATGGAGCTGACGAGAGGAGGCGTGAAGGTGTTTGCAAAAGGTGGGGAGACGGGTGGCTGCCTGTTGTCTGGGTATGAGTATGTTTTAAAAGGAAAAAGTAGAAAATAAATGCTTCTCAGATTTCACTTACTCTCTTAGTGAGGCAAAGCATAACCTGGAGCATCATACAGCAATTTAGCATAAGGAGTAACGGTAAGACGGGCTGTAATCCAGGGAAGATTAGAGGAATTGCACTTTAATTGTCTGGTAGGAAATGGCTAAGGTGTGAGTTTTAATGCTTCCCTTGCCTTTCCTTTTTCCCCCTTAATGGAGCTTGGTTTAATCCAACAGCAGATAGTGGCTGAGGCTGCACGACACTCTGAAAAGCCAGGTTGCTGGATTTGCTCTTAAAAGAAAATGTCTTTGTCCAGTGTTACAAATACCTTAGGCAACTCATATTTCATAGATATATTGCATTTAAATACCAATTCAGTTTATAAATACTTATTTTAAGACATTGCAGTCACACCTGATTAAGACTAATTATTCACTTGTGAGTTTTAAAAAAAGAGATCAACTTGCCAAAAACCCAGTGTCGTCTGTGGAAAAACCAGAAACTCTGGTGCTTATTTCATGGTTTGAATACATAACAGCCTGCATTTTGAAAACGTAGACTGATTATTTAGATTTAGAGAAAATATACATGTTATTTTTCCTGTGTTACCGTTCCTCTTTCAGTCAAAGTGTTTCTGATTCTTGTATTTCTTTTTTCTCTTTTGTTCCTTACTAGGACTCCAGTGAATGTCTCTTCTTCTTGTCTCTTGGTGGAAAACTTGCCTGGCTTTAATGGATACTGCTGCTGCTGGTTGATCTCTGGAGACTTTATAGCTCCTTACCTTTTGAGAGGAGGTGATTTCTCTTCACCTCTCAAGGTCTCTAGTGGTAGTAGCTTGTTATCACTAACCATCTCTGGGGGAAAAAGAAGATGCCTCTACCTTTTGGGTTAAAATTGAAACGAACTCGACGTTACACAGTGTCCAGCAAGAGTTGCTTGGTAGCTCGTATCCAGCTGCTCAACAATGAGTTTGTGGAGTTCACACTGTCAGTGGAAAGCACTGGCCAGGAAAGTCTGGAAGCAGTGGCTCAAAGGCTTGAATTGCGGGAGGTAAGTGAGTTGTCAAGTGGAGGCATAACTTCAGTTATTAGTGCTAGATGGCCTATGTGGAAAACCCTTTCCATGTAGGGTAATCAGCTACTGGAGCAGCTATCCTCTGTTCCCATTGTTTCTTCACCTTCTGGTCTTTATGGGGACTTGGATTGCTCCGAAATAGTTGCAAAAGGCGTTACATAGTTTAGGGAATGTCCAAGGGGAGGAAATGGGAGAAGTGTTGGTGAGTAAAATCTTTCAGTGATAAACAAAGCAACAGTTTTTTAAATGTGACCGTGCTGAAAATTCTGCTTAAAAAAAAAACCACAAAGGAAGAAAATAATTTCTACCTAAGCAACATGGTTAAAAATGACAGCAAGACTTGAGTCATAAGACAACATGTTATTTGTGTGTATGCATTTTTCTTTTTCGGATGGATTAGTGCTGTGAAAAGAGTCTAAAGCACAAAATGTGATAAATGTACCAGTTATCAGCCATTTGTCTTGCTTGCTTAAATGCCACATATATTTGCAGACACTGTCTTGAAGCTCATATATAATCATGTTGATTGAGTGCTGGCCTTGTGAGGATACTTGGTTTGTGCTAGTTGAATATGTAAATATCTGTTCAACCTGACTTTTCCCCCCAAAATCTCCTTACTTGGTATTTTAAAGGATTATTTTGGAACTGAAATTTACTCTTACACACATTTAGTGATTATTACTACATTTCCTGTGTTGAGTGAATTCCTTCTGAAATTGAGCTTTGAGATGTTAATGGAAATCTACATAGTTGACCAACATACGAAACAGTGTCATTGTTTCATAAAATTGTTGAGCACAGGTGGTTTTAATGCTGTATTTAAATGCTCTCAGTCCTGGGTGAACTGACATTTCCCCTTAGAATCTGAAAGGTTTAGTTTAGTTGATTTTGGAGTAATTGAACTGTGACAGCATGTGCACTTCTTGGGGGCAGGAGAGAGAAAACTAGTGATACAGGTTTAGTGTTGCTAACGTTGTTCTGAAAAATATCTTTTGTTCTGTTATGTAGTCTGCCATAGAATGAGCCTTTAATTACAGGATTCAAATACAGGATGGAAACCCTGGATTTAGATAACCAAAATATGAGTCATTGTGAAAATAATTAATAATAAATACTTGCATTTATAACTATGATATTTTAAAATATTATCTTTTTATTGTCAGGCACTGGCAGTTGTTGGTAACTTTGCTCAAATATTGAGCAGATATATTTGGAACTCAATCCTACAAACATTTATTACTTTAGAAAGCATGCATTACTGTAGGATTTTTCAGTGGGAAATGTTATACATAGTCATTTTTTTCCAGAAATGCTTTTTATTTTTTCTTTTTGAAGAATAATAAAAAATGAAATTGATATGAAGCCGTTAATCTAGAAGGTTTTGTTTATTGTGGTTGTTTTCATTTGCAATATGCATTCTTGTAGAGTCTCCAAGTATTTTTTAGTGTACAGTTATTTTGAAAATGCAATTCCTTGCAAGAGTATGCCTTCTTTTTTAAATCTTTCTCCTTCTACCAAAAGGAGAGTCTAGCTACACTTGTAGCCTTAGTGTTTCCTTAGAACACATTGGGTATCAAATATTTAGAATTCAGTTGTTGTGTGAATGGAGTTTGTCAATTTTATCTGTCCACTTTCAGATGTAACTTCTAAGTCACAGAAAGTATAGAATTTTTACTGTTTGCAAAATGCGAAGGCTTTGTCTTCCTGAATAATGACTACTAGCTTCTATTAAACTAGTCACAGAGTGTTGGACATGCAGTTTTTTTCAGCTATTCTTCATTATCTTTCTTTGGAACCCCTCCTAAAAATCTTTTAAAAAACCCCAAAAAACAAGAAAGAGAAAAAAGAGGGCAAGAGATGCAATTCCCTCAATTAGGAGTCATATATCAGAATAAGGGAGTTGACAGTACACTATTGAACTCAGGGCAGATTCCTTCAGTCATGCATTCTTGCATGGATTATTTTGGCAGGAAAATGTGTTGCAATAAAAGGGAATGGAAAATAGGGATATAAATTACTTTCCAGAGCTTGCATTCAAAAAAAGTTGTTCTGCCTTTAAATAGTCTGATTTGCCAAGCAGATACTGGACCATTCCTGATGGCTTGCTTAGTAGAAAGTTTTCAGAAAGAAAAATGTGTTCAGCACTTTTCTTTAATCTGCAAAAACAACTTTAGTCTTTGATGCAGTAAAATACAAAGTATTTCTTGCATATTTTTAGTGAACTGAGCAGCCTTAAAGCATGAAGTTGAATTCCAAGTGTTAAACAAGAAAGTACGACTGTTTATTTGAATCCTGAGACTCGGAACCACTCTCAAATCCAAGCTATCAGTTTCAGATTACTGTATATGGCCTAAGAAGCTAGGACAAGCAGTTCCCAAGCATCTTCAAAACAGTTTATTGCATGAGGCATTAGGGGAATCTGTACTGTTTTTTACGCATTCAGTGGTAACATTTGTAAATACCTCTTTCTCTCTGGTGTAGTCTGGAATTACTGAATTTGGACAGTGAACTGTACTGTTTTTAATGGTGTGCCACCTTTTAAGATATTTGTTTCAACAGATCTTTACAGTATTCTTCAAATTACGCACTGCATGGCTAAACACTTTATTTCTTTTGATTTTCCTATCAGTGCTTCTGAATTTCCAAGTTGTATACTAGTATGGACACACAGTTAGCATTTAGGAAGATTTACGTTTGTTGACAGTTTTTTTTTTTTTTTTTTGGTTGAGTGGTAAACTTTATAGAAAAGTGAAATGAATTCATTAAACTGTATTTTCTGGTATTCCTAGAATGTGATGATCAGGAATGAGTATGTAATCCAGCTCTCTTAAACTGAGCAAATGGAGAAAGAAGCCGAAGGGAACAGTGAACATAAGTTACTTACTCTTTGTAGCACAGTCTGTGTTTTATCCTTTGAGAGAACTATAACCAAATGTGAAATATGCAAAAAAACTGTTGCAGAAGACCATTCTGGAATCACAAGTTTTGAAAAACTGCTGAGAGCTCTGCTGGTTAACTACCTTAAAAAGTACATATAATCTTGCATCTGCAGCATGAGTGGGCAAATGAAACCCTTGAAAATACTGAGATTTTTAAAACATTGTAATATAGCTAGGTATATTAGCTAGCTAGGTTTGGCAGGAGATGTAACTGGTGTCGACAAGAGAAATCTTGTTGATTTTTTTGTTGTTGTTTTCTAATAGCACTTCTAATCCAGAGAGAAAGGGCAAATTCTACTACTGTGTACAAGCAGAATCTGACTTCACTGCAGATCTGTGGTAGAGTACAAGTATAAAAACTAATGGAAGGAAACTTTGTGGAGTGTATGTGTTGTGCATATGGAAGTTCCCGTACTTGTTTTGGGCATGCATAGGAAAAGGAACTAAGGTTATCTGGATCCTGAATAACTTCAAATTTCTGAAACAGTGCTTTGGAAATACTTAGACTATGCTGTAAAAAACTTCGCTATGAATTCTAAAATGCCAGTTCTCTTTTGAAGAAAACACAAAAAACACCCTTTAATTCATTGTGGTAGTTTATGAAATGTGTTTTGCATATGAAAAGTGTTTCAAAAATCAGACCAAGTGCAACCATAAATATGCTTATGTCTACATGTATTAGTAACCATATTGACAGACAAATAAGAGTTGGGCCACGTCATGACAGAGGGATCATTAACATAATTGTGTTTATGTCTTGAGTCAACGTCTGACAACATTTTAGCTGATGCTTGCAGAAATAAGAGGAGAAGCAGTGCTTGTAGTTGAACTGCTGTGGTTCCCTCTCTGAACCAAATTTTCCATATAATTAGGAAAGGAGAAATTGACGTGGAGGAATGTATATAAGAATGCAGATCTTCTATCTGTAATCTGATTATCTTAAAATATGCTGCTTTATTGAAAAGCAAATTTGAATCCATCTAAAACATATTAATTATAAGAGTGTGATAATTGTAATTTAAGAACCAAGATAAATTGAAGGACAGAACAGTCAGGCAAAAATCAGTAACTGCTTCAGTTCAATTATTGTAGTTCTTCCTTTCTCTGAAGAAAAAAAGATATACATTCAGGTAAAGGGTTTGCATTCAGTCTTATTATACTGAGCAGCACAAAATGAAGGTTTTTCTGTGTAAACAGTAGTCGCAGTTAGGAAGCCTTACCCCTAAATGCTTTAGCATTTTTGTAAAGTTAAGTCAGAATTTGAATATATCACTTAATTGCATTTTGTTTACCATCATGTCAGTGAATTGCTGTACAGTCTTATACCAATTCTGACAGGTTTTCTTTACTTTTGGAACAAAGGCATTAGCTTATTGTTTAGTATTTTTAGACTGCTTTGAAATTTGTCTTTTCCCTTTAGTAAAGCAATCAGAACATAAGCCTCTGCTGAATGGGAACATGATACTTCTTCTAATGTCAGTGATGCGTAAGGTGGAAATCCAAAGCAGCTGTGAGTTCATCCTACTCAGAGCCTTGAACAGTGGCGGGAAAAAGTAACATGATTTTTTTTTCCAAAAAAGGTATATTTCTGCATTTATGGGTCATGTTGATAACTGACCTATCTGTGCTAGAGGTTAAAATATGTCTTGGATATGATGTATTCTGTGCACTTTGAAAGTATGGCTCTTTGGCTTGTAAATTAGTCATCTTACCTTTGTCAAATGTCCTGATGAGTATAATCCTCCTTGCCCGTTAGAAGATTGTTTATTCAAGATATTTGAAGGGTGTGAAACACAGTGTAGTGTGATTTGCACAGTGTTTCATTTGAATAAACTAGAATACACCAGATTACCTTGCTACATATAGATTTGCTGATTTATTTCTTATCCCTTCTGTTTTGCTTTAAACTATAGTTGGCAATTACTTTGTTTAAATAGCATTTGTGAAATCCATATTAGAGTAGTTAGGAGGAAATTGTGTGTGAGAGTGTTGGAAAAAATGTTTCCATTATGAAGGAACTAAGATTTAAGAAAAAATTGTCTCATGTAGCTACTCTGCTAAATATTCCCTCCTGCAGCTACAGTTGAAGAGCTTGTCAGTGCTAGAACAACAAAAACAGTATAGGCAAAAGTACCCTACAATAAATAGCTTCATATGGGGGAAAAGGGAGGGATTTTTGTCAGTGATCCTCCTATTTCTGCAAGAAGAATTGGTAATGGTGGTATATAGAGAAGTGCAGCTTTCTACTTGGTGGCTGATGAGACTCACAGAGGCTTTTTTCTCCACCACTTCCAGGTAGTCTTGGACATTGTGCACTGGTTAGTCCAGGCTGCTCCAAGCCTTTTCTCAGCTAGAGATTGGGAAGTTTTGTGGAGGAGGTTGTCTGCTGTGAATAAGAATGGAGTTCCTGGAGAATTTTCAAGGCCTGTTGTCTCCTTTTGTAGTTTTAACATTGGGCGTAGGGAAATGCTTTCATTTGGTATTTGCCAGTTGTGCTTAGTACAAGATTATTGACTCAGTTCTCCTGCATGTGGTTTATTTAAACTGTGCTATCCTGATAGGAGCTGTTCTATATCCAAGCATATAATAAAATGAGACGTGGTGGAGCCTTGGGCTAATTGGGATTTTATGAGTTTGACTGCAGTGCTTATCCTTCAATAATGAGAAGGTGTTTTCAGCATTCTGACCAGGAAAGTCTTACAGTCTGTTTTATTTGTATGTACCAGTGTAAAAGAGGAAAAGCATGAAAATATATTTTGACTGCATTCTTCTGTTGCTGTTTTCTCTTTTCTGATTTTTTGCCTCAGATCTTAGGATGGTGATTCCTCAGGTACTCTTGAGGCAGATAGCCAAATGGATTAATTAGAAGGCAGTGTATTAACCATTAGAAAACAATTCTCCTTTCCAGCCTATTTGTAATCTATGACATATTTTGTAAGATTTATAGTATACAAAATATAGAAAATAATTGGAAAATATATTAGTAAATATGTGAGGTTGCAGTAAATTTTGAACACTGATGTGCCTCAGGGGACCTCCAAGGGTTGCATGGTCCTACCCTCTGCTCAGGAGGATCAGGTGGTTCAGGGGTTGCCTGGGTGAGTTTACTACCCAGGTGCCTCCAAGGATAGAGATTTGACACCTCTTTGGGCTATCTGTTCCAGTGTTTGGCTAGTCTTGTTGTGAAATTTTTTTCCTGATCTAATTGGAATTTCCCACATTGCAGTTTGTTCCCAGTGCTTCTCATACTTGCAGTGATTATTTCCAAGAAGACTCAGGCTCTGTCTTCTCTATCTGTGGTAGGCAACTGAAGTCCGCAGTCAGACTTCACTTTGTCTCTTCTTAAGGCTGATCAGCCCCACTTCTCCAGCTTTCACTGTACATCATGCCAAAAGATCTCATATAGTCACCTGCAGTAATGTAGTGTTGTGGCACTCATACCTGGTGAAACTCCTCTGCTTAGCTTAGGAAGTCAGGGTGACTTCAGTGATGAAGTCACTGCCACCAACTTGTGAGCTGTAAATACTGTGTGGGCCTTTTTGCACTTTTGTGTTCTTCATAGCTCTTGAAATTTTATGCAAAAATATTTACTGTCTCTAGTGTCAGAAAGCAAATAGATAGAAATCAACTCTGCAGAAATTCTATGTTCCTTTTTATTTCTATTTGAATTTCTTCAGAGGGGTTGGGTCATGAATAAGTCACTAAAATAAATGAACCACAAAGTAGTGTTAATCTTAACAGCTTAACATACTTTAAGAATTATGTCATGCCATTCTTTTTAGCACTGGATGTTGTCCTGAGCTGCTAATAATAAAATGTTTTAGCATTGAATAAAAGTGGGTTCTATTTTAATCAGTGCGAATATTCCAGGGTGCATAAGCTTCTCTGAAAACTCACAGGATCAAATTCTGCCCTTGAAGTGAAGTGTAAGGCTTGCATAGAAGTCAGATCATCAGCTTTGGTCTGTAGTATTTTGCATGACTTGTTTAAAGATATGCTGGATTCCAGGGGATATTTTAGAATGTGAAAACATTTTTCTTAGTCCTTTACACCAATATCAGCTCAGTTCTGTGTATAAGCAAGAAAAAGTGGTCAGTGTTTCAAAGAAATAGATCTACTGAAGTGATCATCCTGCCTTAAAATTAGTCTATACATTCAGTTTAAATTCAGGGTGTAGAACGAGGAGTCATTTACATCAGAGAGTTCAAAACAGTGACGATGTTTGTGGTCTCTTTCTTCTCAGCTTTGTTATACTTCTGTGCTTCTATGAGGTTTAAGTACACTAAGGCTGCAAGTGAGTTTATTCAGATAATTCCTGTGCTTTTTTTGGGTGTATTTTTATTTGGTTTACAAATGTGTTTATGTGAGATCATCTGTAGAAGTTTTTCAGCTGTAGTTCTAACCCTTTGCTTTCAGTCTCTTCTGTGGCCATTGCCCTTGTCCTTGGTCAGAATGTTGTGGTTCCACATTTTAGATAGTGCTCAGCCCAGGCTGATGTGGTTGTCCTGTCAGAGAAGTGGGCTGGGGCAGAGCAGAATGTCAGCATCAGTCTGACTGTGGCTCCGTGACTGTATGCAAGGTGTTAACAGTCTTGTGATGAAAGAGAAATACAGCTTTCTACACACATTCCATTCCTTACTCAGGCTGCAGGAAGGATTCAGGAGTAGTCAGTCATTCAGTACGTTTTATCCTTTTTAACATGTGATGTTGCAGTGAACGTGGTGGTTTTTGCATAACGGAGTTTCTGTGGTACTGCTGTTTGGGCTTTTTTCCCTAACATCTTAAGGAGTTTAAGATACTGTCTTCACAATATCCATGTAGGGTGATGGTGGTCACCTAATGGTTGGGAGATTGAAGAATAGAAGTGAAATGTTTTTCAAGGTATCAGCAAACTTTGTGCTTGGACTGGGAAATGAGAAATGTGTTGTTCATATTATTTACATTCAGAGCCGTATTTCTTTTGTCCTCTTGAAACTCAAAGTATTTATGACTTCCTAAATCTCAGCTTTCAGAATTTAGAAGTGATGAGCACACTGCATCCTCCTGAGAAAAGTTGGTTGTTTGCTTTACAGAAAACTCTGTTTCTGATTTGGGAAAAATCTGGTTCTCTATTGTGATTTTTAAACTTTTCCATTCTGCACTTTCTCTAGATATCTGCCTCTATACAGAAAAAAACCCTGCTTTTTTCTTTTATGAACAGTTCTAATTCGATTGATTTTCTGTATTATAGGCTGTCTTTATCAGAGGTTCAGAGTTGTTTTCGAGTTTATAGAAAGCATCTCAGGGTTAAATAGGAGGTTAAATGGGCAGATTTTGTCTGAACATGTTTATTTTTGATCTTGTGAATACTAATTTTGCAGTTACATGGTAGCTTGCACTAATTTTAACATAAAGATTTTTTTAAACCTTGGGGAAAAAGAGCACCCAAACACCAAAATGCACCAACAATTGCTTAGAACTGTGTTTATGCTAATTTAGAGTGGAGCAAAGAAGTACATTTTTCCAGTATGCATTGCCAAAGGAGCATTATGCCTTAGAACTGGCTCTAATTTCCTACTTTTGCTAATACCACAGTCAGAATGGTTTTATGGAATAAATAGTTTTATTAATTTCATGCTACACCTTGACTTTTGTGCCTCAAATTACTTGATGGTCTGTGCTGATATGGAGCACTGGTTCAGTTGATGTCCATGAAGTTTGGGATGGGGTAAATGTGCCTGTGCTGTGGTTGTTGCACACACTCTCAGGCTGGCAGAGGTGTAAGGAAAATATGGAATCTCATGAGAGTGGACTCTTCATCCTGTTTACTTTGTAAACTAAGAAGATGTATGTATAAGAGTTTTCAGATATATATATATATATATATATATTCAGTGTATATGGGCGAGTTTTTGCAGGAATGTACTGAAGTGGCCTTTTTCTACTAGGAGCTGTTGCTCCCCAATAAATTTCAAGTCTGTGCTCCACAATATCAAAATGCTAGAGCTTTTTGAGAAAACAACAGTAAATAGTTTTTTTACTAGGAAGAAAACTTTTCCATGACTAGTTCACAGAAAATATTTAGAGAAATCATGGTAAATATTCCCTCTGCTTTATAAAACTTCATCCTTAAAAGCTTTATTTTGTGTAACATAAAAATGTCTGAAAACATGGAAGGAAAAATACTGGGTTAAAGGTGTTGGTATTTCTACAATTTTTACACACATTGGAGTTTATGTAGCAAGAGAGAATTGTTGTGTAAATACCTACAGACCTAATTGGTAATTTATAGCATTCACTTATCTCTCTCCCTCAGTTAAAACATTTCTAATTATGATATCTAGTTTTGCTATGGTAATGACATGACTATTTTTTAGTTCACATCTGTTTGCTGGTCCAGAACTGAAAGAAATAAATACAGTGGGAGCAGATCTTAACCAATTTAAACATAGTGGAGAAATTTAAATTTTAGTGAGTGACTCTGCAGTATGGATTTAGAGCTGTGCTTTGGAGCAAGAGAAAAATACTCTGATCCAAACTCCTTCTGGGATAGGATCTAATACAAGTTAGATTGTGCTGCTCATGATGCTGTCCAGTGGGATTTTGACCTCCGAGGGTGACATCCCTCCGTGTCTCTGGGTGGTCTGTTCCAGTGCATACTGTGTGTTGTGTTTTGGGTGGGTCAGGAGTTGCCCATTCAGGCAAGATATCTCCCTGCTCTGCTGTATCTGGTCATTTTCCTGCTCATGCAGTGAGCCGTGCATAAGCTTTAATGAGCTCAGCTTTGGCTCAGCAGTTGTCCTCTGCTGTTTTGTCCTTCAACATCCCATGTGAGTCTGCCTACCAGGTCCCCAGAGAAGCCGTGCTTTACTGCTGTCCCATGTCATTTTCCATTTGCTTTCCCCCCTTCCCTTAGATTTCCTGTCACACATCAATGTCTACCACTCGAATCTGTGAATTGCCACAACAGAGTTATGAGTTATGAGCTGTTTCCAAATAAAGAGTAGTTCTGGTACAGTTTTAGGTGGGGGACCTTATATACCTGAGTCATTTATCTGGATGTAATGTCTGCTTTTTATGGTGTCTGCATTTTCCTGAAATTTTCAATAACCCATAGCCTTACTCAGTGTTTTAAAACATTTCTTTCTAAGTAGTAGGACTTTTGTACAGTAAATTTTACAGATATTTAATCACAGTATCACAATATTAACTTTTTTCATCACTGAAATGCCTCTTTTTCAGATTACATATTTCAGTCTCTGGTATTACAATAAGCAGAATCAACGCAGATGGGTGGATTTGGACAAGCCTCTGAAAAAGCAGCTGGACAAATATGCCTTGGAGCCAACTGTGTATTTTGGAGTAGTATTCTATGTGCCTACTGTTTCGCAGCTTCAGCAGGAGATTACCAGGTAAACTTCTTAGTATAAACTTCTATGTGTTTATAAATTTGCTCTCAGTATTCTGAAATGTATAGTTTATCTAAAAGTTGTCTGCTCTCCACTCCCCTACTTTTAAATAAATGAAAATTATTTTAGGCAGAATTTATGTTCAAACTGTATGATAATTTAGTTTTGGAATAATTAAAATATGTGATAAACTAAGCAAGCAACTAATTTTTTTGTAATCTTAGGAATCTACTCAAGCCTGTTTTAAGTAACAGGCATACCTGCATGGTCAGACTTTTAATTTGGTTGGTTGATTGGTTTTTGTGTTGTTTGTTTTCTTTGTTTTGAAGATCCATATGTTGCTTTCATGGACATCTATCCTGCAGAAAGCACTTGCAGATTTTATTAAGCTATCCTTTCTTTGTTTTGCTTTCAGAACTTTCTGTTCTTTTAATACAGTACATTAGCAAGCTACAGTCTAGATTTCAGCTTGTGATTATTTTTTTGTGTATCACTGAGCCAAAAATATGGATGTTAGTCCTGGTATTACATGTATGTTTCCGCTGTGAAACTGGGGAAAATAATTCACGTAATTGTTACTGACTTCAGGGGGAAAAGTAAAATTGAGCATATATTCTAGCCAGTTATTCCAGTGGGCCTGCACATTGGCTTCTAATGGCTTAATCTATCTAGTTCTGATTTAACGATTATTTTTAATTGGCAGTTGAGTACAAAACCTATACCTGGATTACAAACACAAATTGTTATTTCAAAAATATGTGCTTTTATTAACTAACGCATTTAAGCTAAACATTTTAAGTTGGTTGTACTTTGAGTGGGGAATTGAAGCAGATGATCACTCAAGAGTTCTTTTTCATCTTAATTTATACTGTGGTTACATGAAACTGTTCCTAAAACACACTGCCAAACACCTTTCCTGCTAATTGTGATGTGAAAGCTTTTCAGGGTCACTAGGTGTAGACCTCTCGGTGCAGACACTGCAGTTGTGTACTGCTTAATGCTTGGCAGCTTTAGCTTTTGGTTTTATGTGTAATTTCTGAAAGATTTTTTCTTTTTTAAACTCTAAAGTTTTGTGCTATTTCTGGGCAATTTTAGTGGCTTAAAAATCTCTGATTCAGGTTATGTTGGTGTACTGGAATACATTAGAGTAAGATAAATATTTTTGGTGTTGCACTGGAAAGCTAAATTGCCTGAAAAACCTTGAATAGTCTTCTCTGGTATTTATTTAAAGAATATGGCATCTGTACTAGAGCTTTAACAAAAATTTGGCAGTGGGCTACCTGGTAGAAAGCAGGAATTTATGTGCCAGTGTTATGCTTGTGTCCTAGAGGATGGATGGTACTTACTTTGATAGTAAGAGTCTGGGTTAGTTTCAGAAATCTGTGAGTTTTTCATGCCTGTTTGATATAATTTTATATAATTTTTGTTCAAGCAAATTATATGTTTAATGTACACCAGGAAGTGAAAATGCTATAGATAAAAAGAGAAGTGCTCTGTTGAGGTAGTGTTAAGATTCTTTATCTATATGTTTACTTTGAATAGCATTTCTGTAGGAGAAGCTTAACTTACCTTCTGCTTCCTGACTGGGAAAACTCGTTCCCCAAATGCCTTGGGCTTTTTCTTTTCTCGGTTTTTTTTTTTCAATAAGGCCTGGGTTTAGTCCCAGCTGTTCTTGTGTGTGTTGTATAGGGATGTTATGTACTGTCATGTGATATAATGGGTTTTTGTAGTAGGATCCCCAAGAGTCCAAACAATATTTATAAATTATCACTGTATTTAGCAGGGCAGTAAAAAGTGATGGAAGAGAGCTGTCCATTAACATCAATAAAATTTTTGTGGAATTTACCTGACTTTTCTAATCACTGAATGAATTACAGCACATACTTCCATGTTCTCAGTATTAATACCTTACTTCACTTGAGTTAACTTACAATATGAGGAAGAACTTTTTAAAACTAGACTTATAGAAGACAAATTACCTCCTTGGCCAAGTCTGTGTAGCTGTAATAGCAGTTTTGAGGTGTTTTGAGCTCTAGATACAAAGTGCTATGAGTGGCTGAAAGGGGCAGAAAAATGCAGGCGAATAGTGGCTCAGACTGGGGACAAACAATACAGCTAGTAGTGGCTGCATGTATGAGGGATGATGCAGGAAAAGAGTAGATTAAAAGGAAAAAAAAAGATGCCTTGAAAATGAGGACAAAATGTATTCAGAAGTTGTAATGTGGCAATGAAAATCACTGCTGGGACTGAGGGAATGTACATTGTTAGATCTATTGGAAGAGAATGCAGCAACCCAGCAGCAGTTTACTGAACACTGTAAGGAGACAATAACAACAGTTTTAAGGAAGGAAGAGGAGAAAAAGGAAAAGAGGGTTTGGTAGTAGATAGAAATTGTGGAGGTTCTTTAAGATCACTGATTCTAGAATGATATGTGAAAGTTAAGGGAGGCAGGAGTTTTAAAAGGCCTTGAAACAGTGGGTCCAAATGATGAGGAAGACTACCCTCTACTCAGACTGGGGAGTGCAGACAGGAATAGCAAATGCAGGCATAGTCTTCTACTCTTAAAAATTAAGAAGCCCATGTTAGCTTTTTCTCTTTTTTTTATCTCCCCTGTAGGTATCAGTATTACTTGCAATTAAAGAAAGATATCTTGGAGGGCAACATTCCTTGCACACTGGAACAAGCAATACATCTGGCTGGTTTGGCAGTTCAGGGTAAGTAAGAAATTGTGCCTACTAGCTAATATTGCATTAGAAACTTGGGTGATATATTTTCTATTGCCAGTTTTCTATTTGTCACTCAAGAGACCTAATTAAGTAAGTTACGAAAGGGGTTTTCTCCTTTGGTCTTCGTCATATGGGCTGAGGAGAGGAACTGTTGGATCAGTGGCCCTGAACTTACTTCTGTGCAGTCCTCAGAGGTGTACCTGGGCATCTAACAAGCAGTTTCAGGAGCTAGATTTGAATTAAGACACTAGAGTTCCTTTGGGGGCCAAGGTTCCAGTTGTCTGCCTATATCAACAGAGCAGTGCTCTGTTTCTGTTAATGAAGACTCTTTATTCTGACACACCTTCATAAATAAGCAACTTTGAATGTGCTTGTATTTCCACTTTTTATGCAAAATTTCCTATCACATAAGATTATTTCAAGTTAGTATGCAAGACTGTTAACAGTTCTTGTATTCAGATCACTCCTGAAAACACATTTCTGTGATACCTATATGAAAAAGGCAGCTTTATTTTTACTAGCTAGGCTCAGATGGGACAGAGTCCTCAGTCTGTCTGCACTCATATTTGGTGTTCCTTGCAGCATGCTTGTCTGATACTAAATCTCTCAAAAGTTTGTAATGGCAGCAGCTGTTTAGTGTGTTCGTATATTGTTGTTTGCATATCATGGACAGTGAATGCCACTTCAGTACATCTAACAGCAATTGTAAAACTGCCAAAATGGAACAGGACTTAAAATCACTGGCAATATATACAACCAAAGATTTTTTTTTTTAATTTTGTTAGTTATATACATTGGTTGTATCACAATAAAGATTATGTGTTTTGAAAATGTGGTTGCCAGTGGAGTAGGATAAATTGTATTAATGCCTTGTTTATATAACAGTGAATCTGTTTCATCCAAGCCAGGTTTTAATGGTCTTTAACTGAAGAAATCTTGCTTTGTTATTTCCATGTATTTGGATAGTGTAAATGTCTCCCTGCTCAGCGAGTTGTTTGTAGAAATCTTTCAATATAAGCCTCCTTCCAGATGGAAAATATTCATCCTTTTAGCTTTCACCTTCCTTTTTTATTCCTGTATAAGAGCTGAACTGCATGTGTTGATAACACAGTGAAAAAGCAACTTTTAAAAAGCACAGGTTCTAAATTAATGTGCTTCAATGACTGAAGCAGCTTATACCAGGTAGGTTGGTAATTTTAGCTGGTGAATGAACAGAAGCAGTGCTTGCTGTTTCAGGAATGATCTGTATTTAAAATCAGTACAATAAGTTAATTCTAAGCACTGCTTTATCTCAAGAGCTGTGTTGGTATAGTCTGGCAGAGGTTGTCCCCTTTCATATAAATAATTTCCATATTAAGTGTTTTATCATTTCTTCTTCTCAATCCACAAGAAGCGTTACTGATTTTTCTGAACAAGTTAAAAAGATGGGATTTTTTTTACCTTTTCTCATTATAAACATTACTGTTTAGTTTGTTCTGGTTTGCTTTCAGATTGTAGTTTTTGTTAGGATGGAGATTTGCTACTTGGAGATCCTGGTGCAATTAATTGGGTTTTGAATAATTTTGCTAAAAGTGTTTGAATCCAAGATATTTTTTATTTTTTAGCGGATTTTGGAGACTATGATCAGTATGAATCTCAGGAGTTTCTACAAAGATTTGCTTTGTTTCCAGTGGTAAGTACTTTCTTAAAATTGGTGCATTTAAATTATTAAATTGACAATTTTAAATCCTTCTTAAAATTGGCAAATGCAAATAATTTTTAGGAAGCCTCCATAATCCATCTATCTTACTGCTCCCTAGGCCATCAAATTTAAGAAATGTTTTCTTTGAGATTGGAGTGAGATATGGCACCCTATATTACACAGAAACAAAGATATAATATGATCTTTTCAATTTTATTGTATATTACACTGAAAAGAAGGTTGAGGTACAGATGGGAAAGTGAGTAAAACTACTTGAAAACAGTGTTTGTGCTTTTGGGGTTTATTTTGTGGATATTACAGCACCTAAGCTCCAAGACTAGTGTCAGGGGTTGATTTGCATGTGCAAAGAATCTACAACCATTTGATTTTGTAGAATTTTTTTTGTATTTCGTTCCACAAATGCTATTTTACCTTAAGGGTTGGCTCCAAGAAGAAAAAATATTGGAAGAAGCAACACAGAAAGTTGCCTTGCTACATCAGAAGTACAGGTAAGTTTAAAGCTCTTCAATGCTTAATTTCAGTCCTCAGTAGCTTCTGTAGCTCGGAAAGCTGTGAATCTTGAAATACAATTGGACTAATTTCACTTACATTTAAATGAGTTTTTTCTCTGGTACATCTGTATTAAAGATGATGCAGGAGTTTTTGCTGAATGAAAATGAAAAAGAGAGTATTTAGTAAAATAAATTAAAGAGAGTATTTAGTAAAATAAATTAGAGGATTCAGCTTGAAAAGAGTACAGGACACAGATAAATAGTGTGACTTCACCTATATAATGTTTCTGACTCTTGTTCATATGAAGTTCTGACCCCAGTAAGGATGTTTCTTGATAAACAACCTTGGGAGGTATTAAGGGCAGGAGAAATGTAGAGATACTGTGCCAGAATGCTTAAGATCTTAGGTAGAAGAGAGCTGAGGTGCAGTAGTCCAGGACAAAGGAAAGTTAACTTCTCTGTATCAGTTCATTAATGAAAAACGTTTGTGACCATGTGAGTAATATTGAATATTTTCCCCTGTATTGTTTTAAAACAACAGTTTGAAAATTGCAGTTTAATTTATCTTTGAAATGCGCTTGTAGCAAGATTACATGGTTCAGGATTAGCAAAGAAAAAATCTTCATGACGTTAGGAAAAAGTGAAATTGAGAGCTTTATGACTGAAAAAGTATTTAGAGACATAGCAATGAGCATGACAGGATTTTTCAGGTAGAAATAATGTCTTTTATGAGATAACAGGTATGTGGGTAGGTGGGCAGGTAAACATAAACTTCTAAGCCCTGTGATACTACTGCAAGTCTGTGAGAAAACCATCAGTTGGTCTAATTATAAAGAATTCTACCTTTACCTACAGATCTTGTCCTCATGTTTTCAAAGTATTACAGTAAAATAGTCAGCATTTAGAAGATGAATCTGTCTTTTCTGAAACGTAAAATGCCAGACTTTGTCTTTCCCCTATAGCAGTATAGAGGATATTCATGTCTTCAACATGTGTACCTCTGATAAAGTGAGAAAATGTGGAGACAGTGCTGGATTTGATTAAGAATGTGATAATTGTCTGCCGTTAGGAGAGATGGTAATTCTAACTGGTCTTTCTTGCCATGTACCCCTAAAGATACCAGAGAGAAAGAAGTTATTAGAATCAAACTGTAAAAGGCTGAGCCAAATATATCAGCCATTGGTACAGTCAGAATCAGCACGATTTAATGGTTGTCTGAGTGTGCTGGGGATGCTTTTCAAGCTTTGACAGTGTCATTTAGAGTAAAGCAAAGATGATTTTTTTCTTACTGGCAGTATTAGCTGATTGCTGTTTTATTTGTAGAGGCCTTACTCCTCCTGATGCAGAAATGTTATATATGCAAGAAGTAGAAAGAATGGAGGGCTATGGTGAAGAGACCTATCCTGCAAAGGTAAATCAGGTTTTGATCTTTTTCTGATTGCCCTTTTCTCCCCTATTCAGTGTGGTCATTTCCTGCCAAAAGTAAATAAAACCCGAACCTCAAACCACAGAGAATTTTCTCCTCCAGAATTATAAAAACAGTTATTTTGTATGTAACTTGCTTTCAAAGACTTTTTTCTGTGCTTGCATAATTTTTTGCACCTTCTTACAGGATAGCCAAGGAAGTGACATATTCATTGGAGCATGTCTTGATGGTATCTTTGTGAAACACAAAAATGGTCGTCCTCCTGTTGTATTTAGGTTAGTATTGTTCTGTCATAAAATATCTTAGTGACTTCACATTTTAAATGTGTTCCTCACAAACATCAGTGCCTCTTAGATACGATGTGTATTTATGCATTTGATAAATGTGAACGGAGTCTCATAGTATCATGCTACACTACAGTGAATAGTGAAGCCAGTGGGAATTTCTCAGTGTATTAACTGCCAAATTAATCTCTTTAAGACAGATTAATTCTAGGACATGAATATTTAATATACAGTTGCATTGCAAATCATTTATTGAATCAAAAAGGAGCAATTCTCTGCACATAGGGCATCTTAAATCCTGAGATTGTCATATCCATTCATATAGAAATATTCACTTGTGAAATTGTGCAGGAGTTTCTTTCATATATTAAAAATATATGTGGAGGGTTACACGATAACATTTCTTTTATTATTTTTGATTTTTACATTGTTTTAGTTTATTATTGAATGTTCTTATAAATTGTAGACAGAGCTCTGACTTACTAAACACTTAAAATTCAGTCTTCACATGAAATGGCTTCCCACTGACTTTGAGAGGGATTGCTTGGGCATCTTTTGAGCAGAATTCAGAATAAATTTTAAAAAAAAAATTGAGATTTTTTTTTTTACTAAAGCAAGAAAGGATTTATTCTTAGTGAACTTTAATTTTCTAGAACTGAATTTTTGACTGAATATGAACAGAAATCTTGAAATCCTATGGTCCAACAGTTACTGGAACTTCACTATTGGTGGATATCTGGGATTAGAGAAAGTAGCCAACTACGCTTCTTTCTGTTAGTAGTTTTGTTTTAACAGAATTTAGAAATTCACTACTGTTACATGTCCTTCACAAGAATTTCTGTCTCTGCTGTGATAGGTGAGCTGATGCTGGGCTCTTTTTAATTGTCTGAAGTATTCCAAGTGCTCTGCTCTGCTTTCCTACAGCATTAAACAACAGCTGTAACCTACCAAACGCACAAGGAGAGGAATAAAGTTTTGTCCATGCATTTCACATAAATTCTCAAAGAATTGTGGATGCAGTGTCTGTAAATACAGGAAAAAAGCTGCACATTGGGAAGCATCAGATAGTAGTTATATTCCAATTTCAGGATCCAGTTTTCTGATCTTTTGGTTGACTATTGGCAATTCCATCATGGAGAGCAATGTTATTAGGGTGGCAATAAAGCATAACCAAATGATCCATTAGTATAATTTACAAAGACTGGGTTGTGCTTGAGATTGGTTCAGGTAGTTTCATAGTTGTGCCCACAAAGGCTTATGAACCAAGGCCTTAAGTTGGAGGGATTTTTGTTCTACATCAAAATGGAGACATTAATGTTTCTCTACCTCATATACATGAGGCAATAGCTGTGGAAAATGCTAACAGGCACCTCTATGTAATGTAAATGGGAGCCATATAAACACCTTTAGAGAGATCTCTGTATGCAGGTCCTGCTTTTTCCATGGTCTTGTGTACTGCAGAATATTTTTTTTAATAAATCTATGATACAGGCTTTATTTACACTAACATAATACTAGTGGTTCAAGCTAAATTTGTATTTAAAAAGAAGATGAATAAATATATTTTATGCAATCTAAGTTTTTGTCATCTGTCAACGTGCAAGAGTTCTAGAAAATGTGCATAATAATGCCTTAAAGGCTTTGTTTAGTATAGGTTTAATGTATTTCTCCCTGGAATGTATGGTTTGCTTTCAAGCAGTTGGGATATTGTAATTTACTTATGACTAAATTTGTTGAAATGTGTTTTTTTTTTTTTTTTTTTTTTAAGAATACTTGAAAGAATTTCAGATGGATGTCAAGTAATAATCTTTCTGTACATGTACTACATCTTCCCAAGAGTTAGTCACACACATGTTTTCCTTTCAGCAGACATTAATGGTATAGAAGTAATGGTCTACAATTTGTTCAGATAGATTAATGAACTTTTTCACAGGATCATAAAATGTTTTTTCACAGAATCATAGACTTACAGCATCTGCTGTCTTGAGAGGGACCCATCAGGACTATTGAGTCCAACTCCTGGCCCTTCACAGGACACCCCAAGAGTCACACCATGTGTCCTAGAGCATTGTCCAAATGCTTCTTGAACTCTGTCAGGCTGGTGCTGTGACCACTTCTCTGGGGAGTCTGTTCCTGTGCCCAGCCACTCTCTGGGTGAAACACTTTTTCATGATGTCCAACCTAAACCTCCCCTGACTCAGCTTCAGGCCATTTCTTGAGTCCTGTTGCTGGTCATAGGATGGAAGACATCAGTGTTTGTCCCTCCTCTTCCCCTCATGAGGATGTTCTCTATCCACATTCTTGATGGTGGTTCTGCTTTGCAGTTGCATTTTTTGTGGTTTGAAAGTCAGAGCTTGTCATCCTGTCCCTTTTGTCTGCAGGTGGCATGATATTGCCAACATGTCCCACAATAAATCCTTTTTTGCATTAGAATTGGCAAACAAAGAAGAGACAATTCAGTTCCAAACTGTGAGTACATTTTTTTTTCACTAAGTCATCAGTAAATAAAAACAAATTAAAACTAATAATTTAACTCAAAGGTTAAGATCTATTATCTGTATATTTAGCAGCTTTGAAGTGTATGAGTGAGTCAAATGTAGTAACACTGTCTTTAGCCAACTTTCTAGGGGAAGGCATTAAAATTGGACCTTTTATGTTGAGTACATTGTAGTGTTTGGTTATGTGGTCATAAACATTTTCATCCATTCCAGTAAAATTTTCTAGCATGTTTTTTTTTAACTTGGATAAGTGACAATTAAAGATAAATATAGCCTTAGAGCTTTGCTGGAATGGGCCATGGCATTCCTTGCAGAATTAATTTTATTCGTCCTCTGCTAGTTGCTTTTGTCAAAAGGCAGCTGTTGACAATCTTATGGCAATCTTAACTATAAATTATGTTAGCATTACAGCTGACAAGTGTCTTGAGCAAAAGGCTAGTACTTTCAAATTTCATAAGTCTTAGAAAATTGCTGGCTAGAGTGTATATTTGGGTCTGCACAGTAGAATTTTAGGGAAAACGTGGTGACATTAATGAAGTTATATTAAAATTAAATCAGTCAATGGTAGTTTAATCTTAAAAATTTCAGTGGCTTGTCTGAAATCAAATGAATGGTATGAATGTTTGACTTAATGCAAATGTTGGGTTTTGTTTTTTTGGCAGGAAGATATGGAAACAGCAAAATATGTGTGGAGGATGTGTGTGGCTAGACACAAATTTTACAGACTAAATAAATGCAGCTTGTAAGTAGAATACATTAGCAGAACTCTTGGTGCCCTTGCAGCTTCCATTGGGAAGTGAAATCTCCCTCTCTAAAGTCTTTACTGTCCTTTTTGGATGGTAGTAATTAATGACTTGGGTTTATTTTCTTAATCTTCTTTGAGAAACTACTTACCACCAGTTTTTGAAATACATCCTGCTTTATAACAGAGGACAATATTAAGTGCTGAAATCTTACCATAAATAATAATGTTTGTAATGTTTGGCCTTCACTTCTGGATCGCAGTGCTGTGAGAGTTGAGTAATGCTTGGGGTCTAATATTGCTAGTGCTTGTGAGCTACTGGAACCAGCAGGGTTTTGGCCTGTGTTTGGGTGAACTGCTCTGAAAGGACACTAGAGGCTTTAAAAGGGCGGGCAGTGTATGTGAAGCACTCCTGAAATGTGCTGGATTGACAGCTAAGAGGTATGTGGTTCTTTAGGTATCCATGGAATCTGTATAGCTCAAGTAGCACCAGTGCAAAGTAAATTTAATACAATTCATCAAATTAAATTTAAATGGGCTGGTCTGCAACTTGTAAATCAATGGCAGGAATTCGAGCTACTTTAGTGGAGTGGCTTTCCTTCAGTTAAGTTTCTTCAGTCAAAGAACAGAGAATTAGACACAGTGAATAGTCTATCATTGGAAAAGCATGATTCCCATGTTTCAGTCCTCCTTGTACATGGGAAGACATGTGTTTTATATCTCCTGAGGTCAGTGCAAAGATAATAAAGTATTTTGTGCCACAGTATGTTTAGTGCGAATTAGTGATTAATTTAGTGCTCATTAATGTGTTTAGTGCTAATTTATTTGAGAAATAAGATGAATTTGAAATAGAGTAAACCTCATACCTCAAAGCTTGTGAACTTGTCTGTCTTTTGAGAGTGATAAGAAGCATTGGTAGAAGCAGTGCATTTGTGGGACTTGTGCATTTCTGTCTAAATACTGTCAGATCTGTAGTTCTATATTAAATGTAGTTCTATATTAAATGTAGTTCTATATTAATCTGTAGGATTACTTATTGTAATTGTTTCACCACAGTGTGGTTTTACATGAGGTTAAGTCCTCAAAAAACTTTGCTAATTATCTCGACTCTTAAGATTTCTTGTCATCTGGTCCTGCAACTGAAAACTGTCTTATGCATGCCTGTATCAACTTCAGGGATTTTTTTCTAAATCTTTACATACCTTGTCTTTAGAGACTCCTTGGACTCTCCACCTGAGGAGGGCTCTCAGAAATCTTCCCTCATTCTTTCCCTTCCACGCTTTCCAATCCTTTCTCGTCCTTCACTTCCCAAAGGGTGAGCTTAAAAACATATTTCTCACTAAAAAATAGCACTTCCTGCATTTGTATCATGCTGTCTTTTGACCTGTATTGCTATGAGATGCAGAGCACAGGTGCAGTGTAGGGTGGGGGGGGGGGGGGAAGGAGTGTAGCACTTCTGAACTTTATGTCCTGGAGCCAGTCCAACAAACTATGAAAATTAATTCCCTTTAGCATCAATGTTAGAACACAGAAATGCTGATGCAGTAGAGTAATGCTTTCCAGCTCCTATAACATCTGTAACATTACAGTTGTTTTATGTCTGACTTGTAGAATAGACAACCTGTAGAACACAGATTAACTGAGGTATTTTGATCTTGAGCTTTTGATTTCTTGCTTTGTGATGGTAGCTAATGCACAGAGCTCTATCCTTCTGGGGCTTGTGTGGAAGAGTAACACAGGCCTTTGTCCTGGAAATGTAGAGTGATTTTTAATTGAACTTGGGAGTGCTTTCTGAGGTTTGAAATGGGTCTTGCTAATTGTTAAGAATAATTTCTTACCATTAAATTTCTTCTGTAGACAAACTCAGCCCGTTACAGTGAATCCTGTTAGAAGACGATCTTCATCCAGGATGTCCATGGTAAGGAAAACAAATAGCTTTATGTTTTCATGTTTATGGATTTCAGTTGACTTTGAATCAAATATTAGTTCCTAGTTCCCTTCAGTGAAATGAAATGAGCAGTGAAAAACATGAATCTAGTATGTGAGGAGCTGTTAGTGACTTGCAGGAAGAGCTGCTATGCAATATCTAAACAGTGGAATTAAAGCAATTGCAATGGAAAATATTTTAAACACTCTTATTCTCAGCTTGAACATTGTCTCTAGGAGACTTTCCTGGATGTTAGATGGCAAGATATGGTCTTGGGTTAGTGGAGTGTGATTTCGAGTTTTTTTCCCTGGTTTTTAAATTATTTTTGGTATGACCTCAAAGGTGAAATTTACATTGCAGATTTAGAAGACTAAGGCTTTGTATGTGTTTATTTGTAATAATATACACATTATAATATAATATATAATGCTTATTATTACTATGTGTATAGTATTGTATGTAATATGAATAGTGTCATACTATATATATATATAAACTGTATACATTATGTATTTAATAAACTTAATTATTTTTAAAATGAATAATCACTTTTAAAGTAACAGTAAGATATTTGATTTCTTAGCCCAAGCCTCAGCCTTATATGATGCCTCCACCACCTCAGCTCCATTACAATGGTCATTACAGTGAACCATATGCATCTTCCCAGGGTAAGTTCATTAAATCCATGGCCACACTACACAGTTTTAGAAGGTAAAAACTATAATTTATATTTGTAGCTACTTTAGCTATAGCTGAATAAAACAGTAGGTGAATGTGGGGTAGGTTTGTACTAGAACAGTCATTGAAGTGCTTTCTGCTACTCTAGACACGTTGGCTAATATGAAATATAGTCATGGAATCACAGAATTGTTTAAGTTGAAAAAGGATCATCAAGTCCAGCCATAAACACAGCACTGTCAAATCCATCACTAAACCATGTCCTCAGGTGCCACATCTGCATGTCTCTTTTCCCTGGACAAGCTTGTTAAAATGCTTCACCACCCTTTCCAAGGAGAAATTTCCTAATATCCAATCTAAACCTCCCCTGGTGTAACTTGAGGCCATTGCCTTGACCTGCTGCTTGTTGCCTGTGAAGACACAAACACACCTCACTGCAACCTTCTTTGAGATAGTTATAGAGAACAGTAAGGTTCTCCCTGAGCCTCTTTTTATTCAGGCTAAAAAGCCCCAGTTTCCTCCACTGTTCCTTCTCCATTTGCTCTCCTGTGGTAGATGAGCAATTCTAGTTAGGATAGCGTGTACAGCAATTGTAGGCTGAGGTGTCTTGTGTGAGTTTAAGCTGACTATTCCTTTTTTTGGCTCGTGTATCAAACTGGTATGTTATGGCATTGTGAGATCCTTGTCAATGTTGGTCCTAATAGCTGCAAAGAGATTGCCCCAAGACAATCCACAAAATTTAAAAATCAAACAAAAAAATTAAGCCGAGAATGCAGGAAGAGAGACATTTGTCTAAGTCTGATAGTCTACAAGGTGTTGAGGAATTCAAAGGCTAAAACGTTTGCAGTTTATGGACTTGGTATATGTTTGATTGAAACAAAGAAATAAAAAAAACCAAGCAAACCCTGACTAATATTCTAAAGCAATGTGGACTCCTTATCTTAGCAGTTTACAGTGGAGTCATTGCTGCTTACTCTCATTATTTTGATTGTTATACATTGTGTCTTTAATTAACAAAGTTGCTGCCCTAAAGGGCTGAATCTAGTCTTTTGCAAAGTCTTCTCAAGTTCGATAGGAACTTTCCTATCAAATCTTCTGCATAAATAGTACTCTAAAAAGCCAGCTCACTGGGAAGGGAATAAGCACATTTTGTATTAAAACAGAGTTAGTTACACAGGTCAGAATGAAATACAGGTATTCAGATACATTCAGAATGTAACTGAATTCTTTGCAGTTTAGTGTTATAAGTATTGCTGGATACTTGGTACTGCAAGTGCCCCATATTTGAACATTTTTTTCATAAAACAATTTTTGATTGTGAGGAAATTCATTAACATAAGTGTGGCAATTATTTTGGTGAACCCAAACAGTTAAATCATGTAGGCATCTAGAGCAATGACTGAATTGTTCTCCTCTGGTGACTGGCAAATTATACATCCAATGATTAAATACGATTAAATATGCCTTGGATGTATCAACTGTTAGACCATTTTCTTTACAGTGTAGGTATATATAATATGTGTGAACAAGACATGGTGGTAGTTTAAACTGCCTCCAAAATTTCCAGAGAAAAGTTAATTTGATTTTTTTTTGAGATCTTGTGGTGCTGTATCTACATACATCTTGAAGGAGTAGTAGAGAGAAGAACAAGGGGTTTTGTTTGCTTGTTATGGGGCTGTTTTTAGGTTTTTGGTGGTATTTTGTTGTTTTTTCTTTCTTTCTTTCTTTGCTGTTCAAACTGATTACACTGGTGCAAATCCTAGTGTAGACATTCATTTTTTCAGTGGTGTGGTTTATGGTTGATACGAACTTTGTTTATCTTGGACTGAAACTTAGAAAACCTATCCTGAACAGGAGAAAGGAATTTGTAAACAGACGGTGTTTTCCCATGGGTATTTGCATGACTGAAATAAATACAGTATGTTATTCTGGTATATATACCTTGAGTAGCAGCAGAAAAGCTGAGATTTTGTTTTGGGTTTTTTTCCTTCCCATTTCAATACATAGCTAAGAATAACTGAGGTTTGGAAAATCTCAAGCATTGCCTTAGCTACATCTTAATAGAGAATAAGGATTTGAGGACTTGTTTGATGTTGTGGACATAAAGATTGTTCTTAAACTTTACTTTCAGATAACCTCTTTGTGAGCAATCAGAATGGATACTACTGTCACTCCCAGACTAGCTTGGATAGAACCCCTCATGACTACAGTGGTCGGATCCGCAATGGGAGTGTCTATAGTGCACACAGCACAAACTCCTTGAACAATCCACAGCATTACTTGCAGCCATCCCCCATGTCCTCTAACCCAAGCATTACTGGAAGTGACGTCCTCAGAACTGATTATGTCCCATCACACAGACACAGTGCACTAATACCACCTTCTTATCGTCCCACGCCAGACTATGAGACTGTGATGAGACAGCTCAACAGGGGGATGGTGCACACAGATAGGCAGAGTCATTCAATGAGAAATCTTAACATCAGCAACTCGTACGCTTACAGCAGGCCTGATGCCTTAGTTTACAGTCAGCCTGAAATTCGAGAGCATGCCCACTTTGCTGCCCCACAGTCTAACCATTATCCATTTAACCTGAACTACAGCTTTCATAGCCAATCCCCCTATCCCTATCCTGCTGAAAAGCGCCCAGTTGTTGGGGCAGTCAGTGTGCCTGAGTTAACAAATGTGCAGCTCCAGTCTCAGGATTACCCAGCACCAAATATAATGAAGACTCAGGTCTATCGACCACCTCCCCCATACCCGTACCCAAGACCTGCAAATAGTACTCCAGACCTTTCTCGACACATCTACATCAGCAGCAGCAATCCAGATCTTATCACAAGGCGAGTGCACCATTCTGTCCAGACATTTCAGGAAGACAGCCTGCCTGTGGCACATTCTCTTCAGGAGGTCAGTGAACCTCTAACATCGACGCGCCATGCTCAGCTGCAGAAAAGGAACAGTATTGAAATAGCAGGCTTGACTCCCAGCTTTGAAGGAATAAGAATTAAGGAGAGGACCATGTCAGCTTCTGCAGCAGATGTGGCTCTTCCAAGAATTATCTCAGAAGGGTCACAGCCCAACATTCTGATGGAGAGAATGAAACAAAAAGAAGGTGAGCAAGAAGAATGCGTGAACTGTGATCACAAGAAAACACTTTCAGATGCTACTATGCTGATTCATAGTAGTGAGGAAGAAGAAGAATTTGAAGAAGAGAATAAGGCCAGTGCAAGTCTTTCTCCTCTCCCTGAAGATCAAACCCAACTTTCATCTGTTATGAGAGGTTATTCTCATGATTCAGTACTAAACTACCCTTATAGCTCTGTTGCTTCATCTGCTGGTCCTTTGCATATTCTTGAGCCTAAATTACATATCACAGAGGCAGAAAAGAGAATGAAAGATATGAGCCCTGTTCATTTACTAGTAGAAAGCCAGGTACAGAGAAGAGGGGAAGGACTGCTTACTCCATCTATGTCAGAATCTGATCTTACAACATCAGGGAGATACAGAGTAAGGAAAGATTCAATAAAGAAGAGACCCGTGTCCGATCTTTTGTCTGGGAAGAAGAATATTGTGGAAGGCCTTCCCCCTCTAGGTGTAAGTGGATACTATTTGTCTTGTTTTGGATTGTCTGTAGCAGTTGATTGTTGTTTTTGTTTGAGGTTTGGGGTTCTTTTAATCGGCCTGAGATGCTTTTAAAACATACAAATTAAAAGCTACCTTAAGCTTGACCTTTACAGTTCTATGTTTCCCTGGTTAACTTTGCTTAGCTATCTTTTATCCCCTTCTCTGCCATGTCTGAGCTCTGTTTGTTTAGTCCACCCACACAAACCCAGCTGTGCAGTCTCCATCCATCTGAAGACCTAACCTGGCTAGGAGCTTTAGAAGGAGCTAATTTAAAATCAGTTCTAGACCCCTGTTCTGCCCTACTTCTTGTCTGGAGCAGAAGCAACTCTTTCCATTGAACTTGCTCATCTTCTTCTCACTGAAAAATGATACGTAGCCAAAATGTTTACTTCTAAAAAATTTTGTTTGCCTGCTTCTTCCGACCAATGAGGGAACCTGACACCTTCAGGAATAAATTCTTTCCTTGCATTCTCTTCTTTACTTCATGCCTTCCCTTTTTTATATCCTTTCCCTTTTGCCTTCTCTTCAAGGTGTTTTTATCCCACTGAAGGTATTTCTGGCTTGCCATATCTTTCTCCTACTCCAATCTTAAAACACTGTAAATAGTGAAAACCTGCAAGTTTCACCTTTCCTGTAATTCCCACCTCATAGAAACATCAAGGTCTATGTGGACTGCACAATTTCACTGGCACTCCTTAGAACCCAATTTGCTTTTAAACTTTTGTTCACTTTTATGTAGTTTGTGGTAGATATTAGGTGCTAATAGAGGAGGACTATTTTTTATTATTGTTTTGACTTTTAAAATTGATTCATACCTGAGTTAGTGTCAAATAGTTTTCTGCACAAATTGGACTGTGGGGAAACTGCTGTATAACTTACGTAGGTGTGGTAGCAGCAGATACTGCAAAAACTAACCTATGCAAAAGCTATGTATTGAAACAATTACTGCTCTCACAAGGTTTTGGCTGTCAGATGTGCTATGCATGGAGCTGAACACAATGAAGTGAAACTCTGTCAGCTTAAATTAATTTTACAATTTTGTATGTTCTTCTATATTTTCTTTCTCCTGTTTTTTTAATGTGGATATAGGGGGGAAAAGGGATACCTTTGTCCTGGTGTTCACATTTAGGTGATTACTTGGAATTTGTTCTCCAAAAGATACCTTTTCAGACAGTAATGTGTCTACCGGCATCCTACCCTGCTTTTCCTTTTGACAGTTGTGTAGTTATGACATGTTCCTGTCAACTTTTGAATTAAATTAATATTAGAACTTTCTTATTGAAAGTGCTCATAACATAGTTTCTACTTCAGAAACATTTAAGAGTGTTGTTGCATAATATAGAACATTACCTTTCTGTATTCATAATTGAGATGAATATCCTAGTTAAAAGCTGGCCCCTACCAATGCTTGCACATTTTGCTTTTCAATGAACTTGTTATTGTTGTGTTTGTGTTCACTTTTAAATGAAGTCTCATCCTCTTAGTTTTGTTTTCCTGTTTCTTACCACCATTTAACTTTTGAAACCATTAATTATCATTCAAGCAGCATATGCACTCATATTTTCAGTGTATTTTTGTTAGCAATTAAACTTAGCAACAGCAGGAATGATGAAGTTTCCTCTTACCCCAAAAGAATAATTTGAATTGCATAGAAATACCCCTTTGATATTTTTCATCAAATAATGGATGATAATTCCATAATTTAGATTCATGGCCCAGTCCAGGATTCAAATTTGTCTGCATTTCTGTGTTCATGTTTTGTATGTCAAGTTTGTTGCAAACTTAGTAAAACATTTAACTGTATCCAAATATCTAAAAGTTATATGGTCATTGCCTGATTGTAGGGAAGAAAAGTGCCTGCAAACTGAATAGTCTAGTAAGGGACCATTTTTATGTGTTTTTGGGTTTGGGAAGTGATCCCAGGTCTGTTCAAGAATGTTAGTTATCCAAAGTTACCACCTCACATCCTCAGTCATGAGCTTTGTAGAGAATATTTGTCATTCTCATGCAGTTTCATTAACCAGTCTGGAATGAAGACAGACTTGTGTTGTGTCCTTGGAGGAATGTAGTCCCACCATCCTAATCTCACTGCATGCTTATCAAAGAAAAAGGTCAGAGCTGTTCACAGGAGGGGCCAGAGAAGTATCTTGTGCTTAGTTAAGCTCATCTGGTTTCTTTATAACTGCATCGGATATTTAGGAATATTTACAAGTTTTCGCTTTTCTTTTGCAGGGTATGAAAAAGAATAAAAACGATGCAAAAAAAATGGGACCTTTGAAGCTAGCTGCCCTAAATGGACTGGCATTGACTAGAATGCCTCTGCCAGATGAGGGGAAGGAAGAATCAACAAGAGCAACAAATGATGAACGAGTACGTTGAAGTTTTTTAATGATTGATTTACACTAACAGTTTTTCAAAAATTCATGATTATGAATGGTATATTTTATTGACTGTAAAATGCTTCATTGTAAGGCAACACAAATGCTGAGAATAGAAACAAAATAAAATGATTCCTGATTGACAAGTCACTTCTAGATGTATTGGGTGCAACTCAGATTTTTCTTTAAGATGACAGTGATTCAACTGTAATTTACCCTCTGAACATACAGGAAGTGAATTAGCTAGTACCTACTGATATATATATTTTTGTGCAACTGATCCTCTTTTATTTCTTAATTTTTGGTTTTCCAGAGTGAAAAGTTGTAAAATTCTGAGTGTGAGATTGATTTTTATTTCAATTATTAAAAATTCATGGGGTGTTTAGAGTAAGTTTTGCAGTTAAATTTCATCCCCAAAACAACTTGCGCAGATTGTATTTATCTGTTTTTTCCAGGTAGAGCTCATAAAATATAGACAGAACTTGTTTGATCTACTGAAATTTTAAACTCAGTAAAAGATGTCAGATCAATGAGAGGACATCAGGTTCTAGAATCTGAGAGTCATTCTTTGAGAAATGTAAGACTCCTTCAGCTTGTGTCAGTATAAAAAAAAAAATCAGTAAATCTGCTTCAGCCTGTCTCATATATCATGAAAGAACTGCAGGAAAGTGAAATACAGTCAATATTCAGGGTGTGATGAGCTATGAAGAGCAGTGCTGCCATGATACATCTGACCAGGGAGCAGCTAGCTGCACCAAATTCTACAATGATTATTGCCCATTGTACAACCAGTGGTATCTATAGACTCTAATTCTGAGCATGGTTGGGCATCCTCAGCTGCAGGTCCCCTCTAGCTCAATTTTTTTTCTAGTCACTAGGGATCTAATCTAGGGATTAGAGCCTGAAGGAATAGTCCTGCACTCACCAGCTGCAGTTTAAATAAACAGACCAAGAAAATTAATTGCAAGTCACTCAGTAAAAACTGTGTTGAACTACATGTACATTGCTTCAGATGCTAAGGGACAAAAATTAACATTGTGTTACTGAAGTACATGTTTAGTACATGTGTTAGTTATTTCCTCTTACCTAGAGCCATCATTTCTTTCTGGGTTGACCTTTACTGGATTCAGCTGTGTTTGTATTCAGGTAGCTCTGCCCAAAGCATTGTGGCAAAGAAGAAACCACAAAGTCAAGTTATGACAAAGTCATGTCACTACACTTTCTCTTCAGGCAGTCACGTAGAGGTAGAATAAATTCTGTGAAACGGGAGTAGTTCCTAAAACTGCTGAGAAGAGGCAGTGCAAAGTAGACGTGACATAAAAGGAAGTCCAGAGTGCAGGTATTTTAGAAGATAAGTTTAGTGTTGATTCAATGCCTGTTTCATTGCTTAGCTTCATGTTATTATCAGTTTAAATATGTGAATTTAGCCTAAAGACAATAAAGGAGTTTATGCAGTTGATGTACTGGTGTGCAAATTGCATATGATGGAAGTTTACACCTTCCTCTATAGCATTTGGCATACTTACTTGATATAAGACACTGCTATGACTTGATACCACAGAGCACTTACTGTAAGAATCTAGGGACATGTGACATAGATGAAATTTTCTGGCTGAAATCTTACATATTATTCCTCTAATTATTGTTGGCAAAGAGATGCAGAAATTCCAGAAGTGTCTTATGATTTAGAAACAACTTGGTTTCAAGAGAATAAAGGGGATGAGGGAGCAGTTTATTAAATATAAAAGATTGAATTATACTGTTAGAAAAAATTCTGGGTTTATACTTTAACTGCAGCAAATCTCTAAGGCAGCTTTCCTGCTGTACGGAAAATTCCGTTTTTTGCCATCCAAACAACTGAGTTTGTGTGGGTTTTTCATTATTATTTTTTGGTTTTTTATTAAGGTTAAAGGAAACCTTTCAAATTATGTCATCTAGCTGCTATATTGAGCAGGTGGATCAAAGGTATTTGAACCAGTATGCAGTATGGCATAGCTGTCTGGTTGGCCAATTTTTTTCTCCCCAGCTGGGCTGTTTTTACAGAAACTATGAATTAACTTTTCCTTTACCAGCAGTATCCACATAAATCTTTCTGACCTAGTGAAGTATAACATGCTGCTTTGTTTTCACTTGAACAGAATTCCTGCTGGTTAGTGTTGCCTCTAATTTATTCTGGTATATTTGTGGAAACACTAGTAGCTGGGAAAGCATTGAAGAAGTATGTAGAAGAAAGTACATACATGTTATCCTTCGTGAATTCTCTATTAAAATAGACTCACCCCAGAACGTGCCTTTGTACTGTTCCATGTGTTGTGCCTTGCAGTGTAAAATCCTGGAGCAGCGGTTGGAGCAGGGGATGGTGTTCACGGAATACGAGCGCATCCAGAAGAAAAGGCTGATCAATGGCGACTGCTCGGTAGCTCGGCTGCCTGAAAATGCTGAGAGAAACCGCTTCCAGGACGTCCTTCCTTATGATGATACCAGAGTAGAGCTGGTCCCAACCAAAGAAAATAACACGGGTTACATCAATGCATCTCATATCAAGGTGAGAGAAATACTCTGGGAGAAAAATTTCCCAGCTCATGTGGTAACTAAAAATGAATTTGGCTATCAATTTTGGTTTGGTAAGATGAGTGACAATCCCTCCATCTCTCTCTCTCTCTCTCTCCCTCCCTCTTTCTTCTCCAGAGGTTTCTTTGGGAAAAGCAGAAACCTGCTTTCCTAAACACCTAGAATAATGGAGGGTTAATTATTGGAGGGATCTTCTGCATTTTGCTTCTGTGTTGATTTGATCTACTGTCTCCTTTCTGTGTTCTCTCTTGGGATTGCTGCTAACAGAAGGCGTGTCCATTCTTCCCAGAGCTAAGGAGGCAAATAGGTTTAAAACAAACTGGGATCCTCTGCAATGACTATGATGTTTTTGAGCTGCAGTAACAATCATTGTTTCTTCTTTTTCTATACTCACAGACTGTATCCACAATGGGCAGTAAGCTAGCTCCTAGCTTAAGCTTTTGTGGATGGTTAGAGGAGCTGCCAGGCAAGGGGGAAATTAGCTTTTTCAAAACCTCCAGCTGCTCTCTTTCCCCATCCTTAACTCTTTAAGCTCTGTTTAAAAGAATTTGAAGGATGTCTTCAAGAACCTGGAAGGCAATTAGTTCATTTCTCAATACATTCATCTGCTCTAAGTGCAACTACAGTTGGCTTCATGCTTTTTCTAAAAAGAGTTGAGATTGTCAAAGCAGCGTTTGTACTTGTTGCTGTCTTTTTAAAATAAATCTGTTTGTATACTGACATGGCATCATAGTTTCTCTGCTTCATTCACAAATGTTGACCCTTCTCAAGCAAGATAATATTTTTCCAGGAAATAACAACTAGTACTGTAATAGTATTTACAGCACCAGAGTATGAAAGCTTCTCTAAACCTGAATTTGCTAAAATACCTTAAATTCACAATAGAGAAATACAATTTAGTTTTCTCAGTTTCACATGATGCTTATGATATAAAATACATTTATTTAGCTATGGACTTACACAATTGTGTCTCTTCTGCATCTAATGTGACAATATGCAGCTGAAAAATGGGGTAGATATAACTCACAATGGGCTCCTGCTTCTGTGGTGTTGCAGTCTTTTTTCATTTTGTGCATCTTCAAATGGCTGACCTTAGAACTGGGGAGAAGGTTTTCAGTAATTACTAATCTAATGCCTTTCTTTTTACAGATCTCTGTTGGTGGCATAGAGTGGGATTACATTGCCACGCAGGGCCCTTTGCAAAATACATGTCAGGATTTCTGGCAGATGATCTGGGAACAAGGGATTGCCATTATAGCCATGGTGACAGCAGAAGAAGTGAGTATAAGTTGAGTCAGGTTTCTCCCAGAAATCCCACAATGAATTTTTTAATAATCTGTTAGAGGAAGGGGACCTTTGCTCCAACAAATAGACAGATCAAAGATAAGTTTCTAGTGATCTCTTTCTGTCTTGATTTCTTTGGCAGAAAAAATAATTTGCAAACTCTTTTTGCTGGAAAGTTGTTTTTTTCAGTAAGAGGCCATAACACGCTCAGTACTACGTAGTAGAGGAGAGATACAGTTGGTACTACAGGAACATTAGTTGTGTGAATGTTCTTAGGTTTCTTGTTAAGCAAGTCTTCTCCTTTTAAGGAAAGTGGGAGAGAAAAAAGCTTCAGATACTGGCCACGTCTTGGCTCACGACACAACACTGTGACATATGGAAGATTTAAGATCACCACGCGGTTCCGTACCGACTCAGGCTGCTACGCAACTACAGGCTTGAAGATTAAACATCTTCTCACAGGACAGGAGAGAACAGTTTGGCATTTGCAGTATACTGACTGGCCAGAGCATGGCTGTCCAGAAGATTTAAAGGGATTTTTATGTAAGTTGTATTTAATAGCTTTGTTTTGGGTTGTGGTTTGTGGTGTTTCTTTAGTACCTTCTAAAATGGCTGCTATACATGAAGCAACTTTTGACAAGTATGCCAGTCATTCCTTTGTAAAAGGTTTCTTCACACCAGCAAGAGATACTGAATGGTGTTTTTTTGCAGGTATATACCTGACATTTTATTGAAGTGACTCTGTCTAAAGCAAATAATTTACAAGAAGTCCATATAGAATAAAATATAATTGTACCCCATACATTTGAGTATGTTGCAACAGTAGCAAGATGGCCACAAGACAACTTTAGTAGGAATAGGGGAACAAAGCAAAAGTTAGATGATCCTTATAGATCTGTATTGCCATGGTTGGTGCATGACTTGTGATTTATACAATGTATCATTTTCGTGTAGCATGTCGATTGTTAAATTACTACTTTCTCTTGTTATGGGGCTTCATCTCCTAAAATAATTACTCTTACCTTGGACTTGCAGCGTACTTGGAGGAGATACAGTCGGTGCGGCGGCACACGAACAGCACAGCAGACCCAAAAAGCTCAAATCCTCCCCTGCTGGTGCACTGCAGCGCGGGCGTGGGGCGGACAGGAGTGGTCATACTGTCAGAGATCATGATCGCCTGCTTGGAACACAATGAGGTGAGCTCTTTTTCTTTCTTGTGCTTTAAATGATGCTAGGTAATAGGAGAGCAAATAACCTGCCCAAAATATGCGGTGGCTGTTCATCAGAGCAGCCGCTGGGAGAGGCTTACAACGCAGCTTGAAATGGCTCCTGGGAATTCAACAGAAGTTAATCTTCTAGAACTGCACACCAGGCACTGGAATGCTCATTTGGATTCTTGACTCCCTAAGATGTTGAGTCATTGAGTGGAGCAAACATACCCTAGGCCCCTGAGCATATTTCAGGATTTCATCCTGACTTTACCACTCCTTGCCTTAATTAGAATGGAAAATATTCAAGAACATGCTTTCTAGCCAGTCTCTGTCCCTGTTATTATTTTGTTCCTAAGTGCAGTGTATTTGCAGTATCAGTCGTAGAGGACAAAGTGGTAGTTTAATAAAATCAGTCCTATCAATTTCTAGCCAGAAGTGGACTGCTGTAAAATGTTCATTAATAATATATCAACTGAAACTCAACAAACTTATTGTTTCATTGTGCATTCCTCTCCTAACACTGTGACAGACTTTTTCAGCCATTAGATTTGTGAATACCAATACCCCATGAGATAGGTAACATTACCATTATGCGTATTTCCCAGATGATCAGTGGTGTAGTACAGTCTATACTTGCAGGCATGGGCAATGAATTCTCAAAGCTGAAATCAGAACAGTTGTTTCTGTCCTTAGATCACTAAGGTACTGCTCTGAACCTCCTGCTAGGAAGGTGCAAGCCAGTTTCCCTGCTAACCAGTCACTTGTAATGTTTTTTTCTCTTCCAGATGCTGGACATCCCACGAGTGCTGGATATGTTGAGGCAGCAGAGAATGATGATGGTGCAGACGCTTTCGCAGTACACTTTTGTGTATGGAGTTCTCATTCAGTTTCTCAAAAGTTCTAGACTTATCTAGCCCCTGCCATTTCCTAAGAGACTCTGCAAGAGTTTACAGAAAGAAAATCAGAGTTGTCCAGACCTGCTCTCACTGGTGTTCTCTTCATATGATGAATCACAGCGTTACCATTTAGGGCTGCCATGTGACTGTAAATGCGAGTTCAGTGTGACAGTCCCTGCACAGCAGGATCTTTGCTGGTCTGAATTATTCCCATGTTAGCTACAGTCACATTAGGGAATGATTTTACTTGCACATGTTCTTTAGAGTGGTGTTACTCTGAGCAAAATAAGTATCTTATGGAATGGAGGTATATAGTACAATTTTACTGACATTATGGTTGGAAACATAATTGTTGACTGTGCAAAAGCTAAAATCTGTAGGTGCACATGAGATCAGAAACCTGCCTTTTGGGAATGTCAAGGTCTTACGCAGTTTGATTCTGCTTTCAATTTTATATTTAGAACAATACATCTGTATTTTTTTAAATGAACACTTGGTTTCCTCTGGTTTACTTAGCCAAATTAGCAGCTCTTAGATATCTTAAGCTGTTTCTTAAAGCACGGTTATTTTTATATTTAGGATTTTTTAAATAAAAATAAAAAAAATTGAACCACCACAACAGGAAACTTTTTACCCATAACAATATTTTCAGAGAAGACTGACAGTGTCTGAACCAACTTTTCAAAAATCACGTAGAAGGTCCTAGGGAAGCTGTTGGTAGTTAGTTGCAGTGCCATGTAATAGAACAGACAAGTGAAAGGTAGTGGTAACTGTTGATAACTTTCATTTGAGAGGAGCCATGTTTACCTGCAGCGGGCGGGGGAAAATATTGTAAGTATCTACGAGATTATTGGAAACAAATGGATGAGAGAAAGTACATATTCAGTATTATTCATATATTTAGAGGACAGTTTGATTTTACTGGCTGAAATCAAAGCGGATGCAAATGTTTTAAGCACTTTTTTTTGCTCTGTTATTTATGTAGCTAAATATAGCAACTATAATCATGCATTGTTTCATTTGGTAATATCCCATTACTAACCTATTATTTTAAGAAGAGCTTTTTCAGTTGATGAAGTGAGAGAACTAAAATGGGAGTAGGAAGGTGCAGAGTGGTGAAGTGGAAATGATTGTATGAAGTGTAATGGAGGAGGTGTGGCAGCTATGATTGCTGGTTAACACAGTGTAAAGATGACCTTAAACAAATGTTAATGTTCCCAGCCAAGAAAGCCAGTAAAGCACTGGAAGTTTCTGTAGAATGCTCCAGATTATTTTATTAGTGCTAGAGCAGATTTTGCTAATGCTGTGCAGCATTGCAATGAAGAACATTTAAGAGTTTGCAGAAGAAGAGCTCCTAGAGGAAACACTGGAGATGTGGGTAATTTAGTAGCTGTGTAGGTGGCTGAGTCAGTGGCTGTGGCATGGACCTGAGGTAGGCAGGTACAGCCTACTATAGTTTCCATTTTGTCCCATGGGGGCTGGTCAAATGACAATATCCCTAAATAATCCTCTGTGGTTTTCAGTGGGGACAGCATGGTTTTCACTGCCTTTCCAAGTGTTTTGAGATGCTGAGTTGAAAATTCTATTCCAAACTTAGGTGTAGTTTTTAGATGTCCTGTTCAGTTTAAAAAAATCCCTGTAGTAGACCAGTCTGCAGGCATGGTTAAGTGTACATCTGCTTTGATACCTGCTTAGTGAAATGAAATGAAATTAAATGAAGTGAAACTAAAAGTCAGGTTTATTAGTGCTGAAACTTATTTTTCTGAGCTCTAACAAGGGCTTGGAAACTATTAAATCCCCTTCAAAACAACAGTTGTGTCCCAAAGCACAAATTAAGAATTATAAATAGATTGCCTCAATTTCCTCTGTAATAAGCTACTTCCATGAATTTAAACACATGGTCCAAAATACATTGTGCTAATATATAATTTTATACAAAATATATTACTTTTAGGTACACAATATTGATCTGGTGCTTTCAGGTGTGCTTGGAAGAAGTCTGATTTGTTCTACTCTCAGTATAAATTAGATTGAATATTTCAGACTAGGGAAAATAAATGTTGGTCTTATATAAAATGCCTAGGAATTATTAATTGCCAAATATAAAACTGGAAGTCCAGAGGAAGCCAGTTACTGAAGACTGATTCTTTATATATAAACCTTGCAAACATACCAATCTGACATATCCATATTGACAGAAGTATTGAAAGAAGCAAAGGTACTTAGCTATTTGTGTCATGCTTTGTTTTAAAAACATTGTCAGTTTTTGCCACAGTTCACTTCTATCTGCAGAAATCTTTCTGAATGGGAGGGCAGGCTCTAAAATGTAGCTTGTGCCTTTTCCATTTCTAACCTTTGCACTGTGATCTTCGTAACCTGATAGATGCAGTTTTAATGACATGATGGACAACCAGAACTTCAAGCAGCAGTTTCTGAGACAGAACATCAGCTGTGAGGCATTAAAAAGAGCAGTTATAACAAGCAGTTTAATCCAGTATTTGTGGGATTATCTGAGGTGGGTGAGGAAAGGTGTGTGTCTTTTGGCTTATTTTTCTGTTTCTAGCTAAAAGAAGGTGTCTTTGCTTTTAGAGGTGGTTGTGCTCAAATCTGGTAGTCACAGTTTTGGTTTTTTTTTTAGTATAACACTGCTACCTCCTCCCCTTCAGCTTCCAGTTCTGTCCCTCACCAGTCTTCTTTTTGCAGTAATAGACTTGACCTTATTAGACTTGACTTTATGTGAGTTTTTCTACTGAACACTGTAGGATTGCTTTTGTTTGTAAGCATATGGCTCCGAGTGAGCATTGAAAATGAGAAGTTTCTCTTCTAGATACCAAATGAAATTAAACTTCACAACCTTCTATAAAAATATTTTTTAAAACATTTAGATTTTCAGTTAACTTATAAATGACAATACAGTTTTTAGCACTTTTGTTCTGAGCCTTGAAAAGGGATGCATTTTTACATTCAGTTGTGCTGGGTACTTCATGAAGTTTTGGATGTTTTAAGAATATCCACTGTCCAAATCCAGTCACAGTGTGAGTCAGAGGTGGATTTATTTGTCAAAAAACTTAAAATTTCTCTAAAAGCCTGTCCAATTTTGCCAAATGTGTATCTGTTTTTATGGGGATGAAATCAGATGATTATGCAAGATTTGAACAGAGTTTGTTTAGTAAGAAGAGTTGTATGAAAAATCCTTGCAGCAAATGGCAAAGATGCTGCTGATCTCTAGGGATATCAGAGCTCTCAGGGACAAATAAAGGTGCTATATACTGTCAAGAGACAGATTTGGTGGTTTTTTTGTTGACTAGGTAGAAGATGCTTTCTAGGATCAAATTATATGGAGAGACAGGACAAGAATATGCAAACTGTAGTAAGGACTTCTGCATATTAGATTTCTTTCTTGGTTGCTCTGATGAGAGATTTTTTGGTTAGTGAATCTTTGTAGTCTTGGGCTAAAACCTGTTCTCTAAGAAGCTAAGTCAGAGCCCTGTGCATTATAGAGATGTCGCTGACTTAGCTGGGTTAGCTTTAGGCTGCAGGTCCCTCCTGGCCCTGTTGAGTGAGGGAGAAATTCTGAGGTGCAAAACAGGGGAGCTTTGCATAGCCTATGCAACCTGCACAGCAGTGCTCTCCTTTTCTGCTGTCCCCCAGGAAGGGCAGGAAAAGTTTTATGCCTTTGTATTTCTCTCACTGGAATACTTTTTACAGAAGTGAACAATAAAAGTGCAGGGTGCTACAGTTTATACATAGAAATACATTTAATTCAAAGCAAGTGACCAAGGCAGTGTTCCTGTATTTCTGTGGATGAAAAGCTGCTCTAGGTTACCACCAACATTTAGAAAAAAACCTAAAATACAGTAATAAAAAATGAAAATAAATTTTTAATAAGGTAGAAAAGATTCTTGACATTTTTACGTTTGGCTCCTATTGTAATCCTGTGTATCTCTTTTTGAAGTGGGCAACACTCGGAGCAATTTTCTCCAAAATGGCTCCATTAAATGTAGTAAGACTGAGGCTGTTGCATATTTTGTGTTGGGGCAGCTGTTAAAGTGGAATGGCTCATATATTTCGATGGCTTCTGGACCAAACTTGGAAACTGCAGGGTTGTTTATCATAGCTGTGTAATGAGACCTCAATTTTAATATCAATAGCATTACTGAATCCCTTGGACTTAAAAACAGTAAACTGATTTCTCTGTTTCAATAGTTCAGATTATCAGTTTGAAAGAATCAATGCTTCAGTTGCTAAGAACTCATTGCTTTAGTGTTTAGGGTTTAGATTTTGTTCTGATAGAGCGAAGTTGTGGAAAGCCAGAGTCCAGTCCTGCAAGATGCAAAATTCCTGCAGTTCTTCATGATACTGTAGGAATTAAAATGGGTTTACTGCCAATGAAAGCTTGAGCCCTTGAAGCATGATTATGCACGTCTGCTTTAAATTTAAATACAGATTACAATAATTAACCAAAAGAATGCAGCAGGAATGTGCATACAGGAAAGTACAACATTCAGAGGCAAAGTAGATGAGAGTTCAAAAGAAATTCTCTTGTGCAAGAACAGAATTTTGGACATAGAGAGTCAGGATTTGAGGAGTGGCAGAAGGCATTTGGAGGAGGATTTGGAATGTTTTTTATCCAAAGTAGAGCTGCTAGTAGGGTTTGAGTCATACGGTATGTTTTTCATGGCATGGTAGGGTAAGTGAATATGTAGTCATAGGTGTTATTTTTACTGGCTTTTTAAAATGTGATTTTTAAACTCCAAATATTTTTTCAGAGGCTGTTCTTTTTACATATCTGCCTTTCCAAATGTATTGAATGCAATCTGTCAGCTCAATTTCTGTTTACTTACTAAAGGTCAGATTTTTCAAACCACAGTCTGGTTTTACAGATACAAAATGCAGGGGGAATAGTCATTCTTGCAATTTTGCAGTGGTAATTTCTAATGGATGCAGGTCAGATGATTCAGAAGTCTAACTATGGTTCAAACAAAGCCAGGTGTTTACAGTTGGTGTGAGTTGCACCAGTTTAAGGCTGGGCTAACAATGAGACTCTTGAAATGTGGATTTCACCACCTTCTTAGAAGTTCTGTTGCAGTAAAGCATTTGCAACACAGTGACATTAAAACAGTGTAATACTGTGCTAAGATAAGGGAGAAAAATCTTAAACTTCTAACTGCTGTTGCAAATGTGTCTGTAAAAAGAGAAGTTAAAGAAAAAGAAAATTCTGAGTATAATCTTGCTTGGGACCAGCCAACTTGGTGCACTCTGTTGGCATCACATTTTACTTTAAGGTCTAACTGGGCTGAGAAAAAGGATTTGTTAACTTAAACAAGCATTTTAAAAAAACTGTTGCTAAATAGCCTTTGGTTCTATTCTGTGCTATTTTCCACATCATGCTGTGTTCAGTGGTAAAGAATAACCTCCAGTGCATTTGTTTTGTTGAAGTCTATTCTTCAGCTCTACTTAGGGAACGAAGATAGAAATCAAATGTAAAGAATCTAATGAACAGAGTTTAGAACATATCCAGCCTGTGGCAAGTCAAAGAGCGAGTCTGTAGATATTGTAATGTTCTTTTGGTTCAGATATGCAGCAATCAAAACTACCAAATTATTAATTTTATGAGTTTCAGAAGATGCCTGACTTTTATAAAGGGAATTAAATGCTCTTTTTCCATTTGGAAATATATAGGTAAACTTAGGAGACATCTTTTAATACACTTTAAAGACATTGCAAATGCCATTAATTTTTAGAATGGTAGGAAATTTGATGGAGAAAATGTAAAATCCTCCAGTCTGTCACAAGGTGTGTATGCTCTTTACAAAGATACTTGCTTAAATTGCTTTGAAATACCCAACTTATCTGTCCTATTTGTGGCTTTTCTGGGGGCACTTGGATGGAAATTTAAGAGGCTTTACCTGGCAAATCAGCAAGTATGTACACTCCTGCACACTGCTGAATAATCTTCATTCATTAAAGGCAAACAGACGTTAAGAAATCCTATCAGCAGTTTTGTAGGATTGAGTCCTTAGTGTCAGAGGAACTCAGGATCTGGCTCCATTTTCTTCAGTTTTCACTTGAGCCAGTATGCAAGGATTTAAATGGGACTTTGTTTAAAGGTAGCAAACATGAAGTATTATTTTCTAGTACTAAGCTAGCAGTTAACATGTCTATTTTTTGCTGTCTTGCCTCCAATACTGTAAAAATGTATAATCAAACCAGCTTTAATTCTTGTAAAACTGAAATTGGTTTGTAAAACAATGTATAAATTGTGTTTCATAGACAGAAAAGCTTGTATTACTGAATGTAATATATGTGAAATGAATATATTATAGTCTATTTTTGCCATGGAAATAAATATTTGAAGCAATTATGAGGTTTTATTGTTCCATTATTAAAGGAAAAATTTTGAAAACTTAATGTTCATGTGTAGTCCTAGGCTGGGACTTTGCCTTCAGTTCACAAACGTGTGATCCCTCTTCTAATGTGCTTCAAGTACTGGGTATAAAACCTGTGCTGTCAGGTACTAATAGATGTCAACTTTGTGGCAGGAAATACTGTGCCTGCTGCAATGTCATAATTTTTTTCAACGTTTTGCATTTTCTAAGGCTGTTTTTGGTACTGAACTTCCTGTTTCCCTCTAACATTTAAGTGTAGGAGGGATTAAAAACTTTTGAAAGTTGGAGAGCCCGTTCCAAAAGCATGTGAGAGAACAGTTGATTGTATGGTTACTATCATTGGAGCTGCTGCCAACTAGCATTGAAGTTATTTTCATTCTAGAATTGGCATTGAGTTAAAAAGGGAGGTGATGCAACAGCTTGCTCTACACACCTGGAACAGCAGGAGGCTTTGTGAATGCAACAGTTGCACACTGGACATTGTAGTTTCACACTGGACAATTGCATTTCCCTTGTCTTTGCTAAAAGTCTAGAGTCTTGTCCAGCTGGCTACATCTGAAACAATTGGGCTTTTAACTAAAATTTTGTCTTCTAGGGGCACTCAGTTTGAAGGCATTATTCAGCTTCAGGTAAGACAGTTACATACCATATACATCTGTACTTCTCAGATCAGTTCCCAAGTCCTGGGGAATGTCCTGTGGGAATGTGCCGTGTTCAGTGTAGGAAAGCTCTTTTATGAGACATGGATTCAAAGTCAAGAGGAAAATGTGCCTTCCTGGGGCCTGAGGCTCATGGTAAAGCATTCAGCAGTTCTCATCACCCTTATTATTTATACTGGTTTTAGACCTCTGGCAAAGTTATCTTCAGAAATCTATATTTCCTCTAAATCCAAATGGTTTTAAACTGCAGCTGTTATTTTCCAGCCCCTGTAAAATCCCCATTAGAGACTTCTGGTAGCCAGAGTTGGCTGATAGGGATGTGACTTGATGCTTGGATTTGCCACATCTGGCCAGAAGCTTTCTTGTCAAGAGCTCCAGGACTTGGTACATGAGAAACTTACGGGAGCTGAGAAGTTTTAGCTCAACCAGAACAGCAATAGGAATCCAAATGAGAGGTATCAGATGCAGTAGCTTTGAGACACTGCAAAAAAACCTCAATCTACCCAAAATAAGGAGCATTGCTGAGTGTATGCACTCCCTGCAGTCAGAGTGAATTTGTCCTTAGTGTCATGGTGTTAGGAGGGCTGCCATGGTGAATTTAGCATTTTCAGTGCATATATGCCATCAAGCTGGAGGGAAAATACTCTATTTGAGCCTGTTTTCCAGACAAAAGGTCAGCTTTATCCTTCTGCACAGTGCTGATGTTCTAATAATGACAAGCAGAACTGAGGGTAATGGACATTCTTGAAATGCTGCACAAATACTGAGTTTCCTGATACTTGGGAAGGTAACTTTGGCTACAGGCTGGCCCATCCTACCTCTCACCTGCCCCTCAGCTTTGTTACTGGACTGTGCCTGAGACTGCACCACGGGTGTTTTATGGCAGGGCTCTGCTCTCACCTGCCAGCTGCTTCCTCAGGTAGAGGGAGGAACAAGGATCTGTCTGGAGAGATGTGCCCAAGAATCCTTTGGGGAGATCTGATAGCACCATAAAGTGAAACAAACAGAGACTCCAAGATGTTCAAATAGTGAGGAGGAGCCATGGAGAAAACACATCCTATAGAAAGGCATAGTAAGGGCCTTTAAAAACTGATGTTTAGTCTGAAACCCTATATAAAGCTAAAAACTGTCAGGGTGGGATGGGAGTAGCCATTATGCAAGCTTGTGTCTGAGGAGGGGAAAACCAAGATGAAAGCTTCGGGAGCTCTTCTGTCTTTCTCTTACAATCCACTGTTATTTTAGATGGTTGTGCCCAGCTTTGGGGAAGCCTCATAGCCAGCTTTCAAACCTGTGTTATCTGTGTCATCTCTGGTTTCACTTATGTCAAACACTGGGAAAAAGCAGGGTGTCAAATGCCTCTGAGCTGAATTTCTGTTTGAAGAGGCTACACCTCTGAGGTCCTGCAAGGAATTCTCAGGCTGACAGGAGAGCTGATGGCCTTTAACATGTTGCTTCACTTCTCTGGCATGTGAGCATGCTTATTATGAGTGAGAGAAATGGATACTTGGAAGAGCTGGGGTCATCTCATAGTTGTTACTCATCTGGAACCAGTCTCTGGCTGCTGTGAGATGTAAGGTATGCTGCAGCCCTCACACAGATACTGTAAGGGGAGTCCTACAGGCTTGCTGAATTCTTGGGATAACTGCAGAGAGCTCTGCACCTCGTGCTACAGATCACGCTGCCTGTCCTCTACGAGAATGGGACAGCACAGCTCTGCTGCCCGCCAGCCTGAGGCTCTGAGTTTCTCTCTCAGGTTTCAGAGGCCTCCCTACTCCATTTATGTAGCCTTTCCTTGCCCTTCTCAAGGTCTGATTTCATTCCCCCAGTGTGGTAGGGCTGGAAGGATTGCAGGGGAACTTGGGTGTGCTGAAGCCTGTGCTCTACAAGAGCAGCAAGGGCACAGCAGCAGCAGCCTGCGTTGGTCCCTGTGTGTGGCATTCCTCCAGTCCAAAACGTGGTGCTGGATTGAGAGCCTATGCTTTCTGCAGGCCGGTGTCATGGTTTCAAAGATGAATGCAAGTGAAGTTTTGTGTGTTGTCACCTGGATGCCAGGCACACCTCCTGCCCTTTGCTGTCAGCTAGAATTAGCTTAGTGGGTCAGCTAAAAGCTAGGAACCCAGCTACTCTGGAGACTTTCTGTAAGAGAACAGAAAGTCCCGTGCACAGTAGATGCTTCATCCTTAATTTTGGCACCCCTCATTTGAATTAACAATTCTTGTTGCTACTCAACTGCCTGACACCCTGGAGTCCTCCTAGGCTTTCTTTAAGGTGGCTGAAATGGAGATGAGTTATGGGTGCTCTACAGCTCAGCAGATTTTCCATGCCAGTGCTAAGTGCTGATTCTTCTTTTCCCTTCCCAGTGATGCTTTATCCCTGTGACATGCTCAACTTCCGCTGGCCCACGACCTGCTACAGGTTTTGAAACTGGATCCCTTGACTGGCTGTGACCCATGCTGGAGCAATGGCTGGGGCAGATTAATTTACTGCTCACCTGTTTGCATATCACTTGCATTACTACTGGAATACAAACCAAAGGTGGTTGTTTCTGAATGAAGCAGATTTCACAAAAGGAAAAAGAAAGATTGGACTGCTTGTATCTGGTTTGGTTGTTTTAGAGAGTGAGAAATGATTTTTGTTAAAACCGCTGGTTGCTGTTCTGTTCCTTGTAATCCGTGTACATGCCAGGTGTCAGCTCTTGAGAATAGCAGGTTAAGTGCCTGTGAAGTGCCAGAGAAAAAAGATTGATGGCTTTGGAGACATCACACAGCTGTAGTGCCCTGCACTTGCTTATTAACGTATGCTCCTTGGGTAGTCAAAAGTTAAAGTGGGATACTGGACTTTCCTATAGCTTTCTGAAGTAGACCTTGAGTTTCAGTTTTGTGGTTTTTTCCCCTTTGCATAAATTTTTACATCTCAAATACAAGCACTATGATACAAAGGCAGAAAAATTGAGGGAGTTCTAAAATACATGTCTCACCATTTTTTATAAGATGGAATCAGTAACTATTTCCCCTTTCACCATTCCTTTCTTCCTGTATTCTCCTAATTCATTTTCCATTGCTATTTCTACCTATCTCAGGCTGTGGCCTGGGGTTGCTGCCTCTCCCAGGTACTCAGACACAGGAACAGCAGTTGGGTACAAAAAGGCATTATTAGAATGGCTTGTTGGTTAGAAACTGTACTGTCACCACAATACAACAGTCAGCCTTAGGGGATACAAATGAAACTACTGGGCTTAATTTTTATTTATGCTGATGTTCTAGTTCTCTTACTCATAAGCATTGCACAAAACATTGCTGAGGATAAAAACTGTCTGATGGAGCAATTTGTACTTGAATCATGAAATGCCGTCAATTGAGCTGCATAATTCTTGCAAGTACTCTTGCATAGCTATAAATGATAAAGTGTACAGAAGTGCAGAGAAATAAGATCATGAAGTCATTCTGCAGCTAAATGAAAACTCTGTAGGAGCTTTAGACACTGGGTTGATCAAGGACAAAAGGATGGCTTCGAGGTTGCTGTTTTCTGGTCAGCCCTAAGACATGTAAGCACCTTTATCTTTTGATCCCATTAATCTTTACTTCAAATGACCGAAAGACCTATTTGCTTTGGAAATAAACAGAATCCTACCTTTAAAAAAACAGAATAGTGATGACAAAACTGTAGCTTTAAAGATAAGAGGCTGTTTTGTTAGAGCAAAGTAACACTAGCAGGTTTCCGAGTATTTGAAAAAAAAAAAATTGATGTTATGGTGTATGCACTAATGGCCCCCATGAATCTGGGCAGAAAAAAGTCTTTATGTTGCAGATCATTGCTGCTGACTGCTCTTAAGTTGGTTACATCTGAAGGACTGAGATATGTAATGATGTGTGACTGCCTTGTTCTGCTCCTGCTTGTGCCAAGACTCGAGTATAACATGAAGTAAAATGTGACAAGAGAAAAAAATTAAAAACCAACCAAATAGAACTCTCAGAAAAAAATCCTCAAACCTTGCAGCGTTGATTAATCTTATCAGTGATGTGGGTCAGGCTTGCATATCAAGGTCTTTAAATAACTTATATTTTAAGCACCACCTTGAAGTAAATGTGAATAGAAGAAAGTCTTAACTCCAAGGCAGCCTGAACTTGCTCTTGGCTCTGCAGATAAGCTGATTTTATGTAGATAACATTTATCTAGAATGTTTTTCCCTGATATCTGGTAAGAGTGCCTGTACAATAGGAGAAACCAGTTCTGTGGACTGGACTAACTGCTCCAGTTGCTGGATACTGGGGTGTGTGATTCTCTGGTTCACTACCAGACATTTCACTGTGGATCCAAAGGTTCACATTTAGGGTTTAGGCAGACAGGTGCTTTCTTTGTGAAAGGTCTGTTTTAATCAATTTATTTCCTCTTTTAAGTTGCATCTACCCAGAAAAAAAGTAACTGATGTTGAGACAGTTCATCAACAGGAAATATGGTCAAGGAGCTGTTTTTATTTATTTTTGTGTTAAATGTATTACAGGAAATTAGTATGTCATTACTTGTGCCTTTCTGTGAGGTTCACTACTGTGGTGTCTGCTTACAGTATTTTTTTGTTTACAGAATTTGAAGGTGAAAGTCTTATCAATCTTTAATCAGACTCATGTTGACAAGAAGCCAAAGTTCACTGAGTGACATTTTTTATGATGTACAAGTCACAAGTGTTAAGATAGGTAGGGAAAAAAACCCCAAAATTCCCATTATTGACCAAGAATGGAGAACTTGGAATGGAGGACCCCAAGAGTGAAGTCCTGTCTGAGGAGCAAAGAGGCTTTATACTTGGATACATCTAACCACACTCTAGTTTTCCAACCAGTCCCTCTCTGTCAGAATTCTGCATAAAGTTGAAACAACAGTTTCCTAGGACATCCCTTCTGTTCAGCTCTCTGGGGTAATTGAGAAGGACTTTCCTTGAGGACAGGAGATCTGTGATTGCTTGTGACTGAGGATAAACCCTCCCTGCACTCTACTGACTCAGCCCCGTGGCCACATCTTTCCAAGAAGACAGGCTCTGATATAGGGATGAAAAAGTCCTCACATTATCTCACCTGCTTTTCAGTGAGCCAGAGCACTTATGCTGCAGGCCAGATTTACAAGGCAGCCACCTGAGTGTGGCAGATGAAAGGCTGGTGCCCACCTGCCCAACCACAAGTATACGGCTAAAATAAACTCTGGTCTCCTGTCATTTAAGTGCAATTTATTATTGTGGACAAAGCACCCAGGAAAGTGCTTTTTGTTTTCTTTGGGAATTTGTGTTCTGCACTGCAGTGCTGTGATTATGTCAGACATGTTTTTCTCTGGCTTCCTCTAGCTGGTTTTTGACATTTCTTTTTTATCTGAAAGTTTATCCTTCCCAAATGAAGCAGTGGTCTGTGTCTATAGGAGCTACCTGAAGCTTCACTGGGTCATCCGGCCGACAGAGTCACAGACTTAAGTCGATGCTCATGAGGCACAGGGGAGGCAGGTGGTGGCAGCTGTTGTGTAAGAACTGGTACAACTTGGGCCTGTCCTTGGAGGAAGAAGGTTAAAAACTGACCCTAGGACGTATTGGGGGACAGGCTTCATCCTGGTTCCTAAGACGTCTCCTACTTCCTCAACCAAAAGCAAGAGTGTAACTTGCCAGCATTTCCTCAGAACCTGTATTACTCATTCTGCAGCAACGGGAATGCCAGGCAATAGCTGTACTCTGATTATATAATCACATTTGAGTTGATTTCATGCAATGCATGTGCTGACTTCAATTGAAATTTTAACCAGAAAATACGTCACCTCTTTTCCATTGGCTGTACAAGGTGCCTGATGTGTCTTCTTCTAGATAGTCCTAGTCATCAAACAGTAAGCAACTCAATCCTTTTCCAAAACCAAAGCTTGATGCAGAATGCTATGCCATAGCTGTCATCAGTACAAGAAATTGACCTTAGCAGTCTCATTCAGTTAAGAACTGAAAATAAAAAACTACAGTCATTTATCTACATAGATCTGTCAGAAGTAGGATTTTCTTCTTGTGGGCTTCCGTGAGTGGTAACATATTACACTACATAGTACAGCTGTTTGTCCATTCTGGAAGAGGACATTGTTTGACCTTACATATATGTTAAGTTGTTCAATTTTTGCAGACTACAGAATCTCAGATCTTTATAGCAGGACCACTATCAATTAATTTATTTAAACCAATAAATATTTCATAATTTATTATTAAAGCTCTAAAAATATAAATCTAATTTTAATATTCTCTAGTTTGTTTCGAGTTATAGGCAATATATAAAAAATTCTTCTGATAACTGACACTTTATCCTTTGAAGTCTAATTCACACAGAGATTAATGCCCAATTAATGGTATCCTGCTAGAGAGATCTTAACAGTATTTAAAGAGAAGTAACAACAGTTTACTACTGGTTGACAAATGGCAGCTCACCACAGAAGGAGCTCTATCCCTATTTAAGAGGTAAGTTTTGGTTACTGTTATGAATAGTTACGTGAAATGTGAAGGGTGCCTGCAAAGTTTTCCTCAAGTTCATCAAGTTCCTTACTGACGCCCAAACCACAGTCACAAGAAATCAAGTTTAAATCTGCCTCACAGGTGGGTGGAGTGTCTGGGTGTTCTTCAAATTCCACACCACAGAAATCACACTCTGTCCCAGCATCCATAGTTTCTGTGGTATCTTCTGAAGACTCCTCCCTGCTGCGTGTCTCCCTTGACCTTTTGCTCCATGACAGTGAGTCACATTTTTTTGGTTTCTTTAGTGAGACATCCATGGTCTCACGAAATTCTTCACTTTCTTTCCTCAGCCCGTGACTTTCACTGGTAAACTCGAGTTCTTCTGTCTCATCAAACTTCTGTGGGTCCAAGGCATCCTGGCCTTCATGGATTAGCTCTGTCTCGCTGTCCTGGCCACAGCCAAGGTCTGATTTCAGCACGTCCAACATCTGGCGCATTTTGCCCTAAGGGGTGAAGGAAGAAGAGTGTGACACTTCTCCAGCCCCATGGCACTGAGCACTGCTCAGACTCAGGGCTTAACATTCACAGAAGGAAAGGGAAGCTGCTTACAATCAAGTGACTAAATTAAGCGCTGAGTGTCACCAAATTGAATTGGCTGCCATCCATTCTTTGCCACTGTACCTGTGACTCCTGACCTGCCATGACCCATGAGTGAGCAAATCTCATTTACAGAGAGAGAGAGAGAGAGAGGTTCCCCCTGAGTATTCTGGTTACCTGTACCCTCAAATATACCAATGCATTTTCCCTGCTCCTTGGAAACTTCACCTAAATCATATGCAGAGTCTATTATAAAGGGCAGTACACACCTCATCAAGGCGGTTCTTATTTTCTTCTATATAGCTCTCAAACAGTTGATCCAGAACCCTACAAAAAAAAAATCAAACTATTTCACAGGAGGAAAAACAACTTTTATCAGATGTATGTAACCTAATGACTATAGGTTTTTATTTCCATTTCTTAGCTGAATGGCACCTCTAAGACTGTTTCAATTCCACTCTGTCACAAACAGGGCTACCTGTAATCAGGAACGCACATGCTCAGCAGGCAGATCTGGCTTTGGACAGCACATGGCAATTGTGGGGTGACTTGTAGCACAACTGTGATCTGTTGGGCCTATGTGCTGGGAGAAATCAACAATCCAGTCATGATTCTACTGGCATGCTGAAGTATCCAAAATCTCTTGCATGCACCATAGTGGCTGCTATATACAAGAATAAATAAAAGGAATAAAATCCAGCTTCAGTAAAATAATCCAGAGAGAAGTCCTCAGTCCTGATAGCTCTCTTCCATTTCTTCGGCTGAATGAGAAAGAAAACTCTGTAAAGAAAGTGTTCTGTGACAACTGAAGAACACAGTTGCTGGAACAGAATTCCAGAAAGTAAAGTGAATTTAACCTAGCTTACTTGCAAAATTATTTTAAAAAATGTGCAAGAAAGGTTCTAACCGAAGAAAACATTAATGTAAAAGAGCCAGAAGGAGACTGCTCTCAAAATTTCTTGAAGATCAATTTTTTTACTTGGTGTATTTAGTACTCTCGTTTACAGCCTTGACATAAGATGAAAAAATAAGAGTGCACAGAACAGGAAAAACAGCTGGGAACATAATCAACCCAGAGCAAGATCAGAATGAAATGAGACTGCCTTGAATGCAGAATTTCAAAAATGTGTTACAATTCCATATATATATATTCTGTGTATGTACAGAAATACTGCAATGTTTTTTTGCATAAATTGAGAGTTGTTTCTTAGAATGAGCCAGTATCATTGAAAAAAAAATCTGATTTACCAGCTGGTGAACTTTTATCTGAAAGAGGATGTAACGCTTTCAACCCATGCTGAAGACTGAATTCATACTGGAACAGGAAGAAGGACAGAAGGGGAACAAAGACTCGTGACGTAAAAGATTAGTAACCTGGTTTATTTAGCAAAACAGATGTTGCAGACTAAAATGAGTTCTTAGTATTATTCCACCTAGGGCTCCAGCTCAGTTTTGAACAGAAGCTTTTATCTCATGCTACATAGCAGCAGATCAAAGTCGATGACCCAAAGGTATTTCCTAGTTCCCCTTTCTTACATAAAGAAAAAAGAAGAGGAAACAAAATGAAAGCAAGGGCTAACTGTGTATATGTGTGTATAAAGAAATTATTACTAATCACTACTTCCCTTACTTATGGAGTCCATGGGTTTCTGACATAGCATTACAAAATTGAAAACAACTGTAACTTACCTGTTAGAAAATAACCCAAGTCTAAGAATTTCATTTGTTACATCTTCGATGAAAGTTAAATATAAAAGCTCCTCTTCTCTGTAGGGAGAATAGAAACCCCAATGTTAAATGCTTTACCATAGAAACACATATGACATATTTTAGTAGGTTTAGTCACCTTCACAGGGAAGGCCATTAAGAAGATTTTACAGTTCTTGTATCAGCAGTTATTTTTCATAAAAGGTAATGCTATTATGACAAACTAAGTATTTCCTTCAATCTGGATAATAATAAAAAACTGCAAAATATGAGACTGTTAGAAAGGGGGTCATGGTGCTTTGTCTTTATGCTAACTTTCTGTTGTGGTATAAATTAGCACAAAGATCCCAAGCAAGGGAATCGGTGAATCTTCGCAAGTGTTTAGAACCTGCACTGCACTCAAGAAAGGGGAGCTAATTGGAAGGCAAGTGTACAATTGCAGTTTGATGCTCTAGGTAAAGGCTTCTGAAGGAGCTTCTAGAGAATCTGACTGCAGCTGAAAACTGCTGGTCCTAAATGGAAGCTGAGAAGGATTTAACTGCTTACTTGGCAGCATCAACTCACTTCAGCGTATCTCCTTGATGTACAAAATCTTGTTAGTGTTAGACATGACTTCCACCTCTATTTTTATCTCTAAATTGGACACTCTCTAAAAGTCTGGAGTTCTGCTTGAAAGACAACAGGAAGGAAAACCCCAGAAAAAAATATTTCAGTGTTTTTTCTCTTTCACAGCATCTTTCTAAGTCTCCGAAAGCATCCAATCAAACTCTATTGAGTCATTTTCCAGTCTTAATAAACATAAAATAAAAAAATGGAATACATCTTACATGATTTTCATGACATAAAATTTGTTATCATGGCGAAAGACTATAATTTTGGTTTCCCTATAGTCAAGAAGGTTACCTACAGCTGGTACTTGAGACCTCTATTATAAGCCTTAAGTTAGGCAAACACAAGCCTAAAGCATGAAGAATTAAATTACTTTTCCAAGGCTACTTGATGAAGCATTAGTAGTGTTTCTGAATATAACTCAAAACTCTTATAATTTTCATCAAATTTCAGTGCAGAAATGTGGTAAGAATGCCTTTCAATTTAGTGTTTAATTTGCCAATATTTGCTTCAGAGAAAAAGAAAACATAAAAAAAATGGAAACAAACTATAGGTACTGTACAATCTTCTGAAGTTTTAACTAATTTTCTTCATTTTTAGATTAACAGAAAATTTTTTAACTATTGCATGTTTCAAGCTCATTAGTTTTGAGGAAAGCTTTCTAGTTTGATGTTGCAAATGAGCAGAAAAATGGTTTAAGCATACTTACTCAGTATCGACAGTACTCCTTGGTGAAGACTTCTGAGGACACCATGATGACTTTCTAATCAGAGAATCAGAAGGCAAGAAAAAGAACATGTGAAACCCCTTTTAGACAACCTTGCATGTAACTTTCTTTTGGAGCCATGGAGTGACATTTTATGGTTTTCTTTTGCCAAAAACCCCACCATAACACCCCTAAACCCTGCTCCAGTAGCAAAAATCCCTGCTGGCACAGAAACCTGAAAGACAGTGGTTCCAGAGTATTACACCACCTCACTTGATGCAGTGATCACAAGACCTCAGTGCTACTTCAGATGTTATTCAATCTCTGTTATCTACAAGAATGCTTTTTTAAGTCAGAGTACATTTTTCTTCCTCAGATAAAAGTGCCTTTGTATGAAGAGGCCAGAGAGCAAATCAGTGAGTCATGCATGACACTTAGGTCAGCAAAGAGGAGAATCAGCTCGGAGCCCTTGGGTTCTGGCCTGATTTCCAACACTGCTCTTACATTGTAGCAATCCCAGTATTAAGTTTTCAGAAAAAGATGCAGGAAATGCTCCAGTAATGCAGTGTTTAATTATAGTACTATACAGTCTGTGAGCTCAGATGTACAGAACTAACGACTGAATTCATGTGTCATTACTCAATTCTGACAAAAATACTCAATATATTTCAGAGCTCTCTTTCTTAATTAGCTACCCAGTAGAACTTGCCACAAAAAAAAATGAATTTTGAAGTTGGGAAAGGCCATTGATATAAAAATCCCAACAAAAGTCCTGTGAGAATAAGACTTATAAAGAGAAATGCTAGTGAAGACTTATGGCCTAAGGACCAGCTGTAGAGAAAGTAACACTTCAAATATTCCCTCCTGCTGTAAATCAGGCACCTTAGGCTGGAGTATTGAAAACCACCTATTCCTCTCTCAGGCTCATCCAAAGTATCTCTTTCATCTTCAACCTGCAACACAGAAATAAAACTCTTTATTATCAGTGCAAGTACACAGAAAATTTTACCATTAAAATTAATGCAGTAACTCTTTGTGATTAGAAATTCCGAGAAATTCCATGTATTTTCTGAGAACCTCTGGGTAAACAGACAAAAGGCATACCTTCTTCTGCTGGAAAGTCATGTGCCAATTATCTATGACCGTGGCAGACATTTGATAGCGCACTTACAGAAAAATAAAAAAGATAAATTTAAAGAGATCTCTTCATGTGCCCCAGTGTTTTTTCTTACAGTTTCCACTCAATGTTCTGAAATTCTCTCCCTGTGGAACTCATTCATGTCACAGCAATAGAGAGAAGAACACCTAAATCAGCTGCTCACAGCTGTGGCAGTGGTGAAGTGTATTACCCCACAGTGATGGTGGCAGGTGTGGGAACAGTACCCAGATGACTGATGGATGCATTATTACCTCTGATGTCATCTTCTGCTGTTCATAAGTAACTTCACTCTCGTATGCTTTGTCTGCAGATGGAAAGCTACAAAATATAGAGAGGTATTAGATTCCCAAGTAGACTACTTTTAAAATATGCAGGATGAGAATGCCAGTGCCACTGTTGAAATGTCTCATCGGCCTGAACAGAATGTATTACTGAACAGTTCAGAAAATTTCTGCCAGACAGGTGATCCAAATTAATTATTTAGCTGCATATTAGCAGGAGATAACTAAATTATTCAAAATAATTGTACAGAATTAAGAATGGAGATGATCCTAAAATTAAAAGTGCACCAGGAAAACAGATGATCCATAGCCAGAAAGTCAACAGTTGCAATACAGAGCCAAAGCTATCATAATTCCAGTTTTAGGAAATCCCTAATTTATTCTATGACAAAACTGAAGTTGGACATGCAGGCATGGAGGACACAAAAGGGAAAATATTTCTCTTTACAAAGTAGTATCAGTAGAAACAAAACTAAATCAGAACTGTTCAATTTGCTAAGAAGTTCAGTGCAAGAGAAGGACACTAATTTTGTTTAAAATATTTTATATGGGGTATATCTGAAGGTATTTAAATTCAAGTGACAAAAAAAAATGAAGAGCCGCATTCAAGAGTTTGTTGGATGAAAAAACGATGTTTGCATGGTATATTAATTAACAGACTGGAAAGTATGAGACTACAGGGGCAATAGTGGGGAACTACTTGCATGCTTATATTGGTTAATTCTTTACAAGACAGAACTATACATCAGAGAGCACAGGTAAGAGAGAGAGAATGATTATCACCACCACATGCGAGATTTGACAGTTTGAATTTACTGGCACCTAATATCCCATGTGAAGAGATTAAACCAGTTGTTCCAGAAAGAAGACAGCAAAATATGCCAGTGAAAAAAGGAAAATCACATTCTGTTCTAGCTTTTGCTAAGGCATATCTAGAATAGCCTCAGAATAATTATTCTGGTTTTATACAAATGCAATGAGAGAAAAACATCTTGGTTTTATAAAGATACTGTTACGATAACATCTAAATCCAAGAATTTCAAAATAAAGTTTCAATCTCTGTACCTGATCGTATCAGTCTGTGTTTGAACTTCCACACGCTGCTTGCGGTGGTTTTTCTTCTTCTTTCGAGGAGGAGTGTAATACCTGTACTGTGACAGGAAAGATTTAGCATCTGATACTAAGGTGCGTGGAGTAAAAGGTTGTTCTCTCTTAGTAAAGCACTCAGAGTGCCTCTCTAGAAGATCCCCACTGCTCACTTTGGGGTTGTTTCCTTGACACCTCTGGGAACAACCAACAGTCTCAAAACTCTTGGCAAGATCCCTGCTGCTCGCTTTGGGGTTGTTTCCTTGACACCTCTGAGAACAACCAACAGTCACAAAACTCTCGGTGGAGCGACTGCGTGACAGTCCAGCATGTTTAACTGTTGGCCTTGACACACAGGTGCTTGAGTTGGAGTGGGATGCCTTCGACGTATGCCGACAACATTTCCTGGTACATTTTACTGGGCAGGAGTGAACCAAGCAACGCTTGCCATGAGCAGATGGTGCTCTTGACAGGTACTGTGCCTGCCCAGAACAGGGGAAGTGACTGTCTTCTGCTTCCATGAAAGTCTAGAAAAAAAAATAAAACAACATTTCATTGCTTTGCAAGTTACCTACTTTGATTATGATGACACTCCCAGCTATTACTGTTACCACCTTGGAGGTATTCTCTATGTAAAAACTTTCAATTTTTTTGTAAAATCAAACTGGTTTCACAGCAGCCTCAGTGCTAACAGATTTTAAAACCTAGTCACTGGAAATAAGAGAGTAATAAGCAAATAATTTGCTTCAGTAGCAAAACATTGGTGCTCTGTTACAGAATACTGATGGCTACATCAAACCAAGAGTTTAGTAACTCAAGAAATCATCGCACTGAGGCAAATTATTTTATCTGGATATACTCCGTTCATACCACCTGGGCAAGCTAAGGTGGACACCATCCGTAACTATCCCATGCTTAAAAATTCAAGATTATTCCTGAATTGTATTATGACACTGTAGCAAAGATAAATAAGACAGAAACACAACTAAATTCAAGTGACATTTTAAGGTGGAGTTTTTGGTTGGTTTGGCCATTTATTCAGATTTCTTTTGATAAATTAGAAAGAACAATTAAATAGAAATTTTATTTCAGTCACAGAGAGAGTTCTTAAAAATTTACAGTATCAAAACATAAATACCTGGACAGGGTATGCACACTCATACATTTGCTGTACAATGTGTCTGAAACACCTTATAAAAACAGCTGTTGTATGTTCTTTTCCTTCCTAGTATACAGCCACCCACCGAATATTCTGTCAATCAGTGAAAATTATGTATGACATTTTACAATCTCCATGGGCAGGCATACTGCACAACTGGAAGATTAAACCGGAAGCCTACCAGCAAACAAAATTTGTATGAACCAATTTTGCTTCCACACATATGACTATGAAATTAAAGTTCTGTTACACACAACTGTATGACACAGAAGAGATGACTCCCACTGTGTGTACTCAAACTATCCAGCACCACAACTCCCCAGAGACAGTGCTTACAGTGCAACAGTGAGGGAGACAAGCTGAGGATAGTGTTATTCTGGAAAATCTCACTACTGTCCCATGCAATCAGCAAGGCAAAATAAAAGCTGAATTATAATAAATAAGAAAACCCAATTCAAAATCAAGAGCTAACTTTCTAAAATTACTATCATACTTTCCCAACACTAGGGCAGTTCATATAGGTCCACATCATCAGCAACCAAGTGTTGTAAGGTTTTAAGAGAATTTATATAAGTAGAGATGTTTCCTAAGAAGTAAATTCAATTTCTAAGGCCTTTTGAGGTTTTTAACAAACTTAAAGTTTAGTTCAGATAGGCTAACACAGAAATTAACTTGTCCGTGTGCCTCTGCTACCTGAACAAAGAACAGGAAGCTAAGGAGACACCAGTACAGACCATAAGCTCTGTAGTGACAAAAGGAAAAAAAGGAAGATGATTTCTGTACTTGTTTCACTCATCCCTATTATAGTTCTATCAAACAAATAAAAACTATTAAGCAAAAGCATTTCATTACTTAAGGAACATGTACCCTTTGGGAAGCCTGAGAAAGAGTGGATGCAGTATGGTATGACTTATACATATGCTGTGACATGCATTTATTTATGACATTCAACCATAATGCCAGCTGAGAAGATTCACAGATTCACCAAGTAGCCTATCCTGATCTCACAATTAAGCTGTGTGGAAATGACTTTAAGAAAGTAACACTGAAACACAGATCCAGGGCATTTCCAATAAGTCTTCATTGCCTGAACATAATATAAACCTTGAGAAAATCCACAAGAACACTTCACTTTTTGAAAATAATCAGATGATTAAGATGTGGATTGAAGGCTGGATGTGTGATTTTCCCCACCAGGAAGTGACAGTGGACTGAATGCCAACAAAAGTCACAAAAACAACTGAAAAAGAAAGTGCCTGTGGGGATTCCACAAGATAATCAATACTTGTCCTGAGACTTCTGAAGTCTCCTATTGTGGTGGGCATGGAGAGAAAAAAAACCCAATGACCAAAACTGGAAATCTTTATAAATTTATTGAAAATTCATGACATTCTAACCCACAAATAGATAGTATAAGACAGTAGTAATATATTACTAGAAACCCAGTAAGACATAGTGTAGTATATTAACCTATGTAATTGGTAGTACAGCTTGTAAATATACACAGATTTTCTATTCTACTATTCAACCCTAAAACCTGTGTTTTTAAAAATTCTAAGCAATAGACTCTTAGTGTATAAATGCTCCATTTTCTCATAACACTGCTACTGTTATTGCTTAGAATCTATGCTATTTCATTCTTTTTCCTTTCAAACACAGTATTTTAAATTAAAACTCAATTATGATGAATAAACATTTTGTAGCATGCAGCAAATGCTATTTAGAGGAATATTAAAAATGCAGGTATTTTATCATGAGAATTAAGTCACAGATCATACTGCTGTCATACCATATAATTCCTTCACAACAATTTTTTCTCACACCAGTAAGACCTATCTAAACTATTCCAGTACCCCAAAATATCCAGAGCTGCGGGTGCTTAACGCATAGAGGATTTTTTTAGTTAGCTGATGCAAATAAGCTCTTCTTGATGGTGTCTCATGTGAATCAACTGTATTTTACTACTACAGCATTATTAAATGCTGAACTGATAACATGCAGTTACAATGCCAAACAAATGCCTGTGTTAGCAAGCAGAATAATGAGGTTTACCAGTGTGATTGTTTCCATATAAAGTAGTTGCAGTGGTAGCTCAGCACTATAGAAAAGAGATAAGACTAGAAAGTTTCAGCATCCACCTATATATAGATAAAAGCTAACTCCATACCTTTCAGTGTGTATTATTAACAACTTAGTTCTCGTAAAAGCTTTACTCTCAGTGACTCAGTTCATTGAGCTGCAATATAAATTGGATTGTAGAAGCATTTGTGAGCATATGAGGACTGGTTCCCTGCATTATGCAAAATAATTATTAAGAAATCATATGAAGTTATATCAGCCAATTGTTTATCTACACCTCATGAAAACTACATGTTCTGCTCCTCAGAAGCAGTTGAGTTGATCCAAAACAAGACAAAGGCACCAGGTTGACATGGCAGTATCCTAAATTTGAGCACTCCTTATACATGAGGAAGCTTAAGGCAGTTATCTTCTCAAACATTTCGTAAGTAGAACAGACCAAGTAGCTTGCTGGTGACTAGAGAGAATTGCAACCCAAAGCTGCATCTGTGTCATCTGTGAGATGTACTCATTCAAGTACTGAGAAAAGAATGTCTTTCAAAGGCCTTATCCTGAGGCAAAACTTTACTACTCAAACAGGGAGAAGCAGACAAACAGACAAAGAAACAATATAATGAACAAGGAACAGTGTCACTTCAAAAGATTTTAAGAAGTGTCAGAGAATGCTGTTTGTCCGCAATTTGTCTCTTTTGAACTTTCAGAAAACTATCCTGTGTTGCAATTAACTGTAAGCAAGTATGCTCACTTTCTGCTCTAGTCTGTTTTCTATAAAAACATCAGACGTTTAAGTAGGGAACAAAAAAAAAAAAAAGATAAAAACATGCCTACAAATAGCACACATTAAAATATGTTTAGTTCTATTCTTCAAATAAAATTTTTAAAAAATCCATTACAGTATATGAGCTTTAGCTATTAGAACTATCAAGAACTATAACTAATGCAATCTGGAGTAAAAAAATCTTAACTTATATCTTGCTTATCAACGTATGTTGCTATTCTGCTGATTCAACCAAGTATAACTGTTTTGAAAGATACAAATCTTCTCAATGATACATTTCAGCAACTCCTTAAAAAGTTTCATAAAGTATGTATTTATGCTTCAATTTTCTTAGTCACAAAACTGGGGTAAACTGAACAGTACTTTGCAACAAACATGTAGAGACTTTTGAATTTTCATGGACTCTATGGAAGGGAAAATTCAGTAAAAAGAGATCAAAGCATACTTCGGTCATTTGATGAGCAAAAGAAGTAACACAGAGGAAGAATCCAGATTTCTCTGTAAGTCAAGTTTACTTTCCACAAGAAGTTTAGTTTCCCAACTCAAAAGCCACTAAAATATCAGCTGCCTTATAAAAAACAAACTCTGAGAAGTTGCTAAATAGTTTTTCACAGAAAAGGTCCAAGGCAGTTCTCACTGGGGTCACTGAAATTACAGTAAGATTTATTTAATCTTGAAATTAACTTGCTCTTGTATGAAAAGGTCTTCTAATAGAAGAGTTCATTTATCATCAAAAAATGAGATCAAAGAGATGTTTTATGAACTGCTCTGTCAGGACACAGAAGCTGCAAATTTGCAATAAATGAGTGTATGATTCTTTTAACTTGAGAAAGCCATTTAAATATTGCTGTAAGTCAGCTGAGCACCTGGTCTCTGCTCTCTGGACAGAGCAAAGATCTACTATAGGAAGTGACAACTGGCCTTTAGATAAAATTCATACAAATATATGAACAAATTGAACGTTCTATGAATATATTCAGTTTGTATACTGGTATCGCTATTTTTCAAAACGATGTTCCTGGTACACTCCATCATTGTGTACATGTGTGTATGGGTATCAATTCTGTATTATGGTAGGTTCCTACTTTTATCAAATACTGTGATGCTATTAATAAGGGGTATTACTGAGTGTACATTAATTCAAACAACCAGCGCAAGAGGTAATTGTCACTATGAAGCCTGAAAGGAAATCTGAACATTCCTAATGAAAACAACTTTCTTGGATGCTCAGAAGATTCTCTTGCTTTGTTTCATCACTGACATCTCCCATTATGACAGAATTAATTTAAGCACAATAAATGTTCACACTGCTAGTATCATAAGAGTATAATAAATCTTTAAATATAAAGCATTTGAGCAGCATTTCACACAGCCACACATGTGTTGCATACAAAATTAACAAGAGACCAGAACCAGTTAGTGGTATTTCCCAATCTCTATTTCATATGTACAAGCAAATGCACAACTTTCATTCTTCAGAGAAAAAAAAAAATAATCTCAAAAATCAGGCTGAAAGGGATCTTGAAATGTCAAGGCAATGGCATACTTCAAATAGGTAAAAAAGAAAATTTACCTTCCTGTGAAGCAGCCTTCCTTCAGCTGACTTATGGTATTTTTCATTTATTTAAAAAAAATCATTAGCAGACAGAAATACCTATCAATAAGATTACTTGAACATGAGATATGAAATGAGATATGAAATATGAATTACCAAATCAGAGATCTTACTCATGGGCAGCTTGACTCAGGTGGAATTTTAGAAAATCTTATTTTGAAAAACAAAGGAAAGAAGCTGCACTTTGTTATAGTGCATAATTTTAATTTAAAGCTGGGAGTTCATGCAGTAATTAGACACACATGTTATTTGGTTTTGCAATGAAACAATTTAAGGAACTTTTTCTGCCCTAAGTTTGCAAAAAAAAAACCAAAAACATGGAAGGATAAAAATGGTATTAATAAGAAATAAAATTTATATTTTAAACATCACATTTCCTCCCTTTTCTTATAAATGCTTGTGCTTTCATCCATAACTAAGAGCCATGTATTGAATTTCAAAGCATTATTTCTCTCCACTGCAGTAAGGTCACACTCAAGCTGCTTGCCACAAAAATCAGTCACACAGAAAGAAACTGACAGTGTTTGCTGTACTACTTGGAAACGTCCTCTAGCTTTACAGATATTTAAATGATGAAGCTTATGCTGTTAGAATCAGAGTTAAATCATTATTCTGTTTTAAGCTGCAATTGCTCATTTACAGCGATGAACAAGAATGTAATTTATTGGGCTATTTATGTATTTATTTATTATTTAGAAATACATCACATACGTCTTGATGAAATGGCAGCCAAACTGAGTGAGCCTATAAGCAGAATATATACATTCAGAATGGCATGTTTTGGTTTAAGCACTACTTTGTCTTTCAAGAAATGCAACTGAATGATTTGGCACAGTGTTAGATACAAAATTTATTATCAACTAGGACTTTTCATTAAGAAAAAAATGGAAGATTCCTGATTCTTCTGCTTGGAAGGGTAGAGATAACAGAGTTCTGCCTTAGGAAATGATACAAAACTCTGGAGTGACAGACGACAGGAATTTCACCTGAGATGAAAGCAAGAGAATTCAAGGGTAATTAGAGCTTGTATTTACTGCAAGCACTCTTCATCCAGATACCTGACATCTCTGTCAGAAGGTCAAGACATGCATTCAGTGTTGGACTCATGCCAGGAAGACCCTTGTCTACTTTCTGCTGCTTGAAAGATGCCATCCCTCACTGCTTCACAGCAGCGATCAGCTGTTACTATGGGAGGCAAGTATATGATAGTATCCACTGAACAGAATTAAAATACATACCTTTCCAAAGGAGGATGGCAGCAGCCTTCTGCCATCTCTTGAACAGCACTGAGAGACAGCTTCACACACATGTGGTTTCTCTTCACACTTGCCTATCTTCTTTTTTAGTTTCTCTCTTCTTTGCTGGTCAGCAACTTAGGGAAGAGACAAAATTGGTCAGATCCAAACTGAAATATTCTTTGTTTCCCTAAGTTAACACTGCAGTGGTTTCCAATTGCTCCATAAAGTCAGACTATTGAGATATATTCCACTTCCAACACATAGCAGTTATAAAATTTATGTCTACTCTTAGAAGAAAAATTCTTAATAGAGTATGCTGGTAGCTGAAGCTGTGCCTTAACTTTCCTGAAATTTTCTTACCTCACAACAAACACCAGCATACATGTCTTCCAAGATCAGTGCTGCTAACAGAGGATTTTGCCCAAAGTTACAAGTTTTCTGTAGGTTTTTTACAGCTAAAACTCCTCTGACTGTACTCTTACCCAGTATTTCAGAAAAAAACCCTGTGTTTATTGTTAGCAAATATGATATGTAAAAAAATCCATGCTTACAATATGGAGTTTCCTAAATACAGAAATCCAGGGCAAAGCAAGCAAGTTTTTTGTCAAGAACACAAAAAAAAAAAAAAATGAAGGCCAGCTCTGAGAAGGCTACTGTCAGATCACGAACGGGGGACTTCTATCAGTCCACACTGGTCTGCAGTCCAAGACCTCTTCTACAGTGCAAAAAGTTGAGTCAGGTATCTATCAGATAAAGAAGCCCAAATGACGGGTGAATTTTCTGTGTACGAGTTTGTCATCAGCCACCTAAACCTTACATAATACAGTCCAGTGTTTTTGCATATTGGGAGCAGCCAGGTTTCACAGATGAAACAAAAAAATCATTTATGTTAGAAAAAAACTCCAAGAACAAGCCCAACCTTTGACCAAAACTTCCTCACCAACTACCACATTGAGTTGCTTCTTAAATACTTCCAGAGGCGGTGACTCCAGCACCTTCCTGGGCAGGCCATTCCTATGCTTGACAACCCTTTCCATGAAGAAATTCTTCCTGATGTCAAACCTAAATCTCCCCTGTGTCCTGTTGTCCTGGCACTGGTTGCCTGGCAGAAGAGGCTGACCATCACCTGGCTACAGCCTCCTTTCTAGGCAGTTCTAGAGTGTGAGAAGGTCTCCCCTGAGCCTCCTTTTCTCCAGGCTAAATAATAACCCCAGCTCCCTCAGACACTCCTCACAGGATTTGTGCTCCAGACCCCTCACCAGCCTTGTTGCCCTTGTCTGAATACACTCCAGCACCTCGATGTCTTCCTCGAAGTGAGGGGCCCAGAACTGGACACAATACTCGAAGTTCACAAAGTAAAATCAAAATGAGGCTGATGAAAAAGTTAATAATTTCATTTCTAAATAGGGAAAAAATAAACAAACATAGTTTTGAAGCCTGTATACCAAATAAAAATTTTCTCATTCACTTAACACATGTCCAAGTGTATGAATCATTTGTTTGATAGAGACACACAAAGGCCTTTGAGGATTTCTTCTCTGGTTTCATAATATATTTATATCATACTCTGGGAGACCCCAGTCACACATGCACTACTATATTTAATGCATGGAAATGCAAACTTCAGGGATTGTGTGGTACATTCTTCTACACAGCTGAGACCTATAGCAATCTGAGGATGTTTAATGAACCTTTAAAATGCATTCATCTGTGTACATATACCCTACACACGTTTAATCTCCAGGAAATACCTAAGCAAGTGAATTCATCGCATTAAACATTTTAGTCCCCTTTTAAGATAGAATTTAAGCTTTCATATGTAAAATCTTTTCTTTCATTGCTCAGGAAAATCCCACTTTCTCTTTCTTTTAATTCTTACTTGATATCTAAGACTTAGTTCTTAATTGATATGTAAAATACAGAGTAATTTATGTTATGGCTGCTCATTTATCCATCATATGTTATTAGAGTACTTCCAGTATGAGACTTAAATTACTGGGAGAATATTAGCTGAAATTGCAAATGCTACATTATACAACCCTGAATAAAAAATACACCTTCTAACAGAATAATAAAATATACTGTACCATTAAATAATTAAATGTGAATGCTTTTCTTTCTATACTGGGTTATTGTGTCTGTTCAAAATTGCTGTTATTTTTAATTCTAATTATGTCTGTCTTAAAAGTTAAGACTTTTAAGTGAGGAGCACTCAAAAATTAGCTACAGGGTATACATTTTGTATGTTTGAAATAAATAATTACTTATTCTGGGCCAATACAGCCAATGTCTGTGTATAGCATGGAGGCTATAAAAACTCACATCTTGCCTACTACTCAGGTAATATGGTAATGGCTGATTGAACAAATATCTAGAGAAACAATAGGCGAATGACAGCCCTACAAAAGAAAAATGCAAATCACACAGAAGCATCTGTATGAGTGGCATCATCATGAGTGGCATCTGAATCAGCAAATTCTTTACACTCAAGTGCTTAGGTGAAAAGTGGGTCTGCCTAAGACAAGACAAGCTTTAACATTTTACTGCATGTTCCACCTGCACACCACAGCTTAACAGGTGTGTCTTGGCAAAGTGCAAAGCAGTGTGAATATTACTGCAAGACAGAATTCTCATGTTATCCTTATTCTGCTCTTTACAGGAGAAACTCTGAAATTTGACATCCTTGAACGCCTTTACTACTGGCATAGTTAAAAAAGCTGTTAAAAAACCTCCTCCAGGACTGTGTGCTGTGACTTTTCACCCAAAACATGGCTTGTGCCCAAAAATAAAGAATGAAAGAACAGTAAGTATTCCAGTTAAGGCTATCTTGGGCTATCAGAACGATGACTGGGACTACCACCACCACGGGAAATGTGGAGTCTTTGCCTTGCACCTGTCACACAGTGAACTTAGCTCAGCTAATCCATTAAGTGTGTTCCACAAGCCATAAAGTCACTCATGTACTGAAAGGCAACATAGACATGCAAAACAGAATGTCAGAAAACTCCAGTGATATACACATCTTATTGCCAAGTTATGAATGTTTAGGCTAGATCTGTGGTAAAAGCTAGAAATTTTGAAAGCAGCGAAGTAAGAGATAGAGAAATCCTTCTTTAAAAAAGTTAATGTAGAAGTAAACAGACATCTGGAGGTTTGTTAGGAAAGCTCTGAGGCAGTCAACAAGTAGCACAGACAAATGCAGAAACAAGCATGCTGCCCTACCTCTCCTTAGCTGTCCTTTATCCACGCAAGGACTGGAGAATCCAGTCTTATGCTTTGCCTTCAGACAGATAGAAAAATTACCTGGAACTTTGAGGCACTAACTACAATATTACAACTGAGAGGAGCTGAAGATACTTAAGGCTATCATAAATAACCACTTGTGTTGCAATGTGAATATATTAAACAGAAAGAAAGAGACCAGCATTCAAGAGACACCCAACTTCAGAAGGGACATTTAGCTTTTAATTGAAAGAATTGCTCACATTTTAAGGTATCTTCTGCTTCAAATCCATTACAGATATAAAGATACACAGATACAGCCTCTAAAGGCTAATTAATTTTTCTGTAAGTCTAGACTGCAGCAGCATTTCAGGACGTGCTTAGAGTTCTGAAACAAATGGCATAAATCTGGGAGAAACAAACTAATCATATGTTTCACAGTCCCAGTCAGCTTGAAAGCTCTGCACTTAGAAGGACAGTATGACCTGGAATGCCAGTGGTTGTCAGTGGTTGTCCTTTGCTCTGAATGTCCAATTGCTAAATTTATCACATGTCACATCACAAAACAGTTAGCAGTCAAACTTCAAGTTATTTCATTTTTGATGTAAATAATCCATGACAGACAATGAAATATAAAGTTAGATTTAAACTGAGTTCAGCTTGCAGAACAATATATCTTATAGGAATTATCCAACACTCAGAATTTCTCCACTGTGTTTTATATATGCTATTTTTGCAATAACACACTTGGAATTATTATTTCCCTTTTGAATTCTTTCTAGATAAATTATACAAACATCATCTCAGCTGAGCTTGAAGTGCTTAGTGACTGTCCAGTGTATCAGTCAGTGGCATTATTTCTGCAAGCAAGCTCTTCCTTCTCTAAAAATTTTTACTATCCATTTCCTAGCTCTACACAAACTTCCAGTACAGCATGATTTAAGCACCTGGGGTGGGATCTCATCAAATGCAAATTTGAATTTTGCCATTAGCTATGAAGTTCAGGTTTCTTATAAGTCTAAATTTAAAGTTCCTTAACACAGAAAGTTTAGTTTTTGTAACTCTAAGAGATGATTTTGCAGTCCTTCTTCACATCTGGCATCAGTAGTACTGTTTCATCAAATAAGGGAGGAACCATCAAGAAAAAGGGTTACAAAGTATTTATTAAAGGCTTAATAGTGAAGCTTTGCTTTTATCAAATACAAAATAACAGCTATATGAAGATATCAGAAATCTGATACTACTAGGCAAAGTTACTAAGGGCAAAATTTGGTCATTGCTAAGACTTGGAAATAAAGCCTAGCAGTGAGCTATAAATCCTTCACAGGCATATTAGAAGAGGCTAGAAGCACTGGATTACCCCAAATGCATCCACCTCTGAAGCTTGTATGGGGTCCTCATCCAGCAGACATCTCCAATATACTTCTGACAGGAAGAACACAGCAGCCTGCCAACAATGACTGCACAGAACCAGCAGAATGCTGCACCAGCTCTAAAGGAAACATCTAAGCCTGCCCAGACAAACCTCCATTTGTGCACCCTACACAGAGGTCCATCGGGCTTCTAGGTGGCACTTGACTGTGATTTTTTTTCCGAGGTACCACTGGGGCAGCTCCCAAGGACAACTTATACACACTGTACTGAGATAATGCTGAAAATAAGTGGAATGCATAATTTTATTCTTGTTCTCTGGTATGTTATGGCTATTTTGTAATCCTGAGTAATGGTGGATAACTGTATAAAAACAATAGCTCTGACTACCAGTAGACAAATAATAAAGCTGGGCACGTTACATTAAACATCACGGACACATTTCCAGTTATAATGATGAATAATTATTTAAACATCTACAAAGAAAACATAATTTTATGTTTTCTCTATTTCTTGACCTTTGCAAGCCAAGACTACAGGCTTTCCTTGTTTATGTGCTTTATTTATCACATTCAATATGGCTGTTAAATTCCGTATTAGCACAACTAGATGGAACTTTTGGTCTGTTTAACTCATGGTGTCAGACTAGATGATCTAAAGCCTTTTCACAACTACAAGTTGTGAAAAATATGTTTTTTATTTGCTTATCTAAAATTAATTACCTCTCATTAAAAAAAACCCAACACCTTTTATTACAGAAGAAACTTTACAGTAAATAACTTCTGGGAGGAAAAAAGTAAAATCTTTTAACTACAGTTAAAAGTACAGATTCATAAAGATGCTTTCCCTGTAAGTTTTCCTGCTCACCAATTTTCAGACTTGATAAATATATTTATAACACTTTCCAAACACATAACACAGGCATTAGAATTACCTGAGTGTTTGAATTTTAAGAGCTTATAACTTTCATCTTCAGAAATACATACTTAAGGACAAGATCTAACAGAAAAAAAAAGAGGGTGATTTTGTGAAAGCTTCCTCTAAAATGGCAGCAACAACAAAACATGTAAGACAGCTTTTCATAGATCTCCGTTTCTTCATGATGTAAAGTGCAGACAGATAAATGTGTTCACGGGAAAAATTAAGATTTAAATACAGAATTATGCATTTCTTGATATTTTCACTTGAACTTAACCCTTTGAAAGGGTAGAAAACCAACATTTCCATCAGTCTGAATTGTTGCCTGTCCCCATCTCTCACCGCCCTCCTTCCAAGAATTCAAGTTCCACCTAAAATAGATCTATGGTGGGTAACTTCTCAGAATATTTGTTTTCCTTCTTCTCCCCCTGCCCCAGTATCAAAGAGACCTGTAGTTCTAAGCACACTAATCACTGGGTTCAAGTTGTACTATCAATATGCCTTGTGGAAAAACCTCTAAACATATGGGTTGAAAAGTTAGTACTGTTAGAAACCAGGCATGTATAGCAGCAGCTGTCTTACTTGGCACAGCCTTTGTCAAGTTTTCTGGCACAAGTTTCACAACCACAGACTTCTAATAGCCACTGGTATCAATCAACATGCTTGGACTAATTCTAAACATAGAAGTTTCACATTTCAAGAAGTTTCACATTTTAACAACTATTTTAAGTCAGTAAGCCTGATCTAATACACAGGAACATGCTCACTGCTAGCCCAGAGGCATGGCACCCTGCCTGCTTTGCTACCAGCTAAGATACCAGGAAAAGAACAGTGGAAACTAAATCCACTTTAAGGACAGAACACATTCAGTTGGCCAGGGAGAATGCCAACTATAGTATCATGTTTAATTCTTATACGCTAATGACTGATTCATGGCAACAACCCCAAAGGGAAATACTCACCTGCTATTCTAGCAGTACATGAAGCATATTTTCAGACGTTTTTTAACACTATCTGCAGGAATTCTGTTTTGTAACTCTATGCTATTAATAAATCTTATAATTTTAAACTAAATTTACCCCCCTGCTGAAATCTCAAAATAGAGAGGGAACAGAAATTTTATTTGGAATTCAATAACTAGTAAGACAAAGAACACAAAGAGAAAAAAATTAATAATATGCCTTAGTTGAAGCAATGACAGGCAGAGAACTACTGTGAGAAAAAAGGTGCAAGCCCTTCATCCTCAGTGACACCATAAAGATACTGCTGATATTCAACTATATTGAGGTTAAAACTGTGCCTGGATAAATCATGTGTCTCATCTTGAGCAAGAAAGAAGAAATTGTTTTGAAAGTATTCTAAAACCCCTTTTCCATTACTTTTCTTCCTCAGCACATTTTCAACATTCTTACTGTCTGAGTTACTGGCTGTCACCTCCACATGATCTGTTTCACAAAACAACAGAGGAAGAAAAATGATTCTCCAGTGATTTACCAGAGACTCTACAAATGGTACCTTGCACTGAGCTTAACACCTGAACATGTCACCCTTGGTTGTGTGGTTATTACAGTGCAGAAATCTGTATTTCTTGATGAACAATGGAAAGAACTGCAGGAAAAAAATACAATCACTCTAATTTTAGGTATGAAATAAAACTGAAATAATTTTTAATTTCATTCTAAAAAATTTAGCATTTATAAGGATAGTGTAGAAACTGAACAAGATGCACCTGGGTAGTCTTAACTTCAAATACCTTAAAGACAGTGAGACAAATAATGATGAATTTGAAAGAAGGCGTTTCCCATGGAATTTACCTCTTTGGTAACTGCAAAACTTTCAGCCTAAATGGCAGTTTCTTATCTTATGTGTTTATAAAGGAATCTTGGTCAAATAGAACAGCATATAAAGAAAAGCAGGTCAGAAAAAAAAATACTACTTGCATGCACACATTGAGCAGTCAGAGAAATCCTCAAAGGCTTTAATTAAGAAAGGTCCAAGATTTTTGTCTATGCATTTGTACCAGACACTTAAGATTATCCAATCTCTTGCAGTTGAGAGAGTTTTGCCATTGACAAATGAATTGTCATGCTAAGCACAACTAATCACTGACAGATCTGCCTCTACAGCATTCCATTTGATGCAGACCAAATGCATCTACAAGCAGCTGAAGAAGGATGTGAAAGCTGAATAAATAAGCAGACAAAGTTCTCAATTAAGGGCTATATGTTATTGTTACTCTTTGGTGGCTCTTTTGCTAAGTTATTTTTACAGAAGCATTTGAGTATCAACATATAACAAATACTTACATTTGATGCTGGACAACCTACTTTTGGGAACTGAAGAGTCTACAGCTGCTGAAAATAAGAAAAACACCAAATATGAGTGATTCAGTATTTCCTTAGTATACGTGATAGCTAGAAAAACTTAGTAATAAACCAACACAGAACAAAGACTAATTTAATTCTTCTCTATTTTAAAACATACTAGTTACTGTGTACTTAAAATATTATGTCTATATTCATATGGTCACAGGATTTGAGAGATACAATTGTCTGGGTAAAACATATTTAAAGGAAGAATCATTACTTAAATGAAGACTCCTTTCAAAAGGTTTCAGTACATTTTGTTCTGATGGTATTTACCTGCATACCTGAGGGTACTGAGTAAGTTACATGAGATAACATTGTGAGTATTATATTTGTCAGTAACATGATTTTCTCATTTGCAAACACACATGGCAAGATGAGTCCTCAGAACTCATCTATTACTATTTGCTGCAAGATGAACAAAAGATTATGAAGTTTTTGAAATAAAAACTAAAAAAAAAAGACGTTGTGATCTGAGTTTAACTAGAAATGTTCTGCCTTCATTCCTAAAATAATTTCCATATGTTTGCCGTTACAACTATCACTACGACTTTCAGTTCAGCATATTATTTCATAATTCATTAATTCATCAAAAGCAGAATGAAGCCAATACAGCACAAAGTGCTCTAAAATAAAGGTAGGATCTTTGGGAACACTTAAGGAAAATGTTTTCATACAAAACTTCTCATCTTAATAACACAGAAGTATTATTAAGTAGCAATCACATCTCCTTGCTGACCCATATCTGTGCAAGAAACAGGAAGAATAGTAAACTTCCTACAATCCTGTTAATTCTGTCTCGGTATGAGCCTACTCTGAGAGACTGAGCTAAATTCAGGGGGAGACAGGTCATTCATACATGCACATTTTTACCTTTGGCTGAATTAATTCTGTTATAATGAAACACCATGTGATTTCTGATCAGGTATTGGCCAGGCAAATGTCGAGAGGAGTCAATACAGAAAGCTGTAAGATTAAAATACATTTTAACATTAGAAAGGCAAGCAAAAAAATACTAAAACTGTTAGAAGTTATTAACTGCAATTCAAAGTCACAAACTGTTTAACTTCTTTGTTCAAAGGGAGCATTTTTTTACTAGTTACTATCACAGGAAATCATCCTGTCTCCTTTTTCTTTCTCCAATGGACCAATAATTCAATAAATAGCAGCAAATGTGGCTGAAATTGTACTATGAAAATGTTAACATGGAAACTTCCTGTTTCTTCACTCTGTTCTTTTGAAAAACAAAAGTATCTGAGGTGTCAGTACAGCACAGAAACACACACTAGCCCATGTAAACTACTGATCCTAAAGGAACATGTTTAACCTCAGGAGTTCTTTAAATTGGTAAAGAAATATATATATATATATATGTTACAGCTGATAAAGATGGGACATCTTTGTATATTTGTTCATCTTGCTGCCAATTTGTAGCCAGCAGTACAATCAAGCCAAAACTTACTCCTTGAAAGTAAGTAATGCACTAATTTTCAGTAATGCATACTAAATACAAGTACTATTAAACTTCTTCAAATAAGCACAATGTAAAACTATTGATAAAAAACATTTTAAGCTTAAAATCAATGAATTCACATAAAAGGAAACAGGTTGACCTTCTGATGAAAGTTTATGTCACTTACCATTACTCTTATTACTTAACTGTCCTTTAAATGGACATGCTGGACCACATCTGGGAATGACAACTGAACATCCACCCACTGTAACAAAACATCAAACAAAAACCAAAAGTTAGAGAAAAATCCCCACACATATTTTTATAGACAAGATAAAGTCTTTCTCCAAAGAATGCATGAAAGGTTCTAATGGATCTATTTTCGAAATCATATTCAATAATTTTACAATCACTGAACTACAAGTGTAGTTAAATACCTTAATGTAAACACCAAGATACAATGATAGTGCTCTCAGTGGTTCAGGGAGCTAAACAGCAGAACAGACCATCAGAACACTTTAGTCCAAACTTTACACGGGTCATTACACTGAACAGAGATACAGCCACAATTCTGTTTCCACTCTAACCTCCAATTTGTTTCAAATACAGCAAGAATTGATTAGATTTATTAGATTCAGAATGTTTCCACAATGACTGCAAACTTTTGCCAATAAAGCCTTTCTTTCCTGGTAAAATATTGCATTTCTCTACCATACATTATTGCATACAAGTGTAATTCACAGTCTAGCTAGATCCAACCTGAAATTCATTACTTCTGCAATTTACCATATGCAGGTGTTGGAAGAATGCAAGTCTTTGGGATGATTTGAATGTTAGATTGTAAATTTCAGTTGACAGAATTTTCTCTAATGATAAAAACCTGTATGCATATATACCTGCAATCAGCAGACATCTGAGAATCAGAAGTACCTCGTTCACAATTGCTCAAATAACCTAAATATTCCACTGTTTTTTGTGCTTCAGAGTCAGGCTATAATTCCAGAGGGAAGCACCTGTGGTATTGTCCAGCAAATGCTTACAGTACCACCTCTATGTGACAGAATCATAGGAGGGCAGGCATGGTCACTTTAAAAAACAGACATTTTTCTCTGTACAACTGATTCTCTTCAAGTAAGCTAAATTACTTTGTTCCACATTAAACACCATCAGGGACACTCAGAAACCTGTTGCTTTTACTGTCTTCAGCTGGAGACACAACTGCTCAGCACTGCAGGAGACCGGACTTTACAATGTTCATTTGCTTTGCATCACCAGCAGATGGCACAGTGGAAATTCTACCAGAAAAACTATTGACTACTGGTTTTCTCCTTTACAATTAATTTGTATCTGGTTTGCAGGGAAGGAGAAGGGAGGGGAAAAAATAAAGAAGTCGGCATGAGTATTTCATAGGCAAGAAAAGCTGCCAAAAAGCGTCAGTCAGGAGAAATAAAAAACATTTCTGTGCCCTCTATTTTGACTCTGGACATATAGATGGCACAGAAATCACTCTTATCATGGAGAAGCGTGTTGCTAATGTCAGAGAAGAAACTGGAGAATTTGATATGTACAGGCTCTTTCTACTTCAATGAAGGTAGAAAGTTCTACTGGTCAAAAGTTTCACAACTATAATTTCAGGTTGTCTTTTGACTTGAATGGCTGGGTATGAATTTATTTGGGTTTAGGCTGCGTTTCCACAGCTATTTGCACAACAGCAGAAACAAACTGAAGGCTTAGATATGTGAAGAGAATTTTACAGGAGAAGGTAGTATTTTCAGTAATTTACAGTTAATCAAATATAAACCGAACAACGGGAGGATAACTATGAAAGTACCTTTAATATATGACATATGTAACTATCTGATCTAAATGTTAATTTTCTTATAAATGCAAGTAGACTGTCCACACTGAATACAAAATCAGGATTTTCATGCTGAGTGTTCTCCTAAAGTACAGAGAGCAAACAAATCAAAATCTGATCAAAAAACAAATTTGATCTTTAATTCATTCTATGACACTAAGCAACAACGCAGATAAAAACAAAAAAGCTTTATCTAAATTTTTTTCCAACTGGTATCTAATGTAACTAACAACTACATTATTCCAAAGAGAATTGAAAGATATTTTGTTTAAATTATATTCTAATTTTAATTTAAAATGCATCCTATCTTAATTTCTGATTTTACAGTATTAAGAATTATAGAAATTGGTGGTTTGCTTTGTTTCCTGGTTGTTAGTAGATATGCAGAATTTATGGAAATTATTCTTCTATAAGCCATTTCAGATTTGGAATGCGACTATGTACTAGAAAGAAACCCAGTCTTTCATTATCATGTTCTCCCAGAAAAGATTTTAAACACAAGTATTAGACTTATTATTCTTGCTACTTAAAAGATAATCCATAAAAATACAGAGGCCTTAGGTGGGATACTGGATATAGGCATCTAAATCCAGCACTACAAGACATGAAACTTTAACTGTGTAGAGATCTGTGAACACTGTAATTTCCAAAGGCAGCTCCCAGACCTGCAGGTCTCCCCAGCTGTTCCAGAAGAATATAGTTATCACTGCCAGTATTGATCCTTTTGTGCAGTGGTTTAGTTTTTTGGTGGCTCCAGGACTCCTGCATTCCTAGCTCTATAGTGGCCTCCTCTCAGCTGGCAATGCAGAAAGCACCTCTGTCTCTAACAGACTAGAACTGCATCATTTGCATGAGATTTGGACATTTGATCCCTCTGAGGCTGATAAGGACACAAGCTGACAAAAGCTTTCCAAACACTCTAACCACTATAGTGATTTATAATGGTTTGGTATTATTGCTTCTTCCACTGCCAACTCTTTTTCTTCCTTTTTTTTATTTATTCCCTAGTATCTCAATGCTCTAAACCAGAAATAATTAGAGACACCTTTGTATAAAGGGATTATTCAGGCAACAACATGCAGAAGGTTTGTGCTGTGAACTTCATACAAGTCAAGGATGTTTATCATTACCACCCTTAATTCCACCAAGCAGTTTTATGATCTTTTCAGTGGGCTTCCTTCTATGAATTAACTCTATACAACTAACAGTACACTACAGCACTAATGCTGTACACATGCTGAGAAAGAACAAAACTGGTTCAAATAATCCCTGTGAAATCCCAAATGACTTCGAGCAGTCATGGAAACTAAGCATCTTATATAATATGTCTGACAAGGTCATACTTGAAGGAATTAAATTATGACCTGAAATCTATGTTCCTCTCTTTCTGGTACTAGGAGAATTTTCAAACCAGAGGATCCGTTAATTCTCTATGCTACAGAAATAGTTTTATATATGAATACAACACAGAAATACATGGAGTAAAGACTGATAGCTCAGGGTACATTAAAAGCTGAACCTAGTTACGAAAATCCACATTGGATTTAAACATTATTTAAATAAGAAACTAATTTTTTCTATTTTTAACTATTTTCCCTTCATATTAGCATGATATACTTAAAAAAAAACCCCATATGCTTTTAGTAGTACTACAAACGAGGCCAGCACTCCTATTCATGTAGCTTACACCTTTGTACCATCCCTCCTAAAGTCCTTTCAATGCTCCCAGATTGCTTGCTCTTCCTTACCTGTGGTCATTCCTCCCCTCAAACACCCCCTACTTGCTCAGCTGTGGCTGACAAGGTGCTATAGGAACTACAATTGGTCTTCTAGTTTAAGCTTCTCTGGTTGATAAGTTTAAGCTCATCCTTGGCTGCCTAGTTCTTACCCTCTACTTACATATCTGGGAATGAACACAAAACAGGATGAGTTTCTCTAAAAAATGTGTAGTAATTTGTTGGGTTTTCTCCTACCCAGCTACTGGGTGATACTGATGCTCCTAGCTCTTACTCACAGATGGGTGAAGTTGGCAAATAGATGCAGAACTGAATAGACCAAAAAGGCCAGTGGAGAGCAGTGACTCCCCCAGACTCCTTCTTTAGGTGAAGAACACAGGTGAAAACCTGGCAAGCCTCCACTACTTTTCTGCAGCAGCTATGCAATCACAAGAGAGCTTCAAACATGGCTTTAGATTCAGCCATTTACCAAATGCAGATAGTACCCCATTTTACTTAAAAGTTACAGTGAGGAAAAACAAGCACATCATAATCACACTGTATTTTCTTTCCTGTTCTTGCAAATGAAAGAGAAGCCTCTTGTACCCCTTTCTGTTTTCACTGATAACAAAACTCTTATCAATCCTAGGAGTATAAAGTCTCACACTTGAGGACATCTTTAAAAGAATCAAATTTAAGATTTGTTAATAAATAGCAGAATTCACCAGCAAAAAGAATAGTCATTATTATCTAAATTTCCTGAAGCAAAACTCAATTAACAGAGACACAGGAAATCATACTACCCCAATTTTGAAATAAAGTCCCAAATGTTCCATCTGAATTTTGCATGGGATCATTTGTGTAAGAGGCAAAATATTTATGGAAATGATGCACTGCCATACATACATAACCTCCTAAACCATTAATTAGATGGGTGCTATTTATACACTTACTATGCTGGATTACACAAAAGCTCTTCTTTACACATACTCTCAATGGCTAAGAGTTAGGTCTCTCAGACCTTCAGAATTAATAATCTTACAGTATTCCATATAAATTAAAATAATACAACGAAAATTGCATTTCAGTTTCAAGAGTCAAACCCTCTCATGAAAAATTTAAGGAATCTAATGAAATAGTACAGTAGCCCTGAGCCATATCTGATTAAATAACTCTTGAAATATATACCTACATGTATAGACACACTATATATAGATTCTTCTACATATATGGGAAAAAAAATCTATTTTTGCTAGTATAATCTGGACCTACAGGGATGCCCCCTCCTTCATCCATGAGCACCTATTTCTACCTGGAAATACATCACCAAAACTCTAATGCACAGCCAGCCTCACCCAGAAAGGAGAGCAGAAAAACCTTGATCTACTGTGCCTCAGAGAAAGCTGCAGGATATAACCTTTAGAGAAGAAGCAGCTAGGGTTTGAACACTGTTCATTTTAACAGGTAGTTCACTTGAAGCACGCAAGAAACCCTTGATAAAATGGGACCAATTAGGCATTTAAGTCATTATAAAAATTTAAGTTATTTGCTGAATGGAGTCAGGATCTTAAGCACATTAAGTGATTAAAACTCACTTAATAGACTATCTGAATAATGGTTAAATTAAGGCTAGGTTTTAAGAGATTTACTGAGTGAAGGTTTTAATTTGGTAAAAAGTTAAGAACAGCGATTAACATTTCCCAGTTTCAGTTAAAATTATTGTGATTCAAACAGAACTTCTATATGTCCTTCCTTCTTTGAAGATACAACTAGCTTTTCATCTTGTTGGTCAAAGAAAACTTCAGCTTCTAAAAACTGGTGCTACCAAACTAATAAATCAGTAAGTTTAATAAGGTGTTTGTTCAAGTGGCAAATGAAGGAATAATAGTAATAATAATAAGTAGTCCACAAGTCTCTGTGTTAACAGTCTTTCAGCCCTAGTCAGATTAATGCAAGGACTTCCTACAAAGCAGGAAAAATCTAAATAAGATGGTATTGTCTATGAACATGTGAAGCATTTAAATTTTGTTTTAAAATCCTGGAAGCCTGTGCAAATTGCCTAAATCTAACATGCAGCTGTAATGATGAGTTCCCCACTGCTGTAAGATAAAAGTGGCACAAATGTGTGTCACTGATTAACAGTAGGTGCACAATGCTGTTAGGTATTGCTGTTCAGGTATGTGTCCCCACTGGCTGTGGGAATGAAACATCCCAATGCACAAGACTGGATTTAAACAACAAAGCTGGTTTAAAATTACAGTATTCAGATTATTTGAGGTCATACTATAAATCTGTGAGTATATTAACTGACTCCTGAAATCACTACAGCAAATAGCTTCAAGGTTTATACCTGGAATTATGGAAAAACATAGCAGATTAATTCTTTGATATTTCTAGGAGGGTAAAAAAAATCTCAGCCTTATTTGAACTTTGACAAGACCTACACACAAATCCTATATACTCCAACATATATATGAAAAAATATATATTTTCTCCGTACTCTCACTAGACAAAACAAGGCCTGATACAAGCTAAGCATAAAGTTTTAGTTCTTTCTTTAAAATGATGAGGCTAAGTCTGAACAAGGAACTTTGCACGGCATACAACCAGGACATGGAACAGTGTATCCCACCTTTCCTGTATAAACATTTTAGATACAACTCTTTTGAGAAACCTTAAATATGATGTGTTCTCCCCCTTTCATGAACTGCAAGTAACCCAGGGGCTGTTCTGCCAAGTTTGCTCAGGCACACAGATTTCCAGCTTAGCTTAGTGTATTAAGTCTCTCTGCCTGTGCTAATCCTTGCTCTCTGTAAGGATCCTTCCTGTGTCCTGAGAACCCCCACACTGGACTGTTCGGTCCCACATTTCTACCTCCGTTGTAACCTCCTATGCAGACAAGCAATGCCTTCCCAGTTTAACAGACACATAGTAATTCTTCCCTACTTTTGAATGTTTTTTGTTAAACAGAAGTCATTTAAGCAAAGCTTGCTGCTGAATGAAATTCACTCAAACCTGAATGAAATTCAGATCCTGTATCCCATTTATTCCCGTTTTATGGTCAGCAATCAGCATGCTTTCTGATTGTCTATAAAAGTATTTTGACAAATGTAAGAATAGTCAGATAAAGGCTGTATTTGCCATAGAACTGCCTTCACACTACACAAGAGGGCATAAAAGTTGGGTGCACAAGATACTAGTTTTTGCTTCGAATTTCATATTCCCATATAGTATTAGAATTGATGTTCAAACTGTACTTCGATATTGGACATTTTCTGAAGTGGCATCTGTCACTGTCTCCAAGATTGGAACTCACACCAAGATGCAACACAACAGCCTAACATCATCTCAAATGGCTCTGATTTCATGCAGCAATGTATTATCTTGACTTTACAGTGCATCACTGAGCAATTCCTACCATTGTCTTACATTATATTATATGTATCTATACTAGGTATTTTCCAAGAGCCACAGTTGGCTCATGCAAGCATTTTTGCCTGTCTGTGCCTTTTTTTATCATGAATGACAAGTGCCCCTAGGACTATTCACAGGAACAGGGCACCAGAGCAGCCCATGGATGGCTAAGTGTGGATAAGAATCACTATATAAGACCTTTAAAACTTTTGAGTCTTTTATTTTTCAACTACACTTGCATTAAAATCCCACTAAACTAAAACACTCGGATCTACAGCCAAACGCCGTGTACGCTGTACACGCAGTGTACAATCCATTATAATAATTAACGAATAACAGCTTTGGAGAAGGCGACTCCAGAAGCCGAAAGAGAAGAAGCGGGCACAGAAATGGGCCTCGCAAACGCGGCGAGCCCGGCAGTCTGAAGCGCTGCCCAGAGCAGCGCTCGATGCCGGTACCGTGGGGAAACACCGCGCGATGGCGGCTGTAGGACGCACGGTTCCAGGCCGCGACTCTCGGAGGATTACAGCTCGTCAGGGGCCGTACGTGCCCCCTTCCAGAGCCGCGGAACCTGGCTCTTCCCACCGCCGTGCCACCGCCGCGCCCGCTCCCCACGCGGAACGGACGGGCCGGCACGGCTCGGGGCGGCCGCGAGGGCAGGAGCGAGGCGCGACCCCCGAGCCGCCGCGACGGGAGCCACGGCGGCTCGGGCGGCCCCCACCCCGCGGGATCCGTGCCCGCCCACACACGCCAGAGGGGAAGACGGAGGCGCCGCCTGCCCCCAGCCCCAGGCGAGACGGGCCGCGCCCCGCACCCCCACGCCCGGCAGGGCCGGGGGAGGCCGCAACGCGACGCGACCCTCGGGCTGCAGCCCCCGCCCTGCCGCGGCGAGCGCTCCCCGCTCCTCCCGCAGCCGCCACCGAGCCCCCCGCACCTTGGTTCCGCCTGCCGCCGGCCTGGGTCTTCAGCCCCATGCTCCCGGCCGGGCCCCAAGGGACGGCGCCGGCCGGGGCTCGGCCGGGCGGCTGCGGCGGTTCGTTCCGCGCTGCGGGCGGGCGGAGCGCGGGCCGGGCCCCGCTCGCCGTTGCCATGGCGCCGGGGGCGGCGCGGGGCCCTCGCCCGGGCGGTGCCCGCCCTCGCTGCCGCGGCCCGGGCTGGCTGAGGGGAGGGCCCGCAGGGCCTCGGGACCGAAACCCCCTTCCAGCGGGGCGCTGCTGCCCGGGGACGTTTTGTCCCCGTCGGTGAACGGGCCCTTATTACCCAGCCTTCTCCTTGTAACCTGGCTGAAAGTTGAAGGATAATCAATGCCCGGGAGAAATTCACGGCAAATCGCTGGTATTTCATTGAACGACTGACAAAGCAAGAGCCTCGAGCGGTCCCAGTGTGTTACAGTGAAGAAATAAATCTCGATGTCTTTGAAAACGAACAGAGCCTTTAAAACGAACCACAAAATAACGTTTTGAAAAGCAGCTTTTGATCCCATCATTGATTAATGTGTGCGTGCCGATGTGCTGGATTTGAACTTTCTGAAGAAGCAATAGGGTATTTACAGTTTGTCTGACAGGTTGCTATTTCCCCTAACGTGAAATCTCAGAGGCCTTTTGTACTTTTTGTGTGAAGGTTTTTCTCACTGACCAGTCAGTGGTACAGCAGGCCCCTCCACAGCCTGACACATATTGTCCCAGATGGAGGGATGTTCCCCTTCACTATCTAGAAATAAGTATTAATTAAAGGCTAAATACAGCGTTTTATGTGATTTGCTGCACTTCCTTACAGGCTAGAAAAATTAATTTGAATGTAGTTCAAAATCATAGCAAAATCAAGGAGATGTTACTTGAAAACAACTTTTCTTCCTTATTTCTGCCCCAGTCATTGCTCTCACTTGTGCATTCACACAGATATACGTGCTGGATGAAACCAGTAGTTTATCTACGACAGTATTTTGTGTAGACTCTTCCAAATACTTCAAAAAGATTTTCAATACTATTCTTACTACGGAATGTTGTGATGTTCCTTTTAATTTTAGATATACCAATTTGCTATATGAAGTACTCCTTCAATGTAGCCTTAGTTTCTGTGCTTCATGTTGTAGTGATCATTTTGGCAGTCTGTTTTCTGTAAAATAATCCTTAAATGTCGTTGGATCAAATTTATCTGGGAGAGGTCAGGGGAGGGAATATCTTCCTTGGAAATTCATTAGTCCTCCATCTTCTGGTGGTAATCTGTCTTTCTGAATTTTTTTTTATATAAAAGCATCAGTTGCTGTGGCATTTCAACTACTGTCAACCATAAGGTCACAAACACCTTTCCTTCTTGCCAAATCAAAATAATTAGACAGCATTTTGTAATTTTCCTTTATGCCTCTTGGATTCAAGGTCAATGTCTTGGAAAATATGTGCCAGGAAAAAGTTACAAAACCAAAAAAAAAGCACCATCCAAGAATTTGGGTATGGGTTTTGTTTGTTTTTGTTAATGTGTTTTTGTTTGTTTGTTTTTGTTGTTTTATTTTGTTTATTTGTTTTTGTTGTTTTTTTTTCTGTGAAGCAGATTGTGTATGAGATTAGAGATAGGGGAAAGGGATTCCAGAAATTAGTTATCATTGCTGTTGTGTTTCAGGGTCTCTGGTTTATACTTTGATACTATTCAGATCATTAAATCTGTAGATTTTAAAGGTAGAGATAGTCTTTAAACAGTTTCCATTTCAGATACTTAAAGATACTGGAGAGAATGAAAATATGTGTACAAGATAACAAGTGTACAAGATAACAAGTGTACACAAAAAGTGTACAAGTGTACACCTCTACATGGTTGGCCATAATACTCTCTACTAGAGAGATCATGTCACAGAAAACACTTATCTCTGCTTTCTTTTTCCAAAGAAACACAGAAACATGCTGCTTGTAGTTAACTTTCTATACTTTCTAAAGACTTTTTTTGTTGGTTTTTTTTTTTTTTTTGTTTGTTTGTTTGGTTTTTTTGTTTTTCTGAATTCTGAATGTCAGGTTCCCAAATACTCAGTTTGTAGTACTCAATATACAGTGTTAGGCTGTTCTGTGCAAACCCATATGACAGATTTCTCATAGTCTCTTCCTTGTTGTTCCTGTGCTTTTTTTCCACCATATCGATAATTAAAACACATAAATGTAAGTAAGCATTTTTAGAAATATTCCCCTTGTTTCTAGGCAACGCTGGGGGAGTGTAGAGATTTCCATTTGTTCCCTCTCAATCAGCAGTCACAACATCATAGGGATGTCCTGTCTCTGAAATTTTTGACCACCAGTGGCAACAAATACCAAAGCTTTTATGTATTTCTAATTGGTCTCACTTGATGGCCTTAGGCCTTTGGTGGCTTTTGGCCCCCTTTGGTCAGTGAGAGTATGTATATTTTGAGTGTAATTGAAAAGTGATGCAATTTTATAGTGGTGTGTTCATTAAGTCCCATAACATGCCCTAAACTTTAAAAAATAATAATAATAATAAAGCCTTAACAAAAGCTGAATCAGTTCTGGATTTTTATCCACTCCAAAAAGTAGAGAAATAAGTTACACAGATAGCTGCAGAGATCTTACCACTGTTGAAGAAGCAATAACATGTCAAAATCTGTAAGATTTGTCCTTTCCCAATCTGAAAAAAAGGAAACATGGCAATTGCTGTTGCTGTCTGTACTGTTCAGCAGGCATTTCCCCCTTTTCCTTAGAATGCATTACAACAGAACATGGTTTTAAAATGTGCCTTCACTGGGAGGGAAGGAAAGCAGCAGGAATATGAGAGTCACATTTGCAAGTGTAGGTGGGCATTTGTCTCCACCCTGGCATGGACTTAGGGAACAATTGCCTTCTTTTCTACTACCTCTGCCCTCTGTATGAGCCAATGTAGACCCACCTAACTGCTGTGAAAATGTACAGTTCATAGTATTCAGCAAGAAATCATGTAGCGAAATATGTCCAGAAAAAAAAAAATACCCCATAAAATGTCCACCTTTTGCATGCTCATCCCAGACAAGTTTCCATTCCTCTGAAGAAGATGGTGTGTGTGGCAGGAGCTCACACAGCTACCTACCTGCTCACTTGGGACAGAGATCTGTTCATAATGTAAGAACCCTGTTTTTGTAGGATTTGGCTTTCTTGGAAAAATAGTTCGTGTGTACTTTGGAAAATTAAAATCTGCAGTTGTTTGGAAAGTCTTCTCCTCTTTCAAGCCATTGATTGTCTTTCATACTTGCTTTTCCTTACAGCAGTCAAGTGAGCATACATATGCAGGCAGGAAACAGCCCAACAACCAGATCTGCACACAGAGTATTCTAGAAAAGTCCTAAATTCATCACAGTATGTACTTCATCATGGAAATAAATCTCCTGGGTTTACTTGAGTATTTATGTGGCATAAGTGCCCTATCTCAGTGCAGGTTGTCACCTGCCTGTGGCTCTGTGTGTCAGTGCTCCAAATCCCTTGTTGCAGCTTTCAGAGGGCTGTCACTGAGTTGCAGCAATTTCCACCTGGTGCGTTCAGACCATCAACTTGTAGTCTGTTCCCCTACAACTACATGGAAATAAAAACATTTACCTGAAAGATTAGAGGACCTTCTAAATGCATTTAATCAGACTGGCTGAGCATTTTTCTTTTGCTACCTACTTAGGAAATTCTTGTGTTGAAACAACTGAAGTAGCTTTCAGACATCTAGTGTGAGGGGAAAAAAGATTTAATAGTTACTGAAATATGTTGTTTGCTTGTTTTGGTTTATTTTGGATTTCTTTTAAGGATTACTTTTCCAGGAGGGATGGTGGGATCTTTTCTGCCTTGTGTTTGCTGCATGTTCTTTGGTCATATGGTTCTTCAAGTTATTTAAAATCATGTGAAGTCTTGAAGTATCATTGCAGCTTTCTAAATGATACGGAGTTACGTGTTTTGGAAGAGTTGCAGACTCCTTCACTTTCTTCATGGCAATGCATTTAGTTGTTCTGCTATTGTCTGTATGGCAGCAGTAGTCATAGACTGTTGTAAAGCTAAGGCTCCAGTAGGAAAGATGATGAAACAAAAACTTCAGAGGACACAATCCATATCTTTTTAATACATGTACTTTTTAATACCTTGTAATTTAGAATGCAATAAGGGAGCTAACTTAAAATAAGAGGGAGTTGTATAAGGAAGATTAGGGCACCTACAAGAATATATAAATATATAATCATAAAAAGTTTATATGAACACGGTATTAAACTTCCAGAAAATTTATCAGCTTAGAATAAAAAGTCTCCCCTACAGCATATATAGAATAACTACTACAAAAACCCCTTCAGGAAGCTACTGTACACATGTACACTATACAACTATTCTTTCTCTTCTTTAGATCTATACAGAGTTTTATAATGCATCTATACTGTGATACAAGACTAATTTTAGGTGTGTCAAGGAAGAAGCCTGGATAAATCATGTGAGATGGTATTCTCAGCTGTAATGGAATATCTGGTATCTGGGGTGACTCAAGATCTGCTTTTATTTCTCCTTGTATTGTGTCATTCTCTGTTTATCTACTGTTCCCATGCAAGTTTGAAGACAGAAGGTTTGGAGGTGAAAAACTGTCCTTTAGTAGGGCTGACTGCTGAGGGCTGTTCTTTTCTCATTACTTTAATTGAAATATTAGGTATTAGAATGTAGACTGGAATAACTGATGAAATATATTGGAATTTTAAAGGGAAAAAAGCCCATGTAAATATTGTAACACTGTTGTCTAGACCATAAGAAATTCTTTCTTTTCTACCTGATTTATCTACTGTGATACATAGAAATGCTTACTCATGCTAATTAATGAGAAACAGGATGGGTTTTTTTATATTTTGGTGAAGATCAGAAACTTATGAATCAGATTAGACATATATAAATGATAAAACTCCAGTAAATTCAGTGAAGCTATTCCTGCTTAGGCTGGATGGATCATCTATGTCTACCTAGCCCATGTCAGGCACACAGAAGAATGTCACTGTGGCATTTTCTGTGGTCCGTCCACTTTATACACAGCTACTACAGCATGCTCAGGCATACCTGGCAACGTATTAATCCATGCACATGCTTGAATAAATGGGATCCTCTGTGCTAAAGAGGGTTCTTCCAGCTTTGTCAAGGTTAAGAAGAGAAGTTCTCAAGGGTATCTTTAGAACTGCCTACAAAAGGAGACACAGATATACCATGATTTTCCAAAGCATTTTGATACATTTTCAATATCTACATGAGTGTGGAAAGCAGTTTTACTATAAATGCGCTTAAATTCCTGCTCAGAAGAGTGTGGGGGGTATTATTTAACCTTTAAAAGGTACTGTAATATTTATACATTAACTTCATAAAAGCCTGTGTGTTTATACAAACTTCCATATATATATGGAAGATGAAGGAAACAGACTGAGAAAATAGCTGACATGCAAAGTTTCATAAGTAATAGCAATTTTGGTCACATTAACCACTTCAAAATATGTGTGAAAGAAAACAATAGCCAAGAAAATGACCAGAATCAAAACGGAGTATCTGGAATTTAACTATTACAATGAAATACTTCAAGAGTAATTTTTCTGTGGAGTTATTTTATTAATACTTAGAAAAAAATCTTTGGAAGAATTACTATAGGTAATTTCTGTTATATTCTTTAGGACTTCCTTTATGTTATGTTCCAAGGATAACATCCACTACACACTAAACTTTCATGTTTGTACTGGCATCATAAAATTTCAGGAATATCCAATGTTCCAATTTAGACAGAACCAGAAATTTACTGGTTTAAAATTAGATATACAACCTTTTTATGCTCCCACTGTCCATTAACATGTTAAATGTATCAGAAAAGAAAGGAGCTTCAGTTTGATGGATGTTTCACAGGCCCAAGGGCTAGGATGCTCAGGATCTATTTATAACTTTGTCAGTGACACGTGTGACCTTGTGTACAGCAATTTGGGTGTCTTGGTAGGTTGTAGTCTGAATCACCTTAATTCATAGTTGGCAGTAAAAATTGAGGCATTTAGAGTTAGTGCATTTGTCTGCATTTTTGAGATGAGCCTTTTTGCACTGTGCTTATGATCAATAGGAGCAGAAATTACATCTCTCCTTTGAATAATAAATATCAGGACTGCAGATTACATTATATGGGTGAGACCTAAATGTAGAATAATATTTAACCCTAAGATAATGTAGCAGAAGCCAGTAGGGCCTGTGATTTTTAATATTAAACATGAATATCTGTAATGGGGTCTAGCAATTCCACACAAGGCTAGAAGAAGTTGAATTTACTCTGAGTAAGCAAAGAGTTATGTGACGTAGAAAGAAAGAAAGAAAAATATGATTAGGATGGAAACTCTTACCAGTTCTTATGGTTTATTTAATAAAAGACAATATCATCATATAAATCTCTTTCATAAGCTTTTTAATCTTTGTCTTAAAAGTTGCATGTGTCTTTAAAAGTTTACTCAAAAATTCAGTTCCATAGAGGAATACAAAACCTTTGCATTCATGATCAGTGTATACACAGTTAATGTTATGAATTAGTTTCAGGTGAAATTAGTCTCATGCTCTTCTGTTCATTTTTCAGAAGTTAGCATTTCCATTCCTTCCAGTTCATAATTTCCTTCATATAGTCTAGTAAGATCTGTGCTGGAAATTCGACCTGGTTGATATGAATTTTATTTTCTAAGACTTTCCATGCTCATTTAATATTCCTATGTCTGGTTCTTCCTGTGTCATCTGCTTTTCTTAATGACTGTTCTTCTTTCTCTTCCAAGGCATGCCTCTGCACTTGGTGCTGCTAATACCAATTGTTTTCTGATCTGTACCACACAAATTTGCAGTATTAGTAAATGCTCTTCAAAGTATAATATATATTGACAATACCTTTCAGTTTCTGTCATTCCCACATCCCATACATTTGCACAACTAGTTATTTTACAGAATGTACTATGATACTATCTAAAGTCTTCAGTATTGGTTTTCCAGGATCATCACTAATAACTTCAATCCTTGTAGTTTACCTATCAAGAAAACATGCTTTAGCTAAGTGCACCTAAAAACCCCTCAGTTTCAATTTGATTAATAAACCTACTGGGTTTTGTTGCATTTACTGGTTACTTCTGCAAGTCGTTTGCAAAGGGATTTAAGAGATAGCAATTTAAGACACAAGTTGCTTTACTGATTGAAGTTTAATGCAAGCTTTAAGTAGCCCTAGTTATTCTTGGTCTCAGTGACATTAGCAATTTTTGAAGTGGAATAAAATGTCTGAGAAGGAAGATAACATAAAGCAAAGCAATCATGATCAAAATAAAATGGAAGTGAATGCAAGGCTCATTGTAAGACATTGGAGCCTATAAAAATGTTTAATTTACAATTAAACTAAAATTAAAATAAAGCAAGAGTTTTCTTTTTGGGAAGGGGAGGGTGGTGGGCAGTAATGGTAGTTTTCATTTGAAGATTTCACTGGTCATTTTTGTTGAATTCCAGAAGATTTTGAGGAATACGTTACTGGTAACTAACTCATGTTTGCTGTGTTATGACTGCTGCAGTGTTACTGATTTGAAAACTCATTTGTCATATAATAAAATGTATAGCTATATTGGTTTACCGTTGTCAGTTCCCATGGCAGCCTCTCCAGTTCTAAAGATGGTATCAGCTGGCAGACTGTTATGTATCCAATGGTTGCAAGAGCTGGATTTCCTCCTACCTCTATGTGTTTGTTTTAATGACATCATCCCTAAAGCCAAAATGGAAATATTACTCATTTTGGAAACTTCACAACAAAGAGCTACAATCTTAGAGAATATTCATGCACAAAGTCCTAGTCCCTGTATCTCAAAATTTGTTGGCCTGTGTTCATTGCATAACCAAAGAAAAAACTCACTTGTTTGAATATCCTTCACCACTCAGTGAAGCAGAATGAGGTTCTATGTGCCATGAATAGGCTACAACTCTGAAGAAGAAAAGAAATATGTTTCAAAGACAAATACTAAATACTACCTCATTTGTTTTAGGGCTTGTCACAACTTAAGTGATTACTGCTTTCAGTGTTTCCAACAATTTCCTACAAGAAATGGGTAAACAATAGGTTCCCAGCATTTCTGTATTTTACCTTGAGTGAATGTCTTTACCCAATTATGAGAGAAGCAAAAGAATGAGAGAAGCAAAAGAAGCAGCTTTGACCACTGCTTCTCAAGAGAGTGGAATGAAGATCAAAAAGACAAAGAGCATTATGGGAGTGAGAAAAAGGATGTTGAAGCATGAAGTTAAATTGACAGGTATAAATTTCTGTTCTTACACAAAATGAAAAATTAAGGAGTCTTTGTGATTTTTTCTTTTTGACTGTTAAAAAAATTAAGAATGAGATATTTATTATAATTAAAAGAGGATGCTTTGCTGCCAGAAAGTGACATAAAATTGCCAGCATGTATATATAATATACAGGTTTGTGGTAGTTGAGGGAGAGGGTGGTTTTATGCAAAGATTAGCTATTGAATAAACTGCTGGAATAATAGGTATAATACTATCAAGCAAAATGATAATTACAGTTATGTGTATGTCTTGGTTCTTATATTATTTCTTTAACAACAGTGTTTTTAAGTATACCAATCTGGGTTCTTAGGTCATAAAATTAGCTTTTTTTTTTTTTTTCCCTGATTAAAAGGTTGGGCTTTGTAAAACCTCATTTTTATTTTTCACTGTATTGAGAATTTTCATGAAATTGCATGAGATGCTAAACCATTCCATATAGCAATTAAATAATCTGTAAATGGCTATTATAATATTTATTCTAAAGGGTTTTCATGATTCATTTTTTCTAGTGGACTGTTTGAGATACTGAGCTGGAAGATGCTAAAGAAAGTAACATTAGTTGCATTAAATGTCTCTTTGAAATATCATGTACAGGCACTAGCAATGGCAAATTATTGATCTATCCAGCAAGGACCTGTAGTAACCAACTTCCATGCCTCTTTATATATTTAGCAGCATCTACTGTTAGCTGAGTCCAATTTATGCAAACAGTTTTATAACCACCACTGCTCTGAGTTCCAACACAGCATTCAGAAAACTTGTGCTGTAAATGTACACCTGTGCCCTACTTCTGAACTTGCTGACAATGGGGTCCACCATTACAAGTTTGTGCAGATAGAGAAGTATGACAGTGACAGAACCTTCATTCCATCACCTTTCTTTACTCAAAATGCTGGCCAATAGAGTGCTGTGCTAAATTAATTCCTTCTTTAATTCCATTAGCATGGTTACAGTACTGATGCATTAGCTGATGTGTGCTTAAGAGGTCTGCAAGATATTTAGATGCCTACCTAACTGTCATTGACTCAGAGTTTCTTGCCTAAATACCTTTGGGAACTTGTGAAACAATTTCTTTAAGATAATGAAAAAAGAAGGAAAAACAAATTGAGTGCTTTATGACTGCTCATCAGAGCTGTATATGCCTTTTGTAATACAGGCAATTTCAATCTGATTGTTAAATAATGTAACTGGGATCTAGATATTGCCTACACCACATTATTTTATATAGTAAAAAGGCAGATTAGAATTACCAAGTAGGATCTTTGTAGACAATATGAAGATGTAAAAGCACATAGTGTTTTATATTGTTCCTTTTAAACAGGAGATCTCTAGGCTTTTCTATGCATTACATACAGAAGTAACTGCAGCTGGTTTAGATCTGTAGGGGTGCATTCCTGAATTAGTCCATAAGAAGTTTAAAGGAAGTGTTAATTCAAAATATAAATGTAAAAAGGAGGCTGCCTACAGATAACCTGCAAGTTTTAGCTTAGGAAAGCAATATAAATTACATTTTTCCATTCTTCAACATGAAGACATGTTATCTTCAAATATATATTATAGTTCTCAAATCACATAAACTCTTTTTTTTTTCCTTTATATTACCAGAATACAAATATACAGTGACATATTTCTTTTGATGGGTAGCTGAATTAAATGCATGTCACCTCTTGGTCTGTAGGCTGTAGCAGATCTGCTAACTGTGAGAAGTCACTGCCTATGGGTTGATTCACAGTGAGGTTCTCACTTTGCTGAGAATATGCCATGTGTGAATAACACTGCATTCTCTTGCCATGTTGCATCTAAACTGTTGTAATTCCACTACATCTTTTCTCACAAAATACTATGAAACAGTTAATGAAATGAAGAATGTTAGTTTTTTTCTGGAAGGTGACATTATGCATTAGGATGAATCTAATATTTTCCTTGCTCTCTTTTTGCCAAATCCACTAGATTCCCCTCATGGGTTTGAATTGGAGGTTTTTTGTTTGGTTGGTTGGTTTTGGGGTTTTTTTGTAACTCTAGATGAGTATGTATGCACAATTTGTGTAGAAACTCAATTTGGGATGCACCTATTGTTAGGCTACGCATCTTCAGAAATGCAGAAATAGGTTTTTCCTTGTGAGTATATTAAGACAGTCATGAGCTGTTTTCATGATTGTTATACTGCCTGACACACTGTTCCTACTATTAATATTGATGATTTCTAACTTACACTCAGAACACAGCCCTCACTCTTCCTACAACAGAATAATAATTTATCGATTTTATTTTGCTTGAAATATCATCCTGTTTCAAAGTAATTTTCCCCTGAGAGCTCCTGCACTGAAAGTGTGAATGGTGTACAGATAAAGGGATACAGGAAATTCCCAGTGTTAACCTTCCAAATAATAGCTAAACTAGTGATTGCAAAAGTTCTGCATCTGACAGAAAAAATGCATATCCTGGACTACAGGGTCGGGGAAAAACACGAGACAGTGCTGGGAGTGAAATGCAATGGAAAGCCTCATCTCATTCCTTATTCCACAGGTCCAATCTCAATTCCATTGCTTTCACATTTTGGGAACTACTTCTTACTACTTGAGCCATGTGAGAAATATGTTACTGAATTTAGAAAGTAGTAAAGCTCTTCTGAGTACTGTAAAAGTGAGGATGATTAATGCAAGAGTTGTAGTCAGCCCTTCAAATGCTCAGTATAGCTTTTTCTTCCCTTGCTGTTCAGAGTAGAAAAGAAATAGGCACAACTGAAAGCTATAGGACTGCTCACAGTGGTGAATGGTGTTTGTGCAGACTGTTCCTCCCTACTTTAACTGTTTGATAGCTGCACAATCAATCCCCACATTTAATAGGCTGCTGGTACAATATACTGCATTGCAAAACACTGACAGGAACAGCTGCTGTTAGTGGAATACTTGATTCTAAGAAATGTGGAAGTTTTCAGTCAAAATGGGTGGTAAGACAGTGCTTCTGAGACCAGCATTAATGTCTTCAGTGTGTATGGCCCCTGATCCCACCCCACTGGCGTTGGGACAGTGATGAGGCCGCTGTCATATCTGTGGGAGATAAGGTCAGTGTGCAGGATAAGCATTCTTCGATGTAGCTGCATTAGTTCTACTGGTCCTGCTGAGTAACAAGCAAATATGCAGGCTAGGCAGCAGCATATAAAATAATCTGAACTGTTGCCCAAGATCTCTGTGTCTTATAAATGAAAAGCTTTGTAGGTTTATTTCTTACATCTGGAGGCTTTAAACAAAGGAACATTAACGCAGCAAGCATATTCATAAAACTGTGGGGTCTTTGGCTTATTTTCCTTTCCTTTCTACTCAAGCAGTGCAGTTTTGCACCTTGCATGTGAAGGTGTGGTTTAATGTATTTCTTCCATTCATTTATCCCTTCCAGTCATTTATCCCTGAGTCTGTATACAAGCTAGGGAGTCTGTCCACTTATTTATCCTCACCCTTCTCACGTCAAAGCCATCTATTCTTCAGTCTTTCATTTGTATTTCAAGTGTTGGGGTTTTCTTTTTCCCTTCTGACCTCATCACTAACATGGTTGTCCATACTTCTGTCAGTATGTTCCTGATATTGATCGCCCTTCATCTGCTGCCTCTCATTTTGCCTTTCTGGATATTTTGCGCGCTACTCTTCCTCCGTGCCTGCTGCTGTGTTCTTTAACAAAGTGCAAGTGCCACTGCACGGGCACGGCATTGCCATGGCAGGCGGGGCTCTCACAAGGGCCATGGACGCTCATGCCCAGCGGGGCTCACCGCTCTGTTCCCCTCCCCAGCCCCGGGACCCACGGGCAGCGGTGGCAGAGGGTTTCCCTGTCCAGGGTCCTGAAAGCTGACCAGGCTGACTCCTGGCACCTGCCGCCGCCCCTACTTTCGTGGCTCTGCTACTGGTGTTAATAGCAAATAAACGGAGGCATCTTCGAAAGCTAACTCCCAAATTTCCTGTTTAATATGGAGGAAAGTTATCAAGTGGCTAAGATAGAGTTTAATGTGTCTATCAAGTAAGAAATTTTAGAAAATTGACATGGGGAAAGGGAATAGTACTGCTTAAAATGAACTTGGTGACTTGTTTTTATTAATCAGGCTTGCTATTTTTGTCAGATATTGGCCCTTGATCTTATGAGCATTCTTCAGGGATATAGTGGAAAAACTGAGAGGCAGATTGTAATTCTCTCATGAGTATGATGCAGGAGTAATTGAACTGAAGTCAAATTAAACTAATGTGAAACAGATGTCAGTGGGTTCAGACAGACTCAGTACTCTGCAGCCTTAGTTAATATTTTCTTACACGGAAAAAAAATCTACAGTATACTAATACACTCATAATGTGCATGTACTTTTTCAAATAGAACAGACAAGTGAGGGAACTACTACACTATACTCCCTGCTGGCCATGCAAAGGGACTGGTATAAAAGGTGTCTGAAAGCTGGAGTCTGGCTAATGAGGAATGAGTACCAGAAAAGAGCCAAGAATGGTGAAGATGATCACAAACTGTGAACAGGTACCCCCTGTCCTCTTCCGGCACTTAGATGATTGATGTGTTAGGATGTGAGAGGCAGCATCATAGTGTATTCTGTTTAGTGTCACTGGTCAAAGGAACTGCAGACAGGCTGTGGTACCATCACAGCATAGTTTATTGCTGATGTGTAATTGCCTCGGGCAGATTCACTGTTTTCACTGAAACCATTTCTGCCAGTCAGTAAATTTCCTGTTCTGCAGATTAATCCATGAAATAAGGAAAACATGGCACTGCATGCTGTAACTTAAAAAGTGATAAGAAACTCAGTGCAATAGAAGATAATAAAAATAACAGGTTGCCTTTCCTTACACAGTCCCCATTCTTAGTTAATTCTCTGATTCCTAATGACATTAAACCTTCTGAAAACTATTTTGAACAAGAAGTTTTCAGGTTATCTAAAGACAAGGCTTTAAATGCTCTCCTTGACAGAAAGCTTCCTAGACAACAAAGAAATTATAATAGGATTCTGCACTGGATCATGTCCAAATTAATACTACTGCAGAATGGGTCAATAGAATATAAAGAACAGGATGCAATTCACTTTAGTTGCTCTCTTGGTCTCAGTGTAAATAACAGCACTCCTGTGGCAATAAACTGAATCAAGAATAATATTCACAATTAGAAATACCAAATTTCAAACAACTACGTAGTTAATCATAAGCTGAATAGTTATATACAAAAAGTTAAGTGATAACGCTAAGACTGTCTAGACTTCCACCTAACCCTGTCTTATTTCTTCAGAGCATCTAAGAAAAGGAACATATAAGTTACAGATGATTTCTATCTGATCAAGGATCAAGTAGTTTGTCCATTCCTGCTCAATAGATTCAAGCTGGTATAAGAGGTATTTATTAATCTGTTTTTCTATGGCTTTCTTTGAATTACATCAAATTCACTTCTAAATCGTTCATGCCACATTACTAATGAATGGTAAAAGGGCACTTAGCATTTTATTCTTTTTTCAATGTGATGGCTTGTAATAGGAAGCCTTTGTTTTTCTATTGTGTTGTGACTGTCACAGGCCCTGTCCTGTAAGGCACTGATTCTCAACTAACTTCAGCTCTGAGGGACATTAAGTCTGAACAATAAATCCTGAATAAGATGTAAGAATTTAGGAAGACCAGTCAAATCCTGAAAATTCTTTTCCAGGTACTAAAATAGGTTTCTTTTTCTTGGTGATTCATTTAAATATTAAACATTACTGAATCCATTTATCTTACAAAAGTTGACAGAGTAGCAGCTTGAAACACTATAGCTTCAAGGCACCAGTTCTCCCTGTCATAAGAATATGACATCACTGAGGGGGTTAAAGGTCTTTTATTTGCATAAGATAATAGTTATGTTTCTATGCAGCAGCTGTGCTGTCAGTGAAAGATGCCAAATCTATCTCTGGAGTAACCCCATTGATTTTAAATGAGTTACTTTGGGAATAAATTGGCCCACTCAATAAAATTGCAGGTTTGAAGCATTGAAATAACTGAGCAAGTTTTCCATGATCATAACATGGTTAAAAAAAAAATCGCAAAACAATTACATGATGTCATGCATTTATGTACAGGATAGACCACAGCTGATTTGCCACAAGGTTTTTCAGTCATATGGCTAGAGCAAGTATGTAGAGCTTACATATTTTGGAATATGGGAAGATTGAGGGGATACAAGAAATATTAATATGGTATTGTGTCATTGTTATCGTTTTATTGTTACAATAAGTCAAACAAATATGAGATGTTTCTATGTCATTTTCATGACAATTCCTCTTCTTCAGACAGTAAGAATCAGGATGTGTTTCTGCTAATGAACCTGAAGAATTCACCCCCAGACTATAGACTTCTCGCATGTCTTAGCAGGAATTTAATGCTGTCAGCTTATCAATGGACTGTTTCTGTTTCATTATCTTAGCTGAATTCTCATTGGACAGGTGTCTGTGGCAGAATAGACATTTCCATCAGTTAACTGCTGATAGTTGTAGCAGAGGGACAGGGTAGTGCTTGTGTTAGGGTGACACAATTGAGTAATATTTGTTTATATGTTAGGTATTCCCTGGTAATGTACAAGGAAGATGCCAGTAAGCTGGAAACATTTGCATGCCAAGGAAAAGTTATTTACACACAGATATATATTATACATGTGGGTGTATAAATACATGAATTGTCCTTTATTGATACATATTTGATAACTGATCTTGTTGGGGTTTCAGAAAGCTTCTGAAGACTTTTAGGTTACTGTAACCATAACTCAAGTGAGTACACAGCACAGTTAGCAAAGCCCACCCTCACTTTTGTTCCCACTCAGTTCACAGAAGTAATGTCAACAGAAATCCCAAAGTGTGTTCAGAATGCATCATGATTTGCTTGCAAAGGAAATACCTTGTGCTCCTGATGTCATCATTGCAATCATCTCAAATTCAAGTCTGACTGAGCAGGCTCATTATCATTCTCACCATGTCCTCCCTTAGAGCAGCCTCTCCCTCCTCCCTCTGTACAGCACAAAAACAGAGCCACAGGGGTGCTCAGATTAGGGGAAGGAAAGACTCATAGCACCTCCCCTGACAAAACTTGCTGCATTAATTCCATCTAGTTTCTTCAAACTACATTTTGCTTTACAAGACCTTGCACACCACCACTGAAAGAAAGTGTGGATTCCCCAGTACTGATTTCCTCTTCCTGTTTAGGGTTGAACAAAGACTGGGAAAAAGCACGGATTTAGTTTCACAATGTGAATGTGAAAAGAGTGTGCCAACCTTCACAGTAAGAGTTTCCTGAGGAGAGTCACACATTTTGGACTGTTTTGGGTTTGGGTGTTGTTTTTTTTTTTCTTGACCAGGGTGAATTTCTCCTTTTTGGTCTTACAAGGCTACCTAACATTCGAGCAACAGATAGAAAAGAAAAACAGAAAAAGGGCAGTTGAGAAAAAAGTACAGGATACTAGTTGTCACAGGTAACAGGCTTAGATCCAAATCACATTTCCTGAAAATCCAGAAGGTTTGTGGACCTCTGTACTTATTCAGGTATGGGTCTCTGACCATGACATATGAAAATTTGTGGATGTCTCCACTAAACCATCCCCCGTGGATGGTCCCCTTCACACAAAGAGTTGATTTCCACTGTGGAAGAGAATAGTCAGGACAGGGTTAACCTCACACAGTTTTCTTTCAGGCCCCCAGAGGGGCTGGGGTTTTGTTTTCCTGGCTTAGGGAGGGGAGCTGGGGCATGTATTGTAACTGGAACTGGAGACCTCTCTGGTGTTACTAGCCTGTTTTGGGTTTGAGGGAAAGCCTGGAGAACGAGGAAGAGGAGGAAGAACGCAGATCTGGAAGGAAGCAAGTGCCTGGTAATTGCACGAGTGTCCTCCGTTTCCCCGAAGGCCCCTGAGAGCTTAGGGGGGCTTCGAGGGCCCTCCAGCCTCCTGCCCTCTCCCTGCAGCGTGGCCACATCTGACAGCCCCGCTGTGCCGGGCACTGCCTGGTCGCGAAGTGTCTGTCCCTGTCCACAGCGCGGATCGGGGACAGAAAGGGGAGCAGGGGTCCCCTGGCTTTCGGGTACCCCGTCCTGCTCCCCAGAGACTGCGGGGGCTCGGACCATCCCCTGCCCTTCCCCTCCCCCTGCGCTGCAGAGCCTGTGGATGTTGCCGTACTCCTGCCATGTGCTGCCGCGGCCGCCACTGCTGCTCGTAGCTTAGTCGAGCGTGTCTCCGGCTGCAAACTCCGCCGAACAAGCCTGCATTCCCCTTTCGGGAAGGATACCTCGTGAGTACCAGCCGGAGCCTGTCCCCTCCCTAGGCACCCCGCCACTGCCTCTTACAAAGGGACTCGCAGGCTCTCCCCACCCCTTTTTTATGCCAGTGCAGAGAGGGGCTCCGTGAATTCCCTCCAAAGCTGTAGGGTGGCTCCCTCCTCCTCCTCCTTTTCTTCCTGCTCCGGCTCTCCTGGGCGAGCCAGGCTGGTGCTGCATTGAGCCGGGGTGGTCCCCAGCCTCGCCCCAGCCATGCTGCTGCGGCTCACGCCCCGCGGCTGACTTTTGCTGCCCCTCCAGCGCCCGGGGCTGAGCTGAGGTGCGCTCATTTTTAGGGGATGGCTGAGGCTAGGGAGCTTGTGCACGTGTGGGAGGTGTCTCAGGGGGCGTGGGGGGCCGGACGAGACCCCGATCGTTGCAAGCCTGCGTTGTGTCGAGCCCGGGTCCCCCTCGGGTGGGAGCAGCAGAGGGGCCGCGCTGCAGCGGGGACCCCGCCACCCTGACATCTGCAGGTGGACGGGGCGAAACAGCTGCGGGAGCCTCCCCAGGAGCCGGCAGCACCCTGGACCCGCTGCCTGCCTCAGTCTGCTCCGTTCCTGTTCCTCCAGATTCTATCCGGTCCTCAGTCCATCCCTTGTGCCCCTCTCTGTGTTGGGGTGCCTGCAATCCCCTGCGCTCCTGCAAACTCCACTCCCCTGCCTGCCCCTCCCTACTTTTTCGATTTATTTGTGTATTTCTTTCCTTGGCAACCACCAGTTTCCCTCTGTCAAACAGCGCAGGCTCTCTATAATTTGAAATTAATTTGTTTGACTGCAGCATCGAGACAGGAAGGTTGGGAATTTATTCAATTCTTTTTACTCCCTTTGCAAAAAGGAAGCGATGAAATTTCCAATTGAGACTCCAAGAAAACAGGTGAACTGGGATCCTCAAGGTTGGTGATTCTCTATTACTATCATTACTACTGTAATAACAATTATTATTATTCCTTGTGTCTATTGACTCGTAGAAGACTATGTGACTCCAAATGGGAGGAGGCGTTGGATGTTTGTCTGCTTCACAGGAGTGCTGCTCAGTCTTTCTTGCTCAATCCTATAGCAGTGCATTAGAAAATGCTACTCAGTTATAGGGTTGGGTGGCTGCATGGCTAAAACCTCTTCTGGTGTAAGTTTTACAGTTTTATATTTGATATCTCTCTTGCCTCCTTGTCTCCTTTTTTCTTCAGTATTTTCAAGGCAAACTTGGCTGGCATGGCAGTGATCTCTGGCTCACAGCATTGTTTGTTTTATCTGTGGCTCCTTTGTTGTTTCTAGTGATCATTGTCTCTGCTAAATGGGTGGTACAGGAGTGGACACAGATGTGAGTGCCTGTTCAGGGCTCCTCGATGGCACATGTTGGCAGGAGCAGAATGCTGCAGCAATATAACCTTTAGTGTGGATAGACCTTTAGTCTGGATGGTATAAAATGACACATAAATAAGGGAGCCCAAAGGGACCTTTACATTCTTTACTGTGTCCTATTAACAACTGATCAGTCCAGGTAGATAGTTTGATTAGGTACTTTTGGACTCAGTCTTAGGGAATGTGTTTGTGTGATGGTGGAATGAGATTTATGCCAGTGCATTGGTTTTCAATAAAATGATCCAAGTAGTATTTAAAAATAAACCATAGTCACATACTCTCCTTGCCTGACATGGGGAGGAGGTTCATCTGCATCGTACAGAAGTGACTGAAAAAACGCTACTGGTAATTTGTACACTGGTGTGTCATATTTCTGTGCATTGGTACAGGAGCAGAACAACTTGAAGCCATTGCTCAGGTTTGCAGCAGAACTGCGGGCAGCCAGTTGCTGTACAGCAGTGCTTGCAGGAATTATGAAGTGGTAACATGGGCTTTGACTGTTCCTCTTTATTCCAGATGTTTGGTTTTAGTGGTCAATTTGCCTGTCATCCTCCATGCCCTCACATTTACAAAATAAAACATTAGAAACAGTTTCTCATGTCATAGAAGGAATACAGTAGAACAATCTGCTGTACATGCAATTCAGGTTTAGTTTAAGTCTTAGTACATCTTTAATTAGGTGAAGGCTGAAATCAACACATCAGCCTCCTCCGCCCTCATCTTCCTAATGAACACATGGATAATAGTGCTAACAGAGATTTGATTATTTAAATAACAGTATATTCCTTATCCTAGGGTCTAAATTCTTTGTGGTGAAAACTTGCACTACAAGGTGCTTTTCTAAATTTGTGTTTACTGCATCTCAATTTAAATCCATTTTATTAATTGCAAAATGTATTTTAATGCAGAAATCTCTTTCCTTCTTTTCTCTGACAAGGCACACAGGAGAATGTATAGATGACATTTTGTGTGCAGATGCTTTGCTTGGCAATCAGCTTTAAAGCATATGGATCCAACAGGTGGCTGGCCACAATTTACTGATGTGACAAAACCATAGAGTATTGTAGCAGTTAAAAGACCCCAAACCCAGCAGGTTTCCTCTCCACCAAGATGAATGCCTGCTAATAACTTCAGAATCCTACCAGTTATTTCCCCTCAGTGTATTTACTTTTTTAGGCAGACAGGAAGGAGGTTGATGTATTGCCAAGGAGGAAGAAAAAAAGTTATTTTCTGATTCTCCAAGAGACTCAGAAAATAGACAAAATTTGGTGGAATGGAAAAAAGGCAATTTGGCAAGGAAAAGCTGTCCAAGTCCCAATCCTTTAACCAACAGAGGAACAGTGCGTTGGCATTGTATTTACATAGTCCCACTGAAGAATTATATGTGTGGAAGACAAGGTAGATCAGAGTTCTATTATTTATGAAACAAAAATATATTTATGTAGATATAAATGTTAGCCATGATATAACTAAAAGCTCTAAAATTAATTTGGTTTACAATCACATATGTAGTCTGTTCTCTGCATGTACAAGAATGATGTATTTTGCATTCTACGTGGTATCTCTGGAGTTAAGAGCTGAAGTAGCTTTTCTCAGATACAAAGATCAGCATATAGAATGTTGGTGGTGAGGGGATGCAAAGTCTCCTAAGTATTAGAGCACAGCTCATGACCAGTTAGTATTTACACTCTAATACCAGGCCCATTTCAGAGTGTATTTTATGATTGTGCACTGTTCTGGTTGTCAGCCAGAGAACATGCAGTTTCCATAGTTTTGTCTAGTAGGAATTGTGATAACTTGTGCTAACAGTACTTTGAATAGATCTGCTGATGCTCCTGGCAAGCAAGCTAGCAGCCCATGGACATAAGTGAGAGCTATGGCATCTCAAAGACTGTTTAGAAATTATTATTTCAGGCAATATTTTCTAGGAACAATACAGATTTCTAAAGGCTGGGACCCATTTTGTGGAGACATGGCTGGCTTGGAATTGATGATATTGCTGGTTTGAACCCAGGTCAGAGTGATAGTCATTGAAATGAATTACTGCTACTCCATAATGCTGACTAAACTATAAATATTTACATAGATAAATAGATTAAGGGCTGCTGGTAACTTTCATCTGGCATAGAACTGGTATTCTCAGTTTGCATCAGCGAAGATCAATGTACCATAGAAAGACTTTGTGCAGAGAAGATTTTTTAAAAGAATAGAATTGACGTGAAGAATGGTCTGACAGACAGGTAATGGGAGACTGAATTCTTAGCCATTAAACTGGTACAAGCAGGGCTTGAAGATGAAACTGTGATTTTATCACATTGTGTATTATCTTCACGGGTCTTGGGCATAAAGTATATCTCTGTGTTACATGTAAATGCTGAGTGTGTTTTCTGTATAAACCAAATATTTCATAAAGTGAAAATGGATATGGTCCAGATTCCTATGGTGAAGTCCCCATAGTACATCAGCCAATCCAACTATATGAACCTCTTAACAAACAAATCAGACTAAATCACAAAAGTCATTGGGACTTGGTCTTAACAATCCAATGTGAAATATGCCATAGAATTTCATACATATTGTTTATAACCCATGCAATTTATATTCAGTGAATGAATAGGGTAAAAAATGACTAACAAAAAAACCAAAGCAGGTGCTTCAAGAATGTTTTAGGGAGCACTAGACATGTTGAGCAGGAGTAAAGTATATCACAATACCTGGCCTTACATTTATAAAAAACAAGCTTGCTATTTTGTGTTACTGGTGGGATCAGTATGTATGTACTCAATCAGAAAACATTTGATCTGCCAATCTCTTATTGTTGCTTCTCACATTTGGTGCAATTCAGGTAAAGTAGTAATAACTGAAATTAGTGAAAGACCAGATTTTCAGATTCATACTTAATGCAACCTCTCATCTATATCTTCCAGAATATGAGATTTGCTTTTTAGCAGCATATGAAGATTTTAATTCTCATAATTGTTGTTCATATATCTCCTTTCTTGCAGTCCTCCTGCTGCTTGTTACACCCACCCGTTTTCTGTGCTTGAATTAGCTCATAATGTCTTTGCACATATATTTTTATACAGTACCTAAAATGGAGTGTGTCCCTCTTCCTGTCTGGGACATCTGGATGTTACGAAAATATAAACTTTTTTCCTAAAAATTATCTACTTAAAATTGATGTTCCTTTGTGGAAAAAAAAATAAATGAAATAGTTTCAAATATGCTTGGAAATTATCTCCAAGTGTGACTGTCTTTTAGGGTGAGGGTGAGATTTTTTCATTTTTCCCCTTCTTTTTCAAGGGAAGCATATCTTGTGATGCTCTTAGCAGGGAGCAAATGGAATTCAGTCTTGTTTGTTCCTTTGTGCCTGCAGTTTCAGTTCCGTTGCAGTGATATGGATTGTCAGAGCTTTTTTGATATCCAGCTCAATTTTTACCTCAACACTAAAGTTTTGTAGCTCAGAAGTCTTAATTCAAGTTCCTGCATCGTTTTGCAAATGCGCTGTTTTCAGTTTGAAACTCTAAAATCACGTATTTATTACCATCTTTACATTTGCATGAGAGAGTTAATGGTCTGTGGGAAACTCAAACTGTGGTTGAGAGTCTGCAGTTCCTCTTCAAATTTTGCTACTGACTTACTGTTTAACCTTCAGGAAGCCACTTACCCTTCTTGTCTTCCCTTTTTCTTAGACTGGAAAACAGGAATATTAATACTTCCCTAATGCACAAGGGTGTTGTGAAATATAATTATCTTGTTTAGAGCAATCGAAAATCTGCTATTGAAAGAAGAGCTTATGCATTGCAATTAAATGCTAAAACAATTAGGAGGGAGCAAAACAGCCTGTCATCATACACAGATCACATCAATTAAGAAATAAGGTTGTCTCTGCACTTTACAACTAGAGGAAACTCGTATCACTTATGCTTCTTTACAGACACTGAACAGTCAATTGACTTTCTCATTAGAAGTATTGAAACACCTTTGATATTTCCCAGCTTCTTCTTCAGAGAGGCTCAAATTTTCCATAGGTCCTTTGTCACCAGCCTTGGGATTGCTCACTTCACTCGAGACACCTCAAGCAGCAGTGGACACCTATGTGTGGGACAATGAGCTGAGTTTCAAATGCTTTTGTGCAGGTATCAGGATTGGACCATCCCTTGATGACTGAAAAATCTTCAAAGTTATTACTCAGTACAAGTTAAATTGACTGCTTGTGAAGTGTTACAAATTGCTGCAGTACCTCCTTTTTCTCTTCTTTTGTTTGAAGAGACCAATGCAGAAGGTAAACTTGATTAGAAATCCATAGAGGAGCAGAATAAAGCTGTTCGTTTCTGTCCTTTATTTTCGAGAAGATATGTAAAAAGGAGTAGAATGCAACTGTGAGTTAGACAATATCTTTCTGCACTGGCAAGTTGGCTCAGTAGATGAAGACTTTTCTGGGAAGCTGTAATGGGTGAAAAAGTAGATCTGATACCTGCCAATGACCTATGGTCAGAGGCTACTGACCCTGTGCTAGTTGTGTCACAAAGTCATATGGGCTACTTACCCACCCATCTGATAGACTGGGACTCTGCTGTGCCTAGTAAATACGGATTGTAAAACACTGAGGGGAGTTTATTTAAATGAGATGTCCAAAGGAGGATATAAATTGGACAAATGGGAGGACACTCCTGGAAGTGCATGGTGTAGGCACAATAGTGCCAAATACAGTATGGTGGAAAATTTGAAGAGTTTGGAAAAACAAATACAAGAGATTGAAAAAATCAGAACTTTACTAAATGCCATGTGGAGCCTGCAGAGAAGACAGGTGAGTACTGTGGATGCCAGTGTGGTAAGAGATAGAAAGATACAATTGAATTAGGAGGAGAGAAAGAAAGACAGCAGAGAACTGTTAGTTTTGTCATTGTTGTCTTTAGGATGCCCTGGTAATGGTAAAACAAAGAATTCAGAAAAGTAAAATTAATGGTAAGAAAATGACAGAGCAAAAGACTTGGCAGCAGCTTTCTTAGAGTAGTGAAGGAAGACTGAACTCTAGTCAAGGTAAGAAAGAGGGAGGTTAGGGTGTCATTAAGATGTCATCTGTAGTGTGAGGAAAAAGGAATGAAAAAATCAAAGGCAATAGGAAGCTGTAAGTCTAAGATAGGAAGAGCAATAGGATTGCCATCAGTGGACAGGACTATGATTTCAGTGAAGAAAACCAGTGCTCTTTTTTACCGTGTGTGTACAAGAGTAATTTGTTAATGGCTTTTGGACAGAAAAGTCCCTTGGGCAACTCTTGAAAAAACGGATGCTACCTGAAGTGATGGAGTTTGCTCTTGGGATGAAGATATATGATACCAGTTGTAATTGGGCAGGTTTTGGTTCAGCTTTTGGCATTTATGTGGATTTATGTAGCTAGTGTGTGGATTATATTAGCTTCAGACAGAAGAGTGCATACAGATGGTGATATAGTTTAATTCTTACCCTCTTTTAATCAAGAGCTAGGACTTTTCCCACTCATTTCAGTGTGAACAAAATGCAATTCTTCATTTAAAAATAACTGTGTTGTTGCCGCAGGCTTTACTGAGTTAAGAGTAAGGAAGTGCCTGGAATTACCGGGAAAACAGAGGCCCTAGATTTTGTGCTCTAATAGGGTAAGCACCTGGAGTGAAATGGCAAAGGAAGAATGAGGAGGTTGATATAAGAGAGGGATAAGCAATACACTAGTATTGAAGGTAGAGTATTAAAGAGCTCAGTGTAATGCAAGTGCCTAACTTTTATTTTGTAAAAATCTCAGTGTAATAGAAAAGTCCAAAGCAGAGAATATGAATGCTAAACAGTTGTCTGTTTTTTATATAGAAGTTTTATGTAAAAGAAATGACATTTAGAAAAAGGCTAAGTAATGTTTTTAAGATATCCTTTTCATAGGAATTTCTCTGGTCTTTGTTTTCTGTAGGAGTTAAAAGCATCCTGGGACCTGGCCTCTGTCAAACAGAGGCTGTTTATATATAACCTTATATATAAAGTTGTTTGTCTATAATGTAATAAGAAACATGCTGTTAGATGAACCAGCTGACTTTCATAAATGATGTGCAGTTCTCACTGCTTACCCCATTGAGATAAAACAACAGGTGAAAACAGCATGTATCCTACACCCTTTTACTTCACAGTGGTAGTACCAATCCTTTTTAGTCAATGGACCACTATTATTCTCCAAACATACTTTCTGGAATGCTTTTCCAATCAAATATCAACTCACAGTATTTAAACAAAAATTTACTTCAAAACTGAACTATGAATCCCTTACCGCATTGATGAGTCACATAATTTAGGGACTGTTTCCTTGGTTTGGGAATGCTGAAACCAAGAATTCAGATTCATATTTTCTTTAATTGCTAATACAATGTTTATGCTATTGCAAATCATCCTGTTGGCAAAGTATCTCATGCACATATGTTATTATGTGTTATCCAGTTGTCCTAAAATACGAGCATATGAGAACATTGGTGCAATTTTGAGGTTAGGGTAGAAATTTCAATGTGGGTATATCATGGTGCTGGAAGTTGAAATGAAAGCTAGTAGGGTGATTTGTTATCAAAACCTGTATGAGGGTAAGAAAAGGTGGAAAGAATGCACAAACCCGGCTTAATTCTATTTTTCTGCTTTTAAAATGGAAAGGGAACATTCTGCTGGAAGCTGGAGTTTGGGACAAGAAGTGTGAGATGTAGCATATATGAAAGGACTTGAAACATGTTGCACTTAGGATCTGGAGTCCTGAATAAGAGTAGTAATCAGGTGCAAAATCTGGGTGTAGTTTGATTTCTTTTTTGAAATCCAGACATGCGTAGGTCTAGCATTTTGTTGGAGTTTGCTGTTTGAAATTTTAGAAATAATTTGAAAATAAATAAAGACCTAACAAAGAGAGGCAAAATAAATTGCTCCAGGAATATGGATTACAACAGTGTGGGTTCAAAGTGTAACAAGGTCAGATGTGCTGACCGAAGTATAGAAAATGCAGAATGAATAGAGTGTACCTGTGGTAAGGCTGAAAATGCTGTGAAAATAAAATAAATATGTGGACATAAAGATGAGTTTGGCTACCTTCAACTAGAATTCATTGTTCTCAAGCACACAATGTTATTTCTGACTTTTAGAAATAAGCATATATCATAGTTAATATTTTAAAAATCCCTGAAATATTTTTGTGTTCTCTAATGGTACCTCAGGCATGTACCAAGGTCTTCTTCTGTGAGTAAAACTAAATCACATTATAAATAATCTTATGGACATATTACAAAATATCTTTATCTCATGAATTATCTGTCATAGATGATGATTCTGTTTATTTGACTAGTCTTTCATTGGAGAAACATGCTTAATATTTCTTCAATTTTTTCCTCTATTTTGTACCCAAATGGATGCGTTTAATAGATCATTAAATTACTTCAGTTCTTTTTCTGGTAATCTGTGTTTAATGCATGACTCTGTGATACTTTTTTTGCTGAAGACAGTAGACTGTTTTGCTAGAAGGTGATGATAAAAACAACACCCTAAAAAGTCTTCTTAGAAAGCAATACAAGTTATTATGGTATCACAGGTCCTACAGGATCATTGCAGTGCTTTAAGTGCCAGTGCTTTGAGTACCTAGGTTTTTTACAGCCATATGTTCATATCTCAGCAGGACTGAGTCATCTTTTCTTCCCTAGGATGAAAAAACAACATGCAACTGGCTTAACTGGATGAGGATTTTGGATTTTGTCACCTTAAACTTGTGCCAATGAGTTTTTGAAGATTATGTTGTTGAAGGGTGTTTGGATTATTTGTCATTTGATACTGTAATATAATAATATTAGCATAATTTGAAAATAGAAAATACATACTGACAGCTTGTCCAGGGCTCTTAACCTCCCAGATTTCAGCTTTTCATCTTAGAGAAACAAAAGACAGTCACTAGCTACTGTGTGTGAAAAACCTCATTGATGAAAGAATTATGAAAGAAATAGTACTGCAGAAGCTCCCAGCTGAAATGCAGGAAGCAGCAGGAACATCTCAAAGATGTTATTCTAGGCTAACCCAGATCTATCACTGATTACTTAAATGTTAACATTGCTAAGTTTGGATTGCACAAGAAAGCACTGGGCAGAGAGGCCTTGGGTAGCAGCAATCATAACAACTGCAGAAACAATCCCAGAGTCACCTCTTTATGATCCTACAGACTAATTTGTCTTCATAGGAAATAGAATCTGTTTATTGGGTTACAATGACATATAACTTTGTAACCTGAATTTCTCATTGCTACCAGACTTTTTTGTTGATTCAGTTTTCTAAAGATAGGCATCTGCTGATATTTAAGGTGCTTTAAGGTGGCTGAGATATTTGCATAGACCTGGTACATGTGCTAATAAACCTAAGGGAGATTTCTGCCCTTCTGGAGCACAGCTTAAGGCCAGTTAAGTTATCCCATAGCCTTTCACTTGGTAGTGGGATGGGAAACTGAATTACACCATTTGAGTGTGACTCAGCTGGAGTATAAAACAGCTATAAGTAATATAATAATATAATAATTAATCTAAAATAACATAATATAAGTAGGTATCTGAAATTCTAGGGTATTCTAAGTTTCTAAGGACCTGCCTTGCTTAAGGGGGCTATAGTCAAATATGGTTATTAGAGCCAGGAGAATTTTCAGTAAAGGTCTGGTTTAGGGTCAGCAGAATCTCTCTAGGCTGCACTGATTGATTTGACCACATCTATTATGGCAGATTAGTGGGATGTATTCCAAGTTACAGCCAAGCAAAGAAATGAGACAAGGGTTGTTACTGCTGGCTTACACACTGAAAGTGTAAAAGAATGATGTGTATATTACAAAGAATTTAGAATAAGAGAATATCAAAATGCCTATGCTGAATAAATGAGTTTTAAACAGCAACTTTCTCTTCCTTGTGAAGAATCTTTTCTGCACAGATTAATTTTGTCCTACCTGTCTTATATGTATTCTTTATCCTGTTCTAGAATAGGTTTTTAAAGTATTGGAAAGTTTTTATTCACTTTAACTAAGAGTATTAATGTGTATGAGAACTTAAGACAACAAAATAGATTGGATCTTCTGGTTATGCAAATACGATAGCTTCAGTGAACTAAAAAACAGCCCAAGCAATGTGCTTCTTACAAGGTTTCTGGCCATTGGCACAAGGAAAGATCCACTTTTATTGCTGTTGCACAGAAAATTTGAGAAATTATCACTAATTGAAATGGTAAGTGACTAATGAGATTTGCTTGAATTCAAAGTATTTTTCTATAGATCCTAATTAATAGTCAGACTGGGGGAGACATGCCTAGTCTGATGTCCAGTCAGTGGTGCTGCTGAAGTCCCTTCTCATGACTGAGATGCTCAAGAAATTTCTTCACTCCACTGTAAGGCTGTACCTCTGGCAGACAGCCAGCATCAATCTTATTTCAAATGTAGATTCAATAGCTTCCTTCTATGAAGCCCAGCATGAATCTTTGTTTTGTTGTCTCTTCCACTTGATTGTTTTATCACTAGGTTTCTTTCAATAAGCATGTCTTTCCCTTTGTACATAGGCCTTCTTATGCTAAATTCCAAGACTTAGGTTTCCTTGATTATTTGGTCTGGCCATGAGACCATTGGCTGAATTTTTTTTCTGAATCTGTGAGATAGGCTATTTGGAAGATCCCAGCAAAAACCCTGACCCTACATCATCCTGTGAGTACTTTGAAGGGGAACACACTGAAAACCAGTGGTGAGAGATTAAGACTCTTCCTAAATGTTGCTGGAATCTTGGGATACTTCCTATTGAGGAAAACTAAGCAACTTTCATGCAAAGCACATAATGATGTAATAAAAATAAAATGGTTTAGTCTGTAATAAGAAGATTATGGATAAATAGCAGCATCACTGTTCTGCCTGTCTGTTGTTCATTGAAGGGTGAAATCTGCAGGAAACCCAAGAGCAGCTGTTTATTCCTTGGTGATTGTACCATACTGACAAAAATGGAGTTTTTGTATATGTTGCCTTATGAGGAAAAACAATGGTATGGTCATTTCTTCTGACAGGAACTCTTTTTCACAAAGTCATCTCTACACCTCAAGATCTTGAGCCAAAAGAGCTTGATTCCTATTTGGCAGAGCAGAGACCTGCATGAAGTAGAACTCTCAATTTTAGCAGGAGCAAGAATTCCCAAACTATTGCTAGGGAAAGAGGTTTTGGCATGAACTATTGGTTTCAGTCTTATTTAAGAAAGAGAAAGGTGAGAATTTTTCATGGGTTTCTCAGTATTCAGTTTCTCTATAAATAGCCTCATAAAGCTGATGATAGCTCTGCTGCCAATGAGTGTGTTGGAACAAACACAGTCACCAATCTTGAAACAGGAGGGTTCCATATTTGGGACTTTCCCCTGTCAATCACTTCTAATCTCCCCTCAGTACTTCATGCTCCTCACTTAATGCTCTTCTGCTCAAGTTTTCATTCTCCTGAAGTTCATTGATGAGCCTTGTCACACATGAACATGGGCTCAGGTATCGGGGGCTATGGGAAGGGTAGTGCCGAGAAGAGGAACTGAACAGGGAGTTAGGGGAGTGCTACCTCCCACACTGCCAGTATGGTTGGAGGGAAGTGAGGGACAAGAGCAGATGGGTGGATTTGGAGGAGGGCAGGGTGGAAGAGAGGTCAGAAGAGAGAGAAGGCAAAAGCAAAGGAAACAAAATCCAAACTGCCCTCCAGCAGTGAGTGTACAATCTCACTCCAGCACAAGACCAACCTCTATCAAGTATTCCTCTGGACTTGGCAGCTCTGTAAGTAGTGCTACAAATGGTGTCAGCAGCAGTGCATCTTCATGCGAATGCCAGTGTCAGCTAGAAACCCCCCTGAGGACTGCTGTCCTGAAGCCAAACTAGAAAAAAACCCTGATGCTTTCAGCTATTCCTGGAGTTCATGTCCTGCCTTAGCACATCCATTCTTTTGACCAGTGAACTGTCACGTATGCATTAGAATAGTGCAGTGCCTGGGAGAGGGAGGAGGGAGGGCAAAGTATCCCAGCATCCTATGACTTTTGGAGAGATTTTGTTTAATGTCAGTGAGTAAGTCCTGGCAGATACCTGCTCAAGCCAGCCTTGGGCTTCCTGTTGTTTCCCTGACATTTGCATAGCCTCAGTAGCAGGAGCTCTAAGGCTGTGTTTGCAAGAGAGTAACTCTTGGGCAGTCCATTTTAAGTTCACGAGCACATTCAGGCTGCAGTTCCGATGGAGGAGAGGCTGGGTCAGAACCTGGAAATTCTTGTAAACAATTGTCTAGAGCAGATTACACGTGGTTATCATATTTTTCTATTATAACCAACAAAAGAAAGGAATCTGATTTATGGCTATCTGTTAATTTGGTAACAGATAGAACAGCATTCTGTAATGTAAAGTGGAAAAGAGCATGTCCCCTAAAAGAACTTGAAAATTTGCTAATACATTGATGAAAAATCATTGTACCTTCTTGATGCTCATATGACAAAGAGCTTGTTTAATCAGCTTTTGAAATTACTCTTGAATTTAATTAATTTGCTAAGTTCTCTATGGCAGTGTTTACATGAGCCAAACTGTGAACACATACAGTGTTGTTTCTTCTCAGTGTCACTGGGTTTTATCTATTATTTGTGAAATGCTATGAGATTTGGCACAACTGATGCAAAAAGGAATGTTGAGGTGTGATTGACTATCTTACAATACAGAGGAAGAAAAGGATTTCAAGAGTGTTTTCCTGCTAGGAGTTGAGACTAGATTGTCAAGATGAATTATTTTTTTTAATATACATTTAACATTTCATTAGTTTCTATTTTTACAGATTCTGGATGTTGAATACAACAGCATTATGCTGTTTTTCTCTGTTACCCTTCACTGGTAGCTTTTCTTCTTGGATTCACAGGGATATGCAGGACATGAATAACCTTGACAACTTCTGGCAGGTGATTTTATGCCCTGTTCTTAGATACCTCCAATAAAGGACATTTCAATATAATTGATGGTTATTCCCATGCTTAGCTCTCCTTGTGGCTAGACTTTTTCCTAATATATATTCCCCTACTTCCTTGGTACAGATTAATCAGTTAATTCCTGCACAGTCCTTAAGAGATCTAGGAAAGAATTCATCACTCTCTTTAGTTACTCGGTGTCTTGCTTTCATTTGTGAGATTACACTTCACCTTTTTATATATAATCTAAACAGCATTTTCATTTATATAAAGCAAATACTTTGGAAGCTGGAAAAGAAATTGATGTGGGATGTTGAAAACACAACTGTGTTGACTATTAATAAGGACATATACAAAAACTAATTTAGGAACAAACTTATTGGCATAGTGAGATTTTTTTGGGGGGGTTATATGGTTAAGGGCACTTAGATTTTAGCCCTTCAGGCTTCTTATTTTCCTAGGCCACCATTGTGAGTTTTCCCTTTCCCTACTTTGAAATCTCCTGTGAGATGCTTGAACTGCCATTCTTCTGTGATTTAAAACATTCAAAATTAGAAATAGCACTGTGTTTCAGAAATAGAATAAGCATGAAAATGGTATTTAGACCCTCCTCTCTAACTACACTTCCATGACCAAAGTCAGATTTGCTGATACATACATTTTTCTATCTCTTTAGGGACAGTAGGTTCAGAATTGCTAAATTATAGAATAGCAGAGAGTTTTACACCAGCCTCACAAAGCAGAGGGACATTGCATAGCTCAGGGGAATGATAATTGCATAGACTTTTTAATTGTTTTCATACTTGTTAAACTGATTACAAGTAGATTAATGAGTAATCCAACTTGTCAGGTTTACCCAGCACCCAATTTCAAGCCATTTAGCATCTACAAGAATATTGAGGTTTTCTTATACATTTTTAGAATTTTCAGAGACATCATGTTATATTGCTACTTCACTGGTTATGTATGCATGCACTTCCTGCCATCATGAAATATTTAATCAAATTGACATTTCACTTTATGTAAAAAATGTATACTGCTGGCATCCATTTTTCTTAAATGTGTGTAGAAAGTGAGTGAAATAAAATGCTTATGTTTGAGAAGGGAAAATTAGAATGACAGGTGATAAAAAGAGAAAAAAATCAAATCTTCTCAACAATGGAATGTTTTTGTTCCAAATTGACCCAGCTCCAGTAGAGAGTGACAAAAATGCATTATTGTTGGAAGGATGTTTGCTGCTTTTTTAGCTAACTCCATTTCATCACTGTGGTTTAGATCCTAATCTATACATTGGTATTCTTAGAGCTTGGACTGATGACTTCTTCACTAAATCCATATGCAAATAACTCAAACTTAGAGGAAAAGTGTTGCTGAACAATACAGGCTGAGTTGTGTCCTCATCTTTATTACACCTGTGCAAACTCTCTCTGGTGGGTTGACCTTGCCTGGCTACCAGATGCCCACCCAGCCAGTCTCACTCCTTCTCCTCAAAGGAGAGGGGGAGAAAATAAGACTGAAAAAGTTTGTGGGTTGAGATAAAGCCAGGGAGACCAGTTAGAAATTGGCATCACAGACAAATGAGACTTGACTTGGAGAAAATTTATTTTATTTGTAGCTAATTAAAATAGATTTGGGTGATAAGAAATAAAGGTGAAGGTTAAAATACCTCTCCACGCTTTACTTTTTCTAGAAACTTTATTGCTTCATTCCTGAATCTTCTTCTTCCTCCCCACCTCACATGGTTCAGGGGTAATAGGAAGTATGGGATTTTGGAGGGTCTAGCTCCTGTAGACTGCACCTTTCTTATTATACTTTTCCTTTGCTCCTGCATGAGTCCATCCCATGGTCTGCTGTCCTTTAGGATAAACCTCCTCCAGCATGGTCTCTCCACAGGTAACAGCACTTCAGGAAATATCCTGGACTGGATTCCTCTGCGTGCTGCAGTGTGAATATCTGCTCTGGTGTGATTCTCTCTGAGCTCCAGGGAAATACCAAGTCCATCATGATCTCTTCCAAAACTCATAGGCTGCAGATAGGATTGATACTGTCCTTCAGTGGAGGGTAAAATTCATTCTAATAACTTACTGCATAACTAAGTTCTTGTGTGACACTAAAGAAGCTCTTTGGGAAGAGACAAGAGGCTTAGCTTCTCCCTAGCTGTGATCATGTACAGTGCCACCAGCATCACCTCTATGCAGAGACTCTCATCATTGGAAAGCTCTTTCTAAACAGACACCTTAACTCAGACCATATTGTTTTCTTAATTTCTACGATGTTCCAGTTTAGGCTGCTATTTTTTTTTTTTGGCCTAAACTATAGTTTTCTAATGAAAAATAATGAAAAAAATTATAAAACAATGCCTTTTTGTTTTCTCATAACAACTGTGTTCCAGATAAATTAAGTGGCCGGGGTACTCCAAGAGCTATTAATTAGTATGTTTTAATTATAACTGATGCAGCAGAATAATTTTTTTGGAAGCTTACTGAGAATCATCATTTTGAGCACTAGATGAGAATATATGACATATGGTACAGAAATTGCAGAACCCTTTTGGTATGACATACTCCCCAAAGCTGCTACCAGGGATGGCAAAACAATGGTCAGATACAATTCCATCTGATACATATTGCTGACATTTCTCTCCCCACCAACAGAGACAACTCAGTATTATGAACTTTTACTCTATTTCACTAACATTACCCTATAATAGGAAGCAAACAGTGCCTTTATTCCTTTTGCAGATTTGTAACCTAACAGACTCTTTCCCTTCTCACCCCACTCAGGGAAAGGAGCAACTGGGAGGCATCAATGATATTTTTCTTCTACCAGCATCCAATCTATTTTGTTTAATGTGTATTGCCCTTTCTGCCTTTACCTGTCTCTCATACAACATGGACTGCCTTGTTGCTGAAGTCTGCATTTGCAGCAGACAGCTGAGATTTTGCTGAAGTCAGCAGCACTAGTGCTGCATTAGAGAATCCTCTTCAGGGAAAACAGTGTTAGATTTAACCCAAGGGCTGCTGCTGCAGTGAAAAGTTCTATGCTCAGAGGCACTATGTGTTTTTGTAACAGTGTGTCAAGCTTTCCTTTCATGAACAGTAAATGCAGTAGTAATGCTTCTCATTTCAGTGATAGTCCTCAGCAAAATGCCATAGGAGCAGTAGGGTGAAATTCCCCTTGTGTGACAAACCTGCAATGACTTTCACTGCTCAATTTGTGTGCCTTGGGGATAGGCAGAAGGACCAGTGCCAAACTGGTGCAAGACACGTCAGCACTGATAACACTTTTCTTGATCCATGACTGTATGAATCCCGTGGTCCCCAGATAGCAATTCTTCTTATTCCTCAATCCAGAACAATTGCCAAAGGGATACCAGTGTTTTGCCCCATACATAACCGTAGCCTGCAGGCAGGACTTTTCTCCCATTTCTTGATCACAGCTTTACTGTCACCTGTTAATTAGCCTGCATCATACAAAGATGCTGCACAAACACAAAGGCAAACATGACCATTATCTACTGGGATTTTTGTTCTAAAGGCCAGGCTTTCTAAACCAGCATCCAATTTTTGAATGCTCAGCTTTAAAAATTCAACATTCATTGTGCTGTTTACATGGATGGTCTCTACAAAACTTGTTAAAAACCACAACAGAAAGAGATGAATGGGGGGTGAGGGGCAAATCAGATAGTGGAAATGATTTGCAATATCCTCAAAATGCAAAATTTTGATGGCTTAATAATTTTTTGGTAACACATGGACAGAACCTTCAGTGTTTTATTACTTTCACCTGCTTCCTGTTAGACCATCCAATTTCCTTCATTTGTAGATCTGCATGCATTTTCTGTTTGTGACATATTCTTGAAAAGTTCATATAGGTGATCACTAAATACACTAATTGCCTCCACTGTTTATCTAACATACCTCTTATACTTGCCATGACCTCCAGGCACAGTCCTGCTATCCTAGCTCCAGCAGCCCTTATCTGAAAGAATGTGGGGAGTCTGTGGGAAAGATTTGAGATTGGAAGAAAATGCTAGATACTCACATCCCCCAGGAACTTCTGTTTGGAGATGAGCAAGGGCCTTGGAGTGAAAGATTAATATGGTATCCACTGGTGGGTGGCTTATTTTCCTGCCTTTCTGTATTGTTCAGTCAGGAAGACTTTTAATGTTAAATTCAGCATGGGGCTATTTTAGAAGAGGGACTTGGGGAGGAAAAAATCCCGTACAGTTAAATTGAAATAAATTCTTTAAACCAATTATGGCCAATGAAGTCCCTTCATCCCCCAGTCCTTTATGATCCATTCTAAAGAAGGTGGATCCACCTACTCTTAGTGGTCAGTTCAGACAAGCTGTAGTGGACTTTGTTAACACCTCACAGACATTTCCGAGCTTTGGTGCATGAGAGCTCTGTCCTGCAGCTTCATACACTTGGCAAAAAAATAATCATATTTCCATATTATTTCAGGAAGGAATGCTGGCTTATTAAACAGTGCTACAGGAAGTATGTAGAAGTGCCAGTAATTCAAAGTAGGATCTTGTAAGAACTGTAGGGAAGACCATTTGCTCCTGAATTTTCTCAGTGAAGTTGGACTACATGATGAGTTTACTTGATAATTTTAACTAAATTTCTAGTATAATATAAAATGTAAGAAAGATTTCATGGAAAATTTTGGATATTTGAATATGAACATGTCTGAAGAATGCAAAAATTCCTTTTTTTAAAGAAACCTTCTGTTGTATTATGAAGATTTTAGGACAAAAACATTGGTCTGTACCTTTAGACATGTATCAACAAGCCTATTTAATAGAGCTGAATGTATTTTGTTTCCTACCTTCAATGGCACTGCTAAATGGGAGATGAAATATCCAATTTCATTTCTGATCAACTCATGTTTCAAACTTAAAGCCTGTTGCTGAGTTTATGATTGTGTAATTGCATATGGCTTCTATGTAATTCTGTGTTGAATTCTTTGAAGGCAGTATTTTCAATAGATGTGTTTATTATTCTCTCATTAAAATGTACACGCCTTGCTGTGTGTCTGTGTAACACAGGAATGTGGAAGAAAATGAAGTACTAAATAAGACACTATTAAACCTGACTTACACTTTTTTCACAATAGAAATTGTGATGGCAGTAACACAGAGATAGGCATGTTTAAAAAAAAAATTATTTGGCTTAAACCATTTAAGAAACTCTCCTCCAAAACCAGGTTTCTTTGTATCTCCTATGTTCTTAGCATATTGAATAAGACAGTTGCCAGAATATAGGTCACTGTGGAAAAGCCACATTTTGATGTTTTCATAATCAAAAGTCACTTGAACGCAGGCTGTCTTTGAAGACTGAGGCAAAAAAGTTGTTGAGTACCCCAGCCTTCTTTTCATCTGTTGTTACCAGTTTACCAATGTTGTTCATCAGGGGGCTTGTTTACTTTCCTTTTCTGCTTAACATACCAGTAGAAGCCCTTCTTGTTATTACTGGTGTCCTTGTGAGGTTCAGTTTCAGCTTTACCTTAGCCTTCCTTACCTCATCCCTTCATCTCTATACTCTTCCCAGGTTACATGACCTTGTCTCCACTGACTGTACATTTGCCTCTTTACCTTTAGTTTGACCTGCAGTTCCTACTCAACCTCAGCTATACCAGTCTCTTGCCTTCCTTGTCCAATTTCTTGCTCCTGGGGACTGACAGGCTGGCTTCCACTAGGAGCACCCCACTATTCCTTTCAGAAATTTCCCTGGTGTTTCCCTGTGTCTTCTGTTCAGACTCCCTGGCTCATCTCCCTGAGACTGTGGGTATGGTCCAGGGTGGCTAGCATAGTTCAGAGTCACTGCAAAGAACCCTCGCTGTCCCTCTATGTATCTATTTTCACATCTTCTCGCATTTGTCAGGGACAAGCCTCATATTGCTGCTCTACGCCCTCACATCTAGTTCAAAGCCACGCCAGTGACCCCCACTAGTTCCGAGCAAAGACTCTCTTCCACCACTGAGAAAGGTGAACCCGTCTGATGCCAGCATGCCTGGGGCTGTGTAGAACCATTCCATTGTCGAAGCCCTCAAAATTTTGATGATGATGCCAGCCATGGAGCCATAGGCTCAGTTTGTCCATTTCTTCCCATGATGCTGCCTTCAACTGTAACTCGAGAGGAGAATATCACCCACACCCCAGATTCCCTTACCAAACATCCGAAGGCCCTGAAGTCCTTTCTGATCGCCCTTGGACCATGTGTTGCCATCTCCTCGGCCCTGTGGGTGGCAGATCAGCAAGGGCAGCGGTCTGAGGGCCGTGCCGGGCTGGGAAGTGTCCTGGTGATGTCCGTGACCCAGGCCCAGGGGGCAGCACGGCCTGCCATGGGCTGGGCCTGCTCAGCACATTGGGGCCTCTGCTCTCCGTAGCAGGGAATTACCTACAACTTCAACCAGTTAAGCTTTGACCCATCATCTTGATGGCAAGTGGGATTTTGCTTCCTTAATTCTCATTGGTATTAGCAGAAATCTGAGGTATTTAAGTTCTTCAAACATCAGTGGGAACCCTGGCTGTCATGTTCGCCGGTACAAGCTCAGGTAATGTGGTGATCTCAAATGTGAATAACTGTAGAGATTTTAACCTTGCAATTTCACTTGGAACATTATTATCTTCAGCTGTTTAATTTTGAAGGTTATCCAAACAATCAGGAATTTACCATTCTTTGCTCTCTGGCATCCTTTTACTGGGATAAGGCCTTTTTTGAAGCACCGGAGTGTTCCTTTGAGGGTTCCTGTACCTATGAGATTAGCTGTTAGCTAATATAGTGCATGCATGTGAATGGATATCTATCACTGCTATCACTGAGACTGATTAAGTCTTCTTTGATATGATTTAACAAACATATGCATGAGGCTCTGTTTGGGGAAAAGCCTGTTCTGCCAACATCTTGTTTCGAAAAAAATATGAACAAATGAAGTAGGGATTGTTCTGCATTTATTATATTTTGCTCTATGTTTGTTCTAAACTATGGCCTAAACTGCCTCTACAAGTGCAAGAATTTATGTAGTCCTTATTTTTTTTAAGCTGTATACCTCTGCACATTGTTGAATTGCCAGTGTTGTTTGTCCTTTCATTTTAGTAAAACTACTAGTTAAACTTCTGGAATTTTAGTTAGTTCTTATTTTCAGAAATGGAAATACTTGTAGAAAAGTAAGCATTACTTTCTCTTTTTCCAGTTGATGGTTTAAAGGCCAATGGCAGCACTTTTGTGAGAGTACAGGTTCAGAGACACTGTTGCAATTAGAAATCAGGATTTCCTACTTCTAATCATGTGTTTAAGTCACTAACCCCACTGTCTTGTAAAGAATGGGATAGCTCCTAGATGGAGTAGCTACACTGTTCTTTCAGTACCTAACTCCTGCTTAAAATCTCTGCAGTGTTGACTGCAGTTGTGTCTTGTCCATTGGTTTTGTAAGAAGACAATTTCTGTTACACATCAGTTGTTTAACTAGCTGGTTTAGTAGTCTTCCTGTGAATTTATTTATATAATATAAAATACTTCAGGATCAACTGTTCTACATTCACTTGGGATAGCTATTACTAATAGCAGAAAATGAAAAACTAAGACATAAAATGAAAAACTAAATGAAAAACTTCTTTTTAGAGATAAGCAAGCTGAGCACAGTAGTCCACTAAGTTGCTTGACAAAATATTTATAAAAACATTTTATGTTCTCTACTGTGAACTTCCCATCTTGTTCTCAAATCAGTACAACACATTTTCCTTAGAAGACAGAATCAAACAGGTCATGATTTTACTGTAAGGCTGTTACTAACACTTTGCCAGAAACATTATTTGGATAAGAAGAAACATTTATACTAGCAGAGAGGAAAAGAAAACTCACAAATGCTGTTTTAATGATAGCAGCTCTTGACTTCCATCTTCTTGACTTTTTTGTGTCATATCAAAGGCAGGCATTGCTTTCCACTGAGAGGCTCACCCAGTCTACCCTGGACTATGCCAGTTGTGGTGAGGTGGATACCTGTTTCAAAAAATCGTATCATTCTGTCACATGAATTCTGCTTTCTTCTTACCATACGAGCCTTGGATCCTGATACTGGATAATCAGAAATGCAAAAAATCAGCCCTCACGCTCACAGATTTTGTGTTGGTTTACAATATACACAGTAGTTATGGGCTCTAGCTACTTCAAACCATGAAATCTACGGAACCTATGTAAGCTATGTTACGTGGAATGACATCAGCTGAGCCACTTCTGTGACTACTCAAATTTAGTTCAGTAAGGAGATGTTTTGACTTAGGTTTAAGATACTTGCCTATAGAGAAAGGGAAGTTCCAACTGCTTCATACAACCTCAATATTTTATGTTTCTTCTACATATTTTTCTGGTGTTTCCTGCTGAAATTCACTGTAGGTATTACAATAATACTTTCAGGAGACTTAGAGAATAAATATACTGATATCTTACTAAAAGTGTAACTTCTTTCTAATATTGTCACTCTTCTTTCTATTGTCATATGAACTTCTTAAAAGTCACATGAAATACATCTGGAGGTAAGAGAAAATATCCTTTTAAGTTTGATATTACCCCATAGTTAATAAGTGTTGGGAACCATAAAGATCTTTTGATGGTCAAACCAAACAGCTGTGTCACAGAGTGTTGCAAAACAAATGAAAAAGGAATCAACCACAAAGGCTTTTTCTCTGATCTTGGATCCTTTCTAATCTATGTGGTATCTGGAACCTCTAATTCATATATGAAATGAAATATTAGCTGTAAGTGTAAAGTAACTATAGATTTCTGTAGTTTACTGGTTATCAAGTAAGCTGGAAGCATCCTCCAAGCAATGCTTCAGAGTTGCATTGCTTGTAGGAAAACATGACTGTAGTAAACGCCCTAGTTCTGAAATTATGCAGTATCATAAAATGGTTTCTGTTGGGAAAGAGTTTAGGCCCACTTCAGACTCAAGGTATAATCATGTTGTATGTTTAAATTTAGAGAATGGGGTTACAATGCCACTCTGATGGGAAGTTGTAAATCTTTCTTCTTTAATTTCTAAGCAAAACAGCAAAGACGCATTGTGAATAAGTTCAGACAATGCACCTAAAATATCTGTATTTTAACTATAATCTGATTTAGGTCTGATATGAAAAAATTTAATCTGTTTTCAAAGAATTTACAGGCCAGTGGCAGCTGCCACTTACTATGGTAAGATTACACAGGAATTTGGTTTAAAATGAGTCCAGCATCTTCAGATTCTACATGTGGTACCATTATATCAGTGGATCCTGAGGAATCTGGCCTCATCTTACCATTGGTAACACTAGCAAGAGAGAGTGGGGAAGTGTGATGTTGAGATATCTGAATTGTTTGGAGGTGACCCAGCTTTGATTTACGTGCCTTGGTAGCTTGACACAGTGGTTGGGCTATTACGTCCAACTGGAGGTCAGGACTTGTTAGCTCTGATGTATCGTCAAGGTCATCTGGGCTGTGCAGTGACTCAGTCCCAAAGTGAGAGGTCCACAGTTGCTCTTGGCATGTAACTTTGATCTCAAACATCTCGTATACTCTGGTTGACATATTATTTATGCTTTTGTGATGCTTCCAGGCTTTAAAGACATTTTCACAAGTGATGGTTTTGTGAACCCAGGTAAATAGATAGGCCAGTTTATGTTAGAGAGCCAAACAGCATTGTGGTTTGCAAAGCATTTTCTGTTTCTGTCAATACCATGTCTGGTAGTGATTAGTGTTCATTAACAGTTCAATTTCTTAGCACTATTAATACTATTATTATGATTTAAGGATGTAAAAGGACCACTGCCAGGGTACTTCACTGGATTCCACCATGTGTAATTTACATCCTAGTTGGTCAGAATTTTTATGTTTATTTTGCATAAATAGTTTTCTGCATATTTCTGAACTTTTTGCACATGTAACTGGCCTGTCCAGTTCTAGAGGTAATGGGTGAAGTTCTATAGATAATGGGCAAAAGAAACCCTTGAGGTGTCCATTGAGTATGAATGGACAACACAGACATGGAACCTTCCAGATCAGAAGAACCATATCTATGTGAACAACATGATTTATGTAAAAGTCTTGAAAATGTTATTTAGGAATTTTTTTATGAAAATCAAGGTCATACCCTAAGAGATTTGATTTTGAATAAGGTTTTTTGCTTTGTGTTTCAGTGACTGTTCCCTCATCAGTGCCAGCTTGTGAGCCTGAGCCCAAAATTAAAGGGCATTACCCATCTCCACAATTCTCTGCTTCCTCCCGAGCCACTGTTGTTGCTGCCATGGAAGCCCCTTGTCAAGGACGGCAGAAAGTCATGGATTGGAGAGCAGTGGTGGCCATCTTTATCGTGGTGGTAGTTTACCTGGTGGCGGGAGGACTCGTTTTCCGTGCCCTGGAGCAGCCCTTTGAAAGCAGGCAGAAGCACACAATCGCGTCAGAGAAGGCTGACTTTCTTCGGGAGCATGTTTGTGTAACTGAGCTAGAGCTGGAGACACTGATTCAGGTAGGCCATGTTAAGAAAATGGTACTTCTTTGAAGTTTGGAGAAACATCTCAGTGGTTTATTGACCAGCTGAGTTGGTAGGGAACAAAATGGTTCACAGAGGCCTTTGAATGGACAGTGTGAAGAGCAGGCTCTTTCCCAGTCATTTTAAGCTCTGAGAAGCAAAAGTGAGTCTCCAAAATATTGTAAATGTAGAACCATAGAATCATATATTCCCTTTGAATAAGCTTGAGTTGGAAGGGACCCATCAGGATTATTGAGTCCAACTTCTGACCCTATGCAGGACACCTTAAGAGTCACACCACATGCCTGACAGCATTATTCAATTGCTTCTTCAACTCTGTCAGGCTTGGGGATCTTCGAGGATCCTGTTCTAGTGCTCGACCACCCTCTGGGTGAAAAGCTTTCTCCTGATATCCAACCATTGGCTGCAGGAACCCTGGTTTGTAATGTCAATCCAGAGTTGTTCCAGCTGTGTAGGAGACAGACTGAGCCTAAGATGTGTCACAAGTCTGCAGCTGTCCTGTAGCTATATTGCTCCCAGAACTTATCTGACGTCTTGGCAGGGAGCTAAACCTTTTGGACTTGGGTCTCTGTGCATATTCCTCATTGAATGCTGTAGGTCTACCCTCAGACACAGTGCATGCATGACTATCAAATCACTCTAAGTGTAGGTCAATCACTTTCTGGCTGATTGGTTCCTAAAGTCCTTTGTGGGATAGGCAGAAATATTTAAGGAATGGGCTTTGGAAATTTGTTACTTTGATTAAACCTGAAAAAAAATGCTGGCCTTAGTCCTTAGAAAATGCTGTTCTGGAAAAGTGAATAAATGTGAATTTATAATGAGGGTCCCTATTCACTGTATAAGAGGTGGAGAGAATAAGTAGAGAGTTAGGGAGTATAGAAAAAAGTTATTAAAGAATTAGTTATTAAACGCTGTTTGCTAATGAGAAGCATCTTAATAATACTAATAAAGAAATATCAGAGCATGAAAGGCAATTGAAGCAACCCTTTGTATGCTTGATAGGATAGAAAAAGAATTGTAGAGGGAGATAATAATTATTGAATTAGAATGGTCTGTGGAGAGGAATTTATAGAGCTGGGCAAAAAAAGGACAAAAATTTTCTTTTCCTATCAAATTCCTATCCTTGATAACACACAGGCTAGGTACATGTTTAACTGTCTTATTACTTGAGAGGGATATTATACTTGTCCTTGAAGAAGATTTGTCTTCCTCATACTTGGGATCTGACTGGAGAAATTACAGAAACATGAACAAATGAACCAGATAAAAACCTTTCTTCATAGAGAAACCAGAAACAGTCTGTTTTACTCCTCTTTCCCCATCAGCTGCACAGGTTTTAAGCTATCTTGTTGCTTATGCAATTGGAATTAATGAAGTGTACTTCAGACTGAGATGCAGTTTGGTTTCACTCTCTTTGGGAATACAGGATTCAGTTGTCCCAGTCACTGCAAATGCTACACTTCTGCTCTGGGATTTGCCTTCGGTCCCATGCAGACCATGTCACCAGGCCACATCTTTTTTTGTTACAGAAGGACTGTACTATGCTGATAACAAAGAGGCCAAGAGTAAAATATCGAGTACTTTTATTTACTTCAGTAGTTTTGTCATTCTCTTCATTCCTACCTGCCTGTTGGCTTTAGCATGCATCCATTACTTGAACATCCAGAAAGACAGTATCAGCCCTTTGAGGTATTTCAAACTATTGCTTTGCCTAAAATAGGTGGCATTTCAAAAGAAAAAATTACTATAGGTTGGTAGCGTTTCAGTAAAGAAGATTGCACTTTCAATTAATGAACTATACTGAAAAGATACTGTGTACTTTTAGGTCCTCTGGAGAAGGAAAAAGGGGTCAGGAAAGGAGCAAGTGTGAAACAGTTTTGAGTGCTTTCATGATCTGTTACTTTCAACAATAGTTCAATTATAAAAGTAGCTGAAACTACTAATTTAAAATCTGTTAAGTATGTGAAGTTTGTTACATAGTGTTTAGCACTCTGGAAATCAGCTTTTTTCCTATTCTGAGATAACTTGAGGATGCGGCTCTCTGGGTAATTGCTGCAAAGCCTATCTGAAGTTTCAGATGGGAAACTTGTACAATTTTGTGGCCTGTGAACGGGGACACCCTTGCCAGTAATAGTAACATTTGAATTTTGTGTCGATTTTCATCTAGCAGGATAGTTCTGTGTAGGTGGACTTGTGGTGGTGGTAGTAAGGCATCCTTTTCTCATGCATGAGCTGAAATTTGTTGTTAAAGTGCTGTTAGCTGCAGACTGCTGTCTGCTTTTTTTTTTTGTTTGTTTTGTTTTGTTTTGCTGCTCTCTTTTTGTCCTCCATCGAAGTATGCAAAATACTGTATATTAAAAGACAGTATTAGAAGAGTTGGATATTTATAAATGAATGATGTCAGTGAAGCTTTAAAGAAAAAATGGATTTGTCCTGGATGAGAAAGGAGCCTGAGAATCTCAAAGCTATCTAAGATAACAGGATACTCCTTCACTTCAGGGGTTAGTGCTTGGCCCAGAAAGACTTGCTAAACTGTATAAACTCAAGTGTGATTTAAGTGTAATTAGCTTGCTGACATTCACACACTCAAGGGGAGGGTAGACAGCATTCCTTGGCAGAAGTAACCAGAGTAGCTGACAGTGTGTCATGGCCTATTTAAACAGGCAACCTGTCTGTTATGCTGATTTATGCTGTTCTGCATAAACCAACAAATGATCTCTGTTTTCACACCACCTGCAATATGCCAGCAGCTGGTACAGAAGCCTTTCCAAAGGGTTTGGTCCAAAACACATCCATGCTCTATATCCCTGTTTTTTGAGGTATGGACATAAGCTGAGGAGCCCTGGCTTTATGCCCACGTGAAATGAAATCAATCCAGCCTGGAGCTTGCTCATGCTATGGTTTTACAATCAACTTAGCCTGGCATGTATTAGCTCTACTTTTTAAAAAGGCTGTCCTGTACTGATCTCTTTAGCTGTAGCTGTCTCTGTTCTTGCCCATACGCCTCTCCTCCCACTCCTTTCCCTTTTTGTGAGGCAATGTGATGAATAAGTGAAAGCTGGGAAGCAGATTAGCTGAAACTTGCCCAGGCTAAAAAAGCTGAAGAGGAACACTTATGATCATGAAGTCAGTTGGAAATATAGGCAAAAAATTACTGAGAAAAATGGAAGGGGAAGAAAAGAAAAAATGTGGTAAGTAAGCCATTGGTGGAAAGAGGTTAATGAGGAGAAAAGGGTATCATGAAGGCTAGGGACAAAAGCAGTGTAGATGTGTTTAAAAGTCAGCGCTAAACCCACAAGAGTATGTGAGGTTATAGAGAAGATCAGGTAATAAGTGAGGCAATGGTGAAATAGAATGGCTAACCTTGCTTTGCACACGGACTGTATAGGAAAAGGTGAAATAGAAAACCACGATGACAATTCATAGATCATAAATCAGAAGGAAAAGATATCTAGTTAAATAAAAGGAATAAGAAAAGTCAAACCTGTGTTGGAGGATGGGAAGTCTGTGTTGAACAAATCCAAAGAAAAGGAGGATGCAAGACGTAGTGCTTTGCTTCACTTGTTGAGCCCAGCAATAAGTTCACTGAAACTACCAAGGCTAAAGATTGGTGAGAATATTTAGGAGGAGGAGCAAATAACAGAATGAGAAGGAGAAAGTCTGGCAGTAGTGTGAACAGCTGATAACAGCAACATGAAATGAGGTTGGAGCAGAATGGGAGAAAAGCAAAGAGCTGGAAATGTTAGGAAGCAGAAAAAGAGAAGCTTGGTTCCTCTGCAGTGCTTTTATGGAAATTAGACTCAGTTGGGAACATTTGGAAGGGATAAAGGCAGCCATTTCAGTTGCTGCTCTAGAGTGAGGTCTGAATTTCTTGTATCTTTCTTCCACCTTAATGGATATTCTGTTCAGTTGTATATTCAACTTACATGTATAGAAGAGGCTACTATACTTTGAACACACATTAAAAACTTAAATTGGAGCTGTTTCCATGATCCTAGAAATTTCCCTTTGGAGCCTCTACCAACTTTCATAGGATACAGTAACCCATTCATATTGCTGATCCTTTGTATTTTCTTTGCAGCATGCTGTTGATGCTGATAATGCAGGAGTCAGTCCCATTGGAAATTCTTCTAACAACAGCAGTCATTGGGACCTTGGAGGTGCCTTTTTCTTTGCTGGAACAGTCATCACAACTATAGGTGTGTTTATTGTTTATTTTTTAAAATACATAGTCACACTGAGACATGGATAATGAAATAAATTTGAGGAAGGTAGACAGCAAAGAAATAAAGTAGCTGAGGTGTATTTCTCTGTTAGCAGAAGACATGACTCCAGCATGTGTCATGGGCCCTGAGTCTTCGGGTAAGTGTCAGAAGCTGTTTACATAATTAGGGTAGAATAGCAATGCTAAACTGAAAACTGGTGACACTCATGCAGGCTTTATAACTCTGTTCTTGATGTAGATGGTCTCAATTTTCACTAAAAAGATCATGAAGCTGTACCAAATGAAATATATTATGGTTGTTGGGAATTTGGATTTTAATATTGTAGATGAATTTGCCCAGAAGTGTAACTTTCTTCCTAAGCACACCAATAAATTTTAGCTTATACTGTGAAGTTTGATAGAAGCAATTCTTCTCATACCCTACTCCTTGTAACTGGAAATATATTCTCATAACTATCACATCCTTATTAAAATTCTTACTTGGTTTCATACTAACAATTGGAAGGAATTCCACAAATGATGCATTGTGCAAAAAACACATTTTGTTTCTCTTTCTAGAATTCATGGCCTTGATTACTGAGACATTTCTCTGTATTATATATTATATGTATAGTATAGTATAGTATAATATAGTATAGTATAGTACAGTATAGTATATGTTATATAAGTATACTGAACTGCTCCATTCACTTTTCTTGAACCACTAATTTTAATAAGATCATTATTCAGGCCCTTATCATCTCTTTCCCCATGCATTGTGTCCAAGGTATTTGATTTCTGAATGTTGGCCTTAGATATGCTAAGGTTTTTAATCTCTCTCTAAGCCAGTTCCTCTCTTGAAGAATGTTCAATGAACTTGGCTTTCAGAAGACAGTCTGAAGGAAAAAGAAAATAAACCAGGAACATTGTTGATAAAGTTAATCTGCTGACAATTATGCAGTAGTTTTATAATTTTAAGCTTCATTTCAGTGCTGTCATAATAATCAGATCAAGAGGTCAAATAATTTTGAAATCACTGGAAAATTGTTGATTTTTATTCGCATTTTCTATGAGTATTATTCTGCTTTAAATATTGTATAAAATGCTTCTCCACATTACAGCTGTGATGCACCCACTGGTGACTATTGAGATAAATAACTTGAAAATCACATAACCCTTCAATAAAGCGTGAGAATCTGACTAAATTCTGTAGGCTTTTTATGCAAGTAATACAATTAAAACAAAAAAACCCCAACCTTGTGGCAGTTAAAAGACTTGCTCTGGTGATCATCTCTAACAGTAGAGTCTGTGCCTTTAGCTCTGCCTTTTCTTTGCTGTCAGAGTGAGGGGGAAAGAGTGATTGCATAGTGTGTACAATCTGTGTTCCTCTATATTAAGCTACATTACCATGTATTTTTGATGGTAGCATGAAACCAGTGGGTGGCAAGAAAGAAAACATTTCTGGTTCATACGTAAGAAAACCCTCCCTTAATATTTGTTTACTCAATAGACCTAAGTGATAAGCTTTTAAATTACTCGCTAAATAAATGCCACTTTGTAGGCATAGTTTATGTAAGCATATTCATTGACATCTGCTATTTAAATAACTTATTGAAAAGACCTTATTATGTATATATTTTTGCCTGTATGTGTTTTAAATTCTCCATGAACGAGATCTTGGCGGATTATTGGCTGCATTGAGCAAGATTATTGACTGTATAAAGTCTATGTATTGTGTTAGGGCATGAAAATGGTTTTAGTTTATCCACCAGAGACCTGTTAGGACTCCTGTTAGGCAGAAATTCAGCAGATTACCTGGTCAACCTCAGTCCTGTGGTGCACGGAGCCTGGACTTTCTTGGACTTTTAGGAGAAATCTGGGATGATGGAGGCAGCTGTGAAAAGGACAGGAGATTATGGGACATGCATTATTGTGTGTCAGCATAGTTATTTCAGCATCCCATGACAGACAGATATATCCAGTGACAGTGTCACCAACCCAACAGGAATAGGACCTGATGCTTTTATATATTTCCTCCTCTCTGGATGTTTCATTGATGCCTTAAGTTTTAGCTTTCATGTTTTCCAGATTCTGTACTGCATTAGTATATAACTCTGAAGTTCATATAAAGTGTTAGCAAGTTCTCTTCACAGTTTAGTTAGAAAAAACAATCCTTTTCCAGCCTGAGAACCAAGGACACCTTTGGAGCTTCAAGCCCAAAAAATATAAACAGTAAATTGATGAGAGCAAATGGGGAGGATGGGACTTCATAACCTGAAGCTGTGATTGAACAATTAACCCAAATATGTAAATGGGCCAAAACTTGAGTGAAAACATGTGAACTGTCATCCATCTTGGGTGTAGCCTTGGCCAGGCTCTTGTACTGCCCAAGGTGTATCCTTTGAAAGCCTTTTTAATAAATACCTTCTTCATTCCTTTAACTTCGTCTAGCCTCTGCACTAGATGGCCTCTCAAGGCATCATTATTGCATCAGTGATTTGTGATTATGTGATAATGTTTAATATTTAAGTAATTATGAATAGTTAAAATCAAAGTCTCTATGACATGTCAGCTGATCTTAAAAAGGTACAAATATTACTGTTACAATTCTTGGATTTTTTTTCTCTTTAACATTTTAACAGAAATATATTGTCTACTGGAGTCATAATGCTTTACTGAAAAAAGAGTTCAAGGGCAGAATTGCATAGTGTGGGTACAGTTTGGGGGCTGCAAGGTAACTAGACAGTATGATGAGGGGCTGAGGAAAGTATGAGCTAACCACTGAAAATGAGCCTTGTCAGATGAATCACACTCCTGTCAGGAAACCATTGGCACAGACCAAGAGGAGAAACAGCATGCAGGCACCAGGCCAGCATGGAGGGATTTTTGTGCCATGATATCAGCTAGATTAATTAAGCAAACAGCTATTTTAGATAGATTGAATCTACAGAAAATATGAGATACTGAGGCTTCAAGAAAAATGAAATAACAGAGGGTGGCTTGGACAAGAAAAGGCATCATGTCATTGAAAGTCTATAAATAGGAATTATAGGTGGAACAAAGGTATGCCTGCAGGAAGAGCAGTTTTTAAAAACCTAATAGGTTTATTTTCTAAAAATCTGTGTATAAATTCTCAGAGTCTGACAATTGTTTTTCTCCTCAGGGTATGGGAAGATGGCCCCAAGCACTGTTGGTGGCAAGGTTTTCTGCATCTTATATGCCCTATTTGGGATCCCACTGTTTGGCTTCTTGCTGGCTGGGATTGGAGACCAACTTGGAACCATCTTTGGGAAGAGTATTGCAAGGGTGGAAAAGGTTTTCAGAGTAAGTTCACTTTCAGTTTTTTGCTTGTGTTGAACACCCTGCTCTTAATTTTGTTGCTAATACCTGTGGCGTTTTTTACGTATTTGACACCATGAAACATTTACATGTTTAGTTGATATGATAATGCCTGTAAGGATCTCTGCAGTCAGTGGAGAAGAACAGACTTCTCTAGATGATAATGCAGGGGTTATAGATCAGACTGAATGTCCTTATTGAGGGTATTGCTGGGGAATATATCTACTAAGTTAGTTTCCTTACAAGGAATTCTTGTAAAACAGTCTTCAAAACACCACAAGTTGCTTTAGACATGTACACCTATTCACTGAAAGTGGAGAGAAGGCAATGGCTACCTGAAGGAACAGGGCTGCGGATCATGTTCCTGACTGTGTTACAGATACAGCCTAAAAGACTTGGAAAGCAAGGTTGCTGTTGTGAATGTGAGCCTGGAAGAGAGATGGTTGAGTGATATGCCTTCACTGTAGGGTGACAGATGTGTTGGAGTAGATCTGCAGCTCTAGTACAAAAACTGCTGTAATGTCATTGGCTCAAATCACCATCATTCTCTGCCCTGCCTACCATGAAGATATCCTGCCCTAAATTTTTTTGTAGACTTCCTTATGTAATTTCCCTTTATGTTGCCAGTACCCTCTGTTTTTGACTCTGAATTGCTGTAAGCAGTTCTTTTTCAAGCAGTGCCACAGACCTGGCAAATGCTGTTTTGCTAACTTGCTAATGGTTCGCTTCAGGGATTCTCTCTTTGAGGCAGAACTTCTAGACGTGACCTGTGTGATACTTCCCTTGGAAGTGGCATAACCAAAGGTAAGTCTTTCCAGGGATGGAGTGGATTAGAAGCTGCCCAAGCTGGTTAGTTTAATAGACATCTATTTCTAAAACATTCCCACAGGTGAGAGCAAGTTAGTTGTAAGTGTTTTTGAAAGGAACTAATTAAATATTAGGCTGAAGAATGAGCAGTTTCCATTTTGATTAAATGACTTCTAGGTGTCCCAGACTATACATAAATAGTATATCAGAATAAATGTAGTAGGAGGTGGCTAGTAATTATGGGTGAGTAAGCATGTACATGCCTGTCTGGAGAGCACTTCAAAAGGCTTATATTTTCATTTAATGAAAATAATGTTATTGAAAACTGTCTCTGTTGAGTTTGGCAAAAACGCACGTAAGATCCCTAGTTTATTTTTTGTCTACCTTTTTATTACACCTACTTCACTTTAAGGGAATCTCTAAAAATTCCATCCTGCTTCTACCCAAGAAAAACAGCAATCTCAAAGTCATGATATGGATTGAAAGTCAGAAAAATCTTTGATTAATTGTCAGCTGAGTATTGTATTTCTGAGTGACATGGACAAGACCTTTAAACTGTTGGCATGATATTTTATGATTAAAATAATCAGAGAAACACAGAATGGGGCTGGAAGGGACATCTTGAGATCATCTAGCCTCCTTGCTAAAGCATAACACATACTCTACTTGAAGCATTCTAAGATTTACAGATTAATGCTGATCCTAATATTTCATACAGAATATAGCTCTTTGGCCCATAATGTGAGTTCTTTTGGTATTCAAAGTATTCCTTCATTTTCATGAGTTCATGCAGTTGCTTGTTGCTTATAGCCATCCAAAGTATTTATTTTTTTCCTTGGTATTTTGTCAGCTTCCAAAGGAATTTAGCAATTGTGGTCTTCTTGTCTAGCCAAGATGTGTGCTTATTCCTTTTATTTTGATTGTCAAAAACCCATTACATTCAATTACATCTATTATTTTGTGATTGGTGAACAGGGTTATACATAATTTCCTTTGTTATTCTTAGTAATGAACTTCAGCTATTTGAAATATTTCTGATAGAGTTTAGAATTTGCATGCATCTTAGTAACTAGTCTTAAAACCTATAGTTTCACTTTGAGTGATTACTTAACATTTGGCATATGCAGAATATAATAATCATTATAATTTTAGTAATTATGTAATTTATTATCACATTATATTTACACGTTAGACTTCACAAATGTTAGGACCTAATGAGATGAAGCCTCAAATAGAGTAACAGTTCTTGATTTAATCCTGAGCTGTGAGCAAAGTTTAATTCAATGTGTAACTCTTGTTTTTTATTTTGTACCCATCTTCTTATGAACTGAAATTCAGCATGCTTGTGGGTATAAAACAATCTGTTACCACCTTTAAAGAGAGGACATCAAGATTAGGAGAGTAGTTACCAAGAAACTAAAAGGAGCAAACATAAGCTAAAAGTCACTGAAAAGCATAATAAAATGTTGGGTGATGTGTCTGACAAATCTTCTGGAGGTAGCTGAGAAATCACTAAGTGCATCAATGCTCTAGAGAGAGTACAAACTAGTTGCCTGTATTATTTGTCCTCACAGGCAATTTGGGACAGTCCAGTTTCTTGTGAAGAGAATGGGAAGAAATTCATCATGGGTATAAAATGCATCAAATTTCCATGTTCATATGCCCCAGCACTCTGCTTCTGTATGTATCCAGGTGCCTCTATTTCTGCTGTTCACTCTTATGAACATTGCATGGGTAGTGTCAGGGCAGCCCAAAGTTCTGGAAGTCCTTGCAGCTTTGTCATTGCCTGTACAGGTCAAAGGAACTTGAAGGCAACTTGATCCTGCATTGTGGTTAGGATCATTTTTGAAGCTCAGTAAGATGCAGTATGCACACACTGGCAGGTGGGAAGGAGAGGAAAAATTTTCTGTTTTCACTGCAGTCCTTTCTCCCAAAGCATTTCCCTAGCAGGTCTCTTGCTCCCTCCAACAGTGTATCTGTGAACATGGAGCCCATGCTGCTCTAGGGACAGCTTGCCTCTGGCATTCCTTGGCATATCTGGGAAGATGAAAGAAGGATTCCTCCCAGAGGACCTGTGCTAGTGCATTTCTGCTGCCTCTGACATGACCTGTGCAGAGGCCCACCAACTCTACCTTAATTAACACCACAAATTAGAACCTAGTAATCCCACATTTAGCTACTGCAGTAATCAGCCCACGTGTTCTGTGGGAATTTTAGGAACAATTTGAACTACATAAAGTGAGAAAGAGATCTGCTGTTATCAAGTACCCACTACCCCAACAGTATTGACAGAATATTTCAGCAGAGGAGCTGGGCACATGCCACTACTCATGTTCTAATCCAAAATGTTGCCATTATTTCAGTGTGTAACTAGCCAGGAAAACAACTACTCATTTATGAATAGGTAGGGCTGGAAGTATTTAATTGCAAAATAATGCTTTGTGAAAAATACAACTTCTCAAGTACCATTTTAGGAAACAGAGGCTCTGGCAGAATGATGCTATCCCAAACACCATGAATTGAATAATTTATGCTGGAATGATTATATTTGCTACAAGTAAATAAACAACAAACAGGTCAGAGATGTAAACCAAAGCTTCCCCCCACAAAAGCCCTGTCTTCTCAGCTCCTGGTTATTCCTGTATGTTCCACCTTCAATAATCTAGGGCAGAACCTGGGTCCCAGTCTGTTTTCACATACGTGCAAGTGTGATTCCTCAGAAAATGAATATGTGCCAGGCCACCAGATTGACTATATACACTGGTCACAAACATCCAATTTCTGGGTCCAGTGATGAATCAGCCCCCCCAGACCACCTCGGAAAAGCACATATATGCTCAAAATTTAATTTAAAAGTTGATAATTCCTATAAATAGATTTTCACCCAGTGAAACTTTCCAGACACAACAGAAATGAGATATGCATTTCAAGATGACATAATGCCATAAAAGTAGTATTTTTATCTTACAAACATGAAGGATCTTATGAACAACCTGTGAATGTTTCTATAATAAACAGTAGAACAAAGCCTCATTCTTTTGGCTTGCTCTGTACACAGAGTGTCTGCAGGGATCTAAAGATAGAAATCCCTCCATAGGCAGAGTACACTGTTACAGAACACAGCAGCTGCCATTATCATGAGTTAAGTATAGGCTAATTAGGATAGTCTTTTTTTTTTTTTTTCTCAAACCTTGAATGGATGAGTGTTTAGATTCTCACCAGAAGTCGATGGGTTTAGCATAACCTGAATGATTTTCCCTTATCTTGCAGTTTCCTACAGATGCAGGAATTCAGCCTGGACATAACGTGTTTCTGAGAGCACTCCAGGATTTTCTGGCTTCTGAGGTGAAGCCACTGAGAGCAGTTTCTGGGCTTGGTTGCTGCTTTCATTCCTGTGGTTTCCAGCAGGACACAGAGGACAGGGCTGGCAAGACAGCTGCTGGCAGACTGTGAATTGCAATACCAGGATGTGAGCAAGTAGCCAGAGACATGAGTGGTGGCAAGGCTGCATCACTGAAAATAACTCTGCTTTATGCAGAGAGGCAATGCCTCTGTAAGCAACTTGTGCTTCACTGAACCAGGGACTTGTCAGAACATACACATCTGCTACTTGCCTTTCAGGTTTTCAGCTTAGAGAACATGTTTTGCTCTAGTTTTCAGAGGCCTACTATGAAAATGACCTACACTTAATATTTTTCTGAAAGATAGCAGTACACATCACCTAACCTTGGAATTGTCCTAGGAAAAGTAGTTCTTAGTTGGCACATAGGGATGAGGCTGGTGTAGCAGTAAGGGTAGTCTCATTGAGCTGGTGGAAAGCTTTCTTTCAGCATCTCTCAAAGCTCTACCTTTCCTAAGTTTTATTGTTTGCCTTTCTGAATACATCTGATCAACTCTAGCTACTCTTTCACTTGCAAGATTCAACTTCTATTTAGACATTTTTGGCTTCTCTCATCTAAGAATTCCTTCCCTGAGAATGAATGGAAAATGGTATCTGGGAAAGAAACATAGTATAAGACAGTAATGTTATAGAGGAGAAGCACTTAAAAATACAGTCTTTTTACATACTATCCCTTCTATTCATGAATTTCCTCTGTTCAAGATGATCTCTTTTATTTTGTTTAATTAGATTGCATTACTAACCAGCATCAGTGTGTTATTATAATAGCTGATTAAAACCCACTGAGGAAATTAATACTTTATGTTTTCTGGTTTTTTTTTTCAATATAGTGTTATTCACTAAGATTTTCTGAAAGGAAAAAGGTAAAAAAAAAATGTATTATACTCACTCAACAATGTCCACAGAGTCTGATGCAGTGATCTGCCATCTGCTGGCATCCTGTCTCTGGACAGAGCTGTCACGACAGGGTGTGAAATTCAACCTATTGTTGCACAATCCCAGTATTATTCCAAAATTATACAAGGTTTATGAGCTGAAAGTTCAGATCTCATCCTAACAATTTGCTGAGTCATTTCCACCAAAACAAAATGGAAAAGAAATATAAAAAATCAGTGATCAGAAAGGTGATGTACAAACCCAGAACAAATGCACGTAAACAATCTCAGCTCATGATCTGTTCTTTTGCCTGTCACACCTTAAAGGCCCTTCTAAGAGTCACATTTCCCTGAGCAGGGTTAAAATAAAGGTGCTTGTAGGCTTGATGGAGAGGGTTGTGACTTTATTACAGATGGTGGCTCCTCATCAACCAGAGCCAAATTTGTCTCTGAATTCTGTTTTAGGTTAAACCACTGTCTTGAATATGTTGGGTTTATTCTCTAGATCACTTACCCCCTCCATTATATTTGAGCTGCAGAGAAGTATCTTTTTCTGCACAGAAGTAAGACAGTAAGCTAATACTAAAAAATAATTAGAACATCTATGGATCTCAGATTTTGACATCTTGGGCCCTCTAACTGGGTATTTAATTTAGTTAGTGATGCTTACAGCTATCCACTTCAAGGAAACTGAAGTGTAGCAGACAATTTTCTACTTTTGTTCTTATCCTCTGGTCTTTGATGGTGAGTGTATTATACCAGGAATGGCAAGATCAGATCCATTCAGGTGCAGGGAAGCTATGTGGAACAATCATTATTAACCCATTCTACCAGTCTCTGGGTGGGAGAATATAGGTGCAACTCAGACCTGAGTTGAAGGAGGGAAGGGAGGAGCAACACATTAAAAATTCAGCCTCTCTAAATTTGCTTAAGTCTATACCATCAACCTCTGTTGTCCTTTGCCTGCTCCAGTGTTTGAGAAAAGCATATGTATACATGGATTCCTCTTACTCAATTTGGTTTTCTGCTTTTTTTTCCCTTGGGCTGAATACAACTCAGCCATAACAGAGGTTTGGGATCATAATTTTTATTTTTGGAATAAGCAACATGCAGAAATTAGTGGGTCCATATCAGAAAGGCCTGTGCGTGCTTTTTAGTGAGAGGGAGAAGTTTGGAAAGGGGTATATCAAGCTTAGAAAATGTTTGAGCCAGTGTTTCTTTATTTTCATGAGACAGTACTCACATTATGACTGCAGCAAGATCCATGCACAGCGATTTAGAAAAATGACATTAGAGAAAGCTGCTGCTCTGTGAGAAGCTTGTTGCATATGCCATCTGGGTCTAGAAAAACACCCCACATAAATGTGGATTTATGGGAAAAAATGATGTTAAAAAAAGAAAAAAAAGAAGAAATTCTTCTTTACACTGACCCTTGTCTTGTATGAGTTCAGGATTGTCTCTCCTAAGCTTAGTAGTAAAGGTGAATGCTTACAGCTTTTAATAGCTGTCTCCCCTCCAGTACTGACTACAGTTAAAAAGCAGATGATAGGTTGTGCACCTTCTTGTGCAGCCATAGCAGCATTCTTTATAAAACATGGTAACAAAAATAATACTGAGGCACCAAGAGATTAGAGTGTAGGGGAAGCCCATGTCTAGTAGAATGGTTCAACACCCTTTTTATAACCCGTGGATGTGTCTGAAATGTCATCTATATTTTAAGATATATTATAATCCTGTTGCTTGTCATCAAGGAGTGTTGTCTTCTTCACTGATGTGGTGAGTAGGTCCTGACTGGCAGCAAACACCCACAGAGCTGTTGCTCACTCGTCTACAGTGATGGAGAGAACATGGGAAGAACAATAGAATGCTCTCTAAAAAACCTCATGGGTCAAAATAAAGACAGCAAAGTCACTTATTATGTGCTCTCACAGGCAAAAGAAACTTGTTGAATTTAAATTAATTTATTGACAATTAGCATAAAAAATTAATTACTGAGTTGAGTGTTTGGAAAGAATATCCCCACAAAAATTCAAAATGCCTTTCTTCCCCCTTTTTTAAGCTCGGCTTCAGCCCTAGGCTCACTTCACTCCAAACACCTCTCCTCCATCCATGTTGTTACTGTGGGTCACATTCAGTCCCTCTGGTGCAGCAGCAAATGGCACAGGACTTGGGGTCTGAACACAGTGGTTTCTCTGCTGTTCTGAACCCTTTTCCTCTGTTCCTTTCCTGATCCTCCATGAGCTGCAGACCCTGAAGTACTTGTGTTACCATGGAGAAGCTCCCACTCACCTGACCTTGTTATTCCCTTGTTCTCTCCTCTATCCCTTTGTCTTCTGCCTGTCCGGTATTCCTGCCCTTTCTTAAACACACTTTCCCCCAGATGCCACCTCATCTCAGTGGCTCAGCAGTGCCCTAAGGTGGGTCTCTTGGAGATGACAGGAACCAGCAGTGTTCAGAGAAGAACAAAATATTGTTATATTGTTCTTAGGTGCTTTGTCCAAGTCAGTGATGTTTAAAATACTTTCACTCTCATTTTGAACATGAAGGAGCTAGAACAAGTTATGATGAAATCCACAGTGACAGTTACAGACAGCAAAGAGGTTGATGTGACCAAATCACTGATGACCAAGGAGCTCTGTGAGCCAGTGCTGCGCCAGTCTTTCCATGCAGCCTGTTGAGAAGGGCATCACACCTTACTGAGGTGTGTGCCAGGCTCTGGACCACGACTGGCTTGCATTTGGCTGATCTGAAAGACAAGCAGTGTGAACCTGTGGCTGCCTGCACCATCTACATTAGCTTTGCAAACATATTTTGACTGAGGACATATCAAATGTTTGTGAGCTGATATATGTGATATTCTGGTTTATGGCTTTAGTACAAAGACTGTCATTCCTACTGTTAAAATATTTTGGTCTGGAAAAAAGTGATTTAGAAGACAAGTTGTTTAATTAGTGCATGGGCAGAGACAATCTGTTCTGAGAATAGTTGGCAGCATGGAGAAGAGCACAAAGTTAAGAGTAAGTGAAGGGAACAAAAGGAATATTAAAGAAATGTGTTTAGTTTGAAACGTGTTTTCTCTGCTACAAAATATAGACCCTTTTGGAGAGATGAAGACAGCATTTTCCATACAGGTATATTACATTATCTCAAAAAATGTGCCATTGGTCATTGTAGTGGTTTTGGTTTGTTAATTTTGTTTTGTTAATTTTGAGATTTTTCTGGCCAATGTATTAATTTATGTTGTGGGTTTTAGCTTTGGCCAAATTGCTAGTGTATTGACTAGAATTATTTTTTTGTTGTGGTTGCTGTGAGATGGGATTAGGAGGAAAGTAAAACAGGTTTAAACTTTAAAGGGTATAAATAAAAATTTTATACTAGAAAATATAAGAAAAAAATTCAGAATAAAAATTTTAGAACATTTGTCTTTCTCCCATACACTTCTTTTTTTTTCCACACTGACAATGTACAGAAAACTAATCAGTTAGTTTACCATTTTAAAAAGAAAATATTTTATTAATTTACTTAGGAGAGGATATATTTTTCTTCAGTCTATGGAAATTTTTACATAAGAAACACTTTTATTGTGGCTTTGTTGTCACAGTGATCGGCCACCCAGGAGAATGGACATTTGATTACTATGTAAAATTTTTTTTCTTGACTAATAGTTTTATCACAATCATTATTGAGGACTATATTAATGTATGGGGCATACTTTAAGGATTATAACAGTTTAAATAGAAGCTCTTTTCATTTTTAAAAAAACACTAGCAAAAAAAAGGTAGCAGCTTGGTGGAGCCTTGGGGAGATTTGTCAGGAATTCAGAAAAGGGAAAGTTTAGAAGATGGAAAAACCATCTGAGCTCACTGTGAAGCGGGAAGTGTTCCAGTGCTATATTTGATGTAGTAGTATTGTATACTGGGGGAGCCTTCTATGAAATGAGAGGTGACACTACAGAATCTTGGAATAAGCTTATATAAAATATGCTGTTCTTGGAAATATATATGTTCCATATATTTAGCATTTAGTCTAATCTGATAAATGACTGTAGCTTCTTTAATTCCCCTACTTAATGGATCCACTCCTTTTTCATAGGAATATATATCAACCCTGTGGTCTCAGTTTGCAAACTTAAAAACACAATTTGGTGCTTTTATTGTCAACCATCACATCAGAAAAACTGTACCTCAGTTAATTCACCTGAAGAAAGCAGAAGACATAAAATAATCCACTACACTAGCTTTGATCTGCTGGGCCAGAGAGAAAAAAGAAAGTAAAATCTCAAGGTTTATTTTAACTCCTTAAATTATTAGGTAACAATAAAACTACTAAAACCCCTGTATATATAATAAAAAATGAGGAAAAAACAAAGCTGCAGTTACTGATGGAAAAGATGGATAAGAACTCAATTCCACTGATAAGAGTGCTTTCATTACTCTGTCTTTCCTTACCCCTTTGGCACTAGAGCAGATTGACAGTAGCTTGTTTGAATTCATGTAAGCAAGATGACATCAGTAAGGTTGCCAGTTTAGCACTTTGCCACCTGAAGAATAAAATCAGCACTGTCAGTGAAGAATGGAAATTACCCTGATGAGTGCACAGAAAACTCTCCATTCTTAGAGTCTTAGATAACTTCTTCAATGTTTTCCAGAGTAGTTCTAGGTGGATTTAAATTGGTCTCATTAGCTGGGAATAATTTGAAGAATGTCTTACAAATTATCTGCTTCATCACTGTGGAAAGAACTTGTGGGTAAACAAACTTAAAAAGAAAAAGAGTGGAAAACATCTCTTTCAAAGGTGCTTTAATTTTTCTTAAACAGTTATAAGATTAGTTACCTTTCCTGGAGGAAGGGGTTTGTTATTATTTCTTTTTGACACCTGTAGAAAATTCTGTACTCATGTCACAAAATGGGTTCAGATCTTAGCCTGGAACAAGTTGCTCAGCTATTTGACAATGTTTGGCTCCAAGCTGAAAATACTGTTTAAAAGAGAAATTTGTATTAATTTATTCAGACTTCTCAACATTTAGTGTTATATAGAGTGATTATTTATTTAATACTTATTTATTTAAATAATTACTTGGTAGAACACTACAGTGGATTACATTTTTGTAGTATGTCATTATTAAAATGTACATATTCCATTAGTAAGTTACAACTATGCCTTAGTATTTTTTTATCTGTAGCAGTTAGACTCTTCTGTGAATTTCCTCTGAATGCATGCCTAACTGTAAAAAGACCCCCTTTTCATGTCTGTCCAGCATTTTGTCCGCTATTGTTCATTAATTCTTTTTCTGAGTCCTGCTTTTGTGCACTTTACAGCAGCTCTAAAAATGCTGTGCCTGATTCACCATTAATTTCTGCCTTCATTTGTACCCTCAGATGCTCTGCTTTGGTGTGAGTGACAAAGGTGCACAATAACCATGAGTCAGGCCTTTTACAGATCCTTTCATTAACATTGTCACCATTTCTCCTTAAAAAAACCAACAGCCTTTGGCTGAGTTTATCACTCATGAACAAGGGGATGTCCTGAACATTTGTTACTGATTAGAAGGCCATTCTTTTGATTCCTGTCTCTCTCATGAGACAATTCTGACACATACTGAAGTGCATTTTAATTTTTGCTATGTGGGGGGTGGAGGAAGAATTAGTATATATAACTTTGATGCTGGGCAGCCCCAAATTACTTTTTGTTCAAGGATTCCCAAGAGGCACTTGTCTCCTAATTTCCACAACACAAGGTTTCTGACATTTTGCTTTTACATATCAGGAAACTAAAGGATTTGGTAGAAGTAAACAAGTTGCCTTGGTCAAACTAGAAAATAAACATCAATTTGGTTAAATCCTCATTCTCAATGACAAAAGGCAAGGGTGCCCATGTAGGACACTATGTAACATTCATGTGATCTGTTCTTTTCCTTTCACTGCTCATTCAGTAAGTCTTAAATCCTGCCATTGTGAATATATGTCCATACCTCTTAAAGAAGATAGATAATCCTTTGGTGTTTTAGCAAAATACTCAAAATGGCTCTTTGGAAAAAGAGGCAATAAGGAATGAGTTAATTTTATATTTTTGTGTTGCTTTTCCCCTTGGTACTTGGCAGTTTCTTCCATGTCTTATATTTGGCATTATATTACTAATATTATTGAACTATTTCTATTCATCCAGACACAGAAAATAGTACACACACACACACACAAATAAAATATTAAGTGTAGGGATTATCTTAAACAGTTTCAGAATTTAAAGTATTTATGAAACATGACATTTATGCTACCTAGATCTGAATGCATCCCAGATCACAGTACTTAATGAGGGTCAGACAATGCACCTCTAAAAGAAATGCTCCCGTTCTAGGGGAAGAACAGTATTGCTCACAAGCTGCTTAGATATTAACCAGTTCAGGCAATATCCCTTCTGTATATTACGAAGATAACTTCTGAGATCTTATTTCCTGGCTAGGCAATGCCTTAATCTGAAATGAGATCTCATTTCTGGGTTAAGGGAGATGCTTGATTTGGAAAACTAATTTGGAAATATGACTTGCAGTGAACTCCACATTGCTTTTCCAGTATAACTAGAGAATTTACACTACCACTGTAATTAATCCACAGTAAGTTTGTTAGTAATTTACAGGTTTCTGATGAAACTATTGGATGCAGAGTTTACTCACAGCAGAGAGAATCTGAAATAAATCTGCCAGAGTCAATTGTGTTAATCTAAGCTTGCACTGATATTAATAGAAACAAAATCTAAGTATATATTAAGTAAATTGAGCATTTATATGATTTAGGAGTGTAAAATATTACAATTACACTGACTATATTTGAATTCATTTTGTAGAACCGAGTAACATATTCTTTGTTCAAGAGCTTTCCAGTGTGGATTTACATAGGTAATTTTATCCCAGGCTGTTTGGTATTTGACATAAATCCTTTTTTTCTGAAGTAAATCAATAATACAGCTTTCTATTTTTGAAAAGGAGATTTAACCTTCATATTTGTGAATGAAAGCTGGAAATCCTGCGTCTAGAAAACCCAAAGCATGAATTATTTGTACATAAAATTGCAGCTTTTTAGTGGAAGAAAATGGGTTTATTTTCATTTTAATCTTGGTCCTGTTTGTTGAATGCTTCATGCTGGTGAGGCAATGTGGGTCTAAACATACTTGTATGGAGGTGTGAATGTGCACTTTTTCTTACACATTGTACCTGATATGGAGCATATGGAGCATAGCCTTTCTGAAGCTCAGGAAGGTTTTTCCAGGTGGTGTTTGTGGTAGATTAGTTATTTCCTAGTGCATAGAAAATGGGAATCACGATAAACTGGAGCCAGACATGGGGGTTTACTATTAGCTGGGCAGGACTCTCACCAACAGGAAGAGACTCCACTCAACAAGCTCACAAAAGAAAGAGACGTATCAGGTGACACCAGCATAATCAGTCTGACATTCACAAAGAATACAGTTCCAGAAATTCACTCAAACATTTTTTTTTCCTGTTTTTTCCCTTTTCTAGAATAAACAAGTGAGTCAAACAAAGATCCGGGTGATCTCCACCATCGCCTTCATCCTTGTAGGCTGCATTGTCTTTGTGACCATTCCTGCATTTATCTTCAAATACATCGAGGGATGGACAGCCTTGGAGTCCATTTACTTTGTAGTTGTTACTCTGACCACTGTTGGCTTCGGTGACTTTGTAGCAGGTGAGGAGCTTTAAGCCAAGGTGCTGTGCACAAGGGCCTTGGCTCTTAAAATTTGTTTTCTGGTCTAGACAGGAGGCTCTTCATAATATGTTATATTCCAGTGAAATGATGCAGGGGTTTCTGTTGGGATTACTGTGCAGTACACACCAGGCTGATTTAAGGGCCATTTTGTAGACTGAGCCCTCAGCAGTGCAGATAACGGGAGCCTGAAAAGTCCTGATTATACTTTATCATGCAATGAATTATGCAAAAGTAAAATTACTTTCCCGTTGAATTAAAGATTTGTATTGGTCCATTAACACTCAATCTGAGGCTGCCTGCAGAAGCAAGTAGCTCAAATGATGAATAGAGGAAGCTTTTACAAAGGACAACTGAGCCATAGGTCTGTAGAATTCTCTGGTCAGATGCAGTAGTGGGCTGCTACTACAGGAGATGCAGCATTTCAAATCCTGCATTCTGCTTCCTAACCTTGGCAGAAATTTTGACATTGTAGTTGCCTTGTTAAGGAGAACTCTTGTAGGAGAGAAGGACTAATGGGGTATGTATCTCAGTGCTTGGAGGAGATTCTCCAAGATTAATACAGTACGAGCAGGAACTATAAATATCTACCCATACACAATTTCCAAAGAGGGAATTGAGATAGTTGGCTGGAGAGATGAGAGATAATTTTTTTTTTTTCATACAACTGCTTGGCTAACAAGAAGCTGGTTAAAATAAGTGGATTTTTTCCCATCAGTGCATAACCTCTACTCATTCCTGTTAGTGGTCCTAATTAAAGGTATTAAGTTGCCTGTGTTATACTGTGCTTCTTAGTCCCTATAAACAGAATGAGTTAAAAACATCAAATAAAACTACAAAATTTATTTGCTGAAGAACAGTAGACAAGTCTTTTTTTTGTACAGAAGACTCTAATCCTCCTTTTTATGACATACTGTCATAGAAGAAATGAATTATTGAGAAAAAAAAATCACTGAACAAAGAAAGACCCAGATATAAAAAAGAAAATTTTACAAGCATTCAGTTAGAGAAGTGATTGTGTGAGCTTTGTCCATTTGTCCATTTTAGTCACTTTGACGTGTAAAAGAATTCACTGATACTCTTTGAGGTATCACAGTGTGAAATAAAAATAATTTACAATATTTTCCTTAATGATACCACATTTCAGTATTGTTTAATAATATGATAGTAAAAAAGCTCTGAATATTAAATTGTTCTATATGCACATGGTTAGGAGAATATAATCCACAGCTGGGTGGCTACTAACAAGCAGGATTTTTAAAAAATCTTATGGAAGATCCTGAATAAGAAAACTTCAGAGGCATTTTCATGATAAGAGTTTAAGGCAGGTGATCACCAGGAGATTTGGGGTTTATTGCTGGTTTTGAGAGATATTTTCTGCCCCTTTTATTTTCTACTTTAATCTCTCAGTATCTCTGTTCCTTCAACAGCAAATCAAAAATACTATATCTTAATGGTTAAAACAGTGCCAGTGGGGCTATGCTGGCTTATTCCACCTAGAACAAATCCCAGCTCTTGGGAAACTGGGAGGTTTTTGTACTACAGTGGGAAATAAAATTGTGCATGGAGCCTGAAAAAACAGAGTATCTGATAGGCTGAAAAAAGTGGTCTCATACTTTCTCAGTCACCTGATTACTCTGCAAGATAGATCTAGACAATCTGTTTCCTAGTGAGCTTCCTCAGGGACATGTATGATCAGAAGAGGCTTCTTGTTCCATAGCAACAGCAGTCCCTGCCTCCCATTGTTTCAGACTCTTAAAGACAGGAAAAAAGGACTGTGATTCATGTAGTCTATGGGGAGAGATTAACATCAAAACCAATATTTAGGTCCCTGCCAATTCTTAAATGTCTGACCTTCCACGGGGGTGTTCAAACACTGTAACTATACTCATATTGAGGCATGATAAAATTAAAGAGTCATAGAAATGTCTCAGATTGCAAAAAGCAAAAGGGAAAATGCTGAACTGTGTTGTCTGGTGATTTTAACGGGGAAAAATCCTAAAATCTCTCTGCAGTTGTACAGCAGCATAGGTGTCTAGCTCTTTCTAACCAAGGCTGGAATCCAGGAAATATGCAGACCTCTGCCTGAGTCTCCTGGTAGGCTTGCTCTTTGGGCAGGGATTTACACAGGTACCACCAAGGTGATGTTCACTTGCATTGAGGGATGGGGCTCTGCAGACTCTTTGCTGCTCACTCTCTTCCACTCAGGGCTGTGCCTGCCTCTCACTGGCTCTCATTCTTACAGTGCACATAGTTCTGTGATGGGACTGAGAGTCTCAAAAATGAGGTTGTGGTTTCTTTCTTTTGTAAAAATTTACTCTGTAGTAGGTAGCAATCCGGCCACTACCACATTTATTTAAAGGATCTTTTTAGTCCATTGGATTTGCCAAATGCCTCACTTCTTGTTTTGCCAGCTTATCCAGAGACTTACATAAATAACAATATAGTATATTTGTTGCTTGGTTTGACCCACATCTCCTATGAAGTCACTGGCCAGAGTGAATCCTTCTGAATGATACCCAAGCAGAATGTATAGCCTTATTTTCAGGGCTAATGCATGGTTGACTTCTTGTCAGACACCCTGATTTGGAAGACAAAGCTGCATTTCTTTTTTCTGCACACAGATCTCTCAATCCTGTAGCTAAATCCAAAAAAGTCAGGGAACTCTATAACTTAAGGGAGTTGATCTGTAAATTTTCTCAACTATGACGCTGCAGGCAATTCAGAATAAGGAAGACTAAGGAAACTTTTTTCTTGGACATGTGTTGTTGATGTTGCAAGTACTATCAAATTTCAGAGCTGCTTCAGCATATGAGCAATACAGAGGAAAGTGTTTTTACTAGGTGCTCTGGCAGGTCACATAGCAGCAGAACACTAGGCAATTTTGAAGACTTTTAAATTCAAACAGACTGGGCTCCTCCCATCTGACACGCTTTTTGTCTTATTATCAAAACTATAGTGCTGTTGACAATAGTCAAATACTTATAGGCATTTTTCAGAATTGCAGGTATCTTGTAATAATTTTGGCACCTCATGATTTGTAAGCATAAGTATATGCTTATTTCAGGGGGAAATGCTGATATCAAATACATGGAGTGGTATAAACCCTTAGTGTGGTTCTGGATCCTTGTTGGCCTTGCTTACTTTGCTGCTGTCCTGAGTATGATTGGAGACTGGTTAAGAGTCCTGTCCAAGAAGACACAAGAAGAGGTATGACCAGTAATTTCTCAATGGTTTGTCATTTTACAAGAGAGATTTAAGTGCCTGATTCCTGCTTGTCTAAATAAGGAAGATGCTCTGCATGACCAATACTCAGTATGCCCCATGGTTTACTTCACTGTCTGCCTTTGGTATAGAGTTAGCTCTGATCTTTAGCTCCTGCACAAAGGAAGAGAAAAAAATGATGGAAGCAACCAAGGTTGTTACACCTCTATGAGTACTTAAAAATACAAAGAACACATCAGTAGGATTGCAATTATGGAATGAGATGCCAGCCTTTACTCTGAAACTACCTAAGAAATTGTACTAAAAATTTCAGTGTTCTTTCATTAAAATTTAGAATATTTTCCTGTCCCAAGAGTATGGTTCTGAATAGAAGTTTAGATTCAAGTCCCTTACTGTGTATTCCATTTTTAAAAGTTGAGGAAATGGAGTTGTCAGCATCAAGGACAACATGACTAAATTCACTCAGAAAAAGCCCTCTGTGATTCAAAGAGGACACTGCTAATGCTTCACTCAAATAAGTAAAGTTCTACACTCAAATAAGTGAGGAAAATAGAAAGGCAATTGCCCTGACTCTAGAGTTGAAGCCTGTGGTGGAGGATGTTAGTAATATAATTCGAAATTTGAAGGCAATCTCCTCCCGCTTTACTAGCAAAGCTTACCTGGCAGGGTTAACCAAATAGAAGGCAAAATTTGGCAGGGGAGTAGTGCTGTTTCTAATTTTTGAAGGCATTTGCACCACCCAAGGCCTGGTGCATCCCACATACATGTCCATTAATAAAGGGCACTGCAGAGAGTGCGTGGCTGTTCTGTTGATCATCAGGCACCTACAAGCGGTGAATCTGGTCACCCACATGGATGCAAGATGCCCTCTGCCACAGTGCTAAATGAACACCTGTGCATCTGGCCTGCAGGAAAAAGATGACTCCTTGTGTCTTATTGGCTGCAAAAACTTGAGTTCAGGCTGCAGCAGCACAAGCAAGCCATTGAATGTGCTGGGCTCCTGCAGATGCTGTACTCCTGAATCTCTTCTTTAGCTGAACTTTGAGAAAGGCCTGTTTTAATTGAAATATTGCTCGGTCATTTATCTTGATTTTTCTCGTTTTGGATGGCATATTTATTGAATACAGCCGTCAGCTTTATTCTGAACCGTTATTCCAGCCACCAGTGCAAAACAGACAAAGACAGTAGAACATTCAAGGATATGCTCCTAGCACCCATACAGAATGTGTGTTGAAAACTCCTCCAGATGGCTTGACAGTGTGGTATTTGGATAATTGTGCAATGGAAACCTCCAATAAAGACAGCTACATTTGTCCCTGAAAATGAACCCTAGACTGGAGGAGTCAGAAGGCCACTTGAAATTATCTAATGGGTATTTAACTGTGATTCTGTGGCTCTGAACAGAACCTTTAGTGGGACTAAGCAGATGCATCCATGAGCAATACAGAACACATTCCTGTACTGCTGCACTGGTTGTTGTGCTGTTCTGAAGCATATTGGTTTAACTACGTGTGATTAACTTTGCCCACTCTTGGCCATCTACTGCTGACATTATGAGTCAGGAGTTTTGTTCTTAATCAAGGATGGATTAGCATGAACATGTCCCATCACGCAACACAGCTATAAAGTGTGTGGGGTGGCAAAGTGACACAGGCAGATGAGTTCTATGTCACAAGAGCCATCAGTTGGTGTGTTTAGAGTTTGCCCAGTGTAAGCCCTTTCCTACTGAAATTTGGGTCCAGTTCGATACAGTGGAGATGGGACCACTCCCCAGTTTCATGCCAAAGAAGAAAGCACTTGTGCTACTGTTCTACAGGACAGATTTTCCCTTTTTTTAAAAAAAAATAATTTCTATTTCTTCATGTTGTAAAGGTTGGAGAAATAAAAGCCCATGCAGCAGAGTGGAAAGCAAATGTGACAGCTGAGTTCAGAGAGACACGGAGGCGGCTCAGCGTGGAGATCCATGACAAACTTCAACGGGCAGCCACCATCCGGAGCATGGAGCGCAGGCGCCTGGGCCTGGACCAGCGAGCCCACTCCTTAGACATGCTCTCTCCAGAGAAACGCTCCGTCTTTGCTACCTTGGAAACAGGACGCTTCAAGGCCTCCTCTCAGGAAAGCATCAACAACAGGCCTAACAACCTGCGCCTTAAAGGGTCAGATAAGCTCAACAAGCACGGGCAGGGAGCGTCTGAGGATAACATCATTAACAAATTTGGATCGTCCTCTAAGATGACCAAGAGGAAAAACAAAGACCTCAAAAAAACCATGCCTGAGGATATGCATAAAATTTATGAGACCTTCAGAAACTATTCCCTGGATGAAGAAAAAAAGGAAGAGGAGACAGAGAAGATGTGTAATTCCAAGAACACTTCTAGCACTGCAGTTCTGACCAACTGCATCCAGCAACACTCAGACCTGGAAAATGGAGTGATTCCGAATGAAGCCAAAGAAAGGGAGCATAAAAACAAAGTGTTACTTTAAGACAGAAGTTAAATGTAAAAGATACTTGTTTTGAATTAACAATGTTGGTGTTTTTATATACATATATATTGAGACACGTGCCTTATACAGACTCCTTATTCAGTCTGAATTATAAAGCATCGAAGAATATTTCACTGTGCCATAAAGACTCAAGCTTGCTCTGCCAAAAGAAATCAGGAACACAGCACTGCAGAATGGCAACAGAAAGCTACGCACATGGAAATTTCAGCCTGTATAAGATTACCAGGGCAAGACACAAAGGAAGGGATTGAACCATGGCAGCATCACCAGAGGGCTCCTACCATGGTGTGATATTAGACAAAGGGCAGCTATGCAAGAAGGGCCTATGAAAGGGATGAAAAACCGTGAATCTTTGTAATGGAGTATACATCCATAAAGCCTTCCCCTGGTGATTAAAAAGAGGAGAAATTATTGGAATGAACTAGAAACCTTCAGTAAGGCTTAGTTTACGTTTTGGCACGTGATCCAAGCTAGATTTGTTTTCCCCCATATTTGAGTCAGATGCATTACCTTTCTAAATGCCAAAAGAATGTCCATGGACACAGCTAGCAGCTGGATGCTGGTTGGAAAATCAACACAGACATAAATAAGGGTTGGATTGCTCTTTTCATTAAAAAAAAAAGAAAAAAAAAGAAGAAAACAAAACAAAGCAAAAAAAATTCTGTGGGTATTTATCTTAAGCAATGAAAATGGATTTTTCTTTTCTCATGTAGGAAAATTCAATGTAAAGTCACAGCAAGAAAGTGCATATGAAGAAAATAAATCACATACTATGTTGTTTAAAAGAAGAGTAACATCAATTCAGTGATATTTGGCTAAAAGTATAAAACAGTAGGCCAACTTTTTTTAAAAAATAATTTCTCATTCACACTTTCTACCACTGAAAAAACTCCTATTTAATGCTGTAAGACTATAAGGACAGAAGGGAAGCTATAGCTTTTGCATGTCAGCAAACTGCTGTTCTCTAGCTGAATCTGAATTTTTAAAAATAGACATAAGAGCATATATATGAGTCAAAGGAGGGCCAGGGCTACCATAGAATCTCAGGGCTCTCTGCTCCCTTTTGCTGGGTTTGGTTCAGACATAAGCTGCTGTCATAATCTCAGAAAAAAAAAAGAAAAAAGAAATTTAGGACAAAAATATTGTGGCAATCTTTTAAGTGCTTATAGCTTTAAGTGCCATTAATGCTGTCATATTTTGTAACTTTTTAAACAAGTATTTTTAATTATCTGGTTTATTTCCTTTCAAGTACTATCTTTGTTGGAAATTTGCTATCCCTTTTATCGAGAAAAACTAAACATAAGCTCTCTGCATTTTTAGACTAAAGTGAAATGTAACTAAACCAGGGGGATTTAAAAAAAATCCTTTTTGCTGTCTAGACATATGAATATGAAAAAATAGAATTTGGTCTAGACTTCACAGTAAATTTTCAAAGAAAATGCTGCAAAATAAACAAGAGGAGTTGCAAAACCTACTAAATTTTTTATATATCAGCCTGTGAGCTACAGTGGGTGGACCATTGCAGATGACTGTACCAGCCTTGCTTTCCTTGCGCTTTCACAAAACCCTAAATATCCTTGCAATTCAAACTGTAGGCTTATAGGTAAGGTAAACATGGATGTTGATTGCAGAGACTCTTGCAAGCTAGTCAAACATGCAGACATCCATAGGTCATGCAGACACAGGCTTTTGGAATTGCATGTTGATGTCTACATACACAAAATGTATATGATACGCATGTATCATTCCTTGATATTTTCTGAGATTTTATGCACAATAAGACAGCTCAAAATAAAATTGACCATCAGAATTCAAGATTGCCATGGCTATGAATGGAAGCATGGCAGTGTGAATGCAAATTCTGAGTATTCATATTTGCATATATAATGACTCTGCTGGATTTGCAGGAGCGAGCCAAATTCCACTAGTGTGGAGGCGGAAAGAAGTTTTTAGTTTGTTCTGTCTGCTGGTTCACTTCTCTTGAAATGTCTTACCATCTTTCTAATTTCATTACCTGTCTGAAAATCAAGGATGAAAAAGCAATGTCTAAAAATTTCAGGTCATTTGGGATTGCTCTAACTCAATAAGATCCAAGAGAAATTGAATTCTGCTTACTTCACCAGTGAATCCCTTGAGGTGCAGGGCTGCACTCTGGCTTAACCTTACCAGAGGCAGGGCAGTAAGCCCAGTCCCTGGGGAAGGTTCCACTTAACTGAAGAACTGCCCTGGCTTCTGGAGACTTTTGTGCCAGACAGCCCTGTGTTTGGCTTCACAAACACACAGATGGTGGCTTGTGACCAGCCTCCTCAAGCCCCAGGTAGAACTAGCAAGGTGCGGGTGTCCTCAAGCACTCAAACTCTTCAACCTGCCTGCTACTGCTGGTTTTGGGCACATCATGAGTGCCACATATGAGCAAATGTTCTGAAGTTTCATCCATGAGCATCACTATTTCTGAAGTGCCAGGATGGATGAAGCACATCTGGATGTACCAAGGCTGTTCAGATCTGTTTTTTTATTGGTAGGAGGTTGGGAATGAAAGCTACAATTCAGATTTGTGTTTCAGTTCCAGAAAAGGTTCAGAAGTGCTGAGACATACAATTCAGGTCTGAGAACTGAAGTAATTCCTTGCTGCATCATCCTGTGCTTTGCATCTATGAAGGATCTGGCACACAAATGCATCTCATCTGACTCTGAATGCATGCGATACATTCAGTCGTGCAAATAATTCTCCTTGGTTACCAAATGCCAAGATCATCATCATGCATACAGTGTTATCTGTTCTTCAGATGAGTTCTTCTCACAATAAATACTTGCCTGCAATAGAAAATTTCTGCATAGCCACACAGACATCTGTAAGGATATGGGAGATGCATTTTCTGTATGTGAAATTTTCTGTTTGTGTAATAAAGTTTAGCCATAGCCAGGGCATTTCTTCTGATTAGGGTCAGGTAAAGTAAAATTTGTCTTGTAGGAATTGTCTGTGTGGGCAAGGAGTTGGACAACAGGCAAATCACAGAAAACAAGTCAACATGGAGAAGTGAGGTGGCAAAACTTGTTGGGCAAAATCAGAACTCTTTGCCCTGATGGAAGAGAAGGACAATGACACCTTGGCATAATTTTAATCCTAACCTTCTGAGCTCTCAAGTCTGTCCCCTGTCCAGATTTCTAAGTGATACTGTGTGTGTCTCATTCTAGTTTCTGTGCAGCCATGCCATACAGAAGCCCCTGGCTGACATTTTATCAGCTGTTTCTTCAGCATCCCTTGGTTTGGGCTATAATAGTTCAGGGACAAAAGGTGGTGATGCTCAAGAAACTCTCAGTGAGATATTAAGCAGAGCATTTGATGACCTTCTATATGAAAGCAAAATGTTCTCTTTCATTCCTCTCCATTTCAGTGTCTATGAAACTTGCTGAGGAAGTTGCCAGGCTATAACAGGAGTAAATATTTTCTGTAGATTATTACCTCTTAAATACCTCAATATACATAATTTTTATTATAATATGGGAAGTGCAAATGGTGTATTTCCTAGGGGGTCAGACAAAAACCTCTTGACACCTAAAATGACATTTTAATGAGCTAAATTACTTTTCTGCTTTTGAAGGGCATCCTTTGGTTTGAATTGTCTGCAACAGCTTGAGAGAGAATCTCATCATCAATCTCATCAAAACACCAAGTGTTTTTATGGCTAAAATTCTCATCCTCTGGCATTTAGTAACACCTATAAAAACTTGTCATGTTATTTCTAGTGAGGCCATTCCATCATTATAGAAAAGTTTTAGCAGAAGTAGTCTGAACCATATTCAAAACTTTGTTCTCTAAATTAGGCCGTTTCCAAGCAGCCTGAAAATAAGAAGTCAAATAAAAGGGTGGGTTACTGACTTTTACTTTATGATCCTGCCCTGAGAATAACATGGGAACTGGGACCTGAAAGAACAAAGGAAACATGGATTTTCTGTAGCTGCAACCCTCACACATAGAGGATGACTCAGCTGCTGTATCACTACAACTTTCAGCTCTGCAGTCCCACTTTCCACTGCCTTGTGCAGAAGAATTCTGCTATGCCACTTTGGGAATCCTCCTAAACCATTAACCATCATAATCTTTGCTGAATTTGTGCAAATACTGGTCTTCAAAAGATTTTTAATTTCATAACCACTGAATAGGGAACATTATTACAATAGTAAATAAAATACAATAATCCCCCACCCCCACCCCCCCACCCCCATGATTTATATTTATGAAACCTGATTGTGGCATGAAATTATAAATCACTTGAGCTTATGCTGCCTGGCTTTAGGATGTCTCCAGTACCAGTCTGCTTCCTCCAAAGCCATTAATGGACTACACCAGAGACTTTCTGAAATCTCTAACCCATAATAAATGAAATTATGTCTGAGTTCAGGTTATTAAAACCTTGTCCTTAAAAGCCCTTGATTTTTCTGAAGTATTTGTATTTATCCTGTACATGGGCTGCTTATTTGCCAGCTTTGGTTTTCTCAGGGGTTTATTTCCATTGTCAGGTTGCATGATGTCTGCTACCCTCACTTTTCCCACTGTTCATTAGAAATAAATTACAGGTAAAGACTGAGCATCTTGTTATGTTGTGTACTAACCTAGAGGAGGAAGTCTCCTACTAAACAGATATGAATTGGCTGGGGACTGTTTCAGTCCTCCCTGTACCTTTACTTGTTCTGAGCTATGTTTTGTCTAATCTAGGCCAAAATCTGCCCCTGTAACTCTGTGCAGTAAAATGAAGCTCGCTTGTTATTTTTAAACTTTTTATAGCAAAGGCCTGCTGTTATAACTCATCTCTACTGTGCAATTTATACTTACTGGAATGACATTACACCAATACTAAACACAAATAAGCTCAGCTTCAGAAACAGTTCCCTAGGCATTTAAATATCAATGAAGATACAAGGCAAATCAACAGAAATCTGTGGAACTCAAATAAAGGCTTGTAGATTGCTGTATGAAACTGGTTGGCTGAAATGTATCACCAAAAAACAGATCTGAAAACTCCTCTGTGTTACAGAAATTTTCCAAAGGTCCCCATCTCTTTTACTATCAGTAACAGTTACTCTCCTTAATACCATTGCTAAACTGGACTGTATTTTTACCTCCTGCCACTGCAGCTGCAGTTCATAGCATTGTTAGTCTCTGTTGACTTGTGCTGTTGAAATCACTGAGGAAGAAGCTGCAAAAGCTAATTTGGAATTGTCCTGATGTAGCCAGCACATAGTCTGTGAGCTGGATCATGCTGGGATGGAAGGTCACTCTAAAGGCAAGCCTTATCCATCACATTGGAGAGTTCTCAGGAACCAGATGAAGAATTGCCTCATGCTAACACCCCTGACATGACACACATAACCAGCTCTTGCACAAAAATTTACTGGTGAGACCTTCTTGCTCCATGCAAGTAGAGGCAAACTTCTTGTGCTCCCTCCCCTCTGGTTACATACCTGAGCTAAGACTTATCACCAGGAAATAATAGGGCTTCTGCTTTTAGGGGGAAGTGGTCATTTCTGTAGCATTTGGCCTTTTGAGGCAAAGAGGATCTGCTTTCCCTTGCTGGTCTTGAGAGAAAATCAAAGGCAGGTGATACTTGGCATGTGAGAGAGAATACTTTCCACTCCTAAATACATTCTATCCCCAAAGTAGTTTTCTTTTGTGAGAGTTGGATGCTCTCAAGAAGAAAGCTTATGGTGCCTGTTGTGAGATGTAAGCCAAACATGACAGCTTTCAGCCTACCATTTAGCAGTTTCTCAGATACTGGATTCATATAGTAGCTTTATTTAATAAAAACCAGAGTTTGTGTCTAGATTGTATCTTCACAACAACTTAAATTTATTCAGCGCAGTGTATCAATGTAGTTTTAGAATTATTTTTTCCAAGTTCTAATAGAACTTGATCTGGACCTTGGACAGTACTGAGAAACCACTATTAGTAATTTTCCGCTTTGTGTCTAAAAAAGAAGTTTCTTAAAATTTGGGGAAACATTTTTTTTGTGATGCTGTTCTACCATTTTTTCCTGATCAAATTATACTGTAAACAATCAGTAAAACCACTTGCAAGGATATTCTATCTACTTTCTTGTCTCTGTCCCTCTTTCACTCTTTCTATAAGATTCAATGGTGCTTTAGAAAGGCATTCTCAGAAAAATGAAATTTTCCGAAATGTCATTACCAGGGTGCAGAGCAGAATGTGCTTGTACCAACTTGATATGTTTTGCTGCTATTGTCTTTATTTTATGATGTAATGTTTAAAAGATTAAAAAAATGAAACAAAGCTCATCAAGATGACAACACTTTTCCTGTTGTTTTTGGAATTGTTTTTTGTTTTTTTTTTCTCTTTCTGTTGTCCTATCATCCAGCAAGAAGACAGGAATTGTAATTAACGTCCTCCTTTGTGTATCTCTAGAAAACTGTGCATTGCTGGTAATATCACTTTTGCAGGACCTTTGAGCTTGTTTTTTGCCCCTTCTATGTTTTCTCCCTGGCTGAGGAACCAGATTCCCATATTTCCTGGGTGTCTAATTTGGGAAGCGATGGTGCTGGGCTGGTTTCAAAAGAGAGGCACAAATTTCTACTCATACTTAGCCGTTTCGGCATTTAGTGACCAGTAAATAGGGAAGCAAGAATCAGAACTCTGAGGAGTCTCTGTGTCTCTTTCCTAGTTTCTTTATAGAAATTATTTGCCAGCATGATTGGAAGAAGTTATGGATGGAGAGATGAGGTGAAGTTTTTTGACATTGGGAAGCACAGACAAGGCTGGGGTCATCTTTTACTGTGATTTGCTGAATTTTTTTTATGTTTTCCTGTTGACTGTTTTCTATGTTGGGCCTCAGATTCCCTCACTGTCTTGTTTTTCCTTCAGCCTGGGAAATTGCAACACAGGCCAGTCCAGTCACATAGGGTGCAAACTCTTGAACTATGGTTCCTTTTGTCAGCAAATCAGGGTGATAAAATAATTCTAGTAATCTTCCTTCATAGTTCTGTCCAGTGTGTATAGAGACCCCCCATGTCTGAACCTTTGCTTTACTTTGAGGAAAAAAGAGAAAATCTTCTCTGGACTGAGCAAAACAGCAAAATCTCCCTTGTATTTGTGCTACTTTTTATATGCTGTTTGTGCTACTCGGTCCATACTGATTCTTGCTACTTGTGTATTAACTGTGCAAGTCCATACATATTTTTCCAAAGCCCACCTCCATCTCCAAAATTAGCTGTCTTTCCTTATGAGTCGCTTAATTTGACCTAATTTAGCTACTCTGTATCACTCTTTTCATGCAAAAATGGTTATTTGCATGGTCTAGTTTATGCACATTCTGCTTGTTCACTTGATTTCCAGGTCCAGACTTCATCAAGCTACAGCTGTTTGCTCTGACTTTGTGACCTATTTCCTGGTATATTGAGATGGTACTTAAGTTTCTGAAATCTTCCAGCAAATTGACCTACTTAGCAAACGGACCCAAGTCACTGTTCTGAGAGGTGATTAAGAAAGACAAAGAAAAGAAGAAACCCCAACAAACCAGCAAAAAACCAAAGGGTGGATGTGTAACAAATTGTGAAATACCTTTTTTTTTCTCCAGAATCTGCATGCATGATGCTGAGTGTCACCCTAAGATTCTTGTTGAAAAACGATTTTCTCAGTACAGTCTGCAGTTTTGCTTAATGACAACTATTTTTGAAAAAAAATGTTACATGGTAGAAAACCAATTAAAGTTGCTTTTAAAACAATAAATTAGTATATAATAATAAAGTAACATACTAAAAGTGAATAGTTCAGAAAGGAGTGCCCCACAGAGATTTCATAGCACATTTTTTGGCCTGGCAGTTGTCATTGCTTTCTAGCAAAGCTTTAGATCATTTCCATGGGGCACCCTGGAGACTTTCACCATTGTAGGCGACTCCCCCTGGGTCATCCATTCCTTTCACTCTGACATAAGGTGCTGATGTTTCTCTTGATGGAGAACTCCTTTGACAGTGCCATTTCTGAAGCAGAGCAATGTAAATGTCATTACTGAACCCAATTTAAACAGGATGGATGGACACCACAGGTTTGACTTGAAGCAATTAGCTAAATGGACCTGTGCCACTATTTCCTTCTAAGTACAATGATCTGACTGGGAAGAATAAAACAGCAAATTAAGATTGTATTACATTTCAAAGCATGTGGTGACTGTGAATCTTAGTTGTGCATATGAAGAACTTGCTTTCTCTTTGCATGAATATCTGGGCAGAAAAAGAGACACAAAAAAATTCCACAAAGGACAGAGGCTGGGCCTGCACATCTCTTCTTCCTACAAGGGTTTGTGGGAAACACCCAGTGTGTTCCAGGGCACAAGCTAGGAACACTATGATTGAAAAAGGAACAAAACAGCACATAAAACTGAGGCTGTTTGGCAAAGAGTCATTAAATACAGACAAGAACCTTGTGAGATCATTTTTATGATGTCAGCTTACAGACCTGGGAGTGACTTTTAAGATGTGGCAGAAGGAAAACCAAGAGCCCTGACAATCATTGTCACATCTGTTGAAGTGTGGAGAGGCTGGAGCAGGGCTAATTGATAACTCCTCCACAGTGAATAGAGCAGCAGCTTTGAGGGATTAAGCACAAACGAATGATGACTGTGTTTTGTAACAAGGGAAATAATAGGCACTGAGTCACAACAAGATTTCAGGTGTGCCTTAGGTGCCAAAAGATACAAGTTGTGCTGTCAGATTTACACCATTTGTTTAACTCTCCAAACAAGGGTGTTTGTAAGGCAACAGCCTACTCAAGTTTTTAGCCCAGACTCTATCCTAGACTAGGTCCACCCTGTGGGGAATTCATGCTGTGCTGTGAAGCCATTTATATTGTTTCATTTCCATTTATCAGTCTCATGTAGCTCAATTTGACAAAATAAACATATTTTGTCAAGCTAAGGAAAAAAACCCCCAACAACTAAATGCAAAATAGCAACAAATATCCCCTTAAAGGCTGCAATTTTCACTTTTTCCCCCTTGGATTCCTTCAGCACAGCTGCCTGCTGAGAATGATTTATAGCAGCATTTATAATGTTGTTTAGAAACATCAACTCTTGCTGTTCGAGGAAAGGTGCATGACTGCATTTCTCACGAGAAGGAAAAGAAGAGGTATCTCTGAAATCTGGGCTTGTCTTAAACTGGAAAAGAAATTTTTTACTTTCTCATCCTGAAACTATGAATTCCTTTTTAGCAGGAAGTTATTTTATACTTCACAGCTTAACAAGAGCTTTAAATGAATGATTTCATTCCTGCTTTTGATTGCTTAAATTTCCTGCCTTGCTAAACCTTCACTAATCTATGAAAACAGGTGGCTTCCTCTCTGTAGAACAGACCTCCCTCCCTCAGGCTGACTGCTAATAAATTAGCCCTGCCCACTTGCAATCCTGTATTAAGCAATCCAAGCTCGTTAGTTCTTATTTGGCAGTTCCCAAATTTATTGGCATTTAATTTAAGGCAATTTAATACAACAGCAAAAGCGGTTCAGGCTGCGTTTGTAGTTTCTCTTGCTTGTCGTTAGTAGCACATCCCTCCCTGGGTTTCTTGTTGCTGCTTGTCTGCTCCTCACTAACACCCATCCCAAGGGGCTTGCCTACAGTAAGTTTAATCTGAATTCTCTGTAAGGGGGTTGCTGATGTATGTTTTTTTCATGTGTAAGGTCAAGCTGTGAAGGCTAAGAAAATGGAGGTACTTTCTGTAAATATGATAGTGACCATTGTATTTATGGTCCTCAGGCTCTTTTTCTTAAGCAGTGGCCTTCTCTGGTGTGTGGATCTCTGTACATTGGTCAAGGTACACCTATCTGCTATTGACACTTATAGTACATTTCCATTAAGCATCCAGATGATGGGGAAATAAGTACATTGGGAATGCTCTCAGGTGCTGAAAGAAGTTCCAAAGAAATGAAGTGTTATTTGTCAAACCTTGCAGCATAATAAATAGTTAAGTCTTTGCCTCTCTGTGACTGGTGGTATTACTTATTTAGTCAGTTTGTTGGCCAGTCTGTACAAATAATTAAAAGAGAAGGAACTTTGTTTTACAGTGCTGTGTGCTTTGGAAAGGAAAACTGTCTTATAGGGAGAAAGTGAAAATTCTTTGGAGGAGGTTTTCATGTCCATTAATGTAATCATTAATAACTTGCATCACAATCAATGTCTATCTGGAATGAAGAAAATCAGAAAATGTTGGTTGAAATGTCAGCCTGTCAGGCCACAGATCCAGATGTGTCGGGGTCCCTCGGCCAGGCAAAGACGTGGATGTGTTACCAGCTGTGACACTGTGGGTGTGGGGACACTGCAGGGTCGGCTTTAAACGAGGACTACTGCGGAGCAGGCAGATGTGGGGGTTCTTCTACTGTGATCAGGGCCCTTCTTTGGTGTCTCTGGTCTGCTTTGAGACAGAAGAACTCACGTTGTTTCTGAGTATTTTAACAACAATAACAGCAAAAGTCTTACCTTCTCATTGTAACAAAAATTCTGTTGTATTTTGATGGGTACTAGGAGTAGTTTTCCAGAGAAGTAAACTCTGGTAAAAAGATTTGGGTTTTTAAAATTAATTTTAAGAAAGTGAAATAGGAATGGATTAGATTAAGGGATGCTATGTTTGGATCAGACTTGAAATAGGGTTTTGATCAAACATTAGATGTAAAATTGCACAAGGCTAGCAATATACTATGGCAAACCTGGACTAAAGACCTACTGGCAAACTGGAGCTCAGCATTACTGATTTTTCAGTTCAAAGATAACCTCTGGAAAACAAACAAACAAAAAAAAAGGCACCATTTGTGGGTCAAAACCAAATTGAAGTAATATCTTCTCAGAGAAATACAAGAGCAGTAAAAAACCTCCAGACAAATTCAATTGGAATTAATGATCTTTTCAATCTGAAAACAAATGTCACATTTCCATTTAAAATTAATTTTTCCCTGAAAGTTATAGGAGCCATCTACTGCTTCAAATGAAGAAAAAAAGGCCTACTTATTAAAAAAAAGCTTTGCTTTTTTTTTTTTTTTTTTTTCCCTTTCAGATGAATAACCAGCATATGTTTCAACTGAATTTGGGTTGAGAAGTCAGATGATTTAGCCAGTAGGAGGCATATATGGCTCAACTAGGAGCTAGCTGATTCTTTCCTGTTGTAAACTAAATCTCTGGGCAGCTCCGAAGCCTGCTCTCACCAGTGTGTATTGAATACAATCACTAAATCACCGAAAAAACAAACTCATGTTTTGGAGACACAGATGTTTCCCATTAGAAGTTTAATATAAGGAACTAATTTTCAATTGAGCAGCCAATGCAAGATTAGGGCATGTATGAACTCTTGATAATTTATATTATTTTGGTAGCATAGTAAGTGCTACCTGTGTATTAATTAAAATCCTAGACAGAGGATGTTCTCTTCCTTCAGGCTCTTTTTTCAGTTTCATCTGTAATGTACTGGGTTGTATTTTTGAAGTCATAGGATTTACATGAAGCACTAGAAAGACAGGAGAATGTTAAGTGCAGAAAAAACTGTAGTGTTGTTAGTGATGTGATGATTAATATTTAGCTACCTTTTTTCCATAGTGAAACACTTCCTTGCCAGATCTCATGTGCTAGGAAATAAAAATTAATTATTGTCAAAAAACCTAGGAAATATTCTAATTCCTACTTTATAGCACTGGAAATGAATTAGATAATACAGGTTACCCAGAAACCTGTGTCCAAACAAGGGTTTTAACTCTAACCTGTTACAATGTGCTCTAGTAGCTGACCAGCCACGCTTTCTTTACTATACCATGGCTCAGGTACAGCTTTTCCTATAAATAAACTGCTGGATTAAGTGTTGAGAGCATTCCATGTACATTTTCTTTCTTAATTAATTGCTAAATTGTAGTCAAGCTTTCACAAAACTTTTAGATACCAGAACTGAGATTGTCTATGCACCTTAATTTGTCCTATGTCTGCTTTATGGGCCCATCTTTGATTTACATCACCTCATACTTGTCATGGGGTTTCTGTCTCATGCCATGTGTTCTGATCAGCTACTGAGTACTTTAACTGTTTCTTCATGTTCACCGCATAAACCCTGGCCTTATTTACTGAAAGCTCTTCCACCCACACTCTGTAGATTGATCTTTTCTCATGTGCTTTTCAGTATCATTAATCATGAGTGCATCAGGAATGATTCACAAGCCCTGACTATCCTTCAGGGGTGCTGCAGGAAGGTTGCTGGCAGTGCTATTCCTCCACTCAGAGGGCAGAATGAAGGACAAAGTGTCTTTCCATTAACACCATGGGTTCAGTCTGAGGAGTTTGGAACCTGAGATTTTACTGTAGTACTACGTAGCACCTTGTGATATAAGAGCTCCAGGAGCATATGTCCAGAAAATGAGGATCAAAGAGATTCTGGTCACCTTAGAAAATCTTGGTTATATGGCTTGTTCAACCTTTCCAAGGACAGACAGGAGAAAGAATATTGTTTTCTATTGTGTCATTTAATTTCCTAAACCAAGAGACCTCTTCTAATTTGTGTATCAGAGTTTTTGAAGACATACCACATCCTGGAAGGATACCAGTGTTTTTATTAAAGTCAAAGCAAAATCCTTGAGGAATTGCACATGAGACTTTTTCCCTTCAATCAACACAGAAGCTAGTATTGGGTAAGGCATCAAGAATGCTTAGAACCTTTTAGATGCCAAAGAGGTGACAGGATTTGTCCTGAAGTTCTTCCCAAGTTCTGAAAAGATTCAGAACATATCTTAACCCATGATGGAGCAATGGCAAAAGAGGAATATCAGTGCATGAAGATACCAATCCACCTGTAAAAAGGAAACACAGCATAGAGAGTTGAAGAAAAACAGTAGCGTAATGCAAACATTTCCCAGGTAAGAGAGTGAACTTTTGGTGATGCATTATGAATACCCAGCCTTTCTGGGCCCTGGGTGTGTTTAATACTGCTGCTTTGTTTTCAAGGTGTGGAGAAAAGTGAAGGTACATAGATACCATGGATGTTTCAGAAAGTATTTCATGTATACAGCTCAATTTAAGTCCTTGTATAAGATCTTAAATTTGCAGTAGATAGTACACGAAATGCAAAAATTTCCACAAACCTGTCATATTTTGTAGTTAATCAAAAGCTCAATAAAAGGGCAATTTTCCAGTTGAAGTATTCCAGAAAGTCACGGGTTTCCAGGATTCTAAAAGCGCATTAAAGGGAGCACCAACATGCATCTGTGACGATCAGATTCAGAAATAGCACAGTTTGCACTCCTCTTGCTTCAGGCAAATTTATTATTTTGGCTTTGCAACTGCAAGACACCATATTGTAGGTTTTTTTTCACCTTAAATATTTCATAAGTTGCTCATGGATTTTGAGTAACTCTTTGATCAAAGATGGAAACAATGGCTCAGTTTTGGAACTGCTTGTTGAACTGCCTTCCACATGGACAATGCACTGAGACCTCACATTTCTTAACTTTCTGTCCCCAGTTTCATCACTTAATGAGAAACAAGAGAGTAGTTGGTGAGGGAGATCTTGAAATAGGATCCTTCTCCAGAGTCCTACCACACCAGTATCCAGTCTTCTTTCTTCCAGCACTTTTCTCTTTTTTTTTCTTGCCAAGTGCAAGATTTTTTGCAGTACCCCTTTTTTTCCCCTCCCCCAAGTCTTGTGAGCATAAAATGTTACCAGTGCAGATGCTATCAGTCCTTTCAACTGTGCCATCTGGGGAAGGTGATGCTTAGAAGATGAAGGGTCTCTTGCTTTTCAAATGGTCAGGTGTCCTGGAAAGGGGAAAGAACAGGAGCTTCTGGCAGAAGAGGGAATAACAGGAGGGTATGAGTGCCCTCCTGAGTCAGTCTGGGCTGTCAGGAGCTGGGGAGTGAGCTCTTCAGTGCACCCCAGTGCCTCTTCTGCTGCTTATGGAACAATCTTGCAGGAAGTGGGGGCTCTCAGGTTTGTTTCCCATGCTGTCCTTCTACACACACTTTAGAGTGTTCTCTGGAGTACATTTTCTTCTAAGCTTGACACTTAAAACTGTCCTGGAAGCCACTTCTATGTATTCGACCTATCCATATCTATCTTAACCCATCCCAGAAAAGTCCTTTATGACCAGATAGCCTTATGAAAGCAGCTTTACTCTGAGCAGCAATCTCCTTTACTTTTTCTCCTTTTGTTGCAGTTGGTTACAATCTCAGGTAGACTTAATCCTATACCTTTTCTTCTTTTTCACTCTACAAAAGAAAAAAATATTGTTGAAGTTCCAGGGAAAGTATATTTTTTCCCAAATCAATTCCCATCACAGATTTTAGTGGGAACTGAATTTGGCTTGCACTTTTGTAATCTGCATTAAAAGCTTAAAATAGTGCAGCACATTTTGCTTTGAACCTGGGAATCTGTTGCTTGACCTCACTTGTTTATACTTCACTGTATTTCCTTCAAGTTGTACATAATTATTTCTAAATAGAGTAGCAATCTGTGCTTTTTCTTTAGTGTAACTATTCTTCTATAACCTGTGATTAGTTATTATTTTGTTATATGATTGTTTGGAGTTTTCTGCTTGTTTGTTTTAAATAGCCAAAATAATGCTTCAGTTCATCCTCTGTCAACTCTATTAAAAATGCTACTTTTTTAATGGCTCTGGCAGACTGAGGTCTTGAAGTCTTTGATCTGGAACATCACACATTCATTTTTTTATTTCAATATCTTATTGAAAGATAAGTTCTGCTTATTAGAGGTCTATCAGCATTAATAGGCTGTTTCCAGCTGAACCTCCTGTCATGGCTCCATTATCTCAGTGATGCCCAACTAAAATGCAGAGGAGCCTTAGTGCAGTTCTTTCTCCCGTGGTTGCATTAATTGTGCTGGGCTAACAGGGTAAGAAGTAGAAGGTATTTAGTTTTGGCACTGCTTTGCTTTGGCTTGGAATACACATCACAAAATGGATAGGTTCAATTACCAGTTTTATATAGAAACTTGTCAGAGTAGAACCACACTATAAGCCTAATGTTTACCAGCTGCTTTAGGGATTGAGACACTTTTGCATCAACTAAGTCCTTTCTAGGGCAAAAATATCATTCCCTAAAATGAAGAGGGCAGAACACTTAAGGCTCACCCTGTAACTTTTCAAGTCTATTTTAAGTATTGTAACTCAAAGCATTTGGAATGAAAAAAAAATTGCCTTTTTGCCCAGCTCCAAAAAAACCCCACCATTTTGAAAACCTTTATTTCTGAATTCAGTAGGCTGTTAATAATGGAATATAAAGCTTTTCAAAGAGTCCCATTTGCTGTTCCATAGATTTCTATACTGTAAATGTTTTGTTCAATTTCAGATTGAGTAAGTGGCCTGGACATATTATCAAAGGACATTTCAATCCTTTATGAAAAATATGGAGGAAGCAGAGGAGTAAATTTAAAATTTTACTTCTTATATAAGTAATTTAAATTCAATGTAAACATTTGTGAATCTCTGTGAGCAAAGAGGAATGGAGACACCATTCACCCTTCGATCCCATGAGGAAATATTTACAGCCATAAATTGCAAAGACATTGAAGCAGCATTTTCAAGGACCTCTTTATGCACTGCATTTTCATGTTTAGATGATAACTGAGCATGGCAAAGCCGGTGTGACACTTGTCAGGGATGGGGATTGGTCTTGGGTGCAATGGGGACCTCATTACAATATGGCAATATGTCTCAGAGGACCCTTGGTAATGGTGATAGATAAATAGGGTTGTGCATGTCCAGTATCATAAATACATGTTATCATGCCATGCCACTTCAATGAGCTTATCTGTTTATATATGCATCAAAGGGAGCAAAAAATGTTTAACTTGCTTCAGTGAGCTGTAAGCAGAAAGGGAATAGATGAGAGCTGAGGCCTTGGAGCACACTGATTCATATCTCATTCAGGAAATCTTCTGAATTATTGATTAAGTTTTTCCTTTCATTTTTTCATTTTTTGAGTCACCACATTTGTGCTAGCCAGGCATAGTCTTCTGAGGTTATCTGCACTAATTTATAAGTGGCTTCTAACCATCATGCTAGTTCAAAGTGGGGTGTGCCCTTTTTGTCTGAGATGGTCAGCAGCCAATGTGGAGTGATTAATGTGGATTCCTGCCTGTGCATAATGGCTTGACAGCAATGTCTCCTTTCTGCTGCCTCCTAAGCAGGTTCAAACACAACAAAGATCTCTGCTTAATGAATCAAATTCACATATGTGGTTTAGAGGTATTGACATCTGCCCCTTTCAAACAGACCCAAGAGGTTTCCCATCTCCCTCCCCCTCTTAGGACTTCATACATTTTTACTGAACATTAACTTCAAAAAGGGCTTGTGCTGTTTCAGCCAGAGGATTGTTCTGTGCCTGGCATGTGCTGATTTTCTGTCTTGGAGACCAAAGCATCCAGAAAGCAAGGTTTGAAGTCAGTAACAAATCAGGAGAGGGGATGAGCTCTCCAGTTGAATGTGGACTTGGCACAGGACTTGAAACCTGCTGTCCTTTGTGGCAATGCTATTGTGCATTCCAGCTGCTTTGTGGTCAAGTGGTTTTAGGCAAACAATGAGATGACAAACCTGTTTTGCTTTCCATTACCTAGTGTAATGTGTGGCTTCTGGTGCCCCTTTCAGTCTTTAGTGCTGATGAACTGTGGCTCTGAAATGTGAGATCGCCCAGTACTGATGATATAAATGCTGTGCTTTCTTCTAAGCTCAGGGGATCCACAGGAGAGAAAGGAATTATCTCCATGCAAATGTAGCTGCTTCTCTGAGGTCTTAGTGTTCACCTAGACAGCTGAGTGATTCCTGATGAGCCTGCAGATAATTCAAAGGACTCTGGAACCCATATGGATTGGTCTTTTACTTATTCTAATTAATTTCAGTATTCACTGTACAGTAAATATAGAACAAGCAGATGGTAGGAGAACAGATTCTACTCCCCGAGGTGAGACGATAATTTTTGCATGAATATGCCCTGCCAAGCACTGGGGTGGTTCTGGGCTTTATTGCTAACCCTTGGTGAGAGCAGTCCTGGGTGGCTACTGGGCGTTCCTCCTCTGACCCACCTTGGGGTGGCAGCTCCTCCCCACCACAGGCTGTCCCACCTGCTCTTTCCATGCTGTGTCCTCATGGCTCCCACAATAAGGACAGTGAAGATAACGGATGCTCTCCCAGTCACTTGAAAAATGCCTCTTCTTTCAGTGTGGGGAAAACCACAGCCATTGTCTGAACTCAACAGAAACACAAAAATGAAGTATTTTTTTCCTTGGAACATACTTTTTAGAGCATTTATTTTCCTCGTTTTAACATATCTTTTCAACTATTCTGTTATCAAAGTCTCTAGTCAACACAGGTCAGATTGTTGGTTTTTATACACAAGTTTTTGATATTATTTAATGTTCAATTATTGTATGATCACTTATTTTAAAAGAAGCCCCTGGGAACTTCCTATTATCTCCCTTTATTTTTTTTTTTCCTCAGATGAAGCAGAGAAAAATGTTCTTCTCTTATACTCTGAATACTTTCTTGAGCCCAGCACCACTTATTTAAGAATTTCTATGTTACTCAGCCCACCAAGTGATGGATAAAAGCCTTTTGCCTCAGGCTCCCAAACCAGCTCTGCATAGCATGTTCTGCTCCTTGCTCCTTTTTACTTCACAGCTAATTGCAGTGCTTGGTGCTGCATAAAGTGCAGCTGGGGAGAGGCGCCACCTGATCCTGGGGAAGGTCACTGATCACCCAGTCTGTCTGGGCAGAAATCCTGCCGGGGTTAGCAGGAGAAGGAGCATTGCCAGGACGTGCTTGTGAGTATCCTCCTGGGTAAAACCCAGTGTGTTGCCGACAGTCACCACCTGTTTAATTCAGGGAGAGGCAGAACCTTAGTATCACAAGGCAATATTGCCAAGGTTTTCTATTCAGGAGAGGAAAGAAGTGAGAAAAACCTGTCTCAGGCATTTAGTGGGGTCCTTAAGAGAGCAGACAGACTTGCAAGTGATGAGCATCTATCAGTTATTTGCCCCAGCCTCAAAGGACCTAGTGCAGTTTAAGCTGTCCCATCAAAGAAGATAACTAATGCTGGGTAGCAGGATCAGCACTTCAAATCAAGTCGCATGTTTTGTCTGCTAAAAACTATGAAGGCTGAATTAATAAAAACTCTTGCCTGGGAAATCCAGCCCTCACTGTTCAGCTGAGGAGGTTTAACTACTACCAAGTGTCTCAGATCCACTGCAGCAGTACAGAGAATCAATGCCAGCTGTGGGCAGGCTGCTGTACCTGCTCTCCCCAAGGCTCCTGTGCTTGGATCAGCTTGGATGGTCCATCTGATACACTCCAGGCTAGTCAAGGTGCTCCTCCTTCAGTTTGGAGAGGAAGGGGGGGGGAATGGCCACAAGGAGAATCTCCCCATGGTCTGGGTTAGGAGAGCTGTGTGATAAAGAATTGAACAAGCCAGGGGAAGGAACTGAGGATGAGATGGCTCTAACTGTGGCTGGTAAAAGACACAAGTTCCCTGGGCACTATTTTAAACACAGCTATTTATAACAGTGATTTTACTGGTAGCAGCAAAACCAGTGCATCTCAACAAGAGAACAGAGACTTTTTCACCACTCAGTAAATAAACCTCTTTACTGTATTTCACCCAGTACACTGCTAGTCTTGCACCAGAATTCTGGACCAGAAGTCTTGGAACATAGATTGAAAATCCTGGTGGTCTCACACTGTTCTGTGTTTAAGTTATAAGGGCTCCATGCACCGGGAAGTAAAGCTGTGCCTTCACCCTACTGTTTAGGATCAGTGCATGGAAATCATCCAAGCCACTGCTACTCCAGCCAGCACACAGGACTTCATCCATGAGTGACAAGACTACAGTGACTCCACTTGAGAAAATCAACATTAATTGCTGTCATATTCCCTGGGGAAACCATGTGGCTGAAACTGACTGAGAACTGGAGAACAACCAGATTGTAAAATTACTAAGTTCTTTGGGGAGGGGAGCAGCTTCTCTGCCTGAGCATCCTGCCATATTGGGCTTCTATTTTGCTAATCTTCACTCCCTGGTGTTTTTTTTTGGACTGTTGCCTGACTGAGATTAAGACAGTTTACAGCATGCACCCCAAAGTGGAGTGAATGTAGTTGGATATGGGAGGGAGACCTAATGTTCTCTCCTGTGTGCTATGTCCCCCACCTGCCACTCAGCACAGGGATTTCAATCAGAAGGAAAGAGGGAACTCTGCACATTGCACAGACCAAGGCCACTATCCCCATGGGGCAAAGACTGCTTACCTATTCAGTCTCTTGCTTGAGCATTATCATAAATTCAAACACTTGAAAGAAACTTTGCAAAACCCAAGTGGTAATTGTGTGTGGTCCTCATAGGACCAGGGGAAAAAAACACTGAAGAACACTATCTGAGAAGCAAGATGTCTATTTGGGAATCACAGCATTTAGAGCATTTTAGAAATGTGCTTCAGCTCTCTAAATCAAGTAAGAACATTGTTGTAATGGGCCAGACCAAGTGTCTCTCTTGGCTTCATGTCTCACTAAATTCTCTGTAATATTTTACATGACAGTACCATGGGATACAGAGGTAGAAGCAGAACATGCATGAAATTCTTCTCCTTCTGCTTTCTGTTTGTCCTCTGCCTCCTTGTTTGAACTGCCAGATAATACAACTCCATGTTTTTCCTTTCCCACTGAGACTTCCTGCTGATTATTGCTATTAGCAAAACACCCTAACTTAACTTTTCTCCTCCTCACTGCATTTTAGCAAAGGTCACCAGTGTTAATAATTGAAGAAATTATTTATATTAATGCTTATCATCCAGATGGCTCAAGGCAGTAGAGTGAAAAAAAACAATGGAAAATAATTTGAATTTTTACTCTGATACCGCAAGTAACAGGAGCTGGAACTTTGGAAGATAACACAGTGAACCTCTTAATGTTAAAAAACATGTCAGAATCAATTCCAATAAGCTAGGCAAGCCAGTAGCAGCTGTATAATACCTAGGACTGGTAAATAGGAGCAGACCTAGAAAATGAGGGTGAGGGCTCTCTTACAGGTACAGAAGACTCCAGTATGTCCACCAGCTAGTGCCCAGGAGAACAGCTCCAGCCCTGGAAGGCTGCAGTGTGCTTGGCTTGCCAGGCTCTGTGGGAGTGCCTGTGTCTGCACTGTCCCTGTCCCTGCTCTTACCTGTGATGTCAGGAGAGAGCAGCAGGACACGTATCCCTGCTGCCATGAACAGGTGTGTGGACATACTCAAGCAGGTCCAAAACTACATGTCTCACACAAGCTTGTTATGAAGATACGTTCCCTAATTTTTTATTTAAATCACTTACAGGGTCAATTTTAATGTTTCTTTTATCTCAGACAGAATTTTATCAGGGATAGATGCATCTGATTCCTTGGGAAGTGAAACAAAAAATGAGGAGATAATGCGTGCTGCTCTTTGGGAATTGCCTTCCCTGTGGGAAGTTGTCTCTGATTGCAATGATCCTATCTGAAGCCAGATAAAACCACAAAATGTACTTGAAATCTCAGCCGTCATCACTCTGGAATGTCATAAATATCTAAAAAATTCTGGGTTTCTTCTTTATGTTAGGTCTTGCCCAGACTCTGCAAGACCTCCCTGTTCTGGAGAGTCCAGCCTGAAAAGCTTAGTGATCAAATGGAAAGTCCTCAGAGTTGTGCATTGATGATGGCACTGGGTGAATCTGTGTGCAATTCCTTGCCCTGCCACAATTTTATTTGCTTTGGTTTTTTAATGGCTCAAAAATTCATAATTCTCAAAAATTCAGTCATGAGTAGGCGATTTCTGCTTGAATATGATTATTAAAAGGAAGGGAATAGGATTTGTATTTGTTTTTAGTTTTAGCCACTTAAGAAAAAAGCTTTCATGCTTGAAGTTACATATATATCACTGATTTTATTCAGGTAACCTGCCCAAACGAATTTATGGGCCTATAGTTTCAGATTCATGTTCACTGCTGTGATGTTCAGGGGTTTCTTTGTCTTGTGGCTGCTAAACAGCTTATTTAAAGACCTTGACTTAATTTTTTCCCCCTAGTCCTAAGGTAGTTATTAATCCAGTTACAAGCTGCTTCTGTTTGTCAAAGTTGAAATACTGTGCTGATCCCAGACATGAACTGGGGACACAAAAGTAAAGGACTCAATGTGCCTTTTCCTCCCCCAAATCCCATAGAACTGATTTTATGTCAAACTTAAGGGAAAATGTTAGTATCTGAAAACAGTGAACTGAAATACAGTAACACCAATATTGCACCAAAGAAATGCTGGAGATAGAATTGTGCACACTCTTAACACTCGAAGACAGCATCTTCATGCTGGAGCCTTTATATATTTTGCAATACTGAGAAACACTAATATGTGTCTAGGCCTCTAGTGCCAACCTCACCCAAGGTGCTGGGCGTGCAAAGTTGAGAGATGGCCAGGGCAGGAGCCTCAGCGTGACTGACCACGAGTCCTGGGCACAGCCCATCATTGCTACCTGACCACTAATGGGACTTCCTTCATTACAGATATAAGAGAGTGCAACTAAGCTGTCAAAGTGTTGATAAGAAAACTGATCCTAATCTTCAGGCTTACTTTTGAGCCTATGGTTACCTAAGCAAGTCAGATTTTATTCCGGGATCGTCTCTAATGTATAGGTGAAAACCTTATTTCTAGTGCTTCCTCTGGCTTGACAACATTTCCCTTTATCTCATGTCAGAAGGAGGCCATGGAGTTTGAGATTAAGAGTTTTACTAAACTTTCAGTTTAAAAAGCAGCCCCCAAAAAAGAGACTTTAAGAAGTCTGCCAGCACTAGCTACTATGTAGCATTTCCTATTCAGTATTTCTATTAGCAGCAGAATTCTGCTGGGTAAGAGCAGCATGCAGCACCAGCCTGGGCCCCTCATTTGTGCTCTGTGCAGACCCCTGATCTTTATTTCTGCTAATACTGTTCAGGGCATCTCTTCAAAGTACAGACGTGGTCTGTGTAGTCAAGAAGGTACCTGATCTATAACAAGCTGTGTCTGTGCTGGGAAAGATAAATTTCAGAAGTTGTGGGAATTTAAATCTATGCAATGATGCAGGAAAATCAGACCGCCAGGAGCCTTCAGAAACATTTGTTTTTAATAATAAGCATTAAGTCTTCTGCAGTACTCAAGAGAGACAAGACAATATGGGTTTTTTTCCTTCATGTTTTGACAATGAGCCCTCCGAGTGTAAGGATATTTTCTTTTTGCCAATCACCTAAAACTTACCAAATTGAGATTTTGAGATTTGGTAATAAACTAAAAATGTAACTGAGATCTATAAAATATATCTTTGTTTGCTTGTTCTTGAGCATTAATCTGTATCTGTATTATGTGTACAGATGAAATTCATTCAGGTCCACTCTCAACTATGGAACATCAAATACTATTTCATAATGCATGCAAACTGCAGTCTACTGAAACCAAAGCACAATAAAAAGCACTAAATTTGCAATAAAACAGGTGACTAACATATTTTAGCCAAAACGTAGGGAGAGGAAGGATTGATTTGTGTTTGTTTGTAGTATCACGCTACAGTATTAGATACATATGCAGAACTAATGTTTCATATATATGCAATAAATTGCATTAAAACAAGTTATTTTTTAAAATTAATGCGTACATAGGAATGTCCAAAATCAGGCCTTGGTATCATTTTCTCCTTAATTTCATCAACTGTTGGAATAAAAAGACAATTATTGCAAAACTAACAAAAATTTTGACCAAATTCTTATTTGTGCTTGAAAGGCCACAGTCAAAACAAAAAAAACCCTCTTGCTCCCCAAGGCCTTCCTGAATAATGATTAACTGCAATACTTACTTTGATGAATTCTTGCAGATATATTCTGCTTTCAGTAATGATCAGGAAATGGAGATTTTTGGGGAGAATTAATTATTTTATGGAGATAATACATCCATTCATCTAAGATGGTAATTAGTTCACAAGAAGTGTATCCATTGTATTTAGGCAGTTGTCATATAAATTTAAATTAAATTACTTTAGGAAACCAACTTCAGTGTGAGTGACTGTGGAAATATGCTACCCTGAGCTCAAGTCCAGCTGAACTGCATTCCAAGGATTCAATTGGAAAGTCCTGTTATGGGCACATGTTCCTGGCATACCTGCAAAGCCACAGATTTGTTGTTGTGGCTGACATTTTCAGAAATGTAGGAACTTGGGTGAAACAGGTCCAGCCAGTTCTGGAATGATGTAAGAGCTCCAATACAGGTTATGCTTGTCTGAGTGAAGCAACAGGAACTGTGTTGTGAAGACACTTCTGTGATGACCTTGCTAATGCTCCTCTGTGTCATGCATGGCTTTTTAGCTGTATCAAAAGCACCACATCAGATTTGTATTTTGAAATGATATGGTAAAGGGGTCTTTCTGTCTTAAGTGGTAGACACTATGTAGAAGTTCTTGTAAACTGCCTCTGAAATATGTGTAGTTTTTATGGATATCCTTCTCCCTCCCTCTACCATGCCCCCCCCCCCCCCCCCCCCCAAGAAGCTTATTTTTCTCATCTTTAAAAGAAAAGTTCCCAGAGGTCAGATGCTTATTCTTTCTACCTTCTTCAAAAAGTTAGTTCTTTGTTGCTTGTACGGTTACTCCTTTCCCCTCCCAAAATAGAAGCATAGTTCTTACCTCATTTTTCTTTATATGATCTCTTCTTTTCTCCTCTCCTCATTCTATGATGTTAAGTTGTTCAAAACCCAGACAAAAAATAGCTTGTGCCTCCACTCCTGCAGAACAGATCGATATTGTTGCAAAACAGAGTAAAGGTTAACCCCATTTCAGTTCTGGACCACCAATGTACTGACAGAAGGTTTATCCAGAAGGGCACTGCAAGGACTATAGGTATTTCTGGTCTACACAGGAAAAGAAAAGGAGCCAACTGAAAAACTATAGAGGGTGATAAAAGCCCTGCTTGTACTGACTTGCTTGGGTCACAAATGGCTCTGTTTTTGAGAACAGGGTCTGTTGCTTCGTTCCCTAAGGAATTTTGCATTTAGCTGCAGGGAAGAATAGGCTGTCCAGCACAGGCACTCCCCTGGGTAAAGGAGCAGGTTGCTTGTGCTCTTTCTGCACCCACCATCAGTTGGCTGGCTTTCTCTCAGCAAGGTTCCAAACATGCAGCAGGCAAGGTTGTCCAAACAGATTTGAGTGAAGCTCTTTAACAAGCCCTAAGTTTTATCCTTTAGAAACTATTTCACACGTATTTTAAGTCAACATTGGAAGAGCCTAAAAATCCCCCTTAAAATCAACAAGAAAGTCTACTGTCTTCTGGTAAGTATTTTAAAATCCCATTGAAATAAAAGGTAAATTCAGGGTAAATTTTGCCAAAGTTCAGGTTTTCTGCCATATAATTCAGTTGGTTAAATTTTAAAGAGTCTTCTTGAACAGCCTTTTTCATCTGGATTGGAAACAGAAGCTCAAGAGAAGCTGTGTCTCAAAGCGAGATGAACCCGAGATTTGTATTTTGTAGCACAGCAGTGATTGCAAATATCCTTTGAGGCCAGGCGTATTTGAATCTCCTTTTTATTAGTTGCCATTAGTATGTATTTTTGCATGCAATCTTCTCTGTGCTTAGCTTTTCAGTGAAGGCTTCTGACATTTTCTGGTACATTTCACCTTTTCTCACTTGTTCCAACCCTGCCCAAAGATGGCTAATTGAGCAGGCCACAGTACAGACGTGGGAGATATGTTAAGCATGGTTATTCACTACCTCACCCTTCAGAGCCCTGCTTGGACAGCACCAGGAAGCCAGATTTGAAAGGTTTGCTCTTGCTTTGAGTGAATGCAAATACTTCTACAAGGGCCAAGCTGCAGAAGATTTGGCTACAGAGAGCATATTTAGAGATGCTTAGGTTTCTGGTGTTCTACAGTGATGTTCAAACCTCAAAAGCTCCCCATTTACACATCAAAAATGAATACATACTGTGTGATGGGCCAATTTTCTTGTGAATAATAATCATTGTTGCACAAGTCACGCTGTTCTTGTTTGAAGGGTTTAATTCTGTGACATGCAGAAGGAAAATAAAGAAAGAAGGGAAATATTTTAAAGTATCGATAGCCAGCAGAAAAAGATAAAAGATCAAGAAGATTTCAGTGAAATTTCATATTTAAATAGCTTATGAAATCCAATACATTGCTTGTTAGAAAGTGTCGCTAAGATTTACAAGTATCAGCTGACATAGACAGATTCTTAAACATAGACTGAACAGTAAAGTTTGAATTGAAATTCAATATTGCAGGTGTTTCCATGATACATAAAGAGGGGAAATGGCCCAAAGTCAGTCTTACAGTTTTGGGATGAAAGATCATTGAGAAATGATCAGTGTTTCAGGTGTCAGTGGCCACCTCAGGTACATGATGCTCTTCATGCTGTTCTGCTCTGGCTGGCTGTGCATTACAGCAATAATCAGACATCATTTTAATGAGAATTCTGCATTTGCAGCAGAAAATAATGTTCATTTTTGGTTGTCTGTTGAGGACTTTCCTCTTCAGTTTATAAACTGATTTATATTGGCTGTTTTATATTGTCAGTGTGTATTTGCTTTCTCAGTAAGGAGGGTGTGGCTTACTGCTGGAGAACTCGGGCAGTGGAAAACAACTTTCAACAGTACTGTAGAGTAAGTACATTTCTGAACAGAGGGGTTTTCAAATCTTTATCAACTTTAAATGTACATTCTTAGTATTTTGCAGAGTTAAATGTTACATCAGCCATTTCCAGCTACCCAGAATATAAAATCATGCTTATCTATATCATGTGCTACTCTGCACTTACAGAATGTGTAAGTGCATAAGTATGTGACAGCATCTCTTATAAGTGTAGGGTAATATTTAAGGGGAAATCACGACTTTCTGATGGAAAACACTGCAAATGGAATAACTATTTCATGAAGTTATTCCTTAGTGTAAAAATTTGATGATCTTCACTTCTCCGCTCATAATTTACTGGTGGATTTCATTATGGCATCAATTCCCATGCCTCCCCGCAATCTGTAAAAATCATATTCCAGGTCTCCCACCAGAAACTATGTGAAAGTGAATATGGTTTTGTCTTGCTAGCTTGGAGTGCTGGTACAGAAATCTAATAAATGTATAGTTAATTTCATGACTTAAGCATCATTCAGTTGGTCAGGAATTTGCATTCTGAAGTCCTCCTTAAAGCCATTTGATTCCAGTAATGTGCCAGGTAAATTGAAAAAGTCCCAAAGGTATCTCATTAAGGCAAATCAAAGGTCCCTTTGGATCATGCAAATGAATTAATGTACTACTTTATGCTTCCAAATGTATTTATTAGCAGTTTACTTTCAATAAGTTCTTCAGTGAGCTGTTTTCTTTACTTGCCAGCTGCTTAATTATACATTTTCTGTACTTCAGCAAGTGATATCTTCTGTCACTTAAAATGTTAAAGGGTAACACAGGACTGATATATCTGTTTGAATTGGCATGAATGTAGGGAAAATCCCATAATGTGCTGGTAAGTTACTTGCTATTGTAACAGTTGATCTAGATAAATCATAAAATTGCAGCTTTGAAAAACTGTAACGGCACTGTAGAATAAAATTTATGTAGAATAAAAGTAATTTGGGTTAGGTACTCTCTGAAGTCTACATGATGCTGGAAGCTGTATCTACACTGCCTTGGGAAATGCTGCCTTGTGCCTGTTTGCCTTGGGTTTGCAAGCCTTGCACAAGTGTTATATCCACCACCCATTCTAGTGCTGCCTATCCCACTGAACCTTGCATTTCTAATTGCATGCTCTTCTTGGGACTTGTCGTGCCTCATTTGCCTGCTTTGAATGAAGCTGGTTGCTGTCTGTCAGTCTCCAAGAGGCCTGATAGAGCAGGCTGTCAACCACATCAGTTGCAGGTGTTGTGTCCCTGCTGCGGTGCAGCCACGGCTGGCAGGTGGGCACAGCCTCTCACAGGGATGGACTGGCCCATCCCAGGGGCCTGTGTGAACCAGGAGGCTCCATGGTGTGCAACTCTTCAGCTTCTCCACACCTTTCCTTCCAGAAGCTAGGACAGATATTTTCTTGGGATGCAATTTCTTTCATCTTCCAGCAGCTGTCTGAACTTTGACTTAGTCCAGATTCTCCATTAGAAAGTTTTGGTTTTGGAGACAGTCTGTCAATACCCACTGAAAGGAGCCTCTTTTCTAGTTGAGCATGCAGTGACAGACAGAAAAAGTCTGGATGAGGTAGGTCATGCTCAATGCCAGGTACCTGTCCTGCAGACAAGGCATTTTGCACGTCTGGAACAATTGCCCCAATTGTGGGTTCCTGCACAATAATTAATAATAAATAAAGAATTAATCCAAAACCACTGATACTGGAGTGACAACCAAATTCCAAAAAATACACTTGCCTGTTTAGTGCACACTTTCCACAGCTGGGTTCAGCCTGAAAATGATGGAAGGCCAGCCAGGCAGTGAGAGAAGAAGGATATCTTTGCAGCTGCATATCTGCTTTACATTGCTGTAAAAGGGAAATGAAATGAACAATGGAAGTCATGAACCTAAACTTGTTGCATGACTAAAGCATTTGGGTCATGACTAAGGCTGTTGTGAGACTTCGCATACCAAACTGCCAGCAGTTAGTAGAAGGCTGAACTGTGTTCCTGACAAATACTAAACCCACAAATGTGCAGTTACCAAATATGGCTGGCTTGCAAAATTCATTCTCTTTTATTCTAGCTGTTTTGTCCCCATCCTGCCCACTCACACCCTCTGCAATCAGTAACACGTCTGGTGTCTGGAATGATGATGGTTCTGCATGACTTCTGAGATAACAAAATCTTGATTAATAGGAAGATTATTGTGAGGATTTATTTTATAGAAGATGGCTGTGGGAATACCCCATATGTGTCTGCTTCATCCAGATTGAAAGCAACCACTCCAGAATCTCCTGGGTGCTAGGCAAAAATGGGCTTATTGAAAAAGCACTTTTTCTCTTGCTCATTTTACCAAACCTTAGTTCTGGCTTCCATATTTTCATTTTCTCTACAATCAGAGTTTAACATGCTTTTGTTTTTCTCCCTTTCTGCATAGTACTTAGCAGATTGGGTGCTCTCTTAGCGTTCAGAGACTGAACTGTGGTTCAGATGAAATGGTTCAGATGAAAAATCCTAATGGCATGGTCCATGCACCAGAGCAGAATTCTGATGAAAATTAAATCTACTTAAAGAACAGTAAGCATGCAGGAAATCCCTTTACTGGCTTCTACTGAACAAGTGGATATAAACAGGTATCTCATGGAGACCAAGACCAAAACCAAGACTCCAATATCTTAAAATCATAAGGCAAACATGTCTGAAGTCAGAAGGCAGTGAAATGAAAACTATGCTTATTTTAAAGATATGTTTATTTACATTTATTTTAATGCTGTGTTTATTTCAAGTTGAGTTTGGTGCAGGAAGCAGGAGTACACCTGCTGTTCCAAAAGGAAGTGTCACACATTTGTGTTTAGACATGATGTACTGGATTCAGGCAATGAAAGACCCAAAAGACAGACCACATGTATGTGTTGACTTAATGAATGAATCATGCAATACATTTCAACATTACATTAAAGACAGGTATCCTGTGGCAGACACATTAAATTGTACATGTGTTCTTACCAGAGAAAGCAAAAGAAAAAAAAGCCTAACCCATGTTTAAGAATGCTGTAAAACTTTTCTTTTGGTTATAGATATTTTCACCAAATTACTTTTCTCAATGGAAGAGACCAGTGGAAAAAGAAGTACTTCAGATAATTCCTATTTACAAAACTTAGGAACCTACATAGATTTTATGTGCTGTTTTTATCAGTTTTGACTCTCATCTATCCCTCCCACTGTCACCTCCTGACTATTTTTGCACAGTCTTAGAGCAAAACATTGGTACAGAAGAAACACTTTTCCTGCAAACATTTGGAGAATGGCCTGCAGAGGTGCCTAGTGAATGGGCACAGATGTCAGGATTTTACTGAGATGTGACTCGAGGGTAGTCTCCCTGACCAGCCTTTAAATGTTCCCTGATATTAGGGCAAGGGTGGCAAAAAGAGGAATGGGACCACAACACAGGTCTGGATCTAAATACTTTAATAACTATAAAAGAAAATGAGGGACGAGGCCTAACACATGTACATACACTATAGGAGTCAGAGGTCAAAGACAAATGTGAGGGAAAACAATCTGGAGTATATATATGGGATGGTGAGAGGTGGGTCCAGGGTCAGAATTCAATGGGTAAAGGGAAAAGTGGTGCAAAGGAGGAGCAATGCAGGGTAGGAGCCAACAGGGAACAGGGGGTGGAACAATGCAGTAAACATGAACCAATGGGGCACAAAGATGTAAGAACTTTCCAGAACTGGGAGGAGAAAAGGGATGACATATTGGGAGTAAGGGCAACCAGTAGGAAATGATGGTTATAAAACATCACTACAAGCAGTCAAAAACTTTTGAGAACTTTTCTTCCTGGGGACTATTGTGAACTTGAACAAATGACCTCCAAGGCCTGGGGCCAAGGGGCAACTCTTCATCAAGAATACTGGTCTGGCCTGGGATGTTGGCCAAGCCAACTCCCACATTCAGGAGAAGAATCCGTGCAAGAAATAAAAATGGCTACTGCTCCATAAAAGCTGTGTGACACTAAAAAAATTCTGTATGCAATGGAGGAAACAAAACTTCCATTCAATAATAATTTGAAGATTTCTACTTGTCCTGAATTGTTGACTGATGGTTTGCAAAGCTTTGGATCTGTTAATTATTAGACATGTGATTTTCCTTACTGAATAATTCTCAGGATGCAATTTCTATGTAATGCAATAAATAAGCAGCTGAGTGTGTGAGTTTAGTCATGGGAATCATGTTCTGTCCTCACACACTTAACACAAGGTTTATAGTATATCTTGCCACCGACTGCAAGCAAAAGCAGCATACGAAATATTTCCTTGGAGATTACTTGGGCTAACACTGATCTTTTAACACATAACAAATGCTACTAGAGTTCAAAACCACAGCCTGCCCAAAAGAGGGCTTGCCATCAAAAAGCCTTTGGAAATAGTAGGTATACTTGAACCAACAAATTACAACAGTTGAATTATTTGATGCAAACCCTTCAGCATGATCTTTTGTCTTCTTTTCTCTCATCCTAACTACAGTAGAGTGGGGAAATGTTCTGCCTCAGCAGAAAATCATTACAGTGAACACAGCTGCATTGTGCAGTCTATATGAGTAGAAATGCGTGAAGGACGGGGCCCAGATCCTCTTAGACTCTCAGTGTCATAGACTCCTGAAATCAGGGCCTCTGTCTCTCAGACGGATGAATATTATTTCTTGCCCCTCTCACTTTTAGAGTCTATGAAGGTCATGACAGAAATCAAGCTTGATGGTTCTTTCATGTCTGTAATGGCAGATGATGCTGTGAAATGTGGTCTCTCAAAACCCTGCAACTGAGTTTCATTCTGGACCCATGTTCAGATTATTTTTGAAGTTATGAAGAAGAGCCACAAGGCATAACTCCAGACAGGCTGTGAGCAAGGAGACAACTGTTTTTTGACTGTGAGGGGGAATCTGAGGATTATGGGTCATTCGAGTGGGAGCTTGCTCCAGGCATTGAGCTTGTTATCCCGGCTTATGCAATATCCATATGGTACAGCCATGTCCACAGGTACACCCAAGTCTGTGAAAAATGCAGGAGATATTGGATAAAAACTTCAGTCAAAACCAAGGCCCTCACACCTCAGTATTGCCTTATACCCACCACCACCAGAGCTTCATAAACTTCAGGTTTGAAATCCTGAGCAATGAGGTGATCACACACAGGCTAGTACCAAATCATGTCATGCCAAGACATCCAAGCACACTATGCCCCCCCAATACCCCTGTTGGCCAAAAGACTTTGGAGACATCATTAGCTAGAAGTGACTTCTTTCTGACCCAGGAGCTGTACAAGAGCCTACAGCACCATAGTTTATCACCTCTGGCTGCAATGGCTGTAGCAGCTGTAACATCTGAAATTACTTAGCTCAAGCTTTAACTTAATTTTTATTCCATCACTCTTGCACCATACTAAGGCATTTATTCTGTGGTGTTTTAGAAGGAAGCTGCTGACACCTGACTCACCATTTCCTGCAGCATGTAGGTGTTTCTTGGAGCTCCATCAAACAGGAGCCCATCCCCATGTTGCTCACCATGAGAGCTGGCTCTGAATCACAGCCACAGAATCACAGTACTGCTCAAGCTGGAATGTCCAGGCTACTTGTACAGACTAACAAAAGCAGTTTATAGTAGCTAAATGCATCTCCTGTGTGTCTATTTTTGTAATATCTTTGCTTTGGTTTTGCACTTTGAAAACAAAGGATAACATATAATTTCCAGTAGAACCAGAGTTGTTGCAGTGGAGATGGACTAAAATGGAAATGGCCCCAAACATTTGATTCACTCTCTACAAAACTGAATAGCAAAAGGATTAAATAAATTGTAGAATGCAAATGAAGATTTTCCTGCCCATGTCCAAAAGTGAAAATCATTGTAATAAGTAACATGGTTGTCATGGTGATCAAGTGCTTGTTTATGATCAAATATATCAGGCAAAGCTAAAATGTTTTTAATTTAAATCTCAGATGATGGGAAACTAAGTAATGTAAGCAAGAGCGGAAATATATTTTGGTAGATACATGCAATTAATTATTTTTCCTCTGAAAATTCATGTCACTTTCTTATCTTCATTCAAGTTCTGAATATGTTTGTCTTCCAACAGTGCAATGAGCCAGCAAGACAGGTTTCAAGGAAAATGGAAATGGGCACTACTCACAGGCACACTCCTGGTAGTAAAGAGACAATAGGCCCTCTTATAGTAACGTTTCGGAGAAAAACAATTCTTAAATCTGAATGCTGCACTGTATCTTCTGTGCTCCTGGCACCTGCAAATATATAAGCACTCAGCTGAATAATATGCAGCATTGTATTAGTTCAGCATTTCTTTCTCCTGAAATTGTCAGATGATTCAATTGTCTGAGCACCAGAGACTAAAATTCAGTTTCCTTTGCCTAAAAATAGCAGTCATTGCAAAAGGAAAAAAAAAAATAATTCAATTTGCTTCTATTTAAAATGAGGGGGAAATCCTGTTAAGGGAGGAAGTGTCTGACAGACTAGAAGATAGTTTGCCACATGATTACAAATTATTGCATGTAAATTACTCTTGTTAAGATGCAATAGGCCCTAGTTCTACACGGAACTTTATGAAAACATTGGGGCAAAGCTGCCTACTTTAATTTGATGGCAAATTTCCCAGAGACTTCAGCACCTCTGGGCTCAGCTGAAGACGACTGAAAAACAGCATCCTCACCTACAGCTGTGTAATTCCAGATGGTATTTTATGCCCATGTCAGAATATCTAATGGACTGTAAAAGGAGATTTCGATGAGGCCTGCAACACAGAGCTCAGTTATTAAAGTGTAGGAAGCAGGGATTTTGTAGAGAGCCTAAAGAACATCACAGGAATCACCTCGTCTCTCCTCTCCACCTCTCTCTGATTAAAGGCAATGAATGTGATAAACAGAGACGAGGATCTGAATGAATTGTGTGTGAGGACTGCTGGCTCACAGGCGAGGCTTTGGTGGTAACAGTAGGGAAATAGAATTTCTTCTGAATTTAATGATATTTTTTGCAATGTGACTCTTTATGCTTTATCATAATACTACCATAAATGCTATAATTTTAAATGAACGGGTAAAAGATAAGCTGGCAACAATCATTATGGATTAATGGTCAGAGATAAATCTCATTGAATTCAGTAGGAAGGCATACCAGTTTTAGCAGGCTTGAGATCAAGGCTTTAATGGTACATGATACAAGCTGGGTACCTTACGAAGATGTCACTTCATAGTAAAAAAAAAGAAAACTGTTTAAAGTTCCCATCCTATCAAAGAGGAAAAGATGTGGTTTTAAGTTGAAAATAATAATTTCATTTGCTACCTAATTAGATTTGCAGATACCTATATAGATCATGGGAATCATTTTCATGGCATCATTAGTAACCACAGCATTGTTATTATCATAATGAAAATAGCTTTCAAATGAAATTTCCATCTCTTAATGCTTCACCAAAGCAGCATCAATTTCACATTTATTGAAAAACAGTCCTTAGGCATGGATGAACTTGAAGGTAAAATTTATTATTTGGCCTAAGAAGATGTATTAAATCAGTGTAGCTCAAATTATTTCAATAGTTCTATATTTCTTGCAAGCCAAAGTGTGTGTCTTTTTTAAAAGAGCTGAAAGTCCCTCAAGGTCTCCATTTTGCAGAGTGCAATGTCCTTGAGATGCAAGACTAGAAAGTATTACGTAATTAGATTAAGGCTAAAATTCATCCAAATATAAACACTTGACTGGTAAAAGCTTGGTTTTGGTAAGAGCTGCAAGTGTTTAGCCCTTGGGAAGTGAGACAGGAGACCTTTGTGACAATTTTAATCTGGAAAATTTTGAGCTGGGTTTCTTGGGAGGTGATACAGAAGTCAACAGACCTGAGAACTAATACTAGTTCTGCTGGCCACTCACAGTCCAGGCAGGACATGAACAGGTAAACATGGCAAACAGCACAGACATCTGCTTTCTTCCACTGGCCTTACCTTTGAAGCAGAAGAAATATTTACAGTAATAAAAAGTTTGTCCTTTGTCTTGGTCTTAATGGTACTGAGTGATGCCATGGACTTTGTCATGAGGATATCTGCTAGAAGGTGGATCCTCCTATCATCATCCATTAAACCTTCTATTGCACTAGGCAGGAGTTGCCTGGAAATCTTTTTTAAGCACTGTAGTCCATTTCTTTCCCCCCATCTCTTGCAGAATTCTCCTTGTTCATCACTGTAATGTCTGATCATATTATCCACATCCCAGTCAGGCGCCAGAGGTAGCATTGTGGAGAAAAAAAATGGTTGAATAAACATAATTTTCTTTATGTTTTGCTGTGTTTGAGGCTACTATTTTGTTAAAACCATTTAGTTTCATTATTCAATTCAGAACTGAAACACTAGCCTGAAAGTTTCCTCTGGAGTGGGCTAAAATGATATCTGATTTCCCTTCTGTTTCCCCTGCCCGCTTTATAATTTTTCCACAGAAATAGATAAGGATACAGATTTTCAGCAAAATGGCAAGGAAAAAGATAAAAATGTTAATGTGCCAAGGCTTCTTTGCTAACGTGAAATCAGGCATATTCCTGCCTGTTGGCACAGGCTGGGGTCTGGAGCAGCTGCAAGTCACCTGCTCAGCCCCCACAGTCACTCACCCTGCACAGCCAGCACTAATGCTGTGTTGGGAGGCCACGGGAGAAACAGGAGACCTTTTCTTCATAATGCAGGGTAAATTAACTTTCCAATAAAATATGGGCTCAGCCTTCAGAGTGAAAGAGCTTAACTACAAAGGTCAGGTTATTCAGAAATGACAAAAGCAGTGACACACAACTCATTGAAATATGCACTTGTTCCCCAAGAAGGATGAATACTGCACCTCTGGAGCCCAGATGGAGTCCTGGGCACTCCTGGAAATCAGGATTTTTGTGCTGAAATATCAATCACAAACCAAGCCCAGGAATATTAAGCAAAAATGTGACTTTGTAAAGAAATTAAAAAATAGGCTGGAATTGCAACAAAATTTTCAATTTCAACTCATAAATTAATTTTTTGCTTTGACAGAATCCTGGTCTTCAGCAATTTTTCTTAGTGGCTTTCTTCCTCAGCCCTAAAGTAAGGAAGACTGTATTCAAACTTAACTAGATGTCTTCTGTTTACTCCTCAGAAAGGTAAATAAGATGCCTAAAAAGTGGTAGCACACATACAAAACAAAATTATAAACACAAAAAAGACCAGATACTCTTTTTACAAGCACTATTTTTTTGTGAAGAGCTTTTGGTGTGTTAATAATTGATTTCTTAGCCCTTTTTATTCTGAGGAATTTTGTTTTAGAAAAGCATAGTATTTGTCAGTAATTTCAGAATGCTTGAGCTCCTCAGTATATTTAATATATTCTTCTGGCAGCAGGTAACATGTAGGCAAGTCCTATTGTGTTGGGTATTGAAGTATTACAGTTTTGAATAATCCTTTCATACTACTAAAGGTTACAGCACAGGGAGTTTCACAATCTTGTGTGGGGTGTTTATCTGTACCTAAATAGTCCCAGACCATCTGCCAGGACTGTTTTTCCTTGATTATGGATCAGAAAAATTATAGTGACAATGAATAATTATTTTCCATGATAAACCAGCAGCCAGATGAATCAAATGACTAATAATGCCTAGAAAATAAGTCTTTGTCTTCCAGTTCACTGGAATGAATGTGGCTCAAATGCAGTTTGAGCCACAAGAGACCAGAAATCAGGCCCAAATAATTTTTGGGATACCTTATGGAATAAACTCAGTCGTATTATTTTAACAGTTGTGGCACTTCATGAGAAAACGTGGAAGAACGTCAGGACAGGCTGAGTCTATATACTACAGTAAAATTAAACACCTAACTCACTCCACGGCGGCAACATGATGCACCAAGAAAAGGACCATGGGGAATGAAAAATGTGCAGTGTTTGGGTGTCTCTCATGGCCACATGAGAACCTGGCAATCAGTTTGGGACTGAAACTGCTGAGAACCATCAGCACAGCCACTGAAATACAAACGTAATAGAAGGGAAAGTGGGAAATCAGTCCTTGAGAGTGGTTACAAAAATAGTAACTATTTACACATTTAAGGTATAAACTGTTATCTGCAGGTCTCAAGTCGTTTTACAGACACTGATGAATTAATTTTCAATACACCCTTACGACATATTTTATTCCCATTTTTCTCTCATAAGTAATGTATTAATAAATGCACAGGGACATGAGGTGATCTGGCACTAAGCCCACTGTAGGTTTATGTGATATAGTATAAAAATTAGCCCTTATGTTTCCAGCTGTCCACCACAGGCATTAGAGGTTCTTCAGTTTCCAAGGGCATCAGTTAATATGGTCAGGGATTGTCAAACTGTTCAGCTGCCCTCTTCATAAAGAATAGAAGGAAAAAAGGGTAATTATCAGAATTTCTGTGGAATAATTACAGATTATATTCCTATTGATTAACTGAAGGTTAGCAAGGTTCATTTGTTTTCCTGGTTAAAGTGATGTTTCCCCATGTACAATGGCCTCTCTTGTCCCATTAGAAATAGAGGCAATGATATCACTCTGAAATTGTTTAAAAATTATGCAAGGCTTAGAGAAAATTGTTGTATGCAATAGCCAGCAATATAAACAGGGATTATGGAAAGAAAAGATTCAGAGGTTTATACTGAATTCTTTTTTTCTTGAATTTGCACTGGCTCCAATGTATTTTAAGTTTGGAATATTTATAGAGAAAATGCATTATAGGATATACAAATCTTTTTGATTTACCAAGCAGGAAATGTTCTTATTGTTTAAAAAATTATTTCTGAATAAAACCAAAATCAGTGGTCTTCCTGTGATCAAAATCTCTTTTCCTTTAATGATTTCTGCAGGTATAAGGAAACTGTTATATCTTCTGGTTTTGATTTTTGTTTCAAAGCTCTGGTTCTCTTACAGGTGCTTTCCCTGTCGTTTTGGATTGTTTTGTAGAGGACACTTTGAAACAAACTAAAATCAAGTTGGAACAAATAACTGCCTTTGGTAAAAGCAAAGCCTGTTGCTATTTTTTTTTTTTCTTTTGTAATTGAAGTTCCAAAATATCTTTTTCACATTAGAGCCAATTTAGAAAACTGGTGATTTTACAGGGAGAGAAATGGGCTTTTTCTGTGGTTTACTTTGTTCCCACTACTATTGTTGAAGGTTTTATTTTTTTTCTCCTTCCATTCTGCAGTTCAGGGTTGCTGTCTTTCCAGAACAGCCCTTTGAAAGACAGGTCTGATTGTCCGTGCCATTATTCTTGCATTGGCTTTCCTGCTGTTTACCTGATTCCAGGTGAGCATTCCCGATGTACATCACTCGGGAAGGAGGAGTGGCTGGAAATCAGAGCAGTGGTTAGATGGCATGACTGGCAGCTCAGGAGCCCTTAGCAGCGGCTCTGCATCTCCCTGACAGCCATCACTTAGTGCTTGACTCTGGAATTCAGTCCTAATCGCTTGGAGCCCGTCTTGAGTGGGCAGGCAATTAACAACAAGGAGCACTGACTTAGGGGGACAAAGCTCAGCCTTCTGCACAAGTACCTTTGTCTACAGTACATCAGGAGAGTTTATGCCCAGTTCGGGTGAAAGCTCTGGCTTTCTCTATTCTTCCTTCTAGTAAGGCAGGGATGATGTAAATAATTTCATTTAAAATTTTATTTCTCTTTAGTGATACTTTCAGATTTTTAGCTGCTTTGTGCCTCTAAAAGCTTGATCAAGCCTACAGAGAAACACATATCTACTTCTAGAAATGCCAAATGCCTCTTGGGGAAGTTTATCAAAAGCACATAAAGGAAGCAGGAGCACAAATTATTGGGCTTTTGAAACTTTTGACTCCTGTTTTAACCTTTTTTACCTACAGATCTGAGAGCTTTAAACAAGTCAGTACTTTTATTTCAGTTTCTCCATAGCTTGGCAGGCTGGCCACTGAGAGAACTGTCAGTCGGCTGTGAGAGGCACATATGGCAGTCATGTTAGTGTGTTTGGAATGGAGACCCATCCCAAGTCATTCCTATATTAATCTTTTGCCATTCCTTTAGCCACCCATGTCGTTGAATACCTTCCTTGCCTTTCTTCTTCAACTATGAGGGCCACTGTCATTAGTGCAAGATTTGAAAAATAAACTCTTAGCTGCTGGGTTAAAGGATGTATTAGTAAGCAGGATTTACTTGGTAAGATCATTATATGTTTAACTGGAGAAAAGCTTGCACTGGCCTTCTGTTATTCTTTGAGCACCTCCTGTGCAGATCCCTCAGTTATTTCTATCTGCTTCTCTGTGCTGAAATATTCTCCCATGATCAGCTGTGTCACTAGGTGGAGAAGCTGTCATTCAGGGAGAAAATGGGGGATGCATAGTGAAAGGATTTCAAAGTCAGCTTACCTTCATGTACCTTCAACTAGTCACAGCAAACTGGACTAGTTCTGGATGAAGGTAGCCCTGTTTGCCCCGTAGGGAAGAAGCACTGCAGCATAGCTTGAACATACTCCTTCAGTCAAGTAAATTAGCTTAGGACACATATTTTCCACATATATTCCAAGGTATTAAGGTTTTCTTTCCAAAGGAGACTCTTTTTAAACTGCATAGTAATAAAATAAACCTTCAATGACAGGGATAATGCAGGATAATTAGACTTGATACAATACAGTGGACTTTACACTGCCTGCAGGGTAATTAGACTTTATATGATGCATCACATAAGCTGATGAAGTTTTCTAATTACTAAATTTCACATGCACAATTAGAAGTATAAGGTGAACCTGAGAAAAAAAGTGATTAAAAAAATTCTTGTTATGGTTGGAGCTTGGTAGGAAGTTTTCTTCATCTCACAGTGGTAGTAACTGGCCAATCTGTGCTTCATGTCTTCATGGTTTTCTCTGTGGCTGTGTAGGATGGGATTGCAGCCTTGCACCTCTTTTGTCATACAGATTCCCTGCTGGGAAATAACCTGGAGCATTAACAATGTCTTTGAGTTCACCTGCTCTCTCTACTTAAAAATTTTTATTTGTGCCTGTATGTATTTTATTAAAGGTTTAAGGTTGTTAAGGAGGTTTGAGGAAATGTTTTATGTCATGTGGGAGTAAGGAGGAATTGATATTCCATGGATCTACCATTGTGCAGTCACAGTTTTGAAGTTCATATGTTCACTTTCAGTCTTACATTTCTACTGTCCCAGTATCTTTTTAATTGATCTGAAAGGTTTTCACATCTTTATGTATCATAGAAAGCTCCTTTTGAAAGGAGAGTCTTTATACAGGTTTAAAGGATTTGAAAGAGGGAATACAAACTAAAAAGAGAAGGTGGGTGGTGAAATGTAGACCTAGGACAATTTTAGATAGCAGGCACAAACCTTTCTGAGATGTCATGGTATGGGGAATGCTGTGGTAAAAAGAACTGCCCAGGGCAATAAAGAAATCAGCCATTTCTCAAGTAATTGTAGGAAGTGAACTTAGGAAGTGAAGTAATTGAAATGAGACACTATTAGCCAGAAGGGGAAGCATAAATCAGTAGCTGGAGGAAAATTAAATGACAAATGGAGACAGTACTGGGGAATAGGCAGGAGTACAGATAAAATGACAACAATAATGAAAGAAAAAAAATTACAGCTGTTCTATAGAGCCAGTTTTGGGGGTAGAGAGAAACTGAATATCCTGAATTATGTATTTTTATTAATTTAGATGGTTAATTTCTGCCTACATGTTTATTTTGCTAGAGATTGCTCACAATTGTGGACAGATCATTAAGAACATATTTGGAAAGCCTCTTCTGATGTCAGCAGTTTCTTTGATTTGATGGGCAAGATTTATACCTACATAACCACTGGTATTTCCCATATATGTAATAATTTCATTGTTTTGAAGATGGTGGCTGCTCTCTAGTAGATTCAATTGCTATTCTTCAAGCTGACATTCTCCCTCATGGAAATTGGACTCCAGACTTTTAACTGTTTTTGATCTGAAATTATTTCAGTTTTGATTGCAAAATGCCTTTCATTAAAGGGGAATGGGAAGCAACAGAAGGCAAACTTGTCCTTAAAGGTAATTCTTACCTACATATTGCTGTACTGACATTACAGAATGTAAATCTGTAAATTTTTAAATCTGTCATAGATTTTTCACAAAAAAATCCCAAAACAAAAAACAAACAAAAACAAACAAAAAACCCACCCCCCAAAAAAACAGAAAACAAAAAAACCAAAACCCAAAAAAACCCCACCAAAAGACAAAGCAACATACAAATCCAACAATATTCACACCTTTAAGGGGTATTATTGAAATAAAGAAAGATTAACGTGACACAGCACAGCTCTTTCAACTAAGTTTTTTTCTATTACATGTTTTAAACACAGTGTCACATAAAAGCCTTTTGTCTTCCTCACAGGAGGCTGCACAAAGCATTTAGCATCCAGTTCAATATCCTTTACTGTGCAGAGCCTCCTGAATCTCAAGTGAATATCCCATTTCGTTCACAGCCAGCAATCATGCTGGGGAAACCAGCTCATCTATGCTTTGGACCTCTGACTCCTGCTACAACTCTTCAATCTGTCTCTTTGTTTGTGTGTGTAACATTTTATGCCCTTTCATTCATTCCAAATAGGTTTTCTCTCCTTGTGGTAGCAAAATATTTACTTGTATTTTAAATTAATGGCATTTGGTAATTGGCAATGCACTAAGTGGCAAAGGGCACCTCAAGTAATTTACTTCAATGCTGTTTGAGGTTGAAATAATTTGGTTTTCAGCAAAGGGCTATAAGCATACTAACAGTGTCTTCTGAGCCATTAGTGTAAAGAGGCTGTCTTGGCTCTGCACTTTGACTGCTTTAAAATAAATACCTATTAATAAGGAGGACAAATAATAAAGGCATAAAGTGGTTTGGAAATAGCTACTTTCATTGTCTAGATTATATAGTGACTTCACTGTAACTTTATCTTTCAATATTTAATCAAAAATTGAAATATTTCTGATGTTGAAATTGTAGTTTTCTCACCAATCCTAAGTATTATCTGTACGTACACATGTCAGAGAAAGAAAATGAAGTATAAATATGCAATTATGTGTGAAGGCAAAAGGGCATATCTACAAGATTCACTATGGTTTAAAAGGCAATGTGAGCCCTGGGGCCGTGTATAGGGCTCAGAGTTGGACATTAAACCGTATGATGCTTGAACAAAAAGATTGAAAGGTATGATTGACCATATGAACTTTACATGAAGTGAACAGTGTGTCCTAAGTTTCTCCTTCTTCAAAGTGGAAATGATTCTGTGGAGCACTTTGGAGCCTTTAAACACATGTTTCAGGCAAGGAGGGCAGGCAGAACAGGGAGTCTTGGTAGTTTGTATTATTTTCTTCTGTTTACATAAAAAATGCAAAGATTTGTTTTGGCCAAGTCTATCATATTTAAGCTAGTCTTGTTCATCTAAGTAGACATTATTATCTAATAATTATCAAAACAAAACTTAAGTATATCTATTTTGTTAAGTTACAGGTGGGAATTACTTGCCTAAGCAAAAAAAGAAGGGAATAAGGAGAGAGGCACATGTACCTGAAGTGAATTTCAAAAAGATCTGACTGACAAACCCACCAGAAACAGAAGAATTTTCTAGATGTATATTTTGATATGTAGTCCAAATTTTTTTTTTGCCTCCTATTTCTCAAACCATTTCATTTTCATTCAGAACAATTCTTACTCATTTACATGTCATTATACAATGCTGATGATACGTTTAGTGACAAGAATCACATAAGCCTGAAGGTTCAGCAACAGTTCAACTAACAGATAGATGTTTGTTCCTTCTTAATGGCATTAATTTGGGTGACATTTGGCTTCTAGTGCACATTATTCATGCTCAGTTGTGGTAGAATAGATAAAGAATTGAAAGACACAATCACATCTGTGTTCCTGAATGAAGAGTCTTTGTGACATGCTTATAGAGATTGAAGTGTCATCCAAGTGAATCAATTATAACAATCTGTTTCCCAATTCAATCTGGCAATTATTTCCTTTTCGGAATAACCAGCTTTGATTTTGTTTACAGATTTTATATAAACTTTGCAACAGACCCATAACTATATCACCAATTCATTGTTTTTATGAAGATCTAGGGAGACAGCTGTGCAGTTGCAGAGGTTACAGCAGAATTGAGCCTGGGGAGGGAGTGGGGTGGTCTCCATTCTCTGCCATTGCTGGAGAGCATTAGGGCAAGTCTGTCTCTCTGAGTTGTGGACCAAATTTCTGAATTTGGATCATGAATGAGTGACCCCAAATGACTCTGGTACTCAGTCTTTCCAGTTCTGAACTCCTAGCATGTCACGGAATGTAGTGCTTTGTAAAGGTTTTGTGAAATTTTCAGTTTCTAGTAATAAAGTTTCTCTTTGTACCATTTAAAGTTAAGCCTGAAACCAAAACACAAACCCACAGAATCATGGAATAAGCTGAGCTGGAAGGGACCCACAAGGATCATCAAGTCAATTCCTGGCCCTGCACAGCACCATCCTCAAGAGTCTCACATGTCTACCACCAGCACAAAAGACTTGTGTGATAAGTGATAATTTCATTGTTTTTCATAAAGGATTTTGATCTGTTCATGTTGAAGTCTATAGGCCAAAAAAGTCTGAACTTGGCTCGTGTTTATCAATGAAGATGCACAGAAGTAGTAATGATTTTTTTGTTGTAATGAAGCTCCTTTTAAAAATCATAACAGTGCCTTGTTGTGTTCATTGCTATGAGATTTGCCTTCAAACCACAGCTGAATTTCACATATGCTATCAGGGTGCTTTTAGCATCAGCTCTCTCAGAATACACACCTTTGTGCTAATACTTTTCTGGACTCCAAATCACAATTCAGTGACTTTTCCCTATCTTTACCCGCTTTTCCTTTTATCCTTAGGGGTATCTTCAAATTAATCCTGAAAAAAGCCAGCACTAAAACTTGCCCTATTCAAGAAAAATTCAGATAATGAATAAACAGAATCTGGATTTACATCTCATTACAGCAAATCTGAAACTGGCTCTTATATTTCTTTGATGTCTGACATAATTTAACTGATGGTGATCTTGAACCAAATGTTAGATGGATGTGTGCATATGTGTATGAAAGGACATAATTTCTATCAAAAAGAATTTCACTGCATTTTTCAAGGAGAATGGGCAAATGCAGGTTGAGGGAGGAATTGTTTTTAATTGAAATGTTCGGTGTCTCATGGTTATTCAATAAATGAATCCATCATGATAGTGCTGTTTCCAGAGAAACTTTGAAAGTTATTCCCTGGAAACAAGATAAAGATCAATTATCTCCTGCAAAAATGCATTACCCTTCCAGAGTGGCAATGGCATGCAATGGTAATAGTGGCAAAGACAGGATTTTTCCCTTTAGTATATCAGTCATAGTAATCAGATTCTTCTTTGTTTGTCCTAAGAGGTGAATTATGAGGAGAAAGTGCTGTTAACATAAGGAGAGGTGTTTTCTTGCCAATATATGCCCTTCTCCTATATGGTGTTGAAATATCTTTAAAAAAGGTGCCCCCTCTGTGCCAGAGTGACATCAAGAGAAATCTCATAGAAAAGGAGATCCCTTACTAGCTAGTTCCTACCATAGGGCAGACTGCCTCTGATGACCCAGGCAAAATTTGTGTACTGGGTTTGCTTTCTCTGCAAACACTGCTAATGGCCATCAATAACAAACCACAGGGGGATTCAGAACCCTTCCTTCAGCAGTGTAAGAGTAAAACAGATTTTACAGGTGAAAGCACGGCATGAAATGCTGCAGAAATAACTCCATTAATGATTCATGAATCTAATTATTATTGCTATTAATGATGATACCATGCTTAGAGCCATTAGTACAAATCTTAAATAAATGCAGGGAAAGCACTTTTTTATAGCCTGAAATTAGACAGTCTAAGGGATATTCATAAATAGAAAGCTGCATTATAATAATATGCATTATGGTTGTTTTATCAGTTAATTCTGCTGAACTTGTCTAATTTTTGAATTTGCTTATAAATCTTAATTAGCCACTGTGGAATTGAATGCAAATAAAAGATTACTGAAAATAAAATAAAATGTTTAGATAGAACCTCTTATATTATGAGAATAAATTCTGTCACTTATTAAGAATAATAAATTAATTGACTTTAGGTTTTACCACAGCCATAGCACAAAAGCACATTTTATTCCTGATTTTCAGTATTAAGAGCAAGCTGACTTTGTATTTGCCTGGAAGCAAGGGCTTGGGACACTAGACTCTTATGGAGATGTCATCAGTGTATATAAGTCAAGGAAGCTACTCATTTGGCAATGCCCTTCATCCTCTGAAGTTAGGTGGGCAACTAAAAACATCATGTGTTTATGTAAAATGCAGCCTGGCTTTGTCATTTTCACCACTAAAGTGTCATAAGCACCACCAATTACAAATATATAAAATAACTGTTCCCTTTGGAAGTTTTGAGGTGTTGATAAAAAAGTCCCATCACTAATGAAGAGATCTACCAAGTAGCTGAAGAAATGTTTATCTTCAACAGAACTGGAAACCATTTGCTGTATTCTGGTGACCTAGCTGAATACCTCCATACCCCACACACTCCATCCCTCACATCCAGTGGAAACAATAGGTCTAAGAGAAAACCTGATAGCCCAGTGGGAACCAGTCCCTGCCACTGTTGATGGACAAATGGAAACTCAGAGATTTTTCCTAGTGAGAGGGCCAAAGATCCCTCTGTGCTCTTTGATTCTGAAATGCCTCATCAATTCTGTGTGTTAGCCTATAATGTGTTACCAAAAAAAAAACCCAAAAAACCAAAAACCAACCAACCAAACAACAACAACAAAAAAAAAAACAACAAAAAACCAAACCTACCAAAACAACCCTACATCTCTTAAAATAATGTTTCTCCAACTACCTCCTATCATGTATACTGTTTTAAATCACACACTGCAAACACTGAGCCTCATGCTCTTGGTTTCTTTTTGTCCCTGTCCTTGGCATTGAGTTACTGATTTCAGCACTAATGGCTGTAGCTGCAATATCGAGGGAGCAGAAGGAATGAAACTTCAAGTTGCACAGAGCAGATAAAGCACACTCCTGTGCTAGCTGTGCAGGAGGAGGAGCATCTGTAACTCCTTAAGCCACTGTAGAAAATCTCTGCTTGCATTCAGCATAAGTGGCAGGGATTCAGTCACTCATGGGTCATCACAGTCTACCTAGCTTGTTTAGCTTATCCTGCTTATCTAGCCTGCATCTTTGAATGCATAATATTTATGGGGAAAAATGGATTCTAGGTTTTTTTGAAACCATCTTGCCTCATTTTAGTAACTCCAAGTGACAGTGCTGCTGCCTTGGAGCTTACCAATGTTTAAATACCACCCTTGTAAAGGAAATGGCCTTTTCCATATGTCAAACTGCACCTCCTAAGCCACTTGGACCTGTGATTCTTTCTGGGTAGCCAGGCAGATAAGTTCCTCTTGTCACACATACCTTTTCAATGTCTAGACATGTACAAAGTGATCCAATTATTCCCCAGCTTTCTTCTTGGGTGACCAAATGTCTTGAATCCTTGAGACATGCAATACATTTTTCTAGTCCCTGGATCCTCTTTCGTGAAATTTAAACTGTGCAGCAGAAAGCAATCTACATCTTTAAAAATTGGCATGCCTGTAAGATTTTATCATACAAAACAACCAGCAGAGACATGCTTCTCTCCTATTGTGGACTCATCTGTGCTTCACTCCTAATAAATATTTACTTCACTGATGTATTGCCAAAATGTCATAAGTGTTGAACATTACGTTTATTTAGGCTTGGTGCTGCTCATAAGACAGCACTAACTCTTTCTAGGAATTACTCTGCCATGGTTAGTGGTACTATCAAAGATTTGGATTATACCTCATGTATTGATTTCCAGTCAAACCAAGAAGAAATGCATTATTTCACAGGTGTGTTTAACCACAGGGTCACAAATGCAGACGTGGACTTTATCCTGTTTTACCCGAAAGGTCAGTAATTTAGTAATGCCAGTTAGTTGGCTTTTTTCTTTTTAACTCATTCATATAACAAAGGGCAGCTCTATCCAGAATGGTTATTATGGAATATATGTCATACCCATCTGTTACAGTAGGATATTGAGAGCCTAGAGAGGATGAGTCACAATTCTGAGGCAATGTCCTATGGAAAGCATAGAGCATAGTGGCAGATGGGAAGAGATGCTTTTGAACAGATGGATCTGGGTGTGGTTCATGTCTCACACGCAGGTTTACACTGGGACAGAGTACTGGAGCTAATTTCTTGCCTGCAGAAACAGCCTGCAACGTGCACTTGTAGCAATCACCAGCAGATACCAAAATAATTCCGCTGAGGAGGCAGGCATGCTCACAGTGCTGCTTATCCCAGCGTGACCATGGCACAGCAGCTGCAGAGGAATAGCCAAGGGCATTATTTTGCTTTCAGAACAGAAAGCCAGAGTGAGAAACCACATAACGTGTTCAGGTATGACTGCTGGTAGTGTCTGAGTGTATTCGGGATTGACTGACAGGGCTCCCCAGGTGCCCACAGTTGCTAGCCAGTGACAGTGAGGTGACAAGCATATTGGCAGAAGAATGTACTGTACCATATCATCTCCTGAAATGGGGATAAGTACAGGAATGCCAGAATTTGACTGAAGAAGGCAGTTCTTGGTAATGTTAGAGATCATAGTTTCACTTGCAATATAGTCTTTTCAAACAATATATTAATACTTGTGATGCTCCATAAAAGCAGCCTAACCAAATGAAATGTTTAGCAATGACACTATTATGGAAAAATGAATCACACTGATTAAATACTACTTTCTATTTAAAATTTGAAGTTGCCATTACTAATATCATGTGTGCTACTCATTTCATGAAATAGAGCACAGCCCAGAGCTCACCCCAGCAATCTTTCCTCACAATCTGACAGGTGCTAGCTTATACCTTTTGTACACTCATATTGATTTTGGAAAGAAAGTTGATGCATGAAAAAAATTAACAAGGTAGGACAAGATGATGAGAAAGAGAAGTAAGTTATATACTTTGCCACAGGTGCTTCCCTTTATTGTTGCCATACCCAAGGGATTTTTTTTTTTACATTTAGCTGAATTAATTTATTGAATTGGTGCATGCTATAGTTAAAAGTCAGCAAAGTCAGCGTGTACATGTAATTTATAATAGTGAATTCTCAAGTGCCATAGAGAGAAAAATGAGAGCCACGTAGGAGACAAGGGGGTTCTTCCATTCTGGGCTGAGATGATGACTTCTTTAATATCCTCTTTATAGGAATCTTTGTGGTTTAGCACCTCATACGGAATTTATACCTTTCCACAAATAGCTGACAGCAAGGAAGAAATACAAGTATCTCAGGACAAAGAAGTTATTTTTAGAGCTCTGTGTTGTCTGCCTGGCATCAATTTTTTATAACACTTGATATGTGCATGACATATGTAACATATATATCATTGCACTACTTCCTGCACTTGTATTCAGACTCTGAGCTGCACTACATTCAGACTCTTACCTTATTTATATGTTTGCTGTGGGAGATTTATATCCAGGTGTGGTGGCTGACCAGCTCAGCCATAGCCTTTTGTCACTGTCAGAGTCACTGGTAAGGCAATTGCGATTGGTAGTAGCCATTTGCTAGTGGTTAATATAGAAAAAAAAATTGTATTTGGAAAATAACAGCCAATTATTCTCTGCTTTTAAATTCATTAGAAAAGATGGACTGTGCTTATAATGTATGTTTAAGATGACATAATACTGGTTAGGTAGGAGTGGCCATGAAATACAGGATCACGGCTTCCCATAATTCAGGGAAGGGTATTTTCTTGGCTACAGTGATTCTCTACAAAGCCATTTTCCAGCAGTCTTAGAAGTCTGTGAGTGCACATGTATACCTGCACACATGCTGCTCCCCTGATGACTGCAGGCACTGTGCCCTCAAGGAGAAGTGATGCCCAACACAAGAGCAAAACAACATCCCAGGATGGCAGCATGGCAGGAGAGGGGAGGGCGTGAGCATAGTGACTCTAGCCCAGCAGATACTCAGCACAGTATCAGGGCTCTCTGTTCCTTTTATACCTGTTTCATAAGATTATGTTCCCACAGAACCAAATGCTTCAGATACTTTCCTTATTGATAAAGCTTTTGGGCACGTATTTTCTTGTTCTGTCTTGAATAGCGTAGAGTGAGAATTATTGGGATGTATTATTCTTTCAGGAAATTACACAACCATTTACTCCTGAAAAAAGATCGTGTAAGTGAGAAATAATAATAATAATAATAATTATTATTACTATTATTATTAACAATAGTAGTAGTAGTAGTAGTAGTAGTAGTAGTAGTAGTAGTAGTAATAATAATAATAATAATAATAATGTTGGTGGGTAATGCTGTACCAAGAGCATTACCAAAATATATTTGAGATTAAAAACTAAGTCTGTTTCCAATACTTCAGCAATTCTTGAAGTTACACAGCCTGAAGCTGAAATCTTGTTTTCTTGACAAGGATTCGTATTCCCAGCATCTGAACCTACCAGTGGTCCTCCTGACACACTATTGATTAGTTCTACTTTTATTGTCAATAAGCATTGTCGGCATTGTTGATAACTACAGACCACAACAGAGTCAATACTGATTGAGGTGAGAGTAGGAATCCTCCCTGCATTCAGCTTTGCACACTATAACCATTCCATGGTTGCAAAAGGGAAGAATGGAAAGCCTTTTTGTGTGCCTTGTATGAAGCTCCACAATCAATAGCTAGGAGACCATTTAAATGGATATAGCTCATATAGTTATTTGAGCACCTTATTGCAATGCTTATATATCTATAAAACATTTCAAAGCAAATAAAGACACTTAATATTTTCTCATTGCTACTCATATCTGAGAATATCAAGAAAATTTCTTTTTTCCCTGCTTTTCATTGTAAGAGGAAAACTAATCTTGTTTAAACAAGTAGTTGCTATTCCTACCAAACATAGCACTCTACAATTATTCTGTGTTTATTCGCATGTAATTATTAATATGAAGTAAGAGCTCAGAAAGATTCTCCTTCTTCTCTTTTCTGATCAAGCTGATTTATCTGTCTGCAGTAATTTCTTGAAATTCAGTACGAATTTAGATCATGTTCATAGTGTTCTAAGGTAAGGTAAAGACATGATGCTTATTCTAGTAAACAACTATTAATTTTGAAACTGCACTTCCTAAGTTATTTCAGTTGCATACTTAAGAGTTGTTCGGAGAAGTAACTAACAGGGACAAAAATATCCCAAATAAAAGGATAAAAAAAGTGGAAAAAGTACAGAAGATTGCAGTAACAAGGAACCTGGGTTGCATTGACATCCATTTATTTTTCCATCACACTCATATGAAACTTCATGCTGGTTGGTCCTGGAATTCATTTAAGCTCTGTGAAAATTCCCCTGAATCCTGCTTGTGGCTTCCATTGTGGTAATTATGTCCTTTGTGACCTAGCCAAAATACTGATCTCTAGTGAGCTTTTTTTCTTTCCCCAACAACATGACAGTTCCATGTACTGTGCCATGTCTCAGGGCTGCTTATGTCAGTAATAAAGATATGAGGAGTTGGGAAGAGATTTTTTAAAAAATATTTTTCAGGACATATAATGGACCAAAATTGGTGCAGCAACATAGAGGAATAAACTCTGGAAAAAGAAAAAAGAAGCAAATGAACATAAGGACTGGTGAAATGGAGGCAGGAGAAAAAGGAAGAAGTGAAACCTAAGGCTTCATATCAGATGGACTTGGGCACCATAACACTGAACATTTTTCTTCGTTTAATAAAACGTTTAGACACACATAACTGAACCAGAAAAATGTGAGCTGATGGTGTACTACTGTGGACAGCTCTCAAGGCTCACTGTTTGGCGGGGCCTTTTATTTTTTGCTCCTGGGTCTGATGATTGACAGCCTGACAGCTTGCTGGAGCTGAAGGCAGAGGTTGAAAGGACTATGGTGGCTCACCACAGCCTTGTGGGAACTCGGTCCCCAAACTTCCTTTTCTTCTATTCAAGAAACACAGCTTTAAACTAGGGCTGTTTCTATGCTTTTCCATAAAGCCTGCCTAAACAGACCAAAATCGCCACCTAGTGAGGATAGTCTCTCATCTCACTCATTTTACACAAGGGTTTTGTAAATACAACTGAAATAATATTAATATTCCACTGCACTTAAGTTTGAGTGACAATAATAAACAATATTTTGCAAGAAAAATAACCTCAAGAATTTAAGGAAAAACATATTTGCTGAAGTGACAGGAACAGAGGCATGTTCCATAAAATAGTATGTATACAAGCACAAGTGTTCCTACCACCTTTCACTGCAATCATTAAGGTGCTTACTTTATTGTCTACAGAATGTATTTACAGGAATCTCGAATGAAGAGCCAGATTTAATGTCTGTGTTGGGTGTCTTATGCCTTCTGCACAGGTACTGCTTCAAAAAGTCTCTGAGTTCTTGATCCTGGTCTCTCTGAATGAATTGCTAAAAAAAGCCGAACTGCATAATTGGCTAAAACTCAAAGAAGTATCCAGAAGTGGTTTCACTTTTAGTATGTCTGTAATGAATTGAAGTGAATGCCCAACAAAGAAAAGAGAAACCTATATGTACCACATTAGCAAGTTTTTGAAAGGCTTCCAGCTAAATCCATTTTGCAGGTTCCTTTTGCTTGATCTGAGTGTTCAAGACACTTTCCTATTAATTCCACCATGACACAGCAGATGTAAATTTTTTCCTTTTACACTGAAGAAATAAACTGACTATTAAGATTTAAAAAAAATGCATAGCAAATTACTCTAAAGATTTAATTTAAAAATCAATTACAGTTAAATATACTATATTTTAGATTATTTTTTCCTGTCTGTTCTACATTTAGTCTTTGAAAATTAAGATTGTAAAGACTGTGCAGTTATGAACATAAAACACAAGAAAAAGTAAGGGAAAAAATACACAGGAACCTCCAAATACAAGAGCTCTGACTTTCAGATAACCACACGAAAGAACTCTGAAGAAGTCATGAGTATAAACAAAAGTGAGACAGGAAGAATCAGTATTTTTTTCCCCTCAGATAAAGTTATTTTCCTTGACTTGCCTTAGTAGAGATAGAGTTAAGTTACTTACTGCTGATGAATATTTCTAGATCTGCATATGTCAGGCTTATATAAAATCAAAATTTGAATCTACTAGCAGTGTACTAGGGATCAAAAAAACCTTCAGGATTTATTTTTTTCTTCTCCAAACAGGTCTAATTTTAAACTGCTAAGTGCTACTGCCTAAATTTATTTCCTGCTTTCCATAGAAGTAAATAATCCTCTAAATTTCAACACGAGACTTCATGATGAAATGGTCTCAAACATAGCAACTGAGGGGAATTTTCACAGCTGTAAAATTCAGTGCAAAGTTGCATGTGGAATCACAGACAGTACACAGTACAATTCTCTGTAGTATTTTACTCCTTCTGTTACGTTGTGAGGTCTAAGTCATGCACAAGGGGGTTGAGACCCTGCATTGTGAGCCAACAGCCATCAGATGGGGAAGGAAGTCTGGCACTGATCACATCAGAACAGGTGTCCAAGAAATTATGTCCTGTATTTCACACATTTCTGGCACAAACTCTGTAACAAATGTGACTGCAGCATTGTTTCCCTGTATAATATCTCAGGATGAAGCCTTTTCCTAGGCTGGTTGTGCTCCACAAAACCTGTATTAGATTCACATACCCTGAGCTGCTAGACAGTCACATGTGCTTGCTCTCTGCATGCCAGGAAGGACAGCTCACATGTTTGCGTGGGGTTAGAATACATCACCAGCCCTCAGTATTTTTTTTTTTTTCTGCTGCAATATGTTCTGAGAAGGAGCAGAAACTTCGGTTTACTGTGGATTATTTATTGGGTTGCACTGCATGAGGATAAATAAGACGATGAAGCCATGTGTTTATGTAATGTTTCTCTCATTCTGAGAATAAAATGAATCTCAGGAATTGCTTGGGAGAGTTAAGATTTCCTTTTGCCCACTAAGAACTTTTCTTTTGTTTAAGAGTCCTCAGGTCTTCTGTGCTGAAGTGACAGTTAAGAAGATGAATTACCATAAGGCAGGCCACCTGTTCAGGCATAGGAGACGTGGTACCTCAAATTAGGATACTCACCTCAGTCTCACCAGTTCATTTCATTTAAGGATGTGAGCCTAAGGAGGTGAGTCTAAGGAATTCCTGATTTACAGGATCAGCAGCATTTTCCTCACAGTGTTTCTTCACACATATAATTAAGTATGTGAAACACAACACAGTCTATCCTTTAGACTGTAGTTTTCTGAATCTACTACTTGTTGGGACATCTGGTAAGGTACCAGCTATCAGATGAAGGAATCTGTGATGACAATTTCTCCAACTGTGCAATAGATGCTTGAGATATGACTAGGATTGAGATGCAAAAGCCTTCATGCTAAAATGCTAGAAATTTGAAATAAGATTATTCCTGGGTGTAGTTCTTCATGTGGGGTCAGAAAAACAGACATTACTTTGTTTCCCTCTTGCTAAAAGGAAGGAAAATTTTTTTTTAAACAGGGAAAAATGGCAGGTTAGGCCAAGATTCTACAAGAAATCAATATAAAGCTGCAGCTGGTATGAAATATAGCACAAATTTATGCATATTAGGACCATCTCTTGTGAAAAGTTTGTGCAAGTCATTGTTTATGTTAAGTGAACTTCAGTAAGTCATTTGAAAGGCAACGTGCCATATCTAAATTATTTCAAGAATCATCATAGAATCATAGAATGGCTTGGGCTGGAAGGCACCTCAAAGATCACCTGGTTCCAATCCCCCTGCCATGGGCAGGGAAAATTTCCACCAGACCAGGTGGGTCCAAGCCCCATCCAACCTGGCCTTGAACACCTCCAGAGATGGGGCATCCACCACATCTTTAGGCAACCAGTTCCAGTGCTTCACCACCCTCACAGTAAAGAACTTCTTCCCAGTATCTAAACCTACTCTCTCTCTGAATCTTTTCCCTCTTGTCCTATCTCTACACACCCTTGTAGAAATTCCCTTTCCATCTTTCTCATAGGTCCCCTTCAGGTACTGGAAAGCCACAATTAGGTTGTCCTGAAGCCTTCTCTTTGCCAGGCTGAACAAATCCAAATCTCTCAGCCTTTCTTCATAGGAGAGCTGCTCCCTTATTCTAGTCATCTTGGAGTCCCTTCTCTGGACTCACTCCAACAGGTCCCTGTCCTTCCTGTGCTGGGGACTGCAGAGCTGGATGCAGCACTGCAGGTGGGGTCTCACCAGAGCAGGGCAGAGCACAGCAGAGGGGCATAGTACCCTCCTGGCCCTGCTGGCCACGCTGCTTTGGATGCAGGGTAGGACTGGCTTCCTGGGCTGTGAATGCATACTGCAGGGTCATGTCCAGCCTCTCATCCACCAGCACCCCACAAAGGTTATATGTGATTGGGCACCAGTACAGTGCTTTTACCCATCAGCTCTGTTTTTCATCCAGCAACAGATCTTGACTTTACCAGGAAAATTAAACAAAAGAAAATAATCTTTTATCTCTGTATTGAACCTTAAGCAGTTGCTATAGCAACAACATTTCTCAAAATGCTAAATTCAAAGTAACAGCTACCTTTGCTCTTGAGATATCATTTTATTTTTTCAATCTCTCTCACACTTCATTTAAAGAAGCTGTGAGTCTGTGCTCATATCACCAAAATACTCAAAGTTGATTTTGAAAAGAAAACAAAAAAGGGATTGATCACCTTTCTTTGCACCTCCCACTGTTATAGCACTTCCATGCCACATTTGATGTGTGCACTCTGACATTCAGTTAGAGATGCTGTAAGACACACACCCTGCTGTACAGAGGCTGGATACAGGCTGTAAGTGATACACTGCTGACAATACCTCTTAAGTTCATAGAGATGAGAATCTCACTCTCTCTTGTGCAGTATCTTTGTAATTCACCTGGATCAGACTTATTACGTATCATCTGATGCAGTCTTCTTAATGTTTTCTGGTTGGTATTGTTTGTTTTGGTTTGTTTGTTTGTTTGTTTTTAAATTGTTTTGGTTTGTGTTTCTCTTTTTTGAAGTTCCAGTCCAGAACATACTTTTATGTCTTTCTAGGGTATTAAAGGATTTAGGTGAAATAGCTTGGTTACTTTTAATTCATAGCTGAACCTCCAAAATTTCCCTGTGTCAGCTTAGGCTAGCGTTTGTAAGTAACACAGTCATTGTGGGGCAGCAATAAAAGAAACAACTTTATGAAAAATACATGCACGATATGTTTTTCTCTTTCTCCTTGTCAGAGCAAGAGCATCACTTATCAGATCTTCCCCACTGGAGACCCTGCAGGTGCAGAGGAGACAGTGGCCTTGGGCAGGAGCAAGTTTCCATCTCACAGGGTGTGGGGACCACCAGGAGCTGCTGTATGAGGCAGAAGCATTTTTGAGCAATCTAGGGAATTAGATACCTACACTTTATTATCATAAAGAGGTGGGACCCTGGACTTATCTGAGCTTTTTCATGAAGCCCAGCCTATGGGCCAGCCACTGTCATGGTTCTCCTTTACCTTGAAGTGAGTCTTCAGCAATGCAGGCAGGTACCACAGGAAATGAAGATATGAAAAACATCCACACATACCCATGTAAGCTAGTCCATGCTTTGGCTTCCATCAGCATTGATGGAATATTAAAGAATATAAAATCTCAGGGTGAAATTTTGTGGAAATAAAGCTTTTTGTAGAGGCTCAGGGTCACTTTACCAACCGAGTCTGTGGTCTCTTCTCCTACTACATTAGGAATTAACTGTCTGTGCACAGGCCAATGCTGCCGTGTCCAGCCTTGTACCTTGCTGATCCCAGCCTTGCCTTCCTGACTTGGCTTCCTCCAACCTGCCTTGTCACTAGAGATTTGTCTGGTGATCAGGGAACAGTTGGCCAGACCTGCTCTTCTGGCCTGATGGGGTGCCGAGGCACAGTGCCTTGTCAGTGACAATGCTGCCCAGTGTGCCTGGCTGTCACCCTCAGCTCCTGGGTCACTGCCCCTTGTGAAGCTGCCAGCTCTCACTACTCTCTGACACAGAGGTTAAATTGGACTCAGTTTTGCTGCTTAGCTTCAGTTTTCATTATTCTTTAAATTAATTCTTAAATTCTTTAAATTAAAAGCCAAAATTAAAATTAATTTTCCAACCCTTATGGGATGTGAAAGATTTAATAATTAACCACTGAGTTCTTTTTTCCATGAAGTTACAGTGAAATTTGGTTCTGCTTTTATTTCAATGCTACTGTGAAATTTCACATTCTGTTGCAAAATGCATAGATCAGCAGTGGAAAAAAATCATTATGAGGTAACTTGCACTACTGCTTGCATAATTCTTCCTTCATAATATATAAGAAGGAACTACAGAAAAAAACAAGCAAACAAACCAACCCAAATCAGAAACACAAACCCACATCAAAACAAAATCCAATAAATGGAAAACAAAAAAGGGAATGTAATTTTCTAGAGAGGAAAGCAAAAGCCAGAATTGTGACTACCCATAGGATCACAGAGGCAGTCCCTGGTGGTTTGAAGGGACCTCAGGGAATCTCAAGTGTAACCTTCTGCTAAATGGAAGGTCAGCGACAAGGTTAGATATTGCCCAAGCTTTGTTGAGTTGGGTATTGGAAATCACTGAGGATGCATCACACAGAACATCTTGGTGCAACCTGCTCCACTGCTTATCAGTTCTTCATAGCTCAGAAACTCTTCCTTATAAAAACTCTGACCCTTGCTTCAAGTTATACACGTTTTCTTATTCCTCCTTGTCCTGGCTTCAGGTAAAGTTCCTTTCAACAGCTGTGGTAGTGCTGTGTTTTGAATTCAGATTGAGAATAGTGTTCACAACATACTGATGCATTTTGGTTTTTGTTAAGGGTTTAGCCTAAGTAAAGGACTTCTTTCTTGTCTCATGCTCTGCTTGCAAGGAGGTTTGCAAAAGAAACTGGGTGTGGGCATAGCTAGGACAGGTGACCCAAACTGGCCAAAGGGATATTCTACACGATGGAATGCCCTGCCCAGTACATAACCTGGGGGAAGTTACCCAGAAAGGTGGCTGATCTGAGTTCAGGAAGTGGGGTCTGGCATTGGTCAGTGGTGGTGAGCAATTCTGTTGTGTGTCACTTATTTTTTCCTTTATTAATATCATTATTATTATAATTGACCATTATTAGTACATTTTAAAATTTATTTTTGATTATAAAACTGTTCTTATCTTAATCAACCAGTTCTACTTTGATTATCCTTTCCATTCCACCTGTCTGTAGGGGGACACAAGGGGGTTGAGCAAGTGGCTGCATGGTCCTTAATTTCCAGCCAGGCTTAAAACACACCACTCCTGCTAGGAGCTCTTGTGATGAGCTTGGCCCCATCTTCTCAATACGCTCTTTGCAGGATTGCAAAGCTGCCATTAGGTCCCCCAAAGTCTTCTCTTCTCCAGGCTGAACAAACCCACCTTGCACAGCCTGGCAAGGTCCCATTTCAGAATATGAAATTAACAGAAAGTAGAGACACACACAGCAACTCATGAAAACAATGAAAAAGCTCTTTGCAATGGACAAATTTTTAATTTACACACAGAGGGATATTCTCATAAGAAACATCTTACTGCTTGTGACTACTTTATGCGCATCCTCCATACATACTGTCATACCTAAGGGTGCTAAAAAGTGCTGGTCAAAATCCTTCCACCTCACAAATTTTCTAGGGGATGATTTTATTTCTTTTTTTTAATGGAAAGAAAAATTATTTCCCTATGAAATAAAAAAACACCATAGCCAAATATTTTTCCTGGGAATGGAGCAAAAATGAAAAGATTGTGAGAGGAGAAAAAAATGTGATGTTTTAACTCTTATCATAATATTTTAACTCTTATCAGATGGTTGGGTGTCTGGATGGGACAGGGAACCAGGGAGCCAGGCAGCTGTTTCTGGGGCTGGGACACAGTCCCTGATTTAACAGCTGCACTTCTGATTTGTGTGAACATCAACTCTTTCAAAATGTGGGTTCTTTTGCTTCCATTCTTACTGTTTGTTGGTACATTCATGTTCTTTGCTGGTTTGCCAGTATTGCTGGCTGGCTTGTTTAATTTTTTTAAAATTGGCAGACTGAGAACCCTGGAACCTCTAGCTGAGGCCTTCATGTGCAGTTAAGTAAATGAAGCAAACCTTACTCTATTGAGTCTGAAAATGGAACCACAGATTTGAGTCACAATAAGCAAGTCTAAAGGCTGACCCTTTACATGGATGAGATGTGAAACCTCATCTTTCTATCCTTCTCTTCCTTCTCTGCATGTATCAGGAAAAGTTTCATGCAAGTTCAAACACTGGTGGCTAGAATTTGCTTCTTTATAGGTACTTGAATTAATGAATGTTCAACTGTCTAAAACCCAATACTGGTACTGTAATGAAATTGCATGACATACAATTATACATTAGAACATATATTTTTCAAGAAAAAAAAAACCTTAAGGGCAGGTAAGTGCCTGTACAAAGGAGACAAACAATTTTAAGAAGTGTCTGATCTCAGGGGTATGCTAAAGAAGAATTCAAGTATTTAATGAAACACAAGAACCATCATAGCAGCATAAAAAACACCATGAAATTACAGAGATTTACCACACTCCCTCTGCTCCTTTGCTAATCAGGACAGAAAGGACTTCAGCCTTCCTCCAGCTTAGTACATTGCAGCACTGCTAGCAATCTGCAACAGGAGACAGTTCTGTGGGGGATCCTCAGTAATTCTGTCAGCATGTCACAGCCATCCTTCTTGATTGTGTGTTTGTTTGTTGTCACTGATTTATATACTACACGTGCTTTAAAGATATGTGTTGATACTCCATTCATTTAATTGACCCTATAGCAAGTTCTTATTGGCTCCAGCTACTGGTTTTCCTTAGACTGGTATCTCTGACTTTTGGGGAATTTCCTAGGAACAGACTGCAGAAGAATTTTTCTTTTTTTTCCTTTTAGGTTATCCAGTTTTCCTTTGCATGTGCTCATTCAGGAAATTTTGACAGTCTGTGTTTCACAGGAAGTTCTGTAGGTGATCATTGCTGTGGTTTTTGTAGCAGAACTGCACAGAGCATGTTCTTTCACTTGGTCTTCCTCACGCTTTCGCAGGCAGAAGCAAAACCTGAGCAAATTCACTATCTCTGTTCGTGCAGTTTCACTCACAAAGCAGTACAGAATGGGATCAGCAATGCAATTCAAACTTGTTAAGGCCTGTGTGATTCTGTAAACCTTATACATTGACAACACAAGATGTGGATCAGAGGTGGAAGGTTCTTTGATGCTGCGGATAAGCAATACAACATGATAAGGAGTGAAGCAAACAATGAAACTAATTGTGATGTTCAGAATAAGTTTTCTCACTTTTTTCTTTTCTTCATCTACTGTGGCTTGGTTATACTTCACTACTTGGTAGATTTTATGGTAGCAAAACACGATGATTATCAAAGGGACCAAGTATCCTGAGCATATTCGGAATAAATTTATGTTCGCCTGCCACCTTTCCAGGGGGTAGTTATCATAGCATAATGTATGATTAGTGAAATTGCAAGGATCATTGAATACTTCTTTGTACACCAATATGACTGAATTAAAGATGCTTTCCAGAAGCCAAACAATTATGCTGATAATCAATGAAAATCTTCTTGTGCGCAAGTAGTGAAGCTTCAAGGGGTGAACTAAAGCCAGGTACCTGTCTAGAGAGATGCAAGCAAGGAACGCAGTGCTGGTGTAGAAATTCATATACATAAGGAAGGCAAAAATCTGGCAAAGTAAGGCAGAGAGCCTCCAGTCATCTCCATGCCAGGCATAATCAATCCACAGAGGCAGAATCAAAGAGTACAAAAGGTCAGCCAGGGACAGGCTAAAGATGTAGACTGCTAACTCATTCTTTTTCCTCACCTGAACACAAGATGCATAGAGGGATATGCAGTTGATGGGAACACTGATCATCATTACTATGCTATACACAAATGGAAACAAATACTTATCCAGGGTGTGATCATCATGGCACTCAGTGCTGTTGTTCATTGTCCACCCCAGTGGTATCCTTGAGATAATTCCAGCCCGGGTGCAATATAACCCCCTGTTGCAGTCTGATGGGTTGTCATCTGTTAGTTCTTCAGGACCTGACTGACAAGATTCCAGACTTCTGTTACCAAAAAGGAAAAATGTCAGGTTATAACATTGCTGTTGTTTTTATGGGATTCTTGGTGTGTGTCTTTTCCTTTTTTAAAAAAGAAAACAAATCTGTGTTTGTAGGAGATCAGAGGATGTTAATGCTACTGGAGTTAGGAAGGCATAGGAGGAAGAACCCAAAATCTAAGGTTTTTAAGGTCAGTTAGATAGAAGCTTCTGAAGCAGAAGCATGATGAGTAGGTGGGACACCTCTTCTAAGAGTGGGGTGGTGTCCTGCAATCCTCATTCTCTCTTGTGGGAGAGTTAAAGGAGATCAGAAAGTGGACCACTAATAAAATAGATGTGCATTTTCTATTATTCTGGTAAGCACTGTTTTGGGAATATGAATATGGCAGATTTCTTATCCTACATAACCTCCTCCCCTCTAAGGCAATGGAGGGACAAGGATAGAAATACAGGGATTCAGGTACTGCTGGATGTTGGGATCTGCTCAGAAGAGAAAAATGTGTCTGGTATATTTCCCTATTGCAAATCACTCTTTTGTTTGCATCCTCATACATCCCTGCTTCCTCTCTCTGCCTTTGTATGAGATCCCACATGAACTTGCCATTAACTGTGCGGTTCCAGCAAGACTTACTGCATGTACCAGAAACCCTCGTGTGAAACCTGCCAGGCTATTGGGCTCCTGCATGCACATGATAATCTGCTGGGTGTCCCTTTAAACATGTGAGGTGGAGACTGAGTACAGTTTTTCATTTACGCTTCTTCCCTCTAAAAAGTGCAGCTGAGATACATGAGCTTGTAAAGCCATTAGCAATTAAAATTTTCTTAGTCACTTCCAGGACTGCAGTTATCAACAGCTTCAACATGAAAATATTAGTAAAATGGCAGCCCTGACTAAAGCAATGGGACTGGAGGAATTGCGTGTCTGAGCTTTAGAAACACGTAGAAGAGCTGACCTTTCAGTAAGAAAGGGTGCGTAACTGTAATTGTGAGACAGCTGGTACTCACTGATTGTATCAAAGCTCTGACACTCAGCAGTTGCCTTCTCTAGAGAACTAATTGTTACGTTCAGGAAATACAAGAATGGAAAATATTGGTTGCAGTCCAGTTATACTGCCAAATACACTAACTGCTTGAGAGTGCTGTGATAGCTCATCTGTGCTTTGAGCCTGGACTGAAGCAAAGGAGGTGAAGAAGCTGATGAGTAGGTTGCAAAATAGCACATCTACAACTGTTCCCACATGGGAAAGAACTCCAATGGAATACATCTTGTGTGCAGAAACTTTCCCACGTGGTAAGAAAAATTCAGCCTTTTATTGGTTTGATGTGTTTATGGGTTTATCAGAAAAACCCAAACAGGTTTATTACCCATCCTGAGAGGTTACTATATGGATCTCTTGTCCACAAAAAAGCTCCTTTCATTATTATTCATTAAAAAAGGAGCAATGACAAAACTACCCAGAAAGCACATATTCAATTTTACCTGCCACTGCCTTATTTGATCAAATTGCCTAACTTATCAGCTAGAGCTAAACTCATTCACAAGCTTGAAAGCCAAGGAAAATTCTCAAGAAGGACTTGCCAATTTGGTCCATTGAGGAACTTTACCAACATGATGACTAATTAAAAAAAAAACAAACAAAACACAGGTCTATATTTAAGACAAATATTAGATGTCTGCATTTCAGCTTGGTTTCAAAAAACTACACAGTAAGTAGGGCATTGTAAGCCTACCAGTATAGATAAGTATCACAAAATAAAAATCTAGCTCTAGAAATTGGATCCCAGGGTTTTGTGACCCACTTCTCACCAAAAACAAATCAAATGTATGCAGACAGACCAGATGAATCAAAGATAAAATACCTAGCTCTTCTCCTAATCACACTTTAGCATCTCTTTTCCTATGACAGGTCTCTTCATGTCTAAAAGGGAAACGTGCCCTTTCCGAAGCATGTGTGTAATGCAGCAAGTGTATGAGGCAGTGTTTCCTCATCTGGTGACTGAGAAACTGGAATTCCTTCTCCCTCCCCCATAAACTCTTTCTCTTTTGTTAGTTACAGACTTGCCATCCTTATAAGCTCCCAACTTCTTTCTTACTACTCACAACAGCTTCTTTTGTATCTACTCTTACATCTCTACATGCCAATTTCCTCATACCACCTGGGGATTTTTTCAGTTTTTTCATTTTAGCTCATTGTGTCTAGTTTCTAAGAGTTTTTCTTTGTTGACCTAACTGATCATAAGATAAAACACTTGTCCTTATATTGCTCTTATCTGAATAAAACATATGTTCTTTGGGGCAAGTCTTTGCTTTGCTTTTCTGCCATCTGCCTTAACAAGAAATATCTGAAGGTATAATTGGCAAATGGCAGGCCGGGACACTAAAAATGAAATTCAGAGAAGTGAATTGAAACCACAACAAAACTGTCACCTCAGAAAGTTTTTTCTGTACTTCATATTCACAAGTGACTGTACCCCATTGCTTTCTTCTTAACCAGTATTAGTATTAGTTCCTATGAACGCAGCCCTGGAGGCTGTAGCATTGCCGAGGTAATCCATGTCCCAACTTTGGTGACACACTGATGGTACTTACATGAGGACATACTTTCAATGACAGTAATAATGAGAAGTGTGTCATTCTGGCACATATTGCTGACCTGTACTTAAGCGTGTCAAAGAGCCAGCAATTGAAGCTTACCGCAATGCATGCTGCAGTTTCTTGCACAGAAATATAAAAGCAGAAAACACCACTTTGCCCTGATTACAACACATTTCACTCAAATTGCTTGGGGCCTTATTTCAGAGGAAGTAGTCCATATCACACTTTCTTGCTGAGTTGTTTTTCTGGTAATTAGGACTTTGTAATGGAAGATGATTTTTCTTACCTGAATGCACGATCTGAAGCATTTCCAGGTTTTCTCTCTGCTACTGAGCACACCTGCTGGTTTTGCCTGGGAGGATGGTATTGGCTTACGGCTATCCTAAAAAACAATGATAATTTTCCCCAACGATATTTTTTTTTAAAACATCAAGGAATTTTGGTTTAATGATACAGTCTAATGGTTTGACTTTCATGGTCCAAACCTACTGTGACTAATTCCATACACTTATGACTTATTTTATAGACTTGTTTTGGTGTCAGATGTTTAAAAAAAAAAATCTTAACAGTATTTTTTTCTTTTAGACATATTATTCAGTTGTTATCATAATTCCTGCCTCTGTCATTTTGCTACAGAAAACCCACTGTACAATAATTCTGAAGAGTCAGTAAGACATAAAATTTAGAGAAATGGATGAGCAAAAGTTACACTTCAAGTACTGTATGCAAACAAGCCTGTAAAGGAACCTTGTGAGATTTTCTAGAGAAAAGTAGTCATTATATACTGTAGTTGTATCAATACATTTCTACAGCATCTTCCTCAGGTTTACAGAGAGCTTTATGTGGTATCTCCATTTATGACATTTTGAACGTCCCAAAGTACAAAGTTAAACTTTCATAAGCATAAATACAAAAGAGTATTCCACATTCTTATCTGTATAAAACTTTGTAAGGGAAGAAAGGAACAATGGTCTGTGACCTAGCGCAGTAGCTGCTGTACTGGTGATACTGTGTATCAATCATAAGATGGAATGGCAGATTGTTTTCCTTTTTCTCTTTAAGCAATTTCAACAAAGTAGATTGCCTGGTGTTCTCATGATAAGTTCTATTGCCAAGCTGAGTTCTTCAAGTTCCATAGCTAAATCTTTTTACCTAATGAGCAGATCTCAAAACTCAATTCTGAGAAACTTCACAGTTTATGAGAGTTGAAATACACTTTTCAGAAACATGGCCTTTTTTGCTTAAAATTAACAGCATTTTTCCTCATGCAACATTAAATTTCACCCACAGGTCTCCATGAGATTCTGTAGAGACTCAGTTCTAAAAGCTCAGCCTTTTAAACTTGAAGACACACTTTACAGACTGTTTCGTTGAGCATAAACAATCACTTGTAAGCAGATAGGAAAAAAACAACATGTTTTTTAGAATGTAGGCCATGTGGGCAAGTATTATTTTGCTATATCATTAAGTGCATCATGTTAAGTGCATACATGTAAATGCACACACATAAGTGCATACAGAAAGATGTACAACATATTTTCACAGATATGATACTTGGCATTCTAAGAAGCTACTTTTACCACAGCTTATTTTTCTGCTAAGTTTTAAGCATTTTGCATATTCATATAAATAGCACTGGGTATCTTGACAGTATCTGAAAATATTGAAGAACACTAATAGAAGAGCTACTGGAATCCTCTGTGAGTCCTGAGGCACATTTCGCAGTGATGGGACAGCTCAGAATGTTGAAAATTCACCCCCAAATACAGTTCTCCGTTCTTCACCCTTTTTGTAATCAACAGTATTTGGATCATGGCAATGCCATTACAGCAATTAATCAAGCTTTCTGTCCTAATCCTAGCCACATATTTCCTAATTCAGGCTTTCTATGTCTTTTTCCTTAGTTTCATGTTTTGGTTGTACTGGGATTGAAATAATCCCTCCCTCAAAGAAATCTTTTCCAGCCTCTTTTGTGTCCCTTCTTTCAGATGTATGATGTCAGCATCCCATTAGGGAGAGCTAGGTTGAAGCCTGTCTCAGAATGGAGTTGTGTCCCTGGCTCCTGGAATCCTGAGCACTTACCTTGGCAGCCACGTGTCTCGGTGCAGTAGTTGCCCTTATGCCATGGGCAGTGTAACCCGTGTCTGCTTCTAAGAAAAGTGTCTGCTTCTGCTTGATCAGATACAGAGACAGGAAGCTGCTCTTAGATAAACAGGCAGCAGTTCACACATCTCTTGGTTTTGCTTCCTTTTTCTTTTTCTTCTGTCCCCATCTCCTTGTTAATGTAAGCTTATCCATGAGAAAAACGATGGTGAACAAAGGGGTGGAGGCAACCTCAGTAGATACAGGAATATTTTTAGAGACTTTATAAAACTTTAATTTAAAATATTACCTAATTATATGAGCTTAGTATATTATACACCCCTTATCTAGGAGACATCACATTCTGCAGAGAGACCAATCCACAGAAATAAAATGCTGTGTTTTGTGTTTACTTGTATAAGTTCAAACTGTGTATGTTTTTTGACTGAAGGACCTCACATGCTTTTCCCTACAAATTGATCACAGAATCAAATAAGAATCCACCTTAGAAGATCCACCTCAAAAATGTTTTACAATGACTTTAGGTGTTTGTGGAAAAATAATTAAGTATTTTCAGGATTTGTGAGAAGTTAATGAATAGTTCTAACTAACAAAAGATAACAGCATTTAATGCACCGTGACAGGTTACATAATTTATGTATCTTTGCATAAACTAAGTCTGAGGTTGGGTGCAGTTTTCAGAGGAGTGATTCTTCTAAGAGATAATTCTATTCAATTAGACTGGTGGGAAATTGTTACATGAGCATAGTTCTCTTCCCTCTCTGTGATCAGAATAATTTATTGTGTGTATTTTTTCTTAAATTATGTTTGGAACAATACAATTCTGCTTTCAGAAAGTTGGCACAATTTCACTTGAAATGTCCATCTCTTGGGTAATACCAAAACTGTTCAGTTTGATGATTCAGATGCTAAGGAGAAATGAAAGAGAACAAATTGAAAAGTTCTAAAATTGGGGCATACTGACTTCCTTGAGAATACCAGGCAGCTCTACAATATTTATCCACTGTATACAGAGATTTGGTTCCCTTTTTCAGTCAGTGTGACTTTTTCATCCAGAGTTTTTTACTGATCTGATTGTTACATAAAGCCTTAACTATCAAATACTTGTGGCCATTCTCAAGCTGTTATAATAGCCTCTTCCTGTTTGGTGAATGGAAGACCACTTGCTTAGATAAATTTCTAAAATACATTTCAGTCACACCTTCATTTTCACTGAGAGAAAAGTAATAAGACAAAGACCTGTTTCATCACTTTCCACATGCCCTTTCCTACCATGGTACCTACTAGGTATCCAGTATGCTGGTTCTGGAGTTTTGCTGAGCATTCCTGTACTTTGCTGAAGAAAAAACAATTCTTATCATTATTAGAAATACAGAAATATTTCTAACGTTCTTTGCTGTGATGACAGCAGAATTGAAAGATCAATGGAAGCAAGAGAGGACATGATGCCTTTTATGCATTCTGGAAGTAAAGCTGTATGTTAAAACAAATTCTTATTTGTGACCATATGCAAAAACTAAATTTCTGATGTAAGCAGCACAATTTTCCAGGATTTTTGTAAGATCTGGACATACACAGTATCTCAGATCAGTCATACATGAACAGCAAGTGTTACTACTAGTGTTTGCTGAGACAAAAAAACAAAACCCTGAAACAGAAAAGCATTAACAGTGGAAAATTATTTTATCTAGAAAAGAAGCAATGACAAAGTCCTCAATGATTTTTTTTTTGTTAAATTTGGGTTTACAAAGGATCCATGAACAAAGGTGTTGTCAGGAAAATTAATCCACAAACACCAGAGGTTCATGCCCAAAAAGGAGACAGAGGAGTCCTCTAACATTACTCGAATAAAGGGAGAGGTCATGGGGAATTCCCCATGAAGTCTCTCAGATTTTTAGGGGACGCATCCTCCTTTACATACTAATTTCCCGGCCACATTTCCCTCTCACTTTCCCCACTGGCTGAGATACTTGAGAGGTACAGACTTCCTGAAATTCCCAACACCCCCTTCTAATATATACAACCTGTCCCCCTCAGTTTTTCTTTTTCCTTGTGTCTCTGTTCTTCTTCTCTAAATCCAGACATTTAGTCTTGAGTGAGTAACAGTCTGTGTCAATTAGTGGAATTCCTGTGGAATTCATGGTTTCCCCCCACTGCTTCTTTCACCTCACTATATCTGGCTTTATCAACCATCAGGCCCACAGTTTGTTTGCAAAGACACCTCCTTCTCATTCCCCTCAGTGTAAAGAAAAAAATGGTTCAACACAAGGTCAAGATGCAGAATGAAAGCCGACAGAGTCACACCAAAATATCCTTTTCCTTCCACCAAAACAGATTTTGAGAATGTTTTTCCTGTACCAGCTGAAAAGGATGGGCACTCGGCACATCACAGGATTGAAAATAAAAATTTTGACAATTTTAGGATCTCATGAGCGAGTAAGAGACTGAATTTCACAGCTGAAGCCTTTTACATGAAATAAATTGATGCATTAATCAATGAAACTATCAAAATTAACCAATTAATAATTCATAATGGTTTCGCAAACCTTCCAGGTGTGCAAAGCTGTACAGTCTGCTGCAATTAACGTGAAATAGGACCACGAGCATAATGCCACCTCTGGCAATGACTCACAGTAGCCCTGAGGAAGTCACTCTGACTGCAGGTAATAATGGTATCATACCGCTCATTTGGGTGTGAGCAGGTTCATTAGTTAATATTTGATATTGCTGTAAAGTGCAAAATGTTTTGTGAGTGCTTGGTATTGTCATTTAAAAAGAACTAAACAGGAAACGTCAGTCAGGTAATGTCATCACTGAGACATTAGATCCCTCAATGACAGTGGCAGAGAAACAATGACAATGAGAGTGACCGAGGCTCGAGTAACAGCATTCTTTATGGTCAGAAACGTGTAAAACCGGGGCTTTTCCACAGCTCTTACACAACGCAGGACTTCAGCCAGTGCATCTCCCCATGGCTCATTCCTCCCTTAGGCACGTGAAGCATCTCTATGAAATACTGAGGACAACAGACAAACCACTTCCCCATTACGAATCTTTATAGGATAATCAAGCCGATCGCCGATGTCCGGGTTGCTTTTCCTCCGAGCCGAATGCCTGCATGAGCTGGAGTCTGAGGGAACACCCCGGCAATCCTCAAGGAAATTTCTGGCGTGCGGCTCAGCACAACCTCGCCTGCTCTCATTTTGATGCGGCTGCCCTACAGCGCACCGCTGATGGCGTAAACAGGGCTCATTCAGCCCATCATAATTTAACCCCCCCTTTCGGCATCCCTCTCTGAGGTCCTGCTGACGCAGCTGCGGATCTGACTGGGGCCAACTGGGATTCCCCGGGAAGGGCGCGGGGCTGTCAGCAGCCTCTGCGGGCAGGGCCTGTGCGGGCCTGGCGCGGCGCCCGGGGCCGCTCCCAGCACCTGCCCCTGCGGCGACCAAAGATCCTTCTCACGGCGCGCTGGAACGCGCTCCTTCAAAGCGCCGCTTCGTGCCGACTCTTCAGGGCATTTGGTGGCACCCTGAGAGCGGCGCAAAGCCAGGAAACTGGCTGCGAGGGCCTGGAAATAAAGGATGCACTAACAAACGCCGCTCGTCGCCCGGGACAAGTACCGTGCCTTGCCAGAGGCTCCAAAAGGGAGAGTCGGAGAGCCCGAAAAAGACTGTCAGCTTGACTCGAGCCCTACGCGCGACTGTTCGCGCTGTACTGAATGCCACTCCCGTCGCACTCGCTCACAAACCCCGCCTCGCCTGGCAGCCATGCGGCTTTCTCACACTCAGGATGGCCCCGCAATAGCTTCACTCGCCTCTCAGTGCCCAACTCCAGCATGGCGGCAAGCGCCTCACAGCTTGCCGTGCCCTTTCTCAAAATGGCAGCTGTTGACTTCAGCCGGGCGGAGCTGCCCGTAAAGGCGGAGCAGCCATCCTGCCCTCCTTTCCCTAGAGCAGGATGGCGGCCCCGGGCGCTGCCGCCCCGCCCCGGGCCTGGCGGCGGCGCGGTCACGTGCCGCGCGTTGCCGGGCACTGCGGAGGCGCTGCAGGGACGGGGCGGCCGCGGGACGCGGCGGGAGAGGAGCTGGACGGGGTCTGGGATTGGGACCGGGACCGGGACCGGGATGAGCTGCGCGGCTGTGCTCTGGGGCACGATCCTGCTTGCCTGCAGCTGTGGCCCGGGGCCCCCCAGGGTCGCTGCCGCTCCGCTCTTGGCGGCCACCTACGTGCTGGACGATTCCAACGGGCTGGGCAGGGAGTTCGACGGGATCGGGGCTGTCAGCGGCGGCGGGGTGAGCGGCTCCTCCGGGGCTGCGGTGCCGGTGCCCTCCCCGGCGCGGCGAGGGACACCTGGGTCGGGCATCCCATCAGCGGGAGCGTGTGGTGCTTTCGGCGGGGCCTGGGCCGGGGGTGTCGCGGAGGGGAGCCCTGAGGACCGGCGGGGTGTGGGACACCCACACGAAGTGAGCGGGGCTCGGCGGGGAAGGCCTGGGGCGCTGAGGGAGCGGTGCGGCGGTGGTCCGGCTGCGGCAGAGATGGATGGAGCCGGGCTCCGCTTTGTGCCAGCCCTCCGGCCACCCGTGCTGTGGCTTTTCGGGGTGCCCAGGGCTAGACGTGTCCTGGGTGCTGGTGGGGGGGGGGGGGAGCAAAGCCAGGGTGGGTTTTTATGTAGAGGGTCTTAGTAGTCCCTGCATTTTAAAATGCTGGACGAGCCGCAGCCCCTCGTCGTCTTTCGTGTGGTCCAGGCAGCGGAGCCGTGAGATTCCCGGAGCTTTTCCCTCTCTTCGACCTGCGAAGATGCTTTCTTTGGCCTCCTGCCTATGTGCCCTGTGAGCTCCCCTTGCTTTGGCATGAGCCAAAGCAGGGAGAATTGAGCAGAGCAGGAGAAACGGCGCTGGGAGGGAGCTGCCTTTTGCTTGTCATAAAGTCGTGTGATCTCTTTGTTTCTCTGTTCTCTGGACTCTGCAGTAAATTCCAGGTAACTGGAGTACAAGGCAGTTTTGCAACCTGTGAAACCAGAAGAGCACAGCTGAAGGTTTAGAAACAAGTTATGTAGGGACTCAGCTGAGTTCTTGGTGCTATAATTATTTCTGTAGGTTTATTAACTCTGTGAAAGGCGTAGAGTAAAAAGCTGGGATGTAGTTAAACATTTGAAAGTGTGTTTTCCAATTTTCACATTTTCTTTCCATTCTAGGCCACATCTAGACTCCTGGTGAACTACCAAGAACCTTATCGGTCCCAGATTTTAGATTACCTGTTCAAGGTAAAGCTGGTTTCACTGCTACAATAATGTTTAATTTCATGTAGAATTTCCTACTGTGTAATATTGGAACTCCTATAGTATATTCAATGCTGCTTGAAATTAGACAAAATCCCATCTTTGTAAAGCGCCTATTTTAATGTTGATTGTTATCAGAACCTTAAATTTTAGGTGTTGTTTTTGTTCAGGATTTTATTCAGGAGACAATTTCTTCATATTATTGTGAAAATTCCTTTTGTGTTTTCACAGCGTGTTTTGAAAATATGTTTTCAAAAATGTGTTTAGCCAGATATTTGATCATCCGTGTGGGCTGAATCATAAGTTGCTTCTGTCGCTAAAATGGGGGGTTTAGCTCTTCATAGTGATTGAAGCAAGGGGGTCTTAATGTTTGGAATTTTTTTTTAGTAAAGAGAGATTAACAAAGCATAAAAATGACTGTGCAGACTTCAGGTTTTTAACTGCATATCTATTCCAGTCTAGTGTCAAGTACAACTGCAGTGACTCTAGAAGGTGTAGGAAGTTCATTGGTTTGTAATCTTTGTTAGTTAGCAAATGTAACCCATGGAGTTACCCAACTTGATATATGGTAAGATTATTGCACTGGACATTAATAGGTTGTTTTGCTTTTGGCACTGTAAATTACTCTGCTGGAAGGGGATGTCATGTCACTTTCAAGTAATGCAATCCAGATGGCTGGAGGGGAATAATTTACCACGCAGTTTAAAAATTAATTTTCAGGGGTAGAGTAAGGCGTAATATGTGCCTGGGGAATCAAAACTGATGTTTTCTTGAGACTAAAGCTATGTGTTACTAATATGAATGTTCTGATCAGATGTGGTAAAAGAAAATCCAGAGAGATCATGATTTTCAAAGGGTTTTTGATGTGCTCTTTTACCAAAGTCTCTTAAACTGTCATGTCTGAGGTGTACCTTGCCTCATTTTCCTTGTCTTTTAGTGTCAGTCAGCTTTCATGATGGGAACTGGAGAACAAATGTGTAACAAGTTTAAAATAAAAAAATGTCAAAAAGAGAAATGGTAAATATTGGAAATACTTATTTTGCTGTTAAAAGCAAACAAAAATCTGAACTTGTAAGCCAAAAGAGATTCCATCTATGGAGCTTTTTTTGAAAATCAAATTGCATTGTTATGTCTTAAAACATTTTTTTAGATGTCAAAATAATAGTTGGGTCATTCCATGGTGGAGGCCAGCTTATTAGTGGTTATTAAAATAATGATTAATTGTAACTTTTGACTTGAGCAACTTTTAAGCCTCTAATGGCTGGAAGAACATATTGGCAGTAGAATCACCTGTATGAGCTTGAATTTTATGTTTGGCTCCACCAGTCAGATGCCAGGGAAGGGGGATAGTGGACTAGCCAATTGTTTTCCACTGTGGTGAGTTTTTTCCTCTCTTGACAATATTCTGTAGTTTCCAGATTATTCCTGACCTATATGTATGCTTTTTTGCATAAATAGGGTAACTTTACCAAAAGAAAAAAAAAGAAAGATAGTTCAATAATTTGATTTTAAAAGAAAACAAGTTTGAATTCTAATAACGTTAAAAGACTGCTGCTTTCCTCATATATTCTGTGTTCTGCTTTAATAAGGCTGTAGTATTTTCTTGAGCATAACCTATTTAAAATCTGCACGGTTGTGGAGAAGTGTTGCTGATGGTGCCAGAGTCACTGAAACTGTTTAAAGATCAGTATCCTGGTGGATTTTCTTTTGAAAAGCAGAAATTTATACAACCTCTCATTACATTTATAATGGGTGTTTAAAAAAGTAAAAAAGTTGCATTTTCAGTATGCTCAAAATTGCATAATTACTCATCTCATTCTTCTTGTTAACAGCAAGATTCTGTCTATTTTTCTGTCACTTTTTCCACAGCCAAATTTTGGTGCTTCTTTACATATTCTCAAGGTAGAGATTGGAGGTGATGCACAGTCAACAGGTATGGATTTTGCATGAGTAGCATTTAACTTCTTGTTTCTGTGGTGCTGTAAGTAACATGTGCTGCACGTGAAGCTGAGGCATGGAGGTAGCTGAACTGATTTACAGTAAACCATAATGGCTTGTACAAGAGAGATTTCCACCAACATTCTGGAAGCAGTTCTCACTATCATATGGTTGGTTAATAGATTGCATTCTAGAGCAAATGAGTTTCCCCCTCGTCACAGGTTTCTGAATTGTAGAGCATTTCTCACACGTGAGTTTTGCAGTACCAACTAGTTTATGTCTTAAAAGCATGAAATGCAACAGCATCTGATCAGGAGCTGTTACATTTCTTTGGTTTAATTAGCTGCAACGTTTCACTGGAGTGGCATTGGCTGGCAGGAAGCAGTATTTTTTTCTTCCTGGGAAGAGTTGCAAATGAAAATGTCCTGATGTAATTTGCCTAGCTTACCTACTACATTTACATACAGTAGGAACTATTTAGTAACTGGTGTGACCAAAAACTGAGAAACAGAGACTGCAGCTTGTATCTTTGTATTTTTCTCAAAGTAAATCTGGCCACATCAGGAATAGACTTAAAACCAGACATAGTTAATAAATAGAAAGCACAGAATCTGTTTTTGTGATGTTATATATGTATATATATTTGTATATATACATTTGTGTATATATACTTGTATATATACACTATTTTTCCCCGTAATGTCTGTGTTTTAAATAATTAGATACTGTTTTTCATTCTTGTGTTTACTTCACAAAAATTAACATGCTGAAAAGTACTATGGGTTTAAGAGCTTGCTGGGGGGAATGGAATAGTCTTCAGGCATGCACAGACCTCTTCAAACACTGCTGACTAAGGAGCATGTCACATACTTGTGTGATGATTTCCAGTTTTGGAAAGGAGAGCAATAAGATGCATGTATCTCAATGCACTAGACTGCAGCTCTTCTTCTGGCTTCAGAGGTGTGATCAGGAGTTCATTTAAAATGTGATATGAAGCCTAAATTTGGAATCTAGTTGTTATATGTCCCAAACATACATATAACCAAGTGTTAGTAAGATAAAAAAATCAATCCTGTTTTCTGAGATGAAATGTGCTTTTTCAGCAGGCTTCATTTAAAATAAAGTCTCATTAGAAGGGGTCTCTGCATACGATTTAACATTAGTTGCATAATTGTTGCAGTCATGTACACAAGTTATTACTTGACTTTTACCTGTAAGGACTTCCCATGCAACGCTGAATCTTTTGTGCCTTTCTAGTTTGTTTACCTTTGCCTGAGGAAATTCAGCACGTAGCATTCAATTCCAAAAACTTTTGTGGCAGTCACAGAACACTGTGGAAGTTATAAACTAGATATTTTACTGTAAAAGTAAAAAAAACCCCGCATTCTCTTTCCTGTAATTGAAAAAATCATGGTACTTTCTTTCTTTCCTCTCCCCGGATTTGCCTTGTGCAAAAGAAACAAACTATAACCTTTTGTTTGTTTTTTGGTTTAGAGATAATTTGCTTGTGTAATGATTTTTTTCCTTTTAATCTTAATGCTGTAACATTCCTAGATATGAGACGATAGCAAATATAAATTTAGTGTTATCATAGCTAGGGATAGAAAATGCTAATTATTAACCACAACTGATATTAAAAGCTTCAAAATAAAAATATTAAAATTATGCTAAGTTAATACGCTAAGGACGAAGGGTAGCATATCTTGCATTTACCTCCTACTGTTCCTTTGGCTTTGAAATACATAGCAAGGAACTGGTGAACCATGTTGGAGATATGTGCTTGCATACTATGTTAATGAGCAGTGCAGCAAACTTTATAATGTGTAACAGCTTATGACACAGAAGATAATTGTGAGCTACCTGTCTCTTTCCTTCCTAGACGGTACTGAACCCTCCCATATGCACTATGAAAATGATGAGAACTACTTCCGGGGCTATGAATGGTGGCTGATGAAAGAAGCTAAAAAGAGAAACCCCAAAATTAAACTGATTGGTAAATTGCTTTGAACTTTTATATTGAAATACCTTTTTATTCCCCTGACCAAACTATCTATCTGACTTTAATTAACATTTTAATGGAGAGATGTTTTGGTGTTGCGGTAGACAAAGCAGATCACTAATATTTGTTAAGCTTGTCTTGATGCTTGTTGTGTTTTATCTTGTTACAGCAGCACAACATCCTGACAAGAAGCATAAGATAACAAATCTCTAATAATTTGCTTGCATTAAGTAATTTTAGTGTATTGCAGCAATGAACATGATTGATTTATCATGAGAGATGAATTTCTGAATAATTGTGTAAAAAAAAATGGGAAGGATAAAGTTACTGCAAGTATAAGTATGTAAATCTTACACATACACACTGCATTTCATTAAATGTTCTTATTACAAATCAATCACACACCCCTTCCCCTCTGTAGTGATTCTGGTCTTCTGATTTGTACTACATGGGTAGTTGAGTTGTAAGAGGAGTTTCCTTTCTTCCTGTTTTGATTATGAGTTGTGTGTGTACTGTGACAGTACAAATGCGGAATCCTAGGTTGTATTTTTGTATTTTGGAAATACAAAATGTATTTCACACAAAGGAAGGTAAGAAATCTGTTGGTTAAAGCTGTCTAATTTGCCCCCCTTCCAGGGGGCTTTACCATCTCCAGTCGTGAAGCTAGGCTTGGTGCAGGATTTGCCAGCCAGGTTCTGTTGAGCCTACTATTTATGACTAATTGTAATTATTAGTAATATCCCTCTTCCCTCACATCAAGCTATCAACAAAGGAAGGAGCGTTTACTTCTAAATTAGTTTGTGGTATCTTTTACAAGTTGGCTGGACACTTAGTAGCATCTGGTTAGATAAATTTGTTTTTCTTACTACAAGATCCAGTGAACGGCTGAGACTTGGAAATGCTTTTTCATTATCCTAATCTTCCTTCATTTGTTATGATCAGATCATCATGTCTTCTGAAATTCATGTCCAGGAGATAAAAAAAATTCAATTTCTGTATTGACTCTTTGTCTTTAGCTTTTTAAGTTTTTATCCTAAAATCCTTGGATTTTTACACCTGTTAGAGCTAGTACAATAAAATTGACAGATTATATGTAGTCAGTTTTTCTCTAGTAACAAATGCTTCCTAGCTCATTAAAAAAAAATCCAGCTATTAATTGCTTTATCATAATTTGCATTAGACCATATTCTGCAGTTAGCTAAGTTATATTTGATTGTCTTCACTGGAACCAAGCAAATTTCAAGTGCATATCTGTTCCTTCTTGCTCTTGAAACTTACTGAGCAAAGTAGATCAACCCCTTACCTTATTAATTTTTCTTCTCTCTTTCCAGGATTACCTTGGGCATTTCCAGGATGGATAGGGAAGGGTGAAAATTGGCCCTATGACTATCCAGATATCACTGCTTACTATATTGTTTCTTGGATATTAGGAGCAAAACAGTATCATGATTTGGACATTGATTATATTGGGGTCAGTAATGCAAAATCTCCTGTATATTTTGTGTGTATTTTATCTATCTTCATTCAGAAAATCTTGGTCTTACCTCTCTTTGTTGACGACTGGAGGAGGAGGATGGCACGATAATTTTTTTTTTTTGATTGCAGTTTTGGCTTGTACTATTGCTAGGAGAAAGGCAGTAGTTGTGTTAGTTTACAGTCTTTCTGAAATTATGTCTGTTAAAGCGGAACAAGTGTCAGATAGTTCCTACCTTCCCACTTCCAAAACAAAGTTACCAAAGAATTTGAGAGTTCTTTTTCCTTTTCTGCTTTGTTTGTCCTGCTTGCATTTCAGCAGCTACCAGATAACAAACAGCATCAGTTAACACAGTTTGAAGGTCAGCTAACATGACATAGTATAAAATATGTTGTTATTTTGTAGATGAGTAATCCTCTACAACTTTTTCCATTTTTACCTGCATTATTTATAGTACATAAAAGTGCATATTTTACAGTACAACTACTGTGTGCAATATATGGAAGTAGTGAATGAATGAGAAAAAAATGTAAGAATTGGAGATGAGAGCGGGAAGCAGACAATCTAAAAAAAACCTCAAGCTCACTATTTGAGCAAGAAAGTGTGTCTAGGATTCCTCTAAAATCAATCCTATACTTACTGGACACTTATTTTGCACTCTTAAATGTTTTGATATGAGAAGTTTAACTGCAGAAAAGCTGAAAATCACTTCAGCAGTCCAGAACAAAGCTTCTAGAACTGTGGTTCCTATCCCTCAGAAGTCTGACCTTTCTGCCACAATGTGGGGAGGTGTTATCTCACGTGTATCTCCTTGGAAATGCATCCCCCTTGGTGTTGCTGGTTTATTTCAGTTGGGTCAGTCTTGCACTGTGGGTAACATAGTGATACTTCAGCAATTCAGTTGTGGGGGCAGGGAGAACAATTGTTGTTACATTTTCCTCTGCCTTCTTTTTCTCTCTGATCTTGGAGCAAAAAGTAAGTTCTGCACTTCATGTATGTGAGTAGTGTTGACTTCGGTGCTGTTACTTCATAGTGATTAGCCTTCTGAATTCTGTCCTTCTAAGAAAAGCAAATTTCTGTTTATCCAGACAATGTGGTGATATTGCATATTGTCTCATTTCTTTGTGGGTATAATCTGAAATACAGGGAATCAGTGAAAGGTCTGTGAAGGCTCAGAAACTGTCAAAACAATTTCAGTGCCATTATGGTTGTACATAGTTAGCCTTTACCACTCTTTTTGCTGTAAGTACATGTTCTGTATCACTATTTGCTTTATGATGAGATGAGTCTTTCAGTAAGTATGTTTTGATTGGCTCATTTCTGAGGTTTCATGTTAGCTTTTATAGAAAGATGTAGAAATATCAAAATCAATTGTACTTACCCTATCTGCAGGAAATGTCTTGTACATCACTGGGTAATCTACACCTTTATTGGTGAGTCACAGTGTTCATGTTGTGGTTAGAAAAAAAAAGGAAAGAAACAAGTTTTATATGTGTTTTATAGGCCAAGGGATTCGGTAGAAAGAAAGACCAGTGTTCCTGCTTTTGAATTTTGAGCTGTGTTTAGCTTAATCTTTTTCCGTAAAAGATGGGAAATTCAGAAATTAGCTCATTTTGTGTCTGTTTACTTAAAATTTGCTGGATCTCTTTTGTGTTCAAGCTTGGATGTAGTCCTGTGTAAATTAGAAAGAACAGTGAGCTTCATCGATTTGTTTGATATGTGAGTTATTCTCGTTCTCCCATATTCTTGTATTGCAACAGGGGCCTATTCATTAGGCCACGCCTTGAAGCCACAACGTGTTTCTCAATGATTCCTAGCAGACTGTAGTGCCATTGGTAATGTAACACTGCTGCCATTGTAGAGCTCAAGCAGCTCTAGCACTCTTGTCAGCGAGAAGGCAATCAGGGGAGCTTGGAGAAAGATAAACAAGCGGCTACTATGAACTTTCATACAGAATTTCCCCCTAAAGAGCTGATAACAAAACCAACCAGCACTTCCCTTTAGCACACGGAAACCATGGAGTTGATTAATGGATTCTATAATCTTACATATATATAAATAAAATCTTTAATTCTACATTGGCATATCCTGATTTTTCTAAATGGATTTTACTTTCTCTTTATAGATATGGAATGAAAGGGCATTTAGTAGCAAATACATTAAGGTATGTATTCTCTTCTTATATCTGTGAAGTGCTTGTCATGCTGTTCACAAACAATTAGCTTTTCTGAATTTGTGTAGGAAAGGGATCTTAATTCTGCACCTATATCACTTACTGAACTCTGTTTCTTGCAGTTGCATGCATGAATAGATAACATGTTTATATATCTAGATTGTTTGTGTGTCCGAAACTGTTATTTTGAACTTGGGCATTTCAGTGTATGCTAAATGTTAGGACTTCTAAATTTTAATGGAAGTTTCAGTTCATGCTACTGTCATACAAACTTAAATCATCTTTATTCCAGCTTGGATATAGCTGAAGGTCCAAGATACAGAATTGCTTAGAATTCTGTAGCTAGGTTCTCTGATTACAGTACGTTTAAATATTGCTATTAAACCACAGTAAAGGCTCTGTGTTTTTAACTTTGCAAAATTCAGTACCTCTTGTTCTAAAAAGCTGGGGGAACACAGCATTTTACATAACCAACCTTGAGATACCTCTAATATTTCTCACTACTGAATGATCCTGCAGCCCCTGCTGCTGTGCTTTGAAAACTTTTCTGTTTGTTACATTGTCTTGCAGTGAAATCTTAAGCATAAGCTCCTGTTTTTTTCCTTCCCTTATTGTTGCTTTGAGGCTGAGATACAATGGCATTGTCTTTTCTTAAAAGCAAACAAGCTGCAGAGAATCATACAGTGGTTTGAGTTGGAAGGGACCTTAAAGATCATCCAGTTCCAATTTTCCTGCCTTGGTCAGCGACACCTTCCATTAGACCACATTGCTCAAGACTTCATTCAGACTAGCCTTGAAGACTTCCAGGGATGGGACATTCCTATCCATCCCCCCTTGTCCTATCACTACATGCTTTTGTAAAAAGTCTCTCTCCATCTTTTCTTGTAGGCTCCCTTCAGGTACTGGAAGGCAGCAATTAGTCACCTCAAAAACTCTTCAGGCTGAACAGTCCCAAATCTGTTTCATGTCACCTTGAGGGTTTCTTGTCTGCTTGTCTTGGCTTCCTCACGTAGGGAGAGAGAATATGGAGAACAAACTGTTGAGTCTAGGGGCAACATTCCACTTTATAGTTTTTGAATACTGTTGAATTGGGACTGAGAACTTGGCTTATAGAGCTGAATATTTAGTTTAAAATTTGACGTTAATATCACCCAAATATTTACTGAAAAGTTTTGGCCTTCGTTCTACTGTATGTTAACTGATAAGAGGATTTAATTAAACACCTATTTCACCATTAATTCTCTTACAGTGTCACTTGGCACCACTTCTCTCATCAGCATGATAGTTCTATTTGCAGTCTGCCATTTCACAAGAGGTTAATATACTGAAATGTACTGCTGCACACCAAACATTTTCTGTAATTCCTTTTAAATACATCACAGATAAGCTCTTAGTTATCTGGCTAAATTTTTACTTGTAAGATGTTATTCCACATACTTCATCCACTAAAGCACTAGTTATGTTACTTAAGTAGAAAAAAAAAGAAGAAAGAAATGGAGATTCTAATGCTTCTAAATTCTTGTTCAAGAAGACTGTTCTTTCATATGAATTCTGGGTGTGAGGAAGCTGTTTTGCCTACGTTATTGTGGAGTGCATTTTGGGTGCATGCAGTTCTATGCCCTTGGTACTTCTCTTTCAGCATGGAAATTCTGCAGCCATTCATTTTGTTCTTTTGGTCTCTGCAGTTAGGCAATTTTTGTGAGAATCTAGGTAGCTGGAATGCTTTAAATTGCAAGGACTTTCTAGTATTATGAATTTTTCTTTTGGTAGATTTTGTGTTTCAAAGGTTCCAAACAGCTGAACAGAACTTCATTGCTACTTTTCTTCTTAGTAAGTTTTATGTCTTAATTAGTTTTTAAACTGGGCTTTGATTGTCATCAACACTTAGACTTTGATTTCTGTCCTTATTTCACTACACGATAAAATAGAAATACTCTCTATTCTCCTTCACAGTGCCAGAGAGCTATTACAAGAAATAATTTAAGGATTCATGCCTACTGATCTTTGAATCAAGTTGCAAAATCTTTTTTTGTGCATGCATGCACACAGTGCACCATTCTTTTATATAAAATTGAACAAAGGATTTTAGATTGTGGACTGTGGACTTTACCAGATACAGCTGTATGTGCAAGCTGCTGAAAATGTGGGTTTTTTTTGTTTTTTTTTTTTAATTTTTAATTTTTTTTTCTGTTTTTTTTAATATTTTTATTTCTGGTCTGAGTTTTCAGATAGTACCAGACCTCTATAAGCATGGTTCATTGTTAACTATTAAGGCTGATTATATTTTGTGTGGATATATTTTACCTAAGAGTTCCACAGACGAATATGAGCTGTTTATCATCTTTAACAGTGCAATAGTAAAGAGAAGCTGTAAACGCAGAATAGGAATTCTGTCTTTTCTGCTGGCATGTTTGAATTCAAAGTTGGTTGCCCTTAGTTTTGTTGTAAATATGCAATTCTAGGTTTATTTACTGCTTTCCCTTAAAGTGAAACATGAGAACCAATTAGTGAGTAAATTTAAATATTAAACACTGAAAACATCAAATTTTTTTTTTTTTTTTTTTGGTCAGTGAAGCTGGCATTGAAAAAAATGTTTAGGTGCTCTTCACTTGAACAGAGCAGGTGTTTGGCAGAGATTTCTGTTCCTGTGGCGATCTGCATGGATAGGTCTTTTCTATTTTCAAACTTCAATCGCTGTTTTTTCAACATACTTTTTTGGAGGATCAGGTTAACTTTTGCATCTGGTCAATTGGGGAGATATGTCCACTTCCACATTTCAGCCACCTGTCATTTTTAGATTAGCTTAACATGACTGACTTTGTGATAAATCCATTACTTTTGTGTAATGAATTACATCCATGCCAGGAATCAGTGTGTTGAGGGTGTCCAAGTGGAGTATATGTGTGAACATGTGGTGTCAAAAAAGTGATGAGAAACCCATTTTTGTGTAATGACTACAATGTCAATGATAACCCTTCAGTTTTAAAAATGCTTACTATTAATTTTGTCGTAGTTGCCACCATAGCTCTTGTTTGGGAAGTGAGAACTTTTCTTATCCATCCTGGTCTGTAAATAGAGGCTTCCATTGACTCCTTCCAGAGTTCTTGTTTTCAGTCTTAAATTTCATGTTGCCTTATTGATTTAGGCTGTACTTTAAGTGGTGTTATCTGTTGCTAAGGTACTTCGACATTTTTTGGATAGACTGGGTCTGTGGAACGTTGGCATCATCGCTGCGGATGGAGATTGGAACGTCTCAAAAGAGATGATAGTTGATCCCTATCTTAATGATGCTATTGAGGTAGTCGGGTAAGTGTGGGAGAAGGGAGGCATTTTAAACATTGCTATTGCTTCCTATCTCTAAGTCTTCATCTCCATTTTCAAGAGTCATATATTCTTATTTTATACTTCCTAGCTGTTTCCATTTTTTCCATCATTGTGTACAGTGGTGATGGATTATTCTTTCTTGTCTTCCTCTCTTCTTTCAGTTTAGTACATGTGTAAGCTGACCTTATCACTCTTACATCATTTTTTTTAAGTGTCCATTTAGGAGCTCTGTTTTAGGCTTCTTAGCACTAGCTAAGGACAGGAAACTTCTAACTAATCTGCATGTGCATGTTCCAAGTCAGAAAAACCTTAGGATTGAATTCTTGGTCTGCAACTCGTTTTCATTTCGGGTGAACTTGAACTTTCAGAAAGGAGCTTATCACCCTGGGACTTTCTGTGGTGGCAGCTGAGATTTTTTTGGTTGTATCCTAGAGCTAGAAGTTTCTGTTTCTTGCTTATATCTCATAACAGATAATACTAGAAATGCATGCACTGACATAGAAGACATAATATAGAAGTAAAAACAAGCACCCAAAGTTTGTGAACTGATATAGACTATCTCAGTTTTGGCAGCTGGGAATGCTTTCTGTTGGTGTCTCAGCAAATGTCAACTCAGTTGTTTGCCTTCACTCCTGTTCCATATTACACTTTTTTACTACCTGCTTCTGGCAACTTGTTCTGCTGCTCTTGCTCTCTTTGTAACACCTGGTTTCTCAAAATTATGCATAGTAAAAAAAAAAATACATGTTCCCCCTGAAAAATTGCCTTACGGATACAAATTGCTCACTTGTGTTACATTTGTTAACTTGTTTATCTCTGTTGTTAACCTTATTGTGGTAAGAAGATTCTTGTGGTCACTCCTGCAATTTATCCTCTGTATGCAAGGAAGTATGATATACTCACCATAGTTTAAATGAATGCATGGTTCAAGGGTTATAGCAAGTCAGGTAAGCAGGGATTTTATAAAGAAACTGCTTTTGTATGTGTTGAACTTGCAAACACCAATGACCTGAAAGTGGCTGCCTGAGAAATACCAATTATAGTGTCAGAATTGAGTAACTCATTCAGAATTGAGTAACTAATTTGGTTTAAAACAAACTTTAAAAAACTTTCTTAGGTTAGGCAAGACTTGCAGCTCAGCAGGTGCATTAGGAAATGTTTTAGCAACGATTTCCCTGACAATACAGCTTGAAGAATGAATTGACTGTGTATAACTCTTGGTTTTTTTAAGAGCTTGGCAGAACCAAGGATAGGAGTACTTGTTTTTGTTTGTGCCTTTAGAACCACAGAGATGTTTTAGTTGTTCTCTGAAATGGAAGTTCTTTTTGTCAGAGGTTTTTCTTGAATGTCATACAGATTTTTCCCCAACTGCCCCATCACCACTGATCACAAAAAATGAAAAGTTAGGTTTTCTTGAGTAGTGGTTTTGTTATCTGTCATGAAATTAGGGTTAGTGCAAAATGAGAGCAGCATATTTCTCAACCAATGCTGACTTTAAGGTAGTAACTATCCCAGAGAGTTCTGCTGACCTATTGAAAGATAATAGTATTTATGTTTCTGTCCTTCAAATGCTCAGGTTCAGAAAGTTCATACACATCTTGTATACCATCAGCACTGTAACATCTGAGTGGCTAATGTGCAAATAGAGTATCTTGCATGAAATGTGATATGCTTTGTCTTTATCTGTACTTTTGTGTCTGTAAAAGAACAAAACATTTTAAATTTTTCTTTTTATCAGGTATTTTGGAATTCAGCATGGTAGAAGAAGGTGTCTTTTGAGGTCGCTTTGTGCTTGACAATTTTGTACATTTTGTTTGGTGTAACAGTTGTCCAAGTTGCAAAAACATGAATTGAAGCATAGTAGTTTTTTTCAGCTAGTGCTGAAGAAGATGTTGCCTTTCCCAATATAAAGTTTTGACAGTTTGAAAAACTATTTTTTTTATTTGTCCCTTCTCTCTGTTCTTTGCTCTCCTTTTTTTTCCCCAAGCTGTTGAGGTACACATTGGATAAGCATGGTCTGGAGCAGGTGAGGATCATAGCCAGCGATAGACTGTGGGAGCCCATTTCCTTTGTCATGATGATTGACTCTGAGCTCCACGGAGTGGTCGATGTGATTGGGTAGGGGGTTCTCTCTGTTCTTCTTTCTTGGTGGTTTGTTTATAGTTTGTCTTCATCTTATTTATAACCTAACACAGCCAAAGCTTTACCTCTCTGTACTCTTACCTGCAAGGAAAGGATCAGTAGTATAAAATTTTCATAGTAACCCACATTAAATCACACAACTCCTGTCCTGGTAACAGCCTCAACCTTTAATTGAATCAGGAGTCTTCTGTCATGCTGAAGATTCCTGTTGGGTGTGGTTGCACTTTTGATAGATTGAAGGTTTTTTGGACAACACTGTTTATTCTGAGGGTTTTGGTTACTCTAAGGGGTATGCAAAAAGTGCTTTAGCTTTACATGTGGATACACAGCCTTGTAGTTTCCACTGGTTTGTTACTGAAATGTTTGTGATCCAGAAATGAATTCAGGCTGTGACTTTTTCTTTGAGTTCCGATGGCTTGATTCTGTAAGCCAAAAGTTCCTATTTTGTTTTGATGACAAATTTGTATTTGGAAAACATGCAACCAGCTGACTTGTTTTACTAGTTCTGGGTTTTCTCATAATAATATTTTATAGCAGACCAAATTTGAGATTGGTTACTGTCTCAATGGCTGAATGGAAATGTGTGTACGTAATATTCATTAACTTTTCTTTATTTATAGTAGTTCTGTACTTACTAGGTGCCATAAACTTGCCTGACCCATGCTTCAAATGTGTCAGTTCCTTGCTTCAGTTTGAGTCTTTTCCATTAATCTTTATATATCTGAACCATAGGAGGTGTAGAAATGAAGGTTTTTTTTCTCCAAATACAGATAGGCAGTCAGTATCATCTACCATTGCAATCAATCCTTCCTCCCATTCTGAACATGAACAGTTGGCAGTTTTTCATAGGTGGAGTCTTGGATCATGTCTGGATGAAGCTTGACAGTTTATATGCTATCTAAGGAAGCTGTATTTGCTTAACTCTTTATAAGTGTAAGTTTTGTGTCCCTACTCTGATTCAGTCTTAACATGGAGATTAAATACTCTCTTGTGTATTTCAGTTTTTATTGGGCAGGATATTACCACTTAAGAAACACCTTGTTAGGAGTGTAGAAAGACAAATTATTTCTTCTATGCTTTGTTTTTGCAAGCTATGCACTTTATGCCATTACAAGAACCTTTTTCTTGGTGCTTAGGCAGCACTTAGGTTTCCAAGAAGAGCAAAATGTAGCTAAAATTCCTGGTATCTGTTACATTACCATTAGTGAAGGTACATATGAAAGACTACAGCACTGGGAAATGGCTCATTGTTCACTACAGGGAAAATAATTTAAAAAAGCCCCAACAGTCAGCCTAGAAAAACTGGTGTTTCTTGTGTTGTTACCACAAATCTATCAACTTGTCAAGTGGCAGGCTAATAGTAAAGGACATAGTTTCATTTTAGTGTACATATTAAGTGTGTTCAATAATTTGCTAAGTGAGGAAAATCACAACCCTGTTTTCTGCAAGTGATTTGAAAGGTTTTATTTCAGTCAGCAAACCTTGCACAGTGGGTCAGTGTTGTGATTGAGTGTAATCAAAGTCACCATTAGGAGAAACAACCTCTCCTTATACTAAGGAGGATCTTGAAAAGAAAATTAGCAATCATTATTTGTTTCAACTATTATCAGTTTGTACCTCTGTAACTTCTCTAGTCCAAATAGCATGTTTTTGTGAAGCTTGAGTTTATTAAAAAATGTACAGAATCAGTCAAGTTCATGTTTAGTTCTAAGACATGACAGTTCTTAGGCAGCTGCATTCATGCAGCTACATTCTTAGTGTAAGGCCTAGTATCTTACTGTTGTTCCACATTATTTATGGTTTTATTTAAGATAGTATGAGTTGGCATGTATTTTCTCTATTCAGCACATTGGTAATACGTCCATCTTCAAGCTCAATTTCAGGACAGAGATTTGCTTTAGCAAGCTGTGAACATTGCATGGTATCTGTAAATCTAAGTTTATCTGTATGCTATCATGTAGCAGAAGAAATAATGTGATGTAAATACAGTGAGTTCTGGAATGTTACAGCTACCCCTTGTTCAATTTTCTTGTATTCCACTTGTGAATATTCCAAAGAAATTTTATTTTTCATTTTCAGTTTGAAGGAAGTCAGTCATTCCTGCTATATGTACCTCCAAACTTTGATTTTTCTCTTTGTACTAAGTGCCTTTCCTTTTCAAAATATTGTGTAGGGCTCATTATCCTGGGACAAAAACAGTGAAAAATGCCATATTAACTGGGAAGAAACTGTGGTCATCAGAAGATTACAGTACTTTCAATAATGATGTTGGTGCAGGCTGCTGGGCTCGGATCCTGAACCAAAACTACGTGAATGGAAACATGACCTCGTAAGTGTTGGGCACTGTTGGTTGCTTTCACAACTTGGAGTGCAAGAATTATTTAAAATACTGTATAACACATCTGCTCTGGTGAGAAAACAGGTAAACTGAAAGTCACCCCAATGTGGTCTGAATTCTAACATAGTAAGATAGGAAGACTGCTGTTCTGACCTCTTTCTGGGCTAGAAGTCACATAGATTTCAATGTATTCTTGTTTCCCAACATTCAGTGATTTATGCAGTTCACCTTAGATGCCTTTGAGACTGATGATAATTACTAAAATGAGAGTGTTCTTAAGAAGGGCTAACAGTGAAAAACATTGGAGGAAAATGACAATAAAACTAATTTATCATATTTTTCTTAAGGTCTTTATTAGATTGTTCAGTTAAACAGATAACTACACACGTAATTATCTAGTTTTTCCATACAACTTCTTCCTCAGAATCCATTCTTAAACATGCTGTAGTCTTTTGATAAATTTACTGTTTTCTGCACATTTTCTTTCCAAACTGAAAACCATAAAAAATTTTCTCTTCACTGGGAAATTACATAACTCAGTTTTAGAAAAGAATAGAAAATATAGTTTGATGTTTCTGGTATTACAGCTGGTAATCTGAAAGAAAAAGTTTGATTAAAGAATATGTAGGCATCAAGTTGTAAGCAAAACTGTTCAAAGCTTTCAGATTCTTTGTAACTTCATTCTGGAAAAATAAAGAGAAATATCCTTGTCTGTTGCTTCAAGTGGAGTGTAGGAAAAATCACTGATACTAGTGAAAATTTCTTCAGTCACCTGGTTTCTACAAATCTTTTGTCTTCTCTGCAAGCTGAAATTTTCAAACAGATTAATATTTCCTGCATGAATTCCTGATCACTCTGTGTGCTTCTTAATCCTCATATACTTTAATATCTTAATTTGGGCTCTTTCTTTTTCAATTGTTTTTCTATTTTTCCAAGTCCAGATGTCCAGTGAAGTTATCTTGGCTTCTATACTGAAAACAAAAACTTTCTGACCAAAGGCAGCTTATCTTTCTGCTGTTTGTTTTCCTTTCAACTTCCTGAAGTTGAGTTTCCTACTTTTCTTTCTAGGTTTGAAATCAACAGAACAAGTTTGATGTGAGCAAGTTGCATTCACAATTCAAGAGTTGTTTATTTTATGGTCACGTTTTTGTAGAATTGCAGGATCTCTTCTGTATGTATGTATAATGTGATAAGTCTGTGGAAATGACTTTAGAATGAGGCCTTTGTACTCACCTGTATGCAATAGCAAAACAGACTGACAGTTTTTGCTTCTGCTTAATTGCTCTTTTAAGCTGTATTTCCGTATTTAAAGGCCCTGAGGTCTTAAGTTTTAAAGTCCTTGCAAAACATTTTCAGTGAAGCCCAAAGCAAAATGCATGAAGTGGTTATCCTTGTCAGGATAGAGCAACAACTCCTGGATGATGGCTGGTTAAAGTTGGTTTTCTGTTTGTTACTTATATGGATAAAGATAAGATTTTTTTTTTTTTATTTTTGGTGGTACTTAAGTGCTTACCTAAAAAACTCTGCCCAAAACAACTACCACCATGCACAGAAATAACCAAGCAACCGCAAAAACCTCAACCAAACAGCACCTAGCAAAAAGCTGTAGACTTTGCTAACAAAATTTTTCCCTTCAGAACAGGTAAAAACCCCAAACAAATGGAGTCTTTACCCTCAATACATGTTTCACCAGTTTTGGAAGAAGTTCCCAACACTGGAAGCTGATTTGTTTTATTTTCTTCTCCTGTAGGTTTTCTTTTTCCTTTTAGCTAGAAAGATATTCCCTCCATCCCCCATATTGTTTTCCTTGTGTGCTGGAGAAAAAGTAGGAATGGATTCTTGTACTAAGTTAATCTAATACTATACACATGAATGGAGAGAACACCCGTTTTTCTTCCAGAACAATTGCATGGAATCTGGTGGCTAGTTATTATGAGGAGTTGCCCTTTGGTCGGTGTGGATTAATGACAGCACAGGAGCCGTGGAGTGGCCACTATAAAGTTGAATCTCCCATCTGGATTACAGGTGAAAATTTTGCAGTTAAAAATTGGTGCTCTGTCACCATACATCACTATATTTTTGAGGCCTTTATTTATTTAGTGTGTTATTTTTTGTACCAAATTGAGATAGATTTGTGGAAGGTTTTGTTAATACATTAAGAAGGAAGAAAATAATCTCATTTCAATAGAAAGCAGAAAGATATAATAGTAAGGGTAATGTTTATGCTTGACCATTGGCTGTATCAGAAATGAATAAGCCTTTATAGATGTTACTACTAAAATATTTTGATCTGAAGTGCCCATAAAAGGTTAATGTGCTTTCCTGCTTCCTTTCCCTTTTTGTATTTTTTATCTTTGGGTATCAGTCGATTCCATTTGGTACTTCTTAATTTACGAAAATGGAACAAAGAACCTCTATTCTTTTCCTGCTTGACATTCTTGGCTTGTGTAAATCAGCATTTCCCTGAGTTTGGGGGAAGGGAAGCATGTTCATTTGGTGTCCATGAACACATGGATTCACTGGCTACTCCATAGTCCTGCAATGTTTTACTTTCTTTGCCGCACTTCTGTAGAACAACTATGCAGTGCCATGAAGGAAGAGCAAGACAAATGCTTTAATTTTTGTTCTTCTGCTAGTTACCTATATATGTAAAAGCATTACAAGAAAAATGGCCACAGTTTCCCATGAACTGAACAGCTGAGCAGTTATTCCTGTGTCCATGTTGCTCAGAATTTTCATGATCTGGGTCATATTCTTCTTTGGTAGTTTCACTTACTTTCTGAAAACCCTACTTATTTAGTTATTCCTCATGGAGTTGCCCATTTGTGCTTTCTCTGCCTCAAATGTTAACTTTATGTAAAGAAAAAGAAAGATTTGGGAAAATCTGAACTGTGATGAAAATTCAAATTGAATGGACATAATTATCTTATATAGTCTGTACTTAATGTCTGTATAATTGCTGTCATTTTAGCTGCCACAGTGTTGGTATTTTTAATTTTGCCGTAGTGTAATTCTTTAATCTTTCCTTGTATGTAGGTAAATTTTGTTTTGGAAGTTCTATTACTTTCCTAAATCAGTTTTGTCAGCATGTATGAGAGAGAAATTTAATTAAGCCTACAAATGGTACCGTTTTTATTAAGTCTTAATTACTGTATTCTGATTTTTGTCTCAGCACACACCACACAATTTACTCAGCCAGGCTGGTCATACTTGCAAGTGGATGGACACTTAGAAGGAGGTGGCAGTTTTGTGGCTCTGACAGATGGCCTAGGGAACCTTACCATCATCATTGAAACTATGGTATGTGCATCAGCAATTCCAGTGGACTAGAAAAGCTACAGGAAATATTTTGTTATAAAGAACTTGTCTTGATTTACATAGTCCAGTATCTGTGAATGTTCTTTGATACTTGTAGCTTTATTAGTGAGTTCACTAGAGCTCATTTTTTCTATCTGAACTTGAAATATGTAGTTGAGATTTCCTGGAGGCCAATATATATGCCATCTTTATCTTTTTATTACACATTAGCTTTAATTGGATAACACACTCAGAGGAAGTTATATCATGTGCTTTCTTAAAATCTGTATTGAAAATAAAATTATTAAACTACTGTAATTGCAGCTGTTAAGATAACAGTGAAATAAACTATTGTTCTTTCAATTCTGTGCTGTAGGTTTTTCATGAATGTTGCCATGTGTTGCATTCCAGTAATGTGTGTCTCCCCTGTTACATTTTTTTTTCTTCTTCAGAGTCATAATCACTCTAAATGTATCAGGCCTCCATTGCCAAATTTCAGTGTCATACCTCAGAGAGCAACTTTCTACCTCAGAGGGTCATTTGTAAGTAGATATTGAATACATTTCATCAGCCTTGTAAAATGAATTGCCATTCGTAATCAGATACATGCTGGTCAGTATCACAGGTTAGCAGGAAATGAACAGTCTCCAGTACTGGAGGCTGTTTCACACCTGGCAAAGTTTTAAGCACTCTGGTTCTGTTTTACCACGGCTGTCATGGCAATGTCATAACTGAAATTGTAGAATTGCTGCCTCCCAGTCTAATCATCTGTATATTGAAGAAGAAATTTCACAGGACAGAAATGCCACTGAATTTCTTTAGAGTTTATTCCAAGGCTGCGTGCTCTGAGATGCTGACGTAGTTTGTTGGGCCAGCACAGCCGTGGCCTTTCTAGTTATCAGTTCATTTTCAGGGGAATAGCTGTAGTTGATTTTATACTGTATGTTTTGTTGTTGCATCCTGTGAAGAGATATTCTGAATATCTCCCAGTTGTTGATTTGCTTATTCTCTTTTTTAATCTTGCTAAAGTAAATTTCCCTCTGAAATGCAAAAAAAACTTTCATGGTGTAAACTGGAGGGAGTCATTGTTAGTTGATTCAGATGATTCCTTCTCAGAAGTTGACAGTTACTTGTTTGGAATTTTATTTTGATTTTTTGTCAGCAATAATTTCCTTTAGGAAGAGATAATTTGGATGATACTTTTGGCAATAAAATGGTTCACTTAGGTGAAGTAGTTGATTGCCAGTTTGGATACATAGCTCCCTTTTGGGGAAGTATCAGATAGTTTATTCAAACCAAGCTCTAGGTCGCTTGCTTTGTTGTTGATGTTGGTAACTGAAAAGAAATTTTACGGGTTAGGTGTGATTAAAACCTGATAACTACTATAGTTTACATGCTGTAGTATTGCAGAAGGCTGGAGACATGTAAGCAAAATACTTTGCTCAAAAATTAAAATCAAAAAATTGACAACTACACTGAAGGCCTCATAAAAGTGAAACTAGCAGGATATGTCAGTCTAGTTACTTCTCAGAAGAGGGCCTGTATCCAAGATGTATTGCTGGTGATGGAGAAGCTAAAGTTTGTGTCTGTGTTTGCAGTGCTTTCTGTCTTTATAAGCAACATTAGGGCATGTTAGGACAACGTCTTTTTGATGTATAAGCTATAAAAATGTAAGGCATATGTAATGATTAGCTGAATAGAGTTGTGGCCTCTAATGTGATCAACAGCTTTAAAATTACCAAAATCTGACACCCATAGAGGACTGGTATTTCTCAAATTGAATATTCAAGGGTGATTATTTTGCTGTTGTTGTGTTTTAAATTGTGTGGTGTCTTCTATTGTAGTATATGGTGGAAACCCTTCAAGTGTGGCATTCTAGACTTGATTTTGAATCTGGAAAATCCAGTCTTTTCCAGCAACTCCATCCTGTAAAGGTAAGGCTGTTGATTTTAATTACAATCCCTCTGCAGTTTCAGATGTGTCTTCCCTATTGGGTGAAACTCCTCAACTTTCATGCTTAAGCTGCATGTTTAGGGCATGTTTTAAGGCCGTTTGAATGCAGTTTTACTGGCTATATGCGTGTTTACCTGGAGGTAATGGAGTTTGGGGAAAAGGAGTTTTAAAAATAGTCCAGAGATATTTAAATGCTGAGGCAAGAAGATGGGATTTTTGCCTTAAATCAGGCCTTCAGAGGATCTTCTTTACTTCAGGAACGTGGGTATTTTGTCATTTAGTTGTTAAGTTTTGCAGCTTGATCTTTCTTCAATTCCAGGTATGGAAGGGAAGGTTTTCTTTAGATCTGAATGTAGATGAAGTCTACACTTTAACCACACTCAAGACAGGATGGAAATGTGAATTCCCAGAGCCTCCTCCTCCTCAACCCTTTCCTTCAAATTACAGAGATGATTTCAATATACGTAAGCCAGAATTCTCTTATCTAAAAACTTAATTCACAGACAGATAATATTGTAATGTAGGAATGCAGTAAATTATGCTATTTGAATCCTCTACAAGAGGTAGCCTGAAGATCTATTTTGTTTCTGTTTACTTATACCTGTTTTTCCAACAAATTACACCTGTATGAGTGTACACCTTACACATACAATTTAATTTAATGTCTTACCTGGTGTTCAAATGTTTGCAAAACTGGTGCCTGCTTAAAAACTTCCATTTTGGGGACTGCATTGATACAGCAAGTAAAAATCTGGAGAAAATTTTCAGGGGAAATTTCTGAAAACAAGTACACCGAAGAAAAAGAGGATATTTTAGAGTTCATGTGTATTTTATTTTCTGAACAGGTAATCCACCTTTCAGTGAAGCCCCAAATTTTGCAGATCAGACAGGTGTATTTGAATACTTTGTAAATGCTTCTGACCCAGGAGATCATGTGTTCACACTTCGCCAGGTGGTGGTGCAGCGGCCCATCACTTGGGTTTCTGATGCAGACCAGACCATCAGTGTCATAGGAAATTTTAAGTGGTATGTAAATACTATTTTGTAGTGGCATTTGGGAAACGTCTTCACCAGTATGAGTACTGATCAGTTAATCTGTCTCAAGCCTCATTTCTCTTTGACAGAGAGCTTTTGCTTTTGCCTTCAGATTCTCTGTAGACATGTAGGAATTAAGATTCAAGCACTTCTAAAAGTCACTGAGCCCTGCTCAGGGCCAAAGGTCAACTGTGTCTGTCTAAATGACTCTTAAAGGATGGGGAATTGACCACATTTCTTTGTTGTTTAGCCTAAAGTAAGCACTGTCTTAAAATGTTTTTTTCCTGCTTATATCCTGTTAGGTATATTTGTTCAAGGTAATTTTTTACACTAATGGATCTGAGTTGGCATACTAGAATCACCAGTGTGTGCTCTGAGTTTCTTATTAAATTGGACCAAGTAAAGGATTAATTTTGAATTACATAATTTTGAGTTATTTGTTAGTAGTTTGATCAGTCTCATTACTGTCAGACTATTTCATTCATAATTCAACTGTATTTGTTGCAGACTGCCATCTTCTGAGCAGTTTGTAGAATTGTGTGGATTTAATGGCAATGCTACTTCAACCATTTCTATTTCTGGGTGAAAGTAACTCAGGTTTACTGCTTTGATAAAAGTATGGTTACAATTGCAATTCTTTCTAGGGGCTACAGGGATGGTAATTCAGAATCAAGCAGCATATTTTAGAATAGTGTTTGTTTAAAATTAATAAGCATTTGGGAAAGAGCCTGTTAACTAATTACGCTTTTAATAGTAGTAATAAGCTTCATACTTAAAACTCTCTTCTGCTTAGAAGCCTAGCCTAAATTCTTTAAAATAGCCACGCTGTCAGGGTTTTTTTCACTTTAATTAGATCATTGATCTGGCAAATGCTTTTTCAGAACATGCTTCACACTTCTAATTTCAGGCCTGGAGCTGTGATTGAATCACTTTGATCCAAAGCCTGGAAGAATACCACCCTCTTGTACTTGGAGGTTGTTCTTCAGTTATCTGATGTTTTCTTTTGCAGCCCTCTGTTGGGAAAAATCTCAAATTCCCCCTATAATCAACTTCCCCTCATTGAGTAAATCATGTTCAGTAATTCCTATAATAACTACATAGGACATATTCTTAAATTACTGTACTGAGATTCCTAAAAATTTCCAATTATTTTATTTTGGTTCTGTTTCTTTCTGAGTCTTCATCTTGCTTTTAAAGCCAAGCTTGCTTCCTAAATATTCAGCTTATCATTCAAGTTTTACTGGTCTTTAACTTTTCATAATGCTAGTCCTCAATTTCAGGCCCTCAAGTTGGTTTGCTTCACCCTCAGTTTAAGACTCAACTTGTCCCTGGCAGATATTTTCAACAATGAGCACCTGCTATTGAAATTCTGAGCCAGTCTTACATTAAATTTCACTATGGGATGATACTTTATTTCAGTTGTCAATGGCAGTTTATCAAGATTCAATTTCAGGACTTTTTAGTTTGGATTTTAAACTCATGCATGTGAAAGCTTTTTGCTGTCTTATCCTGAATTTGTTAGTTTTTCACTGATTTGTTTTATTGAACCTAGGTATATTTTGAAGGTATTGCTATATAATTATTTCGGTATTCCTTTGAGTCTCTTTATAATGCCTTAAAGAAAATGTGGGGGGGTCTCTTTTTTGAATAAATGGGGAGGCAAAAAAGTAATGTTTGTGTAACGACTATATATTCAAGAATCAAGAGCATTACATTAGAATGAAAACTCAGGTCATTCTTACTAATATGTTAGAGGTGAGAAGAAAAGTTGCTAGAATAGATATTCTCTGATTCAGTTAGCAGCTGGGCTGCTGTCACAGTGAGCGTTTTCACATTCTGTAAATAATTATTCTGTAAATAAGTAATTATTAAGTGAGTGACGTTGTGGCTGTAGCTGTACTACAAGTTCTTTCAGATGTGGGATGTAGATTCATTAATAGAGGGAAAGAATTTTTATGGTTAAAAGCCTTGTAGTGCAACTCTGGGGAGGAGGAAATTGTGTAGATTTTCTAGGTGCTATTTGATGGTTCTGGTATTACTTTGCTTTATTCTTCTTTACAGCTCTCATTGCATGCATAACACGGTGCTTTACTGTTGAGCTGGAGTATAATCTCAAATAATTTCTAATACCTACTCAAAAAGTTGGATTCCTTCCTCATTAAAACACTAAAATTCTCTTACAGGGTAAACATGACAGTCACTTGTGACATCTACATAGAAAAACCTCGTGATGGAGGTGTGTTTATTGCAGGAAGAGTTGACAATGGTGGGATATATGTGCGACGTACCAAAGGAGTTTTCTTCTGGGTTTTTGCAGATGGCAGCTACAGAGTCACTGGTGACCTAGGTAAGAAACTCTTTGCAAAAGTGGATGCTGGAATATGGATATGTCATTTTGATCACTTTGATAAAAATGGGTAATGTTCAGATTTTATAGTTAATTTGTCATTACTATGAATTTAACCTGTTATGTTCTAGAGATGGCCACTTTTCATATGTGGAGAGAGCATCTGAAGACTACTGGCTGGCCCGTCTCTCAGGCCCAGCTTTCTGGAGTTTGAGTTTTTCCATTGACAACGCCTGTTTTATACTAGCAAATACGAACTATTTTGCTTTTCATAAATACTCTAGTACAATATTAATGACAGAAAAATTTGATCTGTATTCTGACACTGCACATAAAAAAAATCCTGATTAACATGAAATGGCTTTTCTTAGAGAGCAGTTCAAGTCACTGTACTTACATCTGGCTTCAGTGATGATCATAAGTGGCCTCCTGTTTCCTCAAATAATGCATCCTCCTGTTAGTGTAGCTCAGTGGAATGAACACATGTTCTACTTGTGATGCTAACAGTCATGTGTGTTCATATGAAGAACACTTGACAGGCACATGGAAGAGTGTATGATAATATTTCATCAGTAGCTAGAAGTTCTTTTCAATTTCTGTTGAAATAATGGCATATTTAGTTGTTTAAATGCATTTCCTATCACTTCATGAGTATAAATTAAAATTTTCAATAGTTTCTGATTAGTCAAATATAGCTTCTAGATCTGAATTATATCTGATAAGATACATTTTTGTTAAGACCTAGCAACATTACCTGATTAGTTTATCAGGCTGTCAGAAATTAATTTTTCCTAGATGAAATGAGTGAGTTTTGATCAACCTCCCCATTATTTCAGGCTGAGACTCTTGTTGCACAATGTGATAACCTTTTCTGTACAGCTATTTTCAGTCATCTTTTAATTTTTCTGGAAGGGAGCCTGAATGTTAAATTATCCTGCAGCAAAAACTGTCTAATGAATAAATGAAGACTTGTAGGACTTAATTTTTTTCAGGTCTTCACCTTCCCTCCAGGTGTCATTCACACCCCATTTTTGCTTAGCTTAAATTTAGGGTAAAACTAAGCAACATGATAGCATGGCAACTCAAACCCAGTGATTTAAAATAGTTACAAACAATGCATAAACAAGAAGATCTATAGAAGAGCAGAGTGATAGCTATTGTCACACTTTGTGAACCTGTGCTGTCCATAGAGTGAATCCTCATCTCATGCCAAATTGCCAAGAGCATTAAGGATTTCAGTGAGAAAACAATTCTGGCAAAACAGGAGAATGTACTGATAATGCAGAGTACAGGTCTGCCTATTAAGCCTTCCATGCTACAACTGAAATTGGTAAAATGTCATTCCTGAACACTTCTGAAAAACAGATATTATAATCCTTTTGCTGGCTTGGTATTTATCAGTTTCAGCAAAGGGCTGAAGTAATACTTTGCTAACTTAAGCATGTTTTGTAGCTGGAGAAGAAATATTAATGAAAGGACTTGCTGGTGTCCGGGATAATGCATGGCACACACTTACTCTCAACATTCAGGTAAGGACAGAGGCAAAAAGCTGGAAAACCAGTTATGAAACTTCCAGTCCTAAATGGTTTAGACAAAACTATGCTATACTACTGATGGTGTACTTGCATTAGTTTACCCTATCAAAAACATAAACAATATCTGTTATATTAAACCAAGATTAAAATACTATACTGAGTTATGCTGCCTGTATTTTAAAAGAGGTCTTGAGAATCTGTAGAAGGTACAGAAGATAACTGGAAAGCTGAATTAAAGGCTGGAGGTAAAAGGGTCAGAGAGGCAAGTCCCTTATTTAATCTGACAGAAAGATGATGGCCTGGCTTCCTGTTCCTAAGACAGTCAGTAAAATACTAAGGTATCCTGTATTACAAATCTGTCTCCCACCAGTTCCCTTTGCAGGCTAAGGCCTCGTATGTGGAGGTAGTAAAGGACTGGGAAACTCAGATAAGATGAGTTCCTTCTCTACTGTGGTGGAAGTGCACAGGTATTGTGTTGCTGTATCAATGGGCTGTAGTTAATAAGAAGCTTGTCCACATTTTTTCCTTCCCTCCTACTGCACCCTTTTGGACCGTAGTGACTTGGGGGGGGAAAGTAGCCCCAAACTGTACTTTGAATATTCCTGTGTGGTTTGATGTGTGTGACATTGGTACAAGTACCTAAAAGGCTCTAAGGTCCTCTTCTGAATGCCTAGTCCCTTTTATTTTTTCAACTGCAACTGGCTTGATATGTGGGGAAGCTTCAGTCCTAGCTGGGGAGATTTACTACTGAAGGTAATGCTTTTAAAATTATGCACTGAGTCACTCATGCTAAAAAGCCACTGAGTATTAGAAGCTGTTTTTTGTCTCTTGTACTGTCACATTTGGGGACAAGAGACACTTGCACCTAAGGCATTCACTGAAATGGATGTAGTTTAGTTTTGGCTTAGGTACACCTACATTTATGACAGTGCTTGCCATCTGTAAAATGGGCCAAGACATTGGGTTACTGAGGATGAACATTAATCACTGAAAACTCAAAAGAGTTGGTACTTTTAAAATTCTAATGCTTCAAACTTCCATCTGCATTGTTAAAGTATTTTGTACCTAATATGCCTTTGATGTAATGACTGAAATACAGAACCATCTTTAATAATTCTCACACTGACTCCTTGAAAGACATTCTTTGCTTTCACCTGTATCTATAATTGTCTTTCAGAGTGAGAAATACAAGCAAAATGAAGTACAAACAGAAGTACTTTTTTCTAAATGCTGTTTAGCGGAGCACACAAGATAAATTTGATATTAAATTTAATAAATAAATATAAATATAAATAAATAAAATTTAAAATATAATTTTTCCTGAAACTACTTTTAATTTCTACATGTTGAAGTGGTTTGAGTGATATTCAAAGTTCTGCTGTCTCTTCTTTCTTTTGGCCTAATAACTAAATTACATCTTTCTTTACTTTTGACTTCTGCCTAATTCTGCAGAATCAGTGTCAAGTGTATTATATCACCTTAAGAAAATTGTGCTGTTTTGAAAGAGTCTGATACAAGGAGGAGGAAAACCAGTTTACTCTTCAGGTTCTACACTGAGTTAGCAAAGCTGTGCATAGAGGAAGAGGAGCTTTTAATGTATTCACTGTAAAGGCATTAGATCTATTTCACAGAGTTGATAGACACCAGAGGTTTCTATACAATATTTAGATGTATCTCTGCATGAAAAATGTGTGAAATGGAGTTGAAAGTTGACTTGACGTCCTTCTGCTTTGTCTTGTCTCCCATGTGAGCAGGCTCAGTGTCTACACAGACCCTGGATTTTACAAAGCTAACATTTTCCTTTTTTTGACAGGGCAACTCTGCCTCAGGACTGTTAAATGGTTATCCACTCTGGGAGAATGTCACCATTTCTAAACCAAGCAATGGCTGGGCTGCTCTCGGAACTCGCTCATTTGAGTTTGCACAGTTTGACAACTTTCACGTTGAAGCTTGCTGAGGTGGCTTTGGCATTTGGAGATCCTGGTTCTCATGTTACTTTGAATAAGAGCCAAGTCAAACTTGGGGGAAGTTTAGCACTTGAGTGCTAAACTGTGATTGATCTCTTGGCAAAGAGTCTGGATTTGGTCCGTGTTATTTGTTAAAGGTTTACTTGAGTAGATATCAACATGATTGTATCTTTATCTCCTGTTGCTGTGGGATTTTTGCCCTTCAGTTTTTGGGGATAAATTTTAGTTCAAGGTAGTGATGAAAACAAATTCTTGAATTTAAATATATTTTAATAACAAGGTCTTAACTTACCAGCTCACTTCTAAGATAACTTTAGAAGTTAACAGAAGACAGATGCATCTTAAGCTGCATTTTTAACACTTCCACTATTATGTCCATTGCTTTCACTGTGAAAGAAAGTATTAAATGCCAGTAAGCCTTATGAGCCAGTGGGCCCCATACTTTTGTAGGTCTGTTGTTCTCAAATTTCATTTGGATAAAGTACTTAGATTTCCTATAGTTAAAAAAAAGATGTTTTGTCTGTTTTTTTTGCTACAGTCTGTGACTAGACATTACAGTACTCCAAGTGCATTTGACTACTTCTTTCAACTTTTGTTGCCAGCCCTAATATATATCCTGTTTCCAGTGGAATGGAAATGTGCCTTATGACTGATCAGGGAGTGCAGGATGTGGCTTATTTCTAATCTACCTCTTTCCACTGAAAGGGTTGAAATGCATGGAAAGATACCATAACATACTGTTTGTTGATGATAATATTTTGGGGTTTTTTGCATAATGCAAAGAGTAGAAACATTGCATCATAGATATTTTCATGTCAGGCACATGTGGAAACTGGCCTTTTCTTCCTAGAAACTTGGTCAGACATCTTTCTTTTGATGGATTTAGAGCTTTGAATAGAAAATAATTAAAGCCTAACAATGATACTTAGTTTATTGTGTTACTGTGGCACAGAAGAGATATGGATACTATCACTTCCTGGTATAAAAGAAATTTAAAAAAAAAGCAAAACAGTCTTTTCCTGTACAAGTTTGCTGTTTGATCATAAGGTGACAGTAGGTGGACACAGAGGGAATTGTTTAGTGTGCCAAGCAGTGGCAATGACTAAAGAGTGTCTGTTTTTGAACTTCTCCTAGCTATCATGGTGTGAAGTTCAGAGGATAATTCATATCCTTGGGAATGGAGGGATTCTGTTTAGCTGTTGCTTTATTTTTTTTTCCAAGTTACTGTGTTATAAAAAAGGCATATAATTGAGAATATGAGGAACTGAGTGGGTTTTTTCTCACACACATTTGCAGTTCAATTGGCTCTGGAGTTTTTCTTGTTTGTTGCTGGTCAGTTTGAATGAAGATGTTGTCTATTCCCATAATGAAGTGTGCCTCCTGTGTCCATCTACTTTTTGCATTCACATCCTGTGTAATTGACAATAAAGTCGTTCCACATACTTGATAGGGCTCTAATAGCTGTATGAGGCCATTTGTGGCAGGCAACATCTGGAGAAAAAGATTTGCAGTGTACTTTGATTTATAGAGATGATTTCTTCTGATCCCCCGATTCCAGTAATTGTTAACTTCAGTCTTTGAAGTTGTCATCTAATATAAAGTTAATGTTATACAGATCATTCCTGGAAAATTTTTCTAAAATTAATCTTCCATTTTCATTTTTGGAGAAGACTTTTCAAAATTCCATCTCTAGTAAGTAAAAAATGTTGTGTCTTTTAGCTGTTAATTGATACTACTCATTCATACTTGGAAATTTCATATATGCCAGTAATCCTGAAAAAGAGTTTAAACCACTAAACTTTAAAACTCTAGTAGAAGATTTCCAGATGTTAAGTAACTGTTTACTTAAGTGGGTGAAAAATGAAAGGCAAATTTCCATGTCAGTCAATCCCTGCACATGCCATTTTCAAGTATGGATGCAGATCTGTTCATTATTTGCTTGATTTCCTAAGGAATGTCACTGGTCATTCCACATGTGAAGGCATCTAATTTTAGGTCCTCATATTCAAGTAATATGAGTATAATAATCTCAGAATAAATTTATTTTAGCTCTGATGGATTTTTGTAGTTGGAGGCTTCTTGGAGACTTCCTGGTAGCTTCTGTGGCTGCAAGCAGAGAGAGATCAACAATGATTCAGTTATTCCAAAGGAGCTGTCCATTTTTTTTAACCTTCTAATGTACCAGTGTAATTAACTGTATTGTTGCATTGTGTAGTAAAGACAAAGTATTTTATCACTGGAAACGTTGATTTTTTTTTTCCTAATCTTAATTTACAATGTTTGAAGATTGAAGTGTTGTGAACAGAGTAAGTGATTTAATAGTGACATAATGTTATTCATCTTTATATGTCTGTAATTCTTCACCCTTCACTAGACTGTAATATGTTTGGCAGTAACAGGCTGTTGGGTTTTTCACTGAGGGGTGGATTTATGTTGTTGATTATAAATGCTAATCATTCCAAATGGACAAATAAAACACTTAAAAAACACTTTTTGTGCAGAATGCTTCTGTAAAATGGGTCTTGGTTTTCTCCAGCAAGAAAGCTGACAATTTTTCCATTGTGATTTCTGATAAATATGCTTGGCATTAACTTAATTGGATGGGAAGAGTATAGCCAATCAGTCCTTATTAAAAATATCTCAAAATCCATATGTATTACGGTTTGTGTTATTGACAAAATTATTTTCTTACAGCACTCAATATACATTTTGCTTCTTTCTGGTTTTTTGATGTGGATTTTTTTTTTTTAATCTAGTGAAGGGAATTAAATTGTGTTTGAGGACCAATCATGCAAAACTGCTGGGTACTAAGGTCCTGTAAGATTTAGCTAAAAGTCAGTTTCTACGTTTGGAAACAGACAGTATTATAAAGATACACTTCAATGGTTTAAAGGCTTCTTTAATCTGAATATCCTTTTGAATCTGTCTTCAAACACACTATTTTTATTTTTTAAGCTAAACTTCAGAGTTTGATTTTACAAAGAACAGAGAAATTCCATAAAGCTAGTTGTGTTTTCCAGTCCATTGTGCCAGTAGATATGACTTCCCCTGGAATTATTGCCTTCCAGTAACTAGCTGTGTGCTACCACCTACACAAACACTGCATCAAAATCAGTTCTGTCCTTTCTCTGCCACCCCACCTTTGAGATTAGATATGAGCAGTTCTTGGGATTTTCAAACTCCTGCAAAACACTAGGACTCCTTTGCTTTAAAATTACAGGAGACTCTTACTTTAGGCTCCTTTGGTGGCTGCCTCCTTGTATCTCTGTATCAAAAAAAAAGTCTGCCTCCAGATTTGATTTGGAGGGGTAGTGGTTTGCTTTTGCCTTACACAATTAGTTTTACTGCATCGTAGCAGCAGGTTGGTTGTTTTCACTTAATAAGTTTTCATTGGTTTACCTGAAGTTTCTATCCAGAGTCCATCTTCTGGAGGGGAGTGGTTGTTATGAAATTAACCATCATAATTATAGCTTTTTTTGGATGAAATTTGATGATTTCAGCAGTAGGGCCAAAGGACAATGCTTGGAGACTTTATTACCCTCTCTTTTATGTTTTGGTCTTTTTGTTTGTTTGCATGTTTTGTGATTTGGTTGGTTAGTTTCATTTTTTTAAAAAACCCTTTGTAAATACTACATTGATACAAGTCTAGCATGTGCTGGTAAAAACCATCTAGCTTTGAAGACTTCCTAGGCTAGTAGTGGAATCATCAGGTCACTTTTTTATCATTCTGAGAGTAGTGTGCATTGAAAAGTCAGCATGAGCAAGTTGCTCTTGCTGTGCTCCTTCCATTTATGCCTAAGTGTCGCTTAAACAATAAGGGTTGTGTTTCTAGAACTCGTGTTCTAAAAAAAGCCCAAAACACCCACTAGTAATTGAGCAGAGGAAAATCTGTGCTGTAGCAGTGTTTCCAAGCTTTTGCTGTGTGCCAAGATATTTCTCTGCGGTTTTTATAGTGGCTTAGACAAACAACTGTGAAACTGTGTTTTTCCCCTCAAGGAGTTATGTTTGAATAAGGTTAGAAACAGACACAACCCAACACCAGTTTTGTCAGGGGCTCCTGGTAACTTTGCAATGAGTGCATTAAACCTGATTCTTATTTTTGTGTACTCCAGGCTAAACCTAGACATGTCTCTGGAAAGCAGAGATTAAAGTATCCTGAAAGTATTCATTGGAGTGTTGATTTTTAATTTTTTTAAAATGCCTTTTCTGTTGGTATCAAGTATACCTGACTGAGTTAGACTTCACTTAGTGCAGGAAAACAGTAATTTTTGGTTTTACTGTGCTCACAGATGCATTTCAAAGACAGTACTGTAGTAGAGGGTGGTTCAGTACAAAGTTAACTTGAGGGTATGTAAGAGGAAACTGAACCTAGTGTGTAATATTTTTCTAATGTTATGCAGTTATGGTCTGGGAATCCTTCATAGTCCAAAACAGAGGAGGTAATGCCAAAGGACTAATACAAAAACAAAACAGCATCACCAACAAAAAAAAACCCCAAACTGCACACATGTTCCCAAATGGTACAGGGAAAAGCAAAAGAACAATCTGGATTTAACTTGGCTTCTTTGTTTAGCTTCTGCTGGAAAATACAACCATCTTCCTTACTGTTTTCCGTGGACAATGATTCAGTTAAAATGCCTATAGAGAACAGAAGACTTCATTGTTGCTAAAAAGCAAATGTTGTTTAGCTAATTATAGGCACTGTTGTTTCCCAAAAACAGTAGAATCAGAAAAGGTTAGAAAACATAAGAACGGGTCATGCAGCTGAAAGGCACATCTGTGATATGTGAATCAGTCCTACTCCTAGTTGCAGAAGACTCCTTCCCTGTGAGCATAGCAGTAGATCTTTATGGAAAGGGCAAATATTTTTGTGTTACTGCCACCTGCCTTCCAAGTTTTTGGGAAGTTTTGTGTACATTGGCCAATTTGAGATGACACAAGAGTGACTGTAGCCTCTTAGCTTGATTATACAGTTTTAACAGAGTCGTTTGAAAGAGCAGCTGGCAATGCAAATCCTGTTAAGGATATCCACATTCCCTTCTGATGTGATTGCTCTTGTAGTGGGAGCAATAAATAGTAGTGTTTACTGGCAAGAGATCAGGCAGGTTTTGTGCTGAACCGAGGTGCACGCAAATGGCTCGGTGCAGAGGTCTATAAAGCTTCACTGGGATGCACAACGTCTCTGGCATAAGCTGCCTATTTCCTGTTCAGTCTAAGATTGCTGTTTAATGGTTCAGCTTAGTTTTTTTTCTTGTAGCTCAGCTGGTACTTTGTCCTAAATAGTTTTGCCAGAATTATATGAAACATGCTCAGTGCAGAAGGGCAAGCCTATACCAGGAGGAGGAGGCTGAAAACAACCTGTTGATCCTTCAGCTCATCTTCTTGCTAGATAGACTGTACATTTTTAGGGCCTGCCTTAGTAGAGTGCTGATTCAAAAAAGTGAGAGAGCATCCACTTCTCTTTTGTAGGTTGCTATTCTGTAGATTTTGAAACAAATGGTATCATTGTTTTTGTTCATGAACTGTGTAAGGGATGCAGGGAGATCATTCAACTTTTCTTCCCAATTCGTGACAAAAGCAAGCTTGATATTGCAGAATGTATCTTGTATTTATTGAGCTTTAGTATTTACTTTTGGGATGGATTGAGTCCTTGATGAAACACCTCTGATTCTAACTTGAGGCACAAAATACTTTGATTAGATGAGTGCTTTCATACATCAGATGTATCAACTGTGAACACCCACTCTCCAAGCCAATAGGAGTTTCTCTTATGGTGTTACTTCACATGGGAGACTCATTTCAAATACCCATAGTATGATATAAATATTTTTTTCCTAAGTATTAGTTCTAGTAGATCTCTACAACAAAACTTTCAGCCTCCCCATATGTAAAAGCATTCAATATATATCTTGATTTCATTCTTCTTTCCTATTTGCACTTTTAAAATGGTGAATTCTCCAGAGATATCTGTCACACTTCTCAAACAAATACTTAGCACATGAAAATGCAAAAATCTTCATCTTTTGAAAAATGAAATCGTTTTACCTCTGTATTGCAGCTAATTATATTTTTCTTGTGCTGAATCTAAATATCTTCATTTTTATAAATAAAATTCATCTATACCAGGCTCTGAAAGGAGGCATCAGAAGGGCCATGTAGGCAGCTAAAATCCTTTGTGGTGATTTAGTCCCATGGCACAAGTTGCCTTACCTGTATTTTTCCTTTCTCCCACATACTCTCCAGTGCTGAATAGGGTGGCTACCTGGGTAACATCCTCAGTGGTTGAAGGTGGGTGTTTTTCTTGTGTGTGACGTGGTGACTTGGGAATGATAGATGCTAATCTTCTGTACCTTCTCTGTGGAATTCAACATCCTGGAAAGTGAGGCAGGTTTTTGATCACTTTTGTTATACAATGAGGCACTGGAATATAATAGTCTGGAGGATTTTCTTTCTTTTCCTTTGAACTGTGTTTCTTTTTTTTCTTCTTTTTTTATTATTATTTTAATTTTTTTTAATTTTTTCTTCAAGAAGCCTGATGCAAAAAGGGTGCTTGGTTGCTTTTATTATATCAAAACCTGATTACAGTAATTTTGTGTTCAGCAACCTCCCTGATGAGCATATACTGCATTCTCAGATGCCTTTGAAGACTTCTGCTGGGGTTAGTTATCTGTTCTAAGTCATTTCAGAAGGCAGTTTCTTTGAAAAAGTAGCTAGTTTCCTCTACAGTAATATGCTCATTCTAAGTGTGGTGGTGTTTTCTGTCCTTTGATCTTTTAGCCTTGCATTTTGTAACTGAAATATCTTTTTCTCCCCATTCGTACCACTTCAAAAGATGGTGGGCCACATCCTGCTTTAATCTGCAAGGACCTCAGCACCATGCAAATATTACCAGTGTCTTCTTACTGCAAATGAGAGAAATGTGTGTTGCATGCTGCATTTTTCTGACGCTCTAGAGACTCTCTGTTTAGGTTTCTCTCTGTTGGGACAGTGCTCTGAAGTCAGAATATAATGAATTTGCATATGAACCTGTACTGAGTTTTCAAAATGTGCTCTTCTGGTTTTAAGTGATTATGGAGCACTGTGTATAGTCCTGGATTTTTTAAATATAACTTTTAAATTCAGTGAAGTTACCAGAGCTTTAAATGAGTGGTAGATGGAGGTCTGGAGAACATCCTAACATTGTTCCTGGGGTCATTTCACATGCCTCAGTTTCCTCATGAGGAAACACATAGGGATACCATGGCACTGAGTACCCTTGCTTAGTAGACCTGAAACAGGGCTACTGCTTTAACTTCCCTTCTACAAAGACTTAATGCATTAGTGGGGTCAACATTGATTAAAAGCTCCATATCGCCTTCTGTTGAAATTGTGAGGAGATGACTGCCCTGAGAACAAGCCACTGTAGGTGTGCCTCAGTTCTGCCTTAGAGGTGATGGGGGGCTGGAAGGGACGACTTTATTTTCATTTGAATCTGCCACTGAACATGCTGCTTTTGTTCTTTGTGCCTGCATAGAACAGGGATAATGCTCTGCCTCTAATGGAAGTCACATTATGAGTGGGGGTCTTTTCCCAAAGTTTTGGAAAGGGCTCCATTGATTCTGTGTATATTGGGATCCTGTAGGTTCACAGTCTGACAGTCTCACAGTAGAAAAAAACAGGCAAGAGTGGTGGAGTCAGTGAGCTGAAGCATATCACTAGCAGGTGCCCACTACCTGCAAGATCTGGAAAAGGTAAGGGAACTTCACAAAGCTGTCTTTCTAGTGGAGCCAGTAAAATGGAGATGAGTAGGATAGGTTGGAAATGGCTTTATATTATATAGAAGCACACAGTGGAATGATGTAAAGCTTACATAGTGTCTTCTCAGAGTTGGATCAGTCCCTGTGTATTTAAAATGACTTAAAAAGGTAGGAGTGTTACTGCATCTGTAAAAGCCTGAGTCCATACTATGCTCTAATTTCCAGGTTCTCTCTTTTTTTACTGAAAAAAAATATATAAGTTGTACCCAACAAAAGAGGAGAATGGTGCGAGAGAAAAACAAGGCCAAGTCCACTTTTCTATCTGCAGTCACCTTTCCCCAGTTGTTTTCCTGGAGCTAATGAGCACTGCTGACATTACTGTGTGGCTATAACTACTTCTTCTCTTCTGGAGACCCAAGTCCCTGTGAAAAGTCTCTCAGTCCTAACCAAAACCAGATAAACAGTAATGCTGTTCTGGTTCACTGAGTGTGACTGACACGGTATTTGAAATAACCACTCAGCCCAGACAGTCAGGAGGGGTAGCTCATACTTCAGACTGCAAAAAAACCCCACCTCATTACAGCAAGTCTGATCTGTTCTCAGGAAAAAAAATCTATAGTGGTATCACAAAGATTGGTTTCCGAATGAAAAATTGAGGTTTGACATGAACCTTAGGACTTTTTATCTTTTGTGACAAGTTCGTAAAGCAAAAGAGGCTCTTGCAGTCTGTGCTGGCGGCACTAGATGGCAGTGGAAGCATGGCTAAGAAAATAGCTGTCTTGCTGGCTTTGGGGCCAGCTTCTCTGAGCCATGAAAAACAAGGAATGAAGGCAGCTTTACTTGAGAAGAAAGATAAGGCTGAGACTACGGGCGGCCTTCTGTGCACAAAACTCAAGGCTTCCCTTACAAGGAATACTAATTCCTCCTTTAATATTTTTGCCTCTCCTTAAAGCAGATTAACCTATAAAAACCCAAACACTTTGTAAAGCACCTATTACCTACAGTTTGTCTGGATCAAAACCTTTGAATGAAGAAAAAGCCAATTTCCAATTGCTGCCAGTGGCACAGCTTTTGTGAGTCTTGGTAATTTTTAACTTGTGTTCAAGCTAAGAAAGGATCTACAGTGATTATTTTTAGAGTACAGTGAGTTTGCTCTTCACTGCTACAGCCTATATCCTAAAAGCTTCTGACATGCCAGAGCCCCACTACCAGAAGGTCTCTCTGTGAGCTGTGTGCAGCTGTGTGTGCTCTGAGACTGTCTGGGAGAGCTGTGCTCGTGCACAGGTGGGATCACAGGCTGAAACCCCAGACTTGAGCTAAGGAGAACACTGTGCAGGAGCTTTTTACAGTGTACAGCTGCAAAATGGGTATTTCCCAGCAGTTTGAGGTTTTCTGGGGTTTGGGGCTCATGTTTTCTGCTGAAATTTTAAAATATGAAATTGATAGCTTGGGCAGCTGCAAGGAATGGAGGCACTGTGAGAAAGAAGAAGGGTATTTGTACTGAAAGGAATTGTCATTGAGCTTAGACTTGAGCAAGGCAGTTCTTTGCTCAGAGGGGTCTGGAGACAATGAAAGGCAGCAGTCCTGTGAACATGTGAAGGGGGTACACAAAGATCACATCTAAAATTGGTACTGGCTGACTTTGGGGTGGTCTCAAAGCTTATGAAAAGAAAGAGGTCAACAGTGTGAAAGCAGAAAAGGAGAATGGGTTTGTCCATTATCAAGTGTCTCAGAGCATCATAATCTGAAATACGGGAGAGGTAAATGAGCAGTGATTACCGGGAAAGCAATTCACTCCCTCATGCCAGCTTTTCAAAAGCTTTATGTGCTGTAAGTTAATAGCCAGCTATTTGCTTTCAGCCAGGATTAAGCCTCAGGCTTCCTGAGGTGATGTCCTTCCCTGTCCCTCACAGACCCCCATGGTCAGGCTGCACAACTCTTCACATCAGTATGGGCTATCTCAGCTCAGCCTCTCCAGCAACACCTTACTCAAGGAAATCTTTAGTTATGGGTTCCCTGGTTTTCTTTCTGTACCTTTTGCATTATCCTCAAAAGAGCTACCCGAATGTATGCAGGGACTAGGAAGCAGAAGCTTTTTGTGTAAATTAAAACAAAGATACAAGATCCTGACATGAAAAAATACCACTATGCCTTGTCTTCTGGAAAACAAAGCGAGAAATGTTTCTGATTTTGACAGTGATTATTGAAATACCTAGAGGATGTGTGAAACAGAAGTGGGTACTGCTTTTATGTAAGTCCTGCTTTTATGTAAGGCATCCATGAGGTTTGCTTCTTTAAAGTGTGGCTACATCATTTGTGGGTTGGGGAGAATGCACAAGGCAAGGAACTTGATGCTTATTTCTCTTATGTGGCTCCTAAGGCCAGTATTTCATGTGAGTTTCTTTCTGTGGGAGAAGAAGAGTTTTCTGTGGGAGTGTCATGCCCCTCTGTTTAATGAGTGGTAGTCTTTTTTTTAAAAACTAAATAAATTTTGATTATTGGTTTATAGTCTTAATCCTGTCTGTGTAGTTTTTTTGTCTGCTTTCTTTATAAAATTCCTCTGAATGCTGGTTTAGTCTCTTGTGCAAAAGTGAGAAAGAAATGTGGTTCCTGAACTTTGACAGGTTTTCCCTTTCACCCACAGTGCTTTGAAGGAAAATTGCTTACCAAAAACGCGCTTGGGTAAGTGAAGGGTATGCAAAAAAGTGGGAGATCCCAAGATATCATGTGGCTGGTTGAGGACAGTGGTTATTTGCAAGTATCTTTGGAGCAGGTGAGTAATAGGGCCCTGTCTCAGCCAGCAGGATAACCAGGATGACTCTGCTTTGCATAACCAGTGCAGGCATGCAACTCAGCAGCCTGTTAGCAATGTTTTGAGTAATTTTGAAAAGCTCCTCCTGCATTATTTAGTGAGCAAATATTTTAAGACTGAGCCATTAGCTCCTGAGGGAGAAGGAAGAGCCCAGGCAAGATGCTGTTGTGAATCTGTCCTTGCCAGTTGCTCCTGTTGCTGGATTCCCCACCAGGAATGAAAATCCAGCTGTTGGGTGCGGTGCTGCAGCGCTGGTGGGTGCTGGGCTGCCCGGTGCTGTAATGCAGAACACAGAGCAGTGAAGTTGAGGAGGAGGAGGAGGAGGAGGAGGAGGAGGAGGAGCAGCTGTAGTAAGAGAGGAGATGCCAGTGCCTCCGAGAGCCGTACACAATGTCCGGCAGAGCAGGGGCGTCTGAGGGCTGTAAGGTGACAAACACCGTGCTAAGAGCCCGGATTGTGTCAGCCTCTGTGCCAAGGGAGCGAGGCAGGATTCCAAGGAGTAGCTGGCTGAGGAGCAACCCTCTGCTAGCTGTAGGGTGTTTTTAGTGAGGGAATGGAGCTAACTCGGGGAAGTGAAGACAGGAGTGACCTTCATCAGGAGCTGGGGGTAGTGAAGCCCTTCTGCAGATCAGTTCCATGATTTCTGGTTAGGCTTCATTTGTGCGATCTGTCCTTACAACTCACTTGGTAAAGAATGCAGACAGAGAAGCCTCACTAGTCCACAAAAAATGTGCAAAAGTGAGATAAAAGGTCTAATAACTTTCCCAGATTTTCTTATGCTTGAGGAGCACAAGATCTTAAAAAGAGGGACCTCTTTCAGTGTGATTCTTTATTGAACCCACTGGGTGCATCTAGCACATCTCCCTGTCTTTGGTCCAACCAAAAGCGTACAAAAAAGTGACGTCAGGCATGGCTTTCTGTGAGTATTTCATGGCAGACATGGGCAGCCCTTCGTAATGCTGATTTTAAAAGTATGTATTACCACTCCAGAGCAGAACAGGATTTTTTGGATAGAGGAAAAAAGAACTCACACCACAGCAACACATAGCCTGGCAGTTGAGTCAGTGGGTCTGGATCTGGACCCTTGTTCTCTGTGCTTTAGTCCTGGAAATTAAATAGCTACAGTCTGTTTTTCCATAATGTCGAGGCTGACTGCTATTTTGGGGGGGATACATGAGGCTTGACTCAGGACTTAGCCTCATCTTATGCTAGTTTACAATTGTGGTCAGATGAGTTATGATATTTGAGATGAGCTGTTGTAAAAACATATGTATGTTCTTAGCTGGCAACAAATTTTATTATTTTAATGATGCTTAAGACAGCTCCAGCATGGAGAAGACACCCTATTAAAAACAGTAAATGAAGCTCTGCAGGCATGATAGCTGAATCAGAGTTTGAGCTATTCCAGCATCTTTGCATTCTGCTTTGTTGCTCTTGTGTACACACACAGACATATAAACCATTTGCAGTTACAGTTTTGCAATTCAGTGTGTTGCTTACAGCAACAATATATTTAAAGCAAACAGCACAATATTAGATTAGCTATCACCAATAAAGCCAGTTTTGCTTCACAGAGTCCTCCTCAGTACATTCTTTCTTTTCCAAACTGAGTACCTTATAAGGCACAATTGGAAGAAACATCTTGTAGAAAGACTAAATAACTGAATAATGGCAAAATATGTTTCCCATTTACCACTGTCTGATATGGATGAGGGCCTGGGGAGGGAGGTTGAGTAGTAGGGGATAAAAACTCTTTTTCCTGGTTCTGCACTGAAAGATTGTGGCAGTATCCATACCTTAATAGACTGGACAAAGGAGAAATCTCAGGTAGTTCGACATGAGAAGGTTTCTTGAACTGTGCTCAACCTTAAATTCTTTTATTGAATATGAATATTAAACATCAACTCTAGCTTGCACTGACAGATGAGGTTTAACTTATGGGCTCTCTGCTGCCTGTATCAGAGATCTAAACCCATGTTATCTCTGGCTTCAGAACAAGCTCAATAGCTACTTCTCCACTTTCAGCTTCTCATATTCTCTCTGCATCTTGGATTACAGGTAAACAAAGCCCCTCCATCTTTTGCCTTTCAACTTCGCAAGGCAACACTGCTTAAAATGTTGGTCTTTCATATTCCATGAGCCCCTGGGAAGTCAATACATGTCAAAGAAATGTTGGATTATTTATGAATTTATTAGGTCTATGGTACATTTCTGAGAAGGCCTTGTGGCATTTGGTCATCACACTCTTAAGAAGACATATCACAGGGTACCAGCACTATACATATATCAAAAAATTGGATGTTTCCCACACTGCAATGCATCAGTATTGCTCTTTACACACTGGTTGGAAAAGCACTTCCCTCTTCATTATATTGGTTGCCAAATCACTTGCTCAGTTCTCTCTCTCTCTTTTATTTGTATGTGTGCGTATGTGTGTGTGTGTGCTTTTTTTAAGGATTCATAAGCAAATTTTAGTGCAAGAAGGAACCAGGCTGGTCTTAGAATTTGTGCATTTCACACAATAATTTTTCACGGAATCAGTTTCAAGTCATGAGTGCTCTCTCATAGCAAAGGCAAAATTGAGGAATCTCTTCAGGATGATGCTTAAACCTTTTGGTAGGATTCAGGTAAAGATTTATGGCTCTAGCATTGGTGATAGCATCTTTCTGGCTGCACAGTTGGTACCCTGTGATGAATTGCAGTCCCCACTTACACAGTTTGACCAGGCATACTCTGACACTCACCTTTGGCTGCTTACAGATAGGGTCAACACTGCCTGCCCCAATGAGTTTGAATCAAATAGTGCTGACAGCAGCTTTCTCTTAAATCCGGATGTCCCTCCCATGGATGTGATCACTTTGTTGTCATACCCTGCTGTAGTCTCTCTGAAAATCACACAGCATCAACAGCCTTTGAAATGGAAATTATTCGTAGAGACTAGAGAGACTCCAATTGTGATGGTAGAGGGTCCTAGGGATGCCCCTCTCACTCTTTCACTGCAACCCACCCCATAATTTCTGTGTCCCTTGTTTTCACTTTGGGATGTATTTTAGAATTCAGCTGAATTCAGCTTATGGTTCATCTTTTGATTTGGATGGCAATAGCAAACTCTCTAAATTAGTGATGGTACTAATGGAAAGTCAGAACCTGTAGTTTCTATGGTCTGAACTAAGCTTTCAGAGTCGTGTTACAAGGCAAGGGTCTGCACAGAAATGGAAATGTATTTTGTGTAAAATAAAAAGCTTTGCAATGAACAGAAAGCTGTGAGTCACGCATAGCATGCTCGTGCTGGACTTGAGAAGATTGGCCAAGGACACTGTTGATTAATTCTTTTCCTTTAATGAAAAGCTAATATGTGATTGTTATTATCCCAGCAGGAGAGACTACTTTCTAAGTCTTATCTGCATTCAGTAAACACCCAATATGTGGCTTATCATCCATAAAGGGACAAAATGTTATGCCTTATGCCTGTATTCAAACCATGAGTTCACGGACATTCGAATACTTCAAATATGCTGTGCTCAGACCACTGAGCCATGTCTTCTGAAATCCATCATCTGCTGCGGTGAGATAGTTAAAGCTGGTAAACTGGTAATGCTTATTTAATGTATTCTAATAACTTTTTTTTTATGAGTAATCTGCCAGGAGGCCCCATTCTCTTTATGCATTTGTCCATTGATCTGTTTACATGAACGACTTTCGCTCTGTTGTTTACAAATTACTCTCAGATTATGTTGTTCTCCATTTAGAAACTGCTGACAGTCGAGTGGACAAGATGATGCTTTTGATCAGATAATCAATGTCCAGATCATTTATGAGTAACAGGCAGTAAATCAGAGGCCTTTCAAAATTGTCCCATGGATATTACTGGTCATTGGCATGTGTGGTGATATGTTTTTTCTCCCAAATCACCCATGTACACAAATGCATCATTTATGACTATTTTTAAAATAATAGGAAAAGCTGGCACCATGCTAAAAGTAAAACAAATATCAGCCAACGGTTTATTGTTGTTTTATATTGTTTTTAAGCCTTCTGGATGTGTGTTGGTTACTTTATAGGCCAGGCAGGGACACAAGAACAGATTGCCCAGGTGATTCTGCAATAAGATATAGTGTAAGTTACATCTGGGGCAGCAAGGAAGAGAAATGTAAAAGGGAATAAAGGTTACCTCCAGGATATTAAAATAGAGGCAGATCCACATCTTGATGGCATACTCACTTAGATGGAAACACAGTCACCTAAATGTGCATAAAATATTATTACTTTTTTAATGGGTCAATTTAGTAGCAAGCCCAAGAATTCCAAGGTCAATTATTTGTATTTTTCATTACTGTAGATAATAAATAATATGGCTGCCAATGTCATTGGGGTACCATTTTACTGAGTATGAAGTTGGAGTGCTATAGAACCTGCAAGGAGGTGATAATTTTTGGCAGCACAAGACTGCAGTCAACTGGGAAAGAAGTTTATTACTGACAGAATTTTTACTATGCTGGCTGTAAGTTTATTAAGCAGTATACTGCATAATTTCTGTCAGCATATTGTGTCATTTTCTGAGCTATATAATAATATTGCTTTGAACTAAGTGCCTTCCATTTCTGTAGCTTCCTAAAAAGTTATACCCATCTTAATTGCCATGGCACCTCAGAGAGGCAAAAAAAAAATTTTCTTCTTCCCTCTGGGAGATCAATACCTCTTTTAGCAGTGAAAGTGAAGTGAAATGAAAGGCTCAAAATCAAGCTAAAGGTTTGTCAAGACTGGGCTTGCAAAGGAAGCAGCATCTTGTGTCTTAGCTGTTGGATTAACAGGTTTCAATGCAGCTGGTCTTGGACACAGACTTTCTGCACAACATTTAAGGAAATTCCTTTTGCTTCACCTCTGGAGATGTGACTGTATTTCCTGCTCCTAGTCTTGTTTTTTGTAGGAATGGGTTCTTTGGGGTAGCATGCTTTCTGGAGTGTGCTAGCTCAGTGAAGTGGCTGGGTTCTTTGAACACTAATCACCAAAAACATCCCCCCAGAATAACAAGGTGTATTTAGAGGAGTGCCATTTTTCCTTCAACAGTGACAGAACAGCTTTCCTTGTCTAGTGCAGCACAACCACAGTTTCTCCTATGTCAGCTGGTTTAGTCATCTGAGGGAGAGCAGGTGCCTTTGGCTGTCTCAGAACATGCCTGGAGCACCATCACTTGGGCACCCTCAGGTCATCAGTGTTCATAAGCTGGCCAGGACTTGGACAGGAAGCCTCTGAGGGAAACCCAGGATGCTGTAGGCCACTGAGTAGGAGATTTCTCTCACTGGCCTACATACCAGCCAAAGGTACAAAGATGTTAGGATGCAATAACTCCTCAATAACTCTCAGGTTTGGTATTAGATACGTCCTCATGATTTGTAGGACTTGATTAGTCGGTGACAGGCTTTGCAACACTCAGGGTCTGAGCCCTGTAACCTGTAATAATGTTCACTATGCTCTGTTTACCTGCTCTGATTTTTGTACACAATCTTCTTCTTCGTCGTTATCTCTGTGGTGTGGCTGTGTTCCAGCAATGGTTGTGGTGAGCAGGGCCTCTTTCATACAGAGTACTGGGATTACAAGATTGATAAGCACTAAATTCTTTGTGGTGCTTCATTCCAAACTACAGAAACAACCCACCCACTTCACAGTGAAACAATCTCACTTTCTCTTCATGGCAGCGCAGGTGACTCAGGACAGAAGGAGAAAAATAATATCCTTCTCTATCCTTCCTGGCCTTTTGCTATAGAACCTTTATTTAGTCATAATTACAGTATTGTAAGAGTGCCCTGCAGAATCAGATTTCTCCTCTTTTTCATACCTTTATCTGAGGGATGAAATGAAAGGATTTTTATCAAGAAAAAAACCAGTAGCATTTTCTCTATTTTTTTCCCCATCCCTGTCAATGCTAGGAATGTTAAGATTAGGTTTTCTGGTTTGGCTGGAGATTTCCTTCAAGAAAAGGGTTAAGGAAGGGATGAGCAGGGCTCTAGTGGTTCTAGAACAGTCATAATTGAAGAGGTAAGGTCTGGTTCTCTAATGAAGCTTCCTTCATTTTCAGGATTTCTGCATCAATACACTTTTTTCTCAAGAGTGTTTTTTGCTTCCCTTTTACAGGAACTGAGTAGCAGTTGCTGTTCTGATTTGTAATATCAGAGTGGTAGGGAAATCTTGAGAGCTCTTAAAAACTTGGTCAAATTTGGTTCAGGAGATATTTTTAGGGTTAATTAAATGTATAGATTGAGCATCCACAACTCGTGGATTTGAGGAAGAGATTTGAGGTGAACAGCACCTCAGTCCTTGTCAAGCTGTAGCAACCATATTTCATCAGACTGATGCCTTGCATTTTTGTCTCTTTTAGCTTGTTTTTCTATTTATCTATTTTTATTCTAAATAGGAATATCGCAAAACCTGTAGGAATTTTTTTCCTTTTTTTAAATTTTTTTTTTTACTTTCAATAGGTCTTGTAAAAGCAGTACATGTGTTTTATATCGACACAGAAGAGAGTGGAAAAGTCACTGGGACTTGGTATTTACCCATCAAAAGAAGGAACAGAAGTAAATCTCAGAGAGAGTTATTCCATTCAGTAGTCTTGCTTTTGACAGAAGAGTGAATTCATCAGTCTTGCAAAGGGGGAAATAATCTTGGCTGATCACAAGTGGAAAAAGTGAGGGAAGGAGATTAAACTTGAGGATAAAAAACCTACATTGATGAGAAATAGGTTAAGTAATGTTCTGCTTTTCAATTATGTTAGAACAGTAGGTACTGAAGCCTGCTCATTAGCTCAGGCTATAAAATGCCACTTTTATTGTGTCATTTTTCTTTCAAATATTTGCCCGATGGGCTTGTGAAACTTTTAAGCTCTCACTGCCTGAAATCCCTGCTGGCTGTCCCAAAGAAAGCTTCTCTTCCCAGCTTTATACTCAGAAATGTCAAATCCACACCTGCTAGCTCTCCCTCTATTAAAACAGTGGTCAGTACTAACCTTATTCACATACTCCTTGTGAAAAAAAACATCATGCCAACTCACCCTCCTGCTGACCATCAAATCTGAGCTGACTCTGTGGGTTCACTGCCAGACAGCCCTCTGGGTCAGTCTGTCCTGGTGTCTTACTCCTCGCTGAACTCTCCAGCCCCCTGAAGCTATTATTGACTCAGTTTTTCTCCACAAAATGAGCAGTGACAGCTCGGTTTTATTTCAGGGCCTGAGCTCTTGCTTTATTAATCAAACAATAACTATTTGCCTTGTGTTTTGTACTTGTCTAAGTCAATCACCATCAGCCTTCCATCACCTTTCTTAGCCCAAAGTATCCCATTTTGCTTTGCTAGTCACAAGGTATCAGAACTTCTTGTCCTGGTACTTGGGGGCTTCAAACAAAAGTGAATCTCCTTACTGGCCTTTGTTTCTCTCCCTTTTACAGGTGTGCATACTTTCTGTGATGTCAAAAATTGTCTTGGGGGATTCAAACACTATTGAGGTGTAAGGATTAACTCTTGCTGCTTTTTGCAAATGATCCCATGGACTTTCTAAGAATTTCCACACAAGTGACAATGTGTTTCCACAGCAATCTGCATGACATGCCAACTGCTATACAGGATATGTGTACTGTGTCTTCAATATATTCCCAGCTGTATTAAGAACATGTAAACAGTTTCACAGTAAAGACACATGTCCTTTCTGCTGATATTTTCACTTGTTGTGGGCTATACACTAGCAGAATATTATCCTTTAGCCTGTAACTGGTGACTTCTGTTTGCTGAACAGTAACTGATGGAATTCAGACAGCCCGATGAAGTAAAAAACAAAGCACTGTGAGCATTGCATTGCCTCCTTTGTGTGTTACTTGGTGCTTTTCCTGGTCAGATAATTATCTAATGCAGTAATAGAGAAAAGGTCAGAGATATTGTGAGTCTCCTGAACATAATTTTTCAGCTCATTTTTGGCATGTCATGTATATAATCTCCCAGTGATGAATATTTGCATTTCATTGCCATGATTTAGGAAGGGTTTTTTTGCCTGTGCTTTCAAATTGCTTTCTCTGCAAAATATGCTTTGTAGCAATGCAATGCACTTTGAGTTAATTTTAGAAATTTGATTTTATTCTTCCCTTTCACTTCTGGTGTCAGTCTGGTATAGGGGCAGAACAAAGGAGGTTGGAGAGTAGGAAAGGAGCATGTAGAAGATTTGTAACTTAATAAGAATAAAGAATATAGTTCAGTTTATAATATCTTTAAAAATTTACTTCTCTGCAGAGATTAATGTTCAGAGGTTTTTTAGCCTGTGTGCCTGTACATGATCACAGTGAATTACAATTATTATTAAATCTACAGAGAGAAGGGAAGCACTAGGGAGGAAACACAGTGTTTCCTTGACTTCTGCAGAGCCCTGCAAATACAAAGAAGCTTGTAGGACAGACAACACACACAGAAGGTCCTTAGAGGTGTTTGTTTTGATAGTGGTCACAGTGTTTTTGTCTCAGAAGCAGTGTTAATATGCAGGGCAAATCATGCATCTGGTTTCACTCATCTTGCCTGAGAGCCAGTTCAGTGCCTTGTCCAGAAAGGTTTAGAATAGAGGAGGTGGTAACAGCTTTTGTAAGTTAAAGATAGGGTTTAAGTGTATCTTCAGGGACATCTGTATGCCAGGAATGTGCCATTTGGGATTCAGGCAATGGACTCATTTCCAAAGTGGTGAGCATACACATTGGGCTGTGAAGACATCAAGTGCTTTAGGGGGTTACATCTTCTTGCAGACAGATCTTGTATCATCTGTCTAAAGTGTGGGCACCACTGGTCCCATAATTCAGGAGTTTTGGAGCCTTAAGCCTGACAGTATTTAAGAGGCATTTGAACAATATCCTTAATAATTAACGTTAACTTTTTATCAGCCCTGAACTGGTTAGAGAGTTGGACTAGATAATTATTGTAGGTAGCTTCCAAATGAAATATTCTATTTTAATTTGTGGTTCCTTACAACTGAAACTAAACTATTCTATTCTATTCTATTCTATTCTATTCTATTCTATTCTATTCTATTCTATTCTATTCTATTCTATTCTATTCTATTCTATTCCAATCCAATCCAATCCAATCCAATCCAATCCAATCCAATCCATTCCCCTCTCTATGGGTCTAAGTAAAATATCTCATAGCTTGTTTCTTACTAAGAGAATTCTCATGTGCCTGTCTCTCCTTCAGATGTTGGTTTTTTTTCTTTAATAGCTCAAGAAAATAGTCCAGAGAGGTTTTTTATGTATTGTTATATCTATTGACAGTAGAAACAGTTCCCACCCTTAAAATCTGTAGTCTAAGTAGCAAATTCAATCTCTTTTTGAGAGCTGTTCTCTTTCTTCATTTTGGAGTGTTTGGTCATCCCAGTCCTAATTGAAGAAGTAAGAGATCTTCTGCTTATTATTAGTGTAAATTGTATGTTTGCAAAGAAATATGTGAATGTAATTGAAAAGCAATGAGAATAATCAGAAGCCTAGAGAAACATGGGTTGTGAGAAAAAAAAATTAATGTGTGGCTGTTTGATCTTATAATATGTATAAAAGATTGCTTCAAGAGGAAGGCAATAATTCATTTTCCATGCCCTGGGCACAAGTAATTACGGCTTTAAACTGCAATTCTGAATCTCTCTGAGCATTCTCCATTGGCTTGTATTTCTTTCAAGTATCCGATTACTCACCTACTTGGTATTCTCATAAAACGTGCTCCAGTCACAGCTACGCAGTGTGATCCCACCTATGAACTCTCTGTGACTCCCAGACAGGCTTATGTGGGGCAGCTCTCTGATCTAAGTGTAGGTGGGGCAAAAGTCTGGTGTAGGTTGAGCAGGGAGCCCAAGAGCAGAGCAGAGGGAGGACTTTGGATCTAGGACTCCCTCATGAGACTGACACAGGAGAGGGCAAAATGTTAGCCTGTAAATGAAATCAGCATTCAGGATTCTCACACCTCTGAGAGCTTGACTTTAGCATCTTTCTTTTTTCTTCTTCATGACCTCACTGATAACCATCATATGGCCCAACCTTAATCACATGTACCCCTGTTCAGTGATCTGTAATGGGTCAGAAAGCACTTGGGCTCTCTGCTCTGATAGTTAGCAACAGAAATGTTATCTGTGACTGAAGGAAACTTTACACTGTTTTTTAATCTGTTGGACATCCTACTTGGAAGGAGGAGTAATTTTACAGCTGCAGGACAACCATGAAAAGGAAATCTTTTGTTGCTGTTTGACTGAGTTTCACACTGATAAATGGAAACAACCAAAGGAAGTCACCAGCCTGGGAGCATCTATCTTCCCTTTTTCCCATGTGAAAATCACCAGTCTCAACTGAGATCAACTTTATTGGGAAACTGAACTAGAATTCAGATATTTGGACTGATATGGTGGTCTACTTCATACTATTTACAAAATTTGTAATCAGAGCTGTCTGGATAATACTGATATTAGTTTGAGGACCTTCTCAGTGTGACAGACTACCTGTTGGTTCGTGTAGTCACATCTGCCATATTGGCAATCCTGATTTTGAATCTTTTTATTTTCCACTCAAAAAGGTGGAATTAATTTTGGTTATGTATTTAGTGGTCCTGCTTGGGGCTACTTCACATTCATCTGGTAACCTTTAGCAACAAAAGCTGTGAAAGAAAGGGAACTAAAAATGTGTGATGCCTTCTTTTAGTAATGTCACCCCTGAAAGACAGTATCTTCCATAACAATTACTCCATCTGCTGTATGGAAAATAATCTCTTAGGCTGCATTTCCCATATAAGAATGATACAGATGTAGGTAGCACTTCCTTGGCTGAGGATTTGGCTCACATTACATTTCCTCTCCATTCCAGTCCCTGGATCTATCCCCATATGGATCACATTCCAGCATGTCTGGCACTGGTGTATGTCTGCTGCTCTCTCCTTTCTCAGTCAAAGGATTGGGGGAAGAGGGGTGTCTGTTCTAAATTATAATTATTTTTCTTTATTCTTGATCTAAAAAGAAGGCTGTATGTGTTCAGAATCCAGCAGGAACTGAAGACTCTTTTTGAGATGGGGAAGAATATCCAGGAAGAATTTAAAGTATAAGGAACTAGGCAGGAGTCTCAGCTCCTTTATCACACAGTGGGTAGTCAAATTTTTGAACTCACTGTTAAGCACTCAGAATCTGTTTGATCTTGCTATGCTGTTATATAGATGATGCAGCTCACCAAACTGTGGTTGCTGTTGTTTTTATGCTGTAAGTAACAAAAAGCTTGATGCAGGACAATTGCCCACAGCCTTTAGGCCAACTTGTCATAGTGCAGTTATTGGTGAGGTGGATGAGAGCACCACTGAAGGGTCCTGAAAAGTAGCCCAGTGGATCAGCAGGCTGAGATTGACTACAGGCCAGTGCTTTGTAGCTTTGTAGCTTTTGATTCAACCAGAGCCTTTCACTGAGAGATCAGGCTCCAGGCTCAGCTGGAGCAGATCCGAGTTCCGTGCACAGGGACTAGAGAAAGCAGATGGGCATTCATCATATCCAGAGAATCTTAAAATCCCAGCTTTACAAGATTTGCATATAGCTGATGGGGCAGTTGAAGCTTAAACCCGGAAGGATCATGGGGAAAAAGCCCTTTACATACAATGATATCTTTCCAACTTTATAGCTTCTAGCACAACTGCTTCCCTGCTCTATACTTCTTTTTTTTTTTTTTTTTTTTTTTTTTTTTTGGCAGGGAAATGTCTCATTTTTCAGTTTGATGGCAAATAGAGCTGATGACTGAAGCCAGGATGTTTTTAGCCAAAGGAACAATACTGTAAAAGAATGATCCACACAAACAACTTTGGTACTGCAATTCAGAGTCCTGCAGCATGTAGAAAAATTAATTTTGGGAATTCCTTTGCAAACAGACAGACTTGCCACACCATAATCCAGAATCTGCACCAGTTTTGCTACCTTTTTTTCAAGATAATGTTTGCTTATCCTTTTTTGATTAATCTTTTCCTGTTTTGCATTTGGAATTATTAGTCTGTGCTGATGCAGAAAGCACTGAACTGCTGTAAATGGATCCTGATATTTTCATTCTGAGCAGAGGCAGTGAAAGGGGGAAGTCTCATGTAACTCTTTCCTGAAGATCCAGAAAATGCCTCAAAGCCTGGAGACAGACATGAGCAGCCATACAGACTCACACTAGGCACCACCCTGACATGAAGGAAAGCCCTGCAAAGAATTACTGTGATGCTTTTGCCACAGTAAGAAGGACTGAAAAGCTTTCATCAGAGACTTCATGGTGCTTTTCAGGCACAGCTCTAGGTACTGAAGAAATGTGTATCTCTGCTTGTTGTAGGGGTCTAGGAGGTTTAGTGGTTGTGAAGGCACGAGAAACAGCGCCTTGACTCTGTGCACTGCTCTTCCCTCCCTGTATGCTCCACTCCAACTGGAAAGCAAATAACAATCAAACCCAGTCTTACAAAACCCTGACAATTCTCACACAGATACTGAAAGAAAGAGGACCTCTGTTTTGTATCCCTGCCTAAAATAGCCCTTGAAGATCACTGTCTATTTTAGTATTCGGTTTACTCTTTTTCCATCAGTAAAATTGTCCCTGACTATTTTATGTTTGGATGTACTGAGTCCAAATAAGAATGTACTCTTAGCAATACAGATAAATAACTAACTTAATTGCACTTCATATATTTACCTATATTTACCAACTTCATTGAAATAAATGCACAAACAAACCCTTCTGACATGAACATGAGTACAGACACCTTTGTGATCAGAAAACACCTGCACACAGAGAGCTGATGCTCATTTACATTTACCTAGAGCCATGCAAGCTGTACCAAAGAGACATAATCATGTTAATCTTTTGGGATGGTAGAAATATCCAGCTGAGTTTCACCTCTGCTCCATCTAATTTTCCTGGTCTTCTACAAACTGTACTATTTTTCTAAGTAAGAGGAAACAATGTGCTTGCTAACATTACATTGTTTTAAATAGACTTTCAGGTATAGATTTTCCATAAACCTAGAAAGCAGCCCGACCTATTTGTTGGCTATTAAATCTGAAATTTATTAGCTTTCCACATCCATTTTAGATACAAGCACAGTCTTAATTGCTGCATTTTTATTCTCACAGAAGATGCAGTAAATCTTAACGGTTGTGCCTCAAACATTAAGAAGCAATGTAGTGGTTGTAGGAGAAAAGTATTCAAAACACATTAATTTTAAAAGTACTTAATAACATTTCATTTTCAAGCAGTTCATCAGAATTTGAGTTTGAAAGAATAAATGTTGCAAGAATTCCTTAAAGAGAAATCCAACTGGAACACTTTATTCCCCCCAAACTTAAGATTTCCTTATAACATTTTCCTAACTCCTCCTCCCCTCCTGAGACTTTCAGAACTGTGAAAACAATATTTTTTTTGCTTTAATTATAATGCTAGTTGAGAATGTGTTATTTTGGCTACATTACAAGCTCACATACAGTTTGTTTATAACTCTCTGCAAAGCCATTTTAATAAGGTCATATTTGCAATTTAAATTAACTTTAATATTTCTTGCAAACTCCAGTTCTGTTTGTTTATGCAAGGGGCAAACATACTGAAAATTTATTGTTTTAAAAATACATTCCTTAATTTCATTTTCAAATTGGTACATCAGGTAGGAAACAACCTTCACTTTATTTTGTTGTGTGAAAGGAAGAAAACTATTTCTTTTTTAGCAGGAAGAGAAGAAAAGAATGTGGAAAAGTGAGAAAGAATGAAATCAGTTATTCAAAATGGAAATTTCTTCTGAAGAAACAATACACAATGAACAATTTATTTTACAAGTGAAAACCTTTTTCCATTTGCAATTCCTTTTCCCTAGGGATTGTTGCTTTAAATAACTGTTAAATCATATGTAAAAACAAATACCTACATATGAATACCTTGGGACTCTTCACTGGTAATTTTTATTCCCATACTGGAGCTGAATCTTAAATTTGGGCAGTCAGTCATGACAGTGATACCATTTGTTTTTCTTTCAATTTGATGACCTTTTTCTTTCATGAGAAAATTTTCTTTCATCCCTATTTGCATAATCTGCAGATATTTTCAAAGTCTAGAATTTTAACAGGTAATACTAATTTGACTCCTCACAGAAGACAGTACTGTGAAGCTTGAACATGAAACACATTCAGTTTTGCAATTTGAAAGTTTTGGCAATTAAGATTTTTTTCCCCCAGACATTGATTTGAATATATAATGCCTATTATGTGGTAGTCTGCCAACAGGAATGTGAACCTTATTGGATGAATTTCTGATAAAAGGTTCCTGAAACAGTCTGAAATAACTGTGTTCATTTTCCACTACCTTTGTTGACCAGTTAATGTTTGATATCATCTTATTTTTATAAAAGCTATGTAGGTATCTTGTAGATCATATGCATGGCTTAATTCCTGCCACTTTGAGCTAGTGGAGTAAATCTATTATCTCACTAGTTGCAAGTAATTTTATTTTCTGATCGCTAGAAAAAAATGTGAAACATTCCTGGCTGGAGGAGTAGTTTGCAAGCAGACTCCTAACTATTCTGTTATAGTATGTTGATGCCTCTCACCTGACTGACTCACCCAAAAGCCTGTTCCTTCAGCTAAAAGCCGAACCTGCTGCAGGATAACTTGTTTACAGACCTGGAATATACTGTGGATAGACTGGGAGTGACAGGTCTTCATACCCTGGCGATGGCAGGCAGCTGTGACAAATGCACTTGTGCTTAGAGGAGTCTGCCAGTGCTGCAGTCTGCTGGATCCAGGGTCACTGTATTTTTTCCCTTCCCTCCTTTTCTGCCTGAAGGAAGGTAGGGGTGACAGTCAGGTTTGTGAACTTGGAAGCTTTTTGATCTTCAGAGACAGCCAGTGGAAGGGGCCATGCAGCATGAGAGAGAGCTTGTGCCTGTGGACATGTGTTCGCTGAGGACAGAGGCTGCTAATCAACCTAGCTGTGAAAGATGCTGTGTTGTTTGGATATTTCAGAAATTCCAGCCTTTTTTTTAATTTTTTTTTTTTGCCAGCCTGCTAGCCATTTTTAAAACAGAGATAAACATAACCTTCTTGTGAGGCTAAAAGCAAAAGAACTTGAAAAGCATAGCAATTTTTCAGGCAGGAGTAGGAAAGAGGGGATAAAGCTTGGGAAGCTCAAAGGAAGAAACTGGAAGTTGCTAAAGGAGGTGTCACAGAGGTTATGTTCAGGATTTATTTCCCTTAAAAGTTATTCTGTTTTGTTGTTTTTAAGAAGATAATTCCATCGTGCTTTGAAGAAATACAGGTCTTGAGATCATTTGTCTCTAGTAGCAATAGCAGCAAGAGCTAAAGTCATGGATACAGATTTTCAAGGCAGTGATGCCTTTGCCCTGCTTTGTTCTGGTTTGCCTGGAAGTGGCTTGGCAGAAATATGGATATTGGTGAGGGCTGAAACTTATCTTGTAGCTATTAAAAATGAAGAATTTTGTTTCATGAACAGACTGAAAAGTCTCCATTAAAATACATTTTTTTCTTTTTTTCAAAATGAACTCAGTGAAAAATTGAGGTTCATAAAAATGTGTTTTGACTAACTTCTTTTCTCAAGAAAATTTCTGATGTGAAGTTTGGGTCAGACCTTCACAGAACAGTCAATGACCAATTCTTGACAAAGTTGCCAGTAGTTTGATCCTTAGAACATTGAACTAAACCCTGAAGTTTGCACAAATCCATGGAGCTGACCTATCCTATGAACAACTGGATGTTCTGAGGAAGTACACTATTTTCCATCAAAAAATGTAAAACCAAGAAAATATAAAATGCAAACCCCGACCCCTCAAAGTGTTAAAACCCCACACCTTCTCTTGATGTACAAGGAAAATTCCTTTAAATTTCCAAACCCTGATTGTTTGACCATAGAGGAAATATCTGACCAATGTTAAATATTAGCTACCACCAAAGAGTGTCCTCCTACTGTCACAAGAGAAAAAACTTAGATGCATAGGAAAGATTAATTTTCTGTCAGACTGTGTTTCTGACACAAGTTTACAGGAAAAGCTGATTTATTCCCTGGGGCTTCTTCTCTTGGAGAAATCATTCTTCTGGTTTTCCCATGCTACACTTGGTGCATTGGAGCTTACCATGTGTCATTGCATCTTCCTAGGGTAGCATGGCAATTTTGTTTCTGGTTGAGTCACTTAATTTCATAATTATGTATGCTATTTTTCTCCTCTGCTCCTATCTACCTGTGCATTGCCTAAGGCTACAGCATTGAAGTTTTCACCTGGTGGATTCTAACTCTTTGTTGTTGATATAATTGTAGGATACAATAATTTGTTCAGACTTTGGAGGCTGAAGAGATAGAAATTACATTTTAAATGGGATTAACCTATCAAAGCATTTTAAACACAATTTAACAGCTCCAAAACCTGACTCTTACTGTGAGCACAAATAAGAAAGAAGATATGCTACACAAGATGTCTTGATGAAACATGACCTACACTCCCCTCCACCCTTAATAAATCAGTGGGAAGAGATAAGTTTGTCCCTGGGATACTGTTACAGTGAAGACATCATTAAGGAGGTAAAATTGCTTCAAACACTGCTACTGAAATTTTCTGCTATGTGGAGAAATAAGAAACAACTGAAATTACTCCTTGGTTAGGTTAAAAATAAAAAATTTCAATCCACACACTTGGAAAATATTAGGGGAAAAATATCCATTGGGAGCAGTCAATTTCTGGGTGTGAGATAACATTTAAGAACAGTTTCCCCATTCTGGTATTTTTTTTCCTTTTTAATTAAAATAGTTTTTCTTTTCTGGCTTTCATTTCCTACAGCCCAATCTTCACATAATCACAGGATGGTCAGGATTGGAAACGACCTCTGGAGGTCATCCACTCCAACCCCCACGCTAAAGCAGCTTCACTTGTAGCAGGTTGCACAGAATTGTACCCAGAGAGGATTTGAATGTGTCCACAGAAGGAGACTCCACAGCCTCTCTGGGCTACCTGTCCTGTTGCAGCAGATCTCTCATTAGGGGTAGAAATGAGCTAAGACACAGACTCTCATTCAACAACATGAAAAAGTTCCTGGTTTATTCTTCCTTACAGCTTAGCCATCCTGACTCTGACTACAGCAGGTTCCTGCTGTAGGTCCAACTGCAGACTCTGACTGTGGCTGATCCCTGCTGTGACTGCAAGGATTGGTCTGCAGACTCTGAACTCAGCTCAGCTGTGACTGCAGGCTCCGACTCCATCAGACCCAGACTGACCTGCAGCAGCTCTCTGCCTTGATTCATGCTTCTTCCTGTCTCTCCAGATCATTCCCTCTTTCCTCAGGGTTTTCTTCCACTTCCTCCAGGAGCCCCCCGACCAGCCAATCCACCCCTTTTATCACACTTATCTTTATTGGTCACAAATGTGACCCATTAAGAGGAAGGTTACTTCTCTTCTTTGGTAATTAGTACAACTGTGATTCACCAAGGGTGAGGTTGCCTGTAATCTCTTCTACACCTCCACTGTTCCAGTGCTCAGTTATCCACACACTAAAGATATTTTTCCTCATGTTTATACAGGACTTCCTGTATCCCTGTGCCTATTGCTCCTTGTCTTGTCACTGAGCATCACTGAAAGGATTCTGACCCCATCTGCTGTCATCTCCCTTTAAGATATTTGTAAACATTCCTAAGGTCCCCTCTCAGTCATCTCAATCTAAACAGGCTTAGCTCTCTCAGCCACTCCTCCTAAGGGAGAAACTCCAGTCCCTTAATCATGTTTGTGCCCTTCTGCTGAACCTTCTCCTTTATTACTTTGTCTTATGCTGGGGAGCCCAGAACTGGCCACAGCACTCCAAATGTGGCCTCACCAGTGCAGAGTAGAGGGGCAGAATCACTTCCCACATCCCACACCTTTTCTAACGCATCCCAGGATATCACTGGGTTCTTGGCCACAAGGGCACACTGCTGGATCATGGTTGTCTTGTCCAACAACAAGTTGTCTTTGCCTGTCACTCATCTATGCTGCCAAGGAGAACTCAGGCTGTCTGGAAATAAAATTATTTTGGAGGATTCTCCTGGGAAATTCATGCTGTGGACTTGTGGTACATATACGGTACATTTCTTCCTTCTGGATTACTAACTGAGGACCAAGACCTTCCATGACTTTCTCTGTATCTGCTTAGATTTTGATGCTTTGTTTACATTAAAATCTCCTATTTATATCGGCTTCTGAATCTGTTGATGACTTTAATTTAAACTTGGACTTAAAATTAGTTTGGAGTGTCATATGTTCAAAATGAAATGTGCTGAAAAAATTTCAAGAGTATCTTCCTCCCTTAGCTCAGAGAGATGAACTATCATCACATGTCAGTGAGAATTCTCAATGGTTATGTGCATTGCATCTTCTTTTCTTTTGCTAATAAATTGAGCACTCAGGAATGGCTACTGTTGAGGGCAAAGTGAGCAACCAGTAAAGCCATTCACCTAAGTAAATGTCGTATTTCAATGAAGATAATAACCCATCTGTTTGGTTATCCTTTATTGCTCATATTTTTTCATCTCACTTTTCACAAAGGGTGAGTGATGTAGGCTTTTCAATCCATTTGCTGCTGCTTCTTCTCCTCTTTCACTAATATATTGCTAGTACTAATTCTTTTTATGTGATTATTCTGCCTTATGAGATAGGAAGACTGAGTGATATTGGTTGGCTGTATAACAGTAGTGAAGATTACATAAAGAAATTTGTTGTTTGATTGTACAATGTCCCAGTGAAAAAAACATGAGTTTTCCACATTTTGAAATGTATAGTACAACCATATTTAATAATCCCTAAAGAGATAATTATCAGGCTGAAGAATGAAAAGAGTAAACAAGTGGTCATGACCTCTGCAATGGCTGTGGAGCAGGAGCAGGGGTCATGTGAACCACCTCTTCTTGCACTGAAATTCACACTGCAAACCCTGCTTGCAAGTAGAACATATGGAATGTTTTAATTCCTATCAGGTTGGAGCCTGTTATTATCTTAGGCCTATGTCCCAGTGTTAAGGGCATTAGGTGTAGAGTAAGGAATCTGGTATTGTATTCTTGGCTCTGCTACTGACTTGCTACATCACCTTACTTGATTTATTTAACCTCTATGTCTTAAAATGAAGATAGTTTTACCTGCTTTACATAGATGTTGAGATTTATGTCTTTTTAAAAAATGACAGTGCTGTGTGATCTCTAGTGACCAGGCTGCTTGTCATTATGCTCTTGGACTCTATTTCGTAAGTCTTCAGTGGTAAAAACTATTGCATTTAGTCTTAAACTGGTGGATATTCTGGCCTTCCTTTCCCAGAGACATTTATTCATTTGCTGTTCATGCCCCTGTCATAGTTCTGCAGCAGTACACGATGATCAGTGGCTGCAGTGTAACATATACGAGCTCCAAAAGAACTTGAGCCAACAGCACTCAGAATAAGTGAGTTTCTTAATGTAACACACAGCTGATAAAAAGAGAAAGATAAATGAAGCCCATAATTCCTCCACTGTTTGCACTTTCTGGTAGTGAGACATATCAGGTTACTGAGTATGATTTTAAATGCAACCCTCTTACTATTTGTCATTAAACCCCCCCAATCAGTTATAAAATGAAGTGAAAGCAACCTTTAAAAATGAAGTGTAACCAAGCACTACAGTTAAATGAGATCACTTTCATTTTAGGTTTGTTATTTTCAATCAAACCTTATATAATGAGAATTGAAATAAAATTAAAAAAATCTCTGGTGCAGTAAAAATATAAATGTAAAATGCCGTTCATGCTCTTTCACTATACAATGGCTATCATCATGTCTGTCATTTGGGTTGCTAAAACACTGATTAGATGAAGCATTGTATCCAGAAGGCCTATGCACATATTAATGGATTTTTGTGCATTCCGTGGTTAACCAATTAAAATTCACCTAAGTACTGTGGATTTGAAAGTCTGATAGAAGCACAGATTTATTGATTTCCTGTTTCAACCTAGGCTGTCTACCATGAGACAGAGCAGAGAGAAAAGCTGAGTTACAGGTGACATGGAAAACAGGTGATAGGACATCAAGTGAAAATAATTGAGTAAAATGCATCTATGCATTCAGAAAGATGGGTGGGGAAAAAGACAATATGTTGAGAGATATTTCCACTATCTTTTATAAACTCTTCTTGAAAACTTCTGGCCTTTTTTTACATGGTCTAACACAGAATGCATTTTGTGAGGGAAAGAAGACAGACTGACACTGATCTCTTCTCTCTGGTGAGCAGTGACAGGACCCAAGGGAATCACCTGAAGTGTGCCAGGGGAGGTTTAGGTTGGATATTAGAAAAAGGTTCCTTAACCCAGAGGGTGCCCAGATTTGGCACTGGAGCAGGCTCCCCAGAGAAGTGGTCACAGCACCAGCCTGACAGAGTTCAAGAAACATTTGAACAATGCTCTTGAACACATGGTGTGACTCTTGGGGATGGTCCTGTGCAGGGCCAAGAGCTGGACTCAATGATCCTTGAGAGTCTCTTCCAGATCAGCTGATTCTCTGATTCTCTGATTCTGATGTTAATTTAAGAAATATGCTATTTTTGATTTTGCAGGTAAGAGATTTTGGGAACATTGTGTTATTTAGTAAATCCATGAACAGTGTGAGAGATTTGAATCACTTCAGAAGTGCACTTTCTCTGCCTATGATATCACCAGGTAGGAACAAACATTATACATTGTCCAGTAAACCACAAGCATCTGGGAAATTTCATGTAGCAGATTGTTTTTCATTTACACTTTCATGTATATAGTACAATATTAGGGCATACTGATTTATGAATACTGAGGCTTAAGTTGGGAGAGAGAGATATTTTATAAGGTGAACAAAATTTTAAAAATGAAGGACATTTCTACTCCTGTCCATAGACATATTCTTTTATGGAGTTTTTTTGTAAGATTGTGTTGAAGTATTGTGCATAACAGAACTTGAAAATTGGTCTTAATGCAGTACCATAAGAGAGAAGACAGAGTTTGATTAAACTTAATTTTTATTAAAAATTAATATGTTTTTAAGGCCACTATCTTCAAATCTGATTTATATCAGACCATCAAATTTTAGTCTCTAATTTCTATTTTAAGGTTAATACCTACATTTAAACAACAGACAGTCTTAATTTAAAGCAAACACATGATGGAGATGTTGATACTGAAGGCATTTCAGGATCACAGTTGAAGCAATTCTGTTAACCACAGCATGTTTTGATGGGGTCATGACTGATACAGGCAGTAAGAGAAAGCCTTGGGTTAGCAGTGGTCATCCTGACTGATGCATGGATTACATTTATATGTGTGTGTGTGGACTCACTGTGACCCCACTTTGCTGCCAGCCAAGCATATTCTCTATTTACTGAACTCCTGGAGCTAAAGGTGCTACAAACACTTAGTTCCAGAGCTGATGAATATGCATGTAGGAATGCACAATGCATGGTGGGTCAAAAAATATTAAGGGTCTTACTAAAAGGTAATCCTTCTTTCTAGAATAGATTTCTATCAGCAAATTAGTGAATTTAGTGATAATTTTGTGCTCAAATCTGTCTTTGGAAGCTGTTTCCTTTAAGAGTTAATGCTTTTGTCTCACTGTGTGTAATAATAGTTTTCTTAGGACAGCTGACCTACTGTTGGCACCATTCTGAAGGTGTTGGTGTTTATATCATCATGTTATCCAAATCAAACTTAGGTAGTGATTGAAAGATTGCTTTGGGAAGAGGGATATTTTTTTCTAAAAAGATGCCATAATATCCCATACCCTTTGTAGCTCATACAAAGCCTTGATGGTTAAGATATAGTTTAGGCTATGAGTTTTTATTCATTTTTTATGGCTGACTGATGGTTTCTCTCTGATATTAGGATCTTCACCTGCCAGCCACTTTAGTTGCGATCTGCAGTGGTTCACTCTATTGAACACAGCTGCACATACCAAGCTGTATCAAAACACTTTTATTTATTATATTGCTTATTATAGGTAGTGTTTGGGAAGAAGAAGGAACTCTTTCCCCCTGCTTTTTTCCTCTGAAGTATGGTGAACACACAGCTCTGCTACCAACTGTTTCATTTTTCTTTTCTTTATTTCCTGGCAGGATAAACTTGTGCTTTCAGGACCAGGCTGACAAATAAGTGCAGTAACTAGGAAGACACTGAGAAAGTTCACTGTTACCATTATGTGACTGTAAGGATCTTTGAAAGCTCCTGGAGATACGTGGTATAGAATTCTCATTTTTGATTTGCAAAAATGCGACAGATTGTCAAATCTAGAAGAGATTGCATGCTAGGAATTCAGAGAAATTAGAACTCCTAAATTTTTCCCTATTTAGTATAGGAAGCATCTGTGCATGTGTTCATATGCCAGGTACAGTTTTGATGGTTGCATTATATGTGTAAGGGCCTTCTACCCCCTTCCCTGCTTTTTTTTTTCTTCAGTAAATTTGAATAGTATAGTCTTGACAAAATAGGGTATAATTCTGAAATGTAGATTTTTTCGTTTCCATCTGTTCATATATTCCTAGACACCTGATATGTGTTTTAATTATCCGAATTCCAAATTAAGGACCTAATTCAATTTTAATGCCTATTTTGTTGTAGATGAAAAGCCCTTTGCCTTCACAAACTGTGTATTTTACATGAGTGAAGGTGAGAAGAAGACAGGTTTTCTAAATCTAGTCAGAAATGTTTGCTGTTTAAACGCTGATTGGATGCTTTCAGTGAGTGAAACACAAGGAATTAGAGTGTTGTCGCTGTGTGAAGAATCTGTGTTAATAAATTCACTGGGTGTCACCCACCCACAGTCTGTGGAGATAAATCCAACTTTCTAACTTTACAGAAACTTCCCAAGCAAGGCACATCTCTGTCTAACTAAAGCAACAAAATGATTGAAGCAGGAGAGAATGATTTTCTATTTCTTCCTTCCCATCTCTCATAGAAGAGGTGCATTGCTGTATAAGTTACTGAATTAGAGGATAACTGTTCTTGAGAGTTATATCTAAGAATGTCAGAACAGTTCCACTAATGACAATGGCTATCTGAGGGAATATTGTAGCCAGGGCATCACGTTAATAATGAAGTAGTCTAGAGTACCTTTAAATGTTATTTCTGCTGACTCTAGTTGAAAATCCATGTCATGTAATCGAGCTGTAAGTGCTTTTCTAAAGGTTCTTGTCAAGACAGTATTCTCTGAAAGTGAGCAAATCATCCTGAAGAGTGCTCTACTAAATGGATTTATAATGTATTGTTGTCTTAATGTGCATGTCTTCTGATGAACACATTCTGATCTGATTAAGTGCTGATTTTCACTTGCTTTTAAATTACAGGGCAATGATGGCTCCGTGGAATAAGATTTCTGAGACTCGTTCAAGAACATCAGTGACGGAGCACTACAGTTTTAGAGATCTCTGTCTTGGTAGATCTTGTTGGCAGAAAGTTTTCTTCAATTAAAACACCTTTTGCTATATTTTCACTTATTACACTGCTTTAAAAGCTGGTCTTCTGAAGTAAATGTAAAGTATTCTATTGATAATAATGGGTTAAGTCTCAGGTATGGTATGTGGTGATGAATTATAATTACAAGAGGAAGTAATTGATTGATTTACCTGTGAAGCTGTTTGTGAGCTTACTATTTGGATGATCTTCTTCACAAACTCCATTTCTTTCTCCACTCTGTAGTACTATGATGGATGTTTTTCTTTTTTGCATGTTTAAACTCTTATTACACTTAGAAGAAAAACCTTCTCGATTTGGCTTTTGGCAAGCTATAGAGGGTTCTCATATACAACTGCTGATTTAAAATTTTGGAGTCAGGAAAAGGACGCTCCAGATGGCACCTTTTTGTGTATAAAGAGTACAATATGCTTTTTGATTGTGTGGAAGTGTACTTTTCTGTCTTTATTATAGCATTATGTGTCATTTTCTGTACAATCCTGAAGCTTGTCCAAATGCTGCTCTACCAGTTCTAGCAATGGAATAACTATTTTTTATTTGCTTTTTAACTGCAACTCCTTTTAGAATTAACCATTCTTTTCATAGATAACCATTTATTTACTTCTAGAGGAGGATTAATTAATTAATTAATTTCATGAGAACCTAAAACTGGTCAGCTTCACCTCTGTGCCTGGGAAAATCATGGAACAGATCCTCCTAGAACCTGTGCTAAGTCACAAGGAGGACAGGGACATGATTCAAGACAGTCAGCACAGTTTCACTGAGGGAAAGTCCTGCCTGAACAAGGGTAATCTCTGGTATCAGCACAGGCTGGGGGATGAACAGATCAGAGCAGTCCTGTTGAGAAGGACTTGGGGGTGCTGGTGGATGAGAGGCTGGACATGACCCAGCCATGGGCACTCCCAGCCCAGAGAGCCAAACATGTCCTGGGCTTCATCCAAAGCAGTGTGGACAGGAGGGCAAGGGAGGGGATTCTGCCTGTCCACTTGCCTCTACTGAGACCCCACCTGCAGTGCTGTATCCAGCTCTGGGGTCCTCAGCACAGGAAGGACAGGGACCTGTAGGAGTGAGTCTAGAGGAGGGTCTCCAAGCTGATCGGAGGGATGGAGCACCTCTCCTGTGAGGAAAGGCTGAGAGAATTGAGGTTTTTTTCATCCGTTACCTAAATATGGCCTTCCAGTAGCTAAAGGGAGTTTACAAGAAAAATGGATTGAGACTTTTTACAGGGTCACGTAGTGAGAGGACATAGGGCAATGTTTTCAAACTGAAAGAGTATGGGTTTAGATTAGGAAGGAAATGTTATTAGGAAGAAATTCTGTCTATGAGGGTGGTGAGATACAGGAACAGGTTGCCCAGAGAAGCTGTGAATGTCCCATCCCTGGCAGTGATCAAGGTCAAGTTTGCTGTAGTCTGAGCAACCTGATTTAGTGCCAGGAGGGTTGGAACTAGTTAGTCTTTAAGGGTCCTTCCAATCCAAATCACTCTACAATTCTATAATTTATAAATAATCATGCAATATGAAGTCTTATTGTTATCCCCTTTCCACAGATGAAGTGGTTCAGAGTGAAGGGGAGATACATTGAAATTTTGGCCAAAGTACTTGTTAATATGTGTGTGTGATTTAAGAAACTCAAGGTTTGTTTTCTCAAGGACAGGAAGAGGGGTCATGGTGAGTGATGACCTGTTGGCTGGTGTGTCTCATTCCCTTTCATAGGCTGGAGTGGCAAATCCATGGCAGGCAGAGAAGGGCTCTGCCAGAGCAGCTTTGATTTGAACAGTCTTAGCAAGGAGACCAGATAACATCTCTTCCAGCATTCCCGGCCTGATAGCACTTTCAGCTTCTGTCACAAGTTTGGCAAGATCTCTTACACACCATGCCCCACAAAGAACTTATTCTGCATAGAATTTATTCTTGAGAAACAAATGAGGTAGATACAGTCCTGTAGAAAAAAGCCCTTCTACATGATAGTCAATAGTAATACCAACAGAAATGCTGAGTTCAGATTCAGAAGGCAAATAAAAGTCTTCTGTTTGGTAGACAGAGTAGCTGTGAACCCAAGGGTGTACGACAATTCGGTAACAAATCTTTCTCATTCTTTCTATTGCTGTAAAGCCTATGTTTTGGGAAACTGTCGATCCAGCAGCATTTTCCATCTGTGTATTGTGACTTCAGGTACTCTGTATAATGTGGCTTCAGGTATCTTCTTCCTTAGGGCTAATTCTGTTTCTTGTGCCAGTCGAGTTTGTTTTTACGTTTAGCCTAGGCTGAATGCAACAGTGCATGTGCTCACTACCTCATGTGTGCCACTGGGAATGCAGGAGCATGCATGTGTATGTGTGTGTGTGTGTGTCTGTCTGTCTGTGTAGGGGCAGCTGCTCTGCAGTTGACCTCCTGGGCAAATCTGACTAGTGACTGTTGCTGGACTATGATTGCCCAGTAATCTCAACTATGATTGTGTTGCTAGTGCCATAAATGTCCTAAAACTAGGAACTGTTTGTGATTCTCTGCTTGGAAACATAGAGCAAGCCAAGAGAGGGATCAAGAGGTGGGCGCTCTAATGCTGAGGGAGCTGTTTTGATCTGCATTTCTGCCTTGCAGATCCAGCATTGTTTTAATCTCTTTTTCCTTCCTCAGTCTGTGTCAAGAGAATATCCTAGTGTCTTAGCCTTAGAAAATACCCTCAAGGACACCTTCATCTAGATTTCCATAACACAACAGAAGCAGATGACCAGAAGTCCCAAAGCCACTTATTACTTTATTTAGTGCTTTGGAAACATAACTGCAATTTCTTTGATAATTTATTTAAAATGTGCCTGTGAGTTAAACAGAGCAACAGCTCAAGAAAATAATAGAGAAGCAGTTGTTCAAAATTTCTTGAAATTGTGTTCTGTGCCTGAGCTTGACAGGACCTACTTTAGGGCTGAAAGCTTAGAAGAGGAAAGGATTGGTGTGACGTAACAAAAAGGGACTTGAATATACCCTGTGCCTATGCAATATGTACAAAATACCTCCCTGCTAAGAAAAATTCGTAGTTATAATAAGCAGACAGGAAATAACCAGGATGATCTCCTTTGATTATCTGCCATGGACAAAGGAACACGTTATTCCCATGGGACTTGGTTGGCTCTGTAGATGGGATTTGTCTGCTTGTCTCTGTGCGTGTTTACTGAGGCTCTTTCGGCTCTGTTAAACTGGTGGAAATTAGAGACTTGATTGCCAAATAGCTCTGAAGTCCTGGAGGTTGTCACTAATTCTCTTTCATGTTGTGACTTTCACTACTGTCAGAGAGGACTCAGCAGATGTGAGTCTGCAGTGAAGGGTTTTAGGGTTTTGCCTGCCTTGACTCCGTTTGAAGTTCTGCAGCACACAGGACAAGTTCTTACAGGGTTTTGGAAGCTGAGACCATGAGGATCTTAATAGGTTTTATATTCAAGTCAGATGTGCAAATTCATATTTGCCCAGGAAAAAGTTCAGAATCCAGTACAATCATAAAACAGGTTGAAAATTTAACTGGAAGTCTTTTGCTGCACAAAGGATATTTAAATAGGAAAAAGCCCAGATTTCACTTAAAATCATGTGACCAGGCTTGCATTTTGGCCTATCATACCTTGGATATACCAGGGCTTACTGGCATGATATTACTGCTATTTAAGTACGGTAAATGGCTTGAAGTTGGACTACAGATTCCTTTTGTTCGTCCCAAAAACATCTTAAGGTGCTGAAGTCTCACTTCAATTAAATTTACATCTTAAGCATGTTTATAGGATGCAGCAGAGTCTCACAGACATATAATCTGCAGATCCTCCTGTCCTTGCTTTTTTCTTGTTGCCTTCTTGCCATCTCCTACCATAGAGCACCTCATAATGATGTCTGACCCCTGAGCTAGGATGCAGATACAAATTTCTGAAGTGACATATTCTGTGATCTGCCCTGGCCCGTGAAGCAAATTAAGTTCTGGGCACTCACTCCATTTTCACAGCAAAACTTTTGCAGAAATAAAGTGTTCTATTGAAAAATCATTTTGACAGCAATGTCCCAAAGAGCCTCACCAGCCAGCTTTATGTGTGTGAAAGTGAAGTTAATAAAAGGGAAAAGCTTATCTAGAAAACAGGAGAAAGAACTGTAAGCAGTGTGTCTCAGGACAGACTGCCAAGTATTGATTGTTTGGGATAAGAAACAAATAATAATCATCTGTCAGTCACAAGTGGAATAGATAGAATGCTCTGTTTCTGTAAGCGTGTCTCCTGGAGCTGAGACATAAAGCAGAGAAACTTTACAAGTGTCTGTCAAATCAGCTCAACTGAAATAAGATGTATCTCCTGATAGCAGCAGCAGGATGTCAGCTGTGACATCTGAATAAAATGCTATTTTCCAAAGATTTCTTCAAGAACAGAAACATAAAAGCAAAAGAGAAGAATACAAGCAAAAATCCTCCACACACAGTCTCTTTATTACCAGTGCCTGAATTTTAAGTGAGAGACACTGCTGCTACTTCTGAACAGATATACTTCTCTGTTTGATGTCTCTTAGAATCACTGAATTTGTCATCAGTTTCTTTGCAAGATGACCAAGCCCAACAGCAAAGGTTGGACACTATTTTTCACTGTTGGATAGGTGTCCTTTTTTCTGGGTCATCTGCAGATGGGGTAAAGAATAAACTAGAAACAGCCTAAGCTCTGGAAGGAGTGCAAAGCTGACCTCATTTCTGCAAAATTTATTTTTCACTACACCTCCAAGGGGGTTAAAAGGATGCATAAATTACAAACTTGTTGGCTCCCATGTGAGGAAATACTGGAAGAACAGCGACATGTGTGATCATAACTCACATTTTCCCTGCTCTGTTTCTATAACCAGGTTCTTTCTTAGACATTCCCTCTGATCTTTTTCCCTACCTCCTCATCTAGTTGCTGTCTCTCTGCCTGTGGCCTACTGTTGCACTCTCCCCAGTGACATTTTTCAGTCTCAGGCTTTAAACTCGTTGTGCAGTTTTCATCCTTTCCATGAGCTTCTTGTCTTGAGATCGTCAATCACCTAATGTGTATGAGAAATCCAGGTTAAATATCTAGTTTCTCTTCCTTGTTCTCACTCACGCTGATCTCCTCACCCAGTCTTTTCTAGGGTCTTCTCCCTCATGAACATTCCAGTCCTACTGTAATCCCTCCCCTTTTTTGGCTTTTTTTCTCCAGAGCTTATTATATTAAGCATGACCTGTGTTTTGCTCTGCAGCTGTAAGTGCTGCTTATGTTGGTTGTAGGCAAATTTCTCAATGACCAGTTTTATCTCTCATCTTCTGAATTCCATAGGGCACAGGCTGACTGACAATGTGGTGGCAATAATAATCACAAGTGCATTAGGTTCCCTGCATTGAGTCACCAAGATGCTTTCAGGTTTTGGAGTCAGGAACAATTTGTGACTTCAACTAGAAAAAGAAAGGAGGGAGAAAAGGAGTTAAAACTGTAGGGACTCTTAAAAATATTTATCTGGCATCCTCTTAATCATTTACATGATGGCTTGCACATCCTTTTCCAGCTTTTTAATATTAATTACAATAGTGAAAGTAGTTTTATTTTTCCTTTGTGCACAGACTCAAAAAGTACACTAGAACCTCCTAATGTGACAGTGAGATCAATGTCCTGTTCGTTTGGCTTTTGTGTGCATGTGTGTGTGCTGGAAACAAACAAAAATATTTTAAACACAAAACCTATCAGTTGTGAGTGTATTACTAGATTAGCTAATAGCAGGTTTGGATTAAAGGTATATGATGAATTGTAGCATAAGCCTTTTTATTCTGATTGCTATTAGAGTTGCTATCCATCCTCAGTTTCTAAAATGAAATGGTTTCACACTTGTGTATTTCCTAGGGTTCTGTCCAATTTTGGTTTAAAATATTTTTTTTTGGAGCTACTGCTTTATTGCCTTTTTTTATGGGAAATAATGACAAAGTTGCCTAAACAGTGATTAGTGGCAAGACTCTTAGTGATTTCAAGTTGCAACGGAATTTAGCTTAATGAATTTAATAACTTTTAGCTTGTCTCAGTTGTCTACTAGTGCTATTATTAATCAATCTGCTGCCAGCTGCTTGGACAATAGCTTCTTGTACTTCATAGCCTTGCTTGATTAAGAAAGTATTGTTGGCTGAGAACTTGGCAAGGACTTTAAGCCAGATTCATATTTCATTTACTTCTGTGAACTTTGAGAAATGGTGTGGACATCAGTGGTGTTTTTCTGGGTTTGCCTCTGTATAAATGCTAGTTATTGCTCTTTAGATCTTAAATTTGGTTTAAGAGATTTATCACATTCACATGGAGCTTTTATGGCAAGCTCTTTATCTGTGAATACCCCTTTGCTATGGATGCATGCATATGTGTGGATGAGCATGTGTTTATTATGCATGTTGCATAGAGCATTAAATCTTACTCCTTTCATTTGCCTGGTCCCTGCAGGCCAGAACAGTACTAATTACCTTGGAAAATGATTGATGTTTGTGTTAAAGCCAATATGCAGGTGGAATGTGTTATAATTTTCCATTCTTTCATTTATCTGCTTTTAACAGCTGATTGCTTCCTTGCACAGGGGACTGTGAAAGCTTTACCAAAGGAAATATTTGGATACATGCAAATTTAAATCACAATTGCATGATGGAAAGGTCTGTTATTTTTTAAGCTTTTGGTTTTTGATTTTTTCCCCATATGATTTGACTGCATTTTGGTTGGCCAGTCTGAGAGGGACCTTTCAAAGGGCTGACAAGAGGATGGGAAAAGGCTATGAAAGTGCAACCAAGCACAGAGGTGAATTAAGCTTGTTCAAACATTTAAACAAACTCTGGTGAAATAAAACAACTTTCTGTGTAATCCTTCATGCCAGTTAGCAGACATTGAAGGTCAAATAATATTAAAAAACAAAGTTAAATACACATACAGGAATATATTATTTCTATCTCTGGTATCCAGCATAACTCTCTGTGAAATTTTGATTGTAAAGCTGTGATTGTGGAGGTGGTCAATGTCATCAGCTCACTCTGTTCCTAATAAGAATAAGAAAAAGAAGAAAAGAGTTAATGGGACTCTGCTACCTTGGACTTCCAAATATTGCAAGGTCACCCTGGACTTCCAAGCATTGTGTGGCCCCCCCTTGCTTCCTCAGTCCACTCGCTACCTGTTTCCTGACCTGTCTTCTAGCACCTGTAAATTCTCACAAGATCCTCCTTTTATCCCACAGAAACAAAAGTTAAGTTCACAGAAGAAATTTTATTTACCAGAAAACTTAGATGCATTCAAATTCATGCCTCTCCGCCTATCAGAAAACCCATAACTTCTCAGACTATGTCTAGCATTAGGATTTAGCTCAGGTTTTACCAAGTGAGGCTGTAGTCAAGCTTGGGTGAAAATACAGTATCTTTTTGGTGAAGTAAAGCCTCAAATACATTTTGCTCTCCACACAAAAGGAGATCTGGGTCATTCTGTTTGGTTATCAGTTACATGCTATTTTGTTTGAAGCATCAGAAGACAAGGGCTTTTAGTGGTTTGCTCTGATTCAAAGCATCAATGCAACTCTCTTAGTTCTTGAACTCTTCAATGAACGCATAACTTCTTTCACTATTCCTCCCCCTCAAGCAATTGGTCTGAAACTATATTGGTTCACAGAAAAAAAGAATTACAGATGACATATAGTATGACTGAATTATCCAGTGGTAAAACATTTAGCCTTATTCCCAGTTCACCTGATTGCAAATGGATCATTTGAGCAGAGGAATCAAATGTGTCCAAAATTCTGGATGTTGGAAACTGAATTGCAAGATTCAGCTCCACTAGCTGATAGCTAGATAGCTACACCTGTCCAGGGAGCCAGTTAGACTCAAACATATTTTGGACAAAGTAAATACCCAAAGCTCCAGAGCTATTGCTTCCACATCAAATGCACCCATAATTACTTTATAGTACAACAATATTAAAGAAGAAATTTATTATTATTACCAACAGTGGTACATGCTACACTTTAGCCATTAGGCTGAAACCTGTAAATGTTCCACATGACAAGATCTCATTAAAATTAATGGCAGTCTTTTTAGTACAAGCCTATTTACTACCCTCTTGTGATTGACATTTTAAAAAGTATTTTGCTTAGGTTTTCCCATACTCACTGTAGTTCAGTAGTAAGAATCCTCTTCCAAAACTGTTTGCATGATGGGGTGGGGAGTTATGCAAATGTTTTAAATAAATAAGCTTTGCAAAACACCAGTGTAAAAGTAAAAGCCCCAAATGGTGGCGGCTTTGTGGATTTAACAGCTAATCTAATTCTTTTCCTTGCTCACTAGGCTGGCCTATATCTTTTCTCTCATTTTCAGTTAGTAATACTTAACATGCTTTGTTTGCCCATGCTATCTTTGAGTGTTTCTTTTGTGGTGCATGGCAGAGCTCAGGGTTGGGTGTGTGATTCTTATACATCCAGAAAGTGGCTAACTGAGGATGAATTTCACTTTTGGAAAATGCCAATTAGCTTTAGTGAAGCTGCTCTTGAGGAAATGAATTTACTGTCCTCACCTAAACAATAAGCAATTCTGAAATGGTCCCAGAATAGTTTTTTTTTTCATATTTCTTTTAAATGAAGAAGTTCAATGCTTTGGGTCAAAATGGTATGTATAAAATACAAGGTATTTTTATTATTATGCATTTTAGTAATAGCAGGAATTCAGTTCTACCTAATTACAGGATTATTGTGCTCTGACTGTACAAAAGTTCAATGGCAATTTCTTGTTGCTTCAGTCTTTAATTATATTTTTGTTTTAGGAATGAAACGAGTCACAAGTATTTGGTTTGCTTTCTCAAATGCATCGTCTTATACTTTTTCCTACCTAAGAAATTAGGTATTTGATTAGTGTCAATGACTTTGATATGAAAGTGTTTGTATCTCTTGCAGAACAGACACATTACTCAGTTCTGAAAACCAAGTGACTTCAGGAGGATAAGAAAGTAGGAAATGTATTTTCTAATAAATACAAAGCCAAATATTTAAGTGAAACAATACAAGGCCTCCAGAGAGTTGTTTATATTATAGCTATAGGAGAAAAAGCAATAAAGTAAACACTTTAGCTGTGCTGAAACAATCTGTCACACAACAGACACAAGGATGTTGGCACACCTGCAGATATCTATTTTTCACATCCCCTCAGAATTCCCAGGATCATCCTCCTCTATGCTATTGATTTCTGTGTTATTTCTTTGATAGATACAGGTGTCTCACGACGTTCTGTCATTGTGTGTTTATAACCTTGCCATTTCAGCATGGCAGAGAGCTGTATTAATGATGAGGGTGGAATGAAAGGTAAATGTTTAATTGTAGTGAGTGGAATCTATCCCATGTCTGATAACATGATGCATCCCTGATGCCATTTAATCACAGTAGAGGGATATTTCCTAACTTTAACAGATGTTAGCTGAGTTTCCTCAACTTGTCTTTCTACACAATAGAAAATTGCTGCTCACTCCATTATGTGAGTTTCAACATTTTAAAAATATTGTGCTTATTTCAACCATGTTTTTACATCTTTTCATAACCACCCACATCTAAATTTTTTTCAGCAGTTCATTTGACTGGAAACAGAAAGATAAATCAGTTGTGGCAACTAGCATTTCTGTTTTGTTACTGTAAAAGGTGCAATGGCTTTTTCAGAGAGAATTTAAAACCTCCTATATGCTACCAAAACTGTTTCTTTTTGGTTTGTTTTTTTGTGTTTTTTACTTTTTTCTCCCCAAAGATCTGATTCATGGGAAATGTAAAAGCATTTGCTACTTTTAACAAGCTCATCAGGTATTTTATTTTTGCTGATAAAGAAGTCAAAACAAATGAATTCCAAAAGGCTATATGCTTCACTACACATGGGAGAAGTACTAAACTTCAAAAGACCAATCCAGGTTAGCCATCAGGTTAAGAAAACCAAACCAAAACAGTAAAGGTAGTGAAGCTCTGGAATGGCTTGCCTAATGTTGTAGTGCTCACATCCTTAGAGGCCTTGATAAGACAAGCATCTGTCTGTAATGATGCAAGTACTCCTATTCAAATTCCCTCTGTGAGTAGGGGAATACATGAGTGCCTGTATAGTAATATTTTTTTTTAAAATTGTTTAAATATCAAAGTATTGATATTTCTAACTGTCAGGTAGAATATGAACAGCAAAACCCAGAGAAGTGGGCACTAAGAAATCCAAGGGTTTTGAGGTAGTTTTTTCTTTTTAAAGTTCAGGTCTAGTCATATAATAGAGTTACTAAAAGCAATTCACGTCTGTAAGCCAAAATTATGTTTTCAGAGTATCTAACCAAAGTGTTAATGATATTAAGAGTCCCTGGAGCACCTAAGCTTTGGCCGCTGTGCATGGTTGTTAGCTTTTCTACACTGGTGGAGTATGGCAGCATTGTGTCAGCCTGGTTCCAGCCCCTGCTGGTGCTCCCTCTTCCCAGATGTGAGTGGTACCATCACACTGTGCTTACCAACCCAGCCCCAGCAAAATGTACAGTGACACATGCTGGTGCTGTGCAAAGCCCAGCTGGAAAAAAAGATGTGTTGTTGCTCTGTTGAGAAAAACAAAGACAATATTTATGGATTGAATAACATAGCAAAGACAGTGGAAGGTCAAGCCATTTTCAGGGAAAGCATGAAAGGGGTCAGTGTTCTACATACTCTTCTCAGAAAGGATGACATGTTTATACATCAGAGTGATACCAAAGATATGTGACTTGATAGTTGTAAAAATAATGCCACTTTTCCTGAAAGATCAGGCCATATTTGCCTGATCCTTAGTGCTCCCTGCTGAGAGTTGGAGCTGACTGGAGATAGTAGCATGTGTTGGAGAGGCTGGTGGGAGACTGGGCCAGGAGGGCATGTTACGCACAGCAGACATGGGGCAGTGACAGTCATTGCCAGGTCTGTGTAGGTGAGAGTGTAGTCTGTGAGAGTGCCATGAAAGGGGATGTATTAGAAGAGAGAGCAACCACCATCCCCTGGTGCAGCTTTTGACACGGGCTATTTTTCTCATACCTCCCTCAATTACCATAGTAAGACTTCAGAGGATCTTTTTTTCCCCAAGTGGAAGTTCTTCACAGAACTAATGCAATTTCTGTAGTTGTTAAAGGATGAGAGGGACTTCCTCTTAACAGGACAGGCGTCTAATAAGGCTAGTACAGCATAGCTGCAGTGATTAATTTTCAGCTACCTAGCTCCAATGCCAAAAAACTGTGACAGCCTAGATCTTATATGGGAAACATTCCTGCAGGGCAAGTAGCTGAGCTGTTTGCTAGTGCTGAATTCCACACTGTCACTGGAAAACTGCTACCAGCTCCTGAGCTGACTAATTTAAGGCCAGCTCGGACACTGCTGCTCTTGGCCAGAGTGCAGTGACCAGCATCTGGACATATACTGCAAGGTATGTTCTCTTGCTGAATCACAACAGAATCAGCTGACTGCTGAGTGGAAAACAATGAAAAACACATCTATTAAAATACTTGCATACCTTTTCAAACATTACAATAGGCATTATTGCATTATTAGAGCAAGTACTGTGTACTTCAAGAGGAGAAAGAAAGAATTTCCCATTCTGTTGAGAAAATAAAGTAATTATTTGAACTTTTCAGTTCCCTATAAGATTAAAATCTCCTTGATTTGACAGGACCTAAGGAAATGATAAGTATCAGATATATCTTGGGAAAACTGCTCAGCTCCTTCATTGGCCTGAAAACATGCAGTTGGTTCCTAAAGACACATAAGGCCAATACTTTTTCTTAGCAATATAAGATTATGCAGTTCATAATATACTGAAGACACCTTGTTTTATCTGTCAGTTGGTAAATGTAACTTTTAATTTAAAATAATGCGTTAGCATAAAATCTTGACCTTCCGTCTCAAAATCCATGATCTCAAAAATCTGATTGCACTAATGTCTTTTAAGGACATTGGCTACTTAAATAATTTTATTACCTTGTCTGTGCATACTTCAAACTAACATTGCATTACTCATTTTACTGTTTTATTATCCCATTAAAAAAACTGTAAGACCTCCCATGTCAAAGTCTTCTATTTATTTCTGGTATATAAACCCACAAAACTTAAAAAGATAGATCTTTCAGGAGCTAATTGGTCTTATATTTAGAATTGTAAGATTTGGATTCACTTGCCCAAGCTTCATAGTTGGGATTCACCTCCCAGATATTTTAGACTGTTACACACAATCAGATGCCCATCAGAGATCCCACATTTCTATATTTGTTTTCTGTATCTATCAGGTTTTCAAAGGCCCCTGAAGTTGATGGGCTTCTTTCACACCTGTGGGATTTTTCACATACCTCATGGTTCCACGTGTATGTCTAAGCTTTAGACCTCACCCCAGTCACAATGCCAGATGACTGTCTCAGATTGAGAGAAGGAGGAAATGTCCTGAAAGAAATCTCCTCCAAGAAGATCTTTTTTCCTTCATTTTAAAGTGAAAATTAGGACCACTTTTGCTCTCCCTGATTCTTTCTGTGTCCTCTACAGCCTTAGTGCATAGAGTGGCATCTCTGAAGGACAGTGCATGTCACCTGCCTGAGATGAGAAACCTGATCTGTAGCCACCTTGGATTCCTGGAACATGCTGTTCTGGCACACCAGATATTCCATTTGTCTACCTGCCTGCAGTGCAGGCTGCCTTCTGAAAAGCAAGCAGTTCAAATTGGGTCTCAATATCCTAAATTTTTATGCCATGGATCTGCAATGTCTACAATGTTATTTAAGGATATCTGTAAGAACAACAGCTTTGATAATGTATAATAACTTGTCTCTGTAGCAAGCAGAGTTCCTTTCACAGGAACTTGCAGGAAAGAATGGAATTATCTCAAACCATAAGCTGATACTGAAACAAGGCAGCCCAGGAAGGTGGGGAACATCTCAAAATTATAAGCAGTTATGTTAAAACAATAATAGATATTCAAATGTTTCAAGTTTGTTTTTTCAAGTATGTCAAGAATAACAGATTATCTTTCTTTCAAAATAGAAAAGAATCTGCTTTAAAGAAACAACCAAAAAATATAGGAGATTCAATATTTTACCTGATTGCCTCTGTGGTGTCTTTTTGGGCAATTACTGTAATGGGTGTTAGATTACTTATTAGATGAATAGCTTTGTATCCAGTGACATTTTAAGTCAACTGAGGAAAAACAAGTCAACTGACAAAAACAAGATATATCACAAAGATAAAATCACAAAACTTTTAGTCCCTTTTAAGGGGGGGTTTCTCCCAAAGATTTAATCTTTAAGTAAATGTATGTATTTTATTTATAGTTCCTTTTATTATTTTTTCCAGAACTTGCTGACACGGCAGTGGTTTTGCTAACAGAATGTGTGGTATTACTATAATAAATATTATGACAAAACCCCCCTCTGGACTATTTCCCTAAGTGTTAGCATTTTGAGAGTACATTTGGGCTTGACCACCATGAATTCATGCATTGTATATTTGACCATAAAATCATCATTGTTAAAATATATGGCCTTAATGGATCTGAACTGGCACAGGAAAGCCAAAGACAGAGCTAACAAACAAGGAGAGAACTGTAAGTATTTTGGCATAGAGCAGAGCTGCCGTCAGCAGCTCACCAAACTTACATTGTCCAGTGACTGAAATTATACTACTTAGTTTTGCTTGCTTGGTTTTTGTTGTCATTGTTGTTGTTTCATTGTGCCTTTTTTGTTTTGTTTTGTTTGTTTTTATTTGTAATTAACTCCCTTGCTTTCTTACTTTTTTTTCCTGCTAAATCTACCATTGTTACCTCTTTCCCACCATTAGCTATGAAGATACTTAATGAAGCAAGGTTTGTGAGCAGGTTCAGGAAGAGGGTGTGTTAGTAAGAAGATAAACAGACAGACAAACCCCTGAAAGGCCAAATACAGAGAAAGAAATGAACCCTTGGTGCCAGACAGTAGTCCAAGCTCAGATTCACGAGCAGCTTTATACACTGACTCATTCACTTAACAACTGTGCATAAACAGGCTTCATTTATGACTAAGTTTAAGTATCTTTAGACTTCATGTAATTATTTTCTTCTCTATTGGGGAGCTTCTCTCCAAGGGCCCAGACAACTACTGTAACTGAATAGGAGGATAATGAGGGTGACAGAACATGACACATCTGTAGGAGAACAGGCAGATTTATCTTGTATGTAGTTGAGATCCATCCCTCTTTACAGAATAAACATATTTTAAAAATGAAATATAAAAGATGAAGACAAATGATAATGGCTGAAAACAAAGGAGTAATGTATCACAGTGATGCTGAGAATACAAGGGAATCTAGATATAGTAAAGCACAGATAGAAATGGGAGAATTTATCACAACAGAATAGAGGGTTAGAGGCAGAAAGCAAAGGCTAGCAATGTCTCAGACTGGAAAGAATCCATGGAGAACATTATTTAACTTCTCCTCTTTCCTTCCCCAAAAACAGCACTACCAAAGGACAGTTTTGGAACAGAGCCCAAAATGAATAAGGAAACAGTACAGTTGAATAGGGTGCAGTATAAATATTTTTCGTACAGAGAGAGATGAGAGACAATCTCATTGTGTCTTAATAGGATGCATAAGTGCAGATCATATGGTGATCAACGTTGTGAGATCAAGAGATTTTATGAGTAGGTTTTGAGTACAATCAAAATACTGACACACTTCTCAAAACAACATAGCTTAAGTTCAGGCTTCTCTCTTATGGGTGGTAGTAAAAAGGAGAATTGCTCTGGATAAGCAAGATTTTCAGGTAAGCAAAAGCCTTTCCAATGTTACAAAAAAGCAGTTTCTTAAGAGCCATTTCAACTTTTCAGATGACTAGGAGTACCAAAACTGGTATTGTATCTCTGCACTCAAGGCAGAAAGCTGTGAATTTTCTTTAAGAGAGAGAAAAGGGAAAAACACAGAAAGTGAACTGGGATTGTCTTATTTTAGGTGACATGAAATCTGTACAACTGCAATTTAAGGAAGTCAAAGAAAAGGTGATGGAAGATTTTAATATGGTTGATCTTGACATGAGGATATATTACAGGATCTTATGATCTTCTAGGTCTATTTTTTACAGTTCTAGAAAATTGTGGTGAAATATAGATACTCATGTGCTTGAGAGCTCTGACAAGGTGACAGTACCTTTGATGGGAGAGGTTATTTTTGTTGATGGTTTGGTGGTGGTTTTTATTTGGAGGTGTGGTTTAGTTTGTTTATTTTTGTTTGTTTATTATCTGCTTGTAATTACCAATTGTAAACACATGAAGTTGGATGCAATAATTTCCAAACTGTTTTATGACACTGTAGGATAAGTTTTTAATACCTCTGAAAATGTAACAGGGAAAATAGTGTCTCGAATCTAAAAATTCTGGGAGGATGTGAAGAAAGTAGGTTATAGTGAAGTAATTAGAGACAGACCTGTCTACAGATGTTTTTTCCTCCACTACTGTTATAATTTCTGTATTTAAGATATTTCCCTGACTGTATGTGCTGGTTTTACCCTGGGGGGAGGGCACACTGGGAAGTTTTTCTCCATGAGAACTTCCTCTGTGAATTGACGGGACCAGTTGGAGGTTGGTTTAGTTGTTGACAACCTGAGAAACCAACTGGAAAAGTCGTTTCGCTCCGTGAATCGCATTTGAATCAAGTAAACCCCGGGAAAACTCTCCTGCATTTCCAGCCTCTCCCAAGGTAGCGCTGACCTGGCCCGGCCCAGGCGGGAGCGGCTCCGGAGGCCGCTGGGCCCCGTCTTTAACCGGGGGTCCCAGTGGCCGAGGGGAGCGGAGCCCATTGCTGGATTCTCGCCTTTTCCCGCTGTTCCCGTGGCTCGGGGGGCCCTGCCCTGCCGCCCTCACGGCCTGGGGGGAGGCAGCCGGGCCCGGTTCGGGAGAGCCCCCAGGGCTTTGTGTGCTGGGCAGGGCAGAGGGAGAACCCCCGGGCTGCGGCTGGAGCTGGGGGCGGGCAGCGCCGGGGGAAAGCCATGGACACACGGCCTTGGCACCCATTTCTCCTCTGCGAGCCCTTTGCAGTTCTCGTCCTGCCCCTCCAGCGTGGCCTGGGCACCCTGAGATCCTGACACAGCTCCGGCATGGCCTGGCACAGCCCCTGCAACTTCTGGGGGAGATTTTAACTGTTCCAATGCTCAGATAAGACTTACAGACTTTCATCTTTCCTTGGGTGAGAGGGAGAAGAACAGAAAGGACACACCAAAGTCAATGAAGTAAAAGCTAAGTTTCTAAAATGGAAGGAGAATGAGGAGACGCCATGAAGGTTGGCTGAAATATCTTTTTGTAAGTTATAGGGGCGGACTGTACTTCACGAAAAAATTCCTTTAAACCATGAAAAAAAGAAAGACATGGGAGGTGAAGCAAGGTGTAAAGTGTTTGAAGAATCCTTTGCCCCGAGGAAAAGACAGGGATCTCTGTTCATGGGAATGAAGTATGAACAGAGAGAAGTGAGCTAAAGAGAACTTTTGCCTTTGAGCAGCTCATCCTTAAAAGTAATACCCCATGACTTTTTAACATGGCCCACAACTCAGTTCTGGAAAGATTCTAAACTGGGAGGAAATTCATGATGGCAGATCCTGGGCGGTTGCTAATAATGAAAAAGTGGAGTCAAGAGAGAACTGGTTATTTCCTCTCTTGGTAAAAGATCTTTATAGCTAAACACAAAGAAACTCTTCTCCCTAAAGGGGACTGAAAAAGATTATTTAAGTAAGGAATTGAGTGAAGTGTCCCTGTATGTTGTTAAGCTGTAACAAAGGGGGAAGGAAAAACTGGTCTGAAAATCTGTTCTGAATTTATTATTATTATTCTTTGTGTTATTAATAAAGTTTTTCTTTATTCCCTTTTTAAGTTTTAGGCCTGCTTTTCCTTTACTCCTAATTCTATTTCACAAACAAAAGGTAAATATATTACAATTGGCAAACCCAATCTATTACACTGTATCTCAGAAGACAGAAGCAGCACCTCTAGGGATTACTAAAAATACGTCTAAGTAGACTTGGATAATACCATAATCAAAGCAAGAGATAAATGGACAAAAGGATGAGCCAGAAAACTGAGAAGAAACTGGTAAGGTTTCATTCTTAATGATTTTTTCCACAGGGAACACTCTGTGGAGTAGCCCATGGATGATCCATATGAATAGAGCTGGAATGATTAAACAGATGTTACATTCAGAACCAAACTTGTCTTACTCAGATACATAAAACAAAAGCCCATGTTCAGAGTCCTGGAGACAATTGTTGGGGGACAATTCTCCAGCCCAGGTGTGTACCACCACCTAACTCATCTACCACTGAAGCAACTGCAGTTACTCCCTGGGTCCTTCCAGCAAAGCCCCAGTGTCACTGGCATCTGTAGAAGCCAGAGAGCACAAAGTCCCTTCAGGAAAAGCAGAACAGGGTAGGCTGAACTGTACAGCTGGCAGGAATGAAACCATGCCTCTCTTTCAGCTCTCCAGGAGGTCTCTGGTCCTTACCACCACATAGTCAGGTGAAGCAAGGTTTTACTGAGTGTCCTCTGCTGGATGTGGGGTACCTGAGTGGACAGAAAAGTAAAAGTGCAACGAGAAACATTGCTTTGGAGAAAACAGTGATGGCATCATTTACTTATGCAAGGAGAAAATGTGGCTGTTAGCAACCTTTACCTTGCCTTGACTCATTATATTGTTCTACATGCTTTGGTCAAAGTTCAAGGAAACTGATATATTTCTGGAGTGATTTGATAGACTGCCATTTTCTAATGTGAAGAAAAACCCAATTAATTTTATCAGAAGTGCCATCAACTCGTGGGGAAATTTTAATTGTTTTTCTACAGAGTGGGGATTTATTATGTGTTTTACTGCTACCTAGAAACAATAGCAAAACTTTAAATGTTTTCACTTGAGAGTGCTGGCCTCCCACACTTTCTTTTTAAATTCAGTCTACCACAGACTGCTTCTCTGAAACATTGTTCTTGTTCTTTTTTGCCTTATTTAGGTCTAAGAAGCATTTGTCAAGCAGGCAGCTGAACTCTACCTCTTGCTGATGGCAAGTATTTTCTCAGGTTTTGATTTCCTGCTGTGCACAGTGACTGATACTTCACCTTCACCCCATCACTACCTTGACTGACAGCAGTGGAGAAAAAGATCTGTACAACTAAATAAAATATTTGAAAAGAAATACACCCAAGTTTGGATGCTTGAGAAGGGAAAGAAACAGCAAAACATTCCCAATTTATGAGGGGCTGCTAAGAGTATTGTACAGGTTTGCATGCGCAGTTATACAATTTAGTTGCTCTCATGTGATATTCTGGTTTATATTTACAGTATAGAGAGAGTGAACTGCACCCAACTGTATTAAATAGAACTGTTTTTTATCAGGAGTTGCTAGTGACAATATTACACTAATAGCTTGTGCATGTCATCAGAACCCAGAGATAAAAAAAATACAGCACTCTTTGGATGTATTTTATTATTTCACAATAACTGGATAGCATGACACCTAATGAAAATTTGGATTGGGGAGATACCTAGCGTAAATTTCACACCTTTTTAGTCCTGTATCTTCTCTTGGCTGGCTTAATATACCTGTTTTGAAAATATTTTGGAAAATATTATTTTTTATGAATTCTTATGAAATTAAAATATCTAGGGAGATTAGAAGTATTTTTCAGCAGGAGGATAATTAATAACACGACTGAGAATTAGTTGTTTACTTTAAAGTCAGCTGGAGCTTGCTACTATTACCAGGTTTGGATCAATGATTCAGAGAAATGATTAAAAATAGTTTCTTAGACTCTGAGTCTACAAACAGGAATGCACTTGCCTAAATTTATACAATCAACTTGTTTCACTGGAAACCCTCCTAAACCTGAGCACACATGTAAGCATTTGTAGAAGAGGCCCTCATTTTGGTTATATCTGACTGAAGTAAACCCCAAAACCTTTATTGAACTTTTTCTAAAATTTAAAAATGCCTGTGAGTGCTGAAAAAAAATTTAAGGTCAGTTCTCATTTTAGCTAGAAGCAGATTGACCTTCCTTAATGGGAATAGTGTTGAGATGTTTGTTTTTGTTTTATTTTATTTTTTAATAATAATTTTAATGGAAAAGTGTTAGGGAGTTTTAATGGAATGTGCTTTCCAATAAAAAGCAGTAACACTCTGATTTTATAGCACCTTTCATTGTAGGTCCTGATAGTGTCTTGTGAATGTTTTGGTCTCACATACCCCTAAACAGAAAGGTACTTTTGTATTTGTTTTGCAGGAGGTTAAAAGAGAGAGAGACAGCGAGTAGTGCAAATGAAAATGCTGAATAGAGTCCCCAGTGCTAATGGCTACTCACAAATACAGCCCTTCTTCCATTCTTAGAAACCAAGTTTCTTTGGATATACTTTCATGACTGACAACTAATACCTGTGATGAAGATAGCTATAGCTTTAATTTGGCAAACTATTCTTGGTTGGAGAATTCTTACTCATAGCCTCAATTTCTCATTGATTTAAAGAGGGCTTAATCGCTGTGCTCAAAGCCAACACTACATTTCGCTTGGGTGAAATAATGTAATCATACAAATAATACAGATTAGTTATTGCCCAGTGACTCCATTATAAACTTGCACAGTTATGTTGATGAAAAAAATAAAACCACATCAGAGAATTTGGAGATAAATGTGTACACTGTATTCCAGTGAAGACTTCAAATAAATAGAGATTTAGAATAATTTTTGGTATGCTTAGCCAGTGTTAAACTTAGCAGATGTTTACTACACCAAAAGAGAGCATTACAAGCAAATAATTCTACTTAAAATATTAAGCACATTTTCCAGTTTATACTGTTGGAGGTTATGGTGGCATGTTTGATTAATGGGCTGTTTTATTGGTGATGCAAATAATGTGCAATATCATATGACCCATATGTTGTAGATTAGAGAAGTATTAAACTTACCTTGGCACTAAGTGAAAAATCTGAAACATCCCTCTGGTAAAATATATCATTTTAGAGGAAAAAGACATGTTGGCATTGCTTGTATTTATGCTTTTGATAAATTACACGTCATGTTTACTTAGTTTTAGTATCAAAATTTAATTTCTTTCATACCTCTGATTCTCTTTATTTGTCAGGTTTCTCTGGCAAGTGGTGTGTGCAATGGGCAGCAACTGTGTGTGAAACCCAGCTGTATGTCACCTGTCACTTGTGAACATGGAGAAAGGTGATGATGTCTAATTGTTCATAAAATAATCTCAGTATTTATTGCTATTTATTTAGATTGGTGCAAGCTACAACAAAATAAGAAAGGCATCTTCATGAAGGAAACAGCAAAGCCCCAAGCCACAGAATGGAAATTGGAAAATGAAAACCTTGTTCCATATTGCTTAGGAAACTTGAACAACAGGTTGGGGTCTATTTAAAGATTCACTAAGGTTCTGGGACATTTGGGTAAAGCCTAGTTGGGAAATGTTGGCTTGACTTATGACTTTATCTGGAAACTGTATATAAAAATCCCAATTAAACCCAGAAAGGGAGGAAACTCAGTGCCTTAGGATGAATTTTACTTTGTGCTTTTGAATTCTGTTAACACTGAATGGTAGACTGGGAATCAGAAGGTACACTGGAGCTTTGCATGCACTGCCATGCAATGAAACAGCCGAGTTTCATGTTACTTGCTCCAAGTCTGTACTGACCTGGAGCATAATCTGGCTTTCAGAAGTATAGGTTCTAGGGCCAAAAAATGGCTACTTTTTCTGGTGATGAAATTCCAAATCAGAACTATCCCTCAGAAACACACAACAGTCTCCTCAAATTTCATCTTTTCCTGCCAGTAAAGTAGACCTGATTCTTCTTCCTTTTGTTTTTCCCCTACATTTCTGTGGGGTTTGGTAATCTAGGGTAGGCTTCCTAGCTGGTTGTGAGCACCCCACATGGGGATGTCTTCTGACAATACACTGAGGCTTTCAATTACAAAGATAAAATGCATGAACACATGGGAAAATGCAGAATTTATAGAATTTTTTGTTCAGGCACAGGTGAAAACAACTTGACAATTCTCCGTATTTAGAGCAAAATGTAAACAGATGTGATTTCCCATAGAATTCACTTCTGAATGAAGAGAAAATATACTTAAAATCTTTAATGTGCTCATCAATATTTTTTATGTTACTCTCCAGTATTGTTATCAGGCAGAAGAATGCTAGAAAAGCTGATTTGATCCAGTAACTGCAGCCACCTTTGAGGGCAAGAAAAACATAACAAAATGTAACATGCGGGTTCAGCTAAAAATGAACTCTTCAGTAAAGACTGGAGTCACAGCTCATGCCACAGAGACATAAAACATCTTGCCATCTTGTTCAGCGGCATCCTAAAGAAGCAATCCCTTCAGGGTCTGTACCACTTTGAGACCACTGATTGTCTCTCACAGGTTCCCTTTGACACTGTGTAGCATTAGCTTCTCCTTAGATTTACTGGTGAAAATTTTCCTGTGCTTGAGCTGTTCCAGGCAAAGAAATTGTTGAGGGGCATAATTTTGGGCTGAATTCATTGAAATTTCATTCTTCTAGCTGGGCTAGTTCTACCACTCTCTATGTAGCACACTTCATCTGGAAATGATTATCTAGGCCTTGCTCCTGCAAACTGCCCATGTGCTCTGCTGCATTCAGTAGATTGCTTCAAGGAAATCAGTGGGTGTGTTTGAAAGGTTAAAATTGTAGGTGCTGACAGAATTTGGATGCTAGTAAACCACAAGAGGATGTTAAAATACCAAGGGGGAGGGGGGAATCCAAAGGGTGTCCTTAGCCAGAGATCCTGTTTTTTTTCAAATGTGCTTTAAAAAAAAAGGAGGAGAAATATACTGAGAATGTATTTTATGGTAAGTAGTCCTTTCTCCCTAGGATGGCTCTCATTATTTTCCAGAGGAATCCAGCCATGCATTAAGCACAGGATTAGTTTTCTCATCTGGGTAGTGTTGTGACAGTCTAAAAAAACCTCTCATAACTAATATAGCCTCCATACATTACAGAGTGATCATGTCCAAAGAGCAGACATTGACAGATTTTAAATAATTATGCAAATTTTTTCTGGAGTTCTATTTAAAAGCACATTTTTCAGGCTTTAAAGAACGAAAGAAAGCACCCTCAGCCAATCCTTAGTGATTGCTGAGGAAGCTGTACCTACATGCCTACATTAAACCCAGCACAATATGCTATAAAAATCTCATTACACATCCAAACTGTCTTTGTATCAGCATTAAATGTGCTCCCATACACATTGTGTAAATTGAACACTTATAAATTACTCATTTGTAATAGCTGCAGGCTGACGGCTACAGTGAAAATTATATGTTTTCTTTAAACTTGGCTTTTTCTGATGTGCTTTTTGCTTATCTGAGCACCTGATGATCCTGCCATGCCTGTCAATGGAAACCAAAAATGAAAAAGATGTAAGGAAATTTTCTTGATACAACCTTTTCCCCTCCATGAATAACTCTACAATAATCAACTATTTCTCAAACTAGAAATTTTTAGAGGCAGACATGGTTGTATTTTTATCCTGTGTATTTATGCTGAAGTAAGCATTGAATAGTTATGAATAATTCAGTAATATTCTGAAATCTATTGCAATAACTTAGGAGGGCAAAATATATTAAACTGCTTACTTTTTTTTTTCATGAGGAATCGTAACATGGATCTAATTCTTTGCAGCTCTTAGGGTCAGGTTCCCTCACAAAAAACTGTGTGCACTTTAGCAGGCATATTAATCTTATCCTTAATTATCACACCTTGCTGGGTGTGATGCTTCAGCATCATTCACCCAGATCCTCTGGTACACCTCTAAAAGAGCCCTTCAAAATGACCCATTTTTTAGGAGATGCCACTCTGCAGCTACTCCTAAGCCAGGCTGAGGGAAACCCTATCAAAACCCTTGGAGGAATCCAGGTAGACACTGTCCACTGCTTTGTCCACATCAGCCAAGAGGGTTACTTTGTCACAGCAGACAATCGTCTTTGTCAAGCAATATTTGCCCTTGTTGAATCTGTGACTGATTTTCCCAGTCACATGCTTCATTTGATTTGGGATGGCCCCCAGGTGGTTGCAGTCCATACCTTTCCTAGGGACTGAAGACTGATGTGCCTATAATTTGCTCGGTTCTCTTTTAGCCCTTTTTGTAGATGGCATGATAGATGGTATAATATCAGCCTTCTTCCAGGCTTCTGAGATGTTTCTTGATCTCCACAACTGCTCAAAGGTTGTGGAAAGCAGCCTCATGAGGATGTCAGCCAACTCTTCTAATAACCTTGGGCGGACATTGTCTGGGCCCATTGATTTGTACTGATCAAGCTCCTGTGACAGTTCACATACAAATTTTTCCTTCACTGACAGTGGATTTGCATTTGCAAATGAATGAATGATGGAAGTCTGAGAAGATTGTATGTGAAGCAGGACCCTTTTTCAACGACCAGGTTTAATGGCATGGGCACCTAAAGTAGGCTGACAAATTATTCCACTTATTTTCTATGTGTATTTTTAATAGTTTCCGTTTTTATTAAACATGCTGATACTCTGTTCATACCACAGGAATTTGTAATCCATTAATACTCTAATTTTAGTGGAATACATTTATTAGAATGGCCTTTCTTTTCCTCACATATACTTGGAGAATGTCAAATTAAAATTAATATTTGAATATTAGACTTGGAAATTAACTTTAATATTGTACATATTCAATAGAAAAATAGAAGTGTACAGTGTGACTTAAGGCTCTCATCTGAAGTCTTGCACTGTCTTTTCAAAATTCAAATACTTACGGAAAGTGTTCAGAAAAAAAAGATGCACCAAACTAGAAAAAGCTTCAAGGTAGCGAGATTGTTTTGGACAGATGAAAAGGCAACCTGCAGTCAGAGTTACAAATTGAGGGAAATAGTGAGTTTTTCATCTGGCCCTAGTGTCCACCAATAATGAACTGCAACTTTTGGAAACAAGCCCCAAAATTCATTGGGCTATTGGTGTAAAACCTGAGATTGCTTATTTAGGGCTGTATTTTTTTGATTTATTTCCCACTTGTGATCATGCATTGTTAAGTAATATTTTCTGACTTTAAAATTATCATATAGACAAGAGTTCATGAAAGAGCAGGCTGGTGCATAGATCCAGGATTTTCCCAGACAGAGCTTTACAGTTCGATGTTTGCACTGTAAAATCCAGGTGCCTCATTTTATTATAAAATTTATATTGGATGTTTGCTGCAATGAACTCTCACACACTCTACTCCAAATTTTATGTTCATAATGAGAAGGATTTTATTTTTGCTTTAAATACATCTATCTACCAGCCTCTTCTTACTGTCTTAGTTCTCTCTTTATTACTGCATTTGATCATTCCTTCTCACAAACATTCGCATCTGCGACCTAGCTTTAAAATATATCTCTCTTCCCTAGTCATTGGTGCTGATTTTCTACCACAATTTACTTAATTGTAACATCTTAGGTATCAGTAACTTAATGTTTAATATTTTTTCCCTCTATCTCTGTGCATATGGTGGTGGGCATGGGGAGGGATAATGTATTATTTTTTAAGGTGCTTTTGTAAAAGGAATGGATTTTTCTAGCTCCTCCTGTGGGTGTTGTTTTTGTTTCTCAGGTCACCAGTGAAAAGTCTGGAAAAAACTTATTGAAGAACCTGTTCTAAAGCTCTCCAGTCTCTGTATGAACAGCAATAGCTTTACAGAGACTATAAGTGATGGTCTCTGATAATCAGTTTGAATGGAGACTGACAATAATACTTTTGCACCGTGACTACTCTTCCATGATTTTATCACATGAGGACATGAGAAAATGTTAGTTTTTAAAGTAAACCAAGACAATTAAATATATGCATGTTTTCATCCTTGTGTCATGTTCTGCTAAAGCCAAACCACATTTTCTGTGCATGTTTTCTCCAAGAATCAGAGTGAAACACAACCACTTTCTCCTCTGAGCAGGGAAATACCTTTGTGACACCCAATCCCCTCTTGTCCATGTTAGCTCTATTTGCTATACTCTGTGGCTAATGAAGCCTTATGAAATAATGTGAAGTACCCATTTGAACTAATGAAACTGAGGCCAGAATAAGCTGTGTGGTTCTACCTCAATCTTTCATTGAAGGTGAAAACTGAGGAATCCTTGTTCACTGCTTTCTTTAAATATTGAAAATGTTCCTTCCAACAGCTAAGTAGAACTTGATTTAGGGGACATTTCTTCCCAATGGTAGCTCAAATGATTAATGTGCAAAAGAAGTGAATTCTTGAATCCTCATGGCAAGAAGGCTTAGGGTAAGAAATTTAAGATTTTGATTTTTCTTCTCTTATTCCCTTCCTTAAGATTAATGTTTTATCTGATTGAATAACTTTGTTGCTTTTTATGAAAAGAATGTTTCATTTTGAGGTGGATAGAGTGTATTTCAAGGGTTGCTGATAAAAACTAAAGACTGCATTGATGATCTGCTGTGATTATGCTAAAACTAGATTTTTTTATTAGAACATAATCTTACAACTTCTCTCAAAAGTACAGACTCAAATTTCATTTAGAGGAAATATATTTTTACAATAAAGTCCAAGAAAAACTAAGTTCTTTAGCTTAATGTAAATCAGTTTATAATATTAATTTCAATGAAGGGTTATGCCTACTTGAACCTGCTGAGGTCCTGCATAGTTATGCTTATGAGAATGAGTAAATAATGCTTTTACATGCTGCAAAAACTTTATTTAGAAATGTTATTTGGGAACCAGTTGACTTGAAGCTTAAGTGCAGAGAGCGCTTTAAGTTCAGGTTTCAGACAAATGAAACCCGACATTTTAGATGCTGAAATCTATCTGTCGATGCATGTTTGATGATGACAATGTAGGAACTGGGGCATCCTAGACCAGTTCTTGTTAATGAGCTTACATTTAAACCACCTGCCTACTACTAGAGTTTGGAACATAGTATCCATAAAGAACACATGATTTTGGTAGAAAGAAAGTCAAATTTGAGCTGTCTACAAGTTCCCCTCATCCAACTATGCCCAAGTCAAAAGCCTACTCAAAAAAACAACAACAACAACAAAAAAAATACTTCCGAGGGCTGTTAAACATTTTGCAGAAGAGCTTTTCTTTGGACTACATAGAGTATCTGTAGACTTATACAGAGCTCTGCCTAAGACTCCCTTTGCTGAGCAAGGAGACACACTCAGCTTTATGGAATTTCACAAGGTACCATTAAAACCAATTAAAGAAGGAAGTGCTGCTGGTGAGAGGAAGTAGTTTGTTCTGTAAATATGTAACAACATAATACACAGTAGGCCCTGGAGAATACATGGAATATTGCTCACCACCTTGTTAAGCACTGGGTGCTCTCTAGTTCTCTTACCATTCCCTGATGCTGGTGGCATACAGACTTAAATGAACTTTTGATCTGTTTGAGTATAGCCACTGTTATGTTCCCAGAGTAAACTCATGTGAATTGTGTTTGCTGTGGTAAGGCAAAATAATTCATTAGATTTGCCTTCTAATTCATGCACCTCACTCTGTATTGTGCCTGTACAGCATTTGCAGTAAAGAATCTGTGAGCACTGATTACTCACAGGTGGATTCCACGTTTAAATGAGATGTCCAAATTAGCTATTTGAGTTCTCTACATTATCAGCTGAATCTTAGATTAATATGCTTCTGAAGAATCCCTGATTATGCTGTGTGCAGCCTGTATGAAGGTTAGAGTGCTTATACAGGCATTTAAATTAGAACCAAAAATATGGTGTGTGACTGTCCCTGTAGTAAAGATGTTTGTGGGAAATATGGTTTTAATTGTCTTGGCAATACTGGGGACACCGCTTTACTTTCTTTGAGTATTCCACATACATAAAATTAATGCAGGGTAGCTAACTTGTGATGACCATGGATTGAGCAGCATAAGGTAGGCTGGGCAGAACATGAGAGTTTCACTAGAATCTGTGACTTAAGTGCAGGATTAAGTGCCAGATTTGGTAGTGTCATGCCCCTCCATCACCAGATGATCCATTTACAGTATTTCAGAGATATGGGTGAGGCAAAACCCATTCTTAATTTTGAAGTCTTTAATCCATTACTAAGGCACAGCACTTGCTAGACTTGTAATTATTTGGAAATGTAAAATACCTAGCTCATGCCTGCCTTAACAGCCAATATTTTCTTATGGGGATTTAGGATTGGTTTAAACTTTTGACTTCTGTTATGTAATTGCCTGGTAGTAGCTGTCTGACTGTGTGAATATTCCTGCTTGTGCTAACAAATGTATTTTTTGTCTAGCCTTCGTATGTCATGCATATTAGCAATTCATAAGTATGTTAGGAAATTCTCCAGACTATTCCTTTCCCTGACTATAGATTCGTGACAAAATGCTTGCCTGAATAAAAACTTAGTGGCAAAGTGGTTCAGAAAGCACCACCTTGCATTCCATATATTTTAGAGAGAATTTTTTCCTTTTCTTCCCCTATCCCTTGTGCTTGTTTCCACTCAAGTAGAGTTTGTTTTCTTCAGAGAAGCCAGTCTGGGGCTATGTTTTGGATTTGTGCTAAAATCAGTGTTGATAACAGGGATGTTTTTTAGTTACTGCTGAGCAGAGTTTATACAGGCTCAAGGCCTTTTCTGCTCCCTCACCTCACCCCACTGGAGAGGAGGTTGGGGGTTCAAAAGGGACTGGGGGGGAAAAACAGGCAGGACAGCTGTCCCAACTGACCAAAGGGATGTTCCAGATCATATGGCATCATGCTTGGTGTATAAAGCTGGGAGAAGAAGGAGGAAGTGGAGACACTTCAACATGTTTGTCTGTTCAAATAACTATTATGTGGGATAGAGCCCCGTTTTTCTGGGGAAGATGCCTGCCCATTAGAAGTAGTGAATGAATTACTCATTTTGCTTTGTTTATTTATGTGGCTTTTCCTTTCCCGATTAAACTGTCTTTATATCATCCCAAAATTTTATCATTTGTATTCTTCTGATTGTCTTCCCCATCCCACCAGGGGGTGAGAGAATGGCTTTGTGGGGCTTAGTTGATGGTTGGGGTTAAACCACGACAGACTGTTTAAGGGCAATGTAACATCACTACGAAGGAAATTTCCTCTTTTGCAAACCATAAATCATTGGTTTCCCCCCTACAATAACCAGCCCTTCCCATCTGGGAGGCCTTCCACATTTACCATTTGTGTTATAATCTCTGCTGTATTTCTGCCTGCCACATTGATTTATCCTTTGCTAACAAATCAGTTTATGTGAAAAAGCTGCTGCTTTCCCATTCAGTGTTTGATGAAATGTTTGGGTGCTCTATAAATCATACCTAGAATATGAGTACAAGGGAGGATGAAGTTAAGAAAGAAATTTTTTTTTATAAAAATTTACATGTGCATTACTGAAAAAATCCAGTTCCACCACTGCATTTCAGTGCTGATGAAATGTTACTTTGGGGAATATATTTTGGTTAGGCTTATGGAAAATCTTCTCTTTAGCAGCTTCCCCTTTCCATTCTAAATTATGGTATCTTTCATAGGAAATGTCAGGTAGTTGGTTTGGTGATGAAAAAGCAGGTAAAGTGTTTATATGTGTAGGGTCCTCCCTACATACTATCCCATTTCTATTAGTAAGGAGCCAAGCTTTAAAGCAGAAGAGGGAAAGACTGAAGGAGTCATTTTAGTTCCAAATGTTTTCCAATTCCTCAGTGTGACCGGGTGCAGAGTACAAGGCCTCTTCTCACTTGAGATTTGCTTCTGTAAGATGAAGGTGATAATACTACCTGGCAGAAGTAGTATGGAGCTTCAGAAGTAAAGTAATCAGAACACAGTACAGAGCTTCATGAATTAATCACAGTGGTACCTGCCAGATCAACCACTGCTTGCTGTTAATTTAGTTCCCCAAATGCAAGATAGTCTTCAGAACCTCTGCTCTGAAACTCCCTGCAAATAATCAGAACCATTATACCCTCATGGCTGAAGGAATACAGGGACTAAGGTCATGATCCTGATGAGACATGTCTCAGTACAGGATAACTCCCTAATCTAGCCAGTCAGGACAAAATGCTCTTGGATCATAGGGAGAAACCAGGTTCAATTCCTGACTGTCAGAGGGTCTTGGATTCTCCTCTTTATAGTGGTTAAATCCTTGCATTTGTCTAGTCCTGGATCTAGGTTAACTGTAGCATATAAGACTGGGTTGCCATCAGCTGGCAGAATGTTCAGTCCCAAGTCAGAAATATTGCATAACAGTTCATTGCACAAGGAAGAAGAAGTGCCTGTGAACAGGAGTGACAAATCATACAGAAGTATGTGCAGATGCTGTTCAGAAAGGCTTAGGAGAGAATCCTTGTGTCATAAAAGAAAAGTTACTGGAAGATGGAAAATATCTATTCAAATCTAGGCTACCTCAATTTTTTTACCCGGAAGAGACAAAATGAGATATGTTCTTTCCATTAGTCACCTTAATCTTTGAATTCCAGAACTTTTATTTCTCTTTCCTCTTTTACAATGAATAATTAAGCATCTATTGGAATAGGAAAGATTGAAGGAGGCTGACCTGGCACGTGAGCTATGAGTCAATGGTGCCGTATTTCCTAAGAAACATAGAAGCAATTTTTCTGATTCTTCTCCATTAACATCTTAATTTCCCAGTACAATTCTAAGAGAATTAGATTAATCACTCTCACCACTCTTCCAATTTTAATCAGAAACAATGACTGCTTCTGAATAATAATCTTTTTCTTTGCAGCTCCAGATGTTTGTAGAATAAGCCACCACTTTTATTGCCTACACTTAGCACCTACAAGAGGTTTAGTTTTAATGTTTTGACTTGCCAGAGTCTTGAGACTCAGCAGAATTTGGGATTTGGAAAACAGGTTTTCTGCTCCCCTTAGTTGTGAATATTTGCATTCACTTCTGCGGAAACCTTTTCTCAAACAGTTTAGTCTGTGGCTGTTCTGGAGACATGATAAAACAGGTGGGTAGCCTCTGGGTTGGGAACTCCTGCAAAATTTATGGCTCTGGACATGAGGACATGTCCCATAAAGAATGGATTTTGAGAAGAGATGTGAAGATAGAGCTATAGGAGCCAATTCAGTCTCAGAAATATCAAGGCGATTTGATATATTTGCTGTTTTACCTTCCAAACCTTTCTGGCACAGGCTCTTTACATTGGTATCATTATACAACTGGTCTTAACTGGCTCCTACAGAGTCCTTCCACCACCTGCATATTTTCCTTTACTAGCTCACTGCTTTTGCCTTTTCCTCTTCCATGTATCTTATCCCTGCTCTCAGCTAGCTCCACCTTCTTTTGCCTGCAGGAGAAAATGTGACTCAGGGTTGAAATTGTTGATTGTCAGACTCTTATGCTGTTATAGTTCTTCCTGTTTTTTTTTTTTTCTGTTCTAAAAAAAAGTTAATTTTAAAGCAAAAGATACCTATATGTCAGCACTTGAAAAATTGCAGCATAAGAGGAGATTCATTTCTAGCTAGTTTTATGCTGAGGAAGTAATTTTGTAATTCTGCTGCCATTCAGCACATCTACCAAAGTGTGTGTGGAGTAGCACATACCTCTGCCCTGTCCTTTGGAAGCAAATACTTTTTTGATGTTTCAAACTCTTCTAGAACAATATTAGTGTTAGTCCTTAGGTATCATCAAGTATATTTCATGCTATCAACATAATTTTTCAATTTATGTGTTCTTGGGCAGTGGGCATACTAGAATATGGTTTTGAACCTTTTCTTCTTTACTTTAATATCTTGGAGGTTCTATTCTAACAGTAATTGCTACCAGTAACTAAATGCATTATCTTCTGTTTTGAAATTCTTCCTTTACCTTTGTATTTGAAAGCCCTGTACATTAATAAGAAAAAATCCCACACTGCACCTTGAAGTAAGGGAACATGAATTTAAAAGACAATCATTAGATCATTATTTCTAGCTGAAAGCTTGTCATCTCCATGACCTATTGTATTAATAAAGGCCCAGAATGCTAGTTGGCACTGACAGACAGAGCAATGTACTGCATGTTTTATGAACTATGTATGCAGCTTCTTCTGATTGCTACAGAGACACAAATTCATACAATTTCTTATTGAGAACCTGCTTCTCAATTCTAAGCTAACATCCATTCAAACTAAAGAAGTTTGCCCTTCTCAGAAAGAGAATGAAGGAGTCTCACAGCTTCTAACAGTTTGATTTATTTTAACATTAAAATATTGAGAACATCAAATTTTAATATGAGTACTGTCACTTTATTCATAGGGTAAGTACAATTCTTACACTCAAGAGCTCAAAAATTACTTCATTTTTAAAAGGAAATACATTGCACTCTATAGAAAGGTGTGCAACTTCTTCGTTCAGAGAACTTGGGGATTATCTTCTTTCAGAAGAGGCTGAACTTATGATTCTTATTTGCTGTTTTTTGTTTGTTTGTTGGTTTTTTTTCCATAAATAATCTCTCATTTATTTCTCCTTTCACTTTTTAGCAGGAGGGAAGTGAATGCTTCTTTACTGTCTTGCTAATGATAATTAGAAATAGAAAACTAATTCAACAAAATAAAAATCAGCTAGAAATTCTACCCAGACCTCATCAAAGTAAAAATGCATTTTTCTCATCATCATAATAAAAACTGTTCATTCTCTTCTGTTCATGTCCCTGTATTCTGCCTAGGGTCTCTATATCCACTGCTAGAACTTTTATTTGTAGACAGTAGCTATTTCTGGGCTTCAACAAGTTCTGTGCTCCTAGTTTATAAGATTGCACAGAGCTCTTTCACAGAGATTAAGCTCTCCCACTAGACAAGATCAGCAAAGGATAATAAGGAGTAATATTATCATTATCTTTTAACAGCTGGGAAATTGAGATTTTGTTTGAGTACATCATTCATCAAGGCCTCTGTTGGGTCTTTGTCATTCATACAAGAGACATCATATTAGAAAAATAGCTATAAGTCCAAGTAATTCTACTTAAATTTACTCTGTAGAGGTTACTTATGTATGAGTACTGATGGTCTAAGAGCTAACATTATCTTGAAGATGGAGCATGCCTTCATTTGGAAGCAGATAAATTAATTAGAGGTATGAAGTTCCTCTTGCTTTACTTACCCTTTCTGCAGATTATTTTGCAGCTGGGAAAGCTGAGAGCTTACTTGTCCTTTGTAGTTTGGTTTACAGGATAACATTTGCAGCTGTGGTCCAATCTACTATGTTTCTTCATAAAAATCATCAAAGCAGTTAAATGAAACTTACAGATTCTCAGCTAAAAACTGGAAGAGGCAGCTGGGACCTTTGTTTTGACACAAGGTAAGCCTGAAGAAGAGCCTGTCTGGAGAGAAAAATGCCTTAAGGAAGAAAAACTTCAGAAAGATTGTGATATATGAAGAGAGAAAAATGAGTCAGATGTACAGTGAAAGAAACAATGGGGTTGCCAGAACAAGGGAAGATCTCGGGATATCTGAATAAACTGAAGTGATACAACAGATCAGTTCCTGCACAGAGAACATGGTTAGGTAAATTTTTCACTACTGTTAAATCAGACCCACTACAAAGGTGCATAGCAGGCATCTAAGCTTTTCTACTTTTAGTTTCTAGGGGTGAGGTACCAACTGGATCCAATTCTCATTCCAGCTAATAGCTGGGACATGGAGTGTCTTGAGCCAGATCTCAAAAGCGAGTAAAATAAAAATAGCTCTATATGTGCAGCTTTTAGAAGGACAACTGAGACATTTCCATAGGAAGTTAGAAAAGCAAAATCAGAAAAGGAAATAATCCTATTAACCAGATAGGAAAGACTGAGGGGGAGTTAATATCTGGCAAGTACAGACTATTAATTTTGCATGTGCAAAACAACTGAGGCTGCTATTTTTCCACAGTTAAAGGGACAAATGTCATAAATTTATAGAAAGAACCAGTATATATTTTGCACATATCCCTACTGCTAGTGAACAGAAGACTTATGTGTGTTTCTCTGTGCATACTGTTCAAAATTTACTGCTGTTAAATTTAAAAGTCCTGTGAAAGGGGATTTTGTCCATTTCCATGCTTCATCATTTTCTTTAATTGCAAATGCATGAGATAGAAGAAAAGCAGAAAATTCCTTTGGAATCCTCTGAACTGAGCTATGGTGTAATACAACACAGAGGTGTTAAATATAAGAAATTTCTAAAGCAGATAACCTTTTCATGAAATTTACAAAAATTAAACAGTAGAGCAGTTATCCTTTTCCAGTCATAAAGATTACAATGCACATTATTTAATATTTTTTCTTTTCTAAATCCCTACTTTCCTTAAAAATGTGTTCACCTGTTTGCCTTGACAAACCCATAAGCTCCAGATAAATTTTTATTTAGAAATAATTCAGAACTGTAATTAAAAGGAACTGATACTTAGTATTTACCTATTTTCTGTCACAGTGATGGATTCAGGGGTGGATAGGAAAATAAATATTTTATCTCTGTAAATAAAAATAATAACACCTGGATTATAGCTAGTGATAATATTAGTAAACCATAATGTGCTTTACAGCTAAGATATTATTCTCCAGATGTACATAGATCTCAGTAAAGAGGACTTAAAAGCATTTCAGATCTCTGTTTGTTGATGACAGCTGTGACAAAAATATAAAAGATTGACTGAGAATGTTGCCAGTCAACATTTTCCACTTTTTCTGTCAAGAGTGTTGTTCATGTATTGTTTCTCTTTCAGAGGCACTGCAGGTTCTGAGTGGACAGGATCACTGTTTCTATGGGAGTGCAGTGTATTGCCTCTTCTCTGATGCTATGTGCACTCATCCATATCTTCCTTCATGTTTTCTTAGAGCTTACATTGTGCTCTTGATCTGTAGGATTCCTGAAAATATTTCAGAAAAGGAGGAATTTCAAGAGACTACTTTAACTTTGTAAAATACTAGTTCACCTCTTTCTTGGTATTACATGTTGCTACTTTACTGCTTTGTACCAATCACTGAGAAATTATTTGTTCTGTTTTACAGCAAGATAATTAAATATGTAGATGCTCCACATTGGAAGGACAGTGTGGAGCAGGCATCCTTGTTGTGTAGCATAAGAGCGTGGATGCTCCACCCAATCCTGAAAGAAAAAAATAATATATATAATAGATTCTGTAGAAGTAACATATTGAACGTATTGAAGATAAGCCACAAGACTTGCTCCATACCTTCAGTGCTAGAAAAGGATTTTGGTTCTGCATAGATAGATAGATAAGTTTCCTCCACAGACCAAAGACCACATTCTTTGTATCTGAATGCTTGGACATGAAAATCTATCCTCAGAGACACTACAATTTGGAAAAAGAAAAAATATAATATAGTGGACAACATAGGGAAGGAAGAATTATCAAGGTGTCATGGCTGACTCATTGCTTGAACTTCATTAAGAATTAACCTTAGATAACTTCATGATTCAAATATATCTATCTTAAAAATATTAAACCCAGTTTAGTTTGAAGTGATTAGAGAAATGTGATGGGGTTTGGTAACAAGTCAGTTTGAACTCCATTATAATCCACTTTTTCTGTGTTTAGACTTTTCAATGCCTGAGAAGTTTTGAGGAAGAAATATGGCATTTTATAAGAACATGTGTTCACTGACACCCAAAAGTATGATGCAGTAGTTGTGTGCAGGATTTCTGAGTTTATGTGGGAAGGTTTTGTTGTGAATAGTATTTGATGGGTTACATCCAAGTGTTTTCTGAGGGCTGAAGCAATCAAAGAATGGAGCAAGTACAGAAATTCACAAAGATTTGAGTTACAGACAGTCCTGCAGACTTAGACTGGTGAGTGCTGTCCTAGCCTTATCTACTTTGCAAATCTTCATTTAGACAATGTTTGGTACACTAAAAAATATTTTCTTAACCTGAAGAAAACATAAAAAATGCTGTTGTTACTGACTATAGAAGATTTTACATTACACGTAATTTAGGCTCTGAATGATGCATCTAGTAAAAACAAAATGAAGCATACACCTATTTGATGAAAATTTTTTGATATTTCCCTTGGGAGAATTGATACGGCATCCAAAGTCCTGCTGTGCAGAATCACAGGTAACTCCATTGTGACTGAGTGTATATTTAGGCCCTTATCTTCCATTTAAAAATGATTTTTTTTCCTAGGTCCCTGGAGATCCCAGTTGGTTAGGGTTTTCTAGATGACACTTAATGCACCATGGAAGCACTGTGCTTATCAGAAAAAAAACCCAGTCAAGTAAATTTAAAATATGTCTGTGAGAGGAAATACTCATGGTAGAAGTGCCTTTTGATTAGAAAACCTCTGCAGGAAGTTCAGATTCACCTCAGCTGCAGGCAATTTGAATCTGCTCTTCTGTTTTACCACAGGATGCCTTTATCATTAATCTGCTGCCTCTTTCATGTCTTCTGTTGAATCTGCACCACCAGATTCAATCAAAAGTGCAGCATATCTGGTCGATAAATCTGATCTTGTTTATTATGTGTTCTCTCTAGATTAAGTATTTGCTGCACTAAGATCACAGACTGGGAAGGAGAAGCAAATGAAAACCTAACTCAACAAAAAGCCTAATGTAACTTCAGATCTCTGGGTTACTTAGTTCTTGTTCCTGGGCTGCCTATTTCCCTGCTCCCATACCCTTGTCCTCAGTAGTAAGTGGATTACTAACTATTCTTTTCTTATAGTTTAAGTCTTTACTTTACAATCTTTGCCTCTGGGTGTACTTTGATTTCCCCTTCCTTTTCCCTTTCCCTACCCTTCTTCCACTGTGGGACCATGTAAGAGCCCAAAGATGCCCACAGCTACAAAGGCAGACAGTAGGAGAGGAGAAATGGAAATATAACCTCCAGTGTGAGAGTAGATGCGGTGTGTAATACAAGAAGTCAGGGCATCTTGGTGGTGACATTTGTTTGACCTCGAGCAGCAGCTGCTGAGTTAGCTCACCTTCTTGTGTCCTAAGAAAATAAATGGTCTTCATTTGGAAAGATGACCAAGGACTATGAACATCCACTTACCAAGACTTCCTTGTTCACTCTTAGTTTAGTGCTTGTGTAATGTTTTCTGCTAGGTCTTTGAAAGATGAGATTCTGGCATATGCTTTACTGAAGAGTTAAATGGTGTATAGAAGGACAAAGGAGGATTTCATAATATGGGCTGTAGAATCTCCATGCACCATTACATTGCAATCGAAGCAGAGGACTTATAAGATATATATCTAACTTGAAATGCTGCCCTGTTAGCCTCTTATGCATTTGCTCACTGTGGAGTGAAGGTATGCCACTCTATTCTATCTGAAGTATTTAGACTAAACCAAAACTTGGGGAATCTTAAAAATTCTGCCAGAAAAAAAGGGCATTTATCAAGCTGCTTACACCTTCTGTATCAGAGTGACCATGAAACCCTTTGAGGCTGTCACTACATGTCTTGACATCTCTATGTTCTATCACAATAAATAAAAGAACAAGGGTAGAAGTCTTCACTGGTAAAGTGCTTAAAGTCTGACAACCTTACAAGAAGTTGAGCAGAGCCAGCTTCTTTGTTTTGACAAGGTTTTCCTCCAGGATGATCAATGAGAAAGCCACATTAAATGATGACTCTTCCTTTCCACTTTCATGTGTTTCTTCTGTCAACCTGAGAGTATTGGAAAACCCTCTCCTTGAACCTACCATTTTGCAAGTAACCTGGCATTCAGATCTAGGATCTCTGCCAAAGATGGTCCTTGGCTTTACTCTACTATTTGTTTCAATAAAACTTGTGTTTCATAAAGTGAACCCAGTGTGTAGAATAAAAACTTTCAAAAATTTAGACTTCAGTTTTGCATTTCCAGGTATGAAGAAAGTTTGATGAGTTAGAAAATACCTGAGCAGCCTTCCCATAGATAGAAATGTATTAAACAGGCAGGTCACAAATCCTTTTGTCCTTTTTCACAAACACATATTAATTGAGTTTTCAAAACTAATGGTGCAATTGTACAGTGGTTGACACATTTCTCATACCTCATGAACTAGAAGTCAGCCAGCTGACTTCTGAAGCTTTCAAAACCATTCATCTATCATTCTGAGTATTGATCTTTGTGCACTGTAGGGAGGTTTCCATCATGGAAATATAGCATAAAACATGATTTCAATTATTTGCCCTAAGCTACACCAACCTTTTGGTTTGTTGTTAGATCTCAATGGTTGATGTATTGGACAATCAATTAAGATGGATTACCAGCATTTCCCTTTGCAGTTAATTTCAGTTCTACCAGTGTTTGAGGATACAAACCAGAATGAACACTAATATATACTTTCTTTTACTGGCTGCAAACACACAAAACGATATTGCTATCTTCATTCAATTCCTCTGGAAAAGAATGGAAAATAAATGTTGCAATAAGTCTCTCATGTCTTGTCACCTTTGCTGGTGACTGAAAGACATTTTACATTTTGCACTTTTGCACTGACTCTGGCTACCAGCTATCCTATAATCTTCCCATAGCAAGTTGCTGTTTTCATATTGTCAGAATCAGTGAGTCTTCAGTGATGGCAAATTATTGTTTGTATCCATGCCTGTAGATATTAAAGTTTTCATGAGGATCTGGATGGAAAATAAAACTAAGCTAAATGGGAAGCTTCACAATAAAATTTTTAGTGCCAATGGAAGAAGGAGTCGGTGTGTCCCTCCTGCTGTTCACTCTTGCCCTTGGAATGACCCACTGGGCTGGTTTGGCAGAAATGTTTGTACTAGCTGCTGTGTGGTGGGCTGAACTGGGGAAGGAAGAAGGTGGCAGAAGGCCAAAAAAGAAAAATGTCTGGGAAGCTGGTGTGTCAGTTACCCGAGATAGTTCAAACAGTTTCACTGCTGAAGTTTTAGCCACAGTCTTAGACTTCAGCTTTTAGGTTTTTGGGCAGATCAGGTTTCAGGTTTTCCTTCAAGACGCAATCAGATAAATCTGGGTCAGAGCCTGGAAACTGTTCCTGTCTGGGTTGGGTTTGACTTGGCCGTAACTAAAACCACAGGAGCTCTTTCAGAGAACCAAGTAATTGGAAAGGAATCAGACTGAAGTTCAAATCTTGGCTTATCTTAAAGTGATGTTATCTTTAGTATAAGCTTATTTTTTTTGTTGCATTTTGCATGTGCCTCACTGATTATGGGGTTATACAAGATGTAGAGTTAAAAGCAAAAATGTTCTTTTGCTACTTACAGGATGCAAAACCCATTCCAAAACCAAATCTGCACTTGCAGTGCTAGTAGAAAAGCCAATCTGTGAAGCAGCATGCACAAGATAACTTACTGTCACTCTGTATAAACTTGGCAATTTACTTAAAAGAATGTAATTCAAACTATTCATTTAGTAAATACCATAGATTTCCATTGAATATTAGTGAGTTGATGAGCCTGATTTAGTTAGACATTATAATTAATTGTTCCAAAAATGCCTAAGCAAAGGCATATAATCAAATAATCAATTATCCAGTGGCTTTTAATTGAGATAGCTACTTCTATTTTTTATTGTCAGCCTTTCAGAAGTTTAGGAATCCATTTTAATGATCAGAAAATTGTATCCATGTTTATGGAGATGCAGATGCTTTAAAACAAGGACAAATTTCATGCCTGGTTCAAATGTATGTCATAGACTAGCATATATAAGAAAAATACTCCATTTACTCTACTTTTTAAAGTTAATGATGTGTGTATATAATAACTTAAAATCTAATGTCTTCAAGTGCTAGCTATGGATTTTCCGGAACAGCTGGATACAAGATGCATGCTAATTCAGAGAGCAGCTGGACTTTCCTCCGCTTTTGTGAATAGATGGGATTTAAATGGGAGGGTGCTACTTACTGCCAAACATAATTTTCAAGTGTTGTGTTCTCCTGGGATGCTTTGATTGAATTAAGAGATTTCAGCTAGTTCAGTCAGTGAGATGCAGTGGGTCGCAAAATGTCCTGTTCTCCACACATTATTGGACACAATATGTAGATCTTTAGCCCATTTTTAAGTCTGCAAGTGTAAATTCCTAAAGTACTATAGGGATTGTCTGAGCTTTTAAAGTCATATTAGACATTTCCATACATTAAAAAGACATCCAAATATTATACTGTCTCCACATACTACATTATATATTTTTCTAACAGCAAACTAGAATGCTTTATCAAGAAAAAATTTCTGTATGACAAAAAGCAAGAAAAATACGTTACTTATAATGACTGCAAATGTCTGGAGGAAAGCATCCTATACTTTTAAATTCTTTTATTGTCACCTCCCATCCATGCTGCAGGACTTCACTGTCTATTCTTGCCAGATTACTTTATCCCCAGAGCAAGTATGACTTGGTTATTCCAATTTTTACAAGTTTGAGTTTATGTCATTTTTTGGACTAAAATCTTTACCATCTCTTCTTCAGTTTACTCAGCATGAATATCTGGTACATGCAGTAGTTCAGTTTAGCCTTATTGGACATGGGGTTCCATGGTAACAGTGGGGAATATCTTCATTATTTTAATGAGTACAGAATATGACTTATGGAAGCCGTGTCTGTATATTTGAGGAGTTTCTTTAGTGTTATCTGTCCTCTGCTAATTAGAATTTAGCTGACAAAGACATGGAGGGAAAAGGAGGGAGGACATTTTTGTCTTGGCTGTTAATTACAGTCAGCTCTTATAATATGGCTATACTGGACAATGCAGCATAGAAGATGCGTTAAAGCATCAGCTTTTAAGTTAATGTGCTAAGATAGTAAAAGAAATTTAGCCATTGAAATGTGGAACTTCATTTAAGATTCCCCAAGATGATGAACAGGGAAGGCTAAGGGAAGTGAGAAATTAATCTTACCAAATTTGGATAGATTCCATGGTATATACTGGCTGATTTATTGTCACACGGTGTCATTGTTGCTCTGTCTGCTCCATACCATCATAGCCTGGAGGAAAGCAAAATAAATCTTCTATGAATTCAATTGAACTGCTTTCTTATGGTACCAATCTACAAGAAGCTTGGAAATGGATTTAGTGCAATGCATTGAAATTTTGATCACTTTCCACATAACAGAAATCACTGGGACTATTGAGAGTTCAGGTTCTCCTGGGCCAATATCAAGAAGAAGCTGAAATTTCAGCTCAGATAAACTTGAATACACAGCACAAATATTCAGTGATGAACTGCATGTGTTTCCTGCCATATGTTTTGCATGTAGTAATGTCTACGAGGGACTGGAAAGTATTTTGTCAGTGTTTTATTTGACTGGACTTTTGACTGTTACGTTACAGGAGAGAGAAATTATATGTAACGTATCTTCAGCCATGGGTAACATATCTTCAGACATGAAGGAATTCCTTCATGTCAATGCTGCATCTATACTAGGCACACTGTGCTCTTCTGCCCCATGAAGTGGAATATGTTTCACTTGTGTGTTGAGGCTCTGGCACCACTTGATGGAAAAATGGCCACATGTCAAGGCTGCAGGTGGAAAGGGTTGCTTCCAGCAGCTCTTCTTGGAGAGAGAGCCACTTGGGAGACTCTTTTCTTCAGTTGGGGAGCTGCACTGATGTGCTGGGACCTTTCTGCAATTCCATAATTCAAGACAGCCATGAAGTAGAGAAGCTGTGTGATGCACTCTGATACATGGGTGAGATGCTAGTGATGAGCAAGTGTGAGGCAGAAGTCAGCCGTGGGTTTTGTTTCAATGGAAGAGGGTTTCTAGACCTGAAACAGTGAACAAAAACAGTTTCTTTCCCCCACAGCCTGTGTAGTTGGAGGATTTTTTAAGATCTGTATCTGTATTATTTTTAAAGAAAATTGGAGAAAGTCTGAGTGATTGTAACTGTTTTTCACTAGTGTCTTTTACTGAACAGACAGTCCTAGGTTCTGTTACATGTTTTCCATTGAGGTACTCAATATTTGCCTGGCAGATGCTTCTGCATCTGAGATAAGCAGAGAAAGTGTGTTTCCACTATTTATTTATCTCCATCCTGAATAAACAGCCACAGAGGCACACCAAAGGATATTCACATCCTCAATTTGGTATGAAGTTTGAAAAGTATATCTCATAGACAAACTGAGCCGCAGCATGTGTTGCAGGCATTTATAAAAAAAGTCCATGTCAAATAATAAATTAGTCCAGCAAAACAAACAAAAACAAAACAAAGCAAACAACAAAAACAAAAACAAACAAACAAAAAAAACCCCACCAAACAAACAAACAAAAAACACAGGCTGGAAGAAGTCTTCAAGAAAAGATACAGCATAGCTTTTTGATAACATCAATTTGTAGAGATATTCCCACCATCAGGCTCTGAGGCTGTCCAGAGGAGCTGTTTCTTTTTCCGGTATCCAGAGGATCTCAAAAGGGAATGGAAACAGTTGCTTCTCATCTATTCCTGGTAAAATTTCAGAATGTTTGGGCTCCTTGGTTAAATGATTCCTAGAGATAATGCTTATCATTTTCCTCCATTTTTTTAAATAAAATCTTTTCAGTATCTCTCAGGCTAGAATGAATTTATGCTCAGCATGAATACTATTCCCTTACATCAGTGGGACCAGGAGCAGAACGCGTTTTGGAACCAGTGGAAATATTGGTAGGGACCTTGGAATTTGTGGGTTATCTTTGAATCCTACAGACAAATAAAAGCATGCAGCAGAAACGCCTACTGAGCTGGTGTAGTGGGTTAACACTGACCCAATTCCTGGCACCCACCAAAGCTGCTCACTCATTCCCCTCTGCAAAGAGAAAATTTAAGTAAGGGTTCATGAGTTAAGATAAGGTCAAGGAGAGATCACTCATCAAATGCCATTATGGGCAAAACAGGCAAAACCTACTTAGAAATATGAAGTGAATTTATTACAAACAGCATCAGAGCAGGATAATGAGAAATAAAATAAGCCCTTCAAAACAGCTTACCTCTCCCCTGCCTACTTCCCAGCTCTACCACCTAGCCCAGCAGTGCAGGAAGACAGTGGGGCTTTTAGTCCATTCATCACCTGTGATTTCTTCTGCTGCTCAGGGAGACAATTCCTGCCCCTGCTGGACCATGGGGTCTGTCCCACAGGAGACAGTTCTCCATGAACTTCTCCAGCGTGGCTCTATCTCACAAACAGCAGCTCCCTGCAACCTACTGAACACGAGTCCATCCCATGGGAACAGTCCTCCCAAAACTGCTGCAGTGGAGGTCGCTCTTCCACAGGGTGCAGTCCTTCAAGGACAGGCTGCTCCAGCTGGTGGGCTCCCCTCTCCACGGGCTCCCACAGGCTCACAGCCTCCCCTCAGGCATCCACCCGCTCCAGCACAGGCTCCTGCAGGGGCTGTGGGTGGATCTGTGCTCCCCTATGGCCCTCCAGGGGCTGCAGGGGCACAGCTGCCTCCCCATGGGCTGTACCGGGGGCTGCAGGGCAATCCCAGCTCCGTTCCTGGAGCACCTCCTGCACCTCCTGCCCCTCCTGCACGGACCTTGGTGTCTGCAGAGCTGGTCTGCTCACGTGTTCTCACCCCACTCTTCTCTGGCCACAGTTAAAGCTGCACAAGCTCTCTTTTTCTTTTCCTTTCTTCCTAAATCTGTTATCACAGAGGCTTTACCACTATTTCTAATTCACCCAGCGTTGGCCAGTGGCAGGTCCATCTTTGTAGCTTCCAGGAACTGACTCTACTGGACATGGAGGAGGCTTTTAGCAGCATCTCACAGAAGCAGCCTCTGCAGCACACCCTCCCACTCCCCCCCCAATGAAAAAGGCCATGCAAACCTGATACAGTTGGATATCTAGTGATTCCTTTTTTTTTTTTTTTAAGGGCAAGCATCACTTATAAAATTAGCCGTCAGGATATAGAAGCTAAGGAAAGAGAGCATGATGGAATTTTAACTTTTCTCTGGTTCATTTGGAAAGTCACAGTCATTAAGTTAAAATAGGTGCAGTTAATTTTGTGTTACTGAAGGAGGTGGTCATTTCATGATGTTCATTCTTCCCTGTTTTCTGCTTCTGTAGTTCTGAGATAATTCATTTCTCATCAGTTAAGAAAAAGATGAAAACCTTGTGGTTCAGGTTCTCAGTTCTGAATTTTTTTATCCATATCCCATCCAATAAGGTCAAAGTAAGGACAAAAAAGGGGAAGGACAAGTGGAGCAAAATTAATCAATTAATTAATTTCTAGGATAAAAACCACTGTGATGCTGATTATTTCCTAATGGTTCAGCTAGAGTCACTGAATGTAACAATAGAAGCATGATTCTTAGGTCTGTAAGCAGTTTTGGAAATACAGCTAATACTAGTGTTTACCTAATATTAATTGCCATTACCAAGTGGTTAATGGTTGGAAAGGACTTGAAAGAAATTGGTAAGACACTCCTTCATTGGACTAAAGGGGCAAGGGTTACACAGACCCTTCTTCTCCAGAGATATTAGCTGGCTGTGGCTGCCAGCCCCAGGGATGCTGGAGAAGCCCTCAAGGGGATACAGATACGGCACTTGTGACCCTCAGGCCAAGTCTCAGCTGCCCCTAAAGCAGAGGTCTTTGTTATCCTAAATGCATGTCCAGGTCTTTTTCTGATGCAACAGTGCGTTACTATGCCTCAGAGGTCTTTTGCCTGAATCTTGAACAAACAAATCCCTTATTAGGCAAAGAAGTATTGCACAGACAGATCCATGTGATGTGTTGTAAAAATGGTTGCCAGAACCTTTGAAATAAATGTGAAAAGATGTTTCAGAGCTGAATTGCAAATCTTGTAGCCCTGCAAAGTTACAAATATGCAAATCTTATTACACATCTCCTGAGTGACTACATTAAGGTGATTCATGAAGATTCAGAAAATTCATCCCTGTCAGCTGGGGCCAAGAAGGATAAATTGCCCAGGAACATCCTATTATGCTTCTTCTTAGTACTTTTAAAATGACAGCTGACATTTATTTCTAAGATGTTATAACGCACAAGGGAAGATAACATTCTCTGCTACTGTTGAGCTGTGAACACCTGCATTCGATAATCATTTGCATATCTCCTCTTTAATTCAAGGATTTAGATTCCCTTTATAAATATTTACCAATTAAGCAGCTCAACAAACTAAGCAGTGGGAAGATATTGTTATATTTTATAGTTGTGTAAAGAGTACTGATAAGCTAAAGGATTTATCCATAGTTTTATCAAATATTAAAGGAAAGTGAAGTGTCAGGACTTTGGCTGTTTAGCTGTGTATAGGCTTCAGTCAGTCAATTTCTTACACACATATTTCTCCATGAGTGATATATTCATGAAAATGGAGAAGTAATTTTTCAGGTCAAGTTTTTACATTCTCGTAGACCTTTTAAATAGAGAGATGTGGCTGTTTTGACCCTCTAGTCTGACCTCTTGTGGAATACAGAGGGCTTCCATGAGCAGTTCTTACTTCACCAGGGTCTGTCATGGGCTACAATATTTCAGGAGGAAAACAAAAACAACAATAAAAACTTACAACTCCCTCAAAACTCGGTGATTCTTTGAAGGTTCTGTCAGTGGCTAATCCACTACACCCCTGCTAGAGTTGTGGCACTGTTTAGGACCCTTACTGTTAAAGCATTTGCCTTTTTTCATTTAACTTCAATTTCTAAACATTTTCTGCTTTTTTACCAATAGAATTAATTTCACAGGTTTAAAGTTCCTGAATATTGTAACTGGTACTGGACTTATCTACGATTTTTTTCCAAAGAATATTGATAAGTATTTATTTTTATGTCTGTGGATATTTTTATTATATTTACAAATGTCTGATCTCCTTATTAAATCATATTAAATTCTGAGACAGATCTGTTGGTAAGGATATGTTAAATTACACAGCATGGATATTTCCTTTGACATTTGCCTATATAATTTGTTGTCTTCCTGTTCATGAATCTGGAGACAAAGATTACAGATGTTGTTTCCCCTTCTCAGAGTTAGTAATTGATTTGCATATTTTGTCAAATCCTTTAAGAGTTCTCTCACCTCTGATAAAGCATGTCAGGATTGAGTATCTCTTCAGTGAAGACATTTGAGCAGTTAAGTCTCATTATTTTTATTGAAATGTCTTCTTCTTTGTGTCTTTTTATTAATTTTCCCATGAGGGCCCTAGCTAGGACTCAGAGAACAATGGGGAAAAAAACCCATCAGTTGTGAATTATTCTGTCCGGCAATGTCTTATGTTTCCTTCTGAGAATGTTAGAATGCAAATATTTGAAGAAAAGAGATGCTGAGAGAAGTGATTCAGGACAAGCAAGATTTCAGTTGTGAACCTTGGAATTTAGAATTTGTGTGATGGTAAGCTGCATAAGCTATGTGCTTTGATTTCTATTACTTTACTGGACAGTGTTTGCAGCTCTTCAGTGCCATGAATTAGAAATAATACCAGTGAACAAATTTGGATGTCATTAAAGGATGTTCATTTCTCACAACTGACAGCTGTGTGAGATACACATTGTAGTTTAATTTTGCATTCAGTAGTACTACTTAATCTGATTCAAATTCAGATTTAAAGCCCAAGTGCTGATATAGTTCCGTGTAAGAAATACATCTGGGACATTGCTCTGTTTGTGGCTAAAAACAGTAAAATAAAGTAGTCAAAAGTCATAGAAGAAATGCTAAATTATAGATTGTTTTCTGCCTGCTTGTCCCTTCTTACTTGTTTCAGTTGTGCCTGAGTATTGCCAGTGAGTAAATTAAAATACAGAGAATGGAGAGCACACCTATGGAGGAAAAAACTGATGTAGGTTATATGCTCTTAATGGATCCTATAGTATCCATAAGAGTCTGGTTCATTATTATTATTCTTTGGTATCTTAATAATCATGACCACCTGGACGTATGTTAGAGAGGACAGCCTATCTTTTTCTGTGCCATTACTGGGGATGAGGATCAGCACTTAATTCTCTCATTTCAGAAATTCAAAACTGTTTAGGAGGATTAATTTGTTTTTACAACACAGCTGTTTCATAGGATGAGATGATTCCTTGCATTTTTTTGAGATAGGAAATGTATTTGGTTAGATAGCTGTTTACACAGTACAGTACATACAGCTTCATCCACACTTGTCTCTGTCCAAACTCCAAGTTCAGACATTTTCCCTTCTGCTGCTTATAAAAAAAATGGCCAAGGACAAATTATTACATTAGCTGTTGTCTTGTTAGATTATAAGATTAATGATCTTGAAAGAGCTGTGATCCTAAAATAAATATGATTCAAAACAACAACAGCAACATGGACACTTCTGCTCAGGCATTCCTGCATGAAGCTAGTGCTTATTCTCTGAGTAGCAGAGATTGCATGGAACTGTACATACTCTTCTCTTTTCAATCTTCTCCTTTGAGCTTAATGCATTTTTAATATGCACTGGTTGTGTATGTGGTCTCTTGACTGTACAAGGGTTTTGCCAAGAAACTTGCAAAGTTCTATGTGACTGATTTATGGATGAACATTGAACTACATCTGATTTTTCATTTTTGCTACCTGTTTGAGTTTGAAGTCAGTTTTTCAGCCAGGGGATAGGGAAGGATGAAGTAGTCAAACTTCTTATGCAGCAGGCTTCAAAGGTTAGAAGACAGACAGTCTCTCCAAGGTACATTTCACTGTCTGAATAACCTTGCAGTGTTCTGCAGTGTCTGTGCATCCAGTATAAAAGCTCAGGTGGACATATACCCAAGTAATGGTAGAAAACCCAAGTTTATCTTCTTTTTCTAATGGATATTTCAGGTATTTTCTGCAGTAGCTCCTCCAAGAGCTACATACAACAGCCTGAAAACCTGTTAAGGTCTGGAAAGACATCTGGAGGAGGGAAAGTGTTTATGAAAGCTAAATTTTCTGAAGATTATGGCTGTGTTTCAGAGATAGGCCACATAAGCATGTGCAAAAATTGAGAATGGGATTGCAAGAGCGGTAGCAGCAGCTCTAAGTGCATAGTGCATTTATCCAGGGCATACAGAGATATCTGTTACAGAGTTAGGTTCCCATCTCATTTTCCCAGTGTATTTTTAAAGAAGGTTAATATCTCCAACCAAGAAATTCTGGGATTCATAAAATAGTTACTCCATGAAATAGCTGATATACAAGAGAAGAGTGAAAAAAATTATTGAAAGGATGGAGTACCATGTATTCGGAGTAATGAGCATTGAGTAAGACTAGAAATATTAATGAATGATAGGAGCTATGGATGAAGCAAAGGTAAATGGAAAGTAGAAAGGGACAGGATAAAAATTTCTTTCCAGGGAATTTTAGTCTTCACCAAAACACTGGCTTTTCTTTTGTGGCATTGGACAAATTGAGCTTTTTTCTCTGTGTCCTTATTGATGAACTGGCCAAAAAGAGCAATCAAATGTCTATAATTCCCTCTCTAAGGAAGGTAACAGTGTCTGCTAAGTGTTTCAGGGAGACATTGGGATTGTGGTAGGTAGGGGTGTGGGTGCTAGGGAATGCCTTCATGGCAAGCAGCCTCTGTCACTCACAATTATGTCTGCAGAGTTAAGTGCAGAAGAGGTACTTGGTGCTAGCACCTGAGTCAAAGTCAGCACTGTTCACAGCAGGACTAGGTATGTGCACCCTGGGGGACATGATGGCCTTTCCAAGGTGCCTCATGGAGACTTCAGCTGAGTATTGTGGGTCAGGATGGCCCAAAGTATTTCAAGGATAATCTCTGCTAGTGGATTTTTATTTAAGCACATATCTTCTGGTGAAATGCAGAGGGGGAAAGTCAACCACATTCTTCTAGGGAGCCAAAAAAAATTTTCTGGTGGTAGCTCATTCAGCCTATCACCCTAACTTCCTTCTCTGTGAGCCTGCCCTTCCCTGGTGAGGGAACATCATCCATGAGACCTGCTGCAGCTCTAGGAAGAGTGGGAACAGAGACTGGGACAGCAGCACACATACAGAACTTCCACCCCAGCATTGCTTCATGCTGACTGCTCCTGCTGGAGCCTCCCAGCAAACAGGGCTGCTCCAGGACAAGGCTCCTGCCCAATCCCGAGCCCACCCCAAGGGATGTGCACAGAGGGGAGCCCTGTTGCAAATGCTGAGCCCCCAGACCCCTCAGCAGAACAAGGCTGGGCACTCAGGAATGGCCTCTGCAATGAGCGGGTGGCCGAGCCGGGGATGCGCAATGGCTGGCAGACAGCACCAGCTGGGAAGGGATGGGCTCTTTCAAGGAAAAATGTCTTGGATAGAAGTGAATGTAGCACCTAGCCTTGCTCCTCTCCTGGGGTGCTGTAGGCAGTGTGTGATTTTGGCTCCTTCTGGTGCATGTGAGAGTTGCTGTGTACCAGAAGGTGGATGGAGCCATTCAGGGACAGCAAATCTGGAATTCAGTCTGTGACAGTTGGAGCTCTTTGGCTGCAAAGGGTGCTTCCAAGATCCCTTTGGCAGTAAAAATGGGACCTTCCTTGCTAGCAGAGTGATAAGTATCTCAGGGTTTTTTTTAACAAAACAGGTGAGGATAATTTGTTTGGATCCAGACCTCCAGGCTGCACTTGAAAAGGACGACTGTGTCTGTTGTGCTGTGACCTCTCATGCTGCTCTTGTAAAATGGACACACAGTGGGGCTTATCATCTGGACACAGCAGATCCCCTTGGGATGGATACAGGCTCATTCTGGAAACAGAATGGGTGACTGTATTTTGAAGCAAACTTTTTAAGAGTTGTGAGCTTCTTCACAGCTCAATAAGCATATTGAGAGGCTTATTAAAATAATAACAGCACATTTGTTAATAATTAATCACTGGCATTATTAGAAGGGTTTTCAGCCAAAGATGCTGAAGTTCTTTCCAAATTTCACTGACCAAAATTGCCAAGAGTAAGGAATTGTCAAAATTGCCTAATCCATCATCATGCATTGCCAACCCTGACAGCTATTTTAATTGTTCACCACATAGCAACCCTCAGTCACAATCAGATTGGTGCAGAAATTAAGAAGTTTACTGCATGTTGAAGAAGAGGTTGAAAATAAGTAAGTGAAGGGGTGTGGATGTCATTCCAAGAGGGACTTGGTCATAGCATCCCCACCTTTTATTTGGGTTCATTCATGAATCTCAGTTTACAAGCTGTGATTTTACATGCCACTTCAGTTGAATAGTCCCTACTAGCACAGTGGTGCAGAAAGATGTGATGTGTTCAGAACTACCACTATAATAATTTCCTGCTGAAGGCTGGCATTCACACTAACCCTGAGAATCCTTCAGATTTTTTCTGGTGTTTAAATGCATTGATCACTATGATAAAACAAAGCCTTGACATACACCCTGAATATTTAATTTCAGCTCTGTTCTCTGATTTTATTGCCTATTTCTCATAGCCTAAATTGTCTTATAGTGGTCTCTGCTGACTGTGGAACAAAACCAGATGTCTAATTTATGTGCCTCAGTGAAATGCCTAAAAGGTAGTTGATTTGAATCCAGCCAAAATGCTTGTGAGTTTTTTTTATTGCATCTGTCTGCCTTAGTGAAGTTACACCTGTTTGTATCTGAATATATCTGCAGCCTCTCCATATTAAATACAGGAAATTTTTCCTCGTTATGAAATCTCTCTTGAGAGTCCATTCCTAATGAAATTGCTTCATATTTATTTTTGAAGTTGTATATAAACAACTAGCATTATTAGTATACAATTACCAGAGAGTAATCACAGAATTACTGTAAACATAGTCTACAAAAAATACTGCAAATTAATATTCATGCATTTTTTAATCTGCCATTTGGAGCAAAAGCATAAATCCAATCTAGGCTTCATCACAAAAGAATAATATCACCAGGGGAAACAGGGAGATTTGTACTTTAGAGTAATTAAAGGGAAAAGTCCTGTGATTCTTTTCACAGCTCTGGGGGTGCAACTGCTGTGGCTGCTGATGGACAATTCAGCAACACATTGTGTCAGTGATAAGGAAGAAAAGAAAAGCAGCATTTAGTCATGCCTCTATGCAGAGATATTGCAGCATTCAATCAAATGTGTGCAGCTGACTCCAACAATGTTGTTTGACAGCCTGGTATTTGCAGGAAGTCTAAGGTTAAGGATAGCTAAAGGAATGTGTTTGAATTCTGCCATTAACAAAAACACATAGGTCTTTTGTGGTCTAAAGCAGAAAGAAATAAGTGAACTAGTAAAACTAGTGGCTCAGAAATCCATTTTGTGCAGCTCATTCAGGTTTGCTCTGCTTAGATTGTTTTTACACATTCTTCACCCAACTGGAAATAGACTAATACTGTAAAATAATGGGAATGATTAAAGAGTGGTGAAGTACTTTCTGTTTCATGAATATGATGCTTGGGGGTGATTTTTAATGACTTGTTTTTAGATGTCCAGAAATCAGTTTTGCAAGGGCTAAATTACCATAAGTATACAGTTAATATAAGATGTAAAAATGTAATTCTTCCATAACCGAGAAATAGAAAACTGAAAATTTAGAATTCAGATTGAGATTAATGGAACTAGGAATCACTTTTGAAAATTTAACTTATACATAGTCAAACAGAAAGAGTGGCAAAGCAGATTTTTGTGACGATACTAAAATTTTGAGAGTTTAGAAGAAACAGGAGGAGAAAACAGTGATCATTCTTCTGCTTTTTAAAATGATGTTGCTCCAAGTGTCGTCATCACTATTATGTGCCCATTTCTGCAGAGGCTTAAGTATTCAAGTATTTATGGAAAGCTATGGTGGATGACAAGCTGTTCAGGACCAAAGACATTTCGGGAACAAGTCTGATTTCTACAAGACTACAGTTGTAAGGACTCACTTGCTAGTGAGGCCTGAGCATAAAGTTATGCGATGATAGGGCCACAGGATGTGCTAACACAAGTGACTTTGATGGACCATGTTCCCAAACTCCCTGGTTATTGCAGGTTGCACACACTATTTACTTCCAACTCCTACATTTATTTCTCTTGCAGACAAGAAACAAATTGTGGTGTTGAACAGATGCTAAGAAGCTGTGCATATGTTCTTTTGTTTCTCTTTTGCTTACTTGCTTTCTCCTTGTATTGTTTCTCATATTACACTGGACACAGGACCGTATGTTGCCTTGTGGTCTGGGAATGTGTTTGAAAGAATAAGTGTCATTTTTACAGAAATCCTAACAAAATTAAATGCAATCATGACAAAGCCCTTTTTCCTTCCTGCTCACAAAAGACAGCATTCTTCCATTTATTATTACTTCTGCCTGTCTCTTAATCTATGCCCAACAAATGAGGCAGAACGTTACCACTGAATAATGTCTCCTTACGTAGATAAGGCTTGTAGTTAGGAACATTTTTATAGAGTTCACATTTAAAGAGAAAAAGAATAGAGATTAAGCAAGTAAGACTAATACATATTTTCCAAACATATTTTAAATGAGAATAATACAATGAAGCAGAATGATGCTGCATATAAGATAGCAAAAAGTGGAAGGTATTTTCAGGTACCAGCAGCTGTACAAGCTGTTCTTGCTGTAGTAATTGTGAAGGGGCAAAAAGAAAGGAGTTCTGACCAAAAAACTGTTTTGATTACCAAGGTCACAGAAACCACCATGGACCACATTTCTGAAATGTCCAGTGAAAGCATGAAATTGTTTTACAGGGAGTCTGAGGCATTGAGGTGAATAAGAGCAGAATAGTGGCTTATAATGGTAATAAAAAAGTGATATGTGGCTTTTCATTAACTTGTGTTTCTTTATGCAAATCCTTTGGGGATACTTTATGCTTGATGATACAGAATTTTATCTTTTTTATCTCTAAAGCTATGGTCACAAAGGTTCTATAGCTTATGTGGCAGAGGTAGTTTAAATGTGAATTCTGAAAAACAGATAGCAGGAATGATAAAAAAATTAAGAGTAATGGAATAGAACCACCAGGTGATAAAGTTTAATGAGAAATGTTTCTTTTGAAACACAACATGGTAACAAGAAAGGCAATAGTAAAGAGAGGTGGAAAATTTATGAAAGGACATTGTTTTTTATAAAGCTTGTCATAGTGCAAGAGTTGAGGAGAGTGGGTATGTTTAGAAAGTCCCTAAAATCTGTCATGGAATCTCTGCACTACATGTGGCAACAATAAAGGTTTTTCCTCTAGGACCTAGACTTCAATTTGTATATTAACTTCTTGCTGAACTGAAGACTTAGTTTAATACTTATTTCCTGTCTGCACAAAAAAAAATGGAAAAGAAGAAAAGAAAAGAAAAGAAAAGAAAAGAAAAGAAAAGAAAAGAAAAGAAAAGAAAAGAAAAGAAAAGAAAAGAAAAGAAAAGAGAAAAGAACAGGGTCAGTCGGTTCTGGGTACTTGAGGAAGGATAAAAATGATAAGTGAAATATTTAAATTTTAATCCCCTGACAGGAAATGTGCAGATCTATATATAGAAGAAGAACAAGAAAAGGACTAAAAATCTAGGGGTAACAGGGTAACTGAGTAAAGAAATCAAAGGCAAATGCCTATCTTATTCTTGATTGTTCTGTTAGTCTTGCTATATTTATGTTCTTTCTATTTATTCCATTGAATAAGGAGGAATGTTGTAGCAATATTCGTGTTTTCTTCCCTTCAGATTTAAAAGGGCATGTGATGTATCATCTGCACTCAAAAGTCACAAAACTTTGGAATCTTTAATAAAACTGTTAGGAAGATACAGCTATCTGATAGCTTTGGCACTGCAGGTAGGCGGCAGATTTTTTTCCCTTTTACTTGTTGGTAAGGCTTATAGAAAAGTTGACCAGTTGATGCAAATCCATGCTGTATATGCAGATGATTTCATTGCAGAGCATGTAGTGCAATTTGAGACTGAGATTTGATGGAAACAGGAAACAAATGGGATTTACTGAAGTTAATGAAGATAAATTTCTCATGGTTATAAGTCATCAGAAATGGTCTGGATGAGTATACCCAGAAGTTGACAATCACAAATATCAACAGACCATAGGTAAGAGTGGCAATGAGGGAGGGGATAAGGACTTAAACACAAAATTCAAATACATATAAAGGGTAAAGGAGTTTAGTTAATCCATATTCAGAAGATAGGTAAAGAATTTAGGACAGTGGAAGACAAACATATCTCTCAGAAGAGATCATTCTGATGGTGTTTGACCTGTCACCAAACATTGAGAAGAAGGAATAATAAACATCTCTGAGGATATTGCTACTGGAGGGGAAAATATTCGATTGTTGCAATGACTGTGCCCCAACATCTGTATAGTTTCAAAAACTGGATGGAGTGGATTAGTATCCCATTAAAATAATATGAGGTACTTACAGAGGGAATCTCTACCCTGTGACAAAGGGCAGCAGTGCCTGACTCTAAGGAAATGATAGGAAAAAGAAGCTTTTGTGGAGAATATAAAACTTGTTATACAAGATATCAGAGCCTCAGTTAGATGGGAGCACATATCATAATGAATAATTCTGTGCTATAAAGGTGATTGAGTGTGATTCAGAGACATTTTCTTCCCAAATTTCTTTGATGGTGTGACAAAGCTTTGTTTATTGATTTATAGCCTTTCATTTATAACACTTTCAGAAAGCATGGGATTTTAGTATTTCTGTCCCTTGAGCTCTACTTGCATGGAAAGTAACAGCAGAAGATGGCAGCAGAGACTGCTGACTCAGTCTCATTTCTTTTTATGTGCAGCAAAGTACGGGTACTTGGTGAAAGAGTGGACTTTTCTTTAAAAATATACTGATTTAGTTCTGGGAAGATAAATTCCTGGACTCTGAGAACACATTCATCAGTTCATTTTTTTATGGAAATGATGTGGGAGTTATGAAAGAAAAAGTATACTCCTTGTATCTTTCCATATGTCTTAATGGCAATACTTGAAATAGTCCTTGCAAAAGATCATGGACATGTTCACTTTACATGGTCCTCCTGCCTTAGCAATAACTCATCAGAGGCAGGTGCCCTACATTCTCTGTAAAAATAAGATAGAATGAAAATTATAAAGTGCTGAAAAAAATCATATAAAATTGCTTAAATTTCAACAGGTGACTCAATGAACAAATAAGGCCAAAACTACTATTTGTCTAATAGCAAGCTGTTGTAAAGATCTGCCTGTAGGTTATCTCGACCCTCTGATCACAGACAATGCATGCAGCTGCAAGTTTAAGCACGTAGAAAGAGTCATGTACTTTAGTAGTCCAACAGATACAGTTGTAAACCAAAGACTTTTGCATACTCAACTTCCTTCTCATATCACAGAGGAACGCACACACACAGACTCTGCCTGTGATATCTGGCTAATCCTGCCTCAGGGAAAGGGAGCCACGGAGACCATCATTCCTCAGAGGCAGGGGAATACCAGGATGGATGTATTTATAAAGGATGGAGAAGCAGTGTCACTGCCACCTTGCTGCCTAAAGTGAATTTGAAGCAGCTGTCTCTGCTCCTACTCTGGCTGATGCACATTAATGTTTTCATATTTTTGCTGGTGCATAAGGAAGCTTGATTGAAATCTCTCTGTGCTTCTGCTGCTTTTCTAATAGCTATAGAGGAGTTAAGATGCTCTTGGTGTTTTTTTTTTTTCTTTTCTTTTTCACCTAGAATCTCTGCTTCTGTGCTGAATATTAACTGTTTGTAGAACTGTGTAACTGAGGCTGACAGACAACTTAATTGCTTAAGTAAAGAGAGAAGCATGACTCAGGTCTGCATATTTGAGCTCTCATTAGTCTTCAGAACCTTTCAAATCAAAGAAAAAAGAAAATCAGTGGGTACATAATATGCTCCCTGGAGGTGACATTTTTAGAGCATCCTTTATTTCTGACAGAAATTTTCCATGATGTCTGTTGAAGCACGTTTGCTGTCTTTCTTCCCAACTGTTAATGACTGCCACTTGTCAAATGGGAGACATCCAATAAGAAAAGCTTAGCTAATAGCTCCTCAGGATTATATTTTCTGTCTCTCATACGTGCATCTACTTATCTTTCAGGTGAGTGTAAATCAGCTGTTTTACTCTGGTATTTTCCTTATAATCATACTGGAGGTCAAAGGATTCATGACTACTATATTAACCAGAATAATTTTATGAAGGAGTAAATTCAGGCATGGACATAATATCTTATGTCAATATTACTTTATTATGTAGGTTGAAGTAAGAACACTTATACTCCATATAGTATATGTATTTATTCCTGTCATTTTCCTCCTTAATCATGAGAAATGGAAAAAAAATTGAAAAGTACTCCAGAACGCAATCTGTTAAATCTTGATGGCTTACAGTCATGGCAGTATTTAAGGAATTATCCTTTCTGCCACAGAATGCAGAGCACAATGAAGCCACAATTGATTATGTCGTTCTCATTTTCGTTATGCATCTGTGAGTTTACCTTGCTAGTGATTCTTTCTGAGAAATTGGTACTTTAGGTTCAGGTTGTATTGGGGTTTTGAAATTATGGATGGGCTTTTCAGAACCTGTAAAAATATTTTGTATGGCTGTTGCTACATTCAGAATGTAGAGGTGGGAATACTGGTCCTACCCTGAAATTGAGAATAGCTGTGATGTTTTTTCCATTTCCTGGAGTTTCCCTTCATACTTAATTTGGCTCCTTTGTAGCAGTCTTTTGGAAACAAATCGTATAAAAGTTCTGATGATTAGCTGCTATACTGTTTTTATACAAATTTTGTTTCCTGTGGTTGCAGGCACCACTGTTTCTTGTCTAGCTGCAAAGGCCTTTCAAGAACAGTTTGAATATGAGTGTGCCATATTTAACTTCTAAAAGTATGGAAACAGTCACAGGGAGAGCCCTTTTATATCCTAATATATACCCATCTCAACTAGCTCTGTGATGTCTTCTTGATTTTTCATTGGTAAAAAATTCAATTCAGTAGTAGCTTCTTTTGAAGATGCAGACCTCAAGTATTTGGCCTGCATAATCATTCTTGTGAGGATAAAATTAGCTGGACTTACACCAAAAGAAACTGATATGTTTAAGACTGAAAAAAAGAGAAAGAAAAATAATAAAGAAGCGTAGCCCAAACCACAGGATTGTTAGGTTAGACTGGGAAAACAATTATTCCCAATCGGAAGCTATTACCTAGTATCTTAGAAGCTGTTAAAACCATGTAATTGTAGTGGATTTAAGCATCAGACCCACAACTAATGAAATATATATATATATAGTGATTTTTTTTCCCTTCGATTTTTTCTCCAAAGATTTAAAAAGTTTATTTGGCTTCAATGATGGAAGTTATACAGACATCACTGAAATTGATGGAAAGAAGGGCCTAGCATTCAGCTGAAACATATATATTGTTTTTCTTTTATTTTCTCTTTTCAATTTTACCAATCATCTAGTTTTTATTTGGGATTCAACAAAAATATGGAGAACACTAATGTTGAATTGAATATTTTAAAGCTACTCCTTTAAAAAATTAATCTTTTTTGGTTTTCAGTCATTTAAGATATTATTGTTAGCATAATATCTAACATTTCACAGAAGAATTTGAGTCAATAATCTGCCATCTTCTTTGCATGATGTCTTATAATTTTTTTGGGGAGAATTCCAAGTTCTAAGAGTTCTTTTTCATTACTTCTAAAATTCTTATATTCGTGAATGTAAGTTCATTTATGACATTGAGAGACAATCTTTCAAAAATGTATCTTAATTTTTAAAGTATTCCATTAAAAGCTATGCTAGATTGATTGAAATCTGGGAGGGGAGTTTCCCTGGTGACCTTGAATGTCTATGCTTCAATTTTTGAGGTAGAGAGAAAGAGGGAAAATGACATCTTCATACATCTCTCTGTAGTGAGTCGCAGTAAAATGCTCAGTACTATGAATTGGTTACTTGGGTTTTAAATTAACTGAGAAATAAAAGAATCATTAAGTGACTTTCATAAAGAAATAGACAGGAAAAGCATTTAAACACTGTTTTATATCCCTTTCTGTGGATCTACGCATATAGCACCTAACCCAACTATATGTTGAAATGCTCTCCTAAATAATATATATTTCTTATCTCTTTTGGTTGCTGTAGAAACTGAAGCAGGTATTCAATTTGTTTGAAATCACTCAAAGAACTAATAGTAGAATTATGACAGTCTGGGAGTTGCCAATCCCAGAATTACTCTCTACGTCACGTTAAAAATATGATGCAGTTCAGAAATTTAATGCTGATATGACTTTGTCACAGCAAGTACAGAAAAATGAAAATTTTTGAAATTCAAAATACCTGCAGTTTCTCAGAAATTGGGAGATAACAATGGGAGAAAAACACTAAACATATGGTAAACTCAAAATAGAGATAAAGATGAAAATGTTATGATGCTCATTAGAGATAAATATAAAGCTTTCCTAGTCTAAATGGATGATTATTCAGAAAAAAATAAGGTAGAAAACAGTGTGTAGAATTGGAAAAAGGTGTGTGAACAATTATGCAGACAGATACAGGGCTCCTGTTGTTTCCCTTTTTTATATGGAAGTCTATGTACTTCAGCAATATGGGGCTGTAGTCACAGAGAAACTGACTTCCTTTTCTCATTCTAGTTCTGAGTCTGGTTTTCTAGCTCTGAGAAAATCCCTCAGCTTATCTTTGTGAGTTGTGATCACCTCTTACACATCTTCAAATGTTTTTTAGGAGAAGTTTCACGTAAATGGTCCCATTCCATGCAGGATGTGGGAAAAGAAAAGATCTTGAGTGTTTGCTTCTTGCATGTTTATTCTGAGGCAGAGGAGACCTTGGTGGCAGCCACGTGTCTCTGTCAGCCACGTCCCCTAACTACGGCTTCGTGGTACTGGACAACGTGCCAGAGAATTCACACATGTCAAATGGGGGATCAGATCCCACTACATGCAGGTGGATCTGCTGTGTTTTGACACTAGGAAAGCAAATGGCTACTACAGGACACCTTTACATGGTTTTTCTTCTAAATCTGCATTTGTTTCAGGTTAAAAATGAGATATTCCTTTCATGTATCTTGGTATATAATGCAATACTCAGTCTGAACATCAGAGTAAATCTAACTGGGAAAATTCAACAGTAACAGCTCCTCGGGCCACTTACTTATTTCTATCTATGAAAACAAGATTTTTCTGTGTCCTTCAGGGAAGGAAGAAAGGAAGAAACTAGAAGCATCTAGGCATCCTGTTTATTTGCATCACATGGGTGAATGAACTCAGTTAGCAGTAAGTACCAAGTAAAGGCTATGGATAAGATGGAAAAAGAACTATTTTACAGCCCATCTGTTCTGAATTTTCTGTGTATTTTCAAAGCAGGATAATGACTTGAATGTTTTTAAAGAACTTTTTTTTAAACTAATACTAAAATATGTCATCTTCATTCTGCAGGTCTGTATTCATATTAATTTTTATGTAAATAATTTCAAATTACATAGTGTGATTATATGTTATATAGGACTTGCAACAGAGAAACATCTTTCTATTCTCATAGTCTGCAAGTACATAGAATATATTTATCTGTTTTTTTCCTGGCTTTTTTTTTCCCCTAAAAAACAGGAATTCAATATTATTCAGTGGAATAATTGTAGTGGAAAGAACTCCCTTCAAACTCCTAAGGTGAAAGAAAAAGATTCTGTAAAAAACACTAGATTATTCCCAAAAGTCATCAGCAGCTTTGCATTTAAGCGTTGTTCAGAAGTCGTTGTCTTAATTAATTTAGGGAGAGCTCATTCCTTTCTGGAACATATGGATTTCTTATGTAGTATGTTTCAATACATCTTTCTATGACTCATTAATAGATGGACTATAAGGAAACTGAGATACTGTTACTTAGGTATCCCTTGCAACAGAAAATTTAGCCCATCTGTCTGGCATTGACATTTGAGGTTGAAAAGGCAGTATAAGTGTTTAAAGATTAATCTCCCTAATGGTTCAGTTAATCTTCCCAAAACCTTAAGGGATTTGACTGACAACTCCATGAATTTCCTCCTCAAGTGTGCATTTATAAGAACAAAGGGATAAGTAGGGAAAAAAAATATCTATACCCTAAACCCCTAGGTTCTTCAGTGGGCTCAGAAATATTAGACACTTTGTCATTCACTTCTTGTAGATTCTCAGGTACTCTGTACTAATCAGGCTCCTCTACAAACTACATGACATCCCTCATCTTGTGGGCTGGAAAAGTTGAGTTTTTATTCTTCAATAATGATAGCCAAGATGATTTATTAAGAGGATTCCCAATGAAGTACATTATATGTAAGACATTTAAGACAATGCATAGATAATCAGTGATTCATTTTTATTTCCAAGGTCAAATTTTTGTTCACTGCTATGCAAATATTAATCTGGAAATTGTTCATTTCTGTGGAGCACATCCATGGCTAGAAATATCTGGGAATTAAGAAGAAAAAGGAAGAGATTTTACTGTAATAGAAAACAGAGATTTTATTCAATCCAATCTAGAACAACTTAAACTTGACCAGTCATCTCAACAAAATAGGGGTTTTTCTGTGATATTGATAACCTCTTGGAGCCAGAGTCTGTTTTTCAATTTGTTTCATTTGGGTGCTTCTTCCTTTGCAAGTTTGGCTAAACATAAAAAGTTTGAAGTAAAAAGAAGCTGACCAAATGCAGAAAAAAACTGTCAGATTGTAAGGACTTTCATAAGTTCTGCTTAAACTGGTTCTAACAATTAACAAAGAGTGTCAAATATTACAAGTAAATTGTTGGAACTGCTTTGTTCTTCCTTTTTATGGCTCAGGGCTATGAGCTGCTGTAAAGTCTATGTAGATGTTTCCTGTTTTGGACAACTAAGTACTAAATAGCTAAATCATCTATCTCTTGTGCCTTAGCGTTCTCATGATTTGAAAAATAATTTGCTAGCTTCTAAATGCTCTGTCAAGATGCACAAACTGAATATACAGGAAAGAGAAACAAGTTTCATGCTATTTCTTTACATGAATGCCACTATGATTGATTTCAGAAGAAAGGAAATTGTTTCCCTTGAGGAGTAAATTATAATTTTCTTGTATTTTTTGTATTTCATATATGCCTTCCTGCCTGCATGTGAAGAACAAAGAGATCTCCTCCTGGGATTTAATGCTTAAAAACTTAATGATACTGTTCTGTGACCAAAAATTTTGATCTGGGTCAGATAGATTGTACTCAAGCTGACATACATAAATGATGTTATCTGTTGACTCCAGCTGTAGAGCACATACAAAACAGAAATACTTTGGGGCAGGGTAAGAATTCTTTGCTGATCTCAAGGTTTAACCTTGCTCAGAGGCTGATTAAGTGTAATGCATCAGACCAGACAGCTGGTTAGATTTACACTTTTATTCAGTATTATGATAAGATACAATTAGTTACTTTAGGGGAAACCATCATCTCAAGACAGGAGAAAAGGCTTGGTTTATTTAAAACTGGTGAGAAGCATAGGTGTCTGCATTCTCAGGAGAACAAATGCTGTGAACAGATGCATTAAAGACTCAGAGTACTGGACTCATTTCAGCTAGTCATTGTTCCACATATGATAATGTTGCACTTTGAAAAGATAGAAAAGAATGGAAGTTAAGCTAATAAGCCTGGCTTGCCTGAGCAGAGCAGAATAAAGAAAACAGCCTCAAAACTCTATCATTTTGATACTGGACAGTGATGAGACAAATGCCAAGCAATTGATATAGTATATTCTGATGTCACTGAAGAGCCTTGATCAGGCCAGTTGAAAAAGGAAAGGTCAGGAGGCTGTATTTCAGATGGCTATCAAACTTCAGTTTGCTTAATCTGGTCTGAATGTTAGAAGGAAAGTGATTAAATAAATATCTTCAGATTACATATGAGGTACAGGATATAGATATAGAAATAAGATGTTTGAATGATTGAAATAATCAGATATGGCTGGTCCTGCCTTGGGGCAGACCTGTAAGTTGCGCACTAGATGATCTCTTTCTATCTTTTTTTCTATCTTACCTTTCTTCTTTTGACTATATTGCCCTTTCTCTGGCAAAGGATTTGAAAGTCAAAGCTAGTTGTGGCAGGTTTTGATAAGACCAGAGACAAAGAGGCAGATGAGACACATACTTTTCCAGTATCTTTTCCAGTGACAGGACCTTCTGGATCTGAATTTAGCATAGGTGAGAGGAGCAAGAACCCATTGGAAAAATGAAGAATGGCCACTTTCAAAACTTCTCCTTCTGCTCTGGACACTCTTGTCCTGTGATGGGGCAGTGGGTGATGACTGGGCTGAAGCCCAAAGAAGAACACTGCTGAGTTTAAGTACAAGAAAACCAGGTATGGAAATCAAGTGATTTTTAAAACCTCTGATCTGGTATGATCTCCACACTGAGTCCCTTCTCAACAGACATTCTGAGAACTGTAAATTACTCCATGTTTAGAATTAGAAAATTCTAACAGAGTCATGCTGTTGCAACACTGATGGACATAAATTGTCACTTATTGCCCTCCTTTCCTGGACTAGAACAAGTGAAGATTGCTTTTTTAATGCAAACATGGAATAATTGCAGGAATAATTGGCTTTTGCTGTTAAAACTAGAAAACCTATAGTCACAAAGGGAATTATGGGAGTTTAAACAAAGCAAAATAGTGAAGGCCTCAACAAGGTTCCCATCTACCTTAATTTTGTTGTGGATTTTGTGACACTTGGCACTACATCACAGTATTGGCTTGAAAACGTCAGCCACTGTTCAGAACAAAAAAGCTTCCAGCTTCTCTGGACAGGCAGACAGTTTAAAACATGATGTTATGGGAATGCAGGTGATAGCCTTAAGGGTTCTTTGAATTTACAGAAGGCAGTTGCTGATTTGTTAGCTTTCATTTTAAAGTATTTTGATTCCTTCTCCTCACCCCCTTTGTTATATTGCCAAGTGATTGTTAAAGATTAAGAGATCAGAAAGAAACAACCTTCTCCATATTTTTTTCTTTTTGGAAATAAGATTTTCAGGATTTTTATGATCTAGCTCATAATCTCTAAGTCCTACTTCATTTTCCATTTTATTTAAACCACAGTTTCTTCATTAGATCATAAAATTTCAGCATTCTCAGAAGGTGATTCAATATTGATTTAAAGGTGAAATCAACCTGCAGAGATACCAACTTTTTTCCCTCCTTTAAATGTCTTTTTGTAATAATGCCACAGTAACTTGCTTTCTTGAAATGTTTAAAAGTAGTTGAGTATGGTGAATGGAACTTTTGAACATCACCCATAAAGATATGTCTGTGTTGTTCTATTTATCACATTTATTGTCCTTTTATTTTTGAGAAAGACTTGAGGACAACCATATGAAAAAAACCTAAGTTATTGAATGTTTTTGCTGCTCTTTCAAAAATCATAGAATCACAGAATCATAGAACAGTTTGGGTTGAAAGTGTTTTAAAGATCATCTGGTTCCTACCCCACTGCCATGGGCAGGGACCTCTTCCACTAGACCAGGTTCCTCATCCAGCCTGGCCTTGAACACTGCCAGGGATGGGGTATCCACACATTCTCAAGACAATTTGTTTCAGTTCCTCAGTACTGCACCATAAAGAATTTCTTCCATATATGTAATCTAAACCTTCCCTCTTTCAGTTTGAATCCATTCTCCCTTTTCATATCACTGCATGATCTTGTAAATAGTCTCTCTCCATCTTATTTTACAGCTTCTTTGTCAAGCTATTCACTCAACAGTTGATTTCTAATTTTTGCAGGTAGATATACCATTGAAATTCCACTAAGGATGAGAGAAATCAGTTTAGCAAGACATAATGGAGTATGTGGCAGAAGAATCCAGTGATAATTGTCCTGTTTTATTGAGAACTGGTCTTGCAGTTACCTGCAATTAGTAGCTAGGTAATATCGCATTAAAGATTAAATTATATTTTTGAAGTAAAGATCAGAGAACAGAAAGGATACTCATGGTACTTCTAGAGAAAGGGACACATTTATGTAGCTTGTGAAGGGAAGCAGCTGAAAAGTATTGTAAGAATTGTGCAGTGGAATAATCTGAAAGACTTCTGCAAATTTTTCAAATTGTTGTCCTTTCATGTTAGTGCCGTGGATGGAAAGGTAACATAACTGATAGCAGCACAGTGGTTTAGGATCATTAGCATGACAGTACTGAATGTTTGTTTGCGTTTTTGCAATTGAGGACGTCCAATTTTCATTTCTGAACAGAACTGGTTTTTTAGAGCCTGCCTAGAATCAGAGGTAAATTTTAAATTATTATTATTATTATTATTATTATTATTATTATTATTATTATTATTAGTGTTACTAGAGAAGTATCTAATAAGAAAAACATTCTAGAATATTTTGCCTGGCTGAAATGAGTACTTTTGTCTGCTTTTGTAAATGATGTGCAGAGATCCCAAAGAAACCAAATGTTATATCCTGGTGAGCTGATGCATACATAGCACTGTTTCCTAGAGCCAACAGACTTTCCAGGTATGTTCTCTTCCTCTGTCAGGAGCGATCTATGCTAAAGGTGACATTTAGCTGCTGCAGGTTCTTTTCTTCTAAAGGATGTTTTCCTTTAAAGTTGGAGCTGCGGTGTCTTCATTTACTTTGGTGCAGGTTTCTAATCGGTACAATGGCCAAAATATTTCAATGCTGAAAGCTAAGAATTGGCTTGTGGGTAGTTACTGCTGAGCTTAAAACTTCTCTGTGTCTTTGATAATGGTCACTGATAAAAAAGGAGGCAGAAAGGAGTTGGTGTCGGCAGCTCTGGCTTAGCTGGCTGATCTTCATCTGTGGGAGCACACGAGAGGCTCTGCAGTCCTTGGAGAAGAGCCCTGCATGAATTCCTTTGTAATGACATTTGTGAGGTTTTGAGTTAGCAGTCTGTCTCATATTTAAACGAAATATCTAATGTTCATATTGATTTTGAAGAGAGGAAAGAAAAATGGATTGAAGCAGACTTTTTGTATTTGTATCAGAGTCTTTCTGTAACACTGCTGCAGGATGTGTGCACTGCACACCCAAGACTGTGTGTGTTGTGACATGTAACTCACATTGGGGTTAAAAGATTTTAATCTCACAGGTAACTAGGACAACTTTCCTGTCTGAGCTAGAAAAATAGTAGGTTTCTGACTCTGATGGAACTGAAAAGATATAAAACATCCCTTTGTCCAACATAAAGTGTTTGATCATATGCATTGCTGAGAGGTATGTTTAGGAAATATACTTAAGTACAAGTTTATAAAGCATATGTCTAATATTTGATTGTTTTGAAAAAAAAAAAAGTTCCAAGGGTTACAGTGGTTTGAAGCCCCATTGTCTGAAAATCTATGGATTTTGCTTAAAAGCACTTTGCCTTGGGTGATAGAGCTTTTTATTTACATGCATATGTATGTGAGACATACGTATATTTTGATAGTATACATAATATATAATACAAAAATGGTTATATCATTAAAATAAAGAGGAAGTGTGGAGGTATGACTAGGGAAACATGGCTGTGGCCACAAGTGTGAAAAGTTATTTCTAATATGCATATAACTATGATTTGAGAGACTTTCAAACTTACCCTGAGCTCTCAAACATTTGTCCCTTCATTTTCAGGTGCCCTGTAAATAGCACTGCTTATGAATAACAGCTCTCTGCAAGTTACCTATGCATCAGGGATAAGCAAAGTTGCTTCACAGAAATGTAGTTGTGATATTGGCACAGTGCTGTGTGTGGACAGAGCAGTGTAGACAAGAAAAAAATGCAACCTGCTACAAAGAGGCCTTCTCCCTGGTGACATAGTTATCTGACACCATGGAATAATTTTTCTTCTTCTAAAAGAAAAACAAGACTATGAGAAAGAATGAATTTTCATTCTACTAACACAGTGCAGTAAAATGTTTTATTTCTAGTCTCTTTTGGCAAAGAATATTGTGCCAGAATAACTGAGTGATCCCAGTGAGTGCTTAAATCCCTAGAAAAACAACATTACCATAATGAGAAATTCTGACTGCAGAAATGTTCACTCACTATATTAAGCAGACAATGTGATTGAACCAAGGGCTAGATGACATGAAAACATGTATACACTTTGTGTTAACCTTTTGTGAAGGACAGATGATAAGCCCTTTACCCTACTGCCAGACTGAAGAGGGATTCAATATCTCAACTGGTTCCACTCTAATTAAATGTGGATATTATGTAAACTGCTACCCAAACTGTTTTATGAAATCAGAAAATGCTAGTTTCATTTTTCTTGTCAGGCTACAAAAACTAGACTATAACAGATGACTTTGAGCATTTGCTGATCATTCATCTACAAAACATAAAAATTTGATTCTTTCACTTATGGCTGTTTGCAGAAACAGAAGTTAATTAATTGAAGTATTGGTGCTCAGCAAATTATTTTTATTTTTCCCCCTTTAGCCAGATTTCATTGTATCCTAAGCAAAATCTTTAATAACGTGATACAAATGAAAGATCACAGACACCATTTCTTATCGAAAGGGTGCATTTATTTAGCCTTAATATAAGAATAATTATACTGGCTACATGTAACCACACAAATATAATGTAACTCAATCAAGAAAGCAATCAACTGGTTTGGTGCTACTCATGCAGCACCTGAATAATTCAAATTAATCATATTCCCTGGAAGCTGGAATCAAATGCAGGAGTCACAGCCATGCAGAGCTAGTGCAAAATTCAATTTGTACTAATCTGCCTTTGAGAGCAAAAGCACAAAATATAGTAGAATATTGTCATCACTTGTATGTTATGCTGTTAATTTCTCTATTTTTTCCTTCTCTTAATTTCTCTGTATCTTATAGACATGAACATACTTAAGGTAATGTGATTTTAAATTTACTGTTAACATTCCAGAAGATATAAAAAGTCCTTACTTAAAATAGGTTCCTTGTTTTCACTATTCCATTATGGGGTAACGATGTCACAGGAATATAAGAAAAAGGTTATTACTTATTCACAAGAAATAAAATTAAGAAGCCTGTCTTTAACTTTTTATAAAAATGAAATAAAAAAAACCAAATTAGTAAACAGAAAAGTTTTAATAACTGCTTTCTTGAGTGATCCAAAATCAAGGCAAATATAAGTGTAATTTCAGGGATAAATTTAGCACTAGATTACTTTATTTTTCATGTTTGTGTTCCCTGAAATGTGGAAAGGATATACCCACAACATTTCAATAAACATACTGATCCTTATGTGATATTGAAGGCACAGTATCAGTTAGGAGAAGCAGAGTGATGCCACTTTTGTACATGTTCAAATACGTATGCAAATTTTACATGAATGTTCAGTTCAAGGATGATTGGCTAACAGTCACTCTGAATTCTTTAGCTTTCAGAAGTAGGGATTCTGTATTAAGAGCAATTTTTCCTATTTAGTTTATAGGTGAAGTCATTACTTATTTTAAATGACGGAAATGTAGTAAATGCATGCTGTTGTCCCCATGAGAGGCAAGGGCCTGAACAGCTTAGCTTAGACACATAGGATGCACAGGAAAAGAGAAGAGTTGTTCCTAGAATAGCAGTGGAGGTCATCATGATCTGTTTGACAATCTCCAGCCAGGAACCGGTGTTGGTGTTACTGCAGAGTCCTTTGCTCACAGACTGATGCTTCAAAAGGCCCAGCAGTGCCAAGGGCCCTTTGTGACAGAAAAATCAGGTCAGGGTAAATACTGAGTGACCACATGGCTTCTCCACCAGGAGAGAATCAAAGGAGGGCTGAGATCAGAAAGGCTTGCCCTAATGAAACAGTAGGGAAAAGCTCTCTCAGTGAACTACACTGTCAGAGTTGGATCTGACTCTGGAAGCCCTCTTGGCCTCCCGCATGAAATAAAACTCTGTTTCTGTGTAGACCATGGTAATTAAAGGAGGAAAAAAGCCCTGAAATCTGATGTTGAATTGATTTACTTGAAATGGTATGAGTGATATTCTCTACTGAATAACAGTTGGCTGGCAAATGTGTTGCCTCCCTTGGTGAGGGAAGGGTTTGAAGAACAGTCCTGTGCAAAGGTGGGTCATTTCTGCTTCACCTGTGAGGAGCAATGTGGAAGAGGGGAAACAAGGCACAAATGTATGGCATAGCAGAAATGAGTCTGGGATCAGGGGCTGATACGTAACTAGCACTAGAACTTAAAGAAGAAATGAGTTATGAGATGCCATGACTGTGAAGAGAGAGAAGAAGTGGAAATCAGAAGAGAAATAATCAAATTCCAAAACTGAAGTAATACTCTGCACTACTGTTCCAAGTGCCTGTCAGGGAGGAAAGGCTGCCTTTAACAAACAAGAAATAATATTTCTTGAGGAGAATTTTGACAGAATCTTTATGCATGTGGAGAGAATAGGAAAGTCAGGATAATAGAAACATTACTTGGAACATAAAGATTTTCAGTACGCTAATGGTGGCTTTGAAAGATTCTGGCGTAAAATGAAAGATTGTGATGGGAATTATGGTCACCATCTACTTCTACAAGTTTTATAAGAAGGTGTTGATTCATCCTAAGCCACAATGACACCTTTTTGTGTGTGTGTGTAATTGCAGTGGTCTTCCCACCTGCAGCCTCAGGGACACAAATCCACAAGAACATGCTTAGTCATCTAGATTACTTGGGCTATTTAGTTTTGCTTGAACAAGTAAGTTTGTTGATTTATTTCTCATTTCTCTTTTGCATATTAATAGTTTCCAAAGGCAATTACAAGATATTTGAAAAGAAAGATTCTCAAATACCACCGTGTCACAAGAGAATGGAAGCAGAGTGTGAAAGCATTGATTTTTCTTTTTTTTTCTTTTTTTTTTTTTTCTAAAAATACACTAACCTAACTGCCAATTTCTATATATCAACTTAGGCCCCTGGCAGCAGCTTTACACCAAAGGAAAGTGTGGCTCTTCCTCCCTGAATTTTGCTTAATTCCATCCTATTTTCATTCAAGCATGTGCTTCTGAGAGGATAAGCACCACAGTTCTTAAGGGCTGCAATCTTTTAAAATATAAAATAAATAAGTGGCTTTGGGATAAATATTTCTCTCTGCCAGCAGCATAATGTTTGGGCTTGAAATGTTATCATCAAAGAAAGTTTTTATCTTGAAAAACTCTGCTTTCTGGCTCTGAATATTAAGTCAGGTAAGATTCTGAAAGTACTGAAATATCTGGGGGGGGTGGGGGGAAAGAAAGAAAACTGAAAAGTAGCAAGGATTCAAACCTTTCCCTAATCATTGCTTTGAGCAAAGGCAGAAAGGAGTGTAAGGTCTTCCATATCTGCCATTTGAATGGGTTAATCTGAGACGTTCCTGCAGCTGAGACCTGGCTGTGTGCTCTGCCTGGTCCCATTTGTAATAATGGAAATCGTAACAAGCAGAAATAATTTGGGATTTGCTGTGTTATCATTAGAATTCTCATTATGGGAACAGAAGAGACTGCTGCAGATGATGTTGCAAAACTTTTTCTACTGTAACATTTCAAATTCCCTTGCTCAGTAGTGGGAAATTTTACTCCTTTAGGCTCAAGTTTTCAGGCTTTAGCACAGTGGGACATTTATTTATTTATTTTATTTGACTTGGAAATGAAGAAAGAAAGATCAATGGTTTTGAAGAGCAGTAGAAGAATGTATATTTGCTGTACGTTGTGGTGGGTTGACTCTGTCTGCATGCCAGGTCACCAAAGCATGCCCACCAAAGCCAGCCTCTCCTCAGCAGTGCCTGTACTGGTGGCACTGGAGGCCACACCTGCAATCCTGTGCTCAGTTTTGGGCCCCTCACCTCAAGACAGACACTGAGGAGGAAAGAAAAGCTGGTGCATTGTCTGGAGCACAGGTCCTGTGAAGAGCAGCGGAGAGCTGGGGGTGTTCAGGCTGGACAAAAGAAAGCTCATGGCAAACCTTGTCACTGTGTACAACCACCTGAAAGGAGGCTGCAGCCAGGCTCGTCACCCAGGTAACAAGTGACAGGAGAGAATGGCCTCAAGTTGTACCAGGGAAGGTTTAGGTGGGATATTAGGAAAAATTTCTTCAGTTAAATGATTTTCAGGTGTTGGAGGAGGGGTCCCAGGGAAGTGGTGGAACCAAGAACCCTGGAAGGGTACAAAAAGCATGTGCGTGTGTCACTCGGCAACATGGTTAAGTGGTGAAGTCAGTGGTACTATAACAGTTGGACCTGATGATCTTAGAGGGCTCTTCTAACCTTAACAATTAAAATATCTCTATGGTTTTGCCATGGTGCAGCCATATCTGTGCAACCATTTAAACCATTTAGTTGCACTGAAAGTTAGACACTCCATCATTTAAATCACATCAGGAATTTGCAATGAATGTTCACACTGGATAAAAAAAAAAAAATCAAAAATTACAAACAAAACAAGACCTGCTTTGGACTACAGCAAACACAGTTTTATTTCTAGTACTGCCAGTGAAATGAATGCCTTCTGTCAAAGGAAAAAAGAATAAAAGCAACCTAAATCTGTGTTACTCTGAGCTTTTGAGGTATTTTTAAAAATTTCATCTCTTTAAAATAAGAAGGATGCATTTTATTTCAGTGGCTTTGCTCACATAAAATAATAGTTCAAATTAATTGTCCTAATTATGAAATTAAATGGAAGAGGATTGTAATTTAAGTTCTCATTGAATGCTACCAAGTTATTTAATAGGCATAACCAGAGTTTACCTGTGTATACTGCATAGCTGTTGCATATCTAAGACCCTGTGTAGTGACCCACCAAGTGTTTTGCTTGCACCCAGAAAAGTACAAATTCTCCCTCATATTATGCAAGCACTTAAAGCTGGTTTAAGGACTGAAAAATTGTCAAAGGTATCTTGTTATTTATCTTATGACAAATTACATCAAAGTCTGTAGACCTTATGTTGCTGTAATACTCAAGTATCTTCCAGGACTGCAATAATGATTTGTTGACTTGTTTTTTCCATATTCTTAGAGCATTGCAATCACTAGAGTAGCTGAATGCTTTAGAAGCAGGAGTTAGAGGACAGTGGATTTTTATTTTAGGCTGATCTCTGGGGGTTTCTATGTGCTTTTCCTGTAGTGCAAGCCCTCCTTACCAGGCAGCTGTGTGGTGGCTCCAGATGTGCCCAGCCCTTAGACACGGCACGCTGCCTTTGCTGTGGGGAGCTGAAGGATCATCGGGAGCTGTGCCTTGGTGCTTCAGGCTGGCAGTGGGCAGTCAGGCCAAGCTGTATATGGAGGGCATAGTCAGTTTTTAATATCACTTCTTATCTGTGGATTTGAAAAATTTGTTCTAGTACCCTATTTGTTTTGTTACAATTTATGTTATGCAATTTCAGAATCTGAAGAGATTTTTATGGACGAGGTTAAATTTGATGTCTAAGAGATGGGAAGGAATAAATTTTCTCTGCATTTCTTTATCTTTATTGGTGTAGTGGTAGACTGATTCCTGTTATGAACTAGATGTCCTTAAAGACAGTTTGCATTTATAGCCATAATATCTCACCCTAAAGGATCTTTGAGATATGGAGTTTCCATCTGTGCCAGTCAATGGCACAGTCAACTGTGTAAAGGACAATAACAGCACACATGTCCAGCTGGTTCTGCTCCAGAGCCAGGTATGGAATCTCTTGTGTAGCCCTTATTGTCTAATTAGGAGAGTTCAAGGAGGAAAACTGTCAGGATGGCCTAGGTCCCAGGACCTAGATTTTCTGTGCATAGTCAGAGGGATGAAGGAAAATTAAGTCTCCAAGAAGTCCAGAATAATAAATTCCAGGTATTAGCTTTTTCCACTGCCTATGATTATCCTTTCTGGAGAAGAATTGAATTAGTAACTATATAATCCAAATGATAGATATCAATTTTTGCTATCTGTGCTACTCTCTGGGAATGTAATTACAGGCTCTGCTTCATTTGATCCATGTGTTAAAAAGAAAAAAAAAAACACATTGCAGTCTGGTTTCTTTATTTTATTCCTTGTGCAGCTGTGACATTTACATGAACAGTTGTGAACTGCTACTTCTTATATTTCTGTCAGACCTTAAAGACACTTTTGAAGCTTACCCAGAAGATGGCATGAAGAATTCTTAAAGCAGATTTGTCAATGAATGTTTCAGAACAAAAATCAATGTTTTGTCTTTTTTGTGTTTGCCTTTTAAAATGCCTTAACTTTTTGCATATTGAAAGTAACTTAGCAAACTTTCAGTAGGATTAATTTGTTTAATGGCTTCTATGAAAGATCATATCTGTTGGACTATAAATGATATTTGTCTAGAATACAAGTGATGACCTTAATAGGATCACAAAATAATTCAGGTGGTGAGGTACTCAGGAGACCTGTAGTCCAACCTGGTGCTCAAAGCAGAGCCAGCTATGTTGTCAGATCAGATTACTGAACTTAATTTAAATACCTTAATGAAAACAACTTGGATAGGTTTCAATATTATAATTTTTTAAACCTTTTAGAAATGTTGTATTTTTGCAAAAGGGGGAATATTCAACAAGATTTCATGGACATCTATGACCTACCTTTTTAAGGAGCGTTTGTGTGTCTGACATTTATCCAGTTCTGGGAATGAAGCATGTATTTTATTAATTTATCTCTAATGTATTGTAAATAATTTAATGCTTAATATTGGTAGATTTTTGACATATGAAATAAAATTATTGTTTTGAAGTGGTCAGAGTGGATGCAAATTTGGTCAGAAAGGGTATAAACGATGCTGATGAAAATTCTGGTGACAAATTTCATGTCATGTGTACATTATTAAGGCAGAAAAAAAATTGCAAAACTGAAGTCTGGTCTGTTGAAAGTTTTAAAATAATTTCAGAATCATTCTAGCTTCAAAGCATCCTACAACATTTTTCATTTCTGAAATACTTTCTCCCTCCATACAGCTGTGTGAAAAGTCCATGTCTCAGATCACAGATGTTATCATCTAACAGTAACCTGAAGCACTCCTGCAGCATATGAGCTAAAGAAAACAGGGAGCAATTCAAACTGTTAAGTATCCTGGGATGCTGAACCCAGCATCCTTAGGCAGATGGAGAGATGTGAGATGTCACAAAAGTTCACTGTAATTAAGTGGCTTATCTACAAAAGATAATGTGAACTCAGTTCAATTTTTTTTTTCTTTCTTTCAGTTTTTTTTTCCCCAGTGCAAGCCACTGTCCAGCAGTCCTGATGGTAGGAAGCTTATATAGCTACTGTGCTCTTGAAGTCAGCCTTAAGCTGCATGATGGCAAAATTGCAAGTGAGTTTCTGTGCCAGATGGGACCTAACTGAACATGTAATTGAAACAGTGAGACCACCTGGATACACAAGGCTGTCAACTATAAAAAAGCCATACTCCAAATAGTTACTGGTAGAAACAGACCAAATCACCTTTACAGGCAGCATGGTGAGTGCTAAGGAGAGTTTTGTTCCTTTATGGCCTGTGCAAATTCCAGTTGTGGCTGTAGGTTATTACTTCCTCTGGAAAGATGATTCTGTGGGCTCCTGGCATAGCTTCTGGTTCTCCATTTATCCAAACACCACCCAGCCATGATGACATAGCTTCCATTTTCTCTTGTGATTTGAAGAAGTTAAGCATAATCCACCCCTTATTAATAATCCAGTCCTCTGAGGTATCATTTCCCATTAATTTCTTATTTTACAGGGCCCTGAAAGTTGATGTAAAGGAAATACATTTTGGAACACCGATGTAGGTATTATAATCTTTTTTTTTTTTTTTTTTTGAAGTAGATAAATTTGGCCCATAAGGCTTATTGTGATTAAAAGCTTCACTGCTTATGGTGAAATTCTTGAGCTACACATATTGCTGTTATTAGCATATAAATGCTCTTATCTGCCAGAGTTGGACATAATCATGAAATATGCCATCATTCCAGGATGAGGTTGGGAGCTGCCTGGGGTCCCATAACATTATAAGAATGAAGTAGCAATACTATTGTCATGGTTGAAGAAGCACATTCATTTCCACCCCCTCTTTTTAGAAACGGGTAATTTTACAGTAAAAATGGCTTACATGTTAGGTAAAATGTTTGAGATTTATTTTAATGTCAAAGGTGACTTTTTCCCAGATGAATGACTTTAATATTGATGTTTTTTTCTTTTCTTTTTTTTTTTTAGTAGCAGAAAAATCTGTTAAAATTTTAATTATTTTAGATACTTTGCATGTACATGGAAGACAGCTTAATAATGGTCAGTTTTTCAGGGATTTAATCTAAACGTAAAACAACAACTCTGGAAAACATTAAGAAATTTATACCATATTTTAGCTGCGTGGTGAGTTTTTCTCTGGAGCTTTTTAGGATCCACTTTGTTCTTATTTGCTCCTTATTTGTGTGGTTTTGACTACTGTTGCACAACATCTGGCTGGGACCATCTGCAGGGCTTTGCAGGGAGGCAGGATCTGAGATGGTCTTTCAGCCTGCCTCTTTCCTTGTATGTAAATATGTGGAACATAGCTGAGAACACCCTTTCTTTGGGCTGAAAGAAAAGTAAAAGAGGAGAAGCATCCTCCCACTCAGCTTTATTTTCCAGAATCTCTGTGTGGGTACATTCTGCATATAGTATTTCAGTGTCAGGCCTTATACAGAGATCTAAACTGCACTAGTGTGTACAAAAAGTTAAGTAAAAAAAATCTGTGTGAACTAAACTAAACTGCTCTTAAACACTAAGTTTCTTTCATTTTCTTACAGTTAGAATAAAATCTTTTACTCTCTATATTTTTTGTTGTCACCAAAACCTTATAATGCAATGACAGAGTCTATTTTTGTAGGACACATGTACTGTGTGAAATTTCAATAGAAATCTTAGAAGAGAGTCTGATCATAAAAGATTTCCACTCACTTTGCAGATAAAAGTGGCTATAAAACAGATAAGCATCCAAGCTTTGAATCCTTATCTAAGAGGAAGCTTTTGAGGGTCTGTCCTCACCATTTTTCTAAGGGTACAGATAGTGTCAGTTCCATCACTTGCCAGTCCCAGATCAGTCAATGTCAAGCCTGGATTTATTTTCATCAAGTTATGGAGAATCTCTTGATAGTGTGCATCCTGTTCATTATTTTTGACCCACAGTATTGAAATTGAATCCATATGCCGATTAATTCCACAAGAAATCTGACTGAAGTATAAGGTGAGTAATTTATGAGCTCTGGCTATATTATAGGAACATTTCTGTAAGAAAATACAGTATTCTAAAAAAAATGGCTTACTTATCTTCATAATCATAAATTATCTCATACCTAATTGCAAACAGACAGAATGAATAATTGTCTTCATTGAGAACTGTTTGACACTGGGAATAAACTGCTTATTTTATAAACTTCTTAATGCACATCCCATAAATATGTCACAGCTAAGAGGTACTGCATCTTTAAGTATATTAGATGCAGTCTTGTGTAACCAAACATAATAAGATTTTAAAAAAAGAATTATAACTGATGACTTTAACAAACAACTTGTTAAACTTTCTACATGTGTGAAGCTTCTATAAACTGACCAATTTGAATTACACAAGCAAAAAGAAACTTTGACTGCATTGAAACACATTACTGTTTTTCTTGTTTCATGTGTATTTAGAAGCAATATGAGAGTTCCAGTGAAAATTGTTTTAATCAATTAATTTAAAAAGGACCTGTTGATGGGTTTTAGAGCAATACCAAAGTCAAAGAAATGTGAGCAATGAGAATGCATATGCTTTATTTCAGTGAAGGTCATGCTGACACCTTTACAGCTGCTTCAGGTCTGAACCTGATATACATTGTATTAATTTGCAGTAGGCTTTATTTTTTTATCAATCATTCTCATCTTTTATATTGAAAATCTTCTCATTCAAAACTTCATCTTGAGTTGATATGCATTCATTAATAATGCCCCTTTTTGAAGGGATGGAATTTAATATAAAAGGGCTGGTAACATAACCCATGTAGGACATATCAAACATATTAATCCAAACTGGAGAACTGTGAAGGGGGCAAGGGAATAGAAAGAGAGCTAATAAAAGGAAGAAATGTTAAATTTACTGGGATAAAAAAAGAATCCTGTACTACAAGTACTAACAATTCAGACTAAATGATGTATTCAAATGCGTTCTGCTTTAAGCACTCAGCCATGGCTTGATTTCTAGTCTGTTTTCCTATTTTTTTTTAATTTTTTTTTTGGAAGACTATCAGTCCTCATAGAAGTTGAATTCTTACAGTAATTAATTTTTCTCATTTTTAATCTAAGTTTGCCAGACTTCACTGTTTGGCTGCCCCCAGTTATAAGCCACCAGTTTTGGGAGCAAAATCCTTTCTTTTGTGTTTCCTATGCATGTAAAACACTGCAAAAATTTTTTTCACAACTGGCATTAGGTTTTTTTGTGGTTTCAAACCATACCTGAAGCAGATGTTTGCAATTGTGAAACCCAGTAAGTAGAGAAATGATGTATAAGCAAAGTATATTTCTTACCCAGACTAATACAATTCCACATGAAATAGGGACATAATATGTGAAAATAATCAATTTACATGCTTACAGTTGTGCCTTTTCTAAATAATTATGTAACAAGGCTTGGATTGCATTTCAGAGACAAACGGCAAATTTCAATTTCATTAGAAATGTATTTGAAGATTTCATTTACCTTTGATTAACAGTTGGGAGGAAACAAGAAAATTCCTGAAACCATTGAAGCTTTTAATTTTCCTATACTTGAAGGGATAATCTACTTTGGACATGCAAGCTGCTTTTTCTTTTTTTCTTTTTTTTTTTTTTACATTTTTCTACCACCTTTTTTACACTTTTCTACTACCAAAATTCCCTAATGTCTCATTTTGAATTCAAAAAACATTTCATTTAAAAATGCGATAGGATCAAAAAAGAAGGTAAAATAAAAGTATCAAATGTAACAACTCTGTGAGTTTAGCAGGCATGAACTAGAATGGTGGAGTTAAACAGATATTACATAGAATGGTGTTTTCTGTGGTTGTTTTTATTTTTTTCAGCATTGTTAAAAACTCTTAAGTTCTGTTTCAATTGACTTAACAGAAAATACTGGGGAGGTTGCTCTAAAAGAACCAAAACCAAAAGTCAGACACAAATAATCACTCTATACAGTCTTTGCAGTGACTAGACTGTAATTCTCATTCTGGTTTTTATTACCTGAAAATTTAGGTCTCCATCCATTGGATATCTCAAATATGAGCTATATGAGACTTAATAAGATACTGGCTTTAAGAAAGTGCTGAAGTCTAGTGTGCTGTGACCTTAATCTGCACCCTGAATTTAGGCTCCATTCTGAAGACTTTCAGAAGGAGGCAAGTAAATTATAGTGGTAAGCCCAAGTGTAGGCTACATAAGACTCCAGTTGATTGTGCCAAGTGTGTCGAGCACCTGATAACTCCTGTGAACTATGAGCTGTGTTTCTAAAAACAGTCAGTAGTCTTGTTTAAACAAGGCTTCTAAAAACACTGTGACAGCTTTCTTTAAAAAGCAAAATAAACCAAATCAATTAAAATTAGATTTTCTTTTGTGCTTTCGTGGCACTGCCTACCAGGCATCAGGCATTAAAAGAGATATTAATATAATTATTAAATACAGTAAAAACATACTGAAGGAAACAAATATACACTAATCTTCCTTCTGAGCCCTGCAATTCTGTAACTGGAAGTGTTGATAGGTTATGGCAAAATAGGTGTGGTGTTGATTAACCAACAGTGTTTCTATTTTTCCACCAAAATACCAAACCCAGAGGCAACATTTTGTCTGCTTGCATATCACCTCCTAGCCTGAAAGATTTCTCAGTTAGATATATGGAAAATGAGATAGGCTGGTGGTGACACACAGCTGGACTCCATGGCTGTGACAAAAGACATTTCCTATTCGAAATTCCTTATGCCTGGCTGAAGCTGAAACAGAATGGTGCTGGCTAATGCCTGGTGCCAGATGGCTTTCTGCCTGTTTCAAGCAAGAGCTCAGATGCTAGACCACATTTTCAAATTATACTTCTGGTTATGATCAGTTTTGGATTAATATGGCAGTGTTCTTTAATGCATCTCAATCGTTATATATTTTATTTCCATGAAAACCTGTTTCATTTTACTTACAAAAGGGTCGCATCCAGTAAGGCTTCATAGCCTTCAAATTCCACTGCTGTCATGGGGTGTTTTAAATTATTTCTCATTTCATAACTTCTTGAATCATGTATCTGCAAAACAATGTCCCTTTTAAAATGTTTGAACTGGAAAGATCAGAGATAAAGCCTAACTCTTCTCCACATGATTTAAGCAGTGTGATCCATGAGCTCCACTGGATTCAATTGACTGTGGTGGTGGCCTACCTGGAAGTGATTAGCATATTGTTTATGGTAATGGGGGGTAAAGAGGGAAACATGCAACTGCCCATGTGTCTCCAAAGGGCTGTGGAATTCAGCTAGTTCCTGAGTCTGCCTGCCTCCTTTGAAGTACTAAGTCATAGAAGCAACAAGAATTGCACACTTTTTAGGTTATATTCAGAATTTCCCATTGGCCTATTTTTATTTGAATAAAAGATACGATATCCATAAATACTACATTCTACCAAATACTAATTCTCTCATCAGGTCACTGTGTATCTTGCAAATCTGTACTGGAAGGTTCACAGTAATATTGCCCTGATATTTCTTATGTCAGCGTTCGGCATTGGAGATGTCAAGGCAAAATAAACCATATGTTATAGGCTGTACTAGAAGCAAATGTAATATATGCTCAAGATAAGATTTGTCAAGAAAGAGACTATCGACTGTGTTCTGAGCTTGATAAAAATTCTGCTTTAGCATTGAATATACTATTTTCCCAAACATGACAGGTAAACAACAACTCCTGTTAACAATAAATATCAATGAATTTTTTCTTCTACAAATCTTGTGTCTAACTTTATATTATAGCATCTCTTTACTTCCTAAAATGTCAGGCCTATTTAAGTAAGTGGATGCTCGCAAATGAAAGTAGCATTTGTGGTGGTGTATTCCAAAGTCTTGTGATGACCATTTTCATGTTTGCCTTGGTAAACAAATGTGAACTCCATTTTCATGGCTGACACTGTCTTTGGCTTATAAATATTTTGACTGATCTGAGATCAACTGAAGTAGAAATTCAGCAATATAAAGCTGTAAGATTTGGGTAAAACAGAGATTGCTAGAGGAAATAAGTGATAAAGGGGATCTCCTTTTAGATGTCTCTTTCTTTGAATTCTGTTTGCATTGGTACAAAGAACAGCATGTGGATGATAAGCTCCATCATTTAGAACAGAGACCAAGTTCTTCTTTAGCCCCCTATGAGACTGAAACGTGAAGTGGGCACAGCATACACTGACAAGGAGAAAATTTGTAGAAACAGAAGTGAAACAGGCGAGGGTGTGAGAATTGCAGGGATCATATTCTCCTTAGAGGGCAGTGAATACAAATCTAGCATTTTTGAGAATACCACAGATCGCAAAATAGGCTGAGAAGAAATATGTGAAAGTACCACCCATTCTCTGGGAAGTGTTTTACTCTTTGACAAGGGGCTCAGGCAAAGTTTTACTGGAGCAGAGAAAACACAAAAACCTGTGTACTGAGACTTGCTTATTCACTGGAATAGGTTTAATTCCTCCCAGCCCTTCTTATGCATTTTATTAAATGAAGATTATTCATGTACACCAGTTCTATATGATGGGGTAGATAGGATGTGAGCCATATGAGTATCTTCTGTTGATTTGTACTTTTTGGACTGCTGGCCTGAGGTGTCTCAGTGTCCCTGTGCATCAAGTGTCACAGGTGCAGCAGTCGCCTACAAAACTTCCTTTGTAGTAGTTACACAGGATGTAGTAGTTACACAGGGTTCTTATGAACTTTACCTATTCCTGCTCTATATGTATGATAAACATTGCATTTTTGGACACGCAGGTCTTGGAATTCAAATGAGTGCAAGTATCTTGTGTCTGTATGGGCAGAAAGGTTGGCAATTATTTTATGGTGGAAAAGAGCGTTAGAGAAGTGTAGTAAAAGTCTTTGGTCAGGATTCATCAACCCTGATGATTCTTTATTTTGATTGTTTGGAAGCCTCAGCTGGCAATAAAACAGAGAAATACACTTGTTGCTTGTAAGCTGCATCCCAAGTAGATCTGAAGACAAAGGTGGAGAGCTGGTGGATGTAGGAAAGCTATGTGTATTATGAAGATAAAATTAATTTATACATAATTGGTTATATAAATTAGCATTGCTATATACTTTCACATATACATCTCAGGTGATCTCAAGCAACAATTTAAACAATGGAGGGCTTAAAAGAAGAGGAAATCAAAAGATATTGGTTGATTTCTCCTGATCTGCCAACACAGAAGTATCTCTGTTCATACTGTTTTTTGAATATAAGGGGACATTGTTTCTAATGCACCAAAAAGAAAATTAAAACCTATTGGGTTATACAATTTTTTTCATAAAATGTACTAATTTTTGCCAAGTTCTTAATACAAAACAATACCATACCAAATACCATACCAATACCATATTTCTCTAAAAAAAGGAAAAAATTACTTTCTAATATACTAGCTATTCTAGAAGTGCCAAATATTTTAGAAATAATTAACACATTTTTGTTTTAATGAATGCTGTATCATGTGTGTTCTGTAAAATTTGCCTGTAGAATAACTGCATATCCAGCTAAGAATCCTGAATAATTTTTACTTTTCCTAAAAGAAAAATGGAATAAGAGCCATCTGGGTTGAGGGACATCCAGGTGGAAAGCAACTCTTGCAAAAGCAAGGATTTCAGCAATGTCCATTTAGAATCTACTTCATAGTCTCTGGGAATTTTCACGTGTTTACAGCTGGAAATAAATCTACTGGAAGGAATCTGGGCTTACATATGTTTGAGCACAACACACATCTTAAATTGTTAAGCTTTCCAAAATCATCTATGCATGTTACATCTGCTATTGAAAGTGTTAGTGACTTCTTAATGCCTGATTTAAATGGAATTAATTTTAAAATTGAGTTCATGCTGGAGGTGCACTTAGAGAGAGAAACAGGAGCAAAGAGCATAGCAGATACTGGAAGTCAAACTAAGTGAGGGCATGGCTAAAGGAGCTGTAGGCCACTGATTACTTCCTTGCTTTGAAAACCTTATGACCATTATTAGGATACAAAATTACTCCTTTTAATTTTAAGAGAATATTGGAAACAACTATTCCATGAATCATAAATATAATTAAAGTGTTTTACAACCTACTTGAATCCCTACATGTAGGAAGTTCTTTCCACACTGCCCTTGTTGCCTTTGTATGGTCATTTAAAAACACCCCATGCTGAGACCCAAATAACACGGTAAGGGAAATTTGATGAGATAAAGTGCTTACTGAGCCTTCAGTACATGTAGGTAGTGACTAATAGTGTTGATTAAAGCTGGTTCACTTTCCTTGGGCTGAAGCAGAAATGCCTTTGGAAGGCTGATTAGAAGCATTTAGATTCCATCTCTAGGGAATCTACTGGAAGATTAAAAATCTAAGGGACACATAGGGTTTGTGTTTTCTTGTGGAATAAGCAAAACCATTTGTGTGTAATATATTGTGCTTCTCTGAACTAGAGACATCACATTTATTGCTGTTGTACCTTCCTTGAAACTAAGTGTATATAATGGTTTTTGATGGACTTTTTTAAAATTTCAGCTGTAATTGAGCTCATCTTCTACATCCTACCCAAATGCTTATGCTAGTGAAAAGTGGAGACTCACATGGCATCCAAACTTCATACAGTAAGAGGCTTCTCATGAAGGCCATTCTACCATCCATATTTAACATGAATGTTGCAGCTACCCAGCACTCTTCCTGATCAATAGTCAGGGGCTCTGTGCACTTTCTTTGGATGTTTTCTTTCTGTTGTCAAGCATAAATCTCAAATGATGTACTAACCAAGGAGAGATGTTTTCTGTCAAAGTTCTTGTTAGGCTTTCAGTGTGTTCCTAGATGCAGGGATACTTTTATTTCTTTAGTTTCTGGCAAACTGTTTTGTTAGACCCCCTTGGCAATACAAAGAGACATCTCCAAGTCCTGTGTTGAGACTGGTATATCATTTCATTACTATATATATTCTTGGACTCTGGATCCCACTGAACACAACCTTCTTTTTTTTGAAGAATATTTCTAGTTGTGCAGAACAACTTGTGCATGCTGGGAAAGTGCCACATCACTGAGGTGTGTGGTGCTCTAAAGAGCTGCCACAGACAGCAGCAAAAGCAGACCACACTGCAGCACCCATCTGTGAGAGACCTTATAGGGAAAGGCTGGCTGATTCAGACTCATGGGCTGATAAAGGAAGGATTTTCAAAGCTGTTCTGTGCCTTGTGTGAGGAATGAATATGAGATAGCAGTTGGGTCCAAGATATGTACTTCTAAATCAAAGTGAAATGTTGAGCTGGAAATCCCTCAGGTAGCTTTCACTGAGCGAATATGTTGACACAGTGTAAATTAGTGTGTAGCTGTGTTATTTCTGGAAAGGCACTGTGCTGAAACTTCCAGTTGTTAATAGGGCTAACAACAACAGGAGCAGTGTATCAGCAATGTGTGTTTCCAGTTCCGGAGGTAGCTTGCTCAGCAGCTGAAAAGGAGTATAACCAGGAATGGTAACTACAGGGCAGAAAGTTTGGGGAAGTATTGGCCTTGAGGTTTTCTTCCTAAGAAAAGTGCAATAGAAATAGACTAGTTCCACACTATGAAAAATGTCCTGTACTCACAAATCTCCTTGAATAAGATTTCTGATTGATTTAGAGACATTGCTAAGATCATAACTCATGAGAGCTTATCTCCACTCTCATATCTGGGAATGTTGCTGGCTTATGTTTGTTGATTACTATGTGCTAGTGTTTTGTTACCAGTAAGCAGCATGAAAGGAAATGAAAATGGAAGGAAGCATTCCATGCTGATATTCTATTTAGACCTAGCTAAAGACTCTTGCAAACTATTTCTCAAAACTGTAAATTACTTAAAGAACTCACAATCTCATGTGATACTCTGCTATCTCTTTTCTGTGGTGTAATACCTTTTCTAATAAAACTAATGCCAAAATGTCCATTTGCATTGTTGGTGGAGGGGAGAATTTTGTTTTTATTTGCACTGATATGAAAAAAGGAAGTTTGAGGGAGATCCAACATGTTAATAGCATAGAATATTTCCTGTAACAATTCCATCACATTTTTCTGAAAGTGCTGCACACCTTACAGGAGTTGGTGTTAAAGAAGGACCTTTTTTAATTCCTGGCTAAAGTAATAGAAACAGACAAGGCAATTTTTACTTTGAAACAGGCGCAGTTTCTAAGAGGGGGAACCAAGGGAACATTGACATGCCACTCAGAGAAGGCAACTGTTTTTCTCAGTGCATGAACTAGCCTTGCTCTTCTGCTAAGAGCAGTCACTTTTCAGGAGAATACTTGACTAACTTTAGTGCATACCATGCTATTCTTTTAGCTCAGTGAAGGGTTGAAGAGATTTTCTGGACATCGTAATAAGACTCAGTTCAATGATGTAAGACATTTGCTGAAAGGTACATCAATTCCAGTCCACTTTAGTAGAAGCAAAACTAGACACAGGCTGAGGACTTAAGTAAAGCAACAGGTCAAAAAATATAAAAGGGGAGTGTATATTTACATGGGAATATAAATTGTGTGTTTTATAATGTCATTTTATTCTGTCTTATATATGGACTTCTGATAAAGAGTGTGGTGCCTGGGGACATGCTTCAGGGCAAGTTCAGACACAGAAAGCCACTCTTGCACCAAGGCACTTACTCTCTCATTAGATTCATTTTTATTCCTGAGATGTCTGACTAAACATACAACTATTAGATGTAAAATTATATTAACCTGCTATGCTATTCACTCTCTCTCTCTCCTATGTACTGAAGTTCAGTGCTATTGCTTTATTCTTTTCTCAAATTAAAAAGCTACAAGTGTGTTGTGATAACAGACATATTCCTAAAATTCTTTTCCTGTTGAAGCACTGCTGTTCTTACTTGCATACTGTTCAGTGAACAGCTGGAGAAAGGACAAGAACTGAGCAATTTTTCTCAGGAAGGGAGATGCCTGTGAAACTATGTTTTTGGTAAAACACTGGAAGAGTCTGTGGAAAGATTTAAGAATTCCAGTTCAGCCAGGAGAAACATATTTTTAGACATGTCCTTCATGCCATGAGTATAGCTTGTCAGTCACTCTCAGTTGGATGATGGAGATGATTATTTTTCTCAAAGCCAGATGCTTATTTGATCTTTGTTACAAGAAGCTGTCCTGCAACTGTTAAACAGAGATGACAAGACTTGATTCTCTGGAAGATGAGGTGCCAGAGAAAGCTCTCTGTGGTGGGGGGGAAACACCAACAGCTTTCAGGAACCAAAAGTCTCTGACTCAGCCAGACTTCTTTTGGAGGAAGAAGGTCTCTCTTAGAGTGTTCTCAGAGAGATCTGTGTCTTCTGCCTGCCAGAACGTGGAAAAAACCTAACATTTGAGCCATTGTTTTTGTTTTTCAGAGACTGAGGAAGCTTTGGTTAGAATTTGGAAAATACTTTGGTTTTATTTCTGTTGCATTAAGCACAATTTGCCCCAGGGCTGTGATAGCTGGTGAAAAATGCTTAATGCAGAAAGATGATGGGGGATATTGAGGGTATCTCTTTTCTTCCTCCTATAGTATGTAAACTAGTAGGACACTTGAATCTTTACAGTTATGTTACTGCAACGCAATGAAAGAAGAAACAGCTTCCTCAGGAGCTATTAGTAACTGATGTGGGTAAAAAATCGAAATTGAAAGTTGGAAGCATCCCTGTAAAACAATCAAAACTTCAGCAAATGAGGAAAATTTAAGGCAAAAAAGCTGAACCACAGTCAAAGCAGCAATCACAATTGGGTGGTATCTGTAAAGTGATCTCTCTGGCACCAAGAGAGGATGAAGTTTACCAGTCACTCCAGTGGGAAGGACATTGGCTCACAGATGTGATCACTGCACCCTGTACTTGTCACTGATCTCTGCAATTCACCTCAGCTGATCTGCTGCTGCATTTTGTGCTTGACTGACATTTCTCATATGAACCTTGGTTTTACAAAATAGATAGCATTCCTTGCAAGATCCCTTTTGCAAACATGACTGTAACCTTTTCTGTTAAATTTTATATCTAGACAGTGTCAAAATATCCATAGTTGATGTGTTGTTTTGTTTTGTTTTGTTATGGGTTTGTTTTGTTTTTGGTTTGGTTTGTTTTTTTCTTTTTTGGGGGGAGGGGGTTGGGGTTTTTTGTTGTTGTTTGTTTGTTTGTTTGTTTGTTGTTTGGGGGTTTTTTTAATTGCCAGTGGGATTCTGAAACTCCTTCATTTCATCTGGACGTTACCTGTATACCTGCACCAAACCTCTTTTATATTGTGATTAAGTGGTGAGTCCAGTTATTACTGTTTAAAAGAAATAAAATTAGGGATCACGTTGAATTTGTATTTCAAATCTTCCGATGATCATGCATGACACGGGTTGCCTTACTATACTGTGGACTTGATTTCTGAGGGAAAGCATCTGCAAGGAGAGTCTTCATGTATATGTATACCTGGATGGATATTTGTCTTGCTTTTTAAATTACAGATGCAGAAGACCTAAGTGCTCTAAGTTTTAGTTACATGTCATTCCAGATAAGAATAACCATGTAGAGATGTGGTATAATCAAGCAACTTAAATTAAGAGTCAATCCATTAGAATCAATGATTATGTTGAATAATAGAGGCTTCAACATCCTATCATTTATCCTTCAAGGTCTCAACAACATAATACATAAAGCTTTTTCTGCTTCCTTACTGCATGTCCTACATGTGTATGTATTAAATGAATCATCCAAGTACTGTATTCTGAATAAATATATGTAAATAGTGTCACTTGAATGCATATTTAATGACAAAATATGAGATTGTTTCTCAAAATCAGCCCATTGCACTGATTTTTATTGCAATGACTAATAGATAAGTAATCCATTTAATAAGATGCATAACACTAATGAAAGTACTGTGGAAGTGTTTTCCCCTTGTGTTGATATAGCACCTCACACAACTGAGTCCATTTTGTTGGTTTTATAGTCATGCAGTTAGCAAATACGTGACATACAAGTGTTTTGAATTAACTTTATGTAAATTTTATATAATTGCTCATTGTTGCAGCCTTTAGGAGATTTCATGGTAACTTGCTATTACCAACAAAAGCCAGCAATGATGACTTTTTGATAATTATGCTTAAGTCTGTGCTGTTAAAGGTCTCATAAAAATTCAAAGTGCAATTTCAGAGTTCTGTAATTTGAAACACTCTTTAACACTCACTAGTGTTAAACCAGCATTAAAAAAAAAAAACAAAAGAAACAACCAAACAAGCAGTTGATCTTAGGGAATAAGCCTTAAAAAAAATTGGCTTTTTAAAAGTTAACTCTATTCCTTATCCTGTACTTTTATATATATATAATGGAATATTAGAGATAAGATCAAATTAAATAAACTGAAAAGAGTTTCTGTATGTATAGACAGCATGTATATATATATATGTATATATATTTATATTTTTATATATATACATATATACTCCTTTGTTTTGACTTAATTTCTGAGGAAAATGTTACCGGGAAAAGCTATTGCAAATTCCACATAAGTCAAAGGACTTGTGCAGAAAACAAACTGCTAAATTCTATGATTTAAAGGAATAAAGAATAAAAAAACAATATAAATATACTACTGCAGCCTGATATCTTCCTGAGTTTTATTTTAAAAACTTTTTTTTTTCTTCATGTGAAAATAAAAGATTGAAAGTGAATTTTCTAGAATATCAACAGCTACCTGATATCCATATATGGAGCAAGAGGACAATTACAAACTTCTTTGGGCGGCCCTGAATATATGACCTATATTACCTCAAGTGGCAAAGCTTATGTGTAACTTGACAGCATGGGTAGAGCTCTTGTGGTGATCATGTTCTACAGAGCCATATGAAGACTGGTGTCCCTTCTCATGGAACTTCTCATGAGACTCAAGTAAATTGATACCAGAAGTGTGTGGAGAGGACAAAGGAAGATAATAAGTCATGCAAATTGCTTAAAAAGAGCAGGTCTGCTGATAAAGAGAAGTTCTGTGGGGGGAAAAAACTTAACTAGACTTCAACAACATCAGAATTTCCTGTGAACACACAGTGCTGTAGAGACATAATCACACATGTTCCTGCATGTGTTTAGCCATTGGGAACACATGTACAAAATGAAGCACCATTACTTGTGCTGCTTTAAAAATGTTTTAATGCAGGAAAAATTATAACTGTACTACCTCTACTACAGGTAGTCAGTGAAATGCACTGTGTCATGAGATTCTGAAACAACCTTTCCTGTTTTGTGAGAAGTACAGAAAACACCTGTGCAATTTAGACATTTTAAAATGTCAACTGCTGACTAGAGATTGAAATTTTCATATAGTGTTACTATAAACAAAATACAATATTAAGTTACAGATATATTCTGCACTGATTTATGTTCTGTGCAGCCTTGCTGCAGTTAATATCCAATTCCTTTCTGGTGTCATTCCAATAGACCTAGAATGCTAATGTCAGTGTAGATACACTAGGGATGAACTAAATCCAATAAGATTACATTAAATGCATAAGATTACTGAAATAAATGCTCACTTGTGCATTACATCATAATTTTAAAAAATCCAGTCAAAACTTAATTCTGCAGATTTTCTCCTTACAAGAACAGCCAAAGGTGTCTATCAGGTGAATTAAGGCAGCACTATGGACCCTGATCTTAGGAAAAATAATAGGTTTGTGTTGTGCCCCAAATTCAGAAATGTTGTAGCAGTGCATAGACAGAGTGAAAAAAAAAATTACATGGTCACACTGGCTCTAACAAGATTTGACTCTGAAGACACTCATAAATAATAATCATATGGGTGTTGCATGCCTGTATCTTCAAAATACTGGCGAAACATAAATGAAGACAAATTGCTGTTGGCAATTTAAAGGAGAGAGGATGCCATTGTAGATCTGTGTGCTGCATTATGGCAGCTTCATAAGTTTCTGTTTAGAATCATAGAACAACTTGGTTTGGAAAGTACCACTGAAGGACATCTAGTACAACCCCCCTGCAATAAGCAAGGGCAAGCTCAACTAAAACAGGCTGCTCAGAGCTCTGTCCAACTTGTCCTGGGATATTCCCAGGGATGAGGCATCTGCCATCTCTCTGGGAAACCTGTGCCAGTGTTTTAACAACCTGGTTGTAAAACTTTTCTTTCCTATATTGAGTTTGAATCTACACTCCTTTAGTATGAAACCACTGACCTTTATCCTATTGCAACAGGCCCTGCTAAAATATTTATCCCCATCTTACTTATTAGCTCTCTTTAGGTGCTCTAAGATCTGGAAGGTGCTGTTAAGATCTTCCTGGAGCCTTCTCTTCTCCAGACTGAACAAGCTCAACACTCTCATTATGTCTTCACTGGAGACGTACTCCAGCCTTTGGATGATCTTTGTGTTTTCTGTAGATGTTACTGCATAACCTTTTCAGCTAAGGAGTTTAGTCTGTTTAGATTCAGATCCTACTACTAGCTTTGTTTTCTTACAGCTAGATATTAAACAAACAATTGACACAGTAAACAATCCAGCATGTTGTAGTAATTCCAAAGGAAAATCCTTTCTTGTAGTGTGACAACTTTCCTCATTTTGGTGTCTGGCTGTAAATGAAACCAACCAGATGGTCCTCACTGATCTGTATTTTGTGTGAGACATCTCAGTGCTTTTATGTCAGGGCACAAAATTGTTTCATCTAACATTGGAGAAAAGCAGCTCTTTTGTGTGTTTATTTGATTTGTTTGTGATTCATATGGCTGGCAGCATACACAGTCCAACAATGGCAGTCCTCCAGATTTAATGTTTCTGGAGATGACTAGTAGAGGGAGTTGAGATGAACTGAAGAGAAAACATGAAAGTTGTGTTGTGATATTTTGTTAAAATGCTGTTTTCATCCAGAGCCTTGCCAGAGTTAGGAAAGAAAATAAATGATCTGTCAACTGTTTTGTCAAGATCCCAAGCTAGGAAAAGACTGCTAACTGGAAAAGGTTGTATGCCTTGTGACCACGTGTTCTCCAGCATGGCCATTCTGGGCAAAAAAGAGTGGACTTGAAAGACTTTCAAAGGAGTGTTAAGCAGATTTGATTTGTTGAAAAAAATTACACATAAAGGCCTCTAAAGCATCCACATAGGTCAATTAACTTTTAATTCAGGCCCATAATATGCATTGTCAACAGAACTGATCTTGTATCTTAGAAGAGCTAACCAAAGAAATAATAAATAGTTAAGATTTATGTAACATTTTAATCACAGCTTTCCAGGTTTATAAAAGAGGTTGGTTGCCATTATCCTTATTTATACTATATATGAAGGAACTGAGTTATCTGAAGGTATTGCTCTTCCCAACAGCCTATTTGAAATAGAACATAAGTCATTAAACTCACACGACGTGGTTTAACCATATCATCTATATTAAGATCAGAAAACAGAGCTTTCTGTCTGTAGCAATAGATATTAGCAATAGATATTTTAAAAATAATGTTTCTTTATGTGACTAACAGCTTAATCCCAAAGTCAACTAATTCTAACACAGTCAGCTACTAGTCAGAATATCCATCATAGAATATCATGAGCTGGAGGGAAATCACAAGAACCATCCAATTCCTGGCCTTGCACAGGAACACCCCAATAACCACAAGAAGTCACAACTGTAACTAGTTGCATTGTTCACCTGTAATTACTGTAAATTCTGTCAGTTAAAAATACATGCAGTTCACTGAATCACACAAAATGCCTGTGGTAGATCTCTTCACAGTGAGATGAACAGGCTTATCTTGGTACACAAGAAGAAAAGATAAAAAATTGGATTTTAAACTGATTTTTGAAACCAAAAGGTGTTTTCCCTACTACACATTTCGTATTTGGGGTATGGCTAACTGATTGCAAATAGCACTTGTGAAAGCGTGTTAATGAAACTCGTGCTCATGTCTCTCAACAAGAACAGAAAGCAGAAAGGATTTATGTGGGCCAGGCTGGGCTAGTGAAGGTGGCAGATGAGCCTGAGCAGAACAAAAAACTCCTGAAACCTCTCATGTAATGAACTTTCTTCCCCACTCTTGTTTAAATGAATAAATGAAACAAATTCCTATGTCTTCATTAGGAATCCAGCTGATGTATTTCTCCTGCCAAGATGATGCCTTCTTTAGTAGCATCTTTGTTGCATATTTGTGCCACATTTCTGCCTTTTATGTTCAAAATAGATTGTTGTCCTGTTGGCCAGCTGTTCCTTTAGTGAGTAAATTTTCTAGAAAGGAAACAACAATAGGAAACAACTTCTGATTTTTTCCAATATTTTCCCACACAACCAGAGTTTCTGCTTTTCTGCTGCATTCTTCACAAATATCAGTTAATATCTGCACATTTAATCACTTACCTATGTCATTTATGTATGCAAGTGGAATTTGCTACCTAATTCCCTGTTTATTGCAGAGATTCTTGAGAAGATTCAAGGCAACTAGCTTAATTTGAGTTCAACATAGAGTTCTTCCAATTCTGATCTGGATCCTCATGAAGAAGAAAGGAAGGATACCTTTATTCCTTTCTTAGTAGTCTATCAAAGTCAGAATTCTCATGTGTTTGCTGGCATACAACGTTCACAGTTAAGTGTTGTCAAGTTCCAGTCAGTGAATTATCAAGCCTAACTGAGAAGGCAGAAAATGGGGAAGGATGCCATTTTTTAACAATTCAAATTCTTTTTGCCTTGCCTCGAGCCACCTTCAGCTGTCTAGCCAGTATGATGCTGAGACACAGACTGAGGCTGTGCCTCCTGCTGCACGACATCAGCTGGAGATCCACGCAGTAGCGTGGTTTTACTTCAATGCATTGGCAAGAGTAAAGACCCTGCCAGGATCCTGTTATAAATGTCAGGGTAGTAAGGGAGTTACATTTAGGAAATTATCTCTTCAGTGCCAAGAGACTTTAGGAGCATTACTGTGTTTTGGGGTTGATGCCAATGTTAGGAATAAGCCCCACAATCCATAGAGAGGAAGAAGATCGTGAGCTACGAACTGTTCATGACTACAGTCTGTGCAAAGATATTCCTGAAGGATGATACCTTTTGTTTTGCATTCCACAATGGGAAGGTGAGAAGAATCTCAATGATTTTAATTTCTAGGGGAAATGCTATAAATGACATAAAGGTTTAGATCCTCTAATAAAGGGCAAAAATGAAGTTATGAGAATGTCTTGCAGGAGAGTAGAAGATATTTTTACAGGAAGGATGGAGAGATTTTCACCTAATAAAAGAAATCCCTTTTAGTTTTCACACTCCCTGAGCGTTCTCCAAATTTGCATTGGCATTTCTTTCACAGGCACTAATGTGCCGGTTGAGAGAATATTCTTAGTAATGAATGGCACTGAACTGATGACAAAGCAGAAAGTGAGTACTGAAAGGGAAGAAAATAAAAAGGCTAGCACAGTTGTTAAGATGAAATGCTTGCTGTGAGTGCCATGAAAGGCTGCTGGGGAGCAGGCAGTTCTGAACAAATAATTTCTGAGGAAAGATAAAATATCCTTGTCTGCCGACAAGGCCACTTTTCCTTCCTCACCTCAGTCTCTTTCTTATGGATTACTGTTTTCATGTCCATGTTTTTTTGGCACATTATTAACAGCTTGTAATACGGAGGTTGCACATAAATGGGTTTTGTTTCAGATTAATACCTACCTAGGATTTCTTATTTTTTGTGTCTCATTGGTTTTCAAGCTAACATATTCTGTCTGAACACATCATATAAAACTCCAGCAAGCCATGTTTTAAACCTCTAAGATGTGTTAAGAGTCTAACCAGTTTCAAGATATTACTATGTAGGTCATTGCTGCACTGTCTCACTAGTATCACAAAAGGTCTTTTCCTAGAAAGACAAAAATGTCATTTCTGAAGGTTGTCTTTAGCAATCCATTGTATCTCAGGTTATAATCTCCCCCTTCCACAAGAAACAGGATTCTTTCCTTTCCGAATGCAAAGAAATTTTGACAAAAGACATCCTTGGAAACCTGTCCCCATAAAACTTATCTTTAGCTGTCACTTTAAACCCAGATGCTACTGGCATGGCCTTTCCTAAGTGGGTGTGATGATCCCAGCCTAACAGATGGGCCCATGGAGAATAACCATCTACCTCAATATTGAGTATTGCAAGCACAGACTTCCACTAAGGAAGGTTTGGACTGCAATCTTTGGACTGCCAGAAAAACACTGGCAAAGATCAAGGATGCAATCTCTGGTACTCTGGTTATCAGCAGAGTTATTTGGCTTCTGGTATAATGTAAAGCATGCTTTGGCTCTCACCAGTGGTAACTATTATTTGTCTTACAAATGAAAGAGGGAGAAGGAACATTTGGACTGTTCTGTTGTTGATTTGAACATCATGCCAGTGGAATTTGTCCTAAGGGCCACTGGCAATTTACTGGAGTGATTTCACACTTCTCTGAGCTATTGTTTTTCCTAAGGACTTGAACTTTGTCAGGATCTCAGAACACTTTACCTAGGAGTGCTGATCTCCCTTCAGTAAGTTCACTAGCCAGACTGAATTTCTTTTTAGTCGTAACCAGGGCAACAGTGGTATCACCTATGCAGAATATTTGGCAACTTTTTTACTTATTTTCCCCAGTATATTTAAGTTCTGTGGGAAATATTTTATTAGTAACAATGACATGCAGATTTATTTTTTTGAAAGAATGAAAGAGAATCACTCCCAAACCATTGTGACTATTCCATGGAGCTAAGAATAAGAAATACTGCTTTAATATGGTAGCAAAGGCCTTACACTGTAACAACAGGTGGTGTCTCTCATGGGTCTGTATTAGGAACAGTGCTGTTTAATATCTTCTTCAGTGACATAGGCAGTGGGATTGGCTGCTCCATCAGAAACATTGCAGAGAAAACCAAGCTGAGGGACATATCTGAGGAACAGGATGTCATCCAAAAGGACCTGGACAAGAATTGGTCCCATGAGGTTCAACAATGCCAAGTGCAAAATCTTGCGCCTGTGTCAGGTGTCAATTCCTGCCAAGAGACGAGTGGACTGAAAGAAGATGAGGGGAGAAGGACTTGGAGATTCTGGTGGATTAAACACTGGACATAAAAGGACAATGTGTGCTTGCACAACCCTGTCCTGGGCTGCATAAAAAGAAGAGTGGCTAACTTGTCGAGGGAGGGGATTCTGCCCTTCTCCTCCACTCTGGTGACACCCTTCCTGCAGTGCTTCATCCAGTTCTGGGGTCCTCTCAGTACAAGAAAGATGTGGGCCTTTTGGAGTGGGTCCAGGTAAGGGCCACGAAGATGATTTGAGGGCTGAAGCACTTCAGTGAAAACAGGCTGAGAGAGCTGGATTTGTTCAGCCTGGACAAGAGAAGGCTGTAGCGAGACCTTATTGTGGCTGTTCAGTGCTTAGAGGAATCTTGTAAGACAGATGGGGACAGCTTTTCACTGCAGCTTATTGCAGTAGGACAAAGGGTAATGGTTTTAAACTAAAAGAGAGTGGGTTCAAATTAGATATAAAGAAGACAGGGATGTTGTACAACAAAGGTGGTGAAATATTGACAAAGAGATGTGGTAGATGCCCCATCCCTGGAAACATTCTGAGCTCTGAGCAACCTTTTCTAGATCAAGATGTATCTGATCATTGCAGGGGGGTTGGATGAGGTGACCTTTAGAGGTTCCTTCCAACCCAAAGCATTCTATGACTTGATAAAATGCCTCTCACATATGTAGATCCGTGATTTTAATAGATCTAGTCCATTAAAATATATGTATTAATGCCATAAATAATGGCTTACAGTGCTGAACTATTGTAAATTTTTCAAGAAAGGGAATCTGAATTTTGTTTCAAGAATTCTTTTAATATTAGAAGTCCTACACAAAAGTCTTGACAGAATTTTGTAAAAAATTGACTTCACATTCATTGCAGGTTTAATTCCAGTAAAGCTGCATTATGGATTAATTTATTCTGAAAATATTTTCAGCACATTCACAGTTGACCTATTTTGACTAGATAATTCCAGAGTTATCATTATTTAATTTCTCTTATTCTTAGCTCCTGAGCTGGAAAATATTTGTATCTCTCTTTTCTTGAAATACTTATTGCAGGAAAGATACAAATGATTACATAGAAACTGAAAGTAAATTAATTACAGAAAATTGCAGTTGAAGAGCACTTTTCTTCCATGCAGCACTGAGCTTTAGAAGTTACTATGTTTTCAGCAGCCCAAAAAGACAAACCAAACCAAACCTTTCAAAGAAGACTTTAGAATCTAACAAAAAGAGAAATCTTGATTTGGATCAGATACAAACAACCATCCACTTACAGAAAGAAGAATTAATTTATCCTTAGTAAAACCCTCTTTTATTCATGACAGTGACCTAGAAGAATAATTTTTCCTTCCTCTATTTAGATCTGTGTAAAGAAACCTGTCATCCCATATTTAAGCCTTGGCAAACAGGGAATATGGGTGAGGTCCTCAAGTTTGTTATTTGATGCTTGCCCTAAATTTCACCAATGAAGACAAACAAAACTAAACTAATTTCTAAGAGAAAAATAAATCTTGCACACTCCAAAATAATTCCAATGGCCAATACCTTCCTCCGTCTCCAAAGCCACAGTTATCTTTTTCTCTGTTTTACCCAACTTTGTAGGGAGATTGGAGGAAGAAGCTATCAGTGGAATTGTACAAATTTCTGTATTACCATAATGATAATCCAAAGAAATAGGCTTCACCAAGTACAGTATTTAGAAATGTAGCATTTTAAAACATTATCTTTTGCAATACACTTATTAAAAATTATTGTATCCAATAGATTAAAAATTGCAATCAAATACAATGAGATTGCAAAGATCATAAGGTGAGCTGGAATGAGACTGTGGGGTTTTTTTAGTCCTGAGAAATCACTTAATCACTTAATCATTGTTTTTAACACTCTTAGGTTCCACATAAGTGTCTGGTTTAGTCAGTCTCTGGCATATTGGTACTCATCATGATCCTAAACAGTAAAAAGCTTCCTGAAATTAATCTAATGAATAGGATTGCACAAACAAATTAAGTACTGTAAAACAAGTTTTATCTGGTTTTATGCAATCAAGATTAGCCAAGGGCTTGATTAGCCCTAGGTAGGATTCTAAAATCCACATGATTCATTTAGTTGATAAAACACCCTGCCTTTTTTTCCTGTGGGATTTCGGTGTAAGTGGTTACTTCACCAGTGGTTACTTCACCAGTGTGAGCCTCTTCAGCATGACCACTGTAACCTTGCTCAAAGCAAACTTGAAAGGTTGCTGTAACATGAAGTTTTATCATGTCATAAATGGTCTATGACAACAGAAAATGATCCTTAATATCAAGATAACTCAGAAGCTTGTCTCACTAAACTGACTACAGAGAAAGAGGCAGCCTCCTCACATGGGTGTCTGCATGTGAATAGCCTTCCTAAGTGTCCAAGGTACTTCTGTAAAACAGAACTGAATATGCAAGCACTCCCACATTGCTAGTGTTGATAAATTACTTGGAACATTTACTCTGAGGAACGACAGACTTTTCATGTTAATAGGTATAAAATCAAAGACGTCACCTTTTTATAACGAAATTCACCAATCAAAACCTGAACATAATTTCAGGTGTAGGGGTACACCGTCACAGTTCAGGGAAAGCTTATTTTGAAGTCTCCATTTCTATCTGTACTCTCCCTCTACAGGACTTGACTTATAAAGCAGCAAGTAGATTAAAAAATTGACCAGAATAGTTCTGTATAATTTCAGTACTATGAAACTCTTCAAACATTGGAATGATAAAAGATATCACATGTATGGGACGTAATTCCAACAGAAAACATAATAGAAAGTTTATTAAATGATTTGTGAGTGCTTTTGTGAAAACTAAACTTCCTAAGACTGTGTTGGTTTTGCTTCATCACCCTCATTCTTGGTTATGGATAACATTGCTGAAAGAATCAATTTTCCTAATATATACTTGTTCATGCAGGTAACTGCTAAAATGTTGGTTTCGCATTTACATTTCTGTTTCCTAGCAGAAAGGAAATGGCAAAAATTTTTCCTTCATACCAACTATTACAAGTTAAATTTAGAATTAAAGAAAATACCAAGTTCAGGAAATTAGTTTAAAGCTTATGTTTATTTTTCAGTAGCACACAATTTTCTTCTTATAAATACTGAATAAAAACTTAATATATTTATTAGAATAGCATATGATCTTCTAAATTCCAGTTGAACAGCTTTGTCTTTCACAATTTGGGTTGTACCATTTGATCACAATTTCCTTATGCCACTCTTTTAACCCATCCTGCCAAGGCCTGTGACAACATTTTGCTCTTTAGAGCTTTTAATGTTCAGCCTAGAGTTCCTGGGTGACATCCAAAACCATAAAATGACAGTTGTTTTCCAAGTTATAAATACAGCTTTGAATCCATTAATGACTCCTCTGCTGTTTTTTCTGTGACTTAACTGTTGTATCAGAGAAAGAGCCAGGAGTTCCTTTGCTCCTCAAGAATGTAATACACCACAGCTCATTTGAAGCAGCATCTCCACAAAGTAAACCTTTATAGCAGAGCTAAGTGTAGCATCCACGAGTGGCATCTGGAAGTTTGTGATACAGAGCAAATAAGGTTGGAGATTGTTATTCCCCAGAGTATTTTATGCAAAGGAGATTAGACTATGCAAGAATGACTTAAATTACCACGGGTTTAATGCTGGAGGAGCCTGGCTTTAAATACTGTATGTCTGTAGCCAAGTTAAAATGCATAACATTCTTTTAATCTCTTCCTCTTGAAAAAAGAACAAGAAATCAGCAATGAAAATAATTTTTACATATGGCTAAACAGTACACAGTACTGCAGTACAGGAAACTCAGCAAAAGTGCAAAGATACCTAGTCTCTGGAGACCAGTAATACTACATTTCCATAAGCCTCTTGATCAGGTTTCTGAGTTGGTGAGAAACCAGTCCATCTTCTATTTTGTTAAAGTAGAAAAAATAGAATTAGATAGAAAAGCTGTCAGTGACGTGGAGCTGGATGACTATGAGTAATCAGAGAAAAGAAACTCACAACTATATAATTAGTCAAAGAATCATGGAATTACATTCAAACTTAAATTTACCCCAACAGAAAATTTTTGTTACCCAAATTTTTCTAAAACATTTCCTTTTCTGAAAGACATTGATGGAAATTCCATAGTGAAGGCACTGAAAAACAGGTTAAATAAGTCAGGCAAAGATTCATTGTTGGCAATAATTCTGTTTTGAAAAATGAAATTCAATAAAATATTATTATTTTCTACTTTGGTAAGTGAAGTAAAATGGCAAATATTGCATAGTGCAAATATATTAGTTATTGTCCAAGTACTTGCTCTCAAACTGTAGTTAGAAATAATCTTTTCCTTCCTTTGTAATGAGCAAGTAGAAACAATAACTGTCACAGAAATGTGTGTTGATAGCCCCTGCTAGTAAAATTAACCCAGACAGCGTTAGTACTCGCTCTTAACTTTTTGACATTATTAGTTTTAAGTTCTAAAACTGAGTTAATATGAATCTCTCTATCTGCCTTTTCTTTCCTGTTGCAAAGGGGTATCTGGGTCTGGCTGGGACAGACTTAATTTTCGTTGTAGGAGACTGTACGTGGCTGTGCTTTAGATTTATTGCTAAACCAGTATTGATAACTAAAAAATGTTTTAACTGTTACAGAACAGTGCTAACACAGCATCAATACCTTCTCTGTTTCTCACTCTGTGCCCCACAAGTAGAAATATAGAGGGCAAGGTACTGGGAGGGAGCACAGCTGGGCCAGGTGACCCCACCTGACCAAGGGAATGTTCCAGACCATATAACGTTGTGCTTTGCAATAAAAACTGAGGGTGTAGTTTAAACCAACTAGTCTTTCCTCAGAGACTAGCTGGGCTGTTTGTGGGAGGAGCTGAGTGATTGCTTTTGCAAGACTTGTGGTCTTGTTTATTTTTCCCTCTTTCCTTCACTTTTTAAACTCTCTTTAACAGAATCCACACGTTTTTCTCAGTTTTGTTTATCACATTCAGTTCCCTATCCCACAGTAAGGAAGGGAGTGAGTGGCTGCACTGAATTATAGTATTTACTTTCTTTCAGTTAAAAAAAAATCTCCAAAATTATTGCCTGAAAAAAATAACAGTAGTTTTCTGAAAATAATTGCACGATTTTGCGGATATCTGCAGTGCACCACTTTTGCACTGTCCAGGAGGTTTTCTCTGTTGACTAAGACTCCCATTAAGTCTGTGCAATAGTATGCAGGTGGTCTGGAAAAAATGAGAATCCAAAGTGTAACACTGCTTTTATATAGAGATATAAAACCTTTCCCTCTAAAAGGAAATAATGAGTTAAAAAGGAAAGTCAAATGCAAACTAGTAGAAGACTAATCCTTGCTCTGCCTGTTAAAATAAACTTAGCAAGGGGTCATTGGTATAAGTATTGTTAACCAAGAAAACTACTTAAGCATTCTGTTTCCACAAAGAACTCCAAACCCCCACAAAAACAAAGAAACAAAGCTGATTTCCCCCAAGCAAAACAAATAGAAAAAAAGACCTAAAAGTTCTAGAATTGAGTTACTTCAGAATTGTTGTCTTCATACCTCATAACCTGAAGGAAACAGAATTAGAGAAAGATTAACACTTGGTAAAACAAACATATAAAGAAACCAATAATCAGTCAGGTTTTCCTCCAAGTTCCCAGTTCATCTGAAGAACAATCTTTTCTGTAGCACAATACTGAAGAAAAAGCTTTTGATATTTACCTGAATACTACACAGAGTGCTTTTAATATGTGCAGTTACTTAATGATTGTGCTCCATTTTGAATTAGTATGTTCTTTCCTGAAACAGAAAACAAAATCTATGAAAATGGCACTTTCCTCCAGAGGAATAAATGCAGGACTGAAGCGAGGATTTCAGCTTTACACTAAGAATATAATCCAAATATAATTTTTTGTGAGATGGAGTGAAAAATTATATGACAGAGTGGGTCATCTGCATTTAGTAGAAATAGACATCCATTTCTCCAAAATAATGTCTTCACTTAAGTAATTCTAAAAGCTGTTTAGAAATACTCCACAGAATGGCAACTACTACTGTTTCAGAGGCAAGTTTTGCTTTTCCGAAGTTATATTTCAGTAGAATTGTTTGGTTTGGTAGTATAATCTTTTGAATTTTTTCAATAACATGGTTGGAATTTTATTCAACGTCTCTACTTTATTACTGTATTGGTGGGGCACTCCACATAATTGTTGACTATTTTCACAAAGAGAGGAAGTTTGATGACTTACAGTTAGAATAATTGTAAAGCATGGCTCTAATCATTAGTTTTTTGTCACCTGTGTGGAAATTGTATTTCATTCACCTACAGCATGGTGTCTGACACAGGCAATGGTACAGTACATTAACAACTCACAGAAAGTGATCATTTGCAGCATCTGAGTGAACCCTGCAAGTCACTCAAGGGTAAAAACAAATCTTAGATGTCTGGACTTTGTGTTGAAGACTACATATTGGTATAACATAAGGCTGAAAATATGGAACTTGATTTAATATTCAAGGACATCACAGCCTGGTGATGCCGAAATTTCTTCTTACAGAAGTATAGGACTGAAAGAAACCCTCTAGGTCAGTGTCATGCTAGGCAAGGTGGAAAAATAAGCACAACCCCCACACCAGTCCTTGCTTGTTCCACACCTGGTATCTCTGAGTTGCTGTTATTACTAAAAGTAAGCATATCTTATTATTTCATAGTAAAAGAAATTCTCTCCCTGATTAGGCCTGTTGTGAAAAAAAAGGTTCAAAATGCTTTTGATTTTGAACAACTGCGATTTGCTACCTTGCACCATAGAGTGTTTGAATTTAAGTTATCTACTATCATGGTAAGAAACAAAACAATAATGTTGCAGAGGTTGTCTTTGTGTTTTCAAAAGGGGAAAAAAAAGCATAAATTATTAATACAGCTGTCAGATACGTTGACGGTACTTTATTTCTTGTAACTCTTAAATAAAACAGCCATTTTCTTGCATTGAATAATTTCTCTACTTTGTACCAGTAAACAAACAAAATTTTGTGAGATATAAGAATTTTTAAAAGACTGGAGTTTACTTACCGCAAGGATATTGACAAAAACAGTCTGCTACTTTTTTGAAGAAAAATATAGGTAAATTCAGAAGTATAATCTTCCACAGAAACTAAACTGTTAGAGAATTGTTTCACTGTGTGCTATTCAATACTTAGCTATGCTGTGCATCTTACAAAAATAATATCTTTGGAGAAATAAATCTCATGCATCATTACTATGGTGATTGTCTTAATGTGCTATTTCATTTCAGCCAGGCAAAAGCCTGTCAAATAGGGTTGGTTTTTTTTCAGCAGAAAGAACAGAATTACAAAAATATTTGGATGCCAAAATATGCAAAAGATGTGGCTTTTCTTGATTACTGAATTTAAAGGAATGTTAGAAGTGTAGTTCAAACTGAAACATAGGAAATACTCAACATTCTACAACAAAATTTTATTGTCTTAATTTTGTTTTTATCCATTTCAGCTGTTTGACAAGGATGAAAATCCATGGATTTTTTCCAAAACTATTGGTTGTACTGCCTAGCTCAGTGAAATTAGTTCTGGCTTCAGAACTGCATTCGTTAAATATAATGGTGAAAGTACACCAGAAGCCCTTTTATTTTGCCATCACTGATCTCTTTGGTGGCTGTCAGAGCCGGCTGTTTTGCTACCAGCAGGATCAGAAACTCAAAGTGATTTTGGATCTGGATCTGTAGTTTGCTTTCTTCTTTAAGAATAATAAGCAGCAGTGAATGCTAAAATCTACTCAGGGTCTCTAAACTGTTTAGGTAGCATGGTTGAAACAGATTGGCAAAGGAGAAAAGTGTCAATCCACAGTGCTTAAACAGGGTACTGTAATTCACACACAAAATCACAGAATGACTAGGTTGGAAGAGACCTTCAAGATCATTGAGTCCAACCCATGCCCTAACACCTCAACTAAACCATGGCACCGAGTGCCACATCCAGTCTTTTTTTAAACACATGCAGAGATGGTGATTCCACCACCTCCCCAGGCAGACAATTCCAGTACTTTATCATACTTTCTGTAAAAACTTTTTCCTAATATCCAACCTATATTTCCCTTGGTGCAGCTTAAGAATGTGTCCTATTGTTCTCTCAGCTGCTGCCTGGATAAAGAGACCAACCCCACCTGACTACAGCCACCTTTCAGGCAGTTGTACAGAGTGATAAGGTCACCTCTGAGTCTCCTTTACTCCAGGCTAAACAACCCCAGCTCCCTCAGCTAATTCCTCACAGGGTTTGTGTTCCAAACCCCTCACCAACCTTGTTGCCTCCTCTGGACACACTCAAGCATCTCAATGTCCTTCCTAAACTGGGAAACCCAGAACTGGACACAGCACTCAAGGTGCATAGTCTGTGTGAACAGCTGCAGTTAGAATCAGTGAAAAAGTTCTAAAAGCCCTAGGCATTACTCAACACAGCAAGAAACTCCTGAATCAGAAACATGGAAACATTGCACAAACCACTTGTGTGATTTTTATAAAGATAGCACTACTATAAAATGTCTTTTGCTCATATCTCCAAAATGACCATTTATTATTAAGTTTATTTATTCCATTAAAACAAAACATTTATACTTAAATACAGATGCAGCAAGTGCATAGTTTTTACTCTGAACTTTTTTCAGCATTAAACTTATGAAGAGAGAAAATATTTGAATGAAATTTATGTTTAAATTCATGGGAAAAATACACTACCTTAAATACACTGTACTTCCTTCAGAGATTTGTCTTGGACAGTTGATGATAAGAAAAAAACTGACAAGTAGACTGAACAACTAATTGCTCTTCATCTTTTATATAACCAGCTCATTACACAGCATGTTTTTTTTCCAAAGTTGCTTCATGTTTAATCATGATAAATTTTTGTTTGCTGGCACTTTAGTTAACAGCTAAGGGCAATTTAACAGCTTTCTTTATTGAATAATATAGAAGACCCAAAAAGTATTATTTTATGTTGAATGAAGTATTATCTTCATCCCGCAGTGAGAGCTGTCATTGGATTTCAGAACGTTTTTTTCTGGTATAGATTTCCTTGTGGGTTTTCTTGATTACTGAGTTGAAAGAATTGTTAGAAGTGTAGTTCAAATTGAAGCATAGAAAATACTCAACATTCTAAGACAATATTTTGTTGTCGTAATGTTTTTTTTTCCCATTTCAGCTATTTGACAAGAAAAATGAGCAAAACATGTTGATGTTTCTGCTGGTTTTCGATAAAATAAGCTATTTGAACCAGAAGTTTCCACTCAGGGTCTTTGTTACTTCTGTAGACTGGTCAAGTGACTGTGCCTTTGAATAGTGGTTTTCTTTTACTTTCCCTTCATGCTATTTAACAAAAGAATGAGCTCTGTGTCATCATGTTTTCTGTTTGACTTTTGTGTGGCTCCTTTCAGGCCAAGAAATGGACCCCTGGGCAGCTGAGTTTAGATACTATCTGTGGGAGGAAGGCAGAGGTAAAGATGTTATTTTGAAAATCAGAAAGTGAATTAAATTAGTTGTTGCTTCGCCTCAGTTTTATTTAAGGCATTACCTTGCTCCTTGCTTTGGTTGCAAAGCCTGGAAGACAAGAGAGGAAGGAAAAGTCAAGCATTTATGAATATTATTGCCTGCTAATAGTTCAGCCTAAATAATGCATGGCAATGGCTGACAAACTTAAAAACATGGAGGCTTAAAGTGAGCATAAAAACAACACAGCATCAGTGACAGCCGCTTATGACAAACTTTGAAACGTCTAATAAGCTGCTATCAAATCAGACAGTCAAAGCAAGCAATTGGCTGTGCACAAAAATTATCTGTGAAAGAGAAGAGGGTTCGTGTGGGTGTTTCAGAGATAACAAACAAACCAAAATAGAGGAAAAGAAAATATTCTCTTTGAAAAAGAAGAAGACTAGCCACCTTTAAAGAGGAAGATGTATGAGAAACACCCTTTGCCTTCACCTCTCATCTGTTCTTATACCCCTACCATAACCAAACTGGTGGATATTGGTGGTACAGGCCCTGAACATAGGTGATTAGATTTTTCAAAAGCTATTTGAGTTGTGTAATTCATGTTTGCAGTGATGTCTTTCTGCGGGCTGTGCAGCTGAGTCCACCAGAAAGCTGAGGCAAAGCTTCCTGAAATCAAATGGAATTTTTCTGTTGTGCTTACAGTAACTATATAAGTCCTAAATCCAATACAGACTTTAAGAGGTTTGGCTGTAAAATAATTAGTTTGTCTAGTTTGCCTAAACTAGCCACTAGTTGTGGCTCAACTCAGTGTTCTTGCTTCAGCTGTGGGAAGCTTTGCCTTTGGCTGATCTTGGAGGTTTTCCTTGAGCCACACTCACAGTACACAACTTCCTGACTGCTGTGCAGCCCACATGAAGAACTGAACTTCCATTTGTTGAAAACAATTTAGAAAAAGACAATGGAAAAGACTGCCAATCACAGAGTGGTTGAGATTGGAAGGGACCTCTGGAGGTTGTCCTGGTACAAGATCTCCTGCTCTCACAGGGCCTCCTAGACCCTGTTCTGGAAAATGCCCAGGTAGCTTTTAAGTATCCCCAAGGAGCAAGACTCCACAACATCTCTAGGTGACCTGCGCCTGTGCTTGGTTGCCTGCTTGGTATAAAAGTGTCACATCTTCTTTTTCATGGAGAAGTACTGCTGCAAGTGATAGTGTGTGACATTGTAAGCACTGTAATGTGAAGAGGAATCCACGATAAAATACCAGCTGTTTACTGAGAAAAACCCATAGGTATTAGTATTGCTGAATAAGAGCATCTGCTTTTGAAAGAGTGGGAACTGAAAAGCCCAGTTTGATTCTCCTCAGAGACAGTAACTGAACAGGTGCTTCAGCTGCTGATGTGACTCAGTTGTGGGGTTTTTATCCTGTTGTGTTTTAATTCATGTGTTTTTTTATCATGTTGTGGGTTAGCTGAATGACCAGTAAATGTCCTCACATTTGAAAGCATCAGTAAGAGTGAAAGAATGAATGAAGCACTCACTCTGCCTGGAAGTTAGTATCTGTGTAAAAGCAAAGACATGAATCCCAACACTCATTTGTCACCAAAATTACTTCCTGCTAAAAATGGTAGAAAGGTGCCAGTAAAGACCAGTGTGCTGGTTTTACCCTGGGGGGAGGGCACACTTGGATTTTTTTTCTCCATGAGAACTTCCTCTGTGAATTGATGGGACCAGTTGGAGGTTGGTTTAGTTGTTGACAACCTGAGAAACCAACTGGAAAAGTCGTTTCGCTCCGTGAATCGCATTTGAATCAAGTAAACCCCGGGAAAGCTCTCCTGCATTTCCAGCCTCTCCCAAGGTAGCGCTGACCTGGCCCGGCCCAGGCGGGAGCGGCTCCGGAGGCCGCTGGGCCCCGTCTTTAACCGGGGGTCCCAGTGGCCGAGGGGAGCGGAGCCCATTGCTGGATTCTCGCCTTTTCCCGCTGTTCCCGTGGCTCGGGGGGCCCTGCCCTGCCACCCTCACGGCCTGGGGGGAGGCAGCTGGGCCCGGTTCGGGAGAGCCCCCAGGGCTTTGTGTGCTGGGCAGGGCAGAGGGAGAACCCCCGGGCTGCGGCTGGAGCTGGGGGTGGGCAGCGCCGGGGGAAAGCCATGGACACACGGCCTTGGCACCCATTTCTCCTCTGGATGCACTTTGCAGTTCTCGTCCTGCCCCTCCAGCGTGGCCTGGGCACCCTGAGATCCTGACACAGCTCCGGCATGGCCTGGCACAGCCCCTGCAACTTCTGGGTGAGGTTTTAACTTTTCCAATGCTCAGATAAGACTTACAGACTTTCATCTTTCCTTGGGTGAGAGGGAGAAGAACAGAAAGGATACACCAAAGTCAATGAAGCAAAAGCTAAGTTTCTAAATGGAAGGAGAATGAGGAGACGCCATGAAGGTTGGCTGAAATATCCTTTTGTAAGTTATAGGGGCGGACTGTACTTCACGAAAAAAATTCCTTTAAAAATTCCTGCCATTTCTGGTAGGACTAAAAGAGTCCTCATTTTCCAAATCTACTCATTTTCTATGACATAGTATGATGCAAGTATCTAAATGGAGGATTCTCAGGCTTATGTAGGCCCTAGTCTCCCTGATTCTTGGGCTGTTTGGAGATAAATGAAAGCCCAATTGTTAAAGGCCAAAAATGAGAAATGTTTTGATGGATTCAAGTGCAATAAACTGAAGTTCCAACACAAGGAAATTATAAAAAGAACTCTCTTATTCTCATATTAGATAGAAATTTCTTTCTAATAAGATTATTAGAAAAAGGCTAATTCTAATATTAAAATGTCTATTTTAAATAAAAAGTTACAGTAGTAGGCAATAGTTTAATAGTTTTGGGTTTTTTTTTTCCTTTTTTTTTCCTAGATATTTAATAAAGACCCTCAACTACTTGCAGCTTTTAGTAAGAGACTGTTTTGAGTCAAGGAAACTATAATTACAAAAGAAGCCATTGAATCATCTTCATACAAAAAGAGACTTGGGAAGGTATTGTGGTCATGTTTTATGACCCTAATCTTTCAATTACATCTGCATGGATTGGGGTCTAGGCCTACTAGATTAAATTCTTAATGTGTGCAGTTCTATCTGCAGTCATTTTTATCCACCAAAAAGATGGTTTTCATTTAAAGAAAGATGATTGACGGCTAAATATATGTGAAGAGAGCTTTGTTCACAGGGAAGTACAATTCATGGTTCACCTCATATGCTGGGAAAGATATTGAATGAAATTCTCAGTTTGTATGAATTTGAGAGCCATGTAGGAACCACATCAGTGTGTGAAATTTGAATAGCTTGTGGTGGTTTGGTTCTTATATACTCATATTTGGGGCAGGCTAGTGGAAGATGATGAGATACAGGCACGAAAAACCAACTCCCTATTGTAACTTATCTTTATGCTTAAATTATGGAAGAAACCTCTTATGAATAATTACCTCCACACACTTTCTGTAGATCTTCATTGTCTTTAGAACAGAGAAAAAAGGGCTTCCACACTGAATTCTCTCTGAAAAAGACTCTCCCTGACTCAAGACAACAGCTGCTTTTACCCTCTGCACTGGTAATTTGGGACCCCTCCAGGCTGACCACTCCTATTTGTGTATCTATCCATTTGTCCATGTCTTAGAGTTTTCAGTGTGATTTCTCCTATTTGGTATTATTCATGAAATGGCAAGTCTAGGTTCTGAGTTGACTCACAGCCACAAGGACTTTGCTGTTGCACAAGGGTAGATGCATGCTTACACCTCAGGGCTCCACAGCTTCCAACTAGTTTCAGCTGTGACAGAGTTCATTTTTTCTTCAGCAGCTGGTACAGATCTGTGGTTTGGATCCAATATGAGAATAATGTTGATAACATACTGATGTTTTGATTGTGGCTAAGTAGTCCAAGGACTTTTCAGGTTCTCAGGTTCTGCCAGTGAAGATGTGCACGAGAAGACGGGGAGGAGCAAGGTGACCTGAAATGACCAAGGAATATTCTGTACTGTAGATTGTCGTGTTCAATATATAAGATGGAGGGAATTGTCTGGGAGGGTCCAATTACTGCTGTGTGATAGGTTGGGCATTGATCAGTGGTAGTGGGCAATGGAGTTTTCAGGTAATAATTCTGAGGCAAGTTCTTTCATCTCTCCTGCCATTTTCCAGAGTACAAATAGCAATAAAACACAATGGCACAGAGGCAGAAAGGACAGTTCTTTCACATGTTCCCCTCTCAGGAGCTCAGGCCCTTCCTTTCATATTCCTGAACAAACATTTGAAGTAAATGCCAAATCTTGTTGATTGCTCCTTTATCCAGGCTGGCCTGCCTCAAGCAATTCAAACCCCTCTCACAAGGCCTCCAACTGTATCCTTGAAATGTCTAGTTGCTTCTTACAAATAAAGTGAGGACAAATCCTTCAGAAGTTTCTGTTAAAATATATATATATATTTGTTCAGGTGAGCTGCATCTCAAAATTAAGCTGTAGTAATGATAATAGGTAATAATCCTATTCTTCCATAAACATAAAAGAATGGACAATTTCTATTATCTAATGATGTAATTTGAGCCATTCCAGAAATTTTATGATTTCGTTATCATTTAGTTTCCAAGAGAATATGGAAATGTTAAATATTTATACAGATAAGTTCACAGCTAATGTAGTTCTCATTCAAACATTGCATATTGTATGATGTTGGAAAAATATATACTGTAAACCACAAAGAACTGGAGAACAGAATACAGTTTGAAAATAATTCTTAATTTTTAATGCATTTCTTTCCTTAACCAAGTGCAACAAACAACTTACTTTGTCTGTATGCCAACAAAACTCAGTCGGGTTTATTGCTGAATTTAGAGGTCAAGTTACATTTCTTGCTTCAGAACCTTAAGCACATGCAATTCTGTCCAAGTGTCTAAAACTAAAAATGTGCTAAATTTCCATGAAGACAAAAAAGAGCTTTTGGGTACTATTGATACAATGTCTGCTGCCTGCCTGAAGTATTTCTAAGCTAGAAGCTTCTGATAATGGCTCTGTAGTTGCATAGATATTGCTCAATTCTTGCAAGGTAGCATGAAATGTAATAAATTATTACTCTCCTCTTCGCAAGAAAGAAAAACCACAACCAAATAAACCCCCCAAAACAAGGGGGGATAGATATGCAGACAGGATTCTGTCAGACAGGAAATGAATTTGTTAACTTCTCACAGTTTAAATGCCTGAGTCATTGAAGCTTCTGAATCAGAATACCTCTTCTAAGAAATTTAAGAAAAGGTCTTTTCCATGCTAAAAATGTCTTGCTGGGGAAAAAGGCATCATTCTCTGTGCCTGTTGCCTCCCAGGGAGTAAGAAGCATTTAGTGTGAGTTATTACACCTCTACATCAGGAAATAGCTCCCCAGCTGCAGTCTTAGGCAAGAGATTCTTCTTAAAATGAAAGAATTTGGGATTCATGAACTACCTCAGCCCTATCAGACTGGCCACAGAGCAACTCAAGCTTCTTTTTTTCTACTCTATCTAATTCTCACAATGGTCAAAACTCCATGAGATGATGCTTGTGTGTAGGCAGCTCTGAAGAGCTGGATCATACCTGTACTGCCAGGTTAAGGCCATATCGTGGTCCCTGGCTGTAGAAGACACTAAACATTCTCTGTTTTAAACTAGCCTGGTGATACTATAGGGGAAATGTGGGCTCAGGATGTCTGCTGTATACAGGATTTCCAGTAGCTGTTTTTGCTCATGCACTGTATGTCTCAGGTGTGACCCCGTCAAGGTGCCAAGTATGAATTGGCACTTTCTTTTGGACAGAATTTCAGAATCTGATTAAAGACACACATGTGTCTTGTAGGCAATCTAAGCAGTCTGCCCTGTTTAAGAATTTTGGGGCTAGATTAAAGAGTGGGGATTTCTTTTGATTCTTCAGGGCATGTTTCAGCTATTTTTACCTTCCATGTGCCAGCAGGATTCTGAATCACTGCTTTTAGCAGGCAGCCCTGTGTGTCAGGATGGAGAAAGAGGGGGAGATTCATGATTTTGAAGAGGCAGGGGGGAAACTGGCTATAGGGAAGAGATCCTCAACACACAGAGACAGACTTACTCTAAAAAATAGATCCCCAAATTCGTGTTTGGATTGCTGATATTTAAGGCCATAGCCCATAGTCTACAGCTCGAGTGTTTTGCAGTAAAGATTGCTTTCAGTCATTTACTTTCCAATTGAAGATACGTGACAGGCCACAGGAGTGGTGAAGTCTGAAGGGAGTCTTTTTTTTCAAAAGTAAAAATGAGCCAATGCACCATATTATTCACTTACATTAGTCTAGATAGAGTGCAAATATCTCTCCAGAGAAATACCTTTGTTTATAGCAGGATCTGATTTTCACTTCCACACAGTATAAAGCTGGTGTGGATTGCATGTGTTTTGCACACCCAGTAAATGTCATGGCACTGGATATTATACTGCCTTGCAGCCACTTGTAGCCAATTATCAATTTATTAATTTTCAGACCACCCTGCACTGCATATATTCATGAGTTTTCTCATCCATATGATGGGAACAAATCCTTACTAACCTACTGTACCTCACAGTGTGTTTCAGTTCATTCATTAATGTTTGGAAAGACCACTGAGGCCATTTCTTAGGTGCATAGCAGAAGGAAAAAGTCTTAATTATTGTTAGATGGCTACATATTTAATTATCCTCACTCTACTACCTGACAGGTTTAGAGTTAAACTTTAGAGGCTCCAATAATTGCACTGGGGTTATGCCATTTATAGCTCAGTATGGTATAATTTTTCAACAATCTTCACTTTCTTCACTTTAAAATTTAAATCTAGATTTCTTTAATTTAAATTTTGCTGAAAAGAGCCATATTGCTACAAGCATAAATTATGGTAGATGAACATTAATGATGTCTGTTCACAGCTGTTCTTAGCTTAAGTAATTACCACTCACTCCTTATGATCAATATTTTAAATGCCTGAACTATTCAATTAGGAGCACAAGACACTTTCTTCTGTTATCACATTTAAAATAAAGTCTTAACTGATACCTGTAACATTCATGCTATGGAAATATAAGGCTTGAGGCTGTTGATTTATTAAGCAAACTGATTTGTGTTTGATGAGAGGTCTGAATACGTGTAGCATTGCAAATGCACTTAAAAACCCATTGAAATTAATGCTACATTAATTACTGATTTCATGAACACTATAGCATATGCTGGTATTAATTGCATCCATTATCACAAAATAAATATCTCTTTATAAAAACAAATGATGTTTCATCTTAATATTCTTGATTTTGATATCCTTCTTCACAGCTGTTGCTACTTCTGTTTTAGTGTTTTTGCTATAAAGAGCCACCTGTTAATTATAAAGGATATATTGGACATTTTTATCCTTTGCAGAAAAAACCAAAATATTTGAAGCAAAAACATATCAGAATGTTAACCCTCTGAATTATTTAATAAAATGCTATTTTTTTTTGCAAGAAATTTCCCACTTGAAAACACGGATTTTTTTTCTCCTTTTATTAGTATAATAAATAAATAATAAAATTCAGTACACACTTTTTAATATTTTTACTACAATATTAACATTTGTGTTCAAAAAACTGTTTAGACAGCTTCTAAGAGAAACATTTGCTTAAAGTAAGATTGCTGTTTCTGTTCTGTGCACAAGAATATCCTTGATATGAAGCCCTAAAAATTCTTTTCAAATGGGCTATATAAAAATCTGACAAAGTAATTTTGGATTAAGTTTTGCTTTCACCTAATGAGCAGTTGCTGCCTACCCTGTAAATCTGCTATTTCTTAGTCAGACATTTTCATGGTGAGAACCTTCAATCAAACAGCCTGGCTTTTAAAGTGCCAGTTTCCTTTGAAAAGTGTCTCATTATAAATCACACTATAAGTTTCTATTGATTTAGTTTCAGATTTATTGTCTTGCAGTTTAGATTTTCTCAATTACAAGCAGAAAGTTTCTCCTGGGGAGAGGGTGATTTTTAAAATTTTCATATTTGCAAACTGAACCTGGGTTGTACAGTTTTTATGTTTTCTTTCTGCCCTTTTATCTATCTGTACCAAACCTGCTGGTGAGTCCCTGTATTGTTACGAAGTCGTCTCCACAAACGTTTTAATTAATTGTATCTGAGGGAAGGATTCCTGGCAATGAGGATGTAATTACCAATTACTCTAGTGCAGTAAGAGAGGCTGTCTCCTTGTCATCTGGCCATTACCTAGGGTGAGATTTCAGCATTATTTGTAGGAAAGACCATGGAATTAAGGCAGAGAGAAATGTTGCATGTGATGTTCAATGGTGATTTAGCTATTCCTCAGTGTGGCACCCACAGGCCTGAGCTAAATGTCTACATGGTACAGTTTATGGGCCAAGTCAGGCTCTTCAGATGGGATTCACAGAAGTTTTCAATTTGGGGTGAGCCACCTATAATACGTATTTTGAAACGTGAAGTACAGGCTGAACTCCCTGATGAGACTACGTGGCCTTCACCTGAGATGGGCATATAAACTCAAAAGGAGATCAAGGCTTTCTTTCCTGGGTAGGACCACAGTTAGAGTCAGCTCTCATTGGATTTTGAGGATGACCTAGTCTGCCTGTACTATTTCCTTTGACGCTGAATACGTGTATGTATTCTTGCAGTAATCTTATTGTCTAGATCTTCATAGTGGCAGGTTTTGGTTTTGTTTTGTTTTGTTTTGGGGATAGCCTTTTATTTCAAAAATTAAGTACAATAACATCGATTGGCGAAAAAGATCATGAAATTTTATTGACATTCCTAAAAAATATAAAGATCACAGATATTTTATAATAATCCAGTTTTCCTACCACCCTCAATCACACACACATGCCCCCATTTTTCACTATTTCACTTTTCAGAAAAATGCTGCCATTGCCTTCTTCCGTTCAGCCTTCTATTCTCTCTTTACATCTAAACTATGTTCCACATACTCTCAAAATCTCTAATGTATGGTCACAAGAACCTATATTTCCTTTTTTTTTCCTTTCTTTTTTCTTTTTTCCCAATAGCATAGCAATTACAGCAGTCATTCAGGTATTCAGTTCCAAAGCTTCATCAGAAAGGTTAAAAATAATTTCTTATCTCCAGAAAAATGCTGTGGTCAGACATTTCTGTACAAGGTCTAAATGTGCTTTTTTTTTTTTTTTCTGTTAAGGAAGGGCCATTTAATAAGTCTAAGGGCTATAAATCTGTTATAGACTTCCATGGCAAATCACTGGACAGAGAAGAGTGGTTGACTTTAACCCTTGCTCCCAGGACAGGTTTTACTGCTTATGTTAAGCAATGATTGGCATTATGACTGAAATATGTTTTGGTGCTGTGATGAAAGCGAAGGACTTCTCTCTCTTGAGTGTCTGGCCCCTGTGAAGAGAACTGTGGCTTCTCTTAAGCTATTTTTTTAGCCCAGTGAATCTTACACTCCTTGTAAAGAGCTTCACAGAGAGATCCAGAGCATCCTTTGTGCCACACGAGCCTCTATCACTGTGTATGGGAGTGTATTTTGTAAAAGGGGGAAGAGTGGAGTCTGAATCTCCTCATATGAAGATACTGAGGTGCTATGCTTTCATTTTACTTTCCTGACTGTGTGCTGAGATAGTATTTTAATAAAGATCCTAAGACAGGCTGTTCAGGGAACATGGACATTTTCTTGGGATTTCATGGGAGATAGGGACTGAAAGGGGAATGAAACTGGTTAGTGGAATCCAAAACCTTCCATCAAAAGCTTGAATTGCTAAGAATTTTGCCATTGAATGTGTTATGTGAGGGTTATAAAGCTTGCATATTTTAATGAGTTAAACATTTTTGTAATTTCAATTACTTAGGGTCTTTCAGGGGTTTAGATCTTTGTCAAAAAGATATCTCAGACTGTACACAAGAGAATCTTACTGGAACACCACTTGTCAAAGTTAGTTTTCAGGTTTAATATATATATATGTTCTAAAGAGAGTTTTTTGACAAGCCATTTTTTGTCTGTTTCCTGGGAGAATAGTTTTGATCTATCTCTTCATCACAGCTCCCTCATTTAATGCTGTTTTTAATTTCCTTTAAAATACTACTACCCAAAATGTGGTGTTTATTGTGAAATCTTATTTTTTTCATCATGACTTAAGGTCTTTGAATTATGCTCTCTTTGTAGAGAATCTAGCTGAAGGAATAGAGTTTATTTGAAAGACAGATGGTCATGTGATTGCAATTTCAATATCCTTGCCCGTAATTTAGAGAAAAAAAATCTGTGTCTCACTAATATATTTTGGTTTAACTACTATTTTTATATATGAAAAAATAGGACAAAACCCATGACTGATTTGGTGAAATTGTTGCAATCTATTAATACCTTAAAGTTATAACTGGAACATAAATAATATCTTAGGCTAGTTCAGTTAACTGTCACTTGGAAAAAAGTTTCTCTTGAAAAGATTTGCTAGGCTTTGTAGAAAAACCTAGCAAAGTATCATTATTGGATACACTTAAAATTGAGCTAGACAAAAATTTCAAAATACATCCTGAGATAAATGATGCATTAGTAGATAGATGTACTGGATGAAATAATATGTCTTTTTCTTTCTCTGATGTGTGAGATTCTGTGATTCAAATGTTTTCTGTACCAATATGACTAATTTAATCAGCAACTATTATTAATATTATGTGCTACTGAACGTATCAAATAAGGCTTTTTAATGTAGGTCTAGTAAGTCCTTCTGCTACATTATTAAATAAAAATTGGTTGCAGTGAGATCCACTAAGTGTATGTTCACAGCAGGAAGAGACAGCAAAGCAAGATGTTAAGTAATTAATTCATAATTAGAGACCCCTAAAGGTACAGATATTTTTGGTATCTGTCAGCATGTTTTAGTGTAGTGGAAGAACATATAAATTTAATCAGGTATCACTTATCTATGATAGCATGATGTTGCTTTCTAACTAATTTACACCCAATTTGTTATATATAAATTAAGAGGTGAGTAGTGAAACCAGATTTTATTTATAATAGAATGACCTTTCAATTATTTTGCTTCTGGTTTTTTTTTTTTTCTTTTTTTAATCTGTTGCCATTTTATGAAGAATATTTTATTTAAACATGGTATTTCTTGAATTGCTGTCATATTGCTGTCCTGACAACACCCATCCATACCAGCACTGCCATTAGGAAGTCAGTGATTTGTCAAATGTCTGTTTGTCAGATCTGAGGTCATATTATATCCTATTCTGTTCAAGGTTGGAAAGTGAAAATAATTGGTGGCAGAAAACATTATCCAGGATAGCTGAGGGGACTAGCAGTAGCTTTCAAATATAGATTATGTATTAATAGAATCTGATCTTCCAACCAGCTATTCAATGTCCAAAGTTCTGTGTTCTGTTCATTCATTTCTAGATTTAATACCTCTATATATACACACTGTTTATGTGTATATATATATATATATATATATATATAACAGATATATATTTGAAACTATTACTTTGATTTAGGTAATGACAATGTTGATGGTGGTTTGGTATTTCTGTTAGAAATTGTTACTTCTGCCATATTTCTGCTGCAGTCATATGTAGTACTGCCTTTGTGTTTGGCTAAAAACTTAAAATCCTTTAATCCTTACTCTACAAATAGGTGAAAGAAAGAATTTTGTTTTCATTGTTTTTCAGTGCCTCAGATGTGTTTTTCCTTTGCTTTTCGTAGACAAACCCTTCTTCCTGGGCAGGAGAACATAATAATTCTTAATACTAAATTATCATTTATTACGTGTATACTGAAATATCCAAGTTTTCCTTGAGATGGGCAATTATTTTTCATTATATTGACTTCAAAGACACTTTCAATTAAGCTTCAACATTATGTTACATATACACAACTCTGAAAACTTTAGAAAGAACAGTGGCATCTCATTTTTTGAATTTATTTCCCTCGAAACTGATTACAAGCCAAAATTTTATATAATCAACATTTAATTGAACATATAAGTAACAGTAATACATACATATCATGTCTGTGAGAGCTTAGGTATCCTGCAATGCAGCTGTTAAGAATGAGGTGGTGATGCAGAGGAATGTCAATACTATCGTTTCCAGAGTAAAATAAAGGGCTATTAGCAGCATTTCTTTGTGTTATTCCCATTCATTCATGAAGAGGGGGGGCAGGGGCAGAAAGACAGTGGTCCAGTGTCAGCTAAGGAGTCAGATGTGAGTGTAAGATTTTTCACTGGAGACTGTGTGCTCCCCAGTGAATCCTGATACTTGTTGAGCTCCTGCTGTGTGACAGTGTGAAAGCACTATGTACTGGGATGTCACTGTACCTCATAACAACTAGAAGGTATCATGAACATCCAGAATGGATGGTGCAGTGACAATTAAACATGCAGCATTTATTGTTGATTTGTCTATTATATCTTAAAAGATACCTCTGTGGCCCTTGCTTGAAGTTCAGTTAACTCACAGTATTTGTCTTTCCAAGATTTAAGCACAATTCAGGCTATTATTGAAGATACTTTTTGAACAAAGAGTGTTAAATTGATTCCTTTTTGCATTTCCTCTTGTTTTCACAGGTACAAGGTGTGATCTCACGCTGTTCATGTTACTCTAAAAACACCCCTTGATCACCGTCTGTTAGACAGTTTTATCTGAGTTTCGTCTGAATTTTAGAATTTAAAATGTATTTGCTTGTGTGTATTTGATTCAGTCATTTAAAGGTCTTACCAAGCTTTTTGTGAAGTTGCAATACTTCGTTTATTCAAGGAAAGGCAAGGTCTGTGGAAGGAGGTAATGTCTATTATGCAAACAGGTGCAGCTGTAAAAAGAGCCCTTCTACTCTGAAACAAAAGCAGCAACATTTAAGGCAGTATGAATTCACAATCAGAAAAGTGCTTTCAGCATGTGTGGGTCTGTGATAAACTTCTTTCTCAGGCTGCCAGATAGAGTATCAGGGAACCTTACACATTTTCTAAAAACAGTTGATAGTTAAATATGAAAAGAAGAAGAAAAAGCCATGTAAAGCAAACATCCAGAACCCTGAATAGAGTGGGAACTGTAAGGCCAACTGTGTCTCATTATTCCTGCCAGATACAGTAGATAGCAGGTTGGTGGAGAGGTTTGTTTTGGTGTGGATTTAATAGATGCTTCTTATCAGAGCAGGCTGCAGAACTGCTGCCTAGAGAAAGGCTGATGATGGGCCTGCTGGTATACCAATAAATAATATGTTTTTTCTTAAAGCAGAATTCTAGCACTGGTGCCTAGAGAGGTTGGTAGGATGAGCTTCCTGTTAGTAGTCTCAGTTGCTGATGACTGATGGTCTGGGGAAATCAGCAGGCACTGCTCTAAGAAGTGAGCACACCTTGCTGAGAAGAGATGGCACAGGTAGGGGGATCTGGGATGGGAAGGAAAAAGCACAACAGCAAATAGCTCCAACTGGGAGATGGAAATGGTAATGTTAGTTTTCTCCAGGACACGGAATAGGTCACAGGATCAGCTGCCTCAGAGGCTACCAAAGAGCATAGGTTTACCATTTTTGTGGTCTGTTCTGAGAGGGTTGCAATTACTTTGCTAATGAAAATTAAATATAGAGATGTAGCTTCTTTGTGTGAAGTATTACAGTTTCTACAGATAAAAGCAGTTCCCAAACACTGAGTGAAGAATATGAATATGCATGCCTTTTAAAGTGTGAAAGAGACAATTTAATCATGTAGTCTGACCTACCCTGGGCTTTCAAGTTTTGAGCCCTTTAACTTAAATTTAAGAATTGTGGCACCTAGGAAATTAAACTTAACGTTAAAGTTTTTAAGTCCTTTTAATGGCAGGAATAATAAGAGTGAAATATGTCTAGATAACTCTTGGCAGTTTCTCTGTTGAAGAAGAAAGTAATTTCTCCCACTCCTTCTCTAGCCTTGATTTGGTACACATTGTCTAGGTGGGAAAATGTATTCCCCAAATAGAACGTGTGACAACATTACAAGCTTGACCATGTGAGTAGGGCAAGCCAGGCAGACTTGTAGAAAAAATGGTGACTTCCTTCTCAGCAACACATCAGAGTGACAGTTTGCTAGTTTATTAGTGTACCATCCCTCAGTTTGGACAAATTCCTTTTTTGACAAGACTGTGAACATGAGAAGAGAAAACTCCCAGCATTCCTAGACTGCACCTGCTTTATCTAGCAAAGGCAGCCCTGTATTCATTTGCCAGGAGTACAAGTACAGGGCTGTGGGCTAAGTGAAGGGGTGCTGTGTTGTTGTGCTTGAACAGTCCTGGGGTGTGGCGGCTGCCAAGGATTAGCCCATGCTCTGGTACCCCTGCCACTGCCTGCCTTCCCAGGCAACACATGCAGCTCTGGAATTTCAGTCCTGACTGGATTTTTAAGAAGGTATGATTTTCTAACATCAGCTGTTACCCATATTGTCCATAATAAATGAAATATTGTTATACATAAATATCTATATCTATAAAGTTTAAATGTAGTAGAGGAGAGTCACAATCCAGCCCTTTGTGTGGTACTTTTCTAAAACCAATTTGTGATGCAGTTCTACAGAATCATTTTTCTGCATTTGGCACTGTGGAGTAAATCACAGGTATTGGCCATTTTGGTGTGTTTTTTTTTCTGTAAGTTTCTAGAAACTTCTGAGAAGCAGATGTCATTGTAGGAACAGTTTGCACTTTTCACTTAGAAAACTAAACCATGCAACCCCCCATAATCACTGAAAACCCAAGCTTCTCAGGTTAATTTACCCTGCTTCTTCAACAACAGCTAAAGAGATGTTTCAGTTCATCCTGATCCTGAGGTTATCCAAGCTACATTTAAATGAGCTAATTCAGCTTTAGGAAGAAGGGTAATTTTATGGATGGTGAACTGTGAACTCCATGCTTCTGTAATTAGACTGCTACCAGTAACTGAGTTAGCTCAGGAAGTTATACAAGAATGGAAGTCTGCATGCTAGTGTATATAATGAGTTCCTCAAAGAGCACAGAGATCTGGACTTTCAGTAAAGCTGTGTTTTCCCCTAGTGCGCTATGCTCAACACCTAGATAGACATTTTGAATTCCTTCATTCTTTACTGCTCTTTAAGTACATTTTTCTATGGATATATGACTTTAAGCAATCAGACTATCTGAACAGGAATTTGAACAGGAAAATCTGTTTCTCATAAATTGCCAATTTAAAAATTTCTAAAATTACTGACTTCACTGAATAATTTCATCAGAGGCTGGTAGAAATACGTATCTCCTAAAAAACCCTCCAAATTTATGTATTCAGAAAAGGCTTGTGAAAATAGAAAGTCAGGTAAAAAAGGAAAATTCTAAAAATGTGCCAGTGGAGATGTAGGTATTGCATGAAATGTCAAACAATCTATTCGTGCAGATTCCTTTTATGTCCTGTGCTGGGAACGGATTCAGTTGGAAATTTTGTTTTCTTAAATGCCAAAATCTATGAATGACAAGATTTCAGGAAAACACACACAGTTTATTTTGTTGTGTATTGAAAAGTGTGGGAGGTTTGTAATACCTTTGAGATCTGTGGGATTTAAAATCTCTTATTAGTATATTTATACTTGTATAGTATTTGTTATTTCAGCATTTAAAAGCAAAATTTCACTGAACACTAAATGCATTAGTTTCAAGTTTTGAACTTTGATAATTATATTTATGTACAGAGGCTAGAACATCTTCCTCTTCATCTGAATACCTGAGTATCTGAATAATGTCCTGGTCAAGGAGAGAAACTAGTGCCAATATATGGTGGTAGATGAGGTGATGGTTAAGTTTATGGTTGTATGAGCAGATATTTAGGAATACCTGAAAGAATTATGTAAGGATATAGACTTTATATATTTGAATAATGTCTACAAGCTCTCTTTTTAAAGATGAGTGATGCTGTAGTTATGCTTTTGGGAAATAATATTATTTTGTTGCATCCAAAGATTGGAAGCATTTCTATAAATTATTTTAAAGCTCATTGCATACAATTTGTGTATTGGTATGAGGTCAAGCTCTAGTGAATATAAGTATTTAAAAAAACATAACTGCCAAGGAAGAAGAAATATAAGTCTGAAAATACAAACCTCTGGTTGAAACACCAGAAGGAAGAATGCAGATGAACTATTATAAAGACACAAATTGTAGCAGACAATGGTATGTCTGTCAGATGGAAATTGAGCCACTTAATAAATTTCTTTTGACTTGCTTGAAGTGCTTACTGACACAATGTGGAGACCAAATTGGACCTGTTCTGTCTTAGGAGTTTATATGGCTCTTTATGGAAGTAGCATCAAAAAAAATGTATGACTCAACTTCGAATTATATTTGCCTACTTTGTATAAATATAATAAAGCAGATCTTCAGAACTGCTGAAGAAAAACAAAAAAAAATCCCAAACCCACAACAGGCAAGCTATTGCCTCTCCTATTGTGATGAGCAGGTTTGGATTGGGAAGGGGCTTGGCATCTCTAAATTGTGAAATAAGTAAATGATTGAGGTATTCTACTAAAGAAAGAGAAAATTTCTTTTTAGACACAAACAAGTATCAAATATATTTATGGTAATTATGAAGATAATTTCATAAGTTTCGGCTTTCTTTAGCTTAGCTTAGTTATAGGGCATAATTTTGCTTTGCCTAATGTTCCATAGGAAGGTGAAATCTCTCAGTTGTTCTTGTCTGTCCATAGTGCTGAACAATACAGATTGTCTTATGATATGGGGACATAGAAACTGGAACTCCCAGTGAAAAGATATCTTTAAATAGTAAAGCCTTGCTTTAGTATTAAACTTGTATTAGGTTTTTTTGGGCTTGCAATTATAAGATCAGTAATAGCACACCTGAAGTCTTCCAGCCATGTCCCACATCAGTGCTACAATCAATAATATATTTAGTCATCCATCCCTTAATATTGATCAAAATTATTCATAATTTAAGAGTAATTAAAAGCTGCAGTTCTTCTTGACTACTACTGTTTGAGATTTTCTGCTACTTTAAATACTTAAAGACTTTTTAAACTTTTTGAGTGTTACTCAAAAAGTAAAACCAAATATTTAATTCCTCTGATTTATGAGAGTATTGCAGATAGGTAGGAAACTTGGTTGTTAGGAACAGCAAGTTCCTGATTGGTATGATTCAGTGTATAAACTTCTTTTAAATCAGGCTGTGACATCTTTTAAAAGTTAAACTAATTTTAGACAACACCTCTACTAAAGTAAAAATAGTCAAACCAAATCAATCTATTGACTCTACTGTCAAACCCACAAATTAAAATAATTTTACCAAAAAAGTAGTAGCAGAACTGGTAAGGAGGTATGCCTCTGAGTGTATGTTTATTTATGCACATACACATTTAATCTGAAATAATATAAAAGCAATAGTCTTCTGAAATCACCATTCTGTGCATCTAGGAATCTTCATACAACTTCCATAGAATCAGGTGTTTTAAACCAAATCCTTTTAAACCATATCCTTCCATTGTTATAGGTTTTACTGAGTTTCAGGTCTAGTATTACAGTAGAACACCTTCCATCATTGCCTATGCCACATTTAATGAGAGTTTCCCCAATAAAGTGGAATGTTACTTTTTCTTGACAACTTTTTGATGTACCTAGATGAAGATAAATATATTATGTTTGCCTGCAAAACCAAGTTTCATAGTGCCTTCTGATTAAATACGTTTATCATCCTAGAATAGGTTTTGTTGGTCTGGCTTCTCTTCTGCCCTGTATGATACGGATATATGTCTTACTGCTGCAAGCTTCAGAAAATCAACTTGGAAAAAAAAATCCAATTTGAACTTTCCTAACCTCTTCAAGATGTTTATTTTGTTCAGTTTGTTACATTTTTAGACTTCTAGGTGGCCAGAATTTTCCGTTGTTTTCTAAACATGTCATAAAGGTATCTGCAAATGCCACATGAGGTAGGCAGGCAAAAGACACAATGATTACAGTAACAAAAGTTTGATTTAGGTCAGCAAGGATCAAATTTACTGGGGGAAGAGTATGAGTAAGGAAAAAAGATGTAGCTAAATTGTACCTATAGTACCTGTCAGAGGCAGTCATGTCTCAGAACTTGCTCATAACTGGGATCTATCAGAACAATAATTCTGCAGGAGGAAGGCATGCGAAACACTGGCCCAGAGGACACTGCTGAAGTGTACCTATATGTACTTATAGGTGGCAGCTTAGTAAAATTTCCTAAAACTTTGGTTTCTGAAAATGGCCACGTCTTACTGTATTTAAAATTAAAATACTGTTTCTTCACTGGACTTGAAACTGTCTAGGGACCAGAAAAATATGAACAAAAATTAAAGTTTGGCTGCTTGCTTACTTTCTTTATTGTGTTTTTCTCTTGTATATGTCCCAATATAGTGCGTGATGTCTTACCTGAATTATGGTGATTGAATTCCGTCTAAACTCATGCAGACGGACCATCCTGCCAACCCTGAAGTCTTTGAATTTATGAAATTGCAGATGATGATTTTCCACAATCAGTGTTGAATCTTGATGTACCAGAATAAATCAAGCTGTTTCCTAACTCAAAGTATTATGCAAAGTCTGAGATTTTCCTTTTGAATTATCATAGACTTGATCAGAGTCTTAGAATCTCTTGGTACTTTTGGTACAAATGGATGTTATTTGCTTTGGACTGGATGTTAAATGCCTGCGTCTTCATGCCCTGGAAGGAACCGTTGCAGCAAAATAGAAAACAGTGATGACTGAAAATAGCAATGGCAGTTGGAAAATGTTCGCTTTACCAAATGTCCAAAAATCCATAGAAGAATGAGTCACACTGATTAGAAAGTGACTCTGCAGGGATGCAAATGCTATTATGAATAATAAGTGTATGTAAAAATAGATGAAAGAAGACTTTAATGCTGTAAATCAAAAACTGGAAATTGCACAGAACTGATAAGGGAAGGACAGAAGGTGACATATATAGTCAGCAGAAATAAGAAAAATAAGAGGATTAAATATAAGAAGAACAAAATAAACCCTGATGATTTTATCAGTGTGTTTCTGGATGGCAGTAGTGGAATTGATCATGTGACTGCAGGAATGGCAGAGATGTGCAATAAATACTGAATATTGAAATACATTGAATAAGTATTTGGTGTAGAGGGGGAAGGAACTTGGTGATGTAATATGCTTTGCTTTCCTGCAGTAATGAAGAAGATTAAGCAACAGCTACTAAATTGGAAATCCTTAAATCAGCATGTCCCAATAACTTCTTTACTACAACCTGGCAGAACTGCTCTCTCTGGCAGTTTGACAATTAAGCCTTTTCTCCAGTCACTTCATAGTTTTTCATCTTTTCATGTGCTTTTGCAGATACTGACTAAGCTCTCAGCAGTTCTCTAGACATTGTACATAACCCATTTAAATATCTCCTATTAGGGGTACAACATAATTCCTTCATATGTTATTTAGCACATCTCATACTGAGCTGTAAAATTCACATTTGTCCTCATCTATCACATTTTATTTGAGCTACAAAATTTCATGACAGTAGCCCTTGCATCTGGTGTATAAAAATGTGCAAATGTATTTTCTTCTCCTATTCACCATGTTTAATTGTACTATGTTTTTTTGCTGAGACCTTCACTAAGAATGATATCCACCGTTATCTCAAAGGGAAAATAGGTAGTTATCTTGTCCATCTGGCTTTATGATCTACTAACACTCCCAGTAAGATGAGCTTGTAGTAATTGTGCTGGCCCTATTCATACTCCAAGGTAAAAGGCAACATCTCTTGGTAAGAGAATAATGTTTTGTGTGTCAGCATCATTGCTGTTGTGATTTTTATCCTTCATACTTTCTACACAAAATTTTGAGCGTTGTTATTTTTTTCTCCCTAGCATGTTACTGGTAGTAAGTAATGATGATATTAAGACATCTAGAATAATATTTGAAATTACTATGCTGCCTGTTTGGGATTCTTCCCGGCAAGTATCAGCCACTGAAGACTGCTCTTTAGATAAGCTGTCTTCAATCTACTATATTAAACCGAGCTTAAGATGTCATATTGACCTCTCAAAATCAGAAGGAAGAATGCTTGGCTGTTAGATCCTGGAAAATGTTACAAAACCTTTAAGAAATAACATTTTGGAGTTTACTAATATTAGAAACTATTCTTAACACACGTCTCTCTTGAATATTGTAAATATCTGGTGAGGAAGTTTTTACAAAATTTATGGAAACAGGTGAGTAGAAGTGGAAATAAAAATCAAAGTAATACCTCAAACCAAATATGGCCAAGACCAAAAGCTCTGAAGGGAATCATAGCAAAATTTTTTGTGTAGGTCTTGTGCAATTGTATTTCTGCATGCTGGACTCACTGAAAACTGAATTCAACAGCTTCTACTTTTGCTCTTAGAAATATTTCACATGGAAAGTGTTTTTCTTCCTTATTTCTTTCTCCATTTCTCTAGCCATCCCTCATCCCCTACTGTCCCATTTTCTTAATCGTTGATTCCTCCAAAAGGAAGTTTTAGTATTTTTTCTACCAGACCTCTAACTGCTCACTACTGTTTAAATATCCATGGAACTTGTATAAGATCTCTCTCCTGCTGGGGTGATAAATCAGGATCAGATGATGACTTCTGTATGACTAGAGCCCAAACCGTAGACTTGTAGTCACTGAGAGGCACAGTGATTTTTTGGGCCGGGATGAAAAATATGAAATCACAGTCACATATATGATATTAATTTCTACTGCACTTTACTAAGTGCTGCTGTGTTTAGATATCATGGTACTTGTTTTAGAGGAGGGAAGGAAGGTAAATTATCCACAAGCCCTATTTTACATCACTTTAGACAACCCTTACTTACTCTGCTTCTCTAGCTTTCAATGTTTTGAAAGGTATACAATTTTTTGATAGTGTTTAATCACTGGCTTCTTCTCTCACCCATTCATTTACTCTGGTTTATGACTGTCATTAAGAGGAAGAGGATACTCTGACAGAATTAATAAAGAGAAAATCAATAACAAATTATAAAGGTGTAAAACAGAAGTACCAGAGCTAGAACTTGGATAAACTCATTTGGGAAATAATGTAGAGGGTAGGTAAGTTAGATACATATTAAAGCAATATATTTCCATAATATTAAAAAAACCACATCTTTTTTAAAATTAGTATTTTAATTCAAAGTGAAATTAACTCTGGTGAGTATTTGAGTGGAGGTCAGACTAGAGGATATTTACATTTAGCCTTGTCCATGAAGATGCTTTAAGATCTCTATTTCCATTATGTTATGGATGATATTACTTACTATACTGTTTACATGAGCAGTTTCCTCCTGCTTGCAAGAGACACGTGTCTTTCTTGTTTTCTGTGGCCCCCAAGAACCTTATAGAGCTCAGTAAGTCCAAGAGCAGGGTGCTGCACCTGGGTCAGGGCAATCCCAGGCATGAACTGTGAGGAGAAGGACTTGGTTCTGGTGAATGAAAAGCTAGACATGACCTGGCAATTCATGCCTGTAGACCAGAATGGTGTCTCTATGCTGGGCTGCTTCTAAAGAAGCGTGGCTGGTGGATTGAGGGAAGTGATTCTGCCCTTACTCTGCTGTCGTAAATTCTGCATCCAGCCCTGGGATCCTCAGAACAGGAAATCATGCAGCTGTTGGAATGGGGATGGAATGGAACAAGGAGGCCTGTGACTATGTACCCTCAAAGGAGCTCAGGCTGAGAGAGATGGGGTTGTTTAGCCAGGAGAAGAGAAGGCTGAAGGCTCCAGACTTTAGAGCTGCTTCCCAGTACCTAGCAGGGGTTTATAGAAAAGGAGAGCAACGTTTTGCACATGTAGTAATAGGGCAAGGGGGAATGGTTTTAAACTAAAAGAAGAGGCAGTTAGATGAGATACCAGGAGGAAAACCTTCAATGTGAGGGTAGTGAGGCACCAGTACAAGTTGCCCAGAGAGGTGCAGGATGCCACATGTGGATGGGAGTGTTCAAGGCCAGGTGAGATGGGTCTTTGAACAACCTGATCTAGTGGGTGGCATCTCTGCCCATGGCAGGTGAATTAGAGCTACATGATATTTAAGGCCCTCCCAACCCAAGCCTTTCTACGAGTTTATGATCCCCTAATTTTTAAAAATTACTTTTATTTGCCTCACCTAAATATTAATATGTAAATATTGCCTCCAAATGATGTATGCATTTTCCATTATGCTGGCTGCTTGTAGATAGTGGAACTTCCATCAGACTTATTCAAATAAAAGTAATATCTTGTTTTGCATCTAATGAAATACCTGTTTGATTCATCTATATGTAGAGTACTTTCCCCTCTCCCTGTTGTGTTTATTTCTTTCAGTCACGTGAAAATGTTTCTCAAAATAGTCCTTATTGTCTCCTGGATGCTACTAGGCTTGCATTCTTGGTGGTACGCAGATGAAGAAATTTGCATTGTCCCGTTTTTAAATAGCATCACTACAATGAGATCAGGAATTCTGCGAGTGTTTGGCAATAGAATGAGAAAATACACGAGTAAATATATCCAGTGTTTGTTAATGCAAAACCTCTCCAGTATTTATTCATCTAGTGAATCCTTCTTCCTTTATAGAATGGAGAAGGATTTCTGGCTTTTGTTTGCACTGAAGATCTGTTGTGCAAATGACATCTGTCATGCACTCTGTATTAGTTCTGTGTTCATGATACCCACTCTTCCAGAAAGCTTATTAGCAGGGAAGGCAAAAGAAACTATAACTAGAATATCAACCATGCTTTAAATTGGAAGTTTGGAGTCAGGTGCACAAGACTAAAGTTTTATCCATTTTGTAAACTTTGTCTTACACATCTGGTGTCTTCCAAGGATAATGCAGAACCCATTTTGGTCATTAAATTCTAAGGATGATGTTAAAGAGATCTAATACATCATAGTCCACTTGATGTGAAGCAGTATCACAGCTACTTGAAAGATGGATTCAGTAGCATAATTCAGATTTAGACAGCTCTAGGTTAGAATATTTTGCATTTCTGCATTGGTGATATATTGAAAAAAAATTGGTTTCTTTTACCAAATTACCAGGCATATTATCTGGTAATATTTAGTAAAAGTGTGTTAACTATAGCTGACACTTTACTGGACATTTGTTCCCATATTTTTGCTGGTTTAGAGTGAAGGAATGGCCTACAGGTCTTGCTGCCCTCTGTGGTGCTAAGGATGGGTTTTAGATCCCTACTATGTTTGGGATTTCCATGTACCCTGTTTTGTAGACATGGATATTTTTTCATAACCTGTAATATGTTGTAGTTTTCCAACCCGAAGGGGTTAAACTCATGAACAAACAATGACCTGTCTTTTTCTATGAGTATGAGATTGAAGTGGTGAAATCTATTGCTACCAGACTTCAGAGCAGAAGAGCTTGTTAGCAGGGATTTAAAATGACTAATTATAGACATATGGTTTTAAGAAAAGGACTTTGAGCTGTGAGTGCCCACCCTAAGGCTTTCTTCTGCTCACTAAGGTAGTCTTCATCTTGCTTGGTTTCATCTATTCCTTTATTAATTAATTCCATCTGCATACTGATAGCTCTGTGGGTAGTCGAATCTGTATTGGTGAATACATGGAGCTGTGCATCACCACTTGCACTTGAACCTTCAATGTATAACACATTCACTCTCTTTAACTTAAATTGCCTAGTCAGAGAGCAGGTTCAAGGTTAGTGTGCTTCCTCATCCATCTTTTCACGTCCATATTGCTCTTAATAGTCTGCCTATAATTTATCTGCTGCCATCCTCAGTGAACTTGGAACACCTACACATCCCTTTTGTTCTTGTAGTGCATTACGTTGATTCATCTGTAGTAAAGAACCATGCAGTAAAGGATGATTCTGTGGGGCAGATAGACTACAAATAAACCACTCCTAGCCTGGATGCACACTAATCTTTCTTCTAAGGTCATCTCAAGATGGTGCTTGAATGCAGGATCACATCTGTTAACTGAGAATATGAACCAAATTTGACTTTGATTGCATAGGCTAAAACTGATCTTGATCCTTTCTGAGAGGAACTGTAACAAAAAAAAAAAATCCATTCAGAGAGTCTTTAGAGAGGTGATTGGGTTATGAAGACATACTCCTGGACACAGAGGGACTAACTCTGAGAGGTTAAATGTTCTTCATGGACTTTCTGTGAAACTGTGTGGATGTGTCATCAGATCCACATTTATATGCAGGACTCTAGGCCAATATAGCCAATTCTTTCAGCTGGATCTCAACTTTGTGGAAATGGCGATGTTTCTTCCCCCTTTCCCCATTTATCTCTGCTTTAATCACTGCAGTGTGGCCTGCTTCTCAAAAATGAATCTGATTGTGACACCAGTTGATTCAGGCTATGACAGCGTTACAGTTTTGGAGAAGGCATATGTCTGGAACACCATTTGAAAGTACTGTCCAAAAGCACACTTGCAATATTTTACCATTTTTACAGCTTTGGCTGCTCATGTGCACACAGACAACCAAAAATATTCATGCTATTGGATTTACCTGCTATTATTATTTATGCCTTACATGCTTAAATTTTAGAAATTAAAAAAAAACCAACACATTTTTCTGAAGTGAATAACCTGAGCTTTATTTGAGTAAAGCCTATGCAGACTCTGTGTGAATAGAACACAACATACACATATTAAGTTTGTCCCTACAGAGTGTAAATGAGTTAGGGACACTTTTATGGTATTAAGATTTCAACATCTGAAAAGTCTGTGCTGAAGCAGCCTTCTGGCAGGACCTGTGGACCCCTGCAGAGAGAAGCCCACACTGGAGGTTTGTTAGCAGGACTTGGGATCTCATGGGGGACCCACACCAGAGCCCCTGCTTCTGAAGGATGTATGCTGTGGAAGACACACATGCTGGGGCAATTCCTGAAGAGTGGCCTGTGGGAAGGAGTCAAGCTGGAGAAGTTAATGGATGACTGTCATCTGTGGGAGGGAGCCCTGCTTAAGCAGGGGAAGGAATTCTGCACCTGACGAAGAAGAAATGGCAGAGACAACTGTGCGGAATTGTGTGTAAATCCCATTTCCTGTTCCCTTACTGCTTGTGGAGAGGGGGTAGAGAATTGGGAATAAAACCAGGGAAGAAGGGGGAAAGGTGCTTTAAGATTTGGGGTTTGTTTCTCATTATCCTCTCCTGATCTGATTGGTAGTAAGCTATACTAATCTTCTCAAGGCAAGTCTTCTTTACCTGTGCCAGTAATTGCTGAATGATCTCTCAGTGACACACACATGGGTCCCCATCTTGACCCATGAGTTATTTGTTATATTTTCTCTCCCCTGACCAGTGAGAAAGGGAGAGATACAAAGGCTTTGGTGTATATCTGGTGTCCAGCAAGGGTCAATCACAACCACTCTGTGAGCTGATTTCTGTGCTAGGGTTTACTCACATCATTTGTTCATGTCAAATGACAAAGAGCATCTGGGGAGTCAGTGCTGCAGACCTGATGTCTCCATGATGTGTTTCGGTGGTTTTGTGTTGGATTATTCCTGTCTAGGTGCAGTGTAGTGAAACACCTTTAGCAGTTGGAGTGCATCAGGCATGCTGCAGGAAACTGGTTTTTGGGGTTTGCTTTCATCTGGAACAAGTGTATGTAGTTTGAATGTCAAGTCCACTTCATGATGTAAATAAAGGCACTAAGTATAGATTGTTAATTTCAAAAGATAACTATGGATTTGAACCAAAAAGCTAATGCTTGTACACCCTAGGACTGCCTAATCTACATTCCAGAAGGAATTCTCCAAAGTAATACCCTTTTCCTAACAAAATTCTTTAGCAGCTGAAGCATGTTAAAGCAAATCTCATATTAAAGCAAAAGAGCCCAAAATAAAAAGTAAGCATGAAAAGTCCTGAGCCCAAACAATGTTGAGAAGTTATAAACAGCTGCAAAAATAAGGCTTAAAATTGAGAGAATTAGACACGCCTCTCTGTTTTGCTAACAGTGCCTAAATATAATGATGTCTGCTCTAATATTAAAAATACTTGTGGGTGTCTGGTACAATGGTTGGGTTGTTCTATCTGTTAAGCTCCTATTAAATGTGAGGAGTTTTGTGAAATCCTGGTTTAGATTGTAAAGCCAGTAAATGCCTCTTGCTCCTAACCTGACATAGAATTCATTGCCACTCAAGAGCAGCCTGTCAGGCAGAAAATTTTTTGCTGTGCTATTGGAACCCCTCTTTGTTTAGACCACTTTCAGCTCTGTCTAAGAGTGACACACAAAAAATTTCTAATTCTTGACAATTATTATTTTAGTGCCTTTTCTACTGCCACAAAGAAATTTTCAGAAAGCAATTTTTGGATGCCTGGTTCTTTATCTGAAACACTAAAAGCATGTTTCCTCTTCCATTATTACATCAAGTATTTATATGTTTATTAGAAAATACACAGTGCATCACTTCATCGTTATCCTATATATTTTTTAGATAAATAAAATCCGACTTTTAAGGAAAATCTTTTATGGATGTAAATAGAATTGATAGTTTTGATTTTTTTAAAGGAAATTAATATTTTAAATCTGGCTTTCCTGGTCCCTACACCTAATTTGCTGCTTACTCTGAAACTTTCATTCAGGTCACAACACACAGGTTCTGATTTATTTCTGACAGGGATCTTGTCCACTTCCCATATTCTTATCTTTGTACTGCAGCAGACCAGTGATACTCCTCAGGAATGCCAAGCTGATCCCGATAGCTTGCTTTATACTTCCTCACACTACTTATGTATCTTCAGACGTGAAGTCTCATACTGCAGTGGAGAACAAAGGACAGATGTTGCTGCATTTTACCCAGCCACAAAGTTCTTCCCCTTCACACTGTTCCCCTGCTTCTCTGTGCTCTGCTGTTCAGTCCAGGCATGTTCAGTAGCACAGTGCACAAGGCAAGGTAAATTTATGGCTTGATTTTGTAAGACAAAGAGATTTTATTCTTTTTTTGACTTTGAACTAGGCATACTGCAGCATTCAGAAACTAGCAAACAGGAGTATTCTGTGTAGTGGTGTTTTTTGAAAAGAAGTCATCCACAGCATGGCATCTGTGCCATTTAGATAAGGAAGTGGTAGTTCTAAATTCCTCTAAGAACATGGTGAATGCCCCTGCCCAAATGCAGCAGCACTAAGGCCTTGCTGTAGATCTTGGATGCTGCCTCCAACACTGGAAAGTATATACAATTTTTTTTTGACAATTTATTTTATGATTTATGTTTCAGGCAGTATGTGTTACCAAAACCAGAGATACCTGGAACTACGGGGCTGTATTTATATGGTTGTATTTATCTGCTAGCTAATAGTAGCTATAGGTCTTAAGAAAATATCTCATCATATTACAGCAAGTATAGTCCAAACCCCAGTCTGGGCAGTTTCCCATATGAGTCATATGAAAGATATGTTTCAGAAACAGAAAGCACCTTATAGGGAAAAGGTCTCAGTAAGACTAGAAAAGGAGTTGGATCATCTTTTTCATATTGATTTGCACGATCAAGTTATCAAATTTTTAGTGTTTTCTGACTGCTGCCCTTGTGGTGTGTCATTTTCTTTTTTCCCTTCAGTATTACCACTAGATATATTGACACTTTTGAAGTGAAAATCAGGTATATATGAGTGATCTTAAATTATAACTTGACTCTAGTAAATAATATTTTTGAAAATATTTGTTTTGTGGTTAGGAAAAACATACTGTAATTACTCTAAGGCTGGACTAAGAACCTGTTTATGATAAGTTTATAAAGATTCCTTTTGGAACCCCACACTTAGCTGATACTGGGGACAGCTAAATTTCTCTCATCAATAAAAGGTTTTCCTAGATGCCTAATGCTTTGCTGCTGAGCATACTCAGAGTTGTTGGTCCTGGACCCTGACTGGGATTCAGAGAACAGATGTTCTGCCTACATTTTCTCGAGTACTCTATAATAAATACTGATATCAGCCCTAAAATTCTCTAGGTTAGTCATCAACTATTTAAACATTAAACATTTCTGATTCCTTGCTCATTTATTAGACAGTGATAGAATACACTAAAATGCTCCATCATAAAAGGGAAATAATGACTATTTGCCAGTAATTATGCTTCTAAAGTCTCAAGGGAACAAAAAATCCTTAAGAAAATGGTTATTTGTTAGTAAGAAAGTTATTAAAAAGCTTCTTTAATTAGTTTGCCTTCAGAGTTTCTTGCTGTATTGTCTTGTGTGTTTCATCAGCTTTTCATAAGTTAGAACCAACTCTCACTACGTGCAAGTATTAAAGAAGTTTTAATGGTCTGGATAATTTTCAGAGGAAAATTAATTAAAGCAACCATTTTCCTGGTGGCTATCAATCTCATGGCTCTCCAAGCCCAAGCTATACTTTCCTTCTCCCTTCCAGCATACTAATGTACTACCAATTTACAGGAGAGTAATTGCATTTTCATGCCCATGGCTTTTCATGCATTCCATTTTAAAAAGCTGAATGGCTATTTTTATTGATAAGGCAAGTAGTTAGAGGCATCTTAAAAAATCCCTCTGTTGACCTTTAATCTTCCATCCTTTTCCTGAGCTCTTGAACTAAAGAGCCACAAGAAGTGTACCTTCTAACGAGTTAAGTGTGGTGACATTGCTAAGCCTTTGAGTTTAATGGCCCTGAGTTTTAATTAAATGTCAAACAAATGCCATTGAATTTGGACAAAAATACAGAGTGCTATTTGCAGAAAACCTTGGCACATCACCTCTTTACCTTGCTTGCTTTTCTCTCTGCAAAACCAGCACACTACTGCTATGCAGTGATGTGCCACAGAATAATTCTTTTGAGAGTATTAAAAAGCAAAACAATTGTTTTTGTAGGGTCTTGTGCACCCTGATACCTCTTAGGCACCATAAGTGAGTTAGAAGCTGTTTAGCATTGTATTACTTAGTTAAAACTGTTATATTTGTGGTATCAAGCATCAGAAGTCTTTGCTATTGTGTAACCAATCCCCTTTCAGGGAGATTTTAAATAGAGTTTCCACTCTGAATGATATAGAGAATCTCCTAAATAAAAGAATGGAACTGTCTCTTGTCTTGCCATGCTTTGAGCACTGTGTATGATAGCTGCTGCCACCTGACTCTTTAGATCTTCAGTTTTTCTTTGTGTTCACCTGGGTGACTTTTTTTTGTTGTTGTTGGTTTGGGCATCATCTGGGGATGCTATCATTTACTTGTCTGGCTCAACAGGACTGCATTAGAATTACGACCAAATGGAAATCATATTGGCTTAGTAAAGCTTAAAAATTTCTTAGGGTCAGTTATGTCTCACATGATCAATTATACTAATTTCTGAAGGCCAGTTAATGGATGTATTTGATTCCAGTATTTCACTGCTTGGCTAATCTTTACAAAATAAGATGCAGAGAAGGCAATTTTTGGCATTAATTATTGAAAGCATGCTTCAGTTTTCATTTGCTCTGGTATAGTGATATTAATTTTAGTGCATTTACTTCCAAATCATGCCAGTTTAATTAAGACTTATTTAATATTCTAATGGTATCTGAATTTCAAGTGTCCTATCTCATTTGTACATCTCTAAGAACATTAAAACAGATGAGCTTCCACATTCCCTAAATAGAGGTTGAAAAGTCTAGCTTTCCAGGGCTTTTGCTATTAGAGGGTTATCTGGGATCCTCCTCTTCTCTCACCATACTCACCTATATCAGTTCTGGGAATATCCCCTGTACTTAATTCTCTGAGTAGACTGGCAAAATTGAAGGCTAATAGATTGGTTCCAGCAGGTAAGTAAATAAACTACGTCCTAAATAGGAAATAGTTCAAAGGAAGAAAAAGGATATTTATGAACAATGGGGAGAATTACAAAAGTTGTACCTTCAGGGACTAGCAAAGACAATAACCTGTTTAGTCTTTTGGATTGAGTTTCTATGACCTTAGGAACTGCTTTATAGTACTGTGCGAAGGATCTCTGAGCTTCTTGAATTCTACCAATCTAGTTTAGTCACATTTCTTGAAGGGATAGAGATTTTATCACCATGAATTTCCAGACTTGTTATATCAGCAGATGGCTGAACAGAGGAGGAAGGTCATACACATACATTCATATTGCAGCCTTTACTATTTTCTCTTTTTCTTGGAGATGCTGCTCCTTTCACATCCATACAGTAGAAACTGTGCAGTCTGGATGGCTGGCTCACTTTCCTGTTCACCCAAAATCCTTCATGCAGTAATTCCCTTGGCTTTATTTGGGGTTTGCTTTTTTATTTATTTTTTCCATCTCCTTTTTTTTTTTTGTCTGGAACTGTTCTGAGAAGACAGTTGGAGGTTTTTGGCTGGTTTCTTTTTGTGGTGGTCCACAGAGACTGTAGTTGGGAGTAAGGGCAAATGAAGATCATAACTTCGTTTCTACAATTGGGGAAGAGGACTCCTAGGGAAAGGAAGCCCAAGATACCGATCTATGCTACAGAAACATTTCCCCAAGGCCACTTTTGGCAATAACCATTGTCTGAGAGGAGTGTTGTACAGTATTAGAAGGTTGTACATTGTACAGTAATAGAAGATTTCATCTTCTGGCCTATATGTGCAGCCAGGTGGCTCTGCAGTGTTTTCTGGGATATGTGCTGCCGGACAGGAAGAGTAGTAACTTCTCCACTTGTTTAAATCAACTTGTTCAATCAACTGAACATATCTCGTGACTGAAAAGTTTTATCTGAGTTAGCTTTGAACAAGCAGAACCTAATTAACTTTGCAAAGAAGGGCTAATAAGCTGAGTAAATGTGTGCATAACTTGCCTTGCTCTGGGACAGTAAACAAGTACCCTTAATGTCAGATTATTATTGAAAAAAACAACACCTTATTAAACATTTCTCTGTCAGGTTTGAAGTGCTGTTTCATCATTTTGGGCACGTTGAAGTGGAAAATGACCAAAAAAGCAATTGTTTCAAAGGCCCAGAGAATTGGATCAAGCATTATACAGTTGCTCTACTTCAGAGTGCATGAGTCGTGGGAGTGGGACGTGAGCCAGCTCACACCAGCTGGCCTACAGCCAGCCCTCTGCTGCTGCTGCCACTATGCAAAGAGTGTAAGCAGACTCTCCCCTGCACGAATCTATCCCAGAGGAACACAGAGTACTGATTAGGTATGAATTTACGAACTTTGCTTTGCAAAGCATTGACTACAGTATTTATAAACACGAGTGTGTGCAGGCATATACAGGATTTAGAGAGATGCTCAGGTGGCTGTGCAGAGCACTTTCCCCAGTGGCTACTCTTTCCCTTAATAGGTGGGACAAGCTTAAAAGATAAGTCACATTTTCAACAAGCTTTTCAAAGACTTGGTGTCTTGATTTCCATTATAATTCATTTACTGCAGAATGACTGAATTGGATAACTCATAACAAAACATATTGACATTTCAAGCCTTTTTCACCCATTATTTGCAGTTTCTTGCCTTACTGAGTTTTATTGAAACTTATTTTGCTCTTTTGTTGAGCATCTGAAAATTACTGGACTGAAAAATGCACTATCTGTGCTGCCTGTAATAGGCTTGTAAATGATTCCAATTCCCAATGAAATATTTTTTACATGTGGGAAATAAATTTATTAAAAATTTAATAGAAGCTATGTAAGTACATTCCCCTTTGAAAAATCAGGAAGGGAATTATGACATAAAAGCTTTGAAATAATGTTTTCCCTTTTAAAATTAAGCCTAAACTTTATATGAAAACTAACTACAGCATCTTCATTGGACACAGTTTCCTACAGCTAATACAATTAAAAGTTAGAAATGTTAGAAAGTAAATGTGTAATGGAGGGCTGGAAAGAACGGTTCGTTTGGTGAACTGCAAATATATGTATTTTTGTTACCTTCTGCTTCAATTTAGCTCAGTCTGAGTTAATAAAATATTGAATACTGCTCCCATTTCAGGGTCATGGTTACAGGCTGGTCTCAGTTTCATATTTAATGGCCAGCTTTGTGTTTACAAAATCATCACTGAATTTTGCACTATTGTTAATAATGTTGGTGGAAAAGTAGAAGGATAAAGTGACTGTTAATAATCCTATAAGCCTGATATTTCTCCTGATTTAGGCCTGACAACGGCTCTGAAATGTTGGCCCTGTCAGTAGTAAATATGGGGGATTAACTGAAGCTTTTTCTCTTGGAAAACCAACATTAATTAACTGTGAGAGTAATGCTAGTATGGTGATACAATTTTTAACTAAATAGAAGGAGCCAAATAATTCTGTGTAACATTCCTGAGATTAACCCCGAGACAAATCAAAATAATACATCATACTCCCAAACTACTGTTGTAGCTGAAGGCTAGTTAGCTGAAGTCTAAATAACATTAAGAACACTTGCTGTAGAAACAAAATTTTAACCAAATTATGTGTGTGAAACTGCAGCCAGTATTCTTTTTTTATGACCATATTTTTCTTACATGTCTGTGTTTACTATTTATTGTCCCAAGATGTTATCTGTAGAACATCACTGGGAATAGAAATAAATGATAAGAAAGTTTTCAGCGAGATTTATAGCATTTTTATAGTGCCAGTAATCATAAATTGCATTGAAGTAAACAGCTAACACTTGTCTGGACTGATGTTAGTACAAACATGGAGAATGTGCTACTTTATATCAATTTGAAACTGATGGAAAGGCATTAGATTGTGAGAAATGATGGTGTTGGCTAATGGTGCTTGGGCTGTGGTGAAGTGTTGCTTGGGTTTGGCTGGAGGGTGATCCCCAGTGTTGAGTGTTGAGCTGGGTGCAAGATTACTGACGTCCTGAGGGCCAAGCAGAATTTGGATCCTGACTTAAAATACCAGGGCTGAAGTTCCTCTCTAGCAACAATTTGTTATTGATGTCAGAGTAATACCTGGAACATTTCAAACTTAATATTAGACCCAATCCAGCATGCCAGTATACATCTAGGAAAACAAATGGATGCATGCCCTTGAAAGGTTTAAAAAAGTCCCTTGTACCTGGAATTTCAAATGAAAGGTAACATATGCAGAGGAATATTGCAGTTGCATTTGAGTAGTAGTTCACTGAAGCTGTAAGTGAAAGACTGCCATCAAACAAATCATTTTAAGTCTTGCCTTTGGCTTTACAGGGCCTGCTTTTACTGCAGATTATTTTCAGAGTTATGATGCTAAATATAGGGGTTTTACCTTGAGAAGGCTTTTGGAGTTTTTATTTGTTTTTTGTCTTAGAGGGTTAAATGTGGAGGATGAAAAATGTTGGGAATATAACAGAAGATTTTACAGTTGTAAATATTTCATGACCTAGCAGCAGCAGGTATTCCACAGTGCTTTCTGCAAGCTAGTCTCTAAAAAAGTTATAACTGCCCAAGTAATATCTCTCTTTGAGGGTGTTTTCATCTTCATCTTGAATATTAATTTTCCTAATTTAATTAATTAATTTCTGTAACTATCACAAACCACTTAATAATTGAATGAGTTTGTATTTTTCAATATCTGAAAAGCCTTCAGCTTTTTCTTTTGTGTTTTTTTATTGCCTTTCACTGTATTTCATAATCCCTTTCTCTAACAACAGAAAGATAAAGTCCCCAAATGACAATAAGCAGCAAGTCACTTGCAGAACTGTATGAATTGCAAATTGTTTTGCATGTTAGCCATTGACCAGGCTTTTAACTCATCTATATATTTTGTCACTGGCAGCCATTTTCACTTCAACACATTAATTGTATAATTTCTTATCTGAGATAATCTGCCAGGTTTTTACTTATTGTCACGTTGTATAGATAGGATGGTGTCCTGGTTAAGATACTACTTTGGCATGAAGAAGGTTGAAGCTCAATCCTAAATTTGCCACATACAGCATGAGCTGGGCGGACCATTTAATTTTGATGCCTGTTAGTTTTCTTGCTTCTGAATGTTCTCAAAGCACAGGTCTATTCCTGCTGTATGCATGAACTTCCAGAGCAGAATGAATCCTTACCAAAGGTTTAAGGTACAGGGATGTAAGTTCTGGCTCTGCTAATTTTAACTATGTCACAGGTTCTTATGTACTCTTCACTTATATCCAAGAGCCAGATATTGTTTAATTTATAAACAATGATCCTGAAAGAAAATAAGTTTAGTCTAAAAATGTTATGTTAAACTTTAGATTTTTTAGGGAAAAGAATAACAAAAACAATTACATCAGTCTCCAGTCTTCTGGTGTTTACAGAAGTGTTTATAACATTCATTAACCTATTTGAAGAAAAAAGAAATAAAGTTATGGAGAAAGGAAATAAGAATTATTAGAGAGGTTAAATGATTTCTGTTTGAGGATTAATTAAATAAACTAGTGTGCTTCCACAGTATTGAAAAAGAAATTGAGAGAAAGTTTTGAGGGGATATGAAGGCTTATAAAATCTGGAGCAATTGGGAATTATTGTTCTCTGTCTGTTTCTGTAATACAAACTCCTATTGGTATCCATTAAAACTAGTAGCTGGTAAGGTTGGAAAAAAAAAAGCAGAAAAAAGAATAAGCTAGTATGCCGTTTCTGCTACATGTAGAGGTAATTATATGCCAGCAGTGATTGTGGGTGCTATAATGTGGAATACATCTAAAAGTGATTGGGCAGACTTGAGGAAGAAAATGCTGTTAAGTTTTGCTTACAACAAGGATGTCAGTTCTACTCTGAGGAATTCTTGTGTTACAGGTCATTAGAACTGAAAATTATTTTGAAAAATAATCACATAGTGCCTGGTGTTCTACCTCTGTGTACATTACTGGTTAAGTTCTTCTTTTAGGGACATTTGTCCAACCTTTCAGTTTTTCAAATCATTCTTTCTCTCCATGTTGAAGCATGGAAGCAAGGAACACAAATTGCATCTCTGTATTTGGGAGAAAAAAAGAGATTTTAAAAGTACTTTTGCTTCATTCGACTTGCAAAATGCACGTGTATGTATACATATATATATATATATATATATATATATATATATATATATATATATATAGTCCAGAATAGTCTCAAAAGGTGATCACAGCTATTTCCGTCTTACACTTTTCTAACAGGTATTGGTCACTTTAGGTGTGTAAACATAGAGGTTATTTGGCTTTCTTTCACAGTAGGTATTAAAATAGCAATACTGATGGTAAGTATGAACACAGACTATATGTTGATATTCAAAAAGAGTTACTTTCCCAATGGATTGGGAATTTTTTAATGATAGATTTAGAGGGATATTCAATTTGGCTTTAGTCAGTCACTGTGGAAATGCTAACCATTATATTAATGCATTAATATATTATTACTGTGTTAACATATTTTGAGGAAAATGTAAAGTGGCTTTTTGCTGCAGCTGTCATCCTAGGTTCTGTGAACTTTCATAAAATCAAAAATAAACTATATTGATGTAAGGAAAGAGATCAAGCTGCCAAAGCTCTGGCAGGTTTCACAAATATCTTATGATCTCTGTTGCTATCTCACTAGCAGGGTGAATTGGGAAACAAAAAAACCTACTACATGATAGGGTTAATGCAGCCAAAATGCCAGAAAATTAAAAGGGGATTGCTAACTGAGATCAGTCAGACTGCAGGTGATGCTCAGTGCAGCTGACAGAGCCTTGTGTTTGATGGGTGAAATTATTACTGTGGAGTGGCCTTTCTGGCTGTGAGGGTTTGGCTTCCTTCATCAAGTGCTCCTTCATAAAGGGAAGGACCTTCTGTGCTAGGAAGTGCAATTTATCAGCATCAAAATAATGATGGCTTTTGTACCTGCAGGACGATAGTAGGCAGGAAATGTAGTAATCTGTGCTGCTCTTTTCCTTATGATTTACTTCCAAAAAAAAAGGAAAAAAAATCATTTTTCTGCCTTTATGATCTACCTAGTCATTTCAGTCAGCTTAAGATATAAAGTTTGGGGTGCTGGCTATGCATAAAGAAAAGGAAGTGAATGTTCAATCACACCTTTTTTTTCCTTTCCTTTAACACCATACAATTCTTTCTTCTTTTGCTTCCACAGTCTCTTTTTCATCTTGAAGAATTAGTAGTAGAAATTCTTTATTCCCAAAATGAATTTCAAACTCCATTTTTAAGTTTGTGAAGCAATATGCTTTAAGCTTTGTCCTCATTCTCAGAGAAGCCTTGTCCCTTGCAGCTGATAGCATAACTTCCCCTGTGATGTTAGGATTTGGTTGGCATTTTCCAAGTGCAGGGAGTACTCCTAGTTTTGAATAAATACAAAGACTTTGAGGTTGACCTGGGAAAATAGTAAAAACAGCCTAGTGATATGGAGTGGTGTGATGACCTGTTCCAACCACACAACAGCAATAAAAGTGCAGGCAATAGGAAGTAATGAAAGCCATGAAAGCTCCTCCTTGTAGAAGTGTTGTCTCCAGGCTGTAACATTCCTTTTGTGTGCTCCTGTAACCGACATGTTCCTTTCAAGTTAAGTATTCTTGTCTGGGTTTGCCACCTATCCATTGTACTAGTGATTTTTTGGCATGCATTTGGCATCATCTTGCACTGTATTAAAACTTTATGCTCTGTTGTCCCATATACACTGACTGTCTGGATTCACAAGTAACTGCTGAACATGAATGGTCTTTTTTTTTTTTTTTTTGTCTTTTAATGTGGCATTCGTAGCCATACAAGGAACAGACTTCATGGTATCATGACCTTTTTACAAAGCAGCTCACCTTTCTGTGTTAATGCCTTTGGCTCTCTGATTTGCTCTCTTGTCAGTCCATCATAGAGACTTTCATTTTTCTAATTACACTTTTTTTTTCTTTTTTTTTGGCACAAATGCATATTTCTGCTCTTCAGTTGTGCATCCCAAAATTTCAATATGCTTTCAAGTGATATAAATGTTGTTTTTTATACAGTAGCAATAGGAAAAGTAGAAAAGTCTAGTATTTGCAGATATTAACTAAGTGTGCAAAAAGCATGGATTCCCTACTATACTTCCTAAATAGCTGATATTATTATCAAAGATTTTGCTGGGAATTTGCCTGAAGTCAGTGCTATACCCTGGTTCTGACACCTTACCCAGTGTAGTCCTGTAATAGTTATGTTTTAAGCCAAGTCCATCAGTGTTGTCTGCTGGCTGTTTTTAGTTTGAAAGTACAATTTTGTGATTTCTGCTGTGGAGTACAAAGCTATCTCAGCATTCTGGTTGCTTTGCAGTATATATATTTCAATTATAACATAAAAATAGAGCAAGTAGACAAAACAAAAATGTTATCATATTTGCTGAACTGCAACATAATGCTTGTGTTTTTTCAAATAATGAATTTTAATTTTTGATGGGCAGGGAAATTCAAAACTTACTATCATTCTATGATTATTGAAACGAGATAAGACTCAGAAAACATGAAAAATGTAATTTCTTACATAATAAATCACTCTTGCCCTAAAGCACTGCAGTATGCTGCGTAGCATTTTCTTCATCTTTGTGATGATAAGCTGCTTGATAGAAAAGAAATACAGAAAGTGGTGAGAAAAACACCTGTCTGCTTCATTGTTTATTCTTACTTAGCATAAAACTTGTTTTCAGCCTTGGGTTTTAGCACCCAGACATATTACAGCTGCCAATCCTAAGCAAATTCTCAGGAAAACCAATCAGGCAATAAAACTCTTAAGTGGATTTAGTTCGCAGTCCTGGACATCTGCTAGAAAGCTGGAGGGTGAACATGGAGAGGCTGGGAAGGGACTTAAAAGTTTCAGGAACTCATAGACAGAGATGTCATGGATTAGGTCAAATAGAGGTGTAAGTTCTCATAAAGTCTGTTATTAACACGGGAGCAGTTTGTAGGGGACAGGATGGCTGTGGGATTTTTTACTCATAATATGAAGTTTAACCATTATTCCAGGGACAAACTGGAGAAGAGAAAGTCTTTCCAGTGCTCAACTTGAAATTCTGGCTGAGGTGGTTCTTCACCTCATGAGACCAGAAATTTAACATTTTGAGGCTTTTGCCAAGCAACCAGGCAAAAGAACTCAGATACCAAACAATTCCATTCACTTCCTGCTTCTCTCATCACAGCATAACAAAATCTGGATTATATGAACCTGTGTAACTAAGAAGTCATTCTCTGTAATAAATCTTCAACAAGTTTCTGGTGCTTGGCTGAGAATGACCCATTTCCTACCCAAGAAAGTCCTGACTGCAAAAATATCCCATAAACAAATGAACTCATGTTACACAGGAATAGACGTCTTGTACAGCCTGGGTTTATTTTTAAAGCTGAAAGGGTAACATAATATAAATGGTCTTTATTATTTTCAAGTCCCATCTTCCTTGTTAAAAATGAAACAACTGTCATTAAGCAGGAATGTACCAAGTCAGGAAAAAGCAGATATGAACTCAGATATCATTGCCTTTCTATGAGGTGACAGAAGAACAAACTTCTGTGAGCAATGCTGAGCCAGCTAAATCACAAGGCTGTTACAGTACACAGTAGTGAGAATAAATTAACTAATTGCCTCTCGGACTAGTTTATTTATAAGAGCATAATATCTGTTATCTATGTCTTTTATCCTTCATGCCAAGAAATGAACACTTTTGTTCTAGTTAGCTGTTCAGTTCAGGAAAGAAACCAAAATATAAATCTGTCATAGGCTAAAGGAGAAGACTTCATCAGTTGCTGCTTTATTTGCATATTTTTTTCACTGTATGACACTTCTGAGTAAGGATTTTTACTGGGTCAGAAATCCTACCGCAATGTCTGTGGCATGATCTGATCATTCCTACTTTTATCAGATTTTGTATTAAGATATAGATATGGTATTATTTTCTCGCAAAAATTAATGTCTGAAGCAGACACACCAGTAACTGTGGAAAAATTAAGGCCTCTAAATTTTAAATGTCTCAATTACCTTAAAGTGAGTAACCCTAATGACTGTTTACATATTCCTGTATTTAAGAATGGCTATTAATCTGTGCAGGACTAGGGCCTGCTTTCGCTCCTGTATTCAGTTTGTTTAGTGTTTAATTGCATTTATGAAATAAATTTAAAAAGTCAGGTTTTTGTCCTTTACCTGAGGTCATTGTTGCTGCATAGAGTTGACAATTTTTACAAGAACAAGAAAAGAAAATCTATTTTAAGCATGTTTAAGAAAGGAAAATGTCTGTAATATTTTTTGAACATTAGAACATTCTGAACATTTTCTGAAAAATCTCACCCAAACAAATTGGTTATGTAGGTTGATATTTACCATGGTGTTATACTTTTCCATACATGCACCTGTATGTTGTCAAGCAACAGATGATTCAGATACGGTTGTGGGTTTTTTAATCCCCATCTGTGTATCTCAGTTTCATCTTTTCAGCTTGCTTACAGTCTAACATGGTGCTACATAAACATTAAAGAGTTTTTCTGTTAATTTTGACTCACTTTGCATGTTTGACAGATGTTTGAGGAAATGATATGTTAAATGGTGTAGAAGGACTTGGGGATTCCCACAGATGAAAATCTGGGCATGCTCTGGCAGAGTGCACTCAAGCCCAGGAGACCAAGGGCAGCCTGGGCTGGATCCACAGCACTGGGGGCAGTAGGGTGAGAGAGCTCATTCTGCCCTTGTGGCACCCCACCTGCAGTGCTGCGTCCAGCTCTGGCATCCCTAGCACGGGAAGGATTCGGAGCTGTTGGTGCGAGGCCAGAGGAGGCCTGGAAGAACATGAGGGGTCTGGAACACTTCTCCAACAAAGACAGGATGAGACAGCACTAGGGTTCAGTCTGGAAAAGAGAATGTTTTGGGGAGATCTCATTGGGATCTCCAGTGTTGAGAGAGGGCTTATCAAAACATGGGAGAACTTTCTCTATGGGCCTATAGTGATAGACAAGTGAAATGGTTTTAAACTGAAAGAGGGCAGATTTGGATTCGTTATTCGGAAGAAACTCTTTTCTCAGATAGTGGTGAAACACTGGAACAGGTTGTCCAGTAGAGTGGTGGATTCCCCATACCTGGAAGTGTTCAAGGCTGGATGAGGATTTGAGCACCCTGGTCTAATGTAAAGTGTACCTGTCCACAGTAGGGGATTTGAACTAGATGATCTTTAAATCACTTCCAACCCATTATATGATTCTGTGATACTCACCAAGTGTCTATAATAAACTCTTTTCTGCAGACTGAGCTGCACATGCAAAACCTGTGAATTTCAAAATCTTACATTGTCAGAATCATACATTGTGGCTGAATATTTTCCAAAGCTCTGTACCAATAACAGATTTTAGTATCTGTGTGCTGCACAGGCTGTGAATAGGGAATACGAGGGATTGAAAAATATGCCAGATTCAGGTGTCAAGTCAAGCAATTATTCATGAAAAAATCAGTCTTTGGGAGACCAAGTATCATGTGCAGGACACATAAGCAATTTAACGTAATGGCTCAGTAATCATGGGAAATAGTTTTAAAATATAAAAAAGAAATTGCAAGTGTGTAATGTAAGAAATAGTCTTGTAGTGAGACATAGGTTTTGTATGCTTGCATAATAGGCAACTTGACTTTACCAAAAAACAGAATAAAATGAGAAGAGCAACACCACCCTCAGGCCCCAAATTAATAGGTGAAGCTGATACTAAAAGTTTGATTTGCTGGAATGGCAGACAGAAAGATCTACCTTCCAATCTAATTGATGAAGAAATTATATTCCTTTCTATGATATTAGAGTTGCATAATTTTGGAATGTCACATGGAATAAATTGTTAATAGAATAAGGCAGGTAAGGCACAACTTCGTATCTCCTCTTCTTGGGAGGGAAGTGTAAGAAAGGGATAAATGGAAATATTGTAAAGGGATAATTGCGTATGATTTTAATTTGGACCTTTAAATAAAAAGGAATTTCTCATATGGTCTCATGTTATGAGCTTATAATACAGCTTTTATCTCTCAAGATTAAAAATAGGGTTTATGATTCATAGCTCATTTTGTGAATATAAGATTTCCACAAATCATTTTGCTGATTGACATGTCAGCATGAGATGTACAAGTGCATGCTTTAGGTTCCTGCTGCATTAGTGATGAATGACTGGCTGGTTTAGAGGGGCTGTGTTGGAAATATCTAGGCTGCCTACTTTTTCTGCAAGCTTCAGAGATCAAAACTCCTGTAAGCTCCCTGACATATTACTGTCGGGGTTTGTTTTAATACTTACGGCGCGAGACTCGAGGGCAGTCTCCCCGACCAACCTCTAAGGGTCCCCTAATATCAGGGCTAAGGTGGCAAAATGAGGAACGGGTCCACACCACAACTCTGCAACTAAATACTTTAATAACCATAAAAGAAAATATGGGACGAGGCCCAAAACACATGCACACACCATGAGAGTTAAGGGTAGAAGACAAGGCTGAGGGAAAATCCAGGGTATTTATAAGGGATGATGAGAGGTGGGTCCAGGATGATAATCCAATGGGTAAAGGGAAAAGTGGTGCAAGGGAGGAGTAACACAGGGCAGGAGCCAATAAGGTAGGATGGGTGGAACAATACGGTGAACATAAACTAATGGGGGTACAAGGATACAAGAACTTTCCAGAACTGGGAGGAGAAAAGGGATGACATAACTGGGAATAGAGGCAACCAATGGGAAATGAGGGTTATAAAGCTTTACCATGAACAGTTTTAAAACCTTTGACAACTTTCTTAGGAACCGTTATAAACTTAAACAAATGCCCTCCAAGGTCTGGGGCTGAGGGGCAACTCACCAAAAACACTGGTCTGGTTTGGGATGTCAGCCAGTTTGATTCCTACATATTATTAGCTTTTAATATGAAAAACCCCATGTCAGGTGTTCAGATATGGTTTCAAGTCCAAATTCCAGATTTTAGGAGAAGATAAAATGCAGATAGTATTAAAGTATGTCTACAGATACTAAAAAGTGTATATACTAATGTAATTAAGGTTTTTTTTCCCTAACTGGCTCTAATTAAGGATGACATGCCTCAGACTTGAGCAAATGACAATGGAAGGTTCAAAATATTTTTTTTTGTCTTGCTTATGTCTGCAGAATTTTGAATCACTCAACTAACTTTTAAACACAAAGAAACAGATATTTGTGTTTATCAGATTAGTATGGGTAAGTAATTCTGCTATCCAATATGTTTTATTTTGTGTTTAGAACTATGTTTCTGCTTTGAAAGTACTTTTCAATTCTTTACTGGAAGAGAACTGAATACCTTGTCTGACTTGACTTGCATCAAAATGTCTAGATTCAATTTGATACCTGAGGTCAGTCTGGCATTGTGGCTGAAATATGTAGTGACCCATAGGAATGCAGCACTGGATTGGTGTTTAAGGTGGGGCAGTCTGAATGCAGATGCTGTTGGCAGCATGGAAGTATGAAGCTTGTGTGGGACGGAGAACTCCAGAGATAGTCATAGAATTTTGGCTACTTCAGCCGTACTCCACATTCTTAGGCAGTGTCCTTACAGTTTCTTTTACAGGCTTCTGCAACTTTTCAGGAAACTGAAGATTTTTCATTTCCAGCAGGCTACTTCTGAAAATAAGTTGGAGAGCTATTTAAGATGTGCATGGCACTAATTTGCTCATTTGACTAATAAATTGCATGCCTTGAAGTACTTTTTGGTAAATCAATTCATCAGCCAGAGCTCTAAAATCATGAGTTTTAAATTTCTCTTCCTGAGAGACTTTCAACATGTCCTTGGTTGGCAAGGCATGAGAGAAGATCCCTTCCCTTGACTGAGCACTGTTTTCATATATAACTGTCAATCCTGTTTTTGTGAAATTATTCATATTGTATGAAAAATGAAAATTATTGAAGTTGACCAGGTTTTTAGGTTGACTTTGGACATCTAAAGTATTTGTATTCTCAAAGGCCCATGTTATCTCCCAAATAATTAGATGTTTTGATATGGTGGGTCTGACTTTGATATTGTCGAGTCTGTATATGCCTAGGAGCAGAATTTCATAGAATGTCTGGCACCCTGAATTCATCCCGACATGAGTGCAGTACAGACAAAACTATAATGAGGTGTTGCCAGCATAGCTCCAAGTGTTTACATACTATGTATTGACTTATTCTGAACTAAAATGTTTGATCTGTCTGAATTTCATGATGTTTGGCATCACATCTTCATTAGCGCTTATAACCAACCAACTTACAGCTGTTCCTATATTTATATTTATATAAAATATAAATAAATATAATATTTATATAAAAATACAGTAGTGTATTTTTACATTAGATAAATTATTTAACTGATTTAAAGATGAAACTTTATTTTAGTTGCTGAATTTTCATCTTATTTTAAAAGCAGTGTTGTTTCTTTTAAGTAAAATATTTAAATATGATTCAAATTTGAAGTTTCCTTTATCTCTTCTTTTTGCACATTAGAATAATTTTTATAAAACTGATAAATAGGAAGTGGTATTTCAGTAAGTGGGAAGAATGGAATGAATATTTATTGCCTATTCAAAATGCCTAACCAGCTTTTTATAATTGCCTTTGGTTTTCATAACATAAGCTTTTTGATATAATAAAAAAAATAGCCTTTGTGAATACTAAACAGTGGTGCATGAGCTTGTTTAACTTTATTGTGTACTTCAAGTTTGTATTTATATTTAATGTTGAATATGTGAATCCTGAATGTAGTGTAAGGTTATCCAGCATTTGGGAATAGATCTGAGAATTTCTGTCTTCGTGGATGTCACCAAGTTTTCCTGCATTATTTCCTTTTGTACTGATCAAGTACAGTGGAAACATACTATTTAGGTGAGGTATCAAGAAGGGAGTAAATTTCTGTCATGGCAAATTACTGCTTCCACCATAACATTCTCTTTGATTGATCTTACGCTGATATGTTTCTGATTCATGAAGTTATTTTTCTAAATTATAAGGCAATTTGGGAAAGCCTTTTAACTTTATCAAAGACATTAATGTTGTAATACCTGTCCATTATCAGTCCTTAAGCAGCATTTAACATGTTGAGTTTGCAGGAATATATACAGGCTGCTATTAAAGTGTCCAAAAATAAATCCGTAGAGCTAGGAGTAAGTGTAATATGTTCTTAAAACCTGACTGTCTTACATATTAATGAATTATGCCTTGATAGGCTACCAAAAAGGAAAAGACACTATGATTTGCAACAAAGGTATGGAATGTAATAAATAACAAAAACATTCCCCATGTCACAACTCCTCCGAAGATATTGGACATTTTCTGACCATGTAAAATCATCAGCAGATAAGACAAGTTAGGAATTTTTGATATTGCTATGAAGAAAAAGAGAAGGTAGTGTTCTGTCTTAAGCAACTGGTCTTCTGAATTACTTTGCTAAGTTCACCCAATTTGATTTTCTGAAAAGATATATTGTTTTGCATCCTTTTTTTTTAAGGACAAGTCAGAGTGATGGCGTCAGAAAATGTTTCTGTTTTCTTCTATTTCATAAGCCTGCATGAATCATGAGGACCAAATTTTTTACTCCTAATGTTCTTTCAAATAAAGTCTTCTGAAAGTTCATTGTATAGACTTCTCAGGGAGTTAAGACTGTAGTCTTAAACATTTTGGAACAACTGCTCTTTTTTTGGAAGAAAAAAAGCTTATAATTGAAATTAATGGAACCTAAGAAAATTTTATAATCATAAAATAACAATGGAAAATTTTGAAACACAGTATTATATCAAATAGACCAATAGACATCTCTGCTCAATGAACTTAAGGATATGAATAGCAGTGAATCATGCCCCAGAAGTTAAAAGCACTGTACAAACAGCCTGGGAAAAATCTGGTAACATTATAGGTGCCATTATATATTATTGCAAAAAGTGATGCTAGTTCCCCTTTTTTGACATTTACATTCATTACATTTACAGTCAACTATCTCTCCAAAATAATTACAGGCTAAATAGTGGATAAAGCTTCCTGAGGGCTGGATTGGTTTTTTTCTTTTCTTTTTCTTTTTCTTTTTCTTTTTCTTTTTCTTTTTCTTTTTCTTTTTCTTTTTCTTTTTCTTTTTCTTTTTCTTTTTCTTTTTCTTTTTCTTTTTCTTTTTCTTTTTCTTTTTCTTTTTCTTTTTCTTTTTCTTTTTCTTTTTCTTTTTCTTTTTCTTTTTTCTTTTTTCTTTTTCTTTTTTCTTTTTTCTTTTTTCTTTTTTCTTTTTCTTTTTCTTTTTCTTTTTCTTTTTCTTTTTCTTTTTCTTTTTCTTTTTCTTTTTCTTTTTCTTTTTCTTTTTCTTTTTCTTTTTCTTTTTCTTTTTCTTTTCCTTTACTTGTATAAAGCATTTTAACAAAAGCAGAAGGACAGACTGCTCTTTACACGCTTCTAAAGGTTGATCTTATAGGAGCAGGAAGAGTGGCAACAGGTAGCAATCTGTCTGTGAAATTTCCTTTGCTCTCAGACTGTTTCCAGTGGAAGGTGGGTATTGCCTTGACTCTCTACAAAGTTAACTACATCCACTATGGGGTCTGGGGCAGCTGCTGAGTTGCTTTGTTAGCTGCATTGCTCCCAGGCTTTCTTTTTCTCTAGTTCTTCATGTAGCTAGAACTGTTGAGAATTTGGGGGTTTATGCAGGTTCCTTAATGCATCGTTCACCGACAAAAATACCGACACAGTCTCAGTCTAAGACATTCTTCCAGTTAAGTTCATACAAGTACAGCCAAATCATAATGTACTAAAGCCTTCACTCAGCCTTATCATTTTGACTTCAGCATTTTTCTTTTGCCTTCAGGCAGTCCATTATCCATAGACATTATCTGTGTGGATCTTCTACTCCTAATATCTAGTGAAGTAAAAAAGAACAGCAATTATTTGTGCTTGACAGGTCTCTTCTCTGTTTCTATATAGAGGGTACAAGCTAGCACTAATTCCAGCTTAAGTTTTATAAAAAAATTCATCCTCAGGGCTTAACATAGTTATTGCAGATTGACTGACTCACTATAGTTTGTAAACTTTACTCCTTTGAAGATTTTAGATTTATTATACTCGAATCATTATAATTTAGCAGATCTTGTGAGCTGATAACCACAACTACTATTCCAGCAAAAGGCTGTGAAACATGTTCTCAGTAAAAATGATGGCAACACTTACTGTGGGGTATAACACGTGGGCATCTCTTTAAACAGACTGCAATGAAATGTGGATTTTGGGAGCTGCCCACGCTTTATGGTTATGATCTTGGCCTGTGAGACCACTAGTCACACTCTTCATGAGAGAATGCTCTATGGTTTATGAGATTCTTATCTTGGATGAGTGAAAAATTTGCAAAAGGTCATGATTCATTCTGATACCAAGGGAACAGGAGAAAGGGACGTCAATTTTTATTTTTTGCAATGTTTTCTGTGGCAAGGAGTAGGCCAAAAAATCCAGTGTACAGCACACTGAGAAGTAAGAGAGTTATTCATTACTTGATAATCATGGGTTCTGGCAGTGTATTACAGTAGCCTCATGCTTCTGGGCTTATGCTGATCATTCAGAGAAGAATGAAAATAATTACTTTTTCTTCCTTGAAGCTTAAAAGCTTTCCTTGAAGCTTTAAGAAAAATGTTGCCAAATTGGTTTTCAAAACTCCCATAAATTTTGGGAGAGAATGCTAGGACATTTGGAAGACTGCCTGCAAATTAAATAAAAGCACAAATTCCTGGTACACAAACCACATAATCAAAGATTAATTTATAGTGCTGCAGCTTTTCTGAACACACTTGCACATCCTTAAGACTTAGTTGCTGACAATTTTAGGTGGAACTGAGCTAGAAACACAGAGCTTAAAATCTCATCTAAGAACTATTTGGAGATGTAACCTAGTTCTTTTTCTCTCCAGTGAATGGAAAGAAAACATGAGTAAAATCAACAAGACATTTTGGATGTTGTAAATTTAGACCCACATAGTGTGTCCTGGCTCTAGGAGCTGATAAGGAGTCTTGACATTCAACAGTGATTGCATATTTGGCATAGCTGAAAATCAATCCATACTACTCTAAAAAAAAAACCAAAAAACAACAAACAGGTTTAACAGTTGAAAATATTTTAGAGTTATGTCAAAGGATTTGTAAGGGACTGTACAAATCTGACTGTGCCTTCCAGTAGCCACTCCTGGGACCCTCCACCTCCCCATGGTCCTCCGGGGCAGGAAAACCTCTGTCTGAATGGATGCTGTGCACAAGTAGCCTCTCCCAGTCCAGTACCTGTCTTTTCAGAAAGTTCCTCATGTAATTTCTCTTTCTAAAATAGAGCCCTCTCTGATCAAGAGATGAACTCCTAAACACTAAGATTCTGCTTGTTGTATTATATCTGACTGTCATTATTGACACTTTTTGGCATTTTAATTAGTGCCTCACACAGCTGTATAATTGACTTTGTCTCTGAGGAAGACAGATGACTGCGCATAGGATAATTCTGAGCTCATTTAAACACTTGGAAGCAAGAAAGCCTTTGTTTCTTGTTTTTCTACAAATAATAGCCTTAGGGAAAATGTTCCTTCTACCATCTTTCATGTGTCAAATGAGGTTTTCCATACCAGGCACTGTTCACTATGTGTATAGATAAAACAAATATGTTTGGAAAAAATTGACAAACTTATTTCTGTGAAGGTGATGACACTGGAGCTCATCTTCCTCTTTGGTGATGCAGTCCTGCTTCAGTTCCTCTTTGGATAACTGCATAAGTACTTGATCTTTAGAACAACTTTACATATTTTATGAAGTATTCTTTGTAGTTTTTTTCTTTTTAATGGAATTCCTTTAGAAACAATATACTAAGTTTACACTGAGGGAGAATAATGCCAGACACACATCCAAGCATGTAAGCAGGCATTAAGATCAAATACAAACTTGCAAATACACAGTGCTTCCGAATAAGTTCATATATGAGAGATTGAAAGATTTTCCTTTAGCAGAAGTTGAAACAATTGAGGCTGGATAATGATTTACAAATAAAGATTAAAGAGAAAAATTAAAGAAAGGAAAATAATAAAATTAGCAGTCCATACTAAATTAGAAAGTTTGTTTTTAGGCAGTCAGCTGTTCAAGTAGCTGCAATCTAAAGCCTGAAGGGAAGAGGGGAGCCACCAACTCTAGCTATCTGCTGGACTCCAAGCTCAATAAATCAGTGCTGCTTCATTCACTTCAATCTTATTCTACTAGACTTACACACTTCTTTTCCTCTTTTCTCAATTGAGCCTGGATAGTGAAGCTGAGCTGGCAGTGAACCTGTTGTTCCTTCTATGCCCAAGGTTGACAGTTTAGAAGTCCTTATAATTTGTGAATTTGTTGTTTTACAACCCTAGGGGATTTAGTGTTAGTCCAGAGGGCTTCCCTTCACATCCTGGATCTCTTCTCACCCGGGAAAAATAATGCAGAACTTTTCAAAAGTGGCAAGCATCCAAGTTAGCAAAGTCTCTCTGTGATTACAAGTCTTTCAATGGTGATTAAAGCCCCTGAAATAGCATCCCACTATCACAAGCACTAAATAAGGGTCTCACTATGCCTCTTTTCTTCTTGTGTTACTTCACTTGTTCCACAGTCTTGTGACTATGGAGGCTGATCTTCGTCTTTTGCTTTTGTGATTTGTTTTGCACGGCAGTGTGCATCTACCTGCTGTTCATTTGTTTGTATCATCCAGCTGAATCCTGTGTCGTTTTCTTCCTGATGTGCTGCTTGCTCTCAGGCCAAAGGGCATAGAGTTTTTAGAAAGTGGACATTCTCCATTTGGCAGGTGCATTCAAACAGATGGAGTTCCCTTTGATTTCTTCTGGTAGTGCAAGACTCTTGCATCAATTTTTTCTTCAGATCATTTTGGCTTTGATGTGGTCTTGGAAGCTTAACTGCTGGTAACAACTGACTGTGTTTTCCTGCTTTTTTGACTGTCCAGAGCAGGACTGAGAGCTCTAAAGAATTATTCTCTGGCAAAACATTCAGCAGATCATAGTGTGCAACCACATTTGAATTTAGGAATTTCTCTGGACTTTGTAATTTAGTGCAATAGGCACAATCTGGTTTTGCCTTGATGTTTATTTGAGATCTGGACTCCATCTGTATTGAAATATTACCATCACATAAGCAGAAGCTTTTGTACCCGAGGGAATATATACAATGCATAAGAAAGGCAAACAGAAGTTCAGTGCTTTGCTCAAAGTGTCACAGAGCTATGAAATCCTACCTTAACTGTAAGTTCTGCTATTGATTCATAGGGATTAGATATTCACTCCATGTACTCACATCTTAGTTCAGTGGCCCTCAGTGTCATACAACCAGATCCATCAGTGGCAACCTGCCTGGAATGAAATGCAGCAGCTGCTTAACACTAGTCAGTTTAACTCTGTATGTGGTTTATATTAGAAAGAAAGAAAGAAAAGCCCCAGCCAACTGAAACTGGAGGGAAAAAAATCAGCTAAAAAATTGTAATTATCTAAATTAGAGCTCTGGCCAGGATTACTATACAAAGGCTGTCAAGGGAAGCATGACAAACAGAAACAGTCACAGCCTTGGTTTCACATTTACACTGTGCCATTGCTTCTGATCGCACCCAAATCCTTTCTACTTTTATTTTCTTTAGACCTTGCAAAATGTTCTAATTTTACAAAGACTGAGGTAATTGGAAGTTTCCATTGCAAATTGCTTCCTGAAACTGGGCAGGCATCCTCTGGTGTTACCATCATATCCTGTGAAACAGAACAAGTACTGAAAACTGATTTTCTGGGTGGAAAAATGTCTTCTATCTGCCTCTAGAAAAGTGCTTATGCTGTCTTCTCAATAAGTCATCACTAATGAGCGATGGATTCATTGCTCCAGGCGATCTTTTTTTTTTTGTATTTACATTCCTTTCCTGAGGATTATTTTTTCCTGCAAGACGTGTGTTTAAAAATCTCCATCTTGCTTCTAAAGTTGATGGCAATGAAACTAAAAATTCTTCTAAAGAAATGCTGTTTTGGAGACCATGTGTCTAGGAAGCTTTATTTGTTCAATGAACGATGGCGTACAATGTCCATGGAGCTTCACCTTTTCATGCCTTGTTCCCCTACCTGTAGAATGGCCATAAAGGTAATGATCTTTGTAGCACCATTTGAGAAAACATTCATATTAAAGCACTTTACAGGAAAAAAGTTATTATAATTGGAGTCTAAATTTGTTATTAGCAGAAGTCATGCAATATTTTGTTAGGAGCAACCTATACGAAAGACTGTATTACCCCTGCAAGGGTTAAACATCAGTTTAAAAAAAGAGAAATATATATATATTTTTTTCCCCATTTTCTATGTTAAGAAAAATTGACTGGTGAGTAGAATAATAGTACACTAAGTTTTAACGCTAACAATTTGGCTACATCTGTTCACCAAATACTGTTTTCTTTTCTGTTACAGAAGGCAATATATACTGAGGACATGATATCTATTTATTACTCTATTTAACTGTTATAGAAGGCACTTTAAACATCCTGTATTGACCTTTCTAGCAAAATGCCTGTTGAATGATATCTTGCTTGACACTCATGGAACTTGTTCTATCTCAGAAATTTCATGTGGTCATCTCTAGATCTCTAGTCACCTCAGTTTTTGTTGTTGTCTTGGCTATTTTGTATTTGTTTGTTTTTTGTTTTGTGTGTGTGATTAAGACAACTTGTTAACTGATTCTGTAGTTTTCAAAAAGATGATGTTAAGGCTGCTTCTACTCTGCTTTCAAACAGCAGTGCACAGTAAGAGTGTACTATTGCTGTTTGTATGGGAAACAAAGAATATAATAAAAGGGTTACAGAACAAATATATTTGAATTTGTGTTATAGTGATTTGCAGGGGAAAAATATAGCTGAAAATTCAGGAGCAAAGCTGAATTTATGAAAAATTATCATGCAAATAGATGAGTAAGTAGAAGAACATTTGAGAATAGGCTTTCTAGACTCTTCCTCTCCCCAAGTTTGATATGTGCTCTTATGCAGAGTGCTCTCCTCTTGTGATTCTGCCTCACAGCATTTGTCTGCCTGTAATTGCTTGCCCAACTTTATCTGATGTTCTTTTTAAAGACTTCTTCTGTGTGTACCAAGGACTTCGGTATTAACTGATAGTTGTCATGGTGTTGAATTGTGTTGCAATGAAACCTTTTTACACTTTAACTAAAAAGTAGTACAAAAGAGTTAGGTCAAAGATTTCAGACCTCCAGCTGTTGCAATTTTTTTAAATATATATTAAAAAAATAGAAGACAGATGATACTAGTTTAATCACTCACATACTGCCTGAGTTTCCCTCATCCTATTTTGCAAAGTTGTTTAATTTCATTTTCCATTTAGCAAGGCCCTTCTGTCATGAAAATACAATTAGCTCTATCTGTTTAGTTAGTTTTTATTCAGTTGATCTTGGTATGATTAGAAATTCCGTTCAGACTTTCAGCAAAAGGTCTGACTGAGCAGAACACTTTTGATCTGCACTGAATTATTCCTCCATCATCTTTGTGAACACCTGCAATCACTGACTTGTTATGCAGAGGCCAGTTTTCAGTCATTGGTGACCTGTAATAGACATGACCCAGCAACCAAGCAGGCAAAGTTTTATCCAATTAAAATTCCCCTGAGTCATCCAGTCTCTTTAAAATGAAGAATCTAAATAATAGATTGCATGAAGATAGATAACATTCTCAGCATCCACTTTGTTTCAGTCTTCAACACAAAGGGAGAAGAGAAAGAGTATGAGAGTCAGCTAAGTGAGATAAATGGGAATGAGGGTCTGGGAATATGAGGAAATAGAGTTAATAAGCAGCAAGTAAAAGAATGCTTCAATAATTTAATGTATCTATAAATCAGTGAGGACCTAGTGACATTTAACCAACAGTTCATGAGGAACAGCAGCAATATCTGTCATGATATGTCAGCTGTATTGGTGGATGGATAGCGTACAAGTGAGCCATCAAAGAGGAGTGAAGTAAATAGCAACTACAATGTAAAAAAAAAAAAATGCAGTGCATGAGGCAGAAAGATGCTCAAATTATAAGCCATTTCCTTCACATTAAGAAATAATATATTTTGCTTTTGTATGAAATTTTGGTTACTACACCGGTTATAGAAACTATCTCTAAACGTCTCTTAGTACAGCCTAAACGTTTCCTTATGCATACCTTCAAGCTTTTGATGTAATTGTTGGTATGTTTTTTCCTGAAGAAGTGACAAATATGCTCATGTAACGTTTTAGTATTACTTCTGTGTGTACCAAATTCCATGATTGTTCTTAATCTCCCTCTACTTTCCTGACAGAATGCATGCAGGTGCATCTTCTTCCCCTTCTCTCAAGGACAATCTTGACAAGTTCTTATTCGGTTTGTTAAATGATTAAGAAGAATGGTTCCTTTCTCTGGGGAAGATAACCATTGCTGAGTGAGTTTGCTTCTCTCTGAAGAAGCAGCCTTTGGAGACAGTAAAACTGAAAACTGGGGAGAGAATTTCAGACAGACAGGCTGTTGACTTAAATACAGGTTACTGGCTGGATATATGTTCAGCTGTGAAGGTCTTCATACCCCAGAATTAGATGTCTAGTTTAGAGGAAAACACAGCATTTCTGATGTAGTGGAGAGTGACATATGACTCTAAGAAAAATATATTAATTACTTAACTAGCTGAGAAATTTGGCCAATAAATTGGCCAAAATAATTTGGCCAAGTTTAAGTGGATAAGGCTTTTAATGTGGTAATGATTTTTTCACAATCCTAGCACGTTGTGCTTGGCACAGATGAACTGAATGGAGAAGCTGGAATTGGAATTCTCCCTGATATGAAAAAATAAAGTAGAACCAAATACTTATGGGTTTAACTGGAAATGGACTCAGTGTCATACTGCAGAAACTTAACTGCATACTGCTTCAGCACTACAGCGTAAGGTTCTGGGAAGAGTTTAATAGAAGAGTGTCTTAAGTCTGTGAATATATTCTGAAATAAGAAAGTGAAGTAAGTTTGTTAGCTAAATATATATAAAATACTTATTTCATAACAGGATAAAAAATATTGTTCTGGAAATAAGATGGAAATCTGCACTGCCATTTTAGAGATTTCTTAAAGAAGCATTAAACATGAAAAAATTCATAAGATTAGAGCTATATGTCTCTAGGTCCTACTAATTGTAATCATGATACTTTTGATATACATTCATGATATTGCTATTCTGAATTATGTAGTTATGACAGGACTCTAATAAAAGGAAAGGTGAGTATACTTAGTTGTCAAATGATCTAGTATACTTTAGTTCAAATGGCTTGGGCCTTAAATAGCTAAATATCCTTTTAAATTTTTAAATTTAAAAAAAAATATATCTTTGAACCTGAAAGGAAGAATTTATTTTGGAACTTAACCACTGTGTGAAGACGTAGAGGACAAAATGGACTTAGACTAGAGTCATACAAAGAAAGTGAATGGGACATAATAGAATTAGTTCTATGCTCCTCTGAACTGGGAGATAGTGGTGTGCACATTCAAAATTAAGGTGTGTTCCAGTGCTTTGCTGAATTTTATCTTGATATATATGGCCTGAAGTGCTGAACTATGTGTAGTGTTGTCAGTATGAAGCACTTGTCCAATGTTTGGGACAATGACTTGCTAACCCCTGACTGTGACCAATAAACTTGTAGTTTCATAGTGGCAATGATCAACCGGTAGGAATAGACTCCCTGATGTCACTTTTAGGAAAACATTTTAAAAGTCATTACTTTTCCAAAATAAAACATCCTCTTTTAGATAAATGCATCAATTTCTAATACATAAATCTTAGCTACATTTCTCTAATGAAACAAAGTCTCAGTCAATTTCCTTCTTTTCTCGAAGTGCATTACAATTCTCATTTAAACATTTCAGCACATGATTCATAATTACTTGAGTTTCAGCAGTATTCATTCTTTACCTTGCCTAGAATTACAACAAAACCTTTGTATTTTTTTATATTAAGGATAAATATTTTTTTTTCTGTGGATCAAGTGCATTAAATTTTGAATCATTTATTGCAGTTGCTTTTACAAATTAAGGCACAGCTTCCATGATTCAATTTCTTAGACAAGGCAAATGACTGTAGTATTAATTCATTCTACAGATAGTATTTGGTATTTGCCCTAATAAATTTCTCTTGTTTGGTCTTTTGATTACAAGTGGCAAATTAGAGAGGGATAAATTTTTCTTTCTTTCTTTATTCATATTTGCTATAGGACAAAAGAATCTTTACACCATTTGTATTTGTGATTCACAATTTAATAGGGCAATGAACTGTATAATGGTTAAAATTCCTATTTTCCTTAAGCAGTCAATATTTAATAATGAGCACTCAATTACAAGTGGAAATATGAGGACCTGCAAACCTCTACCTGGTAGATGACTTATTTTTTGATTAAAGATTCAAAACAAAGATGAAAAAAAATGGGGGTGAGGGAGGGAAAGGCCATTTTTACAGGTTGTTAATATCCCAAATATTACTCCTCATCTACTTTCACATGGACTTTTCAACATAGCTGTGGCTTTCTGCCTGTGTCTTCTTGCTGCTTTAATGTATCCACAGAAGTGGCTTTGATGTGGTTCTTGTGTTTGCCAGTCTTTGACTGCTCTTCTTAAAATTTCTCTGTCCTGAAACATAAATACCAAATAAAGCATTTTCTATCCTTGAATTAATGATTAAGTGAAGCTTCTACCAAGACAGGAAAATGTTATCCATGCTGATAGCCTTGTGGCATGGAACTGACAGCGAAGTTATTGGCCCAAGTGTGGGCTGCAACTATCCAGGTAAGCTTAAGAGCATGCCAAAGACAGATCTTCACTGGGCTGGGTTGAGTCTCACCAGTGTTACATTCAACTCAGATTACCCCGTACTCCTCACTTCACCTCTTGCCATAGGAATATTTTATTTCCAGGGGGAATATGCTTAGAAATCTCGCAGCTGTATCTGCAATGCTTGTGTTGGTAGAAACACTGCTTAAGATCAAATAAGTTTTAAGATTTTTTTTTTTTAAATTTGATTTTAAAATCTGCAGGTCTGAGGATATAAAATTTTATTGCACATCATTCTGCTTCTTTTTCCCTGCTCCTCACTGGGAGAGTGCTTTAATTCTTCTGTTTCCTTAATTGTGTTCTTTGCTGTGATTTAGGCTCACTGGAATAGGAATTTGCATGCTGTGGACCTAGTGACTACACTGAGTGCTGTATATGCATATTCCAGGACTGGAATGCTCTCTCTCTCTCTACTGAGTGACCCACCACTCTTACTGTTGGCTTTGTACTTTGGCTTTGCTCTCAGAATTGGCCAGCTCTCCAGTCTGGGAGACTGCAGAAGGACACTACCTAGCTCATACTCAAGATTATCCTACAAGGCAGTAAGGATGCAACAGGGTTGGTTCTCGGAGCTGAAGCCTCAAGTCAAGACTAACTAGGCAGGAGACAGGTTAAATATAGCCGCACAATTCATTTTGCAAGTTGGACACAAATAGCCAGAGGAATGATTAGAGAATCTACATGTGATCTCTTCTGAAGGGCAGATACACAGAAAAGAGCTGATGGTGGAATAATGATTTTGAGTATTTGTAAGCAGAGTGCACTCACTTTCATCCTGGCTTCACCCACCTCACTACCAGACAGAATAAGGACATTGCTTCATGAAGGTAAAGACTTATTACTTGAATCTTTGGATTCAGCTTTGAATGTCCTCTGACATTTACCCTTCAACAATTCTAGTATATTTTTGTTCTCCCAAATCTTTAATTTTTAAGAATTATTTTTCCAGGTGGCTATATTTCACCCATCATGTTAATTATTTATTGCTCTTTAAGACCAAGTGTATGCTTGAACCTGGTCTCTGCAGAGAGCTGCAAAGGAAAGGACTTGAACCATCTTCTGCAGCTCACAGGGTGAGACCAGCTTGGTGAATATTTGATTTGCTGGGGGAAATAGAAGTGCTCTCTTAGATGTTTTAATTAGAGTCAGTATAGGTAGACATGTCTGCATTTAAAGTTGCCCAGCAGATAAACCTACATTTATCAAAACTTAATAATTCTTTAAACATTAATGGCAGACTGCCATTAATGGTAGTGATTTGTTGCTCTTTCTGAATTTGTGAGAAATGAACTTCCAAAAGGATAGAAATTAATGTCTTTTTCATGCATTTTAAAGGGTGTCTTTCTTCCAGACACTCTTGGTCAGTTTGTCACAGGTGGTCATTGACACTGAGCTAGATACTCACAAGACCTTGCACTCCCTAGTGACGGTAGTTGCTTCTCAGCTAGCAAAGTAGCAGGGCTAAAAGAATTGATGTTTCTATGTCTAGAATTGTAAATTTGGTTCCCAGATCTGTTAGTACAGTGGAAACTCATAAATAAAATGTAAAAAGCACACAAGAACTTTGAACCCCTGCAAGATTTCTTGTTCAGGTAGAAAACTGTATTTAAAAATTCATGTGAACAATTCAGACACCCCCAGATCTCAGAATGAAATGCTGCACTTGAATGCACTAGAAATCCCTAAAAGGGCATTTGCTATGGGATTTAGGCCATTGTAGTCCAGGAAGTCCAGTGCACCCTGGAACATTGTTATATATGATGAGTATAGAGTATTTAATCATATGAATGATTGAGACTGGAAGAGACCTCTGGGGGTCGTCTGGTCCAATCCTTCTGCTTAAGCAGGGCCACCTAGAACTGATTTCCCAGGACTACATTCAGATATTTTTGAGTATCTCCAAGGAAGAAGACTTCAAAATCTCTCACTGGGAACCTGTGTCAATTCTCATTCACCATTGCAATAATAGAAGTATTGCCTGATGTTCAGATGGGACCACCTGTTTTCCAGGTTTTGCTCATTGCCTCTGGTCATCTGGCCTCCTGGACACCATTGAAAAGAGCCTGGCTCTGTCCTCTTTGCAGGTTCCATTTGGATACTTCTACACATTGCTTAGATCTGGCCCCCCCAATCCTTCTTTTCTCCAGACTGAACTTTCCTGCTCTCTCAGTCTTTCCTTGCAGAAGATACACTCGTCCCCTCTTCATCTTTGCCAACCTTTGCTGGGTCTACTCTGGCATCATAGGGACAAAGAAAATCTCAAATTAGATGGCATCATCAAGTCCAAATCCCCACAGACCCATCTTTCTCTTGTATTGGGGACCCCAGAATTGGACACAGTATGCCAGACAAGGCCTTGCCAGTAAATGGGAAGGATCACCCTCCTCATCCTGATGGCAGTACTCCTCTTAATGCAGCCCAGGATACTGTTTGCTTTCTCAGTCACAGGGGTACATTGCTGGTTTCTGTAAAACTTGGAATCACTGGGAATTCTGGGTCTTTTCCGCCAAGTTCCTTGTAACTGAGAGGTCCCCAGCATTTGCCTAGGGTTGTTTTCCCCAGGTGCAGACCTTGGTGCTTTTCCTTGTTGAATTTCCCAAAGTATCTGTAGTTCCATTTCTCCAGCCTCTCAAAGTCCCCCTGGATGATGGCTGAGCCCTCTCATGTATGAGCCAGTCCTGCCAGTTTTGTATCATCAGCAAACACTCTGAGGGTGTAGTTTGCTTTGTCATCCAGTCCATTAAGCAAGGAGTTTGAGAGGATCAGACCCACTACTGAACCCAGGGTTACACTGCTAGTTAGTGGCCTCCAAATAGAATTCATGCCTCTGATCACCCATTCAGCCCCATTTCTGTCCACCTCACTCAGCATGGGCTCATCTAGCTCACACTTCATCAGCTTCTCTGTGAGGATACAATGGGAAACAGTGTCAAAAGCCCTACTGAAACTGATGTGGACAACACCCACACTTCTTCCATTATTTACCAAGCCAGCCATCGCAGTGGAAAGTTATTGGGTTGGTAAAACATGAATGTGTGTTATTGCCTAGACAATTGTATTTCCAGTAAGCAGAATTATCAGCAGCATGTATAAAATATAAGGAACTGTGGCAGTAGGCTGAAACAAGATGTGACCTAGGGCCTTCTGTCTCTTAAATAAGTGCCACTTCCCCCTATTAAATCTTCTTCCTTTTTTTTTTTTTTCTTGATGTTGATACCATTTAAATCAAATCATCACTTTCCTGGAAAAAAAATAAAAAAGGAGAAAATTTCTTTCTTATCTCTATTTTAAACATCCACTTACGTTGTAGGATACCACAATTTTTAACATTTTTGGCTAGATTATAACAGAGGGATTAAGCATCTATTTTCTTAAACTGTTGTAGCTTTGGGGCCATGAGAGCTTTAGGATCAGGCTCATTCAGCCCTTCTTGTTGGAATATTCTGCTTTGGATAGGCAGCCAGCTACGTACTGGCCTGAAGAGATAACACTGCTGCAGTTGGTGATAAGGGCAGTTAAGATACTTGGATACTCATCCCAATTCAAATAATATTTAGGGATTTTACACAAAGTAGACAAGTAAGAGAGAGAACATCCTGAAATATTTATCAGAACAGGGATTAGGGCTTGAGTCTCTCTGGTGAATGCCCTCACAACCAGTGTACAGCGTTCTCCTTTTGCTTTCTCTATTGCTCCCACATGTTTCCTACAAAACAGAACAACTTCAGAGACAAACCATGAGAGATCTTTTCTTCAGTGCAGTGACACAGACCCAAGTAAAGATTTCTGTCGCAGATCAAGCAAAAAAAAGAGTTATTATGTTGGCCTCCAATGTGCCAAGCAAATGCTCAAATAGTAAGATTTCTGGATGTGAAAGGAAGCATCTCTTTCTCTGGTGCTTTGTGTGGGGTTCTATGTGATTTGATAGTACTCTGCAGTCAAATTGCACTGGAAGTCTAGAAATATCTAGGTTGTGCATTCCATAGGCTTAGGAATTACTGAATCTTAGGTAATACTCAGCCAATGAAAATGCTGGGAAATTAAAAGTATTAAAGTATTAAAAGGGAAAGAAACAAATAGATTTTGGAAAGTGAGACTTCATAAATGATGGCTTTTAGTACCCAAAGTGGGTTTTGGGGCTTCATGCCGTGCCAAATTGTCCCTAACCAGACATTGTGTCTGGTCTCTTTAATGGAAGGTGTTCTTAAGAGTATTAGAACACCTTTGTCTTTTACGGGAAAAAAAAAAAAAAGGAAATATAGAGAGTTGTTTTTTTCCCTGTTAGTGACATGTTTATCATATTTCTAGGAGAACTTTTTTGTCAATTGCTCTTTAAAAACTCTGTCTAGCACACAGATCCATTCCTGAAGTTGCAATGTTTCTCTTTTTTTTTTTTTTTCAGGTTTCTAGCTAATCATTATTATTTCTGAAAAAGTGATAATCAGGATGTATCTGGATAGGGATGTTTTTGAAAGAATGGTAACACTGAGTAGAAAATGACATGTCATATCGACCCAGCTCTTTGTTCTTTTTTTCCCCTATTAAATAGATCTTCTTACAGTCACATTAGTCAAGATAACATTGATAACAAGAATCCTTATTAAAATTTGTTAAAAGCTCACCCTTCGCAGACAATTTTGTTGAAGGTTGCTGGCATGAAAGCACAAATCCTTCTCACTATCAGCAAGTAAATTTACACAGAGATCTTATAAAGACAAAAAAAAAACTAAAGAAGAAAAAGAAAATAAAAATAAGGAAAAAGTAACAGAAAATACCAGCATATTAATTGCTATGCTGTGCATAGCTATTCTTTGGCAGAGGGGCAGCAATCAACAGCTTTAAGTAATTCATCTGTAGTTACAATTACATCTGTAGCTACAATTTCTCTCCCTTCATATGATTTTGAAGCATTTATCTTTGTTCATATTGTCTTTAGCTGGATTGCAAACTGTGTGGATCAGAGGCTATGTCCCATATGTGTCTGGAAGTATGCAACAGAATTTGGCTATTGTGTAAATTGACTTCTCATAACCTTCAATGATGACATGGCAGAGTGGGTTGACGAGAGCAGTGGATGTTGTCTACTTCAACTTTTGACACTCCCACAACATCCTCATAGGTCAGGTCAGGAAAAGAAGGCTAGATGAATGGACAGTGAGGCGGATCAAGAACTGAATGGCAGAGCTCAGAGGGTCGTCATCAGTGGAGTAGAATTCATTTGGAGGCCTGTTGTCAATGGCATTCCCCAAGGAACAATACTGGATCTGGTCTTGTTACCTGGGGGAAGGCAGAGAGTACATCCTCAGCAAGTTTGCTGCCAATATGCAAAGGATGAGTGGCTGATCCACCTGAGGGCTCTCCTGCCACTCAGCGGGACCTCGAAAGGCTGGAGACTGGAGTTGAAACCTAATGAGGTTCAGCCAGGGAAAGTGCAGGGTCCTGCACCTGGGGAGGAAGAACCCCAAACACCAGCACAATTTGGGTGCTGTCATATAGAGAGCAGCTCTGCTGGGAAGGACCTGGGAGTCCTGGGTAATGACAAGCTGACCATGTGCTGGCAGTGCCCTTGCAGCCAGAAGGGCCAATGATATCCTGGAAAGCATCTGAAAGAGTGTGGCTAGCAGGTAAAGGGAGCCGATCGTCCCCTTCTACTCAGCGCTAGTGAAGCCACAATGGCAGTGCTGTGTCAAGTTCTGGCTCCTCAGTACAGCAAAGACAAGGAGCTACTGGAGAGGGTCCAGCAGGGGCCAAAAAAAGATGATGAAGAGTCTGGAGCATCTCTCTAATGACGAGAGACAGAAGGAGCTGGGACTGCTTAGCCTGGAGAAGAGAAGACAGAGGGGGAATCTCATTAATGCATGTAAATATCTCAAAGGCAGGTGCCAAGAGGTTGGTGCCAGACTCTCTTCAATGGTGCTTAATGACAGGATGAGCAACAATGGCCACAAACCAAAACACAAGAAGTTCCATCTCAATATGAGGAGGAACTTCTATACGTTGAATGTGTCAGATTATTGGAACAGGTTTGCCAGGGAGGTTGTAGAGTCTCCCTCTCTGAAAACATTCAAAACCCACCTGGATGAGTTCCTGTGTTGCCTGCTTTAGGTGACCCTGCCGTGGCAGGGGAGTTGGACTTGATCTCCATAGGTCCCTTCCAGCCCTAACAATTCTGTGATTCTGTGACTTGAATTATATGGTGCCTAGGTAATGCTCATCCAAGAAAAAATATTGAAACCAGTCCTTGGCTTTTAGGGAGTCTGATTAGGCAAAACGTATGAATGCTAAGGCAGTATTTGGATTACTAAAAAACCCAGTCTGTGTACCAGTGCATCTTCTGAAAATTGTGGTTGTAATGAGTCAAAATGGTAAAAGAAGGGCACAGAAAAACACCTGTGTAGATTTTGCAGTGTTTTCCTGTCCTCTGAAGAATTTGGATGACATTTGCCCTTGGCACACCTATTTTTGCATGTTGCATAGGTTCACAGCTGTATTTTTGCTGGAAGTCTCCTGATTGCTCCTGTTTACTGTGCCGTGGTAACCACTGACGGGTGTCCTTGGACTCTTGCTCTCTGTCCCTCCTTGCCCATCCTATCTGTCACTGCAGGGGCTGCATTCACATCCAGGAAAACATAGCCAGGACATGAAACCTTGAGCTAAACTGAAACCTTTGAATACAGGAGAATACATTACAGGTCTCTGCCTTCTCATCAGAGCCCAGAGGATTTAGAACTGCTTGGGGGCCTGTACATCACTAAGCCATATTGCTTGCACCCAGCATCTGGGAGAAATCTGGTTTAAACAGTGAAATACCAAAGAGATTTTCCACAGTTTCTGAGTTACTGCTCAGTATGGGTTGACTGTTTTTAATATCATGTGTTACTAATCCATTGGTTCAAGTGTAACAAAGAAAAATCCCAAAAGTTTTACTTATGGCAATTTGTTTGCATAACGTATGAGGAAATGGAATTGATTTCTCTTTGCTTGGACATCTTGTTATTCTGAATATTTATTCACCCTTGTCAATATATCAGCAAAATAATTTTAAGTAATCTGTTGAAAATAATAATAAAACCCCCATTGAATTGTTAAAGTATAAACAAATCAAACACATTACAAACTCTCTTGTTATGGTTTGAAAATCGTTTGGGCTTGAAATTAAGATTGGCAGGCCATGACTGCATTTAGTAAAGAGAAAATGAAATATTAATTGTTCTATTTTTCAGTATCCAGTCTGCAATTTGAACATCTAATCAGTTTCTCTGTAACCTTTAAGTGATATAAGACTTCACTGCCTTGGAATTGGTCAAATAGAGTTCCAAACATGCCAAAGTTCTTGAGGGTTTTGGTTGGTATTTTCTAATTGTTTTTTTGTCTGTTTTTCTTTAATTTTTTTTTTTTTTTTTGGGTGGGGGTGTTTGGGGTTTTTGTTTGTTTGTTTTGGTTTTTTTGTTTGTTTGTGTTTTTTAATTGTTTTGTTTCAATTGGCATTGAATATTCCAGCTTCTTTTTTCAGCTTTGCTGCTCCTGTCATGGACAGAGAAATAGTATCAATAATATGAAAATTTCATTTTTTCACTTCCTTTGAAGTTCTGAATAACTGATATTTTGAGAGAAGCTCCTATTTAGGGACTTTTAAAAACAAAATGTCTTAAGATGTAAATAAGGCTTTGGGTTTTCTGGACTACTTTTAAGATCTAGGGTTTGATTCTGATCATTGTGTGAGCAGTAGGAGAGTTAAATTTGATGGTATTCCAGTGGTAGAAACTTAGAGTGTTCCTTCAGAAACAAAAGTATCTTCTGCCTTGCTTAAAGCTTTATTTCCTACTTGCCAAATTATGAATGTTACTGTAAAAAGTCTACTGAGGCTTGTAACTACACCTTTGTTCCTTATGCATGTTGTTTAACCAGATGTCTCACACTTCTTCAGTCTAAATGGAAATAAATTAAAAGCAATAAAATCAACCCTGATCTATTTTGTGCCTACTCAGTGGGTTTCCTAGTGGAAGTCACTTGGCAAAAAGGCAAAATGTAGGCTTTCCTCATTAATAGATTCAGGTATCTGCACCACCAAGTATTTAAATATAAACCTATTATCTGTAGTGATTCATTAATTAATGATCTGCCCAAGCAGACACAAGGGAAAAGAAAGCATGGGTAGAACTCTTGGAAATGGAATTAATATTCAAATACTACAGACAGTTTTCAAGAGGGCAGCCAAGTGACTCAAATGAATAATGAAGTGTGTCTTAAAATTGCATAGAACCTGATGAACCTGTGGATAAGTGCATCAGGACAATTTAATTTCATGGAAATGAAAGAATGTCTCTGTGGAAGGCAGGAGGAAGGAAACATTCATCTTGATCTATTTGCTACATGTTATTATTTTTTCCCTCAATTTCCATAGCCTTACATCTACAGTATTTGTAAGACACAGTGTGATGACAATTAATCTAGTGAGTATTTTGAGACATATGTTGCTGAAAATGTGGGGTGATCCAAGTGTAAGAAATGACAGCCTGGAACATTAATGGAGAAAAGGGATGTTCTTGATGTTAAAGCACCAGCAAAGGGGTTTTTGGAGGTCTGGTTTCACGTCTCAAAACTATTGAGTGCTGTATGTGATGTTGAACAAATCACTCAAGCATGGGCTTTTTCCTCGGCATCTAGAGTTGTTTAACCCTTGGGAGCTTTTGAAAATTACTTTGTATACACTGTCAGTAGTACTTTTGTGTTTGTCATAATTTCCACTTATACCTTTAAGTTTCATCTCTGTCACAACAGAGATGGATGTCTCCTGGTTACCTTGTAGGGCACCTAGTGAATGGAGGTCTTTCATGTGAGTTTCTAGGCACTCTGTGATAGTGTATGTGCATTTCTACATCCTGGAAGACCAAATTATTATATAATGATAACGTGAACTTGAAGTTTGCTGTGTCTTCTTACATTAGAAAAATAATTCCTATACTTACACTACTAATTTAGAATTACTGTCTCTTATTACACTCTTCCTTGAGTGAGCACTGAGGATTGTGTTGAAGCTTCAGAGTTATACATCAGTCCTCTGGTCAATCAGGAGAACTCAGTATATTTTTTAAATAGATTTGGAGAGCTGTAAAGTTTTTCAGTCTTGCATTTTGCTAGCTCCGTGTTTTATATGCACCTCTTGGTGAAACATACCTGAGAGCCATAGGAAACTCTTCTGAGAAATGAATTTATAACTATGTGCAATATTAATTTAGATATTGCTTTCTCCAGGAACACAGGTGCTATATATGTGGTAGAGACTGCATTCTCAAGTCTATTACTACTGTTATTATATATTGTACTGTCCCAAGCAAAACCTGGAGACCATCAGAAGTGAAGAAATTGTCCTTCTAAGGCAGACAGAAATATTTTAATTCTTTTGGCTTGTGTAAAGGTAGTGTGAGAATTCTGAAAAAGAGTAGGAAAAAAAAATGCTATAAAAATCAAAGGATTTAACTTTGACTAATGGGTGCCTAATGGGATCAAAATCTTGGTTTTGGGTCTTGCTCCCTACAGGATGCATGGAGAGGGGCACCAAAGGTTGGAATCAGTATAACACCCTTTTGGCTCTAGGCATTTTGAGCACACTTCAGTTATGTGCAGCAATGGGAATGGGCTGCTGCAGGAGGGCTTATCTGGTTGACAGAGATCAAGACAAGGTATATATATCTTTGTATATATCTGATAAAGTGCAGGTCTGTGCACCTGTGTGAGAGTGCATACCATTTTTTGAAACCTTATAAGAGCATCTTTTTCTTAAGGGTTTTCACAGCTGCAAGGATTACATATTTTGGTGTTGGTTACCCTGAAAGTTTCCTTGCCACAAAGAATTCTAGGAGTTTGTTTATGAAACTTAGAAGTAGACAACAGTTAGACATGCCAGAAAATAAATACACACCCTAATTCAGAAGTAGGATCTCTTTCTGTTCTGTTAATCTCTGAGAAGCATATTCCTGGTACTCAGGATGCTTTGACATAAGGTGGGTTTTTACTGGGAGAGGTATATTGGCACAAATCATACCATAAATATAAGTGGGTTTCATTCAGACCTTAACCTTAGTTCTGAATTCCAGAAATGTAATTTCTGTTGATCCTTTTACCTTGGCCTTTGACAAATCCTTGTGACTCACTCTCTCAATTTTGAGTATGATTTTAGTAAATTGCTGTTCACCCTGTAAGACAGATCTCTTTCCTTTCCTGGGAAGTCATTCACAAGCTGTGATGTCTTTATATTAATTGGCTTATAAAGAGATATGGCTTATACAAGTACTTGCAAATGGTGACACAAAGCTTTTGTCTGAGATCAGATATACTGTATGTTACAGTACACTGTGTAGAAAGGGCCAATAGAACACTTAACACAAATTATTTTAAGTAGCATGTCATTAAAAATAAATTTCTCCAATAAATCAGTTAGTTGTTCTAATATTTTATATATATAAATATATATAAATAAATATATATATAAAAGAAATTCTTTACTGTGAGTTTGGTGAGACACTGGAAAAGGTTGATTGGAGAAGTTGTGGATGCCCCATGTCTGCAAGTGTTCAAGGTCAGGTTGGAGGAGACTTTGAGCATCCTGGTCTAGTATCTCTGCCCATGGCCAGGGGATTGGAACTAGATGTTCCTTCCAATCCAAACCACACTTTTATTCTATAACTTAGTCTTGCCACTCTTTGGAGCTCTTGTTCTTAAATCTGCCTGTAAGGAAATACATGTTTTTGTATGGAAGTATGAAATTATTGTCACCAGAGCACAGCCTGAATTGTTTGAGACAAAGTTTTCATGTGAGCTTTTAATGCAAAGTTTTCTGTGGAGCTGGTTTCATGTGATGTGATGACTCTGGCTAAAGGGTTACTTCATGTGCCTGCTGCTCACTTCTGCCTGACAACAGCATTTAGTCTGTCACTTGGTTTGGCAAAACCCTGCATAGAGCCTGGCTTTCAACAGGAACCTGCTCTGTTTACTAATAAACCAACTGTAGAGACCAAACTCTACAATGGCTTAGCTGTTGAATATTAAGACTTTATATAAAACCAGTGGTGCCTCTAGACATATTGTACTATGCAGGCTGTAAATACAAGATTTAAGTTTTATATAACTTTATACATAAGTTTTCTTTACACTGTAACTTTAGGAATTGGATGTTGTCATGGTTTACAGCTTTTTCTAGAGAATGTTCTACAGTATTTTTCATGTTACTTCTTGAATCTCATCCCACTCTCAGTAAAATGTCATTTTTCTCTATATATAGAATACTAAAGACAATCCTTAAAAGCTGTCTCTATGACTTCATTTTATGTAGCCCATATAACTGAAATAGACAAATTTAATGTTAGAATACTAAACCTGTGTTTCTGACACCATGATCTAATAGTAGAGGAATGTTTATGTTGTCAAAAGACTGCCATTATATTTCTCATGATCAGATACTGAGAGTAAAGTGCATTAAAAAAATTTAAAATGCATTTAAACATGCACCTGTATAATAGGACTATCAAATATTCATTGTCAGATGTTGGTACATAAAATGAAAATAGTATTTCTGATTTGACCAATTTGGCTGGGTTGTTTTAGTATTCAGTCTTGCCTTACCATTCTTGTTGAATTGTCTTTATTTTCTTAATAGAATAGGATAACATATCACTTCTCTTATGTTTTGCCTCTTAATCCATAGGATGGAAAAGTAAGAGAAACAAATTGGTTTTGCAATATTGCTGACTATTATTCTGAATTTTTTCTTCATGAAGAAATGGAGAGCCAATATAATGATTCTTTTCACATTTTCTTGCCTCTTTTCCCAGCAGAGTAAAATAAAAAAATCATGTCTTGAAAGTGTAACACTCTCATGGAAAAGTTAAATTACTAAATTATATCTATTTTTGCTCTGTGGGGAAAAAAGCTAAGATGACTACTCAGCAAATTCTATCTCCCTAGAGCTGTTTTCCTTACTAAACTTTTTGACAATTTAACAAAAAAAAAAAAAAAGAGGAGGAAGACCACAATCCATACATACCCTCTTAAAATTTAATGCAAGAGAAGAGTTGTGATTATTCATAATAATAAAATAATTTCAGCTGCTGACTTGTGAATGTTATTGCAGTTACCCATCTTTGCCCTACCACCTGTGGGCACTTCTTTAAATGTGTGGTAACTCAAGAAACTGAATTTGCTGCTTAGTTTTATGGTTTACTTGACAGGGTAGTGATTGGTCAAAGGATGGACTGATGAATGTGAAGGTCTATTATAACCTATATGATTCAGCTGTTCAAGAATTGGCTAGAAAATACGAACATACAGTCCAGTATCATTTGCAAACACAGTGGCTTTAATGTCTGGAAAGAGAGGACTTTCCTTGTGCCTTGGGTGGCTTGTTGTGGAGTTGCTCCTGAGCAGGTGCAGACTGGAGCCGTTTAACCTATTCACAAGTGACAGAACTTCTAAATTTCCCCAGAACTCGTGGTTATATAGAAATATATGTTAAATCTGTTCACCACATAGTGAAGGAGATTGTATTTACCCCTCCCTGTATTTTTTGTGAGCATATGGGAACTGTGAAGATGAAAGGGTGTGTGCACTGCTTTGAACAACTCTATTTTGGTAGGATGCTATTAGTGAAGGGGACCTGGGTCTGTTAGATGTATCACAAGTCTCAAGGTGACTACGTGGCAACTGTTTTGCCAGAGTTTTTCTACTTTCTGCTCTTGAATCACCCATATTTTGAGATCTCTTTTAACAAAGATTAGAAATTCTCTTTCATTTTAGAATGCACAGCACCTTATCTAGAATCTGACCTGATTGCCAGATATCTGAATGTCTTTCCATACAAAACGTATAGGAACTTTTTTCTTGTAGCAACTTTTGTGAGTTAGGAATAAGGGTGTATCCCTTGCACAGCTACATGTCAGTGCATCTGCAACTTTCTTACTCCCTGGACAGGTAAAGAAACTTCTGCCTTTTCTGGAGTGAAAGGACAAATATTATTCTGGTTATCTTGCTCTTTGAGGATAACTTTTAAAGATTTAATCTAACAGCTCTGAAGTGGAAAGGGAAAAATGAAATTCTCAAAAATCAGTAGGTTTGTGAAATCCAAAGCAATTTAACTTAAGAGTGAGCAATGACTTAGTATAATGAAAGTCATAGAATCTCATTGAACCATACTGTGACTACTTGCACCTTTTAAGAGAAACTGTATTACAAATCCTTGACATTCCACCGTGGTCTGTAGTATTAATAAAAAAATCCTTGCCTGATTCTATTTCTAATTTGCAAAGACTAGTCTCTAGGACATGCAAAAAATACGTAATTCTAGGCAGTGTAATTCTACATTTGGAACAGAAAAAATGTGTTAAAGTAGTAAGATGTGTTATTGGAGATTGTTTTTTTTGCAAATTTCTAATAATTTAAGATCCTTTAAGGGAAAAAGAGAGTAACATATTTATCTAAACCTACTGTTAAATAGGTTAAGAAATATATTAACTAGTTATCAGAGCAATTTTAAGTGAGTGACTTTCCTTTTTTCCCAAGAGAATTCTCTCTTGGAAAGTGCTGTGATCCATGATTCTTGTATAACCACTGTTTATGTTTCACTGTCTCCAGGCATTAATATGGGATTAATAGAGCTTGTGGTAGGCAGAATGACTAATTACTTGGGCTTCTGACCCTGTTCTGCTCTGGAAAGATTTAGTGTCTATTGACATGGGTGCACCCACCCCTGTGTTTTGACTATTGATCATCCTCTGGCTGATGCAAGCACTACTATAATTGTAAAAATTATGCAATTTTGTGTTCTGAAATTATGCCTCATTGAAGATCTGAACTAAATGCATATCTTTAAAAGAGTCTTGGGTTGCAAGGTTGTCCTTCATTTGGGCTACAATTCTCTATATGCTAATATTACCCAAGGCAATCTTCTCATTTGTCACACAACCAGGACAGGCATACTCCCCCTCTCCTATCCTGCCTCACCTTTAGATTTCTCTTCACTATTAATGGTGAGTTTTGAGGAGTCTTTTACCACAAGTCTTATCCAACTAAGATGTCAGCAAACAGAGTGAAATAAACAATATCTGTGGACTTTTCATAAGTTTTGTAGAAAAGCCCTCTTACCTCAATTATTAAAAAAAAGCCTCACATAATTAAAAAAGAAAACTTTATATACATTTAAAAAAAAAGGATATATGTCTTTATTTCTTTGTATTGCTACATTTCTGTAAACATCAAACTGGCCATGCCAGGTTGCTGCTCTAGGGTTGTCCATGATTAGCAGATTGTGTGGAAAGGCGTATTGCAGGAATTTTTGAAAGTTATGGTAAGTTTACCAAAAGACATTTCGTATTTTCAATGCAAAAAATGGAGGTGAATAATTTTCCTCCTCTGTCTGTCTCCTTGACTCATGGTTATTTTTTTGGTCACAGAAAGGTCTGTTTGAAAAGAGGAAAGCTTCATGTCATCTAAGACATATCTGTTTTGGAGGAAAGTGTGCTGTCTCTCTTATAGTATATGAAGGATTGTTTGACATTGTTTTCAGTATGGGGTTGCTACAATTCCCAAAGGAGTTCCTGAACATACTGTGCATGCTACATTACAAGGCCCTTAAGGAAAAAAAAGAAACCACAAAGTTTTGCAAATCCTCTTCTAATGAAGTCAGAGACAAATGGAGCAATGTTCTGTCTCTTTGTGAGCCTTGAAGGAGCATTGTGCATAATAAATGGATCATTGGCAACATGTGTCATTCTCTCTTTTTTCTTTGTGGTTTTTGTTCCCCTAATTGACATACTTTCACACATTTTGGGTAGCACTTGCTTGATAAATTCTGAGTGACTGCTGCCAGTGATTGTATTCTACATTCTAGAGGTCAGGCCAGCCATTTGTACGGAGCAAGACAGGCCGGAAGAATGGGCTGTCAGGACCTTGTGAAATTCATCAAGGTCGAGGATAAAGTCCTGTATCTGGGAAGAAATAATCACTTGCACCAATGCAGGCTAGAGATTGATTGGCTCAGGAGCAGCAGAAAAGGACCTGGGAATCTGGGCAGACAGAGAACTGCACAGCTTGATAGGTGATGAGAGACACCACACCATGGGAGGATAAGATTTCAGTGCATACAGTGGAGCAAGGGAGATTATGTCTGGATATATAGAAAATCTTTTTCAGTATGAAGAAAGTGACACATTAAAGAAGCTGCCCAGAGACACTGTATTCTCTCCATCCTTGGAGGTTTTCAAGGCCAAACAATAAAACCTTGAATAACATGGTCTAATCTCATTGTTGACCCTGCTGTGAGCAGGAAGTTTGACTTGAGACTTCAGCAAACTAAGTTATCCTATGGTTCTATTTTAAATATCAATAAGTTCCTGGATGCTAATGCACTGGATAATATATCCTTTGTTTTCACTTTTAAAATTAACTTTCTTGTTCTGTTAGATAAAATATATTGCAATAAGCAATATTATTACTTGTCTACTGGATATCCAGCAGTTATTCAAGACAGGCAGCCATCAGTTCATGAGGGACGTTATGGTCTGTGGTTAGTTTTGCAAAGCCTTGTATATTCTTAACTAGAAAGAAGAGTAAAAGAAGTTGTTAAAGAAGAAAAGAAAAAAAAGAAGTTGTTTACCTTTTGCCACTATTTTAAGAACTTAGATATGTTTCCATTTTCTTGAAGACATATAGCTGAAGATTTGGTTATTTTACAGATTTGGTTATTTTATAGTCTTGTAAAGGCTATATTGACACATTCCACACAATGAAAAATGGAAGCAAGAAAGCATAACTTGCAGGTAAAAATTGAAAATCAACAGAATAAAATGGAAGACTGGTCTCTTCTGTAATCCAGTATTTATGCATAGATTTCAAATACAGCAAATATTTTTCCCTTGTTGTGCATTTACTCTTTTCAGCACCACTTTTACTATTTTTAGCACTTCCCCTTTCCTCTCACATACTTTTATTTCCAATGAAAGGAATTGTGTCAGTGCCTGATGTGAATATGGGCCCAGAAATATTGTTTCAATGGCTTCTCCCAGGCAGAACACAGTTATTTTATAATAATTTTATAATAATAGGCAGTTATTTTAATTAAAAAAGTTGTTTCAATAGTTTCAGTTAAAAGAATTTTCAGAAGTAGGCATGGACAAATTTATTTTAAAATTACACAAATTACAAGGCAATTTTTTAATACAAATGTCAGTTTAAAATCATAGAATCACAGAAGAGTTTGCAGCTGAAAGGGACCTTAAAGACCATTTATTTCCCACTCTGCTGCTATGAGCAGGGACACCTTACACCAGGCAAGATTGCTCCAACTTGGCCTTGGAACACTTTCAGGGATGCAGCATCTACTACTCTGAGCAACTCATATCTTGCCACCTTCGCAGTAAAGAATTTAGTCCTCATATCTAATCTAAACTTATCCTCTTACAGTTTAAAACCATTATCTTTTTGTCCTAACAGTTCTAGAACTGTGTACAATTTAGTCCAGAAAATAATATTACCCTACTGAAGTACTAATTTTGTCCCTTTACTTAAGATTTGCAATGAAAGTAGCTCCATTGTAGAAAAGTCAGCAACACGTCCTTTATACGTGATTTCTGCCAGTGTAGCAGTCTTGGGAAAATAGATGAATTTTTAATCTGTTTGAAGATTATCTGGACTCATTTAATCCAGTACTAAAGTCTAGGACTTTTCACTGAAAATAAAAGTTCACTGGAATTTTTTTGGGTTATGATGTGAGTAATCTGTAATAGGTTGATGTCTGTCCACTTCCTGATTTAGCAGGTTCTACTTTCTGGGAATGTACTTAAAGCTGAAATAATGATGAAGTTATGTTTCTGTTTTTCCCCTTGTTACACCTGTTCTTTTTGTTGCATCTCTGTATATCTATGTATGTACAGTAAGAGTTTTGCCTAACAGAGTCAGCAGTAATTTCTTACTTACTCTTCTGGGTTTTGTAGCAGACTTTTAGGTCCAAGAGTCTTTCTTTTTAAGCCAGACCTTCAAGCTCTGAAAATTAAGTTTCCTTTTAGCATACAAAATATACTTAGTGACAGATAATCGTATAATGAAACAGAAACAGTTTCAAGGGATTTGGTTTGGGGATCTCAGAGAAAGGACATAGAGTTTGACTGTTTAGGTGAAATATTTCTTTATTTCCAGAATAATTTACTTATATTTCATTATTTCTACAGTATAAGAAAATATCTATTGCAAGAAAACTAGTTTAGTTAATGAATGGTCTGTTAATCTCCTTTAACTTCCAAACAGATTTGTTGGTTGAGGTACTAAGATTAGGTTTATTAGGAACTAATAAAAGATTTCTGTTGAATAAAATACTGATATTGGTTCCTCTTGAATTACAATCCCTGTTCTAATGAAAGGTTGGTCTAAGAGTGCTGAAGGCCTGGATGGTTCTGCACCGTTTTCTTACAGCCCAAGGCACAAAAATTGTCCAGCTACAATGGATTTATGGAACTGTTTTAAAAGGCTCAAGACTTTCCCATAAACTTTTGACTTTGACTATCACGCTGCCCCAAGCAACAGGTATTGTAAGTGACAGGAAGAAACCAGGGAGTCCTCACAGAAAGTATTATGGTTCCCTAGAAGCTATTTCTTTATAGAAAATCCAAGAAGACACAAGGGAGCAGGCCTAATGCTATTTTACAATATTTAATAATGTCACTAGTGAAATATTTCTGCAAATGCTGAGTGATGTTATTTTAAAGTCATACCTGAGTAAAAAATTCTCAACTTTGTTTCCAGAAGTTAAAGTTGCTAGTCCTACCAGTAAGCATTATCTGCCATCATCCACAGAATAGTAGAAAATGAAAAAAATGTGCAGCTCAGTAGTAATGCAGAGCTAAAACAGGCATTAAAAGAAGCAAATGTCCCTTCTTGTTCTTTCTGGGACATTAGAGGAAGCTTGAGGTATGGGATTAATTCAATGTCTTGTTTTGTGTAACTTTTAGTGATAGCAGTTACTGTTTGAAATGGTGTGATGTCCCTGTTTACATAGTATCACAACCCCAAAAATTTCTACCACAGACTTGATTTATATTTCTTGGGTAATTTCTTTGCTCTCACAGTTCAATGTTGGAAAGATGCACTTTTCCTTGGAACAGAGTAAATTGGGGTTTACCTCTTGTTAAAAGCAAGTGACTAGTATCCACATTACAAGGGTGTTTATTTAGGAGGGATTTAGCATGGTACTTGAATTGTAGAGAAATACTTGTGTATTAACAACCCACACTTTCCCACAATATGAGGTTTTTTTAATGCTCCCAATTTTGGTCTTAGTTCCAGCATGTGTCCCACATTTATCCTTTCTCTCTCTTTTGAGTTTTTGAAACTTTGTGTCCCTTTTCCTACTCTGCTTTTATTTTAATTGGGCCTCAGCTGTTTCTTCATGCTGTCAGTTCTGAAATGTACACCCACCTTTATCTGATGCTGCTCTTTATAGATGTCTTCAGCCTTATCATCTGTGCCTGATAAGGCAGTGAACAATAACTAATTCCTCTTCCCGTGTAAGCTCTCTTGCAGGCATTATTTCTGGGATCTTCAGACATATTATGGAAAGGAAAATTACACCTTGGCTCTCCCTTTCATATTTAATAATATATTTCAAAAGAGAATGTTACAGTGAATGAAAATTTTGACTTCATTAATGAAAAAGATATAATGCTTACTAAAAAGTAATGCTCCCAGTGAACAACAGGACCTATGATCCTCTTAATCTTTACCAAGTAAACCTTCCATGAAAGTTAAATTTTTAAGAAATTAAGGGTGTTGCATATTCTTATTCTTGTTATTATCAAGAGAGGATGGTAATTTTTGCAGGTTACTACACCGCTGTAAGCCCACACATATATCATTGTTAAAGATATTGTGGTTTGCTTGGTCTTGCTATACTCAATTTCATTAAAGTAGCCTTGTTTTTCTCTTTACTTCTGGGACATTAATAACCTGTATAACTTTGCTCTTTAACTAAACATTTTTTGCAACTCAGAAGTTGGAAGTATCAGCATTTGGCTTTACACATGTAAAAATCCTGGGAATCAAAGAGGGGTGAAAAGTCCTTGACAAACCAAACATATGTGGTACTGATCTTGTAAAAAACAGGCTGTGAGTAGCCAAAGAGATAGAAACATTTTTAAATCTTGAGAGACTGGTCCTGTGGGTCAAGCTGGAAAGTGCTAATGGTGCATTTTTGGAAGGCTCCATTACCACCATCACTTTCTTGCCCTCGCTGTGCTGAGGCTCCAGGAGCTGTCAGGTTAGCCACTTTCATAAGCAGCAAAACTAATATATATCACTGTAAATATAATATGAAGTATAGCAACACTCTTCTCTCATGTCTGAGAGTGTGCATGGTGAGCTACATCAACAGTTTACATACAGATGCTTTCATAAATACAAAAGGTTTAATAAACTTCTGTAAAGAATTTCTTTTTCTATGGTGCTCTCTGTAGAAAGCAAAGTCATACCAAAATTCTAACTAAAAGCTTATGGCAAAGGACTTTAAAGCATTGGCAAAAAAATAGCTTTAGGTGCCTAAATTCATATCTGACCGAACTCAAGAGTGCTGAGTCAGAAATTTTTTCACCTCAGCGTAGGTGTTTGGCTTCAGTCCTGTAATTTCAAAGAAGGGCTTGTAAGTCTTCGTTAAGAGTATTGGGGAAAAGGGATGCCAGATGATGTGGTTTCAAAGCTTGTTGCCTTTGGCAGAGGCCAGCCCAGAGGCTCCTTCCCCAGTGCTTGTTTCCATGTGGGGCTGCGTGGGCTACCTTGGGCTACAGCATTGCTGGAGCACCAAGCAAGTGCTCAAGGTGGGAGCTTAATCAAAAAAACACAAACTCTTGCTAGGTGGAGTTAATGCCTCCACCTGGGAGTTTTGAAAGACAAAAAGGAGTCCAAGGTGAACTATTTCATTTATTAGTCTGGAAATACTATTGATGGCAATATTAAATCCCACCATGTTCCAGGCCTGAAGAGTTTGTGTTGACCTTAGGGGAGAGGGACCTTTCATTCAACTTAGGTGAGGGCTCTGGGCATGAGTGGATAGGCAAGGTCTGAGCCAAGCACACTGTCAGTGTTCCCTTAGATACCAAGGAAAGCTTGTCAATCAAGCAGATGCTGAAAGTTTAGGAGACCCTTGGTGATCCCATTGGAAGTTTGAACCAGTCTCTAATAGAAAGGAGAAAGTTCACAGATGCTGTACTGTGGTAGCCTGAATATTTGGTAGAGTGCTGGTGATGGGTTGCTCTTTCCTTCAAATGTGCTCCCAAAACCTGGGCAGCCATGACATCACTGCCTGCTCTGAATAAAGAACAGACTTTAAGTTCACCTTTATCTGTCTAGAATTTTTCTATTGAGTAAGTATTTTAGTGTGATTCATTTTTTCTTTTTTTTTTTTCTTTTTTTTTTTCTTTTTTTTTTCTGTGAGGGTGAGGGTGTCCTGGAGTTCCCAGGGCATGGTCACTTTTGTAGGTATTCAATGTGCCTTCCATCTAGACTAGCAAACAAGATATTTCAGCTACCTCTGGAGAAAAAAAGAGTGACATAAAATAGACTGTTGGGATTGATTTTTTTTTTTTCAAATCCATAGTAGAGCATAGATGATGTACAAAATGCACAAAAACAAAGAAAACTCAAAAGTATTTGTCAAGAAAATGAATTTTTAGAATAGTTGTGATTTTTTTAAAAATTAAAATTTAATCCAATATGATAATATTCCTATTAAGGCAGCCAGGCCTATGCACAAAGATTTGTTGTCACCCAGGGGAATTCCCTACCTTGTGTGAGGCTGAACCCTCCCTTTACTGCTCTTTTCCTGTCACTCAATATGGAATTAATTAGAAACTCATCTCTATTAGTTTCAAAATCTGTTTCTTTCAACTTCCCTGAATTTTATTCTGATTGTATTCAATGATTTGATGTACATTTTACTGCTGTACAGAAATATGCCAAGACTCAAAAACTGGTATTTCTTCAAGTGACTAATCCTCTTGTGATCTCTATTGATAGTTTCTCTGAATGCTTTTGTGTTTTTCAGAGAATGCTTTGTGGGCTTAAATGCCAATGATTTCCCAAAAAAAAAAAAAATCACATCTCTGAACTTTATATATTCTTCAAAAAATTTATTGTGGTTCCTGATACAAAAGAGACTGCAAAAACAATATCTGTTTAATAAATACCTTTTACGAAAACTGCATGGCTTGGCTTTGTGTAATTTTTCTTTAATGACAAAAACAACATGAATCATAATAAAAAGTGATAATTGTTATTATGGTCAAAATTCCAAAGTAAATTTGTGTGAAAGCATTCAGACTTTTTGTGCTCAGAATTATTTACAATTTTTTCAGAATTAAATCAATTGTATTGAGTTTTCTTACTGACATGCTCTGATTTTTCTATTTTGCTCACACTCTTTATTCAGGATTAATTTTTAAGAGCTAATGTTTGGTCCCACCACAAAATTTCTGAGTTACTTTGCTTAAACAAGCAAGAAAGATAAAAACCCTTTGAACTGATCCCAGAGAGCTTTTCAGTACCTTTGCTCTTGACACAGTGTGGCAACTGTGTAATAAATTTGATGGTCATGAACATGTGTTTTACTGTCTGTAATATAATTCCTAATTAATCTGTGGCAGGGCTTCTTCACAAATGCTCCACCAAAGTGCTATAAAAGTATTGTCTCTCTTCTGCATGAGATGTAAGCTGGTAAGAACAGAGAGTTCATTCAGTCGCGTGCATCTCTGGAGGTCAAAAGTGGCAAAATTAGAAATAAATCAGGTATTTGCTTGTTTGAATGGTAAAGCTGTGCTCTTTTGAATTAATGAAGTATTTTCCATAATATTATGTCAAGAGACCTTGCTTTGCTTAGATAAGCAGCTATATAAGCACTTCTAGCTCCAGAATAATGAAGTTACCAAGTTGTCATGACCACAAATGTGGTTCTTTAAATACACATTATGTCTCCTTAAGTAATTTCAATTTATATATGTCTCTATTCTTAGGATTTATTGAAGGCAAGTTACTATACCATGGAACTTGCAGGTAAAGTTCTAATGTCTGCATGAGATGGAATGAGCACAAGTGGCACAGCAGAAAAATGAAGAGTTATGTGGGTGACTGTGGAGAGGTCAGTCAGGATTTCGCTGACAGAATGAGGTAATGAGATTTCCACAGCATGCCAGCTTTTTTCTGCCAGTCTTTATCCTACTGGAATTAGACATATTGTTCAGGTGAGCAAATCCTACGTACTTTCACTGTGAACAATACTAAACTTGATTCACTTCCTTCTGACTGATCTGAACACAAAGCAGGTGAGATTTTTAATTTACTGCTACGCTGATGATGCATCACCTGCTTTTCTTTTTTTTTTCCTATTAACTTTTGTGGAGCTTTCACTAAGCTTTCAGGGTATTTAAAGTTTTTTTTGGTTGTTGTTTATTTCTTTTGAAGACTTTTTTCCTTTATAAAGTTTTCTTGTTTTCTTGGGTGATTTTTTTTTTTGTTGTTGTTGGGGGGTTTGTTTGGTTTCTTTAGCTTTTACAGCTCTTCATGTAACACCTTAAGTAATTGCTGCGCTCTGTTTAATTGGAATGACAAACAATAGAAAGTTAATTAACAAAGAAAAGTCCACCGGAGGGCAAGTGAGTAGAATGGTAAAGAAGCCATGATTTACAGTATTTGCACAACTTTCTTTATAAAGCAATGGTTCTTCATTATAATAATGCCAGGAGAGCAAATAGAAAAAAAATGTGTTGTATTAACAAACAATTAATGAGCATTTGTAGCTGAATGGAACCCACTTTTATGTATTATTTCATTAAAAGTTTACAGGATCTATGAAGCCAGAGAATAAATAAAGTAATGATTTCAAGGTAATAGTCTCCTCGGGGGCATGAATATTGAGCAAATATGTTAGTCTTGCCTACTTAAGCCTTTAAACCAGGGCTTTTTATTCCTTCATTTTTCTATCTCTTTCATTGAAAATCAAAGTGGGCTATTAGATAAAACAGAAATGGGCACAGGTATTTTGAATTTATCGTTAATGCTATATTCTTTATTGAGGCTTTACAAAGAGCTCACTTTTTCCGTTAAATCCCCCACAATTTAAATCCTTTTTTTCATTGTGAAGCATAGCTCTTTGTGTCTTTGAAGAAAGTAGTGAATTTTTTGTAAAACTTGACGATTTCTGAAAGAGTGATCAGCATTTTCTTGGCTGTGTATCAAACTACATTTTTATTTGGCAGTTTTCTATCAAGGCTGCACCTCCAGTCTTGGTGCTTGCATGACTGCTTAGGTGACAGGAAGTCTTTTTACCCTCTTCATCACTGTTCACATATTTTGCATTCTTAGGCAGACCTAGTTAGCAGCTTATTCATTTCAGCTGCCAGAAACATTTGATAATGTTGATATTTTCAACACAATGCCTTTTTTTTTTTCCTTACATCATGAAAATGTCATGTAAATAATGGGTACAGAGACTGTCTGAAAGGACAGCTAGAGCTAGTGTAAAGGAAAGTTCATAGGAGGATCTTTGCAATTTCAGGGTGCTTCTCTAATTTGACATTGTACATTGGTACAGAAACAGCCACTGATGCTCATTTTCTTGTTGTGTCCTTTTATTCCCAGTTGTCTGCCTGTATTCATCTGTTGGTTCTTGTGTCACATTTAGATTCTAAAAGTTTTGGGAACAAAGCTCTCTCAGTTGTATGTTGCTGTGGGGTCTAGTGCAAAGCAGTGCCTGTTCTTGGCTGAGCTACTTAGAAACAAGAACTATGAGAAAATAATTGTCAGGTTTCTAGCAAACATCTGCTACTGCTTTACCATTCTGCTATTCCCATTTCTAAGTACATCCAGGATTTTTTTTTAATAGGCTATAAACTGTCAGTTGCTTTATCACATCTATTGAAGTTCCACTAGAATTTAATACAAATTGTCTTAATTGGTGTGAGTGTGGTCAGGACAAGGGTTCAGTTAGAGTACCCTGAACATATAAGTGTTATTTGTGGCCTTACCACCCAGGCTAGATGTCTTGCACATCTATGAAATGAACACATACACAATTACTGGATTATTGAGCAACGGGGTGCTACTCAAGGGCATTCTAGGCTGGGCAGTTGTCTGAAAGGAAGTTTGAACAAGGGATATAGAAGATCTGGACAATCCTTTGAGTACTCAGAATGGAAATGCCAGTGATGATTGAAACCAAATTTCTGGGTTAATTAAATTGAGCTGGTGGCTTTGTGTGGGTTTTTTATCAAGAGAGATCCTTCTGAAGAAGATTTAATACATTAAAAACATAAAAGGAAACTAACAGGAAAGTGATTAACTTCCCAAAACCACTAAGACTGCCTTTAATATTATTTTGAAATGGGGAATTACCTTATACATATTGATTCATTCTATATGATCTCGTTTGCACTGTTTTTAGTTTTAGTAGTTGGATGAATTTGAATGGGCAGCTTTCTCCCAAGTGTCTGACACATCTAGAGTTGTATCCAAAGAAAATGAATAAAAATTGTTTCTTTTTTTATGAGAAAAGTAGTTCTTAAGAGGATCTGTAGACAAATGCTGTTCATCTGAAATGTTGGAATCTTGCCAAAATACAGCTTTAATTTTACAGAGTTTAGGAGATTTCTTTTTGTTTGTGTTTAGGCAGAGAGACTGAGTTCCTTGTGGAGAGGCAGGAGTCTTTCACACACTTGTATATCTGATTACTTTTCCTTACTGGAAGTGTGACTAGCTTGCTACCTGGAAGAAAGAGTAATGAAATTGGAAAGGCATGAACACGTTAAAGCATCTGTGTTTTATCTGACATTGAAGCCCCTTGATACTTCCTGATGAAGCCTATGAAATTATAAATTCAAACAGAGACCAACATGGACAAGTATCAGACATAAATCATTTGGTGGTTCTTCTTAATGAGGAGTGTCAGTTTTTCTTCTCTTTCTTATATCCAATTCATCAGGGCAAACCAGCCCACAGATCTTTGGAGATCTGTAACATAACAATTTCTAACCCCACAGATTTTGTCAATTCAAACAGCACTTTTACAAGCTCAGTGACAATCTATTGCACTTCTTTAGACAGTTCATTTTTGGTGTCAGTTATAGCATCATAATGTGCACTGTATTATTGTTCTACTCAGTGAATTGCTGGTGTGTATAATGATGCACCTGTTAGTCAAGAAATCCCTCAGAAGCCAAACGGTGCTATCAAATTGACATACTCACACAGAGCCAGAACTGTCAGGATGTTTCCTCTGCATTATTCAATATTTTCTACTTTATGGCCGTTAAAGACAATAATAAAACAGCTGTCACTGAGTGTATGTTGTCAAATATCTGTGAGATTATTATAGCAATGTGATGCATATTGCAATAGCTAAGGATGGGTCAGTGTTTTTATTGTCAACCCTGGGTTTTTTCTTGTGTGTATACGTCTTTGCCCTAGGCAGGAACTTTCCAGTCAGCACATAAATCCTGGACCAACTTTTGCACTTGCAACATTTTCAATAAATATAGCTATACTAGTTGATTTATTTTCTGGAAATAAAGTTTAATGACAAACTACCAATGAATTTTGTAGCATTGTGGGTCTACCACTGGTGCTGAGAAATGTTCTGACTTCTTTATCTCTCTGATTGTTCAACTGGACTGCCTTTATTACCATGGAGAAAAGATTAAGAGAGAGACATTCAGTATATCTTGAGTTGCAAGATTATAAAGAAATTATTAAATTCATATTTTTCCAAGAATACTCAAATACCAGGGAACCTTGGAGCTTTTGCCCAAACTCATGCATATCTCTCGGCCACCTAAGTTTGGGATGAGACTGCCTTCTATTCATTCTAAGGAAGATGTCAGGATCTCTCTCAGCTGTCTGGCTCTGTTTGAAAACTTTTCCACTGATAGGGCAAAGGGAATAAATGATCATCTGAGATCTGTTCCCTGCACATGTCCCAGTATGTTGGAGGGTGTGCTTCAAGCACTGGAGGTGTGAAAGCCTGGTCTCCCCAGATGGCCCAGAAATAGTCCTATGGAGAAATGTCTGTAGTAAATATAATGACCTTGAATGCTATTCTATGGAGACACGTCCTGTTTATCACCAGCATAATCTCAGGATTACAAGTATTATTTTAAGATTACCCAAAGAGATATAAATGTATTATTTCTTTACATGAAAATTTATTATAAAATTATTATTTCTTTACATGTGTAGAAAACATAAAAAAATACTGCCCTTCAAAAATGTTTTAGTACTTTCTCCTGCCCTTAAAGATAATGTCATACAGATACATAGTATCTTACAAAATACTGATGGAAACCAATTATGCTAAGTTCTACTTCAGGGCTCTAGAACATGACCATGCTTTTTTCTTTAGATCATGAGTCAGCATCCTGATTGGTTTAATGATCACCTCTGAAGATAAAGAATAGTTTATAATTGGAATAAGACCAGGCAACTGAAAAGAACAAGGGATTACATATTTTTTCATATAATATGACTTCCACTTGTTTTAGAAAAACAAACCAGAGAGGGAAAAACTGAACTAGGTTGACATGAAAGCCCTTGGAGAGATTTTCTAGCTAAAAAAAAGCAATGTCTATTACCACAACTGTTTCATCTGGCTTTAGATTAGAAGATAAATGGGTTTCTGAAATACACAAGAGCCTGCATATGGTCTCATTTGCACCTTGATTCGGGCAGAGGCATCTCTTGTCATCAGACCATAACACAGACGTAATAGCAAACATGGCTAATTCACCAGAGCAACAATATCTGTGACAAACTAATCCATGACACATAATCCAGATGATATTTTAATAATTACAAGGAAAAGAAGGGAAGACCACAACATGAGTTACATTACATACCAGAAAACACGGTGATAATGGGAGATGTGCTGTGCTGTGTTTTTGAAGGTTAGATGAGATGATTGGTGAAGCTGAGAAACCACTGTGATGAGCTCCTCTCTTGAACTGTATATCACATGTGGCTCAGCTGTATAAAACACAGTTTAAAATTGAAAAGATTGAATGTTTCAGGGCAAATATTAGAAAGATACTGTTTCAGTGATTGCATTGAACATGCTGTAAAATAAGTGTGCTTAACTTCCAGGGAGAAGAAATTCAGTGTAAATTATTTCAGTTCACCTATACTTTGTATAATGAAACAGACAGTTATATATTATGTGGAATCTTCTCCTTACTTCCATCTCCAAAATAGGTTAGATACTCACTGGAAATATGAGTTAACATTTGTTTAAATACTGGTGTTGGCCCCTAAATGAGTTGTCATTGGCAAATAATCTGATTAAATGGGTAGAAAAATATTTTTCATGAATTTTGTGTTAGAGGATATATATTAGACTGTCTTTTCTGATTACTGTAATTTTGCAGTTTTAGATTTCTGAAAACTTCAAGTATATAATCTAATATTTTCCAGCTCTAATCTATGCCTGAAGGGGAATGGATAAAATTAATTAGTAAGGGCATATTGCTAGCTACAAAAAAATCCCCCAACCCTAAAGTCTTCTTATAAACCTTTACCCAAGGATTTATTGACAGAAGATGAAGAAGATGTAAGAAGACAGAAAATGTGAGAAAACAGTCTCGAATGTCACAAACTCAAGAAAATCCTAAAGGCAGAATATGATAGAAGGAGATACTCTTCAAAGCACTCAGTGATGTCCTGAGTAGTGATAACTGGGCATTTGTAGAAGTCAAATGTCATCAGGAAATTTATTTGGTCATCTCTGACCCATCTCTGTATTTCTCCAGTAAATTAAAACTTACCCTTTATGATCATGTTTTGTAATATTTGCTGCAGAGGGTGATATTCTTCAGTGGCAGAGAATCCCTCCTCTGTTTTTGCGTTCATTCCAACACTTGTAAATGGATGAAGTTGCTGAGTGCACCCTCCTTGCTGTCAACCTGTAATTAAGTGTGAAATTGTCATCTTACAGAGCGAGCTTGCTTTGCCCTTAGAGGCTTGCTTCCTTTCACTTTGAAGTACCTCTAGCAAGACATGTCCCTTTCAATAGCTTCTGTTCTCATCTGACTCTCTCAAAATGCCTTGAAACATAATTCTCTTATCCTCACAGTGATATTGCTTATATAGTCCTTTACAACCTACAGTGGAATATCTGTTATTCAATAAAATGTTTTCTGAATTTGTAGATAGTGTTCAATTCCATATATTGTGTTCATTTAGAATTAAATTTTTGCTTGGAAATGTAATTAATACCTATGATTTCTAGAAATAAAAAGGGGGAAAAAATTAAACAGTGAGTGATTTAACTGGTTTATATTACTTATTAAGCTACATTCATCGCATCAGGACAGAATCTGATGATGGCATCAGCTGATGCCAGAAATGTGGACAAAACCAAACCTCCACTTCCTTTCAGTCCTGCAGTGTAGACCTGGCTTCAGGCTGGGATGACATCCAGTCCATCTCCCAGACTCCCTAAGTTCACCACCTAAAAGTTATTTATAATATATTATAAATATTTACCTCCAGAAACTCCATTATTCAGTGTAAAGGGTATCTTTCTACTAACTAATAAGTTAGAAATACCAAACAGGGAAACTGGCTTTGTCTTTGAAAAAAAGTGATTTTAATTATTTTCAGTGAGAATCCATTTCAAAAGTCGTAAAACCAATTAGAAAGAATTATGGCCAGAATGGATTTAGCAGTGGAGTACTAAAGCCTGTTCTTGTGAGGTTTCTCTGAAGGGCTGTCTGATACTTTCAATGCAGATACAGAACTCTTGCAGGTCTAGGGCTTGGAGTTCAGGAGTCTAAGGCACCTCCTTGTCTCCTTGTGGGTGGAAAATATTCCTCCTCCTGATCCATGTATCATGGGTGTGTCCCACCCAAAGGTCATGCGACACACACAAGCCCACAGGTAGGGACAATCATTTCCTATACACTCAGTGGCCTGGAAGCCATTATTTGGCTGTTGAGTCTGTCCCACAGAGGGAAGACTTGGAGAAGAGCCTGTGATGTGGAAAATACGGCTTTCAGCACTATTTCAGGGACATGGAAAGGCTGAGAAAGAAGAAGGAGCAAAAAGAAATTTAAGAGAAGTCTTTCCCTTTACAGCAGAGCCTAGTAAATCTATGCAGGACACACCTGCCTATATATATAATTATATATAACTATATATATAGCTACATATGTATAGTTAAATATATCTTCAATACAAAATTATTAGCAGCTGTCTTTATAAATGCAATGTATATACTGGGTACTCACTGCATTTAATTCCATTACTGAGACCATTTTCTTCTTGCTGACTGCTAGCTACAGGACTGATTAATTGCTTTATAGCAGTTGCACACCACATTTACTACACCAGCAAAAGCAAAGTTTTTAAAATTTCCTCTTAGCAGGGTCAGGTTTGGATATGCCTGTATTAAGGGAAATCTTACCCTTCCTTGTGCTAATAACCAATATATTAGTCTGTAATAAATAGAAAATTATTCCTATTGTTAACCTTAAATATTAGAAAAAATCATAAATTAGATAATAAATGTTAGACTATCTTAAATAAGAGTACAAATGTTAGTTCTGGTATATTTTTTTAAGAGAAAAGGTCAAGACCTTTTTTTGAGGTCTTATAATACATAGAATTAAATTTTTAACATGTTACTGAATGTTATTTTTTAAATTTTGTTCCTTAAAAATGATGTCTAAAAGATTCAGCTAAAGTGGCACTACAAAAACTGTTGTAAACTTCTGAATTTTGAAGGGAAATTTGCATGACTTATTAGCTTTGCCTGTTCTTTTGTAATTTTCTACCCAGTTCTATCTAATGTTATAGCTTGGGATAAGAAATGGGTAACTGGCAGATCTATTTATCAAGAGTGTTTTGTTTGCAATTGATGAACAATAAAATACCTGATCAAATAATTCTGGGCAGTAGCACAGTTAGAGAGGGTGTCCACACATCAGATCAGTTGTCTCTATAAATCTACTCTATACATCTGCAGATGACTGAAATTTGGAGATCTTAGTGAAGACAAGAAGTTTTGTAAGGATAAAAGCAGGAATGGAGAAAAGGAGAAGTGTTTTAGTGTTAAATTAGGAACTTAGAAAACTTAGGAAAACTTAGGAAAACAGAAACTTAGGTGAACTGAGGACCTTGGAGACAAATTTTTTTTGTGTGCAAAATTTTTTTCTAAAAGCTTGGTAAAATAAAAAGAACATAGACAGTGGAACATCAAAATTGAGACATCTTTAAGTGATTTGTGTATTTTCTGCAAATATTCTATTTTAAAAGTATATTCAGAAACTTGACAAAGCCTTCTTCAAGGCTGTCAGCTGTGAGACTGTGAACCAGAAGATTTTACACACGAGGAGAGACCTGCCTTCCGCGCATGCTGTGTCCCACAGTGCTGGTGGTCCAGTGCCAGGGTTTCCTGGAAGCAGCCTAGTTAGGGGATCTGTCTTGTTCTGCTCCAGTAACACATCTCAAGATTAAAGATTAAACTGTAAGCATTGACAAGCGTATAGTTTTATCTTTCACTTGCTTCATGCAATTTGATAAAGCAATTTGGCAAGTCAGTCCTCATTCTTAGCTTGGCTTACTGACTCCAATCTGTGTCAGGCAGCCACAGTAGTACTTTTTTTATGGGAGTGGAAAGGATTGGATATGGATTATTTTAATAGTTGTTTGCTTGTTTTGTTTTTATGCAAATCTTTTATTCTCACTAGCACTTATAAAACCTAGAGAAGATTTATTCCTGCTTTGGACTTCACTGGTCAGATCTGATCCTATCTGCACAAGGTATGTGTGACAACTTTAACAGCTTTTAAAATGTACTTTGGTGAAGTATGTCAGTAATGTTTTTACCTTGTTTAGGTAAAACAGCAGCAAGTTAGATCAGAGTTGCTACTGCCAAGGAGCAAACTACTGAGTGAATTTTTCATTTCAACAAAATCATTTTCATGGTTTGTCTGCTCAAGTAAACACAGCTATTTTTGATCTCAGGCAACTAAAAACATCCGTAAGGTCAAATAGAGTGTAAACAAAAACCTGTATCCTGAAGCGCAGAGAAAAATCACAACATTTTTTCAACATGTTTTGGCTTCTGATTTTTTTCTCACAGCTTTATATGATCTATATAGGAAAGCCTCACACTACTTTTGCTATTCCTGCTGTCAAGTGCAGTTTTAAACTCCTTTTCCTCACAGGGCTTGCTATTTAGGAGAAAAAGCGTGGTGCAGTGGAGTTCAATAGTTGCCCTTTCCTTCAGACAACTGAGCTTTCTCTGCTGACATGTGCTGGGAGCTCTTTGACCTCATCTTTCACATTCCCTATTGCACAAATAATACTGAGTTGTGACTTGAACACTTAACATGGTGACTGACTTCCCCATTTGATGAGGCTTCAGTTACGCCTTTGAGGCAAAACCAAAAGGCACTATTTCTTGGAATCCTGGAAATTGCAAATTTGATTTTCAGCTGTAAAGGCTGGCGCACCCTTTGCTAAGGGTTATGCCAATATACAGCAATTGAGATGCTCAACCTACAGGGGAAGAAAGCAATTTAGAGCTTTAAAATCCATATTAGACATTAAAATATAATTAAGCATAGCATAATCTAGTTTGTCTTAGGGAATCTGACAGGATTTAAATTCTATGTTGATGAGATTCAAAAAATGCTCTGTGTTTTTCCTTCTTTTTCTGCACTTGGGCCGTAGCACATCTGTAGTGTTTGTGCTATTGAACAGATAGAAAGACTTGCAACAGATCTAATTTTAATTTAAGCCATATTTTGGGGAAGGATTGTTTTTTATTGAGCTGCACCAGATGCATCTTCATTTTGAATGCAATTATATTTCCAGATGGAAAATATTTTAGCCTTGTAGCTACAATAGTGTAGTGTTGTAGCTTTTCAGCTACTCCTAAGCTAAGTAAGTGCTATTGAGATTATACTACCTAGCAGGCTTTTCATTCTAGTGAAAATTAGAGTGTGGAATTTCTATTTTCCTCCAGAATTCCACAGAAAATGAACCTTGAAATAGATATTAGCCTTGTGAGATGGGCTCTAATCTGATGTGTAAGAAACTGCTCTCCTAATACTTAGGTGCAGATCTTAGTGACCTCCTTTAAATAGTGCAAAACATCTAAAGGGCTTTGAGACAGAAGGAAGGAGCTTTGGTTCATATATTGCCCAAATTCTACCACAGGCGCCCATCAGTATCTAATCAAATTTCTAATTCTTCAGATTTACAGTGACATTCCAGTTCTATAATGAATACATGAGTTTCAGTCTGATTCTCTTCATCCCAAAAGTGACATCTTTCTATATCCATGTTCTATTTCACAACTTCTGCAAAATATTTCTTCCCAGGAATGCATATGTAAGAGTGGGTATGTCTTGTGTGTGTATCAATATCACTGTAATGACTGTGTGATTTTCTCATAAGTTAGAGCATCAACAAATGATACAGCTGTAAGAAGATTAATAGGACAGCTAACCCTAAGATACTTCCTGTATAAGATGAAAGGATGTTGATGTGTAAAATTCAGATTGAGCATTGAAACTGAAAAAATACTTTGCCACCACTGGCTTATGTGTGGTGGATGTTAACAGAGGTAAAGATGAAACCTTGGCTTACCATGGAGTCAAGTTTCTGTCACTGGCAGCATTGGAGGCACCTGGAGTAAGAAATTTGATGAATGTGCTCTTCTAATGTAAAAATAACAGGAAAAAGAAGTGAACTGGAGCATACTGCAGCCATAGCTCTTTAGAAACTCCTCCCTGCTACATTCAGCAACTGCCATTGCCCAAACATGTCACTAGACAGTGAAGCTCCACAGAGCTGGGTTGCATCCTGCTGAAAGCAAGACTAAAGTGAACAGGCAGAAATAGAGAGGGGATGAGAGACACTGTCAGAAACAACAGCTAGAGCTCTTTGTTCAGTTACTCGCCTGCTATGATGGTTGTCTATGAGACTTGGCAAACTCCTAATTTACAGTCTACTTTTTGCTTGCAACACCTTTAAAGTTAGCCTGCAATAAGTTGCTGGGGAGTACAGAAGTGAAAAAAAAAATAATTGCCTATAGAAAACCAGTGCTGTGCCGAGTTAATGAAGACCAGTCTGACCAGAGTGAAAATTATTGCAATTGAAGGAAGAAATAAAACTATTCATGTAATTTTGAAAGACTGGGATCTAGAATAACAGTAAAAATGAAGAGGTTGAACACAGCACCAGATAAAAAGGTGAGGTGTAACCAGAAGATGAAGATACTAATGGCTGACAAGGTAAGGCATAACCTCCAATAAGTTGAATTCCTTATGATGTTTCTGATGTTCTGCTCCAGTTCCAAATAATCACTAGGATTATTGGTGTATGATTCCTGCAAATCTTAAGACAATGCCTGTTATGAATTTATTCTTTTTTGTACAGCTTTTATTTAAGAATATAAACTGCTTTGAAAACCAGAGCATTGGCCAAAATGTAAGAGGAAATAAAGAAAAGACCCACAAGCAAAAAAGGATGAAAATGGCAGAGAGCTGATGCTGAAAGTTCAGACTGCATCTCACTGGAGAGGTTCAGTTGGGTTGTATCCAGAGGCTCTCTCTCCAAAGAAGCAGGTTGTGGTAATTTGCTTACAGTCTGCCACTGGCTTTGGTGGCATTCAGGTACTTCAGTCCCAGAGTAGGCAAACATCTCGTGAGCTTAAATAGGGCCGGCCAGCAAAGAGGGGAAGAATAGCTTTGTCAGAAGGCAAATAGTGTTACTTAGTCATCACTGCAATTAACTTCATTTGTTTCAGTGTTACACAGCTGTCTGAACCAAGCATATGTGAGCTGCCCTTGGGCTAGATACTGTATGAACAAGTCTATTCTGAAGACGTGTGATATACAATAATGCAACATTTTAGAACTGACTTAAGAAGGATTTGGATATTTAGATGCTTTGGAAACCACTAGGAGTCCTAGTATGTGCTTTCACTAGGATGTAGAAATAAATGAAAGGTTTTCCCACTTGTTCACTGATTTTCAAAGTGTCAAAGCAAGTGGGCACTAGGAGTTGGAGGTCTCTGTCATTTGATGGGTTTGATCAATTGTTCTGCTGCTTTGAATAACTTTTCTCTTTCTGATAATGAGCAGCTGTCTCATAACTGTCACTCACTCCTAGGGGCATCATCCACATTTGCATATAGGTTTCTAACACTTGTCTTATGTCTGAGATTTGAACACCTTTTATCTCAGGAATGAAATCCATTTAACTTTGAAAATAAACCCCAACCATTCCAGATTGTGATTGACACTTCTGCATGCTAATAACTTTAGACAGTAGGTGAAATACAATTCCTACTGGATTGTTTTGGCTTTTTTTCTCAATTTCTCAATGTTTCAAGTATTGAGGAATTTCATGTGGTTTTTTGATTTTTTTAATAGGAACTATATACCATGGATTTTTCCATGATTTCCAGCAATCTGCTTTGCAGGCTGAGCCATCAAAGGCTTGAGCCATCTAAAACAATCTGACTTGGTGATGTCATGGGCTATTTTTTTTTTACTTGAGTAGTAGTTCTCCATCTTTGCTTTCAGTTTTATGAGTGGTTGGATATATACAGACAAGGGAACAAAATGAGGTCTAAGGCTTGCAGTAAAAAGAAGGTAAGCCAAAAATATGGGCCTGTAGTTTATAAGAAGAGCCTTTTGCTACATATATAAATTTTGTTAAAACTAACTATTTAGAAAGGAATACTTTTTCTCTGATTTTTGAATTTTTAATTAAAAATTGAAAATTAAATTTTTAATTTTATTTTTTTTTTATTAATGGGATTGGATTTGAACAACTGGGATTGGACAACTGGGAATTGGGCAACTGTTTTCTCATCAGGATCTTGGCTTTGCTGTGCATTACTGACATTTATATTAAACCTTAGTACATGGTATTTCATTTTTTTGGCAAAGCAGCAGTGGAATATTTGAACATCTGCCCATCAGCCATGGAATCACACCTCATTTATTGAGAGAACTTGCCCCATTAATTTGGGCTTGTCCTTTTATACACTGTGCTGGGACTTGATTTAAGCCTTCTATTTATCAAAATTTGTACCACTGAACATTTTTACAGTGCAGCTTTCACTAACCTGGTTTTATAAATGTCACTATGCTAGGAAATTCATCCATTGCCTTGACTTGGAAAATCAGTTTTGAACACCAGGTGCATAAAATGCATACCAAACTGAGTGCTGTTATGCAACTTTATTGATTAACTGCTATTGTTACTGAGCAACTACAAGTGGTGTTGAGTATGACTAACTAATATGGCTAATGACTTTTTAAGTTTTATGAAACCATCAAACATGAACTATAGAAACTGGGATGAGTAGAAAGGGTGAAGAACTGATTTTGTTTCAACAAGAAATGAATATGTATACTACATTGAATAGCACTGTCTGACTCCTGAATCCCAAGTGTGCTCTAGAAACCAGATCTCCTGATTAAAGCTGTGTCTTCTGATCTATTGTGAACCTACTTCTTTGGGAAAGAGTGTTGGTTGAAGGGCAAAGTATTGTGGTGTTTTGAAGGAGAGGGTTCTGTGGAGAAGAACAAGAGCAAAAGGCTGAAGAACAAGAGCATTGCAAACTGCCAAGACTTTTGTGACAGTGTATTTGTGTTGAAATGATGAAATAATCTGTTGAAAGAGTTCAACTTTTCAGTCTAAGTGCTTTAGGGTTTTCTTGTTTTGCTCAAAATTTTTGCTGAACCTGAAACTTTTTGTATAAAAATTATTTTAGTGTAGGCCATTTCTGCAGCTGTGGTAAAAGTCAGCTACATGGGAGCACTGACGTGGTTACTGAGTGTGACAAAATGCAGAGACCATAGTGCTGTGATACACTGGTTGTTGCAGTCGTGGGTTAAGCAACCAGATTAGTTTCACTATGCAATTCATATAGCATTAATAAAAAAGTGTGTATAAATGGGTTGTTTATGGGTACCTTGGTTTCTTTAACTTAAAGGGATCTTGAGTACACACAAAAACCTTCGTTCCCAGTTTCTTGAGTGTTGTAGGTAATAAAAATAGGTTGCAGAGATATGCACAGGGTAGGTATCCTGTTCTGGGTCCACAAAGCAGAGTGAAACCCCAGCTCAGTTCTGAACTGGGTACAGTTTTTTGGCTGAATTTACCTACTATTGTCTGCAAGTCAGCAAGCTCTGATGACCCAGTTCTTGGCCAGATTTCTTAGCTGAGGCACAGCTCCTGGTAAGGATCCCATGATTTCTCACAGGACTGGGATGGCTTGTGTCCGTCTGTGTCAGGTGTCTCTGTTCCTTTCTTGCCCACACTCCTTGGTCTGGAGTTAGAGCTGGCAGAGCCAGATTAGGTCTCACACATGTCTGACAGAAGTAAAAATACCTTGTCCTTTACCTCCCCTTCTTTCTTCACTGTGTGTTGTCCCAGGACTGGTGCCCAAAGGGATCTCTCATTATTGTTCTATTTTGGTCCCTGGTGTAAATTCTGTGGATAATATAGTACGTGGAAAAACTTTAGCAGAATCTTGCTAGTTTTGCTATACAGAAGCATCCTTCCAGACTAAGACTCTGGTTTCACAGCAAATAAAATGACCTGCTGTAGAGGCAGCATAATGATTGTGCTTTAACATGCTTTCATAAATGTGAAGATCTGAAAAAAGTACCACCTCTGCAAATCTTAAGAAATTTTGAAGGAATGTTAGCAATACTTACAAAGTCTGCTTGCTTGGTTTCATACATTTCTGTATTCTTCTAGTGTTTTAAAGGTTAGTGAGGAGTGTATTTATAATATAATTGTGGACTCTTGCAAATAATGCTGCATATCCTTGTCATTAGAGACGAAGTTGTGCTGTATGCTAAATGTTTTCTTTGCTCAGTGGTGTCTCTAAAATAAGGAGAGCTAAAATATTCGCTATAGAAAATACCAATGCTGTTTACGTGCAGACATAAACCAAGATTGTATTGCAGGCTTCAGATATAGGACTTTAATATAAATGTAGGAACTCAGATAAATAGACATTTTAAATTCTAGTTAAAGTTTGGAGAGCAAGCAGAATATTCCTATGTAGCTATGAATTAAAATAGAATAGAATTAAGGGGTAAATTTAGCACACTGTGTAGAGATCTATAATATTTTCCTTAGTAATAGTGTAATACTATGAAGTAAATCCATTTAAAAAGAAGTAAAGAAAAAAATGTAAAAAACTGTTGGATCAGTATCTTTTCAAATCTTACTGGGTCTTCTTAAAATTTTTTGCAGTTTTGGGATATCCTTCTTACCTTACAGCTTTCCAAATTGCTTTTTCTATTTCTTTTGGATCCTCACACCAGTAGATGAGTTTACAAAGCAATTCACACATTCATCCTCATCTTATGCAGTAGAGTGCAGGGAAGGAGAAAAAGACATTTTCTACATGTAGATTGTAAAGGTGTTTCAAATGCAAAAAGAAAAATGTGGCATCTTGTCTTTTGCTGAGTCTGGTTAAGATCTTACTTTTTTTACAGACTCAATTAGTGCCCTTGGGTATCATTTAGAGATCATTGCCCATGCAAAGAGCTGGATAGAAACAATTGCAACCACTGCAAAACAGAAGTTGGATTCTGGACTTGATGATATGTTATCCCTTTGAGTGTTGAAGCAACACCTCTAACCCTGCTATTTCATGGACACTCAGAGCACAATTGATGCAAAGCCATGCAAAGTCAGAGCCAGTGATAGTCCCACACTGTTTTTGTAGTCAGGGTTACTAGGGAGGAGCAGGTGCACAGAGGCGTGTATGCTCCCTTCTCATAAGTGAAAATGTGATTTTTCTGGCTCCCAAGCGTGTGCCTGTTTGAGATGCGGCAGCTGGAAACCCAGTGCTTAACTGAGAGACCCGAGCCATAAGCAGGGATCATTGTTCCTCCTCCTTTGTGAACACTGCATGAATTTGCATGATTGCAAGTACTCTTGCTGTGGGTTTGGCATGCTGTGAGATTTTAATGCTTCACTAAAAGTAGAACATTTGAACAAAGCTCTGCTCTGACACTGTTTGGATGCTTTTAAATTATTCTCTTCTGGACTAATAACATTAACTCTATCAATCTGTAGTTTGAAACTACTTTAAATCAAATAGTTTCAAATTTGCTTTAAATTTGGAAGTAAAATTTGGCTTTCAGAACTTTTCTGTTTCCTATATTTGAAGGCCAAAAATCTGCATTAGATTACAGAGCTTGTAGTCCCTGTGCTCTTGCCTTTGTACACAGTTAGCAGTGATTTGTGCCTGACTGAACCATCTTTTTCTAAAGAGTATCTGATCTTGATTACAACAAAGAAGATGGAGAATCCGTACCTGCACTTGGTAGTCTGTTACAGTGATCATTCATTTTTGCTGGTGAAAATACAAGTTTAAAATAAGAAATTGTCAGGCTTCAGCTCCTATCTCTTGAATTTTATCCTGTGTTTTTCCAATAAATTACTAAGATCACTACATCACTTTATATATTTGTGAAGGAAAAAAATGTACTCTCATATTATGAACAAAGTATTCTTTTAAGCCAAGACACTGGTAACCCGTTGAATGTAATGTCACAGAGTTTTAACACCTGTGACATAACTGGCAAACTAAATCTCTGCATTGCTGGTGGAACAGCGAAAAAAAAACAAAATGAAACAACAAAAAAGAACCCAGCAGATTTGCCAGATTCAGTATCAATGACTTGGACATCTCCTTTGTCATCTCTTAAAAGTCCTTTGGTTCAAGTTAATTGGACCTGCTGGATATATAAAATTGGTTTCTTTTATACTGAAAACTTTTCACTCAAACCTGTGAGACCAGGACAACCTCAAACATCTTTCCAAGCAGAGCATCAGTTGTAAAAATACATCAGATTAGCATTTACAATCTCCATCACCTTGTAATAAGGCTGCATGGCTGATTTTAGTTTTTTGTTTACATAATATTTTTTAGAAGATTTTTATTCCTTATTATGCAATCCATAAGATCTCTAATTCCCTCAGCTTTCACTGCCAGCTGTAGGATCATTGAGAAGTCTAGCTGATTGATTGCTGACCTCTTTTTCCCAATGTGCAATTTTTTGTTGCATATTTCATCTTCCCTCCCCACTTTTTTTTTTTTGGTCTTCATTTTGCCAAAAAACCAAACCAAGATGGGATTTTATATAAAAAAGTGTTGTTCTTTTTCAATCTTGCTGAAAATTAATTTTGTTTTAGATTTCTATTTTTTCTTCTTTTTTTTATACAACTTCTCTTAAAAATGTCACATTTTCCTGCCTAATCTTTTCTGTCAAAGAATTTTGGCTGAAGTTTTACTTCAGCTTAGGGGAAATTTAAGTAATCCAGTAAAAACTTTACTTCTTCTGTCTCTTCATAATAGTCTTGAATATATAAGATTTTTAAAAGGACTTTTCATAGAAACATCAATCAGTTCCCACTCATACTTATTAGCACCATAACTGGTTGTGTTTTCTGAAATTGTATGTTTTTCTCTTGACTTTGACTTAACTTGAAGAAACCCTCATTCAAAGATTCACTTTCTTTACTAAATGGTGAACAATAACCTGTCCTTTAAAGTGTGTGTGTATATATATATATATACACATAAACATAGAAGACAATAAGAAATAAGTAATACAATACAGAGTTTGCAAATGGAAGTAATTCTTTGATTTGAAACACAAAATTCTCTGCAGCTGCAGATTTGATTGTCAGCTGCAAGAGTGACCACGGTGGGAATTCACTGTCACTATGGAATCTAAAAACAAAAGCACTAAAAATAAATTAACATTAAATTTTATACAAAGAAACCAAGGGTACTATTGCAATAAATGAAACAGTCCATGTTGTGTGGGGTTCAATCATGCCTGCTACTGATGGTTAAACTGGAGTAAAACAACTGCAGTGCATGACCTGGGCCAGCTCTTTCTCTCCTTAGGGTTGCCCCTGCAGTCTATTCACTAACTCTTTGACTAACATATTTTCAAGTAAATCCCTGCTAGGACTTTTGTATCTTCTTCTGGGAACCTAACACTTGCCATTTTAACATCCTTCCTTTGCTTAAGTTACTCTCTCTACTCCATTTCTCTTGCCTCCACCCAAGTTACAAAATGTATTCCTTCCCTTAAATGTTCATGTCCTAAAGTTCTACATGCAGTGTCTTCATCACACAGATTCATTGACAGCAATTTTCTCAGAAAAAATGGGATTTTTTTAAACTGAAATTTCTGGCTCTGTAGATACATGTTGGCCAATATTGATACAATTTACACCCAGCCTTTATTTATTTATTTTAAAACTCAGTTTTGAAGAGTTATTCATTAGCTTGTGTTTCTCACATTTATGTCAAATTGTAATCTCCAACAAGCAGCACTGATCTCTCTCATTATTTATTGTTTTGATGCAGAGAGAAATTAAATGTAATTAACTGGCTGATAATCATTTGCTGGTAGAATTTCCTAAGAATGCATATGCTCCTGCAGGGAGTTGCTTGCTATTTCCTGCACCACTGATCTGATGCTGTTTGGAGAGAACCTCTTTTTCCCCTCTCTATTTACTGCTTCACTGGTCTAGGGAAGGAAGAAAGTAAGTGTATGAAAATAAGTATGCCCTAGCTTGTGGATAGCTCTCATGGAGAGCAAAGGGATAGAGTTTCACATTGGCTTTGTTGCAGTGCTGAGATGCAGAAGCACTAAAATATTCATAATTGGACCATGAAAAAAAGGTCATGACGCAAGCCTTTTCACTGGCATGCGATGCTGGGAAACTCACTTAAGCCAAAAGATTTGGGGTTGCTTTTGATTTATTTTCCAAGATTTCTTTTCAGAGATCCTATGTCGGTAATTTTTTTTTTTTGGGTGTGTGTTTGTAGTACTGTTAAATTTCCTCCATTAGGAAAGATAACCATTGCTTTTCCCAAAACAAGTCTGGTTAGCATGCCAGTAAATCTTTAGTTAAGCCTTAAGACATTCTATACATGAATTTAAGTGAAAGTTAGCTGGGAAATAGGTATTCTGCACTGTGGTTTTGTAATTGCTACTATTAAACTGATCTCTCAAAATAAAAGTTCTTATTCTGTGGGTTGCTGTCATACAAGGTGGTAATTGGAGCTGCTGATCTAGAGCTATTCAGCAGCTCGTCTCATCTGAAGGTAGAATTCCTTTCATTAACTTGCCACTTGGTCCTCCCTGTTGGAATTCACACCTGGGTCCCATTTAACAGTTAATGCTTTGTCTTATTATTCAAGTGTTATAAAGCATTTTCTGTGCAGGTAAGCTGTGGCCTGATACAAAAAGTAGTGGTTTTTAGTCAAACTTTGTTTACATAAGTAATGAATTAAGGGTCCTGTATTACAGAAATGCTTTCAATTATTTGTTTACATTTAGGACTTTGAAGAACTGTTGTTCTATCAAGTTTTTGCTTGTTAGATTGGCATTTCCAGTAAACAATAAACCTTGTTCTCCTCGTGTGTTAGAAGCCCATCCATTTCTCTTAGTACATTGCTTCAGTGAGATTTTGCTGATTGGTTCTCATATTTATGTAGTGCCACCTTACTTGTAAAATATTTTTCCACCTTTGCTTTTGAGAATGTCTGACCCCTTTCTTACAAACTTCCAGGAATTTTTAAACTTCTGTTTCTCTTCCTTTATATTGAACAATGTTATGTAAAAACTCCTTTGGGCATGCTGGCAAGCACCACACTTAGAACTTTCAGATGACTGTGCAAATGTTAACTAATTATGTCTGCTGTCATTCTGTGGGATAGGCTAGTTTTATCATCTGCATTTGCACAGATGGAAAATTCAAACTGATATTTTCAAGTCATTTGCCCTCAACCAAGCCAGATGAAACAGTCCCAGAGCTGAAAATGGAGCCTGGGAGTTGTTGCCTCCCACAGCCGAGAGCAATTCACCTAGGTTTTGGACACTGACTGACTCTGAATAAACATATCTGCTGAAACTGCAGCAGCTTCATGCAAAATATTCTGTATTTCTGGCAACAGAAACACAGCTATCCTGGAAAGATATTGAGACACAGTTATCTTCATGCTGTAAGGGACAGCTATGATAACCCAAATTGCTGTGTAACATAGCTTATGCATTTAACCAAAATTACGCATGGCCCCCAAACATGGAGGATGAGTCACAGTTCAAAATAGACGTTTTGTTTTGGCATACAGGTTTTGTGTGGTTATTTACAATTCTCTCTCTGTCTTATTTATGTCAATATGCAAGTAAATACACACTTAGTACTGTTTTTAAGGAAAAGTTACTGAAAGGAATTTTCTTGGTATGTTTTCTGGTTTTTTTAGAAACTATATGTACACAACATCATATCAGTATATTCTATATAGTTAATGTATATATGTAAATAATTGTAATAGTCATTAATTCACGTTGCAGATCTGAGAGAGCGCGGAAACACCATGTCAGTATAAGAAGAGAAGGCTCAGGGCCTCATCAGGGTTCCAGTACTTAAAGGGTGGCTTCAAAGAGGATGGAAGCTCTCTCTCCACAAGTATGGACCTACCTCTCTCTCCACGCAGAGAACAGGTGGCAGTGGATACCGGTTGTACCAGGAGAGGTTTCATCTTGATATGAAAAAGATATTTTTACAGTGAAAGCAGCCATTCACTACAACAACCTCCCCAGAGATGTGGCAGAAGCCCCATCAGTAGAGCTTTTAAGAACGCCGTTAGAAGGGATGCTAGATAATCTCATCTAGACTGCCATGAATGGGATCTTTACAGGTCTCTTCAAACCTGGATAAAGAATGAAAATTTAATGGGGAAATATACCAATGCAGAAAGGCTGAGTTTTGCCACATTTGTTGCCCAGATGCAATATTTAAATGGCCCAGATGTGTTAGTCAGCTCTTGTGGAGTTCCTTCAGAGACAGGATCTATCAGCAGCATTTCACATAAAGTTGCTTAAAGTCTTTAATTCATCAAAAAGTAATGCTTAGAACTAAGGTTTTACATGAGCCTTTATACCAAAATATTAACTAGTATTTTCCTGTATTTTCCACAGAGAAATTGTGGATGCCCCATCTCTGGCAGTGTTGAAAAGCCAGGTTTGATGGGGCCTTGAGCAACTTGGTTTAGTGGGAGGTGTCCCTGCTCATGGCAGAGGGGTTGAAACTAGACAATCTTTGAAGTCACTTCCAAACCAAACTATGATTCTATAACTTCTATTGATTCCACTCTATTTCTCAAGATTAACTTGGATCAGACAATGATCAAAATCAAAATCAAGACTAGGATTTAAAATTTTTGAATTAACATGCCTGGAGCAGAATCAGAAAAGTACCAAGAGCAGACATGATATGCATAAAGTCTACTTCTTGTAAAGTAACCAGCTTTTCATCTGTGTTTGTTTTATTTTTCAGGGTTTTCTAGATCTGAATTCCCAGATCACTCTGACAGGCTGTGAGAAGCCAAATCTGATCTGGATGTTTTCATTCAGAGCTTGAAGGTTACTTGTTCACCAGTTTCATGAAACTGCTCAATTATTGTCTTCATAGCAAACCTACACAAAGTATCTGCCAATGCAACTGTTATTTGAGACATATAGCCAGCTAAAATTAATACTTTTCTCTATTGTTTTTTTTTCCAGCTGACTTCTCTGTTATTATTTATCACTTTTTGCTGCTTCATATTGTCCATCCTTCTGACCATATCTTACTCTCTGTAACTCCCCCACATTAATAGTGTGGCAAGCGAGGTAGGTAGAAGTATATCTATTATCTATAAGATGATAAGCCAGCTGTCCACTTGTGGACATCAAAAATATTTGCCACTTTTTCCTGATATCATCCTGAATCTTGGGGGGTATATTCATACTTTCTAATGAAAAATACACTTTTGCTTCAAGCAATTGAAGAAAGCAATTTGTTCTCATTACTTGGGGGATTAATAAAATTAAAATTTGAGATATCTCTGTCAACTCCTTCATGAGGGATATGCTATTCTGAGGGGAAATATTCAATAAACCTTTAATTGAGTATTCTGGTTTCTTTGAGTTACACTATAAAAGAGACACAAAAGCTGTGTTTCATACATTTAAACACTCTGCTTATAAATGTGATGTTGGACGTCTTTAGATGAACTATCTTCACGGGCAACAATTTAATACAATTTTACACATTTTTTGAGGTTTAACCCCAGCCAACAGCCAAGCCCTACACAGCTGTTTACTCACTTCCCCAGCAAGACTGGGGAGAGAATTGAAGGACAAAAGCTGGAAAACTCATGAGTTGGCGTACAGGCAGTTTAATAGGGAAAGCAAAAGCCATACACACAAGCTAGGCAAAACAAGGAATTAGTTCACTGTTTCCCATGGACAGGCCGGTGTTCAGCCATCTCCAGGAGAGCAAGGTCCCGTCCCATGTTATGTTGATTTGGGAAGACAACCTCCATCACTGCAAATGTGTCCCCACTTCCTATTCCTTCCCTTCACTCTATATACAGAGCATGATGCCACATGGTCTTGAATATCCCTTTGGTCAATTTGGATCACCTGTCCTGGCTGTGTCTCCTCCAGATCTCCCCTGCACCCCCAACTTCCTCACCAGCAAGGCAGTATGAAAAGCAGAGGAGGCCTTGGCTCTGTGTAAGCCTGCTCAGCAATAACAAAAACATCTCTTTATTATCAATCCTGTGTTCGGCACAAATCCAAAATATAACCTCATACCAGCCACTGTGAAGAAAGTTCACCTCAACTAAAATCAACATACCATTTGAATCTTGTCATGACTTATTACTCCTTCCTTCTCTCTGTTATCTTTCTTGGCCCTTTTCTGCTTTGACAGATAAGTTGTGAAATCTTAGAGACAGTCTATGAAGGGATCTGCTGGAAGCCTGGCTCCTGTAGGAGGTACTCAGAGCAGACATATAGCTTAACCTGAGAAAAATGTTTCTTCAAAGATTGATTACATGTTGAGAAGGAATGGTGCGCATTCTCAGTCCATCAAAATAAGCTTTGAAAAACATTCCTATGCTGAATTACAAATGTTATCATTTGTTAATAAAAAAGTATCACTCCTGTACCAAATAATATTTTTGTTCAGAGGAGTGTACAGGGTTTATAAAAAAATAAAATTAGAGCTTTCTTGTTTGAAAGCGTCTGATAGAGTCTTGACACTTTGAGACTGTATTCCAAAAGATGATTGATTAAATTTGAACTTCAAAGAACCTACAAAACTTAAAACAGTGTTTTCAAATGAAAGGCACATTTTCATGAACTGGTCTTTTCCAGACCAATTATGTCCCATACAGTATTCAAGTCTCTGTTTACTTATGCAGTATAATGTCTAATTTTATAATAATGCCTGTTAAGAACAGTAAGAAAGAAAAATTTGAGTGAAAAAGTGAAAAAGAGAGGGAAGGTGTACTAGTATAGTGATATTGATCATGCTTATTCTGGGAGGACCTCCCAGGTAGCACTTTAGTTGCTATAACTATGAAAAAAATATTTTACTTCCACATAAATAAGCATACATTTGTAAGGCCTCCATTATGTAGAGTATCTGTCAGGTCTGGTAAAATATATTATCTTTGTAACTTACTTTTCACTTATATGTGCACAGTCTTTGATCTAGAAGAACTACATTATTGCTAGAGAAAATTGTAACTTTATATTTCCATTTTTCACATTTATAAACCAATCTAAAGACAGAATATGTAATCCAAATCCTTCCAGAAGATATTGGACTTGGAAAAATAACAGTTCGTCAGATCTCAGGTATATTTCATTAGTAGTATTTGAAAGTTTCAAAAAATACTCTGTGTTTTTCATGTGTGTCAGACCTGCAACAATTTCTATATATCTCATTCCAGTTGCCGCTCTGTCATTTTTTTATAATGAGCTTTGAACTTTCAGACATAATCAATCAGAGAATTATTTCGAACCACTGCATTATCTGCTTTAGTGAAAGGAGTCAGATGTAGATCTTAATGCCATCCACTGACTTAAAGGATGATGTTTTTGAATTAGCCTCCTTCATTGGCCATAGCTGCAATGGAGAATTTTTGATATCAACTGAAACCTAAAAACTGCAGGAGTCAAAATATCATGTGTGGGATAGCTATTTTCATGTGTAGTTTTTCATAGTTTTTTTATACCTTCTAGTCATTTTTAGTACAGTGTAGATTGTGATACTGGTCAGGCAAAATTAAATTCCCCAGCTGACAATGACACTGCAGACATTTTTCATTCTATTCAGCAAGATGTTACCTGACTACTGAATGTACTTTTTTTCTGTGTTCTGTGAATGTATTTCTGTCTACTTCTTTTACAGCTCTGTACTTCTGCTATATGTTCTATGATTCTACTTCTCTATATGTTCTCTGTAGACATAAATCCCTTTCTGTGCTTTTTCAACGTATTTGTTATGTCAGCACATACTTATTTCTTAAGGTGGTATCTTTGTGAAAAAATAAAATTTTTCTTCTCTCCCATCTGTGAACACTTGCCAAAATGCACAGTGAATTGCTTATTGCTGTTTTAAAGACAAGCTCTTACTTGATCCACTGTTACCTTTCTAGCTCTCTGTTCACTGTGTTTTCTCCCCATGTTCACTACGTGATTTTCAAGGTATTTTTGGCAGTTAGAATCATAAATGTCAGAATAATCACAGTTAAACACTGAAAAGAAATAAAACCTTACTGATTTTTTGTCAGATTGGTCAGAAAAATACTACTGAGTTCTCTTCATTGCTTGTCAAGTCTTAATCCCTGTCCAAAGGGGAAGCCTTATCAAATCGAACCATGTCCAAGGTTAAGTAACAAACTTAGAACTAAGTTGCAGCCCAGAAGCAGGAAGGAGCATAATTACAAATGCGCTTAATAAAATTACTGGGAAGCCTTGCTATTCTAACATTATTTATGACCTCTACAACCAACTTACCAAAAGGATTGAAAGTCATGGAGAACGACCTTTTAGCAAAGAATGTGCTTCTTGCTGTAAGCCCATCTGATGATCACACAGTCTTGATTGAGATAGTTTTCAAGGCTGAAATAAGCAGAAGGTAATCACCGAGTTGAAGGTCACCTACGTGTAATGAACATGATAAAGCCTCTATTGCACATGATAAATTAGTTCTGCATACAACCAAATAGGTTATAAAGACTGTCTGGAAAGGGACAGAAGAAGAAAATATGAGGGAAAAAGGTACCTATCAAACAGGGTCAAGGAGCAACTTTTATTAGTATGTGGCCTCTCCTGCTGTTACAGAGAAAATGCTCAAAACTCAACAGGAGTTTTTCCAGTTTCTAGCAGACATCCAGTTTATCTGCTATGTTTTTCAGTGGTTTACAATGGAGTTACACCTTAGGTGACACAGTGTGTCACTGTGCTCTGAAGGTGCAGACTCTTGAGTAGCAGAGCAAGCCAGCTGTTTGCAAGGAGCCATCCATTGGTTCAGCCAGGACCCCTGCTCGACCAGAGCACTGGTGGCAGTGCCTCCAGGGATATTCTGGACTTCTGTTCAGTCTTTGCTGTTGAATGGACACTGTGCAGTCCACACATGAATAATGGGCAAGCACTAATCTACCTTTGCATGCAGTTGATTTCTTACCCAGGAAACAAAAATCTGTGAGGGAATAAAGAACTCCTGTGCAGTGCCTTTTAGTTTATTTTCCCTTCCCCTCCTGCACAGTGATATCCCACTGATGCTTGGAGTCCCTTTATGTTTGTAACATTTAGAGCAGGAGTTACATCTCTCTAAACATAACAAACTCCCAAGTGGGAAAATAAATGCTCACTTTTCAAACCATCTGTACTCATATGTGAATAGAGATAGATTCAAGAGATTTGTAAAACATTCATGCATAAAAATGGAGAACAGCTAATTCTGACATGCTAGAGGAAACGGCTGCAGGATTATTACATTTATAAGAAAAATTACCACATTTGTGCAGTCTGTATTCAATATTTACAAAGATAATGGAGATGGAACATTTGATCATCTGGCAGTGGAATAAAAACACTCCCTCCAGACCTGTGAGGTAGGGTATCTTGAGGACAATAAAAATAAGTCAAAAGCTTGCAGGATGGATTGCAGTTTATGAAATTATATGGACATATGAAGTGGGCTATGTCTACAAACGCATTAATAAAAGCCATAAGAAAGTATAACAGTCAAGGAAAATTGACTGGTATTTTTTCTGGTAGTCCAGTTGAAATAAAATTGTAAGACTTCTGAGTAAATGATAAAAATCCAGGTGCAAAGAAACCACTTAACATATCTTAATAAACAATTTGGGTGGTGTGATCAAGTGTATACTGAGCAAGTTTGTCGATGGGCCCAAACTGGGTGGGGAAATAGACACTTCAGAAGTGAGACCCACCCTGTGGGAAGACCTGCAGAGGCTGGAAGAGTGGGCTAACAAGAACCTTAAGCTCAACAATGACAAGTATAAGGTCATGTTTCTGGGAAATCATAATAAAGGATTATTTATTCAGTGGGCAAGAAGCTCAGTATGAGAGAGCACCATGCTGCTGTGGCAAAGAGAACCAAGAAAGTTCTGGGCTGCATCAACAACAGCACCACCTGAAGATGATGGTCATCAAAGATGTCATCATGCCCTCCTCCATGCTGGTCAGGCCACAGCTGGAATAGAGTTTTCAGTTTTTGTCCCCCCTAGAAGTATACAAAAAGTCTGTGCACAAGATAGAAAGGGACCAGAGAAGGGCCACAAGATCGATCTGAGGACTGGGAAGCTGGAGGAAAGGCTGAGAGAATTGGATTTGTTCAACCTTGAGAAAAGAAGGCTTAGATAAGACATCATCACACTCCTGTATTTAAAGAATGACTACAGAGAAGAGGTAGACTCCCTTTTCACAAGGAGTCACATGAAAAAGGTGAGGAGGGGTAATGGGCTCCTGTTACTCCTGGGGAGATTTCAGTTGGACACAAGAGGAAACATTTTCACAATGTGAACAATCAGCCATTGGAATAATATTCACATTGGTCGATTCCCCAGTGTTGAACGCCTTTAAGATCCAGAAAGACAGAGTACCAGGCCATCTTGTCAAGACCAAAGAAGGCTGGATCAGATGAACCTTGAGGTCCCTTTCAACCTAAAAATACCCCACAGTATTAAAAGTCAAGGACATATAAAAAGTGTCAGATAACAATGCAAAAAACTCTGTGGAATGACAGACATGCAGAAGGCAATATGTTTATAGATAATAAAAGAATAAGTGAAATAAAGACCTTTATATTGGGATTCAATTGATTCAGCCTGATTTATATGGTAAGATGCATTTGTGACAGCAAGAATAAAATTATGTGTACAGTTGTTCACAAAGAAACCTTTATACAGGGTTTGTTCCAAGATATATTTGACAATTGATTTTGCATAACATTTTCCTTTTTAATTATTGTTTTTTCCTTATATTCTGACTGTAGCCTAATGACTTGTAGGCTAATGAAAACTGTCAGGAAGAACAAAAATAAAGCCTACAAAGGAGCTTGCTGCATGTCTTTATCTCCAGAAGTTCTGACAACATTTGCATATAATTGTACTTCTGGAAAATACAGAGACACTTTGGTGGCAGTCTGAAGAGCTGCCTGAGAGATGGTTATTCACTGGTTGTTTTAGAATGATGGGATTAACAGAAAAGAGTTTCAGTGATAGCAAAGCCTATCCCCCTCTTCCAGCACACTAGTGGTTTTTCCCTTTTCCATGTGATGATGGTATTTAGGGTCTTTGATTGGCTGGCTCAGAGTGAACACAGGAAAGTGGAGAAGGCAGTGTGGAAGGTGAGTTCTGAGAAAGAGATGAAGAAAACAGCCGTGTATTCATGTATATCTATGGCTAGCACTGAGGACTGAGACACTTGTATCCATTTCAGCAGTTCATCATTGATCTTGCCAGATATATTCCCTCTATTTGTTATGTTGGAGTCCAAAAGTGAGGGGAAAAAAATATTTAGCAATTGTTTTATTGCTTTGTCTTGATGCAATTTAGGTAGGATTTTAAAAATTGAAAAAGTGTATTATTCGTCATAATAAAGTCCTATATGAGAAACAGCATATGCCAAAGCAATTAAAGTCATTAAAAGCACTCAAGAAATTTTCAAAACTGGCCTTTGACACGCACCTCACTCAAGGTCAATTGGTCCGGTGGTGGCAGCACTTAGTGCTTCACTCTCTTCTGTGCCCTGCAACTCTTGCATTGTTTTTAACCTACTTTCCAGGGGTTAATTAATGCACTGGAGTAAAAGAGAACGCTCTGCCATGCCTTTTCACTTCTAGGGCTAACTGTGCTTGAATTGCTCTTTAATGTTTCCTTAATGACATCTGTAGATTTGCCTTTGCAGGAATTGGGATGTAGGTCTAAACAGATCAACTCTGTCCATAATAGAGTATCTCAAAAGTTTCAATGACTGGAAATTGATGTCAATGGCATATTTTTCTAATAAGAATATTGATTTCATTCTGCTTTAATGATAAGACCCCCAAAATTTTAAAGGCCGAACAAACTACAACTTATAAATCTGTGTGTTATAAATATGTGTATCATATGCAAGTGCTTTGTGCTTCAGATTCCAAGATTAAAATTAAAAGTTCCATCCTTTATGGTATTTATCTTATTGTAAACCACAGATTTATTTTATCTGTACAACCCTTTGTACAGGATGAGGCAACAATAGCATGTAATATATGGCATGAAAAGTTATGATTAAAAATTGCAGTGCGTAAATATTTCTAATCAAGACGTGAAAACTTCTAGCACAGTACATGGTGCATAGTACAAAATCACAGATGTGTAAGTAAAGCTGAAAACAGTGATGGTGGACTAACTTTATGTTTCCTTGTGAATGGCAGTTTGGACTGAAAGCCACATATTAGCCCAAACTGATGAATTTAACAGACTGAACAAAGCATGACTTTATAGAGCATTTATAATGTCAGCAAAAATCCATTTACTTTACTTTGAAAGTGGAGGGAAAAAATGTTTCCTGGAATAGTTCTTTAAAAGGAAATTTTCTGTATGTCTGTAACAGGAGATGTTATAAATATGGTCTAGGATCAAGACATGTGTGTCTTTAGTCTCTTTGCTTTGTGTTCTGCCTGTGTAATCCAGCCGTACACACCTGGGGAGCCTAGGGGATGCCCTGCCCTTTGTGAAATAAAGTCCGAGCTTGTTGCATATGCATCAGGTTGAGGTCATGGAGACAATGTAGAGGAAAAGATACAGCTGAATTACTTCTTTATTTAAAACATTCTTGTGGTGCCTTCTGGGTGAAAAATATGTTTTCTGATTTCACTATTTCCTTTCTCCCATTAATTTCCTTTTGTAGGCATCCACTAGTGGCCTTCTCAAAGGGCCTTTTTAATATTCAAGACCGTGCTATCCTGACAGCTAAATAAAACAGAAGGAGGGAGAATTTAAACACATTTCTGATACTTAATCTCACTATTTTCTGTTTATGCAGCCAGATATCCACATATATCAAACCTTGATTCATTATGGTCATATCAGCTGAAATTAAAGGACAATTAATATTTATAGGGAGATCTCAAACTCATGATTTGTCATCACAAAAAAGTATTATGGCAATTCCATGATTTCATATAATAAAAGAACATCCGACTTTTGATTTGCTAAGTCGAAGAAGTCTGTTCTGTTTGTGCTGTTGACCATCTCACATGAAGTTGGCTTTTAACCAGCAGAATACACCACCAACAAGACGCATTGGGATTAGACAACATTATTAGTTTAATAATGTTTCTTCAGTCTGAGGTACTTGTTTAATCAAAAATCAAACTAAAATGTGTGCACTTGGAGCCCATGAAGTCAGTTGAATCCTGGACTGCATCCAAAGCAGACTGAGGTCACTCTCTCCTTCTACCCTGCTCTCTGGTGAGATCCCAGTGGGAGTGCTGCATCCAGACATGGAGTCCCCAACATAAGAAGGATATGGACCTATTGGAGAGAGAGTCCATGGAATGCAACAAAGATTATCAGAGGGCTGAAGCACCTCTCTTATGAAGATAGGGTCAGAGAGCTAGGGTTATTCAGTATGGAGAAAACTCCAGGGAAAGCTCTTTGCAGCATTCCAGTACTTAAATTTGGCTTATAAAAAGAGGCACAGTGACTTTTATTATGACCAGATAGTGGTAGGACAAAGAGGAACACTTTTAAAGTAAGATAAGAGAGGTTAGATGTTCGAATTATATTCTTTACTGTAAGGGTGGTGAGGCACTAGAACAGGTTGGCCAACGAATTTGTGGATGCCCCATCTCTGGAAATCTTCCAGGCCAGGTTGGATAGGGCCCTAGGCAACCTGAATTTAGTGGGTGGCAGCCCTCCCATGGCAGAGGGGTTGGAAGTAAATTACCTTTAAGGTACCTTCCAACCCAGAACATTCTAGGATTCCATGATTCTATGATAAAAAGTTGATAATGAATTCAATGAAAATGGGGCTTCCACTGTTACAAAATGTGCAAATTGTTTAAAAAGCATACTTGAGTTGCTAAAGCTAATTTATATTAAAACAGACTGACAAATTTGATCAGATACCTCTGTATTTTTATTTCAGTTTCCATTGGAACTACGTAGACTCATAAATAATACATAATTATTAAAATATGCTGTCAAGAGCTTTCAGGAGAGTAGACCACCAAAGATTTATATTATGCACATCTGCCAGTTTATTTTGGTTCAGGGTGCATAAATAGAGGTGTATAAAGTGCAAGGGATATAACATGAGCAAACGGAAAGAAGTATTCTCATAGGTAAAGACTCTTCCTGCAGTGTTCTGTGCATCTCCTCTGGGCTGTATATATGTCTTGCATAGGCATCTCATGTGGAAACACACCAAATGAGGCCTTCAGAGGGAAAAGCTTTTGCCAGAGCAGAAAATTCCACAACAAATTGTTATTCTGAAATAGTTTTCAGCTACCTGCATTGTTGAATGAGCACATTTTATTAGGGTTATTAAAATATTGATATCTATGAAAACCAACACCTGACAAACTGGAAACTTCTCTTTATGTTTATCTCATAACTTTCATCTAAGGGAACATGCAGGATTGCATCATGCTGGTAACTAAATCTAATAAGGGTGGTGGCAGGGGCTGACTTCTGGGTAGGCCAATGCCAAAGGCATTGAAAGGGGTAGGCTGAGTTACTTGTTTCTCTTGTGATACTTAGTGAGACAACTAAAATAGCAAAATATTTACTACAAATCAGAGAAAAGTATTTTCACTTATGTGCATTTAAGGATGGACTTTTAACTGCTGATAAAATACACAATCCTAATTTTACTGCAAGTATGAACAGTGAGTGAAGCTCAAACGCAGTTACTATGTTTGCTTTGCTTTGCTTTTGTTTAACAATGAAATTTAAGTTCTGATACTTTGCTGATTAAGTGTTCAGATTTTCTATTGAAGAGGGAGATGAAGCACTACACAGTTCAAATTTTGAAGCTGCTATTCTCCTGTTGTACATTTTTAGCGTCCTCCTTAGTTCATCCTTCTCCTTCCATAGCTATCAAGAGTTAAGACGAACCTGGGGGAATATTTGTAGTTGAGTAGAGATGATTCAAGGTCAGATTATCTTGGGAGGAGTAGGGAGAAATACAGCAACTGAATGAATAGCTTCAATTATTTTTTTTAAATTTTATTTTTAGTGTTTTCAATACTAAATAAAACTGCCCAAACAAATTAGTAAATGGGCTTGGTGGAAAACAATATCTACTTCTATGAGCTATATCTACGCTGTTGTCTAGAGCTTTATGAGGAAGGTTATTTCTCTTCTGGCTGCTGCAGTATGGTGGGAAATGCCTAAGCTTGCTTGGGTCTAGTTAAGGTGATATTAGAAGCCAACTAGGCACAGGAATCCACGACTCAGTGAAAGTGCTTTCAAATTGCACAAATCTGGCTATATAAATGTTTCCCAGGTCTTAATCAGAAGAAAAGAATATGAAAGTACTGCAGATATTTCAAGGGTAGGTGGAGACTATCTTCATCAGAAACATAGGTTGGTCAAAGTTAGCTAGGGCCAGATTTTGAGGACACCATAACCAGTGTAAAGTACCTCAGTTAAAGTAAAGGTCTCAGACAGTCAAAAATGGCAAAAGATTTGAGGTAACAAAGGAAATCTTTAAAGGCTTTTATTTAAAAAATATCAGTATCTTCTGTAACTTCCAAAATTTTTACAGGGAATCCTCTCCTTTCCCTTTTATATTTTTAAAGTATTTTAATGATTGCAATGGCTATCCTTTTTGGAGGAAAACAAAAAAGAAACCCTTTAGAGGGGTAGAAGAGGCTCTTTGTTTTACATTTTACTACCAGGACTCCATTTTCCCAATGAAAGAAGGCAAGTGTAAAATCTGGTTTAGAAGGCAGCTAAAAAGATGAAAAAAACAGCTTCTGTCTTTCTCAGTGACTTTGTACAAATTTTTCTCTTAAGGTGTCACAGATGTAAAACATGACATTTCCATTCAGTCTGAAATGGGGCAAACCTATACTCAGCAAAGTTATTTAAGCTGTTGCTGTTGTTTGGCAGGTGTTTTTGAGAGGAAAGCTGTGGGAGATACAATGCTGGTCAGTTCAATCAAGTCCTTATTAAAGTGCAGGGGAAACAGAAGACAGAGACAAGAAGGTGTGATAAGATAATCAGAAAGTCAGTGCTGGAGAGAAAAGGTTCCAGATTAAGTTGCTTAGCAGAAGATTTAGTCAAAACCTGGACTGTTGATGAGGTCATTTAAGCCTGACTACTTTTTCTCATCTGCCCAGGCCATCATGAGGGTGATAAAAGCTCACCAATATTACAGTGGCTTGTGAGGTTGCAGAGGAAGTTTGGTGACAGCTGTCATAGAGGAACTAGTTCCTTTCAGCTCCTTCCTGGTGACAGTGTATATTATATCTCCTTTTTGCTGGCTGGTTAAACTAAGGAGCCTACCAAGTAGCTGTGGGTGGAATCACACACTTTCTTTTTGTTCGTTTTTTTTTTTTCCATGATGTTAAAATGACATGCTTTTGCACTTGTTGCTTATGTGTTTTACTGGAAAATGTCTTGCAAAATTTATTCTCAGTATAGTTATGAGATTTTAGAACATATTTAATGTTTCCAAGCACTGAAGGGATATTAAAGCCGATCTGGTTAGCTACAGAAAAGTGTTTCCAACTTGGCACATACATGGATATCATGAAGCATTCTATTAGTATTCTTTGAAGCCAGAGAAGGAGATTTTAAAATTTTTATTCTAAATAAAAATTAACTTAGCAAAACTCAGATGAACAGAGAATGGCATACTAAAGAGATTACAAGCAGAGGGCTAGCTCAGAATCTTAAATTAATTTAACAAAACTCAGAAAGGTGAATTAAGAGGACTGTCAATATCAAATCAACATGAAAGGAAAGTAGTTTTATAATGCCTTTCATTGTGTGCTCTTTAATATGTGATAACCATATTGGAAATTCATTAGTATGCAGAAAACCAAGAGAAGCATATGGAAATACATCCTTCAAAGGACTAGCACACAATAAATTTTACAAAAGGCATAAAATATCTTTAGGATGAATGATCACTCTGAAAGTAATGTGCACTAAAATTGTAGGAGTGGCATTCACTCATTAGTTGTATGAAGCCATTAACTGCACAAAATCATTCTGTTTTGCATAACCATTTGTCAAATAAAATCATTAGCTCCCTCCTAAAATTGTTAGAAATGTGAAATGATTTTTTTAAAAAACCCATTAGTTACAGGGTATTACACTATAAAAATCAGTGGTATATTACTTCATCATTTTCTGCATAAAAATGTCTAGTTTATGCAAAATCATTTATGTTGATAAATAACTTTTTAAGTAGCCTTATCGTTCGATAGTCAGGCTGTTAGCTGTACAGTTTCAATAGTAATTTTTATGGCCAAGACATTTATTAGTTATGAAAAACTCTGAAATGAACTAGAACAAACACTACTTTCTACCCTGCTAAAAATTGAGTTTTAAAAAGCAATCTTGTTTGCCATAAATGTGCTCTTAGAGTTTTAAATAGTGGCAGCTGTTCTCATTTATTTACCATCATTTTTCACTATTTGAATTCTATTCACTACATCTTTCAGGTTCTCATTCTCACATTCTAAGCTAAAATCAAGGAAAAGCTTTCATAGCAGTGTTTTTGATCATATCACAGATAGTTTTATATAATTGTACTAGGAAGAGTAATTTGCACATCACAATGGAACACATTGTCCAGTTCTCTCACACAGTAATCAGAAAACTTATAACCACACCAGGATCAGTTAATTGCTGGAATTGAAATATTTGAAAATTCAAACTTGTGCTCTAGCACGAAGGGGTCTCTGTGAGAAACACATGAAGATGTCCAGTGTTGGGCAGGAACACCCAAGGATTTCTAACTCATAAGACCTCTCTTGAAGAAAGGAGCTCTCTTGAGCACTGTTTGTTAAAGGCCAGTTATTTTCGCTATTGTATTGTTCAGTTACATCTTTAAACATCATTGCGTATGGTTCTATAGAAGCAAGAAAGCTATTTTTCTTCCAAGGAGTCCTTAGGCTAAGCCTTGCCTACTTTTGGCAACCTGTGTAAAAAGGACAACAGAGAAACTGGTAACATAATGTACACTGTCCTCTGTGTTACAGAAGGAATCCATGTCTTGTCAAAAACACCGACATTCCTTGAATATCACTTGTGGTGTGTTTACCCTGGTCAGAAACTTGCAGCTGCCCAGCTGTTTGTTCACTGCCTTCTCCAGTGGGGTGGGGAAGAAAATCAGATGACTGAAAGTGAGAAACAACTCACAGGTTGAGATAAAGACAGTGTAATTAATGAAAGAAAGAGAAAAGTGAAAAAAGGCAATCATTTATCATGCCCCACAAGCAAGACAGATGCCCAGATGGTGTCTGAGCAATGACTACTTTGGACAAGCTTACATCCACAGCTTCTCTGTTGCTGAGAATAACATCACATGCTAGAGAGAACTCCTTTGGTCAGTTTGGGTCAGGTATTCTGGCTTCTGGTCATCTCTTCCCAAACTCTTGTCTACATCCCGACTACTCACTGAGGGGTCAGAGTGACAAACTTGGTGAGAGAAAGACTTGTCCTTGTGTAAGCACTGTTTAGCAATAGCTAACAAATTTGTATGTCATCAACACTTTTATTCACAAGTCCAAAGGACACCAAGATATGAGCTGTTATAGAATGAGCTAACTCAAATCCAGCCAGAGTACATGACTACATCAGCTGTCTAGCAAAACTATGTTTAAAGAGACAGCGCACAAACCAACAACGAAATAAAACACTCAGCAAACCCAGGGAAACCTGCCCCAAATCCCCATGCCTAAAGCTAGGTAGCAGCATTTTTAGGAGGCATGGCCATTGACTCAGTAACATATTCTATTCATGGTAAAAATGAAGAACTTAAAGACAGTGGTTTGCCCCCTATCATTTGCTGTGGTTTTAAAATACTAATGCCAGCTAAAAGTCTGTCTTCCAGAAATATTTAAAGTGAACACAGAAGTACTGGTAATTTGCTCTAGGTTGGTAATTTCTGGTTAAGTCTTAGGATGTGGATTGGTTTTGGTTTCTAAGATTAAGAAAACAGGAACTTATTTGCAGTGATAAACTAAAGTGATTATTAAGCTGATCAGAAGAGCATTTTCTTTCAAAAGCTATAGTATATGTTCTCTTCCATCCTCTTTCTGTCAACTGATTTGATTCTCTTTAGGTCTTGATGCTGTATCCATTCTCTGAGATTTCTGAATTAGTGGAATTAGTGTCAAGAGCCAAAATGGTGGTAGAGTATCACTTCATTGAGATTGTCTGTCTATACAAAAGTGCAGCAGAGATGGCCTCTAGCCTTTCGTACCTGTCTGTTTAGGTGTCTTTTCAATTCTGCATGTTCTTTTATGACTTACTTTGTCCTAAGTCCCCGAGCCCTGAATTGCTGATTCTGTGGACAACCCATCCATGTATTGTGAAGGCACTGAGTTACGTGGCACAGCAAGACTGTGGTCTTTCCAGCTGTGCAAATTCTTGGTAACAAAACACATCTGACCATGAAGAGCAATCCCAAGGCAAAGCTTTCCACTTACGATAGCAACTATCTGGAGCTTAACTTTTATTTTTATTGCTACAATTATTTCTGATGTAAGAATTGTTTCAGTCACATACAGATATGCGCAACCCTGGCTTCACAATTGCTTCACCAAGTGGAGAGGGAAAAACATGGGGGAGAGCAAGAGAGTGAGGAGACAGAAAGCAAGAGAGTAGGCAGGCAGTTCCTCAGAGGCTCTCAACAATTCAACCTGAACAGGTAAATGATTCTGGCGTGCAGAGCAGCTGAGCAACTCAAAGAAGAAAGCATAAAAATCGATATGCCTTCCCCAAGGTATTATAAGCACTGTAGTTATCCCCCTCTATGTAGCAAACAGGAACCACATTTTTCAGTAAGAAACCTGTAATACCAAACAAACATGTTCCTTTATTTCAGTGCTTGGAAAAATCTCTTACTTTTTTAATTTTTGTGGTATGTGTCTAGCCAAACTCCTGGTTCTTGGAATAAGCAGACATGCTACTACATTCTCCAGGTGAACTCACCTTTTCAACCTTGGTCTTGGTGATATGTTTTACATTTTTTATTGTTTTTTTCAGCCTCATTCCAGAGGTTTACATCTTTAAAGAGTCTTTCAAGTGACACTGATAATTGCAGTTTTTCTCCTCCAAGTTTCATCTATACTATTACAATCTACTCCTAATTAAATGATTTTCCTTACTAAAACCTGAAGCTAATATTATAATTGTGATTTGATCTCTATTAGCTCTTCACCCTTCCTGAAATTTTGCAATCTGTAACTTTACCAGGTTATAACTCATATAGTTTTTGAGAGGCCTTAATGATGTCCATGAAGACAGAAAACACTTTGAATGAATACCTGAAATATGTTCCTCAGAACTACCAAATTATAAATAGTACAGAACAATCTTAATTGTGATTTCATAAAGAATATAGGGTTACAAAAGATCTTGAAAAGACATTGCAAAGCACTCACCATTATTGCTGATGTTTGTCTACATTTTTCCTAACACAAAAATTTTCTTCATAGGAAGTGTTGCAAAGCATTGGAACAGATGATCAAGGAAGTGTTTCGGTTACAGTCCCTGGAGGTATTTGAAAGAGGCATAGATGTGGCAGCTGGGGACATGGTTTAGTGGTGCATGTGGCAGTGGTAGGTTAATGATCTGACTTGAAGGTATTAGAGTTCTTTTTCCTAAATCATTCTGTGATTGTATGGTTATAACAGCCTCTCTTCCTTTCTGAAGGTTATTCTGTAGCATTCTTCAGACATTTTCCCAATGTTTGAATCTTTAATGTCACTAAATTCCCTCTTTTTGGTCAATTTAAGCTTGTCATTTCTTGCCTTGTCATAAATGATCCATAGTCTCTACGTTTTTACCCTTTGTTCTACAAAGTAACAGTCCTGTGTGGGTCTCCAGAGTAGGTGAACAGCAATTACAGATTTTGAAACTTCACATTTCAATTCTTTCTTGCTATTTTTCCCCCTTCACATTTTCTGATGCTTATCACAAAGTAATTACAACTCAACTAGATAAGGCTGCTTGCCAGTGGAGTGGCTGGTCTAAGTTGGCCTTCCTTTGAAGGAGGGATTGAATTTCATGACCCTTGGAAGTGCGATCCAAAATTATTCTTAATTTTTTATAGGAACAGCACATCTCTGACATATATGGCAGCCACGACTCATATTCTAAGATCTTGCTCCAAAACACAGAGTGCTGAAATTTTTCAAAGTATTTATGTCTTTGTGCCATGAACAACCTTTTATGTGGGGGTATTTGCCTTTAAAAAATGCTCTCCAAACAGATAAATATATATATATTTTTAAAAACAAAAAACAGAAAACAAAACTTTATAATTTCAATCTTTCTCAGCATGAAAATTTCACCTCAAATTCCCACAGGCTGGGAAAATAACAAGCAGCTAAATACAGATGCCTATAAAGAGAAAGTGATGTACAAATTAAGTAATAAAGAACAAATCTCCACCACTATTTTGAACACATTATTTTAATGAAAAAATATTGTTCCAAATCAAAGGAAAACCAAATATCTGTCCTCCCTCTCCAACCAAAAAATCATTCAGAACATGTAACATCATATTTTAAATGCATTCTTCCACATCATAGGCAGGTTATCAGCTGACTCCTGCATTATTCCCTGTACCTTAGGTTGAATTTAATGATTGTCTAATGTTGCTAGGGTTGAATGTCCTGGTGTCATATTTGTGCATGTAGCAGAAGAGGTGATGAACAAGTTATATTTTTATTGTCCTATGTGTTAATGTTCTATGTTCATTTTTTTTTTTATGGCTGAAGACACTGCAATGAGTCTGGAGTGCAAAACTTATCTCTGCCAGGTTTCCCATCCCTCCAAGAGGAGAGGTCCATCAATTATATCTGATAGAATTAAGTGTCAATAACTCATGGCTTACGTATTGGTAACATCCTAAGAGTCATATTTAAAAATAAATGCCAAGAACTTTTCAGTCACTTTTAATTTGGGAATTGGACTGTGTTTATATTCAGTCTAGTATGCACCATGACCTTCATTTAAAATGCTCTGTCTGATGATTGATTTAAGTGAAATGCAAATCCTCCCACAAAATCCAAGTTTTGGTAAATTAACTGTGTTTTCATGGGAAAACCAGATATAGACCTGTGGGCCAAGTGAAATACATCAGATTTTCTCTAATTCATAGGGTGTAGATATGAACACATGCAGTACAGAGGTTTTAAGGAACATGTAGAACACAGCTATATGTATGTTCTACAAATTTTTCTACAGCCTTTCTCTGGTTAAACTTTAGCTTTTTATTCCATCAATTCTGGATCTATAATGCACAAAACCAGAAAACTGTATCTATTCTTTTATACAACCTAGTGCCATTGATCCACAAAGTATGGAGGCATGAATGGCATCTGTATAGTGAAGAAATTTTATCCTTATGGGCTTTAAAGGGATTTAATCTCTTGCTTTGGTAGTGTAACATTTGTTTCTTAATGTTACTTGAGCTAGGTTAATACCACTTCACAGGAGATTTGATTATTAGCATGCATGAGTGGAATAAAAGATTTTGCCATACCTTAGGCATCCATATCAAAGAATAAGTCCAGTGACTGCTCTCATAAACTGTAATTCTTATAATTCTTTCCTCTTACTGAAGTAGATGATGATGAAATCCCTTCAGAAAGACATGAGAAGTTCCCTGCCTGTAAAGTAAATTTTTCTGGGGCAATGCTATTGGTTATAGGTCCTCAGTTGCAAGTCTCTAGTAAGCTTCTTGTATTTATGTAATGGTGCTGCGTACATTTAGATTCTAGAGGTCGATGTCCCTAGTACTTGAGATATTGAGTGCTTGTACTGACATCAGATGTGAAACATTAAAATATGTTTCCATTCAGTCAAAGTTCAGTCTCATCACAAGTTAATTTGACACATTTTGGGTAATGGGGTTTGAAGGTAGTGAAGGTTAATCTGGTAAAGAGCAAGAAGGGGCATGTTTGAGAAAGATAAGCAGTACTATTCATGAGATAGTCGATTGAAATATTATGAACGGGGAGGTCAGTGAAGGTTTCAATGAGACTCGAAGTTTTGCTTCTTCAGTATGTGAGAGATGCTCATATTTACATTTTATTTGGCCAAGTTGCATACAGATAACTATATATATATATATATAATTTTTTTTTTTTTTGAGGATGTGTAGCCTTTCAGTGAACAGCTTGGATATCATATGTTAATTGGATCCTGGGACCTGCTTGGTTACTTTTAAATCCAAGTGGATTAAGGACAATCAGTAAAAGACAAAGGGCATGAATGCCTCTTCATGTATTTCAATGTATTTCAGTTACTTATCTCTGCTTGACTTCTAAAGCAGATCTGTATTTCCCTGACATCTGATTAAGCTTCTTAACTTGCATACTATGTCCTGCAAGAGCTGACTATTTGTCTATAGACAATTCCAGTGTGGCCAAATGCAGATGCTGATATTTGTTTTGGAGATGTGAGCACATTCAACAGCTAGTAGTGTCAACATGCAGTCACAGATAATAGCTCTGTTGTCATGCAAACCAAGGGTTGCCAAAAGCCCCACTTTGGCCTATGTGAGTTGGCTGCCAGGAAGATGAGGCAATTATCTTAGCAAAGTTTCTTTAGACTTAACAGGAAGCAATTTTAGACATTTATTAGAAATACGTAGATCCAGGGTCACTACCCAGCTATTAGGTTTACTTTTGTTCCTAGTGTAAAGCAGGAAGCTCATAGGTGACGCCTTTAAATAATTTTTTTGAAAAATATATCTGCTGCCAGACATGAAGCTTTAAGAGTACATTAGCTCCTGTCAGCCGATCTCAAAATGTGCAAAATCAATATCCTTTATCCAAGACAGTAAGATTTAACAGTTTGAACATTATGTTTTGCATTTGGAAGTACATAATTGCTTCATATGTGCCTTAAACATACAGTAAATATATGTGAAATCACCGTATATAATTGCAGAAACAATCTGCAGAAGTTGTCTGTACTAGCCAAAAGGATTTTAAGTATGAATATTGATGGCTGTCTTTTGCTTACAAGTGCATACTGTCAGCAATTAGTTTAATACTTCTGATGCTTAGTCTTTCTCTGTTAAAGTATTCTTGACTCATACAGTAAAAACCTGCCAGTTCAAAATCTATGAGCTCCATTTGGGACCAGAATGCTGGATAATGATATTTGTTCTTAGTGTTTGCCACTGTTTGTGAGCCTGCTTGAGCAATTTCTCTGGGAATACAAATTATATTGGTTGTGCAGTTTGCCAGCAGCATCCTGTGCATGGTAATGATATGCAAAAAAGTTAGGAAAAGCACAAACCAAAGATGCAAATGGCCTGTGTTATATGACTTCTGTTTGCAAAACCATTCTCTATATCAGGGCACTAGAAGTCCTACATGTACCAATCATGACATGCATTTTATAGCCTTCTCTGTGTAGTGGAAAACAATGTTTTATTAAAAAAAAAAAATCTTTGGATAGAACAGTGTTTTCTTAAAGAAAACTTCTCAGAATTTGGGTACAAAAGCATAATTACATAAGAAGCAATATTTTAACACATTATCAAATGCCTAGTGGGAGGACAATGATTTCTTGGTGATATTTATAGAAGAACCAGTACCTAAAAACAATTAAAAAAGCAAAAAATTAAACATTGCTGGTTTGTGAGCTTTAATAACACTGAATGTTGGTCATGGAATATTCATTCTAGTAATGGATATATATACAGTGACAAGTCAAGGGCACTGTGGATAGGTGGTGATTCCAGCTTCTTCTAGATCTTCTTACCTTATATTATGCCATCTTTCATGTAAGAAGTGCTAAAAACCTACTGCTGAATACTCTCAAGAGGATTACAAAAGGATAGCAAGATTCCCCAAGGTTTAGACAATAGTCAATATCATAACAGGATATTGCAGCATTAGTAATTATGATTTTCTTGCTTTAAAAGATTAATTTTATTCCATTGCCCCTATTCACAACATATGTTGACTGTTTAGCTCAGCCCCACTTTTCAACTCCAGATTAATGGCATTTTACGTAGCTGGTTTAGACAATTGGCAGAAGTTAACTTTAAGTGACACAATCTCTGTAGTTAACAATGGTGATCAAAGTGTTTTCATCTGCAGTTTGGTCTATGAGGTTCATTAGCAGAAACAGTTTTCTAGTTTACTTAGATGCTATAGCTATGGATAAGCATTTGAGTACTGTTTATGTCCTCACTCCATAAACAGATTTATCCTGTGACTGTGTACTGTGCCCATGTTTTATTCCACCTGGCACAGGAAATTGCAAGAATTGAGGGACTGGTGATGAAATTTATTAGTGACTGGAAATACTTCTGCATGAGGAAATTGAAAAGTTTGGCACTCCTTAAGGAAATAAATGAGACAGTATAGAAAGCAATAAATGAAAAGGTGCATTGCTGCTCTTCATGGGGAATTCCCATTATCACACCAGATTAGCCCACCACACTGCTGGCCTATGGAGGTTAGAGTCTATAGAGGTGATTACAACCAACATTTCTATGTATTAAAGTAGTCTATGTAGAGATTTCCAGTATAATTTCCATGGAAACTGCCTAGTTTTATCCCTGTGTACCTCCATAGTCTTTCACAGTAAGGCATATATAGCTAATATGCATAAGAATAATGGTTTGCATGCACAATTTTATACTTGTATACCTACTGTACTGAATGAGAACTACCATCAGCTGGACTTTCATAAAGATCTGAATCTGACAAAATCAGGCAGTGATAATTTTTGCCTATATATTCTGCAACATTCACTTGATTGCCTCGCACAAAGAGTTATAAAGTGCTGCTATTCACAGAGAAATGTAATGCAGTTTTTTCATTGCTCCCTGAACCCTGCTTTTCATGCTTTTCCCTACTATTCTTTCCCTTACATTGATCAAACATGGAGTGCACTGGTGATTCCTGCCTCTCTTAATCATCTATTTTAGCTCCATGGAAAAGGCTCCAATGGAGATCTTTGCTACTAGTGGTTGATAAAAGGGAGGTTTGGTTGTGGCCATACCTGGAAACTGCGTGACATTCCTGCAGGTCAGGTCACAAATCTCCATCCAAGAATAAATTTCTTTTAATGCTTTGTGGCAGCACAAAATGGGCTGGAGGCAAGGGAGCTCAAAACATATAATTTCAGATAGAATATATTTAAGTATAATAGTTACATTCAATTAATCATAGAGAATTTTCCAAGTCTTTTTCTATATTGAATTTTCTATTGAAATTTTTCCGAATGAATTAGTGTGCGATTAAACATGTTAAATAAAATGTGATCAGATCTTCCTGTCCCACATTTCTGCTGCCCATATAAATCCAACTTACCTGTTCCCAAACAGCTGAATGTTCTTGCTGTGTTGCTGTCTTCTCTACTTATTGTCTGAATAACAAAGTCTAAAGTTTTCCCAGTGTGTGAATGGACCATTTCTATGATACCTGCATAGTGTCTGGAAGTGCCCGCCTAAGGGGGAAGGCAGGGGCACACAAGAAGCTGGACATAGTCTGTCAGAAGACACAGGAGATCTGGCTGGCTTTCAGCTGCTCCTGTTGAGTCTCTCCAGAATTAAGCAGCATGTGAATCAGTTCCTGGCAGTGTGGCTGACTGAAATTCAAACCCCAGATTAACAAAATGATAAATACATATAACTGTCAGTGCTCACTTTTCATATTTTTCAGCCTGTTAGTGAAACATGTCTTTTTACAATGGAGAAAAAAAAGTGAAGGAGGCTACCATGTCTGTTTTAAAATGAAAAACATTTAATGACTAGTTTGGAAACAAAGAACATAGTAAATGTTAAGTTGAAGTTCTGTTTCTCTTTTCTGATGAGATGCTAATGACTATTTCTTGCCTTTGCTGCTTCCCCTCTTGGAATCTCCTGCCTTTTTCTCATTTCCCTCTTCTGCTCTTCAATTTTTCTTGCCTCCTTCTCTCATATTTCTATGAATCATATTCTTTCAGATTATTAGGGTCAGTTTTTTCCACCTCTGAGACATTGCTTTTGTAGGTACAATACAGGTACAAAGTCTACAGCTGTTCTTGAGTCCTTCCAATCTCTTTTTAACTCAGCCAGATTCATCTTTGGTCTCAGACTCAAACATGGCTAGGGAAAGTAAAAAATTCTAAAAGAAACAAACTTTTAAATGACAAACCCATGTAAATTTGCATTCATAGCAAACAACTTGTGCCCCAGAATAAAAAAAAAAACAAAAAACAACCAGTCAAGAAAGGAAATACTAAAAACAAGTTAATCAAACAGAACAAGAAAGGGAAAAATACCTGCAAATAATGATCAGTTTTTGAAGAGCTTTGATCCCTCTGTCTCCATCCGCAGCTTGCAACATAAACAGTCTTCATGTTTATAAACATGATGCATCAAAGGGAAAATTCTCACCTATATGTATTGACTTGCTTTTTCAGTGGTCCAAAATGCCAAGATACTCTCTCTTCCACATAGGTCACAACATCTGTGGACCTCATAAGGTTTTTAAAATTGCTTTTGAATTTGGTGGTGTCTGGATGTGTTTTTTCAAAAAAGTTTTTCTTTGTGATTAAAGCATCTGTTTGACAGGTTTTTTTATGTTTCTTTTGGAATTTACTTGACTGTATTAAAAAAGTTGAGTAAAAAGCTTTAAATCTGTTCGTAATCACGTATACTCCAAGAAAAGACATCAACGGTTTTGAAACATTTTACATTATAGAATACTGTATTATTTACAGCAAACTCATGCCTTACAGCAGAAATATGAGAGGAAAAAGTACATTAAATATTTTTATGAAAATAAGCTGAACTCAGAGATCCTCACAGGAATCTCAAATGTAGGATAATAACAGAACTGATATTTATGAATTCATTACATATTTTAACATAAATATTGTGTGAGAAGCCATTTCTTTAGACAGTTACCAGTCTGGGATATTAATATGGATGAATGAATCTGCATACTAAATGTTAACCCTATCTGTGTTATATTGCCTTAGTAGCCTAAAGATTATCTTTGGCTGCCTTACCAAGCAGGTAAGGGGAGCATCTCCTAACACACCACATCCTGTTTCTCTGGTGGAAACATAGATGAAATGAACAGTTGTAAGGTCTGGAGCTTTAGTTCTGATTGTCATGGAGACTGTAGGTAAACCAGCCCTAATTAGCTGAGCTCTCTAAAACCCTGCAGCACAGCAGGGTAGCAGCACAAAAAGCTTCTGTTTGGAAGAAAATTTTAAGTTAGCTCAATCTCTAAAAGACAAGAAATTTATTAATTATTTTTGGTTTTTTAAAATACAATTTACTCATACAATCAGTGAGGAAGCAGTAAGTCTAATTTAGAAGAAAGTCCTGTTATCTTAGGCATTCAGTTTAAGTATAATGACTGCTGTTAATGGTTTGCAAGCTAAATGAATAGAACAGAATAAGGGAGGCTGAAAGGACCCAAGTATCCTGAGTTTTATTGATGGGAAGTATACAGACATTAAAGTATTTGCCTAAGGACATATTAGGAAAAGATGATTTTTAGTTTAATGAATGCTTTTGCTTTTGTGTAGCTCAGTCTCTTTATACTTCAGTTAGCTTTGATCAGTTGATATCAACATTACTCTTTAAGACATTTGAAAATAACTCATACAGGAGATTTTCTGTGAACATCAGGCAGGTCTGATGGAGGAACACAGAAGTCCTAGCTTGAAGTGTGTCAGAGTCCACAGTGCTAAGAATAACCTCTTGAGATTTTTTTCCTTTTATCTTCAACTATTACAATCATTAGTGTGATGCTTAGGAAGATTAGAGGATTTTGTATTTATGTATTTTGGCTCCTAGTCTATCTAAATAATAACTCTTAACAGATATTTCCTACAGAACTTTGTCTGTTCAGCCTGGAGAAAGAGAGACTGAGGGGGGACCTCACTGCAGTTACAACTTCCTCATGAGCAGAAGAGGAGCAGTAGACATTGATTGCTCCTCTTTGGTACCCAGTGACAGGACTGAGGGAATGTCCTGAAGTTGCGTCAGGGGAGAGTAGGTTGGATATTAGGAAAATGTTCTTCAGCTAGAGGGTAGTTGGGCACGGGAAAGAGCTCTCCAGGGAAGTGGTCACAGCACCAGCCTGCCAGAGTTAAAGAAGTGTCTGGACAATGCTCTCAAACACATGGTGTGACTCTTGGGGCTATTCTGTGCAGGAAAAAAAGAGTTGGAATCAATGATTCTGATGGGTCTCTTCCAACTCAGCATATTCTGTGATCCTGTAATTTTTTTTTCAAGAAGAACTGAGATTAAGTCCACAGATATTTCTTTCACTTTTTTATGGCATAGGAGAACACGAGAGGAAAAATAAGCCAGACCTGCAGCAGCCAGGGGTAAGGCAAAGGTTGTTTCTTTGAGGTTTGGTTTTATAAGATGTAAACAAACCATGAGGGCATATATTGGCCTGTCCCAGCAAGGAGCTCTTGAGTTTACCTCCTTGCTGGGAATCTGTGCCTACCTCTTACTGTTTTCATGCTACCCATAAAATATGATGTGTGTTTCTTTTACAGATTCTACTAAAGCTGCTCTTCTTTTCCTCTCATCGCATCTTCTCCATTACTGCAACACCTGAAGAGTGGCTTTTAAAGGGAAGAAAAGAAGAGGTTTAATTTTCAAGTAACCAACTGGTCACAGATGGCAAATATTCAGCTGCACAAGGGCAGCTGTGATCTGTTGCAGAGTGATAACGGCACAAAATTCATTTGCAAATGTACATCACATTACAAAAGATCCTGTTGACTGTCAGCTGCAAATGCCTTTTCCAGCTTTACGACTTTCCATTCATGAATTTGTAATCTTGTGATTTGACAGTAATACAATGGCCAGATTGTGCTCAGAGATAGTAAGTAGTGATTTGAAGAATTTTAGACTCATGGAAGAGGCAGATGTAGACAGACATATCCTCATCAGGAGCCTACTTGACTCATGAGCCTTCTGTACTATCCGGACACATTTTACATAGAAATTTTGTCGTTGAAATATGGTGTTTCTTGACAGAAAGGGAGAAAAAGCAAACCAGAAGGGTCATCAGTGACCACAAGAAATTCATTGTAGCCGATGTAGAATAAGCTGCTTTGTAGTCCTGAAGGAAAAGAAAGAAAATTAATTCCTGAAATGGTCTTTTCCTATCTGTGTGAGTAGAAGAAAAAAAAAAGTAGTAGCTCACAATGCTTGTTAAAAGATCATTTTCTCTGCACATTTCACAAGGAGATATGTCTGCTGAGCGGAATTGCAGTTATCTGCTTTGTCATAGTTTGCAGGAAGCAAGATTGCAGGAAAGGGACTTCACATTTTCAGTGGATTTCAGGACACCAAGAAGCCAATAAATTGGGGCTTGTTTGGAGGCTAGAGTCAGCTATTTCCATACAGAGCTACAAATCCAAAATAATTTTTCCAGCCTATCATAGAAGTTATTTGAAGAGTTTACATCTGTCAGCTGGAAATACACAGCCCTTGGTATATCATGGGAATATATTCTTGTTATGCACCAGAAACATCTACTAACGGGAATCTGTGAACAGTTTGGCTTTATTAATACTGATTTCTGGGGTCAAACACGGGAAAAAAAGAATTTTCAAGGAGTTGCCCAAATGTTAAAAATTCACTTCCATTTCAGAAGCAAAAACATATCAGTGAGCTGCAAAAAAGCATCTCAAAAAGGCTTACCAGACCTCTTGCAGCCTCAGGCAGGTAAACACCAGCAGCATGTGAAGTTGTCTTATTAGTCAGTGACAGACAATGGCATTTCTGCTCTAGGTCTGGTGTCAAGCTGTCAGCAGGCTGACATCTTAACATCATGACAAAAACAAATATAAAGGTAAAAAAAATTAAAACAATTCTTACTTTTTCCTGTAGATTTTACAAACTTACAGGTTACAAAACTGACTGAAGAAAAAAATGAAGCAAATTACTACAAAGTCCAGTATTCAATCAACAGGCCCCCAGTAAAACAAGTGGAAAGCATTATTTTAAATGAGAGGTTTTTGTAAAGCTATCAGTGACTTTACCTCTGTAAGAAAAATGTACAGTAAATAAGACAGGTAAGTTTTTTCTGCATTTCAGTTTGTTACATAAGGGTTTTTGACTAAGAATACTGATAAGAAAGCAAAGCAGATGTTGATCTACATTAGGAGGTAGTTAACAGACAAATACCAGAAATAGAGACCACTTGTCTAGACAGGCAAAAGTGATATAATAAGCACAGTTTATTGAATTTCATAGATAAAAGTGGGACCTGGGTTGTAATATCTAGCAGTTAGTGAGGTCAGCCTGCGAAAGAGAATGGATTTTGTTTGCTTAGGGGTTTTTATTGTCAAACTGGAGGTATAACTTGTGACATCAGAGGCCCATTTCCAGCCCTTTAGCAAATTTACTTGGAAAAGGACCACATTTTGTCAGGATATGGTCTCCTCTGTGTTGAGTTTGTGTAGTAATCTCTTCACCACAGAAGCAATGTTTTGCAACACATGCCCTCGAGAGCCCATAAACCCCCTTTTCTTTATCTTGCTCTTTTTATTTATCTTGAAACACAATAATAACAAGCATTGTGCCTAAACTTTGATTTTGGGGAAGTTCTAGGAAGTGTCATTGTTTAGTCTGTGAAAATTAGCTTTTAACACCCAAGGCAGAGTAAGAAATAATTGCCTTCTCTTGTCTTTTATGTCATTCCCTGTAGTTTTAGTCAGAAATCTGTGAGTCTTTCTCTTCTGAATTGTAGCAGGTGGATCAGTTTTTTTATCTGCCATAGTGGATGACCTATTGCTTAAAAAATGTTACTGTTTTGAACAGAGTGAATCAAGGACATGCACAGCATAGAGGTGCATTATAATCGAATGAAAATTCAGACATATTTAAATAGTACACATGAGGGTCTTGTTGAAAGTCCATCAAGCCTAACTTTATTTGATCAAAATATCCTCTTTTGCAAGATAAAGGGGAAAATGGCTTGTATCAGCAGTACTGATTTTAATCTTGTAATTGTTAAGTTGATCTAAAATGCCATTAATTTTCCACATTTATGCTAAAGAGAGCGGAAGTGAGATGAGAACTGGTACTCCTAGCACTAGTATTTTGATTTGTAAGTGCATTTGTAAGTATTATTCTTTCTCTACAAAAGGGATGTTTAAAATTATCTGCTCATGTTTATTAACAAATAGATTGATTACTCCTCTCCCCCACCTTACAGAAACACAGTGAGGGAAAAAAAAAACCAAAAACAATCTCCCACAATTAACAGAATTGCAGAGCCATGGAACAGACCAGGTCTAGACTTTTTTAATATCTGCAAAGAGGGATACTCTGCAATGTCTCTTGAAAACCTTTGCCAGTGCTCCTTATGTTCAGACAGAGCTTTCTGGGATTCAGTTTGTCCCCTTGTCCTGCCACTGAAAAGAACCTGATTCCATCTTCTTTGTACTTTCCCCTCAGGTAGGTGTGCACATCAGTGTGATCCCATGAGCCTTTCTCATCACCACATGGATCAGTTCTTGCTCTCTCAGCTGCTCCTGATATCAAATATGGTACACTGCCTTAATCATCTTAGTGGTTTTTATCTCCAGGCCTCTTATAAAATTACAAAACACCAATACTTTAATTATTTAAGCATTGAGTTCCACTGACTTCTAAGATAAAACAATGCTTTGTTTTTATATATTTGATAAATTGGGGAGAAAAAAAAAGTAGTCATAATCTGGGATATGTTTTACAGATGATGAAGTCTTACATTCTGAGAAAATAACATTGTTTTTTAAATATTCCATCCAGGGCAATAAAAGGAATATCAGAGGGGTATATAAAATTATTATTCTTACTATTATCTTATTACTCTCATTACTTTTCACCATAGGCATGGCAAATGTAATTTTATTGTTGTTATTATCATCCTATTACTCCCTTTACTTTTCACCATGATTGCATTATATTGACCGTCAACTTACAGATTTTTAGATAAACCAGCATTACAAAATACAAAGACATATTTGAGTATCTATATCCAGATAGTACTGTGGGAAGGATGAGGAATGTGCAAGGATAGGTTTTTCAGTAGTGGGAAGGATTAAAAAGATTTCTTATACATCTGTATTAAGAGCCCAGATTTCTAAGTGACAGCCTGTTCTGAAGGATGCTGGTTTGCTTATAGTCCTGACTAGCTGTTTATCCTTATCCCCTCAACAGTGGAAATAGGGAAGTCTACTCAGTGTCCATTGTCACCCAAAACTGGGAAATAAACTCTCCATCCAATCCACTAGATCAGAAAGAAAACATTACTTTATTAGAAGCTCTGGGTACTTCGGGAATTCTCCTCATGCACACCCATTATCCTAACTGACTAGGTTACATTCATGAAATTAATAAATATTTATCCTATTTCCTGAACACATGCATATTTGGTAATTATTTCCATGGATTTATTTGGACATGGTTCTAGGTCTTCTAAATAATATTTTCTCCTTGAAAATATTGAAAATGTCATAATTCTCTTATTCTCTCTCTGTTCTGGTACACAATCCTTGATCCCAGAACTAGAAAATCTGCTAGTACATATCAATCACTAACATAAATAATGAAACATTAGCTGGCACGAGACCTATTAATCACAGACATAGAGTGTTAACTGCATCAAACCCTGGTATTTGTACTGAGCACTGTAAGGTACAAAATGCAGTATTAGCCACAAATGTAGGGATCAGGCACTACTGCACTAAAAGTAGTTTTCCAACATTTTCCCCTACTTCTGCATAGACTGGTTACATAAATATAATTTGTTCAGTAACACCATCATCAGACTCCAGTTTAAGTGGTAGACCATGCTACTTCTCAGGACGGAATTGACATCAGATACCATAAAAGGCATATTGAGGGAAGGAGAAACCAATAATAGAATCTTCTCTTGCATTTTGTTTGGTAATAGATGTGTTGCAGTTACCATTCTCTTCCATTCTGATACCTTCCATCAGCACTGGAGTTACCTGTTCTGAAAAGTGCATGGCCAGAGTATGAGCAGCAGTGTGGTTACTATGAATTATTTTAATTACAAGAAGTGAGACTAAAAACATGATTTATATATACTAAATATTTCTCCCTAAATGTGTCAGATTGTTGTAAAACATCACTGGATTTTAAAAACACTCTAATCACCTTAAATACAAATACCATATGAAGTTGTGATATTAACTGTCTCATTATATGTGTCAAATTAGATTTCCATTAGCAAACTGAAACTTGATTGCAGAGGTAGTGAACAATCTGTCTCTCTGACTTATACATAAAAGAGCAATAATTCTTATTTTTTTATAGGAATCATTATGGAATTTATGAAAGAAAAGGCTTTAAAATTAGCAAAATGTAAACTAAAAGTTATTGTATAAATAAGTGACACACTGGTATTGTTAAAGGAATACTTGAATGAATCTAACAAATTCACGAGGGAGATGTGAAAGGATGACAAGCTACCATTTCTTTCTGCAATGATCATTAAGAAAGATGATTGTCTTTCACAGTTCAGAGGAAGGACAACAATTCAGAGACCAGTTTAAATTATAAATCAAATATCTGTCCTATAGTTTCAGTGTAAAGTAGCCAAAACACTTGTTAAGTACTTAAGAGCTGTGAAGCAGAATTCTAGAAGAATTTAATTATGTTTGAGATACATTGCTAAACAAAAGGTTTTTTTGCAGGCCATTAACAGAAATGAGAAATATTCACAATGAGGCTACAAAGAAAAAGCTGTCTTTGCATGAAGCCAGAATAATACCTAATTCACAATGGGGGATTCAGAAATGTTCAGTGTTACCTAAGCCTGCCATCTCTAAAGGGCACGGGTGGTCCTCAGTTCAGAGCTTCTGGCTCAATATGTGGACGTTTGGTTTCTTTACAAAGCCTTAAGTCGCTTGCTTTTAAAAGTGAGTAACATGTTTTAAGCCAAGATAAAAACTGTTGCATTTGGAAAGACTGAACCAGAAAGCCTTTTACCACATATTAAGACACTACCAGAAGGGTGGGTGGTTCTCTGTGTGTCTATGGATTTATTTTTTTTTTTTTTTAACTTTCTGCAGTTACTCTTAAAAGCCTGTGTACTCCTTAGCCTTTTCTTGTACTCTATGAGACCACACTGGTACAGAAAGGCAGAAGAGGACAGCTTTTAGGTCAAGTGTCCTGATAATTTTTCAGTGTTCCATAAAATCTAAAAAGAGCCTTGTAAACCACAGTCAGTGTCTATTGGAAGCCTTGTAGCAAGGGACAGTCCCTTTATTTTGAAAGGAGTTTGTGTTATATTTTTACTGAAGACTTTTAATTAAACTACTCAATCCTATGGTTTTCAGATTGCAATTCAGGCATAAGAAATAAAATTTTGTGAGGTGGTATGTTTTGGTAGTTTGATTGGGGGTTTTGCTTGTGTTTTGCCTTTTCTATAGCAGTTAGAGGTTTAGAGCTACAACAAGACTTCTCTTAACATCTTTAAAATAATGGACCCATAATAGGGTCCACTATCACAAAAAGCAGATAAGAAAATGTTCCAGTTTCCTCACTCAGGATTTTCTATTTTATTCTATTATTTATTTATGGAAATTAGTCAACCTTAGAAGAACCTCAGAGTGCTGCAAATACATCTAGGTTTTATATTATTTGGCAAAATTAGTTTTGGGTTACCTGCTTCTAGAGAAAAAAAAAAGATACAGTTGAAGGAGAAAGTACGTTATTTATTCAATATTGCTAGTCTGAAATTTAGTCAAAGTTTAAGATTTAGGCTAGAATTCTGGGCCAGTATTTCTGTCTTGTATAACACATTGGTTTGTTTTTCCATTAGTAAATTGCTGCTTTCTCTGGTGTCCTGAGCAGCAGATGTCTCATTAGCACCTGAGCTCTGCCAGCTTCTGTGGAAGGCTACAAACTGATTAAACACATGCTCCATTTTTATCTCTTTATGAGTCATTACTTAAGGGTTTTATCACCAGATTGCCACACTTAATTACATGTAGCCATAATTAAATATGAATATCTGCAGATCTGAATTGTTATTTTTGCTATAAGTTCAGTAAAATATTTTCCTCTTTGCTAATTAAATGCTATAGAGAATGAGAGAAATAAATAAATAAGAACCCAGCCAGAATTATCAAGTATATTTAAAATAGCTATCAAGTATCATTTTGAACTACCTAGAAAGGGCACTTTTTCTAAAAAAGAGTGACTACATGTGATAAAGATATAAGGCAAAAAGCATTGTTTTGATATTTTAAAAAGTGTCATCTGTTATCCACCAGATTTAATAATTCAGAAATCACTCTAGACATTGCAAATTCACAGACTAAGTTCTTTTAGAACATGGTTTTGGGTACATAAAGAAGTCTTGGGGAACTGTCAGGATGTATTTTCCAAGTATAAACAATGTTTAACAAAAGTAATTATTATCTATGATAAAATGTCTCAGTGAATAGGTAGAGAGCAATTTACCTTGACTTATGCAAGATTTTTGATGATGTTTTCCCCAATATCCTCATATTCAAATTGAGATGCTATGGCTCAGCTGAGTAGAAAAATCACTGAGTAAAAGTAAATTATTTGATTAAAGATTTAATTGGTTATACTAAACACATGTAGTAATTACATCAAGACAGACACAACTGGCACCAATACCAATCTTTTATTAAAAGCTTTTCAAGCCTTCTGTCAGGCACCTCTGACTCCTCTCCTCATAGGCAGCTCCACACAGCACTGACTCCTCCTCTCCTCTCTGCAAGTTTCCTGTTTCTTTCTGCATGACTGGCTAACCTCAACCTGTCCCTTACCCAGCTGTCCATCCTTCAAACAACAGCTTCTTACCTTGTCTGTCCCTTGCACAACAGCATGTCCCTGCACAGCCAGCCTCCATCCCAAACTACAGCAGACCCTGGACCCCAAGCTACAACTGCAGCTCTCAACCTGCTGACCCACTCTTTTATAACCCCCATCCTCACTGGGGAAGCAAGGTTGTTTCAGCGCCTTGTAATCAGTGCAGCTGTAATCCATTGGGAAAGATTTCCTTCTGCACTATCCTTAAAACCTATCCTCCCACAGACCTGGCTGTGTGTGACAGATGGAGTACCAGAATCTGGGGAATGTCCTGGGAGCTGCTCCATTCAACAGCTTAATAGGTGACATGGGAGAAGTAAGGGAATGTTTGTTCATAAAGTTTTCAAGTGACACCAAACTAGGGACAGTCACTACATCCAAGGATGGGACTGCCATCCAGAAATATGTGTGTGGGTTGCATGAAAGGGATGAGAAGGAATCAAGGATATGCATAAGACTCATGCACAAGGTCAATTGTGCAGTTTAGAAGGAGGAAATCCTTGAAGCCAAGTAGGCAGGGGCCTTTCCTGAAGAGATCCTTGATTCATGGCTCATGAACCATGTCTTTGTTCACAGTGACCTAGCTGATAACCAGCATTATGCACAGGCAGCAAAGATCTTGGGCTGTGTTAAAGGGTGGCAGTAGGTAAAGAGAAGTGATTATCTGGCTCTGCTCAGCGCTCATCAGACTGCATGGAGATAGTGTGTGCAGTTTATGCCCTCCTGAAATAAGGTGTTCATGGTAAACTAGGTTGTGTTGAGCAGAGAGCTACAAAAATGGACAAGGGCTGGAGCACCTGACCTCTGAGGAAGGGGAACTGGAGTTCACACCTAGAAGCAGCCCTGCACCCAGTACCTTGGAAGAGCTTACTGTGAAGATGAAGTCATCCCATTCAACAAGGCTGATGGAGGGAGCACAAGAGAAAAAAGACACAGGGTGAAGAAGAAAACTTTCATATCACGTATCATGAAAAAATATTTTCACTATGAGTACAGCTGAGCAGTAGCACAGTTTGTCCAGGGAGTTTGTGTACCTTCCACTTTTGTAGGTTTTCAAGACAGGACTGGATAAAGTCCTGAAAAACCTGGTCTGATCTTATATCTGACCCTTTTAGAAGCAAGAAATTGGACTAGAGACTTCCTGAGGTTCCTTTCAACATGAATTTTAATATGATCCTGATCTTCCACCATATTGAAACCTACCAGGATCTGTACTGATACAAGATTTTGCCCGTAGAAAGCTATGGAACTAATTTGTTGCCTTAAAAATGTTAGTTATATTGGTCTGGGAGTTAAAAAAAAAAAATCAAGTTAGATTTTGGGGTATAAAAAATGATTCAATTCAAATTACTTGACTTAGGTACATTATGGACACATAATGATTCTTAACTATATTAAAAATTTGTTTCTTTAAAGTATTATTAAGAAAGGAAGGCTAACAATCTATATATAGATTGTTTCCAGTTTTCATAAGTTCTACAGGTGCATGTTGTACCTAATTTTTTTTTAAATTTTTTCAGGTAAGAGCACTTTATTTTGTTGAGTTTATTTAATGAAAACTATTGATAAGGCAAGAGCTGTGCTACTCTTTAATGAATGCTTATTGACTTAGAAGGCACAACCTGAGCTGAGTGTTGCACAGTTCATTAAAAGTGCCCTGCTGTCTTTTCTAGATGACCTGACTCCTGAGAAGTTCCCAAACATACTGATAACATTGCTATTTTTTTTAAAATCAGGCTCTTTTTCTAGCTGATAGTACCTTTTTTGGTAATATAATATGTCTGCTGTGTGTCATTTGCTGAGTGTGCCCTTATTCCTTACTTTTTATGTAGGTCAAGGTCTGAGAAACTTTCTCTCTGAGTTTCAGACCAACTTCTGCTTCATGAAGTTGAAGTTTATAGATAAAAACAACTTCTTTTTCAAATTCTACTCGTAGTCCGTGAAAGCTGTCATTCTAATCACAGTGTATTCCTTTTCCCATCTCCTCTTGTTATGTGGGTTAAAATAAATCATCAGTCTCAGAATTGTGTATTAGCTTTGAAATGTCTCATTATAGCAATACTAAAAAGGAATATTCAAAAAACGAGAAAAAAAACCCCTGAAAACCGTTCCATCACTCTTCAGTCATGATTTAGACAGAGCTTTAATCTAAAGCCTCTAGAGAAACTCTAAACTACAGGAGGGTTCTTCAGTGAATGGAATAATACTATAATGCATGATGGAATGTCATAGTTTAAAAAAGCTGGAGTCTGGGGGGAAACTAGAAAGAAAGTTATAATTTCATTAAGTCTCTATCTGTTGAAAGCAATGGGAAATTTCTCTCTGAGGTTTCATTCATTGTGGGTTAATATTTTTTTAGCCTTTTCAGTTAGTTAGTGGTTTTGACGGGATATTTTGAGTGACAAAATGTATCCAGGTCCCCATGGCCTGGAATGCTTTGGCAGCAGTGAGGCTGCAGTTTGATGCTAGATGCAGTCCTGGCTTAGCACTGTTGTGTAAACTGGATTGTGTCAGGAGAGGGGAGCAGAGTATTAGGCACACTGACTCAGAGTTCATGTCCACGCTGAAGCCTGAAAATGTTTGCTCCTGCTGGTCTTATTAGCAACGGGGATGGTCACTTTTGTGGTTTTAAACATAGAAAACTTACCTTGGTAAGTAAAAATTGTTGAAAACAGTGCTAGCAATCTACATTAATACATTTTTTAAAATAAGAAAAATATCCTTTCCGTTATTTCACAAGAGATCTGAGACCTGATACTGATTAATTCATGTTAGTTGTGGGGAAAATAGTGAGGATTATATATATGTTAAAACCCGTAATAATTTTCCAAAATAATTTCAATACTATATAAATAAAAATAATTATTGTGCAGCAGGCAGAAGAAGACATTGTTAATTATGAAATAGTTTAATATAGTCTCATTTATATATTCTAGCAAAAATAAAAAATAGAATTTCTTTTTAGTGTAATAATTTTCATGATACACTTTTTTACACAATGGATACAAGTTCACAAATGCAGAATTACCTCTTTGAAATTATAGTGGTAATTAATGTGGGTGAATTCATATGTAAACTTGTGTTTTCTAGGGAGCTCTTAAATAAATATCTTTGACGTCTTTGCAAGCTCTTTAAACTTTCACTGGAAAACCTCAGTGTTTCAGATGACATTGATAGAGGCTGTTAGACAGGCTGCGTATAATTAAAGACACCTGACAGCATTTCCTTTTTAAGTGTTTGAAGTTGGGAAGGAAAAAGCTGATTCAAAACATCTGGGAAAAAGGAAGGGCAAGATGGAAAAACAGAGAAAGTGAAAAGCAAGTCACATCACACTTTCACTCTTCATAGAGACTGGCTGTTGGAATGGTAGCATGTCCTCCCATGAAGCCTGGGAGTTGCAGGCTTCCCGTGGGGAACTCAGATTTCAGAAGGTGAGGGGAGTTGCTTTTGTTCCCTGGATCTTTTCCTTTCTGTGCATATAAAACATTTTCCTTCTGTAAACCACAAAATCAGCAGGGATATCTTCAAAAGGAGGGTTAAGAGCTTTCCCCCTGTTTTATTATATGGGAATTAGCATAGTGCATTGATTTTATTCAGCACCTTTATAGTCACAGATAGTGGCTTTATGGTGAAGCTCTTTGAGATTCATAGCTCTGCCTCAGTATCTAACTAACTTCTACTGGCACTAACATCATGGCAGTTATGTAAGTGAGATGAGTAGACCATAAACTATATAATGAAACTAATGAATAAATGGTGGATAATAATCTAAAGCATCTATAAAACCGCAAGACTTGACAGCATAGATGTCTAAATGCTAGAAGTTGCATTCCAGATATAATTTCTGAGGGTGCTTTCTCACCCTATGGGCTAGAAGAGATTCTGAATCTGAATCCTGCAGTTCAAATTAGAGAAGAAAAACTTTACATCTTAGAAAATATGTGGTTATCATACTGAATTAAGTGAAAGTATCCATTAAATATCAGAGAAAAATGCATTTCAAGAGTTATGTAAAATGTAAAAATAAATAAATAAATTAGGAGGTTGGAGAACACAAATTTTGTATGTGGGACTAATCCAAGACTTTGCAGAGGTCATATAAATAGACCCTTTAGACACATTTAACCATATCCTAGATGACTGCAGTGACAACATCATATGATCATGCACAAATACTGTCATCATGTGGTTCTAAGCTGATCTATATAGACTCAACAGGATATTTAACTTTGCAAGATCTCCAGTCTTTCCTAGCCAGACTACTTCTAGTACCTGAAGTTGATTTAGCAGAACTACAGCAACCTTGATGGAATTCAGGCTCTTTGCCTTAGGGTAAGATTATGAAACTTTTATGAGGTTATGATGATGATCAATTGATTATGTGACCGCTGAACAACAAGAAAAACATTGGTACATGAAAGACAGAAAGCAACAAAGTGCATCTGTCCAGGAGATACTTGAAAGGCCTTTTCCCTCTAGCAGTGTAAAACCTAAGCCAGTGAATTGTCACTCTCCTATCAAAATAATGTATGCCTGCTTTTTGAAATCTGTTCATAGGAACATATTTTAGAGAAATGTTTCTAAATGAATGCTTATGTTGCAGAGACATTACCTTCCAAGAGCTGAGCAAATTTAATGCTGTCCTGTAGTTAAAACAATTCCTTTTCTGGTGGTGTCATCAATGTTATCAGTTTCAGAAAAATGCCCAGCATTTAAAAAACCTGTTTTCTTTGATGGGATCATTGATTTACAAATATCCAATAAATACAGATTTCACTAACAGAAAAAAATGGAGATTTAAAAACATTTGATAAAAAGGATAAAATAGAGCTTTAAAAAACATTTGATTAAAGTATTTGGTAAAAAGCACTGCTTTTAAAGCTGTGCCTTCAATCTGAGGGTGAGTCTTTATTTATGTATATTTCATAAAATATTGGTATTCAGTATGGGTTGGTTTTGGGCAAAAGGTTTTACTGTCTTCCCATATTTGTTGGTGTCCCACAGTTTTCATTTTGGATAATTTTGAAGCAGTCTTCAGAGAACACTCAGGTGTGCTAAAATGAAAGGAGAAAGGATAATCTTTCTCACCCATTCTTCCTGGTATAAATATTAATAATGTTGAGCTTTTTGCCACTGGAGCACAAAGAGCACCTTTAATAGTGACATTTGCAAAGCAGATCAAGTGCCAGCTAAAGTTAGCTGGCACAGAATTGTACAAAGGAAAAGTGGAAGAGCAAACTTGGTGTTAACCAGGAGCAGAGCCATGCTGCAGTTACATTCCCAAATGCAGGTAGCATGACTTTTCTTGCTCCTTATTCCAGTGTTTTGAAGTTATTTTTCCTTTCCATGGAAATTCAGTGGAAATTAGGATACTTTAACTCATTCATCAGTCAGAGTGGGATTTTACTCCTGTGATTTGGTATCAGTTAGAACCTTCAAAGCCAGTAGATCAAGCCCTACTTTGTGTGTACACACCACACTTTGCACTAGATCACACTCTTTTTTTTACAAATGATACTGGAATCAGTGTACTGGGGAAAACTTCATAAACTTCAATTTGTGTCAGTTGTGTTATAAGGAAACTGTTCCTTCATAAGGGAGCTGTCAGAATGCAGCTATCCAATGCTGTTACTTTAGGTTATAAATGATGATGGAAAAACAGATGATAAGTGAACCCTCCACTGAAGACAGGGTAACTGCTGGAATTTACTGGTGTTGGTCCCAAACAGAACCAGTGGGGACACAAAAACAACATAATGAAGTGCTAATTAATTATGAAAATCTAGTTAACATATCTAGTAAGAACTGAATGAGAGATGATTTTAATCCATAAATCAAAATCTGTAACTCCACAGCTGAAATAGGCAGAGAAATTATTCAGCCAAACAGTCTAAAAAAGAGCAGGTACTGTTATGGAAAGAAAACCCTACAGAATAGACTGACCTATTAACCTGTTTGTGTTAAATCAAGTTGAAAAAACTTTTAACAGAATAACTTCTGAGCTTCATTGTGGATGGATTTGTTTCCATTGGCATGCATACCTGGTGTGGTTCTTCATCCTCTACCTGAGTAAGTGCTAAAATCAGGGTAGTAAATGCATCTGACCTGGGATGAGAATACGTGGAAAAATCCTGAAATACAGTGATGACTGAGTAAATGCAATCAGAACACAGTATAGTTTCAGTGCTTAAACTTATTTGTTATGATTAACTCACGTATGGTTGTACTTAATATTCCATTTATATAGCACAGTTGACAAGGGCTATAACATCAGAAGTTAAATATGGATCCTTTATCTGGACGAAGACCTGGGCCGAACTCTGTATTGCTTCACCTATGCAGTCACAAGATGCTTCCTACTCTTCAGCTGACTACAATTTATGAATTACACAAATGAGACTTAAGAAAGAAACCTAATGAAAGATTAATAAGGATGGAAGTCATGACTAGCAAAATAAAGGACAAAATTATTTGTAAAATATCTGTGGAAGATAGAGAAGAGAATGCTATAATCCAGAAGTATCATCCAGAAGTAACATCCAGTAACTGCACATTGCGCAATCAAAGCCAAAATTTTTCACAGGAATATTCCCTGCTCTTCATCACTTCCAGTAGATGGTTTCTTCAAGGTAATGACAAATCAGCAGGTGAACATGCAGTATTGTACTTCTGCACAAAATTATTTCAAGGTTGTCGGAAAGCTTAAAGAAAAATGCTGTGGCACAATTATTAGATTTTGTAGGAAGCATCCGCAAAGATTGCTGCAAAAAGAAGAAACTGAATAATCATGATAAGAATGGAAGAAGAAGCTTTGAACAAGTTGTGTTATTACCAAGCATCTCAATGTCCAAAGCTATTAAATAAAAATAACAGTAGTGCTTTCCTTCATGAATAGAGTGAGATCTACTGATTAGAAGAATACATTAAGCTAATAGTAAGGATATCAGTACTATGAATTTTGAGCCTGTGATCATGGCAGTAAAGCATGTTCATGCATCTTCAGATATTATGGTAAATAGTGCTTTACATAATATTATAGATTGGCAAATACACTATTAATTTTTCCAAGACTGGTTTTGTTTCATCATTTGTTCAAAAACTATTCTTGGTGATTAATTGACCATTCACAATCATACACTTGTTTTCATTCTGTTCATTAAAAAAAAAAAAAAAAAAAAAAAAAAACCAAACAGATACAAAGATGCTTATATTGATTCAAATAACCAACACATTCAATAATGATTTGTTGTGCCTCCGGCAACAGAGTACAGGGATAAACAGATTATTCAGTGTATTACTCAATGAGAATTTTTCAGCTCTGAAGAAAATTTATTGAAAAGTTACAACTGTATAAATTTGAAGCATGAATAATATTGAAATATGTAGAAAAAAATATATTATTTGTTTATGAAGCAGAAAGGAAAAAATACTTTCACTAGTCTGCAAATTAGGTCCAAGACTGACCACTTATTTACCCCACTGTAGGGCATGGGGGAAAACCTGTGCAAGGGACAGCTTCCTACTCTATCACAATTAGTGATACAAAGGCAACAAATAATAGCAATGTTGCCAATTTACTTCTGCTCTCTGGTCATTCAGGCTTTTTTGATGGAAAGGAAAGGGAATTATTCTGGAACACAGACTCCTGCTGTTCATTAACTTTTTCTACTTCTTTTTGTCCTTATTTAACTTCAGTGAAGCACAAAATGAAAAAAAAAAAGAAAAAAACAACAAAAGAAAAACAAGACAATAGAAATGTTAGAATATCTAAAATGAATGTTTAGAAACAGAAAGGTTTTGGGACTAATGTGATAAGGATCCAGACATAATGGTTTAGAGTTTTATAGAAACTGCCAAAGGTTATTGTCATAAAAATTAATCCTTTTCTTAAAATCACAGTGGTCAGTGTACTGTAATTATGACTATCCAAGGTTTTCTTGTTTTGATATTTTATTTACCAGATACAACTCTTAATATATATACCAAATGACTAAGCATTCAAAAAACTAGAAAAATAAATGAGCAGATCTAGATTTTTAAAGCTTATCTTTTAAAAATCTGATAATGAATTAAAAATTATGAATTAACAATACTAATTTAAATCCTTACTGAAGTTTACCTATTTATGTTTTATAAACATTAAGGCTTTATTTTATGTGGCCCAAGGATACAGAATTTCTGAGTGATCACATTAACTCCAAAGGGTGTGTATATATGTGTAAAAATGCAATGGAATAGGTGAAAAATGTTTTTTGTAATTGACTACGTTTGTTATAAAGTATTGTTTTTCCCTGAAAAACCTTTACATAAACCCATTGGAGTTAATTTGACTCAAAACAATAGTTCTTTTGTACAATGAAGAAGACTCCAAGGAAGCAGAAGCAATAAAACAAAGGTTTCCTCACACAAGTTTTTAACAATCTCTACATATGTGTGGCTACAGAAGGAGAATTTCAGATCTTTTGGGACTTAGATTTTCATAACAGATGGTCCTATGACAAGCAGCAGTTCACATCAATGCCTTGATTTTTGTTTCTTTTTGTACCCTGGTGTCAGTTGGGATCGAGTTAATGTCTTCCTAGTAGCTGGTACAGAGCTGTATTTTGAATTTAGGATGAGAATAATGTTGATAATATGCTGATAGTTTAGTTGTGCTGTGCAGTGCTTATTCTAAGTCAAGGGCTTTTCAGCTTCTCATGCTGCCCTGCCGGTAAGGAAGGTGGAAGGGCTCAAGAGACTGGGAGGGGACACCACGATTGTTGACCTCAACTGATTTAAGGGATATTTCATACAACAGAGTATCATGCTGAACAATGAAACTGTGAGTACCTCGCTGTGAGGGGCTGGGTACTGGTCAGAGGATGGTGAGCAGTTGCACTGTGCATCATTTGTTTTGTAGATTCTTTTACCATAATTTTTCCTTACTTTTCTGTACTATTGTTTTAAACTCCACCCACAAATTCCACCATTTTTCCAGCTTTCTCCCATATCCCTCTGCTGGGGAGTGAGCAAAGAGCTCTGTGGTGTTCAGCTGCCTTGAGGATTAAACCACAACACCTGGACTGTGATTTCCTGAACCATGATCATTGTCTCAGAGTTGGCATTTTTATATTTCAAGAAGACAACCAAGTTCATTAACATTGCATTGCTGGATTCCTGTCTGAACCAAGCCATACAGCACCTCTTCCTGGATTTGAATGAGAACACATATTTTTGCTGTTGTACATAGATAGCATAAGTATCTTAGATATCTGTTCTCTGAATTTGAATGCACTAAAACTTTATTTCTTCTCTATGCAAAGGGCAGAGCTATAAATTTGCAATGTCATACAAATAAAAAACAAAACAAAAGAAAAACCCAAAAAACCTACCTAATCCAACAAAACCACAAACTCACTGTCCTACATCCTTTTATTTTGCTTTGTTTGTGGTTGAAGCCTTATGTCTGGATGCAGTATTTTTTTTAGTGTTCTTAGCAGAGAAGCAGACATAAAGCAGATCTAGAATGTGATAGTACTCGACACATGATTAATCGAGAATAGACAGGGGCAGATGGAAGCTTGAACACAAACTCCCATTGCCTGGACTGCCTGGACTCACATATCCACTGGGAGTCATGCAGGAAGGTTACAGGGAGTTCAAAATCCAAAAAAATGTACATATCCATGAGAGATGATAGAGACTGCTCTGGCCAGGTGCTTTCTGTAGGTTTGTATTGTGAATCTCACATATCTATAACATTTTTATAATAAGACTAACATTGTTTTAACAGGATTCCCCCATTCCTGAGTTTATTAATCTGATCCTAAGATTGTGTGGGTTAAAAGAAAGCGCTCCTTGACATTGTGGTACTGCACTAATTATGCCAGGATGGTAGATCTTGCTATGCCTATGACAGTCCCTTTGCATGACTCTGGTACTGAGCAGGTGAGCTAAGAACAGCCTTCAGGGCAGCTGCTTGGCTCTTGTAGCAGCTGAGCAAGATAAACCATTTCGTTGCTCTAAAGCTTTGTTTTAAAGTCCTTTCCAGACAGCAGGAATCCCCGTCTGGATCAGGTCCAATATACAAATTCTGCAGTTTGCATTCAGGTTATTGTCAGAAATTGAATGATAAACCTGAGTAAAAGTAGCAGGGTCAAAGCCCCAAACAATGTAAATTAAACTGTGCCAAAACCTCCCTTCATGAAACAATGAATAGAAACCTCCAAATAACCAAACCAGATGCTGCAGCTTGTCTTTGGATTCATTTAATATCCTGCTTTTCTGTAGGAGGATTTGGATTCACTCTTTTTTAATGTAATTTAATACAGCCAAGATTGTATTTAGTCAGTAAATTTAATCATAATCTACACATGTTTATGACAAGTTGAGATCCAATCTTATAAGATATAAAAAATTCATTACATTTAAATATTCATTGTTAGAAGAAGCTGTATTTCTATTTGTGATAACAGAAATCAGTATGAGCAGGCAGACAAAATATATTGGGAAGCTAATTCAGAAGAAAAAAGAAAAACAATGCGAAGTCTTTACATGTATCTCATTTACTAAAAAATGCATAATGACAAGGATATGAATCTGGCTTTGAGAAAATGTGTTAGTTCACTGTAGAAATCAGTCATACCTAATTAGAAAAACCTCCCTTTTAAGCACAAAGGTCACCTGCTTGTAAATTAATCCTAGGTGGTTTTTCCTAAGGAGCCCACCTCTGCCAGTTATCTCTGCAGTGCCCCCTCAAAGACTGCAGCTGTGCTCTGGTGCAGCTGCACTCCCTGCAGCATCCCATGTTTCTGGTTCCCCACTCCTGAAGCACACAGATCCCTCCCTTTCAGGCACTTGAGTTTCTTTTAATGGGAAATCAGGGCGAAGGGGGGATGGGGAGCATTCCTGTTTCTTTCCCTCATGCAGATGGGTGGGACACAGCTAAGAGGCACATCTGGGTACCAGAACCACAGAGGAAACAGAGACCACAGTACTGACAATCTGTAATTGTTAATTAGGAAGTAGCATAAACATGCTCTAATATTATCTTAAGAAAGAAGTCTAGTTAAAATGCCTGGAAACAAGATAATAAAGATATAATTTATCTCATGAAGGAAGGTTGAAATCCAGAGGCTCAGGGTGTAAGAATGAGACATAAAGACTTTCACCAATCTGCACACATATATTTAAGCTTATTAATAAAGTCAAATCTCTTAGTAACTGATCTTTGTGGAATGGCCTCAGTTCAAACTCCAGAAGAAGCACAAGAACATCCTCAAGCCTTCTCATAGTTCAGATCCTAGGGTAATCTCAAAGGAGAGAATTACAGGATGGAGAGTGGCATGAAAAATAAGATGTATTTCTAATGATGTTCCTTCAGAGCAATACTGAGCTTTATTTGGAGGACAATATAAGAAAACGTGTTCAGCTCCAATTTCTATAATTTGTAGATAGAACCACAGCACCTGTTTGGCACTTTTCAGCAGTGCTAGTGATAATAAATAATAAACATTTTATCTACTTTTGCTGTCTCACAATTTTTCTTTCACCATCTTAAGCTTCACTACTGCTCTCTCCCTTGGATGATAACATGGACATGGGTTTATGGAAAATATGGCATGAGTCACTGCACATCTGCTGAGATGTCCTTGAGAAAACCAGTGGTGTGGACTAATTAAACTTAGTGGAGTCCACTTTCACTGTGAGCTAAACTCATTATAATCCTAGCTGCCTTTTGGGTTAAAATCCCATTGTTCAGGCAGTATTTCCTACCAATTCAAGCACACTGATCACTTTCCCAATAAGTGTACTGGTGCTTTTTAGTATGCAGATTAGGTTTAGTATAATATCTGCAATTTAATTTTGGATTTATGATGAGACTTTACTATTTATATTTCAACCACTGTAAATGCCATATTTTAATGAATAGTCTTGATGCACAATGGATGCTATTTCAGAATATAATCTAAAGCAAACCAAAATATGGCAGGACTAATAAATGCCTTTCTTGGAATGTAAATGAAACAAGGAAATACTTTCCCCTCCTTCTTAGTGGAATTCACACACAAGTGTAAGGCACCATTACCTTTTAGTCTACAAGCTTAACTGACAAAACATGGAAGATAAAATTTAATCTAAGATTGTGAGGGACACAAATTAACCAGTGAAATGCTGCTATATTGCAACTGTAGTGGAAAATGCCAGTAATCAATGGTGACATGTGAAAGAATTATCTCTGCCAAGAAATCCAACTGTATCGTGTCTCTTGGCTAACATTCATTCTTTTATCTTTTGACAAAATGAATTACTAGGCAGTACATTAAAGACCAAGTTGGTGAACTTTTTTACCCTAGAAAAAAGAAAGAAACAGAAGATTGCCAACTGAAATATAAGCAAAAATTACTTTTTATTTTATTAATGAGTCATTTTTTCCTTAGAAAATCTGAAGATCAAAACAATTTATTTGTATATTGGTAATTTGAAAGAAATTTAGCACCATGGTGAGACACCAGAAAATGTTGCACAGAGAAGGTGTGGATACTCAATTCATAAAAGTGTTAAAGACCATGCTAGGTGAGGTTTGAGCAACCTAGTCTAATGGAAAGTGTCTCTGTCTATTATGGGGGTGTTGGAACTAGATGGTTTTTCCAACCATCTTCCAACTCCTTAACATCCTGTGATTGTATAATTACATGATGTTATGATATGATCTTGGTATTGAAAAGCAGTAGAAAGATCTCAAGGCAAGAAGAAGGACTGTGTTAGAATAAACAGTACATAAGTTTGAGATATCTGAAGGAGAAGGGCAAATATCTAAAGCATATTAATTCACTGGATTGGTATCTTTCAGCAAATCTCCACAGATGGTGTTTAGAGGAATTTCTTTGTTTAATGGGTCAGTTGTGTGGAGGTTTTCCGGGTAATTTTTTTTGTTTGTCTTTTTGTTTGTTTTGTTTTGTTTTATTTTTTCCTTTTCTTATATTGTTTTTAATTATCGTTACATTGATCTGAGTCTCATGGAAGTTTTTGGATCTTGTTTTTGTTTGTTTGGGTTGTTGGTTTGTTGGTTGGGGTTTTTTGTTTAGTTTTATTTTTGTGGGCTTTTTCCCAGGCAACATGAGTATCATTTCTTCTCTTGTTGAATGAAAGCAGGAGGAACATCATCCATATGTCCAGAAACCTATGCTAATGGGTGAAGTTATTGATGCAACACAGCAAAGCAACTCCTGAGTGTATATGGAGCCCAAGGCCGTGCCACAGAGCCCAGCTGCTTTCAAGGTTACATATGGCAACAGCAGAGATGGTAACATTTAGGTTTTTGATGCATGCAGGTTATCATCACTAATATGACCAATACCTGCTTTCTAAATCTGCTACTTCATGAATAATCAATGAGGGAGCTGTGAATAAGCAGATGGATTGTAGCTGATGAGTTCCCTCTGGGCAGGCAGAACACAGTTAGCAAGTAACATATAATACAGGAATCCCACACAACAGACACAGCACTTTAAAAAAGGACATTGCCAAGGGCAGGTCTGCATGGGTTAGCACATAAAAAAGAAGGGTGACTCAGAAATGTGAAACCCAGATGTGACTTTATGTGAGTGTGTGTTTATGTATGTGTATTTTAAAGAAATAATGCACCGTGTATAGAAAGTGGATAAATCCCCCCCACCAACCCCCTCCCCAAAGGAATCCAAAACCACATTGTATTACGTGTTACACATTTATAAGGAAACATGCAATTGCTGGTTTTCTACAAGGATTGCAAGTATTAACATGGCTAATATGTATTCTTTGTATGAGATTTTCAAATTAAAAGGCAAAATAAAAAAAACTGTGGTGATTTGTTTCATTTATTTTATCTTCATCAGTGAGTACGTATATATATAACAATTGAATCATTTTTGTACCACAACAGTCAGGATAACCCTAATCATTTTACTAAGCTACTTAATTAGTGTTTTCTAAAAGTGATACAATCAACAAGATAAATATACAAGTAGCAATACTTCCAGGATCTAAAAAGTTCATTGGAATTGATTTACTCTCCTCATCTTTTGCTGAAGTAGATGGAGAATGTATCAGACCAAATAAAAATGGCTACTGACGATTCATGGCCTGAGAAGAAGGCAGAAATTATTTGAGGACATTTATTATAAATTACTTCAGGAATAAAAATTTATGACTAGTTTACCCAAATAGAAAGAAAGAAAGAAATTCTACACAGACAATAATTAAATAAGGTGGACTTTGGCAAAGATACTCTGTTAACACCAAGTTTTAAAAGAAAGCGCCACAAAACTTATGATTATAACTGATTAAGAAGGGAAGTTTAGAATTGATGGATACATGGAGTACCTCCTGAGAGAATGGAAATTCTGGATGCAGAGAGCTGATCAAGAGCTAGCTTTTCTACTTATGGGAAATTTCATTTCTCAAAAATGCAGTAAGAAAAAAATTATGAACAGTATCCTCTAGTGAACAATATTTTCAGTGACATGATTTTATTCATCATAGCTCTCTCAGTGACCAGATCCAGTTTTATAAAATACAAAATGCCTCCCAAGACGTAGTGTGTTCTTCACAGGTAGTATGGCATCTTTTTCATCTTGTAATACTTAGAAATCATGACACTACTACATCACAATGATGACACTACTATGTCACAAATATGATCTTACATGGTGGGGTGGAAGAGAATATTTTTTTGTAATTGGTCAGACATCATAAGAGTAAGAGTAACAATGAGAATAAAAATAATTATGAAATTTCAGAGTCATGCAAAAGACTATCTACTTTAAAAAACCCCCAGTTCTTATACAGTTATAATCTTCTGTAAACTCATGCTGGATTTTATTATTTATCTCTAACATTGGTTATGGATTTAATCTTTAATTTCTGCATCATCATTGAAAATATATGATACCAAATGACCCAGCCTGGCTCTTCACTACCCCTATCTATCTCTTATATATAAAACAGATATATTAAATGCTGTACTTGAAGGTGTTCAAAAATATTGCCATCTCAAGTGAAGGCACATTTAAATTTTTTTTTCCAGCACTACTGCTGGCTTAAGTGCTCCATTCCTTTCATGCTGTAAGCGCAGAACTAGAAAGAGTGTCCATCCCTCTTGAACAGAGGCCAAAGATGAAAGCTGCTTTCATCTTCCCTTCTGATTCCCTTCATCTGTTTTTAGAGCACAAGGCAAATATAGATTTTAGAAAACTCTGTAGATTGAATGCAATGAGACACTGTATGTCATCCTAACTGTAAAAAATAAAGAGAAATATAAATCCATTTGTTATTGCCCAGATGAGTGAGAAATTATCTGGGTCACAAGCCATTGTGAGTGCAAGAGTCCTTAATTACCCTAAAACAAACAAAGAATTTCAGCAAGGAAATTACAGCTGAATGTAGCAAAAGGGAAGAAGAAACATGCAATGAAGAACCCTGGAAGTAAGTATCCATAAATGGATCCTTTGAACAAATTAATGCTTACTCTGAGTGTTATCTTTAAACACGGAGTTCTTTTATTTATTGGAGGAATATGCGACTTGGGAGATAATGTGACGATAAGAATTATCCAAATGTTTCCAGGAGTTGGTGTAGATCTGACATGTTCCTGCCTGCTAAAAATTGATACAAAGTGCTGCAGTCACTCTTTTAATTTTTAAGCTATTTCCTTACTGACCCTTCCCCCTCCTCATTCCATTTTCTCATACATTTTGAATAGTTTATATATGCAAGAGCAACACTGAGGTCTCTGTGGAAAATGTAATTACTGGTAAATAGCTGCCTCTAGCACTGTCTCTATAAATAAGGCACATACCCAGACACACAGAAGCACAAATGCATATTTTTACACAAACACAAGCTTGGGCTTCAAGAGACATAATCTCTTCCCTTTTTGCTGTACCATTTTTCACATTTTGTCAAAATTTTGTTCTCTAGCCATGAGGGTGATTTATTACTAAATTGTTTGAACGAATGGAGCAGAGAGGCTTTAAGACTAGCTTCAGAAACCTTTCTTACACTCTTCAAATTTTAACATATTTTAATTAAAGGTCACACGCTTGAACTGGAATGCAGTTATTATGAATCAAATACGGTCCTGAGTGACAGTAATCAGAGATGTTTTTTGTCCACCCTATATGCAGAATTAGCCATTGTTCGCTGCATTGTCTTAAAAAGCTGCTTTTCCGTAGCCTGAGTTGTTTGTGTAAAATGAAAAACTAAACTTAATTTGGCAGTACTTGATTTTTAACTTCTCTTTTTCCATACTTTTGAGCGGTGATAGCTTGAAACTCATTTCATTAACAGCTAACATACAATTTGCATGGGTTTGACATAGGAAATTTGGTCCTTAAAATGTGAAATTCACTTCTTCAAATATGACACCCACTGCTCTAATACTTTAAGAAATTCTCTACTGAACTGTTGTTCGATATGATGAGAGTCTTATTTTTTTGGTGTGATAGAAAGGCAAATAACACAGATGGTGTTGTCTTTCAGTTCTGAAGATGATTTTAAAATACACCTTGACTTCAAAAACATTATCAGCTGTTGAACATATTAAATATTCCAAAACTATGACCATGCCTCTTTCTTCACCTAAGGCATATGAGCAAGTCTTGTATGTCACTAATCATAGAATGGACATTTTCTTGAGTCAGCGTTTCTATTTACATTGATGAAGTATCTTTTGCTACTGAAAGCTTTCCATAATGACATATAACATCTGGATTTAAAATCATATTTACTGCTATGTACAGCTGATATGATACAGAATGGTAGATGAGACAGTCCTTTCCCACAGCTGAGCCCATCACTCATCCTGGCAGCCCTGACACGGGTGTGCCTTCACCATTGCCCACTGTGGGACATCTGGGTTTGTGCCTCTGCTGGGACAGGCCTTTGCACACACCCGGGGGCCAAGGAAATCATCACCATCCATGGGAACCCTCGCAGTATCCTGCTCTCCTCAGCCCAGCACCATTGAAAAAGAGGAAAACTGTCTCTGTGCCTTCCCACCTAAAACAGATGAGGCAAATTTAGCCCTGAATGCTGATGGTAGAAGAGTGAAAATTGGCCTTTTAATTGGTTTTAAAAAGTGAATATTTATTTTAGTTGTAAAAGGCTACCTTTTATAGGATTTAGAGAGTAGTGACAAAGTAAACAGACAATCCATTAGAGGCCAACCATTCCTGTGTCTGAAGTAGATGTGTTAATCTCACAGCTTTCAGGGAGTAATGGATGACCTTTAAAGCATCCCTGCACAAGCTCTGATGACCACCTGCAATTTCTTTGTGCAGCTGTTTATGGGAGTGACACTACAGATTATGAGAAATCAAATTAGAAGACAGTGAGAATATGAATATGTTATGAATATGTCAGGACTTTATTATAGGACAAAACAGTAACAGACTATGCATTTTTTAAATACGTTATTCACCTGGATCTATTTCTTCTCTCAGAACAGTGTGTGATAACACTATTTGAAACTAACCAAAAAAAAACAAAACAACAACAACAACAAAAAAGGTGAACAGCAAGACAAATGTTTAATGGCTGACTTTCAGAAGTACAAATCCTCTAAAAGTTCAGATAGAAAATATTGTATTGGATTTACTAAATGTCTAACAGAGCAGCATATTCACTGCTTGAGCACAAGAGGTCATTAAAATATTATACAAGGCCTCCACTGGAAGTTAAGGATGGACAGAACAGCTCAGCAAGGTTCATATGGAGGAGACAAAGCAGCAGTTAAACACAGATAAAAGGGATTGCCTGTGGTGTGCTACGTTGTTTGGGGACTGTTGGAAGAAGGAGCTTCCTGGAGCCTGAGGGAGGAGGGTGGTTTTGGAGAAGGCATGATGGGATTGTTTGGGGAATTTAAAATTTTATCTGAGCAATAATGAGGCCTGAAGGTAATGGTAACACTGAGGAGTTGAATATTGTTTTTATTTTACCTGCCTTAGAACAGAATGAAATTATAGTAGTGTCAGAAGAGTTATACAGAGTACAGAAATAGACTGCTTAAGTTTATTTTCCAAAAAAGAAAATATATCAACTAAAACCTTTCCATAAAGAACTGGATATTTACTTTTGAATGCAAAATAAGACAGGTCACTGAGCTGTTTCATTTGAAAAGAGATCAGCGTGTCACTACCTCTTCTGTTTAAATAAGTGAGAAGAGAGATGCAAATTGGATATGGCACTATAATACTATTTAGGGAAGATTACAGAATGTACAGGGAAGTTAGATTTTATTAGGTTTCCTCAACTTCATTTTGCAGGTAATGGCTTTCCTCATTGCAGCCATCAGGATGATTATACTGATATCACATCGTTTAGTCATGGTCACCTTCTCTTAGTATGGACATGGCCAGAAATTATGCCTGTGTCATTTTGTGGCATTTTTCTTCCACCCCAAAGGTTGACATATGTTTCTATACATATTGCTTTGCTTCTATCACATGTTTTTTTGTCATTGTAAGCAGAATTTTAAAGTTTTAATTTACCGTTTGTATAACAGAAGACACCTTCACAAGCCCCATTTTCATCACCAGAACCATCATAATTGTTTCTTGCCATCAAATCTTCTGTCTAAGGAAGACTCAGGATCAGCTGCTTAAAATGAGCTTCCTACCATGTGCCACAACTATTTGAAAAGAAAGTCACTTATTTAAAAATAACTTATTTAATAATAACATTTGTCTTGGAGATATGACATTGATGTGACTTAAAGAGAATATAAAGCAAAACTGCAACAAAATATCTGCTGAGTGGTTCTGAAAGCCTTCCAACCCATTTCATGGAGGGATTTTTGTTATAGTTGCTGCTGGCAGGTAAATATTTCATTAGTCTTCCAGAGTAACAGGAAAAAAAAAAAAATCAAATATATATCTATGCATATGTATCTGTATATATCAGCTAAATCTTTAGCATTTACAAGAACGTAGATGAGATCTTTTTAGCTTTTCATGTTTTTATTTTACTTAGAAACATTTTCATTCCTGATGCTCCAAAATCCATCTTCATGTTTGTTTCTGTGGTGTCAAGAGGGCTGAGGGCCCACTGTTCAATGTAGTGCAGTAAGGCAGAGAGGGACTCTTTCTCTTGGTAGGGGCAGACTCTGAGGCTCCAGCTGAGTAATGTGGCTGCTCAAGAGACATAACATTTCTTCCTGTACCACAGTGTTTAAAATATTAAACCAAAAGGACATGTTTCAGAGAAAAAGTGTATTCAGAGAAATTCTGTAGATGTGGGTCTACAATGTGAATTGCTGAGTGTAATTCTAAAATAAATGGAAAGAGCTCTATTTTTTTCAGAACCTGTTGCGTAGTCATATTCAAAGCAGACTTAAGAAAAGACATTGAATTTCCTGGTTTCTTCACAAGCTGTTTGATTATTTTTAATTCATAATAATCAGGAGTCTGTAGTGTATTCCCACTTAGACATGAACTTTAATGAATAGGATAAAGAAATCCAATATACATCCTGTTGTGTCATCACATATAATTTTTTAAAATGTAGAATGGAGGGACTGCTTTATTCATTTATGTAGACACTTTTTAGTAAGTGTCATATATAAAGAAGGTTGTCAACTGTTATTTTTTAGTAAAATCTCAAAGACATTTCTAATACTGTACTTTGGATATATTATCTGCAACTGTGTTTTCAGTAAGGAAACTAAAGCTCATGCATTTCTTTTGTTATTTCTAAAAAATTTGTATTCTTTTTCTGCTCCATGTTCTTTAAATATTTTTCCCATTTAGAGAGCTTTGGGAACATAGCCCTCTCCATGCAGTACTAATTAAGTTCACTCATTCATTGTAACAATAGCAGCAAAGAAAGATGAAAGAGCTGAAATAAATTGTCCCCTGGCAGAGAAACTAAAGTGTTGCTATGCTTAAAAATAACTCTTCTCCTCATCTCTCCCATTCTTTCTTATTGTAAGAACCTAAATTTACTTTCTGAAAGAAATACAATCCTATCAATACTACAATCTGGACAGCATGTAGACCATTATATCATTGTGCAGTATATTCTAATGTTAAATTCAGATTCACAAAAGCTTTCCCTGAGTTAATAATTAGATTAAAATTATACCAGCAAAGCCCCTCTTTTTACCTATTAATACATAAAATTTAATTTTTCTGCTGGAAATCCATCAGTTCCAGGACATAGCCCTTATATACCTTTTGACAGTAAAATTAAAGACATGGAAAATAGCTGCAACTTTACTTCTTGTTTCTTGAAATATTGCTATAATTCATGAAAATGTCAGTTTTGCAATCCATTTATGGTGAGCTGAATGGTTAATGGATTATTGTCTCAGGGACTAGGGATAGTTTGAAAAAATATCACTCCCCAATTTCCATTTTCATGTACCAATGAAGACAGGAGAATGAATTTATTCTGAAATATTAAAACTTCCTTTCCCTCCTATTTCTATATAAATTACTTGGTTTAAAATGGGAAAATAAGCATGCTGGCTTATTTTATCACTAGAAAACTGTTACTCTCTTAAGATCATAGTTTCTACCAGAGACAGTATTTTAGGTAAATTTGGTTTGTTTTTTGGTCCTGCATATAAAACAATATGAGAATAATAATTTGAAATGGACAAGCAGATGACAGGTAGCATGCAAGTCATTCTCCAGGTTGCTCTGTAACATGTCAGAAGGCAATAATCTAGCATTTTAAAGTCAGATTTGACTTTCACCAGTTTATCCTGTAAATGCACAGCTATCATTAGTACATTTCCTCTACTCAAGTTGCTTTTACAAATCTTGTAGCATAAATGCAGATATTTAATAGGATTCCACTCCTTTGCTAATGCGGTATTCTTGTAGGTGTCGTGTACTCCTAGATGTTGGATAATCTGTGTATGTCAATGTTGGGTTTGGTTTTCCATGAAGATTCCTTACTGGTTTTCCTGAACAACTTTGTGTCATGAAGAACTCTGTCTGCTTAAATGGTTCTCTCTCATCTAAGTGGAAGTAAAATAACATGCACTGATGTAGATGTAAAAATTTTTCAGATTTTATTTTCCAAACTACATAAAGATTGTTCTAATTGACTGGTATCTCCACTTTCCTGTGATCATTCCAATAGTGAGTGAAAAAAAACAACTTGATTGAAATCTGAGTGGGTAACACTGATGAACATCACAGGTACATAAAATATTCCAAGGGATACTCCAATACTTGTTTTCTTATAATGAAAGTCTCTCCAAATGACTGAATCCAGTCTAGTTTTGCAATGAAAATTATACCTGGGTCCTGGCTAATGGCCAGGATAAATGGATAAGATCTTTCCCATCAGCTGTGGAAGCTGAACAGTAAAAAAAAACCCAACCAACCAACCAACAAACCAACCAACCAACCAACCAACCAGACAAACAAAAAAAAAAAACTGATTAATTTGCCTTAAAAATTTTACTTTTTCTAAAGGGAAAAAATACAATAATAATGTTTTACTCAGGACTTTGACTTAAATCAGATGTCTTAGAGATAGTGATGGCTAACAGTGTCTCCAGCTGAAAACATACCAAAGGATTAAGAGACAGAACAGACAAAAGGGACACAAAATTTCAGACAATTTAAAGATCTAAAAATCAGCCTTCTATGTAGCTGTCTGTGTTCAGAAACAGTATCATAGTGAACCTAAGTAAAGGAACACCCTGCAATGTGATACCTGTAAAGCAATCTGTAGAATTAATAACATACCAGCCTTTTGGTTTAAAAGCTCCCTAAAAGGAGGGTGCAGGAAAGTATTTCTTATGCTCTCCTTTCAAAAAGTTACAGCAAAATTGACACTGGGCTCTGAACTGTCCTTCATCTACTCCACTTAGTGATTTACATTATAAAGGTGGTTCAAGGAGTTTGCATCAGAACTGTTCTTGTGGAGTTACATTCAAGATAGACATAAACTAGAAATTTAGACCTAACAGTCCAAGGAAAGCTTTCAATTGGTGATGATAGATATTTTGGATAAACAATGTCAGACTGATTTGCTATTGATATGTGAACAAAAGCAGGCCAAACATGTCCAGTTTCCAGTGTCCATTAGCTATTTTTTTTTTTGCTGTTCAGAGAGTTCAAGCAGAAATAAAGAAGCAGAAAGATGGAGCATGCATGCTAACAGCAGTTTTTGTAGCAAAAATAATGGTTCCAATCCCATATGAAGCTCAGCATAAATAGACTTCTACATTTATGGAAACATTTACCAAAGTGAGTGAAATAGCCAGGGGAGCCTTCCTCTCAGGATCAGGGCCAGAATGAACTGCTGTTAAGAACAGGTGGTATAAAAACAAGCATGCAGAATATGGAAAACAGGACAATCAATTATGCCAATTTATCATACAGAAAGTACTGGCAAATCTTTTGACTGCAATTAATATTATCCATGTGTCAGGAACAGCATCTTTGCAGTTTCATTCAGACTTGTAATTTAAATAGAAGAAAAAAATCTTTTAGTTATGACTGATGGCAGCATTGGAGAATTTGTGAGCATGAGTCAGATGTGGAAGTGAGGAAGAATTTTATGTGCTGCAGGGTAGGATGCTCTCGAGGCTAGATGCATGCAGACTGTTTTGTTTTTGGTTTTTTTTACTAAATTCTGCCAGATGCAGAGTGCATTACAAGGAGTGCAGTTGGGAATCTTCTGTGTTATTACTTTCTGTTTTTTGTCACAGTAGAAAATTGTGGCTTTGGCAAGCCCACAGCACTCGTCAATGAAGGATGGCTATGCTGTGTGCTACTCATCTATCCAGAACCAGGACAAGTGTTGCTTCTGCTTTTCTTTCAGCAGAATTAACCACTGCAATCCTGCCTCTATAGTATTGAATTTATAGCCCTCCTATGACACAGGCTATATTTTAGGTAACAAGGTGACTACTGTCAGGTATAATTTCCAAAGGAGGAACATTTCTGGTTTTCCAATGCTCTCTTCTGCTTACAGGCAACACCTCTGCAATGAAGCTCAGCCAAATGGGAACCCTGCTGAGCTATTGCCACACTGACACCTACACACACTTCTCTAGAAGTGGCACACTTCTTCTTACATTATTGTTTTATCTGCGTCTAGAAAGACTGCGTTAAGCTCAGTCCCTATGACAGGGGAATGAGACAAACACTGAAGGCAGGAGGTACAGCCCTCCTGCTACTGAGAGAGAGCAAGGCCAGAGGAGGAAGACTCCAAACTCATAGACTCTAATGCTATCCTGAGAGGATTTGATGCACATCTGAGAAATGTCTGAGGCACTGTCCTTTTAGATGCTTTGGCAATGTTTGCATGTGCTGACTACACTGAAGCACGGTCTGATTTGAATGCTCTTTTAATGCAGTTCAGCCCTCTGAGCAGTGAATTTCTAGTTCTGGCTACAGGGAAATAGGAGGAAGAGGAGGAAGGGCGTAGAAGAAATCACTGGTCTCTCTCTCTCATTCCCTCTTATTCTAACAGTAGATGAAAGGGCCAGAGACAGATACAGTCAAGATGCTTTCATCATGGAACACAATGTTCAGTTGGGGAAATTGAAGCAGATTGGTAACCACTTTGTTTTCTGACACAAACACTGCTATGTGTACATGTGAGACAGATGAATGAGGAGAAAACGTGTAGGATACAGCTTTTCAGTTTAACAGCTTTCCAGTGAGGGAAAAGAAAGAACAACGGGTAGATAGAATAAAAAGTATCCTCATCAATGCCAATTCCTTCTTATTATAGGATACAGGATGATATCTCTACAAAAGGATAATTTTCATTCTAAAATAAAATAGGATGCAGTCTTACATTCTTGCAAGGATTCCTTGCAAGAGAGGACAAGGCAAGAGAAAATGCCTTTCAAGCCTTTCTGATGAGGTTGGTTACACAGAAATCCCTTTATTTAAATTTCAGACAATTCCATTTATGTGATTAATTTATACAGTGTGCCAGCACCAGGACAGGAGTAACGTTTGTGGTTAGAGGGTGTACAGCTGGAAAGTGGTGATATTTGCTGAAACTCCCAGGATACTGGGCTTATTTATTTTAAATGAAAGAGAAGAAAAATATGTACAAGCAAAAAACAATGGTAAAAGGAATGGTTTCACAAAAAACATTGTCTAGTACTTTTTCTAGAAACACTAACCACTTCACTGCATTCACATGTTCTGGAACAGGTTATGTAACTCACTGAAGTGAAATTTCAAGATGCCTATTACTAGTGGGATGAGGATTTATTATCACAGAACTGAAATTAAATCAATTTCAAAGACCATAGGAAGTCAGTGGCAGTCAGGAGATGTAGAGGCCCATGGGCCTGCCATGGCTCCACCTGCTGCCTTGCCCTGGATGGATGTCCCTTGAATGGGCAGTGATTAGCTTGCCCCAATCCTCCTGGAAGGATGCCCCTTAGGTTGGCACATCTTTTTGTATCAAGGTGGGCTATCCCCAAAGGCTTCTGTTATCCCACCCTGCCCTAGTACCCGTGTTAATCCTTTGTAACCCATTGGTCTTTCCCCCTTGGTACCACCATTGCTTTCCCCCATAAAAAACATTTTTTTCCCCCCAGTTCTCTGGGAAGTTATTGTCCCTGGCCCCCTTCACAGAGCTGCTGGATAATAAAGGAATGTCTGTGGAATTGCCATGTGACGCTTCTGTCTCTCTGTCTCTGAATCAGCCTGGGCTAGCCTGGCAAGCAGAGCTGGAATCAGTGAGCTGAAATCATTGATCAGAGCCGATCACTTGTGGCCACAGGCCAGTGCTTGCTGAGGCTTGTCCAGCAGCCAAGACACCTGCCAGAAGACCCCCTTAGAAGGCAGCCCCTTGCGGGACCCTCTCTCTGGGAAGGTTGGCAGCTTCCCAGGTCAGAGCATCGGATCTCCACAGACCCTCCTGGCAGCCTACAGGAGCAGTCCAAAGTTCAACCAGCAGCCTGCTGGCTGTGCCTCCCAGGATTTTGGTCAAAGTATAGATGCTGCTTTTCCTCAGATGTATTTTCTATTTGCTTACTCAGTGTATAACCAAGACATTGTCATCTAACTTACAAATAAAATAGTTTTCCAAAATATATGAAGACTCACAAGGCCTATCTGCCTTATCAATAGCTTCTGAATTCAATGTACAAATGGTGTCAAGATGAGTTCCCAAACAGTCTCTAGGTAGCAGGTTTGGCCATTTTTAAAATTAATTTTCAAGTGCTAGAAATTATTGATTATGCATAAAGTCCATTATGTCCTATCTGAGAAGCATGGCTATAAGAATTTTCTGTAAGATATTTTAAGGTTCACTAATGTCTAATACATTCAAATGGAATGTAAGGGGAAAATAAGTAAAAGGTATTAATAAATGAGTTTGGTTGTCATGGGAACCAATTGTCTCAGGTGCTCTGTTCCAATACAGCTATTAACCCCTAGTCCATATTTATTATTCAAGGGAAATAACTGACTCGAAAAAGGAAGATTGGTTGTCACAAAAAAGAGAAGCCAGTGTGCTAAAGTTGAGTCATTTGCATGCAATAAAAATGAATTAAAGAGGTTGAATCTTCCTTAGCCCTAAAATGATTTGCATTTGGGTTATTGCTCTATTTTTTCTCAGTTCTCAATATTATAGGATGTCAAAAAGAACTAGGAACAGCAGATCTGGAATGAAATACAGTACCCTACAGCTACTGTGATCTGACTTAGATCTTTATCATGCTCTTTAAGACTTTCATCCTACCATTACAGCTTGTTCTAGTACATATCTGGTGGCAAAATTCATAGGAAGAGCTCATATTATTAATAATATGATGATTATTTTTTCGTAACAGCCACTATTATTCAGGTTTGTGATTGTGATTGTACCCCACTTAACTGGACTGAACAGACTGAAGGGGGTTGCTTGATGGACATTTTGGAAGAATTTGCACAAAGGCAGTTTCTTGATGTAACAACATCTGTTTCCAAAAAATCTACACATACAATTTTATTTTTAAAATATCAGAAATCCAAGACTGAAAAGCATTTATGAAAATTCTTTCTAGCTATTATTTGTTGAAATTTGTCATGTATTCTCTCAGGAATGTACTATATGAATTCTTTTTTAGAAGGGGTTTGGCTTCCTTTGTTTTTCTGTTTTCCAATACCCAATATGTTCTAACATCAAATCCCACATCTACAGTTACCAATCTTGCTACGGGTTCCCTTGGTGAATCCACATCTATTCAGAATGGTGTGGGACTTACGTTTTGGATTACGGTTCTTACTCTGTTGCCTTTTTTTTTTTTCCTTCAAAGTAATAATAATAGAAGGGAATTTAGGAACTGTTAATGAAAAGGAAAAAAATATACCTAAAAGTATCTGTGTTGTTTTTTTTAGACTAAATTCCTTTTACTTGCTAGTTTCAGCTTGATGTTTTAGCAATCACAAAATAGGTATAAAGAATGCTTTCATTTAGGTTACCAGAAGCTGGGATGAAATGATCTCCCGGTTCCTTGAAATAGAGGATTTTGAATTAGTAACGTCATTATTTTGTCTTTAATTTTTGCTAATGGAATTCTTTAGTGGATTAAAAGTAAAACTTGATTATCTCATGTTGATAAATATTGATAACTCTGAGTATTGTGATTATTTCTAAGATGTTGTAAAACATCTCCTGTCAGAAAATTTCTAGTGAGAAAATAACTACAATATATAATGAATAAAACCTAAGAATCCTTACTTTTCTATGTCCTCTGATGCACTTGAAGTCTTTGGAAAACATAAGTAAAAATGCTGGCTAAAGGTAGATGAAGAAGAATTTGGCACATAACCTTTTTATCCCATTCCCTATCCTGTCCTGTCCTCTTTTGCTGTCCCCAGTTAATAATGTATGTGTGTTGGATAACCTTTAATGTGAATTTGCTGTTTCTGAGAAAGAAAACAAAAATCACATCCCTAATACATGACCTCCTCTCTTTTTTCCTCTGTTTTTACTTACTCTATGCCTATTGCACATTATCACTACTGTTCCCTAGTGGTACCTGCCATTGACATGGTAGGCAGATTCATTTATCAACCTGAGAACTGATAACACCTTGTACAGTGTTGCCAGTAGGGCAGTCAGCCACTAGTTTTTCTGCCACAGAAGGTTCCTGTAGCAGCAGTACTGCTCCCCTGGCAATCTTTTTCAAATGATACATCATGTCTGCTTGCAAAAATTGTGATTTATCTATAGGTGGCAGCAGACTTATGCTGTAAGGCTAGAACAAGACCTGTCAATTACTTCCAATTATTTGTGCATAATCACTTTATGTCTCTAAGGACAGTATAGGGAACAAAAGTCCTGTAGAGGCAAATACATGGGTGGATTAGGCCATAATTTTAGCAGCAGAGAAAAGAATAGAAAAATAATAAAATAGAAAAATATTTGAAAGGAGGAAGAATGTTCATTCAATCATAAAGTTTACTTTGCAGATGATAATTACTGTCTCCTTTGTACAAAGCTATCATTTGGGAACTACCCTACATACTTGAATACCATCTCTCTGCATCAGGACTCAACAGAGTTTGAACAGAGTTCTGTTGTTGAATCTGTATTGTTTTTTCATTGTAACATAATTATGGCAAAGCTTTTCTTAATCCTAAAACTAGGAAACCGCCTGAGAATATTTATGATGGAATATCTTGTGTGCATATCACAGAAAGGTGGACATGCTTCAAGGGACCAGCTAGCCTCTGTATTAGGTTTCAGTGGCTGAAAATGATCAATGACTGTTCTTTTCTCATGGTCTTATTATCTTCTGGTCCTTCCTAAGAATCATTAATGAGATTAAATTCAATTGTACAAAAGGCAGACCATTAAACCCTTGATATGTGCTGTGTTGCATGCCTCAGATATCATAGTGGAAAATGGATTTCTTATGGGAGATAATAGAAGCTAATGAAGGTAAAAACAATTATAAAAAGTAGGGCCCAGTGATTATTGGCACCATCAATATTTGAATATTAGGCCCTGAGGACTAATTCATAGCACATCTGGTTTATTAGTGAACTTACATGAGCCAAGGAGTTTTGCTCTGCATTTGTCATTATTTTTAAAAACCTATGTGAAAGAAGAAAAGTGCACCTTGAAATTGTTAGGCTTCCTCCAATTCAATCAAAACTGATACTAGTTATCTGGCAGGATGAAAATAACCAATATACCATAAAATTATCTGAGACAGGTACATCATAAGAATAAAATATTCAAGTTTTATTTCTCAGGTGATTTATTGACAGTAAAATTGACACCAAAGAACTGGAAAGCCTTGGTTTTTTAGCCATGTGTGCACACATAAGGAAAAGGTCAGAGGCATAATCAGCCTAATTTGCATTTTCAAAATAGTCTACACTTATTTTACTCTGGCAAAATAATACTCACCATTCAAATTCTTAGCAACTGGAGACTTTGTAGGGTATGACTCTTCCATTAAATGTGTCTGCGTAAAAGTACAAAGGTATTTTTGTTCCTTTTTTTGAAGTTTTCCTCTTGAGTATCATAACCAGAGAAGTAAGGTAACCTATAGGTCAACACAAAGAATTGAAAGTCCAGAGAGGGTAGGTCAGATGAGCTAACAACATCCACAAGCCTTCGTGGACTGCTGTTCTAACTCTTTACCCTCTGCAGTATTTCTCTGTCATTCTGTGTGCTAGATCGTAACTTGTCAAAAAAAAAAAAAAGTTGCTCTACTTCCAATGCCACTTTTTTCATGATTTGGTGTGACATTCATCCAATTGAAGCTACAGTGATAGGACAGATACACTTTTCACATCCTCCACTGGAAAGAAATTTTCCATTTGAGAAATCTAAGAAATGCCATGGTCTGCAGAGATTAAACTTCTTAGAGTAATGCACTTAATTTCATTTTTTTGTCTGTAATGGAAGAAAAAATGTATTAAGCTTTTTCCAAGAGCATGAGTCCATTGAAAGCTTCTACTTTACCCTGAGAAGTGTATTGGTTCAATGACTGAAACCCCTGCAGAACACCAATGAATAAATCTTCGTCATTGAGACGGAAATGGAATTTTAATAGTTTAATATTTAGAAAACCTCCACCTTTATGGCATAGGCCTAAATGCTTGTGGTGGTTAAAGGGGGGTTCTGAATAATCATTAACACAGGGAAATGCTGTCTGTAGCCAGTAGGATGTAGCTTCTTTAGATGAAGTTATATGTTTACCACACAGCATATGTCTTGTAGACATAACATATGCTTGCAAGATTCTGCCCTTTCTCTTCTGGTATCTTCCTCTCTCCATTTCATTCCTCATTGGGAATATCCAGAAACTTCAGAGGAATAACAAATTAGGGATTAAAAAAACAGATACAATAGAGATATTAAGATCCTAGAATTTAGCTGCTGGGGTACCTCATCTGTAGGTGTTTTGAGCTCAAGGTGCTGTGTAGAATCACGAGCCTAGAGTATGCACTTTCTTTACTATATAAAAGTGCTCAGATCCAGATTCCCTGCTAAGAGTCCCAGAAGACTATTAGAGAGGGAAAAATCAAGTTCAGTTCTCTGCTCAGGCTGAAAAATTTTGACTTACTGCTGTCACTTCTAAAGGAGTACTTTAACTACCATACTAGGTTTTCAGTTGTCTTCTGCACAAAGCCCTGGCACTGCTGGGAGTAAACTTCTACTTAAAGCCAGCAGATAGAGATGACATCTCCTGCATCCCTGTTGAAATGCTGACAATTCCTCCAAAATTTCATTGCTTCTTTCCAGCTGGATGTCAGCTCAGCAAGTTCATTTAAAGCATCAATTAAAATGAATAATCTACCACAGCTTATTTTAATTGATGGCACCCATGCAAATTTGCTTGCAACAAGCTCTGTGGGGGACAACATTAGGAAGACAGCAAACACAACAAATATGTCTGACTGTAATGTCATAAAGTTGCACAGCTGTTTACTAGGTGAATGTCTAGTTTAAGCCTTAATATTCCTTTTCTAACATGGAGAGGACTTCAGCAGATTCACAGGCAGATTCAGCTTTCTTGCACTGCTGTGCTCCAATTAGCCTGACAAATATCACCTGCCATCCTCAAGGCAATCAGCTTCTCCTTGCAAAATCTGATAGTTCTAGTTGATTGATCTAAACTCTCATACTAGAACTAGATGGCAGTGTCTAAAAAGAAAAAGGTGAAAAAAAATGCTCAGAATAGGGAAGAAAACCTAACATGGGAATAAAACAGATAAAATTAAAGACAATACATTGTAGTGTAACTATTTGTAAATCAAGGTTTATCTGGTGAGTGTTTTGGCAAATAATAATTTAAAATTAGTGATATTGACACATTGCAAAAAACAATTTCTTTTAGGGATTTTATCAGCTTCAAAATAATAAAATAAAGCGTACTTTACAGGCAGAAATTATTTAGCACATTAAATGACAAAATATTCCTCAGTCATCTCTGCCTGTGTGAAATCCACAGGACATGTTTCTTGCATGGCTGACTTTTTTACTTCAGAATAGCTTGTAGCATGTAAGGCAAAGTCTTAAAAAAGACACAGTATTTTGTTGATACTTTGATACTTTTGTTGATACTGCAAAAAGTTGATACTTTTTGCCTTTAGTAATCCTTTAGTAATATTTTCATATTTCATTAGTAAAGTTAACTTTTTGGCAACTCTTCATCTCCAAAATAAAACAGAAGAAAGTATTTCCAGAGATAAGAACATTTTTTTTTTTTACTTACAGGGAGATAAAAAAGAGAGGTTAAGTCCTCATTTCTTCTGTCAGGCCTCAAATTCCATACAATTTGAGAGAGAAGAAAATCTATAGTAAGATAATCTGTAGTCTTGGGAAAGAAGAATTAGAAGAGTTCTAGAAGATTCCATTATTCAAAGGATATTTCTTCCTTTAAATATACAAACAAGCTTTGGAGTGCTGCTACTAGGGTGAAGAGTAAAGGACATGAAACATCAGGAAAAGATAGGGTGAAATAAGGCAAATATATGAAATCAGACCATAATTTTTAATGTTACCTCAGATAGACAGTTCCTTCTTTCTGCAAATACAGGATGGAAAGAGATTCCAGTGAAACAGAAAAGCTACATTTCATATGCGGATTATGCAGCTCAGCTATTATAGGGGATTCAGGGATTTCAGACCCCACTCCAATCATCCTGGCCTCTCTTGTCTAGTGAGGCTGCCCCACCAGCTGTCAGCATACTGGTTTGAGTTTATCTCGAGAATTTAGCAGAGTGCTCTTTTTGTCTACTGCAGCGCACTGATGAAACAAAAATTGTAGAGGCAGGGAGCTGTGGAATCGTAAGTATTCACATTTCTTAAAGAATGTATGTCAGAGTAATTGCAATAACTCTGATGTAAAGAGCAGAAACATGAGAAAAGGAGCACTTGGATTAGGAAAGCCTGTCCTATGTACAACTCTGTGTTTCTCTACCATGCACAGACCTCCATAAGCACGGGGGATTTTTATCAGAAGCAATGCAGTAATTTGGGGTCCAGGCTGTAAAGAAGTGATGAACAATCCCAGAGAAATTAGTGCAGCGAAGCCTTCCTTCAGACCTTCTGGATTAGACTGATAATAGCAAAAAAATATTTAGATCTCTTATAATCCATGGAGCCTCTTAAAATCAGAAATATTTCTGAAACCTTCATGAAATCTAAACCTCATTTGTAAAATTCCATCTAGATTCCTAGCAAGGATCTTGTCTTATTAAATCACCTATTTAGTGTTAAATGGTCACTACTAAAATTCATTATCTATGATAGTGTGCATGCTAGAAAGCTTTTCTGAATTTTTAGAAAGCATGTTAAAAGTAAAAAATCCTCTAGATAAGCAATTCATAAAACAAAACTTGCAATATATTCTGAACCATCCATAATTACTTGATAGAAACTGAAATCTTACTAAGCATTTATTGCAGTTGTTATTGGAATCTTAAATAAAATGGTTTTTGAAATGTTCTAAATATTTTCATACTTGAAATGAGACATACAAACTGGAATTTGAGCCAGGCTCATTGCCTTTCCCTTCCATCTTAATTTCATCATGTCAAAGACTGTAATAATTACTAGAATAACTGAAAGACAGATATCCTCCATAGGATTTTAATCCCTTAGAATTTGAACTCTTTATGCAAACTACTGTTCTCTGTCTTCTGATGTATCTCCTTATAAAACCTTTCTTAGCTTTCAAGTTTTTTCTCTCTCTAAAAAGCTGCTTCTAGTTCATTGATATTACACAGGATTCCCGACCTTTCTATGTCCTGAGCCACAGTCTTGTAAAAAAAAATATTTATTAATTTTATTTCATTAGGAAAATAAACTTTTATTCTTGGATATGCCTGGAGTTATCTATTTTGGAAAACTAACTTTAAAGCAGTGGATAGAAATCCTCTATCTCTCTGATACTCTAAATTTTGAGTTATACCCTTACACCAAAAATCTAAAATGTTGCTTAAAGCAATTTTATTCCTCTTCAATAAAGACTGAGAAAGTCCATCTCCTGTAAAATGACAAGAATGCTTTTTTTGAGAGGCTTGTTTGAAGCTGTAGTATTTTATTTTTCCTTTGAAAACTTTTTTGAGAGGTCTCTAAAATGAGTCATAAGTAACTGGGAATTGAACTAGCTCTAAATTGCATACCTGTTAGAGGAGCACAGAAAGATTCAAACAGTAATGGGTTTCACCCTCTTCCTTTTTATTAGAAACCAAAATGAAAACATGAAAATTGGAATAATAGTCCATATATCCTGTATCAGACAAAACAGCGGACAAATTACCCCAAAACCACCACAAAAGAAAAGATCCTGTTTATTTACCCTGATAATTAACTAAAGTAGATGGCTATAGAACAGTACAAATCCACTACTCAGAGATGATCCATGTATTTAATATTTTCCAGAGTCCAGGTATTTTCAGTTCTGGGGGTCTCTGAGCTCTAGTATGACTATTGTGTTCAAAACCATTAAACAAAGGAGATATGCTTGACATGGGTTGCCAAAACACACCTTTAGCTCCCAACACATATTTTTTGGAAAGGAGCTAGATAGCTCAATGACCAGTTATATGAAGAATCATTTCTATGGGAAATTGCCTTCCATCAGCTTCATCTGATGCTCCACTGCTCCAAACTTGCAAGAGAGTACAAAGAGTTGACCACAGTCTACTTTTTTATAAAGAACATTTCTTTTTTGACTGTGACTACAGTTCTGCCTAAACTTCAACTCTACTCTCTTGTTAATGAGATGAAGAGTAGTAGCAGAAACTATTCAAAATGCTATGAACTGATGCATTGGTGAAGTAAGGGCACAAGCAAGCACTGTTCAAGGAAAAGATATGCCAGAAGTTACTAGAAACTTCTTGTTATCTTAGCACTGTATCTTTATGCCTTTCTCATATGTGGGTGTACCTCTTTGGTGTCCTGGGAGCCAAAACATTTGGGTTAGTTTCTCTGTCAGTCAAATAGCTAAACCAAGCCTTTGAACATTTTAAAAAAATATTATTTTCTATTTTATAATTGTTTTCTCTGCCTCAGAGGTCACACAGAGTTGCTTCCTTTGCGTGCCATCTGTGAAGGTGTGATTTCTGGAGGAGTCACACACGTAACATGCTGTACCTCCCTCCCACAGGCCATTTTCTCACGCCACTTCCACCTGCAAAGGCTCAGACAGCCTGCTGAGAGATTACTTAGGTGTGCTCAGCTGCACAAATAACATGTAAGCAAAGCCAAAGCATTTTAATCTGCAATGCTTTCAGTAGTAATGGCTAAGAAAATGTGTATGGATTTAAATTGTGTCAAAAAAGAAACTGAGTGCCCTTTTCAATAGAATCAGTTGGTGATGTGTGTGCCTCATATCTAAAGATTCACTGGATATTTTCTTTCTCTCTGAAAATATTCCTGAAAGATGAACTGAATAAAGATAAGTATGCCTGTTCTTTCTTCAGCTGTTTCTCTGCATAGGGAAACATTTGCCTAGTGTCTTATCATTGGCATCTTTGCTGCTGCTGGTTTTGACATATATCCTCTTGTAGGCTTGAAGAGTAGAAATGTCTGAAGATGGTGTCATATGGCCTAAAAGGGGAGTAACATCAAGCTGTAAACAATAGCATAAAGTGCTATTAAGTCTGTAGAGTAAATGCACTCAACATGACAAAAGGAGCCAGCTGATGATATTTCACAGATTTATGCTAGCTGAAGTGAACTGATCCTCCTCCAAACTCATTCAATCACAGCTCTCTTCAGAGCAGTTTATAACATTACTAAGTTCTAGACAAATATTGATAAAAATCTGATCTATGTTTTCAAGTAGATAGTGTCTTTAAAATGAAACATAAATATAGTAACTAACATATATTTCCAAAACAAAACTTAAAATGAGCTTTGAAAGCTCACTACAATACATAATTTTATGGTGACTGTAGGGCTATTCCTAATGTGTCAGAAATAATAACAAAATATATTAAAAGAGCTTTTAATTAAAAAACAATCATCAACAAGGTGAAGATATTTATATATAATGATTATAGGAATGCTTTATAATCTTTACTGCTTACAGTCTGATATTACAAACAGGAGATATATTTTTAGTAATTGTCATCATATTATTTGATTACAAGGAACCTGTGTTTGATATGAAAGACAAATACAGTAATCCTTAGAGAAAAATCTACATGAAGAAGTGCTTGTGGTTTTTTCTTTTAAAGAGAATTGGGTCGTTATGATCTTATTATGGAGAAACTAGGCCATAACTTGCTAAACCAAGGAACTGTGCCTTACTTATTAGTGTGATTTGATCTTCTAAAAACTTCCTGAAGTGTAAATGTTCATGAATGTGCAGAAATATAAATTGAACAATTTTTGCTGCAATGACTATAAATATGGACTGGCTATTAAGATAACTGGGACAGATAATTTAGTCTAAAAATCACTCATTAATGTAACTTGATCTCAGAGTGAAATATATGTTTGAATTCATCATTTTGAGGAAAGATTTTTGCCACTGCATAGGATAACAGTCACATTGGTCCTTCTTATTCAGGGTAAATTTGTAGGACCTCCTAATATTCTAATGATGCTCAATAAAATGCAAAAGAAAAAAAAGTTCAGATTTTAGTTTATCTGCCATTCTTAACCAGACTGGGGAAACATAAAAGAACAGAAGAAGGTATTTTAATTAAATACTATAGTCCTGTAATAGTGTATATATTAATGAAATATTTATACACATATGAAGCATTTTCACTGAAGGAAGTAGATCATCCTGCCAATTAACAATGATAAAATTTCAGGTTGTCCTGAAAACAGTGTTGGATTGCATGAAGAATTTGCATTCACTTTGCTAAATGCTGTAGTATTTTCAGCATATTTTAAAGCATTGTCACCTTAAATACAGTTTGAAATAATCCTTACTCCTTTAAAGAATACTAAAGCATATAAATACTGGTGTAAGTCTGAGAGCAACCTTTTCCCAGTAGCATGCTGTGAGACTTCAAATTCTGGCACAGTAAAAGTAGGCTTTTACTGTTCTCATTCTATTTTCTTGGAGCTGTTTTTAATAATGTGACCTCTGAACATACCATTAATGATGGATTAATGATTCTGCCAAGCCTACTTACAGCTGAAAGATGGGTGGGTGATTTTCCTATTTTTACCTTTTGAGGGAAAACTTAGGCTTTCATTTAAACATTGGTATACAGGCTGATTTTTTTTTTTCATATTTTTACCTTAAAAATCAATATGGTTTTACAATTTCTATAGAAAGGCAAAAACTAGTTTAAAAAAATAGTTGTCATGATTAAATGTCACTAATCTTCTGTTAATCCATGTATTTCCATGGGACAAGATCAGACTATCTTCTTGCTGTCTCATCCACAAAAACTTAACACTGCTTCTATCAGCTGCTGATAAGTGCTGTCATAATGCAATATTTTTCCTCATGCACAGAATAGTTTTTTCATCCTTAAGGATGGCAGGATTTAATTTAATTTAATTTCTACTGTGGTGTCTTCTGCTTTGTTTTGGGGTTTACAGATAAGTCCCCAACTCAGAATACCAGCCAGTAATTTGGAATCCTTTAAGCATATGTATACCTTTCCACATGCTTTGTGCATAATTTACCTGACATCCCCTATACCAATCCCAAGGTATTGACTGTAGTGTATAAAGGGGAATATCTACTTCTGCAATGTGACTCAGATCTTAAGGGGACCAAATCCCTTTGTAGCTACCTGTCTGATTACAACATTAGAGATAAAAGTGAGGGCAAGTAATTTTTGAAATTTCTGAATTTTTACATTATGTGTTTTACAGAAAATTAGCCTTGTATTTTATAAACTAACTTTAGTCTGTGGATGTTATCACAGGATTGAAGAAATTTACTTCTGATGCAAGTTAACTTTTAAGCACTTAAAAATGGTATTGATTTGGTCTTAAGTCAGCTATATGAAAATTACTCCTAAGGTATTCTGGAAAATTGGGTTAGTTTTTTTTTTTTAAGTAAATATCTATGATATGGTCTGAGCCAGATATTTCACTGTGGCACTCTAATGTCAGATGAATGGCAATCTGCTGTTTCTTCCCTAGTCTCTGATACTTCAACCCAAGCACACTTGATTTTCATACCTCATGTCTCCAACACCTGGATCTGTTAATGCAAACACATTTAACATACCAATAAATGCATTATTATCTCATGAAACTATTTTATTTTGTCTCTTTCATTTTTTTCTTTCTTTCTTTCTTTGGAAAGTAGTGTGGTTCATCCTGGTTTTCTAAGAGATATATTAAGATCCTTAAATATGAGACACGGGAGGCATTGGGATAAGTACTGTAGACTTCATGGCCAGAAATGCAATGAGGCTCTTGAGAATATTTCAGGGCATTACTTTATTCATGAGATAAAGACAGTGACTGCTGAGTGAACAGTGCTCATCACAGTATACCCAATGGGTTTGAAGCTTCTTACAAGGATATGCTAAAAGCTTTTATTATTCTCTTAGCTTGTAGCAAATCCCTTCATTAGTTTTTGTGTTAAATGAATGCAAAGTGCACTCATCTAAAAATCTGTCTGTCTAAAAATAATGTTTTTTGGACGAGCTACTTGGAGAATAGACAAGAAGAAGAAGAAGACAAAAGACTTCTCATGCTTTGACAGAAAGTATTTTATTTTATTTTATTATATTTTATTTTATTTTATTATTTTATTTTATTTTATTTTATTTTATGTGCATTAGCAAAACTGAAGTCAGCATAGGGTTTGGGGTTTTTTTCTTTCTATTTTTTCTAGCATAAGGGAATTGTGTTGAAGCTAGAGATACTGTCAGAGAATATGGTGAAAGAGAAGTAGAAGAGCAGTTACTATAGTACAACTTTGAATGAAAGGAAATTACTGAAAATGGTGTCTTGCAGTAACCCTTGTATGGTGTGGGTTGCCAACACAAAGTAGGATACCATCTGGAAATTTATACTATTTAAAATACATTTATACCGTAAGTTCCTTCAACCAATCTCAGAGGATTCACTGTAATGTGGACAAAATGAAAAGTAAACTGAAGAGAAGAATGTTTCCTTTGCTTTTGAAAGATCATTAAATGGCAATCAGGTTAGTGGAGTAAATCTAGATATGTGGTTTAGTTTTCAGTTCCTTCAAAAACAGCCAGGAGATCTTAGCTGTTGTTTACTTCTGAGTGCAAAGGACATTTGTTACAATTCATCAGTGCAGTGGATTTGCAGAGTGTTGGGATGCAGGTGCAGGTCCCTTTGCACTGTGCAGCCCTTAGTGTGCTGACCATTGGTCTGGAGTGTGTCAGTGCAGCTGGCACAGCCCCTCAGGCAGAGCACGATGCATCCAGGATTGTGCATGGGACAAGATCCTGACTTTAAGGCATTGTGTATTGCCAGCTCTGATGCTAAAGTTATCTCAGACTTGACAGCTGAGCTGTATACCAAGATACAAGATCATACAATAACATTCGACTACTCTTAGAAATTACATGGGGAAACAATGGTGCAAAAAGTTTGATTTCAGTCCAAGAAAAGAAGGTGGTATTAAGTCCTGTATGTATACATGGAAGGAGTTGTGGTTTTGTTCCAGAGTTCTGTGTGGCCATCTGTAACAAAGTTCTGTCCTGTATGCTCCAGCATGTTCCTTCATGTAGCCACATTGCTAGGGTGTGAGAGGTTCTTCAAAACCAGCGCATGTATGAATTTAGAACCAGATCATCAAAGATATTCAAGTGACTAATTCTGACTGATTCCCACCAAAATATACTTTAGCTGGGTACCTCGGTGCCATTCCTACCTTTGATGCCCCTATGAGTTTCAGTAAGGACAGAATTTAAATATAATATTGATTTCCAATTTACATTGTTTACAGTCTTAATACAACAGACAATTAATTATGGCAGCTCTAGATATGAAATGTAAAGGAAACATATCTACCATGTCTTTGCCCACCTGTACTTTCAAAGAACGAAAGTAGTGTATGCTGTGAATTTCAGCTTGACTACATAATATATCAGTGCTGACTTGGAAGCCAAACAACTAGAAGACTGGAGAGGACGTTTTATATCCTTGCTTGGGGTCACTGAGAAATACAATTCCTATCTCTCAAGAAATACTATAATTTGCAAAAAAAATGGTTTAAACCCAACACAAAAAAAACCCCTTCACATTTCAGTAGCAGCAAAAATTGATTATTTCTGAATATAGTGGTACTTTTAGACCTTTTAAATTTTTTATTGATAAATACTCTGTAAAATTAACCCATTCTCATCAAAAGGAAAGAATTTTTAATATCAGTAAAATGGAGTATTTTCACTGTATTATTGAAACTCAGAAAGAATTTGGACTTCATGCAAGACAAAACATCTTTTGTGATTAGGATAAAAATGCATTTAACCTCTGATGTACTTTGGAACCCCACAACTTCTCAAAAAAGAGTGTTAAAAAAAATTGGTTACTATGAAAATAGACTTCTTCAGCAAGTCATCCTGCATCCCTTCAGATATGCATCCCTTCAGAATTTGATAGTGTTGGTTTGGAATTTTTTTAAAATCATGATAGATTTAATTAAAAGTAAGCCTTTAAAGGGAAGACAGAAAAGACAAAACCTTTCAGTGACTTATACCTCTATGCACTTTTCTATATTGGACCATTACAAACCATTACAAATACAGGCATACCAATATTACATAAGACTTCAACATTTGTTATTGGCCAGAACAGAAATGAAAACTTGGCAAAAAAATGATGATTCACGAGTGACAAACAAAAATCCAGATAATATTGACTTCCTCATGATAGTGGAAGTCAGGGAGCATGGAAATGAGGGTTTAAAATATATGAAATCAAAGGTGTACCTTTGAGAAAACCACTTGATTTTTCATCTTCCTTTGTAATTACCTAGTGTAAATCTAGGAAAAACCATATCTTCTTTCTGAAAACTCCAGAGGACATCCATATTTTATTATAGCAGATTTGTCACTGGTTAAACAAACTAGCCTAAAGCAAGTCTCTGCGTTCTTAGCCTCCAATAATATGAGGGAAGTATAAAAAATTAAATTCACCCCACTATTAATCTGCAAGTGAATTAGTATTTCCAACTGATGTTAAAATGTTAAAAACACACATTGTGTTAGTTAGTTATCATTAGTTACTAAAATTTCAATGCATTCTTTACTTAATAAAATACTTTTCAGTGTCAGTCAATGTTTTCAAAATGTCTCTTAAATAAGTAATAACAGTATCTAGCTTGATGAACTTAAAGGATAACTTTCAATAACAGTGTTCCCATTAGCCATTTGATTTAGGCTTTAGAATAACCCATGTTGGTTGGGATATTATATATAAGGAAACAAGAATAAATATTTGTATAAGCTTACTGAAAAGTAAAGAAGGGTCTCTTGGCATTACAGGTAAAAATACAAATACTTTAAATTTTAAAACAAATATTAAAGACCAAGCTAGATTTATTTAGATCAGTTTGCATGTAAACTTGATATTTGCAAAAATGAATATGGAGGTTTTAGAAGACTGATGGGATTCAAAGAAATTCTAAAACCTTTTTGCTGCAGAAGCCTTGAAGAAACATAACAGTTTCTGTGCCCTAACAGAGGAGTGGAGGTAACCACAAAGTGCCACAAAATTTTTATTAGTTCTTTCACAAACAAGTCTCTTATGAGTCAAAATTCCACAGTGAGCTTCAGGTTAATATCTGAATATTGTGGATAATACAGACCTGCTGCTGATTCTCAAGAAAAGTCTCAAAGACTTCTATGTTGCCATATCAGAATCTGAATCTATATACTTACAAGCCATCAGGTCATGTTCCTTGATGTCGAGCGGAAAATTCTGGGTAGGAACCTACTATTTTTAGAGTACTTAAACTACTATATTATTGCCCTCATGCCTCAGTTATTCTTATAAATGGATATTTTTGCCTTTTTCCATCCTGAAAATTATCCCTCCAGGCTTGTTAACTGAGAGTGGATGGAGGATTTCCATTACAATATATTTGATGTACCTACCCCGGAAGAAATTGCAATTTAAAGTAGCTCTTGTGCAGGTGTCAGCTGAATTGAATATTTTAATATACTAAGGAGCTTGAATTTGTGAATATCCAAATAATGTTGGAAAAATGAAAAAGAGCTTTCACTGCCAAGACTGTGTTGCTGCTGCCTGCCTGTACAGCAGAAATGTTTCCTAGTACATTATTCAATTTTCAAATGATCAGGTTTCTGGGAATAAAAATAGAAAAAGTGTGAGAGTGAGAGAGTGGAGGTAGAGATCAATTAAAAGTATTTAGAATTCATCTTAACTTACATGGGTCTGCAAAGGGAAACAATTACGCCAAGTAAGTACTTTGCTTAGAAGAACGTTAGACAAAGATGGTGTGGTTTATCTGCTGAAAGGAGGAAGTGCACATTTGAGTAAGCACATTTGAAGTTTGATTCATCCTTCAGTATATGCCTGCTTTGAACAAAGGGGTAATTCCTTAAACACCTCTCACTGTATTAACTGGATCATCATGACTTTAATGGGACCCTCTGTAGCCAGTGCAGTTATGGATAGATATGGCATTATAGATAACTTATATTGGATTAATCCCCTTAGTTCAGAAAAAACTTACTCATCTAAACACTCTCTAGAGTGCAAAAGTAGAGACTGGGGATTACACTAAGGATCTAACTGCAGACTCTTGTCCAAATGGTGGGAGTTCATAAACAGAAGAGATGAAAAACACTTTAAAAACTGGAGCTGGTACGTATATATATAATATTATATATAATATATATAATATATACATACATACATACATATATATATATATAATAGATACTTAAAAAGAAGTGTAGAAGTTACTGTAGCGAGAGGAAAGAACAAGACTTGACTGAAGATATCCTTTCCTGTCCTTTATTGTATTGAAGCAATCCTGGAGAAATTGGTTCAGAATTCCAGTAAAATATTTACATAAACCTAAGTTAAATTTATCTCCCACAGCTATATGAAACTTCCTATTTACAGTGAAGAAAACTTCCGCAAATAAATTTAGAACAAGAGTACACTAATAATGTAAATATAATGCTCTAATGGAACCAGTGAACACTATATTATTTCCTACCTCATACACATGGTGAAGTATTTGTAAAGATATTAATGGTTATTTAAGTGTGCATTGACTGGCTACCCTCATAATTTTCATCCAAATTGTTGTTTTTCATTCCTTGTCAGAGCTTTTCAGATAACAAAAAATCCCTCATGAATATTTAAATTAATAAATAGAGTTGCTATGCTGTTACTCTGTATACCTCATTGTATATTATTTTACAGTATTCCAACAACTGACACTTTGTTCATGAAAATGAGTGCAACTCCCACAAGTCCAAACCAGTATTGTTCATACAAAAGCCCATACCAGTAATATATTCTATGGCTTTCTCCAGCTGTCACTTGTTACATGCCTGTTTAAAAAGAATCACATATCCATTAGGCTCCAAAAACAATACTGTAAGACTTAAGTAAAAGATGAAATATGATGAAGGAATGCCCCAAAATAACATTGTTCTGAGATGTGGAAGGAGACAATTCATTTAAATAATCTGACCAATGATTAAGTATTTAAAATGTAAATAATTAAGACTGCAAACCACAAGGATCATTAAAAACAGCTTGAGTTGTTAGAGAGAAATACACTTTTAAACTCTTTGCTGGTTTGTAATAAAACTTGTTTGCAGATTGGGGTGTTGGTTGTCAAGATGCTAGAATTAACAAACAAGGGAAAGGAAAGAGGAGAGAAGCTGACACTTCTTTTGTTTTGCTCTGGTTTAATATAGATGCCACCTCTATTGATTGTACTGGGCCATGATGGGAATAAATTCTCAATTAAATGCAATTACCACAAAACCACAAAAATCAGCAAATCCAAGTATTTGAACAAACACATAAATACAAAAAGCCTGTGATCTTATTTAGGAGCCTGGATAAAAATATGTGCTGATAAGATCTAGCCTTCTGTTTTACCTCCTGCCCTGCTTGTGGCGATTTTCCCTCACCTCAATACCATATATTTAGCTTTTCCCTTTGACTTCTCTTTGTCTAATAGTTTTTGTCCCAGCTTCCATTTTCTGGTTGCTAGAGCTCATAGTTGTGATAGTTCCTTGTTTTAAATATTTCGGGTTTATTAGCCTTTAAGAAATTACATTTCTTAATTTTTTTTTTGGTCTCAAATTCCTTAATTGTTGAGAGAACAATGTCTTTAGTGTCTGTTTATTAATCTTCAAATTTTAGGGTTGTGCTTGGATTTTATTTAATCTCTGTTATCACTTTATAACCGTTGCATGGATAGCTTTGATGTTCCCTCGCATCCAGTGAATATACATTCATCTTTTCAGTAGTATTCATAATACAAATATTGTATCTTGACATATTTTTTTGTTTTAGTAGGATATACTAAATCAGCAGAAATTATACTGTTTCCAAGATGTAGTGTCCAGACAAGGTGGACACACATCTAACCAATTCCAATCTCAAACCCCAAGCAATATGTACTGGGTTTTTTAAAGACTGAAACAAACAAATAGAATTGCCAGTAATGTTAAGCAATTTACTGGTATTGTTAGTAGAGGTGAACTAGGCTTTTAACTATTTATTTGATACACATATATCTTTTAATAAATAGATATATAACTCATGAGTCATTGGAGCAGCTCATCATGAGAAGAATTAAATTTGGTTGTATTTACAATCTGTCTTTACATCTGTGCTTCACTAGCTTTAGGCTTGCTTCTAAAAATTATAGTATAAAGAGAAAGTGTCACATATGCAAACTGAAAAGTTCTTGCAAGACCCTATTTCCTCTCCACTGTTACGCTGCTTAGTGATCTTTCTTATTAACTTCTTTTTGTGTTTTAATTAGGTGCTGGAAATTGATCCAGGAGCTTGAAAGCTGGCTTATATACCAAGAAAGTGACAAAATGATGCCAAATAATTCCAGATGAGGATTTTTCTTTTTGTCTTTTTCAGATATTCCTTTTCCACGTTACTTAGTCATGGTGTTAAAAGGACATGGGGACATAAGAGAAATCTTTAACAGCTGCACCGCATGCCTAACTGTGATTATTAACAAGATTTAACCCTGTTGTCTATACGACATTTTTCATGATTATGAATATTCATTTTATCAGGATGGGAGTGAAGAGCCCCATCAGCTTCTACTCTAGGAACTGCTGGAGCATCATGAGATACATGATGAAATTAAATTTGCTCATGGCCTTAATCTGTCTCCTAAATATGATGGTGTCTCTTCTTAAGAGTTTACACATATAAAACAAAAAATGCTTCATATATTAGAAAATAAGAGGCATTCTATCTCCTAACTTTATAAAAACTTAAGAATTGCAGAATGAAAAATGTATCATCCATAGTTTTCCAAGACTTCTCCCAACTTCAGAAAAATTGCAAAGACTCCAGGTACACAAATATATCTCCACTAGTCAAAAGAAACAGTGGAATATAAATAAAAGATGCCCTCTGATGTATTAAGGGGAAAATTTAAAATTAAAATTATTATTTTTTATTAAAAAGTAATAAACTGTAAAAAGGACATGAATAAATAACAAAAAAAAAAGGACCCACAAGACAAAACAAAAAACCACCAAAAACCACTAATTTCCCTTTCCAGCATTAATAGCAGAAGCAAGAAAAGAAGATTCAGGGGAAAAAATATAGGAGTAATTGTTGGTTGGAGGTGTTCTAACTGTTTGAAGCTTGCCCTGAGTTTTTATGGATTCAGTGTGTAACTACCAGACAAAGCTACAATCTTGAAACTCCTGGTTCCCCCACATTAGAGAGAGCACAAAAGGCAACTGCAGATTAAGTTTCAGTTCTGCAACTGAAAGGAAAAACTGGGGCACATGTACCTTCTGTACCTGCCTGTGCATACATCTGGCCTTGGGCATTTAGCAAAATCACGTTGATGAAAAAGCTTTGCTGGGTACAAACTGTGCTCATTCACTGGAAACCAAATCTGATTTTCTCTGTGCTGCTGGTCACATTTTTGTCTACATATTTTCTGTTTAAGTCATTGACTATGTGCAGTTTATTTAAGGGAGTTCAGTCAACTGTACAAATAAAGGAATAGTTGAAATTTCTGTTATCTGGCTAAGAAGGATATGACTAATATTTGCTTGACTTAAATGCAGATTCAAGGACATTAAAATATATGACAGCATGTCGACCGTTTGAAACATGGTAACATTATCAATATCAGAAGCAGCAATAAACCTTTGTAAACACAGCTAAATATGGAAGTGGAATATAACTGCAAGCATGTAAATGTAGATATGTGGTATATTTCCTCCAGTGTGGTGTTTTGTGGAAGCAGCAAAATCTACAAGGTAAGAACAAAGAAAGTATAGCGAGAGATGTCTGATAGAGTAACTGTGGCAAACAAAAAGGAAGATGTTTGATGAAAACCAAGTCCTGTCCAGCCCCAAATAGAAAAACTGTGTCAAAAGCAGGTGAAATCACCCCCTTTATTTTGTAGAAAGCATTAAGTATAACAAAAAAATGAGTAAAGAAAATTTAAGAAATAAAAGCATCCAAACTTGGGCCACAGTTTTCATCAAAATGCTCTGAATCTAGGTCACCTCCATCTTGGTGACTTGATACCTTGGTCATGAGCCCTAACTTGCCTTAACTGGAGGTGTGTAGGATAGTCCACCTCCAGCTGATTTAAAACAAAAGTGTTAAGGATTAACTAACTGTATGCATATGTACTGCTAATGATTATATTGACCGTGTGTACTGTCAATGAATGCCAGTCCTGCAAACTGTTGGATTGGAACAGCTTTCTCAGTTTTTTAAGCACTTCTATCAGAATGTTTTTTGCAGAACACAATATACAAATATATTCAGTCTGTGGCACAGGTAGTCTCTCTGTCTTGTCAGTTTACTCTAGTGGAAGAATTGTTTAATAATGTCCATTCATAGTGTGCAAAAAGCTCTTCTCTGTTCATGCTTTTCAGTGCTACTGTAGTACAATTAAATAAAAGTCATTTATTACTGTATTAAGAAAATACTGGAATCTCAAGGAAATGTGTACATTTGATTTTTATTATAAGAACAAATAAATCGCTCCTGTTAAATACATCTACAAATGCCTAAATGGCTCACTAAAAGAAGTCTTTAAGATGGGCTTTTATTCCTCTTCTGACTTTTTTTTTTCTTTTTTCTTTTAATTATATATTATGATCTGTCCACAGCAATAAAGTACATGGATGTGTTTTAACTTTGCTGTAGATATCAGTATAAGGGTATATCTAGCAAATCCAATAACACTTCACCACTCATTCTCAGAACATTTAAAAGTTTACAAAAGTGTGAAGATAAACCCCCTTAGAGAGCCTCTTGACTCTAGTGGTATGTAGTAGCAGTTCTCTAGCAGTGTTAGCAAGCATCATCCTTCTAGTTTTCGGATCAATTTGCCTAATACAATCCAGAAAATTACAGATTTTAAAAAGTGAATTATAAAAGATTGAAAAGCTCAATACAATTTTCAGGTTTTCCTAATAGTAATTTCATATATGCATTGGAGTCTGTAAAAAAAGGTGAAATCAGTGCTAAACCCTTTAAAATCCATTGTGTTCATGTAGGAGAGAGCTTCATCTACATCTTTCTGCTGGGAAAGAACAGTCAGCAGGTAAGGTGTTGATGGGCACTCTGTGTGGAAGAGCCTAGCATCTCTGTAGATGTGTCTTCTGACACTACAGAACGCAGGGTGGGTGAAGGGAGGTATAAAAAAAGGGACTGGTGACTCTCCACTGCAATCCCACCTCCTCCTCAGCCCTTGCTTGCAAGTGCTGGCAGCACAGTGCTGTTGAAAGAGCATTAGCTGAATACAGATGGTCTCTGAGAAGGCAGTCATCCACCCCTCTCTGATCTGAGTGGAAGCTGCATGATGTTAATTGGACCTTCCAGAATTAGTCAAATTTCTGACGTGACTGATTCTTGAACCAGTCTCTGGTTATATAATGTGGCAGATTTGGGATTCAGAGATACAGGGACTAAGTTACAGATGGCCAAGTACACATCTGAAGGTCCCATTCAAGGCAAATGCATAGGTACAGTTTAAAATAAAACACATAGTTGAGAGGAAACTCCTTAATATGATACTTCTTATGTCTGTGTCCAATATTAAACAAGGGCTCAAATATTTTATCGATAGATGGATTATTTGCATTGGCACAATGAAAAGTTTGCTGCACAAGTACTTGTAGAAAGAAAATATAAAGCTATTACTTCCCACATAGCTTATGTGGGAAATTATTTGCTTTTGAGAATATTTGTCCTGAAAGTAGGAAAAGCCTTTTAAAAGTCTACTGATAAATGAAACAAATATCTCTGTTCCAGTAAGGATTATCGTCATGAAAGATCATAGGAATTAGGGAAATGCCTGGAGAGCACATGCTTGACTAGAGATCATTGTATGCTGAGTTCAGTTAGGCCCCTTCTGTTTTCTCTGTCCGTTCTTGTCTTACCCTATGTTCTTTCCCTCCTGTTTCCTCATTTTTATCTATGTAGGCCCCCTTATTATGTGTTTTCCAGTCTTAGAATAGGTAGTTACTTTTTTCTTAATTTCTTTCCCTCACCTTTCATTGCATTTTTTTATCTGACTCTATGCCAAATTACTTACACTCTCCACTCTATATTTAATTTATTTCCTAGTCATTTATAACCAATGTCTGACCTACTTTTGCTCCAGAAATTCTGTCTGCCCATAATAACAAAACAAAAAGCGCCACGTCTCATGTGCTTCAAGACTGATCCACAATCCTTAAAACTGCTTAACAGCCACCAAGCTACCAAAACCAGGTTTTTTGCTCATCCCTGCTCATTCTGTTGAGGGCAGTATGCAGGCATGTTTCAAGCCACAGCAAATGCCAAGTACATTCTCCACAGGCAGAAAAACCAAAGTCAGAATCAAACCAGTTTGATTCTCATAACCTAGAATCATTCAGGACTATGACTTTGAGCCCACAAACACCTCCATCCACCCTCAAGACAGAGATGAGGGGATGCTCATTGCTACCATGCAGATAATGCATGATTTGAGGTCTGAACTGAGCAAAAAATATATTTTTATTTCACAATACCTTAGGAATTTGGCAATACACGGGTCTGAGAGAAGGCCCAGGGACAAGCTGTTTGTAATGTATATTTGACTACTCTGCTTTAGAAAGTGCATTTGTGCTGTGAGCTTGTCTGTGCCTCTTAGTCTCAAATGAGAAATCATCCTCAACTTGTTCTATATAATACTGTAGATTTAACCAAAGGACAGACTAGGACTGGCTTTGGCAATACCTCCAGTTCCCTCAGCTGCATTCCTTATTCTAGCATCCTCAGCAGGAGAGATTTGCAGAAACTCTCCAGAGGACAAAGTGGCCAGGAGCAAGCTGCCTCACTGGTGCCTTGAACTAGAAGTCCCTCACAGTGGTCATAACTAGTCACTCTAATGTTAAACTTCACAAATGTAGGTAGATTTTTTTACTGAACTGGCCCTGCTACCTGAATGTGGGGGCTCAATGAGACCTACCAGAGCACAGCTCTGCAATAGGCACAGAAAAGCAACAATGAAATTGCAGTGATGCTTATTTAAGGATATGAAGCTGATTATTGATGGAAACTTAATCTATGTGTAGATTGGCTGCTTTTGTGCCTAAAAAAGAGCCTATCTTCCACTGAAGACTCTCAAGTTTTATTATTTTTTTTTCAGTAAGGGCTACTTGAAATAGCAGAATTGGTTGTCAAGGAGTCTATATTTACTATATTTTAAGATATCAGCTATTTAGCCTAATAAGAATATTTGCCATTAGCAGTCACCACACACACACACAGTGGATTTTGAAGCCCTTTAAGGCTGCCACTGAAACTTTACTATTTCCCTGTTACAACTCTCTGACTTGTCTTCATTTTATCAGTTTGCTGATTATTGTGACGAATTTTCACAGGTGTAGCATGTTGCCCCATTGTCCTAATTTTTCACCCTAAAGTTTCAATCACAAAAGCAAAATTCACCAGCTTAATTTGAATGAACATCCTTATAGATCCAGGACTCGTTTATTTTGTTCCCAAACGCCTTGAAGTTGTACCTAAAGGTATAAAAAGCACCAGTAGATGGCTCTCTAGTTCCTGAACTATAAGCAAGGAAACGGGAAGCTTTGATAGCTTTGACTTTTGTGAGTAAATTTGATTTGGTGACACCAAATGACAGGAATAAACTTCATGCCGACTTGCTGAAATGGGACACTTCAATTTGTTATGCCACACCGTTTCGAAATGGCCCGTCCGTCCTCGACTCACATTGACCTTGAAGATTTCTGAGGGAGCAACAGGAACGCTGCTGTCCTGTACAGGCAATGGCTCCAAATAAATCAGCAGCAGCCTCGCTCCCTGCTGATGGGAGAGGCAGAATTATCAAGAATTGCCAAGTGCTGCTCGTGGCAGAGGGATGGACACGTAGGTGTGGAGGATGCTACACGTGCCCGAGCCCAGTGGTGCTGTCCCCTGGTAAATGGGATTAAAACAGCATGCTGAACATATGCTTGCACTGAAATTAACTACCAAACACTCAGAAAAGGTTGTTTCTGTTTTACTTCAAAATAGTGGGAGAGGAAAAGATAAAAGCAGGAAGGAAACACGCTGTAAAAATAAAAACAAACAAACAAAATAATCCACAAAAATCCCAAAACAAACAGGGGAAAAAAAGTATCTGCTTTTATAAATCAAGGAATTCAATAACTTTGTAGAGGCAGTTTAGAGGAAGTAGTAGGATTTCCTCTCTGCACAACCCTCATTCTTGAGTGCAGGACCTGGGTGGGCTTTCAAAGTCACAGGAGATTTTAAGCATGCTTGAGCTCTCTGGCATAGGTCAGCAGGGTCCCTTGCTGTATTCTCCACAGCTTATACTCCTTGGAATATGTGCAAAAATTACTGCAGGAAAAGGGGATTTTGAAAATTTATATGTGGGACTCTGCATTGTGTATAAATGTTGGCTGCATCTAAATGTGAATTAATCTATCTAAGTTAAAAGCATGGGAATAGTGTGAAACTCTCTAGAGTTTGAAAATTAGCAGGGAGCAATTCCATTTCTAACAAAGAAAAGCAGTTGCATCTGTACCAACTGAGGTGGTTTTCTGTGTGTTTTAACTAAAACCAAAACCATATGAAAACAATATAAGAAGTTTAGGCTGACTGTATTCTGTGACAGGACACACAAAAGTGGCATGCTGAGACTAAATAAACCAAAATACGTAAAAGCTATATATGAATCTCTATGTCAGCTTCCCCCCTAAAGTAGATCTTCTACCTGAAAAATATTTATTTTCATACTTCATAATGAAAAAAAAATTGCTATTAAACTCTCAGAAAAATTGTCTTAACTGTACTTCTGAAGGAAATGCATTTTACAGACATTTTCCAGATAGTGTGTTTGTATTGCACACAGATAATGTCTCTGCTATTTAATTGCTTTAAAAACAGATGCATGCTGTTTTAAAAAGAAAGATCCATCCATTTTATGCAAATAGCAAAAATTTGAAAGGATACTGATATTCATGCATCAATGTGAAAAAACAACATTAAACATTATGTGTTTATGTCAATAACTCACCCTCCAACCTGAAGTATTCTATGATTCTATAAGCAAAATAATGATCTGCTATGCTTTTTATTTTTTTTTCTTCACTAAATACAAGATGCTCTCTAAGCATCTTAGTAGCTTCCCTTGCCACTGACAATGATTTTCGGAGTAAGGAAAGTTAAGTTACAAGGGAGAAAAATCTGCTAGAACTATTCTTTATTTTGCTGCAGAGAAGTTGCATGTGGAGAGATCACTGCATTTATATAATGCAGTGGATTTCTGTGACATTTCCCTTCCTTAGAAATGACTAAAATATCTCACAGAATTCAGCATTAAGCACTGGTATTATTTCAGAAACAATGCTCTTTAAGTAGTCTGAGAAACAAATCTTAATATATTTTCTAATGTACAAATGCAGTCACATTTGCCTAGGTAAAAGACAAATCTGAGTTTAAAGCAACCCATACCTTCCAAATTTATAAAGCCCAAAACATATTTTAAATTTCCCTTATTAATGACAATTAAATAAATGTTGCTTGTATTGAGAATAATAATTAAAGGGTAAGTTACCTTGAATTACATTACATTCACTAGCTAAGTGAGCTAAGGTAGTGCTAACAGAATAGCTGATACATGGCACAGTACTTTACTGATAGTTATATTCAACTTCTACCCTATGGTAAGTCTGAGATAATTCAGTTGCAATATGTGAATACAACGTGGCCCTTGGATTCAAATGTCTAAAGAATTGTGAGAGGCAAAGTCCTCTCAGGTTCAATTAAATACAACGTATTAGCTGTTTAGCTGCCCATGGTGGTGATCTCATTATTTGGCAATACTAATGTATCAGCAAAATTCGATTTCACCAACCTTTCTGTCCTCATTTTGTCACATGTCAGGTTGGTATCTCTCTGAACCAGGCTGCTTTTGAACTTCCAGCTTTAACTGGCGTCACAGAACTGACAGAGGCTGATGGAGAGATGCGCCTTCATTTCAGATTTACAGAATTTTCCTTATCCCCTTTCCTGTCTGGGATGGGAAGTTTGAACACTGCAGACATATTATACTTCAAAATCCGAATTCAAAGTTTTATCTAAAAGCTGTTAAAACTTGTCTTAGAAAGCCACAGGGAGAGAACAGATAAAGCAATTCATATATAGTCCAGAAAAAGAAAATTTGCTCTAGATTCACTCTATGGTTGTTTTGGTTTTCCCCCCAGTCTATCTACTGTTGGGAAGTGTCTGTATATAGTCAGTTTTCATTCTAACTACTGGCAGATTACCACAATGTGAACTGTGCAATTCATATTATGTGGGATAAACGCAATAATTTTACTGAAGCCAAGAAAGAAACCCCAGCATACTGAATTTACAGTAAGCACTTGAAAATAACATCCATTCTTCTCCTCAAGATACTGTACACACTTTTTCAGGATTCTGAATGATTACACTTAACGCCACCTCACCATACTGATATAAATAATTGCTAGAAAAGTCAAAACTTGGGTGCCTATAACTTTATATGGTGTACACTTCACATAAAAAGTGTAGTATATATCTGATTCAAACTAATATATAATTTCTACTATAGATATAGAAAAATGAGAAAAAAAATTATCTCAATGGAGATTTTCCAGAAGTTTTTGGAAGTGTTTATGGATACAAAGAACAACCCTGGTAAGTGCTGTTGTCAAAAAAAAAACCCAAGCCACATAGGCACAGATGCACTCATGCACAAGCTAACTGCTACACATTAGGAGACTGTTTGCCCTTGTTGGTCTGGGGTTTTGGTGTGGGGTTTTTTTAACACAGGAAAGATTTGGAGGTTGACATTTTCCTTCTTCCAAAAGTGGCTATACCCTTATCCTCTATGAAGCAAGATTGGAAAGAACTGAAAGCAGATGGTATCATGTAACCAGAGTGAGAGTTGAAGCAAATACTTCAGAAAGAATAGTGAGAAAGCCGTTCTGTCTGCATCATGCCAGGACACTTCTCAGCCCACGTCCACACTATAATTAGTTAGCACATGGGATCATGGTTAGTAATGCTTTCACACAACAAGCTCAGAATGACTTAGTACAAAATTTAGAAAATGTGCAGGTTGAAAATGACATCTTTATTTTTTGACACATTAGGAAGTCTTTATTTGAAAAATGTTTTTATATATTTTTTAAAGCTTTTAAATGTATAAGCATAAAATAGCATAAAGTCATAAATATTTAGTAATTTTCCTTAAAATGTATCTATTTTTCACTTCTATGTCCATGTGCTCCACTTTAGATAAAAGCAAGTTGACGTGTTATACATCTCATAAGACCATTCTTGATGGCAGTACTGGGGGAGATATCAGCCTTTCCCCATACAAGTTCTCTGTAGAAATTCTTTAGGGAGCACTCCTATTTCTGTAAGTGAAAACTAAGGTTCTCTAGGGAGCTGATTGTGTCACTGACTGAATGAAGAAAGCCACAGAATCCACAAACCCTGCTAATGACAACATATAACTTTATGAGCCAGAAGAAATTATATTCTCTATCCAGAGCTTGCCAACAAGGATTATTTTATTGATTTCAGAAAGCTGAGCGAATTGAATGTCACAAATAAATACGTTATTAACATGCAACAGCTTAAAAAAATATAGGTTTAGATCAGGTCTCCAATATTTGCTTAGCTGAATGATGCATTGGCATCTCACCAAGAGCCCAGAGGTTGCATTTAATTTACGTAAAGGAGATCAGATCTCCTTCCCTCTCATCTGTTTAAAGGCAGGATGAGATTCACAGATTCATTTATTCAAGCAGATGTTGATATATATATATATATATATATACAGGGAAGTCCTTGGGTGATTGATAATGGACTTCTCTAAAAGATCAAAATAATATCACCTTGAAATACAGGGACTTTGCCTTTCCTTAGAAACAAGTATCTGAACAGTGAGTAAGTGTATTGCTTTCGTTTCCTATCACTATTTAAAATACTATTATCTTTCTTTCTCTATGGAAAAAATTCAATGAATCTAGAAACTCTGAATTAGGAATGAAAAACCTCTCATACATTAGTCAAATACTCCAATTCTCTAGTGGTCACTTTTACTGGAAAATCTTGCTCTTGTCCAGCTGGGCTTTGGTGGAGAAACATGATTATGAAGACTATCAATCCATCTGACAGAAACAAGGGTATTGAAACTCACTGTAAACTATCACCAGAGTGAATTAAGGAAAGACAGAAGGAGAGCAAGACCAAAAATTCATTGACAGTATAAGCAGAGTTAAAAATAATAAGTACAATTTTTATATGAACAAATTAATTCTAAATGATTTTTTCTAATGAATGGAAACTGGTTTTGAAGTTTGAGTAACTTTTATAAACTGACAGTTTTTAAAAGGAATATGAAAAGAAGTGGTAATGTAGAAAATTGTTCTTTTAAAAATTATTAGTTTGAGTACTCCCAATACAAACAACAGTTACTTGAAAATACATGATTTTATATTTATTCATGGATTAAACACTCAAAACCTCAGAAAGACAGATTGCATTCCTTGTACAAAACTAAATGATTGAATCCTTGCTATAAGTAAACTGCTGAACACAACATTAATTATTAACTGGGAATCAGCTGAACCTCGGATTAATTATAGAACAGCTGCTGTTGCAGACCCATGATCAAGTGTCTGCTCTTGAGTGAGCAAGGATACTTGCTGTGGGAATTCAGGGTGAGAAATTCTTCTGTGTTACTAAGGTGAATAATTTGAAGATGTCCCCAGAAAATACTGTAGAAAATGGCAAGTGACAGCTCTAGTAAGAGCCTATTGCTGCTAACCCAGATTTAATAAAGGGATTGAGAGGCAGATGAGGAGTTGGTGTAACAGCAAGAGCACGTATCTTCACAAGGACAAAAACAGCCCTCGACTACTCTAGTGCAATTTATCCAGCCATGCTGGAAGAGATAAGGAATGTTTCCAAGTAGCAGGCAACAGCTATTTGAAGTAATTGCATGTCCAGAACAACTTCTATCCAAAACCATGAGCACTATGTTTTTTGGGGGTTTTTTTTTGCATCTTAAGGTTTACCAAAGCGGTGTCAAATAACCAACCACAATTCACTACAGGAGAATGTCAACAGCTTGTAAAGCTCCGCAGGAGGAAATCACAGACTCATAGACAGATACCCTATCTTAAAAGCAGCAGAGACAGCTGTTAAAAATAAATGCAGAGTCTTAAAAAAAATAAGAAAAGATCCTTCTCTATGCCTGGTAAATATTGCACCATATAAAAGTGTGCTTGAAGTTCCTATAGTTGGAGATCTTATTAAGGATTTTGTTTCTTAAATCTGTCGTCCTTCTTTATTATATGCTAAGTATGGAGCTTAAAAGACCAATTTGGTAAAGTTCATGATAAATTTTAAAAATGGAAATTATTGGAAAAATAATCATGCCAGCCTGTTTTTGGGCAATTTGATATAAATGTCTGTGAGGGTTTGTGCTTAAACTCACAAAGTAAGTTGAATTATGTATTTTACTCTTAGAAGAGGGATGCAAACCCAGAACAGTTAAAAATCAAATATAATTAAGAATTGTTTTCTCACTGTACAATTGAAATTTTTGATTACCACAGAACCAACTAGGCCCAAAAAAGAAGCAAATATATTTGGCCACTGTATGGGTTTCAGTGTACTTTCCAAACAAATAACAGCGTTGAGTTGGAACTTAATACACAAGTGGCAACTGAAACAAAATAAAATGCACATTCCAAAGTGACTGCAAGTGCAGTGCAGGAGGCATAGTATGTAGTTAAATTTAGTGAATGAAGCCTAGACAAAATACCTGCAAAAGAGGGGGTGAAATGAATTTTAAGCTCCTCCTTATGTAACTTCCAGAGTTCTTTCCTTTTTGTCTTTGCAGAAATTTATACAGTTTGACACCTTGGTGCCCTGCATAGAAAATACGAAGTCTTAAAATTCAAGACAAGATTTATTGCACTCATGATTTCTGCATAAAACAGTATCAGTTTTGGATTAAGTGATATTAGTCCCTACTCTGTGTATAGTTAGTCCCTGTTAAACCCAGACCCTCTGTCCTAGAGCAGATCAAAGCATTTCAATTACATTTAGTGCTTCTCTTGGGGATGAGGAACATTTTTTTTTTTTAAGACCTAGGAAAGAAATCAGACATGTGAACTCTACTCTAAGCTGCACAAGAAGACACAGACTGATAACCCAGAATTGGAAAACTTCAAGAAAAGGTACTCTTCTTGGTGCCACAGAATCCCTTTATAGGCTTATCAGTTTGCTTGCAATAGTAGTTACTATATAGTACTTAATAAAATTACATCTCTTGTATGATTTCTTATCTCAACAGCTTACTTTCATCAGTACTGGGATTGCTGCTGTATATCTAAATAACAATTTCTTTTCTCAGCCCTGTTGACTTAACTATTTCTTCTCAAAGAAGAAAGATGTTCAAAGGCTCTTTCAGTTCCTTTCCAAAGAACAATGTGAACAGAACTGAGGTGATGGATCATTTAAAATCTCCCACAGCTCTGGGACCCAGATCCTTTTCTGCTATGAACTATCCTAGCCCTGTGAGGAGCTTCTCTCTTGAATTCAGAGGAGTCAAGATTTTCACTCATGGAGACCATTGACATGAAGTCCCAGAAGAAAATGTTTTTGCCTGACATATTGCAATTCATTTGCATTTTGCAAAAACTGTAATTCAGATGCTAGTACAATTTATAGGTCTAGATTATTCAGTATAGCAAATGTTTTGGTGTTACGCAGTACATTTCTCACTGCATTTATTTCTGTGTGCATTATTACCTTCACATACAATCTGTGTATTGTGTCAATAATTTTGTGTATAATATATCTATCTTTGAAGGGATATGAAATTTTGAACTAAAATGTGTGAATTCATACAAAATACCTGTGGTAATTTTTGACTGTATTTGTAAAAACAAATATACTATTGGTTAAAAAAGATTGTATCATTTCAATTTTGAAACTCTCATTGCCTCCAAACATTCTGCTGACTTTTCTTTCATTAATTTACATATGTCTGTCTAATGTCAGAAAGAAAACCACTTCTGCAAGATAAATCTGTTTGAGATTAACAAATACATCAGCTCCAAGCAGCTTCAAAAGAAAGTTTCATTTGCTGTCATTTCAAAGCAAAAAAGAATTTGGTAAAAAAAAAATACTAACAGTAGCAATAATTTTAATGCCAACAATAAGTATCATAATGAAAATACTGACTTTCTCTCCAGTAGAAGATGTGCATTCCAATAAGAACTCATGAAGTACTGAATTAGATAGTACTTGAATACAGCAGGACAAGACCTGAACACAATTAGATAAGATTCAATTTCACAAGTATCCATACCTAGCATCAACCAAAAACTGGACAGTTGCATATAATAGGGCTGAAATGGCATTGAAGGTCAGAGTCTTCTTCATACTTGCTATCTATTGCTGGAGGATCCTAAGTTTCTTAAGTCTGCTATTTTTTTAATCAGGAAACAAAAGAGAGACCTATTTTAATTTCCTTTACTTGCATATACAGAAGCACATTAACTGTGGCAGACGTAAGTGATGTAGCTTGTACTTCAAAGCAAAATAGACAAGCGTTTGCCTTTATAGCAACTTGATATCATAGGTACTTTATTAAAAAAATTCTGATCAATTTCTGAATTTACAAACTAAAGGAGAAAGGAGAAACCTAAAACTTTTTACCAGCTTTTGCTTTAAAATGGGGCTATTGCTGATACATCTTTCTGAGAAGTGATTCTAGAAATTTGCACAGGCTCCAGAGAAGCAGAATTCAGTTGGCCCATCAACATTTACAAGACTGAAGGTTGCATTTCTTCAGCTTCCACGATAGTGTTTTAAAACTACAACAAGAAAGGGAGTAGTTAAGTTCTTTGGCATGAAAAAACCAATACTCACTCTTTTGAAGGTACCCCAGCATACAGACTCACCTCTGTCCCAACACCAAAAACTGGACATCTGAAATAGAGACTAAGATGTTCTTGGTTTGTGTTTAGGGCACACATCAAGAAGGAGAATCTGAATTCTGTTTGGTGTGGTGAGGATTGTTTATGCATTTTCAAAGAATACATACATTTGGTAAAATATGTAAATGCTCTCAGCTGAGAGAAGGACACAAATATCTGCTTCCAAATACGCACAGTACCAAAGAGAAACATGATCTCAACTGATCATACTGTTTTGTGTATTCAGACCTAAAGTCTTGATATAATTTCTTCACTGTGATCTGCCTTTGACTGAAATGGAGAATAACTTGATTATGTTCACTGAGCCAATGATGAAAGCACACACATAATGTTGCTCTTTATACCTGTGGCCTTCCTAATTAGATACAAGCATTTGAATCTCTGGCTTCCAGATCTCTTGAAAAGGCTTTAAACTCCAAATGGCTGTGATGGGAATTGGGTCTCTGAATTATAGGTTCCTCTAAGAACTAAATAATATTCTTAATTTACATAAATTTCCATTAAAAAATCTAATTTCCATGCAAATTATTAAAACCATGCAATGAAATATCAGGTCTTCTTCCCCCTTTGGTGCAAAAATTCAGTAACGGAAAAATAGACTAACGCACTGAACTAATAAGCTAGGCAGATAAAAAATTAGTAGGCATGGGACTGGGAATGAAGTGGAACTTCAAGAGTTAATTTCTTTATCAGAAACATTTTATTTCTACTTTCTGTTTCAGACTCACCTGGCTGGAAAACTGAAGATTTTGGATTCCTTCTGTAAGTAAATAAGTTACTGCTGAGCTCTCACGGAGCTGTGGCTTCTGAAAGGGTGAAAATCTGGCAGACCAGCTGCCAGAAAGTAGACTCAACAAAGGTGAATTGGCAAGTAATGAGAGAAATTTTGAGAATTTAATCAAAAGTGATTTATCTCTACAAAAATCCCCTAATTTGATGAATAAGCAGAGTCTAGTGACCCTCAAACCTAGTTTCTTCCTCTATTCACTGCACTTTCCTTGTAAAAGTGATTCTGTTGACAAGCACTGCTGAGAGCACTCATTCCCCATACTTGCCAGGTATGTGAAAAAGCATGTTGCTCTGCTGCATGGGGGATATTGGAAACAGAAATTCTCTCAACCTCCTGGACAGAATCAGGCTCTAACCACAGTTTTCACAACGTGAACCACACACTTACCTGCTTTGAGTGAATGTGTCAAGAAAAACATTAATGTTAAGTATCTCAGACAACCAGTACATCTGGCTTTTATCCTGCTCACTGCCTCACTCGGGAAGTAATATGGCTATTTTTAAATTTAAGGTCCATGTGTTGAGCCAAATAAACATAATTCTCCAGCTGATTCAAAGATGATAGGAAAAGATTTTAAATGCTTTAAATTCTATAGGCTCATTTATCATCTGCTAAATCCTCTCCCCCCCAGAAAAATCAAAGCCTCATTTGTTCTTTAAGTACTCATTACAGCTTTGGTCCCCATATAAATACTCAAAAAACCCACCCCAAAACATGTACTGGAATACAAATAGCAAATTACAAAAATTCTTCATTAGCGGGTCATCTACACTTTGTGAAATCTAATTTATTACCAGACTGGACTTTTCAAGCAGCTGTAACATTCAAACAAGTTCTGCTGTACTGTGCACTGGGCTCTCAAGGGTCCATAATGGAAGGGATATCCTTGTCCCATGGACAACAAACTTATTGTACATATATTAGTTTCTCATGTACAACTGTACCTGAAGTTTCTTCACAAAAATAGTTAAAGTCACCTACCATGCTCCCAGACTGTTACGAGGGAAAGATTTTCATTGAGAACACTTAGATGAGCCCTAATTAATTAATTAATTAATTGATTCATATAATTAAGGCAGACTATGCAAAAGAATCAAGTTGCTTCTGATTCTGTGAATACTGCATGACAAGTTCAGAAGGTATTCATATCTTTAAATTTTTGGAGATTGTTAGGATTTTAGGTGGGAAATAAAATGGATGTATTGAGACTGTGATCTCCATACATGAGGCACCTGCTTTAGTTAATGGAATTGTTTTTATATATCAAGAAAGCAATAACAACTGCATTAAAAAGCTTTGTAAAAATGCTGAGATAATCTAGGTGAAAGACATTACTTTAAAAAAGAAAGAAAAAATAAATCCTTGAGCTTTGTGAATCCCCTATAGAGCTGAATGTTCTCATTGCAATGAAATCCCAACCCCTAGCCCAGAAGAAACTGGATTCTTCTACAGATTCCTGGGGAAAATTAAGGTTATTTTTCCATGGCATTTTTCAGTGAAGATCTGCTTTTCAAATGTGAAAGGAAATGATGGAGGGAAAAGTTAATTATCAGAATCTGCCTGAAATACTCAGAAAGGCAGAATGCAATTCGTTATATGTATCTCTGACATATGTATGATCTTTATTTATATGTGAGCATCCATCATACCACATACTTTCCAAATTTCTGTACTATTTGTAGATACAGATTTTGCATAGATGCTTCTCGTGTTCATTGCTCTTTCACATGAGTGCCTTGCTCTTTTAAATATACATACCTCTTTTATGATTGTAGTCAGTACTACAATTTAAAACTGGACTATGTCAGATGAGAAACCATATACTCTAAAATAATTAATAGAACCCTTTTTCACTGCCTTCCTCAAACACATACAAGTCTATGGTCAGTGCTAAATTTTAAAACATTTGCAGTATTTCTCTGCCTGTACAGCATGATATAAATGACATAATAATACTTATAACAATATTTGCCTGTTACTGATGAGGAATAGAATCCCAGCCCTAAGTCTCTGGTAAGGTTCCCATTTACTTTATGGTAAGTCTAGGTTTAGCTAAAGAAGGCTACAATCTGGTAGACTTAGAAAATAAAGACTGAACCTCATTCTCCTGCTGTCAGAGCAGGCTTTTCCATGCAGCAGCCTACACAGTGATTAAGTGAGTCTTTGTCAAGCCAGCTGCTCTGCCTGAAGACTTGCTTCTGGTGCTAAGAGAAAGCTTTTCTCCATGTCTCAAATGTATAGTAGGCTTTCCACTTTTCACTTTTAAACAGCTTTTTTCTTCATGCAGAGTGTTTACATTTCTGTGTCAAAGTGCTGATTCTGTTCCATTGCTGGTTTTTCTATCTCTGGCTCATAGATGCTGTTCATACTTATAACTTGTGGACAACAAGTTCATCAAGGCTCATACTATGAAAATTCCTTGGTGGAGCTTTTCTGACAGGTGATTTTTCCCTTAGGGGATTTTTCTTTTTTTTGAATTTGCTCCTAAACCTTTCATTCAGTCTGTCTGGATGCTGGGAGCTCATGTCAGTCTGACTGCAACAAAATCCTCAGATTTGTGCTCACTTCTCCTTAGTGAGGTACTCATAAATAGTAATGTTTTCTAATCTAAACTCATAATAAAGTTCACACCTTTCTTCAGTAAGATTAAAGGTAAGTGTTAAACAAAACTTCATGTGAATTTATATATGAGATATATCTTGCTGTGAAATTGTGTTTTTTACATTACAGGAAAGCTAAAAAATTGGATTCTCCTCTGTTCCAAAATTAGTACTTGATTTCTTTCAAAAAAGACCAAAAGTCAAAAAGACCATGTGGCAAAATGAAATATTTGTATTTTTGTTTCCTGTCTGATTTTGCGACTGATCTGAAAAATCATCTTGATTTTTTTACTGCCTGAGACTTCAAGCATTTGGATTTTATTTTTACCTAATCAAATGCATTGTTGAAATCAATTTTGTCTTAGGATAATAAGATGTTCCTCAGATAGAAAGTCTCCAAAAATTAAGTGTTGTAGTGGTTTTTACTATTTCACAGAAATAAATTGGTCTGAAAACAAAACTCTAATGCCACTTGGGTACAAAAACAATGTTTTTTGATTCACTTTCTTCTGAAGGAAGACTAAACTATTTAGAACATTGGTTAGTGTCCTGGTTTGCAATACAAGATACATATTCTATTACCATCTGAGAAGGGTGATCATCCTTATCTCTGTGGGAAATGTCTTCTGTTAATGGCCCATTGAGTCCTACTGTATAACTGAGAAGGGTGATCATCCTTATCTCTATGGGAAGTATCTTCTGTTAATGGGCCATTGAGTCCTACTGTATAACTGATAAGATTACATCATCCCATTGGGAGATGCTCCAGCCAGGGGGAGGAGCCAAGCCTTTCCTACCTAGATAAAAACTGAGGTTTAGAACACCAAGGGCAGCTTTTTTCCACTGGATTACAGAGGAAGAAGCAGTATTTTTTCCACATCATTGCTGGGCCTTTGGAGGAAAACTGCACCAGCACCCTGACTGACAGGGTATCAGGTTGTATTCTGACTCTGTCAGTGGTTTTATTTTTTATTTTTGCATGTATTTTGTTTTCCTTTTTCTCTTCCCTATTAAAAATTGTATTACTGACTTGTAATCTCACTGGTTTTGCTTTTCAAACCAGTACAGTTAGGGCACTTACCCAGGGTGACAAGAACAATGTCTTTTCCCAGGGTTTGAACACCTAGTTCTTATGTTTAATGTCCTTATTCTAATCCCTGGGATAGGTGCCTCTTCAGATATCAGACAAGGATAAAAAGTGATTGTTTTTATACTTCCAATCTGAAATAGCATTCCAGACCAATGTTTTTCAGAAACTGATATATCTGAGAAGAAAGAATAATGAATCTTTGATACATCCTCACTTCCTGAGATAAAAAAAAAGAAACTTTGATTTTAAATTCCTCATCCTCACTACACAATGTTCCAAAATTCAATAATAAATAAAATTACCAAAAAAAATGTGGTGCTCATAGATTGAGTTGAAAGACAGACAAAAAGGCTGGAATATACTGTGAGAACAACTTCACACTATTATCTTCTATGAAAACAACTGAGCTTCATTAATCATTCTCAATGAGTATGTCGGTTCCATAATAATTTATGAACACAATATATAGTTATTGAGATACTTGTAATATGAAGATGGTTAAACTTCATGGAGGGTAAGCAAAATGTGAAGACAAGCTTTGTCTTGACTTTCTGAATGCTTTTGGACTGGAATGAGAAGATGGTTGAATTACTATGATGCAGGTTTTCCTCTTTGCCTTCTGCCACCTAAGAAACTTCTTTCCCCGTTTAATATCAAGCAGCAGAGAACCAGCTGAAAAAAACTATAGCACTTACAAAAGAGGATACTTCAAAAAAGTCTAGTCATATAGATAAACCAGATTTCTCTCATACAAGAAGCTTCCACACCTGTTTGGTCTATATCTCTAGATATATCTATACCTCTTATAGATGAGTGGAGTATGTGTGTTCTATCCTTTAAAGTGAAACAATATTTTTAAAAACTTCTGTTTACAATTAATTCACCTCTGGACACAGACTACTTAAGGGAAGAACTGCCAAATAACATTGCTTTTGTTGGTAAGCAATAAAAACATACAGAGTACTGTGGACAAGAGCCTATTCTAAAAGTGAAAAAATCATGTAATTGTTCCCCAGGACAGGTTGAAGTATTTTTGGATAAAGACGAGATGAAGGAGAATGATACAATTATCCTTTTAATCCTGAGGGAAGTGTTACCTCACTTTTTTAGAAAGAAAGTACTGCCAGTCAGAGCAAATTAAATCAAATAACCCTTGCCCCACAGAAAATCTGAAGCAAACCTCAATTAAATTGTCAAAATATCCCAGATATCCTGTTTTTGGTATCTCCTGTTGGACTCATCTAGAACTGTGGAAAAAGGTTAATGATTTTTTCCAATCCACCTCTACAGAGTCAAAAAGATTCATTTGCCACATTTACCTTAATCAAATGGAAACCATATTAAAACCACTGAAAATCTTGTTCAAAGGGTTGAAAAATTTTAGGCTCCTTCTACTTCTTAATTCCAGTGAAACATGCTGTGTGTCCTACTTAGGAATAGAAAATTGCACCTTAGCACTCTGCATAGTTACTGCTAATTGTTACACGTTTGTTATCTGTTATGTACTGCTTTAGTAAGATTTTTTACTTAAAACTCTACTGCTGGTTCATAAAGAGCATAGCTATTATTTTCAAGATCTCTGTGTGGATGCTGCTTCTAAATCATTCAAGTGAAACTGAAGTCATTTACACTTACACTTGAAATGGAATATGACATGTCAGATTAAAGCCCTCCATCGAAATGGTATTTATTTTTAGTAAACCACTACTTCAGCTCATAAGCTAATTATTGCTCATAATGATAGAAGTACTGCAGGAATTCTTTGCCAAAGTTCATTTAATTTGCATTTTAATATACTAAATCTTCTTTTCATTAATAGCACTGATACAGGAGTTTAAGAGACAAAATAAAGATGTGGGTGTGTTTCTGGATAACTCTGAAATCCACTGTGGCATATAGAAGAAAATGAGAATCCTCTCTTTGAAACCATTATTGAAATTCATCTCCACCTTTTTCCGGGTGAGATGAAGGCTGTACAGATGGTTTGGCATAATTCACTAAACAAAATGATTCAAAGAGAGGAAGCTAAAGCCTATGTTACCTGAAACTTTTTTTTTTTTTTTTTTTTTTTTTTTTTTTTTTTTTTTTTGTTTGTTTGTTTGAGTGTACTGCAGGAATTTATCACCTGGAATACTTTCTTTGTTAGAATTTTAACAACTTAGTCTAATAAGGTGCCATATTTTTGCAGCAAGAATATAGATTTGCTTCTTCAAAAGGCCTCTCAGAGAATACTGTAGCACAGTTATCATACTCGCGTTTTGAGAAAGCTGCAAAACAGGTCTTTAAATATCATTGACAGCAGCACATTTGTGAATTTTGTATGTACCAGTTTAGTACTAAAGCCATCTAATGAGAGCACTATGAAAGTAGAGTTACAAGAAGGCAATAGCTCCCTGCATTAGGAGGCTTGTTTGAATCCTTTGTGAGAGACTATTTTCTAAAGACCCATAATTGGAGATGAAAATCAATTTGTCACAAAGTCCCCTTTTTCACTCTCTCCTTAAGTGCTATCCCTTTATCTGTCTTGTCTGATAAAGACAGCTTACCCAGCTGTTTTCTTGTGTATTCTAGATAAAATGACTGTATCTTCACACTGCTGCCAAACAGGACAATTTTCTGATGGCATTTTTATAGAGTTACAAAAGATCCTCACAAAAATACATGATGCTGTGCTTTTAAAATTTACCTTAGCCTCAGTATTATCAGCTTATGCTTCAGTAGTGACATATGTGCATCTCTCAACGGGACCGAGGAACTGAGCAGTAGGAGATTTTTTTATTAGAAACTTTGGATTGTGTATAGTAATCTCATATTTTACAGAAAGCTTTGAGATCCACCCTGAGCAAAAGAACAACTTTTATAATGAGTCTCTTTTCTTACAAGCCAGTGTTCTGCCTCATTTATTTCATTGAATTGTTTTACTCTGCAAGTAGTGCCATTAAAAGCAATGTTAGAGACAAACGGAATCTTGAAAAGAGAAGGGAAAAACATATCGTAGTTTTTAGGAAACAAAGCAGAGACTTCAGAAAAAAAACCCCAAACCCCAGAGAGCTCAAAATCTGCCAAAATCAATCCTTTGTGTAATGTATTATTTATCTAAGGACATACAACTTTGTTTAGATCATATACCTCCTTCAGCTATCTTTATATATTCCTTGACCCCACCCCCGATGTGTCTGCCTGATGATTTTTTGTGTTTCTATTGCTTCATAAAGTACTGCTTTAAACCCAATTAATCTAAAGTTACGTCTCAGATGGAGAGCTGAGGCACAGAGAAAGTCATCATCTAGGGGAACTATAACCAGCACAGTCATGGTCTGTAATACTGTCTAACATTATGTTGGTTGATTTAATTTTTTTCTTCACATTGGTATCCATTGACATTTGAGTTATCCGTGGGTACTCTACTTAACCTCCTTTTATCACTCCCTTGAAGGGGTCTGGCTCTTCCATAGGTTCTGTAACTGTTCTGTCATAGAAACCCCAAGAATATGTCCTAGATACTTCAGGTGATGTCAAGTGGCACTGGACACCAAGCTGTACACAAGTGAATCAAACTTTAGAAGTTTAAGCCTGATCAAAGCATCAGACATGTCAGGATCAATTGATTGCTAATCAGCATTAAGACTGCAATTCGTCTTCCCAAATGTTCCAGCCTGCAAGTCTGCTTTAAGATGAAATCTACGGCAGTATGAAACACATTCACTTACTTGGCATTCCCTGACTAAGATGAAAACTTGGGTCACAATGGAGAGACAGATGAGGTGAATACTGACATGAATACCCTGATTGCTGCTCTTTACATCTTGACTGGTTTGAATTTAGCAATTTATTCTTTTGTTCTTTCAGTATGCTCCATAAAAATATATATAGTCTGCTGTAATAAGTGGAATTTAATGTTGTTTCTATTAGCATTTTGAACAAAAAAGCTCTTTGTTTACTCATCTTTGCAATGAGATAAATAATCTAAGCCTGACCATTACAGGCAGCAGGTATCAGTGAATTCAGCGTTGAATGTGGTGGTTAGTGAAGGCAAGTTTCCCTTCCATTATCTCAAAAAGTCTTTTTTTCATTTATATTATCACTGATAAATGTGTGGCTGTGTTATAGCCAAGATGTGCTATGGACCAGTGGGTAGCTGCCTTCTCATCCCTCAGCCAAACTGAGAAAGGAAAACATGATTCTAAAGCAGTACTATTGAGCTGGAGTTATGAGGAGCAAAACTGAGAAAGGAAAAGGTGTTTAAAAGGATATATTTATTGTGTTCACAATAAATGATCAAGGGAAAACATTAGCTGTTGCTGTTTGTCAGAAAGAAAATGGGGAGTCTGAAGGGCCAAGTAACTGAGCCAAGCAAGACATCTCATTTTGTTCCCAAATATTTTTATATGTCTTTTGTGAGCTTCACACAAATGGCTCACTAATCCAATCAGGATCAGTACCTAATGATTCAAAGTCCCTCTAAACTATGCTAGTTATTTCAGGTGAATCTTCACATATATGACCATGCAAATTCTTCATGTTGCTCTTGTGAAAAACTGCCTCATAAATCGTTCTGGTAAGTGAGGCAGCAGACAACTTAAGTGAAACATATCATGACAAGTATGCAAATAATGTCATCTGGCCCAGCCAATATAGTGTCACATTATGAACCAGATCCAGAATCTTTGCTGCCACATGGTGATTGGATGTTTCTGGATTTTGCCAGCAAAAAATAAATCATGGGTCTAAAAAACTTGATGCTATTTTTCAGACATGACAAGCAGATAACGTACAAAAATGTCTTCAGATTTGATTTATTAAGATCACCTTTTTGTCTCCAGAGAATAACTGGAAAACATGCATTTTTATTTTTTCCTCCAAAATGCTAATTTATGGAAGAACATGTTTCAGCTCTAAATGATTATTCTATGCTTGTCAGTTTTAGATTGCAGCACCACTTCCGTTAATGATTTCTGAGGTGATGCTGATGCCTCTGAGGCTGAATTGCTAGCATAAAACTAATGAGTATCCTGGCATGACCCTGTACTGTTAGGACATGAAGGCGAAGGGGGAAATAAATTAGAAACCTGTGTGTGTAGAAAGAATATCTGTAAAGGCACTTAATGGAGTCTAGAATAGAAAATTAATCACCCATGATAATTAGGGTTTGCGAGACTATTTAATTTAATTCCATTTACACATATTTTCCAACCAATGATTAATGAAGTCTGGGATACCTTGTAAGCAAAATCTGAACCTGATATAAGCTTTGGAAGTGTGTAGAGAAGAGACTTACCAGATCACAACAGCTTTTATCTGCTGTTTTCATTCTGTATCTAACAGGTTTCACATAATTTTTGGGTACAAAGTGATGTGGCACCACTTTAAATTGCTATTGGAACATATATAACCTGAAAGTGTTTGACATAATGTAAGTGAAAAATGGTAAATTGAACAACATCAGTCTGAAGCAGACTATTACTGAACTATTAGAAAGCTGAAGCCAGTACAATCTATTGCTTCTAATTCCTCAGCTCTAAAGTCTTATTTAGCATTTCACTTTTTCCTCGTCAGTAATATGTTGAATTTTTTTTAATATAGTCATTAACTTTTCTTGTGAGAATAATTTACTATACTTTAAAACCCTGGAAATGTTTATCTTAAAAGCAACTATCAAGCAAACAACAAAACAAGAGGTGCTAAAGATTTTGTGTGCTTTGACTTTTGAGTGCACAAGTTAATGACAAGACATTTTTGGTAATTTGTGGCACAAATTTCTGAAATTCACAATTCTGAAAAAGTGTAGTAGGGTATGCAATCAGAGAAACCTCATGGTCATACTCATTCTTTCTGGCATTCACTCCTGTCCATGTGTGAAATAGTTTTAGAAGAAAGATGTCAGCATTGTTCCAAAGATAGAAATAAATTCCTAATAATATAAATAAGATAAACATATTGGGTAGGATTTCAGACTTTAACACCTCTCTTTGAGATCAGCAGCTACTAATCTTGTTTAACTCTTCTTCAGAGCTGCATATTCAATCTAAATGAAGTAGTGAGTGCATAGTATTTTAGATCTGTATTGGAGGCCTGTGAAATAAAAAAAAAGAGAATGTAACAAAATAGGTGGAAAGGAGATAGATTCTAAAAAATATCGATTAGATAATAATTTTTTGATCAACACCTTAAAAATTAAAAAACTTCTGGAGATGTAGCCATAATACCATTGAGTAAATGATAAATGCATTGAAGAAAATGAAGAAAACATAACAAAACATAAATGAAGAAAACATAACAAAACATAAATTAAGAAAACGTAACAAAACTATGTGAGTTTTATTTCCCTGGGTGTGAAGAAGGTCAGAATAGCCAATTTATTTCTTTTATTTCCAAAATGATATTAAAAGAGAGGAAATACCCCCAATATTTTCTATGAAAGAATAGTGTGAAGTAGTTTTGTTTTGTTTTGACTAATTCAATTTATCATCTTCTTGTACTTTCATAGTTTTCTTCTAAAACAACATGGGCTTTTATGTTTGACAGCAAATATAATTCCAAATCAAAATGGTTGCATCAAAATTCTGGAATTTGATGCAGTGGAAATAGACAAATTTTTTTTTTAAATCAATGCCTCATTTAATCTCATAGTGATTTCGTTCACCAGTTCAGATATTTTATATTTAAATATTTTCATGATGTTAAAATAGTTATGAGGGTAAGCACACTTTCAGAAAATTTGTGGGCTTTGTTCTATGATATTTTTTTGAATTAAAATTAAAAAGCTTCTGGACCTCTCCTGCTAGTATTCACTCCTCTGGGTTTTGAGTATCCTGAATTTGAGTTGAGACAAAAGTACCTAAGTACTGACACCTTTTAAGGTGAACCTGTATTGAACATTTTAAGAAATCTATTTTTTTTTCATTCCAATAGTTCTCTCTAATGTGTGCATCAATGCATCATTATTCAATCACTTAAGTAGAGCTAAATGTAAGCTCATGTGATATCTTGCTTCTGTGAAAGATAACTGCAATGAATTTCTGTCAGGGTGGTATTTAATGAATTAGAAGAGTCTACCAAAAGTAGAGTGGAATCGGTTAAACGTAGTGGTAAGAATAGAGTAGGAAAGTGAATGGTTTTCAGTGAAAAGGGGATTTGATTATGTAGAAAGTTTAAAGGTCCTAAGGTGAAATTGGAGACAGTTGAAAAATAGGATTCTGATCCATAGTTTTAAGTTTTTACTTTTGTATTCAGTGTATACACACTATCAAAACCCTGTTTAACTGACTTCTGCAAGAAAAACTCTTGTAGAAAAGTTGAATCATAGGGAAGGCTCAAAAAATTAATTTTGGATGAAAAGAAAGACTGACTCACTAGACCTAAATTTGTCTTGTATTTAGCTGTATAGAAGTTTAACATTTGGTAGGTACCAAGTAGTTGGCCATTTGGCTTTCAATACATTCAATAGAGGTAACGAGTATGAAAATACCAGCTCATTTGGAATATTTGCATTTCTGAGATAATTCTCCCGGGAAGTACCTTCCAGAAGCTCTACCCAGAGAAAATGTAGATGTTTTGGTGTTGATACCAAAGAGGGTGAAGCGACCGAAAAGTCAGCATATTGTACTAACATCTAAGAGGACCTCAGGCTGAATAAAGGGGCTGCCAAAACCTCATGAAGCTCAGCAAAAGAAATTGCCAAATTCTTCACCAGAGGAGGAACCCCAAGCACCAGCACATGTTGGGAGCTCCTGGCTGGAAAAAATATTGACAGAAAAGGCCTAAGGTACTGGTGGACATCAAACTGAGCATGAGGAAGCGTTAGGGGCAGTGTTTTAAAAAACGAAGCTATTTAAAAAAATTCATCAGTTTTCTATCCAGTGCCAAAAGTTCCTGTTGTATTAAGCCCTGATGTTTCCACCAGCTACTGAAAAGTTAGTTACCAATACACATGCATTTAGATATGTGATTTACTTATGATTTTTCACACTCTGCCAACTGATAACTTTACCATGCAGTTCTTATCCATCCCAGTTACAGTTCAATGCAGCAATCTGTAAGCTTACGTACAGGAAAGAGTCTTAGCAGAATAAAGAAAGGGAGCTCAAACACAGTCCCACCTAAAAAGCGATTGGAAAAGTAAAGCTGGTAATGCTCTGAATGGATAAAGGGAGCTTACTGTGAATTTCAGTTACTTCAATCCTTTCTCATATAATGATAAAATCAGTGTTTATGCATTGGCTTGACAGCTGAGTGAAAGTGTGTCAGATATGGCAAATGCATAAAAGTTTTTTGCAATAGAGGAAGTTTTCTGTCTTGCAAGTAACAGGTTCTTTGGAAATACAATTCTGACAGGAATGCATGTAAATATTCTTGTACAAAACATATTCTATCTGTGAATACTCCTTACACAAAAGTAATTCGGCTAAATTAACCAAATAGGATTTATATGCATTTATTAAAATTAAGTAGACTAGAACCTAAAACTTTTTTCAGATGTATTTTTAAATTCAAGTAGTGGGGACAGAGCTTTTCACAGATTGTCAAAAGGTACTTACAACGTCCTCTAGAAAATTATCAAAAAAGAATGACTCTGTGATGGATAAACTTGCAGTATCTAACTTTAATTTATTGTTTTTGAAATCTATTTGCTTATAAATAATCATTAGGAATAATACACTTCTAAAATGCAAAAGTTCTTGTATGCTACATCTTAGAAACATTGCTGACTTAGAAATTATCACTAATACAGATAGAATTTGAGAGGAGTGGCTAGGTTAGATATTAAATAGTGTAAAGAACCATGAATTAGTCCCAGACAAGGTATGTTAAAATTATTAACAAATATAATGAGAATTCCTCGGAACGTTATCACATAATCTTCATGGTTTGTCTTATTAAAAGTTAGTTGTTCAGGGGACTGTTCTGGTTTATTCAACACACAGATAAAAATTGCTCTGGCTTCTTTAAATAAATAAATACATATAAATATACATGTATGTGTGTGCATGTGTGTGTGCATGTGTGGATGCAGAAGACAATAGTTCTGCTGTTCCATGATCACAGTTTGAGCTATGGGTGTATTTCCACCTGTAGTAAGCAATTGCAATAATATAGTAGAATAATACCTGCAGGAGACAAAATATTCAGAATCCTACTCTAAAAAAGAGATATGTTTTTTTGATCTCCAGCCTAATTAGGTCGGAATAGTTCTATAGCAGAAATGAACTCCCAGTCTACTAAAGAAAGTGAATATTGGTTCCACCATAATCCAGCAAAATCATGTCCTAATTTCCTGGTCACTCCACAAAGACATTGTAAACTCCACAGTAAGTCATGTCACCAAAAACTGGCATCACCTTGTCAGAAAACAAACCTGTGAATTTTTGCTTAATAAAGAAAGGAGGATGTAAAGCTAGTGAAAAAAAAAATATATATACATACTAATCTACAACTGAAACTGTATGATAGCAGAGTGGTACACAGAGTGAATCCAAGATATAAAGTGTGGCACCAGTAAATGTGGCACTGGATGGTAATATGTTTCAACTGGGTCATATTTTCCTTTGAATTAACAGAGAGTGCAATAGAAGTAATTCAAAACTAGTTTTATGCAAATAAATTTATTCTAATCTTTAAAAATGCTCCCTAATGTGTTGCTTTTTTCCTGGGATAGAGTTCATTTTCTTCATAGTATGATTCAATGTTTTTGATTTGTGCAGGAACCTTGAAAATTCAGGAATGTTTTAGCTGTGACTGAACAGTACTTGTAGAGTTAAAGCTTTTCTCCATACCCCTGCACCAATAAGTAGGGCGGGAGTGCACAATGTGTTGGGAGAGAACACAGCCAAGACAACTGACCCCAACTGACCAAAGAGATATTCCAAACCATTACAAGTGATGGAGTCCCGATTCCCTGGGGATGACTGAACATCTGCCTGCCTATGGGAAGAATTTAATGAATTCCTTTGTTTTGCTTTACTTGTGAACTCAGCTTTTGCTTTGATTATTAAGCTGTCTTTATCTCAACCCATGATTTTTCCCACTTTCATCTTCTGATTCTTTCCATCATCCCACCCAGGGCATAGTGAGTGAGCATCCATGGGGCTTGGCTGCTAGCTGGGTTTAAAACACCTAGGAAGAAAGTGGGTATAGGAATTCTTCTACATTCATACTATCCTGCTGTCTTTCCAGCAAGATTCCTTGTCCCTTTAAATTTGTCCCACAGCTATGAGTCACTAAATTCTCATTTTTGTTGTTCTATTGCTTTTGCATATGGTGATGGGTTACATATGCAATGTGATTTTAGAATTCAGAACTGAAGAGTATGCTGATGTGAATTACTCCCTTTTCATACACACTGTTACTTAATTCTCTGAGAGGCAAGTCCTGTGTGTCCAAACAATAATAATTGTGTGATAAATGAATGGGGGAAGATGAGAGAACACCATGACAGACAAGAAAAATGGTGTAAAAAATGCTGTATGATAGTTATCTCTCAATGCAACCACCAGGAAAATAAAATTCAGTGGAAAGTATAAAACAAGGATAAGCACATAATAGGTTCGGTAGCTGAAGGTTGAAACTTACTTTTGAAATATAATAAAGCCAAGCAGTCACTAAATTGTTTTTTAAAAGGACACATTTAAATTATGTATAACATCCAGAACTTTATACGATAAAAAAAAGAAGAAAAAAATATTCATTAACTGTCAGCAAAAGATTCCTTCACAATCCTCTAAAGAATCTTTACTCAACTGTGGTCAGAAAATATGAGAGTAAATGGACCATGTTGCCTATTCTGAGTGCTTCAGTGAAATTATAGTTTGTTATTTGAGATTTCTGGTTTTCGAAACTACCTAGCACAGCATATTTCTTCTGCAGCTTCCTTGTCTTTCCAAACTCCATGCATAAACACCATCAACTATACTTTCTAAATTTTAAATAATGACACTCACCTTACATTAGGTGGTACAGAAAACACTGCTCATAAAAAAAAAAAAAATAAAAATTGCAGTCTCTATATCCCATTATTTCAGCATGTCTTTGCTTAAACATCAATCTGATATGCTCAAGGCTAATTTTCTTTGACCTCAATGAAATATGTTTCCAGATTGGTAGCTTTTAGCAAACATACATTAGAAACATGGATCAACACATGAGTTTCAGTCTAAAGCCCACAAAACCAGCTGGAAAAGAGCCTAACTCACCAAAAAGTTTCACGTCAGTTCCCACACCTCAATATCCTCCTAATCAAAGTGATAGATTTTTCTCTTATTCATTCGGCAATATGTCAGAAAAATACCAGCTAGCAAGAAATACTCTTTTTTTTATTCAATAATACAAAATATTAGCAACTTTAAACTTTATTTGATAAGCCAGTGTATATTTTCTTAAAAAGTCTGGTCATGACTGTTCAAATACTCAGTTTTCTACTAGCCTCTAGGAGGCTAAGAAATTAGCCACAGGATCACCAGCTCAGCTACCTGACCTGAATATCTCCCTTTACCACTCTGCCTGGTCTCATGGAGTTTGACAGGGCCCAAGCCAATATTCGTCCTAAAGAATACCTAAAAGGAAGAAAGGAAATACTCAAAGGAGACTCATGAATATACTCAACTCTGAAACAATGGGAGAAGAGAAGGGCTCATCCTTAAAATTATGCACAGCTTTTCTTCTACTTCAATCTGTAATACCTGACTTGGATTTCAACTGTATAGACAAGAGACTTAGGACTATATATACATATATCTGGAAATGCCTAGAGCATTCTGTTTGAGCTTGCAGTTATAAGCAAAACACAAGAGGGTCATATTGTTGGTAAAAGTACTGCTGATTCTAAAACCATTTTAATAATTCTCCATAGTATGATTTCACTCACCCTGGCTTGCTCATGCAGACATATATACATACATATCAATGTGTATTCACAAAATTTTATTTTTCATTTTTATAAATTACTGCCATGCCCATTGCTCAATGGTACGCTAAAGGACAACAGGAAAGACGGGGAAAATAGGGGAAAGAAGGGGAAAAAAAGGCTGAGACATCTCCAACTGACACTGAGAAGAACTATAAAATCCTGTTGAGGATCACAGGTAAAAGCCCAGAAATCCATAGTACAAGAAAAATAGCATGCGACCAGTAAAGAAACATTAAAGGCAAAGTAGAAAGCACTGCCTCAGAGGGAACCCTGGCAGGGTAAAAGTCTCTCCAGCCTCCTGCAGAGACCAGGGGACACACACACCCAACTTACGAGTCAGCCTCCAGCAGACCGGCACCACCAAAAAGCACCACAGAGCGTGGGCTCTGGCATAGGGACAAAGGCTGTGACGTGCCCCGAGTACAGGGGTCACACTGGCCAGGGGCCAGCAGCAGGCAGAAAGCTGCCGTGGTTTGGGAAAAGCCCTACCCCTCTCACAGGGTGGCCGGGCTGGGGGCTAGGGGAGCTCCATTTCCCCCTCAGGTGTGGAGACGGGGGCTCTCACCCTCCTTACAGGGTTGCCCCTCTCTCCGGGCAGCCAAAGGAGCACAACGGCAAAAGGCCAACACAGCAAAGACCCAGCCCTGCACACAGGGAGGTCGCCCAGCTCAAGGCTTTGCCGCGACACCCTGAAGGTGCCCTGGCCATGCCAGGAAGGCTTTTTGCCCAGAGGGCCTCTCATGCCCCCTCTTCAGCTCTGAGCTCGCTTTTGCCTCGCTGTTCCACTCTTGAGCTCGAAGCCACCGCGCTTGCCTCATCGTCCCATGGCTTCTGTCAATGGACGACGACACGCTCAGGCCCAAGAAGCTCCAGCTCCCAAAGGGAACTGCCACCCACCAGCCCCACAGTGAGATCCTCAAGCTCCCAGTCCCATATATTCACAGTCGGTTTTGCGAAGTATACCTTTTTGGAATGATGTGTGTAACAATCTCTCCCTTTGTTTAGTCCCCTGTCAGTTTATATTAGCAAAAGATATTTTTCTCTACTTTTGTCATGGCTTTTTTAGGTTAACTTTTAATGAATGTTTTTTTTTTTCTTACTTCATTGCAATCACTTTTAATTGAAAACTATTCATTGTAATACAGTTCTTTTTATAGTGCCTATAGTGTGTAGTAGATAATTCTGATTTAGGTACTTTCGTGTAGTTGTTACGAAAGTAAAAGAAGCAAGTTTTTATGAATATATGCAGTTTGCAACCCTTTATCCTGGAAGAGAAAATTTTATAAAGGTTCTCTTCGCCCTATAAAGTCTTTTAGGTATAACCCATTGACAAGGTCTGGGGGTATGATTCGATTAGACCACACCCAGGTTCTTCTCTTAGCAGAGCAGAAAGCAAGGGGATAGTGTTTGCACCTCATGACACAAGAGGATGGCTTTTTTAATAGATTTTGTTTGCAGTTCCCACTCTGGCCACGACAATACCCTTCTCAAGTATCCTAGGTTTTCAGCTAAACATTTCATCTCTTTCCCTTCTAAGTTATCCTAGATTTTCTGTCAAAGTTGCTGCCTTTGACTGCTGTGTAACAACAGATTCTGCCTCAAACGTGCTCATTTTTCCCCAGTAAATTATTCCAAATTCACCCATCAAAAAAAGCATTATGTTTTTTCATGTATGTTACCTCAGATTTTCTAACAAGAAAGTGGCTTCGGACCTTTCCAAAAACTGCCTGTGATTTTCCCTCCAAAACCTCCCATAGCTGTTTCCTCAACGTCACTTAAGATTTTATCTCAAAAATATTTATTCTCTGCCCCACACACTTCCACAGATTTTCCCTTCAAAATATCTCCTACAGATTAACACAGATTTTGCTCCTAAAATGTTCTATACCACAGAGATTACTTTAGATTTGACTGTCAATCATTCTCTTTCAGATTACCTGAGTTTTTAATATTCCTTCTGGCCCTTAAAAATTACCTCAGGTTTTATCATAATTTTTTTCTGCCCTTCCTCCCCATATTACCTCAGACTCTTCCCCAAGGACAATTTTCTTCCCTGGAGGTCTATGCCAATTTTCCAGACAAAAAATATCTGTTCCATGTCCTCCACATATTACAGCACTATTTGTTCCCACACAGCTCAATTTTAGCCCAAAATATTCATTCTGTGCCCCAGAGGTGACGCCAGGGAATTCTAGCATTCCTCCCCCATCAAGTTCCTGCTACCCCTCTGAGTTACCTCAGCACTTCCCCCTGCAAACTGAAACACTGCGCAGTCCACTCCTCCTCCGTGTGTCACCCCAGGGGCTGCCGCATGGCACCTCCCGGACCCCTCACGGAGCCCAGCCTGGCACTTCACGGAGAGAGGCAGACGCAGCAGGTTTGAGTTCCTGCCATGGCTGAGCAGGAAACGCACCCCTGCAGTGCCAGTCAGGATGCAGCGGCCGCATGACAGGAACCCGCCTGCCCCTCCTGGGTCCCTCAGGCTGCACCCTCATCCCCATCTGGGACACGCAGCAAACCCTCATTCCCTCTGCTCTCCCCCGGTGATCCTCACGCACCCTCAGTGGTCGGCAGGACAACTGCCACCGCCTCGGTTACAGGAAGGGTACCCCGTGTGCCTCTCGGATGTGTACCCTCGCGTATCCTCAGCGATGCTGGAGTCACCAGCCTCCCCTCAAATGACCTTTGCGTCCCTTCAGCAACATGCAGCGCACACACCACCCCTTTAGTCCCTTCAGTGACCCTCATGTCCTCCAAGCAACACACAGGACATTTGCCACTCCTTCAGAGACCCCCACATCCTTCTCAGCGGGACACGGCGCACCTGCCTCCCCTCAAATAACCCCCGTGCTCCCGTTCAGAGGAACACAAGCGCCTTCTGAACCCTAAGTGGTATGTAAAGAAACCTTAACCACAAGTAGTATTGTAACAAGATGTGCAGGTAAAACAGGTGAGACAGCAAAGCTGGTGAGACAGCAGCATCCCAAGTGGTACCCAACAAAACGCTAACCACAAGTAGTATTGTAAGAAGATGTGCAGGTAAAACAGGCGAGACAGCAAAGCCGGTGAGGTAACAAGTAACATCAAGGGCAAAATGCCAAGTTTTAATGGAACTTGAAAACTGCAAATTTAACTAAAATCAAGTTAGACTGAAAAAAAAAAAAAAAAAAAAAAGAAGAAGCACCAGGCATGTGCTGTACATAGAGGTAAAACCTTCAAACATGAGGAAGGCTACAGAAGTCACCATAAAAAATATCAAAAGCCAACAACCGCCACAGAAAGAACTGACCCATACACACAATCAACACACTGTTATAAAACCATGATACAGCTTTATGCAAATATGGGTATGCTAATGATATATTGTAACTATGACATTGCATAGGAGGACTTTTCAAAATAAACTGAAGGCTAAAGAAAATTGAGTGAGGTTTGGCAGAGAGATCCACCACACTCCCAGCTGTGAATAAACAAATACCTGCTCTGAAGCTGCCTGACTACAGAATTTTACTTTCTTGCCCAGATTTGGGCTTCACATCCACTACCTGTCAGGGACCCTCATGTCCCCTCAGGAGCACACGGGCAATCGGCCATTCCTTCAGTGACCTTTTATTCCCTCGGTGACATGTGGGGCACCTGCCCTCCCCTCGGTGACACTCATATTCCCTCAGTGACCCCCCACATCCCCACACCATCACTTGGGGACCCCACTTTTCCATCAGTGTTCATTCTAGTCTTTCCAGATTACCTCAGATTTTCCCAAGAAAATGTTCATCCAGTCCCTTGCAGATCACCTTAAATTTTACCTGAAAAATGTTCCTTCTGGCCCTTAAAAATTACCTCAGGTTTCATCAAAATATTTTCTCTGCCCATCCTCCCCAAATTACCTCTTCCCCAGGATAGAGACACCGCCCCCCCCACCTCAGATTTTCCCTCCAAAAATGTCCGCTCTATGTCCCTCACACAGTACGGCAGCTTTTGTTGCCAAACAGATCAATTTTATCGCAAAATGTTCATTCCTTTTCCTGCAGGTGACGCAGGATATTCCAGCATTCCTCCCCCATCAAGTTATTGGTGTTTCTTCTGACTTACATCATTTTATAAATGGATATTTTTACCTTTGACAAACAGTTTGGGAACAGACTGGTAGCACTGGTAGCACTTTGACCCTCAGCCTGGGTGACTGCCTGTAGCACTCACAGGTCACCCCAGAACCATAATCATAGTGTTCTGCCATTCCTAGGACTGGAGATCTCAGTCAACATCTTCAGGACATTTAATGGCTAAATTACAAATCCATTACAAAAGTGCAATTTTTTAAAAAAAAAATTTCTTTCTTCCCTTTTTTTTTTGTTTTTTTTTTTTTTGTGTGTGTTTAAGGCTGTAAATGTAAACACTTTCGTACAGTCTTGATACATGAAGACAAAGAGTGTCCATCTGAAACAAAGGCTACCACCCCCTTCTCCCTGATAATTTTTAGCCCTCACTCCAGACTTTAGGAAGCAGGTTTAGAGACAGGTTTACCATGGTGCTTTGGAGGCTTTTTTGTACCTTGAGAGCAGTATTTAACAGCCTCATCTCTAGGATGTCTCTCTGCCAGAGAGCTGAGCCCCGTGGAGACAAAGGCACACTACAAACCCGCACAGAGCTTCAGAGCTGCTGGGAGAGGAGAATCTGATCCATTGATTTGTTCCCCAAATAGCACCTGCTGGGAGGTGCCTGACTGGCCAATACCTGTAGTGTTTCCATTGCAGAGATGAAGTCTGGTGCCAGGAGTTCTGGAGTAGTTTCCTTGGCAACTAGAAGAAATGCTCAATCAAGATGCATTCAGGTGCTGTTTTAACTTCTCTGAAACAATGAACAGCACCATCACAACTCAGAGAAATAAAACCCAGGTGTACAGCCAAATGGTGAACAACATTTTTGTTCAAGGGCAAATTTGAGCTGAGCCTGAAATCTGCCATTAAACAAACCCTTAAGAGAGCAAGCAGGCTGGAAGTATTTCTCCTATTCGGTAGGGCAGAGGTTTGCAAGATTATCTACTTTTTTATTTTAGAGCCTTTAGATCCAAATTTCAAGTGATGGATGATATTTCTATGAGATATATAAATAAATCTAACACTCAATTAATTTGAATGTCCCAAATTCAAATTTCAAATCCAAAGGCTTCAAATTTCAAAGTTGATTGCAGGCAATGCACTGTTCATCAGAAGTACTAGGGGCATTTATTGAAATCAGAATGTCTTTTGAAATTGTTTTTCCAAGACAGTGTAAATTTTCAGCAAAGCATACAACATCAATAGGAGAAACAGTATATTGTTACTCATTGTTTGTTTGTAGGCATGGCCACAAAATTTTCTATGAACAGTAAATTGACTGAAAACTTCATATTTTCATGAATTCAAGTTACACTGAGAAACATTTAAAGTCCTAGTATGGCAAATATTTTTTTCCTGAAAGAATTCCATTCTAAAATACCAAAATATATAAGAATTTCAAAAGGAAATGGTCTTTTAGGTTTCACAGTTTTGGCATTTTGTTTTACAGATTAGCTACTCTTTAAGGGAAAATTTAAAAACAGTAATTAAAAAAGAAAAGAGAACCCCAAGAAGCATAATGTGCAACTAGTGTAGCAACAAGTAGTGTTAAGACCAAAAATATTTTGAGGATTTTTTTGGCTTCTGTTTTCTGTCTTTTTAGATGAAGATGACCAAAATAGTATTATTCCAGTTGAACACAGAGTTTTGTTTTTCAATTTAGTAAATAGTCAGAAACATCCATTTCCCTGCTTTGTGCTTGGGAGGAACAAGCATGTGTGAGGAAGGTGGGGAGAAATTGAAGGGATTAAATAAGCAAAGCAGAGGGCGTAAAGAAAGGACTTATCAAAGTGGCAAACCAGATGACAAATGTAAATGTTTTTTAACTCTCTGCTGTCATCAGGATACCTCATAATCATTTCCTTTCAGACCTTTCTGATAATTCTGCTCTTTCATTAATTCCTTTTAACTGAGGTAATAGGGAATTACTTTGTTTAATGATTCTCTAAAGATCCAAGAAAGCTAAATATCCTAATAAGGTAGTTTTATTTCACAAATAAAATTTCACTCACCAATATTGGTAGTTGTAGTGTTGAGTTGTAGAGTTGTAGTGTTTTCTGCAGTAGGCCATTCAATGGGCTATGCAACAGCCTAATCTAGATGCAATTTTGACAAAATGAGTTTATCCTTTCCTAGAGCTAAGTATCAGTAAGTGGAAAATCATCAAACAGATAATTTACTCCGAGAGAATATTTAATAATGCAAGAAAAAGAGAGAAGAACCCTGATCACTGACTTCCTCTGGAGTAAAATTCCTCATACTCAGGATTTTGCAATAGCTGATATCCTCCTCTGTAGGTGCAGCGTCAGGAAAGGAAATTATTTTCAAATTGTCTTCCTCCTTATCAAAAGCTTCCCTTTTTCATGATAAGAGTATAATAGATGCAGGCTCTGAACTAAGGTGTCAAGGATGTCCTCTGCTTAAAGGACAGAACTCTCTGATGCAGCCTCAGAAAAATCTTGCAAATAACTTAATTAGCTGTTCTTTTACCTATATTGCTTAACAACAAATTAAACATGTAATATAGAAGTGGCCTTTAATTTGCTGGCATTCAGGAGATATTTTAGGGCAAATCAAGTTGTCTGCTTAGTCCAGTTTACAGCAGCAGGCACTGACTCAAACCCTGACAAAGTGCACTGCCACATAACATCCTGAAACAAGCACTGAGAGCACAAAACCCCTTTCATTTCTACCTCTGTGGATCCCAGTGGTTTAGAGAGAAATTAATATGTGCTTTCCCCTCAGTGTTAGGGCCCTCTATTCATTTTCAGAATGAAAAGTTCTCTAAGCTTTTAATGTAGGTCAGACTCAGCTCTTCATGGCATATTCAACCAAGATGCAGCTATTAAGCTTCCCTTTAAAACACTCTCCCAAGCCAAGAGCCCTGGCTCAGTGCTGTAATTATATACTGCAAGTTCCAAAATTAGCAAGCGGTAGAGGTGAAAAAGGATAGAAGTACAACACACCCATGATTCATTATTTGTTGAGTGAGGTCCAACTGGATGGAAAAGCTAACAAGCACTTTGTGCTTTGAACTGACTCAACAAAATGCATGGAAAGGGCAATTTTCATTGGATGCACAATAAGCACAGTTCCCACTCCAAAAGCAGAGATGCTCCTCCTGCATCAGTGTGGAACTCTGGTAGCTTCAGCTGATGAGGGACCTCTGCCAGATCTCTGCAGGGAAAGACACTGCAAGTGCAGGCATCAGGTTCAGTGCCTGGCAGAGACTTAAGCAATGATTTCACAGAAACAATAAAATTTCTGTACATTGGAAACAGAAATACTGTAGTATTTTTTCAGCAGCTTTTTAATAGCAGAGGAGTTCAGGCAAAATATAACAATATAACTGGGAAAAGTTCGTGGATGTGATGGAGGTCTTTTCCTAATCCAGAAGTGAGATTTCCTAATCTGAAGACTTTTCTTGCTCCTCAGTAAACAGGTATTGTTAAAAGAACAAGGGAAATGCATTAATTTCATGTTTTCCTTTCTTGCTGCTTAACTGCATTCCTTTGCTTTTATCATGAGCAATAATTGCATTTCACACACCCCCTGCTTCCGCCAGTGAGTTTCCACATTACTATTGTAGGACTTGAGTGCTATTTAGCATGGAAATAGCATCAGATTACCCATCTTAAAATAATATTTTGCCAGAGTTCAATAATTGTAGTCAAAGGATGCTTTATTTGTATTTCAGGTAGTAAAGTACTAATTTTTCCTCTTTGTACTTGCGGGGAATTTTAAAATCCTGGGTTCAGAACAAGCTAAGCCTTTGTGGTGTTCCTCAGGAGATCAGAAGTGTGCTAAAAAAAACCAAAACTACAAACAAACAAACAAGCAAGTAAAAACAATCAACAACCCAACATTAAAAGTCTTCAAGTGTCCAAGTCATACCTGTCCTATCAGAGCTGGGGCTCAGCATAGAGAGCAGGAGGCAGCCCGTAAAGGAGTCATTGTGGGGAGCAGCAGGACACAATCCTGCATTTATGGAGGATTGACTGTTCTCTCAGTTTTTTAATCAAGCTTTGTCTCAGAGCACCAGGGTCAAATATCCCAGTGGCACCTTTGCCTTTCAAGTTCATCCTTCTCTTGATTGTAAAGATTATCCATCCTTCTGTAAAGACACTCCAAGCTTTGTTTTATTAATGAGATCACCTTCTGTCCTCTGCACTCACCACCCTCACTGCCTTGACCTGGGCTGCTTTTTCATCCTACCAGATTGGCTTCTAGTGCCAACTATTATAATACGTTTTCTTTCTCAGCATAAGAACAATGACTAAATAGAGCTACATTTTAAAAAAGTTTAACTTCTGTGTCTTGCCTAATTATCACTTTCTGGAGGCATCTTGGAATTTAAAAAGAAACAAAGAAAAAGGGAGGCCTAATTGCTGTTTTGTTTTTCTCTAAGCATTCCTTTTCATAAGCAAGTATGGGAGAAAAAAACATGATGAAAAAGATCTACCTTCCACAGGTGCTGAGTGCCAAGGTTCTCATTACCACAGCTTTTTAAATTGGACTGTTTGAAACTGATTTTCAGTCTCTCTGCAAATACTCTGTGACTCATGGGCAAATTTTCTGTATATTGGTTGATCATGCTACCTACTTATTAACTGCATGCTTTTGGAACCATCAATTTTCATAAAGAGCAAACAGTCCCTGTTCAGTTGATGCAGTTCTGCTCATTCTGTCTTTAACTACAGACAGAAAAAGCAAAACTTCAGTCATCACTTTTTTAGAGGGTCATGTCATGGTTTGGGAACTATATTCTCCAGTTTAGTTCTCCCAATAAAACCACTCCCCCCTGCCTGGGGTAGGATGCAGAGGAGAACTGGAGGTACAAAAGGTAAAACTCTCAGGTTTTTGTCTTCAACTTTGAAGATAAATTATGTTAAACATTATGCTTTTAGTTCCAGCATCAAGAAACCTTAATTAAAAGAACAATTTAAATTATATTGTGAAGATATACTACAGCTATGTGTAATTTCTTAATACTTGTGGGTTCAATTTATATTTATCACTAAGTTTACAATGGAAGCATGAAATAATTCCAAAGAGTTCCTCTGCAGTGTGTTTATTGTGGGCCAGCCTCCCTCTCTCATAAACAGATGGTGCCTGGAAACTGGAATTACTTAACACAGCTTTGCTTAAAAGTCTTCCCTTGGCACCCCCATCCCCCCGAACCTTCCAGCAAGGAGAATGAGGATGTTTTGGCCCCATTTCACTAGAGAATATGCCTAATTTCATCATAGTCAGCAAAATACTTAGGCACATGCTGTGTTTTATCTTTTATTTTCTTTTTAAAGTGGCCTCTTTAACTTTGTTAGCCTTTAACTCCTTTTTCAGGAAGGAGGGGGATTTACTAGTGGTTTTCTATCCCTTGGAATTCTGTTAAAACAGAAAGGAGGTTTTTACTTGTGCAAATCAATCCTGAAAGTGAAAAAAACCCAACCAAAATTAACAGCATAAACACACTCTTTTTTGTTTGTTAGTTTGTTTTATTCTGAGGAGAAAGTTTTGCAGGAGATAACAACTTTTCCTAGAGCAGCTGGCATAGCAGGAGAAAAAAAACCATGGACAAGCTTTCCAGCCTGCAAACCCTTCTTCAGTTCCAAACCAAGAGTACTGAAAAGCACAAGGAGTTTTTCAGTTGAGTTTTATTAAGTCAGGCATTGAGACAGATCCTGTAATACCTCAGGAGTCCTGGGTTCATAGAACCTGGAGGTTTTGTGTGTCAAGTCCTTCTCTCCCATTACTGGAGCAGGTTCTGCAGTTCCTTTTCTATTGTTTCCTTTCCCCTCCCCCCTTTTTTCCCTCCCCCCTCTCTTTTATTGGAAATACAGCTCTTATGCCTTCCCTTGAACATTTTATAATAATTTTACAAAGCTGTACTTTGGGTGTCATTCCTTCTTGCTCCTCCTGAAAAAAAATGAGTCATAAATGGTACATACAAGCACCTGGTTTCCCTTAGAGGACACAAATTCTAGGTAGCTGCTGCTAATTTCACATGTCCTAAAATGCAACCCTTATCAGATTTGGCTAAAGTAAATCAAGGTGCAAACAGACAGTAGGAAATAGACTTATTTTGACAGGAGCAGGAAGAACCTGGAGTGTGTTTTTTCCTGAATGAGGCAAAGACAGCTATTGATTGAGTCCATCTCACTGGGATGATTCAAATTAAGCACCAGATTTAGCTTTTGATGTTCATATCTCAGTCACAGAAAATTTTCTACATGCAAAGCTGCTTGTATCACTTGCAAGTATGCACTCAGGGCAGCATTTCTGCTTGTCAGAAGACAGAAACATCTCAGAAACAGCCCAATGACATAAATAAAACCTATTAACTTTATGTTTGAAAATAACAAATAGAAGCTGTTAACTGTTTGTTTGTTTGTTTGTTTGTTTCCAAGAGGGCAAACATGGACAATACAAACCTGGATAAGGGTCAGAGAAAAGAGGTGGGAAAAAAAGGCAATGAGAGGAAAAAAAAGGAGAATGTTCAGAGGGAAAGGAATTTGTAAGCCTAAAGGAGATATTCTTCAGAGTTGAAATAAATTCAGGATTCCTAAACCTCAGCAAGCCTTTACTGTCTGCACATATTTATTAAACCCAGTGAGAAAAGGCACAGTTCATTTCCCTCGAAGGTCTGGGCTCGCCTCTGTGCTGAGCAGTAAAGACAAAAAACAGAGGTTCCTACTCCCAGTCTCGAGCTGCTAAATAATTAAAACATTCTTATTAGTCAGCATGCCCTGAAGAAGCTTATAAAAAGTCATAGAAAGAACCTAACTTATATTTCTGACTGTAAAAATGTTTATATAAATAGATACCATTATTCAGGATTTGTTTTTTCAGTGTGGGTTACAAATATAATAAAGCATACTGTAAATGGCATATTCTTTTTACATATTCTTGCAGTTGTTTCATGGTCTGCTGTTCAAAATGCTCCAAATTTCAAAATGTCTACAGGCTCTAGATCCCTAAGACCAGCCTTTGTAAGAAAGTTTTGAAATATTGAATATTTTTAAATATATAATCTACTTTTCCCACTTATCTTTTTGCATTCATAGATTATAAATATCAAGGAAAACTCTTGTTACTTTTACCTGTTTCTGCCAAAGTTTAAAATTAGATTACAGGTGAAGGAAAGAAGATGCAATCCCTTTTCTGAGGACACAGATCTTTTCAGGGAGTTTCCCTTCTCAGGAATATAAGAGCTGTTTTCATTCTAGAAATGATTGATTTATCCCCTTCAAGTGGCAAGTATAAACAGCAAAAAATTACCTTTGGAAAGAGGAAGTTTTTAATTTTAGGATGAGTGAGCTCCATCTGTAATTTCATGCCTTCAGGCTGCCTTAACTAAGTACAAAAAGTTAAAGCCAGGAAAAGGGAAGGGTGAAGGGGGGAAACCCAAACCGAGACAAAAAACCAGAAACCCCAAAACTTTAATTATTTCCAGGTAAATGAGTATTTTAGCCTTTTGTTTGCACACAGATATTATGCTTGTGGAATGGTTGTAAGTTGTGCTCTTTATTTAGCATTTTCTGAGTTTGTTTGAAGTGTCAGTGCTACAGCATTTTGAGGATGAAGTCCAGATGTCAGCATTATGAAGTCCAGGCCAGATGATGGATGATCCTCAACAAAGTTTATAAACAGAGGGCAACCACAGAGCCAGCATAACAGCCTGGTTTGTCTTGCATTTAGAAACATAAAAAAATTACAACAGATATTGGTTCATTCAGAAGAGAGTTCTAGAAATTCTGGTTTTAAAAATATCGTTTTACATAAGAAAAAAGCCACAAATATTCACACAGAAATACTACCCCCTCACACAGAGAAAACATTTCTTTTTTGATCTTCATGCAAAACATTTCAGCAACTCGCAAATTGCAAAACCTATCACTTTTATTAGAACAAATAACTGAAAATGGGTTCTTATCCGAATCTTATCCTAACTCTAGAATATAAACATATTGTTGGTCTGCAAAGAGGGCCTGGCAATACCACAAAAACTGATTTTCTGAGATGGTTTTCCATCCTACTGTTTAGGACAGGACTGGAATGACCATTTTCATACACAAAACATGGTTTTAAAGTGTTTTAACACTTCACATCACCAGAGATAAAACAGTTTTTATTTTCTTTTTAAATATATGCAAAGAAGTTAGCTGAATTGTAGCAGTAAGGCAAAGGGGTTTGTTAATATATTATATTATATTATATTATATTATATTATATTATATTATATTTATTTTATTATATTATATTATATTATATTATATTATATTATATCATATCATATTATATTATATTATAATTGCCAATCTTATTCAGGCCTTATTTACACCTTAAAATTGCTGATTTTATTCAGGCATCAGTGGCATTTTTCCCCCATCTATTGTTTACTTCCTTTTTCAAGGACTTTTACAATTTCTGGATGTCTCATAGACCCTGTTCACCCTCTACTTTCTCCAAATGCAATTCTTAGCTAAGGAACTGCAAAAAATTGGTTGACATCAAGGTTTTGGTGCTGCATCCAAGCATTCTTTGTCTAATCATGCATGAAATCCAGCTGGTTTGGATTATTTTTTGTTTTGTTCATTTTGAGGGGTTGGGGTGTTTTAAATTTGTTGTGGTGTGTTTCTTGTTGAATTGATCATATTATATCACTCCCAAGTTTTTTTTTAGCACAGCCACGAAGTGGAGTTCCCAGCCCTTGGATGTTCAAGGGTGGGGAGGGTGAAACAACAAGAGGCAAACACAGAAGTGATGTGACCCAAGGGCTGCACAGCCCTGTTCTTTCCTGGGGAAGGGGAGACCGTGATCCAGTTAGGTACAGAGACCTTGTAACTTGGCAAAGAAAACAAGGCCAGACAAGATAAAGAACTAGGCAGGATTTCTCTGTCCCTTTTGGTTGCATGCCACTGTGGGGCCTGATATATTCAATTTTCTGCCAGTTTTCCCCATTCTTTGCCTCATCCTATTATCGTTACCCTTGAACTTAAAGGTGTTCATCCTATAACAGCAGTGCCTTTAAAGGAACACCTCTGCACATCAAGATACGGTTTGCTCTTTTGCTGATAATAAAAAGCCTCTTAAAGGAAGAAGTTTCTTAAAACCAATATGGTAAGATTATGTATCTGGATGAAAGGAAACATTCTGAAATTTTCAGAAGCTTAGTTCACATTTTAATCACTTTTGGGTGTATAGTAGCTTACTTGTCATTAAAATCATACAAGAAAGGCATAAAACTATTTTTTAATGTTCTATCCTTGTTTTCAGTGAGAGGTGCTTTTTAAACTTCCAAGTCAGCTGTGAAAGAATATACTGTTACCATCTGGATGATGCCTTGGAATTCAGCTCTTTAACTCCCTTTGTCTCCACAGCAACTTTCCTAAAACTTTGGGTCCTTCCCAAGGACCCCTTACCCTGTTCCCAGGAATGATTTGGGGTGGTATAGAATAAACTCTAGGTCCTGGCCATGAGCTCTCGTGGCTACTGCAAAAATTAAACCTCTCCTGGCTGGAACTAGGGCTCCCTGTTTTATAATTCTGCATTTTTGCAACACCCCAAGGAGTGTTTGGAACAGTCCTTCCTGTGCCTCCCTGTGAGCCACTTTGTCACCATTCCCTTCCTCACCCATGAAAATTCCTGGGCTGAGATTAGGGCAAGGACATTACCTGTTACCATCACAGGTGAAACAACCTGTGAAAATGAAATTTATTGCCAAATAAAATTCTTTTGGACATAGAGAAATCAAGACAAATTGAAATAGTAGCTTCTACACACTCCATACCTGCAGCTCCTTCAGGGGTATTCACCTGCTCCACCAGGGTCTTCAGGTAGCTGAGACAAAGCTTTTAATTTATGAAAGCAGTGCTTGAGCTCAGCAGTATGTTTTAATGCTTTTATTAGAAGCATCTGAGAACAGACTGCAGCATGAACACAGCCCTGTTAGCACCACTCTTCTCACCTTCCAGTCAAATCGGAGGGAGAAGAATAAAACCTGGAACTTTCCCTTACTTTAAATACTATCAGCATGCCTGGTTTACATGAATTCCTTTTTAAGAACTGAGTACCAGCTGAGACAGAAGATTTGACACTTCAGGCTGACCCAGTATTGAGCTCTTACATAAGTTTTCATTTCTGTTTACACAATTTTCTTTCCCTACCCTGTCCTCCTCTGCATCACTTGTCCCTGTCTTTTTGCAATTCAATTTGGTTTCAAGTTATGTAAAATGTTTTAATCACTCACTGCTATGAGATATCACCGGAGTGTGCAATCCTGTTTCAGGCCACAGAGACGCTGGAGAACACAAAGTCTCCAGGAGAAATGGGATTTCTTTGATGTCACTGCACTGGGAGAAGGAAATGGCCAAGGCATCCTTTGAAACCACCCCATTCAACCAAGATGTTTCATTTACAAGTGTCCTCTTTGCAGCCAACTCACAAAAACATGAGGTAGTTCTGAAGTCCTGGGTATTTTCTCTTAAAGTACACCACCATTTATTCAAACCAGCCAAATGTTTTTCTCTTATTGATAAGTGCTGAAACAATTAGAAAACTTGCTGCATATAAGGATGTAATTAACAGGCAGCAGACAATCCAAATTCCACAGAAACCTTCAGTAGGAATAAGGACATGAATAATCATCTCACAGAATTCTAAATTCAGTGAATTTATTGCATGTCCTGTGTAGCTAAGATTCCCAGAAAGCACAAGTAATAATACTAACACAAACTGAGAGTAAAGATAATGATATTAGACTGAAAGTTCAAAAATCTGTTCTGTATGTTTTCCTTTTTAAATTATTAATTTTACAAGATCAGATTTAATATAATCTTAAAGAGAGGGTTACAGATCGTAACTCCAGAACCTCCTCACAGAAGTTAGTCTAGGTATTTTATTCAGGAGCAGAAAACTTCAATTCAACACCTCCTTTTACCTGTTGCTAAAGTATAACCTCCCCAGTGTGACAGCATAAAAAGCACAGCACACTCTGTGAGTCCTGCTCAACAATAACAAAAACATTTCTATATCATCAACACTGTTCTCAGCACAAATCCAAATTGCAGCCCCACACCAACCACTGGGAAGAAAATTACCTCAGCCAAAACAATCACACATGCAAAAAAGCTTCAGAAGATGACATGTACATAAATACATGCATATATATATATATATATATATATATATATATACACACACACATATATATACCTATATATATATATGTGGGATTTCTTGGCTGTTTAAAACGTTTTAACTTTAAAAATTGCTTTCTGTTTCTTTTTGGTTTTTTGGGTTTTTTTTGTTTGGTTGGTTTTTGTTTTTTTTTTTTGTTTTGTTTTGGGGGGCTTTGGGATTTTTTTTGTTTTTGTTTTTGGTTGGTTAGTTGGTTGGTTGGTTGGTTCTGTTTTGTTGGTTTTTTTTATTTTTATTTTTATTTTTTTTGCATATGACAAAGGCTTGAAAAGGCTGGTGTAATTCATGCCCTCCTAAGAAAGAGTTGTTGATATTATGACATCTGAGTGCCTCCTCGAGAGCTGGCAGAGGTGCAGAGATCCAGCCAGGGATGTAATGGGCTGTGCTGCTCCTGCCCTGGCAGCCCTGGCAGAGGATGATGTCCTGCCCATTGTCCTACTGGGAAACAGCCGCTGTTCTCCAGTTCCCACTGGCCTCTCCCCTGGACAGCAGCTCCAATCCAGTCTGGTCAAACCAAGTGAGATCCAGCCTCCCAACACATTTTACCATCTAAATGACCGTGAGAGACCAAGTTTCTGCATTGCAACCTGTGCTGTGCAGTTCACAGCTATTTCAGTAAAGCCTGGGCTCATTTGTGGTGCAAATGATCTACTTTGTGTTTTCAATTGCAGCCTTTACAGTGGAGGGGAATCAGCCTTTAGCAAAGGCGAATGAGGGCTAGAAATATCTTCAATGGGTACAGTGAGAGTTATCTGGAGGAACAACTTCAAGAGGAATGAACTGTGTCATTACAGGAGAGAAGAGGTTGCTAAATTGGGAGATGTTGACTCCGTCCAAGGCAGAGACACCTTGCAGAGAGACCCAGACAAATAAGAGGGCTGGGAATCATCAACTGTGATTTTAGGAAATGTTTCCTCACTGTCAGGGTGGTTGAGCACTGGGACAGGCTGCCCAGGGAATGGTCACAGCACCAAAGTGACAGAGCTCAAGAGTGTTTGGACAACACTCCCAGGCATGCACAGGGTGGGATTGTTGGGGTGTCTGCGCAGGGCCAGGAGCTGGATTCAATGATCCTTGTCCAATGTTCCTTCGCACTCAGGATATTCTGTATTTCCCTGAGTCTCAGTTTTGGCAGCAGCCTCCCTGAAACTGAACCAGGAGGATTTCTTGTTGCTGTATGGATTTTTGCATCATGAGATTGTTGTTTTTTAGTGCTTCTGTATTTCTTTACCCAAAACAGAAGACACTGCCCTTGCCACTGACCAGGATTTGCCTGGAGGAGGATGTTCGTGCACACCTCTTGCAGAGAGCCCACGTGCCCAGGAACAGGTCCCATCTGCCAAAAGAGCAAAACATTTAATCTGGGATCTTGCTTCACCCACAAACTTTATATTGACAAGAATTATCTTGTTAGAGGAACAGACAGCAAAGCCATAAATCTAGTCTTGCAGAGAGAGCTCCATGCCTGAGAAGGGCTGTGTGACCTCTCTTTCTGCCATGAAGGATCCCATGTTTGGGCAAAACATCTACTTGGAATGGCTGCCTGCATGTCGGAGCCCTTTTCCCACCCTATTTCTTGAACATTTTGACAGGCTATTATTTTTTCCCTCATCCCATAGGATTTTATGGGGGAAGGGGGGGGGGGGGGGGGGAAAGGAAGAGGTTATTATGTGATTTTGTCTGAAATTTTAGAGAAGATTTAATACTGATGACTTTGACAAGGAAACCATATGACAGCAAATACAACACAGCATTTCCCCCCATGTTTTGTATGAATTAACATAATACACATTTCTAACCTGCTAATCAATATCTGACTGCCATTCCCAGGTCTGAACAAGCACAGTACTGTGGAATTTCAAAGTACCTGATGTTTACAAGCAGCCTATACATGGCTTTTTTGCACTGTAATTTTTCACAAGAAGAAAATGCATTTTTTTCCTCAGGTGATAAAGATGTTCTGCAAACACTGAACTATTTGCCAATCTTTTAACCCAGTAAAACCCAGTAGCAGGTCATTACTTTGCTGTTGTGTATGCATATCACCTACTGTAAATAATAATATTTATAAACTTTACTCTCTGAAGTCTGAGTGATGAAAAACCAATGATCACTGCACACACAAGAAGATCAGCTGCCTTATAAGTCTGGAAATTGCAGGAAATTTATAACTTCTGTTTCTCCTGTGCTTTTTGTGCTTTTATTCCCATTAACGATCTCTCTGTTTTAAGAAGTTACCAGTCACCTCATATTTGCCACTGCAGAAGAGAGGAAACTACAATTCCATCATGATCCATTAACCAAACTGCCTTTCTCCCTTTCAGTGATTTTTAGTACATTGTTGAAAAAGAAAATATTACCAAAGATCATTCTTCTCCAAACCATTGTACAAGGATGAAAATATGCCACTTTTTAAAATATCAACATTACTAAAGCACGTCTGAGTGGGGTCTGGTTTCCCAGGCAAGCTCCAATTTTGCACCACCTTATTTAAATCCACACAGGCCAAGAGATGCCCGTGCAAAAGAGACCAAGCACAAGAGTTGGATTTTATGAATTCTGATCTATGATTGAAGCTGTTATTTTACTTAGGTTTTCAACATACTTGGTCACAATGCATAAAACAAATCTGGCATTTAAAGTGCAGGGCAGATGTTCTGAAGCTGGCATAAGAATACATGATTTCAAATCCAGCCTCTGTTTCAAGCCTCTTTTCCTTCCCTATTTCAATTAATTATTTGTATGTATTTTAATGTAATATTTAAATTTTAATTGTGGAGGCTCTGCTGGGTACTGCAATATGAGTTTCATTGTCAATACTGCATTAATTACATAAAATGTGAGGAACAAAAAATACTGGGAAAAAAGAAAAGCTGCTGGTAAAATGGATGAGTCAAACTAAATATCCACAGAAGACAGATTTAACCTTTATTTCCATGGTGGTGATAGCAACACTTGGCCATAAATCTCACCTATGAGATTATTAATAAGGGATATCCTTTGTTGATGGTTTGAGCAAATTAATTAGGAGCAAGTGAACAGATGAGGTGAGTGAAGCACCTCTAAAACTAAGCTACAGGTCAATGACAGAGCAACAATTTGAATTGCTATTCTTCTCTGTGTGATAAAGAACAGCTGGCCCTGACAAGGATCACAAAAATAGATTGGTATAATTTTAAACAATGCTGCAACTCAGAGCAGGGTGGATGGATGGAAGGTGCTCCAAACATAAAGAAGGAAGTTACAGAGCATTCTTTGCTCGAAGATGAAATACAAAATTCTATGAGAAGAATTCCCATAAAGAATTATAGAAGAATGATATGGGGAAGGAGAATTCTGGGCCTCTACCAGGGGGACCTGGGATTTAGGCATTAATTCAGGCTCTACAGTGGCTCTCCAGAGATTTTGAGAGTTGAGGAATCACAGGTGGCAATGATCAGTGTTCTACAGCCACCCCCCCCCCCCATCAATAATCAGTGTCTTGTACCCCCCACCCCCTCCCATACACTTGCACCATTTGTACATTTTGTATTTTCACCCACAAAGGTCAGTGATTTCAGGAAACAGGTAAAAGTCTATAAAAACTTCACTATTACTCTTTTAGATCAATCTAATAAATGATTTCTTGGTAACTGCTCAGGAGAAAATGAAAAAAGTGTGTAAGACTTTGCTTTAGAAAAAGGGGAGGTGTTTTAGATATAAAGTACATAGGGGTGATGCTAATCTCCCCATTTTTGAGGTCTGAACTGAAATATTCTTATATACAATGACATCTTTATGATTCAGGGACATATAAGTCTTAAGGGTGGCACTCCCTGAGATAGGAAATCACGTGTCTATTGTATTTTCAGGCTAAACATTTTCAAAACTAGAGGGGAAAAAAATCTTCTTTAATCTCTTCTTGTGTTCAAAATTAAAATCTACCCAGTTTCATTTCTCTCTCCCTTAAAAGCACTTGAGCTCTGCCATCTTTGCTTAGGATGAAGTGCAGTTGACTTCATTAACAGTGCCAGTTATTTTCCATAGAACCAAACACAAATAAGGGAGATTATATTGCCTGTCCTCAGCTGCACTTTGTGCTGCAGCTTTTTTTCCTCTTTTCAAATGCAAGGTGTGAATGCAAAACAATTGCTGAGTGGGCTATTTTGTATCCTAACAAAATATAGAGAGTGATGGGGGAATTTTATGGTATAAAAGGAAAAATAAATAAAAGAAACTTGGAGTACTCGGAGTGGAAGGAAGAGCAGCAGAGAAAGGAAATTATCCTTTAGTAATCTATCACGTGGACTGTTATGCTGTAAGTATTCAATAATATTTCCGGGGAGAAAGAAAATTACATTTTTCCAGTCAATTTGCTGGCATCTTATCTTTCCAATTAAATGTTAATAGAAAATGGAGTTCCTTCAATATGCTTCAGTCAATTCTATGGACACATGTCATTCCTGTTCTAAATTCCATGTCCTCTAATAGGACTTTGAATACATCCACTTATGGGAAATGGAGGGGAACAAGAGTTCAGATCATAAATTTGAGTTGTTGTCTCATCATCAACTTCAATACAGTGACAACAATTGACATCACTGGTGGTTTTGTGCATCATTTGTAATCATTATTGCACTATGTGTGGTTGGGAAAAGGGGATGTTTCCCAATTTACTAATGGCTTCAGTAGCCTCTGTTGCATATATATTTCTCAAGGTTTCCAGAAGTCTTCAGGTTCAGCTGCCAAAAACTGAAACCAAGCTGAAATTATAACCAGATCCTGTTCCAAGTCTAGCTCCATTTCAATATCTCCTTAGGAAAGGGTAGATAAAACAGCAGCAAAGAGCTGCAGGGAGGAAGGTGAAGAACCAGAATCAAGAGTACCAGCTGTGAGCACCCACTGCAGAAATATTTAGACTAAATGCAGAGACTACCTCTCACTTCCTCCTACCTGGTTAAAAATCTTGCTTTTGTTACCAACATATCAGACAGTCCTACAAATTATTGCTATTTCAATTTCTACTGTGTCATTTCTATGGCTGAATATTAAGCCATATCAAATAATTAATCAGTCATGTTAATATTGACATGATCAAGTTCAAGCACATCTCTCTTTTCAAACATGTTCTTTGTATGATGGAATTTTGAGACTGATAATATATAAAAATTATATCAATATATAAATATATCAGCAAAGCTTCTTCCTTTTTAATACAGACTTCCTTCTGATAATTCAGTATCTATTTCTGGATAAATTTCTATTGGTTTTAAATATTCTGAATTTTGACCATATGGAAATTTTCCCTTGAGGTAGTTCAAGACATTTGTAGCCATGGTGGGGGATGCTGTTATGATTGAAATGTGATTAAGTTGTATGAAGAACAGAAGATAAAATGTTCTCTCCTCTGCAACACAGTTTAAAAGTATTAAAGTTCCTTATCAGGGTTTTTAAGAGTACATTTCAAACAGCATTTTGCAATACTGAAATAGCTGAAACAAATGTAAAATTTAGTGAATTTTCATGAGTCTGTGATTACTTATAAAGAAAGAGAAGGGAGTTTCTTATAAAAAAATATAATCAAAGAATGATGAAAAAAAATTTGAAACCCAAAAATAAAAGCCAAATAAGATTTGATGTCTCCTATAATAAAAAATAGGGGCTATTTGGATTTTGTAATGAAAGCAACTTTCTCTGATCCTGAGAGTTCTTTGGTTATAAGGATATTTCCAACAGCACTGAAAGAAAATGCCAGCATAAGAATTATCCAACAAATATATTCTAAGTATCAACTGTTAATGCAATAAGTATTTGATGTCACTGTCATAACAATATCATAACAGATTACACTTACAATTGTCCTACAGAAGACACAAATTCCATGGAAATATGAACTACAATTTCCAAATTACATTAACTTAAAAATTCAGACAAAATTATTAGCAAGAGACTTGCAGAAATATTGAACTGCAGATAGTCTCGTGTCCTCTTATCCAATCCCAGATTTAGAGGTTTGTGATTTGATACCAGAACAAAAAATGTTCAAATTTCAATTATTAGTATTATGAATAGAAGATATCCTTAATTACTGAAATTTGACAAAGCCAGGCATCTGCTTATGTCAACAATAAATATATTTCATCATTATGGTTGCAAAAACAAACAATGACTAGCAAAATATGGTTAAGCAAAATGAAATGATTGAGAATCACAGAGAGTCTGAATTGCATTAGCCTGCAGAGTGCTTGAGGAAAAGTGGATTTAGCTGGATGAACTGGTGGAGTTTGCTGTTTTCACTGCTATAGCAAGATATATTTTCTTCTAATTTAAACTGTGGGACCTGAGAGCAATTCCTACTTCCTTGATCAGGGACTTCAGTCCTTACTGCCACATCAGAGTGAGATCTGTTCTGAATCATCCCAGTCTGAATGTAACTTCATTTCCATTGAAAGAAAACCTAAACATGTGTGCATGAAATGAACCACAGCTTCATGAAATTCATGTGTCCTACATTCTACCCTTTCATTGCTCTTCATTTTCCTTCAGTAAATCCTTTAACACTTACAGAAGTTATAGGTTATTCTCTAACTAAAACTGACATACAGAAAAGGCAGCTTGTTTAGAAGTTGAGTATTTGGACAGAGTGGAGTGTTGTCAATTTTTTTGTTTGTTTATAGATCACTTAAATTTTTCCACTGATGGAAACAACACTGTGCAATAAATCTGGTCTCCTGACAATAGACTCTTGTTCCATATTCACTGGCGGATCAAGGGTGGAACAAAATCCCATTTTTGCATAGCGGTTTCCAGAGTAATTTACAATTAACCTGAGGAGTACACTGGACCTCCAGTGCTTGACAGGAATTTCACCATCACCTGCAGTTTTATGGAGAGTCAGATGTTTTCTTTTGGGAGCAAATCATTCAGTAGGAGTGAAGGAAAGTTAAGTTTGAATAATATGCATTTTTTGAGTCCAGTCCAAAGCACACTGATTGTCAGAGGGAGCATTTGCTCATATATTCCTCTGCTAGCAAAGATAACTTTTATAAGAAGCAATCATTTTAATGACTCAGTATAAATGGATAGCATGAGGTCATAAATGTATTTTCTTTTCCTCCCCTGCAAATCTATGACCCTTGCAGGGCACAGCAGTTCATATTTAGAGCCAGACAGGTTGCTCACAGAGGTGCACTGCCATCCTCTATAACCTACAGTGGCAGGACCCAGTCTTATGTGAGAAAAGGTCTATTTAAAATTAGTAGCACTGCTCCTGAGGTCAGGAAACATCTCAGCAGTGACACAACTTCACGGGAGAGGTGATGGGTTCTCTGTCCTGTAGTGACATTACGCCCAGGCTGGATTTCATTGTGCACCCAGAGTGATGTAAATGTGCACTTAAATTACAGGCAATGAAGTGGGGTATATATATATAAAAAACAACTTCTGATTTAAATATATGACTTAGAATTTGGAAACATCTTGATGAAAATAAAGCCTGAGTTTCTCTCTCTGTTAAATGCTGTATTCCAACAGTGGTGGGATTAATATTTTAAATTAAAATTAAAGAACAAGTGGGGTGTACTGAGACAAAAAAGAAGTTCTTTCTGACTGTGTTTGTGTCTGTGCTAGTAGAGGATGAGAGAAGGTGTCCTGGTTTGAAAGACCGGTGTTTGCTAAGGAAAGCAGAAGCTTCCCTTTGGACTGAAAAATGTGATCCTTCCTTCCTACAGATTATTAGGATTTTGAAATTAAGGGAGCTCTCAGGCAAAGATATGGGGGTAGGAATAACAGTTCTTTCCTAGTATATCTAACAAGACAAACAAGAACAACAACAGCTATGAAATTAGCCACAAACAGAACAGTAACTCAGTCCCAGTGTTTTTTGGCTGCAGGCACCTTTTCCCTGAGCTGCAGTTCCCGGTGCTGGGGGCGGGCAGGTCCTGCAGAGCCGCAGGAGGGCTGGGGGTGATGGCAGCGCTGTCCCAGGGGGAGAGAGAGATGGAGAGAGAGCTCTCCGCTCACGGTGTGGGTCCCGATGCTCAGCAGAGTGCTGGATGGTGGCAGGTTACAGCGAGAAGGCAGCAGGGCAGGGTCCCACAGCAGTGAGGATGGCTCCCGTCGCTGGGATGGCAGGGATGGAGCTGAGGCAGCGATCGTCCTTCTCGTCTGAACTCCACAGGGGAAATGGGGAGAGCCAGAGCCTTCCGTCTGCTCTTCTGGATGTTTGAATAGCAAGGGGTTTCCCTCTTCCCTCCCCTCCCCCCAGGGCCCAGTCAACAGGTATCTTAGCATGACAGTGGGGAAAATTCCACAGAGGGAAAAGGGAGAGAACCAACCCCCAACAGAAGGAAAAGTTACATACTTCTTTAGTACATGTAGTTGAGCCTTTCTCTGCTCAGGGGTTCCTGGATGCTGAGAATCTCAGTTTCCTCAGAACATGTCAGTGTCCCAACCAAATTCCAACACCGTGCAGTAATGAATGGACAGGTTTTGAGCCTGTAGTATGAGATCACAGGTTTCTCCTAACTTAAAAATTGCTATAAATTACCCATGAGCACCGAGGATGTTTGTTTTTTCAGCAGATGTGTTCATCCCTAAAGAATGTCTTAGAGCAATAAATAACCCTTAACCACCTCATGACTGAACTGGTGGAACCAGAGCCAGCAGTCAGAAGCCAAGTGCTTTCACTATACACCATAAGTATTCTTTTCAGTAAAATAAACTTCATATACTTCAGGACTTAAGGCACCGAGGCTCAAAAGATCCAAAGTGAGGACAGCGGCTTTGGCCAAAATTGTGTTGACTTTCACAGCCATTTTGTATAAGGAGAGGAGTTACACCATTGGGTGTCAGAGGTCTAGACTTGAATTTCCTCAGGGGATGGAGCCACTGTCACTTTGGCCTTTGCTGTCCCACCAGAAGATGTGAGCAATTCCTGCATTCCCACAGCCCACTGGGGTATCAGCTTGTGGCAGTAGTTATTGAACAGGCTTAACTTGGAAAAAACACAAATCTCATCTGTTTGAGCTCAGAGGAGCTGATTTGGACAAAAATTACACAGTGCCCACTTTTAGGAGTTTATCCTGCCTTTGCAAAAGCCCAACAAATGCAAGGAAGAAATTTCAATCCCATCAAGTGCAAGGAACAAAAAGAATTCCTGCTCAGAAACCCAGTGTTTCAGGATGTTGTATCTAGGAGTATATATTAGCAGAAATCCAGAAAGAATCCAAGGTCTCAAATTAGAACTTTACTCCAGTTTATCAGTGAATTACTTCACTGGGATCTCCACTAACCCTCAAGAAAGCAGGGCCTGAACTGAAGAGCTTACATCCTGAATTAAAACCAGCAGCAGAACAGAGGCAGCCAGGAAAGCCAGGGATGGTGAGATATAAGTTATTTACATAAATCGTCTCTGGAATAATTAACAAAAACCTAAAAGCAGAAATATTTTCCACTCCTTGAAAATAAGGGACAAAGCCAGTTCCAACTGAAAGCAGAATCGACCTTTCTTCAGCACTTTGAAATCTAACTGTGAGATCTAGAACTAGAATATGGAGTTTTTCTTCATAAAAAATGAGAATCAGCATCCACAATCAATATTAAAAAATCCCTTTAGATAAAACTCAAGTCCCCCTCACCAATAGGTTTTTTTTTGTTGTTGTTGTGTTTTGTTTTGTTTTGTTTTGTTGGGTTTTTTTAAAAGAAAGATAAAACCAGGTTATTATTACCTTCAAAAGTTGAGTCACATTATGTGAACAGTTCTGGACTGCAGTACACTTCTAAAGAAGAGACATCCCTCCCACAAACACATTGTCCAGGAGTTTAGAAAATGATCGTGGACTGGCCAAAGGACACATTTTGAGGAGAAGAGGAAACATGCTGAAGAGGCCTGACTAATAATAAATTACTAGAAAGTGAGAAGAAATATGCTTTTTTTATTGATAGTCCTGATGTACTGTAGGAAAGCATTAGAGATGGAAGGGCCCTGTATGGAGTCCCCTACAACAAGTCCCAGAAACTGCCAAAGGAAAAAGTAACTTGAGGCAGTTTACAGAGGTGAAAACTATATCACTAGCTTTAGAAACTGCTGAATGAGAAAAATGGTTGGGACTATATCTCTATATTTCTTAAAAATCTTTTCACCCTGGTGTTCTGTCTCTATCCCAGTACCATCTCAAAAGCAAATAAATTTAAGAATACATTTTTTTTCTTGAAAGGTCCTAGAAAACAAAGTAAAGCAAAAGAAACTCAAAGGTTCTTTTTCATATATTAACCATGAAAAGTTAGAGGAATATTAAAAAGTAGAAAACATGTACATTCATGCTTGCTTTCACAAAAAGAAAATATTCCCTCATTAATTGCTTTTCTTTTGTTATCCTTTCAGTCTGACAATTAGTGTCACTGTTTGCCAAGTTAATATATTTCTAAAATGCCAAACTATCAGAGATAGTAAAAAAATATCATATAGAGAGTGGCAAAACTAAAAATCAGACAGCTATTGCTGATTAATTTTTCCCTAGATTTTCCCAAAGGTTAAGAGAAAAGGGGAAAAAGATTCAAGGTCTTTCTATCATTCCTATAGAGACCGAAATAGTTAATAAATGAGTAAATAAAAATCAATAAATTTAATTATTTCTTGTATTGGTTTGAAAAATGCACTATAGTTTTCACTACCTGATTATCATTGATCTGTTAGGGAATAGGGGAAGGGAAAGAAGTAATCAATCAAGACAATTCCAGGCACAGTTTCTTTCCTTTTTTCAATCTGGCATTGTAGTTTCAGTGTGTTAAAGGATCATGCTTAGGAATTATACATTAGCAATCTGATCTTGAAAGTCTTAAGTAAATATTATAGAAGAGATTATTATGTGCTCAAATAGGGCTTGTTTTCTTTTGTAGCATGCCTGGAGTCATTAGCAGCCTGTAGTATTAATCTCATAGATCATATCTAAGACCTTAATGTTATTCTCAGAGAAATTACTTTCTGAATGCTATTTGGAACAAACTTCAACTCCAAATTGTCTAGGAGGAGCTCTCAATCCAAGCAACCATTCATTTGCATGTCCCAAATGATGAATATGCTAAAGAAAAACAAAGAGAGAAGTGAACATAACTTATCCTTACACAGATTTCATCCCATCTTCACAAGCCTGTGCAGGGATAGAATAATGCTGACATTTAGAATTAGCTAGCCTGTTTTTAAAAAGAAAAAATGTTCCCTTTTACTGTTTTACCATTTCTTGAACTCTTCACAAAGCAAGCTGCCTTGTCTCTGACTTTACCCACAGCAGTTTATAATTAAAGAGTCACATTTTGAAAGAGGAAAAATAAAAATTTATAATGCTATAAAAAAAACTTACAACTTTAAAACTTTCTTTAAAATTCTAGAGAAGCATTCCAGAAATTCTACTACTTCCTCATAATGGTGGCCTACTACATACTTTAAGTTGCCTGACCTGTTAGCACATATTCAGTACATGTAAACCGGGACAAGGATCCTAATTCCTCATAAGAATTAGTCGTCTGTGTTTCCATCACTAGTAAAGATATTGATAAGTCACCTCTTATTGTGTTTATTTGGGTGTGTTGTGCTGTGATAAGAGGTGCAAGTCATTCTGATATGACCAAAGATGATGGATAAACTGTTACAAAACAAAATATATTTGTTTTAATTCATAAGCTCCACATTGGTGGAGTTTGTCATGCAATCTGACTAAGCTGCCTGAAACTGGCCTACCTAAACACTTGGTTCTTGCCCAGAAAATGTTTTTGGGAGCCAAAGTAAGTTTCTATACAAATTTTGATCTATTACCAAACTGATGTATCCAGTCAGCTTAGCAAATCTCTCAGGTCAAAGCCCTTTCGAAGACCTAAACATACTTGCAATTTTGTGTGCCTTCCCTAAGACAAGAAATGTATTTCACTACATTTAAGTAAATTAAGTGAAAGAAACAGGAGTACTTGACATGAATTCTCCAAATAGCTGCAGATAAATAGTTAGAGATAATAATTTGAGTTCTCTTACACAGAGGAATGTTCACACTCTGGCTACAAAAATCAGTTTTCAACTATAAACACTGAAATCAAGGGGTTTTCATGAAGCACATTTAGAGAGTGAAAAAATCAGGAATCAAAAAATAACATTAAGTCCTAGGGGAAGATGAGCTAACAAAAACTTCAAGAATTAAAGAAAAATGGTATGTAGTGGGAGTGAAAACTTCACCTTCATTAAAATCCACCCTGCAGTGCACCAAAATTTGTTGGATCTTGATAACAGGAGTAAAAAAAGACAATTGAAATAAAAAAGGTAGCTATATCTAGAACTACAAAAGACATTAGAGAAATGAGTGCTCATTTTACTCAAAATTTTTCAGAAAAAAAACCTGAGTAATTCTACTGTATTTCCTCACTTCTAGTAAAAAAAAGTAAAATTTAAACTACTACTAAATATATGTATTTTACTAAGGAAATAGCATCGGTTGATGAGGACCTCAAAAGATGTTAAAAATGCAGGAGGCTGTGCAACAGAAATTGAGTGGAGTTTCTAAATTTAGCAAACTATTTAAAGTCATATCAAGTAATCATGTCTTCTTAACTCATTTCATAAATTCCTGTCACAAAATGGGTTTATTTCCCCAATGATCTTGTCAGTACAGAGTAAAATTTACTAACAGTACTAACATGATGAATGTTTTGAATACTGATCATTGCTTAACACTGAACTGCTTTCTGTTATGATTATGATTTAACAAGAGTCACGAATCTTATTAAAGGTCTCAATGGTCTGCAAAAGCAAAAGACTTAGCAGGTCACTGAAAACACTTTAATTATACATGGACATCTTCATTCCACTTAGACTTGAAGATAATATCTTCAGAAACTAAATAGAGCCTTAGGATCATATTGAGTTTAATATTAAAATCTCTCTGCTTTAAAAGCCCTGTTCTAAATTTAACTTTCACACTAATCAAATAGTAAGCCTTAATGCAACTTCTAAGCTTTTAGTTTTGAATTATATTAAATAGTTATCATACAATTAAAACAATAATTCAAAATCCTTTTACACAGTAAAAGTATTATAAATTCACAGTCACAAACTGGAAGAGATAGGAATGCAGGTCTGAAGGTCATCTTTTCTAACCCTTGTGCTCAAGCAGGGCACTTAGAACAGGCTGCCCACAAGCACATTTGGATGGCTTTTGAAAAATGAAATTACCTCTCTGCGGAAAACATTTCAGTGTTTGACCATCCTTACAGTTAAAAGGCTGTTTCCTGATGTTCAGATGGAACATCCTAGGTTTCATTTTGTGCCCACTGGCTCTTATCCTGTCACCGGGTATTAATTGAAAGAACCTAGCTCAATTTTTACAGCATCTTTTCAGTCATTTATATAGAATGAAGAGATCCTCCTGAGCCTGTCCTTCTTTCAGAAGTCTCAGCTCTCTTAACGTTCTTGGTACTGAACCATCTTCATGTCTCTGTGTTGGACTCTCTTGAATATGTTCACATCCTGTTCTGGGGTGCCTGGAACTGGACCTGGTGCTGCAAGTGTGACATCCCTAGTGCTGAAGCAGGAAAAGGATCACCTCCCTCAGCCTGTTGGCAGCACTTCTAATACAGCCTCTAATATGAAAGCTGTAGACTTCTCTGACAGGGGCACGTTACTGGCTCCTGTTCAGTTTCTATGTTATCTTTGAGCATCTGCCTAAAATCTTTAAATTACAGATGAATAAATGATGCTCTTAATAAAATGATTTTGACATAGCATCCAAGTTGAATAAACTTTAGAATTGTGATCAAATGACCATTAGAAGGAACATTTTAAAGCAGAGATAAAATCTCTAGAAAAGTTTGCAGGAAGTGCAATTTCCTACTGCCGCATTGCATGAGGTTTTTCAATCAGAGTAAGTGTGTGAGAAAAGTTTTAAGCTATTTCTGTGCTTACCTTTTAATTTTCCAACTTTTTAATTTGACAAGATGTTATTCTTTTACCCTTTACTTTATATCACTGACATTCTTTTGTTTTCCATAGTGGCTTTCGGATAATTTAGAAACTTTTTAAAATTAACTATGAAAGAAGAGAGACCCTAAAGCAAACAATTGTCTAATTTATTACTCTACTTCATAACAATTTTTAATACATTTAGTGGCATCTTCCGGATTGAATATAAGAAATGGTTTTTTTTGTTTCTTTCTTATTTTTACTGAGTATGCAGATTTACTAATTGTTATTATCTGTCTCTCAAACTTTTGTTTCATCTAACTTGTATTTGAATAGGGTAAAGATTTCCTATATAGAGTATTTTTACAAGCATTTTTCTTTGTACAGAGAAAAAAAATAAGGTAAATTCTCTTGATTGTGAATTAAACAAGAAGTACTCATCAAAAACCTTTTCTCCTCATTCGCCCCTTTTGTAGACAAGCCCAAATTACTCATAACTAGAAAGTGAGATCAAAAAGAATAAGACAACTAGAGAAAAATGGAAGCTAAATTCTAAAAAAGGAATTTTAAAAATCAGATTTTCCAATATTTCATTGAATATTTTAACTTTGAACAATAAACAGGAAGATGGGAGTTTATTTAAAGAATAACCTGTATGGGAATACCAAATGAAAAAGTAGTCCTGCCAAATACATTATTTTTTCTTTCCTTAAAATCCCTTTGTGGATTAAAAAAACCCCCCTTTTTAATGTAGCTTGTATGTTGCCCACAATAAAAACACTGCAGGAGTAATTTTAAAATCTCCTTTTAATATGTGTATCATCGTCTGTGATGTCAAGTAAAAAAGCTGTTGTAAGAGCAAAACCTGTTGGCCATGCTCATGTTAAGCTTTCCTTTTTAAAGGGATTTCTGCTATAGCATTTTGATGTCAAAGGCAAATGAATTGTTACAGATTACCCAGCACAGTAGGATCTTTCTCTTCCAATATACTAAATTTTGGGAAACTATGATACAATTTCTACCTGATGGTTGATACATTGAGCAAATGCATCAGAAATTGTGTGTAATATTTGGCAGTGACTTATTTGGAACCCCCAGTGGCCTGGTTTATCTGTCTGTCAAAAAGGATTATTATTTAATTCATCAAAGGCTCAGTGAGGCTTAATGAATACATATGATGAGTCCTAGGATCTCCTAGGAACTCTGAACATTCTTGCATAGAAGAGAAGAATGTTATTATGGATGAGACTTTGTGAAGTGCAAGGCCTTGTGCCAGAGCAGGGGAGTTGCACGAGGAACAGACAAACCAGACTGGAAGCCAAAGTCAACTGTAACTTGATATTTTTGTGTCTGGACTTCTTTGTCAGATACCTGATTCCCTGCTTTACCTGGATTACAGCTCTCCACCCTCCCCCCTCAGTCTCAGATCTCATTTGTCCTTCAGGTGTCTTCCAGCAGATAGGAGCTGATGACATTCTCCCTCTGGGTTAAAACCCTTTTTGTATTGTGTCAGGCAGAAAATATTCTCTCGAGGAAATTTTTAATCAGACTTCCATAAAAGAATTTCAATTATATTTTGTCTTAATCTGTTAAGGTTTAAGGTTAAGCTTTTCCTGTTCCGCTCCTCCTCCCATTGCATGGAATAAGGTTACTTGCCAAGGACCTACAGTGGCTCCTGTCCTTTGTAAAAGATTTAAGCTTGTGCTCCATTTGCAAAAAAAAAGGGCTGTGTAGAAGGAGAAAGTGCCATCTTTGAAGAAGGATGTGCTATTTCTGCAGTCAGTGAGGGACATTAGAGGATTTCTGTGTAGGGTAATTCACATAAATTTCTTCTTCTTCACCCAGAGACACACTCAATTCCAGTGAGTTAGCATTTCATTGTTGCACAGTTTTTTAATGTTGCTTTCCTTTGACAAATGGTACCTTTTCTACTAAATAAACAAGTTAAAAATTAACTGTGTGAGTAACTCATTAGCTAATATCCGTGCAAAATCTACAAACATGTATATAAAAAAGCTAAAATAATAGAAAATAACTCAGGCAAGCTAAATAAGTGAAGGTGTCGGTACATCATTACTGATATGCTATATAAGTGTGTTTATTTAAATTGCTTCTGCTCTGTAATTCATTTGACATGAAAGTCAAATCTTTGGGAGAACAAAGGTCAAATTCTGTCTTCAGAAAGGCATGTTCAGTTCTTACTTCTTTAATGAGAGCTGAAATTTCAGGGCAGTGTTTCTTCCCAAGTGTTGTCCATGCAGCTGAAGTTGTGAAGGAATAGTCTCAGCAGAGGCTTTGTTCTTCAAAAAATGTCACATAAAATTCAGCTGGGTGGATTCAGAAGCTAAATCAAGCTTATGAAATATATATATTTTATATATAAAACAATAATAAAATATATAATTACATAAAAATGCATACTTTGAAGCAGGCAGGCTTTCTCTCATCTTTTGGTTGCTTATTTTGAATAGTGGGCCACAAGGATATGTTCAATATTGTTGAAGTGTGTGACTATATTGAATTTTATAAACATAGCAAGAGCTCAGCCCTCAAACTAGAAAAATCATAATAGGTTGGGCTATAAAAAACCAGGATAATAAGTCATTACATTTTTCACTATAACACCCCTTTTTGTTTTGAACTCTTGAATTTAGGACTGAAAATGTCTCTGGCAGAAGAGGTAACATTATATTTGGATGGGAGAAAATACTTTTAAGGTCTTTGGGAAACTCTTTTGTTTACCATGAATAGTATTGTCCAAAGTATCATTTGATGGACATGTAACACTGGTGGATTTTCTCCTGTATAAACTCTATGACTGGAAGAAATCTGGAAATGTGAAGTTAACAAACACTCAGTGAGACCACATTAGTCCTGAAGATTATTATTCTGTGCAAAAACAACCTCACCAAGTGCCCTCTAGTCCTGCACAGCTCCTGTGTGAGAACTTGTCAGCAGGACTTTGTATTCTTCATCCCAAGGCAGCAAGCAGGAAGCTTGGATCTCCTTCACTGTCTCATTCTGCCAGAATTGTCTGGAGGAAGAAGTTTCTTCTACACTCTGAGTAACCTACTGCTGGCAGCAGATGCTTAGGAGAGGAAATTGCTTTTTGGCATGAAGAGATAGAAACATGAGGATGGGGGAGACAAGAATGTGTTGAGATGGACAGAACTAGGCTTGGGCATTGAGGCTGGTATGTGGGAAGCAATGGGTAGCTAGCATGGTCTGCAGGGGTAAAACATGAGAGGAGAAGAGGGAGAAACACTGGAACAAATAGGATTCTCTTTATCTTTCCCTAAATAATTGCAAAATTTGCAGATTTCATCAAATCTTTTTGGCTATGGTCTTATAAAACAGGAAGTGGCACAGATCTTTCCTGTTTGAGTGATCATGAGACAAACATTCCTTGGAGGGAAAAAAGTATGTAGTAGTCTTACAGTTGTTTTACTGTAGGCCTTCCTATGATTTCAGGGGAATTTTCTGGGTTAATACATTCTTCTAATGAGAGATTGAGACTCCAAAATTGATAATTTTTCCCCCTTTTTATTTTTGTTTTCAAAGGACAGCCATCTCCCTCCTCAGTCTCTTTACAATTATAAAGAAATTGTATGTCAAAGACTGACAATTTCACCATGGAAAGCATCTGCTTTAATTCTCCTACACTAGTTGTTGGAGTATGTTTCAAAAACAATTCCCTATTCTTTCAGAGTTCTTTTCAAATCAAAACATCAATTCTTGGGCATTTGTAACTGCGCAGATCCTTATAAGATGAACATCTTCTGCCAACTTATTCACTGCTCCATCTTAATCACCCTTTATACCAGGCAGAAAACCATAATTTTGCTGACTGAAGTGTTGTGAACATGGAAAGAATTTGCTATCTGGAGTTTCAGGAGTTTATAGATTTGCTCAGATAAAGAAACAAATATTTCTAATCTGCCAATTGCTCTGGAAATGTGGAATAAAGGAAAAAAAAACAGGCAGGCATTTGCTGAGTAAATAGTAACATGCTGAATTAGTCATTTCGGATAATTTTTCGTTTTATCTTTTAGTATATTTTTTGTGTAAAAGGTAGGCAAAAACAAGTAATAACTATAAACAGGACATATTTTTTATTAAACCTGAAAATTGGATTTTTAGCAATTTCAGGACTCCAGCCAGCTGTAACTTGCAATTAAAAAAAAAAAACCACAGCTTTTTAAAAGGTTACATTATTCCAAATTTAACATCATCTTCAAATTCATTACCATTAAAAAAGAAATTATTTGTGGATTTCAAGTTTCAAATATATTCTTCCCTTACCCTTGTTCACAATAGTTCCCTGTCTGACTAAAGCAATCTAGGTAAAGGCAGAATTGAGTTAGAATTCAATGAGTTTTTAAGGTAATGAAATTATAACTTAATAATTGAGGGGTTTTTTTAAAATCAAAATGCTGTTGTGAATCAAAAAATAAAAACAGTATTTTACATGTTTGATTTTTCTTTAGGTTCACTATCAGTTTCAGACTAGCCATAGGAATCTCAACATATCTATCTCCTGTGTTCATTCACAGCAAGGGCAAGAAAGGGTGCCAACCAAACTCCTGGAAGAAAAGGCAAGATTGTAATAAAACATTAAGAGAAAAAGAGAAATAAAAGAATAAGAAAGCATGCTGTCCAACAATCACTTATGAATCATTCACCACCAATACTACTTTACATTTCTTTTAGGTTTGAAATTCTGGAAGCAGTTTGTCCTTCAAAATTTCCTATATCATTCTCCACATGGAATAAGAAGTGTGATGCCAAGCAGTAGCTTCATCACTTCACTTCCTGAAAAGCAGTTGGACATTTAAGAGATTTTTACTTCCATAAAATATGGCCATATTACCTTCATCAGGTGTCAGTGACCACCAAAGTATTAACAGTTAATTAATTCAAGTCACTTCTCCCTTCTACACATATAGATGACATGGCATTTATAGAGGATTGTAAAAGTAGGAAGGCAGATGAAGCCTGAAAGCTCATAAACAGCCCTTTTGGAGAACTTCATAAGTTCAGTGAATGTTCTCAAATGCTGAATTTAAAAATGGCATTAGTAAGGAGAGAGAGTGTCATTTGTTAAAAAATGCATGCTCCTTTTGCTTTCACTTGACATTTATAACATACAAAGTAATTGAAACCACAGTCAGAATAGTTAAGGTAGCTCTATAAACAGCAGTAGTTCAGCAGGTGGTAACAGAAGTAATTTGGAAATGAACAGAACCGACCTCTTCACTTTCTCTTTTTTAACGTGGGATTTTATTTTAATTTATTTCAGAAAACTTCAAAGAGACTGCAAAAAAGCCTTTATATACATTGTGAAATATAAAATTAATTCTCTTATCACCCAGATGCAGCCTTGATATGAGAGTAATGAATGCTTTAGAAATACAAAGAGATTAAATTTTCTTTGTTTCTAATCAGAGACACTTCGTTTAGGTAGCTTAGATGCACAGTTTTGGATTTGTTAAAAAACAAACAGCTTATGTATTCAGAAAGATCTTATAAAAACAAAAACCAAATGAGGTTTTCTTTTGACTCAGAAATGTAGAACTCAAACATTATACATCTCAGCAAACACCAGCAGCTCATTTTAACTCATTTTACAGCACACACAGCTGTACTTAGGTGCATGAAGCACTTTTTGAGACATAACAGAAATATATCACCAGAAGGTAGGAGTTCAGATTTTCTTCAGTTCTGTAAAAATAAAGGCTTAGCAAGCATTTGTGAAAAATTTATTTAACACCAAGAAATCTAGTAATATTTTGGAAAGTTAAATCTGTAATTTTGAGTCTGAATCATACTCTTGGTTTATTTGACATCTTTATAGCAGAAATCACTCTAAGTACTCTCCATAAATTCAATGTCATTCAGCAAGTCATAAGAAATATGTCATTACCACCATATCAGAGATTCAAAGACCAAGCACAAGGAACTCAAGAGACTCTCTGTTCACAATGACTAAAATCATTATGACCTTTGCTTTAAATCTAGACATCAAGCTTTGCTGCTTTGCTTTGCTACAACCATGCAGCATTCATACTTTATCCCCAGTTATGCTATCAATATAGGCTGGTAAGAGCTAACTTAATAGTTGGAGGTAGTGGTCTTACCAATACTTTGAAATACTTCTTTTTTGTTTAATATCGTTTGGGCATTTTTTTTTTCCTTCCCCCCCGCCCTGTGTCAGCCACTAATGTATTACTAAAGTATTTTTCCTTTGTTCTGATTTTTTGTTGTTTTGTTTTGCTTTGTTTTGGTTTTTTGGGGCTGCTTCTGATATTATCTGTTTTTACATAATTTTACATTTATTATTATTTACATTATTTTACATTTATTATCTGTTTTAGTGATTTTCCCCTCTTCTCAAAGAGGAGAATTATGTTTATCACTGATACAAATAATAAATCTATGTATGGGCATATAATCATCTGGTTTTGAAATTCATGCTTCCGAATGTTTGTGATCCAATTTTTCTGGATTGTGATATACATCCTAAATTAACTGAACATAAAGTGAACAACAGACTACACTTCCTCCCAGTTCTGATATTTCTACTTACATGGCTAATTTGCAGCTGCAATTGAAAGCTCTTGCTGTAATGTAATTTTTTCACTGTAATTGCTTCTCCAGAAGTCAATGTTGCTGCCATGATAAATAATAAAACCCTAACAAAGGTGATAAAAGTCCAGGGCATTTCCTTAGGTTACTGGTTTCTGTATATATATATATATGAATATATATATATATATATATATATATATATGTTCTGATTATACCGCTCTCCCTGTTTTGCCTCAACAAATGTCATGAGTGATAGAATAAGAGAATTTCAATGAGATTCAGCTCTAGAAGTGTGAGGGTAGGGAGAATATTACCAAATGTTTTACAACATATGTTCTTTACTAATGGTTCTACTCAAAATCATAAATAATGAAAGAAATTGATACCATGAGTGCAGTTTGTTTAGCATGTTTCAATTATACAAGCACAAGGTATATATCAAGTTTATGGTATTGTGTAAATCTTTATTAAACACTATAAAAGGTTTACACTTTGGCAACAATATGCATATAGACTATTTAATTTACTTACAGACCTATCAAAATAAAATCCCCCTAGGGTATCTAGGACAGCAGTAGTAAACAAAATCCTTTCAGGAGTTTGCTGCTGACCTTTTTATAACTGCTAAACTTCCAGGTACTGCGGGGAATTCAAAACTTGCTGCTGTAGCTTCTTTAGAGCAGCAGAAAATGACAGATGAGATTTTGATGTACTATGTACTTTCTTATAATATGGCTTAATTCATGATGGACATATTGTGTATGTGAACTTATTTTTTCTGAACTGACAAGTGGGATAGGAGTTGCTCTAAAAAAGCATCAGGAACTTAAGGTGCAGATTGTTCTCCAAATCTCCCACTGTAGTGTCCTAGGTTCAGCTGAGGCTGAATTTCATAGATTATTCGTTATTTTTTGGCGAATCAACTGATGAAAATAACTTTTTGTCCTCACAAGAAGCTTTGGGCAAATAAACATCTACTCCGTGAGATATGCCAGAGAATATTATCTGCCTTCCTTCTGACAAGGGATTGAAAAACCTAACAAGAGCTGAATTCAAGAAAAGCTAAGGCATTTCATATCAGAAAAAAAAAAAATATCTTGCTGGAAAAAAATTAAAATCAGGACAGTGTCAGAAAGACTATGCTATTAATTTGCGACTCATTTATATTTTATCTAATGACTGTTAATATTTTTCACTTTCAGAAAAGCATCCTAACCCAAAGTACACAGACATTACTATTTCCTCTGCCTGTATTTTAGGCTGTTTCTAGTCAATATTTGCACTGATTTTAAGGGATGTTATTAAGAAGGCAGGCTGCAGTTACCTACTACTCAACACTGCTTGTGGGCTGGCTGTAGAAAAGCTAAATACAAAGTGGGAAGAGTGCATGGATATGAACTTCAAATAGGAGCATCTTGGATCCTGAGGGAGTAGTTAATCTGAATCACTCATTTCTGGACTGAGCACTGTTTCCTCTAGGCAAGTTGTTGAGAAATAAAAATTAAAATGCTGAAGGCAAGATAGAGTTTTGTGTTGTGAGTCTTGTAAAGAGTGTGACACCTTTGAGAACCTCTGAGTCAGATGCCTAAATCCCAAAGAGAAATGGTATTTAAGAGTTTCCTCATGTCAGTTACACGTTTTCTTGGTCTAGTTAGTGTGTTGGACAGCACTGCATGTTTTTTATTTCTTTCAGGGGCACCTCAGAAGTACCCGTGTTTCACCTGTGTTATTATAATTCTGTTTCTAATCCAATTCTAGTCATGAATGACTTAACCAAATCTCCACTGCAATTATAATTATTTTCATTAATCAAAACTGAACAACATCATCCATGTCAGGTGTCCTAGTTTGTTACTCCAAGATGACAATTACTCCATCTCTCCTCAAGCTAAAAAACTAGAGATATGTAGTACTATCAATATAATGCTTCAAGTAAAATAGAGGTCTACTTTCTGAAGTGCTTCCAGAATTGGTACATAAAGCACTTCAAGATGGAGGTGTTACAGAAATGGAAAGGATTATATCTACTGCCACTAAACAAGTAGATTCTGTTCCATTAATTAATGTATTTCTGTTTATAACTTTTAATGTAGTTTCCCTCTATTATCTTATTCACGTGATAGAAATGTTTGCGGAAATTGATGGCAGACTGAAAAGTACTGTATTAATTAACTTTCATAAAGTCTACACCCAGGCTATTAAAGAATATGCAATTATAAAAAGCAATTTGTTAATGGATAACTTTGCTTTCTCCTCTAAATATATCCAGGAGCTATTATACCTTTGTTATTTACAATCCACTAGTAATATATAATTCATGCAACAGCATTTATTTTACCAGTGCTGATAGCGCATTGTATCTTTTTAGCTGCACACAGCTCCATTTTGTATTTCAGGTTCTACATCTTAACTTTAATTCATGGCCTCTTTTACTCTTGTCTATTTGTGAGAACATGTGTATACATATGGCAAGATGAAGAATTTCTTTCAGTTTTTTTTTTTTTTTTCCCTTTGGCTGTAGAAAACAACTTTTGGTCTCTGTGCAATACAGACATTTCCTTTAAATGTTATCAACTTGTTATCAACTCTAGGACAAAGGTTTATTGTGGGATAAGAATGGCAATAATGTTTCACATTTAGATGAAATTTGTCAAAGCATATGACAAATTACATACTTGTTATTGATGAATTGCAGCTCCCTCTGAGCTGTGAGCTTAAGGAAGATGGTTGGCAAGCAGTAGAGACTTCTGTCAAAAACACCACATATTTAAATAGCTTTGGAGGTTTTTTTTAATTACTTCCACAGTGTAGGCTTCATGTATTTTTTTCCTTTTCATTATTACTGAGATACATTGATGCTGGACTAACACTTCGCTGTTTTCTGCCATTAAAAAACTTTTAATTCTTCTTCCAGCTACAACAATTTAAAATCTAAAAGGTCTTCCCGTTGAAATGTTCCTTTTATTTAATGTGTTTAATGGGATGTAGCTGAAATTTTGGCTCTTAAGACTGGATTTTATTTATTCTTCACTCTAATTAAGTCTTAACCGAACAGCTACTAACTAACTTCCTCAATTCTCTTCAAATTCATGTCACCAGATGTAGATATTTTTGTCTGCATTTTGTCTAGGCTTGCTATACAGTCTGTTGAAATAAACAGATACTTCTAGGTCACTTTTTTTGTTGTAAGCCTGGTGTTTAAAACAGATCAGATGATTCACACTCCAGGCAGGTCCATTTCTCTTCATTGATTATAAAAGGAGCCTAAAGGCCTAATGTTAGGGAAAATGGAGTCTAGGCCTCAGGTTCTTGGAGCAAAGGGTGGTGCCATGCAGACACCACTCAGCAGGCTCTGGGATAGTTCCTTTGTCTACCAAAGCAGATTCCAACTGTTCTGGAAACCAAGGAATCATATTATTTTTATCTCCTGACTATACTCTTTTCCTTGCTTCTCCCACATTTAGAGCTCATGTTTGGCCTTGGCTTGGTCCCCGCCTGTAACTGCAGTGCAATTAGGGAAATAACCTCCAGTTTTCCCTTGCAGGTTCTCCAGCTGTTGGAAGAGATGCTGCCATTCATCCTGGACTGATTTTGGCTTCTGGTTTGCAGGTTCATATCTAGACAATCAGGGTAGGCTTTCAGGCTTCTTTCTCAGAACCTTAGGCACTTTCCATGCCAAGTAAGCTATTGGGTGTCAGAAAACACCTGCAAACCAAACTTCGGCCACAAAGACATATTGAAGTTGAAGGCAAGTGTCATAAAGACCATTTTCCAAAGAAAACAGACCTAGAAACTGCTGGCATAAATGCTCTGTAGAGCACATGCCCAGAAACCACTGCAGAATAAGCACAGCAGCCCGACTGTCTCAGGACACTATGACAAACAACTGCAGGGCTGGAATGGAAGAGCTGCAGATGGAAAAGGTGAGTGTAAAGAAGAATAGATCTGTATTTACATACAGACATGCCAGATTTCCTTCTCCACTGCTGGCCACAAAACATGCCTATAGCAGTTCAGCACACACAGGCATGTCCTGCATCTCCCTTATGTGGTGATTGCATATTTGCTCCTGGAATTGATCTAATATTTCTGAATTACAAAACCTTGCAAGCAAAGCTATCTAGAGGCTGTGTCCCAGCTGTTATATTCCCCCAACTCCATGAGCCTCTTCAGAACCTATAAGGACATTACTTAGTTTTGGAAGTGAAGAAAGTTTATAAAATAGAACTATATAAAACAAAATGTTTCAAATTCTATGAGTCAATATTTTCCTCTTGATGGATCTGTGGTGAGGGGCTTATTCTTCAAGTGCAGTAACTCATTCACCTTCACATTCATTTTCTGGAAGAAATAAAGTCTGAATTGTACTTTCCATTCTTTGAGATGCTTACTATTTTCTCCTGTACTTCAGGTGATGAAATTTGGACTATGGCAGACTGTCATCTGAAACTGCATTGCAAGGAAAATTCAAACAATGGCAAAAAGACAAAACAATGTTTATTTTTAAATGCATTGATTTTAAAGCCTTCTTCCTAGGTATAAGTAGTTTCTCTTAGTACAAAACTTCAAGGTATAGTTTACTGTGATTTTCTTTTCCTGAAGGAAAATACTTCCACCCTAATTTATCAAGCTGTTTATTAAAAGGCTAATACAAAAGATATTTCCATATTGAACATTAAAGTCTAATAATAGTGATGCATACCTGAGTAATATAGAAGGATTTAGGTTTGCTTAGCCAAAGTTAGATGGTAATTGAACAACGTGTTCATCTGTAACATGACTTTAACAACATGTTCTAATTTGGCAAAAAGAATAGATATAGTACTAATATGTATTAGGATAAATTTTTAAATCCCCATTGCAAAAAGAATGCATCAGTTGATGAGGCAATTGCAGAGGTACAGAGTGAGATGAAAGACAGACTCCAGGAAGTTAATAGATGCATTTTTACATAAAGGATTAGATCAGTTTCCCCTGGAAAAATCCATGTTAGAATACAGCCATCTTTCTTTAATACTTATGAATTAACAACTGAAAAAGCGACTGCAAGCAGGCATTTTTGGGATTGTTTTATCACATTTGGGTCTGATAAGTTAATACTTGCCTGTTTTTCTAATAGATTTGGGTGTCTAATACTAAAATCTTCTTAGAAATCCTGACAATTTTGAAACAAATAATTATGAGGTGGAGCAACAACTTTTTTCAGAACAAACAGTTAAGTCTATCTTTGGTTGTCTGAATTTTTCTGATTTTATAATCACTCCTTCCTTGCTCTCTTGCTGAAAGTACATTTCATTGCCAAGAAGTTCTCTCTTGTAATTATTTTTGAGAATTTATACACATTTAGTTGTTACACTTTTAGTCATTACACTTTTAGTCCATGGAATACTTTCGTAACTCCTGCACTTGTTCTTCCACTTTTAAATGCCTGATAAAAAACACAGACAGGAATATTCTTTATGTTGGCTGTCATTAATTCACCACCTCCTTGCTTTTTGTATGAGAATTTCAGATGCTTTATGGCCATAGCATCATTTCACTTTGAGCTGATTTTCCATTACTGCCTGTATAGTCTTTTGGCATCAGAGCTTTTCAGAACAACTTTATGTAGCTCTAGAGAATGGGGCAGTGGCACGAATCCCTTGTTAGAGACTCACAGCTTTACCATTCTAGCAACCCCAGGCTTCTCAGTGGTACGCTTCTCTAGTGTAAGCCTGTCCCTCACTGTTATTTGCAATTCTTCTTGCCTCTTATGTACTAAATTCTTTTTATCAGCAGCAATTTCATATTTATTCCTAGATCCTGGATAAAGAAAAAATTATTGAGTAGTATCAGATTGAATATCAGCTCCTCTGACAAAATTCTCAATCAGTGATGAGTCTTCACTGACAGCTACTTTTGGAGCCATCAATTTTTTTTCTGTTAGGCATGTGCTTTATTTTGATTGAGTCTCAAGGTAATTTTAAAATATCGAAATGTCAGACAGTTAAAGTAAAATATTTTACAGAAATCTACACAGATTCAATTTGTAGTGATATCTTTATCTGCTAAATATGTAAACGCATGGAAAAAAATTAGGTTTGTCTGGCAAGTTTTACTTTCATAAAGCCATTTGGGCTAGTATTAATTATAGTCTCTCATTCTTTATTAACAGGTTTTTACCTCTTCTATTATTTCGTGCAGATGGACATCAGACTAAGCAGCCTGTTAATAACCTGGTTATCTCACCTGCCCTTGCTGTAGTCTGTCACATCCATAGCATTGTTCTTTTATTCTGGAATATTCCAAATACCTGAAGAATATTAAAAATTAACATGACTCAGATATTTGAAAGTTGAGTCACATGTTTACGCTTAGCAATTGTTAAAACCTCTTCAGTTTTTATTAGGCTGGAATATAGTTCTTCATTTAGCCCTTAAGGTTAAATAAAACATACTTTTTTTTTTTTTTTGTGGTGCAGATATATTTATGAAATGCCAGCTCTGCATCAATTTTTAACAAATTTACCATTTTCATTTAGTACACCTATAGCAATGCAGAATTATTATTTATCCCTTCTTAAAAGAGCAGCTTTTATTTGTGGTTAATGATCAACAATAATTTAGCATTTTGAATTCTTTAATCAGCTTTCTACACTTCATGACTTTTAAAGCTTTTTTCTTTCTACGTCCAGTTGCTCCTTTCTATAAATTGCATTTCTTAATTGCCATTATAAATTCCTTAGCATCATCAAATTAAGTTAAAATGTACAAGAAAATGGCTTATTTTGTCACTGCGCTTCTGTATTTCTGGCTGTATTCAGTGTGGCTCCACAGGGACTGCTGCTCGGGAAGTATCATTTAGCAATAGAGAACAGGATGAAGAGGTGTCAAGACTGACTTTGTGGAAAACACGATATCACTCAGATTTTTCAACCTATCAGCTAATTAAAATAAGTATCTTTTGTCAGTCTAAGATGATCATGTCATAACCTTCCTAATTTAAAACACTGCACAAAAATTAGAAAAAGTCATTCTTCTTGATAGAATACTGTGAGTACATAGTTCAAACTTGGTTTTGTAATATATATTTTCCTATGATCTGGAATCTGAGAATATTTGACACTTCAAATGTTTATTATTAAGTAATAATTATTTAATATTAAATAGAAATAATTATAAATTTTATTATTGTTGTTATTGCTGTTATTACAATTATAATTACTGTTACTATCAATATTACTGTTACTATTACTATGATTATTTAATTCTTTATGTTTGAATCGCTGTAAATCATCACCAAAGAAAGATCCACACTTTCAACAGGTTATGTGTGAATATTATTGTAGGGAACCTGGAAAAGCTGATATTGAATTGATTTTCCTTATCTGCTCTGAACAACTCAAATTCTGTACACCCTGGGGTAATTTAAAAAACAGTTAAACTCAATTTAAAATTAAATATCAGCCGGATTCAAACTTTAAAATTCAATTGCCATTTTACAGTAAAACAAATGTTAAAAAAGCCACCAAATACAAGTCATTAAAACCTCTCAGTAATTGCGTTTCAGAGCAGTTCCTATTAAAACCTTTGCTTTCCTTACCTGATATCTCTGATTCCATTGGAGAAGAAGACATGCTCCAATTTAAACTTTCTTGTCTATTTTTTTTTTTTTTTTAATAATGTGAATGCTATGAAATTGCTTCTGAACTATCACATTTTCAATGTTAAATTCCTGGTACAAACCATCCATGAGAATATCTCATCTTCTCTTTTAATATATATTTTGAAGTTTTTCACCCGTTTCTGTTAGTCTAAAACATTCTGTTTATATTTCTATTCTATAGAAATACAAACAGAATACAAATGCACACATATGCATACATTGTGAATATTCAGTAAAAGTTCTCCAGACATATTAAGACAATTTCTCAAGTCCTGGCATACAACCTATCAGTTCAGGAAAATCTGACCTTACAGTTCAGGTTCTCCCTACCGGATCATTCTGGCCTATTCTAACCAAAAGTCTTATTAAAAGTCTTATCTTAACCAAAGGAACTTATTTTTTGCAGTTTAGGGACTCTTTAAACGCAAAAACCCCATTGTTTAGATTTAAAATCTCATTGTTTATAATTACAAAAAATTCCATTTACAGAGCCACTTTCATCCAGATTCAAAAGCACTTTAAAAATTAAGTCTAACTGGAATAGTTGGGCATTTGTGAGCAAAATGGTTCAGCTATTGATAACCATTTAAACTACACAGTAAATTACAGAGACAGTAAATCATTCATCACTTTTGTGAAAATAGGTGTTTAAAAAAATAGGAAGTTTAGTTCAAAGAGCAGAACTTGTACACTGATACCTTACAGTAATTTATGTAAAATTTTCAAACATCCAAAAAGTCACCTGGCATAAAAATGTGTCAGCATGGGCTTCTTTTACCATAAATTTAAATCTTCCCCTAGGAACTTCTGCCATCTATCAAAACAAACCTGATCATGTTTAGAGAGGGTTCTTTTTCATGTGAGAAGCTGTAATCTTTTTTGGGCTCATGAGTCTTCCTAAAAAGTGTGGGAAAACTTGCTTTGACAAGAGTTTGTCCCTTTACTGGTTGCATGTGTTCCTATTTGTATCATGTAATCCAGAATTGTAATAAATTCTCGTTTTTACCCAGGCTAAGTCCCATAGAGTCCTGCAGAAGATAGACTCTGATAATTTTCATTGTGCTATGCCCCACTTGCAGGGGAACCAGTTCTCAGCATGTGCTCAGATATGTGCACTACAGTAATGGCTAATATACAGAAACAAATCCATTCATGATTAGCAAAAGAAACTGTAAAATTTAACTGCAAAATAAACAGGTTTTTCCTGGTCAGTGTTACATCATTGATAATTGCTAGTAATTCCATCAATTTTTAATTTGAGAATTCAATACATATTATCAAACAGGAAGCAGCAGGAGTCTTAGAAAAGTGAGAAATCACGATGTATAAAACCCTTATTGCACAGTTACAGAAAATATTAAACACATAGGCAGGTTAGCAGAATCTTTTCATGAAAAATTTACTCTTGTTAACTTGATGAAGTTATCTCAAAACTAAAAAAAAACAGGTTTTCTCAAGTTCAGGAAAGCTAGAAGTGAATTACTATGATAGAAAATAAAATAAAAGCAATTTTAAAAAGTGGAAACCGGAGACAAGCTACAAAACAATGTTCATGAAGAACAAGGAAATACTTGCTTACGGTCTATACAGAAAATGTCCTGGCTGAAAGCTGTATAACTTTCAGTTGCTAAATAAAATTTCTTTAGTGTATGGGCAACTGCAGCAATTTTCTGTTTTGGTTGCAGGAAATCTTCCCAGGATTTAGTACTTTTACCTGTGAGCTTTAATGATGGTTTTGAGAGATAAATCCTTGGTGGTAGAGACTGAAAGAACATTAATATAGTACTGCTTCATTTTAAACAGAATTTAAGCATTATGGAAAAGTATAAAATTTGCATTTTCAGTTCCATCAGTAAAAGAAGACTTCATCTTTATGGCAAAGATTCTTGAATGTGTCACTCCTCTAAATTTGTTAAACTTGGGAGTTCAGCCTTTTTGTTGCTCCTGAACACCAGGACTCCTATACAGAGACATGCTTGTATACATACTCAGAAATACTGGAACATATGATCATAGACAAAGGAGACAGAAGAAATCAACTTTTATGAAATAAATGATGGTATGGACAATTTTGTACAGAAAACATGCTGTGAGTGTCCTGAAGAAGTCCTGCAACAGCAAGGGTAAATACAATTGATTTGGTAGGAATGTCTGGTTAATTTTTCACAAGGCGTAGAGTCCTCAAAAATCAATAACTTTCTGCTGTATCCTTATTCTTCTGAATAAACTGTGTCTGTCTAAGAAACTTGATTCCTAAGCGCAGTTAGGCTCATAAAACATTCACAGACATACACAGCAGAAAAGAAACACAAGCTTTCCCAAGCAGCAGTGAGCATTTAACCCCAAGGTAGGACAAAGAATTGTTCTTCTTTGAGGGAGTATTGTCCTTGCACAGATGTGATTTCTCTTTTTCTCTTCAGTGATATAATTTTCTTTTTTTTTAATTGGCAATAAATAAGCATCTACCCAGAAATTATTTTAAAATTTCCATTTTCCCTATGAGTATTACATTTAGTCTATCACATTTTAAATTTTTAAAGCATACAAAAGAAAGATGACTACTCTTAAAAATGATACAAGCAGGGAGGCACACAACGTTTCTGCTACAGTAAGCTAGCAAATACTCTTTGAAGAAGGGATAACACAGACAGCTGGATAGCAAAATACAGAAATTGTGAGAGATCAGTATAAACCCAAGGAATTTTACCTAGACGAGACTGGAGCAAACTCCTCCTTGAATAACACACTGTGAAACCTAGCTGTGCTATGTTAGTAACCAAGTTAATCTTTCTGCATCTGATCTATTTAGGTCCATTGATTATAGAACATCAAGGGAAATAAATATCTTGAAATGAGTGCCTGTATTTGCCTGTCTGAAACTAAATTATGTAAATACCTTCCTTTGAAAAGGTACTGACCATGGCTACACAACTCCTGACCTCAGTTACAATTTTCCAAGTGCTTTAAATTTGCCTTTGCATCATACAGTTTACTCTGTGCTAAGCTGGTCTCCAAGAAGATTTTACATCATGCCAGATGGGCATACAAATTAATTGAGATATATCCTGAGCAGGAACCTCTTCAGCTCATATGAAAGTCCATATCCAAGAGTTGCAACCTTCTTTAAATGCATGAAAATCAGTTAGGCAACAGTCACTGCCATCTCTGTTCTTAGAGACAGTTAATTAAATGACATTTGAACAACTGTGGTGGGCTGATGCTGGCTGGATGACCTGGAAGAGAAACCATTTTGAGGGGGTCCTAGAGCAACAACAGGCCTTTGAGCAGATCAAAGAGGAAATAGCTCCAGCAGTTTTCTTGAGCCTGTTTGGACAGGATCAGCTGTGAAAAATATACTCTATACTGCAGTTGGGGAGCAGGGCCTCACCTGCTGCCTCTGGCACAGGACTGAAGGAGAAACCCAGGGCTGACCATTAGAATTTTGGAGCTGGGGTTATTGGGGATCAGAAGGCTGCTCTATTCCAACAGAAAAAGAGATGCAAGCAGCCTGTGAGGGGTTTCAAGCTGCCTCAGAAGTTGTCAGGACAGAAGAGTGTCTCTTCTTGGCATCACAATTGTCCAGTCTGCACTGTATCTTCAAAGGAGACATCCCCTCAACACATCACACAACCAGTTCCACATGGAGTAGGTAGGTAGCACTGATTAGACAAGTCTGAATGAGAACCCTCAATTTCCCAGGAATCCTGGAAAAGACTATAGGCTGGCCAGAAGGCAGATATTCTGGAGCATTGGATGAAAAGGCAACTTGTGCCTAAGAAGTACCTCAAAAGAGACTATTCTCTATTTACTGATGGATCCTGCCATGTGGTAGTAAACCACTGGAGGTAGAAAGCTAATGTGTAGAATCCCACACAAGTCATTTAGGCTGGTGAAGAGGAAGGCAAGTAAAGCCAATTTGTAAAAATGAAAGCTCTCCAGCTAGTGCTAGAGACTGCTAAACAAGAGTCCTGTACTTTATCTCTGCACTGACTCCTGGGTGACAGCCCATGCCCTATGGGTGTGGCTGCAGCAGTGAAAGAAAACCAGCTGGCCCTGCAGAGGTAAAGTCATCTGGGCTGCTGTGCTGTGCAGGACATCACCACACAGGTAGAAAATATGACTCTGAAAGTACATCAAGTAGATGCTCACATGCCCAAAAGTCATGGCACTGAAGAGTATCCCAGCAATGAACCGGTAGATAAGGTTGCCAAGACTGCAATAACTAAGGTAGATATAGACTGGGAGTGAAAGGGTAAGCTATTTATAGCCCATGGGTCCATGAAACATCAGGACATCTGATGATGAGACCTGGCAAATGACTACATTGGACCACTCCTATGAACATGCCAAGGCAAGAGCCCATGAAATGAGAAAATATTTATCTGTGAAAGGACAGGGGATGTAGTTAATGAAAATGTATGCTTGGTATAGAGATGGTTTAAGGATCTAGTTTAAATTGTAGGTGTGGGTAAGAAGGGATTTCAGTAATGAGAAATAGTGCAATGAAACAGTTGGAAGATATATAAATTATATGGAATCTGAGTATGATGCAAAATGGTATGGAATAATGGTATAGATTGTATTGGGTCGGGCTGAGCTGGAGTTCATTTTCCCATAGAGCCTTCACAGTGCTGTGCTTTGCACTGGTAGCTGCAAAGGTGTGGGTAAAATGTGTTTTGGCTATAGATGAGCAGTGCTGGAACAGCATCAGGGTTCTCTCTAACACTCCCACCCCCAACAAGGTGCTGGGAGTGGGCAAGATCCTGGGAGGGGTCACAACCAGGTCAGCTGTCCCAAATTAATCACTGGGATATTCCATCCTGGTGATGTCAGCTCAGATATAAAAGGTAAGGGCGAGAGGCGGAATTGGAGGGGAAGATTGTTATTTTATGGTGTTTGCCTTCTGAAACCACTGCTGGTGTGCTGAAGCACTGCTGCCTGGGAAGTGTGTGAACATCGCTCACTGATGGAAGTAAAGATTAATTTATTTTTTTCCCCCACTTTAGTAAACTGCCTTATCTCAACCTACTAGTGGTTTTCCATCCTATTTTTTCCATCCTATTTTCTTTCCTCTGTCCCAGTGGAGAGTGATAATGGGGCTTGGTGGGCACCTGATGTCCAGCCAAGGACACCCACTACAACAGCACTCGCCCTTCCTCTGTCTGCCTGTCCTTTCCACCTCAGTCAGTCAATTACAATGAGTGAAAATGCTGGCAGACGGGACAACTTCACACAAACCAAACCCATCTTCTATAATAATTTTGACATCTTCCCCCCTTCAAAATCTGTATTTTAATGTTTTGCAGACATTCAAACATATTTGGCCACTTTTGTTAGAGAAAGACTATTTAGAAGGTCTGTAACCCATTTGTTGTGACAATAAGGAGAGAAGGAGAATTAGTTAATTAGAACTAAAGTAACAAGTACTCCTCCAGATGCTGTACAATGAAGTACATGTCTAGGATGCAAACCTGCAGTAGTGGATGTCACCTTCAGCAATCTTATTTAATTTTCATGTTTGCACAGGCACAAACACATCCTTATAGGTAGATGCAAGGCATATTACAACATACATTGAAGTTTGGGTGTGGAGTCAAAGGTCTGTGTAGCTACAACAAACTTAGAGAATGCAAAACCATTGCAAACTTCAGTGGATTTTTTTTTTCACAGAATCAATAACCAAGAGTGTGTAAAAACACAGATTCATCCTCAAACTTTCCTGTCTTAAAATTATTTCTGATGAAACACTGAAGCACTGAAGACAAGTAAACTTAGGAGCAGAGATTACTCTGGTTAGAGAAATTTCCATTATTGTAGGCAACTGGCCATAGTATTGGTCAGAAATGTTTTTTTTAGAAAATAAAAACTTTAGATTCTAAACTATGTAGTTGTATTTTTTCTTATTAATTCAGTGTAGTACCATTTGAGGTTTAGTGGGGGTTTTTTATTTGTTTTTCTTTTTTTCAGAAACTTGTAGAAACATGCAGGAAGAAAAAGAAAAAAATACTGTTAATTTTGCTTTAACTTTTATCTCTCTTTTTCCTGGATTCTGATTTTTCAAATTTTACTTCACAGATTTTAATGACTTTTTAAACAATTCTTTGTGTGTGTGATACAGAGAAATATAGCATTATTGCTCATCAAGTCCAATACATACAGTTATCCTTCTTAGGCAGTATCTCAAGGGCAAACTGTAATTGGTTGGGAGTAGGAATGAGCATGGGTACTGAAGTATGCTGATATGATATATCAGTATCTGACTGGAGTACATTTGTATGTAAGTATATTCTAAAAGACTGCAAAGGTTGCTTGAAATCTTACAATGGATTTTCTTATGAGTTATCTGCAATCACTTAAACATGCTCTAATTTGAGTTACACTGGGAAACATACTTTGTCAAAGTTGCACAGTGCTACAATCCATATCCATGCACAGGACAATAAACTGACTTTGCATTCTATTGCAAGTGTTAGAGAAGGGCTGTCCTGCAGATATGCCATTCTGACAAATTTTTATTTCATCTTACAGGAGTTAACATTCCACAACAGTTTCTAATTCTAATGCTTCAGACAAGTGTAAGATATTTTACTGATTGTTAAAAAAAACCTTTCTGAATTCTTACTCTTAATGGGAGAACAATGGAAGCAGTTTGATAGTCGTTCCTTGTGGATTTAAATGAATAAGATCCTAGTTATCTAATTTCTCCAAGAAAGGATTCCTGGCATCCTTAGATCTGCAATAGGGATGAATTTGAGTTTAAGATTAGAATTCTTATAAATTTACTTTAAGTTTCTAGATGGAATGAAACCAAGGCCAGTTAATATCGACAAATTTCCCTTGGTTTAATGTCAAGTCCTTAAATTATCTGTGGTTTTCATGACAGCACACACATTAGCCTGGGATTAGCAAAAAAGTTCATCTGCATTTTTGCCCTGTTATACTTTCTGCTGCATTTTATTCTTAGAGCAAAATTCATGTTATGCTAAGGTTACATTTCCAAGAATTTTGCAGTTATGTACTGAAAATACCTGAAGTATATACACATATAAAAGCATAGTATGGTACTTTTATTACCATATTGTATGTATTTTTTCTATGCTTTTTATCAAGTACCATTTCAAATTTCTCACTGCATGAAAAATTCTGTCTTGGAATTTCAAATATGAGACAAAAATACATTTTCAAACTCTATTTTGTCTATAACCATTGTCATTGAACAAAGAAAAAGCTAGTTTTAAAATCATGTTCTATAACAACAAGAGGAATTATAGTAACACATGCTGAATGCGTAAGTAGAATGCCAGCAACTGGAAGATTAAGGCTTTCTCTTGACTTCATGAAACACATTTCCCAGCTGGTATTTCGGCAGAATCACAGTTTGTGCAAAAACATGTTACCATGGAAAATATTTTATTTTAAAAGCTTTTTTTCTCTTTATTGGTTGTTTGTTTCAAAGTTGTAAAGGGCTTATGGAGAATATTTTGGTTAAAAGCATATAAAAAGAAACGGATTACTTTAACAGAATTCTCAATCTTTTTCTTTCCTCAAGTAAATTGATTTCATTTTCCAAAAGCATGTTGGGTCTAGAAACACATTGCGTATAGAAATTGAAGGACATGGAAAAGTTCAGCTTGTGTTGCTTGTGCCCAGATTCATCAAAGCTCAGCACATCCTGGACTTGGAAATCAATAGCCCCCCCTTCTTCCTTTTCCATCCTTCCTTCCATCTCTTTTCCTGATCCTCTCCTTTCCAAGTATTCTACAGCCCTGTAACTCTTATCTCCTATTTGCCCATCAAAAATAAACACTTGTTTTTTTTAATTTTTCCCAAGCTGAAGCTAAGTGATGCTTCAGAATGGTGGATGGGATGAGATTTTAGGAAGCTTTCACCAAAATTAACCTTTAGACAGTGCTGCAACATAGCAGCTCCAGCTTTCAGAGCACCAACTCTTGGCCCCATGAAGGACAGGGTTAGAAACTTGATTATTTTCTAGGGGCTCAGTATTTAATCTTGAGTTTATGGCTGTCCTGGTTTAGGGAAAATTTGGCAGGAAAATTCCAAAGGGGTGTTTCTAGAAAGCAGATTCTTCTTTCTAAACCTGCCCTAAAAGGGAACAATGGCCAAATAGGAAATATACCAAAACTGGTTTTCCCTACACATACAGAGGATTTCTCAAGCTTTTGGTAGAAAAATCAAAATGGTGTTTTTCTATTAACTCCTTTATACAGGATATGTTATTCATTTCAAGAAACGTGAAAAATTACAGCTAGATTCTACAAGTATTTGCAGGTTGTTTTTATCTAGTTAAGGGTCCTCTGAAAGCCAAGTGGCATATAAACTCAAAATGAGACATAGCAGTAGTGGAAATTTGCTATAGTTCTCCCTGTTTCCCTTTGTGGTCCACCATGAATAATTTTCTAGCTGATGTAAGGCTGGACTTGAGAGGTACACTGAGTGCTTCATTGCTGCAGTTTCGACCAGAAGACCTTTTCTGGAGCTTCCACAAAAACCCTTTAGTCACAGGAGAGCCAGAAAGGTAAGTGAGTAACTGAGAAACTACAGATAATATTACAAAGTTGCTCTTGTTGACAGTGCCAGTTTATAATTGTTTAATTAATTTTACCTGCATGCAATGTTGGACAGTCTCTCAGTCAACAGTACCAGTGACATCCAAGGTACTAGTTTGGAGGCAATTGCTTTAAAAAACTCAGTCTCTGGGAATTCCTGAAGTTATATTCATAAACTGATCTACTCTATCATTTAGAAGTTTCCAGATGAAGAGAGTTAATGTGATTGTAAAGGACAGCTACTTGAATTATCTGAAGAACAATAGAAACAACCCATGGGGGTGGAAAAACTGTCTCAAGAAGATTAGATATGAGCTAAGTGCCTAGACTAAAAAAAGGAGAAACTTTCTCCAAACCCACTTTGTGACACATAAAAACTGACCAAGATTATAACACTAAAATGGTTTGGATTATTATCTCTGATAAAGCAAGCTTATGAGCCTCAACTTTGCACAGCTTCCATAAGAAATTCTGAATAAACTCTACAAGCATATTAGTTTACTATTACTATTGCAATGTTTCTGAAATACAACATACTCTTATTTTTATTACACTTTTATATCAGAAGTGAAAAGTTTTCTCTTTTTTTTTTCTTTTTTTTTCTTTTTTTTTTCTTTTTTTTTTTCTTTTTTGCAGCACCCAGCTTCGTATGAGATGAGCTACTACAGACTCCCAATCTTCAGATACATATTAATACATTACAAGTAATAACTATACTGATAAAAATGGTGTTCATGAAGCTAAGGCCTGAATATTAGCACTATTGTGCAGAAAGAGGTCATTCAGAGTTCTCTATAGCCCCTTTCACTGCACCTTAATCTGTACTTAATCCCCTAGCTATTATGGGCCCACAGTTTTCGCACACTGCTTTGCCAACATACATCAATCCTGGTCTGTGAAGTATCCCCTGTTATTCCTGTTCCACACCTTTCTTTAGGAGAAAAATATATGTCATTCTTAATGGTACAGTGAAATCTGTAATGTGAATAAACTGCACCCAGGGGATCAGATTGAAGGCATTACAATTATTTTTGCTCTGGGTCCTGATACAGAATTGGAGCACTAATCTCCAGAGATAAAGGGCATCTAGCTGATTTACCACTTCAGTCCCACTTTTAGCTTTGATTTTTTGTTTGCTCTGTAACTTTCATCTATATTCTAGACCCTTGAGCACGCAGAAGGTCTTGGCAATATAAGTGTATCAAACATACTGTGTCTGACTGATAGCTCTGACGTTTTCAGAGCATACCGTCATTATCCAAACTGGAATTAGCTGACTTCTTGTAGCTCAGATTATAATGATATGAAACAGGCTATTATACAGTAGGAATACAGCATTTAAAAACTTGTGGAAGGGACACTGCTTACTGGGTTTGTATTGATTTCTCCAAGTAGGAATTATGATGAAAAACTAATTTCAAGCTGGGTTAAGTTTCTCTAAGATTGAATAGAACTTTCTATTAGTTCAATTACTACACACCAAAGAGTAAGATAGTATTCAAAGAATAATAGCTTGTTCAGAGTGATTTCTAGATCACTGAGATTCTCTTAAGAACAGTTTATAGGATTTACAACATGGATTCAGAAAAATCTCAAAGCATGGTGCGTCACTTTAAAATTATTCCTTGTCTCCTTATAGTTAGCAACATTAATTTTCATTTCTTCTTGTAAGTGGAATAGTTGGAAGAATACAGATATTACAGGCTTTTCTTTACATGTGTGTATGGTTTCTTCTACATATAAATAAAGAGATTTTTTATATTTGGAATATCTAAATTAGAGAGATAATTAAAAGGAAAAAAAACCTGTAATTTTTCTTATGGTTGAAGTCTGGCAATGAATTAAATGACTTCACTATATCCTAAAGGGATGCTGAGTATGAAGAACAACACTTATGGAGACAGGTTTTGAAACATTGCATAAATCATGGTCTCCTGAAACAGTGGATGCAAACTGTTTTGATGGTTCACTGAGAAATCTTTCAGTGGCCAGTCGGCATAAGAAATGCTATTTTCTTCCCATTCTATTTGTCTTGGATGAAACATGTAAGGACTGAGACATTGATTAGTGGTTTGGGAAAACTTGCAAGAAGAAACAAAAAGGAGAAAAGGTATAGCAAAGGACCTGCAGTTTCTAACAGACACCTCAAGAGACAAGCTGTGATCCATTTGTCTTTGTCATTTTTCCCTCAGTTATTTTCAGACATCTGCAATAACAGGATCTTATTGTCAACAAATATCAGTACATAAAGTATTGCATGTGGTTATGGGCACAAACCCTTGTAATGACTAGAAGAGTTGCTTTTGGTACAGAAATATTTGGGATAAATTCTACAATTTTGTGCTTGAAATTGTATCACAAAAGATGCACTGAATATAAAATATTTCCTCAATAAATATCTCCTTTGGACCAAATCAATTTATTCTTCTGAGGCATAGGTACCATACTCAGAGTTTTGATTCCTACTGTAAACAAGGCCACTTGTATTCAGAACATGCCAATCTTTTATCAACAGCATTTTAATTCCTCAGGTTGCAACAAATCATAGCTCTTTTCCAGTCTTTGGATGAATTAAATTTGCATCTACAGAAAGATATTTATATGCATCTAAATCCTACATATGAAAATGCTCATGCTCTTAACTATGCCTAAGATCTTGTTCCCTACAGTTTCCTGCAAAGGAGAAGTGGGGAGGGAGGTGCTGATTACCTCTCTGGGATCCAGTGATGAGAGGTATGGGAATGGTTCCAAGTGTCACCAGCTGAAATTCCAGTTGGACATAAGGAAGCATTCCTTTACCAAGAGGGTGGTCAAACCCTGCAACAGGATTCCTAGAGAGGTGACAAGCCTGTCAGAATTTAAGACACACATGGATGATGCCCTTAACAACACTTTTAACTTTTGGTCAGCCCTGAATTGGTCAGGTGGTTTGTTTAGATGAAGGTTACAAGTCCCTTTAAACTGAAATAGTGTAGTCTGGTCTATTCAGGTCTAGTTAGTAATTTCTATAGATCTGTTGGAAATGTTCATAATTAATCCATATTTATTTAAGTATTAAAAACCTGTTAATGTGAATTAAATTCTTTATGTATATTATTGACTGAAGCCCTCTAGTTTACTTATGTACATAAAAGTTACAGACTCAAGAAGAATCAAAGAAAGTTTTCTGTATTACCTGTCAGACAACTCATTCTTTCTTTCCTAGGCATATAAGATGCATCTTCAGCTGGAGAATGGCTGGGTTTTTGTTGTTGTTTTTTTGGGGGTTTTTTTGAAGGAAACTTAATGGATGAAAGCTGAACAAGAGAAATAAAAAAAACCTTTTAAAATCCATGCCAAATAACCTACAAACATCCCCAAGTAATATAAACACCAAAAAAGCTTAACCCCATATAACAAGCCAAGAAACCAAGTCAGTTTATAAAAGTCACTGTGATGGGGGAAAGGTATCGAGCAAGTTAACTGTGAAGTTGTTATCACAGCTCCTTGTGCTATTTAAAGTCTACTTACTGTACAATTGCTGCTACTGAACTGATCCACGGGAAAAGTGGAAACAGGCCAGGAGAGATCACTGCAGAATCTAATCAGATTACCTCTCCACTTGGTATGCAGTTCTGCATAGATATTCCTTGACAACAGACCCTGTGCACAGTTTACTGAACTGAGAGGAAAGTAGCATTACTCTGAGGACCTGGAAATTTTGGGAGGGACTGGAATTAATATATTTAAGATACTAATTAGGAGTCGTTTGTAGTCACAAAAGAGTAGGAAAGAATAGGAAGAACAAAACCCTTCCCCAAGCCATCTGTAGGCAATGTAATGTGACATTATGAATTACACGTGTAAGACACTATGAAATAATTACCTGCTTTCATGAGAATTGAATTCACTGACCTTGGAGGTCCCTTTGAGTCTATATTTGCTGTCTGTTTTTTTAATCTCAACAGTAGGAAGTGTGGTCCTGCCTTTGCCCCTTGTCTGAGACCAAAACTCAATTTATCTTCATAACACAATCATCTAAACCTATAATTTGATTTGTTTTCTCTTTTTTTCTTCAAAAATATTTTATAACAATTCCATGTTTTTCACACAAGTTTGTCGTGTTTTTCACAAAAAAGTGAAATTTAATTTTATTTGAGTCATGTCTAAACTCATAGAACAAGGAGATTCAGAATCAGACATATCTTCATCCCTGTTTCAACACACAATATTATGATAATAGGTGGGAACTTGGAAAATCTAGAAATTTTGTTGTACAACTGTGCATTTTAACCAAGTTTGAGACACAAAAGTAGTACAATATGACAGAAGGTTTGCACATAATAACTTCACTGTGTCATGTTGGGAGCGAGGTAGCAGCTAAGTAAATATGGATGCTTAATGGAGTATACTGCTAGAGCATTGTATATCAAATTAATGGCCCTATTTATAACTTCCATTAAATTTTCCATCATCTTGTCTTAAGACTGGGGGCTATTTTTTTAAGTTGACATGAAGTGTTCTTTTTTTCACCTTTCTCTCTCAGTACCAAGATTAAGCACCACATTCTGAGCTGGCAGAAATTGCTATCACTCTTTTGAAGGCAATGAAGTAATTCAAGTTTACACTAACTAAAGATTTGTCCAAATAAAATGAAGATCCTGATGTCTAAAGGGAAGTAGGTGCACAGTTTCTCTGACTACTGCTAAAGCTGTGAGTGTGAGAACATTTTAGCATTTAGGCAAAGGTGACTTATTCATACAACTAATTTCTGTAACTGGGAAATTTTGTTTCCATGTTAAGGGAAGCAACTCCTGTTAGATCACACACAGGTGTCCAGATTGTAAAAGATAGTATCCAAGTAATTATAAATAAGCCACATTTGTATACTGGCAGTAAAAAGGAAAAGAAAGCAAAACAAAAAACGACCAGCCAAAAAAACCCACGGAAAGAACCCCACAAAAAAACCCCAAAAAACACCACACAAAAATCCTCAGTTTTAAATTCAAGAAAACTGTCTATTCATGTGCAGTATTTACATCATATATCAACTTAAATACTTATGGAGAGGACAAATACAATTTAATAATTCATTATATCATACTATGACATTATTATGTAAAGTTCTAGTCATCAGCACTGGAAATACAATGAACTGTCAATGATCAACTCTATATCTTAAGTAATAAAAAAAGCATACGAGAGTGGTTCTTGACCCTTACTTGACTTCATATAGTTTCTCCCTTCACAGAACAACTTTACTAAATCATCAAAAAGGGTCTATAAGCCCTGAATGATGACATGAAATCCCAGAGTCATTTGTCTGCAATCAAACAATGTGACCTTTACATAAACTTGAAGTCCTGACAGTCACAATGACTGCAGATTAGTTTATGGCATCCCTGTGCTGTTGTAGCAGATGTTTGCAATTGTACTTGTTCTACCACCTCTCTAATGATGTGCAACTGTCTTGAGAGAAAAACGAAAGGCCAACTTAATTTAAGGATCGAGAAAGTGTTTGTTTGAACAAATTAAAAGAAGATAGACAAAGCAGACAGTATGAGATCTCTAAATAAGGCAAACCTTTAGGGATGAATTTGTTTGACTATATCTTTCATTAAGCTTATGGAAAAATAGAGCTGGCAAAATTACATAATAATATGAATGAGTGTATCTCTTCATGTTTTGCTGTTTCATCTCAATCAATATTAACTTAATATTAACTCAATAGAAATCTAGCTATTCCTAAATGTGTTTCAGATTCAGTTCCCTGCAATCAAAGATGCTTTCATTTTCTGCTTCACATAGCACAAAGGGAGGCATTTGCATCATACCTTCCTCATTTCACCTCACCTTCCAACACTGTTATTATTTTGGTGACATCTTATCCTGTTTCCAGTGATACACAGCCCATAATTGTGCTTATGGGCCAGAAAGGAAAATACATCAAGTTAACAGCAATTTTATTACTGACTTTTAAGAAATGAATGGAATGAGGGCAAAAGTAAAAAACAAACTTTGTAAAATACTTTCATTAGTATTTATTTGAATTTAATATTTTTGAAAGGTTGTTTCATCAGAAAATAGTTCACTGTATGGTGTAGTAAAATATCTCTTTATAGAGTTATATTTTGAAATAATTTAGATTTAGTGCTTTTAGAATTGTATTTCATTTCTTCCCCCCCCCCCCCCCCCGCCTTTTTTCCCTTACTTCCCTCTACTCTCTGTTATATTAGGACTGTTTGGGAAGCAGACTAATAACTTAATGCATCCTCATTTTTTGATCTCTTATCAGGGTGTAACCCAGCATTTGTCAGTATCAATGTTATACTTTTTAAACATAGATATTTCTTTTTCAGAAAGCCTTAGAACCACACCAGAAACAAAGTCAACTAATGAAAGAGAACATTGAAAACAATCTAAAACAAGCCTCACAAATCCAAGAGCTCTCTCTACCTTTTCTTCACTGTAGAGCATAAACCTGAAAAGCAACAAATTCTGTAAATTCCACACAGCAGCATTTTCACCTACCTGGGTTTCTGAGGACTGGGATTTTGACATGACTCTTTCCAGTACTCAGAAATATTACCTTCTGCAATTTCTTGGTGGGAATTTGCTGTCAACTCTCACCCTTTTTTTTTTTTCCTTTTTTTTTTAATACTAAAATTCAAACCAATGCTTAAGGAAGAACAGGCTTGAGAAGATTTTCAAATCAAAATCTGTTGACACACTTTCTGAGCTTGTACCTCAAATATGAAATGTCCTTCTACCAAGTGGTCTACGTAACTCCTTCCCACTCCTACCTCCAAGAAAAGAATGTACTTAAAAGTGTGCATACAACATACACACACAGTCATACACTCACACACAAATCTATAATGTTTCAATTATCATTTTTTAAGTCCCTTTTAGGTGTTGTGTTCCAGGTAGAAAAAGCTAGGAAACAGTAGTCTAGTTAGGCCCCTCCAGAAACTGAATTACCATCAGATCACCAAGCAAAAGCATCATCTCCTGTTTCACTTCCACATCTTTACAATAACTAAATCACTCCTTCAAAAGACTCTTTTATACTAAATACATTTAATACATGACAGCAAAAATTAGAATAACTTGATGTGCCCCAGAAAATAATGTTGGCAGTGGAATAGCCTCCTAGAACAGCAGACACTGACAGAAAATGCCAGTTATGCTAGGAAGTGGACTTCACTGTCTGCTATGAGAAAAATGTCTATAATGTCATTGCCATTCTAACCAGGGAAAGGGAAAATGGTAAGATAGAACTTTTTTCCTAACTGCAAATCTGGAAATGGGTCTAACTCTGACTTATTATTGGCTTAAGAAAAGTAGATTCTATCATAGTATAATATAATGAGCAAAGCACACCTATCAGTCCAGCTACATTTTTTCATTACTAGTAGATTGAAAGAAGTCTCTTACCTATGGACTGACTGGGATTCTTGAAATACCTACAGCACAGTGTTTAAGACTCAGGGTAAATATTTCTTTCACTTAAGCTGATTTACAGAAACACCCTTCTCCAACAACAATAAGTCATCAGGGACATCAGTTTCTCTTTTCAGTGGCAAAAAAAGTCCTTCCAGTAACAGATAATTTAATACATTGATAAAACTAATCCAATGTTTATGGTTTTTTACCTGTGCCAAACTTGAACAGACATTTGTAAAGCAAGCCTATGGTTATAAAAAAGGACACCACATTCTCATTTGTCTTTGCACTGAACATTTGGTGTTGTAAAGAGTTCACGAATAGCCCAGCATTTCCTCACAGTGTGCATTGTGTATGTTAAGGTATTAAACCACTACAATGCATAAATGACTGAACATGTGAGTTGACTCTTTGACAGCATGTTGAGCAGGACTCTCAGAGAACAAAGTTTACTATGACGTTCACACCTCTAGTTACAATTGAACTACCAGACATATAAGAAAAGAATAGGCATAGAACAAGAAGAAAGACATATAAAAAAAGAATAGACATAATAAGAAAAGAAGGTCCCACAGCTGCATGGAATGCTGTTGTTCTTGATGGGTATTGTACTGGTTTGGAAAGCAAAACCAGTGAGACTTCAAGTCAGTAATACAATTTTTAATAGGGAAGAGAAAAAAAAAAAAAAAAAGAAGAAAAAAAAAAACAAAATACATGCAATAATAAAAATAAAACCACTGACAGAGTCAGAATACAACCTGATACCCTGTCAGTCAGGGTGCTGGTGCAGTTTTCCTCCAAAGGGTCCAGCGATGATGTGGATAAGGACCTGGTTCTTCCTCTGGAATCCAGTGGAGAAAGGCTGCCTTTGGCGTTCTAAACCTCAGTTTTTATCTAGGTAGGAAAGGCTTGGCTCATCCTCCTGGCTGGAGCATCTCCCAATGGGATGAAGTAATCTTATCAGTTCTATAGTAGGACTCAATGGCCCATTAACAGAAGATACTTCCCACAGAGATAAGGATGATCACCCTTATCAGTGATGGCCCATCAACAGAAGACATTTCCCACAGAGATAAGGATGATCACACTTCTCAGATGGTAATAGAATATGTATGTTGTATTGTAAACCAGGACATAATCCACCCCTTATTCTATTACCATCTACATTATACCCAAACCAATACCCTATATATTTACATATAATACAGAATGAAACCCTACACACAGTTCTCTCTTAAAATAAGGTTTCCTTGCGGTACACAGCGGGTTTCTCCATCTTTCTGCATTACCCACCAAGTGTAACCAGGTCCTTGAGCAAAAACAATCCCACTGATTGGTTTGCCTTTGCCTGTGGTGGGATTGATCCAAACAGTCTTTCCTAAAATACCTTTCATGTGTACCACAGGGATTTTGTCTCCATCCACTGTGTGCAGGGGTTCAGATTGGGCAGGACCGGCTCGATTGATGGACCCTCGGGTGTTGACCATCCAGGTGGCTTTTGCCAAGTTCATTTCCCAATTTCTGAAGGTTCCCCCACCGAGTGCCTTCAGGGTAGTTTTAAGGAGTCCATTGCACCGTTCAACTTTCCCGGCAGCTGGTGCGTGGTAAGGGATATGATATATCCATTCAATACCATGTTCTCTGGCCCAGGTGTTGATAAGGCTGTTCTTGAAATGGGTTCCGTTGTCTGACTCAATTCTTTCGGGGGTACCATGCCTCCAAAGGACTTGTTTTTCTAGGCCCAAGATGGTGTTGCGGGCAGTAGCATGAGGCACAGGGTAGGTTTCCAACCATCCTGTGGTTGCTTCCACCATGGTCAGTACGTAGCGCTTGCCTTGGCGGGTTTGGGGAAGGGTGATGTAGTCAATTTGCCAGGCTTCCCCATACCTGTACTTTGACCATCGTCCACCGTACCACAGAGGCTTCACCCGCTTGGCCTGTTTGATTGTGGCACAGGTCTCACAGTTCTGGATGACCTGTGAGATGCTGTCCATAGTAAGGTCCACCCCTCGGTCACGGGCCCATCGGTATGTTGCATCTCTCCCCTGATGACCAGAGGCATCATGGGCCCAACGAGCTAGGAATAATTCTCCCTTGTGCTGCCAGTCTAGATCCACTTGTGATATTTTTACCTTGGCAGCTCGGTCCACCTGCTCGTTGTTGTGATGCTCTTCATTAGCTCGACTCTTAGGTACATGCGCATCCACATGTCGAACCTTCACGGTTAGCTTCTTTACTCGGGTGGCAATGTCCTGCCAGATCTCAGCAGCCCAGATGGGTTTCCCTCTGCGCTGCCAGTTGGCCTTTTTCCAGCGATCCAACCATCCCCACAGAGCATTAGCTACCATCCATGAGTCAGTGTAGAGATAGAGCTTTGACCACTTCTCCCGTTCGGCAATATCTAAAGCCAGCTGGATGGCTTTTAACTCTGCAACCTGACTCGATCCACCTTGTCCCTCGGTAGCTTGTGCAACTTGTCGTGTGGGGCTCCATACTGCAGCTTTCCATTTTCGGTTAGTGCCTACAACTCGGCAGGAACCATCAGTGAAGAGGGCATATCGTCTTTCAGTCTCCGGTAGCTCATTGTATGGTGGGGCTTCCTCGGCACGTGCCACTTGCTCCTCCTCTTCAGAAGATAACCCAAAAGTCTCACCTTCCGGCCAGTTTGTAATTATTTCCAGAATCCCAGGGCGATTCGGATTTCCAATACGGGCGCGCTGAGTGAGGAGGGCAATCCATTTGCTCCATGTAGTGTCAGTGGCATGATGTGTGGAAGGAACCTTTCCCTTGAACATCCAGCCCAGTACCGGTAGTCGAGGTGCTAGAAGCAGCTGTGTTTCAGTGCCAATTACTTCAGAGGCTGCTTGAACTCCTTCATAGGCAGCCAAAATTTCTTTCTCTGTGGGAGTGTAGTTGTTTTCAGACCCTTTGTAGCTTCTGCTCCAGAATCCCAGTGGTCGACCCCGAGTCTCACCAGGTACCTTCTGCCAAAGGCTCCAGGATAGACCATGATTTCCAGCTGCAGAGTAGAGCACGTTCTTTACCTCTGGTCCTGTCCTGACTGGACCAAGGGCTACCGCATGAGCGATCTCTTGCTTGATCTGGGTGAAGGCTTGCTGTTGTTCAGGGCCCCAGTGGAAATCATTCTTCTTGCGGGTAACCAGGTAGAGAGGGCTCACAATCTGGCTGTACTCAGGGATGTGCATTCTCCAAAAGCCTATGGCACCTAGGAAAGCTTGTGTTTCCTTCTTGTTGGTTGGTGGAGACATAGCGGTGATCTTGTTAATTACCTCTGTTGGGATCTGACGACGTCCATCTTGCCATTTGACTCCTAGAAACTGAATTTCCTGAGCTGGTCCCTTTACCTTACTTTGCTTAATGGCAAAACCAGCCTTCAGCAGAATCTGAATAATCTTCTCTCCTTTCTCGAAGACTTCCCCTGCTGTGCTCCCCCATACAATGATGTCATCGATATACTGTAGATGTTCAGGAGCCTCACCCTTTTCCAGTGCAGCCTGGATCAGTCCATGGCAGATGGTGGGACTGTGTTTCCACCCCTGGGGCAGTCGGTTCCAGGTGTACTGCACCCCCCTCCAGGTGAAAGCAAACTGAGGCCTGCACTCTGCTGCCAGAGGAATGGAGAAAAATGCATTGGCAATGTCAATGGTGGCGTACCACTTTGCTGCCTTGGACTCCAGCTCGTACTGAAGTTCCAGCATATCTGGCACGGCAGCGCTCAGCGGTGGAGTCACTTCATTCAATGCACGATAGTCCACAGTCAATCTCCATTCTCCATCAGACTTGCGCACAGGCCAGATGGGGCTGTTGAAGGGTGAGTGGGTTTTGCTGACCACCCCTTGGCTTTCCAGTTTACGAATCATCTCATGGATGGGAGTCACAGAGTCTCTGTCGGTACGGTATTGCCGACGGTGTACTGTTGTTGTGGCGATTGGTACCTGTTGCTCTTCAACTCTCAATAGTCCCACAGCAGAGGGGTCATCTGAGAGACCAGGTAAGGTATTTAGTTTTCTGATGTCTTCTGTCTCTACAGAAGCTATCCCAAAAGCCCAGCGATATCCCTTTGGGTCTTTGAAATACCCATTTCGAAGATAGTCAATGCCGAGGATGCATGGGGCCTCTGGGCCAGTCACGATGGGGTGTTTCTGCCACCCTTTCCCAGTTAAACTCACTTCGGCCTCTACTACAGTCAGCTGCTGGGATCCTCCTGTTACCCCAGAAATAGAGATTGACTCTTCTCCTACATACCTTGATGGCATCAGGGTACATTGGGCACCGGTGTCAACCAAAGCCTTATGTTTTTGTGGGTCGGATGTGCCAGGCCATCGGATCCACACAGTCCAGTAGATCCGATTGTCCCTCTCCTCTACCTGGCTAGAGGCAGGGCTCCTCTATTCCTGGTCTTGGTACACGTTGCTCTCTTCCTGTAGATAGGTTCTTGAGGTCCCTTCAAGAGGATCAGTCATATCATCGTTCTGATACTGTTTGGAGTTCTGTGCACGAGAGACTGGAGCAGCGTTGACTCTAGGTGAGCTTCTTATGTTCGGTGTCCCTCTTTTCAGTTCACGTACCCGGGCTGCTAAGGAGGAGGTGGGTTTTCTATCCCACTTCCTCATGTCTTCTCCATGCTCCTGAAGGAAAAACCAGAGGTTACCTCGTGGAGTGTGTCCTTTCTCCCTGGCTGGGAAACGCCGGCTCCTAATGGCAGAGACTCTTGTTGGTTCTGGTGAGATCTGGTAGTTTTCTGCCTTAAGTTCTTTTTTAAGCTTCTGATGGCCCTCTTCAATCAAGCTCCGGACTTGCTCAACCAGCCTTGTTTCCACGGTTGAGACATGGGTACGAAATGGGGCAGTGACAGTGTCCTCATAAATTCTTAGTTTATTGGCCAAGACGCCTACCATGTCCTCACCTTCCCTCCATTGCAGCGTTGCCAGGTAACGGGAGTATATCTCTGGTCCAAGCCGTGCGAATCTCAACCACATCTGTGAGGTGCACCGGACACAGTCTGGGCTCTTAGGAAATCTCTCATCTTCTGAGAAAATGATCTCCAGCACAGCCAATTCCCTCAGGCATCGGATACCTTGTTCCATTGTGCTCCATTTTCCTTGGTGCACCTGGAGATCTTCTTTACAAAGGTATCTGTCCTTCACACTTGTCAACAGTCGCCGCCAGAGGCTGAGGGTTTCTTGGGTTTTCCCGATCCCCTGGTCAATGACCACATCCCGGGACAGAGATCCCAGTTGCCTGGCCTCACTTCCATCCAGAACTGTGTCATTGGCTGCAGCGTCCCAGATGCGGAGCAGCCAGGTCAGGATGGACTCGTTTGCCTGGCGGGTGAATTCCCTCCGCAGGTCACGCAGCTCACCCAGGGATAGAGAGCGAGTGATGATTTCTGGCTCTGTCTCTTCTGCTGGGTGCGAAGGTCCTGCCACGTCCTCATCAGTGACTATGCGAACTGATTTGCTCTTTGATTTCTTCTTCTGAACGGGGGCAACTGCTACTGGTCTGGGCTGTTCTGGTTCGGTGACAGTTTGTGTGGAGATGCTGGTGGCACTTTTGGTTCCTTCTTCCTGGATAAAAGTCTGTGTAGAGACGGATGCTGTTGCTTTTCTTTTGGCTCTTTTCTCCTTTGTGACAGTCTGTGCAGACATGGACGCAGTAGATTTGTTTCTTTTTTCCTCTTCCTCAAGAATACGCTGCACTATACCATGTAGTGTTTTGTTTCTAAGCATGTTGCAGGCTGTGAAGGCTGTGCAGAGAAGACAAAGCAGAACTAACAACAATATTATGCTGTCCTTGGCATCCAGAGAGAACTCAACATTTCCAAAAACTGCTGTGCCATGCCTGAAAGATTGGAAAAAATCATCCTTTTCCCCTCCCCCCAGGGACTGGGTGCGATTGTTGAGACCCCAGATGTAGCAGCCTAGACTAGGACAAACAAACAAAGTTGAGTATATATTCCGAATGATGTTCATTGCCTCAGAGGTTATCATGCAATAGACATAATAGACCAATAAAGCAATTTTTATACCATACCCTGGTCTACACAGGAGCATTACAACTGGCAGATAGTTCCCCATGTGCGGAAAAATATAGAGAGTAAGATATAAAACCCACGTAAGTATGTTGAGAATCATGGTGAATAGGTGGCTGGCAAAATTCAAAATTGTAATGCTGACTTTTTTCTCAGTACCTTCTTGCCCCACGTTGGGCGCCAATAAATGTACTGGTTTGGAAAGCAAAACCAGTGAGACTTCAAGTCAGTAATACAATTTTTAATAGGGAAGAGAAAAAAAAAAAAAAAAAGAAGAAAAAAAAAAAACAAAATACATGCAATAATAAAAATAAAACCACTGACAGAGTCAGAATACAACCTGATACCCTGTCAGTCAGGGTGCTGGTGCAGTTTTCCTCCAAAGGGTCCAGCGATGATGTGGATAAGGACCTGGTTCTTCCTCTGGAATCCAGTGGAGAAAGGCTGCCTTTGGCGTTCTAAACCTCAGTTTTTATCTAGGTAGGAAAGGCTTGGCTCATCCTCCTGGCTGGAGCATCTCCCAATGGGATGAAGTAATCTTATCAGTTCTATAGTAGGACTCAATGGCCCATTAACAGAAGATACTTCCCACAGAGATAAGGATGATCACCCTTATCAGTGATGGCCCATCAACAGAAGACATTTCCCACAGAGATAAGGATGATCACACTTCTCAGATGGTAATAGAATATGTATGTTGTATTGTAAACCAGGACAGGTATTTAACTTCCTTCATATTTAAGGGCAACAAATTACTCAAAGTCCATATTCTCATCAGACTGATCTAATCTCAACAATTTAGACTTGTGCATACTGATATGCAAAAAGAAAAAAAAATCCTCTTTTGGCTCAAGGCGCTCACCTGCCATCTGGAGAAGCTTCCTCAGTCTCATCCATTATGTAAATGAGATTTAGTATTCGTTATGTTTCATCTATTGATGCTAATACTTTAATGTGGATCCTACAGCTTAAAACCCCGAGAAGGAATTGGCTTCACATCACTCACTGGCTTGAGATTACATCCCATTATTTTTAGTGGCCCTGTGGCATTTAAGGTCACTTGGTTTTTAATAAAGCAGATTTCTGCAATGTCAGTAAAATGGTAGCTACCACTTTCATTTCCTTATCTTTCCTCTTCCCCTCCCAAGAGATTATAGTATTTCAGACTATTGCATATCTTATTTGTTCTCTGAAACTAGTTTCTTCATTTACCTTCATGTCTTTTTACTGTTTCAGAATAAAATAGATGCAAAGGTTTTTTTCTACATCTTTTGGATAAAGAACAGGATGAAAGTGTCAGGAAAATTGTTAACAGAGTTAGAAAGGAGATATAGACTCTAGCTGAAAACCAGTTTTGTTCAATGTTTCATTTGTCTTTGATTTTTGATATGTTAAATGAGACAAATTCAATCTGGTAATGTGATACCCATGTAAATAGCCCTTAGTCACTCAAGTGAGTAAATTGAAATCAAAGTGTAAATAAGCATTATAGCTATGTCCTTGAAAAACATAGCTTGAAAATGTTGCCAAGGCAGTCAGTCATATTTATAGCTATGAGGTATGATCCAGGATTGAGCCCTGAGAGAATAGGACAGCACATTTTGATGGAAGCAGTAAGCATATTCCATGCCAGTACAATTTACCATTTAAATGAGCACTCACTACATGCCACAGATTTAAGATGCTTGCTCAATATTCCAAATCACTATAGTGTAAAAGAGGAAAGAAAAGTGTGAAGTACAATTAAAATCCATCATTTAGCATGGATAATTTCAATATTATTATTCTGTATTAAAAGACCGACTGCCAGCATCAGGGTGGAAATAAACGTTAAATCCAATATGAGCTTTCACTGAGCTTGAGAACTATTTGACTGGGAAATATAACAAAATTGGTATTTTAAGTTATGGAAATGCATTGCAAAAAGGGAAAGTGAAAGCAAAAGCTAAACCAAAAGTGAAATTAAAAAAGAAAGTGAAAGTAAAAGTGAAAGTAATAGATGCAGCTATATATGTACGTGTATATTAATAATAAATAATTTCAAAACTCTATTTTTTTTCCTATTTAGACCTGGACTAGCTAGTTAAACCCAGGAACTCCAGCAGGACACTCTATAGGAGCAAAATGGAAAGTGAAAGTAAAATGGAAAGTGAAAGTAAAAGGGAAACGGAAAGTGAAGCAGTGAAAGTGAAAGCAAAATAGTGAAAGTGAAAGCAAAATAGTGAAAGTGAAAGTAAAAGTGAAAGTGAATGCAAACGAGAAATGGAAAGTGAAAGCAAAAAGTGAAAGTAAAAGGAAAAGGGAAAGCAAAAGTGAAACCAAAAGTAAAAGTAAAATGGAAAGTGAAAGTAAAAGGGAAAGTGAAAGCACAAGGGAAAGTGAAAGTAAAAGGGAAAGGGAAATTGAAAGTGAAAGAAAAGTAGATGATGCAGCTGCATATGTACATGTATATTAATAATAAATAATTTCAAAACTCTATTTTCTTCCTATTTAGCCCTGGACTAGCCTGTTAAACCCAGGAACTCCATCAGGACACTCTATAGGAGTCAAATGGAAAGTGAAAGTAAAAGGGAAACTGAAAGCGAAGTAGTGAAAGTGAAAGCAAAAGTAAAAGTGAAAATTAAAGCAAAAGCAAAAGTAAAAGTGAAAATTAAAGCAAAAGCAAAATCAAAAGAGAAACCAAAAGTGAAAGCAAAAAGCGAAAGTAAAAAGAAAAGGGAAAGCAAAAGTGAAACCAAAAGTAAAAGTAAAATGGAAAGTGAAAACACAAGGGAAAGTGAAAGTAAAAGGGAAAGGGAAATTGAAAGTGAAATTAAAAGTAGATGATGCAGCTGCATATGTACATGCATATTAATAATAAATAATTTCAAAACTCTATTTTTTTTCCTATTTAGCCCTGGACTAGCTAGTGAAACCCAGGAACTCCAGCAGGACACTCCATAGGAGAAAAGACCACCAGATGCCTGTGATTATAGAAACTCTTCCTTTGAAGATGATGAGTTCATGATTTTTAGCATTACATGAGGATGTAGCATTACATGCATTGAATAAAAACCCTCCACACGTAGCTTTTAAAGTGAAGGAATTAATTGTATCTCAATTTCTGCATGTTGAGGTTGGTTCATCAGATCATAAATAAGAAGATGTAATAATGTACATCTTGGCATTAAGTCAGATATTATTTTACTCTTTTTGGATTATTCTTCCATTTTCTGTACTTACCATCTCAAAAGAAATCAGAATGTTTTGCCTAGAAACTGAATTGAAAGAAAAATACTCTTCTGCATTCTCCATTTTACGATAAACAATACTAACAGACATTCATTTTCATTTTAGGTTTAAAGTCAAAATGATAATAACAGTTAGAAATTATGTTTCTGAAGGAATGATCTCCTTTCACATCCTAGAAGAAAAAATTCTCTTCACTAATATGAGGAACTGTAAACAAATTACATCATACTGTTCTGTAGGATTACCTTTCCCCTGCCCTATAGCTGACTTAAGGATGTTCTACTGCCATCTTTTACCTATTCGGTGCAACCACTTCTTTTTTTACACCATGCTTTAGTTTAGCAGGGAGAGGGAGATGTTAGCAAATGGTACTTTTTTCTTGTTTGGCAAAGACCTATTTTCTTGAATTTTAAATCTGCTATGCTTTATTTGCTTTTTCACATTTTTGCTTCAGGGTTTCTTTTTTTCTTTTTTTTTTGTTTTGTTTTGTTTTTGTTTTTCATGATTTCTGAATTCAGTCATAGGGGTACCATTTAGCTTCCTGGCTGAACTATCAAATACAATATTGTTCTTTAATTTATTTGAAAATTGTTTGTGTGGTAGCATATGATGTGCACTTGCTACCTTCAGCAATACCTAATTACACAGCTCTCGTCCAGCCGAGAGCAGGAGACTTTTGAACAAATGATGTTTTAACACTGTTATCAAATGAGCTTGTAAAATTCAAAGCAGAATTGGGTTCAGAGTTCTGCAAGGGAAAAGTAATGCTGTTTTTATTGCTTCTGCTTACTATGTTATTATTCACTAATGCTAAATGGAAGGTCTGAAAATTCACCAGTACCCATTAATTTTTTAATTAGAATTGAAAAGATATCTTCTAATTGTGCTCTTCTTTCAATCAGCTACAAGAGTCTGCTCCAGGTCCAAATAAAACGCAAAAATAAAGTAAAACCACACTATTTGAAAGACATTCCTTGAAGCTGTCATGTTGAAGTTAAAATATGCTGTTTAATTCCTGACTGGAACATTTTACAGAACAATACAGGCATAGAAACAGAAGATTATCCAACATCATGGCACATCTGGAAAGAAACGGGCTAGTAATGCACTGGCTTCAAAACAGGCTAACTTGATCAACTAGGAAAAAAGTGAAAGGGAAAGAGGAAAGAGGAATGAGGAAAGAGGAAAGAGAGAGAAAAATAAAAAGAGAAAGTAAAGTGAAAGCGAAAGTAAAAGGGAAAGTGAAGTAGAAAGCGAAACTGAAAGAGAATTAGAAAGCCAAAGTGAAAGCAAAAAGGAAAGTAAAAGGGAAAGGGAAAGTGAAAGCAAAAGCGAAACAGTGAAAGTAAAAGGGAAAGGGAAATTGAAAGTGAAAGAAAAGTAGATGATGCAGCTGCATATGTGCATGTATATGAATAATAAATAATTTCAAAACTCTATTTTCTTCCTATTTAGCCCTGGACTAGCCTGTTAAACCCAGGAACTCCATCAGGACACTCTATAGGAGTCAAATGGAAAGTGAAAGTAAAAGGGAAACTGAAAGCGAAGTAGTGAAAGTGAAAGCAAAAGTAAAAGTGAAAATTAAAGCAAAAGCAAAATCAAAAGAGAAACCAAAAGTGAAAGCAAAAAGCGAAAGTAAAAAGAAAAGGGAAAGCAAAAGTGAAACCAAAAGTAAAAGTAAAATGGAAAGTGAAAACACAAGGGAAAGTGAAAGTAAAAGGGAAATTGAAAGTGAAATTAAAAGTAGATGATGCAGCTGCATATGTACATGCATATTAATAATAAATAATTTCAAAACTCTATTTTTTTTCCTATTTAGCCCTGGACTAGCTAGTGAAACCCAGGAACTCCAGCAGGACACTCTATAGGAGTAAAATGGAAAGTGAAAGTAAAATGGAAAGTGAAAGTAAAAGGGAAACTGAAAGTGAAGTAGTGAAAGTGAAAGCAAAATAGTGAAAGTGAAATTAAAAGTAAAAGTGAAAACGAAAGTGAACACAAACGAGAAATGGAAAGTGAAAGCAAAAAGTGAAACCAAAAGTAAAAGTAAAATGGAAAGTGAAAGTAAAAGGGAAAGTGAAAGCACAAGGGAAAGTGAAAGTAAAAGGGAAAGGGAAATTGAAAGTGAAAGAAAAGTAGATGATGCAGCTGCATATGTACATGTATATTAATAATAAATAATTTCAAAACTCTATTTTCTTCCTATTTAGCCCTGGACTAGCCTGTTAAACCCAGGAACTCCATCAGGACCCTCCATAGGAGAAAAGACCACCAGATGCCTGTGATTATAGAAACTCTTCCTTTGAAGATGATGAGTTCATGATTTTTAGCATTACATGAGGATGTAGCATTACATGCATTGAATAAAAACCCTCCACACGTAGCTTTTAAAGTGAAGGAATTAATTGTATCTCAATTTCTGCATGTTGAGGTTGGTTCATCAGATCATAAATAAGAAGATGTAATAATGTACATCTTGGCATTAAGTCAGATATTATTTTACTCTTTTTGGATTATTCTTCCATTTTCTGTACTTACCATCTCAAAAGAAATCAGAATGTTTTGCCTAGAAACTGAATTGAAAGAAAAATACTCTTCTGCATTCTCCATTTTACGATAAACAATACTAACAGACATTCATTTTCATTTTAGGTTTAAAGTCAAAATGATAATAACAGTTAGAAATTATGTTTCTGAAGGAATGATCTCCTTTCACATCCTAGAAGAAAAAATTCTCTTCACTAATATGAGGAACTGTAAACAAATTACATCATACTGTTCTGTAGGATTACCTTTCCCCTGCCCTATAGCTGACTTAAGGATGTTCTACTGCCATCTTTTACCTATTCGGTGCAACCACTTCTTTTTTTACACCATGCTTTAGTTTAGCAGGGAGAGGGAGATGTTAGCAAATGGTACTTTTTTCTTGTTTGGCAAAGACCTATTTTCTTGAATTTTAAATCTGCTATGCTTTATTTGCTTTTTCACATTTTTGCTTCAGGGTTTCTTTTTTTCTTTTTTTTTTGTTTTGTTTTGTTTTTGTTTTTCATGATTTCTGAATTCAGTCATAGGGGTACCATTTAGCTTCCTGGCTGAACTATCAAATACAATATTGTTCTTTAATTTATTTGAAAATTGTTTGTGTGGTAGCATATGATGTGCACTTGCTACCTTCAGCAATACCTAATTACACAGCTCTCGTCCAGCCGAGAGCAGGAGACTTTTGAACAAATGATGTTTTAACACTGTTATCAAATGAGCTTGTAAAATTCAAAGCAGAATTGGGTTCAGAGTTCTGCAAGGGAAAAGTAATGCTGTTTTTATTGCTTCTGCTTACTATGTTATTATTCACTAATGCTAAATGGAAGGTCTGAAAATTCACCAGTACCCATTAATTTTTTAATTAGAATTGAAAAGATATCTTCTAATTGTGCTCTTCTTTCAATCAGCTACAAGAGTCTGCTCCAGGTCCAAATAAAACGCAAAAATAAAGTAAAACCACACTATTTGAAAGACATTCCTTGAAGCTGTCATGTTGAAGTTAAAATATGCTGATTAATTCCTGACTGGAACATTTTACAGAACAATACAGGCATAGAAACAGAAGATTATCCAACATCATGGCACATCTGGAAAGAAACGGGCTAGTAATGCACTGGCTTCAAAACAGGCTAACTTGATCAACTAGGAAAAAAGTGAAAGGGAAAGAGGAAAGAGGAATGAGGAAAGAGGAAAGAGGAAAGAGAGAGAAAAATAAAAAGAGAAAGTAAAGTGAAAGCGAAAGTAAAAGGGAAAGTGAAGTAGAAAGCGAAACTGAAAGAGAATTAGAAAGCCAAAGTGAAAGCAAAAAGGAAAGTAAAAGGGAAAGGGAAAGTGAAAGCAAAAGCGAAACAGTGAAAGTAAAAGGGAAAGGGAAATTGAAAGTGAAAGAAAAGTAGATGATGCAGCTGCATATGTGCATGTATATGAATAATAAATAATTTCAAAACTCTATTTTCTTCCTATTTAGCCCTGGACTAGCCTGTTAAACCCAGGAACTCCAGCAGGACACTCTATAGGAGTCAAATGGAAAGTGAAAGTAAAAGGGAAACTGAAAGCAAAGTAGTGAAAGTGAAAGCAAAAGTAAAAGTGAAAATTAAAGCAAAAGCAAAAGTAAAAGTGAAAATTAAAGCAAAAGCAAAATCAAAAGAGAAACCAAAAGTGAAAGCAAAAAGCGAAAGTAAAAAGAAAAGGGAAAGCAAAAGTGAAACCAAAAGTAAAAGTAAAATGGAAAGTGAAAACACAAGGGAAAGTGAAAGTAAAAGGGAAATTGAAAGTGAAATTAAAAGTAGATGATGCAGCTGCATATGTACATGCATATTAATAATAAATAATTTCAAAACTCTATTTTTTTTCCTATTTAGCCCTGGACTAGCTAGTGAAACCCAGGAACTCCAGCAGGACACTCTATAGGAGTAAAATGGAAAGTGAAAGTAAAATGGAAAGTGAAAGTAAAAGGGAAACTGAAAGTGAAGTAGTGAAAGTGAAAGCAAAATAGTGAAAGTGAAATTAAAAGTAAAAGTGAAAACGAAAGTGAACACAAACGAGAAATGGAAAGTGAAAGCAAAAAGTGAAACCAAAAGTAAAAGTAAAATGGAAAGTGAAAGTAAAAGGGAAAGTGAAAGCACAAGGGAAAGTGAAAGTAAAAGGGAAAGGGAAATTGAAAGTGAAAGAAAAGTAGATGATGCAGCTGCATATGTACATGTATATTAATAATAAATAATTTCAAAACTCTATTTTCTTCCTATTTAGCCCTGGACTAGCCTGTTAAACCCAGGAACTCCAGCAGGACACTCTATAGGAGAAAAGACCACCAGATGCCTGTGATTATAGAAACTCTTCCTTTGAAGATGATGAGTTCATGATTTTTAGCATTACATGAGGATGTAGCATTACATGCATTGAATAAAAACCCTCCACACGTAGCTTTTAAAGTGAAGGAATTAATTGTATCTCAATTTCTGCATGTTGAGGTTGGTTCATCAGATCATAAATAAGAAGATGTAATAATGTACATCTTGGCATTAAGTCAGATATTATTTTACTCTTTTTGGATTATTCTTCCATTTTCTGTACTTACCATCTCAAAAGAAATCAGAATGTTTTGCCTAGAAACTGAATTGAAAGAAAAATACTCTTCTGCATTCTCCATTTTACGATAAACAATACTAACAGACATTCATTTTCATTTTAGGTTTAAAGTCAAAATGATAATAACAGTTAGAAATTATGTTTCTGAAGGAATGATCTCCTTTCACATCCTAGAAGAAAAAATTCTCTTCACTAATATGAGGAACTGTAAACAAATTACATCATACTGTTCTGTAGGATTACCTTTCCCCTGCCCTATAGCTGACTTAAGGATGTTCTACTGCCATCTTTTACCTATTCGGTGCAACCACTTCTTTTTTTACACCATGCTTTAGTTTAGCAGGGAGAGGGAGATGTTAGCAAATGGTACTTTTTTCTTGTTTGGCAAAGACCTATTTTCTTGAATTTTAAATCTGCTATGCTTTATTTGCTTTTTCACATTTTTGCTTCAGGGTTTCTTTTTTTCTTTTTTTTTTGTTTTGTTTTGTTTTTGTTTTTCATGATTTCTGAATTCAGTCATAGGGGTACCATTTAGCTTCCTGGCTGAACTATCAAATACAATATTGTTCTTTAATTTATTTGAAAATTGTTTGTGTGGTAGCATATGATGTGCACTTGCTACCTTCAGCAATACCTAATTACACAGCTCTCGTCCAGCCGAGAGCAGGAGACTTTTGAACAAATGATGTTTTAACACTGTTATCAAATGAGCTTGTAAAATTCAAAGCAGAATTGGGTTCAGAGTTCTGCAAGGGAAAAGTAATGCTGTTTTTATTGCTTCTGCTTACTATGTTATTATTCACTAATGCTAAATGGAAGGTCTGAAAATTCACCAGTACCCATTAATTTTTTAATTAGAATTGAAAAGATATCTTCTAATTGTGCTCTTCTTTCAATCAGCTACAAGAGTCTGCTCCAGGTCCAAATAAAACGCAAAAATAAAGTAAAACCACACTATTTGAAAGACATTCCTTGAAGCTGTCATGTTGAAGTTAAAATATGCTGATTAATTCCTGACTGGAACATTTTACAGAACAATACAGGCATAGAAACAGAAGATTATCCAACATCATGGCACATCTGGAAAGAAACGGGCTAGTAATGCACTGGCTTCAAAACAGGCTAACTTGATCAACTAGGAAAAAAGTGAAAGGGAAAGAGGAAAGAGGAATGAGGAAAGAGGAAAGAGGAAAGAGAGAGAAAAATAAAAAGAGAAAGTAAAGTGAAAGCGAAAGTAAAAGGGAAAGTGAAGTAGAAAGCGAAACTGAAAGAGAATTAGAAAGCCAAAGTGAAAGCAAAAAGGAAAGTAAAAGGGAAAGGGAAAGTGAAAGCAAAAGCGAAACAGTGAAAGTAAAAGGGAAAGGGAAATTGAAAGTGAAAGAAAAGTAGATGATGCAGCTGCATATGTGCATGTATATGAATAATAAATAATTTCAAAACTCTATTTTCTTCCTATTTAGCCCTGGACTAGCCTGTTAAACCCAGGAACTCCAGCAGGACACTCTATAGGAGTCAAATGGAAAGTGAAAGTAAAAGGGAAACTGAAAGCAAAGTAGTGAAAGTGAAAGCAAAAGTAAAAGTGAAAATTAAAGCAAAAGCAAAAGTAAAAGTGAAAATTAAAGCAAAAGCAAAATCAAAAGAGAAACCAAAAGTGAAAGCAAAAAGCGAAAGTAAAAAGAAAAGGGAAAGCAAAAGTGAAACCAAAAGTAAAAGTAAAATGGAAAGTGAAAACTCAAGGGAAAGTGAAAGTAAAAGGGAAAGGGAAATTGAAAGTGAAATTAAAAGTAGATGATGCAGCTGCATATGTACATGCATATTAATAATAAATAATTTCAAAACTCTATTTTTTTTCCTATTTAGCCCTGGACTAGCTAGTGAAACCCAGGAACTCCAGCAGGACACTCTATAGGAGTAAAATGGAAAGTGAAAGTAAAATGGAAAGTGAAAGTAAAAGGGAAACTGAAAGTGAAGTAGTGAAAGTGAAAGCAAAATAGTGAATGTGAAATTAAAAGTAAAAGTGAAAACGAAAGTGAACACAAACGAGAAATGGAAAGTGAAAGCAAAAAGTGAAACCAAAAGTAAAAGTAAAATGGAAAGTGAAAGTAAAAGGGAAAGTGAAAGCACAAGGGAAAGTGAAAGTAAAAGGGAAAGGGAAATTGAAAGTGAAAGAAAAGTAGATGATGCAGCTGCATATGTACATGTATATTAATAATAAATAATTTCAAAACTCTATTTTCTTCCTATTTAGCCCTGGACTAGCCTGTTAAACCCAGGAACTCCAGCAGGACACTCCATAGGAGAAAAGACCACCAGATGCCTGTGATTATAGAAACTCTTCCTTTGAAGATGATGAGTTCATGATTTTTAGCATTACATGAGGATGTAGCATTACATGCATTGAATAAAAACCCTCCACACGTAGCTTTTAAAGTGAAGGAATTAATTGTATCTCAATTTCTGCATGTTGAGGTTGGTTCATCAGATCATAAATAAGAAGATGTAATAATGTACATCTTGGCATTAAGTCAGATATTATTTTACTCTTTTTGGATTATTCTTCCATTTTCTGTACTTACCATCTCAAAAGAAATCAGAATGTTTTGCCTAGAAACTGAATTGAAAGAAAAATACTCTTCTGCATTCTCCATTTTACGATAAACAATACTAACAGACATTCATTTTCATTTTAGGTTTAAAGTCAAAATGATAATAACAGTTAGAAATTATGTTTCTGAAGGAATGATCTCCTTTCACATCCTAGAAGAAAAAATTCTCTTCACTAATATGAGGAACTGTAAACAAATTACATCATACTGTTCTGTAGGATTACCTTTCCCCTGCCCTATAGCTGACTTAAGGATGTTCTACTGCCATCTTTTACCTATTCGGTGCAACCACTTCTTTTTTTACACCATGCTTTAGTTTAGCAGGGAGAGGGAGATGTTAGCAAATGGTACTTTTTTCTTGTTTGGCAAAGACCTATTTTCTTGAATTTTAAATCTGCTATGCTTTATTTGCTTTTTCACATTTTTGCTTCAGGGTTTCTTTTTTTCTTTTTTTTTTTTTGTTTTGTTTTGTTTTTGTTTTTCATGATTTCTGAATTCAGTCATAGGGGTACCATTTAGCTTCCTGGCTGAACTATCAAATACAATATTGTTCTTTAATTTATTTGAAAATTGTTTGTGTGGTAGCATATGATGTGCACTTGCTACCTTCAGCAATACCTAATTACACAGCTCTCGTCCAGCCGAGAGCAGGAGACTTTTGAACAAATGATGTTTTAACACTGTTATCAAATGAGCTTGTAAAATTCAAAGCAGAATTGGGTTCAGAGTTCTGCAAGGGAAAAGTAATGCTGTTTTTATTGCTTCTGCTTACTATGTTATTATTCACTAATGCTAAATGGAAGGTCTGAAAATTCACCAGTACCCATTAATTTTTTAATTAGAATTGAAAAGATATCTTCTAATTGTGCTCTTCTTTCAATCAGCTACAAGAGTCTGCTCCAGGTCCAAATAAAACGCAAAAATAAAGTAAAACCACACTATTTGAAAGACATTCCTTGAAGCTGTCATGTTGAAGTTAAAATATGCTGTTTAATTCCTGACTGGAACATTTTACAGAACAATACAGGCATAGAAACAGAAGATTATCCAACATCATGGCACATCTGGAAAGAAACGGGCTAGTAATGCACTGGCTTCAAAACAGGCTAACTTGATCAACTAGGAAAAAAGTGAAAGGGAAAGAGGAAAGAGGAATGAGGAAAGAGGAAAGAGAGAGAAAAATAAAAAGAGAAAGTAAAGTGAAAGCGAAAGTAAAAGGGAAAGTGAAGTAGAAAGCGAAACTGAAAGAGAATTAGAAAGCCAAAGTGAAAGCAAAAAGGAAAGTAAAAGGGAAAGGGAAAGTGAAAGCAAAAGCGAAACAGTGAAAGTAAAAGGGAAAGGGAAATTGAAAGTGAAAGAAAAGTAGATGATGCAGCTGCATATGTGCATGTATATGAATAATAAATAATTTCAAAACTCTATTTTCTTCCTATTTAGCCCTGGACTAGCCTGTTAAACCCAGGAACTCCAGCAGGACACTCTATAGGAGTCAAATGGAAAGTGAAAGTAAAAGGGAAACTGAAAGCAAAGTAGTGAAAGTGAAAGCAAAAGTAAAAGTGAAAATTAAAGCAAAAGCAAAATCAAAAGAGAAACCAAAAGTGAAAGCAAAAAGCGAAAGTAAAAAGAAAAGGGAAAGCAAAAGTGAAACCAAAAGTAAAAGTAAAATGGAAAGTGAAAACTCAAGGGAAAGTGAAAGTAAAAGGGAAAGGGAAATTGAAAGTGAAATTAAAAGTAGATGATGCAGCTGCATATGTACATGCATATTAATAATAAATAATTTCAAAAGTCTATTTTTTTTCCTATTTAGCCCTGGACTAGCTAGTGAAACCCAGGAACTCCAGCAGGACACTCTATAGGAGTAAAATGGAAAGTGAAAGTAAAATGGAAAGTGAAAGTAAAAGGGAAACTGAAAGTGAAGTAGTGAAAGTGAAAGCGAAATAGTGAAAGTGAAATTAAAAGTAAAAGTGAAAACGAAAGTGAACACAAACGAGAAATGGAAAGTGAAAGCAAAAAGTGAAACCAAAAGTAAAAGTAAAATGGAAAGTGAAAGTAAAAGGGAAAGTGAAAGCACAAGGGAAAGTGAAAGTAAAAGGGAAAGGGAAATTGAAAGTGAAATTAAAAGTAGATGATGCAGCTGCATATGTACATGCATATTAATAATAAATAATTTCAAAACTCTATTTTCTTCCTATTTAGCCCTGGACTAGCCTGTTAAACCCAGGAACTCCATCAGGACCCTCCATAGGAGAAAAGACCACCAGATGCCTGTGATTATAGAAACTCTTCCTTTGAAGATGATGAGTTCATGATTTTTAGCATTACATGAGGATGTAGCATTACATGCATTGAATAAAAACCCTCCACACGTAGCTTTTAAAGTGAAGGAATTAATTGTATCTCAATTTCTGCATGTTGAGGTTGGTTCATCAGATCATAAATAAGAAGATGTAATAATGTACATCTTGGCATTAAGTCAGATATTATTTTACTCTTTTTGGATTATTCTTCCATTTTCTGTACTTACCATCTCAAAAGAAATCAGAATGTTTTGCCTAGAAACTGAATTGAAAGAAAAATACTCTTCTGCATTCTCCATTTTACGATAAACAATACTAACAGACATTCATTTTCATTTTAGGTTTAAAGTCAAAATGATAATAACAGTTAGAAATTATGTTTCTGAAGGAATGATCTCCTTTCACATCCTAGAAGAAAAAATTCTCTTCACTAATATGAGGAACTGTAAACAAATTACATCATACTGTTCTGTAGGATTACCTTTCCCCTGCCCTATAGCTGACTTAAGGATGTTCTACTGCCATCTTTTACCTATTCGGTGCAACCACTTCTTTTTTTACACCATGCTTTAGTTTAGCAGGGAGAGGGAGATGTTAGCAAATGGTACTTTTTTCTTGTTTGGCAAAGACCTATTTTCTTGAATTTTAAATCTGCTATGCTTTATTTGCTTTTTCACATTTTTGCTTCAGGGTTTCTTTTTTTCTTTTTTTTTTTTTTGTTTTGTTTTTGTTTTTCATGATTTCTGAATTCAGTCATAGGGGTACCATTTAGCTTCCTGGCTGAACTATCAAATACAATATTGTTCTTTAATTTATTTGAAAATTGTTTGTGTGGTAGCATATGATGTGCACTTGCTACCTTCAGCAATACCTAATTACACAGCTCTCGTCCAGCCGAGAGCAGGAGACTTTTGAACAAATGATGTTTTAACACTGTTATCAAATGAGCTTGTAAAATTCAAAGCAGAATTGGGTTCAGAGTTCTGCAAGGGAAAAGTAATGCTGTTTTTATTGCTTCTGCTTACTATGTTATTATTCACTAATGCTAAATGGAAGGTCTGAAAATTCACCAGTACCCATTAATTTTTTAATTAGAATTGAAAAGATATCTTCTAATTGTGCTCTTCTTTCAATCAGCTACAAGAGTCTGCTCCAGGTCCAAATAAAACGCAAAAATAAAGTAAAACCACACTATTTGAAAGACATTCCTTGAAGCTGTCATGTTGAAGTTAAAATATGCTGATTAATTCCTGACTGGAACATTTTACAGAACAATACAGGCATAGAAACAGAAGATTATCCAACATCATGGCACATCTGGAAAGAAACGGGCTAGTAATGCACTGGCTTCAAAACAGGCTAACTTGATCAACTAGGAAAAAAGTGAAAGGGAAAGAGGAAAGAGGAATGAGGAAAGAGGAAAGAGGAAAGAGAGAGAAAAATAAAAAGAGAAAGTAAAGTGAAAGCGAAAGTAAAAGGGAAAGTGAAGTAGAAAGCGAAACTGAAAGAGAATTAGAAAGCCAAAGTGAAAGCAAAAAGGAAAGTAAAAGGGAAAGGGAAAGTGAAAGCAAAAGCGAAACAGTGAAAGTAAAAGGGAAAGGGAAATTGAAAGTGAAAGAAAAGTAGATGATGCAGCTGCATATGTGCATGTATATGAATAATAAATAATTTCAAAACTCTATTTTCTTCCTATTTAGCCCTGGACTAGCCTGTTAAACCCAGGAACTCCAGCAGGACACTCTATAGGAGTCAAATGGAAAGTGAAAGTAAAAGGGAAACTGAAAGCAAAGTAGTGAAAGTGAAAGCAAAAGTAAAAGTGAAAATTAAAGCAAAAGCAAAATCAAAAGAGAAACCAAAAGTGAAAGCAAAAAGCGAAAGTAAAAAGAAAAGGGAAAGCAAAAGTGAAACCAAAAGTAAAAGTAAAATGGAAAGTGAAAACTCAAGGGAAAGTGAAAGTAAAAGGGAAAGGGAAATTGAAAGTGAAATTAAAAGTAGATGATGCAGCTGCATATGTACATGCATATTAATAATAAATAATTTCAAAAGTCTATTTTTTTTCCTATTTAGCCCTGGACTAGCTAGTGAAACCCAGGAACTCCAGCAGGACACTCTATAGGAGTAAAATGGAAAGTGAAAGTAAAATGGAAAGTGAAAGTAAAAGGGAAACTGAAAGTGAAGTAGTGAAAGTGAAAGCGAAATAGTGAAAGTGAAATTAAAAGTAAAAGTGAAAACGAAAGTGAACACAAACGAGAAATGGAAAGTGAAAGCAAAAAGTGAAACCAAAAGTAAAAGTAAAATGGAAAGTGAAAGTAAAAGGGAAAGTGAAAGCACAAGGGAAAGTGAAAGTAAAAGGGAAAGGGAAATTGAAAGTGAAATTAAAAGTAGATGATGCAGCTGCATATGTACATGCATATTAATAATAAATAATTTCAAAACTCTATTTTCTTCCTATTTAGCCCTGGACTAGCCTGTTAAACCCAGGAACTCCATCAGGACCCTCCATAGGAGAAAAGACCACCAGATGCCTGTGATTATAGAAACTCTTCCTTTGAAGATGATGAGTTCATGATTTTTAGCATTACATGAGGATGTAGCATTACATGCATTGAATAAAAACCCTCCACACGTAGCTTTTAAAGTGAAGGAATTAATTGTATCTCAATTTCTGCATGTTGAGGTTGGTTCATCAGATCATAAATAAGAAGATGTAATAATGTACATCTTGGCATTAAGTCAGATATTATTTTACTCTTTTTGGATTATTCTTCCATTTTCTGTACTTACCATCTCAAAAGAAATCAGAATGTTTTGCCTAGAAACTGAATTGAAAGAAAAATACTCTTCTGCATTCTCCATTTTACGATAAACAATACTAACAGACATTCATTTTCATTTTAGGTTTAAAGTCAAAATGATAATAACAGTTAGAAATTATGTTTCTGAAGGAATGATCTCCTTTCACATCCTAGAAGAAAAAATTCTCTTCACTAATATGAGGAACTGTAAACAAATTACATCATACTGTTCTGTAGGATTACCTTTCCCCTGCCCTATAGCTGACTTAAGGATGTTCTACTGCCATCTTTTACCTATTCGGTGCAACCACTTCTTTTTTTACACCATGCTTTAGTTTAGCAGGGAGAGGGAGATGTTAGCAAATGGTACTTTTTTCTTGTTTGGCAAAGACCTATTTTCTTGAATTTTAAATCTGCTATGCTTTATTTGCTTTTTCACATTTTTGCTTCAGGGTTTCTTTTTTTCTTTTTTTTTTTTTTGTTTTGTTTTTGTTTTTCATGATTTCTGAATTCAGTCATAGGGGTACCATTTAGCTTCCTGGCTGAACTATCAAATACAATATTGTTCTTTAATTTATTTGAAAATTGTTTGTGTGGTAGCATATGATGTGCACTTGCTACCTTCAGCAATACCTAATTACACAGCTCTCGTCCAGCCGAGAGCAGGAGACTTTTGAACAAATGATGTTTTAACACTGTTATCAAATGAGCTTGTAAAATTCAAAGCAGAATTGGGTTCAGAGTTCTGCAAGGGAAAAGTAATGCTGTTTTTATTGCTTCTGCTTACTATGTTATTATTCACTAATGCTAAATGGAAGGTCTGAAAATTCACCAGTACCCATTAATTTTTTAATTAGAATTGAAAAGATATCTTCTAATTGTGCTCTTCTTTCAATCAGCTACAAGAGTCTGCTCCAGGTCCAAATAAAACGCAAAAATAAAGTAAAACCACACTATTTGAAAGACATTCCTTGAAGCTGTCATGTTGAAGTTAAAATATGCTGATTAATTCCTGACTGGAACATTTTACAGAACAATACAGGCATAGAAACAGAAGATTATCCAACATCATGGCACATCTGGAAAGAAACGGGCTAGTAATGCACTGGCTTCAAAACAGGCTAACTTGATCAACTAGGAAAAAAGTGAAAGGGAAAGAGGAAAGAGGAATGAGGAAAGAGGAAAGAGGAAAGAGAGAGAAAAATAAAAAGAGAAAGTAAAGTGAAAGCGAAAGTAAAAGGGAAAGTGAAGTAGAAAGCGAAACTGAAAGAGAATTAGAAAGCCAAAGTGAAAGCAAAAAGGAAAGTAAAAGGGAAAGGGAAAGTGAAAGCAAAAGCGAAACAGTGAAAGTAAAAGGGAAAGGGAAATTGAAAGTGAAAGAAAAGTAGATGATGCAGCTGCATATGTGCATGTATATGAATAATAAATAATTTCAAAACTCTATTTTCTTCCTATTTAGCCCTGGACTAGCCTGTTAAACCCAGGAACTCCAGCAGGACACTCTATAGGAGTCAAATGGAAAGTGAAAGTAAAAGGGAAACTGAAAGCAAAGTAGTGAAAGTGAAAGCAAAAGTAAAAGTGAAAATTAAAGCAAAAGCAAAATCAAAAGAGAAACCAAAAGTGAAAGCAAAAAGCGAAAGTAAAAAGAAAAGGGAAAGCAAAAGTGAAACCAAAAGTAAAAGTAAAATGGAAAGTGAAAACTCAAGGGAAAGTGAAAGTAAAAGGGAAAGGGAAATTGAAAGTGAAATTAAAAGTAGATGATGCAGCTGCATATGTACATGCATATTAATAATAAATAATTTCAAAACTCTATTTTTTTTCCTATTTAGCCCTGGACTAGCTAGTGAAACCCAGGAACTCCAGCAGGACACTCTATAGGAGTAAAATGGAAAGTGAAAGTAAAATGGAAAGTGAAAGTAAAAGGGAAACTGAAAGTGAAGTAGTGAAAGTGAAAGCAAAATAGTGAATGTGAAATTAAAAGTAAAAGTGAAAACGAAAGTGAACACAAACGAGAAATGGAAAGTGAAAGCAAAAAGTGAAACCAAAAGTAAAAGTAAAATGGAAAGTGAAAGTAAAAGGGAAAGTGAAAGCACAAGGGAAAGTGAAAGTAAAAGGGAAAGGGAAATTGAAAGTGAAAGAAAAGTAGATGATGCAGCTGCATATGTACATGTATATTAATAATAAATAATTTCAAAACTCTATTTTCTTCCTATTTAGCCCTGGACTAGCTAGTTAAACCCAGGAACTCCATCAGGACCCTCCATAGGAGAAAAGACCACCAGATGCCTGTGATTATAGAAACTCTTCCTTTGAAGATGATGAGTTCATGATTTTTAGCATTACATGAGGATGTAGCATTACATGCATTGAATAAAAACCCTCCACACGTAGCTTTTAAAGTGAAGGAATTAATTGTATCTCAATTTCTGCATGTTGAGGTTGGTTCATCAGATCATAAATAAGAAGATGTAATAATGTACATCTTGGCATTAAGTCAGATATTATTTTACTCTTTTTGGATTATTCTTCCATTTTCTGTACTTACCATCTCAAAAGAAATCAGAATGTTTTGCCTAGAAACTGAATTGAAAGAAAAATACTCTTCTGCATTCTCCATTTTACGATAAACAATACTAACAGACATTCATTTTCATTTTAGGTTTAAAGTCAAAATGATAATAACAGTTAGAAATTATGTTTCTGAAGGAATGATCTCCTTTCACATCCTAGAAGAAAAAATTCTCTTCACTAATATGAGGAACTGTAAACAAATTACATCATACTGTTCTGTAGGATTACCTTTCCCCTGCCCTATAGCTGACTTAAGGATGTTCTACTGCCATCTTTTACCTATTCGGTGCAACCACTTCTTTTTTTACACCATGCTTTAGTTTAGCAGGGAGAGGGAGATGTTAGCAAATGGTACTTTTTTCTTGTTTGGCAAAGACCTATTTTCTTGAATTTTAAATCTGCTATGCTTTATTTGCTTTTTCACATTTTTGCTTCAGGGTTTCTTTTTTTCTTTTTTTTTTGTTTTGTTTTGTTTTTGTTTTTCATGATTTCTGAATTCAGTCATAGGGGTACCATTTAGCTTCCTGGCTGAACTATCAAATACAATATTGTTCTTTAATTTATTTGAAAATTGTTTGTGTGGTAGCATATGATGTGCACTTGCTACCTTCAGCAATACCTAATTACACAGCTCTCGTCCAGCCGAGAGCAGGAGACTTTTGAACAAATGATGTTTTAACACTGTTATCAAATGAGCTTGTAAAATTCAAAGCAGAATTGGGTTCAGAGTTCTGCAAGGGAAAAGTAATGCTGTTTTTATTGCTTCTGCTTACTATGTTATTATTCACTAATGCTAAATGGAAGGTCTGAAAATTCACCAGTACCCATTAATTTTTTAATTAGAATTGAAAAGATATCTTCTAATTGTGCTCTTCTTTCAATCAGCTACAAGAGTCTGCTCCAGGTCCAAATAAAACGCAAAAATAAAGTAAAACCACACTATTTGAAAGACATTCCTTGAAGCTGTCATGTTGAAGTTAAAATATGCTGATTAATTCCTGACTGGAACATTTTACAGAACAATACAGGCATAGAAACAGAAGATTATCCAACATCATGGCACATCTGGAAAGAAACGGGCTAGTAATGCACTGGCTTCAAAACAGGCTAACTTGATCAACTAGGAAAAAAGTGAAAGGGAAAGAGGAAAGAGGAATGAGGAAAGAGGAAAGAGGAAAGAGAGAGAAAAATAAAAAGAGAAAGTAAAGTGAAAGCGAAAGTAAAAGGGAAAGTGAAGTAGAAAGCGAAACTGAAAGAGAATTAGAAAGCCAAAGTGAAAGCAAAAAGGAAAGTAAAAGGGAAAGGGAAAGTGAAAGCAAAAGCGAAACAGTGAAAGTAAAAGGGAAAGGGAAATTGAAAGTGAAAGAAAAGTAGATGATGCAGCTGCATATGTGCATGTATATGAATAATAAATAATTTCAAAACTCTATTTTCTTCCTATTTAGCCCTGGACTAGCCTGTTAAACCCAGGAACTCCAGCAGGACACTCTATAGGAGTCAAATGGAAAGTGAAAGTAAAAGGGAAACTGAAAGCAAAGTAGTGAAAGTGAAAGCAAAAGTAAAAGTGAAAATTAAAGCAAAAGCAAAATCAAAAGAGAAACCAAAAGTGAAAGCAAAAAGCGAAAGTAAAAAGAAAAGGGAAAGCAAAAGTGAAACCAAAAGTAAAAGTAAAATGGAAAGTGAAAACTCAAGGGAAAGTGAAAGTAAAAGGGAAAGGGAAATTGAAAGTGAAATTAAAAGTAGATGATGCAGCTGCATATGTACATGCATATTAATAATAAATAATTTCAAAAGTCTATTTTTTTTCCTATTTAGCCCTGGACTAGCTAGTGAAACCCAGGAACTCCAGCAGGACACTCTATAGGAGTAAAATGGAAAGTGAAAGTAAAATGGAAAGTGAAAGTAAAAGGGAAACTGAAAGTGAAGTAGTGAAAGTGAAAGCAAAATAGTGAATGTGAAATTAAAAGTAAAAGTGAAAACGAAAGTGAACACAAACGAGAAATGGAAAGTGAAAGCAAAAAGTGAAACCAAAAGTAAAAGTAAAATGGAAAGTGAAAGTAAAAGGGAAAGTGAAAGCACAAGGGAAAGTGAAAGTAAAAGGGAAAGGGAAATTGAAAGTGAAAGAAAAGTAGATGATGCAGCTGCATATGTACATGTATATTAATAATAAATAATTTCAAAACTCTATTTTCTTCCTATTTAGCCCTGGACTAGCTAGTTAAACCCAGGAACTCCATCAGGACCCTCCATAGGAGAAAAGACCACCAGATGCCTGTGATTATAGAAACTCTTCCTTTGAAGATGATGAGTTCATGATTTTTAGCATTACATGAGGATGTAGCATTACATGCATTGAATAAAAACCCTCCACACGTAGCTTTTAAAGTGAAGGAATTAATTGTATCTCAATTTCTGCATGTTGAGGTTGGTTCATCAGATCATAAATAAGAAGATGTAATAATGTACATCTTGGCATTAAGTCAGATATTATTTTACTCTTTTTGGATTATTCTTCCATTTTCTGTACTTACCATCTCAAAAGAAATCAGAATGTTTTGCCTAGAAACTGAATTGAAAGAAAAATACTCTTCTGCATTCTCCATTTTACGATAAACAATACTAACAGACATTCATTTTCATTTTAGGTTTAAAGTCAAAATGATAATAACAGTTAGAAATTATGTTTCTGAAGGAATGATCTCCTTTCACATCCTAGAAGAAAAAATTCTCTTCACTAATATGAGGAACTGTAAACAAATTACATCATACTGTTCTGTAGGATTACCTTTCCCCTGCCCTATAGCTGACTTAAGGATGTTCTACTGCCATCTTTTACCTATTCGGTGCAACCACTTCTTTTTTTACACCATGCTTTAGTTTAGCAGGGAGAGGGAGATGTTAGCAAATGGTACTTTTTTCTTGTTTGGCAAAGACCTATTTTCTTGAATTTTAAATCTGCTATGCTTTATTTGCTTTTTCACATTTTTGCTTCAGGGTTTCTTTTTTTCTTTTTTTTTTGTTTTGTTTTGTTTTTGTTTTTCATGATTTCTGAATTCAGTCATAGGGGTACCATTTAGCTTCCTGGCTGAACTATCAAATACAATATTGTTCTTTAATTTATTTGAAAATTGTTTGTGTGGTAGCATATGATGTGCACTTGCTACCTTCAGCAATACCTAATTACACAGCTCTCGTCCAGCCGAGAGCAGGAGACTTTTGAACAAATGATGTTTTAACACTGTTATCAAATGAGCTTGTAAAATTCAAAGCAGAATTGGGTTCAGAGTTCTGCAAGGGAAAAGTAATGCTGTTTTTATTGCTTCTGCTTACTATGTTATTATTCACTAATGCTAAATGGAAGGTCTGAAAATTCACCAGTACCCATTAATTTTTTAATTAGAATTGAAAAGATATCTTCTAATTGTGCTCTTCTTTCAATCAGCTACAAGAGTCTGCTCCAGGTCCAAATAAAACGCAAAAATAAAGTAAAACCACACTATTTGAAAGACATTCCTTGAAGCTGTCATGTTGAAGTTAAAATATGCTGATTAATTCCTGACTGGAACATTTTACAGAACAATACAGGCATAGAAACAGAAGATTATCCAACATCATGGCACATCTGGAAAGAAACGGGCTAGTAATGCACTGGCTTCAAAACAGGCTAACTTGATCAACTAGGAAAAAAGTGAAAGGGAAAGAGGAAAGAGGAATGAGGAAAGAGGAAAGAGGAAAGAGAGAGAAAAATAAAAAGAGAAAGTAAAGTGAAAGCGAAAGTAAAAGGGAAAGTGAAGTAGAAAGCGAAACTGAAAGAGAATTAGAAAGCCAAAGTGAAAGCAAAAAGGAAAGTAAAAGGGAAAGGGAAAGTGAAAGCAAAAGCGAAACAGTGAAAGTAAAAGGGAAAGGGAAATTGAAAGTGAAAGAAAAGTAGATGATGCAGCTGCATATGTGCATGTATATGAATAATAAATAATTTCAAAACTCTATTTTCTTCCTATTTAGCCCTGGACTAGCCTGTTAAACCCAGGAACTCCATCAGGACACTCTATAGGAGTCAAATGGAAAGTGAAAGTAAAAGGGAAACTGAAAGCGAAGTAGTGAAAGTGAAAGCAAAAGTAAAAGTGAAAATTAAAGCAAAAGCAAAAGTAAAAGTGAAAATTAAAGCAAAAGCAAAATCAAAAGAGAAACCAAAAGTGAAAGCAAAAAGCGAAAGTAAAAAGAAAAGGGAAAGCAAAAGTGAAACCAAAAGTAAAAGTAAAATGGAAAGTGAAAACACAAGGGAAAGTGAAAGTAAAAGGGAAAGGGAAATTGAAAGTGAAATTAAAAGTAGATGATGCAGCTGCATATGTACATGCATATTAATAATAAATAATTTCAAAAGTCTATTTTTTTTCCTATTTAGCCCTGGACTAGCTAGTGAAACCCAGGAACTCCAGCAGGACACTCTATAGGAGTAAAATGGAAAGTGAAAGTAAAATGGAAAGTGAAAGTAAAACGGAAAGTGAAAGTAAAAGGGAAAGTGAAAGTGAAGTAGTGAAAGTGAAAGTAAAATAGTGAAAGTGAAAGCAAAGTAGTGAAAGTGAAAGTGAAAGTGAAAGTGAAAACGAAAGTGAAAGTGAAAAGGAAAGTGAACGCAAACGAGAAATGGAAAGTGAAAGCAAAAAGTGAAAGTAAAAGGAAAAGGGAAAGGAAAAGTGAAACCAAAAGTAAAAGTGAAATGGAAAGTGAAAGTAAAAGGGAAAGTGAAAGGACAAGGGAAAGTGAAAGTAAAAGGGAAAGGTAAATTGAAAGTGAAAGAAAAGTAGATGATGCAGCTGCATATGTGCATGTATATGAATAATAAATAATTTCAAAACTCTATTTTCTTCCTATTTAGCCCTGGACTAGCCTGTTAAACCCAGGAACTCCAGCAGGACACTCTATAGGAGTCAAATGGAAAGTGAAAGTAAAAGGGAAACTGAAAGCGAAGTAGTGAAAGTGAAAGCAAAAGTAAAAGTGAAAATTAAAGCAAAAGCAAAATCAAAAGAGAAACCAAAAGTGATAGCAAAAAGTGAAAGTAAAAGGAAAAGGGAAAGCAAAAGTGAAACCAAAAGTAAAAGTAAAATGGAAAGTGAAAACACAAGGGAAAGTGAAAGTAAAAGGGAAAGGGAAATTGAAAGTGAAATTAAAAGTAGATGATGCAGCTGCATATGTACATGCATATTAATAATAAATAATTTCAAAACTCTATTTTCTTCCTATTTAGCCCTGGACTAGCCTGTTAAACCCAGGAACTCCATCAGGACCCTCCATAGGAGAAAAGACCACCAGATGCCTGTGATTATAGAAACTCTTCCTTTGAAGATGATGAGTTCATGATTTTTAGCATTACATGAGGATGTAGCATTACATGCATTGAATAAAAACCCTCCACACGTAGCTTTTAAAGTGAAGGAATTAATTGTATCTCAATTTCTGCATGTTGAGGTTGGTTCATCAGATCATAAATAAGAAGATGTAATAATGTACATCTTGGCATTAAGTCAGATATTATTTTACTCTTTTTGGATTATTCTTCCATTTTCTGTACTTACCATCTCAAAAGAAATCAGAATGTTTTGCCTAGAAACTGAATTGAAAGAAAAATACTCTTCTGCATTCTCCATTTTACGATAAACAATACTAACAGACATTCATTTTCATTTTAGGTTTAAAGTCAAAATGATAATAACAGTTAGAAATTATGTTTCTGAAGGAATGATCTCCTTTCACATCCTAGAAGAAAAAATTCTCTTCACTAATATGAGGAACTGTAAACAAATTACATCATACTGTTCTGTAGGATTACCTTTCCCCTGCCCTATAGCTGACTTAAGGATGTTCTACTGCCATCTTTTACCTATTCGGTGCAACCACTTCTTTTTTTACACCATGCTTTAGTTTAGCAGGGAGAGGGAGATGTTAGCAAATGGTACTTTTTTCTTGTTTGGCAAAGACCTATTTTCTTGAATTTTAAATCTGCTATGCTTTATTTGCTTTTTCACATTTTTGCTTCAGGGTTTCTTTTTTTCTTTTTTTTTTTTTTGTTTTGTTTTTGTTTTTCATGATTTCTGAATTCAGTCATAGGGGTACCATTTAGCTTCCTGGCTGAACTATCAAATACAATATTGTTCTTTAATTTATTTGAAAATTGTTTGTGTGGTAGCATATGATGTGCACTTGCTACCTTCAGCAATACCTAATTACACAGCTCTCGTCCAGCCGAGAGCAGGAGACTTTTGAACAAATGATGTTTTAACACTGTTATCAAATGAGCTTGTAAAATTCAAAGCAGAATTGGGTTCAGAGTTCTGCAAGGGAAAAGTAATGCTGTTTTTATTGCTTCTGCTTACTATGTTATTATTCACTAATGCTAAATGGAAGGTCTGAAAATTCACCAGTACCCATTAATTTTTTAATTAGAATTGAAAAGATATCTTCTAATTGTGCTCTTCTTTCAATCAGCTACAAGAGTCTGCTCCAGGTCCAAATAAAACGCAAAAATAAAGTAAAACCACACTATTTGAAAGACATTCCTTGAAGCTGTCATGTTGAAGTTAAAATATGCTGATTAATTCCTGACTGGAACATTTTACAGAACAATACAGGCATAGAAACAGAAGATTATCCAACATCATGGCACATCTGGAAAGAAACGGGCTAGTAATGCACTGGCTTCAAAACAGGCTAACTTGATCAACTAGGAAAAAAGTGAAAGGGAAAGAGGAAAGAGGAATGAGGAAAGAGGAAAGAGGAAAGAGAGAGAAAAATAAAAAGAGAAAGTAAAGTGAAAGCGAAAGTAAAAGGGAAAGTGAAGTAGAAAGCGAAACTGAAAGAGAATTAGAAAGCCAAAGTGAAAGCAAAAAGGAAAGTAAAAGGGAAAGGGAAAGTGAAAGCAAAAGCGAAACAGTGAAAGTAAAAGGGAAAGGGAAATTGAAAGTGAAAGAAAAGTAGATGATGCAGCTGCATATGTGCATGTATATGAATAATAAATAATTTCAAAACTCTATTTTCTTCCTATTTAGCCCTGGACTAGCCTGTTAAACCCAGGAACTCCATCAGGACACTCTATAGGAGTCAAATGGAAAGTGAAAGTAAAAGGGAAACTGAAAGCGAAGTAGTGAAAGTGAAAGCAAAAGTAAAAGTGAAAATTAAAGCAAAAGCAAAAGTAAAAGTGAAAATTAAAGCAAAAGCAAAATCAAAAGAGAAACCAAAAGTGAAAGCAAAAAGCGAAAGTAAAAAGAAAAGGGAAAGCAAAAGTGAAACCAAAAGTAAAAGTAAAATGGAAAGTGAAAACACAAGGGAAAGTGAAAGTAAAAGGGAAAGGGAAATTGAAAGTGAAATTAAAAGTAGATGATGCAGCTGCATATGTACATGCATATTAATAATAAATAATTTCAAAAGTCTATTTTTTTTCCTATTTAGCCCTGGACTAGCTAGTGAAACCCAGGAACTCCAGCAGGACACTCTATAGGAGTAAAATGGAAAGTGAAAGTAAAATGGAAAGTGAAAGTAAAACGGAAAGTGAAAGTAAAAGGGAAAGTGAAAGTGAAGTAGTGAAAGTGAAAGTAAAATAGTGAAAGTGAAAGCAAAGTAGTGAAAGTGAAAGTGAAAGTGAAAGTGAAAACGAAAGTGAAAGTGAAAAGGAAAGTGAACGCAAACGAGAAATGGAAAGTGAAAGCAAAAAGTGAAAGTAAAAGGAAAAGGGAAAGGAAAAGTGAAACCAAAAGTAAAAGTGAAATGGAAAGTGAAAGTAAAAGGGAAAGTGAAAGGACAAGGGAAAGTGAAAGTAAAAGGGAAAGGTAAATTGAAAGTGAAAGAAAAGTAGATGATGCAGCTGCATATGTGCATGTATATGAATAATAAATAATTTCAAAACTCTATTTTCTTCCTATTTAGCCCTGGACTAGCCTGTTAAACCCAGGAACTCCAGCAGGACACTCTATAGGAGTCAAATGGAAAGTGAAAGTAAAAGGGAAACTGAAAGCGAAGTAGTGAAAGTGAAAGCAAAAGTAAAAGTGAAAATTAAAGCAAAAGCAAAATCAAAAGAGAAACCAAAAGTGATAGCAAAAAGTGAAAGTAAAAGGAAAAGGGAAAGCAAAAGTGAAACCAAAAGTAAAAGTAAAATGGAAAGTGAAAACACAAGGGAAAGTGAAAGTAAAAGGGAAAGGGAAATTGAAAGTGAAATTAAAAGTAGATGATGCAGCTGCATATGTACATGCATATTAATAATAAATAATTTCAAAACTCTATTTTCTTCCTATTTAGCCCTGGACTAGCCTGTTAAACCCAGGAACTCCATCAGGACCCTCCATAGGAGAAAAGACCACCAGATGCCTGTGATTATAGAAACTCTTCCTTTGAAGATGATGAGTTCATGATTTTTAGCATTACATGAGGATGTAGCATTACATGCATTGAATAAAAACCCTCCACACGTAGCTTTTAAAGTGAAGGAATTAATTGTATCTCAATTTCTGCATGTTGAGGTTGGTTCATCAGATCATAAATAAGAAGATGTAATAATGTACATCTTGGCATTAAGTCAGATATTATTTTACTCTTTTTGGATTATTCTTCCATTTTCTGTACTTACCATCTCAAAAGAAATCAGAATGTTTTGCCTAGAAACTGAATTGAAAGAAAAATACTCTTCTGCATTCTCCATTTTACGATAAACAATACTAACAGACATTCATTTTCATTTTAGGTTTAAAGTCAAAATGATAATAACAGTTAGAAATTATGTTTCTGAAGGAATGATCTCCTTTCACATCCTAGAAGAAAAAATTCTCTTCACTAATATGAGGAACTGTAAACAAATTACATCATACTGTTCTGTAGGATTACCTTTCCCCTGCCCTATAGCTGACTTAAGGATGTTCTACTGCCATCTTTTACCTATTCGGTGCAACCACTTCTTTTTTTACACCATGCTTTAGTTTAGCAGGGAGAGGGAGATGTTAGCAAATGGTACTTTTTTCTTGTTTGGCAAAGACCTATTTTCTTGAATTTTAAATCTGCTATGCTTTATTTGCTTTTTCACATTTTTGCTTCAGGGTTTCTTTTTTTCTTTTTTTTTTTTTTGTTTTGTTTTTGTTTTTCATTATTTCTGAATTCAGTCATAGGGGTACCATTTAGCTTCCTGGCTGAACTATCAAATACAATATTGTTCTTTAATTTATTTGAAAATTGTTTGTGTGGTAGCATATGATGTGCACTTGCTACCTTCAGCAATACCTAATTACACAGCTCTCGTCCAGCCGAGAGCAGGAGACTTTTGAACAAATGATGTTTTAACACTGTTATCAAATGAGCTTGTAAAATTCAAAGCAGAATTGGGTTCAGAGTTCTGCAAGGGAAAAGTAATGCTGTTTTTATTGCTTCTGCTTACTATATTATTATTCACTAATGCTAAATGGAAGGTCTGAAAATTCACCAGTACCCATTAATTTTTTAATTAGAATTGAAAAGATATCTTCTAATTGTGCTCTTCTTTCAATCAGCTGCAAGAGTCTGCTCCAGGTCCAAATAAAACGCAAAAATAAAGTAAAACCACACTATTTGAAAGACATTCCTTGAAGCTGTCATGTTGAAGTTAAAATATGCTGATTAATTCCTGACTGGAACATTTTACAGAACAATACAGGCATAGAAACAGAAGATTATCCAACATCATGGCACATCTGGAAAGAAACGGGCTAGTAATGCACTGGCTTCAAAACAGGCTAACTTGATCAACTAGGAAAAAAGTGAAAGGGAAAGAGGAAAGAGGAATGAGGAAAGAGGAAAGAGGAAAGAGAGAGAAAAATAAAAAGAGAAAGTAAAGTGAAAGCGAAAGTAAAAGGGAAAGTGAAGTAGAAAGCGAAACTGAAAGAGAATTAGAAAGCCAAAGTGAAAGCAAAAAGGAAAGTAAAAGGGAAAGGGAAAGTGAAAGCAAAAGCGAAACAGTGAAAGTAAAAGGGAAAGGGAAATTGAAAGTGAAAGAAAAGTAGATGATGCAGCTGCATATGTGCATGTATATGAATAATAAATAATTTCAAAACTCTATTTTCTTCCTATTTAGCCCTGGACTAGCCTGTTAAACCCAGGAACTCCATCAGGACACTCTATAGGAGTCAAATGGAAAGTGAAAGTAAAAGGGAAACTGAAAGCGAAGTAGTGAAAGTGAAAGCAAAAGTAAAAGTGAAAATTAAAGCAAAAGCAAAAGTAAAAGTGAAAATTAAAGCAAAAGCAAAATCAAAAGAGAAACCAAAAGTGAAAGCAAAAAGCGAAAGTAAAAAGAAAAGGGAAAGCAAAAGTGAAACCAAAAGTAAAAGTAAAATGGAAAGTGAAAACACAAGGGAAAGTGAAAGTAAAAGGGAAAGGGAAATTGAAAGTGAAATTAAAAGTAGATGATGCAGCTGCATATGTACATGCATATTAATAATAAATAATTTCAAAACTCTATTTTTTTTCCTATTTAGCCCTGGACTAGCCTGTTAAACCCAGGAACTCCATCAGGACCCTCCATAGGAGAAAAGACCACCAGATGCCTGTGATTATAGAAACTCTTCCTTTGAAGATGATGAGTTCATGATTTTTAGCATTACATGAGGATGTAGCATTACATGCATTGAATAAAAACCCTCCACACGTAGCTTTTAAAGTGAAGGAATTAATTGTATCTCAATTTCTGCATGTTGAGGTTGGTTCATCAGATCATAAATAAGAAGATGTAATAATGTACATCTTGGCATTAAGTCAGATATTATTTTACTCTTTTTGGATTATTCTTCCATTTTCTGTACTTACCATCTCAAAAGAAATCAGAATGTTTTGCCTAGAAACTGAATTGAAAGAAAAATACTCTTCTGCATTCTCCATTTTACGATAAACAATACTAACAGACATTCATTTTCATTTTAGGTTTAAAGTCAAAATGATAATAACAGTTAGAAATTATGTTTCTGAAGGAATGATCTCCTTTCACATCCTAGAAGAAAAAATTCTCTTCACTAATATGAGGAACTGTAAACAAATTACATCATACTGTTCTGTAGGATTACCTTTCCCCTGCCCTATAGCTGACTTAAGGATGTTCTACTGCCATCTTTTACCTATTCGGTGCAACCACTTCTTTTTTTACACCATGCTTTAGTTTAGCAGGGAGAGGGAGATGTTAGCAAATGGTACTTTTTTCTTGTTTGGCAAAGACCTATTTTCTTGAATTTTAAATCTGCTATGCTTTATTTGCTTTTTCACATTTTTGCTTCAGGGTTTCTTTTTTTCTTTTTTTTTTTTTTGTTTTGTTTTTGTTTTTCATGATTTCTGAATTCAGTCATAGGGGTACCATTTAGCTTCCTGGCTGAACTATCAAATACAATATTGTTCTTTAATTTATTTGAAAATTGTTTGTGTGGTAGCATATGATGTGCACTTGCTACCTTCAGCAATACCTAATTACACAGCTCTCGTCCAGCCGAGAGCAGGAGACTTTTGAACAAATGATGTTTTAACACTGTTATCAAATGAGCTTGTAAAATTCAAAGCAGAATTGGGTTCAGAGTTCTGCAAGGGAAAAGTAATGCTGTTTTTATTGCTTCTGCTTACTATATTATTATTCACTAATGCTAAATGGAAGGTCTGAAAATTCACCAGTACCCATTAATTTTTTAATTAGAATTGAAAAGATATCTTCTAATTGTGCTCTTCTTTCAATCAGCTGCAAGAGTCTGCTCCAGGTCCAAATAAAACGCAAAAATAAAGTAAAACCACACTATTTGAAAGACATTCCTTGAAGCTGTCATGTTGAAGTTAAAATATGCTGATTAATTCCTGACTGGAACATTTTACAGAACAATACAGGCATAGAAACAGAAGATTATCCAACATCATGGCACATCTGGAAAGAAACGGGCTAGTAATGCACTGGCTTCAAAACAGGCTAACTTGATCAACTAGGAAAAAAGTGAAAGGGAAAGAGGAAAGAGGAATGAGGAAAGAGGAAAGAGGAAAGAGAGAGAAAAATAAAAAGAGAAAGTAAAGTGAAAGCGAAAGTAAAAGGGAAAGTGAAGTAGAAAGCGAAACTGAAAGAGAATTAGAAAGCCAAAGTGAAAGCAAAAAGGAAAGTAAAAGGGAAAGGGAAAGTGAAAGCAAAAGCGAAACAGTGAAAGTAAAAGGGAAAGGGAAATTGAAAGTGAAAGAAAAGTAGATGATGCAGCTGCATATGTGCATGTATATGAATAATAAATAATTTCAAAACTCTATTTTCTTCCTATTTAGCCCTGGACTAGCCTGTTAAACCCAGGAACTCCATCAGGACACTCTATAGGAGTCAAATGGAAAGTGAAAGTAAAAGGGAAACTGAAAGCGAAGTAGTGAAAGTGAAAGCAAAAGTAAAAGTGAAAATTAAAGCAAAAGCAAAAGTAAAAGTGAAAATTAAAGCAAAAGCAAAAGTAAAAGTGAAAATTAAAGCAAAAGCAAAATCAAAAGAGAAACCAAAAGTGAAAGCAAAAAGCGAAAGTAAAAAGAAAAGGGAAAGCAAAAGTGAAACCAAAAGTAAAAGTAAAATGGAAAGTGAAAACACAAGGGAAAGTGAAAGTAAAAGGGAAAGGGAAATTGAAAGTGAAATTAAAAGTAGATGATGCAGCTGCATATGTACATGCATATTAATAATAAATAATTTCAAAACTCTATTTTTTTTCCTATTTAGCCCTGGACTAGCTAGTGAAACCCAGGAACTCCAGCAGGACACTCCATAGGAGAAAAGACCACCAGATGCCTGTGATTATAGAAACTCTTCCTTTGAAGATGATGAGTTCATGATTTTTAGCATTACATGAGGATGTAGCATTACATGCATTGAATAAAAACCCTCCACACGTAGCTTTTAAAGTGAAGGAATTAATTGTATCTCAATTTCTGCATGTTGAGGTTGGTTCATCAGATCATAAATAAGAAGATGTAATAATGTACATCTTGGCATTAAGTCAGATATTATTTTACTCTTTTTGGATTATTCTTCCATTTTCTGTACTTACCATCTCAAAAGAAATCAGAATGTTTTGCCTAGAAACTGAGTTGAAAGAAAAATACTCTTCTGCATTCTCCATTTTACGATAAACAATACTAACAGACATTCATTTTCATTTTAGGTTTAAAGTCAAAATGATAATAACAGTTAGAAATTATGTTTCTGAAGGAATGATCTCCTTTCACATCCTAGAAGAAAAAATTCTCTTCACTAATATGAGGAACTGTAAACAAATTACATCATACTGTTCTGTAGGATTACCTTTCCCCTGCCCTATAGCTGACTTAAGGATGTTCTACTGCCATCTTTTACCTATTCGGTGCAACCACTTCTTTTTTTACACCATGCTTTAGTTTAGCAGGGAGAGGGAGATGTTAGCAAATGGTACTTTTTTCTTGTTTGGCAAAGACCTATTTTCTTGAATTTTAAATCTGCTATGCTTTATTTGCTTTTTCACATTTTTGCTTCAGGGTTTCTTTTTTTCTTTTTTTTTTGTTTTGTTTTGTTTTTGTTTTTCATGATTTCTGAATTCAGTCATAGGGGTACCATTTAGCTTCCTGGCTGAACTATCAAATACAATATTGTTCTTTAATTTATTTGAAAATTGTTTGTGTGGTAGCATATGATGTGCACTTGCTACCTTCAGCAATACCTAATTACACAGCTCTCGTCCAGCCGAGAGCAGGAGACTTTTGAACAAATGATGTTTTAACACTGTTATCAAATGAGCTTGTAAAATTCAAAGCAGAATTGGGTTCAGAGTTCTGCAAGGGAAAAGTAATGCTGTTTTTATTGCTTCTGCTTACTATGTTATTATTCACTAATGCTAAATGGAAGGTCTGAAAATTCACCAGTACCCATTAATTTTTTAATTAGAATTGAAAAGATATCTTCTAATTGTGCTCTTCTTTCAATCAGCTACAAGAGTCTGCTCCAGGTCCAAATAAAACGCAAAAATAAAGTAAAACCACACTATTTGAAAGACATTCCTTGAAGCTGTCATGTTGAAGTTAAAATATGCTGATTAATTCCTGACTGGAACATTTTACAGAACAATACAGGCATAGAAACAGAAGATTATCCAACATCATGGCACATCTGGAAAGAAACGGGCTAGTAATGCACTGGCTTCAAAACAGGCTAACTTGATCAACTAGGAAAAAAGTGAAAGGGAAAGAGGAAAGAGGAATGAGGAAAGAGGAAAGAGGAAAGAGAGAGAAAAATAAAAAGAGAAAGTAAAGTGAAAGCGAAAGTAAAAGGGAAAGTGAAGTAGAAAGCGAAACTGAAAGAGAATTAGAAAGCCAAAGTGAAAGCAAAAAGGAAAGTAAAAGGGAAAGGGAAAGTGAAAGCAAAAGCGAAACAGTGAAAGTAAAAGGGAAAGGGAAATTGAAAGTGAAAGAAAAGTAGATGATGCAGCTGCATATGTGCATGTATATTAATAATAAATAATTTCAAAACTCTATTTTCTTCCTATTTAGCCCTGGACTAGCCTGTTAAACCCAGGAACTCCAGCAGGACACTCTATAGGAGTCAAATGGAAAGTGAAAGTAAAAGGGAAACTGAAAGCGAAGTAGTGAAAGTGAAAGCAAAAGTAAAAGTGAAAATTAAAGCAAAAGCAAAATCAAAAGAGAAACCAAAAGTGAAAGCAAAAAGCGAAAGTAAAAAGAAAAGGGAAAGCAAAAGTGAAACCAAAAGTAAAAGTAAAATGGAAAGTGAAAACACAAGGGAAAGTGAAAGTAAAAGGGAAAGGGAAATTGAAAGTGAAATTAAAAGTAGATGATGCAGCTGCATATGTACATGCATATTAATAATAAATAATTTCAAAACTCTATTTTTTTTCCTATTTAGCCCTGGACTAGCTAGTGAAACCCAGGAACTCCAGCAGGACACTCTATAGGAGTAAAATGGAAAGTGAAAGTAAAATGGAAAGTGAATGTAAAAGGGAAACTGAAAGTGAAGTAGTGAAATTAAAAGCAAAATAGTGAAAGTGAAATTAAAAGTAAAAGTGAAAACGAAAGTGAACACAAACGAGAAATGGAAAGTGAAAGCAAAAAGTGAAACCAAAAGTAAAAGTAAAATGGAAAGTGAAAGTAAAAGGGAAAGTGAAAGCACAAGGGAAAGTGAAAGTAAAAGGGAAAGGGAAATTGAAAATGAAAGAAAAGTAGATGATGCAGCTGCATATGTACATGTATATTAATAATAAATAATTTCAAAACTCTATTTTCTTCCTATTTAGCCCTGGACTAGCCTGTTAAACCCAGGAACTCCATCAGGACACTCTATAGGAGTAAAATGGAAAGTGAAAGTAAAAGGGAAACTGAAAGTGAAGTAGTGAAAGTGAAAGCAAAATAGTGAAAGTGAAAGCAAAATAGTGAAAGTGAAAGTAAAAGTAAAAGTGAAAACGAAAGTGAACGCAAACGAGAAATGGAAAGTGAAAGCAAAAAGTGGAAGTACAAGGAAAAGGGAAAGCAAAAGTGAAACCAAAAGTAAAAGTAAAATGGAAAGTGAAAACACAAGGGAAAGTGAAAGTAAAAGGGAAAGGGAAATTGAAAGTGAAATTAAAAGTAGATGATGCAGCTGCATATGTACATGCATATTAATAATAAATAATTTCAAAAGTCTATTTTTTTTCCTATTTAGCCCTGGACTAGCCTGTTAAACCCAGGAACTCCATCAGGACCCTCCATAGGAGAAAAGACCACCAGATGCCTGTGATTATAGAAACTCTTCCTTTGAAGATGATGAGTTCATGATTTTTAGCATTACATGAGGATGTAGCATTACATGCATTGAATAAAAACCCTCCACACGTAGCTTTTAAAGTGAAGGAATTAATTGTATCTCAATTTCTGCATGTTGAGGTTGGTTCATCAGATCATAAATAAGAAGATGTAATAATGTACATCTTGGCATTAAGTCAGATATTATTTTACTCTTTTTGGATTATTCTTCCATTTTCTGTACTTACCATCTCAAAAGAAATCAGAATGTTTTGCCTAGAAACTGAATTGAAAGAAAAATACTCTTCTGCATTCTCCATTTTACGATAAACAATACTAACAGACATTCATTTTCATTTTAGGTTTAAAGTCAAAATGATAATAACAGTTAGAAATTATGTTTCTGAAGGAATGATCTCCTTTCACATCCTAGAAGAAAAAATTCTCTTCACTAATATGAGGAACTGTAAACAAATTACATCATACTGTTCTGTAGGATTACCTTTCCCCTGCCCTATAGCTGACTTAAGGATGTTCTACTGCCATCTTTTACCTATTCGGTGCAACCACTTCTTTTTTTACACCATGCTTTAGTTTAGCAGGGAGAGGGAGATGTTAGCAAATGGTACTTTTTTCTTGTTTGGCAAAGACCTATTTTCTTGAATTTTAAATCTGCTATGCTTTATTTGCTTTTTCACATTTTTGCTTCAGGGTTTCTTTTTTTCTTTTTTTTTTTTTTGTTTTGTTTTTGTTTTTCATGATTTCTGAATTCAGTCATAGGGGTACCATTTAGCTTCCTGGCTGAACTATCAAATACAATATTGTTCTTTAATTTATTTGAAAATTGTTTGTGTGGTAGCATATGATGTGCACTTGCTACCTTCAGCAATACCTAATTACACAGCTCTCGTCCAGCCGAGAGCAGGAGACTTTTGAACAAATGATGTTTTAACACTGTTATCAAATGAGCTTGTAAAATTCAAAGCAGAATTGGGTTCAGAGTTCTGCAAGGGAAAAGTAATGCTGTTTTTATTGCTTCTGCTTACTATATTATTATTCACTAATGCTAAATGGAAGGTCTGAAAATTCACCAGTACCCATTAATTTTTTAATTAGAATTGAAAAGATATCTTCTAATTGTGCTCTTCTTTCAATCAGCTGCAAGAGTCTGCTCCAGGTCCAAATAAAACGCAAAAATAAAGTAAAACCACACTATTTGAAAGACATTCCTTGAAGCTGTCATGTTGAAGTTAAAATATGCTGATTAATTCCTGACTGGAACATTTTACAGAACAATACAGGCATAGAAACAGAAGATTATCCAACATCATGGCACATCTGGAAAGAAACGGGCTAGTAATGCACTGGCTTCAAAACAGGCTAACTTGATCAACTAGGAAAAAAGTGAAAGGGAAAGAGGAAAGAGGAATGAGGAAAGAGGAAAGAGGAAAGAGAGAGAAAAATAAAAAGAGAAAGTAAAGTGAAAGCGAAAGTAAAAGGGAAAGTGAAGTAGAAAGCGAAACTGAAAGAGAATTAGAAAGCCAAAGTGAAAGCAAAAAGGAAAGTAAAAGGGAAAGGGAAAGTGAAAGCAAAAGCGAAACAGTGAAAGTAAAAGGGAAAGGGAAATTGAAAGTGAAAGAAAAGTAGATGATGCAGCTGCATATGTGCATGTATATGAATAATAAATAATTTCAAAACTCTATTTTCTTCCTATTTAGCCCTGGACTAGCCTGTTAAACCCAGGAACTCCATCAGGACACTCTATAGGAGTCAAATGGAAAGTGAAAGTAAAAGGGAAACTGAAAGCGAAGTAGTGAAAGTGAAAGCAAAAGTAAAAGTGAAAATTAAAGCAAAAGCAAAAGTAAAAGTGAAAATTAAAGCAAAAGCAAAATCAAAAGAGAAACCAAAAGTGAAAGCAAAAAGCGAAAGTAAAAAGAAAAGGGAAAGCAAAAGTGAAACCAAAAGTAAAAGTAAAATGGAAAGTGAAAACACAAGGGAAAGTGAAAGTAAAAGGGAAAGGGAAATTGAAAGTGAAATTAAAAGTAGATGATGCAGCTGCATATGTACATGCATATTAATAATAAATAATTTCAAAACTCTATTTTTTTTCCTATTTAGCCCTGGACTAGCCTGTTAAACCCAGGAACTCCATCAGGACCCTCCATAGGAGAAAAGACCACCAGATGCCTGTGATTATAGAAACTCTTCCTTTGAAGATGATGAGTTCATGATTTTTAGCATTACATGAGGATGTAGCATTACATGCATTGAATAAAAACCCTCCACACGTAGCTTTTAAAGTGAAGGAATTAATTGTATCTCAATTTCTGCATGTTGAGGTTGGTTCATCAGATCATAAATAAGAAGATGTAATAATGTACATCTTGGCATTAAGTCAGATATTATTTTACTCTTTTTGGATTATTCTTCCATTTTCTGTACTTACCATCTCAAAAGAAATCAGAATGTTTTGCCTAGAAACTGAATTGAAAGAAAAATACTCTTCTGCATTCTCCATTTTACGATAAACAATACTAACAGACATTCATTTTCATTTTAGGTTTAAAGTCAAAATGATAATAACAGTTAGAAATTATGTTTCTGAAGGAATGATCTCCTTTCACATCCTAGAAGAAAAAATTCTCTTCACTAATATGAGGAACTGTAAACAAATTACATCATACTGTTCTGTAGGATTACCTTTCCCCTGCCCTATAGCTGACTTAAGGATGTTCTACTGCCATCTTTTACCTATTCGGTGCAACCACTTCTTTTTTTACACCATGCTTTAGTTTAGCAGGGAGAGGGAGATGTTAGCAAATGGTACTTTTTTCTTGTTTGGCAAAGACCTATTTTCTTGAATTTTAAATCTGCTATGCTTTATTTGCTTTTTCACATTTTTGCTTCAGGGTTTCTTTTTTTCTTTTTTTTTTTTTTGTTTTGTTTTTGTTTTTCATGATTTCTGAATTCAGTCATAGGGGTACCATTTAGCTTCCTGGCTGAACTATCAAATACAATATTGTTCTTTAATTTATTTGAAAATTGTTTGTGTGGTAGCATATGATGTGCACTTGCTACCTTCAGCAATACCTAATTACACAGCTCTCGTCCAGCCGAGAGCAGGAGACTTTTGAACAAATGATGTTTTAACACTGTTATCAAATGAGCTTGTAAAATTCAAAGCAGAATTGGGTTCAGAGTTCTGCAAGGGAAAAGTAATGCTGTTTTTATTGCTTCTGCTTACTATATTATTATTCACTAATGCTAAATGGAAGGTCTGAAAATTCACCAGTACCCATTAATTTTTTAATTAGAATTGAAAAGATATCTTCTAATTGTGCTCTTCTTTCAATCAGCTGCAAGAGTCTGCTCCAGGTCCAAATAAAACGCAAAAATAAAGTAAAACCACACTATTTGAAAGACATTCCTTGAAGCTGTCATGTTGAAGTTAAAATATGCTGATTAATTCCTGACTGGAACATTTTACAGAACAATACAGGCATAGAAACAGAAGATTATCCAACATCATGGCACATCTGGAAAGAAACGGGCTAGTAATGCACTGGCTTCAAAACAGGCTAACTTGATCAACTAGGAAAAAAGTGAAAGGGAAAGAGGAAAGAGGAATGAGGAAAGAGGAAAGAGGAAAGAGAGAGAAAAATAAAAAGAGAAAGTAAAGTGAAAGCGAAAGTAAAAGGGAAAGTGAAGTAGAAAGCGAAACTGAAAGAGAATTAGAAAGCCAAAGTGAAAGCAAAAAGGAAAGTAAAAGGGAAAGGGAAAGTGAAAGCAAAAGCGAAACAGTGAAAGTAAAAGGGAAAGGGAAATTGAAAGTGAAAGAAAAGTAGATGATGCAGCTGCATATGTGCATGTATATGAATAATAAATAATTTCAAAACTCTATTTTCTTCCTATTTAGCCCTGGACTAGCCTGTTAAACCCAGGAACTCCATCAGGACACTCTATAGGAGTCAAATGGAAAGTGAAAGTAAAAGGGAAACTGAAAGCGAAGTAGTGAAAGTGAAAGCAAAAGTAAAAGTGAAAATTAAAGCAAAAGCAAAAGTAAAAGTGAAAATTAAAGCAAAAGCAAAAGTAAAAGTGAAAATTAAAGCAAAAGCAAAATCAAAAGAGAAACCAAAAGTGAAAGCAAAAAGCGAAAGTAAAAAGAAAAGGGAAAGCAAAAGTGAAACCAAAAGTAAAAGTAAAATGGAAAGTGAAAACACAAGGGAAAGTGAAAGTAAAAGGGAAAGGGAAATTGAAAGTGAAATTAAAAGTAGATGATGCAGCTGCATATGTACATGCATATTAATAATAAATAATTTCAAAACTCTATTTTTTTTCCTATTTAGCCCTGGACTAGCTAGTGAAACCCAGGAACTCCAGCAGGACACTCCATAGGAGAAAAGACCACCAGATGCCTGTGATTATAGAAACTCTTCCTTTGAAGATGATGAGTTCATGATTTTTAGCATTACATGAGGATGTAGCATTACATGCATTGAATAAAAACCCTCCACACGTAGCTTTTAAAGTGAAGGAATTAATTGTATCTCAATTTCTGCATGTTGAGGTTGGTTCATCAGATCATAAATAAGAAGATGTAATAATGTACATCTTGGCATTAAGTCAGATATTATTTTACTCTTTTTGGATTATTCTTCCATTTTCTGTACTTACCATCTCAAAAGAAATCAGAATGTTTTGCCTAGAAACTGAGTTGAAAGAAAAATACTCTTCTGCATTCTCCATTTTACGATAAACAATACTAACAGACATTCATTTTCATTTTAGGTTTAAAGTCAAAATGATAATAACAGTTAGAAATTATGTTTCTGAAGGAATGATCTCCTTTCACATCCTAGAAGAAAAAATTCTCTTCACTAATATGAGGAACTGTAAACAAATTACATCATACTGTTCTGTAGGATTACCTTTCCCCTGCCCTATAGCTGACTTAAGGATGTTCTACTGCCATCTTTTACCTATTCGGTGCAACCACTTCTTTTTTTACACCATGCTTTAGTTTAGCAGGGAGAGGGAGATGTTAGCAAATGGTACTTTTTTCTTGTTTGGCAAAGACCTATTTTCTTGAATTTTAAATCTGCTATGCTTTATTTGCTTTTTCACATTTTTGCTTCAGGGTTTCTTTTTTTCTTTTTTTTTTGTTTTGTTTTGTTTTTGTTTTTCATGATTTCTGAATTCAGTCATAGGGGTACCATTTAGCTTCCTGGCTGAACTATCAAATACAATATTGTTCTTTAATTTATTTGAAAATTGTTTGTGTGGTAGCATATGATGTGCACTTGCTACCTTCAGCAATACCTAATTACACAGCTCTCGTCCAGCCGAGAGCAGGAGACTTTTGAACAAATGATGTTTTAACACTGTTATCAAATGAGCTTGTAAAATTCAAAGCAGAATTGGGTTCAGAGTTCTGCAAGGGAAAAGTAATGCTGTTTTTATTGCTTCTGCTTACTATGTTATTATTCACTAATGCTAAATGGAAGGTCTGAAAATTCACCAGTACCCATTAATTTTTTAATTAGAATTGAAAAGATATCTTCTAATTGTGCTCTTCTTTCAATCAGCTACAAGAGTCTGCTCCAGGTCCAAATAAAACGCAAAAATAAAGTAAAACCACACTATTTGAAAGACATTCCTTGAAGCTGTCATGTTGAAGTTAAAATATGCTGATTAATTCCTGACTGGAACATTTTACAGAACAATACAGGCATAGAAACAGAAGATTATCCAACATCATGGCACATCTGGAAAGAAACGGGCTAGTAATGCACTGGCTTCAAAACAGGCTAACTTGATCAACTAGGAAAAAAGTGAAAGGGAAAGAGGAAAGAGGAATGAGGAAAGAGGAAAGAGGAAAGAGAGAGAAAAATAAAAAGAGAAAGTAAAGTGAAAGCGAAAGTAAAAGGGAAAGTGAAGTAGAAAGCGAAACTGAAAGAGAATTAGAAAGCCAAAGTGAAAGCAAAAAGGAAAGTAAAAGGGAAAGGGAAAGTGAAAGCAAAAGCGAAACAGTGAAAGTAAAAGGGAAAGGGAAATTGAAAGTGAAAGAAAAGTAGATGATGCAGCTGCATATGTGCATGTATATTAATAATAAATAATTTCAAAACTCTATTTTCTTCCTATTTAGCCCTGGACTAGCCTGTTAAACCCAGGAACTCCAGCAGGACACTCTATAGGAGTCAAATGGAAAGTGAAAGTAAAAGGGAAACTGAAAGCGAAGTAGTGAAAGTGAAAGCAAAAGTAAAAGTGAAAATTAAAGCAAAAGCAAAATCAAAAGAGAAACCAAAAGTGAAAGCAAAAAGCGAAAGTAAAAAGAAAAGGGAAAGCAAAAGTGAAACCAAAAGTAAAAGTAAAATGGAAAGTGAAAACACAAGGGAAAGTGAAAGTAAAAGGGAAAGGGAAATTGAAAGTGAAATTAAAAGTAGATGATGCAGCTGCATATGTACATGCATATTAATAATAAATAATTTCAAAACTCTATTTTTTTTCCTATTTAGCCCTGGACTAGCTAGTGAAACCCAGGAACTCCAGCAGGACACTCTATAGGAGTAAAATGGAAAGTGAAAGTAAAATGGAAAGTGAATGTAAAAGGGAAACTGAAAGTGAAGTAGTGAAATTAAAAGCAAAATAGTGAAAGTGAAATTAAAAGTAAAAGTGAAAACGAAAGTGAACACAAACGAGAAATGGAAAGTGAAAGCAAAAAGTGAAACCAAAAGTAAAAGTAAAATGGAAAGTGAAAGTAAAAGGGAAAGTGAAAGCACAAGGGAAAGTGAAAGTAAAAGGGAAAGGGAAATTGAAAATGAAAGAAAAGTAGATGATGCAGCTGCATATGTACATGTATATTAATAATAAATAATTTCAAAACTCTATTTTCTTCCTATTTAGCCCTGGACTAGCCTGTTAAACCCAGGAACTCCATCAGGACACTCTATAGGAGTAAAATGGAAAGTGAAAGTAAAAGGGAAACTGAAAGTGAAGTAGTGAAAGTGAAAGCAAAATAGTGAAAGTGAAAGCAAAATAGTGAAAGTGAAAGTAAAAGTAAAAGTGAAAACGAAAGTGAACGCAAACGAGAAATGGAAAGTGAAAGCAAAAAGTGGAAGTACAAGGAAAAGGGAAAGCAAAAGTGAAACCAAAAGTAAAAGTAAAATGGAAAGTGAAAACACAAGGGAAAGTGAAAGTAAAAGGGAAAGGGAAATTGAAAGTGAAATTAAAAGTAGATGATGCAGCTGCATATGTACATGCATATTAATAATAAATAATTTCAAAAGTCTATTTTTTTTCCTATTTAGCCCTGGACTAGCCTGTTAAACCCAGGAACTCCATCAGGACCCTCCATAGGAGAAAAGACCACCAGATGCCTGTGATTATAGAAACTCTTCCTTTGAAGATGATGAGTTCATGATTTTTAGCATTACATGAGGATGTAGCATTACATGCATTGAATAAAAACCCTCCACACGTAGCTTTTAAAGTGAAGGAATTAATTGTATCTCAATTTCTGCATGTTGAGGTTGGTTCATCAGATCATAAATAAGAAGATGTAATAATGTACATCTTGGCATTAAGTCAGATATTATTTTACTCTTTTTGGATTATTCTTCCATTTTCTGTACTTACCATCTCAAAAGAAATCAGAATGTTTTGCCTAGAAACTGAATTGAAAGAAAAATACTCTTCTGCATTCTCCATTTTACGATAAACAATACTAACAGACATTCATTTTCATTTTAGGTTTAAAGTCAAAATGATAATAACAGTTAGAAATTATGTTTCTGAAGGAATGATCTCCTTTCACATCCTAGAAGAAAAAATTCTCTTCACTAATATGAGGAACTGTAAACAAATTACATCATACTGTTCTGTAGGATTACCTTTCCCCTGCCCTATAGCTGACTTAAGGATGTTCTACTGCCATCTTTTACCTATTCGGTGCAACCACTTCTTTTTTTACACCATGCTTTAGTTTAGCAGGGAGAGGGAGATGTTAGCAAATGGTACTTTTTTCTTGTTTGGCAAAGACCTATTTTCTTGAATTTTAAATCTGCTATGCTTTATTTGCTTTTTCACATTTTTGCTTCAGGGTTTCTTTTTTTCTTTTTTTTTTGTTTTGTTTTGTTTTTGTTTTTCATGATTTCTGAATTCAGTCATAGGGGTACCATTTAGCTTCCTGGCTGAACTATCAAATACAATATTGTTCTTTAATTTATTTGAAAATTGTTTGTGTGGTAGCATATGATGTGCACTTGCTACCTTCAGCAATACCTAATTACACAGCTCTCGTCCAGCCGAGAGCAGGAGACTTTTGAACAAATGATGTTTTAACACTGTTATCAAATGAGCTTGTAAAATTCAAAGCAGAATTGGGTTCAGAGTTCTGCAAGGGAAAAGTAATGCTGTTTTTATTGCTTCTGCTTACTATGTTATTATTCACTAATGCTAAATGGAAGGTCTGAAAATTCACCAGTACCCATTAATTTTTTAATTAGAATTGAAAAGATATCTTCTAATTGTGCTCTTCTTTCAATCAGCTGCAAGAGTCTGCTCCAGGTCCAAATAAAACGCAAAAATAAAGTAAAACCACACTATTTGAAAGACATTCCTTGAAGCTGTCATGTTGAAGTTAAAATATGCTGATTAATTCCTGACTGGAACATTTTACAGAACAATACAGGCATAGAAACAGAAGATTATCCAACATCATGGCACATCTGGAAAGAAACGGGCTAGTAATGCACTGGCTTCAAAACAGGCTAACTTGATCAACTAGGAAAAAAGTGAAAGGGAAAGAGGAAAGAGGAATGAGGAAAGAGGAAAGAGGAAAGAGAGAGAAAAATAAAAAGAGAAAGTAAAGTGAAAGCGAAAGTAAAAGGGAAAGTGAAGTAGAAAGCGAAACTGAAAGAGAATTAGAAAGCCAAAGTGAAAGCAAAAAGGAAAGTAAAAGGGAAAGGGAAAGTGAAAGCAAAAGCGAAACAGTGAAAGTAAAAGGGAAAGGGAAATTGAAAGTGAAAGAAAAGTAGATGATGCAGCTGCATATGTGCATGTATATGAATAATAAATAATTTCAAAACTCTATTTTCTTCCTATTTAGCCCTGGACTAGCCTGTTAAACCCAGGAACTCCATCAGGACACTCTATAGGAGTCAAATGGAAAGTGAAAGTAAAAGGGAAACTGAAAGCGAAGTAGTGAAAGTGAAAGCAAAAGTAAAAGTGAAAATTAAAGCAAAAGCAAAAGTAAAAGTGAAAATTAAAGCAAAAGCAAAATCAAAAGAGAAACCAAAAGTGAAAGCAAAAAGCGAAAGTAAAAAGAAAAGGGAAAGCAAAAGTGAAACCAAAAGTAAAAGTAAAATGGAAAGTGAAAACACAAGGGAAAGTGAAAGTAAAAGGGAAAGGGAAATTGAAAGTGAAATTAAAAGTAGATGATGCAGCTGCATATGTACATGCATATTAATAATAAATAATTTCAAAACTCTATTTTTTTTCCTATTTAGCCCTGGACTAGCCTGTTAAACCCAGGAACTCCATCAGGACACTCCATAGGAGAAAAGACCACCAGATGCCTGTGATTATAGAAACTCTTCCTTTGAAGATGATGAGTTCATGATTTTTAGCATTACATGAGGATGTAGCATTACATGCATTGAATAAAAACCCTCCACACGTAGCTTTTAAAGTGAAGGAATTAATTGTATCTCAATTTCTGCATGTTGAGGTTGGTTCATCAGATCATAAATAAGAAGATGTAATAATGTACATCTTGGCATTAAGTCAGATATTATTTTACTCTTTTTGGATTATTCTTCCATTTTCTGTACTTACCATCTCAAAAGAAATCAGAATGTTTTGCCTAGAAACTGAATTGAAAGAAAAATACTCTTCTGCATTCTCCATTTTACGATAAACAATACTAACAGACATTCATTTTCATTTTAGGTTTAAAGTCAAAATGATAATAACAGTTAGAAATTATGTTTCTGAAGGAATGATCTCCTTTCACATCCTAGAAGAAAAAATTCTCTTCACTAATATGAGGAACTGTAAACAAATTACATCATACTGTTCTGTAGGATTACCTTTCCCCTGCCCTATAGCTGACTTAAGGATGTTCTACTGCCATCTTTTACCTATTCGGTGCAACCACTTCTTTTTTTACACCATGCTTTAGTTTAGCAGGGAGAGGGAGATGTTAGCAAATGGTACTTTTTTCTTGTTTGGCAAAGACCTATTTTCTTGAATTTTAAATCTGCTATGCTTTATTTGCTTTTTCACATTTTTGCTTCAGGGTTTCTTTTTTTCTTTTTTTTTTTTTTTTTGTTTTGTTTTTGTTTTTCATGATTTCTGAATTCAGTCATAGGGGTACCATTTAGCTTCCTGGCTGAACTATCAAATACAATATTGTTCTTTAATTTATTTGAAAATTGTTTGTGTGGTAGCATATGATGTGCACTTGCTACCTTCAGCAATACCTAATTACACAGCTCTCGTCCAGCCGAGAGCAGGAGACTTTTGAACAAATGATGTTTTAACACTGTTATCAAATGAGCTTGTAAAATTCAAAGCAGAATTGGGTTCAGAGTTCTGCAAGGGAAAAGTAATGCTGTTTTTATTGCTTCTGCTTACTATGTTATTATTCACTAATGCTAAATGGAAGGTCTGAAAATTCACCAGTACCCATTAATTTTTTAATTAGAATTGAAAAGATATCTTCTAATTGTGCTCTTCTTTCAATCAGCTACAAGAGTCTGCTCCAGGTCCAAATAAAACGCAAAAATAAAGTAAAACCACACTATTTGAAAGACATTCCTTGAAGCTGTCATGTTGAAGTTAAAATATGCTGATTAATTCCTGACTGGAACATTTTACAGAACAATACAGGCATAGAAACAGAAGATTATCCAACATCATGGCACATCTGGAAAGAAACGGGCTAGTAATGCACTGGCTTCAAAACAGGCTAACTTGATCAACTAGGAAAAAAGTGAAAGGGAAAGAGGAAAGAGGAATGAGGAAAGAGGAAAGAGAGAGAAAAATAAAAAGAGAAAGTAAAGTGAAAGCGAAAGTAAAAGGGAAAGTGAAGTAGAAAGCGAAACTGAAAGAGAATTAGAAAGCCAAAGTGAAAGCAAAAAGGAAAGTAAAAGGGAAAGGGAAAGTGAAAGCAAAAGCGAAACAGTGAAAGTAAAAGGGAAAGGGAAATTGAAAGTGAAAGAAAAGTAGATGATGCAGCTGCATATGTGCATGTATATGAATAATAAATAATTTCAAAACTCTATTTTCTTCCTATTTAGCCCTGGACTAGCCTGTTAAACCCAGGAACTCCATCAGGACACTCTATAGGAGTCAAATGGAAAGTGAAAGTAAAAGGGAAACTGAAAGCGAAGTAGTGAAAGTGAAAGCAAAAGTAAAAGTGAAAATTAAAGCAAAAGCAAAAGTAAAAGTGAAAATTAAAGCAAAAGCAAAATCAAAAGAGAAACCAAAAGTGAAAGCAAAAAGCGAAAGTAAAAAGAAAAGGGAAAGCAAAAGTGAAACCAAAAGTAAAAGTAAAATGGAAAGTGAAAACACAAGGGAAAGTGAAAGTAAAAGGGAAAGGGAAATTGAAAGTGAAATTAAAAGTAGATGATGCAGCTGCATATGTACATGCATATTAATAATAAATAATTTCAAAAGTCTATTTTTTTTCCTATTTAGCCCTGGACTAGCTAGTGAAACCCAGGAACTCCATCAGGACACTCTATAGGAGTAAAATGGAAAGTGAAAGTAAAATGGAAAGTGAAAGTAAAACGGAAAGTGAAAGTAAAATGGAAAGCGAAAGTAAAAGGGAAAGTGAAAGTGAAGTAGTGAAAGTGAAAGTAAAATAGTGAAAGTGAAAGCAAAGTAGTGAAAGTGAAAGTAAAAGTGAAAGTGAAAACGAAAGTGAAAGTGAAAACGAAAGTGAACGCAAACGAGAAATGGAAAGTGAAAGCAAAAAGTGAAAGTAAAAGGAAAAGGGAAAGGAAAAGTGAAACCAAAAGTAAAAGTGAAATGGAAAGTGAAAGTAAAAGGGAAAGTGAAAGGACAAGGGAAAGTGAAAGTAAAAGGGAAAGGTAAATTGAAAGTGAAAGAAAAGTAGATGATGCAGCTGCATATGTGCATGCATATTAATAATAAATAATTTCAAAACTCTATTTTTTTTCCTATTTAGCCCTGGACTAGCCTGTTAAACCCAGGAACTCCATCAGGACACTCTATAGGAGTCAAATGGAAAGTGAAAGTAAAAGGGAAACTGAAAGCGAAGTAGTGAAAGTGAAAGCAAAAGTAAAAGTGAAAATTAAAGCAAAAGCAAAAGTAAAAGTGAAAATTAAAGCAAAAGCAAAATCAAAAGAGAAACCAAAAGTGAAAGCAAAAAGCGAAAGTAAAAAGAAAAGGGAAAGCAAAAGTGAAACCAAAAGTAAAAGTAAAATGGAAAGTGAAAACACAAGGGAAAGTGAAAGTAAAAGGGAAAGGGAAATTGAAAGTGAAATTAAAAGTAGATGATGCAGCTGCATATGTACATGCATATTAATAATAAATAATTTCAAAACTCTATTTTTTTTCCTATTTAGCCCTGGACTAGCCTGTTAAACCCAGGAACTCCATCAGGACCCTCCATAGGAGAAAAGACCACCAGATGCCTGTGATTATAGAAACTCTTCCTTTGAAGATGATGAGTTCATGATTTTTAGCATTACATGAGGATGTAGCATTACATGCATTGAATAAAAACCCTCCACACGTAGCTTTTAAAGTGAAGGAATTAATTGTATCTCAATTTCTGCATGTTGAGGTTGGTTCATCAGATCATAAATAAGAAGATGTAATAATGTACATCTTGGCATTAAGTCAGATATTATTTTACTCTTTTTGGATTATTCTTCCATTTTCTGTACTTACCATCTCAAAAGAAATCAGAATGTTTTGCCTAGAAACTGAATTGAAAGAAAAATACTCTTCTGCATTCTCCATTTTACGATAAACAATACTAACAGACATTCATTTTCATTTTAGGTTTAAAGTCAAAATGATAATAACAGTTAGAAATTATGTTTCTGAAGGAATGATCTCCTTTCACATCCTAGAAGAAAAAATTCTCTTCACTAATATGAGGAACTGTAAACAAATTACATCATACTGTTCTGTAGGATTACCTTTCCCCTGCCCTATAGCTGACTTAAGGATGTTCTACTGCCATCTTTTACCTATTCGGTGCAACCACTTCTTTTTTTACACCATGCTTTAGTTTAGCAGGGAGAGGGAGATGTTAGCAAATGGTACTTTTTTCTTGTTTGGCAAAGACCTATTTTCTTGAATTTTAAATCTGCTATGCTTTATTTGCTTTTTCACATTTTTGCTTCAGGGTTTCTTTTTTTCTTTTTTTTTTTTTTGTTTTGTTTTTGTTTTTCATGATTTCTGAATTCAGTCATAGGGGTACCATTTAGCTTCCTGGCTGAACTATCAAATACAATATTGTTCTTTAATTTATTTGAAAATTGTTTGTGTGGTAGCATATGATGTGCACTTGCTACCTTCAGCAATACCTAATTACACAGCTCTCGTCCAGCCGAGAGCAGGAGACTTTTGAACAAATGATGTTTTAACACTGTTATCAAATGAGCTTGTAAAATTCAAAGCAGAATTGGGTTCAGAGTTCTGCAAGGGAAAAGTAATGCTGTTTTTATTGCTTCTGCTTACTATATTATTATTCACTAATGCTAAATGGAAGGTCTGAAAATTCACCAGTACCCATTAATTTTTTAATTAGAATTGAAAAGATATCTTCTAATTGTGCTCTTCTTTCAATCAGCTGCAAGAGTCTGCTCCAGGTCCAAATAAAACGCAAAAATAAAGTAAAACCACACTATTTGAAAGACATTCCTTGAAGCTGTCATGTTGAAGTTAAAATATGCTGATTAATTCCTGACTGGAACATTTTACAGAACAATACAGGCATAGAAACAGAAGATTATCCAACATCATGGCACATCTGGAAAGAAACGGGCTAGTAATGCACTGGCTTCAAAACAGGCTAACTTGATCAACTAGGAAAAAAGTGAAAGGGAAAGAGGAAAGAGGAATGAGGAAAGAGGAAAGAGGAAAGAGAGAGAAAAATAAAAAGAGAAAGTAAAGTGAAAGCGAAAGTAAAAGGGAAAGTGAAGTAGAAAGCGAAACTGAAAGAGAATTAGAAAGCCAAAGTGAAAGCAAAAAGGAAAGTAAAAGGGAAAGGGAAAGTGAAAGCAAAAGCGAAACAGTGAAAGTAAAAGGGAAAGGGAAATTGAAAGTGAAAGAAAAGTAGATGATGCAGCTGCATATGTGCATGTATATGAATAATAAATAATTTCAAAACTCTATTTTCTTCCTATTTAGCCCTGGACTAGCCTGTTAAACCCAGGAACTCCATCAGGACACTCTATAGGAGTCAAATGGAAAGTGAAAGTAAAAGGGAAACTGAAAGCGAAGTAGTGAAAGTGAAAGCAAAAGTAAAAGTGAAAATTAAAGCAAAAGCAAAAGTAAAAGTGAAAATTAAAGCAAAAGCAAAATCAAAAGAGAAACCAAAAGTGAAAGCAAAAAGCGAAAGTAAAAAGAAAAGGGAAAGCAAAAGTGAAACCAAAAGTAAAAGTAAAATGGAAAGTGAAAACACAAGGGAAAGTGAAAGTAAAAGGGAAAGGGAAATTGAAAGTGAAATTAAAAGTAGATGATGCAGCTGCATATGTACATGCATATTAATAATAAATAATTTCAAAACTCTATTTTTTTTCCTATTTAGCCCTGGACTAGCCTGTTAAACCCAGGAACTCCATCAGGACCCTCCATAGGAGAAAAGACCACCAGATGCCTGTGATTATAGAAACTCTTCCTTTGAAGATGATGAGTTCATGATTTTTAGCATTACATGAGGATGTAGCATTACATGCATTGAATAAAAACCCTCCACACGTAGCTTTTAAAGTGAAGGAATTAATTGTATCTCAATTTCTGCATGTTGAGGTTGGTTCATCAGATCATAAATAAGAAGATGTAATAATGTACATCTTGGCATTAAGTCAGATATTATTTTACTCTTTTTGGATTATTCTTCCATTTTCTGTACTTACCATCTCAAAAGAAATCAGAATGTTTTGCCTAGAAACTGAATTGAAAGAAAAATACTCTTCTGCATTCTCCATTTTACGATAAACAATACTAACAGACATTCATTTTCATTTTAGGTTTAAAGTCAAAATGATAATAACAGTTAGAAATTATGTTTCTGAAGGAATGATCTCCTTTCACATCCTAGAAGAAAAAATTCTCTTCACTAATATGAGGAACTGTAAACAAATTACATCATACTGTTCTGTAGGATTACCTTTCCCCTGCCCTATAGCTGACTTAAGGATGTTCTACTGCCATCTTTTACCTATTCGGTGCAACCACTTCTTTTTTTACACCATGCTTTAGTTTAGCAGGGAGAGGGAGATGTTAGCAAATGGTACTTTTTTCTTGTTTGGCAAAGACCTATTTTCTTGAATTTTAAATCTGCTATGCTTTATTTGCTTTTTCACATTTTTGCTTCAGGGTTTCTTTTTTTCTTTTTTTTTTTTTTGTTTTGTTTTTGTTTTTCATGATTTCTGAATTCAGTCATAGGGGTACCATTTAGCTTCCTGGCTGAACTATCAAATACAATATTGTTCTTTAATTTATTTGAAAATTGTTTGTGTGGTAGCATATGATGTGCACTTGCTACCTTCAGCAATACCTAATTACACAGCTCTCGTCCAGCCGAGAGCAGGAGACTTTTGAACAAATGATGTTTTAACACTGTTATCAAATGAGCTTGTAAAATTCAAAGCAGAATTGGGTTCAGAGTTCTGCAAGGGAAAAGTAATGCTGTTTTTATTGCTTCTGCTTACTATATTATTATTCACTAATGCTAAATGGAAGGTCTGAAAATTCACCAGTACCCATTAATTTTTTAATTAGAATTGAAAAGATATCTTCTAATTGTGCTCTTCTTTCAATCAGCTGCAAGAGTCTGCTCCAGGTCCAAATAAAACGCAAAAATAAAGTAAAACCACACTATTTGAAAGACATTCCTTGAAGCTGTCATGTTGAAGTTAAAATATGCTGATTAATTCCTGACTGGAACATTTTACAGAACAATACAGGCATAGAAACAGAAGATTATCCAACATCATGGCACATCTGGAAAGAAACGGGCTAGTAATGCACTGGCTTCAAAACAGGCTAACTTGATCAACTAGGAAAAAAGTGAAAGGGAAAGAGGAAAGAGGAATGAGGAAAGAGGAAAGAGGAAAGAGAGAGAAAAATAAAAAGAGAAAGTAAAGTGAAAGCGAAAGTAAAAGGGAAAGTGAAGTAGAAAGCGAAACTGAAAGAGAATTAGAAAGCCAAAGTGAAAGCAAAAAGGAAAGTAAAAGGGAAAGGGAAAGTGAAAGCAAAAGCGAAACAGTGAAAGTAAAAGGGAAAGGGAAATTGAAAGTGAAAGAAAAGTAGATGATGCAGCTGCATATGTGCATGTATATGAATAATAAATAATTTCAAAACTCTATTTTCTTCCTATTTAGCCCTGGACTAGCCTGTTAAACCCAGGAACTCCATCAGGACACTCTATAGGAGTCAAATGGAAAGTGAAAGTAAAAGGGAAACTGAAAGCGAAGTAGTGAAAGTGAAAGCAAAAGTAAAAGTGAAAATTAAAGCAAAAGCAAAAGTAAAAGTGAAAATTAAAGCAAAAGCAAAATCAAAAGAGAAACCAAAAGTGAAAGCAAAAAGCGAAAGTAAAAAGAAAAGGGAAAGCAAAAGTGAAACCAAAAGTAAAAGTAAAATGGAAAGTGAAAACACAAGGGAAAGTGAAAGTAAAAGGGAAAGGGAAATTGAAAGTGAAATTAAAAGTAGATGATGCAGCTGCATATGTACATGCATATTAATAATAAATAATTTCAAAACTCTATTTTTTTTCCTATTTAGCCCTGGACTAGCTAGTGAAACCCAGGAACTCCAGCAGGACACTCCATAGGAGAAAAGACCACCAGATGCCTGTGATTATAGAAACTCTTCCTTTGAAGATGATGAGTTCATGATTTTTAGCATTACATGAGGATGTAGCATTACATGCATTGAATAAAAACCCTCCACACGTAGCTTTTAAAGTGAAGGAATTAATTGTATCTCAATTTCTGCATGTTGAGGTTGGTTCATCAGATCATAAATAAGAAGATGTAATAATGTACATCTTGGCATTAAGTCAGATATTATTTTACTCTTTTTGGATTATTCTTCCATTTTCTGTACTTACCATCTCAAAAGAAATCAGAATGTTTTGCCTAGAAACTGAGTTGAAAGAAAAATACTCTTCTGCATTCTCCATTTTACGATAAACAATACTAACAGACATTCATTTTCATTTTAGGTTTAAAGTCAAAATGATAATAACAGTTAGAAATTATGTTTCTGAAGGAATGATCTCCTTTCACATCCTAGAAGAAAAAATTCTCTTCACTAATATGAGGAACTGTAAACAAATTACATCATACTGTTCTGTAGGATTACCTTTCCCCTGCCCTATAGCTGACTTAAGGATGTTCTACTGCCATCTTTTACCTATTCGGTGCAACCACTTCTTTTTTTACACCATGCTTTAGTTTAGCAGGGAGAGGGAGATGTTAGCAAATGGTACTTTTTTCTTGTTTGGCAAAGACCTATTTTCTTGAATTTTAAATCTGCTATGCTTTATTTGCTTTTTCACATTTTTGCTTCAGGGTTTCTTTTTTTCTTTTTTTTTTGTTTTGTTTTGTTTTTGTTTTTCATGATTTCTGAATTCAGTCATAGGGGTACCATTTAGCTTCCTGGCTGAACTATCAAATACAATATTGTTCTTTAATTTATTTGAAAATTGTTTGTGTGGTAGCATATGATGTGCACTTGCTACCTTCAGCAATACCTAATTACACAGCTCTCGTCCAGCCGAGAGCAGGAGACTTTTGAACAAATGATGTTTTAACACTGTTATCAAATGAGCTTGTAAAATTCAAAGCAGAATTGGGTTCAGAGTTCTGCAAGGGAAAAGTAATGCTGTTTTTATTGCTTCTGCTTACTATGTTATTATTCACTAATGCTAAATGGAAGGTCTGAAAATTCACCAGTACCCATTAATTTTTTAATTAGAATTGAAAAGATATCTTCTAATTGTGCTCTTCTTTCAATCAGCTACAAGAGTCTGCTCCAGGTCCAAATAAAACGCAAAAATAAAGTAAAACCACACTATTTGAAAGACATTCCTTGAAGCTGTCATGTTGAAGTTAAAATATGCTGATTAATTCCTGACTGGAACATTTTACAGAACAATACAGGCATAGAAACAGAAGATTATCCAACATCATGGCACATCTGGAAAGAAACGGGCTAGTAATGCACTGGCTTCAAAACAGGCTAACTTGATCAACTAGGAAAAAAGTGAAAGGGAAAGAGGAAAGAGGAATGAGGAAAGAGGAAAGAGGAAAGAGAGAGAAAAATAAAAAGAGAAAGTAAAGTGAAAGCGAAAGTAAAAGGGAAAGTGAAGTAGAAAGCGAAACTGAAAGAGAATTAGAAAGCCAAAGTGAAAGCAAAAAGGAAAGTAAAAGGGAAAGGGAAAGTGAAAGCAAAAGCGAAACAGTGAAAGTAAAAGGGAAAGGGAAATTGAAAGTGAAAGAAAAGTAGATGATGCAGCTGCATATGTGCATGTATATTAATAATAAATAATTTCAAAACTCTATTTTCTTCCTATTTAGCCCTGGACTAGCCTGTTAAACCCAGGAACTCCAGCAGGACACTCTATAGGAGTCAAATGGAAAGTGAAAGTAAAAGGGAAACTGAAAGCGAAGTAGTGAAAGTGAAAGCAAAAGTAAAAGTGAAAATTAAAGCAAAAGCAAAATCAAAAGAGAAACCAAAAGTGAAAGCAAAAAGCGAAAGTAAAAAGAAAAGGGAAAGCAAAAGTGAAACCAAAAGTAAAAGTAAAATGGAAAGTGAAAACACAAGGGAAAGTGAAAGTAAAAGGGAAAGGGAAATTGAAAGTGAAATTAAAAGTAGATGATGCAGCTGCATATGTACATGCATATTAATAATAAATAATTTCAAAAGTCTATTTTTTTTCCTATTTAGCCCTGGACTAGCTAGTGAAACCCAGGAACTCCAGCAGGACACTCTATAGGAGTAAAATGGAAAGTGAAAGTAAAATGGAAAGTGAATGTAAAAGGGAAACTGAAAGTGAAGTAGTGAAATTAAAAGCAAAATAGTGAAAGTGAAATTAAAAGTAAAAGTGAAAACGAAAGTGAACACAAACGAGAAATGGAAAGTGAAAGCAAAAAGTGAAACCAAAAGTAAAAGTAAAATGGAAAGTGAAAGTAAAAGGGAAAGTGAAAGCACAAGGGAAAGTGAAAGTAAAAGGGAAAGGGAAATTGAAAATGAAAGAAAAGTAGATGATGCAGCTGCATATGTACATGTATATTAATAATAAATAATTTCAAAACTCTATTTTCTTCCTATTTAGCCCTGGACTAGCCTGTTAAACCCAGGAACTCCATCAGGACACTCTATAGGAGTAAAATGGAAAGTGAAAGTAAAAGGGAAACTGAAAGTGAAGTAGTGAAAGTGAAAGCAAAATAGTGAAAGTGAAAGCAAAATAGTGAAAGTGAAAGTAAAAGTAAAAGTGAAAACGAAAGTGAACGCAAACGAGAAATGGAAAGTGAAAGCAAAAAGTGGAAGTACAAGGAAAAGGGAAAGCAAAAGTGAAACCAAAAGTAAAAGTAAAATGGAAAGTGAAAACACAAGGGAAAGTGAAAGTAAAAGGGAAAGGGAAATTGAAAGTGAAATTAAAAGTAGATGATGCAGCTGCATATGTACATGCATATTAATAATAAATAATTTCAAAAGTCTATTTTTTTTCCTATTTAGCCCTGGACTAGCCTGTTAAACCCAGGAACTCCATCAGGACCCTCCATAGGAGAAAAGACCACCAGATGCCTGTGATTATAGAAACTCTTCCTTTGAAGATGATGAGTTCATGATTTTTAGCATTACATGAGGATGTAGCATTACATGCATTGAATAAAAACCCTCCACACGTAGCTTTTAAAGTGAAGGAATTAATTGTATCTCAATTTCTGCATGTTGAGGTTGGTTCATCAGATCATAAATAAGAAGATGTAATAATGTACATCTTGGCATTAAGTCAGATATTATTTTACTCTTTTTGGATTATTCTTCCATTTTCTGTACTTACCATCTCAAAAGAAATCAGAATGTTTTGCCTAGAAACTGAATTGAAAGAAAAATACTCTTCTGCATTCTCCATTTTACGATAAACAATACTAACAGACATTCATTTTCATTTTAGGTTTAAAGTCAAAATGATAATAACAGTTAGAAATTATGTTTCTGAAGGAATGATCTCCTTTCACATCCTAGAAGAAAAAATTCTCTTCACTAATATGAGGAACTGTAAACAAATTACATCATACTGTTCTGTAGGATTACCTTTCCCCTGCCCTATAGCTGACTTAAGGATGTTCTACTGCCATCTTTTACCTATTCGGTGCAACCACTTCTTTTTTTACACCATGCTTTAGTTTAGCAGGGAGAGGGAGATGTTAGCAAATGGTACTTTTTTCTTGTTTGGCAAAGACCTATTTTCTTGAATTTTAAATCTGCTATGCTTTATTTGCTTTTTCACATTTTTGCTTCAGGGTTTCTTTTTTTCTTTTTTTTTTGTTTTGTTTTGTTTTTGTTTTTCATGATTTCTGAATTCAGTCATAGGGGTACCATTTAGCTTCCTGGCTGAACTATCAAATACAATATTGTTCTTTAATTTATTTGAAAATTGTTTGTGTGGTAGCATATGATGTGCACTTGCTACCTTCAGCAATACCTAATTACACAGCTCTCGTCCAGCCGAGAGCAGGAGACTTTTGAACAAATGATGTTTTAACACTGTTATCAAATGAGCTTGTAAAATTCAAAGCAGAATTGGGTTCAGAGTTCTGCAAGGGAAAAGTAATGCTGTTTTTATTGCTTCTGCTTACTATGTTATTATTCACTAATGCTAAATGGAAGGTCTGAAAATTCACCAGTACCCATTAATTTTTTAATTAGAATTGAAAAGATATCTTCTAATTGTGCTCTTCTTTCAATCAGCTGCAAGAGTCTGCTCCAGGTCCAAATAAAACGCAAAAATAAAGTAAAACCACACTATTTGAAAGACATTCCTTGAAGCTGTCATGTTGAAGTTAAAATATGCTGATTAATTCCTGACTGGAACATTTTACAGAACAATACAGGCATAGAAACAGAAGATTATCCAACATCATGGCACATCTGGAAAGAAACGGGCTAGTAATGCACTGGCTTCAAAACAGGCTAACTTGATCAACTAGGAAAAAAGTGAAAGGGAAAGAGGAAAGAGGAATGAGGAAAGAGGAAAGAGGAAAGAGAGAGAAAAATAAAAAGAGAAAGTAAAGTGAAAGCGAAAGTAAAAGGGAAAGTGAAGTAGAAAGCGAAACTGAAAGAGAATTAGAAAGCCAAAGTGAAAGCAAAAAGGAAAGTAAAAGGGAAAGGGAAAGTGAAAGCAAAAGCGAAACAGTGAAAGTAAAAGGGAAAGGGAAATTGAAAGTGAAAGAAAAGTAGATGATGCAGCTGCATATGTGCATGTATATGAATAATAAATAATTTCAAAACTCTATTTTCTTCCTATTTAGCCCTGGACTAGCCTGTTAAACCCAGGAACTCCATCAGGACACTCTATAGGAGTCAAATGGAAAGTGAAAGTAAAAGGGAAACTGAAAGCGAAGTAGTGAAAGTGAAAGCAAAAGTAAAAGTGAAAATTAAAGCAAAAGCAAAAGTAAAAGTGAAAATTAAAGCAAAAGCAAAATCAAAAGAGAAACCAAAAGTGAAAGCAAAAAGCGAAAGTAAAAAGAAAAGGGAAAGCAAAAGTGAAACCAAAAGTAAAAGTAAAATGGAAAGTGAAAACACAAGGGAAAGTGAAAGTAAAAGGGAAAGGGAAATTGAAAGTGAAATTAAAAGTAGATGATGCAGCTGCATATGTACATGCATATTAATAATAAATAATTTCAAAACTCTATTTTTTTTCCTATTTAGCCCTGGACTAGCCTGTTAAACCCAGGAACTCCATCAGGACACTCCATAGGAGAAAAGACCACCAGATGCCTGTGATTATAGAAACTCTTCCTTTGAAGATGATGAGTTCATGATTTTTAGCATTACATGAGGATGTAGCATTACATGCATTGAATAAAAACCCTCCACACGTAGCTTTTAAAGTGAAGGAATTAATTGTATCTCAATTTCTGCATGTTGAGGTTGGTTCATCAGATCATAAATAAGAAGATGTAATAATGTACATCTTGGCATTAAGTCAGATATTATTTTACTCTTTTTGGATTATTCTTCCATTTTCTGTACTTACCATCTCAAAAGAAATCAGAATGTTTTGCCTAGAAACTGAATTGAAAGAAAAATACTCTTCTGCATTCTCCATTTTACGATAAACAATACTAACAGACATTCATTTTCATTTTAGGTTTAAAGTCAAAATGATAATAACAGTTAGAAATTATGTTTCTGAAGGAATGATCTCCTTTCACATCCTAGAAGAAAAAATTCTCTTCACTAATATGAGGAACTGTAAACAAATTACATCATACTGTTCTGTAGGATTACCTTTCCCCTGCCCTATAGCTGACTTAAGGATGTTCTACTGCCATCTTTTACCTATTCGGTGCAACCACTTCTTTTTTTACACCATGCTTTAGTTTAGCAGGGAGAGGGAGATGTTAGCAAATGGTACTTTTTTCTTGTTTGGCAAAGACCTATTTTCTTGAATTTTAAATCTGCTATGCTTTATTTGCTTTTTCACATTTTTGCTTCAGGGTTTCTTTTTTTCTTTTTTTTTTTTTTTTGTTTTGTTTTTGTTTTTCATGATTTCTGAATTCAGTCATAGGGGTACCATTTAGCTTCCTGGCTGAACTATCAAATACAATATTGTTCTTTAATTTATTTGAAAATTGTTTGTGTGGTAGCATATGATGTGCACTTGCTACCTTCAGCAATACCTAATTACACAGCTCTCGTCCAGCCGAGAGCAGGAGACTTTTGAACAAATGATGTTTTAACACTGTTATCAAATGAGCTTGTAAAATTCAAAGCAGAATTGGGTTCAGAGTTCTGCAAGGGAAAAGTAATGCTGTTTTTATTGCTTCTGCTTACTATGTTATTATTCACTAATGCTAAATGGAAGGTCTGAAAATTCACCAGTACCCATTAATTTTTTAATTAGAATTGAAAAGATATCTTCTAATTGTGCTCTTCTTTCAATCAGCTACAAGAGTCTGCTCCAGGTCCAAATAAAACGCAAAAATAAAGTAAAACCACACTATTTGAAAGACATTCCTTGAAGCTGTCATGTTGAAGTTAAAATATGCTGATTAATTCCTGACTGGAACATTTTACAGAACAATACAGGCATAGAAACAGAAGATTATCCAACATCATGGCACATCTGGAAAGAAACGGGCTAGTAATGCACTGGCTTCAAAACAGGCTAACTTGATCAACTAGGAAAAAAGTGAAAGGGAAAGAGGAAAGAGGAATGAGGAAAGAGGAAAGAGAGAGAAAAATAAAAAGAGAAAGTAAAGTGAAAGCGAAAGTAAAAGGGAAAGTGAAGTAGAAAGCGAAACTGAAAGAGAATTAGAAAGCCAAAGTGAAAGCAAAAAGGAAAGTAAAAGGGAAAGGGAAAGTGAAAGCAAAAGCGAAACAGTGAAAGTAAAAGGGAAAGGGAAATTGAAAGTGAAAGAAAAGTAGATGATGCAGCTGCATATGTGCATGTATATGAATAATAAATAATTTCAAAACTCTATTTTCTTCCTATTTAGCCCTGGACTAGCCTGTTAAACCCAGGAACTCCATCAGGACACTCTATAGGAGTCAAATGGAAAGTGAAAGTAAAAGGGAAACTGAAAGCGAAGTAGTGAAAGTGAAAGCAAAAGTAAAAGTGAAAATTAAAGCAAAAGCAAAAGTAAAAGTGAAAATTAAAGCAAAAGCAAAATCAAAAGAGAAACCAAAAGTGAAAGCAAAAAGCGAAAGTAAAAAGAAAAGGGAAAGCAAAAGTGAAACCAAAAGTAAAAGTAAAATGGAAAGTGAAAACACAAGGGAAAGTGAAAGTAAAAGGGAAAGGGAAATTGAAAGTGAAATTAAAAGTAGATGATGCAGCTGCATATGTACATGCATATTAATAATAAATAATTTCAAAAGTCTATTTTTTTTCCTATTTAGCCCTGGACTAGCTAGTGAAACCCAGGAACTCCATCAGGACACTCTATAGGAGTAAAATGGAAAGTGAAAGTAAAATGGAAAGTGAAAGTAAAACGGAAAGTGAAAGTAAAATGGAAAGCGAAAGTAAAAGGGAAAGTGAAAGTGAAGTAGTGAAAGTGAAAGTAAAATAGTGAAAGTGAAAGCAAAGTAGTGAAAGTGAAAGTAAAAGTGAAAGTGAAAACGAAAGTGAAAGTGAAAACGAAAGTGAACGCAAACGAGAAATGGAAAGTGAAAGCAAAAAGTGAAAGTAAAAGGAAAAGGGAAAGGAAAAGTGAAACCAAAAGTAAAAGTGAAATGGAAAGTGAAAGTAAAAGGGAAAGTGAAAGGACAAGGGAAAGTGAAAGTAAAAGGGAAAGGTAAATTGAAAGTGAAAGAAAAGTAGATGATGCAGCTGCATATGTGCATGCATATTAATAATAAATAATTTCAAAACTCTATTTTTTTTCCTATTTAGCCCTGGACTAGCTAGTGAAACCCAGGAACTCCATCAGGACACTCTATAGGAGTAAAATGGAAAGTGAAAGTAAAATGGAAAGTGAAAGTAAAACGGAAAGTGAAAGTAAAATGGAAAGCGAAAGTAAAAGGGAAAGTGAAAGTGAAGTAGTGAAAGTGAAAGTAAAATAGTGAAAGTGAAAGGAAAGTAGTGAAAGTGAAAGTAAAAGTGAAAGTGAAAACGAAAGTGAAAGTGAAAACGAAAGTGAACGCAAACGAGAAATGGAAAGTGAAAGCAAAAAGTGAAAGTAAAAGGAAAAGGGAAAGGAAAAGTGAAACCAAAAGTAAAAGTGAAATGGAAAGTGAAAGTAAAAGGGAAAGTGAAAGGACAAGGGAAAGTGAAAGTAAAAGGGAAAGGTAAATTGAAAGTGAAAGAAAAGTAGATGATGCAGCTGCATATGTGCATGTATATGAATAATAAATAATTTCAAAACTCTATTTTCTTCCTATTTAGCCCTGGACTAGCCTGTTAAACCCAGGAACTCCATCAGGACACTCTATAGGAGTCAAATGGAAAGTGAAAGTAAAAGGGAAACTGAAAGCGAAGTAGTGAAAGTGAAAGCAAAAGTAAAAGTGAAAATTAAAGCAAAAGCAAAATCAAAAGAGAAACCAAAAGTGAAAGCAAAAAGCGAAAGTAAAAGGAAAAGGGAAAGCAAAAGTGAAACCAAAAGTAAAAGTAAAATGGAAAGTGAAAACACAAGGGAAAGTGAAAGTAAAAGGGAAAGGGAAATTGAAAGTGAAATTAAAAGTAGATGATGCAGCTGCATATGTACATGCATATTAATAATAAATAATTTCAAAACTCTATTTTTTTTCCTATTTAGCCCTGGACTAGCCTGTTAAACCCAGGAACTCCATCAGGACACTCCATAGGAGAAAAGACCACCAGATGCCTGTGATTATAGAAACTCTTCCTTTGAAGATGATGAGTTCATGATTTTTAGCATTACATGAGGATGTAGCATTACATGCATTGAATAAAAACCCTCCACACGTAGCTTTTAAAGTGAAGGAATTAATTGTATCTCAATTTCTGCATGTTGAGGTTGGTTCATCAGATCATAAATAAGAAGATGTAATAATGTACATCTTGGCATTAAGTCAGATATTATTTTACTCTTTTTGGATTATTCTTCCATTTTCTGTACTTACCATCTCAAAAGAAATCAGAATGTTTTGCCTAGAAACTGAATTGAAAGAAAAATACTCTTCTGCATTCTCCATTTTACGATAAACAATACTAACAGACATTCATTTTCATTTTAGGTTTAAAGTCAAAATGATAATAACAGTTAGAAATTATGTTTCTGAAGGAATGATCTCCTTTCACATCCTAGAAGAAAAAATTCTCTTCACTAATATGAGGAACTGTAAACAAATTACATCATACTGTTCTGTAGGATTACCTTTCCCCTGCCCTATAGCTGACTTAAGGATGTTCTACTGCCATCTTTTACCTATTCGGTGCAACCACTTCTTTTTTTACACCATGCTTTAGTTTAGCAGGGAGAGGGAGATGTTAGCAAATGGTACTTTTTTCTTGTTTGGCAAAGACCTATTTTCTTGAATTTTAAATCTGCTATGCTTTATTTGCTTTTTCACATTTTTGCTTCAGGGTTTCTTTTTTTCTTTTTTTTTTGTTTTGTTTTGTTTTTGTTTTTCATGATTTCTGAATTCAGTCATAGGGGTACCATTTAGCTTCCTGGCTGAACTATCAAATACAATATTGTTCTTTAATTTATTTGAAAATTGTTTGTGTGGTAGCATATGATGTGCACTTGCTACCTTCAGCAATACCTAATTACACAGCTCTCGTCCAGCCGAGAGCAGGAGACTTTTGAACAAATGATGTTTTAACACTGTTATCAAATGAGCTTGTAAAATTCAAAGCAGAATTGGGTTCAGAGTTCTGCAAGGGAAAAGTAATGCTGTTTTTATTGCTTCTGCTTACTATGTTATTATTCACTAATGCTAAATGGAAGGTCTGAAAATTCACCAGTACCCATTAATTTTTTAATTAGAATTGAAAAGATATCTTCTAATTGTGCTCTTCTTTCAATCAGCTACAAGAGTCTGCTCCAGGTCCAAATAAAACGCAAAAATAAAGTAAAACCACACTATTTGAAAGACATTCCTTGAAGCTGTCATGTTGAAGTTAAAATATGCTGATTAATTCCTGACTGGAACATTTTACAGAACAATACAGGCATAGAAACAGAAGATTATCCAACATCATGGCACATCTGGAAAGAAACGGGCTAGTAATGCACTGGCTTCAAAACAGGCTAACTTGATCAACTAGGAAAAAAGTGAAAGGGAAAGAGGAAAGAGGAATGAGGAAAGAGGAAAGAGGAAAGAGAGAGAAAAATAAAAAGAGAAAGTAAAGTGAAAGCGAAAGTAAAAGGGAAAGTGAAGTAGAAAGCGAAACTGAAAGAGAATTAGAAAGCCAAAGTGAAAGCAAAAAGGAAAGTAAAAGGGAAAGGGAAAGTGAAAGCAAAAGCGAAACAGTGAAAGTAAAAGGGAAAGGGAAATTGAAAGTGAAAGAAAAGTAGATGATGCAGCTGCATATGTGCATGTATATTAATAATAAATAATTTCAAAACTCTATTTTCTTCCTATTTAGCCCTGGACTAGCCTGTTAAACCCAGGAACTCCAGCAGGACACTCTATAGGAGTCAAATGGAAAGTGAAAGTAAAAGGGAAACTGAAAGCGAAGTAGTGAAAGTGAAAGCAAAAGTAAAAGTGAAAATTAAAGCAAAAGCAAAATCAAAAGAGAAACCAAAAGTGAAAGCAAAAAGCGAAAGTAAAAAGAAAAGGGAAAGCAAAAGTGAAACCAAAAGTAAAAGTAAAATGGAAAGTGAAAACACAAGGGAAAGTGAAAGTAAAAGGGAAAGGGAAATTGAAAGTGAAATTAAAAGTAGATGATGCAGCTGCATATGTACATGCATATTAATAATAAATAATTTCAAAAGTCTATTTTTTTTCCTATTTAGCCCTGGACTAGCTAGTGAAACCCAGGAACTCCAGCAGGACACTCTATAGGAGTAAAATGGAAAGTGAAAGTAAAATGGAAAGTGAATGTAAAAGGGAAACTGAAAGTGAAGTAGTGAAATTAAAAGCAAAATAGTGAAAGTGAAATTAAAAGTAAAAGTGAAAACGAAAGTGAACACAAACGAGAAATGGAAAGTGAAAGCAAAAAGTGAAACCAAAAGTAAAAGTAAAATGGAAAGTGAAAGTAAAAGGGAAAGTGAAAGCACAAGGGAAAGTGAAAGTAAAAGGGAAAGGGAAATTGAAAATGAAAGAAAAGTAGATGATGCAGCTGCATATGTACATGTATATTAATAATAAATAATTTCAAAACTCTATTTTCTTCCTATTTAGCCCTGGACTAGCCTGTTAAACCCAGGAACTCCATCAGGACACTCTATAGGAGTAAAATGGAAAGTGAAAGTAAAAGGGAAACTGAAAGTGAAGTAGTGAAAGTGAAAGCAAAATAGTGAAAGTGAAAGCAAAATAGTGAAAGTGAAAGTAAAAGTAAAAGTGAAAACGAAAGTGAACGCAAACGAGAAATGGAAAGTGAAAGCAAAAAGTGGAAGTACAAGGAAAAGGGAAAGCAAAAGTGAAACCAAAAGTAAAAGTAAAATGGAAAGTGAAAACACAAGGGAAAGTGAAAGTAAAAGGGAAAGGGAAATTGAAAGTGAAATTAAAAGTAGATGATGCAGCTGCATATGTACATGCATATTAATAATAAATAATTTCAAAAGTCTATTTTTTTTCCTATTTAGCCCTGGACTAGCCTGTTAAACCCAGGAACTCCATCAGGACCCTCCATAGGAGAAAAGACCACCAGATGCCTGTGATTATAGAAACTCTTCCTTTGAAGATGATGAGTTCATGATTTTTAGCATTACATGAGGATGTAGCATTACATGCATTGAATAAAAACCCTCCACACGTAGCTTTTAAAGTGAAGGAATTAATTGTATCTCAATTTCTGCATGTTGAGGTTGGTTCATCAGATCATAAATAAGAAGATGTAATAATGTACATCTTGGCATTAAGTCAGATATTATTTTACTCTTTTTGGATTATTCTTCCATTTTCTGTACTTACCATCTCAAAAGAAATCAGAATGTTTTGCCTAGAAACTGAATTGAAAGAAAAATACTCTTCTGCATTCTCCATTTTACGATAAACAATACTAACAGACATTCATTTTCATTTTAGGTTTAAAGTCAAAATGATAATAACAGTTAGAAATTATGTTTCTGAAGGAATGATCTCCTTTCACATCCTAGAAGAAAAAATTCTCTTCACTAATATGAGGAACTGTAAACAAATTACATCATACTGTTCTGTAGGATTACCTTTCCCCTGCCCTATAGCTGACTTAAGGATGTTCTACTGCCATCTTTTACCTATTCGGTGCAACCACTTCTTTTTTTACACCATGCTTTAGTTTAGCAGGGAGAGGGAGATGTTAGCAAATGGTACTTTTTTCTTGTTTGGCAAAGACCTATTTTCTTGAATTTTAAATCTGCTATGCTTTATTTGCTTTTTCACATTTTTGCTTCAGGGTTTCTTTTTTTCTTTTTTTTTTGTTTTGTTTTGTTTTTGTTTTTCATGATTTCTGAATTCAGTCATAGGGGTACCATTTAGCTTCCTGGCTGAACTATCAAATACAATATTGTTCTTTAATTTATTTGAAAATTGTTTGTGTGGTAGCATATGATGTGCACTTGCTACCTTCAGCAATACCTAATTACACAGCTCTCGTCCAGCCGAGAGCAGGAGACTTTTGAACAAATGATGTTTTAACACTGTTATCAAATGAGCTTGTAAAATTCAAAGCAGAATTGGGTTCAGAGTTCTGCAAGGGAAAAGTAATGCTGTTTTTATTGCTTCTGCTTACTATGTTATTATTCACTAATGCTAAATGGAAGGTCTGAAAATTCACCAGTACCCATTAATTTTTTAATTAGAATTGAAAAGATATCTTCTAATTGTGCTCTTCTTTCAATCAGCTGCAAGAGTCTGCTCCAGGTCCAAATAAAACGCAAAAATAAAGTAAAACCACACTATTTGAAAGACATTCCTTGAAGCTGTCATGTTGAAGTTAAAATATGCTGATTAATTCCTGACTGGAACATTTTACAGAACAATACAGGCATAGAAACAGAAGATTATCCAACATCATGGCACATCTGGAAAGAAACGGGCTAGTAATGCACTGGCTTCAAAACAGGCTAACTTGATCAACTAGGAAAAAAGTGAAAGGGAAAGAGGAAAGAGGAATGAGGAAAGAGGAAAGAGGAAAGAGAGAGAAAAATAAAAAGAGAAAGTAAAGTGAAAGCGAAAGTAAAAGGGAAAGTGAAGTAGAAAGCGAAACTGAAAGAGAATTAGAAAGCCAAAGTGAAAGCAAAAAGGAAAGTAAAAGGGAAAGGGAAAGTGAAAGCAAAAGCGAAACAGTGAAAGTAAAAGGGAAAGGGAAATTGAAAGTGAAAGAAAAGTAGATGATGCAGCTGCATATGTGCATGTATATGAATAATAAATAATTTCAAAACTCTATTTTCTTCCTATTTAGCCCTGGACTAGCCTGTTAAACCCAGGAACTCCATCAGGACACTCTATAGGAGTCAAATGGAAAGTGAAAGTAAAAGGGAAACTGAAAGCGAAGTAGTGAAAGTGAAAGCAAAAGTAAAAGTGAAAATTAAAGCAAAAGCAAAAGTAAAAGTGAAAATTAAAGCAAAAGCAAAATCAAAAGAGAAACCAAAAGTGAAAGCAAAAAGCGAAAGTAAAAAGAAAAGGGAAAGCAAAAGTGAAACCAAAAGTAAAAGTAAAATGGAAAGTGAAAACACAAGGGAAAGTGAAAGTAAAAGGGAAAGGGAAATTGAAAGTGAAATTAAAAGTAGATGATGCAGCTGCATATGTACATGCATATTAATAATAAATAATTTCAAAACTCTATTTTTTTTCCTATTTAGCCCTGGACTAGCCTGTTAAACCCAGGAACTCCATCAGGACACTCCATAGGAGAAAAGACCACCAGATGCCTGTGATTATAGAAACTCTTCCTTTGAAGATGATGAGTTCATGATTTTTAGCATTACATGAGGATGTAGCATTACATGCATTGAATAAAAACCCTCCACACGTAGCTTTTAAAGTGAAGGAATTAATTGTATCTCAATTTCTGCATGTTGAGGTTGGTTCATCAGATCATAAATAAGAAGATGTAATAATGTACATCTTGGCATTAAGTCAGATATTATTTTACTCTTTTTGGATTATTCTTCCATTTTCTGTACTTACCATCTCAAAAGAAATCAGAATGTTTTGCCTAGAAACTGAATTGAAAGAAAAATACTCTTCTGCATTCTCCATTTTACGATAAACAATACTAACAGACATTCATTTTCATTTTAGGTTTAAAGTCAAAATGATAATAACAGTTAGAAATTATGTTTCTGAAGGAATGATCTCCTTTCACATCCTAGAAGAAAAAATTCTCTTCACTAATATGAGGAACTGTAAACAAATTACATCATACTGTTCTGTAGGATTACCTTTCCCCTGCCCTATAGCTGACTTAAGGATGTTCTACTGCCATCTTTTACCTATTCGGTGCAACCACTTCTTTTTTTACACCATGCTTTAGTTTAGCAGGGAGAGGGAGATGTTAGCAAATGGTACTTTTTTCTTGTTTGGCAAAGACCTATTTTCTTGAATTTTAAATCTGCTATGCTTTATTTGCTTTTTCACATTTTTGCTTCAGGGTTTCTTTTTTTCTTTTTTTTTTTTTTTTGTTTTGTTTTTGTTTTTCATGATTTCTGAATTCAGTCATAGGGGTACCATTTAGCTTCCTGGCTGAACTATCAAATACAATATTGTTCTTTAATTTATTTGAAAATTGTTTGTGTGGTAGCATATGATGTGCACTTGCTACCTTCAGCAATACCTAATTACACAGCTCTCGTCCAGCCGAGAGCAGGAGACTTTTGAACAAATGATGTTTTAACACTGTTATCAAATGAGCTTGTAAAATTCAAAGCAGAATTGGGTTCAGAGTTCTGCAAGGGAAAAGTAATGCTGTTTTTATTGCTTCTGCTTACTATGTTATTATTCACTAATGCTAAATGGAAGGTCTGAAAATTCACCAGTACCCATTAATTTTTTAATTAGAATTGAAAAGATATCTTCTAATTGTGCTCTTCTTTCAATCAGCTACAAGAGTCTGCTCCAGGTCCAAATAAAACGCAAAAATAAAGTAAAACCACACTATTTGAAAGACATTCCTTGAAGCTGTCATGTTGAAGTTAAAATATGCTGATTAATTCCTGACTGGAACATTTTACAGAACAATACAGGCATAGAAACAGAAGATTATCCAACATCATGGCACATCTGGAAAGAAACGGGCTAGTAATGCACTGGCTTCAAAACAGGCTAACTTGATCAACTAGGAAAAAAGTGAAAGGGAAAGAGGAAAGAGGAATGAGGAAAGAGGAAAGAGAGAGAAAAATAAAAAGAGAAAGTAAAGTGAAAGCGAAAGTAAAAGGGAAAGTGAAGTAGAAAGCGAAACTGAAAGAGAATTAGAAAGCCAAAGTGAAAGCAAAAAGGAAAGTAAAAGGGAAAGGGAAAGTGAAAGCAAAAGCGAAACAGTGAAAGTAAAAGGGAAAGGGAAATTGAAAGTGAAAGAAAAGTAGATGATGCAGCTGCATATGTGCATGTATATGAATAATAAATAATTTCAAAACTCTATTTTCTTCCTATTTAGCCCTGGACTAGCCTGTTAAACCCAGGAACTCCATCAGGACACTCTATAGGAGTCAAATGGAAAGTGAAAGTAAAAGGGAAACTGAAAGCGAAGTAGTGAAAGTGAAAGCAAAAGTAAAAGTGAAAATTAAAGCAAAAGCAAAAGTAAAAGTGAAAATTAAAGCAAAAGCAAAATCAAAAGAGAAACCAAAAGTGAAAGCAAAAAGCGAAAGTAAAAAGAAAAGGGAAAGCAAAAGTGAAACCAAAAGTAAAAGTAAAATGGAAAGTGAAAACACAAGGGAAAGTGAAAGTAAAAGGGAAAGGGAAATTGAAAGTGAAATTAAAAGTAGATGATGCAGCTGCATATGTACATGCATATTAATAATAAATAATTTCAAAAGTCTATTTTTTTTCCTATTTAGCCCTGGACTAGCTAGTGAAACCCAGGAACTCCATCAGGACACTCTATAGGAGTAAAATGGAAAGTGAAAGTAAAATGGAAAGTGAAAGTAAAACGGAAAGTGAAAGTAAAATGGAAAGCGAAAGTAAAAGGGAAAGTGAAAGTGAAGTAGTGAAAGTGAAAGTAAAATAGTGAAAGTGAAAGCAAAGTAGTGAAAGTGAAAGTAAAAGTGAAAGTGAAAACGAAAGTGAAAGTGAAAACGAAAGTGAACGCAAACGAGAAATGGAAAGTGAAAGCAAAAAGTGAAAGTAAAAGGAAAAGGGAAAGGAAAAGTGAAACCAAAAGTAAAAGTGAAATGGAAAGTGAAAGTAAAAGGGAAAGTGAAAGGACAAGGGAAAGTGAAAGTAAAAGGGAAAGGTAAATTGAAAGTGAAAGAAAAGTAGATGATGCAGCTGCATATGTGCATGCATATTAATAATAAATAATTTCAAAACTCTATTTTTTTTCCTATTTAGCCCTGGACTAGCTAGTGAAACCCAGGAACTCCATCAGGACACTCTATAGGAGTAAAATGGAAAGTGAAAGTAAAATGGAAAGTGAAAGTAAAACGGAAAGTGAAAGTAAAATGGAAAGCGAAAGTAAAAGGGAAAGTGAAAGTGAAGTAGTGAAAGTGAAAGTAAAATAGTGAAAGTGAAAGGAAAGTAGTGAAAGTGAAAGTAAAAGTGAAAGTGAAAACGAAAGTGAAAGTGAAAACGAAAGTGAACGCAAACGAGAAATGGAAAGTGAAAGCAAAAAGTGAAAGTAAAAGGAAAAGGGAAAGGAAAAGTGAAACCAAAAGTAAAAGTGAAATGGAAAGTGAAAGTAAAAGGGAAAGTGAAAGGACAAGGGAAAGTGAAAGTAAAAGGGAAAGGTAAATTGAAAGTGAAAGAAAAGTAGATGATGCAGCTGCATATGTGCATGTATATGAATAATAAATAATTTCAAAACTCTATTTTCTTCCTATTTAGCCCTGGACTAGCCTGTTAAACCCAGGAACTCCATCAGGACACTCTATAGGAGTCAAATGGAAAGTGAAAGTAAAAGGGAAACTGAAAGCGAAGTAGTGAAAGTGAAAGCAAAAGTAAAAGTGAAAATTAAAGCAAAAGCAAAATCAAAAGAGAAACCAAAAGTGAAAGCAAAAAGCGAAAGTAAAAGGAAAAGGGAAAGCAAAAGTGAAACCAAAAGTAAAAGTAAAATGGAAAGTGAAAACACAAGGGAAAGTGAAAGTAAAAGGGAAAGGGAAATTGAAAGTGAAATTAAAAGTAGATGATGCAGCTGCATATGTACATGCATATTAATAATAAATAATTTCAAAACTCTATTTTTTTTCCTATTTAGCCCTGGACTAGCCTGTTAAACCCAGGAACTCCATCAGGACACTCCATAGGAGAAAAGACCACCAGATGCCTGTGATTATAGAAACTCTTCCTTTGAAGATGATGAGTTCATGATTTTTAGCATTACATGAGGATGTAGCATTACATGCATTGAATAAAAACCCTCCACACGTAGCTTTTAAAGTGAAGGAATTAATTGTATCTCAATTTCTGCATGTTGAGGTTGGTTCATCAGATCATAAATAAGAAGATGTAATAATGTACATCTTGGCATTAAGTCAGATATTATTTTACTCTTTTTGGATTATTCTTCCATTTTCTGTACTTACCATCTCAAAAGAAATCAGAATGTTTTGCCTAGAAACTGAATTGAAAGAAAAATACTCTTCTGCATTCTCCATTTTACGATAAACAATACTAACAGACATTCATTTTCATTTTAGGTTTAAAGTCAAAATGATAATAACAGTTAGAAATTATGTTTCTGAAGGAATGATCTCCTTTCACATCCTAGAAGAAAAAATTCTCTTCACTAATATGAGGAACTGTAAACAAATTACATCATACTGTTCTGTAGGATTACCTTTCCCCTGCCCTATAGCTGACTTAAGGATGTTCTACTGCCATCTTTTACCTATTCGGTGCAACCACTTCTTTTTTTACACCATGCTTTAGTTTAGCAGGGAGAGGGAGATGTTAGCAAATGGTACTTTTTTCTTGTTTGGCAAAGACCTATTTTCTTGAATTTTAAATCTGCTATGCTTTATTTGCTTTTTCACATTTTTGCTTCAGGGTTTCTTTTTTTCTTTTTTTTTTGTTTTGTTTTGTTTTTGTTTTTCATGATTTCTGAATTCAGTCATAGGGGTACCATTTAGCTTCCTGGCTGAACTATCAAATACAATATTGTTCTTTAATTTATTTGAAAATTGTTTGTGTGGTAGCATATGATGTGCACTTGCTACCTTCAGCAATACCTAATTACACAGCTCTCGTCCAGCCGAGAGCAGGAGACTTTTGAACAAATGATGTTTTAACACTGTTATCAAATGAGCTTGTAAAATTCAAAGCAGAATTGGGTTCAGAGTTCTGCAAGGGAAAAGTAATGCTGTTTTTATTGCTTCTGCTTACTATGTTATTATTCACTAATGCTAAATGGAAGGTCTGAAAATTCACCAGTACCCATTAATTTTTTAATTAGAATTGAAAAGATATCTTCTAATTGTGCTCTTCTTTCAATCAGCTACAAGAGTCTGCTCCAGGTCCAAATAAAACGCAAAAATAAAGTAAAACCACACTATTTGAAAGACATTCCTTGAAGCTGTCATGTTGAAGTTAAAATATGCTGATTAATTCCTGACTGGAACATTTTACAGAACAATACAGGCATAGAAACAGAAGATTATCCAACATCATGGCACATCTGGAAAGAAACGGGCTAGTAATGCACTGGCTTCAAAACAGGCTAACTTGATCAACTAGGAAAAAAGTGAAAGGGAAAGAGGAATGAGGAAAGAGGAAAGAGGAAAGAGAGAGAAAAATAAAAAGAGAAAGTAAAGTGAAAGCGAAAGTAAAAGGGAAAGTGAAGTAGAAAGCGAAACTGAAAGAGAATTAGAAAGCCAAAGTGAAAGCAAAAAGGAAAGTAAAAGGGAAAGGGAAAGTGAAAGCAAAAGCGAAACAGTGAAAGGCAAAGCGAAAGGGAAAGGTAAAAGCAAAGTAAAAGTGAAAATGAAAGTGAAAGCAGAAGTGAAAGCAGAAGTGAAAGCAAAAGTGAAACAGAAAACAAAAGCAAAAGTAAAATGAAAAGTGAAAGCAAAAATGAAAGAGTAATAGTGAAAGTAAAAGGGAAAGTGAACATGAAATCAAAAGTTAAACCAAAGGTGAAAGTAAAAGTGAAAGTAAAAAGGAAAGCGAAAGTAAAATAAAGTGAAAGGGAAATGGAAAGTGAAAGGGAAATTGAAAGGAAAAGTAGATGACACAGCTGCATATGTACATGTATATTAATAATAAATAATTTCAAATAATTGCAAAAATATATTCTTTGAAGCTGTCATGTTGAAGTTAAAATATACTGATTAATTCTTGACTGGAGCATTTTACAGAACAATACAGGCATAGAAACAGCAGATTATCAAACATCATGGCACATCTGGAAAGAAACGGGCTAGTAATGCACTGGCTTCCAAACAGGCTAACTTGATCAACTAATCAACTAAATAGCTTTAAATTTCTGCAGCAAGTGCAGTTCACAAATCAGATTAATCTCACTATAATTCAAGCTGTTATTGTACTTGTTCACAAAGAGACACAATCACTAGCTCAGATTCTGCTTGTAAATTAGGAATAGAATCAAAAAATTTGAGAACTGGGACATTAGTTTTGTTTTGGAAAATTATTATCTTTCCATTCTGCAATATACTGTAAAACAGATTGCGGCCATGGCAATAAATACATTGAACACAGGAAATCAAACCTTAATTTTGTATTTCTCAGTTTTTTATATCTCCCTGTTTTCCATCTGCTCACAGTGCAGGATAGGCTATTTTGGTCTATATTAATAAAGGATTGAATATCAGCATGCTCCTAATCTTGAGCATTCTCCATGCCAAACTGCAGTTTTTTCTCCAAGCACTGTGGGTACTGAACAAGTCCAGACTTGGGAATAGGCTTAGAGTTGTGCCTGGAAGCCTTGAACACAGTTAGAAATTGGCTGCTTTGTTTCCACAGGTAAGTGAATTAGTATTATATAGTTTCTAGTGTTTATATATTTTTATTTGTTCTGTCGGTTTACAAATAATTTCCTGCAATGACCTATGTGTGAGGCACTACACTATCTGTGCTTCAAGATACACCATGATTTCAAATATCATTGTTAACAGATTTGAATGAAGAGGGACAGTTTTTCAGCTCTGGTTATAGACAAGAGTTATTTGTACCTGTAAGAAAGATTAATGAAAGATAATTTTACAGCAGGAATGTGAATGAGCTTGGAAATTCTAAAACAGGCTTAAAATTTTATAAAAATTCAGATTCTGTTTCTATATGCACAATGATTGGTTACTGTTCAATTTTTAAACAAATGCAATCAGATTATAAAGATCTCTGAAAAATTAGTCTGAATTACTGGTCCTATCTAAAGAAAAGGAAGATAGTGAAAATGGTCTGTGAAAGAAGCAAATCCTGAAGAATGTCTTCACATCTGCTTGCAAGCTTAGGAGACAAGTTTCCAATGAAACAAGTCTGCCTGTCTGCAGAGCAACTTAGGGGCAGATTCTGAAAAACTGTCAGAGCATACACACTGAAGAAACCTCTCTGAAATGATGCTGAAGCCTTTCTGGATGGATGGGACAAGGCAGATTCTATGTATTCACACCTGCCAGTCAGCTCAGAGTAGTGCTGTACCAAAGCCCAATGTGTGATAAACACATTGTGTGTTTATACATGGGAAAGGGTCCCCACACTCTGTGAAAATGGCTCTCTATCTTGTTTTTTGCCCTCATTTCGCTTTTCTATCTTAAGTACAGATCCTTTATGAGGTTGACATATGTTGCATTTGCTGCACTTGCTCCTAGCAGCAAATTTTAAATATTTCTTGTTTTTTCCCAACAAACAAATTTTAAAGAAACTACTGGGAAACAACTAATGGCTCATGGAACAGAACTTTTGTGTAGGGAAGGACAGGGCTGAGTTCTCTTTTCAACGAAAACAGCCATTCAAAGTCATTTGTCCAAGAATCATCTGGGACTGGTAAGTCTCTTATTACAAAAACACAGATGTTGAGGCTGGAAATTAATTTACTGGCTTTGTTTGTCACCTTCGGGAATGGAATTAAACAGGTGCCCTGAAGACTGCTCTCTGTAAAACTAGTCTGTTTTCTATTTTGCTGATTTGTTCTTCCCTCTTCAACATTCATACGGTTTGAAAATGAAAGACATCCTCTCTGCTTCTGTAATGGTGAAGTCCACTGGCGCTCTTGCTTTCAGAGAGCAGGAGGAGGCAAAGATCTAGGTCTGTAGAAATCTTTGGCATACCTGTTCACTCGGTGCTACCTTTTGTTCAAACAAAGACATGCACGACTACAAAGGCAATTCCAAATGTCTGCAGTCTGCTAATCAGCATCAGTACACATCACAGCAGTTTCAGCAAATTGTTTATTTCGGTAGATGACTCATTGCTGCAGGTGAGCAGTGCCTGAGAATGTACTGGCAGGATTGCCCCTTGACAGAGAGCTGCAGAGAATGTCCCTACTTTAAAAACACTTCATTCTCATTCTCTTTCTTTACAAACAGTTCTAAATTGAAGATTATCAGCTGTGTAAAATCCAGACGGGGAATTTCAAGCTGCTGACATTGTGGCATTGAATATACAGAGCTCAGCAGCAAGATGCCACCAGCAATCTGAAACAACCTTCACTAGACCCCCCATCTAATAACTACAGATACAGAATGCCATTGGATGTGCAGCCTCACAAGGTTATTGAATAACAATCCTATTTCTGCTAATAGTAGATGCTCCTAATTCTCTTATAATTAGTCACTGTGGAGGATTTATACAGGCTATTGAATTGAAAGTTATCACTGTGAATGAAAACACACACACAGTGCAGAGAGAATTATTCTTCTACCACTCATTAACAATAGTCACAGTTACCTCTGCCGCTTTCTGTGTACACTGAGCGCCTTTTATGCTCTGCATCCTCTGAGTGATTATTGTTCTGGGAGAGGCTGGGACCTGAACATCTGCAGCTCCCATACAGCCTTGTTAAGTCAGTTCCCTCTGCATGATCTGCAATGGTCACCTAACTGAAACAGAACAGCTATTCCTGATTCTAGCAGGGAGAAAAATAAATCTTTCCTCCAGCAGACAACATGACTGTGCTTCCCACTCTTCCCAGACTGAGTGATTCTCTCTGCAGTGTAAATTGCAAATGGCTGGAGAGCGCAGAGAAGCTCCTTAATCAGTGATGATCTCTAGAGTTCTTGTTGTTTAAAATAAAAGTTTCCCAACTTTGCCACAACGGTGTGATCAGCAGCCTGGCATGACATCAGACTGGTGCCATGAACATCAGTCCGTTTCAGATTTCCCCCTAAAGGTCAAAGGAATGAGGCATGAATAGATAAACAGGCTCATCAATAATAATATCTTTTATTTTCCAGACTGGTGAGCCATAAGTTAGATTGTTAGCACATTGTGATGTGTGGATGCTGGCAGGTTTTAATACCCATAAAGACAGCTGTGTCTGCAACATGGGAAACTTAAATTTTAGTGTAAATATTTGAAGGATGAATACTGAAATGACAGATTCCTTAGTGCTTCCACCATAATAAGCACTGAATGCCCTAACCAAACTAGCACAAACTGGGTTTGCATCCCAACCAGTCTCTTCTTTCACTGAAGAAAAGTAGGACCTAGTTCTGGTGCTCTGCAGAAATCTGATGAAAAAGGTATTGGCTGGGGGGAGTGCATGTGCAGTGCTACAATAATGAGTGGTCTGCACAATCTCGGGGATTTGTGCTGGCTTTGAGTATTCAGATCTATGCAAACACATCAACATCTGTCTGCCACTGCCCTTGACTTCATCAGTGACTGCATCATTTGCATTTTAATGCAAAGGTTCTTAGCAGAGTTTGCCTAAGCAGCAGGTTTGTGAAAATGAGTTAAATTACTCTCTTTTCTTGGTTATTCCAAAGTCTCAGAGAGAATAATAAAATAAAATTTCTGGCTGAACATGAGGAAACACACAAGTTTTTTGTTTTTTTTTCCAGTCACATAAGGCTCAGTGCTTTCAACATTTTCTGTTTGCTGGGGTCTGTGTTGTGTGACTAACCACAAAGCTATCCAAACATAAACGATTAATTGCTCTGTAATAATATAGTTTGTTTTCTAAAACAACCAGAAAGCATCACACATTTTCCCAGGAGATAACTCAAGCTTCTTTTCCTATACGATTTCATTATTAACAAGATTTCTTCCCTAAACCACAGAAATTAAACTATTTATATATTCTGCAAATTTCTCAACTCATATTTTGCTAAAATAAACAAGTGTATTTATAAATCTCAAACAAAAAAACCTCTTAAAGCCACTTTTACAACCTATATATTTCTGTCACTTGAGACCCAAAATTCTTTTCTCATTGCCTACATCCACATTTTTACTTCAAAGGCTGCTGTTTTGTATTCAGCTCCAGCACGCTCAGCTATTGTTTCCCCTATCTCTCTGCTATCAGGGTTTCTGCAGGTTGACAGTTATTACCATGGGCCAAGAGAAAATGAAGTCAGCACAGTTACATGTGCTTTCTTGCTACTGGCATGAGTGATATCCTCCTAATCAGTTATCATTCAGTAGTCTTCTCACCTCATTTCCAGGCTTGATTTAAGACACATTTTGAAAGCACAAAATCAGCATGTGTGACATTCTGCTCTTTATCTATTCCAGCAAAGAAATAATTTTAAAAGTTACATATTGCTGAGGCTACCTGTGATTCATTAAATTAATGTTCTGCTCCTGGCAAATGACCTGTGTCCTATGAAAGGATGTAAAACAAGAGGAAGTTAGACTTGAAAGTTTCTTTCTTTTTTAAGTGACACTGGAAAGATAAAATTTATGTATGAAATGCGAGGAAAACTTATTGCTAACATGTAGCAGTACTTTATTATTCATAAACATTTCTTCTTTGTAGTTCATCTCCTTAGACAATGTCTCTAGATTTTCTTCATCTTTCTTTAACTCCTTTTTTCCCCCATCGGTGATTTTTTTTTAACTGACATGATATTATAGTGTTCTGATATGCCAATATGTATACTTTTAAAATTTAAACACAATATCAAATTTAAGTAAAAATGGAAATTGTTTTTAAGCTAGTAAATGTTTCTGAAATGAAGCATTGAGAATTTGTAAGGTTGACAGAGAAACTTCAGATATTGGACTTTTTCCCCCCATTTTTTGATGAGTCAATTTCTTCAAGAATTTATTTTACCATGTTTTTAAATAACAAAATTTTAGCTACAACTTATGCAAATAAAGAAATGAAAAATAAAGCCTTTTATAGAATAAAAATATTATTAATAAACTGCCCCATACTATCAGGTTTTGTTAGAATGTCACTTAATAAAGAAACATGTCAACAGGAAGTCTCTCCTTATGAAAAAAAAAATTGCAAAGAAAACCCATACAACCTCCCTGACTTTGTGGCTAAAAAAGCAACAAATCTTATGAACTGGGTTTCACCTAGAGAAAATTGAGTACCTTAATGAAAAGAAAAAGATATGTTCCTCAAGGCAAGAAAAGCTGGAAAGTAAGAGGCGTTTACCCTGTTATTTATTTTACAGCTCATTTGATCAGGCTTCCAGCCCAAAGGTCAAAACCAACTTGTGGCCCACAAGGAGAGTCGTCCTTTGCAAGGTACTGGGAATTTCCAGGCCTAATTTCCTCTTCTTATCATAGATCAAACCGTCATGGAAAACTCTACTACTCCAAACATATATAAGAAAAGAATGATCAAAACCTTACAACACATATTCCCAGGTAATGTAGACTGGAAGACAGACAAGAGAGCCTCCTCTTCATCCTTACAGCTGCCAGAGCCATGGGGGTGCCCTGGGGGACTGACTGCCCTGGCCAGTGGCCCTGGACCTGCCACCTCCTCCGCCCCATCCCCAGGGCTCTGTTCCAGCTTCAGCAGGTGGTGTTTGGGAATGTCTCCAGGGAGAGCTGGGCCTCAGCTGGACCCTGGCACTCAGTTTGGGGGAGACTGCATCAGCTGGGAAATGCAAGGCAGGGGAATGGCCCAACCTGCTGGACCTTTAGCTGGGTGCTTTGCCTTCAGATGCAGTGAGAGGGCTTCAGCCTGTTTCATTTATCAGTGTCACACTGGCCTGGAGACCTCAGGGGCTGTTTCTCTTGGGCTATTTCTTTAGGGCACTGTGAAGACTAAATACTGCTGAGTGTGTGGCAGTCAAACAATTGTCATTAGGGCTCAATGACTTTAAAGATGACAGTGAGAAACCTCACAAATATCAAGTCTGAGGTCTCACTTCTGTGCTAGAACATTAGCTTAATAAGAAACATAAAACAAAACAGCCTCTTGCTGTTTAGGATTCATCAGCACATGTAATTTTCCTGACTTCATTTTTGGCATAGTTGCCAATGTGCTGTTCTGTAGTTCCTCATGTAGACTTCAGGTTGAAGTATGTGGCTGTATTTAAGGTGGGAACCAAAGAGCACCACATATCATTGCTTTGTCATGGAATTTGTCTACCAGAAACATACATGAAGAGCCACAGTGTCACTATAGACAGATTAAAAGAAAGCCTGTATTTCCGGTATTTCATAGTTACTCTTATCAAATGCCCTTCCAAATATATAACAAAAGCAATCAACTTCTGCTGTGATGCTCCCTGGGAAACACTTCAGAAATGAATACAGTTTGCACATTTAAAGCAAAGTACAACTTTGTAGGAGCTTGTCTATTAACACTCAAATGCTTGTCACCATTCTCCTAGAAAACCACTCTAATCATTGTAATATGAGACAGACTGTATTCAAGAATACAGCACTGCAGAGAGGAAAATGCTGGATGCACTTTACTTATCAACATGATTTATTTTACTATTATTGTGCACTTGTTGAGAATTAATCACCAACAAGGTGATGCTTGATACAATTGTAAACCTACAGAAATCAATGTGATATGACAGTATTTCCTTGCCTAAAAACTTCAGAGAAGTTTTGCTGTTTGTTCCAAGGTATGACTGCTATATTTGGGTGAAAGAGAGAATGTCTATAGGAATGATTTTTTAATTGCTTCACCTTTTCAGCCATGCAAATAAGAAATCAGCACTGGTATAAATTACATTTTCATATATTTACTATAAATTCAGTTCATACTATCAATTTTCCTCTTTTATCCTCAACCCAAATCAAACCTTTACAAAATTTAGACTCTGTTTATATATTCCATCTGACAGATAGTTACAGATAGTGAAAGGTGAAGAACACAAGATAAAAAGTAAGGCTGTATATCAATACATTGCAACATTTACTGGGAATAAAAAAAAAATAAATTTCAATAATGGTATAAGTTATTTTATTATGAGGAATTTTTAAGACAGTCACTAAAAAGTTTGAGTTAAATATAGAAATGTTTCTGAGAGCACAGTTCCATGGCCCTAAGGCCCAGAATAATCCAGACAAATATTTGCTGTTTAACTATATTTTTCAACTTAAGCAAATTATTAGATTCTTGTAGACAATCAGAGAAAAAAGGCACCTTTAGAGTTTGATATGACCTTTGGAATCACTTTGTTCAAAACTGTGAATTCATTGTGCTTCCACTGTTGGCTGATGAAGGTGTGTGTTTAAATGAGGTGCATTACTCACAGTTCCTTCTGGCAGACTAGTAGGCTATTTTGTTTAGCCTCACAGATTCCCTGCATTGAATATGGGCCTAAAACCTCCTTTTAAGCACTTATTTTCATCCTATGTTTCCTAATTCCTTTGTTCAATAAAAAATTCAAAGTTAAGATTTGCTGCATTGTGATCTATGTTTCACATCAAATTATTTAAGACAGCCCTCAGTTCCTTTCTTGTCTTTGAATGAAAAATGTAGACTTTGTTTACCCACAGACACAGTCTGTCACACCAGGTTCGTAAAACACTTTTCAAATGCCATTCTGTGGATGTATGTAGTCATTTAGTTATTTATCTTCTCTTACATTATTAAGGCAAGAACTGATAGGGGAATGCTAAGCAGAGGACTTTCACAATGCCTGTTGTTCTTGTTTAAGACTAGTCTAACTTTTTTATGACCTTTAGAAGAATCAACTGCTTTTGGTTCTTTAAATCTCTGAAATGTTGTTCAACTAGTCCATTTCTGACCTAGTAAATTGAAAAGTATTTGAGACTTACACCTTACTTAGCACAGATGTTAATTGCTTGCAACATTTTTACAAGGGGTCTGTGGAAATTATGTTTTGGGAAGATTTTCCAAAGCTTAGAATTAGATTATACTATAGTGAAATATACAGTTGGAAGCAGTAAACAACAGATTTAAAATGCAGATTTAAATATATACAACTGAACCATATTCTCTATTTGTCTTACAGCAAATACAGAAATAAAGGTAAATACAGTAATTCAGGTTATGCAAGTGAGCTGATTAAAATGAGTGCATTCTCCTTCAGTCTCACAACCCAGTCACTGGCACCATAAAGAGAATTAAGGAGTGCCAACCCTTTCTGTCATTGTGTAAATCACTTTGAGGGAATTCATTTTCTTGAACTTCAGACAAACTGCCTAGCTCTTAAAAGGCTAAAGTAGTCATTCAAGCACCTTTAATAGGGGATAAAAATGACCATGTTCAAAGGCAATTACCCATTTTCAAAGCCAGGTATGCAATGCTGTAGTTTTACAATCTGTTTAAGCCAGATTAAGCTGTCAGGGTTCTAATTCTCCCTTGCATCAGCACAAGCATTTACCTTCTGGTTAAAATAGTTGATTTTTTGTTATGTTAGTTTTAAGCAAGATCAATTCACCAAACTGGTTCACTATACAGCTATACAAAGCTTTCCCAGGAGGGAAAAGCAGGGAGGTGAAAGGGGGGCAATAGAAACACATCTCTTGGCATCAGTGCCAGATGCTGCTGCTGTGAATTGATTGTGAAGTTACAGCATTAGAGGCAAAAGGTTGCGGTCTGTTGATTACAAATGGGACCTCACTGGCTCACCTGGGCTACAGGGCAGCAGAAAACACCCTGAAGATACACATGTAGGGTAGCTGTAAAGACTAACTTTAAGGCATTAAATTTTTCATGTAAAAATATATTTCTTAATTAAATGGAAAAGTATTTTCTTCTTTTCATCTTAAAACACTTCTAAACATGCTGTGTGCATAAAACTAAAGAGGGTAGTTTTTTAAAGAACAAAACAAATTCATTTTTAGAATACTACAAGGATATATATTGTACTTATATTTTAATTTAAGTATGCACAGGGGAACTAAATGCACAGTCTGAGTCAAATAGAAATATGGGAGAACTAACCCCACAGTATATCTTGACTACAGTTTCTATCAAGGGCTGAAGGCCTTTGGGATGCATATGGATTGATAAAAAAATTGAAAAGGGAAAAAACCCAATAAACTCTAATGGAAACTACGTTTCTGTTCTGTTGCCAGAAGGGATTATAATATTCTTTGTACTACATAACTCTCAGAAAGAAAAGTGGGCACAAAAAAAAAGGGGGAATATGGAGCATGAAGGAAGGTGAGGAAAACAAGCTTACATTTGTTTTTATACCTTGCAGCGTTAATGATTTGAAGGGGATAATCTGATACGACAAATAGGTATCTCGTCTTTTAGAACATCAAAAAGTGAAAAAACTCAGACCAGTGGCACAATATTTTTAGAAGAGAATAACAGAGTAAAAGCTTCCACATAGTTTGGGAATGGCACATAGATGCATTTTTCAGATATAGAGGATGGTGCCTTGTGAGACTGACTTGCTTCTCTGCCCTCTGAAGACTCAGCAGTAAATTTCCTCTGCCTGTGACAAATAGTCTACTCTTAAGTGCAGTAGACTGATCCAGATGCAGGGACAGAATTTCCCCACCATTTATGGGACTGATGGCTAAGTTCTGCAGGAGCCTTTGGCTTCAGCAGTCTTTTGTGTTGCTGAATTGTATTATTATTTGCAATTTAGCTACAATTTAAGGACTCAGTCTGCTATGAGAAACTCCTGTCCCATGCATGGAGTTAGGGTTTCCATGGAACTTTGTCTTCAATATACTAGATCTCTAGTGAAATTCAAAGTTTGCTACACACATAAAACTCAAAGCTTTCTGAGCTCATATCTTAAATTAATCCAGAAGTTATAGATAAAGGCAAGCAGTTAGCTGGGCTAGCAGAAAGGTACTGAAAGATGCAACAGTAGAGACAGTAGTATCCATTTCCCAGTTGAAACTTAGATTATCCTAAACCATGAGTTTCAATTGGCAGTCAGATATGAGGTTCATTGAATTAGCTTGGATAAGATCTGAATTAATTTGTCTTTTCAGTCCATTTGCCCCATGCTGTAGTTGATCCTCTTCTGCTCGTAGGTACCCACCATTCTTCATGAACTGTAGTTCTGCCCCTCTGCTCTGGTGAGACCCCACCTGCAGTGCTGCATCCAGCTCTGGGGTCCCAGCACAGGAGGGATATGGACCTGTAGGAGTGAGTCCGGGGGGGACACCAAGACGATCAGAGGGATGGAGCACCTCTGCTATGAGGAAAGGCTGAGAGAATTGGGATTGTTCAGCCTGGAACAGAGGAGGATTCAGGGTGATCTAATCGTGGACTTCCAGTGCCTGAAGGGATCTTGAAGGAAGGATGGGGCAAGACTATCTACAAGAGCATCTAGTGACAGGACAAGAGGGAATGAATTCAACTTGAAGTACAATATGATTGGAAAGATCACTTCTGTTGCTTTTTGCATCCCTCACCCCCGGCCCTGCACAATTTTCATTAGATAGGAGAGATAATACAACTGTTCTTGATTACAATTTTACATTACACTTTCTACATAAACACCAAAACACAGAATATCAAGTAGAAATGAAGATTCATATTCTTGATCTGAGATTATTGTGATTATACAAATTAGGAACGGTGAAGAAGTGCTGAAATACTCCCTTCTAAAAAGTAGTTGGAATAACAACTGAAAAAGGGGACTGTGCCCATCCAAAAATGTGATGCTGTGATCAACTGTCCTACCCACAAGAGGAAGATAACAACTACTATCATGGTAAAAGAAGATATTATTCAGTGGGAAATTATATCAACAGAAGCTTAATGAAAAGAAAAAAAAATGTGTGGTCTTTGGCATGAAAACAAAATGTGGATCAACTTATAGTTGATATTAACAATAGAATCAGAGGGTTTTATGACATTTATAGAATTTTAATTGGTACAGAGACTCATGAAGCTGTCACACTACAGAGATTGTAGCAGAAAACTGAGAGTATAGAACAACTCTGTTTTATGTAATTTATTTTGAATGCTATGCTTTTCCTTTATATGTTGAAATAATACTAAAAAAATAATGTTTCATTGCCTCCATTGATAATCTTTCTTTTCACAGTAGTGCTTTGGTTTCCTAAATGTTAATTTAGAGTGCAATGTATCCAACACATAGAAGAAAAGTATAGTTTAAAATATTATCTAGTTTTATTCATTTTTTAAAAAAGAATTATTACTGTAAACTGATATTATACCATTTGTTTTACCCTACAGAAACCCTCTGCACTTCTAAGGATTTTCAATGTCTGGGAGGCACTAAAATAGCCTACGTGACTTTAAAAAGCAGGTGGAAAATCACTCAAAAAGTCAGATCAAACTCTCATTTATGTTAATGTGACTAGAGTCTACAATGAAATGATTAGGAAGGGAAAAAAATAAAACCCGAGGGAATAAAATCAAATGCCAACATAAGTTCAAGTAACTAACGAGATCAAATACTGATTTCTTTTTTTTCTTATTTTCTTTCTCAACTGACAATGTTCAGTCTGTGTAGTATCTCAGCCCCTCAAATAGAAACAGAGCATGACATTAAAATGCATTTTTCCTGAAGAGCAATGCTATATCCTTTACAAAGGCAGGAAACTACACAGTATTGTGTCTTCTCAAGTTCAAAAGTAAATTTAAGGTTGAGGATGTGCCTGACTAGAAACCAAGGTCTTCTGATCTAATCTTTAGTCAAGTGTAATCTTGACAGAAAAGATGCTCTCCTACCATCAGTCAAGCTGTGCTGTCTTCTGGCAGCAGGGTATCTATCCTTACTTACGTAACTTTGGAAAATGCATACTTATTCTTGAAAATTACAACAGTCTGACTGGGAGTAAGCCAGAAATACAGTTTATTTCTTGTCTTGTAATTCCAGTTACTCTGCTCCTTTTTACATCAGAAAAACCTAATGTACCTTATTTACTCTTTAGATAATTCTCCAATGCCAACTCAAGGGTTGTAGGAAATAAACAAATTAATTTGTTTTTCTCTTGTAAATCTATAAACCCAGGAAAAAAAATATCCATTTTTATATCTGTTTTATAATGGCATATGCAGACTCTAAAGTAAAAGAAGATGAGGGTGCAATTTGGATCAGAATTAGTCAACTAGCACGATGAAGTTAATAATTTTGTCTGGTATAAGAAAATTAAAGACTATATTAAGTGATAAAAGGTGAAAAAATAATGAAATAACTATAAATGAAGAGCATGGGGATTTTCTAAAAGAAAATTCAAAGGCAGAAACTTAAAACACACAATGAAGGGAAAATAAACAAAAGGCTTGAATCATATAACATAGCACCCTGAAATTAGAGCTACATGTGATAAATGGATGGAACAAATGTAAGTTAAAGAAACACTTAGGAGTTTGGACGTATTACTTGTCTTGCAGCTAAAAAAAAAAAGAAAGGACAGAATGGAACAGAAGGACAAGAAAAGGTGAATATAGAAATTAGAGGTCAAAATTCTGCTTTTGGTTGGTTAGTGTCATCACATGGTGTTAGATTGCAATAGACTAGAACACACATCACTATCATATGATCACACTTTATCAGCACAACAGAGGAAAATATTCAAAGGCACAAAGCTTGAATGTAGATAGACACAAAGCCAAAAGCCAGTAACAACAGAGTTATGGACTGGGAAAAAAAAAACACATTTAGGCATTTTCAATATCTGTTTCACTTATTGCCAATTACAAGGATAATATGTGGAGTAGAGTGCTTCTTTTTGAAGTTAGATGATGTGACTTTTTGCAAAGAGCATGCTTTCATCTATTTCTATCCAGTAAGCAGGATGGCTGAGGCATAATTTGAAATAAGTAAGTAACCAAAATATGGATGGAGGTGGTATTTAATGAATAGGAACTAAGACAAACAACTTTAATAATTACAAACATAGAAGAAGGGACCTGGAGCAAATAAGTGAAAACCTAAATCTGCAAATTACAAAAACTGTGGAATTTCGAGTTCTCAGTGATTCCAGATGTCATCCATAATTAACTCAGAAAAATCTCCTGTTCTATAAAAGACAAATTTACAGAGGGAAAGATTTTAGATACCTGAGAAAATGAAAGTAGTAAAAAAAGTGTCATGGTAGAATAAGAATGGAAAAGTACAAGACTGAAAACAGATTAAACACAGATATGATATATACAAAGCAAATAACGAGTTCTTCTCAGTTATTTTGAAAACAGACCACGAAGGTACAGACACTTAAAAAAAAATGAGACAGTGCTATTTTATGCAGGTAGATGGCATTCACAATTCACAGGACAGAGAGCAGGAGATGCTACAACAAGCAAAGGAGCATACTGGGAATTCAGACAGACATCTTGCAATGAACCATGTCAGAAACAATAAATATATTTCAGGTCTGGTTTGCTTTTGTTTTCTAACACAATGATAAAATGAAAAGCTTACATTTTCAGAGATTGGAGAGAGCAACAAGGACTGTCAAGATGATAATGCCTCTTTAAAAATCTTTACTGCATCTTCTGCTTTTGAGTATGCTCTGGTTCTGTTTTAGAGGTAATGTGTACATTATGCAAATGAATGCTTGAATCTACATGTTCAAAGGATGACAATACCTTAGAAGACAAAATACTCCTCCCATTTGTATATTTGCTTTATCTCTACCACAGATACTTAGCATCTGCTTTTGCTAACACTTGTGAAGTTGTCCGGGAGCTTTGATTCAGCTCATTAGCAGGTTTACTGCAGCCAAGAAGGCAACCAAACTCTTTTTCAGAGGCAAAAGGGAAACAGGCATGTGAAAATGGACTAATGCATACACCACTAAAAAAGTTCACAGTGTCACTGCTCTGTAATACCTGCACTGCTTGTCAATGTAGTAATGATGTATTAGTGTGTTAATGAGGACCAAACACAGAAAACAGGACTCGTGTGTCCTCATACAGAGTCCCTGTTTAAACTCAACCCTGGCACTGAACTAAGGCTAAAATTGGATGGTTATTACTGCTGCCCAGCTCTGCATTGGACCCCAGCACACTCCTATTGTGTCTGTTCTACCTAGTAGGAAGTTGGTACACACATACTGGCTGACAGGCAACAGGCCTTTTCTGGTTTACAGAGCTAAAAAAAGCCTTTATCTTAAAATTAGTTTAAAAGCATATATTTTTATTTTATGCAGAAAGAACTTGCAGCACTGCAGCTAAGCTGCTCCTGGACCTTATGTTCTAGCCAGAGCTGAAGGCACATTTGCAGATAATACCATATAAGTGACATTAAAATCTTACAGAGGGAAAGGACATAGCAGAGAAGATCACAGTACTACTTCTTGTCAACACTTGCTGGAAACCTGCATTAGCTATTCTGATCAGGCTAAAGCAAATTTCATTGCTGTATGACCCATATATTCTTGGTCTTCTTCAATATTGTTAGTACTACACATTTCTTGCTCAAGTGTACACAGCAAGTTGCAAATCCTCTCTTTTGTCCTGAAACCTATGTTTTTAGTCACAATTTTTTGCAATTTAAATTCACTGCTCTTTTCAAACTGGAAATAAACTTTAATTAGAGATACCATGGAAGCCAGGATATTAAAGTACAATTTTCAAAAGTTTGCTATTTGTTTTTACAGTATTAAACTATAAGTTTGGTTTAATACTTTACACATCTTTTTCTTTGAAGTGCTGTTTAAAGACTGCCTGGACCTTTTAGAGTAAAATCTATTGCTTACCACCCCTATCACATTCAACCAAAGAGAAAAAACTTTGGGAAGGTTTTCTTCATCCAGAACTACAAAGAGTAGAGCCAATTAGAACATTTTCCTGGCAAAGCTGCCAGTGAGGTACAGGGTAGAACTGAATCCAGCTTGCTTTTGGGCAGGTGATGTGCATGCCTGAATGCTGGCAGCAGAACACCTTTCATGTTGAACTAAAGAGCTCAAAAATACCTACAGGAGACATGAAACAAGAAGAAACTACTCTGGAATACTTCTGTGAGCATATGTTTCAGCATTATGTGAGGCTAAATTATCCCTCCCCAGTATTTTATATTTGGAGATCACCTACTTCTCCAAATGACATGAAACTCAGGTTCTTGTCTTAAACTACTTTGTGCTAGAACCTGCCAAGATTAGTTTCTGTGCAGTACAGTTCACACAGCTGTATTTAACAATAACTCTCAAAAAGAGAACTCAGAAGATTGGATAAAAAAAGACATAATCCCAGCTCTAATAGAAACTGTGGGCTATACAACAGGCAAATACATGGCTCAGGAAACAGGCAGGACTGATGAACACTTTCAAGCTAGGAAGCTATTGCTGTGGGGTTTTTTTCTTATTGTTAAATCTGATTATGCATCTCAAAGTAGAGTTCTACCTAATCTTCCAAAGCATTGCTGTTTGGAGTATGTACTGTAGGTATGGGAATCTGAGTTTCCTCACCTTCCTCCTGCAAAACCCCACCAGCTTTATTTAGTCCATGACCTCACAGGACACTAGAATTCATGATGAACATTTTGGGGGCTGTTTTAAAATGTATCAAATCTTGCAGGATCTAATTACTTGTAGAAAATGCTCATGTTTGACGAGTGCAGAGAAAGCAAACAAAACCCCCTCTTAGAGCAGGTTTTTTTTCTACTTTATCTGAAAGTCTTCATTTTATGTAATTTCTCTATTCAGAAGTGTGCTTGTATGTAAACACATTATTCAATCCCACTTGGATATTTTCAGCATACATAACCACAGTAGTCATGTTTATTTTTTTTAATGTCAGTCAAGTTTGTAGTGGAAAACTGATCCTAGAAATTTCTGTATTAGCACTTAATGGCATCTGAATATTTTTTGTAGCTATTTATAGCTATTTGCTGTTACAATGACTTGAAGCTACATAACATACTGCACTAAACAGCTCAGACAATTTTTTCCACAGTTGAATCTCAATGACATTTCAAATCAGCAACTTTGTATGCTTAATTGAAAAATTTTTACCAGAACTCTCATCTTGACAATAGATACATTTATCCTTACAGTTTCCTCAGAGAAATGAATGCTACACTTTCCCATTTTTACACATGAGGAAATGCAGCATAAAATCAAATCACCTGTCTAAGGTCAGACAGACAGTCTTCGACAACTATGAACTCTGAAATCCCAGGATACCAGTGTAGTCATTGGACCACTCTTAAGCTTTTGGAGAACTACCCTTTCTGTCAAATATATTTAAGCTTGTTGATTTTTGAAATTACTTGTCCCTTGAAAATGGCAAAGTTGTGTTAAATGCCTTACAATATTGGGAAAATTGTATGCTATTCAATTTTCATCAAAGCTAAATGAAAGCCCTGAAATATGAAAATGACAGCATTTTCCCTCTAGTGGCTTTCTCAATGTTTCATAGCATCAGGACAACAGTGTTTTTCATTAACTTTTCTCTTTTGACTTATTCCTTCCATATAGTCTTTTTTTTTTCCTCTCACAGGGTAACTCACTTGTTAAATTTCTTCCAAATAAATCTTATTTCTTGAACCCATACTTTGCACCAAAAGGAAAATAAGAAAAAAAAAGGATGAAAGATTTTATCTTTTTTTTAATCTTTTTTAACTCAAACATATTTGAGTAAATACATTCCCATCCCATTCCCAAAAAAAAAATACCTTCTCCCCTCCAGCTTGGTGAGTAGTAGAGTTCTAACAACAGATCTTCCCATTCCTCTTCTGATTTCATTTTTTCTCAGTCCATTAATCACTATACAAAAGTACTTGATTATCCTTAATGTATCCTAATATTCAGGGAAAAAAAAAAAAAAGGTAATCAATTAACAGAATCAGACTTTTCAACAACCTCAAGTTGTAAAACAAAGAAGTGAAGAATTTATACCCATGTGTTAGAAAATCACATCTTCAACTTTTGTTTTATGAAACAGGAAATATAGCAATGAAAACGAAAGTTTGTTCCCTTCCTTCCCTAAAACATATGTAGGATAAATAGAGGTCTATTTGTTTCCATTTCAGAATGCTGAAAAGTAAAATGCTAAAAAATACTTTTTATAAAGTAGACAGCATCAGTTGTTGAAGTTTCGGTCACGTGTGTGTGAGCATTTTTTAGTGTTACTTAAAAGAACCAAAATAATTAAAAATGGATTAATTCTTGATCAATATGAAATTGAGAAGCATCAAAAGTTAAAGATAACAACAAAATTCTTCCCAGGTACTTCAGCTACCTTTACTCCTGTTAAATCCATAGATCTCTAACTCATCCTGATATTAACCTCTAAATACATAACACTGCTTTCTGATGCAGATCAGTCAGCTGCAAATATTTTTTCCCCTCATATTTCAGTACACAGAGGAGTGCTGGGCTTAACAATAACTTGATGCCTCAACAGGCTCTGCATACCAGTGTATTGTAATATATTACTTCTTCATGCTATTTACTCTGTATAGAGTGTGCTGTTAGAGATAAAGAGCTTTAGTATGGCACTGAGCTTGGTTAGTTTTAGGGATCAGACAGGAATATCAGTAGCTTCAGAAGCATAAGATAAACAGTCAAATGATTATCTAGAAGCCCTGTGAGCAATTATGGTACTGTGTACAGTTTTTAATACCTTTTCTACAGAGTCCACATATATATTTGGTACATTGCAAAGTGGGAGGAAGGGAGTTAAAACTCGTTAGAATATATATGACTTCCTACTTTGGCTTTTTAAACTTATGAGGTGAAGCAAGAAATGAATCAATGACAAAATCAAAGATAGGAAATCATGCCACATGTATCAGCCGTGTGAATCATCTGATAATGACCATCTATATTTAAATATAGATGAGTGGTGGCATGAGAAACTGTCTGTATTTTAATGTTATTTCTTAACAACATTATTCTCAGGAATACCAATGTAGCTGCCACTAATTTCTTGTAACATTCAAGGTGACTCTGGGAAGAGTCAGATACAAGGATCAAGTGAATTATTGAGACTGATATGGCACAGAACTATTCCAATATTCAACTGTTCAACAAGAAAGTAATTTATCTATAACTTCTTGTATGTTGCAATACAAACTAGTAACCAAAGCTTCCTCAAACTAAGCCTCTTCGAAAAAGGAACCTGGCAAATTAAGTGATCTGTACTCATTGCCAAGCAAAGTGGCATGGATTGGTTATTGAGAACAGTGTCTTAAAGATAAAGCAGCTTATTGTGGTTCATCACCTAAATAAAACACTGTCTAAGACATCGTGGGTAATGGCAACTATATTATTTTAATGAGTGACTCCTTGGAGTTATTTGAACATTTCTTCGCAAAAGCAGCTGTAAGTTTGATTTGGCATTGTTGATATCCTAGATGGCCCAGAACATTTTAAGGTTATACAAGAGAAGAAAACTTTGGAATCATCTCTAGTTCTGACACGTGGTTGCATCCCAATGTATTTATTACTTGGTAGCCTTTAATATTTTATAATTTTATTCTCCTATCTAAAGGGGGAATTTATAGTTTCTTGTTGAGATTTTGTTCTTTCAGTTAGCCTTTGGTCATAGTTTCAAATCTAAAAATTTCGTTCATTTTCAGAGAATTTGCTCCTATTGCTTAAAGAAAAATAGAGAAAGAATGAGATGAAGGTGCCTGAAGCTATTGCAGACTCCTGTTGGCTTGTTTGACAAGATCTTGCTAGTACAGATGGGAAATAGGCTATTGCAGAGATGGATATTAGTACAAGAACCAGAGAAGAAATACATTTCATACAGAGCCTGATCAAAGATCAAGAGCAAAGGTGTGAAACAAGGATAGCCTTAAAAAAATCATGCCAGTCTGGGTCTCATGAAACACGAAGAAAAAAAAAAAAAAAAGAGACATCTCACAGTGGGCTTATTCTAAGAAAGAATGTAAATATGAAGTAAGAGCTACCTCGACAAATTTTTTGTACCAAGATAGTCTAGTCCTTATAAAAACATTAGGCTACAGAAAGCGATTTGATTTTTTAAAAAATCCAAATAAAAGTATAATTTTTGTGTTAATAAAGTAAATCTAGAAAGTCTTCAAGCTGCTGAAGGAACCAGCCAAATAAATGAGAATAAAATTTCATGGTTCCTGCTACATGCCATTGAGAGGCTGGTGGTGCAACTCATACTTAACATTAAGAAGATATCCAGCATAAAAAACACTGCATATCTATTTGCAGCAGATCTCTCATTAGGGGTAGAAATGAGCCAAGACACAGACTCTCATTCAACACCATGAAAAAGGTCCCAGTTTATTCTTCCTTACAGCTTAGCCATCCTGACTCTGACTACAGCAGGTTCCTGCTGTAGGTCCAACTGCAGACTCTGACTGTGGCTGATCCCTGCTGTGACTGCAAGGATTGGTCTGCAGACTCTGAACTCAGCTCAGCTGTGACTGCAGGCTCCGACTCCATCAGACCCAGACTAACCTCAGAGCAGATCTTTTACTGCAGCAGCTCTCTTCCTTGCTTCAGTCTGATTTGGGTCTCTGAATTGTTCCCTTCTGCCTCGGGGCTCCTGTACTTCCTCAAAGTCCTCTTCCTCCAAGATCCCTCTGACCAGCCAGCCCACCCCTTTTATCACATTATCTTTATTAGTCACAAATGTGACTCATAAAGGGCAAGGCTATTCCTCTTCTCTGGTAATTAGTACAACTAATTTATCAGGGGTGAGATCACCTGTAATCTCTTCTACACATACACATATCAATGGTCTATTTTTGCTAAAAATCATTTGGGGGCAATGAACGATTACTTAAATAAAAAGTTGGAAGAATGTGTAATGAATTAAGCTATGTTATCTATAAATAGTGAACAGCATTTTGAAGATTCCTAGGAGTAGGATGACACTAGCTGTTTGCTGTATTCTACTAAACCTTATCTGAGAACAGGGATTAGGCCAAGCATCAAAGCAATTTCTGACCTGAAGAGCTGTCTTTTCTAATGATTCAATTTCTTAGCAATTAAAATATGTTTTCTGACATTTTCTGGGAAATGTGGTTGAAATTTGTGAGCAATTTTAGACAAACTTTTGATAGAAAAAATTTATTGCTTCTGTAGCCAGCTTACATATATCGGACCCTTTGAGTGGTCCTAAGCACAGGTATCAGGATCTGTACATACATGAGGAACAAATTCCTTGTTACACCCAGACTTTCAAAGGTAACTGTATGTGTCGGAGTACTCATTCCCAACAGACCATGTTTTATTCTGGTGTAACTGAGAAACATTTAGTTAACATCAGCTGAACCCACCAGCTTTATACTCAGATTTGAAGGACAAGTTTATAAGAGATGCAAATAATCACAGGTCTTTGTATGACATAGGTTTAAATATCTTCTTCCTGCTTCTTTTGTCTTTCTTCATGGCATGAAATGCATTTCTTCTTATTTTATCAAGTTCTTTTAGGTCAAGGCTTGTGCTGTGTCAGAAAACAGCATAATGAGAAAGGGGGAGAGAAATATAAAGTTTTCATGAGGAGCCTCCTTGATGCATTTATGCAAGAAAATAAATGAAATATTTACAAACTGGGGGCTCAAGAGCATATTTGGTATTGAGAAAACTCTTTATAAAATAATTTGTTGCACTGTACTTTCTGATTCCAAAATGTCAAGTTTCTTAAATCTGTATCTTGGTCTTCGTTTCCTTCTGTAGTGGTGAAGGAAAAATATTTCTTTTATCAGCTCTTGGAGATAAAGGAAAAGGGAGATCTTGAAAATTTCAATAGGTTCATAGGGAAAAAGAGAACCTGAAGATCTTTTTATACTAATGAAACTCTAGAGTTCAGGCCAGTACAGAAAGCAGTTTGGAATGGGAATTGAAATAATTTTGAAGAAAGTCCTATCCTTCTATGTTTTAAAGGAGTTATTGTTACTTTCTTTGGTATAAAACATAATAATCATGTACTTTCTTTTAGTTGTTTCATGAGAGACCAAAGTTCTTTTCAAAATACAAGGTTCTTCATGAGAATTAATACATTAAATATTTTTTTAACCATTCCTTTTTCTGTTTTTCTTTCATTTGTTTAGTGAATATCGAACCAGCCCCTATGATCTCTCATCTGTATCTCTAACTTCTTTACTAAAGTAAAGAGGTTTTTTTTTTTACTTAATTATTTTAGTATAGAGCAGTTTAGGCCTCTGTGAGAACTTCTAAAGTAGTTGGGTAGAACAATTATCTCAATGAATTTCATAAATTCTTTTAAACCAACTGCTTCCTCTGTGGTTGAAGGAAGCTGGGTTTTGCTGAGAATTGTTAGGTATTTTCTACAGACAATAGAAAGGCTCTTTCTGTAGCAAATTTGTAACATGTACATCTCTAATACGTAAACAATCTTCCTGTTTCTTCCATTCTTTCTATTTCTTTTAATTAAAGTTAATATTTGAGCATTTCTCACAGACAATGACAACTAGAGAAGCATTAAATATCCTTAGGAAACAGCGTGAGAGGGAAGAGTTTGTAAGATCTACTTTTGTCTTTTCATGGCAGTGGGGAGTAAAGATGTTTTTCTTTCTGGAAACAGCAGACAAAGATTCAGGGATAGCTAAGCAATGCCAAGGACAAACTTGAATTGCCTTTCTTCTATTGATGGACAGAAAATCGTGCATAAAATAGGTAATTTCAAATCAGTGAAACCTGCCTATCCATTTCCTAGTGCTGATACTTGATTCTAGTTTTAATGTTTATCAATACAGTGGAGAATATTAAAATTTAAGGATCCTTTGTTGCCCATAATTTATTTAATTTCAATTATTATTTCTCTAGGAGTCTTCAGAATTTTAAGTTTACAGTAATTACAGTATTACTGATTGAGAACCAACAATGCAACTGTTCAAATTTTCATATTTACATGGAGATTTATTAGACAAGTATTTTAAAATTGTTGTTTAATGGAAAAGGATTCAGATCTTATACTGAATTAAGTCAGCATAGTCAACATTTCCATCTGTTATTGTAAAGAAATATGTGAGTGTTTTTTCAATGTCTGGGAAAATAATTTTTATCTAAATAAAATATATAATGTAAGTAAAATATATTTATTCTAAATATATCAGAATTCAGGGAAGTACAGATGTCTGTACCTATTGTACATGCAACTCAGGGCAACAGTGTGTGGAAAAATACATTAACTTCTGGAAGATTTTTTTTATGAGAAAGGTCCAATATTAATTAAGGTACTAGAAAAATGAAGTGCTTGAGGCAATGAAAGTATAGCCATGTAACTTTTCCATTTAGTTATTGTTCGACATGGTCTTTCTGTAAGAGAGGTCTGAAGATTTGCTGTCTGCTAGAAGAGCTGTGTCAGTTCAGTAGCAATGCTGAGGAAGTTTGCAGAAGTTGACCAAAACTTCTGTGCTTTGCCTGTATCAGAGAGTCCACAATAGAGACCTTGACAGAACAAAAAAAGGAATCAGTTCTGTATTGCCAGTAATGTGGGCCAAAGAGGAATGACAGTAGACAAGTGCCTGTGTCTGTCTGAAATGCAGTGATAGCTTTATAACTACCTTAGGAAAAAAAATCTAAACAAAAACAATGAAATGTAAGTGTTCCCACAACAGAAGGAAGATTACAATTTCCCTTGTTTGTTTACAAATAACCCTGACTTTTGCTCCATATGCTCCATTTTCTGTCTGCATTTCAACACTGAATATTCACTTGCCCTCCCCATCTATAAGTTGTTACTTGAAAGATCTTTATTCACTGTTCCTGTTTTTGTTAGAATTTGATTAAAACTACCACATGAACTCATTCAACTTTTATTTTTCAAGAAACTGATGCAGTTCTAAACCATGCTCAAAACCAGCAATCAATTTGTCCTTGGTTTTCCTAGTATCTAAAGAGCAAGCATTCAGGAAAACAAAAACACTAAGTAGGACCTAAATAATTTATCAGTTCCTTTGTAATTCCTAAGAGACATAGGAGAGAAGCAATAACAGAAATTAAAAAGGGCAGCATCTAAGAGATGGGCAGAAATGAGAAAAAACAATTAAGACAAGTGCCAGAGATTTTGTATTTAAGAATAAATTTGTGCATGTCCAGAAATATGTCCACATGTGCGCAAAAGATTTGAGGGCAAAAAAAAGAAAGCAATGTCTCATTTTTGGTTAATTCCAATAGAGGAGGGAAAGAAATGTTAGGATAAAAAAAGCCCCAGAGCCCACACTCAATTTGGCCCAAAACAATTTTAAAAAATATAAACTGAACCAAGGAAATAGAAGCTTGTGCAACCTTTTGCTTTGTCCACACAAACTATATTTGTCTGCTGCAAAACAAAAGATTCATTTTTCTTTCTCTTTGATAGAAGCAAATGTCAGAGGTGTGTGTTGTTTCAGTGCAGTGCAGCTGAGGAGTGGGTAAAAGGGCTTTTTGTCCTGCAATTGATCTATTAAAAAATACATAAATAAAAAACCAGTAAAAAATAAGGACACCTCAGTTTTTGTTAGCATTTCCAACTGTTCAGCTAACAAACAAACACAATCGAGTGCTTAGTATTTGATCTTCAGACTGGGAATGCTGAACCAGAAGCTCTCAGCAATACAAGTGAAACACCAGTGGCTAAAGAGCAGCATGAACACAGCTTTGTGTGCAGCAAGCAGACCACAGGCATTGCACCCAAATGTGAGAGCCAAGTTGACTCCACTACCACCTCATTGACTCTAAATCATTTTAAAGGCCACTCCGTTTTGAAATTATTCACTTAAACCGTGATAGATTGCATCAGTTTTTATTCAGAGAAGCAATAAAGAGGAAACCTACATTCACCTCTCAACAATGCATCCTCTCCCAGTGCAGGGCCTCAATGATAATAGGAATACTGTCCCTTATGGCTTTTCTGATAGTTAGAGGCCATTAGAGCTCGACAGCATGCTGTGCACTGGTAAACACTGCTTGACTGATGAGTCCACTTTTTGAGGAGTGACTGTAGTAATATGAAATCAGGTAATAAAGAGCTCAGGCACTACAGGTTTGCACTTCAGTTTATTATATTCTGGGAATGATTCAATAGTGTTGAAAAGATACAGTGTAATTCAAGTGTAATTCCCTTTCAGCACAAAGTCAGCTACAAACAGTCTCTTTTTGCAGAGACAGAAAAACGGGAAAAGGATTTTGGAGGTTAGGCAGTCTGACCTCCTGCTCAAAGTAGTGGTGACTTCAAATGTAGACCAATCATGCTCAAATTCTTTTCCAACCAAAGTTTTAGAAGTTCCGAGGGTGAAGATTTCATGATTTCTCTGAACTATCCTTTCAAGTGCTTAATCACTCTAGTTGTTAAGATTTGATTCTTTTGTTCAAAGGAAAGTTATCTCACTCAAGGCTAATCAGATTAAACAGAAGTACTCAGTGTAGATCAGAGGAATAAAGATATGGTGAAAATAACCCCTGAATCTTAAAGTCCACCAGAGCTGGCTTCAGCTGTCTGGGAAGGAGAAATCTTCTGTCTCCAGATTTCCACCAAATTTAGCTAAATGTAATTTTTCATTATTGTAACTGGTTTTGCATATCCTTTCACAATGCACCTCTAGTCCTTTCAGTTCCCAAGAAAAGGTTTTCCCTTCCTTTCCATCTTCTCTGCAACCTTTCTGTAGTGTTGTCTTTTTCTTCTGCCTATACAAACCCAGCAACTCTAGCTCCTAAACATTTTATGACCCTCCACTTAATTGCCTTTAGAATTCATGCAGAATTTGGCTGAAGACTAAGTAGAATTACCAGTGTGGAAGGCAAGCGACAAACCTATTAGGATTGCAGCTTTAATTTCCAGATGACTGTATCTCAGTCTTTTAACAGAATATTTTTCTAGAGTATTGTTACTTGTGACTTCTCCTGTGGCACTGGAATGGATTTATCAGATAGGCATGGCTCTTCCAGAGGCCTGCCCTGCCACAGCTTCTTCTTTCACTGCTGTTGACAAAGGCGTATATTTTTCCACATCTGCAGACTTAGAAAGAGTCATCTAGTGGTCTCATCTCTCAGCTTACATCATTGAGGATATCTATCTATGTTGACGGCAGCTTTTCTGAGTCCTGGCTCTTGTGGGAGGTAGAGCTAGTATTCCTCCTCTCCCTCCCCCATCTTGGAGTCTTTGCAAAACCCACTTGATCTGCCATTCACTCCTCCTTTGCTATGCAGCATGCTCACTCCATCTCTTACCTGGTAGCTCAGTGATTTAAGCAGATCACACACCTATCACTGATGAGGCTATCATAGCCACCAGCTAAAGCTTCAGGGAAGAGCTATGAAATCAAAGTGCTGCTGAATAGTCACTTCTCAGCTAAGCTCTCCTTCCACTGATATATCTTTTCAGCCCTTAAGTAGCTTTTGCTTTTTTATTCCCCCAAGTATACTAAGATACACTACATGTAAGACATTGTTGTAGCATAAATGCACCACTAAACTAAGAGCAAAGAGATATTCTTAGGTCTGCCTCTTCGTTTCCAAACACATAAACAGGGAGTGAGTATTTCTCTTCTACATATTCAGTCTTATGGTGATTTGATTTTAGTATGTCTTAGCACAGCTTCTAGCCCTCTGGCCTTCTTTCTTAGAGCTGAACTTCAATGTGTGATAGCTTCAAGCACGTGTTTATGAATGCAGCTAATTGCCACCTCTTTAGCACTGATTCATGACATCATCATCATCTAAAAATACAGAGAAGAATAAGTAACAGAATCTGTGGATGATCACCAGCCAGTTTACTTTAACATTTAGCTGATGAGTCTTTGAGTATGTTTCCCATCAGGGCAAGTCTCTAAAGGAAGGTCTGCGCAGTTTCATTATTGGTGAAAGAAAAGGCAGCACCTGCATTTCATTAAAAATTCACAGTAGCTTTGATTGTAGACAGTCTCTATTTTACTTGTTTGTATCTTTTGCCCCCAGGGTTCTTGACCAAATCTGAATTTATTTGGAAAGACCAAATGCAAATGATCCAGCATTTTTGCACATGATGAGGATTAGATTTTTTTTTTGTAGAAATATTATTATATAATTAAAATATTTTCTTGAACTTATATATAGCTGGAAAAGCTCTTAATAGAAAATTGAGGTTTTATTTGGCATCTGAATGGTCTATTTTGAGGAGACATGACTGTGTTCCAGTATTAAGTAATCTGAAATGGGACTGAAAAATGAAAGTTTGCCTGCAAGCACTTGTTCTTCAAAAATAATTTCTTCTACATTTAAAATTTTTTACTTAAAGAGTAGCAGTGTTTTATATCCAGGTATAACTTAGCTTGAAAATTGGAAGTTGTAATCTGGGCTGAATAAACGCTACTTGTTTGGGATATGGAGATCTTGAGAAATGGAAAGGTTTAATTGAAACAAACAAAAATATCCCATTCTTATGGTCACACAAAACAAAGAAAACATTGGTGAATAAGGGTTTTTTAAAAAATTGAATACTATTAACAGATTTTTGAACTCACTATGCAGTTAAATAAAGTAGAAAACAGTCTGAAATTGTCCTTGTTAACAATATAAGTGTAATTGGTAAAAAAATATTTTATACTCCCATTCACTTCAAAGACAGGACCCAGCACAAAATTGACTTTTCAATTTGTTTTTTTCTTTTTTTGATAGCTTATGCTATCACTAAATAAAATATTATCTTCACACACACTCACAGTCCCCAAGAAAATAAAGACACTTCTTTGGAAACAAGGATATTTGGTATTCAGCATTATCTTTATTGTCATTCTATATAAAGTTTACATAATCCACCATAAAAAGGTGCATAGAAATACAAGAGAAAAAAAAAATAGAATTTTATGCCTTATGTTATCAGTTTATACATCTCATCCATTTTATATTTCTTCTTCAGCATCTTATGAGTCCCTCCTTCTTGTTTTTTGCTCAATAAAATTGTATCCTGTAAGCCTCTCTTGAATAGAATGTCCAATAAAGATGCAATAAATTCACATTAACAAAACCCAGTAAGTCTGAGGAGACAAGTCAAGGTCCAGAACTTGGAGATGAGTGTTTACAATACATACCTTTGCACAGTGTGGATGTAACACTCAGCAACACTTAAAAGAAATCATTTCTCATTCAAAATTAATTATATTGCAACTACAGATTTTGCAACATACTGGCAGTTTCTATTGATTAACTCAGGGATATTGTGGAAACTTGAAGCCTACCAAAAGTGCCTTTAAAAGGAAATACTGATTTTTTCTGGGGAAGGTGGTACACAAGCCTGCTAAAAAGAGGTGAGCAGTGTAATACTCTAGAGCAGTAACAGCAGATGAGCTGGAAGTTATCCTAGTGTATGTGCTCTTCTATGTGAAAACAATTTCTGTTTCAAAACCAACTTTTTCCTTTATAGCAAGTTACAATGATAAAGATTGTAATTTGTATTGATGGAGGTTAAAAAGACAGAGTCAGTCATATTTTTGACTGAACAACCAGAACCTGAGGGGAGCCCTGTAAACCCAGGAGCTCATCAGAGCACACTACTGATCAGATGCTGATCAGAGCATACCACTGATACTGCTTGATGAGCTTTTAAAATATATGGATTTACCAAAACTTGGTGACTTGCTGCACTTCATGGCACAAAAATGTTGTCAAACATATCAACTACATTTGATAACTTGCAAAATAAATTGGTATTTTGGGACAAATTTTCATATTGTTCCATCAAAAAACAGCTATCTGGAAATGTTCTGAATATTTCATCATCAGAAGTGGCCAAGGTCATGTTGGATGGAATTTTGTGGGACCTGATCTACAGAAAGATGTATCTCTCCATAGCAGGTGGTTTGGATCAGATGAGCTTATAATGTCCCTTTTTGTTTAACCAAAACAATCCTGTGATTTTGTATTTCTTTTCTGCAACTTGTCTTATAAATTACTTTTTCCTATCTTATTATCTGGTTTGATTTAGTAATGGATTTTCTTGAAATTACTTAAAAGCAAGAAACTTGAGAATCATCTTGCATAACTGAGCCACCACAACTGACAATTTATTTTCACATAATATATTGTAATATTAATCTTTGCTTTTGTTAGGCAGCTGGAGTTTCTGTTATTTATAAGAAAAACATATAATTTAATTTATTGAGAATATGCACTTGAAATTCAGATGGTGAAGATTTATACCAGCGATGAGCACGTTCAAATGAACCACTGCCATTATCATTGGTATTGTCATTAGTAAAATCACCGTATGACTACAGTCTTCCCTGCATAATTTTTATATATGCATAATGTCTTGGTTGCAGCTAGGAGAGGGTTAATTTGTGCAGCAGCCGGGAGGGGCATGGCCAAGACCCTGGGTTTTTCTATATCAGAGAGGAGGGACTGAGATGGGGACCTCACTGCTGTGGCCATTGCTGGACTGTGTGGTCAGATAGCAACATGTTCCACATGGGGACCAATGGTGTGCGAATCATCAGCTGTGGGCTCTGCTATTAGTACTGCTGCTGCTGTTACCTTTAGTTTTCTCATTTATTAGTACTGCTATTAGTACTGCTGCTGCTGTTACCTTTAGTTTTCTCATTTATTAGTACTGCTATTAGTACTGCTGCTGCTGTTACCTTTAGTTTTCTCATTTCATTGCTGTTTCTAGTAAAATGTTTTATCTCAGCCTGTGATCTTTACCTTTTGTGCCTCTATTTCTCCTCTCCATTCCAGCACAGGCGGGTGAGAGTGAGGAAGAAACACTTGGTCTGGGGTGTTTCAGTGGGAATACTAGATTGGAGAGCACTATTTCCAAACCATGACAAAGATATATATAGAGGGATTTATGTACATAAATATACCAACAAAGGTGAAAACAAAAGCTTAAAAATTAGATCAATCACTAGAGACAAATTTCCTTATTTCATGATTCTTCAGGTTTTTGCATTTACAAAATGTTAACATGAATTTGCTTTTTTTAAACAAGCACAGCTTTGAAAGTTAAAGATAAGTACTCAATTTCTTTGGCCTGTCTGGTGTTATTTAACTATATTCCTCTCTCCACCTACTGTCTTCTTAATGTGATTAGGTAATTTCATGTCTCTGGAATGTCAGCAAGAGTAATAAAATAGCGATTTAAAACGTTAAAAGCCTATCTGAACAGTACTGTTCACTTGAAGTTATTAAAATCAGGACTCACAGCAAGTCCTCATACTAGACAGCTCTGAAACTTCCGTGCATAAAAAGAGTAGTTGTTTGGGCTCAGGGGACATGCTATAAAATGAGGTTCCAAATCAGAACTTGCAGATTAATATCACCTCAATACAGATTATGCAGTTCACCTTTTTGCACTCCTCAAAAAAATGTCCTCCCTGTTACTAGTCCTCATCTCACCTTGATTTTTTTATAGCACAGCTCTTATATCTTGTGATTCAAAAGTAAACATTTCTGAAGGAGGAGAAAGCTTGCACAGTTCAGGGTTTTGGCATAACACCCAAAGACATCTGTGCTGATTTCAGGTTTTGGATTTGCTTAAGTCGTTTCCCAGTCTTGAAAACTGATATGTCTTGGTGGGTTTTTTTGTTTGTTTTTTGTTTTTTTTTTCCCATTAGTATTCAGAAGGGAAAGTGAAATGATGCAGCAGGAAAAAATAAGAGGAGAAGAAAGCCTATAATTAGGATCCTTCATGACTGAGAATCAGGTGAGGAAAAAAACTAATTCAAGAAATTAAGTTTGTTAATGTGTGTCACTCCTTCTTCCACTCTGAAATCTTCAGCTGGATAAGATTACTAAGAAATATGCATTTTCTGCATAATTTGGTGAAATATTATTTCTCAGAATAAAGAAAAAGGTGTCCCTGAAAAAGGATACTCTATCAGAACTGTATTGTGATCTGTTTTTTTGCAGTTGCATGTAAAAAAATAATTGACATTTGAACAAAAGAGTGCTGAAAGAAACTAGCTCCTGACCAAAGGCTGTACCTTTAACCCAGGGGACATTTTACATTACAGACATATTGCACTCTATGAGGAGAACATATCACTTTTTGTCTTGCCACCATCGTGTCATCAATTGTACACTTGTACACCCATCAGAGCCAGTGCAGCACTGTTTGTCCAGAGCTCAGTGTCTCTACCCTTGCTTCATAAACACCTGGCCCTGGGTCAGCATCTAGATCAAAGAGTTAGAAGCCAAGGCACTGACATGGCATTAATCTCACTGGTGTGTGCCTCAGGTGACAGGGTCCCAGTTTAAACGAAGCTTAAAAGCAGGGAACAAGAGAGTGCCATCTTCCATCATTTTTCTCACGTTGCTCTTCCCACCAACTCTTCTCAGGCAGCCAGTTATACTTCTAAAGGAAAGAGAAAGGGCACTTCATGCCCTGACAATGGTTGTTTGAACTGTATTGAGCTAGATAAGAATTACATCCTCATCAGATCCTCTTTCCAGCAGGCCAGCCACTACCAGGGGAAAGGAGAATACATGACTCCTCATCATTTGACAGCCATTAGCTACCCAAGTACCAAATCTGTCCTCTTCAAATGTGTAGCTCATCCCCCTCTTTTAAAAAGAGTTATGTCCTATTTGCCACATCACCAAATGTCCCAGAATCATCCTTAGTAGTGAAAAAAAATGCGTATACTAATGACATATTTTCAGGGCCCATTGCTTTCCTCTAACACTTGCCTATCTTCCCCAACTCTCCATCTTTCAGAGATTGTCCTGAGGTGAAAAATCCTGCAAATTGTGGTCTTGGGTGCCACTTTTCTATTAGAAGCTAAGTAGTTTGGGGGGAAATAAAAAATAAGCATGGACCAAAGGAGATACTATAATTAAAGTGCCTATCAACACTGAATCCTCCTGCCTAAATCTGAATGAGATTGCTCATCTCCTGTTCTGAGCAGATTTAATGCTGCATGTCTTGGAAGACAGGAAAGTTGTGAAATGTATTATGTAATATTGTCCCACAGGGATGCATCTAGCAATCATGTCCAGTTTAATTTTGTTTTCTTAATTTCTTTTCCTTCTCTGGATGATCAACTACTCATTAAAACAATTTTCTTTTATGCCAAATATTTTCTAAAGAAAGCATTATATAAACAAGGAATGACCTTAAAATGAAGTTGAAATTTTGAATAGATTTTCAAGAGTTTGTAAGGACAGGACAATGCAGATGAAAAAGGGGAAAGAGCAGGACCAGTAAAGCCATCATAGGCATTGGTTTGCTTATACTTTGTAAGCAAGTCTTCTGCTGGAAAGGTTACTGTTAAACTCTAAACAACAATTCCAACCAAGTAATTTTTTTTTTCCCCACTAAAGATCTATTGTGTTGCATACACAGTATCTGTAACAGTTTTGAAATTTCTGCTACAGTAGTTGGTCTAATTAAGTAGCAGCTGTGCTTGTGGCTGGGTATGGATAGGAAATGTTGGGTAGGGTTTAGGAAAGGTCTTCAGGAGAGGCAAATACAAATATTCAGATTGCTTTTTCTGTTTTTGATGGTCACACAGAATCTACAGGTCTGTATCAAGTACAGAATAAAGTCAGCTTTTCCTGCTGGCCATTGCTACAGCCCAAAAGTGTGAGACTTACCCTGTGTGCAACTCAGAGATCAGATCACAGGCTGCTCTGCTTTCAAAATTTGTTTCTTGTTCCAAAGTCTACATCTGGTGATGTCATCTACTGCCAAAGACAGCATATGTGGCACAAGGATGCGTAAGGCACCTGGCACTCAGCTTTTTACAGTCCCTTGGAGACTGATGTGGTCCAATTTATCTTTTCTTGTGTCAGTGGCCAAGACACTGAAAGCTCACCCTGACTGATAAATCTGAAATATTGTCACTGACCATGAATGCTAGTAAAACACCAAATCTGGGTGATTGCTCACCGTCTATATGTTGTATCCATTATATTATTTATAATTGTGATATATACAGCAAGCAACCCTTGAACCTTGTCTTTTCTTGATGACAAAGACATAGGAAGCTTTTAGTCCAAGTTTAAGTTGGCACCAGCTATTGCTATAACCTTTTGGAAATGTGTAAACCCACAAATTTTCAACAGCACCTTATTAATCCTCTCTGAGCTCCTGCCAGGGTGGCAAGCGCAGTGCTAAAAATGTTTGGCATTTTCTCACATGAAATTTTATGTACAGAGGTGAAGGTAAGTGAAATGTCTCTGTGTTGATTTGTGGCTGGCAGAAGATTATGAAGGAAAGATATAGGAAAAGTGAGTTGGAGTTAGAGCTGACAGCATTGTGTCTGTACTGCATGGAAGAGGAGGATCCAAGTAAGCAGTAGCTTTAACAGTTACATCACAGGGTGGCAACACCAGACTGAGCTAAAAGGATAGACCAGTATGGAGACTGGTGTAATAGGATGTCATAACACACTTATAATAGTATTTATGTCTTCATTATGTCATGAAATAGGAAAACATATAAGGACTTTTCAAACTGTGCTGTTTCTGGACAGCATTTCCAAACTAGGTTCCAAGTTATAATAGGTATTCTGAAGAGAAAAATCTCAAATTTGGTGAAGACATGCAACTGAGAAGTCAGCAGGATTCTCTTTACAGGTACTTTCTACAATGAATGAGTTGCAATAATATGTGTGTACAGGGGCTTCAGTTTTCAACAATACGAGAAAATTTAGTGGATTTAATTTTTTTTAAAACACATTTTAACTTATTTCTTAAATTTCATTTTTAAAAAGTAAATACACTTCTGTACTACTTTGTATTTATTGACACATTTAATCTAGCAGTTTCAATAAACTTTACATACTCAAAGCTTTGGAAATGCATATGCACGAGACACCCAATTAAAGTGACTGACAGGAGTATTAAAACAGACAATAGATATTTTTGTAAGAATGTTTTATTAAATAGATCCCCTGTAATAGAGACAATTTTGATTTCTTATTTTAATTGTTTTTGTGAAGCTTTGAAATGTATGAATTTAAATAAATCTTACTCTTTTCAAGTAAAGTAATTTTAATGAAGCTAAATATAAAAGAAGTTATGTAAAATAAATATAAATTCTTTTAGGACAGCTATGAAAAGAAGGCCTTATTAGGTGATGTAAAAAAAAAGTCTTTCTTTGAGTTCAATTTGCAATTATATTTCCTTTTCTTATTGTTTTCTTTTTTTACTTTTCTGCTGTCCTTGTCTGCAGATGGATTTTTATGAGACTTTCAACTGATGTACAAAGTCAATAAGCCACTCTTTATATGAATCAAAATTCTCTATTCTCTATCCCAGGTGTTTAGAAATAAGTGGCAGCGTACATTTTGAACTGTAACTCATAATTTTGTGTAAATGCTGGTTGATACTAAAAGTGCATTCAACTTTCTCTTACAACCTCTCTTATTTTCCTCACTAGATCAATAGGCAAACCTACATATCTGTAGCAACATGAGCTTTGTCCTGTCCCAAAAATTCTACTTGCTTTAGTGCCATATTTTCTGAACTGCATGCAGAGATAATGCCTATGGAGGGTGGAAAAGGATGACGTGCCAAGTCTACCTCATAGCTTAGTACTTTGACTAAGTTATCTTACAGCATAGAAAAGGTTAAAAATAAATTGATTTCAGATATCCTACACCCAAAGACTTCTTCCTTCTTTCATAAGTTTACCACCTCTCTCATTTTAGTGGTGAGACCAGGAACATTATGTCTCGGAGAGGTGGTGGGTATCCCATCCATGGAAATATTCAAGGTCAGGATGGATAGGGCCCTGAACAACCTGATCCAGTTGAAGTTGTCCCTGCTTTGGGCTTTGGCTTAATGACCTTTAAAAAGTCATTTACATCTCAAATTATTCTATGATTCTATTTATTCAGCAGAAATACAGTTTCAGGACTTCTGTCATATTTGAGTGTGGTGATTTTTCCACAATCACTTCTTTATGTAGAAGCATATTGATAAATTTTAGTAAACCAGGGTAACTCCTTTAAATCTGTGTGTCTTCCAAATTCAAGAGTTAAAAAATATGAGGCAACTCCACATCCAGTAGAGTCTGCTAGATGTGAAAATCTTAACCACACCTTACATGCCACAGCTGTGACCCCAAAAGCCCAGTCATAGTAGCTGCCTATGTGAATATTTGCACTGCTTAGTCTGCCACTTATTCCTTTGCACCACACTGGTTGCTTGCCTAGGATCACATTAAACTCAGCTAAGCATAATATGCAAAGAAAAAGTGACCCTGAAAGATCCTTTTCAAGTGCCCCTCCCTTCTCTGCTTTGTTTTAATGTGGGCGCCATATGGTTCATTATAAGCCATGTGTTTATCTAGTCCTGATGTAAGTGCTTCATTTCTCCCAGGAAGATAAAAGAACTGTTCCCTTATATTAAATGCAAAATTACCTTTTTTGATCATAAATACCCAGCTCAAGGAACTGTGCTGGTTTCAGCTGGGCTAGAGTTAATTTTCTCCACACAGGCTGGAATGGGGCTATGTTTGGATCTGTGCTGAACACAGGGTTGATAATATAGAGTTGCTTTGTTATTGCTGAGCAGGGCTTGTGCAGGGTCAAAGCTTTTCCTGCTTTTCATATTGTCAGGTTGGCAAGGAAGTTGGGGATGCATGGGATGTTGGGAGGAGACAGCTGGAAAAGGTGACCCTGACTGACCAAAAGGATATTCCACATCATTTGATGTCACTCACTGTACCAAGTAGGAGGGATAAGGAGGAAGGAGGGGACATTTGGCATGATGGTGTTTGTCTTCCCAAGTCACCATTCCATGTGGTAGGGTCCTGCTCTCCCAGGGATGGAGGAAAACCTGCCTTCCATGGGAGGCAGTGAATTGATTCCTTGGTTTGCTTTACTTATGTGTGCAGCTTTTGCTTTCCCTTTAAACTTTTAAATTGTCTTTATCTCAAAGCAGGAATTTTCCAGCTTTAACTGTTCTGATTCTCTCCAAGATTTCTCTGCTGGTTGGGGAATGAGTGAATGGCTGAAGAGGCTTGCCTCCTGCTGGCTGGGGTTAAATGACAATAAGAATGAAGACAGCAGCAGTCCAAAGGAGATTTTTTTTTCTCTCTCTATTTTATTTTTTTCTTTGGTGGCAGTGTGGGACAAAACCACAATGAAAAGCACTGTTAAATACACAGTGTTACAATTTCCTATCAGTATGAAGCCACACTGGTCAAATGTTCAGGTTCCAGAGCCAAAGAGGAGGTGGGAAATAATATTCTAAGAATATTTTTTCTTTCTGTTGTGCTTGGATACATTTGGAGGGGACTTCTATATGAAGTAATAAACACATGGAAGTCACTTATATCTGCAGAAATGTTATGCTGTATTGTATGAATTTCTGGAAAACAAAGCTTTAGCTCAAACAAGATACAAGAAAAGGGATTAGGAAATTGCCATCTTTCAACTATTTGCTTTAATTTTCATGCTCATTAACTATGTAATAGAATTGAAGGGCTTAATTATATAATTTATAAAAACAACATCACTGACTATTTAATTGCAATGATAGTTTTTCTAAAAAAAATTTGGTTAACTTACAGTCACAAATACATGATAAGATGAAGTTGTTATACTTCCAGAAAGACAATATAAAATGTTGATATGTGACAGTACTGAAATAACCTGATTATTATCTATCTGTGAAATAGGTGAGAACTAACAGCATGCCAAAGAAGGGAGTTAAATTATGTTTTTCATGACAAACACAGAATTGCTAAAATTTATGCATTTTGTATGGATCATGAACCTTAAACTGCTGTTAAGTGAAAATTCATTAAACTAACTGTACTAAAGTGGAATATAAACAGTTTTATTAAAGAATATATATAGTATAAGTATGTAGGCGATAGAAATGACTCTTTGAAGCAGGTCTATAGAACCATGTTTCTTATTGTAGCATCTCCATTCCTTGAAGTGCCTTTTTATGCAGCCTTTTGCAATGGATTTGAAAGGCATGTTCAGAAAATAATATTTAAATTATGCCTACACTTTAGATTTCCTAATATGACACTGGGAGTACTATGTCCAATTTGGTATACGATGGTTTAGGACTACATAAAAAGAGACTAAAACCAAATAAGAATTTCCAAAAGAAGTTTGATTTGTTCCTGATAAATTAAAAGATGAGGAAGGGAATGATAACAATATTCAGCAGCTTGACAAAGCCGTTGGAAATTCAGAGGATCTGATACGCAAGCTGTGTCACACAGGATAAATAATAAACGATTTAAAACTGAGAGGAGGAAAATGTAGGTTCATGATATGAATGTGGATGTCAATGTGTTGGCAGTGGTATGGCTACAGGGTGATCTCCATGAGAAGAGACCAGGGACTGCCCCATGACAGACACTGCTCCCTGCAGCAGAGCATATCTGTACTGAATAACATTTGTAAGTGTGAAATACATGTCCTACAAAACCTTACCAGAATTTTGGAATGTACCAGTCAGGATGTGTTATACAGCACTCACACATATCCATGCTTCATTGATAGGTCATGTGCCTCACAAAATACTCTTGCAGACATAGTCCATGTCTATGTGTAAGCATATAGGGAGTTCAGAGAGGAAGGGAAACTCAAAATGGAAAAATGGGGATGTCACTGCAATCTTCCACTTTGGGAGAAGGTGAGTTTGGGTTGCACTGTGGGAGCAACACACCCTTGCCTTGATTAATAACTGAGAAGCTACGCACAGTGAGCCATGATGGTGCAAACAGGGGGGTTTATTGGCAGCCTCTGTAGACATCTGGCTATAAACTCCCCAGGAACTGGAAGGAACATTCTTAGGTAGATATCCTCCAGCCTGCAGAAGAAGAGGACAGGTGTATGTCAAGCTACTGCACAGACCGGGTCTGACAGTCCCATGTCTGCCCCAGTACTATTTGGAGTTCCATCCCCTTGACGACAAGCTCTAGCCCCTGCTCTTGGCACTTGTCTTTGCAGCTGATCTTAGCCACTGCTTAATACAGGCACGTATTTTCCTCCATGTGTGTCCTTGCTGATTGTCAGCTGCTGAATCATTAAATGCTATTAAAAAAAAAAAAATGAGCTTTTTCTTTCCCACCTCAGAGCTTTGTCTCAGAAACTGGTGATTTATTTTCTTAGCCATTGGTAATTTTTTCATGATGTCTGACATGTCATCATCTGTTTTGCAAAACTGTTTATTTCAGATTGAAAATAAATAATCCTGTGTATTTTAATAACTTGGCTTTCATCTATGTTGTTGATAACTGCTTAAGAAACATGTCCTTCTTCTATCTTATTTGCTTTCTTCAAAGTAACTTCACTTATGACTGAATTCTTCAGAGACATTTTGAGGGCAATATTTTTAAAATCTGTTTTGGGGTCATTATGCTTCAGCATTTCTCTATTCAGCAGCAACCTATTTTATTAATTGATCCAGACAATGTCTTTTTCTCCTGCCTTTATGGAGCTGCATTCAGCATTTATTACACTGTCTGCTTTAACCAAACATGGGCAGCAGTGCTGTGATGGTGGTCCAGCACAGGCCCTCATGGCAAACTGCTGTAGACCAAAATAAACCATTTTAAGACTGCTGCTCTTAGATAAAGATAACAAGCACATGCCAGCTCTTCAGTAGTCCTTTACTTTTTAATAATGTAGGCATATGCTTCAGCTGTGCAAATCTCTGGCCTTTATCTGACTGCAGAGGCAGGAGGATTCTATTCTCCTGGATCTATACAATAAACAAACACATGATCTTACTTGGATAAAGCCCCTTCTTTAGTGTGTGGTCTGTTTCTGAATCTAACTTTTCTTTCAAATATTTAAAATTTCTGACCATAAATGATCTGCTTATCCTTCTATTTACTGGTTTCACAGTATATTAATGCAAAAGTACATTTATATTTCTCTTAGTAGGAATTGTTACTCCAAACATTAATTATTTTCTTAGATATAGCTCATGCACCACTTACAGTGGTATTAAGTGCACATAGTTTAAGGTGCTTTAAAGTGTTAAGTCACTGACCTTTCACAAAAATATTCTTTTTTTTCTGTTTATTATATGGCACCTGTAACTGTCTATAGGAAAGTCTATAAATCTGTTAGGGTAGAAATCTGAAAGGAGTAGAAATATGCATAATAATTAAAGAATAAACAATGTCTTTGCCCAGAAGACACTAAAGTGTAAGTTATATGCAACAACAGATTGCAATACAGAATATTCATGTTAGATGCATAGATCTTGCCTCCTTTGTTTCCTAGTTAGTAAGAAAAAAATTCATACAAATTCTTTCATATTTTATTGTTCTAATTTTACTACTGTAGTTGAGCTACTCCTTTGTACTGACATATGCAGAAACATGATCAGTCATTCATTTTACCAGTTCAATTTTGGTCATTAAAAAGCAGGGGAGAAAATAAATGGAAGATGCTATTAAAAGTTTGGGGGAAAACCCCTATGTAACTAGCAATTAAGTACTACATCCTCTTCTACTTTTTTGACTATTTATATTTTACCTTGGATCTCATTATTAATAAAATCAATTTGTCTGCAGATTGGGATAAGGAATCAATGACAAATAAGAAACCAATTTTATATTAAAAATAAAAACCTCAGGTGTCTGCAAATGTTTTTGGATTTTTATACCATAATTAAAACTTTATTATTTCAGGGTGAAAAATATCATGGGATACATGGGTTGCATGGAATAATGAAAAAAAGTTGATCAAACTCATATGGAAAGAAAATAAGTGAAGGTAGTAGAATCCAATAGAAAAAACCCTCTGCATGGCCATTCAGAGGATAGCAAAGAAGAAAAGAACAAGAGGACACTTAGAACTAGAGTAGACCTTTATTACAGACAGAATCTAAAGTGCCAATAGTGCTACATATTAATATTTCAGGACAGAAATATAATTTCACAGGGTTTCTTTTTGTTTGTTTTTTGTTTTTACTTTTAGTCATATAAGGGTGATTAATAGTATTAGTGTTCTAATTAACTGAGACAACTTCAAATACTTACCAGAGGTACAGTTTGACTCATCAAACTTGTGCCTAACTTGTACTGGTTATTGATAGAGAGAAGAGTCCCTCCAAGGCAACTGTATTTACTCTTTGTTTCACGCAAGCCTTCCAGAACATGAAAAGTGATTTTCTCAATCTAATCTTGGGAGCACCCTGAAGAAAGCAACCTGTCATACTCAAAACCTGAGAATGAGCATATCCTACTGTTTACAGAATCTGAGCAGTCTGAGCTCTCAAAGGGCTGTCCAGAAATAGAATTAAAGATAATTTTTTTTAAATGCAATATAATAAAGCATAGTTTTGTAATTAATGATAATCAACATGTGCTTTCTAAGGAATTGATAATGCATTCAACAGTTCTGATTTTATGATGTGCTGGGTTACAACTTTAAATTATGAAAATAGTTGTACTATAACTTTTGAATTAAATTTAGTAGAGTTTTTTTCCTACACTTATGCTACACTAGGACTAGAACTTGTATTCAACTGAAACAATAGAGTCTGTCTAAGGTGAAAAATAAGGACAGAAAGTCATACTAAACAGTCAATACAATACAATTATCCAAGTCAGACAAACTATTATTACATAACTGAAGCACGATCACATAACTAAAAGGTAAAATCCAGTAAATCCATTTCTTATGGCAATCTGTGTCCTAGGAAGAAGTCACCTTGAATAGATTTTGTGCTCTGTTTGGCATGAAAGCTGCAAATCCCAGGCAATACAGTAACTAAAATGTGCCAATACAAATCTTGCATAAATCAGGGAGCTTCTGAGTGAGACTGATTAGCTCTGTGTAGAGAATTTTGTGAAAAGTAGAAATGTCTAATTATGAAATATCTTATTTTGACTCTCAGGTTTTTAAAGGATGATGAAAACTTTCAGATGATAAAGGAAGAAATTTTAAAAATCTAGGGAAAATTTCTTGCAAGGAAGTACTGCAAAGGAATGGTCCGAACAATTGACAAAGTAGTTCGTTGATCAGACAATAAATTTACATAACTGGGAAAAATGTGTTCAATGTAGTTATATACAGCAGGAAAATAGCCCCATAGAAATTAATATTCAGAAATTCATGCAAAAAAATTACATTACACAATAAGGATTAAAAGTGTTATGTTACCAATATATGTTATATATGTTATATATATAGGTTATATGTGTGTATATATATATGTGTGTTATATATATTTTACCAATTGCAACACTAATTTTTCTTCTTTTATCCTCTAAACACAATAGGTTTTCAGTACAATTGATTGTGCTTTAAACAAAGGCAATTTCTTCCTCAATTCTTATTTTATATGCTATGAATATTTTCTAAGTTTCATAGAAGTTTTCATGCAGCATAGAATTCCTAGCATTAGTCCCCAAGAACAAAATTTCTACAGAAAGGGTAATATACAACATGGGCCATTATATCTCTGCAAGCTGATATCTGTTCTCAGTTGCAGTCTCTAGATCAGACATTAGTTTAAACAAGCCTAAGAAGCTAAAGAGCACTTTTAAAGAATAAACAACACAGTGGCATTAAATAATCAGGAGTGGAGTGTGCAGATAAAGAAAAGCCAGAAATCAGGACTAAATTTACTCTTCATTAAAGACTGAAGCAAGAGATGTAGTGGGAAATTGTTACAGCTCTCTTGATAAGCTATAAAATAAAAACTATAAATTTACTACAGCTTTTTTATGTTGGTCTTAAAACTAAAAAAACCCTGAATTTAAAAATGCTGCTATATCTGCCTAGATGTTCTTAGAAGAAAAATCCAAAATAATGAAAAAGGTCAGATATGGGTTACAATATGTTAGTAAAGTCTCACCCTATTCTTAATATCAGTATACTTTTCAATTATAATTGCCCTATTTTTTTAAGCAGATCATTTACATTCACAATCTGATTGAGATTAGAGTGTTTCACTAGCTTTACTTAATTCTGCTGACAGAGCTAAAGAGAAATAGTTAAAACAGGATGCAGAAAATGTATTTTTTCCCTCATGACACCTAATATAGCTTTTGAAAGGCCTGTAGACGAAACAAGTTCTAATATACACTGGGGGAAGCCTTTAAGCAGGATCATGGTTTTCCTGTCCTTATCATATCATTCCAATGCCTCCTCCAGTAAAAGAGCAGGAAGGAAAGTACTTCTCTGCAGATCAGAGTTCCAGTGGAAATTTGAAAAACTGGTTATTTTTTTATGGACTATCATGAACAACTTGGATAAAATAATGAAATTTTTAATTTTTAAAAATAATTTCAAAACAGAATAAAAATTAAGGATCTTGGACATCCTTTCCTTGTTTTGAAATAAAGAACATAAGAATTTATGAGAATTAAGTTTAGCAAAATAGATTCCTGGTACTATTTGCAGTGTATTAGTATTAAAAAATTCATAATGACTTAGTATCATCCTGTATCAATATATCTACTTTTGATCACCAAGACAAGAGAGAGGAAAAAAGTAATCTAGCAATGAGGGAGAAAGTGAGAGTCTGGTTAAGCTCAAGTAATGGACAAAGAGCTAGAAAAATCCTTATAAATTTGTCTATTCTTCACCTAAATAATAATAAAAAAATGTACTTGAGAAAAGGGGCATGTGGAACTTGATGTTCTTTAAGGTCCCATTCAACCCCAAACTCTTCTCCAATTCCATGATTCTTGTAGTTCTTTCCAGGCCCAGCTGAATGGAAAGCTCTATGCCAACTGTCATCTCAGCTTTTAGTACTGTTTTGAATAGTCAACATACTCAATTTCGTTTGTATGGAAGCACAAAAACATCTTTTTTGGTATGATGATATCAAATGTGTTAAACCAAAAAAGTGCTGAAACAAAGGACATTTTTAAAATAACATTAAAAAAGAATAAAAAATACTCTACTTATGTATATGGTAAATAATTTATACACATATGCTAATAAATACTATGAAATATAAGAAAATTTTACTATTTTTTCCTCTAAAGATGTCAATGGCACTGATCATGTTACCACAAATATAGTTTTGTCTCAGTCACTTTATCTTCAAGTTTTAATTTTGATTACATTTATTTGCCTATCCAGGTTCTTAGTTTTCTTAATTACAAATAGCCAATCAAAATCTCTCCTACAGGATTCCAATAAAATAGCCTCTTACAATCCTTAAAAGAAATTCAATAAGTAGAATAAAATAATAGTAATAACCTGTGAAGTGTTCGTTTGCACTTTCTTAAATATGAGAATGAATTACTTAGTTTATCACCTCTTTTAATGAATCTAAGAAAACTTTATTTGTCCATTGTTGGAATGACTACAATGTGTTAAATTCACTTGAAAGGGGGCAAACAATAGGTCAAATCTCTTGGAGCCTTGAGAAACCAATTAATTCTATGAGAAACCAATTAATTATATATATAAAAAAGAAGGAAACAGCAACTTTCACTTCATTAGACACTACCCAAGAGGGTCAGTCACTGACAGATAATATAGAGAATGAATAATAAGAGAAGGATTTATTTTAATGAATATATTTTTCCAGGTTAAAAAAAGTTAATATAAGATGCAAAATTGAACAGCTCTTTTATTCTTCTTGAAAGAAAGTGGATTAAAATGAAATCTCAGGATCTAAATGTAAAATAACTTTAATTTTATAAAATACCAGAGACCACTCAATACCTTTTCTAAGCACAGAAGATAAGACTTGGAAAAACAGATCGTTTGGAAATCAATGCTCTCTGCCCTTCCAAACTACATTAATTTCCCTAGGTGCAGAGACTAATAAAACATGATTATCTCCATTCAAGTTTGTCAGAAGCTCTTTACCCTACTCCTCAGTTTCTATGAAGTCCATCCACACAAAGCAGATGACTGATTTTTCCCATTCCAAGAAGAGGGATGTGCAGGAGAGTATAAAACATCCAACTAAGTGCGTATTTGAACTGACTTATAAAACCTCTGTTTAACAGTAAAACCTTTGTTAAATTATGTAACCTGGGAAAGAGGATTGCATGTGGAGTACTCTCAGAAACCAGAAATTTTATTTCACAACAATTGCATTTTCTGACTAGGTGGAGCTGACGTGAAGCACCCCGGTAGCGGTGCGCGGTCAGGGCATTCCTCCTGGCTGTGGGGAGGTGAAGTTGCAGTCCTTTCCCAGTCACCTTACCGAGGGTTCCCACAACTTGGGACCACACTTTAACCACCAGGATACTTTAGATTGATACTGCTACCTCCCAAAACCAGATGGATGTGGAGGCACAGATGGGGTTTTTTGACTTTCTACCGCAACTTCTTTGCTGTCTTGGACTAAAGCAATAAAACCACAGCAGGGTGTGGAGATAAATGAGAGGACCTCCTCCAACACAGGATACCTGTATACATATAAATCTCACTTTTCCCTTCATAGTGTGACCAGCACTGCATCATGGTGTCCTGGTGGCATAGATATATTCTATCAGCTGTCAGATGGACCACAAATTTTCAGCTTCCTCCAGGGGAAACTTCAAAGGAACATGGATAGTTTACCTTTAAGAGAATGAAATCAAACTGAGTGAAATGATCCCAGTGCTACTGAGTAGAAATGATAATGTATGAAAGCTATAGCTAGAATTCTAATTTTCAGTGGGACTTGGAAGAAGAGCAGGCTACAAAAGAATTTTCTAGTTATTAATCATATTTTATTAATTAGGTTTCTCTTATTCTTCAGATGGACTGTCTAGCTGTAGGGGACATTCCCCAGAACTGGATCTAAAAATAGTCTCCACTTAGCAGGTGTGAACTCATAACTGCTCCACAGGAAATAAGAACGGTTATTTATATTTGCATCGTAAGCAATGTGTGGTTTACTGAATCCCATTCATGTGATCAAGTGCATGAACACAAATGCAACTGCAAAAGAGCCAAAAAGGTGGAGCTAGAGCAGCAGCGGCCTGGCTCAGGAGATTTACTATTGTAGTCCATATTAATTTATATTTTTAAGCATTTGATTCTTCTATTGGTAGGATCGTGCAATGAGACAACTAGTTTAGGAGAGAAAAAAATCTCACTTTTCAGTAAAAAACAGAAAGACTTTTCACCTCTACTGCAACACAACACACACACACACAAAAAAAACCAAAGTAGCTTCACAATGTCTACAGAAAATGTAGAGAATGAAGAAATTGTAAGGAATAATGTGATTTATGTCAGAATAATTAATCCTAATATCCAGTTCTTCCATTTTCACAAATAATGACCTGCTTTGTAACACAGAAATTATTTTTGTTCTTCAGTTCTAAAAGTTGATCTATTTCATTCATTCATAATGCTGTGTAAGGTGGAATGGAGGGTGGAGAATTTCACTCCATATGAAGTTGATCGCCTTTCCTTAGCAATGTTTCAAGCACACACTTCCACTGAAATTGTTTTAACTGCTTCTGGGCTCTGTTATTACTTGAAACCCCTAGAAATATATGCACATAGACCTCATCTGGTTTGTATGCTCAGGAGACAGCTCAAGAGAATTTGTTCACAAAGAGCAACCACAGCAATCTGCAGTTTTTTATTCTTCAATAATAATAAAGTTTCCCAACTCTTTCTCATCTATACATCCAAATAAAGCACAATTTTCAAAGAAGTTCTTCACTGAATGTTTCTTTTCTTAGTATGGGATTTTTAGGATGGTGGAGGCAAAGAGGAGGAAGAAAAAAGCAAGTTATGTGAAATATTAGACAACTCAGAATATTTACATAGCATAACTTCTACTGGAGGATGAATTTGAGACTTAAATATTTGCCTGTAAGAAAAGGTAAATCCCATAGCTGGTAGATGGCATTTACAGGAGAGAAATAGAGGCGCCTTTACACTTACATTTGTGAATGCCTCTGTGCACTTGGAAGAGGAGAGTGAAGAGGAACAGCTTCACAGTTGCTGCTTTGACAAGAATTTCTACTTAGCTGTCTTTTCTTGAGAAAAATATTGTGGAAATAGTTATATATGCAGGAGAAACCTGAGTTATAATGGAGGAACACATCCAACAGAAACCTTTTCATAAAACTACATTAACACAGGATGTCATTGAAGCATTGCATTGCATTATTTACATAAAAGTTTTGATACTATAAAGCTGTTGAGATGATAAGGTTCATGTGCTGGGACAAGAATCTCAGTAGGGGGGTGATGCACAAGATTAATTTTAAATGCAAATTGTTGTATACATGAAAATATCAGGAAAATATCCTAATAACGCTAGTTCCCCAATTAAGATAGAGCAAAAGAATGGATTAAAACATAAAAAGTGTTTGGCTTTACATGAGCTTTGTTGAAAAAAGGTCAAAGATATTTTGTGTTATCTCAGTGTTTAAATAGTCTTTTCTTCTGCATGACCATCTCTTGTCTTTCACTTAGACAAGCCTTTTTTAAGAGGGAGATGACAGTTTTCCTGCTGAGGAATCTAATTCCCATCACTATTGTTTAATGTACCAACTGGGCTTTACATTACACAGTGACATAAAACAAACTGTCAAAGCAGTGTTTTCTCTGAAGAAAGATTCCACCTACTAGAAGGCCTACAGTCTTGGAGAAAATTGATTGAGCAACACTCAGAATAAAGAGAAGTAAATCACTTTCAACTTCATTCATCAAGGACAAAACCAGACAATTTTATTGCATCACCTCAATGTAGCCAGAGAAGATAAGTCCTTTGCACTCCCGTAGCTCACCATTTCCTGTGAATAAAAACAGTGAAGGAGCTAAGTACCCTCATTTGAAGCAGGAGAGACCATCATTTTAGCCCTTTCAGATGAAGAGGAACTCTGAGCTCTGTTCTACAGCAGTAGCTCTTTTAATTTCAAGCACTACACAATGTTTCCTCATGTACAAAGTTATTTCCCTTTGAGGATGCCTTGGTTTTAATTGGTTTGCACAAGAAAACTCCCCACATGAATAGTGTCCCTTGAATCTAATAATTTTCCCTGCCCTTCCCTGAAGTGTTAATCTTGCTGGTGTGTTCCTTCATAGTTATGTGATCACATTTCTATTACGTGATGCATTGTACAACTGTGCAATATTTGAATGGCTTTATTACAGCCACAAATAGCCACTGGAGCTCACTGATCATTCCTCAGTTCTTTTTAGTTCCAATTACACTACATAAAACTGAAATATGTTTATGAAAATTTCAATATAAGATGGTTACATTTTGTGTTGTAAATGGTGGAAGACCTCTTAAAAGGCTGAAATAGAAAAAATGTACGTTTTAGTATCCCAAAGGAAGGCGTCACGATGCGATAATATAATACTTAAACCACTTGCTGGGAAGTAAAATACCTAAACTTTGAGTCTAGGAGGTTTTGTTATTGTATCACAGACAATTTTATGCACCTTTCATGGGTTCAAACTTGACTTAGAATTTTGAATTTTTGTATTAATTTTTTATTTAGCTGATAATACAAGCCATCTACCATGCCCATGGATGGTCCTTTTTTATACAAAGAGAATAATCATAAAGACCTATGGTAAACAATATGCTACACAAACTGCATTTGCAAGAATACTTCCTTTATTGCTCTTTTGGTGATTGTTTCCAGGAAGAATGTATCAATTAAATTGTCCTCACCATTTGACCTGCTACTATTCAAATACCATAGGAGAAGAGGTATCTTTAAAAAGTAATGCAATATTTCATAATTTCTGTTTCACACTATTCCTATGTAACATATTAATTAATATATCAAAACAATTGGAAGAACATATACAAAATTAGAATGCTTTCCAGTTTTTTTTTTAAGATATTTCTGTTTTAACATCCTGCAGAGCAGCGCTTCTAGGTTCAGATAATTTACATTAAGCATTTGTCAAAATTTTGGGAAATTTTAAATTTTGAAAGAAAAATCTGTGATGACATCCAAGGAATGCATTACTTACAGGTTTAGAAGGCCAATCTTCCTCAAGACAGACGGTCACACTCCAGGCCTTTCTTCTGTATCCTGACTTTTCCACTGTATTATTGTTCTAGAAGAATGAATAAATTATTATCCTGTTCATTAGCTGCTGCAGACCTAGAAAAAGATTTATAAAGACATGATACTTTCATAAGAGACTAAACAGAAAAGCAAGGTACAATATGAGAACCTTTGTATGGAGACTAAGTGATCAGAATTCTATTTAATCAGTTTTCTTCTGTAATTACTTTATCCATCATTTCTTTCCCACTAAAAATAAAGCACAACTAAAAGAAAAATTCCTTTGTGAACTGCAGTGACATAAGACTGACAAAGCTCAAGCAGGCTCAGTACAGTATCACTGTTAGAGGAAGAAAACTATTTTATTAATTATGTTACAAAAACAATATGTAAAATGCCTGCTTATGAAACACTGACTCCATGTGATATATCAACACTTGCAACAGTTTATTGAGTGACCTACAGAAAACTGAATGAATTTAATAGAGCTGCTTGAGCTTTTTCTGGGAAAGATCTGCGTCGATCATTATTCTCTTCACATCTGTTGCTCTTCTTGGCCCTGAGATCTGATGACCCAGCAAGCTGCCTCCTTCAGATACCTGGAAAATTAGCCATTGCTTCAGAATTTGCCCTTTAAATTTGGAGTGAGTAGACTTTATCCTACCACTAAACCCACTGATTTAAAATGATGGGTTTATAGTATGGAGAATACCAAAAGAACCAAAAGAGCCCTGTAATATTTGAGATCTAATTCTTGGGTTAGTCAGGATATGAGATATTTAGAAGTTAGCTTCAGTTTCTAACAGAAATTCCTGAGACTTGCTTAACTGCCCATGATTTGGAACATTTTTCCCTCTTTCTGGTATGTTTGCATTGGAATTCTGTCAGAAAAATGTATCCCCCAACCCAGCTCATCCACAGCAGTTATGACTTAACCAGTTTGACAAAGTGAGTAACAGTCCCTCATAGCATCATCTGTCACCCTTTAAACTAGCTGTCATTCTAACATACAGGACTACAGCCTCTTGCTGCAAGGGAAAAAAAACAAAAAAAAACTAAATAAAAAGAAACAAAAAACAAAACAAACAAACAAACAAAAAAGGCAAAACATAATGAACTTTTCCATCCAGCTCAGAAAAGGAGTAAAATAAACCTTTTCACTAATGCCAGCAGGATCCTCTCTCCTCTCCTCTCCTCTCCTCTCCTCTCCTCTCCTCTCCTCTCCTCTCCTCTCCTCTCCTCTCCTCTCCTCTCCTCTCCTCTCCTCTCCTCTCCTCTCCTCTCCTCTCCTCTCCTCTCCTCTCCTCTCCTCTCCTCTCCTCTCCTCTCCTCTCCTCTCCTCTCCTCTCCTCTCCTCTCCTCTCCTCTCCTCTCCTCTCCTCTCCTCTCCTCTCCTCTCCTCTCCTCTCCTCTCCTCTCCTCTCCTCTCCTCTCCCCTCTTGCTCTGCCTCAGCTCCCACTGCCTCTGGTCATTTCTCAATTTGGTGTAACAAAGAGTAGAATTTGACCTTGAGACACTGACATGCCAGACATCAGGAATGACTGAAAACCTGCAACTGAGACTTGGGTATTAGAAAACATGTCTTGAATTTCTGAATGCCTGACCCTTCTACTTAGTTCCAGCAATGACCATGGGGACTGTTGCAGAAAAATCTCCACAGAAATCAAATGTAATAAAGCCCACATGTCAGAAAGCAATGACTGATGTAACTCATTTCAAGAGGTTTTTTGCAGGTCCCCATAACTAAGGGAATTATTTATATATATGTATAGTTATAATATAGAATATTCAGTCTACAGATAATGCATAACTAATTTTGAAGTAATCCTGTTAATCCGAGCAATTCATATTAATTTCAGATTTCTCTTTACAAAGAAGCAGCATCTGCCTGTCTAAAGGTTTCAATCTTCTGTGCAATAAAATTATATTATGTTTCACTCTGATTGAGAAGTTGTGCTATCTAGGGGATTATACAAGTACTGCAAGTGGCGCCAATCATCAAATAAACTCCAACAGGGAGCAGGAGGATTTGTCCTTTTTCTCCCTGTATGAAATAAAATAAAGAAATAATTTTTTGGTTCCTTCTCTCCCCCAGATTTGTCTTTCACAAACACTAATCCTCTCATGGGTTTTCTCCAAAGGTTTTATGGACCATTGTATGAAACATGCTGTCAAACTGATCATTGCAAGATGACACTTTAAAAATATAAATCCAGTATGAGTGTGATAACCTTCATTGTCAACTGGAAAGCAAAAAGGCAGCAAATGTACTCAAGTGAGTTTTTAAAGCTAAGTACAAAGGTGACAGAAAGACTGAAGAGCTAGTCAGCCTGGCTATGTCTGGAGGTTGGAAGGAGTAGAATAAATCTAAGACAATTATTTTCAGAATTTAAAATATTGCAGATGATGATATTGTGTCTAAAGGAAATCTTCAATGAAGACCAACATCCTTTATTTAATGAACAATGAACAAAAAAGTATATCTCAAACCAGTATAAAATATCACTTGCCACCATGACTCTTAAATGGCTGTCTGGCTTAGAGGTGAAAATATCAGACTCTTCAGAATTATTTTTAATATGGAAAGTAACACAAAATTATGTCTGGGACAGGAAGAATCCCAGAAGGCAAAGCAAACAAATGGATCATACCCTTTTTTGAAGGGTGCTGGCCTAGAGCAAAAGTCACATAGTGAAAGAGAAATAGAATCAGCCTATGATGCACGAACATCATAACTGTGTTAATGTGAACTGGAAAAATGCTAAAATAAAAGTAATGAAAAATGTACACAAGTGTTTGCAAAACTAATCAGTTTACTTACTTTTTGTTGGAGTTTTCTTTGTTTCCCTTTTCTCTTTCCTAATTTAGGCCCTCTAGCCTAGTAATGCCTAATATTTAATGGGATCTGTGTTAATGCTAATTGTTTTCAAAGCAATTGTGATCTTTAAACTGATTTGATTTCTATTGCCTGCTTTATTTGTTTGAGTTAATTCTCCTTTTGGGTCTTTCTCTTAAACTATATAATCCTTAGCTAAATGAAGTAATTTCTTTTGAAGCTGAAAATCTAGCACCAGGAAAATGAGGGAGTTAAGTTTTATTCAGTAGTTGTAGGTGATTTTTTTTCCCAGTTTTAGTCACAATGATGGAGGTATAAAGGAGTAGTTATTTCTCAGGATGGCACATCATTTTTGAACTCCAGGGGGAAAAATGTACAGGCACAAACAATGGTGTAAAGCAGTTTTCATTCATTTATCATTAAATATACTTTCATCTGAGCACCTTGCCAAGGCTGGACACAGCTGCCCTGACAGCAGGCAGCTTCTTCCCTATCAGAAGATTAACAGTGCTCTTCAGTTTTCAATTTTTTTCCCTCTTAGGTGGCCATACTGGGCTACTGGTCTGTAATGCTATTGTAAAGACAAATATGTGTGTTTATTCCAATAACAGGTAAATATTCAAATATTCTGCAATTCTCTCTCTTTTTTTTTTCTTTTTTTTTTTTAAACTTCCTCCAGTCCCTTGGCCTAAATCAAACCAATGAACCTTGGTAGTTCAGAAGACAAAAACACATTAAAGAACCCATGAGACAGACAGAAATCTTCTGTCCTTCCCTGAAACATGTCTCCCCCTTCATGCAGTCAATGGGTTTATCATGCATGACTCTGTATCATCAGGTGGATATCAGCTTCCAGTTACATAAAAGAGAATAACTTCTGAGTATCTGAGTGTTTTTTTCAATGCCAAGTATTTAGCTAAATTAAAAACATCAAACATAATGCCTGTTGCAATTATAATAATATTTATTAAAAATAGATTAATTTTTAGTAGCTTTTTAAATTTAAAGTTTAAGCAAGGATGCAATTGTAGAAAACTTCAGACTAAGAAAAAACATCACACTTGATTCAAGTGCTGCTATCTGTGATCAAAAGTATATTTGGAAAACAAATTCAAGGGGATTAGACATCTGAACTGAACTTGTTTTATAAAAACTGTGCTTAAGGGGGAGGAAGAGAGGGTGTCTTTTATCTTTGTTTATCAAGATTTTAAATGCACAGAGAAGGCACCAGCTTTGCTCCTGTTTTCTGCTCTCCCAGAAGCTTTTCTAATTTTGTTCAAAGGATGGAAAAGGGAGGAAAAGGGACATTCTAAGACATTCTTAAAAGTAAACCTGGAATTTAAATAACCATTACCCAATTTTTTTCTTGTCCTTGAAATAGAATTAAGTTCCAGTTACAATAGAAATTATAACTATAAAAATAACCATTCAGGGTTTTACAGTGTAACAGCTTTAAATAAAATCTACATTGATCAAGCTTTTCTTCCAACTCTATAAACTAAATTAGCTGTGTCTCACTTTAAGACAAGCATTTGAAATTAAGCCGAATTCTCTGCATCCCAGTTTCTCTGATCTTTACGAGGCTCAACAAGAAACAACAGAGGAGATGATATCTCATAATCTGTAAAGCTGCAGGAGTAGATAGCTTTCCTTAGCATCACTGATTTAGCACTGCATTTACAAATTAGTGTTTCTGCTCCCTGGCAGTACATCGCCGTCCAATTCCGTTCTGCTCCTTAAGAATGTCAGACGTCAAGCAAGTAATGCACAAAGGCACGGATTTTTTTAGTTTAGAAATTACTTCAACATCAGCCACTCATCTAAAAATAAAATAAAAATGAAAGATTAACACTCTTCCCATCACAAGGCAGGAGATTCCAAGTGCCTCACACAAATATTGGTACTTACTACATTTGGATGTACTAGTGAAAATAGATGAAACTCCATCTACTTTCCCCCAGTCCTTTAAAGCAGAACAAAAGGAAAACTGCCTGCTCAGTCATTTCTATTCTTCCAAATTTTTTTTTTTTTTTTGGTGACATAAAACTACAGTAGTCTTTCTTTTACATAAAGGCATCCTGCAAGAACTGTGTTCCTAATACAAACCAACCACCAAAAGAATGCCTGCAAGCAGCATGGTGGACCTTGCTATGCACTGAATACACAATGGAAAGTATCAGTGATAAGAGAAGTTAAAAAGAAACCTTATTATTTTCACATTTATAGCTCTATCAGATGTTTTATTTTCACAGATTAACTAGTTATTAGGGTAGTATCATCACTAAAGTGTTATAAAAATCGAATACTTATTTTAAAATTCCAAACCTGAAGCAGACCTCAGATATATATACATATGGTTGTCTTGTAACTTTGCAGCAGTACATGAATCATGGTATTGGATTTAAAACTATGCTCATTCTCTGCTTCTCAGTCTTTATTTTGTGATTGGCCATTCTGAATGATCACTTTTGAAACTTTCTGACATATTCATCAAAATATCTTCAGATTCGTCCAGAAGGCCGGGGAAGAAATTATGTATTCTTTATCATATTGAAATACATCAGGATTTTTACAGACAGCAAAGCTGCCATTTAAAGTCTTTGCTTCAAGTGTTTAAATAGAAATGTTACTAAAATCCTTCCTTTCTCAATAAAAACTGAGCACGCTTTTGAGAATTCACTTCTACAAGGCATGTAACTGAGGTTCTAGAAAATATGTAGGCAAACAAACTTCCTATTTAGCACCTGTCATCTATTTCCTAACACATTTTGAACTGGGGAAAATAAACTAAATAGGAAAACCATATATTCAATATTGTTCTAATATTACAAATGTCTTTTGTGACATTTTTGCACATCAGAGATTTACACCTTAACAAAACCCTGTGTAATTTATTATTAGAATCCAGAAGTCTGACATGATGGACTCAGGTTACCTTCTGTTAACTGCACTGCCTCTGAGACTGTCTCTGAAAGTTAAAGCAGTTGGTAGCCTGACCTGGGCTATGCATGACACACAATCCTCTATTTCTATGCATTATGAATAGCAGCTGGTATATTGAGGGTAACAGCTTATAGAAAAGTCTAATAATTAGTTCCTTAAAGGAAATACTAGAAATCTGTGAAACTGATCACTGAAGATCAATGGTTCAAAGGTTCATACTTTATTGATGAGGGCATTTTACTGGATATAACAGACTGGGTGCTTGTGTATCTGAAGACTTAATGACTCTCAAACAAACTCATAAAAGCAAAATTATTGTTGAGGGAATAATCTTGAGCCTGTTGTTTCTTTAATTTCAATAGTTTTGCAACATGCAAACCTCTACTGAATTGGTTTAAGAAACCACACTAGCAGTTTGGCTTGATATTGTGCTTTTCTATATATATACATATTTCTTCTACATATATTCATATTCCTTCTACATATTCATCAAATACATTCACAAGCATTAATTCCCCCACCATTTTTCTAACTGATATTGGCATCTAGATTTCCACTAAGAAGTCCAGAGATACAAGCGTAAGTCTTATGGAAGGTCAAGTAAAATATACCATTAACTATTGTTTTTCAGATTACATGAGAGTCATTTTATAGTTCTGTATTTACAGAATGCTTTCATAAGTATTTGGAGATTGTTTCTGAAGTTAAGTAGTTGCCATTAAAATCATTGATTTTGATAGACACTTTTAAAGAAATGGGAATTTACAGGTTCATATTTACCACTTTAGGTGTTATAGGAGAAATAAATGTAAAAAACAAAAATCACTAAACTATATATAGAACTGTGTATTTCTATTGTCATTCTGGCTTACCCATGCAGAATGTGTTAGTGTTTACAGACCAGACAGTCCATTTCAGCACTTTTAATCTTCTACAGATTTGACCATGAATCGAATCAATCCTGGCTGAGAGATCATTTACGAAAGTATTAACCTAGTTGAGCGTGTGAGGTCAGAAATAGAATGGAGTAAAGAACAGTTAAACCTTGAGAGACAAAAGATGTTCCTAAAGCTTTTCTCCCTTTTTATAGAATCCTGAACTTTGACCAAAAAAACCCAACAGCAAACAAAAAAAGAAGAAAGCTATTGGGTTATCAGTACTTGTTTGGAGACTTGAATCAGAAATTAAGAAAAAGAAAATGTCAGTACAATGACATTTAATTCAGTTTCCCAGACATAAAGAGAGGGACAAATGCCTGGAAGGACTTACTGAACACATTCCACAGAAAACCAAGAAAATTAAAATCTTTTTCCATGAGATTATGAAAAGCAGATTTTGGAGTAAGAGACAAACTGATGTGTAGATGAAAACTGAGAAGCAGTTTTAAAGGACTGATTATCACTAATTTAAGCAAAATGGATACTAAGTGACTTCCAGTTTTTTTTCAGAATTTTTTGCTGAAAATCTGCAGGAGATAAAACCTGGAATATTTTAGAAAATAATATATATTCTGTAATTATGGAATTTGACATTAGATAACAACTATACTATTCTGGAAATGAAATGATTCTAACATTCTCCATTCAGTAACACTTGTCATGCCCTTCCAGTCACTATGGGATCAGCAGGAAGCCTTTGCCTTGATGCTGCCTTCCAGAGATCCATACCACCTGCTCCTCTCCCCTGTTCTCATTTAACCTACCTTATTGGGAAGAATTAACCTATATATTTTTTTAAGAGATAGAGGTTGTTAACATCCATACTTTATACATTATAACATGCTTAATCGGGGTCTTTTAAAATATGATAAACCTCCTGCAAAATTTCTCATAAAAAACATTTCTCTTCCAAACACTTTGCAAAAAAACTTACCTTCTAATTCCTAGCTGTCTGGTTCTGTTCACTGTGTGACAGGTAGGATTCGTTTGTATTGCCTCAGAGACCACTGGACAGCAGAGTTACAGAAAACAGATTAGTGTCTCATGAGAAAAAATGTATACAATAACAATGGAGGTTTTTCCTCCAACACTAAAATATAACATCTTTAATAATACCAAGACCAGACATGTATTAATAAAAATGGAACAGTGCCACTAGCATCAGTAACGTTTAAGGTTTTTGGGAATGTGGCTAGACTAGAAGGCAGAAAAGGCAGTAGGACTTAGGGAATGGTAAAATCATTGGCCTGGGAGAAAGGAATTTAAACTGAGAATGTGTTAAATTGAACCACAATATTGCTTTATAAATGAACTCAGAAGTTTTTGTGGATTAGCCTTTGAGCTGCATGTGTGGTTGGAGATATCAGGACTGTAATTAATACTAGATAGCTGGCTTGTGTTCTTTTACACAAACTTCATATTTCAGGTCAGAAATCTAGACAATTGATGAAAGAAATGTTTAAAGCAGGCTTCAGCATTCTCAGCTCTGCTACTGAAATGCTGTATAAAATTTAAAAGTCACTAAATCCATCACCCATCTCAGTTTATGTATCTAATAGTTAGCGTATTAAAATAGTCCCATCTTTTCCTTTCCTCCTGAAGAGGAATGAGGTGAAGAAGGAGCACCACGCATATAAAGTGTGATGCAGATTTTGAGTGCAGTGAGCTTCCCTGTCCCATAGTTGTTCACATGGAAAATAATTGCAGCTTCCAAAAATGTTGCTGGATTAACCTCTGAAAAAAGTATAGGTTATGTTTTGCTGCTTTTTTTTTTTTTTTTTTTTTTATTCTGTAGGGTGTCTATGCTTTATGGCAGCAATACTAAGATTTCCTTAAGTTTCACAAGACCCTAAAAAATAATCAGCTTCTCTCATTTATGTCACCAGTGAAAATACTGACAATTAGAAAGTGTTTGTTCAATATGTCCTGTTACACCAACTGAATTTTATTGTTTGTTTGTCAAGAACAAACAGTACAGAGGCCTGAATGCTTGATGCATGAACAGTCCTTGGAGTTTAGCATAGATATGCACAAAAGATCAAAGCTGCTGCTTTGCTAAAAGTGAATGTCTATGCCAGTGGCTCATTTGTTTCATGATAAAGTCATTCTGGAAAAATCCTGTACTCTGAAAAATTTCAATTAGGTTAATTACATTCTGTTCCTCTAAATTTCCCCTGCAGCTTCAGATGGAGACAGCTTTCTTAATTTCCTTTCCTAGCATGTTGAGAGCATTGTTTTGCTTTGGTAAATAGCTGCTACATTCCACCCAACATGTGGCTGATCTAATCCCTTCTGCAGCACTTTCACAGTGTGAATTTTACCTTATTACACTGGAAACCTTCTGTTTCGGCAAGAGTAAGGGACAGATTCCCTTGGTGCTTTATGTTTTGGGCGTCGTGTAAAGTGGTTTAAGTGAAAATAGGAATCTTGTCCTGAACCCTTTTTCCTGGATTAACTGAGTTCAGGAGAACAACCTTTTATGTGTGTGTGGTGACAATGAAGGAGCAACACAAGCTCAGTAAAAGATTTTGACATGCACTTTCTTCACTTTTATCTTTTATTGACACACATTTTCTCTGTTTTTTGCTCCTAAAAAGGAATTAATCTTGATTGTAGTTATGGAAAGTGCAGTCATATTTCTTTCCTTACTTCTCCAGCTCTCAGTCATGTAATTGACACAGACATTACAATTCTTTAACTTTTTTCTCATATATCAGTGTCTGGCAAGAACTTGATTTTAACTCAGAGTATATATTTATCAACTCACTAAAATGATCTTTCAAACCCTCTTTCAACTCTTCTGTCTTAATTTTGTCCTGTGTGTGTTGTGGCAACACCTACTCTATGCAAGTACCCTTCCTTTTCTAACACCACGTTTTGTGGGTAGTATGGTATCACTGGAACCAAGGCTTAGGATATGGGGAAATAAAGTAGGATTGAACATTATTATTATTCACACCAAAATTTGATATGTTTTCTAAGAAGGTTAATTCAGGGGTGCAAACAGTAGTTCCTGATCTTGATCCTGAGTGCTAAAGTGAAAATATTACTTTGAGCATTATGTTTCATGTATTTAAAGATCTTTATGGTATTAAAAAACCCAAAGAAATCAGTCTTCTTCCTCAATCCACTTTATCCTGAATTTTGAGAATTATATGTTCTAACTACATTTTTCTTAATCTATAAATAACTATTTTAATAATAATCATACTAAAATACAGGTAGAGTTTTACATTTATTTTTGAAATTCAAAAATATTATAGAAAACATAGTCTGAGATATTTAATAATATATGATATATAAATAAGAATGCTGTATTTTTTGATGTCTGAAATTTTCAAGTTATTTCAATAACTACTCAAAATATCAGTATACCAACTTGTACATGGTGACAGAGAGCAATATGATTTGATGATTTCTGCAATGTAGTGACCATTGGATCTTGCCAAACTTCCAAAAAGAAAATTGAAAATGTTTCAGGAGGCTCAAACTCAGTAGTTCAGATACTGGGTCAGATGATTTTCTTTGGATTTAAAATGCTGGGGCATAGTTACACACCTATATGGACAAAGATTAATGTCTCAATTATTTTTTCTATTTTTTTTTCACTTAAAACGCACTTCATCAAACATTTGTGTTACAGACCACAACCACTTCTGATATTTTCCCTAGCACCCCACCCTGTTAATCACTACTACAACTAAAGATGTTGAATAGTCACATTTGGATTGTTTTATTTCAAGAGTGAGAGAAGGATCAGGTAGAGACACTACAAATTTGAAACTTACAGTAGATTGATGCATTTCTGAGCATATGGGTCCATATATTCCAAGCACAAAGCAAATAAACTTTGCAATCATCTGCTTTATCTGAGTCTTATCAGGAACAAGAATTTACATTTTATCTATTAATGAAAAACATCTGCAATGAATAGGGACAATGTGTTTATTTCAACCAGTCATATTTTGTGTGGAACTTGAAATTTATCTCCTAGCTCAATAACTGAGCATGGGTCACGGATGTTACAGAGCACCAGAGACAATTAGCTGACCTAGCATGAGTTCTGAATGGAAATTAAACCTATATAGTACACTGGCTGCTGTTTATCATGTTAATGAACAAACTGCTCTGCTTTTTCTTGGTTTCTTTATCTCATTCTATAAGATAATCTACTTTACCAGCTGTATTTGCTTTTTTAAGTAGAACACTTGTGAAGATTATAAGAAAAACATGCATGGAAAGAGAATATTAGTTTTTTTAAAAAAGAGAAAGTGATTAAAAAAAAGTATTACAAATTCCAATTCCATTTCTCCTTTTATTCTGCAGGACAGTTGACAGTAGAATTTGCTTTTCAGGCAAAGGTCATCATATATAGTATCTTTTGCATGCTATTTTGATGAAACAAAGATTTTTTGCATAGTAGAAGAAAATAGGAATATAGGATTCTCTTAATTTCAAATGGAAATGAAACATTACTTGCAAAATTCTGCACATAATCTATGTTCCTTATTTTTATTTTTAACACATCAACGAGTGCCCTAAAAGAGTCTGCATTTAATATATCTCCATTAACTCTCTGCTATAATTACTGAATAAATAAAAAAGGGGAAAAAAAAAAAAGGAAACTTTGGTCTCAAATCTTGATTGGTAAAACAGGAAAATGGTACTGTTTGGCAATCAGATATGCTCAAGAGTAAATGCATGCTGCAAAATAGTAGCAGTAGGTAAGCATGCAGGTACATGAGTAAGACTCAGTAAAACATGTACACAGATGAAAGTCAAAAAGCTGAGAGATGAAAATCAACTAAGAAGACTAAGAAAAGGAACACATTTAGAAAAACAGGGGGAGAATTTTTTTAGGTATCTTCCCCTGTTTTTTTCTTTTTTTATATATACATTATTCTTATGCTATATTTTTAAACTGATATTTTTACTGCTCACTGTAAAGACATGTTCATCCAGTGCCCTGGGAACTCTCAGTATAATTAAATATATACTATATAATATTTCTGTCAATTATCCCAGTGTTCAAACTCACTCCTTGTCAGTGTAAATACAACAAGCAAGTTCATTAATCTCCTGAAAAATTCCCCTGGAGGATCCTAAATTATGAACTATGTGGGGCTGGATGACATGTGTCTCTTTATGTGCACAGAATCCTAGAATCCCAGAATAACCTGGGTTGAAAGGGACCCACAAGGTTCATCGAAGTCCATCTTCTCAAGAGAAAGAGAAAGATGGGTTCTGAGGAAAATGTAGAGAGGGTAGGATGTGTTACTGAGGGCTATCTGGATTGGAATATGGTACATTGCCTAATAAAACCCTGGCACAATTGATAATATTTCAGTCCTTGGTCCAAGGAAGCTGAGACAACTTGGATGCCCATCGTAACCTAAAATTTTTCTACATAATTTTTTCAGTGAAATGAGGAAGTTCAATTTAAGATGAAATAAGGAGTGCTGAAAAAACCACTATACTATTTATAAATTGTCATTTTCTGTCGTGAAAGCAAACAAAAACTACGTGGCTTTTTTCCCTCTGTAACGGGCTGAGAGAAAGGTCATGGTTAAAGAACATACCTTTTTACTTCTTTAAAATTTCTTTTCAGTGTTCTTCATAATTGCCATCAGCTTCATAAAGAAATCATATTGTTATATTGATTAACAGTGGATGCATTTTCCAATTATTTCTATAATGAGTTTAGTAGCAATGACCCAGAAAATGGACAAAGACCTCACTTCAGATTAATGCTGATTTGATGTAAATTGTTATTTTTTTTCCCGTCTCACCAGCAAATGATAATGATAGATCCCCACTGTTAATTAATCAAAACCTCTCAAAATAGAGTTCACCAGGTGGAAATAATTAGCAGTTAATTGTCTCCTGTTTATTACTCCTCAGAGATGTAAACAACAGTCTGGTTTTATTTGACAGTATTTACTAAAAAGACCATGAATAAATAAATTAGTGGCACAAATGTTGTAGTTGTGGTATGAATACTTGTGGTTGTGCATTTGTTTTATGAGACTATTCAATGTACAAAGAGCAATTTTCCCTCCAGAAAAACAACATTTCAGCCGGTGCAAACATTTGACATTTGTTTCATATGCAAAATTTCTTTTTGCTTTTTGTTTCTTGACTGAATAATTGAGTAGCAGAAAACCCTGAGCAGAGTGTTTTAATGTGGAGTCATGCAGCAGGAGGCTTTTTCTTGTTTGCACTTTGATGGCTATAGAAGTTTTGTGGTTTAGAAAAAAACCATGTTGTACTTGGGCAGAGTAGGAATTTATTAAGAGATGGATTGCGATTATGATGGTAATGGTGATAATGGTGAATACTCTTTTTTGGAGTTAGTGGTTAAATGTCACTTAGATGCCCAAATCCTGTTATGAATTTACATCCACAAATGAGGCACCTTACCCAGTTCAGAGGAAACGTTAGAATACAGATTGTTGTTATATTTAAAGTAATATTGATTAACCATCAGATTAATAAATGAGGTTGATTTTTAGCTTTCTTTTCCAAAACAAAGGAGAGAGAGAAATTACAAAAACATTACATTCAGATTATCAGCAATCATCAATCTGCAGTTTATTTTAAAAGAGTGTTGCTCTTTAAAGCCACTAATTGAGATCTATTCCCCTTAAAGCTTGGTTTGATCCTCAGAGGAAATGTGGTTTTGGCTTCTGGTCAGGTTATAACAAATTGTTAAATTTAAAATCTGTGTTACCACACTTTTTTTTTCCCCCAGGGACTCCTTTCTTGATCTTGGGACTGATGGCCATAGAGAATAAAAACCAATATTGTTTCATTTCCACTGTGCTACTATTTCACAGATTGTACTCCCATTTTTCCAGTTTTTATAGCAAACTGTAATTTCTAAATCATGAGTGAGAAAATTCACAAAGAATTAAACTTTTGCAATTTTACTGCAAGTAGTATGGATCTGCCTGCTTGATTTTTACTAGTGCTCACATCTTAAATAGAGTGAAATAATGGTGACCAGACTTAATTTTTAGTATTTATAAAACCCCACAAATTCTATAAAATTAGTAATAGCAGTAATGATAAAAAGGTTCATACTTTGCATGATGTGTATGCAACTTAAAGGAGAAATTTCCAGTGCTGCAAACTCTGTCATATCCTTGCCATATAGAGCAAGCAGTTGATATGGTCAGAAAAATACAATCAAACTTTAAAATATTTCTTAATTTGTATTTTTAAGCTGCCACATTTAGTTCCAGGCAACGACATTGTTTTCTGCAAGACCTGTCCTTGCAGTCAAATAGCTGCCTGGTGTTGGCATTATTTTCTCTCAGGTGTCATTAGATAAGGCTCATTAACTTATTTCTTTTTTCAGTGTGACAATATTTGATTTCATTTTTGCTATAAAGAAAAAACCCATACACTTGCATTTTCTTTATCAAATGTTGCAGTATAAACAAAACTATAAACTTCAGCTACCACTTAGAGAACTCAATTTTCAGGTGGTGATAAGCTAGTGTCAGGGCTAGGTCAGGATTCTGTAAGAGGGAGATTTACACTGCTTTGCCCTTCTGGATGAAGGCAGTCCACCTTTTGCTCAAGATTAATCTAGGAAATTAGAAACACTATGGCCTACCCTAGACATATTCTTTTATACAATCATTCTTGTTCACTTGGAGTTCAGACTGGAGTTTTTCTGCCATTTTGTCTGTCAGGACAAAATTTTATTGAAGTTTATCTGGCATTTATGCCATTCATTCTTTTGAGAAGACCTTTGAAAAAAATCTCCTTTCTTCAAGAAAGAATCCATTTCTCTATTGAAAAGTCCACAGTTTTTCCGTCTAGGTGGGGTAGCATTCTTGAAATAGATCAGTCTGAATTCCCTAAAATGAATTGCTAAGGGTTTTTTTTGAATGTGATATTTTGTGGGTTATTTTTAGCTTTATGATTTCTGAAAAAGGCCATTTAACACCATTTCTTTGAATTTCTCTTTATGACATTAAAATGTCCTGGCTGTGATCGTGTATTAGTAGTACATGTAGCTGCAGGACTGTTTTCTTAATGCTGTGTTTTAGAAAGGAGGGAGTGACAGCTGGTTGCTGTTTTTATATGTGTGTATGCTTCAGTACACACCTAGAAACTCCCACACACAATCTCATGCACTCACACACACACACACCCATGTAAACTGCTAGGTCAGTTTTAAGGTGGTAATTTCATCTCTAGGTTTGTGCTCAAAATCTAAGACATCATTCCTCTTCTATTAAAATTAGAGTATGAAGCTCTCACAGTAGCTCACTATATTTGTCAGCCCAAATTTAGCATAGATAATACTGAAATATATGCCAAAAGGTGTTTAAAAAAGCATGACTGGTGTCAAAATGACACAGGTATATATAATTCCCTGTAATGGCATTCCATATGATAATTTAATTTTACGATTACTCCAGGTTTATTATTTTCTCCTTGATTTTTCTTTCTCTTGCTTTATGCTTTCATTAGTCTCAGCCTGAGAGAAGGAACAGAAAACCTGTGTGGATTTGCAAGCTTTACTTTTTTGGATTAAACCAAAACATATAATATTCAAATAGCTTTTTCTCAGCCTTAAAGTTAAAGACCTTGAAATTGGAACTGATTTTACACTTTCCTAAAATAATATTTTTATGAGTGAAATTGGAAGAGATGGGAGAAGAGGGAAAATGAACCTGGTTTCTGCTACAGGGGAGTTTGAAATTTTGCTTGGAGAATAAAGGAGAGCTTTACTGCAAATATCCACAAAAGGGAGTTTTTGTTCTGCAGAATGCATTCTTCTGACCCTTGTTCTTGCCTGAGTTTTCTCCTCCTCTTCTACTAAACAGGAGAAAAAAGGCTTAATTTTTTAGGGATACAGCTGACAAGTTTTAAACATTGGCATTGACATTAGCTGAATAAATGGAAACCTTTTCCTTTTATATGCAGGCTAATAACATAAAACGTTTTATATGGAGATTTCTGAAACTTGCAGAGGTGGTAAGTAACATATTCCATACTTAACAGGTAAGGAACTGAAACAAAGGACCAGGGTTAGTCTACATGCTAATAACAGTCTGTACCCTTATACTTCATCTACCAGGCAGCGTGCAGGAAAGGGCAGATAGGTTACCCCAGAATATTGGCCAGGGAAGATTCTGTATGAGCTATTGATTGCATGTTATTCTGTTTCATATAAAAAATTGTATTTTATATTCTATTGTATATAAATAACAGTAAAAAAAAAACCCAAAAACAAAACCAAAAAAACCCTCATAAAAATGAGAATTCCATGTCAGTGTAAAGGGCTCACAATCATCACCAGCTTCTGTCAGCTTCGCATTTCGAATGACCAAGATTTCACTGCCATATTACTTTTGGAAAGTGGAAAAGAAATGCTGACTTTTATGAAGTTAAAAGAAACCTTTGTGTTCCCACTGATAGGAAGCAGGAACATGGTCACAGCACCAAGCCTGACAGAGTTCCAGAAGTGTTTGGACAACGCTCTTACCCCAAGGCACATGGCGTGACTTTTGGGGTGTCTGTATGGTTCAAGGAGCTGGACTTCAGTGATCCCTGTAGGTCCCTTGCAACTCAAGTTAATCAGCAATTCTCTGATTCTGTTATGCAAAATCTGTGACTGTAATATCCAATAAAAATAACCAACCTCAGTAACTGAGCATTAGTTACTTTATATTTTCTTGAATAGTAAATATTTTGGACTAAGACACTCCATGGTATATACATAAAAATCACTGGATGAATGAACAAATGAATGAATAAATACTCTTGCCACATTTGACAGACCAAAGGGATTCATTATACTTAAGCTGAGTTATTTTTCTTGTGCAAATGTAACAAAGTGATAAGATTTTACCAAAGTATAAATAAATTCAGCAGATGACTCAGCTGTTTCAATTGCACTGGAAGAACACCAAGATAAGTAAAGAAGAAGGAAGTGTTTCCCTGTGGAGCACAGGATTATTTGTTGGGTGGCTGTGTGCTCCTCCATGGCTTTAGCTCGTCTCTTTCAAATGCTGTGAAACTCCAGTAAGTAACAAGGTCAGGAGGTGAACTGACATGAAGGTTCATAGACGTAACCTCAACACCAAGTGAAGTGTCTTTTATGTGAGTTTTGTAAATAGGCAAAGAGTGGTGGATTTTAAGCTGTTTCTACTCTTCTCTAAACAACAGGAGAAAATAATTGGTGAGAAAATATACTGTGACTTTAAAAGCTGAAAGATGTTGGGGTAGGAGGGCAAGAAGGCAAAGACACTTCATCATCAATGTAGTATCAAAGCTGGGATAAGGAAACCTTATGTGAAGAATAAAACAGAAATGGTTCCCATCAGATGAAGTCAAAGCAGAGTAGTGAGAAGACATCTGGGGCTGCAGCACGTTGCTTTCTCATAGCACTGAGCCCTCCAAAATGAGCCCTCCTCCTAGACCAGTATCCATATCTAACATATTGGACTGCACCTCCATGCATCCTGATTATTTCTTTATTTTGGCCTGAGAGTTTTGTGTGCCTGGTAAAAGTGAATTTGGCTAGGTTCTTGGGTATCTAACATTCCTGCAGAAACAGTACCAGTAGCTCCAATGAAAACAGTAGATGTCTGAAAGTCCTGGGGAAAAGACCTTTCTCTGTGGGTATCTTGGACATGCTGACCTCACCACATGTGTGATGTAGAGTTCAGGGTCTTTTCAGAAACTGCAGTCTATCCAGAATACCCCTACCACCTGTGCAGATCCACACCATATTCTTTTCCAAAGAATAGGAAATCTTTTGCTAGGAAAAAGATAATGAAACTTTATGGAAGAAAACAACTAAACAAGAAACAGGTGTTCAATAAAATTTAAGGTGAAAATTTGGGGCGAGGGAGTAGAGACCTAACTGGGATAAAATGTTTTATTGCTGCTAATTAATCAATTCTAGCCTGGATTATTAATGATTAAACAAATTTTCTATCAAGCTCACTGTGCAGTGGACTGTGTTGAATGAGACAGTGGCTTAGCTCACAGAGGTGGAGCTCTGTCTCCATCACATTGAAAAAAGGACAAGCAGAGTTTGGTTGCCTCAGAAGAGAAAATACAGTACTAAGGTGATCTTGAGGAGATCCCACATGAGCTGTTATGGTAGGAGAGCTGATGGAGAGGCTTGCATCACTTCTTTTGTGCTGTAAATACTCTTAAATATTCTACCCCAAAGTTTTATCAATCTTGGATGTTTCTTTCTGAATTGTGAATCTCGTATAAAGCAGGAAAAAAAAAAAGAAAAAAGGAAATAAAGGGGAATAATGGTTTAATAAGAGGAAGAAATTCAGTAGAGTTAAAAATTCAAAGCCCAATTACAGGTAGCTAAAACTCTAATTAGAGTGCAGTTTATTTGTATTCATTATCCAATCCTATAATCACAGAGACAGAAACTTTATTTTGATGAGATGAAGATATCAGATTCATGAATTTATCAAAGGCATAAAACAACTTTTAAATAAGATTATGGAAAGCAAAAAGATACATGGAGGTCTCAAGTTTTCTTACACAGAAAGAAGTTGGATGTGGTTCCTTCTTTTAGTTGCCTTCAGATGTGGGGATTTGAATTGCATATTTAACCTAAAAAATATAGGAGTACCCCTTTTATGATTCATTTGCCTTCAGAGTCTACTAGCTCCTTCATCATATGGACTGGGCTGGGTAGTGCTAGAGGAAAGAAGCCAGAATCAACAGGATATGGATTTAACAGCTCCAGTGTTCAAAACAGAGTTATCCATTACCAACACAATTTTTAAAAATTGCTTAAATAGCCCGATGTGTATCATAGGCCCATTTGCAATAATTTTAACCTACAGAATGACAGGTTATATGGATTTTCACATGCTAATTTACCAGTTCAATAAAAAAAATAACTGAATAGCCCAGTGTGTATCCTTGTCTAGTTCCCAAGCAACTTAACTTACACTGACAAGTTGTGCAGGTTTCACCAAAGTTATTTACCACTTAAAATCAAAATATATCTACCATAGTAGCTCCTGTATCAAATTACATGCAGAGTGTGCTTCTTGTGACACTCAATAAATGATCTCATATGTGTCCCATAAACCTTCACTTGTTTGCCAAAACTGAAGAAAAAGAGAAGCAATGCAGAAACTGATCCTCAACATTAATATTAAACAAAAGGCATAGAGAATGGCAAAAACAGTTCTACCCAGCTCCAAGGAGCAATTTAGACCAGCATGACCTCATAACAACAACAGTTTGGGTTTCTGAAGATTTCTCAATCAGGAACATCAGAGACTCATTCAAAGAAGGGTCTGCAAATATATCCTCATTCATGCAAAATACTTGAATTCAGGATAAAGAAAGTCTAAAAGCAGGTTGTTTCAAATTAGCCCCTGGTTTTTATTTTTGTATGTTTAAAAGTTAAATGTGTATAAATTAGTTTTTTTTAAAAAAAAAACAAAACCAGCCAACCCCCCCCCCCAAACAACAAAAAATCCATAGCCATTTAAAAATAATATTTTCTTAAAATACTTTTGATAATTAAGCAAACCACTATTATTTTGCAGAATTGAATCCAGCTAGTAAAGATTTTTTTTTACAATTTCTAGTAAAGCCAGAACCCATAATGACAGTGAAATGATACATAAGTTCATTGATCTGAGCGAAAGGAACTGGATCTCCTTTGAGATAAAAGATCTGCTTAAATTGAAAGGAAATAATGATCTCCATTCTCCTTCTCCCAAAAAATGAAAAAGAAAAAATGAAAATAAAAATTCAGCTGTTAGTATCTGGCATAATACAGAGTCCCATATGGTTTTAAACACACATGTTTCTCAGCAACGTTTGGACAGTGAAATGTAGCAGTAACACTCTGACTCACAAAATCAGCATCAAAGCTTGACATAGTCAGACATTTATCTATTCTGATTTTAGTAGTCTTGGAAATAACAGAGAGCTGTTTAGCAGATTAAATACTGAAACAGTGCTTCCCTCTAAGCATGGATATTTACTCACCCTATTTTTCCATGAGTTGCTGGTTACTTGGTTGAAAGATAATTTTCTTAGGAAAATTTTATCATTTCCATGCAGATTCCACTTCCTGTAATGAATTTTCAAGGTCCAGGGTGTATCCTAGTCCCATCAGAACTATAATATGTGTATGTCACTGGAATACACATAAAAAAAAAAAATCCCTCTAAAAGGGAATTTTTATTTTGTTATTTTGGGAAAGTTTCAAGTTAGAATGTACTATGCAAATAAAAAAAGGAAAGCATAATAAATAAAAAGTGCTTTTACAGCTGCTATCAGTCTTCATCTATGAATAAATTAGAAATTAAATTAACTGAAAAAGGGTGAACATCACAGCTAAAAAAAGTAAATGCAAGATTTCAGTGTCTTTTCCAGAACTGTTCCTTAGCTGAAGCAAAAATGGCATACTCCCGATTCTGAAAGAAGCTCAACTCTCCTTTTCATGCTGTTGCCTAAAATTGCACTAAAAGCAATTTATCTGTTTTTTCATTACTGTAAAATTTTAGAAGAAGAGGCTATAGGAAGATAAGCTGGTTGAAGATATTCACAACCTTCAGCTTGCCATCCATTCTTTTGTGAGAAACCCTTTCTCCCATACTATTGCTCGTGGGGAGACGTGTGTGAACAACATTTCTTAAAGCCAAATCTGAAATTTTTATTTAGTGTAGTAACAACGCTTGAGTTATGCATCTGTTTCTACTTACCCAAAACTTTCCAAGTTGCTGACTGCTCCAGGAAGAGGTCTCTGAATTGACCCAGAGCTGTGACAGTGGCTGTTACATTTACCTGTCCCTTCTCATTACTCTAGTGCTGCTTCTACCACGAGTTTTTTATTTCAGTGCTGGATACTACATATGTAAGTCAAACCTGCACTCAACTCATTCTGAGAGTGTCAGTAGAAATGCATGAAATTCAGTATCTGTGATGATGTATTTAAGGAATATTTGTAATGTGTAACCCTTTTCCTGTTAAATGTAATTCAGAGCATCTTGCTAAATGTACCCTAATTCTTTCTTATGCTACTGTAAGAAAAATAAGGCTGTACTAAAATCAACAATATAATGTTACTGACTCATTCTATCCCATGCCATTTCATGGCATTCCAAAGTGACATTGAAATACCACTAATGGAATAGTGAATCTATTTTTCAATTATACTAATAGTAACAGCTACTGGTTGGAACAATTTGTGAGAGAATTTGGAAAGCACTACTGCATTTGCTAAGCACAGCCACATTCTTTCCAAGCACCAGTGATGGTATTAATTTAGTTTGATTCACCTCACAGTAATATTTTCCAGATAAGCCATTTTCAAACCTACTAGTGCAGGCTCAGAGTTTCTGGAAGTAACATAGAAGTGCAGTACTATCTGATGGAGATGGTCTTGAAAAACCTGCATAGAGAAGTAGCTGCATGAATAGTTCTTTAAAAAGCAGCATGCCCACATGTTAAACTGATTATCATCTGGAAATGTGCATGGAAAGAATGCACTCCAGCTATCATCTTGACTCCATTTTGGGATAATATTTTCTCCTTATGGACTAATTTCTCCTTCTAGAAGTATCTGTGGTTCCATAAACACACGTCTCCTAGTTGGATGGTCAGTGAAAACACAAGAAATGAGCAGAGTTCAATGCTTTCTGCAGTGGGGGCCAAGTTCTAGTCCTGTCTTTGCTGTTTCTGTGTGGCCATATCAAAACACTTCTCTTGGGCATTGGCTGGCATATTTTTACCTGTGAAAGGGATTAATGACCTTCCCATATTTTGTAAAAAATTCAATGTTTTTTTATAAAAATAAGTATTGGGAAGTTGAATATAATTATTAATAAATACAAGGAAATACCTTATGCCAATTAGAAGATAGATTAACTTGTCTAACTTTTCTATCAAGACCTGACATTCACTGTGCATTAAAACTCTCTGAGGTTTTTTAGGCATTCTGCTCTTTTCAGCATGAGAAATAAGAATCTTAAAACCAGGTCTTACAATGGAAAGCTATCACATTTCACAGAAAGCTCTAAACTTATATATAGATGACTCTAACATGCCAATTTTACTGGTATTTTGTAGCTTTACTCTTTCAATGGTTCCTGGGATTCCATTGTCTCTAATCTGCTTATATTGCTCTGGCAGGGGACAATTTTGTAATGAATTATGTATTCAAGACTCACACACAGTAGGAATATATTATAAGATGTTACTGAGGTTAATTAGAATTATATAAGTGGGTATCACAGAATTTCAAAATGAGCAAATTTGAATCCTAGTACAGTCATGTTGGTGGGCAAACTTCTGCACTGTACTGGTAGCTTTCAGCTTGATCAGACAAGTTCCACAGTCTTCTTATCCATTACTGAATTTGCTACCCCACTTAGTGTATCCTTATGATTTCTGATCCAAAAGTAAAAAACCCAAAACAAACAAACCATTAAGAAGAAATAAGAACATTTCCCCCAAAAGTCCTTAAAGTTATTTTTTAATAACTCCAGGTTCAAAAAGAAGCTGACTTCTAAAATGTTTTTAAATGAGAGTTCCATGCAAGATAAGATTATGGGTCTACAATGCCACCAAATTGTAATGCTAGTAAACATTTCCACAATACTTAGGGATCATTTACAGTTTCTTTACATTTCACTAGTTTGATTTTACAATGGATCTTATTCACTACAGTATGTATGCATTGTTGAAAAAATAATGAATCAGGTATATCTGTAGCATAGCATTTCAGTATTTGCATTGTCCTATGCATGCATGGTAATTATTTTTAGGATAGTAATGTCTTCAAGTGTTGATTTTTCCCCAAGATAATGATATTGTACTTGTGTGTTCTCATGCAGATTAAAGACAAATATATTGCTTATATTGATAGAAGAAGAAAACAGAAATATTTTTCTTCTAGTATTTAAAAATATTTGAGTAGAGTTTGACTTCTCACTACAAGATCTTCAGGTTTAAATATTTGAGGTTCACCCACTCTTATCAGAGTTCAAATTATCCATTAATAAAAGGCCGCGTGGTAAACTACTTTTGAGGGCAGTGTAGTGACTCTGTGAAAAGGGTCAGTGTAAACAGTACAACTTTTTAAAGTAAATGCCATTCCTTTGAATGTGTTAAGTTAGCAAAACATGTAAAAATTTATTTAAAATACTATCTAGATCTGTTTTTAGCATGCTCTACTGCCAAGCCAATCAAGCAGATAAAAGAGTTGGCAAAATAGGTTTAACAAGCCATTGAATAAAATTAATTATTTTCTCTGTCCCTGAAGAAATTAGCATTTATTCCTTTATAAAATCTGCCTTCATAATGATTATGTCATGTGTCATGTTCATGGCATAATGAATTCCATAAAAATTACTTCACATTCCTTCATGCTTATTTGAGAATGGTCAATGATTATGAACTACTGCATACATAGGAAATGAATAACCAGCATTCATTTTAAGTGTTGATAACTATGGTAGTCATAGCCAAATCAATTATGTGTGCTCAGCCTTTGGAATACTCAGGAAATCCAAGGCACTAAGCTCACTCACTGCCCTAATATAAGCTGTTCCCTAGATATGCAGGTCAGTTATGCAAGATCCTTCTTACCTCTTCAAGCACAGTTACCATTTTTCCTACTAGCTCCTGAGCATTTTTCAAACAGAAAGTTGTCATGGTTATAGAGGCACAGCCACATTCCATCAGACATTCATATAGGTTTATGGCAACAGCCATGTATGTTCAGTCTGCACTTGACAAAAATCTTCTCTCTTTGCTCCCTCTATGATGGTGTCTAATTACAGTCCAGAGGGTGATGCATTTTAGAGACTTCTCCAAGAGCCTGCATAAATGTCATTATCAAGTTTGATTTCCTCTACCATACAGAGACCTTTAGAACAACTCTAAGAAGGCATGAAATTTAAATAGACCCTTGTGAGCCTACTACCATGCTTGAGGTCACACAGCAAAGATATATAACATTCCTCACTCTCCTCTGAACAAGACACTTTAGAAGTGTGAAGATAGCACCAGAAAAAGACAATTTATAGTATCTGAATTATCTGGCAACCCTAGCTGGCACAGATTTTCCAGAGACAACTTTGAAAGTGAAGAACCTTTCTGGCTCTTCTGTCTAATGCTAGGAAGCAACTTAAGAAGCAATATCTGAGTAAATATATTCTCACTCCATCCTACCTGTCTCGTCAGGAGAACCATAAAGCTGGCAGTCTGGTTCCACAGAAATAGAATTATGTACCTAGCTTTGCAAGTCATTAATTATGCAGTGTCATATTTACTTGCATTTGTGGGTATTCCCTGTGTGGCCTGAAGATAAAGTAAGCTTTTTTGTCAATACTAATATAATTTAATTTAAGGCTTCCCATTGTCCCCTACTTTATAAATGAGAAACTCAAGACAATTTCTTGTATCATTTTGCTTGCCCAACTTTTATAGATATCATTATTTGTGTCTGGAGCTAAAAATTATTCTACTTCTCCACATCAAGCATAAAGAAAATAAATTATTTTATAAACTCATTTTTTTGAGTTACTTTAACAACTGCAATCAATTAAAATTACATAATTAAAAATAGTGCCTATTTGAGTAATAAAAACTAAAGGGAAGTTTAGATGTAATTAATAACTGACATTTTAATGGATTTTACAGCTAGATATAAACACATAGATATATTTTACAAAACAGATGAATGGAGTCTGCTTAGTTAAAGACTAACACACATAACAATGTAAAGAAATTAGTAATGTATGTATTTTTGTTTTCAAGGGTTTAGTGCAAGTAAGTAGGAAAGCAAATCAAGAATGACACCACAGTTACTATATTAACTTGAAAAATGAGTGGATTTTTCTGGTGCTCTTATGGAAGGAAGGAAGGAAGGAAGGAAGGAAGGAAGGAAGGAAGGAAGGAAGGAAGGTAGGAAGGAAGGAAGGTTGGTTAGGTTATAGCTGGGCTTTGTCCCTTCTAATACTCTCCTTGCATAACTGCAATATTCTCATAGTCCTCCTGAGTTGCCTACCCCTTCTTTCAAGGTTGATAAATTCTTTTTTGTTCAGGGCTGACAGATCCCCACCAGGCTATCCATTTTGCTACATCAGGACAGCCTGCTTCCACATTTTTAAGATTTTCTTCTTGAAGAATGTCCAGCTTTCCTGGACTCTTTTGCTTCCTTTCAGTACACCTTCCCAAGGAATTCTGCCACCCGGGCCTCTAAGCAGGCTGAAACCTGCCCTCCACACTAGTGCTATCTTGCACTAGTACTGACTACCTTCTCTACTATTGCAGTGGCCCTTTATGTTCTTTTGCTAAGCATTTATCTGTTTGTGTAAGACAGGTTTTGCAAATCAACACTCAGGGCACTGACAACTCCTGGAAGCACAAACAAAGGGTGAAGGTATATTGTAAATGATGGCACCAAAATCTGTTCATATTCCCTTCAGCAAATTAATGAGGATCATCTTTACAAAAGATCAGTTATTATAAATTACATTTTTCTTTGCATTTCCACACTCTCTATGCAACTAGACTGCAGGATTGATCCTCAGTGAAAAGGTACTTAGTTATATTATGTAGAGTGGCAAGAAATAAAAAACCAAAATCCCATTATAAATCCTCCCCAAATAATTCATTCTCCAGGTGAAGTTTAATCCTGCATTTAAAGCACAAAGGAGCTGACACAAACATTCAGTAAATTGTCTTTTATGAGGGAAGATAACAGCTTCTGCATCATTCAGGTGTATCTGTCTCTTTAGCCAGTGTTTCTCTCACATATTAATTACACAAAATTGATCCCCTGGCCTAAGTGTAAGGAGTGTCTTCATCTGCAATTAAATCTGTTTTCCAGTCTTCATTATCACCTTTGGAAAACCTGTAGCTGAGTTGTAGTGGGTGGTCAGGTAGGAAAAAAAGCTCAACATCAGTGGTAGTCTACCCTTCTCACCCTCAGCTCTTCCTTTCCTTTGTAGAAGAAGTTGTATTTCCACATAAAAACTAGAGGCCACCTGAGCTGAAGATGCCAGCAGCAAAAAAGCTCTTTGAAGATCAGTGGCCATGACCTATTTCGAATAACAGGGAAAGAATTACAGTTTATGAGTATGTAAATGTGAAATAGGCACTCAAAGGTTACAAAAATGTTGAATCATTTCAGAAAGGCTTTTAAAATTCAGTTTCGTGTTTGTCAGATCAACAGCTCCGAACCTCAAAGTAATTTTATGAATTTCTGCCACCAGAGGACCCTCCTACTTCTGATGAAATGTCCCCACCCAAAACTGAGTGGGTTGTTTTATCAAGGACAAGCATTAGATTAAAACATATAATGAATGGCTGAGACTTCTTCATGCAGATTACCAAGCTGCTCCATTTTCCAAGTCTGATTGTATTGTCTATCTAAAAATGACTGGGAAATAATCTTGAAGGCTTAAAATTATGGACTTACTCTTGATGAGTGGTGGAGAATAACAAGTGATAATTCAGTAAGTGATGACTTGCCAAGAACCACAAGAAAAATATGGGATTAAATAAATGGTGTTTTTTACCATGAAATGTAGACACAATATTTCTTAGATTTACAATGTTCTAATCTCTAAAACTGCTTTACCTCATATATGATTTTTATATATGTATTTATTTGGGGGGAGGAGCTTAGGAATTTTTAAGTCATCAGCTTCGGCAGCATTTCAGGCAGCTGCATTTCTCCCACAGCTAATATCACTTTCTGGTCAGTAAAAGGGAGTTTGCAGAGGCCTGGGGCAAACTTTTACAGTCCTCTTCTGAGATCTGGGAATGGGAACAACCTTTTCTCATATGACAAGGATATGAATCACCAGAAATGGTCACAGAGACATTTCTTTGTAGTCAGAAGGAAGGTGTTGGACAAGAGCCATCAGTACAGAATGAAAATCTTGTTATTGCTTTTTTTTTTTTTTTTAAACAGCTTGCTAGACAAATTCTCAGTGATTGACCAAGTGGAAATGTGGGATGCCTGTTCAGTTTAAAATCCATTCTGCTATATTAATCTGTAGAAGATAGAAGACTAAAAGTACTTGGTATTTAATTAATTTAACTTTCTTTCTAGAGAGTAAGCCTGAAGAAACAAAGTTCATAATAATTACAGAGGCATACCAAAATAGAAACAAAATGGAGGGAGTGAGTAAAACTAATTAAATATTGCTCCTCTTCAGTGGATTCTTGGGACGCACATAATATCAAAATGACAGTGATTGTTATCTTCCAGTTTTTTCTTCTCAAGCATGCAGAAGTGGGACACACACCTGCAACTGTAATTCTCACGTAGTCATCCTCATTTTAACATATACGAGAATATCTTTAATGACGTCCCACCTATCATAGATATAAGAAAATAGACAACCCCAAAAAATCTGGATTAATACTGTCTAAATTGCAGATAGTTTGTTTCTTGTCCTCACAATTTTTCCTTACTATATAGATGATAACATGAGAACAGCTGGGTGATCACAAAGCAAACATGCTGTATCAAGCTCTAAATGGAGTCACAAAATATATTTTCTATCCGTAAGCTAACAAGAGGGAGGGGCACAAACTTCTTGAGAGGCATGTGCGTGGGGAGTGCTTCACTGTTGTTAAATTCTGTAGTCTGAGCACAGCCTGTGGTGATTACTCAATGGGGAGAATCTGTGTTTATATTAAAGGGGGGAAAACGTGTTTATCTAAACATTCGCATTTAGAATTTATTGTGAAATCCCTGCAACTAACACATCACTAATTCCACAACAGCTAAGAACAGAAACACATTAAGAAGACCGTACAAGCTTTGTGAATAACAGGAACGCTGTCTAGAATCCCAAGGGAGATAGTATAGCTGTACCACTGTGATAAATCAGGGATTTATGAGAGAAAACCCTTCCCTCCTTTGAAAAAACATTACTTTGATGTCACATGCTTGACAGGGTGCTCTGCTGCTCAGTTACACAAGTGTACCTTTGTAGCCTTGCCAGGATGAACTCTGACCTTCCAAACATCCTGGCACAGCTGAACGATTCGGTTTTGCTGAAGGAGTCAACAACACAGAAAAAAGGAAAGAGGCCTTTTTTGATTTGCTTTTTCTGAAAGATAGCAAAGATATCCTGGCTTACATTTGGTGTCACCAATGAACTCAACATGACACAAACAACATTTTATCAATATTTTACACACCAGCAAAAATAGTTCTACAACTTTTTAAATGCTGAAGCCTGTAAGAGTTGGTGCAGTGTTTGGCAAAACTGATGGATTAGAAAGAAAAGGATTAACAGCTTTTAACACCATAAATAGATTAGATTCAGACTTGAGTGATATATTAATTTACCAACAAATTTTAAAAATTTATTTAATTGATTTGACAGTGTGACTCTGACAACAAAGCTCAAGCTAAGCTTAAAAAACCATTAAGACTACTTTCTCCCTTAGTAGATTTTGGGTTCAGTTTTATTTTTTAAATTTCTCAAGTGATATTATAAAGATGAGATTTTAGATTAAAAAAAAAAATCTTGGCCACATTTTCCTTATTACAAACCGCTGCCTTTCCTAGACTTTATCAAAGAAAATTTGCTACAATTAACAGGAGAGGAAGAAAAATGACAGAAGCATGCATAAATGTCTCCTTAGAGCTTAAAAACTAATTGACAGAAGTCAGCTTAAGCACTTCAGAAATATACACATTTATTTAATATATTGCATATAAAAACAGAATTACTTTACAACTCTTTGTTTTATACATTGATTGTATCACCCTTTTGTCACTCTCTGAAGGACAACCTCATAGCCTTTCCAGGAGTAATTAGTATTATATAACAAAGAAAGAAGAAAAAAATTTTAACATTTATTTAATTTTCAACTTTGCAAAAGTGAAATACTAATTTTAAAAATCAGGAAATAATATCAATTCTCTTTCTTCAATAGTCGATTGATATCTCTGCCTCAAAGAACACCTTTTACAAGACAGGCATCATATGGGCAATATCCACACAGGAATTAGGAAAACACCAGAATGAAATTTTTAAAATTGTCTTGAGAACTGACAGCAACAAGAAATCAAGACAAAGTAAAAATCATCACCTGCTCACAGACCCTTTCTTCAAAATCTTCTCCTTCATCACAAAAAACTAATAAAGTGACAAGTTTTATCCTGCACACACGACTCCTTCACTACCTCCAGGTGTTCTAGAGAAGTCTCAGCCTACGCCCAGTTTACCCTCGAACACATATTAGGTCTGGCTGAGCTGGAGTTCATTTTCCCATAGAGCCTTCACAGTGCTGTGCTTTGCACTGGTAGCTGCAAAGGTGTGGGTAAAATGTGTTTTGGCTATAGATGAGCAGTGCTGGAACAGCATCAGGGTTCTCTCTAACACTCCCACCCCCAACAAGGTGCTGGGAGTGGGCAAGATCCTGGGAGGGGTCACAACCAGGTCAGCTGTCCCAAATTAATCACTGGGATATTCCATCCTGGTGATGTCAGCTCAGATATAAAAGGTAAGGAAAGGAAGGGCTGTGTGATGGTGTTTGCCTTTGCGAAGAACTGCTGGGAGTGCTCAGACCCTGCTTCTTAAGGTGTGGCTGGGCATTATTTGCTGTCAGGAAGTAGGTAATTTCTGTCTTCGCATGTGCAAGCTTTCATTTTTGCTTTAGTAAACTGCCTCAACTCCACCTTTGTGTCATTTTACATCTTATTTTGTTTTCTTTTCTGTCCAGTGGGTAAAGAGTGTTTCTTACATTTAAAATCTTACTTTCATCTTCTTTATCTAGTGTGTTTTCAGAGGACATTGACATCTAAATTGGAGACCTGACACTGAATACAGGATAGGAAATATAGAACATCAGCAAGAGAAAAAGAAAGGCGTTAATCTAGCTCAAATCAAATTATTGAGAAAGGGAAGTCTGCCTGAAAGTATGGTATCCTACAGAGTAATTTGGAAAGAAAATTTATATAAGTACCATAAGCAGTAGGCTAAATGCACACTCACTATTCTTTTCTTCTGCCTTCTGCACTATGTGAGTGGCTGTGAGAATTTCAGATTGCTGTCTGAGCTATAACCTCATCACCACTACTTTGTGTTTTGCCCATAGATCCAATTTTGCATCTAGAAAGCTGGAAGTTTTTTGCAAATTTAAGTGGTTTTGAGTCTAAAGAAGAGTAAGTTTTTCAAATACAGAGTTCTTAAAATAAATTAATTTAGCTGAAAATCAGATACCTTCTGAGTTGCCTTTTCAGAATATCTGTGTCACTCTATGTATTCACAGAGTTCTGCAATGGTGTAAAATGGGATTTTAGGAAAGGGTTAGCTTTATTACCACAAAGCAAGAGACAAGTTCTTTCCCTTGGCTAAGATATTTTAGAGTATGATCAAATCTTTGTTATATTTTCTAACATACGTATTTAATCTTAGTTATGGAGATTTGAACAGAACTTGAAGAAAACTTAAATTTGGTCGTAGAAAAGAGGCTTGGATAAATGCCATAGTACAGGATGAACAACTTTATCAACATATAGAAGCAATGTTTTTGACTAAACAGATGATGAATAAGTAGCCATTGGTAAAGTACTAATTTCCCCTTACTTTAAATGAGCTGACAAAGCCTTTGAGCTGTAAGAAGTTATGCTCATGTTGAGTGCTTTTAGAAATCTTCTAGAAGTCTTCTAGCGATGAGCTTGCCTGTTATTAGGAAAACTATATAAAAGGCAAGACAAAGAAAGGTGTCTATACCTCATTGAGTTTATATACGGTGGAAGATACTGGAACATAATTTCTGCCTGAGATATTTATATTTGATGAATGTAGTGTTACCAGATATGTCTACCTACATCTCATAGTCTTCAAAACATCTTTGAAAATAAAGTGACAATCTTAGATTTTGTCTAGAAAGAGAAAATTAAAAGCAAGAGAGTTTTAGATGGGAAAGAAAATAATGAGAATTCTTAGCAAATCCCTATCATATTCAAATGTGATTTTCACATGAGTATGGAAAAGATGTCAATTTAAAACACAGACTGGAGCTTGAGATTAATCTAACATAAATTATTTCATTTTCAGGAGAGCCTTCTGGGATCCAAATTTTTTATTAATTTTTATTCACTATGAATCAAGGAAAAAGTTAATCGCAAATAGTTTTCCGATCTCTGAACCATGAAGAATAAAAAGTACAATCTTTTATGGAAATCAAGAAGCAAGCAAAGATTTTAAATGTTAAAATAAATCTTGAAAACTTTCTGAGAGCTAAGTATTGAAAAGAAGCCATTTTTTTATATGTAAAAACAAAGTAGAAGTAGTGTAACTCTTGCAGACTTGAATCCCTTTGAGTACATTGAGACCTAAAATACAGACAGATGTGGAAATATTCAAGTCTTCTCCCATTGTCTGTTGTTTCTAATAAAAATTCAGTATTTTGTGTAAAATGCTAACACTAGTGTAAGTCTCCTGCATTTCACTTCCTATACTTTCAAGTGCATTTTCTGGTAGGAAACTGTACCAGTGGCATGATTCAGGAATTTAAAATTGTCTGGGTACCTGAAATGTGAGTACCTACCTTGGATTTCCAACCACCTTGTTTTCTCTCTCATTCAAGAAATAATAATGGTGCTAGAAATATACATATGGGAGTAAGCACATAAGGGGGTGTGTGCATGTGAAAAACAGAGGAAGAGAGAAAAAACAGAAGAGAGGCATCAAATGTAAGGCAGTGGGGCAGAGTGCATTAATTTATATCCTACAGAGCATGAAAATATATATTAATAGAAACATATATAATATGAACATACTATATCTGTTTTTTAAAAAATGGCTTTACTAAATTATTATTTATTAATTTGACAAAACTCAGGGATATATGTCTGAACCAGGTTCTTGGAGCGCATTTTCTTCTGTAATAATGCAGTGATTTACACTGAATTATGTCATCAAATGCACTATCATTTTCATATCCCCATAGAAATGACTACTCATTTTTAAGCCTTTTACTCTCACAGTTCACATGCATATCATTCATCTATGGCTTTGTTCTAGAAGTTCATAATTCAAGAATTGACAGAGACTGGCTTAGAATTGATTTTGATAGAATACCAATGATACACTTCCAGCAGAGAAATCAGAATTTTGATCTTGGACTCTCCAGCTTTAGTAGAAAAACAAACCAATGCACAATACAGAGTAATTTGTCTTCTAGATGCAGAAAAAATGAGAGATTAATCCTAATTTAAATCAATATTTTTTTTTCAACAACTTCACAGTTAGAGGAAAAACATCAATATTGTTATCTAACCCTGAAATTATTGGGGTTGCAGAACCTAGTGAGGAAACTTGTCCCCAAACTCAAATTTTAAGAAGCTTTTCTAAGGTCTTACTAATACCTCACTGATTAACTCGCATCTGAATCTTCCCATGACATGCTGAACACTTCATATTTTAGATTACTCTTTGTAGATGTGAAAAGGAAGCCATACACATAATTAAAAAAAAAAGAGATCTTGGGTATCTAACTACTCTTTACTAGTTTACTTTCTTGACCCATTCAACTACTACTTCTTTCAGTTCTTCATAAGTCTAACTTGTAAGCCATTCATCACTTGCTTTTCTCCTTTGTACTTTTTTCCAGTTTATCTGCTTGTTATTATAAAACCAAATCCCACTCTTACAGTCCTTCCGATTTATAGTCTCATTCTGTACTAATATTACCAGTATTAATAATGTCATCCTTAATGTTATTTCCTTCCTCTCTTTTGAAATACTATTTATGGAAGTCCATCTTCCTGATTAAAGTTTGCATTTTAAATCTATTGCCATGTTTTTGCTCCACTTTTACATTAATTTGCACAGAATTATTAAATTGATATTTTTTAACAGTTTCACAAATTTTTTTTTTGTGCCATGTTTCCAAATGTTTCTGTCCCTTTATTCAGATGCAGCTTTCACATAGCACAGCCTATGTTCTCTCAGGATTTGCAAAACAATATATGCTTCAATATTGTCCTCAATAATTTATTGGTAGACTGGGTCTATTTATAATGCTTATGCAGCAGGCATTCTCTTTTTACCAGAAGGTCACAACTTTCAGGTATTAGGTATCTGAAATAAGGTGCATCAGTCTTATTCTCTCTTACTATAATGCTACTTTCTGTCTTTTTTTGAAGGCTTTTAACAGGTCTGCTGCTCTTTCCTCTGAGCTGCAAAGAAAGCATAAATATTTTCATCATACAGTAAAAAGCTTTATTTTCTCCCTACGTGTCTTTTTGTATCTCTGATTTAGGCTACCAGGTCTCTGAGAGGCCAATTAAGTTTTGTTTGTGCATTAAAATTTCTGGTCATTGTTTGTTCTTGATACACTTTGCAGTAGTGTATAGATGTCTAATATATTTGATAAGTTCCCCTATTATTGTCTTTCCTATCAGCTAATAGTGCCAAAAACATTGTCTTTTTCTGATGCAGCTAAAATTCCTCATATGTGACTCTATCTTGTGCTCTTTGCACTATTTTATTGCAACTTTTAATCATAAATCTCTTTATCTGGATTATGTTACTGCAATCCTCTACATACCAGTCTCGTTGAAACAGGTCGAACTTAAAAATATTCCTTTTTTTAGGACAGAAAAATGTATATGTGCTTAACCATGCCTATATTCCTATTATTTGATTTTCAGAGATATTCATTTTTAGCTTGCATAAGCTTTAGTTTTTCTAAGGGTATTTCTTAATTACCTTTTACTCACCCTAGTTCCTTTAAGAAATATTTACCTACTGAAGCAGGAATATAGTCTCTACTCAGGCCTAAAAATATGTATGACATTCATAAATTTGGTTTGAAATATTTGAATATCCTAATTATAAAAACAATCTTTCATATCTCAATATGTCTTTTGAACATTTTGTTTGCAACTATTGCATTTATCTGAACTTCTGTCCATTTTTTACCTTAAAACTTTCAATTCATGTCTTGTGTTTATCATCCTTCATCTCTGCCTTGTGTTCTCTGCTTTTGTGTAGACTCTGTACAATTCTCTTTCTGTAGTAAATTAACTCTGGGGGAAAAAAATGGGTTTGCTTTCATTAGAACAGGGTGAATGCTGAAAAGCATTTTCTACAGATACTCAATTTTGCATAGAAGTTTTATTTGACTGTACTTCTGCTTGTTTCCCACAAGTACTCCTGGAAAATCTTGGCACTTGTAAAATAATAAGTCATAAAACCCAATATTAATCGAGTACGGGCTGAAAAGATTTTATAAAGCAGTAGGAGTGCAGTGATACAGTGATGAGAAAACAGAATAATTGCTGTCCCTTCTGCCAGGACCCTGAGGGATGGTTGGCTCTGTCTGCCCCTTGCCAGCCTCGGCAGCCCCAGGACCCCGTATCATCCAGCCAGAGCCATCATCCCCTGCCCCAGTGCTTCCCAGCAGGGACTGTCTCCAGATCATCACAGCCCTGCCCTGCCCACCCTTGGGATTTGCTGAGCTGGGCTGTCAGCCCATTCTGGCCTCATCCCATCAGCATCCTTAGGGAGGTGCCCACTCCTGAGGATGGGGGCAGCTCTTGGTGTTCCCAGATGTTCTGCCTCATGGAGATCCCTATGGAGGCCCACAGAGAGCCTCAGTCATTGTCTAAGGCTCTGGAGTGGGACTGTGCAGATGCTTTCAATTTCAGGACTCAGCTTTTATATTGCTCCATCCCTGTGCTTACCTGTTTGCGTATACTCTTTGACACTGTGATGAAGAGAGATATCTTTCTAAGGTTAGAGAAAAAATGTGCTTAAGTGAAGAAAATTGTTTCAGTCCTCAGGTTCTAAGCACGCCAATTTTGAGGAAAACTTTTTTTTCATGGGTTTTCTAAACCACAACAAGGAGTCCGTGCTAAGGATTTGTGATCTGGATGAGTGGTTGATGCGGATGAATTTCTGACAGCTGCAAAAGTACTTCAAGGCCTCTTCAATTCCTCTGCACAGTCCTGAAGATCTGCCTGGTCTGTGCCAATTTAATGTGGCTGCTCTTGTAATTCAAAACACAAGCTGTCAACAGTGTCTCTAATGTTCTCTTCTAGAAAGCTGATAAAGCAGACCATGAAGATTTTTTTCAGCAGCAGATATAAGTTCTGCAGCACGTCTATAGTTTTGCAGACATTAGAACTGCTACAGGTGATCCTAATTTTGCATGAACTGACTGACTTAAAGCAGTTTCTGTTTCATTAGACCTTTGAAAGATTCCTTTCACATTGGATATGAGAGTGAATTACTTTCTCCACTCATTTTTCAAAAAACATAATGAAGATCATGCAAACAAAAATTGGAAGAGATAGAAGGAAGTGATGAAAGCTTCTGTTTGAGTTTGCTTTTTTGTGACAACTTTATAGCAGCAAAGATTTTCCATCTTGTCTCTGTCTTGCTTATTAAGGAGGAGAAATAGTGTCTGGAAAGAAAAGAATTGCTAAAGAGGAGCTGCACTAACTGCATTCTTCTAACAGAGCAGTTTGGATGCAATAGTCAGCAGCATGTGCAGACATTGATAACCTGCTACTTTGCCTTTCCAAGAGCTCAGGAGGAGCTGTAGCTGGAGCCTTGGGCAGGTCCCCATACGAAGACCAGTGTGCACAGCCAAAGGCAAGTTTAGATGGAAGGCAGCCCATTCAAGCCCACTCATCAAATTAATAATCTGCTTTTCATTGTCACATGTGCATCCCATTCCACTTGTGCATTCCTACAATGTCTCTTTCATATTGGGATATTTCTATTGCAAACTGACAGACTTTCCTTGGGGTGTAACCCTTTCCCCACTAAAATGTCAGTCTCCTGTCACCCTTGTTCTCTTTCTTTAAGTTTTCACTGTGACAGAATAATTGTTTCCTTTATTAACCAGTTACAGCATCAGCACAGGTTATATTTGGAAGTTCTATGTATGGTGTGGAGGAAGTGCTACATCCTTCAGAATTTATTGTGAAATTCCCTGTTTCCCAGAAGTAGATAAGGCTCATACTTTGTGATTGTTTCCAAGCCTTCCTGCATTCCAGCTGTTGGGGCCCAGAGCTCATCCTGCTTTTAGGAATTCAACTGGAAAGGCTACAGAGTTCAGCTGCCCGAGTCCAAGTTTGACTTTGGTGATAGGAACTCCTGCGTGGAAAGCTGGCAGCAAGGTCCTGCTCCTCCTTTCCTTTCAGAGCTGTTTGTAAACTGAGACTTAACACTGCCCCAACCTGCATTACACTGCAGCTGTACAGAAGTTCTGCCTGTGCCTGAGCCTGTACCTCTGTGAATGCAATCCAGACTCACAGGTCTGACTTCCTGGCTTGGCTTTGGACGCGTCTCTCTGGTGCAGACTTGCTGATCAGTCTCTAAACTCCATTCTGACCCAGACAAGCTGCTGTTTTGTCAGCGAGGTTACTGCTCCCATCTGTGCTACTGTTGTGCTCAGCTCACAGCTCGCCTCCCCTTGCGGTGCAGGACTACAGTTTCAATCTTCTGAAGCCAAATTAGGATGAGGATTCCTCCCCATGACTTCTACATGGGTTTGAATGCATTTCTGAAAGTGACAGGCTATCAGTTTGTCAAGTAAGATATTCACTACCTTCAGTTCTTTTCAGTAAGGCAGACATTTGAGATAATAAATCCATTAGAACTTAGAGAAAACAAACCCTCCATTGTAGGTACCTCTATTTTAACAAATGAAAATATTATTGTTATAAGAATGTTAGTCTGGAGATGTTCACTTAAATAATTAATGTGAGCTTAATAGTTTAGAAAGCAGAAGGTGCAAGTTAGTGGGGAAAAAAACACCAAAATATATTTTCCCTCATATCACCGGCAGTATGGCTAATAAAAATGTGATTTTTAATTCTGATCTTTTTTATTATGCTTTCACTGTCCAGTTTCCACTATTTAATATTTCCTATTTGTTCTACAATAGGAAAGGATTATCTCAAATACTTTCCTGAGGTAGGAAAAAAAAAAAATTAGAGCTGCCTCATTTCACTGGTCTGTAGAATCCTTTATCTCATCAAATCGTCTTATTTGAGGAAGCACCTTATCAGATTTTAGTCTTCCAGAGCATAGTTCTGCTTGTTCATGAGCTATTAAAAAGACAGCAATGTTCCTGTACTTCATCCAGTCATGTTTAAGCAATCTTAACCACTTTATTTATTCTGGGAGACACTATGAAAAAGCAAGGACTCAGAAGTGGAATGAAGAAAGCTGGCATAGAGGTATGGAAACCAGAAGTTTCAATCTTTACAGAGTCAGTACCATTATTCTATTGCAGGATTATGCCAATAAATAGCTTCTAGTACAGATGTACTTTATATTTGGTTATCATGAAGGCTAATTTTATTGTTGATTTCAGATTTATTACTATTTGTGACTTACATGTTTGGAAAATATTTGTTTTATACCTTTAAAATCAGTGACGCTTGAGAAATACTAATTATTTCTTTAACTTTTTTTTCACATGTGTACTTCAAACATCTTACAGTGATTTATAGGTTTTCAAAAAAACTCAATATTGAAATTGTCCCAATGACTCCAAGAACTGTGTGGGAGAAAATGCTTCTCTCACCATTGCTCCTTCTGGCCTAAATTGTCCACAATAAAAATGTTAAACCTATCTGTACCATCACTACTGTTTCTGAATTTCAGCTATGAATTTTGATTGCTCCTCGTTATTCTGCTTAGTACTGATTAGAATCTCTCCTGCACCTGTCATATTGATATTATTGATCTGTGGAATTTATGGGAAAAGTGGTTCATGATCTTTCCTCCAGAGAAGCCATCTTAGAGTAAATACAGAATAATAAATAATGAATCTTGTAAAAAGATAGCTGAATAGAGGCAGACAATCATGTAGGTGCCTGAATGGTACTCTGAGACGTGAGAGATCCAGTTATGGCTCCTGGTTAAGCAGTAGATTTCCAATCTGATCTTGTATAAATGGATTTTCTCATCTGCAACGTGACAAAAACTCTCCAGCTTATAGAGTCAGGGAGTTTTAATACATTAAAACACACATTATAGTTGTAAGAGTATTATAAGCAAGAAAGATATTAGCCCCTTTCACTTTGTAAATTATTACATATGTAGCAATGAAGTGAGCTATATATGTGAGTGAAATGAAGCTGATTATTACATCTACAGCTGATAAGTCTTTTTTTTCCTTTCCCCTGTCGTTCTCTTTTGCATTTACCCACAGTTATTTACATGAGGGCAGTTATTTACAGGAGAGGAGAGGGCAATAAGATCAGTCCAGATGTGCAAAATAATAAATTAGTTATGATTAAAACCACCTATGGATAACTAAAATTATTGACCAGCAGTGGTTGCCTGACCTGTATCCATCAAAATGTCAAACCGTATAGAGGTAGACAGCAGGTATGCACCCTAGAAAGAGTAAGGACTGCATAAATCTCTGCTGCTGTTCCCTGCTGCTTCAGATAATTTTGACATAGGATAAATTGCAGTAAGTTTCACGCACCAAAAAAATATGATTAGAAGCAGCACCAGCACTTTTCCTTGACTGTTTCTGAAGTACCTACAATATTAGTTATTAGATGTACTATCTTCTCATTTATTGAAAATAGTTTTGAGTAAAGGAGTGTTTTATGGCATACATTCTTCTGCAGAGTCTTATTGAATATTTAGTAGAATTTAAATGTGAATAGTACTCAAAGCAGTTTTTTTAACAAACCTAAAAATATTACAGTGACAGCCATATCACAAAATTGTGAAGTGTGGTACAAAATTTAATTTAAATTTAATTTCTTTTTCTCTAAATTAATTTTATAAATTATTCCTGTAATTATTAAAGTTTGTGATGTTATGTTGGTTTAATCTATATAGTATTCCCAACATTAGTGTAATTAGCACGAAATATTGATCTCTAGAGGTCATAATGGTAGCTTTCTACCTTCATGAAAAAATATATTGAAAAAAACCTGCATATCTCAGGCTTAACTACTTCCTCATTGTCTTTTGATAACACAAAATACAATTGCCAGAGATTATATAAAGTCCTGATTTTTTCCAGACATTTCTTACCTTGCAACATTAATAGCAGGATTTGTGTCCATCTGTTCTGTAAATAACAAGCATTCACAAAGTTCTTTCTTCTATCATCTTAGTGTATAGAATATTAAATTTACGAATTTTTGAGGATCTTGAAGTTCCAGTGCCTTATTGAAGAGACCATGGAATTCTACAGAAAATTTTCCATTAGCTTCAGTGAAGAAAGTCTCACAGTTCTTGTCCTGTTTACTGTCATCCCTGACACACAGTGGAATAAATTTATGTAGAAAAGAAGAGAAATTTCACCTTTATGAGGTTTTTCATTTAGTTAGGTCTGGAATAAGGGAGTTAAACTATAGGAGACCGATGGGAATTTTTGAGATGTAAAAAAAGAGACCATTGAAATTTAAGTTCTGCCTACTTCTGAAGCCTGTCCATCTTCTTCAGCTTATAGATCTGACTTCATTGGATTAACTGCCCTTGAAAATGAATTTTTAAAAATTTCCAGTTATTCTTTTTAACCCCAACCATCAAGTAAAGAAAACTCTTCTGTCTCCTCTACTACCCCCATCCCCAGAGGGATGGAGAGGAGAATCAGAAAAACTAAGACCTGTGGGTTAAGATAAAAAACATTTTAATAACAGGAAAGGGATAATAATGAAAAAGAGGGAGTGTAATAAAACCCAAAGTAAAAAGTAATGGGCAAGACAATGTCCAGCCCATTCCCAGCAACAATCAGCCCCTCCTGGGCAAATCCCCCCAGTATATCTACTGGGCATGATGCTCTTTGATATGGAATATCCCTTTGGCCAGTTGCAGTCAGCTGTCCAGGCTGTTCTCTCTCACCTTCTTGTGCACCTGCTTGCAGGCAGAGCATGGGAAACTGAAAAGTCTTGGACTTAGGCTAAGCACTACACAGAAACTACTAAAACATCAGCATGTTATCAACACTTTTCTTCCACTAAATCCAAAATACAGCACTTTGCCAGCTCCTTGTAAGAAAATTAACTCTATCCCACCTGTAAGTAGGATACCAATTCTAAAATATCTGTGCATAGAATATTGATTTAACTTTCTGCTTTTATACTTTTAGGGGTTTTTTTTATGATTCTACATTTTATATTTTCCACTTTGATATTTTAGCCTGATGTTCTTGTATCAAGACAATGGAAAGATGGATGGACAGATGAAAAAATAAAATTAATAATATCTCAACTTGGACTTTTATAGTTATTTAAAAAGAAGCTTCCATAAAAATAAATAGTAAACATTGTCCAGTAGATGTACCATACATTATGCAAATTACATTACTAAATTTTCTTTTTCAGTGCCTTTGCCAGATTTTTAACCATGTTCCTTTAATATCTGTAATTAGAGACTGAAATTAACTGACACAATTTCAGTTACTTAAAAGACATTTTGAGAAAAAAGTATGATGTGATTAAAGACGTTGTATTTATGTTTTTCACCTGTCTAGGGCTCTTTGTCAGTCCTTCACGAGTATGCGTACATAACTCTTGTATTCACTGAAAGTGTATTCAAAGTTTCTTGAAGTTTTGCTTGATTTACTTTGGTATGAAAATCTCATTATATAGCCTTGGTTAGTCCTCTGCTTATAAATTTGTAGTCATCTAGTGAGGATGCAGAAACAACGACATTAGGCTTGGGTGATCTGTTGCATGCTGTGAATAGCAAATACCAAACAGTGAATACACATAGCCATCAGTTTACAAATAAGCTCCAGTGAAAATTATTCTTTATATTTTCAGTGAGTACCTCTGCATGTCAAAGATAATAAAATAAAAAGGCTCCAAATCACCTCATGAATGATGGAATAACGTAATTATAATGGAATAAGAGAAATTACTAATGGATAATACTGATATTATATGCTTTAAACATTCCTAGTTACCTTCTGCCAACCTACAAATCAAAGATGGTTTCAGTCTGTCACCTCCATGCTCTCTGACTGTAGTCCTCTATTTCATCCAGTTTGAAGTAAGACCAAAGCAATCAGAGTAATATTCTTTCAGTTGTCCCAGTGCTAGAGTGCCATACAAGAGAATTTAGTAAATCTCATGGGGACTCCCACTCTTTTTCCCAGGAGCTATGATCAAAAAAGTCTTATACTGCATTACAGGGGATGAAGTGGAACAAAGAGAATAATTTTGTGTGAAAAATAACCTAAAGCCCTCTCTAGTAGCCAAAAGAAATGGATGAACCAAAGAATATATCACAGGAGGAACAGGTTCAAGTCAGAAACAGAAGATGACAGATGCCTATGGAAGAACTTGGGCAGAAATGGATGCAGGAACCAAGGTGTCTGAGATGAATTAGGACTAAAGCATCACTAAAGATTGCTAGGAAATGTAACCGACTAAATTTTTAAATAGCATGGCTGAGCAAAACACAAAAATTATAAAGGATAGGGTGTTCTTTCTAATCCAGTATAAAATCTGTATGAATATGTACAGAGCCTTGACCTCTCCAATGACAATATAGATTGGTGTTCAGTTTGTTTCTTAAGAGTCTGCTTATCTTCCTCCCTTCAGCAGCTGTACTCTGATATTTCCTGGTTTCTGTTTCCCATCTTTAACAGGGCTTCAATTTATAAATCAGGTTATTAAATGTGAGTAGTTAAAGGTAAATCTTATGTCTTGTGGTGTCTGAACTGCCTCTTTAAATTTGTAAACGAACCATTGCCCCTGCTCTGAAAGGACTTTCTGCTTGAATTAACTATTTTGTAATCTTTAGGAAAAACACAATTATAATAATCAGGCAAGCAAGTAGACCATATAATATTAATAAACTATTACAGACATCTCACACATTCTTCACACTTGGCTGTCTAAACAAATCAATACAAAGGGAAAGATCTAGTTAATACTGGTATAAAAATCTAGTGCTTTATCTTTAAAGCAAGTCAAAACATAACAATTCAACTTCATTATGTATAGTGTGGTTTGTGCAGATTGCATCCCAAAGGCTTTACGGAGGTAGATAATACTCTTCCAGGGTAAGAATGGAAAGAGAGAAATTATATCCTCAGTCACATCTCTCTATCAGTGGTGTAAATTGAAACTAGAACTACTAAAATCAATATGTTTTACACTGATACAGAATTGCTCAGAGATTAGAATTAGGTCTTGGTCAGGTAGCAGAGAAACAATTTCTTTTCGGTTGAGAATCGCAATGGAGTGGTTGGCCAATGAAGCAGAGACACAGGATGGCAGTTTTTAGACAGCATGAAACTTAAGTGAGGAAAGAAAACATAAAGAAGTGGCAAAGCAATATGGGTGAAGTCTATCAGTGCTTTTAAATTTAAGAGGAAAATGTGGAAACACTAAATGAAACAGTTGCTGGAAGAATATATATGATTGTTCTCACTGTCATGCTGTGGAACTCAATGGGAGTTTTTCATCAGCTTCCAATATTAACTTTGTAAAACTACGGATATGTTGCTGGAGTACAGGGAATGCTTTAGGTGGCAGAAATGGAAATAAACTGAGAGACAAGACAAAATTATAGAGGCATATTTCTTCACTAGATAAGAGTAACAGTAAACTTCTCAATTCTGTGGGTTTTATGTATTAAAAACAGCAAGAAATAAAAAGAAAAAAAAATAGCCATCTCCAAAAGAGCAGGATAATATTAAAAAGTTGGAGGTTGAAGCAGTACTACCTTTTCTTAGCAGCTGGCAGATTTCTTGCTAATACCTGCATAATCTCATACGCAGCCTTCTTTTCTGACGTGGCCACCAGAAGGCATCCATCAGTCCTAATGCCAGATTCTTCTTCACCACTTTGTATCTAGACAGTCAAATACAAAACACAAATCAAGTGTCCTCCCCTGCCAGCCTGTCACATGCACCCACAGAATCCCACCCCAAATAAAATCTGTAGCTACCTACAGAATAATGTGAACTTTGATAAGTTTTTTCTCTTTCTGGAGATATGGCACAAGTGAAATTTGTCTGTCTGACAAGTCTAAGAAGCACCCCTTAAACAGGAGAGAGAAATTTCCAGACTTGTGTATATTTAAGATTTTTTTTCCAAGGGTAATTTCTTCTCTTTATAGACAGTAGCTGTTTTTTAATTCCAGGTTAGTTGATTATTCCTATATCCATTTACCAAAGAAAGAAAACATTATCAAATGACAATAAAGTTGTTCATAATTTTTCTTCTTTCAAGAATTTCAAGTTACTTTTCCTCTTGTGAGCTTACAGGTACTCGTTTTTCCTTGCTCAAGGTAGAGAGTTAAAAATTAACAACTAACCATCATGATTTTGCACAGAATCTGCCATTCTAGCAGTGTGCTGGTTCTGTCTCTGATGAGCTTCTGTTTCTAAAAAGTCCAAGCAGCATTCCCTTAAGAGAGAATGCATTTGAGAGATCAATACTTTTGCCTGTTGGCCTTGTTGAACAAAGATCAATGCATGTACGAAAATCAGCCCGGCAGATGTGTCTGTGAAGACTACCAGGCCCCAGAGAGAGGAATGCCTAATGGGGACAGCTATCTGTATAGCTCTAAAGTGTTCCATTAAGCACTGCACTTCACTTGGCTCATGCAGGGGTTGTGAGACCTCAGGCTGTGCAGTGGTAATCTGTGTCGTGTTTTAGCCAATTTATGGTGCCCGTGTGAAGTTAGGGGTACTTTAGCTATTAGATTTATTCCTTGTCCAACATGGGGCATTATTCAAGTGAAAATGACAGCTATGCCTAGCTCAGAGAATTGTCCTGGCAGCCCTCAGGAACCCTGTAGAGAAAGCACTAAGGCATGGCAAACCTTTGCCAACCTTTGGCACCTTGAGGTTGTTGCCTGGCCTATTTTCTTATGTAGCTGGTATTTGTCAACTTTCCTGATGGCCTTAGAGATGCCGCTTAATTTCACTGCATAATGGAGAGGGAAAGCCATTAGCATTTGAGGCCTGTCAGTGAAGATTGTGTCACTAGCTAATAGAAACTGCAAATGTGTCAGATTGTTCAGCAGAAACTGAAGGGACAGAAGACTGCAAGTAATAGGTTGAATGAAATTTATCCTCTTTATTTTTCATAAAAAGTTTTTTCCTTTCAGAAAATCTCACAAAAGGCAAAAATTTCTCCCTTGCAATCATTGAAAGCATAGGGAAACATGATACAGAAATAGACCAAAATATAAAATAAAATTAAATAAAAATTACACAAACTGTATTTTCAAAGGGAACGTAGGCATCAAACTACCTTTTTAAAATCCAAAATGCCTAACATGTCAAAACCTTGTAAAGGCTATTTCCCTCAGCACTTGCATTTCTGCTGAATTGTGTAACACCTATGACCTGAATTGTGTTCTGAAAAAATGTACAAAGCAGGTATTTCCGTGCTACAGTCAAGCTAGTAGTAACTCTGAGAGAACACCTGATGATGTGTGAGAAGCAGTTGGTTTTGCCCAGCTTTCTTTCCTTGATTTTTGAGAGCAAAATTCTAGCTTCTCCATATGTGGCATGAAGGAAGCATTTCAGCTGGCCTTTTCAATTTTTCAAGAAAGATCTTTAATAATTAAACAGCTGGAATCCTGAGAAATATGTCTTTTTCTATTTCTTCTCTAGTGAAACAATTCTGTTTTGTGAAAATTATTTAAATGTTCAATAGACAGTGATAAAAAGAAAATACCTGCAACTGCATGATTGTGCAGCATTCATGTGGGAGAGTCAGGCTCAGATCCTTTCTCTGGTGATCACTCAGTGTGTTTGAGAAAGCAAAGGTGCCTGAGTGGGACAGAGTTCTTCTCCCTGAAGAACCAACATGAAGAATGCAAATGTGTGAAAGAATTTGGACACCATAACAGAGTGGTTTAGATACAGCTCACTGTTGCATAGCTGGAATTCCTGTATTAAATAAAAGAGAAAGAAAATACTTTTATAGATTTAATGATTTCATTCTGCTCACACAGGGTAACAGGATAAATAAAAAAAAAAAATGAAGAGAAATAAGAGTCCTGTCATATTGGAACAAGGTCTAATATGATACTCTCTGCCAGACAAGTCACAATACAGTCCTGGTGGTTTTTTTTTTTGTTTGTTTGTTGTTGTTGTTGTTGTTTGTTGTTGTTGTTATTATGGAGAGGAAGTCTGGAATCAAAGTGTGGTGGCAGCAGCTGATAATGCAGGAGACTCTTAACCTTGAAACTTTCCCAAATAATTTGCTTTTCACCCTTGGCTGCTCAACAGTATTGCAGTACAATTATGAAGACATAAACATCTCAAGGACACCTGGCACACAGCCTGTCACAATGAGTTTAGTTTGGGTATTAGATTCCCAGAGCAGCCATGGAAAGAGAATGAGCCACCTCATCAGGAATTCAGCTGTGTCAGTTTAGGAGGAGGTGAGGATGGGAGGAGCTGATCCATCAAGCTCAGACAAGACCCATCCAACCTTCTACTTTCATTCAGGCAGTAGAAGCAGATCATAAAGGGACCTGTCAAGTCCAGAGTCATATGAACTGTAAGACAGAACCTGGAAGGTATCTCAGCTTGTACCTAAATACTCTTGAAGTACCACTTTTTTCCCTCCAGTGCAAATGCTGCCATTTGCTTGTTTTAAATGGTTATAAATCATGCAAAGAAGCAAATTGGTTAGGGAATGGAGCTTTTAATTTTTTGTCTTTTTCACACCATTAGCAAATTTGAGTTGAGGTATTCTGCAATTTTGATAGACCACAGTTAATTCATTCAGGGTCCTTCATTATCATGTTAACCTTGTTTCCCTTTTTTTTCTCAGACATAAGACTTAAAGACTTTTAACTGAAGGAATAATTGCTACTGATTAGTAAACTAAATTTGGATTTTCAGTGATATTTTCATATTATTATAATTTATTAATTCATTAAGTGACAACTTTGCTGAACATAATGAAATACTTAGTAACAGTACTAGCAATTTTGGGCAATTCTTTTAGTTTCATTCTTAACTAATTATTAAATACGTTATGTTTTCAAGTACTTACAAAAAATAGGGCCTTTCTTACCACATTTTGGGAAAATCTAATTTTCATTTTAATTGTTGTCCCATGTCAAGGTAACTTCACTGACTTCATTAAAGTGTCCTTTCTTATTTCACTTCACTAAGTGTTATGAAAATAATGAAAATGATTAAAAACATTAGCAAAAATAGAAAACCTGCTGGGATGATGATACATTTGTTCATCACTCTTTTTCCAATGCTTTTCTCCATCCAGATTGTTTTAGTCTAGCATACACACCCTCCTTCTTTCTCTTTCCATTTTTTTCTTTCTCTCTGTACATGCTTTTTGCATATATTTTCATCCTGTATATATATTGTCAGCATATACATATCCTGGATAGCTATGGCTTAAAGTTACCATATTGCCTGAGCTATCCAACCCACAAAATAACAATAAATCTTATTTAAACTCGCCATTCAAATATGCAGTCATACAGTAAGCTCCTTTGTAAAATAAACTTAAATTTTATGTTGAGTCTATTGTTACAATTGCTCTAATATTTATCTTGACATGTGATGTGAAGCAATATTTTAAAATATAATTATCAAAATTCAGCCATAATTTCTGAAAAAAAGGGTGTGCCTTAGTTTAGTAATTTTCAAGATAATCACATTAATGTTTGAAGATTTTTAAGAAGTGATAAAATGTGACAGCAAAGTTTCTCAAAATAGTAAGTAATCACACTTAAGGACTGTGTTCCTCCATGAATTAACAGGAGTTGTCTTTATTGCAATTAGTTGTTCTCTTTGCAACTCAGTTCTGCATCTGATGCAAGAATGAAAAGCAAATGTTGTTAGTGAGGGTGAATATGGAACACAATATAGGAGAGGAGAGGAGAGGAGAGGAGAGGAGAGGAGAGGAGAGGAGAGGAGAGGAGAGGAGAGGAGAGGAGAGGAGAGGAGAGGAGAGGAGAGGAGAGGAGAGGAGAGGAGAGGAGAGGAGAGGACACATCTCAATGCTTAGCTATGCTACTAAAAGAAACTAAGAGCAGAGAAAAGTAAAACTAACCACTTGAATAGTTCTGCTTGGGTTTTTACTGACTGACTTACACATAAATGTTTTCTGAAGAAAAATATTATTATAGTGGTTTGTGGAAAATGTCTTTTACCTTAGCATCATTGCTGTAATTAGAATATATGGTTTATTTTTTGTGAAAGTGAATTTTCATCTCAAAAACAGCAATCAAAATTTTCATCAAAAAACAGTTTAAAGATATCTTGAGACCACCAAGTTTATGTTCACTGCCGGGTAGGTTTCCAAAATGACACAATTTTCCATCTGGTAGTCCATGCCACGGTGTTTGTTCTCTGTGCCAGGGTACAGTGTTTCGAAGGTCACTGGATCTGGAAGGGAGCTAAGAGATGTATGGGGGAAGAAAGTCAAGGGTTCTTCCTGGAGCATATATATTGAACAAATTGCCAAATGGGTATAGAGTAAATCTAGGGACTACAAAAGGGCTGAAAAATCAGAGTCTGAGAGGCTCATGTGGAAGCTGTAACGTTTCATGCACAGCGATAGGAGGGGAAGCAGGGAATGCTGATGCACAGAAATTGACCTGCTACTTTCAAAGCCTGTCAAACAGGATACTGAAGAGAAAATCAGTCCCAGCAAAGGCAGTAGAGTCTGGAGAGCCCATTACTGCCTGGGACCTTCCAGTTCTGATGAGCTTATGCAAGTTTTTATTAGCCCTTCTATCCATGAGGAACTATAACTTTGGAGTTTTCATCTTATGGGAACTAATGTGAGCTCCCCTTTATCTTTCATGAACTGGACATTGCATGTTTTAGTCAGCTATAGTTATGATTGCTCTATGGCTCTGATATATATTTTGTTCTGATATATATTTTGTCTATCTTCCCCAGAAATCTTTTCTACAGAGACAGGAAAAAAATTATTTTCCAGGAAATTACTGCTGTTCAGTGACAAAGAAAACAGTTACAGTGCAGTGATGAGGAAAATCCATGTGAATTTTATCATTACAAATTATTTGCATAGATGGATTTCTTGTAGAACACTGATTCATATATACACATGTATAAAAACGAAACTTTTGCTTCTGTATTCTGTGATAATTTTCTAAATATTCTGTCTTCCATGTCTGATGTACTTACAATAAATATTGTCCTTCCTTGTACTTCTCTCTCTGCTATGCTGTTATTATTTTTAACTCTTGCTTCAGTACTTCTTCCTCCAGAACTTGCCTGCCTTGGTGATCAACAGATGAGCACACTGGAAATATGACAAGCACAGAATTACTAATATGCACTTTTACAGAGCAAGGGGAGGTTGAATCATGATTTAGGAATGCTTAGTGACACCAAAATTAATTGTGTTTTTAGGAAGAGTTTTCTTTATCCCAAATATTGTCTGCCTTAAATTTTAATGGAAAGTATCTCCTTTAGTTTTCTTATGTGAAAATTATATATATTTTTTTTGTAATTCTTCATCCATGGGGATAGTAAGAACACTCACTCATTTCTGTCCTAAAGAAATGTGTGCAATCACTCCCATTTGATATTTGCTTATGTTCAGTGAACTTTTTATTCACAGCCCATAATATGTAATGGGGTGCTAGACTCTATCAAAGCATGCTTTTTACTCCTTTTTTAAGCTTATCATGATTTTGTGCTATGCTTTGATGTTTCCCAGCCAAAGCATTCTCTATGCAAGCTGCATTAAAATATTCACAAAATCAGTCAGTAAATTACACAAAGAGATTTCATATTAGCTGTTAAAAAAGTTTATTAAAATAATGGTTAAAGAAAAATAAGCAAGCCTCACTTTGTCTACTTATCTCAAAATAACATACTCAAAATTTCCACCTTTTTCTAGATGGTTCATCTCTGTCCAGCAAAATATATTGACCAGGAGTTTGATAAACCTCATATCTCACATTCAAAAGAAAGAACAAGGTGGACTACAAATCAGCTTTTATATCCCATCACATCCTTATCGTAACTCTACTTCCTTGGGGCTTGACATATTTTAAAAATCTTTCTTTCCTATCAGCATTATCAGCTTTTACCTGATTTGCTGTTCCTTGGGCTTATCCTGTTTATTTTTCAATCACCTTCCTGACTTGTACCTGCAAGTACACATCCCTTTGCCCACCCACATGCTGAGGTAAAATATCTCTCCTTTGCCGTCACTGTGCTGCAGGACAGAGGAATGAGCAACCTCGCTGATAACTTGTTTTGGAAAATGAATATGCTGAAGTAGTGATAGCTGTAAAAGACGGCATCTCAGCACAATATGAGCTGTGGTGTATAACTTGAAGAGAATTAAATCTTTGCTGTGATCACAATTTCTAGGAAAATTAATTTCCCTGCCTTTGATAATGGTGACCAACTTATGCATGGCACTTTATGTAGTTAACATAAAATCATCAAGAATCAAAACATCTATAAACAGATTATATGTGATGGTAGGTCATATTTTTCACAGTATGTGTTTGACCTGGTAATTGATAGATATTCCAAAGTAATTGACCATTAGTCACTCTCTTCAATTATTTTAATAGTTTATTCAATAACAAGTGTGGAACTTGTATGAAAAATAAAATATTCAAGTTTAAGTAGAAAACATTTCACAACTAAATTAATGGTTTGATTTTACAGAGTGGATGTATCAGTGAAAGTAAGAGGCTGTTGTCTGCTTTAAAAAAAAAAGTTAATTTTTGCCCAGAAATCTACTTGAGTAGTAAACTGATGTATCCAGACTGCTTTAAATGCAACTTTTTTAGTTTTAATTTTACCATAATAAACTTAACATTGTAATTTGGAAAAACAGGAATCCTTGAACTGTAATTCTGAGATCATTCTACCTACTTTTAAAAATAACATTTTGTGTGGTCAGTGTGAGATAAGAGGGTTTGTGTGGCAAGGTTGTGGTAGCGGAGTTCTGCAAACATCTTCTTTGAGAAGCTGGCAGAAGTACCTATGTACAAGACAATCAATGCAAGATGACTCTGATGGATTCGCCATTAGCCAAAGCCGAGCTCATCGGTAATGGTGGTAGAACCCCTGGATAATATATTTAAAAGGGAAAAAACAAACAACTTAATGCACAGAAGAAAATATCAACCAGAGAAGAGAGGAGTGAAAATATGTGAGAAATAACTCTGAAGACACAAGGTCAGTGCAGAGCAAGGGGGAAGAGGTGCTCCTGGTGGTGGAGCTGGGATTCCTCTGCAGCTTGTGGTAAAGACCATGGTGAGGCAGCTGTGCCCCTGCAGCCCATGGAGGTCCATGAAGGAACAGAGATCCACCTGGAGCCTGTGGAAGAGCGGGTGGAGGCCTGAAGGACATTGTGGCAGTCTGGGAAGCGGTGCTGGCGCAGACTCCTGGCAGGACCTGTGGCCGTAGGGAGAGGATCCCATGCTGGAGGGGGCTTGCTGGGATGACTTGTGCAGGGGTCTCATGCTGCAGCAGTCTGTGCCTGAAGGACTACAGCCTGTGGAAGGGACCTGAGCTGGAGCAGTTCACAAGGAACTGTGGGAAGGACTCATGTTGGAGAAGTTGATAGAATTATTACGGTTGGAAAAGATCTCCAAGATCAAGTTCAACCATTGACCAAAGACAATTATGCCAAACAGCTGCTTATTGAGCACTCCCATAGATTGTGACTTGACCAACACCCTGAGCAGCCTGTTCCAATGTTTGACAGTCCTTTCAGTGGGCAAACTATTCCTGATATCCGAGCTAAGCTCCCCTGGCACAGCTTGAGGCTATGTCCTATCTGTCATTCTGTCACTAGCTGTCTGGAATTAGAGGCCAATCCCCACTCTGCTTTATTTCAGGTAGTTGCAGAGGGTGATAAATTTTCCCCTCAACCTCCTTTTCTCCAGGCCAAACATCCCCAGCTCCCTCAGCCACTCCTCATATGACTTTCACTCCAGACCCTTTATGACCCATGTTGCCTTCCTCTGGACACATCCTAGCACCTCAATGTTTGTCTTGTCCTGAGGAGACCAGAACTGAACACAGGATTCAAGTCACAGCCTCACCAGTGCCAAGTACAGGGGAATCATCACTTCCCTGGTCCTGCTGGTCACACTGTTGCTGATACAGGTCAGGATGCCATTGACCCCTTTGGCCACTTGAGCACATGCTGGCTCATGTTTGTTAACCAGCATCCTCAAAGACTTTTCTGCTGAGACACTTTCCCCAAGCCTACAACACTGCATGGGGTTGTTGTAACCCAAGTGCAGGACTTGACACTTTGCCCTATTGAAACTCACACACTTGACCTTGACTCATGGATCCAGCCTGCCCAGATCCCTCTGTAGGGCCCTCCTACTCTCCAGCAGGTCAACTCTCCTGCTTAACATAATGCTGTCTGTGAAATTTCAGAGGGAACACTTCCTTTGTACAAATCATTGATAAAGATAGTAAAGGACTGGCAGCCCTACTGAGCCTTGGGGAACCCCACTCCACACTGGAGCAGGGGAGGAGGGTGAGGAGGAAGCAGACATGAATGGTAAACTGACCAGAACCCTCATTCTTCATTTCCCATTCACCTCTACCAATGGAGGAGATGAGGTAGAGAAATTTGGAGTCAAGCTGAGCCAGGAATAAAAGGCAAGGGTAGGGGGAAGGTGTTTTTAAGATTTAGTTTCATTTATCATTATCCTACTCTGCTTTGATAACTATGGTAATAAATTAAATTCTGTTATCCTGGGTCAAGTCTGTAACCTCAACCCACAATTCTTCCATTGTATTTCTCTCCTCTGGCAAGCTGAGGATGGGAAAGGGATAGAACAGCATTGGTGGGCACGTGGCCTACAGCCAAGGTCAAACCACTACAAAAGAATAGAGAAAAACGCCCTTTATAATGTATTAATATTATGTGTTAAGTTCAATTTATAAGATGGCTTACGTGGCTCAGTTTTGGGTCATTCTAGAAGACCAGACACAAGCAACACTTTTAAAATAACTTTCTTCCTTTGATGCTATCCTCTATATTTCAACTTTTATGCTTATTTTTTACATTTCTCGCCTCCCTCCCACATGCCAAATGGAGTAAGAAGTATCCTTAAGGTATATCAGAAACCACAAAAACATATTTAGTCTTGGAGTAATTTGGAAAAAATCTGTACGTGGTTCCAACAGAGCAGTTCTAAAGCCAAAGCTTGAATAGTATGTATTTAACTTACCTAATGAAATATACTGTGGTAATATTATTTTTACTGAAATAATTGTGCATTGCTCAACTCCACAGCCTCTCTGGCATATCCATTCTGCTTCATGTATAAAAGATGTTGGCATAGAGTCTTCTAATGTCTATTTACTCATAATTCACTGATTTTGACCTCTCCCTTCTAGTTCTAACCCAAAAGTCTAATTTTAAAATTAACTCAAACCAGTAATGTCGTCTTATAATCATAAGGAGCCAATTCCTGAGAAGGTGGTTGGTTAAAGGTCAAAACCTCAATGTCAGTTAAAATAAACATGGAATTAGAGAAAAGGTATTATTTTGAGGTTCTGACTGCTTTGGGATTATCTCATAAAGTCTTGATTTTACCCTTAGTGAAAAAAAATCAAAGGGAAGAACATTTGTATTTTATAGGGCATGTAACACTTGGTCTGGATACTGTCACAGTGGAGTGACAGCTCTTGCCCTGCAGCTGCCAGGATCTAATTACACCTAGGCTCAAAATAAGGAATTGTGCAGCTGTGTGGAATTAGGAAGAGTCAAATTGTACCCCACATAGTCCTGAAGCCTTGTGGGGGTATCAAGGGGTGATTATTGTAATTCTCTAATGGTATTGGAGCAGAGATAAGGTAAGGAGTGTGTGTCTGAATGCAGTGATTTTAACTGACTTCAGAAGTGACAAATCATAATGTGCCTAAACTGCCATGGTAGGAGTTGACCAGATCCAGGTTAGATTGGAGACCAAAGGAGCTTGCTGTGCTGCCAAGTCATGTTCCCAAAGGGAAGTATTTTTGTACAGTGACATTGTAATGGTGAGTATATGGAGCATGCAGTGGGAAGGGAAGGATCAGAGTTAGTGTCCCTGCTTTACAGAGGTGTCACTGAGCTGCAGGATGTAGTAAGGTTCCTTACCCCTCATTTTCTCACTGGCCTTCCCACACTGCACAGGCTTGAACAGAGAAATGATGAGGCATTTCATACTTTTGGTTTTAATTAGGTAGGCAGAGCATGCTTTTCTTTAAAACTGAAATCATGGATATAAGCTCCAGAGGTTAAGGACTTTTTTTCTCATTTGTTGGATCAATAAATACATGCTAACCAGCAGGAGGCAAAAGATCACCTCCTTTTAGAAGGACTCATCAGCCTGGATGTCACTGTGCATTAACGTTGTTGTATGGTTTGGAGATTGAAACTGCTGTCATGTCTAATCAGCTTGAAAGGAAGATAGGGAATTTGCATCAAGATACTCGCATATCCTAGTGCTAAACAGAAGAGATTGAATCCAGACATCCATCTATTGCCTAAGAAGAGGGGGAAAAGGGTATGCTTTGCTTTTACTTGAAGCAAAGTTATGCAAGTATATTGTATGAAATATTTTCTGTGTATAATTTCTTACACTTAGAAAAAAAAAATTGCTCTGTAGTCCAGGTGGATTTCCAAGCAGAATATGTAATTTTTCAGTTTAAATTTCATTAATTTTGAACTTCATAATAATTTAAAACAATCTGGCTCCAAGCTGAATTGTTTTTTTCCAGTTTTCTTTCCCCTACAGCTGAGTGTTACAGTTTTCTTGATAAGAAAACATTGCCATGCAAATTATTTTAATGGTCCCTCTTTACTTGATTAAATGTTTAATTTGTAAAGGGTTTGTGTATTTAGACACCAAACAATATAGAAGCAAATGGTCTTTATAGAGTTTCTGGATTGATTACAAATATTTTGTTATCTGAAAGGTCTTTTACCCTTTCGCCAGGAAGCTTTTCCTCTCTGCTTATCTTTATTCAAGGGTTAACACCAAAACCCAGAGAGGTTAATCCTTTCAAAAATAGATTCTTGATCTTAGCTTTTTATTCCCAGGAATGTTCCCAGGAAGAATATGTGTTTCCAGAAGGAAAGCACAGAAGAACTCTAAGTTTGTTACTGCAAAAACATTATAAATATTATTGACTCTTGCCCAGTTTCTGCAGTCAGGTTATTTAATGCAATGAAGGCTGTCTTGTTCTTAAATACACTCAGATGCAAATAGAATTATGAAATGAGCTATTGCATAAATCAGTGCTTTGAACTTCCTTCTCTCATTGTTCACTAACAATGTAACAGTAGCTGAGACCAGATGCTCAAGGAGACAAGTGACAAAGAATAGCTCATATGTTATTTCAGACTTGATTAGTTAACATTTATCTTCTTGCTAAAATCCTTTGGGCTTTATCTGTTTATATCTAATTGAAGAAAAAGGAATTGACTGGGCAAATGAGACTTTGGCAGGTGGTTTGGTTAAAAGTCATAACTACTGCCAATACTGGCTTCATATTGCTTAGTTAAGATTAATTTGCTTTTCCTGAGGCCATTTACATTACAGGTTTAATTCTGATGTTAATCTTCTCTCAAAACTTGTCTCCAATTTGCAGAAATCTCCCCGTTTGTTATTCAAAGTCAGGATGCTTCATCATGATTGTGGTTTTCTCACTATTGAATTTCTTCCAGTTAAAGATGGCAGTTTCAAATCACAAGCAACTTGCCTTGAGTGTTTAAAATGTTCCATCTATTTAAAAGAATGTCTGAGTAATACTGAAAATATGTGAAAAACTTTCCTAGCTAAAAGTTTCTGAATTGTTATACAGTTCATCACAGCTTAATTTACAAAAGAAACCATTACTTACCCTGACACCTAAGTAACTTCTAAGAAATCAGATTGCATATTTGTTAGAATAGTTTACAATTAATCAATAATTTGAAACATAATGCTTTATAGACTAACGAGATTCTGTCTAAAATTCCACACTTCATGAAAAAATGTCTTGAATTTACATAGTCATTTTACCTGAAGAACTCTCAGATTACTAAGGTTTTGTTTGTGTTTTTTTTATTTTAATTTTTAATTAGTTTCAAATTTATTTATGATTTTCAATATTTTTCTTAGGATTAGGAGGCTAGGTCTAAATTTAGCCACCCTGATTATAGCAAGGAAATTCCCTGATTTGATGCCAGGAATTAATCTAACTAAAGGATGTTCATCAGCATCTAAACCAGACTTTGGTCTTCAAATTCAGAAATTTGTAAGTATTTAATAGGTAGCCTAATGTCTTTTGTTGCTATCGCTCTTTTTAATGATTAATCAGTATGATGAGTGATCAGTAATATGTAGCAGTAGCAGTAATGTGAATACTTGTAGTAACATTTTTGTAAAAGATTAATTTCCTTTTTGAGCATGATGTTTTCAAAAAGGCCTCTGCTGAGAAAGCAATTCTGTACAGTAGATTACATTTTCTGCAAGCATATATTTCTTTATAAACAATATTAAGAACCAGTAATAGCTGAAGAGATTGTCATAATTCCCTTCTGCTATGATAGAAATGATTTCTTAAGATGTAATATCTGAGTGTAATCATGACATTTTCGACGTCAGTACCATTAGTGAACCTGGTTTTGTCAATTCAGCCTTTCCAACAGTGGAAGACTGTACTAATAGTATCTGAGAGGTAGAATCCAAAGGTTCAATTGAATTTTATTTACCTTAGTATTTCACATTGTCTATAGTAATATTTTTCTCCTTTCATATTCTCACAAAATAATATAATTAAAATATTATATTTATTTTATAAATAAAGGGAGCAGGGTTATTAATACAAATAAGTGGTGTCTTCGTACAGAGCAATCTTAGTTCAGGAGTAACATAGGACACTCCTAAAGGAACCAGAATTAGAGCAGAGTGTTTGACTGGAAGACAAAAGGAATAAAATTTAAACAAGGTGTAAAATCAGAAGGAGTCTGGATAGCAGAAAAGTATAAGAGCATAAGGTTTGCACACCCAGGGCTAAAGAATAACGATCAAGAGGTGTGAGGAAAGCAGCTTTAGTAAAGAGATACCATACTTCCAGAGGTTTCAAACTTTACTATGTTAGCAAAGCATGGAAAAGAATTTAGAGTAAATGGCTGTAAATTTTCTTATATTATTTCTAGACCGATGTTTACATAAAATCGCAGACTTTGATGTATACTTCTGATTGCTTCCACATTCTCTCTGCTTTCCAAAGAGGTAGAAATAAAAACTGATTTCTTTTTTTCTCCTATCTCTTTATCTGTAGCCTCCCAGAAGTTCATCCTAATGTATTCAGCAAAGTTTCTGTGACAAACCATGTGCTAAATGACATGTATCATTTCAGCCTTGAAGGCTTGTGAAAGATTTTTGTTTGTTTATTTGGTTGGGTTTGGAGTTTTTTTGTTAGCTGGTATGCTATTTTTTAAAATAAAAACACTTTCTGTATCTCCTCTCTTAACTATTTTAAACTGTCTCAGTGACAATCATCGGGGGATGGCAGAGTAATTTCAAGTCCTAACTGTGCAGAAGTTTGGGAAAAAATTCTTTTGCCTTTATATTTAAATTTTAAATCCTTGGGTCCATTCAATTGTTTTCTTATCACAAATGAAAAGGCTTGTGTTCAGCAAAGGTCATCTGGCTTACATCTCTATGTCAGGGAAAGTCTGTTTGAAATGTAGTATCAGGTTTCTGGGACCACTTGAGTTGCCTTAGGACAAAAAAGTTTCTTCAATCCAAACAATCTCTGAAAAGGTAGTATTATACACATAGTAAATAATGGATTACTTCAGATTTGGCATCATAATAACAAACCATTATTTGGAGTGCTCTGAGGTGTTCTGAAGTTCCCTTCATTTACTGTTAGTTTTCATAATGTAACATATCTCTTTGCAGAACGGACATTTCTAAAGTCATTGTTTTAAAGTGTCTTGTCAGGTAGCATGTGAAAGGACACGAGTCCTGCAGAGAAGGACAGTTCCCTTCTCTGAGTACATTGCCCGTACATTTGCATAAGTATCCTTCTTCCTTCTAATTCAGTTCACCAGCTGCATTTAAGTCATCTCCCCGCTATAAATGCAATTATTTAGTTATTGTTGCTGTCATTCTCTGCCATCCCCTAATTTAGTTTTTAAATTCCTAGCTCTAATTTCAGTGGTGTCAGTAATATCGGCAGGGCCGAAGCTAGGCTAAAACAAAGAACCCTGCAAGGTTCAATTAGTTTTCTCCCAGATGCTGCAGTTTGTCTTCCACACTGTTAAAAATCTCCTCAGCTCATTGAGTGTAGCTGACACTGTCTTGTTGAAGGCGAGATGCAGTTATGCAGAAACTGTATGCTCTGCTACATGGGATTGCATGGGTCATTCTGCATCCATGGGTATTCTTTCAGCATCTGGGGAAAATGTGGAGGAATGGACTGCACAAGGTAAAGACTGGGATGACAGAATACTTAAAACAGAGATTGTTTTTAAAAGAAATGAGAGGAAAAAATGTAGATCGAGTTTCAACCTGTGGGAGCCAGGAAGTCCAAGTACCTCTCTTAAATAAAAGAGCGAAGCCAAAGCAATTGTTGTTTCATTGATTGGAAACACAGCTAAGCTGTACTGCTGATATTGATTTCTTTAGGAAATACCACTCAAATCTGTCTATAAGTGGTATGATATCTTCTTTTCCACTGACCATAGAACAGCTGGAGAAGTCTGAAAAGTTGTATAGTTTTCTCTAGAAGATCACAAAATTAATGAGCTCGATGTATGTGTGTTCATGTGTGCCTCATGATAACCACAAAAAGCTTTATTCTAAAGGAGGGTGAGGGTCTAAGGACTATTTAAAATTCCTAGTTATAGTCTTGAAGAGTATTAAAGGAATCTAAAAAAATAACCTTCCCAACTTGGCTCATAAATCTTTGACTTTTGAAATATTTCTAGCTAATAGTTTTCTTTAAAAGGGCTGGAAATCTTTTGTGTGTTTGACGTTTTGTTCATCTGGTGATTCTGATGAGTTGAAAAATTCATGGTTTTATCACACAGCTCATGTCCCTGTAAGATGCTTTTATCCAAAAGAAAATAAAATTTATTTAAAATAAAATCTAGTGTTTAAATCCCCAGCTGTCTGCTAGAATGTATGACCATTGACCTGAAGACAAGCAATGGTACAAATAAATAGTTCTTAACAAATGTTAAAAACACAGCTTATGACCTTATGGGTAAGAAGTTTATCTTCAAACCAGTAACACACTGAGTTTATACATTTGAACAAAAGCAAATGCTGACACTCTGGCAACTCATGAGCACAGGGGAGACAAGAAGGCTTTTGAACTCCTCCAAAGCTGTGATGCCTATGTGTGCTGAGAAGCTTGCTGAGGAGAATATATCCTCCTGAACATGTGTACATAATCCCACTTTGATGGTATCAAGTTTGGTTGTTTTGGATTGCTTAAAATAGACGTCTGCCAACATTCTGTTTACAAATAACTCAAATCTAAGAAGGGTTTAAAGATGTGTGGGCATAAATTGTTCTGTAGTCTGAAATCAGAGCCAGAGCACAGATGCCATGACTTAGGAAGTTTTTTTATCTAGCTACAATTAATCATAGACAGATGCTTATGTCCTGCTAAAATCTATATTTATACTACCCTTAAAGAGGACCTGAAAGTAAGCTGCCTCCTACTTACCTTCCATCTGCAGAACCATAATGCTGATACTGAAAGGTTTCTCCCGTGAGACTCATTGACATTGTTTGCAGCCATAGTACATTAAAAAATCAGTAATAACTTTGGCTATTCCTGTTTGGCTTGTTATGATGGTAAAGTATGTTGCTGTTTTGATAATCATTAATTATTTGATGGAAAAGAGCATAAATCCATATACTATGAAGACACCAGCTAAAATTTCACAAGCAGAATCAGTTTGGGTACTGGGAGATCGTAAGATCAGAAACAGAGATGTTCCAGCAGACTACTAAATCCTGAGAATTCAGACTGCACACAACCTATGTAGCAGATGGAGAAAGATTGCTGCTTACTTCTCATTGCCTTGTACATGAAGAGAGGAATTGCTACTAGACAATTGCTGGGAACATCATTGCTTTTATTTTTTTTGGAAGAATATCCACCCAATAGCTGCCAAAATTAAACAAAACCAACCAACCAAACAAAAAACCCCAACCAAAACATCTTCATCAAAGTGCCTTGACTGATAAAAAGGTGGTTCCAGCTTTATTAGACTGCAGGCCACTGTGATTATTAAACCTCAGTGTTTGGCAGTGCCATAAGTAAGAAATTCTAAAAAAGAGGGAAGCCATATGAGGAGCTACTGAGGCCACTTGGTTTGTTCAGCCTAAAGAAGAGGAGACTTAAGGGACATCTCAGCACACATTCACAGAATAAGCTGAGTTGGAAGGGACCCAAAAGGATCACTAAGTGCAACTCCTCTTCCTGCACAGAAGAGCCCCAGGAATCATACCATGTACCTGAGAGCATTGTCCAAATGTTTCTTGAGCTCTGTCAGTCTGGTGCTGTGATCACTGCCCTGGGGAGCCTGTCCCAGTGCCCAACCACCCTCTGGGTGAAAAACCTTTTTCTAACAGACAACCTAAACCTTCCCTGACACAACTCCAGGCCATTCCCTTGGGTCTTGCAACTCTTCACCAGAGAGAAGAGATCACTGCCTCCCCCTCTGCTTCCGCTCATGAGGAAGCTGTGGGAATCCAGAGAGGTCCCAGGTGACTGGAAGCTGGTGAACATTGTCCTGATTTTCAAGGTCAGGAAGGAGGACCCTGGAAACTACAAGCCTGTTAGTCTCATTCAGCACCTGATACAGTGATCCCTTACAACTGAGGATATTCTATAAAATAACAATATTTTTTAAAATTAAGATAAATTCTGAAAAGTGCTCTAAAGAAAGACTAGGGAGGTACTGAGGAATACTTAGATTTGATTCACAACTTAATGGAAAACTTGGGGTTTGGTCATGTATTTTCTGTATAATTGTCTGTGTAATATTATATGTTAATATATTTCAGCCATGCTATTTCTCATCTGATCTGTTTAAAGTACATGTCAGCATATATTCCCATCTTCAGCGCTAGTTAGGACTAACACATTTATATTTTCCTTGCTTTCAAAACAGTTTTTTTTCATAATCTATTTCATTTGTGAGCTTGAAGGAAGTCCTAGGCTTCTCAGATATGTAAAGCTGACATTTTCATGATAAGAAAGGAAGTCAGTTTCATGATTTTTAATGATTAATTTTAACCTAGCAACTATAACTTCCTGTTCTCAGCAAGTCTGCATTTATTGAATGCTCATAAATTAAACTTTGTAAACAAAGTAGGATACCTTCAGGATTTTGTTTTCAACAACCTAGGGTGGAAACTTTGCCTTTTTGAAGTTATAGGCTCAAGCAAACTAATCTTTTCACAACTCCTGCCTAAATTCCTGCCACTAAATTCCTGCCTGAATCAACCTGATTTTATAGTAAGGCTATACCATATTATTCTTATTTCTATTTTAGAATAGTGCTTAGGATCACTCATAAAGGATAAAACCACTCTGCATTTGTGACTAGACAAACAGAAAAAGGGTCAGTTCTTCCATCTCCTAACAAGCTTATGCCTCTAAATATGTGTTCTTATACTGAACACTGACCAAATTTCTGGTCCTCTCTAGTCAAAAAACAACCCTCAAAACCTCTCAAATGTGGAAAGGAACAGTTAAGTAGGGAATAGATTTCTAATTCATACAGACCAACACTTTCCTTTTGAAAAAAATAACCAGGGAATAATGGAAGTAAAAATTGATGGTCTGAAAAAGAAAAAAACTAGGTGTGATGTGTATAGTTAGTCTTTGACTGATACAAGCAATTGTGGAGGAAAAAAATTCAAAATTATCTAGACATATTCCTGAGGAAAAAATCCACATCAAGGGTTATTAAATACAATAGTGGTTAACTGTGAGGGGTGTGACATTCCACCTATCTTGTGGAATTGTGACTCACTACTGTGGGGAGAATTGAAGAAAATACTGCTACAGCCTGTCTATCCTTCTCCCATTTGGTATTATCATCCATTCTCCTATTGTAAAAGGTGAGTTAGATAGATAGTCCCTTTCAGCCTGACCTGGAAAAGCTGTCCTTTCATCTTATTTTCCTTTTATATTATGCTATATCATCACATATATAGAATGAAACACCATATTTGCTGGCATCCTGCACGTAGTAGATGTGCCATAGTCTATTGTTCAGGTAGATACATGGACACACCAAGAGACTTCTGGTTTCCAGCTGTCTAGAAGATCATGGGAAAAAGAAATATCTGCTTGGCAGTGCAGTTCCTACATCCATATTGTCACTATATCCAAACAGAGAAACATCTCACTTCAACTAAAGTATTGAAAGGTTTATTTTTCTTCTCAATATTAGACCAATATCACTTAAATTCTGTCATATTACTATGAAAATCAGACTAGCCTTTAAGAGCCACAATATCTCTCAGATAGTCCTGTGGTTATCCTGTGTTTCTCATACAGATCTAGAGGAGAGATAACTTGGAAGGAAGCCATGCTTACAGTGACAGTGGTTCGCTCAGTGTATATAGCCAATTGTAGCTGATTGAATTGTGTCTGGGTTAGTGATGAACTGCCTTAGATGCCTGCAGGTGTATATGCTAAACACCTCTGAAATTTATGAAGTTTTATTAGCATAAAGATAATTACAATTGTTTACTTTCTTTTACAGACTTGTGTTAAGTGATAGGAATTAAAAATATTTTCCATAGCAGAAATAATTGAGTTTCATTCAGATACATGTTAACATTACATATTTCATTCAGAGCCATATTGTAAAGTGAATATTTTCAAGTTAATCTCCACAAAGAATGCTCCTAACTTTGTTTTTAAAGACCTTATCACTCAGCTCTTTTGCACAGTCAATACAATATATACTTTTATATAAATATATCACAGGAATTTTTCAGAATAATGAACTATTCTAGGTATTTGATTTATGAAATTGGAATAGTTTGCTATTCTCTAGTACTAAGAGATGGTATGTATTAAAATCAAGCCATGTGTTTCAAATAAACTTATTACAGTAACCAGAACATTTGTCATGGTACCTATCTAGCCATGAATGTTTGCATTTGTCATGTCTTTTCCTACAGCTGGACTGAACTAATTTAAATCAGAGAGCTTTGTTCCTTTTTGCAGTTTAAAATGCTTGATTATGGAGGTAGAAAGTGATCAGGGAGTATGGATTCTAATATCCTGTCAAAATGGTATATTTCCACATCCAATTAATATATATTATATAAATAAATAAAAATTAAATTGGCACAGGACTTAGTGGCAACCCCTTTAAATTCATGCACAGCAGTGTTAGTGAGTTTCTTGTGGCTTGTTGGTTTGCAGAAATGGGAGGGTTTTCCAAATATGACTGCATTCGTTCCACCTATTTGCAGTAATATCGCCTCATAGCATAACAAAGATAATTAATCACATGGGAAAAGTAAAGCCAAAAGGAAAAGTGCCTCTGTGTTTGCCTGTACATTATCCTCTGAGGACGAGTTCAGTTGAATGTACATCAATATATCCATCGATGTACAGCAGAATAGTCATAAATACTCAGCCAAGAATAATAATGTTCTAAGCAGGAAAGGAAACATGAAATTCCAAAAGAAAGACTTTTTTTCCCCAGACCTGTATTCTTTTTTGGCACAGACTGAATTTATTTATGGCCCTTTGGGCCATGTTACTCCTGCATTAGTAACCTAAAAGCTTTGCCATTTGTGTTATCATTGCATTTGATGTGGCTAATAGGATATAAAAAAGTCCTGTAATGATTTACAGATCTGGAAGATTCTGTCCAGCCAAAATATGAACAAAAAATAGCCAGACAAAGAGATTAATATGAACCCTCCCCTTGTGGCTTCAACACTGTCCTGTTTTAAAAGCTATTTTAACTTTTCCAATACTTGAAGAAAGTTTGTCTGAAATTATTGTCATGGTCTAAATAAGGAGAAATCCCTAATGAGGGTATGTAATTTTTGGCAGAATCTTCTACTTTTATGTTATGAAAAGAAGTTCAGGGGTTGAGTTTTTGGGTTTGGGTGTTTTTCAGGTTTGGAGTTTTTAAACTACTTTGCAGTTTTGAGAAGGAGCTAAGTGATTTAAGACCTAAAAGTAGGCATCTGACCCATTAAAAAACAGTTTAGATCTTATTTTGTCTTATGCTCCTGCTCTACATGTAAATTTGAGTGAAAGAAGGCACTGTATAGAGATGTGAAGGAAAATGTGAACTATACCGTTGAATCTCCAAACAACCAAGGGAAAAATATTGTTTGACTCTGACTGGGAAAAGAAAATTATCTTTTCTTTGAATTTTGAGGCTAAAACTACCAGTCCAGCCTCCTATTCTTCTGATGATATTCCAGCAATAATACTCATTCAGAATTAGTTTGGTAGCAGAGAAATTTTACTCTGATGCAAACCTTGCCAGAATTAACTCTGGCACTATCAAACAATCATTCCCCTCGTCACAGGGGACAGACATATGAAAATTACATATATGAAGTATGAGCTCACAAGTGACTAAATGTAAGTTAGAAGTACGTGTCAGCTGCTGATATCACTTGAAAAGTTGTACCACTGATGGTACAAGCCCTATACATGAGCTAAATTTATTTAAAGCCACTAACATGCTTGAATGAGTATGGTTATGAATAATAAAATTCAGCATGCATTGATTTTAAGCAAAGCTAGTCTTATCATGAATATTATCCAGATATTGTATCTATTCTGAAGAATATCTTGCACCTGGAGATGGAAGTTCATATATATATGTCCGTAAATGTATGCATGCATACGCAACATTTAAGAAAAAGAAATATTCAGCATGGCTAAAGGAGGTAGAACTACAACTATGCTTTACCAAATGTGCTGCAAAATGCACAGGAAAGAGTTATTGCTAAATGTTTGGATTAAATTGAAGTTGCTGGACAACTAGACTTCACTATACTTATGTCTCACAAACTGTGCACTTAGCATCTTCCTTTTTGCTGTATTATCTCAAAAAATGAAGCTGGCAGATTGATTTTTGGTGTGAAGTATAGCTACTGCCCTTGGGGTCTAAGTTGCATATATTAAGCAACAGAAAATCATATGAAAGGTACAGGTGTTATCTGGATAGGTTCTCTGGCAACATCATTTTAAAACATGAAGATGAGACAGAGCATAACCTCATCTCTGCCTTCCTCTTTCTGTAGAACTTGGCTAGAGGTCAGAAAATTACTGTGATTTAGCAGGGTGGTCTTTTGGGTTCCATGCCGAAGAGTGTTTGCACCAAAACAAAAAAGTATTTGACTCAAATTTGTAACATAGGCCATTTATTTTGTCAAGACATTTTCTGAAGTTTAACTTTTCTTCTCCTACTGATGGTATTTGCATAATACTAGTGCTCAAAATACACATTTAATTTAAGAATATGGTTTCTTTATTCATCACAATATGGTCACATTGTGATCATTAATAATGTTTTCTGTGACTGACAGTGAAAACTTGAAGTTCTATCAATTCAAAACTTTAGGATTTACCCAAAGCAAAGCTGAACTAGTATTTGAACCAGAGTTGAAAAAGTAATCTGAGCTTGTTGAAGTATCCTAAATATTTTAGGGTGAAAAAGAAAAACAAAATAAAAAAAACCACGGTCATTGTTAGGAGTTCATAAAACTTATGTACATTTTCACATTTGTCAAAAATGATGTCTTCAGAAGATTCTCTTGGTCTTGATGTGTGAGCAGCTTAAGTACTTTGTAGATTTAAGATTTCTGTTATCAGGTATCTTAATTAAGCTCCAACCTGGATTCCATGGTAGCATGGGTAGATCTGATAGCCTGGAGCAATAAAGACCAGTCCCATAAGCTTTGGAACCTTTCCAGTCATCTCTAAGACACTTCTCAGTTTTAAAGAAGCAGGAGCCATTTGTTTTTTTTTGTTTCCAAACCCATTTTCTCTATCTTTGGTGAGAAAAAAATACACCCAACAACAGGACAATTCAGCAATGTGGATCATGTACTGGTGACATGTAAAAGAGTAGAGAATAGATTCTCTATGAGATTCTGATGGATGCAAATCATGTCAGGAACTCTGCAGGATAATGTCTAAAGCACTACTTTTTTTTTTTTAATATAACTCAATATGTCTTGGAAGTCTCTTGGGACATTGACAAATATTGCAAGAGAAGAGATCTACACATATGGTATCATTCAGTATAGACATTTAATTTACTGATTGAGTTCACAACCAGGAGTATTTCCTAGGACAATAAATCACAAACTAGGATTACTGATCTAAGAGTATATGATCTTGGCAGAACCAGGTGGTGTACAACTGTTTATTCACCACTTTCATCTTCCTAAAAGAACAATATTGTTGTCACCTTCTGGCCACTCCACAAGATATTCTTGACTGATATGAAGAGATTAATCCTATCAGGAGACAGGCTCATTATATTGTGATATAAAACCTTCAGACAGGTATTAATCAAGGATATTGGAACCATGCCATAGGATATTCCTCAAAATTTAGAAAAAGATATTTTAAAATGGTTTTAATTGCAAGGAAGCCTTTGGAGCAGATGAATAATTCACACATCTCAGGTTGTTTTAAAGACAGAGCTTTTATTGAAAAATATGTATGCATTAATGAAATTTTTGCAAATTAATAAAATGTAGAACTGCATGAAAAAGGTTGATGTGGAAAAATTCTCTCTGGGTGTCTGGTCTGCCAGAGAATATGTATATTTATGTGCAAATGTTTGTGCATGGGCTACTCCCATTCTTCTCCCACATGTATAAAATTGAAGTTTTACCATTTGGGCACTTTTCCCACAGAAACAAGACCCATTGCAGACTAAGAATCCAGGAAATCAGGAAAAGTTGACATCAACTGAATAACAGCATTCCTCTTCTTCATGTAACTGCCAGTAGAGCTAGTTAAGTACTATCTGAAGGTGAGCTCAAGATTCATAAAAGTACCAATGACATTCAAATGAAGTAAGTTAAAGAATCTCTTGGAAAAAATTCCAGACATATATCATATCAGACAACCATACAAAAGCGCAATGAATTAGAGGTCTCCTAATGTAATATAGAATGAAGGATAAATTCCTTTGTACAACTAACAATGTAATTACATAGGTGAATGTAAAGTTGTCTGTGTCTTTAAAGAATTAATTCAATAGCACTTTCTTTTAATATATATATATATATATATATATATATATATATATATATATATATATATATAGGCACCATTCTGTCAAATGGGAATTTGATATGGGCCAAGTTTACCATCATGTGAAGCAAATTTTCTAAGTTCTTTCTAGAAATGGGTCATACTTTATATTCTTTCACTGTAATCTCATCCCTGGCAATTTGATTTAATTTCTTTATTTCCAGCCATGTGCTGAATAAGATCAAATAAAAACCCTGAAGATGGGAAATCAGGTAAAGAACACCCACCAACTGGTGAAGAAAAAATACTGTGCCATAGATACAAAACTAATTCTTCAAATTCCTGTAGTATTCAAATGCATTGTTTAGGATACTTACAATAACAGAATAGCAGGATTGTTCAGGGAATGACTCTGATATAGTAGAATGTGCACTACAGTGAAGCTGTCCAGAAAATCTTCTTATCCTCAGAGTTAAAATTCCAAATAATCTCACTTGTTGTATCTCTGTTTTTTTCCTAACACATAGAAGATGTGATATAATAGTTTCATATTTCCTCAAGGGGACATCAGTCATATATTTTTAAACTAGGTATGTCTATTCATTCCCACCTGGCTTATTTTCTCTTCCACTTATCTTAGACTCTTGTTATCAAGTTCCAGAGGTGTGACTCTGTCCTGCTATCAGAAAACTGATTCTATGTGCTATATAAATACTATGCAGCAACCTTGGTCCAAGGTCTTCCCACCATAAATTGCACCACATCTTAGAAGTAGATACTTAGTCCTAAATTGGACATCTGGTTGCCTGAGGTGCTGTTCAGTGGGGAGAGGCACATTTGGAGCGTGATTCAGATTTCATACCCTTTAAAGAAACATCTGAAATATCTCATTTCTCTCCATTAAAAGTATAGACAGCCTGCAGCAATCATGCTCCTAATTTAGTCATGTACATTAAAGCAGCTGAGTAGAATGAATCTAGGCCAAGCTGTCTGTGTGCACATAGCACTGGAGTCACAGTTATTTGTACATGGTGCACTGGAGTCACAGTCATTTGTACATGGAGCCTTGCATATTTCATTTATGCTCTATTCATCAGGGATTATATGGAATTTCACCCTAAAAATTAGTATTCCATGTTAAAAAAACATAAGAGAGAATATCACTCTCTTATGAACATGGAATTTTTAAGCACACAAATTCATAGCAAATAGCTCTAATGTAAAAGAAGAACAAACATATCATTGTATGATTACACTTGGGGATACAATGAAAGAAAATTAATATAGCTACACTGTTTTGTGCTCAAAAGACACCCAAACTTATATAGAATTTAAAAAATCTTAGAGAAAAACATAGACCTCTTCCTTGCTAACACGAGCTCTAGCCTTTTTGCAAAGATCAAGTAGAATCAAGAACCCAGTATTTATTTATTGTGTACTTCATAGTTCATACTCAGCTTCCTAGTCTATGGACTAAAATATTTCTTTTGGCTTAAGACATATATAAGGTGTGGAGAGATGGTGCAAGGTCAAAGTAGCACAAAATATAGCTTATATACCTCTCTCTTTATCACAATATGTCATAACAGAAGTTGGGTGTTAGTAATACTTGTTTTGAGTTTATATTCATTGATCCATATGACATTGACACATACAAATCTATCATCAATGAGTTTATAAGGCTGTATAAATTCATGCAAAGACAATACCTGCTGCTGCATTTCTGGTGTCTTTCCTAATATGCAAATAGATTAATCAGTTTGTTCTGCATCTAGCAACAGCCTTATTCCAATTATCCTAAGAGTCATGTTAGGGAAAAGCGAAAAATCCTGCAGGATTTATGAGAAATCAAGCCAAGCAGCATTTCTGATTATCAGGAAAGTGTGGGATTTTAACAAAAAATGTCTTGATATTCTGTCAAGATTTCCTCTTGTATGTTAATGTTTAGCTAAATATTCTACAGGGGCTGACCTGTTGTATATGTGGTCTTGTTTAGGTCTTCATTCAATTGCATACTATTTGTAAGATTTGCTTCTGGCACTATTTTATTGAGCGTGTTATACTGCTTTGTATTGAGTGTGTAAAGAGTATCCATACCTCCAGGGCATGACTTGTTAATTAACATATCAGCAAGCAACAAATAAAACATTCAGTTTTTAATTCAGGTGGTGCAAATACATATAGGATAACATCCCACAGTCATCATAATCCCTTAGAATTTTCCTAAGAAATTTTTAATTAAAGAGTCTCTTATTGGTCAGTCTGGCCTGATTTATTAGCCCTTTAAATTTATGGTAAACTAGATAGTGTGGGTGTTTTCAATTTTGATCACAATGAGGTAAAATGAAAGATAGATCCAAGTTTTAAAAGACACACTGTAAAAACATTTAACAACTGTGTTAATTTGTCTCCCTAGAGAGTAACGCTCCTTTCTCATGTCTCCCTCCACTGCAAACACAAACACATCACAGCTCATTTTCATTCCCAAATCCCTTCAATCCAGAGTCCATCTATCTTGAGTGTAACATTATTGTTCCATTCTCTTCCATTTACTACTTGGGCCTCAAATCCTTGCACCCCAAGATCCTTACATTCCATTTGTAGCTGCTGATAAACGCTGCCCTCATTGTCTCCTCCATAGGCAGTGATCCCTAAATCTTCTACAGTCCATGTGGATTTATATTGCTGTTCCAGCATCAAATGCATGAACTGAGGACACTGCTCTCTGTTCAGCAAATTTTATCTTCAAGTACATCCCCAGGAATTTATTCTATATAAATTCACTTGGATTGTTATTATATACACAGAAGGGGTAGTCAGATGGAGGAGGACTTAGCTGACAGCCACAGTATGTAGACTGTGAACTGCAGGCAAACTTTGACCACATTCACCTCCTGTCCACCCATTCCTTTTCTGTGGCTCATAATAAATGTTGCATTCTTCATGAGGTTGCCCTGGAGGAGAATGGGGAGAGAAAGGCTGGTTGGAATTCTTGTTCTGATTCCCACACTTTCTCACATTCAGAGATAGATTCCTGACCCTCTCCTATTTCCTCATCCTATTTTTAGAATTGGTACAGACCCACCTTTGAATTACTATAATGTCTCTGCAGTCATAGGAAAGATATTTCACATACATTTATGTCTGTTTTCCTTCTCCATGCTTCACACTTTTAGCACTTTAAACAGATAATATTCTTTAGAAAGACTTGGCTTACACCGTTTATAGAACAAGAGGGCTCTGGTCCCATACTGCAAGTTAAGTGAAATGCAAATAATAATTGATAACATTGTCATACTATTTTTAGGTGATCTAATCACAGATGAACAAGAAAAGGGTATGTTACTATTGTCTCACTTTATTCTTAGGGCTTATATAAGCTTTGCTGTAACCTGGATAATCAGGGTAAGAGACCTTTCAGAATCTTTCAGTTAATCCACTTTCCTTCTTTTCTATGGATACCTCACATCCTTTTGTTCACTACTAGAAAACTGTGAAGGTCATCTTCTCACTTTATGGATGATGAGAAAAGGAAGTGAAGGAAGTGTTTCTTTTGTACTTATAAATACACTTGTAGAGGTGAACAGATAGTAGCAGCATTTGTAGGTTGGAAATTCCTAGGGAGGCATATCAAGAGGACAAAGCCAGTTAGTGCTATCAGTAGCAGGCCCAAAAAGCAGCAGGAGGTTTCCTGTGCACCACAGCTTACACTGATAACTAGCTATCTAATGAAGCAGCTGATAAAATAATAGTTACTTTTTGCCCTCCCAAGAATTTTCTATTTTCTAATTCTACTCAGGCATCAAGCTAAGATGACAGAGAGTTTCCAGAGACTGAATTGATGTAGGGTGAGAAAGGACATAAAAAAAACCAACCCAAAACCAAACCAACCAACCAACCAAACAAACAAACAAAACCACCACCAACAACAACAAAAAAACCCCCAACCAAACAAAAAAAAAAAAAAAAAAACAAAAATTATATTTTATCAGGGAAAACATTCTGATTTTGCTCACACTTACTGAGTTTACTATATACACAGGGTTTCTTAGAGGAATATTAAAGGCAGTGCAGGATCTGTATATGAACGCATCGTATTAGTTTTCCCAGACGAAAACAGCAAAGAAGAGATGATTTCTAGTACAAATTTTCCTATATTACTTCAGTGAAAATTAGGAAGAAAAAGGATTCTGCCTTCCCATGTAGTTCAAAGAAATTTTTTGATCAGCAAGGATGAGTAGTCTGGAAAGAGGAATGTAATATCTGACTGCCTTAAGAAATTGTTTCCTTACAAAGGCAGAAGTTTTACAATCAGATAAATCTAAAATTTCATATAATTGAAGGAAAATTTATCTAATTTGGCTTCAGAAAAGTTGGTACATAGAAAGTTTGTTATCTTAATAATCTATTGACCTGACTTTTCACTTCTAGTGTTAAAAGGAAAGAAGAAACTTCATTAAAAAAATACTATTTGAGTTGATTACATTTCCTGACTATTCATGAACTCTTGATGGTGAAAAGAGCAGCTCTGGTACTTCTGGTCCAGATCTCTCTGTTAACACTAATGCACCACAAGTATTAACCAAAGTACCACCTGCAGAACTCTATCCCAGATCAGATGTGGTCTCTAAACGGAGCTCTGGTGCTAGTGACTCAAAAGAAAAGTCTAGGCAGTTCAGGTATGCTATAATTCTTGGAATCATAACACTCATTGCAATATTTGAAGCTGTGCTAAACTGCATCTGTTGAGAATTTAGACTTCATTTAGATGAAGAAAGTATGTAGAGTTAGAAAACACGTAACTCCCAGAAAAATATGTGCAGTTTGAAATTAGTTTTATGGTATCTTGTATTTTTTTCAACACTGTCTTCTTATCTTCCTCATTAATGTTCTTCTTATCTTATTACAGTGTTTTTATTATTAGCTTCCTCATTTTTCTTGTTAGCTTTCCTCTTTTGCTAGCACAGTGTGATTTCCACCAGGATGAAGCTTTGGCTAAGCTAGATGTTTTAACAATGTGAGGCTAAGTGTGATGGTTTCCCTAGCAGAAGCAAATGCTTTAAACCTGAGTGGAAATGTTCACTCATGCACAATACATTTTCATTCCCTTTAGTGGCTGGCACAAACTGTAATCTCTTGCAGGGAATCAGATATGTGTTCGTGCAGTGAATTATGCAGATAAAATGAAAAAAGATGTTTAAAATTCTTCATGCAGTTTATATAGGCAAGTTCAGTGCTATTCAGATTATCTGGGGCTAACTCAGAATATTGTCATTCCCCAGGAACAGTCCTCTCTCAGCCAGCAGCAGGTTGTTAGTGTGGAAACACATAATGACAGGATGATTTTATGCAGGTGCTTTTATTGAAGAGCTCTGGGAGCTGGGGTACAAACCCAAATCTGACATGGATTCAAGATTTCATTATATAACTATATATTAATTATTAAACCCATATTGTTCTATTGTATACATTGATCTTATCCAAGAATAAATTATTTTAATTTTTATCAGGTCCCCCAAACACATTTTCTCATGATTCTTATTACAATTAAACAATAACTATATTCAGCTACCAAACAATCTTATCATTTATCATATGATGATTACACAGGTGCAGTTTCACCTGATCTAATTCATTCCCGGGGTCTAGTTCCCATTCCCAGGCCTACCAGACCCAAGTTCTCTCACTGTCCCTTGAATCTATACAATTCCCATGATTTTTGAAACATTTTAACCTTATGCTAGCAAGATTACATTGCACTGTGTCAGCAAGCCTGACTTTTCAAAGGCCTGTTTTCAAAGGCTTTCCTCATGAGGAAAGCTTAAATTTGGGAGTAAGATTCCTTCCTTCCTTCCTTCCTTCCTTCCTTCCTTCCTTCCTTCCTTCCTTCCTTCCTTCCTTCCTTCCCTTCCTTCCCTTCCTTCCCTTCCTTCCCTTCCTTCCCTTCCTTCCCTTCCTTCCCTTCCCTTCCTTCCCTTCCTTCCTTCCCTTCCCTTCCTTCCTTCCCTTCCTTCCTTCCCTTCCTTCCTTCCCTTCCCTTCCTTCCCTTCCCTTCCTTCCTTCCTTCCTTCCTTCCTTCCTTCCTTCCTTCCTTCCTTCCTTCCTTCCTTCCTTCCTTCCTTCCTTCCTTCCTTCCTTCCTTCCTTCCTTCCCTTCCTTCCCTTCCTTCCTTCCTTTCCTTCCTTCCTTTCCTTCCTTCCTTTCTTCTCTCCTGCAGATTATACAGCATTTTCAATCCTAAACAAAATTTACACATTTACAAGGACTCAAGCCACGAATCTCTCTTAGGTACATTCTGTTAGCAGCTAATAAGAGCCTCTAATTGACATTTAATCTTGGTAACCTCGGCATTCAGTGTCTGTCTATCTCTGTCTTTCGCAAATATAATGATTCTATGATTCTGTGCAGTATCCTTGCTCTCTGCTACAAGTTAGGCTCAGCTATCAGCTGATGCAGAAACCTTCTGACAGTGTTTACAACAATATTTGGCTGCCTATTTGAACAGATAAACATCTAAAGCTTCTAAGATATATTTATAGTGAAGCACAGAGTTTTCTCTTTTTTTAAATGCAAAATAGTTAAATTATTAATATTACCAAAAGTAACAAAATCTTTTCTCTCTGTCCCCAGAGATTCTATAAGTTTCCCACTTTACTGCGGGAATGTCTAAGAAGAGACATTTGATTTTCACATTCTATTAGAATTACTGCAATGAGTTTCAGGAAGTTATTGGGGTCACTGATCTAATGAGTGCATACATCTGTGTCTTTATTTTTTAAAGTAATATAACGTAAGTAATTTTCTCAACAGCAAGATTATTATCATCTCTGGTATAAACATGGCACATAAATTATTCTAACCTAAGTGGGATCTCTGCAAGATAGTAGTCAGTAGTCAGAAGCTGGGTTCACAAGAAAAGTTCTCCAGTTGTTTTATGTTAAACATTCAGAATATTGTATGTATATATATATATATATATATATATATATATATATATAATTTTGAGGGTCATTAAAATGCTTTTCTTCAGTAAACTATATTTATGAAAAGTAAACCAGAATTATGTAAGTTCTCTGAGATTTCTGAAAGTACAAAGAAAGAGATAGGTTAGATGATGCAGGACCAGATGACCTGGATAAAATACAGCAAGTTGCACTGCATGGTATACTTTAATTTTTCTTTTTCTGTCTTGATCCTGGACATCTATGAAACATGATATTAGAATTTAAAAAATAACCCAAGAAATATTCATAATTTTTGAAGTGTTTGAATTAGAGGGAAGCTCTAATAAGTTACACATTGGCAGAAAATGAGTCTGAAAGTCAAGGACTGTTATATTCATGGACTCCACTGAGAAGAACTGTGGATTATGCTATCTATCTCAAATGCTTTATAGAATGCATATTTTTCAATAACAGCAGTTTATGATTTGGTTAAAAAAATTAAAAGCTTACATAAGTCTCTATCACAAGAATTACTCTAAATAATTCAGTTAGACCCTAAAGTAAAAATTAGGAGCTAAACATTTACAAGTAGTGCCATGAAGGTTCAGGAGTCCTGAAATCTATTAAATCTTTTTTTTTCACTCTGTGGAAAGTGCCATTGTTGTACTGTTCTGATAATATGGTGCTTATATCACATCCCATTATATTAATTCATATCTAGTTATATGTTCCTGCCTAATCAATCTATAATTAACCATCTGACAGCCTCTGCAATCATATCATGCCATGTTACACACTGCCTCTCAAATGCCATGTCATTTGTCACTCTCAGGACTGCTGGTTGCTCAAAACATGGTTTAAAGTCCTTCATTCTTCTTGTGCTAATCATATCTTCTGGACTTCTTTCTTTTTTTTTCACCCCAATGTATTAGACTACCAAATATACAGGCAGAGGAGTAGGATTCATTAGCAGAGGCATGCTGAACTGGCTGTGGGAGGCTGAGGTTTGTCTAGCTCTGCCTTCTATATGGCTTCCATTAAAGCCTACTACCCATATATGTACTTAATTCTGAAAAAAATATGGAGAATTTATAGTTGAGCAACTAACTAAGAATAAATAATTTCACAAAGCTTGCATGTTTTTAGTTGCTACAAGCACCATCTTTTTTATCTTAAAATTATTCTGAAGTGAATTTTGAATATAAATGTCTGGAATAGTTTTGACATGTCCCATTTGCTTGAATTTAATGAGATCTGAAATTTAGACAGTGTTTGATGTTCTACTCAGCCATAATTATGGTTAAGCAGATAATGTGGATAACTAGATATGTTTGAAGTTTTCTGCTTAAGATTCTTGGATTTAAAGGTAAGTCTTCCTGACAACAGTCTGGAGACAATGAACCCAATAAGAAGTCAACACATCAATTTCATTTTTTAATGAAAGTTCATTAAAAATTTAAACAAACATTCACAGAGAGAATCCTTCTGTAAACATGCAAAACTTCTATAGATATAAAAACTTCATAAATTTGTGATTTGGCAGCAGCAGAATGGATGCTAAAGAGGTAGCAACTTGAAAGAGGAGTGATAGGAAAAGACTGCTAGGACATAAAATATAGATGGTGGAGCTAATGCCGTGTGTTGTCATTTTGTGTGAGTCCAGGTGCACAGCACATGTATCAGTGGAGAAAGTTGCATTTCCTTCAAAGAGAGAAATTGAATCTTTGTTCATCCCTGAGGTAAAAAAGGTACTGTAATTTACCATGATTTTATTAATTGTGTAAATAATTTTGATAATGCACATACATTTGTAACTAGTAAATATGTATTACAAGAAGTTACTGGAACATCTAACTGTGTCTGTGGGTACATATCTTTGAAGGGTTCATTTTTTTCTGTAAAGTGAATGATTCAGTGACCCTTGAACAGAAATGTATATGTGATGAAATGTGCTAATAAGACATTGGTTATGCTGTCAGGAAACCACAGCTTGAAGGCTGTTGAGGAATAGCAGAGGATTGTAACAGAGACTCCCTGAAAGTTCAAGTATAGGATAATTGCAGAGGCCTGGACAGTGCAAGGAAGGAACAATACAAGAGGTGCCAGGTCTATTAATTGAGATCACAAGTAGTCATTTCATGATGATTAATGAAATTCCATGTTGAGAGCCAAGAGGAATTTGTTTCAGGGATAAAAGAGAACAAAGAACAAGTATTAAACATATGTGAATCTTACATTATAAAAATAAATTTGAATACACCTAAGTTCTGACCAGTGAGAAAAGAGCAGACAAGCACAGTATTAGGGAACGTGTCAAAGTTCCCTAGTCAGACCCAGAGTGAGAAGGAATTATCAGCTTCAATGTTTCCCCACAAAAGAACCTGATGTACTACCTTAACCCCATGCTGATTCTTCTTCTTAAAGACAGGTGCCCCCATTTTAGGACCCAAAGGGCAGAAAGAGGATGTAAATACTAGAAAGTTTTTGTGTATGTGTTTCAATGCCATTATTTTGAGGAATAGACTGCAGCAGTTGTAAAATTGGTTTCCTGGCTCTTATTTGGAGTGACCACGAGAAACAATGTAACAAAAACTATAGAAAACCTCAGCCTCTTTATCAATGTTAAAGTATTACAGAGGGGTTGGAACTTGTATTTTAAAAGCTAATTGTAATTTAAGCTCATCTGAAAAGAGCTGCTTTCCCATATATAGCATCCCCCACAAAAATATTTCTTAAAAATGACCTGAGACATGAGTGGGTAAAATGAAAAAATAAATAATCTTTGCCAATAACAAAAAGCCCCTGAAAACACAGCTAGGACAAAAAAGGAGTCGTTTTATTGCTCTTGCTCTAATACTTTGAGTGTAATATGGCTGTAAACCAGCAGGAAGCCATAAACACCAATAGAGAGTGCTTAAATCAATAGGAAAGAACAGGTTTTCCAACTGCAGCCTTTGCAATCTTAAAAACAATATTAAGAGGCAGAAGGGACACATTGCATTCACCACACAATTTTCTGAGTGTCACAGAGGTTAAGAGGCTCCTTGACCCTATCAGCAGGCAAATCTTCTATGTTCCAAACCCAGCAGGAACATCAGTAATTTGCAGCAAGGGATCTGTCCAGGATCTTCTGGTTTTCATCCACGAAGAGCATTTTTGTTGTTTAGGTGCTGTGCATGGTAGAATTTCCTGTTGTTTCTTAACAGAAGAATTGAATCTTTTGCATAGGAGAATTTTTGATGTTCATACTTGAAATAAATCTTGGACATCTCAGGCTTATTTCTCTGATGATTTTTCCATCAGAAGTTTTTTAAGTTGTCTCTCGCCCTCTGTCCCCACTTCCCAAGCCAATGGTGATACAATGGTTTAACTCTTGCCTGCTGACAGTAGAGACCTTTTTTAACTTCCAGTGAATATGTGATGTCATAGCCACCTAGCAGATAAGATGGAGATAACATGACAGTATACACAAGTCACTAACTGGGTTGTAGAAGTTGCATTCTTCCTCTTTCCAAATCACTGCAAGATTTCAATAAAGTATTAGTTAGTTTAATCTTTTATGGAAGAAAGAAGGGACTTCAGCTCATTAAAAAGTGCAAAGGATCTATTCTCCTGTGTTTTATGGTACTGAAAAATAAAAAAGAGATATGCCGTAAAAAGGATATTGAGGAAATTTCTTATACATATGCTTATTTTGATTAACAGAGTCCAACAACATTTAGTTTCAGAAACAAAACTGGTCTGAATGATCAGCCTCTCACACTTTTATGATAACAGATTGACACCTGTAGAGGAGATGGAGTTCTTTTTTATTACTGTTTGTTATTTTTGTTTATTACTGTTTTTATTACTGATACTGGTGCTGTTCATGATATTTACTGAATGTGGGTAATTTTACTGTTCTTCCTAAAAGGGGTTAATGATGACACATTTGGCCTTCAGTCCAAGGAAAAATTCCAAGATTACAGCTGCATTGCCTGGGTTATAGGAGTGTTAAGAGTTCCTGGAGGATTTCAACTTTTAAGATCTTTTTCAAACCTGTTAACTAATGAAAATTTCATTTGACAGTCAAAAGATATTCTCAGTGAGGCAAAAATTACTGTACTTTAAGGAATCTAACTTGAGTGTGCTACAGAGGAACGAGCTTAGGAAACAACGTCGTGCTATACTTAAGGCAGACATAGCTGGACAAAGGCGGATACTTACATAGTCAGTGTTCCTTCAGGGGTACAATGGGGGTTTTGTGTGTCTGTTTTTGAAAACAGGTTTGAACTGGTTGGAAATACCTTAATGAAGAAATGATCTGAAAAATATGCAGCTCATATATGTATAAGGATAAAGGATCTGAATTTGTTTCTGTTAATACTGCTAAACCTTCACAAAGAAAAATTAAGAAATGCTTTTGATAAATATTTGTACAGAAGCTAATTTTGGGCTTCTAAGTTTCCATCATTGTTGCTCAACCATTGTTTCACTGGTGAAAAACTTATTTGTATTCTTTTTTCCAAAAGCTGTCAATTTCTTTATCTTTTTCTGACACCTATAAACAAGGTTGTCAAGGTGGATGGAGGTCAGGAGCAGCTGGGGCAGAATTACACAGCTGGTGCTGATACAGACACACATGCACAGTTATTTGCAGCATCCACAGCTAAAGGCATATATGGATTCCAATGCAAATGTTGCTTCCAGGGACAAAAAGGAAACAGTCTGAAAAAGTATACAAATCATTAAATATAAAGATATATAAATCATAAAATCTAATCTATAAATCATCTATAAAGTCTATACATTCATTTAAATTACAAAGGTCCTAAGATGTCACAGTACATGTAAAGAAAAACATCAGATTCAAATCTGAATGATCAGATCAGCCTGTAAATTTAAAGCTTTTATTGTGTCCAGGTTCTTAACACATGAAAGCAAATTGATGTGATGTCACAGATGTGTTAATACTATGTAAATACAAAGGCAGTGTTTCAAGAGCACAGATTCAAAATACTGCTCTGTCACGGACTGAACCCTTCACATATTTTGAAATGCTAGTTAAGTATAAAGCAACCAACATGCTATGTTAATAGAGTTAAGTTTTTTAGTTTGCAAAGCGTCACATTTTGAAATGTAATTTAATGCTGCTGAAGTTAGAAGCTGTTTTTAGGTTTAAGGTCTCCAACTATATTGCCCACCTGCACCACATAATTTTACAAGGCATTCTGGTCCCTTTTCTCACCATATCAGTGTGTGTGTATGTGTTAAGGTTTTGATTCGTATAGCAGAAAGATAAAGTATTCACAGCATGTTATCTACCTTAAAAAGACAGCAAATGTAGCTTTATCATTTTGAAAGCACACACAAAATCATCTTGGTGTCTTTTTTTCTAAATGTTTGATGAGGTTTGTCTTATATATATATATAAAAGTATGTCTTAACAGCCATGAACATATCTGCTATTTTTACATATTTTCAAAATAATTCGACCCCATGCTATATTTTTATTTAAAGTAAATTAAGGTTTTTAAACTACTGAAAGGGGTAATGAAATTTTTATGATCTTGCAGGTTACATGAAACTGTTCTGTACTCTGAATTTTAGTTACGAGAATGAAAAGAAGAGGAAAATTCCGTAACAGTAATTTCATGCCTTCTACTCTAAACAGAATTATGGTAACTTTAATGCTGTGACAGAAACATTCAAAGGAAACAAGGTACATAAAGCCCTACTGAGATAAACTCACACATGTAAATTTAATTTCATTTTAACATGTTGCAAACCAGAAAGGTTATCTGTTACTAGTTGCCATAAGTACCTCTGCAAGAAGCACTTGAAAATGTTGATTTATTTGAGAGAAAATTAAAACTGCTTCTTTTTTGAATCTCTGGACTCACAATAAATTGACAATTGCCTAAGCAATTTATTTGGTGAGATGATATTTTAAAAGTGCATTTTCAACATTTTCTTCCATAGGATTTCTAATCTGTTACCGGTAAAATTTAGGGTTAACAAAAAAACGATTGTTTCCCTAGGAACTGAAAACTGCAAAACTTTTTTTCATCCTGTATCTCCCATTACCAAATAATGGTCAGATAGAATCCTCAGGAAATGTGGATGTTTTCTTGAGCTGAAAATGTCTCCTTCCTAAAGAGGGAATAATGACAGTGGGTACCTCATTGAAATGCTTTTTAGGCCACTGAATTCTAAGTGTTGTATAAGAGCTCAGTCTTTTAAAATTTTATTTCAGATCCTGACCAGAATAAAGAACTCATGGCAGGTGAAAATTGAAAACAGTGGCTGACAGGAATGAAGTTAGTACAGAAACCTTTAAAATGCAAAAACGTTCAAATTTTGTTCACTGTGATTTTCAGGGTAATTGGAAGTCATTTTTTAAACATATTTAAACCAATTTCTCCATCTTCCATTACTCCTATTGCTCTTACTGCATGTTTTTTCCTCTTTCTTTTGTACTGACAGTAAAACGTTTTACTTAATGACTCATAATTATTTTTTCTTTTATCAGTTCACAGGACACTTCAGTGTTTTACTGGAAAAGAAGTAAAAAAAAAATCATAAAAATTTATAAATTAAGTGGATTTAAAAATTGTCAATAATAATGTAGATCTGCAATAAGAATGCAATGGTTAAGAAATGGAAACATTGCATTCCCTATTTTTAGTCTTGTAAACATATGCAATTTCATATGCAACTAGTAAGAGAGTTGAATTTTAAATTTGTTCTCTCTTTGATGAAATTGACCAAATCCCACTGACAGGAGTGTTCAAAACTGTACCTCATATTTTTAATTGCCAGCATAATCCAGAAATTTCCTATTTGTAATCCATTTTAAAAACAGAAAAATTTTAATCATAAACCTCATGAGAAAAGTTCTTTCCATTTTTAATATATTAGATTAATTTCACTTTTGTAACTTGGAACATGGAATAAAGAATGAGGAGAAAACTCTCACGCTTAATGTTGGGCTGTGGATGGCTAACTGCTGAGAGGTCTCAAAGTCCTGCTTGTAAAATTCAGTGACACTGAGAACATGTTTAATCTTTCTTGTATTATAGAGAAGCTTTCTTCTGTATCTGGAAACAGACTGGTTAACATTGCAGAAGCTGTCTGATCTATCCAGGTGTTACAGATATTATGCTCTTTGTAGGCATAGTCATAATCTTTGACATCAGTGTACAGGTTTGACCATTAAGCCAATACATAAGGAGAATTCTGAAGTCAGGTGTTAGAAGATAATTTAAAACATTTCCCATAAATCTGAACAGTAAATAAAATCATATCATTTCACTGCAAGACGATGACAGCCCATGGAAGTGATACTTCACTCCCTACTCAAATTAAAATTTATTTTAGAAATAAGTACTTTTACAAAAGCAATACTTTTAATATTGGCACATCTGAGCAGACCATGGAGTTTTCTATCTGAATGTTATTGAAAGACAGTTTGTCAGCCTGGTTTAAATCTCTATACAGAAGACAGACCATTGGCTTAGACTTGATTTTGAAACTTCACTCCCACACACTAGCATATAGACAGACAAACAGAAAGATTGGATAAGTTCCTTATATTTGGAAATGCTGAGGATATATTCTCTCATAGTTTTGTTTTGTTTGATTTGGATATACAAATATTATTTGAAATAAGCCTTGAGACTGTAAAGTCCATCTCCATTGAGCACGAATGCTCAGCTTCAAGGCTTAAGCAATCCCCTTCAGCACAGAAGACCTTAGATTAAAAATATATTATTCAAAATTATAATAATGATTTACAGTATTTTTAAAAATTTGATTGTTAATTTATATTAGAAATATAAGTGCCAATGAACAATGGGCTTTTTTTTTGAAAATGGGAACTAATTCAGAGACATTGTTTAAGTATTAAAAAGCTGAAACATGATACTACCTGGTTTTAGAATGGACAAGCAAATAAATTGTAATAATATGTAAAGTAATGCTAAGAAGACATGTTTGTGTGGCTTGGTTCAGACAGTAAGAGTGTGAAGAAAATATTCCAAAATTAGTCTTAAACTGAGTTCCATTTGTTTATTTCTGTCCCTTAACAGCTGATTTAGGGGACATTCCATCAAAATTGAGGTTCACTAAAAAATAAATGCAAACTTGTTAACATGCCTACCAATTTACAGGAAACTTGAAATGCATTTTGATTAAATTACTTCTTTTATTTGAGTTGCAGCACCTTTTGCTTAGTGTCAAGTCTCTTATAAAGTTATAGGGGTTTTAAATAAAACTCAGTTGTTAAAAGCACAAAGGAAATTTCCTGAAGGAAACAGGCTCATTTTGTCAGGACTTTGGGAACTGAATGACAAAAAATAGTTTTTCAGTCTTTTAAGTATTTGGACTTGGTGAAAGACATTTAGAGAGGTTAAACAAATTTTGTATGTGGTCCTACAACCCCTTCAACATTGTGTTCAGCTGCTCATGAGACAAGATTAGCCAGAAAATTCTGCTGTCTTTCTCTATAACAGATTGCTCATTGAATGTCCATTATTTAAAACTCAAGAGGTGTAAAGGAAAGATATAAATTATTATTTAGATGACTGATTATAAAAGAAACTTATAGGGACATAATAAATTTAAATAACAAGTGGACATTAAATATATTCAACCGATATTATTCTTTAATACACACAATACTTTATTAAAAACATAAAATGAAGAAATGAAGTCACTCCAGAAATACAAATGTGTTCTGCATCTTTATAGCTTGATGGCATTAGGGTACATCGTGCACCAGATCTATGACAACTTTATACTCCTGTGACATGTCAGAGGATTCCCTACAGCCGACTGCATTGGAGACTGAAGTCTGCCTCACTGGGAGTGAGTGCCAAAGGCACCCCATTGTGCCTTGCCCAGAGGCTCTGTGCACCCTTGGCGTAAGACTATCTCAGAAAAGGATATTTCAAAGACCCAACAAAGGTGCTGGTAGGCTTTCAGCTGCCTTGGAGATGGAGAAATTTGAGCAGCCTTGCCCAGTCTCTTGGAGGACCCTTCTGTTGTGGGGTTGCTGAGGGTTGAAGAACAAAAGGTACCAATCTCTCCCACAAGGAGCATCATCTGACACTCCCCGATTCCCATCCAGGCACTCATTTAATGACTAGAGAGCCAAGGAGTGATCAGTAGAACCCACTCATGCTTTAAGACTCCCACACTGGGTGCCAAACAGGATTTGTGGTTTAACTCCAGCTGGCAGCTAAATACCACTCACCCTTGATGCCCTGCCGCCCCCAGTGGGATGGGGAGAACTGGAAAAAGGTAAACTGCATGGATGCAGATAAAACAGTTTAATACATGAAATAAATTCTTGAACTTCTTGTGCTTGCTGGCAGAGCACAGGTAAGTGTGAAATCCTTGTCTTAGGGTAAGCATTGCACAGCAAAACTAAACCAGCGGTGTGTTATCAACATGATTCTCATACTGAACCCAAGACACAGCTGTGTTCCTAAGAGCTAAGGAACTTACAGCTAGGAAGGAAATGATAGATGGAGGCTGTTTTAGGCACAGAAATCATAAAATTAAAGAGTTTTTGACTCTTGGAGAAGTAAGGAGCCACGCTAGTAGAGGTGCCATTTTGGGATTTCATAACTGAGTTTCAGAAGTTATTTTCACTATTTATGTTCATTATTTCAGCTCCTGTTCCTAATTTCAGTCCTTGTTAAAAATCCTCTGAAACTGACAAGTTCAAGCATTAACAAAATAATGTAATAATTTTAAAATTTATAAAATATTATGCTTAGAAATCCTGAATTAATTTTAAACTTTGTTTTTACAATGTCCAATCTAGGCATTGTGTAAGTAATCAATTCGTTATTAATAGACTCTGTTGTCTTTTCTGATCCTGTTTTTCTCTAGTGTCTCTTCGACTGAGTAGTATACCAGCATCCTAAGTATCATTAAATAATAAATCAGTAAGTAGTATTCACCTCACCATACTCCAGGTCACGCAATTTATCATTTCTGAGAATTCTCATTAACTCCTGTGGATTAGTAACCTGGAAATGTGCTTTGTCATTGAAATAAGGGAAGAAAAGGCAAGGAGAAAGAACTCCTTTACAGGTTGCAGTTCTCAGAGCGGGATAACCTTGTCCTGATAGAGACTAGTACCATTTCCCTCTGGAACTCTTTATTTTCTCTTCATACACTGGTTCTATTTTACAAAGTGTTTGCCTTTATTATGTTAAGCACGTATTGAAACACTGTTTATTTTTTTTTTATCTTACCTGATGACAGAGGAGAAGCAGCAGAGGGGAATAACTTGTGTTGGACCTTGGCAGCAGCTGACAAGCGGTCATGATTTGGTAATTGATCCTGAACCAGGTGAACCACTGTTAAAACACTGTGACCTCTTTTGGTGATTCTGGTAAAACTTCTGTTCCTGCAAGACAAGTAAAAACAACTGGAAAAAGAGGGGGAAAGGGATCATTCTTCAAGAGAGAAGCAGCAGTTTAGGAGAAACACATTACCTGACAATTTCCTGTACTCGTCACTAATTCAGGCTAAACACTTCTTTGGTTTTCCCCTTTTGTGTCAGGAAAAGTCATTCATTACTCTAAATACAGTTTCAGGCTTTGTGGCAGCTTATAATAATGCCAGCTTGTAAGAGTGCAGTTTATCACCACAGCAAGAGGGAAAAGCACAGAAAAATTAGGTTAATCAATAGCACTGCAGTGTGTTTGACATTAGTTCAGAAAGGTTCAGCAGGTCATTCCTAACTACAGGCCATAAACTGCCTGAGGTCTGTGCATGCTCTCCATGTGAATGCTGGTTCCTCATGCGGATCCAGGGCAGAACACAGCTTTAAGCTTCTGCTAATCATGCACCCCCTGCAGACACCTAGCATCTTGGATTGTAAAAAACGTGACACCACTGCTTCCACTATTCTCTCTCCTGAAAAAAAAAAAAAAAAATGTTTATAAATGGCAGACCTAGGCAAAATCCCAAAACAAATGTTCTGTTTAAAACTTATAAACAATATTTTTCCTTATATTTAGAACTATTCATTCAGTATTTGGTAGGCAGGGATTTGTTGAAGGCTGGTGTTTGAGGTTTTATGAGCATTTTGGTACTTTTGTACTGGATCAATGTAGGAAATGATAAACTGACAATGGAAAGAATATCTGTGAGGCACTTCATTAGTAAGGGAGAGGATATATGATAATATGCTTACAACCATAGGGAACTCAAGGGAAAAAATCCTCCTACTTTTTGTAATACAAAAATCACAGGACTTCCAGAAATGTGCAGATTCAAATCCAATATTAGAAAAATATATGCATCCTTTATTAATGGAAATAATGATATACTCTCTAATATGCTGAAGGTGGGATTTGAGCAGATGCTGGCAATGACTGTGATGATGCTTATGATGAAAAGACAACCTGATGTAACACTGGAAGCTACTCCCCACATCTTTAGACTCAAAACTTCCTAGTCTTGCATGTTGTAACCCCCTGTGAATTAGGTAGCTTTTATCTTTCATTTATTTTCTAAAAGCCACAAGTTAATCTGAAGTTTGTTCAGAGCAAGAACCAAGCATTGTGGGTTTTAGCATTGTACAAAGCACTGCTATAATTTAAAACGTGTTTTATATCAGTCATTTTAAATTACATGTTCTTGAAGATATGTCATAATTTTTGTAAACCTCAGTAATATATATATATATTTTTAGAAGAGTTACTTGTAAAGTTTATACAATTATGTAGTCCAAGATAAAGTTCAAAGAGTCAAGGAGGAATATCATTCCAACTTACAGAAACCTGCAGTCCAGATCCTTAGTAGACTTAAAGAGACATTACTTCACTGAAATTAATGGAGCTATACAGACTAGCTCCAACTCAGAAATTGTACTGGAATGTTTATCTAAAGATAATGTAAAAATCTTTCATCTTGAAATTGAATAAGGTAGTTCATAAATATAGGCTTTCCTTCAAGACTCTTGGTACGAGTGTGGTTTTTATTTGAATGAGGACAGAAGGGCTACTCAGCATTAAATTAGATAAAACAGGAAAAGGAAAAAAGGACAATTAAAAAGATACACTGACAACTGATAAGACTTGGGTACAAGCAAGACTTGTTCATTAAATTAACCCTGAGCAGAGCTCTTATGTACTACTAAAATTTCAGGACCCAAGGTTTATTCCTGAATTATTTTTCTACTCACAATTTTACATGTTATAAGTCCCCTTCCCACCTTCAGATTAATTAATTTTAAAGTCAGAAGGGGATTATTATGATCACTTATTCGGAACTTTTATATAAGCCTGCCCCAACTTTCACATCAAAATAATACCATTTCCTCCATAATAAACTGCATTGATATATATTTACAGTACTTTTAAAAAGTGAGATATGGATTTCACTAGGAACAATGTCTCACCCTATGATTTGACTTTAGGGCAACTAAAGGCACACATTCTTGCTATTCTTTTATCTCTGTTGTTCAGAGAACAGGTAACAGTTTGTGGGACAGGCCTTCCAAAGCTTTTCAGTGCTTACATTTTAGATGCCAGATTTTTTTGGTTCCTGTGAATATTTATCCAGAAGTATGTATAGGTTAATTTGTAAAATAAGTCTGAAAGAATTATACATCTTAATTGGCATGTTGAATTATTAAGTTGTGTCTTTCATAAGCTGTTATAATAATTATTAATCATGATAGAATTCATATGTCTGATAAAATGTGGGCAAACCTCAGACTTCCATCTCTGAAATGTACATTCTTATACCATTATTTATATGACTTTGTTATATCAGTGTACCATTTGACAGAGAAGAAATTCAGACACACAGTCCTTATTCAGTTAATTATACATATATACACACACAAAGATATTTCTCCTAAAGGAATAAGCATTATTGACACTTGCAGGCCCAAGTATAATATATTCATTTTAAATACAAATAGAAAGAGTACAGCTTTAATTCTGGATGAAATTTTGTGAAGAAAATTTGCATTTGTAAACTAAATGTTGAATTGAGTGAGAATCTAAGAGGACAGCAATATGACCAGGGTGGCAATAAAGGTCCTTTGGACCTCATAGTGAATCACCAAGTCCGGAGGCCCCTTTGAATGCTGGCAACAGTGCATCTGCAGTGATACTTGTAGGCAGTCTTTGAACATTTTATTCTGGCAGCTAATAATAAATGCACTGTGTATTTTACCAGCCATGATATTCCCTGGGTAACGGCCAAAGAGAAAATCACTTATCTATCATGTGCATCTACTTAAAAGCTGGAACAAATCTTTATTTTTATTAGAAAAGTCACTCACTCATTGTCTTCATTTTTACATAGCAAGTGCAAATGATTTTCTGGAGCATTTTTGTGGAATGATGCTCTTTTCTGAAAAGTCTACATTAGGAAGGTGATACTTTATTAATATCAAATGAAACCTTGTTAACCACTTAAAAGGTAAAATGGAATGAAATTTCTGTAACTGTGCCTTTTATACCTAGCATATGCATCACTTTTTCATACATTGACCAGCATCTAAGATAATTTAAGTGAACTTTATACTGCCTTGTGATGCAGTGAAATAAAAAGTGGAATGACAACCATTGTGAGTGGCCAAGTATGAAGACTGGAAAACTGAGACAGGAACCATTTGCTAAATCTAAAATTCTATTATTTTTATAATAAAAATTATTATATTGAGTTTGAAGTGATTTATCATCTGTGGAAACCATTACAAAATTCAGAAATGCCAAGTGGGGAAAAATTGTGCCATAAAACTGAAAACTATTGGAACCCAATGTCAGGCCTATGAAGAATTGTTACCAAAGCTGTGTGACAGTTTGGGATGGTATGCTAAGTGGATATAGAGAATTTTGAAAAGTAGTGGTTTTGATTTTTAGAGATTCATATGAAATTCTAGTTAAACAAATATACTCATACCATCTGGAAACTCCATGAACAGTGCAGAGCAATTCTCTATATTTTATTAATATACCTGTACTTGAACCAATTATTGGAATGTTTATCAGTATTGCTTAATAGCAGACTGACAAATAAGTAGGAAGGCATGACTTCAGGCAAATATTTTATTATTTCTATGCTTATTTAACATATTTTGAGCTATTTTAATTAGTCACATTATACATCTATAGCTAGAAATTGAAAGAATTTGAAAAGAACAGACTAATAATGTAAGATTTCCTTACACCACAGCAAAGCTATTTTGTGATGTTTAAAATAGGTTAAAGAAAAGCAAACAGTTCTGTTCTCCTGTGCTTGAGATATAAAGTAACAAAGCTTAACTGAGTCTAGATGACTGTATTTACCTAAAATTATATATTCCTCCTACTATTTGGATTTAGTAATATTTTAGTTTGGGAAAACTGATTTAAAACTGATTGCTGTAATATTGGGTATCCCTGCTTTGCCAACTGACTGCATTAGAACCAACTGAAAGATACACATTTTAATTTTAGGTTGAACGTGTTCCTGAAGAACCCAGGAACCAATGTGACATTCTGCTGCAATGCTGCAGAGAGCATGCATTGTGGGCAAAAGGTACCATCCTTTAGAAGAAAGCAAATTGTCTTTCATGTCTTCTATTAATCTGGTCTCTGCACACAGAAGTTTCTGTTCTTAATGGCCAGACAATCTGAGATGCAAAAATTTATTTCACATCCTCCATTAAGCATTGCCTCTATAGGACCAGCAAATGCTTCTTGGTAGCAAGCAAACAAAAAAAGGTGCTAGAACGACACAACACGACCCCACCCTTCTGTCTTTGTATCATATCAGTTGCTAACTTAGATTTGTCCAATGACAACAACTGTTAAACTGATGTCCAAATGCAATTTACCACATGAAGTATAGTTGATACAAAGGCTACTGTAGCTCAACATTAGAAAACAATAGATTTTGGGTGAAGGAAAGGTCTGATGTTAAGGGACCACTTACTGGGAAAAGGTCCCAGACTGCAGTGTCCTAAACACTTCAGGTTTAGTACACCCTGAACATAAACCCCTAAAATAATATAAATCCTTATTGATGCATCTCTGCTCTGCATTGTGATGTTTGTTTTGTCTAGCACGTTGTGCTAGATCCATTTATGTCTCCCTTTCTTTGTCTTTATCATTAGCAGATATCTTTATTGCATCCCCCATTAACATGTTCAACAGACCTTTTGAGTGAATGAGTATCTACTGCTTTTTATTAAGAACATATTTTCCATCATAGTTTGTCACAACACCTGGAGGTGATCAAAACATGTCAGTTGATTTTATGTTAGGGTACTCCGCATGTAATTTTAAGATAATCTATTCAAATAAGCAGAATTACTATATACCCAGTGCTATCAATGCAGCGACAGCATGTAAAAAAAAATAAATTAGAAGACACTCTCAAAATCCTTATTACTGTATAGCTAATATAACACCACTATTTCATGCAACTCTGTATATTAAGTAATAGAGCATCAATAAGGAGAAGTATAAGAACTGAAGAGAATAATCAGAAAAATCTTATGGCAAATTTATGACCCACTTCACAAGACAAGTGCAATTGAGGTTCTTGTTAATAGACTCCTTTGTGTGAATTAGAGTGAAATGACAGTGAATAACCAGTGTTTATAAATATATAGGTGTCTATTTTAGAACAAATTGTTTGCAAAAGAAAACAAGTATGTAGGCATTTTAGTTATTATCATCTATAATAATATAGCAATATAAAAATAACATTGAAAATACTTTTCAAGCAAAAGAAAGAGAGGATATGAGTAGAAAGATCTCACCACTCCTAAATTTCACATTAAGGGTTTTTTTTTTTTTTTTTTTTTTTTTTTTTGCAATTTTGACATCTGTTGGTAGAAGTAGCATCTAGATTCTTGGTTGAAGGAGCCGTGTTTGCAGTGGTGGTAATACAAACCCTTCGGTTTATATTCTCTCAAGGTCAGGTGGGAACTTCCAGTACCACCCCTGGGGCAGCGACTTTTACACTGGGTGCTGTAATGCGATAGTTCTGGAGTCTTTGATGGTCTAAGTTATTACAGCTGCTCAAACTCAGTGCAGTTAGTTTTTTGTGACCCATGATGGCCCATCAGTAGAGATAAGCACCTTCAGGCTAGTGTGAGTGTTCAGGTAATTCCCCAGGAGGGCAGTTATCACAGCTGAATTCAGTTGAGTAAGGACAAAGCTGCCTCCAAGGATTTGCCTCTTTCCTTACCTTGTTCAAGACCCAGCTTCTAGCCTGCTGGCTGTGCTCACCCTCTGCACCTGGGACGTTTCTTTGCAGCTCACTGCCTCACTGCGTAAGCCACCAACATTCCAGTCTCTATTCCAGTATAGCTTGTGGATTCTTCTTCCCCGGCCTGGGGTGATTGGACAGTAGTACCTCCCTTTATCTTATCTGAAGTTCCCATCATGGTACAAATTCCAGTTAGTAGGCATATTTGGGAGGGCAGGGGGGGTCACAGATGAACAGTTGCTTCTTTGCAGTTTGCTATAGTGGGCAAAAATCCTTCACTGATTTCAGCAATGTTTAAGTTATTTATTATGTACGTTTTAAGCAACATTTAAGTTTAATTATTTCAGTTTCTCCCAAAAGCTCAAAACTTCCTGGAATTCATTGCTAATTCTGTTCCAGATACTGTTGAGGGTCTGTGACATCCCATAGGATTACGCTAATTGTGATCTCAATTCTAAAGGTAGTACTAGAGATTGTACTGGAATGAAGTTTGATCTGAGTGGAATATGTGGGGACCTGGGGATAAATGAAATCCTGGACAGGAGCTGGCAATGTGAGCTCACAGACCCGAAAACCCAATTGTATCCTGAGGTGCATCCAAAGCAGTGTGGCCAGCAGGGCAAGGGAGGGGATTCTGCCCCTCTGCTGTGCTCTGATGAGACCCCCAAGCCACATTCAGCCCTGGGGCCCTCAGGCCAGGGAGGATCTTGACTTGCTGGACTGAGTCCTGAAAAGGATCATGAAGATGATTAGAGGGATGGAGCACATGTCCTGTGAGGAAAGCTAAGCAAGCTGAGGTTCTTCAGCCTGAAGAGGAGAAGGCCTCAGGGAGACGTAATTGTGGCTTTGGGTACTTTAAAAAGAATTACAAGAAAGCTTGGGACAGACATTTTAGCAAGGCCATTACAGTAGGAAGAGGGTAATGGTTTTAAACTAAAATGGGGCAGATTCAGACTAGACAAAAGGAAGAAAATATTTATGCTGAGGATGATGAACCACTGGCACAAGTTCTTAGTGGCTCACCCATCCCTGGAAGTGTTCCAGACCAAGCTGGATGAGGCTCTGAGAAGCCTGTTCTAGTAGAGGGTGCCCATGCTCATTGCAGGGTAGTTGTACTAGATGGCCTTTAAAGGTCCCTTAGCACACAAACCACTGCATGATTCTATGAAATTGAAATGAGTGAAACCAGCTATTCTCATGAAATATTCTGACTGCTAAGAGGATGTGGCAAAAGCCACATTTTAAAAAAGATAGTCCTTTAGTAATAATTTTTTCTTAGCTGTCTTTCATTCTATCTTTCCTCCTGACAGTGTTAGTGCCCCCTGAGATTCCCCGCGTGACCAATACTGAATTGGGTAGCACTTCCTATAAAGGGATTTCTCTTTTATATTCACCCTGGTGTTCAGGAACTCTGGAAGTTTTTAAGCTGTAGCATTGCTTTAAGCATGAGACTTACTTTGTACTGATGTATGTCGATCTGGCTTCAATCAAACATGAAATGAATTTACATCTGCTTGCAAAAGATTATGTAGAGGAGCCATTATAATATTAATGGTAAACCAGGTCATTAGAGAAGAAAATTAAAAATTAAATTCTCAAGATATACAATGATTTTTGAAAATCTTGAAAATAATTTTGTTTCCAGATTCTCACAATAATAAATTTAAAGGAGATCTCCTGATAGATGAGAATCTTCAAGCTATGAAAAAAATTTGGGTTTGCCATTTTCAGGAACCATGAACTTTCAATTGGTTTTGATCTTAAGCCTGTACAGACTTCACCATAGTACTTTTCATTAGACAGTAATTCATTATCCTTAATAAAGGCACACTGACTGGGAGTAATTTGTTCTTCACTCACTCCATGACTTAATTAAACCTGTCTTTTCACAGCTAAATCAAGATGAGATGAGATGAATACCACTTTTGCTGAGTTTCTCAAAATCTGTATCAAAATTTTTCCTGATGGAGCTTATTCTATCTGTATTCCTAAGACAGGGGCTTGAAAATTATAAATATTGCAGAACAATGATATTTTGATTTTTTTTTCCCTCCCAAAATGCTGTTGAAACACTCACATGAGTTTCTACCTTATAAAGTTCAGACAGGGCATGGTAGGATCATTATCTATAGTGAAATATCAGAGATAATATTACTGCCATGGACAGAAACACTGAACATAAAATAAAAAACTTTCCAAAGCATTGTGAATAGAATATATGTCTTCATCATTTTGCCCTGGCATGAGTCCAGGTTCACCTGTGTGCTATTGGTGGTGTAGCTCATTGTTCTACCTCCTCTGAGAAATAAATTGTATGTGTTTCTACATATAAATGTTGTATGTATGGAGTACTATATCTATACATTTCCAAAGAGGAACATGTTATTTTTTATGGAATATCTGTGAAAAAATCAAAAGCTTTTAGTACGTTATAACAAAATTTTAAAGTATTTTATATATGGATATATTTATAAAGAACTTAAACATCTTCATCTGATCACAGCTGCTCCATTTGGTGTGCAGATGTACTCACATTTTAATCTGCAAAGCCTCAAGTTTGTGAAAACTTTGACTGGTGAAATTATGAAAAACATATTTCAAGGTTTTATCTACCCCTTGCTTAAGAAATGCTATGAAACGTGATGAGAGATGTGGAATGTTCCATCAAGTTGTATAAATAAGTGAAACCATTTGTCCTTCTGATCCCCCTGTATGTAAATGCTGTCAGGATAAAATGGCTGTTAAGAAAATGGAACATAATTAGACCTGACTTATTCTAAATACCCTCAGCATAACTCAGACTAAGGAAGCTTAATATTTAAGAGTAGGCAATTAAGATAGCAGTCTTTTTGCTTAACATTTCTCCTCAGTATTTTTTTGTCAAGCAGTTTGAATTGTTTATATTCTGTACAGCTTCTGTATATAATATGACAGAAAAATCCTGGCATTCACTGGAGTACTGGTAGTTTAATGTGGCTGCTACTACAAGAGAAAGGTCTGCAATAATTCTGCTACTTCTCTGAAATCTTTAAATCATCAAAGAACTGAGATTAATTCATTTGCCTGACTATGAATAGCTAAGACATGTAATTTTGGATGCACTTGTTGAATCATTTTAAACAAAAGGAGAAATATATTCATTAATGCAAAATGAAACTCAACTAACTTTTTTTAAATAAAAATTAAATTGAAATTTCCAATTGTATTAACTCTTTTATTTAGATTGTAGTCTACTGAGGCAAAAACTTAATGTAATGTCTAGCGCCTGCAAGTGCCTACCATGGAGTCTTCTCTCTGCTACTCCAGTAAAACTGGAAATCTCCTTTTAAGTGCATATTTAATGTCTTTATGCTACTTAGGATGAAACTATCAATATACTGAGAGTAATTTTTATTCTCTTTTTTGGTTTGAGAGATTATTTTCCTGGGAATTAAATTTTGAAAGAAAGAAGATAACTTGATTAAACAGCCTATATATACAGGTCACTTTATCCCAAAGGGGAAAAAAATACAATTAATTTTACCTACTCTACTGGGATTTTCAATTGTGGTAAACTGTTATTGTAAATTTTTGTAAATAATTATAAATTATTTTGTAAATAATTTTAAATAATTATGAAGTAAAAGGTTGCAATTAGTAGTATTTTATATACTGTGTTTAATTGTAGACCTTCTATCTCAATCCCTTCCAGCTCAGAATATTGTAAGATTCTATGATTCCATGAACTGAAATTATGCCCATTCATTGTAAGTCAAAGAGTGGTGCTACATGATGATTCTTATCAAAGATTTGAATTTATTTAAACATCTGTAAATCAAATCAAGCACAGACTGTCTCCTCTGGAATAGTCCAAATACTTAATCTTGTATCTTTTAGTAGCAATGTAAGTACACTGTATTTCTGGAGCTGAACAGAATTTTATTACAGTGAGCATTTTGTGCATTTGTTTCATTTCCTTGTTTTGCCACATCTCAATATCCTTACTACCAGCTTTTATTTCATTTACATTTTTTAGCCAAATGTCATCTCAGTTCTAACTGGAATACATTAGATTCATTTTTGGATGCAAGCATAATGCATGAAGCAGCAGGAATAACCAGAGTAACCCATCAAATCAGACAGATTTTAAGTCTTAATTATATGTCATATGACATTCATGACAGATATCTTTACAGAGTGTTGCTAAGGAAGATAAAGCACTACATGAAATATGAGAGATTCATTAGTGTATTTGAGTATTTTTATCCTTTAGAAAGGCAAATGATGATGAAAGAAACTTTGTTCCAGCTGTGATGGCTAAATTCCTCTATGATGTTAAAATAATTCTTTAAGCTTTCTTATACTGTTTTCATGGGACTTAATATAGCACTGGTAAGAGTGGTGAATTTAGAGATATACTCACTCTTAAGGTCTTCAACTGAGTGAAAATAAACAGAAAACACAAGTAAGAAATGCAAAACTAAACTTTGCATCCATGATTCTGATTAATTCCCTGTCAAACTAGCAAAAAAATCCCATTCACTTCAGCATGGTGCATTTGACAAAATACACTCACAAAGGATATGAATAGGGCATTTATGCAAACACTAACAGGGCAGTGAGAGTGGGGTCAAAACTACTCATATTTCAAGGTGGGGGCAGTGATACAGAGCTCAAGAATTTTAATTAGAAATAATTAGATGTCAGAAATATATATTGATAAAATCTTGATGGAAACAAAGGTTCTGGATCCTTGGGGTTGCTGCTGGGTAACTGTCCTTGATTTTATTTAAAAACTCCAGCTTTATAATGCTTGCTAGATTTCATAGGATAGCTACAGTTTCTTTTCCCTACTAAGTGATTTATGATTCCTACATCAATGTAAGAATCGGGAAGATTCACTATAGCTCTGTTTAAACTTCCTTCTAGTCCAGACAGAGAAACTAGGGTTGGACTCATTCCTCATCTGCCAGTAGATCTGTCCCTCACAATGAAAGGTGGATGGATAATTCACAAAGAATGATTGATTGGCTGAAATCAGATCAGCTTTCATATTCATTTCATATTCATGAAAGCTGACATGAATTTTAAAAAATCTCAACAGATATGATTTTTTTCCTTTTTCTTTGTAGTTTATATTTCTTGATAGTATTTTCCAATCTATTACAGTATATTAATTATTTGAGAGATTTGATCAATTAACAAAGGGTTTGGATTTTTTTGTCTGACATCAGACAAGTTAATTTAGTTTTGAAGGGACAATTTCTTAGTCACAAAAATATTTAAAATATTAAAAATTAGTTCTGTTTAAATGTACTAATGATAATATTATTTTCTGGGTATTTATTAACAGAAATGTAAGAGTTCTTCAAACACATGACAAAACTTTTCCAAATTTTCCAATATTGTAATTACTTTTGCTTGTTGGATAATTTCTTTAAAAATATTTGACTTTTCAGAATATTAGAATATATTTTTATCTCACATTTTCCTTCTCTAATGCATGCTTTTTGTCTTCCTCTACTTGACTGCATGTCCAATTATTTTTCTTGCTGAAATTAGTTAGAAGACTGAACACTTCCTTGAGAATCATGTGTCTTGCTCATCTCACCCTTTCCTGCATTTTTGTCTTGTATCCTCCTAAAGCTCTTACTCTGAAATGTATCAGCCAGACAAGAGCCATGATGTGGCAGTGAGGGCACACCAGCAGTATTTGAAAGTACTGATAGGTCTGAGAAGGTTGAAGAAACACAGAGGAAAAAAAGACCTCAAAGAAGAGAAGCAGGAGAGCTTAAAGAAATCCTGTGGAGAATCTTTTTGTCAAAAATATTCAGAAGACTGCTCTTGTAAACCAAAAAAGTTAATAAAAACCCCAACCAACCAACCAATCATTTACTAGGCATGGTATCATAAAGCATCATGCTTTGGAAGCATGTGTCTTACAGAATCTATCTGTCACAAAGAAAGATAAAATATTTGTTCAAAGATAAATTTCTATCAAAGCTGGAAGTTTGTCAACCAGGAATTACATTTACTTAAAAGATTATATATTCACAATATAAGCACAAACACTGAAGTTCTGTGACTGTGGAAAAATCCAATGTGACCCTTGTACCAGAGGATATATTTCCAGGAGACACTGTCACCAGTGAGACTTCATACAGAAGCTCATTTTTAATGTACCTGCTATGCTAAAGTACTAAATAAAAACTGTTACTCCTTTTGTTTAATAAACAGATTTAAAAGGCCTGTGTTGGTAACTAAAAAGCTGGAAAATTTGTCTTATTATTGGGAAAACTGAAGGACATAAAACTAATGTGGGAAAATCTTCACACTTTTAAAATACATCAATTTGATATATGCTAGAAAAAATCTCCATCTGAAAAATAATGTTGCCATAGGAAGAAATGGATATAAAATAGTGATGGGCATAAACATTCAGACTGTAAACTAAAAGAATAATTAAAACTAGGGGAAAAGCATCTGGAAAGCAAAATAACTCAACTTCTCAGCTGATGTGGTAAGAGGAAAACCTGTCTCTGAAGTGGAGCCTGAATGATCTCTGAAGTCAGCTAAATTGTGCACATATCATCAACGCTGGGGAGACTGCACTCAGTGATCCAGGATCCCTCTTAGAATGCTGAGTCCCTGGGTTTAAAGGCATCTTCATGCAATCAAACATATTGCTCCTGTAACCCACAAACAAGCCTGAATACTTAGAAATGAAGAAATAAAACTGGCATCCTCAAGGATAAACATGGGGGACTTCATTCAGTATATGACAGTGCTGTCAGTAAAGACATTGATGTACTGCAGCTTCTCAGTCTCTGAAAGTGATGAGTGGTGTGAAATGTCTGCTCAAGACCTACATGACATTAGTGAAATGAAATCTTTGGAATATAAATCCCTTGGTGTTGGCAGACCGTAGAATACCATTCCTCATTTTATTAATTTCTGACTCAGGACAGGCACTCCACAGTTTTTCTGCTTATTCTGAAATATTAAATTTTCAGTTTTCTGGTTTCTCTAGATAAAAATAATACCATTGGGTCCATGTCTTGGTTTAAAAATTATTTAAGAGACAGACACTCTGAAGTGATTTACTTCCCCATTAATTTTAGCCAATGGCTTTCCACCAATAGGGAGAGATGAATATGAGTAGATATAAAACCCCATACTTGCTCAAAAAAAAAAAAAAATAGCAACAGGCAAGAGTAATAATAATCACTAGTTACAAAGTTGCTGAAAGCTCATGGTCTCTCTGGGAATGAAGATAAACTAAAAATGCCAAAAAAATGCTGGCGTACTCCACAGACAATTGTGTGTGAGAAGACAAACACAGGGGCATCCCTTTCCCCTCTACTGACCGTGCTTGCACAGAGATAACTAAGAGAGAGAGAAAAAAAAAACTAACACAATATAATAGCAAAAACTCCCCCACACAGCAACCAATAGTGAGCAAGGACAAAACAAAAAAGAAAAGCCTGGAGTCCAAAAATGTATCTATTAAAATACAGTAATCTTTTGGGTTACCCAGGAAAAACTAACACGGATGAAGAAATCAAGAGGAAAATCCAATACTTCTTATGAAGGATGAATATTCTGGCTTATCAAACAAAGCTGTAGCATAGCTCATAAGGGTTTATGGTGTAGGACGCAAATACCAGTGCCAGTGAGACACAACAGGATCTGTACTGCAAGATCAGATGAGAAGGCAATACTCAGGGAGTTTAGTATTTTGGGGAGATCTAAATGGCATCCCTCTGGTGACACAGACTGGATAACAAAGGTACTAAGGGAAGACTGTGAGTATAAATGGTGATGTGAACAAACTACCTTATTACCTACCTCTGAGTAAGAGGATTTTAGCCAAATTTGATAATGCCATGAGAAAATCAGCAATGGTGACAATTACTCAAGATGACCATCAACCTGGTTAAACAGCGACAAAGTTGCTGCCAAAAGCAAAGAGTTGGCTGAAGTATGAAATGAAATGCAATATAAAAGAAGAAACTTTTGTAAGAGTGGGAAGTGACTTCAGAATGGGAAGATGGAAACAGCAGTAGTTAAACCTGTTTTAATGCTGCCAGAGCTTTCTTCACATTTTCATAACTCTGCCTTGGCTAGAAAGAGATGAGCAGAGAGTATCCAGCACATGCAGTGACAATGTGGTTGCAACAAGAAGGAGATCCACAACAGGGGTTTCCATAGGTGACTTCGCAGGGGGAGCCTTTTCTCCACAGTGGGCATTATGAGATATTCAGGATTGCCATGGTTATGTATAACTATATATGGAACATCTGCATATTCAACAAGAGATGTACTTATAGAAAAAAAAATAGAAAAAAACACCCGTTTTTTTCAGATTGAGCAAGTTTTCTCTTTGGTATCTGCCTTTCTTTTTTTTTCCTCCTGTCCATAAGTATTAATATGCAAGAGACACTAATGAAACAGACAGACACACCAATACCTTGCCTTCAAGAAACACAACTTTCAGCATTGTTAAACTGTGAAAGTATTAGAACTTCAAAATAACCTTTCCTAACCTGACTTCTGGATTCATTTAGAAAGTATCCTATCTAGTTCTTCCTAGTTTATAATCCCTAGAGAACAATCTGTTTTCTTGTATTTGTAAAGGTTTGGATTTAGCAATCATAAACCATCTTTCAACTTTCTCAATAGTCTCCTTATGCCTACCAGGATGTTCAGTGCGGTTCGCAAAGGAACTTTTCCTGTACATCTTAAGTAGGATTTCTTACTTTTTCCTTCTCTGTAACTCCTCATAGACTTCCAAACACTTGATGGATTTTCAGCCGAGCCACCTGCTTGAACAGCATTCCATAGCCCCAGGTGTGCTGGCCTCTAGCTGGACAAGCAGTAGCTCAAATGGTACAGTGGATATTGGCACAATTAAATATTAACTTCCTTTGATGGATTGTGGGGTCACATGGCTGAGGGAATCATAGACCAATAAGCACTAATTCAGAAGTCACCACTTTTTGGTGCCACCAGAAATTATGGACTTCAAAACACTCCACAGCAAACTTCAGAGCAGATAAAGATGAAACTACAAGTGCTATGTGCAACAGCAGAGCATGAGAATTTAGAAGCATATTTTTAAGCCCTTCAGAAGAGGGGTTGGCCCCAGTTCTAATCCAGTTCCCAGTCCATCTCACACAGAGCTCTTGCAGATCTAGCTATCAGATCCACTGAGATGGAGAGCAGCTTGACCAAGTTAAATTTCATTAGTTTGATGAGAACTTCTATAAACATTACATACCATCTATGTTTGTAGAGACACAGGGAAGATTTAAATGTACAGGCCTTTTGCCCAGAAGTCAAGTCAGGGACAAAAGAAAATGTCATATTTCTGAATGTCAGAAGTAGCCAAAAAGGTGCAATTAGTTTCAACCTAGTGCACCTTAGCACTGACCTCAGGCCTTTTTCACATTTTCCAAACTATTTCTACATAGATTAGGTAATTTATTATTATTAGTCATACTAGTTACTAGTCTACTTATTTTCTTCTCCCTTTTGACTTTAAATATGATTCATAGTCAGATGAGCCCTGATAGGTATTACTTCCCTTTGCCATCCAGCCACAGCCTGGACAAGACTTGAAGTTAAGCCCGAATTTTAACTTCTTGAAGAAATAATTAAATCAGTGTTAGCAGCAGCCCACGTGGAAAGTGTCTGCCTAGTAATTCATTACCACCAGCCTGTCCCTAATTTGCCAATGTGCATGGCACCCCTGGAGTAGTGTGAGAGAGGCAACAGATCATTTATATAAATTAAAATCAACAGGGGGCTGAGTATGGAGCCCAGTGGAATATCTTCTGGGCAAGTGGAAATTTTAAAGACTAAGGACCTAATCTTAGCTGCTTGACTTCTTTCATCAAGGTAAGACTTAAAAAGACTAATTATAGTTTATGAAATATTAATACCTGGAAAGCTTTTGAGCACAGATACTCTAATTCAGCAGAGTCAAAATGACATTTTTTTCAGGTTTCAAAATACATTGTCAACACAGCAAACTTTAACACCTTTAAAAAGCTTATTATTTTCAATGTCACTAAAGGGGATTTTTTTTCTCTTTCCCTGAGCAACAATGTTTTTTGAAAATAATTTATTGCCAAGTATAATTTCTGATGTCTTTGAAATGTATTTCTTGATCCAAAACCAGAAGGAAAAATGATTTTTTCATTTTGTACTTCCATTACAATGTAATTGTCATATTTTCATCTGTGAAGCTTCTATCCTTGACTTTAGTGGGCTTACAACTGCTTACAACTTACTGGCTATAACTTACAGTAGGTGAGAATCTGGCCCAAAGCCTTTATGCATATATTTGTAGTGAGAGAATTATTAGCTAGCTAGCTAGCTAGTTATAGATATTTCTGACATTCAGAACCTACAGACATCTGAAAGTCTAAAAGGTCCTTATTACTGTAATGTCTGCAGCACTGCATTTCACAGAGCAGTTAATGAGATCTGCATGCACTGAATGACTTATTTAAAGTAATTCAGCAAATAAATGGTGGAGTCCGAAAGCCCCTTGCTGTCACCATTAGACAGAAAACACTGCTTCTCTCAATAGCTTAAAGTTGACAGGCAATAAAAAATAACCCTTTTCTTAAACATAGAGCAGATAATAACTCATGCTAAAACCTACATTTGTTAGTTTCAAGATATATACATTAACCTCCCACAGTGTTATATTATTATTGAATTTGTTTTTCTCTGCCCTGCCATCTTGTACTCTAGTCCTGTTTACAGTTTCTGCTTGTTCTCATTCAACCCAGATTATAAACACGTTGGTGCAGTATCTTTACTGGTATTGTGAAGTGCACTGCTTATCTAATATTTGCTATGGGTAATACATAATGAGACAATCTGGGGCTTGTAAGTCTAAACTAAATGTAGTTCTGGGAACCTTGGTATTATCTATTGAATATTTTCCATGTCTTGCTTTTCAGCACATATCTGGAAAATAATTGCATGCATATGACCAATAGGCATTTCCTAACAGATCTTGCCATCTCACATAAAGTGTTTTGCTTTAAATTGAGCACAACTTCTGCTTTCTGCACTGTGTTTCTAAGGATACAGTCATGAACAGGGAACATTTTCCTCGGGAGCTCATTTGTTCCTGCTGCTTCTCCCTCACCTGAAGTCATAATCCTTGGTTTGCTGCTATAATCAACTCTGTGGAAACTAATTGTGATGTCACAGGCAGAAGATTATGACTTCAGGGGCAGAACAAACAGCAGGAGCAGGTGACCTCTAAAACACAAGATGTGTCTTTTCATGAAAAGGTTGTTCAGATGAAAAATGGGACAGAAATGTACCTATCTTTAAGAAGAAAATGCTTGTTCAGGTTTATAAAAGGCATTAATTGGATTGCAAGAGTTAATTTGAAGTGAAATTCTCTGTCATTATATCAAGAAGAGATAATATATTCAGTAGCAGCTGAATTACCAAGTTTAGCTTCTAATTTCTCATTTGATTAAATGACAAACACAACTACTGATGCAATCAGCAACTTATCTATCTTTTCACATAAAACTGGAACCATGTAAAAACTCATTTCCTCTCTAGCTGACTTTTGCTGTGAACTCAGTTATAAAATAGGTCAGATTTTTAAAGGTTTCTGCTTTTTTTTTTCCCTTTCATTTCATGTAGCAAAGTGATCAGAGGGACTTTTTTGATAGCTTTCTAAGGGAATGTTTGTGTGATTTAACAGCTTGTTTTATGACAGCATTAAAGAATCAGAGTTGATTTGTGGCTTTTTTTTTTTTTTTTTTTTTTTTTTTTTTACTTTGTGTAATAGCCAGAAGTTTGGTAGGGGAATATTCCTCATACCAGCCAGAGCTTTTTCTTCAGTCCTGTTCTGGGAAGATGTAACTGAGCTTTTTAAACAGCATCTTAAACAGGATCTTTCAAGGAAACATTCTTGAGATCAATTCTCACTTAAAATCCCTACTTATTGCATGTTACCACTGAGATTTGGACTACAAATGTGGTTTCATCACCACATGAATTCATCTGCAGATGATGGATCCTTGCTCCATGTGAAAGCATGGAGGTTTTGGTGGTCTGGATACCAGTGTATCAGGAGGCTGAGTGAAAACAGATTTTTTTTTTTTTTTTTTTTTTTTTTGTGTAACATTTCATTCTTGAGAAATGTATTTTGGTCCAGGTAAATGACACTTGGAGAATTTTCTTTTTTTTAAATTTTATTTTATTTTATTTTATTTATTTGTTTATTTATTTATTTATTTATTTATTTTTATTTTAGGATAAGATTTTGTTCCTAATGGAGAATTGTCTCCTTACTAAGATAGTCATCTAACCTGAAGTGTTATTTGTGAACATCTTCACATCTGCATCAGAGATGTGAACTTAGACTGGCATCTTTAAAATATAAAGGGGCTGTTGCACGATACTGAATGCTTATTGAACTGTGATCTTCTCTTGAATTTTGTGCTTAGGGATGCTAACCACCAAAAAATTACAGGTAATTATGTGTAAGTCTGCTCTGTATGCTCAGATAAACCATTTTGCGTCAGTTTTGTAATCTGCAAACTGGAGAGTATAAGTGGTTTGCTTCTTTTTTATTTGGGATCAGTGGCTACAAAAGTTCCAGCACATAGTACTTGGGACCATATCAAGTATTGGCAAGTGCACTCTTGTAACTGATTTTCCAATGCCATTAATCAGTTTAATGTTTAAATGTGTAATTTGTATATGAAATAATAATCACTGCCCCAAAAAAGTAAGTGTATATCTGATGAGAAAATACTGTATTAATATTTTCTGGGAAAGAAACTCAACAAACACAAGCAAAAAATCCAACTCCAAAATCCCAAACTAACCAAACAAACACCCAAAAAAATTATCTCCCCATAAGCATCTGTTCATTATGAATTTACTGCATTGGTGTTAGTAAAGAATTATAAAGAACTTTCATTTTTTTAAAGGAAAATGAAAGAAAAAAGTTTTCTATTAGGTATAGAATTACATTGTGCAAAAGATATCATCCTACCATTGCATAATTTTTCCCAGATAGTACTAAAATACAGAAAGTATGAGAAAACAGTAGATGATTAAAATAAACCTTACTTTGTCATTCGTAGGTGTTGTAAGTGGCAACTGGTCTTAAAGTATTCTTGAATGAATTTAATGAAACCCATGTTCCTCAATGACATTTAACTCCAGCCTTTTTACAGATTTAACATGTAAATCTATTTATTTTGATAAATGTTTTAATTTTTCCCCTAGAATACCCAGTCTATTTTGCACACTGGTGGAAAGTAAAATCTCCCAAACTTTCTCTTGACATTTTATAAGTTAAAAAATCACGGATAACAAGAATTTGTTTCCAATTTAATCTCACCAATTACAGTTATTCTAGTGCAGAGCATTAGCAGTAATAGACATAATGCTCATTGACATAATAGCAGAGATGAGCTGAATAAGAAAGCATCTAACAACATTACTTGGAATAAACTGCATCTCTTCATGCCCTAATTTTATATGGAAAGAAAAGGAAAACTGTAAGGGTTTTAAAATTTTTATCTTTATGTACACAGTAAACGCTTTTATGGAAAATCTTATTAAACAAATTCCAGGTTTCAAGGAGGAAATAAAACTGTAATTTAGTTCCCTATTCTACCAGCTCTTATACAGCTTCATCTGAGTGGTGCCTTTACCTTGCAGTAAAAGCCCCATAATTTCATATATCACTAAAAATGGTATCTTTCAAGTGCTTGGGAGTTTCTACTATGAGCCAGTAAAAGTTTGGATCCAAAGGAAATAGATATGAAATTTATTTTTGATCAGCTCTAGTTCTTATTGTGGGTCCTTTAACTATTTGAGATTATAAAAAATACTTTCATGAATGAACACAACAGATATATCCTACCTTCTCTTCTGTGAAGAGTTATTTACTAACTCTGGAAAAATATACTAAAATATTCAATAGAAATATTGTTAATGGACTCTTTTGTGTCACAAAGCAAATGACCCCAGAGTGAAAGACACAACCCAGCTTCAGAATAAGCGATGAAAAAAAAAATTAAACTTCCTACTTTATTCTTGCTGTTCTAATGAATGTTTCACATTAGTTAGTAGCTAATTGGAAGGTTTAAGGTATTATTAAAAGTAGGCTTTACTTGTCAGAGTAAATTAAATTGTGATGCATTATCTTCTGTTGCATTTCTGTTTAAGTAATTCTCAGACTTAGTAAATTGCAATAGGTTTCACAGCTATTAAGTATGATTTGGTGAGTGTTTTATATGTTCAAGATTATTTTGGGTTCACGCCTCTGTAAGATACTCTAAACATAGCCTTTTTAAGAGATCTTCTATCTTAGCTTTTTTGAAATATAATTGGGCATTCCTCCACAGATGTATTCTGCTAATGAATGAGCCATAAAATACTTTAATGTGCTTTTTATTATGTTTAATCAAAAATGGGTTTCCTCCTTTGTTTAGCATTTGATATTTAGAACTAAAGTACATAATCAGATTAAGGCAATAGAACTGAAACTTCAGTGAGGATTAAGGGCATTTTGAGGTTACAGAGCAGCTGCTTGCACCCTTTCTAGAACTGGTACATCTGTAAATTCCCAGTAGCCTAATAATGTGATTCTTGGAAAGATGATCAAAATTCCCTACCTGTTATCATGTACTGAAGAGATGCTCTCCTAAGAAACATAAGGTGCTTGATCTTCAATTTAGATCTGATCTAGATTTACATATTAACACATAATCCCTTCCAGTCTTTTGTAGCCTATACAAAACAAGGTCTGGAGAATTAGAAAAAAAATAACTGGAAAAATGTGTAATTTTTATTACACAAAATACATTTTAATAACTTCTGAAATTATATGTATATATATATATATATAAATATTTTTGAGTAGCTGCACAAAAAAAAAGAAATAAAAATACCTGTGCCTTTTTAACCACTGCGTGCTGCTACAAATACATTTGACAAATTCCTCTAGGGTAGAGAAAATCAATCAAAACATTCCTCCATGTAAAATATGCAGGCATAACATTCAGTGTGGCAGAGTAGAAGGCAGCTCCACTCCTTCTGTTTAAGACTCATATTCTTTGAATGGACAACCTCAAAAAATTTTTATACTTAGTATTTCCAATTCAGAATTTGGGGCTGCTCCTTTCTCATTTATTCAGCCAGCAGAACAGTCAACTTTATTCACTGATGTGGTTTGCTGCTTTATACTTTCTAATTAGCATTGTATGGAAAGACTCTTCTGGTCCTACCTAATGTCTAAACATAATTATGGCCCTTGAGTTTAGAACCTCTAACAAATACTTTATTCTTTCTGGACCTCTCCAGTTCATTTTGTTCTTTGAATTGCAATTGCAATTAGAATATGAGGAATATCAGTCATACAGCCAGAGGTGGTAAAATTGGAAATTTTTGACTAATTTTGTTTTAAGTAAAAAAGACAAGAAATTTCCTCAAGAGATTCACTTCTGTGTACTTTAGATGCTTTAATTTCCAAACATGCTGTCAATATTCACCTATTTCAAAGGTTGGAAAGTAAAAATGAAGTTTTATTTTGAAATCCAGTGCTTAGTAAGAAAGAGATCAAAGTTAACTCCTTTTATTTGCCAACAATATCCTAGTGGGATATCTGAAGAAAAAGGCTAATTTTAATTATTGTTACTGAAATATGATATTAATAACATAGCATAAAATATGTAAATAATAATATTGATGACAGATCTAAACCATAATCTAAGAGCTTCCTTTCCTAACTTTGAAGTGTCTTACTTATATTGGTTTCCTTCTCTAAAGATGTTTTGCTGCCTGAATGACAGAGGTCTCCTGCTCGTGCTCTTTCTGTATAAATCCAAAATTTACAGGGGTTAGTGTACCTTAAGAAACACAGGAGGATCATTCCAACTCATTAATATTTGAACTTAGATTTCAGTATGTTACACCCGGAATTAAATTCAATTATCTCTTCAGTTAAGCCATGTCTGACTTATTAGCTTTAGATATTATTATCCACAAGTTTGTGTTGCATGAGTTTTAAGCTAATAACATTATTATAAAGATCCTTAGGAAAAAAATAATTTTAAAAAGTTTCTCACAAAATTTTGGAACACAGAGCACTATTGTCATCTGTTACATTTCAAATTCCTTGCCTAAGTACCTTAATGTATGAAATTTATTTTATTTAAGGCATTTTGATTGGTGAACAAGAGCACAGTAAATGGTTCTAGTGTATACAATCATTTTTCTTTTTTGACATACAAAATACAAAGCAAGTCACTCTAATTAATCGAACTTTAAGCATACTGAGTGGGGTTTTGTTTTCTTTGTATTTTGTGTTTTCGTTGTCTCATTTCTAAGTAATTTCTCCTGATATTCATTGTTCAGGCAGCATAAAATGCAATTTTCATTCTTTTAATTAGAAAACTGATTAGAAAATCATATTAATCATCTTCTTTTGAAAGAGACTGATATTCTGAAATCTCTATAAAGTGCAGTCTAAAATGTTTGGGTTTGCCTTGATTAACTAAGGAGATTGGTGATACATATTGAGTTGCAGCCACATTTAATAATGAATTTACATGGACTCGATCCTACTGATTCAATGATGTGTATTTATCCACCTAATAAAACTGTTCATTTGATAAAGTTATTGAAATTTTTAAACTACCATGGTCTCTAGAGATTATGTTATAATAATTTGGTACAGTGACAACAGAAAAAAAGGACACATACACACTAATTTATACAAAGGTAAAATCAGTTTTAATGAAAGTTATTTCTGTATTCACCAGAGGAAATCCTAATGGACATAAAACCATGCACTACCTTGAAAAATAAAAGAAAGAGCTTTTAGGGAAGAATGGGATCAGCTTGCTCAGTGTAACTATTTTCTGGTAAACAGCCTTAACTATGGGGAAACTCAGCCATCTGCTTTTATGTGTCTGGTTTCTCACATGCAATTCAGCTTTTTTGTGACAGTATCGCTAGCAAAAAAAAGATACATAAATCATGGTCTTGATTTATTGGTACTACACAACCCACACAGTGTCTTACACCTTCCATATTCCTTTCCTGATAAAAGGTATGATCCATTCATAATAAAGACAAGACCATAGGGAGAAATACTTTGGCACTGTAGTTTGTTTTAACATGTACTGCAACACAGTCGCAGTTTAAAAGGCTGCATTTTCCCTTGGAGCTACTCCATCTTATTTAAATTCCCAGTAATCTGAGAGAAATCCACTGGTACTTTGTAATAATTCAATTGTTAGTACACCATTAAACCTTGCATTATTTTCTTAATGTATGACAATTACAGGAAGTTCTGTACTAAATAACACAGTTTAATGCACTGTGGACATTGAGAGTTCAATAGTCCTAAAATTTCCAGAAACACATTTTTGTATTTTTTTATATAACTGGAACTTAAAACCAAGCAACTAAACAAAAACAAACAAAACCCACAAAATATCCAGACCAAGGAAGAATATTTCATTACTTGTGTATATATATTTATCTTTATCTTGCTTTAGTTTTTTGTAAATATTTAAAATTATTTATAACTTCCAATTGCCAGATACTTCTGGTTTTCTATAACATACAATTTAGAACCACATACTTAGTCGAGTATGATTTTCATGTCATGATACTTAAAATCCTGATCTCCAAGGGTTTTTACTTTAAAATTCTGTTCCTCGGAAGCAATTTTTTTTTTTTTTTTTTTTTTTTTTGTGGAAATTGTCTTTTGTATATGTATTGGTGAGGTTTCTTTCAGGCTCCTATGTTATTGGTGACATCTCTGTGGGTACTAGACCGAGCTCTTAAGGCAATGTACATTCCTTGGGTTTCCCAGTTCATGTGCTGGAGTTTTAGCTACAGCACTCAGCAAGGTGGTGCAGAATCATGTCACACATAGAAGATTTCCAGAGATAATTTTGTGACTACAGCACCATGGCTACTGTTTTAGCCAGATAGAAGCTAATGTGCCTCTTTGTTATTTTGTTAGCTAGGGATGAAATAAAATGTCAGTCTGTAGGACACCAGGGCTAAATCTCCTTTAGTATCCAGAGGATACCCGAGACAGTGGTTAGGCAGTGCTAAAGGAACAAAGAATGTATTTATTAAAGGGCCTTTAAAGGACACACCTTGGGCAGTACAAGAGCTGGCCAAGGCTACACCAAAGATGGACCTGAGTTGGACGCAAGATGGAGGTCTGATCATGAGTCTTCACATTTTTTAAAGTTTTGTTCTATTTACAAATTGGAGTTAATTGACCAATTACAGCTTCAGGTTATGAAGTCCCATCTCCCATCCTCCCAGGTTGCTCTCCTCAGTTTGCTGTTTTTTTCTTTCTGGGCCTGAAACTGCAATGGTGTCCTTGGTTCTCAGGCTGTAAAAGGATTATTTCGTCTAACTAAACCCTGAAGAGAACTTGTTAACACTTTATATGAAACTCAGAGTTATATACTAATGCAGTACAGAATCTGGAATATATAAAAGCTAAAACTTAAGGCATGAAGTGGGGATGACTGCATGGAGTTAGCACTGGGAGAGCCAGCAGATGCTGCTCAAGGCTACTGAGCTGTGGCCAGGGCTGTGTGGGACAGACACCTGCCTGCTGCTGCCCCAGCTCTAGCTCTTTAAACATCCGAGCCTGCTGCAGGTGCTGATGCCCTGACATTCTCAAACCACGTGTCTTTCTACAGATGAATTTCAACTAAAACTCATACCAAACTAGAGTTCAAAACACCTTCATTCTCATCCTGCTCTACACCTTAGAGGCTTATGTAGATCAGTCAGTTGCTAATACCAAATCTTAGAGATGCACAGGAACAAACCAAGTGCATAATCCTGCTGCCCCAAAGCATTCTTCTTCTGTTCAGCCATTTGTGACCCAGTGGCTTTGAAAGCCCGATACACCATCAGTTGTTTTGTATCTCAGATGAGAGAGCGTGATAGATGTGCAGATTGCTTGAATGTACCATCAATGTAAACCTTGTGAAAACAGTATATCCACCCAATGGCTGTTGCTATTTACAGTAAAACATAAGATCTCCTGTTTTCAGTTGAAGGGATGTTCAGCTCAAATGCCCATTTTGTGGTTTATGTCACTGCAACCTATCATTGCTTGCCAGGGTCCCCTAGCAATAAGAGATATCTTCCCTACAGCTACATGCCATTTATTGCCTCTGTCTCCTTCTCCTCTCCCCAATCTTTCTGTCTTTTTGAATGGCTAATGCAATCTGGTAATTAATCTTTACAGCGGTCAACATTTAAGCTGAAATATCTTACCCCTTTACCATCTGCTCTTTTCTTTGTATATCTTTTTATAAGCTTGGTATTCTCAAGCTATTTGTTTTCCTCTATGAGCATTGGAGCTTTAATAAGACAATCCATATGGCTGCAAATATTTTTTATGAATTTTTTTTTTTTAACTACTAAACTTAAATAGTTGAATTCACATGAGATTCCTGGATCTAGTTTTTTGTTTGTTTTTGTGGGGGGTGGTATTTGTTTTTTGTTGGGGTTTTGTTTGTTAGTTTTGTCTTGTTTGCGTTTACTTCTTTATTTATCTCTTTGAATAGGTACACATTTATTGTTATTAACAAGAAATTATTTCTGTGAGAATGATCACACAGCCCTTTCTCTGATGGTATACCTTGATAACATAATTTTTTAAGGTAAGACTGTAAGTATGAACAGTGTGAATAAGCAGGGAAATTAATGTTACCTGAACAAGTTTATCTTGGTTAATGAAGTTCAGGACTTGGGAAGACCCATATCTCTTGTCACTTAATACTAGCAAAAGCAATCTTGTTTCATGTAATTTTTTAAAGTCTTGTTATATGGGCTGATAGCTCCTGAAGTTTAAGGTAGGTATCTCAACATAGTTTTTAAAATGATAAGGCATAAATTTTCCAGTCAGCAACTCAGTATACAGTAAGACTGCGGAAAAACATGACATACATTACCATTTAATGCTGAAGCTAAATCTGTGCTATATCCAGCAAATCAATATGCATATATATAGAGAGAGAGAGATAAGAAGAGTTATAATTAGAAAGCACTGAAGAAGAAGATTTGCAAGGGAAATAAAAATCTCATGAGCATGACATGAGATTTGGCAAAGACTTCACTGAGGAGGATGATCCTCTGCCCTTTGCAATGTCTTTCTAACATTCATAAGAAGCATCTAGTATTTTCAGCTGTGAAAATGCCTGTCTGCATGCTGCAGGAAAAATAGTTTTGACTGACAGGGACAAGTCTTATGAAAAGAAAAATAAAGAAGTTTATATAAAGAGAAGAAGTAAATGTGAAAAAGACAAGATCCCAGATGACACTCTAATTGAAGTGAAAATGTTATCTGTTACTTCTCAAGTGATAAGGATGACAATATCATTACACAATTTATTTTAATTTGAATTTCATAAAAAAGTTAATCAGAGTATAAACTTGTTAAAGTGTTTTCTAATCTGATTTCAGGTACATCAGTGTGAAGTCAACTTCAGTAAAAGAAACGTCAGCTAAGGGCATAAATAGTCTTCTTTTCTTCCTGTACTTTAGTTACCTGTTATAAATTCTTATTTCTTTGATGTTGAGAGAGAGCACCTTAATTTTTGCTTTCTGATTAAAATGTGTATAAACTCAATATTTTTATAAAAATAATATGATTGTGGAGAACTATCCAGCTTTACTTTGGGAGATTTTAATTATTTTTTCTCTTGCTCACAATTCACAATTCCAGAAAGGAATAAGACCTCCAAAGCTGTAAATATTTTTCTTGTCATTGCAAAAGCCAAATCACTTGTATAAGACCCTACTGTAGCAAAGGAAAACATGATGGTTGCAGGCAAACCTATATATTGTAGACTACACTGATTTTTTTCTAGACCAGCTAAACTTTCAGTCATCCACTTTTCTGGAAATACAGAAACAGGGTCTTCTGAAATGGCAGTAAGCAGCTGTAAGTTGTTATAAACCTACATGTCTGTAGCATAAGTTTAGAAATCTACTTTATGCATAGTTACAAAGAGGAATTCTAGGTTATATACATGTTCTAAGCAGGAGCTGAATCTCTTCCTTTGCTCGTGATAACCTTCACCCTTCTAATTAATTTAAATATTATTTGAGCCATATATTTCTATAAAGTCTCTTAGTAACTTTATTACTTTGTGCTTGTGTATGCCTTCATCTTTATTATATTGATTTTTCAAGTCCACATAAAAATGTTTCTGAAATTTGTCATCCTTTTGTTATGAAATGAATATAATATTCTAAAACAATGTCAACAACACTTTAAAAATTCTGTACTGACATGAATATAACCACTGCAATAACTCCATGCCCATATAGAATTGTAAGATGTTATGAAGAAGACTGCTCAGGAAAATGTGCAGAATAAAGCATATTTATCCCTGTACTGGTAGGCTATTTGTCTATATTGCTGAAAATTAATTTTGCTGACGAGGTGTCTTTAACAAGTCCTCAATTAGTTCTTTATAACTAAATGCTGCAGCAAAGATGTTAAAAAAATGTTATTTTCTGCAATAAAAAAACATAAGAAATAATAATGAGACATTGTGAAAATGTCAGTAGAAAAAAATATAACCAAATCCATTGGAGTGTAAACAACTTAAAAAAACTAGTTTCATTGGCTTATTGTGAAAAAGAAGTACTCAGATAAGTACCTCTTTTTACAGTGCCATTCTAGTCCTTGTGTAGATCTTAAACCAAAAAATACTCTTAAGGGCTTATTTGAGGGCAAAACTATGCTGCTGTAGTGTAGAACAATATTACAGACACCTAACAAGGATGTAGACAGAACACAGTGCAAAGCCTGGGAATAATAGCTCAAGCCCCAGAAGCATAATAGATATACTATTTCCATTTGCAGACCTCACTTACTTGAGAGATGCAGTGATCCAAGGACACCTCTATATGATTTAGGCATATTGTGAATATTCTGAACTGAGTCTGGAGAACAGGTTTAAGTGATTCTTCAGCATCTCAGCTTCTCCATCTGTTCAAATTGTGACAATGATATTTATATATAACTCAAAAGTTGTTGAGAGACCTAGATCACTGAAGTGTAAAGCACTTAAAAAACTGCAGATAAGATTGCCGTATAATTTTATGGTAAATCCAAGGAAAATGGATTTACTATTATGAAGTTTTAGAATAGTGATGCAAACAAAGGTAGCCAAATGAAAGTTGCTTTGATATTATTAGACAATTAGTTTTAAAAAATAGTTTGAAAGCTTCCACGCTTCAATAGTCAAGGTCACTTCTACGTTAATTAAAAATGTTTACAGGGAGTTAAAAAGTTTAAGGCAGTATTCATCTCCATTTGGATATTTCCATCTCTTTAGACTTACTATCTCTATTTTCACAATATTTTCGACATTTGTAATAATCACATTGCATATTAATTCAGCATTTTTACATGGAAAACTCATGAGAAGACTGTTTTAATGTTTTGAAAGAGAATGGAAAGAGCACCATTGACATAACACTTCAGGACAGCTTTTTCATGGAAAGTGAAAGGACTCACCTACAACTTTTAAGTGATGTCTTTAGGGACTTGTTAATATTCACAGTGAAAACAGTCAAAGCAGATTTGAAAACCATATGGGAATGAAGGGAACAAAGCCCATGAAGAAGTGACACTTGTGAATGAATAAGCATATGGTTTCAGACTGGGATCTGACAGATGGATCAACCAGCAGGAAAGGTGACAATCCAGGACTGCTCAGAAATGCAGGATTTTGCAGACACAGAGACATTAGGTATTGGCATCAATCAAGAACTCAAACCATTAGAAATGCCCGAGTTAAGCATTCTGACATGGCACAAATGTGTTAAGAGTAGAAGGATCAGATAGGTCATTGCAGTCAGATCCCCACCACCAGTAAAAAATTTAGTTCAGGTAAGCCTAAAGAACTTGTGCGTCTTCTGAAATCAGACACCTCTCTTGAGACTCTTGCTGTTGTATGACTAGTTTTTTGTATCTCCAGCTACTAATTTTTAGTAAAGGGTTGCTTTTATTCTGATTAATTCCCTAGCCTAGACAGGGGTCACCTATGACTACTGTACTGATAAAAGGCATGAACATAGCCAGAGAGACACCTTATGATAAAACCTATTTTCCTGCAAGTTGATCCTTTAAGAGAGATGATGGAACCTCTGACACTTGAGATATCTAAAACCACAATGAACCACATATAAAGGAATATATTCAAAAGAACAGCACTATCCTAATAGATAAATTGAGCAGGTGATCAATTATATCTCTTTTACCTTCACTGCCATTTCATAGATTTTTTAAAGAAAATTCTGTACCTCCAGGTTCCAATTGGAAGAAACATTGTATTCTAAAACATCTCTTGTACTACTGAATCTAGTTTCCCGCTCCTACAGACAACAAAGTGAAACCCATCAATTGCTCTCTGTCATAGGATAAATGTTAACACATCTGAGGAGACTTGTCAAATTTCTAACTCGCCTGAAACTAGAGGCATTTATAAAAGAAGTATTTTAGAATAAGTTTGTCAAACTAATAAACAAGTTTTAGATGATGGAAACCTTCACAAAAAGCTGCATATAGTATCAATGTTCATTAGTGCCTACTTTTACTATGGTGTATGGAGGAAGTAAAAATATGTCTGGAAAAATACAGATCATAGATTCCACTGAGATTTAACCATCCAAATTTCATCCATGAAGATAACAACCATTATTGGGTAACTATAGGCAAAATCACATAAGTTCATGGAAGAACACATGCTTTCTTTCACACATGAAATATTCTGAGCAGCCCTTTAAAATGGCAACCAGATGACTGAATATTCTGTGCTTGCTGAGTGACCTTGCTAAGGAGATATTGGTACATTGCTCTCAGGGATCATATCATATCATATCACTAGATACTCAAACGTGGATGGTTATGTTGAATGTTTTAAATGTAGATATTATTATAAGTTCTTATTATTTTCCAATATAAAAGAACCGAAACACATGCTTTCTTTGAAATCAAGAGAACGATGAGGCAGAATTTAAACCCATGCTGCTTGCTTTTTGCTCACAGCCAATTAGGGGCTCCAGTGGGTTGCAAACAAAAATCAGATGCTTGCCACTTAATCTTGAATTTTGGATCTCCCTACAGGTATACAAGGAAGTGGGTAAAACAAAAAGAATATATGTTATCATAAAGGAGATTATTATATGTAAGAAATCTGCATATTTCTTGTATCTTGTAAACTAAAGAGTACTTCCTACTTATTAAAAAAAAATTCTGGCATTATTACTTTGGCTAAATCTGGATATTTTTCCACAAGAAAAAACAATTTTCATTCATAAAACTGTAAGTAAAACTAGATAACTTTATTGATTCCACCATTTTTCTTGCTTACTAAGGCATCTCTAGAAGTCAGTCATTAGCAGTAAAATTAAATACTTCCATTGACACAAAATTAATATTTCAATGGTATCTACACATAACGGATATAAAAACAATATTCCATGTATGTTGATTGTTTTCTTGCTTTTATGCTCTTAGCATCATGTGTTCAAGCCAAAATGTTGATATCATGGTTTTGTTGCCATCATACGTTATTCATGCTCAATATGCTAACACAAAAAAGCTTTTTTGTTTTTATTCTGGCAGCAACAGTACATGGAAATATCTGTCACGTTCTAATCTGCTCCATATTTCAAAATGCATATGCTTTTTATCTTTTTTTACAAAATAAAGCATTATTTATTCTAATTTATTTGAAATCAAAATAATGAGTAAATGTCAGTTGTGAAACATTTCAGTTTGACTGTGACCTAAGTCACAGACCAAATCTATAAATATTTTAGTCCAAGTCTGATACTGTGACACTTAAAAAAAGGAAAATAGCTTGGCTTAATTGAGCTGGAAGAGTCTGGAAAAGAATGCAGTAACTTCAGTCATGTACTTTTTTATTTTCTGATAAAAATAGCTTATTGAGAAAATCTAGCCTGAAAGACATTTACTATTTCACTTGGTGGATTTATAAGGCTGAATAAATATGTTTTGGGGTTTTTTATAACTTCTCTTTGTTTTAGTATGGCTTTTTTTTCCTTATTTTTCTTTCACACTGTACTTATTAGTGCCACTTCCACCAGAGCCAAAGGCAACAGATATTCATGCATTAGTTATTACACTTATTAAAAAATAATGTCTCCTAAGCACATACATTTTGACAGATTTCCTTGTATACTCAGCTCATCATTATGGGATCATTTATGTCCTATGAATTTTGAATCTGCCCTGGGAGATTCTACCAGCAGCTTTGAGTTTGTGATACTGCTCCATAGAATAGAATTATTATGAATCAAATGAAAAAAAATTAAAACATCAAAATATATTGGGCTTTGAACCCTATTGAAAAGATTGCATGGATTTAACACATGTATTTGGCTGTTAAATGGTGTAAAAAATACCTCAGCAATAATCTGGTTTCTTTAGGGTATCACATAATTGTCGCACAAGAGACTAGGTTAAACAACGAAGAAATACAATGCCTAATAGATTTCAGAAAGATTTTCAATCCATTTTTTCTTGCTACAGTTAGTGTTGGTATTATTCTAACAAATAATAGTAATAAATACCATTAATTTATTAAAGTAACATGAAAAACATGAATATTAAAAGGATTTCTAAGGAGACGAGAAGCAGATATTTGATTTTTAATCCTTCAACTGGACAATAGTTCAGAACTGAGATCATAATCTCTGAATCTTTTTTTTCCCTTAAAACTGCATCCCAACAGATCACACAATCACAGAGAAATGCAGCCATAAAGCACATTTTTTAATTTTAAATCTTATTTTAGGTAAGATGATGCAGGTGAAACTCACTGTATGTCTTTTTCATGGGATTTGTATCTCTTACAGAGATCAAGAAAACATTCTAGGCTGTTTACTGATTCCTCAAAACTTGACAAAAAGTATTCAGAAGAAGGATTTACCATAATGAGACAAGGCTGAAACAATATGGGATTTTTGAAAAGCAAATTTATTTCTGCTGGTAACATACAGGATGTGTCTTTCAGGCTACTTAATTTGTATGGAAAGTAGTATTGGGAGAGAAGGGAATGGTCTTGCCCTACTAGTATCTTGGGTTTTTAAGTTCACATATTTGTCCTTGTATTTACGCAGTTTTCATTCTGCAGTTCTATATAAGAAAAAAAAAATCAAAGAAATTATAGAGAGATTGTCAGAGCTTTTTATCAATAGTCAAGCAAATAGACAACAATTTGATCGTCTTTTCATGTGTTTTTCCATCATTGTGAAACAGCTTTCCTAAAAGGTGATTATAATGACTTTTTTATGAAATTGCTTTAAAATTATGATTGGTATTTTATGACCAGCATAAATCAAAACAACATTCTGTGAGGCTGACTTGTTCTTTTCATTGCTTAATTGCTTAATTTGGATAGAAACCACAATTTTAGAAAGAAATTCAAAGTTGCATTACAGGTGCATACTGAAATATAAAGTAAATGGAGACTGAAAAATTAGGCAGAGAGCAGATAAGAATAAAACTAGTGAATTTAAATAAAGCCATTTCAAGTATTAGTGATTGCTGTTGTCCTTTTGCCATACCAGGACATCTGAAGAACAATTGGTAGAACCAAAATAATAAAATAATTGCCCTGATATTTATTCTCATTTCAAAGACACCATGTAAGTAACTTCCCAGTTGCTCCACTTTATTTATTTAGGTTTCATCTTTATAGCTTAAATCTTCAGGAAAGTGTGACAATATTATTGAATGAAATACCTAAACTCTTATATTTATCTTGAGTGATTCTTATACAAGAGCACCAACGTGAGTCTGAGGAAGGGAGTAAATCCCCTTTCAAGGTTCTTAGAGAGTCCAAGAACCTCAGCTATGGAATTTAGACGCCTGAGTAATTTCTAGAATCGAACACTTCCTTGCCTGTGGATGGTCTGGTATCACCAATGAAACCAGACAAAGTGTAGGGGAATATTATGCAAGACCACACAGCACTACACAAAACCTCTTAATATATCTTGCCCCTGCTCCAAGGTTGTGTTCATTCAAGGTTGAAAAACAAAACCTCTGAATTATGGCAGAATGATTTGCAGCTGGCAGAGAGGCACCAAATGGATTTTCACTTCTGTGAAAGTACAGATTACACTGAGAAACTAAAACTCAGTACACTATATTGCTGCATATTTGATGTCCTTTCTTTAACTCTCAAGTGAATAGTTTATAAACACATACCAGAAATAAATTTTTAGGTTCAAACTTACCATTCAGCATTTGGTTTGAAAAAATCCCCAAACAGCTAAAAAGTTGAACTGAGCGGTTTTGGTGTGCAGAGATTATAATTATTCAGCAAATCACCTGGGACAAAAATTCTAAATTGTCTATTCTAGTGGGGTTTCAAGAAATTTTCTGGATGGGCTATGAAGTCAGAAATACAAAGACGGAGATCTGAAGCTGCAGTTCTGTATACAAGCATAACAAAAAGAAATCCTGTTACTTATTCCTTTTCCTGTGCCATTGCATTTAAACTTATTATAGCCTGGTATAATCATTGGTAGCTAATCACAATTAAACACAAAGGGATGTATAAAAAATAATCTGGGTTTGTGAACTCAGATCTTAGTTATGGGTATAAAATAAACAAAATATCCCACAATTCTATTGTGATCCATGATGGGAGCTCAGCTATTGTTGCTAATTGCAATAAATGTCTATGAGGCTTCCACAAATATTTAGAGGGAAGGATAAATTCTCATGAGGAAAGAGTCAAAGCCCTGCCTTGAGCATAATTTTGGCTTGCAACTTTATGGTGCTTTCCCAGCTACAGGGTTTAATGTTTGTCTTTATTACTGTAACTGAAAACAAGAGATGACTTTATTTCTAACTGCTTACCCCATGATGGAAATGTTAATAAAATGCTGGACTAGGACCTAGTTGTGGGTATTCTAAACTAATTACCAGAGGAAGTCAGTAGAGACTGGGAATCCAGCTTTCTTGAAAAAAAAAATAGTAGGGGTGAAATTTTGACCGCTGTGAACATAAAAATTAAAGGAGCTTCAAGAAACCCGATTCACGGTAAATCTCAGAAAGTAGGTACCCCAGATAAAAAGTGCCCAAACTAAGAGGTCCCTTCAGAAAACCAGCATTTGAATGACATGCTAGAATTCACACAAGGAGTCATTGTCAGAACTGAGATAAACTCATGATTTCCTGGCTCTCACTGATTGAAATTACTATGGCTAGCATAGCAATAAAATCAAATTTTGCACTGCAATCATTTCTGATACTGTGTTCAACTTTATAAAATGCATTCCTTAGGGGTGAAATTAATGAGCAGCTCTTAAATACTGGTTACTCACACCTTATGCAGCTGCACTTACAAGAGGTTTGGGAAAGATGAAATACAGCCTCAATACAAGGCCATGATGTTCTGTGGCCAAAATTCAGGGGGTAGTGGCTTTCATTTGACCTTATAGGCTGGAATAATATCTGCTGAATTTCTGAGTGTTCTTCATAAGGATTCTAAGTGACTTGATCTTGATCTGACATTTGCAGCTCTTTTCCTAAATGCTTTGCCACAGCTCATTTTGATGAATAATCGGGCCTTCTTCCCTGGTTTTCATACCGAAGGACGACATTCCTTCTTCTCATAAATACTTTATCAACAGTTTCTGCGTAGAATTTACTTATTGCACCTCTGTGGGTTTAATGACTTCAAGGAAATTATGGGAAAGCCCACAGAAAATGGTTTAAAAAGGTTCCTCTGGCATTATCTATGTTGTATAGATAATAACAAGCTTTCATACAGTGCGTATCCTATCACTGACAGACCAACCATTAGCATATATAAGGTTTATTGGACAAATGTGACCTGTGGAGGAAAATCAAGTACAAAGGAAGAATAGTGTACAGAGGTAGTTACAGACATTGCCATCTTTCTTTTGAAAGACACAAACCATTATATCAGTCAGGAGTTTTCTGTGGTCTAATTACCAATTTTATTACACCAAAATCTCTCCTAAGAGTCAATAGGATTTGGACAGCAGAAGGAAATTAACTATTTAACTATTAAATATTTGCTTTTACTCACAAATGGGGATGTCTTTCTTTCAAATCCCTCTTGGATTACCCCCCTACTGTGTTTATTAATAGGCTCTTATGGTAATAACGACTTCCTTTTTAGGAATTTCTATTTAGGACTTCTTATTTTTAGCACATTGCAAAATAATCACTGTTCAGTTAAGTATGTACCCTCATTAGAAAGATTAATTTGTGTTTCATGTGTATTTTCATGACTTATTTGTAGCAAACATAAACAACCTACCTCAAAATTTTTTAAAGGTAGCCTTAAAAAAATCACCAAAATAAAATAGAATGCCAGACCAAAAAAATTATATCCCTGGAAACCTGGAAGACAGCTGATTGAAGAGATGGTTTAGACCTTTTCTAATTGACAACTTCTATAAAATATAGGTAAAATTTCCTTATTTTTTGACAATTCTTTTGTAATACATATCCAATTTTAGTGTATCTATGGCAGTTTAGAGACTGCTATATTTGTGATTTTTTTTGATAACTGTTCTTTCTTATCAATACTTAATTTAATGAAAAATTAAATAGTTCATCTTAACAAGTCAGATTTTATGGCAGAACTGAACTGTGGCTAGAATAGAATAAAATTGATATGTTCCTTTAGATAATTTTCTTGTTTGAAATGGTGACTCTCTTATCTATTTTGAAGATATGAAAAGGATCAGATTCATTTGATTACTTCTGAACATAATTATGTTTTCTTCCTGGCAACATGAATACAGTAAACTAATATAAGAAGACTTAAAATTAATTTCTTATTTTTACAGGAGAACAGCTCTTTCAAGAGGTTGCTCTATTATGTGACCTTTTAGCATCTCACAAGTTTTCAATTAGATTTTGACTCTGAGCAGATCTTAAAAGAGAATGATTGATTAAAACAGGTCTTGTAAGCAGAGAAATATATTTGAGGTCTCACATGGTCTCATAGCCAAAGTTTTTATTCATGTCAGGGCATAAAGAAAATAGATTTGAAAGTGTTTGAAACTGAAAAACAGAGAACAATTTATCTAATGGTGTTATAGTTTTATTTATTGATTGATTATATTGATTTTTTGGTCATCATCTGTGAAACAAGCCTCTTCATGAATCAGCTTCCTCAGCAATAATGCATGCAAAATAATGCTTGCAATAAAGTAAGTGTTCCCAAAAAAAAGAGCTCTTGCAGCATATTCCATTTCTACCAGCCAGAGTTTGGAGATGACTGTGTATTATATTTCTACTGACAGTGAAAATTGTCTAATAATGATAATTCAAGCTATTAAAAAGAAGTGGAATATAAATGTTTTTTCTTTCCTTCCCTGCCTTCATAGAAAACAGAAAAGAGGACTTGACAGAAGATATCTCAGACTGTTGGGATCCAACCCCATATTTGCTGACTGTAAAGACTTCTGCCTTCTGAAAAGTCAATTGGACTTGACAGAGTACAAGTATGAAACAGATTTATATTTCAGTTTATAAATTCTCTTTCTAAGGACTCCCAGTGTACAGATTTCACAAGTGGACCTGCATCACAGGGGAGACTGTTACAGCACTGATGGTATTCTCAACAGCTGCAAGCACAGTGGGTTATTATCTTTGTTGATAACACACCACTACCACTTGAGGGCCTTGATGGCTTTGGACCTAAAATATCCATAATTCTAACTTAATGATTCCTATAATAATATAATACAGTAAGACTGGCCATCCTTTTCTTCATATTCATTTTTGTGGGTGTGTATTTAGCTATTTTTCTAGGTTTTTCCTAGATTACTGTGTTTTCCACAGTAGTCTCTGGTTTCTGCAGAGCTTTTGTGTTGCTTGGACAGCTGTCGTGTCATGCCCAAGCAGACTCTATGATATGTATTCAGAAGATTGTTTGTAGGAATCTCTTAAAGGTTTGAAATCTTGTATGATTGCTCTTTATCTGAAAATGTGGGCTGTTCTTAATAAATGTCTTTTAGATGTAATCAAAACTACCACACTGTTAAATAACTCAGTTTCTCTTATACATTCAAATTTACTGAGGTTAACTAAATGCATCTTTATACTCTGTGCTGCAAAAAAACCCTTAACATTCCAAAAACTACATTTTCATTCCAAAACATGAGACTTCTTTATCCCAGTGGCTTCAAAATTAATATTTGAATTTATGAAGCAAACATATTTTGCACAACACTATTATTTCTTTTACATCCTTTTGCTGAAGAGGTTTTCTTTGCAATTTTATTTTTCTTGATACAAAGATTGATTAGAGGTGACAGGGAATCTACAAAAAGAATATGCCATTTATCATGGTAGTCTATATTTTATCAAAATAAATGTCTTATAAAAATTCATCCATTGTTATAATGTATTATGAATACACTAAATTCAGTATATTTTCACTTAAATGGAAATATTTTGGTATTTAAAATACAAACTCCAAGATCTTTAGTGACTTTTTCAGATAAAACTGAATATTTTTCATTTCAGTCAGGCTCAACAGGAAAAACAATTGTTCTTTGCCTTTTGTGTTTCTACTCTTCAAATGCTTGAACAAGGTAGTCAAGCATCTAGGGTTGTTATTTATCAAAGGTTATCATATACCCACCATCATGTATTTAGATTGTACAAGCCCAACTTCAGTTCTTTTGCTTTCTCATCATCTTACTCATTCTTTATGCTCTACTCTTAGTTGTTTCTAATTTTTTCCTTACTCTTTAAGAAAGTTGAAATGGAACAAAGAATGAAAGCTGCAGTTTAACAGAAATATATAGAAATGGACTAGAAACCTTCAGAATATGAAATCAGGAGGGGACAAAAATACCTCTTGCCAACATGCAGGATTCCAGTGCAATACAGAACATAATGTAAAACCCTAGCTTTCTGATTTACTGCATATATGTCCTTTACTGGATTTAATAAAATAATCTTCCTTAGTCATTAATGCCATGCAACCTAATACAGATCATTTACTGTCCTTGATCCATAGCTACAAGGTTTGCCAGAAGATGAAAATGTTTCATGCAAATGTCAAGGTGCCTATGAAAATATGACAGCTTGCACAGTAAGTAGTAGGATAAAATAAGGTAATTGTTTTTAGCCTTCTCTGAGTACAGTTCTTAATTATGCCCAGGAAGAAAACCTGTCACTTTTCAACTAAATGTAAACTATATAAAATAGCTGTAAAAATGACTCTTCAGAGTTTCAGTGGACTAGGACTTGAAAGCAAATAGGTGTAGCTTCATTTAATAGAGATAATGTTGGTAAATGGAGAGTCTGACCCATATGTGGATATTTCAAACAGATCAGCAAAAAGTAGTTTGAGTATTGGATGTCTTTTAGAAATTGCTGAAAGGTGGCATTTGGGATTACATTCAATTTCTGAACTTAATTTATAAAGTATGCTAACTAAAGAAAGACTGTTTGGACAGAATGAATAGGGAAGGATGATATTTATTCTTTTATTAAAGATCATCTGTGGGCAAGCTGGCTTCTTACTCCTGCAAATAGTATTCAGATGAGGATTAGGTAGCTCTTGGAAGAGAAGTGCCAAGAAGCAAATTCCAAAGTGGATCACAGAAACATATTTTTCAAATCACTGACACAAAATAAAAATTAAGTGTTTATCCTCATCTACAGAAATATGATCCTGGAAGGAGTCAGGTCTATGTCCAAAAATGAAGCTGTAACTAGAGAAGGTTAACATTAACTTTGTTCCGGTCTGTGAAATTTGCATTAATTTTTATGAATATTTGTGACTGGTCAGATACATAGCTTTATGGGAAGCAAGTTCTCTATATGTAGATAGCAGCCTTTTCATATCAGATACATATTTCATTTAGGAAATGCAAACATGTTCTGCTCACTGCGAAATGTCAAACACATCAGCAAGTGAAAAATGTACTGCTGAGAAAATGGGGACATAGATGAAGAGGGACTGGACAATAGCATTAATAGACTTAGCATAGGAAATATAAAATATTATGTTTATTATGTAGCAATATTAATTCAATTTTCTCAGTTTAATTTTAGTGTGAACAATTGTTCAAACCTCTGACATGACAAATAGAGAAGAATAACTAGCCAAACAGCATTTGTGGTTTCAGTGCCACAATACATATTTGCTATGTATTATTTCCTGCCTCTTGTTTTTCACAGTCAATTTGTGTTTAGAACATCCTTGCACTCTGCCCCAGGGACAGATGCACTTCAGAAATTCTTTCCTTCATGCATAACTACCTACCTAGTTCAAAACCCTGTCTGCAGCCACGGACATTTTATATGACAGAGTAAAATAAAAAATTCCACTAATTAAGTGATTCTCAAGCATTTTAGAGCATTTAAAGTGCACATTAGAAATGCCTGCACTTTGGGAGTCCAAGGCTGATACTTCTCTATTTTCACTTCCTAGGGAGCACTCATATTCTGCAAAGCTTACTAGACTAATATGTCCCTTGCCTGTATTTCCCTGTTTGGGAGCTCCTTCCCTAGAGAGGAATCATGAACTCTTTTGTGAGAAGCTCCTCCCTGAACTTTTCTGTTAATGGCTACTTTGCATACCACAGTATGGTATGCAAATATCATGAGAGTGGTATTTTTGAGAGCAATATTTCTGAAATATACCTTGCCTTTAAAATTTTACATGCTTTTTGCTAAAGCTGAATCACATCTGACAGAAATTGACAGATTACTTCCTGCTATTATTTCAGATGGATTAAGAGACAAGGGTCCTGGTGAGAAGCAATGTGCAAACAAGAAGTAGAAAGTCTTGTTTTAAATAGGCATATATTTGTTCTCAACAACAACTACCAAAAAATCATGTTACTTAACATACAACTTCAATTAAAATTCAGGATTTGTCTCAACTTTTCTGCACCTCTCCTAGTAAATATTGCTGTTGCTGAGTACTACAGGACCGGGTTCCTCTGATGATTTATATACCATGCCAAAAATACATTTTATTACTTTGCTTCTTCATTTCACTGGCAGGTTATTCTTGCATTAAAAGAAAAGTCATCAGGACTGTTTAGTAAAAACTCTGCAGTAAACTTCAATAATATCTCAGTCTGGCTGGAGAAACAGCCTAGTTTGAGATAATTTGGGTCAGTGTATAGAAACTATTTTGTCACTGGAGTAACACTGATGTCAAATTCCTCATATCATCTTCTTTCTCTTTCTCTCACCTCTTCCACAAACATTTAAAATTTGATTTTTATATCTTTCCATTAATTCAGACTACTATTTTATGTAGAAAACAGATGAACATTTTTTAATTTCTTCTAAGTGTGAAGCTCAGATTATATGACGACATAGTGAAGTCTGCCATTTGTTCATTACAAAAGAAAACTATATTTATTTTGGGATTTGTAGTTTTTTTAATTAATCACATGTTCTCTTTTCCTCATTTATGGGAAAAGGGAAAAGAATTTCAACATCAGTTTCTTTAAATACTGGTTTGCCTTTCCCTGCCTTATTTATCTGCTCACTAAATCTGGCTTGGGTTCTTTTGAGCCATTTTTTTTGTGTTTTCCAGTGATTAGTTTTCCCATCAATCTATCTTTGACTGCATTATCATTAAAATGGTGCAGCTCCCAAGACTCAGTCACAATCATCTTCCTCCAAAGCTCAAAAGTGAGCAACCAACATCCTTCAAGTTTTTTTTTTTTTTTGTTTTTATTAGACCACATCCCTTTTCCTTTCAAATCTGTCAAGACTTCAGGTAATGGACTCATGACCTGTACATAAAGTAATACTCACACCCATATTGCAGTCCTGAAAACAAATGTGGTCTCTCAGAGAGAGGCAATTGGACCATCAGTGCATTCATTCTCAGGTGGAAAATATCTTCTATTTCTTGGAGACTGACAGGGAAATGGACTCTTACAGTGAAGTATGCTTTATGCCTTATCAAGACTGCTAATTACGTTTTAGGGAAAGACAAAGATAAAAGTATCTTTAATTGACAGGCAAGAAAGCAGCAACTCTAATATATTTTAACCTTTGCAACAACAGAGAAAACATTCAAGAATAGGTTACACTTTAAGAACAGTTCCATGAAAATGAATTATTATTTGTTCACATACATTAATAAGATTCAAAGAGACATTGATTTATTAAATGTTAGGTCATTAGTAGTGGAGGCAAAGGCTAAACAAGCTTGCATGGAAAGACTTACTCTAAAAGATAACACTGTAGCTTTCTTATTATCACCAGGATATGTAAATCAATTTAAACTGATTTACTGCAAGTTTGACTGTTTTAAAGGTATGTCATTTTATATATTACTTTTAACTTTAATGTGTGCATAATTAGTGTAAGTTGGCATAGTGCCATTTGTTCTAACAGAACTCTATTGACTTACTCTACCTTAAGATCTTGCCCATTAGTAGCAGTTATCCTCAATTTACTATGATAATATTAATATATGCCTGTTAGGAAATTTTTTTAAAGACAAATATGTAGAGAGTCATTGAAACCTTGCTTCTCATAATTCCTATGGAAATGTAGGTTGTCTAGATGTAATGTGTTCTGAAAATGAGAGTAGTTGTCCAGATGGTGGGAAATTCCAGTGAGTAATAATACCTTTTATTTGTCTAAAAATATTTAAAAGAATCACAATGTTATTTTGAGAAAACAATAATTTAGAAAATGTCAACAAATAGATTATCTCTTGAATATATTAATTTTCCATAAGGAAAATAAGCCCATTTTGTTAAGGAACACTGTAGAAAAATAAAGTAGAAGAGGAACAAAACCCATGGAGGAAAGTCAATTGATGGCTTCTTAGGTTTACTTATACATACTCATATAAAAATAAATTCCTACTGCATGGATTTTATTATTCTTGAAACAGGCCATATTATTTTATGGATGTAGCAGTTACAAATATTGGATTGATAATACTGGAATATAAATACTGTAGTAACTATTTTAACTGAGTATCAGGGAGACAAGTAAAAAATTATCTAGAATTAGAGTTATAACTTAAGTAACAAGAAATATAAAAAGGCTATTTGGAAAACTGAATTCTGGCAAAAAAAAAAAAATCTGCAATGAAGTTTGATGTTCTGACATCAATTTTCATTTAGTCCCTTGTGAAAGGCAAGGGCTTTTGATATTTCAATCCCCCCCCCCCCCCATTTATACATTAATGTAATGGTCCTTCCTCATGCTGGTAAGCTACATCTGGAGAGAACACATATATGTAAGTTGTAAAAAGAACGGGTTTGAAAAGCACAACCATTTTTTATTTAGATAATGGCTGTACACTTAATTGATCTATTATGAAATGTGAGTTATTTAGTCCTCCAAAAGATTAAAGTAATACTTAATAAAAGCCAATACATTCAAGTATGTTTAAAACACTTATTGTAACAGTGGATTGCACTTAAAATAGACCTTTAAATCAGTGGGAACATTATAAATTTTAAAGGGCAAAAATATGTTATTTCTTTGCCAGCAACTCTACATCAGAGAACAGCACAGCAGCTCACCACAGTGCATGCACAAGGAATATCAAATGAAAGACAGGGGTGAGGAGGAGTCAGCAGCTGGTTACACAGTACAGTGGAACCTCAAACAACTTTTACTCAAAGCATTGATATTTCAGTCATGGGCATGCTGCTATATACGAATAGAGCTCATTTTTGTCTGGAATGTTATTTAGGGAAATGGTAGCAATAAAAGGGAGTCTGATACATTATGTTGTTTTCTGTTTTCCACATCCCTCTTCCTCCCAGACAAACCTGACAGATCATCTGAGATCAGAGCACCGGATTATTGAGGTTTGTTTTCTCACACAGAGGCACATTGGGGTTCTTCACAGTTAGGGGTGCTGTACAGGGTCCCACAGCAGAGGTAATCAGCAGAGATCCATCACAGCTGCCACATCTGGCCTTGTACTATAATTTTCAATATATTTTGGACATTTTTAATGTATGTTTTATACTTCAAAATAAACACACTGAATTTTATTAAGCTAATTGATGTAACTAACTCAAAATATTAAAACATAACAAAGGCACAAATAAGTATTCAGAACAAATTAGGTCACCTCATGCGTGAATGTAGTAATAGTTAATTTCCACTTATACATCATTTATTGTATATTTTTAACATGCTATCTACAATATTTCTAAATGTATTTTAGCCTGAATCTTGCCTCAACAAAGTTACTAAAGACAGCTTGAAAAGTGTCTGTTGTATCTTAGTTTTTCTTGGCTCTGTTAGGCACAGAATGAAAGGAAGTTCTTGACCCTGTGTATCTAAGTTGTCATTTGGAAATTTTAAATCTTGGTTTCTTCCCTGTTTGCTGAGGTTTAAATTAAACCATGTCACCCACCCTGAGCAATGATGTCATATCCCTCTGTGATAGCTCTCTGAAGTTCTCTGGGGTTGCCAGTGAGTTAATGCCATTCTCTCCTCTCATAAATGTTGAGCAAGTGCAATAAAGAAAAATCTAGCACTTGTTCACGGAGAAAACTTTGCAATTTGTAGGACAAATGCCAGAGTCAATGTTTAATTCTCCATTAACACAGAATGAAAAATAGTTTAAAAGTTTTCCAGAATTTAATTTTAGCTACATTTAGTCATATAATCATCGTGGTTGTTCTGGCTTCAGGCTTTCACTTACGTTTTGAGGAAACTGCATGTCTTGCTTCACAATAGCAGGTATTGTGGGTCCTCACCCTGCCTTCAAGGTTGTCATAGATTTAGTGAAAGAAAAGACTTTCCATGTTATTTTATCCTTTTCCCTTTTTAGAGCAGGATTATCCTTTATAATGGAAACTGCAGAACTATATTCAGTAGAGCTTAAAATAGCTGATCAAATGGCTTCCATCACCACTTACTATTTCACAGATGTAATGACGTATGCAAACAATGATTTTCAAATGTTGTAGAAATTGTATCCTGAATTTTAATTTAAGGCACCCATTAAAACTGAAAATCAAACAAAGAGATCATTTCATATCTATTGATACCTCATTCCTGTATTACAGGAATCATTTAGATATATAATCTGATACAGATGAGACAGAAGAAGGGACAGAGGCAGACTGAAGGTATAGCAGGGACTGGTGTGGTTTACAAAAGAACCTCCACTGCAAGATTGGGAAAATGAAATTAAAAGATTAAGGTATGCAGTATAAGTTACTTTTAAAGACAGTACAGAAAGATGAACACATCACAACAAAAGGGAAACCAGGTACTTTCTGGAGCATTTTGATTTGTCTCATTCTAAAGTTAACCCACAATGTAGCAAAGATAAGACGACTTTCTCTGAGATGGGTAGAGTCAGGTGAAATGCTGGTTTGAAGGAGTCAAGGCTGATATTGACCGTGTACAACTGGATTTTAATTATGTTCCAAGACGGTTGCGACATTAATAGTTTTAGCAGTCTAGAAAATTTGAAAATATTTTGGGAAACCAAATTTCCAGAGACAATTTTATGCCATCTTGCTTGTATAAAAATACCACTATGTGAAGTACTGCATAAATATTTTGGAGGTTTTTATATCTGTGCTAACATGATAAACTGCTAACAAGGTGGCATGTAACACTGATGAAATTTACATATATAAATTTATTTTTTCTATATACAACAACGATAAATCAATCACTGTAGACCACTTTAAACAAACCTGTCAGCTCTAAGAATTTTTCTAAAGCAGAAAATAAATATTGTGTCCTTCTTAGCTTTTAAAAATCTTGGTTACGGATACGCCACTGAAGACATTTCTACAGTGCCTTTCTTTCCCCTTGAAAAGCAACTGTTGGGCAAATTATTTTGACCTATTCCTTCTTGAATGGAGATTTCTACATATGAACTGGCAGGGTGCCAGAAATATTGAGTACGTTCTTGTATTTCTTTGCATTTTGCATAATTTTTTCTTCTTCTGAACAGTTCTGAAAAGCATTATAAGGTGGGGGAAGCCAAACCTGGCACTTTGTCATTCCTTACTGTTTACCTGGAACACCGTCTGCACCAGACCCAGAAATTTCTCCCAGATTTTGATTTAGCAGAAACTCTTTTCTTCATTCCAAGACAAAGCTCAGGAACTAGATAATCTGCAGAGCAGTACTCCAGATCAAAGCCTTTTGGTGTATACAAGCACCCAGGCTATCTGGGGAGCACTGGCATTGAAATCCAAGTTTTATCGACCCTGTTGTTCATGAAATGGCTTATTTCAATGTCTTTTTTTTTATCCTAGTAATATAATACCTACTGCTTTTTTTGATGTTTAAATTAATGTTCACAAATATTTTCAGATGAAAGGGAATAAATAAGGAGAAGATATTTTTGCTATTAGATAGTAGCTTCCAGAAATAAAATATCAAGTGGTCTACTATGCTTTAATATGTACCTTTATTTCCCATATTAATTTGTTTACATCCAAATGCAGAATGTCTATAACTTAGAATAGGCTCTCTTTTCTCTGCTGGAAATCTTTTTTACTTCATCATGTAAATGGAAATTTTTTCATTATCCTCCCCCAAATATTTTATTCTGCATGCATGGCAGGATATTGATTCTGTATAATATATATCCCAGAACAGTGTAACAGGCTCTGCCTGGAAATATGTGTGTGCTCAGTATGCCATGAAAAATAATAAAGATCTCAGAAGCTAAGATTTCCCTAATTATTTTATTTGGGACAATGGAAATTCTATTAGAGAGACGCAAAACTTATTAACAAACAACATTTGTGGAAATGTAAAAACATTTACTTTCTGCATTGGTAGGCATTCTTCATCATATTTTAAATTGTACTTCTGACAAAACAATAAGAAAAAAAACTCCATCTTCTCCTAACAGATCATTAATATTCTACTAAATAAGAGTTAGTATAAATCATGCATTATATCAGCAAATGTTATCAACCGTAATGAACGTACATGTACATTCTACCTACTTAAAAAGAATAACTGTCAAATGAAGCCTTTCTTGTCCTACATACTATTAACAGACAAAATTATGCTAATCTCTGTGAGGAGTTTATTGACTTTTATTTGGATAAAATAAGAAGAAAAACAAAGAAAGGAGGAACAGAGTATCTTCTAGATTTATAGTCCAAACAGCAGGGTACCTTTGAGAACAAAGAGAGTTGTCAGTGAAGACAGTTTCTAGCACAATGAGGCATAAATCCAAACTGCACAGCAGTTCTCTTTGCCACTTTGTTTCTTTTTGTGTCTCATTTCTGTTCCTTATTTGTTTGTCTTTACTGCTTAAAGTGAGAATGTATACCAGTCTGCACAATTTATATGTCAGGGGTGGGATATGCTGTACCAACACACCATGACAACCAAGGAAATAGCAACATGTCTCATTCGATAATCTAGAAATCAGAACTGAAAGGAAACCTTTAGTGCTCTTCTCTGACTTCCTTCTGTGCAATCCCAAATCTCTTGCAACAGACTCCAAAATGTCACTCAAGCCTATGACACAGGAGATTGAAATATATTAAACCAGGTAATATTTCATTTTCACAGACCTCTAGATGAGTAGAGGACTTGGAAAAAAAAAAAAAAGGTACTCTTAGTCATGTATTTAGCATTTGAATGTTAAATGAAAAGCTGCTGCCTGTTTTACCAAGCGCATCTGGCTTCAAAATACAGATTTAATGTTTTTGTTATGGAGAAATCTGTAACACTAATATTCTAATGTACTCCATTATAAGAACTGATTAGCATGCTGTCGCAGTTATTTTTGGATGAGCTGTGTCACATCAACTGGGTTAGGCAATAGAGGAACAGAGCAAGTGGATCTCCATGAAGCTGAGCAATTAAAAGTGCAGATGAAATATGTCCATGTATCTGTACAGGAAAAGAACAATCTTGCAGGCAGGTTCCTAGGAGCCTTGGTGGATAAGATGAATGTGTCTGTCCAGTGCATTCTTGCAGTGATCAAGGTTAACCACAGTGCCAGGGCTATATTGGTGTAGTGGCTTAGCTCTGACCTGACACTGGGTACCCACCAAAGGTGCTCTATCACTTCCTGCCTCAACTGGACAGGGGATAGAAAATGTGATAGAAAAGGCTTATGAATCCTGACAAGGATGGAAGAGATCACTTACCAATTAGAGTAACAGGCAAAAATCTCTTGACTTAGTGAAATTAATTTAACTTTATTCCAATTCAATTAGAATCATATAATAGAAATAAAATGAAACCTTAAGAACACCTTCCCCCCACTTCTCCCTTCTTTCCAGGCTTCACTTTTTTCCTGAGTTCTCTACCTTCTCCTCTCCAGCAGTCCTGGGGAATAGGGGTGGCTGTCTATTCATCACAAGAATTCTCCGGCATTTCTTCCTTCTCAGGGTGAGAATTCCTCCCACTCTTCCCCAGTTCCACTTCTGTAAGGTGAGACTTTCCCAAAGTTTACAGTCTGGGTCCCTTCCATGGGGTGCAGCCCTTCAGGGACAGACTCACAACAAGATCACAGCCTCCACAGGGTCACAAGTCCTGCCAGCAAACCTGCTCCAGCATAGGGTCTTCTGTCCATGAGGTCACAGGTCCTGCCAGGAGTCAAGTGCAGCATGGGATTCCCATAGGATTACAATGTCCTTCAAGATCCACGTTCTCCTGCATGGGACTCTTCTGTGGGCTGCAGGTGGATCTCTGCTCCCCTGTGATCCCCCCATGGGCTGCAGGGGCACAGTTGCCTCACCTTGGTCTTCACCATGGTCTGCAGGGCAATCCCAGCTCTCCTGCCTGGAGCAGCTGCTCCCCCTCCTTCTTCTGTGACCTTTGTGCCTGCAGAGCTGATTCTCTCACATATTCTCAATCCTGTCTTTTCTGACTGCAATTGCTTCTGCACAGTAATTTTTCCCATCTAAACTTGTTATCCCAGAGTCACTACCACTGTCACTCACAGGCTCAGCCTTGGCCAGCAGCAGGTCCATCTTGGATCTGGCTGGCATTGGCTCTGTTAGACATGGGGAAAGTTTTTATCAACCTCTCACAGAAGCCACCTGTATAGCTCTCCCTTACTACCAAAGCCTTGCCATGCAAACAAAATACAATTAGTCAGAAAGTAGCTCATAAGTCCAGCTCGTGCTTACTTGCCTCTATTTCCCACTTCTGTTTTGCTCCTGAATAATTTATCCAGCTTTGACATTACTGGACAAAAGAAATATAAAAAACCAGAGTGATTTTAGTGACAGGTCACAAAGATGGTTAGGGAGATGCAACACAAAACCTAAGAATCAAAAATTAAAAAAAAATAAAATACCAAACTGGTTTTGCTTGGATGAGAAAAGGATTATTAGCATAGGAATTATCTAAAACTAATGGAACTACTTAGCTAAAACAGAAATTTTAGAAAACATGGAACCAGATTTGGTTTTGGTGCATCATGAGAGGATGGAGTGGGATGGTCACAAGTGACAGCACAATAAAGAACAATTGGGCATAAAGAATAAAATTCCTCCCCTTGTCAGTTATTAAGCACAGGAAGAGCTAACCTAGAGCAGCTGGAGGATCACAAGCCCTGAAAACTTTCAGTGTTAAGCTGTGGAAAGCTTTTTAGTGTCTGGTCTAATTTTGAAGCTGGCTGAGCTCTGAGAATTTTGAAGCAGGTGACTTCCAGAAGTCTGTTCTAATCTAAGTTTTTCTTTGATTCTGTGTTCACAAGTTCAAAACTTCTATTTTGTAAGACTCTTATTGCAGGCATTTTTTGTCCCTTGCAATCTTCAACATGATCCAGAATTACCTTGTCTTTCCTTCAAAAAATGAGCTCAGAAAAACTTGGGATAAGGATAGAGCTTATTTCAAAACTAGCTGTTAGAATGTCTTATTTTTTAGCTGATATTAGCAACTCTGTCCTGCATTTCCACAATCATCCCAAATAATTCCAGCACCGAAAATTTAGCAATGATCTTCTGCCTGATTAAAGAGAATAAATAGGAAATACCTAATAACCCTGCCCTTAAGAAGACATTATAAAGCTTGATTAGATACTTTCATGGATAATTTCCATCAATTTTACCACCTCAGTATCTCAAAACCCTGTTGGACAAAGATTCACTGATCACAGGAAATGCTTTGCCTAGGAAAGCAAAAAAGAAGAACAATTCTCTGCATTTGCTAATTCATATGACTTTCTGCACTCCCCCTAATTCCTGTCTTCCATCTTCTTCCCCAACTCTTTTTTTTATGGTCCTGTCTTTGGCCTGTACATAATCCAGGGTAGAATTCCACAGTTCTCCTAATCATTGGTTACCACAATTGAATATTAATTGCTGACTGAACACAGGCATCTTCTGTCTTTTAGGGAATTTGAGATTACAAAATATAAATTAGGTATTTTGTAAGAAAAATAATATTTCTTTGAAATTTTTAGGAGAGAACAAAGAAATAAAATGCAGAAGTCTATTAGAATGTCTATCACAGGAATGTGAGTAGTCTGAACTTTTTGAGTCATGTGAATGAAGGTATTTGTCTTCCTCATGTTACGTTCAATTATTTTAGAGCTATGATGAGCTCTTCTTTAGCCTATCTTCTTTAACTGAACAGCTGTTTCTTCTGGGCTATTCCTCCCCTCCTTACGTCTTTAATCATAATCATAGAGCTTCCATTTAAAACAACCCAATATATACTGATACAGACAGTGTCTGAGCAAGTTGCAAAACATATATTGTACATAAACTGCTACTAGCAGCTTCCAATTTCTGTCACAGACTGTCCATAAGTGGCTGTCTCCAAGAGGAAACCATGATAAAACAGCAGGTTTTCAGAATCATCATGCCCAGAGCTGCACCAATTTTCACACCACCTTCAGCCTGGGGCTGTTTTATTAGCTGATGTCTGCAGGGCAAACAAATGCTGAGGTCAGTTCAGAAAAGTTTCCAAACTTTTAAATTTTAACTGAGCTAACCATGAATTGATGAGCTGCTGGGATGTACACAGTTGTTAGTTTCAAATATTAGGGAGACAAAATATTCCCTGTTTAAAATGAAAGCTACATCAGGATTTAAGAGAACTAATAATTCCCATTATTGTCCTCTGTGAGGTGTCAGTTATTGAACTCAACCTATGATATTTGCATAAAACTCATTGTAAGAGATTTGACAGTAAAAAAAGGAAATAATTTCAGATACTAAAGAGGTCTGAAAATATTTCAATAATGTTACTGGAAATTATGCATTCCTCATAAAACCTTTTGCCTCATCATGCTCATTTAAAAAGACCTATGAAGGTGGAATAGTTAACAATGAGATAATCCAAATGACTTATATTTCAAATTAATGGTCAAGAAAGCCAACTTGGGACAATTCCAAGACAGATATTTGGGCTGCTACCGCTGCAAATTTAAATTTTTATTTTTTAAATGCTTGTCCTTAAGGTAACTTAATGCCTTCATTCATATTTTGAGTAATTTTTTCCCCTGCAATCAACAGTTTTTATCACACTCATAAGCACATTTGTTTTATGCAAAATTATTTCTGACCTGTTTATTATAGGTGATATGCCTCTATATTATATGTAACATACATATATTACATATGTCATTTTATGAGATTGTTCTTGTACTGTTTGATGGTATTGCCCATAAGGTATTTCAGCCTTACTTAATTTTCAAAGATATTGTATTAAAAACATAGTATGCTGGCATAACTTGCATTAAGGAAAGGCATAAATAATGTTTTTTTTCTGATAATTTTTGTGTCATTCAGTAATCTTGATAAATCTGTTTTATTTCTCTGATTATGACAGTCTATAGTTCAATATATATATATATATGTTTATAATTTATTTGATCTTTACGTTAGGCTGATTAGTTGCACAGAAGTGTCTCAAGAGGTCTGAAGAGGTCTAAGCTGTGCTATCTGCATGGGGATCAACCATTTGGAAAATCTTATTCCTATATTTGTTCAGATCATTTTTTTGTTCAAATCTTAGTCAATAATGGCTTTCTCCCCCAAAAGAAAGGCAATCACTTTTTCCTCTTCATTTTAACTCATAAATATTTTTGGATATATGAAACTGGGTCTCATTTTACCACTTCCTCTTCCTCTAATTTTGTCTTTCATAAAACACTGTATGAAACAAAAACACAGTTGCATGAAAATTGGCCTAAGTAAAATAAGTTATAAATGGCTGCACACCAAAGGCCTTAATGCTTCCCGTGCATTTATTTAAACAACTAGCATTGTATTTCCACCAATCTCTTATCCTGTGATCTTGCTTTTGAAATGTAGCAATTAAAAAGATTCTTCCATTAACTTATCTCATGGCTCATTCTGTTTTCTGTTGTTCTAGTCTTTTCTGGTTTGTTCTGTTTGGTTTAATTTTGTGACTACCTCAAAGACCATTAATTCTCTCAAACTGTTCTAATTTTGTCATGTCTCTTGTAAAATTTTTCATTTTAATTCAGGAAGCATATGCTTCTATAATACTCTGGTGTCAAAAAGTGAAGATTTTTCTCAAACTTGAATGCAAAAAATCATATTTTATGGCTAGAAAGTAAAAGTTCTCATTCATAGTACAATAGATGTTGAACACATGAGATCTTTGTGATTGTCATCCAATAAGCTACTGATACTTAAAAAAAAGGCAGTTAACCTGGTTAAAATTCTTCACTGGTGATTAATACCTCCTCCCCTTCATGACGCCTCTCAAAACAAACAAAAATACAAACAAATTAACTAACTAAAAAACCAAACAAAATACAAAATATTAGAAAGAAATAGGAAAGCTAGACATTTTAATGAGGGATAAAATACTCACAGATAATGCAGATTCTCTGTGGAAGAGGATGTATAATGCATAAGAAGATACGTGACCAATAGGGCACAATGAACAGAAAGGGAAGATGGGAAAAGGTTGTATTGTACTACTCCCTGTTTGTGCCCTTCTCAACTTATTTTTACACAAATTTTACAAGGTGAAGCAAGGTGTCTTCTGTTAGATGCTAAATGTTTATTTTTTGAGTATAGAAGCTTAATCATTGGATCAGAGAAGGGTATAACAAAGCTCCTATTTCAAAAATCCTCCACTTGTTTTATAGGTTGGTCAGCTGGTCTAAAAAAAGCAGCTGTATCTTTTCTGTAGATTTTTCTTTCATTTTCCTTTCTAGATTTTCATTGATGCAGTAAGCTTTAGAAACCACAAACTTTTGACATATTTTATTTAAAAAGCAATTACTTACTTTATCAGGGATGCTGTGAGAAATGGGTGGACTCATAGAATGATTGGACCCTAATATTCATTTATCTTTAGCACCCTTGATTTGTTCTGGCTAAGTAAAGTGGCTTTAAAATTGTTCTTACCTTGTCTTAAAATTCCCAGTCCATATGACTGCTGAGAAAAGGGCCTTAGTGCAAATGAGAATCAGGCCTCCTAAAGAGTGTTTGCCCAGCAGGTTGTCACTAAGGTTATTTAGCTGCAGTTGCTTTTGCAATAGAGTCACATTTAGAAACCTCACTGTTAAATGAAATTCCAGCTCTCATGCTCCTTTACCTCTTAGCACTATCATAAACAAAAATATGATGGTGCAACAGAAAGCTTGTGGATGTGTAAAAAATATAATATATTCAAGTATTCTATGTTTTTTTCCAGGATGTGGTCCTCTTAGTAGTTAACAAGCCATCTAAATGTGTCATCGAAACAAAATAAAGTGTTTTAATGCTTTTAAATAAATCACTGGTTGCAAGACTTGGTTTCTGTTATCATGTTCGGGAAATGTCTAATTTATGCTTAGTACCACACTTGAGGACAACTACAGTTAGAGAGAGATTTCAGTGACTTTCATATGAAAGTATAAAACTATACTTTAGGATTTTTGTGGAATAAAAAACACAAAAAGAAAAAAAAAAGGTAAGTCCAAAACCTCTTGTAATTTTACTGCAGTATTTATTGTTTTATGCATATAAAAATTAAAAAACATGCCAAGAAACTCCTTCTTATTCTTCCAGTACAGGTCGGATATTCTTCTATGTATGGTTGAATTAAATATCTGCTGACAAGTTTAGAATAGATTTGTTTGTGAAGGAAGTGCACAGTCCTCAGCAGAAGGATGCTTTAGAAGTGTCTAACTACTTTCACAGAAGCTCTGAATCTGGTGGCTTTGTGTTTTGAAAACTAAACAGCTCCTTGTGGGTAACTTTAACAGCCAGGCAACAGCATTTATTATAGCAGGAAAAAATTAGTATTCTATCCAGAAAAGCAGTAAATTCTCTGTGAGTTGAAAGAACATACAAGTAGGTGAAGATCAGATTAATCCATGCTGCAACAAAGTCATATTTTCATTTTTGTATTATCATTCAACATTCTATTATTAGAATATATTGATATCAGTATATATTACCTTTGCAGTATACAGTTATGAAGTTGTTCTGTTTCCTCGGTGCTTTTTGCCTTATATTTTCTTCGATCTCATTTCCTTCCCATGATGTACTATTTACTGCTTATTTTCTTTCATCATTGAAGGCAAGTTCATATTTTACAGAAAACTGTTGGCATCTAAATTTCAAGCTCTTCCACTCTCTTTTGGTAGGAGGAAGGAACAAACACAACTAATTGCTTACAAAAAAAAAAAAAATTCTCCTTTTTTATTTTTTGAAGGTTCTATCAGTTCACAAACAACTGTGGAATAATTTGTCCTTGAAGAATTTTCATTGAGTTTTTCAAGCCACATCCAGCAGAAAATAGCAGAGTTCCTCTCTGGCATTTTGTCATACCAAACTGTTGGGCATGACAAAATTTCTTGCAAGCTCCCAGGCTGTTCTGCACACAGTGTGATCTTACAGATGTCTGATCCCAGTACGAGTTTACTGGATTAACCTACATTTCTCAAGTGACATCAGAGCCCTGGAACCATCATTTGGAAAGACTGGCTTCATTTCAAATATTTGTAGCAGATATTTTGCTTTCTTAAACTAAAAATTATTTAAGTATCTGCTTTATAGAAAGAAGAATTATCTATGTGGATCTAATATTTCAGTTTTTCTAAATGACTTTCCCCAGTCTATTAGCATAAAAATTAAATATACTGTTGGAACTTTTGATGAAGTCTAGCTGTCCTTCTTGATACTTTTCTATAGATCCTAATACATTTTCATTATTAGTTCCTATAAACATTCTGTTAAATTTCTGAAGTTAACTTTCTCAGATTTTTATGCCTGTTTTCTTAGGCCTAAGTAATTGATTTTTTTAAATATTATAACATTTAAGTCAGTATTTTTTACTGTCCCATAACCTCTGTGTATATGCTTGCATGTTTAGAAGATCTCTTTCTACAAATCATATTTTATTTCCTTATCTTTCTGTTTTCATATTCTTAACAAAGCTGAAGCTATGCTGGATGATTAAAACATCCTGTCCACCATTCACCCAAAACCTCCCAAAAATTGATACAAGTTCCAACATGATTATTATTTAAACCTTTAATTAGAATAGCAGAAATATTATCAAATTAACTAAATTATACATGGAAAATGGATGAGTTGCATCCTTGAGCATTTAGTAGAACACAGAACATGCTACTCCAGCTCTGGTTTACTCCCAACCCAGACCTGTAGCATCCATAGTTAAAACCTAGTGAATGTTTTGGAACTTGTCATAAGAGACATGGTTTCCAAAAAATGAGGAAAAATAGCTAAAAAAGGAGCAAAAATAAAATATTGTGCAGAATCAAATACATGTATTGAAACATAAGAAGATTATTTTTAAACGTTGTGCATCACTCCTATTTCTTTTTGCTTTATTCACACACTGGGAAGCTTTTTACTGAGATTTATCCATCTGCTATCAGTTGCTCACTGGCACTTTGAATCAAACCCACTAAATGGATCACCAAATGTTATAGTAGAATTTTGTCAATCATTTTCATAGGACAAAAACTTCATCTTCAACATATTAAAAAGCTTTTATAAAATATGAAACATCTTTTAAAGTAGATTAAGATGGTCTGATTAAATACAGAATAAATTTACTTTCTCTAACTGTTGAAAATAGTGGAATGAGAAAAGAAAAAATTGTATTCTGTTGATATCTAAAATGCATATGCTGGATTTTTTCATTTGCTTTCCCAATTTGAGACAGACAATTGATTATAGAATGACTTTATTTTATGGGATTATTTTGGAGAAATGTGAGAACAGAAAGTGAAGTGCATATCTAATGTAAAACTGAATTCATTTAAAAAAAAAAAGTGGAAAAAAATAATTTCAGTAGAAATAGAAGTTTATTTGTCAAAAAGAGTTATATTGATTTTATTAACTTCTGGACCAAAACTTATTACCTGAACTCTCTTAGTTTCATTTCAGTACTCGAAATGTGAAGTGCCTTATATATTTTGCAAGCTGCAGTAACTCTGACTTTACTACCAAATAGGGCTGATTGAGGCTGATGGCTTTGTTTAAGTGATTGTCCATGAAAAGTCCATATGATGTACATACTTGGAAGATTCTATTTTGAATATTTGCATCCACTGGTGCAACTGCAATCTAAATGGAATGAACACACATCCATGTTTTTTTAATGCAGGAAAAAAAATGCTGGCTCTTTTTTAAAGCCCAGATATGTGAGGTTACCTCCATATGGAAATCAGAGTTACACCACAGTTTCTCTTTGGGAATACTTTCTGCCTGATACTTATAAATTTCTTTTTAACCACATATGCAAGATTTGTTATTGCAAAAAGAGGAGAATAAAAATTGTGAAGTGCAATAGTTTAGTCACATGTAGTTGTAGGACAAGCTTATGTAATTTCAGTATATTCTGCTCAGACTTCACAATTTTTGGAGAAACCCTTTGGATTTCTGTTTTCAGACACTGCTGTTTAGTATTCAGAAAGTTGCTCAATGACACTGCTTTTTTTGTGTTGCACTTTGCTGATATTTAAGCTGGGATTATGAGATCTTCCTCCAAAAAACTGAAAACATAAGCAAATGGAAATCCGTGGATTTTGTAAGTGATTTTTGCACAGACAAAGTGGAAGAAACTTCTGCTTCTACAATCAATATAAAAATTAGCAGTTATTATATTTACTTAGAATATGCAGACTGTGTGTCACCTTGAAAACACAAAATTACTTAGTGAGATCAGAGAATTACATTACAGAGTTTGCAAACCCTCTGCAGTGACAAGCACCTCACCTTGTTCAGACATTATAGGAACATTGGACCCTCTTAAGAATGACAGATAGAACCAATTTTACTGGAGCTTGTTGAAAATTGTCTTTTGTCATGAGTGGCTCTTTTTACTCACAGTTTATCTATATGTAAAGTGCACAAAAGGTCAAGAATAGTATATGGCTTCTTACCAGGCACAGCTAAAATTGCCAGGCAGAAGTGCAAATGAGGCTCAGAAGAGCTGACATGGAACTGCAGACAATGCATCCAAACAAAAAGGGTGTTATAATCCAGGAAAATAATTCAAGGTCCTCATGAAATTCCATACCTGAAACAAAAGGATACTGCAAAAGTAGTCCCAGCCTTCAGTTTCCCATGTTAACTTTGAAACTAATAAGCATGAATAATCAAATACACAAAAGTCACTTCAGTATAAGGATTCCCGTATAAGATTCTATTCTCTCCTCAAGAACCTCTTATAGATTCTAAGACAGCTAAAAACATAGGAAATTTAAATTTCTAAAAACCCAAGGAAGTGAGAGGTTACTTAGTGATGATGTAAATAATATTGCAGCAATGTATTTCATTAGCTGAAGTATTTTAAATTTTCAGCTATTTGTGATAACTATATATATTACATGTACAGTTTAACTGGAGATTAGTCATACATAAAAGAAAACAAATTTTAGATACCACGAGTATATTTGGCCACATCTTTTCTGCAACTGGATCAATAATATTACAAAAGGAGGCAGCAGGGCTCCCTGAGGTACACTGCTACGCTTTAATACTAGGAACTATTTAGGGCACATATATAGCTTAAATATCAGGAAGAAAGCACCTCAGACGATTTTCTGCTTTTACTGTGTATTTTGTGATATGACGTAAGATACGCTTTAGTGTTTGGAATGACAATTTACTCTAGTACATTTCAAATTAGTACACAAAAAAGAAAGTAGAACCTTTTTTTTTCTTGTTTTCACATCTGAAAGGGGAGAAATGAAAGTTCATCTTGCTGAATGTGAAGAGTCAAGATTTTACCTCAGATTTTTAGGTATACATTAATCAATGAAGAATATGTGCAACTTCAGACATAGGGAGACCCAACTTTCTTTTTCTTTCTAGATTAAGAACACAAGCAAATATTTTATAAAGTTTTATGACAAATGTTAGTTTAAATTTCCTACTTACTTTCAGACTTTTGCCCTCATCTGAATTGTATTTGAAAGGAAAAAAGATACAGAAATTGATTGATCTGGTGTTTGACATCAAGCTGAAAATATCAAGTAGGATAAAAATTTATGAGAAACCTGGAAGATGAAGGTAGGGTAATTTTGACTCAGGGCCTGCAGTTCCTGCCTTATCAGAATAATTTTCTTCTTACCATGTCATCAAACAGAATCATACATTCTGCTTTCCTTCAGCGAGGACTTCTGAAATACGATGTTTATCTTAAAGCCTTGTAGAAAGTCGGTTGAAATTGCTTAAATGCTTGAAAAATTCAGTACATTAAATCTGCAGGTATACTTTTAATGGTTGATTCTGATCAGCTCAGCCAACTGAATCCATGAGCGGAAAGGCTGCAATGGACAGTGAATGCACTGATAACCAGTTTGCTGCTACAGGTAAGTGCAATTTGAAATATGTTCTTCATTTGAGGCTTAAATGAGGAAGAAAGTAAAAAGGCTAACACCAATATGAACATGTTTTACTTTTCTTTTGGTATTGTATTCTTTTCTAGTATCATTGAAAGTTATCCCAAAGCAATAATAAAATATTGAAAGCCTCTAATAAAATAGGATTTTTGGAGTTTACAAGATCAAATCTTTGCTGTCTAGGTATGATAGCAGAAACATTTGTTCTTTCTGAAAGGATCAAGTATTTATTTGATAATTCTTTTTCAGGTATTTATTTAATAACTCTTTGTTTTATCTCTTTCCAGCTGTCTTCCTAGCAATGCCACAATAAGACTTACCATACAATTACACATAAAATTTATTTAGAAATTTTTCCGATTAGAAAAGTATTCAGAGCAATAAGGGCAGTTTTCTAAACAAGTCATCAATTACTTTGCAGTAACAGAGCACAGTTCTACGTCATCCGCTTTATAATTGTATTCCAGCAGGAGATGTATCCAAGAGTTCAGGTGCTCTCATCCCTGAGAACCAACTATTGATCAGACACACTTCCTCTGCAGACCATGTAATACCATATAAAGGTCAGCATGGACAGCACAAATTGCTTTTATTGAACAGTATAGTGAAGTGGCATTTAAGGCAAAAAAGCACCTTTATGTTATTTTGGCAGGCAGTTGATTGTGACTCTGTAGTTCATAGTCCTGAAATCTGAAATTGTAACACTCTGGCTTCCCTGAGTACTTAAGACTATTTACTTTGGGAGTTGAGGATCTCCCAAATGAATCAGGCTGAGCAATTCGTTTGCACAGAACAATAGTTGGAAGACTAATGAAATGCACCTGCAACACATTTTTGAACACCCACACAGGTCAAGGGAATCACTCTTTAGAAGCCAAACATACACTTGAGTGTGTCAGATACTTTAATTCATATTTCGTTTTTTGATTGATAATAACTGGTATATCCTATTTCAAAACTAGTTATTTAATTAAAGCAGTATTTATAAATGAGTGTACCATAAAAAAAAAAGAAAAAAAAAAGCTTCAAAACAAGCTGACATTGAAACAGTGAAATCCTCAACCATATTGGATAAATTCAATATTTTGATCCTTCTGAAGTTAAGTTGAAATTCATTCCATTTTTTCTTTTGGAAGAAAAGATATTCCATTATATTGAAATTGTTCCCATACAGTACTCAGATTGTAGAGAAAAGATAACATCTTATTTAAAGACTCTCAATAGCATTGATCAGATTTGAAAAGGAAGTAATGTGTGCTTTGTCAGAGAGCAAACGTTCAGTCCCACGCTCCACCGCTGCTATTGGCACTGGTCAAATTCAAATGTGAGAGGAAATGCTGCGTGGTTTCTTAGGGAATAAAACAGCAGCCCCAAATCACTCTGCTGGAAATCAGCTGACAAACCTGGCTAAATAATTCTGTCATTCAAAAACAAAAGCAAAAAATAGAGTGTGACTGTCAAGCTCTGTTTTGCCATCTAGCACATACAGAAATACAATTTGGAAACTCATGATGATGTATGCTGCATTTTAGCAGCTAATTGACACTCTCTGCATCCAAGTGCAGACCTTCACCTCAAATACAAATAGATCTAGTTCTTATTCTGCTGCTTTTAAAGCTGTTCCACCTATATATGGTAAAATTAATGAGTGTATTTTCATATTTACCCTCAGTTATAACTCTCCAAAGGTGAGCAGCATTTGTATTTCAAAAGGAATTTAGCTCAAACATAAGCAACATAATCAACACAGTAATTGAACATCACAGACAGATATCTGTAAGGTCTGACCTGCCTTCAGATAGAATAGAACAGTTTTCTTTCACATCATTGAAGGGATTTTAGTTTGTCTCAATAGCTTTTCTAAATTAGATGAAAATCAGGCCTAGGTTTAACATTTTTTGCATTTATTCTGTTTTCTCCCCTTGAGAGAGATCAAAAAAAAGTGAAAAAAACCCAGAAAATATGTTGAAAGATAAAAAGCTACTAAAGTCCAGAGTTCTCCATCCTATGGTGATCAGCAAGCTGCCAAACATTAGCAAAATCATTCTGTTTATGAATAGTTCTAATTAAAACTTCCTAAAGCAGCAAAATTTTGAAAAAATATCAAACAAAAATGCATATCAAAGCTTCTAATTTATATCACCTGAAATTAAAAAAAAATCAATAAAATCAGTTTTTTCATCCAAGGCTGTCCTTTAAGAAACAAGTTAAAGGAAAAAAAATAGAAATATAATTAATTAGATTTTAAATCAATCAGTTAGTGAAAAATAAATCTAATGTCCTTGATATTGGGTTTGGTATTGATTTCCCTATTTTTAACCACAAAAAGTCAAATATTCTGATTCATTGTGGTATGATTGCAAAGTTTAAACTTCTGAGTAAATGTGAAGAAAATATGTTCGTAACACATCATTGCTAAAATTCCAAAAGAATAATTTCTGTTACCCAGAGTCAGGAAGAAATACTAGTTTAACAAAGAGTGAAAGAGTTACTTGAGTGGAGAGTTTGTTAAGTAACACAAATAATTAATATTTTCATATATTTTATGCCCACTCTTTCCACATAAGGACCCTTCACCTACAATTCAGAGTAAATAGCAAGGACCGATTTTCTGATAGAGTTAAATAAATGCTTGTAGAAAAAGTTGTCAGCTTAATTGTTTAGAGAATTTCAGTACTAAAATAAATCATAGCAACAGCCCAATGCTGGCCACAAAGACCTTATTTCTATTCTCCTTTGCATAAAGGTACTTTCTGAGCTTGCTGTGCCTGAATCCTCTAGCTAGAACACAGCAGAGAAAGAAAAGTCTATCTCAAGAAAAGTTTTTTTTTCCAAAATTTGCTTGTATTTTTCATTGAGAAAAATACCATGTCTATCATCCTCTTGTGAAAAATGAAAGAAGTGTGCGAGGTTGCAGCTCATGCAGTTTAATAACCGTAGGGTGATGAACTAAACAGAATGAAATGTACTATTGGATTCAGTTTGTCTGAGTTGAAGGGTGTGTTCCATCTTCACATTAAGATGTGGAATTCCATTCAAATGCATACACATGGATGTGTAATGCCACTTGAAATATCTGCTGCTCACCACCAGCTATTGTTCCAGAGTGACATAGGACTTCCCTTAATCTTCGGTCACTTCTGCCAGCTGTGTGCAGATTTTTTGATTTGGATGCTTTGGGGCATGTCAAACACTTTTGTGCATGTATGTAATAGCAATTAATCAAATTCATAGGAAGGGGTTGTCATGGTTTTATTGCATATTGCAAATAAGCCTGACTCAACCACTCATTCTCTCAGTGGGATGGGAAGAGAATTGGAAGAGTTAAAGTGAGAAAACTCGTGGGTTGAAAGAGACACAGCTTGAGAAGTGAAGCAAAAGCAACACAAACAACAAAAGAAAACAGAACTAATTCACTGTTTCCCACAAACAGGAAAGTGTTCAGCCATCCCCAGGAAACCATGGCTCCATTACACATAGTTCTGACTTGGAAAGCAAAACACCATCAATACAAATAAAAAAAATAAATAATAAAAAAAAGCAGAACAGGGATCATTTTGTAGTTAGATAGTGAAATTTCAGTGTTTGCATGCCAATCAGTCATACGAGCTGGCACAGTGGTTTATGGGGTGGAAGCCAGCACAGCCAAGGATGTGCAGAATAGTTGTCAGCTCACTCCAAAGTAGATTGTGCTGAACTGAAGTTCTGGTCTTTACAGAGCACTGGATATCTTCAAGAAGCTATCTAAATTCACATTTTAATAGGAAGAGATCATGACAATACAGTCAATGGAGCAGAGACAGGAATCCATCTTACTTTTAAAGCAAATGGCTATGCATTTTAGGCTCCAGTGCCTGTAGTGACTTCCATTTACTAAAATGGTTATCCATAATCCTGTGTTACAAGCAGATGGCTAGGCCTTACATGAAATATCAGTGTGAGGAATCAAACATCTTTTAAGTCTTAGCTCAGGAAATAATTTTTATTCATATCAGTCTGTATAGAAACACCTGAATGCAAATTTCTTCATACTGCAAACCTACTGGTATATGCACGAAATTTTCTATTCACATATAATAATTTTTTATAAGGAAAATTTGAAATAAATAATTCTCAGTCAAGAACTTTGTACAGGAAAAGTACTATACAATTAGCATAATTTTAGGTGAAACTCTTTTACTTAGGCCTATTAATATAATTCATCTAATCTGGAGTCCAAGTAGGCATTTTACAGAAGCCTTCTAATACAGTTTCTAACTATTTAGAAAGAAAATATATAATTTATGAAATTCAGAGTTTCAAATAATTTCCTTGCAGATGTCAATCAATTTAGTAGATAATTCTAAATAGCCTGGGACTGTAAAAAAAGGGTCGGAATTATATGTATTATATGTACACAAAATAAATTACCTAATACAACAAACCTGTGCTTACTTTATAGAAATTCATATTGATTGAATAGTATCTCAACTGATTTATTTCTTTTTGCAAGCTAAATTTGGAGAGTAATATAATGGCTCCATCCCAACTGAAGCAAACTCACATATAGTCATTCACACGTCTCATCTTTATTCCATCAATATATCACTGCAGGAAGATCCTTCTACAGATGAAAGCGCTTGACACTTGTTGCAGTTGCCCAGTCAAAGGAACTTTTAGTCAAGATAATGTCAACAAAAAGGAATGAATACATGTATAAAAGATATTTTGTCCCTCAGATTTTTTTAAAAAATATAATTTTAAAATTAATCTAAAATTAGGATTTAAAAATGTCCTTCCTTTTAGAGAAAACAACAATTTCTTTTTAAAAAGCCTTTAATACTGGGTGATTTATCAAAGTGACTGGTGACTTTTCAAAGTGTCAAAACATTTGCATAATATTCTTCCAGGTATAATAAAAGGCCTCAGTGAAGTTGTCTGAACTCTTTCCCCGACCTTCTCTTTTGCAACACAGTTTTACACAAAACTATTTTGGTTGCCTAGAATCAAGATGCCTATGGCAGGCTGAACAAATGGATGGGCATAAGCACTTCATAGTTACTTCAACAGAAAAAAGTGTGTGATAAGATTGCAGTGATAAATCTGCTTAACAATGAATATTAACATTTTCTAGTACAAAAATAAAAATTTCATTCATGCATGCCTTCTATTATGGAGGAAATCTTTACTGCTCTAGAACATGCTACAGGAGTTGTATATATACGTAAGAAAGATTGATTGGCAGGAAGTCAGTAAAAATATGTGAAGTAAAACACGGTGCATATTCTCAGCAGAAAATCTTCATAAAAAGAACACATAAAAAGAACACATCCTTCTTATATATGCCCCAAAGAATGTTCACTAATTTAGAAAAAATTTATCATACTAATGGAACAGTAATACAAAACTCAGTAAGCAATGCTGTGCTTCAGAATCTGTATGGCCTTTACAAAGTCAAAACTCAAGGACATTATCAATTAAGCCAGTTAGGTTACTTTAAACTTAAAACCTTTTCAGATATCTTCTGTATTTATTTATAGCTTTGGGTTCCTGCTCTCATGACAGAATTACATAATCATTCTGGCTGGCAAAGACCTCTAAAATCATCTAGGCCAACCTCCAACCTTTGACTGATCACAACCTTACTGTATTATATGAGACGAATTTAAAAAAAAATGGAATTTACGGCAACTGCAATAATTCTGAAAAATATGGTTTCTGCAGTTTTGACCTATCTTGATATACTAAAGGAAGGGTAAGGAAAACTTCAATCTTAATAAATCTCCTGCAGCTTGAGATTTAAAACTCACACTGTTTCAAATTAGTGAGGACAGCAATATTTATTTGCTGTTGAATTCTAGGCAGCATGACGTTTCAGCAGGAAACATTTTATAAGAATTCAACTTATGACAGCAGAATTTCTGAACAAGTACTTGAGCCACATGCAAATAAAAGGTTTGCATATTGAACAAAAAGAAAAGTAAAATTGATTGCTACTTCTGTCTTTGATCTTTCCAGGATCAGAGCACTACACGTGAATTACAAGGAAAGGAAGCCTAGGAAGGAGATGAAACAAAGCCAGCACACTCGCTGTGGTCCCTGCATCCTTAGGGACAATTGAACAACATTACACTCCATCAGATACACTGATTTCAAGTAGGTTGTCTCTGTAAAACAACAACTATGAAGATACAGATCTAGATGACATATTAGGGTTTTTTTTGTTGTTTGTTTGTTTGTTTTCTTCTTCAAAGGAAATTTGGATGCTGGCTAGCAGAAGGAAATGGAGTATAAAGCTCATCAGCAGAGGAAGCAGTTACAGATAACATACTGAGCCACAGCAAAGGACTCAAGCCCATCACAACTTTTGCCACTAGATTTATTTCCAAAACCCAGACTTATCCTATTCTGAAGCTGCTTTACAAACCTAGTGTATTTTCAGTCTGCTTTCCCCTCATTTCCTGTTGTGTAGTTGCACATTGAAGCTAATCTGTGCTTTCAAATGGCCTTATATGGTCGACCCAAATAATTATCACCCTATCTCAGTACTACCAGTTGTTTGAGTTGTTTTTGAAATCACTTTGTATGGCTCTCAAGTCTACTCATGAGACTATAACTTTTTTCTCCATATTGAGCAGGTTCTGTAGTTAAATGAGATGCCTTGGTTGCCAGAGTCTTATATTTAAATACACTTAATCTCTGAGAAAGGGAGTGAGAGGAGTAAATATTATAATTATTTACATCACCCAAGTGTTGTAAAGACCTTGCAAAATTTAATGAGAATTTGATGGGAAGAAAAGAAGCAAGTAGGGTCATCAATGAATTTCCAGAATTGTAGGAGGCAATTATGTACATGTGAACAGCAGCAGTGTCTACCTTTTTTTGACTACAAGGTAACAGAGAGTATGCAGACACCTTTACATGTGAAACGACATAATTTAGGTAGTTTGGAATTAGAATAGGGATCTTGAAAGAAAAAGGTGAATTAGTGTTGCAAAATAAAATACTATTGCCTTTAAATCTATTTGATCCAGTAATTTAGGTTCGGTGACAATCCAGGAAGATATTTACAGCCACTTATACTAACTGGTATTGTTGAACAAGTTAAAATGGCATAAACATGGCTTATATGAATTAATAAGTTTTCCAAGGCAACAATTTTTTAAAGAAAAATAATCACAGGAATATGACAAAAGCTGAACACTTTTGGCAATATTTTTAAAGATCTAAAAACTGAAGCATTTCAATTTTTGATTACAGCACTTTCCTGTACAAGCAAATATTCATTTGACATAATAAAAGGTGAAACAATGACAAAATAAACCTTTTCAGTAGTCTGAAAATAATGAAAGACCTCACCCTAAACAATCATTATTTCATATTGTGAACCATTTATTCAGAAAGCTATGTTATGTTCTTTTGGAAGAAAAAGAGCAAGAAAACAAGCCTTCATGAGACTCACAAAAACAAAACCAGCTCAGACCTGTCTTGGAAATTAATTAATAGTACAGGTTGTCATCCTTTAGATGACACATGCACTAAATTTGGTGCGTTGGCCATCTTCCAAAAAGGGTAATTACACTTTGCTTACCTGTTATTATCCTGCTGTTTTTCTTGTAAGTTGCATTTTTTGTTGTATTCTGTTCCAAAATATTGTTAATGATGTTGTCTTCACAATGATGGGTTTTCTTCTTAACCATTAAAAAAATACATATTCTGTGGAATGCATACCAAACAAACAGTAACTAATAAGTTATGATCCTTAAAAATTATTAATTCTACAGCACCATATCGATCTGTCTCTTTTTGAGTTTTCAGCAATATGAAATAAACTTTGTAAAACTCTCTACAGCTGCTGTCATGCAAGATAACTCTGCATTCAATAGAACACTCAAGAGCAAAAATGAAATCTAGAGAATTTTTTAACTGATGCAGACAGTATAAATTATGATTAAAATTGAATTGTATATATACCTACTGCAACAGATTTAATTCCTATGTAAGCTTTCTTCACTAAGATCTCCATTATTTGAAATATCAATGGTATTATGCAATTATATAAACAAATAAAAATTCAGTGCCTTTATTTATTAGTTCTGCCACCTATTCCTGATCAGTACCTATTAACAAAATTCAAATATATGGGAGTAAACTTTTACATATAAATTACCTCATTTCAAGGTTTGGAATTCTATTATTAGTATAGTTCCCTATAATACTAATTCAATATACTCTTTCACTGTTAAAATTCCATGACTGGACAAATTCCGTGTACATGTACTTTCATCACTAGAAATTCTGTAGGACTGGTTTCCATCTTTCAGGCAAAGCTTTCAAAGCCTCTATGTCCGAGTATCTTTTCTGGTATGCTTAAATACTTGTTCTGGAAGACTTAGGATTTCTTTGCCATTCTGGTACTTTGCAGCAATTGGGATGCCATCTATTCATATTATCCCACTTTTAAAATTCTAATAAATAAAGGAGTTATACTTTATTGCTAAGATTCAGAGTTTAAACATGTTCATAGATTATTCCTTGCTAACCACAAATTAAACAAACCCTGGACAATGGGAATTGCCAAATGAGTATGTGAAAATAAATACACTGGCTGTTCTCTGGACAAAGATCATGAGTCCTTCCATAGAAAGTAATAGTTAGTGTTGGTTTGATTTTAAGAATACAGAATGTGAACAATGCTCTTGCCCTTGCCTTCCTTTCCCCTTCCCTCCCCTCTCCTCCTTTCCCTTGTATCAGCAGCTATGGCTGTCAGAGCTCACCAAATTAGCTATTTGTAATAAAGCAGAGATTCAACCACAGTTTTTCATAAATGTGAAATCCTAAATGTTTACATGATTCCTAAAATTTGGCATATGCCCTCTGAAAAGGTGTATCTTTTTCCAGTAGAGGTTTTGAAAGTGGTATTTAATTTTCATTTTATTGTCTGTTTAGAGCAGTGTGTTCTCCAAATCTTTGGCAGGCCTGGCTTTCATATGATAATCAGAAGTGCCATATGTTTAAGAGATTTGATTCCCACTTAACTGCTTTAACTTGCTGAAATAATCAGCATGACTCAAAGCCAAATTCAATAGCTTGATGAAAAGAGCACTCACGAAGCAACTGTCCATCATTTTTTCATACTGTGACAAAATGGTTTTCATTTTACTGAAATAATTTTGTGCAGTTGATGTGTGTTCACAGCATTCTGTTTCAAACTTCCTTTTGAGAATAGAGCTGAATTAATTTCAATGAAATAGCTATTTTAGTTATATATAAATTACTTACTAATTCATGGGCATGATAAAAAATCCTGAAGTTGCTGTGGACCAAAATACTAATTTAATACTTCAAATTTACATATATAAACAAATTAGAAATAAAATAATACCTGTACCAAATCACAATGTTATAGAGCTTATATTTGCATCATAAATGAAAACCTAGTGTAGAAATGTTTTGCTGAAGAAAAAGCCTAACGAGGAGGTGATGAGGCTTTCTTATGTTTCTGCTTGAGTATTGGTTCAAATGTAAGCAGTGAAAAGAGAAGATGGATTATCTGTAGGACATGATTTACACTAAGGCAGACAGACATTTAGTGTCTTCATTAGGAAAACTTATGTTTTAGACTTTGCAAGCATGACACAAAAGTTACTGAATCAGTGCAGTACTTGCAGTAAGTCCTAAATGAGCTTCACGTCCTGATACATCGTAAAAAAATAAAAACTTATGATTTTTCTCTAATAGGTAACTTAATTTCTTATCCTGTTCCTACACAAATTGTGAGAAAGGAAAGCAATAAAGATATTTGTATTAATCCCATAATTCTACATAAATATTTTAATTAAAATTGTCAATATTGTAAAGTCTGAATATTGCTAATCAGCTGTGCTCATAAACTCTATTTAGTGTTTTCTACCCATCTGCCTGGAAGTAAAACTGCATTTCTTATTATTAGCTTCACAAAACACTATGCTATATGATACTTTTATTTTTATCACATTTTATCAATATCTTCATTTGTACATGCATATTTCTTCTTGTAGAATAAAAAAATGGCAATATTCTTAGCCAACTACCTTATCACAAAATTATACTTATATTATAGGTTCAGTATTAAGATCAGCATAGAAATGCCAGAAAAATCTCAATAGAGGAATCAATAACTACAAAAGTTAAAGTTTTCTGGTAAAAAGAAACTAAAATATATATTTTACAAAATCTATAACTTCACTGCAAAAATTACATTTTCAAATATTTTTTTTTTATCCAGGAATTGGATACATTCATATCTGAATTGTGTTTTATACCAATTTCACTGATTAGGCTTGACTTTCTTTTTATGGATATATTTTAGCAAGGAGCTATGTTCACTTCCTTGTTTCTTAGTATCCTTGTAGCTTTTAAGTAGACATAAAAATAAAATGGTATTAACTTAAGTATTTTATTGGTGCTATGTTTTATTATTTCTATAGAGTCAGAAACCAGGTAGATCTGGTTATATAATATGCATATAACATTTTATATACAGCAATGTATCTTGTGCTTTGCTTTCCTTATTTTGGTGCACTTCCCAAACGGAATATTGGAGCACACAAGAAGAGCACAGGGAACTAATTAATACAAGAGCAAATCACAGTCAATTTACTGAGTAAGACTGATCAAGCCATAATTACTTTTAAATGTTAGGTGCTATCAAGAGTTACAGTCACATAAGACTTGAGGAAGAGAGGTATGGGTAAAATGTGACAGGTCCTAATATTAACATCAAAGGTTGCCATGTCTTAGAAGTAACATGAATGCTACTTAAGGAAATTATAATACCTTTGCAGGAAAGGCAACATAATTATCTCAGATTTTCCTAGCTCCATTTTTTCACATCTTCCACTAAAGCTGCCAGTGGTGAGCACTTTGGCAAACCTTGAACTGTTTGAGCAACCTTGCAGCCCTGTGATATGATGTTGCCACTGCTAGCAACAGGTCATAGTGCTTGTAGCTTTGTTTTACTTGGTTCAGCTGTAATAATAATTTATCTAATTGACTGGTGGTCTGTATTTAATTTGTTTTAATTCTGCTTATCTTTGCATGATACAACTATAAATTTAGTGCACAAACTACTAAACAGTACAACAGTACTGCTGTACACAACAGTAACAAGCAGATCTTCCAGGCAGAACGGGATATTCCTACCTTTTCTTTCCCACTGGTAGTAAATCAGATGGAAACATTCCCTCACTCATGTAGACCCCACTGTTTTTGCAGGGATCATGTTTTATGCACTTTTTTATACCCTTATCTGTAAGGACCTAACTTCCAGTAAAACCAGAGTTTGGCTCTTGAACACCTTTTTGAATCTGAATCTAGAAGGACAAAAACACTGTTTAAATGTTGTAATCCTTGCATAGGTGAGTCAGGTGCCTCCAAAACTCAAGTAGTTCCCAGGAATGTTCAGTGGCTCAGAAGGAGGGTAATGGTAGATGGAACACTCAGGAGGATGTTTCTTAATGCCAGGTGAGGAGATTGCTCTTCCAACTAATTGCAATGTGTAGCTTCTCACTCAGACTTGGTACTAAAAACTAACCTGCAATCATTTCTGATCCACATTCAATAAACAAAATTTCCATTAATTTGAATAATTCCCTAAACATTTCTTAACGTTTTTTATCTAGATAATTTTGATTCACTGGTGTAATGTTGTGCTTATGGCCTCAGTTATGCTGACAAATATGGGGAAAGCAAAGTGAAGGACAACCAGGAATTCAACATGACTCCAAACAAATATAATCTAGTAAAAATCGCTCCCTTTTTCCTAAAAGCAGAATCATTTTTTGAAAAACACAGTATATGTTTATGAGTATATTGGCTTAAAGGAATTCAAGTAAGACAGACAAAGATTAATTTGAGAATCTTCGTAGAGTTTTGGAGTGAATTAGCTTCTTGGAAGAATCTTAGCCAAGCATATTCAAACTCAGTTCTGTTGATGCTGAAGCACCACTCAGCAAGTTTGTGGAATTTCCCAGGAAACTTAATGCATGAGTCCACTCCAGATCAAAGGGCTTGTGTCTTTACTGACAGCAGTTCTATGACCCTTTTGGAATTCTAGTTCCATCATCTACTTACAACTTTAGATATATCAATGCTTTAAAAACATTACCTTGATTTCTTGCAAACAAAACAAACTCAGTCAACAGGAGAAGAAGACACGTGGAAAGTCAGAATTAATTGAATATATGGTACATTTCTTACACATATTTCTCCCCATTTATTTCTTAATTTCCATTCTTCCACAGATAAAAATTAATCCAATGTAGAATTATTCCATTAAGCTAAAATCCAATCCCTTTTCCTGAGAAATCATGATCTAAGAAGTAAATATTATTGTAAAACCAGGTTTAGTTTTTCTGGCTGTGTATGAGATTGGATTTAGAAAAAAAAAATATAATAAAGAAAGAAGTAGAGATATGGCTGAAATATGAGAAGAGATTATAAATCTACATTAAGTCCTGTGGAGCTCAGGCTGTATTAAAATTCCCTGGACTAAGCTGTGCCAAGATAACTCCCTGGAATGTTGGTGACACCATAACTAGAAAAGTGAAGGCAGGAATCAGGGAAGCAGTGGAGATCTGGTGAGCAGCTCCCCTTTACCTGGCCCATGGATGAAGTTTGTTTTCTACATACAGTGAGAGCACTGACAATATTTTCTCACTTTTAAAAAAGACTAAAATATCATTTAGAGTAATTTATTTTATTAATGGGAGTTAATTTCTTTATCTTTATCTTTGATACTTAAATTGTTTCTTCCATTTGGTTCACCTTTCCCTTCATCTATACCTCAACATATCAAAATTGTTGTGTCTGGGTTTACCTAGAGACCAACACTGCAACTAAGATCTAAGATATCATCTTGAGGTTCTTGATTTTTTTTTTAGCTAACACCTTGTTTACCAGAAAGAATAAAGAAATGAGCATTGTCTTTAGCTCATCTCCAAGTCCCAGGATATGCAAAAAGTCATGCTCTAAACCTGACTTCCTTTCAGTCTAATATCTTGTGTCTAATATCGGTCTAACATCTAATATCAAATGTTTAATATTAAGAAAAGTACTGTAGAATTTTGGACTGGATAAATTTTTTGGGACACTGGTGCTTAGAGTAGTGACTTTCACCAAAGTCTATGATGTTAGTTTTTGATGTTCTTGTATATCTAATTTTAACAGCATAAAATTACAGTCCATCTTTTAAGGAAGAAGGCACAAGTGGAATCATGTGTGCTTTAAAGGATACAAAAAAATCTTGACCAAAAAAAAAAAAAAAAAACCAAACAAAACAAAAAAATTATTTTTTTTAAAATATGGTTGATTGTTTCATTTTTTTCCAACATCTTTTTCACATTAAATCATCCAGAATTGCTGTATTACAGAATATATTTAATGTAATAGTAAAGATATGTTCATCCAAATCTGTCAGCTAGAACCTTGCTGCCAGATCCCAGTAGCAGATTTAGTCCCATTCTTTTTATGTAAGAGCCTGAGTCTTATACATTAATTTGAATTACATTACCTTGGTATTTTCCACAAGAATACAGCAGTCACAATCTGGATTGTCAGCCAAGTGTAAACATAACCATGAAAATATTGCTTCTATATATGTTGTACAAGAATTTCCTGTTTATCTGTTTGAAGACATCTTTGTCAAGCAAATGTGCCAATATCACAGGAACTGCTGAGAAGACATTTTAGCTACTTCATATAAAATAACATTTTATACTATTCTGCCTTGCAGACAGATGTATCTCTGCACCCAGTTAGTATTAATTACACATTACATTGACAGATTCTTTTTCTTGAGAATGCAGATTTGATATCTTCCTTCTTCTGTTACACCCCAAAATCATAGTCTGAGTTCTTAAATGAAATGAATGGCTGATGTTCATTATCTAGCACCCAACACATTGCACAGATACATATTTTACAGCAAAGGCCATTATTTCATTGCAGAAATTTAGATATTTTTTAGGTATTAGTGCTTTGTTACACAAGGCTTTTCTATCTCTGGAGAGTTTTTGCACCTTTTTCCATCCTAATTTTCTAATTCTTCTTGGTTTTGGTTTTGTTCTGATGAATTTTTTTTTATAGCCTTGAACTTTCACGTGGTATTTGCAGAGTACAAAGTGCAGTTTCTCTATTACAGTTTGGAGTAGAAGTGCTTGGTAAGTCGTTGACTGATACTAAAAAAGAAAAAAAAGAAGGAAAAAAAAAGTACTCGAGTGTCTGAAAGGGTTCAGCCACTCCAGAGATTATATTTTGAGGTCCTATTTACCCTTTTATCAGATGGGTAACAAAAAAATAAATAAAAACCCTAAAGAAGTAGAAAGAAAGAAAATGTAAAGCTCTGAATCTGAAATACGATGAAACAGGGTTAATCAAGGACATGGTCTGATACTTGGAACAATTATCAGGAGGTAGATAAATTGCTGTGTGGCATTCTCAGCTTTGTAAATTTGAACACTTTTTTTACCTACCAGGCCCCAAAGGTGTCCCAGATGTCTTGATGGAAAATACAATGCACAGAAGAAAATTTAAAGGGCAAGTCTCTACACTAAATCCCTGATTTCATCTCTGGTGTTTTCATTACAAATACATGATCTGCTTAGTTTATTATAAAATATTTTTTTTAAGCAAACAAACAAACAAAACCAACAAAATATTTAAAAAGTAAAAGATGGCTCTGTAAGCTTTACATAAACATATTTGGTTTGTCCCCTGCACAATTTTAATCCACAGAGATAAATGTACCTTAAGGCTGAATAAAGAAGAAAGTTCTGTTTCAAATACATAACATTATAGGTTTCAATGCTGCTAAGTAATTAAAGGATATAATACCCCATTATAAAAGATCAATATGCACTTGAGACCAGGGCAGGATTTATTTCTGAAATGATACAGCACACACTGATTTCTATCACATTTTCAGTATTGATCTGATGTGAACCTTGTTGATTTGACTTCTCAGCTTGTTTGCCGAGGTTTTAAGACTGCCTGTGCCTCCAGAGTGAAATTAAAGTCAAGGCTGCTTGCATGTCTACATAAACTGCTGTTAGCAGGTCTCAGTCAGAGACTCCAGTAAACAAGCTGTGTATTCCTTTGAAATGATCAGTTCCAGCTCTGTTTTGACAGTTTCTTAGAAACTGATTTTCATGAAAAATTCTTTGATGAGAATGGTGAGTGCAAGAAGCACGAAGCTATAGCCTATTGCTTTCTTTTACATGTTTGTTCTTTTATGCATGAAGAAGCTCTTTACAGTATTCTGATCAGAAAAATGCTGGTGGGGAAATTTTTGCAATGATTCTTAATTGGCTTTAACACAGTTGATATCAGCAGTTACTTGGATAAAAATGAATGGGTTTGAGATATCTTTCTCATTTCACCCCATGAAATATGAGAAGAGCAAGTCCTTTGGACAGTGGCTTTTGGCACGTACTGTCACTGGCAGGGTTAGACACTGGACCCCAAAAACTCCAATTCTCAAAACTACTTCCAAGCTAACACATAATACTTCAAGATTTGTGTGGCAGGAGTTAACTTTTATTCTAACCAGGAAAATTTTAAAGCTTTCTTTTGAGATCTGACTATGAAAGATTGATCATACTAACTAATATGCATAAAACATACTGGGATTTATAAGACAGAAATTATGTCACTTATCTGGCTAAGTTTCTGTATGCAAATTTGTTATATAAAAGAGGAATAGAAGGGAACATATTTCTCTCTTCTCCCCATGTGCTTGGCATTTCAAAGGTTATATGGCAATTTGAAAGACCTGGGTTTAAGTATGACTTTTGTATTTGTGATCTTCTGATTATCATTACCATGAGGCTAAGCTGTTTTGAAATGTCACCCACCATTCTTCTAACAGGCTCTGAACCCACTGGGTCAAACTCACTGGCTTGAGCTCTGAGTGCAGTTGTAGATTTGAAATAAAAAAAAACTGTAAAATATATTCACTCCCCTCTCAGAGAAAATGAGGTGTGTGTGGGAGGCAAGATGGAGGGGTAGGCTCTCATGGGAAGGGTGAATCTTCTGCCTCTGACACCAAACAAAATCTTCATAACAAGTGGCTGGAAGTGAGAGTGCTCCTCCACAACAAGTGCCTTCATCTTGCTGATTAGGACCTTTGTGTGGGAGGGTGAGATGCGGGGTTTGGTGCCTGGGACTTTCACCTCCTATGGGAGGTCTCTGATGCTCCAGTATGAAATGACAGGATCCCAGTAACAGACCCTCCTCCAGCTATCTCCTATAAAAAGCAGTGACTCATTTTCCACTTAGATGTTATCCACGAAGAAGGCCTGGTGAACAGAAGTACATCTCAGTAGTACAGAGTTCATAATTTAGCACAACTACTGCTTTTCTGAGTTTTTCTGTAGGCTGCTTTAGGTAGTGTCCCACTGAATAAATGGTTATATAATTTTGGACCCTATTCTGAACTGCCTAATTTTCTTTAGACTGAGCATAAGCCCAAAGTACTTTGATTATTGAATGAAGATTCTGTTTGCAGGATCTGAGATCTCAGGTCCTGAGGGACCTCAGACTGTAACTCTTACATATGTTTTAAAATTTATGTATTCATTTTTCCGGAGTGGAGAAATGGAAGTTCTTGATTTTGGAGGAAAAGAGAAGGAAAAGAAAAGGAAAAGAAGAAAAGGAAAAGAAAAGGAAAAGGAAAGGAAAAGGAAAAGAAGAAAAGGAAAAGAAGAAAAGGAAAAGAAAAAGAAGAAAAGGAAAAGGAAAAGAAGAAAAGGAAAAGAAAAGGAAAAGAAAAGGAAAAGAAAAGGAAAAGAAAAGGAAAAGAAAAGGAAAAGAAAAGGAAAAGAAAAGGAAAAGAAAAGGAAAAGAAAAGGAAAAGAAGAAAAGGAAAAGAAGAAAAGGAAAAGAAAAGGAAAAGAAGAAAAGGAAAAGAAGAAAAGGAAAAGAAGAAAAGGAAAAGAAGAAAAGGAAAAGAAAAGGAAAAGAAAAGGAAAAGGAAAAGGAAAAGGAAAAGAAGAAAAGGAAAAGGAAAAGAAAAGGAAAAGAAAAGGAAAAGGAAAAGAAAAGCCAAATCTCTCCCCCCCTCGCCCTCCCCGGGCAAAATTTTAAAGGGGAAAGGTCTTGTCTTTTTCTATGAAGAATCACTCACTTCTTTGATGATATAGACCCAGTAGCTGTATTTTACACATTACCTGAGACTGCCTTGTTATATTTCAGTAAACTCTCCTTTTTGTTCAGTACCAAATTTCCAAAAGAACTCTTCCATCTAGAATTCAAAAAATAATATAAGCTCTTTCAAAGAGGGTTATGTTTGTTTGCCTTGCAAGACTGTAGCTTCAACTTGCATTTGCCTTGACTTCCAGGTAGATCTGTTTTTAACTTGGTTCTATAGATTTGCTTATTCTAAAGGTAAGATAAAACCTTCTGTGAAAGGGTAGCTTCTTAAATTAGATAAATCAATGTAATTCAATTGATTTTAGTCTTATGATGATCTGTGCAAACTGAAAATCTGGTCCAAAGCTGATCATTTTATTACCTGGAACCTTTTTATTTTTAATTGAAAAATAATTATGTTTTGTCTAGATTTCCAATTATGCAAAACAACAGACAACAGTGATGCCAGCGCTGTCTAATCACAATATACTACAGACAGCAAAACAAAAGTTTTGTAATTTATCCCCATACCTCCCTGAATCTTAAATCTACAATATTAAATGCTTAAATGTTGCAATCTCTACAATAGCTTAACATTCAAGGAGCATTTACTCTGTTAAATCATTTAAGTGGCTTGAGGAGGTTAATGAAAACACAAAAGAGCCTTGCGCTTCCTAAATAGAAGCTGAAGGATGATTTTCAAAAGCTAAAAATTACAAGACTTTAGACATTTGAAGAGGGCAGTGTGAAGATCCTTTACTTGAGTTATTTCACAATAAATAAGAAAATTAGTATTATAGCCCTGTTTTAGCGATTTCAATTTATTTGTTAACAACATTTTCAGCAAATTGTGAGGTTTGTTTTTTTCTGGGTAGTAAATTAAACAAGATATGCTGCATAAAATGTAACACAGTGAGACATATTATTAAAATAAAAATTCCCATTCTGCTTATGTAGGTCCATAACCAAGAACGATGTGACCACCAGCACCCTATTTTAGAAAGTTAATTGAGGAGGTTTTTCCTGACTTCTCTTCAGTTTGAGAGACAGTGACTTGGGAGTCAGCCTCTCTGCTGAAATCCCAGCTGTACTGCTACTCTGAATTTTCCCTGGAAAAAACGTGAATCTCTGCCTTTTTCACAGCAGATTTATCATGATCTCCCTGTTCTTCAGTAAACCTGAATGCGTAAATTTGTAAGCATAATGAAGGAATGAAAATGTTGCAGTGATTTCTCAAGGAAACCAAATATGACTTGCTGTCGTGCCTACCAGCAAAGATGTGTATATGAGTTTAGATACAGCCTAGTTGTAAACTTCCTGCTCTAAGTCAGTGCAAAGACCAAACAGACCCAAACAATGCTAAATAGCCATGGTGGTTTTGCTCCTTTAAGAAATATTCTCATTCTTGGTATCTTTTGTTTTCAGGCTGAAAATGTCCTGCCATCATATTTATATGCCATATAAAATATTCATACGCATATGTCTGGACACCACAGTACCTATTTTTTAAATCATGTTTTCACTTATATAATGTATGGTTATGAAATGACCATCACCTATGTACCACAAAAATGAAATAAATGTAATAATTTCTTAGATGTAGAAGAACTCATCTATCAAGAAATAGCAAGAAATCAGAATCTGTCTAAAGGGTTTTTTAGTTCGGTGTTAGTCAACATTGAATGATAAGGTGTTAGATTTTAAGGTTAGGGTTAAATATTTTGTTGTAAAAATACAGGAAAAAAAAAGTTTTCCCATTTTCTGCAAAATTATTTTGGAATCTCCCTGCTTACATATATTTCATTAAAGCTTTTTAGATTAATCAGGAGTTCAAGAAAATTAATTATATTTAAATAATTATTTGTCAAAACACTGATGATATTATTGCTTTTGCCAAAATTTACTCTCTCTATATAAGATTCATTAAATTGAAAGGATTTCTAAGTCCTTTGGAAAAATGATATGTCTATAGAGTCGTTGTTGTTGTTGTTTTATGGGGATCTTCCAAATTTCCTACATATTCTAAGTAGAACAACTTTGTTTCTTACAAATAGCCCTTCCTCAGGTGCAGTTCCCTCATTTTGTAAACCTTATTAATGCTATAGGCAGAAAGTAAGCAGGCTACTCACCTGTAAACCATTTTAGGATCAGTTTGCATTCTGGATGAATACTCAGATCTACCTTTTTTTATGCTTGCCGATTTACCCAGGCTGCCAATTACTGCCTGCTTGGCATACAGAATCACATCTCATATCTCACCATTTGTGCGGATGTTGTATGTCATCACTTCACTCTAATAAACATCTGAGATCTCAGCTTCTCTCAATTCTTAGCAACTGTGTAAACAAAAGCGAAAAGGATAATCTTGAAAGGAAGAAAAAAAATAAGGAAGGGAAATAAACCCTTTCACCTGTGAAACCTCAGTCTGTGCTGCTAGAAAGAAATAGGTTTAGCTTGGCTCCTATTCATTTCTTAACTTACATCCCAAAATTGTCATGCATAATTTGATCCAAATGGATCGCCTTGGTTTCAGGAGGGGAAACAGCTCAAGTAACAGAAAAGAGTGAATCACCTGTAAGTTATTGAGAAGTTAGACTGCCACTTGGGTCAAGGTTAGGGTAATTAGATGGTCAGCCTGAACTGCGATTTGCCTGAGGAGAAATAAATTAATTTGGTTTCCACATTTTCAGCATAACCCTTATTGCATTCTTCCTGGATCCAATGACCTCTTCTTTATGCATGACTGGAAAATATCTTTCCCTCTGCTAAAATACTAATATTTCTTTCAAAGACAGTAGTGGGTACCAGCAGTCATGAATGTTTCTAATTTCTCGCCAGTCTGCCTCAGTTTTCACACGTTTTATCATTGACATTACAGACAAAGTCAGCTGTAACTAGATTATGCATGCTTTTTATTTTTCAGTTCCCCATAATTTTCTTAGTAAATACTTAGAAATCTGAGTTATTTGCTGCACCACATTGCCTGAGCTTCTGTAATACAAACACATTAATTTGTGATTCTTGTCTCTTTCTCAACTCTTTTCCGTATTGTATTTTTAAAACTTAGATCTTTCTTTTAGCTATATACATGTGTAAAAATGTCCTTTTTAGGAACAGAGCTGTTCCTGTGTCTGTTAAAGACAACAGAATCTTTCAGTTTACCTCATTACTTCACCTTAGCCAGTGTCTAGAATGATTGCACCAAAGGATTAAGTTCAGTCTAAACAGTCAGTTCTCCTTGGTGCACTAGACTACCAGGAATATTCAAATTAAGATAATTTCCGTATGTGACTCTTTAGTCAGAATCTTCTTTGCATATACGGATGTGCATGTGTGTATACATAACCTTTAAAGTGTGAGGAAGCAGTAAAAAAGAAGATTAAAGTTGTCTGCTCTGGTCTGGAGCTTGGCACAGATCCTTTCCAGACATTCTTCCCAACCTAAATTATTCTGAAATATTCAGGTACTAATGGATTCTGCTGACAGTTTCTGGCAACAATTTCTCTGCTAATTTATGAATATCCCTATTGGATAGATCTTCATTCATTAGATAGGGTTAAAAGACTTCTCAAGTATTTTAGGGTAGTATTCCTATAATTGGAACAAAGATATTCTGCTATGTGTTGTATAAACTCATATGCAAAGACAGACTGAACTAATTCTAAGGGTCTATTTATGAAACTGGAGCCTTTGACTCACACGGCATTTCTGCCAAAGGAGTGCAAATGTGGTTTCAAAAAAAAATAGATAATTTACAACAACATGTGAGACTGACTGCCACTGCCCAAAGATAAGCTATGGGGAGCAAAACCTATTGAATGAAGCTGTCAAAATCATGTTGTCTATCTAAACTAGATTAAGCACTGAACTTGGGTGATACAGATTTTTGCCTAAATTTAAATGGGCAAAATAGAATTGGCGTTTATCAAAGGAAAGATTTTCTTAGGTCATGCCGAGTAGGACTGGTAGTCTATAAGAGAAATTAAAAGAGTTTGAAAAGCCCAGCATCCACCAGGTGTTATTTTACCATATGAAGAACCACACCAGTGGGTCATTACGACCACCTTGACTCCCAGACCTTATACAATCACACAGGGGTCCAGGAAAATATCCATAATGCACTCACAGGATTTATTTATTTATTTTTTTTTTTTTTAAGTAAATCCACAAAAAATACATTTGTGCATGTGGGATAAATGGTTGATTTAGGAGGAAAAGTTATTTAGACCTTCTGTAGAGAAAGATATCTGTTTCCCTATTAATCAGGCAGTACCCTCAAGTCAAGTCTAACCTTTCCAGATCATGCCCTGTGGTTACCACTGAACTGGCTGTTTATTTGCACAGTTCACTTCATTAAGATATGATACTAGGAGCTACCTCGAACTTTTACAAAGGAAGGGGCTTGTATGTCAACAAATCTCTGTCATTTTCAGCCCAGTATAAATGTATCTTGTTTCTGTTTGCTTTCTTTTAGTAAACAATCTGTCCTTTTCCATTTCACATTTTCCTGCCAAAAAATATATCACAGTTGCTCAAATTAATGTTTAGACAGAACTGCAGGGTAAATTCATTTCTTTCCCCTTGGGGGGAAAACCTGTGAACACACAAATACATATATGCACACATGATCAGCTGCAGCCTGAGGCTTAACAGCAGCCAGTTTAGATTGCTCCAGGACAGATTTTTTGTACAACATTACTATGCTATTTTTTACTTGTTACTTGTTCTCTGACCCAATTTTTAATTTTTAAATCATTCACTACAGGCCTGAGAACTGTCCAACTTATCTGGCTTTAAGTACCTTAAGTACTGAATGTTGTCACCAAATTTGGAGAAAGCAATTCTGAGTTTGAAAGGAAATCAAAGAAATCTATCATGCTTACATTGTGATTATCAAAGCAAATTTAATATACATTTAGATTCCATGCCAGCCCTTTCAGAAACATTTCATCTTCTTGGTAAATTTGAATTAGGTTACATTTAGACCTCATCTGCAAGCCATTTAATTTAAGATTCAGCACTTATCTTTAGGATAGGATGCACTAGGAAAACATGATCTTAGTGATATTTATATGCCACACAAAATACACCAAGCACTTCAGAGATCAGGATAAATATGCAATTTTATTCCAAAGGAATTTGGTGTCACAGACAACCTGTATGGCACAAAGATATCTTTCCTAAACTTTCTGGTTTTGATGAAGAGTTTAGGTTTTTTCCCTCCGCTTACCACAATGCTGTGAATACAGAGCAATGTTTTCATGCCCAAATGGGAGGGCCATACCAAGACAGCAAGTGAATTATCAGCCAGGCTGCCTTGCTTCACCTGATACCATTATCAGCCTAATCAGCCTGCTCGGGGTGATTCTACCAGAGCAGGAGAGTCAGACCAGATGACCTCCAGAGGTGCTCTCCAGCCTCAAGTAGTGCTTGTGTTCTGCATGACATGTGCTTGTCATGCAAATTTGGTCAATATTTAATTAAGGAAATGGATGGAGTAACATTAGGTTAGTACCAGGAAATTGTGTAGGATGTCAAACTCCAAAGAAATGCAAGGCAAGTGAAAGCCAGGATTAGTCTCCAGCATGATCTTGAGAAACTGGCGAAATAAGCTGCTATCAACAAGATAAATTAAAATGGATAATGTGCTAGGCTTATATATATATAAAAAAAAAGGAAATTAAAAAAAAAAAAGGAAGACCCAGTTTAAAATTGGCAAATAAACTTGAGAACAGCCAAACAGCCCTGCAGGAAAATGATTGGCATATAGTAGGCATCGAGCTAGCTGTGAAAAAAAATGGTATTTCAAACTATTAGCATGAGTCTCACTGAAACACAGAAAGAAGTTGAGCTTTTCTATTTAACATTAGTGCAGCTTAAGCCTAGTACTACCTGCTGTAAACTGCTATTTATAAGTTGGATAAACATAAAGTGGAGAGAAGCTGAAGAAATTGTACTGGTTTAATATATAAAAGTAAAGGTTAAACATGGGATATTAGAGTATTAATGTCTAAGTCTTATGTAAGAAACTACGTATGAGAACCAAGACAAATTTAGATTAACAAGGTAACTGGTTGCAAAATGGTACCACAATCTGGAGCAAACATCTGATGGAATTTTGAGAATCCTTGCGATTAATCAGTCTGTAGGGATTCTTTATGTTCAGTTTTTCCTCAAAGTTTAGATTATTGTTTCTTAGCGGTAGAATGATCCTCAATCTAGATGAAGATGTAGACTAGATGTAATAGGTCCTTAATAAGAGTATGTTCTGAATAATATTCACAAGTTTACTTTCTTTCCTGTAGTTCAATTAAAAAAAACCAACTCAATTATTTTCCTGTGAGTTTACACTTTTTAAAAATTAGCTTTATTTATTGTTTTTAAAAATATTGAAAATTAATTAGAAAATATTTTCACTTATAACAGGGCTCTCTTTCATTTAAGAATGAGTTATATGGAAATAATATGTTTGTTTCTTTTTTGCCTAGTAACTGAAGACAGAGAAAACTGCAATTACATTACAAATATCAGAATTAATTGATGACTTAGAATTTTTAGTTCCTTCCCTCTAATTACACTCACTTAAAGGAGTATCATTTCTATGACCTTAATTCTGAATAATTAGCAAATATATGTTTAAATCCATCCATACGGATGGGGAAAAAGTAGTGAAAGTTATTTTCAAAAGGTGAGTGTAAGGAATTTAAACACATCCATATTCTTACAACACACATTCGTACATTTACATATCTGCTAGAGATTTCTGTTGATGAAAGGTTTTTAAACTGTATGTAAGCGCATGTTTCTATAGCAGATACCTCTCTTTATATTTTTCATCAAAATGTGCCGCAGTATAGGATTGTTTTAAAAGTCTACTTTAAAAACTTGAAGTGTGACAAATTAAAAAACAAAACGAACCAACAAACCAAAAAAACCCCAAAACAACAACAACAACAACAACAAAATAAAAACAACAAAAAAACCAACAAAACAAAACCCAAACAAAAAAAATATAGTTATAAGGGTAACTGATTGCAATGGGTCAGAGTAGGTTCCTGTCACGCTTTTGGACACAGAACCACTGCTGGAGATGTCAATACAGAGGTAAATAAAATCTGACAAGGAGACAGATTCTGCTATCAACAAGAGGTAAAAATGGCTTTCCATTTTGTATCTGCTCGCTGTGGTTAACATCACCAGTACATCACCACTGATTCTCTCAGATTAATTATTCTAGTGGGAAGACTCTCATAAAATACATTTGTTCAAAGTGACATCTGGTTTAGGTTACTTACTCTGTCCTGTTTGATTTCTCATAAATACCTTTTTTTTAAATTTTTTTAATTTTGTAAGCATTTGCCTAAGTTTGCTTAGGCAATAAAGAAGTCATGTTCTTATATTTGTTGAGTGAAGGCCTTTTCCAGAGGACAGTTCTCTAATTATCTGCACTGTAGAACTCACTTTGTTTTATGAAAATGTATTCAGTGGCAATACATAAGAATTGTACATCATAAGAGTTTTTTCTGCTCTTGATATGGCTAAGTAATGTTTGTGAATTGTTTATTTAGTTCTAGCTTTTCCCTCACTAATTGATGAATACATTTGTTCACTAATGAAATGTGTTCTTTATTTGACTACATTGCAGATGGTTGAATAATATTGAGAGATCAGCAATATCGTCTGCTTTTAAATTTTAATCATTGCTAACTCTCTTATCTCACCTAATTTGATGTCCCATTTTACCCATCACCCAATCCACATTAATTTCTATTCAATATTGATAACATAACCATTTAAAAAATAAAAAGGACATAAAAAGTCTTCCAGATCACAGCAGGCTTCCATATTACATCTCCCAGGGCTTTCTTTAGTATGTCTAAATATTAAATACTGTTAGGAACCACAAAGCTCCTCCAAAAGTACACCCACTGCCATTCCTGCCTCAGGTTCACCAGGAACAGCTTTTCCAGACTACAATGCAGTAATGCTGGATCAGGAGATCCTCAGAGAATCTGGTAATTTTTGGCTATGTGCACGTATGATGGACCAGGAGAGAACCACAGTGTCTCCCGACTTCGTTGCATGGAGTCATTTGAAGTATGTTTGCATCTTTGAGAGTATTCTAGCTGTAGCCAAAACTTACTGGTTTATAACTCATGGTGTTCAAACAGAACAAATATTTAGGTATGTAGCTAAAAGCCTTTTATCATAAAAGTTTATATTTCAGAAAGCAAAATGTTTAATGGACTGTGTCCGGAAAAATCGAACTTCAGCTCCTGTGTTGGCTTCTAATGGTTTTTTTCTAAACCATGTGAAAGAGCCTAGTGATTTGAGTCAGCTGAGTTTTGGCAGTGTTCAGTTCTTGCCTAGAGATTTTGGTTCCATAGGTATGAAGTGCAAATGTGTTTTCTTTCTCACTTCAGAACTCTTCTCGCGTTCCACTTCATCTCTTGCATTGTGTGCTCTCCTTGCATAATGTAGGAATAAAGTTTGTAATTTTTTGCAATGAATTATTTGTACTTGTAATTTTAAATCATCTACTGACTGTTCTGTAAAATGCCATTGCTATTACATGTTTGAATTAAACTAGCACAGTGGGACTGCAGCTTCAGTTGGGTTCTGGGCACTATAAAAGAGATTGATATAGATGTTAATAATGAAACGAAAATATATATTTTAGAAGATGAGGAAGTTGCAGGTTTGGAGCTTATTGTAATCATCATGACAGAATGTGTTATGTCTTGTGTACTGTTTGATTTAGGCAGAATAGGTAAAACTTCTGTAAAACTATGCTTATAAAAGTTAAGCAGTATAAAATAATAATTTAAACTCGGCCAGTGAGAAACTCTTTTAAGTTCATGTTTTATTTCACTTCTGAAATTCAGTCTGAGTATTTTTAACAGTATGCTTTGACCTAACTGTCTTTCAAGAAAGAAAGGAATATTTTAGTCAAACTTTAATTCCTTTACTTTGAAACAATAATGAAGCAGATTTAAACTTATGTCCTCTGGAAGCTGAGAGATTATTGCATTGTGATCCCCTTGTTCTAGTTGTCTTATTTGTATAGACTGATCTGTCACCAGACAGCACACTATATTTAATGTAGAAATTTCAGTTTTGAACTTTGCTACAAGAGTGATGCAAGAGAAAAACAGAAGTCAAGGCAAGCTCATGTTGTACTATGGTGATATCTTGACCTAGAGATGCAATAGATGGCATGAACTGGAGTTTCTGTCCTATAGGTTCTCTGTCTAAAAAGTATGACTAGTGGTGCATTATAAAATAGAATATGTGCCATGGACTTTTACATTTCAAAAAATGTGCATAAATAAAATGGTACATTCATATATTTTCAATAGGCTTACAGATGTCCTTTGAAGGGAATAGGTCAGATTACAAAATAAACTCTGTAGCGTCTTCTTTATTAAGAATTCTGTCATAAGCCTGCCTTTCTGAGCTCAAATTTTGTTTAAATCATTCAAACTCCCACTTTAAAAAAAAAATATTGTTCTCTTATGAAATTAAAACTAAATTTACAGCCCGTGATGTCCAATAATAGGGATAAAACAGTAACATATCTTATAACTTTTTCCTCTGAAATATACCTTTCCACTCTAAGTGGGGTATACTTTCTTATTCTGTATCCTGAATTGTTTCTATGTTTATGTCTTGATTTGGTTTCATGACAGAAATATTTGATCATTCTATTGATCACAACAGCTTAAATAAGAGGAGGGATAAACCTTCCTTTCAAAATTTCTGTCTCCAGTGCACTAGTGAAAGGGACATGAGAGTTTGCTATATTGTTTTCTCTCTAATATTTAAACTGGTCTTCTCCCATTTTTCCCCTTAATATTGCTTTGCCTTTTATTGGTGGAGCATAGATTTTGAAGAACTTAGGAGTCAGATCAAATGCCCTTGCTAAGGTGTCAAGAAAGATTTCTTCACTCTCAGGTAAAAACAGCATGATGGATTTGCTTAGCATCCCCTAAGTCAAGACAAAAAGGGTATACACGTCTTGGAGAGGATTCAGGAATTTCTATTAGTCATCTGTAAGAATATTGTGCCCAGTATGGATAAAGATCAAATAACCAATTTTACTAAGTAAGGAAATCCTGAAATTTCATCAGTGGACCTTGAAAGAAGAATAGAGATGAATCAGTCTTCACAAAATAATATCTTCATTTGAGTTCCTTTCACCCAGTGCACAGCTGTGTAAGATGCTAGGATAAAGAAGACTAATGAGAATAGCTTTTGGAGCAGCTTGAAGAAAACACTATGTCTATAATGGATTAGAAAATGTAAGTCTTGTAACTTGACCATTTTAAAACTTGACTGGAAAATTAAGTTAATACACTGAATCCTTCTTAAAATTTCACTGGCATTTCAATTAACTCTGTATTCAATTACTTGTTGAATTTTATTTTGATCAATCAACTTTGGCTAGGGACTCTGTCACCACTGTACTAACTCTAAGCATTTTTAGTCTATACTGATGTGATGCATGTTTGTTTTTTTTTTTAATGAAGGCTCCTCACTTGCAAAAGAATTAAATGGAAATATTGTAGAGTTTCAGAGAAACTGAAAGAAAAATTGTTGGACTAGGATTCTGAAATATTTTGAATCAGCAAGGTGAAATGGAAATCAAGGCCAGTAGCTCAGCCAGTAGAGGGAACTCTTACACAGTAAAAAGCCAGGCAGGAATATAAAATAATAATTTAGGGATGTAAATATGCATGAACGTGCACATTGCAAAAATCCAACAGTAGTTTTTTTACTTCTTTGTACATAGCAGATTGAGCTTTGCATTTTTATCCAACTGCAATCTATTGCAGTGAAGGTATAACTATGATAAATAGAAGACTAAAACACTTCAAAAATAATTTTGTAAAACTTAGTGAATATTTAGAGGGAAGAATGGGGAACACCTATTCTGAATACTCTTTTTATTAAAACCTTCAATTTGTCTTTGAGAGTGGCAAAACAACTTTGCCATTTCCTGAAGCATTTCAGTTAGAGAATTCTTTTTTGTAGAGTGCAATTGTTTCCCTTACAAATTTTCCATGCTTTGACCGTGTGACTAAATTCAAGTATTTTGCTCCCTATGCATGAAACAAATAGTGCTGACTAAAGCAGCTATCCTTATGTTGGCCTCATGGGCTAGATTTACAGCAGTGTTTAGTATCTCCCTCTCAGAAAGAGACATCTAGATTTCTATAAGTGGGTTTAGGCATTAGGTATTTCAAAAATTACTTTCAGCTCACACTAAAGATTTGTCCCCATGTCCCTGTTGTGTTTTGTCTAGATCTGCAGTTTCATCACAGCTATCAAGTCTATTTATAACTCTAATAATTCATTTTCTGATCCTTTGCTAATCAACTGAGTGATGACTGTTTTTCATTGTCTAATCAACCCAGATATTGCTTCAGGACTCATTTATTGAGAGTTTGCAAGAACACTTAGTTTCATTGAATAAAATATCTTTTTCTATTTGATATTTATGTCAGCCTTTTATGGAAGGCAGCTAGTAATGGATGAGCCCTTATAATCAGGCATATTGCCATCTGTATTCTTGCAACCCACTCCTGTCTGACAAACCAAATGTAGTGTTTTCTTTTTCTTTCTCACAGCATTTCATAAGCTTTCTTGCTGTTGTGAGCATTGCATCATTGCTGACCGTCTACAGAATATTATTTTCATTTTTTGTGGCCCTAACCAAGTATTTTTGTGAAGTTTTACTTCTCGTATTTCCTTTCTCCCTAGTTTTGGTGGATTCTACACATTTTTGACTGGTAGTCATGACCTGTTTGCTGATGGTTATGAAAGTATATTAAAGCTTTTTTGAGTCCTTTGTGGTGTCCTTCTTCCATCTATGGAAGCAGAAAAAGAGTGGTACACAGACTGGATTATGTTTTCTCAATGCTGTAAATTCAGGATAACACCTCTGAGGACATATATTCATCTAGTGTTCAGTGAACATACACTTTTTCTTAGCACTTTCACATTTCCTAAAGAAAGGCAGTATGTTTCCATACCAACGGGTTGTGATGGACGTCTTGACATGTAAATAAGTGATCTTTTTTTTTAATCCTGCTCATGTCACTCAATCACTAAGGCTGCTAATTATCTTTTTCAATGTTTCCATGGAATTCAAAAAGCTCTTTTCATCAAAGGAAGCTGAAAACCCAGTATTCAGGTCTGTCCTTACAGTGCATTTTGTGATTTTAGAAGTTATTATGTATGGAACCTTCCCTGGTTTGCGCTTTCTCAGATGGAATGTTTTGTTGCATATTTCCCAACTTTATTTGTTCACATCTCAGACTTTTTGGTCCCATGGGGTAGAGGTACCATAAATGACTTTGGATCTGCTGCTTGTAATATCAACAGAAAAATCCCAACCTAGGCATAATTGTGACAACATTTGCTCAGTGCTGCATCCACACTAATCTGCTCTTCCAAACAGGTAGTGTCCATAGGCCTAATACAAGTTGCTCTGTAATTTCCAAATTTGAGCTAGGCGTCATTTAGGGTTAGCATATGGACATGTCAGATCTGATATCTGCTAGTCCAGACATCTATGTTGACACATATGCCGTCAGTGAAAGTAGGTTTAGACCAAAACTTGAACAACTGTAGCAGAGATCATCACACTGCATTGAAGAAGAGAGTGTAAAAACTGGCTAAATGTAATGTTTTTCCATTAATCATGAAGACCCAATCTTTTCATTTATATATAAAGAAACAAAAAGCAAGTATCACTGAAGGCAGTCTGGCAGTCAGTTCTATCCTTCATGTGACAGGGTTCTTTGTGGTCCTCACAGTGAATCTTTGGAAGCTGGTTAAAGGGAAAAAAAGGAAAATTATGTCAAAAGTAGCACAGTGGGAAAGAGCTGGGAAATAATGGAAATCACACCACATTCCCCCAGCAGCCCCCCTCTAGTGTATCAGATCAAAGTCTTTCTATTTTAGAACCAAAGCTTCTTTATATTAAATACCAAGAAAGTATGTTTAGATAACATTAAGAGACTGACTTAAACTATAAAAGTCAGGAAATTCAGAATTAAGGCTGACACTCAGTTCTTAAATCACAAAGCAGAGGAAGGCAGGGGTGGGGATGGGAAGGTGAACTGAGTCATAAGGTGAGGAGGGAAAGTGAGACCTATCTCGGCATCTTTCTACCTATGTCACGTTTTTAAAATTTTATTTTATTTTTTTATTCCCTGACAGATTGGCCAAGTAAATGCGTAAAATATATTTGGTCATGTCAGATCAGCTATGCTTTCAGCAGCTGTCCAGTCAGGGATAGAAAAGGTGTTGTGATTAGTGAGCTTTGTTTTCTTTTCTTCTGAGATTCACGCTGCGCTTAGCCCCGCTAGTATTGTTATAAATACCCTCTTCTGAAAGATTTATGCCTTCTTTTCTTTTTTTTCCTTTTTTTTCTTTTTTCTTTTTTTTTTCTTTTCTTTAAGTATGATTGAAGCCTTAATAATCTGTACAGATTTCCTAATGCAACTAAAATAGGATATGGTTTTCTCTTCTTAATTTTATAACAGATTTTTTATTTTTAAGCTGAATATTTACACCCAGAAGGTAACTAAAGTGATCCTTCTATACATACACGTACAGACTGCATAAACACAGTATGCATGGCTGGGATTATTCACAACAAACCGAAAGAGAATAGTATCAATGGAACAGTTTTTATTCTGTATATGCAAAAATGTATTATTTTACATCATTGAGAACAAAGTAATCAGTTTTCATTTTACATGTACATTTAAGTATACGTTGATAAGCAACGTACCTATGTGTAAGCACTAAATGTGGCGACTCTTAAAAGTCTGTTTTTGTCAGAACTTATATGACTTGTGGTTAAGTTTCTATTCAAGATTTTCAGATATTTATTCCTGGTGTGTTCGTGTTATATGCTGGGTGTGAGAAACCTCAATTCCTCAAAATTCCTCTTTTATTTATTAAAATTAGAAAGAAGACAGATTGTAACTTTAAATATTAAAACACTGAAGTACTTTTTCAATATACATATGTTTATTATAAAGTATTAAAAATAAAAATAGCATATCTTCCTCCTATTTCATTAAACTAAATGAAAAATACTGAAATATAAAATGAAAAAATCTGAAAGCTACATACCTTATTTTTCCATTTAGTCTTCATAATCATAAAGAAAAATTAATTAAAATATAATAGGACGCACCACTCATTGTATTCTGGTTTTGGTTTGGCAGAAAAGGAGCTAAGTGTTGCTAGGTAGTTGCACAGAGAAACTTGGCTCCTATAAGTGTTGTCTTATTCAGAATGACAAAGGACTGAACAATCCTAGAATTGCTCATCTATACTTTGAAATGAAATGTTCATTACTGTATTTGATCTTCGTGTTTTTCACAATGAATTAGTAGTGGGATTGTTTTGGAAAGAAGTTAGTGCATCTGGACAGTAATCAGAATAACTGTAATCATGAGTAAGTGAAAAGAGTAAAAAATATCTGTACAGGAAACCTGATTTAAGAAAAAATGTGTCTAAGCAGGGTAACAATACAGAACCCATGAGCAGAGCACGACTGTGTGGAAAGGATGATATTTGCATAGTACATCAATGTCTGAGGTAGATGTAAAATCATTTACACATTTTCAATTCAGAGAAATAAATTGATATTGACAATATTTTGCAAGCTATTACTTTAATGCTTTTTTGTTGATTTTTTATCAGATTTGTAATGCCATAATTTGAATTAAAAAGAATAACTAGGTTGCATTTTAAAAAAAATGTTTAAAGCATGAAGAAATCATAAAATTATTCTTATTTCCATTTAAGTTTGTAAAAGTGAAATGTGTCTTAAATTTCTAGAACTCCTCTTGATTGTTCTTTCTATTTTTCTCTGCTTAATTAAAGAAGTATAATTTTCCTTTTGTATGGAATACAGATTTCACTCTCAGTATGTAGCACTGAAACAAGAAAAAGATGAGAAGTTTCAGGCTAGTTGTGCATGGAAAAACAGTGAAATTTTATTTCATAGAAAAATGTAGCCAATATACCATTGGTTTTATAAATTCATTGTTTACTTTCTGTTCCATCCAAAAAAACCCATTTGGTGTAAAAAAATTGATTATATAATGCAATCTATGGGTCTGATTGTCTTTATAGGTTTCAGTTCCTATGAAGTACAGAAGTATTTAAAAGACATTATTATTACTGGAGACCATCAGTAAACGGGCTGATATGTTTATATGATATAGCATAATTAGTACAAACATCAGCTTTACATCTACTGAATATTAGGAAAGCTTTCATGCTGTTGCATTAAAATTAATATTATATATTTATAGACTTGTTTTTTTATTTTCTATCCACATGGTTTTTTTCCATTGGAGGGTATTAAATGATTTGGTGAAATTAATTAAAATACATGATATACATGTTGTATATTTCACATTAAGTATCTTATCTTATTCTTTGCAAGGATATATACTTAAGTGTAAAGAAATAATGAGTACACTGATATGATGTAAGGAAGTGTAGGTTTATACAAAGACAGAACTATACAAACCAGTTAGGATGCCAAAATCAGACACTATCTGTAAAACCAATCCATTTTAGCAGTGTGTCTGCTGACCTGGAGTTTTTGTGGGATTTTTTGGGGTGGTTTTGTTGTTTGGATTTATATGTTTTTTTATTTTTTTATTATTATTACACCCTTTAATTGGCTGGGTCTTATAGTGTTCTGCATTGTGCCAGGCAGACAAAACATAAGTGATATTTTGGAGCCACGGCAGAATTCAACTTCTGTTACTTTTGGACAGAAGTAATGGCATGTAGACAGAGGCAGATGTGCACTAGCAGATAGGAAAACACAAAACTAAACATATTAGCCCTGGAATGATACTGGCTTCTCCAAATGATATCTGACTGCCATTGTTTAATGCTATCATAGTAAACTTGGACACTACAGAGGAGGTAAATACACAAATCACACAAATTAAAGACATTTTTAGCACAATCTGAAAGGTTTATTTATACTGTTTTATTCTGATTAAAAGTTAAATCTAGTCTTAATTTAAAAAAAAATTAAAGTGGCCATAAGGTTATCTTTGTTATATTTCTCTTAAAAGTATATAGATTTTACTTTTACTTAAATTTTGGTGCCTGTCCATGTGCTGCTGTTATCATTTTGGAATCTGCACCTTAGAGTTTTCCAGAGTAATATTTTTGTCCTTGTTTAATTAGGTCAGAGATATCCATCCTACATATAAGAAATCTCAATGCTTAATTCCAGTTTCAGATAATTCATAATGCAAAAATGTAAAGTTCTTAGGATAAAGATTATTTTGGAAATGCTGAAAAACTTTTATCTGATGCTGAAAAGAAGGATTTTGCAATCAGAATTAGGTTAACTATGCTTTGTCCTTCCTTATTATGATTGGCTTCCTCAAGACAATAAAGTGAAACTACCAACATACATGCAATTGTTCTGCCCTGCTTTGATGTAATTAGCTCTTAATTCTCTCACTAGGTCATCTGGATTTGTTTAAATTTTTAAGTGGTTTGAAGAGATGCCTTTATTATTACTGTATACAATTTAATGCATGCTCCATAGAATCTCAGCAGTGAACACTTTCAAGTCCCCCCCTCTGCCTCTTTTCTCTGTGACTGTATTCAGTTTCCATGTTTTGAACAACCAAGTGTGCAGTCTCCACAGGCTCCCAAAGCAGCTGAATCACTGCTCTGCTATAGCTTGCATGCATCCTAGATTTAGCATTTGCTTGACCTATATGAAGCATACATTTTTTCTTTGGGGAGGGTGTCTCTTTCCCAGTGTTTTGGTATTGACAACACCTTTCTGATAAATACTCTGCCTTATGTCTTTGTTATGGATTTGATCCCACATGCCTTAGCAATACCCTTCTTTACACAAGCTTCTGTTAGAAATGAAGAATGAAGAGACCTAGTGAACACATTACTAAACAAATCAGTTTTGACTGAGAAAACCCATCCAATATGTGGTACCATCTTATACAGTATATACAGTAGAGTTCTGCATCCCAGCAGTCAACATTTAGAGAGCCTTCTTTTTTAGCTGGGTTTATTTTTGTCTGCTTATCAACCCTGCAAATTAAAAATACATCCATTGTATCAAACTAGCCGTGCTTTCTCTGGAATTAGGAGTTTTGAGTACTTGCAAGTGGACCTCTTGTATGCAGATGTTGTCTATTAATAGAGTAAGAAAAAGACATTGCTGTTATTTGGACTGGTACAGGAGCAAGATACTAGTGCGTGCATTAATTGAAAAACAAGAAGAAGATAAAAAAAACCAAGAAGAACTAAATAAAAGATTTCAGAGAAAAATTGTCTCAAACATTTAATCAGAACATAAGAGGACTACAGTATTACAGCAATCATACACTTTATTAAACCTCTTCCTCCTGCGAATATCAGGACACGGCAGCTAAAGTACATTAAGTGACAAAGCAGCCTAGCTATGAATCTAGAGTTGAAAGTAGGAGGCTCTGAGGGACCACGAGATGTGCTCCACATGTGTGAGCTTTCTTGAAGTCACACACGCCACAGTGCTGCTCTTCCAGTGAAATGTCATGCAACCATGCAGCTTCCCAAAGACATATTTCAGAGAAGTTCATAAAACTGCCAGTATGTTTCATCAGAATAAGTCCTGTTTGACAGGGGTATATTTTTCACAAAAAAACCCAAAAAAAAACCAAAAAAAACCCAAAAAAAAAACAACCAACCAAAAAAAAAACTATAAACCAACCAACCAAACACAAAAACCAAAACCAACAACAACAAAAAACAAACAAAAAACAAACAAACAAAAAAAAAGAACAAGCAAACAACAAAAAATTTATGTTTTTTCCTGCAATTTCCCGATGAAATCTACCTATAGATAAAGTGAAAAATATCTGTCTTCTATTGTTATCAAAGCATTGCATTTTAGCCACCTTTTATTTCTTCAGTGAGATTTTCAGATATAAATGATTCTCAGAATTTCCCAAGGACTTAACAATTATCGTGGATCTATCTTGTGCTTTGCCATATATCCAGCAGGGACCAAGGCCACATCTTTCAGCAGAACAACACAAATGAAAACTGTTAGTTCTGATTGCATCTAGCCATATTCTACAACGTTCATTAAGATAGTCTGATAACTGAATTCAATGAATATCTGTGCAAGCATCCGATCTAATCACAATCTTAACTTCTATAGTTTCCTGGGAAGATGCAACAAAACAAACTCTCATTTTGAATGAAAAATGTTTCTTTTAGAGGCTTTGAATTTTACTCTTTTTTTAGTGTGCCCTGTTGCTCTTGTATCACAATCTATTGACTTCAGCAGCATCTGAAACAGCTCTGTAAACTCTATGCCTATTATTTTTGCTTAGAGTACATACAGCAAACTAAGGGCTTACTTGAAATTATACTAAGAGAAGTACAGAAGTTCGCATGCCTTTTAAAAAAAACAAAACAAAACAAAACATCTCTTCCATTTTGAAAGTGATAATAATTATTCTCTAAAAGTCTGCGTTGACACATATCATCTCATGTCACAAGGAAACATAATAAAACCCTAGGAAAATAAACCCATATGATACTACAAAGCTAGAAAACAGCGGTTCAGAGAATGAAGCCTAAATCACCTGGACTAATTCAAGTTTTATGCTTTTAGCTATGACACTGAACTACACCAAAATGCTGTCAGGTCCCATAGGAATCACATTCTCATGCGTAAATTCTTAATAGCAACCATTGTCGTGCAAGTTCAGAACCACTTCTAAGAGATCTGGTTTAGTAATGAGCCCTCTGGTATTCACAGTAACAAATAAAGAGGTCACATACTGAACACTAGAATAACTACAGCAAATGAATCTATTAAAATAGATATATTATATAAAAGTTGTTATTAAGTGGTAAAATGAAGAAAATAGTAAAATAGAAGTGTAAGGAAAAGATTGTAAAACTACATTGAGAGCATAAAAAACCAGAGTCAATATTATACAAATGTTGTAAGGGGTGATTTTCATTCATTTCAGAGCACTTCCAATTAAAATTTTACTGGAAAGAAAATCCTTTGCATTAATTAGTCCTTCTAAAAGAAAGATAATCTCAATAATTAAAGGGTTAGAATTAATCCTTTTTAGACACAGCATCTGCCTTGTTCATATTAAATTACTCTTCTGAACATTTTTAAAAGGAAAGAAATTGCTCAATAGGTATGTGTTCTGTTGAAAAACATCAAATGAAGGAATTTATAAATTCAATTTTCGTTGCATTGACTTGAAATATGCTATACCAGATTATCTTTATTATTATCTACCATAGCTTACAGTGTAAGCAGCCTGTATTTATACTCATGGCTACTGTAAAATCCGTGTGCTGCTGTGCTGGCACTTAGAAATATCAGCTTTCAAGCATTTCTTTAATGTCAATATATAAAATGTCATCTATGAGATGCCATCTGTGTTTTAGATCAATACCATGGCAGGTTAATAAACTTTCCCGGTAAGTATTTGCTCTTCAGTTTTCAGATGCCACCCTTGCAATGCTGTGAACTTGCTTTAGTGTGAAATGCAGATGAAACTGAAATTGTAGAAAACTCTTGAGTTGCACACTTAAAAATTATTTTATCTTGTACAGTTTCAGCATTGCATTCATGTCTTCCAGTTCCCTGTCAGAAGCTACCATACACAGAAACTCCTGTCAGATGTTAAGTTTAAAGATACATAAAAATTTGGAAATATGGCTGTTACAATGTGTATGCCCTCTGGTGAAAAATAATTTGAATAAATTCACTTGAACTATAAAATGCCAGATCATACTTTGAAATTAATTAGAAAGATGATGAGCTGCCTAATTGCTGGACACAGGTTCTGTATTTTCCTTGCAGATTTTCACAAATCAGTGGAACAGCTAGCAGAGAGCAAGCAAGCACATGCATCAGCAAATTAAGGTTTGTAAAAAGTCTTTAAGGGTGACTATTAACTTTGGGAAAGTAGATAATGCTGAGGATGATCAGACACCCCTTCCAGACTGGAAACAGATGTTTCTTGTCAAAAAGTAATTGTCATTATTATATTCTAAAGTGATTGCACCAATAGGATATTTGGTGACATAATAGCTCTAAAATGATGGCAAGGGTCAGATATTCGAAATTTAGGATGGAAGACATTATCCTTCGATTTTAGAAAAGACTTTGTGCTAACAAGCTGGGGTATTTTTTTTATTATGTGGTTTTTTTTCCTTCTTTTCTTTTTTTCCTGATTTTCCATAATTTTTCCTTCTTTTGCATAATCTGTTAGATTTTTGAATATTTAAATTTATCTGATTACCTAATTAATCTAATCACTAAGTGATAATGGCCACAGTTTCTTTTTCAAGCTGAAAAAATGCTTAACTAGACTTTGGATTGAGTGCCATTATGATTCCTATTGAATTAGCTTTAGATGAGGTAATGAAAAAGTAAATTTAGCCCATCCTTCTATGTGCACCTTATTTCAGAATATATCCCAATAATTTTATTTGAATTCCTCGTGGGACTATAGTAGTCCAGTCTGAATGTTCATCCCTTAGGAAGATAAAATCCTGGTTCTCAGAACCCCCTTACATATGTTATATAGTCATGACATAATCTTTCTAGTTTCTTCTTCCAGTCACAGCATATTACCTGTGCTCACAGGCAAACTAAACTCTGAGTAGTCCCACTGGAATGGGGAAGTATCTTGGGTAAACTAGTCTTCCTTTCTTTGCCTTCTGAAAATTAAAACAGCAAAGAATGCCTGAAATCTGCTTAATTCAAGCATCAAAGAGCAGATCCTGCATTTAAAACATGGTTTATTTCTTCATCTCTTTTTCTGATTTCTGCATCCTTTCCTAGCAGACATTAATCTCCTCTTTAATACAGAACACTGAAGGAAGGGGCACCAATTAAGCCTCTGTTATCTCAGTAAAGACAGGCAATTTCTTCACTAATTGAATTAAAGATTGTGGAGGGCAGTCATTTGCCTTTAATCCAAATTTGTTTCTGTAATTAATAAAACATGTCTCTGATGCTGAAAAGTTGCAATCATAAACTTAACTAATATTTGACTTGGAGGAAAGGTAATTTTTTCTAGCACATGGACAAATGTATTTTCAGCAAAGTATATTCAGTAATATCACCAGCTGTGTGCTTGGGGATTTGCTTATGAGTAGGACAATATTTTATTAAAAAGATAGAAGATTACACTAGATGGTAGTATAAACCCTCAGGAATGGATAACTTTCTCAGAGAGAGAAATAGCAAATGTAATGCCTGAAGGACACCACTGGATAAATAACGTAGCGTATAAAAACTGAACCTATGCCTTGATATAAGTTTTACATTGTATTTGGATGCTGGCACACGTGAGGAATTTAAGGATATAGGTTTCTTTTATATTACAACCATAGAAGAAGGCAAATAAAAGATTCCTTCTTTTTTATTGTTCTACTTTTCCTTTGCATTTTGTTACAAAATTAGAATCACAACTGAGCATGTTCTCTAGCATCCCAATCCTCCTACACATTTTTAGTAGCCCATATGGAGGTGTCAGATATAATCTAAAAAATGGGATTAGTATCAGGGTTCACAGTTATTACTCTTGTAGCAACCATTTCACAGAAAAGACAGCACACTTCACTGTGTACTCGTGTATTATTGTCACAGGAGGTGCAGAAAATAGTATTTTAATGCAGCTTCTAAAGTGATACCTTAACAGTGGGACAAAATCACCAGTAGTCTTTAAGGAATAAAATAGTCTCCAACACAATTAGCTATTTGGTTTTCCTGTAATTTTACTAATTTTAAATCTATTTCCAGACATCTAAAACATTTTCCAACGAACCTGTAAAGAAACATGATGCAGTCTTTGTCAGAAACAGTGATTTACAAATTATCTCTTTTCACTTTTCATTTCTGCTGACTCCAAGTTAACAAGATTCTTAGTTTTATGACCAAGATCCTTCTTTGTCAACTTGATGATTTAGATTTAACAGAGTATGAAAGATTACAACTCATTTTTATGAAAACATTGGAATATAGATTAGATAATGCACAATTATTTCAGTGGGCACTGGATGGAACTTCAAGTGATGGATTTTTTTTTACCCACATTATTTTAGAAATACCAATTCATTTTGTATTTAATTAAATGAGGAACACATATTTAAAAATAAGCTGAAGACTTCAAATGAAAACTCTACAGATGAGCACTGAATGTTCATACTCTAAATTTTCTTCATGAATATTCAATTAAATGGCACAAACTCCACAAGCTCACAGTTTTCTTTCTTTGCAAAGGTCTCTAAAAATAAAAGACCTAATTTGCTAAAATAATAGTTAGAAGTTTATGCTGGAATAATGTTAAAGATGCCAAGAGTATTACACTGATATTTTATTGGGGTAAAGTCATGGTGATTTAGGCCTGAAAAATTTTAAGGCCTATTGAATTTGTTTTACTAAGCAAAAGGTTTTAAAATCTGGAGAAATAACTTCAGTATAAGTTGAAGACATGCAGAGAAAGACATGGAGAGAAACACACCCAAGCCCTGACAGCTTGCTTGGAAGCCTCTTGCTATGTAGTACACTGCTCTTCTTTTTCATGTAGGAATACAGGATGAAACCAACACTACAATTAATGAAAATACAATGTCCAGCATTTGCAGTATCAGAAAGTACATTCAAAGAAAGGAAAAAATGAAATTAATTCAGAAACATAAACTGAAGGGGAGGGAAAAAGAAAAATAAAATGTAAAAATATTACCCACAGAATACAGTTACTGGAAAATAGGGGTATAATTTCTTAGCCAATATAAATCAGCTCAACTTCCTTGGCACAAACAGATCATTGCCAGTAAACCCAAGAGTTGGGGAAAAAAGACAAAAAGGTTATTATGGAGGAAATGAAAGGATTAGAACAATAGAAGATTCGGAAACATCCTTTGTTTTATTGCATACACATCTGTGTGTCTTAAAAATATGGGTGCGCATTTGAAACCAGATGTAAAGTTTAGATTTAGTATTTTTTTACATTTTTAGTATTTGGATAACATAGAACACATGGTCAAAGTAGAGAACTATCAGTTTTTCTTAAAAAATGTGGAAAATTCTTGAAGAACATACTTTCTTCTCAGAAAAAGGCAAAGTGAAATAAAGGTGCTGTAAAAATATCCACCTCTGCACTGAAAAAAAATAAATAAATCAATATGTTGGCAGGAAGAGCACTGTCATATCATTTCCAACTCTTGCATCCTTGATCTGAATTCTGGTCAGAAAGCCACAATATGTTGCTATTCTGACAGAATATGCCCATTATATGTCTCAGTGTTCAACAGGAATCTGCAATAAGCATCAAAGATCAGAGAGCTGATTAGAGAATGAAATAAAGGGTTTCCCACTGAGAAATGTTTCCCATTCTCATTGCAGAGAAGACAACTTGGAAAAAAATCGGAAAGTCACTGTGATTAATAAATCGGCAATGTGATTAATAAATATAACATCAGATTACATCTACTCATTCTGGAACCAATTTTTATTTCTTTCTCAGATGTGATAAATCACAGAATCATGGAATATCCTGAACTGGAAGGGACCTGCAAGGACCACTGAAGTCCAACTTCTGGCACTGCCCAGGACAGCCCAGGGAACCACATCATGTACTGAGCTCATTGTCTAAAAGTTTCTTGAACTCACAGATTTGCTGTGACCACTTCTCTGGGGAGCCTGTTCCAGTGCCCAACCACCCTCTGGCTGTTGAACCTTTTCCTAATAAGAGCCTAAACATTCCCTGACACAGCTTCAGGCTATTCCCTCAGATCACTGGAGACAAGTGGTCAGTGCCTGCCCCTACTCTTCTCCCTGAGGAAGTGTAATTGCAGCGAGGTCTTTCCTCAGGCTCCTCCAGACTGAGAAGACCAAGTGACCTCACCACACCTTGTATGAATTCCTCTCTAAGCTCTTCACCACCTTCACCATCTTCTCAGTCACCTCCTTTGGATGCTTTCTAATAGGTTTACATGTTATATTGCAGTGCACAGAGCTCCACACAAGACTCAAGAGGAGGCCAGAGCAGAGCAGGACAATCCCCTCCCTTGCCTGGCTGGAGGGGCTGTGTCTGGTGCTCCCCAGGACAGGGTTGGCCCTCCTGGCTGCCAGGACACTGCAGGCTCATGCTCAACTTTCCATCAATCAGGACCCCCAGGTCCCTTTTCACAGCTCTGCTCTCCAGCCTCTCATTCCCCAGTCTGTACATCCAGGGTTGCCCCATCCAAGGTACAGAACCTGTCACTTGTCCTTGTTAAACTTTTCACAGCTGGTGGTTGCCCAGACCTCTAATTTGACTGGGTCTCTCTGCCTTCAAAAGAGTCAACAGCTTCTTCAAAATTACTGCGATCTGTAAACTTACTTAGTAACACTTCAAGTCCTTCATCCAGGTCATTAAATAAAGGCATTGAAGAGAGCCAGTCCTGAGATGGAGCTCTGCATAATGCCACTAGTGACAAGTGCTAGCCTAATGTAACCCCTTTTCATTTTAACCCTTTGTTCCAGTTGTTCACCAATTACATTATGTACTTTACCAGGAAATGCCTTTTTTTCTGAAGTATGTGCATCCAATATAGGTAACAAATCAGAAAGATGTAAGAAGCCTCTCAGTCTGACTGCAGAGCCCCTTAGATTTTAAAGTGATCTGTTTCCAGTTATTACAGTTAAATCTCTCATTCAATTAGAAATCAGTATTCTTCATTTTCATGCAAACTTATGCAGATATGTTAATCTTCAGTATTCTTTCTTCCCTGAAATTACTGAAGTACATTTGTCATGACAGCCTTGTGTCTGTGTGTTGGTGGTACCAGCAATAACAAAATTTATGAATATAGATACTTCTGTTCTCTGCATCTTCAAGATAATTTGTGTGCTTGTTAGGAAGTAATTGCAGACCTTGCACAGGTTTTATTGTGCTTTTATTTATTCTTACACAAATTATTGGTATTGAAACATTTGCTGTTCTTTTCTTTCTGTTCGATTCTTGTCTGAAAATACTTGCCAGTTTTATCTGTCTTATCTGTGATAATCCAAGGAGGACCGCAGAAACTGAGAGCAATTGCCACCAACTGGTCTTCAACAGCATGAGGGGAAGTGGAGGGGCAAGTGTGGTCTCTTTACTGTCATGACCAATGACACAGTTTGAGGAAATGGCCCGAAGCTGAGTCAGGGGAAGTTTAGGTAAGATATCAGGAATAAGTGTTTCACCCAGAGGTGGTTGGGAACTGGAAGGCTTTCCAGGGAAGTGGTCACAGCATCAACCCTGACAGAGTTCAAGAAGAGTTTGAGCAATTCTCTCAGGCCCATGGTGTGGCTCTTGGGGTGTCCTGCACAGGGACAGAACTTGCACTCAATGATTCTGATGGGTCCTTTCCAACACAGCACATTCTATGAGTTTATGATTCTTTACCTTGCTCAGTGTTACATCACTTTCTGGCCCTTGGCTCCACCATTCTTAGATCTGTACTGACTCAGAAACAAAAAAAAGATGCAAAATATCCTCATTCAGTCTGTGGAAAAGCAGCTAATTTCTTTTCTCAGTAAGTGAGATATGGGGACTCAAAGACTTTCAGCCTATTAAAAAAAACCATATTAAAACAAGAATCCTGTTTGCAAGAGAATATTTTATCCAATATATTGAAATGCATAAATAGTGAGGCTATAGTTGTGATGCACCATACTGGATTCAGAATATAGATCTTCAGAACACTTATAAGGACATTAAGCAGGTTGAAGCTAATCTCATATTGACAATAAACAACACTGCTAAAGCAGAAGATATATTCCTGTATAGTATTTGCACCTGGTATTCCCTAAGGCTAGTCTACATTTTAACTATAGGTTTTGTAGATAAATCTCTTGGTATTAATCCATAAAATTTCACTGTAATCCCATTTTAGGAAAACAAATTAGCAATTCTGCATATAATTTCTGCTGCCTGTTCATCCAGTGACCTGCTAAGTTGCTATTTTTTCATATTGTCTCTGCAGACAGTTTAAAAAAATTATTCAATGCTGTTTTCTGTGAAACATCCAGTTTAAATTATTTCCAACCTTGATGCTACTGTGATAAAATTCTTTATTGCTTTTTTGTGGTTTTAGCTTCGAACATGATGCTTCCACGTTTGGTGAGGCTTTGCCAAAGCCACACATGTCTGTTGGTCGGTTGGACAGTAAAAAATAGAAAGATATATCAATCTAAAGAACTGAGAAAAGTGACTTATTTGAAGATTTTCAATTTGTTTCCATTTTCATTTTGATCTTTTAGTGCAGTGTTCTGGCCCACTGGATGCTGTTTGATCACTTGGACTACAGTCAAAACATTCTTGTGTGTGCTTGGAGCTTTGCTTGTTTGCCAAATGCATCACTACAGCCTATTAGACCTTGAACTCGTGCTGGGCACAGCAACGTGGCCTGACAGTGCCTGGTGATGAGTGCAATGTACGTGCTGCACATGTATATTAAAGTTAGGTACTTACTATTTATTCATCCTTGTTTTCTTTCCCTAATGCGTTTCTTACATCATGAAGTGCAACGGGAACATATGTCCAACTTGTAGCAGCAGTTACAAGAAATCAAGTGATGCCAGACTGTATTTTTAAATAATGAAGGATAAAATAACAATATTGTGAACACATTACACAAATCAGTGTTTCATCAGTATCTTGAATATGTCATTCTCTGTGGCTTCTATGTCTGTAGGCAATTGTGAAGCTGCTTATATTTGTTACACTTTTATTACCTCTGTTATATCTTTTTGCTAGAACAACCCCAATAAACTTAAGAAGTGAGAAAAGTTATTTTTTCCTATATGAAGAAAAATCTGGAAGTAACAAATATTTTCAGTCTTAAGACAATGAAAATGTTTGTCTACAACTATAAAGAAAGGGAATGACTAAAAAATTCACTAACAATGGCTGTGAAAACACATGTGGGCAAAGCTGAGATTCAGATATTTCTAAATTCATACAGTTCCTACTTTTACACAGCCAGAAATACCAAAGATCTAATGCAAACTACTGAAAGAATAATACTCTCTCATGTTCTCCTAAAAGCACAGCTGAATTTTGCTTTCATGCAACCGTAATCCAAGCTGCAAAACATTTCAAACACGGGGATAAAAGACAATTCCTGTCATGATTAGCTTTTTTTTATAAAACCAGTCATAAAAGGAGATAAATAAAAAAATCTCTGAGATAATATTGTCCAAATCAATATGCAGTAGGAATGAGTACATCACCAAATGGATACCAACATTTTTCATAAGCATCATGATGCAGAATTTTATGGGGAGAGATGAAACATGCTAACAGTAGTTGCTCTGGAAATATTTCTGAGAAACTCCTCCCATGTCTGAGAGGTAGCATGAAGCTGATTTTAAAATATAACAAATAGTGACTCATCCATCTGAGGTACAAAGTGACATTTTATCATAAATAACGTATGATAGCTGGGTATTTCAAGGTTTTTAAGGAAAGTGGATTATGCTTGATTGTAAAGAGATGATGAAGGAGAAGTATCTGATGGGAAAATTTTAAAAGGGAGGGCAAAAGCCAGGAAAAAGTAAATGCATGAGTATAAATGGGTCAGGACTTATCAGCGTATGTTAAACAATGGAGAAAACACTGTTTTAATTGAAAAGTGCTATATAAGTATCTAGAAAAGATCCTTAGCTCTGAAATTTGAAAAAAAACCCTATACCTTAAACAAGTGCAAACAAAATTGGGCTCTGAAGAGCCAGAGTGATAACAAAGACAAACATGGCACTTAAGAAGTGACCTGCTGTCATGGCACTGTATTTGCTGTTCTTTAGAGCCCCTGCTGGGATTGTTACCAAGGGATGATGTAATGGGAGTGACTAATTTGTCAGGTAAGAAAGTTGTACTGAAATAATGAGCAGTGAAAGGCTAATGTGACTGAATTGTTCTTGTGCATCACATTTTCTGTAGAAAAAGGCCCTGGAAGAACAAAAGTAATGAATTGGAAATGGAGGATAGAAGGAAATGGAGTACTTCCTGTTCTCTGAAAGACTAACTGTTTTACATAGGTGAAAACTGGAGTCAAGAAATTAAAATCATGCAAGTATTCAGGATGGTTAATAGCACTGAAGGAAGTTGATCAGTCAAGGAGCATAAAAGGGGCCTAATTGGGCTGAATTTGGCTAGGTTTCAAAACTGTAGGAAGAATATCCTGTGTCAAGAAGTGATTACATAGCTTTAGTCCCTCTTAAATTCTCTTGTTCTTACTCTTTTTAGCAAGACACCTTGAATACATAACTGAAAGCAAATATAGTTGTCATACAGAGTTTTTAGAAGTTATTATTAATGGTTTTGTTTCTGTTAACTTCACATTTCTAAGCTCATTCTTCTTTCATGATAATTAGTTATCACACAATACCTCACAATAAAGCCATAATTTTCCTTGCATCTTTTTTTTTTTTTAATATATATTTGAAAATACAGTTTTGAATTTCGGTCTCTTGATCCCAGAAAATTACAGTTAAGTTGGACTCAATAAAGTTAAATGTATTTTTGCACTTTAATTGTTCTATGCTTGGATGAAATATGTGGTTTAATATTTTAGAATGATATCCAAAAATTTTACAAAAGACACAAAAATCCCTTTCTGATGCCTGCTTTTGGCACAGTGGGTCCACAACAGGCCAACTAATGGTACTACCTCTTTCTTTTAAATCAACAACATCTCATATTTAGTAAAAGCTCAGGAGGATTGACCTATGACTGACTATTACCTCAGCTAAGTGACTATTCAAGAAGGCTATCTGAAATACAAATTGAAAATTTTCAGCAGAATTTTTTTAAAAAGACAGTCTTTTGGACAAGAAGATCACACAGAAAAATGTGATTCAATGGCTTTATCAGCTTTTATTTCATATGCAATGCAATAAGCATCCAGAAATAGGCAGGAATCTCTGGAAGCAAAAAACCCAAAGCAATAGAATGTTAATGTACTGCTGAAATACTAGAAATGCAGATATGCTTTCACAGTACCAGCTCCTAGGGTCTTTGTGTGGTTTTTTTTTTTTTTACATTACCAGCAAAACAAAAGGTCATGGTACAAATTTCTGCAGATTTTTACATGTCTCGAGTGTAATTTCAGTAGAATTTGCAGTAGGACTGAAAAACCTCAGTTCAGTGATAGTCTGGCATTTGAAATACTGAAGAATTTTTATTCATTGACTTCAGAAATCTGGTCCATGGCATTTTCCTTGGTTACAGATTTCATAACTACTGTGTCCGAAATCTCAAAAAATCAAAATACTGTAATTTTTCATACATTTTTCATTTCTCTCTTTCAATATTATTGAAATACAGTGGCTAACCTAGAGTACATATGCTCATTTCTTATTTATTTTTTCCCAGAAGAAAACCCCAGTTTTTTGATTCTGCCTTTTAATTTCCAGGTAAAAATGACCATGAGGCACATAAATGTTCAAGTACCATGTGTGTTGGCATCCATCTCTCTCAGACATGGCACCAGTAAATATTGCTTTGAATCTTTCTTTGGATCCTCTGGTCCAGTGAAAAGTGATTTGGCTCATGGCAGGAGGGTTTGAACTAGAGGATCTTTAAGGTCCTTTCCAACCCACCCCATTCTATGATTTTATTAAAAGGTCACTGTAAAATGGCCGGTATTGACTAATTATAAATTTCTTTTTCTATAGAAATATTTTCCCCTCCAAAAAAAACAGATTGAGAACAACAGTTCTTCATGTACCTATCATTTTATCTTTCAGCTCTCCCTCTAGCTGGCAATTACTTCTTTTCTGTGCCACTTTGAAGTGCAAATTTTGATGTTAAAAAGAAACTGCAAACATGCTTCTCAAATAGCAGCTGTCCTCTTCTGAGATAAAGTTTGATCCTGGGCAGGCTGTCATGTTAAATTCCAGAACAAAAATCACACTTCATGAGAAAAAAATGCTAAATCTACTAATTGCAGCTAAATACTTGCTGAATATTGACTCTATTAAACAGTTTATATAATTCAGGCACTATTTAGCTGAATAAAAATCAAGTACAACAGCATAGATATAACTTGTTAACGTGGAAATTTCAGGTGAGTTTCCAGAGAGCTGTTACAGAGAGAATGTTGGATATGACTAGAATGAGCTTCACTGCCTAGTAGAGATATTGAATCTGCTATATTAGAGCTATAAAACATTTGCAAGAACATAAAATACTGCATTAAATTAGGAAAAAGGACCCTAGGTAAACTTCTGGAAAGAAATATAGAAAAAAACCCAAAACAAAACACTGAATTTTTTAAGCTCTAATAACTGTTTTAAGAAGTGCAGACAAACATGACAATTCCATCTGAATTTCCAGAGATTCTCTCATATCTCTTACTCTTATTTGCCAAATGATTTGGTAGGTTCAGTTTTCAGGTTCTATCTAATAAAATCTAGTCAATGTATGGTATTTTTCCCTTTTCCTGTGTTAGTTGCTGTGGACTGGAATAATTGCACTGAAGTTTCTAAGGAACAAGAGAAATGGTAGATTTCCAGATTCCTTGTCAGTCAGCTTTTCTTTTTTTCTTTTTTTTCCAAATTACCATTGTTTTAAAATATTTTTCCCTAATAGACTATGGCAGTTGAACTAAATGGAAATGCAATAGAGAGAAAGAGGCCAGCAACAAACTTGACTCAAAGAAAAGTTTTAAATGTGATTTAACTGAACAGCAAATATCATGGCTCAATGCACTACCTCCAGTGCTAGCGCAACTCTATGGATCATTAAATATAGACTATATTTGTGTCTATTTTTTTAGTCTTCATTATTTTTAAGAACCTCTGTAATAGTGCTCTCACACTGTGATTAACCCTTTCCTCTGCTTGTGTCCTTTCTTGCATTCTAAATAAGCCATGGAGAGACAATCAGTGTCCTGATTAGAAGATCAGCAAATATATGTATAGGAGTGGGACCAATGTCAGTTGCAATTAAGGAAACCACAAATTGCCATCTCATTTAAAATTTTTCAATTGTATTTGTTATCTGAAAATTACTCTCCTCAAACAGTTTTGAAATATCACAGAATCACATAACATTTGGGGATGGAAGGCATGTCTGGCAATTATCTATTTCAACTCCCCTGCCTAAAGCAGGTTCACCTAAGAGGTACAGGATCATGACCAAAGAGATTTTTAATATCTTCAGAGAAATGTTAGTTTCCATAGTTACTTCTAAAAGTTGACCCAAGTGAATTCATCTATCTTTTTATTTATCTACCTATCTATCTAATCTAATATTTGTGAATTTTTACACTAGCTTCTTTGACATTTTGAAGTCTGAACAACTTTAGTGCTTCAACAGAGCATTTCATTAATGTTGATTCAGAATCAGCCACAGATCAAGGTTCAGTTCAGAGCTGTATTACTCTAGCAAGAGATTAGCCCAATCCCAGCCTTTATCAATCTTCTCTCTTAAAGAAAGGGTACGTATGCACTTGCATAAACCTAGAAAACAGGCAAAACTCCTTTTAAAGATGCATGCCACAGGGAATACTGTTCATTTCTCCTTTGGTTCACTGGTAATTGCTTACAATATTTCTTCTGCCAGAAAGACAAATAATTAAATAAAATTTATTGTGATAGTTTTCTAGTTATTTTTGCCTTAATTTTGAGATATTTACCCTGAGAAATATTAGAAATGTTGCACATTGTATTACAACCCTCTGTACACTTCCCCCATTTTTTTCTTATGCATCTTAAATAGGACATTATTAAAAAAAAAAGACAAAAAGAAAAATAGAAAAAGAAAAATAAAAAGAAGTAATCTATATATCTCTATATAAAAGTTTATACAAGGTACTTGGGGGGGTACAAGGGCTATACTGGCACTTGGAAGAAGTGAGAGTAATACTGGAATATTCTGAAAATAAGGAAATAAAGGAAGGTCAGAGGAACCGTAGATGGAGTAAAAAGAATCATAGCAAACATCTTTTTTCTGCAGTTAGGTTCTATTTTATCTTACTGTATTATGTATATTTTAATATTAAAACATTGTCTCAGATGGCTCAGGAATATAAATCCTAAAATTAACCTTTCTGTGATAAAAAGTTGCCAATGATATTATGTACGTATATTTTGAAGGCTGGTCAAATGTTTCACCACTAGGGATGTCTTTTTCCCAGCAGGATTTAAGTAGTATTAATAGAGCAAGATAAATACTTCACTGTCCTATAGCATGCTCTGGTGAAAGTATTCAGGCTGCCAAACCGATGTTGAATATGTGGGAATTGTGTGTTTTTGAAAGTAATATACGAAGTAATCAAAAACAAAGAATGTCTTTAGTTACACATAGTTGGAGAGTGTGCTCAGAATAAGCCTGAACAGTTTGCAAGATCAAGAACTCCTGTTTTGCTACTTCTCCCATATCATTGGCTGGGTAGACGCTGCTCCAGATTGTCAGATTGCATCAAACATTACAGCTTCAGCAATGGCAAAGTTCATTGGAAGGATACTTCACCAGTCTAATAAAGGAGCCCCTTCAGCAGATTTTTTCTTTGCTGATCAGGAAAAGAGATGCCCTCGCAGAAAAACTTTGAGGGATTAGACTGATTGGCTAAGGGAAGAAATGTGGAAGCATCAAGGTATGTCTGATTACTTATTAATAGCAGTAGAAATCAGGAATTCTTGTTTACAGTACACATTCTCATTCTAGCTGAGAAAATATTTTTTTTGGCAAATACGTTTTTGTCTTAAAATATTTATTGACAGTCTTATTCTTATAAAATAAAGAAAGATGCCAATATTGCTTTTCAAAACACTTGTCTGGAATATGTTTGAAGTTAAGATAATAGCTGCTTTGCAGGGCTCAGCTAAAACAAATATTGCATTTTTTATTAAGTTTATTCCCTGAGTATGTTTATACATTCATATAGAAACTAAAAATTTAGTACATCATAAATACCTGTGCTGGAAATAGTACAGTTGGGAATTAAATCAATGCATGCTCATTTTGATCCCACATTAATTAGTAAATTTCAGGAGAGTATTAATTTTTTTTTTCATACAAACCCAGAAAATACTTATATTTCACATAGTAAAATCTACACATTATGAAAATTATGTAAAAAATCTCATCTGTGCTATCAGGTATATGGATGTGAAAATTATATATTGGTATTATGAGTGTGGCAATAAAGATCCAGTTTAACTTTTAAATAGATGAACACTGTAATAGGTACAGGTAATCGGTAATATAGGCAATAAATCCTATTACCTTATGCCTGATGTTGGTATAATATTCTTTAGTGTTTACAAGAAAGAACTGAAAAGTCATTAAAAATAATATCCTAAGCTTAAAGTGCACACTTTTTATGCTTACAAGAGCATATATTGCTACATTAACCAATTTTAAGGAAAGAAGTTTATTATGAAAGAGTAATCTGTATTTATTTGAGGATTTTATACTCAATATAAAATGAAATTCACAGCAAAACAAGGGGTGAGTGCTTTTGCAAAAGGGAGGAATTATAACGTTTTAACTCTCTGCTAGAATTTTTTAAAATTTTGTAAGATTTAGATTTTGCCTAAAAATATAAACATCTTGACCAAAAGGGTAAACAAGACAAAGATAAAAATTCCTAGGGGAAGGAAAGAAAGGAATAAGACTATGAAAAAAATAGCACCAGCCCTTTTGAGAAATATGATGTCTAGAAATCCCACCTTCATATTCTTCTCGTAAAGGTGGGAAAATGCTTGCCATTGTATTAGAAGGTCAGATTATTCAATAGGTAGGTCAGATTTTCACTAATCTTCCTTAAATATTTAAGGGCAATGCATGCAAGCATCTATCTGTGTATGCAAATCCACAGATTTGTATTATAGAAGTAATTTCATGAGCATGATTTTTTGGGAGCATGCAAGGTAAATCACATCAGTCCATGTCTAATGACCTGATTATATTTTTCTTGGGTATAACTGCTCAGTCAGCTCTAAACTCATTAAAACATGCACCTCTTTATTTTGCCTTCACTCCTGCCACAAGCACATTTTCCTGAGATAACTGCAATAAAGACATGCATACATGTATACGTGCAACCGTAGAGTATTTTAGGAAGCTGTAAGTATTTCATATCAGTGTTTCATATCAGTCTTGTAAAACATTGATTTCATAACAGTAGGAAGAGCCCAAATCAAAAACATCTGACTATATCTGTAAACAATTTAGTTGCCTGCAAATTTTCAATGTTTTCAATTTGTAGCATTCAGTAATAGTGTCTGTCTTATGTAACACACATAAAAATAAAAATAAAAATAAAAATAAAAATAAAAATAAAAATAAAAATAAAAATAAAAATAAAAATAAAAATAAAAATAAATTCAAAGTTCAGTTACACTTACAAATTACAATAACTTGGAAGAATTTTTGATTATGAGAGAAAATGCAGCAACGCATCAAATAAATCAGAGTAGATAAGGATCATGGCCTAAAATATTATCAGATTAGACTGATCCTGGCAAAAATCTCTGTTCATACAAAATCTGGCATACAATGATCTGAGAAACAGATAATATTGAATGATATAAGTACTTGGGAAGCAGTCATACTGGAACAGACCATGATTTAAATGTAAAGTCAAATGTACAGAAGTTTATAATGAGATACAGTTTCAGTGAGGAAAAACAAAACAAAACAACAAACAATAAGAATGTTGCATTCAAAAAAAATTATGAGAGACCTGAGTGAAAATATTGCAGAAGTTAAAAAGGGATAAATACTTGTGCTATTAAGTATTGATGAAAATTAAGCAACACCAAAGTCAATATAGCTTTTGCTTTTTGAATATAGCATCAGGATTTGTGCCACCCAGGTTTGCAGTTACAATTGAAGAATATATCTTTCTGAGAAACTATAATAGAAGGTATGCTGCTATATAAGAACCTGCATTTGTCCAATATGACTTTCTGGATAGTCTTCATGTTAGAAAATTTAGAAAGTACACAGTAAAAGTTATCCTTAAACATTAAAAAATGATGATAAAAAGAGGAAAGAAAAAAAAGTAAAGGAGAAGATTCAAAAATATCTTCTTTTTAATTTGATGAAGATTTTAGTCTGTTAAAATGTTTCCTAAGCTTGTGTGGTCAGAATGTTTTCATTGGAAATAAAAAAAAGGACTCTAAATGACACAAATGCATTGCTTCTGCAATAGACACAGAAGCTTCAGAGCTTACATTTTGGAGTCCATTAGAAATGTTGAAATATTTCACTTGAAATGTCTGTGTTAATTCTCTTCCTCCACTCCCCCTTCTTCCCAAGTGCATTAAAAATTCAAGAAGTTTGAAAGCAGTATTCTTGTGGCCATGTAAAAGCTTTTATTGGCAGTTTTTGCATTTTCTCTTTAGCAAATGGATTTTTAAAATCTTAATGAACTCTGGATTTGTGACCCACCACATTATTTCTGCTAAAGAAACAAACCATTTGGACAACATTTCTGTGGGTTTATTTGTATTTATTTAAATTAACAACATTGTATGTAATTTTCAACCATAACAAACTCTTTCCATTCAGGTGAATTCTCTGAAGTCTTTAAATTTTATTGCTTGAAGCATTAAAGCTACAGTGAGCATATTGAAACAATTACACTGAAGTAAAGATGATCATAAAACCAAAACTGTGTACCTCTCATGTAAAAAGGACTCATGGAAAGAGAAGAAGAAAAAGGATAAAAAGGTGAAAGAGAGAAAGAGAAAGAGAAAGAGAAAGAGAAAGAGAAAGAGAAAGAGAAAGAGAAAGAGAAAGAGAAAGAGAAAGAGAGAAAGAGAGAAAGAGAAAGAGAGAAGAGAGAAAGAGAAAGAGAAAGAGAAAGAGAAAGAGAAAGAGAAAGAGAAAGAGAAAGAGAAAGAGAAAGAGAAAGAGAAAGAGAAAGAGAAAGAGAAAGAGAAAGAGAAAGAGAAAGAGAAAGAGAAAGAGAAAGAGAAAGAGAAACATGCTGGCCAAGGCAGATAGGGGCCAAAATCTTCTACTATATGCAACTGAGAGGAATACAATTTGGGAATACTTTGATGACCTTTTTTTGAGAATGAGGGTATTGACACAGAATTAAGAACTGGTAAGGTAGTGCTGTGGGTACTTCTGCCCTTTATTTAATCTTCAGTTGTGCCACAATCTGAAAGTTTTCCATACGTTAAACATAGGGATTTAGTATCCCCTGTCATGTTGTCTTAGTTTAAAAGACAAGTGCCTGCCAAGGCAGGTGGAAACCTTCCTGGGGTTGAAGGATGACAGCTCCCTCCAAATTATTGTGACTTCAAAAATTACAGGGCTTCCAGGCAAAAAATATGGGAAGAGGAAGGGCAGTTCTTTACTAGAATACATGTATCTATGTAAAAAGACAGAAAAACCCAACAAACAACCCAACAAAAACCCCAAACAAACAGCAGCAATAACAACAATGAAACCCCACAAACCCAAAAAACAATACTAGAAGTTTCCCACTCATTAAGCACTTCCCCCCTTGGTGCAGCTATGACCACAGCTGGCAGGAGGTGCAGGTGGCTCAGGCGAGGCAGAGAGGCTGCAGTGCTTCCCTTGGCGCTTCAGGAATAGTGATCCTTAAAAGGGAGCAAGAAACTTCAACTCCTACCAACATAGCCCCGTCATAGGGTTAAGCTCCACTCTGGTGTGGATGAGCAGCAGCCAAATCAACACAATGGGATTAATTCACAAACACAAAGTCTGAGTTTGGCTCCAAGAGACTAGTTTGTTTAGATAGGCTACAGAAAATTCAAATTACTACTGCCAGAACACCACTCAATTCTTCTGTTTATCTAATCCAAGACTCTGAACATTGAAAAATTCACCTATCACTCATCAAGTAACATTTTGAAAATAGACAGGGTTCAAATGTTGATCTGTTTTCACAGTTCAAATGATTTCCTAGGCTTTCTGCGATGCATTTTTGTGGCTCATTTTCATCATCAAAGGGCATTACCAAAAAAATCCAAAACCAAAACTGCCTCAAATGGCAAATGCAACAAATTTCTTAAAATATTAGTATTTATGTGCTGAGATTCCTGAGTTTCTAAAAGCAAGGCTTCACTTAACAGATTGGACTCTATTCTTTGTCTTGCATTTTGCTTGTTACTTGACAGGTTAACAACTGTTGCTGAAAATGCTCATAAATCTGCATTTTGAGAAAAGATGAAAATAGTCTACATTCTTCTTCCATTTCAACAACAACAAACAAACAAAAAAATAATTCTAAAATATTTTTGCTCTATAGAAGGTGAATTAATCACAGAAAAAGAAAAAAATTAGATGTTTTGAACCATCTTCCTGGCGTCTTTCACTGTCTTTCTTTGTAGTCTCCACCTGACAATTAGAGGTAATCCTTCTTTTGCTAGAAAGATGGTAGATTAGAAAGACCAATTCAAGTCTATACACACTGGGTGTTGGAAAGCTGTTTTCTTTGAACTTGCAGTGGGATATCACATCTTCTCATGGAATATCCAGTATATTTTCATACCTTTTATGATGGTTTTTTTAGAGCCATCTGATAGCAAAAACAGATGTAAGGAGAGTATTTTGAATTTCTATTGTCACTGCTCATATCTCCCTTGTAGCATAGGTTAAAACTGAATTTTCTACCTACCCAACAATGTCACTGATCATTGGCAGTGAATTTTTAGTTTTTCTCTTTTTTCCCTCTGCCACCTTATTTAATATTCAATAAATAAAAATAAAGAATTTTTGCAGAAGCACTATGTTGCTTTGGGAATGAAAATAACAATTTCTTCAGGATTACTAAATATATATTATTCATTTATATAAATAAATTAAACCACCATAAGCATAAAGCTAATATTTCTTGCTGTGTTCCTTTGTGTAGTCACTACTTCATGCTTCAAATTAACAACCTTTCACATAGTTACTGCCAATATGCTCAAGGGTTTAAAATTAAAAGACTTTTGGGAACATGGGAACCAGCAGAAATGCTAAGTCTTGAGGTAATGATAGGTTAAAAAATTAATACACTGTATCATAATCTCATGCCCATGACTGACTTTTTTGTGGTTTTAATTAGTTGATTTGACTTCAGTTGATCTTGTCTTTACACTGGGAATGATATAAAATAATATAATAAAATATAACATGATATAAAGTTTGACGGCTGGACTGATTTTTTGCTAACTACAACCTATCCTGATTTCCCACAGGCATCTCACTTAGGACTTTAGGTCTTGGCCATAAATCCATGACGTGTTTTTCCTTCATAAAAGCATGTATTCTAATGATGGGAAGATTTCCTATCCCACATGAATTCACATTAGAAGCCTTTCTCCAGGGAAGATGGGATGCTGAGTGATCTGCAAGCTGAAATGGATGAACTGCAAATGTTGAGGAAGGCATGCCAACCTTTTTAAGACTACAGTATGACTTGGAAGGAACAGAATGAGACTTACTCAAGAAAAAGCAATCTTAGAGTTTGGACATTTAGAATCTTCCTTTAGGGAGAAGCCATCATAGACTCACAAAATATAAGCAAGTGTGTATGAGTAAGAAACACAAACCCTGATACAGTCAAATTAAGTTTGTTTTTAAAAATCTCTGAATCATCTTTACTACTCAAACATACGCTTTCAAATTCTGACTCCTTTTGAGCTCAAAGCTCAAAACTTTTACAGTATTTCTGGTGCTTGAAACAGTCTTGAATGTAAAAGAATTACTTGGTTTAGTCAATCGTTATTTTGTTGTGTGTTTTCTCTGACTTGAAAATGAGTGAGGAAGTGCACTGAAGCTACTGCTTCATATACCTTGTCACACCAAACATACTGTGTGATTTTAGAAATAAACATCAATGTATTATTTGGATGCCATCAGATTTTGGCACAGGGTCAGAACGTATAGGGTCCTGCTTTCATTTTTGCTCAAGAAGGGACCTTCAACAAATCATGCCTCATCCCTGGAGTCATCATCCCTTTGCCCCACCCCGGCAGTGTTCAAGGCCAGGTTGGACAGGGCATTGGGGTAGTGTGGTTTACTGAGACGTGTCCCTGCCCATGACGGGGGGGCTGGAACTAGATTATCTTTAAGGTCCCTTCCAATCCAAACCGTTGTGTGATTTATAATTCTGTGCCTCAAGGTAAGGCTCTGAGTTTAGGTATGGTTCCTGGTTCTACCTATGGTTCTGAACAAATGAGCTTTCAGAAGGGAGTTTACTTTTTCTTTTAGCAACTCAAAGTAGGTATGGGTTGAAGTGGCTATAAAACAGCATCACAGCAGACTAGTGAAGATGAGCTGTCTTATGATCTGTATGATCTTTAGCTATAGTTCTAAATTGAAATAGGAATTAGAGAGGAGAAACACGAGCTCTGACACATTATCAGTCATTTTATTAATGGTTTACAAACATTTATGCGTGTCATATGTTATTGCATCATATAAAATCTATTTTTAATGAGAAAAAATCTGCAGTTCAAATGAAGAAACCATCATTGCTTCCTGGCTAAGCTATTGGTCTACAACTGCACTGGATCAATAATACAGTTTCAAAACATGAAGGCTCTTGGTTTCTATCTTTACCATTCTTCTCTGATAAAAATTGCTGATTAAAGTTTGACCTAACCTTTCTTATCCATGTGTAAGAAATTAATATTTCAAAATGAAGACTCAAGTAAAAGATGCCACCAATTGTCTGGGTCACGAGTACCTTTTATCAAATGCAGTCATATACAGACATGAAGATAGTCCTGTATGTCCTGAGCATTCTACCCTTTTGGTATGATGGTGAGGCTGTCAGCAAGCGATGACCCAGCACACTGACTCAAGTCTCTGTGTTTTATTCTTTCTTCATTGCTGACTTCCATCAGCTGGAACATCAAATGCTTGCCCAGAATACTGCTACAGTTACGTAAGGCTTTCAAGAAACATCACTTCACACAGATGTTTAACCTCCAAACCCCGAAGGGATAGCTCTGGCAGTTGCCAGGCTTAACAATTAATTTTACATTGACAATCAAGCTAATACAGATTGACACAGACAAGTTTTGCAGCCAGCCAGCTACATTATATAAACAATGTAGGTGACTGCAGTCCACTGCAAGATACATCTGAACACATAGCATATAACAGCATGTCTCATAGCTAGCACTGCTCAGTTTCATATCAACTACCATCCCAGATGATCGTAATTATTAGCAAAATAATTTTTTTGCTCACCTGAGCCCTCTTTCCATTTCTTTTGTGGTCATGTTACCACAGATGTGTTCGGAAATATGAATATGAAATAAAAAATATATCTGAATACTTGGCTTAAAATATGAACTGTCAAGCTAGATGAGTACTGCCGAGATGCCCCTGAAATATGTTTATTGAACCTCAGGCACCTCATTCAAATTCTGTCAGCAAACTGGAAGTAGCTTAGAGAAAATGAACAAGTATTTAGGGTTTGGAAGGAATTATTTTCGAGAATACTTTAAATAGCCTGGATATGTGCAATTGGGAGCACTGATGAGGAAAGTATGATGAGGATATGATAATTGGCTAGAATTACACAAAAAAATAAAAGCAAATAAAACAGTAGCTGCAACATGAGAGAATGAAAGTAGATATTGGGTTAAAGTAAGTATCAGCTACACCGGATTAAAAAAAAAAAATACACCAAAGAGAAACTGTGGATCAGTTGACCCAAGGTAAAAAAATTGATATCAACTAGAATATTTAGACAAAGAGTGAATACAGCGTCAATCTGTCTCTATCTTCAAATTCTGTGAGCCTCATTACTGAGAATTATTGGGTTTGGGTTTGAATGAGATTGAAAACTACAGGGTAAAAAGAACTGTTGAAGGTTTCTGGTTTTCTGTTTTCTCCTCTCTCTTGCTTTATGAAACTGAATTAATTCTAACCAAAATTATTACTCTTAGAAATTATTTGAGCATACATAAAGGTTTAATTTCCCTTAAGATGTTAAATAACTAGGAGTGTAGAGAAATGAAAAATACTTTTCTTTTGCGAGACTGCAGAAAAAAATCTGAAATTTTAAAACGGAATATTATGATGAATATAAATGAACCTAGTGGAAAACCTATGAATTCAAACAGTCTTTGATGCTTCCCATCACTAGTATACCTTTATGAATTTGACTGACAGCCTGATTTATTCCTAGTTTTTCCTGGTCATGTAGTGCAGCTGAGGGTGTAAACTACAGTATCTTTATATATATATACTGATATTTATTAAAAAAAAAAAAGACAGGATGGCACAAAGCCTCAGGTAGCAGTGTATGTTCTTCATGCAAGAAAAACTTCTTTATTTCTGCCTGGGAAGATTGTTATAATCCTTAACTATGGGGACAAACACTACATAAGTGCCTTGAAACATCTGTATTTCATGCTGTTAAACAGAAACATGACTTTTTTCTTTTTCAATCATTTTACAGCAAGTAGGAAAGTCAGAATTATAATGTAAGCAAGTGACCCTTTGGCCAGTGGTTAAATTGAAGATTGCATCAGCACCTAATTCACATCAACGATGATAACAACAAGGAACAGGCAAAACAGAAGATACTTTACAAAAAGAAGATACTATAAATAAAATCATAGATGTTTCTAATGAAAATACTTTTTATATGTACAAATACATTGTTTCTGCCTCATTTTATCTTAGAGCATAGACTCTCAAGGCAGAGACTCAGGTTCTGTTCAGCTCTTATGCATCGTTTAATCAGGGGAACAAGGTCTTTTGTAGCCTGTCATTGACTATGCTGAGCAACTAAAAATCTGCTGAAACACTTACTACCTCCACAGATCTCAGTTGTGATAATGGCAGCCCCAACTTTAAATTTTTAATTACCCAAGATAATGAATGATGTCAAAGCCCTCATCTACAACCTATTCATAAGCTGAGGGTTGGGACCATTTATTTATCACAATGAAGCTCTGGTCTTTATCTTATTAATGATGATGATGATGATGATGATGATGATGATGATGATTGATGATGATGATGATGATGATGATGACAAAAACAGCAACAACAACAAATTAAAAAAAAACATTAATTTTTGCTATTCTGTTTCAGAAGAGCATTTATCTTAGTAGCATTTATCTTATTTTGCAGATTTAGCTGATTTTAAAAACTGAGCTATATCTCAGCTGTCAGAAAAAATATCCAGAGAACTTCAATCATCTACAAGTTTTCTTAGAAATACTAATTCATTAATTAGAAACTATTTTAAATTTGTTTAAACAAATAACTTTGTCTGAAAATTGTTTGTAAACCATTCTGTATAAATATTGGTTTTCACTATGTTTGTGTCAGGCAATGCTGAAGGGAGGAAAATTAGACAAATTCACAAACAAAAATTAAAATTTTTGTCTTAGGAAATGATACCATGACGTTTTCTGAAAAAGTAATAGTGATGTTTGGAGATAACCTATAGTTTATCCACTATTTTAATATAGATGGCAGAGAGAGAGCTGTGGCTGTGTTGTAGACATTTAAGAGACATACATATCCCAGTTACACAAGGGCAAGAGCAGAAGCTTGCTGATCAGCAGTGATGAATGGGTTTGGAGAAGATATAATGTAATTGTTTTGTGACAGATCATTTAGAAGAGGTAAAAGAATGGAGAAATCAACATTTTCAGGAAAACAATAGATAGTCAGAGGTGAGGCTGGAACTAAGATGAAATAGGTCAGACATTACCACCCATGCACCAACAAAAGAAAGCAGAATAGCAGTCACTATGAGATAAAATCCATTTTTAATTGATCAATTATATAATTGATTATATAACTAGATACTATTTTTTTCTGTTTACTGAATAGTTTGCTTATATTAATATACAGTTGGGGAGAATGGGCTTTGATTTACTTTGCTATTCAAAGGGCAAAATAAACTATAAAGGCATTTAAGAATCTGCACATTTGTTGATTATTTGTGCAACTTTCAAGCATTTATGGTTGACTGCATTATTCAAGAATATTCTTCCAGGTACAATGCATTTGACAGTATAGTTTTGTAACGTGAATGCATAAAAATTTATATCCAGCCAATTAAAATAAATACACTTGGAATATAAATGCACCATTGGACGTTACCTCCACTTCAAGGGTCTCCCAGCTGTCTATTTGGGAGTCTAGTATAATATTCAGTCTTCTTTTGTGGCTCAGAAAAAAGCTAAATATTTGTAGTTTAGACCCTCAGACAACTCATAGGATTTCCATGCACTTACCAGTAGTGAGCTTTGAGGAGCTTTAAAGAATTCTCTGTCCCTTGTAAAAAAAGCAGAACTTGTTGCAAACTTGTGGATTTCTGCCATATATTTTCAGGGAAGAGAGAAGCTAGGAATGGATTCATGAGAAGGAAGCAATAAAAGTGAAATGTTTCTTAAGGAAGCTTGATTTTCCTTTTGCACTTCTGTTTTTAGAAGCAAGCTTCCTACCACATCTTAGAAACTAAACATTAGAATTCAAAACTTTCCCTCTTGGGTAACTTTCCCTCTCTCTTTTATTCTTCTCCTCATCCTGGCAATGAGTTTGAAAACCTCTGCCAGACAGATCTTTAAAACTCTCATCATTCTTAGAAAGAAATCCAGTGCTGGCAAGTTCTGACACTGGACAAACATGTCAACAAACATTGAGAAAGTGCTGCCTCCAAGCAGCAGAGCACACTAGGGCTGTGTTTACTCAAACTTGTCACTACCAGGCTTCATTAAGAGTGATGACTTTTTTAAACTCCATCTCTGTGGTACTATGTGATACAAATCAAATCTAGCAGGCACACAAAGGCCTTTGTCTCTGCTCAAGACTTGTACCAACTTCTGTTGTTAAGGATATGACAACAATTTCTGGCTGAAGGAAAAAGACTGAAAGGAGTTGATCCTAAACTGAAGAAAGTGAATAGAACTTTTCTATTTTCATAGAGAACATAGTTCTCTTTTCATACTGGTGGGGTTAGATTTAAATGTTGTACATCTCTCTGCCTGCACATAGAAAAGTCTGAAATTGATATACAGAGACATAGAGAGACATTCTTTAAGTCTACAGTATGCTTGTGACCACTAAAATTAATTAATTGCTCCTACTGTGAACCAGAAGAGTACTTACTGAATCTGAGTCTTCCTTGTCAAAACAAAGAAACCTCTTTGTCCTGTAACACCATTTTCCATGTTCTTGTTCAGCACAAGCACTGCTTTACATGTTTTTCCTGTCATCTTCTTGAAAGAAATTCTTAGATATGAAGATAGAAATGATGGTCATGATTATTTCCATCCAACTTTAAGCTCATATATGCCCAGTATTATGATATCGAAAAGTCTAAAATGTGCATATATGTTGAGCAGCAAGTTGATAGATTCATGCACTAAGTGCACTCTAAAAGAGACACTTTCAAAGAAGGAACTGTACTGTAAGGGGATGGAGATTACTCACTTTTCCTCTGGAGAAGGTGACTAGACCTTAAGCTATGGTTGGGACCAAAGTGAAATGAATACAATTCCACAAAGAAATGAAGAATAGAATAGAATAGAATAGAATAGAACAGAACAGAACAGAACAGAACAGAACAGAACAGAACAGAACAGAACAGAACAGAATAGAATAGAATAGAATAGAATAGAATAGAATAGAATAGAATAGAATAGAATAGAATAATAGGAGTAGAAAATTCTGTTTGCAGGGACATATAAGAATCATCTAGCTCATCTGCCTGACCAATTCAGAGCTGATCAAAAGCTAATGTATTGTGGTTAAGGGCCTTGGCCAAATACCTCTTAAGCACTGATAAGTCTTGCTCACCTTTCTAGGAAGTGTTTGACCTCCTCTTGCAGTATTTGACTTCCAAATGTTCAGTCTAAACAGCTCCTGATACTGCTTTGAACCATTCACACAAGTCCTATCACTGGATCCCAGAGAGAAGAGGTCAGCACCTCCCTCTTCACTTCCCTCCTCATAAAGCTGTAGAGAGCAATGAGGTCACCTCTCAGTCTCTTTTTTTCCAAACTAGACAAATTCAAAGTCATTCACTGCTCCTTATAGGAAGGACATTCCTTCCAGCCCTGTCATCAGATTTTTTGTCCTCCTCTGCACACATTCGAGCATCTTCACATCATTCTCAATTGTGAGGTCCAGAATGGCACACAGGATTCAAGGTGAGGCCACACCACTGCTGAATACAGTGGGATAACCATCTCTGCTGAGCAGCTGCTTGTGCTGGGTCTGATGCACCCAGGATGGAGTTCACCCTAGTGGCTGCCTGGGCACAGGGCTGACTCTCACTGAGCTGCTGCCAGCCAGCACCCCCAGATCCCTCTCCATTCATTCTTTTCCTAGTTCATACTTGTGTCCAACTTAATATAATAGATAATACAGTACTGATTACTATATAATATATAAAATATAAAATGTTGTTCATAATGTGTAAAAATTGCATAAAATATGTGTACTTACACTGTGTGTTCACTTCTACCTTCAACATTATTTGCAAGAAACCAATATGCAGGTTTCCATTTACTGGGCTTTGTGAGTAGAATTATTAAGAAATATGGAGGTCTTTTTTTCTGAGCAGTTTTATTATTACGAGTTCAAAAAATGTTTTCAAGTGAGAGATTTAGAATAGCTGAAAAAGTTGGGAAAACACTTTTTAAAAGTGAGTTACAGAATTTATTACAAGCTCAGAGAAAACAAGTACATTTACAATGTGGAAATTACATAGGCTGGTGTTTTCACACATATGTGCTTTTGGATAAGAGCTTTAATTCCTATTTAAGCACTAAACCAGAACAAGCATGTTTTCAATAGAAGCAAATTATTGCAAGGCAATTATACTGGAAAACTCACCAAGATAAAACTCTCCAGCAAGCATACATTCCATAAAAATAGCAACCAATGACATCTGGATTGACACGTACTGATTGCCTTTGAAAATGTAAAGATATATCTAAATCCCTAACTTCAGAATTCAGGTATTCTGAGAAATGCCTTTAACTTGACACACATATTTGACTAGATCTTTATTCAGAAAAGCATAAACTTACATGTTTCTTAGTTTCAAATGTATGCAAATATAATTTATATGGTTTGTTACAGACTGATGACCAAAATGCTTAAGCTACTTGTGATGGAAAATCTATTACCAATGCATGGTTACATGAAATAAAAACTTTCCTACGGAAATACCACTTCCAAAAGCATGCAGATTGCTTTCTAACAGTTAGGAAAGAATTTAAAAACCATCACCTTAGGTAATTTTTGCAAAGAATTTGGCTTTGCCCAGATTTCAGTCACACCATTTTGATGATTTAAATCTTGATCTTTGAATTTTGATGTTACATGAAACATCATATATCAATGCTGGTGATGCCAAACCAATACAGTAAACTTTATCCACTATTTGGATATTATGTCCTTACTTTCTAACAAGACCTTGCTTTTGGTGTTGTTGACTTTTTGTTTTATTTTTGTTTGGGGTGAGCACGATGTGTTTGGTCTTGTTTTTTTTTTTTTGCCTAAGTACACAGGATTTAATTTTGTAAGATTGTCATTCTCTGATGAGATTTACTCCAGTTCTCTGTTGGCAGTTGCTTTCATTTTCATTTTTTTATTCTTTCTTTTCTATATAAAATTGACAATGGTCAAATGTGCCTATTTTTAAAAATGCATTGGAAAGAAACAGCAGGGGGAGAAAAGAAAATCTCCAGATATTTAGGGACAGAGTGACATAGTAACTACAAGCAACAAGGAAAACTTTATAGGGCTGCACTTTATTAACTCTGTCCATTTCAAGCTACTAATAATTAGCTGAGCTCAAAATGATTGCTTAGCATTCAGCAGGGAAGGTAGCATTTCTCCAGAAGGGACTTTGTTATTGGAGACTGTTTTTATAAATGCATAGTTTCCTTAATTCCAGTATAATGATCTTTCCTGACTTAGTTATTGTTGTTTTAAGTGGCTAAAATAAGCACTCTTGTTCATGTACTTTCAAATGAAAACATGAGTGTTCATGGCTTTATATTACTGAAGCTTTCCCTTATTGCCCCTACACACCCCGTTTTTCTTCAGACTGCAGTCTCTAGGTACTTTGATAGTTTATACTTTCTTCTCAGAGTGAGGTGTTGTAGTAAAAAATTTCCTTTGGCAGCTACCAAAATATGTCACACTGACTGTAACCTTTAAAAAAGGAAATGCTCCATGGAGCTCTGATTGTGTAAACAGCATGCTCCATCCTGAAAATGGGGACATTGTCAAAGGAGAAATTTTATGAAAGAATGTAAATATTTTTTACTACTTTTTACTTTGATACTTAGAGGTGCCTCTTTAAGACTTCTATGCTGTACACTCACATTGCTAAGATAAATTACTACTTTTTCCAGGTGTAATGTTATTGTGAGCAGAAGTATAAGAGGCATTGGTCATTGTTTTGAACTCGATTGTTTCCTATGTTGGCTAAAGTCAGAGCAGAACAGCTATTCTGCTGGGGCTGCAGGGAAGTGGAGGTCTGTGCAAACACACCTTTGTAGTTGGACGAGGACAGGAAATTTGAACAGAATGGAGTAAGACACACAAGTAGGCTTTAGTTATATTCAGTGTTTGCTAAAATTTGGTTTGCATCTATGAAAAATACTGGAAACATAACCAAGAAATTACCAAGCTGTGAAAATACTTCGCAGCAGAGATATGTCCCAAGTTTTCCTGCTAATGCTGTGGCTTAAATCCTGCAATGCAGACCTTGGATCAATTTTGCATGGGTAAGAATTTTGTTAAATTACAGAATGATTTAATTTAAGAAGAGAAGAATGGACACACTGGCCTGAACTGCTTTCAGCCTTGCAATAAGAACAAGGTTTCATCATTTGTGAATTTTGAGAAAAGTTCAGATTTCACAGTGTGAAATGATTTTGTTTAGAGTCAGCTAGGATGAGCCATGATGAGATACATGTAATATAAATGTACCTCCATAACCTTTGAAGAAACAGTTTATTTACCTGGAAAAACAAGTAAAATATGACAATCTCATACAGTCTTCTTATTTCTGACTGCATATTACTTCTGAATATTATAATGGCCAATATTAGCCACAGACTACACAGTAGCTGGATTATTATACATTCAGAGATAGAAAACAGGGACTATAGATTTTGTCACACCTGGTACCAGGCACACAAAATTTGTGTATTCAATACTTCCTTCAGAGTATTATCAAGTTGTGTTAAAATGATCAAGTCACTCCCATAATTAGTGACTGGCCTCTCAGACCAACCATTTTTAAATTAATATTCTTATAGGAATGAACTGGTGGAACAACTAAGCCTATTGGCAAATGAATTAAAATTAAAAAAAAAATAATAAAATAATTTAGATTGGAAGTGACCCCTGAAGATCATCCATTACAAGCCTCCACATGAAGTAGAACCAACTTCAAAGTTACCTTAGGCTGATCAGGTCATTATGCAGTTGTGGATTATCATTACATTTAAATATATATATTAAAAAATAAATACTAAATTATGTAATAATTAGACATGCATCTTCAATTTCTTTTTTTTCAATTGAACTAGAAAACATGTACAACAGATTGATGGTGAGAACTATTGCTACTTAGCAAGAAAGCAAAAGAAACACAGAGAAATTGCATAATTAGTGTTAAGAAAACTTCTGTCTCATCATCCAGGAGACTCTGGCAGTCACAACTGCACCATCTGAGCAAGGACCAAAGCCCCTTTGCAGAGTCAAGCCCCAGTCTTCTAGTGGGTCTTATCTGATTCTCTACACACCCCACACTCACCCAGTCAAACAAAGTTTCCTTACCAGCTTGATCCCAGATTTCCCATGGCAGGATCTCAGACATCTCAATCCTTCAAATCACTTAATCTTGGTGCAAGAACGAACAAAATAAGAGCATCAGTTGGGTGCCTCTGAGGAAGGACCCTGAGCAAAGGAAACCCTGGACTTTTACACTCTCACTGTCTTAAGCACATGCTGGGATCCTCGGCTCCTCTGGTGCCTCTGTGAGTGTCTGGTCACCTGGCTGGGCCACGGGTCCCTGGCCCTTTTGTCACCCAAAGGGTCAGCAGCTCTTGCCTTGGGGTCTCCTCACTCAGAGCTCAATCTGCAGCTCACACCGCATCTGTACCCCAAGCTACCTTCACTGAATGGATTTATCCAAATTTTGTCAAGGTCATAGAGAGGTTGTGGCACAATCTACATTTTTAAATTAACCATTCTGACATTGTGAACTAAGTCTGCTTTGCAGTTTTAAAGGCAGCAACTAAGATTATACCATTCAATGATGAATCTCTTGAAAGTGAGGTTATGTCTTAATCATGATATTTACAGAATTGTAGTTTGGTGGCAAATAATTGAAAATTAGTGCAAGTGAGAGAGAAAAATAACCACCTTGGAAGAGATTTAGATGCTTTAGTTTCAATAGAGTATTGGTGTGGGGTAAGGCAAAAATCGTTAGATACTTTCTGTCATGTGTGATGTCATTTTTTCTACAGCACAGTACCCTGCTACTTCATTATGACAGTAGTAGCATACTGGCGTTTTTTGTTTGTTTGTTTGTTTTGTAATTGCTTGTAATACAAAGAAGCAAAATCAGAATAATTTCTAGACAAAGGTCAGGTTTCACCAGGTCTTTCAGAAATTTAAATCCAACATATTGTCAGGCATATCTTTTACACTTTGAATATGATGTTGGTTTTAAAATGGATCATCTCAAAATCTGAATTTTGAGTTGAATTCATTTTGAAATTAGGAGCTCTATCCACAGCTTACAATTCTATAAACCACTAGACTAAACTCTACTTCTTACTAATACATTCCAAGCCTGCAGCCTTATCATCTTTTTCTGTAATATATACAATAAGTCAGCTACCATTTAACCCACTTCCAGTATGTTACTTTTCCTATCATCTCTTTCATTGTCTTCAGAACTGACACCCATTCACTATTTACCAAACATGATTTACAGTTTCCAGCAGTTCTCTACCTTTATCATCAATTTTTTATCACTGGATCACAGCTGAGCCCAGGGGAGGAAGTTGTTATATGCAACTGAAATAGATACAAGCTCTGCATTTTCAAAGAACAATGTTGCACAAACGAGAGTTCTGCCCTGCAAATTATGACTAAAAAAACCCCAAACAACCCAAACCAACCAAAAAAACAAACCAAAAACTAACACTCATACAGGAAAAGTCCTTACAATTCAGAAGGGATATGAACTGTTGTACGCAGTTAACCTGCGTGAGGCATACCATTAGCAGCATGTTTTCTTAATCAACACAGTGTGGTTGCTTTCAGAATGTAGGAGTTGTTATTATTTCCAACACAGAAATTCACTCCTTTAGATTTTTTTCTGAATAGTGTCAGTGGCCTTAAGATGTATTAATCTGGATAAGATATGCACATGCATAATATATGATTTCATTTTCTTTATATTGCCTAAAAGATTTCCCAAAAGCCAGGTAAATGAGTATATATATTTTGAAAAGCATATACCAACAATAATAGCTGGTTCCCTCACTTCTATTAACTGAGTTCTCGGAACAGATTTTTATGTATTGATTAATTAATACTCATACATATTCTGTGACATTAGGCAGTGTTATTAGTTCTGGTTTATATCAAGGATCTGACGCTCAAGGGAAAGAAAGGTTAGGAAAAGTAATTTTTTAGTAACAAATACTACATTAAAACAAGGAATTACCTGAAATGATTATACCATTTCCTTTCCACTTTGACTTTATAATAAGCAATCAATCCATTGCATATAATTTGCTAAGTTCTGTATTCATGGTTTCTTAAGAAAGAAAAGAATGCTATTGCCTGGGTGGAAGGCCTGATCTGCTGGAATCCAGGAAAGGGGAGAATGGCTGTGATCTGTGACTGTGATCTGTGACCCAAAAATAGGAAACATTTACTCCTAGTAAAGTAGGGGAGGAAAGGAAGTCAGTCCCCATCTTCCTCATAGTTTGTAAATCCATCCTGGCTGTAGCAGACTGTCTGACCAAAAGGCTGGAAAGGAGTTATTTGCAGAAGTTCATTGCTGTTTCATGTCCTTCCCTTTTCAAAACAGGAAGAACATGGAGCCTACAAGGAATTTGAAAAGATGTTGCATTTTAGGAACTTAATATGCTTTTTTTTATATTTCTGGCTCAAATGTAATGACAATTTTCAGAATAATTTTTTCCCACTTTTCTCAAAAGTATTCATAAGTTCCAGAAAGGTCGCACCTCTTCCTCAGAAAATTTTAATGTTTAATTAAACTTTTCAGAGAAGTAAGGAGGTTGGTTAGCAGAACTGCTACCTTGGGCTTATTTAGGGACCTTGAGAGGCTCCCTTGGCAGGCAGTCCAGAAGGGCAAAGGAGTGTAGGAAGGCTTTAGGAAGGAAATCTTAAAGATTCAGAAGTAGGTCGTACCCTTAATTCCAAAGATGAGCAGATGGGGAAGAAGACCCAGCTGACTGTACAAGAACGCTTTGTCTGGAACGCAGAAAAAGAGTTTACAGCATTTGGAAGAAGGGGCAGGAAACTCAGAGGACTACAAGGATGTTATGAGATTTTTCAGGGAGGAAATTAGAAGGGCCAAAGCCGAGCTAGTACCTAATCTGGCTACCGCCACAAAAACAATAAACATGTTTCTATATACATGTTAACAACAAAAGGAAGGTTAATGAGAATCTCCAGACTTTATTTGATGTGGGGGAGAAATACAGAAGATTAAGAAAAGGCTGAGTTACTTAAAGCTTTTTTACCTCATGTTGTTAGCAAGAACAGTTGTTTTCTGGGCACCCTTCCCCATGTTCTAGAAGAGAGAGATGAGGAGAAGAATGAAGCAGCCCAAAGGAAAATTTTACATGACCTGCAACACTAATACGACTTGCACAAGTCCATGGGGTCTCATGAATCCACCCAAGACTGCTTGGAAGCCAGAAGTTCTCGATGAGTCACTCCACCATTTATCAGGAGTCATGACCAGCTTCCAGCTGACTGGATATTAGCAAAAGTGACACCCTTTATAGGAAGGGTGGATGGAGCATCTGGGGAACTACAGGCCTGCCAGTCTGACCTGGTGCCGGGTCATGGACTAAGTTATCTTGAGTGCATCACAGAACAAACAGGGGATTAGACCCAGCTACCATGGGTTTATGAAAAGCAGGTCCTGCTTGACCAGCCTTATCTTCTTCTGTGACAAGGTGACCTGCTTAGCAGATGAGGGAAAGGCTGTGGATGTTTACCCAGACTTCAGTAAAGCCTTTGACACTGTTTCCCACAACATTCTTCTGGAGAAACTGCTTGTGGCCTGGACGGGTGCATTTATTGTTGGGCAGAGGGCTGAGCCCCGACAGTGATGGTGAGTGGAGTTAAATCCAGCTGGCAGACAGTCATGACTGAACATGGGCCACTGAGTGCCCAGGTGGCTGAGAAGGCCAGTGCCATCCTGGCCCATATCAGCAGTAGTGTGGCCAGCAGGATCAGGGCAGTGATTGACCCCCTGTACTTGACACTGGTGAGGCCACATCTCAAATCCTGTGTCCAGTTTTGGGTCCCTCACTGCAAGAAAGACATTGAGGTGCTGGATTATGTCCAGAGAAGGACAACAGGAATGAGAAAGGGTCTGGAGCACAAGTCTTACGAGGAGCAGCTGAGGGAGTTGGAGATGTTTAGCCTGGAAAAAGGGAGTCTCAGAGGGGACCTTATCACTCTCTACATCTGCCTAAAGGAGGCTGTAGCCAGGTGGGGCTAGGTCTCTTCTCCCAAGTAAAAAGCAACAGGACAAGAGAAAATGGCCTCAAGTTGCACCCAGGGAGGTTTAGATTGGATATTAGGAAAAATTTCTTCACTGATAGAATGGATCAGACTGCCAAGGGAAGTGGTTGAATCACTGTCCCTGGGAATAATTAAAACACAGGCAAATGCAACAGTTAGGGACGTGGTTTAGTGGTGGTTTAAGTCAAGATTAAGGTTAATGTTTTTGGGTTTGGTGATGTTACAGGTCTTTTCCAACCTGTGATTCTGTGATTATCAGCCCAATGAGTTCATGATACTATCACCAAAATGCAGAATCTAAGTTTTTGGGGTTTTTTTTGAAACTCTATTCAAAATTACTAAATATCCTTTGAATGTTTTGATTGGAAAAAATGGATCTAAAATTTTTTCCACTGCAATAAGATTTTAGTAACATATATTTATCTGCTATCCTGGAAATTCCATCTAGTGCCTTGTGCAAATATATATATATATAGAGAGAGAGAGATTATTTTTTCCTTGTTGCTTTTCAGACATAAGAGCAAGAAGTTTTTAAAATATGTTTTATTGTTCTAAGTCCCCTAGAACATTTTTTTTAGACTTCAGCAATTCCAGTTCAGGAAATATGGGATTAAGACTTTCTGGGTTGCTCCTGTCCCCTAATTTTTGTGCTTCCTTCCCCCTCCAACCCTGTCTACAGCTAATCTATAATAAAGGTTCATTTTGAAAAGCGAGCTCCATAGTATTTACACAATGAAGTCAAACTCTGAATGAAACACACTTGTAAAAACAACAGCAGCCTTTTCCTTGTGCAATATAGGATGTGGTCAATCATTTGGCAATTCAGTTTTGGCACATCATGAACTATTTATTTGTTAAGGCAAGTTCTTGAGATTACAGAAACTCTGGGAGGTTTTTTCTTTTCTCTTCTTCTTTTTTGATCCTTTTTATTTCCTCCACTGGAAACTATTAAATTTGCAGAGCCCAATGTTTATTTCACACTGAAACATGCACTATTGTATCGATAAATATTTAATGGTGCTGGAGTTCAGTGGATACAGCCTCATATGTTTCTTTTAAAAGGTATTTTATAACCTGGTGAATGCACTGTGGTCAACTGAGCAAGAAAAAAACAAACTCAAACCAAAAACTTTCCATTAAAAGATGACACAGGGTTCAATTTCAGTTTGAAGAGGGTGTGGAGGAAACAAGTAACCATATATTTTTCTGAGTCTCTCAGTGCTGGCAGTGCTCAGACAATTCCATTTGAGATAAACATCAGGGGCATTACATAGATCATAAAAGCATTTGAGCTGAGAAAGACAAGTGCTAGAAAAGATAAAGTTCTAAAATGAGAGTTCACCAAGAGACCTACAAAAAAAATATAAAAAGACGGGTAAATCCATTTTGTCTTGAACTGCTACACCTTCTATGACAGATTTGCTGTGACATGTTTATGCTCAGTCTGTAAGACAGGTTTAAATGCTCATGCAAAGTGTTTTCAAATATTTCTGGACAAACATTTGTTAACATTAAATTTTAAATATGATGTTAAATTATTTAAACAGATCTGTCAAAATGTTAGCATGCACTCTACCTAATGTTGCACTTGAAACTACCTGAAATTACTTTGGCAGGCTAGGACCAAGCTTTAGCAGAGCAAAAATATCCTCAGTGATAGGTAAAAACAAAAATTACATTATCGATATTGTCTCCTCCCTTACATTTGATTCTTATTCTAAACATCTACAACTCCATTAACTACCTGAACAGACTTGGAAACTAAATTTTACCTTATCCAGTTTTAAATGGTAACTTAAAATGTCCTAGTAGAAACTAATTTCCAGCAAAAACTTTGAAGATTTCTTAACTGATTATCTATTCCTGAACTAATCTGCCAATCACACTCAGGTGTAATTTGACAAATCTGAAAAGCTGTTCATATTTTTTAAGAAATCTCATGGATTTGTAAGTAAATACCACCTACAGGGAATTAGGGCAAAATGCACAAAAAACTTGTAATTTGTAAATGACATCAGAAATCTCAATCAAATATGAAGAATAAGATCAATGAATCAGTATCTTGTAAGCAGCGTTGTTCCCTCATTTATGGTTAAGATTCAGCAGATTTCAAACTTACTCAGTAACTTATTTATAAACTAAAAATTTTAAGACTAATTCAGGAATCTTAGAGGATGTTACCTCAGCCTCAGTGGAACTGTTCAGCAAAGAATCACATACTGTTGTTGCCTGAAAGATACTTTGTTCAGCTTATGTAGAATGAATAAAAATAGCAAGAGGTCAAACAACCTGTTACCCTGATGGGAAATGATAGAGATGAAAACTGAGGGCTAGGTGAGAATAATAAAAAAGTGATTCAAAAACCATGGTACCACTATAAAAGGAAAACCAGTCTGCTTGATCTGCTTGTGATGAGTCTTCTGAACTCCTGTCTTCTTTACTTCACGGATTTTTAAATGTAGGACAACAAAAATTGCTTAAACTCAAATTTCTACTACCCAATGAGACCACATTTGTGTATCAGTAAGTACAAATCACAAATATAAAGAAAAAGCACACATTTAGAGGTAGGACCAGCGTTCTCTCAATAACAAATACATATCAAGAATACTGTTCAAAATCAGTCATCATCAAGAAAATCTCAATCACACGCATGTATTGAGTCTGGAATATCTGAGTTCCCATGTCTTTAGGGATTTTAGTTAAGCACTTTACATAATTTGGGTGTTGAAACGTGTAGATGGTTTTAAAATGCTTTGACCTGAATGTGAGTTACAGAGCTTGGAGCATTAGACTGTTTCTGGACACTAGAAATATGGTCCAGAAAATGACCTCTTAATAAAAGAAGGGGTTTCCCTATGTCTGTGTTCATAGTTTCCTCAAATCCTTAATTCACCATCTCAGACAAAGATCTGTCTTTTTTTCCCGGCATTACTGAAGTGCAAACTTAAACTTGGAAGCCAAGTGATGTGGAGTAATTTGCAGTGATGAATAGTGTCTTTTGAGGGGAAAAAAAATAAAAAAAATACCTATAATTTCAGGGCCTTCCTTTACATATTGTTTAGTAATTCTGCTATTTATTCAGTTTTATTGTAGAAATCTGCTTTATCTTGATATCATCAGGGAAAAGTAACTGGCTCCTGAGTCTTTAAGTCAAAATAAAAATGATCTTCCTAAAAAATACTTCAATATTGCTTTGTCTTCCTTTTACTCTATTTCCAAGAATGGAATCAGGATCCACTGTGATTGTACAAAACTGTACTGAAGAAGTCCAAACGTTGTCAAACACCAGTCAGCATCCGTGTGTTTTGTATACAAATGAAGATAAATAAATCAGTTCACATTACTATTTTTAGACTGAAATTATTGAGTTAAGCATATCTGTACATTTAACTGATATGAGAAGTTATTTGCCATATTCATATATGAAAACTACACTTTCATGAAGGGTGAGAACTGGGATCCCTGAGAAAAGACCATTTTTCCCCCAGAATGACTTATTTTATCACAAAGTGAATTGTTTTATCACAAAAATTTTACCATTTTAGTTTCCATTCAAAACAATAGCTTTAAGTAACTTGACACAAAGAAGACTTTGCCTGGGTATAATTGAATTTTACCTTCTATAATTTGCAATATTTGCAATTGAAAATCAGACAAAATAACATTGAGTTATTTGGTTCCCACTGACTACACTGAGGGAATGCTATATCTCACAGGAAGCCATCAGGGCCAGTACCTCACACGACTGAACTCTATGACTTTTATAGCTTTCACAGAGAGATTTATCCAGTTTTTCTGGCTTTGGTTTTAGCTGAAAGCAAATGCTGCTATCTTCAGTTTATTTCTGAACAGAAAGAAAATATGAAATACTGTAAATCGTTCAAGGCAACTTTTACCCACAGAATTGCTAGAAACTTTAAACCAGAAGCTTGAGTTTGTTTTTGTAAGTATCTGCACTGAATCGCTGAACCTTTGAAGATTAACCTGTTGCAATGAAGATTGTGTGCGTGTTTTTACATGATAGTAAAATGTTTGCCTCACTGAGCACATTAGGTACTTACAACTTCTTTTTGAGAAAGATGCCCTGTAGACCAAATGTTAAAATAATAAAACTTCAAAGCTCTTTGGGCCAAAGACTACTTCCAGTTCTCTGTGTGTTCAAAGTTATTTCTGATGTCTATACTAATTCTCTCTTTCGACTGTACCAAATTGTTATTGTCATTAAATTTAGCCATTTTATTTCACATTTTTCATTAGTAGGTAGTTTAGAATGTAGCTGATAAGCAAAGAGGTAGGAATAACATCTACAGTGGTGGTGGGAGGATATCTCTGCATGGACTGGAAGCCTTGGAAACACGTAAATTCAGTATTCCAAGTGAAGACTGTTACTTGGAATTTTCTAAGTATGGAGTATTTTCTAAGCATGGAGTGAGAAAAATATACATGTAGTTGATAATAGAATGTAGATCTAGAAATTATATGAAGAAAACCACAGTGCCAAGACTTCAATATGTTGTGTTTGCAGTATACACTGACACAGAGGAGAACTCAATAAAATGTATGAGCATCCTATTTCACTCATATCTGACAGAAAAATGTGAGTATAGCAATCCCACAGTGGTGAGAGATCGTTTTTTTAATTCTGATGAGTAGGCCACATCAGTGTCTTTATTCTCTAATTACATGACATTTCTGTTCATAAATTTGTATTTTTACTCTCAATCGGATTTCTACAAACCCTTTTCTCAAGCGAGCTCTCTTCTCCAGCTCTCTCACAATCATTGAAAGTACAACATACAGCTGCTGCATTTTTCTGCCTCCCTCTTGGCCTGGTGAATAAATCATCTTTTAATTCTTGACAATGAATTTTTCTCTCCCATGTCATACTTGCTTTGCAAAACTTGAATTTGAACTTGAAGTCTTTTCCACAGATTTTGCCCTTGGATGCATCTTGATCTAATTACCCTTATTCTCTTTTGTTCCTATTTTTTAGCTGTCATTTCCATAAACTAAAATGTTTAGGTTGAGAGATACATAAATATTATAGAAACTGACAATAATATAAATTACCAGATTATACTATTACCATAACTCTTTCTGGGATATCCAAAATTTTGGTGGATTGGGTGAGGTTCTGCCAAACAATTTTGTCTTTAGCCAAAACTGATTTTCAATCAAATGAGACACAAGGGTCTGATAAGACCTCATTTGAGTCATACCATTTACAACAAGAGAAGATTTCTTCAGTGTTTGCTGTTTCAACCTGATCAGATACTGTGTAGGAAAAAGGAAAACAGCATATCAGGAGGGTGAGGAGAAAGAAACAACTGGAAGGAATAAGCATTTCCAAAGCCATATGAGTAATTTGGGTAAGGTCTTGTTTTAGTTGCAACTGAAAGAAATCTCTCTTTTAATAGACACCACCAGTTAGTACTGGACTTCAGCAAAGGAGGAGATTTCCTCAGTTTTTTGTATATTTCAAGGAAGAGGAAACATTGAAGAAGATCAGACATAAAGCAAAAATTACTTTGCAAGCTCTTACACAGAAAAACATATTAAATTGGAAAGTTTATGTCTCTGTTGGAAACTTCTCAATCTCTTGTCTTTCATTTAATTTAGAATCAGGGTTATCTTTTTTGGTTTTATTTGGTTTGGTTGTTTTGCAGAACTTGGCTTAGGCCAGTTGTACAAGTATGGTCCTACATTTTGATCCACCAGCTGACATAATGCAAATTAGCAGCCATATGTGCTGGTTATTAATACAGTGATGAATAATTTTCAGTCAAATGAGGCTTAAAAAATACTTTGTTTCAAGAAAACCTTGGTAAAATAAATTGTATAAACTGCTTGCTCTTCACAGAAATGAACCAACTTAGGTAACTTGATTATTTCCAAAGAATGTGTCTTTTATATTACCTGGTACTGTTGATTCTTTGATACAAGAATATAAATGTTTGCAAAAAAATACTTAGAGGTGAAGTGCAGCTTGGTTCATCTCAGTGTTAGATATAATTCATCATTGCATGTCTGTGATATTGTCTGGAATTTCTGGCATATGGTAGATCTTACATTACCTTGGTGATGATGATGATGGTGATGATGATGATGATGTTCCCCAGCATCTGGAATCCCAGACTTCTCGCTGTGCTCTGGGGATACACACCTGGAAAGCAAAGGTTTTCAGATCTCACGCTGCATAAGTGCATGGCAGATGTTGCTATTATTATATTGCTTGGGTTTGCTTGAGTAGAATGGGGAGAGGGCAGGGGAAGGGTTAAAATGAATGAAAAATGGGCCTGTTCCTTTAGATAGCTACATAAATCTCAAATAGGCCATGGAGCTGCCTGTGTCTTCTTGATCTTATTAGAAAGAATGTGTGTGGGCAGGAAGAGATGAGACTGGGATTTCTTGCCACAGTGCTCTCTGGAGGATCACAAATCTGGTCATTTAAAACTGATTTATTTAGGTTTATTGCACTAGTATTCTACAGTTCCAATTTGTCTTTGCTCCTTTCGTATTATTCTTGACCCTTTGATGAAACACCCACGTAAGTACAGATAGCTCTCTTTAAGAATTCAAGTAAACCTTTATTAATTTAACAATTCTGTTGCTCTTTTTTTACCTTTTTTTTTCAATGTTTATTTTCCTAGAACTTTTTCTCATAGTCTTTCCCTTTCAGCTATTGATTTATAATATCTCCAGAGACATCAGTAATGATGGAAGAAATGACAATGTCACTTTGAAGTGGAATATTTTAAATTTTGTTTTGGGTCTCAAAATCTTTCTAACTTTAGGTTCCTCTCTTTTCTAATAAATGGTCTAAGCATGATAGTTTCCCTATGCATCCAGGAAATATTACTATCTTCATTGTACAGATAAAGCACAGACAGAAAGTGTAACACTACAAGACAGAGAAAATGTTTTGAATATAAGCAAAAAATCCAGACGATCTCAGAAACTAGCCAGGAGACCATATTCTTTTAATTTAAATTTCCACATTACTGTGGCAAAACATTGTAGCAGAATCAGTCATTCATTGCTTTACTTATGAGAGGAAAAGAAAGGGGAAGGGAAGGGAAGGGAAGGGAAGGGAAGGGAAGGGAAGGGAAGGGAAGGGAAGGGAAGGGAAGGGAAGGGAAGGGAAGGGAAGGGAAGGGAAGGGAAGGGAAGGGAAGGGAAGGGAAGGGAAGGGAAGGGAAGGGAAGGGAAGGGAAGGGAAGGGAAGGGAAGGGAAGGGAAGGGAAGGGAAGGGAAGGGAAGGGAAGGGAAGGGAAGGGAAGGGAAGGGAAGGGAAGGATGTAGGCACAGTGAGAGAATAAAGCAGTAAAAAAAAATCTCACTATTTAATTTGAAGCCAAAAGAGGGATTGGGAGCAAATACTGAGGCTATTTAATGCTTACTGTGAATTCTTTCATTTATGTTTTCTCATTGTTGGTAAAGAAGGTAGTGCTTTATCATTGTCCAAAACAGGCATATAAATTGCACCTATGAGTTATTGGTACACGTGGAAATGCCCTTTTTGTAGATGCAGATTTACCAACAGTGAGGTTTAGCCTCCCTTTAGAATTAGCAGCTGCAGCATTGCTGCCATGCTGTCACAGACGTGGGAGCTCAGCCATCCTGTTTCCTTTCTCCACCCCTTGTTTGTAGGAATGGTGAATTAGCCAGGTACCTCAAGCTTAAGAGACACGGGCAAACTGACTGATAATCATGCAATGGTTATGATTTGTCCTCTATGTTAAGCAGCTTTCTTAGAATTTGCTGTCCTTGTTAGACATCAAAGTCTTCCTATGGAGACCCTTCAGCAGGACCACAATTCTGCTAAAGGTGACAAGGAGAGATGGAAAAAATGGTGGTGTTGAGAAACAAGCCTAAGAATTAGAAAGAAAAGAATGACAAAACTGTGTGGAGGAAGAGGCTAATCCAGAAAGAAAACAGATATGAAGTATGATAAATATGTTCAACCCATCATTTTCTGGTCAGAAGAAGACATTGTCTTGTCCTCTGATGCTAAAAGTTAGTGTTTACATTTACTATATAGCCAAAACTCTCTATTCACTTTAGGTAGGCACCAGTTGCCAAAGTATTCCCACTCTATATATTTTACTTCTGGCTCCAAAATGCATTTTAATAGTCCATAAATTAGGCTTATGAAAGATCTTCAGGCTTCAAATTAACTGGGGGTGGTGGGAAGGGTAGAAATTTTGAGCTGGATCACGAAATTTATTGCTACTATTATTCAGAATGCAGCTGCCACTTATAAGGGGTGAAGAATGGGAAAAGCCTTACTTTTCCCTTCAATTTTAGTAGCACAGCTGGATTTTGTAAAAAATCAACAGTCTTTAGAAACAGTAGTATAAACAGTTTGAAAGAATTACCAGATTCTGAGAGTAGGAGCTTGAGAGTCTTGCTATACTTTCTAATTTTTCCTTAAGATAACAAAATTATTTGTTAAGTATTCAAAATCTGATCTTTCATTAAAAAAAATCAAGAATGTTCTTGCTTTTTTCTCTCGCTATTTTTTTTCTTTTCTTGTGTGTTTGGGGTTTGGTTTTATTTTATCATCTTTTCATTTTATTTCTTTTAGAACACCTTTTTGCAAGCTTTAATTCACAACAATGTTGGCTTGGAAACAGGCCAATTTCAAAACAAAGAGTTTGACTATCATTAAATCAAGCTGAGAATTTTACAGAAAAAGCATGTGTCCACATGTAAATAAGGTGACAAACATTACACAGAAAATCTGCAATAGTTTGAGCACAAGCCCTCAACCTATTATCTAAGAAAAAAATGTTGGTTCAAATCGGCCCACTTTGAGCTTTAGTTGCAAAACCTTTCTGCATGTCTAGGCTACATATATCAAGCACGGAATTGTGTCAGATCAACATAGGATGCCATGCTGTAGTTTCCAATGCTTTGATTACAAGCTTTTGTGAATAATTTCCCATTTTTCCTTTGTACACTAGAGGATCCCATTGCAGTTTAGGCGCAGGACCATTTGTACCACTGGTGTATGACAATTCCCCCAGCTGGAGCTGGACTGTTGAGCCAGACCCATGGGAACAGGCAGCATTTAATCTCATTGCCATCTAGTGGCAGCCACACCGAGTTCTCTGACTCCAGCTTCCAAGGTCTATTTTTGTAGTTGCCATCTGACTCCTGTGAAACCTATCATTGCTCTTTGCTAACAGAGGAAAACAACCCAGGTAATTAGGCTGTGTTAGAACTGTGGTCTGACTCATTCCAGCTGACTTCCTTTACTAAATTACATTTTGACTACATTTCTGTAGAGTGTGCAATGTTGGTTCCAGTGGCTTCTGAAACCATTTCAAATATAGTTTATGAAACAGATAAAAAATAATACAGGACACAGGCACTGGTGGTAAAAACAAAGCTTTGCAACTTAGTGACTTTAGTTCTCTTCCTGCCTTTATAAATGGTATGATCTTGGTAAATCATACTAATATTTTGATCCTAGTTATCCTTTTCTAAAATTGAGCTCAGTTTATTTGTTAGTTTAGGAGGCATTTCAGAAGATTAATTAAATAATGCCATGCTAAGCACTTCTTTTGAAAACTGAAAATTAAAGAAGTTAGAGAAATATGGAGTATTGCTATCGATAGCATTATTTGTTTGCTGCTGTGAAGCATTTCCCAATTTATTGATGGACTGTAATTGCACACCTTCCTCAGATACTACCCAGAATAAATCTTTCCAATATAGCAGAAAGCTACATGGAGAATTTGTGTTTTCTATTCGTGAAACCTCTTTCATTGCAGCAAAGCCAGGACATTCATTTCTTAGTTCTCCCAGTTCCTGAGGGCAGTCTATGCTGTTAGTTCATTTTGCTTCTCTGTCAGAGACCTGTTTTCTCATGACTCTTAAGCATTTGGAGCAGTCCTTTTTTTTTTTTTTTTTTTTAATTTCTTTTTCTCAGGCCAAAGGAGTTCCAAACTACATATTTAATGATGAAAGAGTTTAATGATGAAAGAGCTCTATAAAGACCTGAGAACCTACAAGCATTTTCTGGAGAACATATATTTGCAGATGTACAACTCTAGGAGACAAAATCAGTTGAAAAAAGGTTGCCTTTTTTCCTTTCCCCTTATCATTCCATGTTTCTAAATAGAGTCTTAGAGGAAAAAGAAGATTGCAGAGAAGCTTCTCTACAATCTAGCATTATGTGTGTTTTCCTGAAAGGTAAGTCTCAAGTTAGCAAGACCAATGGATATTCCACCAAGAACAATTCAAGATACAGGCTTGAGAACTACCACCAGATTTAAGTAGGTGGATCCATATCCATGTATAACATGTTATCCCTCTCAATCGAGAATTTAGACGATTCTTCTGCCTCAAAGAAGTTGGTAGAATTTTCTATACGTTAGCTGTCTTGATATCAGTAATCTCTGAAGTAATAGGTCCAAAGCAGTTTCCTCTAAAGGGAAAGTATTTCCTTATATTAGCTCTTTCAGTTCTTGAAAAACAGGGAAAATTATTCATTTCTGTGATTCAGCAAGCAATTACATTAATTTGTGACTTTTCCATTTTCTGATGTGTCTCCCTAAACCACTTACCCACCAAGGCTTTGTGATTGCAAAGTACAAATGAGCTGCAGGTGCTTAGATATTGTGATTACTCTGACCTACTCAGGATCAACCAGGGACCCATAAATTTAAGACCAGCTACTATCTCCTCGCACGCTCCTGATTTATTTTTTAAAGATATTTTTACATTCCCACACATATGCAGAAAAAAAAATAATTCTCATGGTCTAAATCAGAGTAGTACTGTTAAATGAGGGCAAGTAGGATAGAACTCAACATTTCTTATGAATAGGAAATTAAGAAGCTGTTCAGAATTAATCTCAGAAAATTACTAAATGCTTAGAGCTTTGGGCTATGTGAAGTAGAAGAGCTATTAGGATTCTCTTGGTTTTGCTAGAAAGGCATTTGTATAAAAAATATACATAATCTTCCCAAGGTAAAAGGACTCATTCAATCCTCAAGGGCAAGATTTAAAGCCAGCATTTGTCTCTGTGATTGCCTACTGGCTCAGTTCCTCCTGGCAACATAGCTTCACTTGAGCAGCACTGCCAATATGACTATTCAGTATTGTTTGATTTGAGTCACGTTGATTTCTGGCTGGAGTATTTAGGTTCAAATCCAGAATTCCTGGAAGGCTTGGAGGCCAGCAGCAATAGCAAGCATCACCTAATATGTTATGATGCCAGCTCTGAATTTCCACTGCAAGCAGTCAGTTTCTAAGGCTGCTAATGAGTATAATAAGCAATTGGTGGAAAGTACTTCTTTTTCAGTGCAATAGCAAATCAAATTTCTTTTTAAATGAACTGACATTATCTCAAAACACAATCAGAAATTAGACCTATTAAATGTCTAGAGATTCTGTTTTGTTTATCTTTTCTGTGGGCAGGCTTAGAGTAATACAATCCTGTTCCATTGTAGATTCTTTTGCTTGAATTTTCTGATCATAGATTCCCATAGCTCTCAGATATGTCACAACCTTGAGGAATTATGGTCATTTAATCAACACTGAGCATTTTCATGTTCAGCCTTCAAGCAATGATGCTTAAACTCCTAATCACAAGTGACAGCTGAATTCACTTACTCTATTGCTTTCTGTATAGTGGTACTTTAAAAATGAGCTAAAGTTCACCTTTCTCAACAAAGCAGAGTTTATAATGACCTTCTAGAGCTATTTTTTTGTTTGTTTTTTGGGGGTTTTTCTTTTATGTCAGTTTATAACAAATGATTCAATATCAGTATAAACCTGAAGATCCTGAGAGAATAACAAAGGAGTCAACCAGGAGCTGAGATACAGTTTGCAGAAAATAGTTGCCTCTAAAATGCTTGAAGAAGACAATATATGATCAGCCTGCAGATATTCTAAATTCTGCACAACTTCAGAAAATACTTAGCTATCTGGCCAGTAGCAGAATAAGACATTTCCAAGGAAAGCTAAAATGCAAGTTTCAATTCCTATGTGCTGTGTTCCCTGGTGACTTTTCTCCAAACTTCTTCATGGCTTATTTTAATTTATTTCCAAAGTAGACCGGAAAAGAGCTTCTAATATGAAATAATTGGGTACATCTACACTGCTGTGATAAAACAGTCTTTCAGACATGGCTGGAGGCCTAAGCACCTCACACACAGGGAAACATGTCAGGTCACTGCACAGAGATCTGTGTGGGAGATCTACAAGGCATTTTTTTTCTGTAAACTGTGGTTCTTACGGAATATCTCAGACCTGCTTTCACACCACGTTATATAACATGACCATCTCCTACTACTTCTTACCTTTGGAAATATTATATGACCAACAGAAGTTATGGCAATACTAGACCTTGGAGACAAATTCCACCTGGGTTTGGTCTACCGACACCTCTAGATATTTATAAATCTGAATCTCATCAGTACCCCTTGTTTTATAGATATTTCATAATCCCAAAGCTCTTATAAATATATACCTAAGACAGTGTATAAGACTGGGGGGCAAGAGGAAGAGAGGGGTATCTATTTCTAGGAGCTATGCTTCAAAATCCATGCTCTGGTGTTGTCTCATATAGAAAAAAAACCTGAAATCAGTTGTTAAATCAAGGCCCAAAAGAGGGTGAAATTAAATAAGGTGGTGACTGAGTTTGCAGAGCATAGGATTTTAATCAATGGGTTTTAGGAGAAATGTCATAGTTAACAAATGGAAGTTAAAAGGAAATCTAGTGGAGCATAGCATGAACTTCACCTTGAAAGATTCAGGGGAAACAGTTTGTGCAAGGAAACATTTCATTATAAACTCTACAAATATAAAAGAAAATTAAAGCTGCACTTCAAGTGGGATTTCTAGTGGGGTAAAACATGTCTTGTTTTCTCCTTTATACTTTTTACTTTTCTGGGGAAAATAAAAAAGTAATTCTGAGAATAGATAAAAAAGCAAAACATACTAATAGCTATTTGGAAAAGATAGGGTTTCCATTTTGTTTCCATTTATTCTGGTCCCAGAGATTTGTTTTATGTTACATCTAAAACAGAATCATTGAGGAAAAGGAAATAGAGTACACTTTTGCATTAGTTCTGTCATCAGTACTTGGGAAAGGGGAGATTTACATGTATATCTCCTTATTGACATCAATGGTAGCTTTGAGTGTAAATATTAACATCAAAAAGGAAGAATAGAACTCTTTGGACATTATAAAACTTTCCATAGAAATTATATAAGGAATATGCATGCATGCTTGCATGCTCTGACAATAATTTGACAAAAATTTAAATTAATGTACCAATGCACAGGTAGATTGTTTTACAAAGGTATGGGTAATACTGGAAAAAAAAAAGTTATTATAATTAAGATACTTTTCTAGGCTTCAGGCATGTTGATATCAGTACACTTTGTCCTTAAAGGCACATCTAATTTCATGCAATTTTTGGTGCCTCAGTCATGTACCAATAGATATAATAACCTTTCCTTTCACTCTCACTTTATCTTTCTTGACACTTGAGATTGTAATCTCTTTGGGATTTGGATATGTTTTAACACATGTAAAAGCCAATACATTTGCAGTGAAATGTAAAGTAATCTAAATTAGGTATAATACATTTGTGAAATCTAGGAATTTCACATTGTCAAAAGAACATTTAGATTATTTCTGTGTACCAAGATTTTTTTCTTTAATGTCTGTATTTGGAATTAGTCTTCCTAGAGTTTATACCAGGATTATTAATTTACATTTGCATCATTTGTCTCACCTAACTGTATCAGTGGATCATCATGTCTTTCATATGGTCTTCAGACATTTTTCTCAAAATATTATACTGGGTAAAATATTTTACCAGTTTTTACCAGCTGACCCACTTATCTCAAGCACAAGGATTTGTGTTTATATCTGATCTCTGATCCAGGAAAAAGAGCAAACCTGAATTGTATATTCTGTACATCAGAGAGAGTGTTTGTCCAACATAATTTTGTACAACAAAGACTGACAACAAAAGCCAGAAAAGACAATGTTGCTATATCCAATGTTTCTTTCATATTATTCAATTCAACAGGAAACAAGCAGAGAGTACATGTATAAAATTATGCACAGAGACATTGATACAGCATATGGAAAAACAATAAGTAAACCCAAGTGCTTGTCATGCCACTCTTGGAAATTTTTGAAACATCTGTACTTATGTTTTGTAGGAGAGGTGATAATTTTAAACCTTAGGGGTTTTTTTGTTTGTTTGGTTGGTTGGTTTTTTGGGGGGGTTTTTAGGTTTTTTTTTTTTGAGAATTGGAACAGAAAAAAACTTCTACCAATTCTCAGTTTACAGAATTAGATACCAGCCTGATGGAACTCAGCAGAGAATGGTGGCCAGCAGAAAAATTGTCTTAATGATTCAAAGGCAGTAGCAACATTAAATGAGAAAGAAAAATAATGGTATTTTAATCAGTCTAGAGAAGATATCTTTTTTCCTTGAAAATAATTTAAAAAGAAATATTGATTCTTTTTTAATGTACTATAGTTATGACTTAATTTCCATTATGATGTGATTTATAAACATTAGAAAAAATCAACAGCTATGTTATAATGAGATTATATAGACTTTACATGAACAAATTACATTATTACCTTACATAACATACCTTGGTATGTATTAATCCATGTGAACAGACTGATAACAACAATTCTAGTAACAAAACCTGAAGTGTTAAGGATTTTCTTGAAATCCTGAACTTCAAAAGACTTTATGTGCATTTGATCAGGAGATTTATCTACAAAAGCTAGCATCAGCTTTAGTTAAGAGACCTTAAAGTGACCACTATAACAATTATGTAACTACAATTATGTTTCTATATTGCTCTGACATGAAAACTTATGCGTTCACAGTTCACCAGAGGTTTTGCCCAGATTGCCACTTCTATGTCATTTTTAGTCCCAATTCTGCCCATCCTAGGGTCAGGATCAATGGTGCTAATTTGAAGTAATAGAAATGTTGCATAAGCTATTGTTTGCACCAGTGCTTGTGACCCAGATGAACGTGTGGTGACCCAGAGGGATTTGAGGGCTTCTTTAAATATCATATCTTGAAAGAGTAAAAATACAAAACTCCTGACTTCAAAAGACTCTGAAAAACCCCTCATGCTTTTGTTCCAGATAATACCTCGTAGGTTCTTCTCAGTACAGTAGGCATAGAACAATCAAATTGCTTTAAATTTTTTTTCCATTTTTGGATATGTTAGGTTTATATAAAAAAAAACAAAACAACTTACATACATTTGAGTAACTCCAGAATTTAGTTAAAATTTGCCATGATTCTCAAAATGAAGCCATGAGTTACTCCACCAAATATTATCTGCCCTGTTAGCATTCTCATGCGCTAGTACTTATTTAAATAATTGTTTTTCTGGGGGAAAAACAAGGTCATACCAAGGAAAAAACAAACCCAAACCAACCAACAGATAAAACAGATCTCAGTAGTTACTAGGTTATGCAAATTGATTCTTAATTTTGCAAGGTTTTATCTTTGTCATCCATATAATTTTCCATAACTTTTCCCACTGTCTTAAGCAATAACTTCTGCTATTATTTGTAATCTCTTCAGGCTTTAATTAATTTTCCATGGCCCTGAAATCATTAGTTTGTTGATTTCAGTTTTATTTTTAAAATAAACTTTTGCCTGAGTGCTGACTGTTGTCTTGTAAAGAAATATCTTACAAGACAGTTCACTGAGGTAACTGACAGAATGATGATTTTGGTAAGATTATATTGTTTCTTTTGAGAGTCTAATTGATTAACTTCTCAGCTTTGCAATATTTAATAGTTTAAAGAGTTGGGATATGCAGTGCCTTGGTTCTTTTAGTGGTTTGTTTCATATAAATCCTTTTCCTTAAGTGTTTTTGTTCCAATTGCAACATTCTGGAATTAAATTCTGATTTCATCTAATAATTATCCCTTTCTGGAAGCAGCTATAAATGTCATTAGGCAAAACTCAAGCTTGTAGGATTTTAAGTGTGTATTTTTAATTTTGGTAGATTAATTTTTGTATGGTTTTCAAGAAGGCAAGATACATTTAATGGTTTGGTCCATACTGATTCATCCCTTACAATAATCCTGTTTTTAATCCATATAGAGCGAAAAATATGAGGTTCCAAGACATCACTTCAAATAACCTTGTCATTCTGAAATGTTTATTGAAAAATTCTAGAGATTCATATCTACATGAACTTGATAGTCAGTTTCAAAAAAATAGTACAGAAGAATTTTGTAGACCTAAACAGATACGATTTTAGTATCCTTCAACATAAACCTGAATATCTTTCTAACATCTTGCAAAATTAGTTTTTGACTGCTGGTAAATACTGGTATTCAGCTGTCGCTCTGCCCTAAGAAATATGAATGTCATTTGATTGAGAGATATGTTTTGAATGTTTCATAACTATGTTCTGAGTTATTCATTCATGCACACTGATGAGAAAAGCTGAAATAGTATGGTTTGTTCTGCCCATGGAAGTGCATTTTCAGGTATGAGCTTGCAGAAAGGTGGCATGCTGTCCACTAGCAGACAGAGCAATGAGAGTGAATTGAATGATGGCTTGATAGGTACTTTCACTTAACCTGGTAAGGCGACATAAGTAAATTGCATTTTAAAAATAGATGTTAATTAATTAATTACAGCATTGTTTTCTAAAGCCAGAGGATCAAAGAACTTTTCATGGATGCTAATCTTCTGATGGCAGAAATGAAATCTAGGGAAGGGTAACCACAGAATGGTAATCACAGAGGTTTTTTTTCACATTCCCTATGTGCAGGGCATAGCTGGTGGAGGCTCCCACAGATATACAACAGCAAAGATTTTGTGACATGTATTTAGGTGTTGGAAACCTATCCAAGGTTTGTTATGAAATTATTTTTGATATCACATATGTTGTTTTACCACAGAAGTTTGAGGTGATGTAAAGCTGCTCCCTTGGTATAAAGTTCAGTGAGGTATTTCTGTTGAGATATCAAACACATTGTAGAGAAAAAATGTTGTTTTGACTCCACTAGAACACCTTGCATGCTTTCTGAAAGAGAGGTTTGTAAATTATTCATAATAAATTTAGGAATTATATGAAGTTACACTACTGGGAAAAAAAAGTAAGGAGTACAGATGAGTCAATCTTATTATATATTACAGTCCATCTCCAATCTGCTCACTTTTTTTTTTTCAGACCTTCAAATGTGTAAGATTAAATACTGCAAAGAGACGGTTAGGTTATAAGACAGTCAAAACAATTTCTCTGCTCCTCCACAAGACTGTTGTCACACTTGATAGCCTTTGTATGCCCCTTTTCATCAATTTCACACAAGCCATAGTTATTTTTAGGAAACAATGAAAGTTTTTTCTTAAGATCATTTGCTTTTGAATGACAACACAATTAACTCTTTTTATGGAAGCAAATCTGTTATTTGGAAGTCAAAAAAAATAACATTGACCAAAAAACTGATGTATCTGAGTTTTCTTACTTCCTACTAAATGGTTTTCAAAAGAGCAATTCTATAATAACATCTTATGGACAATACATAGTTCAAGACAAGTTTTCAGAGTGCTTTGCAAAAAGGTTAGTTCACTTACATAAAAGGAAAATGAGGGGTTTAAAAAAAACTTTTCAAAGCCTCAGGTTAGGACACTTGGATTATAGACTAAGGTCTGAAACAAATTAATATTTAATATAACCTTTCCTTCTATTATAGACACACTCCTTACCAAACTTCTGACTGGTAAGAAAACTTTTATGTCCAGTCAGTAATAGAATTACAGATGCTGTACATAAAATATTAAAAACCTCCTACCCCATGTTGCACAGGACCCATTTCCCCTATCTGTACTGCAGTTGAACATATCAGAAATCTGCAGCCCCTTCATCTTAAAGATGGATGCCTTCCATCATGTTCCTTTTATTTTATTTATGACTTACTCTTGTTTATGTAACACTAGCTAGACTTTCATATAATTTTGGAAGGTCTGATGTTTTCTGTTTACCACTGGGGCATAAGCCATAAATGAGAAGGTACTATATGTATTAAACAATTGTAAAAGGACATGGCTGAGGTCTAGGTTAGTCCCAACTAGACATTTTGTTTAACACAGTCCACAGGAGTCTATACTCTTAATTTGAGAGGGTTTAGCTATGTCAAACACATCAGAACAGCTGAATCTGTGCATCTGAACTGAACTCATATGTATAATGAATATGGACATCAGAGATTCTAGTCCTGACTACAGCATTCAGTCATGCAGAAAATGTCTACTCTAGATTAGAGAATGTTATTGATCTTTGTTTCCATTGTCCCCTGTCTTTCCTTTTTTTTAGTTTCTTTTTTTTTTTCATTCAACATGAAAATGCTATTCAGAGATTAATTTTCAATTCCTTTTATTTTCAAATTTAACAATATTAAAATAATCTGTTTCAGAGAAAGAACACATGAACAAGAAAAAAAAGTAAATCAAGAATTTCTTCATATGGCTATATTGATAGAGTTCCATAGCAAAATTGACAAAATAACACTTTCTCAACTGTGTGTTTGCCCTCAGGGTCTTGGCTGTACAATGAGCAAAATTTAACCTCAGGGAGCAGAGCTATATTGTACACATATATAATGCACTAAAAGTGAAACAGCAGAGTGGCAGCTCTAATACGTGCTGCAGGGCAACATCCTACAGCCTGAATAGAATTGCTCTCTGTCTGGAATTTCAGGGAAGTCAAAAAACTTGCTGTTACATGGCTGTGAAAATCTTATAATTTTTATTGCTTTCCATTCTATCCCTTGCACATATTTTGTTAAAAAAATTTAAGGTCATCCTTGAGTGGCCACAAGCCATTTAGAATCTAGATCCATACAGCAAATTATTGACAGTTGAGTACAGTATGCTTATATGGTAAAGAAGGCCATTATGGTGTTCTTGGAGGCATTGCTGTGCCTCCTAAGTGTTTCCCTTCCTTCTTCTTGCTTTTCTACATATTCTATAACTGCATTTAAATGTTCATCTTGCTCCTGCAAGTGGGCTACAAAGGAGAAAAATATCCAAAATAAAACACAAATTTCATTCAAGACTAATACTTGTACAATATTAATTGCAGTCATTAGTTAACTGGATGTGGAAGGGATGTTCCAAATATAATTTATGGTTTCCTCTTGGAGAAATAATTTTGAAACTCCATGATTACAGGTACAGCACTGTAAAACAAATCAAAGAAAAAATTTTCTTTCAGAGCAAACATTTAAGGTAGCAGCTATACATTATTTTTTTTTTTTCATTCTGGCAGGTTTTTGCCATATTTATATTTCTGCTCTAAAAGGATAATAGCCTATACATATAAAATGTAAGAAAAAAGGAGTTTTGATGAGAGAAACATAGAGCAAGTTGTGGTGGAAGACTCATAAAAACTATCTAGTCCAACGCCTCTGCAATGGGTAACAACATCTTCAACTACATCAGGTTTCTCAGAGCTCCATCCAATCTGATCTTGAATGTTTCCAGGGATAGAGAATCTACCACCTCCTTCAGTGACCTGTGCAAGAGCTTCACTTAGTAAAAAAATTCTCATTGGAAAGAATTTCTTCCTTATACTTAGGCTGAATCTACCCTCTTTTAGTTTAAAAATGCTACCCCTTGTCCAAAGGGTGAGAGAAAGGGTACAGAGCAACAGAGTTCATGTCCAGTGTTATTTTGTTTAGGCTGGTTTCATACTCCTTCACTTAGTGTGAGTGGAGAGTGAGTCCTGCCTGTCAACTCAACTCAACTGTAAGAGAATTCAGAACCGAAAATGTAACTTGCTCTGAAAATTTTCAGTTGCAAGGTGATGGATTATTCTGTTCTTCCTTTAATTACCTTCAAACAAAATATCAAACATGATAGCAGAAAAAGCAAAACAAACAAACAAACAAGCAAAGTGCTTCACGGGGAGTGCTGCAGGGCAGGATTGTTCTGGGATTCTGACTTTCTGGAAAACATAAATCCAAAGTTCCAAATGTATTTTCAGTGACCCTCCATTGTTAATAGACTGCTAATATGTTCCTGAGTACTTAAATATTCAGAAATAAAAATTCACTCTTTGATGCTTGTTTGGAGCCTGGTTACTTGATTCTATGTCAACCTATATGGCTGTTAATCTCTGTGGACTAAATTCAACATAGCATATGTAGGTCATCAGACAAAACCTCCACTGAAATCAATAGCAGAAATAAATTATTCTGGTATAGCATGTCAGTCTGCATTTGATTTGCTGACACATGATTACTCTGAACTGTTAGCTTCACTTACTTTTATTGATTGTTACTGTGAAATGTTTACTAATTGCACATCAGATTTTTAAAGGTGCTTAATTGCATACTTTATACTAGTGTTAAATTCCATACATTGATTATCTGTGAATTATGTTCCAGGGAGTTCCATCTCTATGCCATGCCTGATTTCTGTAATGTTATGGGCCATATCATTGGCTCATTCAAAGTTGATTCTAGAATTACAGTAACAGAGATGGAGAAAGAGAGAAGCTAGCCCCATTTTGAGTGATCCAGATCCAGTCTTTGAACCATACAAAGCCCAAGCAGTTTGTATCTCAGGTCTGAGTTAAGAAAACTTTTGACACTATGTCTAACACCTCAGTATTTAACCTGTATGTGGGTGCTCAAGCCTTAGAGCAGAAACAAACACTTGGTCAGAACCCTTCAATATCAGCCTAAGTCAGAAATAATTTTCCATACATGTTTTCTTCTAGGAAGTGGGAGATATCCACTCTTAGGCGACTCAGGGGAGAAAACTTCACTGATAGGGCTCTGGTTATAAAAGAATAAAAATAAAGTACTCTATAAGAGTCAGATGCTGCCATCAACATTCAGTGGTGATAGAAGGGGGACTCCAAATTCAGTGCTAAAAATATGAATTCGATTTGCTCATACAATTAAGAAATTTACATGTGATCCCCACCTACAATCCACAGCCCAATCAGGTCTAGGGGAAGGAGCTGTCTGGTTAGGGTGAAACTGCCCAGACCTGTAGTTATCAACAAAAGTTTGGAAGTGGGTATTGTACACATGTTCTGTATTCTTAATGGAAATTTATATGCATTGCAATTCGATTCCCGTTTTAGTTTATCCAGATTTCTCTCTTGGTATCCCTACTTTAGTTTGAACTTAGACAATCCATCATTTACAAATAGGAAAAAATGTATGGAAAGGTTTAATGTCTTTTATGGATGTTGTCTTTGAAAAATACTTTAAATCCAAGTCACCCTGTACCCAATTTTTTTCCAAACAATATTCTGCTGAAGTGGAAGGAGGCCTGTGAGTTACAAGTATGAATAAAAGGACAATAAGAAAGAGCCAATACAATTACTGGAAATTTAACTACCTAATTTCAAATCTGAAAACAAAGTTTGAACTGAAAGCTGGTTCTTGTTTTATTCAAGTCACTTTGTTGATGCTTATAAAAGTATAAGTCACATTTTGTTAATGTGCTCTATCTGGAGAGTGTTAAATCATTCTGCAGTAATATTGTTTTGGATGACTTTATGAGCAATGTGAGTTTATAAGGGTCTGATGGTCAAGAATTATCTGAAATGTGTCCAGTAGCCACAGAAATAAGATATAATTGAGGCAATGGAGTAATGCGTTAAAGTTGCCAGGCTTCCCATTATAACAGGTAAAAATTCTGGGGCAAGTTGGCATAAGAGTTCTCAGGTCTGAGAAAAAATAAAGCATACAAATTCTCAACATATTTTGAGACACAACAAGATACAGGAAAGGCAATCAGTGTTTTGTCTACTTCTGCAAATTTGAAATATGAGTTTAATTTATTAAAAATAACATTCTGGTAGTAAAAAAGCCCTAGTCAACTGAATTTCTGGTCTTGCTGAGGCCTTTGAGGTATGAAATTCAATCAGAAGAGATGAGGAAAACCTGATATTTCAGTTCAGGCCTATTAAATACTTGAGAGCACATGCTATCTGTTTATCATTGCATAGCAAACCTTACTGACAGCTTTTTGTTTGCTGTCTGGGTTTCTTGATACTGAGAGCAGGAACGTTTTAGGAAGAAATCTTACAGCCATGAGGTCACTTGTTTGCTGTGTGCTTTAGTTACTGCTAACCAGTGATATGACCTCTCCTTGCTCTCCAAGCTGGAAACTGTGAGTTGGTCTGGTCCTCTGCCCAGGTCTTTAGGTGGAAAGTGGCCATGTCCTCCCATGCCTCTCAGTTGTGCCAAACACTGTAACAGGGTGGAAACAACCTTTCTGGTCTGAGCACTACTGCTTTTAAGCCCTCTAACTTGCTCCTTGCTTATTGCTACTGAGATGACTAATGACACAATTGACTCCTGGGAAAGCACAGAGGGCTGCAGTATATTGCACCTAGTGTAAAAAGACAAAGTATAAACCACAAGCCACCAATCATGCTCATGATTTGGAAACAGGTAAATATTTTTCTGCCAGATTCCCAGACAGTCATAAAAGAGGTAAGAGTACCCAGGTGACAAGCTCCTCTGTGCTCAGTCAAGAGTCATCCAGATTAAAAGCAGAAATATAAAGTAAACCTCTCCTCCCCGTCTTGAAACAGGAGACATAGATGGTGGCTTGTTTTGCCACTAATGTGAAACTGTGAGCATTTGGCTCCAAGCCAGTTCTGGGAAGAGAACTGCTGAAAGAACATTTTCTCTTTTGGTATTTCTCTGACTTGGGAAGTAGTAGAAAATGATGTAAATTTTATGAGGAAAAAATATTTTGTGGTTCTTGGTACCCCAAACATGAAGACCTAGGTATTGAAGACAGCCTTTAGGAATTTACTGATTGTATGAGAAGCTGGGACTTGATTCCCAGACACCCTGATTTTGCATGTATCCTCTTGGATAAGGTGAGAGGTGATTGCCAAAGAGGGAAGTGCATCAATAATCTTCACCACCTGACACAACAAGATGCCGTGACTCTGAGCATATCTAAGACTTCTCTAATTTATATTCACAGACAAATCAGTGCTTTGCAATGTGGGAAATGAAGGAATCTACTTTTACTCAAACAGAAGGAAGAGGATCAGTTCCCCAATCTCTGAATTACTCACAGTTCACTTTTTTCGTACAAATTTCATGCGCCAGTTGATAAACTTTAGTTAATTAAAGAGAAGAATTAATAATACTAAATACATTGCTTTTATTTTCTTTGAAGTATTTCTGATTCCTTGTGCTCAAAAAACCTCATTTTTTGAATTATCAGGGTATAGTACAGCGAAATTTATAAGAACAAAACAAAAGCAGCCAGCAAAATCTAAAGGATGGGAGATTTATGTTTATAACTACGTGGAAGGAATCAGAGAACCCAAATGATTTACAAAACCTATTGAAGTACAAGAAGAAAAGGTTATAAAATATCCATGAAAACATTTATGGGAGATATCAGAAAAAACATTGTCAGAAAGATTTGGCTATGAGAGTCACCACACAGGAAAAGTAGGAGATGGAACAGTAATTGCTTTTAAGCAAAATAACTAACTCATATTTATGACTATTTTTTAAAAAATAAAAATATACTAGAGTATAAAAAATTAAACCCTCATTACTTAACTAAGATAGTAGAAAGTAGAAATTGCTCTCCTCTTCAAATGATAATGACCAGTAGGATCTTCTAGAAGTGAGCTCCTAAGCAAGACCACCCTTCAGTGAAAGTTATGATGACATAGTTGCAGTGGGTTTTGAAATGCAGAAGTTGGCAGCTTTGGGCCACTGGAGGCAAGGGAGGAAGGGGCTGCCAGACTAAGCCAGTGCAGGATGAGCAGCCTTGGGCTCTTCATGTCAGCACTGTGCTGCCTTCCAGGGCTCTGCTAATTCCCACTGCAGCCCCACAGAGCAGAGAACTCTTAAATCCAGGAGGGTCCCTTCTATCCCATCTGCTGACAGTCAGCACAGATTGCATGTACTGCAAAAACACATTCTGCACTACTTTTACTCTCCAAAGGAGATCCAAGGCAGGGCTCTGAGCAGTGTTCAATGCAGCTAACTAATCTTCAACACTTATCAGGAATGTTAGAAGTTGCAAACAGAGCTGGTTAAGACCTTTCAAGTACATTTTTATGTAGATATACATACTTTACAAAACACAGAATATATTTACAACAAGCTACTGGTTGTCCTCCTTTATTTATTTTGTTTTCTTTTTCTATTCACTAATTCCTGCACAATAAAGGAAAAAAAAAATAAAGAGAAAAGAAAGGGTGACTGACAAAAATAAAGTTTAAATAAACAAAAATTATCTAATAAAAAAGGAAACGTTTTCAAAATAGGAGCAGATTGACACAAATATTAACCAAAAAATTAATGAAAGAAAATTGATAATATTTTAAAAATCATCTTTCATGGAGTCTGTATGTCTTTATACAATTTTAGGAATGTCTAAACAAAGAATCCCCCGAAAAAAAAACTAAGAACACCCTCCCCAAAAACTAGCAAAAGGAAAAACAAAACCCCAAAAAATCCAAAAAGAAAAGCCTGAAAAAATACAACCCCCCCAAAAAACCCCAAGCAGAAAAAATGTTCATGTTTTTGCTAGAACACAATGCTTATATAAATACCTAACATACTTTAGGCGCTGGGCAAATTAAGTATTAATTTCTCAGGTAAGGTTACTATTATCTTTAAGAACTGCACTTCCCTCTGTCACAGAACAAATATTCAGATTGCTTTGAAATCCAACCTAACAAGGAAACTCAGTGATGAAATAAATGCAGATAAAAATTTCCTCAGCCATAGGGCTATCTCATTTCACAGTTTGAGTAAAAGTTCCTTCCTTCATGTTTTGTTGTTGTCATTGTTGTTTTTTTTGTTTTGTTTTTGGGTTTTTTTTTCGGGGGGGGGGAATGTGAATCTTTATGTATAGACCTATTGTTTTGTTTTCCATTAATGCCTTTTTTAATCAATTAGAGGACCAAGCTATACTACATTTCTCTCTGTCCCTTCCCTCTCTCTATTTCTTCATTATTTTTCAATCAAAGGACAGAACTATTTGTTGATAAAGACAGAAACGGGGGATTTCTTTGTACTTCTAAACATGCCTCATCTCCTTTTGAGTATTAATATTTAATGTATTAACTTGTTGAATTTAGAATATAGCCGTGGAAACTGAGCAACTAAAGCCTTAAAAGAGTTGCCATTTCACAATTGCAAGACTCAGCCCTTATAAACCCACAGTGCTCTGGAGTGGATAGCAGATCTTACAGCATCTTGATAATAAAAAAGAATTATGACAAATATTTTAAAATTTCTTTAATTTGTGTTAAAGAAATATAATTGGGTTAGTAAAAACACAGCATATTCTGTGATTTTGTGGACTAAAATAATAAATGACAATCATATTTACTATTCATTCATCTACTTTCAGGTGAATCTCCATGACCTTGGAAGTCTAGAAAGCTGGAAATTTATAAGAAAGCTCCTTCAAATTATAAAAAGGATCTCTTGGCCTGCACATCTGTAAAATCCAAAGTGAGTGCAATTTGTATATTTAAAATTTTTAAAAAAAGTTAATATTGAGTGAAATGTACCATGGTTTTCAATTGCTTTCAATTACCATTAAACCTTTTTGAGAGCAATTTGCATAATGTTTCGTAAACATGTAGGCAGATTAACCTTTTTAGTTAATTTATTCATTAGCAGTAAAAATTCAAAGCATGTCTTATGAGAAAATAATGTCTTGCTGTTAAATTACATGGAAACAAAGCAATTGGGACATAGTTCCCTCAGTTCTCCTTGTGTCAAGGCACAAAACAGTGGAGAGAATAAAGCTTTGCCTCTTAGCAGTGTTGATTAAATCACCTGTTTGTGAACAATTAACAGTATTACAAGAAGATTAGGTGAAGTATTAATTAGAGATGGGATAGAAGTGTCCTGCCTGTGGCAGGTACCTGCAAATATGGGGGATGGAAGAATGGAAAAGTCTGAGAAAAGAACAGAGGGTTTAACTCTTTCCTGCCTTAAATCCCATCATCTCATACATTCTGTCAATGTAAAGTGTGGTAATTCAACACTGTTTTTGTCACTTTGGGATTTCTTTACATGTTTATAGCTGGCTGCTTGAGTCAGAAAGGAATAGTCACATCTCTTTCTGCCCCAGTGTGGTCTCCAGCCTTTATTTTGTCTCTGAATGCATTGCAGTTACATCATTATCTATATGTGGGAATGTAAAAAGTGATTGAAGTTTGGACACTTATGTGGTATTTTATTAGCCAGGTTCTTAAGGCATTTTCAAGAACAAGACATTAAACTCTTCTCCTGTGCTGGAATTGAATTATTTCCAGATTGATTTTAGGGCATTGGCAGGTCTGTCACTTTGGGTAAGGTTACACAGTGTTGGGTGTTACAGGCCATAATAGCATGTACAGAGCAGCTGCTCAGCTGATGGAGATAGAGCCTGAATTAATAGTTTGAAAGTTTCCACCAGTTTTAGACCTATCCTTACATCTCCTCATTAAGAAGTAAAATTAAGCCTTTCTGTATACATGCTCTATCATTTGTCATAATGCTACCCATTGTCTTTAGAGTGTATCTAAAACAAATATACTGTTGCAAGGAGTGGACACATCTTTAACTTATTTATCAGGTACATGTGTGAATATTTAGATTGGGGCATCTGTTATATAATATAATTCTACTAAATTTACAATTACTTCAAAATTTGAATGTCAGGACAATCAACTTGATATTTTTATACTTTCCCGTATCTTTTAATAGGTTTACATCTGGAAGAGGTAGACTGATCAAGATTTCAAAGTTAAGGAAATTCTACAGTCCCTTCTGGTGATTCCAAACAGCCAGATTATACAGGTGACATGAGTATGTTGACATCACTAAGTGCACAATCATGCAGAAGTATTGAATTATTCAATATTAAGTATTATTCATGGCCCTCTTGCATTGCTGCTTAGTGGAGTGTTGTTGACTTAATGATGTAAGTCAGACACAACCTCAAACAAATCTGTGGGAAGTGTTAAAAAAAAATTAAATAGATTCTCTACAAAAATTTAAAAGAGAGTAAATGTTTAAGGATGGTTCCTTATCTTTTAAGATGCTGAACAATTTGCTGGTAGAATTATATAAAAACTCTAATGTCTTTCAACTAATAAACAAAAACAAAAACAAACAAACAAACAAAAATCAGAAAAACCCCACAACGTGTTCATAAATAGAGGGGTCTAAACATCTGAAGGAAAGCACAGTGTTTTTTCTGAGAAAGGTCTCGTGTGATCGTAACATTGCATTTGCTGTGGGTTTTTTTTTATTTTTAACCTACCTTATTGCTAGAAAAGCATGCAAATTCTGTGATTGACACAGTTAGCTTGAAATCCACCAGAAAAACAGATGTTTTTGTTAGGTAATATCTTCTAGGAACAATTATCAGAGTCTCGTTCCATTATTAAGAATTAGCAACCAATGAAGCTACAAGCAGGACTAATCTGCCATGTACAAAAATCATTAAGTTACCATTCTATAAGAATGACAGTGTGGGATTTGCTTACGATGAAAATGCCAAGTGCTTCACAAAAGCACAGAGAAAGGCTGTCAAACACCCTCTTTATGCCAAATTGATGTTTCACTGGAAGTTTCCACCATGTAATAGGTCTGTGTTCTTTCTATATCTGCATTAGCCACATCATACCCTACAAAGTGCCTGAAACAGCTGAAGCAATCACCCCTAACATGACAATAAATTTCAATAATGCGAACGCTGAAGATTTAATGTTAGAATGCTATTGTATAAAGTCTGCTTCAGGAACACTTTGCTTTGACTTTCACCAAGAAATCAGATTGTAAGATCATAAAATGTTGAAGACAACTTCAGATAGTGTTGTAGTCTTCCTGACAGAATCCTAAATACAGTTGTATTATCAAAACCCCCTAAGGAGCCAAACCCCCCAAGGAGCAATTAATATTATGACTGTGACACTTTGGGATATTTTTGGGAAAGGAACTGGAACCAAATGGAAAGCAAAGCTCACTCTTGTTAATAAAAAGGTTAAATACTAAGTCAAATGGCAGAAAATTGGCTTAAAACACTGCAGATAAAAACAGAAATCTATTTTAATTTTGAAGTGCCTGCCCTGAACAATTGCACATCCACCTTGACAGGAAAAGCTTCTCTTAATATCTCCTCTTGGAGTAGATTCCATTATTCTCTGTAAATTGTAGGAAATTAGACATAATTTAAGGATTGTAAGATCATTTCCCTCTTACAACAAGTATAGTTTTAAGTGTTTAGATGTAATATAAACTAGTGTCTATTTAACTTAATTGCAATTTCTAATCATTTTACACATCTCTTTATTTCAATTCCCAATTCCATATGAAGACTCCTACTGTTTTAGAAGATAACAGAAACCCAGATGAATGTTTGGGAAGGAAAAAGCAGTGTTCAAAAAAAAAAAGATCTCAGAAGAAAATCCTGAGAAAACAAGATGAAAACACAGGGAAAGATATGAGTCTCTTACCATAGATGAAATGAGATGGAAAACTCTGTTCTAAATCAACTTTATTTTGTCAGACATAGCAACTTGCTAAATTTCAGTAAATATGGCATATTTTGACTAAACAAGAGGATTGTATTTTATGTCACACAGTTTGATGGTACCTTAACTTGCAGGGCATATGAAAGATTATTATTCAGTCACTTTATTGCCTAAATTAACCCAGAACCTGGGTAGGAATCTTCCCAACCTCCAAAGTGCTGTAATTCCTTAGTTTTCCTGGATTGGCATCATACCCATTGGAGTCACTCCATGAAATCTAAATAGATATTCATGATTAAATGTTCAGAAGGGAAAATAATTAAAATCGTCCTCTATATCTTTGATGAGCTTTCCTGTCACTGGATCACAGAGTAATTTTTAATCATGCTGTCCTAGGAGTCATCTTCCAGAAATGTGCAGAGAGCCTGGGTTTTGTTGCAGTCTGATGGTACAGAATACTCCTAATTCACACCAGTGAAAACCCAAATAAGCACAAATAAGACTTCAGCGCAGACCTTCACTGAACTTGGTAACTACTGCCTGAAGAGACATTCCGGATTTTATCTATCCAAGGGAAGGTCTGATACAGGCACCTGTGTCATAGCAGTGAGTGCAGAGCTGGGGAAGGCTCTTAGCTGTAATTCAATGAAGGGGCAGAAGACCACCTGGTTGTACACCACTTTCATCAAGTTAGGTAATGACTGGACTTTCTAGGTGTCTGAATCTCCTCATGGGCAAGACACAGATGTGTTGTTACTTTAAAATCACAAAAACCATTTATAAACCAGCTTCTTGCCGTGCCACACTAAATTACTGACTAGCAATTACTTTAGATTTTGTAGCTGTTTCTTTTTTATTCTGTTGATTATGTAGATTTGATTATGCATCTTTTGAATATCAATATTATTATGAAACCTTAAAATTTCCTAAATGTTTAGCAGATACAATTATTCCCTATGAAAATATATTCATTAATGTGGAGTTTATCTCCATCAATCTTTCTTATTTTATATATATCGTGCTTAGAAATTTAAGCATGCCATTCAGAGGCTCACAGAGATGATCTTATAGCTGTTTGTTAATGTCCAACAGAGCTATAGATTGACAGGACAATCTAATGGTCTGCATCATCTCATTTATGAATAATCTTCATTTTGATCTAAAAGACTGGGAAAATGAAGCAGAAGCAAAAATAAATTTGCAAATAACCTCCCACTTGGAAATGTAGGATTCTGAACTTAGAATGCAGCAGCACGTGGCACATTCAGGGAGTCCACACTTCTTAATCACCGTAATAGAGCTGTAATGCTGTTCCTGTCTCTCCTCTCCTTCCTATTTTCCTTATTATTCTTTTCCTGTTTCTCACTTCCTTTCTGTCTCTCCCTCCCTCACATTCAGCAGTTCTTCCATCGCCCCATACCTCTTAATTGGCCAGATATCTAACCCTGAGCTTTTCAGCGTGAGACCTGGAGAAAAATGGAAACCATTTACCTTATAGGGTTCAAAAGGAGTGGAGGATAGTGTATACCTAGAAATAGACAGCTTGGAAGGTTAAGATTTCAGACACTTTCAGGTTTTGGTTTTGACAGAATTTGTATTTATTTGAATTTTAAAAAATTCATTTAGAGGGTGCATTTTTTTCAGGGACATCTCTGTTCTTTTTATAGTATAATTGCTGTTTCTTGGTGATAGAGTTTTATTTTACAATCTTCTCTGTGGGTAATTATCGGGTTATTAACAAATGGTGCAAAATTGTGCGTGCGTGTGAGTGTGAGTGTGTCTGTGTGTATTTTACTCCATCTTTGTAATAGCTCTGAGCAAATTCTCTATTAGGGATTTCTAAAGTGATTTAACATTCCACTTCCCACAATAACAGCATATTTCAACACAAACAATTATTTTAAAGGTTTATTTGATTTTGTACTCTCTTTATCTGTCATGAAGCTATTTTATTCTTCTTTCACTTATATGAGTTTAGACTGTTTGTTTTAAATTTATGTAAACGCAGAATACAGAAAAACTGAATATAGCCATTAGCTTAGAGTACTAAATCAATTCAAAACCTGATTCTGATGTTCCATAAATGAAATAAATGGAAATCAGCACTAGGTGAAGGAGAAAAGACCAAATAGAACAAAGTCATTGGTTGCTAAAATTCAAAACAGCTCAAGATTTCAAGGTACAGATGCAAAATTAGGACTGCTGAATTCTCTGAGGGAAATGAGAAGGGGCTAATATTTTATTCTTCCATTACTGGATGAACATTTACATTATTATTGCTAGACCAGCTCAAGCAGTTTATTTTAAAATTTAATCCCTCAGGAAGAAAAACAAAAAAAAATCACACTTTCTGTAATGGGAGTAAAAAAGAATAAAGAGGAAAAATATAAGAACACAAGGGTTTAATCCTAAATCATAGAAACATAATGCTGAGGATAATAGAAAATTTTTCAGCTATGTATGAATGTTCTTCAGCTGAGTTTGAGACTGGAGCCATTTGTAACCATGAACCTGAAATTTTTAAGGACTACAAGGCCCAGATTTTGCTTTAAACAGTAAAAACCAGTGCAAACCATGCAATAAATGATCATAATATCTGTATTAAAGATCTATATTATGGTATTGAACTTGTGGCCTAGAAGACCGGTGAACAAGAGCTAAACCCCCTATTTCCTTATACCATGCATATATTATTTGTCATATTCAGCCCTCGGCAAACGAGCTTACACAAACTGCTTGCATTGACCTTCATTCATTATGTTGCATTTTGGGGGTCTTTTTTAACTTGAAAAATTTCTCCAAAATATCTATTTTTAGATCTATGTAGGGATGGGTATTAAATGTAGTTTCTTGTGGCAGGACAAGTAGTATGGATACTTGAACTAAACAGTGATACTCCAAATTCAAGGCATGATTCTGGTCTGTGAGTACCTGTTATTTATTTTATGAATTTAAACTAGTAGTCTGAGGTCCTCCTAAATGTTGTGAACACAGTGGGCTAGGGGCCTAAACTCCTTTGCTTTCCACCACAAAAATCCCAAACTGAGCACAACAGAAGCCAGCCTGGTAACATCTGTAACACTCTGGAGTATTAGCTATAGTTTGTAAGACACTTTTTTTACACTGAGGCAAGTTTTATGTCCTACCAAAAGTAAGAGGAATACTTGTAAAGCAAATATTGTATTTAAGGGATTGAACTGCTTCCCAGCTCTGTAACATCTGAACACCTTTCTCTTAACTGGGGCACAAAGACTGCAGCAATTCATACACCCTTTGGCACTTCTCTTTTGAGTTACAGAAGCACATCTTTGCTTGAAGTGTTTTGATAGTTTAGGCAGGAGCAGGGTTGGTTAATACAATGAGTATGCCTGTGCTCCAGGCAGAAGTCTTATACCAAGGACAAAGTTTTGGCAGTGCTCCCTAAATGTAATGGAACACCAGCAGTGTTCTGGTACTTCAGAAATTTATTCCACAATCAGTCCCACTGAGATGTACATTTTTAGCATGACTCAGTGCTACATACTGTCTATAAGTAAATTAAGTCTGTCTTACACATCCAGAGCACTATAGCATTAAAACATGGTGCTGTCTGAAGAGGCAGGCATCTCTTCCCTCTTGTCCTTGCGTATTTCTCTTTGATTCTGTCAGAAGGGGTTTCTTGCCGGTTCTTGTTCCCAGAATAAGATTCAGGAATTGCCATGACTAAAAACCAATCTCCAAATCTTTGCTTTCCCCCCTTCCCCACCCATCTCCCCATTTTGATCAGTTTACTTTCTTGCCAGCTCAGATGCAGACTTCTGAAATATGTGTGGGAAGACACACAGACTGTCTGTCCATAGCCATGGAGATTTATGCAGAGTTCAAGTGACCTTATAACCGTAGCTTAAAATAGGTTAATTTTCTCCTGCTGCAGTCAAGGGAGAAAGTGTAGCTCCTGTTGTGATTTACAATCTCTAACCTGTTAACATCTGTGAACTGTCTTCTCAACCTAAGCTCAGATGCTTAAAGGTAATAGTCCCTTAAGTGTCAATGCTCAATTTATTTAATTTATTTTAATCTTTCAAGTGTTTGGCCAAAGTTTTATGGTTAGTCTGGTGTCAAGATATTAGAATCTGGACCAGACTCCCCATGAACTCATGCTGGCAGATTGTAAAGGATGGAATCTGATTCTGACATTTCCCCTTCTGCATTAGAGGATATACATCTATGTTTTTCAGATATTCAGTAATATCTTCAGATTCACTTTTCAGAATGCAAAGGACCCATAAATACTACTAATGCAATGACTGCAACATCCATGAAAATATTCACACCACAGTACATAACCAAATGGGAAAAACATACCATGAACATTTGTGCACTGTGGTTGAAAGCACTCCATATAATGGCAAAGAACTGTAATACAGTTGTTTTTCACCACCACTGTTATCTACTAAAAGTTTTGTTTTGTTTGTTTGATTTTTTTTTGTTTTTTTAATTCTCTCTGTAGGGTAAGAAGGTGGCATATTCCTTGTCTTGGAGATCACTTTTGGCACTTCTGTGCTGTCTCAGGCTGTGTGCAAACTGTGAGACCTAGGAGAGTTTCTGGGCTCCCAGCCATCCTGTATCCCGACTCTGATATCCGGGTAAGGTTTGGACTTGTGCTATTTGCCTCATCCCATGTGCCCTGGATTTTGCACAAATGGATCCCGAGTGGGTAGACAGACAACACAAAATGCTTGATCCAGACCCTCAGCCTGGACTGGTGTTTCAGCAGTTGCTAAATATGCACTCTCAGGTCATATTAAAATATGGTCCCTGTATAATCAATAGTTCTTTTTCAACAGATTCTCTGATTTTTTTTTTTTTTTTACAAAAGCAAGACAAAACTTTGTATTAAATATGCAATTTTGTACCATTGGATTTCAACTATCAATATGGAACTTAAAAGGGTAATCTTGTATTTTAACACATACTACCTACATTTTTAAAATTAAATTAATTTTGGCCTCAGTAAAAGTTGGTTTTCTTCTATCAATTTCAAAGACACACAGCCTTATTAAAAGTGTTGAGAATTTAAATCTTTATTTCCAACTTTATAAATCACACAAATACACTGTGTCTGGGGTACTTCTGGTAGGCTGTTATTGTATTCTGGTTTTAAAGTATGAACTAATTGCACAGTGAAATTTGCCCCTTTTTCCTCACCCTCGCTCAGACACCCAGAGTTATACCACCAATGATATCTCCAACTTGAGAAGTCAGACTTTTCCCTATTTGGATACTGTCTAGAGAAAAGGAAGTGGAAATGTGGCAATATCTTCTCATCAGGCCCATGCAGAAGACAGAAGACTTTTTAGGAAGTTAGAGTTTAATGAATCTAAGGGATAACATGCTTTGAATGCTTGGCATTTTCCAGAGGATATTGTGTTGGCTGGATGCCTGTTATCAAGGAATTGTACAGGATGCATATTCAAAAGTTTCCTGATAGGAAAATCAGAGTGAGTTGAGTTATCTGGGCAGATTTGAGTCATTTACCTGAAGTCAGGGTAGCATCTTAACCTTTATGAAAGAAAGACATGAAAACTTAAGGAGAATATGGAAAAGGAGATAAAGGAAAATTTGGCCAAAAGTTAAGCCTAAATTCCAGCAGCTTTGATTGTCCAGTTAGCTGATAGAAAACAAGAGGGATGAGAAGAACAGGGAGGGAAAAAAACCCCAAATATATGAAAAGGAAAAATGCTCTGGCAGCCAGGAGGGTCAACCATGTCCTGGGGTGAATCAGGCACAGCATCATGAGCCAGCATAAGGAGAAGATTTTTCCTCTCTGCTCTGCACTGGTGTGGCTTCACCTTGAGCCCCGTGTGCACCACAGCATGAAAAAGGCATTATGCTCTTAGAGGTTGTCCAAAGGAAGGCAATGAGGATGGTAAAAGTTTTGAAGAAGAAGCCTTATGAGGAGCAGCTGAGGTCCTTGGTCTGTTCAGCCTGCAGAAGAGTGAAGTGAGTCCCTATTGCAGTTACAATTTGCTTGTGAGGGGAAGGGGAGGGGCAGGCACTGATCTCTTCAATCTCATGGCCAGTGACAGGAGCCAAGGAAATGGCCTGAAGATGAGTCAGGGTAGGTTTAGGCTGGATATCAGGAAAAGATTTTTCACCCAAAGGGATATTGGGCCCTGGACCAGACTCGCAGGGAAGTGGTCACAGCACCAAACCTGACAGAGTTCAAGAAACATTTGGATAATATTCTTAGGCATGTGTCAATTCTTGGGGTATCCTATGCAGGGCTGGGGGTTGGACTTCCTGGTCCTGATGGCTCCCTTCCAATTCAGCATATTCTGTTCCATGATTCTGTTTGATTCTGTCTCTGTGGTTCTGTGAGCACATGTACCTAAAAATACTTTAATTTGGATGGTATTGTAGAAATAGGTCCATTTTAGAGAGAAAGAAGCAAATTAATCTGATCAACATAACAGCCTTCTTTTTGACTAAATAAAGAAAAATCATTATCGATTTTTATATAATGACTGGTGCAACAGAAACTATTACTCAAATAAGAGAACATTGTGACAAAGCCAGAGAAAGACTTGAAGTATGTGAACTGGTGAGTCTTCCAGGGCATAAAATGAAAAAGCAAGATGCATATTTATTTTATTATGTGGCCATATGTTTCCACTAATGTAAAAGATGAAGCAGAGAAGGCTGCTGAAAGCCAAGAAGATAACAGAAGTAATGTTGCTAAGGTATCTTTGAGGAAAAATTAAAACATTTTTTTTTTAAACAGATGGAGACCTAGAGAATGTGATATGTCTCCTAATATATATCCTCAAACATTTTCACTGGAATATTACCAACCTCTTCTATTAAAGTCTGGCATTGTAAGGATTTTGAAGTTGGTTGTGCTGGATTCCAGACTCTCTCTGATACTAAAATACTTTATTGAGAATGGAAAATTTAGTGGGAAACAGAAGTAGAAAGTTCAGATGTATTTAATGAAAAGCAAAAAAAAAAAAAAAAAAAAAAGGAACTATTTCCATGGGAGTGTTCTTTTGTACAAATAAAGTGGAAGAGAAAAAAATTATCATCAAAATATATAACTTCCACTAAATAGTATATCAGTCAATGTTTCTGCCAATACATTTTCCAAAATCAATATGAGGATCTTAAAACTCTTTTCTATATGATCTAGTAGACAAGAATAACTTGTAACAAGTCAGCCTCTGTCTAGAGACACATGAATAATTCTGCCTATTCTGCTTATGAATTCAGCAATAGCCAAAAAAATGGAGCTGGTAATAAACTATTAGGTAACTGCAAATGTGTAATTGGCACAAATATGCTTCTAATTAATTAAAGACTATCATGTGATGGGAGATTCAACAGAGAACAATTTAATTAATGTTTGATGGCTGATAGGTCCTTTGAGTTTCTCATCATTTAATCTGTGCTGTGGTGTTTCCCTCCCACACTTGGAGGGAAAGGTGGCAGCACCAAATGATTTTGTGGTTTGTCCTTGTCCTCTGAACTTCAGGAAGCTCAACAGAAAACTTCTGTGAGGAGGAAATCTTTGGACTTTTCTGGACAATAAGACTATGGTGGTGGGACCACCATTTAAATTCAGGTAAGCATGAGCAAAGTACAAAGTTTGCAGCAGTTCAGGCTGATAAATATATATATATATTTTTTTTTTTTTTTTAATTTTTCCTTATGTCTGGTTTTAGGCATCTGGGGTGCATATAGGGCCTTATGAGCTCTGTACCTTCATCTCTTGTAAAAATAAACAGAGTAAAAAAGACAGTCTTTAGAGATGGTGTATTATTCTAACCACATGTATGAATCACATCTGTAAGAACATGAATCACACTGTAAAAACACTTAGGTGTATCCACCACAAGAACGACAGCTGAAGGGGAGGTGGGTATTTAGATCTGGATGGATCAGCTCCAACCTAAGAGGGTCATTCTTACTTGTAGCAACAAATAAATTTAACACCAATTCTCAAAAGTGATAAAAAGCAAAATGCTTTTCTAGTGACCTAGATAGTGCTGTAAGTCTTGTGTAAGACAAAACTAAACACAATCAACTGCAAAGTGGATGAAAAAAAAGAGGACTCATCTTGTGGGGATGAGGAAGGGAAGACTTATTTTCAGAGCTTTATTTACTCTGGCTCATTGAACAGCTGTGGGTTTATGCTGCTTAAAGTGCTGCTTTCCTGTTCCCATATATATGCTTGTGACTTCCAAAATATACACCCTTATAAAATGCAGACTTTTGAAGCCTACTGGTGTCTATACTTTAAAAAAAAACAAAGTAAAATATGCAGAGTAGATTCACATAACATTTTTTATTACCTAGGATCTAGTGGCACCAAATTAACTTCTATACAGATGTGACTCTAGGAAAAGTTCTTTCTGTGTATGGGAGCTTAGTGAGCCAAAGCTACTGTAAAGGTATATTTGCTGTATCAAAAATGACTCAAATAAGCTTTTATAAAGATAGAATAAGGTCCAGAAAACATTTGTTGTTGCTCTTTCTATCTGTTGTGGGTGATTCTTGCAAGAATCTCGTCAGTGAATACTAAGTGAAAATTTCACAAAAAAAGGCTTTCAGATATCATGGATATTATTGAAACTTAGAAATTCACACCTTCAAACTCTTAGGTATGACTTCAACATTCTACTTTCCGTCTTTTCTACATAGATCAACATTTTAGAGTGTGAAAATATGCAGTATGAACTTCTAAATATTTCAACAACAAAAGTAAACAAATAGTAATTACGTATATACAGAACATCGAGTTGGAAAGAAAAGCTATCTTGTCGTTGTTAGTGAGCTTTTAGTTTTCTTGGGTTTATGTAGTAAGATCATGGTACCAGGGGAGCTGGAAGGGTGCTCTCCTGGCTTCTGTGGAAATTAAAATGTGCATGTATAATTTTATAATTATTTTCTTTTTAAATATGCTTGGCTAGAAGGGAAATGGTTGTAATTTTTCTGCATAGTTTGTGAAATCTGTGAACAGTTGAGGAAGGTAGGTAGCTCTGGAGAGTACTCTGTCCCACTCATCTGCTCAAAACAGGTCACTTAGGACCAGATGCAGCCAGGTTTTGTGTATCTCTGAGGCAGACTACACAATTTCTCTGGGCAAGCCTTAAAAGATGAATTAATTTTTCTTATGCTGAAATTTAATGTCCTGTATTTCATTTTATGCCTGTTACATCTTTTCCTACCACTGAGCATCAGCATCAAGAAAAGCTTAGCTCAGTCTCTACAGACTCCTATCAGACATTCACACACTGATAAGATCCTCCCTAAGATTTCTATTTGTTTGCCTAAACATGATAGAAATTATTATAATTAAAACTTCCTTTCAGCACAAGTTATTATTTTAATAGATGACTGTATTTGAAGAGAATTTCACTAATTTTATTTATTAGTAATTCTTCCTAATTCCTTATTTATAAATTTAAGATGAAATTATATAATGAAATTTTTATTTCAAACTTTTTTCCAGCATTAAAAATGCCTTAAAACTTTATTTTTTAATCACTTCTGGCTTTTAAAAATTGTTTCTGCCAATCAAGCCAGCTTTTGTTGGATTATTAAGGTAGTTATCCAAAAGATTATAGTGTAACATATGAAATGATGCTTTGATTGATTTAAATCTTCATTAATTATTTGTCCAGTTCTTCGATCAGACTCTATAGTAGAAATTTATATTTACTTAGATGAGATTTTGGAGGTGAAGTAAAGAATATATCTGCCCTTCTCATATTACATCCAATTTGTTGGTAGACATTTTCAACTCATTATATATCTTGCAATTTCCTTCTTCTTTTCAGGAGTTTTTGTAATATTTTTAATATGGTATAAAATAAGGAAAGATCCAATTTAGCTTCACTGTTTAAAATACTTCACTAGCTTTTTAGGGTGCAGCTGTACCAGCTGTAGATGAATACAAATTTTGGTTTTAGTATTGCTTCATTTTCTGACCAATTATTAGTCACAATGAAAATAAAATCATGGACAATTGTAAGCTTAGTTCTGACATATTACACCATGTTTGCAAAGAGCAGAGTAAATCTATTAAAATGCATACAACATATTTTAAATCAAATGATACTTTTAAATTCGTTACTTGGCTTATAGGATGCTTATAAAATGTTTCATTTTTAAATGTGGTCGTTGTAATTTAAAATTGGAATTCAGACTCTGCACTATGACATTAATTTATTAGGTATTTTGAATTTACAATTTAAGCTGCAGTGAATAGTTCTGATTGCTTACCTAAATCACATTACTAATTCTACCTCAAGTATAAGTTGATAAGCAGGTTCATACTATGCATTCTTACAGAGCATAATTTGACACTTTATCTTAGGAAAACTAAGATAAAATTGATCCTATATTTTCAATCAGCTTCTTAGGATTGTTTAGGATTTTAAAATTTGAATTAATGACTTTTCAGACAGAAAAGCTTCCCTTCATAATCTAAGTTATCATTTTTGATACTATTTTTTCAGGATTAATTTATATAATGCTTTGAAATGTGGACATTTTGCAGATGGAAATGAGTTGCTATTGGACAATGCCCACAAGTACTATAAAAATATATAGACTAAAACAAAGCAATTCTGATTTATTGCCCAGGTGTTCATGGTGTTCTTTGCATTAGAAAATCACTTGCAGTAATCAAGATGAAATACATTTAGCAAACAAGAAATTGAGGTTCTGAAAGAAATTGAATTTGTAGTAATTTAATAATCCTCCTGTACAGAGCTATTATTTTCTTTAGAGGTGTAACTGTCCTTAAGAAAGGAATAGAACAGAGGTGAAGTAAATCACTAGAAGCCTACTAGTCCAGCCTTCAGGAGTGTTAGACAGGCCAGGGGAGCAATGAGACCATATATTTCTTCTGGATGTAAAAAGAAAATGCTAAATAATGACAATGAGGTAAAACCCGTAAATCTATACATGTACAAGACATTTTCAATATCATTACTTCCATACAAATACCTTCAAAACACTCTAAGAAATAGTGAAGGGGATAGATCTATTATTGATTAATCAACAGTCAAATTAAATTAGTAATTTAAACCAGAAAAAAAGAAGGGAAAGCCAGTAGATGCATTCCTCATAAAATGAGACATTTCAACTCAAACGTCAATTGAAATAGTTTATAGTGAATATTTAAGGGGATTTATGTAATTTCTTCCATGTTTTCTCACAAGGCAAGAGAGAAAAATGGAATTTTTATTTTTTGCAATGGTCAAGCATTCAGCAGGTTCCAATATAATTAAAATTATAAGAGGGATTTCCACTTTGTTCTTAAATCATGGAGCTGTTCTCATTCTGTTTCATAACAATAAGCATAAAGGAAGAGGTAGGATATAAAATAAATGTTTTCTGACTTCTGCACCCCAGCTGTTATCATTGTTGCTGTGTTTCTCATTTTAGGCTAGGAATTCCCTTCCCTCCTTCATCTCCTAACAAAACTACAATAACAGCAACGATAACACACCTAACCAAGAAAATCCTGAGATATATTTCTGTGAAATTATAGAAGGAATAAAAATGTGTTACTGGGAAAAGATTATACACTTTAGAAAACCAATATTTTTCAATGGAACAATAGTGTAGCATCAAAAACTGACTCCATCCTGTAACTTTACTCTGTTCTCAAAGGATGCTTGTGCTCTTCAGTAATTTCTGCATTTTAGTTGTAGATTATGCAAAAGTATTTAAATTTAGCCTTAAATTTGTCCTAAATTGGCTAAAGTTTTCATTTAAAAAAATAAAATCCCAACATGTGAAGTGCAGAGGTCCAACAGAATTGTCTGCTTTCCAAGATATGTGGTCTGGATCCGTGGTCTGGACCCAGGCCAGTGACCAGGGTCAGGGAGTGAGCTACATTAAAATTTTAAACACTCTCAAAATTCAACAGTTTGGCTCAGCAGTGCTTCTAGCTAAATATTAAAATATTTCTGTGTTGCATGACGTTTGGACCAAATACTAAGAGCATTGTGTTCCTTGGGAATTTGATTAGGGGCTTTCTTTCAGGATGTGGAAGATTTTTGTGGAGTAGTGAGGTAGGGCTACCTTTTTGAAGAGGCATCTTTGGAGGTTGCCTTCTATTTTGGGTCATGCATTCTCTTTGGGGAAAGGAACAGCTGGGAAACATTATAGAGAAAGACTCAGTAACCATAAAAATTTCTACAGTACTTCCATTAGTTCCTCTCCAATGCCTGAAAATTGCATGTCAATCATTTGCACGTACGACCTCAAATTTTGAAAGGGCTATCCTCCCTGTACTTGTGTCATGAATATCTCACAGCTACACTCCAATACGCACATTCAAGCAAACAAATCACAAATGTTATCCCATTATGTCACAAGCTGTACTTGTTAGGTGTTCCAAAGTACTTGGCTGCCAATACCCATACATATGATGTAGTCTCATAAATTAGGAATAATTTGTGTCCAAAGTTTCTCCGCGTTAATTCCACTGTGAAGAATCTGAACCAATATTTTTGTTGAATGTGGTACTTTTTCATATCACTTTTCAGGTTTATGATGTTTTTTGTCTAAATTAAATTAACCAACAATATTTCTGGTTTGAAGAAAAATTCTTATCATTTTTTAATGAAAGAGAATTACTAGCTGAACTTTTTGCTTTTTTCACTGCCAAAACCCAATCCAAAACCAACTGTGTGATTTATGAAGACAGTCTTGCCCTGGTTCCTTTTCAGGTCCACCCTTTACTGTCTGAACAATAATATCTAAAGTAGTGAAACATTAGAAATAATCTATTTCTTCTTTTTTTTAATAAAAACCCCACCTTTATTCTCAAATCTTAACAAAAAAAAACATTTCTAAACTGAATTAATGCAAATACTAAGTCTGTTTAGTTTATGCTAGAGTTAGCTGACTGTTAAAGCAGAAATTCTTTCCAGTTAAGGCCAGTCTGGAGTAACTATTCTTTTAATTGGAGCAATAAAGATCATGCACTAAATACTAGCTGATTTTTTTTTTAAGGAAGTGAACACATTTTCTATGATTTATTAATTTATAATCCCCTTTTGCATGGCCAGAAGTGAATCCATTAACATAATAGATTGCTCTTTAAGTTAATAAATGCTTTCTTTAATGTGCTTCATTCTGGTGTGTAACTGGGCACATGATTAAGTACAGACATGTGTGATGGTGGGACAATATCTTTCTGACCAAATGACCTCATGATCAATTGACAGGGAAGTCTCAGTAAAATCCTTTTTAAAGGGATACTGTAAAAACTGTAAGACATAGACATTAACCTGTAACAAGTGTACAGGGACAAGCTGTCATTCACTTTTGAGAGTCCAGGTTTGCATTTTTCATCATCTTATCATTACAAATTGTTAGTTCTATTTTAAAGGATAGCATCACTCTTTGTAAAATTCCCAGACACTGTTCTTAGGTCTTGTTGTTTTGTTCCCTCCCCCCCAATATCCTGTTATGTCTGCATCTGCTATTTTAGATTTTATCACCTAAGAATAAGAACTGATTAGAATTTTGCAAATACCACAGGACATACTGTTTGGAGTCCAAAATTCTTGAGGTAGATAGAACCAATGAAACAGGCCTTATTGGCAAAGCATGTCTTTTCTAGTGTATTGTTCACTGCAGTAGTCATACTTCAGCCTACTCTTAACTTGGAAACACCATGCTATACCTGTTCAATCATGAAAGTGGTAAAGTTTGAACACAAAAGTTTGGCTCAGAACTGTCTTACTGAAATCATGTCTTCCTTCTTCCAGTCTACTGGAATATAATTATTGTTTGCACTTAAAACTATTTCAATATGGTGCTTTGTAATACAATGAAGCAGAGTAAAAAGCTTTCAGTTTACAATGAGAAAAAAACCCATCTAGAAAGTATGTTCCAGATGTATCTGTTCTTGATCATGCTACAAAATTCCTCCTGGGCAAGAAATTTAATATTTATTTGCCTCAGCTTTCTACCAGAAAAATACTGCAATAGCAGTATTTTCCGAATTCTTTATATCAATCTTGTCTGGCTACAATATGGGCTCTACTGTGCAGCAACAGGAAATGCATTTTGCTGCCTAACTATTTCCCAAACACAGTGAAAATTTTTGTAGAAATTAACCAAATAGAAGACTTTGGGCCAAATGAATATATTTTTCTTATTTTTGAGGCATTTATGGAAATAGTGTGGTGAGATTCAGCTCAGGTTTTAAATTCTTTTTCTGGAGATAATTAGTGAAAAATTATAATCAGAAACCCGGATACATTTATGAGATTCACACAAGAGAATGGACAGAGAAAAATTTCTGATGGCCCCTTGGCTCATATGTGCAAAACTGTAAAGAACAGGTTTCTGTCTATTCACTTTGCTGATTAGTTACATTCACTTCTTCCAACAAAAAGAACAGTGAAGCAATAAATCTATGTCTGTTCTTTATGCATAGACAGAAACAAGGCAGAATATGTTGGAATGAGATGTTAACTTGAACATTAAGCTGTCATATTAATGGATCTGCTGCTTTCCCTACCAGAGAAGTCCATGCTTCAGTATTCTACCATGACCAGATTTTTTTCATTAACTCTTCATGGTGCAGTATTTAAGGGGACCATTGCACTTGCTTCACATATCCAAGTAAAATAGCTGTTTGTTCTTTACACTATTTCACTGTCCATCTGATGTGTTGTGGTACATCAATCAATCAATAAGATTAAATAATATTGCTTTCACAAAATTCTGGATATTTTAATAAGAATCTTCTGAGATTAACTTTTCAACTAGATGTATTTCACTGAAGTTTTCTCCCTCTACAGATTATTTAGATTTCAGACCAGCAGAGTTTTGCTGACAGAGGTTATTTAATTGAGGCACTTCTCATTCCACCAGATGCCTGTTCCTAACTGAATTTATTCACTTTTCATTAATTATCCCTCAACTGGAAGAAAGAATACTGGAGACAAAATGTTAAATTAAAAAAACAGACACACGCTAATGTCACTAGGTGGATAACTAAAACACACGCAAATTGTCAACTAATGTTCACAGGAGTCAATGGCAGTCTGTTGAATTTGGACACAAATTCTCTTTTCTGACCACTAGTTGTCCTCCCCTGGGGTTTCATTCTCCGATTCACTGTAAGGCTATACAGGCAAGCAAGGTCTTCAACATTGCAGAGTTGGCTTTAGGTAGTTTCTTCAGAATTCTGTTTGAATTTTTAAAGCCATAGAACTGAAGGGCAATTCATTCATCAGGCAGAATTTAAATGTGTTCATAAATCACCTCAGTTCACTCCAAAGTCAAAATTATTCTCCATAACATATTGACCATTGCTGCGTTTTTCTACATTTAAGATAAAACTTGCACTTTCAGTCAATATGATCCAACCATGATAGCAGGTGGTATTTTTGATCTCTCTTTCTGAAATAAATTTTACAACTAGAAATTTCATTCTACTTTTTATAAATATTCCATAGAATAGATGACTCTTGGGATTATATCTTCCAATTGCATGGTTAAATTGCAAGAATTTATAAATTCCAAGAATACATAATTAATAAATTATTACATAGAAATATCAAAATATGTCAAATATATTCTCTAACTGTGACTAAAAAAACCCGTTATATTAACAAAAAATAATACAAGTGAGAACAGCTGCCTATAATGAGCCCTTTCTGGTGAAAATGCAAGCTACATGGAGCAGGCCTGTACCCAAATGACTACTGATTTGCCCATTGGCCAAAGTGATGAGCAGATTTTTTTTTTATTTAATCCTCCCAAACAGTTCTGTTACATCATTGCATCATTACAAATTTGTCTTATTTTATCTTTTTTCCTACATTTTCCGTGAACTTGTTAAGCTGTAGGAAAGATTTTGATTTGTATTCAATTTCTTGAGCCAAGTTTGTAGTGGAATAAACATAATCCAGTTCATGGGAACATTCCCTCATGTATCACTGAAGTGCATTCTGGAGTCAAATTTTCAGCCATTCTAATAGCAGACAGCACAGATACACAGCAATTTAGAACAAGAAGTCAAGAGAAATGTCATGTGAGTGACCTGAGGATTTACTTTGGAAAAAGCTTTGTAATAGTTAAAAGAGTAGGAAATTCTAATAAGGAGAATTTGTAAGAAGTATTCCAGCTAGAAAGTAAAAAAAAAAACAAAAACAAAACCTTTGTGGCTTAGACTCATTGCTAAAAATAAAACTAGAAAACACATTTTAACCTAATAATTAAGTAATTTTAAATTAAAGAGTTAAAATATTATAATAATATAATAAGTATATATTTTTTTGCCAAAAGTTGAGAAAAATAATAAAAAAACCTTGACATGACACAGATGTGGATTAGAAGAATGGTTTCTTTCAAGTGAGAAGGATTAATGCTTCTCAATATACTGTGACATGAAAACCTACACTCTGCAAAAGCTAACCTTCTTATCTTTCCATAGGATACTGCTGTCACACTGTAATGCAAAGCAGCTTCAGCATCGTGTTGAAAGTTGGCACGGAGACGAGAGTTCATGAGTGAACTCTCATGATAAGAGTTCATGAACATTGGGATCCAGATATATTTAAATTTATTAAAGCTTGACAAAGCATTGCTGCTATTTTCCAAGTCAATACATCATATCACCAAACAATGACTTGTTAGGCTTGAAGTGAAAAATTAGTTCTCTGAAATGTTTACTTCAAATAATAGATTAGTTATGACATGAAGTATCCCAAGAGTAGAATCTTAGGGTCTATGCATTGATAAAGAAGTCCATGAAGATTTGATTGAGAATAAAAGAAACAGTGTATTATTCCCTTTTTACATCAGAAGGTAAGCCAACACACCAAACTGAGGACTATGTGGAAACAAAACATATGAAGAAGGCCAATGAAAACATAATTACATTTGGTCTAGAAATAACAACACAAATTTTGAAGAACATAATGAGAAGTGTTGGCCAGGAAGAACTCAAACTCCCATTTCACATTCTGCTTGAGTGTGGGAATTAGAGAGAAAATTTCCTCACATGGAAACTCATTTCAAGCAGCCAGAAGGATAGAGTGGAATTCATGTACATCCCAAGAGTAATGGACCACAGGGTGTTTGAAATTGCACAGATTTACTGGTATCAAGAAAAAAAAAAAAAAGCAAAAAACAACAGTGTAAGAAAAACAAATTCTGTTCAGGAAAGGGTCCAGGTGCCTTCCCAGAGTCCAAGTATTTACTGCAAGAATTTAAATTGACATAATTACACATAAGAGGAAAATAATGAATAGTGGCACTCATGATGAAAGTGAAGAAATATAAAATAATTTTATATTTCAGTCTATTTAGGATTTTTCTCCTTCTCTAAAATATGCAGTGAGATACCATAGCAAAGAGAAACAAAAATTCCTGGAAAAGTAGATTTCATATTACAGCAAAGTTTATGTATTGAAAATACAGGATGCTGTATTTCAAATTGCATGTAGTAACAAACTAGCCCCATTTCTTCTGAGCTGTGCTATGAAAAAAGGATTATAATGAAGTATGTTACAAAAGTATAAGCATTTGGAAATAAATGCTTGAAAGTCTCTGAGGATTGCTTAAGGATATTCATCCCTGGCACTCTAGCTCAAAAAATCTTCAAGCTTTAAGTTCTCTGCATTGAAATTAATCCTCAGCCTTTCAAATCTTGGTATAAGAAAAATGAAAATATAAATCCATAAGACTTTGAGATGCCTGTAGACCAAGAAACTCTCTTTTTCTGCTTATTGTGGAAACTATATGTGCTAAAGGCTGGGGCTGAAATTCACAGGAACACTTTTGTCAAAGAGTCTGGGCCCTGTGTGACATAAAAGGCCAAGAGGGGGAGGGCTGATGTGAAACCCAGAGGTGTCTTTGAAAGCTATGATGAAACTCATAGTTTTCCATAAATTTTCCAGTTTTAATGAGTGCAAAAATTTCCATGAAAAGAAAATATTTCTAAGGAAACTAGGCAAAAATTTTGAGATGTAGCTTTTAAGAGGCATTCGTTAAAATTATGCCTCTAGGATGCTTATAGATAGACATGAAAAATGTAATTATAAAACTGTCATCTCCAGTACTGGGCACTCTCCCTCTCTGTACTAGTACCAAACTTCCTCTATATTTTTTTGCTGCACAGTGAGACCATTACCTGAACATTTCTTTTGAGTTTGGTTATCTACATTGTATGGATGTTATTCTGTATCTTTGAAAAAGTTTATGGACTCCAATTCAGGGGTTTTTTCATACTTAATTGATTGTCTTCTTTTCTTTATCTGAGGAATTCTTAAACTTAATTTGATTGTAATGTGAATGTGAAGAAAATTCGAGATAAGAGTTGTGAAATATAGTGTGCTTTAAAAATGTGCTTTATTTTTCTCTAATGTATGTATTCTATCAAGAATATTTATTAAATAATCAGAAAGTGTTGAGTTGCAAATGGAGTAGGAGGGAATAGCATATGAAAAACAAAAAATGGGCTGTGTTCAACTTGTATATAATTCCTTTTACGTTAGCGTCATTACATCAAGAATTTCTTTGACCCACTGTACTCAGAGCACAAAGAGGTTACAGGTACGTGATGTTTTTGAAGATATGTAGGTGCAAAGCAGCAGAAAGGGCTTTACAGTTACCAGAGTAAAGTTTTGTAGATTCACAGTAAATCAAACATACTCACAGTTGAAGTGATCTGTCAGAATGTAGCAATATCTTTTCTGCCAAATGCTGCCACATATTTTTTTTTTTTGCGGATATTTTCTCAATTTTTCACTTTATTATTGTTCCTACTCGTTACTGTACTTTCCAGGCCATGTGAGGACTGCTCTTTGCTCACTGCAGACTCTCAGCCATAGAGAGTGTCTGCCTAAATGCCTTTATAAATGAACAGTCATACAAACGATAGAAGGAGGAACAGGATACAAGAAGAGACTTGCAATTACTAGTCAAATTCAACTTTTCGCTATTTCAGGTCAGTACTACCTCTTATCTCAAGATATTTCATTTCAAAAGGGTCAAGGCCTCTTCAATAAATTCAATTGTGAGCCGTGTTTAATGAAACATTATAGCAACATCATAAGCAATAGATGAAAACTGAGAGAAATCCAAATGCCGTTTGACAGTCTGAATCAGACAGTTGAAATTCAGGTATGGTTCACCTTATTCTGGGATACAGAGTAAAATGTTTTGTTAGCTGTTTCTTTTCTATGTGAGGAACATAAGGTTTTAGCTCTCATAGCTTACTCTGAGAAACTTAAGATAATTAAAAATTTAATTCATTTAATAATACAATGGGAATAGATAAGAATGTAGGAGGTTGATTTTTATCTCTTTGAAAAGAAATAATGTTTTGGGTAACAGAAATACTTAAAGTATCTCTTAGAACCTTTGAAACACCTTTAACCTCTAAAAACCAAGAAAAGCATCGCTTCTAGTTCATGGTCAGGATCATCATGTACAGAAACCTTTTCATAGTGTGTTGATGACTTGGTCCATTGTCAGAGCATTGGTTGGCCAAATTCACACAGCATTTACATTATTTCATAGCTATGCTGAAGCATTGCATCCACTTAAGAGGAAAACGTTTTGACCCTTATCAGGTCGTTTGAGTAATGGACTTCAGCCACATATATCCCTCTTATAAACACTAACAAAAAGGCAAACATTGGAATTCTTCCAAAATGCATACTGTGGTGGGCACACAAGTAAAAATAGCTGTCAAATTATGAAAGGAAAGTTTGGAAAATGGCTTATCCTCCTACTCCTAACTTTGACAGGGACAAATTTTCTTCTTGCAACTTCCCTGCTCCCAACACATTTTTGTGCCCTTCTCTTCCTCTTTAAATCCCCAATACATCTTTATGAAATCCTATGATTGTAGAAATTAATGGGAATTAGTCCATATTTCACCTGCAAATATGAAAGCAGGTAAATGAAGCACTCACATGACAATTTAATTGTGAGTATCCATTTGAAAAGAACCTCCAGTTCATTGTGCAGAGGCATACATGCCATGAGAACTTGTATAATATAAGGAAGTTTCAGGCTTTCAAGAAAGAGATACAGAGTTGGAAAATCTATTATTCTGCTACCCTGGTCTGAAAGTCTTAAGTGGGAAGACAAGAAAAGGCTGAGGATTGGGCAGAAATGAAAGAACCAATAATCATGCAGATAAATGTATATACACTGGCGTGGTTCTCTGACTACTGAGAATACATTAAAATATTATGGCTTTTAAATAAATAACTTATCACATAAAAATATTTATGTCATTTTCTTCAAGCATATATTTTGCTTGTATCATCTTATCAGGAGGTGCTAACAGACTCTGGGAACTTAAGCGACCTGTGGCAATAAAGAGACAATAGAGTAGCCACTTACAAAAAAACAACAGTTGATAAATGTTTCTGTAATATTCTTACTATAACTGTTTTGAGCAATAGGTGGCAATTTTTAGTATTCTTTTTTGGTGATCATTAGTGGTCTTAGTCACCTGCATTCTTCAGGCAAAGGAACAAACAGAAAGAGCAAGCCTTTTAAAGGAATGGATTCATGTCTGACCTCCCTAGAGAAGAAAAAAATTGGAAAGATGACCCACTATCCCAGAAAGACAGAGACAGAAATTCAAATAAAATGAATACTAATAATCTAAAAATAATAAAAAGAATCTGTATGTTATACTTCAAAATATCACTATTTTAATGATATTGAATGATTCCTGGGTTTCTGATTTCATAATGTCTTATGTAAGGTAAGCTACTTTTGGAGAAAATAGCACCAACATGGATAATCATTAATTAAATTGCAAAAAATATGAACTTATAAAGAATGTGACAATATATTCATGGAATCTTCAAAGTCAACATCTCTTCAATATAATATATGTTTAGATGAAAGTACAAAAGGAAGCATTATACAAAAGTATACTGTGATAATGCTCATAATGTTACTTTCAAGATTCCAGTAAATGAGAAAAAAAGTAAGATATATTTCAGGGAAAACAAAATTCATTTTTCATTTGAAACAAAAAACTGAGGAAAAAGATTTTGTGGAAGCGCCTCAGTTAACAAAACAGTGATTCAAAATCAGAAGATATCATTGTGTATAGAGGACAGGTGATTTTATCTCCTAAAATGTAATGTACTGCTGGATGAACTATGTGGTAAACATCAACAAGTTGTTGATATAAATGATCGAATGTTTCATGAAAGACAAAAGATGAGACTTTCCCTGAAGCACTGAAAGTATCCTTCGCCAGCTCTGTTTCTTGTGAAAGGAGCTCAGTCTTCACGCTGTAGTTAATCCTTGACCTGCCATCCGCGCCTGCCAAGAAAACTGACACTTAAAGTCAATTAGAGTGATCCCTGTTGTGGCTTGGACTCAGCTCCACTGGGACCTGGATTGCAATCAGCAACAAATTACATGAAGGACTTTGAACAGGTCAGATCATATAGTCGCGAAATTGAAGCCATCAGACATGATTTAGCCAAATTTGAGCTAGCAATTGATAAGCTGGTGGCTCTATACTACCACTTCTGTTATTCTACTGACAATTTGCTGATCCATCCAAAATATTTGCAGGGTCATATGTCTCCAAAGATATGCACCAGGGTATGCCAGATTGTTTCCATTGCACAGATGAGTATTTTCAATCTATTACAGTCAATGTGCCTTTTTTTTATCAATCCAGATAACCTGAATGTAGAATCAAAGCCAATCAGAAAAATGTTGTAATAAAGGGCTACATATTTTAAATGCATTACACAATATTTACACCACCCTACCCACTAATATTTTATTTCAATCACTTTCCAGCTGTAGTTAACAAAAGAGGACTAGGATTATATGTACTGTTTTAGTCTTCCTTATATATTTATCACTGACCTTAGTAAGAGTTAGCTAGAATTAGGCCTTGACTACTACATATATAATCAGAAATTTTCTAGGAATTATCAGTAGGCATAAAGCATCTTTCAGTTTAGGTCATGGCAATCTATTATAACAAATGTTACTGTTAAAATTGAAGAGAAAGATGTATATTTATAAATAGGATATCACTGGACAAACAGGATCATTTTTATAAGAAAAGGAATTTATTTTAAAGATTTAGAAGCAGAAGGAGCCATCTGAGAAGAATTTGCCAACAGAGCATTAAAACAACACTGTGGAGTGCCAGAAAATCTGGTAAATCATTTGAGGCGATAGGAAATATAGTAGAGTACTGTGTATGAATAAGCCAGGAGGTGCAGTTCCAGAAATAACTTCTGCTTACCTGTAGGAAAGACTGGATTAAGCATAAGGCTAAATAGATTCCCACCCCAGCTCTGAAGGTCATTATATTTACAAAAATATACAATATAAAATATGAAAATAAAAATGTGTCCATAAATCTGAAATATAAATGTTTATACAGTTTTACTTGGAATAAGGAGTCGAACCCATGCCTAATGAAAGTACAACTGTCCTTTTCAATATGCAGAAATAGGTAAACTATGCTTAATTAATCTCAGGGATAGCAGATCTCCAACTTTACCTTGAGGGAATGAATGATGAATCATCACCACTTCTTTCCAGGTTTTTTGCTTTTCCTATGACAAGGGCTGCAGATAAGATGATGCCTGTGAAGCTGTGACCACTACTAGACGCTTTTCCATTGCAATACACAACATTCATCTTTGTGCTGGCAAAAGTCAGGAAATACCCAAAATTTCAGCAATTTATGTCAGGACAAAACCTGAGCTGGGCTTACTGTAGTCCACAAAGGTGAAAGGATTTTGTGGGTGGCATCATTACTGACCTGGTGACTCAGCTGGACACACCCGAAAAATCCACTAAATCTTTTCCTGAACAGAGAACAACAAGAATATTTCAAGGCCAGTCATACCATAAATACTTGTGGGAACCAGACATTCTTTTTTTAATGAAACATGAAACTGAATGAATGAAAGGTCTTTTCAGCAATCACACACTTAGAGCTCCAATTCAGAAGCTGACTACTTTAAATATTGATACTCTTTTAATGTAATGTTTATTTTATATTGGTTAAAGTCCACTGAAATCTGTAGAATTAATCTTAATTTATGTTGGTGTAAACAACTTTAAAACCAATAAAAATCTCACATTCCCCTCAGGTCAGAGCTTTTTTGGTTATGTTTCTTTGGTGGGTTTTTGTCTACTAGCTGACTTTCAGTTATGCAGCTATAATTTTCAGTTATAACGTTTCATTTAAGGAGTCTTAAACTTTGGTAAAAATGTACAAAAGACTAGCAGCTAATAAATATTCAATTCAAAAATGTCCCAATATATCTAGAAAATAAATTAAATCAGTTCTTACCAAAGAGAATTTCTGTCTTCAGCCAACCAAAATTTTAGCTGATAATTCTTTGAGGACCTTTGTCTAAAAGAAAATAAAAAACAAACTGAATAATTTTTAAATTTACACTTCCTGGGAAAGTCAGGCTATGTTTGATACCCTTCATTTTGCACATATGATGACCAGAGGACTATGAAGGCTGTTACAAATCTTGCTTTATCAACTTCCAAATTGTTGTAGGAGATGGGAACTCAAAGTGCTATTGGCAGCCAGCTGTCGCTCTCTGAATCGCTTCTTGTTATTTTAAGAAAACCTGAAAATAAACAGCAAGGCATGGAAACTGAAGCTTAGCAGTACCCTTGGTAAAGCAGGAGAAGAGCTTTCAATCTGTCCATTGGACACTTCAATACCAGACATAGAATTTCTTGATTTTTTCCCCCAAGTGTTATAAATGGAAATCAAATGGGGGCACCCACTGTGACCTTTTGCATTCTCAGATAGTTTTTGGTGACTCTGGTGAGCTCAGTAATCATGGGGCATTGTCTGCTTCAGATGGAAAAAAAGTCTGAAATCCTTCCTGTTGAGGTTGTGGCATGGAATAAACAAAGGCCTTTTTTGAGAACCGGTTTCTAGGATTACTTATTTTAAATGAGGTTGAAAATTCTTAATCCAAGGAGTATTCCAACTCTCTTTTATAACATTAGTTTTTATGGGTGGGATGGGCTTTGAAAGTTGAATGAATCATTGCTATAAATCTATTATCCTTGGCCACAGCACTGTGGAATGAATTTCATTTATGCACTGGTTAATTAATACAAATTTATTCTGTAAAACTGAATGAAAGGTTATACTGAAGTTTATACTGTGTTCTGCTTTGAAGCATATGAAACAGACATCATGTCTGAGAGATGCAGTTTTAATGATACAGTACATTATAATTCATTATTCTCTTTAGATCTGTGTGTTCTGTTATGCATACAGAAAAATACATACATGGGTACAGCAGACACTGCCAAATGAAAGAAAAATAAACTACTTTGTTGTCAGTGCAAAATCCCCTATCCTAATCTCTATGCTTGGCATGGCCAACAGAGTGTTGAATTATTACCTCTACTGTAGACATAAGAGGCTAGATCCTCACAGAATACATGCTGATTATAGAAAATGGCACCATTTCTCTGGACCTAGTGCATCCCAGCTCCATAGTGCTTTTAGAAAAAGTAAAGTCATCTCCACGGAAAGCTCACTAAAGTGTGGCATGGACTGTAGGAATGCTTAAAGGGTTGAGAATTTTGATCTAGATAATCTATGTCAGATTTCAGTACAATCACTGAAAAAATATTTCTACACTTTTTTTAATAGAAAGTAGAATTAGGGTTATGTGAACACTGTTTAGACACAGCAGGTTCTTTGAAATGGCCTTCCTCTTTTTGTTTCTAACAAGTAAGAAACTGCTTTCAAACTAGTAGATATTAACAACAGTAAGCAACAATTTCCAGATATGAACCTATTTCTTTCCCAAAAAAACCTCAAAAACAGAAAATTAATTAAAAAAATTAAGAGTTAACTTACTATACATGATTCATTTGTTCATTTTACATTTTACAGCATCAGTAGGTTAATGATATATGACAAATAAAAGTGTTTATTTGGCTGGATGCATATGTGATATTTTTTCCATATTGAGAAATAGAACAGTGAATGCAAAGACAACTCAGTGCAAAATGGCTGAAAAGCCACAGAACTGCAGTTACCAGTTAGCCTACTCTTCTGTGTTAGCAGATTTAAATATTAACAGAACATACAATATAGTACTTCTAATGGGACATTACCAACGGTTTGCACATACATGTATATATGTGTATTTTCCTTTAGTTTTAAAAGTCTCTTAGGCACTTTTTCAGAATGGATTCTCTTCATTGGGCAAATTGACTTATTTCGTTCTCAGCACAAGACAGGTTAACCTATTCCAAATAAAACTAACTTTGCTGATTTAATCCAAACTCACAGTCATTGACAGTTGACACTATTATATTCTATGGGTCTGATTAAATCTGTCATATGCACCTATGTGGCAAGGGAGAAAATAATGTATATTCAGCTAGCAGTAAAGGTCCCCTGACATATAGAAAAACATAAAGAAAAAGAGCACAGTTTTTATTGGTGACAATTATGTGTAAAGCATATGTGTCTCTGCAACTTAGTCCCCAGTGGAGGTTCCCTCCAGGCTTCCCGCACTGCACCAGCTTCACAGCCAGCTCAAGGTTCCTTGGCTCCACATTAGAATCTGGGTAGGATATCTCTCTGAATCAAAACCTGCTTCCTAATGGAGCAGCACTCTCATGGAGGCCAGGTGGGGATGGTAACAAAAAGAAAGGGTTTCAAGAAGGAGACATGAATTCTGTCTATGTATCTGGGTCTTGCATGGGTCCTGTAGATTGTTGAATAGGTTAACAAACTTAGCCACCATCTAAGCCCTGAATTTTCAGGTAGTCACTATCCAACATGTAAATCAGGAATCAACAGTTTTCTGTTCTGCTGTCATTTGTGAGGATAAAGAAAAGGAAAGCATTCAGGTATTTCTTTTCATGTATTTTGATTTACCACATTCAGCTAGTTTCAGTTTTTTTGCACTGATTAGCATTGCTTAAGGGAGAACAGAGGAGGGAGAATCATATCAGAAATTATTAGGTAGTAGCATCTAATTTTGGTGCAGACTGATGCCCATCATTTTTACTAGCACTAGGAAGAGGAAAATTCCAGAATTTAAAAAACTGCCCAGACATAAAAAACCAACCAACCAACCAACCAACCAACCAAAAAAAAAAAAAAAGCATTGTTTTGTTGAAGCATCGTTTTGTTGCAGGTACTATTAAGGATTTGCAAATTGCGGATTGGCACACAGTGATGTGGTGTGTGACAAAATATGTAAATATGTACTATAAGGCAAAAGCAGTTTGTGTTGACCAATTTCATAACTGGCTCAAGCATTTCCATTGTTTTCCACTGATATTCAGTATACTCTTCTACTTAAAGTGAATCTTAAAAAAACAGAAGTCTAATTATAGTTACATTTAATTACTGGTTTTTACACAGCAGTAAAATTACCTGTCATTTTCTAAGGTTGAAAGCTATATTGACTTTATCTAAATATTTTTCAAAATTACTCTCTCCAGTTTTAAATGGAAGCCATTGGTGAGCAGGGGGATAATGAAGTGTGGGAAAAAGATGTAGTCATGATTTAAATTGCTAAATTTTATGGAAAGGCACAAAGAAAAATAGCTCATTTGAGATCTTTGTGTGCATTTTTATTTCCCTAAGCAAGTTAAGGCTGAGAAATGTTTTTCAAATGAGTTCTCTTTTGTTCACATAGAAATATTGTATTTTAGGAACTAGAATATCTTGCATAACTGCTGCAAATATTTTTATGAATAGTGTTTCCTTTTACAAATATACACAATCTTCACATATAAGCATATCAATCTTCCCGAATGTATGATCAGAATCAAATTTTATGGGTTTGAGGATATTTTCTGTTATGGAAAGACTCTATTCTTGTCCACACACAGTTGTCCACGAAAAGTAATTACAAACCAGTTAATTATTTTATTTATTTCTGGACTAGGTCTTGTTGCTTCTCATTGCACCTGTAAAATAACCAGAGAAAGACAGATTTTAGCTAAGTTATGCAACAGTTGTTCTCTAGAATTTGCAGAAATTGTTTCCTTTCATGTTGTTTTTTTATGAAAATTCTCTTGGAATTTATTTCTTGAGTAGTTGTCTTTTATTGAAGAATTGTGTTAAAACCTCATTCCTTTAGGTATGACAATTATGCAGTCTCTGTGCTACACCATATTGAAAAGTTACATTCAACATTGACAAGTTTTCCCATTTGTGCTGCAAACAAAAAAAAAACTGATAACAACTATAGAGTTTCCAGTAGGGCTAGGCAGGTACGGCTTCACCCCAGGCTTTGTGCTGACTAGCTTGGCTCACCGGACTCCGAGACATGAGATACTTATGAGTTCACTATTACTGACACCTAAAAAAATCATGAATGCTCTGGAGTTAGACTAAAAACTGGATGGGGCCAATCTGAAACATATAAACCTTCATAGCCTGTTTCAATTGTCTGTTTCTACAAAGCATATCCAAAAGCAATCCAGTAAATGCGGGACAATTTTGGAGATCTTAATTCAATCCCATGTACCACGAAATCACAAAATCTTGGTAATATTTGGCTTCCTAACTATACATCCACAGAATTTTTGAGACAAAACTTTTCCTTGACAACATCTATTTAGAAAAATATGCTCAAATTAATAAAATATCCTGAAAGTTTAAATAATTTTTTTATAATCTGGATGGAGAATTAAAAGTAGCAAGACACAGAAGCCGACCAGATGTAAGATACCAGCATTGTTAATGCTCATGGGAAGATCCTATGTTTCTTACTGAAATAATGAATTAGATTTCTAAATATTTCTATGTAATATTTCTAAATATTATGGTTTCAGATAAAACTTTGGAAACAGCAAATCTAAAACAAGGTTCTTTTTTTTATATTATCTTGCTGTTCTCAAGCCTAACTGGTACTGGAAAGACACAGGATTGTTGCAAGTATTTTTATGAACTGATTCAATGAGAAATTAAAAAATAAAGACTAAAAAAGTATCATCTTAGAGAGAGATTCCTTTCTCCTGGGACCCTTTGACATCTCTTTGGGCTGGTAAGAATGCTCCTTCTCAACAAGGTGACTATAATGGTGTGATCTAGCACATTCCTCCAATTGGCTTCCGCTGACCTCTTTATCACTCAGTTCTCTCTGAAAATTAGATTGGTGCAAACTTAACAAATTTTATTGCACGTTTGAGTGGATTAAAAAACAATAATTAAAAAATTCACTAAGTACTTGCAAAGTGTTTCAAATCTGCCTCAGTTGGTAAAAATGGCTTGGCTCAGAATTGTTTGGCACTGTACACATGGGTATTGCCACAGGGGCTTCAATATTTATCTTGTAATTTCTTTATTTTTTTCTGAAATTGAAATCACTATCTAACTTAATATGCTGAAGATATTTTTCTCACCTTTTCAATATATTTTCCTGTTTCTTCTTCTAAATAGAGCTGTATTGTCTGGATACAGCTAGAAATCATTCCACACTACGGTAAATGAAAACCATAATTCATGACTCACCAGCTTAATCTCCTGTAAACAAAAGCTTCTCAGTAGAGATGATCTGTGAAGCATGCCAAGCCTCCAAGATAGAATTCACATAGCAGGGAAGTCAATAATAAATTCTTATAGTAAAATTAACTGTGCTCATGTAGGAAACAAAAGCATCATGCAGTGTCGCTGCAAAGAGAAGCAATGTGCTTACACCCTTTGGTCCCACAGGCACAAGGGCTATTCAACATTCAAGAATATTTTTGAACTGCAAGAACGACACTGAAGATTCAGTTTCGCTGAGTCCTTGATGAATGTGGCAACACTTTCTGAGAACATACCTCTTTGCAGCTAGAATAACACCAGTTATTTTATGTTTTAGATGTGGATACACAAAGAAGTTAGTGCGGGGCATTCTCTTGTGTATAGATCTCCTCCTCTACAATCCCTATGCACAGTCAAATATCTATGACAGAAATCCTTCCTCAAGAGCATAGAAAATAGTAAATTCAATATGCAATGAAATTTGCCTGGGTTTTTTTGTGTGTTTTTTTTGTTTGTTTTTTTTTGGCAGCCATAGCATTTCATAGATTTAGTGGGATAGAGAAGAGCTACTGTACAATAAATCAGGCTACTTTTGAATTATGTCTACCTGACTTTTTGCTCATGTGTTTACAGTCTGATTCTGACAGCAGACATTGTGTGTTTTCTACAAATACTACATTTTGTTTATGCAGCACATCAGGCTTGTTGCCAAAGACTTTAGATTTAACCTCGAAACCAACATTATAATAACAAGGATGTTTTACACCACATTGCACTTAGCCTTAGCAATCACCTAATTCCCTTTAATGGCAATTGCCAGCTACAAGACTGAGACAGCATGAAGTGAGCTCGTGTTAGGAGATCATTAACGCAGCTTGGTGCCAAAAAGTGCAGCTCTGTCAAGTATCAAGTTCTAGAAAAATCCTGCATAATGGAATGCCTCTGCTTCTGTCAACATGACCATGACCTGACTGCAATCTAAAATTTCACATAAGAGGTAGCTGAATTTAAGGATTGTTGTTTTCTGTGGCTTTTATTTAAAATATCTTCCTCCTGTGTGGATTCGCTCGTATGTTACAATGGCATTAATTAGCAGAATGGTCCCATCAGTGAGATAGGCAGTGTCTCTTCTTTTATATTTTTGTCTATTTTCACTAAATTCATAAGGACTTAATTTCCTTGTGAATTATCTGTCATGTCAGTAAGATATAGTGAAGGACAGACAGGCAGAAATATAGCATTACTAAGTAAAGTTCATTTTCTGGATTGCTAAAAATAACTCAAAATCTTTAGAGAAATGGTAACTAAAATTCCCAAACATAATTTTAACAAAAATCATTGTCAGGGCTCTAGAGCATTGGATAGAAGAATAGCAAATCTCCTGTTCTTAGCTCCGACTAAAGCTGGATTTGGTTTTCAGCAAGCCTGAGGAGCTCTTCAGCAACACATCCCTGCTGCTTACATTGCAAGAAGGACTGTGGCTCCTGCCTGTCTCCTTATCACACCAGGTGCTCCACGCCCTGACTCCTGCCATGCTGCAGGGCCTTGCCACGGTGAGGGTTACACAGGGCTCCACAGGTGACAGTGCAGCCACCAAGACCAGTCATGGGGGTGGATGATGCTGCGGCCAAGCACCAAGGACTCTTTCTGTTGCAGCAGAAATGAGAGCGAGTTCATGCAGTTGCAGTGGAGAAAACCACAGCAAGAATCATTTGGGGACATGAGTCAGTTTCCCACTCACAAATTGGTATTCTTATCTCTCCTTATAAGATAAGGCAGCTCTTTTAAGAATGATAGAATCCTTATGCTATGTTCTTAGTTTCTAACTTCCCCCTGCCCCTACCCAAAATTTTTTCTGTTCTCTGTTGTGCCAAGATGCTAAGAATTTTGGTTTCCATTTCTCTTCCAGCTCTTAGTCAATGTTCATGATGTAAGCCTGATAAAGAGCATTCACAAAATCATTGACAGCTTCACTACCCTCACAGCCCAGACTGGACAGTGCCTTTGTTAGTGTCTCCCTTGGTGTCAGTAGAGGCTTCCCAAGGGACCAGCAGCTGAAATATTCGAGCGCTGGAATACCTTCTGTTTGGGGAAGATAAGGTGCTGTGAGGCAATCTGCAGTATTTATGAGTCTCTTACTACCTCAACAGCTATGTTTTTTAGTTTTTTTTTTTATTTCTAGAAATAGATTTCTAGAATTATGTATGCAGTTCTGGAAATATATGCACTGAGGGGTTCAGGTCTTTCTCCAACATATTTTCAGTAATGAGGTCTGTTGAAGTAGGTTCCACACCTTAGTATCTTTTCTGTTGAAAATGATCACTTGCCCTGCATTTAAAATCCTGTGGCTTATAAAGAAATGTATGTCCAAGAATACAGCTTTTCTGTTATATTAGCTCTATTTATCGGATAGGAATTTGAATTATAAGATGTTTTAGGACGACACTTGTTAAATAACTTCTGAACACAAGTTGTAACTTGTGCCAAGTCTCTACGTATGGTGAAACTTTAAACAAATACTTAGTAGACTAATAACTCACAAGTGAGTTAATTGTCCTGGTTGTGCATTTTTTCCTTGCACAAACTGTTAAAGTTCAGGCCTTTTTTTGTTTTCTTACGAGCATGTCATTTTACTAATGGATTTAACACCACCATTTGGTCCAATTTCCTCATGTCCACTTCAATCAGCACACAAACCATTACACAGAAAAAAAATGCATGTAGATTCATCTCCTTGATTTTAGAGCCCTCAAGGAGAAAATCTGCTATTCCTTTTTCTTTGAAAAACTGTGTTTAGTGGTGGGTTAAGAGACTGAGGTATAAGATGCAGTGAGACCTTCCCCAGAGCAGAGTTGACTTCAGAACCACTGAGATAAATGTTTCCATACAAATTACAGAAAAATACATTGATTTTTCCTGTTAGTTTTCATCACAGTTTTGTCTTAATTGCTATTTACTACCTTGTGTCTTTGAATGTTTTTGGCCTCCTTTCCTTAGATCATAAATTTAATTCTCACTCTCACAGTGTTTTGACTATTTCCATTTGCCTTAACTGAGACCTGATTCTGGGAATTGCTCTTTTGAATGCAAGATGTATATTGGTTCACATTTGTTGTTTTTCTCTTTTTGTGGAGTCCTCTCAGAGCAGAGAAGTGAGTAGTGTAATGCTCCATATAGTAAATCTGATTAGGAAAACTTAATCAAAGTTGATTGCCTTTCAAGCTTCACCTTTTTATTAAAAATTCTTTCTTGCACAATTCAAGGTTTTATCACTACAAAAGGTGCTAGCATGTCAGAAAAGTCTAATGGCCCATATAGTCTTTTAATTATAACATCTGAAACTTAAAAGATATTTTCTCCTGTTTTAGTGTAATATTACATTATTAGGCATTATGGAATTTAAAAAAAAAACCAAACAAAACCCAAACAAAAACAACCAAACAAAAATCCAGTGTAAAATGATTAAAGTAGGTAATTATGAAGGAGAATACTAATAACTGAAGTTATTTGGGACAACATATTTTGCTGCCAGAAATCAGTGAGTGCTTTTTTTGTTTCTCTTGAGATTTATCTGTATGTTATGAAGGGGAGAAAATTGAACCTAAATCACATTATTAGTGATTTTCTTTTCTTGATGATGATGGAATACATCAATATTTCCTTCTTTTTCTTCTCTAGAAGACTGCTTTCAAAAATCTAGATTTTCTAAAATCAGTAGAAATCTGATTTCTTACAAAGATAGAAGTCATCATTCACTGTTTTCTGGGATATTTCCCATGTGACTTCTACAGTTAGGAGAGAGGTGTTAAAATTTTGCTCTCTTCTGTTTTGCTCCATTAACATTAAAGGCAATGAGCACCTCCATGGCTTACACAATTCATTTTTTTATATAGTTGGTACTGCTCAAAAGACGTTTTAATGTGGTTTTCTTACTGATATTTCACTCACTGGACTTGCATTTTCTACTGAATTTGAATTTTGTTGTCTGTAACGCTGCTGGAAGGCAGCTTCCAGATCCCTACCTGTGACTAATTGCAGAAACCAAGTAGAGGCAATAATGATGCTTTTTTATGTATGCACACACAGAACAGAAACAACATCATTCTCAGAATATGAAAGAATGAATACTGACAATGCCTACAAAAATTCTGACTATAAAACTTTATTCTTTTTAGTTGACAGAATACTCAAAAAAGAATAACTAGGAAGAAATTGTTAACTTTTCATAAATAAGAGGGGAAGACACTAAAATAGCATACTACTGTTTTAACATGTTTCACTGAATGAATGCTTATTTACTATGTTAAAAACAATTTTTTATTTTTTTTTTATTTTGTATTCAATGTTATGTTATATGGGTTTTTTTAATATATATCACCTACACATTGTTTGAAATGAAGGGGGGGAAAACTGAACATTATATCAATTTTCATACACTGGCACCCAACACGGTTTGTCCCAAGAACTGTCCTGTCAGACTAGGTCTATGAAATGCAGTCTTTCATGGACATGTAGTATTTGAACTGCAACTATTTTATATTCTTATGACAGACAGGGAAATTATCTGTGATGCTTTTCACTGTTGTTCCTAGGCTCTTCATCTCATTATGTATCAGTGAAAATAACAGAACTATTCCCTAGATTTAAAAAAAACAAACATGAATGTAACCTGTGGCAAAAAGGTCTCAAAGGGATGGTTAGTAGACTGTTCACACATCATTTCTGTGTCAAGGCAAACTTTGATGGGCAATATTACTAACTTGAAGCTGTTGCATGGTCAACTTAAACTGATTGATGACCCCATTTCTATTCATTCTGAATGGCTTGGACGTCACAAAAGTACTTTGGCATCCTTAGGAAAGGTCAGGAGTTTAAAAAACTGCACAGTTGTACTACTTTGTCACTGGTGGAGGTGACAAGACCCAGATTTATCAAGACAGTTAAGGGGCCATTAGCCTCCTATGCTGCAGTCTCATTATGGTGTGTGCAGTCTCAATCATGTGGCAGCAACTGTGTATTTGGCATAATCAGCTCATCCATGTTTCCATCCCGTCCCATCCCATCCCATCCCATCCCATCCCATCCCATCCCATCCCATCCCATCCCATCCCATCCCATCCCATCCCATCCCATCCCATCCCATCCCATCCCATCCCATCCCATCCCATCCCAAGCTGTTCACCTAAGGGAGGCTAATAAGTGTTTGTTGCAATGCTTTCTCCTGAAATAGATTGTAGATACTAGACAGATTTGTCTCCACAAAAACATTTCAAAACACTCATTTTTTTTTTTCACTAGTAAAATAGAGGGAAGAGTGCATCTGATTGGTCCCATGGGAAAGAACTCAGCAGCCATTGTTAGAAAATGGAAAATTGAATACCACTGGCTCTTAACACAGTTTGGGAGAAACCCAGTAAATTTTTAACTGCTTCTATTGTAAGATTTTGAACAGTTTTCTGCTAGATAAATTATCTAAAATAGTAAGGTATTTTCTGAATTAATGTGAGAACTTGCAAGTGTTCTGAATTTGTTGTCCTATATGTGATCCTAACTTGTATTCTTTGAGCAGAAGATTGGCAGTCAGGAACTTAAATTGTTATCTAGTATTATATTTTACCCCCATAGTCACTGCTGAATTTTACTTTCCCTAATCACAGGAATCATTTTACAGCAGTGGGATGGTCTTTATCTACATTTGATCAGAGCAAGTTACTTCATTGTTTATAAATCTATGTCAAAATTTTATTAAAATAACTTTCAACTTCTTCTTGGTTCATGAATGATTTAAATATTGCTCAAAGTAACTCACTGTTTGAACAGAGAATTGTGTCACCCCAGTGATATGTTTTTGCTCTATGACTAGATGAACTCCAAGCAAAAAAATTCTATTTTATGTAGCAAATATTTCTGAAATTAACATTTCTGTAAATATTTTCCACATGAAAGTGAATAAATGTTTTCAAGTAGATGAAAGCTTTATCCAAGGTAATGCTTGAGAAAAGTTTTTAGTACTTGCTAAAATCTAGACTTTAGCTGCTGTCAGATGAGAGCATTTTGTGCAATTTTTGATAAATTCCCTGTAATCTAATTCAGATGTTTTTAAATTTTATTTTTTTGGGGTTGTCTTTCCTTTGCAATGAAATACAAGGATTGACATATCTTTCATGCTACACCAGACCTTTATTTTAATTAGTCTTGAGAATTTATTGTGAGATGTGCAAAATTTGAAGCATCAAGAAGATTATGAGAGAAAAAAAATTAAATATCAGTATCTCTGTGGACAAAGAAATGTCTCTCAGCAGACAACTATCTTTCCATATGCCTAAGTAGGAAAAAAATGAGGTTAGAAATGAAATGGGAGCAGTATCTGCATATTCATGCTTTACAGACAGGTAATGAACCCCTTGGTAAGAGTTGTTCTCTTCCTTAACCCTTTGGAAAAAGTTTAGACCACTTGTTTAAATTGACTTTTCTTCTGCTTCTAGATAAGTCAAATGCCACAGAAGTCAGAGTAAAAATATACTGACATTTATACCATTGAATTGAGTGATATTTTTTTTATTGAAAGAAAATTTTAGTAAGTTTCCACATAGATAAATATAAAATAAGTTAGAAGTTACAGTTGTCTGTTCTTTTTATTTTTAATTTGTACTTGTGCATCATTTCTTGCCCTCTGTCAAACTCGGACAAACTACTCTGCCTTTTTGCTTCAAGTATCATACAAAATCTAAATCACAGAAAGCCCAAAAAGAATGAAATTGGAAGTTTTAAAGGCAATATTTGAACCCATAGCTTTGCCTTTCTGGAGATGGAGTTTCTGTCTCCTAAGTTCACCACCCATAAGGAGGTAAAGAAGGTAAAGGCTGGTCTTGAACTAGATAGGTAATTTGGAAATGTTCTGCATCTAATGACTGCCACTATGGAATTTTGAATTAGAATGCAAAATTAAAGCCAGATTTTAGCAAATATTTTCATAGGTAGAACCCATAGATTTTGTTGACATATATCCTATTCATTACCTTTCTGCAAAAGAAGAAAATTTGCCTCATTGTTATAGCTGGTCAGAAAGTCCATAGAACTGCCATGGCAGCACATGGGGTGCAGAGATTCCTGCTAGCAGCAGAAGTGGGATGTTAACATCTGTCTCACAGGAATTTAATTAATATCTAGTTTGGTTTTCAAGTAAGGGATTACTTTAAAATATGCTCGTATATTTTACAACAGGAAAATAAACCCTCCTGATTTTTAACTGACAGTGGATAAATAAATAAATAAGGGAAGGGAAGGCCTAAGTACTTCACATTTCAGAATCCTTTGAAGCAAATCAGAATTGGTAGAAAACAGAATGCTGATGTCAGTTAATATTGTTTGTTAGAAAATGAGCTGCCAGACTCTCTTCAAAATCAACAGCTGCCTGCATCTAGAGCTTCAAGTAACAGTATTCATGCAGAGGTAGAAAATATCACATTTATCATACATACAGAGTTCTAAAAGATGTTATGACTACAGATGTTGAATTTCCGTTTCAATTTTAGAGAAAAGAATTTTTAAAATCTGGAAAAAAAGAGTATAGAAAATGTGCCCTGTCATTTCTCACGTTATTTATGGGTGAAAGGTGTTCAGTTTCCCTGAATAAAACCCTTCCTTTATAACCTGAGCTATCTTAAATTTCAATGTCTAATCTAAGAATATAAATTTTCCTTTCCTGTATTAAATACTGTTGAAAGTTATGCATCTAAAGGGCAATTCATATAATTTCATAAACAAGTGACAATTAAGTGAGATAAGCAGCTCTTTGATGACATGTTTTCTGTTCCATTCTCTAATTAGGACACCTAGGCTCCTAGACTAGAAAAATTAACAAATTTATACATAGAAAAAGTGAAGAGGGAGTAATAGAAATACCAGGTTGCTAAGCCTATATCTTTTGACTGAATCTTAATTTCCTCTTCCTCTGTAATCTCCTTTGTTTTCCTTTTATTGTTATGGAAATAAAATTTGGTTTGCAAAGGAAGTGTAGTTTATGAAAGTTAACAAAAAGAAGATGAATTATATATATATTCATTAAAAAACACCACCCAGACTGAGCTGAACAATGTCAGTCTACTTCTAGTGGAGCTATACACACGGATCTGTCTAAGTAATCTAATGTAGGACCTCTATCTTCTTTACATCACAGCCTGAAGCAAAATGAGAAAGATGAATAGTGTAAACCAACTGGTGCTTTAAGTCTCATAATAAGCTGTGTGTAATTTAAATCCTTGTTTCCTTCAGTAATTATAGCACTAAGGACAAAAATCAGAGCTTGGACTGAAATACATGTTACCAAGTTGGTAATCTGCCATCCTCACATTCTCCTGTAAAAAATAAAGTTGTGAGTCAACAGAAACAAGACATCATCCCAGAATAACTATCTGGAGATGGACCAACTATTATCTCATCAGGAGTTAATGCAACTAAATTTAAAATTAAAAGCCAGAAAAAACAACAGACGGAAGGAATGCAGTCAGCAGCAAAAAAAGCATTGCTGTTTAACTGTAATTTTGATCCTGAGCCTCTCCCCAGGGTCCTCTTCCATCTTGCACTGTATCAACCAGTTGGCTCACTGAGTGCTCTGCACACGATGAAGATAAGCTGCCCATGCTGCTGTGTGCACTTGGCACACAGTGGGGCACACGGCACGGCTGCTTGCAGAGCTTGGAGTTTGTCTAAGAACTTTGTACCTCCCCCCCACCCTTTTAAGTTTCCCTTGCCATGCCTTCAACACCCTTCATGCTGTTTAATTTCAAATAGAATACCTCCTGAATATAGAAAGCAGAGAGTAATTTTGTTTGAGCAGCTTTCTAAATTATTATGAAAGGAACAGTTAACACAATTATTTAGTCCTTGAAAATTTGATTCATTAACTGAAAGGAAAAATGAGATAGTATTTGTTCCATTGTTTTATAGGGAAAGATATTAAAGAAATGGTAATACCTTCTGTTAGACTACCTTATAAGTGAAGGAAAAACTGACTTTTGTACATACAGATCATTCTTTCCTCAAAGAAAAACAGAAAAACAAACACTTTTATCTTTTCAAAAATTGCAGCATTGCATGGTTGTTGGTAAAGGTAGGGAGATGAATTGGTTGGGGTATTTTTGTAGAAAAAATGAAGTTAAAATATAATCAGTGGTATATGGGTAGAGATATAGATGCATTAGGGATTTGGGGTATTTTTTGTTTTGTTTTGTGTGCGTTGCTTTGTCGTTCTGTTTTTTTTTTTTTTAAAGCAAACCTTCAGATTCAAATGAAACTCCTTTTAAACTTCTGAACAGTTTTGACAAAAAAATCTGAAGTTGTAATATATCTTTACTGATCTAGGGTTTGGAAAAACATGGCATGTCTTTTCCAATACAAAGGATTAAAGATCAGAAGAGAAGTGTCTGAAACTCATATAATTTAGGAGAATGCCCAGATTTGGACTGTGGAACCTGTGTGAAAACAAATAATCTCACAAAATTTCTTTCTCTTTTGAGCTAGGAAACTACAAGGACAGCATATGAAATTTTGTTTTTGACATCCATCTCATTCCCTGGCTTACTTCTTACTAACACTTGATTTGGAATGACACTTCCTTGTCCCACTTATTCATAATTTGTCATCTCTTACAGAAAACAAAGAAAAGAAAATGGTGATTATGTTGAGATAAGGAAAAAAAATGTATTCACCTATAACCCCAGAAAAGCTGCACTTACATGTAGATTTTATATCTCATTTCTCTTTATCAGAGGCATTCATAAAGAATGACTACTATGTGCTTTTGCAAGACCTTGGCAAGAAACACTGAAAGATGCAAGACACTAATAGGTAAAAGTCTATTGCCCACTGAGAAAAAGAGAGACTGACAAATGCGATATGAAGAATAAACCAAAATTTATTAAAAAGTTAAAAGATTATTAAAAAAAAAAAAAGATTATGCAGGAATTATGATGACATGGAGGATAAGTTGGTAGGAGAGGATTCAATCTACATTCTGAATCTGTACTACAGAAAGGGAGAACTAAAGCCCCCAGGGTGATTATCTTACATTCTGGCTCTTGGGTACTCTTCCTGCCCGTGCAATTAATCCATAGAGTAATCAGGGCTATGAGCAACTAAAGGTGAGGACAAAGACACTTTTAGAGTTAGTGGCAACATTTTCAAATGTCTGTCTAAAGTAAGTCAAGACTACAGACCTCAAAAAAATATAATCTGAATTTGCAGATGTGGGTGAGAGGATTAATAAAAGACTAGCCTCCCTATTAAAAAAATGAGTAATTGATTAAAAGACTTAATGATGCATTTTTTGTCACCTGCCTTTTTCAGAATTCAAGCTGTGTACATACTAAATTTGTAATGCAGAAACTGGAACGCAGAGACACACACATATATTTAATAATAAGGAATGTTAGATTTCTGCGATGTACAACCTGGCACAGCCAACTGAAACCCCATTAACAAAAATGTGCATTTAATTACCATAGTAAAAAGGATTGTCAAACTTCTTTCTACCCCACTACAAACCAAATCCAAAATTAAAACCATGCATGAATCTTAAGAGGAAATTGCCTGTTGTAGTCACTGTGTAGGATTAGCAAGGTTTTTGTGTCTTTGTTCTTTTTTTACAGGGATCACTTTAAATACTCAGTGTGCTCTAACGTGTGTTTCTATATATTTGGCACTGATCTCAGATTGGTAATGATGAATTTTCCTGGCAGAAAAATACTTGGTTCTATCAGATCATGGAAATAAGATTTTTTTTGGACTGAGGTTTGCATGGAATTGCACCAGTATGTGTGCACTAACCCCAACTTGAAAAAATGTTTCATTTCAACAATTTTAATGGAAACTGATTGTTTCTGTTGTTTTCAGAAGACTTTTCAAAAAATTACTGTTTTTGTTTTGCCTTGAAAGAGCTCAAGAGACATCACAATATTTTGCCAGAGAGAAAATCAAGAGGGGAAAAGTGCAAGTACTGATTTAGATTATATAACATTTAACAGGATTAAATAAAAATGGAAGTGATGCAGAGGGTTTTACCCTAGTCTCTTCCAGCAGTAAGACTTCTTGACTTCACATGGCAAAGCAATTCACATGAAAAAATAATTCTGAAGTCGCATAACCCAAAAAACCCCACAAAATGCAACTACAACCAAAAACACCCCCACAAAACCAACCAAACCAATAATCACCTGTGGAAATTTATATTTTGTAGCTGATATATTTTTTAACTTGTTGCATGCTGGAGATCTTGCTGTCTACCTTCAAATTTATAGAGGTATGCAGGTGTACTAGACTTTCATGACCTAGCTTGGTAGCTTTCTGTGAGAAGCTGCTAGAAGCTTGCCTTATGTCCAAAAGAGCCAATGCCAGCCAGATCCAAGACAGACCTGCTGCTGGGCACAGCCAAGCCAATTGGTGTCCATGGTAGCACCTCTGCATTTAAGAAGGCTAAAAATGCCCTGCACATCTTCAGTGGGAGAGGGGAGTGAATTGTAAGAGAGGGAGGCAGCTCTGCAGACACCCAGGTCAGTGAGGAGCAGGAGGAGCAGGTACTCCTTGTGCCAGGGCAAAGGTTCCTCTGCAGCCTCTGGTAGCACCACGGTAAGGCAGCTGTGTCCCTGCAACCAAGGAGGACCAGGGGGGAGCAGAGGCCACTTGCAGCACATGGAGAACGGCACGCTGGGTGGATGTGCCCAGAGGAGGCTGAGCCCCCATGGGAAGCCTGTGCTGGAGCAGGCTCCTGGCAGGACCATGGAGAGAGGAGCTCATGCTCCAACAGCTTTGCTGGCAGGGCTTGTGGCCCATGGGCAACACACACTGGAGCAGCCTGCTCCTGAAGAACCCTGGAGAAAGAACCTCTGCTGGAGAAGTGTGGAAAGAGCTGCAGCCCATGGGAATAACTGCAGCGTATTGGAATGGCTCATATTGAGAATTCCATGGACGGCTCTCTCTTCTGGGATGGACCTCCTGCTGGAGTAAGGGAAGAGTGTGAGGAGTCCACCCCCTGAAGATGAAGGAATGAAAAATATAACATGTGATGAACTGAATTTAACCTCCCCTCCCCACCCTTTTCTACCACTTGAGGGTGAGAAGGTTGAAAATCAGGAGTGAAGTTGAGCCTGAGAAGGAGACAGAAGTGGTGTGAGGGTGTTTTTAAGATTTGGGTTTACTTCTCATTATTCCAATTTGTTATGATTCTTAATAAATCAGATTGTTTTCCTGAAGTTGAGGCCATTTTGCCAGTGATGGTAAGTGGCTAGTTATCTCCATTTCTATCTCAATCTGTACCTATCTTGACCCTTCAACCTTTCCTTATATTTTCTTTCCCCTGTTCAGCAGTGAAGGGACTTGATAGAGTGGTTTTGTGGGGACCTGGTGTCCAGCCATGGTCAACCCACCACGCCAAGTTTGTTAAAAAATGTTGCATCAAATATGTAAATGTAACACCCAGTGCAGAAACAGGAAATATGGGTAGTAGGTTTTTCACTGTATCTAATATTACTCTGGATTTAGCAAAAAAGAAGTAGTAGCAGATAAAACAAAAAGTATGTTAATAACCTAAATAATTATTAAATTCCATATTTGCTGTTTGCAGATGAAAAATAGTTTACCTGCTGCTGTTTCTTCTGAGACATTTGTCATACTGCTTTCAATATGAAGAGCCTTTTCTTCTATTATGCAGAGTGTTGGCTAGACAAACTTTGTCTTCTCTGTTTTTAGAACAAGTCTTTACCTCCTGTACATTCAAAAGCTGTGAACCATATTCTGCATATCTTTTCAAACGGGTAGCCCTTCTAGCAGTACGAGCTATACCATTCTGTCAGGCTGCTCTAGGGGCTGAACCTGCTGTGAGGCTGAAGCAGAATACCAGTGGCAGGGGAAAACTGTGACCAGCAGCAAGTCTGGCTGCTGCCTAAATGAGGTCAATTCACACCCTTGGTACTTTTAGACAAAGCAAATCTCATTTAATGAGAAACTATGAGCTGAATTAACCAAAGACCAAGTAAATTTTATTTCTAAGAGTAATGATAATTACTGAATTTTTATATGGGCAAATAAAGGTACCTTGTATTAGTGGATAATACAATTTATTGTGTCTGTATGGGTTCTATGATTTTTTTTCACAGAAATAATATTAATAAGGTTAATTTTAGACAAATTTTCCACTAGTTTTTCTTGCTTGGCTAGATTTATGGTAAGGGCCCATCTGAGTGAAAAAGGTTATCCTTTTTAACAAGCAATAAAAATGTCTTGCATGGGTTTTAGGTTAGGAAAATAAAAACTGAATTATGACACTTCTGCAGAGTACTATGTTTGTGGCATAATTAACAAACCTGAAAATGCCTTCTTCACAATAGTAATAAGATGCACAAATTCCTAGCCAGGAGATTCTTGTAGCACTGCCTATTATTTTGAGCTTGACATGAGTCTGATTTTTTCTTAAATATTCTCTTCTGGATCCTGTAACACAGTGCATTTCACATTTATTTTTGCATTCTTTGGGAAATGCTAAAGCTAAAAACTAGGATTTGTGAAGGTTCAAAATACCAGAAATAAAAAAAAAAAGGCAAAGGCTACCATGAGTTAAAATTGTGGAGACTTTGTTCATTTCATGATTTTCTAAGGAATAATCCTTGCATTTCAGTCCTTTGTGCTGACAATGTTTTTATCTGCCAGAATAATTATTAGCACATACAATAATAAAAACTCACTTATTTCCCTCAGAAAGAAAGACATGTTATTCACCTTCCTTAAATATCAGAAAATTTTATTACATTATCAAAGAGAGTTACATCAGTTCTATTGCCTTATCTGAAATTACAGAAAATTATCTTACAATAAACAAATGAAGTAAAATCAGATGCCCACTAAAGCATTATTAATTTTATAAAGTGTTATTTAATTTGGATTTTTTTCCAGCTCTGTTTAATGAAGTTTACTGCTTGTGAATTAAGAGGTTGGGCAATTAGTCTACTGTTTAGTGTAACCTATCCATCTGCCCCAAATCATAAAAGTTCTTTATAATCTATTTCATTTCAGCAGATTTTTGTTTTCCCTCCTCTAAAGGCATGCTCTGAAGGCTACGTTTATGCTGCTTACTCACTCTACTGTCCTCCTTGTGTCTCTGGGGAAATAGGAGCACAAAGTGTGGGAGTAATTATGATCATCATAAGGTCTTAGCTGCTAGCTGAGTTACCACTTTGAGGCTATCAGGGCAGGTATCTGCTGAGTATCCTTTGCTCAGTAACAGAAGAGCCTCCCTCCCCTGCCCTAGCTCAAAGCATGGTACTGTCACTGTTGTATCTGACACTGCCACCCAGTTTCACCAGTCTGTCTCATGGCTGTGGTTCTTCAGGACATTATCCAAATTTTCTGCCCAGCAGAAAATAAAGGAATTGTTGTAGTGTGACAGAGAACTGGTCTCCCACGGGAGGTATCACAACTCCCAGAGCCTCATGGGTTAAACTGCAGTTACTGTGTGATGCTCCCATCAGTGGCTGCAGACACTGGCCCTGAGGATTTCTTTTTGCAAGAGATCCCTACTGAAATTATTCTCACCATGATGGCATTCAGCCTTGCAGGTGCAGCCGCTTCACAGGTGGAGCCATGAAGGCCATCCTCCCTAATGAGTTTGTGAACTCTAAAATAAGGACAAAATTTTCATCTTGAACATCACCATCAGTAGACCGTTTTGATTTTGCTGAATTTACATGGTGAATATTTGCTCCTTGAATAACTCTGCTCTTGAGTCTATAATCATGGATAAAATTGAGTAATGCCTCTAAGATCACCTTTGGAGAGCCAGAGTCACCCAAGGAGGCATCATCTGCTGACACCACCACCACAACACCAACAGGGAGGTTGGGGCAGCCTGCCTCAGGGGTCCTGAATAATAACTGGCACATTTTAAAATGCAGATATTCTGTCTGGCTTCAAATTTACTTCCTGCATATAAGCTAGAAAAATTGATAAGTAGTTGTTTAGGAAGTTTCATCTATGAATTGTTTAAGATAACCTTCAGGCTGTTGCAAATACAAAACTTCAAGTCATCAAAAATTTAAAAAAATGAATGATTTAGATTCCCAGTCCTAGTATACAAGAAACTCTATGGACAATTTGAAAAAAATTAATTATTTAAAATCTCGTAACAGGTAGATAAGTTTGAGATAACTTTCCTTGCTGAATTTTCAATACTCAGCTCAAAAAAGAAAAAACTTTTAGACGAGCCTATATCAAGTGACAGGATATAGAATTAACATTCCATATAAAATGGAATAAAACACACATAAAAAAAATAATATTTGAACGTAGAGGAAAAAAATCACATTATGGGTTTTTCAAAAGCCTGAAGTGTAGGTCTTTGAATGCCCTGAAATCAGTAGTGAAACATTCAGTGACTAGTACAGGAGCAGATCAAGTACAAAGCTGTTCACATTTTTAACTCCTACTTACAAGTAACTTTTATCTCTCTGAGAAACATACTCTAGTAATGAATATTCAGTTACTCCAGAATATTCTTAGCTTTCATTTGAAAAGTATATGAGTATATGACTACAAAATGTGTGCTGCATCCAACCTATTTTCCTGGTGCTTGATAGCACTAGTCTCTAATAGAACTGGTGGGAAAATTGATAATTGAACCCGTTCAAATAGCTGAGGTACTCTTTAATAGATTTCACTTCTGCTTGAAAAATGAAATTTTTAAATAAAATATTTTTAGCTTTAAAACCCTTCAAAATCTTTTAGGATTAAATATTGTTGAATTACACAGTGATTTTCTAGTGCAGAGAGGCAGGCAGAAATGCTTACATATCCTTTCCTGACAAAACTGTAATGACTTTTCAAGAGCAAAAAACCCATTTAAAGTAGCAATTATAAAAGAACTGCCAGAAAATACATAATCAAACCCTACAGATGAGTCTGTGCAGATCTGTACATTTTCAGCTGCATTGCCTGCAGCATGGAAAAGTGTCTACAGGATGCTTATTGACATAGCTGCGGGTCAGCTTTAGTAATAGTAATACCTTCCACAATGCAATTGTTCAAAATTTGTTAGTTAATTACATGATATGGACATGAGTCTAGATAGAGCCCTTGAGAATTTGGTTTTTATTATATTGAATGGCAATCTGAGATGTAACAGAGTAAAATAGGAGTCTGTGTAGTCTGGATATCATGTAAAGTGACTGGGAAGAACCACCAGAAGAATGAGGATGCTTTTCGGGGAAAAACATGAATGATGATAAATGATATCTTCTGCCTCCATGGAACAGAGATGATGTAAAAATATATTGCACATTCCATCCAAGATGCCTCTGTAATAAACTTGCATTATACCAAGTTAATTAATCATATGTGAGAATAATTTATCATATGAAATGCAGAAATAAATTAGCAGGAGTACAAACCATTATAGTTCCAGCTTATAACTGTGGAATATGGATCACAAAACCAATCATATCCCGGGCAGATAAAATTGAAACAATAAATAATAATCCCTTCAATGCCCTTCGGTCAGGAAATACAAAAGTCTCAGAGAATGTCAATAAACTAATTGAGTTTGAACAAAAACACAGGGTGAAATTTCAACAGAATCTGCCGTCAAAATTAGATGGGATCTAATTATATGGATTTAATGGGAAAACGAATCTGATTAACTACAGTGTAACAAATATTAAGCACCAAGTATCAACTATAATTGCCTTCTGAAACTATTTTTCTGATTGGGAAGTTAGAAAGAAAACAAGTAGAAATTTAATAAAGACAAAAAAAAGGCTGACAGAAATCAAAATAGAACAAAAGAATTATTGCATTGGTCTAGACTGACACTGCAATTATACCACTATCCTGTCCCTAAAGAATGTGTAGGTCAGTCCTTTGTTTTTCTCAGATCTAATGTTGGTGTGCAGAAGGCCAACAATACGCAGAAAATAAGGCCTTTATAAATCAATGAAAAGGTGCATAGGCAAAGCATTAGGACAAGCTAGCCATGCAGTTTGGTCAATACCTGACAAAGTAATCAGCCTTTACTTTTTGTCTCAGTCATACCTTTGTAGTAAATAATAAGGTCCACTAGAAAAACAATTTTAAGACCTGTGTACTTTCCCGTAAAGGATCTTTTCTAAAGATGGTGGCACACTAAAAAAGGTATAAACTCTTATAAGTCTGCTAGAACTATATAAAAAGCATAGATTTTATTTTATTATTAAATGTGACACAAAGAAATTCGAAAAATACCAAAACAGATATACACTTGGTTTTTGTAGGCTTAATTGACTTTATTAAGCATCCATATAAAATTTGCAATGGAATTAAATTAATTTACTCTGCTATTTTCACATATTTTTTAATCCATGAAAATTTGTTTCTATAAAATATTGAATATGAGAAGACTAAAAGCATCTATGTTCAACTGAAAAACCACATAAAATAACTTGATATTTAGTATCCAACTTTCATCTCAATAATGAACAAATTATTTTAGTAATGTACTCTCTTGTTACTATGCTGTGCTGATAAGGCAAGAAAATATTTAATTCATGTATTATTTTTACACAGGCAACATTTTAAAAGTAAAATTTTAAGAATAAAATCTGTTATTCATAGTAGTAGCTCTGGTTGTATCTTCCTAACTTTTCAGACTGAATTGCAAACACATGTTTTTATATATGAAATTACTTTTCAAGTCTTGTTCAAAAATTACATAGTGTTGTTTACCACTGAACGGTTGTTGTGTTTCGCTGATACATGAGGTTCTTCCTGTTTATCAATTTGCTAAGTGTTTTGAGAAAAAGGGTGTTGGATAAAAATATTATTGATATACTTAGTTTTAAAGGCCATGTAATGTAGCTTCCTAAAGTCACATATATTTGTGGTGAATAGCTATTAGGTCATCTGATTTAGTTCAGCCACAAGTAACTCAAATGAGTTTTGCATTATTTGTATAGGACCCTGTGGGAATATTTTCTGCAGGCATAAATTTCAATTATTGTAATTGTATCCTGATGCTAAATCTAAATTTTCCTTCACTCGATTTCACCTCACTCTCTCATGTTCTTGGGACTAACCAAGGCTGTTAATGTCCTTTTGTAAAATAAGAAACACTTAATTATCTTTTTCTTCTCTATTACGGAAAGACAAAGGTAAGACAGGATCCCTTCTCAGTAAGGACGAAAAATGAATAAAGAAAGGGATATAAGTAATGCACCAAAGACCTCTGCAAATGTTTTGAAAAGAGGTGATAATCTTCATGAAACACTAAGCAAACAGAGTGCAATTAGGCAATATTAAAAGGAAGGGTTAAGTTCTGTTTAGTCAGTGATAGCAACCTGAAGGGCAATATGCTTCTACTTAATTGTTCTTCATTTGCATATCACTGGTTGCTAGACCTTGATATATATTTCCAGAAGCCAGCTATGAAGACAGTAGTATATGAGGAATGAGAAGATATCCATATTTTTTCTATTCTCCAATCATTGTTTAACAAGGCTACTTGCAATAAAGCATCTTAGGTAAACAATCATGATTTTCTAGCAAAGTTGCTTAATTTGTTACTTAATTCAGTTAAGTAGTGCCTTTGAGGTCAGTGGTCATATTTTCAAAAAAGCTCAGGTCTCACAGGCATCAACATGAATTCTCTAGATTTTTCAAAGTACTCAGTGAGACATAATTTGCAATTATCTTCAGTGAAACTTGAAGCTTTTAATAATCATGCCTTAACCACAATTTTTAAAATCATGTTGTTTCTGCTGTTGCACTGGTGTTTTGGAGTATTTTCTGCTTCTTATTCTGTTTTGACTTAATATATATCTGCAACAACACAAAAAGTAGTTCTTGAAACATGAGATTTATTCCCCTTATCAAGTATGATATTAGTGTACTAAACAAAATCTAAGGCTTAATTGAGTAATTATTCTTTCTTCTTAACCTTATGCATTATTACTTTGTCTTTAGTTTTGGTTGGAGCGCTATGACTTGTATTCAATCCAAGGCTAAAACAGCTCTGTCTTGTTGACTGTGAGCCCTTTTAAACTTCAATGCACCTAATACCAACTACAATTGCAGTTTCCTATATATTCTTCTTTCCGTAACGCTCAGCATGTATTAAATAATTAACAGTCACCCATAGGAAACATCAAGAGCTGGCAAAGACAGAAGTCCATCTCAGGATGCACCTGATCCTAATTATGTCATTTTATATCAAATAAAGGAATTTGATAAGAATGGATCCAGGTCTTGGCATGGTTCATTTGTCTCACATGATTGTGTGCACAATACTTCTTTTTAAAAATCAGTTGTGGCAAATTATAATTTAGGGAAGAGAGGCAATGCCTTTTAGATTTAAAGAAATAAACCACCTGATTGATAAACTTCAGTGTCTGCTCTCTGTGAACTTTGTGCTGATCTGTCAATTTTATATTCTGCAGGCTTTCCTTTAAGCCAAGTAATTTTAGGTAATAAAGCAACAAAAGATTAAACAACCCTGATCAAGTTTGGGTAGGGAAAGGGCTTGAATTCACATCGTTCAGAGTCGGTTCACTGTGATGTAACTGTACTGAAACAAAGTACAGCAACTTCATGACTTAAATGTCACCAAGTGGTTAAAAGAAATGACATTGAAATCAAAGTGCTCAAGGGCCTCACAGACAAAAGTGGGATTTATCATCTACCAAACCCCCTCTGCAGCACAGAGGTCAAAACAGGGGTTTGCTGGGAAACATGCCTACCAAAACATGGAAACTGTGTTTACACATCTAAATTTTGCAGAATTGTGTTTGGCCAGGAGAGATTCTCCAAGTAACAATAATTGGGTGGGGTGGAGGGGCAGGGGGAAAGCAGGGGGAGAGGGAAGGGGGCAGCAGTTCAGTGTAGCTTGTCAGAATTCTCTGCTTAATTATTTTCAGTTTCAAAATGAGAAAAAATAAATATCCTAGCCCCTTTTATAACACTGTGACACAGTATTTATCAAAGCGTACTGCAGCACATGTGAGTTAGATTCCCAGTTTACAACCTGGACACTGAAAAATCCTTTTACTTGAGTCTAAACCTTGATCTATGCCTGTACTATAAGCTATGTCCAGTTTGCTTATTTACAAATAGATGCCATATTATTTCAGCTGAGACATCAAAGATGGTAAAAAAAATGAAGAAAGCCACACAATTCTCTTGGCTACTTTTTGTAAAAGAACCTAGGATGCTATATGGCTTTCTAAACATGGATGAACATTTAACGGATATGTTATTGTAGACAGTATCTTCAAGGGAATGAAAATATTCCATTCTTTGGTATTATATGCTAATATAATATTATCATGTAAACTAGTTAAATCTTGTAAACTAGTTAATTAACATTATCGTATTTTTTTTAAATCTGAGGAACCTGAGAAAATGATAAGCAGATTATAGGCTCAGGTAAAAAAATCCAGCAAAAACAGACTTCAAATTGCAGAGAATGTGTATATTGTGCCTACATTCCTAATATTAGATGGGGAACAGGTTCAATCACCATGAAAGTTACATTTTTCCCATCATTACCAGATTCTCCCTAGTTTGCTGAACATGAATCCAAACAAGGCCTCAAAATCAGAAAGTGCACATGAGAAGCAAAAGACATCAGACAAATTTAATCTTCTGTGTATTTATTTGACCTTGGTAACTTAAATTTCAAGGCAAAACTAATATGCCTTGACTGGATATAGCTATGGATGTATAAAGGGTTAACTTAGAAATGTAGGAAATTGTGTCAATTCTTCATTCTGATGCTAAGTAATACAGCGGGATAGAATCAATAAATAACAATATATTATAATGCATTTTCATAGTGAAATAATTAATTTTTATTCCAGCAGAGACAATTACATTTTTGGCAAGACATTCAAGAATCTGCAGAAGAATATATGAAAAGGATAAGCAGTCAAGGCAGTGACACTTTATTATTTTCCACCCTCACCTAACTTACTGCATCTGCATGCAAGTTCTGCCTGCATCTTTTGGCATTGCTCAAATCCCAGGATATTGTGTGTAGTGACTTTAAACAGATACCCTCTAGTGGTTACATTTTCAGTACAAAATGGATATAATTTGCTCCTCAGAATGGAGTATTTGCTTAAGGACTAAAAAGATGAAAAGAACATTCTCCCTTTTAGTTTGCCCCTGTATCAGTAAAGGGAAATAACTTTGGGATCCTTTGCTCTCTGACAAGTTAATTTCCTTTCTTCTTTAATCAATTCAAGTGTAACACTAGGTGGCTTCACGGTCTCCTGTCCCTGCTTTGGACATATATAAAAAAAATTAATCTCATGAAATAGAAATTTTCCCACTTTGAGCCTTGTGTAAAGTGAGAAGGTGAGTGGGCAGGACAGGTCTCACTGTGGTTTGGTGGCAGAAGTCTCCTGCACGTCCCACAGGGGAAGTCAAGGTCCAGCATTTGGGATCTTACAGCAAGTGCATAACACTTGTATGTTTGACTGACTGGTTTGGAGGTAGATAAGCCTGTTACTGGAATGCAGATATACAGGGCCCGTGTGAATTTACTTCCTGATGAAACCACATGATTAATTTCAGATAAGCCACATGAATTACCTTCTTGCAATCACTGCTGGTATTCCTCACGCTGAAAACCATGGCTAAGATTCAGAAGTGTGGCTTTAGAAATGAAACATTCCCAGTTTCATTATATACTCTCAGGTACTCACTTACTATCAAGTTCCTTAATATATAAAGTTTTCAACTCTGTCGTATAATGTTGAGCTACATTTCTTACTTTTTGGTTTGTTTGTTTTTTTTTTTCTTTAATATAAAAAGACCTTTCTTTTAAAACATGATTATTCCAAATTTATGAAAAAAAAATATTCCTTGAAAAAGTTAATGTTTTTATATCAGTCTTTTAAATATGATTGCTTTAACAATTTTGAAATAAAAACTCTGACTGGGTAGATCAGTGTTATTACTGCATGAGAAACATATCCACTCATTCTATTGCTGAGATGAGTCTGGAAAAAACCTATATAAAAATTTAATTAATTGCATACGTTAAAGGTCAGCATTAATAAAAATCAACATATGCATTATTAAGCCTTTAGAGAAAACAGTAATACTTTCAGATGTTGTTAAAATCAAATCAAATAAAAGTAACAAATATCATATTTTATCAGAAAGACCATTCTTGTCCCTCACAACAGAAGAAAAACCTTCAGAACTTAATGTGGCTAACTTGCAATTTGACTTATGAAGTGATAAAGAAAAGTTCCTTCATAAATTTCAGTCATTGTTGTTGCTCGCCATGCTTCATGAAAATAATACTTTTTTTTTGGGGGGGGGGGGGGGGGGGGGGGGCTTTTATGAGGTTTCTCTTATTCCCAGAAAGAGTTATGAGTTTTGGGAAAATTTTCAGTTCTTTCCACTGATCTTTTTTCCCACCTGTCATCATGGAAGTGTTGATAGAAGACATTAATATGACAATAGTATGGGAAATGGCAGGAATGGGGCATTGTCAGTGCCTGTGTGTTAAGAAATTCAGAATTGCTGATTATTACCTTTATTAAAATCAACCCTCTTTTACTACTGCCTTGAAAATTTCAGGTCTACTTGCCGAGTTTTTGTCATTTCTTTTAACGGAAATAAGCTGTTAGCTGTACATGTATGATTTCACTTATTGTTGATTCACAGTAAGAGTCTCATACACTTAGTCTGTGATTAGTCTTACATGTCAAAATATGAGGTCTTTAGGTACAGAAAGATTTCCAAAGAAACATAATCCTCAAACACGTTGGCCCTGATTCTTGTTTACACAAAGACCCCCTTACAGATTCTGGCAGCACAAAGGAACGCTAAAGTTTATTTCAATTAATTTTTTTGCCCACTCTAAGAGTTTTTTATGCTGCCAGAACTGTGTAAAACAAAATCAGGTCCGCTACATCTGAGGGGAGCTTTTCTTTCAACTGTTGCACTGTATATATGAAAAGCCATTTCTTTGTAATTTCTACAATGCCAACAACACAAATTTAGAGGGAAAAAGGAAATTAATTTGTGGATTTAAACAGGGAAGAAAAGTTAGGAATATTCTATTTTAAAAATAATAAAATATAAGATAATTTTATGAAAAGCAATCAATTGAAAATTCCTTCCCTGATTTTTCCTTTGTTATTCTGAGAAGCTGAGATAGGGCATGCTAAATATCAGAAATGTTTGGTTTGGACCACATTTCAAAAAAGATTGACTAAAAAGATGGCTTGCAGAAAATCAAACCTGTGACCCTCTTAACCATAGAGCAATCATAGCTGTTTTGCAAAGATAAAATAAAAACCAGAAAGAATCATGTTAAATGGTTCTTTGCTTATCTTGAAGAAAATGTGTTATAGAGGCAAAATTTTAAGAGCTCTTTTAGATTGACTGTGAAAAGACATGCTTGAAACTATGTTGAAGGGACACATCCATGCGAATTATTTTAAAACTACTACCCCTGGCCTTAAGACTTAATTGCAGACAAAACATGACATTTCTGTTTGATTACAGCCCATTTCCTGGGCAAGTTGAATGCAGCCTAAAGTCAATCATTTATATTGTCTCCTTGAATGTCCTTTCTCTACCTGCAGTTCTGGCCTTGGCCTTGCTCCATTTAAAATTTGTTTTTCCTTACATTTGTGCCAAGATTCCAACAGATTCCAGCCTTTCCCTGTGCAGCAAAACCCTCATATTTTCGCTCTCAGTGGAATATGAAAGCATAGAAAGCAGAAGACACATTTAAAAAGATAATTTTTTTCTGTATTAATTTGTCACTAATATATTATGTTCCAAGTCCATATTGACCTGAAATTTCCCTGTTATTGTTTGAAGTGTATAGAAACTGAAAATCTTCTATACTCCTTGGCAGCATTTTTATACTTTGGGATTACTTCAGTGAGCTCCACAAGCACTGGCAGTAAAACAGGGGATCCTGTTGGTAACCGTGGCTGGTGCACCTGTTGGAAAGGATTCAAAACCCCTACTCTGCCCTTTCTCTCTTTTTATCTGCTCTTCCTGTCTTAGCTTTTGCTTTCCCCTGATCCCTCATTACCCCTAAGAACCTGTACATAGCTAAAAGGTAGTCTTCTCTAGTAAAAATTGTTTTGGGACAGCAAGTTCCTCATGAACCTTAGTCAAGGTTGAACAAAAATCAAAGTTTTCTCCAGTCCCTGGACTGGACAACACATTTTCCTGGATTCAGGTACAATAAGAGAGAGTATCTGGGCTTTTTAACCTGTTGGTGATTTGTGTTCATTTCTTTCATCCAATCAAGATACAGTAGAACTTAAATTCGTGAACATATTGTCCTTCTTGGATTTTCTTGTGATATTGTTAGAGGTCTCACAACACTGAGTGAAAAATAGGTCCTGCCTATTATCATGAAAAGAACATGGAAACTTTGCCTCTTCATATAAATTATTTTATCTTCACAGACACGCAGAGAAAAAAATGCTGAAATATCTTGGAGGAAAGCCAAATGGCAATGTGAGGTGGAACAAAATGATTATTAGTTAGACAAAGAGCAAAATATTCAGGTATAGTTTATAAAAATTAGGTAGCTTTATATGTACATGTAAATAAAGTACCTAAAATATAGAATCTTCCTCTATGAGATTTTACTAAGCTTTGTTTAGTATAAATCTACTTTTTTTCCTGTCTCCCTTTGATTACTTGTACAACATATGCCTTTACTCAGCTTGACATCTATATATTTCTCTAGTTTGTTGGACTTAATTTCATTTTAATTTGATAATAACTTAAAAAATGTATAACATATAATTCACAATGAATGAATTGTTCTCAGATCCTGTTAAAAGTTCACAAGCCATATCCACCATTGTAATTCTCCCATTATCTGACAGAACTGTTCTTTAACATTCACACAAGAAAACAGAAGTAACCAACAGACCCACCAGAGGGATGCTCAGATGACTAAGTATTTCTTCTATTTCAGTGATATAATAGATGCCACAACTGATACAGAATGAGATAGGGAAGTCTGAATGTATCAGCAGAGTGAGAATCAGAGCATTGAAGACTGAATGCAAACATAAAGCAGCCTCCTGTACTTCATAATTACTTATCATTAGTCATTTTGTAGGCAGATACTAAAAATACAGCTAAAAGAAATATTGTACTGTATCCATTGCACAACCTTGGTGCTGCAAGCAAAAAAACATACCAAATCCACACAAAGTCTGGTATAAAAGTGGTATAACAGTTTTAACTTTCTTAACACAATAGGTGAACTCGGCCAAAATCATATCATAGCTTTGTCAAGTTACCTTGCTGCAGTATGTTTGTTCTGACACTAAACCTGAATCAGAATCACTTTCAAGAAACAGTTAATCTTCCTTGAAAATATGCATAGGAGATAGTATAGCAAAATCTCCTCCTTGCTATTAGAGGACAATAGAGACTAGATGAAATTACTTTATGAAATTACACAAGGCTTGACTTGTAAAGGTAAAATAATAAGGATTTTATCTGAATTAAACTGAACTGGATAGAGAGACCATATAGCAGTTTAGGCCCTAAGTCCTTCACTGTTTTTGCAACTACATCTGGCTAGCTCTTTTCATGCCAGTCTTGCACACGCAGGGAGCAGTTCCAGAAGGGAGGGCCTGGGAATTCAGACAGGCAGGAGATGGATGATGAGAGCTCTTCTGCATGTAGGATCAAGGTTGCTAATCTGGCTTTCTGTCCAAAATGCTGAAACTCTGATGGATTCAGAGTCCTTTCGGCATGCTTTTGGAGATGTGAATGCTCATTAGCTCCTACTACAAATGCACCATTTTAGTGAGGCAAAGATCTTCTGTGATGTTAAGCAGAACCAGAAATCAGATACCTTATGACAATGTTTATATATTTTCTACAAGGCTTGTTTCCCCTTGTAAAGTGTACATCTCATATGCCTTGATGTGTGACATCACAGACCTCCATAAACATCTTTCTTTTACTACAGTCCAGGTGTAGTCATTCACCTGAGTCAATATATCCAACACAATTAATTGAAATAAATCTATAAATCTTGAACAGCTGCAGCTTTTGGATAAAAAACTGCTTTATGAACACAGATCTATTGTCACCCCCCGCACAGTCACATTTTCACCTGCACATATAAACACACAGACACTCATCGTATATGACTCTGTAGCCATTTTCAATAGCATTCATTCCACTTTAAACCACCTGTCAAAACAGCCATTTAATTAGGTTAAGCTGTCTGGCTTTGTGAAAAGGTTTTACTGTACTCTGTTGTCTTTGCCATAAAATTAATAGTTTGACCAACTTCAGAGGGGACAAGTTTTTGCACTTGTGAAAGTCAAATTAAAGCCACCTTTGCCAAACAGAATAATAATAATATTAAAAATAAAATCTTGATGTCTGAAACTTTGAAAGCAGCACTTCATTTATAATCTTTTCCTAGTGCCAAAGTACAAATTATGTAACAAAATAGAACTGCAGCTGCAAAGAAACCAAGACTGTAACCTGGAGTACATGTTAACTTTGCAATTCTTGGGGCAGTTGCAAGACAATGAAGATATCAAAGGACTTGTACTTTACTCTGCACAAAATATTTGCTGTCCAGTTCACTGAGGAAGAGGGAGTCTCTTCATTATACTGTCATCTCTCTTATACCTATGTAAGTCTCTTTCCTGTGACTATCAATGTAACTGTGCTTGTCTTGTGCATCACAAACTCCCAGAGCTCCTAACTTAGCTAAGAGTTGAAAACAGTCTGGTGATACTGATCTATCAGAATAATCTTTTTTGTCAAGGGACAACACTCAAAGTGGATGTCTAAGCAAAAAGCAGCATTGTAAGGCATTGTTGGACATCTTGGTAGTTGCTAAGGAACATAGCCTCCTGCTGGCAGAGGCTGATTTCAGAGGGAGTAAAAATGTCCAAATTCCCATCATTGCTTCTACCTTGATTTGCCTGGTTTTTTGGTTTTTTTTTCAGGTTTGTGAGGTTCTAAAATATAATTCAAGAGAATCTTCCAATTTTTATGGTAATTAATACTGGTGTCACTTCCTAATACAAGTGATAGTACCATCCTGAAGGTCTATTTAGTATGCAGGACACGTTCTTTAAATTTATAAAAAGATTAATATGATCCCTGAGGCTCATAGTTGTGATAGGATATGATAGTTCTGGAGGATATGATCAGTTTGGCATGTGGAGGTTTTAAAATTTTATTTTAGTTTTGAACTAACTGGTTACTTGTATGTATTGACTACTAAGATTTTGGAAAATTTATTTATTTGTATTGTAACTGCAGGGTATGAAGTTTATTTTTATTGGAATGACAGTACCTTCAGTGCAATAAAAATCAAATAAAGGAAATTAGAAAAAATATTAAACAATTTTAATTAATAATTAACAGTTCATATGCTGCTAATTATTTGTGGTTGGGTTTTTTTCTCCCTTTTCATTGGGAAAAAATCTTATTTTAACTGTTGCTTTAGTTTGCCTCCTCACAGAAGAGTGGGCCACGTGGGATAAGATGAAATGACTAGGTTTTATCAATGGCATTTCAAAAATACACTGCTCTCAAGTACTCGTCTGCACACAGACTCTCCTAAGGTGCACCTACCCTACGGTTACAGCAAAATATAATTCAGATGAGATTTCAAAAATGCCTAAAAAGCTTAATATATGAAAGCTTGAAGTGTAACTTCTATTTCAATGTAAGTATTGCCCATCTTCTATACAGCTGTGAAATAGGCTACTTCTGTTCATACTTCTTTTTCTCTTGATACACTCTCACAGACTCACATTATAAGCTAGATTGGAAGGGACCCACAAGCACAATCCAGTCTAACTCCCAGCCCTCCACAGCACCATCCCCAAAAAGTCACAACAGATGCCAAGAGCATTGCCCAAATCCTTCTAGAAAGCTGTCAGCCTGGTGCTGTGACCAGTTCCCTCACCAAGGCTCTTTTTTTTTGTTTTGTTTTGTTTATTTTTTTGTTTGTTTTTGGTTTTTTGTTTTTTTTTTAATAAGCCAGCCTCAATCAGCAGTTTGCAGTCTACCTTCCAAAGTCAGCAGAAACTGGTTTTGAACAAGCCAGCAAGCCAAGTACTTTTTTTTTTATTTTAAAACTTAACAGGCAACATTTTTTGTTTCTTCTAGCTTTTCATCCTCGCTTCCTTCTCTTTATTTTTTTCCCTCCTCTTGCCGTTGTCTGTAAATCTGTATGAGATGAGTGAAGTGGGACTTTGTTTTTCAGGCTCATATTACACTTCCATGTGTGGTTTTCTTAAAGTCTGTTTCTCTCTCCAGTGTTGCTATAGCTGAGCAGAAGCTGTGGTTTACCAAGAATGTTCCCTGGAATGTGTAACCGGTGGCAGCTACAGTTTCCATAAACCTAGTTCTTTTTCTGATAACCAGAAAATGTATGCAAATAATTATAAATTTTTATGCATAATTCTACTTATCCAATACCAATTTTCTGGATTCAAGTGGAACTTTTCTGCACTTAGTAGATCTCATGGCTTTGAGACCTTTCCTTGCTTGCTTTATTTATTTTACAAGGGCTGAACCATTTCTGCTTTGCAAAATGTTTATTGTAGACTGCTACAGAGAGGTTTTTCTGTTTCTAAGACTTTAACATTATGCAGTTTGACACAATACCTAATAAGTACTTTCAGGAAAAAAAATTACACCGCCCTCCCTTGCCCCTTCACTCTCCTGAGCATATACTGCTGCAGTTTCCCTTTTTGCCAGGTCTGTTGATCATACAGCAAGGCACAATGGCTTGATAAGCTGATTTGACACAAAAAGAAATACCAAAAATGTTCTGGTACTTCTATGGAGCAACATGCCCTCAATATCCTTAGTTCCTGTAAGTCTTTTTTAACTTTCACAAAAATCCGCATAGCTTTTGTGTCAAAGAGATTTCCTCTAGTTTTCCTGCAGATTTTCCTGCAGCATCATTTCCTGACAGCACAATGAAGGTGTCAGCTGTGGTTCTGCTGGTCCTGACTTTTCAGCATGATGTATACTGAAAATACTGGCTGCAGTGGAGATGTCCTACAGCTGGCCACCTTTTCTGCCTTGTCCTTTATTATCACTGTATGCAACACCCAAGATTTCAGTCCAAGATGCTCAAATTGTTAAAATATATTTGCAAATATCCTGGATTCACAGCGAGTTTTTGACTCCCATTCTTAGGTCATATATCTCTTTATTTACTGTCAAAGTCAGAAAAACCCAACTAAATTTCTATTTCCTTGCTACTCTTTTGGCACACCCTGGTTTCAGTGGAAGTGTTGTATTTCTAACATTGTCGTACATAAGAGGTTTAATAAGTCCTTTTTCCATTTAGATATATGTTGTCTTTTGGTTAGATTACCCTCAGAAACTGAGCGCAGTGGTGGAAAAAATAAATAAGGCATGGATTTGTTAGGATGCTTTTCTAATATACTCTGTTCTCAGCAACTCAACTCATCGTAAAAAAAGAATGTCCGAGAAGTCATGTCCTGGGGCATTTACTGTTCTGGGTTCTGATGGGGTCAATGCAATACTTACCTAACAGTGCATGAATCTAAGTTAGCAGTTAGATTTAATATAGCTGCATTTATGAGAGCAGGCAATTTAGCCTGTGCCTGAGCTACAGACTGAAGCTCATTTTCTTTGCATTCCATCTTTGCTTGTCCAAACAATCAGCCCAGTGGTTCATAACTTCTTCTGTTCTGTAAAAATTCTATGCTGGGTGGTATGATAATATCTTATTCTCATGATTTTCTTATACCCTGTGCAGCTGTGACACTACTGCTGCTAAAGTTTTAATTCTGTACTAGATCATGGTGTGATTGTTAATGCTTGTTGTTCATAAAAAGCGTAATGGATAGGAACAGAAATTGCATAGAGTTAAAAGGGGTTAATTGGACAAGCAATCTTCTCTGCAGGTCATCTGCTTGGCTGTAAAATCCAGTGACATTGCAAAAATCACCTCAGTAAAAATGTCTCTATATAACATACAAAGCACACTGACATAATTTTGACAGTGCACTGTGCTAAGCCATTGTTAGTGACATGAATAAATTTATATAAATATTTATATAAGCTCTGAATTCATTTTGTTAGAAGTTATATTGCCACAGATGAAATAAAAAAGAAAAAAGAGTTTGCTTTCAGAGCATATATGTATTTTATAATCCAGTAAATGCAATTAAAAAAAAAAGTAACCTGCATGTCTATCAGTGTGCATATGAAAAAAATGGGAGAAGGAGAGAGAAGAGTTCTTATGAATTTGTTTGATTATCTCAAACAGATAGGAACAGAAACGAATCAAAGCAGATTCCTTTCTCTCTCTACATTTCATTCACATCATTTTCACTTTACAGCTTTGCAGGAAAACAATGATCAGTGTCTTCAAATCATAAAGCCCGGAGCAAGCACTAGACACAAGTCTGTATGCATTCATATATACCCATGTAGCTGCTGCTACTACTCCATTCAGTCTCTAAGGGCTCCATGTACTGATGATTCTCAAGTATTGTAACTGATGGCAGAGACAAACGCCAACAATTATTATCTCAGCGCAAAAATTTCATGTTGCAAAAGCAGCTGGCAATAATGGACCTTCTGCAACAACCCCATGACTGAACAATTCTGAAGTGAGAGTGGAAAAACTCAGAGTCTGATTGAAGTTATATACTAAAATAAAGTTCCACCTTCAGGTCATCTCAGAAAAAAATGTAATGACACTTAAGAGTTTAAGTGACTTTAAGGGACAAAAATACTTTCCCTTTTTAGTTGTACAAGAAATATGTCTATTTTATTAAAGTTAGAATCAATACTACATGTGGTTCTTTGGGACAGGAAGGATGAGACTGATTTGTGTGTGCATAAGTGTAAGCAACTCTGTGGTTTGTTTACTCACATATTCATTGTCCCACCTGACAGCCAACCTGATGAAAAAGGTACAGATAATATCCACAATACCTGCACATACAATGTTACTCAAGACAATGGGTGTGTACAAAAACCAAGATTACACCCTCTATTCATGTTTAAAATATAGTCACAAAAACTCTAGTTTTGCTCAGTAATTTTATGCTACCATAATTTAACTACTCACTGCAATCCTCTACTGTTTGATAATTTTCAGAGAGACAAAGTATCCTGATGATACTTTGTTTACCACATTTTCAACCATGTGTTCTCACAAAAGTGCCCATCTCTGTTTTGACAGCACATTTACAGAAAAGATTTCAACCAAAATATTCACATTGACAAAGTTTTTTTGATGTAAATTTCAGTGATATAAGCAAAGCCTCAGTAACTTAGGATATTTAGTTGCATTTACTTATGTCTAAAGAAAAAAAATCAGTCAGTGGGCTTTTCAAAACACACTTTAAATTAATTTAAAATAAAAAATTGTAAACACTTTAATATTAAATATGCTGTATATTGTTTTTTCTTGAGTAATTAATTAAATAAGCAATAATCCTTTGCAAGAAGCCCTGCTTGCTTCACTGTGTGCTAGATTTTATGTTAGCAGGATTTGGTATATGCATCAACAGGGAGATATAATTCATAATAGCAGCCAGGGTGATTTTACACACTTCCTTTAAGGCAGTACTTTCTCAATACTTTACAAATTATGATTAAAGCTCATAGCCTCACTGGATTTATAATAAAGTATTGCCTATTGATCATAAAGATGAACAGAATTGTGTTTTAGAGAAGAGTTTGCTCTCTCAAGTCCTGCTGTAAATAAGATACGCCAAGATAACTTTGAAGAAATCTTTCAAGACTCCTACTGAGTATGGTGGCTATTGTATTGGAGATGCAACCAATGGTTAATAAAGCAGTTCATAAATCTGAAATCTATTACCTGGCCATAGAAATGATGCAGCTCCTTAAAAGTACATAGAATGGGGTTGTATTGAATGAAATTAAAGGGACACGGTCAACCTGATATCTAATCAATTACTAAATATGAGCTAAAGGCATTTTAAAAGGCACTGTCTTCTTCCTAGAATTTGAAGGGAGATTATTTCTAGGTAAATCACATATTTCTGGCTGATTGCTGGCAGGTCAAAATCCCAAGTTTTTTTCTATTCTGATTGCTTTGAGTTTCAAAGATCTTAGAAATAGAAACTTTCCTTCCCTACAGAGAATAACCATCCCATAGAGACTCACACAAGCTTTAACAATGTAATAAGATTCCTTGTGTGCTCCTCCCAAGCTGCAAACACACAAAAAGATCTGCTACTGTCTGGCTGCAGGTAAGTACTGTGCTTGGAAGAACAAGAATATAAAAAGTGTATAAAAGAGTTTTCTGCTCACCTATCAGAAAAACACTGCAGGGCTGGTTCTCTGACAATACAAATAAGAGACTCTTTATTAATGGTATTGTGCATAAATAGGCACATTATATCTCTTGGTATAATGGGAATAGGAAAGATTATCTTCTAGTGTGGGGGAAAAATTCCCAAATATTTTATGGGATTTGGAGTGGTTCTATAAAGAAAGCAAATGACAGAATAAATCTTCCATGGAAGCCATGGAAGAAAACACTCCCATGGAAGTATTAGGTTTACAAAGGAAATAATTATTTAGCACAGTTTTTAATGCTCAGGTGATAGTGACACAAAGAAAATGTAATCCTCACCAAAGTCTTCAATATGCTGGTTCCCCTCTGGCAACTTCAAATCTTTAAAAATTTTATCCTATGTAACAACTGGAAAATGTATAACAAAGACCATTATTCAGTCAAAAACTCTTAAATGTTAAAATGGGAATAAGACATTTTGGAGAGTAAATCTTAGAGATTATTTTTATTTTTCAGGTGCCAGGTTAAATTTCAGAAGATATTTTGAGACATGCTGAAAACCACAGAGAAAATATCCCTCTTTCTGGACATATTCATCTTTACACAAGTGTGGACAGAGTGACAATGTCACGACAAGCTCAGAGGAACCTCCAAAAATGTCCAGAACAGGATAGCACAGAAAAATCTGATATGCTGTAGCAAATCTCACTTTCTCCTTTATGAAGGCTAATATGAGTAGGTATGAAGAGGAGCTACCATCCATTAAATTCTCTGCATCATCCATATCTGATTTAGTTTTTTTATTCATTAACTCCCAGGGGATTTACATAGGCCACTCTTTTTATGTAGCTATGCTGAGTTGGGCTGTTTCCACATCAAGATAGACACTGAAATTTGTCTGAAGTTGTACCCTGGAAAAGCAGAAAATGTGCATTTTTGCAGAAATGTTGTTTAGGTGAAGATCAGGAAAAATCCTACTAGAGACCTTGATGTTGCTTTAAAGTAGCTCATTAAGAAAGTAAGTTTTTTATTGAGCATGGGATTCTTTGTGAATCTTTCACTGCTTTTCATATAAGTCAGCATTACCATGAAATAAGCTTTCATCCACAGCAAAGCAAAAACCTCGCCTCAAAGTGGTTATTCCAACTCTAGAGGTGACTTGATCCAGTTACACCTTAATCATACATGACTGAGGGGAGGATAGGGGAAAATTAGACTTAAACACAAATTAATTTTCAGGTTTCATAGAACCAGAGAATATGCTGAGTTGAAAGGGATCCACCAGGATGTAAATCCTGGCTCTGAGCACGAAACCCCAAGACACTACATGTTTCCTTTGGATAATATCTAATAGCTTAATGTCTTTTTTTATGGTGTGGTGCCCAAAACTGCATGCTTTATTCAATGTGAGGCCACACCAAAGCAGAGCAGAGCGGGACAATTCCCTCCCTTGCCTGGCTGGTGATGCTGTGTCTGATGCCCCCCAGGACACACCCTGGCCATCCTGACTACATACACTGATGGCTCATGCTCACCTTGCCATTGACCAGGACCCCAGGTACTTTTTCACAGTGCTGCTCTCCAGTCTCTCATTCCCAGTCTAGGCACACAATGAGAGTTGCCCAGTCTCAGGTGCATAATCTGTCATTTGCACATGTTAAACTCCATATTTTAAGTGATTGCCCATCTCTCAAATTTTTCAAGTTCTCTGTGCAGGACCTCTCTACCCTCAAGGAAGTAAAAAAATCATCTCAGTTTAGTGTCCTGGGCTAACTTTTGAGTCCTGCATCTGCGCTGTTGATGAAGATGCTGAAGAGAACTGGACTGAGGATAGAACCTTGCCCAATACCTCTTGTGACTGGGTGCCAACCTGATGTCACCCCATGCACTTGCTCTTTGTGCCCAACCTATGAGCCAGTTGCTCACCTGTAGGAGGATGGTTTGTAAGGATAGTACAGAAGGCAATTTCCCCAATGAATTACAGCTGTACTAATTACTGAAGCATGGAGACAGCCTTGCCTGCCCAATGAGGATGGGTGCTATAAAAGAGTGAGTCAAGTAGCCTAGAGTTGGTTAGAGGTTCAGTATCTGCTGCAGGTTGGGATGGAGGCTGCTGGCTGTGAGGGGGTAGGGACATGCAGTTGTGTGAGAGACAGACAAAGTAAGAAGATGTTACGTGAGGGACAGACAGGGTTAGGCAGCTGGGTAAGGAACAGGTTGGGGTTAGCCAGTCATGCAGAAGGAAGCTTGCAGAGAAAAGAGAAGGAGTCACTTCTCTGTGGAGCTCCCTGTGAGAAAAAAGAGTTAGAGTTGCCTGAAAGAAGGCATGAGAAGTTTTTAATAAAGGACCAATGATGGTGTCAGTCTAGTCTGCCTTGATATAATTGCAATGCTCGCCCACCCACCCAGTTTTGTGCTGGTCATTGTGTTCAGAATGATACTGGGAGGGACGTATCAAGGTAGCAAAGGTCTAAAAAAGTAGAAGGTCAGGATAAAAGTAAAATTTAAACTCTCAACACTTGCATATGAGAAGGATTATGAAGCAATAATATGAAAATTCCTGGACTTATACTGTGTGCAATATGCAGAAATAACTGAGCCTTAGCAGCAAAATGCTGTCGCTAATGCATGCACTTGTCCGTGTCATGCTGTTCCTGAACTTCTGCCTGTGTGTATCAGGTCACAATGCTCCTGTCCATATCCTCCTGTAGTGTAGAAATACTAGTACTATGCTCTAATGGAGAATACTAATAATATTTTTCACCTGGACTTGGAAGAGATCATCTTGCTTTGTGTTTGTGCGAGCCTTATTTCCAGGCTCCAGCAGAGTTACGAAGCTCTTCAGAGCCAGGGATAATGGCTCAGTGTGACATTTAAGCACACTCTGTACCATGCTTACTTGTAGCCTGAGTGGCCAGAGACTAGCCTTTATGCCATTTGCACGTTCTGAGTCGCTTTTTACTGCCTTTGAAACCAGTGTCCATAAAATGAAAGATTAATGAGATCATCTACAGCTATCCCTCACACAAATAGCATTCATCCCTTCATCACTCTGCCTCTACAGAAATGACAGACCTGCTTCACAAAGTACTCTGATATCACAGGTTGTGCAGGGTCACTTCCCCAAACCTCTCTATTCTGAAACTTATGTGCTTGTCCAATCTAAGAAGACTAGTAAACAATTAAAACATATCTTTCAGTACAGCCACAACAAATCAACAAAATAATTGCTATAAGCAAGCTAGGTTTCCAAAATTATTTCCTTACTTTTTTTTTTCTGAAAAATGATAACAAAATTAATTTCCATATTGGGAATAAAAAGAGGTTTTGCAAAATAAATAGTGAGGGAGAAGAAGGGAAGAAAGGAAATTCATAGAAAAATAAAGGAGAGGTAATTGGAGCTAACTTTCATCTGCACACAAAATTCATTCTCTAAAGTGGAGGAAACTAAATACTACATACTTAGTGAACTCATGTATTAAGTGATTCATGTTTAAGAAAAGTTTTATCCCACTCTATGTTTTCATACACTTTTTGGTAACAAAGGAAACTACAAAGCTGCAACTGATAACAGATATTGCTCCTTTTTCCATAATCAGCTATTTAACTATGTAAACATCTGGTAACCTTCCATATGCATTCAGCTCATTCTTCAGATTTTCATTTCAAATTATTTGTTATGATATCCAAAAGACCCTTGCTATAGGGCGAAAGGAAATTAATCCATGTCCCATTGTTTCTTGCTGCATAAAACTAAATCCTATGCTCCTTCCTCCTTCCTTTGGGAATTCCTGTGGTGCAGTACAAAGCATTAAAGCATTAAAGAAGAGATTTTTAGTTGACCATTAGCTCACTTACTGGAGGCTTCAGCCAAAGAAATAGTTTGCTGTGGTCACTGGTAAACACAAAATATATTAATGGATATGAGACACATACTTCTATATCCAAATTATTCTGTGCTTTTAAAAAGTCCAGTGCAGAGAAGCTTAAAGAAGCTTGAAAGGGACTAATATAAGGGGGCTGATATTTAGAGCTTTTGCTTTTGTCAAGAACAGCAGGAAACTCAAGTTTCAGTCTTAAATCAGGCCATAAAAGTGACTTTGGATACTTTCTGATTACCAAGTGTTCTACAGTAACTGTTCTCTGTTTTCTTGTGGGTGCTTGCCCTCTCACTCCTTGCTCTTTAAAAACTGAGCAAATAAAATTTGTCCTAATGAATAACTTGCAATAATCCAAAACAGTTATTTTCATACAACAGTAAAGCCTTATCTCATCCACTACTATGTATATGGACCTAATCATTAGTACCAACACACTGGATCACTCTCACCACTTAGCTGATGTAGAGGAAGGTAGAGAAACATGATATTTAGCATACCAGACACAAGGCTAGCTGCTGTAACATGACTACAAGTTTTTAGAAAGAAACAGGAGTTGAAAACAACCTGAATCAATGTCCAGAGAACTAATTATCCGGGATATTCTTGACAAATGTTAATTCTAGCTCAAATAAAGTAGGGGATTAAAATTATCCCATTTGTTTTTTCATTTGTTTCTAAAAAGAATTTCTAGCTAGTTTGTTCACTGAGTGCAGGGAATGGACGCTGCAGCTCTTGTCAAGTCTGCAGTGCTCTGTCTTCTTTCTTCCCCTTTTATGCTTCTCTGCCCTATTGGAAGGAATCACTTTGACATGCTGAATCAAATAAAAATCCATACATAGCCTTTATAGGCAAAACAGACAAGAGAAGGGAGGAGGGGAGACAATAATAAACAGAAAAACAGCCTAAATCTGAGAGTATTTGAAACCTTATTTCTATGTCTGCATGTGTATCTGACAAACAAAAAGCAAATATAAAGAAGGGACAGTAGCAAGAAAATAGACTGCAAATTTGTAAGTCAGGAGACTGAATATTAGAGTAGAATGAAAATAATGATAAAGCTTTGGGTGGGGCAATCTTACCATTAAAGACTCTCACCTCTCTTTGATCTCAGTTTTTTCTATAAAACCCAGTGAAATGGATTTTGGAAATTGTAAAGCTGATTGGTAAAGCTGAATTCATTTTGGGAAGAGGAAAACTGTGGGTATTGCTACTGACTCTCACTCTCCCATATTCTGTCTTGCTCATTCACTGAGTCCAGTTTTGGAATGCAAGAAAATCATTTCTTAGCTAGCATGACATTACATTTTTTTACCACTGTTTGACACTTTCATGGCCTGTGATCACAGTGGATTTTTTTCTATAAAGTGATATCATCTCTATATGACTAAACTAGAGTTGAAAATCAAGTTTAGGAGGAAAACAAGCTAAACACACCTGACCACAGCCTTGTATCAGGAAGGAAGGTGACCTGAGAGACAAGCAAGAGGAACAGGTGGAAGAGGAAAGGATTCCCAGTGGGAGTATAAATTACCTTGCTCATGCTCTTTTAAATAGTTTGTGTGACCTCTAGTGGCCTTTGCTGCCTGCTGTGTCCCTGTGACTTCAATTTGTGGAAGACACCTGGACCTGCTGATGCAGCAGCATACTCTCATGGATGTTAGATACTTCTAGATTTCTGTTGTGGAAGCACAAGTCAGAACGGAGGTTAAGCATAGATATATCCACACTTTTTCCTTAAATAAAAAAAGGGGGAAATATTTTTAATTTAAATAAACATGGCAACTTCCCTCTTCGTCCTGGAAAACCTCTCCCAAGTGAGAATCACAGGATGGTTAAGGTTGGCTTACTCCAAACTCCTGTTCAAAACATCATCACCTAGGACAGGTTGGTCAGGTCTCCGCCCAGTTGAATTTTGAATTATCTCAAAGAATGGAGACTCCATAGCCTCTCTGGATGATCTCTTCCATGGTTCAGCCACATTCATAGGAAAAAGAAAACCTCTCTCTTGTTAATGTTTAAAGGGAATTTTCTGTATTTTGGTTTATGACAGCTGCTTCTTGTTCTCTCACTGGATGCCACTGACAAGACCAAATGCATGTTTTTGTTAAAGAATGTGAAGAACATATGATATTCACAGGTGAGACAGATCAAAATAAGAGATTTAAAAACTGCACAAACTACACACACATATATATTTTTGCAGAGTGAATTTTTCTTCCTTTCTCTTACCCCAGAAATTTGCAGGACCTCTGAGCTGTAGCACACTGCACACAGTTCTCGCTCTGTGCTTTGTTTGACTTGGCTACATATTTGCTCCCTACTGCTCTCAGGAGCCTCCTATTCTCTGCTCAGTCTGGATATTCCCAGACTGCCCTTTTCATTCCATCCCTGCTGACCCATCATGTTCTCTGTGGCATCCCTCACTTCTGTAGGCATTCCAGTTCATGAAAAAGCATAAATTTTTCCTCAGTCTCCAAAAGCAAGATAGAATTTTGCTGCACAGAGAATTCAAAAAGGTGATCTCCATTTACGCTTTTCATTCATATTTACTAATGGATCACAAAATAAATAATGTGCTGTAGAAGAAGAACAAATAAGCCAGATACCCTCCATCACTGCTGGATTTGCTGACTGTTATGTATAGATGACAAACTTTACTGCTAGTTTTCCAGTTTATTGGTGTGCTGATATTAAGATGATTTTTTTCCCAAAACTCCCAGTGAAAAAGATGCATTAATCCAAATGAGAACAGTTTCTTTTACAGGGTTAGTATTGCATTGTGCTGTGAGCTGCAAATGGTGGGAGTACTTTTATAGTAAGGTACACGCAGACAGATGATGTAATGAAGTATTCACTGCTTGAATAATTTTATGTTATGATTTTGGTGTTAATAGATTTATCCTTGTAGATCTTTTTGCACTACATATCACTGTCTTGTTACAGAAAAGGAATTGAGTCAAAGACAGTAATAAAGACCATTAAACATTATCACATCAATACATTATGCACACTAATGCTAGATTACATGCTACAGTAATGGTTTGTATCCCTTGGCTAAACCAACAAAGGAAATATGTAAGAGAAAAGGATGATATTCCAGCATTTTAAACTTATTGTTCTTATATGTTTTTTTAACCACAGTGTCTCCCTCTTCTAATGAAAAGAATTAGATCTATAATCCCCCAATGTATCAGCATGTCACCAACCTTGATTAACTTATAATGAGGATGATAGTGAGAATAGTATCGCATTAAAATGCCATCAAAAAAGCTTTGGTGAATTTTATTTTCTCATATATAAGAGGAGGAGAATTTTTTTTCCTGATTCCAGCAGCGTATCTGAAAGTAGGAAGCCTTTTGCAATCAGAGAAAAAGTTGTACTAAAGCAAACAAAGAAAAGGAAAAACAAACAAAACCCACAAAGCAAACAAAACAAAGAAATCAACCCAACATTGATCATAATCAGCAAAAAAAATTTAAAGTCACCAGACTTTGATCTAGCCTGGACATTAGTAAACTCAAGGAATATCTGTTATGACATTTTTTTGCCTTTTGATTTAATAATTTACAGTACAATTGAATTCTAACACTCAGGTATATCCAGAGAGATGGCAGGTGCTGAGCTGGTATTGCTCAGGCTGAGCAAATTCCACTGTTCTAAGAAGCTGATTCTTCCTAGTTATGTTTACACTGCGTTCCAATTAAATAAACATGGCAAATATACACACCTAGTTTTGTGGGTTTTAGTGATTATTTCTTCCTAAAGAAAAAAGCTGATTCCTTAGCTCTTTTTGAGAGATAGGATGCTATGTACTGTTAATGTTGAGTTTTTAATTCTCCTCAGCTATAAAGATGGTTTATAAATGCTATCTCTGCCATAAGGTAAGCAAAGATAATAGACCTGATTTGTACACAGCATATGGGCTTTTGTATCCAATTTATTTCCTATTTTATTTCTTGAATTTGCCTATGGCCTATGTTCTGTTTGTATAGGATTTCATCCAAAAATGAATCCTAAAAACATCTCTTCAAAACATGCAGTGCCTTTTTATTAACAAACTCTAATTGAGACATCTGCTAGACTGTCCCCCAGCATAACCATATGAAAGAAAAAAACTAACACAGCTCTAGCCTATTATTGTGTTAATTCTATATTGTGGAAATTTAGCATCTGCATTTAATGGAAATATATTATTTATAAAAATACACAGTTTGAAAACATCTTCTGAAATTTAATCACTTATCTAGAACAAAATTCTGTTAGTATATAAGCATTAAGCATGAGTTTTAGATCATGCTGGGTGTATTTTTAGGACAAAAGAATAAAGTTTTAGTTAGTATAGTTCAAAGACAGTTATGGAATAGGTTAGTGGGTCTACTTCTTGACTAATGTCTGTGGGACTTGCCAACATTCAAACCTTTGATTCCAAAACCTTCACCAAGGTGTTTCTAGCACTGGAAAAAAACAAAACTCTCTCAGAAAGGAGTCTGTGGTTTTGGGAGTTAGAATACAATCTCCTATGAGACTGCTTAGATTGTAGATTCAGTTTCAAAGAACTTTGGAATATAGATCAGAATTTTCAAATGGATCCTGTGTGGGGTTTAAGTCCTAACATGACCAACAAAAATACAGCAACAAATCTTTTCTGTTTTACAGTAACAAATCTTTTTACTGTTTTTTTACTGCTTGCTACTGCATCTACAGCAGCAGTTTTAGCTACTGCAATCACAGCCCACATGGTTCTCTGATATTTTGTCTGTGATGGAAGGTAACAGATGAGACATCCACGTGAATCCTCTCTCAGACTAAAAGAAAATGAGTTAGATTAAACTACTTTCAAGATTATTCTTTATTAAAGTAGCTTTGTCTTTTGAAATGGACAAAACAAACTGATAGAATCTGACAGAGAATTGTTTTCTTTATGAAATCTTAGTTTTACTAAAGTCCATTATTACTTAACATAACATTTCTTTTTCAGAAATCCCCACTAACTTCCAAGGGGAGAGGATTTCACCCCAACATTTTACAGTGTCAGAATTTACCAGACAAATTAAACCTGTGTTATTTTCTTTTTATTTTTCCACTGTGAAATAAGCTAACTTCCTGCTTTCACACATCCTATTTGGAATTGCTCCAGAAACCAAATCCAGAATGCAGACTGTGATTTATTGTTCTTGCCACAAATAAGACAACACCACCAAAACTATGCTTTTTGCCTCCTCTGATCAGGAGAGCTTGAATGGCAACCCCATTCGCCAGGACTATAGAAATATTAGAAAGACCTTGCCTCTTATAAATAGAGGGTCTGTTTTTATACTCCACCTGGGAGAAATGTTGCCCTTTTGTTTTTAGGTCCCAGGTGACTCAATAAAAGGAAATCCAGAGCTGGGTTCTGAAGGAAAAAATATTTTCTCAGAATCTTTAAAATTGTCATTGTATCTACTTTCACAAAGTAGTGAGTGAAAAACAGAATGTCATTTTCCCATTTCTAGTGAGTGCTCTAAAGAGGCTATATTCCATTAACTCATTAGAAGATTTAAAAAGAGACAGCTGAAGGTACACAGGGTGTTCACATCCCATCTGGTCTTTGTCTCCAGAAACAGCACTGCCACTCTGGTACGTGTTTCTTGCAGGTAGTTCAGAGAAAAGGGCTATGCAGTTTTACTAAAGGTGTAGCTGTAAATATTGATTCTATGAGGTTCCAGACTTATCAGATGTTAAGAGGCAATGTTCAGGTTAAGTTCTCAATATTTAGATAGGACCTCAAACTAGTCTGATATTTACAGTAATTTTAAAAACCATGACCCTCAGGTATCTCTGAAAGGACATTAATATTGAAAAAAATTAATGGAAATTTCTCTTGTCATTACATGCATGCTGTAGGAGCTGTTACTTATATTAAAATAAGACAGGAAGGTAGATGGCACTCACAAGGATCAAGTCCAACTCTCAAGTAAATAGCCCGTATTGGGATTAAACTCACAGCCTTGATGTTTTTAGCACCATGATCTAACCAACTCAGCTAATCTCAGTCATTTGTACATGGATTCAATCCAAATATCTTGAAAGGATAAATTGGAAAAGAATTTGAGGGTAGTAGAACAATCAGTTTAATTTTGATTAATTTGAATAATTCATCAAACAAATCAGATTTATAAGCACTTGAGGAAAACCTGATGATGAATACTGGCCAACTTTGACTATCAAGGACAAACAGTAACAAGGCGGTCTCATTTCTATGATATGAAGCAGTGTAGTTTGTTTTCTGGGAACTCTTGTCCCACATGGAATTTTCTTGAATGAATTAGGGACATACAACAGAACCATTTTACTTGAGACACAAAAGTAGCTCCATGCTCAGAGTCATCAACAACTGAAGGACAGGATGCCATTCAGAGGGACCTAGACAGGTTTAAGAAGTGTATACCTAGGAATCTCACGTGGTTTAATCAGACCAAGTGCAGGGTGCTGCACCTGGTTTGGGGTAGCCCTCAGTATCAACACAAGATGGGGGATGATGAGATTATGAGCAGCCCTGCCAAGAAGGATTTGAGTGTGCTGGTGAATGAGAAGCTGGATTTGATCCAGCAATGTGTGCTTGCAGCCCAGAAAGACAATTGTGCCCTGGGCAGCATCCAAAGCAATGTGGCCAGCAGGGCAAGCGAGGGGATTCTGCCCTTCTACTCTGGCCCCATGAGACTCCATCTCAAATACTGCACCCTCAACACAGGAAGGATATTGACGTGTTGGAGCAAGTCCAGAGAAAGGTCATCAGCTTGATCAGAGGGATGGAGCACTTGTCCTGTGAGGAAAGGCTGAGGGAATTGAGATTGCTCAGCCTGGAACAGAGAAGACTTCAGGGTGACCTAACAGCCTTCCAGTCAGTACCTGAAGGAAACTTGTAGGAAAAATGGGCCAAGACTATTTGCAAGATCATATATTGACAGGACAAGGGAAAATTGGTTCAAATTAAAGGAGAGTAGGTCTAGATTACATTTTAGGGAAATATTTTTTACTGTGAGGGTGGTGAGGCACTGGAACAAGTTGTCAAGAAAAGTGTTGTTTGCCCCATCCCTGGAGGTGTTCAAGGCCAGGCTGGATGGGGCTCCAAGGAATCTGATCTAGGGGAAGGTGTCCCTGCCCACAGCAAGGGAGTTGGAACTGAATTGTCTTTAAGGCCCCCTCCAACCCAAACCATTCTGTGATTCTTTGAACTTACAAAGTACAAAGAATGAAGTGGCAGAATGGAATATGTCCATATTCATATTCAGGGAACATTGACAAGAATGTAGTTTAGAAGATTAAGAGCATGTGAGCTCACAAACTTCTTAAATATCACAGAACTTTTTTGACCTAAGCATGAAACTGAGTTTTTAAAATAAACAGATAAAATTACCATTAATAAATAACCAAGCCATGCAATATTAACTTTTGAGTCCTACAGAGACTCAGAAATTAAATTTCTGAAAGTAGTAGAAAATTTAATAATTTTGAAAGACACTTCACAGAAATAAATGCAAATAATTTAAAAAGTGCTTCTAGGGACATAAACAGCTAAGGACCTACATTTCTGACTTTCATGACAGAAAACAAAATAAAAAAATAAATAGAATTATCAGAGAATAAAATGTACATGGGAAGGTCAGTATAAATAAATACAATTTTGTGCCTCACAGAGTCTTTAGAAGTCTTTCAAGGACCACTTAACATAAGGATAATACATCAGGAGAGAATGATATCAAGAGCTGAACAGGAATCAATTTTTCACTGCTGTGTTGTGAAAAAGGTAATGCCAAACTTGAGCAACAGCTGTAAGACCAACATATCTCCAACTTCCTTAGTACTGTCTGCATCTCAATAGTATGTGTAGTTTTGTTGTAATGACCTCCAAAGTGGAAAAAATAAATCAAACAAGCTGCTTGGAGAGATTCATCAGGAAAGAAAAGAACTTAGGGGCATGAGCAGCGATGAAAAAATTTGACCTTGCATAGTCAAGACACGACAGAGGTTAGAATACCTAATAGCTCTTACAAAGAAAGAGATCATGTAGAAACAATCAATAATTGTTATTTCACTGTCCACGTCCAGGGCTAGTAGGATAACTAACAATGTTTCAAAAAGAGCAAGACAAGGTAACTAAACTCCAAATACAATTCCCCAGATTATTTCCCTGATTAATTTTTTATGATTCAATAATTACATACACACATTTAAAGTTCTGTTTCAGGAATTTTAATCTAAGCACTTGACCGCAATAATTGCAATAGTTTGTTTGTTTGTTTGACTTTAAATCCTATTTTTCCAACAAAATGTCTCTCTTTTCTCACTGAAAAGCACAGGTCCAGTGTTTGTTGAGAGTTGCTACAGTATTCTTCAAAAATTAGTTTGGAATACCTTTATCCCAAACCATCATCATTTCAAAGTGTTGATTAATATCATGTCTGGTCTCAGTCAAGATCTGGTAATGAATGACAGGCATTTTTTCCAACTGTAACCTTGAATTAGGTATGTTTTTCAAATTGCATGTTGGTTTCAGATTTAAGGCTTTTTTATATGGAGATGTTTTACATTAGAATGTACACATTTAGAAAGCAAATGGGGAAGAGAGCTTTACTACTAAAATAATTCAAGATACGTAAATAGGAAATTGTTGAACAGGTGGCTTTTCATTTCCAAATAATCTAGAAAAACCTGAGCACCACTGTACTTTAATAAGAAAAATGCCAAAAATATCTCTGTGTAATTACATGTGAGCAAGCTTCGAGGAAAGAAAATTATTTCGGAAGGAAAGACTTGTGGAATCCCAAAATATTAAGGGCTTGAAGAGGTCCTAAGAGAAGATTTATACTAACAAAACCAAAACAAAAAAGCAAAGTTCAGTGTGCCTTAGAAAGAGCATAGTATTGTCCAGGAAGAAGCCCTCAAAAAGTAATTATGCTTTAAAATAGAGACCTACCTTAAAAGAGTCTTCACCTAAATACTAGCAATATAAAAATCTGATGTTAGCATAATTCAATCAAGTAGTGCTCATTTGTTACCCGTCCAAGGGTCCATAACGTTGTTGTATATTTAAAGATACAAATAGTTTTTGTTTGCATTTTACCATAATTTAGTTCAGATTGTGGACATTAAAATACATAGAGTAAACAGAAAGCTATTTTAAATCAGCAGATGTGGTGATCCTTGAAATTGAATTTTTATCAAGTTCATAGCTTCCCTAAATATTGATGCAAGAAATTTAAAAGGTAAGAAATCTATTCTTTAAGCTCCATGGATAAGAGGCTATGTCGGGATATTAAGAAAGAAAGATGTGTTTTTCAATAGTAACAGTGTGTCACTATAGTAAACAGGACAACTAAAACCTGACGGTCCCAAGGGAATTGTTCAAAAGTGCTGCATCCAAGGTATTTTCTATTCCTACTGCCCAATCACTTGAATCTTAGTCTATTAAACAAACATGAATAAGAGTTTTGAAGGTACTGCCAAGGAGAGATGCTCACTTTACTGAACAGGCAAGAGAAAAAGAGGAAGGTTCACCCAGTAGGTTTCTGCAGGATAAGATTGAACAGGGAATTTGCAAAATAAAAAAACCTCTGCATGGCTTAAAGAATGCTTTACTGAAGAGAATGGTCACAGCTAGAACTGTAGCTGCACAGAGAGAATAAACTGGATGCTTTTGATGACAGCTAAACAAGACATAATGTCTGTTGAGAACACAGACATAGAATTTAGGACTGTGAGGGAGAATAAAACACTAGAATAGACAGAAGTTTTTATAGACCAGGAATACATCATGAGGAATGGGGAGTGTTATTAAGATAATACAATTGGAGGAATTGGCTGGGGAAAAGCAAAAACTTATCTTTGAGTATGAACTGTGGTGGGACTGTCACTAGTGGAAGCACACAAGCACTTATTTGCAAGCACACAGACTGAAATTATGACCTCTCTTCCATAATGTTGAATGGCTAAAACCAGAGAAGCTGTCGATCACAGCACAGACAGAGAGCTGCTACTGACAGCAGGCAAAGAATACCTAGGGACTACAGTCCATCCAGTGACACAAATTTTGGAAGAGTAGTTATGGTGGAGATCAAAGACCATAGTGAAGCCTTAAGGAGGGAGGTGGTGCACCAGCACACACTACAAGACTTTGTGTCAGAAAAGAAAGTCTAGGTAGACCTCTCTTAATGTGCCATTAAGGCATAAAATAGAAATGGCTCATGGAAAATGAACAGAGAGGTACTACAAAGATGAGGTGCTTCATCAGAGACAGACCTGCAGATTCTTGGACACACTATACTTTTACAGGTATCACATTATTATGTTAATTTAAAAAGTTATTCTTTTTCATGCTAGCAGGCATGGTGAAGTAAGCACTGGTGCAACTTATGTAACCAGACTCAAAATCTGAAAAGAATATTTACTTCCAGGAAGAGTCCCACCAAGCTACTCTCTCAGGTGGTCCAGCAGGCATTTTGATGGTCTCCATCATCATTATGAGTGCCCTTATGGATCAGGTGAGATGGAGAAAAAAACTCTGTCTCTAAACCTGGCAAGAAGTTTTGCTGTCTAACATCTTAAAGCAAGTCCTTTGCCCTTTCAGATAACAATAGAAAAAACAGTTTTTATGGTCTATTAAAGAATTATAAAATGATGACATTTGTCTTCTATTTTATCCAGAAATAAATTATTTAATATACATTTTCTCTAAAAGTGCCTAAGGCTAAATTGAAATATATGCAACCAAAAAGATTACAATGGCAGCATAGTATTACCTCATTTGCTCCTGGCTACTACAAGGTACTTAAGGAATCTCTGTGGTTCACGAGTCTATACATCTACACAGAGAGATAAAACATAAATCTTCAGATCTCAATGGATACCTTTTGTGAAACAGCACTAGATTAAATGAGGAACTTCATATACTTAGAGTGTTATATGGCAATTTAAAATGCACATTACATTTGACATAACAATATATGACCAAAGGCCAAAGGACCTGGAAAATGTGGTGCAGCCAGAACTGTTTCAAGAATTCTTTTGAAGTGGAGGTCTTGGTGCCACCTTCAATCCTTGAAAACTACTTTATGATGCAAACTTATTGGGAGAGAAGCCTTTGAGGAAATTGAGAGGTTGAATCTATTTACAATGATAGGAAGTGACACAGTCAGGCTGTACCACAAGCAGGGCGCAATAATATTTTGAAAGTCTATTACAGATATAAAGAGGTTATAAACATGGGTCATAGAAAGAGGAGGCACCCCTAAGCCCTCTTCTGTCAGATAATTACCAACAATGAAAAGAAGCTCTTTGAAGAACATAATTCTGCTTTGGAAGGAGGACAATCAATAGAAAAATGTTTCTAACAAAATTGCAGGCTCTGGTGAAGATCCTATCAGAAAAAGTTGCAGCCAGTAATATGAAGCCAGGGATGTTAAACATTATATATGAGGACTAAGGCAAAATTAAGTAGTCATTGAGACAGAGTAAGAATATTTTGAAAATGCAATTTTCTATGTGACTTGGCAATGGCTGAGCAGAATGGCAATTTTCATCTATTTTATTTTTTCAAGACAAAGAAAATAATCTGCTGGTAACTTTGAGCTGATTCACCTATATTAAGTAAACTTCCATTTGGTTTGGTAAGCTTATATTGTCAGACTGTTCAAAATGTTCAAATCAGCGTTTACCACAGACATTTTGGGAGATCAAGATACTGGCTCCTTGTCTGTTCAGTGCTGAATTTATGTTTCAGAATCCAGCTAGAGAGATGCCATGATTATCCTGGTAGCAGTTATTTACTGAAACAGCTACAAAGAATACACAGAGTTGGATGGAGTCTTTGAAAAACTAGGACCTGGTTGTTAGAAGAACATTTGATGCACTTGGAGTTAATTGCTTGGGCCACCAGACCAAATGCCTTTCTAGTCCCCAGGGAAAAGGCACAGGGGAAGAAGTAGGAAAGGTAAAAATCCATGACTGAGAAAATTCTTTGGACTGTGAAACTATGCTGAGGAGTGTGAGTATTGGAGGCATGACGCAGGAACCCACTCTTGTTACTAACTGACTTTTTAGAACTTTATTGCAAGGACTTTTAACCAAAATAAATATGATATTCACCTTGCTTAACTGTAGGAACAAATGAAGCCGTGAAAGTAGGACGCTGAAGTAAGGTCAGAATCAAAAGATGTTGTTGTGGGATTTATTTATTTATTTTTTTAATATTTCTTAGATGTTTCTGAGGATTGATGCAAATTAAAAGTTTCAGCATTCCATTTCATTTAAGATGCATCAAAGTTCTGAAATTCATATATGTCCTTTGAGACCAGAATTTACTTTTTCTCCACAGTTTTAGGCTTTCATTCAGTGGAAGGAGTTCTGATTTAAAAGTAAATCAGCATTGTATTCTCTTTTGAAAATTGTTTGGGTTTTTAATTATTTTGATTTTATCTCCAAGTGGCATAACTGACTATACTGGTGTTTTGACTTCTTTTAGAACCAAGCTGAAGGATAATTAGCATAACTCTTTTTTCTTTAAATTTAAATTGTTCAAAAAGTTTTGAAAATCTGTCTGATAACCAAATATTCCACAGCAAAATAATTAAAAAATCAGACAAAATATATACTTTTTTATTATTATTTTAATACTTAAAGTCTGATATTTGATGTCTTGAGTCATAGGCAATGTTTCAATAAATAAGCCCATTTCATTCCAGATCAAGGAGCTCCAAGCCTCCTAATGTGCTGCAGCAAACATAAACTGCAATTTAGTTCCCAAGAGATTCTAAGAATTTAACATCGTTAGTTGTTTGTAGCTCTTTAGAAGAGTTGCTATTAGTTTGAAGTTTAACTGAATTAGAAAACACAAAAGTAACCGTATTCTGAAGTGCAGAAAATGGGCTTGCATTCAATGTTTAATTACACAATATAATAGAACAGGCATAAAGCCTCGAATCAAACCTCTGTTGAGAGGCCACTCAACACACAGGTTAATTAAAATCTGCATTTAAATCTTACCATTTCATACACATCTGTTTAGCTTAACATATGTCAAATTATAGGCTATAAAATTTCTCTGCAAAGACATCTTTTTAAATGCAAAGGAGCTTTCACAAATGCCGTCCATTCCTTAATGTTTTAACAGAAGAACAAAGTGATGCACTGGGTGAATTATATCCTCTTATTCTCCTCTTATTCTTCTTATCATTTATGGTTTTCAAAACTTCAGACTCTGTCCCTAAGTGGGGCTTATGCAATCACTCTGATTTTTTTAATATTTGGCACTGCTGTAAACACAATTCTAGATGTAATTTGTTTGATTTTCTTGCTCTTTTATCATAGCAATACCCTGTTATTCCCTACTCAGGTGGTCTAGCGTAGTTCTTTAGTTGATTTTCTGGCAGCATCACTTAACCATTTTTTGATTGCTTTATGTAGAAAACAAACATTTAATGTCCCGTGTCTGCCTGACAGATTGCCAGTCACACCTGTGTGTTTTGTTGTTTTGTTTTGTTTAGTTTTGTTTTGTTTGCCTGGTTCTAATGTTTTTGGTTGTTTTCAAGAAAGTAATAAAATAAGAGGTATTGTAAACAGCCAGATTGCTTTAAAATGTATGAAAATTACTGGTGAGATAGATTACAAAGACTCTGTAAATGTCCATTCCCAGGAAAAGAACCCAACCAGCTGGTGAGTCCATGGCTGTGCACCATCACTTCATCAGAACCTTCTCTCAGTCACCAATGGCAGCTTTTGCCTATTAACCAGCTGGACTCCTATTTAAATGGTGGGAAGTAACATGGAAAGAGCTAGAAGAGCTGTTAAGGCACAACAGAGTTCTTACACTGGTGGTGGCACTGAACTAAATGTAGGGACAAAGTGGAAGTGGACATCAAGAAAGAGGGGAGAAAAGAGTGGAGAAGAATATGGGACATAGTAAATAAATTAATAGGATGTCGATTTGACCACTTGTTCATGCAAGGATTTTATTGTGGAGGGAGAAAGCTGTCTGGGAGCTTGTGCTTTTCAGCAAGTTGCAATACATTTTGGGAAAGAACTCTGTGATATGTTCACTTAAAGATTCTGTAGAATTACAATCACTTAAAACCAGTGACAAAACAAAGGGTAAAAGGAATAAACAGGAATAAGAAGAGATACAGATGCAGACTTCTAATACTTCTCTGTACCTGGAATACTACATCTTCTACCTATAAACAATGTAAACACTAAGCATAAGGGAAATTACAGAAGTATCAAGAGGAAGTTTGCCAATAAACAGACTTTTTCATTAAGAAAAACAAAAGAGATAAAATAGCTAACATTTAGACTCAGAAAAATGGTTAAGGAATACTTAAGATTAAGCAAAGCTTTAGAAAATAAGCCTAAAAAAATCTTTGCCAGATAAATTGACAAAGTTATCTAATGCTGTTTACAGCCATATCTGGATGGATGAGAAGAGCATAGAAGTGTGACCGGAATACATTCTTCCACTAGCTAAACCCAGATTTCTGCCAGCTAGAATAAACTATTTTGGTATCATATCTGGGATGTAAAAAGAAGTGACATTCAAGAATAAAAGAGAAAAGGCATACATAGGACATCCAGCTGAGCAGTAATCAGAGGCAAAGAAGCATATTCAGGAGTTTGCTTGTGCTATGTTAAAAGCCTCTTTCGAAAACAACTTCAAATTGTTTCATTTGATCATTTGAGGAATGTAAGCAACACCAGTAAATTTTTCAATCAATTTATATTGGCTTTTTTCCTCTCTCTGTTTTTTTTTGTTTTTCAAAATTCAATATATGGATATTTACAGCTGAAGTACAGATATGCCTTCAGTTATATTGGCTCTAACAAAACAGTTATTATAGAGGTTTATTAATTTCAGCACTATCTAGTCAGTGATATTTTATTTAACAGCAGAAAGTCTGAGAATACGTAGCAATAATGAAATAATAATGTTTTCTTTTGAGGCTGGGTTCTCCTCCTTTAACTGAGGAAGATGTAATTTTTTTAAAGGCAAGTTGATTTAAACACCTTAAATGAAATTAAAACAAAGACTATCATCCTATCATAAATTTACAAATGCATCAAGCAGACACATCATTCTGTAAGATAGACAAGATATAATTAGATGTTCACCAAACAAGAAAGAGGTAACAGAAAGACTACCTTTCAAAAAACAAGAAAATAAGAAATCAGGACATTTTGGGAAGCCTACTAATGATTCTATTTAAGTAATAGAAGTATGGAAGTTGCCCAACAGAATAGATTAAAACATCTCATTTGAACATGACATTCCTTTGATTATCTGTCTAGCAATTCATTTAACTTTATGCCCAACTTCTGATCCTTACCTCTTTAGATGAGCAAGTAACCAACATGTAACAAGCAACCACATAAATGTCTGCTTCTTAGAGAAATAATGAGTGATCTGGAATATATATCCACTTTAGATTAAGCAACAATTCCCTACATTTTTAACTTAAGAGAGCAATATCTCAATATGAGACTTAATTAATCAATTAATTTAAATGTTGGTAAGATTAAAGATTCAGAATCTGTTCAGAAAGCAAAAATAAGCCAGAGAATAAGACTTTAGTAAAGTCTTACAAGAAATATAATCTCATTAGAGAAGACAACCATTACATTGAAAAGGATAGTGTGGAATTGACAGCTTGTAAAGGCTTCTCAGAAACAGATTTTTGCTATCTAAGTTAAGGTTGCAGAATCACTGCAGAAACTATTACTTACTTTGTCATGGGTTCCCACAATATGTTCTCTTTCAGAAAGCTTTGTTTAGACTAAACCATAAACCTTAAATTGTGGAGCAGTAGTAGTAGAAAACAAAAAATCCAACTTTTTTAGCCACACTTTTGTGTTTTTAAACTCTTTAAGCAACTTTGTAGGTACTCCTACAACTAAGATAATGCTTTGTAATCTTTAGTAGATTTTCTTACAATCATGCAGGTTCTAATCTCTAAAGCAGGGTACAGAGCATGAACAGTGCCTTTATTACAGCATTTTTAACATGTGTACTATGTGTTCCAGCTCAGTATTACAGTATTTTTATTGCTAGAAATGGGCCACAGGGTTTGTACTGAGTTTATCAGGCTTGTCAAGGTTACTTTGTATGACTTTTTCTTGATCTGCCTGGAACTTTGCTTTGACCTAGTTAAGCTGTAACAGTATTTTTCTCTCATAACTTGATAACCATGTTTAATTTGTTTTAATATGGCTTGTCTTCCTACGGTATAGCCAGTTGCATATACAGTTGTACAAGTCAGTTGTTCTATATAAAATGAGATATTTGTGAGCTAATGTAATGAAGCAATGTAGAGAATTACGGGGCTGATATGTTGGAGTCCTTGAGAAGAGGAAGCAAAGAAAGAAGTATAGAGGAATAATGGTGTGGAATAAGAGCTGAGTAACAGCCTGGCACCAGACATCCCATGGCTATGAACAACTCATCAACAGTTAAAGAAATGCAGACCTCAACAAAATTGGGGTTTGAGGGGATATGACAAGTATCATACCTAGTAAATTTGAATGTACTGTAGACTGGCACAGCAACGAAGAAGAAACAATGTGTGAAAGACCATTAAAAGAAGAAACAAATACTATCTCAGCAGATCCCAGAGTGAAGGAGAAAACCACAATTTCATCTTAATCTTCCCTGTGAAATAGTTTGGGTGCTGGTGATTTCTACATGGTACCATAACAGGTGGAAGGATCCCAAAGGACAGTGAAAGGTTCAACAAAACTGTTAGCAGCTAGAAAATGTGTGATACACTTCTAACTGTATTGTTACTGAGGGTTGTTTTGCTTTCTTTTGCTTTGGTTTGGTGCTATTTTAGTAATGGTGATATCCTTTCGTTATGCTCTTTATTTTCTTAATTTTCTGTTATAATTAAATGTTGTCTGGATTTCTGATTAAGCTTTTCATTTATACCAATAATGAAGTCCTGACTTTATGTACAATCATTTACTTTTTTACCTATCATATTTTTTAAGCAGAAATGTGGATATAATATATGATTTCATTATATTTTATTGAGTTCCTGTGGAGTCAATATATTAAGGAAAACTCTCAAAATGGCAAAGCAGTTTCTTATGTTCTCTTAAAATGGCTCTAAGTAAATTTACTGTTTTTCAGCAGAGCTGCATATTGTGAGACAAGAAAAATGCCTAGCTTTTACCCAGTGCTTATCTACAGGTTAGTAAAGGATGTATCATTTTTCCCATAATAAGCAAGAATCAACAAGTATTCAGGCTCAGGATCATTAGCATTTTGGTGTCAGAATTTCTTTTCAATGCACGAGACGACACTGAATGTTAGAAATGTGGATCTACAGAAGAAATCAGAACTGACCTAGATGGCCTTCTACATAAATGATTCTAATCTGACAGTGGTTTTACAAGGTTTTTGGCTAAAAAGATATACTTCAGGATTCATTCCAAAATGTGAACCTCTTAGAATAATTCCCTTTGAAGAAGTCTGTAACAGGATCCACAGATTATTCCAGTCCTTTCAAATTCCATGCAATGCACATTCTGTTAATCTTTTACAAAGAGACACATCCAAGTACTCTTTCTGGATGTGGATAGCCTATTAAAAATATTAATATAACTTCTTATATAATATGGAAAACTAGAGCCTTTAGCATAAACTTTGAATTTGCTATAAGTCACAAAAGCTTTTGCTTTTGTCAGTTTGATTTATGGTTCTAACCCCTTTCCAAGAATGTAGTGCATGTAGCTGGTGAAAAGACCCTGGAAAATGTGGATTTAACACCCTCAGAGCAGATCCCAGTCCCCTGTGTGCCTTTCATGTTGTTCACCAGGCTGATAAACACACTAGAGGGCATTCAGCAGGGATGCATTTGGATGCAGGTGTGTTAGATGGAATGTTGCAGAAACACGTGGCAGGCCGTGAGGTGCTGAGGAAAGGTGACAGGCTTGATGGTCGTCCATCACACTGCTGCCATCCTCCCCCTTTGCAGCACCTGCTGAGGGCTCTGTGGCAGCTGTGCAGGGGTGGCAAACACCACCAGAGGACTGAAAGGACCTGCCCTAATTTGCCTCTCCCCTCTGGTCCAGCTGCCCTGAGAAAATCCTGCACATGGAGTAATGGCACATACTTCACATGATTTGCTCCATCCAGGGTACTCAAGCAGGAAGAACAAAAGGAAAAAAAAACCTTCAAACAAATCTAACAGCATTACCAGAGACCTGTCAGGGCTGGAAGCAGTTAAGACACCAGAGTATTTAGCATGGCTAAAATATCCTTCTGAAGGATGGCTTCTGAAACACAGTTTTTAAAAAAATTATGAGAAATCTCCTGATCAAAAAGTTTTGAAGGTTATAGTGCTCATCAGAATATATAGCCACATTTTACAGCAAGCAGTAAATTCTAACTTTAGGAAATTCATGTTATTTCAGGCATATCATACTGTGCACTAAACTAATGCTGTTAGAGGTTTACTCGGAACTTTGTTATTTTCTATGGTTATTTCACTTATCCTTCATTAGGCGTCTAAATCTAAATTCAAATGAGTATATGTCATTTTTTGGAATTAATCAAAGAAAGTATTCATCTGACAGTGAATTTCTTTTCTACTTCAAATTATCATCAGTCTTTCAAACACTGCTAAATATTTTTTCCTGATCCAGCTATTTGCTGGATTATTAGGGCTCAAGGAAATGTTTCTCTAATGCGTCTACTGTGATATTTTAACTGACAAGCATGCAGCTTTCCAAATTCACTGCAACACAGAAGTTTCTTTGGGGAAGAAAAGGGAAAAAGAAAGTTCCAATTTTCAACTGAAAATGCATGAAACAAAGAATTTTTCCCAACCCAGGGAAAGATTTCCTAAGGGTGTACTAATTTAGTCACTTAAAATAAGCAGCAACCCTAACTGAATCCCACAAATAGAAGAATTTTTTTGCATCTTTGTAATTACTACAATTTTTTGGTATCCTAAGTCTGAACAGAGCTCTTATGTTTAGGCCCATACTTATTTAAAATACATTTTTATTGGCAGGATTTATGTCTTTCAAATCTCTCTGTCTCCACCCCTGCTCCAAATATTAAAACAGCTTTGAGGTTCAGAGTAGTCTGTTAGCAGAACTTCATAAACTAGAAGGAACTTCACTACTTATATCAATTCGTTTACTATTACTCCAAAGTAGAAGTCTAAAAAAATATTATTCACCAAATTTCTAAGTTTTCCTGTAATAGCACGCTGGCTGTGTGGTTCAACTCAGAAAGATCTTTCTCAGACAGTTTAATGACTTGAGGAAGATGAGTGGCAAGGAACATTCTCCCTTTGGGCTGTAACACACAAATGCATTTGCTCACATACAAAAGAAGTGTTCATTTTGGGCATTCCATAAAAATCCTGTAAAAAAAAATCAGGTTCTTCATGAAGTAAAAGGTGAAGAGTGAGTTAAAAGACAGCTCCTATGACAAGGAAAAACTGTCAAATACAAGGAAAGAAATATAGACCACAGAGAAAAAAAAAAATTACATAGAAAGTCAACAGTAATGCTAATGTAGAAATATCTTGATTTTTCCCTTCTTGTTCATACAGGGTTTTGGTTTCATACTGCCTTGTCTCACATTCTCCTCTGTCTACACTTTGTTTAGTGACCATACAGAACAGTCCTGCTAAAAACTGATTCCTCAGATGTTCTTTGTGCATTCTGAAGTATATTCCAAAAGATGCACACTGTCTGCTTCCAGGAGCTGTGATAATACTCTCTGTAATTTTCAAGTTTTCGTGCATAGACTGTCAAAGTACACAAATTATTGAAAACGTGCTTTTACTAATACTGATGTTACAATGTTTCAAAAAAATGCATGCTATTCTACCTCTTTACTCTCTTGAACAAACTAAGGTGGAACTGAATTGATGCATAAATCAAGAGCAAAAGATCCATAATGGACTCAACATAGATCATTCCATATTTATACTACATATATGCATGCCATATGTCTATATATTTGTATATTTGAGTATTTGAATATACATAAACATAAAAAATGTATAAATGGTGAGAAAACAATAGTGCAGTGGACAGGTACAGAGTAAACTACTACTAGAGCAGCCCAAAGATGCAGGCAATCAGAAAAGAACTTTGTTTTTCTTATTTCAATCTTAAATGTAAACACTAATAAATCAGATAACCATATCCAGTAGCAATCTGTCCTCTAAGCCAATCATGCTAGAGAAGGTTGATGCAACACAGAAGAAATGAGGCAAAAGCAACAGAAATTGTGAGATTGGTGCCTCTGTATTTCTCATAGTCTAGATATAAATTGATATCACAGTAGAAGAACATTACCTCATGACAAATGGTTTGCTGTACTAGCAGCATTTCTGTACCTTAGCTTTGCTGATTAATCATCACAGTTTGCCAGTATAATGGTTTTGTAGGAAACTTTTCCTTGTGTTGTGACACAACAAACAAGCAGTAGTACAAACTGCTTACTCTCAGGTATTAAGAAAAAAATTAATTTGACAAGAAATAAGGGAGAAAAGTGATAGACATCTGAAATGAAAGTAATGTCTGATCTGATGGTTAACACAATGATCACAATTGCTGTGGATTGGAATCTTGCCTGCAGAGACCTTGCTAATATTTGCATTGAAAAAAGGAGTCATCAAAAATGTGACCTTTCAAACCTGCCTTGCTGCACACTCCTTGAATGTTGTGGTGTAGCCAGCACTTCAGAGCTTACAGGAAAGCATAATTAAAGACCCACAAAATGAGGTAAAACCTAGATCCTTCCTTGCTTTCATGGGCATGGGTTTTGCCTTTTGACACAAGCCCTCCAAGAGCATGAACCTCAGTGAAGGCACCTTAGTAGGATCCTGGACAAACCAAATGACCTATGTAAGGATGCAGAACACCTTCAATTTGCTGCATCCCTCACAATATGATTCAGCTCTACTTCTGCCAGCTTCTGTAGTCTTCAAGGACGAATGACATGAGTACACGTTCTGTCCTGTTCTGGCCATCTTGTTTCTCGTGGGAGATCTCTGTGAAGTAGCTGTATTTCCTCCTCCATCACTACAGAAAGGAATCAGATACTTGAGTAAGGAAGAAGAAACTTTTGTTCCCTACTCTTTGTGCAGCTGCTAATACTCCTCCTACTACTACTACTAATAATATGTAAAACTAAACCTATAAACCCAAAGTTCTTCTAACCACAAACCTGAGTTTGCTCAGCGCTTCTAGCTCAAATTCTCAGTATGATTATTGTAACTAAATGCTGGAAAATAATTAATGAAATTGAAAATTGATATCAAAATTCTTTTAAGGTAACTTTTCTTAACTCAGTATTCTTAAATTTTGCCTTCTGTTGGAAAGAATACAGTCTTACTGCTGTAATTACAGCAGAAAATAATTAAAATTTGCTCTACTTCAAATTTGCTCCATTTTTGTAAAGTTAAATCATGAAAAAGGAAAGCCAAAACAAAATCAGAAAGCTCTAGACATATACTCGCTACTCGCTTCTCATGAAAGCAAGTATTCCACATAAAGTAGTCTATTCCTCAAACTCTTCATAGCTGATAAATCAGTGGGTGCAAAGTCTTCAAATAATCATGACCAAATAAAAAAAGAAGAAAACACTGGCTTCAAAATTAACCTCCAGTGAATATGTAAGTAAAAAGCTGTCTAAACTGATTTCATGTGAACTCAAAATGGAATATATGCTCCTAGGGATGGGAAATATGAAAAGCTTCAATACTTTTATGAACCTTTTTTTTAATTGCCTAATGTACTTTTATATACAACTATACAGTTGTATACTATCAAAATAACTATAATAATATAAAGTATCTCCCCTTACTCATGTTTCTACTTTTTCTAAGTCATCTATTCTTGATAACCCCTACACACATTTTGTTAGGTGTAGTGTTTTCTTGAAAATGAAATAATGTGCATGGACTGCCTCTGCAGTCCTCACTTACAAACACATGCTAATTCCCTGCTTGAATAAACGTCATTGCTCATATATGGCAGAACTTGACTTCACATCAACTCTCAAATTTTCTTAACACGTTTCCTAAATGGGGAGAAATTCCTAACATTTGCATTTTAAGTCAGAGAGCAGTGAATTATGTATTTGTTCCTGAGCTGTGAACGCCCAAAGCAGTTTGTGAAAATATATGAGGCCAGGATTATAAGACTGTCACTTAAATTGTTTGATTTTCTAGTCTTCATTTATTTCTTCTTTTCTTTTTTCTTTCTCAATATTCATACACGCATTTTATTTCAGTCACAATTCAGCCATAATATCAGATTATAAGCAAAAAAGTATGTGTTTATGTGAAAAAAGAATGCTGTTGCTGTGCTCACTGGCCCATTTTTGGCTTTAAATGTCCTTATCTTCCATGGCTTTATATTGGCCAGTGTTGCTCAGTACATACTTATCTCCCCCCTCATTTTCTGCTTAGTCTTTATCACACCTTTCCCAGCTTTTCATGAGAGAGGCAGGCCTACTGCCTTATTCACTTCCTGTATTTCATATGGGGATACATAGTGTGACGTGTTATACAAAGTGTCATATTGCATGTTTTTAATAATCCTTCTGTTATATATGATTGTGATTTATAGTTGAAATCAGTGGAATCAGGATTTCACCATAAAAATCTGCTGATTTGTTTTAGGAATGAAAATTATTGCCAAAAAATTCACCAAGTCTCTCTCTTTATAATGGAAGTATTTTAGTGATTTTTAGTTTCAGCCTTTGCTGACAGTGGCATGTCAAGTAGAGTTAAAATATTCGTTACGTACTTTAATGGTGGAATGCAATTTCTCCATGTGGTACAGTAACTCTTTACCAATGAAAGAACTCTTTTTAAAATGGAATACTAAAAATTTTGACTGAAAAATAATGAAAAATACTCCTCCATGTGCTTTCTTTGAGAGATGTTTGTAGCTAAATCCTCTATATACAAGAAATTTATACTTAATTGCACATGTATGAACAACTCCAGATAATTGAGCTTAGAAGTATTAAGAATAAAATTTTATCTTTACTACAATGAATAATTTTGGGTTCTTAAAAGATTACCTGATAAAGTCAGTGGTTGTCAACTCCTTTTTTTTGACAGAAAATATCGTCACTTGAAAATGATGATACCCTCACTGTCAGAAATATGTAACTGATGGCAGGTGTTGGTCATTTTCATAATGTCTGCTGTCCACCCTACTGTGGTAAGGCAAGTAGATTTAGTTACCAGAGTCTGATGTGTTTCAGTGGAAACATCAAAGAAGGGGAGGTATATCCCAGTGGAAAAGAGGCAGGACTAGGCAAGGACATCCTGCACATCAGCCCTTGGTAGTTTTACATGGTACTCAGGGTTAAGAAAGACAGTAAGATAATTTGTTGAGGCACTGTGACACTCAGCAGTATAACATTTCTAAGCTTTGAAATAACATAGCTTGCAACATTCAGTATCTCACTTTCTGGCAAAGCAAAAAATTTGTTCTTGTCTATGGAAGTAGAAGAGGGGTAATTTCCAAGTAGCTAAACCATCTCTTTATATATAGTATATATTACCATATATATGTTTTGTATAAGATTTGCTTTATACAAAAAATTATTAAGGCTTATATATGAATGTTGTGCAGTCTGAAAATTCAAGAACAATTTTAAAGGGAGAATCGGAAAAAAAAAATTGTATTTCATGTCAAGGAAACAGATTAAATAGATAATAATAGTTTAAAAACATATTCATTATTGTCATGGATGAATTTCATATGCATTTCTCAAATGGCTATGCATATAATGAATCACAGCTTCCACAAATATATATTTGTTATAGACATGTGTAGCTCCTTAAGTGTAACTATTAATTGCAAACACTGGAGTACATCTGTTCTCATTTTACAATGCTTTTCCATATGCATATTAGAAAAAGATAACTTTCTAAAGATAAGATTAAATCTGAGAAAATGAGATAAAAAATTACTTAAGTCTTTGAGAGACGGATGATATTTGTCTTTTAGAAACTGAAGAGGATTGATCAGACAGAAGTTTCAGTAGAACATCTGAAAATATCTCCATGAATGAAAGTAAAAAGACTGATATTTTTTGTCCCTTTCAGATACCCACATCCTTATTTTAATTAACTTGCTCATATAAATACAGCAAGAATGTTGTTTTTTTTTAAATAACTCTTTACTGAATATGTCAACAAGATAATATATAGTGTATAGTGAGGTTTTGAAGTTAACAATGCGTGCAACATGGCAGATTGCAGAAAACAGATAATGCAGACTTCAAACCATCTATTTTTCCATGTTAAAGATAGAAAGTATAGCAAACACAACAGAATCAAGTGTGCATATCTCAGTTAAAATCAATTTTATGAACGGTCATCTTCAGATATTTGGGATCAACTCATGATAACAATTTGTTTAGTAGCTTATCTGTTTCGAGAGGATCAGAATTCAGCCCTCATGAGGCACATTTCCACAGAGCCCCAGTGCAATAAAATGTTGCCAAATCTCTTCTGTGCTAGTTTTCCATATAGACTACTAGCCAGAGTCCTTTTAAAGAGCAAAACATTCTCTGTTGTACAAAAGTTTAATGCCAAATGCTTCAATATTGCCTGCAGTATCATCTGGGATACAAAGTGCCCTGTTCGATAGAGTTCAGGGAAGGAGCCATCATCAGCTTCCTAGGATTATCTCTGTGTTTAGAAGAGAGCATCAGGCAGGATTTGATGAGGTTCAGAGCCAGTAACTTTTGTTTTTGGCACTCACTTGTTTTGTTTTTCCACTGAGCTGTAAAGATAAGTCATGTAAAATCATAATTCTCATGTTCTAAAGAAAAAAAACTTTAGTATCTCCATGTTAAATTTAAAGTGAAGAAGTACTATAAATGTAGAATTCAATGGGAATTAACCACTTTACTGTCAAATGCTGAGACCAAACTTTCACTTCAATGCCATTAATAAAGTGCCTTAAATAGACTCTAAAAACAATAATATAAATATGCATAAAGTTCTTTTGTTTGCAAAACTGAAATTAATAAATTTTTCAGAGGGAGAAACTTGCTCTCATGAAAAAAAGAAAATTATTCAGTGAAAAATATAGTTGAACTACTCTAATAGCAAATATATCTAATTCATTTTTCTGTTTTACATGATATTCACTGTAGTTGTTTATTGGCTTATAGGGAAAACTGCTAATATCTTTTCAGTTCAAAGTAGCTTATTCCCTAAATATTCTTATAAGAAATTTAGTAATAATTCAGTAATTATGTTCCAATAAGAACCTGTTAACACAAAGTCCATGCATTAATCAGGTGTCTGTTTCTGCCAGCAAGCCACATGCAAGGAACACTTGTCAACACTTGTCAGTGACAGAATCCATGAAAATTAGAACCTGTTTGTCCATAAATACATCTTCAGAAGGAGCCCAAGTACTGGAAACAGCAGTGTGATACTTCTTTAACACAATTTCACTTAAATGCTTATTTTATTCTACTCACCAATCTTTCTGCACATCTATGTCAACTATTAGCAGTACACAATGGAAGATGGGTGAGATTTTGTCTGAAAAAAATAATTTGCCCCCAGATCAAATGAACTTGATCAAATCAGGACTTAAAAGTGATTATTTTGAGTGACTTGTACATGCACATATTTGGCACTTCTGCTCTATAGCCTTTAGTTATTATATGTGGTCAGACATTTGTCCTAAGTGAAGATCACCCAACTTTTACAAAGCCCATGGAAGAGGATACTAATCTTAAACTGTATATTGCCAAAAGATCATTGTCCATTTTTAACTCTGACTTTTTGTATATCACCTGGTGAAATTTGCTCTCTAAGTGCTTATCTAGGTGGGAGCTGAAATGAAATCTCAGATGTTTGTGTGACTGGCACTTTGAGAAGTCTTAAATTCTGTTGTAAGTTGAAATATATTACCTGTTTTGGAGCGAAGAACAATTAAATTGATAGAAACATTCTTCAAATAACACATATGACCATTCAGTTGACTACAACTCCGAATTTTTTAGGTAATATCCAAACTCTATCCATAAATTTTGGTATAAGATGCTTACTATGTTTTTCTTTTCAGGAGTCTTTATAGTAAAGAAACTTTTGTCAGTATCCCATAAAAATGATATATTTTTCTTTATACTGAAAGAAGTATAAAGTATGCTATCTTTAATATCATTGTAATTTTTGATCTAGGTAAACAAGTTATAGCCTATATGTGTGTGTGCGTGTGTGTGTATATATATATATGTATATATATGTGTGTATATATGTGTGTGTGTTTGTGTGTGTGTGTGTTTTATCATTCAAGATCAAAAGAAAGAGTTTGTAAATGCATTCTGTTTTCACCCTATTTGATAAGTAACCAGATTTGTTGTCATCAGGTTGGGCTTGTGGATCATTCACCTGCAGTACAGACCAAACTCCCTGAATAAGCCAATTGCTACAAATAAGGTGCTATGGTATACTGAGGTCTAGAACAGAAGATCCCTCCTGCATCAGTCATTGAAGTGCAAAATACTAGTAAGGATGTACTTTCAAAGGAGGCCTTTTGAAACTGAATGTATAACCAGTTATGTCACTGAAATTAAATACTATGTCCACACCCAATGGGAATCACTGGCTCTGCTTAAGTTCAAGCAAACTCCAGCATGCGACAGAAGCATGTGAAGAGGCACAACTGTTTCCTGCTTGTCTTTTGAGCTGGGGCACCTAAAATGTGTCAAATGAAACAAAACAAAACAAAACAAAACAAAACAAACAACAAAAAGCCACCAAAACAAAAAACCAAAGCCCAAAAGTATCAACCTTATCATCAGTAAATAGATCACAGCAAAAAAACCTCCATTTTGCATAGACTTTTTACCTAGAATTATGTCATTTGAAATCATATGGTAAGCTTTTATAATCAGCAAAAATTTAGTGACATAACTATTACAGTAGCCACACAGGTTGCTTAGAATACCTGCTATAGCTGAAGAAAATAGCAAATATACAGAATATAGAGTGGATTTTAAAAGGTATTGGTGGGAGGATGTGGTTCCTTACAAAATAGTTGTACTTTGCCATCAATCAAAACTAGGTTCATTTTATCATTGCAGAAATTTAGTGTTATATGATCTGAATTGCAGAAAATTCATACTCATGGACTGCTGAGTTTCAAGAATGGGTTGAGGGAAATGAGCAAAGGAAAGGATTAAACCCCTCTCTTCCAGCATAAGGAGCTTCATAAAGTGAAAATCTAAGCATTCCACTGTGAAAGTGCTTCAGCTTTTACTTCCAATCCACATACAGCAACTTTCTGTCTATCCCTAAGTGATAACTGCAAAACTTTTTCTCTTTGGTTCCCTACTATCTCAGGGAAGTTTTGTCTCTATATTTTCTTATTCTTTTTTTTTTTTTTTTGAATGTGATGTAGCTTTAGCTTGTCCCCAAACTCAGGAGAAAATTAGCTGCATTTAAAAAGCAAACTGAAAAACCCCCAATAAATTAGATTCCACCATAGTTCTTGGCAGTCAGTGAGTCAGCAGGGAGGCTGAAATATTACATCATTTTGAGAGCTGCATTATGGTTTGAAAACAGGCATGATATTCTGCATAGTGCATGTAAAGCTCAAGGACTGAGAAGGTATTGCAGCTAAAGAACCTGATGGTATACAAAAGCAAATTCTAAACCCACCTACTGCTTGTGAAGCAGAAATCATTATGGAAAACTCAGAAATGCTTAAGGTAAAAGAAGGGTAATTCAGAGGGACATTGTGTACCTGTGTTCTCAAAATACCCCAGTCAATCAAATGCTTAGCTAATGTCAGTCTCTGTATACTTTAATTGGGAAGGGAAAAAAGCAAAACAAACAAACAAAACCCACCAAGATTTGTACATGATTTTTTCCACTGAATATATTTCAGTTCATAATAGCCCTGGAGGTCTTTCCAGTACTAAATATTTTTTTTTACAATATATTTCTTGTTTGTTTTCTCTTTTTAACTTCTTTCTTCTCCCTTATTTCTCCATACTGAACACAACCCAGACCCTTAAGTCAAAGCTTGAACCATACAAATTATTAGCAAAACCTTTCCATTGCCATTATATTTTGCACCATGTTTTCAGCAATATGCACTTTTAGATTTCAAATTACATGAACATGTACATCAACACTTCAGAGCTGGGAGCACTCAGAATTTCCCTTATTCTGGCTTTACCTGAACATGCTGTGGCAACAAATACTGCTCTATTAGAGGCGCAACTTAATTACAGCTCTCTGTTACATACTGTTGTATAAACTTCACCTCCCACTGAGCAGGGTCAAGAATGCCTAAAGCTTCTCAATCCTAATGAAAAGCACAAGCAGTTTCTAAGGTAAAGTATCTAGTAGTGGGGACACTTTCAGAGCAACTTTTGCAAACAGGAATCAAGGTCACTTTGAGTTTGACACTGAGCTCTTACCACATTTCCTGTTCCAAGCAGATTGAAAGAAAGCTAATCAAACAAGAAAGTAGCTTTTTTGGCAGCACTCAGAACTCCAGCTTTCAGTTGGAGGTGAGAAGTGCAGTACTGACAATGAGGAACGGATGTGTTTCCAATTGTTTGAAGCTCAACAGCAACTGCTGGGTTCAAGTCAGAAGGGTTGTGCCCATTTTATCTGAATTGCTTTTGTCTGCTCTTAGTGACCCTGTTTTAATATGCACTTATTTTCCTCTATTCCAGGACACCTAGAAACTTAACATCCCTCAGACTGCTTCGACAGCAAAGTGGTTAATGTTTGAAGAATGACTCATTCTTTCCTTTGCCATGACATTGGGTTCTTATTGTACAACCCTGTACAGTACTCAGCAATATTTTTTAAAGATTTAAAAAGCAAAGAGTTACAAAACCATTTGCAATTAACTTGAAATAGAAAAGATAGCACTTTTTTTTTTAAATCCCATTATATAGTACACCGTATAAATTACAGAGTATTCAAATGCATAAATGCATCTGTGTAACATTTATCAAATGTAATTTTTTTCATTATTGTTCAGGGGCTTATTTTTTCTAGAGTTTTTTTTCTCCTTGTCCTAGATACCCCCATCTTCCCTCACTATCACGTGTGACAGTGTTCCAGGTCTGAGACGTTGCTGTTGCAGTATCGCATGTTGTTGGGGATGTGGCAGTCTGTGTAGTTAATGCCCCCGTTTGGGGTATAAATGGGCTGCAGTCTGAAATCTCCTTTAAGGAGCTGATCATTATTTAAGGAGACAATCTGGAAGCTGGTTTCCGTCATCTCCAGGATGGAGTTGTCTTTCTTGGTCCCTGCCTCACAGTAGTCATCTTTCCGACGGCCTCGGTTGTATTTCCACTTCTGGGAGGTGTAACGACCTTTTTTGTGCATGTGCCAGCAAAAAATGCTGAGCAAGACCATGAGGACCAATATCACTGCACCCCCAATCAACGCTGCCAGCAGAAATGGGGAGCCTAGGTTCTGAGAAGTTGTCTGTTCATGGCTGGAAGGGATGTTGCTGCCATTCAAAAAGGAAGCCTTAGTTGTGGCTTCTGAACAGACAGTGTCTTCTCCAGTTCGGTAGTTGTTGTAAGTATCCAGTGGAACCAAACAAATCCGGTAAGTGGATTTCGGCTCCAGATTTACCAAGCTTGATTGCTGCTTCTCACCACTAATTATTCGTTCATGAACAATTCCTCCTACCAGACTATGGCCCATTTTAACCCATGTGAGTTTATATGCCATCACTGAAAAAAGTGACATCCAGTTGACTTGGATGCAAGTGTCATTCACAAAATGGATGGAGAGCTGAATCCATTCAGACAAAGGAGGTGTCACCCTTTCTCTGTCCTCCCTGTCAGGCACAGTGGGGAGTGTGGCAATAATGGGAGTGAGAGGATTATATTTACTACTTGAGGGAGGAAATGGTGAACTGGGAACCAATGTAGTTGGCATGGTTGTAGCTGGGACTGGGGTGATGATAAGTGGCAGACCAGGTGTGGTGGTGGGGCATGACAACATATTCATATTGAGCTCCCTGACTGCCATACCTCGGACCTGCTCTGGTCCCTGGCACATAAAACCCCGTACATTGATAGAGGCAGGAATAAATTTGAGCCATTCAGTGACCCACTTAATGCTGCAGTCACATAACCAGGGATTATTCCTTACAGTGAGTTGTCTCAGGTTATGGAGATTATCAAATACTCCCTTTGCCAACATCCGAAGCTGATTGTTGGAAATATCAAGACGCTCCAGTTTGTGGAGGTTTGAAAAGGCTGTAAGCGGTATATGGGTTATCTGGTTGTCTTGCAAGTAAAGTCTTAGCAGATGGGTACCTGGAAGATCGGGAGGAGGGTAAGTCAGTGAATTCCGAACTATTGAGAATTCCTTGAGCTTGGAGAGGTGGCTAAAGGTGCCTTCAGCTATGCCTTTATTAGTAAGGAGATTGCCATCCACGATCAGACGCTCCAGACTTGTAAGATTCTGGAATGCCAGGTCTGAAATGACAGCAATTCGGTTTTCATCTACACGAAGTTCTTGTAAGTCCAGTGGGAGGCCTACTGGCACACTGCTTAAGTGATTCTTGGACAAGAACAGAAGCTTGAGGCTGATGGCTTCCTGGAATGCCCCATCCTCAACACCAACGGTGGAGATGGAGTTGTCATCCAGGTGCAGTTCTTCCAGCTTCAAAAGCTGAGCAAGAGCAGCACGTGAAATAGTCTGAATGTTGTTTTCCTGCAGGTGGAGAACCCTGACATTCTTGGGCAGGTTCATGGGGAATTCATCCAGTTGATTGCCGTACAGGTAGACTGTGTGCACAGACTGAACATTGTGCAACTCTGCAGGAAATCCAGCATTATTAATTTGGTTATTATGGAGGTAGAGGACGGTTACACCCTCTGGTATCCCAAGAGGCACTGAGGTCAAGCTTCGTTCATTACAGTAGACAAAATTTCGGTCACAGCGGCACACTTTTGGGCAGGCCAAAGTTTTGGAGACCTGTATGTAGAGCCCCAGGGAAAAGATGAGCCATGATTTCATGAGAAGAGCCCAATCTGTGGGCCACATTTTAGTCCACAAACCCATTTCTAATTTAAAGAAATAAAGTACCAAAGTGTTTAGGAACTGATAACAATAATAACACACAGGTAACAAAATCTCAGGTCATTAAAATTGGCTTCTATTTATGTCCAGTGTTCAGGCCAGAGTTAAAGTCCTGGAGGCAAACAATAAGATAATCCTTTTATAATTGGTCTACCTACTACTTTTGATAAGGAATACACAGTCTTACTAGCCAGGGTTACAATGTTTGTTGCCTTCCTCCACGTGTGCTGAAAGAACCAGTTGCCATGTCTTTGCAGTTGAACAGCAGGGTACTTTAAAGCTACCAAAAGTCTCTGTGCTTGGAGGGGTATTTCACTGAAGTCTGTTGGTTTCTGTCAGCTTTCTGAAGTCAGCAAAGTCCTCATATCTGCTATCTGTCAGATCTGGCCTGCCTGTAAAAGGAAAGAGAAAAGAAAAAGCTGAATAGCATGAAATGTTTAACAAAGAAGATCAAGCCCATTAGAAGACTATTCTAAGGTTGAGCTCTTTATGGATTTCTGGGGGAAAAAAGAGGAAAAAAGGCATTAATATTAAACATTAGCTTCATATTACTGTTAAATAGTCTTGAAATAGATTTGATGCAGTCATTGCAATGGCTGAAGGACTTTCAGTCTCTTCAGTGAAGGCTAGATCTACTACTTGCATTTGCATACTATACCTCCAGTCTTTGTCCCCTCAAAGTCTGCTTAAAATTCTAGAACTAAAAACAACCCACAACCTAAATCATTTAACTGGAAATTTTTGCTCAGGTAATTATTTTTCTTTTGCAGAACCATTGACTTCAATGACTGCTATTCATTGATGCCTGACAGAGTAGACTCTGGGCTGTATTCTTTAATCACACTCTATGTGTTTTTTTTTCATTTTCTACCAGACTCTGGAATATTCAACTTCTATTTCTGTAATACCATTGCATATATTGTCCAAATTAATGCACACTGCCAGATTATTGTACTTCGCTCTAGTGAATTAGAGCCTTATGAAGAGGATCTTCTAAACAGGTATGGTAGTCCACAAATGTAAGATACCCTGCAGTAAGAAACGTACTTGCTAAAACTATCATCTTGATATTGGTTCTGATGTGAGCTGTGCTATCAATAGATTTCACAACTTGCTCTCCACTAAATGAAACAGGTTCACATCTGCTAAGTTACTGTTTTAGGACATCAGCTCAAACTATGGCAGTTTTGCAAATACTTCCTTTGAAACTATAAAGGTTAGATATGGCTTTTAATTTTGCTACACAGTTATCTGTGAATGGCTACATAAACAAGGGTGTTAGCTTTAGTATAGTTGAGCTCCTTAATGTGTATTTTCAGCTTGCAAGCATACTTTTTATGTTCTCAGCTACTATTTATTATTCAGATCTATAACTAAACATTCCCACTCTCTAAAGCATGCAATGAAAGGAACTGTGTTGTTTGATGATATCTTGTCCTGTTATATGTTGTTTCCAATGACTGTCGTGCCCCCTGCCCCCCAAGCATTATATGTAGCTGGACCTAATTAAGGATATCAACCTTAGCAAGTACAAAGCATGTGCAGATCTCATGGTCTTCAACTGCAGTGACATAAGCACAGATATTTTCCAGGTTTTATTTATCCAGATCAAAACTCGGTATGAGATTTCAATAAAATAGAATTTTAGTGAAGAAAAATCATATTTCAAAATGGTGTTTTTCCTATTATTATTGTTATTATTATTAAGAATAATAATAATATTACATTTATTTAAACAATTTAAGAACATCCAGGTCATTCAAAAAGAAACTTCTTTGGTCATACATAAAACCTTGCTCTTCTGATACTGCTGTGCAGTTTATAATATGTCCCTGATGCTACTTTTGGGAATCCTATGGACTCGCAGTGTAGAAAGCATCCTTAGGAGAAAAACTGTTATAACCCTTCAACCTTGTACTTGCAGATTACTGTATTTCTTTAAAACATCATCAAGTATCAGCCTCAAGGTTCAAACAAGCTGGGGACAAAAAAGGTGAGACCCTGAAAAATCGTGTTTATCACTAAAAATTCAAATTTTAAAGATATATAAGTGTAATCCTGTAATACAGCCTGTACTATGTATTGTCCTTTTATAGAAACAGTAAGATAAGGTACCCCACTGTTCATGGTTTTCTCGCTAACAGGCATACTTCAGCCAAGAGTGATTTCTGTTCAATTATGCCAGATGACATGATACTGTAGAGAAACTCTTAACAGGATTACATCCTAACATGAGCCTAAGTGTGACAGTTTATCCGCCTCTAATACGGCCTGGCTCCCATCTAGATCACAGTGCTCTGATCTGTCATGACACTCTCTTTTAAAATGAGAATGGATATGCAGAGCATCCTCTGAGATGCTTGGGAACACACAGAGTAATAAGAGTTGTCATTACTCTCTCTCTTTTCCATCATCATCAGAGACAGCCTGTACCTCCTAACAGATCCAATACCCCGCACTAAGCTCGCTTCCGATTGCAAGTCCAGTTACAGATTAGGTTTTGTTTCACTCCTGGGTATAATAGAAAGCCCAGCTGAGAACATGCAGCCACAGGCAGCTGCAGCTCCTGGTTTGCTGGGAACCTCCTGTCATATTAAAACTGACTTATGCATTTACCTCATTCTAGTACTCTGTCCAGTGTATAGTGTACCTCTCACCTAAGTAAGATGTGGTATCCAAATTAAAGATTTCAGTACATCCTAAACTCTAAACATCAGCCCTCAATAAATTAATACAATAAAAATCAGTACAGATTATATGTATTTGGGACTAATCTTGATCATACTAAGCAAGAGCACAAGGACATATCAAACTAGATATTGATGACTGTGGTGTGGCAGAGGTAGAGAATGAGGAAGCAAGGATAAAAATAAATGTATTTAAATAACTTTTTTGGGAAGGGTTTTACTTCAGTAATCTTTTACAATTGCTTAACACTATGTTGGCAGTTGGTTCTTTCTCTTTTCCCTCTGTGGAATTTTCCCCACTGTCATGCTAAGATACCTGTTGACTGGGCCCTGGTGGCAAGGGGGAGGAGAGAGAAGAGGGAAACCCCATGAAATTCAAACAGCCAGAAGAGGAAGCGGAAGGCTCTGGCTCTCCCCATTTCCCCTGCGGAGTTCGGACGAGAAGGACGATTGCTGCCTGTGTCCCATTCCTACCATCCCAGTGTCGGGAGCCATCCTCACTGCTGTGGGACCCTGCCCTGCTGCCTTCTCGCTGTGAACTACCACCATCCAGCACTCTGCTGAGCACCAGGACCCACACCGTGAGTGGAGGGCTCTCTCTCCATCTCTCTCTCCCCCTGGGACAGCGCTGCCATCACCCCCAGCCCTCCTGCGGCTCTGCGGGACCCGCCCGCCCCCAGCACCGGGAACTGCAGCTCAGGGAAAAGGTGCCTGCAGCCAAAAAACACTGGGACTGAGTTACTGTTCTGTTTGTGGGTAATTTCATAGCTGTTGTTGTTCTTGTTTGTCTTGTTAGATATACTAGTAAAGAACTGTTATTCCTACCCCCATATCTTTGCCTGAGAGCTCCCTTAATTTCAAAATCATAATAATCTGTAGGAAGGAAGGATCACATTTTTCAGTCCAAAGGGAGGCTTCTGCTTTCCTTAGCAAACACCTGTCTTTCAAACTAGGACACACTAACTTAAAATAGCGCTTATAATTTCTGCATTTTTCAGCATATCTCAGGGACCCAAATGCAAAATTGAGTTCTGTCTCTGTGTTAGAAATCTCTATCCCAAAAACATTAAAAAGGCTGAAGAGTCGGAGATCTGTTTAATTAAAAAAAAAAAAACAACAAATCCAGAAACTTTTTGAAGGAAAACTATTGTCCATAAATTCCAAAAGGCTAGAAAAGTGTAAACAGTTTTTCTTTCAGCAAACCGCCAAAACTGAAGGTAGATTGGTAGAGTCACTCAGTTCCCCCCCAAACCCCCACCCCCCATTCCTGGCATGCTGGCTTCCCAAAGCAAACTCTGTTTTCAATACGACTGCAAATACTAAATTGAGTCTCTGCAAATTTACTGATTTTCTCAGAAGTAGAAATTTGGACATGGAGGAATTAAAGGCATTCCTTAGCTATTGTGATTGTAAATCTTGGGAGTTGACTGACAAGGTACTGGTGGTAGTAACTTCACTTACTTGAAGTCAGGAAGTCCTATAAACCAATCTAGGTAGAGAAAAAAGGCAAGTGTCACAATTAATTTAAAATTAAAGAAATCAGCAAGCAAAAGTCTCAACAACACATCTATCCATCAACAATTTGGTTATTTTTGTTTCTATTTCCTCCCCTGTACACTTGATTTCTATTATTTCTCACTATATCCTCCTTAGACACAAGTTACATCTTCCAAGTGTGTAAGACATTTCCTGCCTTACTACAGCCAGGATATTAAATCCCATTAGGATTTAAGGAATGATAAAATGAAGTTAAGAAAACCACATTGAAACAGATGAAAAAATATCACATTTTAGGTGGCCAAGTCTGAAAATTTGGCTTAGCAGTTCCTGCAATCAATGGAAATACTTATTTTCATAACTTACAATGCATTTCTGAACAACATTTTTATCTCACTGTCTTTTTTCAAACCTGCCTTGTTTAAATTCCTTTTTGGCATAACTGATGCTAGCTGGAAAAGAAAAATTCTGACTTTATGTACTGGATAAAACATAAGACGTTTCCATTAAAGATACTTTAAAGGTTGAAACATCTGGCTGCAAGTTGGGAAGGTCATTTTTTTTCAGTCATACTTTTACTGGTCAGAATCCATCATACATCCACCCTGCTGTGCATAGCAATTAAATAATTAATATATTACTGAAAATGATGTTCAGTTATAAATTTGTGGCATCTAGCGGGGAAAGAGTCACTAGTAGTCTGCTTGTGGAGGTTTTTCCTACCTCACTGGATGGCATACTGCCTCAGTGGCACTCTAAAGAATCTTCAAAGCTGCCCTTAGAACCATCTTTCCCATTTTTCATTCTTCAGTCTTCTAAACATGCAGTCAAGGTTCCTGTGGCTACCTGAGGATTGAGTGGTATTCAGGGAAGATAACAGAGAATAAAGGGAGAAGATAGCACAGGGAGCCAAGCCTGCATACAAATACTTATAGCCCTATGTTATAAGCACAGAGTTTTGAATTGCTCCTACAGCCAGGCTGTCTGTTTTCATTAGCCTAACCATGGTTTACATTAAGGCTATAAATTTTTCAGAGATAATAAAATTAAGAATACTTGGCTATTCTTCCCTCCAAGAAATCCTGAAAATAATAAAAAACAGGTCAAAGGAACCCAAGGCCTTTTTTCCCTCTGATAGTCTAACCACTTAGCACCACTTTTCCCAGAAGTTCATCCATTTATCTGGACCTGAGTGCCATGCAACATAAATTGAAAGGCAAGCAAAACCAAAACCAAATGGCCATACCTATTCTCTTCACTATTACCAGTCAGTGACTCTTATTTAGCACTAAACCATTTGGCATAGATTTTCTTGGCTGTACTGCAGACCAGGGTTATAATCAAGTCATAATCCTACTCTACATAATTATAATATACAGTAAGTACAAGGCTATTTTGTCTGGAATTGAACGACAAACAGAAAACAAAACTAATTCTATTCATATGAAATCTAGTAGAGAGTTTCTTTGTTCTTAAGAAGAATGTCCCTGTGTATCTATCAACTGGTAACAAGAAAACTTACAGAATAATAGAGTAATACCTGACAAATGTCTTTCTTCCTTGTAAGTTGAGTTCATATCTGTGACTGTATACATCAATGAATATCCTGGTGTTTGTTTTTTTTAGGAGGTTTTGGTTTCTTTTTGTTGTTGCTGTTGTTTTTTTAAGTGATCAGGACCCTTGGGTGATAGTTTGCTGTATATATTTCTCTATCAATTTCTTGGGTTTGAATATTTTGCTAAAATTTTAATACGAGTCTATAATCTCTTCATCAAAGGCACGGGGGAACTGACCCAAAGGAATCAAAATGCTTTTATAGGAAGCCTTTTTGCATGCCTGCTGATGTGGCTGCTTTATAGTTATGGGTGTGTATTATGTAAGAAGAGGAGGTAAGCAGGAGAAAAAGAGGTGAAGAAAAAGGGATAGAGAGGAAGAAACCATCCTTGGTGCCCTATTCTAAACTGAGTATTGATGACAGGATAATGCTCAGTAGCTAGTATAGGAAGGAAACCTTAGAGTGTCTCTGTACACTGTTACAGACACTATGAAGCCTATATGAACCGATTTTGGCAGAGAAGGGTGTTAATGTCTTTGCCATATTGTTAGTAAAACGGTTCAGCAAATGTACACTTCTGAACTCTTGTGCTTTTTTCTACTCAGATCAGGATGTTTCTGGTTTTACTTCTCAACTTGCACTTATAATTATTCTCAAAACCTCAGATCAGGCAGCCTGAGGATGCAAGTGAAATTGATTTAGATCTGCCTCGGTGGAAACAGGAGAAAATTTAGACAGTGGTACATCTTGCAACAACGGGTGTAAAGACATCATTCTTCATCTTTCTCCTTCTGCTTCTTCTGTAATCTTCTGGTCCTCCAAGCCCTTTTTTTTTTCTCTTTCTAGCTACATTCCTGAAAACGATTATGTGGACACATTGCCAAGAAGAATGAAGGCTTCGGGAAATCCCTTTTTAAAATGCATGCTCTTACAGTGAACAAGAGCTTTGTCTTTGGAAATTTGGGTAGTGTACAGGTTCAACACGACTGATAAAGTCCAATTCCTGACTGCCAGGAGAGGGAGCTAAGCAGCAGAAAACTTCCTGTCCCCTGGATAAACAAACAAATAAATGTGGGACTTGCTTTCTTCCCACTTTGTCTCTCCTCGCACACATGTACACACTTCTTCCCAAAAGCTGTCTGCTGACTTGTTCAACGGCATCTCTGTTACATGCCTGACAAACTGAGCTGTATAAGACTTTGTTACTGGGAAAATGTACATGTTTCTTATAAAAGCACTATTTCCAGCTTCAAGATTCAAGACTTTTTTACTTGTGGGTTACTGCAGAGTGAAATTACTTCATAGGTATGAGGAGGCTTTTAAGAGGGAGGGAGAGAAAACAGAACAAATAATGGAAAAAATACAGGTTTTGGTGGGGGCGCAGGGAAAGCTCAGGTAGAACTTTTTTTCCTTTCACACATTAGCAGGAACCAGTAACAAGTCAAGAGAGAGAACCTACTACAAGACATAATCACTAAAGTTGACTGCTGTACTCCAGGAAGCAGAACTGAAATAGCTACTAGATCAATAGCATTAATGCCTCAGGTGGGGCCATGAATTCAAGGCTGCCAGTCATCCTGTCAGGCACTGTGCTGTACGACACACCCTGCTCAGCTCCTCAGACCCCTCCATAAATGGGTGTTGAAGTGCCAAAGTTCAGGTGCAGAGACTACCTAGACTAATGCTACCTTTCTTCCTGTGTTTAACAGTTACTGAATTGTTACAGAAGGAAGTTATTCCAAAAATTTGAGGTTGCACAACTTTATCAAGACTACTTCACCTATGAAAATTAACAAACCTTTGAGCCCAGAAACAACTGTTTGCACAGTTTGTTTGTGGCAAAAAAAAATAAAAAAAATTCCTTGAGCATAATAGGTGAACACAAATTTTGTCATTAGTCTTAAAAATAAGACTGTTTTTAATAATAAAACCCATAAATGAAATACTGTAGCATGTCTAGTGGAAAACATATCCATCCAAATTCATGTTTTGGCTCGTCATACCATCCAGTCTTATCTGAATGACTACCTGCATGATTAATCTCACATGGATCTATTTCTAGTGATGATTTCAACTTAGGAGTTCTAGAAACGGAAAACTGCCACTAGGAAGTTCCTGTTGCAGAGTTCTGAATTCTAACATAGGAAACACCCAAGCCTAGTATTCCAACTAATTGTAACTAACTAATTTCTAACTAAGTGTTAAAGTTAATAAGGACACCCATGGCAAACTAAAAAGCAAAATCTTTAATTGCCTGTACATGAGCAGACAGGACTCCCTCACAGAACACAAGGAAGAAGAAAAGGTGCAGAACTCCATTTTTTTATCAGTGTGAGCTTCTGAGTTGTGTAGGACTTCAAGGCAGCCCAAAGTCATTGACAACCCAAGCATCTTTTTATAAGGAAATACCCATTTTTTCATTATAAAGTTGCTGATTCCTGAAAATTTACTCCAGATGGTGACCATCATGATATTTTCACTCCAGTGGGCAAAGAGGAACAGATGATCACCTCCAGGACTCATATTAAATGGAGTATTGCACCTACTAGCAAAGAGTTATTGGTGTCTTTTTTAACCTTGCCCCAAGGCCTACTCTAATTTTTCACCAGTCCAATGCTGCAGTGTTCAAAACTTAACAAATCTGTCAGACTAAGAATGATCTATTTAGTATGGCAGTAAATTATCTCCCTAGTCTTTCATCCCCAAAAGCTGTTCTTATATCTTAGGTGAAACAGTTTTGAAGGACCTCATCCAGGACTCCATAAACTCATCTATGTACAATGTGATGATATGATGCTGGTTTGAGAAAGTTGGAAGTAGTAGATGAAAAGAATCTCACACGAGATGCTATCTGGAACATTTCAACAAAATGCTTTTTCATTAAAATATATTATTTCACTGAAGCTAAAAACTTGCACGTAGATTTGTCAGTTTTGATAATGTTTTCAATAGGAAATGTGCCTGAGGTCCAATGTTTTCTGATCCTCTGTGACCAGAGACAGAGAGAAAAAGCTATAGGGGAAGAATAAAAAATTTTCTTTTTTACCCAAAAACGTACGTTTGGACAAAATTCCACTTCATTTTTTAACAAAAGCATTTGTAAAATAGTGTTTACATTCCACAACTTAAAACCGTGAAAATTGTTGTGGAATTATCTGCCTCTGGACAGCTGCACTTAACACAGTGAAAGAAACAGAAAGATAATCTTTCTCTGCCTTCTTGACCATTTTCCAGATGCCTTTCCTTGACAAAACTGGACACAACTGTTTGAGAAAAACTAATAATACTAAATTAATTTCAAATAATTCCCCTTTTGGAACACATTCATTCTGTACTGCGGTTAACATAATGCATTTTGTACTAAGAAAAAATGATGGCAACCTGCTGTTTCTTTGCAAGCAAATTGGTCTCTACCTATAAATTATTCTACACTGTGAAGCAAACAGTTTGCTTTTATCTAGAGATATGTGGCCAGCCTGGCAAAACGTCTGTGGAGAATTTGAAAAAGCTGCTTTTAGTGACCTAAGTGGCTAAATATCGCTGCTTTGGAGACAGCATTTTGACACGTTTTAAACGTGTTGCATGGTGCTACATCATTGATGAGATCCTGTACGGCGTCACGTTACCTTGGGGAGTATTGCTCATTTAGGATCTCAGGCAAATGAGCGTGGGCTGTCATATTCTTGTCTTCCATATTTATAGCATATGGCCTGGAAAGAAAATATGGAAGGAGCTGCCCCTCAACCTCCTAGTTGAAAGTGTCTTCATACGTTCATCTTTCCAACAAAGGCAGATGGAGATCTCTCCTTCCTATTTTAATATTACTTAGCATTCTGCTTCACAGCTCTAAGAACTACTCCATAAACACTTCTAAGGACCTATCAAGAAAGATTAATAAAGTTGTTTGCAGTCTTAACTTTTACTTCAGAGAACCTGTTGTGTATGGTGTACTCATTTATGGGGGCAGTGAACAAAAGATGTTCCCCAGATATAGAACCAATCTTGCTTATATGACACAGTCCCTGTAACATGCAAAATAGAAGGTTATCAAACAAAATTCTTAAATCATGGCCAGATAGCCAGTTAACAGAAAAAGAGAAAGATATTAAAATGACGGATGAAGAATGTACAGCTAAGCCTCTAAATCCCTGTTCAGCTAAACAGCTGAATTATTTATCAACTGTACAATATCTCAGCATCGACAGTGCCTGACAAGAGCCTGGGGATCTGGATTTGTTATCTTTTCCCCGTGATCCAATTTCACTTTTCTGTATGCACAGGTAGAGAAAGTGCAATAATCTCACTGCACCAGATATGACACAGCACTTCATACACGAAACAATTTGTGCTCCCACGTATCATCAGGAAAATAAAAAAAATCAGTAATATTAAACATTAAAGGCATAGCTGCAAATGTAACTCTCTTATAGCAATATAAAAACATCCATACAAACAATGGTTATCTGGACACTAGTAAACCCAGTGGTTTTTCTGATTACAAAGAGAAAAGAAACACCAGAGGCAGTAGGAGAGACGAGTTTAGCAAGGATACAGACCATTATCAGATTTTTTTCTTATCTCACTTTTTTTGGTTCTGACGTTTATTTTTTTCTAATTGTCATTCAGGATTCCAGTAACTCTATGATAATAACTATTTTCAGTGAGTGAGTCCTGTTGTGTCTTTTTAGTATTGCTGGTCAAATATATATCCTAAGAATGTATACATCTGAGAATTAAAAAGATTGAATAGAATAGGATTAAAGAATTTCTTTGCACCAATGGGGATGTGAATCCTCCCCAGGTCTTGATCTTGCCAGAGAGCTAATTTCTTGGCACTTTGCTCTGATTTGGTTCTCATTTAGTGGAAGGGTACACTACTACCTTTCCCAAAGAGCCATTCAGATCTCCCATTTAACCTTGAAAGTTCTTTGAGAAAAGGCTGCATGGGACAGAATTTAACATGGGGCAGCTTCAGTTTTAGGCACAAGTAGAAATAAGAGCAAGCTAGAAACAAGCTAGTAAATAGACATTTCTAACCCAATGATTCTCAGCTGTGGAATTAAAACCACAAGAATCTAATGAGAACTCTTAAGGGATCATAAAATAGTACATACAGGCAGTGTTAGCCAGCAGAGCACTGCTCCTGCAGGATGAAGGAGGACCGATTATATGTTTAAACACTGCCTGCAACAGTTTACATCAACTAAGAAACTACTATCTGCCTTTAATTTCTGGCAGCAGCTCAGTTCCCTGGGGAAGTAGAGACAGAGCAGAAGAAGAAATGGTATTTATGTCTGCAGTTATGATTTAAGTCACTTTTCAGTCTTCCTTCTGCTGTAGTATTTCCTTGAAGAAGCAGAGATGCTGCCAACACAGAAGGTGCTCAAAGACAAAGCAGAGCCAAACGGACATTAGTTCCAGAAGCTAGAAGTGTTGCTCCAGCCAATTTTTCTTCTGCCCCATGCTGATGACTGTAGGACTGAATATTCTGTGTGAATAGTCTCACCTGGTATACCAAATCACAAGTCTTCTGACCACGAACAGAGAAAGGAGGATACAGTAATTGCAATAGGTCTCATTTTGTCCACAATGTACAGAGTAGACAGACAAGAAAACGTCTGCCATCTTTTTGCATTTATGAAGAAGCAGCTGAGAACAGAATGCCTGTTCTGCTATTCTGTCTTGAAGCTTCTATCATTGTATTTCTCAATAACTGCTCTAAAGCATTTTTAAAAGAGCTTGTCTAAGCTTATTTCAACTGTAAAGTTCAAAGTCTTTATGTTGAACAAATCCTTACAAAGATGGAAAAGAACACAGAAAGCAATTCTGCTTTGTTTTTCCACTTCTCCCCTTTACCTTTGAGGTCTGTGTGTGGTTGCATCAGTTAATCAAAATTGCCAGGAGGCCCCAAAAAGGGCATATACCAATAGTAAAGCAAATACCATCGTCCTCTGCCACGGTGGGTGATTTTCAGCCACATGCAGACAGCCAACAACAGACTTGCAAACCACTTAAGCTCTCTTAGTAGCTTCTAAGGGGGTCCTAAGAGGCGCAGGAGCCTGGATTTGGCCTTCAGCTCAAACGCAAATTCCACCTGATATGTGCCAAATCATTCCAGGCAGCAGAGTCCTTATCAGTATGTGTCCTTGTGCTACTTTTCACCACAGTTGTTATTGCAAGGAATCACAAAAGTATTATCAGCAATTTGTGCTTATACAAAACTGGACATCTCAAATGAGTTCAGAAAGGCAGAGTGGCAGTGCAGAATAAAACCTGAGAGAGGGCCAGAGGGAGAAATATATAATGAAAAAGTGAGATAGAGTTCTAAGCTATTCTACAGGCAGCAAAATATGCCTGCTCAAAAATGCAATTATTGTTTTCTTCTGTTTGCCAGCACTCTTTTTTTCAGGTCACTGCAGGAATCAAATAGGAAGACACTCATGTTTTCTATGCAGACCTCTGGGTACTTTAAATGAACTACATATAGAGATCTGCTACAGGATTTGGGGATTTGCTGACGAGTTTTTCTCTGGACTAAAACCTGAGGGAGGTCCCTAATACAAGTGTCTTTGTAAGTAAGGGAAATCTTGGATTTCAATTTATGTCTACACCAAAATTTTACATACTAAATCCACGGGTTCTTTACTTATACTTCTGCTAATATGGCATATAGATGGCACAACCCACTGATGTAGGGTATAAGGACAATGTTAGCTTTACATGCAATCCATGGTATTTTCAGTAATATTACCTCTGCTCATCTGCTCTGACCTCTACATGTTCCTTTTTTATAGGGGGTTATAAATTAAGGGAACTTAAAAGCAAATCAACTTTGATGGCCACAGAAATACTGCTGTTGCTACACGCGTAACAGCAGGCATGGGCTTGCACCTTTCTGGTTCATTGCATCCACTGGATACATACATGTGTACATGAAAGCAGAGCAGATGAGGAAAAATACCAAAATACTCTGTTTTACGAAGACATGACTGGCAGAAGATCCTATAAGTAGTCAGGAAAAAAAGGATTTTGAGAACTTGAGTAACTGCAGATGTTGCTTTGATTACACAAAGGAAATGTTCTTACAGTGAAAATCCCTTTTTACTCCACCTCTGTCTTTGGGCTACTGCATCTGTGGTGTGTTATGCAGAATACACAGCTTAGACAACAAAGTAGCACTGACAATTAGAATAAATATGAAGGGGGGAAAGTCTTCTGAGGCTTCACCCACCACCACTCCCATATGCCTTCAGCTTGGATTTGGCAAGAATTTATCAGACATTTCACTCCAAATCTACCTAGACCCATTACAGCAAATAGCTGACCTTAATTCAAAAAGTAGGGTGAAGTAGAAAAGGACAAAAATTAAAACAGTTATGTTTATTCCAACAGATAAGACTTGCTGACTCATATGAGTTTAGCCTACAACAGTTGAGTTTTTTTACTGTAAAGTACTATTTTAGAATTTTTTTCCCTTCCTATTTGAATCAGAATAAACTGCATTTTCTAACACCATACATTTTATGGTATTGTACCAGAGATGCTGCCATATGCTCTATCCAAACACGTGCCCAAATTAACCCACCCTGGTAGCAACTACCTTCAAGACTTTTGAGTCTCTTCAGAGATATTGCCCTCTTCTACTCCAGTGTAACAGAAAATTATCCTGTATTCAAGAGAAAAAAAAAATCTGTTCCTATATTCACTGAAAATATTTCAAGCATTTGTCCTCTTTAAAAAAATATTCAAATCTTCTCCTTAAGACTTTTATGAAGGAGGAAATCTTGTTAAAGCAATGGTGTACATTCTTATTACTAATAACCAACTCCTTTTAAAGCACATATAAGGACTGACTAAGCACATATCAGTGTTCAAGCAATTCCACTGTGACTGCTCTGGTCACTTTCTGAGTTCACTTCTCACAAATCACTGGGCTGCACTGGAACAAAAGAAAATGTGAGGTGATTTGAACAGGTACCTGCAGCAAGTTGACTGCAAATACCAGTTTTCACCTGGGAAGCTCCTGACTCACGCTCCGTTGCAAGAAACACTGAATTAGGAAAATTCTTGCTTAGAAAATAGTATTTTGAATACCAAGAGACACGGAGATTCATAAAAATTAGTAAGATATCTGTAAAACAGGTAACAGAAATATTCCTTTACACAGCAGATAAAGTGAAAATTTCTGTGGAAACAGTTCCACAATTTACTGGTCTTTAAATAGGTTCTCTTAGAGAGAAAAGAATGCATCCTTTAATATGTCTAGTTCCACTATTTCAAGTGCTTCTGGATGTGTACAGGAGGGAACTGAATAGCAAAAAGCAACTCCAAAAATTTCTTGTCTTCATTGGAGACAAAACACTGAGCTAAACGGACTTGGTCTGTCTCAGCTGAGAATTTCTTGTTTTAATCAGGCGTACCTTATGCTCTAAACTAGGAACAGCACAACAGAAATGCAGCATGCATGGACCTGTCCATTGCATTTCCTGAGAATTTGAGAAAGAAATTAGATATGGTGCCATCCTGTATCTGATAGCTACAAAGTCATTGAAACAGCTCAAATTCTTCATTTTGAAATTCTGGGTGGTTGCTAATGACCATAAATACAACGCTAAATCTAAACTGACCAAATACTGTATTCTCAGGAGCATTCCAAATGCAACAAGGAAGGTGACTTTACTGATCCATTTTGCTTTTAAGTCCATGAGTTTTTAAGGAAAGTAAGAAAATAAAATGGTAAAATAATAATGCAGAAATGTGCTTCCAGGGCTAAGTTCTGGTTCCCTAAATAGAAATGTTCTGCTTTACCTTTAGAGGACTGGAAACTTTACAGAGTGAAGTAGTGACCATAGAAGGAACTGAAACATATCATCAAGTTTTATATTCTTTTCTTCTATGACCTCTGCACCTTTCCTATAGAGAAAAACCCAAGCCAAAATGTCTGTATATAGAACTGTATTGTCTTGAAACTCAGACTGTTTTCAATCTAGTGTTTCAGTTAGAACACACCTGTAATTTTTATTTATCTAATTTTTGCATAAATTACTGTTTTTTCTAGTCCATTTGTATTCTTTGTATTATATAAATGGGATCTTTCTTCTCAGTTAAACTTTGGTTAAAGAGGTCATCCAAGCAGCTGCTATATGAAGTCTACATGAAGTCTGTGAACTTTCTAGGTTATGTCGTTTCCTTTTTGACTCCTGGGAAGGTTGTCAAACACAATCCTTGGAAGAAACACTTGCTCACCATCTCACTTCACCTCCTTTGAAGGAAGATATTTAGAAATATCCTCATCTTTCACTAACATATAGAATTCATAACTTTACTTGTGTTTCACTGTAAGGAGAGTTTAGAAATAATTTCTCCCTTTCTAAATTAGACATCACAAATAAAATTTCAGAATAAATATAGTGATAAAAAGAAACAAAAACAGAGGATAGCCACATATTTTCTTCTGCTGCTGGGCTTGATTCCATTCTATCACCATCCATAAACACATCAACATCCATCCTGATCAATATCTGTCCCCTTTTGTGGATGTACTTCCAAAAACTGCCACTACTCTCAGCCAATGTTAACCTAAACAATAACAATCACAGTTTTTAAAGTCTATTTTCTAAGCAATCACTATTTTCCTGCTGTTTAAACGTCCTATAAACAAACAAACAAACAAACAAACAAATAAATAAATAAAATCCAGAGATAGTCTCTTGACGGCTGTGGTACTGGAACTTAGGAAATGCTTGGTAACAGCAAATAATAACTGTTTATTTTCTTCTCTAAAAAAAAATGAAGCTACAAACTTGTGATCCCATAAGATAATCTTCTTTCCATGTTATATTTGCAGTCTTTTTCTCAGGGAGTCAGGTCAGTTTTTGCATTGGTTACTGCAGGACGTAGTAAACACCATCTCAGAATGTTAACACAGCCATGAGAGTTCAAACATTGCTTTATTCCTAAAGCATAATTATATCCCAGGATCTGTTGAGGACAGTCGTACTTGTCATTGTACACAACATTATTCACCTTCTCATTATCCTTTCTAATCCAGAGTAGGACAGTAGTGTCCAGACATCAGTCATTAGAATGGGCTATGAGTATGGTGAAAAATGAGGTGGCAACTTAAGGCTATTCCTTAGGAGAAGTAGAGTCCAAAGTGGTGTGAAGAGGAGACAATGGCTGTGTGATGGCTTCTTTTTCCTGACCCCAAATCTTTGATTAAGTACCGAGCCAGAAGCAGTCAGGCAGGCCTCTAAAAAGGGAGCTTGGAGAAACTATTTTCATTCCACTGATAGAAAAAATCTCCACTCTGCAGTCTCTCTTCTTGGTAGACACTGATTTTTTCTGTGACATGCTCTTTGGATGAAAACTACCTTACAGTTAGAAGCAGTAGATAAAGACAGGATGGAAAATAAGACCATGCTTCTAATGTATGGCAAGTAGAATACCTCTGCACCTCTAAATGACGCCGTTTAATCAATGAACTAATTAATTATTCTAAGAAATGGCCTGGACATCCCTTAGCATTTACATTTGCATTCCTTATTCTCATACCTGTAATCACAAAGTCTTGCATCTCAGGGAAGATGAGCTTAAGTACTTCTGGACCCACCGGTTCAAAGAGAAGATGCCATAAAAGACATGACAAGCATATTAAGATTCACAGTAAAATCAGGCTGCAAGTCAGAACCTATAATCAGACATAACACCACTGTTTCTTAAAGTCAATAGGAGCATTAAGTAAATATGAATGTTTAATTCAGTTATCCTACCTGGCTTCCTACTTAAATATTTATTAAAACTCTATCTCTCCCAAGCATAATAAAAGGTAAAATGAAGCTGAGAACCTAAAAACAGCATTCTCCATCAAGTTGTGTGGGTAGGATGCCCCAGATATCTCAGTACAAAGGTAACAAAAAATTAACAAGATGAAATGTTCTCTGCTGCTTGTGTTCAACAGGAAAAGAAACAGGGTTTGGAGCAGTACCACAGACTTCATTTAGCCAATATCATGGTCAAAACAGAGACATTTTGCTCTTCTGGTACTTTTTTTGGCAACTTTTAAAGTTTTTGAATTCCCTCCTGAAAATAAGGAATCAAAAGGTCGGGCCTCATATGGTTATGTGCTGGCTTTGTGAAGGTTTTTTTTTGCTAATACCAGCTAGAGTCAATTATATTCACCCTAGTGCTCATTTACTCATGTCAGTTTGGGGTTTGCAAACTCTGTCCTGGAACAGCAGCACCGGCCATGGCTCTGACCAGATGGCTGTCAGCAGGAGTGGAGCTAATTCCCTGGTTCATCCGTGCACTACGGCAGCATGTGCCTGGAACAACCTCCTGGGCCACAGAGCCCAGACTCCTGCTCTCACAGGCAGCCCTGCCACTGAAAGGTAATACCTCGGCTCGGAGCTGACCTATGCTTTGTTCTTCCTGCTGTGATCCCTCCCTGTTTTCTCCAGGGACGTAAGTGCATGTGCTTCAGCTGCTTCTGTTCCCAGGGTTAGCTAAAGATCCCTCACAAAGTCATGGAACGACAAGCATCATTGGTCTCCTCCTGGAATTCAAAAAGCATTTTTATCTTTCAGTTTAGATTGAGAAATTGAGACACGGGGCTGCATGTTCTGGGTTCAGCTGTGAACTGCGTACAGCCCTGTGGCAAATGTACATACTGCAGAATGCATGCTCAACTGCACAGCCAGTATCAAAAGCAGCTCAGACTTTTCTAAGAAATACAGACCCAGTATAAGACCCAGTATATTGGATACAGGAGAACAAGGCCAAGGGCTTGAGGATAACACATAAGTGTGTGATTTGGTACACATAATTGTACTAGCTTGGGTGATTATTCTGAGCTACCTTCAGGATGCCTTCTTGCCCCCTTGGAGCAGACCAGAACAAGTACCACTCAAAGTGTGGCCTAAATCTGCCTTGGCCTTTGGGACTGGTAGTGTTACTCTGCAAAAGACAATGCTAGATCTTCTGCAGAGTTAAATTAGGTTGCTTAAGAGTTGCAAAGTGAGATGGGAGCACAAGTAAAATTAAAAGTTACAAGTTCCTGTCTCAGTCTGCATTCAATCAATAAAACCACATGTCCTCTCTGCTTAGACATACTGCTTTGAAGACACGGCCCTTAATGGCCTGAGGTTTGACTGTTCCAGCTTTGTTGTTTTGGTTTGTTTTTTTCCTTTTAGCCTTTACTACCAACCTCAGACAGAGTCATTCAAAGCAAGTAGAGGGAAGAAGGCTGGTGTCACAGTAGGAATTCAATATAATAAAAGCACTTGCACTTGCAAAAGCACTTTTTTTTTTTTTGTTTCTTGAAAGCATGTAAATAGACAGTATGATTTACACGGATACAGGGAAACAAGCACACAGCTTCCCCTGATGTTGTGGTTAAGACAGCTTGGAAACTATAGTGCTGTGCAGAGAACAGCGCAAACACACTGCAGAAAGCCAAGGAAACTATTCAAATCCACCTTTGTTTTAAGCACCAACTATTAAAGTGACCATGCTGGTTTTACCTTGTTCTCTCTGACAGTGGGTGACAAAAGGCTTTTTAAATGCTGAAAAGTTGCAAGCCTGCTTTTTCAGAATTGCAGACGAAATTTGTCTTCTTGGCTTTTGAATAACAATGCAGAGTGAAAGCCGGAAGGAATGGTTGCACATATGATGTCAAACATGCATGGTAGAAAGAAACAGAAACCTAGAATATTGAGACTCATGGATCAAAGTGCCTAGATTATACAGAATGCAGGTTTTAATGTGGCCTGAATGAGACGTGGTAGGATTCATGGCAAATATTTTACATGAGCAAAGAAAAATTAACCTCATGTTGCTAATTCTACAGATTATCCCAATCCCTTGATTCAAAAATACCATGTGGAAATCGTTGTGCCAAAGTTAAATAATCTTTCTTTCTTTCACCACTTTTTGCAACTCTTTTTACTATTCATTGGATGAGCCATCTTAGACCTCAAATGGAGACAAAAAATTGCAATCGCAAAGAAAGAATTATCTTTTATTCTGTTCCTGGAGTGTTCTTGATTCAAACATGATTTTCTAAAATATACGTATGATTTTGAATTGTACAATAAAGTCTTCTGCAAATTACAGCTATGAAATGGCTGATTATTGAAAGTGTCATTAATTGCAGTTGGTAACATTAGTCACGTGGAGAGTTTTTGGGTTTGTGCTCATGCTCAGAATTTCTAGGATTGATTTTCTGGGGGAAATGCTCATAGAAAGCTATGTCAGACAAACTCAACATAACAGCTTACTGTTCATTGTTACAATCCTTCTCAAGACTCACATAAATGTGCCTAAAAAGAAGGGGAAAAGGAATGCAAATGTATCTCTCCCATTTTCAGGAATTTCTGCCAAATTCTCCTGTGATGAAAATGGCCATTTTATTGTGCTTGTCTGGCTGAAAACATACTGCATAATATTTAGACACTTCAAACTGAAGTCTTCAAATGTACATTTGAAGAAATCAGTAAAAAGGAGATGTATAATTCTTAGCACCTTACAAAGGTTTGAGGGTTTTTTTTATTTTTTTTTCAGGTTTGCTTCTAAGCATATCTAAGATTTGTGGAAAAATATTAATTTTTTAAAACAGATACCACAATGTGATAATGAAGTTTGAAAATGTGAATGTTCTTCCTCTCTTAAAAAACAAAACAAAACAAACCAAACCCAAAAAACTCAAACCAAACCAAGTCAAACCAAACCAAACAACACCAACAAACAAAACAAAAAACAAGAAAACCCAAACAAACAAACAAAACCCCTCACTCTCCACTGTAACTTTCTTTCCAATGTCATATGCTAATATGTCATCATAAAATCTGTCATCTGTATGCTTTCTCAACAAAATTGATAATGATGCTTTTGGCAGAGTGTTAAAAAAGACTTTACTGTGAGTTACTTTATTGTTTAATTTTGAATATTCAAATCATATAATCCTCTATTTCTCATATTTTCTATTTCTGAAGTAGGCTTATTAGTACTAGGCTGCAAGAATATGCTTTTTCATTCAAGAGAAGCCAGAAATTTTTAAAATTGCTAAAAGAAGCTGGTCTATAGGAAATGTATAATTTTGAGAAATTACTACAAAATCATAGTCATGGATTCCTTTCCCATGTATGAAGTTTCATGGCTCTGATTCTATTCTACTGCCTTTGAAGTCAACAGAAAATTTCCCATTAGTTTCAGTAGGCCCTTTATTTTCAGAAGTATTTTTTAAAGTTTCCCATTTTGAAGTTCCCATGATTTAACTTTGGGTGTGACCTTGAGAGAATTTTTATGCCCATGAACAGAGACTATTACTGAAGTAAATGAGCCTGGAGGGCTGGACCAAATATCCTCATTTATAGTGCTATATTCCGTTAACTGCATAGAATGCCAATCACTTGACTTGACTTCTCCATCCCACTTTATAATTTGAGATATGTAGCTGTGCATCTCATGCAATAGTTATACTGCCAACAATGGCAGCTCAGTAGAAAAACACAGTTAATACTTTGTGGAATGACAAGGACATAAAACTGTAAGAGAGCAGTTTCAGTATGTTAGAGAATAATAGCAAAAAGGCAATTTTCTCCAAGTTTCTTGGGACTGTTCAGAACAACATTTAGTGTAATAGGCTTGAGAGAAATATTTTCAAGAAAGTAGCTGAAACTTTGTTTTACATAAATTCAGTTGATTCAGGAAAGCAATTATTGCTGCATCAAGGGATTTTTTTAAAGACCTGAATAATAAACAAGATAATGGGCTCTATCAGTTTCATGGGATATTTAAGGGTGCAATTCACTTTTCAAAAGGAAAATTTATCCTAAAGTTTCATCTGGTGATGCAGTGCACCATCTTGCACTGTGTAAAATCTCACTGCCATGGTTTGATTTAATTGAAAGCAGAGATAAAAGCACCACTGCACATTAAGAGCAGTCTCACTAATTAATGTCACCCAAAACTTTAACTCATTCCAGGCATTGTTGTATTTTACTTTTACTCACATCTTTCTCAAAAAACCAATGCCCCCTCCACCTCCTCCATCCTGATGAAGTGCTCTTTGGTACTGGCATAATGCCCAGGAAGAACCCAACTGGAACCCTGTACTGGATGTTCTTTCCCCTATTCTGTAACAATGACCTAAGTTCACACACACGTCTGTATTTTCACCTTTTCATTCCCTTTTTCTCTACTGCACGTTTGTTTTACATTCTTCCACCCTCGTCTCTGCACTCCCCAATGCGAAGCACAATCCAATCCAGGAGGTTTCTGTGGATTTCAGCAAGTGTGGACAGGCTTCTGACTGGTATTCTCTCCCTCCTGTCACTTACATAAACTAAATGGCATTTGGATTTCTGAAAGAACTGTATTTGCATTAGAAACTGAATACTTCTTTTATTCTAAATTTTTCAAAACAGAATTTCTAAGGTTTTTTTTTTTATCCCTCTTAAATATCAAAGTAATTGTGTCTCAGCAGCCCCAAGCTCCCCTTAGATTTGTGAGCTGAACATTTTGTTTCCTTTAGTGTGCTGATATCTTTTCAAAACAGCATCAGTGAAAAAATCATAGCTAATAAATCCATCTTTTTTTGAAAGAGGTATTCTCTGCTAAATAAATGGGACTAAGGATGTCCAGGCTCGACCCACTGGAGATAGCAAGAGCATTTAACACTTATAGTAAATGTACTTCTGTGCTAAATTACTTTTCAACTCTCAAGTGCAGTAGAAACATTAGGTAATGATGCTCCAGTACAAATAAAGACCAGCAAATGCAAAATCAAGAAGAAATGAACATTAGAAAACCTATAAAACCCCTGACATGCAACTAGGTCAGTTCATTACATTCAGTCTGACTTGATTTCATCTGTAAGTACTATAGTATCTAGCAGACACTTCCCTGCTGAAGGCCAGATGTGCAAAGGCTCTCTTGAACTACTGATTTCAACACAACATGTGTTTCAATGTTTCTTTAAATTTAAATGTCTAGGTTTGGGGAGGCTAGGTATCAAAGGAGTACTGGATACCTGGAAGTAAGCACCACGTGATGTATCTGCGTGCAATGAGTTGAACAAAGATAACATTAAATTTACTATTAAACAATTCTAATTGATAATTTACTGGAAAAGTATTGCAGATGGTGAGTCCAGGAACCAGGAAGGAAAAAGCAGTGAAGGACTCAAAATGTATGGAAAGAGCAGCATATCATGAGACATCTTCTATGGTTACAAGTAAAATATCTTCAAGTAGATTTCCCTTCTGTAATTAGAAACAATGCAAAAATGCATACAGGGGAGAAAATAAATCGTGCATTAATAAGAACTCAAAAAAGAATAGTCAAATTTCTACAGAAAAATAGGATAAACTTGTGATAAGAATCCTGGTTATCCAGTACATTACTACCTACACAGGTCTGAAAACATTAAATTTCTTGATTACATCCTATTTGTTTCAAAGGCTTTGATGGTCTCCTATTGTATATATTAGTCCTTCTGATGAGATAAAAAATTCTGGGTTAGGGACATTTTCTACTATTAACTGCTGGACAACAGTTGTGAGGGCGAGAAGGAATGGATGCACTTCTCTTTTCCTTAGCACTCCTCTATGCTCCTTGGAGCAGCATAGTCTCTTAAGTGCACACTCGACAAGGATGAAAGAAAATGCTTTCAGTTAAATCTATTGTCAGGTTTGGGTTTTAACCCATTTTCTCACTCCACTTATATTTGGAGAGAAGGCATTATTATCCTTCCTAGTGTGGGTAGTATTCTACTTCCTACACTCACACAGGGGACCACATGGTGAGCTTCCTTTCATAAATTCGCAAGTAAGAAGTTGCTCTCACTTGTGAACCCTGTATTACTTGTGTTGCCAGAACTGCTTTGACTTTTCATTCTAAACTGGGCTTTAAAACTAGTTTTCTGGCCTGCAGCTTATATTCATAGGCAAAACAGCCAATGTGAATGGTTGCAGGGCTCCTTTTGGTATTTTTCTACCGATCCTAGCAATACCAATGCAGAATCAGTACTGTCCTCCCACCTCTACTGAACATAATGCTGCTGCAAAGGCTCTATGAATCGCTGAATCTCACATGATCTAGGCTCTGATATCTCTGCTCTACTATAATGTCTGACCTGTTGCTTTAACGTAACTCTGGTACTTGCAAAACTAGAGACACTTGATTTTTGTCTGCCAGAGAAAATCTGGACTGCAACAAATTCAGCACGTAGCTCTACAGTAGAAACAATATGTGCATGAAAAATCATTGAAGCATTGTTAGAGCTGGGCTGTGTACCCAGCCTCAGTGATGGGTGTTCAGCACACCTGCCTCTTCTTGGACTAATGGGGAGAAAAGCATGTATACATGTGCAGGCTCTGGCCTTCATCCCCCCCCAACTATTATAACCACTGTCTAAAGGGAAGAATGTTCTCAGAACATTACCAGCAGCTTCAGACAGAACAGAAAAAGTGTGTACTTTGTCTGATATAACTGATTATATAAAAAAGAGAACAGAAATTGCTATGTTTAACACTTTGTATTACGAACAAATCAGAAATTGAATTGTTCGGGAAAAAAACCACAGGGTTATCTCTTAACTGATATCAGATTTCTGCTGTAAATAAGACAGATATGGAAGTTTCTGAAAGAAGAACTCACTATAAACCTTTGTAAGAAATTCCTAGCAAACTTAAATATAAAATTTGCAATTAGTTACTACTATAATTATTGAGTCAAAAGCCAGATGGGAATTCTAGACATGAAAAATCAAATTCTGTAGTTATACTGATTAAAAATATAGAGATAAGTAATGCTAGGACTATATTTGAATACTTGTTTGGATATTTTAAAAACATTCCCCATTTTCAAGCATTTAATCCTAATAATGTTCACATGTGAGTGTTTTCTAAATGGCAAGTTATTATACCAACCTCTTAAGACACCATGATTACACAAAGAAAATAAGATCTTAACCCAGGAAGAACTGTCAAAACTGAATGAAGCTTAGAGGCATCGCAAGCAAGGCCTGAGTGAGATCAGGAAGTTTTTCAGACTAAGAGCTGTTAGCAGTGCATGTATCACAGTGACACTTGATTTACATGGCCTTTTACATTTAAAAGCATGTTGTGTACATGAGCAAATCACCAAACATTTCTGTAGGGTAGATGAACACTATAGAACAACTAGCTGAAGCAGAAAAGTGAACAGCTGTATTTTGAAGATTTTGAGCAAGCACAAGATTTCTAATAGGATTTTAGATGTTTAGCACTTGACAGTATGTACTCTTCATCAGTGCATATTTTCTGGTGGAAAATTCTGAATCAATGACATTAAAAGGGTTTGTAATGCATTGCTATGATTAAATTTTAATTGCAATTTGGATTTGAGTACTATTTAGAGATGACTGATGTTTTCAGTGTCCATGAAAAACAGCATCCTCCTACTACTGATCTGGGATCGGTGAACTCTGAGTGTTGACTTCGATCAGTCTCACAATTTTTCACTGCACCTCTGCTTGGTCAAGTTCCCACTAACTGCCCTGGAGCCAGGAGCTCCAACCAGGAGCCAGGAAGGTGGTAAAGGTGGATCTGGATTTACAGAGATGTGGATCAATATATATTCTTCTGGGCATATATTTTGAAAAAAAAAAAAAAAAAAAAAAAAAAAAGGTGCCACGGTCATATTCACATTGCCTAGTTCAGGTCTTATAGTTACCAATAGCTTTAAGTATCTAGTAAATCTGGAAAAAAAATTATTAAGGCTGAGGTAAGATGCTTTCAGAAATATCAAGAGTTCCATTTTTCATTACTATTAGAAAAAAAGTATTTTAAAATAATAAAATTCAACATTGTTCTTATTTTCACATGGGCTTTTTGAAGTACAAATAGAAAATAATCAGGATTTAGAGCTAAGATAGTTCAGATTCACCAGAAAGCAGTAAGGGTCAAATGCAATTAGCCCTAGCTTCCACATCAAAGTCAGACAGATCTATAAGAGTTTCTGCATGACCTGCTACTAGGTTCAGCCTATAAAAGTTTGGATTAAAAAGAATGTCCAGAAAAGAACACAGATTGCAGATATGGTATTAGATTAATATATGAGGAATTATTTGGTTGAAAAGTTTGAAAATAGACTACAAAATCCCTCAAAGTTTGGCATGTTATTTCAAATTAATCTCACCTGGACACAACAACTGCCAGCTGATGGCAACTCTGTGTGAAATAAGGAATTAGATTCCAGTGCAGCTACCATTGGGTACAGCCAAAACCACAATTCCTGCTTGGAGTGACTGTGCCTTTGTGAGGCAAAAAATCCCCAAACAGTAACAGAGATGAAGCTATCCAGTTATTCCCTAGAAGATCCCTCTGAGACAATGTGAGGGACAAAATGAGATTATATGTATTTGTGAAAGGAGCATGAAAACATGGCTCTCGTACTTCCATAGCACCTGTTTCTTCTTTGAATAGAGACATGCATTGTTTGAGACTTTCAGTCTGATAAACCAGCACTACAACAATTAATAACTGAGAAAGTTGAAACTAAATTTTTTCTCCTCACTTAAATGACAAGACGGGAAAATACAGTACAATATATAGGCACAGTAGTATATTTTCTACTCTATCAAAATGAGAAGTCATTTAAATGCGTTCATAATTAACCTTCTTAATATGGTGTCAAAGAAAAATTGATCACACTCATATCACCCTTCACCAAAAAAATGAAGGGAAACAATTTCTCTGTGCTGAACATAGATTTATGTATGACCTCCATTAACATTAATGACAGCCTTTAGCTAAATCCCTAAGCCCTGTGGCAGACATCTACACTTAGTAATTTAGTCAAAAACTAAAAAATGGTGGAATAAGATCTAACAAATATTTTAAAAAAATCAGCAGAAATCAAACAGTAACAGGAATTGCAACAGTAAAAAGACTGCAGAAATTCATAGTTTGCAGAGGAATGGGGTTGCTGGATTCAGGGTCCAGAGGAGGTAAAAATAAAGCCTGTGTGAAGAGGAGTGGCAGAGCTTAGGAAGCTCACTAGCCTATCATCACCTCCAGAAATAGTGGTATGTGCCTCCATGATGGTGCAGGCTGGAAGATACAGGATTATTTTCCAGGGATGAATTGAAGTGATACATTCTGTTTGTGTACTGTTTTGTTAGTGGGTAATTAGCTTAATGAGAAGAAATTTATCTGTCCTTGCTTCCGCAAAGGAACAAGGAAGAAGATATATATGAACAACTCTGTGCTTTTCCGAGAAAAAAAAGCCTCAAAACAATACTTTAAACCAGATGAACTCTTGTTATAGCTAGCTGTATACGAAATACAATTTTGCAGCATAAAAGTTCATTCTTTCAGTTTTGCTCTGTCTCCTCACACTGCAAGTGCATGGAAAAAAAAATGAGGCACATTCAGGGATGGATATGTCAGTTTTGGCTATCTAAGCTGTTAGACAGCTAAGCTTTTAACAACTTCTGTTCTCTTATCCCACATCTTGTAAGTTAAATCCCATATCAAATCAGACCCCCCACAAACGAGTAGAATTTGATGTAAACAGAAAGCCAGATTTAATGGAACTATATCAAGAATACTTTTGGGCCAAACTCTGTATAACAGAATTTCTGTAAGTGAAAGTCATCACAGGAGAATAAAACGTAATGAACCTTTTTACTATCTTATCACTTTAGGATTTAACTATAGACAAAAAATGTCAGAAAGGTATCATTTCCATGCCATGAGGTGCTGCAAAGATATATATTTCAAATTATATAGCTATTTGAAAGGCAGAAAATAAGTTGAATTGAAAGTAGTCTGATCCAGTGTAGCTGGGATTCTCTAGTATATGGTGTGAGAAAGTATTTTTTACACCTGGAAGAGCTTTGCTGCAGGACAGAGCCCTTTACATGGTAGGCAAGTGAATAAAGACTTCATCTACCATGTGTTTTAGGAAAAGGCTCTTAAGGAGTTGAACAGGAAGGATTAAATTTGAGTATTAATTTAACAAGAGAATTCTCCAAACTGTGATTCTCACTGTGATTCTGTTAAGAAACTCAGATTTGGTTAGCATTTGTGTGAGGCTTGTTTCCAAAAATCTTCAAAACTCTTCTGTACTCATTCAAATCACTAAGAACAGCTTTTATTCCACTTCAGTTTCCCTGTAGTGAAGTTAAGAATTTTATCTACAACTTGTAAATTGACAATGCAAATGCTTTTTCCCCCTTGCAGCTCAAGAAGCCTTGGCTAACTGGGTGTCCATTATGTCCTCTTATTTTGCATTCAGTCATATCTATAGTTAGATTATTTCTTTATGAATAAAGAAACAGAGCTAAACGTCCACAAAATATTACGAAGACCATGTTTCACAGTAACACGCATAATCTAAAAGTTTCATAGCATTAAACAGAGAACTGTGATTTATGATTGATATACTGAAAGGAATTACAATCACCAAAACAAAATAAGAACACCATTGGAACAGCTGAGTGCTTCTCTCTCTCCCCCTCTTTCCTCTTTCTTGCTCTTCTATTATTGAAATTAATACATTGATGTTGACAGAGTTTATCAAGAATTTCTGAATATTTTAAATATACAGAATCTCATTTTTCTTTCACTTATAAATTAAAGAGCTGTAATCACCATCATTTTGAAAAAGCAGTGAGAGTTCTACAGAAAATCTGAAGTCCATTTTCTGAAATTTGTCAATAAGAAATACACTATATGTGTGTATGTATGTCTAAGTGTACATTTTCCCATGGAGTTTTTTCTCTTCCTTCTAAATACAGACTTACCCAGAGAAATGGTTTCAAAATGGTTAAAGTCATAATATTAATGTACTACACTGATGTCAGCAATTTACAGCAGGATGGTGGATTCCAGTGCCAGGAGCTATGACACAGGAGAGAATGTTATTTTAACAGCATGATTCTCTATGAAAGCCTGTCATCTTCTGTTCTTGAACCTTTGCTAATGTGCTGAGGCAACATGCCCAGATAGAAAAGGAATGTTTTTCAGCTGTTCTGTGGTGGCTATTAATACAGATACTGCTATACAATAAATACGATGCCACTGTTTGCCATAATTTTAAGTTGACAAAGACAAAGGAATCTCTTGGGACACTGTGTTTCTAAAGGGCCACAACCTTCATTCCTTATTCAGATGAAACTCTTAATAACCAGCTCACAAGAAACTTTCCTTTTAAGAATTTTAAGCCCTTGAGACCATCTGGGCATAAATACCATGCTGTGTCAGGCCACATTCACTGTGACTGACAGGGCATAATGCAACACAAGTTTGAATTTTTCTGCATTGCTGCTCTCACACTCCTTAATATTTGCTTAGCATGCCTGACAATACCACAGTGAGATCCAGCACATGCTCAGTAGCAGAGAAGAGCTGAAATTAGGAACATTATGACTGATGAACCATTTTGTCTGACTAACAGCCCTCACAACTCACAGTGGATGAATAAAAATTTAGCATTTAAGTCTTCCTAAAATCTCCTTTCTTTCTGTTATCACTTCACCAAATCACTCAGCTGTACTACAGAGATATATGCACTTATTTTTCAAAACAAAATAAAAGGCAAGGAGAAATTTTCTGTCTACTAAGGATTTTTTTTTATGCATGGCACTTTACCAGTCACTTACCATTTTCTTTTGGCTAACAAGTTCTTGCAACATCATAGCCAATGACTATAGAGGTAATTCTTCAAGACATACACACATACCCTTCTAGGCAAATTATCAACATTGCATGTTCTTGAAAAGATAATTCTGTCTATCCAACTCATCAAGAAAAGAATGTGAGCAATCAAGATGAGCAGATGCACCTTAGTCACCTGAGCCAATTAGGTCACCCTAAGTAAACGTGGCACTTCAAGGCATCAGGTCACTCACAAAATCAGCTTGGTGATCTGAGAGAGCAAGACATTTCTGTGGAATCAGTGGAACTTACAAAAAAATCTACAGAGAAATACATCTCTGTATTTGAATTTAATGTGGGTAAAAATAAAACACTTCTTCAATGTTAAATCAAAATAACTGCTATTACTTTTTATACCAACATTGAAATGCAACATGCATGTATATATTAGTACTCATATTTGAAATACAGTGGTGTGAAACTGGCTCTTTTACCTGTTCATACCTACTCATACATAACTCCTGCTCAGAAAGTTTACCACCTACCTTTTATTTATTTTTTTGCTTTCACTCACCTTTATCAGTTTTTCTGACAAAAATACTGGAAAATGCAGAAGCATAACATTATTTCTCTTATACATTGAAATAAGAGGGGGAAACTGTGCGGGAGGGGTTGGGGAGGGGGGGGGCAGTGGAATCTAAACCCAACTCTCCTACTGCATCACTGCTGGAAACAAAAATCAGAGTTCTACAGTATCTCAGCAAAGGAAGTAGCTAATCACAGAAATAGGTGATCTACTAGTCAGAGAACAGAACTGCAATTTGTACAAGCACATGCTGTAGAACTAGAGGAGGCATCCTGGGTCAGTGAATCCAATTCCCTGCTATCATAAATAATCATGTCATATAATCCCATTCATCTCATTTGAGCTCCATCTTAAAACCCTTTTTATGAATTTGCCGAATAAATGCGTTCATAGCTAGTTTATATTCATTTGTTCTTGTGTAACCTTGTCCTTTAGCAAAAAATAACTCATCTTCTGCCTGCCCCCCATTTATTTATAGAAGGCAATCATACTTTTCCCCAGCTATTATTTTGCTAGACTAAATCCAGCTCTTTCAGTCCCCTCCCGTAAAACTGCTTCTTCATTCCTCTAGTTATCAAAGCAGCTGGTCTATGTACCTGCTCAGTTCAAACATGGTATCTTTTAACACTCTCTTCAATGCTCCAAATAGTTTTAACCCTTCCTATTACTAACAATAAAAATTTTATTACCTACTGGAGATACTTCACTTCATGCATACTAACCTTTCCTTTCCTTCCTTCCTTCCTTCCTTCCTTCCTTCCTTCCTTCCCTCCCTCCCTCCCTCCCTCCTTCTTGGTCAAGGCACTCAAGTGTTTTGTGATTGACTCACACATTCAAGTCTCCCTTCCCAGCTGTTGTTCTCCTAGCCTACAAGTTAAACCTTTTGTTAAGTAACAGTATAAATGCACCAGTACTAAAACTGTTTCAGTATTTTAATAATGGCACCATAATTCTGTCTTAGAACAGTCAAGGAATTTTCAGATATTATGGCAGTACTCTCATGAGAATTTATCTTATATATGTGCTATTGGTCAATTTTTTTCTAATACATTGAATTTCTAGATGAAAACACTAATTGTCAGCACCAAAGATAAGGTTAGAAGCATTCTAATAATACTATCTAATGAAACAATTTACTGCACTTTTAACTCTCCTCCTTTTAGTTGTTTTGCACTTAAAAAAATGTTTCCAGTCTCTAACTTTCTTCCTCATGCTAGAGAATCTCACCAGATCAGATGTTCTTTTGAAGTCTAGACAGAAAAAGTACATTAACATTTTCTTCAAGAAAACCAGTTATCTTGTTAAACAGAGCTATCAGGCAAGTCTAGCATGACTCCCCTTCTATCTCTGCAAACTGTATTCCATCCAATTTTACACAAATGTTTATATTTTAAATATTTGTCTCAAAATGTGTTTTAAATCCTTGCTCATGAGAAGGGTAAAGAACCTCTAGCCACCCTAACAAAGATGATCACTTTCTTCCTTTTCTTCCTTTTCATATCTTCTCCAATTAGTGAAGAACGCCACAGGACTTACTGTTTCAAATTCCCCAGGTGAAATGTATGCATCCTTAATACTTGCTGCATTCTCAGATGAAGAAAGAATCAGTTTTTAAATATATGCTTCCACTAGCTTTTCTCTCTGCCTTCACATTTTTCAGTGTCATCCCCTCTGAAAACTCAGTAATAGAGTTCTAACCCTGAGCCTACAACATAATTTAACTTATTTGGAATGAGTTAAAAAAAATATCACATCTGTTTCCCTGCAACAGGGATAATTAGATATGTCACTCAGGGCATGCCTGCTTTGCTTGCATCTATATGTTGCTTTAGAAATAAACCCCAGTGTTTAAACCCACAACTGTACCTCCAGTGAATGGCACTACGATCTCCTATTCTAAGTGTCCAAATGTACACTTCTGGGACCCTTACAGGGTGTTCTGGATGGAAAACTCTCACATTAGGTATTTTCTAGGAATCCATCTAGATTAAATCATTGCAGTCTATGTTTTCATTGTTGTGCTATGATAGTAACTTATTATAATATTGCTATTGTTACAGATTAATCCTACATTGTCAAAAATTGCTACTGTTTTATTACAATAACTTTGCAATTCATTAAAGCAAATGAGAAGAAGAATATTCCGCAAAGGCTGAAAATTATAATCAGAAATATATGCTTCAGAGAAAGTATTATGTGCAAAACATCTTTATTAAACATAGCTTAGTAACATAGGCTGGTTTCTGAGATAAATATGCAGACTAATCAGAACTAACCCGGTAAGTAAATGCTGGGAAGGCACACAGTATTAGAACGAGAAGATGAGTGTTAAAAAATACATGAAAAGGAAGATACTATAACTTCTTTAACCATATGGTAAATGGCATGATTCTGAGTAGAAAAAGCATTGTTTGATATGGAAAATATATGTTATACATCACAAAAGGGAGAAAAAGGGCAAGACAGACTAGTCAAAAGCAGTGGCCATCACCAAAGGCTTCAGAAAGTCCTGAAGACTGAAGCGCCACAGATGCAAAACTCTTAATTGTTCCCATTTGTAAACAGGTTTCTGAGCTTCTGCCTAGTTCCTGAATGATTAACTGCTGTCTTATCCACTCCCATACAAGGGCACATAGAACCATAATTCGGTTTTTTTCCTACCTAAGAATGTCTTGTTATCCAGATAAATGGCTTGTACTTATTCTGACCATAAATTCTGCAGCATTTAGTTTAGTAAGATAGCTCCTAACTATAGAGAATACAATCACTTTAAGAAATAGCCGACTTCCAGACCCTTGATCTGATCTAAGGAAAAAGACACTTAAGAATATTATCCTTATCTACCTAATAGCTTTTGCATTATAATACCATCTCTCTTCTAAGCTAAATACTTCCATTTTCTGAATGTCTCCTTACAATTGCAACAAATTATATTGTGAAAATCCATATTTACTTTTTGGGGAAAAACATAAAAGCAGTAAAACCAAAAAATCTCTCACCATTGACTTAAATTTTGGAGAATTTGAGATACTTAGATTTTTATGGGACATTTCATGCAAAGATAACCTTCCACTACATCATCTTTAAGATGTTTTAGAGAGAAAAGATGACACAGCTCTGAACAGAATTTGTGGGATTGGTCAGAATTTTTAACCAGCTAGGACCAAATGCTAAATTACTTGACCAAGTAAGCTCAGTGAGTCAGCAGCAGAGTCTGAAGAAATAAGCTCCAGGAGTGAAATTTCATCTTTTTGAAGCAAATATAATTTTCCCAACATTTTCTGCTTAGACAGGATTTCACTTCAGCTTCCATAATATGCTTCTGCCTCCTCTAATCACTAAAGCACAATGGCTCTAAGTAGCTCTTCAGTTACTAAATTTTTAAACTCTTCAGTTACTTAAACTTTTAAAGGCTGTTTTGATGGTGTTGCTGGTGATATTTTTGCCCTCTCATGTACTTGATTTCACATGATTTTACAAAATTGCTCATCAATCATTATTTCAGTAATACAAGCTTAGCAAGTAGCTTGATTTAAAATTTACTGACACTATAATCCCTTTAAATAGTTCCAGCATAGCATTAACTTTTTATAGAGAATGACAGTACAATACAAAAATTGACTAAAATTTCTGAAGAAAGACATCTACCATATTTGTGAACTTAATCTAGAAACACTTTAGCAACTTTTGTTTATAGGTACAGGACTAACAATGACAACATTTTCAGTCATAAATATTTGGAAACTGTGAAACAAATAAAATTAAAACAAAACTTTTGTATTTTTGAGCAGTTTGGCGAACCCTGAACAACCCATCAGATTAATTTTTTCACCTTTCAACAGCAAAGAAGCTATTCAGATATTTCCTTAAAAAATTATTTTTTTAAATCATTACTATATTTGATAAATTTATGACAAAAATTTATAAATGCCAAATTGCTTATAATCTTTTTGCAGAAAAACTCAAAAATTAGTGGAAGCTTAGCTTTGACACCTTCAATACTTTATTAAAAATCCTAATTTGCAGCTGATAGCAACTGTCCAGAATTTTACTCAATATGCTTGAGAAATATTTGAAATTGATGAAGTGATTCTTTGATTTAGTATTTATATTTTTAAACAATTCAGATGGACACATTTTCCAATGCAATTTTACCAATGACATTCAATCTGGACAGCTACAGTTCTCACATAGCTGAGATAATGTTATTGCTATTAATAATCTCAAAGAACCTCTGAGTTTGAAGGCACTGTGTAGAGCCTCAGATGGCTGCATAAAGTTCATTAATTTAATAGCAATAATATTAAAAATACTGGAAATTCCATACACTTGACTTAGTTGTCCTGTATGTTTACCTCCAAAAAAGCCAGAAATTGTGACAGGAAGAACCCTTGCAGGAAACATAACACTATATAAATGACACTCTAGTGCAAGCTAACCTTATGGTAATAGAAACATTTATGCCACCTAAACCAGCCACTGAAAGCATCCAAACAGAAATATACCTGCCTGTCTTGTGTGCAATGTTGCAGTTTATGCCAACAAGGAATGCTTCTAGTGCAAGGTTTTATTTTAAACTGATTTATTTCACTGATGTCCATCAGAAAGGGGAAGGAGACTGGGACACACAATGAGAGTAAGAGAGAACCAGGAAAAGAAAGAAGACCCACACGTACTCAGAGTTAATAACCTAAGTTATTTAGTATCTTTCTACAGATTTCCACAGAGTGTGATTTCAACTACTGGCTGTACTGTAGTACTTCTGTGCGAATGTGGTTTCCTGATGTGAATGGAAATTTAGACATTTTTAAGGGTTTAGCAATTAAGGCTTAAAGGATATAATATCTGGAAGATATACACAGCAGATCTTATGAATATGTGCCTGGACAAAAACTCTTCCAAGTGTTCAATTGATTCTTATCACTATTTCAGTGCCTTGTGTTCTTAATTACCTAAGACTCCAATTGAAGACAATGTTGTAGTCAGTGCATTCTCTGTCAGAGGAGAAGATATGAATCCTGTGGTATGGCTCAACTCTGATCAATCAATTTTGCTATTCCAAATGACCAAACGTGGTTAATTCATTTATCTTAAGTAGTGAGAAGGTTTCCTTATGCCAGCTGTGCCTGCTCTGTCACTGCAGACATATTTTCAACACTAATACATCAGTGCTTTGTCAAAGCTAATTTCATTTGTGCCTAGAAATGAAGCTTACATAATTTCTTGGAGACTATGTACTAATTTTTCCTTTCAGAAAAATATCCTGATGTTCTGTTTATTTGAGACAAAGGCTAAAAGAGTAAAGATGCCATTCCAGCTAGTGGGACAAGTATCACAATTTTCAGTTTCTCAAAAAATGCTCAGTAGTTCTCACTTTTTTTTTTTTTTTGGATGATACCTGAAAACAAACATCTTTCAGAAAGGCAGTTCATTAGGTCTGTGAAGATTTCAAGCCTGAATATTACAAGTATATGTGGAAAATACATATAGATGTATCGAATCCTGGTTTTACAAACTTTCTTTAGATCATTTAGGTTCAAACTAATTTTTATATGATTTTGATGAAAAATGCTAAGATGCATTACTGAGCATGAATCATACTCAGAATTTCTATGTATTAGCTTAGATTACAGGTGCTCATATAACAAATTTTTGTCTCCCTTTGTGATGCATTCTTTTCTCAGTGCCCATGTTCAACTGAAACAAGAAGAAAAGGAATACATCCTTTTCCAGGTGGCTTGTAGGACTTTACAGTAGAGATAAATCTAGTAAACAAATAACAAGTTAAGCTTTTATATGTGGCCATTTATTGGATGGATGCTCCTTTGCATGACAGGGAAAGCATAAAGACCTCATTAACATATTAAGAGTTGAGCAACTACTCAATGAAGTGCTTGAATGAAGTTTTAATTAACCATAAAGGACATAGAAAGGGTAGTCAGAAGTTACCCCGTGTCTTGGATGTCAGTGGGAACTATTTCTATTGATTTTGCTGAAGGACAAACCATCACCTAAATCTTTGGCTCCAGGAACTTCAGTCACTTATATTAAAACAGAGAATCTTAGCTATTTCGGTGCTATTATGCCACACAAATACTCAAAAATAGATTACATCCAAATTAATCAATTACCTGTCATAGTGGGCTGGTATTAAATTTTAGGGGTTTATGCAGCTCGAACTTGTGTTCAGGACACCTAATAAGTAATTCTGCATCACTTCAGATATTCTGTTCCACCAAATCAAAATGTTTTATCTGAAATTTATTTAAATATTTCTAAAATTTTCAGCCAACTCGGGATATAATATGGGAAAGAAAACTTATGACTGTGTTAAATTTTGAAGGAATGGATTCCTCATTAATATATTACATTCTCTTTAATTTTTTGTTATTCTGGAAAGGTAATCAGATCAGATAACCTAGTTGACTGTTCATTCTTCTGTTCAAATCCTGAACTAGCATAACTAATCTAAGAAAATTATATCAGTACAGACCAGCTGAGGACCAGAACTGCATGTACAGAACACAGAGCACATATTCTAGCATCATCAGATACACTGAATATTGAAGCAGTAACTGGATGTCACATTTCAGCCCACTTAAGCTTGCCCAGCATGATATGGCAGTATTTTCTCTTCAGGAAAGACTTGGGAATGAAAATTCCACATAAATATGAAAATTGCTAGGATAAACCACATATTGCAAAAAATTATTCCAACATTCTTTATTAGGGAAATTAGTTTGGGAAGTTCTATCACAGAGACAAGTTGTACAAACCAGGATGTTGTTGACATGCATGAAAGCTTTCCCTTGAAATAAATCTTAATTCCTCCCATGTCTCCAGAAGGAAACAGGTTTTGACAGACTGTATTTTACCTCTGTTTCATTTAATTACTCACATCAACATTTACCAAGGAAGATTGGTCTTTGCTTAAATTCTCATTGCATGCCAGACAACCTGCTGCCTATTCTTATTACTTGTATTACTTACTGCTGTTGTTTTGTCGACGTTGCAGGCAATGCTGCTACAATTTAAATATAAAAAATAAATAAATAAAAAAGTCACCATGAGAAAACTTTATCTTCAGAAATAGCTTTTACTTCAAATTGTCTTAGATTTATTTTTTAGGCCATACTATGCTTTGAAATTAAATCTTTCTCACTCAAAAATCTAAAAATATAAAGGTGGTTCTGCTTGGTCTTTCCAATGGCGATAGTCAAAAGAAATTTCCACTGAAAGAAATGTGTTTAAGTATGTGTGGATACCTTGCAAAATGGTTATCATGTTCAAAATTTACTGGGATTGAAAATATGCAGAATTCTGAAGGACTTGACCTCATCTGTGACAAGGAGATTGCTCCTCAAATTTATTTTTGATCTAACTGGAAACAGAAGGAGCCAATGTCATATGCAGCATTAACAGGCCTATCACAGGAATATCTTAGTCACTTTTGGGAGAGAGTGGGAAGATAGGGGAGAAATCTAAAAAACTTCTAATGTTTTAGCATGACTGCAGTACAGCTGCATGATTCTTAAGCTTTGGGGGAAAATAAAGCAATTAGATACTAGTGAAAAAGTAATGTTTTTAAATAATTTTTAATCAAGTAATGTGGAGTTAATTGTGCCAGGAGCAAAGCCCCTAGCAGTCAGCCATTGCTCCCTGGAGGTATCTTGAAAAAAGGTTATATTTATATATATTTATATATATATGTATATGTATGTTGCAGTCATGGTCCCTTTGTTACAATAATCTTCAAACTTTTGCTGTACTATGGAGATCCTTAACAATGTCCTTCATCTATTTACTCCAAATTCACTTCTTTATATAGAAAAATAAGATATTTTGAAGTGGCAGCTTCATTAGGAATCATCTGATCACAGTAGCATTTTTAATGCTTGTACTTGTGCTGGAAGCAGAAAATTGTTTCGCTGGGCTATTTTTATTATTCTCCCAGGCCCTTCATGTATCAAAATGGTGATACATACTAAGCACATGTATGAGTTTCTCTACAGGATGGCATATTAATTATCAAAATACATCAAGAAGTTCTGCTCAAACATTGTGAAAATTTTGCTGTTCATGGAATGTCATTTTTCTAAAGATTACATTAAAAAACAGAGGATATTTTACATTTCCCTATTACTTTGTATTTTAAATGAAAATCTAACACACTTTTACAAATGAATTTTTGAACATGTCCTTTAAAATAAAGACAGTGCTCCTGATTCTCTTTTCAAGTGTTGTGGATTTTTGCAATTGCTTTTTAAACTACTATGTAATAGGTAGCATGCACAAATAGGCAGATCACTGTAGCTGCCCATTTGATTTGCCAATGCACTGATATCCATACATGGAGCCATAAGCCACGAGCACTCTGTACTTCAGGCATTTCAGGTCTGTAAATGTGCCATGTTTCTAATCATTTACAGCTCCAAATGTGTTTTGCCATGACACTGTCTGTGGATGTTCATCTTTTTTCTGCTTCACCCTATAGGTGGAGATTTAAAACAAGGAGTAAGTCTCCTCATTTTCATTTACATAGATGTAAAGTAATTCTAGATTCTAGAAGAATAAACCTCTATTTATACTGTAGTGAAAGTGTGAGTCACACTTTAGATTTTGCTATTTCAGGTTTTACAATTCCTTTTCCCTTATGGTAATGATACATTATGAGAAGACTTAAACCGTGAAAAACTATTAGAAAGATTCCCCCCTCTATTTAAGAGCAGTAATGTGAGATATGGTGTTATTTATTTCACATTATTTTATTTGCAGCACAGCAATACATATAAGGGAAAAGCTCTCCAAATGACTGTCAGAAATTACAGAACATGGGTACTTTTTTGTAATAAGGAGAATCTTCCTCCTGGAAATTGCCTGAAAAGCAAGAAATACACTGGGATCATGAATTCAACTTGTGTAATTACCTGAGAGAAAGGAAGAAGAGATTTGTTTCTTGTCAGATCAGGTCTAATCTCATTTTCCCACAGCCTTAAATGACAGCTTTGTACTGATATCTATCAGTGAACCTGCGGACTCCTTCCTCTCTGATAGGAGATGTTAAAATAGATGGAATCATAGTACCATGAAAATGCAACCCTTTAATCTTGGTGGGAAGACCTACGTTTCAGCATGTCTAGGGCTTTAACCATTAGAGGGCAAAGTGAGGGAGAGGGAGAGAGCTCTCGAGAGAACAAGGGTGAGAGAGATGCTGTATATAGCATTTCTAGAAGAACAATCCATTGGGAGTCATTTTTGCAGCGTTGTTATTTGCAGTTGGAATATGCGGCACAATTGACGTCATTTTGCTAATTACTTATCTAGATGGTGCATGTGTATCAAGTCAGTGGAGTTATAAACATGATCAGTGCACCCATAAATTATTGTGTGCACAAACCACTGCCCTGAATTTCATGATCAGAAGATAATTTAAAGATTTTCAATTCTGATTGACCAGGTCTCATGTTGGGTATTAATAATTCTCTGCATGATACAAAGACATGTAATATTACTGAACATTGCAGAACACTTTTGTAGTGGCAGTTTTCACTAAAGTTTTACATACTGGCATTAGCTTAACACAGTGATGAGCAGAATAAGATCACATAGAACAGAATGCAATGTGGCTCATTATTATTCACTTTGTTTTATATCTAGTTGCAAAACATTGTACTAGTTTCTATAAAGAAAACAATGACTAACGAAAGGACACATTTATTATTAGGCATTAGCCTCTGGAGTACTACTGAAATTTGTACTGGAAAAAAAAACACTAAATCCTGAATGAAAAAACATCACTGGTTACCAGCTAGCAAAGTCCTATATAAATTCTGGAGATAAATACTCACTGCAAAGCAGCAATTCTGAATTCTCTCCAGTTACATTACAGCAGTTGTATCATGCTGTTCTTATCTTAGACAATACCACTATCAGAATATGCACAACTATAAGACTAGCTGATATTTAAAAAGGGCAAATTGACAGAATAATCTGACATTATTCTCCCTACTCCTGCAACAGAGAGCTCCTGCAACAGGAGAAATAATTTAATTCATTAAAACTGGTAAGTTTGACATTTACTACAAGCAAAAGCTCACTGTTGCATTGATAAAGCCATTATGTCTGTAGTCCTCTAGCAGAAGGAGATGATGGTTAGACCAGTAAATTTTTAAGAGACATATTTACTTGCCCAAAATGGTCACACGCCTGTGAAAATCAAGCTACATTAGCTATAGCAATGGTGGAATATATGAAAAATGTCATGGAAAACTTGTAAGTCACAATGGGGAGAGAAATTGCTGTGAGATGGGTATAAGGATCATAACTGCAGTATGAAATAGATGCCTCGATAAATTACTCCAGAGATGACTCTGAAACTCCAAACTGTGGCAAATAACTAGAGCAGTGCTGTAAACCTGACCTTAGGCAATTGCATGCCCAAGCATTTCCAGTTAAATCAAGAAAAAAAATATTTACTTTGTGTGAGAGATTTGAAGAGCAGGGTCCTCTACTGATTCTGAGAAAGCCAGGGCACAAACAGCAGTGTCAGCTCCCAGACTGCAATCCTCTCCCCTTACAGTTTAAGAAGGAAGGCTGGCCTACAGTCATGGCTCTAACAAGGACCTCAACAGAGAACAATTGTGGATAAATCAGCTGTAAACTGGTCGAGCCCTGATTTACACAAGTGCTACTGCACATCTAATATCCAGTGGCATTCTGAATCTGCTTGTGCATCAGAATTCATCGATCGAATGCTGCTCTTAACTCTTCCTCCTTTCTTATGTTTACATTCCCTTGCTTTATATCAGGAAAAATAGTGTAGAGTTTGTTTTTCTGATAATGTGCTTTTTATGAGAACTTGTACAGTCTGACTGAGGCTCACGTCTGCTTTGTAAGAACGGAGGAAGAAGAGCATGTGGAGGTCAAAAAGCAGTTTGTCTTCCTTACCTAACAAATCTTTTCCCTTCTGAAAGGGACTGGAAAATAAGGCTCTGTTAATAGTGGTGGGTTTACCTGAGCCCACCTTTCATTTAATATAGATCACCAAAGACCATGCCTGGATTTCAAATAGTAAGAAAAAGATTTGGTGTTCAGCAAGAGAAACCCTGTGTCATTTACTCCCCTTGCAACATTTTAAAATATTGCCCTTTTTTTCTTATTTCTTCTAAACTGTTAGGAAAGATGAATCAGAAACTGTAATACTGTTTCTGCTGTCAGGAATGACATGTTGACTAATTTCTTATCTTAGTAAGGGTATTTTAATTTCCACTTGTACTTCATTTTTCTGAATTGTTTAATAAAATATTTGCTAATCTAAAAAATTTTGAGTTTTCTCCAATTTCTTAAAATCAATTACTTAAAAGCATGTTTTGCTAAACTTTAGTGCTCATGAAGAGGGAAGACAGATACCACCAAGAGAATCATCACACACAAGTGCCCTGGCACAGTTCTGCCAAAGCAGTTCAGCCCCACACCTGTCCTGGAACTATTCACAGAGCTAATCTATGCAGTAGTTATTCCCGTGCGGGCAGCTATCCATGAGAGGCTTGACTGAGACCAGCCAAATTCATCTGCCTTGTGTTTTATTACTCACAGGAAGCTTGATCTGAAAGAATGAAGGGCTAACATGTTAACTCATACGTTGCCATTTTTCCACTGAGCTTTTTTTTTCTCTTTTACAGTTACAGTAACTGAATTCTAGTCAGATTCTTTACTGGACTTTCTGCAAGATAATGAGCAAGTAAATAACTAGAATTACATGTTGTTCCAAATATCATTACTACCACAATACTCATGGAGAATGCTGACACTGTGAAAAAAATTGCAGTCTCACTAACAAAGCAAGGACATATATCTTTAGTAGAGCCTTCACCATGAGTTATCTCCTTCCTTCATATTAAGGGCTCAGACTTGGTGCTGATGCTGATTGTGGGCATTTGCTGTGCCTGGGGGAAGAGAAATGCCAACCCCCCCATATGTGCATGCACAGGGATTTCTGCAGCCTTTGCTGGTTTTGTCCTCAGTCTGTACCACTTCTTGTCCCCTGACTGCAGAATCCAGTGCTGAATCCTGCCCTGCCTACACCTGCAAGAGGCAAAAGCAAACTGCAGGCCATAGTATAGAATTTGATCAGTGTTTGACCTAGCCAGTGATTTAATCAGCAGGACAGCATGAATGCAGCAATGATGCAGAAAAAAAATCACAATTCTGAATGTTACAATGCACAACTAATATTTCCTTCATCTGGATTCTTATAAACAACAGTAATAAAAACCCACTCTGGTGTCATTTGCTCCCATGGCACTGTCCCCATTGCTCCCCTAATTCAGTCTTTTTTTTGTCACATAAGGGATATATAATCTCTTTCAGATGGTACGTCTAACACAAAAAAAGAAGAAATATATGTGTGCCAGGATCTATATTATATACTTTAAATGACAAATAATATTAATTATTCCTCTTTGATTTATCCACATAAACACACTTCCTGTGAATAAATCCATTCCTGAGAGAAAAATTTAAGTCTAGTTTCACACTAATTTCTTTATCCATCCCAACTTTACTCTGTATCTGTTTTTCTTATGGCTAAAATGCAGAGTTTCTAAAGATACAAAAAAATGAGAACATAGAATAATATTAATAGGGAATAGGCTAAAGAACAAGAGACTCACAGAACCAGCAAGGGTTCTGTTCTAGAGGTAACATACTGAGAGAACATTAACTGTGTGATAATTCAAATGTGCTATGCCCACCACAGAAAAAATTAGGGGAATGCAAGAGAACCTTTTGTCCTGTCTTAGCTTCTCCTAGAAGGCGCACTGTCCTACTTCTCCCTCTCATGGCAGTAATTTTCTTCTCAGCAGCAGAATAACAGCTTAGGTGGTTAAAACTGTGATCACTAGGAAATTCTGATTTTCTATTGCACATAAATTTGTTTATCTTTGGACTTAATTTGGTCTGGACAAATTTGATTACTCACTTCCATCCTGTTTTACAGTTATTTTCTAGTTACTTTCCCTTTCAGGCTTTTATCTTCCCTTGGGACAATACTTAACTTTCAAAAATTATATGAGAAATACCTAAATGAAAATAAAAGCTTCCACGAGCATTATTATTTCAGTTTTGATAGTATCTTTAGGGTACTTGTCCTCAATGCACCTGACATGACAGACATAAGAGGATGAGCTCTAGCTTAGAAGAAAGATCCTTCTTAGCTGAAGAGCTAACTAAAAATTCTAATTCAGCCTATGCTGCCGCATGTATTTAAAAAATAGAGACAGTGAAATAGAGAAATAGGAGAGTAGTAGGCTGCTACCAGAATACAAACACATGTCAATAAAAATACCCCAGACAGTGGGAAGGCAAATTTCATAGCAAGGGTCCTTTTTTATTTCCTATTGTATTAAACAGGAGATAATATTTTAGCATGGCACTGAAAGAGTTAAAAGGAATGTCTTTTGACAAGCATTGGTTATCAATCAACACAAGACAATATATAGCTCTATATTTAAACACCCCTTCCCAAGTGCCAAGTATTTTTTCACAAGACTTAAGCAGCCTGTGAACTGACGCTGATGTTATCTGAAATGTAGAAGTGTTTATTCTCCTAGTGCTCCAAAAGGATCATCCTTCTGCAGCTGGTTGGCTACACTAGAGGATACCTTCTCTGGGACAGCACATGCATAACCAGACAATCATTCAGCAGCTTGTAAAATATGATTGCATATGAGATATTGATGGCCTAAGGGAAGTTCTGAATATCAGAGGTTCATAATTAGAATATCTAAGCATTTGATTCAATAGAGTTTCCATCAATGTCACAGAGATGAGTGGTTATGAATTTCAGAGTCATCTCTGCTTGCACGGACTGATTTATGTACTTTCAGTCTTGGACAAATGAAGGGTGAAGAGTTAAAACTCTTCTACCTAGAGACCTCCTTATCCTTTGAAGGGCTCTGAAATTTATAATTGCCTCTCCTGGTGCTCAGGATCAAGCTCCACAGTTGGTAATTCATGACCTATTTATGATCATGCCATCCATCCACTTTCAGTCATTCTGTCCTCTTATCTGTAAATTCACAGTCACACCATGTAGGACGTGTGGATCTGCTGATAAGACATTTTTGCAGGAAAGAGAATCTGGGCAGATCAACAGTTCTGTTGCCAGAGCTGCTGGCAGCATCTCTAACATCTCTTTTATTCCACATTTATAAAGATCCACTGTGCTGATCTGAGAATAGAGCTGAGTGTTTGACTTCTGTGATAACAAACCTGTATGTGGTACTAAATATAAAGTTAAATAGATACTGATAAGATTATCCAGTATGGAACAGAAAACAAGCATCTTGTTAGCATTGAGATTTTCACAGCTCCTGAACTGTGGGCTTGGGTGTCCTTTGGTTTTATTTTTGTGTTTGTTTTAGTGGGTTTTGGTTGGGATTTTTTGTCTTTATTTAGTTTTCAACAACAGCATTTTACTGGAATTATGCACAACTGAAAACTAAAGTTCTAGGTTATCACACAAGAAGGAATACAGAACCCTGTATCCAGAATTTAAAATGAAATCAAATTTCAAAATATTTCTTAAGACTGCATTGAATGGAGTAATACTTGGGAAAACTGTTCTGCATTAACTGTGGAGGGAAAGCACTACAGTAGAAATTCAAACAAACTAGAAAAACTCATACAACAGCTGCCATTTCAAAGTCCTGCAGTATCACTGTTTGTCTCACTACCTAATAAAATAATAAAAAAGGAAGATTCTAACTAAGCTTCAGAAGGAAACAGATTTTGTTAAATGGTCGTTTGTTACTCTAATTCTCTTGAAAATTTCTTTTTGGGGTTTTTTTCTATATTTTTTGTCTGTGTGTCCCCACATGCATGTATTTCCATTTTTATAATTTTAAATATGCAATACCACATGAATAAAAATATTTTAAAAGGAGATTTTTATAGGGCTCAACATGGATAAAGGAACTAGATTAACATTACTGTCAGATGCTCTGCCACAGACACTTAGGCATCTCTGGGCAATTATAAGGGACTTGGCTCTGTCTGTGGCATTCAAAGTGCACATTCTTAAAAAATCAGAAGTGTCCATAATGCTTCTTTCTCTCCTAAGTATTTTCAAAGCTATAGCGGTAGGCACGTCTCTCCGTGAGTAAAGACTGTAATTCTGCTGCACCACTGAAAAATAATAAGGTTTTGAAATTAGTTTTGTTGAACAGTGAAAGTGGTTTCTAAAAAAAAAAAAAACAAAAACAAAAACCCAAAAAAAACCTTCTACTGGCAAAATGCATTAACAATTCACTGTTGAACTGTTCAAGAAGTGGCTCTTCACTGAGCAGCATGGCACAGGGCCAGAATGAGCTATTTCAAAAATCACTGTTAGGCATACACCAATTTGATACCCAGGATTTAGCAATACATATGAGAATGACTGTATATCATCATTTTCTGTTAAACTGTAACAGTCTCTCACTGTATACTCATCTTCAATGTGAGGAAATCTGCTCTTAGACAACTAAATCTGTTTTAAAAGCGGAGAAATTTATCAGGCTGGATAATAGCATGTTTTATTTGCTTAATTTACTTATTTTGTTTTGGAAATAAATATTCAATGGGCAGTTCAAAGCATAAAATGATGACGTATTGAAAAAGTTTAAGAAAGAAAATGTTATGAGCATCCTAGAGAGAGAAGTGTGTGCTGTTGGTTGGCCCTTCCTGTCTTCTCTGCCTCCACTTCCTCTTCTCTAATGAATAATGTGGGGGCTAACAGCAATGGATCTATACAACATGATGCAGTATGCATATGGAACTGTAATATATTTAATTCAAGTCCTACAATCACTGGATCTAAGAAGACCAATTCAGGTATCAAATTGTTTGGGTTTTGTTGGGGCTTTTTGGCTTTTTTTTTTACATAACAAATGATGAAACTTAAAAGCAAGTTATCAATTGCTATGGCTCAAGAAATAATGTGTAGTCTTGGAGTATTTGTGCCTAACTCCAAAGCTAAGTGGTTAAAGATAAGAATAAGGTTAAACCTAGATGAGCCAACGAGATGGCCTGTGAAACCAGATGAACAAGACTGTTAAATAGGGTACATTTAGATGGATGCAAATCTCTCAATGACACAAGAAGCACCACCTAGGAAAAATTTCCTAGATCACAAATGAAATTACAAGGTACTGCTAACAAATACTCCCTCATTTAGAGGCACCTGACATGGTTTCAGTTAGCATTTAAGGCATGAAACAGGCTCACTAGAACTCCCTCATTTACCTGAATCATAATTCATTAAAAGATACGCACACACGATGTCTCGTCTACAGACACTTTTTACAGAAGTGTACCTAGGTATGCTGTGCCTGTGACAAACACATATAGTGCTACAATCCTAATAAACACACAATTCTAGTAACTTAAATTACTTTTACCTACATAGCTTTTTTTCCTATACGTATGTGAAGAAACTACTATTGAAAACATATATACATTAGTACAACCAGAGACATGCTGTTGGGGTTGTATCATCCTCAATTACACCTAAATGGCACCACTTTGGGGTATTTAAATCATTACTCACATGAGTAATAGCTAATAATGAGAAGAGCGTCTGTGAAATTAACTTGCCAGTGAAAGAGAGAAGGATTGAGTCTAGAATCAAGTACAATCATTTAAAATGCAGTTCTTCAGCTGTGAAGTTCTATTCCATAAGCACAGGTAAATTTGCTACAGACTCTTTCCATTGACCTCGGGAGCAACACCTCTTGGGAGCACCTCAGATTTTTTACCCAGTATAGACATTTCCAACACACTGGAAGAAAAGTATATCTTCCTTCTTATTGTTTAGTTTTATTTGCAGTTAGCCAACAGAATTAATTTTTAATTAATATGAATTATATATGCATTGAAAGGTCTGACCTCCATGATTAGACAGTCACAGTCGCATATATATGTAACACATACAAAACCTGTAGGTATATGCATATGTATAGATATACTACATTTATTTTTCAAAACTGCATACTAATTCTCATGTTCTGAGAAAATATTTTTTTCTGGCATTAGTTTCCAATGACATTGTAAAGGTCATCTTTTTCTCTGTAGCAAAAACATACAGGAAATATTAAGAGAAAGAAGTATTTGTACTCTGAACCTACAGGTCTGCAGTTGATGGCCCTATGACTGCATTTTGACCATGTGCAGATCCTCTGCAACCTCTGTGAAGATTGAAGATTGTGCATGAGCATCACCAAAGCCCCCAGCATTCCTAGGACATGCTGCTAGAGAACCTTCCCACACAGCCAGCCCCTCTAAAGATGATGTCCTCTTGACTAACTTGTATGGAACACCTTGGCCAGGTATGGGTTGCTCATGCAGCTGTGTGGTGCAGCACTGGAAGTACTGTCAGAAAAACCTCTACTCTTTAGTTTAATTTGACCTGTACATTTTGTGAAGGGATGAAAAAGCTGCCAGTGAGAACTGAGAATAACACTGTAGCACACTGGCTTCTGTTTTCAAGAGGTGCTGATGAGGCTTTTCATTCAGAGCTCTCACCTTTGTTCCTCTCAAGAAGCCATGCAGTATTTCCATATAGTTTACAGTATTTACTATGAGAGAAGTGGGTAGCATCAGCCTGCCCAGGCCTTCCTGAACACAGATGTACATGACAATGAATGTCCAATAAATTGGACATGAAATTTCAAAATCTTTTGCTTGTAATGTTCCCACAAGACCTCAAACATTAAGAAAATCTTGAAAATTTTGTCTGAAGAGAATTTTTGGAATTGCTTCAGATTAATTTAGTCATCTAGAAGGAACTATCTTGATATCTATATGGCATTTTAAAGATAATTATGTTAGCAATAACAACCTAGACACAATAAAGAACTTTGGCCAAAGAGCAGAACTTCTGTCCAAACATTTTCATTGCGATATATTCAAAAATAAATTATGATAAAAGGAAGTAAATACTGAATTATGTGGTTCAAGATATGCCTCTGCCTAGGCCAGGATTTGCAAAAACACAGTGCAGACCATCACAGTAATCCACAGATTATTGCCTGAATTACCTTTCAATTTTTTCCTATAATAATAATAACTTAGATTGTGAATAGTTAACTGGTGTTTGAGAGTTACAAAAGTTGCCTGTTGACTTGAAGGCCAGGCTGGAATATTATCTGTGACATCTGATACAGTAAGGGGCAGATCCTAAAAAACACTGACCAGGGCCTGTTGGAAGCAAGTCACCTCTCACCTAGGGGCCAAAGTAAAGCCAGCACATTTGGCAATTTGGCAATGATCTGATCCTGTATATAAAAAGAGGGTATTTTTTCTGAAAGGACTTAAGAAGTTTTCAAAGACAGTACCTTTGATAAACAATTTTCTGTGTCATATGTCTTTTTAAATACATCCTTGCATTAAACTAGGCTAGAAAAGGTTTATGAAAAAAAAAGGCCAAACAAAATAAAGCAGTTATAGCTTGAAGTAAAATATACAGAAGGCTGTTTCTATGTAGAGTTCAAACACAAGAGTTCTTTTAAAAAGAGAAACTTTACAGACCTTGTTCTGCATCATTAAGTTTTCAGAAATGCTGAATAGAGCATGATGGATTTGTTTTAAGTTGCTGCTAGTATTTAATTTTGACACAGTTCAGGGGGCCACATCAGAAGAAGGAATCAAAGACAGAAAAAAACCCAGGCAAACAACCTGTTAACTGGGAAAATCATCAATTAATAAAAAAAGAAAATGTATAAGAAAGGTCCCAACACCTTTCACCAGTGGCAGATTAAATTGTAGTATTCCTGGGGCATATTGTTTGATGTGATTAGAATATAATTTGTTAAACAGAGTAGGTCTTTTATTTCAAACACTTCTTTCCTGAGTATCATCGATGGATTAAGGTTTGGGTTTGTTTAAAACAAATTAATAAAACATGCCATCATTTTAATGACGATCTTCTTGTGGTTGTTTTTCCTTAAAAGAAGTCAATTACTTAAAAGGTGTGGGTTACACATAGCTGTAGGGGAACTGAAGCTCATATCTTTAGTGTGTGTTAAATTAGTCTTTTTTTAAAAAAATAGCAACTGTATATTGTTATTTTCTATATTTTTAATAAGAAAAAATACAAATATTTGTTTAAAAAATAAAAGAAAAACAATTTTTATATCTCTGGGGCAAGTTCCAACTCTTTTGGTTTCTTGAGGAAATAAATAAAAAGCTTTGCAGAAAGAATCCTAAAATGACTGCCCAAGGGGGAGGGAAGGAAACACCTAAAAACATCGCATTACCAAGTGCTGAGGTAATCAACTACAGTCTGAGAAATGTCAAACAGTGGTATTCATCTACTCAAAGATTTTGCTGATCAAGTCCTTAACTGCCATTTACAATCAGTAACTAAAATATGGAATATAGTTGCGGATATAAACAAGAGGCAAATTAGTATTGGGAAGCTGGGTTTAATAATGCTCTAAAAGAGTCCATCTGTTATATAAAGACCCCTTTTTTCCTTGATCTCTGACATGTATTCCTAATATAGACAGCACTGGATTTTTTTTTTCTTTTTATATTTTTTAAACACCTGGCTACTATAAACTCTACTCATAGTATACCTGATCTGAATGTTTCTCTCGTTTCAATTATGTAAGCATTGAGGGGCAATAAAATTTCCCACAGGTTCAGCCTGCTTTAGAGTAAGTATAACATCAGACAAATATAAATGCAATTCCTTTAATACTGATGTTCAATAGCATTGGTTACTTCTTATTTTTCTGATTTTTCCAAATATTTATGTTATTATCACTGGAATAGCTGAAACAGATTGAAAGAGCTTTCATGTTTGAAACTGGAGTTCAGTTTCGTTTTCCTGCTTAAAAGACTAGAAAATGTCATTTTATGCAATGAAAACAAGATTTATAACCTAAAAACTAGGTGATTTGCAGGTATAAAAGGCTAAAACAATTTACAGTCTGTGTTTCCAATCCACTATGGTGAAGGGAAAAAAGCACCACTGACTACACCCTTCTCACAGATAGAGGTCACTAATGGACTGGATTTGAATCTGTCTAGTGAAAGCCTGAAAGTTACATGAAAGTATCCTAGGCAATAATGAACTCATTTTGAGATTAAAGAGGTAATAGAAATTATTAAGAAATAAAGCTCTCACCTTCCTGGAAACAGTATTATCTTAAGTGTGCCTTCTTTTTAGTCCTTTAAATAGAAAGCTCGGTACAGGAAAAGCCTGATAGTTGTACTTGTTTCAACTCCTTTTTGTTTTCTTCACTTGGTAAAACCATGTCCCTCCTTCTTTGCTGCGGGAAGAGTAGGGAAGGCAGCCCTAATGACATCCCACATTTTAGATACTGCTATTTTAAGCAGCTGAATGCAAGCACGTTCTTGATTCTTGAAGGAAAGCATAGCCTATGTAATGCAGATTCAACTGGAAGGGTGTAGGGTTGCGCAAAGGAGATATGCCTACATCCTAAATCAAACTATCCTGCAGGCCAGGATATAAATGTGACTCGTAACAGTGGCTCCAATTACATCCAGACTTCCCCAAGCCAAACACAGATAACATCACCTTATACAAAATATAGGGTGTACGTGTGTGTGTGGAGCGACTCTTAAGAACACTGGGTGCATTCCAGCACCACTTATTGCTAAAGCCTTGGACTTTGGAAAACACTGATGACTGCTCCAGTCAAAGGTAGTTTTATAGACACTGTATTTGCACAGTGCTCTGACTTGTTTTACCTACAGTACTCCAGGCCTGAACTCTCTTAACTGCCTCGTTACCATATCAGGACACAGAACAACCACTGAAATTGCTTATTGAAATCTCTCCTCACATAATTTTCAGAAACAAGATCAACACTAACATTCTAACATCACTTTTGTCATAGAAACAGCGACTTTAAAATCATGTTACTTTTTTTTATTATGCAATGTTTAGATGTTTTTTCATTATGCAAAGTTTATGTCTCAGTAATAACATTGCATATATTGACTTTTTCAAAGAAGAAAGGAAAGGAAGGTAGAGATACAGGTACAGTGCCTTTTAAGAGTTTTAAAAAAATGCCAGGATGAACTTTTCTCCTTCCAAAAATACATATATCAAAAATCAATTCATTAGCTTCGTCTTAAACTACAAACATACAAAAGTCGTTCTTTGGAGAAAGACCATGCCAGTGAATGAAGTAAGGAATTAAGTTCATGGAAATTTGTGGGGGGTTTTGTATGGTTAATTGGGTGCATTAAACCCAAGCACTGATCAATCTCAACCTCTAAACTGGTTTAACTTCCCTGCAAGCACTGTGAAGTCAGTTGCAGTAAATAAGCCTCTCTTTAACATACACCCTGACTTTCAGAGAGAGAAAGAGGAGAGGGAAGGAATGAGAGCGGGAGAGGGAGGTAGAGAGGGAGAAGTCTGACTTGCTTTCAGTATCTTTTCCTGCCCCTCGTGTAAGGAACCTCTCCCTTTCTATTTGGCTGAACGCTGCATTGCAAACAGCAGTATCTGAAGAAATATAATCAGTACCTTCCCCACACAGTGCAGGAATTTACACGGATTTGTGCCTTGGATTTATTAGCTTATTGTAAGCCTTACAACAGATTTCCTCCATTAAAATTAATTAAAAGCTCCTGTTGACTGCTTCCCACTCTGACAAGAAGGTGGAGAATCTTATTCTCTTAACTTCGCTGATTGTTTATTTATCTTTCATGGGGTTTTATATCATATTCAAGAGAGGTCTTTTCAGCCGCTTGACTTGACTTCCTTTTGCGATCTGCTATTTTTTCACACACCATTCCTCGCACACCCAGCCCCCCGCAGTATTTATCCTCATTTTGTCAGAACCCCTCTAACTCGTCAGGTCTCTGAGCGTCTCCTTTGTGTTCCGAAGTCTCTTCTCTCAACCTCCCCCCACCCACTCATCGCCAGCCCCGCTCCGGAGGCTGCTGAGGGGGATCTGACGGATCCTCCTGCCGGGCGCAGCTCCCGACTCTCCGCGTACATTCCTCAACACTCGGCAGCGCCGACCTAAGCCCGACTACCTCTTCCGAGCAAGGCTCACCTCTAAAGGTCCCGTTTCTCCGAACCACCTCCCAGGCAGAACCGCGGGTGGTGCTCCCACGGGCGCTCTGCCGGTGCCCCTGCCGCAGGGGTAGTCCTCGGCTCTGCCCTCCCCAGGGGATGGGGGCCAGGCTCGGCTCCCTCCCGACTCCGCACCGAGACGCGACCGGGGACCCGGGACCTCGCTGCAGCTGCCAGCTCCGAGCCCCGCTCCTGAGCCACACGGCCCGGGGACCCTGCTAGCACTTGCCGCCGGCCATTCATAAATCCACACTTGTGTGTGTGTGTGTGTGCCCCGCGCCGCGGACACGGGGCTCTAACGTGGCGAAGGCGGCGTTTCTGACACAGCCTGATCCCGGCTCCTCAACTTTGCCATCTGGGAGAAGGCAAAGGGCACCGCGGTTTTAGATCGCTCGGGGCTAGAATTGCCAGAAAGGAAAAGAGTGAGAAATGAATCCCAACTGTACCTGGCGGTGTCTGGGAATCCCTCGCCGGCACCGATCGTAATTCCCCTCCGCGCCTCTGGCCCCCCACACCAAAACTTTGCCGCCGCCGCCGCTCCTCGGTGGTGGCCGCCGCCGCCCTCCGCCCGGCGCCGCTCCCGGCCGGCCCCGCGGGCCCGTTCCCCGCCGAGCTCCGAGCGACCCCCGCGCCTCCCGCGCCTTCCTCCGCCCTTACGAGGCGGCGGCATCGTCCTACCCCCTGCTCCGCCACCTCCTCCTCCGGCGCGCAGCCCACGGCTCTGGCATTCCCAACGCACTTTCTCTGCTCGATTCGCTCTCTTTCCCCCGCCGTTCCTCCTTCTCCGGTAAAAAAAAAAAAATAAACGAGAGGGAACCGCGGTACGCTTGGTCTTGGGATTTCTTTCTGTTTGTTTTTTTTCTTTCTTTTTTTTTTTTTTTGTTAGCTTTTTTTTCTGTCTCCTTCTGTCCTCTGGAAATGATGAAAGGATCACATGAGGAGCAGGCACGGCGACCCAGGACCCTCGTAAGTCGGAGAAGGCATCGGACACATGTATGTGAGTATACGTGTGAGCGTGTGTGTCTGGCTCTCTCCGAGTCCTGCGCCTGCCTCCAGCCGGGATTGCAGGCTGATCTTAGCAGTAATGATGCCTCACATCTCACTATTCCCTGCTAATGTAAGTCGTGCCTTTTTTTCCTCCCTGCCTGACACCCCAGGGAGATGTTTACAGTAATGAATTCAGTTGATAGCCATCTCTCTCTCTCTCTCTCCTGGAGTCCCTCCCACATTTCTAGTTTAAAGAATGCTTGGAAGGCAGGGCTGCAACCTAAAGCTTTCCAAGAGGCAAAGTCAGGCTAGATTTTCTCTTTTTCTTCTTTCCTTATTTCCCTCCCCGTCTCCCCCGTCCCCCCCGACTGCTTTTAACCCCTACGTTGCTGAGGACAATTTAGCGAGCTTCATCCGTTTGGACTCGCCCTCTCTCCCGCTTTCAGCAATGGGAACCAAGCGGGAGGCGCTGCCGGGGGCATGTACGGGCTGCAGACCCCGATCCCCGCCCTGCCTCACCGCTGAGCCCGCCGGGTCGGCGCTGCGGGAGAGGAAGGTGCGGGGATCGCCGTCCTTCGCGGCGGGACTGCCCCGGCACCGCTGCTCCGGGGGCTCTCGCAGGGTATCGGAGCGGATCGGAAGGGAAGCCGGGAAGTCAGCTGAAAAACTCCCCGAGCGGCGGCTCTGGGAGATGCCCTCGCTAGCAGTAATTACAGCCGTGCTCTCCACCAACATGGCGATATTTCATGTGCAGCCGCCGACAAGCACGCCTCCCCCACCCCCTTCTTTTCCTCTCCTTCCTGCCTTGCGAACTTTCACGCAGTACCAGTATTCAACAAATACAACACAGAATAAAAGAATCCCCAACCCTCAGGGAAGAGACGGACCTCCTCTAGGATTCTGTCTGATTTTCATCATCAGTCATAAAGACTTAAAAACCTCTGGAGAAAACGCCTTTTGCCCTAAAGCGGTAGCAACACCCGCTTCCCCCCTCTCCCCACCCCCCTATTTCTCCTGTACACATTCAATGTGTGTGTGTGTGTGTGTGTGTGTGTGTGTGTGTGTGTGTGTGCGTGTGCATGCCGGGCTGTCTGCGCTTGTTTCGGAGTAACCCTTCCCCCGCCGTCCAGCTCCCTGGTAGGGTACCGCCTTGTCCTGGCAAGTGCACTTAAAGACAAGGCTATTTAATAACGAGAAGCACTTGAGAGACAGGATACAGCCGTCAAGGTAGGACGTTGGGTGTGCGAAGAGAATTTACCTCAAACTCCTACATTAGTAAAGAAAACGCACAGCGCAGCTTTTGCTGCGAGTTACTTTAAGAAGCGGGCTGAGGAGGATGGAGGAGAGGGAGCTGATCAATGCCATGTGTCGAGGAAACAGAAGAGAGAACCGAAATGCCTCGGGGTTGGCTACCCCCTCACCCCTGGCTGCTCAGCGGCTTCTATTTGCTCGGCCGTACCTCTAAAGCTGAATCACTCGCTATTAGCTCCGCGCCTCCTTCGCCCTTCGCTTGGCGGGGCTAAACCACTCACGGCTTCAAAGGCTCAATGAAGCCGGACCCAGGAGCCCCGGCGAGGGTCAGCCCAGCCGCCGTGTGCTCGGAGCAGCTCCTGCCCCCGCGCTCGCCCTGCCCTCCAAGGGGGCTTCGCAGTGTCCGCGCATATGGACAGCCCGGAGCCGAGCCGAGCCGCCTGCTTGCTCGGAGAAGGACTTGTGCCCTCACCTACACGGAGTGATGGGGGTGGGGAGCGAGCACGGACGGGGGAGGTCAGGTAGCCAGTATTTCTGAGGGGACTCAGCAAGAGGAAGGGAGTTAAGGACAAGACCCCGCTTCCCTCCCTGCTTTACGCTCCCAGGATGGAGGGGAGACAGCCCCGGGCCCTCCGGGGTCCCAGCCGGCCGGCAAGAAGAGGGTGTGACACCGGTCAGTCCCGAGGTCAGAGCCTGCATCCCCGCCTCGGAGCAGGGGCTGCTCTGTAGTCGAGTCTGTTCGCAGCTGCCAGCTGGTCCCGCGGGATGAAAGGATAAGGAGCCCCGTAGAGTACAAAGGCTAGGTATTTTTTGACTTTTTAAGATCTTTCTTTCTTAGCCTCTGCATACTTTTCGGAGCTCTTATCTGAGCATGTTTTTTTATCTCCTTCATGAAGCTGATGGACAGCCAGTGCATTTTCTGGGCGAAAAACCCCCTCTCTTCGTCCTGTTTTGCCCTCCTGTCCCTCTGGTTTCCACGTCCCCTATACTAGCAACCTGTCGTCAAGCACAGAAGGCAGAGCTGGCCATTGTCGATCACGGGTGTTTCTGCCCTCTGTGCCCCTAATCAGGGAGGAAAGTGGGAATGTTAAAAACTTCTGCAAGGCTGCAGGCAGCTGCCCTGCTCCGCAGTCTCAGAGGAATTAGGCGGAATTATCCCTGTCCCTGGACCCTCAAGCAGCCTATACTTCAAATCAGTGAATGGTACTCGGGACACATTTTGGTCAAATCAAGATTGTGTCAATCCAGAAAGTGACTTAAACAGGCGTTACCTGCTCCTGAGGAAGTGGGTTCCTTCTCGGTAGGTCACCCAAAGCCCACCGGGTCCGGCAGGTTGAAAGGGGAGAAAGTGGCAGGACAGCTGGGCTCCAGCATGGTACTGTTTTAAGTATCACCACCGAGGTCTCTGTTTTCCATAGCTGCCAATGGCCACCAACACCCAAGGTTCCTCTCAAGGAAAGGAGCAAAGAAATTATCTTCCCAATCTGCTCTCCAGCCGGTCGTTTGACCCTGACACCCACCGATGACACTGAAGAACACCCCGCTGAAGCGGCTAAACGCCTCGCAATTTCCTGTCTTCTCTTCCCCCGGGCGGACCGCCGCACCGCCGCCGAGCGATCTTATCGCCGTGCGATCATTATTCACCGGTGACAACCAGAGATGCAGCGCTCCTAACTGAGGGTGACAGATTTCAAACGCGGGGCTGCAGCGTAGCCAGCCTCAGACATATTCTTCCTCAAACTTTGCCTAGCAAGCGAGTCAGCGGCTTAACCCTTTGAAGCTCTTTCTCTCGCCCGGGGACCGAGACCCCAGCGCCGAGGAATCCCGGTTTCGGGGGAATGCAGGACAACACGGCTACTTGGCTGGGGATTCTTTGTTACGTGCCATTTTCTATTCTTGGTTATTTTCACTTGAAACAGATGAGAACCGCCAACTCTGGGGAGCAGATGGAGGGCTTTTCTGTGATTAGGGGCTGGAAGAAATCCTCTTGGCAAAGCTGATCGCTGAGGACTCACCTGTGGTCCCTCTCTGTCACCGAGTCTGCAAATTCATCTGCATGGCACGAATTACTCTCCTAGGCACATACACAGAGCTTCTGCACTTTCCTCAGCGTGGTGTGGTTAAAAGTACAATTCCAAAAGTGCCATTTCACTCAGATCTCCAGATTCAGTTCTTTTACAAGTTATTAACTACAACAGAGAAAGGAGCAAGTGAGAAAGAAACGTATTTTCAGGAAAGAAAGAAAGAAAGAAAGCAAAAAAAGCCTTTTTCACGCATGCACTTTGTACTCAAAGGAAATATTTACCACCACCAAACTCCAGCATGTCAGAACACGTTTCCTCTTAAGCACAAGAAACCTTAAAACTGAGAAAAGCATGTGCAATTCCAAGATGAAGTGAAGTGCTGGAAAGCTTTCCAAAGTGTGTACCACCAGCCCAGAGCCCGATGTCAAGACAACATCAAGGCAACAAGGAAACAAGACTAACAAACTCTATTGGTTGCCTAGTATTCATTTATATATATTTTCAGTGCATTATGATGTTTTTGTCAGCGTTCTCCGCACCCACCGCCAAAAAAAAAAAAAAAGAAAAAAAAAGAAAGAAAGAAATTGGGGGAGGGACGGGCGGGACACACGACCTCTGACTGCAACTGGTATTTCGGAGTCCTTCCAGAGCCCCTGTGGTCATGCTGTAGGAAGGATGGAGTGGCAGGTAAATGTGTATGGATGGGAATTTCAGTGCTTTCTTCTTTAAATGTGTAAGATAAGGCTGGACAGGGGAGAAGAAGCCTACAGTAAGCAAAAGGACAGGAAAAAAAAAATTCTCGTAGCACCCATATTTCTAAGTTCCGATTTCAAGCACAGCAGGCAAATAAACCTAATTTGAAGAACAACCCCCAACCATACTCAAGCCCCCCCCCAAAAAAAAAAAAAAAGAAAGCAAACAAACAAAAACAAAACAAAACCCCAGCTCCCCCAGAACTGACCCTTTTAGACATCACATATATCCTTGTCCAGTTTGTTAGAGCAGCTGAGGCGGGAGGGGCCGTGAGCAGCCGTGGCCGGGGAGGGTGGGCAGGCAGGAGGAGCTCCGCGGGCGCGGAGCGGGGCCACCTGCAGGTCCCGCGGCGCGGCCAAGGTGGCAGCAGAGCCCAGCGCTAGCATGGACACTCCCCCCTCGCTCCTCTTCCAGAGCGCTCTGCTCCAACTGATGCGCACCCCTCCCCCCTCTTCCCCCCCCCCTCGCCACGCAGTCTTGGTAATAGTCTGATCACTTGGACTTTAAACAATTTCTCCCCTCACCATCACCAGACTATAAATGTGTCAAGCATGTATTTATTTATTTATTTGCTAGCAAACCGGTTTGCATGGTTGAAAAGCGGTAAACTGAAAGGGCGCTATAGAAATATATTATCTTTAAATTTTCTGTGATCGTACAAGATGGCTAGCCTGGAGTGATGGTCCACCAATCCATAGTACAACCTCACTTATTTTATAGAAAATGTAAGATGAGGTAACATTAAGAAATGTTATAAAAATGAAAGTGTCTTTTTAATATTTTTTTTCTTCCAGCTATATTGTAAGATTGATTTCTGCAGCTTGCAAGAAAGAGGGTAAAAGGAAATGGAAATAGTTTTGTAACTGGGAGGTTGGTCTAAATCATACTGAATAACCTCAATTTTAGCCAGTAATGTAAAATTTTACTTCAGGCCTTAAATTCATGCACTGACAGAAGGGAAAAAAATCACGAAATATATTCTTCACCAAATTTTGGGAAATCGGCTTAGTAAAAAATGTTTTGAGGAAGGCAAAGGCAAGGCGAGGCGAGCCAAGGCAAGGCAAGGCAAGGGAAAACCAGACAGATACAGTTATAGAATATTGATGTTTTTTACCATAGTTTTCATTCTGACAACAGTTGCACAAATGTAGATCAATTCAACCAACATTTAGTTGGATTTGATAAAATTAAGGTAATTAAAGTGGCTAAATCATGACATAAGAATCCAGCAGTCATTAAACATTGTTATGTATTGTTTCTTTATGTATAGAAAGTGCAAAGGCAAATAGAATAATGAGAAAAACTGAAATCAACATATATATGGAAAAAAAAGAGAATTAATTTATGATTGACCTAACTACCTACCATGGTGAGTGGAAGGCATAAGTAAAGCCTTCTGAGTAACATGTAAACAGCCAACATAAGTTTTTTTCTTTCCCATTTTCCAAGCATAATCATGAAGGTAATTTTCATAGTCATAGCCAGCTTTTAAAATAAAGGAATATCTTCCATCTCTGTTTCTGTCACTGTACCTTTGTGTTTCTGGAAACATAATCCACACAGTTCTATCAGACAAACTCTTGCTTCGCTATATAAAGCTGAAAGACCTCAGTAAAAGTTGCACAACATTAATTGAGTTTCCCCTTCTGCACTCAGTGCTCTTCTTTTATTCTAAGTGGAGAAACTGGAAAGCAGACTGGCAATCCACTGTAGAGAAAGCACCCCTTTCTGATTGCAAGGCTATCTACCCAATCTCCCATGGGAGCTCAAGAGCTCCCTCATTCTAATTTCCTACTGACAAAAAAACTGTATTTATTTGTATTTTCGTATCAACAGGTTTGACCAGCTCAAATAATCCTTTTGTCTCTGTCAAGTCCATTTCTGTAACTTTTTGTATTTTCTAGGGGATGGTTACAATTAGGACAGAGTGCCTCTAAATGGTCAAAGAGGAGTGTCCTAGGATGGCTTTACGATACTCGTATCCCCAGTCATCTGTTCTGCTTATGCTGGATATTGAGTTCTGCACCTTTAAGACTGGTTCCAAGAGCAGGGAGAAGACGCACACTGTTTTCAGAAACTGCACTTGAAGAATACTTAGCTTGTTAAAAAAACAGTTTTTTTCCACTTTTCTCCAAGGAAATAATTTTCCTGAACTAGTAGAGGGAGGGGTCGCTTGAATCTGCTTTCTAGAGGGACCACTTTGGAAGCTTCCTCCCAAATTTTCCCTAAGCCAGGACAAGGAGCTGCTTTTCTTTCAGCCCAATAAACATGAATAAACATTAGAATGATCAGAATAAATAAAAGTTGGACATGACAACATTATTTTTAAAAGACTAGCCTGATCAAAATCTCTCAATATTATTTAAAGAGGGAACATAAAAAAATGCTGTAGTTAACAATATAGGCCCCAAAGCTCATGGCATAGCTTTAGCTTTATATTTGCTTGATTTCCATACATCACGTTACACAAGGCTGGCAAACTTTGACCTATAATATCTCAAAATATTTTGAGCTCTATCTGACAACTCTTAACCCTCTTTCAATTCCAGTATTAGCTAATTATATGTAATAGGATACAATGGAGAATGCAAATTTTCTATTGAAATGTATTGATTTTTGCCTTTTCTGATTAATTCCTAGATTCTGATAAACCGGTTGCATCATTTGGTAAACCCTTTTCTACTCTTTTCTGTTTATTTATTTTAGAACATATTGTTGCAAAAAGGATAAGACAAAGGAAAATTGCTTTCAATTACGTAAAGAGAAAGCTATAAAGATATTACCCTGACCATCATGGTCAAGAAGCAGAGGCTATATCAGTACACCTCCAAACTCAGAAATAAATGAGCAATAATCTTGGCATGCTGGTGCACCAAGAGATCCCCTTTCCGGGGCTATTACTAGAGGGCAGAAAAAAGTGTCACCATGGTACAGACCGATTACCTGAAAGGAAAGGAAAAAAAAACAAAAAACAAACAACCAGGCAGATGGTATCTGTTTTGAATCCTGATAAATTTGCAGTAAGCTTTCAGGTTTTCAAGAGGATTTTGAGGCAGTGAAAATATCTTGTGAAACCATTTGTCTTGCTCTTTGGCAGTGCAAAGCCCACATCACAGATTTGTGGACTGAGGATAGGAAGGTTGTTACAGCAGTCAACAACTTCAGTTCTTTCAAAACATAGGGCACCAGATTAATTTTGTTCAGACCTACAACTTTTTCTTAGGATTTAGTAAAAAGAGATTTTATGTCACTTTCAATAATCTCTTCATGAACAGGAAGGCACTGCCTTTAGACTTAAGGGAAATGTTGTCAGGAGGAACAGGCATCTCTGATTAGACCTACTGAATCAGTGAAAGGTACCCATCCAGGTCACCATGGTCTGCTGACAGAAGGAGAATGAATGTGCATTTATCAGGTACCTGTGTTAACGGTGAAGGAGAAATGCAGTGCTAAAAGTCATGAGGCTGCTTACTAACCATTGCTATGAAGAATATGGTGCTTAGTGCCAGTAGATTTTTTTATTTCATTCCCATAGTATAGCAGAACTGGGAAAGTCTAAATTTGCTTCACTGATGGGATGCTGAAGGAACCTTCTGGTGAGAAAACCCATCTGCAGAATTGCACCAGGACTGCAAATTTAGAGTGAACTTAATTCAGCTAGGAGTCATTGTTAGGCAATTCCATTCCTCTTGTGGAATTTTGTTTTCCATTCAACAGTCTTTGCAGTTCTCAAGACCTTGAACAATCCCTGAGGAAAGACCAATTTTGCCTTTTATATATACTATATATATTCAACCTCTGCAAGAGCACAGACCATTTTATACAAAACCCCAGCTATATGCAAAGATAACAGCTCATAAAAAATTATTTTTCTGGATCATAGAAATATATATGTATACATATATATTTAATTGTGTAAGTCATTGAGATCTGCTTCTTCTTTAAACTCAAACAGATCCTTCCTCAGTTCATGATGAGCTTTCTATTCAGTTAATTCTGCTTACTTGGTGGTGACAAATTGCACTTGAAATCTACCATGAGATTATTTAGTTAAACATACCACAGTTAAAATGTCCTAGGTGAAGTAGTTATGAAGAAGAGCCAGGAATATACCCCCAGGATAAACTGAACTTTTTACATGCATCATAAAATGATTCTCCTTTCTGTGCCTCAGGCAAAAAGAATGCTAAGAAGGTAAGCTATTCTTTTTGGTAAGGTTAGAGAAGACAGTGAAATCCTCCCTGGAGAAAATGAAGCAGCTTGAGTGTGTAATTGTTTATTGGTGAACTTAATAAGTCCAGACAATGAGCTAGGGAGAGGAGAGTTTTCAGATTTTGGCTAATTCTTCTTAATTTTGAAGAATATGCATATTCGTCAGCATTTGTTCATCAGAGAGACAGATTTCTGCAAGCTCAGAGAAGCTGCGGTTTTACTGTAGGAACATCTTTGGTGTTTATTTCTTGCATTGTCAAACACAATTTGTCTTAACCACTATTGAACAAAATAGGCTAACAATATACTTCTATTGTCATTGTCCTCGGATTTCTCTGGTCTCAAAGGTTGTTATTGGCTATTTTACACTGTTTTGGCCAGTCTTAGCATTCAAATTCAAATTTTCAGCTTATTCCTGAACTTGGTGTAGGGAACAGCATGAAAAAGGGAGGATGAGCTGGAAGTCAAGGGTGATCCCAGAAAAAGGCAGTACCCTCAGGCAGTCCTGCAGAAGGGAGACAGGGTGGACAAAAAAGGGGGCTTGGTACAGGGTTCATTAATGTTCCCAGGAATGCCAGGATGGAGATACAGGCTCAGGGTTCACAGAGGATTGGAGACAAGACTGGAAAGAAGGCTATCATGCCTGGCCAATGTCCATCCAGAAGAGAGGACTGGAGACCTGCACACCTCCAGCAGTGACTGCATCTGGTCACGCCCAAGATGACACCAGGCCCCTGCACCAGAGCAGAGTTGGAGAGGAGTAAGGAGGGGGGTTCCCATGGAAGGATGGATCTAGTCAGCCCAGGGGTTCCCCCAGGACTCTGTGTTTATGACACTTGCCACCAGTAACTGCTCACCTGACTTACTGTAAACATGCAATACTTGATGAATACAGAACATCAGTTCTCTGAGGGGCCATTTCATAAACTCACAAACAAGCTCAAGCTCTTTCCTCCGACAGTAGTTTGTTTTGCCAATCCATACTGGACAGCCTATTGTGTGAAAGATAGACTATTTCATTTATATATAAGAAAATTTTAAAGTCTTTTCCAATGTTATCGATGCTTCTCTTAGTCTTTTCATTGCTGTGCATGAGATTGGACAGTCTCAGAGAGGAAATACACCATTACCATTTTGAACAATTATATTTTTTCTTATAATTGATGATAATGTGATGGAAACAATTTTTAGAGTTAGGCTATTGCTTGAGACATGTAGATTTTTGCAGTCAACTGGACTAAGTCAATTTAGCAATTATTGATCAAAAACTTTCTGCTGTGCTCCTGCAGGTACATTTTTTGCAGCAGTTGTTAATGAGATGTATTCTTGAACCTCTGCAGATGACAGCAAAATATATACTAGCACTGACCAGGGGAGTCAATTTCCAGCTTCCTTTTTTTTTTTTTTTGCAAGGCTGTAAACTGATAACTATCAGGGGATGCTGCCAGTCTAAAAAAACTCTTCCTGTTGAGGGAAAATGAGGAAAGGGATGGGTGGACAACTGGGGGAGGTAATAACTTTAACCAGTACTGCTTGATCCCCCACTGCAAATGAGTCAATAGTCACAGCTCTAATTTAAAGTTTAAAATAAAAAGTGCCTAACTTTCAAGGATGCAAATCCTCAAACTAGAAAAAAGTAAAAAAACAAACAAACAACCAACAAACAAACCCATTAAAAAAACAATACAAAAGAAGGGAACAACATAATTATTGGAAGAAAGGGAATCCTAGTGAATATTGGGTTAGAATTCCACATCATGTCATAGACTGCTGTTACGATTTCCATTAGAAATGCAGGTTTTGTATCTCATGATTTTCAATTTTGTGACTAAGAAAAGATTGGAGTTAGCAGTTCTGGTTTTATTTCACTCTTTGATACTGCTAAAGTTGTATTTATTGGATTGTTTGATTCCCCCTCATATTTTTTTTTTTCTTTTTTTTTTTTCTTCCCTATGTTTAAACTGACCAGAAATGCTGAATAATGTTGTGCCGTGTGATACCTGAGTTAAGGAGCATGTTGCAGTCAGTACCTGTGAACTCTTCATTGCCTGTAGCCTCAGGCCATTGTCTACTGTCACCTACCTTATTCTCTGATAGAATTATTTGACTTAGCTAGGCTTATTTCAAGTTTGCAGGGGATGATATTAAATTTAGCATTTCCTAGGAAATCTGTTCTTGGAGACATGTGAGTAGATCCTTTGGGAACATCTCTTCTGTAGTTGTACTAAAAGACAGACCATTAAATTGCTTTCTACGTATTTGGTTACTATGACAAATATGGAATTCTATACTTGGAGATAAATGGATGAAAAATGTCTCCTGCTGTTGCAGGGCAAACTCTATTGAGTCAGCTGAGTAGATCACACTGACTGCACAACTTTTGATAGAATGAATCAGAGAATTGGTATGGCTGTGCCAACACCCTGCTACTTCTGGCCATGCTGTTGTTTCACACTTTAGAGAAATGTGCAAAAAATCCATCAACCACCCGGCCTATTGTTCAAGTTACATATCTTGATCTAAAAAGTTATGGATGAAGAAGCAGAAGTCAGGGAAACTGATGATCTTTTTCTAGTTGAGTGCTCAGTTAGGCACCTTGTATTTAACAGAACATGAAGAAGCTCCCTTTTGTTTCTCAGTTTTTTCTAAATGATCATATTTTATGAAGCATGCATGTACTAATCCAGAGACATAGACAATTGGACTATTAAGATTCATTAAATGCATTGATTTGTCTTTTTCTTTCTGTTTCATATCTCTTATTAATGATGCACAATGACTTGTCTCATTTTTTTCATGTTTTCATCTATATTCCTCGTATTTTATCTCGAACAAAGAGTAGTCTTGTGTCACGAAGGTTCATCAAAGTCATAATTGCACTTCATTTATCTGCATTGAACTGTCTGTCATCTGTTAGCATTTGAACACTCTATATGCCTTTCTGTGTTTGTCTGCATTCTTCCTCATTTACTTCTCCCAGACCATGCATCACTTCTTGCTAGCTGATTTCTGTTTTTAATTTTTTTTAATTACTGAGTGTGTTTGTAACCTTCTTGCAGTTTCAACCCAGAAATATTGGTAGTGCTTTTTTTTTTTCTGCATTTAGGAAGAATTTATAGTCAACACTACTGTTTATCTACAAGACTAATGTGCCCCAGAAAGGCAGGATAAATCTCAGTATTGAGGATCTGTTATACACCACAACAGTCTACACACCTTTTCCTAATCTATCTTTTATGCTCTGGACATTATACTTGACATAGCCTAAAAGCACTTATTATAAGTAATTTCTATAAAATCATCATCTGATAATTACTAGATTGGTGGCCAGAAGGGGATAAAGACTGCTGATTTTAATTTCTTCTTGGTTTTTTGCATGGATCATGTTTTATTTTTAGTTAATTAAAATATTCCTTTCTTTTTCCCAACCATACAACTGCTTATGCTTGTCCTTTTCCTCCTGTCTCATCATCTTTACTACATCTTATTTTAAAAGACCTGGCAAAATTGAGTTACAAAAGATGCTTTACAAACTAGATAAAGAACTCAAATTTCAGAGGTAAGGAAGTTCCTTTGAAAGAAGTAAATGTGGAAACATTAATTTTGGGCTGTACAGATACTGTGTTCCTTATCAGTAAAACAGGACAAATGAGCATCCTTTCCTTCACAAGGAAATCCTTCTTATGAGTAGGTGAAGGTTATCAGACAGAAGTTTACTGGAGAAGGATAAAATAGTATATACTTTATGTTTCAGATTCTTAACTGAGGTACACTGGTATAATGGAATCAATGAAACTATGGTGGTTTATGTAAAATGAAAACAAATGTGGATGAGTTTGTTTGGTTTTGCATTTACCAGAGAGTCATGCAGATTAACAGTGGTATTATTACCTCATGTAGGCATGCTTCACAGGCCTAGGAACTTTATTTACATGAGCTCAGGTGAACAAAACACTATTTTTTGTAATTCTTTAGACTAGAAATAATATCAGGTCAGATGAAATCTGTTGAAACTCAGTTTACATTAATATCTCTCTGTAATTAATTTTTCTGCTTACACCAAAAGTGAAATTTCTGATAGTGTGTGCATATTATTAAATAGTTTAATTAAAAAGAGCAGAAGCCAAGTCAGAAGGGACAAATACTTCACCAACCTTCTTAACTGTTTATATATTGTTTTAATTTTAATTAATTTTATAAATACTAGAAATAATTTATATCTTTATATGCACTGTACTATGAATTTAAGCAAACTAATCTTTAACAGGTGTTATATTTTAAAATTAGCTATGGAAACATCTAAGGGGTCTATGAAGCATTCCTAGAGTATGCCTAATTTGATTTTTAAATATTTTTATTAAGTCAGTAAATTTTAACTGAAAAGGATCACATAACTTGGAAACATAATGAGATAATCCATCATGATGACTAATTATCTTCAATGCCAATTATACATCTGAGTTTGTCTACCTTGAATCTACAGCTATTGTACCTTACTATAGATTATGACATATGAACCTTCTCATCACAAACAAAATGGAATCATCTCCTTAACTTCCTTAAGTAACAACATTTTTTTCCTCTTGGCCACTCTTTTGTTGAGTACCAGTTCCTTGTCAACTACAGCATCACCCACCCACACATCCCAGCTGCCACTCTCTCATTTTCCTTCCAAAACAGAAGAATACATCACCTGTTATCAATGCTGCCATTCATTCTCAAGAAACAAAAAATAGGTACTTATCCAAGGCTCCTGGCAGCCACCCTTGTTTGAAAGATTGAGGAATTCTATTTCTAGTCTATTTCCTGATCTTCATCTTCATAGAGCGTAACATGGCTCTGGAAAAACTTCTGAACTTCAACTAGAAAGAGCTAGTTACACAATGTGAATAGAACAAGCTCATAGTTTTTCCTGAGCAACTGGTGTAAAACCAAATTCCAACTGCACCAGCTAGAAGGAACTCAATTTTTTTTGTCCTTCAGGGCCACAGATGAAATTTTATCTTTGACTTCCCATGTTCTCTGCTTCTCTGGTGTTCTGTGGAAAATTCTTTTAAGATTTTTTTGTTTAGCTTGCTTTTTCCTGATGTATAATTTGTGCTGCTAAATGCCATAGCACAGTCAGGCCTACTGACTGTCTCTTCTTCACTGCTATTTAATCCCCTTTGCTACCTTGCACCTCCTTTCTGCCAATAGATTGGCTGCACCACTGCTGCCACTTGTCACTGAGTTTGTTTTATTCATCTGTGAAATATGATGTGGATTAACTATTACTTCTTAACTTGGACTTATTTATTGCTTCAAAGAACATAACTCTTCTTATGTTGCCTGATCTTCTTTTCTTATACTCCTCTTCCCTCCTTCGTTCCCCTACCCTTTCATTTCTTAAACTGCTTTTATCTAAGCCCAGAATCTCAAGCCCTAAATCACAAAGTGCAATGTAATAAGCACAAGTGGCTGTGCTGTTATAACTTACAAAAGAAAATGAAAAAGGGTCAGGGAAAAATGCCCCCATTAATCTCTGCTCTTGCATTTTATACAGTTGTTTGTGCCCCTGTAGGACAGCTAAAGATGCCAACTTTCAACTTCATCCCAACTTGCCTATAGGCAAAGACAATATGAAGTGGAAGAGTGGAAGATGAAATGACCATACCCCATAGATATCTTGTAGAAATGACACATAGATGCGCTTTTTTGGTAGGTTTTCGTTTTGTTTGTTTGTTTGAATTTATTTTTTATTATTATTTTTCCTTCCCACAAACAGTATCTTTAAAATTTTTCACCTCATGTGTTACCAGCAATGTGTTTTTTGTACCTAAACACAGCAGCACATGATATACCAGGGAAAACTCCTCATTCTCAGGACTGCTTAGTAATGGCATATGAAAGCAAAAACACTTTTCTTGAATATCTGACAGCATCTTTTAGAGCTACAGTCAGCTCAGCTGGTTATTTGCTCAGCCTCTCCACCTAACAGCAGCTGCTCAAATTCAGTGGTTTCTGGCTTTGCTACTCCTGCCACACAAATGCCAAGTTCATGAGAGTAACAGGCCTGAGAGGGCTGTAAGTTAAAGAGGTGTGGAACCAGAGGGTGACGGGCTATATCTGGGACCTTGTGGCACAACTCCTGACCAAAAAGAGATTCTACTGCTCTACGTAGTTGCCACTGAAAGTCTTCTTCATGAGTCAAAGTGAGGTGAAAGAATTGTTAACTGGGTCCAGCAGTGTTTTTGGCCACATGTCCTAAATCCTTCCCTGCCTTTTGGTAAACAATAGGGTTCTGCTGTCTTTGAAACTGAGTAGATACCTTCTGGTCATCTACCAGAGCACAAAAGCATCTAAGAAAAAAAAAAAAAAAGGTTGTGACTTGTTTTACATTTTGGGAATGCAGTGGCAGTATTTTGGTCATGTTTTGAGGTTATGATGTCCCTCTAAAATTAATCATCTCCCATTTCTTTCATCCAAATAATTAATCTGTTTTATGTTGTACTTTCTATATGTCTGTGACCTCTCACTTCTCAACAGTTCCTCTCTCCAGAGTGAAAGAGTGACAAGATGGTTCACAGCACCATACACAATTTGAAAAATATTTGCAAAAAGAGCTCCCTAAAGAAAAAGATGCAGGAAACACTATAATTTACACTATTTGTGCAGCCTTCAGTGGAAGTGTGAGAAGAAGGCCAAAAGGAAAATAAAATATGAAAACTGAAAATGTGAGGTGGGGATGGAGGCAAGTTTGGAAGCAGTGGGTACCTGAATGTGTTTCCTGTTAATTTAGATTCGATGTGCTGTTAACCTGCAGCCTGCCACTTTCTTTTTTATTATTATTTTTTCCTTCCACTTGCGTGTATTTCTCAAACTACGGAAATCCAGGGCAAAGAAATCACTTTTCTGTGTTAAATGCAAATTAAGTTTTTTTGTTGTTGTTGCCTTTTCCAACAGAGTCTTTTGTGAAAATAATTTTTTCCTTATTTATTTCTAACACAGGCAGATATCTTCATATATACAGTGTATAGCGTACAAATGCAATGTATACACAAATAAATATATTTACATAGACAGGGATCTCTCTGTACTGATACAATCTTTAAGCCAAGTTCAACGTTTATACAACTTGTCCCTCCATATAATTCTAGTGTGTTTGGATTAAACAAGTCTGCAGCTTTCTAATCGTCATGGTTTGACCCCAGCTGCCAACTAAGTGAAACTGGCACACTAATAAAAGATCTGACTCTTCCTTTCAACCCTGCACAGACTGTACATCTGGGAGATGATTTTGGAGGTGTGAAGAACACAAAACATCACTTCCTGGCATGGGTTCTACTGCAGATGAACATGTCAGCACGCTCTTGTTGATTGCTGACCTGGTGTTAGTGCTCTGTGAAGGGATCTCATCACCGCAGGACTGTTTCCCACTCAGGTCAGTGGAAATTGTCAAATTGCGTGTCAGCCTTTTACAGATCCCAAGTCTAGTTTGGCAGTAATGAAAGAACAATGTCGTTTTTAAGCCAGTGTAAATCACAGAGCATATACTCAGGATGTCTCATTTGGTGGCTAATCACTGAATGCTGGGTGGGGAAGGAGTCTTGGTATTATAAGAACAGAAATTCTTCCTCTTCTGTCTTCTTAGAAGAATATCATTAGCTGGAGGCAAATCCTCATGGACTCCAGTTTTTCAAAAGAATCCATACAAATCACCAGTCATCATGCCTGGCAGTAGGTGTCTTGCTGTGTTGACAGCTCAAAAACTTTGTTTTCTCACAAGGTTTGAACTCTCAAGTCATAAAAGTGGTATCAGTCCAGCTGCCTGCTTGCTTTTGCCATGTTTTGCTCCTAACTTAAGAGCAGTAGTTATTTCCAGAGCAATTGATGATAACATCCCTTAAAACTTGAAAAAGCCTTACAGATGATGTTGCAAAAGGTTTGATGTTTTCTCAGGAATGGTCTTCACCCTTCTATTATGGATTTCTCTTAAGGAAGCAGTTGTTCTCACTGATGTTATCCTTGGTTCTGGTTATACTTATTGCAAAGTAGATGGCGGATTTTCTGCATCCTCCACATCTCAGTAAAGGGTTTACATTAATAGCAACTGTATTATGTTTTAGATCTCATAAAAACATACAGATGAGTTGGTACTGGTAAGAGAAAAGTTGAATTATGAGCAAGTTGCTGCAGTGATCTTGGTGGATCCAGTGGTTAATTGTGTGCCTACTGAAAGTTTGTGCACATTTCTGGATGTATGTAGCAATATCCAGTTTTTTTACCATTGCTTTTTATATGTATGCTGGACTTTTATCTGAAAAGTAAACAGAATTCAAAAAACTGTTACATATATAATGATAGAAGAATATAATTATGTGACTGGATATATATTTACACAATGTAGAATAATGGTTCCAGAACCTATTGGGTGAATAAAATGTATTTCTTAAAGCATTCCAATAATACTTTCATAGTATTTAGGGGTAAATGGGATAATTACAATTAAGGAGATTTAAATGAGTTTCTTGTGTATATTTATGCATGAGACTCATTCTGCCAGATAGGATTTTTCAGCAATTACTACTTAACTTCTTTAATAATGTCCCCTTTAATTCTAAGGGAAAGGAAACAGGCTGAAGAGTAATAAGTAAGGCTTTAATTTAATTTGCTTACTAATCTAAAGAGAAACAAAATTTTAAGATAACTCACACTTAAAATGCAACAAAACCAGAGAGAAAGATAGATATTTAATGTGAATTCACTGAACCAGATCTCTTGAGACGAGAGATCACAAGTATTTGTGAAGTATGTTTCTGATGGACAGACATTAAGAAATACATGGCCAATATGCACAGATTGGCTGGCACAAATGCCTTTCACATGGTCATTCCAAAATGTGCTGTGACTGGAGTATTTTATTTTCCTTGGTAGAAAATACATATGAAAAAGAAGATTTTATTCACAATGATCTGTATCAACTCTAGTAATATCTTGCACAAGTACTAGAGAGAGATATGGTCATTCAGAACAAAATCCTCAATGAGACAACTTGACATGCAGAATATCTTTTGTTTTCTGGGGGTTTTCTTCTCACTCTTACTGCAGCACTGGTTAACACTAGTTCAATGCATTGCTGAAAACCTGTTGCTGAAGAATATGTTCAATGTTCAGCTCATTGTCAGATGAGCTTTATCCTCTCAGTACTTTGAAACTTCCAAGGATGCAGACTGTACTCTTGGCAATTATTTAATCTTGCGTTCTTTCACTGGGAAAAATGTTTTTCCCTATATTATGAGAAGTCAAGGGGGTCAGGTAAAGCCCATGGTGACTGGAAAAAGGACAACCACCACTATAATTTTTTAAAAATGTAAAAAAGAAGACCTAGAGAACTACAAATCAGTGAACTTCACTTCTATGCGTGGGAGCTTGGTAATGAGTTGTGTCCTTCAGGGATCAGTGGTCTGTAATTTCTTTGTGAATGACACAGACAGTGAGATTGAGAGAACTCTCAGCAAGTTTGCAGGTGACAAGAAGCTGATTGGTGGGAGTGACAAAACAAAAAGGTGGAAAAACATCCACAGGGATCTGGAAAGAACTTGAGAAGTGAGCCCACAAGAACATATTGAGGTTCAGCAAGTTTGAGTGCAGGGTGCTACACCTAGACTGGGGCAATTCCAGACGTGGGTGCAGCCTGAGAAGAACTTGGGGTTTCTGGCGGACATGAACCTGCAGTGTGTGCTTACAGCCCCAAAAGGCAACCATATCCTGGGCTGCATCAGAAGAGGAGTGGCTAGCAGGTTGAAGGAGGTGATTCTACTTTTCTACTCTGCTCCAATGAGAGCCCACCTGCAGTGCTGCATCCATCTGTGGTGTCCTCAGCATAGAAAAAACATGGACCTGTTGGAGTGGGTCCAGAGGAGTGCCACTAAGCTGGTCAGAGGGGTCGAGCATCCCTCCTATGAAGACAGGCTGAGACAGCTGGGGTAGATTTCTCTGGAGAAAAGAAGTCTATGGGGAGAACGTGATATGGCCTTTAGGTACTTAAAGAGTGCTTATGAAATAGAGGGCACAGTGATAGGTGAAGGGGAAATTGTTTTGAACAAAAAGAGGAGAGATTTAAGTTAGGTGATTAGAAGAAATTTTTTACTGTGAGGGTGGTGAGGTACAGGAGCAAGTTGTGTTGAGAAGCTGTTGATGTCCCATACCTGCAGCATTCCAGGTCAGATTGGATGGGGCTCTGTACAACCTGATAGAGTGAGTGGCATCCCTTCTCACAGTAGGGCTTGGATGTTCAGGGTCTCTTGCAAACTAAGGCATTCTATGTTTTGATGATTCTGTGATGCTCTTTATCAATGTCTTTCCAGGATGCACTTGGCTAAAACTGGACAAAGTAGCTACAAGCTACTAAAAGAGCATTCTAAAAATGTGGCGTGTAAATGGGAATAAGCAATTGTCTTGATGTCTTGAATGTGCTCTCCCTCTTGTTCCTATAGCTGAGAATGCAGTCAGCCATTTCTCTTGCAGGTACACACTGATGGCTCATGCTCAGCTTGCTAACCACTGTAAATTTCCAGCAGAAATTTACACAGGAATTTTTCAGCAGAAGTGCCTGGAACCAATCCATCCCAGCCTGCAACACTGCAAAAGCCTCTGCTTCCCATGTATAGGACTTTACATTTGCTGAATTTGAAAAGGCTCCTTCTCACCCCATTCCTTCAGCAAGTCTGGGTCCTTCCACTCTCAATTGTATTGACTGTTCCCTCCTGTTTGTCACCTGCAAACTTTAGGAAAGGGCACTTCATCACCTCCTTCAGCTTATTATTAGAGACACCAAACAAGACAGATATGTAATGCAGCATTAGTGTTTCAAGAATTCAAGTAGTTCATTCTGTCTTTCTGGTTCTGACACTCACAAGTCTCCCTCCTAAATGTTCTTAACTCTGACCAGCTGAACCAAGGGTAAATTGATGGGCTCTACACCAGAAAATGTCTTTTATTTCACTAAAAATGTAGTCTGAATGAAGACCAAAAGATTGTGTCATTCATCATACTGGGGATTCTTTCAACAAAGGGATTTCAAGAAAATCTCTGGTTCAGCAAATGCATAGAAGAGAGTCTTGATTTTCATAGCTGCACAGTGCAGTGCTAGCAGGATAAGCTTGGTGTATAATTATAACTTCTGAGAATGAATTAAAATAAAAGATCTTTGTGATGAAATATGTACACTAAAATGTGCTATACTCTATGGATTGTCATTATTTTGAAGTCTTAAAATAAATAAATATTTCCAGAAGCAAATACAAGATATTTAGATGCCAAATTCTTTTGTTTTCATTAGTGCCCCTTTGAATGCATAGAATCCAGCATTTAGCACTTGGCATCTAATTAACTTGTTATCAGGGAGAAAGTCACAGAGTAATGCCATTCCCCATTCTCATAAGTTCCAGAATCTGTTTTAAAACTGTGGAGGTGGAGCACTTATAATAACAGCTTTCTTAGCTTTACTCCTTCCCTTCTAGCTCTACACCGTACCTTAAAGAAATCCTCCCCCTAACTTGGGAAAAAAAAAAAAAAACAACAAAAAACAAATCCTAGGAAAACCCCTCAATAGCAAGATAAAACCCTCGGGATTTTTCCTATTATTAACGTGCATTGTTCTTTTATTCTGCTTTGAGAACCCTCATTCTCAGTAGTACATTTTTAAGTTAATGGAGATGAGATTCTGGGGAAGATGAACTAGGGAGTTTGCTTATTTTCTATAACTAGACTTCCAGGAGACCAATTAATTTTAACTGGAATGATGGAAGGACAGTTCTGTTATTCACCTTTTCAAAGTTCAGAACAGGCTTCGCTTGTATTGAGTAGGCTCATCAAATTTACATCACCATTTAATTAAATGTTTGTAGCAATAATTGACCTCAGGAGTAAATAATTTGGTAATAAATAGATTCCACTGTGACTGACTCTGAGATGCTATTCATAGCCTCATAGCTTTGCCACAAATTTCATTAGCAATTTACTTAAATGCATATTCCATTGTAGAATTGACAGTGAATCAGAACAAAGTTTAACAGTAGAGATTTCAGAGAAAATAACATGCATTTCTCTGAAATTTATTTAGGGACAGCTCAAAACTGAGACACAGGGGGAAAAAAAACAACAACAAAAAAACCCCCCACTAACAGGAAACTAAGCTAAATCCTGATTTGTTTAGAGTCTTCATTTTTTTGTTTTTGTTTTTGTTTTTTTTTGTGTGTGTGGTTTTTTTTTTAACTGCTCGAATAATTGCTTTAAGAATCTGGTGCACATCTGAATTTGAGTCTGATAGTGTTTCAAGTAAAAAGGCAGGACCTTTTTATTAGTGTTGATGAAATACAGTGATAACCTCGAGAAACCAAAATGGACACACATTTCATGTCCTCCCTCCTCCAAAGAATCGATTTATTACTCTGCTTTTGTTTAAACCTATGAGCTAAGTTCAGAGGTGATGCATAAAATGTGTACTTTAGAGTCCTTTATGCTCAGTTAGACACCTTAAGACCTACTTACACTCACTTACTAGAGTATAAGTCAGTGAAATGGAGTGTAAATTGATGTGATTTACATGTGGAGGAGATGGCAGAGTGAGAAGGTAATACCTATAGGAGGGAATAGACTTTGTATGAGCACTTTCTAATGTTCAGCTGCTTTTCTTGCTACTCCTCTGTACCCCTGAGTAAAGATGTCTGTGTTTGACTGCGTGAGCTCCTGCACAGTCAGTGAGACTTGATGGGCCAAGGGCACTGATGAAATATAAGAAGCATGATAAAAGCTGTGTGCTGAGCAGTGAGTATGGGGTTTATAAATAAGTAACTAAAGGCTACGCTTCCCATTTCTCTTTACAGTTAGCTGTAAACCCAGCAGTTTCATAGGTACTTGGAATGACTGTTCTCATCCATGGTTCTTGCTCTGCCTTCTATTGGGGAGATTTTTACATCCAGTGCATGCTGCATGTTTTGCTCCGATGCCTTGTTTGACAAGCTGGCAGGTAAGAGGAAAGCTCCACCATATTTTGTGTGGGATAAGAACATGCACCTGGCAGTTACCACGCTGCTGTAATTTCACACTCATACCCTGTGGTAAGTTGCTCTTTTGCCAAGTGAGCAATGTAAAACCTTGTCAGCTCCCAGAATTGTACCACTTGAAACATGTCTGTTGAAATGCTCCCAGTACAGAGGCAATTCCTGCAGGATAAAGAACCATAAATCTATTAATCTCAGTTTCTACTGCCTTAAAACCTCTCCTGATAGTACACCAATTAAATAATTAAAAAAACCCCCAAAACCTGACCAAAATACTTAGCCTTAGATCATGGTTATAACATAAGCAAGACTCAAGTTAATCCGAAGTACAAAGAAAACAGTGGGATAAAGCATAAAGAGTACAGGAAGAGATGTAATAGAGATATAAGATATCCTAGTAAACACTCTGGGAAGACTTCAGCCTGCACTCCTCTGGAAAGTTTTGGAGCATATATAGATAAACTGTGGAAAAAAAATAAACAAATTTATCCAGTTTTTGCTTTGCTGGCAAAACCAAATGCAATTGTTCTGGCCAAAAAATATTTCATCAATTGTTGTTCATTTTGCTCAAAAATCTAACACTAGCTTTTCTTTGTTTTCTTTTTTAATTTACCTTTTTTTGTTTTATTTTGTTTTTCTTTAATTCCACATTCTGCTAGAAAGCTTTTATCAATTCATTATTGTAGTTATATATTTAACTACACAAGTTGATAAATGTATTCATGTGTGTATGATCTATATGTAAGCTTTTTTGCCAAGAATATTAGTATTAGATATATGTAAAGTCAAATTATAAAGACAGAAAGAATTTAGTCATTATATGAGCTATAATCTTTGGGTATAATATGTTTTTTTAAGTTCTGTTTTTCCCACAGATGAACTGTAAATAGGTAGCTAACCATAGTGAGCAAACCTACTCTAGGATTAAATTGCTATTTCAGTTTGCATTCAAATCTCGATTTATACTAAGAAGATTTTGCAGAGCAGCCAAAAGCTTTTTTGGTGCAGGACTGAATCCAACTAATGCTTTCTGAAACATTAGTCAAGACAAAGAAAGTAATTTTTATTACATATTAGAATGTTCATGTGTTGCAATATAAATTCAACTCACTTGCTCTATAACTAGCTTCATCTTGATTAAAATTTTAATTTTCATCCTTTTTTTTCACTTGTTTCTAAATGAAGTCTTGCAACCAACCTTGAATTTACACATGCACATTTCCCAGATAGTAACATTCATTATAAAATGATGAACATTAATGTCACCTAACTCATCTATTAAGTCCTTCTTTCAATAATAAAGGCACAAAGTCATCAAAAATTTTGCCTAATTGGTGGCTACAGTTATGGTCCATTTTCAGCTGATTGTCAAACTACCCCAGAAAAACCACAAAGAATTACTTAATTAATAATGAAATTAATATCCTACCTGTTTCTGTTTTGAAATAGTTAACATATCTTAAAACAAGTGTTTTAAAATTAAAATATATATATATAATTGAGGCTAAATATGGCACTGAGTTTAAAAATAAAAAGAAGATTTTGGGAGATCCTGTAACTAAAGAGGACATAAGGGTTTATTGCATTGCTCTTTGTTAAAAGAGAAATATGAATTGCAAGGAATAAATTTAGGAGAAAGAGAAAATATGCAAGCTCACTTACATAGTACATCTCCAAAGAAGATAATGAATATGAGGCCACTTACTGCTGATGTTCATGTTAACAAATCTTTATTTTAAGGGAAACTGACTCAGCAAAGCAGATAGCTACAGCAAATGTCAGTGAAACTATTTTCTATGAACCTGCAAGGCATTGGAAAGAGTTTGTGTGTGTAAATGCAGTTAAAGGAACCAGCATTCTGCCCTCACGGGCTCTTTCAGTGGCTGTGATCAGCAGGATCACTTGGGGCAGGGTGAGGCTGGGGCCAGGCACAGCATAGCCCTGGCTGACCTGAGAACTCATCATAGCGCCGTCAGTGCGTGGAAGTGTTGATTTGCCAGCACCACTGTGACATTTCAAGAGTATGGCTGTGGTTTTGGAATTAACTGAAAGGAATATAATTATCTATGATATTTATGTGTCTCCAGTTACTGTGCTATTTTGGTGCCAGCTGTAGAGCTGGGAGAATGGCAGTGGCCCAAGGAGATTCTTCTCTTGCCATGGTTCTTCTGAGTACAGGAGAAGTTTTTATATTTCTTTGTCTCCCTGCACTTTTGCTATTTACAGCAAAAAATACCACATTGTGCAATACCACATTGCGTCCCTAAGATTCACAATTAACATGAAAAAGACAGTAAATAAAGAAGAATCATGGAATTAATTTATTTATTACAGTCATTGAAGATATAATTCCACCTTGGCACATATTAATATAGGAGTCCATGAAGTAGATTCAGACTATGAACTCTTATAACATGGAGCCCTAAAAGCACTTTGAAAATAATTACAGAGATTTTGTATTTTTTTTTTTCTTTCTCCTGGTTTAATATTTTTTTTTTTAGGGAAGTTTTGACCAAAATTCTATCTGAAAAGTAGGGTGAATTTTTGGTTCATTTCTGTTTGGCAGACTTCGACCAGTTAAGTCTGAAGATACAAAATTTCACCAAACAAAATTAAAAGCTATTTGTGAACACCTTCATCTCCCCACTGTTTTAGTAAACATCTTCAACAGTTTTTCACTAAATTCATCAGCACTGGTATCAGGCATCAGAAGAATTTTAAACCTGAGTAACTGCCTTTAAGCTGTTAGCAATGATACGTAGTTTAAGAACAACAAGGTATTGAGTGCATTCACTAATTTTCTGCTTTGTAGAGGCCTTAATAGCCCTTGCATGGTCCTTGAAGAAAATTAAGCATTTTCTTCAAACATTACCCTTATATTTAAGAAATTCCTATATATGCAAAAATGTGCAACATTAGTCAAATCCATCTACTTGTTTCAGCTAGGATTCCTTTTTATAAAGAGAGTACATAGCTATTTGTAGATGTTGCATAGTTGTTTATTGACTATGATTCTGACTTGAGAATTGTTTTAAAGATCGGATTCATTGCTACAGTATTTTCAAAGTTACCTCACCTTTCTAAGTTAGTTCTGCACCTTTAGGATCGGAAATATTTTATAAAGTCAGATGCCTGAGGTTTATTCATTGACATAAACCCAACCTTTTGTTCTTATTCTTTCATTTTAAAGGTCAGACTGTTGTATAAAGATTTTGTTCAGGGGATGCATATTTTTAAGGCGAAGAAAAATATACCTTCAAAGGTACAAAGCTATACTGAAATCTAGGACCCACATTCTCTTATGACTGAATTACTGTATCTTCACTGAAGTAAAAAAAAAGGTGCTCCAGATTGCCAGAAGTGTGAAATGAGAACAGGATCCTTCCCTAACATGCATCACTGTGAATTTTAACACCATACATATGTCTAAAATCCAAAGAAATTCATGTCTATATTTGGCTTTGGAAGCACATGAAATTTGAGTGAGCAGTCTCCTCAACCAAGAATTAAAGAGGTATCTAATGCAGAGCAAAATCAAATAAAAATGGCATATGAATCAATGAACAGTTCACACTATGACCTTGTTGATTGGTTCATGAATAGCTTATGTTCTCTCAATCTTTATATTGAGCAGAGTTATTCCTGATTTTATGACATTACCTGCATTGAAAACAGCATATCCCCTGATCATTGACAGGTCTCTTTTGGGTCACATGTCTGCTGTTGTGTTCATCAAATAAATTCATATTTGATACTATAGAATAAGGTAATCCACTGTGGCAGTATTAATGTTATACCTCACCACCTGTTTTTGGCTTCAGCTCTAAAGGTCGCTATTGGTACTATGAGAAGAGAAGTGTACTGAAGTGTATTTGCTTAGGAAATGCCTAGACCAGAATCACAGCAGGCCAGGAAGAGAGAAGCTTTTCTAAGGTCTAGTCTAATTGATTGGAAGTTATCATCTGTCCCACACAAAGGGAGAGCTCATGAGCATTTCTCAGAGTAGAAATACTCATTGAAGTCTTTAATGGAAAGCAGAAAAAGCCTGCATTTCAAAGGAAATGAAATAGTCAATGGGTCTGTCATATCCCGAGTTTCCTACTCTCCATCTTTTCCCGTGTCTAAGACTGGGATGCCTGTATTTTGGGTTTGGGCCCGTTCCACTTATGATCTTGCTGAACATTCCTTCTTTTATCTGATCTCTCAAGCAACAAAGGACAATCATACACTACTAAGAAGAACATGAATCTCTCCAGCTCCCTTTTCCTTGTGCCTGTAACATATACTTGAAAGATATGACATGGTTCTCAGGAAAGATCTATTTTCTATATGCATTAACTAATCCCATTAAAAACTCCATGGAGTATTTTTCACTTAGGCACACAGAACTGCAATTTTTCTTTGTTTGGAGAGCTCCATCTGTATTGTTTTATTAAACAAAATGAAAAGGAACAATCAAAGTTGATCAAAGCACTTTCAACAAAAGACCCCACATGAATGGAACCACAGACAAATCTTCCCTTATGTCAGTCACTGATTCCCTACAGGAACACTGATTTCACTGCAAGAATAGAGTGGTGGACTCTGGATATCCTTTCTATCCCAAATTACTGCATGATTCAATAACCATATTTTGTTTTCTTTGGTCCAGGTTATGGTGAGTAAGACTGAAGTTTGGACCTCTCTGTTACCACAGGAAAAAAATATAGCCTTAAAAATAATTTCCTTAAATGAATCCAGTAACTTGCATTCTCAGGAATCACTGAGTTAGTAAATGAAAAGAGTAGGTGATACCAATCTGCAAAACATAAAATAAAATGCATTACATTTCACCATTAAAACTCACCTTCTTATCCTCAGAATTCCATGTAAAGACAATTAGTGGGCCAGTCAAATAAATCAGATCTCAAGCTGTGGTTGAGAACCTCAGAAAACAGAGTGCAGCCTGACTGTTAATGTAGCCTGGTATCCCACCCAGCACTGCATGGAAGCCATCCATTCACTATGCTGTCACTGTTTTCAGGGTGTACCCTGGTCATCCAGGTTAAGAAGGTGAAAAAATAGAATATAAGGTGGTCTTTTCTTCTCTTTCCCTTCTTGACTATTTGTATAAGATTAAATGGGATAATCTGAATGTCAGTGGTGACATCTTTCCTTGTTTGTCTACTTTGGATAATCATTAGTTCAGAGTTTGGTTTGACTTGGATTTGAACTCTGATTTTTGCCTCTGGTATGTTTTCAGCTGCCTCTGAAAGATGACAGGATAAGTGTAAAACTCTCTTACCAAGGACACGATCAGACAACAGCTAGCACAAGGCATATGCTGTGACAGGAACAGTCACAGCTGTTTCAGGAGCACTGAATCTCTCTTTGGGGTGAAGTTAATGAGAATTAACTTGGAGAAGGAGGAAAGAAAAATTAAAGAGATATTGCAGTGTTGCAGCAATGATTTTTCCAGTTACGTTTTATAGACCAACCTACATTAGCCAATTCACCAGTGTTTGCATCTGTGAAAAACAGAGAAATAATTAATGAGTTCCAGAAAGAAGTTAGAAATACATTTATAAATTTGTTCATTAGAGTTTTTCCACAGAGAACTTCTATCTCCATTTTGACGACTTGGCACATTTATAATACTCCTGAAAAGTTAATCTCTCTGCCCAGTATATTTCTCATCTTTTTATTTCTGCCTTCTTAGTACAGTATCTTTGTACTCTTCCTAAATAAAATGAATGTTCAAATTTTTATTTTGCTGTTTTTGAGCAATGTCTTTGAGTGTCTTTGAGAAATGTCTTGCATCTCTACAGATATTAATTATGAGCACAGCAACCTCAGTTTCTGGGTCTAGGGACAATTAAAAAGGGACAGTTGTAAGGGATACCACAGATAGAGAGAAACAGGGATTCTAGCCACTATTCCCTACCCAGACAATAGTTTTGCTCTCATGTCACGTTCTTGTGACAGTGAGTAAGTACTGAAAGGATGAAATAAGCTCCAAATTTCTGTGTAGCAATAGCTGTCTCTTGAACTTTGCTCTGAACTTCTGATCCCATAGAGATAATGTCCCTCCTAGCACTGCTGAACTCCTAAGCTATAAGTAATATCCAAAGAACCATCTCTGCATTGTCTTTTCTCCAGAGAAAATTTTCTATTTTGTGTCCATGAGTAAAAAAATAAGATCTGAATACTACTTTTAAACAAAGCTTAGGAATCAGTCACTCTGCCTCTCTACATATCTCTGAGTATAATCAGAAGTACAGAAGAGAAGCAAATTGCCTTAATACCTTTGAGGACACTGCTATTAGACACTAATGTTGCTCCTTTTGGCACAGTGGCATAGATAAAGAGAGAGACAGGCAGAAAACATCAATTTATCAAGCACCTCAACAGAGCAAGGCAATTATATATAACATATTTATATATGTTCATTTCCCTATTAAATAGCTCTGGTTACTCTCATCTCCCAGGGAAAGTCTTCTAGGGATCACCCTCATCAAGTGTGCTAGCACACATTCAACATTAGCTCATCATTAGCTCAACATTTAGTAACTAATAACACTATAATTTTGTAACTGGGGTCAAAAAAAAGTGGTGAGTTATGTCTTACAAAAAATACAGTAAAGAAATATTTTATAGTTATTTAAAGGTATAACTTTTGAAAGTTGCCTGCTTTTTCACTGCTGTTCTATCTTTGCATAGTCACAGATATACCTGTTGCTCAGAGAGAGAGGGTTGTGTGATCTCATTGTCCTAGGTTACAATCCAGGATGCAAATACCCTTTCTTCTCCAAGCCAAGAAATTTTAACCAATAAATTTATACATCAGGGCTTTTGCCTGTCTGGACAGCTGATTGTATGTAGTTATCTTAAGTAAGTGTTCTCTTTAATTTCCCTTCATGTTTTCTCCCTTGGAATAGCTCATTAATGAAGTATTGGACAAAACCTGATAGGTTTTACCACCAGTGGCCCTAATTCTTAACTCAGTATGGTCAGAAATAAGGATTGATTTGCCTGAAATCAACTGCAGCACAAAATCAGTGGTACAGAACAATAAGGTTACAGGCACTTTATGGCATACTTTCAGTGCAGTGGACCACTGATTTTAACAGTAGCAAGGCCAAGATCATGCTTCTGAAGGAAAATTATCTTAGTATATGTAATTTTACATAATTTCAGGAAATATGTATTCGCATATCTAATTTATTTTTATTTTGATACTTTTTCCTTGATTTTTCTTGCAAAGTTTGAGTAAAATATATATCAGGATCTTTTAAATTAAGGCTGGGGGAGCAGAACTCCTGGAAAGTGCTAAATAGGTGTGCCACTGGTAGGGGACACTTAATGCTTTGGTGCTCTTCCTCTTTATAGTTTTTTTTGTTGTTGTTGTTGTTTTTTCTGTAGCCTTTCTAACAATTTTGGGGGCATGTAATCTTCTGGATGTTATGTATCCTTGTTTAAGAAACTTAAAATAGGTTTGGTTAAACATGAAGTGTGAACCACTGCACTGTGGTGTTTCAGCCACCCTTGCTTCCTATTTCCAACATCCAGATCTACAGCCCTCCTTGACAGAGTTATCAAGGTTCTTTTCTTTTAACAAAGTTAATTTATACATATCAGATTTCCTCTAAGGGTGAGGCTTCTAAATAGCACCCTGCTTTTTAAATAACTAGGACTCTGGGAGTGGCTTTCTTCTGTACTCTTTGATACTGGAGTACTGGCTTTCCTGGGCTGCCTTCTAATTGGTAATGATTTTGGTGAGAGGAGATTAAGGTCTGTCATGCCAGAGATTTGCATGAGCACTTCTTCATTCCTTATGCAGCACTTCAGTTTAACTTTTGATGGGAAAGTAGAGCTCAGAGTGTTTGACCTATTTATCCCTTTTCTGTTCCTTTTCTTGAGATAAAATTGTCATATAGATAAATTGCACACAACAGAGTATGTGTGTTTGGTTATTGTGTCACTTTTTGGTAAATCAAAGAGAAAAATCTTTTGTAATCAGCTAGCCTTTAATTTAATAACACTTTTGATAAATTGCTACTATACAATAGGTTATCAAACCCAAACATTAAAGATTTCAGTTTGACACTGCTAGAATGAATCATACGGACACAAAAGGCCAAATTTGCAATTCTTTATCTGGAGTAAAGCAACCAAAAAAAAAAAAATCAGTTTTAAGACCTGCACTATTGACTGAATAAAGAATTTCAAATCTGGCCTAAGGAAGTTAGATATATGCTTGAAGCATAACTGTTCATTACAACAGCATTTACATTTCCTTTACCAGAGAGTTTTGGCATACTCTGGATCATTGTTTATAGTTTATTGTATACTACCATTAAGAAATACCTCCTTATATTTTTTTTTCCCTTTCTTTTCCTAATTTATGCCCTTTTCTTGTAACTTTTCAGCTTCCCACATATACAGCCCCCATGCTGGATCTGCTACACTGTAAAACATGTGAGTGACAACAGGCTTGACAGCCTTTGGGGTGGTGAAAGATCTGGCGAGAGCAAGCCTCGCCAGCATGCTCCTCAGGTTAGTAAGGATACTGTCATGGATGGCAGTGTCATATATTCTTGTCAGCCATAAGTGTAAAGTGATTGCAGCCAATCCTTTCCTCACAACAAAAGGAGGAAAGGCTGAAAAAAAACCTTATTGAGATAGTGAGTTGAAAGATCATGATGCTTTCCAATATATAAAAGAAGGCTCCCTACAAAGTACTTTGCAGGCATACCTGCTTCTTGTTTCTATCACTTGCACACTGTAAAGAGGCCTTACAGTGGCTGTAAATATAACCTATTTGAATTTTATAGTCTTTTATGCTGCTGGAACAGCGTGCTGAGGCTTTAGGATAAACACAAACTAAAGCCAGCTTGTTCCATTAAGACCTTCATTCTCCTATTTTAGAGATTTCCCTCTCAGAAAGATCATGGAGGTAAACAATCTTTATGGGTAACCCTGACTGCAAAAGGGAAATATCTACTTCAGTCTCCCCAGAAGCCAAACACACCCTGTCTTCAGCAGCTCTGTGTGTGTGTGTGTGTGTGTGGACACCTATGTCCTTCCTTTAGGTGGCCAGAAACAGCAGGGGCCCTCTCCAAGGGGATGGTAGCAAAGCAGGCGTGTCTGGCCCATTCACTGGAAAAAGGCGTGTGAATGCTGGCTGTGATATGGTGGAAGGAACAGGGAAACAGCTGTCAAGCCCAAAGTCAGCACCTCAGCAGCTGGAACATACCAGCAATTTCAGATTATGCTGCTATGTTAAAACAAAAATGCAGTCAGTCCCATTTCAGTTTGCATTAAAATATGCTCTTTACTTGCTTCAGAGGTAATAATCATAATAACTATTGCAGATGAACGTTTACCATATTTGCTCTCCCTGTCATATCACATCACCATACATGACTAAACATCCTGAGGTTGAGAGAAAACGATAGTATATCTCCATTTCCTTTGCACACCCTCATATTAGCCAGGTAAAACATGATTTCCACAAGCTCCTTTTGAGAGATAACAGTAATTGTTTTCCATTAAATCTGGTAGGTGAAGGACTTAAAGTTGAGTGGCATTTTCTAGGTCAGAAAGAGATTCAGCACCTGTATTTTTCAATGGCATGCCAGAGCCCTGACTTCTGCCTGTGCTCCCACAGCTAAATTTTATCTCATAGAGCTGTACAGTGGTGATGAATGTGCTGTGGAATTTGCTTTGCAAAACAAATGTTTAACTTTCTACAGATCACTGAAGACCTGATAAAACTCTTTAGTATCACCTAATTTCCCTCTATTTTTAATTGAAAAGTATTTTTATTATTTTCATCTAAATATGTGGGTCAAATAAGAATGGAAAGGCCATTTACAGTTCTTTTCAAATGGCATTCATGCAAGTAGGATTCACAAAGTCAAAGTATTCAGAGTGAGACTTTGAAGGAGAAAATCCTTTTTAAAAGCATCATTTATTTCAAAAAGAGGAGTCACATTTATGATTAATCAAGAGGACCAATGCTTCCTTCTTGCTTTTGGGTGTGGAGAGGCAAATGGCCAGGAAGGCAGGGCTGGGCTGTGTGTGGGGGTGATGTGAGCAGCTTTGATATCCTGGGTGATGCTCCCCTGTGCACAGGCTGGTGGTGCAAATTCCATGGTGGGGAAGGGCAGAACAGAAGCCAAGCAAACACTCCAGAGAGCAAGGCAGTGAGATAGATTGTTCCCAGCAAAGACATGGGAATGCTGGCATGAGCTAATTCATCTAGCTCCATTCTCCAAATTGGAGATTGGAGTCCACAAAAGGCTTTTTCCCCTTTGTTTGTTGCTTACAGTAACTTCCTATAAGAACTGAAGGCTTTCTTATGTTAGGGCAAAAAATTCGACACAACACAGTTGCTGAAAAATATATCCAAATACAATATTGGCAGGAAAAGTCAGTTTGAAAATGACATTGTGAGGAAAGGATTCTGCACAGGGCATTTTATACAGTTGTTTTTCAACTCCTTTCAATAAATTAACTAAATATAGTACTAGTTTATTGTTTGCATGTATTTAGATGACTCAGTTTATAGCAAGATTATAATTTGACAAAATTGGAGGGTTTTTTACTTCAAGATCTTTTAGACTTAAGTTTTAAATATTTTATGTTAAACCTTTTGTCCTTGTCTCCCCCCTGGAAAGCAAAGGAGATCTTTTATAAGTCTTGACATATTTAATCTTGCTAACTTCTGATATTAAAAATACCAAGAAATGTAAATCATTTCAGTGCTAGGAAGTATTAGGAAAGGGACTGGGTTTGAAAAGAAAAACATTTTTGTATTACCATATATGTTGCTTAAGTGCCCACAGATTCAACATTTAATTAATTTCTGATCATTTTAACCTAAAATAGGATAACATAAAATAGACAAGTGCTATTGAGATTGAGAGTGCAATTGAAAGGAGAGAAGGCTGATTAAGGAAACAAATTGTTTCTATATTAAGTACATACAAATAGATTAAGATTATACAAGACAGAAAAGACACAAACAAGGGGGAATTACAGAGATCTAAAGCAGCATTATTTGCCTGGGGACGGCATGTTTATATGCAATGACTATTCACTGCTTCTTTAAATACAGGAAGCAATGGAAATCAAATTATGTTTTCATATAGTAGGCTCAAACCAAACAACAGGTTTTGTTTTTTTCCTACATTAAAAAAAAATATTAATCTGTGCAACTTGTTGCTAAAGTATTTGCCAAGGCCAAAAATTTACATAAATTTGAAAACTCATTAAGCAGACTCAAAGCAGAATAATCTATGAAAGGCTAATAAATGTAAGTTAAAACTTGCTACTCAGGAAGACCTTGAAATTCAGATCAGAGAAAGCTGTTAGATGGTACGACGAAAGTAGATCTTTAATAAATTTTGCTGTGTTTCTATGCTGTTCCGTAGAGGAACTACTCTTCTTGCATTTCCCTTGATTAGTCCTGAAAGCAAGAAACTACATGTAAGTTTTGTTCTACCCAACAAAATTACCGTTTTTTTTCTGGAGTTCAAAAAACCTTAACAAACATCCAAAATTAAGAAAAAGTAAATATTTTGATTGTCAGAAAAATGTTGGCCAGGTTGTAGTGAATTAAGGTTAAAAAGCAACAGTAAAAAGGCAAAGTACCTATTTACAAAACAGAAAATCTCATTTTCCTCCCACACCTATTCATATATATTTGCAGTCATTACAGATAAGAACATACTGCTGGTGAGTATGCTTAAACATATAATTACACAAAAATATAGCAGGTAAAGTAGTAAAACAGGCAGAATAAGATAATACAAAAGTTTGGCTTATTTTATACTGGACTGTTTAAAATTTTGAGGTTTTGATCAGCTCCACTGAAAAAATTAGAGACTCCCTACTGTTTTTGTGATGTTTTACTTTAGCATTATTTTGTTATTCTCCTTGCCTCATTTAGTTTACCTAACTTTCACCATCCAGTCATCTAAAAGAACAGTTTACAAGATGTATATTTTAATAAAACAAAGTGAGTGAATTTTTATTATGCTTGTCTCTGAAAATAAATTATCTCTTCTGCTCACTCTTTGCAGCTAATTATCTAATTTCCTTCAAATTCTTAGTAAGCCTAAGCCTGCCTTTTCTGGGGATTGTTATAGAACTACCTTGATCTCTTAAACTGGGGCAAACCCAATCGTAATATCACACCAAAAAGAATTGAATAAGAAAAAATATTTAAGCCTCAAATCTTCAGAATGTGAGGAACAAAACTGACTTTATTGCCCCTAAAGATGATGATCTAATTGTGCAAATTCGATTTCACATTGCATCTGCAAAGTCCTAGATACTATAGATTATATTTATACCAATATTACCACTTTCGTTTTGAAAAATCTGGATGTTACATAGGTGTGACCATCCACTCTTAAGGGGAAGCAATTTTGTTAAACTATCTTAAGCTAAACCAGCTGCAGTTGGAAAAGCTGACAAGCTGATACACAGAAACTGGGGCTTTTTTTTTTTTTACGTAAAAAGAAACCTTTTCCTTTCTGCCTCAGAAAGCTGGACTATCACTCATTTCAATGAGAAATATATCCTCTTCCTACAAAAATCTTGATTTTTTTCCTAGCCTTAAGCAGTAATTTCTGTGATCATGCTACTGAAATAAGGAGGTTGTGAAAGACCAGCAGACTGAGAAATGACTGAGGAGTTGGAGCCATGGCTATTTGTTTAGGTAAGATGTCCTTCTGTTATTAGCATGGGGAAGCAGTGATGAGCTAGCACAGTTGGAACTGGATCTGCTTGCTCTGAACAGCTGGGAGAGCAAAGGTGAAGCGTCAGCTATTTAGTGTAATTCTCTGTGTTATAAAATCCAGAGTGTCATGGGAGTGATGCATCGCCTTGGCTTGTCAGACTGGTCCTTCTGTGGTACAGATTATGGCTGAGTCTGTCTGAGTTTGCTCAGTGTTTGAGATAAGGAAAGACTTTGAATCTCACTAAAATCCCTTAAGAAACCAGACACCTGAACTGCAAACAGATGACATAAGCAGCAGCAGTCAATAATTTGGAAGTTTATCTCTCACTTGTACAATTCAGTGGGTGTTTAAACATTGATTTTCTTGAAATTAGAATCAGGCTCCCAGGTTCTAAATTAATTTTTAACTAATGTACAGAAGGAAATGCTCCATTAAATTGCTGCTACTGTATTACTTGTCACAACACCAACACCACCTTCTGCTGTTGCAGAGGCCTCAGTTCAGCAGCCTCTCATCCTCCAAACTGCTTGAAATCAACAACACTATATTCAGTCTCCCAGCAAACCCTGGAAAGTCTGTTAGCCTAAACCTCACATAGGGCAAAAAAGAGATGGAATTTTATGTGATTGTTATTTACATTTAAGTGTAAAATAAGACTTGAAAAGTACTCTTTTAAGGCTGAAGTGTTAAAGTTTTGTTGTTTACCTAGGACTTTGTGGAAGAAATTTCCTTTGTTTCATGGACTCTCTGTGGACTCCAAGGTGGGTAAAAACCTCTGACCAGCAGTTTGAGGTCAAAACATGAACCTCTTCTTCCTGAAGTTTTCAACTTTGCATAGAGCTGCTGGACTAGAATGTATTAATGTGATGTTCAATTTGCCCTCATTTTCCTTTCATTAAGGGAAAAGTAAAGTGGCCAATCAGCTATGCTTGACATTACTGGACTAGGTCAGGAAGTCACAAGTTTTGTTAAGTGCCTTCAATGCAGAAGCAATTAGAACCTGATAGCCTTTTACTGTTCTTGTCACTTGCAGGCTTTTCTAAATATAATATGACAAAAGCAAATGCAATGGGGTGTTTTTCATTATACCTAGTTCATCTAGCATTGCTGTCAAGTTAAGTTATAGTTTTAGAGGAAATCACCAAATAACAAATTTAGGGTTTTGCTATGGTAAATCACACCATCATTATTCACATAGAAAGTCTACAATAATAACACCACTACCATTTCTATTTTTTCTATTAATTCTGCTATGTATCAATAGGAAGAGAAATGACAGCTGATACATAGACAGTACATTATACATGACTTGGTATGTAGCTGCCACATGTTCCATTTAAAATTAAAGCAGCTTCTGCACAATCTGTTGCATGTTCCCATAGCTATAAATGGGCACGTGAAAGCAAACAGAGTTGCATATCAACAAGTTAGGCCATCAGACTGCATTGACCCTTTGAGGTCAATGAAAAGAATGAGTTCAGTGGGCTTTTCAGTTAGATTCTGGTTATATGTACCTATTCACCAAAGATGTGAATACATTTCAACTACAGAAGTAAACAAAGTTGTTTACAGCTAAAGGTGTCATCCTTAAGGCATGACGACTTTGCTTTCACTTACTAACCAAAACTTGCTTCGTTTGGTTCGGGAGGCTTTTACACAGCTTCACTCTCATTGCAGTAAAATAGAAACAAAAATTTACTTAAAACTCTTCTGCATCCTTGCATAATTTCAAAAAAGATTTTGGTGGCTCATGAATGGCTTCAATTAAGTAAAAATATGTTTAATTTGTGTGAGTCAATAATCTGAAACAATCATGTTTAGAAATTTAAATTAACTTAATGAGCAGAAAAAAACAGCCTCTTCTACTCTTGATATTGTTTTAAGTTGACTACATTTCATTGTTGACATTTGAATTTGTTACTGGTTGAAGTTTAAATTACAACAATGAAGGCATATTTGTTTCAGGTTTAAATTTCTCTTTGTTTAATATAGCTGTCAAGTAATGAGAAAAATTCAGATCATAAAAATAACATTTTTAAACAGAAAAATATTTTATAAGGTGGTTAAATTTCATTTGTTTTAACTTCAAAAAGGAGTGGGTTATTTCAAATTTGGAAATCCATGAGCAACAAATTTTGTATTTGATTTGGGTCATTTGTAAAGGCAAGCTGAAGCAAACTATTTCCTGCTGATGTTCACAGTAAGCATATCTTCTGGTTTTCCAAACCATTGGAGAGAACAGGTTCTAAAAGCTAGTTTGATTAAGAAAGAGCTTTTCTTCTAGTTTTTTGTTGCACCTGATAACCTTTCTAAACGCTCTGACAAAATGCAGGCTTAAATGTAAATTTTATGCCTATTCAGAATAATTCATTGAAAGAGCTAAGAAACAGCCCAGGTCAAAGAAATATTGAGGGGATAATATTTGGTTGAAATTAATGATTCTTCCAAAACTAAATTACTTATATGTGGAATGCAATTTGCAAAATTTCATTTTGGGGGAGAAAAGCATCACCATAATGCTAAAACATATCATTTTACCATTTTCATAGCTATTAAGTTTTGGCGTTGATTTTACTACTTACATTTTATATTTCTCTTGTGGTTTTTTTCCCCCCACTCTTTAAATTACAACACTTTAAACGTGTAACCAGCCATAGGAATTTTCCCTCCCTTATGTCACTACTGTTAAAACTACCCTTCCTGGAGGGTTTAGAGTCTGGAAGATTTGTTATACATGGAATTTTTTTCCCAAAATGGAACTTCCAGACCCTCCACAGCTCTAAGGGTTTGTTTTCTAAAAGCTCTTTGTTGTTCAATTCAGATTTTATGTAAAAGGGTGATAATTCTGCAAGTCTCTCTCAAAGCATCCAGTGTTTGGTGCACCTGCAGTAGAGGTGAACAGACCAAATGAGGAGGTTGTAGGTGTACATCTCAGGCAATTCAGGACAGACCTGGCTGTCCAAACTGAAAAGCTTACACTTCCATAGTGATGACCTGGTTCTGTGGGGTTTTTTTTAAAGTAAAACATTAAATCTGCCCACCTCAGCATAAGGCAAGTGAGGTTGGACCCGATGACCCCACCATGGTCCCTCCCAGCCTTACCCTTTCTGTGATTCAGAAAATGCAACAAAGTGATTTTCCCTCCAGGAGGATGCTCAGGGCTGCAGGTGAGACATGGCAGGTGCATGCCATTGGGACACTGGTGCGAGTGTTTTCTGACATGCTCCTGACTACAGAGTCTCCCTCTTGCCTAATTATTATCAATTAGTGATTGCTGAGCTGGGAGCACTGAGTGGCTCCAGCCCTCGTGATTGCCTTTTAGTGTGCTGCTGTGAGGGCTCTGGCTGTCTAAATGTTCTCTGCAAGGGAGAACCATTTTATAAAGACACCTAAATCCTTTGTAGACACAGGCCTTTGGTTAAAATAAAACTCCAGCTGAATCAGAGGACATTTAAGGCAGGACTATCAAAAATGAAGTTCTTTAATAAAGACCATCTCCTGTTCAGATATCACAGTGCACTATTTTGTAGTGAAACTGTTGAATTTTAATTACTTGACAAATCTGAAAAAAAAAAATTGCTGGCTTGATTTTCAAAGTTTTCTGTATTTATAGTTTCAATTAACTTCACTGCTCATATACTATTGTTTATTTTAAGTATTCTTTGCACCAAATAAATTTATATTTTTCACACAGTCTCTTGGGTTTTTTGGTTTTGTTTGATGTTCCACAGAAATATATAGTTCCTTGAAGGAAAGAGTAAATTTTACATTACTTCATATGGCTCATTGTTTTGACTGTTGCTGTGTAGTTCTGACAACATATTCAGGCTTTTTTGAAAGTTTTGTTGTAACTGACTGCCAGCATCTGAAAGAGCATTTCAGGACTACTGCTTGAAATGTATATACTTTTTCCAGGCCAGTTGAGTAATGAAAACATATTTAATTATTTCCAGCCTCTCGAATGGTGTGCAGTGTAATTAACTATGATGTGAATTTCCAGGCTAATTAGAGCAAACTGTGATAACAAACTAATTGGACACAAAAGTACCTCTGAAGAGCAATAAAGGAAGTTTATCACTTGTGTTTCATAAAAGTAACCTGAAAATGGTATGAATACAGTGTATGTAAAAAATTTAGGAAAACATTTGAGATGATCTTCAAGGCAAGGTGATTTTCTCTCGGTCCATTTCAGAATGGGTGTTGGACCTCATGTCACATCTCCCTTGATCATCTTCTGCTTAGGTAGGAAAATCTTTTCCTATAGCTACTTGGATTCTCATGAATCCACTGACATGTACTCTCAAGATTTCATGACATCTGCTATTTGTGTTAAAAATGTCTTGAGTCATACTGAATTTTATGAATTTCAGCTTTCTTAGGTGGGGAAAAGCATGTACAGAAGTCTGAGAATTCTGTCCTGTCCTGGGAAGGGAAGGGAAGGGAAGGGAAGGGAAGGGAAGGGAAGGGAAGGGAAGGGAAATTCCTTAGAAATAGAAAGGACATTTCTGTCTTGTTACTTTTCTTCATTTTTCTGTTCCTATTTTTGTTATCTCATTATTTTTGTGAATAAAGGTAATGAAAAATTATATTTACATTTCCTTCACACTGCAGCCTAAATCTTTCTCTCTGATTGTGTGAAATATTTTGGGGGTTGTATTCAGAGACATAGTGCACAGCAGAGGAAAAGCTCAGATGGGTTTAATTTTTACAGGCCTGTTAGTCTCACTTCAGTGCCTGGTAAAGTTATGAAGATTATTTTGGGGGTATTAAAAAATGCCTAAAGGACAACACAGTCATGAATCAGAATGGCTTCATGAGGGGTAATTCCTGCTTATCAAACCTGATTTCTTTTTATGACAAGGTAACCCACCTAGTTGATCAAGGGAAACCAGTTGATGAAATCTCGAATTTCAGCAAAGCTTTTGATATTGTGTCTCATGATATCCTCCTGGAGAAAATGTCCAGCCTCCAGCTACATAAAAACATTATATGATGGGTGAGCAAGTGGCTCATGGGTCAAGTGCAGAGGGTTACACTGAATTGGTGCTGCTGCCATTCAGGCACTCGTGGGGCTCTGCAGGCCTCCATCTTGGGCCCAGCTCTCTCCAATATCTTCATTAACAAATGGAATGCAGGACTCAAAGGGATGCTAGGCAAGTTTGTAGATGACACAAAATAAGGAGGAGCTGCTGACTTTCTTAAAGAGAGACCCTGTAAAGAGATCTCAGCAAATCAGAGGTCTGAGCAATTGCCAGCTCTATGAAGCTTATCAAAGACAAGTGACAGAATTTGCACCTGAAATGGGGAGCCCTGGATGCATTTTGGGCTGGGGAGGGAGAGGCTGTGAAAAGGGACTGGGGGAGAGGCTGTGAAAAGGGACCTGGGGGTCCTGGCCAATGGAAAGTCAAAATGAGCCAGCAGTGCCCTGTCAGCCAGGAGGGCCAGCCCTGTCCTGGGGAGCACCAGGCACAGCATGGCCAGCCAGGGAAGGGAGGGGATTGTCCTGCTCTGCTCTGGGGTGGCCTCACCTTGAGTGCTGGGGACAGTTTTGGGCACCACAATGTAAGAAACGCATTTAACTACTAGAGAGATGTCAGAGGAGAACCACGAGGATGATAAAGGCTCTGAAGGACAAGCTGCATGAGGAGCAGCTGAGGTCACTTGATCTGTTCAGACTGGAGGAGAGGAGTGCAGGGGTCTCCTGGAGGGGACACCTCACTCCAGTTACAACTTCCTGGTTAGAGGAGGGGCACACACTAATCTCTGCTCTGTGCTGACAGTGACAGGACTGAGGGAATGGCCTGAGTTTGTGTCAGCAGAGGTTTAGGTTGGATATTAGGAAGAGGTTCTTCATTCAGAGAGTGGCTGGGCACTGGAACAGGCTCCTCAGGGAAGTGGTCACAGCTCCAAGGCTCACAAAGCTTAAGAAGCATTTGGACAATGTTCTCAGGCACCTGGTGTGATTCTTTGGACTGTCCTGTGCAGGAGTTTGACTTCACTGATCCTTGTGAGTCCCTTTCTAGCTCAGAATATTCAGTGATTCAGTGATTCTTTAATGCCAGAGTGTAACTGGTTTTAAACATGGAAGCAAGAAAGTGGCAGGAATTTTCTTGTTATTCAAAGAATGGCTACAACAGAACCGAGTTCCTTCTTTGGTTATGTTAAAATCCTTGAAGTAAAGATGGCAAATATAATTTTGCTTTTTTTTCTGCTTTAGTACCAACCAAGAAATTAGTTGCGAAGAGGTGGTAGAGGTACCTGCACCTCTGCCATCTCTCCCTGGCAATAAATCTCTCTTACAGACCCATTACCAGGGATCTGGCATCATTTTCATGAAGATGAGAACAGAGCACTGTGCCAAGATCCCTCCTTTAAAAGGCACAATCATTGTATTTGTTTCTTTGACTTCAAACATGGGTTATGGCCAGTATTTCCAATTTGATCTGGGCTATAAATGGAGTGCTAGAGGAGGAAAACACATCAAAACCAAAACACACGTGAAACGTCTTTTAAATCTTAGGACCTATGATAATATTTGTGGTCTTTACAGTGTGCAGACTGTTGCATGTCCTACATGCTCTTTCAAGAATCCCATGCCATCATGTTACCATGTTACCACCTGTAACAATGATGGTGCTGGAAAAATTAGCAATGGCCTGAACTGTAGTGGAGTCTGCTCATGCTTAAAAACTGAAGCTCTACAGTCCATAACTACAGTTAAACTGTAACCTGAGACTGCTCATACCCAGTCAGATGTGAAATGAGACCGTAAGCTCCTGAACCCTTGATAACAATGCCATTCCCATTGATGTTATCTCCAGCTAAACTATTCTCACTGGGAATTAATTGTCAAAAAAATCCAAGCACAAAAAAAGCTGCTGTGCATGCACTTGTTATAGAGAGAGATTAAGAAATATTTTCCCCATACATGCCATTGAGCCTGATTCAACCTGAACTTGAATAGCCTAAATATAAAATGTTTTGACATTTTCAGACTTTTACCTAAAATGGTTCACAGCTAACTAAAGGAGACAATTCTGTTAGCTTTGATATACAGCTGTTCAAATAATTTAGGCGTTAGGGAGATGACCTGCAGGACTATTTTCATATGAGCTTTTCTTTTTTAAAGGGCTAAGTCTGTGTTTTAATTTCTCTAAGAGCTGTAAACCTTGTGTCCCTAGCAGAGAGAAGATAACAATACAAAACCTTAAGCTTAAGAGGAAGCAGACACAGAAATGAAGTTTTTGGGTTTATTCGTTGTTGGGTTTTTTTCCCAAATCCTTCCCTTCCCTTCCCTTCCCTTCCCTTCCCTTCCCTTCCCTTCCCTTCCCTTCCCTTCCCTTCCCTTCCCTTCCCTTCCCTTCCCTTCCCTTCCCTTCCCTTCCCTTCCCTTCCCTTCCCTTCCCTTCCCTTCCCTTCCCTTCCCTTCCCTTCCCTTCCCTTCCCTTCCCTTCCCTTCCCTTCCCTTCCCTTCCCTTCCCTTCCCTTCCCTTCCCTTCCCTTCCCTTCCCTTCCCTTCCCTTCCCTTCCCTTCCCTCTGCAGTAAGAGGCAACAACAAAGTCTCACAGTGGCAGATCCCAGAGCATGCTAATAGACTTTACTGGCCCTGACCTCCTCTGAGGCATTCAGCCCTGAAATGGTCTCATTTAAGCTCAGGTTTGTGAATTTAGTCTTTTCCTGATGCGAACATGTTAGTCCTCTTGTTTAGGTGTGTTCTGTTGTCTCTAGCCTTCTCTCTGTCCCAAGTGTTTTTGCCACTGACTGGGCTTTCTCCTTGTCATGCTGGTGGTTCCTGATGCCAGCACTGGGTCTGCCTGTTGTGTTAGGGTCCTGCCCCTCTTGGCACTCAGCTGCTAAGGGAAGAGTGTCCTTGCTGTTTCCTGAGGTGCAGTGCAAATACGTCAATGGATCCCCAGTCAGTGCTCTGGAAGACAGGGACAACCTTGATGCCTTTGCTGTTATATTCTGGGAAATGTTTTCCTTCAGACCATTGTTTAGTGCATCACTTTTGTCTCGGGCAGGAAAGGAAGAATGATTTTTATTAAAAAATGAAGGATTACACTATTCAGTGACCTAATTCTCAAGACAGTCAGAAAAAGCTGTTCCTGCTGGTTTCAGGGGCAGATGGGATTCAGCTCTCCTGCAACTCAACCCCATATATGTTAAGGCCCTGGCCTAACATATGGAAAAGTTTCAATAATTCCAGTTTCCTGTTGCTCTCTAGAATGGTTTGCACCTTTTGGATGTAACTAAAGCATGGAGTAATTGGGCTGTGCTCTTAACCAGTTCCTGTAACAGAGGCAAGAAACATATGATTAAGAGTTATGTTCCATGTATGCCAGCCAGGGGACAAATATTTTTGCTGGAGGTGCAGGATGGATTGACTTTAATCCAATTTCTGCTTTCACAGCAGTGAAAAGGGGGTGGAGGGAATATGTATGCCTCAGAACAGGCTAACCTTGCTTGTGTCAGTCCTGCTGTGTCTAAATTTCTACTACTACTGAAAGAGTGTTTGAGTCAATCACCAGAATGCATTGCATCTTAGTGCAGATAAAGCTAGGGATGGATTTAAGTCCTTTGCATTTTTCTGTGGTAGCTTGAAAGAGAGATTATTTTTTTCCACTTGATGCCCTTGGTTGAAGTGAATTATGCTATTCTAGTCCAACACAGACAAGGAAAATATTTGAGGTTTGCTTATTTGCAGAAGTTTAAAACCACTAACAGATGCTAGTTTTCATTTTGCAAAAGTTATCCTGCATGTGAAAGAAGGAATAACTCATGTTTTCATAGTTCACAGTGAACCACTTGTTCAGACTGGAATTAGACCAAAGGAAATTATCTTTTTCTCTGGATTGGCAGCTGATGTTCAATCTCTGTTAGCAATGTTTACAAGGAGCAGTTTTTTGTGCATTGTCCTCATCTTCCATCTGAGATTTGACTAAGTCTGTGAAACAAATAAAATTATCAGGGGAAAACAGCTCAAAACAGAATTCCTCTCTGTATAATGGCTCAGTTGCATTTCCTTTCAAAGCTAAGAGATTTATGTTTGAAGGAGATTTAAAATAAGCACATACATGTGACATATATGCAATGCATTTCAAGCATTTTTTGCAGTTCCTTGATTTTTAGAGTTATGATTAGTGTGCACCTATGGCTGAATACAAAATTATTTAATATGGACTTTGATTTTCATTCATCCCTCATCTACCCATTTGTATTTTGCATCATTCTCTCCTTTATTCATCTGTGCTTAGATTTTTTTCTCTTCTCCTTTAAAAATGTTCTTTTGTTTCCAAAACAAGATTAAATAAACTGATATTACCACTTATTTTGAACAATGGCAATGTATTATATCAGAAATTTTTGATTAAAACTATTAGGTAAGCACATAACTGTTAGAAAATGCTGTGTGTAATGTAATGTAAAGAGAACATTTATGTGTTGGTCAGTTTACAGAAAATTTACACTTCTGGTATGTTCTTTTTGAAGTTTCAATAAGTATATAGAAGAACATTTAGTTGATCTGATAAGCAAAAAATGTGCGTATAATAAAATTATCTGGAAATATCTGTCATGGACTGTTGTTACCAAGGTCACATTCACTAACAGGGGCTTATTGGGTGTTAGTATTTATTGATAAATTACAGGATTATAAGGGACACCAGGCAGTATGGCATCCATACCAACAGACACTTTTCTGTGCTCTGCAGAGGTAGAAATTGAATTAAAATGCTGAAAGTGATAACTCTAACAGTGATAAAAGTCTTTATTGCTGTGCCTCTTCTTTGTATGGCAAATGTCTTGAATTTTGAAACATTAAACAAACAAATTTCTTGTGCAATGTCCTGGAGAGACAGACAGCAGTACCAGGCTTCTCAACAGTCAAGACTCTAATTTGGGTAGGTACAGCGGAGAAAAAATAGATTAGGCACCTTATCTAGTCAATAAGAAAAACAGAGAGAAGGCTTTTGTTTGGTTCTGCCTCTCTGCCTTTTTCTCTTCACTTCTCCGCTGAAATATCAAGGCTTTTCTATGTTCATTCAATCTTTTCCTTTGAAATGGTGTTTTGGGCATGGGATAGAGATGAACATCTCTATATTTATTGATCACTATGGAGAGAGAGTCTGACTGACACTCTGAAATGGTAGACTGAAATTCAAGTTCTTGTCAGTCTATGGATATCCAGATCAACATTTTCCAACACAGTAAGAGAACAAACTGTTTAGAAAAGTGGTAGATTGTATCTTGCTGCTTTCAAATCAAGTGCATGTTTTACTGAAATTGTATAATTGACATAGGCTCTCTGTCAATGATAAGTAATTAAAATCTTTAGATTATAGCATGCAGACAATCTAATACTCACTTCTGGCCTTAAATCTGTTGTCAAGAGTCTTTGACTTGTAGGTCAACCTAATCTTTATTAGAGTTTTCAGTAGACTATATTTTCACTTTCATTGTTTTTTCTCTCTCTGCACATTGTATTGATACATGCTTTAAATTATTTTCCTGATTATGAAATTTATCATTTCACAGAATAGAAAGAACTCTTTCTTGAGACTTACCATTGCACCTAGAGTCTTTTTCGTATATTGATAACTTGTCTGGCATAATTGTGATGAAAGGAGATTGTTTTTCTGACCTTTTATTTATTTTCAGTCCTGTTCATGGATGATTTTTTCTTGTTGCATTATAGTAATATCTGCAAGCTAGTAAATATCATTGAGCTTACTGGGGATTAATTAATGCTATACCAAACAACTTATTGTTTTTATATTTATATTGTATTAGTATGTTTCTTCCCCTCCACTTCATTACAGATCATATTTATACAAATGCTGGATGGCTGTCTAGTCTTATTTTTCTGTATGTACAGAAATAACAGAAAGATATGTGTAGGTTTTTACAGATGGGAATGGTCAGACCATATGAAATCACTTGTGAAGACTGAAGATTGGAAATCTAAGTCAGATGATTCTTCTAGCAATGGCAATATTTTGCTTACTAGAAATGAGCTTCAACTTCAGTCTTAGTAAAGTGCATTTGACTGTTTGAAAGGACTACAAGAACTTTAAAGGCATTCATAACTATCAGCTGAACTTCAGGTACAGGCTCGAGGTGATAGGCTAGAAAAAAGGCTGCAGCAGGCAGTGTATTGTTGATTATTGAAATATTATGTACTACAGTACACCTCACATATTGTATGTTTATACCTACACTGTACTACTAAGTACAGTTAGGAAGACCACAGATAAAAAAAAACAGACCAGAAGACAATGCCTCTTAAGGTCTCTGTATCTTCTTTATTTTCTCCCACCTATTATGCCCTACAATCAGAATGTAGTAAAGCATTTCAGATCTAGCAAAAAAAAAAAAAAAAAGTCTTAAAAAAACCTCAAAACACCGAACCAACTCTGTGCAAAATTTCTGTGATCCTTTCTATATATTTATATCTCAAAGATTTCACTCTCCTATAAAATCTCAAGTTAGCTGTCCTCCCACTCTGCTGGGGAGTGAAGTGTGTCAAGTGAAGAATCTCCAAGCCCCAGAAGAAAATGCTATCTTTGTAAGCTTCTCTGCAAGACATCCTCCTGATAGGATAGTTCCCTTTCATCCTCTCACTTAGTCTGCATCAGTTTTCCCACCCAGTCTGCCCCTTTTCATGTTTTATTTTCTCAAGACTTTCCCATTTTCATCCTTAACCTATGAGCACTTTTTCCAGATGTGTGGCAAACACTGCCTTTTCAGAACACAGTTTTGAAAACAAAAACATTCCAGGGACTAATTTCTCTCAGAACATTGATGTCTTTGTGTGAGTAGATACCAGATGAGTTCAGAAGCTTGGGGGAGGCCTCTCCTTTTAGCCTTCCTGGTAATATGAGTCAAAACTCTATATACTCAGCATGAAGAGGAAACCTGCTTCCTCTAGCACCGGATGGGGCAGAAAAATATCTGCAGCTGAGTTGATATTATTCCTCATGGTGGTTTAGTTGTTTATTTTGAGATTTTGCTATTTCATGATTTGGTAGAGTCATTCTGTAATTATTACAAGGTGTGCAATGCTTTGAATTCCTCTTAGCAAAATGCTTGAAGCTGATTTCAGTGACAGATTACAAATTTGAAGACAGAACTGGCTCCTTTGATTTGACCTGTCTTCTCTGATGGGGAGACATGACCCCTATAAATAAAGTAGTACCTGTTGAGGCTGCTGGAGATCATGGCCCATGTTTATGAAAGTACAATGCTTTTTACTAAGCTGCTATTTTATCTGTAGTGAAAGAGGCTGGGAAGATTAAGGCACTAAGAGGAATGGATGAGGTATATCTAGTCAGTAGCATGAAGTTTGCTTTTGAGAATGAGACTACCAAAATACCAGTAAGATGAGACCACAAGTCCAGAGATGCCTTGGGATAAAAGCTACTAATAAAAACACTTTGTGTTAGGAATTTTTCCTGAAGCTCTGAACATGCTGGAGAAAATATGGTCTTCAAATGAAATTAAAGAATCCTAAATTATTGATGGTTTTGCTATATGTGGATCTACTTTTTCAGGCATTTTAGTTAACTTTTGCTTTGAGGCTGCTGGCTTTCTTTGAAAGCTAATCTAAGCCCCTCTTTTATTCACACAGCTCAAATATTTTCAGATTATTTCATAGAACCTTTTGGACAGAGCCTGAAATGGATTTTGGCTGTGTTAACACATACCCAAGGAATACCTAATGGCTCAGACCAAGCCCAGTGCTACTACTGTAGAGGTCTTGTTCATAATCTTAAACATCTTGGAAAGATACATGCTGTAATAATGGATCATGACAGCTAAAAACAAGGTCCTTTCCAGTCTCTGTCATTACTCAGGCTTAACACTACTTGAATAATGTCAAGAATTATTTGTGAGTGATTTAGTTCACAACTGACTCAAATACTTACTGAATACACTCTTTTTACCTGTGATCCATCCCAGCAGAGACATAAAGAAAATATAGAGAACATTTTCTTTCAAATAGGTTCTTCTAAATGCATATGAAAAGTGTCAGTTTCTGAGAAATGTTTTTTAAAAAAACAGGACAAACTTATTAAGTAGCACATGTATCTTCATTTTTTCCCCAAAACTTAATATTTTGGAATATGGAATTGACAAAATGGAATTGACTTTTCCTGCCCATTTTTTCCTGGATCACAATTCTGACATTGACAGTAAATTGCAGCTTAATGTAGGTAGACAAATAGGATAAAATCTAAGCAAAATACATTGTGTTCCTAGAAGCTGCCAACTATTCATGAGAGAATAATTATCTTTAGCCTTAATCAACTTGCATCCAAAAAGAAGCATTAATTATATTAATCCCATTGTTCTGTGTTATGCACAAACCTGTATAGTCATTGTTCATTCTAATTTAATTTGTATAATCCAAAAGGTTTTACCTCATAGGTGCAATAAGAAACAAGGTGAACATTTTTTTGTTGATTATACACTTGCATTTATGTTGTTACATGTCCTTTGGACTTTTGGTTTGAACCCAAGGCCTACCTTTTATGCTCAGAGATTTTGGGGTGACTGTTAATGCTGCTCATGAATTAAATGCAGGAGATACTTCAACAGTGACAGTAAGCATGAGTGACATTTGATTAGATAGATTGATTAGGTTAAACTACTCAAGTTTGTCTTGTCAATTGTAAACATTGTTTCATTCCCTCTCCACAGAGGAGAGACAGAGTTATATACTGTATACCATCAGATCAATATGCATTAAAGACAGTCAGTTAAAAATAAGTGAAAAAGAATTTGTGTAATTGCCTCACTAAGGACTACAAATGATATTATGGCAGGTTGAGGTTTTACTGGTGTAAATTATCCACTGTTTTACAGATTATTAATCACAAATGGAAGGATAATCTCATGTCATTACAGGATCACTGCAGAATTTAAATTTCTTTCCCAGAATTATTTTTTGGCATCTATTTGAGAGATGTTCAAGCAGTGCTTGTTCTTTAAAAAATCCACCCCTGGAGTTACTTCAGAAAAAGGTTTCACTTAAGCATGCTTTAATTTCTAGTCATAGTTTGTCATGTCTTGTCTGAGTAATTAAAACTATTTAAAACTTTTTTCCCCCTTTTATTCAGTTGGGCTACTTACTGTCTTTTAAGGGATTAAAGTGTGGCTTGTTGGTTTAATGTTCTTAAAAAAATGTTTCTTGAATGAGGTATGCATTTTATCAGTGTTTTCACATCCTAAAAGAAATCCATTCTGACTTCCTGGGATTCCCTCAAAGTCAACAGAAAGGCAAGCATTCACTTTTATTTTATCTACATTTATGAGAAATGTATACAGGGATAAGAAGGATCAGTTTTTGGAAGACATTAGGGATGCAAATGAGTTGTTACCTGTGAAGTAGAGAGGATCCTGCTTTGCCAAAAAGGCTTGTTAGAGTCTTGCAGTTTATAGATTTTATAGTTTAATAGTTTGTAACCAGTAAGGAGCCTGCTTTCTTGTTGCATTCCCCTGAGCAACAATTCCTCCTTCCTGAGAAATGGGAGGGATGTGATTGTGAATCAGTGACCTGGCAGGGCCATGGGAGCATTGTTTCTAACAGGTTTTGTTGAATAGTTCCTAATTTTACACACCATCTTTCCATATGAAAACTGCAAAGCAGATTATGACCTTTCTGCAATAAAAACTTAAACCCTGATCATGTGGTTGTGGTTTCTTTGGGATCCTGGACTAACTGTCTGTTGCTCCAGTGTGGCCTTGGTTCTTTCTGCGCCTTTGCTTACTCTAATTTCATTTGTTGCAAGCAAGGTTGAACTTGTTTTCTAATAGAATAGGGTAACTCTGGAGTTTTCAGCAGGTAGTCTGTTTTCTGAGTGAAAAAGTGAACAGAATTGCCTTCTCCAGCTCCCAGGTTGGATGATATTGGATCAACCCGAAGATCAGGATCAGTAAAGTGGTGTTTGAGCATGTGTAGCAAGCACCCTGTCAAAACTGATTGGATTGTTTTCACTTTTTTGGTGGTGCAAACCCAGAAGATATAGGGAATGTTCCATCGCTATAAAAATTCAATCTTTACTACCCCTACCACTAAACAGTGTCCTCTAAGGCCTATAATATTTCATCTATTATGCCAATTTAATTTTAAATTGACTTCTGAATTAAAGATGACATTCTTTCTTTAGCTATACTAATGAATATCTTTTCACAGTAAGACTGATTGATTTTAGATGTTGTCTGCTTCATTAACCTCTGACAGCACATAGCATTAAAACTAAACTTCTTCAACTTGATTTTATAATTGAAAAATAAAAATATTTGTCAGGAGAATATTTTTGGTCAGTTAATAAATATTTCAGATGTTGAGCCAAAACTCCATCTGGAATTATCTGAGAACTAATGTCTGTGCTTTTTTTAAAAGATTTTTTGGCACTTTTTTGGCTAGAACAGAAGTGATAATAGAATTGAGAGTGCCATAGCCAGATTGCACCTGAGGGAGGGGAGGAGTGATTTGGTTTCTATGTTGCTGCTGTTGTGAATGCTGGCATTCCTGAAATCTCCTGAGGTTGTTTTGAGTTTGAGGACTGCAATTAAGATTAAAATCTAGTTCATCAACACAATTTAGTCCTAAAGGCAGTCTGTAAGCCAGAACAGACCCAAGGGATGTTTCATCCAAGCTGTGCTTTTATGACAGGGGAGGTAGAGAATAACTGCCAGGGCAATAAAAAATTCTGTAACAACTGACACTGTTTATTACTTCTGAAAGTGGCTCAGTGTAAAGGCAGGTGGATATCACTGTCACATGATACTTGCTTTGACCAAGGAGTGGACACTTTGGGTGTTTAATATGACTATCCAAAGTGACCAAGACTACTCAAAAACTGGTCCATATTAAGAAACTGGTACCCAGGTTAGCATTTTCTCTGTTCAGTCTGGTTGGACAAGCCATATATATTATGGGTTCCTTAATACTTTCTTATTATTTTTTTTTGTCAATAAATCAAGTAATTATTACTTTTGAGTTTTGAGCTAAGTGATGGATTTAATTTTAGGAATTGTAAAGAAAACAATTTCCAGTCTTCTTCTGGAAAATACTTGGGTTTAGAGAGCTGGCTTTCTCTGCTAATGTCTGAAACTTTATTTTTTTAAAAAAACCTGTTTTACATGGAAAAATCTAGTTGAAAACAATAAGCTGCTAGATATAAGATCTGAAAACCTTTGGGCGTGTGCAAGGTCAGCAGAAAAAGTAAGTAATACAGCTCACAAACTGAGTACACATGCTATTGCTAAAAAACAAGGATCTGATCCAACATATGAACAAAGCTGTAGTTAGGAGGGTGTAAGGGTAAACTGCAAGGATTAGGCTTCCAACCATTAGTACCTTTGAGCTCATACCTTGAGTGATTGCTAGCCCAATTGAAAAGAGGCAAGGAAACATTTCAGGACATAACCTACAAAACTGGAATAAGAAGGAGGGTGTAGTCTGTTATTTGTTTACATGGTGAGTGAAGCAAGAAGTAGTGCATTTGAAGTGCACAAAGAAATTCCTCCTCAGGTCTCTGTTAGCCCCTCTTGTCCATGATGATAAAGTACTATAAATACTCTAATCTATATCAAATGCAAATGCAAATGAAATCTTATTTTAGATAAAAGTGAGAAAATAAGGGGGCTAATTAAAAACAAAAAAACAAGCAAACAGCACAAACAAAACCCAAAACAATAAAAAAGTACCTCAAAACCCCAACAACAAACAGCCCATCCAAACATAGCACAGGACCACTAAAACAGCAACATGAAAACCTCCTGGGGTAGTGAAACTATGTGGTCTGGTGTGGGAGCTTTGAAAGACAATATTTTGAGTAGGGAGGTTAATATATTTGTGGAAGAAAACAGAAGACTCAAACAGATTCAGAGAAGCAGAAATTCAGGACTGTTCAGACATGACCTTGCAGGAAGAGGATGAAGGCTTCTAAGCTGAGATCCAACTCAGAGACTTTGAGAGGTGGTGAAGCTATTGTTGGTTTTCTATGTTATGCTCACAGGAAAAAATCCCTCCTTCATTTAAGAAGGGAAATCTACAATATTTTGATACCTTGTTACTTTGGTACAATCCTTCTTAATTTATAAAATAGATAATAAAATGTATAATATAGTCGTTATTTATAATTACTGTGCTCAATAAGGAGTATATCTTGATTATTAAAATATCCTATAATTATTTTAGAGCTGAATCAGAAATAGAAGAAATTTCCCTAAGCAAAGTATTTCTGGACCTGTGTTTTACTTGTGGTTTTTACTGACATACCATTATTAAATAAGTATAGCACAGAACTACTGAGTGTACTCAGTATTTTGTTATCATGGGGAGGTTTGGATACGGTATCTGGAGACCCTTACAAAACATAAATATCATGTGCTTGAGGTGCTTGATATGAATTTTTGATCACAAAGACACTTGGAGAAAAAGATGTTTCTTTTAAATGAGGAAAAAATATAAATAGCATATAATTAATAAATATAGGGAAAACATGCTTGACTTCTTTTCAAAGAAAGGCTTGATTCACTTTGCAGTTAGTGTTCCAAATGTCCCCCAAGATCAAGTCCTGAATCTTTGTTTTTGGAATATGCCAGTGATCAGACTGACCCTAAACTAAAATTTTTGCTCCTTTGTCCTCTTTCTGCTTCATGGTTATGTATAAATCATAGCGCAGATAATGCAGTTTATTGCATAAATTATATTAGATGTGTTATATTGGTTTACTTCTGTGTTTGAGAATAATCAAATCTCACGCTTCAAGATATTGCTTGATCACTTTTTATCACAAACCAGTCATTTTAGCCTAGCTTCCTGGAAAGAATTTTACAAGTGTCTTTTGATTTCATCTATCTGGTAAACTTCATTCAGTAGAATAATGGTTTAGAATGCCTGTGTTTTAAACTTTATTCACTATAAAAGACTACAACCCTCAGAGATGAATGACTGGTAAGTGACAGTCTTAGACATGGATAGGCAGGGCTATCAAAGTTATTTCTGTGGTTCTTAAAGAGATAAGGGAAGCTATAGAATTAGTCTAACAGTGTTGTTTCCAGTTCATTCAGTTCATTTTACAGGGCAAATAAACACACTAAAAAACAGTAGTGTTTTTGATAAAAGAGACCACACTTCAAATCCTTAAGAAATGTATTATAAATATTGACAGAGAGGTGCTTCCTATTGGAATTCCTAAGTAAGAGCAGCAGGATGACATACAGGCTATGGACTGAGGAGCTGTATGTGCAAAAATCACAAATGGTGAAGTTGTCAGTCTAGGATATACCATTTGTCAGTCAGAGTATGTCAGCCATGCTTAGATTTATGACATTCTTTTTTATGATAGCTATAATTTTGATTATGAAACTAAATTACCTTTTTATGCAGTATTTAATTTCTTCTTGTATAAAATTAGCATTAAATTGGAAAGATCCTGTTATACTGGGTTATTTACTGACAGGCCCTGTAGTTTTGTTCCTCTAAATATCTGTAAAAGTTGATTTTTATATTAACAAATACATAATCCATGTAAAGAATGCACCCTAGTAATGTGTTGGGACTGTGAATTCCAGAGTTTAATTATATATTGTACTCATGCTGGCATCTGTTATGGAGATTTTGTTGTTTTTGCTTTGAATTTTCTCAGGAATGACTTGGTGAAACAAATATTTTTGTGATACAGGAGAAAAAAAAAAAGTGGACGAGACCAGAAGCAATTGCAAAAAGTTCCAGCACCAGCTTTAACAGTTCAATTAACAGTTCAGTTTCAATATATTCTGCTTCTTGAAGTTCAAACTAAATGAGATTTCTCCTAAGGCTTGTACAATGCCTAAAAGATCGACTTGTAAGACTGAGTACTGAAGAGAAGTTTTGAAGCTTAGAGGAAGACAGATCTATCTTCATAATATTAAAGAAATGGCTATCTCCTATCATGTGGGAAGTCCAATTTAGATTCTTTTCTCTAGATGTTGTTAGTTCTATCTTATTTAAAAATAGTCTTGCACACATGCTTATCCAGAGCACCTCTGATGACCTCATATGACTCAAATGCTGCAGCTAAGCTTGTTTGGCAAGGGAATTGTTCCAGCTGGTTAATACCTACCGATTGGTAGGTTTTTGTCATCAGATGACACTCCTGATGTCCACTGACAAATGTCACTGTAGAGCAGTCCTATTCTTTACAGGAGAGCAAGTGAGCTGGGACTTCCTCCTCAAGTATGTGACTGTATTTAGTTGTACAAATTTGGACTTCGCATTTCAATGCCTCCTGGAGGAGGAGCTTGACTAGACTTCTGTTTCATTGCTCAGGAAATTCCCTCCCCCCCCACCCAGTCTTTGTGGACTTGCCAAATGAGCCAGTCTCAGCTGGTACACATAAATGGGGACTCCCCACCTCTGCTTTCAGGGAGCACCGTGTTGTTGCCCAGACACATGTGGATGGGAAACAATTGCTTGCTACTGTTGATGCAACAAAAGTGCAAATCATACAATCAGTGTTTGTTTTACATATGCCCTGTGTGCACAGTGGGAAGAATTGGGAGTGCCTGACTCATGTTTTGCCAGCAATTGGAAAATCTTCCCTATATCAGAAACAAGGCAATTTCAGTGTGTTGAGGTCTGATCATGTCTTCCTCACTGATTGCAAAACGAGATTTTCACTGGCTCTATTTCTTCTGGCCTATTATATGGCTCTGAACCAAGTACTAGCAAAGGGCTACAATATTCTCTATCCATATATGACAAAAGTAGATAATTCAGGTCCTGAATTGTAAAGTTGTTGTTATCTCAATAACTCTCTTCAGTGGAGAGTGTATTCACCATAATATTGTCAGCCTTTTCAGACCATCCTTCCCTATAGTCTCCTAAATATAAGAGCTTTATTCTCAGTGCCTTTGAAAGACTGTTTTTTTATCTGCTGCTCTTGTTGATAATTTTCTTCAATTGCTGTAAGAGTGTCAGTCCTAGGTTTAATACTGTGAAGTATTATAATACATCAAGAGATACTTAAGTTAATAGTTGCCTGTTAGTCATGAAACTATGAACAACAATGATCATACTAACTTGTACTTAATTAGAACCTATATAAAAAAATGTAGCTCCTGCAGTGCCTGCTCCAAATAAAAGCAACACAGAAAACCCTGTACCTTATTAGTATTTTCACTGTGTATCTTCAGGTTTCAGTTAGTAAGTTTCTTTTGCTTGTCAGTGATTAGTCATTTAGTATTTTTTCCTCAAGGTCCATGAGCACATAATAAGACGGATTCTCTTTAATAAGTAAAAGAGATGGACCTCTCTATGCATCTCCTCATTACATGTTCTTAGCCTCTTCTTTCTCAAAATCTTTTATAAATAGTAGATCTTGTTGTAGTTTAAAATCAGTCTTACTAATTCCATTATTGGGGGGAAATATTCAGTCTAACTTGCCTGACTGTTCTAGTTACATTGTCCAGGATTTCCTTCCATCTTTTAGTGACAGTATGATGATTTGGGAAGTGTATCTACATCATGTACTTGTCTAGACAGCTGTGTGGAAAGCAGAAGAATCATACCATAAGAAATTGAGTCATGTACCAAGCTGAAGAAGGTTAGGACTGTGCTTATGAATGCTGCTGTAATAAAAATAATGCTTAGTAAGTCTTCCAAAATCTGCAAACCTTGCAAGAAAAGTAGCAAGTTTTTGTTTGGTAATTTTCCACTTAATTAGCTCTTTCTGTGTCTGTTAAAGGTCTGTTTTTCAGGTTAAAAGAAAATTTTCAAGCTTTATTTATTTAAACAAGCATTTTGCCTGTGTTTTCAATCCCAATCAGGTACCACATATTGAAGTTATGATTTGCCTTCTTAGCTATGTTTTTGTTCACAGGCCTTCTTTTGACACTAGCAAAAAGTTAGAAAAACCCTTCTCATTACTATTAGCATTTGAAAAGCGCAAATTATGTTACAGAAAATTTCTGGACCTAAAAGTATTTTGGGAGACATGTAAAAATATTTGTGATTCAGGTAGCTGTCTGTTTCCTGAGAAGACATTAAAAACCCAGACTGACTAGCTAGTAGGTGTTACTTAGTCACAAAATCCTCTGTATAGCAATTATAGCTCTAGACTATTATTCCGCTTATATTTTCATTAGTGCTATAAACTCCCCGGCACAGCAGGATTTAGAGGCATACTACATCTTGTAGAGAAATTTTTTAAAAAAATTAAGAAGTTCTTTTCACCGATGTGTCAAAGTTGAAGAGTTTGTAATACCTTGATGATCCTTAAAAATATAGTGTGATGTAGTCCGAAGAGAGGGTGGGGGTTTTCTGTATCTGGAGCTCCTATCTCAGTTAAAATTGGGCATCATATTGGATTTTTGTCCCTTCCTCAACACCAAAGTAGTCTAGGTGAAAATTATATTTTCTGATGGATTTAGCCTGAAAATTTTTATTTTGGCTTTCTAGAAGAGTAATGTTTCAAAAAGCATTATTCTATACTATAATATTTTAATTCTGTTTTTATACAATTGATAGTCAATTTCTGTGATCCTGTGTGTCATAAGCAGAGATGATCAGGCCCAAACAAAGATTTTTGTGCCCCAGAATATATTTCAGATATAGAATTTCTGAAAGATGTCACAGAAAGATTATGGGTTTTATGGATTCCCAAGCCTGAGTAGTTCCATAAATCTATATAGCCTAATGTATTTCTGACAAGCAATACAGAACTTTACATATATTTCATAATGATCTTATTTTAAGTCAATATTTAAACTTTAGTTATGAAATTCAAATGCCTGAAAAATTGATATTATCTTAGAAGTCTGAGTCATTGGATTAAAGGTCATTTTACAGGTTGGGTAAGAAGCACAAATGTATCAGGTATGTGGTTCCATAAAAGGCTGAGTCTACTAAACTGTCTTTAAAATAGTTTTGATTTTTGCCTTGTCATGGTCTTGGTGTGCATGCTCAATGTTGTTAAAAGTTGTTTAGACTTACAGAAAAAAGGTCTATCGCCCAGGCAATGATAGATTTTTTTTTTCTTGAGGAGGAAATAAAACAACTAACATTTTATTTCCAGTGGGGCTTTTCTGAACTTCATTTTTTTTTTTGTATTCTGTATGAGCAATAAAAAAAAACCAAATTGGTCTTGACTCTCAAAAAGTACAATAGAACAAAAATAATAAAATATCTTTGCCTGCTCTTCGCAGTCCTAAGCTTTAGGTATCATATGCTTGATTGAATTAAAGAACCTGAAATGGTGGAAAGCACAAGTAAATCCCTATAGCTGTGGAATTGTGAAACAGTCCTAGTACAGCAAAGACTAGAAAAGTGCACCTGTATTAGACATAACAATTATTTTGAAGATACTTAAAGCTCTGACATTATAAACGATTCAAACATAAATTAACAAGGAAAACACAGTGGTGAGTTACTAATTGCTCCATTAACATGACAATGTGGAGCGCTTGGGAAGCCTTAGGACTTTGACCAGAATGGGAAGGAAGGCTGATATTGGGCTACAAAAAGCTCATGGGATTCTTAACAGGATGTGGGATATTTTGCTTGCAAATTGCTGGATGAAATTCAGTCTATGTCCTTTGTAACTGTCATATCATGCATTGGGAGTTATGTAACTACTGTGCAGGATATTAATTGCTCTCTTTGAATTAAATACATTCCCAGTGAGTGGACAAGGGTAACCACTGGTGAGGTTTTTTTGGATCCTGCATCTTAGGATAATAATAATGAATGGGACCTTCTGGCTCATTAAACCAAATCTCATATTTCTGTAGACTATATGTATTTTAACACTTCTTTTTTTTTTTTTTTTTTTTTTTTACAGAAATTCCAAATTAAATCTCCTATTTTGTTAAACACTCATCTAAAGAGGCACTGTTATATTGAAGAGTAGTTGGACAGAGAGATCATGATGCACGGTTTTTTGTCCCTGAGATCAGCTCAGGTGGTTAGAGTATGCTAATAATACCCAGGTTGTAGGTTTTATAGCTGTATGGGCCATTCACTTAAGAGTTGGACTCAATGGTCCCTGTGGGTCACTTTCATTTCCGAATATTCTGTGATCTCTTAGTCACATAAAAAATTAGTTCTGTTCATAAACCACTGCTTTCTGCACCAGCTAAAATTTTTATTTGAATACATCTTAAACTTGCATAACATTTAACTTGTTTGCTCTACTTATATATGTCCAGAAATATTTTCCTCAAAACTCTTTTTCTTTGGTGTTTATCAAATTCTTTTATTTTTCTATTTTTGTTATTCTTTCAATAATATCAGACATTTAGTTAGTCTTTCTGAAAACTGGTGACTGCAATCTTATATTTCAGATGAAATCTTAGTGTTTTATGTTTCTTTATTGAAAATATTGTTTGATACAGAAAATATTGTTTTTAAGCATGAGGTAGAAACCAGTCAGTCTACAATTCCTTGTTTTCACTGTTTTTCTTAACTTTATTATCTGTTGTGATTTTAATTCTAACTTTCACTTTTATTGTAGACAGACTTGAGAGAACCTAGTACTGAATATTGGAAGCATGTGCCTAAGTGGCAACTATTTTTGACAGAGAATGTTTTATTACCCTAGGTTGGTGATTGGTGATCCTTCTTTCATTCATGTAATCCTGTGGCTGGCTTTTTTATAAACTCATCCACAGAGCTATTTCAATATCATAACCAATGTATTTATCTAAGATTAATTCAGACAGCATTATATATAGTGAAGCATATATATAACTATGTAAGTGAGTTGAATATGGATTGTATATATAGTTGTCTTTCATCTACATTCTCAACTATAGCTCTCTGTTGTCATTTTATGGCTTTAGATTATGCCTTGGGTAATACACTTTGTGTGTGACTGTGCCTTTCAGTCTACTGCACATTTTTAAGAGTACTGTTGTAAGTTATTTGACTGGTTTTCACAGTACATTTTGACTGATGAACTGGAAGAACACAATGCCAGCTATTTCACATAATAAAATAGCTAGTAATATATTTTAGACGTAAATATACATAGAGATAATAAGGCTATGTTAATTGATACGATGATTTATCTTTCTGGCCATGATTGAGAGTATGTTAGCTTAACCTATTAAAAGCTTTTCTCACTGAATTAGAAATTAAACTTTAATCCTATTTGGTGAAGGGAATGCCAAAACATATGTAGTGATAAATTAATGTAATGGTTATAATAAAAGCATAATCAGTGACACAGGCTTGATCTACTGGTTACTTACATACTGTCAAAACATTATAGAGTTGCCGAATGTAGGATCATTCTTTCAGAAGGAAACAAAAGACCCAGATTATGTTTCAGAATTCAGAGTCTTTTATGGCAAAAAATTGCTCAGGACTGTGCAGAATGGAAAATACTTATACTGCAATAAAAGTTCCTACAGATTACACGGCATCTGTGTGATATCTTCCTTGAATACTTTCAGATAAAGCAAAAGAATTTTTTAGAAAAAACTGGCAAGTATGATAAAACAGTGACCTTGAAACTTCATCTCCTAAATGATGATATGGATAATTAATATATGAATTGTATTATTATATATGTAATAAGAATATGTTACTACTAATAATTTCTTATTGTCCACCTTCTGTACAGAAGGCTTTTTGCCAAAGCTAATGGAATACATCCGAAATCAGTGATTTGCTAATTTCCAAATGGAAGACTGAAAATGGAACTTCCAGACTCCTGCATACTGTTATAGAATGAGACAGCATCTACATTCAGCTTGCTGTCGTTTTGTCATTAAGAATGCAGAAAATAACAAACTCAGTCAAACCTACTTAGTCTTGAACTAATGCTGATATATGGAGAAAAAATTATTACAGTACATGTACATATACATATACATATACATATGCATATACATATACATATACATAGTATTTATTAGTGTAGCAGAAACAAAAGAAACTACAATTTCAAAATAGTATTGCTTTTTAGTTAGTAAAAAAATAACGATAAAAACCATAATAACATAAAAATAAAAACATAAAAATAAAAATAAAAAAGATACACATGTTGCACACGTGTATGTGCAACAGTACCTTGGCAAGTAAAAAGAAACTCTCTGTAAACGCAGTTAAAGGGTGATTGAACCATGAGCTCTCATCCCCCCCAAAACGGGGAACAGACTGATCATTTCAAGAATGTGAAAAGCAAGCTGGAAGGTGGCACCTAGCCAGAGACTAAAAGAATTTCTTGTAACCAATCAGCTGAACATGTGCTTAAGGCCAGAAAGGCAAAGAAAATCTGATGCTCAAAGCCCTGAAGAGAAAAAAATTAAAATAATTTTGATAGGAAAGAAAACATGCAGATTGCTTATCGCTATAGTAAGCAGGGAGTTGAGGCTCAGAATTTTTTTTTTAAATCTCTATGGCTACTCTATTCAAAACAAAAGATTCAATATAATTTCATAAATAACCTCTCACAGACTAGTCAAGTGTTTGATATATCTGAAAATAATTCACTTATCTGAAGTAAAATATGAACTTTGTACCTCAGTATCAGATTGCTCTTTGTAGCTGATGGGGCCTCTTTCAGTACTCAGGTTATGTAGTCGTTTACACTGTGAGAAGCAGCACACTAAAACGATGGTTCACTTTACATCCATATCACAATCAACATTTGTATAGATGACTGCTTAGAATTCAAGGGAAGTAAGAACTGGGGCACGAACCAGCCTTTTTGTTCAGCTCGTCTGAATAAGTTTATTCCCTCAAGGCTACAGAAATGTTGAAGACGTTAAGTGTTCACTTAGAACAGAAGTTCTGTAGGCTGCATGGGGGCAGAAACTACCAAGGAATGTTTCGTATCAAATTTACACCCAACAGAGTGAGGATGAGTAATTGTTAGGTGAGAAGTTGCTATAGCTTTGTGTTAGCAGTTCTGAGTTCAGCAACAAGATATTATCTAAGACCCAATGGAGATCTGACTAGGTGACTCAGAAAATTAGCAATGGCTTATACAATCATTTCTGGGTCAACAGTTTGTATATATTGAACTTTATTCTGGTAAATCATCACTAGCTGATGACTCTTCTGTGATCTCTGAATTGTTATTCTATATTTGTTTTAGTGAATGGACTACTTAAAATAACTGCCGTGGCAGGACTTTTTTGGCATAGCTGCTTATTACTGCAGTAGAAACAGAGACCTGACTGGAATGGAGGATAGAGGTGCTCTATCAGCCCTAGAAGCAGCTTTTTCAAAGCAGAAATGAGCTGTTGCAGTGTAATATGGAAAAGGTAAAACAGAGAAATTTAAAACCATCTGAGACAACTGAACTATCTGTTTTGATATTTGCTATGAAAACTCTAATTCACCAAGTTTCCCCTGACATCTCTGAAGACACTGAGATTCAGAACCACCCTTGCAAGATGCCTTCTCCTCTCAGTTGGCTACTGGAAGAATGAAGGCTTTTTATGGTGATTCCATTATTAAAAGTCTTGAACCTGGATGGAAAAAAATTTGAGACTGAATCTGAAGAATAATATTGCTTCTTTTAGTTGCTTATCTCCAGATTTCTTCCAGTGCTTTTCCACTTCCTCTCTAAGAATTGTGTACTTCATTTCTAACCAGAATTCTCATCTTCAGCTTGCAATCCCTATTTAAGATTGTAATTTCCTAAGAGTTTGTATAAGCTATTGTTGTCCAATATAGCCTGTCTGTGAAGGTTATAACATATCATATGTCCACCTATGAGAGCCACCCACTTCTACTTGCATATTATATATAGACTAGACATTTTAGAAATTGCATTTCTGCTTCTTTATTTACACTTAGAATTTCCATGCAAAGGCTTAAATTAAAAGAATTGGGTAAGTAATTTCTCTCACATTTCGATTACTTCTAGATGCATCTAGGTGCATCTCTAGATGCACTACAGAACAGGCTCAGTCCAATGTTTTCTGAAGACTAAGGGTTGTTTCATAACATATTAATTATACATATGTTAAATCAGGTTTTGACATGACTACAGAAGATTATGTTTTCTTCTGTCTTTACTGTAGTTTCAATGTATTTTTCATTCCAGTGAGCTTTTTTACATTTCAGTGGGGCTCAAAGAGTATATTTGCAATCTCATGAACACACTGTTTACTAAATCATTAATGCAAAACATATTTCAGAAACACAGTAAGTTTTCCAAAACACATTTTCAGAGGGGATAAGGAGACTGCATTTTCTTCAAAACTTGTTAGAAAGAAATTCAGCGGGTGGTTCTGTACAACTGCACAGGACAAGCATATGTCAAAAATCAAGATTTTTATATGCCACTTCAAAATAAATAAGGAACAATAGATTCATCCCCCATGTTCTTCCTCTTCATCCTCTTTTTTTTTTTTTTCTAACAGAATTCCTGTTGATTTCTTCCTTGTGGAGGTTGGTGTTGTGCCCACCCTTACCCCCACTCTCTTTGAAAGTGAAGAAACTCGTGATTCTCAAGAGGAGTTCATTACAAAGCACTGATGTGACTGATGAATTTGTTCAGGTACAGGTGGAAAAGCACAAAAAAAAAAGCATTTGGGAAAACGCGAACAAACAGGTTGACAGTTCAGTTTGTAATAGGAAAATATAGAGTAATGGAAAGTAAAGGCAGTGTAAACCTGTTTCCCATATCTTACACCTGTGGAAGATCTGCATTTATTTCCCTGATTTCACCTTGAGTAATAAAATAATTCGGGAATAATTTTAAATAATCCTTTTCATGTGTTAGGTACCTTATTAAATCACGTAGAAAGGTGTAAAGACATTATTGAAAGGTGCCTTTTTTCACTATAAGTTATCAAGAAATTATATTTTTTAAGTTTTTGAGACATTTTACTGTATTTCTGTGATAACAGGTGTTTGGATCATCTTAGCAGCAAAACATGGGTTTTGTGCATATGTGTTTTTGAGCATATATGTTCTAAACAGGTGTGTGTGTATATTTTAATACTGATTAAATCTTCACTGCTTATTGAAGTCTTTGAAACTGAATTAATATTTTTTTAAAGGAATAGATAACATATAGGTAGTAATATTTAACTGAATCAATGGAGTATGAAATAATGGGAAAGTTTGATTTTCACTTTTTGGAGTGTTTCTGATATTGGCTTTACTCATGCAGATAGCTCTGGGAGAATGTCCAAAGACCACCACTTACCTTGGCAAAAACCCTCAAGTAAACTAAACTGATCTAGATTTAAATTCTGATGACACTAGAAAGTGCCAGCTCTAAACCAGTTTATCACGTGACTCTCACTCCATAATTTACCATGATTTGAGTAATGGGCTCATAATAATCTGCTACAGGAATAAATTTGATTAATCACTTCACCAACATTGATGCTCTAGGGACTTTTTGGTACTACTTACAGGAACTGGAGGACAGAATTTTGCCCACTTTTGAAAGGTAATTCACTGTGGCCTTTGGGCAGTAATATGTTAGAATGACATCTAGGTGCAGGAAGCTAAGCAAAAGCACAGTTTGTAATTCCTCTGCTCAGCAAAAGTATAAATTTAAATACAAATGTAAATGCATTACTAAATAATGATGCCTTTCTTAATTTGAGCTGCAATGTAGATGACAAATTTTAATGAATGGTGTGATTTTCTTCCTTCCAAATGTATTACTCAAACTACTTTATCTTTCATTGTTCACTAAGCAGTACTGGAATTAAAGAAACTATAAACATATTCCAGGTAAAAAAGAATTTTTACAAGCAGAATATTTGAAGTTTGTTTGCTTTTTTCCCCTCTGTTTTAAGACTCTAAGTGGATAGAAATTAGGCAACTTTTCTCCAAAAACTTCAATATACTAGTTGAAGCAACTTTGACATGTTTTCTTTCTTCTCAGTTTTGTCCTACTATTCATTTTCTAGACATTAAAGTGGTAAGTAGGGTAGACTGTAAATTCTTTGACATAGGCTTAAGAGCTGAAAGAGTTCTTCTCACAGCATCTAGACCTTTAGCCTAATAGTCTACAGAAGTATGGAAGTTGCATGGAATGTCATATTTCAATTTTCTTATGTCATTCCTTTGCCAACATGCATGGTGGAAGTTCCATGTTAGTACAATACTTAAGAGATCACAATTCTTAAAGTGTGCTACTACTTCTGTCACATATGTTGTTTGTGTTAAGTGAACACAATTTCTTGCTTTCAACTCTGCTTCATGAGCTGTCTTTTGTTAGACCAGTGACTAGAACTGGAAGCATCTGAAAACTTTGGGTCTCTATAAACCTATTTGACTACAATGTTAGACCATTAACTCAACAACAGTTTCTGTCCTGACTAAAATTCCTGGGCCACACCATACATGAGAACTTCCTGTGTCATTCTTTGTGGTTGCTGTGAACCCCTCTTCCTTGGAACATTATCTATTATCTCCGACATAAAAAGTAGCTTATGGACTACAATAGAAGCATCTCTCCAGAAACAAAACACAACAAACAAATCAACAAAAATCCTCTAAATCCCAACAAAACGGGGGAATATTTGGAACATATACAAAATATATTTCTTTTCCCTTAGTATTTTGCACACACATACTAAGGTGTGCTTACATCAGTCAGATTCCTCATGACTAGTTTAAACAGCTAAGAAAGGATCAGACAGGAAGCTCTACACTGCTGTTACAAGAATATTGTTCATGTGTTTTTGTTTGAACAGCTCCTTTTTTCTCAGAGATGCCAAAGTCATTGTCAAAGTAGTCCATTCCACCTTTTTCTATCTATCATCTACCTTTTGTGAGAAGTTCTGAGATCCTTCATAGAATGATAAGATCTTGAATTTCACTACCCACCTGAAATGCAGGTTAGTGCAATAGGAGATTGGTTGAAATGTGTGTACAAGGTACGTATTATGTTTTCTTTTTCACTTCTATGAAGACAGCAAAACAATTTCAACCTGAAGAAATACCAGAACCTAAACCAAACCCCATCCACAACTCTTTGAATTTTAAACCAAAACTGCACTTGCCATTTTGACTTCCTTATGAACCACTTAATGTTTTTGAGTCTTTATGTGCTTCTGTTCATAGCACAGACAAATTTTTCATGAAGTTTCCCGTTTCATACTAGCACTGCAGTTATGGCCTCTTTCTGTTCCAGAGGAAAGAAAGATTATTGTTTCCCCAACTTTTAGTCCACAAGAGTCCAAATTTTATTAACTTTTCATGGAAAAAAAAAATATATATATTTAGTGGTGTATTAAATTTTACTATTTTCTTTGAGAACCTTTTAGAAAGAAATTTTGAGTTAAGGAGAAGGGGAGGAGCAACCTGTCCTTCAGAAAAGACAGGCTCTTCGTATGAGAGCCAGCTCTTACAAAGGGCATGTTCCATTTGGCTTGTTTCCTAGGTATGAGATGAAACAAGCCATGTTGCTTCAGGCAGATGAAAGCTGGGAGGGAGATGGGGTTTGGTTCTGACCCCAGCTCCTACTTGTCAAAAATGTGTGATTTTTTTCCTCTATTTAAATACATTAGAGAGAGCAGAGGGGGGCGGGTGAAAAATGGAGGAAGAAAGCCAAAAAAAGTCAGCTATTTTCTGGCAGGTTAGCCATCAAGACTCGTCATGAGAATGACTATTATGGTGTGATACCAACCCTGCAATTTGGAATGCAAAAAAGCCTTTTACTGAGACAGCCCAATTTGTTTAGAAGGCCCTGTGTGCAAAGAGGCTTCCCAGGAAACTGTTTAATACTGCAATCTTAAGGCAAAATTTATTATTTTAACTGGAACTTTGTTCTTCAACATAAACCTTTCACACCACCTTAAGGAGCAGATTATTAAAAAATAAAATGTGACATATATATATATATATATATATATATATACACACATATAATTTCAGCTTCATTTCTAATTTAACATTAAGGAGCAAAGTACTCAGACCTACCACAGGATGGACAGTACTTCTTTCTGAGAGAGCTCTGACAGATTATAAAATGCAGGGTCAGACCCCAAGCTTATCAAGTTACCATTGTTCTCTAGTCATATTCCATAGTCCTTATTAAATGAGATGCACCAGTCTCAGCTGGTATCTGAACTACAACTCTAACAAGTAACTGGGGAGGAAGATTATTTGCTCTGAGTATATTTCCCTGCAGGGAAACATCCAGGTCAATGCTTGATAATCCTTTTGTCTCTACAGTTCAGGCTGTCTTTGTTTGAAGAAAACCTCTGTAGAAGTCACTAGCATTAAACTCGTAACTTAAGAATTAACATAGTTATAATAACATTTATATCTTGAAAGCCTGTACAAATTTTCAAGCTAACAAGATGAACAAAACCTTTATTCTGAGATTTTCTTCTTCACAAAACACGTCAGTGTTGCATGTCATCTTTGTCTTTTGTCAATTTATGTTCCATAGCTTATTTTTTGTATAAAATAAGCAATCCCCAGGAAGTCATTAGGAAGTAGGAATATTATAAAGGTTTGTCTAGATCCAGAGTTTTCAATTTTAGTGCTGCCTGTTAGAGGTGTGAGAAATGATAATTTTGCCCAAATTCAAGAACTGTTAGAAAATGTTGATAGCTGAACATATCCATTTTTAGTTCAAAAATGTTCTTCTGCTTTAATTTCTTAGAAATTCTTTATGTGCTTTGCTCTTTATCTACATGCAACTTGAAGAAAAAATGCAGGAATCTGGTGGAAAATTCTAGTAAATAGTTAAATATTGGCAGTCAGAAAAGGAACTGTCAAATGTGGCTAGAATAGAGTATCTACATATATATCACCAATGAAGACATATGTACTTTGTGATTCACTTAAATTGTGTAATATGTCTCACGACACTCAGTAACATCAATATTATTAAATTAGATTTTCCTCAGGTGGATTATAACATCTTAGAGGTATCTATTGCTTTTGAGAGCTTAAGAAGCTTGTTCTAGGCAAAGCCTCTCTAGCTATGCTAAGTCTTGGAAAAGTTGCAGTCATTTGCATTTGGTATGACTACTTTTATCATAACTTATGAAAAATAGTCAGTATCACAAAGCCAATACTTGTGGCAAAACCTATATTTGTTTTCTGAAACTCACATCAGAAAAATAGGCAATTCTTCAAGTGATATCTAGTGCATTCATTTAACTTATTGATATTGAAAATTAGTTTAAACTTCTGAAGCTCAGACTGAATCTGAACATCCAGACATTTGGGAAAGTGACAAACTATGTATGCTTATATATTAGCCAGATGTCCTATTTAATAAAAAGACAAACAAAATATAGTAATAATATGATTAAGTCATATGCATCCAAATAAATGTGTGAATTTGAGCATTAGTTTGATATGGTGATAGGGAGGCAATTAACTGAAGAGAAAAAAAAAAAAACTTCACCAAAATTCTTGTGAAGAAAATTACCTTGTAAGAAAGGTCTTTCTTCTCCCAAATTTTAAGTAATCTCATATTTCAATCCAAATATAGTTTTAATAATCTCTAGGAATACTTTTATGTATGGATTTCAGTTGACTTTTTAGCATTAATACTAATTAAATTATCCATGTTTTTTTTTTTTTTTTTTTTGATTCCATGTTCTCTGGAAGATTAGAAAATGCCCTAGATTAATCTTTCACAACATTAATTATCTCTTTTTTTTTTCTTTTTTCTTTTTTCTTTTTTCTTTTTTCTTTTTTCTTTTTTCTTTTTTCTTTTTTCTTTTTTCTTTTTTCTTTTTTCTTTTTTACAGATCCATACAAAGATGATGTTTTTGCTGGGTTTTCTTTATTTTGTTTTCTACTTTTAAGTCTATTTTAAGTCCATTATCTATGTTACATATACTGGTTAATATAATGATGTCTCTGCCACACGTCTAGGGGACATCAGACAGCACAGCTTGTGTAGTAGAGCCATGAAGAGATATCTGATAGAAAGAGAAATTCCAGGTTGCATGGTAAAATGCCATAATGGGTCTGAAATCACGCTACCTACTTTTTAATTATGGCTCCTCCACCTACTAGCTGCATATCATGGAATGACTTGACTCCAGACTTTAAAGGCATTCATAAAGCTCTGACACACAAGGCTGGATGAACTCAAATACTAGAGGCTGTTCCAACCTGTGTGCGATTGTCGTTCTTCTGCTGTAAACCAGCAAAGAACAGCAAAGGTTCTCAAGGGGGCATGGCTTGCTCAGCCACTATTGGTTGCTGGAGTGCCTGGGCCAGAGGGGAGGCTAGAGAGGTCTACTCTAGTCCAGAGCTGGGTTAGACAGAGCAGCTGCATCTCTTGAATGCCAAAGAAGATGGTCAGGGCAGGAGCAAGTTAAAATCAGATGGTAGTGTTCACTCTGGAGAATGTATCTGGGCAGGGGGAGCTGGATGCAGTGGTTTGCATGTTTGTCTCCTCCACAAAAGGAAGACTCAAAATAGTTTAGGAATGACTGTGCTACACTTCTTTCTTGAAAGGTACAGAGGGAAATAGATTACTTTTCTCATGCAATATGGAAGTGATCCTCTGTATCCTTTACCTCTCCATGAGCACAGCATGCTTGTGCTTAGACAGACTATTTAGACTATCTGAAGAGAAGGGCTTCTACACTCCTGTAGAAACTATGGAAGATGCTGTCAAGAATATGATCAAGGACTTTTTCTCCCCTTCAAAAGAAGAAAGTAATACTTGTGATCTCTTTATTTTCACATGAAAGTCAATCATAATGACAGAGAAAAAGGAAGATATCTAAAATTTGTTTTTGCTAAACTGCTAAAAACTTGACCTAGAATACTGATTTATATAGTTGTGAGGATATCTATTTTTCACTATTCAGTAAATATATTTGCAATATGGTTGCGTCCCTGGACACATAAATCAGTCTTAATTAATGAAGAAGAGAGTGCGCATACTCTTTTCTTTTGATGTGACATTTATCATAAAACAGGATTAAATAGTTAAAGTTGCCTATGTCCCTTCCAGTTGAAAGACAAATGTAATTCTTGACTAGAATTACATGTACAAGATATATGTGCAACTCACTGTGTGCAAGTCTATATCATGCAGGATTTCAAACCACTAAACTTTTGGGATAGTGCAATAAACCTACAAATATATTGAGTCTCAATACAATCTTTCCTTAGCTAAGAATGTATTTCTTTAATTTACTTTCCTTACGTGCATCTGTCACCATGGACATACAAGGCTGTCAGTATAGACTTCTAAGTGAGCCCAATGATTTGTTCTTCATATACTGAAAGCTATACACAGAGGTAGACATTCAACTACGACAATGAACACACTGAGCACAATAAACCAAGCTTTCAATATTAATGTAGACAGCAAAGAAACATCCAAGGATCAAGTGCTCTCATTGCATGTTACAGATGAAAGACTTGGAATATCTTATATATCAGAGACTGGGACAGAGCCCTTTGTAGATACCTGATACTTTGCCCACAGGGGTAATTTCTGAGCCACCTGCATCTTCTGTGTTTCAAGTCTTTGTTGGTCACAGGACAGCAAACGAATAAGAGCAACTAGACTTTAAAGGAGAAGAGGGAGTCAGCTGCAAATGACAACATTATAAGGAACTGTCTTAGCTATAGTAATTTACCAGAAGAATGAAGAAATCTCAGCATCCTCCTTTCAATACTACCAGCTGTATCAGAGTTGACAGTCTTTGCCATAAAGATCTTTGAAAAACACTGCTTACAGTGAAAGTTTGCGTGGGAGTGGAGAAACTGAGGGGAAAAAAAGTCTACTGCATTGGTATAGCCACCACAACTAATTCTGCTACTAGGTTATACTTCCTCATCATATATCTGAATCAAAAGCTGGTCCAGGCAAAGGAAAAATAAATTATAAATTCTAAACAGTACATGTCTTCTAGTGACCAAATATTTTTCTGTTAGTTTTTAAAAAAAACAAGATTCCCCAAAAGTTATAATCCCTGTTGTATTTTTTGCTGAAAACTACTGTCATTTCTCTTCAGATCTAGAAGAAAACTGAAGCTTATGCAGAAAGAACTAAAATTAATTTTAGAGAATCATACAGAATACAGTTGTAGTTTGTTGTATTTAGTATTTTCAGACAAAATTGAACGCATCAATGACACTGTTGAGACGAGATAGAAAGATGTTATTTTTTGCTATACATTTTTTAGGTAGAATGGTGTGCTTTTGAGAGGGGGTAAAATACTAGAGGGATTTCATAGTAATGTTAAATGGGTATTGCAGTGTTACTTTGCTTCCCTTGCATTTCCTTGGACCTCTTAATTAGAACCCATACTAGGCTAGCCATGCTAAAAACTTCTCAAAGGTATTAAGTCAGCCATGTGTCAGTGTTAGTCTCCAGCTGCTCAAATGGACTTCCTGCTGATCATCCTGATAGCCATGCATGTATAGCACAGGAGCTTTTGTAGCAGAACAAAACTGCCTTTGTAACAGTGCTGCTGCTATATAGCCAGGCACCCAAAAATACACCTGGGGCTGCCTTCCCTGCCTGTGTGTCCTGTGTGACCCGGTGTTGGCAAAGGCTGCCACTTTGCATGGCTAACTGTAGGGCAGACACCTACACTAAGTTTCATCTGCTCCTTAAATCAAGGTTGGAAACCTCTGTTCTAACTCTACAGAGTAAAAGTAGATCTCTGTCCCAAAGTACCCAACAGGTGCACTGGGGAAAGAGAACAAAAATACCACATAAGTAGTATATGCGAGTAAAAAAAACATGGTTAACAATACCTAAAACCACGGCAAAATTTCTGGTAACCAAAGTCAGAAGTTGAAGATTGCTTTGTATGTTGCCACTGGAGATCAATTAGAATAACAGGTGTATATTATGAAAAATAGACTTCTGCTGAATGGAGTGGCTGTCCACTGCAGCTACTTGAGTGAGATATTGTAGTGTAGACACCATCATCTCTTAAAATGTTTATTGATGCTTGAGAGATGATGTACTTGTGAAGTTTTTTAAAGAGTTAAAAAGTCAAGAACTATTAAGAGCACTGTAATTATCAACAAGATTAAAACTTTTACTTTCTTTTATATAAACACATCTAGTAATTCAATATTGTCAGATATCTAGTGGCTTGTTGATGCTACGGTGGTGAAATTAAATTTTTGGCTGAAAGGAAAAAAAATCTTCAGAAATCTAAAAGCAATGGAAACTGAAAAAATGAATGAGAATACTAAGTATAAAGCAGTAGAAAGAAAAAGAGTAGTCTCATGTTTTTCACTTTAGAAACCGTTGATCTAAGAAATATCTTTTTAAATTCTGTGATTTTTTCCCCCCTACATTTTGAAATGCTAGTTCTATTAAAACCCTACTGAATTAGAGGAAAAGTAGCCATGCACACAAAGCAACTATGGGTTTGTCCATATGAAGACATTCAAAAAGCTTTACAATGTGAATGAATCTGTATTCATCTTATACCTCCATTCACCTTATGATTGTATTCAGAAATCAAAAGATCTCTGTGGGACTAGATAGCACTTTGATTCTGAATGCTAACAAATGGAAGTTACATGTTATAACTGATGTACATGCTTTGGTTTAGACTTCAGTAGACTTGCATTAGTGTTACTAACAATTCTAATACCAAGAGCCATAAAACTGTTAGAAACTTTGCTTTGGCATGTCAAATAATGGCATAAACAAATTCTATAAAGTTAGAAAATAATTTGAAATGCTATAATGCAGATTGCAGTCTCCTTTGGCAATAAAGATCACTAAACTGACTTCACATACTTACGTCAGGTTTTCACACTCGGCCTAATTACACTATTTCTATAGGAGCAAAACACATTACCATTCCACTATGTCCTTGACTTATGGTTTGGGTTGGAGCAACAGGATGAAGAATTAGGCAGCTGAGATTTGCAGATGTTATAAATTTTATAAGCTGTTTTGCTTTCTTTTGGACAACCTATGCAACAGAATCAAATAGAACAAATGCAATAGAATCTTTTGGTTTCGGAATGGAGCGCATTCAGTGTCACTAAGGCCAAAGTTGTCTAAGAAACCAACATAATCTGTTTCTTCCCTTCCCAGATGTGTCTTCACTTTGAATTGTTTGCTCATTCTTTAGAGATCACTTATTAATCCCTTCTGAAATTCTTTGTTATTTGTTGCTCAAAATTGTGTTATTGGGAAAAAACAATGGAAGAAACTACTTCTTAATATTATTGTTTCTTGAATTCCAAATTCCACTTTAGGAAGATGCACAAAAGGACATAGACATTAATAAGGCATACAAGGGTTTTCTAAGCCACAACTATGGAAAGGAATTAATGCTTTTTGAATAATTATATGCTAATCCTAATTCTAATCCCATAAATCTTCCATAATCCTGTAACCTACTTCAGACATGGTTAATCAAGCAGGATCATATTTTCATCTCAAGAAGAGATTTACAGAATAAAGAAATTTAAAATTTCAGATAATAAAAGTTAGGGTTATTTTTTTTTTTTTTGTATCTGCTTATGTATTTTTCTGCCTGCTTTGGAAAACACTTTTGAAAAATACTTTTGGAGCATCACTAAAATAATAATAGTCAAAAGTTAATTGTAGTGATGTTTTTGGATCTAAGAAAACTGTCTACAGAGATAAGGAAGTACAGGCAATTTTCATTCATGGATAATAGGATTTTTTTTTTCTCCTTTTCAAACTTTTAATGCATCTGAACAATTTTTGTGTCACTAGATAACAGCAAAAAGATGGGTGATCTCATTTATTATGGCAAGTCTTGCTTCCTGTGTTGTTTGGTCGCTCTTGAAGTGACAAAATTCTTTTATTCAATCTTCATAAATGGAAAACTCAGCTGTGCCTGAGTTAAAAACTTCTGTGTTTTAGGCTACGTTCTAGAATTGTAAACGCTGGAGTTGAACTAATGGTGAGAGAGCTAAAGAAATGCCTTATGCTATTCCTAAAAGAAAATTTAACAAATATCTCACTGTAAGATCCACTGTTCTGGAGGTTCCATGACATGGATTCAGGCCAAAGCATGCCAAGGAAAAACATAGTTTTTTTTTTTTTTTGTGATGTGAAGGTGTCTTTTGAACTTTCTTGAACTGGAAGCTTAGGAGTTTTGTATATATGCCAATGTCAGAACAATGAGACACTCTCAATTGTTCTGAGGAAGTCTTTGAAGGCAGCCACAAAAGTGGCTGCCAGTGAGTGGTACCAGTGAATATCTGTGTTTGCTACGAGTTTGAGGGGAGATGGAACTGGGCTTTGTGAATACACACAGATAGCTACAAGTTGCCTTCAATCATCTCAGAGCTAAAGTAAATGAAGAATTACATGCCTGAAGAGGACAATGCCCAATCTAGGTACTCTGTTCAGAGCTATTATCCAGAAGCACTCAATCCTGATAACTGCAAAGAGTCTACATATTAAAATTTAATTTTGAGCAAAGCTTTTTAATACCCCTAGTGCCAAAGTGTCTGCCTCAGCTCCACAGATGTCGAGAGGCTAACATACCTCATAAATTCTCTGTGGTGTCAGTGAGGCTAAACTTTATAAACGTGTATTTTAAACTATCTCTTGCACCCATATGACTCAGCACAATAGCCGAGATAATTCAAATGAAAAAAAAAAATTAAAACCCCAATATTATTATGCTTCTTGTATAATTTTTTCCTCCAACTTGGTATTTATTGCCAGGAAGTGGCAATAATTCAATAATTAAGTTTTGCTTTTACTTACTGTGTTGGGATTTATGCTAGAATCAAAAAATCTTCAAGCAGTCACCTATGCTGACTGAAAGAAGGCTGTACTCTTCTCTTGTCTTGGTGTATGTGCACCGTGTAGGAAGGAATACCAAAATTCCAATAGATTAGAAAGGCAGAGAGTGAGTGTGCTGGACTGACATTTTCTGGTTGTCAGGTACCTACCAAACCACTCTATCGCCCCCCTCTTCATCAAAAACACAGGGGGATTAAAATACAATTAAAAGCCCATAGGTCAAGTTAAGAGCAAGGAGAGATCGCTCACTAATTACCTTTGTGGGCTAAACAAACTCTGCTTGAGGAAATTGATTTAATTTCTTGAAAATCAAATTCAGACTAGGATAATGAGAAATAAGAACAAGTCTAAAGTCACCTCTCTTCTTGGACTCAACTTCACTCCTGACTTCTCTTCAGGGTTCTGCTAGGGACTGTCCTGCTCCAACACAGAATCCCCTACAGGTTCATAGCTTCCTTCTGTGGATGGTCATATTCTCCAGTATGGGGTCCATGGGCTACTGGGGAACCTCTGCTCTGGCACCTGGAACATCCTCTTCCCATCCTTTTGCTCTGATCTTGGTGTCTGCGGAGTTGTTCCTTTCTCATATTCACTCCTCTCCCTATGCTGCTTTGCATGATGTGTTTTTACCCCTTCTTAAACATGTTGTCACAAGGCTCTATGTCTGATGGGCTCAGCTTTGGTCAGTGGTGGGTCCCCTTTGGAGCTGACTGGACTGGTTCTCTCAGACAAAGGAAAAACTTCTGGGATTTTCTCATAGAAGCCACCTTTGCAGGCTCAGTGCTATCAAAACCTTGCTAAATAAACCACAGACGAGGAACAATAATAAAAATAAGTAAATAAAGGAACTAAATGTCAGATCGATAAGGAGTCAAGGAAGTGTCAGTTGAATTACTTCATGTCTTAAAACACAAATGTTCAAAATTTTCCATGTCATTTAAATGATGCATAATGATTCTATAAATGAAATATGGGGTTTTAAGTTAAAATATCCTTTTTTTTTCAGAAAATAGAGTAAACATACTTGACCAACTGCTTAATATCAGATTTTAGTTTGCTCTTTAAAAATTAATATTAATATAGTGAGTCATAGATTTGCTGTCTGGATAAAGAATACATCATAGCAAGATTGACAAGGATGTTAGAAACCATCCAGGAAAAGGGTTAGAATAGTAGAATACACTTTAGCTGAAATTCTCTGTACTTTTGTAAATAACCTGAATCTTAATCTAGAAGGTCACAGAAGCTCTCAAATGTTAAAGATATCACTTATAAGATTCCCAAATAAAATTTGTGAACCTATGTAGGAGGCTTACATTATGGAAAATATGTTTTCTACACATGTATCATGTGATAGAAGAATTTTTCAGGGTTAAAGAAGATTGTAAATAAACTGAATTAAAATATTTTTACCAAAGCATTTACTTTTTTGGGGGGCGGAAGGCTGTGGTTCTTTGTTTGGTTGTTTGGGGTTTTTGGTTTGTTCTTTTTTGGCAGAAAATGAAATCAGTGACTGAAACGTGTTTTGAACTTAATGTGGCTTCACGATATTATATATTCAGGGAAATTGGAAAATTTAGAATATTTACTTGTAACACTTTCTATTGAAATATTTTGCTTTCTAGACTTTAAGAAAAATAAATTTTAAAAATACTTATAGTTCTATCTTGTAAATTCCTAGTAGTTATTTGGGCTATTAAAAGCCATCCAAGCTTAAGTAATATTTTGGTTTCACAGTTGAACAAAGCCTTCCTTTCCACTTTTCTAGAAGTGTCCCAAGAGCAAAAGCAGTTTTTACAATTACTCCAACTGTATTTGTAGTAGTTGAAAATGGTTCTGTGCATTTGGGTTTAGATGGAAGCACAATCAAGTCAGGTATTGTGAGAGGGGGTCAGAAGCCATTGAGTGCCACCTGAATACAGATAGCTGTTACTTTAGGTTTATTTATGAGGGCAGTCCTTTATTATCTAATGCTTTGTCTGCACTCGCATATTTTATGGACTTACAGGAGACAAGACAGGAGAGTAGACTTTAAGTCTCAAGGCTATTGAGGCTGCAACTTGGACTAGCTATTAGCTCTGAGCTGGAGCTCTGCCTTTGCTAACAGAAAAGCAGAAGCATAAGTCACTGAGGTGAAGGTTTATTAATTCTTCCCTGCCTTCACTGGGTTTAAATGGGAAAGATAAGGTCTCTAAATTTAGAGCTTTGTAAGATAAGAGTAAGTGATACCTTATAGGCTGATAAGTGTATGACTTTTGTTACGTGCTACAAATTACTGCTTGAGCTAACACCAGTCACCTATTAACCTGCTGCTGGTTACACGGGCTCCAGATTGATTGCTGACAAGATTTTGCTGTTTGGAGAGGAAAGAAAGAAAGTGGGAGACTATCCTTCTTTTCTAGTTCTGAAGAACCACAAGCACACAAAACAAATCCTATAGCTATGCTAAAAAAAGCTGAAACTTGCCTGTAATACAGACCTCAAGTGTATTTTGCTGGGGGTTATGAACATTTGTAATCACTAATTAACTTAGCTATGAAGATAAAAACTGTTTTGTCAACACAGAGAGTTTCACTGAGGAGTGGGGGAAAACTTAGGGTGGGTCATAACATGCAGCTCTCAAAAAAAGTTTTTGCTTGTGTGGGATAAAGTTCTACTTGTCTATGCTGGCAAAATACTTGTATGATAAACATCTGATAAATCACGCATGAAAGAAAATGATAAGAGGGAATGTTTGTGTGCACACACTACAGAGCTGTGCATGGTGAAGTGCAGAGCTGTGAATGTTGTGTTTCAAGTTAGCATTTAAATTTTTCAGATGAGTAACAAAGTGAAAGGGTTTATGGGGAGTGGGTTAAAAATATTGACTTAGCTTTTCCTTAGAGGTAATTAATGGTATTACAAAATTATATATTTTTGGAACATTTATTATATTTCACATGGACGGTGAAACATATCCTTCTGACTCTGAAAATGCTAGGTACCCTCTGACACACTGACTGGGAAGTGTGAGAATTATGTAAGCTTTGTAGTTGTTAACACTCAAGTTGTACACTGTGCAATAGTTTCAAAGAAAAAAAATACTTAAACTGAATTTCTAGAGAAAGGGTAGGATTATATCAGAATTATGCATACTTTTTCATCCATGTAAATTTTTTTCACTATATTTACAGAGTTTCAAAATGAATGTGACAGGCAACAAACCAAAAGGAGACAATGCAGCTAATATTTCCATATTGGTTGTTAGGTTGTGAGAAGGTAGGCTGGAATAATTTATGGGCTGGGAGAGTGATAGAAGATGTAACTTGCACCGCTTTATTCTCCTTTAAACTTATTTATGCATCAGATATGAGCCTTGGAACAAAGACTTGTTTTTTTAGGTAAAATCTGTTCTGCAGGCTTATATCTCAACACTACCATCAATAATTTCGCTTTTGTTGTTTGTTTTGTGATTTGAACCCTTGTAGCCTGTTGTGTATAAACTTACTTGCCTCCTATGTAATTTGTGCTCTTAATATAGCATAGATATATAGAAGAAATGTGAGAACATAATGTTACTTCCTGGAAAGAGCATTGATGTTCTTATTTATATCACTTCATGGGAAGAAAAAGTTCAGTTAAAGTAATAAATACTTTACAGTATGACGTCTCAGTGACCCCCAATTATGCACAACAATGTTTATGGGTGAACTTGTAAAAAAATTGTGGGGGAGTGGGGGGAGAAGATAGCTAGATGATAGCTACATTTATAATCTGCCATAAAATATTACAGAATATTAGAGTAAGAGGGAATATGCGAACATTTAACTATTCTTTTGTAACTACTCTGATTCTAGATATATTTACGTAGTGGCATATTCTATTCATTTGAGATGGGCTGATTACATTGGCTTACAGGAAATATTTACTAGAGGAATCAGTTTCCTCTCTGTGCAGTATGTTTCAAGCTTTATGAATTGAATTGTTAGGGATTGGCAAATTGACTAGTGGGAAATGGGAAAAGCAGTTACAGGATTGATGTGCTGCAAATGATTGCACTTTTCTTGTTGTCTATTTAGATACTTAATTACGTACATGAAAGAATGGCAAGGTTTTATTCTCCATCCATTTTTTTTAGCTTTTGCTAGGACGTGAAATTCAGTTGGTACCTTTTTTGAAGCAATGGACAGGTAATCACTAAAGTGAACACTTAAGAATAGGTGTAGCCTGAACTCTGATCCAAGGCCTTGTAAAATAAATTTCAGTTTCTACCTTAAGTGGAGCTTGGATTAGGTTTAAAGGTACGGTGGGTTTGAGAAATGTCATACAAGATGTTTTTTAAAGTCTTCATGAAGCTATAATTCACTTTTTTGGCTTCCAGGTTCTACTTTCAACATGGAATTGTGGGCTGCTATAGCCTGTGACTGCACAGATTCTTGTCACAGTTTCAGGGACATATATAAGAGGACATAAGAGGTTGCCCTGCACTGTCATCCCAGTGTTTTGGGATAGTGACAGATAAAATTTTATTGTTATGGGCTTCCTAGAATTTGTTAGTGTACCTTGTCTATACCACAGTGTTATCAAACCTCAAAGGCACCAAGGAAGTTATTATATCTGTAATTTTATTAACTTTATTTTAAAGATAATACATCTCTTGTCAATTTGTAGAGGATTTAACTCACCTTATAAAGCGAAGATATTAAACTAATGTTGCTACAATCAAAACAGACATTTTTAATATCTCATCTCTAATCAGCTTAAGACTTTGATTTATATATTCAAACCTATTTCCTATATTCAAACCTAACAACTATATGGATTTGAAATAGCATGCCTGTTTCTTTTTCTTCCTCTATGGTAATTTCTGAAAAATGTTACTATATTTATTCCTTTCACTGAATCTGTGAAAAAAAAAAAAATAAAAGACCTTTAAAAAAAAAAAATCAGGTAGGCTTTTTAGAATAATGATGATGAACATTATTGGCCTGCCATCTCTCTTTTCAGTATACACATCTTCAGCAGAGTACAGAGGAAGAGACTGGGGGAAACTCCAGCCTCAGCCATGTTTGGTCCTGCTGCAGGGTCCACATCAGCCACTGTCCTCTGGATGATCTCACACCTTCCCAGGGCCCCTTCTCTTCTCTGGTTCCACGGCAGGAGGCTGCCCTGGGAGGACTCCAACTCCCCATCACCAGCTCTGCTCCCACTCCATCTCTGGAATGAGGTGATACTCTTCTGGCTACTCTAATAGCTTTCCCAGAAGTGAAACAGAATGGAGAACACCTGAGATTTCTGAGCAAAGAGTGCAACTTATTTTAATAGAGTTCTATAAATATTTTATTAAATCTGGGTTCTCTATTATGTTGTGAACCCTGGGAAGAAAGTTCCTACAAAGGTGAGGTTATAAGTAACAAGAGCAACACCTGTCTAAACTGAAGACATACAAACCATAAGATGTTTTTTTTTTCTGCTGTTCTTATTTCTGATTAAGAAAGAAATATGGACAGTTTTTTCTTTCATTTTGATATGGCTGTACTTGGAGTGGGTTTGATTTCCATTGATCAGTTTTGAGACTGACTTAATTTTCATTATTTTTCTATTTCACTGAGTTCTTCCAGACCCTAGCAAATTAGGCAACAGAAATTTTAGTGCCAGGGTCTACTTAGGGGATAGCAGAAGCAGAAGATTTATTGTATATTGAAACTTTCCATAAGTATGAGGAAGTAACTCATGACATCACAAAAGCATTCGTTAGGAAAATCTTAGATAGAGGATAGATGAACTATCCTACCTAACTGTAGGTATTAAAGAACAAATGTGGATTTTAGCTTCCTAACATCACATTAAAGTGGAGATGAGCTGTCTCAGTCAGGCCTGAATTGCCTTTTAACAGTTACTGAAATGTCCTCACAGAGGGAGCAAAGGGTGAATAGGTTTCTGACTAGACTCCTGAGGTTTATAGGGATAATTTTCATTTATATATGCTGCAAATTTGTAAGATAAGAATGCAGTTTTCGTGCCAGAGATGGTTGTTGCTGTGCTGAAGCTGTCTCAGAGTCTCTGGCTTATTCTTAATTAGGCATCTCCTGACAGGTTTGGCTGGTTTTGACACATGTATGTCACAAATAACATTGCACATAGATCTAGCTGTGAATCCAGAGGTGTTTAATGCTGTCATTAGAAAACCAAAGCAAGGGAAAAGACCAAGATTTGAAATAGTCTCCTTTCCTCAGCATTACTTACTACCTACCCTGCTCAACAAGGTGGTTATTGTTAATTTCACTTTAATGCTCCAAAAATTGGAAATTTATAGGAGGCGGAAGCTAGGACAGGTAGCCCAACAGGAATACAGAGATGGTCTAAATATCCAGGGGTCAGGTTAGGACAGCTAAAGCTCTGAAAGAATTAAATCTGGTCTGTAACATCAAGGGCAATAAGAAAAACTTCTATGTGTATGCTGGTGTTAAAAAGAAGACTAGGGAGAATATAGTCCCGCTCAAAAGAAGATGGGAGACCTGGTTACCCAGACGAGGGAGAAGGCTGACCCGCTCAACAACTTTTTTGCCTCAATCTCCACCTGTTAGCATTCCTGCCACACCACCCAATTTGCAGAAGGCAAAACTGGAGATGTACAAGTCCTTGGGACATGATAAAATGCATCTGAGGTCCTGAGAGAACTGGCAGAGGAAGTGACAAAGCAACTGTCTGCATGTTTGAGCAGTCCTTGCAGTCTGGTGACGTTTCCATCAACTGGAAAAGGGGAAGCATAATTCACACTTTTGAGTAAAGAAATAAGGAAGGAATTACGGGCCAGTCAGTCTCACCTCAATGCCTGACAAGATCATGGGGCAGATCCTCCTCGAATCTATGTGTGTAGAAAATGAGTAATGGCAGCCAGCATGGCTTCACCAGGGACCTTATCAGGCTTGACGAGTGGGCTTGTGTGAACCCCATAAAGTCCAGCATGTCCAAGCGCAAGATGCTGCAGCTGGGTCAAGGTGATCCCAAGCACAAGTACAGGGTAGTCAGAGAATAGATTGAGAACATCCTGAGGAGGACTTGAGTGCGCTGGTGAGTGAGAACCTCGCCTTGACTTGCCAATATGTGCTCACAGCCTGGAAGGCCAATTGTGTCCCCAGCTGCATCCGAAACAGCATGGACAGCAGAGTGAGGGAGGGGATTCTGTGCCTCTGCTCTGCTCTGGTGAGACCCTACCTGCAGTGCTGCATCGAGCCCTGGTGCCTCATATGTGAAAAGGTCATGGATATGTTGAAGCAAGTCCACAAGAGGGCTAGAAAGAGATCAGAGAGCTGAAGCACGTCTTATGAAAACAGGCTGAGAGAGCTGGGGCTGTTCAGGCTGAAGAAAAGTCTCCAGGGAGAGCTTATAGCAGCCATTGAGCTAAAGGGGGCCTATGAGAAAGCTGGAGAGGCACATTTTACAAAGGCATGAAGTGATAGGACAAGGGCGAATGACTTAAAGCTGGAAGGAAGTAGGTTTAGATTAGACATTAGGAGGAAATTCTTTACTATGAGAGTGGTGAGGCACTGGCACAGGTTGCCCAGAGAAGCTGTGGATGCCCCATCCCTGGAATTGTTCAAGGCCAAGATGGATGGGGCTCTGAGCAACATGGAAATTGTGGAAATTGTCCCTGTTCATGGTAAAGGAGGTGGAACTAGATGTTCTCCAAGGTTCCTTCCAACCCAAACCATTTTATGATTCTCTGAAAAATGCATAAACATCTGATTACTGTTTGCAGATACATAATTAAGCTTTGTAAATTCAAACAAGTTTGGAAGTCGAAAGTTTGGGTTATCCATGTTAAGCTTTTCCTCAGTGTGAGCTAAAGTCACCTTGTAACATCAGAGCAAGTTTATAGAAAGGTGTGGCTCTAAACCAGTGTGTCTTTCATATATCCATTGGATCACATTTCCTCTCTTGCTACATAGTAAATTTTTAGTAAAGGACCTGTGCCTCAGGGACATCTGGACTGTACTTTTTCTTTGGACACTGGAAATGTTAAAATACTGGTAATAATCTACAGTTTATTTCTGATGATACCTTGAAGAACTAAATTGTTTATTTGCAGATTTGTATGAATGTTCACAATAAAAGCTCTCCCCCCCACACCAACCAACCAACTGACCAACCAACCAAATTAAAAAAATTGGTTCCAAAACTGTCCTTGATTTAGAGCAGGTAGGAGCTCCTTTTCTGAAGACAGTCTGATCTCTTTTGTTATACTTGCACACAGTTTGTTCAGCTTATTTACCAAGGAAGAAATTATTAAAAGGCAAACAGAAAATTAATTCAGTTCAGAAGGCCTATACATGTATTACTGAATTACAAACTTACTGAAACATACAGTGCTGTTAAGGCCCTTATAAGTCAGACAAAAATATTGCCAATAAATACTGGCTCCTGAGTAGTATACGTTCTTAAAGAAGTTCAGAGACATCCCATATTATAAGCTGCAATAATACCAATGTCACTTCAGCTACAGACACCTGTTCAGAACATTTCTTTAGTTAGCACTGCTTGTTTTAAAAGCAGAAATCTGCCGAAAACATCAAACTATAGGCATTACATCAGTTAAAGGCTTTTCACACCTCTGTGAGGTACAAGTTTATGCAAGCTTTCACAAATCAATAAACTTTAAATGCAAGCCTGACACCATTTTGTGTACAGAATCATTTCCAAAATTCACTCAGTGACAGGTATAAAGAAAATAATGTCTTTGGCTAAGAATGGGTCTTTTAATTGTGTATATAAAGTATTCATTCAGTCACTTCATGGCTAAGATTTGATCTCAAAAATATTATCATGGGCAATATTTTCAGAAAGCTGTTGGTAGATATCATAAAAATTTTCAAAACATCCCTGGCAAAAAATTCTTATGAAGTCTATAGAATCTAAACTTTTAGAGTAAACATGAAAGATTAATCAATATCTTACTTCAATTTCTCTGGTAGAACTACAGAATAATTTTGGAGGACCCTGCCAAATGTCTTCTGTAAGGACAGAGATGCATCTAAGTCATAGCCTGAACTTATTTGCAGTAGGAATTAAAGGAAAAGCAGAGGTTTTATCTCTGTTAAGTGACATTCATATTCCTGGTATAATAGTGTGCCTTTTACAGCAATGACAGATCAATTCAGAGGGTTGAAGATATACACTAAGCAGCATTAAAATGTACATGTGTATACCTATTATATTTGCATTGATAATTCATTCTTTGGTGTCATTCTGAAGTATTGCCACCATAATGTGTAAACATGTATTATGGATTCTTTTCGCTTCTTCTTATGACTTGAACATTTCCTATACATGTTTTACTTTATTTGGGTAATTGAATTAATTCAGTAAGGTTTTTACATTTTATCTTTAAATTATTTCAGATGAAAATTCTCAGAAGAGGTATTTTCCCCTTCCTAGTGTGTTCATAGACTTTGGCTAGATCAACTAAAATTTAACTGAGAAGCTAAACTGCTTCTTTTTAAATCTCTGAGCAATTTGCGAATAATTCCCCACTACATTTTTCTCCCAATGTGATGCTTATATATGATTTTAAATTATTATTTTATTATTATGAAGCTAACAAGGGCCATCATTCATTATGTTTGGTATAGCTGCAATATTTTTATATCATAGAGGATATTTCTAAATGTAAGGTTTGACATCACATACACTAAAGGAATTTTAGCCAAAATGTGCAATTAATTGAATTACCTTTTAAAGCAAAAAGGGTTGACTGAACCCTGCTATTCACTTGGAATGACCTGAGACTCATTTCCCCATGGAGTTTGTGCACTCACAACAGGTTTGTGCCCGTTGTCAAAACCAGAGCTAATTGCTTTGTTATGCGTGTGCAGTTGTTATTGAAATGCTAAAATTCAAAGGTGGAAGCATGATATAACTTAGCCTTGTCTTGACGAGATTGTTGGTATAGTGTTCTTTGTGAACCAAAATAAGCTTACTGAGCTTAAATAGGATTGTTTGCTATTACATGCCAATAGAAGAGTGTCTTGTAAAGACAATGGTGAGGGTCAATGAAGAGAGTTACTGTTCTGTCCGACTACATGAGTGCAATACTGGTGCCACAGTCATTGTAAGATATCAATAATAGATAACACCTATTGCTCAAGTAGCTTTTCATTATTTTATTTGAAGATTCACTGCAGAGCATATGCAGTATAAGGTTATCTATAATTACTATTTCGTGTGTGTTTTCTTTTTCTAGTTCTGGTCTCAGATTAAAAAAATGGAGCTGCACATTATTCTAAAATTCTTGTAACTGAAAGCAATATATTTGATTCCTGAAGCTTTTTGTTTTGTTTTGGATTGTAGTTTTCTGTTGTTGGTGGTGGGTTTTTTTTTTTTTTGGTCTATTTTTGCCTTTTAGATGTTATCTCTGGTATTCAGCTGAAATCAAACATTTGTGATTTTTTTTTTGTTAACGCTTTGATATTTAACTTCAAACTAATGCTCTTATGGTTTTTTTTCTTATCATCTTAAGTTTTTAAGTGAAAAAGAACACAATTCCCAGCAGTAAAATTAATTCTCTAGTTTATAGCTTGAATTTTGTGTTCTGTGTGTTTATGAAGAAACTCATAGTAAGGATCAGATTCAAGGATACATTTCAATGAACACCAAGTTTCTCAGCAGTGTTTCTTCATAATTTAGCTCTCTGAGTAGTAAAGATATAAACAAGATATGAATTAAGACCTGTTGTGCACTGATGGCATTTCTGTCCATTCTTGTATTGCTTTTGGTATATGCATTATTATGAGAGAGTGTACAGGAAAATATATCCCTAAAGACAGTATTTTAAGGTGTCTTGGTGAAAATGCATAGGTATTTTGGTTATAATTCAAGTACTTGGATCAGTAGCATAAAAATAACCTATTTTTGGATTTGATTAATGCATATTATGCAAATGATAATTAATACCCACACTTTTATTTGAAAAACAACATTAGAACCCACTAAAAAGTTTCATTTTAAAAAATTCTTTAATGATATGATTTCATTAAGGACATTAAAATTCTAATCCCTATAATCAGCATGTTAGCAGTCTACTTGCTTTAAACCAGAAGTTCACATTGTGGTAAGTGAATTACCATGGTTCCTGTCTCATTTGATCTATGCCATTTGTTTACATAGGTGGGGGCTGAGACTTTTATTAAAAGGACAGATGAAAATAAGGGAAGCTAGATTTCTGTTCCTTTTGTGTGTATAGAGAAGGGGGAAGGATCAAGGTAAGAGTTACTCTAGGCACAGAGACCTATGTCCCTCATGCAGATATCTGTCACCCGTTTTCAGTAAATCTTTTAGGTGCATATCTTAATGTCTTCTAGGAGTAGAAATGAAAGTTTCTACAGAGGCAAAAAGGATAATCCTCTAATATATCTCTGAAAAACATATTCAAAGAATGTCTCTAGAAGAAATATTAACTTTCACACAGGTTATTAAACACAGGTTATTAAACAAAAACATACATTATTTTCGTGTTGAGGATGTTGATAATAGAAATTCATTTTAACCAGGGCAGCTAATAAGCTAACTGCACAAGTGGAATTTATTATGTTCTTCTAAACTTCAAAACTATTTGTTTTGAGACTAGTTTAATTTTATGCTTACCAATTACCAGCTTAGTTTTCAAATGCCACTTTTAATCAGAGCTAGAAATTCCAATACTGCTATCATAACTGATCATTTCATACACTGACTCAGAACATGAAGGGATTGTTTGATTGAGAGCATGAACTTGAAGAAGTCACTCTTCATAACACTTTGTGGGGGAGATGAAAGCAAAGAAAGAACTCCAGCCCTTTATCTTATAACATTCAAATAATAAAATTTTCTTCAAAGCTTGCATTTCTAGATTTAGGATTTTGAAAACTATTATTATTAATTTATTTTTTATTAAGATCTGGAGTCCTATTCAGAATACCTGCTGAATCAAGATTAGATCAACTTTCAGGTACCTTTACACTTGAGAATGATTTATTTTGTGCAAACAAATGCTTGCATTTTCAAGCATTACTTAATTGGAACATTTCACAGGTGTTATTAATCTCCTAACAAAAAAGAGATTTCATCAGCTGAAAGATTGTTATTCAGTATAATAAAATTTATTTTTATAACACTAAAATTATTTGTTTACTTCATTTGTGTCTATCAAACAATTTATTTTTCTTCCCAGCAAATTTTACTTTCCTAACAGAGCAAATTTCCCATTGTAAGTACTGACAGTGAAATATTTTTCTGAGAACAGGAATGATTACTGCTTTAGTACTAGAAGAAATTTAAATTAAAGAGCAACACTGAAGTAAAACAAGTTACTTCTCAAGTTTCTAAAATATTTTTCCTCTCATCTTGTCTGTTCTTTTTTATATCTCATTTCAAATATATCCTTCATGTAATATTAGTAGTGTATCTTAATAGCTGAAGAAAAATCAAAATGACAAAACCCTTTTCAAAACACTAAATATTTTAAATAGATTTTTATAAAATAGTTTCAGAATACCTGATGTTTTATTAGTTGTTTGATGAAAGTATTGCTATAATTCATTTGTAGTAAGGAATTCACGTGTCCCAAAATCTGTGGGTATATTGCTTATTCAATACTCTAACATCACTGTAATGATGTTAGATTGTGCAATAATAGTGTGCAATAATATACAGTCCATTACTGTACATCTATATAGTATTAGTATATAAATATATATTTGGCTACTTAAAAAGAAATAAAAAGCCAATGATGTGTTCATTAAGTGCTTGTTGTTACTCACCATTCATCACATAGAGACAGAATGAAAAACACGCCTTCAGAAAATTTGTAGATTCTTAATTCTATCAAACAAAATAAGGTATTTCTTGGTATTTTTCCTTCTTGCTGAAACTCAAGATCACAAGGTGGACATTAGTTCTTTGTGTGTGAGATCTCACTAAAAGGAAGAGCTACAATTGTCTGCAGATCCAGAATAACAAATTTGGGTTTTTATAGTCCTTGATATAATGAATGCAAGTGAAGCTTTTACTATTTAAATGGTGCTGTAGCTAATTCTTTGTAAGCAACTGATGCTTGTAAGATAGTAATGAAAGTAAAATTTTCATTTTTTAGGTACTCACCCTTGATTACTGCCAGTTGAATTCTTGTTGTGTAGACATATAATCAATCACTAGTGTGACTTTACTCTTCATGATGTGCTAAAGCACGGGGTTGATATTTCAGGATGATTACTAACTCCCAGAATGCTATTTTGCTATTCTATACAATTATTAATGAAAGCTACATGTGCAGACCCACTTATTTTACTGAAATTCAAATGCCTGTTCAGTAAAATTTCTGAAGTATATGGCATAAATTGTTGAGGCCAACATGATTATAAATAAAATTATTCATCTCTATGCTGTATTTACTTAACTTCCACAATTAAAAGTCTCCTGTCATGTTTTCTTTTTGAAATGATACCCTAAGGAGATATTCCTAGGGTAAAAATATAAAAGAAATTATGAAAGCCAGCTCCCTTAGTTGTAGGCAAATCTTATTATAATGAAGACTTCTCTAACAAAATCATTGCTTTTAAACAAGATTCTCTCAGGCTTGAATATGATTCTGTGTGTCTCAGAAAGAAAATGTCTTCAAATTGACTCTATTTTAGACTGACTTTTTCTAAGGGCACTCTGAGGTCAGCCCAGGTCTCAACCCATTCACTGGAAGGACACTGAATTTTTCAAAAATCAGAGGTGCAGCACAGCTGTCTGAAGCAGAGGTGTTCTGTGATGAACATCTCAATGGCTTCCTTTGATGCTTACCAGCAGTAGAAAGAGTTCAAAATCTGATTTAGATTAAGCACGAAAATGATGCTTCCATTCAAACTGAATTTTGTAGTAACTGTTTTTTGAAATAAGGTGCAAGTATCTTAATTTTAATTTCTTTTCTTTGTTTTTGAAGCCTTTGATAAAGAATCAAACAGGGAGTTTAAGACAGAACTCATGAATACTGACTGGGGATTAAAGAAATTAAGGCAACGAGTCATTTGTGCTCTCTTGAAACTTTAAGGCTTTATTTGTGTATGTTTTATTCATATCTATATCTGAATATTTTTGAACTACCCCAAGTTCTATGAACCTAAAAATAGCAAAATTCTCCTCATGCAGGTAGTTTGTATTAGAAGTCTAATAAACAAAAGCCAAACAGTTAATAAAAAACTGGTGGTCCAGAAAAGGAATAGTATGTGAGTTGGTGATTTTATAAAATAGTAATAACCAATCTGTAAAAACTGGGGTAGAAGAGGAGATTAACTCATCACTCAGAAACATATATTTTCCTGTGGAAAAACTAGCCTCTGTTTGTCTTTCTGCTCTTTGGTATGGATTATTTTCTTTCTTTCTTTCTTTCTTTCTTTCTTTCTTTCTTTCTTTCTTTCTTTCTTTCTTTCTTTCTTTCTTTCTTTCTTTCTTTCTTTCTTTCTTTCTTTTCTGAACAAGAGGGGTGCTGGTTTTCATTTATTGTGCACTGATGGGACTGAGTCTTTGCAGTTCAAAGAATAGAGAAATTAGTTGTTTATTTGGAGGGGGGAAAAGCAAGAGGACTGATACAAATGAAGTAGAAATGTAAGGTTCTCATTTGATGGCTTGAATGAATGCTTTCTTGGCTAAGAGCCAGTTGGAAAAAAAAATAAACCTAAGCAGGGTAGACAGCATTGCAATCTCCACTCCATTAAAGGAGTACTTTTAAAATAAATGTATCTACCTGATTTTCTGGTGAATATTGATGACTTGAGTAGAAGGCAAATACAATAGCTTGTTGTCAAGAGGGCCACATGATTTGCTTTGAACTAGGAAAGAAGTTCATACTTTCTTTCAAATCCTAGAATATTTAGAGAAGTTGATAAGAGATTTGGATGTATATCACACGCAAACATATACATACATTTATACATGTAAACACAGTACCTTTTTTTTCCCAGTGAGTGGATCTAACATTTAGGTGTGGTAAACACACACAGAAAATGTTCTATCATTGACATTTGCTGCAGAGTCAAATATTCAGAGCATGATACATGCCCTCAGTGTTATGATGATGTGCAATATAACATAACCCATGACTTAATTTAGGTAGTTTCCTGGTAGTGACAATGTTTTTACAAAGGGATTTGCTATAAATGCTAAATAACATACCTAGTGGGGAAAAAAAATGGTGAAATTTAGAATAATTTTTCTGTTTTGTATGGAAATCCTGTGATGGGAAATTTCTCTTGGGACTGGAAGCTTTAGGACAAGTCATGCATAAATTTAAGCAGCTTATGGGTAACATAAGGAATTTCAAGGTCCTAGGACACAGTGCAATAGTAATGGCAAATTACATTCCCTAACCTGAGTCAACTGCACCATGTAATGCATGAGAGAGAAGCTCTGCCTATTTCCTCCTCACATAAATCGTGTATATTTTTAGGAAGACAATACACAGTGACAATGAGGGGAATAATTGCATCTCTTAGGGGTCTGGGATCTAATTTAAAATTCAGAGATATTTGTTTATAGATAGAAGCAGTGAATCCTCTTACATAAGTTATTTAGCCAAACACCTTTCTTCCCATAGTTTTATTGTACCTCATGCATCACTGTATTTATTTAACCAGTGAGTAAATCTTCACATCTGATTTTAAATTGGTGAGTGAAATACTGCCTAAGGGTTAAATCCCCATTTGGCTGTTTAGAGAATTTAGGGGTTATGCCTTTTAATTAGTCACCTTGGTTGAAGTGTCTGTGGATTAGGGAGGCACAAAGAGTAGTTAGGGCTATATAACCATCTGTGAAAAATATTGCAAGAATATTCTGCTGTCGTGATTAATTGATTCTTTTTTCTTTGAGTATGTTTTACTACAAAGCATATAAAAAGCCTATAGATTACTAAATATGGCATACAATAATGATGCTTCAATATTTCCCTTCTGAGTTTTCTCTCATTCTAACCATCACTACTTGTGGACCAGGAGATGTGAGAAAGCCATACTTTGACATTATATCTTCCATCCACAAGGGTAAAAGCCTTGTAGGGATTGTTGTGTGAGGAGGACCCTCCACTTGGGAGCTACAACAGGGTTCACCTCAATACAGCTGAGTAGTAAATGGGTACAGTTCTGACTTGTGGTTATTCTCAAAGATCAAATGGCAAACAGTGAGAAGAAAGGCCAGATAAAATATGCTGAGATCATATCAGCCAGTTTACCCAATGACCTCCTTCAGATGAAATTTTGCTCCTCTTTCAATTCAAAACCTTTTATATTTGGTAAGAAAATATGGAGGGAGCAGTTGCATCCTAGCTTAGGTCCTATAACTATTTCTGGGAATTGTGGTGCATTTATCAAGAATGTACTGCATTCATTACAGTGAAGTAAGCAACACTTGAAAGTGAAAAAATAAAGATATTAGATATTTAGATATTAGATATTAGATATTAGATATTAGATATTAGATATTAGATATTAGATATTAGATATTAGATATTGAAGTGCAGTTATACATGGTAAAGTATTTTTAAGCTTTGATTGTTTTATGAAATTTTTTGAGATTATGGAAAAGGAAAATTCAGACAAGTCATGAATGGGGCTTTTGTGGATTACTGCTGTTACTGTCAGGAAAGGAAGACAGTAAAATATTTTTAAGCCAATATTTCAGCAGTCTATATTTTATTGTACCTTGCAGTTTGGATGGGGACATTGAATCTAGGTTGTTCTTTAAGTCTTGTCCCAAGTGAGAAGGTAACACTTCAGGTTAGAGATAGGCAGGAGCCAAAATGAAGGCAGAAATTGCAGAGAAGTGAGGAGCTGGCTTTATGCATTACTCATGGGGTGTGGATGACAAAATCATTGCTAAAGCATGAAGATATTCTTGCCAGTTACCTAAAATATTAATCTCTCCTGAATAAGATGGTTCCTGTGTGATATGAATCTCCAGCTACCCTTCACAGAGTGTCAGTGTCTGAAGAGGTGCCAGGTTAATGAAGAATGCCAAATGCCATCTCAGAGAAAATTCAAATCTAGGATCCCTTTGTACATAAAGCTAGAAAGGCAGAAACTGATGACTGTATCTAGAAGAAGGGACTTTTATTATAATTTTTTATTAAGAAATCAGATGGGAGCTGTTTATTTGCTTCCCCTCTGAGCCACCCAGCTGTTCCTTCTATTTGTGGTCTTAGAGCTAATTACATAATGTCCCTAATTTATACTCACTGGTAAATCAGATCACAGCATTACCTGGAGGGCAAGCTCTAATTAGAGGAATTTCAGAACAAATTGTCTAAAGAGCTTGTTTAGTGTGATTAAATGCAAGTGATGGGACTGTCTCTCTCTCCCCACTCCTTTTTTAAAAACATGAATATTTACCTTGCACAAAACCTTGCAGATTAAAAAAAGAATCCCAGCAATGACAGTTGTAATTAAAGGGATATAAAACAAATGGCAGTGCTACCCAAGAGAGCAAAGTGAATACATGCAGATTTATTCTGTGTTCTCTTACTACAGTTTTAATATCTTAGAAATAACAAAGTGGACAGTAAGTGCCTTACATCATGAGCAAATTGAAGAAAGATAAATGTGAATCCCTATTTTATATTGTGTCTGCAGCATGTTGCCTAGGAACACAGGGGAAAAAAAAAGAAATTTATGCAGTCATTTGTCCTATATAGTCTTAGAAAACATATGGTTTCATCTTTAAAATGGCACATATTGGTCAAGATGTGTTATCAAAGGCCTCGCTGAGCAGTGGAAAGGACTAAGTAGAAATGATCTGCTGTACTTTGCCTGGCGAAGGATTAAAGCTCAACAGTTTATATCACCAATAGTTAAATATGCTGAAAGTAGAAGGATCCTAATATTTTACAAACTGTCTCAAATAGCTCTCTGGAGTTTATGAGTAAAAAATGGGCAGAAAGAAAAACGGTGTAGTCAAACTTTAGAAGGGCTGTGACTTTTCTGTTTGGCGGGTGGTGCAGATTCTGGTGGGGACGCTGGAATCAAATTCATCTATTAAGATCCACCAACAGAGAGCACAGAAGTGAATGGAGATTTAGGAAATGAATATTGACATTTTAATGCCTTATCTTTGTTTATGGAAATGAAAATTATCTGCTTTACAAGAGAATGATAAGGCTAATATGTCATCATGTTCTGCCCTCTTTTTAATATGTTTGAATTCTTACTGTACTGTGTGAATTTGAAGTTGTCTGGAATTTTGTAATTAAGTTTCTTGTCCTGGGTAGACCTTGAATAGCTTGACTCTATTATTCCACAGTAAGAAAGGTAATGGTAAAACCCCTCTTCCTGAAATGACATCCTTCTTGTGTGTAAGGACATCATGTAAACTTTTCTCCTGAAGGAGATACCGTGAGCTCATTTTTTTAGCAACCTTCTTGTATAAAAACAGCAAGAACTTGGAACAAGTGCTACAAAGGCTATTTTAATATGTACCCACTTCTTGGGCACATTAGGATAATGTAGTAATTATCAGCTGAAATAATGGCTTCTCTTCCCTGCCTGTTGATTAGAAACAAAAAGAAATAAATCATGTGAACAGCATATGAAGCCTGGTGAATGCATCTTGAAACACTTTGATTTGCTCTCCAACTGATCTTTACAGCATTTAGGAACAAGTACTTTTCTAGTCTCCCTAGATAAACAACTGTTGAGAAAATATTAACCAGCTGAAAGTGGTATCCCTTAGGGAAAATCCATTATTACAGAGCAGCAAAAGCTGCTAGAAGTAGATGACTGCCAAGATTCTGTAATAAAAGCAGTAGTTCATAACACAGGCAAAAAGAAATGAAGGAAAACAAAATCCTCATTGGCTACAAGTTAGTATATGGTGCCAGTCTCCCAGAAGGCTTAAAAAAAATTCTCAGAAGGAAAAAAATACTTTAGACTTTTGTTGTTGTTGTTGTTGTTGTTGTTGGAAAAACTCTGTGCTTTTCCTTTTATAAGATAGGTTCATTTCTCCAGATCTGAGCATTTCTACTCCTGACACATATTATTTTGACTGGTGAAGTTTACAGTCTGGAATTCCTGTGAATGTACATAAGCACTAAGAAATTTCCCCAAAATTTGTATTGAACTTTGAAAGAGATAAAATTTAATAATGTATGATTTGCTGTTATCTTTAATAATAAGCATGCTTGGAACCCTGTATCCAGCTCTGTTTAGCAGGTTAGAGCAGAAATGCACAACTTCTATCAACTTTAGGATGCACAGATCCATCTCCTGCAGGGATGGATGTATAGAAACTGTCTTAGGTTTGTACTGTACCACAAGAAATATTTACCTCTTATAAGTTTTTTTTTTTTTTTTATTTTTTATTTTCCTTCATATTGTATTCCCTTTATGACTGGCAAGCTCTATAGTTCCTAAGATTGGTTTATACAAGTGTCTGAGAAGTTTTGACTTACCTTGACACAGGGAACTATGATTATATCATGGGGTAGCTTGGAGAAAGTGAATGATAAGAAGAAATCTCTCCTCAAATTTTATGCTTTATTTAATTGTTTCTAAAGTTCAATACAGGAGTGTCCAGCAGCTTCTGAGTGTTTGTCCACCTTTTCTGAAATACCTGATTAGAAAAACAATTTTTAATTTGGAGTGCTATGAAAATGAAATAATTTTTATTGTTACAAAACTCATTAAACTCACCTAAATTATTTGGCTACTGGAAGCAATGTGAAGAAAGGTGGTGCTAAAATGCCAGACTGTAGGGTACTGGTGTGATGGGGGACGAGTTGGCAGCTGTCTGGTGTAAAAGTTTCATCTCCTAATTACATCTTTCAGAAGCAGTGGTGGTGCTTCCAGCAACTCTGTGCCAGAGAAAGGAAGGACACTGCTGGAGCTTGTCCCCAGAGGCAATGTGACTTGAAGGTACCACCTGAGGCTTGCAGCATAATGCATGGCTGAAGGCTGAGGGAAATTCAGCCATTTCCTACACAGTAGAGATGGATCTACTTTTATACACCAGGTAAAAACTGCTACCGTCAGTACAGCACTACCTGTGTCTTCTGCAAGTGGTTTGGTAGCTGCTTTCAGGATTAAACTTGTGAGGCACAGTCAGGGAGAAAGGTCTCCTGTGTATTTCAATTTAGATAAATGAACTCTGCACATGTGTTTGCTGTTCATGGCTGGAAGAAGGGAGGGTTGAGGTTCACCCAGGTTCAAAAATCACACAGAAAATTAACACAGAGGTAATCAGTTTGAGGGAGGTTGGCCATTGCTATTTTAAAGTGAACATGAAAAGCTGCCAAGAATATCTAATATGAATGCTCTATCCATACTTTCTCTGAGTAATCACATAGTTATCTACAAACACACGAGTGTGCTCCCCTTGGCTTGGGGGGAACAAGAACTAAAGAACCTGCCATGTGGTTAGTTTTAAATTTAGAGGTAATAAAATAGATTGGGAGAGCTTGGATGCTTTCTGAAGACTGCAGTTTGTATTTCATTCTCCTGGTGTTATCTGGAATAAATCATATCTTTCTTCCTCAAATTTGATAGTACCTTTCTCTTCAACATTTATTTCTCTAATCTGTGTAAATTTCTAGTAAAGGAACTCTTGTTTATTGGTACTTGTGAAGAACGTAAGGCTCTGAGGCCATAGTCTTGGTACATGCTCCAGGCAGTATACTTTAATATGGGTAATAATACTGATATATTTTTGCAGAGTGCAAATAAAGAAACTCCTTGGAGAGAAATAGATTATAGAATTATAGTGAATGAATATTTAAGACTGACACCATGGGGGAAAGTTTTACAGGTATTTTAAAGTGATATTTTAAAGTAATGATTTCAAAGATATAAATATTAGTTACGCTGCCTACTATCATTTCCTTTATGTGGTAATCAGCTATTATTAGATATTTTTTGCCTTTGAAAGGTGCCCAACTAAAATAAATATATAAGGGAAATTGCTGTTCAGTGGAATAATGCAACACACAAATGTTCTAAAATAACTTATGATCCCTAATTCATAATCACTGACAATAATTATTTGTGATGTTCATAGTTGTACTAAATGCCAACATTTGCCAAATAAATGAGACTATGAAAGTAGAGCTCTCACACACTAGTCAAAATCAGGTCAAACCTATTTTTTTAAAAATGCTTTATCCATTAGCCAATTCAACACACACAGTCAATAACTAAAGCTTGGCTTCATACATCAGAGATTCTGAGCAAGGCAGAGTGGCAGGGAGAAATTTTTAAGTGTTTCACATTCTTTCTGCTAACTACTCTATTAGGACGAGTGAAGTTTAAATTGCTTGATGGAAAACTTATTTTATTTGCTCAACCTTGAAGTTAAAGCTGTCCTCTTCCTTGACTTCTGTGCCCATGAAATGGACAGAGTTGATAGCCCATAAAATAAACTTTTTGCTGGCATGCTATTAATATTTGTCTTCTGAAAATATCAAGAAAACTAGAATTATATGGGTTTATTTCTCCTTGGAAAAATGTGTTAGAGAAAACATTAAGTTTGAAAGGAAATAGTAGCATTATTTTGGTTTGTAGATGGCTTAATTTTTGAATACAAATAGAAAAAATGTTATCTTTTCAAAGGGAAAATATTACCAGTGTTTTTTGATTTACCAAACTTTTCAAAACCAGCTGAGAAGTTTGCCTGCAGAACCTGTACAATTTCAGAGGTACCCCAATATTTAAACGATCATCAATTTTTTCTAAATATTTATCATTAATTGTATATTGTATTGAATACAAATTTAATATTCTATTACTTCATAGTATATATAATATACAATTTAATCCATATTTTCACTCTATCTTAAACTTTAGTTGAGTATTCTAATAAATGATTGTATCTGAATGAGTTGGATCTTCACTGTTGATGGTGGTTCAGAGTTTTAAACCTGTTGTTATATATAATATACCATTCTATTTCTTTCAGCTTCTCTATGATTTCCCAAAGTTTTTAAATGGGTATAGTAAAGAAAGTGTCTTATAGAGTGTCAAATCTGGCAAATTGGGAGCCAGATATCAACAATTCATAAGTCAAATGCCTAGCAGTATTCTGGAAAAGAATCTTGGGGGAATATCAGTTTTCCAAATAGCAATTTCAGAATATCTTCAATATGCCTGTTGGAAAAAATAAATCTGATTGTCTTAAAAGTAGCAGTCTGTCAGATGCTAAACACAGCTAATGATCTTACTGTTATAGCAAGTAGAGCTACCATTATTGTGTAGACTCAGCTTTTTTTTTTTTGCATATAATAACAAAGAATCTTTACACACCACTTGGTTCAAAGAAGGTTATTTGGTGGTTTTCCATCTGCTTTCAGAGAGGTGTATAATAGGACTCCTGGTTCAATTACTACCACAGTGTGCTGAACCACAGAATGATTTGGGCTGGTAGGGCCCTCCAGAGATCTCTGCTCCATACCCTGTTGGGGGATGAAGACTAACTTCGAACTTAGACCCAAATGTTCTGGCTCTTACTGTGTTTTGACTATATTCAGCATTGAAGAGACTACACCATTTTTGGGCATGCTTCTTGTGATTTTTTTTCCCCCTCTTGTACCTGATCAGAATTTTCCTTGTTTCAATACACAGCTTGCAGAAATAAATGTCTCAGCGTATTCTATGATCCCACTCCACGTAATTGAATATTCCAATGAGATCCCCCTTAATCTAGCAGACTTCACTCCTTCACTCTCTCTTTACGTATCATAAAGCCATATACTTGCTGGGCATGAACCAGTGGGTCAATTTGTATTATATATTGGGGAGCACAAACCCGTGGCTTTATGCAGGACACTGCTGAGAATTCTTACTTGTCCTTTCTTCTTTGTGCCACTGTATTCACCCCTGCTGAGACATGATTTAACCAGAAGCCTCTGAGCAACATCTACCTTGCTTCACATCTTACCAGCTGCCTCTGCAGGTTCTCCAAGAGATCTTTTATAAATAAATGGGATTTGTAGTCCTTCAGGCTCTGTCATGTCTGCGATCTCAGAATCCTTCTCAGAAACCACGTTTCTGCAGCACAGAGGGTGATTGCTGCAGCTTGTTCCCAGGATTGTGTTTCTTAGTAAATCTTCACCTGTCTCCTTGGGCAGGCACCCTCCATTCCACACCACTGGAATCAACCTCACCTTGTCATCTCTATTGTTCTCCATGGGGTTGTGGAGATAATGTCAAATAAAATATATTCTTCATTTTTAGATTCTCCTGCATCCAGGACTAAATCATTACATAGGTAGTAGGCAGTAATAAAGTAGAACTTTTAAAAAAGCGCCCTATCCAGTTGAATTTTTTTTTATATGTCTGACTGAATTGTGTCTCACATTGAAGAATAGCAAATGCTCCCAATGACTTCAGTGGAGCAGGATTTATCCCTGTTATTTATGGAGACTCCCCTCTCTGGTGAGCATCTGGGACCTGAAATAGCCAGTAGCTTCTGACAGACAAAGTAGAAGTTCATCATCATTCAAATTTTTATGAAATTATAACAAAACCAGATCAAACATCAAACTCACTCCCGCCCTGAGGAAATGTGCCTTTAGTAACTGGATAACAACCAGAATACACACAAGACCTATTGTGCTAAATATAAATGATAAATTTATTCGGTTGGCTATTGAACGTAACTTTAATAAAAAAATGTTATTAGAGAAATTTCTATCTCACTATCATTTAATATTCATAGCTCTTACATACTGTTTTTAATTATTCTGTAATATAATTAATCAATCAAGTTAAATTAAGTTGCTTTGTAATCAATAATGGTGTTACTGTGCCACATGAGGGCCAAAAAATGTTCCTGAATTAGGGTGCACAAAATGATTGGAAATACATTTGGAAGAGACAAGAAGAAAGATACTTTACAGAACACAGGAAAGACTACTTGAGGTCTTTTCTTAGTACCTTTCTTTTTATAGAACATAAGGGATTTGTGTTAATACAATTTTTTTGAAAATAAGAGACAAAATGGCCTAAATCACACCATAGCTGTTGACTTCCATGTCATGGGAAAATTTGTACAAATGCAGTATGATTCAGACAAAAATTAGATTCACATCTGAAAGATTGTAAAAGAAGGTAGGTATCTGAAGTTTTTTTCTAGCTCAGAAGGTGGGTGCAAGGGCTATATATGAATTGATTTGGTAATTAACCAAACTTACCCCCAGTCAGAAAAGTCACAGCTATTGTGATGAATTTCATAAACAATTAGTCATTGTGTACTATACCTCTTTTAATGTCACCCCTGCTTGAACAAATGGTGGTGTACTGATCTTTTCAAATAATGGCAAAATTTGTGAGGCTTTTTTCGTTACTAACCTAAACAAACATAGATTATGATGTCTGTGGATGCCCTTTTAGAAGAAAGGTAAGAGATCAGCTTGTGGGTTTATCTAATGGTATGCATATGTTAGCTACTTGTTCTTCCTTTCATAGCAGTCATCTGTGGTAACTTCAGTCAGTTTAAGACAAAATTTCCTTTCTATGGAAAACACACAGGAGCACAAGTGATCTCAGAGCTGATCTCATCCCAGCATCAGGCTGGGACATGATTTAGGACTTAAACCCTGGAGCTGAGAAATACTCCTGGGTCCTGTAGATAAACACTGTCTTACCTAAAGCTGTATAAGGCAAATGAGTCTCTCTGTTTGTCTGAGATTAAAATCATGGACCTGCAGTTTTAATGTTTTCAGCTGAGGTTATTAAAATTGCAAAAGCACCTTGTCCCTTTACACTGTTTTGTTGTGTTATTTTTTTTTTTTTTGGGGGGGTGGGGGTTCTTTGGTTTGTTTTTTTTTTTTTTTTGACAATATAATCTGGCTTGCTAGAACCTGGCCTTGCAGACCACTGTGTTAATGTAACCAGGTTACAGCTAATTTAAAGAATTTAACAATATATTTTTCTATGCCAGTATCTGCACCAAATCTAAATATATTAATAATTTACAATTATAGTCCAGAGTGCTGTTGTAAAAGCCTTAGAAAACAACCAGGAAAACAAGCTAAACAAAAGCCCTACAGATTCTAATATCAGGACAGTATTTTATGTCTTTCATAAATATAAGGTAACTCTAAAAGCAGAAAAGGTACATTATTGAAAAAAATGGTAACAGATAAAGCATTCTCAGTTTGGTGTAATCTGGACCTACCAATTCACTGAGAATCCATCCAATTTCCTCCTTGCCTCTTGATGCACTGCAGCCTGTGAGACAAGCCAGAGTTTGAACGACAAATGCTTCAAAACTGGATGCTATTTTCTAGGAGACTTTGGTAAATTGAATCCTGTTTCAAAAAGTAAAATTCCAGTTAACCTATATCTGGAGGATTCTAGCTTTAGAACGTGGCAAGTGTGTATGTGTTTCTGTTTTCAGCAATACTATGACATATTTAGAATGCCTTAATGTGTGATTTTGATCCAGCCACATTGTTAGAAAACCTGTTCTAAAACCAGTGAACTCTTGAGGGATGATAATCAATAGAAATCAATGCATTTGTAAGGAAAAAGGATTTAATTCTACAAAATACTTATTCAGATTGTCCAATGCAAGGAATTTGTATCTGACCAGAGAAATTTAATTTTTATTTATGATTGTATGTTTTGAAAACTTCTACCTATTTCTCTATCTAGATCAGCTTTTGCTAATCATTTTCCATGACAGTGTAAGTGCCAACAATGGAACAAAGACAAAAGTCCAAAATATTATTAATTTCTTAAGGTTCGTTTAAGAGTAACAATAATTAGGTAGGTCTCTAAAGAAGATTTTGATTTTATTAAAAAATAAAAATTATCGGAACAGTTTTAACTTTTATTATCATCATAAAAAAATTTCCCTCATGAAAACTGCTTGGAACTTCAAGCTCGACTGAACTTGCAAAATGCAGAGCAAAATTTTGCCATATTTCATCTGAATCCTTCTCTGGCATATAAAACTTGGATGAGATTTTGATACTTCTGGAACATATTGAGAAAATAGGTCCAAGCATCAGATGTGTAAGAAAACCCTCTTGTGTTCTTTTTGAAGAATTTTTTTTCCTAATCTTTCACTGAGTTTATAATAGCTTCAATACTACAAATCACTTCAAAATACTGTAAGCTTATTTGTTCCTAAATATAGGAATGATGTACTACATTAGTAGGGGTGATATGGCTTTAATTAATTTATTTTAATTTTGGAAGATAATTTTTAAAACAAAGCAGTAAATGAGCACAATTGTAGCAATTTCACCGTGAGAAATAGAGGTGGAACTGTTTCTCTTCAGATGTGCTTTCCCATTTTAAAATCACTTTACATGAATCAAGCTTATGCCCACTTTATATTCTCTAAGTGCTCAATCTGTGCAGCAGTTTGTGTGAATAGATTTAGCTGGCTGGACTGTTTGTGAAACCTTCATTTAACATTTATACAAAATGAACACTCACCCTGGCAGTGTTATCACAGACAGCCAATCAGAGACTGGTAGCAATTTTGTGCAAATTAATTGACCAATCACATCTCTAACAGTTTAAATAGCAAATATAGCATGGGACAGATTTTGACATGTTTGAATAGTTCTCTTGTTCACTACACTTAGGGTCCCACAGAAAGCCAGTACTGAGGGTGAGCAAGACTACTGACCGATGGCTGATCTTCGTTTGCTACAAGATGAGAGGTTTTCATGACCAACCTATAAAAATTAAGGAATAATAATTAATTGGATAATTTAAAGCAGATATCTAATAAAAATATTAGTAATGGTAAGAAGTCTCTCATGTGCAGAAAAAATTAGATCATTGCAGAATGATTCACTGTGAATTATTCACACAGCTGTAGAAATGATTCAGGCTGACAGATTGATGGGTAGAACATGCCCATAAAAACAGGATATTCCCCAGTCTTTGTTATCCTTTCTGTGCTACACATTCTACAGTTTTGATGGTGATTCTACAAGTTCATGCAAAGCAATGAAAGCTAGTCAGCAGGATGATCTCTGATTTTCCTACGAGCACAAAATTCAAGGATAGCACCCAACAGGAGGAATTGGCTGAACAAAGAAATGGAAATTAAATTCTCCATAACAGTAGAGTTATCAACTGAAATGCATATTATGCACTCTTTGGGCTCAGTTTTATAAGAGATATGTGGAACATGTTGGAGTTAGCTGACTAATTTTGTATCTGGTCAAAACTCTTGATAGTAATAAACAAACTAACAGTCATAGGAAAAGAGTAATATTCTTTTTACTGCAATCCATAACAAACTTCCAGTGGTTAAATTACTGTGATGAAAAATGCTGTGAAACTTCATTGACAAGGGCATAGTGTTTTTCTGAAATAATATGTTTTTGAACTGACATCTCCCTGTTTCTTCAAGCAACAGTAATATTTCTGTACTTTTAAATAGATTTTTCCTGTTGAAGTTACAATAATACTGAACTTGATCAAGTTTAACCTGATGAATTTATGAATAGTTCTTTTTAATTTTTAGCATGAAGAACTTTAGCTAAAGGTAGCTTCTGTATTGGCAATTTAACAACTTAGTAACTGTAAAACATTTACAATAAATGGAACATAGACTTAGAAAAGATAGAAAATAAGTCTGTCATCTCACTATGGAGCTGCTATTTTAAATACCACAGCTGGTACCCTTTGATTGAATAATGCCTATCAAGTGGATTAGTTTAAATGGAAATTTTATGGTGCTTGTATTTGGATAAGAGAAGCTAAGTTTATAGACACATGTGCACTGTTTCAGCTACACAGTGCAGTGAAGTTCTAATCAAAGAAGTGGCATAATATTTTTGACCTTTTAGATTTTATTTCCACTATTCTAAAGTTATCCCAGAAAGATTTTATATTGAACATGAAATCAGAAAATATTTTGCCTTTATTTTTTATGTGCTATGCTGTGCTTGGTACCTTCTACTAAAATGTTAAAAAAAAAATAAAAGGAAAGAAGTTTAGTCTCATTCATCAAAGGCTGTTATTGTTTGTTCTGAACCCTGCTCTAGCCTTTGGGGTTGATTATTGACTCAGATGATTTTGCTTATATAGAGCTCCTAAAAAGTTACTTCTAAAAAGTGTTACTTCTTTTACAGATAGAAATGGAAGAATGATTCCTATATAAAATATCTTGTGGTTTCTTACCACCGATCTAAGCATCTTTGGGCCTTGGAATACAGTTGTGTCAGTAGATAATCAAATGCATAAATGTCTAATATTACTTTTCTGTGAGAAATATAGGAAGCCAGCAACACTTAATGTACAATTTAAGTGCTTAGCTCTAGCAGCTCTTTAGGAATCTTGTTTAATTGTTCAGGAGTCTTGAGATGCATAGATATTTTGTTCATAAAGTTGGCATTCCTGCACTGCCTAATCCAGCAAGTGTTTTCACATATGGAATGTTCATTCAAAAATTGCTCTTCATAAGAAGGCCAAGATCTCTTTGATAATACACTTACAACAACAGAGGATATATGGGAAGTACTAAACTTGGATTCTCTTCTCACAATTAAAAAGCTGAAACCCATGTTTTCCACTTCAGTCACTGCATTTTCTTCCAGAGTGGTTTTCAAAAGAATTTTCTGAGCACTTCCCAATTCCCTTGTCAAGCTAGCTCATTTCATGGCAAGGAATACAGCATTGACAGTGACAGAAGGAAAAAAAAGAAAATAAGGAAAAAAATATTACCTTGACTTTATATTAGAATAAAAAAGGGATTGCTTCTTGATTTTTCGTACAATGATATCCATAAACATCACTGGCTATCAGAATGAGGTCCAGAGTAATCTTCTCTATGGATTATTTCAATAATAAAATTTGCATTCCCCGGAAAATTCGGTGGTAAATGAGGTTAAAACTTTGAAGTCTTTTGGAAAATGAATACTTAGTCCTGAGAAAAAGAGGAATTCACTTCCCTTGCAGTGCTTACTGCAAGCACACACACTGAATAATGTAACAGGCGGAGTGGGTGGGTGTGCATGTGCAGGCAGAACATCTCAGTGCCACTGTTGCTTCACAATGAAAATTCATTCCCAGACATGTCTTTTCTACACAATCATTTTAACACATTCTGCCTAACCTGAACATGTTGGGCACAAAGGAGCTCCATGCATCATGCTGTTTATCCTTGACCTTTCCTGTTGGGTTCAGGGAGGTACACATCTTCTATTTTATCTTGGAAAATTCTAATTAAAAGAGAAGGGAGAGATTTAAACGTGTGAAATTTTAATAGACTTTCCCAGTGTTGCAATTGTACATTATGTCATCTTGGATAAAATTTGACTGAATTAGCTTTTGCAGGATGCCCACCAGACCTGCTTTCACAGGCTGTTTTGCCATCTGCACTATTAAAACATCCCCATTAGCTATGCCTAGGGTTTAATCTTTTGCAACTGATTACAAATTGTCCATAATTCACAGCCCAAAATAGAATCACAGGAATTAATTTTTAAAAGTTAGACTTGCAAATTATTATACTAGGAACAAAAAGATATATCTACTTATAGTACTTTTAACCTGGAAAGGATGAAGATCGTGTTGGTCACAGATGCTCAAAATAAAGATCAGACACTGAAAAAGTATTACTCAAAGTACAATTATTTGACTCATAGGTATTCAGGAGCATTTTAATATGTTTATATTGCAAGTCTGACAGAAGTTCTAGTATTTCTCTTGAAGTCTGGTTGGAAAAAACCCACTGTATGTGAGTCACTGTCCTCTTACTGTGATTCAATAATGCATACTCAAAAAGTAAACAAAAATTGCCATAAATTCTGCTTTGTAAACCAAATATCAGTTCTTTTAGACATCCTAAAGGGAGCAGGGTTTTCTTTTTTCCTGTGACTCCCTTAACGATGGTCTTCCTCATTTTTGTCTTTTAGGAAGGAAAAAGGGAAGGGGGAGTCTGGAAGGTGATGCCTGAAAGCTGAAGCTTCAAAACTTGCTCTATGACTGTCATAAACCTGTTCAGACACGATGTGAATGCTGCCCTGCACTCTAGTTTCCTCCTTGGTAGCCCTTACCTAGTTTATCTGTGGTTCCTAAGGCAGAGGGTGATAATATCAAGGCAGAGGGTGATAAAATACCTGGAGCTAACTCAAGGCCAGCTTTGAAATAGTTAGTTGTCAGTAAAGTCAACAAGTTTCTAGAATGCATGTTTATTTTTTCTACCACTAATTATGTATTTCTGGTTTGGAAGTCTCATTCACAACCACCATAAAGAAGGTGGGGATTCTGCTTAGAATCTGTATTCCTAAAATAAGACTTTTGAGTCTTCTTGCATACCTATTTACAAGTAAGTAGTATGGATGGGGAAAGCAAAAAAGTAAAAATAAGGAATAGTTAAGGCATTTTTAAACATCAGAGATGCGTAAAACCACAAAGGGTATTATTAAGTCTTGGTTGAATTGGTATTCCCATGATTTCCAGACTTTTTGACAAAATGGAGACCTGAAACCCTATGAACATCCTCTACTTTGAACTCCTAGTCCTGTCAAACTTGAGGTTTCCTCTGTACAGCAATTTACATCATGAGAGTGCACTAAGCCACAGCAGCTGGGACCTAACCACTCTGAAAGAAAATGGGCATTTGTTGTCATGGTTTGACAACAGGCTTTCAGAACTATAATGCTTCTCTGGAATTCAAACATTCAATATAATTCCTACAAATTATGATTTTGGATGCAGAATATATTTTGAAAATTACTGATTCCATTTCCAGCATGCTGAAGGAAATGGAGGAAATGGCATTTTCTAATGACAGCTCTAGTATCTACCCTGTGGAGCTGTATGAGGTAAGCAGCTGTTTCTGCTTTTTAATCCTCTCTGTGTCCATCCTCGTACCTGAAAATATATCAAAAGCTGAATATTTGAAAATTTATTTACTCAGGAAAAATACAGGGAAAACACTCATTTTTTTGTGAGGTGAGAAATCTGGTACTAAAGCTTTTCTTGAAAGAGCAAAGAGAAAACAGATCTCTCTCAACACTGAAACATCATGCTTGCATTTATCTGAAGAAACCATTTAGACTCCTCAGGATACCACTATTCCTTGGAAAGTCTGACTGCCACAGCCAGCAGGGCTTAGGGTCTTAACTCTTGGTTCAGAACTCCATTTTTTTTCATGACTGCTGACCTAGGAGTAGTCATGAAGAATGATTTGGAGATAGATTAATATGCCCTCATCCAACCCTCAGATGGCTGTCACCAGTCTAAAGCAGATGAATAGTGCATTGATCAGCATGTGCCTTCTTACCTTGTGCATATGAACACGTTGGGGTGATATACTTCCTCTTTCTCTTGCACTTTGTACACCACATCTATCAAGAAAAAAAGGTGAGCTAGGCAGCTCAAAGGTAAAAGGCACTGTCTCAGCAACAGGGGGATGACTCAACAAGGAAATGACAAGGGGAGAATTAAATGTTTATGTCTTCAAAAGGATACAAGACATCTAACTATTCATTCAGAAGCACTAGGTGTGGCAGCTTCTTTCTCTGTCTCTCTGATCCTGCATCCAGTCAAAACAGCAGCTCATGGCAAAGGTCCCAAATCATGTAATGCATTTAAAAGGTCCAATGAGCATCTGCATCAGGTAACTGCTTATCTTTCAACACAGGGTAAATACCAGGTCTAAATATCAGGCAGGGAGCTTGCTCAATATTAAACTTGAAATAACTGGACTGTAACATGTTTGCAATGACTTAAATGGGTACAGAAAGAATCCAGCTCAGGCTAGTGCAAGGCAGAGCATTTTTTTCAAAAATGCCTATTAGGTATATATTCACATTACATTATTTTCCACAAGGCAGAAAGATCATATGTATTCCAAACCACATCAGCAGCTAGAGCACAAGGTAAAGAGGATTCTGGATTTAGGGTAAGTAATGCTTGGCATTACTGCTGATCTCTTTAGACTCTCTAATATCAGTTCCTTCTGAGTCTGTCAGGACATGGTTGGCTTGTACTAGAACTGATATTTAGACCATCAATAGAGGAAATCTGAAAAGAAGCAGGGGAGACCAAGTAAGTGGATGCCACAACATGCTAATTCATACTTTAAAAATTCCGTGGTTACCGTGGTAAATTCAGCAGCACCAGCAGTGGGGGTTTCCATGAAGAGAAGGGAAATAAAACCTTCTTTTGCAGCTATTGCCTGGACATGCCTCAGAGCTGGGCCTTTCCCAGGGTTGCTGAAAGTCATCTAATCCTGGTTTCCACCTGCTCCAGCACATCATATTTTGCAGCTCAGCAAGGCTCTATCTTTAGCCTCTCAGTAGTGGGACATTTTAGGCAGAAGAGGATTAAGCAGGCCCACACAGATTCAAGTGCAGCCTGCAACTAGTCACAAATGTATTATCTGCGTAAGCTGTCATCACTGAAAAAACATATTTTTTTTTGCACTGCACTATTAATGATTTATGGGTTTAAGGCATGAAGGAAGACTGTTTCTGCCTAAATAATAGTGATCCTCATTGCAAGAAAACTTCATTACACCATGTCTGCATAATTTAACAATTTTTAGACAAGAGGAACTGATCTTTATAAAGAAACTTGAGGGAAAATATGACTCAAGAAAACGTGTCATACCAAACATGACTATTACAATGTCAAAGGGACATAAGCCTAACAAATCTAGTTGGCTAAATCAAAGTGTGGGCATTTAATATTGATGTGGGTATTACTTACGCAGATTTTAGAGTATTAAATATTTCACCCCTAAAATCATAATGTTTTATTTCAGTAGATAATTTTGAACAATTTCTCTAGTATAGACACAAGAATAACAACAGGAATATGATTTTCACCCATTTCTATTTTTCCTATAAAAACCTGGTGTAAGCATTTAGAAATTATTTACATGGATTCTCAAAAGCAGGTGGTTTTAATTGGAAAAACTTATTACTGTAACTAATCATGTGCAAGCATCTTTGTTTTCGTAAAGATGAAGTTCCTCATATGTAATATTCTCCTTCGTGGAAATGTTCTTCCTCTTTGGAAACTGAGATGTGTCCTCGCTCTGAACTTGGATTTGGCAGAGTATTTCCTGTACCTGGGATCTCTGCCAGAAAAATGTGAAGACATGGGGTGGGACAAGGGAAAGAATGGGCTAGCTTGAGGGAGAGGTTAGCAGCCTGTGGTCAAGGGTTACAGAAACTCAAAATACGAAACCTTCATTGAAACTGAGTTGAGAAAAATGAACAATTTTTAGGGGATAATTCTTCCAACCCATAGAAGAGTTCACATGGAGATGCACTGAGATGGACTCCTAATTTCTGCACATAGCAGAACTCCACTGACAGTAAACAAAATTTTACATGTTTACAGTGGTAGAAATTAAATTTTAATTTTGACTCATTTTCCTCTTTTTTTCTTCACACTTTCAGGGTGAAAATAATTATTGTTTGGGTTGACATTTTTAGATTAGAATTTTTTTTTAAATATGAGATTGATTTCTTTTTTTGCAAAGTTAAGACAAAATCCATGTAAACCAGACTGATTTTAAACAAGTGCTCTGTAAGAAGGAGGCAATTTTTCCACATCTGAAGAGAGACAAGTTTGATACAATATATGCACATCTATTTAAAATCATAATTTATTAATATGAAGAGTCATAATCATGTTTTTTAGGAAGTTATGAGAAAGGCTATTATCTTTAACAATCAAAAAAAGTTAGAAATGAGGAAAACCTTTAAAAAGTATTGTATAATTTTTGTCCCTTCAAATAACCAACTCTTTGAGCAGTAGCACTTCTTTCTAACTTTTTAAACTTGCATTTGGCCGTCTTATGTTGGTAAATAACAAAACTTTTTATCCTCTACATATATTCATAATATAATAAAAGATTGTTATTGTAGCAGAGGCAAGTTGTTAAATTGTGAACCATAAGTTGTCTGGGAGGACAAACTTGGTTGTCTAAAATGCCTTTCTGTTTTTTTCTAGATTCTGTTAATCTAAAAATTTTAAGTTAGTTGATTTACTGTCCCAAATCCTTTCAAAATAATCTTGACTTTTAAGAGTAAGTTCTTAGATCTGCACTCACTTGGAATTTGATGTGCAGCTATTACTGTAGTGCATGGACTCAAGCCATGTAATTATATATTCACTAGACATAAGTGGTCACGACACCTGGGAGGATGATTTTAACTGAAATAAACCTTGCCTCTGGAGCAACCAAGAATTGTGTGCAGACATCACATTACCACATCATCTTTGCCTAGAGGAGTGGTGAGAGCAGGAAAATAGGGTGTGACACCAACTGTTTGGCTTCTAGATGCAAATGTTATTGCCCAGCTCTTATGATTCACTATGCGCACGAGTTCAGGCTTAATGCAAATTTGAATTGTTGCTTGAAGCAGTGTCTTTTGTGTAGTAAGACCTGCAGGGCAAGAATGCAGAGTAAACTCTATGTAGAGCTGTCCTATCCCCTCGCATTGTTCAACTCTGTCCACACCCTATGCTGGAAGACTTGTCAGAATTGCTTGATTTATTAGTTGCTGCAATTGCTGGTGTGCCAAATCATCTCCTTCTATTCTGTGGTGCAAATTTTGTTCCTATGTAACAGGCAGTCATTATTTAGGGAAGCTCAGGAAGTCTGTAAATATGCTTAACTAGACATAGTTTATCAGTCTGCATAAAGTTTCCTCATGTCATGTGTACTGACAGTATTGATTCAATCTCTTCAAGACTATATAGCCATGAGAATATTTTAATATAAGATGACCTTGGTTAAGTCACAGATGTAGTGGATGACTTATATAGTGTTAACACTTTTCACATCCCTATAAAGATTCCTTTTACTGATGCTAAGACTTATACTAGTTCCTCATCAGTCTCTTTGTATGAGTTTCACAGTTGACCTAAAGCACAAAACTTGTGTTGAAGGGTATAAATTTCATCATCTCTCTCCCGTACCTCTGAGTATGAATAGTGAGTAAGGGAGTCAATCTTTATTAAAGGAAATGAGGACTCTCTAGTTATTTATGCTTCTTGTTCTAACATACATGGTCAGCTTTTTTAATAATTTTATTGATGCTGATAATTTGAAAAGCAAAGCCCAAATTCTCCTTTCAGATCCATCCATCCATCAAGCCAGCCCTCAAAAATGAATCTATTACATCAATAATCAAACAACAAAATGCATATCTTATACACTGGTCATATTCAGTAAGGACATCTATTTTGACATATCAGTGAAGAATATAGTTTGTATAAATGATTGAGGCAAACTTTCTGTATTGCTGTATTCAAGACAGTTAATCACTTATTCAAATTATATCAAGGTTAATATAAGAAAGCTACTGAACTGAAACCCATCAGAATGTACATTCAGTGTTCCAAATTTACTGCTACAAAACAACACATACCAACATAACAAAATTTATTTTTTTTCTTAAATTGCTGAACTTGGAATTCAAATATTTTGTCAGCCGAAGCTGAATTTCAGAGATGAACAGCAAGAATCAAAAGGAGGAAATGTCATAGGGTGATATTTTTACAAAGTAATGGAGTGCAGAGCAAAAATCCCTCAGGTTTGCATTCACATGCCATAATTGACATAGACATGACATCATAGGACTAATAAAATATAAAATTTGTGATATTGTCCAGCTGAACTTCCAACAGGTTCCGGAGTTATCCTGAAAACATCTTAAAAAACTCCTCTTAGGATTAATTGGAGTTTTCCTTGAAAAAATATATGTGATGGAAAAATATATTTGCTTTAAATGTGAATTATATTATATTTGGAATTGTATTGAAAAGAATAGATTACATCAAAGGTAAAATTTTATTCAAAGCTCACACAGAATGCAATGGAAGCTCAAATAATTCTATTACAATTCTCAATATGCTCTGGGTCAGAATGTTTATAAATATTTCTACTTTAACTGAAGTATTCCAGTGTTAGAATGTTCAAAGAACAAACACTAAAATTAATTAGGGCTTTAGTCCATAGAATAAAAGAAATAAAACAAATAAAACAAATAAACAGGTCTCATATATTTTAAATAGGTCTCATATATTTGAAACATTTTCAGTTAGTCATCAGCATTCCTCTTAAGAAATGGTAGAAAAAGTATGATCAGCCTTTTTATCTTTTTTTTTTTTTTTTCCCTCTGTATACTGCTTCAGATTTTGATTTCTGGTTCTTATCTGACTAAGGCAACAGCAAAACCCATGTAGCTCAGAATGGGATCCACACATAATTTCGGTCATTTTAACTGAGTGTAAATGCCATTAAGACTACAGTTATTTAAAGAAATTGATTCTAAGTTCATAATGCAAGTTCAAGATGAATTGTCTATCATATTAGACTGACTGCAAAATGAACTTAAGTTCTTAATTTAAATATCCCCTTTGGGTACTCAAATCAAGGTTTCATAAATCTCAACAAAAGGCTAACAACATACAGGAATGAAGGGATACACTGTCTTGTACTTAATATTTCAGTGGTGTGGAAAAGCACAAATGAACTCTGAGCTCTGGTCCTTTCCAGCTTGTAACAAAAGGTCTTGTGGTACTGAAATACCTCACTTTTAGCTGAAGTTATTTGTCGTTGACATCTTCACTTGCCTTATCTAATGATCTTAGGGAGTTTATTTTTTTATTAGGAAAACCTTTGCCACTCTCCTTCAAATCTTCAATCAAGTACCAATAGCTTACATACACTAAAAACCCACAGTTATCTGCCAAAGAAGACAAACGATCATTTTAACATATTAAAACAAACAAATAAGTACTTGTTTGACAAAACCACCCCAAAACCTTGCTGGAAACTAACACATGATATGACAAGAGGTTTATTTTTCAAATCAGTCTTTTTTTTTTTTTTATTGCATATTCCAGTTATGGCACTTGATATCAAATTGTGCACACAGTCTAAAACACATAGTTCTGTGGGCTATAATGATCTGTCCCTGCTTTGGCCAGACTGAAGTAAACATCATACATGTGGTACTCATTTCACATAAATTTCAGTTTCTGATCGGTGGTTACTGTCACTCGTTCAAGATAACAAACAGAAAATTATGGGAGAGCAATGTGGTGCAAAGTAGCCTGGAAGTTATCCACAGAGCACGTCTTTTATATCTCGAGTTGTAATCCAGCTCACAAGAATGCCTTTCATGTATGAAGAAAGAGGTTATTATCCTATCAGTATACAATCTGTTAATAACAAACATCAGGGCAGAGCGATTCATTTGCCCTGACAGTTTTGTGAACAGGCTTAGAAACTGTTCTGAATAGTGAAATACATCAGGAAAAAATGTTATTTATGGCAGAAGACAGGAAAGGGAGCTTTCCTTCTGGAATTTAGGAAAGTTCAGCCAGCCAAAACACAGAAAAAGCTCCAAAATATATTTGCAAAATTAATGAAAGACAGACTTTCTTATTTTCACCTCGGATTTAAAGGTGAAAAGCCATGTCAATCAGTGACACACTTTCCAAGATACAATATTGAAAAGCTATCAATTTTATTAGCAAAAAAGCAGAGGTAGATCTGACTTCTTATGAAAGCTGGTCCTCTTATTGGTCTGACCTCTGATTTAAGTTTATTTCTATATTGTTAACCTGAATAAATCATTACATTCAGCGTGCACTTGTGTATGTGCTGGTTCTTTCTGGCCTTTCTTGAGAAATATTATGGAATAGAAGATGGAGGCTATGTCTACTTGTTCATGTCTACACGGACCTGGAGGCACAGTCTGCTGATGTATTGAAATTCCAGAATTACCATATGTGATTGCTGTGTCTGATATTAATTTGCATTTCTATTAAATTTATTTTAGCATATACATATACATATACATATACATATACATATACATATACATATACATATACATATACATATACATATACACATACATATACACATACATATACACATACACATACACATATACACATACATATACACATACACATACATATACATATACATATACATATACATATACATATACATATACATATACATATACATATACATATTCAGGAACACACTACTAAGCTGATATATGTTTTTCTTACTGAATATCCTTCTCAATAACTATAAACATGGCATTGCCAAAAATTTATACCTACAAGTGATAAAAAATAAGTAAAAATGGGGAAAAAAAGAAGGATGAAAACATTTATGATGATCATTATTTTGTGGTACCTTAAGATATAGTTACACAGACATGGAGACATACCAAAAAAATTCAGAAATTCAGATTTTTCTAGTTGCATGTATTTTACATGTGTATTGCATGGTATTAGCAATATATGGTAGATTAGCAATAGATTTTTGTTAGTACAAAAAAGTTCTGAAAAAAGTGAACCTGTGAAATGACAGTCTGTGCTCCTTCAGTCGAAAGAAATTCTTTTCTTAAGAGCTTATGCATTTCATAAACAGTAGAAGTGGAAACCAAGCTAAAGAATTCCTTCTTTCCTCTCCCTCCTCATGAGTGCTAAATTTGAGAATAAAATCCAGGTTTTCTGCCCCTGTAGTGCCTTTGTTACTGTTCTCTGCAGTGAACTGTTACGGCGTGCGTGGCTCACGCAGCTGCAGGTGGAGGTGCTGGAGGTGCTCAGAGGACCTGGGCCAGGCACAGGAGGCCGCTGGGCTCCAGCAGCTGCTCAGAAGCTCCCTGTATCAAAGCCAGCAAGCGTGATCTGCACTTCAGCAAGCTCTGGAAGCTCTTCCAAAAGCAGCACAAAACAACTCATGTTTAATGTGATTTCCCTTGGTTCCCTGTTACATTCTTGTCCAGGTCTCCCATAATATTTGGAATGATCCTTTGTTTTTCTACTAAGAATATGCATGTCCCACCTGCTTTTCTACAAGTGTGAAGCAATAGCATCTGTAATCAACCTACATTGAAAAGAACAGCAACAGTTTTTTTGCTATTATCTTGTAAAACACATTTATAGTTCCAGGCCCCATTATTAGTATTTTAAATTCACATACTATATTTCAAAGAAATAAAGTGAGAGATTTGAAGAAAAACTTCATATGCAACAGTTTAATTTCCATTTATTTAGGAAAGGCTAATGTCTTTAGTATGAAAGATAATTCAGTGATGCAATTAAAGCATTATTGAATTGTTATGGCATTTGAAAGTGGAAAGATTAACAATGAGATATTTTCATTACAATTATTTATTCACATCTCATGTTGCTGTTTGGGTTTTCTTTTTTTTTAAATTGACTTGTCAGCTGATGAAAAGGTGCTGAACTTGCAGGGTGAAGTCCACTATAAAAAAGACAGGTAGAAGCAGAAATCTATATTCTGATTTGTTTAAAGAAACATTTTCTGTAGGGATCGAACACTTCCTCTTTGTATATCTAACAGGGACAATTCATGTAAGGTAACTCACGGAAAAAAATCCAGCAACCTGCATCAGGTTTTTGTGAAGAGCACAGACACTGGAAATTATAATGCTATTAATTACTACTGAGTCTGGAATTCTAACTCATCAGACAAACGATGAGCTTCTTGACTCTGTATTGCATGTGTTAGCCTCCCCAGTTAAGAAATGAAAATCCTTAGTAAAGAATGTTACCTGGTAAAGAGCGTTACCTGTGAAGTGATGACCAATCAGGCATGTACTAAACTACAAAGACTGAACTAGCTGGGAAAAATCCAGTTTGCATCTGTTGACATCTGATAGATGGGTGGAGGAGTGGATGTAATATTTAATTTTTTTTCCCCAATGGTATTTTTTATTATCAGTCTTGTATCTTCAGGATTAACAGTTCATTAATCATAGACACAAGGATACATTATGGTCCAAATTTCTATCAAATCTTCCACACCAGATGAAGTGAAATTCACTCATGCATTCAAAAATTCACATTTTTTTTTTTACCAATTCTTTTCTAAAAACATAGTTTTCCAAATCACATTTGCACTAAAGGTCAAGGTTGTTAAGGTCTAAGGACCAAAACGGCTTTGTCCACAGAGGCATTTTTAAACTCAAGTGACTTATTATGATAGTAGCAGTTCTTATTCTAGTGAGGTTAGAGAAAAAAAAAACACACAAAAAAATAGATGTAATAGATATTGTGATCCTGATGGATAATATATTAAAAATGCCCAGCATGGACTGAAATATTATCCAGCAAAAACTTTTGAAAATATGAGAAATAAAAGGTTTTCTTTTGCATGTTGGAATTGTTTCTCAAGAAATAAAAGTTGGACTATAATTATTTTAGTCAGACTTTTTTTTCTCAATGTCATCTACTGAGTTAGAAACAGCTATTTGAAAGATTTTACTCCAGTGATTTGCTGATTATTATTTATACAGTGTCAGAAGTAAAGAATATCTTTGAGATCTTTACCTTGTGGGATGAGGAGGTAATAAAGGATATTTTTTTTTTTTAAGTCAAGATACAATATGTTGCCTAAAGTAGCTTTTTATCTGTCAAGAACTTTAGAGCTTATGTTGAGACAGTCCTTCTTAAACAACATCTGTCTAAAAACTCTTAATATTTGCTGGTTTCCTTTTATTTCACATCTTCAATATAAATAACAATATTTCTGGATTTCTGTCCATTGCAGCTGTTGTCTGTAAATGATCATTAGACTGGTTTGACACTTGTACTAGAAACAAATGACCAAATCAAAGCAATATAACAAGGCTGGAACACTCAATCTTTTCTAAGTCAAATCAGTTTTCTATTTTGAAATGGAAAAGACATGTGTTTTTAACTAGTATTGTAAGCATTAGAAACTATTGTGAAGACAATTCTCATAAGACTGGCACCAATGAAGTCAATGAAGAAAAATCCACCACCTAAATTAAACATATCTGGACTTTAAAACAACTTTCTTGAGATTCATATAGCTATGAAACTGTCGATGAGGTGGCAGGTCTACATTTTCCTTTCTATGTAGACATTTTTATTTTACTGACTCTAGGGGATCTGTGAACCAGGCTTCATTCAGCATGTTCCAAAGAACTATGCATGTCTTCCCTAATAGACACATTATCTTTGTTCTTATTTCTATTTGTATTTTTTCCTTGTAATAAATTAATCATTCAAACTGAAATGTATCTGGGTTTCAGGGGTTTTTAGTTGGCTGGTTGTCGCTGGTTTTGGTTTCAGTGTGTTTACAGTTATAACATTTTATAAGAACAAATAGATGCAAGATCTCTCACAAGAGACTTATCGCATTATGTTTCCAGTTCAGTTCCCAATACAGATAGCTGAGTCATGAATACATAGCCAAAACCAAAACAAAACAGAACAAAAAACAAAACAAAACAGAACAAAACAAAACAAAACAAAACAAAACAAAACCACCAAAAAGCAAAACCAAACAATTTCCAAATAAGTCAGAGTTCAACAGAACGTGCCAGGGTATTTCATACACACTGTCTTGATATCTTTAAGATGGCATTATGCTAAATCCCCTCCGAGGTGTCTTAAGCTGGGGTTTTCTAAAGAGCCTCAGGTATGGGGAACAGTTGCCTGGATTTTTTAGTTTCTCCTAGCTATATTTGGCTTAGGTTCAGAGGACCTTATTTTTCCCTTTAGAAGTCCCATGACCTCAAATGTTATGTCAAAAGGTATTGTTTTGGTTTTTTAATCTTACAATTACTAGCTAAAAATTCAAAACATCTTAAAATGAAATTGCTTTTGGATTCCTGATTTGTGAGAAGTGTTTGAAGTATTTGCAAGATAAGTGCACACTAAAACATATCACTTGTCAATATAACATTAAAGGTAATAAATATTATATATATTTTTTATTTCTGATAATTTTGCCTCATGTTGGCTGCTGTTATTACTAATACTGTGCTATTATTATTATTATTATTATTACTATGATTATTTAACAATAGGATTTCAGTATATCTTTAAAAAGTCTAGGCTGATCCTAACAGATTATAAAGATGTGAAAGTTTAAAACATTTTCATATGTTATGAATTATATACTAATACAAGTTGGTGGATTAGAAGTGTTGAGGGAGATAGGATAGGGTAGCCCTCAGTCTCCCACACACTGCTTTGCCAGCGTGATCTTTCAGGGCCATTTCTGTGGCAGAATAGAGGCTCTTTGTTTCTAAAATCTTACCACTAGTACATCAGTTAAATATCAAAGCATTTAAACCTCTTATATATTTTCATCGTTTCATTCTGACACTTTTCTTCAGGCACTATGCAATGAAGTGCAGGCAATACCTACCCTGAGGAAACTGCTGTACATAATAGCAATTTTGTCTAAGGTAGCTGTTGGTTTGGATTTTTGTTGCGTGTTTGTTGTTTTTTTTTAATTTTGTTTTGAACAATATTTTTTGCCTCCACATTTGATAAAACTCCTAAGGATAGAAAAAAGTGACATTTAATTTTCTTGGCTTTGGCTACCACATTGTTGTGTCTATATAGGCATGCAGTCATCTAGAGCTGCTCACACCCACACTTCCACCCACCCACAAAGCTAAAATGTTTTTAAAATAAAATAATTTCTTGCTGCCTAACCACAATGGCAATCCTTCCAGCTCATTTTGTTCACCATGAATAAAATACATGGGATACCCCAGTAGGGAATTTTTTGGTTAAAATGAACATTATTTATAACCACAGTATTTAAGCTTCTGGTAGTGGAGTTATGTTGCCTTCATTGTGATTCTGTGGCAGTGTTAACAGAATTTGAGTTCACTGAGTTCATAAGTCAAGATCATGAAGCATTGCAGACCAAATGTGCTAATCTTCTCTGGAATGTTGCCTCATCCCATCTCAAAAGTCTGTATTTGTGTTGAAGACATAACAAAGAGACTTTCTACTTTCAGACTCCCTGAAAGTATTTTAAATACTCATCATGCTAGGGATCTCATTTATCATCTATGCATTTAGATACGAAGTTTATGCATGTGCAATTCTATATACCATTTAAACTAGTGATTTTCATCTCTCACCTCTCCACTCAAGAATTCACAGAAATCAAACAATAAACTTATTTTTTTCCTATTTATTTTATTTTTATTTTATTTCCTTCCTGCAGGGCTAGCTCTTTTGCTTTAAAACTGAGAATCAGAGTGTATGAGCTAAAGCCAAATCCCACAGTTGGAGTGCTTTTAAGACTTGGAACAAGTTATGATGTATGTTTTCTAATTTATGGAAGAGGCAAAGAATGGCAGACAAAGAAAGGCCAGGATAAAGGGAGGATAAAGAGAAACTGCACTTGTGTAATTATGATGTAAGTATATAGTTACAAACTGAGAGGTCTTTGCAGACATTGTGTGATATTGACCATTCCCAAAAAGAGGAAAAGATAGCACTTTAACAAAGTTTAGAGAAGCTGAAATCTTTTGCATTATACAAGAAAACCTCATTCTTGCTGTACACCCCTTTAATTAATATCTCAAATAACCCATTTTCAACCATGGCATTTGGCTATAATCTTTAGCAGCTTTCATTACTAGTATTGCAGGGGTATATATTAATGCATGGGGATATGCAAACATATTCCTATGTTTATATTCTGTTAAAACCTGATAGTAAAAGTGTTGGAATCAAAAATAAGAAAACACAGTTTTTAAATCCCACCTGCTTAGGCATATACAACCTGATGAGTTTTGGATTTCATGGTCCCATACTGCCTGTCATCTACTGAGGATGGATGATGTACTATAATGAGCAATTTTTTCTTTATATTTATTCCTACCAATATAACTGAATTAATGCAGCACCCCCTGTAGGGTCACACCAGGACAGAGCAGAGGGGGACAATCCCCACCTTTGACCGGCTGGAGAGGCTTCTTTTGATGCAACCCAGGAAACAGCTGGCTTTCTATGCTGCAAATGCACTTTGATGGATCATGTGCAGTTTTTTATCCACCAACACCCCAAGTCCTTCTTCTCAGGGCTGCTCATCCTTCCACTCATCACCCGGTGTTCCTGTTTGGGGTTGCCCTGACCAAGGTGCAGGACCTTGCACTTGGCCATACTGAACTTCATGAGATTCCCACAGGTCACTCTCCTGAGCCTCTGGATGGGGTCCCTTCACTCCAGCAAGTCAACTGCGCTACACAGCTCACTGTCATCAGGGCTGAGGATGTACTTGATACCACTGTCCCTGTCACTGACAAAAGGTGTTGGAACATGCCAGTGCCAATATCAACCCCTGAGAAATGCCCCTTGTCACTGCTTTCCACCTGGACATCAAGATAGTGGTCGCAACTCTGACTACAACCATAGAGCCAGTTTCTTATCCACTGTGCAGTCTACCTGTCAAATCCATGCCAAAATCCATTTTGGAGAGAAGAATGTCGTGTAGTACAATGTCAAATGTTTTACAGAAGTTGAGGTAGATTACATCATTCCTTTACCCAGAAACTTTACACCTGTTTTAGAAGACCAACAAATTGGTCAGGTATGATATGCCCTTAGTGAAGCCGTATTTGCTGTCACAAATTACCTCCTTATTTTCCAAGTGCATTTGCATAGTTCCCAGGAGGATCTGCTCTGTGATTTTTTTGAGCACCAAGGTGAGACTGACCAGCCTGTAGCTCACTGCATCTTCCTTTTCCTACCTTTTTAAAAATGGGGTTTATGTTTTCCCTTTTCCATTCAGTGGGAATTTCACCAGTCTACCATTACTTTTATAACTTGATGAACAGTGGATTAGCAACTTAATTTATTGTTTCCCTCAGGATCTTCTGTTCCCAGGAACTTGTGCCCATTCAGATTCTTAGATGATCTTGAACTGTATTGCCTCCTTTGTTGTGCAATCATTCATTTTCACAGTCCCACCATTGAATTCTGTATTTTTTCTTTCTTTATGTGTTTTAGTCCTATGGGGTATGGAGAAGGAAATATTAATATCAAAGAATGGGTTTATATTTTTATGTCTAGGAATGGAAATACAAATCTTAAATAATTCCTTTTTGATGCTTGGAAGAGGTTTTGCTGTCATTCCTTTCCCTCCTTAACTTGTAATTAACTCACTTCACTTTGGGTCTTCAGCAAAAATTTTGTTCCTCTTGGGAAACTGAAAATATGTTGGTGTGGTTAAATGCTCTTTTTGGAGTAGTAGAAAGAATCACTGATCAAGTTTAATGTTCACCAGCTTTTGGAGCCTTTTGGTTCCTGATAGTGGCCATAATTTTCAGTATTATTTCAGTAAATCAGTTAAGATTTACACTTAGCTCACATGGACAGTTTATATTTTTCAAATTAAGTAAAACCCTCAAGCAACCTTCATTATTTTTAGGAGAATATCCTAAAATCCTCCCCATAAAACTATTATGATTAGTAATATGACTTTGAAAGTTACTATAATATTGTATACATTGCATCTGATGTGGAAGTAGTAATACTGGTAATACCCTTTTTTCACTGAGTTTTTAAGTTTAACTTCTCTGACCGACCTGATTAGCTCAGAGAAAGACATGAAAACGGATATAAAAGTTGGTGACAGATGGAATCCACCCTGGCACTGCTGGGCAGAGAGGAGAGAGTATCTACCAAAAATACTCCCTTGCTGTTTGAGAAGCATGTGAGTAATTACAGCAGTCACAAAACTCGTGGAAAAGAAAATAAAATATTTGAAACCCCAGCACTTGTCAGTGGGAGATCCATTGATTCTAGCAGAGGTGTGGGATACAGTGGTTAGAAGTGAGAAACACAGAGCCCTACACTGTGCTAAGAAAAATCATGACTACAGAAAAACCACTAATTTAAAGCTGTTATTGTGGTTCTTCTTTACTTAGGACTCATCCCACTTCTAATAAAAAAATATGCAAGAAAACAAGAAAAGCTGCAGAAATTATTTTGCATCCACTGTGCAATTGTATTATAGTGGTAGACTTCAAAAACTTACCATGCAATTATTTTTTTAAGGTATTTTTATTTTGGTGTAATAGTCATTATTCACTATGAAGACACAAAATTGCCACTCTTTAATAATATGATTTCACAACAGGCATTAATTTGAAAATTTCTGGAAAATCTTAGTGAGGAATCCATTCTTTTTTGGACTAAGACAGTTCTTTGGAAAAATCCCATACTTAGTAAAAGCAGATGAGGATTTATGGCATAAAATAGTAATTAATTTTCTTTTTCATTCATTTTTGGCTGAATATTTATACAGAATCCACAAATGTATTTTCTTCATGAAAGAGATTTTTAATGTCCTTAAAAAAATCTTAGTGACTAACAAGATTTTAATATGGGATTTCATAAATTTGCTGGTGATGATACACCTTATGCTGTAAAAATAAAATCTCTGACAGCAATAATCCTTTGTGTATAAAATCTAATGCAGAAGCTCTGAAGTGAGAGCTTAACATAGTTAAGATCTCAGACAAAATGTCTTAAATCTGGAATTTCCTGGATTTACCTAATGAAAGTTTGTTCTCGACAAAGGAATTGTGTTTAGTTGTGAATCTTGCCCCAAGTACAGAAAGAAGTTTTACTATATCCATTCCCTCTGTATAGGACTGATATATTAACATCAATGTAGCTAACTTTCCATTTTACTTCATTACAAAGCAAATGAAAAGTATTTTTCAGCATTTGAATGAGGTTTTCAACACCAGATATTTTGTCTGAAGGTATGCCAGTAATGAATACACAGGTGTGAAACACTAAGGCATCTTCTGGTATTTGCTGTTAGATGTACAGTTATGCAATTTACCTTTAAGAATTTATTTTCTAAATTATGTTATGACATAGCAATAAAATAAGATGCTGAAATTCAGTTGTATGTGCATTGAGAACAACTTTACAAAGAGGGTTTCTGAGTTTCCATGTTTCACATTTCAGATAAATTTTTATCTCTGTTGTCTGTCATTAAATATAAAAAGATAAAGGAATGGTTGTCTTGTTTTTAGGTAATTTTTTGCCATAGTGAATAACTTGGGACATTTCTCTGCAAAGTTTAAGAAAAAGACTGACACCAGCAAGATTCTCATCTTAAAATAGTGAAGAACGATTTAAAATAAAGTCTTAATCCAACAGAGGATCTTTTTCAATACGTCATCAAATATATTTTCTGAGAATAATTATGAGCATTTAGCATATAAAACCACAAAGACATGTGAAAATCAGTGCATGTCCACACATGTCCACATGCAAAAACCGCTAAAAGACCCCTAATAAATCCTTTCATACATTGTTAAATTTGCAAAAGTCCTGATTTTGGCATAGATATTCCAATAATGCTGTCTTTGCTTTGATATCTCCTACTCTGCAAGAGAGCTCAACTCTGATGAAATGTGACTCCCTGTAGAGAATGGCTATCTAGAGAAAAGGTTTCTAGAATGTGCAAAACTATAAAGATATATTTACAGAGGTTCCAGCACTATATGAACTAAAATATATTTACCTTCCAGTTCACCTATCCAATATCTCTGTACCACTTCTGCTTAAAGTGTAGTACCTCTAAGGATGAAGGACACAGGATTGACCACATTTAAGAGTTTTGTAAATATCTGACACTTTATCCTTCAAACACCTTCACTATACTGTCTATGCTATGAGACACGGTTACACCCACATTAATACATTGCATAAGAATGTTACAGGTTTGTTTTTTTGTTGCTGTTTTATTTTTTTTTTAATATTTCTCCATCTATATTTACACAATAGAATTCCAGAGTTTATACAAATGCTTTGAACCCCCATAAAAATTTGAATTAAAGTGGGCAGAGATCCAGGCAGGTTATTTGCAAAATATCAAGCTCATGAGATGTACACAGATCAAACACTCCTTTACATTACATAATCAACAGAGACAACAAGAAAGGAAAAAAAAAAATTCTAATATGTTTCCAAAGTTAGTTCTGCAGTTACCAAATGTGACATTACCTGTACAATAATTAACATTCTTAATTTATTCACAACAGTTCAAGATTTGCAAATAGACCTAATGTCTGACTAAAAGTGGAACACCAGAGGCAAAATGAAACAGTGAGAGGTTAAGAAAAAAACAATAGCTGTACACAAAAATGTTCAAATCCTTCTAGATAATATGCATGACATGTTCTAGTAGGAGATTAGAGTTCAATGTTCTCTATTGAACATTGTTTTCTCCAGACAGTGCTAATTCGTTTCCAATTAGTAGGAAATGTTCTGTAACTGACTTACCAGAAAAAAATGGTCACAGGAATATTTTCTCTGCTTATAGTATTGCCACAGAAATATGTTATCTTTTTGCTACCTAGTTCAGAAAAATGATGCCCAGTTACTTTTCCACTTGCCATGTATTCAATCCTTTTTTTTTTTTCTTATTTTTCTTTTTAAATAGGACATCACTTGTGAGAACATACATTAATTTAGGCATCCTCTCGACCACATTAGATGCCACTAGAGAAGAGCGGATTTGTAGCTGCTCTGGTGGAAATAATGGAGTAATTGAATCTGATTATAATACTTAATCCACTTGCAACAGTCTGCAAGTATCATGCATAGGATACTGAGAAAAGATTAATGGATTAATGAACTGTTCTAAATGTGTTGTTGCTTTTGTTTTGGTGTGTTTTGTTTTTTACCAGGCTGTTGTTAATGCCCTAATGTTTAATAGGAAAAGGGTTCCTGCACTGTTGTAGAAGTAGGTAAGTGCTCCCTTATGAATCTAATCTTTCTGATGCCTTTGCAGTGATATGGGAGTCACCCTTGGTACTGTTTCCAAAGGACAATAATGGACTTCTGCATTGAGATGAAACCATTGCTTGGCTTTCCAAACAAAAGTTGAGAGTCTTATAACTTTTTTCTCTCTCCCTTTCACTAAGCTACAGCTAAAAGATCAGGAAGTTAAAGAAACTGGGCATCAGGTTCATTACCAACAAACTTTGTGAAATCAAGTAAGTAATATAAGGGCCAAATGCAAGATACCAGAAAATGAAGGGCCAGAAAAAGAATAATTAGAAAGTCGAGAGCTATGAGAGTATAAGGAAAGACATAAAGACTAAATGACTTGCCATTTCATGGTAAGTGACAGGTAATGGTATTTTTCATTATTTGGCTAAATGTTACAGTCATAAGACAATGATCTGGGAATAAGAAATCCTAGGCATTGCCTTTGCAAATGATCAACTCTGAGTTATGTTATAAGCAGGTCACTTCAAATTCTGCAGCTCAGATTCTTCAGCTGTTAATTCAGATTAAAATATTCTCTCCTCTTATTTTTAATAATCTTAAAATGCAATAGACATGAAGTCACTCTGATGCAATGATGAAATTGCAAACTTAAATTAGGGTATTAGAATTTAGTAATTTATTATCTTTGTAATAAAAAGCTCTCTATTATTATATTTTTATTTTAAAAAATGCTACAATTTCCCCCATTTATTATTTTCACTGGGAGACAACATTAGATTTAACTTTTTTATAGCTACAGTGTTTGTAACTTCTTCCATAATTCTTAGTCCAATGTTGCCCTGTATTGTCAATAATGACCCAGTCAAAAGAACAAGAAACCTCTAGCCTCTATTAAGGTTTGGTTTGAATTTTTTGGTGAAGTAATTTGAAATTCTTCTGTCTTTCTCAAATTTGTTTTTCTCAAATTAAAATCAATTGTTTTATAAGTAATAATTTATTTTAATGCTTCAGATCACTACTTGCTAAAAAGCAGTTTCCTCCAAAGTTTTTCTATTTATAAATCATGAGAATTCATTGAAAATAAATTTATTTACAACCTTCCTGCTCAATTCTACTTAGCATATTACCCTCAGAGAGAATACACTTTTTCCTGCAGACACATAAATAATATATAAATTATTTTTCAACTTGGTGTGCTTACAGCTGTAGACCAAATAAATAAAAGCAATTTATGCTAGCCACCAGCATTAGTTTACATTTTTACACTTGTTTAGAGAACTGACAAAAATATCAGATCTGAAAATCAAAGTCTTTTTATCAGATTGTGTGCTCATTTGGTTTGTTTTTGTGTCTTTATTTTCCAACTCTTGCTACCACCATGCACAGCAGGAAATTCAGCTGAAGTCAAAAGACCAAGCAAATAAACAAAGCAGCTGCTTTAGAATATTGTTAGAATAAAACAATTCTGAGTTACAGGGCTAGCTAAAATAAGGAAAGTAAAAATTAAACCAGTATAAAAATGCTTTATAGCTGTCCCATCATAAAGGACTTTTCATTCAGTTTTGAATCATTCAGGGTTTTGTTTTTTTTTTAAATGAAGGAAGTGTGAGGAAGGGACATTGCTTGTTGAAGACTAAGGGTTTATCTGTGTCTGGGTTTGGGTGCACACGTGTGGTTCCTATTTGAATCAGAAGAGGCCTGAGGCCACGGTTTTGCCCTGAGTGATTTGTGACAGATGGTGAATAACAAATAAACTTGCTAAGCAGAGATCAAGGGCTTTGGGTAAGCATCTCGGATTCTTGCCTGGGAATATGCGAGAGCTTTGCCATAACTTGTATTTCAGCAACATTTACCTGTCAGTAAACCTTACACAAATACAGAAAGCACCAGGATGGGAGAAATACATTAAGTAAATGTGGTCACAGATGCTCGAAATTTGTTGTTTCTGACTGCTGATCATTGTGAACTTTTTTACAAGACATGTAACCTCATTTGATGTACGGGCAAGGTAGAAAAGAGAGACAGCTATCAGTTCATGTGTTTTGCCAGAGTGATCAACCCAATGGACAACAGGAAAGGCTCTGCTGTGAAAGCCCTTCATCATGCCATCAACTTAGGATGACATTATCAAGCTATTGTACTGTGCCAAGATATTTCAATATGCCTTCATGAAAAGAGTTTCAGATAAAATAAATGTGTTTTGGAAATGAGAACCTCTTAAAAGTAATATGTGTAGTATCTAGTTTTGAGCCTGGTTTTAGGCAGAAGCTACTAAAGCAGAGGGTTTATTTTAGAGAGAAATGGGGTTTTTTATATACATTGACTGGAAACAGGTACAGAGATTTGCGAGGAAATGCTGTTTAGTGCAAGTTTGATGCAAATATGTAAATCAACATCCTAGTTAATGTTCCACTAGACTTTGTCATTTGACTAAAATATTACTGATTCAGTGAAAGAACAATTTGGCAGTTTGCAATGTAACATTCTCATGTTAACTCCAAGGAAGGTAGTCTAAATTGATGTTACTAGTTTCATACTCTAGCCACAGGATTGGTCTTGACACTGTCTGCATGCAGGTGGTTTATAATGCATAATATTGATCTGAAGAATTTTTTCCCCCACCCGCCTCCAGCTGTATATTAGCTTCTATCCTTGATCTTAAAAGTTAAGATGGATGTTCAGTATTATTACCTAGCAGAAAGGGTAAAAAAAATCAATTTTGTCTCCTTGTGCATTATTCCTTCATCTTCCAGTGCGTGAGCAGTGGGGTTGTAACAAACGCAAGCATAAAATAATTTATTAGCTGATGTTGTGACAACTTCTGTTAGATTAATATATTATTATGGGTACTTTGATGCTCCTGAAATCAACTTTCTGGTTAAGGATAAGAAAAGAGCATAACAAGCAATCAACTGTTTTTAATGGAGCAGTACCTTCATAAAACACTGCATGGCAGAAGGAGAGTAGTAAGATCTAGCTAAGAAAAACCTAAGTGTGAATCATGTATTTTTCAAGACTGATGCTTATAAATGATACTTGCTCATTAAAGTTTATGGGTTTTAAAGTTGACCTATACAGATGGAAAACAAGAGTTTCAAAATTTTTGACTTTCTCTTTTTGAAAATTAAATCAAACAAAGGAAGGATTGTCATATTTACTAACCTGTGCTAAGTAATCAGAAAAAGATTTCATAATCTTTAGTTTGAATTCTGGATATAGGTAATTTTATATTAAAATTGATTAATGAGTCCTCTAAATTTAATTTCATTATTTCCTTGTCTCAGAGCATGCTTTGCAACCAGGAAATTAAATCTGCCTTCCTCACCCTGCATTCAGGACAAATCAGCCATAGACAAGGATTTGTGCCACCATAGCCTAGTCTTTCCTAACCTTTTAAATCAGTTTAGTCCTTTACTACCCTGTCATCTATAACTTAATTTGTTAAGGGCAGGTTTCACTCAGCCCTTCATTAGCCTAGTACATATTTTCTATGTTTCAGTATTTTACACAGATGTAAAGTAGATTAGAATCTAAGTAAAATCTTCACTACTGAAAAGAACATTGAACTCCTAATCTTTGTTCATGTTGATGGGTCTGTGCTCATGCATAACAATTCCTTATATAATATTGTCAACATGATAGAGGTAAAAATGTAGCAGAACAAGTTATCAAGCTGCACTAGGAAAAATTACGCAATGCCTTCAAATGGAAGGCTTGGGCTGACCTGCACTTTAGAAAAATTCACCCCTTAATCTACATTCCTAGTACCTCAAGAGAAAAGCATTATTTTTAAAGGATTTTGTATTTCATACACCAATTTATTTTAATAATGTTCAAGACAATCAAAAATATATTAATAAAATAATGAAAAGAAATCTTACAATATCATGAAGTTTTAATAACTATTGTGATTAAAATTATCAGGGGAATATTATCTTATTTTATGCACAAAGACCTTAAGCTCTGCTTTCAAACAGTGAATGGACAATTAGATGAAAAGTCTGTTGCTAAGGGCCAAAATCTCAGAAGGTGCACATCTCCCTGGTCTCCTCTCCTGTGGAATTGTACCACCTGAGTTCTAAAGTAATTCTGAAGTCCTGAAAACACCTGCTTGTACATTATATTTTCAGTTCATGTCTGAATGGCTTCATTTCTATGACAGCCTCATGAGGATGGAACAAAATTAAACCAAGAAAGCATAGGTAAAATTTGTAAGTTATGCATATGTCACACATAGAGCAAAATGTTGTTTCTGAGTAGAGGAATGTTGTTGTTAAGAATACCACTGGGAACACCTACACGTGCTCTGAACACCATGGCCCATTTCACCATTGTTTGGAGTGAACAGAACTGACTCTTCATATCCACCTCCTGGGACAGATCCTGGCATTAATGCTCAGAAGCTGAAAGCTTCACTTTTAAATACAAGAAGAAGACTGCATATAATCATAAGAATCACTCTCCATATCTATTACACCTTTGTCTAGGCATATAAATGAAAAAAAACCCCACAGAGTGAAGCAATTAGGGAACAAATTTCATGTCAGTTCCCCCACACATCTTTCAGTATCTCCCCAAATAAATTACTTAGAGGATTTGCATGTATAAAATAATATAAATGGAGATATAATTTAAAAGAAAATAAAGGTTTAAAATAAAAATAAAAAAAAAATCCCAAACAATCTATCCATCCTAACTGGGAATTTTACCTCAACAATCCTATTTAGAATTATATGGACACCTCCTGAAACATATTGAGGGTTGTGTGTGTGTGGATATGTATGTACACACAAATGAACTGCCCACTTACTCAATAGAAGTTCCATGTACTCAAAGGGGAAGCATAGGTGAAGTATGGGGCTTTTTAATGCAATACTATTAAGTGACAGAAAATTTTAAGAGCAAAAATGTCTTAAATTCTTGGCTATATTTTAGCTTAGCTAAAAGTTTCAGTATAATATTTAAAAATCACCTACTTCTGGTTTTCTTGTCAACCTTCTAAAGGATTTTGACAAATCCTTTCTCTCTATGTAGTTATTATACATTTTTTGCTGAGGTGTGATAATGGAATTTGTGTTTAAGCACTGAGGATGATGCCAAAGAGCTAGTTGTTTTTACACCACAGGGATCAACTTCTCAACTTCACATACTTTTTCTCCTCTCTTAAGGAAAATGGCAAAATATTAGGCCATCTGAAGAGAAGACATGTAGCTCTGCTGCAAGTATAGCGAACTAAAACCAGTAATAATACTTCTGGGGTTTGTTTTTGGAGTGTGAGCTGATTAAAAATGTGATCCAGCATAGCAGAAATTGAAACTCATATAAAATTCCTGGTTTTCATTCACATTACTTCTTATTTATTCTCCAGTCTTCTTGGCACATCTTATGGAAGAAAGATCCCAATATTTTCAGCTGAAAATGTTGTTGAAACTTTATTCACATAAATTATTGGTCATGTTAATAGAATAGGTCATCCACATAGAATAGGTGACTACATGAACAGTTTAACAAAACTAATCCAGAAGCAAACTACAACACTCATTTTTGGCCTTGTTTAAATCTGGAGTAAATGGTATCTTGTCCTTCCTCAGGGTACTGACACTTCTCAGAACGACAGGGTATCGTAGAAACTCCTTGTCGCTCTCATTTTGTGATTTCTTTTTTTTTTTTTTTTTCCCTTGGCGTCATTTTCAGATTTTCCAAGGAAAACACACACATATCTGAAATTGGGCCTCTGAGTACTACTAATGAGGTACCTAAAAATCAGTACAGGTGGTCTCCCAGACATATTAAACCACAAAAATGGCCCACAGAAGTTCTTTGCATGTGTTGCAGGTCACTGAGAGGGAAATATCCTTTAGCATGGTTGCAAACATTGATTAACAGGTATCTTTGGACAATTAATCCTTTTTGAACTACACTAAATTTGCTTCGTATATATAGTCAGCCTATTTCAAATCTCTCAGTTTCTCATAATACAGAGATGTAGAACACACATAATGAAATGTTTCAAAATTCTATGCTACCACACATTACTTTTAATTCAACTAATTTAAAATGCCACAGAAATGGCTATTAATGTGAAAAACATGTCCATGAATATTTTTATCAGAACTTAATTACAATGATCCCATTTGAATCCCTGATTTTGTTGTGTTTCTTTTCCCTTGAAAAGAAATACTGAGTTATTAGTAAAAGATGAAATAGCCCCTGCCCCAGCCAGCACAGTGAAGTCTGATATGAGGACCAGAATCCATGTGTATATAGGAAATTAAGGGTCTAAAGATTTTCTGTGTCTGTGCACCCATGTAACTAAGGAAATAGGAAAAATTATTTCTTTTTGTTATTGTCCATTTACTTTGGTTTTACTTCTGATGATTTTTTCAGAATCCAAAGTTAAAAAGGATGTATATTGAAAAAACAAAATCACACTGATTACCTAATTGAATATAAACATTTTGATGATTTAAAAAATCTCAAAATCTGAGACAGTTGATCAAACTATTATGATTCACTATGCAGTCAGGTGGACATAAGCTTTATTTTTGCCTTTTGTGTCTCTAGCATTTTGTTCTCAAAACAAAATCATATGATATGGTATATTATACACCATAGTCTCCTATAGCTAAAAAATATCCTGGAGATCTGCAGCAGAGCACCCAGTATATGTAGCAACACTTTTACCAAAATATCATAATCTTCAAACATGTATTCTGTCACTCATGTCATCCCCATTTATTTTTTTTAATATTTGGTTCATTACTAAGGTATGATGCCATCCTAATTGCCCTTTTTTTACCAACTTATTAAATATCTATATTCCAGTTACTATCATCATTGCCATATTCAGTGCTTCATTTTTTTGCTTTCAAGGGTTCCTAGTGCCAGAGACACCAGTCATGAGAGTGCAGTAGATACATCCTTAGACTATTGCAGGATCAACAAGTCTTCTGTTGTTAGAGCAAATTACTGATAACAAGAAATGTAATTTTTTAAAAAGAGTAAAATAAGGAGCAAACAGTATGCTGTTCTGTGACTGGTTCCATTCCTCTTTTTTGTGATAGGCAGAGCAAGAGTTTAGGTTACAATCCATAACAATGGACCATTTCCCATTCAAGGTGACTGCAAATCCAATTCTTCCTGGCAGCACAAATTATTCACCTCTCAAGTTATTCTTCTGACACTGAATTCGGTTGCACAAGAAAATGTGTCTGTCAGCCTTGAAATGGAAACAGACAAATTGCAAAGAAAGGTAGCAAGGCATCTGAGCACTTCTGCTGCATCTTGCTGACAGATGGGAGATGCAGCACCAGCCACCAGTGCTTGCATCTCCAGTGCAGTTAAAGAAAAGGAAGCATTCATCAAGCCCTTCATTTCTCATTCCTCAAACAGAAGGCTGTTTACATCATGTCAGCAAATGATTGCCCTCTGCTGCTGTTGTTGTGCTACCTATTGGAAAAGGTGAAGAGGTTATGTTTTGAAATTCCATGGAGATGTTGATTAAGGAAACAAAGGAAGCTGGTTCTTAACACCTAGTGCCGCCCCCTCCCCCCTTCCCCATTCCCCCCAACTCCCTAAAAAAATAGGAAGTAAGCATCATCACACTCATATTTTTTACATGAGAAATGAGTTTTTATTGGAGAGGACAATGAATTCAAAGATCAAACTGCTTAAATATATCAAGGGGAAACCACAAGATCTGAGCACTTTCCCTTCCAACTGAGTCACGTCTTAAGGTAGTTTCTGTAGTTTTCAGTCCTTATCTAGTTCTTATCTGACAGCTGACCTGGAGTAGCATGGATTTCAGATTTCCTTGGCTTCCCTTTAGGTCTTCGTTAACTGTGCCTAAAAAACCAATATTATTCCATCTGTGTGGAAAGTCTGCAAAGTTATAATTTTGTGAACAACTCCATATTGGGCCATAATTGGAAAAAAATTATCCATAAACTGAAAAAATGGGGATCTACTGTTTTAGCCATTGAATATGTTCAGAACTGCAAGGTATCATACAATCTTTTCCGGGTCTTTGTCAAGAATATCACTTAGTTTAACAGCTGATGAATTTTTGAAGCTTGGAAGTAAAGTCTTTGACTCTCAAAGAAGACAAATTAAAGGTAGAATTTAGCTTATATGAAAATATTTGAGCACAAAATTATTGCAGCGATTTCCATGCTTTATTTTAGACCAGGCTGTCATTAGATCTTTTCTTTCCTTTTTCTCTGTGTGCATTTTACAACTCCTGAAGAACAGATTTTTCTTCCTCAGTGGTTTAGTCTAGTATCTGGACCTAGATAATTGTTTAGAGAACTATTTCATGTGTTTGCAATACAGGAAACTACATTCCGTTTAGGCAGGATCAACAGGTCTTTGCTTCCTGTGCAAAACTGCAGTGTAAACAACTCAAACCTTCCATCTGTGTGACAGCTTTATTTCTCTTTCCTCAAGCTCTTTAAGTCTGGTGGACCTTTAATACCTTGTTTGTCCTGGAAGACGATTTCTTGCTTTCTTTTCATTCATATCTATCTCTAGTACAACAGAGATTTCATCCTTTCTCAGAGTGATAAGCCACCAGCAAGTAAATTACATTGGATTTCTTTTATTTCTGCCATGCACATTTTAATTGATACTGCTTTGTTTTTTCCACATGAAGTGTGGCTGTCTTTCCTTCTTATCCTGTGCAAGTTGTACACTTGCACAGGATAAGAAGGTTGCAAGTACCTTACATACTCTGAGTTCTGCCCCAATATCTATTTCCTCTCTCTGCCACTTGCATTGCTTCTACAAAGGTAGATACCAGCACAGAAAATCCCTTATCCTTAGTCGTGTCCTACAGAAGAATATTTGGTTTTGTGTTGCTTCTGTTTCCAGACAGCCTCTCTAAAGAGGCTACTTTTAACATGAAAGATCCGGTGTAATAAATAAATTAATAGAAGTTTATCTCTGTGAATATTTTAAACTGGATGTTTATATTTATATAATTGTCCCAGTTCTATATGCAGAGACAAAGAACAGTCACATCTATGTGGTCAACCTAAAATTTACATTTTTTCTTTCCAAAAAAGATAAAACTCCATACAATATTCCCCCCCCCCCCCCTTATTTTGATGAATTTGTGTTTTACTTAAAAGCAGAATCAACATTTTCAATTACTCTTTGGAGTGTCAGTGTCTCTAATTACTCTGTCTGACATGAGTTCTCTGTTTCTAAAATGATTTTATTCAGAGATAACAGCTATAAAATACTATGTACATATGAGGAAAGTTTTATACTGATAAAAGAAAATCGGGTCTTGAAAATATAAAGCATTTAAGACTGTAAAGAAATATAGAGTGTAAGGCTTCCACGTGTGCCCAAGGGGGAGAATAGAAAAAGGAGAGATGAAAGGACTCTCTTGGTCCTCTAGCTCTTGGTATCACTGATAGTTCTGTTTTGCCTATTTGGCAAAGCAACTTTCCCAGACCTCCACTAGAGTCACCCCTAGTAAGTCACCCCTAGTAATTCTGGGCATAAGAAAAATGGACAGATTACTTATCTAGTAATTATACTGTGAAAAAAATTAAATCATCCTACTAAAAACCCCAAAGGGTTTGAATGGAATACCTAATTTCAAAGGCACACCTTTAAAGTGATAAGAATCAAGAATACAAATGAACAAACAAACAAACAAACAAAAATCTATGAATACTTTCTGATGAATCAGCTGCCTGTTATACAAATCTTTCATCCTTTCATTTTGTTATATAATGTATATCTTTTATTCAGGATAACATAGTAACCCAAACAGTAAGTATAAAATCCCAACCCTGTAACAGCCTATCTGAAATACCTGTAGTACTTTGAACACGATCTGACAAAGCAGAACAGACATGTTAAATATGAAACTGCTTTTATAGCAGTACTCTAACCCCTGTTAGCCATAACGATTTTGAACAACTGGGAACTGTGTACAGACATTCGCTTTGTCATTAGCACAATACAACAGTGCTTTTCTTATTTCAAACCAATGTTCATATGCTATTCATTTGGCAGTTGTGCAACACTTTCCTCTGTTTCTGATTCTAGACTTCAGGTGCATGGTAACTTATGGCTAAGACTCTAACTTCTGCATAGGACTCTGCTACGTTTTATGATCCCACATTAGGTAATTCACACCATTGCTGATGATGTTATGAATAGCCAGCATAAAATGAACACATGATTAAGTCACAGACATTGACAATAAAAAGAAAATCGTAATTTGCTCTAGACATGTCTAGATAGTTACAGCAGACCCTATTGAAAACAGGACTGTTTGGAGAGTATTTTAAATCTTTAACTTCTGACAGGTAAAGTATTAAAAGGCAAAGAACTTTGCATGTATATATAAATCAGCAAGTGAAAATGCATGATCTCCATAAATATGAATATATAGGTGGTGGGACTGTTTCACAGCCCAGAAGTATCAGTGGGGAAACAACTATATGCCAATAGGGGAGGTTTAATGTCTTAACAAGCATATTTCTACATCTGGAACTAGTATGCAACCTGAATTAAGCCTGGGTTTGGTAATTTAGGATTTCTGATGACATTTTTCCTTCATGTTTAAGCTGGATATTTAACCTCCTCAAAGAAGCATGATCAGACTCTGAAACAGTGCGGAGTTCTCAAATCCCTTTCAGAAGCCATTTTAGAAGTCATTCACACTACATAGCAAATCACAAAGTACAGTTTATTCCATACCAGCTCCTGGAGACTTTCTTCCTTACACCTCAGAAGTTCAGAGATGGAACTGGCTTGTGCACTGTTTCAGCACTTAAGGAAACAGATTTAATTCAGCGACAGGCAGAGTACTGATGTGATTTATTTGGAGACTGTAGTCTTTCTCTATGTCAGAATGATAACCCCGTTTCAATATTTGCATTTAAAATAAAGTTTAAATAAAAATAATTAAGTTAAAATATGGAAGGAAAATAATGCAATGTGCACTATCAATACAAGTAGGTAACTATGTCAGTGTATCCCCAGAAGAACAAAAGGAAAGACAACATTTTAGTAATGAGATAATCTACAAGACCATTATTACTGAAAGTTGTTAATGCTTAAAAAATATTCCTATATCCCGTGTTAAGACTTAAATGAATTAGCATTATGGTATGAGAGGCATGAGAAAAAGATAAAGAACAGACATGAGAAGTATTTGAGGAGGTGATCTAGATAATTCATTCTTCCAGTCTGTAAAAGTTACAGTTTTGCCTTTCTTAACCCAAAAATTGTATATAAGTCAATAGCTAGGAGCACTGCAAATCAAAGCAAAGATGTATCAGCATGTTTCTGGCAAGGAGCAAGACAAAGATAAAAGTGGAAACATGTGGTGAACAGCTTTAGGGGCTGGTTCTGGCCCCTTGCCTGAACACGGCCAAAACAGACAGCATGCCACAGTGTTTATTTTGTCTTAATTAATAATGGATGATAAGAATATGATCTTCTTTCTCTCTTTCTATTTCCCTGATCACACATTCACATCTATCTCCATTTTTCTCTCCAAATGCTGCTACATTTAGGGCCAAATCTTCCTACTCTACTGCTTCTGTTTCTGTCACTTGGAGCAGTATTCCTGTATTCTTTTGCCTCATTAAGTCATAAAATCACCTGAAAATCTCTTTTTTTCAGGCCAGTTAATTTGAGATTTTCTTTCTGTTGACCTACTAACACCTTATTTCCCTGTTCATGAGTGCCTATATCAAGACATGTGGATCTCACCACCAAATTTTGCATTGGCTTAGTGCCTCTAAACCTAAAATAGTGGGGTTTCTTTTAAAGAAGAGTAGTAAATAGTGTATAAAAATTGTACTAACTGCACCCTTAGTGCATGGCTATGAACCCATAATTTTTTTTTCACTTCTTTATCATGCGTAGAAGCATTCTATAATATAAATTATGGCAAATTAGTAACCTGAGATTTGAAAGACATTACCTAAATGAAGCTGGATTTAATGATCAGAATCATTGACTATTTGAGAACATCTTCAGTACATGATTCTAAATGGACTCATCAAAATTTATAGCTTGATTTTCAAAGTGTTACAGTCCCACAAACTACCAGATATCTAATTTTTCTGTGCACTTATCTGTTTAGATAGGGAAATAACTTACTAGGTCATTTGCATGTAGATTGTTTTGCATATATACTTCCATTCATTCATATCTTGGTTGCCAAATTCTCTTTGGTATTAGTGAACGTGAATCATGTAATCATTTGAGTTGGAAAGGACCATAAAGATCATCTGGTTCCAACACCCCTGTCACAGGCAGGGACAACTTCCACTAGACCAGGTTTCTCAGAGTCTTATCCAACCTGGCCTTGAACACCTGCAGGGATGAGGCATCCACAACTTCCTTGGACAACCTGTTTCAGTGCCTCACCATCTTCACAGTAAACATTTTCTTTCAAATATCTAATCTAAACATACGTCGTTTCAGCTTAAATCCATTTTCCATGTCCTATTACCAAAAGTCCCTCTCCAGCCTTCTTATAGGCCCTCTTTAGGTACTGAAGGCTACAATAACTCTCTGAATCTTTCTCTTCTATAGCTGAACAATCCCAGCTTTCTCAGCCTGTCTCACATTGGAGAGTGGCTCCAGCCTTCTGGTCATCTTCATGGCTCTCCTCTGGACTCACACCATCCCTCTTAAGTTTGACATCTCAGAACTGGATGCAGGATTATAGGTGGGATCTCAAAATAAAATAGCAGAGGGGGGCCTGTTGGCCATGCTTCTTTTGGAGTAGCCCAGGATACAGTTGGATTTCTGAGATGCATGGACTTCCAGGTCATGATGACTTCTTGTCAACATATAAAAAGGGTTTCAGTTAATTAGGAAAATCTATTTGCCTCTCTTTCTCTAAATTTCTTTGTGCAGGGAAACCTCAATTTGTTTATTGTAGCTTTGGCACTAGACTGTGGCCTTTCTGATTATGGTAGTGAGCTTCATGCTTTTTCTTTTTTAAAGCATAAGGAAAGGAATACAACATTCTTACAATTTTACCTCGTAACAGTTCCCAGGGTTTGGAGTTAATGGGTCACTGGTGTTGTTTACAGTATTGAACAGTTCACTGATGCAAAGAAATATATTTTTTTTCTTCCAGACGTGCCAAAAGTAGCTGAATAGAAAAGCTCTTGTTCACTGACACTTAACCATACTGTCTTCTACCAGTCATGCAATAAATATATCTAATATTTTTTTTCAAAAGGAATCAAAACAATAATACTACTAGTCAATCCAACATTTAATGCAGTTTTCCCTTCCATAACTGGATCTGTCAGTGAATTACTGCTTAGCCCTGTAGATGTAGTTCATTTAGCCAATGTACACTGAAATTTATTGAGGCATTTGAAGTTTTGATAACACAATTTGCTTAAATGTTTATGCAACATGTTGTCCCTTGATGTTATAAAATATATAAGAACATATTGTACTTAATAGTAGGGCAAGCAGCAGAATGTTAAGAAAGCTGTTTTGAATAATACTTTGCCAAATGTTAAAAGTTTCATTTTCACCTCTTTTTGTTCATTTTTTTTCCTTTTTTTTTTTTCTTTTTTAATTTGTAATGAAACATAGCTATTAAAATCTGGAATAGCTAAATTATATATTTATGTCTATGAGAGGCATGTATCAGTGAAATGGCCCTTTAGTGGTGTGCTATGGATTACTCTAAGAGAGCATATTTATTCCAATGAAAGACAGATATCGAAAAAGTAAAATCATTGCATAATGCCACAATCTTGACATTTTCTAGCTTGTGATTTTCTTGATGTCTGGTGGATTGAATACAAATTACTCCAATATGTAAAACTACTCAAAGGTTTATTTTGTTCAGCAGCAGAATCTCAATCCTTAAACAATGTTAAAATTATAATCTCAATCCTTAAACACTTTTAAAATTATACAACTCCAAAAGTTGTATGTTTTATGTTTCATGTTCTCTCTTTTGTAGGAAGTCTATCTCTAACTGTTCAGTTTAAGGGATGATAACTGAAAATAATTTCTGAAGCTGACTTTGTAAAATGGTCAATAATGAGCAATCTGATACAGTAGTCATATTTTAAAATTATAATATTATTAAAATATTGTTTTAAAATATTGAAACCCCACAAGTTAATGCTGTGGTGGTACATCCTTCTCCCCCTTTCCAGGCTGTACTGAGGTCTGAGAAATGCTCATTAGGCCCTTGGCCTTGAAAATTAGCACCTGGGTTCAGCTTTTCAGAGCTTATCAGAAACACTGCCTGCTCCCAGGAACTGCTAAAAAACTCCTGCTTTCCTTATTAACAGCCTTGGAAAATATTGTTCTTGCCTGAATGGAATAACGTTCCTGTTGTCACACTTTCCCACAGTGCACTGACCCAAACTGGTCAGGATAAAACACTGTTCCGAGCAAAGCCCACTCTCTTCCAACCCTACAAACAGTGCCCCAAAATGAGTCTCCGAGCTCTCCTGGACTGCAGCAGGCTGCATCCAGCAACCTCCTTCTGAGGGAGCCCCCTCTCAGAGGTAGCACACCCTTGGGGTTTTCAATGCTGTTCTTTTGTTGCTGTACCTGGAAGTTAGAATCCTGGGCCAATCCAGCCTCACTCCTTGACGCCTGACCCTCCACCCAGCGGGAGATGCAGAAGAATCTCAAGGGAATTTTCCACTGACATCTGAGGGGAATTTCTCACAGCTACTGTGCTGCACTGACTCTTTCTGTCTGGGTACACAAGCATGCATATGCTGTAGCAAATCTGGGAGAAATGCTGCTTTCTTAAATGTTTAAAGATCTTGGGTATTGCAGTAAGTTGGGCCTGTAAGTAACTTTGTGACTTATGCCTTCTTATATACTGCTAAGTGTTGCTCTTTTGCTGGGAGGTTAAGTTCAACATAAGTTATAAGCCAAGTGTTGCTAAGTGTTGCTGTTTTGGTAAATTGCTAAGTATAACTTTGAAATTATGTTAAGTTAAATGCTCTTAAGTGTTATTCCTCTGTTAAATAGCGAAGTTATAAATTAAGTTTAAGCTATAAATTAAGTTAGATATAAATTGCAGTTAATTTGTTAAATTGTCAGGTTTAAGGTATAAGTTAAAGTACTGTTGAATACTGTTAAACTTTTAGGCCTTATTCCTTGTGATCCTTGCTCTCACTATCCTTTGTCACAGGCACCTAAAAACCCCCAACACACACGCCCCCCCAGGTGGTTCTGGGTTAATTTCTGTTTTGATGGTTGAGGTTTTGTTTGGTTTTGATCTTGCTTGTTTTCTTGGTGTGCCCTAACTCTCCTGTAAGCAGTCGAGCGAATCTTATCAATGAACGTTGTTGTGCAGTCACTTAATGCTAAATCTGGTTTTGCTGATACACTTGCCAATGATTTTTTTAAGGAACCTCAAACATTCATTAGTAACTAATGCTGACTTGCATTTGATCTAATATAAGCAACAAGGTACTACGGAAATGAGAAAAAGGAAGCAGACAGTGGTTTTCCCAAGGAAAGGAGCACATCGGGTTTGCTTCTGTAACCTAACTGAAATAAGAGTAGAAAAATAGTTCAGGACAGATTTTTTAATATTCTCTGCCATATAATGGTGTAAGAAAACATGATAAAGAAGTCAAAGACACCTGAAGGTGAATTTAGAAATAAATATGTGTCTACGTCTTAGTTTTAGTAATGTTCAGGCTGGATCCCACTGTTTGATCAGGATTTATTTCCAATCAATCACTTCTGTAATTTGGTTCACAATGTAAACACTAACTAGGTGAGGTTATGGGGTAATCTTTAAATTATAAAATATATTATACTATTCTCTTGTTGACATTTAAAGATTTGATGGTAAGAAAGGCCATACTCAGCTATTTTTTTAGGGAGAAGTGATTTTCAAATTTTTGAACACGGAAAATATTTGAGCACAACTACAAGCAAGGAAAATAATGCAGTTTAGACAAAATTTTCAAGTTGCAAAATTATAATTATCAGAAAAGTAATCACATTTAAAATTTGATTTTTAATTTATTTTTTCAGTAATATTATATTTCCCAAATATAATTTTTTTGCTTAGCAAGATGTAGGCAGTTTACACATTGCTCTGTTTATAAATAAATTTGTGTCAATTTTTTATAAGACAGTCAGCAAATCAGACATCAGTTTAATTTTCAAATTAGACTACGGTTCTCCAATTCCTAGTATAGATGTTCAACCATTTTGAACTTCATCATAAAAAAATCCTCCCTTACATGCAAGATAACTTTGGAATGACTGATTTAGAATACTTACGCAGTAGGTGTTACTATTTAATATCAGTACTCATATATTGTTTTGAATAGTAAGGAACTTTAATGGCTTTTTGTAGCATCTGCAAATGAATATTTCAAGTAACATATTGTCCTATTGTTTAGAAGTTGATCATCAGAAAATATTAGTGATCATATGGAATAACATCTGTTAGCATCAATCACTATAATTTTAAGCACTTGAAAAGCTCTGAAGAATTGAAAATCCTTAAAAGAAGTGTTTCTTGATAAATCTTCTAACCAGCAAAATTACCAACAAACAAACAAAACCAAATAGCCCAGTTAGCATGTTTATTTTTTATCTAATTAATATAAATGTCTTCTATATAAATATATAAATACATATATATATAAATATGTAAATATATAAATATATAAGTGTATATATATATATATATATAAACATATATGTGTGACTAGCATGGAGACCATAGAGAGAAAAATTTAACTGTCGTGGAATACTGTAGATGCCAATAGAGAATCTTATTATTCAAAAGACATAAGAAGGATTTTGATACATATTAGAGTGCCTCTTAAGCTATATGTCTCAGGGTGATCACAAAGGTGCCTGGCTATCTGCCATGCAGATACTTTTGGCTACAGACTTTGCATCAGTGTTTAATATTAGACACATATATAAACATTCTGTAGGTTACTCTTAGTCAAACATTAGATCAATGTGAGCAGATTTTTGTGTGAGAAGTGATAAGATCTGCTTGAGAGAACCAAGGAATCCTTCATGTGCATAAGAGAGAACATTCCAATTAAATTTTTGGCCAATGCCCTCTGGGTAAAAAAGCTTAATATAGATTCAGGAAATCTTCTGCTTGCAAGGTAAGATAATCTTCACAAACAGACCAAAGTGTCTGGGCTATCTTGTAAAGAAAATTCTGCCACAAAGGCATGCCTACCTAGACAACTGGCAGTGGTCTTTGTAGAGAGTGGTTCAAATCTCTTCGTATGTTAACTAAATATTTATGAGGAATCACAAGGTGCTTTCCAAAGTAAACAGCGAGTAAAATCATTGACTCTACCACAAACACTGTTCTGCTGTTGCCTTCAGCTCTCAATAGTGCCCAAATGCATAGGGCAAAATACACACAGCCAACCGGAGCACCAGAGCTAGGCAGAGTTTCAGAGGAAATATCAGGTTGAGAGATTACAGCTATACGTGCAGTTTAATTTGGCCAGAACACTGTAATTAACACATTTGACTCCTCTGAAAAATGTTATGCAATCTTGAAAAAATGCGAACAGTTGGGATTTGTTTCATATCTCATCCAAAAATAGTGTGCTCCTAACACTACACAGCTTCCTGAAACCATAAGGGAAAATATATAGCCTATTATCTTATAAAGTACCAGAGGAACCTAGCTACAACATGACTTAAATTATGTTACCCCTAATTTATGCATATATGAGAAATAAAAATTAGGTCTTGGGTTTCCTTGCTTTCCTCCATGTGAGGGGCAGTAACCTCGTTCAGTCCTTGCTCATTTGTTAGGTATTTCCAAGACAAAGTAAAAGTTGTATCAAATGTTGCAATTCACATGTGGTCTGAACTCAGGGACCTTAAGATTATTTCATTTACAAGGATATCAAGTTTACTGTAACTTGAATCATGATCACACAGGGCCAGACCTGATTCTGAACCTCATTGATACTTCCTTAGTATGTACAGGACTTTGGTTTGGTTTGGTTTGGTTTGGTTTGGTTTGGTTTGGTTTGGTTTGGTTTGGTTTGGTTTGGTTTGGTTTGGTTTTGTTGGGGGTTGTTTTGGTTATGCGGTTGTTAATGAAATTGAAAGTTAAATGTATAGGAAAAAAAAGAGCATCTGTTTGCTCTGATCTTGGCCAGTAAGAACACGTTTTTCTTGTTCTCCACTAGCTATAAGAAATAATATTACAATAATTTAAATAAAAGCATAATAGCTCTGTTCATATATTCCTGGTTCTTCAGTGGCTAGGTATTTTTATCTGGAAAGCATAATAAATATATATGTTTCATACAGATTTTATGAGATAAAAATGCATTTCATTTGAATGAGAACATGATCTTAGGTGCTGGAATGACACTTTCAGAAAAGCAGCTCTTTGCATGAGTGAATTTGGTTTAGTCATTTCTGTGTGTCCCACATATGAGTATAGCAAAAAATTACAAAACCATGAGAATACCTGGGGACTGTTAAAGAGTCTCTTTCAGTCTTCTCTCAGGATTCTCATTTCTAGCAGCAATGTTTCAGCTACTTCAGTTGTGGTACCAAATGACTTTGTTAAGGATTCTCATGTCTATTCTGTTATGCAATACTTCTAGCTCATAATAGAGGGTGGACTAATACATGCACTGCAAAAGCAATGAGAGTTTCATTATTCCTCTTCTTATTTAAGCTTATTTGAATGCATTGCCAAACTTTGAATATTGTGTTAAAATTTACATTCCCACTCTATTAGATCTAGATAGTTTTACTTTGCCTTCCTTTAAAAGTTTCTGTTTCAAAAAAAGTAAAAGTCAGGATGCCCACACCTCAGTTATTAGACATTCAGCTGGGGAAAGGAGAGGCAAAAAACTAATTAGAAAATCTTATTTGTTTGATTCCTTTTTTAGAACAAATTAAAACACAACTTTGGTTTTATACATTTTATACACAGCTGTTTGAAATTGTACAACATTATATTAATTAGAATACAATTTCCCCAAACCTGCTGTTATTGCAACAATTAATTAAAAAGTCCAGGTGTAAAATATGAGGGATTTGATTGCTCAAGGGACTGGTAAGGGCATATGGAGTTTTTCTGCACTAAGTCATCATTGTGAATCCAATGTAGGCCAACAGTTAGAAGCTTTTGAGTTACTCTCTAATGACTCCTCTGTAGCTCAGGAGGTATGCCTAGGTACTTGCACTCTCATTCTCAAGTTTCTAACTCACAACATTTCTGAACACTATCCTGGTATTTGCAGATAATGGGATGAGCAGTACAAACAGAAATAAAGACTGATTTCTTTTCAGTGATCCAGTTTTGAGATATATTAGAAAGCATGTAGAGATGAGGCTCTAAACTTATTTTTTCAGTAGCAAAATGTGAAAGGGATTATTTTCTAATGCTTTTATTCTATCATCTTCAGTGCTGCTTTCAGTAATAAACTGTATTAATCATCACCATTACTCTTGCTGTCACTCCAATTTAAGGCAGTAAAAAATATTTCAAAACACAAAACCTTACAATAAGAAAGGCCCGTTTCTTCTTGTCATCAAGAATTTTATATTTTATTTTCCTTTGTAAGGAAAATTTATTTTATTGAAGGAGTAGGCTAAGTTATGGCAGAATATTACCTCATTTTCCAATGGCCTGAGAGAATCTGGTCTTTAGTTCGTATAAGTGAGGTTGATGAAGCCATGATATTTAAGTAAAAGAAATCTACATAAATAAAAAAAAATACATAAACAAATTATGAATTGCAGGCAAGACCAATTGTAAACTCATTTTTTTTTACGAAAAATATTTACGCCCCTCTGGAGGATCCTTGAAAGTGTTTTTTACATCTAGTCTGCAGGTCTCTTTTTAAATTTTTATAACTTACCAAACAAATCTTGTGGTTAGAAGTTCTGCTGCCATCTGATTGGGATTGGGCCATGCTTGCTGCTTTGATGTAACATGAGTTTCAGTGTAGCAGGTGGTCTCTCCTGCTGTTTATTGTGCAGCCTAGGGAGGTCTGTCAGATGTAACAGCTCTTCTTTATCTGCATGGAATTTGGGTAAATCACAATGGAACAGATGGAAAAATGCTCACATACCACCACAGTCTCACCTCTTAGTAGCAGCCTGTAAAATTCCACAAGCCCTCCTGACTCTCCAAAAGAGAGAGAAAAAAGCTCAATGGGTGTGTTTCTGAACTGCTGGAGGACACTCACTTTGTTTATACACAAACGTAAACCTGGGCATTAAGAAAAGAAAACAAAGTTAACAAACAACCTGAATTATCGCAGCTGTTCTGTGATACACATATTTGATGGTTACATTCTAGATTTCTGCAGAAAAGCATTGGGTAGTTAATTTTTTCCCCTAATATCCAGTGCTAATTCAAAACTCATTATTTTCTCCTCTCTTCTTTTCTTTCTCTTCTTTTTACTTTGTCTCATTATTTTTCCTTTTTGTACTCTTATCCCCTTTGCTTAAAATTTTATACATTTCTTTAATTAATTTTATCAGAAAATTATTAAGTAAAACCAAATATTGCTAAGATTGTTGCCTAAAATTATTTTTTACTACAATGAGTAGATTGATAAATATTTGCAAAAAATCTTCTTCACAGAAGGTTTTAAAGATCTCCTATGTGTTTTAAAAGATTACAAGAATTAAAAATGTATAACAGATACTTAAAAATTACTCACTAAAAATAAGAAGGAAAATTCATTTAAGGGGAAAAGTTCTAATGAAATTAACTACCTAAGAACAAACATTCTTAATGCTGATGGTTCAGATTTTCAAAGAAAACATTTTCTTTTCCCATACCAAAACAGTGGATTATTTAAACTAATAACATTCCTAGTACACAATGTACTGAATTTCCTCTAAATACCTGCTTGTTCTGTGGGTGATAAACAGGGAAGTGACTTATTTCTTCAATATGGCATAGACACGGTTTTGGACTGACCCTGACTGAATGCCAGGTATCCACCAAAGCTGCTCTATCACTCTTCTCCTCAGCTGCACAGGGGAGAGAAAATATAAGGAAAGGCTCATGGGTAGAGAGAGATAAGGGTGGAGAGCGATTACTCACCAATTACCATCACAGGCAAAACACTCGACTTGGGGAAATTAGTTTAATTTATTAAAAATCAAATCTGGGTACAGTAATGAGAATTAAAAACTAAATCTTAAAACACTTTCCTCCCAACTTCACTCCTGATTTCTTCTTCTGCCAGCATCAGAGATGGATATGGAATAGGCTTGTGCTATTCATCACATATTATTTTTTCCACTCCTTTCATTCTTCCTCCTGCTGCAGTGTGGGTCACTTCTAGGGGGTGCAGTCCTTCAGAAACAGGCTGCCCAGCATGGGTCCCCCATGGGGCTACAGGTCCTGTCAGAAAATCTGCTCTAGTGCAGACGTCACACAGGGTGACAAGGGGAGAGCTTCATCATCATGGTCTTCATCCTGGGCTATAGGAGAATCTCTGCTCTGGCACCTGGAGGTTCTCCTCCTATCTGCTGATTTTGATGTCAGCAAAGTTGTTTCTCTCATATTCTCACTCCTTTCTCCCACTGCAATTGCTGCTGTGCTTTTTTTCTCCCTCATCTAAACATGTCATCCCAGAAGTGCTACCACTGTTGCTGATGGGCTCAGCCTCAGCCCAGGGGTGGATCTGTCTTGCAGCCAACTGGCATTGGCCCTGTCACAGATGTGGGAAGCTCTGACAGCTACTTGCAGAAGCCACCCTTGTAGACCTCTGGTTACCAAAACCTTGCCGCACAAAGCCATACAGACACGTGTATGCATTTAACAATGAATGCTTCTTCCAGATATTTTTTTCCCATTTATTCCAGGTGCTTTTCAATTCCTATTTGCTTATAAAATGACAATGAAAACTGACCTCTCAGATAAATGTCCATTTATCAGTAGTATAATACTGTTACATATAACAGTAGTATATTCCTCAGATAAAATTAATGAGAATATGTCTCTGAAATGTATGATGACTGTAGATGGGAAAGATGGTCAGTCCTACAGGAATTTCACTCAGTGAGACATTGCCCAGATTCTATTTCTTTAAAATTTAGTTATGAAAGGGGTAAATGACAATTCCTTGTATCAGAGTGTGCAGCATGAAGTGCTCAGATGCTTTGATATTGACTAGCATGTAAAGGTATTTGTGCATTAATATTTGACTGAGTGTTACATTAACCTTTAAGTTTGTTCGTCTAATGAAGTAATTCTGCCCATCTGCTTCATTTGACAAAGTGACATGCTTTGCAAGCTGGTCAAAATACTTGTAAAAACATAGGTTACAATTAAATAATAAAGCAGCCTTATTTATCTGCAATAATACGTAAACTGATTATGCATGATGTGTTTTGTTATAATGGATGGAGATTATATTGTTTATCATTAAGCTCCATCACGTAGGGAGGTTTCTGCTGTTGTTAACTGATTCTTGCATCCACTTATTTCCAACAATTCTTTTAAAAAAGGATGATTTTCTTTATTTTATTAGTCAATTACCAGGAGACTAGATTTTGTTACATGAATATATAGAATTAGCACAATGATATCCCAATACATTAAGTCTCATCATAAGAGGAATAATGACAGTATGGAGAGAGAAATTTAACTTCTATGCAAAGCTAGTGCAGAAAACTTTTCAGTAGATATAGGTATTCTAGAACTTAATTTTTTCATTTTCTGGTACCGCTGGAAAACAAAATCCTCTGTCAGCTATTTGCAATGCAAAGTCCTTACTAGAAAGTAAACCCTTCCCTGCAGGCATTTTCTCCCTCTGAACTGTTTTCCATTAATTAAAGGTACAACAGAAAAAGCTCTATGTTGTCTGAATAAAGACAAGAAAACAAAAATCAAAAAGAGTGAGTGTGAAAGAAATAAAAAAATGGAAGTGTCTTCGCAATTTCCAGTTCGTCTTTGGAAAGTTACTTTTGTTTCCTTTTTACACTTCTTGCTTCTGCTAAGAAGAAAGGAAATGAATAAAGGGGTGCCCCATCAAGCGCTCTGTGTGTAAGAATATACCGTAACAGAGTTCGTGCAATTGAAAACACATACTTCAAAGAAAAGCAGAATTAATCAGAACTTTTGCACTAACAATTATGTTTCCTCATTTCCAGTCAAAAAAACTACAACTTCTAAGTGCTGATGTAGGTTTATATCTGAAGTGATTTCCAATGTAATATTTTCTGACATATTTAAGACTTGGTATTTGGCAGGTAAATAATAACAGCTTTCAAAGGCAGCTCATATTTTAAGACCACCAGTCTGTGCTGTCTTGCACAGCAAAAATTGTGTTTCTTCCCCTCATGTAGGCAAGTATGCCCAGTGTATGCTCGATATATTATCAAATTTTGGTTACATTTTGAATAAAAGCCTGTTAATAGAGTATATGGGTCACTGTAAAAATCTGGTGATACTACTTAATTAATCTAGCCCTGAGTCAGGATAATTTTAAGTATGTTTTTAATTTTAAATTGTGCTAAAGCCCTGCTGATTTATGGTATTTCCATATTCAGGTTTAGATTGTTGTCTTGAATGAGGTACTCGCTTTATAGTAAATCACTCTATTACCATATTTCCATCTTTATTGTGGTTATGATTATTTTTTCAACTCATTCTGAGAAATAATTCCTGTTTCTAAAGTGGTTTAAAATATTGGTGCAAATTTTGAAATAGAAATAAAAATATAAATTATAATTCTACAGAGAAAAAGGCCTGTATGTTCACGTTGCAAAAGTGAATTTTCTGGTTTGCATAAGCACTTACATTACACTTGGCAGGAACACATTCTGTTAGAAATTCTCAAAATTTACCACCATGCACTTGAACATGACCTGTTATAACACACTGAAAACTATACTTCATGTTAAGCAATTCATTTAACATTATCTACCTCTGTACACCAGAAATCAACATTTTTTGCCTTGTGATATTTTAGGTATTTTTCAGAGCCAAAATAGACTGAGAGCTGAAAGACTTTATATTCAAGAAAGGTAGAATTTTAAAAGAAGAACAAACATATGCATTTATATCATGTGAATCCTATTCTTTTGAATATAACTTCTTAAACATCTTCCACCTCTGAACCTTTGTTTCAGAAGTCTGTCTTGCAAAAAAAAAACAAAACAAAACAACAAATCAATTAGAATAGCAGCTACAGCTGAAGTAAACAGTCATTAGGGATGTAATGCCACTCTCTGTTAATCTAGCTTGAAAATACTGTTGTGTCTGCACTTCAGCATTTCAGTCTGATGTCTAATGATTTTTGTTCCCAGTTTCAGGGCTTCCAAAATATTGCTGAAAGATGAAATCTTTCCTTTGTTTGAGCTGCTAATTAGTTTTGTGTATATGGGATTTATGAAGTACTGGGTGTTTAAATCATATCTCAGGTTAAATCTGTCTGGAAATGCTCTTCATTACAAAATAGATAAATAAAATCAGCATTCAAACAAATTCTAAGTTTGCAAATTACATCCATGCACGTCTTACAGAAAAAAAAAAAATAATCGGCAAATCTTTTACCAAACAGTTGCTGATTACCCCAGTTGTCTGATTTTAATTGTTTTTTCCTAGATTAAGTGCTTTATCCAACCATGAATGGAGTCACAGTTCTCACCAAGAAATAATGAAAGCAACGTGCAATGCCAGGATTCCCCATTTCCCTGCCTGTTTTGTTGACAGGGAAAAGTTTGTACAAATCTCACATAGCTTCTGTCACCTGATATCTGAGTTCATTGTCTAAACAAGGGAGAAAAATTATCTACTTAACAATAAAGCTTATATTTTCATCTTCCTTAGATTTTATAGACATTGTCTTATTAGGAATCCAGTCTGTCAGGAAAAGCAAAGTCTATGCAAAGAAATTTTTATTGGTTCTGTGTTATGTTACAGTACTTTTATTAGATGGTGACATTCCTAAGACAGCACCTGCTGTGTGGATTTGGGCTGTTAGCCAGAAAGAAATAAAAAAGAAATGTGTGGTTTAAATCCAAGTGGCAATGGGATTGCACTACTGTAACGAATACCCACATGCCTGAACAGTTGGAAATTTAGAGTGAATCACAGTTGTGAGCATTGGGGATAAATATATGTATAAGTGGCACTGTTATCACCATAACTTTCAGAGCAACAAAGATATAAAATGTCTCTTCTACATCTGTTCTCCTTTCCCCTGTGAATATAACTCTTGAATGGTATTTTGTACCCAATATGCATGGAAAGAGTGAACTTTTCCTTTCCTTTGTCTGTGGATTTGTTAGCACACTCTGGCCCATTCTACTGCCAAAACAACAGAATCTATAATGAGGAAAAAAAAAATCAAATTTTCCCTCTAAATTTGGAACAGGTCTAGATTTAATGCTGTATGAATGTGGCTGGAGGCAGAATTATGCCTAGAAATATTTGTGGGCTTCCAGGGCTGCTCAAACTGTTCCCCATGTGTAAAAATTCACTTCCCAAAGCCAAAAGAGATCACAAACCCAAAGCAAATGTAGTTCTCAGACATGATACAAAAGATCATTTCTCATTTTTGAGTTCTTCATTTGATATTCTGGAAGTGAGATATGGATATACGATCAAATCTAAAAAGTAACAAACAAAAAAAAAGCTGAAGAAAACAATAGACACTAAACCAGAAGACTTTAAGCTTTTTACTATTTTTCCTACATAATTTCTGGATGTAAAATTTTCTGTCTGAATTTTTATTGTGTGTTGATACATCCTGCAATACAGTGCCGATGTTGTAGATTTCCTTTTCATTGATCACAGGCAGGTTGGTTCAGAAGGAGCATAAGACTGATCCGGTCCCTCATGAAGGGAGAACTTCTGCTTTAGAATCTAATGTCTAGCAGCAAGATTGTCATTGAAAAAGACAGTAAGTAATGTTCTGTCATTTTCTGGCATTTATCACTTTCTCAAAAGAGCAATATTTTGGCCTTTCAGACATCTGTCTGTTTAAGTTCATGGGTGTTGATTTTATGGGATTAGTCCAGACGAGCATAACTTGTTCTGAAGCAAATACAAGTGATTCCTCAGACTTTTAATGGGAAATGGGGAAGACGCAGATCACATATTCTCTGTATATAGTCATACTCCTGTGACAGATATAAGACAAAAGCAAAAATGTCACAGTTTGAGTAATAGTACTTATTGGAAGCCTATTATTATTGATGCAATTAGTTTTCCAGCTGTCTCAGTGGTTTGGTCCTGTGCCTGGGTCAGGGCAATCCTACACATAAGTACAGGCTGGGAGGAGAATGGATCACAATTAGCCCTGGGTAGAGAGACATGGGGGCATTTGTGGGTGAAAAACTCAATATGACCCAGCAATGTGTATTTGCAGCTCAGAAAGCCAACCACATCTTGGGCTGTATCCAAAGCAGCATGGCCAGCAGGTTGGGGGATTAATTTTGCCCTTCTACTCTGCTCTGGTGAGACCCTGCCTGAAGTGCTGCAAGCAGCTCTGGGGCTTCCAACAAAAGGGAGATGGAGATATGTTGGAGTGAGTGCAGAGGAGAGCCCCTGACTTATCACAGGACTAAAACATCTCTCCTATTAACATCAGGTGAAAGAATTGCAGTGGTTGGGTATTTTTTTTTTTCCTTTTTCCTTTTGTTATCCAGAGAGATTGTGGACTTCTTACTCCCAGTGGTGCTCAAGATAAGGTTGGATGGAGCTCTGAGCAACCTGGTCTAGTGACATGTGTTCCTGCTCATGGCAGGGAGGCTGGAAACAGATGATTTTTAAGGTCCCTTCCAATTGTAAACGTTCTATGATTTCATGTTTCTATAACTTTGAAATATTCAAGAAAATTCCTGCACTGAGAGAACTCCAAACAAATTGGAGTTTGAGAGGTCCTTGGCTATGTTCAGAAGGTATGGTTAAACCTCCCTTCATAAGAAGTGGTGTGAGGTTGGAGGTAGAGTGAAGGTATACATTTTTTAATGATGGTCATATAAATATATAATTTGATGTAATTACATTTCAGCCAAATGTGTCACCAGTGGGAAAAATTCATTTTCCTGGAACTCTGTTGCAAGTTCTGTTGCATGTGGTAATTCACATACAGGAAATGTTAAATGAAGGGTTTTCTGATGTTTTCCCTTTTGAGTCCTGCTGGTGGGAAGGTATAATAATGTTAGATCAAAGAGGAGTTTTCAGTAAATTACAACTGGATTTGGTCTTTCCTGTCGGTAACCTTTCTTTACAGACAGCTCTGCATCTCTCTCAATTCATGAAAGTCTTTGTGCACTGATTTGCTTCCATTGTTTCACCTCCTTCACATGTATTTTGAAAATAGGTGGCAATACTATTTTTCCATATATTTGGCATTATTTAAACTGCTTGGTATTAGCCAAAAATGTTTTCTTCTGAAACTGCATCAAATATGAGGGCGCCTTAAGTTCCAAAATTTCTTCCTAAAAAAAGAGCAACTGGATATACTTCATTCAGTGTTATTGAATCATGCAGTGAAGAAAATCAACTGAGATGTAATTTATGCTCATGAGCTCCTTGTCTGCATAATGCAGTGAATATTAATATTGCTACATTACTAGGTAAATAGAACATATTTCTATTTCTAAATGTTAACAACACACAAAGTATGTTCTCTGGGTAACCTCTCTTTCAACTTATTTCTGTTTATGGATGTCTGTAAGTCATAGATTCCTTTTAGGAGAAAGGAATCTTTCATATCATTCTTGAAATATTTCAAGCTCTTCGGGAGGAGACAGGGCTATCTTCTTTTCTTTTACTGAAATGCTTTATATTATGGAGACAAGACTGTATCTTTGCTCGGTGGATGATCTATACAGCCCAACAGAGCAAAGACTTTTGTTCATGACTGGACCTTTTTAGATTTTATCACCCATATTAATTGAGTAATTATGACTTTCCTGATTGATAGCTTAGTACTTTATTTCACTACAGTTTATTTTCACACAAGGTACCCATGCAAAGAACTTGTGCTGGGCATGTTGAAGAACATAGATGGCCATGTTACCAACCAGTGGTCAGCAAACTTAAAACAATTTAGATATTGCTGTACTTCCCTGAACCTTGGACTTTCATTTGTGCCTAAGCACAACACACATAAATTTCTTCTGTGCATGTAGGAGGGAAGACTTTGCAAAGATCATGGTTAAAGAACTGAACCCACACAGATTTTCCAGCTGGGCTCTGATAAAGGCTTCCCAATTAGACTCTCGGAAGTTTTCAGGTAGCTTTCAGGGAACAGTCTTGTGATGATGTGTCAGTACCTGGCATGCCTTGAGCTCACCTGAATTTTCTGAATCTCAGTCTATCCTACAGGAAGAGAGGGTTATTGCTTAGTGATGTCCTATTTAGCATAGAAATGTTAGGTTTCTTCCGGTTTTATCTCCCTATGTGGGCACAGAAATATTAGAAACTTCATAAAATATTAAGAACCATGATTGTTTTTTATACGGTCCTTGAATATTGTCCTTTCATGTTGGGATGACCCTATCATAGGGAGTGAGCTCAATGGTTCTTCACCATCAGTGCAAGTGGAGGCTACTTTAAGAACATGTGAGAGAAGATAAACACTCAAAAGAATAAGAGAGCTATGAAAAGAATAACAGTTGTTATCTATTTTTGGGGGTTGGTAGCTTTTTGGTGGTTGTTTGTTTTTTTTTTTTCTTTCTAGGTGAAGTATTATTATTATTATTACTATTATTATTTATTACTATGTACTATTATAAAATATTACTATTTGACACACTGATAGTTTTAATACATTTGGGAAAAAAATCCTGAAAAAATGTTGCATTACTAATTAAAATGTTTAAAATGCCGAAAGAAAGTTCTGCTGAACTATTGCTGATATGGCCACCTTTATTTTTGAAGTAGTCCTGTTTGGATCAATTCTCTTGTTAACAGAAACATTTTGCTCTCATTGCTCAGTGTTGCTTGATGTATTTTCTTTGTCAACTGTAGGGGGATTGGAATGAACTAGATGATCTTTAAAGATCTTTTCCAACTCAAAATGACCTGCACCAATGTACAAGAATTTACCCCGTTTTCTTTTTGCCTCCATTTCCTTCCAAGGCTGAGATTTTCTTCTTGACCACTTTACAAACAGGTATTTACATTGCTACAAGTCACATCACCTGGAGACCTTACCTTCAGCCACCTCAGTTTTCTCTTCAGTTTCAAATGCAAAACAATACATTCACTACTTTGGCAAAAGAGATTGTCACTGCATGTGCTCACAAGCACGTGCTTCTTTAAAAGGCAATACATTCACTGTAAACACATTTTTCCTGTTTGACACATTCCCAGTCTTTATGTTGCTTACTGTTGTATATTGTTAACCTCAAAAACAATGCATATTTATGTGCAGATTGGAACAAAATTAATGCTTAGAAATGTAGCATTCATCCACTCTCTTTTCATTTTGAGGGTCGTCTTTTGTTCTGGTCTTTAAGACAAATTCTGCATGCAGTGTTAAGTTGTAGATCTCAGGGTACAGCTCTGATGGGTTAATTGTCATGAAAAACTTGAGAAGTGAGTACAGGAGGTCCTAGAGGCAAGGGCTTCTATGACTCCTGGGGAGAATGTGCTTTCAGGACAGAACATGAAGTCCTGTTATAAGTGTAAACTCACAGTTGCTCTTAAACATCTCCAGAGAAGCCATAAAAGCCTGACATTTAGACAGTACACAGGACTGGTACAGGTTAATTTCCCAGAGGAGATCTGGGTCAAAAAATCCCAGAAAACCAAGTCTGAGGAGAAGCACGAGGAAATCTTGTCAGTATAACAATAGGGATATTCCATCAATGTATAAGCTCTTATGAATTAATTCTTCTGCAGTGGTGCTCAAAATAAACTAAATCTCCTGCCATAACTTGACTGCTCTGAAATTTTGAGATTTTGAAGCATTTTTGAAGGTAAGATTCTAATCTTTCTTCAAGGGAATGGAACTTTAAAAAAAATGACATAGATGTGTGGCTTTAGGTGTGGGCAGGGAGTGGAGCAAAAAATCACTGATTTTTTTGCTGTGAAGTGTATAGGAATTCTATTGTCTTCATGAACCACAACAGTCACACAGAATTTTTAGAAATTAAAAACTGTGAACAGGTATCACACATACATCCTTGTTCTATTCCTTATCTCTTGTCCCCCTCCAGTAGTTTCTTTCTTCTATGAAAGTTTTAAAACTAAAGATTTAAAAGAGAGGATTTTTTTTTTTCATATGTACTGTTTTTCTTAAAGCAATGGTTCTTTTATTTTAAAAACTGATTAGGATGAAGTGTTGGATGTTGGTCCTAAAATTTATTTGTTCTGCTGTAGATCAGGAGTAATTGAACTAGTATTAATTAAAATGTCACACTAACAATAGAAAAATGCAACCTATGAAAGAAACTTCTTATGTTACTCTCTTTCTCTGACTTCAGTCCTGTTCTGCAAAGAGGAGCAGGAGGGAGCTGTGGAGAACATCTTCCAACAGCCATTATCCTTCCCTGCTCATCTCCAGTGATCTGTCATATGTCACATTTTCCATCCTTAAAGGCATATGGTGGGTATTAGACATGATTGCTGCAGCATGCTTATTCTGGCCCTATATATCCATGTTTGACACACTAGACTGTTGAATGACATTCACTTTGACAAAAAAAGTTGCATGTGCCTTTCATTTTCTGCTTTTTTTTTTTTTTAACACATGAATCACTTTCCTAAATACAATAGAGAAACAGGATTTCTCTTTGGTTTGTAGCAGTTTTTCACACTATTCAGGAATGAGATTAATATTGTCTACAAGATAAATAGAAAATTCTGAACAGCTGTCACCAAAACAACTGAATGGATTGCTTCTCTGTAAAGGGAATCTGGTTTCATCTGACCTCTGTAGTCTGGAATATTTAATAAATAAATAATTAGTATTCAAATACATCCCCTGTGCTGTTGAATAATGTTATGGGCACACTTATATTTCAGTGAAATGTTCAGAAGACAAACACAGAGTAGGACAAAAAAACTAGGAAAAGCTGTACCACATGAACTGGGCAGAGAGGAATGGAATATGTGGGTATGGGAGAATTTAATGTTTCAGATGAATATCAGCTTTATTTTGGATTCAGTCTGTGATCTGTTACTGGCTTGACACATACTCTAGATAAGAAAAGGGGGTAACAGCAGACATAGAATATAACAATTATTTAAGATTCTGACACTGATTTCTGTTTGGTTTTGTTTGCTATTTATTTAATCCTTAAAATATTAAGAGTAAAAAGATTTTACTCTTAATAAAGAGTAAAAAAATGTAATAAATTTCTGTAATTGAAAAAAACTCACTTGATAATTAGGATTGAACAGCTGTAGTGCCTTGATATCTCTCTATATTTACATATATATATAGATTTATAAGAGGGTGTGTGTGTGTGTGTGTGTGTGTGTGTGTGTGTGTGTATTAATATTAATAATGGAATGGCTCTTCTTCAATATCATGGGCTATTGGTAATCAAAAGAAAAAAGTGCATCTTGTATTATAAAGAAAAAGTCTCTCTCTCATGAATTTGTATAGAATTTTTTCCTCAGTGTTTTCAGTAATGTTTTTATTAGTCCAGTTCTAATTTGAATAAGCTATAGAGTTTTGATCCTTTTCTGTGGGTCATTAGGAAAACTTTGGCACTGTTTTATCACTGGAAAACATTGATATATTTTACTTCACTTAGTTTTCTCTCTTCTACCATTTTTTTCCACGTTAAACAAATTTGTACAGAACTTTAGGACAAACTATAGCTCTCAAATTTGTTGGGGTCCTGATAGTGCTAACCTTCACACTGCTGCCTCATTCTTTCCTTAAAAACCTCTCTATCCCATTTATTACATTCTTCTTGACAAGTTGCAAAAAAGCTTTGAAAAATGAATGTCAGTTTCCATTAAAAACATTCATTATTTACAGTTCAAATTTCCTCAACTCAGTACTGAATCTTTGTCAAAGGAGAAAAAGGGGGGAGAAACCCAAAGGCTAGGTTCCTTCCCTTGTTCATGCAAATACTATTATCTCACACAATACTTCCATTTATTTCAGTCATTTTGGTTGCACATTATAGGTCAGGTACAGTCTTTGATTTGCGTGCTTCATTTGGATAGTACTTACAGATATCACCTAAAATTACTTGAGAATGTACATGTACATGCGGACAAACTTCAGTTTCACATCCAGTACAATGTGTCCAGTATTGCCTTCCTCGGTGTTTGTGAATTTGTGATCTAGCAGGTACGTTCAGCTGACAGAACACCAGTGCCTGTAGATGTCAGTCATCTGTCTGGAGTTCCTCCTACTCAGTAAAGAGTTCAGATGAAGCCACCTACAGCTAAGACAGTAAGTTCCCACATACTGACAAGGTATCTGACTTGCACAAAACACTGTTCCCCACTTTTAAAAAGAATAGTTGACATTTCTGATCTTATTCAAATATTTATTTACTCTGACACTTGTATAAGAATAGAGTTGGTCTTGTTTCAATTAGAGCTTTATACAGTTTTCTTTTTTTTTTTCTTTTTTCACTAGAAGGGCATTTAGCTCCTCCCTCTTCCCTGCCACATAGCAAAGGCATCTTTGATACTTAATGGCTTAATTAGATAATCACATAATTGCGATAAGTTAAAAAACTTGTGCAAAATGGAATAAATTACTGAAATTATTTTTTTCCTGAAAAGGAAGGAGTAAATTTTGAATTTCATAAACTTAGCATATCAGTGACACTAACTAGACCTTCCATTTTAATAATCTTTCATTTAAAAGCTGCTGAGATATCAACCAGATATATTTTTTACTCTGTGAGCCTTTATGTCATGAACAAAAACATAATAATTTGAGAGTGGTGGGTACAGAATTCCATTTTCAGTGCTATTTTTCATATCACAGGAGCTGACTCCTAAAACCTTTGCAGAGCCTATCATATGACTGTTACATTTCAAATAGTCAGTTTTGATGGCAAAAGAGTTTTATATTTGGCCCATGCCAGACACATTCCAAATAGTTGTTTTGTCCCAAATTTTTATTAACTATGACATAACGAAAGGTGTTATCTGATAGTTAAGCAATTTATTATTTAGGATTGCTCAATATATTCATTGTTATCACTGCATTAAGCACATGGTTGTTGAGAAGGACTTTTAATCTAATAATATGATATATGTATTTATAATGTTTACTGTACCATTGAAATGATCAGACGGAAAAGCTATATGGGACTTAAAGGAACTTTGAATATCTGAGGGATCATTTGTTTAGTCAGCTTTCATTTCAGAGTGACTTTCTGTAATTCATCATGTGCCCTGAATATATGATCACACCTTTGAATCATCCCATTGTTATCAATATCAGAGGTGGAATAATGAATGACACAAATTTTTGAAGCTCTTTTGTTTTTCTTTTATTTTTCTGTATGGCCAACAGTGTTAAGTCTGCCGGCCAGGACTTGACTCCTCCAAGTAATGTTCGTATTTCATAGATTTTGACAATTTAATCCAATAAAAACCCCTATATCTCAAAGGGAAAAACTAGTTTTTTATTGTGAAACCAGAAACCATCCTTCCCCAAGGCACCAAGACTACTTCAGGCACATGTGAACTAGAAGGCTGGATAGTAGTTGTGGCAGCACTGAGTAGAGCCAGGCTGTGAAATCTGTCTGGGAAAATGAATAAATATTAAGATGTTTAATCTCTGCTGATATCTGTGCTACTGAGGTTATATTGATATCTACATGACTGCCATGCCGTATGTCACACAATCTGGCCTTACTTCCTTGCTTGTTTTCTTCTGAGGGTTACATCCATGTTCCTTTTGGTCTCATTCAAGAGCAGCAATATATTAATAACTAAAGAGACCTCTCTTGAAGTTATTATTAACAAGGAATATAATTTATAGTATATGTTACATACTTAAAAAGAAACTTACATTTGCCTTTACAGATGTGAATTTGCTGGCTTTACAGAAAGAAGTTGTTTTTGAGGGCTTCTAATGTAATATTTATTCTCATCTTACATTACCAACACCTGAGAGCAGCTTTTTGAAAGGCCTAATTACTCAAAAAAGGAAACTTTAATGAAATCTCTCCTTACTTATGATATGTTGATAAGTTCTAATTGATCTTGAAGGCAGTTATTACCTGTACACCTTTTTAAAATATATCTAGTCTATAGCAGAGCAAGCCCATGGTTATATATTTCTTTTATTTATATTTTTTTAAAATTTAACCCAGTCCTAGCTGCTTCAGAAACACTAACATTAGAAAATCAGATATCAAAGGAAATAGTAACTCATATTATTTTAAATGCATGAATTTAAACCCAGGCGATAGAGGCTCGCTCCAGATCCATGTGATTCAAGGACTCCAGCCTTTACTGTTTTGCTGAAGCACAGCAGTGGGTAATGGAAGACAGCCAAAGTGTTTCACCATTTGCCAAACAAGTCTACAAACCCACAAAACTAGTGGCAATGAAACTTCTGTATCTCACACGACTATAATAACTGTAATAATACATTAGGTTCTGCATGAGTATCCTGGTTTGAGGATTGATGCTTCCCCAGAGATGTAATGTACTCACATCTATCAGGTACTTACAAATCACTCTTAACATGAAGCTAAAATAAAGAATTGAAGACTAGCTACTAGCCTATAATTGAATACAGTTAAATATATGAAAATTAAGTTAAATAAATAACAGAAATTACTACAACAACAGAAGTGTTTTATAATGCTGATTGCATTAAACATCAAAATATGGTACAATGGATTATGGCCTGCCTTAAATAGTGCAAAGTAGTTTAAATAGCATAAAGTAGTTTAAATACCATAAATATCATGTAGATGGATCTACAGGCTTTAAAATCAAGTACATAATTTTGAAATAAAAGTATCTTTTTGATTTTGTGCTTTGAGATTTAATATTCTTCAGAAATGAGCCACTACTATTTTTAAATAATAATGAAAAAATGTTTCTGAGTCTAAACTGCTGTTTATTTCTCTTTTCTATTAATTGCATAGTAAACAATGCTTTTGTTATGAAATTTTGAAACTTTCTATATGATTAAAATGATAGCAAAACTAAAGCCATGTATTTGGCATGCTTATATGTTTGTGGGCAGCACATACAAGTACTTATTTGTGAATCATCCAGTCTAGTGTCTTATATTGTTTTGTACAACTTTTAAAATTTTCTGCTAAAATGCTTTTGTAATTAGATTCTATCAAAGAGATAAAGTCCATGAATTATTCAGGATTAAAGTAATTTACTTAAAACTAAGGATTTGATTTTTGTCTTTGCAGTAAATCAAGTGACTATCTTTGAACAAGAACCATTCCAAAGAAATCAAAATAACTATTCATGTAGTTCAGACCCTAATTCTTAGTTTGGTCATACTCATTTTACAAAGTAATAGACCAATCCAGCTTTCTCTATTCATGTTAATTGGCAACAAGTGTTGACAAAAATATATATATAAATACTTACTCAAGACTTCAATATTTTTATATTACAATATGGTTATTTACACATATTTTCTTTTTTTATATTGTAAAATACTTGCTAGGACCTACTGGTGACTTTTAATTGGGAAAATAAAAATATATGGTACTCATGGAAAGATTTTTCTATTGGTCTGTATTCAAAATTATTCAGAAAACCTTTACCCTTTTAAGTCCTCCTTGCAGATATAGTCTGACAGATAGGTAGACAGATGGACAAATGGAATTGGCAGATAGGGATCACAGTTTATTTTCCTAGCGAACAAGTTGATTACATTGGGGAAGCTGACTATACAAACACAGGGAATGGAAGAAAACAGATGGTATGTGTTCCAATGCCTGGTGGCTGTTTGAGCATTAAACATTTGTCTGAACTGATTCCCTGTAAGTAAAGAATCTGTATTTTTTAATATCTTCCATTAAATAAAGACCCAGTGAGTGGGGAAATAATGAATGGAGAATGAACTTGTCATTTCAAAGATTCAAGCACTATTTATGCTTTATAGCCAGTAAACTATCATGGAAATATCTTTGTTTAAAATGAGGAAACTAAAAATACCTTAAAGTAGAAATAGGAAAAGGTAAAATTCTTAAGTAAGTATGCAAAATCTCTTCCAAAACAGTTTATTCTTTCATGATGATATTCTACACCAGTCATTTCTAAGAAGATCTTCCAGTCTGCTTGCAGATGAATGGTGGAGTGCAAGCTCCTAAGTTTTACATAACTGCTATCCTATTAGCAGAATCAATGACATTACACAAACCTGGCTCACACCCATCACCTGCAATTACAATGAGTCGCTGTTCATTGCATATGTGGTTGTTGTTTTTAAGTCACCAAGGATTAAGAAAGAGAGAAAAATGTACTACAGTCCAAAGTCATGAAGGGGAAAGTGTGTTAGAGCCACATACACTGTATATTTATTTACTTATGATGAGTCCCAGCCACGAGCCATCAGCTTACAGTTTCTCTTACAATCACCCTCATTGGCAATTCATGAACAGGTCATGAATAGCAGGATTATATCACTTTGTTTTTGCTTCCTTAATAGGACCTATTAAAGAGTCACTTTTCAGATTGGTATTATTAACTGTTTGTTAGGCTATATTTTATGAATAGTGCTTTCCTTATTCAGAGAGGAGAACAGCATAGAGAACTGGAAATGGTTTGAGAAGTAATATGAACATCAAATTATTTGTAAGACAGGGAATAATTGGTATCCATAGGCAAACATAGTTTGAATAAAAGAGCTGAATACTAGCCTATTGCAGGTAATACTTCAGACTTATTCTGAGGAAATCTGCACCACTACTGTCCAAATTGCTTGTATTGCTTTTCAGATCAGTAGATTTTAAGGCCCAAAACCAGCATTTACTTCTTAACCTAATGACTAACAGACTACAGGGCAATCAATTTCACTAAGTGATCCAGAATGACAACCACATTTCTGTAACATATAAAGAGGCAACCAAACATACCCAAACTTCATTTTAAGTGTTGAGACCAACTCACTCCATGGCAAAAAGGATTTACTGCAGGTTTGTGTATGATGTCCCAAAGGTTTAATACATTCTTAGTTAAACATGTGTAACATGATCTCAGTCTGAATTTGTGTAGCTCTGTGTCATCACTTTTTGGGAGCATTTTAGTTAACTAAGGACTGAAAACAAGCAGAAAACTGTAAATAACATAGGACAACAAATCTTTTGCTATGGTAAACATCATGTCTTGGCAATTAACAATTGTGGATTTTCTCAGCCTCACTTGCTCAAGTACTGAATTTCAGAGCCTCTTATCCAGATATGTGTAGTTTAAGTGGTACAAAGTAAAATATTTTTTTTTATTTGTTGTTTAGGGTTCCAAATGACAGTATCTCACTTAAAAAAGGTGCATCAGTAACACAGATTAATTTCTCCCAAGATGATTATGCTAAAAATAGGCCATTTTTACAAAGATCTTCAAACTCAAAATACTCGTTCCATTTTTTTATGTGATCTTTCTATGTAAAATACAAGAGACACAAATGCCGACTCAAAAAGACAAATTTTAATCTTGCTGTTTTTCTTCACAGTACAGTTTTATTGAGGTTTAATATTTATTTTTATCTTCTTTCTCTTCTGTTTCAGAACACTAAATGCATTATTAAAATTTAAGCATTTATTTTCAAATTGAAGATCAGGTATTAGCCACACTATATTCATAATGCTCCCTTACTCTCAAAATCTAAAATTTATCTTATTGGGAGAAAAAGGGAATAAGAGGTACACAAGTGAAAAGTTTAGCAGAAAATGATGGACTCCAGCAGTCATTGAATAAAAGGCTTAATACTTAGTTTAACACTTTATTTTAATTATATATGAAAACAACATTCAAATTGAAATAAACATTGCATCAATCAGCCATTCTCCAGACTACATCCTAGAAACCTCTCACAGAACAAATAGCATGGCTGTACATCTGGCACAAAAAAAGCTGAAAGGTAAATGGAAGCATGCTAGGATTTGATTATAGATGTATTTATTTTCATGGTAGTTAACATTAATTTTGACAAGAAACCCAAGATATTCAGTTGCTCAGGTTTTTTTAGGTTTAAATATTATCATGTTATTCAAGCTTTGAAAGTAAGAGGTTTACCTCTCTTAGTATCTTCTCAAGTATAAATCAAAATACAATTGTCATTTCTTATAAAGAAAGGACACACGAATTTTTGTTACAGATTTCATTGGAAGCACAAAAGCTGGAGTTTTTTGACAATCCTTACGTTCCCTTGTTCTTATTAATTACACCTGTACTGCATGTCAGTCACTGTCAAATTTTGTTCTTTGAGAAGGCCTTCCAGCCTTGTTGTGTGCACGAAAATGTACCTGTCTTTTCAACCAGTCCCTGCCAGTACCATGCAAATTGATCTCTGTTTTAACAGCCTTGGTTCAACAGCCTTTCACAGTGAAGTTATGCCTTCCCTCCTAATTCCAATGAATAGACTCATTGTTGAAAATGTAATAGTTAAACATTTACTAATCTTGGCTGTCTGCAGATGCAGAAACATGTTGGCTAGTCACACGGGTGGCTCCTTTTCATGTGGCATTACAATACAGATAGTTTTTATGAGTTTCTGCTTGTATGCCAGACTCAGAACATACCCATACCAGTCAACTTCCTGTGTCTCAGGGCTCTACGTGTGCATGCCTGGGAGGCTGGTTGCTGAGCAAGTTTAACATGATCTCCAGGGAAGAAAAAGGTGAAGTTATTTAAAATAACTAGTGTGTAAGTACAGCAGAGTGGTTTTCTGCTGACTAAAAAGGCTAATTTTTGATTACAAAAATGTCCTTAATGAAGAAGCAAGGTCATCTGAACCAATAAGATCAAATATTTGCATTTGGAGGGGATAGAAAAAAAATTGTGAAGAAAGTGAACTTTTTATTAAAACTGAGAATTGGAAAAAACCCAAAAGCAATCAAATCAACCCCAAATCTCAATACCTTGTATTTTTAGTGTGATTATTTTATTTCAATTTTACAAAATCTTTTCCTTTGTCTTTTTTTCCTTACCTGTTCTCATCCCTAAAATAAATCTACTATTCTCGATATTGGTCCACATTAGGTGCAGGATGATAGAATCTTTAAAAACATTCTTTTATTCATGAATTACAGCCATGGAACCTGGTACATCCATGGTGCATAGAACCTGACAACTTTTTACCAGCACCCTGCAACTTGCCGCAATAACCAATGGCAAGAAATGGTGAATCACACTGAGCATCTCCTGGATGTCTCTGAAAGAATTCACTTACAGAACATGTAGGATGCATTCTGTCTTGGTTTGAAAAGACAGGTGTCTGCTAAGAAGGGCAGGAGCCTCTCTTGAAATGGAAAATGTAAACCCCTCCCTCCAAATAATTATAATTTTGAAATTAAGGGGCTCTTAGGCAAAGATACAGGCATAGGAATAACAGCTCTTTACTAGGAAAATTAAAATAAAGTGCAGTAATGAAAAAAAAAACACAAAAAACCCCAACAACCCACTGACAGAGTCAGAATACAACCTGACACCCCATAGCAGTTTGATTAAATGGTGGCTGCAGTCCAGCTGGAGCGACAAATGTAGATCTGTTGAAGCAATGATACTGTAGAAGGGTGTAGTTTTCCTCTGAAGGTCCAGTGGTGGTGTAGATGGGCCTGGTCTTCCTCTGGGAATCCAGTGGAAAAAAGCTGCCTTGGTGCTGCAAATCTCAGTTTTTATCTAGGTAGGAAATGCTTGGCTCCTCCCCCTGGGTGGAGCATCTCACTATGGGATGGTGTAATTTTGTCAGTCATGCAGTGAGACTCAATGGCCCATTAACAGAAGATACCACCCTGGAGGTAGGATGGGTTGTGGAAAAGATAGAGAAAACTGCTCTACCTGGTTTTAACAGTTGGGCCCTTAAGAGAGGATATAACCCCCGTATTTATGAGGGATGGGTCATGGAAGAGAAGGAACACTGCTCCACCTGGTTTCAACAGATGGTGATAGAATACATACTGCTGGTTACACCATGCTTTGCAACTTGAGACACATTCTGTGTCCTTCTAGTTAAACAAGTTTTCTCTATGAAAAAATCATGTAAAATTTGTCTTTCTTCAGTGCCATGGTGTAATTGTTTTCTGCAACACCTACCTCCTCAGAAATGCATTACGATTCTGATTAGTTTTAAGTTACTTATGTTAGGGAAGAGATAGCTTTTTTTTTTTTGTCAACTATTTAGTAGGAATAAACAGGGCATTTCAGAAAAGCAGATTTCTACGGTGATGCCAGCTTTTTCTCAAGTGAATGTTAGAGTAGGCACAGTTTTTGGAACTCTTACCATCATCCACTTTCCTTGAGGTCAGTGTGTTTTGTAATAATTAATAGCTACTGATTTGGCTTTTCATCTTGAGCTTGCTTGCATTGCAATAAGTGGGGATAAGCTTTAGAAAAATCAGTCCCCAGATTGTGTGAGTGATAGTCCTACTATAGAATTTGATTTTTATATCTCTGCTTAGCTAAAATATAGTGGTAGTCCATCCTGAAGTATAAACCAAACCCACATGGAAGAGCAGAAGACCTGAGGAAGAAGGGCTTAAAATTATTTCTCACAGACTGTCCTACCTGAATGTAGACAGGCCAGTCTAAATTTATCATTCTCTCTATCTCTTGACAGCCTGAGATACATTCTGACCCTCCTGGTGTTACTAGGTTTGGGAGCTGTTGGCACAAATGGTTTGTGGGTAGGCAGTAAAGAGGAAAACATCAGCGATATGTCTACAGAGTGGAGGCTAAATGTGTTACACAGCTGTTGGTTTTCTCTGTAAGGTATAAGTAATCCTTAGAGGGTTAGACCTATGAAATACAACAGCCATGGTCTGAATGGCCTGGTGCCACCAGAGCAATTTCCTTCAAATGATACTATTCAGTGTTAACCAATAGCACATGAATCATCAGGCCAAATTCATTTCAGATGTACAACTCTCTTCATTCTATACATTTGATCTCTGGCTGGATTAGGTGAAACATGTAGAGTAGCAGTGTACACTTCTCATAAAAAAAGCTACATATGGGCTTTCATTGGAGAGGATACCTGTAAATATTCAAGAGTAAAGAAAAGCAATGGAAATGTTTTGGTTATGATTTAAGTTGATACTACAAAAACTATTCCATCATAAAGTGGAATAGTTCATATATAACTAGTAGATCTCTGACAAAATTTCATACACCTCCTATTAAGAATAGTCACATGAAAAGAGAATAAATACTATTTTAACTGTGGTTTTGAAATGGCACTTTTTAATGTAACAATCATGTCTGAAGTTTTCCTCTTTTTATCCTACAGAAATGAAATTGGATGATTACTTTTCAATCCCTCTGCCATTTTTTTACCAGCTCTTAATCTCATTCAAGAGGTAATAGACTAAGGAATACACCGAATACACTGGGTAATTAACTGAAATTGAAGTCATTAAACAACTAGAATAAGTGGCAGAATTTGAAAAAACAATAGCAGCATGAATGATTATAAGAACTGTTTCAGAAGTATGAGCAGGAGAGACAGAAGATTAAGGATGTGCTGTGGCTTTTTCTAATTTCTAAAGGACGTCTTTTCCATGTGTATGTTCCAAGTCTGCATGTAAACATTTTTGCTAGCATAACAAAAACTCGATCAACTCTGTGTGTAGGTAACTAAATTCCACTCATACATATCTATCTGTTAAAATGAAATTTTGTATATATAGTTTCCACTATAAGTGGTTGTTTCCAAGGCTGTCAAAAGGCTTTTAAAAGTACTTTGATCTCAAGGCTAAGAGCCTGAATTTTATATTTGGATGCTGAGCACTATACACGAACCATCCCAAAGAACAAGAAAGCCAAACAGCATCCTGTTTGACTTGCTTGAATGGAAAAAGATTTTTCTGGTTGTGTTTCTGTTACAGTCAGATATACTTGCTGTTTAAAATCTCATTGTTTCCAACAGGTATCAACTAACAAGGAAGGGAAGTATGACACCATCTAATTTGAGGAGTTTGTCTATACAAACCTGTAAATATAAAACAGGAATTGGAAATCATAGAATAATAGAATAATTTGGGTAGGAAGGGACCTTAAAGACAAATTCATTCCAGCCCCCCTGCCAATGCCAGGGACACTTCCCTCAGCTTCTCTGGGCAACCTCCTCCAGTGAGTGACTTACCACCTTGATAGTAAATAATTTCATGTTACTATCTAAAGTATCTAAACCCTGCTCTCCTTCAGTTTGAAGCCATTAACTATGTCCTGTCAGTACACACATATAAAAACTGCTTCTATCTTTCTTATAAGCTCCTTGAGGTACTGGAAGACAGCTATAATGTTTCCCCAGAGCCTTCTCCAGACTGAACAACCCAAACTCTCTCAGCCTTTCTTATAATAGATGTGCTCCAGCCACCTGATGACATTTGTTGCCTCCTTTGGACTCAGTTCAACAGTGAACGTTCTTTTTATTTTGGGGGTCCCAGATGTGGATGCAATATTGGGTCTCATGAGAGCAGAGTTGACTATCAGAGAATCAAGATACATAAAATAAGTTCATAGACTTTATTACTCTTGGCAGAAAAAAATATTACTATGCCAAATCTTTTGCTCTTCTTGGTCAGGTCAGGTGAGGGCAAAAATTGGGACACATAGCCAGAGATCACTGTGAAATAGCACCCCTGAGATTCTCAAAACATACTTCAGAAGTACACAAGGGCTGGAAAAGGGCTGTTCCAGTCGTGTTTTTGTTATAGTCAGATACACTTGATATTGAAGGCATAATTGCTTCCATACTTGAGACCTTCAAGAGCATCCCACAGCACCTTGTGTCTACCTGAGGTCACTGGTCTTTCTGAAAGGGCAGATGATAGTGAATTTAGGCATGCCTAAATTTCTACCCACACCATATGAATTTTCATTTCTGATGTGTCACAGAACACTTCTCTCCTGCAGAATATGCACAGTGTCTGTCTCTTAGTCTAGATCTAACCAAGTTAGACTGTTATCACTCTTTCCAGTGTCTTGTCTGAAGTTAGACAGAGGGTAAATCAGGAGAAAAGAGAAGAAAATGTAGGAATTGGTAAGACGGTAGCTGTCAAGAGAATCTCCTTTTAGTACCCACATCACCAATTCAGTAGAGCAAGTACTATGACCATGTGTAACTATAAAGCTGAAATTTAATTCTTTGTCGGAGACTGGATTTTGTATATATCTGAAGTGATCAAGCTGATTGCAAGTTGCATGTGTTTCAGATTTTAAGTAATGATGGTTATCGCAAGACTAGAGTTGGATTTAAAAAAAGGTCCTGCTTCCTATAAAACCCAGACTTTATAAACATTTACAGCAATATATAATTATAAAGAGTAATTAAAATGGTGATTGCAATCTCTTATTTCCGCCCTACATTTTTCTTCTGGATTTTTTTTTTTTTTAATAACCCTTTTAACAAGGAGGAATCCTTTGAGAAAGATTTCTGGAGGATATGAACGGCAGTAATTCTATTTGCTAAGGTTGGCTAATATAATAGCCAGTATTTTAAAATTAACTTTGATGAGTACTTCTGTCTACAGCTGTTAATCCCTTCTTAAGAGATTAATGCAACTCTCATTGAAAATCTCTAGGCAGGGATAGATTTGATTCTTAAATAAATTAAAACTAAATCTAAATAGAATTAACATGTGATTTGTATATGAACATTGGGAAATTGCTCACACCACACCAGCAAGGTATTTTGTGTTTTGATAAGGCTCAGAGAATAAAGTACTCTCTGATTCTTCTTTTACGTTGTTTGCTGGTGTGAACTTCTAGTAAAAATAAAAATAGCAGCTAATATTCTTAAAAAGGGGGGGGGGGGGTGAGGATATGACAACAGATTTATAAAGGTATTTGGGTTACAATATATACAGATATGTTGTTAGCAGAATTTTTAAATGAAGTAAATAACAACTTTAAAAAAAATATTGCTGTTCAGGGTCCAGCATAAAACCTTCTTTTTCAAAGAAATTGCTATTTGAAATGTTTTATGTTCAAATCTTTTTGTGAAGCTCAGTAATTCTCTGTAGAATTACAGCCATGTGAAGAATAGAGTGATTTTAAATCGCTTGTCAATTTTTGAACTATTACTAGAAAATATGAGACAGATACATAAAGCGATAAGTTTTTAGGATGGATCTGATTTTTATTTTTTTGCAAATGGAGGAGTTGTATCATTTATGGATAAAAGCACTATGTGAGATTCAAGTGAAACATATTTTAGAATAGTACCTGATCTTTATGAAGTAAACCTCCTTCCTAAGTGTAGGAGTGACGGTGGGTAGGACGGTCAGGACAGCCGGAGACGAGACATCTCTGAAGCCAGGGCTTGGAACATGTGGTTTATTGCAAAGGGCCCTGCTTGGAGCTGCCAGCTGCACCTTGGAGCAGGCCCAAAAGAGCAAGAGAGAGTAAGTGTAAGAGCAAGAGCAAGAAGAAGAGCAAGAGAAGAGCAGGCAGCAAGGTTCTCGTTAAAATACAATAAATCTTCTGTGCTGTGTATTCTAACTTTCACTAACCAATCTAATACAAGATGCAAATCCTATATAGCATTTACATACAGGCTATAATAATCATTACATTACCATGCTGTGTTACATTTTAAACCCTAAAAGCTGCTCTTTGGACCCCTTCTGCCAAGCTAATAGGGTATTCTTTGACCCTATTACCTGTCTGCCAGCAGAGGGAATTGTTTAATCAAAAGGAGATTACTTTCAGCTGGCCATACTATTATTTTCCAGTTATTCAGTAACTAAGGCTTGGTATCTCAAAGACTGCTTTCATTTCAATCTTGTTTATAGTTTCCATATACTCAAAATCTTTTGCCAGGCAATCATATTTATAAGGTTTTCCTGTTTTATCTTCCCCAACACCTAAGTGCAGTAGAAGAGAACTGATTGGATCCATTGCAGGAATTTGTTGCTTTCTCTAGGAGATACTAAACATCGTGAACTTCCCATGGATTGCAGTAAGGAAAAATTCTCTCTGGACATAAAATGCACACTTGGCAGCTGAGATAAGCTGAACATAGCTCCTGCTAGTTCAGTCAAAACAATATTCCTCTGGTAGAACATTAAATATCCCACATGAACTGTGTTCAAAGTTTAATTCTCACTGAAGTTGAGGGAATTGCCCTCTTTTGTCCTATTACTTTGGCTATAAGGCACTTGCTATTTCAAAATCATGGGTGCGTATTACTAGTTTGACAGAACGAATATAACAGTAGTAAGAACTTTCATAACTTTTAATACACAGATTGTTTTTCCTCAAGATCTTTTACTGAAAAAAAAATGAAACAAAACCTCTAACTCTTGACACTGGAAAGTTATTTCCCCCTCCTCCCCTTTTCCTTATATTGGTTTGCAAACTTTTTATTTTCTTCTTCCTTATGCCTTTGCTCTAACTTTTCAGAAGACACTTTGAAAAAAAACAAAAAATAATGAAAGTCAAAATGTGAAGAAAGAAATATTCTAAAGCATATTATACAAATTTACATTAGCTTCTTAAAAAAAAAAAAAGGATACCTGTTCCTATTTTCAAAGCCTGTAAAAGTAACTATAAAATACTTTATTCTGTTGGTTTTTTTTCCTATAAAATTGGACTTCCAGATTTTATATATTTCAGATTTTCTTCTTGTTAGCTTTATAACAATAAAGCATAACTGAAATCTTATAAAATCAACCATAAAAGTATATACTGTGTCTATTCAAATGTATGTTATTTTTGTTAGGTTTTTCTTATTTACTCAGTTTTTTTTCTGCAATATTTTTCCACCTTTAAAATAGAATGCTAATTGTGCCATAGCAATAGCCCTCTACTCCTTGCTGCTAGGAAATGCACTGTTTATGCATTGTTCATGAAAGTCTTTACTGTCATTCATGTTTCTTGTTTAAGTACAAGAAAAATTTAACACTAATTCAAAAAACAGAGGCACGTGTGAAATGCTCTAGAATTTACTAAACATTGCTGCCTATTAAATTAGAGACAGGTTTTTAGTGCATGATAATTTGTTTCAATTTTATCCATCAGACAGTGGTTGAAACTAGATTCTCCTTAACAGTAATATTCTGCCCACTTTACATTCTGGTCTCTGCAGACGACTTGTACTTTGACTAAAGTTTCATTTTTACTACTGATCTATCTGGTCTTGTGGTGTGGGTGGTGGTGGAGGCTTAGATTGGATTGACTGACTATTAAATTTTCTGTGAAATAGCTTTGTTTATAGTTGTTTAGAAATATGTCTGATCGTGGTATTTATACTTTTCTGCCCTAATTTTAACATGCAGTAAAAAAGCTCTGAGAAATCAAGGGTGGAAATATTTTTTTTATAGTATGTTAATTATAATAAATTTTACTTAAAAAGAAAAGGATTAGGAGACGCAAATTGGTAGCAATATTATAATAAACTAATAAATAATATAATAAATAAATAATAATATATAATATATAATAAATAAATAATGTCTAGATAACTGCATGATGCATATTCTGTTAGTTCCAGATATATTTGCACAGAGTTTCATGGAATTATTTTCTTCTTCTAATCTGTGCTGGTTTTGGCTGGGGTAGAGTTAATTTTATTCATAGTGGCTGGTACGGAGCTGTGTCCTGTAAAGCCTTCAGATTTGTGCTGAATACGGGATTGATAATACAGAAATGTTTTTGTTGTTCCTGAGCAGAGCTTACACAGAGCCAAGATCTTTGCTCTTTTCCATACTGCCATCCTGGTGAGGAAGTTGGGGGTGCCTAGGAGACTGGGAAGAGGCACAGCTGGGACAGGTGACCCAAAACGGCCAAAGTAATTTAAGATATTCCAGACCATGTGACATCATGCTCAGATGTCATATGACATCATACAGAGTGGAGAGAAGTAGGAGGAAGGGGAGATGCATTTGGAGTGATAGTGTTTGTCTTCCCAAGTCACCATTACATGTGACAGCACCCTGCTCTCCTGGAGATGGCTGAACAATCCGCCTGCCCATAGGAAGCAGTGAATTAATTCTTGTTTTGTTTTGCTTGTTAGCGTGGCGTTTTCTTTCCTTATTAAACTGTTTTTATCTCAGCCTATGAATTTTCTAGTTTTCACCCTTCTGATTAGGTACCCAATCCTGCTGGTAGGGAGTGAGTGAGTGGCTGTGTGGGGCTTGGCTGGGATTGGGTTAGATGCATAATCCAATGTATTATTAGTCAGAAAAATCTGTGGTTCAGTGGGGGAATGTGGCAGGAGGATTTTTTTTCCACCCAAGAACTTTCAACCCACTCCTCTTCATCCTCAAAAAATTCTCTAATCCTCAGAATTCAGAAAGCACACTACTAATCTCTGTGGAAAAAAATCTCATCTGAAGATTTTCTAAGAAGGTTTGACTTTAACTGCAGCATCTGAGGAGGAGCATATAATGAATGGCTGGTGACCTATTTTTTGCTCTTTAAAGCTTTATGAATTGTGCCCTAAATCTCAGAGTCATCTGCAACAAGTGTTCTAAGAGAGTTTAAAAATACAGAATTGGAATGGGGGCAAGACTGTAGTGTCACATCATTCAAAAAGAAAATATTGTATTTTACCAATTTCTGGGATAATAGCAATACCTTTTTTTTTTTTTGGCTTTGAAATAAAGGCTCCAGTGAACATTTAATGTTCAAACTCAAATGAAGAGTTTCTGAAATCCCATAAGTTTCATCTCCACATTTTTATTTCATAGGCTGATGAAAAGTCATATGAAAATGGAAAAGGTTTTACAGATGATACAGAGATCTTTTGACTCCAGACATAGCTACAGGCTATGAAGAGCAATGCAGTGTCCCTAGTGTATCATGCTCAGAGAAAGACAACAGAATATATGGAAAACCTAAGTCTGTTTTATTAATTTCCTGATGGAACTTCAACAAACCAATGTGATTAACAGATTGAGATAGGCTTTCCCAATGCTTATCGCTGTTATCTGTACATCAGTTAGCTAACTCAACTGTGACAATCAAGTGTCATTATATTTAAGTAAAGTAAGAAAATAAAAGATTGACATTCTTATACAACTTTTTTAAGCTGTCCAACCCTCTCATTCAAAGTTTTTAAAAGCTGTCCTTCAAAACACAAATGTAACGGGACTTAACTACTTGCAAGTGAGGACATAGTTAGTTTTTCAGCATATAAGACACACTTCATATACTTTGCTGAAAAAGAACTTGTTATGTAGCCATGTCACATCAGCCAGAGAGTTATTGCAGAGCTTTAAGGAGATAAGAAAAATTACAGCTAAATTAATTTTTTTAAAACTATGAAATCAATTATAAAACAACAGTAGGGTACTTTTTATCTATTTTAAGGAAATTGGTTAATTTAGCACTTGAATGTAAATATGCCTTCTCCATATGCCAAGAAATGTCAGATGAGTGTGGTATAATTACTCTGACACTATTCAAGTATTATTCTGTGCAATCTAAACACATCTTGTGTTTTTATGAGATAGTGGTAGACAGATTTAAAAAAAAATCTTCCGAGACTGAAATAGCTAATGTTGATAAGTATTGCATTATTATAATAAGTCATGTTTATCTTATGCATAATTAAAATAAAATAGAAAAAAAATTTGTAAAGAATGTAAGACTGACAGCTCAAAATGCTAAATTGTCCATTCTAGATCAGGTAGAAATTGAGGTATAAAGGTGATTGCATTGTTTAGTGAATTTTATCCTTTGTATCACTCCTAAGTTGTCCCAATATTATAGATATACTTCAGCTTTGACACTACTGTAAAGAAGAAAGAACATGAAAATAAGATAATTTTCCAAAAGTTGTTGCTTCCTTGATACTGAGGATATTGGCAATGCAGGAAGTATGTATGGTAATGATAAAATCTGCAATGTAGATAACTGACACCTTCATCAACACATTGTATATCACGTAAACAGGAACAAAGAGTTCATATAGTCTTTAGATTCTCTTACAAATAGCTTTTTCAAATATAATTGGTATGAGATGGGTTGCTAGCTACATCTTTATGTAAGTTCTGCATTTCTCCCTAAAAATATGACTGAGCACTTTGGAAAGGCATATTGTATCTCATGATAATGAGTCAACATAAAAATGAAAAGATATGGGCTTTTAATATTAGTTTTCCTTATCTGAATACTATCAATAAAATTTGCTATTAGGACACCTTTTAATATTTCTTCCTATCTTGTGTTTATTTATGCATTTTGGAAAAAAAATAATTAAAGGCTCTTAGGCTGTCCTATCAAAAGTAGTCTGAAAACTAACCTGTGCACACAAAACCATAGAATCGTAGAATTGTGTGGAGTGGAAGGGATCTTAAAGATGCTTTGTTTCCAATTATCCTGCCATGAGTAAGGACACCTTTCACTAGATCAGGTTTCTTCAAGCTGCATCCAACCTAGCCTTGAACACATTCAGGGATCTTCCACAAGTTGTCTGGGCAACCTCTTCCTTATACCTCCACCAGCAAATGTATATTTACAGAGACTATGGTATGAGAGAAAAGGTACTAGATAGATATAAACCATGATGGTGATGACAACACTTTTGTTCATTTCAAAACAGTGATGGACATGTTGCTCATGCATTAAGATTTCTTAGTTGATGGATGTGCCATTCTGCAAGTTGGTGGTTCAACATTAACTATAATAAAAAGAGACATCGTACTGCTGTGCCTTACTTTTAAAAGAATTACCATTGCTGCCTATATTCAGCACTTAAATTGGACTGAAAGAAGTGCCATATCCATCCATCATTGCCAAATGATAGATTTTCATCAGTTCTTAACAAAATTGAATTGCTTGGACAGTCTGCTGAGATAAATGTAATGCTCTTTGAGAAAAAGAATATTCTTGGCCTTGGCAGCTGAATATCAACTGCTCATGAAGAGTTCATAGAACAGTAATACACTGCATAATGAAAATCTTATATGAAATGACATTGTTCTTTTCCTACAGGTTTTTAGTTGTTGATCTTGTATCTCTTATTTTAGCTAAGGATATATTGTTTTCCCATGGGTTTAAATTTAATTTGATTGATTTTGCAAATCAACCTTAAGAGAAAGTAGGAACAAGAAATTTTATCCTAGTTATCTTCTTAATGAATATATGTTCATTCCTGAATCTTGGAAGTTAATATGGAGCAAATATCAAATAATGAATATAAATTTGTGATCTTAGAACTGGGCAGAGTGAGCAGGAAAGCAAACAGTGTTATGCAATGAATTTAATACATTTATAAATAAATAAATATTATAAATTAAAACCCACCTATACATATAAAACCAAGCTTGAACCAATTCCAAGACCTGAAATTAGACAGTCCTCATATAACTGTTACAATAGACTGTTAAATATAAAACCAGAATGGTTTGGAATAGAAGGGACCTTAAAGATCATCTTGTTCCAACTCCCCTGCCATCAGCAGGAAAACCTTTTACTAGACCAGGTTACTCAGACACCCATCCATCCTGGCCTTGAACCCTTCTAGGGATAGGGTATCCACAACTTCTCCAGGCAGCCTGTTCCAGTGTCTCACACCCTCACAGTAAAGAATTTCTTCCTTATATCCAATCTGAATCTACCTTTGTTGACTTAAAGCCATTTCAACATGTCCTTGTAAAAAGTCCCTCTCCACCCCTCTAGTAGGCCCTTTCAGGTACTGAAAAGTTTCCCTGAAGCCTTCTCTTCTCTAGGAGGAGCAACTCCAACTATCTCAACCTGTCTTAACAGGAGAGGTGCTCCAGCTCTTCAATCATCTTAGTGGCTCCTCCTCGTTTCAACAGTTCTTTGTCTTCCTAGTGTGCTTCTGTATTTGAAATAAATACCAGAAATAATTATTGGAATTAAATATTCTACTTATGTTTAAAGATGTCATCCCAAAGTACCACCAATCCTGACAAGACAAAGAAATAATAATGTGTGGCATACCTGGCAAGGTAAATGATCTGTCTTTGGAACATCCAGAAGAAGTTGTCAAGTTTAAATTATTCCATTATTCCACTTTCTTAGACCAGAAGTTAACTCAGTGCACAGACTTCAGCAAATGCAGATGAGGGTATTGAGGAAACAATGGCATAAATGGAGAATATTCTAATTAGTTTCATAATTATTTCCAAAAATAGGAAAATAACTTATTCTAAACATTTAAACATCAGATTATCCATCAAATGGAACTGAGAAAGGAGGGATTTTCATGAAAATATACCAAAGAGGGAAATAGTAATAGGTCTTTTGGCCAAAAATTCAGGGTTATTTTCTACTTCACTTTCAAAAATTGAAAAGCAAAATTAATTTTTTTTTAAATTATTTAATGTATTACTACTGTCATCTGTTAATCTCAATATCTTTTTGTATATGTGAAAATACTATTGGAAACAAACAAACAAACAAAAAAATGAAATTAAAGTACAGACAAAAGGAGACAAGTCCCCTTAACCAGAATTTATGCCAAGAAACTGTGCGTTATTAGGTGCAATCACTGAGATTTATTGGATAGAGATGCAGAACTTCAATACTTGCACAATGATAGAGTGACCTTGTCAATTTTAAAGTTGAAAAAGTTTTCCTTAAACAAAATTGCCTGTTTTTTTCTGGGATATACCTTTCTCATGTTGCATCATATCCTACATTAAAGTCCTGGAAGGCTTAGACACTTACAAAAGACAAGTCATTTAGAAACAAAAGCAAGATGTATATAAAACAGACAATTCAGTGAGGAATAAGTTCTGAAAATGAGTTTAGGTTATCTAAAAATGTCCTATTTTATTATTTCTCAGTTATTTTCTGATAAACTCATTTTCAGAACCCATTCTTCATTGAGATATCTCTCTTCTCTATGAGCTTTTGTCAAGAAAATCTTTCGAGCATGTTTCTTTCTCGGTAAGTGTGTTTCCTAGTCTAAATTTCTGCATTATATGAAATCATGTTCCTGATGAAACTTGTCTGAATCAAGATTTCTTTCAAGTAAATATTAAGTATAACTTATTATTAATGGAAAAATAAAATACAAAAATATACCAGGATCATCCATAAAAAGTTCTGTCCTCATTAATTCCATACAAGTTAAAGAAATTATTTTATTGCTAAGTACAATTATAAAGCATGCAAATGTCATATAGTTTAACCAGTTGGAAAAACACATTTTCCTCCTGAATATTAATTCCCATGCCTACCATTGTTTGAACTAAAATGAAAAGTATTATTAGTATCAGCACTTAAATGAAGACGTTTGTACCGAGTCTGTAGTCTACTTGATTCATGTAATATAGAATATCCATAGTTAAATCCACCTCCTGATAAAAGCATCTTTTGAAACACACCTTCAATGCTACCAGGGATGTTTCACTGAATGTTGTCAAATGTTACTGTAAGAGTTAAGACATACGGTGAACAAATAATTTAAGCAACAGCATGCATTCAGATTTATATCAGGCTTTTCCTGAAGTAAGAAATGACTGTGAAGGCCACTTGATAGGGATTTTATTTATCATTTCAACAAATTTGATGCAGAAATGCAAAATTAAATGTACTCAGGTGCGTGATAGTGATGACATTAGAAATGTGACAAAGCTTGACATCTGTACCAAATGTGTTCAAAATGGTTTCGATTTTGTATTTGACAGAGTAGGAATTGGATAAGAATAAGTAATTATGATAAATGTACACATTTTAGTAAGCATTTCAGAGTGTGCGTTTCTCAGTGTTCTCATCTGTTAGCAAAATCAATTTGCATCTCCAACTATATATATAAATTATAATATATAGATTTCAATATTTCCTTTTTAATCAAGCATCTCCAAAGAGTCAGCAGTTTACTCTTTGTTTATGATTACGGAAACTTTCATAATCCACTGATCATGAGATACATCAACTAAGGAGCAATCTGAACTTCTCACATTTGTTAAGCATCCCCAAAAGCAAAGCAGTATGCATATAAATTGTAAATCATGAATGATGAGGGACTCTGCAATACCACATTGCTGTAAACAGCTGTTTATAAACACAGTGGCACAGCAACCAGTTATATATAGACTATATTACAGTAGCCATGAGCATTTTTCAGAATGGAAACTGAATATGCAGAGTTGAAAAGTTCATGAATGACCTATAACAACAACACAGAAGGCCCTCAAAAGTGTTCTGTGCAAGACAAGGAAATACTAGGAAGAATTTCAGGGTAAAATTTAACAGAGCTATTAAAATTCTGATGTTTTTTTCTGTACCAGGAAGTTTTTTTTTAATTTTTATTCAAAATCATGATTTTTATGAAAAGATTTTGATTTTTTAATTATTATTTTGAAAATTTTGAATTATGAGAAGATTTATACTAAAAAATACAGTGGTAATTATATACTGTGAAAATATTACCAACATTTTTTTTTGAAGCACCTAAACGTAGCATTTTTAAACTTTAAATGTTACATATTTCTTCTGAAGTTTGTAAAATCACTCTGGTTCCCTTCTTTTCATAATTCAGAGTTTTCCTTTGGACCCACTGATATGATACTTTCTGAGAATGACAGGAGTCATGACATGACTGCATTCATTAAATGGATGACATCATATCCTGAGAATGTCAAGATGTGGGGTTAAAATATTTAAATATTTTTTTTCCTGAAACATATACTTTCAATTTGAATTTACATCTATTTTTTTGGTTCAAATTTATCAACTTTCTGGTTTTTCTTGTAAAATATAAAATATCTGCCATGTTTCCTTATAGTTACAACTATTAGTAAAACAGGTGAGAACAACCATTAATGTGATATTTGCTGCAATAAGCAATGTTTGAGGTCATTATAGGACAAGTTATTATTTTGGTATTTTGACTGGTATTATAGCTGGTATTTTGAAAAATAATACGTATCTACTGTGTTTGAGAAAAGGCTAATTTCTGTCACAGACTAGAAATACTTTAATTCACTTTACAGATAATTTTGTTCTTGCAGAAGCAATTCTTACTTTTGTATTATTTGGCACCACATCAGACTGTCCCTTTTAATATCTTCCAGGACATTTTACTTCTTTTACAATTGGTTATGTATACAGAGACAATAAGAACTAATAATCCAAGAAAACACCAGATACATGCTACAACTTGCATGTGAGGCTGTAGGAGTGAAGTATAATTGAAAAAAACCCAACATTTTTATTTAAATGAATAATCTATTCTTTATTTAAAGGGGAAAGCATAATATTCCACCCCTTGTTCTTTACCAAATTAACAAAGAACTTTTTGTCCTGCAGAAAAGGTCAAATCAGATGATGCAATTTTCATATAGATGAAGGCTGTGAGAGACAATGCACACACACATTACACACTTCTAATACACCTGATGTATTTAAAACCTCAATAATAAAAAGGGATAGAGCATTAGTTACTAAGAAATTAGAGATACAAAAGCATGAAATACTCTATAATTTTTTACAGTAGACAAAACTTAAGATTTGCTGCTTCTTTTCTTTTGTCCTGCTGTTTCAAACATACTAAACTCAGTGTAAAACCCCATGTGCATCCAAGATACCAATGCAAAAAGAATGCTACATATTTGTATATGTATATGCAACACTCTAACTTTTGTTTTTTCACTTTAGAGGCAGCATTTCTAATAAAAATATTAGAAATACAAAGACAAAACATTTATCTGTGACATCAGATCATAGCTGACATTCAATATTAGATGACATTAAAATTACACTTTTCCATTAATTCCATTGGGTATTATACTACATACCTAAAAATGGTATGCCTTTTTAATACAAATCACATGGATTTCCTTCCGACTGATTTTTGCTGTACCTTTAATGATTTGCTATCTTAGATGTCTTCAATATCTTATGAAGTGGTAGAATTTAGAAAAGGCATGAAATATAAGAGTGGATTTTAAAAATAAATGAGAACATTTACCTTGCTTTGAGATGACATTTTTGTATTGAAAACAACTTAGCTTATCTTATGTGTGAATCGGTGTGTGTCAAGCTGTGAGAATAGCAGTGAGTGGCAGAATTGCTTTAAATAAATGCGTAACCTCTGAAGATAACTCTGCTCCAGCTTGTCTTTACAGTGTGAAATCAACTAAGTGTTTAACACCTATGTGCTTTTACAATCCAAACAATATAAGTATGAATGCTTGTAAATAATTTACACAGCTTTTTATTTATTTATTTATTTTTTAAAGAGAAGTATTTCATGCGGAGTTTTGCTGGAAATCCAGTACCTGACCTGTACTGATATTTAAGTGTCTTATCTCAATGCACACAGAAAAGTACAAGTATGCCAGAAAATAGAAAAACACCATGAAGCTAAGAGTGGAATACATAAACACAAATTGCAGGTCATCTTCTCTTGACAGTCTGTAATGCTGGGCATCATATCTTCATTTTTTAAACTTTATATATAGATGAACGTAGGTAGTGTTTTACATAATCACATTTTCCAGGTAAGAATAAAGACCAGATTAAAAATTTATGTGAGGAACATTCATCAGTTCCAGCAAGGGGTGAAAATATGTTTAAATTATATGTACAGGGATAGATATATATGACCCTTTTCCATTTTTTCCCCTGTTCTTTTCTTTTTAATAGTTGAATTTTAATCATGGGCCTATTTAGGCATTTTGCTTACACAGTACAAATAAAATAATACTTAAAATTCCTCCCCCATGCCATATGCATATACTTATATTTGCTTTGAGACTGACAGCCTTGGTAGATTTTGCACATATCTTCTACATTCTGAAACATAAACCTTTCTTGGAAAAGAAATTATAAAAATTTATGACATGGTTTTACTTTTCTGTGCATTCTCTTCTCAAAGCAGTTTGCAGGAGCAACTGAAGATGCCTGAAATCAGGCCACTCAGAACCTGCAACCCATCCCCTCTTTAGGGAATCCCACCTTTTCCATAGCACTTTGCTTTCTGCTTTTCCACGTTGAAGCTATTAAAGACATCAGTTATGCAGCCAGTGACCTGGACAAGCTCTCCTAATAAACTGATGCAGGATTTAATTTCATTTCAACTCTTATCAACAACTCTTAACAAGATCTTCCAATGTGAAGTACTGTTTAGAGCAAACCAATGAAATCCTCAAAACTCAGCTTCATATAATTTCTAAGAATTTCTTTGGACCTTTTTCAAACAAGAATAGAACAAACACAGGATGATTACATTCATAACAGCAAACTAAAACCTTTCTGAAAGGCAGAAGGGAAAGCAAAAATCCTGAAATACATGTGTTCTCAGGGTACCATGAACAGAAAAAAAGGGAATTTGAGGGGACATCAAGATTAACATCTCCTGCAGTGCCACATATTCTGAAAAGTACCTGAAGTGTCTAGAGGCTATACTGTGAAAAATTGAATAATTACAAGTCTCTGTCATCCGGCCTTGTCAAAATCTTTTCTCCAAATGCTGTGATCAGCTCCTATTGGAAACAGAGTTGAGATATGATAGGTGCTTGATCATGTTACAGGATGTTCATAAGACTGAATCAAATAATGACTCTTTCAGCAAACGGAGGAATGTAATGATTTTCCATATATCAAATGTGACTGGAGGATAAATTTATAAAAACATTTAGATGTTAAAGGGCTCAGAAAAACAGGCATTTCAAGAACAGCTAAGCAGAAAATACTAAATTTAGATTTCTGTATCTAAATGTCTTTCATCTTCTATTTGCATACCCTGCAGAATTGCCTGAAAATTAGGAAAGCAACCTTAATAATGTAATGTAAATATGTGTCTTCTGGTTTTGGCTCTGCCTAAAATATTTCAGACTGTGAGTGTAAGAGCAGGTCATGCTGTAATAAACATTGCTCTTTAACACTGGAATAAGTTCATCATGTTCAGATTAGTTGCGTATGGTTCCTGCTGAAACCTATGGGAATTGACATTGTTCTTTTCTTCTGGGGACCCTTATTGACTTTAGGTCACAGGTTATTTAGTACAAGTCAAGATGAGCTGGTGAGTGGGTTTGCTTTTGTTGTGGGTAGGGGTACCCTCCAGTGTCTAGTGAACCACAGCAGCTCTTACTTGCCTCTTTCTCTTGTTTTCTCTAAGAATAATGTGTCCAAGGGAAGGTTAGTCACAAGAAGTTTGGACGAAAATCCAGTGGGGCCAGTTTATCTCAGGGTAAGAACAGTTCCTCATCTTCTTTCATTTAATAATATGGGCATAGCCTGTTGGTTTTAATTGTCTTCCCCTGCCATTCCTACCCCCTTAAATTGGAAACACAGATGGAAAAGCAGTGAGTGTATAAAATAATTTGCATCTTATTTGTCTATTATTAAATGATTAAGCAAAGCAGTATATAGAAAGTTGTTTGAAAGATGGAAAGAAGACCCTGAAATGGAAGAGTGGAGCCAACGAAGCACCTGTTTTTGGACTGAAAATTTCTTTATGAGCCCCAAGAAATATCACATTTGTGAAATTGTATCAGTACTTGACCTTTTAGTCCTTAAGAGCAGAAGGGAGGAAAAGGGGAGAAAAGAAGACAGAAGCAGTAACTTCTCTGAAACTGTCAATATTTGTCTGGATCTTCCATTTGCAAAGTGGAGTCACTCTATGACACCACTTAAGAATGCAAGCATCTCTCAGTGATGTATGTGCTGGGAAGGTGCAAGAGAAAAGTGAGGCTGAAGAACAGATTCAGAACATTATAGGGAACACAGAGCAAATGAAATAAAAATATCAAGATTCCTCCAGGTGCCTATATCACCATTAAAATTCAAATAGGAACTGAAAATTCACTCTTTATTTGGAACCTGGTGCAATTTATTTGGTACCCAGTGCAATTTCCTGTGTCCTATGTCCTATGATGTCTTTCACTTTTCTACCCGAAACAGTTAGAGATTTGTAAGCTGTGGATAAGCTCATGAAGGTCTTTGTCAAGACCCAGGTCACATACAGAGTTGCAATGAAGCTTAAGTGCCAGCATATTGGCAAATGATACACTGATATGTCTACTCTGTTTCCTCCTTTAGAAATGGCCTAGTATATAAATTCTTCTGTTTTCTTTGCTAATGTATATGTTCATATAGTTGTAATATGCCTTTGAGTATAGTGTGAAATTTAATTATTTGAATTATTGCAGAGGGTAAATTAGCAACAAAAAATGAATAGTAAAGAAGAGATATTTTCTTTAGACTGGATGTCTAAACTTTTCCTTAAAATATATTGGGATATCCTCTTTGGATTTATAACAGTAGAGAAATCCAAAAATAATATTTTTGTAAAGTGAAAGTTGAATACAGACTTAAAAAGCCTTTTTGATCCTTCTTGCATAAATGCTATAGAACAGACAAATAATACGATGATCATCTTCGGTACTATGTACAAAGACTCCTAAACTGCTGCATCTAGCTCAAATGTCAGCATCTTGGGAAGAATGCTGATATCTAAAGAATGTCATAGAAAGTCCCCTAAAAAAGAAAAATATTCATTACCATAAATATCTTTTTTTTTCAGCTTGGCAAAAAGGGGTTGAACTAGATGACATTTAAAGGTCCTCTCAACCCAAAGTAATCTATGATTCTATCATAAGATGTTAATTGATGTCTTGTTCTGTCCTTCATGAAAAAAAAAAATTCTATGTCTGTATAACTATAGACACCTAGAACTGAAATTTGATAGCTGTACATCAGCTGAGGTGACAAGAGCATTGCAGACCAGAAAAGCTGGGAATTTAATCTCTATATTTTGAAAAAATGTAATGCATCAAATATATATTATATGAATATACAAAATGTTGCATTGGACCTATTAATCTCCAAATTATTTAAGTCAAGTTGGGATATTTCTATTCAAGTCTGTATTTGTAACAAGTAGGAAAAAAATACAGGACAATCTCAGGCCATGCTTTATGCGGAAGGACAGACTAAACACTGGCCTTAAATGCTACTGCCTTCTGGCTTTCAGATCTGTGAATCATCAATCTGGGATTCTTGTTAATTGACTCAGCTCATTTCAAGGGAGAATGTGGGGGTTTAGTCTGTACCATCTGAATACTGACACAGTGCAGAAGCTATAAATAATGTTCATAGTTTACACACTTTTGTGTAACACTGTTGTGTTTCCTAGCCCTAATTTGATAAATTCTGGGTTGTCCTGGATTCAGAAGATAAACATCCAGATTTTTCAGTATAAACTGAAGCTATGACATTCATATGTCACTGTTTGCAATACACATAAATTTTCACTCTACATCTTTTCAGCTGGACAAGGATTCACAGAGTCAGATGATGCCAGAAATCTAAGGTGTGGGCAGGTGGAATAGGAATCAAGAGGAGAGTTTCTGTGGCTCACCTCTTTTCACTCAGTAAAAATTTCCTTTTATAATTTAAATTCTATATAGAGTTTATGAATGTCTGGAATGTCAAACTTTAAATCACTTTATAAAGCAGCTAAAGAATTCAGTAATTCAGATTGTAATTTTTAAAGTGGTTGTTTAATATCTTTGGAGCAGAGATTAAGGACAGCGTATTTAGACTGATATGTATAATTTTTCTTTTCCACAGATGGATAAGACTACTAAGAATTTTATTTTACGTTGAACTATCCCAGTGAAAGGATAATCACCAGTATTTCTCAGGCAAGTCCAGTACACTGGGCAATCTCTTATTTAGCAGAGAGAGGGCTTACATATTTTTTAGTGTTTTATCATGGGTGTATTTCATTTCTTTTCAAGGAATATTTGTTGCAATGCCAAAGCAGGTGCCTTAAAATGCCTCATATTTTATGCAAAACCCCACACCCATAAAAACTCTGCTATGCATGTTAAAACTTAATAGCTGGAATACATCATATTAACACACAACAAGCTACATTGAAGCAACATTATGAAACTTAAACTTATACTTAGAAAAAGTCAGGGTATTCAGTGTAAGTAATTTAATTTGAGCTTTACATCTTTTCATGTCTGAGTGACATGACAGTGTGAAATCAATTTGTAATGTTGAATATTTGAAGGCTGAGACCACAGAGTAAATGAAAGCAGGCAAAGCAAGCATAGGCATCACCAGCTGATTGCTAACTAGAAGGAATTCAGGGGAATTAAAAGCATGTCTCTCTCTCAAAGTTACCTTTATGACATATATAAGCCAAATTAATAAAAGGGTTAAGATTGCCAGGAACAGGGAACACCTAGCATAAATTCTCCTGTTCTACATATGCTGTTGATAATTTCCAGTGGCCCAGAAAATAGAGTTGCCTAGAGAAAGTAGGTTACTTACTTTCTTGGCATTTGTTTTATTCAAAGGTTTTATGCTCTGGACAAAACCAGTAAAAGGAATAAGACCCTTAATTGTTGGGACTGTGTGTGCTTGCTGGTGGTGAGGTAGGTAGGAATCATCATTGACTATAAGAACAGTTATAAATACAATTTAAACTATAGCACTTTAATTCAATAAAGTTAATTAGTGATACATGTAGAACATTTTCCATGGGACTCCTTTTTTCTACCTCATCCCTCCTAACTCTGACATAGATAGAGTAAATTCTATATAATTCTATACAATCTGTGATACTGTTTGTGGGTCATTCAACAAAAGCATATGCTTCCAAGATGTGCATGTCTTATGTAGGGCTATAATAACCACTTTTATTTCTTAGAAAAAATGGACAGTAGTGAGATGTGGGAATGATGTGTTCTGATCTTGGCAGTGGAAAGGGAAAACACAAACAAGAACAGTTCAACACATAACACAAAGAAATTGTAAGCTCAGTGTTAGACACCATTTCATAAGGTTGAATTTTAAGGGGTTTTAAGTAGTCTCCCTAGAAAAGCAGCAGCAATTTCATCTGTTGAACAACGTTCAAAATTATTTGCCAAAGCTTTAAAGAGTGATTAGTTGAGCAACTTTCAGTGATATGGGAAAAGTCTTTGGTTCTCTTATTATTTTTAGTCTGATTAGTGAATGTTTTTTTGAGGCTATTTTTTTAACTAGCAGATAAAATCTCAGTCTTGATGATTTAAATGATAAAGATACAAGGCACATGAAACTGCCAAGACATTGCTATTTCTTGCTAACAGTAACTGCTTGTGAATTATCAGTTGAGATATATCCCCTTGCAATGTCTCAACAATACTTTCATGGGCCTTTCAAATTTATTTTTACACTGTACATTACTTTTAATAATCCACTTTTTTTTCTCTCATTTCCAATCACTTTCAGTCATCATTACTTAGGAACTGGATGAAAGGTCTTCTATAAATGCAAATACATAGATTCTTTCCCAATCCCCACAGATTTCAGTATCCCCATTCCCTTTCTACAAGGAGGCTAGGAGCAGATTTGAAGTCGAGGAAAAGAAAAGGGCATTGCAAATACCTGGAAGAGACTAGGTGTGTGACCTTCAACAGATGAAGATAACACACTATGCTTTGAATTAGCCCTTTTCCTTGCTTTCTCTATCCAAACTGTTTGCCCAATCATTCTTTAAAATGAGTTCAGTTAAACTAGGTACGTAAATCAGGATCTACTTCTAGTAGTGATTTATGTTTCAGCACCATGTGGTTTTTTTATGACTGGGTTATTGCCCCTGATGGGAACAGTGCAGGTTTTTACAATGGAAATAGTGACAGGCAGACCCTTAGCCATTGTAATGTTAGCAGTGAGACTGTGTAAATACAAAGGATCACTTGAGGGAAATGCAATTACATGATATATATATTTTCCTGATTAAAACCTGCCATCCATGTGTTAATGGGGAATCCTGGGACCATATAAATCCTTTTCCCAACTGGTTTATAAATAGTCTGGATTATTGAGACCAATTCTGACATTCATGGCTGAAGATGCCTCAGGTATTAATACAAATTGGGTCTTTGGAGTAATGGACTACTGACTTAAAAAAGGGTAAATGTCTGGGGACAGGACCAAAAGGAAAAATCAATTACTGTTTAAAGAAAGAATGACCAAAATAGAAGCAAGTTTCAAAGTTGTCAAAAATGAGGCCTGCATCTCAAGAAAAAGCCTATTCCTATAAGAAAAATACCAATTTAATGATTCAGAATAAAGAAACTCAGATTAATATGGATCTAATTAATGATGTTATTAATTATATTATTAATCTAATTAATATAGATCACTATTAATGATTTAAAATTAGTAAGCACAATTACCATGGCTTCTAAAAACTTCACAAGTCATATGAATTCAGGTGATTAGATGCCTTCTTGTAGGAGGAACCTAAAGAGTAGGAAATATTTCTCATTCAGATAATGAGCTACAGAATTTTTGAAAACCTTATATGGCGTTTAAAGAGACGGTAAAATAGGAACCATTATTAAAACCTGAAATAATATTTATTCATATATAGGAATATTAAAGAACATACTATTGTTGTAGGTATCAGAGGAAGCAAAGAATATAGAAATCCTTAGTTATCTAGTCACTCTCTTATAGATAGATCTAATATGTGTTAGAACTTCCCAACTAATGCAGTTTTTTTCCTTCCAACTAGGCAGTGAGAGTAGTGGAGCTGGAGAAAGTTACCTGTGCTCTGATACAGCCAGGTCCTTGCACAGGGCTTCCATCTCCTGGTGCAGACAGTTCTGTACTTTTCAGCCAATACTTCTGCACATGTACAGAATACAAATTCCTTCTTTCCAGTCACATATAGAAATTTTATTCTCAGTTTGCAAGGACCTTAGGACATTCATAAAGCCTGCCTGCCTGCTTTGACTAGCCACACAGGATCCTTAGCTGTGCACTTTCTACCCTGGCTCTGGATCTCCATGTCAGCTCAGGCTACTCAGGGTAGTGTGGGTGGTGTCGTAGGTCAACCTGAGTCTAGTCCTACTTCTGCTGCTGTAGATTACTCACAGGTGACTGTTCTTGTCCTGACTTGTGGAGCAGCCACCTTCTTGCTCCTCTGCAACAGCAGCTTTCACTTTCTTTCCTCCTTTCCTCTTTTTCTTCATATTTATATCATGTCTGATCCAGCTCAGAGACGAGCACTTATTTTTCACTTAACAATGTGAAGTCTTCAGGCTACAAGTTTAATGGGAGGCCAAAGGGCTGCTAATAATACTTGAAATCAGTAGTTCAGAAGTCAAGTGTTTTTAGACTGCCATCTGGGCTTCAGAGAGTAAAAAAATTCAAGAAATTCTGCCTACTTTCTCCCTTCACCTTTACAGGTCAGCCTTCAATGTTATGGTAATAGTACTACTTACATTTAACCTAAGGTCCTCCAACTGAGGGATATAACTTGGTTCGTTTCTCTGGAGAGGCTTGAATTTGAAGGTAATTTGCTTAAAGTCATAGATCAACAGAACTGAAAAGGAAGTTGTTATGCTCAGTACAGCCCATATTATGCAACCCTTAGTTTATGCTCAAACTCCACTATTCTCCTGTGTTCCGTCAGAACATCAGACTGGAAATCTTTTGTCTTTCCTGCTCAGCCTTCATCTTGACAGAAGGAATATTCCTCTTTCTGCTATGAGGTTTCAATAGCAAGATTAACAGAATTCATGGAATTAGTTTCAGTAATTTTTGAGATTATTTATTTTAAATCTCAGAATGGTGATTAATTTCAGTTACTTTCATTGTAAAGGAAGTATGCACTGAAATTAAATATGGTGACCAACATTTATACCCATCATGGAAAGAGAGGGATCGATTTGTCGGTTGAATGATAGATTCTACTCTCTGTTTATAGATTTCTTTCTTTGTCTCGCCCTGAAACCTTGAATCAGAATCATAGAATCAGTTAAGTCATCAAAATGTGCTCATAAGCAAAAATCATTATTGTGCTGCATTAACTTTACTGTGGGGAAAAATAAGGAGCTATCCCACATGATATAAAGCAATGTGTGTGTACTGAAGCAATAGGGACATTCTCAAAGGATTTGCAGCATTGCTGTATGCCACATGCAATTCCCTCTAAAAGGAACTTCCTTATGGTATAATTTCTTCCTGAGAACAATGAATTCAGTGTGTATGGAAGGTAGATTCCAATCATCACCCAATGAATTGTTTGAAATTGTCAGCTGAATAAATTGCAGTAGTTACCACATGTGAACATATATTGCTAAATTCTTATGTGGTCAAAGACCTACAGTTTCTACAGTTTCACAATGTTTTTATATGAGGAAAAAAAAATATATATATATATCACAAAAAGCGTGATAAAATTGAGTTAACTCCTGCCCTCCCATTCAAAGAAAAAGCAAAATTTTGAAAATGAGTTAACTGGTCTTAAACAGCTAGAAAAGTGAATTGCCTTGAAGAAGATGACTTCCTTCCACATCCCACTGCACCAAAAAGCTACATTAGTTTCACATTGAAGCCATTTGACTCAATTGCATTTCCAGACTTTAACATCCCATGGAATTGCCTTGTCATTGTGACAACCAAGAGAAAATAGGATAGGAAAAGAGAGGAAATTGCAAAGCTTAGAGGAAATTAGATCAACTTTGCTTGTCAGAACTATAACTCGTTGCAACCTGGAACAATTACCAACATTAACTGAGGTTGCGTCTCAACAGATCAGGCTGGATTCTTTGGAGGTGAAGCAGGAGTTGGAATCCAGGCCTCCACTGACTGATCCAGCTCCTAGACTATCAACTTTCTTTCTAACTAACTTTCTGTCTTTCTGTTATTCAGTGAATAATAATAATAATAATAATAATAATAATAATAATAATAATAATATAAGTCTTCTTGAAGGGAAACAGATAATTATGCATCAGGACAGATAATAATCAGAGGATGTGCTCACAGTTCTGAGAGATGAGAGATATATTCAATAGAAAATGCCATTCTTGTGTTCATGTATCTTGTATTCTTATATCTTGTCCAATGTTCTCTATGCTTGACTACTAGCTAAAAATAATTCTTTCTGCTGAGGTTTTTTGAATCAGTCAGAGAAAACCTGTCATGTATGTATTCAAAGTTAAGCTTCCTGGAAGTACTCAGTAAACCTAAATATATCTTCATTGAAATAGTCTTTTCCAAAATGCCTGATAATTCTAGTGCTAAATTGCTTAGGCTTATCAGGACTTAGGTAATTTAAACATAGCAGTGATTAGAAATGCAAACTCCTAGGAAGGAACCTCATAAGGTAATTTGGTAATTAAGTGGGAGATTTCAAGCATTTCTTCAATCTAAATATGGACTTAGCTGCTTGAAAGGTGGTTAGAAACACTTTGTCCATCTAATCTTTTCTCTGCTGCACTGACATCAGTAAGACATGTTCACAACAGTTACTCAGTATAACGATCCCTAATTTCAGTAGACATGAAGTGAAGGAATTAAGCATTTTCCATTAGAGGAATATTCTTAAGCATTATTGTGACATTTTCAAATGCAGTATGTACTTAAAAATATTCTGAAAACAGCTGGAGAGGGTGTTTTTAAGATTTTGGATTGATTTATATTCTTATGTTGTTATTTTGTATGACTACCTCTTTCAAGCAAGTAATATTTTGTGGTTTTCTCTAATTTCAGTGATGTTTCAAGTCTTTGCTGTATGCTTGTTCTAATAAACACCTTAGAAGACTGATATTTTCCAAAATATTTGATTTGCATGTTTCAAAATAGAATTTACTGCTGTTATGCTTCCTAACTTTTTCCATTTAATGAATGCAGACTTTCTTGAGAACAAGTTGTAGCAATTTTAATTATGAAGAAAATTGATTCTACATTTCTTGTATGAATATTGATGAAAATAACTTTTAAATAAAAAATAAAAATGGTCCCTTTAGAAGGGCATAAACCATTATGTAATAAGACATACAAAAAAGAACCCCAAAACACAATGTGAATTATACATTCCATGAAGATTAGCTAGTAAACACTGGATTTCATACATTTTTCAATAATTAAGCAACAATTAAAAAACCTCAAAATAGGTCAATAATGAAAAGTACAAAAACAAGCCAATAAAATTATGGACTTTTTCACTTTTAATGAGAAAAAAATGAAGATGTCCTTAGGTAAGTGGTACTTTTCATATTATTTTTGCTTTTATATAATGCATTCCTGTCTGGGAAAAGATGTATTAAGCAAGGTGATGCTTTTTTGGTGTTAAAAAACCAAGTGCTTAAGATGTCATTGGCTATGATATAGTTTTTAGCAAAAGCTTGTGTTGTTTTGACTTATAATTCTGTTTCTATTGTGTGTTTTCCAAAACTCCAGCAATGGGCTTAGTCTGCTTCCTGTAGAACTATGTTAGATTAAAAACACCTGAAAGATTAGATTTAGATATTTCCTTCTCAGTTGCCATCTTCTTGTTCTCCAGTGAACAGGGTCAAAACTGATTTTGAAAATATGATGGGAAAGTTCAAGCACATTTTCTGAAAGCACTTAGGGCAGCCTACTCTACTGACAGATTTTCACTGGACATCGTGTAGTGCAATTCCTGCAATTAGAACTATACTTGGCCATTAGTTCTACAGCAGGAAAAAATAAAAAAGCAACCAATGTCATAGGATGTCACAGAAAGTAGATGACAGAACACAGCTGAGAATTTTTTAATCTGATAAAATAGCTGCCCAAATGAATGGGAGGAAATATATGCACTGTTATTCATTTTCAAACAGAAAATAAAGGTTTAGTGATACCAGTTGACATTTTGATACAACTTGACATTTTACAACAGCAGATATATGCTTAAGTAGATTTTATTAGTTGCCACTGAAGATTTCAGATTTTTTCATTTAAGTGTGGTCTGGATAATACAGAGTACAGAAAGGAAAAATTGAAAAATATAGTGTGTGTATATTCTGTTAAAAAAAAGAGAAACAATAAAACAGAGCTGGAGACTTTCTGCTGGAGGACTTCTATTTGGTTGTGTTTGACTCTTCAACCATATTTTGGTTAATTTTTTTTACTCACTTTACAGCATTTTATAGTACTTGTCACCTAATCAGCAGGCTACAGAGGGCATTTCCCCCAATAAAAAGTTAAAAAAAATTATGATAAATAATTTAAAAAAATAAAAATTCAGGAATAAATCAGGAAAACTAGAAAAAATATTAAGGAAACAGAAGGACTACAATAATTGACAAAGCTGAATTGACTAAATTCATTGGGAAATCATCTTCTAATTTCCCCTTTCCCATGCCCAGTTTTCCAAAATCATTAAAGCTGTGTGTTGTTCTGCCAGTTTCTGTTTTGAAGATAACTGTATTTCGGTGGCTGTTTGACTAATATTTTGCTTTCTTCAATTATATTTGAATTAATTGACTAATATGGATCTATAGTAGTTTCAATAGGATTGTCCATATATACATATATATATATATATATTCATATATGAAGTAACATTGAAGGACCTAGTTAAATATCTGTTAATATTCACAGATTCAGAACATGACTCATGGCTTGCATGATATCCTTCAGCATCTCTAGCATCTCTCCAGCTATTTACAAAAGAATTGCATACAGATCATCACTCTATTTCTTCTTGCCCTGATAGTAATAATAATAATAATAATTTAATAATAATAATAATAATAATAATAATAATAATAATAATAATAATAATAGTAAGCCATAGACTAAGGACCATGATGTTAGTTTTTGATGGATGGTATATTCCACGTGATCATCCAGACATCTTATTAACTTATTTCAATTAGCAAGTCAACCATAAATTTGAAATATTGCCAAGACAGAGACAGGGAAAATGCAAAACCAAAGTTTTCTTTCTTAGGTGGGATTAGATTGAGACAATAATGAAGCTGCCAAAGTAATCTGAGTGTTGCAGTCAGAAGAGGTAATGCCCTTCCTGGCTGACTGATTTTCTATTGGAAGCCTGTCATAATTTATAAAACATAATCCATAGAGCTATGAGAATGAAAGAAGGTCTGGAGGGGCCAAAATAGATAAGAGAACACAGGAAGACCTCTGCTAAGTATGAATAATGTTGTGGGGTCATTTAACACCACTGGATTTTGAGTGTCTCAAATTCTTTCATAACTTAACCAAGTCTGATCTCTTTAAGGAAGAAGCAGGGGATTAATGAGGTTGTACTAACACCAATGGTTAAGTACTGTTAGTTAAATCTAGAAATGCCACAACTTCTGCAAAGCCATAGTACAATTGTATTTTTTTTTTTTCTGATAAAACAGCGAAGGACATAAGAGAATTTCAGATTTTTGTTTGTTTTTTATCATGTTTTTCCCATACACATTAGCACTATTCTGTTCCGGGGAGTTGAAGTAAATAAGTGGAGTGAGATGCTCTTGCCTTTTCTTTTTAAGTACACATGTGAGAGAATGTAAAATACTATGTGAGATTGCTTTCAGAAACTTTTGGTCATATTAATGATTTGTCTGTGTTCTACATGGGCAGTAAAGATACTGTAGGGAAAAAAATACAAACACAAATTAGCTTTTGCTTAGATCCATTGTAAATGTTCTCCAATGCTAGAGAAATTTCTGTGATGTCAGCTGAAATCAGTGAAGCTGTAACACAATTTCCCTAGACTACTGCTAACCTGGCCAGCTTGAATTGCACATCTTGTCCTCATGTGACTCATATTTTCTGTTGTTAGACATGGTTTTTATCTGGATGGCAGAGAAATGTGTTGCTTATTAGATAACATATAATCAATAATATGACTTGTGCACTTCTTTGTGGGAGAAATCACTTTATAGGAGGAGAGGAGGGGAGAATTTTGTTATCATTTTTTGTCTTTGTTAATTTTATATATTCCCAAAATTTTGCTATGCAGAGAAAAAATAATACATTGAAAAAATCTGTAAAACTTGTGCTGCTGGAATTTTTTTCTATTGTCTTAGATTTATGTCTGATTTGCTCTATATTTATGGTCATATCCATATTATTTAAAGCAGTAAAATGTTGAAAGGTGAAATAATGTACAATGAGTCCTAGGGTTAGAACTATATTAAAACCATAACTTACTAGCAAGACTCTCTCCAGGAAAAATTCTTGACCTAAGGAATAAGGAAATTTTACTTCAGAGAATCTAATTATTTAAAAATAAATTAATATCTCTTATGACCTTAAAAATAAGCCATAAGTAATTCTCAATCTGGACATTCAACTGCTAGTAGCAAATGTGTGCATATTTTACACCTGTCAGATAAGTTGTCATCTAGTGTCTGCCAAATTCATCATAAAATACTGGTTTTCTATACCTTAGTCTGATATTAATAGACTGTGGAATCTTAGACAAATCTGTTCACTACTTGTGCTTTGTTTCCACAGCAAACCTTTGCCTTTGATCTCTAATTAGGGAGGATTTCTGATGTGCAGATGGCCAATTACTTCCTTTGTATATAACCTAGCAAACCCAAAAATACGAAAAAGAATTTACTGATACTAGATATACTTTTAAAAAGCATCTCAGTTCTAAGCAGATTTGGCCATATTTAGCCATGTATACATTAAGTTTATGTTTTATCTAGATTGTCCTTAAAACTTTGTGAGACAGTTATTGCTTCTTTTTTTGGTTTTATTGTGACCCGTGATTTACAGAGAAGTAAACAGCCCACCCTTTTAGAGCTTTTTCAATGCTGCTAGATGGTGAGAAGATAGGTGTCTACTGAACATCTCCTTAACTGTTTGCTTTTTAAATGTTTTATCTGGGTCTTGACACATAGAACACTGAAAGAGTCATCCTCGAAACAGAATCAGTATAAAAAGGCACATTTAGAAGGAGATAGGGAAAAAAAAATTGTATACACCTATTTATAAAGTCCTCCAACCATCGACTTTTAAATGGACATCCTCAGCATCCTGAAGGAATTCCAGGCTGTCTACACAAACATGTGGAACTTGCTAAAAGGGATCTTTCAGTTGTGGAAAACCTATCAAATATCCACTAAAGTCAGCTGGAATTTACAGTAACAAGTAAAATAAAAGCTAAACTTTCTCTTTGTTGTCCTCAGCTTTTTTGAAATTCATCAGGAGCTAATGTTGAAACCAGTAATATTAGAAGAAACCCAAGTAATTTACAGAAGGTGTACATCTTAAAAACACATTTGGAAGAGAGGAAAAACCTTGGCCTAGGATTTGCTTCCATCAGGAAGAGTTACAAGGAAGCCATTTGATTAGTGACTATGTTGTAGAAAAAATGTAGATGTGTTCTGAATGTTTTCAAAACTGTCATACTAAGTTGAATTATATTTTTCAATGACTTTTTTTAAAAGAAAAATATTGGATGACAAATTGGATGTTGCTCTTCTTTCTATAGGATTTTAGAAGTCTTTGCACAAGAGGAGGTGTGGACTTATGTTTCCAAGTCACATTTGAGTATTCTTTGCATACAAATACACATAAGAGAGAAACTGACACCCATTTTCTTTGTGCTTTCTATTCATTTCAATCATAATGAGAGACAAAGGTTTCATAATGCTCTGTCATAAGGAAATGCTGAACTTGGAAAGGTTTTTCGATTTTACCACAGTTTTGTCTAAGGATGAATACAAAGAGTGGAGAGGTTGGTGACACCAGAACACCATCTAATTCAGTGATAATGTTCCCCTTTCACATTGTTTTCTTTCCCATGTTGTCAAGGTAAGACTTTACCAGGAGATATTTTTTCTGTCATTTATCTTTTCCATGCAGAAAGACAGTTGAGTGGCAGCATTATTTAGACGTGTGACAAGGTGGCATGTGGTATTACCAAAGTCTTGCTAGCACAGAAGTAATCCATAATGTCTTGCAATTTCTTCCACAAGGCTGTGCAGTGTACTGAGTAAGAGAAGATGAAGAAAAAGTAAAACAAAAAGCTTAATTTGGCTTCAGAAAGGCAAGTTTTTAAGCAGCGAAAAATGTTCCTTAAATTCTCATGAAAAAAATATAGCACTCATTTTCAGTAAGACTGCAGCCAGAGTTATATTTGAGATAGTAGATAGAACTTCATACATATTTTGCTTTAAGTATAAACTTTACTATCTTCATTAACAGTTACCTATATAGCATATACATATCCATGTGTGACCATACATATATACTTACTGCCTCTTTATTTCTATCTTCCTTTCTATTAGAATAGACCGGCATTGCAGGAATTTACTCAATAAAATCCTAAGAATAATAGATATGAACACTGCAAGCTATTTCCTGGTTCTTCTTAATATTTGCAAATTGTCTTTGTAGTATCTATTTAGTGATATTTAACTTAACCTGTTACTGAATACTCAGCTTTCAAGTTTCACCTCAATATTAATTAAAAGTGTTTGTTTCAGCACAAATTTCAGTTTATGAAAAATCTCAGCAGAAAATTTTCCTCTTTAGACTTTATATTTTTCAGTGACTATTTAATAAACACTTTTGTCCTTTTGAAAAATTTTCCAAAAGTCCTGGATATGACCCCTTTTTACTGGATGTGACATTTGCAGAGTTTCTATCTGAAAGAAAAAAAAAAAATCTGAATTACAAGATACTTCCCTCTATAAGCTTTGATCAGCAGATCTGGTAGGTTCCCTCTGTTTATCTTAAGAGCTCAAACAGGAACATGTGCTTCTCATTTGCAATAACGCCTAGTAAGAGTGCTCATTTCTACAATGAAAAGGCAGAAATAAAAAGTACTCAAAACTGGGACACTGAAAATTCAAATCATTGTAGGAGATTTGCTGAATCACAGAGGGGAAAAGATGTAACAGAGGATTTAGAGTTGGATCCATTATTAAATATATGGCAAACAGGATTCTGCTGTAAAGAAATGTTGACTTGTTAATCTCTCTTGCTGTCAAAATGCTGACAGGAGGCTGAGGAAAGACCAGGTGTGCTTTAATTCCCAGCCTCCTCAGGGAAATGATCTCAATGTGTTTATTAAGCTGTGTAGGTAACAGCATTTAATAAACTGTTTTCAAACATGAAAGATGTTTGCTAATCTGAGATTGAAAGGGAGAGAGAAAAGTAGTCTTTCCTCTTATTTTATTGGCTTTATGGAAAGAAATTATTTGTGACAGGGGCTGGAACAGGGACACTGCTGAAATGTGCCAGTGTTCATCAAACCCAGGTTGGGGTATATGGGCTGTGGTTATCACACTTGCACTCTCCTGGAATATTGTTGCAATAATTAAGAAAAACATTCATTTCACAGAAAGCATGAGACAGGGTAAGCTGTCTATGTCTTATTGCTCCAAATGTGCCCCTTTCACTTGCAACCTTTGGTCTCTGTGCCAGGACTTCCAATGAGGTGCTACTTATGCTTTTTGGTTTTCTTGTGGACTGCTCTTGTGATGTGAGCATTGGCTTGCTAGTAGTTGTGATCAGCCACTGTGGCATTCATTTATATCTTGCAAACTAACAAATAGTTAATAACTGCTAGCTGAGACCATCTGGACTGACTTAAATCAGTGCTATAAAGGAGGTTACCTATTCTACAGTGGCATTTCCAAATTATTCAGGATAAGGAAGAGGTCAAGACAGAGAGTTTAAAACTATCAGATATTTTGCAATAAGTAAGTAGTAACATAACACCATTCACTTGTGATCATGACATTAATATGGGGATTCAGTATTTGAGCTGAGTTTGTCTTGTGAGAAAACTTATTTGGCCACTGGGATAAGTTGTCACAGCTGCACTGAGCTCACTGGAGGTTCAGAAGCTGGCAGTAAAAGTGAAACCCTTTCTTTTCTTTGCTGAGTTTGGTCGTAGGTTATAACACATGCTTTCTAAAACTAGTAACGTGTGGCACACTAAGCATGTTAATGGCCACAGTTTTGGTGGAGTTCTTGTGCACAATATTAGCTAAACAGTAAGTCACCCAGCTGAATGTGGACATGTGAACACCACAGGCACAACAGGATCAACTAATATGTGCAGATTTGCATGCCAAAGTATTTGCATTATACTTCTCTTAATGTCCATCTACCCAAATTCCTTTGACAGGAGATTCAGTAAAATAGGGAAACCTATTTGCACAGCTGAAAGTATTTACTTTGCTTAGCAAAACAAGTGTTTTGTTTGTCCCTTCACTGATAAAGGAAATTCTATGCAATTTAAAATAATTTCAAGAAGAGAACCAGTTGTTTTTTTTTTAATTACTCCTTCTTTTCATTGTATCAGACTATCTGATTTAAACTAGATTGAATCCTACATAATTCACAATTTATTTATTTATGTTTTGTAAGTGCTATCTCAAAGGGACTCTGGACAGCTAGCATCTGACATGAATATGATTTGACAGGTTGAAATAAATATTGGAAGGTTTGTAAGCCCAAATGGACCATGTGTTTCACATATTGGACCACATACCCAGCCCTCATATGTGAGCATGCCATGGGCAAGTATTAATATTTCCCTCTTTTGGTGACGACAGCTCCAGGTAAATACATAAAATTCTTTATCTGTATTTTCTGAAAATTAATACATCTTGCTCAGAAATTAGAAAAAAAATCCATGAGAGCAGTAGAAATAATAATAATAATAATAATAATAATAATAATAATAATAATAATAATAATAATAATAAATTTACTCATGCTCCCATAGTCATTTTACTATGACACTAAAACTTGCCATCACATTTAATTAATACATGGATTGGAAATCCACATTCTTTCTGTCCTTGCAGTAAATGCAAACTTGAGTAGATTTCTTTCACAGTTGATTTTTAGTTGAATGTTTTAAGAAAGACAATCTCAGAAATCTGTTAAAGCCTCAGGCTACACTCCATGTTTGATCATACTGGATGCTTCTAAACTGAAGATTATTCCCTTTTGACAAGAGAAATACAGCCATTGCCAATAAACATTGTTTTCTGCTGTCTTGAAAATTATCTTACTGTGTGTCTTTTTGATGTCGGAGTATTTATGAAGAAATTTATGGTAATCTGTCATGCATTACTTTTAATATTTACACATGAGTTTCTCATATGAAATATATCCTTGTTATCTTCCTTTAACTATTCAGAAGAAAAGTCCTTTGCCTGAACTAATAGAGTAGAATCTCCATCCTCAGTTGCTGCTTCATTCTGGTTAATATGGACAGCAGTTTCAGTGGACAAAATATATTTCAGTTTATGTATCGCTCACTTTCATCTAGTTCTATGCTTAAAAACTTTAAATCCAGTTGAACTAGTAGGAAGGGGTTTCTCACAGGTTTTGTGAATCAACCCTGGTAGGCAACTAAACCCAGAACAGCATCTTGTTCGATCCCCCTAGCTGGATGGAAGAGAGTATCAGAAGGGTAAAAGTGAAAAACCCAATAGACTGAGTAAAGGCAGTTTTATAAGTAACTAAAAGCTGCACACATAAGCAAAGAAAAGTAAGGAATTTGTAAACTTCCCATTGGCAGGCAGGTGTTCAGACATCCCCAGGAAAGCAGGGTTCAATCAGGTATAACAATTACTTGGGAAAAGAAATGTTGTAACTCCAAATGTGTGTGTGTCACCTTTCCTCCTTCTTCCCTGCAACTTTCATAGCAGAACATGATATCATATGTAGTGGAATATCGCTTTGGTCAGTTGGGATGATCTTTCCTGGCTGTATCTTCCCCACATTCTCGTGCACTCCAACCTATTTGTTAATGGGGTGGTGTGAGGAATAGTAACATTGCCCAGCAATGACTGATGCATTATAACTTTGTGTTACTAACACTGTTTCCTGCATAAATCTAAAATACATTTTTTTTTTCTCTCTACAGTCAGCTGCATCTCTGAAGTCCTCCTCTGTCACTTATCCAAGTGTATACACTTTCCTTTTCACTTTAGCTCTAGAGGATCTCTGCTCAGCAATCCATGTCTTCTCTTCTCATTTGACTTTTGATGCTTTGGAGTTTCTTTCTCCTGCTCTCTTAAAAGATGCCTCTTAAAAAGTGACTGGTATTCAAGGACCCCAATACCTTCAAAAGCAGGGGACCTTACTAATATACTCCTTCAGCAGAACAAATTCTGCACTTCCCATATCCAGAGCTGAAGTTTTGCTGGTACTACTTCCTTGTGCTTTTGATTGTACATTCTCCCTTATTAATAGTAAAACTGAAGGGATTCTTCATTGACCAGTAATGGTGTATTCATGCTTTTGTAAGAATCATAGCACAAAATTGGGTGTTTTTTTAAACATTACTTACTTTAATATTTCCCACAATTACAATTTGCTTTGCATGAATGTGGAATTTTGTGTGGCAGCACAAGTTGCACATAATGAATTAGAAGACTTGGAAGACCTAGTTGAGAGAGTTTAAGATAATTTATTTTATTTTATTTTATTTTATTTTATTTTATTTTATGAAAAAATGCACTTATTGGTCTTTTTCCACTTCTATTTTTCTACAAAAACACTGAAACATTTTTCTTTGGGAGGTTAACAAGGTGCCAAAGAAAACAAAAGTAAACACTATACAGAAGTGACTATAGAGACCAAAATAAATCCCAACATAAGCAAAAATATTGTCTGTATAAAATGAATTCAAGATACCAACCCATTAAGCTGACCAGTGATTTCAGTTAATTGTACTTACCTGTAAAGCCTATCCATTTTGGCTATACATAATGGGTATTCTTCACCTCTTCCTACTGATGCTCCCTGACTCACACACTTCACAATTATCTGCTCCTTCCTGGCTTCTGTTGGTCTATGAGTCAAAAGTCCCTTTGTGGTGTTATAATCATGTACAGAAAATGTCTTTCACAGAAGCTTCATCTATAATTTGTTAGTTTTCACTAACAAACTATTTATTTTCATAGCACACCCTATAGAAATAAACCTCCCTCCCAGAAAAACAGCAGGCAGAAGCATCTAGTTTTTTGAATCAATGTTGCTTGCCTCCCTCCCTTGGAATCTTTCTCAGAAGCATATTTAAGGTCACACAGTATATCACTAAATAATTGTGAATCAAGTCTTCTTCATATTGTTTCATAGATCCTTTTCCTTTTCCTTTTTTCCTTTTCCTTTTCCTTTCTTATTTAGAAGAAATGAATGTAAAATTTCACTGTTGGAACTGTTAGGGTATGAGTGGCTAGTCTACCTGATTCCTATGACATAGATTAATGGAAATTAGCATCTTTTCTGTTGGTCTTTTCTTAGAATTATAAAGCTAAAATAACACAAATCCCCATGGTTGATCTTCTATTAGTAAAGTTGTCAGCCACATTCTGTAGCAATATCATTAGCGTCAGGAGTGAAGGAGTATTCAGATTCCTCCGAAATAGTTTTCCACCTTCAGTATAAATGTTCTCTTTGTAATTAATGTAAAAATAAATGTAAAAAATGTAACAAGATATTGCCCTTCAGCCTTGAATTTCCCTGGGAATTGCAGGTATTCTTTCCGACATATTCCAGTAGTTATAGGAATGTGATATGTTCTGTTTTGCTGTCACATCAATATCGCTATTTTTTGTGCAATAATATTTTTAATATGAATGTGCTTCCTTATATATACCTATTATCTAGTACTGTTAAGGGTAAATACTATTGTCATGAAACAAGTTATTTTTTTGAGTATTGGATAAATGATTTTTGTCTTTTAGACTTCTTCTCCCTTTTCCCTGTCCACTTGACATTTTAATTGTTCTTGTGCTGGTTTTGGCTGTCATAGAGTTAATTTTCTTCACAGCAACTAGTACAGGCTGTGGTTGGGATTTGTGTTGAAAACAGTGTTGACAACACAGGGGTGTTTTAGTCACTGCTGAGCAGCACTTAGAGCATCAAGGCCTTTCCTGCTTCTCACAACATCCAACCAGCGAGGGGTCTGGGAGGGAACATAGCCAGACACCTGGCCCCAGCAGACTCAAAGGAAATTCCATGCCATCAGCTTATAAAGCTGGGTGAAGTAGAAGGAAAGGGGGAATGCTCAGGGTGGTGGTGTTTGTCTTCTGAAATCACCATTATGCATGATGGAGCTCTGCTTTGCCAGGGATGACTGAACACCTGACAATGGGGAGTAGTGAAGGAATTCCTTGTTCTGCTTTGCTCATGGTTTCTGCTTTACTCATGAAGCTGTCTTTTCCTCAACCCATGAGTTTTCTAAATTTTACTCCTGTGATTCTCTTTCTGACACATCTGGACAGAGACTGAGCTAGCAGCTCTGGTTCTTAGTTGCCAGCTGGGCTTAAACCATGATATTTATCTTGTGTTGCATCTCTTTTGTAAAACTGTCCTGTAGCCTTTATGGTCACTGTTTTTTAAAATTTCTACAGTGGTTTCTTTTACATTAAAACTAATTCTCCAGCTATTTCACTGTGAGTCCATATTTTTTCTATAAACTCAAAAATTAACTATGATTTTCTCACCAAGCCTGTTTCCGTTCAGATTCTATTATCTTTTTCCAAGCGTTTTTCACCAATATTAGAATTTTTTAATGGGAATTTTTCTATTCATAGCTATTCTATTTTTTCTATTCAAATTATGTCTAATGAAACATCCTTCCCTTTCATTAAAATGTCAAAAGAACACCAGAACTCCCTTAACTTTCCATTATGCAGACAGTTGTCATTAAGCTTTCTGTTCTCTACATTCCAGTACTCTTCTAAACACTCCATTATTTCAGTTGAGAATTTTGACTACTTATGGAGCTTTATGTGAAAAAACAAACACAAACAAAAAAAAAAATGTTGAGCAGTTAGATAAAACAAATTATCAGATTTCCAACTTCTATTTCATCCAGCTTTTCTTACCTGTGTTTGGGAATGGATAGCTTTGTCTTCTAGAGATATTTGAGCCCTGTACATCAGAAATTGTTCGGGATTTTACATATGTTTTTTAAAATTTTTAATTGATACTTCCTGCTATGCATGAGACAAAGCAACTCATTCTGGATATGTGGACACCTATCTGACTTCAAAGACAATGATAAGCTTCTATCTGTAAGTACTTAGAAAGACTTGGACTACTTAGAAGTCAAGACTTTTTAGATCCACAAACCATTACAACATTCCCATACAATTTTGTATCTGCTTCTAAGAGGATGTAACCACCTGTTATGAAATTTCCAAGAGTGAAAGATCCTATAATGAGTGAAAAAAATCATATTTCCTCACTGCACAGCTGTTAAAATCCCTAAAATGTTACTTTACCCCAGTCTATCTTAATCCAGTTTTCATCTGAATTTTCCAGTCCCAAGAAAACAAGGCCAGGTGGCAGATATATGACCAAAGATACTTTGAGTTCTGTCATGTAATTAGAGATGTTTTAAAAGATTATTTACAACAGCATAGAACACAATTTAGCAGTATTTGTTATTTACAACTTCAGAAGTTAATAAAGTCTTAACAATTCTTTCAAAAAGTTACTTGACTTCACTCTTCTAAAATGTCAAAATAAATTTGAAACTGGAAGTTTTTCTTTCATGCAGAAGAAAAGTTAGGTTATTAAAAGGTCATAATTTGCTCTGATTTTCTATATTGGGTTGGCATGGCCAAGCTTTGGTAATGGAGGGTGGCTGCAGGATTGGCTTCTGGAAGAAGTTGCTGGAATCTTCTTCCATATCCAGCAGAGCCTAATGGCTCCAAAGATGGACGTGCCACTGGCCAAGGCTGGGTCAATTAGAAGTAGTGGTGACACCTCCGTGATAACAGACTTAAGAAGAAGAAAACTAAAAGTTAGTGTGCAGTTTTAATTGCGGCCAGAGAAGAGCAGGGTGAAGACATGTGAGAAGGAGACACCAAGGTCCGTGCAGGAGGGGCAGGAGGTGCTCCAGGAACGGAGCTGGGATTGCCCTGCAGCCCCCGGTACAGCCCATGGGGAGGCAGCTGTGCCCCTGCAGCCCCTGGAGGGCCATAGGGGAGCACAGATCCACCCACAGCCCCTGCAGGAGCCTGTGCTGGAGCGGGTGGATGCCTGAGGGGAGGCTGTGAGCCTGTGGGAGCCCGTGGAGATGGGAGCCCACCAGCTGGAGCAGCCTGTCCTTGAAGGACTGCACCCTGTGGAAGAGCGACCTCCACTGCAGCAGTTTTGGGAGGACTGTTCCCATGGGATGGACTCATACTGGAGATGTCCATGGAGAACTCTCTCCTGTGTGAGGCACTCCATGGTGCAGCAGGGGAAGGAATCCTCTCTCTCAGTAGCAGGAGAAACCACAGGTGAAGAACTGACCATAATCCCCATTCCCTATCTCTCTGCACTATTAGGAGAGGAGGTAGAGATGGGAAAGAGGGAGGAGGGAGGGGAAGATGTTTTTAATGTCTTGTTTTATTTCTCGTTATCTTGCTCTCATTTTGTTAGCAATAAATTAATATCTTTAATTTGAGCTTGTGTTCTCATGACAGTATTTGATAAGTGATTTCTCTCTGTCCTTATCTTAATTTACGAACCCTAGTCTGGAAATAGGGAGTCTCAGGTGAGAGAGACCTTGTTATTCTCTGCATAGGGGGATGTAGTCAGGTGCAGGTTGATCTCTTCTCCCATGCAACAAGATAGGACGAGAGAAAATGGCCTCAAGTCATGCCAGGGGAGGTTTAGATTGGATATTAGGTAAAATTTCTTCGCTGAAAGACTGATCAGGCATTGGAACATTTTTCTTAGGGAGGTAGTGGAGTCATCACACCTGGAAGATGATGACTCAAAGATCTTGTGAATGTGTCATTGAGGGACATGTTTTACTGGTGGATCTGGCAGTGATAGGTTAAGGGTTTGGGGTTGATGTGTTTAGGGGGATTTTCCAATGATTCTATGACTCTTTCCATCTGTACTATAGATGGCTTTTTATTAACTATGTTAATCTTGCAAAGGCTTTGGGTCATATATTTAATACTGCTCTGCTGTCATTACCAGCTTTATGAATTATTTTAAAAAACTCTTTTTATTTTCTAGTTAGTCTTAAGTCTTATAACTGATTGTAAATAAAAAAATGTTTCACTTATTATATATATCAATTTGATGGTTATTAAACACTATATTGTACTTGTGTGAATTAGACACATTATTAACAATTTCAGTTGTCTAAATATGTTTGTGTATGAATCATATATAATCAGATGCAGCAAGGATGAATAAAGAAAGGATTGAAAAGGGACTTCTGAGGCTAATGCTAATAATAATAATAATAATAATAATAATAATAATAATAAGCACACAATTTCCTGGGGGGGAAAAATTCTAAATTGCAAACACGAGAAAAAGTTTTGGATTTAAAATTTGAAAAATGCTTTCAACATTTAACACTTTATTTAAAATGACAAGTAAATGAGGAAGAGAATATTAAAAAGTTAGTAATAAACACTATAGAAGCATAGATAAAAATAAAGCAGGGAAATGAGATACAAAAATAGAAAATACCAACAAACAATATTAAATTAACACAGTTGTGAAAGTGATCATTTCTTAAAAGAAACATCTCTGATTCTTCCACATGAGAATCATGTAAAATATCATTTTTTTTTCAAGAACTGCTATTCTTTTGATGTGCAAACGTCTCAAATTTATTTTGTTTTGATGGAGTCTCTTTGGTTTTTGTTTGTTTGTTTGTTTGTTTTCCTTGGGATATCCATTAAGTTTATTGCTTGATTTTCAAGCCTTTTAAAATCTTGTAGTCTGTTTTGAAAGGTCGAGTTTTGAGGAGCAGGTTATGGCAGTTCTTTGTAGGGTGAGTCTGCTCCATGGAGCAGTGCTCATGTTCTCACTAGCACAGGTGGAAATGTTTGGAGCTGAAGTGTCATGTTGAACTTGACAGCTCTGCAGAATTTATTAAGCTAATGGGATACAGTGCATGGACCGGTGGAATAAGAAGAAAAAACAGGAGTCTCTCAGCAAGAACATAAGGAACTTAAAAATTGGAATCTGTAAAATATAAAGATAACAAAACAATAATGTTAATTAATAGTATCTAATAATGCTATAAATAGAAAATTTATGATACCTTAATGGACTATGTAAGTAAACTCATGTATAATGAAATACTTAAAGCCAAAGATGTTGGAGGACAAAGAGCTTTTTATCTCCTACAAGTCATAGAAGGCCAGAAAAAAAGCATGATTATTTCCCACTTCGCTAAATAAAGAAAGCCTAGAGACATTAAGGCTGTTCATGTTCACAATATTTTTATTAGCAGTGAGGAATTTGATTCACTTGATTTGTCAAAAAATGCAGCTGAAGAATATTTCTTTCATGCATATGTCACATGCTGACTTCAAAGAGAAAGGAACAAAGAGATCTAGATATGTACTTTTTAAAAAATTTTGTTCATTTCACTCCTTCTCTGGCCACAAATATTTTTATACATGGTTATTTTCATTCTTATACTTTTGTTATGTGATAGCTAATCTTCTTCTGTTGTTTGGTTGGTTTTTTTTTCTAATATCACTTTGTGAGATCAGTATCAAATATATTTAAAATGTACAAGTATTAAATGTTGGAAACAGTTTTAAACATCCTGGATTATGGTTGCATGTTATGAGTTTTTTCAGGCCTCTGGGCTGTTTTGAAAGGATGTAAAAGCTGTACAGTAGACATTTCCCATGAGTTTTCTCACAGAATGAGTCCCTGAGCCAAGCAAATGTCCAGAGTTCAAGAGATTAATTAGCACTGATGACTTAGAGGTGGCTCAGACAGTAAGTACTATACAGGAGTTAATTATGTACAGCCTGGCTTAGGTGAGCTCATCAACTTGGAGGAGATGGAAGTTCCCCTTGAAAGCCACTGAATTGTACTGAACATAAGCTAATACAGCTATTCCAGGGAAGTTCAGCTGCTGAATCCAGTTATGCTCAAGCCTCCCAAAGCTGTCTCCTTAAGAACTAAAATGAACAAAGGTCTGCTGAGTAGGAGCCAATGTCAGTGATGAGGAAGAGAAAAACATGAAAACAGAATGGTCGCTTTGTTTCCTGTTGCCTGTTGTTTACAGATTAAAAAGCTTCAGAATGGGATGGTGGCCAGTAAACACAGTAGTCTGAGTTGTTTTTGTTGAACTGGAAAACAAGCAAATAACTCCCAAAATACTGAAGCTGCAGAGGGATTTAGGGTTTCTTCTGTATTTACATCTAGGTGCATGTGTGGTCTAGTTTCTAAAAGGGAAATATCAAAAATGTAAATTGGGCATAATAATATTTTTAGGGTTATAAAATTCCAAAAATATTTGGATAGATGCATGCAAAGAAACTTGCATAAAATACCCAAGCAAGACCAAAGAAAATGTAAACTATTAAATGAGACTACAAAGAAGTAAATTTTGGAAATATTGTGATGCTTCTCATCTAGAGAATATGTTAAATAAGATATCTAGTGTAGTTTAAAAGAAAATTCCTATGTCAAGAACATTTTGAAGGAGTATTGAATTAGGAAGCAACTGTCTAAAAGGGACTTAAGATACATCAGTTTGATTAAATAATATTTTTAGCAACAAAATGCTACTTTCAAATGAGAACACCATCTCATACTTTTCCCCTTTCTACACTTCCAACAGGTTTGTGTAAGTTTTTATTATAATTGTTGTTATCATTATTACTATTACAATCATTATTATTATTATTATTGAAATGTTTCTTTATAGACAGTGGCTCTGCCTGCACCTGTTTTCTCTTAATGGTAGTAAAACATTTTCAGAAACAGTTTTTGGCAGAGTTTCTCTTATTACATACACACACTGAGAGCTTCACAGCCCATAGAAAGGCTTTTCAGAGCACAGTATTTGCTCAATTTACACATGTGCCTTTCAAGGAATGTTTAGACAACTATTTAATTCCCTTAGAAGCATGGGATTGGAATAAGATTTTTCCATTCAAGAACTTTCATCAATATTAAGGATGACCAACATTGTTACAACAACAGTTTCCAGGGTGATCTTAAATAAAATGTATATTTTTGAGAGTATTTATAAATATAGATAAATCAAAATATATATAGCTACATAGAGCTTCAGGGGAATAAGATCTCAGTTTGAGATATTGCATAAGAAAAAAAGAAGTAATAACAAAGATAGGCTTTTTGTGTTGGTTTTTTGATTGTTTGGGTTTTTTTTTATATCAGCTCACCAAGCTGCTAATCTGAGCTCTTGTGGGTGTTGGAGTGAATGACAGACTAGGTGTTACAGAATAATTTCAAGACAAAATAAAGTTTGATTTAAAGACCTTAGTGAGGGTATATTTTAATTTTGGCATACTAATAAAGACATTTTAAATATGAGAAGACAGGCAAGATCCAGGAACAAACTATTTTTTCTTCCATAAGTATATGATTTCTTGATCAAGGTAAGATGTACTTTTCTGATATTCATTGATTATGTTGTTGTTGAAATCTCCACATTGTAAGTTAGCTCTCTGTTTCCAGAGCCACAGGCTCAGCAAAGGAGCTGTCTCAACTGAAATACTTTTACTCTTTCCAAAAAGTGAAATACAAAAGGCTAGTAATTGCCAGTGTGTCTTGATATATTTTGGGCAATTACCCAAGCACTGAATTGTCATTCAAAAAAACAACATTTGTTAATCTAAGAGGTCTATAGTTTTAAAAGATGAGCAATTTCTATGGATAAGGATAGCAGGACCTGAAACAGAAATGTTTTGTGCATTGCCAGCTCTTTCTTGATTTTTTGCTCCCAATTAATTCAGTGACATTAGGGCACATCTGACTCTCTTCCTTTATTCCTGTTTGTTTCATCTTCCTCCAAACTTAGCAATTATGTGAAAACAACCATGAGCACTTTGCTTACAGAGCTGGATTTAGTAGAGAGGCTCCCGAGGGTTTTCCGTCATCTTGCCCTCTAGATCCCATTAAAGAGGAGCTGCACAGCATATGTCCCTCAAACCTCCTCAAAATGTGTCTGGAGTTGTATCCTTTGATTTCAAGGCTGTTGTGAATTTTATCATAAGTAATCAGATAAATAGAGCTTGAGATTCTTGTCTTTTGGCAAAGTTTTTAGATCTCTCTGCTCTACATTTAGGGTGGGGATGAAAACAAAGAAAAGGAAAGCCAAACAAGAAAAATCTAACCAGCTGTTCCAGGGGGTGGAGTGGGGAGGGCTGGGTGTGTGTGAGGTGGTGAATCCTCTGCTGACCCCACAGGCAATTAGCTTGCAGTAGTTGGTCAGGCACTTTTTTAGTTTCTCTCTGCTAGACAGTGCTGCTGCCTCCTCAACAAGCCCACACACCATGTGTTCTAATTAGCTAATTACTACTATATTTCTATCTTATCCTATTCCACAAATGATATTAGAAAGCAGATAATGCCACAAATCTTCAAACCAACTTTCACAATCAAATGGTCTGTTCAAATTCTGCTTTGGTCTTCATACAAGTACAAAGGCCCCTTTACTTTGTATTTATTCCTGTATTTCATCTGACTAGTAGCTCATTAAGCAGAGATATTTCAATTGGTAATTTTGACACAGGTGATCAAAAGATTCTTTTAGAAACTGACACTGAAATTCTTAAATCTTCAGGGCAGTGTGGGTCAGGGTGGTGAGGAATGGGGGTCAGGCACTATTTTCTGCCTATTTAATTCCTCGGGATATAGTTTGGACAGCACTTACTCAGGAATCTGTTTTGAATGCTGCTATGCAAAAATTGGTGAATTTTGATTTGTGTTTATTTTGATGTATTACAGTCCCAGTTTTTATACTGTGGACTGACATATTGTTTAGTTTCAGCTACTTAAGGAATGTTTAAGGTTTTGGTGTTTCTTTTGGGAAAATAGGACATTTTGGCACTTTACAGCCAATGTAAAATTCTGTATTTCATATAATTCATTTATATTCAAGCAGTAGAGAAAATGCAACTTTTTTTTTTAGCCATTCAAGTATTTCTACCCACATTTATTTTGCTTCCATACCTATATTTTAATGTTTAAACACTTCTTCCTTCCTGATTTCAGTGAAATATATATTGACACATTACTCCTTTTTGCACTTGAGGAACTACTCTGATTAAAATCAGTTCATGCTAGTGAAGGATAAATCTCAAAAGGTTCAAATCAGATCAATCATGCATTTTTTAATGCTTACACAAATATTAGCTATTCAAAAATAAGACCTGACTGGCAGTTTCAGAAGTAAAAAGTTTTCTCATGAGAATTTTTGGTATTTCTAACTCTATTCACAGCCAAAAATACTGCAAATTCTCACTTTTAGTTAAGTTTTACTTGCAATCCCTGGTATGTTATACCCTGGCATTTTAGAAATTCTAAAAAAGAAGTTGACAAAAAATTGCTTACATATGTGAAAGCTCTCTTCAAAATAGAAGTTGTTGCTCTAATTTTTGTGGGGTTTTTTGTTCTTGTTTTTTCCTATGGTGAATTTTCTCCAGGAACAATTTTGTTTCCAATTCTACCTTACTGGTATTCTATCCTGTTGTCTTTATAATCAGCTTGGTCTACTGAACACATCCTGACAGAAATTCCGAGTCTATATTCTAATTACTTCTTACTGTTTATTTTAAGAAATGTAGCTATTTTTATTGATTAAAGACATCGGAATTACTAGTTCAGAACATTATTTTTAAAATTCGGAATTTGATTTTTCTTCATTCAATCATAATACAAATCAAAAAATGTAACTACAGCAAACCTAGATATTTAGACTGTCTACATATGAATCAAAAGGGCAGCCTTATTTGCTGTCATACAGCATGTTTGCTGTGAATGTATTTGCTCTGAAACCTCAGAGATCCTATTCTCTAGACACAGAAAGAGGTTTCGTCTTCAATCAGAATGTGATTAAAAGACTTGCATAGCCTGCTTAATTAACTTCTTTCACCATTGGCCATGAGTTCAATCAGTTGCAGCAGCTTAAATTTCACAGGTGCACTTGTGTGTTTGTTTGTTTGTTTGTTTTTCACCCATCATAAAACAGCAACACACACACTCTTCCTGGATAACTAGCATTCTGCCATCTCATCAGATTATTGTCCTTCTGGGGAGGAAAGGCTGAAGGAAGGGCTTAGAGGAGCCCATGGCAAGGAGAAGGAACACTGCCACCTGCTGAGGTGCCCCTCACCAGCCCAGCCCCAAGCTCTGCTCTCAAGAGTAACAACCTGAGGCTGCTGCATCGCCCTGGCCCCAGCAGTGTAATTGTACATGGAATTTTCAAAGATCCCGAAGTTATTCGTGTTTACATGACGAAAATTCATGAACATCAGCAAGCTACTTACATTCCCTTTTGTTGGGCTTTCGTTGCTGATTGGGTAGTTCACCTCAATATGAGTGGCAAAGCTGAAAGGAAAAGGCATATGATAACTTCTCAGTGCTGCTTCCTTTAGAAGATATGGCATGCAAGTGTGAGAAATTTTCTTGGCGCTTGCACCCAAAGACATGTGTCTGACCAATATGTTAGCAGGCATCAGGCCATTTGGCAGATCAACATAAACACACTTAGCCAAAAAAATATGTTCATCGACTATATTTTGAAGGCATAATATTCACCTGGGGAATTAAAAATGGATCTCAGGCAATGAGAGTTTCCACACCCGTGATAAAGATAGATAAATAGATAGATAAATAACTCAAAGAACAGTAATTTGAAAGATCCAGTTTCAAATTCATTTCAAGCCAAAATGATATTTTTGCTGCCTAATTTGACTTGGGCTCTTGAAAGCGGGTGTTTGTGTTACCTCTTCTAATGCTGAGATTTTCTTACACTTTCTAATAAAAAAAAAAAAAGCAACATCATTCTATAAGCAGCCTGGTTGTAAATAATATTTGCAGTTAATTTAAGTAAATCTTCAACAAATAAAAAAATCAGATTGACATATTAAAAAAAAAAAAAAATGACCAATGTGCCTCTTCAGTATATCATGTGACAAGGCCCTTAATTTTCTGTTTGGTAAGACCAGATCATCAAACTAAATGATACAATGTTCACTGACTTTAAAAAGTTCTAGTTGAAGCAGAGGGTAATTATGCCATCTAGATTTTGTTTTCTATAATAATTAAAGCAATCTCACATTTCTATACAAATCTTTGAACAGTGTTTTGGCTCAAAACTTGAATTGTTTTGTTTGACATTACACCATACTCTCTCTGGGAATGTTCTCCATCATCCTTACTTATTTAGTATGGTCTCCTTATAGAAAATGTACTCTTTCATTTTTTGTCACTCATGATGTTGTTATGTATCTAAATATTTAATTTCATTAGCCTAATTTACTGTTTGCAATGTTGCTTTCTTTATGGAAGAAATTATTTTTAGAAGTTTTTTTTAACTTTCATGTTGATATTTATTTTTTAAGATATCTAATATAATGTCTGAGTTCAGTAATAACTTCACAGAACTTAAAGTTTGTTTATTATGATTGACAAGGCTGTGACTTGCTGTTTAGAATCTCTTTTTTTTTTACAGGGAATTTATGTATTTCTTGTATATATTTGTTTTTGGAATGATTGTGTCATATTGAATGAATATGATAAATTCAATAATTAAGCATATGTATTGAGAATTTAGCAGACATACATAAATCTCCATAGATGAGGTAAACCATACCCATTTCATTACTGGAATATTTTCCAGAAACAAAACAACAACAACAACAACAACAAAAACCAAAAACAAAAGCAAACAAATAAACAAAAAAAAAACCAAAAAAAACCAAAAAAAACCCCAAAAAAACTGCACAGAGACCCAAGTCCTCTATTGATAGAAAACTTTTATAATACTTTGCTTTGAGGAGCTGTAATTAATTACTGAAAAATAAAATCTTTAATTCTGACAGGGCATGGTTTTGTATATTATAATTACTGTCACTAGGTGAATTTGACTAAGTAATTCTTAATTTTATAATAAAATTGAGATAGATCATGATTTAACTTTAGTCTGAACATGCTAATATATAATTTCTCATTTTCAAGAGATGCAACGTCGCTTCATATATAAATACCGTTCACTTTTTCTTCTGGAAACAACACTCATAGCAGTCATCTTGGTCATTCTTGGATTAAAATGACAATAACAGTAGATCAAAGTAGTGTCCATTTTGAAAGTATCAGATCATTGAAAACTAGAAATATGCGCTGTAACAACTTAGGGATTTTAGCTCTTTCTCACGATCTGTGAGTCACAAATGCCAGTAGAGCAAGTGAGGCTCTGTAGAAGGCAACTGGTGTGGCAAGGCAATGATGTCTCACTCCCTGCCTGGCTCAGGACATGCTGTGGAACACTGGGCTCTGCCAGGGATCACTAAATGAGCTCTGAGGAAGCTGGGCTTTCCTCACACCATAAAGTGATGCCCCACTGAAAGATAATCATTTGGCTCAGGGAAGCAGTACAAACATACCAGTTAATTAGGTCTGTTCTCAGTTTTCACAGCTGCACTGCTCCAGGTTGAGTATGATGATGTAAGGTGTAGGTGCTCTTGGGACTCTTCTCAGAAGACACCTGACCCTAATTTCCTCTTCCAAGAGCATAACCTAAGCAATTCTTCAATAACCTTACAGTTATCAGTCCTTTCAAAAAACAACTGGAGCAGTTTTTGCAGGTTGAAAACTACCACTGCTATGCACAGATCAATAATAACTATTATATTAAAAAGAAAACTGGGAGAATGTAATTTCTGTCCCTACCCAGCTCCTATTAAAACATATTAAATGGAGACATTTCAACAATAGGAACTAACTATAACTTCAAACTACTTGTGAATAGTGCTTACTTGCTTCCCATAAATTATTTTTTTTCAAGTTTCATGAATTTTATTTACACCAGTGCAGGTTTCCCAGCAGGCTTCTGCCTTCTTCCAGGTGAATGCCCTAACCATTCAGGCAGAAGGTAAAATTAGAGATAGGAATGGGAGGCAACCCAGTCATTTTGTTTCCAGGATGTTAAACAAAATAAACCCTTATAAAATTTTGTTTTTGTAAACTATGAACTTTATCACCATGTATAGATACAGTGGTATTCAAATTAATTAGCCTTGCAAAATCCCACATAATTTCTTTTGCTACTTACATGAGACCCAAGAAACACTTCCAGGTCTGATTTGACCTGCTATAGTCAAATCTTTGCTTAACACTTAAACCTAGTCATCTGAACAAAAAAATCTTTGTACTGTTTAAATGCCTGACATTCACATTGAAGACCCACAGATATTTATGTGCAAAATATAAAAAAATTGGGGGGGGGGGGGGGGTTCTCATTTTCTTAATCTGTGAAACTGTGTCCTTGCTCTTTTTTTATGTTCTTCCCAGTGTGATTGTTTAAAAGTTCCTAGTGGCACAGAGTTTTATATTTACTTCCTACAGCAAAGTCACAATATTAGGTGCTTAGAGCAGGTAAGTGTTGTCAATGTGCCCTCTGTATTGGTGCCATCAAACTTTCTTGTGAAACACAAGCTAGGCTTTTATGGAAAGAGAAGGAGAGAATGAGGGAGAAGAAGAAGGCTGGGGATAGATAAAGCATAAACTATTCATGGGGCCAGTTGGGATTTTGGAAAAAAGTGGGAGCTGGAGAAGGGACAAAACCTATGTGACCTTTCAAAGTCTTTTTCCACCTCTTCCTCTGCGGCACTCTTGTAAAACACACTCATTTTCATGGAGAGTATGTGCTTGAGGAGTGTGAGGACTTAAGGTTCTCCACAGGTTCCAGCTGCAGAAGAAGAGTCCAGCTGCTTGTTCTTGGCTTAGTTTGCTTTCTCCCTTACTTGTTTATATTTCCAGGGCCCTTCCTAGTAGGAGTGTCTGGGTCTCCTCCCCACCCCCCCCATCCTATCCTCTTCCCTCTATGGCAGGGGAAAGGAAATATTTTATCCTTTTTTGTCATAACTCTAGAGCACTGTTTATTGTCTACACTGATTTCATTAAAAGTCTATGTTATTGGTTTATCAGCTCAGATGTCTTGTTTCAAAATCAGATATTTCTCTGACGTGTAAATTTATTATCTGAAAAGATTGTATTCATTTACAGCAGGAGCATCTTTTTTATAATAATATATTTTAATTTGATAGAAATGAAAAGTACTCTTTTAAACTACAAAATACCTGCCAGTCATTAGGGACAGAAATCTTAAATTTGCATTCAAGTTTCAGGAGAAATTTATCAGGACATGTAATGGAATGGTGTTTTCTAATAAAATAGCTACTAGTTCACCTGGAAGACATGGGTTTCTTGATACTAAAAAAAAAAAAAATGTCATATAGTTTGTCCAAGAATAAAATAAAATACCCAAATTCATGTAGTAAAAAAGCTGTTAATTGTATTCAAATAATTTAGCTTTCCAGACCCAAGAGGATCACTTCTCAACATTAAGGAGCCCAGTATAAGAGATGTTGTATAGAGCAGTAATTAGACAAAAGTGTAGACTTCCCTGATGTAAAACATATTAGAATCTTAGCCTCTAAATATAGCAACAGTTTCCAAATGTCTGGGTAAGAACTTATGTTAACAGGCCGGTTTTCTTCCCCCTGTCCCTTTTCCTTGCCAAGTAAACATTCTTATCTATGGCAACATTCAGAATTGAACCATACTTGCTTATTTTGCACATACAACTATTTTCATTTATAGTAATAGAAGAGAAGGTACCAGTACAGGGGCAAGTATAAATCAGCACAGTTATTCTTCTCCAGTGGTTTTGGTGGAACTTGTGGTGGATTAACCTTGGTTGACTTCCAGACCCTCACTCAGCCACTCTATCACTCCCCCTCCTCAACAGGACAGGTGGAGAAAAACAAGATGGAAAAGCTTGTGGTTGAGATAAAGGCAGGGTTATCACTTAGCAGTTACTAGCATGGGCAGAACAGACTCAGCTTGGGAAATAATAATTTATTGTCATTAAATGATGCAGGGAAAGAAAACCAAAAAACACAATCTCCCCCATCCCCTTTTCTTCCCAGGTTCTACTTCAGTCTTTCATTCCTGACTCTTCCATTTTTTCCTCAAAAAGTGTCCTAGGAGGATGGGAATGATGGCTTGTAGTCAATTCATGACACAGTCTAGTCTCTGATTCTCTTTTGCCCTCACACATTTTTCCTCACCCAACATGTAGTCATTCCATGAGGAACACTCCTTTAAGAACAGACTTCTGCATGGGTTTCTCTCCCTGGACTACAGTTCCAGCCAGAAAACCTTCTCTTGTGTGGACTCTTCACAGGCTACAAGGAAACAACCTTCATCACTATAGTCTATGGATTGCAGGGGAATTTCTGCTCCAAAACCTGTAGCAAATCCTTGTCTTCCTTATTCTCTGATCTGTGTGTCTGCAGGGTTGTTTCTCTCACATTTTCATCATTCCTGTCTCTCACAAGGGCTGCATAGTGTTTTCTAACCTTTTTCGACACTTTTTCACAGAGGCAGCGCCAGATCATCTGAACGTTCAGCTGTGCTCTGCAGGAAGTCCACTGGAGCCAGCTGGGATGGGCTGTGTCAGGAAAAAGGCAGAACATCACCCTTCTCACAGAGGCTGCCCCTGCAGACCAGACCCCTGCTCTAAGAGCTTGGTACATCAAACAAACAGAAGAATCTTTGAGAACATCAGATGACCGTTCTGAAAAGAAGATTTTTTTTTTTTTAAATCAAAGATCTTCATATTCCGTTATATGTTGTCATTCCATTTATTTAGTCAGGTAAAGCTCAGTTTTTATTGTTACTAATGTGAAAATAAGAGTTCAACTCCAAATTGCTGCTTCCTTAATTTCCGTTATTTTCTTTGCTATTACTTTTTAATTGTAAACTTAGTGTTTCTTCCTCATCTTGTACAGCAAAAACCTATGCAGGCACAGACAGTAGAAAAGGAAAATGCTGCAAATACCTGATTCATTAGTTATGCAAGTAAGAAACATGGCATGTAGACAAGAGCTCTTTGGAGCTTTTGATAACAGTTCTATCACAGCCTTCAGGTTGCAAATCCATGACATTTCACCTGATAGGGTGAGTCATCCATTTCAGCAGAGCTTCCAGAATTTGTAAGGACTTATTCAAGAGGTAAGAACCAAAAAACTTGTGTTTGTCTCTAAAATAAAGTACACTTTTCTGATTTCAGCTTTGTCACCATTACCTCATCACTGCTTCTGAGACAGATGTTAACGTTTGTAAAATAAGGTTTGAATTTTAAACATCTTCTAATGTCTGTCACTTAACAGAAGAGCCTACCAAAAAAGTGTGTACTTTGTTTCTTTTTAAGTTAGTGGCTCTAAGCACATACATTATTATTTGGATTGATACAAGTGATCATAGCTGGGATTTATTTTTTTCTTTAAGTTACAGATAAATAGCAACTTTTGGGAAACTTCTCACTTATTTGGATGTTTTTGAACTTAATTTCCTATGACTTCCCTTTGTTACTCCAGATTTATCTCAATGTATCTGAAAATGGCATTTGATTCTTAGAAATTGACACAGAAATAAAAGCAAACAAAATTTAGTTGCCAGCCCAAAAAGCCCTTGCCAAAAATTTATTGAAAAGAAGAATTAATTTTTGTAATCTTTCTTCTTACATTTTCTGGAAAAGGGAATAAATAGTAATGGGAAATATGGCATTGCTGTTCATAAAGACAATATTTTGACAACATGAGGATTAACATTAATTTTCTTCCCAGAATAGACCAGCTTATACTCTTGTGGAGCTCTGTGGATACATTTAGTTAGTATAAAAACTTTAAAGAAAGATAAATTAGACTACCATCTCAGTGACAAGGTACTGAGGTTTTGTCAAAATTTATAAAAGTATGTTTGAAGCTCTCATTTTTTTTACAGTGTTACAGATAAATACTCATTTAATGGGAGGAGGAATTCTGACAAAGATTGGTAATTAAAGCAAATCAGAAGCATCAATACACTTACTTGATGAAAAAGGAGCAAGACATGGAGGGTTTTTTTATTATTATTATTTCAGATTTTAATGGTCTTATGTTTGTTTTGGTTTGTTGCTTCTTTCGGGTTTGGTTATGTGTGTATATGTGTGTGAGTATGTGTGTGTTTGTTGATGCTTGTAAAGATAATTGCCTTTCCCCATACTGTTTATTTTTAATGAGCCCCTCAAAATGGAGCATAAATACTGTAAAATCATAAAGGTAATTATTCTCATCTACTTATAAAGGAATACTGAACAAAAAATTGAACAGGACACGAGTTAATTTAGGGCTTAAACGAGGCTTGATAAATGATTTGAAACACTCTTTAACATGACAAATCTGGGGTGCAAACTTGGGTTTCACTTCTATAAAAAATATCCAAAATAGCATCTTGAGACAACAGCCACATTCTCTAAACATTGCTAGTTCCACTCCTCTTGGAATCTGAAAGCCACAGTTCATACTGAGAGCCTCCATATCAGAGAAGCTACCCAAAAAACCTTGGAGTCAGGTTGTAGATCTCTATTGTAGTACAAGTTCAAGTCCTACAAAATAGGATCAGCTGCAAAATATAGTGAGCTGCTGCTGAAGCTATATTATTGCTTCTGTAAGAAGCTATTTGAACTTGTTGGAGGGTTCTCAGAATATAACCATAGCATGTAAAGTAGCCCAGAAAGGAAGGTACATGAGCTCCTATACCAGCACTTGGGAGGCAGGATAGAGGTCAGAGACAAGGAAATTGTAGGAAAGCCCTTGAGATTGTCAGCATAGGTTTATGCTGTTAAACTAAGCAGCAGCAGGGAATGCCTCCAGACACTCAATCACTGGGTATTAGCAGAATAGCTGAAAGCCTGTTTTGCATATAACACTCCCAAGCAACATCCAGGTACAAATCAGGATTTACTACAAGGGAGTGAGCAGTGCCAGTAGGTAAACCATGTTCAGACAAAATATATTAATGGCAAGGAAAGTTTGATAGCACAGATGTGGAACATTGCTCCTGTCTGGTCTCAAGGGCAAGGATTGTTGCACTAAATCTACTAGTACAGCCATAGATCACTTTTAAACAATTAAGTAATTGCACAATAAATTCCATATATAAGATGAATTTATGCAATTTCTTACATTTTCTTAAAGTTACTGGGTCAATGAAAGGTAGATTTGGGGTCAATTTCAAGTCTCTGTACCTTGCTGTTCATCACTACCTTTAATGTATGATTAACATCATATTTCCCAGAGACACAAGTTAAGTATTTTAAATGTTATATCTCTATAGCAAGATTTAAACAGTATATCTGCATTAAAAATATTAATAGGGAGGTATAAGTCTCTATATATTCATATACATCAAGTATAAAATAGTATTTATAAATACATAATTCCATAATTCCACAATAATGTGAAATTAGTGTCAAAAAGTTAAACATTAGTTCTTGGATCTTCTCTCACATCCAGTCCAAAACCATTGAACCAAGGAGGTTGTGAGGAAACATTTTGTTCTATTAATTCTTGAAAGTAGTAGCTACAACATGCTGGTAACCTCTGTACTCTTCTTCAAAGGAGGGGTTTTAATTGCTCTCTACTAAGGAACCAACATTCACATCTTTGGGGTGTGTTGCCTTCAGAGTGGCTTTCTATGATACAGTAGAGGAAGGTAGAGATCTCTCACCATAACAGTGTACTGCTGGGAAGGGAAAGGATCTGTTCCCAGATCTGAGCATTGAATAGTCACTTTCCATGTTCAGGATCATAAAATCCTGTTTGCTTTATACCCATCCCTCTGTTGTCTTGTACTTTCACTTTATAATTCATCATGCCTTCCTGTAAGTTAATTTCCCCTATAGAGTGAGAGTTTGACAAGTGCTAATTCTCCAAAGTTTTTTCAGTAGGTGTATGCTGGGCTGTCAGGAATCCCCAGAGTGCACAGTGTAACTGGTTAGTACCTTTCCATTTCCCTGCCTTGGCACATTGTCTTGAAATCACAGTGCACTAGCTGCAGGTTCCTGCAGAATGCTTTGTTAAGATGTTGAGTGCAGCTCTGCACCACTTCCTCTGACAGCCCTGCCTTACAGGGGCAGATTTCCCATTGCTTTCCTTGATTTTGTGCTGCACAGTGATGAGGGTGTTCAGATTTCTAAATCTGCATACATTATGCAGGCCTTTCTTGTTTAGTTCAGGATATTAACAGGAAAGTCACTAATTCTTATGGGGAAAACTTGGCTCTGATGATAGAGCTCATCCTCTGGTAGTGCTCGTTTCTAACTGAAAGCCTCTCTTAACCAATATCGTCCACAGAGATATGACATTTCCTTTGTTTTCTGTGTAGTGTGCTTGAAAATTGCTACAGATTACAGCTCTCAATAAACGTTCTGCTGTCAGAACTGCAGCAAAAGACATAATAACAGGATAAGATATTTCTTCACATCAGAACAATTAATTCATGAACCTATCACATGCTGGTTTACATCCTCATCTCATCCTTTAACAATATTTCAAACTTATTCCAGTATTTATTCTAATTGTTTTGGCACATAAGGCTTCTGTGAAATCAGAGTTCAGAGACAAATAAAAGATAGGAGCTTGCCATATGGGAGCAATAGCTCTGTAGCAGGAGTCTGCACCTTTTGCAAGACACTGGCTAGACTGATGCACTGTCTCTAAAGACTAAATCAGAACTAGAGTTCTTTATAACAGGCTTCATTTTTGTTCCGTCTTTATCTGCCAAAAAGGAACACACTTATTTGGAAGATAAAGCATTCATAAAGTTAACGTTGATGAGAATAAGATTCTAAAACATTACAAATATGAATAGAAAATAAGTCTTTCAGGTACAACAGAAAGTGAAATGTAAACCAAGAAAACATAAAATAGTATGGGAAAAAGAAAAAAAAAGATTTAATTTCACCTGCAAGTAAACAACAGAAAGACTTAATTACTGCTTCTAGGGCATCTGATTTCATGCTCCTAACTACTTTGTCCTGTTGGGACAGTTATTTCACAGCTATTCTAAACCTGCATTGACTCATATGACATGATCCAGGTCTCATGTCTGATCACCTGCACTGGTCAGACTCATGATTAAAAAAAAACAAACAAAAAAAACATTGACAAATTTTCTGTAATTTCACAATAGAAAATTACATCAGAATATCTGTGTTTTAATTGTCTGGCTTAACCTCTATCCAAGGAAGATCCAGCTACTGCAAAAGCAAATATTCAGACATTTGTTTTAGAAGTCTTATAGTTGAAGTAGAAAAGTTTTGACAGTGAGTATTTTGGAGTAAAGGTGTGTATTAAGTCCAATGACAAACTTTTTGGAGATATTAATCAGGAAAAAGTTCAATCAATTTAATTAAATTCTTTACTTTTCTGCAGGACAGTGCATAGTGGGAAAACCTCAGCTGAGGATCAAAGGTTTCATAAGCAAAATAGGACCCACATATGACCATATTGATCTAAAAAATGCCTCAACTATAGTGAAATTTTGTTTCTCATGAAATTTTCAAAATGTGGATCAAAACATGTATTCTCTGTAGTCACTAATGCTGGCAATAGCATCTTGTTACTTATGAATGCATATTGCACTCTTTGCAATTACTGTTCAAAGCAGAGGAATATCAAGGGAGTTCCTATTATATGTGGAAAGCTCAGCAATCTTGTTTTCTAATACAGTTACTGATTGAGCTTTTATATGCTCCACTTCTGTAAAATTATATCTAAATATTATTTTATTTATTTTTCAATACATTTTTTTAAATTCCATTTCTGTTTGTGGAAGTGACCAGAAGATACTCTTCTGAGGCAGAAACTTAGGCTAGTATTTCAGTAGGGATGAGAATAAGGCTGTTAATCAGACCTGTTCATTAGCATTTCCCATTTCATCACAGACTCAGGTATTGATCCAAACACATATAGCAAGTTCAGAGCTTCCCTGGAGTTTTGGGGAAGATTGCTTACCTTTATGTTTTATTATTATGGTGATTGTCACTCCATTCTCTTCTATAAAGTAACAGAGTTGTATATTACTTCACAATTTTTATCTCCATCTCATTCCATTTCTCTGACATAAAGATACGCTAGATATAGCTACAGTTCTTACAGGATGCAGGAGACCCCCTTTCCATCTATTCTCTGAATAAATTTAAGTTTACTGCTTAAATGCACCTGTTTAGAAAGCAGATAGATCTAAAATAGTGAACCTTTTCTTCTTAATTTTCAGTAAGTCTTAATTTTCTAAACTTTCAAAGTGGGTAAAGGTGATAGAGTCTGTTTTGATATTAAATAATCTATCTTGTGTCTTGAAGAGACTATGGAAATGTTTTTCTTCCTCTAGCACAGGAAAATTCCAGACCCAAAGATGGAACACTGGAAATTTCTAATGCCCATATTTTTTATCTTTTTCCTCTATACTTCTTACTTCTTCAGCACTCCTGCTAGTGGTGCTAAGAACTAGTTTAAAATTAAAAAGTGGAGACAGATGTAGGCCTGATGGTTCATTGACATCTTTGAAGTCTTTTGTTTTATGGACATCTCAGATCAGTTTCTATCTAGGTCTTGTCTGCCTGGCACCAACATTGTTCCCAACACTGTATTACTCCCATCTTTTATTCTGGTGTCTTTTAAATAAAGGCACTCTCTGTCTTCTTTTGTGATCTGCTGCTGATTTCCACAACTCTGTGCACCTACAATGAGTTTGGAACTGATTACATGTAAAATATAATTGAGCTGTAAGTTATTTCAGTTGAGACTGATTATGTTTATATAAGAGAAGAAAAAAAATTATTTCAACAACAGTCACATATTTCACCAGAAGAAAAGTTGCCTTTTATGTTTGACAAACTCACATCTTGACATTTTTATATTCTTCTATACTCTAAATAGGCTATTGAGTATAAATCACTTTTATTATAACATACATTCTTTTTTTGTATAATAAACTTTTAAACACTTTATTGTGTTACCTAAAGAAAACCTGTAGATTTTGGATAACAGCAATAGTTGCTCTCATGAAAAGTAATGATTTCATAAAATACATTGAATACTCCAAGAAAGCCTGACAGTACCCATTGATAGATGTTATTCCCACTCAGAGAAATTTGTTACACACAACTGCCTAATTCTGGCCTTTCTCTGAAGATATCCTTTTGTTTCCACTCAGCAGTCCAAAGTAATTTCTGTTGTGCGAAGAGCAAATAACTACAGAAGCAATTAGACACACATAGAACAAAGGAAGACAACAGAGCAACACCACATCCTTTGATTTTCACAATATCAAACACCAAAGCAACTTTTCCATGACTAACAGACTCTATGGAGACCATTTAATCTCTCTGTCAGTTAGACTTTGGAGGCCCCATATGATAAATTTTGTTACCCAACACTTCACACAGGATTGATAATTTTAAGAGTACTTGAGTGATGTGAAAGATAACAGAACTCTTAAACCATCCACCATGGGATTGTGGGATAATCATTAATATAATGAGATGATTTTGGAGCAGAGGGATTTGTTCTTTCTATACAATTAAGTTTCTAAAAAATATCCTCACACTGCAAATTTAAAATACAAATTCCAACAGACTTCATGCCTCTTGGAGACTTCAGGATCCAGGTTCCCTTTTTTTTTAGCTTTTAACAGATAGCAGTAGTCTTACTTTACTATTTGTGGAATGGATTAGAAAATGCTGATAAAATTTACTGTCTTTAAGAGTTTATCTAAAAAAGCCCCAGGAAAAACAAAAGTCTATGTATTGTCTTACCATCGTAATATCTGTCCTGCTGCTTTACTGATGCATTAGGATAGTAAGTGGTATTATCCATTACAAGGGTCATTTAAAATTTATTTTGAATCTTGTTTTGAGAGTGAGATTATTTAACAGATAGCGAAAGGGCATTGATTATAATCTGATTATTTAAAAAACCCCCAAAGCTACAGACTGACTTCAGGGGTTTCCAGGTCAATACCCTTCATGATATTCACAATCAATATTCTCAAAAAAATCATAAAGATATATACAAATACATGTGGGCAGTTATCCTCAGCAGCTTCAGAGAACCTGTTTTTCCTAACACATAGATAAAAATTCCTTAATTGAACTCTTGAAATTTCTTCAACTCTCTTCAAATATTGTTGACTTCTCACCAGCAACTCTCCCAACTTTGAATGACCAAGTTTACATTTCCTCCATTATTCAGGACTCTTTCTGTGTCTCATGCTAGCTAACATATCTTACTTATACACCCTATTAACTTGGTATTATTTCTAGGTAGGTCAACAACTTTTACAGAGATGTTGGTTTATCCTGACTAGTAATCCCATTTTATTCATATTTTTATTTCATAAAAGAGTCTTCACTCTTGTCTCAAAGATTCATGTAACACTTGTTAGGATTAAATTAAATTCCATAAAATTGTGAAGGCAAAAGCCGCTATGGATCTCTAATTCAATCTGATAGGTTACTTTGGCCAAATATTTTCACTGTGACTTCAGGAAAATGACAATTTGTAGGTTTTTTAGATGATTTAAAGGATGATTTAAATGTTTATTGTGACTTTTTATTAATAAAAAAAGCAAAGCCAGCTTCTGAGTATTGTAAACCCGAATTATTACTAATCATTACTATGAATAACACATGGGATTTTCAATTATTCAACTAAGTTATGAATACAGACCTTAACTAAATAACTGAAAGAAGCTTGGTCAGTGAGTCCAAGCAATTATTTCAGTGCTCCATCAATATTGTTATATGAATAAGAAAATGTCGTATGTTATCTTAAAAACGCAAACGTGAGTTGTTTCCATTGATAAAATATCTCAGGTATTTTTCCCAATTGCAGTGCTCCAAAAATCTATTTTACCATATATGAAGAACTTATTTTGTTTGGAAATTAAGTAAATTAGCAAGTCTGTTTCTCACTAGTACATGACTTATCTGCATGTTAAATCACATTACTATCTATGCTCAAATGTTAGTTAAATAAAACCTAATGAATAAAGTCAAAACAGCTTTGGCAGCCATTCAGCTTTCCTAAAACTGACCTACAGTATGTCAGCAGAAAAAGTATTTTAGGCTGCACTGATGATATTGACTTTCTCTTTGTTAACTCGTTAGGTTTGTCATCTTCATGTGTGGACATAGACCTGTAGGCACCTAACCTCACTTGTCTCCAAAAAAGTCAACCTCTCTGAATTTAGTCCTTCTTGTTTTAGTGTAGTCCCTCCTGTGACTGCAATAGAAAACATTAAGAAACAGTAATGCTTTTAGGCATCATCTTGTTATGAAGCCTTGGAAAAAAATCACTAGGAGTACACAATAATCAGTACACATAATGAAAACAGATAGCAAAGCATTTAGTGTTATGAATTTTAAAAACAGATACATCTGTCCTTGAATGCAAAAGAAGCCACCACAGTCATGGAGAAAGATGTTTTTTAAAACAGTACTTTTCCATCACTATCTGGGTATATAAGGATAATGTACAGGAAGCAGATAATTCCTGCAGTATAGATACTCTTTTCTCAGTCTTAAGTTTCTGTTCTGCGGTATGTAAAAAGACACATCGTGTGCCAAATGCACAGCATCAGTCATTTAAAAAAATTCCACCATCCATGTAAGTTTTATGTGCATTTAGACTAAGATCCATTCCTTTATTTTTAAAAGTAATAAATCTAGGCCAGCTATAAAATAAACCCAAGGCAAGACTATTTAACACCCTGCATATCCCTTAAGAATGAGGAAAAAGTATTGTTCCAAGCAAATACAGTGTTTCAATTTAAAATTTATAAGTCAATTTTCCAAAACATCTTATTACTCAAATATTTTACATATACCCCTTCAGTATATGAATTTTTAATACTCAAGTGAAACGGATAAGCATATTTTTGAATGTATAGCTACTGACCCCATAAAAAGTATCAAGCACATAAAAAAGCTGAGTAGAAGCTGCATATAACAATTTCTTAAGAAACACAGAAACAAGAATGTCAGATCTTCATGTCACATTTTAAAAATTTTAGATGTTGTTTAAATGTTCTTTGAGCCCTTCCCATGGTATAGCCAAAAACATCATCACACACAGAAAACGGAAACAAGATACTATTGTCAACTCAGACATCACAGTGTGTCTTTTATATTTATATTGGTAGACCTTCAGTAATTGCCATATTGTGGGAATAAGTCTCCATTAAATCACATTACTGGATTTCAGGGAGAGAAGAAAAGCAACATAGCATGAAGAAAGTGATTTACAAAATTAGTTTTAAAATCTAATTGTGAATTAGAAATAATCTGTTCATATTTTGGATATTTAGAGGACATTATAAAAGAAATCATATATGAGCCTTCTCAATTAATTGCTGATCTAGAACTTCAAGCTAAATTAAAACTTGACTGAATCAAAATGCTTACCATTACTTAGTATCAATGAAACGTGTATGGCTCTTTTTAACTGCTGCATACTTTACCTCCCCACTTCTTAAGCTTTTCTTGATAGTCATTTCAGGAGAGCCTCACGGAACCTGACATTTGTGGTGTAACCTGTGAGTCTGTCTTTTAGTTCAATGGTCTCCATATAGACAGCAAGTGAGATCAAGGATTGAGAAAGGGATTATGTCAATGAAAACAGACATTTCTAGGATGAACTTTGTAGACACCTATGATGAGTAAATGAACTGTTCTGTTCACCTGGGGTTCTTTTGTGGCATCTAAACCATTAACAGAAAAGTTTTTGATGATTTCCATCAACTATATGAGAGGGTATGAAAATCTCTGCTGGCAATAACACACTAATGGGGAAGGCAAAAGAAAGGGTATAAAATAATGGTAATTTAAGATGGCCAGAGAAAAAGGTTGCTACCCCAGTTCAGTCACTAAAGTAAGTATATGAAGAGGAACTTAAAAATAGGTTCCTGTCGGTTGTGTATATCTATATATACCTCAGGTACCAAAAAATCTAGGCATCAGATATTTATTACTTCCTGTTATTCAGAGGGAATGGAAGGTATTGTTTGGGATTTTGTTGTTTGGGTTTTGTTTTTTTTTGTGTTTGATTGATTAACTGGTAGGATTTTTTGAGGTGGGTGAGGGTGGACATTTTTCCTGCTCCTGTTGTGATTTTAATTTTCTCGGAAACTGAGTGTAAAATAATTAAATTTCCTGCAAGTTATTTTGGATTTATTAATTACAACTAGTAACTACAGAATAATATTTTTGATAGTTTTTCTTTTTTTTCTTAAAGCTTCAAGTATGAATTATCTGGTGAATAATTTTATATTATACATACTAGCTCTGTGGCTAGTTAAAGAGAGAAATAAATTGAAAAAAAAAACAAAAACAACAGAACCCAGAAAAAACCCCAGAGCCTTATATGAACGTGTAAAGTGATGCACTAATATCAGACTGAAGAGAATAATCAGCTGCTCCCTGCAATGGTAAGAAAAGCCTTGACAGCTGTGAACCAATTATGGCCTCTGAAACCTTCACTGAGACCTAATCAAGAAAAGTGTTTGTTACTGTGTCCCAGACATTGCAAAGTAAACAAGATGACTGAATGCCTTGGAGGCAAGTAGGAAGTTTCTTAGGCATAAAACCTCAGAACTGTCTTTGGGAATGTTTGTATTCCTTTCAGAAGACGTAGAATTTTCTGAAATAATAAATTAAGTACATTCCCCAAAGATATCTCCTTAAGAAATAATTCTGACATAAATTTTTCAGCTCCCTATCTTTCTGTTACTGAACCTTTAATTCTTTCCTCCATGGAAAACTTTCATCATGCCCCACTCTACCCATGTGAGCTTGCCTACCCCACCCCTTCCAAATTCCTAAGTGAAACCATACCCAGAGCCAGAAGTATTCATAGCACTTGTCTAGAATACTTAAACTAATGGAGGAAAAGGCACTCATTGATCAAACCTGACTAGTTCACTGCTGCAAATGTTTGCAGTGAGCTTCATTTAAAACGTGGATTAAGCAGCTGCTGCATTGGCTCCAAATATCCTATCCAAAAAAGGGTGAGATCAGGGACTCTGCGTGAGCATGGGAAGCTACAGAGGGCTGGGAGCTTTGAATTCATGATATGTGAAGAATCAAAATGCCTCAAATAATGGTGCAGGGGTTATTTTCTGTTGGTAAAACATAGAAACAAAAGAAAAAAAAAGTAAGTGACTAATTCACTGTACTGAGCCCTAGTCCCTGACTGAAAGCTCATATTAGATTTAGTTCACAAGAAGCCTTTGTATGTTTTCTATCTGTGGACATGGCATGTGTGTTTGATTCTCATACATTCCAAATTTATCACTTGAGGGCAGCAAATTAAATGTATCTTAGTCTATAGGGTTAAATATTTTTAGCACAATTAAGCAAAGCAAAGTCAGAATGAGAGAAGGAAAAAAAAATCACACATAAATAAATATTGCAAGAAACTAAAATAAATTATCAAAGGTACCCAGTTGTTAGTGAGAAACTTGGGTAGTTTTTAAAGAAAAGATTGCATTATTTTTCGATTCAAGGTGAAATCAGAAGTCTGTGTGGTTGTGGTAGTTGTCTTCAAAATGTTTCACAAGGTTATGTTAATCTCTCTGTCTAGCTCCCACTTCTAAGTTTCAAGATCAGTCAAACTCAAAAATGAAAAAGAAAACTCTAGACAGAACAGTTGAGTCTGATCAGATTTTGTTGGGGAACCACAAATCATACCCAAATTCATTCCAGTCTGGACCTGGCTTTCATTCAAAGATTACAAAAGCCTCAGTAATTCTCTTGATAAATCTAGGCTCTGGGCAGGAGATTCAATAATAAAACTCTAGGCCAAATTGTGGTGGTTCCTGAATTTGTAACAGAAGGGCTACAAATTCTCAAAATTAAATACCTCAAATACCTTATAGTATTTCTCGTTTCTCCTTGGAAATTGTTTACTTCAGTTGTTATTTGTGTTGTGTGGGTATTAGGACTTGTCAAAATTTCAGTAGAATAATGAATTCATGGGGGTTTATCAGCTTCAAGATCCCCTGAGCTCCTTTACTATTACAAATGCTTGGCACATATATGGGACAACTCTATAAAAATTTCCTGTCCTGCAAGATGATGAGAAAGCTGGTTTGACAGAAAGTGCTACCAAGGAAGTTGCCCAAAGCTGGGAATGCCAGAAATAGAGCCAAGACAATCCAGAGGACAAGGAACCTTATTCAAGTGCATTTTGTGGCATTCCCTGAGCCACTGATTCCCCATTTATGGAAGGAGACAAGGGATCTGTTGGGATGCTCCATGGTGATCCCATTTGTCATTACAATGAAAACATTGAGGAGGAATGAAGAGAATCCTAAAGAAAGTGAAATATTGTGATATATGTAGGTCTGTCACTGGGGATAGAAGCATCCAGAGGAAATGGAATCTGTCATCATAGGACCCCGTGAAATTTGATGAAAGCTCTGACCTCACTTTTATTTTAAGTGTCTCTACAGATCCAGTTTAAAATACAGTATTAATTGAGTTATTTAAATAAAAATATGCCATTTTCATGAATTTAAAAGTTAGAAATCTCATTTCTGTGCTACTGTGAGTCAAGAAATGTATTTGAAGAGAATACTGACTATTCATTCACCAAGGATCTACACCTGATTCCAAAAAGATCAAATATGTGGATTTTATGAAATTTGCTGACAGTTCATGGAGATCATGACATCTGTCATTTTCTTGTTCCATAAATTCCACAGGAGTAATTTTGCACCTTTCTGGGAAACATATAGCTGCCAGAATATTTCACTAGACTTTCCTAGCCATAATTCAAGCTAATATTTCATTTTAACCACAGTAGAAGGAAACACAAATGGACACACAGGTCTAGAAAAATGGGAATTATGGTTGCAGACATTCTATTTGTATTCTGAACACAGATAAGGAGTGGATAAATGTTTTTTTTGAAGCTGTGTTTGTGGATTTCTTAGTCTTGAAATTTCACCTCATGAGGCTCAGTGGCACAATGTTTGATTCTTTTATAAGTGTATGATGAATAGGACCTTCCATTCTTTGTGGCCCTTTACTAGCTTGAATCAAATATGAAACACTTCAAATTTGCTCTGGGAATATTTTCATTGTATTTTTCGTGTTTACCTTACTAGAGCTAATCAAAAAGATTCTCACTGGTACTTGCTTTAGCTGATGCTCTGAGGATGAGTGATTGTTATAGATATTTCAGCTCATAATTTTTCTCTCTTACCAGTTGCAACATTTTCTTGGTTTTGAATATATCAGCATGGACAGGTGACAATGTAATTTGGTTCAGATTAACAAAACTTAAAATTAAAACAACTCAATATGCAAAATGTATATATATTGCACAAAGGGAAAACAATAAACAAGTAAAGGCTAATGAATCTCTGCAGTACGTGTGATGGAATACCATTTTCTAACTTCTTCAGTTTTAGAATCCCTCTGAAGTTTATCTCCCAAGTGCTAATGTCAAGAGGCACTGATAGATTGTTCAGGAAAAATACCTGCTGTCCTGCAATTTAAAGCATACCTTATTTAAAATAAATCGTAGAATCATAAACCTTCATGTTTCAATAGTAAATATGATATTTTTCTCATACTTTGTCTGCTGTCTTAGGTAAAAGCAACAACAATGCCAAGTATTTTTATTTGTGCTCAAAGCATTTTATTCTCTAAAACCAGTTTCAACTTCGAACACGTTTGTATTTTCTGATGTATTTATTTAGTAAGCATTAATATTCCCCCCCCCCCCCAATACAGATGAAAGCTGGCATAATGTTGTTTTCTTGTAAGAGTTATAGGAATTTAAATTTTTCTAACATCTTAGCAAAGCTAGTGGTGCTTTTTTTCCAAGCTCCTCTGTTGATTATTATGATTTATTTCTGATGTGTGCTCATTGCAAGAGAAACTCTGGTCTGAATTAGGTGCTAGTTGTACTTTATTTTACAAAGCACTTACTTTACAAATACGAAGAAAAAGGTGGAGTCTTCTCAACAGAGTGATGAAACCAACATCAAAGGACTTCTGAAGGTTAAAGTTAACTGCTTTGTTAATTGATTTGATGTAGAGGATTGATGGTTTAATTTTCTTGATTTTCTCTCTCGTTTCTAAACAGCGGAGGGAAAAAGCTAATTTAGAAATAAAATGACTCATTTATTATTCATAGTAACCTGTGTGATTGTCCTTGTGCCAGACATCTTGATATATTCTTGTTGATTTGAGATTTTTTTTATTTCACTTTTAATCTTTGTGGTAGAGTAGGGTTATACACATTTTTGAATGAACCTCCTACAACCTAGTGAGGTGCACAAGTTCAGATTTAGATTATAAAACTGTATTAAGCAACCACAGCATTCTACATTGATTTCAACATAGTGCTAGATACGAGAAAGATAACAACTGTCTGTTCTTCTCCATAAAAAATTTTTAGTTATTCTCTATAACAAGATTCCTGTTGAACTATTAACTACATACTGTGTTTCAGAAGCCAAAAACGATTGTACAAATTTATTTAATATTTATCAAATCTCCAAAATGCTTTCCCTTTTCTTTGTTTAGTTTTGTATTTCTACCACATGCAGCAGGTAAAAATGTGAACTTCTGCTAAGTTGCTTTTCATAAGTTTTAAATATTTTCTTAGAAGCACACAATTTGTTTGTTCTGTATTTAAGGAAAAAAAAAAACCACCTTTAGAAATTAATGAATCAAGAAGAATTTTGATTTCATATCATAAAAGAGAAAGAAGTTTTTTATCACTTTTTAAAAGAATCATTTGGTCCAGATCAGGTAGTATAAACAAAGAGAAAAATTGTGGAGTGTTCTTTGGTTTTATTTTGCTTGGGTTTGTTTTATTTTTACATAATTATTAAATCTTAGAGGTGTATTCAATAGCTAGATGCTTGTTCTCCCTATTCAACATATTCAACATTTAATCCTTCTAGAAATACATAGAATCCCCCTAAAAATGATACAACCAAATCATAACCTATAACTGGAAGAAATCCTGTGGAATAGGAAGTTATTTGGACAGTACAATAGATTTTCATGATGAGGAAAACAATTATCTTCTGCTTACTTGTCTGCAGAGCAAAGAAGAGTTTGTGGATAGATGAAGGAAAGAGAAGATATGGACTAGCTGGTAAGAATAAGGATGCACATAGCTAACATAACTTATTAGCAGCATAAAACTGCAAAAAGGATATTCTAAGCCAAGAACAAATTATTTTCTAAGCCAAGAGAAAGGAGAAAGTGACTTTCCCTAATATTAAGAATGCTGTGAGAATTTATATGGCATTTGCTCTTGGCAGTAATTTCTGCCAATAGTAAATTTGTGCTTTGAGTATTACTAAGACTCTGATTCAGCCCTCAGACAATAGAAGAATGTGATAAGAGACAAGTGTTATTGTAAATTAAGTTTAAGAGATCCTTCTGTCATTTTAAGCTCCACTTTGGTCCTTTCATGACCTTAGGAGAGTTACAATTTGAAAGTAAAAAAATAAATCAGAACCTTCTATGACTGGAGTATCCAAAGAAGTGATCAGCAAATTCATAACTTCATATTTTCTTTATTCCATGGAGATCTCTTCCTTAACCTAGGATTCATTCCGTTAACTTGAATTGTATAAAGGAATCTAGTCTAAACTATTCATCTAGTCTTGCTCTCTCTAGTCAAGGAATAAATAATATCAGAAAGTGTTTTTTCTGACTGTGAACTTATAATAAAAAAAGGATCCCCTGTTGGCAATGCCACTTACTCTGAAAGTGAAGCAATTTGAAACTGGGGACCAATTTTTAATATTAATAGTAGTAGTTGTAGCAGTATGTCCTTAGTATGGAAACAATCATGACAATAGTAGTCAGTAAAAAGGAATAGGGGGTAAAAGTGATTGCAGTACTCAGTAATAACACTGGCAGTCAGTAATTTTGCAGCAAAAGTATCCTAATAATAGCAGTAGTTTTGACTGTTTCATCATGTTGAATTTTCTGGGGTTTAGCATAGTTGTTAAGGGTAGACATCACCAAATCTCATTTCACAAGCAGCTATAGTAGCAATCAAATAAAATATTAATTTCACAATCAGCACAAGGAGGTTTTTTGTTAAACAAAAGAAGTTTTATATAAGAGAAACATAGTCTGTTCCCATACTTACACATCTGCCAATCTGTTTTATGCAAGCAAAAAAAACCCAACCCAAAACAAACCAACAACAAAAAAAAAAAAAAGAAAAAACAACCAACCAAACAAAACAAACAAACAAACAAACAAACAAAATATTTCAAGTATCTTGCTTAAATTCAACACCTTTCTTTTTCCCCCAATTCAAATATATTGCTAATTAAAGATTCATTTATTAAAGCAAAACAATTTCAAGAATGAAAATATGGGTTGCAGTGACGAAATCATAACTGGCAATAGATGTAAACTAACACGTGTTTGACATTCTAAACAACTTTTCCTCTTTTAAACTAGGCTTTCCATCTCTTCAGTAGCCCCTTGCTTGCCACTGCTGCCTGCTACACATAAAGGTTAAGCACCATAGTGATTCTGCCCAGTGAGCCACTGAAAATTCAGAGCAGAGCATTGCCATACCTGCCAGCCTTGAAGGGAAACAGTGAGAGAGCTGGCCGGGTCTCAGGCTGCATGGCAAGGAATAGTTGGGCTTTGGCTGTTGCCTCAAAAACAAAACCCTTGAAATTTAGTATAGAAATGTCAATAATGTTCCATAGTCAGGCTTAAGTTTCGTATAAACAGAAACACGTACTCTTCCAGTGAGAGATTTTATTTCAGAAAAATCAAGAGATAGTTTGCTTGAGAAGATATTTAAAGACTGAAACCTGTTTATTGAAACCTTGGCAGTTTTAAAGTTGAAAAAACCCCACAAGCACAAGATGTTGCAGTTTGCATGTATTCTGTGTTGGAAAACTTTCTAAACATAGGGTTTTTCTCATATGAAAATGGTGCTTATGATCCTTATGAACCTTAGCTAAAGTTCAAGCAAAAGGAAAATACATGAATCTGAGTACTAATGTGCATTCTAATGGGGATAGAGATGTGGCCCTCTTAGCAAAGTATTTTCCTATTATTTTCCTTCACTCATTATGGCCCTGTAATAGTCAAAAGCCGTAAAGTTGAAGTTAATTTAAAGAGAATTATTAACATAAGTCCATTTAAAATATGCTGTCTTGTTTGAGTCTGGAGAAAAAAAATCTCTGATTACAATATTTTTAAAATATAGCATTAAATATATTTTGCCTTTTAATGTAAGCCTTAATTTTACCAGTAAACACTTTAAAATTAGTTTTTACCTACAATTTAAATCCTATGGATTCAGAAAAAGAAGAGAAAACAAAGATGTTTGTAAGTTTTGAGCGATGTATCCAAAAGGTGTGCAGTTTTATCCAAACAACTATCAAAAACTAAGAAAGGTTAGATATTTATTTTGATGCATGCTTCATAGATAAAACCCAACATTTTGCAGAAAGTAGAAATAATATATCAGAAGGGGTTAGTAGAACTTGAAAATATTTCTCAGCAACAGGAAATCAATATTCTTCAGGGACAGATGTACTGTAAGTCTGTCTCATTAACACTCACATCTAGAGTGTGTTTGCAAAAGCTGTGTATTTCAACATACCTTGAATGTTATCTGAAGCTGTCACATACAGATGAATAGTTCTCTTCATCAAGAGCTGATATCACTTTGGACACATGGCATTTCATTATCTAACACATGGTATATCAAACAGAGCTTACTGCTGAGTCCATGCTCAAGCTTCCCTAAGAGCATACAGAACTAAGTTAAAAACAAAAATGAACAGAGCTTACAAAATGTATTTCTTAGTGAAATTTTGGAATGAGCTTTCAATCAGGAGAAGAGTGTTTAAAAGAAAAATTGTATTTGAGATGTAACTTATTTAAATAGCATTCATGACAAGATGACCTTTAATAGATACTTGGATTCCACTTGTTTTTTTAAATTTATTTCTGTGTTCCTTAAACACTAGGTTTTTTTAGCCACAAAGCATTTTATTAAGTCACACATTGACATGTATGTTAAATGAGTGACCTGGGACCTGGCTAGATTTTGTAATTTATATTTTATCTTATTAACATTCTTGTTATATCCATCATAAAATACAAAATTATCCTTCTTATTTTATTTCAATGAAATTGTGTTTCATACGTCAAACATTTAAAGCCTAGTATTTAATAAGTAGATGTTTGGGATGTAAAATAAAACAAAACTGAAAACTGGTTTTGTGTTAAACAAAACAGCACATATATTGCATAACAGAGCTGAAAATGTGAGAGGTTAACCTTTGAACATAATTCCACACACACTCACATATACATTCCCACACAATCACAGAGAAGCCATAAATAAAAACGTCTCAAATTACCTAGAAATAAAAGAGCCTTTCACGGATCACTTGATTGTCCCACACTGTGTTGCATAGTTTGGAGTAATAGTTGTTTCACATCACAAAGCCATCAGGTGTTTCAAGACAAACGAAATATAAAAGCCATGTTGGGAGGAGGAGGAAGGTTGTCAAAGTCTGAATGTACCTATTGAATCTCGGTAATTGCCACTTAGGGTTTGATTTAATGAAAGCCACTGAATAAAGGCAACTATTTTCTTTGTCATGGCATGTGTTCCCATTTGTATATACCCTTCTCTGTCTTCCAAAGTCAAAGCCACAGTCCTCCACTTCCTTCGAAGCACCACTTCCCTTTCTTCTCCATTCATCCTCATCTACACGTTTTTCCCACACACTAAGTGGTTGTGATAAAAATTAGTTTTCAATTATTTTCTCTGAAGCCAGCAAGCTTGCTTTGACTGAGCCCTTAGACACACTGAAAAGACACAGCCACAAATGCACTCAAATCTGCGTTCCTGCCTGTGTGTTCTAGCAGAAATATTTGGCCTTCATTATAGAGGTTTTTGTCGTCCAAGTTCCTTGCAGACAGCCCATTTGGTTATCGCAGAAGAAATAGTTTACAAATTATATTTTCCTTTTTTTCCTCTAGATAAAATAAATTCTGATAAATCTTCCAAACTGTGTTAGTCAAGGGATGGGAGGGTATTGTTTCTATCAGAGTCAACTGCTCAAATTGCTTAAGTCCTGCTCAGATGGTGGCATTGGTAAAATAAAGAGGAGAAAATTGCAAGAAAACTCTTCAGATGATATTTTACTGTTAACTGCTATCAAGTATGTATTTTTAAGGTTTATTTAGAGACAAATGGCTTCTCCTTTTGCTTCTAAGGATCATTTTTTTTTTTAATTTGGAATCTTTAAAACTCAGTTATTTTCTATCCTAATCATTATATTAATTTTAAATGAAAAGATTCCTTTAAAAAATTAGATTTGGAAATTAGATATGAAACAGGTTTGATGTGACATCATGAGAATGACCTTTTAGTCTGTTTCTTAAGTGGAGTTCCTGTACTGTTGGAAATTCCTGACCTGAATTTAGGATGTAAATAGGGTTTATTTTAAAAACATGTGGGGGTCTGTACTCCAAAGAGGAGTACAAATTATGACATAAAGAAGATCCAAAATAAGGAATGAGTTTTGGGAGAGGCAAATTTAGCAGCATAATTTAACAAATGGTATTTTATGTGTATACATGATAACAACATATATATATATATATATATATATATATAAAATTATGTATTTAGAATGAAGCAAACATGGCAGTATTCTTACTCAGATACATGCATATATATGAATATATATACACTCAGAGTACTTAAATTATATTAAATTAAATGTTTTCTCTGAGGTTCCAGAATATAATTTAATACATTCGTTATAAACAAGAGATTAACCTTGCCATGATACCTATACCTTGTCTGTAAGGAGAAAAGTTGCCTGGCATCACAATTTCAGTTATAAGGGCCTCATCGTTTTCAGAACAATTATTCCAAAAAAAAAGATAGTTGTCTTTGCAAATGAAACATCCACAGGAGAGCTGTTCTAATCAATCTACACAAGGAGAAAAGTCTCTGGATTCCTAAACGAACACTTACATCTTAAAATGCAGTAATAATCCAAAGTCAATGAGTGCTTTTGTGGGGGCAAAGCCCAACACAACTCAAACCAGAGCACCCAATGAGCTTATTGTGAATAAATAGAAATACCACACAGCAAAAATTGAATCACCTTTCGAATGCCTATGCAAATTTTTACTGTATAGGCATAATAAAGCTTATCCTTCTATTTTAATTTCATATTTCTTAAATTCAGTTCCGAAAAAAAAAAAAAAGACAAATGTTTTCACAGAAATTGGAATGGATTTTTATAATTGTATCTGAGAGCTGTTGAATCATTTCAGTCTACTTCTTCTTCCTCTCTCCCGGTTCCATTTGATTGAAAACCAGTATTTGATCTTGTCCTTCTAGTCTGTTTATTTCAGGATAGAAAAACGAGCTATAAGCTTGGAAGAAACTTGACAGAAGAGATTGGTATTTCTAAACTTATTTTAACCACTTGGTTGCTTTTAAACCCTCCATGTAGATCTGGGTAGAAAGGAGATCCAGATCCAGAGCCAGTGCTCTGGCTGTGCTGCTGAGCTAACGCCATCTGTGTCAAAGCGCGTGCCAAAAGCATCCATGTAGAATGTATCTGCTGGCAAGTATATCCAGTACTGCATATCCTGGTAAACTACATCTGCTGCAAAGCTGCTTTCTTTTTATTTTTTCTTTTTTTCCTTTTCTCCCCCCCCCCCCCACTCCCCCCACCCAGGGAAGTGGGGAATGTCCAAGAAAAATGAGATTGCTGTGCTGAAAAAATTGTAAGTGTTCAAAAGCAGGAAATTCTAACTGCTCCTCCCAATTATCTGGACATTTCAAAGCAGCAGTGTCTTACCGATGTTTCAGGACATGCATCAGCAAGAAAGTGATATGTACAACTCAGTAATTTACACTCACATGTAATAAAAAAAATGACCTCAGTAATTTTTTGAAGTTCATATAGAACATAATAAAATAGGAAGCAAAAAAACTGAGTTTCACAGCAGTATGCAGTTTATACTAAGATCCTTATTACATGTGTGCAATTATGCTTTTATTCATACAGTTAAATAAATGCATTAAAACCAATCATTTTGCTTTTCATAGCCATTCGTCCTCATTGCTTCCTGTTTGTAATTAAACTGGAAGCCAGGGCAAGATCTTATTTTAACAAATGCAAAATATATTCTGTTAAAATTTTTTGTCATATTAGAATGCATTTTGGTAATGCCTGTCTAGGGGGGATGATACCCACAATATGTGAAAGGATATGAAGTACGGCACAGTCATGCATATGAAGATATCAACATGAAAAATCACAACTTCTGGGACAGCAAACCTGAATTATATGTGCATTTCAGTGTTTTCATCTCCCTTTTTATCTCTCCCTCCCTCTCCTTTTTTGCGTGTGAATTGTGTATATTATACCTCTAACCACCTAGAAACTTGTCTGTAATACAGCAGACAATGTAGTAAACTTTTCATATGCTTGGACAAAAGAAGTAAAAGGATTACCCCAAACCCCAAATTTTTATTCTTGTTCCTTTTTTCTTCTCCATAATCTAAAAATCGAAACCCTGCATATTTCTAAATTGAAAGTCAGTGTTAGCTATTTGTATGACGAAAATTAGACAACTTCATAGATTTGTATTTTTAAAAGCATGAAAATTCTTTAGTGTTTTGGTGGGGGGGTAGGTGGGTTGGGGAGGTGGGGGGTATTTGCTTTAATTTTATTTAGGTTTGTTTTGTTTTTTTTTTTTCTTTTAAAAGAGGCAATTGAGCAACACATGCTGTCTATGTGCCTACGTGATATGAGAACCTAATTGAGTGGCTGGAAGGCTATTGAAAACAGGGTGGGAGGAAAATCCAGGTGAGCAATTCAGAACAGCTCATCTCACTAGTGGGCTGCTAGCAACCTAAGTAAATACACATGGGGGAAAGGAAAAGCAGGTGTATAAAAAAAAGCTTTAAAAACTTAGACTAGAATTACTGGAGATAGATGCTTGGTTTTAATAGAGATTATAGATTTACCAGTGAGCTTTTTATATGTTAATGTTCATTAGCATCTGAAAGGGACTACCAGAAGAAGAGTAGAATAGACCAAGATTCTTATTTAGGTAGGTGGAACCAGGGGAATACCTATTTTTTTTACATGTGAAATCTGTTTCCTAGGGTAGGCAAGTAAGAAAAACTCTTACAGACTGAGCAGAATCTTTGATTTGAAGATCACAGCTGCAATCACTGAAAGATTCTGCAAGCACCTCCTTTTTTCCTCCCAGTAAGAGATATTGGAACATTATAGTGGTAAAACAGATATTTTATTAAATTCATGAAAGAAGAGGAATTACAGCAGTATGTGTGTGTTACAAGAATAAAACATATCAGAATTTTTTTTTCTCTCTATATCCTATCCTGGCATTATTCGCTTTTTATATATAGTTTGTGAAAAATGCCACCCAAACCTAAATCTTTCACTTTTATAATAGTATGCTGACAGAACTTAAAGTGCTCCATAACATTATCATGTCTATTTCTGTAGCAATGATATGAAGGGAAGATTGTAGAAGCTTGTTATAAACTAAGATGTTTAAAGCTTTATCTTTTATATAATACTCAACACTGTGCAACAGGTAAAATGTAGACTTAATGCTAAAAAAAAAAAAGTGTGTGAAGATATAAAATTGAAGTTATTTCTGGATGTTACTTTTCATAAACCTAAACCTCTTTATTCTCATTATAAGAAGTACTAGGAAAGTTAACAAAATTATTTTATTTTTGCCTATTTATTTATTTGTATTTTAGTCCTGAAAATTTCCTTACAATTTAACATTCTCAAAAATAGAAATCTCATATATCATTAGAAAAGATATACGTATATATACAGGTACATAAATTATATATATATATACAGGTATAAGGTGTGTGTGTATATATATATATATATATATATATATAAAATTTATACATGTGTGTTTAGTTCAACAAAGACTCTTTCCATTCATCTGTTATCATTTAATTTGGATTAAATTCAGGTGAATGAATGAGACAAAACATATTGCTTTTCTAGAAAAATGAACATTGTTTTTTTCACACACAAAGTGCTACTGAAGGCAACATTTTATCCTGATTATAGTAAAGAAAGAACAACATTATCCAACTTAATCCAAATTTATCGGAAAATTATATCTGAAAACTATTGTATCTCAAAACTATTATATCTGAAAACTATAAAATTTGGTGTAGGGATAGTTGCACATAATAACAAAGTAGGTATAACTAATTCTTTCCATATATTTAAATGGGTCTTGATTTTTATAATCACTTCTGTCACTTTTTGCTTTGTCATTAACTAATGATATTTCATAGCTTGTTATTTATCTCAACATTCATTATTAACAGTGCTTGTTCTAAAAGACAAGCAAAGCAAAGCCAAAACAAGTTTAGCTCTAAACTACAAGTGATTGCCTTTTTGGAAAGTGAAAATAAAATGCAGCCATGCTCTGCAGCTGCACCAGGTATAAATATTGTTTTGGAGGTGCTCTGGGAACAAAGAAGTACAAATGCAAAGGGAGGCACTGAAGCTGGAGCAGGAGAGGAAATGGCACTGGTTGTGACAGTGCCATTGCCTGGACCAGGCAGCACTTGAAATATTAATCAGAAAATATGTATAATCCAGCTTCTTCTCCTTTAATAGGTGCATTCAGATGGGAATTTTTGCAAAATATTTTTAAAGCAAAGAATTTTGTACATAAAAACAAAAGGAAATCTCTTGGATCTGAGCATCTAAATCCATAAAACACAACCTGCACTTCTCCATGCCTGCTCTAAATTAGAGCAGCAACTGGAACCAAAGAGATCTTTATGCTAAATGTTTTTTGTTGTTTTTTTTTTTTTTTTTTAATGATCACACATGCATTTTACTCTGGGCATCCAGAGTAAAAAATCAAACCCAACATAGATTAATAAATATTTATATTTTGGAAATGTTTTCTCTAAATAGAACAATTTTCCTTCATCCTCCAACTACACATTTTATCTCATTGTTGGACAAATATCTCCAGGTTATAAGGTTTATTTTACATTATCCAGGTCCAAGTTATAAGGTTTATTTTAAATTATTCTAGTTTCATTATGGGTTATGCCATAATTCCTTTTCCTCTTACAACTTAGTCTATATTTCCAGGGCAACTGTTTGGACTGCCTAAAGCACAGCTGCTATAATGGACATTCTAGCAGTGTACCCCTTACCTGCTGCTGTCCCACTGTCTTTCTGAGCCAAAGATCTAACAAGTCTTAGGGTATAGTCTAAGCCCTGACGGTATCATTAGTACAGGTACAAAAATTTTTTACAGCTATTTCATGCCCTTTGAGATGAAATTGCTTCTACACACCAGGCACCTCGCTAATAATTGTACTGTCATCTTAAAAAAAAATCCATCTCTGTGTGATTTCAAGTTGCTTTATATAACATCATTCCATTTAACCCAGCAAAGCTAAGGCATGCTCAAGTGCTGTGGATTCTGTGCCTCAATGTCTTATCACCCATAAAAGTAATGACCAAACTTGGGAAAATTATATGACTGGTTTCCTAGCAGTGTTTTGTTTACATGAAAAACCTTATTGGAATACAGAAATTTGTTTGTCCTTCCCTCATGCAAACCAAAGGCTCAGGATCATCTGGCAATGTTAACTTTAATGTTGTCTTTGAATATGTTATTATCTTCTGACAAATCAAAATGTGCTATGCAGGCCTACACCGTTAGCCATCTCACTCTACTGCTTTTTCCCAGCTTTGGCATGTATTCTTTGACTCTTAGGTGCACAAATAATCATAGAATAGCTTGAGTTGGAAGATTCTAGCCCCATACTCTAGAAAATGACTGCAAAAAAAAAAAAAAATTGGTGAAGTGTAAATCGTTTAGCACAAGAATAAGATTTCCCATCACATCTCTTTTTGCTAAGCACTTTTCCAATCTAAATTACCTGTAGTAGTAAAAATTATAAATTTTGTGAAGACCAGGTCTGAAATTTAGCTCTAAAGTATAGAGTGCTTATATTAGACAGCTTGGTAACTTTTCTCTGTACATGACACAGAAAGAGGTGACAGTAAACCTCTATGAAAATTCCTCATACAACATAAACACAATTTCCTCCCAGTCATAATAATAAAGCTTGCTACACTGAATGTTGTTTCTGCTTATCTTTTAATTCTCTGTACAACATTTAAACTGCATTTAAATCTATTTTTTAAAGTTAGCAACAATTTTTAAAACTTGGGAGTCTCAGTTTCATTTGACAGTATTTGAAAACTCATTTTTCTGATTATTGATTCTTTCTGAATATCTCTATCCCCATTTCTCTCATGACACTTTGTTGTTCTTCCTTACAAATTATACAACCTGCTCAGCCTAGGAGCATGGTCAAGGAGTGAAATAAAGCTTTACCCTTTAGCTGACTGTATGAATACATTCGTGCTTGTACTGGGATGCAACTTGCAGTTGCCTGTGTCATCAGTAAATTCTGTTGTATAAACAAAGAATAGGAAAGACATTGTGCTGTAACAAGAGCTAAGTGTGAATTTGAGATCACTGCACTCATAAATGCCAAAAGCTTGAGAGAATTATGCAGGCTGTCCCAGTAGGGCATTAACACACTTATAATACAATTCCACACTACCAGTGTCTGAATGTGCCACATATATTACAGGAAAGAAAAGTGAACTATTTTATAAATGTGCTTTAAAGAAGTTAACAAAAAAATATAGAAACCATGTCCTTACCCTCCACCTGTGAAACCAGGTGCTTTATTTATTGCAAGAAACTGAAAGGTATATATTATACTAATAACACTTTAAAATGCCTGAAGTGTCTTAAAAGACCTTTCTGTGTATTTGAAGCCCAAACTTGTGAAATACCAGAATTTTATGCAGGCACAATGTCCCCATCAGGAATAAGTATTGCAATTTTTTACAGAATAAAGAAATTGTTCTCAAGCTTATTGATTTATAACTGGGCTGAGCAATAAATCTAAAAGCGATTCAGGATTGTGCTGACTTGTCTGTCCTTTTAGAGACATGTTAGCATGCTACTCTTTTTAAATAAAGTGTGAATCCTTTCTGGAGCAGAAGTATTGAGTACGGACTGTAATATGTACCAATGGCAATGAAGTTTTTGTGGGTTTATGTATGTGATAATTTAGCATAGATGTATTTTAGCAGAGATAAACTGCCCATATTTTTCTTGCAGTAATTTGCTGTCATCTTTGTACTCCAATATGCTTCATGTCTTTGTGGCACATACCATTATTCTGATTTTTTCCTTCATTAATTTAGACACAAAAATTGTATCATTTCCAATGCAAATTATGATCTCTATTTATGCCTTCCATCTCTGTGATTATGATGTCGTTGCCTGAAAAAAAATCTACCCGAAAGACCAAACCAAACCAACCACAACAACAAACAAACAAAAAAACATTTGCAACAGTGTTATAATAGTAAGATAAAAAGCATCTTTAATGGAAGCTTCCAGGTACCCCTATGGTTATGGGCACATTTAGCATCAGATTTCTAAAATGCTTCTAAATTTGAAAAATTAGCATATTTAAAAAATACTGTCCAATTAGTAGAGCAGTTGGTTAGGTAATTTTCCCCTGGGTTCTACCCCACTGGAGTCTCTCTCTCAATCTTTTGGCCCTGCATTTTATTACGTCTGCAATCTATGATGCAAAACAATGTCCTTGCCAGACTGAAAGCAAGACTAAATGGGATACAGAAGGTAGCATGTAAGAAAATTATGTAAGGAAGTGCAACTATTATGCTAAAGTGACAAAGTGTTAGAAACTTTCCAGCTGTATATTAAAATCTATTTTTAGATTTTCACACTCATTAGCTGTGTTACCTGCTATGGTTCCTTAGAAAAATACCATGGAGGTCCACCTGAATGTGTTTGATATCTAAAGTATATGGGACTAATATCAACACTCCCTTTAATCCATTCCTCTCCAGCTATATTGGGGGGGAGGGGAAGGAAGAGTTATTTTATTTGGGTTGGTTTTTTTCTTTTCAGAGAAAGAAATTTGAGAATATGAAGTAAAATAAAATACAATAAAATTTAGAGTTCTACTCTTTCTGTATCCTGCCTGTAGCTTCATTGGATGTGTGAAGCTGTGGTTAGTTCCATAACTTCCTGTGCTTCACAACAGGTCCAGCAGTACTGCAATATTGTGAAATACACAATCCACTGCCTAAAATTTCTGCTTGTGACTGTATGTCTTGGATGACCAATGGTGAATATCTTGGACATGTTGGGAACCTTTTCTTTAAGATGGTCTCGAGAAAAGTCATTACATTTTCTCCATCAAAGACTGCTTCAACCAAAAGAAGGAAGAGCCTCCAGAAGTGGTTTGCTGTGAGCCTGGAGGTTAATTATGGAGCAGGAAAAAATGCCAGGCATGTGCTTAACTGTTTAAATATATGAAACATTCATGATCCATACAACATCTTGACTATAAAGATTGTGCAAACAGATTATATAAGGAACCAGACCAATGAGGCAAAAAGTCCATGGAGAACATGGACAAAATGTAGATTGGGTGTCCTCCAAGTTCCTTCCTTGATAGTAATGAAGATACTATCCCTGCATTGCAGGTATAAAGGCTAGCAGACAATATGATCCATGTGGGATGTGTGTAACTCAGAATAAATACAATGCAGAAAACCAGGGCTTCGTGGGAACCCTGAAAACTGAGTGTGGGAACATCAGAGAGAGGCAAGACTTATGACCTGGGGCAATCATGTTAAAGAGCAGGATTTGATTTATACATATTCTTATAACTTCTTATCAAGAGGTACGTGAGAGGAATAGGACAGAAACAAAATGCAGCTTTGTTCCCTCCTAGCCATCACCCCGGCACCTAATGTTTACCATAAAGATGGTGCATGTAAGACTGGATTTTAGCTTGGAATTAGAATTTGAGCTCACTTTGAGGAGACTAAATGAATCCAAGCATTTTGAGTTCATACTTTAATTTTTTCTCTTTTTCTATCTTTTTCTTTATAAAATCCTTAACCACCAAAAAGAAAACTACCTTTACACTTGATTTAATATATTCTTTTCTCTCTCACTTTCCATCCAGGTAAGAGGAGGAGCAGAAAGACACCAGCACGCATGGTATGGAGGATGAAAACAATTATAATGCATGATGTAGGAGGAAGAAAATTATGGGGAAATTATCTTTAGCAGTTCACTGATAGCTACCTTCATAGATTATAAAAGAATCACTGAAAATATATATGTAAATTACCTGAATTTTCTATTGGAGTTTTCCTCTGCTGTCTAGATTGTGAGCCTTAGTGAAATTTTGTAAATTAAAGAAAATTATAAAATAAAAGTCAATATATTTTAAGTTAAATTATTTCTGATGGCAGCCAGATGTATGAATGGTTAATTTCTATGGGTGTTCAATTATTTTAAAAAATATAAATATGATGATTAGTTACTTAATGTAGTTCTGAAAGCAAATTAATTTTGGGAACACTATAATTTGGAGTGACGAATGTAAAGCTAAATACTTGCATCTAGATTTTAACCTTTCCACCCTCCCTTTGCCTCTTCCTTCTAAGACACCATTCCATTCAGCTTTTGTATGGTGGTAAGATAATTCAGCTAGTCAGTAATATTAACTTAGTGGCTATGGCTTGGAAATCGTGTAATTTCACAATGTTTTACATGCATGCAGAATAATTTTCTACTATATTATTAGATATCAGAGTTTAGATGAGCTATATATTTAATGTACTATTCAAGAAAAATATGGAGAACATAGAAATTTCTCATCTTTTATATTTATTTCATTTTTTTACACAAATATTATATCAGCTATTTAACAGGGAGATTAAGAGTTATGGATAATCATTCGGTGTACATGGAATAAATGAAAGAGGATGAAAGATCTGATTTTTTATTACAATCTGAGCTTCAAAAATGGTGATCATAAAGGATGCCCAGTTAAAAGCTTTTGAACTCAGATTCAGTTCTCCTGATATAAATCAGGAGCAAGCCTTTCAAAAACAAAGACAATTTTTAAAGAAGAAAGTCTATTAGTTCAGAGAGAGATCCATGAGATCTGAAGCATTGTGTTCTCTTGATTTTTGATCACACTGTTTAAGAAACTAACATTTTCACTCTTTATTTTACCCATTTATTTAGTTTGTTCATTTGTTTGTTTGGTTGCTTGGTAGGTTGGTGTTTTTTCGGTCTATATTCCAGCTTTATTCCATGTATGCTACTCCTGTGTTATTTTGGGCAAAGATTTTCTTTAAGTTTAGTCAGACCTAGATTCCTGGCTGACAGCTGCATAAGTTACTGGTGACAGAACGTTTCTTCTTTTTGGACTCTTTCTTACTTGTTACGCTTTAATTCCTGCTCAACACTAATACACACCATTAATTGCCTACTGGTAAGAAAAGTGTCATCAGAGTCAATCTTCTGTCATAAGGGTACAGTTGGTAATTGGTTACATGGGCATCTCCATGTCTTAGAACAGGAGTTTGCATCTATTCATAGAGACAAGAGGTGGGATTGGAGGTGCAGGTGTTTCTTATTGTTTCTACTCTCATTCTTCCCATATTTCTCCCCTGTTTATCACTGGCAGTGACTGACTCAGACTTGAACAGCAGCTATCTTCAGAGTACACAGACTTCTTAGACAAAAGTATAGTATTATTTTTATTACACAGCTTTTCCTCTTCCAGGTAACCTCTGTTAATTTCGACAGAATTTCAACTTCACCCTTCATGCCCTTAACAAACTGAAAGCAGGCTGTGATCAGATGACACTATGCAAAACCAAAGTCTGAATTTTTGCTTGCTTTCCTTCTGAACTAATTTTGGGTGGCCTGCAGCAGCGGACTTGTTTGGCCTGTCTGGAACCATTATTCTTTCACAACAAACCATCCTGAAAGGTATTTTGAGATCACAGTTCATGTCTCAATGAGCTTTATGTTTTTTACTAAAGATGTTCTAAGTCAGGATGTAAATGCCAAAAGTTGAATGAAATAATAAGCACTAGTATTATTTCCTCTGATTCTATTTCTTCATTATACTGAAGTTTTTTGGGACTAGGTCAGAAAATTCTGTTTCCTTAAAGGTTTCTCCCCAGTACTGCCCGATTTCTTTCCTATATCAAAAATTTTGCAACTAAGATGCATTGTGTTTGGTTCTGTCCCTTTTAGAGAGAAATGAAGAACAGTATTAGATAATTTACTGTTTAGTTTTCACTCCAGAGAGTCAGATTTTATGAATAGTTTATTTTATATGATAGACATCCATCAGTTCAGGGATTTTTATGTAGCAAAAGAGAATTTAAACTACCATAGCGTTGCACGCAAGAATTTCTCCAGACACTCAACTTGAGGTTTTATCTCAACATGGAGGCAAGTCTGTCAATTGCATCTCATCCACAAAAATTCCAAAAGGGAAACATAGGTAGTGCCAAGGATTTTTCAATGCAAAGCATAGTGAATAATGTGCAACACAGCTGCGACCTGCAATACAGCCACAGCCTGTAAATGTTTGAGTTAATAAACCTTTATAAATGGTTCCACCCTTTTAAAAGGGGAACTTCAGAAGGGTCATCTTGCATTTTTGTTTGCATCTTATTTTTAATGTGATGTATAGAATACAAATAACCTTCCCTGAAAGGAAGGCGAAGGTGATCTAAAAGCTGCACCAGGCTAATTAAATGGGAAACTTAGCAGTAGCAACAGTAACAAAATAGAGTAACAAAATAGAGTAACAAAAGCCAAATCAAGTTTTCTACCTGTGTAATCAGTGAGTTGTGTTTCAAAGAACCAAAGCTCTTTCAGAATTCAAGAAAAATGGATATGTTATATCCCATTCTGTCCCATAATTTGTGGAGTAAAACAAATTCCATTCTTTATTGGAAGTAAGAACACCCTGCAACCTGTAAGAGAAAAAGTGAAGTGGTAACAAATACTTCCTTGAAAGTCTCTTTTGAGAAAAAAAATATAAATTAACCCAAAAGAGAGATTTTCTAGTAAAATCTTCAGCAATATGTCAAGAAAAAGGAAGAATGATTGAAACTCTGTAGCTAGGTGCCAATTTTTGTTATATTGTCTACACATTTTGAATCCTTTTCTTGCATTTGAAATACTCTAATACATTTTTTTCCTGTAAATAGCTTATGTTATGTCTGTTTTACCTACAATCTACAATTTTTTATGGAAGAACTTAGCTCCACAGTTTGGTCTTCTGAGAATTGTGAGCAAACTGTAGTAGACCACAAAATAGTTAAATCCTGGGGCTAGTGATAAACAGATTACAATGAAGTAATTCAGTTTATGAGATGTGGAGTTTCTTGCTGCATTCCTTTCTTTGTAGTGAATAATGTCCTGATTTATGTTTGTAGAGAGGCAAGGAATATATACTTTACTCATTCTTGATTTAAAAGGTGGCTTGTAAATGGTTAAGAGATAAGTAACTTTGTCTCTCCAGCAAAAGGAGTCATCTCATACAAAACAACCTGCTTAGTAAGTTCAACACTGTGCTATCTCCAGATAGCTATCCTTCTGACTGTAGTGCATACCTGTTCATTATGTAATCCTCAAATATATAATATGACATATTTGAGAGGATTTGGGTAAAGAACATATTTCCAGAACTTACTTCTGATGGCTTGAATATCCCGACACTTTTTTGTTACTTACCAGCTTCTAGAGAATATGATCTTAACTCCTATATCTCACAGAATCACAGAATCACATAATCAGTTAAGTTGGAAAAAACTTCTGAGATCATTGAGTTCAACCTATGATCAAACACAATCATTTCAACAAGACCATGGCACTGAGTCATCAAACACCTCCAGGAACCAGGACTCCACCACTTCCCTGGGCAGTCCATTCCAATGCCCAGTCACCCTTCTGTGAAGAAATTCCTCATATTATCCAACCTAAACCTGCACTGGTGCAGCTTGATGCTGTGTCCTCTTGTGCTGTTACTGGTTGTCTGGGAGAGCAGACCGACCCTTACCTGGCTCCAGCCATCTTTCAGCTATTGTAGAGAGTGATAAGGTCTCCCCTGAGCCTCCTCTTCTCCAGGCTTAACAACCCCAGCTCCTTCAGCTGCTCCTCATCAGAACTGTGCTCCAGACCCTTCATCAACTTCATTGTCCTTCTCTGGACTCACTTCAGCACCTCAATGCCCCTCCTGAATTCAGGGGCCCAGAACTGGACAAGTATTCAAGGTGCTCCTTACTGAAAAGCAAACAAAACAAGCAACAGCCCCCCTCAAAAGAACAATTCCCAATTTCCATTTGCAGTCTTAATTTAATAGATTTTTTGGAAGCCCATCTATCTACTGACGTTGCCACAAGTCACCAATAACATCCTGGCCTGGGACCATCACACTAATTCCGAGCAGTCACGTTCTGCCTAACTCCTTATGTGATGCTACAGGGAAAGAAAGAAGTCCTCACTATCAGAGGGAGTAGTAAGAGAAGCTGCTAACTTGTGTCTCTCACAACTCCTCCTGCAATCTTAAACAGTGTCTAGCACCAAGTTACTTAAGAAAGCCTTAGGGATTTTTTTGGGGAAAGTTTTACAAAGGGCATTTCAATATATTGCATTTGAAAGATATTTTGTTCCTATATAACAGAAGCTGTTTGGTGTCAAGAAATAGAAGAAACAAAAAAACAAGGGTTTTTTTGTTTGTTTGTTTTTTGCTATGTGTCTTAGCAAAAAGAACTGTATCAGAGCCCACTCTCTGGCCTTTTGACCAAATAGAAGGATTTAGCTGTGCCACGCTATTAAGCTCTTACCTTTGAAATCAACCATTCTGGATACTCTTAGTAGGAGTTGCTGATGATTTGTGTAGACAGCCAAGATGTGCCCAAAACTTGTCTTGAAGTTTTCTAGCCAGGGCAGAGAGGTGACATGACCTGATTTAACTTACTGATTTAATGAAAAAAATGACACAGCTTCACTGGCAGGAGAACCATATTATCTCTTTAATCCACAAATAAAAAATTGAGCACTAAAAATTTTAAGGGAATTCAGAAATTTCTTGAAAGGTAGATGAAATCATAATTAATTGCATTTCCTACAGCTCAAATTTAGAAAAAAAGAAGGATTCTCCACAATTCTGATCACAAGATACCATTTCAAGCATGAGGTTTTACTTATTTTAATGGGGATTATGATAATAATCTGAGTTGTGCTTATTTATATTTGAAGAAGGTGACAGAGAAAAATGAGAGAGAAAGGAAGGGCTTTTATTTGTGTGTGAGGGGGTAAACATACTGGTAGATTCATTATGATTTATCTTGCTGCAGTGTTAGAGTTGTAATCAAATATATTTACCAGAAGTATAAAAGCCAGATAATGCAGTATATTATCTACTGTCTGTGACAGAGTTTATTATTAAAGAACACATGAGGGTTGTGGGACAAGTTATTGTGCATTTGTTTCTAGCTCTGAAGTTTTCAGCAGTACATTTTTCTGACATGCATAAGTGATATAAGACTTTTACAGTGCAGAAAACAAGATATAAATTTTAAAAATGGGGGGCAATTTTATTTTATACATGAATATTAGCAGTACTATATTTTCTGTATTTTTTGAAGGCAATGCAGGACATCTATGCGTAACGCATTACGTATTTCTCTCTTCATATCTACAGATGGACCAGCTGAGAATCCACAGGTATCTACAAGATCCATAGACAGAAATCATAGAATCATTGATGAAAAACCATTTGGTAAGTCTTGGCTTTTAGTAGTTATTTAGACATCATGATCAATGGGATGTATTGCTAAAAACACTCCAATAGGTTCAGTTTCTGAGTTTTCCTTTTTGAATGGAATAAATGGGTTGAAATTATTCTGTAGTGGTTTGTAACTTTTTCTTAGAATTTGTTTTTTGGTTTGTGTGGTTTTTTTTAATATTTGTTTTGTTTTGTTTTGGTTTGGTTTTTGTTTTTGCTTTTGTTTTTCTTTTCTGTCTGGAAATGAGTAATTTCTGTGAATAACACTAGCATGTACAATGTCACTTATGTGTGTTCAAAGAAAAATATTTACCAAAATATCTTAAATCTAAATATTTCCTCTTATGTTTCTAACCCTACTGGCTGTACTATGTCAGAAGGTGTAATAACCTTCCTACTTGTACCATCCAGAGATTTCGAGTATTACGAATCTCTTTTCAAGACGTGCAGCAGGCTTTACTTGCAGTAACAGTGTTAGTGTGGTTGGAACAGAGCAGAATGTCTAACAGAATGTCTCTTGCAGAGGTTACTGTGTTGTCTCTGCCTTACACTCAGTGTGTTGGCACTATGGAGAGAAACACCCTGATCCTGCACTAGTTTTCTGAATGCCACTAATGACACAGGATTTAATCACATTATGTTCATTACACCTTTGGTCCTTTAACAATAAGATTAATTCTCTTAAATATTTCCTAGTGGTTTATGAAACCTCTCAAAAGACTTCTGCTTGCTCCCTGTGATAAGGAAGGATGCAACTTTGGAGGGAAAAAGTTTTGCTTAAAGTTTCCATGATGGTTTGAGCTGGTTCAGCAGCCAAACACCCACTCTCTGTCTTGATCAGTCCAATTTCCCTTGGGATGGGGAGAAAATAGAAGGAAGGCCAGAAGACTTATATATACAGTCTTATAGAAGGAAGGCAGAAACTATGCATAGTAGCAAATAAAAAAGAGGAATTTATTCACTACCCGCTGGCAGGCAGATGTCCATCCACTTCCTAGAGACCAAGGCCCCAGCATGAGAAACAGTTTCTTGGGAAGACAAACACCACAGCCATGAATGTTCCTCTTTCCCTCTTTTTTCTCTAAGCTGTTCTTGCTGAGCATGACATCACACAGTATGAAATCTCTCTTTGTTCTCTCTGGGTCAGCTGTCCCACCCCCAGCCTATTTACTTACAAATATAGTTCCTTCAGGCTATTTGTAGAAAAACCATTACAGTTCTCACTTTTCTGGATTTAGAAGAGGTATTTCACAATAAAGCAAAATTTATTCCTCAATTATTTTGTTCCAGTTGAAATGTACTTTTCTCTATTTTCCCCTTATCCATTTCTCTGACTATCATATACTCCTTCCTTTTGGCTTCTTTTCAAACATTGAATACTTTTAAGGAGTCTCTAAAGGAGCGATAAATACAGATAGTGACCTCTCTTTGAAGGAGGGCTGCAAAGCACATATGCTAAAGGAGATTGACATGGAAACATACAGAATTGCTGCTTACACCTGTCAGTAATGTAATGGTCATCAACACCACATATCAGCCTATAAAACAAGTTTTTTATTTTTAAGAGTGAATTAAATTCCCAAAGAAAAGCAAAGAAAAACAAATTAGCAACTCCTAAAGAAAAAATAAAATCCTTTAGAAATTGCAAAATTTGGCAGGTCAGTAATGTAAACTGAAAAGTCCGGATCAAAATCTGACATGTCTCATAATAAGATTGTCTGTGTAGTTTTTAATTTGACTCCTATACAGACATTTTTTCCAGAATTCTATGGTGATCTGCAAAACTGAGAAAGTTGCCAGTCACAATTCATGGAAGAGATTTCTTGCAGCTATTGGGTGTATTGGTTTGTCCTTAGTATTCAAACTGGATGGTGCCTTTTTTCTACATGATTACTGAAAGCATTCTGCAGATGGGATTATTTATTTTCTACAGTATATAAGCACTTTGCATAAATTAATTTTCCTCTACAATACTGTCTTTATTTAAGTGGATTGAGGGACAGAGTATTTTGACATCCTATTTCATGTATGAGGGTTGTGAATTTTGCTGTCTTTGAATCTGTATTAGTATCAGATATATTCAAACGACATATTTCCACAATATGTCCAAAAGACATATCTCCATAATTTAATTTGCATGAATGCAGAATATATGAAACCCATAAACAACAAATATATGGCTTTTAGGCCCTTCCCTAACAAGTTTTGACTTTAAAAAAGGAACATTTTATTAACCTGGCAAAGGAATTCCTTTGCAGAGGCAGGAATTCTCATGCTTTATTCAAAAATTTTATTTACTTTACTGGTCACTTTTATACTGTTTTCCACAGTGTTATAACCTCCAAGTCCTATAGCAGGAGTCTGCTTTACTGCATGAACTGATATACACAAAAATATTTGCAAATGTTAACTATTAAGTCCACTCTGCCTCCCAAACAACTTTCATCCATTAAATTTCTCTCTACACTCCCATATGTGATGGAGATCTGCTCTGCCTGGCAGTGTGCCCTTTCTGTCATTGATCCTTCTTTTCTAGTCCCTTGGAGTAACTGACATATCAGGTTATGCAACTGGGTCTGGCAAAGCTTGAAAGGAAAAGTAGAAATTCTTATTAGAACATCTGCATATAAGTGGAAAAAAAAAAACAAAAAAACCTCAGGCAAACTTTGAACAATCCAAGTCCTTCTTGAAGTCTGGAATAAGAGTAGCAAGCTTTGGGATATGTACAGAGCACTATTAGCACACTAAAGCCAGTTTATTAGACCAGTTGAGAGGAAAATGTAGTTGGCAGCTGTAGATCAGAGGAGGCAGAGAGGAGGAAAATCTCTGGTCACTGTGGGACAGACAGTTATCTATGTTGTATGGTTGGCTCTTGGCACAAGAGTGTCTAAATTCATTCTCCTAAGAGAAGGTGACTGAGCATTTATGGCACAGTGTAACTGCCTATGAGCTGGAACCAGATTAACACCTGTACTGATGTTCCTTTTATTTTAGCAGGAAATCCTAACTGTACATCTATTAGGGATGGAGTATATATTTGATATTATTCTAGAAATTACATTATTTTTGCTAGTTTCTGGATCATAATAACCAATCTTGGACTATGCCTGAAAATTTCTCAAGTCACAAAGCAGAAAAAATTCAAGCTCATTTAAACTGTGGGGCATTAAACACTCCCTTTGCATCTTAAATTTTTCAAATCCAAAGCTATATCTGATTGGAATCTCCTCACAGTAACACATTTTCAGGGCCAAAACAACCCAAATTACATCACCTAAGTATTTGGAATGCACAGTAGAAGTTAAGAAGAATGTATTTCTTTCCTATATGGGTCATGATGATGCTTCCATTGTGATTCAGCTCAGATCTTTGTTCAGACTCCCAGTTCTCTAGAAGAGTTATGCAATTTAGGATTCTTCTGAAAAATATCTACTATACCAAATGCTCTGCTACCTCTTTGAATTTCTCCTATCTTGGCTGTCACAAATTTCCTTTACAAAGCTTTGAATTTGGTGGTTTGAGACTTTTTATTCTAATTCTTTGGATAATCTTAGTTTTTTCAAACAATGAAATTTGATTTTTCAAGTTTGCAAGTTTTCTGCCAATTTGGAATGACTAAGTTACAAACAGCTACCATCTTTCTCATTGTCTTGTCATTTCTCTATCACTACTACTGCTATTGTAATTTATATATGTACTCATGTATTCATGTTTCAAAACATATATTGATTGTTACCTGTGCTTGTCTACAATAATTCAATGAGTTATTTGATTCATCAAGACTGAACAGGCTGCATGAGATAATGCTAGCTTTCGTTATAGATTTCTCAGTTCCCGCGCATGAGACTTCTGCCACCAAACTGAGAACCTGAAGAGCAGCACATATCCTAGTGCTTCCTTTTAGGCACCAAGACACAAAACAATGGCTCGCACATAAAAGAGCACAGAATAAGTTTTGTGCCCTGATACCATTACAGATTTCTGAAGTGACATGCAATCCATATAAACATTCCTTTTATAGCTTTTCATGAGTTCAGTGTAGGTTTTCTGTCACTCTGAAAAGAACAAGTGTGGGCAGGTGCTGTGCACTTTTCTTTTCATGGCTCTGCAGATGCTTTAAAGCTTTCCTTTAATGGAACTGCACAACAGTATGCAGTAGTGCTGTGAACACCTGGCCAGTAATTAAAGCCACGAGGTTCTCTTCTAGACATAAACCAGTGTCATACTAAGCCCTGCAGAGCTGAAAGCCCACATGCTGCATTATTGCCGGCACAGTCTCTTCCAAAGACAGTGCAATCGTAGCCCTCCAGGCAGACTGACATTTTTCATCTCACCCTCATCTAAGGGTTTGTCATGTTTGTATATTCATCCAAAAAGGCCATGAACTGTGGCTAGAGGTCTCTTGATTCTGTTTTTAGACAGATTTTAGGCTCATTACTAGCAAATATAACTCAAATTCTTTACATTCCATTCTGTATCGCTGGTAGTTAAAGTCTATACCTTACAGTTAGCAATGAATCAAACAATAATTTTATATAAGAAAGGGCACTGGTTATCTTAATACCTTCTTCCATGACAGTAATGTTTCTCCTTATGTACTTTGATGGCACAATCACCATTACATAGCTTGTTAATGCATTATTGAACCTGCTTTTGTGATTAATACATATGCATTATTAGTTTGTTTTAAGGGTAAGAGAGGAACATTCTAAAAAGCATATGCAGAATAATAATAATAATAATAATAATAATTATAATAATAATAATAACAATAATTTTATATTTGACTACTCTCTGCATTTTGAAATTTGGACACACAAAGAAATTTTACAAAGAAATTTTCAAGACAGGAATGGCTTTGTTAAATTCCTATTTTTTTAAAATAAACTTTATCACTCTTTTGCACTGTGAGTGTTAGTAATGAAAATTAAATTATGCTTGACAAAATATATTGATAATTTTTTTAATGACCCCTTTCATTTAAAATATTACAGTTTGTTGATATAAGTGTGTGGCTTTGCTTATCTACTAATATGTGGCATTAAGCAATTTCCTTTGTTTATTTCTGTCATTAGTGAGTTAGCAACAGTGTCTTATAATGCTGTATAAGACAAATACATTGGTTCATTCATCTGATTCTCTTTCAAACGTTCTAGAACAGTGTAAAGCGGTTTGTTGTTTGCTTTGTTTGTTGGCTTCAAAGAATTTGGGGAATCCAGCTAGTCATCTCATAATTACAATTTGAAGATATTTTGGTAGATAATATTATACAAGGAAAAGAAAGGATGTGCAACCTTTCTTAAAAGAACAAATATGTTTTTCTGTTGTTTTCAGAAATTTAAGCAGGAAGTTTAGTCTTCCAGAATTTCTTAATATGCAAATCTGAGGAGGATTTAAGAAAGATACATCTGAAAACCTTAAGATAAGAGCACAACTATTTGACTGTGTTTTTTCTTTTAATTTACGGCTAACTGAAAATGTGCTTACAAAAAAGAAAAACAACTAAAGTTTCTGTGTACCCTCAAGTTCATAGGAACTTTATTACCATACAGATTTACTCAGTCTCAGTCAAAATCACTGCTGATCTCTCTGAAATTTTACAGGTCCACTTATCACCAGTTCCCAGGTGACCGATCTGCAATTTATTCATATCAGAAAATGTTTTTCCTCCAGCCACTCTGATTCTAATGTGGGCTGTATATCACCAGGCAATGACAAGAACAGAGGGATTGATCTCTCTTGGACTAATAAGCTTATTTTTATCTTCAACTTTGCCTTTGTATTGGAGGGGATATTATAAGCTGTCTGACACTTATTTGGAGATGTATACACAGAAGAAACAACTCCCAGCAGTTTCAGGGAGTGAGCTATGTGTGCTCCAGCAAAATTCATGTAAACACTTTATAATAATCTTTGCAAAAAGTCAGAACTTTTAATAGGAGACGTTTTCTGTTCCTAACTTAGAAACTTTCAACAAATGTTCTTCTCCACACATGAGGTACTCAGGTAAATTGGCACACGCTGACCTGGATTCAGGGACAATGGCTGTAATCTGGCTGCAAAAAGCCCAGTAGGCTGTACAGAGGCTTCATGTCAATCAGAGAAAGAAATGGAAGTTAAACAAGCACTGCTAGATTTTTGTGCTTTTTTTTCCACATGCTCTGTTTGTTTAACCAGCGGGGAGTCACCAGGTGGATGTTAGTGTTCGTGTACAAGGCTTTCAGAGAGATTGATGTTCACAGCAACAGCTGAGTTCATTTATAATGCCGTTCTCTGAAAGCCTTGCTGAATAGATTCCTAAAGACAGTGATTTACTGTCTGTCTTTTCCTCTTTTATTATATTCCACCACCAGTGATGCCTATTCTTATTTGATGACTTCAGTATCCTTGCTCAAAGGTGCTCATACATTTTCAAATTCTGTTACTGCTAAAGAAAGGAGAGAAGGAAGAAGAATGATTGCGCTGTCTTTGAATAGTTGCTGTGCTCTTGCTGTCCTATAACTATTGTAATATGTTGCATTGTCTCAGGGTTACTGGGAGGTGTGAACAGCAAAAAACTTGAAAGAAAAGAGTGTAGCTTTTGGAGAGGTCCTTCTACCATGCATTCTTTACTATCTCCTTTCCCATTTAATATGGGTAGGTACATTATAACTGAGGATTAACACTGGATAGAATTTAAATCTTTGAAGAGTTATAAAGTTTCAACACTTCATAGGAAAGTAGAAATTGTTTTTTTCCCAGGATAACATGTCCTAGCAGCCTTTTTTTCAGAATATTTTATTATCTTCAGCCCTAAATATGATGCATATTCCTTCATTCATTTCGCAGATGGTGGATGAAACTTGCAGAGTTGAATTAATTTTTCTGTTTGTTACATTCAGCATTTAAATACTTAAACTCTTGAAAAACAAACAAACAAAAAACCCCCCCACCAAACTACAGCAAAATCCCAACAAAAAGCCTTCTATAAAACTATAGAGCTTTTTTTCCTGGTACTTTTCCCATCTGATGAGATGGGTGGAGTTTTTGATGCTAGGGTAGGGGATCAAAAAGAATCTGGAAAATAAAGATAATTAACAAATGAAAATATGGAAATAAAGATATTTGAAATGGTCCAGCTTTTGGATCTCCAAGGGTCTAATATGAAACTAAACATATACTCACCAAGGAACTGAGCCAAAATCTGTTGCAATCACCAAGAGTTTTTCCAATAATATATTGGATTTTGGAGAAGGCTTTGAAAAGCTCTCTCGATTTAGCAGCAATACCACTACCCCATTAAATATCTAAATTACAAAGTACTTCCTAAAACTGTATGTACTAATTTCAGTGATAAAAATGATACATTTTGTTTATGCTTTTCTTTCTACTCCTTGTATTTTTATTTCCCTCATTAAAATGTTATAAAAATTGAAATAAAGATATATATGCAGGAAGGGACATGTAGGTAAAAATGTACAGCACACTGCTGCTTATATCTTAGAAAGCTCCGCCCTGTAACTGAGAATTACCAAATATAACACATATTATGTAATTTTTGTCTGTATTCCAGAAGGAGAGATATGCTCATTTTAGTTTTCTCAGTAATTGCAGTGAACTGCTGTGAGAAGCCTTCATAAGTATCAAGAATCTGGATGAATTTCCCAACAAAGTGAACTAAAATCTTCACTTTAGGTCAATCTGCCACTTAACAGAACTTCCTTTATTTTTAAAATATAAAGAAAAAGGTACAGAAAAGGTAGGAGACGTCTCTGTATCAAAAGATGATGCTGTTAAGAAGGGAATCCTCAAAGTTTAATGATCTATTGTCAGAACTCTACTCTGTGTGAACCTTTATTTTACTACCACCTCCAGTTTTAGCTTTCTATGAAAGTAGAAATATGAAGAGAAAGGCTACAGTCTTGTCACTGTGATTCCCTGACCTTCTTTTTAGGGTAACTTGCATACATTTTTTTTTTTTTTCTTTTGCATTCAAAAGCTTGGTTTCCTTTTTCTCCTTCCCAACTCAAGCTGAGGATATGGATATTAATAACAGGATGAAGCTTGCATAAAAGGTCAGTCTTGTAAGTGTTCTGTCACCTTTATCTGTTGTCAATGCCTCCTTTAGAAAAAAATCTAACCCTAAAATTACTAGAGACAAAAGCAACTAATCTCGCATCATAAATAGCATGAGAAAGGAACACAGTATTAGCAGTTTAAAAAAAATCCAGTCTTCTAATCCTGGTAACACAAATGCATATCCTAAATATTCAGAAAATCAAATATTGTTCCTGTTAATGTTTTGTTAAGAAATTTTAACAACCAAACACTTTTGGCCAACTCACAAATAAAGCATGTCTTGTCCTTTGAATTGTAGATAGTTTGTACTATGCTAAGAATGACAACAATTACAGAATTAGCATGTATCTGCCAACAGAACAGATGGCTTTGTAGGTGGAGAACAATGGAGAAGTAAAGAAAGGAAGTGTTCAAATGAAATCCAAAATAAAAAAGAAACTTTAACTAGATCCTAATATGCAGTATAATAAAAAAAACCCTTGATTTGAAAATATTGCAGTAGCAGGGGAAGTAAGGAGATTGTAATGATTTTGAGATGATTTCTGAGAAAACTATCAGAATGGATGGCCATGGTTCTACCACATTAAATGTTCCTTAGTCCTCTTCTCCATACAGCTGTTGGTGTAGCTCATTCCATCTTAATGTCTTTGTTGCGGTCCCGATTTTGATCATGAAGGCATATGAAGATACAATATGCAAACTTGTAGAAACTGCTCTTATAATATAAACAGTGCCAAAACGATAAGAAAAATGATTGAAATATTTAATATAGTCATGATTTGGAATAGCTAAAAAAGCTAAGGCATATTTATAGTTCCATTTCTTTTATCCTTATACTCCAGCGGCCACCTATTCAACCCATGGCGCAGAGCACATGTACACTGATACTGACATTTTCCTACAGCAGAAACTGTTTTTCTCCTATATCTCTGATAGCTGCTTTACAATACACTGAACAAAAATATATCTGTGCCCCATTCATTTCACAGTCCAGGAAACAAACAGATTTCTGTGTGTAAATGAAGAGCAAGATACAAGGAAGTATATGATGCAATATGGTGCTGAGTAGCAGTAATGGAAGGCAGATACCATAGCACATCAGTAGCTGAAATGGTACCGTTTTACGTTTGTTTTCTAATTTTAATTTTAAACCGCTGGACCAAAAAGAAATTTCAAATGCAAGATTTTAGTGGTAGAATGAAATAGATCTGCAGAAAATCATAGTGACCTCTTCCCATGTATGATAGATGGAATTGGAATAAGTGATTGACATCCTATTTGAAAATGTAATGATTGAATATAGCAGTATAGCCTGTTAGAACTGTGACTTGACCTTAATACTAAACAAAAGACAACAAGAAAGATGAATATAAACTAAGAAATACTATGAAAAAGCTGTGGTAAGAAAGTGAATAAAGAAAACCTCATTCTTAGCGATGCACTAAGCACACAATTGCTTCACAGCATTTCCCTTTAATTCAAAATACTGTTAACATATGAGAGTGGGGCAAACTGCATGCTAATACAACCAAGTTTTTCAAGATGATTTGCCTTTTTGAGAGAAAATCATAGCAAATGAAATTTGGGACAAATTCTACATGCTTGATGACTTTTGAACTTCGTATCCATCACTGCATCAAGTCCATATTTAGTCCAATTTATTTAACTTTCATTAATATTTATTGTGGATGCTATTTTTCACCTTGTTTAATTCCCATCTGTAAGTATCTGTAGTTCCAGTTTGTTCTTCTGGATGGCATTCTTGAAAGTCCAGTCACTCAGTATGCCCACACTATCTCATCTCATTTCACCTTGCTGGGCAGTTCTATGTGACTGCAAAGGGTTTTTATCGAAGAGGAAGGATTTCACACTGAAGATTGCTTCTTGCAAATTCATCCATGAAGTGGTTTTTGTTCCTTATATAGCTATATATTCACATGTAAATGAATCATATTGCTGAGGCACCAGAGAACAGCACAGAAGCTAAAAATAAACTCTTGTTGTTCCAGACTCTCCCAGGTACTAGGACTTAATAGGACAGATTTTATTTGCTTAGTTTTCTATTTTTCATTGTATTTCCTTATTTTTGTGTTTCTTAGTATCTGTTCTTTCAGCCCTTTTATTTTATACTGGAAAAATTATCTGTGAGAACTTTCAACCAAAATAAACTGTTCTTTCAAACTTTGTTGAAGATTTTGATTATTTTTGTGGACATTTCTGTCTCAAATCAGATGTGAGTTACAGTGGCTTGCCCTTATTTTACGGGCTCTGGTTCCAGCTTTCATGACTGCTATCTTTGAGGCAAACAATTTTATCAAATATCCTTCAAGGAATGGCCATTAAGGAGAAAGACAAGAGAGGTGAATGGTCTAAATTAGCTTCCTTATTACTGAACAAATGTGTTGTTTCTGTTCAACATCAAACTGCTCTTGAATTACCACAGTCTGGTTGCAAAAATCAGATTCAAAGCTGTTAGAGGTGCCAAAGTAATAGGTGACATCACAGGGTTTTGTACCAAAACTAAAGGGAAAAAGTGAGATGAACTTAAGAGGCGATCAAAGAGCTGAAAAGAGCAACTATGTCCCAGTTTATAGTATATTTACCAAAGAAATTTTCAGCTTGTTCTTTAAAATCAAGTAAAGAATGGTTAAATGCTGACAGTCAAGGAAAATTATGCATACTTCTTCCACTAAGAGATGATGTGCTCAATACAGAAGTAATCAGATGATATTCAGAGTTCAATATGAATTTGAAGGTCTCTATACTTAGGCAAAAAAACCAGTGGATTAATATTACTAGAGATACAAATCTAAAATCCCAATAACTGCCATTTTTCTTCTAGCAACAACTGTCCTTGAGTAGGGTTAGTGGTTTTCTAATGATTAAAAAAACTTTCTCTGTGGTAAAGCACAACTGCTGAAGAGAACTTTGACAGTGAGATCATGTTCAGACATATGGGTGTCCATGTTAATTTAATATTTTCCTTTAATTTAGATCTTGCATAAAGATATTATCACCACAGATATTTTAAATCTGAAATCTGTTCAGCCATCAAAATTACTGGATAAAATAAATAATTAGAAATATAAGAATATTATATTGATGTGAGGACAAAATTCCTACAATTAAAAGGTATTTTTAAATATTTCTTTGGTTTCATATTGTGCTTATTTACTTTACGTTTAAAACAGCATGGTACTGAATTAATTCTGAAGAGGTGAAAACAGAAGTGTTTGCACAATATTTGGACACTGTAAATACAGTTATTCATAACCTGGTCTCAAGTACACATGAGAAATATGGAGAATTTCAGTGAAGTTGAATTAGTAGTAGAATCTGTCTCATGGATTTTTTTTTAGGATTGTTTTCAAAGATCAAAAAATCAGAACAGTTATACTATTTGAATTCATTGTCTCCTCTCAGTTAGAAAAGGTGAATAAAATCATTCTCACATCCTGAATTTTCAGATATTATGGCATATGTACCAGGAGTATAACAGGAACCTGAGTATAGTCTGCCTAGAAATTCCATCTACCTTTGTTGCCATAAAAGCATGGATATCCTGCATGCTTCCCACTGGCCTCATGACATCTCCCAAAGACCCCTGTACATATTTGATCATACATTCGTGGTTAGAGCATGATGTGCTTACACCAGTGACTTGAGCAGCAGAAATATACATGAGCCCAAATCAAAAGATAACACCCCTTACCTTTTTATTTGCCTTTAATTCCTGATACATTCAAAAGCAGTCCTGAAGCTGCTTCAGCTCATGAGAATTGTTTTTGATTGATTTTGGATTTAGCACTTGTATATATATATACACACGTATGTGTGTACATATCTATATATATATAAACTGAGATTGTATTTATCATATTATTAATATATACATCCATATATATTACCCATTATAGCTCTTTATCTCTCTTCCTGATTAAACACATACTGACGTGTATTTCATAGATATTACATATTATATGTATTCATTCTTATTTCTGGGCACTTGTACAAACATCAGGACAGTTAAAAGTATAGTTTTGTTTAACAAAAATAAAATTATATTTGAAAAAAAGCACTAATTTGAAAACACATCCATTATCTACTAGAGTTTCAAGAATGTATCTTTACTTTCTTTAAGGAAAATCTCTCTCTTTAAAGGTTAAGAGTTAAATGGTTAATGGTATTGATTTATAGCTAATAGTCACTTCATTTCTGTTATGGGAACTGTGAGAACTGGCTCGGTCTCCTGGCTGTGATAAAATGTAGGTTAAGTATGTAATTTATTATTTGTCCCTCTGTGATTAATTGATAATTTACAATGCTGATTACTTAATCATCCAAAATATTAATCAGCAGCCAGCTAAACAATAGCATTGGGTTAAATGGGTCTAATATCAATGATCAAGTGATCACTGAAAGGAAGAAATTCTCTTAGTTAAAGAGCTGACTTTAGGTTTTTCTGTCAAGTGCTCCCTGTTAGTCTTACCTTACTATTTGCTGCTGAAAACTCAGAACATATCTGGCATTTCACCAAAACCAGTCCTCTAAAATGCTGGAATCAGGACTTTAGTTCAGCAAATGCCTGCATTGTTTCAAAATCTGTGGGAAATTCCACATGGCCTGGAAAATGTTCTGTAACTCTGTCAAAAGATCTTCTATATGCAAACAAATAAGACTGCATCTCACTGTATACTAATTGATCAATGTAATAATTCAAAATAATACTGCAATGGTAGCCAAACTTTCTGTCTGCTTTGTAAGGAAATTCATTATCATTCAATTAAGTGCCCAAAAAGTTCCATTTGTACCATCTTTAGCATCTGTGTTGAAAAAAATTACCCTGCTTCAAATGGGTGTATTTACTTTTCACTTTCTTAGTGGGTATTGGAGAAATTAGATCTCCATACAGGCCATTCACTAAACAACTGGACTCAGTGATTCTCGTGGGTCACTTCCAAATCAGAATATTCTGTGATTCTGTAATAGTCTAAAGTGAAAATGTCACCAGACTGTTCTAATCAGTCAAGAGCTACAGTAAAAAACCTGGTAATGCAGAGGTGAGATTGCTGAGTAATGCAGCAAACATCTATAATCCTGACCCTGACCAGCTATACTGTTTCAATCAAACCCAGTCTTGTAATATTTAATAACACTGCTTGGAGAAAGCTTGACTAACACTTGTTTCTACTCTTCAAGCATAAATGTTTGTAACTCAGTCAATGTCATCAGTGACCAAACCTAGAGAAACTCCAGAGTTTTAGAACTTTCATATTTTAAATAACACAAGTTTGGAAACTGTCACTGCATTTTATGAAATAAAATAATATGTTCATTATGTTCAAATGCTAAAAAAAAATCAGTTTGATACCCTCACCCGAGGTAACTGGCAATTGCAGTCCATACTACTTTACTTATCTGGATGTCTTCAATTTAGGAATTTCCCCCATCAAGCACTTAATCAGCATTTCTTCTTTACCATTTTGCTTGATTTATGACAAAAGCTTAAATAAAAGCTGGAAAAAAACCCCACTCTATATCAGGTCAAAGTCAAGTTCATAGCAGCATGTTTATTGAATAGATCAGTGAAAAGATGTATCTTTCTCAAATATTTGGAGAAATAACTTGGCCATTCATCTTCTTATGTAACCTCTGATTCATGTTTTAGCGTACCCTAAATCACAGGAAATATCTATTCAGTGTTAGGAAACAAAGTTTTAGCACATTGTAATACTTTAGGTAGAACAATAGGTATTATATAATATTGTAACAACCCAGCCATGAAGTAAAAAAATGCTACCTCAGAAGCATCAAAACACAGGACATTATTTCTCCTCAGGACTGATATTTAAGGTACTATATTCTAAATAGTAATATTTTATTGCCTGTCCAACTACTTTAGGTTTTTCCTCTTGGAGTGCTGCACTTAGTACATAAGCCGTTCAGTTGCTCACACCAGTTTTGTTATAACTATTAAATCAAATATTTGCTTCTTAAGCTGTGCTATGTTCCTGGCCATGCATAAAGATGTAGGAGACAAGATCATAAAAAAACTCCTAAACCACAATTAAACTGAGTATAGCAAACAGTAAGCATGAACTATAGCTGTGTGAGAAGACCTGAAGAAGTCTGTAAAAAACCTACATAAAAAACACTTTGAACATATTTTCCCACTAAAATATTGTTAACACTCTGTACAGATGGAAGCGTATACAAATAGTGTGTTTGTCAGAGCCCATGGAAAAATTACTACTTGTGAATATTGTCTTTCTACAACTCTCATTTCTGTAATTAGCTTGATTTCCATGTAGTTCTGAATAATTTATAAGTAATTTCAAAAGAAGCAAAGGTCATAGATTACTTAAAGACCCTTTAATTTAGGGTTTTTTATATCACTGTGATAATATTTATCCATATAGAAAAATAAAAAACAATATTTATAAAAAAAAAACAACTAACATCAGGTTTGTTATGATACTTGTACATTTTTTCTCTTATTGTTTTGAAACAGGAATCATAATAGATTTTGAAAACAATTAGTGGTGTATAGACAAACAGTAATATGACATGAGCATCAGCGTTGACTTTTGGGTTTGATCTGCTGGTGACCATCTGTCCATCTTTGTGCTTGGAGAAATGGAGGACTTAAGTGCAGCAGCAGATGAATCCTGTATCTGGTTTGGAAAACAATTGGCTTACTACTTTCATGAAATCTATGATTGATTAAATCTATATTCAGGTACACAGAACTCACTCACTCTGCTCTTAACTGTTTTGTGTATAACCTGAAACACTTCCTTTCCACCCTCCATGTGTCACCAGAACTGCTGTGTAAACTCCTACAATCTTGGATTTTTCTTCAGGGGAAAGTTTGAACTAAGAGGGGTATTTCCATAATATTGTCTTTGTCTTCTGATCCAGCAGTCTGCTAAAGCTTTTGGTTTCAGCTGAAAAAGGTGTCAAAAAAAGTTGGCTGCATTATGATTATAATTAATGATATCAATTAATAAGAAGAGAAATAAAAGTCCTTATAACTTTCAAATGTTTCTGCACTATGGGTTGTCTGACTAAAATGACAATGTCTGAGAGCAGATACAGAGAGGCACAAAGGCTCATTTGTTATAGCTGTTATTATTCAGTAAATGACATTGGGGTGTGAGCGTACTTTGAAATTAAATGGTGATATGGTCAGTTGCTGGAACATAGACAGACATGACATTGATTCCAGAGAAGATTGTAAAAAGGACCATTTTCATAAAATGTAATAGGATTTAAAGTAATACCTTTACTTGCCATTATCTTTTTTCAAATTGAGAGCAAGCAAGTGCTGTAACAGCTCAGGATTCTAAAGTGCAGTACTCAGTGATGTGCAGATGGCCTTCTGTCTTCTACAGATTTCAACATCTCCCTGCAGACAGTTCTGAACCTGGACTTCAGGCCTGTTCTGATTCCTTCAGATAGCAGTCTAAATATTACTTTCATAAAATAGCAAATGAAATTCAGTACTAAACAATCTTACACTCATGTGTGTATCTTCAAATTCTATTAATTCTTCATCAGAGGAAATTTTCCACTGACAGTCAAAGTAATCACCCGCCTTTGGAATACATTGAAATTAAAATGGGGTTTAAAATAATATATAGAACAAAATTTTTTGGGTTGGAAGTGACCCGAAAAATCATCTAATCTGCCATGGTCAGGAGCACCTTCCACTATACCAAGCTGCTCAAAACTCCATCCAACCTGGCCTTGAAACACTTCCAGGGATGGAGCATCCATAACTTTTCTTGCAACCTGTTCCAGTGTCATACCACCCTCACAGTAAAAAAGAGATATTTGTATTCAAAATATATTCAGACAGTAGATAGGTACAATTGGCATCATGATGATCAATATCTTGTTACAGGGTTTAATGACAAAAACAGTAATAATCAAAATGATAATTATTGAACTCTCATTATTTTACTACCTTTGTGAAGTAGGTGTTTCATCTCGGCCGTAGGTTTCTCAGGTTGGACTTAAAAACAGAAAGCAAAATAAAAATTAAAATAATGAAAAAAGAGAGAGAATAGAAAAAAGAGAGAAATAATGAAAAAAGAATAGAGAGAGCTCCCTTGGCCTATTCTGAGTAACTGATATGTCATGTAAGAAATAGAAAAGGTCTTAACTAGCAGAAATTTTGAGGTTTTGAGACATTGATGTTCAAAAGAACTGCAGAAAACTTACATGTATAAAATAGAGAGGTGATGGATGAATTAACAGCGAAACAAAGCCAAATGCCAAGATAATGGATAGCTAAAAGAAGCAGAAAAGGAATATCCATATTCAACTGAAGTGCTGCAGAAAGGAGCCTGCAAAATGAGGCTTAGCTCCTGGTCACCTGCTGTGAGGACCTGACCTAGGAAACCATTGATTCAAGACGTGATCAAGCAGAAGTTTAGTTATTCACTGCTCTGGTGTTACACATGCTCTGTGAGAAAAAAAATCTGTCTTGACAGGCGGATTACATTTTTGTCTGTCTTCATCTTGAGGAATGATAGCTGAACTTCTAGCTGAGGTCCTTAGAAGGCTCCACAATTTTCAGTTTCTAGAGGAAAATATTAATTTTGTACATTCAACAAAAACAAAGCGAGATTAAAAAGCAGTGATGATCCACTGGCCTGAAAGATAGAGGGAATATAATTTAACTGCTGCTACCACTCAGCAAAAGCAAGAATAATCCTTTAGTGCAGAAATGTTAGAGTATCAAAGTGAAACATTCTGCAAATGCATGCAACACTCATTTGGTGCAGGGGTTCCGTGCCCCACACAGAAATGAGCCTGAGTGAGCAATGGGACCTAGAAAGTGATCAGGAATCTATATTAACATCTAAAGTACCACTATACAAGTAATCAGAAATAGTAGGAATGAAAATGTTCAGGTGCTACACATCACTGAGCAGATTAACTTCTGTATTACATCACTACAGAGAAATCTGCAAAACTCAAGTAAACCCTGTGACTAATGAACTCATGCCTAGATCCAAAAATGAACAATTCTGTAATCAGTGTGACAACAATGAGTCAACAGGAGTGAAGTTTTCCACTCTGGTATGCCAAATAATAGATGGTTCAGAAAAAGATTTTTTTTTTAACTGAAATAAATTGTATAATACTTATATCTTCATCTATATTTACATTAATTTGTTACTTCCTTTAAAATCAATTAGGAATTGCCATTCCTTACCTTAAGATATGAGAAAATAATGTCTGAGTTGTAGTGATTTTCCACTGCAGTATAAACTGGAATTCAACAGTGAACTGGTGTCCCTTGGAGTTTCTCCCTGATCTCTTCGCAACCCACTTAATCCTTCAAAACCACAGTAATATGAGAATAACAGAACTTTTATGATCTGTTTGTAGTTTTTTGATAACAAATGTGTCATACACTTACATGCATGAAAATATTTAGACTTGGTGTTCTGAACAAGTAGCTTGCAACAAAAGTAATGTAGTTAGAGGGGAAATATATTGATATTTGGTAGCACAGAAGAGCATTCTTGGAGCATGATTGTATATGTTGTGCATGTATAAGGGAGACTGGCATTAAGGAGTAAACTGTGAATAGAGAATAAACTTTGAATAGAGATAAGGTTATGGTTTCCAACACATACAGAAATTTAGGCTGGGTCTGCCTAAATGCTTCTAGGGCGAGTATGTTATTAACCAAAACCAATAGTTTTTAGTATTATTTTAAAAAGTTCAAACCCAAAATCAGAAATAAGAAACTAATTGCAAGAGTGTCCTGTAAGTAGGGACTGAAGCAATTGAAATTCGGGTGAGCTGAGCAGTTTTCACTTCAGCATGTGATGCATTCTTTTGCTGAAATAACAAAATCTGTGGGCAGATATGTGGGATTTATTTTCACTGTCTTTTGGTGGCAGGCACGGCAAGAGGGACAGGTGTGTCGACTGAGGAGAAGCTTAAAAAAGCAATTTGTAGTGCCCTATCACACCAACTTAATTCAGACACTGGTACCACCAAGACTTGAATATGAGAATATGAGTGAAGGAAGGCTACTGCGAGAGGAGGAAAGCAACCATCTGGCATTGCAGTGGCTTTCTGGAGATAGAGATTATAAATGGGGTTAGTTCTATTGTTGAAATTAGGTGTTCTTTTCTATTAACTTTTTAATTAGTGCTTTTCTCTACCAGTTAAATCGATATTGTTTAACAAATTGCTTACATCCTCCTGACAAAGAGGAAAATTAGTTCAATGGGAGCCTGAATTTTAACATCATTGCACAAAATTCAGAAAATTTTGTCAGAGCTCTGAGCCAGAACTTTTTGTGGTGACATTTAGTTTCAGCCCTGACCTCATTCCTGCCTATCAAGTTAGAAAACAAAACTTTTTCTGGATACCACTGCATTAGGAAAAAATCAGTGTGCCAAAATGTGCATAACAACATCTGTATTTGTTTGGTCATGCCCCACCCTGCAGATCCTTATGAATCTTCACTTCCTCCACACTGCTGAAGCCCTTGAAATTGGTGGAAGAATCCAGCTGAAAATACCTGGGAGGTCAGGCTGACCGTGTGAGCCTTGAGTGTGCTGTTGGGCATAGTTAACAGTCTGAGGTGATTCAGGGAAAGCAAACTTTCTGAAAAGGTATTTGGAATGATATTGAATTTTCACTGAACTGTTTTATTTCTGAGCACTTAACAAGTATAAGAGATCCATCTATTCAGTGGCTTTTCAATTAGTAAAATAAACAACCCAGGAGCACTGGAAATCAAATTTGCATCCTTTGATAAGCACCAAGTGCTACAATTTATTGGTGATCTGGTTAAAAGCCTTCCTTTCTGTCCCTGGTACATAAAAGAGACACATACTTAAGAAATGCTGCCCTGGAAACTTATTTCAAAATGAGGAAGATAGCTGTCAGCAACATAAAATACCTTTTCTTGTCTAGAGATTCACTGCTTCCATTCTTTCCTGGGGCAATATAAAAGAAATCGAGAGCACCATCTTCTAGAAAAGGAGGAGTCCAGCAAACTGTCACACTGCTTGATGTATTTCTCCTCTCACCTCAGGACTATCTACTATATAATTGACAATAAATTGTTGTTACTTCTCACTATGGCAAATCCCTTTGTGACTTTTATATAGTTGCATAGAGAGAGGCATAGAGAGAATAAAAAACCCAACAAGCACAGTGCTTAAGTGCTATCAATAAGGAAAGAATATTAGCAACAAAAATCTTCTAAAAGAAGAAAAAAAAGGCAGAAAATAAATTGGAAAAAAACCCCCCTGTGTCTATGTATCTGTGTTCATTCTCTGTCCTGTTGTTAAAAAGAGAAAATTGTTTCAAAACTGACTGAGTATTTTCTCATCTTTCCTCAGGAACCTAAAATTTTATCCATTGGATACCTATAAACAGGCATGTTGCTCAGGTCTCTGATATGTGTTCTTATTTATTCAATCAAGAATAAAGTAGGTTCTATACAGGAATTCTAATGCAAGATTTCTTTTTTTTTTTTTTTTTTAATTTGCTTATTATTTCTTTCTCAGAGAGGTTCCCTGGCAATAGTCCAATTAACTTAAAAGAAAAAAAAATATACCAGTTACATTTTCTTTTGTCATGATGTGGGTTTTAGCTATGTGCTGAACTGTTCTCATGGAAGAAAAGCCAACAGCTTTTGCAGCAATATATTCCTTCTATTCATGGTACATCTTGTTTTACCTTGGCATAAGAGTAAGAAATGAATTTGCTAGTTTTCAGATATTGCTAATGACAAAAAAATAGTTTAGGAAACTTCTATTTTAAATATAGTAAAGGTACAGATTTATCTTTCAGGATAATTTTTTTCGTGCCCTGATTGTACCTCTGTTTTAAAGGTCAAAACAAAACGAATACATATAGTCAGGTGCATACTTCTGGACAGTCATGAGAGAATGGGAAAGATTTCGTCTGTAACTGGATTTTAATTTGTTTCTGTTTCTGAAGAAAAAGAAAAGAAAAGAAAAGAAAAACCAGAGCTGTTAACTCCCCTTTGTCTGCTCCTCATAATGAGTAAAACAACTCTGCAGAAGTATGGAGTTATAATATTTTTAGGTCGTATTTCTATTTGTTTTTCCATGCTATTTATTTTCTCTTGAAAACTATGTTAAAAAATCTTAACACATTATTCTGATTACCACAGCTGTATTGGGTCGGGCTGAGCTGGAGTTCATTTTCCCACAGAGCCTTCACAGTGCTGTGCTTTGCACTGGTAGCTGCAAAGGTGTGGGTAAAATGTGTTTTGGCTATAGATGAGCAGTGCTGGAACAGCATCAGGGTTCTCTCTAACACTCCCACCCCCAACAAGGTGCTGGGAGTGGGCAAGATCCTGGGAGGGGTCACAACCAGGTCAGCTGTCCCAAATTAATCACTGGGATATTCCATCCTGGTGATGTCAGCTCAGATATAAAAGGTAAGGGAGAGAGAAGGGATGGAGTGTACTTGTGAATAGTGTTTGCATTCTGGAGTAGTTGTGGTAAATCTTGAAGAGCTGCCTTCCATGAGGTGGATATTGCTTGCTGATCAGGAGTTGAAATTGAGGTTTTTATTTTTGGTGGGGTTTTTCTGTTTTGGTTTTTTTTTATTTTTTGGTTTTTTTTTTTTTTTTTTTTCCCCTCCTTCCTTGTGTGTGTGCAGACTTTTGCTTCTTTTGCTGTAGAAAACTCCTTTATTTTAACCTACTAGTCAACCTAATAGTTTTCCTTTTTATTTTGTCTCCTCTGTCCAGCTGGGGAGTAATAGATCTGTTTGTGGGCACCTGGCATCCAACAGAGGTCAAGTCATTGCATTAGCCTAAAATAGTTTGTTAGGTTGTTTATGAGAATTTCATTACTAACAGTATTTCTTATCTAGATTTTGTGGAAATCATAGACAGTGGTTACTTTGGTTTTGCTGAAAAACATGTAAGGGTTTTCATAATCGTGTACTCATCAAAAAAACCTCAAAGTATTGTATGATATTTGAATCCATGTTGTGTCGTATTGCAGAGAATTTTTTCCAGGTAACTCCCTTTCTATCAACTATGGTCACCTCCTCGAAGAAAACCCCGAAATTTGGATGTAGTTTTCCATTTTTTATTAATGTGTTCTAGTAATTCAATTGTGGGTGAATCATTATTTTTCTAAAAAAATTACTTTAATATAAAACAGGCAAATTATAAAAGTGGATCTGCAGCAATTTTTACCTAAAGTGAGGATTGTATCTCTATATAGATACAGACATATTGATATACTTATTTGAAAAACTAAGTGATAAGAAACAAAATGGTAACTCCTGGCTTTGTTTACATCTTTCTCAGTAAGGAACTGCACTGAATAACATATAAAGTAGATAAGATTTTAATAGCTTTCTCATTTCTTTGGACCACTAGAAAATGCTGCCTCTGAAATAAATTTGCCTCTTTGACATAATGTTGAATGCAATTATTTTCTTTTATGGAACAGTTACTGCTGGGAATGCAAATAGCAGAATATCACCCAGTTTGACCAGACTCAGCTAGCCTGTGTTAAAACCAGGATTGTTTGAACTCATTTTGCAGTCAGTAATGTTTCCACTGGCTTCAATGCCTATATGCCTACGGTTTAAAATTCAGCACAACTATGGTGTGAGGATCCTTGTAATTTTTCTTTATTCTTCATTCTTCTTTCTTTGGTTTTCTGATAATATAAATTATGATCTTTTGTATTTCTTGGCAACTTAGTCCTGTTCCAGTATTGTATATGGATAGAATTTTCAAAAGGCTTCAGAATTAGTGTAATGCAGTTTCTGCTGAAGTCTTTGACAGTTTCAGTAATCCAGTGGCATCATGGAAACTAATAGGATTTTAAGAAATCCAGAAATCCTCTCCTCCCCTCACCCCCATTCCCCCCACTAAATATTAAGATTAGCTTCTTTCTGGAAAAAAAAAAAAATATTAATTTATTATTTTATTGTATTATTATTTTAACTAAGAAATCAAAGCTCTGTCTTTTAGTTTGGTAATTTATTAATTTTTCTACTGTTAATAACCATTATAGATTTGCATTTATAGGAAAAACAGGTTGATAAAATGTTTGTGGATCAGTAAATGATCAGCAGTAATCAAGAACAAACAGCATTAGATTACATTGTAACTGATGACTGTATTCAGGAGGCTTCTATCACTGACTCGTTTTCTTCAGAAAACTTTTTGTTGCTTCAACAATAAAGAGGAACTGACAAGGTAATTTCTTGATTTTATTCAATTTTCCTAGACTTCCATGCATTGCCATCATCTTGCAGCTCTCAGTGTATTTCAGTATCTCGGCATTTCACAATATACCATTGTAGTACTTGATGGGTTTATGCTGACACTCCTTTCAAATAAAGCAAGAGTCATATAAACAAATGCTTAGCCTGTGGCAAAGCTGAACTGTTAGCTAGGGAGCAGTGTGAAATGCTGAAGAAATAGGCTTTAGAACAAATTAGTGCTTTGATCTTCTGCAGTACTGTCAAAAAAACCTTTCCTGCAGGGTCATATTGGGGAAATAATGCCAATTAGCAGTTCAGCAGATTACCTTCCTCATAGTTCCATAAATGTCAATGTAATACACAGAAGCCAGGAAGAACGGGGGGGGGGGGGAATGGGGCAAGTAGTTGTTGTCTTGCTTAATGTTTTTTTGTTTTGTTTTGTTTATTAGGTTGTTGTGGTTCTTTTGTTTTTTTTATTTGGGGGGGGGTTGTGTGGGTTTTTTTTGTTTGTTTTCTGTTTGTTTTTGTTTTTTTCCCATTAAAACGCAGAGGAACCATTATAATTTAAGTTCCTACCATAGCTGAGTGACCATGTGATGACCTGACTGATCAAGTGCTCTTACAGTACTTGAACCACTCATCCAGTTTTTTTGATCCAGGGGATGAGGAGAAAGGGGAAAGAAAGTGTCAGAAAACACATTCATATTTAAAGTATGTTCTGATGAGAAGTCCTCTGGAAATGGCTGCTTTCTTAATTAACCTTTCTAGTGCTCATTAGTGTGGCTGCATATCAGAAAGAAAAATGGTAGGGGTCTTTTTGTGCTTTGTGGTGGTTTTGTTTGTTTGTTTGTTTTTTGATTTTTTTTTTCTTTAATAAAGCCTCTGAGAATATTCAGGTTTTTTGTTTGTTGGGTTTTTTTTTAATTTCATTAAAGCATCATCCTGTTTTTGCTCAGACTGACTGTCTCATCCTTGATGGAAAGTTCAGTAATAATAAGACCTAAAATTCTAGATCATTAAGAAATATATAGATATATAGTAGTCATGTTAAAGATCTGATACCTACTTCTGATTCAAAGCTTAGAACACTTTATACTGACTCAAGTGTTACTTAAGTACACAAAGCAGGAAACAAGCTGTGTTAAAGATGAGTTTGTTATTAATCACTCAGAAGCAACACCTAATTCAGGTGAAACAACTGGTTTGTTGTTAGCTGGATATTCACTGGATCTCTTTCCAAAAGTATGTTTGTATAATTTTCTGTGATTCTGTAAACAGAAAAAGAACTACTCTTCTCAAATTTAGCTTCTACACCATTCTGAGTAAACTCTGCGAATCCCTTAATAAATTGATTAAGGTAATTTATTAACTTCTGTCAATACTAAATTTGTACGCACTTTCATTTTCTCACTGATTTGGGTAGATCTGGAATATAAATACATTACAGATAGCTCTGGCCAGATGCTGTTTACCATTCAAAGAATGGTAAGAATGAAATGAAGGTGAAACCACATTCTGAAAGCAATTCTCCAGGCGGAGTCCAATTTATTGGCCAGTGTGCATTTATCTGTGTAACTCTGAGAAGCCAGAAGACACTGCCGTCTCATTGAGGATATTTTTTGTCATCTGCAGGTCCGGTTATGCACACTGGTACTGGTGCTTAAGCATGTGGCTAAGTCTTTTTGTGCCCTTCATATATGGAAAGATATAAGTATATTTTCTATTACTCCTTTTTGAAGATAAGTCATGCTTTTTACTTCTGTCTGAAAACAGGTCTCAGTAAATTTATGGTAGAAAGATAAAGTAAAAATACTCCAAAAGATGAAAATAATTTTCATCATTAATTAATGCATTAAAATTTAAAATTAAGTGATTATTCTGTGGAGATAACTATAAAAGTAAGTATCTGGAGAGATTTTTGCAATAACCAAACAATTGATTAATCAACTAATCATTCTGCATATGTTTAATTAATCAGAATCATCAGAGAACAAACAGCTCCTTTATATAAATGGAGCTGGAATTCTAGTAATTAAAAATAGCTAGCTGTCCTTTTGGTAGCTAAGCTGTTTGCTATAGATACAAATGTGCTCTTTTTCTCTGTTTTGATAAACCAACAGGAAAATTCAGGTATAAGTGTGTGTCCTGTTAGAGAGGGATGACTTTAGCTGATTTTCAACTTATCCTCTTTCTTTGTACTGAGAAATATGTGAGCCTTGGGTTATATTATTACAGTGTAATAATCAATAATTACTTGCAAAGAGCCTGCTTTAAGATGTTCACGTGGCTAAATTTCTCTCTACTGGTCACTTGCAAGCAGGTAGATGTTCCAAGAAGGGCACTGAATTGGCTTCTTTTGGTTCAACCTTATTATCCAGATGCCTGCCCGGAAGACTTGGCTGATTTCTTCCCTGCTCTTCCTTGTCTCATCTTGGCTCCTGATGGCTTACTAGGATTGTGATAACTTTTCATAAGTAGCTCAGAATTTCCTACTAACTTGTAAGATAATTCTAATATCCAATGTTTTCATCACTACTTCATAAACTTATGAGGAATTTCTACCTTTTCAATTTGTGAAGTGTCACATGTTGGAACTAATTACCAGTGGCCATATTAGTGAACTCCTTATCAACTCTGCAGCATGAACAGTTTAATGACACCTGACTCTCTTCCTCAGTCTGTCTCTACCACTCTCTCTGTGAGGCAGTTCTATATATTGCATCACTTTGACCTGTAAGTCCTAGATATGAATTTTTTTTTCTATAAAGAGTTTCATACAGATATTGATTCCTTCGAATTCAGATTCATTATGCTGAAAAAATAAAAAATATTTTATTGCAAGTTTTTCTCTCTGAGGAAGATTGTACTATTTTTTCTGCCACTGCTGCTTCTTTGCCCTCCTGCTGTTCATTTCCTCCCTCTGATTCAGGAATCTTATTCACAAAATCTTTTCCTGTGGTAGAGAATTACTGCCACTAGAGAAATCTCACAAGATGCTGCACTGACATTTGCATTTTTTTTCGATACATACTGAAAACGCATGTTAAGATTTTGAATTATTCATTCAAGTAGCTGGTCTTAAAAAAAAAAAAAAAAAAAAAAACATCCTAAATGGTCTTATTTCCTGTTGTTTTGAGAACAGTTAGGTCCTATGAACACTTCTGAGTTTTAAGAGACTGCTGTGGGAATCAATGCTAGTGCCTAAGTACATAGTATAGCACAGCTCCTAAATTGAAATATCAAACCTTAGGGCAGGGTACAGACAAGGCATTCCATTCATAAGGAATCACAGAGGTAGTTACTGAGTTCAGTCTGGGGTCCCTTGTGAAGCTTCATACCTGTTTGTGTAATCTCTAGATTGCTGTTATATTTTTATTATACCAAAATAAGAAAAGAAAGTCTAAATAAAAAGAATAATCTAAGAGAGTGAAGGTCTTTTGTAAAGAAACAGACTTTTTAAGCATAATGAAAATTAGTTTATTGTTAAAATAATTTCCTTTTCTCATTTTATTTTTTTATTAGGGGCTCAGTATACATAACACCCCAAGAATTATATCAACATCACAGATAATTTCCAAAGATACGTTCTACATACTGAAATTTAGTTTTGTCCCTCTGGGGGGCCTGTAGCTGGCACTTTTGCTTGGAATTTCTTGAGGGATTTTTTTTTTTTTTTTGAGGTTTGAAAAATCTTCAAAGATGTTGAGATTAAAAAAAAAATATTTGAAAGGCTTAGGGTTTTTTTTTGTTTGTTTGTATTTTTTTGAGACTCAGAAAGGTATTCCCAATTAAGGGTGTCCTCTCCCTGCCCATCAGCCTTTTGGTCACTCCCACCCTGTTTCCCTGCTGTCCCTTGCCCTAAGCCCACCCTTGTGACACATCCATGTCCCCTGGCAATTGGTGTCTGAGGCTTCTTAACCTGGACCCCCTCAGCCCCTCGGGGCCTTTGTTCTCTGAACCATGGACAGTGCACACGCCAGGCTGAAATAAAAATCTCTGTGAAATTCCTGCAAAGGCCCTTCCTGCTTCTGTACTTACTATTGTCCCAAACAACAAACAGGTGCAACAGTATGTGTTTTAAGTATGAAAATTTCACAGAGCATGCAAGCCTTTCCTTCTAAATTTCAAATGAAATTAAAACATGTTGAGAATTTTAAATCATGTATGTAGTACTTATATTGACTTTCTTTTCCTGACAAATAAATACCGGAATTTTCAATTTTGATGTCATCCCTGTTCTGTTTATTTCTCAGTTGTGCCTGGTAAAGTCAAGTCTTATGGCCTTTATCCATACCTTTCCTTAGAAGTATAAGTTTAAGATATTAATAAATAAATTAAATTCCCATGATGATGACATTTCTTACCTATTACATAATATTAATTACTTTAAGATTCTAGAAAGCTTCAGATGTAGAACTAGATCAGAGAGTTTCTGTCCTAAAATAAATGTTTTATATCTGAAAGGAAAAGTGATCCAGTAGGGGGTTGTTAAAAACTTGACATGCCATTTCAACAGCATATTGGGGCAGAAATATTTGTTTAATGCACTCTATTTACACAACTAGTTTTAACTTACAGCTTCAGGTGTTTCACAACAACACTGATCCCTTCTTTTGTATTTTTTTCCTCCTGACACATAAGAGTTGTTAGTTTGGAAAAAAAGAAAACAAGATTAAATGAACAAATTTCAGTCTGAAGACTTACATTTTGTTCTTTGATTTATAACAAAGATTTTCTTATATTGCCTCAAAAGGTACCAACCAGCAACTAGAAATCTGAGTAACTGAGTTATGCATCTTTAAGATGAACCTCATGGAACTTTTCCTATATATATATTGAAAAAAGTGTCCACCCAACAGGACAAGATTTTAAGTTTGGAACTAAGACTTGCAACAGTCCTTCAATCCTCAATATATATTGCAGAAAGACCATTGTTTGTACAATTATTTCTTTGAACATCATTTAACATTTGTTCTTGATATTTTGCTGCCCATTTCTGAACCTTTGCTTCTGAGAGTTATTGAAGATTTGACTGCTTAGAAGTTACTTAGTGTTTCTTACTTGGAATGCTGAAAGTTTATGGAAGGTTCTTAAATTAATAAAGAGATATTTTTGGGTAATACCTGTAGGCAAATACTGAGAGAGGAGAGCTGCAGAAGCCAATAAATAAATATTGAGATGACAGTAGATTAGTTAACTACAGTGTAAAAAAGCAAGGTCCACTGGTTAGAGCTGTTGTTGATTTTTCAGGCTTGAGATGAAGGAAAAGAGAGATTTAAAATATGACCTAATTGCAATTGTCCTTACTAGTTTATCTCTAAAGTAGGGACTAGAGAGCCACAGCAAATTTACTTAGATAAACAGACAATCACACAACATAAGCTCAACTCTGTTTGCTGTGGGATATGACATTCTTTTATTAAGTCTGTTTGTAATATGTGTTAAATTAAGCTTGAAATTGCACATGAAGTTTGGCTGAGAGAAATTTTGAAGTGTTCAGGCAACAGGATGGTGGTAGAAAGTACTGTAGCTTGCATGCAAAATGGTTTGAATCAGCACAATTTTACCAAGTCTGTAGCAATAAGAGATTTCTTTAGAAAACAAAAAGATTTCAACTCCATTGACCTTTGTTCTGTCTTACCACTCTGAACACTGATGGCTAAGATATTCTGATTCTCCACAAAATGTATAATTAAAAATGCACACTATAAAGCTCAGTTGGCAAAAGTTTTGATTTTGAATCACACAACTCAAGAAGTGCAGCATAAGACTGGAGCTATGCTACATGATAATCTGATCCTAGTCTGCATTCGATCTGTCACTCTTCCTACCAGATGCAGACACTACTCCAGTGCCAACCACAGACTTTTTGTACAACACACAGGACTGAGGAAAAATGTACAAGGTGAAAGAAGGAAAGATAGTTAGAAGACATTTGAATTATATTGCATAACATTAATAATAAAAATGAGGATATATGATGCATAAATTAGGTCTTAAGAAGAAAATCATGGTGGTTTGAATAAGAAATATTCCCATATTTTTACACTGTAGTACTGACTAGATGATAGAAACCAGTAAGCAACTTCTGTAAGTTCAAAAAAGAGAGATTTTATTTTTTTACTTCCACAGGTGCCTTCTAGTCTTGCCGGTTACTATGCAGTGTCCTAAACAGAAGCAGTATTGGAAAGAGCATTCTTAGGAGTTTGACACTAGTATTAAATGATTAGGGTGTCACTTTGCCAATAACAGTTTTCAAAAGTTCAATAACCCAGGGTATAAGCTTTCATTGTGCAATGTACAGCAGTATTGTACTGAGCTTTACAATTGGATAGACAACCTGAATGATGGGAAATCAGTTAAAAACAGCTGTACTTGTTTGATCAGATTGTAAATTGCCAATGTTTTGCTTTTCTCTCTGTGGAAGAGCAAGTGTGAATTCTGGGCAATGCATGGAGGAAGAGTGAAACACAAACCTTTCCATTAATTCAGCCTCATGTACTCAGTCATTGAATACGTGGTTTCCACTTTTCACTTCTGGCATCCTCAACGTGTTCAGATGTTCAGACAAGTTGAAGTACTACTCTGAGTCTGAACAGTAATTGACATAATTTTATAACAAGAAAAAAAAAGGTGATGAGGAATATGATCACAAAACTAGTAATGGAGGTTGTATCACCCAGCTTTAAATGTTTATTGAGCGGGAGTTTATGAACAAGCACAGCTTTTTGTTCTCCACTCCATGCACTATCTAAAAGCAGAGGCAAAATTGCTGCAAATAGCTATATTTTTAATAAACATTAATTCTAAAGTTCCTAATGAGGGATACCTGTACTTGTAGTGAATAAAAGTGGGATCTTCTTATAAAACTAAATATTTTTAAAAAATTCAATTAAATTTATTGCTGACATTCTAAAGTTATTATGTTGAAGGTCTCTGTGACCTGTCTGACCCTTTACTCAGTTCTTAAGTGCCTGGTGCAGCACATACTTGAGACAAGAATCAGCTGGAGGCAGTGCAATTTTAGGATTCTGCTGCTTGGTGATTGTACTAGAAAGAAAATTTGAACAATCAAAATAGCTTTGCTCACTTTCTTCATAAGTCCTTTTTTGTTTCTATAATTATTTGAATTATAAATAAGATGGTATGCATAGTGATGATAGAACTAGAAAAGTAGTATAATAATGAAATAAAAAAAATTAAAGAATCATAATTCTTATGTCAAATGGGAAAAAAGGGAGAGCTTCTCCTTAAAACAAGGAGACCTAGTATTTATGAACGTCTGATGTGAAGATTATGATAAGCAGAAGAACAGATAACAGAAGTACCTATACTTAATTTAAGCAGGTGTATTTTCCAAACTTCATGGATCATATTTCCACTCATCAAATTCAGTGGTACTTGTACTTCAGTGGTACAGGTACTTCATACCTGACTATGTCCCCAAGGGAATATATCACTACCACATTCAAAAATCTGTAATACACAATTGTAAAATACCTAGTTTCTTACTTTTTAACTTATAATATCTGTAATCTCCTTTCACTAGTCTCTATACACTGCTGTTTAAGCAAATGCTTTAGCATAACTGTGAACTACATATTGGATTTTACTTGTTTCTTATACAGATTACATTTCTTGTGCTTATCTGTAAAGCATCCTTTTATGCAAGTTTTACTGAAAGGATAGCATAAAATTCTTTTCTTTTCTAACAGGGGACAGGATTTGGTGCCAATGAGGTCTCTGGCAGTAGTATACCTTATATAATGATCTTGGAATACTTTATGCAGGGTAAACACTGCATGAGAGCTACAATTTCCAATAGTTTGCACATCTGACAAACTGTGCTATTACTTAATTTTTTACATTTTTTCATTGTCCTACTGAGTTGCCTCAGTGTACAGAGTCCATAATTTCATGCTCTGGCCATAAACTGGCTTCTCATTTGAAATAATGAATATTCTCTTGAAATGGGTGAGGCATACCTGTGGAATACAAGGAGCAACTCAGGGATCATACATTGGCTAAGATCAAAAATAATGTCTTAATACTTTGACTCTTCAGAGCTTTGCTTGCAAAAAGATGAACTCATTTAGTATTACTTGTGTGGCAGGGTGGGGAAGAAATGAGGGAGAAGAGAGAAGAGAGGAAAAGGGGAGAGAATACAGAGATAATAGCTCTCTAGATAGAAACAAGAAGACAATGTTATCTTAGGCATGATCTAAAGTGTTTACTGATGTTTTCCTGCTAAGATGGAGCTACCTATAGAATAGCATATTAGCAGGGAGAAAGAAAACTAGTGCAATGGTTTCATTTAAACACTAAGAGCACTGACCTGCTCCACTTGAGAACCATCCCCAAAGTGAAGGAGATGGAAAGTCCCTGTAGCAGAAGTAGTTGATTTCCTTCACTTTGGACTTGCATATCAAGATTATTACATAATCGAGAGATATATTTTTTGCTCCTTGGAGAGACCTGAGCGTTACACTACAGAGGAAACTGAAGATGGTGGGTCTGCAGGGATTTGGAGACTCCAGGGCTCGCTTTTGCCTAAATTTCAGAAAAGCTACCCAAGCCTGTCATTAGCAATCTTGTTTACTCCTACACCCAGGTAGGTAGGGATAAAAGAGAGTCTGTATTTGAACCAGATATGCATTCCATGTGACTGGAGAGCCAGTAGATGGCCTCAGTTTCAGATAGTCAGCCCTCTGAGTGGGAGTTTCAATCAGAAAACAAAGCAAGGGAAAACACGCATAAAATCTAACCTCTTGGATGGTTTAGAAAGCAGGATCATATTCCATTCTGTCATAAGGATTGGATGCAATAACCTACCCAAGAGTTTAGTTCTTCTTGCTAGTCTTCTTTAACTTACAGTACACCCATGTCTTTGTTTTACAGATTTGAATAACCCAAATTGAGATAATAATAACAACTCATTTCATTATAAACATATATGCCACAAATTGGGAGTAAACTTGCAAGAGAAGATGGTCAATTAAATTCTGCATCTTACAAAACAACTCTCTGGATAAAGAAATATGAGAATAAATTGAAGATCGTTGCCCACCCTCTACTTTCCTCATACTTTACTGACTGATATAAAATCTCTGCATTAAAAAAGTTTAACAAAACTGGCATGAAATGAGGCACTGCAGGAACAGTAAAGAGATACACTAAGTATGGGGCATAAAGTGTGATAGTATGAAGAAAATTTATCTAACAGGCTAAGCCTGAGTTCCCACCTGATCTAGATGACAGTGGACCATGGGAGTCATTCTAAACTCAGGTGAGTATGAACACATAATTTTAGCATGCAACCAATACGTAAAAAATGCCAGTACTTCACAATTGCAAGCCTTTGATAGGGAAACAGATATATTTGTGTGAAGAGTCTCGAAACAGAAGGAAGGAACTTTATTTTTTGCTCTCAAATTTAACAACAAAGTGGTTGTTAACTGATCTATACTAGATGTCTTTTTAAAGTTGGCAGGAAAATGAACCCATGTTTTAAAAGGCCAAACTGAAAGTGTAAGATAGACTGGAGAGAGCTTTCCTGTACTGTGTAATACATTTTTCATGATGTGTGGCAAAAAAAAAAAAAAAAAAAAAAAGAAAACAGACAAAAAAAACCAACCAAAAACAAAAAAAAAAACCAACAAAAAACAAAAATAACCCCAAAAAGAATAAAACCTTAGGTCACATTGCATATCTTCTAGTAACTTTGTAACTCAAGTCATGTTCTTTAGTTGAGAGTTACTAATCTGCTTCAAAAATTTCAACCCGTGGTACAGTGAGCCTTCATGTCTTAATAGAATAATCATCAGCACCTTATTTTGTATTATCTGGTGAACTAACTTTCATGTTTTCATGTTCTTTAAAGAAGGCCAAGTAGCAATGATGAATATGCTGAATATGAAAGCCAATCCTCAAAAGGGCTGTCAGATACTGGGAGTTTACATTTAATACCAACAGGCATGGGAAGACTATTAGCCAATAGCAATTCCAGAAGAATTCATGAGTAGTTGGAGGTCTGGGCAAGCTGGTGACTGGAGCTACTGTTGTCTTGGACAAGAATAGACTCGATAAATGGGTTTGAGTACTACCAACCCTTTCTACTGTTCAATGCCACTTAGAGGATCCATTATGCCTAAGCAAACAAAATGAGTGATAACACCCTTGTCTCCACTGACCCACATAACAAAATGTACACTGACAGTGTTCCAATCAATTACTTTTCTAACCCTGCTGGCTCTTCCACTCTCAATCAATGAGATCACAGATGAAGCACTCATTCCCCATTTCCTTTGTCTGAACTAATATGGATTTGCTCACGAACTTAACACAATTATCACTGTAAGGATGTTGTAAACTATAAGGTGTTTCTCAGCATTGAAGGCTGGTGACAAAGTGTTAAAGGATCTACTTTTTTTTCCAGTGAAGCCAACGGAAAGTTTTCTATTTATTTTAATTAAGAAATCAACAGGAATTTGCTCGAGATAAAGACTGAAGTTAGAGATTCCTGTGAAGGTCTCAAATTTCAGAGAAGTAGTGATTGCTTGTATATGATGAACTTAGAGCACTGCTGGAAAATAAATAAAAGGTTAGGTCTAACATCTGTGGTGTCAAGGAAGAAAAAAAATAGGTACTAACAAGCTCTTGACAAGGTTATGTGCTGATGGCAACCTTCCCATGTCCTTTACTGAGCTACCAAAATTTTTCATATTTTCCCTCTTAAGAGTTTGGAGCTTTAAAACAACCTGGCAGGAAATTTCAGAAGGAAATATATTTTTGTAAGGCTCAGCTAACAGTCAGCATTAGACAAGTAAAGCCACATTTAAGGATTTGAATATGCCTGACCTGGTTTTCAGAAATGTTGAGCATCAACAACTCTCAATGTCATCAGTGTTAGTAAACAACTGAAAAGCAAATAAATAAATACCCAGGTTGAGGTTTAACTCTATCCAGCAAATAAGTGCCACACAGTTACTCATGTACTCCACTCACAGTGAGATGGGGGCAAGAGTACTGGAAAGGTAAATGTGAGAAAATTAATGGGTTGAGATAAGAACTCTTTAAAAATTGAAACCCGAAACAAACATCACCACCACCACAATAGTAATATTGATAAGAATAAATTGTAATGAAAAGGAAAGTAACAACAGGAAATAAAACCAAAGAAAAACAAGCTATGCAAATGAAAACAATTCCTCACCACTAACTGACTGATGCCCAGATATTCTTGAGCAACAGCTCCACGGGAAGCCTTCCCCACAATTTTATTAGTGAGCATGGCTTATGGTCTGGAATGTCCCTTCATCCATTCGGGGTCAGCTGTCATTGCTGTGTCCTCTTTCAACATCTTATGCAGCCAAAGCTCCTTGCCAGTGGGGTGGGGGGCAGAAAAGGCCTTGAGCCTTTTCTGAGCACTGCCAGCAGTAACTGAAACGTCCCTGTGTTACCAACACTGTTTTCAGCACAAATCCAAAATGTAGGCCCATACTAACTACTATGAAGAAACTTAATACTACCTCATCCAAAATCAGCAGAACTCAACACCCAAAGACACCCCAGGCTCAACACCAAGCAATGCTCTAAGTGATTACACAAAACCCTAACTCTGTCCTTAGCACCCATTCTCTGGAAAGTATGGAAGGTTCTTTTTTAGTTACGCCTTTCTCTACTTCTGCAAGACTCCAGTCAGCTTAAAGGAACAGTAAAATGTTCCTTTCTCAGTGAGAAGGCAGCTAACTAAATGTTATTTTGCAGACAAAATAACAGAAAAAATCTGTGTCCTAGTACTGAAAATGCATTAAGAAATTTGAATACTATTTGTTACATCCAGTGATTAAGAGCCTAACCATTTAAGATAACATTGTAATAGCACTGAGGCAGAACCTAAAATAGTGTACACAATTTGGTAAGTATTACATACTTTCAACATGGAAATTACATCAACAATAACTGCTTCCAATTAGGCTTTCTTTAAAACATGGATGGAAATTGGATTTTGGCTCTGTACATCAATCTTGAAAACAAGAAATCCATAAATGTAGTCAGACAACATTTAGAAAGATATAAAAGAACTTGGATCAACTCAATAATATTCCACTGTGGGCTTTTTTTGCTATCCATTTTAGGCCAAAATAATGCGAGCAAGATTCTACTAGTAAGTTTGCTTTACAGGACAGGATTTTTATAAAGGCTTTAGAATATCCTATGTAACACACTAATCAGATTTTCAATTTTTAATTTTTTTTTAAGAGAAACAGACATGGAAATCAGAAGACATTCATAGGACACAAAGTCACCACACGTATTTTAAGTGTGAGAGCTCAAAGGAAACACTACAGTAGCCATATCATTTGTAAGAAGCCATCAAGCAAATATAAAGTTTTCTCTGACACTGCCTTTAAAGTGCATCCCAAATTCTATTCAGACCAAATATATTGGGATTATCAGCAAAATGGTAGTTATGTAGGCATAGGAAGTTATTTCTATTTTTATTGTGCTTCAAAAAATTCTTTGTTTCACATGACCTAAATTTCAGGCTTCAACTTATAAGTATCCATTATCACTCTTAGAAATTACCCAAATTAATAGTTATAGATTCCAGAGAACCATCTTCTCTATTTGAAAAGCATAATGCTTCTTTTCTTATGCCTAAATATATCAGATTTTTAACTGAAAAAGAGAGACAAATATAGTTACAGAAAAGAAAAATAGTTAATAATCAGAAGAAGTGGGCAAATGGATGAATTCCAATTTTTCATATTTATATTTTATTTGTTATATTTATAGTATGTGTGCTTTGTAGATTGTGTCCAAAGCTTATGAATGAGAAAAATACACTGTCAACATAAGAATGGGTTTCCAAAGCAAAGAAATTGAACTCACCCATGTGTAAGTCAACAGCACAAAAAATTACCTACTATTTGTCAAGACATTTCTAGTACAACACCTGATGATAACGAAAATACTTCCCAGGGGCACTTGCAAAAGACAAAAAATTCTAGGTATGTCTCTCCAAGCCACTGAAATCTGACAAACTGATCAACTGCCTACAGTGTATTTGGGTCAGTCAGCAGGATGAGTATGCGAAAAGCTTCAGATAGAAGGAATAAGTAAAATGGAGATAAAAATTTGAGTTTCATAGATACTGCAGTTAAGCTGTGCATCAGAACTGGAATGTTAGGGAAGGGAAAGACTTCTTTAGGCACTTCACCTGTCTTAAGTGTAGACATAGGCCATATAGTCTTTGCTGCTGTTGCATGTAACCAAATACAGGATAGGTGTAATCCTAACTTATTGCCATGAGATGTTACCGTGGTTATTCAAAGCACATGACGGAAAAAGTAATGTCACACAAGAATTTTCATGTGTGGTCAGTGACTTGCTTTAGAAGGAATTCAAAATGTGTATAAGAAGACACACGTTTTGCCTGTGGTGGTTGGAATTGACCTTAATGATCTGCCTTGAAACAGTTCACAGAGCAGAAAATCCTTAGCATGATAAAAGAAATTTGAAATGTGATCTAATATATTACTACAGCAGAAACTTCACAGATAATCTCAGGTGTTTTTTTCATTTTTTTCTGACCTTATGACTGTTAGTATAATCATCTAATCAGGCAGTTTTTAAAACTAAACTAGACTTTTCATCTAGGTCAGCTCTTTGAACTCACATTCTGTTTTGTTGTGATTGTCTGTATTCATAGTATTTCTCTGATCTGTGCTTATTATCCACCATCTCAGCAGCTGAATAAGCATTTTAAAAGTCGAGGTAACAGTTTCATATCAGATAATAATTTTTACTGACTGCTCATTTTAGTCAACTAATAATTTAAAATTCATTAATGATTGTCTTCTATGTTTTTATAGAGTGCACAGCACAGAGTGAATATGAAATGTGTAAATATCACATAAGAAGCTTTCAAATGTAAAATGATATTTGTTCAAAAGAATCAGGGAAACCACAAAGCCACAACCAACGTCATGAAAAAGTTACAAATTAACATTAAGGTCTATAATTACTTTACAGTTTAGAGGCCTCACATATATGCAGAAAATATCCTTTTGTAATGTGGTTGAAATTATATTTCTGAAAACAGATGCTTTCTCCTGCCATCTGTCATAAGCCTGTTTGTACCCTAGCCTTCTTACTTGTTTGGAAGCCAAAATAAATAAAACAAAAATGTGTCCTGAAAAGCACTGGCAAAATAATGTTAGTTCATTAATTTTCATACCACGTCACTTTCCTGTGTTAATACATAGCATATCTTTCTCTCTTTTACTGTGAACAATCAGCTTATCATAAATTTATTTTATTAATTTTTTTCAAAAGTTTAAAAAACAAAAGTTTTCCAGTCCATTCTAGAGAGACTTAACCAGCTGAGGAAGGAGCCCCTCAGCAAAAAGCAGTGAAAGTATTGTGGCCACTTCCAGCCTTAAAAACCCAACCAAACTTATGATCAAGGAAGCCTTGAGAAGCAAATACCTTGGTCATGAGCCTTGCACTAAAAGCCAGGAAAAGCCCAATGTGGGAAAAAGGTAGAGCTGTAAAATCTGTGCATCTGCTGTAAATTTTGGTGTTAAAGTCAGAAGCCTTTCATTTACTATTAAATTTTGTACTGCAAAATATTTTTCAACCTATTTGTACATATAAAGTGCTCTGATCAGATACTTATAAATAGGTAACAGTAAAAACTCAACACAATCACCAGCTGATCTATAGCTATATATACACACATTCCCCCTATGTCTGTCCATCACAGCTGCAATGGCTTCATGTGTATTGAGTGGGTTTGACAGATATTGGCTAATAATTCACTTTATTAAACCAGCTTCTTCATACTGGATAGTAAATTTAAGAAGCATTGATGTGTAATGGATCACAGTAGGTGGATATGTCAGCTTTGTCCTGCAAGAATGTGGGTTTTTCTCTTTTTTCTTCTGCATCCTTTGCTTTGTCACCATGATATCTTACTTGAGATGCAGGCAAAAGAATCAATAAAAGGGATAACAATAAACTTGTGCCTCAACTAGAGATAAACAGACATTTCAAAGAGAAAATAAGAGAATTAGCCATGAGTTAAATGGTTCAGGACACTGAGATTAATATAAAAGTTTACTTTTGCCCTTCCAATTTCTGTCTGCAGAGCACTGCAATGCGTTCTGATTTAGCAGTTGTTTTATGGCTCGGACCTTACAGTGCACTTGAGTCTTTTTATCATTAGAGAACCACTGTGTGCATTCTTTTCACCTTGTTGTAAAGAGAAATAATTGCTCTAAGAGAAGTTGGTAAGGAGTCTATCAGAGCTTCAAAATATAGAGGCTGGAAAATATTTTATTTCTTTCAAAACTACTGTCTTCCCTCTGAATTTTACAGCAGCTGTCAAAAGGGTACCATACAGTCCTGTGTGTCTGTGAAAATATTGGTAGATAGGTCAGTAATGTTTGTAAAATATTTTAGAATGTTATTACTGGATGGTAACATTAAATCTCATACCATTTAGTTATAGCTTATATGTTTCATATTTTTCCTTCACATATGTTTATTTTGGACTCAGTAGCATGCATTCAAATCACTTTCTCAAGGGCAGTTTAGCTCCACAATAAGAAAGATAGTACAATTAAAAATTATTTTCTTTGAGAAACCTATAAAACTGAAGTTTTTAGTATGTGTTTATGGCACATCATAAAGTTGTTTTTGTGCAAGCTTGAAAAGTAATATTGTGTAAATTATAAAGATTAAACAACAACAACAACAACAAAAAAGCCTGGAACTTTCACATATAAATTCCAAATTAAGGTTTTCTCAATAAAAACAGATTAAATGCAGAAATCTTAAATACAGATTGCCAGCACAACAAACAGTGCAGGCTCCTCTGCAAGGCATCGTGCCAATTGTAGGAATAAAAGGACTTGAAAGAATTTGTCTACTCGGTATAATAAATTGCTTTGGGACAATGTAGTATCATTTTTAGACAGTTAGCACTCAGTAGAAATAAATATTCACAGTGTCATTCTCAGAAACTTGAACCCAAATTTGGGGGAGCAGAACTAACAAATGCTCAGAACAAGTACATTAATCGTAGTCTGTATGGATCTATGATAAATGATCTTGTAAATCATTATCTACTTTGATTTCAGAACGCTAAACACCATCCAGATTTCTGTATAATGCAGGATCCAAAACATTTTGTATTAATATTACCAAACTACCAAGACTGACTCTTCCATTTATTTACTTAATCTCCTATAGTCAATGGGATAGAAAGGTCAGAAGTATAGGCATTCTTTCTCAAAAACATGAAACCGTGGCCTGATCTGATCAGATAAATAAATCTATATACATGAAAAACATGTCTAACATAGTATCTAAGCTGTCAGACTTTATTCTTAGAATGCACAAAACCGAAAAAATAATAAAAATTAAAACCCTTCACATTATACTCTAAATTACATTAGCACAATTCATTCTTTTCTACATAGGAACACTGATATGATCATTTAGGAATCCTGGTATGAAACTCAGAAAAATCTAGTTTTGCTCAGATTCCACCCCTGAGTGAAAAGGTTTATTACTCAAATCAGAATGACTTTAGTGTCATATTTACATATATGGATCCATCCTGGCAATAAAATCTCTGTAAATATGTATGTTTGCACATGAGGCTATGTGTGCATATTATTATATATACATGTACACATTTACTTGCCTGTGTATAGATATTTATATACACACATATGTCATGCTTGATCATTAGTTACAAAAGACAGAAAATTCAGTGTTCTGTTTTTAAAATCTTTCAACAGTTTGTAAGATATACCACTGAAATTTTCAAAATAATTTTTGGATTGATTTTTTTGGCAAGAAGCATATAATATAAGTAAAAAACATTTACCATTATATATCTGGAGCACTCAATTTTCTTATATATTTTCGTTTAGTGTTTTTAATGTTTAATTAACCTTAAAATTTTGACTGCGCAAGGATAAAATAAGAAAAAAGCAGTTTTCAGTTCTACTTATGTCATCCACTTGTAAGGGTGGAGGGAGAGTAAAAGAAAAACAAAATAGCAGTCTGTTGTGGGTGGATATATTTTAATGACAAAATGATGACAGAAAAATTATGGCAAGCTTGGAATCTTATTAAATAGGATCCAGCTGAATTTATTGGACAGAGTGCAGGAGAACAATGTCCAAGCAAAATAAAAGGGACTTATGAACAAAAATTGATTCAATTTTTCTAGAAATATATGGGATTATATTTTATAAAAATTGTGTGCCTGTATCTGTAGTTTTTTAGATGGAGTAGATATATAAGGTAGAGAAAAATGTCCCAACAAATTCTAAGTTATTTTTGCTCTAACCCCACTTGGCTGAGTATAAAACAATATTCATACAAATATTGAGGAAAAAAAATGTTCTCCTATAATATACAATGCTTTTGGCATGGAGAAATGACATAAAGTAAGCAGAAAATATAATTTCTATTCCCATCTTGGACTGATTACTGAATCAAAGCTATTCAGAAGAGTGTATCTTCATAGGTATTGCCATAAACAAGTTTACATGAAAGCTGGCCCTTCCCTAGGCACTTAAGGGAAGATATGTTGACACTGTATGAGATTTAACTGGTACATAGTCAAAAAGACAGCATATGAAGAGCATATAAAGAGCATATAAATAGTTACAGTGGTTGCAGTAGATTAGAACTGAGTAGACATTCCTGTACCAAAAAGAGGATGACAAAATTGCTTATCAATATTTCCAAAAAAAATTAAAAAATATTTATTAATTTGAGAAGGAAGACAGAGCTGGATCATCCTGTGTGTGCTCATGCTGTAGCTGTTGGATAAGTACAGCCATCTTACAGAGGGGAGGATTTTCTGAGTCCTGGAGAATAAGTCCACCAGCCAAAACTGGCTTAGCAAATGTAGATGCAGGATTCTAGTCCTGTCTCCTTTATTCATGCATTTTGTGTGCACACAAATATTCATGGAACATAATGCAATTTAAGAGAAAAAAAAAATAATACCCTGAATTTAACACAATAATAAAATCATTACTTGAGCCCTTCGTAAGGAAAACAAGTTAAATCCTGCTGGGAAAATAAATAGAGACATTATCATAATCTTATAATTTTAATTCTCCCCAGCTATCTCCTACAGTTACCAGCACATTCATTCATTATCAATCACACTTTTATAGCAAGGAATTATTTTGAAAAGATCTCTATCATGAAATATTTGACCCATGCTATTTTCTCTGCCGTTGACATCATAGGATAGAAGAGTGACACGAAGCAAGTTTGGAATTCAGAATTCTGTCTTAAATGACCCACCTGAATCTGTGCACAGCAGTGTGTGATTGTCTGTGTGTATGCCCATGTTTTCATGTCTGCATCTTTGTGCATAACAGGTTCCAGCTTGCCGTGCCTGCACTCTGACCTAATAAGCAAGCTCCAGCCTAGTTGCACGTCTATCATGCCCAAGCCAGTTAAGTTCCATTTCAGCTGATCTTGTTCTCTCAGGAATAGCTCTTGTCTACAATGGCTGAACACCTTAACAGCATCTTGCTGGTGTAATGTGGGCACACACCTATGCACACATTTCTGTTGATGCTCTAGAAACTCAATTCTCTCCTCATGCTATAAGTGTAAAAGAAAATTACCATCAAGAAAAGATTAGTTGGGATTTCTTCCACTTGTTTTTATGGTAAACTGTATATCATACAAACTTTTTCTCACAGACAAGAAGCTCCTTGGCTCTTATAATTGTGATGCTGAGTTGCTTGGACTTTGGAGTTTCTACTTGGTAATACCCAGAGTGTTTTTTGAGATCCTTTTTGTTTTCAGGTGAACCTTTGCTATGTGTTATTTAATTTCATCCCCTTTCTACTCTCTTTTGTACATTGTAATACTCTACAAGTGTTAGTCAGAAACCAGTATGATTCTTGAAAGTCCATTTAGTAATCTTGTCATACTCGTTAAATGTATTAGTTTTAAACTTTCAGAAATACAACTTCAATACCTAAGATAAAACATATTACTTTCATTTCAACTATGTGCTCCTTTTGGGGCATTTTTTTCCATATCAGATAATGAAGTGTTCGATGAAAAAGGGAGGAGTTTTAGCAGCACTTTGTGAGAGGAATTCTTCATCATCTATAGATTTTATGGCCAAGAGGTGACCAAATTCCTATGTTCTAATGCACTATGTAATGCAGATCATGTAGTTCCAACCCTTGTAATTTATTGTTTTGATCCTAATAAAGGATATTTGACTACAACATATGTGTTAGCTGTGCTTAGAAGTTGTGGAAAAACAAAAAAAATAAAGCCTTTTAATCTTAACCTCCATAGAGACTGCCTTCAGTTTGAGGTGGCTGTAAGGAATGACCAGGTCCCTTGAACGATATCCATATGTGTGACAAATCCAGGGTCTGTGCATGGTATGTTTGAAGACAATCCATGAAACTTCATGCAAAATGCTTGTGCTGTACACATAAATAAATGAAATAAATTTTAAAAATAAGTCAAAGCTAACAGAAATGTAAAAAAAAAACAAAATTCACCAAGCATATCCAGGAAATCTTTAACAACATCTGAAAGATAAACAGATGAGAAAAATTTTGCATGATGTGTGAAAGAGAACAAAGGTACTAGTTTGTTTTCCTCACAGAAAATTCTCAATGCATTCTTTGTAAACAAACCCTGATGGATTGAATTAATATTCTTTTATGCTTTTTTTCTTTTTATTCTTGCAAAAAACTTCTGGACAAAACAAATTATTTAGGAAAAAAAGTTATCCACGCAGCCATACAGTTTTAATTTATAGATTTTTAAAAATATAGAGAATATAGGGCTTTTCTGGTTTTGAAAATTCATTATACTCAGGTTTGTATGTCATTAGCACCACCTATTTTCCTTCTACACCATGCATTCTGTGTCCCAAACATAACACATTCCAGTAACATACAGAGCAGTTTTCTATTGACATCCTTGACAGAGATCTTCCAGTTCAGCAAACAAATAGGACAGTAACTCTGCTACTCAAGTAAACTCATGTAAGTGAGCTACGCTGATTTACCAAAGCTCTGATATCATACTGACAATGCGTGTAAGTTATATTCAGCCTCACTGGCACTGTTCAGTCTGAAGTTAAATCCTAGGATAGAAGTGTACCAGGCTGTAGTCAGGAATCTGAAGAGCTATTGTATGAAGGACCAGTGCAAAATTACTGTTGTCAGGTACATATATATTTCCCTCCAAATAATCTCAGGTGTCAAAGATTGGATCGTGAATACTCAAGTTTCTTAGTGAAGTTGCAATAAATCTGGAAGGCACATCTGGATCAGCTGATCAGACACAATCCAAGTCCAGTAATTTCATTGTAGTTATCAGATGAAGTATTTGCATAGACAGTAAATTCATCTCCAAGTGCATTATTGCAAACTACTGTGCTGTATTTCCTAACATTACTAGAAACATTTTATGTCACCCTCCAATAGTGGGACTAGCTCAAAAGATGGGCAATCAAATGTAGCTTTACCTGCAGGTTAAAAAGGCAAAAATCAATAAAAACAAAGGGCAAAGCTGTTAGCAGAAATTTATTGATGTCCTTCATTGTCTTGTCCAAGCTTTTCTCTTTTTTGCTCTATATCTGTTCTTGCAGGAAGGAATAACTCAAGTCAGCATATAGATAATAAGCAGAGCACTTACCACCCAAATCTCACTGTTTCCCTCAAATCATCAGCTGCTTTTTGGAACATGTTGTTTTTGTCAAGTGAGGCTGCGGTTTAATTCCAGAGGCTTTCCTGTGAAAGTGAAGAAAGTACAGCCAAAGCCACCAGCAGTCTGATTCAACTTTCAACAGGCCAGACAGAGTTAATCCCCAGAAACTGTTGCCTCTAAAGGAAGATGAAAGCCTTCAAGGGAGGCAAGGAGTTGGTGTGAAGTGGCACCATTAAACAGACACCATACAACTAAAGGTAGCCTGCTCTCTCACTCATGTTACAGAGTATTGTTCTGAGTAATGGCTCCAAAGAGCTCACCACAAAGACAAAGGGAAAAGGAAACTAGAAAATGAAGGAATTAATAAAAATCAGAGATGGAAAAACACAGGTTTGCTGGGACAAGTATAAAAAATATATATACATAATAAGAGGCAATAATAATAATGGTCACTACAGGAATCGCTCTTACAAGCCAAGGTATAACATGGGATCACAGGAGTTGTTTGGAATTTTTTCCTGCAGGTTCTGGTGGTTTATATTGTTTTGATTATCATTACAATGAAAGGGAGACACTCTTTTTACTGCAATAAAGCATTTCTACTGGGAATTTTCACTCGGAGGAAAGAGGCAGCATTCTGTTCAAACACAAGGTCTAGGCACTGAAATGTAAGTTTCTTTAATTCACCTTATAGCTTGATAGTAATGCAAAAATTTAGGCCTTTCTCAAGAAGCCTAAAAATACCTTAGTGATTTTAACATAATTTTGTGTCAACAACCTCAGCATCTTTTTACAATCTTCATGTGGAAGAGGAGAATTTGGAATGGCTCCAGGGATCAACTTAATCATGCTTTGTTATTTTTTGTCCCTTGTGTGCTCTTTTTATTTTTTGTGAATAGATTATAGATTTTTTTTTTTTTTTGGTGGGGGTAGGGTTATTGTGGTGGTGATAAGAACAGAAGGAAGAACAATTTTCTCCGTTAGATTTATGCAAAAAATAGTGCAAATATTATAAGATGGGGAGAAATTTTAAAAGATATTTCTAGTATTGAATTATCAAAAATATTTTAATACAAAGTAAATTACATACTTATCCACTGTGCATGCTGCAGATGTTAATGCCTGGCAGTTATTAGATAGATGCATTGTTAAATTTAAAAGAGTTTACAAAAAAATTTGAAAGGAAGATTCATGTTGCTTTGTTAATTTTCAGTGACTATTCCTTATTTGGTGTGATTTACTTTCAAAAAAAAATTTCTTAAATAGAAACAGATCATTATGGAGACAAGGGAATGATGATTTTATTGACAGTTTGGATTAAGTTAATTTATGTATGTGTTTATGTGTTTTTTTTAAATTTATTATCTTGCCTAATTTAGTCAAATTGATTATTCAGGTTGCTTTGAGATTCTTTTCCTCAGAGTGACCGTGATGTCTCCAGCCATCATTTTACTCTGCTGTCTTAATTTTTAAAGCTTGTGACACTTTGTGTCCTACCAATGCACAACAGGAGAAATTCTGAGCATGTCTCCTGCCTTCCTTTACTTACACATATCCAGCTTTCTAAAAGTGTTTGTGTTTAATAAGAATGTAAAATCTTCTGTCTCTGGGTGATTGATTCTGTATGCATGTGCATGTCAAATGACATTTTCATTTGAAAATACTGACACAAACATATATGCACTTGATAAGTGGTGTACTTGAACATAATTTTTTTCTTATTAAAGTTAGTTGAGGGAGAGCTGGTAATGTAGCAAAGAAATATATGTTCTCCAGGCTTCATGAAACCTCAGAGACTTTTAAGAAATCTGGTCTTATAACTAATTATAGAATCAGAAATGCAAGTCCTAAAAAATATTACCAGGTTCTCTGAAGATAAGATAGGGAACCAATATATTTGATGATTAATTTCAACAAGAACTCAAAGGGGGTGGGTGTTTGGGGTTTTTTTTGCATTATTTATGTTGATGTTGGTTTTTTTTCTTTCTAACTTCTTGTAGATGATGGTAGAACCACCTGATTTATCTGATGTAAATCCTAAGTGTCTGAACTAATACAGATGTTTGGAATAAGAACTCAACTTTAACCTTTCTTTATATTTTTTCTTTCTTTTTCAAAAAGATGTAGTTTATTTATTGAAAGACAAAGTTCCAATGGAACATTTATTGGCAAAAGATTCATCAGATCCAACATGACCTTTGATCTTTTTCTACCCCTCAGAATATTAAGATAGTTGGAACATTCAGGTGGTTGAAACCTGTATCTTAATCCCTTTTTTTTTTTTACCTAAAAAGCAGGAACTTGAAGATAGATGTCACTTCATGATGGAGAATCTTTGATAAATAAAGTTTCTTTGTCTGTTCCAGTGAATTAAATATTGGAAAAATTACATCCTGCCCAATGATTTAATTGTTGGAAAATTTAATCCTGGATGAAATTGCTGGATGGACAAAAAACTCTTTACATCACAGTGTACTGAGATTTTCCAAGGAAAGGGAAAGGAAAAAAGAATGGGAAAAGGGAAGGCAAAATAGAAGGAAAAAGGGGAAGGAAAAGGGAAAGATAAGGAAAAGAAGAGAAAATAAGGAAATTGAAAGGAAACAAAGGTTTTATTTTAATTTTTACTGAGTAGCAAGCTTACTACAGCTCAAGAATAAAAATTTAAAGTGAAAGGAACATTTATTTAAGTACATTACACTTGGTACCAATATACAACATCAATCGTTTGAAGACAGATGAATTAGAGGGATTTAAAAAATCTCCATGAAAATTATTCTTCTCCTAGTGGGGACAGAAGGAGACGACCAGCATATGAGGGCAAAGGGCAAAAAAAATTCCTCTTAATATCTTCCTTCCTCCTTCAAACTGGAGAAAAAAGCTTTGATTGTGCGAAAGAATAAGGATAAACAAAATAGCCTGTTTCTACTTTGGTTTTGAAGTGAAATATAGACTTCAGCATTTCACATTTCCTTATAGGCTCGGATCTCATTGTCAGCATAATAAGATATTCTGTACATCTTTCCTGTAGTTTGCCCTTACCCTCACCTCAGATAAAACCTCTTTCATAGCACTACCAATGGGGTTTTGTGAAGTTCATAACTTCCAAACCCCTTTAAGACAGAATTTCCTGGTGTACAGGATCTGTCAAACAGATTAGTACAGAGAGATAGAGTGGGTGCATTTGGGAAAGTTGGGTCTTTGAGAACACAGAGAAACTGTGAGCATGTTCAGTTCTTTGTCCAAGATGCTTGACTTCTCAAAGTCTAAGAAAAGTTTCCTTGAAGAATATGAATTTTACATGAGCTACCCTGTGTCACTGCATTTGCTTCTTTGACAGTGTCACTTTTTTAGCTCTTTAATACCATTTTCGATAAGTGATTTAATCACTAATATGTAGGAGATATTTGGTTTCCTGTATGTCAGGTGTGGCTCAATAATGCCTCATTTCTTAAAAGTGTGTGCCAACTTTGATTCCAACATAATCCCTAGTGTAATAAAATAGTGTTTAGATACAGTGCATTCTTCCTAGTGTGCTTTTTATTCGCTGCTCAGCTTATGTCAGGAGCAAAGAATAGAAATGATACTGGCCCAACTGTCTTCTGTTCTAGCTTTAGCTATAATTTGCGAAATCAGCTTGGAGAAAATATTGTTGCATCTAGTAATTTTTTTTAATATGTAGCAGGCCGACTAAGAACATGATGAGTGTAAGTGAAACTGATGTAGATCAGCAAATTTTGCTGGTGAAGTTCTGAAAAGATGCTAATAAATATTATTTTTCTCTATTAGTTTTTTGGGGTGTATCAGATTTTTATTATGTAGAAGATTCAAAAAATCACCATTTCACATTCATATCAGCATGCTTTTCAGATTCAGTTGCAAAATATTTTATATTTTGTTCTGGACTATTTACTTTTTCTGGTTGTCTTTTTAAGATTTATGTTACCATTTTCCATAGTAAACAATTAATTGATGTTTCTATATATTGCCAAATCAAAATAATAAGTGTCTCCAGTCCTGATTTTATAATTCCTGTCTCTGATCCTCTAAAGTAAGCCAACTCATTTGGGAAAATAGTCTGGGTGATAAGTGTTGTTTTCTTCCACTTTGTCTTATAAGAAGTTCCTTAGACTTAATGTGCTGATACTTGAGAAGAGGAAGAATTCATGACAGAAATCAGAAAGACAGATAGCAGAAACTATATTGAAGAGATCTCCACAAACAATAGGTTTACATTGTTACTACCTCTCAGACTGGCATTAAATCTTTAAGTGTTTTATTTTAGTATTGTTCTGGTAGTAAGAGCTTGAACTTCAATCTTTCCCCTGGGTAACTGTTCTGAGTCCACCTAATGAATAATTCATGCATATTCTTTTCTTCTCTCTAGCCTAAATACTTGGTAATTGCATAAAAACAGAATAAAATACATCAGGGGAAATTGAAAATTGCCTATTTTATGAAATTATATCACATTTAATATTTTTCTATGGAAATGAAGTCATATCTTCTTGTACTAAAGGAATTTTCACTCCTTGGGGCAAGAAATAAATGAAATAAGGAATATTGGACATCACATTTCCATTGTCTTTGGCACTTACCCTGTGAACAGGCAGATGTCTCTGCACTGCATCTGGGGAATAAGAACCTTCTTATAGTGATGAACAAGCTACCACAGTCTTCAAAGCAGTTGAGTTTAATGCATCTTTTTCTGACATTACTCCTTTAACTTTTATTGGAATCCTACTGACTTATTATACTAGCTTTCCTGTTTCCATCTCCTATATGCTTAATTCATTCTAGACAAGAAGCAAAGGAGGAAGCATCTCAGTCAAGAACACAGATGATAGGAATTTAAGAAACTGAGTGCTGCAATAATAGCTTGAAACACTGTTCTTTTCCAAATGTACTTCTCAAATTCTCTGTGAATTCATTTAGACAAATTAGTTGTTCCCTACTTTTCAGGAAAAATGCCTGCAAGATATCCTCATCCACCCTGCTAGAGTGCATATAAATATCTTATATCACATCTACTTAGAAGGACAACATTAAGATAGAAGATAACTTTGGAACCTTGGACAGGGAACTTATTTGCTTATATATTGTAAAGGCATCTAGTGCACTCTCAGTTTATCAGTTTACAGAAAATTAACAAGGAACACAAAATAAAGAGGTGGGTTCCCCAACATGGTGCACTAGACATTAACAATTCTTCAGAATAATGTGATAAACAATCCAGCAGGCATGCACATTCTAAAGAGAGAATTATATCTCATTGTAAATGGATTTAGGTAGTTACAGTCAATTAGTAGAAATATCCATGTCTTATATGGTGTTACTGTTACTGCTAGTGCTGCTTCTTATGCTCCTATCACTGTTCGAGTACTACTAGTACTAACACTGGTATTGGTACTGGTAATATTTCTGCTACTATTATTGGAATTTCTATTGTCTCTCCTTCCAGTCATGAACATGAATTTTGTCACTCTATTTTGTTTTTCTGGTTTAAGGCTAAGACTTCTTTTTGTTTGTATCTTGTGTACAGTGTCAGAAAGTCACTCGTTCTCAGTCTGTGAAGCAATGAGAATTGGCAGATTTGGCACACAATCTTTCAATCTCTAAGAATAGAGAGAAGGAAGACTTCTAAGGAAGCTTTCTAAGTAACTGCCTCCCCCTCTCTTTCTCATGCACATGTTCATACATACATACAAATATAACTGACACTCAAAGAATGTTCAAGGTGGCTATGGAAAACAGTGAATGAAAGGAAACGTTAGTCAAGGGTGAAAAGTACCATATGTCTTCAAAAGCTTTGGCACAATGGGGAACCACCTAAATAGTTTTCTTAATGCACCCTGTTGTGCCTAGGTATTGATGGACATATGGTACATTTCACCCTGAACTGTGAATTTCCTGAAACAGCTGTAATGCTCTTTTAATGTTTTTCTGGATAATGACACATTCACAGCATACATTATAAAACCATTCCTCCCTGACCCTTCAGGTGGCCCATGTACTTTATCAGTCTATAGAAAACAGGATATCAATGAATCATTTATCTTCTGGTTGCATAAACATGTCTCATTCATTGACATATTCTACAGAGGCTTGAAGTTTTTGGTGACTGCGCCATGAGAAGGCCAGCAAGGTATTCAAGATTGCTGTTCTCTGGTAAGATCACAAATAAGCTTAAGATACAGACACATAAATAACAGAATTAAGCATGAGAGCAGTTCTTTGCTTGAATACTTTTACGGTTAATTTCCTTACTCCTATTGCACTATAAATTGGGAAAAATACATGGGTGTATATGGAAAAATCAAGATGGACACAATAGTAAATATTGTGTAATGAGATAATATGATATTGGGATAGATATGTTATTCTCCATCATATATTTAATTCCTCTGTGCAACTTATCCTGTGAGTCATCCTTTATATATGCCATAGAATCATTCATTTTTCATTTCATTGCTGACTAGTAAAATATAATTTCTTTATTTTTATGATCAGTTACTGGCAGTGTGAGATCTAACTTATAAATCTGCTTGGGTAAATAGATTGGTTTATTTAGGAGAGAAATTATATTATCTGTAAGAATCTCTCTTTCTTGCTATTAAAAAATGTATACATTTTCAGATTTAAAATCTTTCAAAAATAAAAATTTGGTCTAAATAATACTGTATTTTTGCATCAGAAAATATTCTTACAATTCTTTAAGGGAGCTACTGACTGATGAAAGACTTTAAATTATTAAAGATTTAAAAACTGGTGTTTCCTTTTTATTGTTACTGCCTTTTCCTTCTGTTATCACCTCCTTTATATAAAATGGACAACATATTTTACAGGTCATCAGTCTCTTCATTGCTTCTGTGGAGCGATGCAATGTACAAACAGAATTTGTGTGTAAAAAAATCAATGAGGCACCTGAATGGATTAGAGAGGTTGGTACTATATCTTTACATTAATTTCATCTCTTTCCTGAAACTTTAGTTCACATTTGCAAACACAACAACTAAAAATATGCATGAAAAAATTAATAACCAGTTTTCCTGCCGTATATTTTATAGATGTTTTATAGACTTCATTATGTAATCACTGATTTCAGGACTATATGCCAGATTTTCATGTTAAAGTGCTCTCATATGTAGAATCAATCTGTTTCTTTATTAAAATAACTGTTTCCAGAAATGCTGGGGTCAATGAAGATGCATATAAATTTTCTATTTTCATACCCCTAAAAATAAAGATTCCTAAATAATGAAAACCCATTTAGTTGCTAGATTTTTTGTTTGGAATTTTTTTTCCCTGCAGGGATTCTATTTTAGGGTTTTTGTATATACCTGAGTTATACTCATTGTACTGCTCTGAAAACTGATGTTGCTGTTTATCCCAGATTTTTAAATTAAGATAATCCTGTCTCATAGGCGTTACTCATGCAAATACTCATTTCTTGTTCAGAGAGTACTTCTACCCACCCAAATTTCAAATAAATCATCTAGTGTCAGATGGTACATCAGTTCTGTCCCAACTCTCTACTTTCACATGAAAGTGGCAAAACAGATCCTCCCCCTCATTTAATTTTACCTTTGTATCCTGTCCTCCTGATTCTTCTGGCACGCTTCAACATTTTCTTGATGCCTGGGGAGTGAAGTTGCAAGGTCCACCCACCTTTTCAGGAGGAGGAACTGCACTGAGGAGGAATAAGCAATGGAGGATAAAGAATAAAATACAGCAGAGTTTTCCTGAAGCAGTTCTTGTCTTCCAGAGGAATGCAAATGTGGCAGGCAGGTGGTTGAACAAGTTTCCTTGCCCTCTCCCAAGTAAGATTAAAATTTGTGAAAATACTGGAATTATTGCTTTTGCATGATAAGAATAAAAAAAATGTACTTGTCTAATCTCATTGAAAACAGAAAATTCAAGCTATATTCCTACAAGGAGATGTGTTCCTCTGCTAAAGAAACATCAGTGTAAATATTATGATGACTACAAAATGGTTACATTTATATCCAATAAGATGTACCTTAATTCAAAAAAAAAAAAATCCTGTCTTTCATTGTTTCAGAAAACAGAGAACTGGAAATGTTAGAAAAGTCATGATCTTTAAATGATCTGATTTTCAAATACCTAATCCATGGTTATATAATATTTATAATTTAAAATTACACTAATAATACAAAATCACATTATGATTATGCAAACAAATTTTAAAATCACAAGTAAACATCACTCTGATAAAGTTTTTTACATTGAAGTATTTCAGGTTCTTTATTCTGGCACAGCAGAACACACCTAGTAGGACAATAGTGAGCTACATTCTCTGGTTTGGCTATAGAAACTGGTCATTACATAGAGGGCTGAATCTCACAATATTGCACCATGAGTTTCATTAGTAACTTAAATTTGTACCTATATCTTAACAGAAATGGGCTTGTTAATTTAAAACTCAAAAAATGCTGGAAAAAATGCATTGAGTTGAAGTTGTTTAATTTTCAATATCTTTAAATGGTTTGGATTGTATTTTCTGCTTACATATTCTCTATATAAAATCTGCAATCAATATAAAAACCTGGCAACAAAATCTTAAAATTTCATTTCTCTCCACTTGTCCACAATTTGCCAACTTTTCAGCGCAGCACTTCCTAATTGTATACTCAAACACCAGCTGTCACACATAAAAGTATTGATGGAAATGAAAACTCCTGGAACTTAGCAAACAAATACTGAAATGAAAGATTTATGAACACAAGGTAATTTTTTACATTGTTAATGTTAGAAAGTAACTCCATCTGAATTTCCTGTTGTACTCCAAAGAGCTAATCTAAAACCCCATTTGCTGCACACGTGTGCAGATTAAAACTTCTATTAAATGAATTTAAACTACACCTATCTACAAATTCTTGCTCAGATTTGCATGCTATGTAAAATTCAGCCTTGGAAAATACCAAATTTTAAAGATTGTTGTAGACCATGTGAAGACTTTTCTTTTTTTCCTTTTTTTTTAACACAGGAAATATTAAGAATTATTGTAAATAGTAATTGTCTAATAGAAGTATAACTCACAGATTCACAAGGGTGTCACAAAGTGCTGATTTTACAGATCCTGATGCTTTAGACAACAATAATTACTAGTCAAAATAACCACGGTTGTGAAAAGAGAGAACACAAAGACAAATCTGCACCTAATTAGATGGCAAATGTGTCCTCTAGTTACCAGAAACACACCCGCTCATGGGAAAAGATTGCTTGCTCCTTGGTAAACAGAAAGACAATGGAGATCAGCGTTATTGTCACATAAAACCAAATCTGTACAACATAGGGGCCCACAGTTCGTTCTATTTAAGTAACATTGGGCAGGAAATTGTTCAGTTCTTTAAAGGCTGACACCTAGGTTCACAAACACTTCTTAAAATTTTTAAAAAGTTTAATATATTTTATATAGATTCACTCTTGTGTACATTTTTCCATTGCAAAGTGGAATATAAACTCTATGCAAACATGAAGTTTAATATTCTAGATCAGAAGTTACTAGTAAATAATATTCTTTAATATTGGCCTATGTAAAACTCAGTGCATTATACAGCTCCTGCAGATATTTGCTTAAGAAATAAAATGTCTAAACTGTGAGACCAGATAAAGCTCAGATATACTTCTGCATTCTTTGCTGACAAGAAACTGGTTATTCTTTCATAAAAGAACTTCAAAAATTTTGGTAGGATTTTTATTAATCCCCGTTTTGTTGTTAAAATCAGGAAAAAAAAATTAGCCTTTCATTTACTTGTAAATACACATATTTGTGCACCTATTAGAAAAGTTTTGACAAAACACCAAAATTAATGAAAAAAATCTAAGTGCTAAAAATCAAGTATCCACAAATTCCTACTGCCATCTATTTGGGGTAGCTTGGAACTACAAATAATTATCATTTGCATAACATTAAATAATTCAAAGTTTGAGTTACGGCAACCTACCAGCAGAGTGATTTAAAAAGGAAAAAGAGTATTACTGGAATCACTTGCAAGACACTAATTGTGAACAAATATCTTCAGTGGGAGATTTGGGTATGTTTGGAGGTGTTCTTGTCTATTTTTCTAAACTGAGATTATATTTTCTTTCTTAAATAAAATATATTAATAAAAAACCTGGAATCCCTAACTATGGCAAATAATACTTCTTGCACTATCCAGTTAAGGACTGGGGTACCTAAAAGCTCTTTACAGGAACACAAACTATCCATCCCTTTGAACACAGCCCAGCCCTGTATTTGAGTAAGCTGCTGTGAACACATTGGCAGAGGTGAATGACTTCTGGCTGGAACTCAAAAGAGTGGCACCTCTGAGCATGAAACTGCTTATATTTTATAGCCAGCTGTTTTGGCAAGCTCCGAGCTGCATTTGAAATCCGTCTGGACCTCATGAATTCAGGTTAGGGTTACAGGAGAAGAGCTTCTAGCTGAACCTGGACCTACAGCTTGAAGGCATCCCTTCAGTGTTTAAACTCTGTCACCAGTGTGAATAAGGTCACTTGCATGCGACAGCCCAAGTAACTTACTCATAAAGAAAGAGAGAAGCTCATGGTTAGCTTGGCTGGGCTTGCACTCCCAGATGTCCTCCCAGGAGACTATTTTTCCCACTTAACATGATTTGTTCCGAGAGCAAGAGGGGAGTGTTCATCTACTTCTCTCAGTGAAGTTGAAAGGCAACAAATCAAGACTGGGGAACTTGAGAGCATTACTAGTACTGTTGGACAATTGGCTACAAGATGAGACCCCTTGTTTGCAGCTTTCTTTTCAGGAGTCTTTCTTCTTTTTACAAGAATCAGCCTGACTGTAAAGATGATTAGCTTCCCAATGGATGTGCAGGTCTTCCCTGCTCTGGGCAAGTGCTTTGACCAAGAGTGCATTCAATATCAAAGCCAGTAACAACAATACTGGGCACCAGCATAGGTTGGAAGTGCAGAAGCTGATGCTTGTGAGGTGTATGGTGACAAAACAGCTCAGGACACTCGAGAATTCGGGACCTAATTCCCACATGCATAAGTGCTTCCTTGGTAACAGGCTTTCACCCCTAACAAACAATTCTGAAGATGATCCCTAGGTTCACATTTTCGACAGTATAAATATCCAGTCCAGAGTTATAAATACTTCTCATCAGGAAATAATACAGAATTCACCAGAATTCACAGCAAATGAATTGTGAAAAATAAACTTTCAGTATTTACCAACACTGCCTTTTAGTTACTCCATTTTCATTTTTATGCCTGATTTTCTGAGAAATAACCCTTTTATGTAATATAAATATTTTTTAAGGCAGAAATGTGAGCTTTGAAACCAGCAATCATAAGTAATGGTTGGTCAATTAAAACAACGTATTAATGTTCTCTTTCAAAATAAATCAGTGAGAAATATATCATATTAATGAAACAGATCCATTTAGGTAGAAATTATCCAGGATTTGTACATATCTTCTTTTTTAATATAAAGAAGCCTCTTTCCTTTTTTAAAGAGATACAGAAAAAAAAGTTTTGCCTGTTTTTTAGCCTGTGAGGAGAGATCGCAATAATAATTTGCTGAGATAGTAATAGCACTGGACATTGTCTTTGCTGACACCTGCCCAATTCTCATGCTCCCAGCTTCTCAAGATCATGGTTCTTACCCTGTGCTCAACACATTTTCTCTCTTCTCACTGGTTTTCTTTTCCAAATCACAAAAGGTGCTTTAGGAAGAATTGTCCTCCAAAAAATCAACGTTCTGAGGTAGGCAAAGCACAACAACCCCTGAAATTAACATGTGCCTGTGTCCTCAGATTTTGCTCTTTGCTGAGAAATAACAGCACCTCTGTTTTAGGGAGGTAGATAGGGTGGTACAGGACCATACTGTAATCCCTCTGCTGGGATAAACTTGTATTGAAATGGATTTTTTTTCCCCAGCAAGAGTGCTTTAGGGGTGATAAAAGGATAAGGTTGGATGTGCAAAACCAGAGGCCATCATAGCCAAGGACTGCTGAGGCAGAACATTGCAATTCTTGGGAGGCTGCTGTCTGCAGAAGCTGCTCTGCCACTTCTGCAGATTTTGCCATCAAAATCTCATCATGCTGTTGCCCCAGGAAGCTTCTTGTTTTGCCTAAGGACATCCCCAGTGCCTAACAGCACACAAGCCAGATTTCAAACTGGCCCTGTTCCTACTTCTGACACCTCTGTGGCATCCCAGTATCAACATCAGTGTGAAATGGTTCAGAAATTACTAGCAGTAAACACTATAGTGGCTGGGTCTCTTCTGCCTAAAATGTATGTCCTGCAAAAATATTATTCCCTAGTCATTTAGTAAAATTTGGTTTAATTCTGTCTGGTTGATTCAAGTTAGCTGATTCTGACCTGAACTAATTCTAAATGTAATCAAGAAGGCATAGCAGGAGATGTGAATGACAGTCTTTATAGTTTTTAAAGTGAAAATATTTTCAATTAAGTAGTATTTACCTTAGGAAAATGTCACACGTTTCCTTCTGCCCTGTAGATTACTATTGTTTGTTGAAGCCAGTCTTAGCAAGACTCTGTAAAATGCTTATTTGTTTGGCTGTATTTGTGCAAAGTTGTGAGTCAGAAATGTAATGTCTTTGATACAGAAAGAACAAATTTTTGAGCAGAGAAAAAAATGTAAAAAGAGCTTGAAACATATTACGCTCCCTTTTTTTTAACCTTCTGTTTTCTCTTGTGCCTACTCCTAAAGCAATTTTCTAAATACTTTGCTGTATTTCATAGAGGCACTTACAATCTCCATCATGCAAATTGTCCAAGCAATCATTTAAAAGCAACACTTTTTGTGCTTGTCAGACTGAAGGACACAGAAAATGTGCAATTTCCCTATCTCATGGATGATATTGAAAGGGGTGGGGAATTCACCCAGCTGTTACAATCTTAGCAGATTCCAACTGAGTCATATTTCTCCTTTTTTTATCTCCCTCTTTTATTTTTTTTTTTTCAATACAGAACTCCTTCATTAAAGGTCTCTAACTATAACCATGATTGCTGTTCTCTTAGTTAGAAAACAAATACAATTCTTGCAATGCAGAAGCTTGTAGTTGTTACTGCTTCTGAATTTAAAGGGGTTGAAAAAAATTAATTTTCATTTTGTGTTTCCTGTCTTTCACTGATAACTTAGGGATGGTACTGTCAAAATTGTGTTGTAACTGGGGGTAACTTTTCAGAGCTACCCTGAGAAGACAATCCTCAAAATAGACAAGTTTTATTATGAAAATATTTTATTTTTTGAGAGTTATCAAAAGAAAAAAATTGGGGGCTTTTTTTTGGAAACAGTGGAAAAACTTCATTATTGTTACAGAAATGAAGACTTGGTACCATTTATTTGTATAAGAATAAAAAAATATTCTAATCTCATTGAAAGCAGAAAATACAAGCTATATTCCTACGAGGAGATGTGTTCATCTCACACATATTGAGTGTGGGACTCATTCTTGTGGGGTAAATTGGTAAAGGTGTTTTACCTTATTATTTTTTTTTAAAATATAAGATTCACAGTGGCAAAGTGTGTGTATAGTGAATTCAACATTTCATTGTTTATTGACACCTCTGAAATAAAAGCCACATGGCAAAAATAATTCCATTCTGACTAAGCATTTGTGCTAGGGTTCCCTTTTCCTGGCATGGGACTAGTAATGTAAGCACAGGTACAACAGGGAGGTCCCTTGAGTGATTTTCTGTCTCACAGGGCATCCCGGAGCTGCACACTGCAAAGTTACACCTGCAACCCTGTCAGAGTAGCAGAGTGAGAGTTAACCTGACTGTCTGGTACTAAACAGAGTGGCAGTCATTGAAAAAAAGGGTTTAACAAACACAAAATTTTCAGGCTAGAATGAACTTCCTGCCACAAAAGTTGTGTGGATTCTGGCATTTTAAGACTCGTGCTTTTTTTCCTAATTGCAGTTTAATGATACTGACATCTCTTTGTTCTTGCTAAAAGTCCTTATTTTCATCATTTTTTCCCCATCATAGTGAATCCTAGGATGAGAATTCCACAGTCACCGGTTTAGTTAATCAATAATTTTGATCCTTCTGCTTTTAACTTGAGTGTTTTTGTAAAAAATATGGTTTGGGAGGTGAGTCAGACATCTGACAAGAGATGGGAAAATGACAGGGTGATTAATCTAGTTAGTAAATGTCCAACAGCAGTGTTCTGGAATGTCATAAAAGAGGCTGTTTGGAAGCCCGTGCTTGGAGAAAATACAGTGTTTTTATTCCCTTATTTTTAACTTTTCTGTTTGGACGTTTTAAATCAAGCTACTCCACTTGCTGAAATTGATTTTTTTTTAATGCAGAATGAGGTATTTGTAACACATATCAAAGAAGAAATTGAGTATGGTGACTGGAAGGATGAGATAGCAGTTCTGTCCTCACTTACTTGGTTATGGCAAAATTCCCAGAGCCCATTCCACACAGGTATTTATTGTACACAGCATATAGAGTACAAATAGAAAACTGCAGCTTAAAAAAAATGAGTGTCAGAAGCTTAGAAATGAAGCTAAAGCTGCTGTTGGAAGGAAAATAAATCAAAAGAGCACTTTGATTTCTTCTATTTAAAAATAAAATAAAAATGAAAATCAATAAACAAATGGCAATGGCAGTTGTTATGATGAATAAGCAAGTGAAGAGCTACAAATACCAGGTATATTTTCTGCTTATCTTCATCCTCAATTTATTGCACTACATGATGCACTGGAGAAAAAAAGTGACCATATTAATTTTTTTACTATATGCCAACCTGTGTAGTAATAAAAATCCATTTATTAGCTGCCAATTTACCTCACTCCTGAGCAGCAATACCCCAATATTATTTCAGTTTTCCTACCCTCTTTGGGGCAGACACTTTTATTCATGTTTATGCAGCTATTTCTTGAGGTAGACTAGAGGTAGGCAAGGTGTGTTCAAAATACTAGACCCATATTAAATTTTTTCTTGACCAAAATATAATTCCAAAGACAAGATTGCTATAAATAATTCCTTGAAGCATATTTTTTTTTTAAACTTTAAAATCTCCACCAAAACACAGTTGTATAAAATATGCCTGGGTATTTTTCCAAAGATACCACATATTAATTCATTACAGCAGCAAGAGGATTGCACTGTGTGAGTGATTCAAGCTTTTTCTGAAGGCAAATGAGATTCAGCAATTTGGTAAAGTATGTCACAGTGGAAGTGTATTGCAAAGCCCACACACAGTAAATATAAGTGACTAGAAGGCAAATATTTGTTGTTTGTTGCAATGTTATGTTATGCATGACAAAGTTGACTTGTGGAAAGCCTTGTAATAAGTACTGCTATCTGGAGGTGGAGTACAAAGCAAAACTATCTGAGATGCAGGAAGCTGAATTAATTCAAGAATATTTTTGCTTAGATGGGGAATAGATCTGTCAATATGTAAATAACTCAGATACTCTTTCACTTCTGTGTTAATGTCAATGCTTACACAGAAGATGCTCTCAATTGCCTGAAAATTTAAAAATAACCATAGATTATTTTTAATGTTCTCCTTTTTGGTGGTCCCACCCCCCCCCCCCCCCCCCAGGATGATAGTCTTTCTTCTTCCTTTTTCCTTCTTCTGCACATTCAGTTCTTCATTCTTCAGTTCAGTGAAAATCTTAAAACCATGAATGTGAATCAAATATAAACTGATTATTTAGACCTCTAGTAACATCATGACATTTATTTTTAACATTAAAAAAAATCAAAAGTGTTCAGAACCCTAAAATGAGAACCAATAATGGTTTGGTATCTTTTTCTCTTTCATATGTATTCATTTTCTGGTAATAAACTCTGGTTTCCCAGAGATGTCATACTACTGCTTGAGGGGGAAAGAAAGGTAAAGACAAGGTGTGATGAGCTGACTTCAACCTCCATTCCCCATGCCCCTGCACTAAATGAGGGGAGAAGGTAGAGAAAATCTGGTATGAGACTGAGCCTGGGAAGAAGGAATGGGCAGAAGAGAAGGTGTTTCAAGATGTACTTTTATTTCTCACTACCCTACACTGATTTGATTGGTAATAAATTAAATTAATTTCCCCAAGTCAAGTGCATTTTGCCCCTCATGGTAATTGGTGAGTGCTCTTTCCCTGTCACTATCTCAATCCAAGAGACTTTAATAAAATTTTCTCTCCCCTTCCAGCTGAGTGATGGAGTGATTTTGGTCTGTAACCAGCCAGGTCAAGTCCCTGAACTGATTCACACTGTCAAATGACTGTTTTTGTGCTCTCTAAGTTTTAGTGACTGATGCTTTGGAAGTGTGGTACCAAAATTTTCCACATCCCTAGTTATTTTGACTACCCACCTTACCATGTCTTCAGAAATAAAATGTATCTGGTTACCTCTCCGTATCTGGCCCTAGATTTTCATGACACTATTCAGGCATTCAGGGATGCTAAAAATGTGATGTACTCTGTCTGTGTCTCTCCTAATGTAGTGAGATAATGGTTTATCTACCTTGATGAATGCTGAAACAGAGACTGTTTTCTATTATACTTTCAAGACTTCTGGTGATAGCAAGTGATGAATAATGAAACAGTCTTTTCTTCAGTAATGGCTTTATATAACAAAATCACTTGATAAAGCAAAGTATTTCAGAAGGTGATGGGAGCTCTTAGATTTAAAACTAAAGCTCCAGACATGAATATCTCAAGTACATAAATGCTTCATTGCTCTGACAGGGAGAATGGATAGTAATTGACTGCCTTAGTAGGAGGCAGTATTGAAAGATGATTACATAAGCAGAAAGAGCCATTTTCAGGAAGTCTACACATTGTAATAACAGAATAAGGGTTTTTAACAAGACAGTTACTGGAGTGTTAATAACAAAGATGAAAAGCTGGTGATTCTTCCAAGCATGCAAATCACTGAAAGTTTCACATATGTGTAGAAGTCAGAGAACTGCCCAAGAGAAAACAATTCCAGATTTTCTATAGAATTGGGTCTGCACTGAATTTTTAGATTGACAATAATACTTCAATTATGTTTCAAAAATCAAAAAATCTTAATACTCTTGGAGTGCTTCTTTTGATGTGTTCTTTTCTGTTCTTTTCCCTTCTATTTCATTATATGGAAAAAAAATAAGTGTTTTGAATGAAATTTTATGGAAATTCCAGAAAACAAGTTTCAGCCTTGGAGCAAACCCTGATGAATGATTCAAACACAAAACCAATCTGATACCTGCATTTGAATTGCTAATAGTAACAAAATTTTCTGCCCATGCTGCCACTGGTGTTGCTCACTCTAGCCTTCTGCATGCAAATAGAATTGTTATCTCTTAGAAAGATTTTTTCATCTTGTATTGCCATGGCTTTGAACATCCACGACCAGTCTCACATCTGGTATAAACTCTGTGGAAGACAGTAGTTTTTATACTAGGAATGAATCTGCTTTTTAACATGAAGGCAGATTTTGTCACTATCTGCTTTAACATAAAGCTACTTTGTGTTTTGTTTTTGTTTAAGAAACTTTTCAGTATTTAAAAATGTAATGCCAAAGGCGGTGTGAATCAATATGACATTTTTAAACTCTCTTTCCACCCCTGCCCTCCTTTACGTTGCAATGCTCAGATTTGGAACCATTCTCAGAAACAGCATCATACTGCATTGCTGTGACTTTGCTTTTTAAACTCTATCTTGTGTCTATTTATCTACCTAAGATTTCTCTGACAGTGTCTGTCATGTTATATACGCATTGTTTGAAAATAAAGGTTACACAGTTTTAACTGGAGAATGGAACACACAATGGGTGTTAGAGTCATATAATAACAGGCAAATAACTGCAAAATTACTTCCTCCAGAAATCTCACAGAACATTACTACCATTAGTTTTGTTAAGCCAAGAAAAGGGTCTCCGTTTTATTATTTTACTTGATAATGGACAAACTACTTTATTAATGGACAAACAGCACAACAGAACTGTTACTCACCCAAGTCCTCACAGTCCATTGGTAGCATAGTCAAGGATACATTCTTTGCTCCATTGTCATTATTGAAAAACAAAACCAAACAAAGAAAAATCTTCTTAATTTTAAAGGGATTGGGATTTCACTTTAGAATTTAGGACTCGCCCCCCTTTCTTTCAAACTGTCAGCTGAATGTGGTAGTAACGACATGGTGAGATAGCTAAGTACTTTTCCAGACCCACAAAGTAACTGTCTACAAAAATTAAGCAAACCTCTAGACAAAAAGAAGGTTGCTATTCAGTGTCTCCTGAAAGTAATGGAACATTATGTAACTCCAAAAGCCTCCTCCGAGATCAAAGTTGGGCTGCTGCTTGTAGCCAGTTACACTTGTATGCTCTTGATACTCTGCACTATGAGTGAACCCCAACAACTTCCACTGGAGTTACTTGGATGGACAGCAAAGTAGCCTGAATTTATGATTTTTGCCTAGGTCTCCTGTCTCTCTGTGACTGATAGGTACATTTCCAGTACAAGGGTCAGACAGATGATCATAAGAATTATTCCTAGTGAAGGAAATGGGTTAATATAATATTCTTAGGTAAAAGAGAAACAGAAGGGTTCTTCCTCTCCGCACACTGGCAACAAAGATGGACAAGCTAAGATCAGCACTGGGTAATGATTTACATTTTCTTAATTGTCCCTTAAGTGTTAAAAGTAGTCTTGTAGTTTACTCTCCTTCAGAAAAAGATTAAAGGAGTCTTTGTTTTGATGTAGAGTCTTGTTGCACACTTGGGAATCTCTTGCATCACTGCAGGGATTCTCAGTGCATGGCTGGTGTGATTAGTGGAAAAGAGCTTGGCTATTGCAATGGATTGGACTCTGAAAAGTCTGAACTTTTCAATATTGTACTTGAATCAGTGAGTTTACTACAAGGAGAGTACATGAATCAGAACACCTCAGAGATGGAGTTTGGTTCCTTTTTCTGCTTGTCAATCAGACCTCTTAAGGTGAGTTGTTGAGTCCCCTGAATATTTGACATCAACACAAAATTGATATATGACATTGTCACTCTCAAGAACTCTAGGACAACATAAACTCTTCAAAGCATAGCAAACCTCTGTAATAACATTTTATCTGTTGCCTTCTGATGTACTAGCTCTAGAGACCACAGTTGAAAATATCAGATAATATTTCTAGGAGTTACATAGCTGTAGCTTTCCTAGAAGTACCAAAGGATTTAAATAGCTTTGCTATATGACTAATCCATCCTACGTAGTCTTACCATACTCACATTCCTGGCCATTAAAAGCATCATTTGATGGGATATCAGTTTATGTCCTTGTTACTTTGAATCTTGTTAGATTGTAAGTTGGCAGCATGGTTAACTGCCTATATGAGATTTTCTTCTTTTCACAGAGAATATTTTACAGTAATTAACACATTTTCCCTAGCTTGGCTTAGCTCAGGTTTCATCTCTTTTTTTTTTTTTTTAGGAGAATGATTATTTTATTCATTCAGAGACAATTTCAGCATGTTTCATGTCAAGTTACTGATAATATCTGGCATGCACGGGTTTGATGATAGTTTTCTAAGCACAGGAATTTTGTCAATATTTAGGGAACAGAGGCATTGGAAGGCTCATGTCCTGATTTTAGAATAAAAGCGTCATGTCATACTACTGACACTGACAAGAGTTTTGGTTAAGTTAAGATCTGAAGGGTGGTTTTGATCCAGATTCAGCTGTATTAGCAAAAGTATACCAATCCATGGTATGTTACTACTATGGGAATTCAAAGTACATTACCATCACCATCATAACATTCTGCATGTGCAACATGCGTCAGTAAGATGTTTTGATAAGCAAGGGACAATATGTCCTGATGCTGTGCTTTCTCTACAAATAACATGTAATAAAAGGATCTTTCATTTCTCCAGTGCCCAAGACTGACTCCCCATTTGTCAAAGTCCTGCAAATCAAACAGCAGAATGTCAAAAATGAGGCAGAACACCTTAAAAATGTTTATGTTTCTATTCTCAAGCAGTCATTGTTAGAAATAAAAATCAATTTTGAAAACAAAATGAAAATACTTAGATATTTTTTTTAAAAGGTCATTGGAGAAAAATATCTGCTCTATTAAGACCTTTTGCTGAAGAGGGCTTTATTATGGGTATGTTTCCTAAGTTCTTTGACTGGAGGTGTTGCATCATTATGTACCCATAAATGTAGAGGTCGAAGGTCAGTGTCAGGTTGTCATCCATAAGGTAGGAGAAAAGTTTCCCCAAGAACATTTTGAATTTTTTTCAGGTTGTGTCTGGCAGTGATGGTGAGCTCAGGATCACAACATAAGCGTGCTGGATGTGCTACATATATTATGCAGCTGATCTGCAGGTACACAGCAAGCCTGACATCTGAAAGTTATTCTACTCTAGAAGAATGACTTTATGCTATATGCACTGTGAAATCAGATATACAAGAGCTGTTCTGCCCAAGACTTTGCAGTCTCCAGTAGGCTTGTAAAGCTGCACTGTGCAAATGTAGAATTCTCCTGTTTTGCAAATATGGCACAGATATGTTGTTACATAGGAATTCTTCAGAAAATTCTCCAGAAAATCCAGTCATTTGACTTAAAAGTTTTGACTATTTTTACTGCCCCTAGTCCTTGGACTGCCAAGGATATGAGTTTCCTGAGGAACGGTGTGTGTACACTTAAAATTTAAGATTAAATGTTTCTGTATGGTGAATAATTTTTTCTTCCAGCTTGATAAAATTGTTGCTAAATAAGTTGCTAAACTTAACCTTTTAATTTTTCTACTTATTTTTCTGCCATGATTTGTACCGTTGCAACACTGATAAAGGACTTCAGTTGTGAAATTTAGTTCACTATTTTTTTCCAGTGTCCCTTCTGTTTGAAGTAAAAATTGCCATTTAGGACATATACTCTGGTATTTTTCTAATATGAACATTAACATGAGGTATTCAAACACTTTCAGTTAAGAGATGAATGTGTTTTGAATCTAGTTTCTACAGCTGCTTCACTAAGATGTTGTTCCATTTACCTCCCTTCATAGGAAAAAATATTTCTTTAAAACAAGCCCTTTCTGTTAAATGTCTATGGCACTCTGCTTGGCAGTTGTAGACACAATTTGGGTCACTGTGTTGGAATTTGCGTATATATGTGTATATTCTGTGCCACCTCTGACACTATTATGTCATGAATTGAATGCACAAGTGAATAGATGATGATGGTGATTTATTCCAATAAAAGAGACAGAATGACCTGAAGGTAATTCTTTACACTAAGGACACAACATATAATTAAGAACATTTATGAGCTTAAGACCTTTTCCTACACTGCTTTCTGTATTTTCTCAAAACTCTACCCTTAATGACCTCTCTCTTAATTGAAAAAATGGAAAATCCCCATAGATGTTGGTTAAACTAACTCAGCAGTGCAGAAGACATACAGAACAGACAGTATATAACAGAGAGAGAATGGAATTACTGTGAGATAGTTTCAGCTGGTATATTTCAGTGTTGCTGTGATGATTTTTGCCATCAGAGGAGACGGACCAATATAACTTTTAGGTTTCCTAAGGAACACCAAAATATAAATACAACTCAAAAATTCACTTTCTTGTTTAGAATTTTATAAAACTTAAATAGAGCACGTCACAGGTAATGAGGGCTGTAAACAATAAAACTGGAGAAGTAAGAAAGATTTTTAAGGAGGTAGAGATTGTCTCAAGTCATGTATAGCCATTGATATTACCTGATCTAATGAAGCAACAGTGGGATTGAGCTGGATTATCTTTTAACTGTACGTTTCAAAACAAGCTCCATGACTCTACAGGTTGACAGGATCAAGGATAGTAAGACCCATACCTGAGTTTCTTTGAAGTTTCAGAATAGATGTCGTTCTATAAATATAAATTTCTCTTCTCATTAATCATATTTAGTTTCTTGCCCACACCAGGTTTGACCTGGTTTTAATAACTCAGTAACAAGATCTCTGATGTTCTGAAGTTTTGATTACATCAAATTTAGGTTTTCCTAGTACTATTCTTCAAATAATAATTAAAAAAAAAAAAACAGAGGAAAATGAAAATGAAACTGTTGTTTCCTTGAAAGTGAATAGTATGAAGGAAACTTGACCAAAAATCAAGGGCTTACATTTCAGTGTCTAACACAAAAAGATCATAAATTTTTTAACAATTTTTAATTCATTAGGAGGGAAGGATTTTTACATTTAGGAAAGATACAGATACAGTGCAGATTTCCTTCTTTTGCCTTTTACAGTTTATCACTGAACTTGGGTGAAGTGCTCTGGGGTGAAAGGACTGAACAGAGTTCATTTAGGGCCACAGTTGATGAAAGGCAGAAGATTGTGATCAAGAGCATATGGGGTTGGATTTGGAAGAGACATTGACATTTTTATGGAATAATGATAATTAACAAAACTGGGCTTCTCAAAATTGTCTATGAACTGTTCTGCAGTTAAGACTGCTTGGTGTTCACAGATTTATAGTCTATGGACAGAAGAAAAGCAGAAACTCATTGCTAAGGCATCTTATTCTGAGAAATCTTTGCCATGCACTTATAAAATGTGCACATCCTATGTGCAGAAGTGAAACAGGTTTCTTATTCATTTTTATTCTTTATGCTGTTCCTTGAAGAAAGTGACATCTCAGGAGGTGGTATATTTGAAAAAACTAGTAACTGCAGTAGCAAAAGAATATCTATAGTTCAGAGTCCTTCACATTTTTCCTTGTTTGTTACCAAAACCTTAATGCCCATTTGTAGTTGGAATGAAATGCATGTACCCCTAGGTGACATGGAATACAGTTCTTTGAGTCTGGACCATTCTGCTGTGTGAACCAAAGACATGTGAAGAGAACTGTGAGATTTTCTTTGAAAGTGCACTCCTGAGAACATTGATAACAGACACACTACCTCTTGAAATCGACCTGTGCAGACAGATGTTGCACTTACTGAAAGAGAGAAATATGAGGGATGACTGAGAGGAAAGGTGGCAACCATATTGTGATGAGTAGCATGAAAAGAAAAGAAATCACAGGATAATAGTTTGGAATCTAATGGGATTATGGTAAAGAGATTGTACATAGGAAAAAAAATTGATCTCTTTATTTTTTGAAATGAATTTAAAAGTGCAAATACACATACACACATGCATATATATGTGTGTGTGTAACCCTTCCATTGTCAGAGAAATACTTTGGGTCAGATTCTTTCACTGCATAGCCTAGGAAGAAAATCCTCTTTGGGTACATCCTTTATGTAATTTCTTTTCCCCCACTCTTTTCTACAGAGTATCTGACACACAATCACTTTACTGTGTTCCCATTAGTTTCCAAACCATATTACTGTAATTTCTTTCAGATCCAGCTGGTTTTTTTTGATCCAAAGTCATTCAGCATTTGGATCTGAAATATTCACCAATCCATATCTGCTCATTCTATTCTTAAATACTCCAACTTTAAACCAGAAAAATCTATACTGGGAGAATTGCAGGGGGCTGATGAGGTGGCTTTTTTTTCTTTCTATTTTTTTTCTTTTTTTGGGGGGGGGGGGGGGTTGGTAGTAGCTAGTGACTTTTTAGGCAGTAGCTTGCAATGCATTCCAAGAATAAACTTTTGAGTATTTATCACTATCGCTGTTCTAGTCAGTTCTGAGGAGAATGTGCTGGCATTGATTTTAACAAGCAGTGTCAATATTTTTGAATTTATGACACAATTCCGTATAAGCCTCTCTCTTCCCTCTGCTTTGCTCTTATCCCAGCTCCAGAGGATAATCTTATAGGAGAACCTTAGAGACTGAATCATTGTTCAGCATGTAAAACACACAGCAGAGCAGTGAAGATAATTGATGTATATTTGGACAGGATATGCCAGTTCAAAAGGTCTCAATTCTTTATGCTGGTTTCCCACACATTGTTATACAGTGTTATGTAGCTATTTTTTGGGTGATTTGGTTAATCTTCTTTGGTATTACTGAAGTGCTACCATGCCAACTGCAATACTTATTTAATACTACTACTTATCAGTTTTAATGTTTATCATTCTATGAACCTAAGTATTTTGCAGTAACTTGCATAAGAGTTCTGAAATTCTGTCTCCAATTTGAAATGCTGAACACATCTAAGAGGGAATTTAATGTTGCCATCTAAATGAGAGATCAACCATCATCATTTTGGTAATTTTCTTTGAACATTACATCTTTATTAACAAGGAAATATCTGAGCTTTTTCCAAAGCTCCAAAAATCTCTTTCACTATTCTAGCATTCAAATTTTTTCACCAACAATCTGCAACACTGATATTGACATCTGGCAGGAAAAGGGAGATGAAACACACAGACAAAATTCTATATTTATGCTAGTGATATTAATGAACCAGAGTGTGCTTTCATTTTGTATCGTAACTTTTCTTTAGCAAAACATTAAAAATTATGGAGGATCACTGAAAAAGATGGTCTTTGGCAGCCTGAAGTCTGGTGTAATGTTTACTATGTCTGAGTTAGATACTCGAGAGCAGTGTTTTTACAATGATTTAGCTGTATCCCTTGTACTTGAAGTTTTCTTTTTGCATTGCCCTAACTAGGTAAGAAAGTGCTATTGTACACATTTTAAAAACAAGAGGCAAAGGGGCAGGAAGTGTATGGACTACAAAGGATTTAGGTACTCAAGGTGTGATGTATCAGTGTACAGTGTCTTTTATAGCCGTCTGTGAATATAATCCACTGGCTGGGCTCCCTGTACATTGAATAGATGAGAAAATGTTGGAAAATTTAGGAGTCTGGGTGCTAAAAGCCAACAGATTAAAACCAGTAAATAGGAAATATGAGAAAGGCTTTAGATAGATATGTCTTCAATTCCTGTTTGCCCTAAATCCTTTCCTTCTAAGACAGTTCAAGTATGCTTGGAACACAGAGACAGAAAAAATAACAGAAGTATCTTTTTCTAGAGTGTTTCTACAGCAGCCTAGGACATTATTTTTCCTGTATTTTTTAATTATCCTCATAGCCAGGAAATTCACATTCTGAAGTCTCCCAGCCTCAGCTGCCTTTTATGACACAACTGTAGGGGGCCTTATTTTGTACATATAAATGTCTAAAATAGTAGCAGTCATTCCCAAATTCTCTTGACCTAAAAAGATACATTCACATTAATTATAAATGGACTTGGATTTCTAACAGTTTCCTACATGCTAGTTGATCTACTTACAGAACCATCCTTTCTTTACACTATAAGAAAAATGGAGAAAAATTATATGCAAAATACTAAAGAATAAAATTCCTTACAACCCAGCTCTTTGCAAAGGTTTTATCATATATGTTGCTTTATAAACACTTCTCCCTCTTTCCTAGTTACTGTCTTTTTCATCATTATACTTGATAATCCTTGCATCTTGACAGTTTAGGTTTTGTTCTTTAGACCAATCATATCTGCACTAAACAACACAATCAATCCTCCTTATCATTTCTGGAAACTAAAGAGACAGCAAATATGGGCAACTGAGCAGAGTCACAGAAAAACAAAATAGAATGAGCTTCAGTGCAAAGGTTGCAATAAGGCAGTGATGCCTTCTGCGTGTGTCATTGCAGTACATCCTTGTCATTTCTTATCAAACACTAGATAATGCCTTTCACCCCCCTCCTCACGTGAGTACAGTTTTAAGCCAGCTTGCAGTACCAATTTTTTATTTCTTTGATATTTGGTAACTGCGTTCACTCAGTCTCACTATTAGATGTAAAGCTGTGCCTGGGGGTCAAAGCTGGTGCACACTGTATGTCAGCAGACTGGAGTCCAAAAACGGCTCTGCCACCTCAGCAGAACTTGTGTGGCATTGCCATTTGTTTTCTTTACTTTAATTTGCTTATCTAATGGGTGCAAATTCGTTACATAAGTGAAAAGTAGCCTTATTTATTATCTGTGATACTGGGACGAGAGGTGTGCAAAGAATTTACATACCTTGAGTTAAAAATTGCTACCTAAGTATAAACAGTTCTAGTGGCTTTCTACCCAGCACCACTTCAAGGACCCCAAAGTTCCAGAGCTTTCTGTAAGCCTGCAGGGTAGGTGGAAAAAAAAAGTCAGCAAAGAGTTTCTAAATTGACACTTTGTATCACTTCTGTTGTTCTGATACTTATGATGTATTAATGATGTGAAGTGAACAGAAATTTCCATAAGATTGGTATGCATAAGCCACAAATCTTCCTCCTTTGGTATGTCAAACTGGACACCAAATTTTTATCAAACCTTAAAAAGACAGATGGACTAGGAATGCAGGTCCTAAGATACAGAAAACTAAAAAATATAAGAAAATGCATGCACATACAAAAGCAGTAAATTTAAAATATTATGGACTGCAGTATTTATGGAAAACTAATTTCAAATATTAATTTACAACCTATGTTAACAGATCACATAAAATTGTTTTGTGGCATGTATATGCATTTATAGACTTCCTAATTTAAATGTCAATTTTAAAAAAAAAAAAAAAACAAAACATTTATAGAATGATTTGCAACAAGCTTTTGGAGAGCAACTGGCTCTGGAATAATATGCATGAAGAAAAGAAGATGGGAAATGGATTAATAGATTATTTACTTCTATTTTTTTTTCACAACCTAGTCTTAGATCATTGTAACTGCCCTAATGGCTTGCAACAGGACAGAGAGTATCTTCTCATGGCCTCTGAATACCACTTCATGTTTCACTTTCTTCCAATCAGCCTTGAAAAAACTCTCAGGAATTACTCTCTCAAAAAACCACCAAATTCTCTCTTTTTCTAAGGATGATTTACCATCTGTTCTCAGATAGAGCTAAAGAAGAGCTGCATTATTTCTATATATTTAACAGCCTGACCTTTTCAGATTAAAGTCAGTGGTACTGGCATAAATTCTTGACAGCATAGCATAGAACAGATACCAATACTCCAGAGGCAACATTGCATATAAGTGCTTCCCATTACCATGCACAAACATATGAGGAATATAGAGAAAAAAAGGGGATATTTATTTTTTCTATTTATCCTGAAGGAACACAACCAGTCTGGCTTTTCGTTTTTGAAAAAGAATGATGTTAAGATCTTAAAAGACAAGAATGTGAGAAAATCTTCATCAAAGGTAGACAAACCTTGTTTGTTTGCAATATTCAAAAATGTGAAAAAAAATAAAAAGAATACTACTTAACACTGCCAAGGAAGAGCAAAATTATTCTGCATGTAGTCTTAAAAGAGATGTAAAAATTGACATCTCTTAAAAAAGGGGAAAATCCTAGCAATAACATATTCTCTTTGCTATCCATCACACTGTGTAGAAGGAATGCTATTTTTTTCCCCCTTTTAATAGCAGGAAAGCCCTAATTTCATCTACACTGAAAATATGGCCAGACCACAAGTATTTGAAAGCAAAGGAACACCTGCAAGTCAAGCAAGAATTAAATGGAGACCGCCAAAGGCTGTAATTTTCTTTCCTTGCCTCTTTGCTGTGAAATGCATTAGGGGTATTATCAGATCATTCACTGACATGAGAAAGAGGCACTCACAGATTTCCCTGTCACAAACATAGTTCCCTGATCTGAAATCAGCTGTGGCCAAAAGAAAGGTTATCACTTACTTCAGTTGCAAACTATTTGAGGTCTAAAATGTTGTTAAACTTAGTACAGTAAAGTCAATATATTTAATCAAAGAATTATAACTCTTATTTTTATATCAATAAATATAAATTTGCACCTACCTATTCTATTTCATGGCAAGTTTTTAGCACCCATTTTTTTCTAATTTAGTACATTTAGACCTATTATCAAAATTACTACTGTCAGGAAGTTAATATTTTATAATGTAAAACACAAACTGCTTTGCACTTTAAATTTCTGGTTTTTTCTTTTTTTAAAATTGCATTAATTTAGAAATTATTACATCAAAGTGACAATACAAATTTAATATATTTTCCAGTTGAAAACTTAAGAGAAAACGTTGGCTTTTAATGACTTCTGTTGATTTGGATGAAACGACAGAACAATCTGCCTCTGTTTTACCACTGTTGAAAACACTCTGTCCAGGTTTAATCATGTTGACTTGCTAAAGGGTATAGTTATAGCAATATAAGTGCAATATTTCTGTTCATGTCTCTATAGCTGAATAAATTAAACACAAGGAAAATTGTTTTTCTGCTCTTGTTATGCATAGTCAGAATTTATGCTACACGTGGCTCAATTTTCAACCTGCGTAGTGCTACGTATGGGACACAAGCACATGATTTACTCATGCTGGGAGATTCCATCAGAGCAGTCATGAGTGCCCAAGAAGTTTCCAGTAAATTCCATAAATCAGACATTTAAACATCTTATGGAGCATCATCTCTTTCTCACTTTTGTGCATTTGTAAGGTTGGAGGAACCTTATCTTAGATTTCTTATGTAGTGACATAGCAATATAATTTTTTTGTCTTTATGAATATTGATGGAATTTGGGAAAACGAATTTTACAAATTGGGCTAGAAAGAGGAAATAAAGTGGATATGCAGAACTTCACTTTAGCCTGAAAAAACTGGTCTTACTAGGTGTCTGCTACAGTTACTATAGGGAAAAATGTCCAGTATTTTGAGATATATTCAGAATGTTTGTGTTCATATTGTAAAACATCTTGTGAAATAGCCTCTCTGTTTCTGTTGAAAAAGAAAGGAGTTTGCATCCCACAGCTACACCTCATCTTCCTAAATGCCCAAATACTCCTTTAGCTGTTTTGCCAGGATGTTACATTGGAAATCTGAAGCTAAGGCCCAAATCACCTTCAACAAAGTCATATTTCCTCTCCAGAAGTTAATTTGAAAAACCATTCTGAAAAATCAGAACTCATGTATTTTACTTATTTTTAAAATTTATGTTAAGAAAGAAAATATCTTTAAACTTTGCTCAGTTTTCATCTGTATCTGAGTATCTACATGCCCAAATGGGAAGATCACAAATCAAGATCACAAATCAAGTAGCTGAATGACTTTAGGCTAGAAAGCATTCTCTAATACTATAATCCTACACCTATACAACCCTGAAATTATTTTTCATTGAGCTCAGTAGTGGATTACCTTTGAAAGTTAGTTCAAGCATTTGTATTCACAACTTGGACATAGCAATATGTCACTCCCTGAGGTGGGGAAACTTAGACCTCTTGAAAAAACTCTGGCATTTGTCACCAGATAGGCACACCTAAATGGGATTATGTGGATACTCACCAAAACTGCAGCAGGAACACATCTTGGGGTGAAACCTCTTCGCTCTGCCCCTTTTCCCCCTTTTTTCTACCAGTAGATCAAATATTTTATGCAAGTTTTCTGACTTCGATTTACTTAAAATGGTAATGAATAGAATGCATTAATAATAAAGTCCAGGCTGCTGTGGTATTTATTTCCAAAGAGACAGTTTGCTAGGAAGGCCCAATTTGACAGTACTAAGAAATTATTAATTTAGAAGCATGCCACAGGCTCTTTGTGTATTCAACTTTTTTTTTTCTTTTTATTATGTATTTCATCCTAGAAACGTTCAAAAGGAAAAATGAAAAAATAACACCACACAAATGCAGAAACATGCTCATGCACACACACACACACACACACACACACACACACAGACTGACTGGAGTTCCACCAAAGAGATAAAGTACAAACTCACTAAACAGGAACAATTTGATATGCTTTAATAAAAACTCCAGAAGTGTGTGAACTGGATAGAGTCCTGGTGAGACAGAGAAATAAGATTAAGTTGAAAGTTTACAACACCAAACATCATTAGGAAAAAGCTTTGCAATTTTAGTAACGCAATTCAAGTAGAATATACTTAGGAAAACACATGACAGATAGTGAAGGTGACAGCTTTTGCCTGGTATCTGTGATTTACCTTTGTCAGAAGTGATTAATGATTAATCCCAGCCTCTCTATTACTACATCTACACTGATACAGTTTGCAGCTTTGAAAACTGAAAAACCTTGAAGAACTGACTGCAGGAATTTTTGAGGTATTTTATTTGTCAGCGTAATTAGTGCTCTTGGGAAAACTAATCTTTAGTGCATCCCATGTGGTGTGGCCTTTTTTAAGCTGAAATACTGCCCTCATTGACATTCTAGTAGCACAGAAAATTTATCTATTTACTTATTTACTCTGGTCAAAATTGCTTTTTTGGTTTTGTTAATTTTCATGGCCTACTAAAGGCTTCTCTAACAGAGGAAAAGTTATGTGTCAGGGGATCTTTCTGTAGTACCATCATTTTTTTGTCCATTAGGACTGACTGATGATGGGTGTTTATTTCTTCACTGCAACACAGAATTTCTTACCCCTTTTTGCTTTTCTGGGTCTGGTGACATAGAAGCAGACCTGTGTGAACAATAGGCACTATTATGTGTTCAAGAGGTTTTCAGCCAAGATCATATTCCTCACCTGCATCTTCAGAGATGCAGATGGTGCCGTGCAGGCTGCAGCAAGGGGCACAGGCCATCCTGCTTGTTTCACAAAGTACCTGCTCAGCAGCAGTTCCACCCTTCCAAAGTGTGTTTCAGATCATTGTCAGCTGTATTATAGGCATTTTCTTAAGGGAAGTTTTTAATCTGTATTATTAAAACTTTCTCATCATGCCTGAGGGTAGTGCCTAGAAATAATATTCCTACTGTTCAGGATTAATTTCATTTTTGTAATGAATAGACGTAACATTGGCATTACAAAGTGTTAAAACAGTATAAGGGCTACATACACAAATATAATCTCTTAGCTGTATAATTTGGTGATTATTGTGATAAAAGAGCACCTTTTCCTAGCATCCACATTTTATATCCTATATTGCTTTCCTAGGTCACGTTGCAGTTCCCTAATAGTCCTGCTGTGAGAGTTTTGACACTGAGAAGTGATGTGTGGGACGTGTGCTTGTCAGTGAGACACCCTTTGAGATACTCTCTATTTGAAACCAACCTGCCTTGTCATGTGTTTGGTACAGACCCATGCTGGTTTGAAGAGGCAAGCAAGGAATATTTGTTATCTGTCTACTGTTCTGCTTCAAGACTCTGCTTCTCTAGATGAAACTGCAGCTGTGCTCAGATTACATCTGTGCTGAATTCAGTTCTGTCCTCTAAGAAGAGTTTACAGAATGAATGAGGGTGATAAATTTCATAGGCCTGGGAAGCTATTTCTCAGGTTATCAGCTTTCTTATAATCAGAACGATATGAAAATCACACAAATCTCTCTTGTGATAGCCCAATCTATCTTGTACCACTGCCTGAAGTACACATGTATCTAGATAACTGTAGGATACCCAGACCACTGGAAGATTTTGTTAGCTGAACTGGAATTGCTGAAAAAGTGCAGAACTGTAGCTTGCTGAAAAGCAATCACTAATTTACCAAGAAATATGATCTATTCCAGCAATTAGTGGTGTTTTCAGAATTGTCATCAAATACCATGTTCTGTCTGATCACACCAGGTGATGGTAATAGCATAAAGACTGTTTAGAAGAAACTATCTTCTGTTCTTCAAGGACAGATTGCTTTCTACAGGAGAGTTTTCTAGTTGGGACATAAGTACTGTAATGCAACACTGAGTGAGTTCTTGTTGTTCCTTCAAAGTTTACCAATCCAGAAGTAAAATATATTCATTTCATGTAGAAAAAGCCTAAGGCTTTGCCCTGTTAAGGTCGTCCCTTTTCAAATATGTTAAAAATGCTGGCATCAGAGATTTTTTACAGTATTTGTGTCTAGCATTGCACACACACACACACACACACACACACACATATAGTATATGTATTTGAATAAAATCTCAGTTTTGCAGACTAAAGCAGCAGTAGCAGGCCATGGGGACTAGGTGAAATACATAATGTTTGAAGCACAATTTTCATCTCTCTTCTCTAGGCAGGTGTGAGTCATGACACAAGTTGGTATAAAATACCCTTCCATGACAATCAAATGCTGTACTTTTTATGCTCAGGTGGTATAAACAGCATGAATCAATATATACTAGTGCCAATTTACATAAATTTCTACACAGAATTTGGCTAAATGAAAACTCAGAAGGATATGATAACATTGTACAAGTATTTGAAGGCCATAAACACTAAGCAGGGGAACAAATGATTTAGGGTGGCATAAGGAGATGTAATTAGGAGCAATGGGAGGAAATTAAGGGAGGAAAAAATTAGGCTAAATATCAGAAACAATTTTATGACAGTGAGACGTATTAGACTGTGGAAAATAAGTCTCCCAATGGACATTCCATTGCTCAAGATGTTTAGACTGGACAAAGTACTAAGGCATATCCAACAGGGACCAATTTTGTAATGTATAGTGAATAGACAAGAAACCAGAGACATTTAATGGGGTAAAAAGAATTCTGTCCTAAGAAAAACAAACAAATAAATCTTTTTTTTTTATCACTTTCACCAAATGCAGTAATATTTCTGTATCTTTTACATATGCACATTTATACATGGAAACTTTCTTCTTCTCTTCTTTTGCCTGAAAATTAAAATTTCTGTAAAAGCATGACTTTAGTTAAATGGCAAATTTCACAAGGCAAATTTCTTGCTTTCTGCTATCTATTTAATACAGAAGGGTTAAATTTTCAAATATTTAGTTTTTCTTTTATCACAGGAAAAAGACCCCATATACTTAATTTTTTTGTTATCCAAAAGTTTCATTCCTTTGTGCGTTGCAGAACTGGATATCCTTCTGGAACTTTACATGTATTTTTGTAGAAGTTAATTGTGGCATAATATTTATTATTAAAATAGTTAGAAAATTATTCCCAAATCATTAAAATATCTAATTTTAATAATTTTACAATAAATGGCTGAGATAAGTTATCATTTTTTTCTGCATCTAGTTGGACTTTAATCACTGGAAGAAACATTTCCAAACTAAGGTTTGAAAAGGTGATTACAGAAACACATTTCAACACTCTGTGTTGTCACATTTTTTTAGACAAATCAGAGATAAATAGTAGGGTATCTCTCATTTTACCTTGGACTGATGTCATCTAAGGATGTGCTCTCAAACTTATTAGGTTACACATGATTCCATGAAATGCAAATGTAAAGTACACTCTGGAATCCCAGGCACTGTTTACGGCTGCTGAGTGTCTAGAAGACAAAATACAAAACAAAAATATACAAAACATAGACATCTAACAAAGAAATCTGTGAGATGTCAACAAGTGAACAACTCTAGGACCTGCATATATAGTTTACTGAGCACTGTATTGATGCAAGTGACAGAAAAGAGGCAGATTAATGGATTGAACTCACCAAAGAGAAATGAAATTACATGAGTTGGAAAGTTATAAAATTCTAAAATAATAACAATGGTGATGGTGATGATGATGAAAATAATAATAATTATTATATTTCTAATAAATTAGAATATAATAATAATAATAACAGCAACAGCAGTAGTAGCAGTAGTAATATGTTTTGGAAGTATTTTGGTAACAAATAGTTCTTTTGTACTGAGGAGCATGTATGATCCCCAGCACTTCAGAAGTTTTCCATTACTTTTTTTTTTTTGTTATCTATCTGTTTCCTCACCTATTTCCTTTACAAATTCTGTTGAACATATACGCATACTTAATATAGCTGAAAGTTATATATTTTTTTATCCTGTTTTTTCAGTATTCCTCCAAACCTAAAGTAGACTGACATAACTTACATGACAGTTCAAAGGGAAGCACTGAGAACACGGAGACTTTTTAGCCATTTTTTTTCTGTCTACTACCGCTTTAGTTTTTCTGCAGAGAAAAATGTCCAGAGAAAATTGCGTCATGGCTAGATGACCCGTCTCTGTTTTGGAAAACACTTTCAGTATTGTCAAGAAAAAGGGCCTGGTGCAGTCTTGAATTGCAAGAGGATAAATAGCTTCAACATGCTAAAACTGCAGTATGGTGAAAAGCATGGTTTACAGTACAAGAAGATCAGTTCACACTCTCACAGTCCCAATTTCACCGAAATCCACCATCACTCAAGTTGAAAGTATCTTCATAACTCTAGGAAATTTGCATTTTGGGAATTTGCATAGATATCAGTCTAAATCCTTGAGATTCAGAAGCAACAACCAGCTAACTTCTAAAGAAAATGAAATTGATGTTTCACACTTTTAAACTGCATTTTGATAACACTGTGGAGTGTTTACATATTTGTGGTTTTTGCCTGACTGACTTTAAATGTTCAAGTTGTCATTACTAAGCAGTAGCAGTAACAAAAAACATTGTGCCTCAAGTATTATGCCATGGGAATGATAGACATTCTTGGTTATATTAACACTAATTCTCAAGTGATGACAACTTCAAGTTTATATCTTGCAGTCTTTATTTAGGTAAGTAAATGTATGTTGAGAAAAAAGAGACTCACACCAGCGCATTTATTTTATTATTTTAACACCACTTAGGTTGAAAGCTCTGTGATTTTTTTACAGTGTAATTGCTTTCCTAGGTAGAAACACTATTTATTTACCTTCCTAGGACACTCAGTATACAGTGGATGAAATGTATTGGATTTAATTGGAAGATAGAGAAACATGCTTTTTACCCCATATCATAAGTCATCATTTCTTACAGGTGTTAAAGTTTCTCTAGACTTTATTATTTCAGAAAAAAAAAAAAAAAGCTTTATTCTCCTTAAAGCTTACTATATGTCAACAAAAAAAGTAAAAATAATTAAATATCTTTCTTGGGTAAGACTGTGATACAGAACCATTAATACCGCCTGTGCAGCCAATTGTGATATGGCTAAAACTGGTTTTAACAGACCACGTGACTTGTTTTTAATTCATTTGAAGATATCAGGGTGTTTAGACAGACACAACTCAAAATTTTACTTCTGAGTATCATGTTTCTTTCTCTTTCTTTGCTGGAATCACCTCAGAAAATTAAGGTAAATTTAAAAACATACTTACTTTTTTTAAAAAATGTAACTTTTTAAACAGAATAATACTTTTTGCTTATTTCCATGCTAAATTTTAACTTTTTATTTTAGGAAAATTGCTGCTTATAATTTATTAAAACCCTTCAAACCAGACTGAAATAATATAAGAACTATCTTTGATTTGATTGTTGTAAGTATGTAGCATAAACATTTGACAGACTCATGAGAAAGGCTAATAAACAATAGTCACTTCTTTCAGAACCCGCTGAGGGGATAACGCCATAGTATGATATCATCATGTTTGATGCAATGCAACCTGATCAAGAAAAAAACAAAAACAAACAAACAAACAAAAAATATTATCTTTGCTTCAGAGGAAATTGATATCCATTCTCTATTCTTTAATTTCACTTCTGATCTTGTTCAGACTTCTCAGAATTCAGGAGCTATATTTACAGAAGAGGGGGTGTAACTGAAGAACACTTTGAAGTAACAGCACATAATTTCTTTAAAGCTGGTAAGACTACCTTAACCTTGGTAGCTGTAGGCTGCTGATGACTTTCTGTTATCCTAAGAGGGCTCTCATAGCCATGTGTCATTAGTACATTAAAGACTGGTGTGTGTCCCTGATTTCCATTTCTATAGCTGGATCTTCTGTATCTTCTGATCATACTCCAAAACATGCTCACTCTAGAGATGGACGAAATTTCTCCACCCTGAAAAAATGTGTTCATAACTTAGACATGCTTGCCTCAGATCACTTTAAGTTAGTATACCAGTAAGGACAGCAATTTTAATTGCTCCAGCTGAGCTATGGGTTCTCTTTGAACCAAGAGTGGTGGAGCAAATTAGCTTTTTTGCAGCCATCCATCACATTGTATACTGTCATTTTTTGTACAGTCATTGCAGGTGTTGGAAAGTTTCAAGGACTTAACCCAACCAAAGATTGAGATAACTTGTCTGACTGCTGCATTAGACTGATTTTATTTACTTCGGTTAGTGAAGCTGAGTTAGAAAATCACTCTTTTTCCTACAGACATGCCCTTTATCGGTTTTCCTAAGTGAAGTATTTTCAGAAGTTTCTGGGGTCCAGAGAAGAGTTTGAATGTGTAAACAACAAACTCTTTTAAAGAACACTATGAAAAATAAATCCTTGCAGCTTCTGAAGTGCAGGATGTTCTGAATCTAATGAGTCTGAATAAGTTATTTCTTGAAAACCTGCAGTCTATCATGAAGCTTTTCAGGCCCACTTTGTGACCAACATTTTGCATTTTGGCAGGGCTTGAGCTGTCCTGACAGCAAAGAGTTTGCCTCAATAAGCAATTAACCATGGAAATCTTTGGAGTTTTTTTCTCTTTTTCCCTTTTTTTTTTTTTGTGTGTTTAATTTTTAAAATTCTCAAAAGAATCTTCTAGAGTATAAAAATATTAAAAATGTCATAAATATCTGGCCTTCTTAAAAAAGGTGTAATAGCATAATATCAATTTCGTACTTAAAATTTCTTATTTACATGATGCAATGGCTCAAAGTTATGGGATCTCTTTATGTTGAGACAGTATAGGAATGGTGTTTCCTAAATGAACTGTGAATTTTATAATTTCAAACAACACAGCACAAAATAACTAAAGAATTCACACATACTTTGCAGTGAATAAAACCACATTAACACTAAATCTCTCATTTCTACTACATTTGTACTAGGATTCTGCACACTTGAGCTGTCATAGAATATTTTAAAGAACTTATCTCTTCAGGAGAAACCTCTATCAATGATTTTTTGGATGTTTTTTCCCTTTCCCTTTCCCTTTCCCTTTCCCTTTTCCACTTAATCTGAAAAGCCTGAGCCCAGTGTGGAGTGTCATCCTTCTGAATTTCCAGATAGAGGCTGTAAGAATAGTTTTAGGAGGCAGGACTTTCCTTCCACTCGAATTTCATACCACTCAAAATGCCACAAAATCATTAATAACATAGTCACAGAATCTGGCATCTTTCCAACGCATTATAGAATTCAGGACTTTAAAGAGGGAAACAAGCATCTTGCAGCTATAAGAGAACTGACACTATAAGTTTTCTTTGTCTACTGGGAAATTCTTGTAAATGTTTTTTTTTTTCTTTTACATAATTACATGCTGCTGACAAGGTGGTGGCAGTTACAAATGTTGTAGTAACCCACTGCATTATCCCCAGGGAAGACTAGAAATTTCTGTTTGAAGAGCGCACACTCCTGCAACAATAAAATGTCTTCCCCTGAGGTTTGAAGTGGTTGTATCTGCCACAACACCGCAGGTTGCTTCCCCCAAGGGCACCCACAGCCTGGAGGCTGCTATTGTCAGCTCAGGCAATCTGCTAACTCGGGAGTCAGGGGGAGCAGTCTGGCTTGTGCCTGGTTGAATTCACTTACAGCACTAAGCCTACACTTGGTTAACACATCCAGTTTGGATGCCACGCCTCTCCAAATTACAGTGGATATTGAACTGTGTTTTCCTTAAACTGAGTCTCGTTTTTTTCCCTTTCAACATAACATCTTTACTGAAGAGACCTAGTTTTTTAACTTTCTTCTTGTAGTTATTCCCTTATTTATCTTTCTTCTGGAGATATCTGGGACTTACATTATGCATTATTAACCTTAATGCTTTTTCCTCTGGAGCTCTTGATAGGTTTTGTACCTTTCAAAAACCAACACAGAGTGAGAAACTGTCATATTTATTTTCCCAAGGATTTTCCTGCAAAGATAGCAAGAGATACTTAAATATCTTTCTTTCTCTTTTCTGCTGAACTGGATTAAATTTGGTGGCAACAGTGAGGAAGGTTAATTAAGTATACTTCTGTTTATTTCTGGGTTACTAGAAGAGTTCATTTATTGCTTATTAATATTAATTCAGTGTGGATTTGAAACAACTCCATATACCATAGCTAATGAAGGTGAATTATTATTAGAAAATTATTGAATTGTTTCATCCTACATAACTTACAAAATGAATAATTCTTGACTGTTTATTGTTATTACAGCATAGATTCACTGCACCTAAATTTGCCATTTTTGTAACATAAAAATTATGGCAATACCTACCTAGTACCACTTCTTTAGTAAGAGAACAGAAAACAGTGATTTTGATTCCCCTTTAATGGGTAGGTAGCACTGAGGGCAAAGCTCTGATTTCAGTATCTTAAAAATGAGGAACTGAAAATTCACCTTCCAATGATCTAATATTCTTCAGTTATATCTATTTGCATTTCTCATTTTATAGTCTAAATTAGTAAGTGGAACATGCTCAATACTGAGTCACTTTCGGTAATGTGAATTTTATATTGAGATTTATTTCAGTAAAATTATCAAAGTTTGATATTAAGATATTGAGAGACTGCAAAGTGATTTAGGCATGCGTTCTTATTTTTTAATATAATCAGGTTTAAACTGGCTTCAACAAAAACCTAAAGGTTTATTTCAGCTTTGAAATATTTTTTCTGTATGATCTTACTTACTACATGACCTGCAAAATAATCTGATTGTCCCTATATGGCTTTGGAGTATGAGGCCTTGTTTGCCTCTTGATCTACAGCTGTCTTTGATGCTCTTTACAGGGTACATGGTCCTTGGAGTGAATCCCTCATCTTCCATTGAAGAGATACTATAAATCCCAGCAGTTTCTAGGCTGTATCAACTGCTTATAAATGAAATATATCATCTATTAGAAATACTAGTTCATCTTTCAGCTTCATTTGAATACATGGTACAGTGTCTTTGAAACCACTAAAAAAGCCTACGAGAAAAAACTAAATGCAACCTCAAATACATTGTTTAAATTCTATATTAATTTAAAGATTAAATATGTGAAATAACTTATCTCATATAAGTTTATCTACTAGATTTGTGCAAATTGAGCTGTGGAATCAAATGTATATTCTTTGTAATAAAAGCAAGAGATCTTAATTTTTTTAGGTAAAATCAAGTACCAAAGGGCTATATAAGTCTCTTCATTTTATAAAAGACACTTAATCTCTTCTAATTAGTCTGCCATTCCCAGTAAATATAAATTTATCAGCCTGCATTGTTTACTTAAATTTCTTCCCTAACCAGTGAAAGTAGATGATCATAATCACAGGAACACAGGCCTTGCCAGTCCAGGGCAAAGGAAAAGTGGTGACTGCAGGGAGGTGCTAACGTTAGAATGTGTGGTCCAGCACCACTGAGTTATTAGACTCATGCAGAAGTACTGGTCTGTTTATATACAAAACATCTTTCACTTCTACAGTGTTATTTATTTCTTTATCTGTGGAATCACTCTTACTGCACAGTTCCAGTGTAGATTATTATTACACAATTTAATGATCAACAATAAAACGTTTGCCACAATTAATATATTTATATCAATATATTTTGAATATATTAACATATTTTGAAATGTATGAAGATTTATTTTCTTTGGCTTTTTTTTACCCAAATTCCCAGTAGAATGCATGTAGAATCACTCCTCCAGAAATTATGGAGTGAAAAGCAAAGCCCAGAACTTGTACTGAGCAGTGTTGGTCATGGAGAGATATTTTTATTGATAAATTTAAACTTGAAGACTTTATTTGCTACCCTTAATTCATTTACAGGGAAATAAAACGTGAAATCTCACTATTTTCTTGTAGATGAGGTCTGTTTGTTCACGACCACCATTACACAACTGACAAAGCTATGCATTTGCTTAATAAGGGATAATAAATTTAAACCAGATATACAGCAACATTCTATCCTTTATCAAGGTGTGTGTCCATGGCTCTTTGAACTGGGAGCTTTCAGAAATAACAATACCAATAAGACAGTTATAAAATGCAGCTCTTTGTGAGATTTCAGTTCTGATTGCTGTGAAGTTACTAAGAAAAAGAACAGTAAAAGTACAGTTAAAAAAAAGAAGCAAAACTAATGTTACAGTACCTTCTCTTTGTTGTCTCCCATTTATGCAATGACATAGAACCCTGCCTTTTGCTGTGTGGAAACAGAAATATGGTACTGTGGGCTCTTTGATATACTGATGAAAAGGATGCTCCTTTGTCTCCTCTCAGCAGTATCTGAAATCCTATGAGCAGAATTTCATCAGCAGTTGACCAAAATTTGGCATTTTTCATCTTCTTTAGGTTCTGAGTCTCCATGAATGATGTAGAAAATGGGTGATCTAATAAAGATACAATGAGAAACATCCAGTGATTTTGCTCAGCCTCAGCTCTTGTTTTATACTAAACCAAACATGATCCAAAATTATCTTGGAACTGTTGGTTATTTTGAAAGAATGCAATTCAGTTTTTTTTTTTTCTTAATATTTGCAGATAGAATTAGAAATCCATTACAAACAATAATTATTTGGAGCAGGTTCCAAGTTTGACAATTCTGAAAATGTTGATGTGCATCCAAAACTAATCAAAATTCTTCCTCCCTTGTGGGGACCTTGTCGCTATCTGCAGCCCTTGTGTGGGTTAGGGTTGTGTCTTTATTAGTTTAGTAATCAAATGCACAATGGCATTTACTCTGACACCACGTAGACTACTAAAGATGTGGATTTGGTTGAGGTTTTTTCACAACTGTTCCAACACAGAAGACAACAAATTAGACCGTTACATCTATCTATGTGGTTATGTAGAGCTACTTTTATTATGGAATTTTCATTGTTCCAATGGATTATAGATTTCACCTCACTCTAGATAAAGGGGAAGGCTCAAAATCTCAGTGTAGGAAAATTAAGCTGCAGAACCCAAAGATTAAATTTTAGAACTGTTTCATTTTATCTGAGGAAAGATTTTGTTACTCATGGTGATTGCTTTGTGTCATAGAAACTTGATCACAATAAAAGGTAAAAAAATTAATACAAATACACCAAATTTCAATTCAGTACCTTTAAGTGCGAGATGATCTTGCTCCTATTGGGAGACTTGATTTGATATTTTTAGTTTCAGTTACTCTATTTGCACAGAGTAATACAGATATCCCATTTTTGGAAAGATCTAGACTTGAGTCTTTTTTATTTTTTTTTTCTGAGAGCTTAATTAATTTGAAGACTTCTGCATTAATTTGAAGTAGAAAACATCAATGATATCACATTAATCAGAGCAGCACTTCATTATATCTTGATTTTCAGACCTTCTATCTGACCTAAATACGGTCCAGTTCCTCTCTGACATCCAAAAAATTTGTCTCAGAATCTTTGTCTCACACATATTCACACACTTCTTTGAATTAATTGTAATAAAAAATTTCACTGCCCCAAAAGCACTCTAGTTATGCTTAAATGTAAACATTAAACCACGTTTGAAGGATGAGATATCAAGTTATTGCTTGTTACATTCTAGGAAAAATTAAGTCTTTTCTTCAAAAACAGGCAATCTAATAACAGTCAGACAAGCACACCCTTTCATTGTATACAATCTGTTTACATTATTTTGTTTTAGTGTCCTCAAACGTACCAAGAGTAAATATGCAACAAGCATATCTGCGGGTTTGTGATGCACAGCCATATGGCAAAATTTAAAATGAAACAAAACAAAATAGACGTTTGAATGTATTCTTAATTGATATCAGGACTTTAATTGAAAAGACTTTGAGCCAGACCTGCAAAAAAGAAACTATATTGCATGAATATATGCTCCCTGTGGCTCAGAATAGGCAAATCCTTTGTGTTGTTTGCATTCTCCCTTCAAATTATATGTGTCATTGTAGATACTTCAGTTCACATCTTCTCTGCTGATCCAAATTAGCTTGAAAAATCCAAGCAACATTGTTTATATAAACTGAAGAATTGACATTAACTTTTAGCTCCTGAACCGAGTACAGATTTGACAACATATTTGTTGAGCACATGAGCATGACAGATAAAAAGGGAACATTTTGTTGCTTCCAGTGTTACATTGTATTATTATAGTGCACAATTGAAAATAGAATTTTCTTTCATTTGAAGTTCAGCTTCAATAAATAAATAAATTGTGAAGAAAAATCATGAATAGATCAAGTTTCTGAGACACGTTCATGCATATATTTTAAAAAATTACATAAAGTTTTGTTGAAAAACTACAGACATATCCCTTTTTAATATATATTTTCCAATAGAATATGGTTTAGGTAGATTTTTCTTTAGTTGTAATAGCCCTGTCTCACAGATGAATCATATGAGATTGTAAGGTAATCTCATAGTTTTTGATTGCACTAATGTCTTGGTGATGAGTTCTCAGCAATGAGGAATTTCTCCTTGTTTTACTTTTTCTTTAGGGGATCAGAGAAAAGGAATAATTATTAACAATTATTCATTTAATCAGGGAACTCTGATTAAATTCTTCAGTGTTGTAGTGTCCTTCAGGTTTAAATGAATTACTGGATTTATGCCAAAGATATGTGGTTCACATTAACTTATGAGGAACTTGTTTAGTCCATTACACAACTAGAAACATACTGTAATCAAAATAAAATAAATAAACAAACAACCAAATTTTTTCCTGAGATTTATATTAAAAACAAAAGAAACCCTTAGTTACAGAAATACCTGTAATTTGTAGTAATTCTCAGCTGTACAGCTAAGACAAGAGCATGGGTTGTTTCTACTATTATTATTGCTAGTTTTTATTAGCACAGCACCTCAAGGCCAATTTTTGATTATGCTAAGCAATAGAAGATAATTTCCTTTCCTAGAGTATTGATCACTAATTAACATTAAGGGTGCAGAATGTGGGACATTCTTAATATCACCTAGATATAAAATGATAGAAAGAATAAAAGAATCTCCCATTTTTTTTTTATTTTTTTTTTTTTTAAGAAGTACTTGTTAATGAAAGTTAACTCCATGGAGAAAGAAGGAAAGGTAAAGAGCAGCATTGTAGATATGCAATAGATAAAAAGGAAATGTGGAGAGGAAACAAAGAGGTTGTAAATGAAAAGGGAGAATTTCTAGGAAGCACCTCCAAGCCCTGCTCAGAAAATGCCTTTCATGACTGCAGGAACAGGGAAGTCTCTGACCACCCAGCCAACATTATAATTGCTCCTTGTGCAGGAACTCCTCACACCTATGAGTTGTCTGTCCCAGTATCCACAGCTGTAAAAGATAGTCATGAAAACTGTCACCCATGCAATGTGATATCACAGGCATATTTGTGTCTTTAGAAAGAACCATGCTGTAAAAATGAATAATTTTGTCATTTATTCCTTCTCTTTTTTATTATGTTGGGTGGGTGATTTCAGTTTTGGTTTATTTTTTTCCTTTGACTTTTTTATGCATAAGAGCTACTTTTTCATAGAACTGTGCTAAGGAGATTTCTGTATATATTGCTGTAGTGATGAGTGAGAGAGAAAATACTTGCTTATGACACTATAGATTTTCCCTTTTTCAGAAAAGCATTTCTTATTTCACTTCTGAGGTTTTGAGTAAAAAAAAAAAAAAGAAAAAAGAAAAAAAAAAGAAAAAAAAAAAGTCTTTTAATGTTTTTGATTTAACATAAAAACAATACACATTTGTTTAGCTCCAGGACATGATCAAGCAATCCTTCTTCAAGTCCGTTCTCCTTTCTCTTCCTATCTAATTACGAGCACTAAAATATATCTTCATTTGTGTTTCTTCTGTTAGGTAATACTAGAAGTGAAATCAAATTGAGGATTCATTTAAAGTAATCCCATAAGCACATCGGGCCTTAAGCTCATAAAGCCTGGGATAATTCAGGAAATCTTTGACATAATTTTTATGCAATACAGACTGTCTTCAAGGTTAATTTTTTCCCCCTCTCTCTAGAAAGAAAGTACTGAGATTTTTGTATCATGGTGCAAGTTTTAAAACTGCATTTATGTACTACATACATATAATGTTTAATAAATACAGATTAGAATTAGACTCTTTGAAGTAAATCTAAAAAATGACCTGAATGACATCACAACTGATATGTCTCAGAGTCATTATGTGTAATTGGCTAATAGTGCATTTACTCTTGTGCTATTGGATCACCCTCAGGGATAATTCCAGTAAGTCTTGAATCTCAAGAAGGATTTCTCTGTAGAGATAAATTATCTTTATTTTTTTAGTAAAGAACACTAACTAATTACTTTTATTTAAATTCATTTGTAAAGCAATAAATCTGTCTTGAGGTCTCATTGCATTTCAAGTGATGAATTTGATGTTCTCTAATGCCTTGAATTTTCCCCTTGAGCAAAGAAAGGTGATGAGAAAAGGAAATGAAGTCCCAAAATTCAGAGTTCATGAAATGCAGTATTAAAAACATATGTAGCATATACAGAAATCTCAGTCAGTGCCCTCTGGTTGGGAATTACAATAAAAGACTAAAGATTTTGTTCAAAAGGAAAAGCATAAGCTCAACATGCTCAAGGCATAGAAGACTTAACTGGAAGTTTTGAAGGTAGCAGATACTGGAATTCTATTTTCTAATCTATAGAGATTCTCAGAGAAAGAGTATAGAAGCTATAAAAAAATGATAGTGCCTAATAATATCTTGGAGGAAGACAAATACACATAACATATTCCAATTATTTTTTCCTCTCTCTGAATAGCTCTGTATTTCACCTATTGATTTGCAGATATACCTTTAAGTATGTGCTTCTTATTTCTTATTGAAAATTTCCCCCTTTTTTTGAAGTTCACCTAATGGGAAATTTTGCAGTTTATAAGCTCACTGTTAATGTCAAATAGACAAATAAACTGGAAAAAAAATAAAAACGAAAAAAAATTCTAAAATATTTTTGTTTATAAAACAAAAAGGAAAGGGAAAAGAAAAAGAAAATACATTTACTGTTTGAAGATACTTCACAAAAGTAGGTGTTTCAAAACTACTCTGCATCTTGTTTCAAAGTAATAATAAATAAGATTAGGACATTTAAGTTAAAGGTTTAGGAATAAAATAAATATTTAGGACCATGACATTAAACTTTGGAATTACTGGTTTCTGTTAATTAGTTTCCTTCAGTTGTTAGCTTTAGCGTGTTCTATTGGAAATGTGTGATTTTAATTAAGACAAAAGACTTTTCTGAAGATATTATTTCTAGGTAAGCAGTAAAGTTTGTAGTAAGTGGACCACACATTCCAAATTGATTTGAGGATATCATTACCTTTGAAAGTTATTTTCTTTCCTCATCCTAAAGGCTAATGAATTCACCTTGGAATTAAATTATCAATTTAATAAAACAAGTTGTTGCAATTTTATTGCCATAAAATTGTTATTCAGTAAATACAGGGTTTATTCTGAAAAGCCTATTGCTTTCTATTCGGTTCCACCTTGACAAGTGCCCGTATTTTCTATTTTGTTTCTCTCTGGGCAGTTTGAACTGGTAGTGTGATGTAAAAATCTGAGTTATTGGAATATCTGTTGGTTTCAGTGAAGCTGGCACAGCTTTTCAGGTGAAGGTTGGAATGTAATCATCAGGTGGAGTGGAGGAACAGAAATTGAAAAGGTAAAATTGCATTATTATGGACAAAAGTCTTTCAGCCTGAGTTGCAAAGATGAATCAAAACTTTTAGCTCAAAAAAAAAATAATAATCCTGTGTGCCTTGGAAAAATAAGGCTGATATGAAGAGGACAAGAATAAGCTTTTTAAAAGGAGCTTTGGACTTTAGGTGAAGAGTGGGATTATTAGAAACTGTTTCAAAGAGGGGAGATGCCAATGCAACAATAAAAAGTATTTACCATTAATTTCTCTGACTCATCTTTGGTACTAAGCTCCCAAAACACTAATTGATAAGAGTGGTTTGGGAAATTTTAAATTACTAGTTTATAGAGAATCAAGTTGGCAAAAAAGAAGCATATAAAGCTGTCTTTAACTACTAACAATCTACCTCAGTAATGGTTCTGGATGACTGCAGGACCAGATAAACAAGTACTACTAATAATGTTTAACCAGATGGTCTTTTGAGAAAGTTATGGTAGTTGAGTTTGGCCCACAAATTTGATTTTGCTCTTGTTGATATATTAAATTATTCTGTTGCTGAACTCTATCTTTGTGACTCCCACAGTGCTAGCTTTTCTATACGTTTTTCATCAGGCTGAAAGTTTGGAACTGTGGTGTGACAAGGCTTTTTAAAGGCTGAGAGGAAGTGGCTGCTTCTTTGAAGCTAATGGTACTTGGATTCATGCCTTTCTTAGGTTCCTGGTAGATGGCCCTTGTTTTGCAGTGAAGAGTTGTGTCACATTCCTTGTCACTTGGTCAGGATGGACAGGCTGATGTACATTCCTTGTCACTTGGTCAGGATGGACAGGCTCATGTCCAATGGATGTATGGGCTGGACTGAGATGTTGGCAGCCAGTGGAACTGCACTGTGGCAGATTAGTCTGGTAACATTTGCCACTCGATCTGATGTCATTGACACAAGACCACAGAGAGGCTGATCCTGGCTAACTTTGCCTAAAGACAGTAACTCTTCTCTATATAGCAGCATTTTGAATAATCCACGCATGTTTTTCTGTAATGTTACATGTTATATGTGCGCTTCCAGACCTTTTTTGACACCGATTCCAGAAATTAAAAATGACATAAAGAAGCAGCTAATATTTTGCTGGGATGGAAAACAACAGACGCCATTAAGGTCATTTAGCACAAAATTAATAAAAATCCTGTCTTGATCAAATTCAAGGTACCTTTCTTTAGTTTGTTTGGGGTTTTTTTGTTTCCATTGGTAGAATTTTCTGACTAACAAAAAATCGTCTATTGAAAGAAAAGATAACTGCAGTAATTGCAGTGCATAAAACATATTTCTATATAATTTAAGAAAGGTGTTTGAAACTTTATCAGTACATTAAAAGCAGCAAGAATATTCTGGGCTTATTACTAATATAGCATCTCATATGTCTTTATATTTTTCTTCATTTTAATGATGCAGAATTTTGGAGGTCAATTCATATTCTTATATACACTACAGTTTGCCTCTGGAAATGAAGATAAATAACTGAAGACCATATAAAGTAAAATCACTCTTCATATAGATGGTCTATTTCTCATATCTAGGAACTAAGGAAATCATCACTGAGAGCAACTTTCAAGAAATATGAGATGAGAGAGAAGATTTACATATTTGAAACAGCTCTTCTGGTTTTTCTTTATAGTCTCCTTTAAACACACTAGAGTAATATGAATAAAATATATTTTAAGCGTCTAACTAACCCTGACTTTTTCTATTTCAAATACATTTCCTTGCACTACCAAATAACAAACAAAACATTAGAAGCCTGATTCACTCATTTGTAGGTGATCTATGATGCAATCTCTGAGTCCTTACAATTTTTTTCAGTCAGAATTATAAACAACTCAATATTTTTAATATGCTTCACAGACAGTGTATTCAGGTTTGATTTATTTTATGAAGGTTTTATAGAAACAAAACATACCTAGGAGGTACAAGAAAAAGCAGGACTTACATGAAAGTAACAAAATCATCACTTTTTTACACCACTCTAATTTCTTACTTTAATAAAGTAGGGAAATTACAACAGAATTGATGGTATTGTTATTTGCAGTTCAGTTCACTGAATTATCTACTGATATATATAGTACTGCAACCATGAGGACAAAAATTCCATTGCAATATCTATTATTTATCCAACATCAGAGCTTGTGACAGGCCTCTTTATATTTTGTTATCTTTCCTTCCATGTCCAGGCATAGAATCCAGGCATAACTTGGAAACATACAATTGTTTCATAGAAGAAGACAGCCATAAAATAACTCAAAGTACACTTACAATGCTTCTGCCAAGATTGCAGGTTTATACGTTTACTTTCAATATTTCCCAGTACTCTTTCCTTGGACAAATAAGGTCTATTGTTCTGTAGTCTGATTTAGGGAGAGGTGGGACCATTGTATTTGGATAGGTTTATGTTTGAATTGAGGAATAAAATAATGGTAATATTCAAAGAATTAAATTATGGGAAATACCTCTTCTGTGTGTCATTTTGTTTGAAGCAATGGACTGGGCCAGTGATATTTCAGCCCCTGGTGTGACAGGTAACTGATATCACTGAAGTGTGAATAAAAGCTCAGAAAAATGCCAGGATATAATACTATAAGCTAATAGGCACATTTGGGATTTAACTCAAAATTTAATTTGTCTCCTGAAGAAAAGCACTCTGCCTTCTGACACAGTGAACTTAGATGCTTCTCAGCAAGTCAGTAAATGCTTAACGAGTACAGAAGTTCTTCAAGGAGTGACTCTTACACAGTGAGTTATTCCATCTCTCTGTATCTACATCTGATTCATTCCTAATTTGTTCCTAGTTTTCTGTAGCCTACTGAAAGTAATAGCAGCAGAAGGAACCAAAGAAACTTGAGACTCTTGGGAGGAAAGGGGTAAGGGAAGATAAACTCACAGATTCAAACCCAAAATGACTGAGAGATAATAAGCACTGGAGCCTTAAAAGTGGATTTTTCATTCCTGCTCTTATTTATGTTGAAATCAGTAATGGATGGATACATCTCTCTTGGTCTATAAAGCTGTAATTAGTGCAGGCAGATTCTTCTTACCCTCTTCTTCAAACATTGTCTTCAAGTTTCTCAAGTTCAAAGGTGCTGTCTTGTTCTCCTAAGCAAAGAAAGAAAAAGAAGACATTTGTAAGAAGGACAGCTTGTAAATTCCCAAGGAATTGCTGGGCACCATAATATCAAGGAATTAGTGTAAGTCAACTTTGGCACTCAGTCAGATGCTTTTTACTTTGAGACCTGGCTTCACACAAGCCTTAGGGAATCACAAATGTCAGAACTGGGCTACAGGATAGCTTTCTTCCCTTTTCTAAACAGTGTCCTGTGTTAACCTGTCTGGCACATCTGGTAAATTTCAGAAGCACAAGTAAAAAGGCAACTCTATGTAGAAAACCATGAGAAAGAAATTCAGAAGCATCATCCTTCTCTTTACAGACAGAGAATATTACCAGAGCACAGCTGGTATTTTTCATTATTGAGCACATGCAGCAGCTTAGTCTCACCAAGGCTAATTGATTTCCACAGCTGGTGCATGAAAGGCTAAAGATGATATGAAATTTGAAAAAGACCCTTGTCTAGCCCATGAAGCTTCTGGCATCTGTGGACACAACAGAAAATCTATGGAACTGGAATTACTAACATATCTAACAATAATGTCAGGTTGTTAGACTCTGGGATATTTAACATCTTCATCAATTTCTCCATTCTGCAAATAATTACAAGAAGCCATACCCTCTCTCTTAAGAAAATCTCACACATCTCTCACTACTTAATTTAGTTTTGCCACCAAAAGGTTGAATAGGTTTATGTCACATGTGACATAACTATCTACAGAATGCAACATCTTACTGAATAAGCATGTTTCATTATTTGTTGCAGGCAAAACAGATCATGCAGCTGAGAGAAGTCTGCTAGAGTTGATCAAAGGAAGGGTTTGTCTGAAAAAAAAGAAGTGTCCACTCTAGAAGGGATTAATCAAGTGCTGCTGTAAAAGTCATTCTTTCATACCCTTAATCTTATTCAGGCTATCAAATTTCTTCCTGTGTGGTCAGTCTTCCTCACCACTGATAAGTCCACGAGGATGCATACATTAAGACTGGTGAGGTTTAAGCATGTATCCCAATCTCTTCCTGAATGTTTAAGCTTTTTGGTTGCCTTTAGGTGCTTAAAAGCAGCTCTCTTGATCCACGTGGTATCAGCATTCAATTCTAATGAGATTAAAGATCTTGTCCCTGTTAATTTATAAAAAAGGTAGAGCACATCTCAAACTGCCAAAATGTCTCCAACTCATAGCTATGCCATGGCTTAGCATGAGCACCATAATTTAACAAAGTCTCACCTGCTCTATTTGATTGATTACTAAATAAAACATAATGAATCTTGCCCTTTGCCTCTTGGTAATTCATTATGTTTCAACATTAAGCATTTCATACCTTGAAAATTGCTTTCCATAACAATTTAATATATTAATTAATACACATATTTCATGAAAACATCTAAGTCAAGGAAATTAATGTAATTTACAAGCTGCTTATTGAAATCATGCATAATGGCAATTGATGATTTTGGGTAACCATAGATTTTAGAAAGACTTGTTAAGAAAACTTTTCTATGAAATCCATTCCTGTATTAATGTACACCACCCCCACCCCCCATTCTAGCACCATAAGTTAAATTTTGAAGTTACCAAGAAAGCTCTATATGATATGATATGATATTTGGGCATTGACATCTTTACTGACACAGTAAAGATACAAAGCGTCTTCTGAGTATAGTAGCAGTTTAGAATAAAAAATATATAAAACTCCTAAATGTAATGTGAATGGGATCTTAATAAAATTGCATACAAAAGATCCCTCTCAATGGATGTCAATATTTAGATAAAAATTTTAAAAATGTCCAGTAAACAAAATAACCAAAACATAACATGAATTTTCCATTCAGGCCCTTGCCAAATATTTTGTCTATGAGTTGCAGATATCCAGATAGTTTTAAAATAAATTTAATTAATTATTTTAAATAATTTCTTTCTTTCACTTTTTAGGAAAATATGGCTAAAACTCACCTGTGAGGGGCACATTGTAGATAACTTTTCTTCCTCTTCAATAAAAAAAAAAAAATACAAAAAAAATCAAATATAGTTTGATAGCAGCATTATCAGGAGAGACATTAGAATTTATCCTGGATTACCCCTCCCAGGACACAGCCTAAATGTGTGAGATCAGCTTTGTGCCATCTAGGGAGTCATTTGGTCCTGCTGAGACTGAGGAGCTCCAGGTGTTCCAGCTGAAACTGAGGAGCTTAATTATTACACCTAAGATAAAATTTATTATAAAAAGGGCTTGAGGGAATTTGAGCTGATCATTTGGCTGGTACTTTTGTAATAAGGAATCCTGTATTCAGCCAATGCTTTCCCAAGTTCACCTGACTCACAGTAAGTCTAATGTTTAGTAAAGGCCAGTAACATACTGATGCATCATATCAGGGATCAGAAAAATAAAATTTATCTTGCTGCTATGGAGGTGGAGGGAATAGCCTCATAAACTCATTTTGATTAAAGGGAATGGGATAGAGAGAGGGAAATATCGTTGGAGGGAAATATTTTTTGTATCGGCAAATAAATGGAACCATTTCTTCTTTCTCTGAGACACATTATCAGGTTGAGTGGCTGGGTAAACCCTTATATGCAAAGCAGCAGTGAAGGTACATTTTTAACAAGGTTTCTATGGTTGAATTGGGTGGGAAAGGTGAATTTGCGATTGAAAACTTTTTGAGATTGTAAAAGTTGGAATAATAAATGACTGACTTCCTTTTTTTCAACAAAGCTGTGGTTTTTTTCTCACACTCCATTTCCTTGCAGCTAATAAATTAATGAAATAACAGTGTCTATATTTGTGTTGTACTAATGTCCTTTCTCACATTGTCTCCTCTTGAGGCTAATTTGTCTCTCTGATTACAGGATTATAAAAAAGTTACACTCATGCTTCTTTCATCCTTTCCATTTCTCTCTTTCCCTCCATCTATGATGAGAACAATTTTTTAATTGACAGCTAAGAAAAGATCACAGAGACAATATAAAAAGGGGTTAGAGGACTTTAGACTTTGACTCATTTGAAATGTCAGACAGAAGTTAATCACAAGCACACAAAATAAAAGACCATTGACTCTTTCAGGCCTAATAAATAGTTTTACACTTTTTGATTCTTTGCTTCTCCCTTCCATCCCCTAAAAAGTTTGTAGTTACAGATGGTTCATTGAAAGCAGATGATGGCTGTATAATGAGACGATTTCTCCTATTTGACTAATCCATGTACACTAAGTAGATTTAGAAGGATAATAATGCTTGCAGAAAGAGAAATCCATTTAACATTATTTTTTAAAATGGAGAGGAAAAAGGTGACCCATAATAGACACATTCTGTCATTGGAGTCTACCAATGGTTGCAGTTTTGCACCTGCAGCTAATGTGTGGTGATACGTGATCTCACATGAATGCACACATCTGTATAGAAATGTTAATGTTGATACAACAGGACTTTGTTTAGGAGAGTGAGTACAACTGAGACAGGCCTTTTTGACACTACAAATCTGATACACACTTCACTTACGTATATTCAATACATGAAGGCTAAAGGTCTGAATTTTTTATATAGGAGACGCTGATAGAGCCAGATGAAGACTCAAGAGATCAAAATTATGAGATGTAAATGAAATGCTGCACGATATTATGACATACTTTCAATGCTTGAACTTTTTTTTTGACTGACTGAAAACCTGTTTTCTAATCTGTCTTCCTTGAATTAAGATACTATGCTATTAGAAGACAGACAAAAATATTGTCTTTTTCATAACTACAACTTCTCCAAATTTGGCTCAATTTCATTTGCTTAGACTTAGAGGCAAAGTTTATGCTACACTGAAAGAGCAAACATTAAATGGGGACATATTTGTACTTCTGCCATGTGAAGGGAACTGTGAGTTTAAAATGTACATCATTAAAAAAAATGACTAATGGATAGTCATTCTGGGGAAATTTCTGACTCCTATGGTATAACTGTATTAGAATCAGGTGAGTATGGTAGTGGTTTTGGAGAAGTACTAATACTGCCAATTGACAGAAGTGGAAAAGTAGGAATTGAAGGAAACTGCCCAGAAAGTTCCTTTGACATGTATTTTCTAAGTTGGTGATTAGTTCTCAACTGTTTTGCTATGTCTTTCTCAGTTCTCTGTGGTTGAGAAGTTAGAATATGCTGATGCTGAAGCTAAAAAAAAGAAAATAGGAGCAGAAATCTTTTACCAAAGTGAGTGAAATTCTTCTGACATGCCACCTTCTACTTAGCATTTACTAAATTATATGCAAGCACCTCATTTTAAATCATCAGAACTACAGTGGAATGATGAATCTTCAAGAAATTCAAACTACATAGATTTCATGAAAGAGAGAAAGGTGTTATGGAGCTCATAAACATGTAGCTCACATGTGGACATCCCTATTGTAGATATCCAGTCATCATAACCTACTTTTATAACTGCAGAAAACCATGGAGATAAGTGTGAAAATTAGGGGATACCACCCATATGAATAACATTCCAAAAAGTGCAAAATCCCCATATGGATTATATGGGTTGTTTTGATGCTTCCCTCAAACGTTGTGATTTCTGTTCTCTGCAATTCTACAGTTCATATTTTCTTCCTTCACATGTGATCTGGGAATACCAAACAAGCTCAGTTTGTTTTAGTGACACGAATTTGAAAATGGGTCACCAGCTCAGGTAGAATGATGAAGTTGAAGAAAACAACTTGGTTCATAGTTTCAAATGCATATTACCCCTCTACTCCATGCATTCAAGAGCATTCAAACTGAGTTTAGGACAGTAAAGTTTTTCACATAATTTATTACATGAAGAAGAGGACCACTGCCATTCTGGTGTGCACTCATGCAAAAAACGAAAACTCACACTCTTTTAAGCACCATATCTGAATTTGGATTGATTTAAGGGAGTCAAATGTCATATAATTTATGTGGTGATGCAGTTAGTAAGAAGATTGCAGTAGGAAAATCAAACTGCATAAAAGCATAGAGAGAGCTAATCCCTGCTGCTGTAATTAAGAGAGCAATATATTATAATCATAAACATCTCTTTAAATAGTTATGTCAGGTCATTAAGAGAGCACCTGAGTTTGTTGCAACATGTCCTCACAAAGCAGATGGGACCCTGTCAATTTGGCAAAAACCCAGTGAAATCTGCTGGTAGGCAGTATTGCAGCCCCCATGTTGTTACTATTAGTTCACCTTCAGCTAGGAAGATAGCATTAGACAGATGGTAATTAATTCTGGACAGGTCAAAAATGGTAATTAATTCAGGACAGGTCAAAAGGAATTACTGTGAAAAGAAGAGAGCAGAGGCCTGGACATCAGGGCTCCTGGTTTAAGTGTCTCAGTACCACTGAATCATAGCAAGCTTTAGCCATACATAAACTGTATGGGGTGCAACCCACTTGAAGCTCTATGCTTGCACAGTAGCAATAATTACTGATATACCAATAGTCCAGTTTATTAAAAATATTGCTTTGAAATCTTAGAAAATTAAAAGAAAATATCTGAATATATGTAATACTTCTTAGTAGCACAGGTTTGTTTGGTTAAAGTTTTTTGTGGGTTCATTTTTTGTTGGTCAGTTGGTTGCTTTTGTTTGGATTTCTTTTTTCTGAAATATGGTTGATTGTTTGTTTTACCTCTATTTCAGCTGTAAATCTCAGCTAAACTTATTCCTAAATCCTACTGTCCTCCACATCTCCTCTTTAAAACATCTCTCTTTCACTGTAACTATTGCTGGGACACCGAGAAAAGGACCAGACATGTCAGCTATGAACTTTAATTATCTTTTGATTATAATACAAAGAAGATGTTTGGAGGGGTGGTGTTCATCTTCTTTCTGATGTCTAGCTGACCTATTTTTTTCTCCATCATGTGGAGCAAGACACCAATTAGTTTTAAATCACAAAATGGGATTTTATATAGCTACATATAAGCTGCTAGAGATTTTATAATTAGGGTAGGAAAATAACAGAAATGTAGCTCCCAAACAGAACATATAAGCTAATTGCACTTTTTTTTTAGTAATGTGACTGTTGACATATTTAAGAATAATTCCAAGAAATGTCACCCTAATTCTCAATTCTTCATTAAATTATTTTTGTTGCAATCAAATGTATTCTTCGACTTCAGAAAGAAAGCAAGTAGGGATATATTTTATAACTTTTCCTTTATAGAATGGTTTTATCATCATAAAAATATAAGCTAGTGTTTTTACCAGCAAAAGAAATTGTGGAAGAAGATAAAGGCAAGCAAAAGAACTGAAAAGTTCCTCTTATCCCTCTCCTTGCTAAATAGAGGTCCAGTTCACATGTCATTAAAAAGGAAAAAAATATATATGTGAAACACTGATCTAAAGACTGTCATGTTCTCATTCTCTTAGTCACTTGAAGCTCTCTTAGTCAGCTTGAGTACTTGAAGGTATTGAATTTTTTATTGTAGTTTTGTCTTTTTAATAGAAAATTCTTTAGTGTTCCAACACTTATATTCTGATACACTAAAACACTTAGTAATCCATACACCCTGTGTGCTCATGGGCCTTCATTCAGTTTGAAATAGCAAGTATTTGTTATTAATTTTCTTTCTGTTATGGTGGATTTTTTCTCATTGTTGGCTCCTTTGTTTTTCTATTTTCCCTTTAAATAAAAACCCATCAGATTCTATTAATTTACTAGATAAAAAAAACAAAAACAAACCTCAGAGTACACTATAGTGTATGCCAAACTGACTTTGCCACAGAAAAAATAAATTGATACAAATCCTGTGGAGAAAATAAGAAAAAATATTGCCAAACAATAATTAAAAATAAGGAAAGAAAACCCAATAATTGGTGCATTGGCCAGGAAATCTCAAACTGGCAAACCAAAACCACTACAACACCACAGGATAAGAATACAATAGAAAGAAAGTAAAATCCTGGAAAATTTTGGCAAACAAAACGCTGTCTAATTATCTTCATGCACAATGTATTAGTGCAGATCTGAGAAGTCAAATTTCATTCCTTAGATTGAAAAAACTCACCTTTGAAAAACAGCTTGAAAAGTAAAACAAACTCGTATTAAGCTCTTACATATCGCTATTACTGTACCTGTTGTCAGTACAGTCAATTTACCTAAATTTAAAAGAAAATAAGTAAGATGGAACAATCCCAGTGAATCTGAAAATTTACTTGGAATTATTTGGCATAAATGATCTTTGTCAAATTCATGAATCACCATAAAAAAAGCCAACCTACTTCAAGCCATTAGTAAAACATGAGTTAATGACACCAGGTTCTGTCATAAATGAGCCTCTTGATTTAAAAAGTAAAGAAAAATACTGGGGCCCATTTTCAATAATGCAGAAGAAAACAAATAAAACAAGAATCTTATTTTGCTCAAACAGTGACAATCCTTAAGAGTACTCCCAAAATATGACTGTAAAACTCTCGTGAAGTCTGGACATGTTTCTTTCTCCTTGGGATTACACACAAACCCAATATTGGGATTCAGTTATTAGATGATGTGGCAAGATCTGTTGTTCCAGATCTCTAGCTTCTAGGGTCTTTGTTGACACTCCTTAATCCTGACCTCAAACATTCCATTTTCCCACTCATTGCACTCTTTTGATCACAACAAATTTCCCTCTAGCTTTGTTCTACATTAGTAACAACTAGCAAAAAAATATGAACAGTGTCATCAAATTACTACAGTTTATAATTTGCACGATGACCTAAACTGTGAAAAGAGACATACATGGATTTCCACTTAATTAGGGAAGTTTATCTTACCTAAATCTATCCAACTGTGTTGTCTGTGTTGTGAGAGACGAAAAAGTGTATTCTCAACACAAATTATACACAATATAAAATTTTACTAAAGACCAGGGAAATAAAATTCTCACAAGATTCATATGCTCAGTTAAAGACTACAGGGAAGCTTTCAATTTTTCTTGACCTGATTGCATGTTTGTAGTGAAAACTGTAAATTCTTTAGTCTGCACTGGGATTTTATTTCAAACTAACCAACTCAAGAGTACATGTTTTTATAACTGATGGCAAGGCTTTTGATTGCATCAATTATAAGAAAGTGTTGCAAATGTTTCCACCAAGAAAGTGATTTTGGAGTCAGGTCTTTGGCAAACCAAGTATGCAAAACCATAGTTAGTGCTCTGCAGATAGATAAAAGTTATATTACATAGCAAAACATACAATATTTTCATTTGCAGTTGCTCATTAAAGCATGCATTGAAACTTAGATCTGACACTCACCCATAAAACAATAACAAGATAAAAAAGTGGTCACGTCTGGCACTGCAATTTCTAATAATAGTCTTATCAGGTATATATGCATATAATGATAAAATACAGGGCAATAATTTATTCCATTTTTATTTTTCTAGTAGTTACTATGGGACTACACTGATTAGATCCAAAGATAACAATGTTACTTATTTAGACAAATAAAACCCTAATTTGAAACTAGTAAGAAAAGTAGGAAAGGAAATTAGAGAAGAAAAAATCAGATCAGTGTAAACAAAAATGTAATTTCAAAGTTTAATTAGTTGGGACATTCTTTTTAGGAAGTCACACAGTCTATATGACTAAATGTATGACTGTTAACAGCAGGAATTCAGGCTATCTTTAACACAGAATCTCAGGGCTACCTAGACAGCAAAACTGCAAACCTCAGCAAAGTTGTGTATTTAAGGCACAGAAGTCAGTATTCCTTCCCTTGGGACACCAGCTCCTGGCCCTGTCGCAAGAAAGACAAAAGCTTGACAAGTTCATATGTGACAACTACAAGACATCAGTGAACTTGCTTGGCAGACTGAAATGAGAACATCTGAGCTGTTTTAATTGTTAGTAGGATTTCAAGAAAATTATACCAAGCTGCTTTGCATAAACAAAGAAAATTGCTGAGAGTAGCTGGAAGAGTGGGAATATACACCTTTATCTAGCCCCACCACAGAATGTTCCTAAAGCCATTGTATTTTTTTATGTCACTTTACAAAATGAGATAATAATAATAATAAAAAAGCAAACAGAAAACAGACACACAAAATAATCCATAGTCTGTAGTATCTTTTTCAGACAAAAATCTGAACCTTTCTCTATTCTTTTTTATACTATCAAGAAATACTGCATAATATTAGCTGTTGACTGTTCAGTCAGCCTTTAAAGTGACATGAATCTGTTTATACTTGTTCCTTCAAGGCTTGATCAAAGAGCATAATTATGATACTTCTGAGCATTTTGAAGTTTCCCACTGCTTAAGAATTTTCAACAGCATAAAAGTTGATGCTAGATATATTGAAACATGAGAAAGTCATCTGCAATTACACTATAGGCCTAGTTTTTATTTCCTTTTGTCATATATTTGAGTGATTACATTAAACAAACTCTGTGTGTGTATGTACATGTACATGTACATGTACATATACATATACATATACATATACATATATATATACATATACATATACACATACACATATGCATATACATATATAATCATATTGAAACTTCAACATGTAAAAAATCAGTTAAATTATGCAATACCGCAGTACCACATGGAAATTTCAGATGAACTGTAGGATCTTATAAGATCCTCTGTTCAGTGAATATTTTCCTTACAAATAGAATAAATATAATTATCCTTCATCTATGTTGCAGAATGCTGAATTGTAGAGATATTAGAAGACCTGTCTGAGATCAAACAATGTACATGTAGTATAGAGGATTCAGGAATGTAATTTAAGATTATCTGTATTTTCACAAAGTGGACAGAGAAAGAGTATTTAGAATGGTTTACAACATTTTCTTCTTTAGCTTTTGTTTCTAGAGATCACCTAGAAATTTCCCAGTATAAATTGTCTGTGTTGGAATTTAGGGATGACATTTATAATGTTAGTCAATAAGCGGTGAAAGATGGCTTCTTCTCCATAATGTCATCAAAATATATTCATGGGGGTTTGATTATTTTAAATCTATCTGAAATTCATAGAACAGTTCTGGATAATGCAGGAGGATTTTTGTGTTTTTCATTGCAGGTGATACATAATGGCATATGAAATATATGTCATAAACACTTTTCTGTATTAAGTCATTATTACATGGGAAAGAGGACAAGTTGACTTTGGTTATACTATAGATAATTATATTCCTGATTTGATGCATGTTTAGGTTTAGCTAATTCATCTGTTCCCCACATTTATTTCAAGGAGTCAAAGCTATGCTTCTTCATTTTCATTTTGTACTGTATTCCTCTATTCTTCTATTGTAACAGTAATGGAGTGCAGATCACCAGAGGTGTGGATGGACCAACATGCCACCAAAGGTGTGCAGTGTAAGTGCTGTCATTACTCAGTACACTCACTAATGTGGTGTACCTGAATGTAGTGCATTCAAGAGTGACATTTTCAGAAGACACATATGGCAATATCAATATATGGTAGTATTCAAATTAAGAAACCATGGAGGAATGAAAACAGACACAATTTTGTTGCTCTTGGAGTTCAGAAGACTGCATGCAGCATTTTGCTGCAGCTAAACTTGAGTGATCAGGTTTCTTTGCATGCTGTCTATCAGTACTATTTTAAGCAAATTTTCAGATGTTTCTTTGAAGACGATACATTGAAGAAGATGAGACTACAATTTCTCTTATTTCTGTAAGTGCTCTGCTTCCCTACTTTTCTTGAATCCATGCTATTTTCTTTCTTCTTAACTCTTCTTGAAATAGCTTTTACAAAGTATTTGCCAGGACTTGTTCATTAAGATCCATCGAGTGTAAGAGGTCCAAAAAGGTATATCTGAAACTTGTAATGCACCCATAGCAGGGCAGAGCAAGCCTCAGGTTAGTAGAAGAGTAGGATTTTATTGCTTAAGACAGTAGGAGAGTCCATGAAACAAAAGTGATAGAAGAACCTGTGATGTAAGCAAGACAGATCTTTTCCTACAAAAGCAACAGGAAGAAAATATGGCTACATATTTTTTCTGCTTTTGTTTTTCTTACGAATTTTACTCCTGCTGAACAGAGCACCTGAAACTGATTTCAATATGTCTACTCCAGGAACTGACTTTTGCAAATGTGTGTCTGTGTAGATGTGTGTAGCTCTTAGGTAAGAATTTTCTATAGATGGTTTTTATAGTTATACTTCAGACCCTGAATAGATGTTGTTTAGGAATTTTTGCATCAACAATTTAAAACCACATCTGAAACACAAAATGGGGTAAAATGGGAGGTGTACTGGGTATTGACCTTGAGTCTGTCTTTACAATGCCATATTAGCTAGTTCTGATACCTTACTGCTAAACTATCTGTACTCTTAAACAAGGAAAATTCAGCATTCTGCTTTTATATTTCCCATTTAAATACACTCAATTGCAGTCACATTCTGTTAATAAGTTAAGGCATGAAAACATTTGATGCACATGATGTTACTTGTGCAGCAGTGATGGAAGGATAAAATGAGTCAAATCACCACAGCATTTCTTAATCATGCTGCCAAAAGCTGGACAGGTTCTATGGGATCTTCTTCCCAAGGAGAGAAACATACAGTTTTTAGATAATAACAAAAGGAGCCATGAAAGTTCACAGTATTGTATCATAAAACAAACAAAAAAACCCACCAAAATGATGTTATGCTTTATGATAGTTTTTACACTTTTTGAACTTGCAGTCTGAAAAAATGACACAGTGACACAACCACAGACTTAACCTCCTATAACTAGCAATAAAATATATTAATTTTTCAAGCTAAAGAATACATATTAAGCAAATGTGGTCTCAATTGTATAAGAAGAATTTCCCTATGGTGGACTCTATTAGATTGTGAAATAGTTTCTGAAAGGCAATTGTAGAATCCTAATATCTGGTGACTATTTAAATTCTGAGGAAAGAAACTTTCACTGTTTAGAAGGCTGGAAAATCAGTTTAAACATAGTTTCTGGACTCTAACTTATATGTAGTAAGGGAGAGAGATTCTATGTCCTACTGCTGTGACAAATTGACTTGTGAGCTTGAAAATTCAGGGTGCAAAAGGGGAGTAAACTAGGTAAACAGCAGTAAAGGCAAATTTGGATATTCAATAGTGCATTTATTTAGCATAAATATTTCACAGGCCATAGCTGCAGAAAGACCAAAAAAAATGAAAGTATATATTAGGTAAAACACTGAGGGCACAAAATCTCCTAAAATAGAATAACAATAATCTTTAACTGACAATCCTACTTCACTTAACAAAGCATTCAGTGTTATTCTCTTTTTTTCTTCCCCTTTCCCGTTCTTTATATTCCCTGGATATTTAATGCCTTACATAGTGGTTGGGTGAGCATATGCTCTTGGTTAAGGACAATTGTTTATGAAATTTTTCCAGGTTTCAGATTTCTTTGTGGCAAGCAGAACACCCAGGCCCCTGGCTGGTAGCAATTGGAGCCATTCAGAAGTATGTAAACATTAGAGTGAGGAATTTATGAGTCTACAGTTCAGCTGTATGGAACATTTCTCAATGTGGATTTTTTCTTTTTGTCTTTTGTGTGTGTAAATAGATTCCTTGACTTCAAACACAGCTGAGCAGTACCTGGGTGTAGATAGAATGGAATGACATCTGGAAATAATAACTACTTAGCCATCAATCTAATGCCTATAGGAGCACTAAGATATTATTCACATTTAAATTCAGAAAAATTTTCCCAGTGAATCACCCACATGTTTCTGGGCTAAGCAAATAAATAAGATAAAGGTGTAAGGAGATATAATTAAGGGACTGTAATAGAACTTCCTAGTTGCTGACTGAATCTGTAAAAAGACAAGAAAATGGAGATTCTTGATAATTTAAAGATTCTCTGGAAACTAAGGCTAACAATTGAAATTATATTAACAGCTAAATGATTACCCACAAAGAAAACACCTTAACTTTGCCATGCAATGTAGCCTCTAGTATTGCAGAAGAATGTGGATAATTTTACCGTGACTATATGGTCATGGTCACTTGTTTATGAAAAATATCTTATTCTTAATGGTGGGGGGAAAAATGCCCATCGTCAAAAGTTCTTTGCAGCCTGCCCTATCACTTCCCTGTTGCTGAATGTACTGAAAATTTTAAGCTTATCTAAGTGGCTTAACACAGAAAACAGCATTTGTGAGGATGCATAAGTATTACATAGTGGATAGATGTTTTGTCATCATCCCTGACAGAAAAATAACTCTCAGAGCTGCACATGTAAACCAATGGTGACTCCAGAGATGAGGCAGTCAGCTTCACCATTTCATTCCTCGGTGATAAGACAAAAATTGTGAAATGGATCAATCACTGATTTCAGTGATTTTAGTCTCAGTATGAAAAGTACACAGCATATACTCACATGTCTTTGAACCCTTAGTATTCAGTTATAACATTTTGGTATAGCTTTGGTTGAAGGGAATATCTCTCATATGTTATTGTATTTAACATGCTTATTGCTGTAATTCTTCCATTCTAGTTGTCTGCAGCCTTTCCTATTCTTCATCTTGTTTCCTGAAATATATGCTGAGAATTGGAGAGTGAAAAAACACTGTACGTACTTAACAATATTCCTCAAAATCAATGGATAATAGGTTCAAGGTGCTGTCATACCTTGCATGTGTAATGTGCAAAAAGTCAAAATATGGGGTTACTTATTTGCTTAATATCCCAATGCTGACCAAAGGTTAATAAGCATAACAAAACTTCTCAGAGGAGGAAAAAAAAAAAAGCAAACAATAGAGCATGAAAAAGACATAAGACATCTTCTTTACTGTAAAAATCAATCCAATGTTTTAAATTCTAAATTCTGAATGGGAAAAAATATAACTTTTTTGTCAAGATGCAGTTTGTTTTCAGACTAGCATTTTAGGAAAGTTTAAAACTGGTGCCAAATAATTTGCAGGTGCTCATTGGGCAACATTTGGTTTACAATTCAAATAGTATCCTGTTAGTGACAGTTTATTGTGGTCATGTTTTAAACCAAGACAAAACTGAAAGAAATAAAAATGAAAGAATAAAGAAGAAAACATAAGTTCTCAGAGATTTTCAATTCTGAAAACAAAGCTATAAGCATCCCCTTCAATTTGTGAAGATAATGAGAAAATCCATGAAATATCTCTTTGCCAGTAGTAGGTCCGCTGGAAATTTTCACTGTGGCTTTAGTGATTCATCTGATGCTGAATTTCCAAAACTGTCTAAAGGTCTCCGTCTGTTCTTTCCTGATGTGGGGTTTTGTGGAAATCTGTTGAGATGTACATATATGCTGCTATGAAACTTTCTCAGCAGAAAGACTTGGAAATTGACAGCCTCCATTGATTCAATCGATTATTTACTTGTCTAACTACAGCAAGGATATGGTGAAAGACCTCTCTATGTGTATCCATGACATCAAGACTGCAGTACAGTAATTTTCTCTAGGTTGAAATTTGGCATGGGATTTAAGGTATACTTCTATTTTTTCTTGAGTTTTGAAATGTCCTTAGTGTCTGTTGACATTTCTTCTTCTTTTATGCCCCTAAACTAGCATGCGAATAAACGAACAAACAAACAAAAAAACCCAAAACAAACCCCACAAAACTAAAAAGTAAATTACTCCAGACATTTTTTGGGCAGTTTGCACAAAAAAAAAAAATAAAAATAAAAATAAATAAAATCATTCTGTTTTGTTGGGACATTTTCTCTAATGTTAGGGATTTTTTTTCTTTGGGAAATTGTAGAGGCACGTGAGCAACACGGATTAAATTCTGTTAATGTTTTAACTTTCATATTAACTATAATTTTAGCAAGAGATAATTCCATGCAAGGGAACCTGAGGTAAGTCACATTTATGTCTGTGTACAGCAGTACCACACTCAGAATTTGGGACATGTTTCCTAATAAGCGGGATTAAAATAATTTGAAATTTCTATATTTTAACTCCTGCATGTGAACAAGAAATGTAAATATAAGTATGAATTAACTCTTTTTCTAGACCAATCTCATGAACCATTAACATGCTGTTAGCATCTTCTGGTCCTGAACAATTAACCAAAAATGTTACAAGTGTCACTGACCATTTCTGGATTTGAGACTCTTCTGTGAGTTTATTTTGAGATACATCCTATCTATTTATTCATGTTTAGTCTCAGAAGCATGTTAAAATACAGCACAAAAACATTCCGTGCTTTGGCTTTGTATGCAAAAAAAGCTGTTCAATCACCTGGAACCTCCTCCATCTTTGAAAATGTTCCTGGTTCAGAAATGCATCATCTAAGCACAAAGGAATTTTATGACAAATGCAGGAAGGCACAGTATCAATTGTCTCAGTAGCAATTCATGGGCAAAAATAAAAGTGGGGGGAAAAATGGAACATTTTCTTTCTTGTATGGCCTGCCTAACTTTAGTATGAAGAAATATTCCCTAAACATATTAAAGAACATGAATATTGATGTTTACAAAATACATATGTATCTGGGAGTTGCTACTTATATTTCTGATAATAGACTCTGTAAAACCTTTCCACACAATTTAAGAACAAATGCAGCAACTTATTTATTTGTGTTTCCTTGTCTATGTTATTCATACGTTGAAAGAAGGTTAACCAAAGTATGCCAGAAGAATTGGTCTGATTAACAAATTCCTAATCATTGGAACAACAATACTATTAATAGGAAAATCATAAATTCATTGCCCAACTCTACAAGAGAGCATCCTGCATTTCAGGGAAGCTTTATCCTCAGTCAGGAAGCCTTAGCTTTGCCTGAGTTGATGTGTTTGGTTCTAGGTTATTTTGTGACATGAAATTGAGGAAACAATACTATTTAATTTATGCTATTTAAATTGTATGTTTCTCATTCTGTCCAAATTCAACCTAAATCAGGCTCAAGCAATTTTCTTGGCATTGCACATCCCTGAAAACAGTATAATACATTTCTCTCCATTAAATAAGGAGAAAATATGTATTTGTCGAAATTTCTATGTGGAAATCAGAATTGAAATAGCACTTCGTCACAACTACAGACAGATGCATGCTTAAGTGTACATTTATAAGTCTCTAAGGTATAATTATCATAAGTTTGTTATCTGTCTATATGAATATTTAAGAGAACAAAGTACTATTAGATTGTTGTTCTCAAGAACATAAACTCATGGACCAGAAAATTATGACGTAGAGCACTATTTATTGGGCATATTCTTTCTCTCTCAGGCTGTTCCTGAGCTCCTGAGGCCAAACCAAAAGATCCTTCTTGAGTTTACATTTGTCCCTTATGCAGGTATGACTTTAATTTACTTTAATGGGAGTTTTACTTGATCTGATTCCCTGACACTTATGTGATGCAGAGGAGTAGATTGCAGAGGAGGTGTTAGTAATGGCCTTTAAAACTGTCAAGAGCCCAAAGAACAGTGATGCTATCTCAAGGAGGGCTTTTGTGCAGGAGTCATTATATATTTAGTGTTCCATATGACGGTGAGTGCATGAACTCCCTCTATTTCCAGTATGCACACAAGAGAAACTCCTTAAAATGGCCTGTATTTCCCTCCCTTTTGCTGTGGTGTTTGCATCTGTCTTTCCACTTTGTGTTTCTCCTCATGATAGAAAACAAACTTGTGTTGTCAGATGGATCAAAATGCCTCACTACAGCAATGAGTAGTGAGAATCTCTGCTGGACTGCACAGTTAGCCTGGTAGCTTTCAGGAGGGATTTTCCTTCTTGTGTAATCCCATAAAACTGACCATACATTCAGATTACAATTCATTAGTAAACAATAGGCAGAGCTGTTCAATTATTACAATCCTTCTAACCCTCAAGAACTAATATTTAATTCCCAAATATTATAATTCCCAAGTCAGTAAATTCCTGTTAGTAGTTACCTGCAAACTATATAAAAATTAACTAACTTAATTATTCTTACATTCACAGTCATAAGTACCCAAAAGAAGTATAGATTGCAATGTGACTTGGTTTGAGGTGATGGAACCAGTGAGAGGTGCAGGAAGGAACTCTTCTTTTCCTCCAAGTTCTGTTAGCATCCATGGAAATGAATGCTTTTTTCTCTTAGACAGGATTTCTCAGATAACATAATTCTATTCCCCTAAGGTTTAATTATATGTCGCTGGATGAAGTGGTTTTTGGATTTTAGTCCCTGCAATTTATATGTTGGCATTACATAAAAATATTCATGTTTCCAGAAGTTGCAATATTTTTAAAATTTTTTCTTGCATTTCCTACATGTATATGTCATTTTGTCTTTGTCTTATGATAGACAACTGGGACTGAGTTAAAAATTTGAAAAATTGGTATTTACAATGAAAAGTAGCTTTATAAAACAAAGCCCCCCAAACTTCACAAGTAAAAAAAGACCCAAACACACCTGTTTGAGACAGAATTATTTCTTTGTAAACAATATATTCTCCCAAGAAGAAGTGCTTGGAGCCTGTTGTAATCAGAACAGACAAAGCAGTGAAGTACTCCCAGCCATAGTCCCCCATTACAGAAAGTATCACAGGTTATGATATAAAAGGTCCCATCTTGATCCTATTTTCTCTAAAAATACAGTAGATTCTTTACATATGTCCTTGCTGTCTTCAAACCACCTGGATGAAAATTAGGAAACTGATGTCTTTTTTTGTCTTTGTTTTTTTGGTACAAGGACCTTAGTCAATAGTCATGAAGGGCTGCAGTGAAGTTTCCGTGTGAGGCTGGGTTTCAGCTGACATTGTGAATTACCTGGATTGTTTTTGAGCAATGTCTTAGGTATATTTTGCTAACTGTTTGCACTAATTAAACCTTTTCTTCTTCAGCTTTGCCTCATTTTTCTTTTAAGCATTTTAACCTCTTCATGTGGGCTAGGAAATCACTGTCATCATTGCTTTATTACTCTCCTTTGGACAAAAGTGAATTAAGAAGTATATGTAGTATAGTTAAAGGAATGGAAAGTTGATTTCAGCTAATGAAAGCCTGTAAAGGCCATATATAAAATTTCCAGTGGAGTGTTGAGGGTGGTCACATTTCAAACCCCTTAGTTGCTATAATAGAGCTTTAAATTAAAAAAAAAAAATGTAGAGAATGTGCTTTATTGTGCTATTTTAGTGATATATCAAAAAAAAAAAGGATCATTTTATTATTAAAAAGAACAAAGACAACATCATTCCTGTGGAAACCATTGATGTCTTTCAAGTTTTACCTAGTATGATAGTGAAGGAGGCAGTGGCATACTAGTCAAAGAAAACCTTTTTAGAGCTCAGCACAGCTGCAGGATTTTATCTGCTCTGACATCTTCGGTAATTTGACAGCTGCCTTTATTATTAAAAAATGTCTAACATCTGTAAGTTTAAGCTGTATCTTGAATGCAGAACGAACAGTACATGTTCTTACCCTGATTCCACAACAATGACAAACCATTAATGTTTGCAGCAAGTCTATGCCCAGGACTCATCAAATCTACTTTCATCCATAAATTTATTTCAGATGAAACCGAAGGATTTTTAATCTTTCTGTCATTCCTGGACTATTGTTATCCTAATTAAAGCTACTTTTCTGTGTGTTGTCAGAATTCTGAAAACCTGGACAAGGGGGTGCAGTTTCCTCAATAAATATATGTTAAACCCACGTTTTCTGTAAATGTCACTCTTACTTTCAGGTACAAGGCAAAGCATAGCCATACAGTATTTTCTGAGAAATGCCAGACAGTGAGGAGATATCAGAGCAGTGACTGTCCTTGTGGGTCCTATGGAGAGACCACATGGCAGAAACTTAGGCAGGTATTCCAGGAATTCACAGAGGAATTTTTAGGTGATAAGAAGAGGGCCACATACATTAATTAAATACATAAGAATATATGATGTCAAACCAGCAGCCCATCCAGCCCAGATCCCAATCATGGACACAGGCAGCAGGAGATGTTTAGACAGGGAACACCATTCTAGTTTGTTTTCGCAGCCCAAACTCTGTCAATGGCCATGGGCTGTTGTTGAATGGTGCACTGTTATTTAGACATTTTAGAAAATGAACATCTAATTATTTTTCAGCTTATTGCATGCCTCCACCTACAGCATCATAGTGCAGTTAGCTCTGTAAATTTGCTACTTGCTGTTTTAAGAAGGACTGTGTTTTACCTGCTTGAAAAGAACCTCCTTCTAGTTTGAAGAACCTTTATTTCTAATATTGCAGTTTGGTTAACAACAGCTTCTAATTAGTTTTCAGGATTAATAATATTCCAATTCAGTGTTCTTCACCACAAAGGAGATTAGCAGCAGTCACAGATCTGCAGATTCTTTGTTCCTTTCTTCTCCAGGTCCCTAAAATCATGAAAAGAGCTGGTCCCTGCACCTACCCTATGGGACTGTGTTGCATATTCTTCTCCGTCCTGGAAAGCAACTGTTAAATCCAATCCTATGCTATTCTGCATTATGCTATGCCATCCTACTCTACCCCTTCTATCATTTAGCCAACTTTCAGTTCTTAAAGGAAGCTTTTCACCACTTAATTTCTTTAGCAGCCTTTGGCGAACCTTTAAAAAATCCAAATACATTGGTTCAAATATCTCTTGTTGATACTCCTGCTTACAAACATTCTTTGAGAACTGCAGCAGGTCAGTGAGGAAGGGTTGCCCTTTACAGAAGATATGCTGACTCTTTCCCAAAAGGCTCTGTTTACTGCTATGTTAGAGAGCTTATATTTCTATTATAGATTCAGACTCATTGTTCCTGTAATTCCCACAATTCTATCTGGATCTCTTATCATAGATAAAGAATCTTGGCAGCCTTCCTGTTCTGTATGCGTGATGGCCTCACCATGATAGGTTACACACCATGGGTGAAATATCACCTGGTACTCCTGATTTATGGACGTTGAATTTATCTATTTTGTCTAATATGGCTTATATATTTTTAAAATTGATTTAATTCCTTTGACCTATATGCTGCAAAAGGGTTTTAGATGTAGGAATCTATTCAATGTCTTCCACAGTATAGACCAATTAAAAAAATTCATTGTGATTTTCTACTGCAGCCTTGTCACAACTGAGTTTTCTTTTATCACAGTATGGTCTCACCAATTCCCTATCAGAAATGTTTTAATGTGCAGAGCAAGAGATTTACTAGCAGTCTAAGAACACTTTTGCAATTACTATTCAAATTATTTTTGAGGTTTTTTTTTTAATTTCCTGTTCGTGTATGTTCTGCATATTTTATGGTTGATTTCTTATCCATATTTAGTGTGTTTTTAATTTCTTCAAGACTGATTTTTTGTCTATGTTATCATTATTAGCTTATCTTCTGAGCTACTGACCTAAAATAAGATTATGAGGTCTATTTTGATTAATTTTATTTTCACATTCTTTTTACTTGAACTTCCACTGTAATAATTTTTAGGTAGAATTCAAGATGAAAAGGCTGTTTTGGGGGTTTGTTTAGAGTTTTCTTATTACATTTTGTTTATTTTTTGGTTGGTTTGGTTGGTTTGGTGTGGTTTTTTCAGGGTTTGCTCTCCCATTTGTTTTGTAAATCTTTCTTCCTTTCTGAAAAATGAAATCTCATGTTCTGATTTTTTTGACCTGTTTCTTGCTTTTAAGTCTTCTTCTGGCATGGTCACTATCACATAACAAATCTCCCAATAATATATCTTGAAATGGTTTCTCCTGCAGGTCTCAAGACCAAATTTTTAACAGAATCTTTTCTTGTGCATTCTAAAACTTTTTTATTGTTCTAGAAATAAAACATTCATCATAGCAAAATAAGAAGTTTGCACCTCATTCCATTCAATCCTATCAGATTTCTAGATAGAGAATCAGAATCTCTCACACTTAATAGTTCTCCCAAACTTGGAAATTTTTCCATCTCACTCAGTATTTTGCATTTTTCTGATAAGAGCAGCCATAGTTATTATCCAAATAGTTATAGTTATATTATCCAAAATTAATAAGGCTTTTAAGTTATGATCATAATTATTTAATGTTCCCTTGGTTTCATACATTCATTTTTCCTCTGCTATGTCCTAGTGTAGAATCCTATGAAGCTGGAAACCTGGCAACACAGCATTCCATGTATTTTCCTCTTTCCACCAGGTCTCTGAGTTACCTGGGATGTCAGGGTAATTGTTTAGATTCTAAGATTTGTAATAACTCCTTATCTTATTTTCCAAGCTCCCAGGATAACTATGGAAACACTAAGTTTCTCCCTATTTCATTGATTAGTGTTGCATACTCTATGTATAAAGCACTATGTTTCCCCTGTGAATTTCCTTCCTCTCTTTTGGGAGAAATACTTAGCATTAGTTTTGATATCTGCAGACTGTCAGCCTAAACTACCTGTTGTTCTACAACAACTGGATTTCTACTAACTTCTGTTTTAAATTATCCTTTAGAGCATTTTGGTTTTGAGGTAACATTACCAATATGAGTATGTCACAGCTGGTTCCTTTGTACTCAAGTTCCTCTGTCCATAAAGGTCTGCAGTTCCTAATGTACCTACACCCCTACTGTTTTATTCAGTCTTCCTATTGACTCCTCTACATATTGAAACTCTAGACTTCTATCTGTATGTAGAATTAAATAAAATTTCAAAGCTGAAGAGCTCTCCTACTAAAAGTACAAGCAGGGAAAAGGAATGAAAGTAGTTGAGGTTCTAAGTGGACAAAGCAGAAGATTGTCATCTCAACAAAAGTGGAAATTTCTTGAGGCATTGAACTCTCATTAGTGACCTTCAATGCAGTGAGTCAGAGAAATACCCGTGACAAAGTGATATTATACACAGCATGGCAAACCTAACTAGATTATTATAAACCCATGACTTTTAAGAATATGTAGGATGAGAACAATGGTTATGTATCTTTTCAGTAGGCAATACTTTTCTTTTTTTTTTAATCATTCCTTTGAAGTCCATATTTACAATCTTTTCTTAGCAGTGTCCTCAATTTCAAAATGATGAAATGTGGGAAACATTCTTCTGGAAACATCAAAAAATTATTCTGCCAACTTCCTACTTTTTACAGTCGACAGTACATTTTTTTCCCCAGCCATTAGAGTATATGGTTTTATGAAATAAGTTTACTTCAAAGCATTCACTGTTTCAAAACTCAATTTTAAAGGCAATATTAAGTAGAAAATGATGGGAAAAAGAACCAGATTAAAAAATAATTAGTTCTTGTTTGTTCCGTGGAAAAAATTAAAAATCAGCCAACTTTTCAATGTTGCATGGGCAAAGGTACAAAGACAAGAAAAGCTGTTTTTTAAACTTGGGAATGATTTTATTTGCTTAACATGTAACAGTCTTAGGTCTGAGGAAAATAGTAGGCTAGAATTGCACAGAATTGATTTCTATATTCTGACATATCTCTAGAAAAAATTAATATGTTCCTTCTACTAGAAGCAGGAAGCTGAAGAAAGTATTTGTCTAAAGAAACTGATAAACAATGATCCGGTTATTTATTGGTAGTGGTGGTGATTTTACAATAATTTTTTAGTAGAAAGAAAATTCATCATCATACTATCTCCACATCAAAGTATACATTGTAGTTGTTCTTGAGACAGTCAATATAAATATTATGATTTTTTATCATTCCCTCCAAAGCTGGGTCAATGCACTTTCTTTCTTTTTTCTGTTACCATCAGCTGCAACTTTGCAATGTGTTTCTTCTCTTTCAAGACAAAAAAAAAAATATTTTAGTGTATTATAAATTTTGTCTTTTAATGATCCACATATTTTGAGAATTATTTTGTGTGTCTATTTTAACTCTTGAATGTCTTATTCATTGATTCTTTTGAGCCATCTTTGTCCCATGTGCTAGAAAGGAAGTATGAGGTTTCTAAGATGTGGATTGATGAGATGATTTCTTAATATTAGATGATTTCTTATTTTAACTGTACAGTCAAAGAGCTCTGTCTACAAACAGAGTAGTTCTGAAGCAATCAACAATTACTCCCTCAAAAAAAAGTTCAAATAAAAGTTCCATTTAGAATATGGCTCTGCAAAAAAAAAAAAAAGGACATTTTAATGACTTATGAATATTTGCAACTCTTAATGCAAGCAGAAAGTTCTGCTTACTTCAAATAAACCATCAGTTTCCATCAGGTATATTCATCACAATTATCCAAATTGCATATCTCAGAGATTTACAGCGATGGACACCAAGCTTTTAAACTTTTTAATCTGAAGGTGATGGTATTTATTTCTATTACAAAGGCTTTTTCTGATTTGATGAAATAGTTTCACACCATGAATGAAACTGAACTCAAAAACCTGTGTGAAGATAGAATTGTTCAGAAAAGATTTCTGCTACTTTTATGACAGCATCACCATGGAATCTGTATCACATTGAAAGCCAACATCGTCTTATCTAAAGAAGAAATATTTAAATGCTCTTTTTCTGTCTAGCTTTGAGAATGCTGAACATAGCATAACAGGCTATATGGTATCATTCTTTGCTGGTGGCTATGAATGGTATCTTTGACAAAGTGTGGACACACCAAAAGCTAACACAGTTTTCTTTTGCATTTTAAATATGGATTTATCTAAGGGTAATACTAATTACACTATGATCTTGCCACCCCAAAGTGTGAAGGATGTAAACAGTGCAGACAATTGCACTCAGAGGCTTAAGTATGTATGTATGGCCCACCAGCCCAACTGAGATAGGAGTTGCAACATGCTCTCCTGAACCAAAGATGAGAAGTCTAGAGAGAAAGTGCTTTTAGTTCATGAAAATTAATTGACTCCATTTAATAGAGTGATCTATTTTAAAAATAACTGCATCCAAACTCAAGACAAGTAACATTTAGGTGCGATGATCCACCCTTAAGGTGAAGGGAAGAAATTTAGATTCCACAGTTAGATTTTAAAGCTGAGTTTTAAATGACAACACAAGATCCTCACAACTTTGCTCCATTAAGTTCTTTCCTTGATGAAGGTAGAACCTCCTCCTAGTCTTTGAGATGTGTCAAAAAGGATATGAATATGTCCAGAGACCCACTGATGCAACTCCCATTCAAGGTTCACAATATTTTCAATACACTTCCTTGTCAGATAGCAGAGATGCTGAGAAGGTCTAAGTGTTCCCCTGACAATGACCCCAGATTCCCCCACCCTTATTCAGGCTGATCAGTATTTTACCCCAAGCAATATTAGTAACTGTTAAGTAACAAGGTAATTCAGAGCCAATGAGTGACAGATTACAGCTTTCTTACAGTTTTTCTTATCTCATGTTCATATAACTTAGTTTCCATTTCTGACAGGTTGCAAGCTGATTAAGACCGATGTGTCTACATGTCACTCAGGTAAAAAGACAAGAAATTAAAATGCTATTTTTACTGCTATTACTCCTATTTTAATAATTATTGTGTCTAAGTAAAAAGAAAAAATGCAGCATACAAAACAAAACAGAAACAACAAAAAACAAACAAAAAACCCAAACCAAACAAAAAAAAACAAAACAAACCCCACCAAAAACACTTACCATTGCAGACTCCAATAAACCCACCACTAGTTGCTGCCACACTCCACTCTTCAGCCAACAAAGACAGAAGATTTGATCTCATGCTCTCATTTTCACAGACTGATGTGTCCAAATTCTTTAATTTGTTATTTAGATGCTGTTTCCTTAGAAACATCAGCCCACGTATTATACACAGTTTAATGTCTGTTCTACAAATTGAGAAAAAAAATTGCGAACAAGCACTATTTAATAATTGGTTAATATTTAAATATATATAATTATATATAATTGCTTGGGTAGGGCTTTTTACTTTTTATATCCCATAATCCACATTTTTATGAATAATTTGAAAGACAAGTATGAAGAAGACATATAGTTAAAAAAAAAAAAAGGGAAGCTAACATTTTAATTTTAAGGCAATTTAATTTCAGGGTCATTCTCCTATGTTTATTTTAGGTCATGTTGCTACCCCCTTGCTCCCTAGACCTTTTTCCTTTTTCCCCCAAAATGTCATAATTTTAAAGAACAAAAAACTGTTTCCCAAAACTATTTTCCCAAACAACAAAGCAGCAGTACAAGGATGACATCATAGCTCATGATTAGGAAGCTGGATCCAGGTCTGGGGGGGTGATTCTATGTCACATGCAAAATGTGTCTGTATAAGCAAACAAAGGGAAGATTTGCTTTATATGTATAAAGGGTATTTGCTCAATAAACATGATTTCTTCCTTAAATCTAAAACTTCTCCCAATTTTTTATAAAGTCCTTCCTTCATATGTTTTATTCTGCCTGTCTTGAATACTTCCTCTAAAAATTGAACTAGATAATACATAAGTTGCCCCCTGAAAGTAACCTGGTAAAAAAGCACTTGTGTCAAACAAAACATCCTTGCCAGATGCTAGAGCTGGAACACAGAAAGACAATACAAATCCAGTCCATCAGTTACATTTCTTTCTAATTTTTTTCTTCTTTCAGAATAAAGGATATCTTTTATCTTTCTTCTTAATATGAGTAGGTGTAAATATAGCAGTACCCCAGACTTTAGGGATCCACGCCTTAAATTTTAGAAGTTTGGTGACAGCCAAAAAATATGTGTTGGAATGAACATGAAAGGAACTCACCCTAATAATAATGGAATATGGAGCATTTTATTGCATATTATGGGTCACTGCTTCACTTTCAGTCCAGGGTAGTAGTGACTTCAGACTGTTAGCTCATGAGAGCTGTTTTATGATCTCTATAAAATAAGTTGCTAAGTTCACTGCATTTTCCTGTGCCAAATATTTTAATGTACATTTTGATGTAATCTAGCACCACTTTGACTAGTCTTACTTGAGAATCTAAGAAAAGAATGTGACATGTTTACCTGGTTTCAGCTGGGAAAGGTCTAATTTTCATCCTGGTAGTTGGTACAGTGCTGTGTTTTGGACTCAGTATAAGAATAATTTTGATAGCACTGATATTTAAATTGTTGATGTGCAGTGCTGCTAAGTGATGCACACATCACTTCATTTTTCCTTGAGTTTTCTTCTTCTCTCTTTTTGTTATTGATCCTCCTTTTGATTACTGTTATCACTAGTAGTATTAGTAGCGTATTTTATTATATTCCATTTCTTAAACTGTTCTTATCTCCTAGATTGAGCAGGGAGAAAGAAGTGGAAGAATCTGTCTTCCAGATTAGAGCTGAAAAAAACAGGTGAGGAATCTTGAGTGAGGTGACCCTATAATGATTTTATTCAGTGATGACTTTAATCTCCAGAATTCTCCAGAAGTCTTCATATCAAATTTCTCACTGAATTTAATTTAGTTTAAAAATAACTTCTGGATTTTTTTTTTCTTGGTAAGTAATTTCATTTTATTGTTTAAGAAGAGGGAAGTCCAGGGATGGGAGATACTGTCAGTCAAATTTTAGAACAGAAATGTCTGTCCACCTGAGCAATGAGACACTCAGATGATACCCAATTTGTCAGGGTGAAAATTAATTAATAGACAGAACTAAAATGCTGTAAGCTTTTACGCCTTCAGTACTCAAAGGTAAATATTCATTCTTAAATACAGATTTTGCCTGAAACACTCAACAAGACAGTGCAATTCTTAGCAATTAAGTAAGCCCTTATTTGTGTAAACATACATATATTAACTTCCATAACATTTTTTAAAGTTGCAATAATCCTAGAGGCAGTTTTCCAAGCAATATGTAAGGAAGATAAAGTTTTGTCCAAGAAGAACCTACAGCATTTTTTGTCATTTGTAAGAACATGTGTATAACATTTGATACAAAAATCCCTGTCAGCACAATTAAATCTAGGCTTCTGTTGAGAAACAGCTTTTCCTTTTCAAACCTGGGAAGAATGGACTTCTTATCACACAGCTATGTACTCTTGAGTTGCACTGGGACATGACAAAAGGACAAGATCCAACTACAGAAGACCCTTTCATTTGCTCTCTGGCTAAATAAAAAAAATCAGAGGGGTCAAATCCTTAAATATACTGTAATTCACACAGCAATAAACTACAGTTTAGATGCACAAGGCACAAATTATTTAAAATAAAATAAATGTGTGACAAAAGAGGAATAGTTGGATCCTGTAAATCTCTATATCTTTTAATGCCAGACTCTACATCTAGAATATTTGAGACTCCAGCCACGGGCCGTGGAGATGACTGAGAACCTGAAGCAGCCCAAATATGAGACAAGGCTGAAGAGTTGGGATTGTTCATACTTAGAAAACATTTTCAGTTATTTGAGCCTTTTTGTTTGTTTCTGCAAGGCTCAAAGACTGGTAGAAGTCAACCTCAGAGGTTGTGTTCATGAAGATATTCAAAATTCAACTTGGCATGGCCCTGAAAAATGTTCTGTAGCTGACCCTACTTTGAGTAAGCTGGGTTGAGCAGGCAGTCTCCAAGAGTAGAGATCTCTTCCAACCTCAATCAATTTCTGCCTCGGTGAATTTTTGTATAGTAGCTCTAACCTCTGCACGAATGTACCAAAGCAATAAGAGAAGGAAAGAGAAAATATTATCTTTTTCCCAGCAGTGGTAGATAAAATAACCCTGTAGAAACTGATGTTATATGAATTAGTTAGCCTTGCATTATATGGTAAAGCACCTACTTTGCCTGTACTGAGGTCTGAGTTGGGGGAGTAACCTATTCCTGTTCCAAAGAGGTTCTTATTCATAAAAACAGAAATAGTGCTTTAGACAAATGGAAAATTTTGGGCAAAAACTAAACCTCGATAGTTTTAGAGTTAGATGGTACATATAGGAGAGGGATTTCAAAATCCTACTAAATATGGTATTTATGCTGTTAATGCATAAGCACTCAATTTCTGGTATTTTCATCAATTTTTAATTGATGGTAATTTCTCAGTCCTTTCAGGGAGCTGATGTTAAGACACTTGAAGGCAGGCTCCTTTCAGTGGTCTGACTTTTAGGTGTCCCACGTGTACATACTACTCTCCTGGGTAACCTAACCAAAGGGCTTTGCCTCTGTTTTTCTGTCCTACAAAATGGCTAGTTCCCACACTGAATTTAGGGCAAATCCTAACTCCCATCATCCTGCTCAAGCCCATATGCAAAAGCTCACAATCTTATTCTAACCACAGTACACACATGCGCTATGTTAAAACTGTGTCTGAATAAATCCATATATACATGTGTACAGTGTGCACTCAAAATAGCTATAGTAATTACAGGACAAAAAAAATCTTGTGTAGGTGTGTGCATGCAAATGCAATTTCTCAGTCACATTTGATACCAGCTTTATATGCCCAGGAAATAAAAAGGGGAAAATGTCCCCAAAGTCATCATTCATTTACCAAATTTTCTGAAATACCAGGCTCTCTTAATGATTACTGCATGCCAGACTGAGGTAAAAATGTCAGCTAGCCAGAATAAATGGAAAACAAAATTGTACTATTTTCTCATAGCCCTGCCAAGTTCTAAAAGTACAAGAATACTTTTACATTTTACGAACCTTGGCTCTGGAATTTTGAAGTGTGACAACCTTTAGGTGTGTGGTTTAACTTAAATACAAACATTCTCTATTTCCTTACCCTATTATTTTTCAATGCTACACTCACCTCTGAATAGTCTGATCAGGAAAATGAAGAGAAACATGTTAATACTCTGTCCATCATTTTGGCTTAGGTTTTGGATTTTAGTTTATTTTTTTGAGATAAAAAATGAGAAATATTTTTGTGGAAACAGAAAGACAAAGATTGAATGAACAAAGAGAAAAGGGAAATCTCATGTTGTTTGCACTTGTGACTCAATGGTGATTATCTTTAGGCTTCAGGATTTCTGTTTGAAGTTGCCAGGTGAAATTTTCAATAGAGAAATGAAGGTTTTAGTGAGCTGGCCAGACACACAGGAAAGGGACACATTTATTTTCCCTTTGGAAACAAACCAAACCAAAACCAGGAGGGATATCACCTTAATATTTTGCCTTTCACAAGAATAAAAGAGAATATGAATATTTCAATGAAATTATATGGCAATCACAAATGTAATGTCATGTAATTCTCAGTAATAGGATCATGAAAAGTGCTGGAGTGGGGGAAGAAGAAAGAATAGTAGAAATAAGCAACGCCTTTACTACAGAATATTTTGATCTGTGATCAATTGGGCAGTATGTTCTCAAAAACATGTTTTGTTTTTTTTTCCTTTTTTTTTTTTTCTTCTGGCTGTGAATACTCAGAAACTTGAATGGCAACCAGTCAGAAAGCAAAACCACAGAAGTAGCTGGAGAAAAGACCAGTGCTAAGCTTACAGGAATGGTCTAATTCCAGTTTAGTTTCAAATTCTATCAATCCATCTGTAAGAAGTTGAAGAAAATAGTAAAAGCACATGTTAATAGACTACCTAAACAGCTCAAAGAAAGAGCTGTATTAAAGCTGAGACTAGTATAATAACGTCCAGCCTAATGCAGGTGAAGATGTGGTGAGAGTAACTCCAGGTCTGCTAATATTCTTTCATATCTCATGTCTAATTTTGCCACTCTTGCTCATACTCAACTGCCATGTCAAACTCATGGAAACATTTTGAATCCAGGCTTTGTAATTTGAAAGCTAATTTTCATACTTAAGGGTTTGATGTATATTGTACAAACATTCAGAGTATATTAAGAGTGGGCCAGTCTGTGTATCCATCAGAAGAAATTAACACTACTACAGCGATTAATTCATTCATTTTTATTCAGCTTGAACCTCTTGCCTCTGGCTTCAGGCATGTTTAAAGTAATTAAAATGTGCAGTAACGACCATGGAAGTTCACACAAAATACTGAGACAGTCAAAGCTGTCCAGTTAAAACAAAACTGACTATTTTTATGTTCTGAAACCTCCCATATGAATATCTGAGATGCTCAATGCCACATTGCACATCAAATTCTCCTGAGAAATCAAGTGTCCAACTGATTTCAAAAGGCTTTGAATTGTATTCCACACATGCAAAAGCTATTTTTATGTGTTCTGCTGTATAATGAAAATGGGCTGGGCTGAATCGGATCAGCAGGAGAATAAAGAACTAGTTACAGTATGCACCATCAAAACCTCTTAATTTAAAGCTGTTTCTTATATGAAGCATTTCTAGTGATCGTATCTTCCTTTGTGTTACACAGAAGTGATGATTTACAAAACTGTGTTCCAAGATTTTAGAACTTTACAAAGTAAGTCAATGAAAATTACAGCTGTGTAATGCACCTTCTAAACTAAAATTACCTGTCACATTTTTCAAAAGCTTCTATATTGCAGGAACCTGTCTATTACAGGGGTGCTGTGCTTGTGTAAGCACAAAGGCCTTGATTCAATTGCACATTTATTACCATACAAGTGACATCTCAGATGCCTCAGGATCTGTGAGACATTCATGTAAACTGACTGATATGGGGGAAACCTACTGTTTACTCAAGGCTTTCCCTTGTGGCTGCTGGGGTTCAGGCTGGATACTATTCAATTTATTTCCAATAAGCCCCAACAACTGGGTGTTCAGGAAACTGAATCAAGCCTGTAATATGAATGGAGAGTTTATCCTGGCTGCCTTTATTCTATTAAGTGCAACATCGACTTTTCTCTGACCTGAGGTACAGAGTGACCATGTTGAACTAGTATCAATTTAATTATGTCCTCTCCTACCTCAGAAAATGGTAGAAACACTCTAACTGTCTGCTGGGAAAGGCTAACGTCCAGACTAGGATATTTGGAACAGTACTAGCAGTCTTGGAGCATGGAGCTTGGATATGGAACTTCCTAACAATTCATGGTCACAATCAGCTGACTTGCAGTATTTGAGTTTACTCCCTGCCTCTTTTCATTTGTCTCACAGAGATGTTGACCATGAGCTCAGGGCACTGCAAATGTCACCAGCTGTCATAGAGGTGAAAATGGGCCAGGGACAGGATGGATTGTGGGTGCACAGAGGAGCCAGGCAGGACAGGCCTGCGGAGAGCTGCAGACCTGCCCTGCCATGCTGCTGCTGGGCAATGGCTGCTGGCCCTGGGAAGCTGACATTGAGTCCCAGGTTGTCGACAGGATGTGGAAGCCTCAGGAGAGGTCAGGCAGGGGCAGACAGAACTGTCAGGGGCCGGAGAGCAGCCTCATCATCTTCACAGACTTATAGAGGTTCCAGAACAGCCTCCTATAGGGGCTGTGACTTCACAGGAACTCTAGCAGCTCTAAGTGATGGGAGATTGCTGAACAGCTAATGAATATGGAGGAGCAGTAAGTTTACCAAGAACAAATGAGAGTACATAAAATCAAATCTTTAACATAAATTGGTCTGTTAGAGGGCCTCTACAAGGGTATTATAGGAGGGATTAAATGGTGAAGAATGGGAAAGTTAAGAATTCGGCTTCATGGTGAAGCTTGAATTCAGGACAAGACAGTCCTGGAGGTGAGGACTTGTGGCCCTTGTAATGTCCCCAAGCTTGCACACAACTCTGCCTTTATGAAGTCAGCACTAATTTGCTGTCACTGTCAGAGCCAAAAATATTTGATATACTAATATTAAAAAGAACATTCCACCACACCAGAAAAGCATTTGCTTTCAGGGCTAGTGCTGATAAATTTACTGTGAAACATCCACAGCATAATGCTTAGTACAGTATGCTGCTTGGTTTCCAAAGGCCTGCCTAATGGGGACACGTGCCTCGTCTTGCTTTTTACTTCCAACACCCAGCTGTACAGACGCAGAAATTTAAAATTGAAAATAACTTTTCAGCTGATTCCTTGCATAATTGCTATCTTGTTTTGTTAATACTGTGGTTAAATTATAACTTGCTGAAGCCCTGGAGATTTGTGTGCTGGTTTATCAGCCTGAATTTGCATTGACATGCTTTTCAGTCAAGTGAGTAACTACATCCAGTGGCCTTGAGTGAGCCTGGCAGTATTTGCATAAAGAATTAGAGGTAGATTAGGGAGAATTAATATAAGTTGTCTCCATAAATAGATGCAATGATGAAAATTTTGTGCATCTCAAAATACTACTGAATTTAATTGAAAGACTATGGCTGACATACTCACAATCTTTTGAAAATACAATGTAAAAATAGGTGTAAGGCAGCCAAACCTCTCCTGCAATACCAGACATTTCACTACAGTTCTCAGAAATGCCCCTGTCTCTCTTGACTATCATGCATGCATGAACCCAAGCAGACTAAAACAGGAAAACTTTCAACTGAAAAAGTTGGTCATCATTTCCCATTTATAACTTAGTGAAATTAGAACTTTACATTTTTGTGGAGCAGATCTGTACATAAAGTTCTTAGTTTCCTTGGGCTAGGGGATATTTATTGATTACTTTTTTCCCCTTAAAAAGGAGCAGTCAATTTTGTAAATGTTTCATCCTGGTTATCACAAAGGCTGTTGATACCAGAATACTCTGTTAGGAATTTTTCTCCTGCTTATTATGAAAGAGTAGGAAAAAATTCAAATTAAGGATGCATTTATTAATTTCATTGTTAATAATCTTCTGAATGAGTCTTGTCATCACCAGACAGAAATGGATACGTTCCATATGGTTTCAGCCAGTATTTGATGCTTTAAAAGAAATTGCAAAAACCTCGTTCCCCTTAAGGCAAGTATCTGGTGACAGGTTTAGGCTTTTTTTCCTCCTCATGCTCAAATCCATCAGATTTTATTGAATCCTTAATTTTGCTTAATGTAGCTGAGGGTATTTTGAAGTCTGAGAACCTGTTAAGAAAGTTATATCCATCTATCTGGAACTCCTCAATGAATAGGAGGATTGTCCTCAGAGCCCCTGAGTGCTTTTACAATAATATTTCTGTTTAAGTTCTGATTAAACCAACTCTTCATGTTCCTTGAGCCTCTGAGAATTTCTCTTACTTGACTAGAGTGGGAGCAGATGGTTTTGATTAGATCACCCAAGACTTTATCTTTTAATCATCTGCCTCACCCAAGCTGAGAGGGGAAAAGGGCAGACATATGAGTAATCTCATCCTTTCTGATTCCCTGTCTTGCCAGTTCTCTGCAAGGCATCTGCTAAGACCTCATTCATCACTGTGAGAGCTGTGAATGGATAGCAGTGTAATACCCCAAGGTTCTGCTGTGGTGGTGTAGTGCCTAACCTCTCCCCTCTGGAAGGAAAGGCTACATGTACTTTTGTCAACCTGTCAGCAAGCACTTCTCTCTCTATGCTGTTTGCTCAACCCACTCCCCCCAGCCCAACGTCAGGTTTCTGAAAATGTTTCATTTTTGAAGAAAACCCCAGAGGTAGTTCTCATGAGCATGGATTCTTTATTTCATTCCTCAGTGCATAGTCATACGTGAAAGATGTATTTTTCTGCATGTGTTTGTGTATATGTGTATATATTTGTATATACATGTAATTTCTGTACATATCTATGCCTCAAAAATGTGATAAATGAGTGGATACTGTGATTCCTTTAGGTATAAAAAATATCTATGTTGGCCATTAAATTTAACTTTTTGGTCACACTTTTAAGTGAGTCTGTCATAAAACCACAACCTTCCTTTTTTGTTTTTGCTTCAAAGAAAAGTAGCCCACAAAATTCTCCAGAACTAAGATATAATATTCTCCTTGGACTGCTAAAGAGTGGCAAGTTAATTCTTTCCAGCAGTTTTCTCCAATATTCTAGTACAGTTTCCTGCTGAATGTAAATATAGGATTCTTATACTCACTCACATTTAACATTAATCACAGTTTTTCAGAGGAAAAAAACACCAAGACTGATAGCTGATTAAAATAAATGCCTGAAAGTTTCTTTGATTTCAGGCCAAATTACAGCTTCCTTACTTTTAGCCAGTCTTATTCAGACAAGTTTCTGTTTAAGCCAAGGGATTTTTTTAAAAATTCTGTTAAAGCCAGCATTATTCTCATCAGAATTTAGATCAGCTGTGAATCAACTCTTGAAAACTTTCAATATTTACATAAAGAATTTTATAAATTAGTAAAAGATTTATATATCTACAAAGATAGCAATGACATCAGAAATTTGAATATAAATAGCATTGAAGAATAAATAATTAACTTTAAAAATGTCTAAGCATTGCTCAGATGTTTAACTGTATTGGCTGTAAGGCTTGTATTTGACATGTACCAGTGCTGTATAAAGAGATGTGTTCTTTCCTCTAAGAGATTTTAAATAAAAATTAAACCCCAAATGATTCTTGATTTCATTAAAACACTAAATTTCTCTTCTGCATTGCACTGACTTTTTCCAGAATTCATCAAAATGACACTAAATTTGGGGAGAAGAGGATTTGAATTCATAGCGTGAGCATAAATTTTTTTTTTTCTTCCCTTGAAATATGAAGCACAACTTTAAAGGGAACGAAAAACTGTGAAAGTAAGACAAAGTTATACTTAATATCAAAAGGAGACATGCAGTATCTGATTCATACCATGAGAAAAACATACTTGCCTTCGATATATATATATATATATATATACACACATTTTTCTAATCAAGCTATCAATGAGCCTCTTTTTTGATGCATCTTCCAAAGCATCTCAGCTTCACCATTTCTTTGTAGAGACACTCTCAAAATGACACATTTATATCCCACAGGTATTAATTCACCATGGGAGGGACCTAAGGATCATCTAGTTCCAACACCCCTGACATGGGTACTAGCCCAGGTTGTTCAAAGTCACATCCAATCAACACTTTCCATCACATTGCATCCTGGTGGTACATATTAATATATATATATTAATTATATTACATTATACATTATTTTTGTATAATATTATTTACACAATATATTATACATAATTAAGAATCAACATCTATAATAATATATAAGTTATATAAAAGATAAAAAATAAAATAATATATAATATATATAATATATAAATAATATATAATACATAATATAATATATTATAAAATAAAATAAAATATGAAATATAATATGAAATATAAAATATAACATATGATATATAATGTATAACATATAATATATAATCTATAATATGTAATATATAATATATAATATATGATATATGATATATAATACATAATATATAATATATAATATATATTTTATAATATATAATATATATAGTTTATACTATATAATATATAATATGTAATATTGTATGTTTTGATATTATATATAACATATATAATGTGAATGATATCTCTTAATATATATTAATTAATATATATTAATGCTCTGCAGCAAATCACAGGTTTTTACAAGAAGCTTCACCAAACTTGTCTGAGATTGGCCCTGTTACCCTGATCACCATTTAGGAGGCAAAGAGCCCTAAGGTCAAATGGTAGTAAATTAAACTGAACAGAAATATTTTTAAAATATAGCAATCATACTTTGCCATTGAAAAGCATGAAGAAATTTGATATTAACAATAACACCTCAGACTAAGTATCTCTAATATGTGTTTAATTCATGTTTAAATAAGGCAGTTGTATGTTAAATAAGTACTGGCACATTATTTAACACACAGAATAACAGTTATATGTGGGTTATCTGATGGATATCTTTAGAAGAAAAATGTCACTAAATATATTTTTATTAGACTTTCAGCTACACATTTATCTAAAAGGATTTAACACTAGAATTCCTAATAACTTTTTTTTTGTTCATTGTCCTGATTTCATCTGGCATAGAACTAATTTTGTTCCAAGTAGAGGGTATAGAGTAGTTTTGTATTTAGGATGAGAATAATGTTCATAACATACTGATATTTTAGTTGTTGCTGCTCAGTGTCTACACTAAGTCAAGGTCTATTCAGCTTCTCAAACCACCCCACAAGTGAGTAGATGTAGAGGAGCACTAGAATTTGGGAGTGGACATGAAGAGAACAGATGATCCAAATTGACCCAAGTGATCGTCCATTCCATGTGGTATCATGCTTAGCATATTTAGCTGTGGGAAAGTTGGCTAAGGGATAGCTGGGTATCAGTCAGCAGGTGGTGAGCTTGTGAAAGTTCATCCTGTATCACTTATTTTGTATTAGTCTAAAATTTATATCATTATTATTACTTGCGTCATCATTATTTTTTATTCCGTTTCTGTCCAATTAATCTGCCTTTATCTCACAAGTTCTACCTTTTTTTCCCCAATTCCCTCTTTTTCTCACTACAGGGTGAGTTAAGAGCAAGAATCTGTGTGGTGTTTAGCTGCCTTGTCTTCTTAAACCATGATTCAACATACTGAAAAGAGAACATACATAGTCCACTTTTTAATGTTGGTCTTATGCATGATAGTGATATCTATGTGATATTTTGCACTCTTTACGTTGCCTGGACCACTTTATTTTGCATGAATTAAAGTGAATTAATGGAGTTTAAACTAATTCTCCACCAGCCCACAGTACCTATTTTGCCAGATTTGAAAAACTGGAGAAAAACTCGTCAAAGTTCTTCTCTGAACCAAAGAACTACTTGGTTAGAGCTCAATAAAGAGAAAGTAACTCCTTTATCTCTGTAGTTCAGCACATTTCCTGCCCTTTTTGGCTAATTGGTTAATTTAAAGAGGTGTTATTTATTGACAATATGGACCAAGTTAATCTCATAAAAAATTAAGTCAGAGCTGTGGATTCAACTGTGTAAGGGCTGTCAGAATACAGAATTAATCTTTATGTGTTTTGACCCTCTCAGGCTCTTGCATATTGTTCTCCACTTACTTACCCATCCAGAAAAAGCAAGGGTAAAATCTCCCGGGTAACACAGCAAACTAACAAAATATTCTCAAGCAAAACAGGGTGGCTGCATGTACTTTCCTCATTACCCTCCCTTGAAGGGTATTGAACTTTGAAATAGATTTAAAACTCTTTTATGCTTCAATTGAAAGCAACCCCCATGTGCTCCCAGATCTGTCCTCAGAGCACTTGTGTCTCTGTAATGATTTTGCTTTTATAAGAATTGAATTTTCAAGATATGGTGCAAGATGAATACTTTGATATATGTCATGGAGTTTGCTTCTGAATATCTTGTGCTCTCTGTTCCAGTAGCTATTATTTGTCAACACTACCAATTGAGAGGATGGTCAAATTGCTGCAAAAAAGTTCAACTGCAAAATTAAACTGGTGGCCAAAGTATAAACAGACACATTTGGTCTTTTTTTTGCTTTAGTTTAATGGTGTTTTGAAGGAAGAAGGGGGAAAATAATCTCTCCTTGTGAACTAGAAAAGGATTCTGAAGCATTTACCTTTTCTTCCTACAGCTCCTGCCAGGTTTCTAGGCAGTTGAGGGCAAATGATTTTAGTCTTAGTTTCTCACTCTAAAACAGACACGCTGATTCTAGAATATCTTCAGTAATTAATAAATAGATAAATTTGATAAATAATATTTCATTACAAAGATAGTAAATATTTTTCATATTTGTGTTAGATTTATATGTATTACAATATTTCTAAGTAAAAATTGAATGAAAACAATACCTTTAGCAAAAGTTGGATTTATACAATTTTCATCTTCACTTCTTCATAGAATGTGTAGGAAGTGTGGTCTAAATTTACATGAGTATAAAATCCTCATGAAGATGGATAGGAAAAGAACAGTGATATTTATTTCAGCTTCTGACAAGTAATAACAATAAATAGACAACAGGTTGAGCTAAATCAACACCATGGAAGGGCAAACATACTTCATGTACTCTTGTGGTTTTCTCTTCTGGTTAAAGACAAGTGGACATATGACAGCATCCTATAGGAGACCTGAAGCAGCAGTCCCAAATAAAATAATAGCAGTGCACACATGACTTTTCAAAAAACTTAAGCAGACAGATGACCCTATATTTTGTACGAGATAGTGCACCTCCAACTACACAAAATAATTAATAATATGTAGAATGACTGAGCTGTACTGAGATCCTGTGTCATTTTCCAGAATGTCAGATTTTCCCACAGTGAACCCCGCCTGCAAATTTTTAACTTAGTTTTCATTCATCAAGATGGCTCACAAAAAATGTTGCACCTTGAATTTGAGCTAGTGTCAGAACCATATGTGTCTGCAGGTTTTTATCCAAACGGGACTTTCACTATTTCCACACAGACCTCATCTCTGACAAATAGGTTTCGTACTTTGAAGATGACTTGACTTCTATGTTTTACTAAGAAATAAATGTTCAATGTTCTGAGTGCAGATGAAAACTCCTGACTATTTCACATCCTCTCCAATTCAAAGCATTGTCAATGGTGTTGAAAGTGACAGCATATGTTCTCTGACTGAATTTTCCACAGCTTGTTCTTAGTTCTACATAACTGGGACCAGGTTTAGATAGAAGCTTTCAAGTATCCCTTATGAGATATGGAAACAGATAAATAGCTAGTGTAAGAAACAGAAAGCAGATAATTCTACTAAGGAAAAAAAATATCCACTCTAGGCTAAGCATTAAGGGCATCCCACATGGATTAAGGCAGATCTCTACTGCCTTTTCTCCATATAACTGATCAGGACAGAAGGATCAAGTGTAAGTGGTTACATTTGCTGATGCTGATGGGAGAGCTGCAAATACAGATAGCTGCCAGAGGTACATAGAAGGCATAAAATGACTTTACTTCTGGACTGCAGACTGACATTTACTTGTTTCAATCTTCCTGATTCTAAACTTGCTCTAGGGCTTTGCTTTAACACAATGCCACTAACTCATTAGAATAACTTCTGAGTTAGCTTTATTTTTTTCTAATATTGACAAGGAGGGCTTGTTAGTTTAGATGAAATTACAATTTTTGTGGAAGAAAGGGAGAAAGACAAGCAGACTGATAAATGAAAAAAATAAACAATCTAATTTAGAGTTTGGTGATGTTCAGGAGTATCTTAACTGAGAGTAGGACTCTGAGACTCAAGGAAACCACCAAACTTGTCTGAGAGTTCATAGCCACCGTGGCCCTGTTATCCTGATCACCTCTTAGGAGGCAAAGAACCCTAAGGTTCTTTGAAAACTTTCAACAAAGAAAAGAGTATAATTCAAGTAATTATTGTATAGGAACATATATTATTACAAAAAAAAGTGTGAAGTTTTATTTGGTATTACTCAAATGGTGACTTGTTCTTCCTGTAGTTTTTTTTTTTTTTTTTTTTGTTTTGCCATTTCCCCGAAACTTAAGGCTTTAAGCTAAAAAATCTGATTCTGGATAACTACTTGCATTGAATAAGGACTTTTCCCCACAATATTCTTACCCATTCTCAAATTTTTCTCTACTATTTTAAGCTAGTCTTCATGTTTCATTGAAGTAACTGTTACATATCATGACAATACAGATTGTTTTCTGGTTCTGTTTTGGTTTTGTTTGTTTGCTTTTCTTTTTAATGTTTGAATTTATTAATTTCTTTCACTATTTTTGAGGTTCCTTAAAATTTAAAGAATATATGGAAATAAGTGTCTCAGACCTGGACACTATATTGGCCAGGAGTGGGAAATTCAAAGCAAATTAGTAGCAATTTTGCAAGAATTGCTTGATGTATATGATACTGAGATTTGTGTTCTTGCATGTGTTCTTACCATTAAATCATTACTTTTTCTACTGGGTAATGCACAACATTGCTTTATTCATAAATGATTTCTTCATTCAGTGTTCAAGATTCAAGGCCTTAAAACCCTCAATATCTTTAAACACAAGTACATTTCTTTGTTTTCACTCTTCCACACAGTTTCCTGATCAAAAAATGTCTCTGAAGCAATTTGTGAGATTTTTTCCCATACATTTATTTCCCACGTTAAACCTCCAGATAGTGCTTCCTATCCTATTGAAAACCTGATATGTTCACCCTCAGGAAAAAAAAAAAAGAAAAGAAAACCAAAGCCACCTAGTACATGAAGAGGTTAAAAAATGTTTGAGAAGATAACAAATGGCAAATTCAGTATTTTTACATTAAATATTTACTATTTCTTTAATTGGTTGTCTCTCAGGAGTAACATAAGCCATGAGAAATTACTTTTTTTGTGTAATGTATTTCTAACTTTATAAAATTCCTAAGTTTGGGGTATCAAAATACTGGAGTTAATTTTCTTGTGCTTGTTTGAACAATAGCATTCACGTATCTTACCAGCCTTTAAATACTTCCTAACTGTCCAGCTTCAAATTCATGAGGACCTAAGGGAAATTTGTAGTTTTGATTGTGCTAGTAGTAAAATGGGCATATTCCCTTGAGATGTCTAGTTGGAGTATCCATAGTTGTCCTAGGCTTGATTCCAAAGTCTCCATAGGAAATAAGTCGACATGTATAACTTACATTTAATAATGCTGTCACTGCAGCCTTCTCAGACCTCTTTTATTACAGTAATAACTTTGTGCTCATATAAATAAAGTTCCTCATACATAACTAATCATAATTGCAATTTTAAAGGTTTTTAAATAAACACATGCTAAATTTGAAGCCAAATAGTTTAGTCTTCAGTTTACTACATTGGTGGACAGTTTTTGGAAAATTGAGGATTTTTTTTGAGGACGAGATGTTGCATTTTAGAACTGGATGGTTTTTTTTGAATTTTCCTGTTCTGTTAAAATTTTTGAAATTATATATAAAAATACTCCATAATTATTTTGTTATTTTTCTTGATATGGGAGTAAAAATGATTGTTACTATTTCCACTGAGAAGAAAATTTCTTTTTGTTAAGATGTGCCTGTGTGTCCTTCTTGGGAATATAATTATATCTTAAGGATTAAAGCATTCCTTGGTAATCTGACTCAAACACTAAAGGACAAGAGATGGAAAGGCATTTCTCTCTTACACTGAATGAAATAAATTGTGGGCTACAGTTATATATACATATATCAGTTTCATAAGGATATGGCAAAAAGGAAAACATTAGCTAAACAACTAAGAAAAAATTTTGTATGGCCTGAGTGAGTAGGAAAAAAGTAAACTTACATATATATGTGTGTCATGGCAAATATGTCAAGGGGAGATATCTAACCACATTCTTATAGCCAATTTACAGCCACCCTAACAGGGAGAGTGAATTGTAAACAGATGAGGACATTCCCACTGCCAGCTGCAGCGAGAGGGGATGTCATTCCACATCTCTTCCAAACTCTGTCACTTACTTGAACTGTAGCCTAATGCAGACAAGGAATAATTTTCTTCTAATTGTGTTTCCTTTGAGAGTCTCTCTTTTTTCTCTTTGGTTTGCTGCTGGTTTGTTTACAGCAGCATTGGAACACAGATCTATTTTTTATGTTTGCACATTTTTCCTAAGTGAGAGAGGAGTCACAATATCTTGCTTCTTTTTTCTCTTCTCCAAGATGTGAGAAATGAAAGTCTCTCCACACACAGTTAGAAAAGTTTGTTGTCTGAAAAGGAATGAAGAATGTTATGACACATTGTAAGAGTCCATGGATTGCTCCATACACCAACACCCGTTAAGAAATTACTGCTGCATTTTTGCACTCAAATATTGTGATTAATTTTCACAGTTGATTACAAAAACTGTCAATCATTATTAGTATTAGTACTAGTTTTGTATTTGTTGCCTTCGGGAGTACTCTACTCTATTAAAGCAAGAAAATGTAAACATCCTGCTATTTATACCAGGAAAACATAAAATAGTGTGACGAATATGAATAACAGGTATTAAGACACCAGAAATCAGAAGTTATTTGACTCTATCTCTCCAAGACAAAAGAAAGGCTCTATTTTAAAATTAACTCTAAGAATTTCTATCCTAATTTTTAAGTAGAAACTCTTTCAGGGGGTATGCAAACCCTACCTGAAACTCCTAATTTAAAATTCTAGTGCTATTTTTTGAGAGAGAGTCAGTAAGAGCTTCAGAGTTTTATCAATGGAAATCTGAAAATAATATCTTAGAAGTATTGAAATACTAAGAAATTGTACACTATTACACGTATCTGGTGAAAAAGCACTGTAACTATCTTTAAATCAACACAAATTTTCATGTGGAATATATTGCCTTTGGGTGACTTCTGCTTTCAGTGAAAAATATGTTTCAGAATTTTTTCCTCTAACACTTCTAATACTGAAACATAAGTATTTTGTTGAATATTCAGTAAATGTTCTGTACTAGAAAGTACGGACTAATACAAGGACAGAATTGAGAGCCAAGAAAAGGAGAGGAGGAAGAGGAAAGCTGAGACAGGTGAATCTCTTTCTCGAATGGGTGGGAAATATTGCGATCTCATGTTAGCCAGTGTAATATTTTTTTTTGCTTTCAGTGGAATTTTGTTTCAAACAACATTCTTTGTCCAAAATAAAATAGTTTTTTTTCCAGTAAAACCATGTAGAGCATCTTGAAATAAAGAAATGGAAAGCAGAACAAAATTTAAACAAAATTAAATAAACAAACCAACTTTTGATCAAACATCACAGTAACATAATAATGATTAATGTTTTGGAGACTGCACGAGCATTTATTCTGGATATGTATAGATAACATGGTAATTGAGTTTCAAAACTAAATCTCATTTATTTTTGTACTTTTTTTTAACAAGGATTGCTTTAATAGCTGTTTTCAAACTTAACTGATTCCTTCACCATAAATTATTTCATATGATTTTCCACTATCTTACATTTTTCCTTGCATTGGGTTAAATTACCCAAGGCAAATGTTTCAAGACAATCTCCAACAAGATTTCTACGTTTGAAGGCTAGCAGAGAATGCATACACACACAGGCATACAGATATGACTGGAAAGTTAAATATCTTGTCATCTCCCACACTAATAAACTCTGATCTGTCCCTATGATTTTGTAGTTTATCCAGGAATGTATCATTTAAAAAATAAAATCAACAAACAAACAAACATCACCAAAATACATATAACTGCATTAGAAATAAAGTATTTTTTTTTTATCTAGTACACTCAATATTAAAAAGAAGAACCGTATTTTCACAAAGGCAGAATGTATTTAGCTGTTTTGTGGGATTCTTTTCTTTCAATGTTGCAATTTTTAGTCAAAATAACCTATTGCATTTGGTCCCAGAAATCTGGTGACAGAGACATTTTAAGCAATGCACTTCAATAAAAAAGCAATTATAAGTGATGCACAAAGGGTAAGAAAGAGCTTTGGTTTTCACGTCAATAGCTCATTTGTGCTAATTATTTCTGCCTGTATAACAGAGGCAGGTATTATTGGCTTGAGTTCTGAAGTGATTTCTGAAGAAAATGTACTTCTGGGTTGGACTAAGGTCTTTACGATTTCCCTCAGCACACATTTTAAAGGGAGTCCAGAGCCATGTATTCTAGTGTGTTCAAGAGACACAGCTGCCTTCAAAGATACATTTCTACTTATTTATATAATAGTAGATATGGTTTCAAAAGTGGACAGATCTCAGCAGCTACTATAAGGAATAGGCTGCATGAGACCATGTATAATGTTCATTTGAAAATTTGTTTATGAGTGGGATGACTTTTAAAAATAAACAAGCTCTGTAGGCTTTGGTTGTCTGCCACTTGTGACTATAAGTGAACATTTCTTACCTAAGTTGCAAAAGTTTTGTTTAGAAATATGTGGAAAATAGTTTTGGACATACTTATCAGATGGCAACATAAATATCAAGTATTGTACTTTGCTGGCCAAGAAGGAACAGAAACAGTTGTGTAGAATCCACTAGTTAAGTATGAATTTCCCCTACGCTTTATTTAAAAAACAAGCATATTTAGACATACAAAGCAACAGAATTAATCATATCACATACCTGGAGAAAAAGAATCTATTTTGAAAACAAATTTCATAACAAAAGCATTTTCATCTATCAAAAACAAACGAGCTGACACTAATCTTTTTTTTTTTTAGATTCACTACTGAATTTGACTTGTCTGAATTCTTTAAGGAGATTTGCCCTGTACTCACTGTAGGATCCTTGCTATTAGATATAGCCTTACTTCTCCCTCCCTTTAACTTGAAATGAAATTTTAAAATTAAATTTAAATAAGGGGGAGTGGAGCGACTGTTATAATTTGAGGGATATATGGAAACTTTATATTAAAAAAGAAAAATTTGGTACAGAATCTCCACATATGTCAAGGTGGGGTTTTTCACAACATTAGTACTGTAAAAAACACCTCATATATGCATTCCATGAGCAGAGAACCTAGAAGAGGATTTTATTACACCCATATCCAATATGTGATTTGCCTGACATTTGCCACAAATCGAGCTGATCTAGGAATCTAGTAGAGTGACCACTGGTATATGTGCTCACACATGTATTTGCAGACTATCCTTCAAAAAGTCTTGCCTAATTTTGGCATTGTTTATATAAACAAGCAAACAGACAAAAAAGGGTGATTTCTTTTTAAACAAAGTTAAAAGACAAACCCTAGAGGGGTGCAAAAGAAAAAGGGAAACCTGAGCAGCGAAATAACATTAATTATGTGAACTCAAAGGCCAGGAATTAATGAAAACCCACTCTTGCCATATAAGCAATTGCATATTGAGGCTCTAGAAGGAATCTGAGAAGTCAGAATTAGCCTGGAAAGTAACAGTCAAATCCTGGTGGTGGGTGCTATGCAGAGGGTCTGCACTGAGATATGTGTCAAGAAGTCCCGAGACAGAAAAACTCTGTCTGAATTCAGACACAAGGAAATGGTGAAAGTGCCTGGGGATATGATGGCTGCAGCATCTGACAGCACTCTGGTAAAAGGCCAACGGGGGTACTAGGCCAGCTGCCATCACAGCTAAGTTCACCACCTCAGGAGAGAGAAATTCTTCTCTGCCTGTCATCAGAGAACTGCATCTGTTTCTCTAAATGATATACAAGACCTAATGTACATAGCAGAAACCTTTGCCACAGAAACTGAACGTAGCACAGGGGAGCTGGGGGGAACGAGCTGTCCCTGAGGAGCAAGGGAGCAAGGTGTCCCATTCACACCAGCACAGAGACAGCAGCTGTGATTGACACGGCTGGTTCTTCTCTGCAGAGAAGGATTAGCTGAGAGTGCTTTTCTGTTTTCTTTTAATGTTCTTTATCCCTATATCTTTTTATGCTTGTCTTCAGTCACATCAGCACAAAGGATTTTCTTTTGATCTGATTTGTGCTCTAGCCAGGGGCTGTCTAAGCAGGGTCAAGAAAATGGAAGAGCAAGCATAGGTGACTTCTTTCCTGTCTCATTTAGAAGACATGCATGATGACTTTCAAACATATTGCTTAATTCAAAATGCTTTCAATAAAAATTTAAACAAAGAAACAAATATACAAAGAACCAGAAAAAAACCACAACCCAACTCCAACCAACCAGACAAGCAAAACCCCCAAAACTTTCTCATTTCTTTCTAAGACAGGAAATTAATTTAAAGTAGATTATGTATCCTTCAATTGGGCGATGATCCCATCTGTGTTTCTCAAACTACTTATGTAAGGCTGTCTTGCTTATATAGGAAAAATGAATATGAATATTTCTCTGTTATGGAGGATGATTAATCACTAATCATTCTGCCCAGAATAAAGCTACTAAGCTGTTTCCAGTTTTCTTAGGAATATATGCAGAGAAGATCCTCATCAGCAGTCCACAATGATGATGATGACTCACTTCCTCACCACTCCCAAACTCTTGCCTTCCCCTACAAAAACATTCAGTCTTGCAAACTCAGTGTTTTAATTTTTATTAGCTCAAATATAAATAGATTTTTCTTATCATGGAAAGAATAATTTTTAAACCAAGGTCTTGACTAATGTGTTTAATATTGACAAGGAAATGAGAAGTACATGCCTAGAACTTAGCTAACCTATAGTCACACCTTATGCTTTTTATCCTCTTCATGTTGTTCTGTGCTATTAGCTGGACAGCCAAACTCTGTTGTGATTCAGTAATAATTTATTTACCTCAAATATTATAAATTGATAATTTCTATCAATAATTTTGCTTGTTTCCCATTGCACTAGATGCATTTCACATTGGAGGGTCAGATGGGTCTGAAAAATGTCTGAAAGTAATTCAAAATGTTTTACTTGAAACCTGTGTAACTTCACCATGGTGTGGGTGCTACAGGTTTGGTTATACCATTATAATTATATAATTATATCATTGTATCATATTATATTGATATAATTAAAGGAAGTATATTGAATCACAGTAATATCTATTAAATCAAGTAAATTATAACACTTTTCTTGTGAGTCTTCTCAAATTATGTTCCTCCCTTTTCATGTCTTTTAAAAGACCTCCAGATGTTTCCTCAGCTTGCAGAAATTCAGGTTTCCCATGCTTAAACATCCTACATTTAAAGCATTTTCTTGTTTACTTTGTATTTTTTCCATAAATAAGCTATATAATGAAGATATACTTTTTCACAGTGAGCCTTGTCTTGGTTTTAGCCAGAACAAAAGTTTTTCACACTAGACTTGAGGAGTGAAGACTGGAGCCATGCAGTTGGTTGCATCAAGGTTGTTACTCTATTATCCTCTCAGTCACCACTGGGAGTGGAAGGAAGGGACTCTCTGGGAAGGAGGTGTATCAGGTGATTCCACTAGATGTTCTGTTCAACATCTCTTTGCTTAGCTCCAACAGGTACACTATTATATTAAAATCTTTATAAAACATTTTGAAAGCCCCACGTGCAAAGAGCTATACATATGTATGTCTTTAGAAAGATACTGTAATATTTTTATTATAGCTAAAAGTAATGACCATCTTTGACCACAGGTTTGTATCTGCTTTACTTCCCCTCCACCCTTTAACTCCATAAACAGAATCCTGTACATCCCATCATCCTTCCATTTGCCTTGACCATTTAAGATCATACCTTAAATGAATCAATACAATCTGTCTTGGGACCAGAAAAAGTAGTGTTCATGTGCTACAGATGAAACACTTAGTCTGAGAAAACTTTATTCTTCCTAGGCACATGTTTATACTCTCATTTCCATTTTTACTGCATTTAAAGAGCTACCAAACAACCTTGACATTTATCAGATCATATCCTAGTGCAGGAGGTCAAATTATTTCCCAGATAGAGCCCAAGTTGTTAGAATATATGTCAAATTTGTGTAATATCAGAAAAAAGTAAAAAATGTCAGATCATGGCTGAATTTTGTGAGCATACTACCTGCACAGCAAAACCTTTTAACACTCATCTGGTACTTTTCAGGACATGAATCTGGTGAGCATCATGTAATAGCCTATGGAAACCAGAAATTCTTCGATCAGCATCAGGGACTTAAAAAGCCTTCAAAATGTCTTTGTGTAATGATTTCACTGACAAAGCTGTTTACTACTGCACTGGTGTCTTTCAGGTCATGCACTGTTTAACTGTGTCTCACACCAGAATGACCACAAAATTCTGTCAATATGTAGAGATGCGTGAGCTTGTCATTGTTATCTGTCATAAGAAGGACATACCAGTTTGCAATGATCATGAGAACTTTTCTTGCTACAGTGATAAAGACTAATCAAACTCTACCACCCCTAATTTGGATGAGTGGGTTGCCTACTGGAGTACAAGATATTTCATATGGAAGTTATCTTTTTCACTGTTGAAACCAGGTGGGTTCTTGAAGCCAAGTGAGTTTCAGTGAGAGATTGATAGCACAGAGAATATGACTTGCAAGAGATGCATATAAACACTCAGTTGCCAGATTACATAGGAATTAGGTTGACACTTGATGTCTAAAAAATGCTTATATCCAAAAACATGATGTATTTTATGTTCATATAAGATACTCAGTATGATACACCATCATGTAATACTGTGCAAAAACTTTCAATTTTGTTGCAGTTTTAGTACAGAGCATTCAATATTCAAGGCATTCAAAGAAAATTGTTTTGGGTGTAATAACTCTTTAAAATTTGCAACAAAAACATTTTCCCTGTGTTTATAAATCATCTTAAATTAAGCTGATTTTATTTACTTGCAAAACACACAGATTATAACAATACCAATGTAGTGACTGGAAATCAGGTACAATTTACCATCATTGCTTGCAAATAAAGAGCTTTCTGATAGTTAGTCAGAATTCCAGAGACATAAACATTAAAAAAAAAATTAAAGAGACCTATGTACTTTGTCCCTCTAAACTACTGGCAACAGTTTTTATGTACTTTATTTCCTCTTGATAATGTTATTTCATCTTCATGGGTTAAAGGATTGTACTTAGGAAGGTAAATAATTAGCCTGCAAGTTGATCACAGTGTGTCATTGGCTTTGAACAGCCCTGTGAATTTCACAGAATGTTGTCCTTTAGGTAATATTGATTTGTTTTGTGACATTTAAAAAAATAGATGAATGTTCAAAGGCACACATACACACACACACCCCCCACACCCCTTCTATCTGAATCTTCTATGTTTTCAGTCATTCATGTTTTATTTACTATCTATGTGCTGAGAAAGAAATAAATAATATGAATGAATTATATAACAGTACTTTGGTGAAGACTGCAGAAACATAAAAGGATGCTATAAAGAAGAAAGAGATTAATTGTACTTTATCGTCAAGGAAGACAGAACAAGAAATAATTGTCTCGAGCTTCAGTGGGAAAAATGTAGGCTAAATATTAGGACAAAAGATTTACAGCTGAAAGAAGAGTTAAACAATGCAGTGGAATAAGCTGTCAAAGAAAGTTTTGTAATGCCATAATTGGAATTATGAATGGCTAGAACAGTTAACCAAATAGAAAGTATGGGTTATTGATAACAACAGGTAGTTCTGCCATGATGTAGATGGATCTTGGTGTCCAAGAGATAGATTGTGTAGCTGAAACCTTGGCCTTCTTTTGGTGAAGCAGATCTGTTCTACCCTGGAGATTTTGAAACATATCCAATTTCACACAAAAAAAAATTTCAGGACATGAGTGAATTAATAAGTCAGCTAGTTAAAGGTTTGATTGCCCAAACTTCTGAGTTTTCTCTAAATATCAACACTTTCTTTATTCTATGACATACACATGTATCTGTACTATTTCTAGACATTATCATTCCAGTTGTGAAAATTTACTAGAATTAAATACATAGTTCTGTAGCCATTAAAGATAACAGAAAATGTCTCAAATAAACATAGACTCAGCCCAAATTTCATATCAGTTGAATATACCGCAAAATATTACTACTCCTTTTATTTATCGAATAAACTGTGCTCATAACTCTTGTTTCAAATGTCCTGTTGGGTTGGTCTTTTTACAAAATATTTGGAAACAGAACCTAGGTCAGGAATTGGAGGCAAAAACCCCAGATATTCATGCTTTCCAAGTTAGTTAGCGTTTTATATTTTATATGTCCTACAGAATAATATGAAGGAATAAATTAATGGTAGCGAATTTTTAGAAAATTGTTTTCAGAACACCACAGAACACCAATTGTAATATCAAATCACCAATTACATGTTCAAACCATTGTCAATAATGTCACTTAATTGCATGCTGGTTCATTAAATTCAATTCAAATGGTAAAATGTGCATTTGAGATTGATTAGTTTATTATATAAATGCATTAGCTGGTTACTTAAAATTGATTAGCAAGGTTTCAGTTCAGTGCAGGAAATTGCTATGTTAATCCCAGTACTTCTCTCTTAATTCTCCAATTACATCAAATACACTGCATGCAACTGGTAGAAAAAGAATTGCACTGGCCTTCTTCAGAAATTCTACCCATAAATCACAAGAGGGCAAAGACATGATGCTTCATGAGGAAGTTTGGCTCTTTGACTTACAGGACAAGTATACCTTTGCAGTCCTGCTTATTTACTAGGACTTGCATCCAAAGAATTTAAGCAGAATGGTGAAGTTTATTTACCCACCTTGAAAAATATGACCTTGACAAAAAGCCCTTTTTGGTACACATTTACTCTTGGAAAGCAGTTCAACACCAAGGTGTTGTATTTTAAATTCCCGAGTTGTTCGCCGCTCTACATTTCATCACGTGTGGAAGTGAATCCTCTGATTTGTCAGTCTGAGCAAATTTCACTTAAATAACGACTTAGCCTGGCCAAGGTAGAGAAACCAGGTATTGCTTCAGTGGAGAGCCCGTAATCCAGTGGATTTTAACATGCATTCGTAGTATCAGGCTTGCCAAAAAGTAACATCAGTATCTGATCTTTTCCCTTAAAACATGACCATGCTGACTGCTGGTGCTTGTGCACACATTCTAATGAACTAGTTTGAGATGGCTGAAGGAATTCACCAAAGATCAAAAGTCTGTGCTTTCCTTAGCCTGAACAGATGCAATTTCAACATGAAGAGGAGCTAAAAAGGGAAATGGAGAGACTGCAAGCTCATAATTGCTTATCGCAATGGAGTCCTGCATATTCATGCTTCATCCTAGATATTTTGGTATTGTTATTGCTATATTTTCAGGAATCACTATGAGAAATATATGCTGAAACCAATTAACTATCTTTATGGAAGCAGATTTTATGCAACAAGAATGAGCTTTACTTCATCTTTTAAAAATGAAAATAAGTCTTTATGTTTAGTGGTGAATTCTGTATCTCAAATAGGATGTTCCTCCGAACTTAAGCTTCGTACTGAAACAATGTTTCAAGTGTACATATGTCGTCACTCTATTCTCAAATTCTGTAACTGCTTCTTGTTTGCCATCATGATTAAGTTGCCATTTTGATGTGCCAAACCTTCCCTTCTACTTTCTAGTCAGTGTGATGTTCTCTGTGCCTGTAGGGATCTGAAATATATTATAACTACTTATATTCAAACATGAAAATTCTTTCAAATATTTAACTAATTAATCTAAATCAGAATTTTGAACTGATTGTAAATCTCAGAACTATATTTCAGTGGACGTAAAGGATAGTTTCTTTGGGCAACTTCACTTAGACTGATATAGGAAATATCTGAACAAACCTGTTTTTACTGGTTTCTAAAATTCCTCTTACAAATTATTAATGGACTCAAAGCATGCACTAGTCACATTAAAAATTTAGTGTGGTTAGTCACTCAAAAAAAAAAAAATGACCTCCCCACTTGCTCTTTGTTTCCTGTTGTATACCTAGTTATTCCACTAGATATACGAACATTTATAATAACAAGAAAAATATTTGCAAATAACCTTGGTAAATGGCTGTTATTAATAATCCTATAAAGGATCTATAAATCTGGCATTTTTAACCACATCATTCTCATGGTATAGTAAATACATAAAGATGCAGATTTCTTTAGACAAAGTTCATCCCAACAAACTTCATCTGCGGTGTTGGAAAAAGGAAATATTCTATAAAAGAACAACAAATTTCATGGAAGAAAGAACAGTCTTAAGAATATGGGCACCTCTAAAAACCAGCCACACATATATAAGTATAATAGCCACTTTCTTTTATACTCAGCTCCTCAAGGTACATTAGAAGTGCCTTGAATAAAGATCTCCAAATACAAAGGAAGATACTGGATCATTTACCATCTCGTTAGCTGAGTTTTATATAAGATTCAGGAAAGTAGATGAAGAACTGATACAATTGCTGATTCTTAATTTTGGAAAAGAAACTGATTTGAAAATTATCCTTTATATACATATATAAATATATATATATATAAACTCTTGAAAATTTTCCTTTTCTAATTCCCTTTGCTTAGGAATACACCAGAAAATGAGTCTGTTGCTGAAATATTTTTGTAAACAAACCTCTGGAATGAATACTGTAAAGTAATAGATGAAAACAAATTTGGATTATTTTGGATCATCATCAACACAAGTATTCATCAACAACCTGATTCCAGTAGTCATATTCACTTATTATAAAGGCCAAGAGATAATACCATAAATCTTACTCTGATATCATAGTAATGTTAATATTAGATACCTGCAACTACTATTTCATCATTCAGTAACTTGGAAATAATGATTCCTTAATTCAATCCAAGAAAAGGGGAGTTTTTAAGGGCAACATATGATTAAATGAAATCACAAGCAAGCAAAAACCATATCAACAAAAATGAGACAAAATCAGTTGTTTAAATTACTACTTAACAAAGCATCTGTCATCAGCAGGTCAGAGTTCATTAACCTCTGTGAACCAGAAGAAACAAAGCATAGCAAATTAAATCACATGGATTTGTTGACTATTTTTAGTGGAAAAAAATTGAAAGCAATTATTAAATATTCTTATGTGAGCACTTGGGGAATTATGAACTTTTGGACTTAATTGTATTTTTAAATGGAAAGAAATCATCTTGTTCTGATGGAAGATAAAAATTTTAAAATCACCAATTTCATCTGTATAGCTTTAAGACATATTCTGATTGATCTATTCCATCTTAGGGGAAAAATAAAGATTTATCCTTAGGTTCCTTTTAAGTGTTTTACTGTTTAAAGATATGGGAAGATGCGTGAAAAGGGGACTGATTTCTATATAAGTGTTGATCTACTAAATTATTTTAAATGAAGCCCTGTACTTTTTAATTTTTTATGCTACTTAGTACTTGTTGTATGTTACAACAGCTTCTCTGTTCCTCAAGGAAACTGTCCATCAGTGTATATTCAGCCCTTCTGACAGATTCAATGGATTGCCACGTTGAATCACAGAAAATAAGCACAAGCAAAACATTATGGAACTTTAACACATGAAATTTTATTAACATTGGATACCTTTAAAATGGGGAAATATCATGATTGAAACTAGTCAGTAGTTTTTTCAAAAAATACTAACATCATTTTTTTTTTACTTTCTAACAGACATTTATTGCTATTTCTGAACTAGTTACCCACTTTTAATTTGTAGGAGCACAATTGATGAACCAGCTAATTCCAACCGCCTTAGAAATTCTAAATAAACTAGAGGCATTTGTAAATTAATTAAAATTAATAATTTCAATCCATGGATTTAAAAGATGTTCATCTTGAATTTTCATTGTGAGTCCCAGCTTCGTAACTTGTTATTGTTAGACTGCATTCATAAGCAAATGCCTGAATGCTAATGATTGCTTATTTTGCAATGTACACAGGAGAATTAAAACTATGCTGACTCATAAATATAAAGGAGAGACTGAGAAATGGCTGAGTTTTTCTGCTTTTACTGATACACTATATACTTCTACTGAAGCTCACAATTTAGCATATTCTCTAAGTTTTATTAGGCCATCTTTAACCAGGAAGAGAAAACTATTCTTTGAGGATCTTGCTTTTGGGTAGGATAGCAGCAATTAATACATATATATGCAAATTATCATTCATTCATTCATAATGAACCCTTGAAGAACTTGTTGTGTTACGATTAATTTATACTTCAGAATTCAATTATTTGATTAATTCAAGTGTTATCTGAATACTTGTGAGTGTAAACAATACAACCTAGTGATCATAGTTAACACTAGGTTGGCACCAGTATGCACAAAAGTGTATGCGCGAATGCAAATATAAATATATATACATATTTTATACTTTTATAGAATAAATATATACCTTAAGAGTTGTTAAAATGCTGTCTGTTTTCATGCTTTTACCCTGTAATATATGTTATTTATTTTTCGCTAGTCAAGTATATTTGCAAAACATAGCTCTTTGATTCTGTAAAACATGCTGATAAAAATCTTATATTGAGTTCATCAATGTGTCATGAAAATTTTTGTAGGCTTATTGATGGTAAGGCGTAGCATGAGATTAATTCAATCTTTCCTTCCTTTTCACAATGTCATTATGAAATACTTCTGAAAACCATCCATATAGAATATATTGCTTTCAGGTTTATGTGACAAAGATCCAGTTTGTTCTTCTGTTTTAATTATTCTTCTGTTTCATGAGCATATGCTAACTTTATAAATCCATAATCAATGCATTACAAAAGGACAGTTAAATCAATCCCAATGAACTTCTGTGATGCTGCAGCTATGCTGCTTTGCAGACCCAACTGAGCTGATTTAATTCAAAGACAACAACACCAGACATCTTTGCCCTGAGTGATGTTTAATCGCTTTGTTCATCTAACCTGGTACCCCACAAAACACAAAGCAAAGATCTAATTTTAAAATATCTTCTGGAAGAAAAAAAAAAAATATATATATATTTTTTTTTAATTCCTAGAAAGCCATTCTCGTACATTGTTTTCTTCAATGCTTAGTTAAAAGAGAAGTTAAGAACTCAGTCTCAGCTGCCATATGCTGAAAACATTTCTAGACAATGTATGCAATTAAATATCTAACCACACAATATAACCAAATATTTATTTTTCATTAAAACACATTTAAATCCTAAGTGCTCAATAAAATTTCTTACTTTGCATGGACATAATTTTCTTGATAGTCTATAATTAAACACGTTCTCTTCATCGAACCTTCTCTGATTTGTCAGTATTTTTTTCAATAATATGCACTAAAACAAGACCCTGTTATAATAACAACTTTACAGGACTCAAATGATACAATAAATATAATCATCCCACTTCTACTCAGTTATCCATTATTTACTCCTGAGGATCACATTTGACCATAATACTGTTCTGGGAACCTTCATTCTGTGTTAGCCAGCTTTTTCTAATATGTCATCATTCATGTCTCTGAAACACTATTTCGAAATTGATGTCATGCAGACAGCTCTGTCATCACCTGTCTCTGGGATATTTTGAATACAGTATAATTGCCTGTTTCCTCCTCTTTGACTGGACCTTTCTAAATTTTTCAAAATTAACTGAAATATAATCAGCCAAGTTCTTATTGGATAGAAGATAAAAAGACATGATTATTCAGGATCAGTATATAAAGTGATGTAGACTTGCACCAATTTTTACTGTAAGATTAAAAACTTGATACTTATGACATGGATACAAATATATGCTCTCAAAACACAGAGTAACTTAATTCTGATTTCTTCAGAAGGTTGATAATAGCTTTATTTCCAACTGGTATGTGACCAAACCAATCAAAGGAATCTCTTTTTTGTTATGTGATTTTAATACTAACTTTTATGTTATTTCTTCTGATCACATACAGAATCACAGAATGTCCAAGGTTGGTAGGGGCCTCCTGAGGCAAAGTAATTCAAATTTCCCACTAAAATAATGATCAGTTATAATTAAATGACTGTACCCAGTCAAGTTTTAAATACCTCACAGACAGTTAAAATACTCTCCAGGAAACAGATTCCAGTGTTTGACTACACCAATGAATTAAAAAATAATAATAAAAAAAATAATACAAAATAAAATGGAATTTCCTGTATTTACATATGTGCTTCCCTGCTTTTGTCATGTCACTGCATGACAGTGAGAATAGTTGCTCTTTAGTCTTTCTCTACCCCACACTGGTTTTTTACACATATCTTTCCTGGTGTTTTATTACTTGCCTTATCCACGGTCTCTAGCATCCAGTTTTAGGATTTCTTTATTAGCTATTGACAGCTCTCCCTGCCCTCCATTACTCTCTGTGTATTTGTGTCTGTCTCTATCTATATTATGACTATATAAAGGGTGTCTAATGCCCTGCTCTAACCTAGATCATATTTTATTATCTATTCTTTTCTTCCTTTCTCAGTTTCAAACCATAAAACACACAAGTTTCCCAGATGTCCAAATGAAACAAGGCAGTCTCTTTGTGTGTTTTGATGTGTGCTTTGTCAATAACAAAACTGTGGCATCTGTGGACCTTCAGGAACTGTACATTCTGTTTTTAAAATATTTCTCAGATTATTTGTTTTGGTTTTCCTATTGCTTTGGTTAATGAATTTAAGTATTTTAAAACATGAAATGACAAACGTTTCTACCTTTATTCTGGTGTCCTAAGAGATGCTGTTCATCCAATACCATTTGGCTAACTTTTGCAATTGCTATGGGGAAATCAGATCAACCTTATGAAAATTTGCTTGAACTTAGACTTGTTAGGAATCTAAATTCTTTTGAAAGGTAAGGATCAATTTTTTTCTGAAATAATTATTAGACATATGAAAATTCTTCCTCGTAACTTTTAGTAAAGTTGATGTTTAAACACTCCTAAATCACCTTTACCTCCAGCTTTATTTTGTCTTTTCTTCTAAGGTGCAGAGTTTTCACTTTTGATCCTGCATCAACAAGTGTGATCCAAAATTTTATCCAAACCCAATTTGAATGTCTTCCTTCATTTGATTTTTAGGTGTTTAAATATTATGGATATTTCAGTGATAACTCTTTAATATTTTGCTTGCTGATAGAATACACAACTTTACTTTAATTTGGCGTTTTGAAATATATTCATGCTATGTCTTCACTTAAAGTATGAACATGAAGAGCAAAAGAGTAAAGAAATTCTGTCTCAATTTCTGTCTCAAATTCTATCTTGGCTGATATGAGTGTGCAAATGTTGACATTTGTGCAGTTAGAGGCTTAAAGTATGATATGTCTTATCAATGGTATCTAGACAAAAACCTGCTACTGAAGTTCTTGGGATATGAAATTGAATAGCAGGTAATTGAAAGACAATGAGGTGGATCCTCTTTGAGTTGTTAAAGAAGCATAATATTCCTTATGTACCAAAAATACAAAGAAAGAGATGTAAGGAGCAGAGAAGATGTAAGAAAAATAGAAGGCAGAAAAAGAAGGTTGAATGTTTATCAGGTTGTTTACATATCTGAGATGAAGCATGTAAGCATTTAGAAGAATTAATAAGTGACAGGACATTACCAGCTAGGTCTTATTGTCTAAGGTTTTGTGAGTTTGAATCCAATGTAAATAAACCCACACCTCTCAAAATCAACATCACAAATGGAATTGTGCTTCATTTTTGGAATAGCTGATAATGTTATCAAGTAAAGACAATTAACAATAATGATAACTTGAACTTATTCTGTACCACCTAGATGTTGTCTGAAACACTTTGTCATTGGTTCCAAATATCGAGGAAAACTTTTCTTTACTCTTATTTTTTTTTAATCTTTTCCACTGCTTTATGGCCTCAATTAGCATAGATCACAGTTACCATATTTAGATTGGAAAAGGAGAGGAGCACTTCTAGGACATGATGAAAGGAATGATTGTAAGCTTTTACAGAATGCAAAGATTGAAAGCTAAGACACAGTAGCCTTATATCAGAGAAAACAAAGTTTAGAATAAAGACCCCTATAGAGTATATCAATTTTAGTGCCTTAGTTTAGGTAAATAAATGAGAGATTTCTTTCTAAATTGTGAAAGACACGTGAATATTTTAAATAAACACAAGTGTAGTGCTGTTAAGGAGAAAGTGAGGAAGTTTGCCAAGAAAATGAAAACTTTGAACTACTCACTATACGAATGCAATGTGGGTTTTAACTACTTCACATTTGAATTAAGACGTGTTGTCCTGTGTAACTCACACTATACCTGTTAAAGACATCTTTTATCTGGCTACTTTTTAAAGTACTATGTGGTCTTGGACAACTTCTAATGTTACCTTTACAGTATAAGAAAGCATTATAATGGCAAAAGGACACAAAACCCCAAGAGTTTAGTTTATTCTGTGACCAAATTTGTTTGCTGCTCTTCAAGCTGAATAGTTCCTTATGTTGAAATTAATCCCACTACATCCCAGGATAAAATCTGGTCCGCTTTGAAATCAGTGATAAAACTATGCTGGATTTTGATGACTGGTGAATTTCATGAGCATAAACTGCCTGGAGCAAAAAGAAAGAAGGCTTAAAAGCATAATGGAAAATGTTGACTTCATGATAAGTGAAATTCTGATTGTTGTTTTTTAAGTCTGCCCAATCACTTCTCCTTTAAAGTGTTGTTTTTTTTTTAATTAATACCCTTGCAATCTTTAACAGATAGTATCTAAAGGATTCACAGCTGTACTCTCAAAATGTTATTGGTAGAGGCAAAATCAGATACTTATTTTTACAAATGATCTGTACCTAAGGTATTGCAACCCATACTGACTCCAGCTTTGAACATTTATCAACACACCTCTTCAATGTGACTCTGACATCTTTCCTTGCTACTTTCTGCACAAAGCACAGAGGGACAAATAAGAAGAGGAATTCTCAATTTGTAGTGAAGAGCCTATGCTGTCTTTAAAGGAAGCATGATTTCTGGACACTCCTGTATCACAGGAAATTATTTTCTAAAGACAGTGTTTACAGAGTTGGACAAAAAGTGAAGAAGGATTTTTTTTTTTTTTTAAATTAGAAAAGACTCCACACAACAGGTTTTCAGACTGTGAATTACATCCAGATGATTTCAGCTTCTTGGCAGGAAGCAACATTTTAGGGAAAATAGTGACTGTTGAACTCTAGTTTTATGTGGCTGTTCACACATGGTAAAATAACATGGCTCGCCCTTGTCTTCATTATGAAATTGAACATGGTTTACCACAGTAGAGTCAGGTTTAGCCAATTAGACCAATGAACTTTTGTCTCTAAGTTTAGCAAATACTGAGGTATCATTAGAACAAAATAGATGTGGAATGTTGTTTATACAAGAAGGTTTCTCTGAATTTGAGCTGTTCTTGGAGGAAAACAGGCTGTGCCAACAGCTTCTTCAAAACAATGACTTCAATTTCAGAAACCCTAGAAGCAGTAAGACATGGGAACGTGGTTAAGACAGAAAATAAAAGAAATAAAAGCTTGTTTGCTAATATGGTATGCATATTAAAACAGATATTAACTTAAGTACTTTAGTACATGAGGTAAACCTATTGGATAACTTCTAAATTGCACTTTATGAATTCACAGGTCAATATAGAAAAAAGAAATAAAAATATATAACTATCAATATAAAAGCATAATTTAAGCAATAATCTGAGCATAAAGCCAATTAAGATTCTACATTCTTATCACTAGAATTTTTTAGCAGCCTAAATCACATATCTATTTGTTGGTTCCTACAGAGGTTAGAAAGAGCTGACAACATATGATCTGAAGGCTTTCTAACTGTAAGAAATCATAGCTGATGCATGTGCACTGTTCCCTTCGTCTCAGAGCTGATTTAAGAAATTTGTTACTGCATAGTATATCTCAACAATCCTTAACAGAAAAAGCCAAGTAACCAACATAAACATGCCAACACCACAGCCTGGGAAGCTAGTCATGACTAACTACAGTTTAGTTGTGACATTTCTATGACTTTGGCATGGAATTCTCCATAAGAAAACTTTGTTCACTTAAAACCACCACAAAAATCATAAAAAGGTAACAGTGCAATATTTCGACACAAAACCCCATGTTTTTTGCCAGAGAAAGGAAAATCTATTTACTATTTTTATTAGAAAGTCAGATGGTATCTTAACCATATTTTCCATGCATTCACAGGAAGACAGATTCAATTTTCTGTTTACAATTAAATAAACTGTCTTTTTAAAAATATGGATTCCCTCATTTTAGCAAATGCCATAATAACAAGGCTACAGGGCTATCCATTCTACATGGATCAGTATATGCAAGCTTTTACTGAGTTTTTTTTCTTCCTCCTTATCAATATTTTAGTATTCCAGTAATAGGACAAAAAATAGCCTCTAACTAAAGGAATTTTTGTTTCTTTCTGCTGTTGCATCACTTTTACCATATCAACTTCATTAGAGAATCAGTATCTGAGCTCAGACTCTGTTGGAAGCAAAACATTTAATGACCCAAGTAAGCGAAAAAGCATCACGTACATTTGCGCTAGGAAGCACAACGGTGCTCAACTCTATGATGAGCTAGGGGAAATAATCATGAAATATAATCCTCTTTTTTTCTAGGCCTTTGTTAAATGATTATCTTCTTGCATCACATAAAGTATGTTTTCCTGAGGTGAAGTCACTGAACTCAGTGAAGCAGGAGGAGGTCCATTTCCCATTTTATTTCCATCTTGCTCGGTGTTTTCCCCATAATTTTTAATGGAAAAGCCTATTCCTCCTTCAAAAAAAGTATGGATTAATGTAACATAATCCTGTAGAAATTACTATATGTATTTATAAATTCTGAATCCAATTTAAAAATGGTTTTATTCTATACATATTTACATTCCCCTCTTATTCTATAATTTTTTTAATTCCCCTCTTTTTTGTAACACTATAAAAGACATATTATTTCTTTTTGTTTGTTTGTTTGTTTGCTTGCTTAAATTATGTAAAATTATCTCCAGAGATTCTGCAAAGGTGGGGTATTAGTAAGGAGCAGGTGTGGGGAACAGGAGAACAGGCAGCACTGCAAAATTTGGAAACATTCCAGGAATTAATGAACACTGGACAGTGAGTTGCTTATGTTCCATTCCTCTTTTGACAGTACCTCTAAAGACCTAAAGGCTGTTGAGAAGATTTTTTTTTTTTTTTTTCACCTAAAGAAGCATCTCTGGAAGAATTAAGATGAAACAGACTTTCTAAGAGCTAAGAGACCATTACAAGTTTTTAAAATCAGTCTTTGAGATAGAGGGGAAAATATAAAAAATAAGAAACTCAAGCAAAAACATTTCCCAGATCATTTAAAAAATGAACATACTTACCACATTGATGGTGTTATGAGAAAGAGTATCTACATCACAAAGAAGACAGATGGGTTTGAAACATGGAATAAGAAACAGATGGAGATGAAGATTTGCACATGTAAGTGAAGGAAACTTTTCTTTTTTTAATGTTCAGACAGAACAAGGGTCTCTAGGTAGCAAGTTTTTATGAGGTGAGAGGACTGGTAGATTTTGAAAAAAAATATAAAGACAGTGAGGAAGAGAATGTCCAGCTTTGAACTGATTTTGACTTTTAGTGACATCAGCCCCAGTGTCTTAATGTCTTTCTGATGTTTGTTTCCTGTAATGAGTGACTTTTGAGAAGGAAAATGATAGTCTTAGAGAGGGAAATTGTTTATTCAGACTGGAGAAAATGTGGGCAAAGACAGTGTGAGTATCCACTGACTTTTTGCTGGTTTTTTACCCTCACTGACAGGAAATGAAGTCCTAAAACAACAAGTGGAGATTTCCTTTTTCATGGTCCATACACTGTCTTGAGAAATTGTCAGACAGCTCCCTCATTATGCAGGTAAACTTTAAGATCCAAGCACGTCTTTATATTTGAATTGTAAATATTGACACTGAGCTATCTGATATCAAAACTACTAACAGAGCAGCCATTGGCAGGGATGGAGACTCAAATACACTTTTAAAATCTTCTACAGCATTTTTACTTATCCGGAGTAGAAAGCTGAAGTGCCATTTAATCCAATCTTCAGCTGCAGGTTATTTTTCATACTTTTAAATGAAACACGAGGATATATATTCAAAAAGACTGTAGAGAACTAGTATAAATAGTATATTTTTCAATAAGGATTAACAATCCCACTTTCACAGAGTAAGCAATAGAAAGAAATCACTGGACGTAGCCTTGAAGTATCTGGGATGAGTTATAACTCATGTTTAAATTATCAGTTGAGAACATAATATTGAATTGCTCAGAAAAGAATTATATTACTGATGCTCTGACATAATTAACAAAATTGGAATATTATCTAGATCAATGTGACTGTGACACGTTTTCCTTCAAAAATGTCAGTTATGTTTAGCACAACGCACTGAATATGGGGGATTATCTTGAATTTGATATATTCTTCAAAAAGTCTGGAAATGACTTTCAGAAATCTTGAGCAAGCTGTTACCAAGCGATGTTAGAATTTGATATTCTAATATGTATCTAATATTTCCAACCTTCCCAAAAAACTCCAATCAAAAAGTTCACATACAAATTTTTTCCAGTAAGGTCTCAGCAATCACGTGCTACCAGGCAGCTGAGCTCCACATTAACCCAATGCTTCCAGAAGAACAGCAGTGGCTGATCACACATTTAACAGAAATCAACGCATATTCCCTTGTCTGGAATAAGAAATGACTAGTTATTCCAAATACTTACAGGCATAGAGGAGCCTCTGAATTCTTTTCCAGAGAGGAACTCAGAGAAAGTACTGTCATAAATGTAATAGGTTTCTTTCTGTTGGCCATACAGATAGCTAAATTAGATGTGCCAACTATTGATCATCTCTTATTCCCAAATACTCAGAGTATGGAACTGCAGTAATGTAACTCTAGTTAATGTTATATGTTGGACGAAGTATATGTCCTGTTGTTGTGCAGATAATTTAGATAAAGAAGATATGGAATCCTTTCCCTAAAATACAATGTTTATAAACACTTAGAACTCCTCTCATATTCCTGATACTAAATTTTGGTCATAACAGATTTTATTATGCAAAAGAATGAACAGAGGACAATATTCTACAAAAAATAGCACAGGAATCCTGTTTTATGCTTCTGAAGTATTCAAATTCTTTACTTCCAAACAGGCCTCTGAAAATGTAAATTGCTTTGGAATGTATTAATATATTATCTTCCAATTTTCATACGGCTTTCTAAAAAGCAGAAATGATGGTTTATTCTTATGGTAACAAGAATAACTTTAATATTCTACCTTAAAAATCTAATATATTAATCCACTGTGTACAGACACTTCTGAAGGTCTCAACATAGTTATTTTTGAGGTCACCAAAAGGAAATTTCCTTGTCTATTTTGTTTCATTCATTAGAATGGAATGCTACAAAAGTTTTTCCTTGATTTAAATTACAGAATTTAACTTTAATATCCAAGGACTGCAAATTCTATTCCAAAAGTTAAGAAAGTCTTTTCAAGTTTAAATTTTCCAAGTTCAAAGATTTCATCTATGATAAGTATGTTCTAGGATATTAATATAATTGCAACTTTACCACTTTATTTCAGTAAATTCAGCAATTCGCATTAATGGGAAAAAGGGCAGAATTGTGAAAATTAACACAGCTTGGCCCACAAGAAGTGCAGAATCAAATATCTTTCTTGAGGAAGAGTTGATCTTTTTGAATAGTTTCCAGATCCTTATCTGGAACTCTACAAAAAACACACAGTCTAACTAATCTATGAGCAATACATCAAGCAGTCGTGTCCCTAAACTCCAGCATCTGGTGCCTTTTCAGATACCTCTAGGTACAAGGGCTGTCATTTCAGAATGTGCAGAATGCCAATGACACCTCCAAAATTACATCTTGGCCACACCACGCCAAGCAAACAGGCACAGATTCAAATGTTTACAGAATCCCTTCTGGATTCTGTAAAATCCAGAAATCATAGGATTTCACTGGACCTTGACTGGAATTCATGTTAATTCAAATTTCACAAAACATATGGAAATACCTACTATCCTCATTTTAGCTTCCTTAGTGTACAATTTTCCAAGTCACTGCAGTTAAAAATGTAATCTTATCATTTTTATGTTGAACTTTACATACATTTAATACTGACTTACATGACTGGACTAAGCATAGCTATGGAAAAGTATTCTTAAATGTAATATTTGCTTTTTAAATTATGATAGAGAAGTGGTGAAAACTATAACAGCCACTTGTACAAAGATCAATACAATTCCTATCTAAATTACTTGAGTCCACCTTGTCAAACTGCAGATACAATTCTCCATAATCTAATTATGCAGATAAAAACATTTATAGGAATAACTTCAATTTCTGTATTAGTCTTGTAATAATCTGACCTATAAAAGTCTTACTTATCATTTTAATTTTTGAGTATGGTTTTGTTTTCCAGCTCTTGGAGGGTATGAGCATAGTGATCATTACACATTAAAAAAATATTATTAACTTAATAACACATTCAATTCAATAATAATTCAGTTCCTTTCAACTACTTTCCCACTCAGAAAATCAATATAATTTCAGTATCACCTTCATAAACTATATTTCCTCCTGACTATACTGCTACTTAGTAGCTGAAAAACATAATATGTGACACCAGAAAACATGGTTCTCTAACATTTTGTGAAGTTGATTCTCTGGGAATAAGCAGAAGAACACTGGGACAATTGCCAGTGATATTAATTACCTGAGGTACAGCTTTGAAAAAATCACAGAGAAGGTGTTTGACTGCCAGAGAAGGTCTTCTAGGCCTGAAGTCAATCAAGATGTTTGCACTTAGTATATTGTTACATTTTGCAATTTTATAACAATAGGTCAAGCTGAAAATAGACACAGTCAAAATGTTTAAGGGTCAAGCTGATTTCAACATTTGGAGGCATCAATGACAGCATTAAATCACAATTATTTTGTACAGATAAGAGGCTGAGAATCCTTCAGAAAGCTCCATAACCAATATAAATGAAAGAATTGTTCTCATACTTGTACAAAGAAAATGCCTGTCAAGTAAGCCACTGACAAATCCAACAATAGAAAATGCCACATTTTCATCATTTACAGTTACTATATTTATTCTGATTTCAACAGTTATTGAGGACTCTGCATATAAAAGAGAATAATATTAAAGCTTGAGTATTTTCTTCAGACACATAATTGGAACACAGAATAAAGAGCAAATATAATGGAGCAAATATAATGTAACAGTTTCATCTGTTACTCTGAAACTTACCAGAAGGTTTTATTGTGTGAAAAAGGACATAAAAACTGGTTTAGGGTGAAGCTATGTTATAGGGATTTCCATTCCAAAGAATTTATTATTCTGCCAGATACAAACTTAGCCTTTAAGGAATTGCTTCATAAACTTAATTAAACACATTAATCCTTTAAAAGACAAATTAACATTCTAAGTGATTGGTACAGCCAAGAGAGTTGAACTATAAATTCTGCTAAACAGGTGTATTCCATCTTTCTTTTGTTTCTTTGTTTTTGCTCCTTTTTTAATTATCTTGCTTTGGTCCATGTTTTCTATATCATTCAAAATACTTGAAATTTCTACAAATTGGGAAATCTAGCTTTGATTATATCTTGTGTAATTTAAAATAAAAAAAATCTATTTTTGGACAACTGTAATTATGAGACATATTTGAAATATTAGTTACTTCATTTAATTATTTTATCTTTTGATAAAGAAATAGGATAGACAGTGGAAAGGCCAGAATATTTTCATTTTAGGAAGATGTATATGAAAAGTTTCAGCTGGGATTCAGTCTTATTCTAACTATTTTAGGTGAGAGAAAGAGAATGAAAGAAAAAAGCAGGAGAAAGAGAGAAAGAGAGTAAGAGACAGAGGAGGAGGCAGGAAGGAAGGAATGGATGAAAAGAAAGTTAAAGAAAGCAAAAGAAAAGAAGAAAAAAGGAAAGCAAACAAGAAAGCAAGAAATAAAAGTAATTCTGCACAAAACTATATGATGAATCTGTGACAAACAGGTAGAACAGTTTGAAGAATCGATGCAGAATCCTATGGCACTACAAGAAATTAGGATTTCCAGTGAGACTGAATGGTTTGATTAATGTCTATTTTGTTAGGTTCTAAGAATCCTCTACACCTTTAAATTATTTTAAATTTTTCAGAACTACCAAATACGGACAGCTAAACACTAAAAATATATACAAATACATAAACTGGAAAGATTTTGAAATATTGTCTTCCTTCTTTGGGCAGGTAAATCAAAAGTTGCTGTTAACTGAAATCATGTGCTTCATTTTCTGCTTAGCCTGATGAACCATCTGGGATTACTGAACTTCCACTATTCTCTGTGACATTTAGCTTTTTATCTTTTCATTCTCTGTATAGACAGAAACCTAAATTTTAAGCTAGTAAGGAAAAGGTAATGCAAGTTTCTTGTTCAACTACAGTATTTCAGAAATATTTGTAGCAGCAATTTGTCTGCTGTGTTGCTGCACTAATCAAAATTGGTACAACTGTGAAGAAACTATGCTGTTTTTGTTGGGAACAGATCATTATCTGTGTTATTGCATATCACATAGTAAAAAGGAAATTATACTGCAAGGGTTTTTTTAAATAACATGTCAGGTGAAATTTCAAAAATTCATTATTTAATGTTTTAGAAAGTTTCAAGATATGAGGACTAAAATAAATATTCTTTTTATTTTAAGCTTATTTCCGACCTCAAACACTAAAAAACTGCCCAAAAACCCTAAAGCAGACCTTGAAAATTGTGATATTAAACAGTAGTAAAGAGATTGAAATGGTTGCATTTTTTTCTCATCAACTAGACCCTTCAGGTGATCCTAAAACCATGAAGAATATAAACTTGAATATGACATTCATCAGTTTTTAAATCTTGGACTAATGGTCAGGGTCTTTTGTGATCATACACATATGTCCTTGGAGTAGTCTAAAGGAAACTGTAGGAAATCTACTGTTTATTTTGAAGGGATCACAGTAGTTAAGATTCTTACAGCCAAGTAAGAATGAGAGCAAATATAATTCTGTAACTATCCAGGGAATCACCTCCAAAAAAAAAAAAAAAAAGAAATATGGGTATGAAATGTCATTGTCTTATAAAGCATATTTTATGCCTGTTTATTACTATTTGCATGCAGAAACAACTCACTTATGCTCATGGACAAGATCGTACTTCTATAGCTTTTAGATGAAGAGAGACCAATAAGAAAACATTAAAAAAGAAAGCCACAAAAACTGTCATTGAAAATGTTATACTGTTATAAGATACTTCCATTTTCAATGAAGGTAGAGATTTAAAGGAAGTTTGGATTTGTCCCTCAGACTTCATCAATAAAGATATTAGTACAAATGCTTTAACATCTTAATAATTGCCAGGATAAATTAACTGGGTGATAGTGTTTTGATGTATGATTTGGAGGCCCCTTCTCTGTGTTGGCCTTCAGGAAGATTGAGCTGTCTCCCATATTCCCTGAAAGTGAGTCAATGACTGTTTATTCATTCCCTTGATTAGAAGGCTGCCCTGAAGCCAAACACAAGAGGCTGCTATAATAAATGCAAGACTCATATGCTTTGTTTTGCTTTCTGGATTTAGTGCTAAACATTAAAAGGAATTGGAGATTGATTTTTGTGCATGGACAAGTGCCAGATAAAACATCAGGCAAGTGAACGGCCTTCTTCATGAGCAAGCCTTGTTAGTATGAGATGCCAGAGACATAGTTGAGGTTTAACTGCTGCTATTGGGATACTTGTTGGGGGGTGTGGGGGGGTTAAATATCTCATCAGCTGTTGACACCTGCTCACTTGAATAGCCATTTTGGTAGAAAATAGTGAGTGGTTAAATTACCTTTCTACACGCATAATCATGTTCTCTTTTTCAGACACTGAGAGAAGAGAGAACATCCCAGTTGTATTTGGCTCCTGAGCCATAAAAGTGTTAAGGAAATTTTGCAGCCTGACCTGAATTCATACTCTGGGGGTCACACTCCCAAGCAGCAGAGCCTTTGAGTGCTGGGACCAAAGCCCCTTCCCCTTGTGGGAAGCTCCAGTGTTCCGAGGGTCCCGTTTGACTCACTCACACCAGGCTTCCTCCCCCTTCTGCACGCAGTGTGGAGGAGCCCCAACAGAGGGGCTGTGGACTTCTATCCCTCACAGCCCAAGCCTGCACAAATCTTGGTCATTCATCCACCCAAGTCTTCAACTCCTGCTGTGTCTCCCAGTGTCCATTCACGAGGCTGACCCTCTGTTATGTGATCGTTGGCTGCTCAGGGCATCTTGTCTCAGGTTGGCACCCAGAGCTCAATCTGCACCTCAATCTGCATCAGTTTTCAAACTGAGCTGCCTGCAACAGATTATTCAACAAAATAGCACATGTGCACATAGAGGAGGAGAAAGTAAATGAAAGATAAACAGAGTGTTAAGACATTAATCCTTCGATATTGTTATCTTCTTGTCCCTTCCTTGTCTCATCACTTGGTGCTGTAGAGGTATGTCACAAACCGATTTTTCAGAGCCTACCTCATCTCTGGTCTTGGTGTAGGATGTTTTCTTTCTCTGGCAGAGCAAGCAAGTGGTTTCAGCAGCAGTCGACAAATTGGCCAATAATGTGGGTAATAAATGCAGTCAGTAGTCATTTCTCTACACTGCAATTTACATGTCAGGTTTGAAAAGACTCTTCTCCTTAGTTCTAGGACTTAGAAACACACCAAGTAACTTTTGCTAATGGAGTCTCTGTTAAAATGAATCCAAAATTGATCAATCAATCGGTAAGCAAAATTATTGCCTTCTTAATGTGAGCCTGAGGAAGATGCTTACCAGTCAAAAATTGCAAGGAATTTTAGGGGAAAGGGAATTGTAAGGAAACAAAGGAACTATTTTCTATAATAAAAGACTGGACATTCACCAGAAACTCTCTAGCATGACATATTTGGAAAACCTCATTCTGCTGAAGTAACTAGTATACCTGGGGGCTTAGTGAAAGGGTGTCTTTGAGAATTACAGGACTCCAACTTTTCCTGAAAAATAAGGACAGATGCCAACCAGATAAAAAGATTTTTTTTTTTTTAAGTGAGAAGAAACAGCCAAGGAAAAGTGTTTTATGGAATGTCAGGACTTTGAGGAAGAGAGAAACAGGGGTGACTTGCACTGAGCTTTCAAAAACAGGCATGTGTCATTTGCAACACTATACTGCAAGGGTATGTCACTGAATGTTTAATGTACTCTTACCACTTTCTGGAAAGCATGCCTTCAATGAAAGCATGCATTCTTTGAAACATCTGTCTAGTCTATCAGTTTGTTTTAACTTTTCAGAGGAAAGCTACTTAAGGGAACCTAGAACACATGCCAAAGACAGGTAAAAGAGCTGTTGCTGGACCCCACACCGACATGTGGGGTGTGCACATGGTACAAAGAAAGCAAGGATTATGCAAGTAAATGGGATGGGTAGTTAGCACAGGGAAATAAAGAGGAGTGTGTTTTTCAGTGAGTTTTAGAACGTAGTGAGGCACCTGTGTGCTGCAACTTAGAGATTCTTCTATGAGTGGAATAATCTAATAAAATTTCTTGTCAAATTTCCACTTTCAGATTACTGCTTCTGATAACATTGAAATGAAAGCATATGAACATTTTCTAGTACAAACAATACAAAAAAATACAAATAATTGGTTTTAAAAAAATTAAATCATAGGTTCAATCTATCCTGGGTTTGGTCTGCAATGATTTAGTTCACATCCTTACAGCATAAGCTTTTGTAAATTAGGTCCTTACTTCATTAACTTAGAGCAGTTTACTAGGATCTATGCCCTAGATAAGCAGGGCCATGCCTGATATTCTGGAGTGTTTTCTTTTTGTTTTCCGTGTAAAGCTATATTTCAAATTTAAATATTTCTTTAAAATCCTTTCATATTTCAGAGAAAAATATGAACTGAGTTGCAGGCAATGATATTATCACTATTCCTTTCAAGAAAAGCAACTTTCGAGTTCATGAAATATTGTTGATATGTCTGCTCACTGGTTAATTGAACTCTTGACTTCTAAATTAAAAACAGAACAAGACTAACAATTAGAAACAATTCATGTTTTAGTTTCTGAACTAGTATTATTTTTCCCTACTTTATTTCAACAAAGGAAGAATTATTTCAATAGTTTTCCACTTATACAAAAGTAATACTAAAAGCATGCCAAATTCCGAAGAAATATTATATTCTTTTGCTGGTGCTGTCAGGAAGACTTCAGGGATTCATAGCCTTTTCCTGAGTCCATAGGAAATTGGTGATAAAACTAAGTTGCATTAATGGAGCAGTATAAGATAATTCTTTTTTTTTTTTGCTGCTGTTTATTAATACATGGAACAGACTTGGTTCCCACAGCTGATTTAACACCCTTCATGCTCATTAAATACAAGAACTCTATATTCAGGAATTCATCCTTATTTTAATCACTATTAAGTACAAGTCAGTAAAAAAATCCCTGCAAAATATTTTTGCCAGCTTTTCAATCTCATCTCAAGGAAACACCATCTCACATTGCTTCTTGTTGATTCTTTCAAGAGAATAAATACATGTCTTCATATCCTTGTTTGAACAGCTGCTGATAACAAGATAAAAGTCTGGTAAATTGCTAAAGAGAGGAAAAGGATATATGAGTCAAAGCCTTTGACCCTAAAGATGCTGCTTCAAATTCAGACTCAAAGAGTACTGACTGAAAGTCATTATTCCCTAATGACCGTTCATCTTATGTAAACTTGGTTGTATGCATCTCACTCTGAGTTCCTGGTAAGTAAATACCCACAGCAGAATTAAACTCCAATGAATCTTCTACAAAGGTCAAATGTATAACAAATCCTGGACATAAAAACCCACTGTCAACCGTAAACCCACTTTTTTAGGCAATGATTTGAAACAGTGTTGAAGAAAATGAGGTAAAACTGACCAGGAAGGATAAAAGAGTCTGTAGTTAAACAGGCCATAGTAAAAACAACACCACTAATTCAGTGTCTAGATAACCAGTGCAGTATCTTACATTAACATCACTAAGATTTTCTTTTCTATTTAAAAGAACTAGTGAGTTATTTACCTCAGCTTGTTTCCCCTTATGTTTGTATAAGACAAATCAATAAATATATTATGTGTGATAAGTACCATTCAAAATAAACTGGATTTCCGATAGATAATTTTTTAGCTTGTTCTATTCCTATTCCATAAAACAAAGGCTTTTTCATCATTCCCTCTAAACTTGGAGCAACTCACTCCTAACAATCCCTTAATCACAGTTTTCAAACCATGTGATGACAAACATGAAATTTCAGGTGGGTATATCTATAAAAATCAAGTTTCTCGCTCGAGAAGGACTAATTTCATAGTACTTTTTACCTTAATAGATCAGCTGATATCTGGGCTTGAGAACTATAAATAATTTGTTTTCTGTGAGAAAATTTGAAGGTAACAGTTATAGAGCCAAAAGGATGATGTGTTCTCTCCTGCAATGCTGCATTTATTGTTCTATTTACATCTAAGAGATATACTGAACAGTGGGGAAGGAATTCATAAACTGAGTTATGCTCTATCTCACACTTCTTCAGAAAATCCTAAGTGCAAATCTTAACCAGCATTTCTAAAAATTTTAAAAAAATAGTAGCTCTTATGGCTTTCATGATAACCAGTGAAAGCTATTGCATGATTTCCTAAATGTTCTTTCATTTATCTTCATTAATTCCTTAAAGATTCTTCATGAGTCTTGTCAAGGTACATCTTAACTTGGATATTGTGCTATTTTCTGTGAAGAGAGAGAAAAAAAAAACGCCCACATTTTTTACTTTTTTTTCTCCTCCTTTCTATCCCTCCACCCCCTTTGTTTTCTTCTCCTCAGTAAGTTGAATACACAATGTTATATAGAGTATAACATCCTCAGAAGTAGCTCTTAACCATAGAAAAAAGAGTTTTATAAGAAACAAGGGGGATGAGAAGAGCATTTTATGATTGTTGGCATTACAGCTTGGACTGTTAAGAGCAAAGTGATGCTCTTGAGCTCATAACTAAAACTACTTTACAATCTTACAGCATTTTCCTTCTGGAACTTTAATCATTCAACACATCCAGTAGCAGGGCCTCTTAAGTCCATTACAGGTAAGTGGAAAGTCTTTCTTTAGACTGACTTATGAATCAACGTGAACTCAAGAACAGCTCTGAAATCCTGAATGAATCCCTTGTTCTAATTATTAAACTGCTTTATTTCCCACCTGTAGTCAAAGATCAAGACCTTGAAGAGTGTTAACTTTATACATCATACAAGGAGTTACTACCCTTGGGACGTAGCTCATCTACTGACTGGTGACATTTCAACTGTTTCGTCATTATTTCATGATGTTTCTTATTTCTCTAAATATTTGCACACTGCTTGCTCTTGTTTCTTCCCTGGCACCCTTCTGCATCCTTTGGAAATAACTGGGAATATATGTGACATATGTTTTCTGTAGGGTGTCATACTGTCTCCTTAAACTTCTGAGCCGTGGATGATATAAAGAAAAAGCATTATATCCTAGTTCTTAGGGGGGTACAGGGTCTTAGCAATACAGAAGGAGAGAGATATGATCTAACACATCTGTCTCTAAATTTCCACTTGGTATTGCTGCAAGTGCTGATAATTTTGGGAATCAAGGAGTTGATGACTCTGCTGAATGCCAGGAAGGAATCCACAGGAAACAGCACAGAGAGAGGTGCTGATTATGCAGTTAGTACGTAACAAACATGAGGTACAATCCTTTATGATTTGGAATCAGTGGGTCAAAACCAGAGGGTGTTTGACACCAGGATTAATTTCAGGGATTAATACCAGGGATATCAGGCATAAATATTGACGTTGTTTCTGTGCCCTTGCTCTACCTTTTTTCCCCCCAAAAAATGTCTGTTTCCCAAAACAAACAAATGTTGAGATTGAGTTCAAAAAGTTTTGGGGACAAAATTATGGTTGATGATGATCAACAGAAAATGACATCCAACAAATTAAAAAAATGAGGCAAAAGCAAGATTTGTAAGGGCAAAAAGGTCATGCTCTTGCAGAATTCCAAGTTCCTGGTTTCCATTACATTTTTATTATAACAATTTTTGCATGACTATAGCTGCATCTCTCATTTTGAAAGCTGAAGAAAAAGTTGCTAGCTGCAGTTTGACAGGAAACCATCCTCCCCCAAGCTCAACAATGCCTCATAAAAATATCAGATCACAGATTAAAACAGAATGAATGACTTGAAAGTTAAAAAATAACAAGTCTTGCCTCAGTATGTCTGGCATTAAATATAGCTTTTAACCTGCTTAAAATGGAAAGATAATTTTTTTTTTATTCTCATGTTATTGCTCTTTCTCTTTTTGATCTAAAGTAGAAAACTGACTTTAAGTATTTACTACTGACCACAAAACTGTGTCTAATGGACCTTTTTTTTTTTGGCTAGCCATACTAATTTGTAATAATTATTTTATATATGAATGATAAAATTCCAAAGTATAATTCACAATTCTATTTGGTGGCTTTTTTAGTATTTCTTATTTTATCATGTGATACTAGATCGTGTCCTCATACTCCAGATGTCACTTTGAATTTTCAGCCAAGTATTCTCCTGGACTGAACTTAAATAAGGTTTATAAGAAGACTTTGAGATTACTGGGCTTGTGCATGAACATAGATCACAACTTGTTACAGAAACAAGAAATATATTTTTTATGCAAAGAAAAATGCTGCAAAACAAATCCAACTGTAGATTTTTTTTACTGAAAAAGTTTATCTCATAGAAAAGGTGAGACACTAGAAAATACATTTTCACTATCTAGTCTCCCTTCCTATTTGCAGATTGTCCATTTGCACAAATACATCCATGACTTAAGGACATATGTGTCCTGTAATCCACCTTTCAAATTGCAATAGTTTGAATTCAGTATCTCGGCACTGTAACTTGCCCTCAAAGCTTCATGTCATGGCCTGGTTTTGGATTCCTGGTTCAACCAGGTTTGGCTGGGTTTGTTTGTTTCTTTGTTTTTTTGTTTGTTTGTTTTTTGTTTGTTTTGGTTTTGGTTTTGGTTTTTGTTTGTTTTGGTTGGTTGGTTTTTGTTGTTGTTTTTGCTTTTTTGGTTTTTTTTTTGTTTTTGTTGGGTTTTTTGTTTATTTTGTTTTTGGTTTTGTTTTTGGTTTTTTTTAATTTGATTAAAATATTTCATGGAATCTGTCTTTCCTAGGCTAGTTTAATTTTTTGTTGCAGTGAATGACTAAGTGCAAAGTAGATGCAACTTCAGTGGAATCTGAATACTGAGATAGATGCCTTTCTGTCTTCATTCTTGAATGTAAAAAGTGCAGGTCGTCCCTCAAACTCTTTTATCTAAACTTCATCCTTAACTGTGGGATGTGGCACTGTCTTGCCTTGTCTTCCCTCAAAAAGTGTTTTTTTTCTTTTGTCTTTTTCTACAAGTATTTTCAGTGTCTTTATACCACTGCTGAAATTACTCACTATCCCAGCCACCTCTGAAAGATCAGACAGAAATTAGGAATCTGCAGTAAGATTCTGAGAGCTGCCAGTGCTGCAGCACATAGCAGAGATCCTCTGGGGTCCCATCAGGCTCAGTTGTAGCAGTGCAGCTTTCTTCATCTGACGGTCAACCTGAAAAGATTGAAACCACATCTGATTGGAAATTCACCTCAAAATTCCCCAACAATTGCTCGAATACCTTAACCCCTGATGCTTTTTCCTGTTGCTGAATGCTACTAACATGCACATATATGACTTCCCTAATCATTTGATTCTCCTCAGGAAAAGGACATTACCAACTGTTTCAGGAGTGACAGTAAGTTAAACTTCATTCATTTAACTGATCTAATCTTTAAATAGGGAGACTTGGAGCAGAATGAGCAAGAAGAACCAGACCTAAGCAATTGAGTAAAAAGGCTCCCTCTTTCAAGTTTAAATCTGAGTCCCTACAGCCTGGCATTTTGGGGAGAGAAAATGCTAAACGGGTGGGAGTGACCAGAACAGTGTGACATTTTTTTGTGTTCTCCTACACCTACCCATTTGAAGGTTATACAAGACTGCAGAGAGCTGTGATGCTCTGACAAACTTATAAATGTGTAGGCTTTACTGTGTTTCACCCTTTAGTAGCTATTTTAATGGTCCTGAGACTTAACTCCTTGCATTAAATTTCATAAAATTTCTTCTGGTAATAATAATTTTTCACATGCTAGTAAAATATATATTTCAGTTAGCCAACAAAAATTCTAGTTTTCTCTTAGGCTGAAGAACAAGTGGTTAAGAAGGGGGACAGAGTTTAAGTTGATTCATTTTAGATGATGCATAACACGTACAGTGACAAGGACACATTAAGTAGGAGACAGTTCTTTCAAATGTGTCACTCCAAAGAGATGACTCAGATACTCACTTAGGTTGCTCTTTAACTGCCTTCCTAAGCCACAGCCTAAAATCACAGCATGCATGGTTAGAACCTTCACACCTTATAATACTGACAAGATCCTGACAGCTTTCTTTTTGAAAAGTTTAATACCTTTTCTACCTCCTAGTAAAAAAAGCTGAAACTGAAAAAAGGAAACTGAAAAATAAAAAAAAAATAGAAATATGACAAACTTCATTTGTACAAGACAAAGAGCTATAACAAATTCTCACAGTGGAGAAACATATATAATTTTCAAAGGAAATTGAATTTCTTATTTTGTTCAATTAGCACTTGATCTATGTGCCTCCTTCTATAAATAAATGTATTTTTTTTTCAAATAGGGCCGCCTTCAGTAGGGCATGTCTTATTTGCCTCTTTAAAAAGACAAAAAATATGTTCATAGTAACACAGGCCAATTAGAATCTCTTAAGAAGTCAGCTAAAATTACTGAAATTGGCTCCACACTTTCAGAAATCATGGAATCCTAGAATATCTAAGGTTGAGAGGGACCCATAAGTACCATGCAGTCCAGCTCCCTGCTCTTTTAGTTCTACCTAAAACTAAACCATATGACTAAGATTGTTGTTCAGATGCTCCTTGAATTCTCCAGTGCTTCCCTGTGAAAACTCTTCAGTGATGGACCACTGTCTCAGTGAAGAGCAATCTCCTATGTCTAATCTAAACCTCCCCTTTGTAACAGACCTTGCAGATTCTTTCAGTTCTTTCAGGTCCTATCACTGGTCACCACAGCATCTCCCCCTCCAACGCCCCCCTGGAGGAAGCCCCAGGTGCCATGAGATAGATCATCCTTCTGTCTCCTTCGGTCTGAACATGCCAAGTGACCTCCAGTCTTTCACAATCTTGGTTGCCCTCCTGTAAACTCATTAATAGTTTGATTTTCCTGTACAGAGGTACCCAAAACTGCACACAGGATCTGAGATGAGGCCACACAAGTGCAGTGCAGGGTGAGGCAATCACCTACCTCGACTGGCAGGTGATGCTGCTCCTGATGCACACCCTCTTGCATTCTTGTTCAACTTGCCATCATCCCAAAACCACAGCACTCTCTCTTTCCAGCCTTTTCCCCCCTTCTTTGTATGCATTAGGAAGATTACACTATGCTGGGTAAAGAATGTATCACTTTCTGTTAAATTTCATACAGCTGGTAATTACTTAACTTTCTAGGTTTTCCAGATTTCCCAATGAGCCTCTCTGCATTTGAGGGAGTCCATAGATTCTTCTAATTCATTATCATCAATCATTACAGTTTTCTTCTAAGTCTCCCTGACAGCTCTCGCTGTGACATATTATTAGCAAGCTCTTTTATTTGCAATTGTAGTCCACTTTCTCATAAAATGTTAACAAATAAATTTTGTAAAAGGTCTGAAATTCTGTATGGGCCCATCTCATAACACTTTCCTCCATATGTCAGTACACAGATTAGCTTGACAATTAATGAGGATTTAGTAAACTTGCAATTCCATTTCTTACATTAAGCTTTCTCACCTTTCCTGGTGGAATAGAAGGTTTTCAGATTTTGTCAATGTGTTGAATCATTTGCTGCGTGGCAGTTTGATTACAGCAAGAGGACTCAGAATGGTTGCTTCTCACTATTTATGAGCATGAGTAAACATGCTTGAAAAAGTGGCATGAGGCAGGAATAACCCTTATATTCACAAATTACATTATTTTGTACCTTAGTCTGGCCACAGCTTTCCTTCCAGTACAGCAGGAGCTGCAGCACATTTGCTCTGCCTACTGTGCCACTCCATGTCTTTGACCTGTAAATCACGATGGGTCTCTGAACAGAACTTTACAACCTCTGCACTCTACAGGGTCTTTTGTAGCACAGAGTGGTGTGCAGGATCTGGCCCTCAAAGCTCTGTGGTTCCATTCTTTCTCTGTAAAAGAAAACCAAAATGGATGGTTGCTGTGAAACTGATTTTGTTAAATATTTCTAGCATGCTTCAAATCTGGGAAAGTTTTTACACTGTCATTTATTTATTATCCTTGTCAGAAACCAGTGTGCTGTTTTCCAGTAGCTGTGCCCTTATGCTCTGTGTAGACACAGGCAGTGGAAAAAGAAACCAGCTGTGTTTTACCCACTTCCAAACACCTTGCTGGAGAAATCAGCAATAAAATCACTGTAATGAATCTTCTTGCTCCACTCTCCATTTCCTTGTCAGTGAGAATTTAAGGTTTACTTGAGAGAAGAATTCTATTTGCCTTATGTATCCTAAAACCTGCTTATTTATTTTTTTGTAAGTCAAATAACTCTCCTTTTAACCTTGAACATTCCCCAGTGCTGAACCAGACAGTCTTGCAAAACAGACCAGTCAATCATGTTCTCTTTCTCACTGGGTAGGGGTAGTGGAGAATAGAAAAACCTTCAGTCACTAAATCCTTTCCACCCACAGGCAAAAAAGTCTTCATCCAATTAACTAACACCAGGTGCACACTTGAATGCATCAGAGGTATGTGGTGTAGTCACTGGCTCTATTTCTAACCTGGCAGACAGACATGAAGCGTGCCCCTGATTAGCCTGTTTTACTGGACCTGCAGTGCAGGGTGTCTCCCGTCTCAAGAAAATATTTTAGGTGTTTCTGTGCAAATAATGAATGCTTGATAATGCCAGACCCAGCATAACCTCTGCATTAAAAGGAATATCCCTTTTATGAACTGATTTGTCAAGACCAACCAGTGGCAGCAGTTCAGTGCAAAACAAAAAGCATTAGCCATGACAAGAATTTTGTGCAAATTTAGAGTTTTAGAATCCATCTCCACGGTGGGGTTCCTACCTTTATGGGTATAAGTTCTCCCCAAGTTTGACTTTTCCCCATATATTTTGGCCATTTTGCTATCAGATAAAATATTTTTTAAAATCTGTGGCCAAAAGAATTCCAAACATAACACATTTCAACCTCTGCACACAACTGATCTAGCTCTTCAGAAACCTGAAAATCCATCAGTTCAATTTTTATCTTAGAGGCTTTTGAAGCACCAAATATTCCTGAAAATCAGATGGTAATATTTGTAAACTTAGCCTGAGTACAAAGAAATTAGGATATCCAGGATTTAAAAAAAACAAAAACTATAAATATTTTCTCCTGGTTGCCCGTGTTATTTATTAATATCTCATAAATGAGGTGAAACTGACAAAATTTGCGAGTTCTTTCCCTGATTTGTGTGACAGCCAAACTCTTTCATGTAAAGTTATTGGTTCATTTTCTTGCAGCAAAGCAGATTTACCTCTAACTGCTGCAACAAGTACATGCAAGAATTTACTGTTACTACAAAACTGAATCACATAAAAAAGTAAAATCTTTTAATTCAGGATTTCTACCTAATATTCATGAAAAAATATCCTCATTCTTTTAAGGCACTTAAAAGCATAGATGATCAATACATGGATTAGAAGGGAAGTTATAGCAATTGAATATAGCCAACAAAATAAGATTTTTAAGTGATAAAATTGTAACGGCTGTGAAGTTTTGCTAAGTTTCCCCATTCCATGGATGCAATTATATTAAGCTATGACTGTTATTCTTTGAACTGTTTTCTCTGCTATTTTATGGTACCTCAGAACACCAAAGCTAAAACAGAAGTCAAAATCCTTACTCTTTGATTTAGTCACTTGAGAGGGATATGAATATTGAACTTGGCCTTCAAAGAGATCTACCACCTCTTAAATCAACAGCTTCCCCTTTTTTTCTCTCTAACTTGAAGATAATGAGGACTAGGTTTTAAAATCTCAAAGACCTAAATTCACACCATTTTAAACAAAATATGTCTCTCAGACAAATTGAGTCAAATACAACCCAACCTGCTCTGCTGCCTGAATTAAAACACAAACTACATCACATGTATATCTATCCGTCTGCAGGTTCTCCTGAAGAGCTGGGATTTGAATCTTTGCCTTTAGAACAGAAGAACAGAATAGAAAATTGATCATCTCAAAGATAATTCAGTCTAGAGCACTGCGTCCACTGGAACTAAGCATGTGGACTCAGGAAAAATATTAAAAATAGAGCAAGAATAAAGCAATATTTCCATGGTATAAAATCCCACACTGAAAGGATTTTACTATTAGACAGGTGCTGTATAGGAAAGTTTCAACTGGACCATTCTATTTAGTATAGCCAAGGCTGGATCTGTTTTTAATTATTTTATCTAAATTTTAGTTATTACTTTTCTATAGTACAAGAAATCCACAATATTTTCTCAATGAGTTCTACAGCTATGTATGTATGTATGTATAAAAAGACCTCACCTTTCTTTGTTTTACTTTTCATTTGCAGCCAAGTAACAACAGTTTGTGCTCTCTGTTTTTCCTTTTGTGAGGGTGTATAATTTTCCTTGTTCATCTTAATTAGTGTAGTGTGCAATGTTGCTGTGTAATTGCCTGTTGCCATTCACTTTGTCTGATAATTCTCTCACAGCAATTTTCAAATGCAGTTGAATTTTTCTTATAAAGGGACTGAAAATTCTTCACAATATAAAATATTACGTTTTATCCAAATATGTAACATCACACATACTAAGCTTTTTGTTTATCAAGCAGAATATTTACATGCATAAGAGGCTTCAATGTATTGTGTTCCAGACATGAAGAAAACATCTTGCACAAGAACTTTATAACTTTTTATCAGCAGAGTGTTCAGCAAGACTGAGATTTTAAAGGGACATACTTTTTGTTAATTAGTATTTGAAAGTGTAACTATTAATTTTAAACTTTATCTATCTTTCCTACACTAATCCCATGCTGGATTTTTTCCCAATATTAGTAGGTACTTTGGATGTACAATACATTTTGGAATCATGACTGGTAATTTTTAGAAATATCCACTAACATCAGACTTTCAAGTATGTGTCTTATTTTGTCTAAAAAAGGAACTGTTGTGCTTAAATAGCTGTAAACTGCATTGTAGAGGTTAGGAAAATCCAGAAAACATTTTCTCTGAGGTATAGTTGGCACCACTATTGTCTTAATCTCAACATTCAGTAGTTTTCTAGTTTTTCTCTCTGCATTGACAGTCTGAGAACTATTAAACAGTTAAGGACAACAAGGAAATGCAGAGAATGAGTGTTCTGAATGAGTTTACATTCCAGCCTAGCATAAACTAAATAATTATTTAGGAATTTTACACCTGGATAAGTTATTCAGGAGCAGGAAAATATAAAATAATGTTTTTTTCAATGAACCACCTTGTAGTGATTGTGGTGGTGGAAGAAGTGGTAATATAGATCATACAAATACCAAGCAAAAAGCAGTAATCAACTTTTGGGTCACATATTGGTGAATATATTATTTCAGTAGACCCAGGGCTACTTTATGCTGAGAGCCATTAGGAATTCAAAAGGATACCAATTCTTCTACCTCCCTCTACAATAACATCCATATGGCTTTCTACATATTGTTGCAAATTCAAATCGCTGAGGAATTTCATGCAGTGCTTTTATCCTCTCACCTAACAAATCATCTATAAAACTAAGTACCCTTCACATGGTATTTGTATTAAGGGGTCATCTACTGTTTTCACAGACAGCTATTTGTTACTGGCATGTTTAGTTTCTGCATATAAATAGCACAGATTTATAATCAAATATTTTTTTGCAAAGTCAAAACATTTAGAAGAACTGGTGAAAAAGTGATTGGAGGCAAGTCTTTGCCATCTACTTTCCCACTTCTCCATGGTCTCTTTTTAATGGTAGCAGGCCATCTATAGATTTTTAAGAATTAAGTACACATCTACCCTGCCCAAAAGGCAGATAAATCAGAGTTTATGCAGTGTTGTTTGAAGACTTTTTTATACTATTATTAGTAGATATAGAGGAAACAGAGTAGGAGGGAAGGAATAAAAGCCTGCTGACTCTGCAGCTTTCATCCTGTAAATTCAGGCAGTTTGCCTGACCCCCCACCCCCTCCACTAATATATGTCAAAGGTGACATCTTTGCAATAGTTAAGAGTGCTTTTTTCCTGTGCCTTGAAAAAAAACATTAGACCAGATGAATGAGTCAACCAGTCAGGGAAAAGATCATTTGAGATTTTTCTCTTAAAAGGGACAATAGGAGATGCTTTTGTAAATCTGGAAAAACAGGAGAAGGATATACAAGTACTTCCCCCAGTGCTACACCACATGCCAGCAGTCTGTGGTCAAAGGACTCTCAGAGCAAGGTGTGGTTTCATCTTTAATTCACTTGCTCTCCCTTGAATTCTGCTGCTTTAACCAATGAGGTTTAGAACCTCTATGAACTTTTTCCCCTAAGGCAGAATGCTTCACTTTTAGCCATATGTCACATAAAGTAAAATGTCTTTTGTCTGATTTCTGAGCAGGATCTAGGAAACACATGTGATCAGAACAAAGAGCAGAATTATCACCTAAAGTCAAAATCTCTTGAGTATTCAAATGCTTATCTTCTTCAGAATGTCAAAGGACTTAAACTCTGGAAAGGCCCTCAGAGCTTGTGCTACTATTGTATGCTGCTCGTTGTCATTCTATGGCAATGTTAGCAATTATTTCAATTAAAATTTGGCCAGCTTCTCATTTCACCCTATTATTTCTAAAAGATTTTTTTTTCACTATGCAAACACTGCATGAAAGCATCAAGACACAGATATTAAACTTGTTCAGCACCTTTCCTTGATTTCACAGCTGTGGATAAGAGGATGACTTAAAACTCATCATTAAGGGTCATGGAAAATGAAGGGAGCTATAAAGATTTCACGTAAAGATTTGGAAGCACTTCATGTAACAACAATCTGCTTGCAAAGCTGGGCTTTTCTTCTTTAGTTGATGCAAACCACCACTTTTTTTGTGAAGTCATCTGAGATAATACAACAAAATTGTGTTTTGTGAGGAGCTTCACATGAAAAGCACTGCACTATTTCTTCACACAGGACCAAGAGGGAATTCAGTCTTTTCTGATAAGTGCAGGTATTGACAAGAATAGATGTGCTCTGGGAATCTGGAGGTCAGGGAGGATGTTTTGTACTGTTGGTGCTCCAAAGTGCAGGACTCTGACCAGTTTCTTTTAGATATTCCACATAGAGACCATTAATATTTGATACAGAATTTACTTATTTTAAGTTATTTTAAGTTACATGGGATTCTGATTTAATAGAGAGATGCAGGAATTTATTTGAATCAGAGTGCAAGTAGAAATTGTGCTTAGCAGACTGAAGCAATTCTAGCATTCATTTGATTACAATAAAACAAAAATTTCCTGAGCTCATCATCAAGACATTAGACACCCCCAGCACTCCAAAGCATGCACAGGTTGAAACCAGAGAAAGACTATTGCTCTGCTCACAGGTCTTTCATTTGTTTCTGTTTAAATTCTCTACGTCATTCATTTACTTTTTTGAATATTATCGATTAATTAAGAGATTAACAGCAAACATCTGATATAGCCATTCATAGGGAGCAAAGGCTCCCCTCTGGTCTCCTTTGCAATGAGTTCAGCTTCCTTTAAAACAACCATGATCTGTCACTCTGCACACCCTTCCCAAATTTCCTAGTTGCATCATCCATGGCCATCTCTAACAGTCTTCTGTTGTAAGGGCTCATCCACCATTAACAAGGGGCAGAGAAGAATAAAGAAAAAAAACCAACAAATCAAAACCCACAGATGTTAACTGAGCAAAGAATACAGAAATGAAAACAGAAATTGTTAAATTCTACCAGAAAATTGGAAACAAAGGCTATTTCAATAGAGTATAATATAAATGAGGGTGAGAAGAAAAGGTCAAATGAGGTGCAGCCATTATTCAGGTCTTTATGTAGGTACAGAGAAATTAAACATTCAAGAGGCCTTGGATGGTTTAGCTTATCTGTCAGCTTTATGTTCCTGTGAGAAAATAACTTCCTTCTTAATGTGAGTCCTATTCCTCTGCTAAACTCCAGTAAATTAATAAGAAATCTTTGTTATGCTCTTACAGATTAATAATTTCAAGATAATCTGTTTGTTCTTAGTTGAAAAGAAATCTTTTCTAGAACTTTACCTCATATTTCAGACTTACAGAAATGTGATGATATTCTTGAGATAATAGAAGGAAATTAAAGTGAAGAGGAGGGGTTTTGTTTGTTTGGTGATGCCTCTAAAAGGTTTAACTTGATATTTGTATTACACTTCACAGTGGAGTGAGTATGAGAAACTATTGTTTTATGAACTGATTTCCTCATTTCAGCTCAAAAGCACTTTAAAATCTTTGCTTTTTGCCTAGCAGCTGTGTTATCTCATAAACACAAGAATTTTTACTAAGAGATGTCAGCCTCAGCGAAACTATAACAAACACACAATTTAAAGACCAAGTTTGATTAGCTGCATAAAAGAAAGATCTGCACAATTTACACATCTACCCTAACAAGCCTTTATCTTTTGTAAGCCTCAGACAATTGCTTACACCAAGTGATTGCCTACTGTTTAACAACAAAAATTAAGTGTTATAATTGCTAGTTTCTTAACATAAGGTACTGCACTTAAGACACTTTAAGTAGCTGGACAAAAAGACAGTATAAAACTCATCAGGATATGCTGCTCTTTCACACACCATCACCACTGTTTGGCCCAGGTGTGTTAGAGAGCAGCAGTTGCTTTTTCTTGTTTTGCTTTTCATTTCTCACTCGTTCTCCCCTCTCACCTCCATGTGGTTAAGTTTAGAATATTTGAGAAATGAATTTAGATATATGGCAGCATGTGAAAGCAGTTCTAAATAAATATGGTTTTAATTTTGAGTCAATGTTTTGGCTGAGAGACAGGAGACTGCATGGTTTAGCAGTGAAAACATTGTTGTGGTGTTTAGAAAAGATTGATTTCATGTTTTGCTTTCTCATTTATCTCTTCAAAGTTCTATACTGTGTCTCCCTATATTGCATTGTAAGACCAACAGGATAAAAATTGTCTAGATTTCATGAATATATAGTGGCTACTATGCTGGTGTTCAGAGCTCAGAGCCTTGATATGATGTTTTCATGAAAAAATAAAGGTAAGAAAATTATGCTGCTGAAAAGCAACTTGTGGGTCACGTAGTTAATTGAAATGCTTGAGTTAATATTGAAAAAAAATTGAAATGTTTATCACATAGTTTATCTTATTAAGAAGAGAATAAAGCTCTCTACGGTACAAACAGCTCTCAAAATAGCTTTTGCCATCTTTGGAAATCTGATGTCACAGAGCACAGGTTCCTGAGCTCAACATTGGATCACATATCCAACTCACTGACAACCTCTGATACTAAATACACTCAAAAACACACAAAACGACCCCACATCTCTGTTAATTTGTTAGCTCACAGTCCAGCTGAACTAGAAGGGAAGAAATATTTCATCATCACATTAAAGAGAAAGACAAATCCACACAAAATTGCAGAAGTTAGAATTTTAAAATCTTTCAAGCAGAATTACAGTTCCCAGCACTACAAGTAAGATTTTTTAAAATTTTATTTTAGTGTAGGTAGTCTATATTTAAGTATATCAGTGCAAGGACACTAAGCATTTGAATGTTATTATGTTGAAAAATATTTAGAGATTAAATTTACTTAATTCATGGAAATGTATTGTACACTTTCACCCTTATTTATTAGGTGTTACTTTTAATGATGTCTGATAACAGCAGACTTACAAGGTCTTTTCTAAGTAGTAAAAAAGTACAAATTTAGAAATTTCTGAAATAATCCTCAAAGTATAGGAATTCTTGTCATACAATCTCATCTAAATCTTCTCTATCAACCCACGAAGCTCAAACTAGCATAGGAATCTTAATTAACAAAGTGAATCAGTCATTTAAGCACTATGTTTCCCTATTTGTTACTCATTTAAGAATATGACCAAAGTTCTGTAAATATATCTCTTAATTCTTAATATTCATAAGTAATTTCAAATTCAGTAACTTTCAAATAATTATCCTTAAATGGATTATTTCTGCATTACAGTCTATTCTACTCACAGAGAATGAATGGGGAGCTAAATCACAGCCCTGCTTTTATTTTTGTTGATTGGCTAAAATTTTCTTAATGAAGAGAAAATGATGGTTTAGAAAAACAATATTCTGCTATCACTTGGTTAATCACTTCTCAACTTATTTTTTGAAGAAAAATCTATTTAGATGTTATGTCCAGAAAGATTGACTGATGAAAGGTAAACAGAGATGAAGAGAAAACACCAAACTTCTTGGAATTTAAATGAGAGTGGTTTTCACTGCATTCAATCAAACAGATTTATGAAACATTCTTACATTTCCTCCTCATCATCAGGTCCTGATTCATATCTGTCAGATTCACACTCACTTTGCTGAGATTTCCAACGGGGCTGTGAAGTCTCAATAGGGAGCACTTACCAAGTAGGAAGCCTCAAAATCTTTTAGATGTACTAAAAATACTGAGGTAGGAAAGCTACTATCAGTCATGCAGAGGTGTTAGACGACATCTCTTAAAATAACCCATCTACACAAAACTTAGGTTCTTCATTTTTGCAGTCATAAGATGGTAAATAAAAAAGTGAGCAATTAGGATGTTAAAGTAGGCATTTGACGCCTTGCACTGTAATTCCACTTGGACTTTAATAGTTTAGGTAAAGGTTTTTTACTATCACTCTATAAGCATATGATATTAATTCCTTTAATTTTTAAAGTAAAATATATTTACTTAACACTCACAGAAGAAGGAACTTATATTATTCCAGAATAATATCCTATTCTCACATTAAAAAATATTAAAATTATCCTGAATGAACTGATATATACTTCTCTTCTTTCCAAGGTATGGTTATGCTCTCTTTTTTATGTAGCTTATTCAATTTTCTTAATGCCTATTACCAGGTTAGCAAAAGTAAATCAACTCCTTTAATTAGTTTTCTCTATACTGATTTAGAACCTAAATATTGTCCTTGCAAATCTTATATTCCAGCTTTCATGTGTTTTACCCTTCTTTGAATTTCAGTAGGAATTCCCTACAAAATGATTTTCCACATCTCCAGCAGAATTTCCAACTCTTCTAACTGATAAAGCTACTACACAGTCCCTTTTAATTTTCTATAATTTTCAATCCCTTTTAAATATACAGAAGGTCATTTCCAATTCAGATAAATAACTCTGTCTAAGGCTTTTGATATATCTAGGAAGGAGACTTTCAAAGACAAACAGGAGCCAGGCTCCTACATTCCACTGATAGTTAATAGGCATTAGGCACCTGTGCCTTTGAAAATCTCCCCCCAGTCAATCATATTTGACAATTATTCATCAAGTTTTCCTACTGTTGTACTGAAAAAAAGTGAGCTGTCACTTTCAAGACTGTTCCTGTACACAAGAGAAGCCAAATCCATATCGATCAAAGTGACATGTTTGTAGTGCAAAATAAACTGAAACATCTATATAATTTATGGCTTGTTATGTTTGGTGATAAACAGGTGCTTTAATTAAGTTTGAGATTCAGAGCCTTTTAAACCCAGTGCCGAATTTTATCACCCATAAATAAAGAGGTCTTTGGAAAGAGGAATAGATAAGCATGAGTATTGATTTTAGTTACAGATGTGGACATAAGTCCCAGCACTTACAGCAAATAATATATTGTGTGTGCCTTTAAACTACAATTACCTGCAGAATACAGTGCGTTCTGTTCTGTTCAAGGGAAGAGAAGGGCTGAAAATGTACAATAGCATGTTTCAGCAAAAGAGGAATTTAAAAAAATGCAAAGATACAGGGTTTCCAAACAGCTTCTGGATATAGCAGGAAATATGTCGGCATCTATGGGTGCTCCAGGCCCTTTTTATTAGAAATTTTGGTTATTAGATTCTGAAGTACTTATACATCTGAAGTACAGCTATAAAGTGGAGGCAAGGTCATCGGGCAGATTCCAACACAGATGGACACCTGAACTACTCTTTCACACAGACAGGCTGGAATTCATAGTGCACTTTTATATTGGCACATCCAAATATTTCTGCAGTGAATAATAAGCTTGCTTCTTCATAAATTTGCCTCCTTTTAAGTGGGTGGAAATCAGGGCGCTGTATGAATATTGATAGAATTAATGTTGCATAACTTTTGGGTGGATAAACTCATTCTACAGTTAAGGCAGAAAACCAGGAAACTACAATGAGGATTTCTTAGTACATATGAATAAATATATTTCAAAGAAGCTTAATGAATTGTCTTTAGGATGTGCCCATATATCCCTATTGACTATAAGAAAAGGCTAGGCACATTTGGAGTAGAAATTTCATTCGTAAATATAAATTACTTAAAATTTGTCAAGAAAGGTTGTACCATAAAGAGTTTTAGAGTGATTTATTGGCATAACTGGACAAAGAATCCAAAATTCTGAGCTGAATTTTTATAACTTTGTTTTATCTTACTGTCTCTGGCTCATGCCTTAATAAAGTCTCTAGTGATGGTATTACTTTTAAGACCTTTGTAGATTTCAGAGAATGAGTCATGTGCAGCATCTATTTGGCATTATTGGAAAAAATATTAATACAAGAAAAAAATATTAAGAACTTAAGAAAAAGGTTATAAAATATAACACTATTCATCAACTATTTCAGGCAGACTTTTACAGCTACATAAGATTAAACCTTCCATCAGTTTTCAGCAGAGGTTTTCTTTAGTTTTGACTGTTGGAGATGCCTAGTTTTCAGATTTTTGTTCTTACTCAGGCCTGGAAGTTAACAATAAGTGAAGAACTAATGAACTGTCTTCAAGCTGAAAATAAATTAACACATATCATCCCCCCCCAAAAAACAAGCTTGAAATCCCTCTAATACTTCCTCACTCCCTCTCTTTAATCCTCAGACATCTTGTTTACTATAACAGATTTTATATTGTCTTTCCTTTAAGAGACGTAGTTTACAATATGTCCCAAGCTAACTACCTCTACTACAAATAAAACAAAACTGGTCTAGGCATTGCTGAGCAGAGAGTACAATCATTAAGAGAAACAGTCCAGTAAAGAAGGCAAAATAATGTCTCTGTTTGGAATCTGTTTATTGGCTTTTTGTTTACAAACTTTGCCACAGACATTATACCCCCAGCTCTGAAACAATTATGCTGTTACTATCTGAAAACTGATGAAAAAAATTATTTGGTAAAAGAAAAAATCCCACCTTCTTCTATTAATTGGAGGGAAAGAAACAATCTTTCTCCAAGTTTCTTTAGATCAGTGCTATTAAATTTTTAACTTTCAATGTCCACTTTTAAATTTTCACTACTTTGAAATATTAATGAGCCAAATCTTAATTAACTTGTCTCAGTTCTGATATAGCATCTGTTCTGATGAACTGCACAACTATCTTAGGAGTATCAACCAGCCTGAACATGTTTGTCAAAGCAGATAGCAATAAGAATTCTCGTTTATTAACTTTGGCCTGTCATGCATAACACTCAAACATTCATCATGCTTTTAGGTAATTTTATTACTGCTCTTCAGGTATAGATTGAAAAAGGTGAACATCTCTTGCTATTGTGATAACCCAGGAAAAAAAAAAATCACATTAAGGGTGAGAGTTCAATAAAATTGTGCTCAGCACACAACACTGAGTTGTAAGGGAAGATGAAAAAGAGGGAATGTTAAGGATTAGGTAAATATCATGAAAGCTTTGATTGTTTGTATGTTTTAATTCAGTTATAGAAGCATATGGCAGGTCATTACAACAAATTGGAATGTATTTAATTTTTGTCATATGATAAAATGAAAGCAAGAAGCAGGTAGATTTTTGATGACATGTTAGGAAAATAATTTTAAACACAACTTTTCAATGATCCACACAAATTATATATTTTGTTTATTCAAAAGGGGATTTAATTAAGGGAAAGAAAGAGAAAAAATCTTTGAAGAGCCCAAAGAATATAAATATTCTTTTTATTTACTTCAAAACTGCTATTCATTTAATGAGTAAAGAACTTGTGGAATTCATTTCTATGTGATACTGTACAGACTATGGAATTTAGAGTATAAGAATCTATAAACATCCAGTTTACAACAATAAGTTTTCATATATCACATTTCAAGTATCTTGATGATAAAAGAATGTATTCTCAATTTGCATAAAAATCACTTCCTAAAGTTACGAGATGTTTTCTGAACTGAAGATTGGGAAGAAGCAAGCTCTTACCAATGCCATGGATGGGTTTGGCCATAGGAATATGTCTGAAAAGACTTTTGTGCTAAAATGTCTCATTTAGAACTCAGGTGGTGGCAGATTTTCAACAGCAGAATTCTGGGGGTCAGCTGTAAGTTTTGAACAATTCAAGCACTCTCACTACAGAGGGCAATGAAAAAAGGAAGAAGTTTGAACTCTATTGTTTACTTTATTTTTATTACTAAGTTGACATGTATCACCTCTGAAACAGTGTGTGGTACAGGTGAGAGTAAAGCCAAAGGCTCAGCTAAGGCACAGGTCACTGAATACTTAAAGATGTGTGGATCTATTTGTCTGGAAGAAAGTTCTAAACTTGTTTTGATGTCAAGAACATTTTCACAAGAGTGCTATTTGGGCAAGGTGGTATTAACTGTTGAATTTTCACCTTTGATTTTCTTTCTTATTTTTTTTCCCTTTTTTTATTTTAATACGGTCGACTGAAGGCTGGAAAAAGGCAGACATATAAAGTTTTTGACAAGGATGACATCTTAATTAGGCTGAAGAGTTAGGCTAGTTTTCTCTGCCCAAGAACCTGTGGGTTTGCTTCTATAAAATTGTATATGTTTTACAACATTCTTGTCCTCAAAGTGAATATAAGAAAATGAAGAATCTTCCTGTTTAACTATAAAGGGAAAAATTTCCAAAACTTGAGAATAGTTTTCTGTCTTGAGAAACAAAGTCACCTATGATAAGAGAATCACAAAAATATTTGGCTGATTGGTTTGGTTAAGTGAGGCCTTCTGTGTTTTAGCTGTGGGTTTGTGGGGGTTTTTTGTGGCTTATGTCTTTTTGGGTTTTTTGTTTTTTTTTTTTTAGGAACTGTCATGAAGCTAATTGGCATACAGAAAACAGTAATTAATTTCAATTTATATGCATCTTCTTTATGGTTTATTCAACTAATTAATCTCAAAAGCAATCTTTTTCCACTGGATATTTAATAAAATTGTGAATCTATGTGTTCATAACATAGAGCATCTTTTTGTTGAATTTCCTTTGATACATTTGCACTAATTGGTGACAAATGAGAATTGTGATTCAGTTTCAGCAGTGCTTTAAAGTACTTTTCCTTTCACAAGAGCAGGTACAGAATTCTTGTGGAATGTGAGATTTCCATGTCTTCTGCAAAGCCACAATACTTTCTTTAATTTTTCTTCTAATTTTTTTGCTGTTTCTTTTATCCTTATATTTACAGTGTATTGTACAGGGGTTTTTTTTACATGTAACGGAATAACTCTTCATAAATCATTACCAAGATTTCCAATCAGCTACCAATGATGACCTCCAAATAATTAGTCAAGACTAAACTGAGATATATTTCACACTTTATATACATCAAGATATGTATAATTAATATTCTATGTAAGAATACAAAAAAAAAGTTTCAAAGGACAACACTTGTCTTCTAAATTTTTGCTGCTATATATTCCAATAGAAGCTGTGATTTCCAAACAGCTGGAAAGTTGAGAACTAACACATTTAATTATTCACCTTATTCTTTTTTATCTTGATATAGGCACGTGTTGTATACAGAGAGTAGATATAGAAGTTTAGAAGACATGAGCATATTTGAACAGATATTGTTAATACAAAGTGCAGAGCAGCTGCTTGACTTCTTCTATATCCTTCAAACAATTCATATGACTTAAAAGACTCAGAAGGTGACATTTAAAAAATTTGATTTAACCATGAACTAAAGTCTTTGACCATAGAGTTGCTAAGATATCTTTATATGCATAATGTGCGAAGGATCTGTAACATTCATGAAAATGGGACATTTAAAAATAATTTTATACTGTTGAGCAACATTTGCTCCTGAATAACTGGGTGTTATTCTTTAATAGCATAGGGAAAAGAAGGAAACCAGACTCAAAGTATTAAAAGTTTTTAATTATGTACCTATTATTCTTCACTTTGAACAAATTTGTCATACTTTTGGATACCTCATAGGTCAATGGATGTGCAGCAAGCTCTTTCACTTGAGTTTAGTCCTTAAAAACATCTTTTTTAAAAAAATTTTCATTTGCCTGTAATAAAAAAAAATCTATGAGATGTATCATAGAAAAGTTATACCTTTGAGAAAAAAGTTACACTTTCGTCAAATCCATAGCAAAATATTTCTTAATTTGTCCAATGTCATCTCACCTTTTAAAATCAGCAACTTACAGCAATCACAATGACCTTCATCCAGTAAAAAAGGATAACCAAATTAAACATCTTAGACAATGAATATTTGCTCTTCCTTTTGATAACTTTAGGGCTTGCAAAATTATTTTACACTATTGACTATGCTAACATTTTGGAGTCAAATGAGATTGGATCATGACATGCAAACCACTTCAGCAATATTGAAACTGACTCCAAGTCTTCTTTACAGGGTTATGATTTTTGCAAAGATTCAGTCGATTAACTGTAGTATCTATCAAGAGAAAAACATAGTAAGAGTTTTTGGATGCACTTCTCTTACTCTGTCTATCCACTCTGTATAGTGAGGAACTGCATTATTCAAAATCCAAATTGCATAGTAGGGTGAGTAGGGTGTTCGAAAGCAAAATCTAGATGTTAATTTAAAATAGCATTTTTAACAGCATTCCTTTATAAAGGTGAGGGTGCTAAAATACATAAAGATATAATTTGTTATCTCTAAGCAAAGATATATCTACCTATATCTGGCAGAAAAATAGGCTTGGAAAATACAAAGCTAAAGCATTTTAGCTTCAAATTACTGTTTCTGACTACAAGTTAAGCATGACTGCTTTGAGTCATGACTTAATCTCCTTATCACTGAGGTCAGTGACTGACAAGCACAATCTTTTAGAAAAACAATCCTGACATTAGCTTGGTTGTTTAAAGCATGATGCTGATAATATCAAGGCTGCAAGTCCGACTCTTAAGAGTTGAACTGGATAATCTTTATGGGTCCCATACAATTCAGAATATTCTGTGGTTCTGTGATATTCATTTAGGCTATTTAAACAGTGCAAAATTATAAAGTTCTCTTTAGTAAAAGATGTGAAAAAATGCAGTTCATTTCTCTGATTTTCAGTTTTCTGCACATCTCCAGGTATATTGATTTGAGGTAGTTTGGAAAGGTTGGGGGTTTATTTCCATAGAATTAAAATTATTTTCTGTCCTAAATAATAGTGGGCTATTCATTAACTCCTATAATTTTCATGAGCAAATCTGATGAGATTGAAGAAAAACATTGATTAATTTTGAGAATGTAGAAAGAGCACTCACTTGTAATTGGGAGCTCGTATGACCTGGTTCACCTATTTCAAAAGAAAAACACATGCCCTGCATTGCACATCTGTCTCTGTATGACCTCTAGCAAGCAGGGTGCTATAGGAATCTGACTGGCTGGATGCAAGTGGCTTGCTGAAAGAAAAAGAAGAGAGCAAGAGAGAGTGTAAAAACATCTTAATGATGATAGTCAAATTAAATTAAGTGAGCATCAGAATGTCTAATGCCATGGCTTCTTCAACATAGAAACCAAATAAATGTTGGAGGAGGAAAGGTTTTTGGGAGTCATACTTTTGCAAGAAATGAAAATGGTGTCTGAGTTTGTTTGAGCTCTTACCAGCTAAAAGCCTGAAATGTGGAATCCAAATCGAATATAGCTATTCCTTCTAAGAGAAATTACATTTTTGCTTTACGGTTTGCTGTTTTAAGTCAACGACATTCTAACTTCATTAAAAGGAAGCAAGCACCTGTTTCAAAGGCATTAAATTCAGTCTGTGTTTCCATGCTAAAATTAAGAATGTTTAGCATGGTTTAGCTAATCTATTTTATGAAATGCACCGATTACAACGGAGTTCTCTTTTGAGGCTTAGAACTGGTTATTCAGCTAAACTCAGGATGTAAGTATGAAACTGAGCAAAAAGACTAGAGCTGCTGAGCTGAATGTTTTACATTGCTTTATCCTACACCTAAATCAACAACAATTTAAGTATTTCAATGGAAAGTATTTTCAAAAGAGGGCAAAGGGAAACTGAAGTCTAGATCCACACTCCTTGGTCTGGCAGCTAGAAGCAGCCAGCTATGAATATGTTATTGTTCATAGTGCCCTACTGCAGATGTGCCAGCCTGATTCTCTAACATGGCACAGTTTGAGACTTTATTGTAGAGAGCTAATAGTCTTGTACATATCAGCTATGCTGTAAACTGCTGTAAACTGTGCTATAAAAGACTTTCTTCAAAGGAAACATTTTTTTTCTCTCCAAATGGAATGAACCAGCCTGAAATAACCAAGAATGCATAAAGAGATTTGTTTTCCAGTCTCCCTGTTTTTGAATGACCCTGATGCAACTGAGAGATAACCTATTGACTACATTAAGTAATAGCATAACCATACATATAAGCAAAGGGTACCAGGAAAACTATGTAAGGTGCTAATAAAATGAAGGAAGCTTTATCTTTATATTGGGGAAGAATTAAATTAATCAAAAGTCACTCTAAAATAGTATTTTTTGCAGGATTGATGAACTTGAGGCATCTGAAATTAGAAAGTATATATCAATATCGGATTTTTTTTAATTTTGAAAACATTTTTCAGAATCTATTTTCACTGATATATCAGTTCTAAATTCTCCCTTGTTTATGAATTGTGGAACAATAGGCCTATTTAACATGCAAAAAATATCTCCCAAGGACATCTCATGTGGTCTATTTAGTCTAACTGTAGAAATCACATCTCTGCCTATATCAGTATATGATAGCAAAGCTCAAGGGAAGGATTCACACTGGGACTCCATTATTATAAATAAAATCTGATGATCAATAAAGGGTTTATATCTCTGAAAACAGCTTCCCACTTGATTAAGCAAGCTCAGTATTGATTATAATTCCATTCTTGATTATATAGACTTCTTCTACAGAATAGTAGTAAGAAAAAAGATTGGTAAAAAATGACTTATGCAAAGCATCATGTTATATTTAAATTCTTTAGTATTTAGAAAAACAATCTATAACATGTTTACATGAAAAGCTAATGAATAAAATACAGAAAAAATGTGATTTTTTGAGTTTTGCATTTTATATGTTAATAAATTTGCTTGACTACACCTGTAGAGAGGAAAAACAAGGGGCAGGAAAAACATGTTATCTAATTTACAAAAATCTATAAATTAAAAATATTAAAGCAGTCAAAGTGAGAACATCAAGTAAGAAAAGTTAGAAGAGGAAGATAATTTGGGAGATTTTTACTTTGTGCTGTTGATTTCATTCATCAAGAAAACAAATCTAATTAAAGCTTTTGATCACCTAGAGTGAAGACTAAGACTCAGGGTATATGCCTCCAGTCAGGTCCAGAACATGATATTTAACTTTCTTCAGCCAGTCTTAAGATTTCAGGTTTTTATTTGAACACTGTAACAGAAGAAAAAAGATATAATCACTGCAACTGTGCTGAACATGTGCAAGTCAAAATTACTGGCACGATTACTAAAAAAAAAAAAAAAAAAAGGTTTAAAAATCAATGAGAACTAATTGCAACTAAAGATATTCTATATTGCAAAATTTTATTACTTTGTCTACTTTTTTTTTACATGCTTCCCTCTCTGTAACTATAATAGAACATTTCAAATGAATATTTTTTTGACATTAATGTTGCAACCCCTACACTTCTTTTATCTCAATGCTTTGGATTTTTTTTTTTATGTTGACGTATAATTTGGAAGTCTTTAACATCATTGTCATTTATTAAACTTGATTTTTAAATTTTTTTTTCAAGCTTCAAATAAAATTTTTGAGACTACTTTGAGAACAAATTATCACTGAAAAGAGGTACAACTTTCAGCCATGACAACAAAGAACCTGGAAGCACAATAAACACACTCAAATTACTTGTGGATGACTGCTCCTCCACCCAATGTCTTTTACATCCAGGCACAGTTCATATTTCTTCCAAGAGACTCAAGGAATTCTGTATCTAAGATAATGCTAACAGCAATCACTGCTACAAAGATAAAACCAAAACAGACAATCAACCAAACAGAAAACAACCCAAACCCCTGTGGTTTTATAAGTTTCTAATATTTATGATTTAAGCTATCAGAGAAGAGCCAGAGGAGGGCTGCAAAGAGGGTGAAGGGCCTTGAGGGGAAGCCGTGTGAGGATTGACTGAGGTCACTTGGTCTGTTCAGCCTGGAAGAGACTGAGGGAAGACCTCACTGCACTTACAACCTGCTCATGAGAGGAAGCGGAGAGGCAGGCACTGATCTCTTCTCTGTGGTGACCAGTGACAGGACCCAGGGAATGGCCTGAAGTTGTGTAAGGTGAGGTTTAGGTTGAATATTAGAAGGTTCTTCCCCCAGAGGGTGGCTGGGCACTGGAACAGGCTCCCCAAGGAAGTCACCACAGCACCATGCCTGACAGTATTTAAGACAAGTTTGGATAATTCCAAATTCCTTCTCAGATTTGAGTATTTTAAGCAATGCCACAGCATATACATGTCAGTGTTCAAATAGCTACATAATCTGAAGGTACATATTAAACATTAAGTACAACCATAGTCAAAGGAAGAAACATTTTTAAGAAATCTAGCCTAATTCAAACCTCCTACTTAGAGGTGTAGGCTTATATTTGAACTTCACAGTTCACTGATTTTATGATAACTCAGGTGTCTATGTAATTCTACATATTGCAGCACTCCTTTTCTATTTTTAAATCCAGAAAAATAATTTCTTATCCTTAATATCTACATAATGACATATAAAATATTTGACCCCTTCTACCCCAGAATTATCAGGCTAAGCTAATAATTAGAGTAGGTTCAGGTAAATTAAGTGCTTTGAAAGATGGATTCCTTAAGTATACATAGTCATTTAAAAACAAAAATTGTCTAACTATGTTGTTACAAGAAGAACTGTATTCAAATGCGTTGTTTTCAATCAACCATCTTCTGTCTGTTCCATACATAAGACAAAGGACTTGCTTCTGCTGCCTTGAGTACCAGCACAACTACTGGAGGAAGCACTTCTGAAGCTGAAGGAATTATTGCTATTAAAACCCATGCAGGATCAAGCCTCCCTTCTTAATTTAAACCTTTAAATAAAAGAACTCATTCCACATTGGTTAATACATTACATAAACTACAGCTGGACTTGTCAGGGGAGTAACTTGCATCAAGCTGGATATGAAACATTTTGCAGCTATCTGAACCTTTTGATCTGCTAAGAGAAATACCAGGTCCCTCCATGGACTCGACAGAGTGCTGAGCTTTCACTGTCCAGCAAGACAATACATAAAAGACATTTTTGCTCTTTCCCCTTCAAGGGCTGTCTTCTCATACTTCTATCATGTTTTGATATTTTTCTTTGGCAAGTCAGTTGCTAAATCTTCCAAAAGGCTTTCATTGTTCTTCCCAAGTGGAATGTGCTGAAGGAAGCAATGTGAGCAGTGCACTCTCAAACCCCTGTTTCCTGTTGCCCCCAGCTGTCCTGCACATTGTTAGAATATGTAAATAATGCAGACAAACCAGACATTAAAAACCTATCTCTTCCCTGCTGCCTGATGGATATATTTTGTAAATGGTACCTTTAGCACTGCTGTACATCTGTCACTTGTGTCCTCCAGTTAGACCTGAAGTTCAAGAGATGAAGGGACAAATAAGAATAATGAAATGAGACCAAGTACTCAGAATGTACTTCTAGTTGTATTTATGCATGACAAAGCAGAAGTAGCTTACTTCCAACAACATAGATTTCCAAGACACCATATGTATATTCAAAATGTAAGCCTAGATGGTGTGTCCACGATCAGGTTTCAACTTAAATATTTATGAACTCCTGATTCTCATTTAGCTAAAATAAAGATTTCAAGACAACAAACACTAAAGTGAATGCTACTCACTTGCACGCTACTCACATGCACTGTGGGGCTTCTCATTCCCTCCTTCATCCAGTTATGAGTGCACTCTCCACTGTGAATTGGATGTTCATTCTAAAATGTTATCCTGTTTTTTTTATTACAGCCATTAAAGCAAAGTGATTGTAACAAAGATAAACCTTTATAATAGACCATAGTGAAAGTGGAGTCCAATATAAATGGCAAAGAGGGTGTGCAATTCAGTCAAACAGCAGCCCTTCAATCAAGATACCTGTCCAAGTATAGCACAGGAATTTTTAATAGAATTTTATTAACATAAAGTAATGTGGGAAAATGTCACGACAGGAATACCTTTATAAATAGACTTAATTTGCTAATTATATAAGTGCACAGAATTGATTTAGGCTGTGTTACTTTGCCAGCCTGCAAAACCTTCATATGATCAAGTTGTCATAATTTTTTTTCAAAGATCTGTAAATACAAGCAAAGCAGACAGTAACACAGAACATCCGGAATATTGAGAACACATGTTGTCTGCTTTGGGATGTTTAGCCCAGATTTACAAAACAGACTTTAAACCATAGTCTCAGGTTCCCTAAAAGTTTCTCAAGCAGCTGTTAAAACAATAAATAAACAAGATTGCCTGAAATCAAGTCAGTGGACAGGAGAATGCTTTATACTTTTGACTTTGCATGTTAGATATGTAGGATTCATATGTGTATGACCTCAGGAGGAAAAAAAAAGAAAACAAAACAAAAAAAAAGGGAAGAAAAGAAAACAAACAAACAAACAAACAAAAAAGGACCAAAGCCACTATGGTTTGTTCTTTTTTTTTAATGCAGACTCCTAATCTAGACCATTCAGGATCTCAGCATGCAATTTCTCTCTTGTACCAGATCAATCTAAACATAATTTTGTGGGGTGGGGGAGTGGAATTCTGTGGTTTTTAGTCTTTTTCTCTTTCACTGGGAGGATCAGCAAATGTCTCTGCATCCTGCCACACCATATAGTTTTTAGCAGAAACAGGAAGCACTTTCACAAGATGTTTCAATTTTTCTTTATTTTCAATATTTAAAAAATTTTGACAGATAAACATTGATATTTCATATAATATAATCGAGCAGATATGCAATACATGTATACAAGTGCAATCTCAAAATTATTCAAATCTTACAGATAATGAAACACTGATTCTTTAATCTTTGTATATTCTCCCAGGAAAAGATAGTGAAAAAGAATACAGAATCACATCTACTACCAACAAGTTCAAACACAAAGCTTTCTGCTAGACCAGTCAATGTAATGTTCCTCATATTTATGGTAACTTATATCAAAGTAAATATGGTTTTCTAAGTGGTCTTTTATTTATAAAGAAGAAACATGCAGTTTAAAACACATACGTGTTCTTGTCCTGCACACAGCTGATGTGACCATACCAAAAGTCCTGATCCTGAGCGCTGTGTGTCAACTTGTGAATCTTTACAGTAGAGTATTTACTATTCGTTTCATATTTACCTCCCACTGTGCTGTCCTATGACAGGATTCATACCATTGTATTTAAAAATGCTACATGACATTTCTCTTCTGAGTTTGTCAGTCTTTTATTATTTTTTTTTATCTTTTAGTAGAATTCCAAATTGGTAAGAGAAGTTACACTACTTTTTTGTTTTAAGCTTGTTTTTTGGCATTTACCACTTTACATGCTAGAAGAGAACAACCAACTATTCTCTTTTCACCTCTGCTTTACCTTCATGCTATATAAACTAAACTTGAAGGATGAAACCACACACTGTGTAACACAGAGCCTTGAAAATTTCATCCATAAATAATGTTCATGGTCACATTGATGCAATCCAAATGCACAGATTGATTTAACTTGATTCTACAATGCCTTGTTACATAGTTTGACCTCTCATTCAGAGAGCTTCACAGAAACCTCAAATCTTTCTGTCCACTGCCAAGGATCATGTATTCTTATTCATTTTCGCTTACAGAAACCTGATGGTGAGTTGTTACAGTTTTTTAGGAAATTTAGAAAGATTTGAACACTTTCTATTGTGTCACTCGCCATCATTAAAATAGCAAAAAAAAAAAAAACAAAAAAACTAAAAAACCTAACCTACAAGAAAAGACGTGTTAGGGGTTGGATAGCAAAGCCAGAAGTACATAATTAACTACTGGATCTTGTTCACACACATCCTCTGACAAAGGATTAACTACTTAAACGATTCCAAATTTATTTTGTTTAGTTCTTGCTTGTCTGGTTTGATAGTCTTGCAGCATTATGTATTTTGGACTATTTAAATGTACCAACTATTCAGTCTAAGAATACCATATTACGATTTAACTGTGAAGTGGAATTAAAATATAAACCTCAAACTCTTTATTTAAGAAACTCTTAATAATGAAATAAAAAACAATGAGGAAATGTGAAAGGCTCATTCAGTGTGGAAGAGCACATTTATCTATATTCAAACATTTTGTCTAGTCTGAAATAGCTTATTTTTTTCTTTCTATTTTCATATTGTTTATTAAATTTCTTCCAAGTCTTTGTCTGTATAATCTAGTGAAATAATCTTTTCATGGAAATTTTTATCCTTCTCACCTTTTTCAAAAAGGATGAATCACAGTGTTGAGATTTAATTCAAAAGTACACTTAAGAGTCTCACTTTAATGAAAGAGAACCTATTTCCTTACCAATTACTACTTCCAACCACTAGATGGGTTTTCAGAAGTTGTATGTTTTTTTCAAAGAAAACATGTTAACAATAAATTCAGTATAAAATGTCAAGACCTCCCAATTCATTAACAAACTCTTTTGGAATCAGCAGGTAGCAAGATCAAGGTACACATTAAAATCAGCAGGAAGGCAGCATCAGGTTAGCTAATGGCCATCTAAGACAGCTCTGTGGCTTAGGTAGATGGCTCCTGATTCCAGGTTCTAAAAGGGAACACGCTAAGAGGGGGTTTACTCACAAACATGGTCACTTTCTCGAAAGGACTGCATTACAGCAGTGCAGTTCTCCAGATGATCTGGATGTTACTTTCCAAATATACTGCTTAGTGTTAAACTTTAACTTCAGTTCCAGGAGCACAAGATTTGTTACCTCTGCTAATCTCAGCTCTGAAGGAATTTCTGTTCCCAGTGTCTGGCAGTCTTTATGAAGGCTAGGACAGCTCTCAGCCTAACCAGGCAAACCACCTGCAGTGTTTGTGCAGTCAGTGTGCAGATTGCCTAAACCAGCCCATGCAGTTAGGAGTTGAGCACAACTGTAAACATAGCAGTGCTCAGCTGCTCCCACAGCCACCCTTTCAAGAATGGTATTAACAACAGCTACTGTGCTATAACAGGCATGATCTACTGAATTCTCCATTTGGTAGCTGTTGTTGGTGTAAAACAAATTTAATTTGATTGGTCATGATGTGAATTTCTGATGGAATGAATTATGATTTGTCAGAAAAAAACCCAGCAAGTTCTATTCAGAGAGCTCTGGGAAGAGTAAGTTTTATTATGTTAATGCACTAACACCTGATTTAAGACTCATTAAGCCATTGTGAGTAACTCACATCTCAAATCATATTCTACACAGGAATACCACAACACAGTTTTCAAACTTGTTTACTTTGATTTGAGGATAGGAAAAGGAGTAAGAGATTAATTAAAAAGCTAAGGAACTTGATCCTTTTCTAAGTATAAAGCATATGTGGATGTGCTAATTTCCTATTGTTCTAGACAACTTCATTATACCTCGGGAGCTGAGTTCTGTAAAGTTAGAAAGATTTCATTAAAAAGGTTAAGAGCAAATGGATATTACAGGATTTAGGCATCACTGGAAATGTTTATTGGAATCCTATTAAATCTGTGTAAGATTGTATATCCAGGCAGAACTGGGTACTTCATTTATCAGTGTCTTTAATCTTTCAAAGGCTAGTTGTGTAACTAGGGCTTAAAGAGACACAGAACCCTTTACTTTATCTCTGGAAGATGAGAAACATAAGTGGACCACAGCATCAAATATTATGTTTTATACTGTTGCTTTGCTACATGAAAATTTAAAATAATTATAATTTAATGAGGGTATTATTTGGGGGTATTATTTTCCTAGGTTCCCTTCAGTTACTTTCTTTTTAGAAACTTGGTGGTTGCTGAGGGATTTTGTTAATGTATCTATGTGAATTTACCTCTATTTTACATGAAAATATACCTTCATATTCAGAAACCATTATGGGAATTTTCATAGACATGCTGTGAATTTTTTAGGCCTAGCCACTGCTCTTTATTCAGAAATGATGTAGGTGGAACAGTAGTAATCACCACAAGTGCAGGCAGAAGACAAGCCTTAAGCAGCATTTGAACAAGGTTTAAGACAGGTTCCTTAGCAGCAGATAGAGCAAATTCAGGGTCCATGGCTTGGGTTGCTGTATATCTGTAGGCAAAGCAGAAAAAGTACTGAGCAGCCTAAATACAGAAGCAGAAAGGAAGAAAATGAGCTAAAGCATGATACTCAGAATAAAACACTGGTATGATAAGCCTTAGAAGCTGTTAATTTTGTTTGTTTTGTTCCTTTTTGTTTGTATGTTTATATGTTGTCACTTGCAATAGTGACAAAGATTTCAAAGAAAAACTTTAAGAGTGCCTACTTCTTAACTCCAACATTAATAGTTTCTAAATCCATAAATTTCAGCTGTAATTTTTACCACTGTCATCATAACTATTTGTTACGTTTGTTCACATTTTACAAAAATCTTTCTTTTAGCACCACATATTGATATTTTTAGACATAATTTGACTTAATACTTGATTGTGACAAATTCAAACCCACCGTGTTCTACCATGCTTTTAGCATTTCTGTATAAGTTTTAAAAGAAACCTTAATATAAACCATGGAGTTTTGCTTGCACTGTACAAGTGTCAGGTCCGGAGCTCCAAATCTTTGACATCTACGGAAAAGATAGCAGTCCAAATAAAGTGGAAAGGAGATAGGAAGGCAGAATTGTGAAGTACAGAGTCATTTCAGGTGGCAGACCCTTGTCTTGTAAGGTTCCCTCCACACAGCCTTGCAGTCTATGTTTACCATAAGACTGCTTTTACTAAAATTCTGTTATTTCTGTTGTCACATATCTGCCTATTGAAGAACAGTAAAGGTCTGAAATATATATTTATCAAGTGTCAGGGTAAAGTGAAGGCTGAATTAGCTAAAAGATTTCAGACCTTTCAGCTGTCAGACATTATGGTTTTATGCTAAAATAGCTATAATGTGCAAGGAGTGAACTAATATTTCTGGATAGCATTTTTGGTGCTACTTCTAGGACAGCTATCTAGTGATGAAATCACTCTAACTGCATTTAAGGAATTAGCAGTCAAACATTATAATAAAACATAAAATTTCATTTAAATAGACATGCATTGTAAAGTTTGCACTAGAAGTAATTCCATTCAGCTTTGCTTCTTGTTACTAGTGACTGACCATATCTGTCATCCTGTTGCCAATATTAAATCAGCTCAGAGCACTGTTACACTAACTCCAGGTCCTGTCAGTAAATTCCTGAATGCCTCATTCAGTATCATCAAGGGGGAATTAAAGTAAAGGTTAATGTCACTTTTTATGGTTGACTAGTTCTGTAAACAGACAAAAGGGAAGGTAGCATCTGAAACCTGAATAATTTATTAGTCTGACAACCACCAGAGAGTACCAAATACACCTGTACAAGTTGAGCTTATCTTGCGAGGAAGAATTACGAAGACTTGTTACAGGAGCAGCAAAACCAGTCTTACTGCTCTCAAGTTTGCATTGATGAAACAAAGATCTTAGCAGTAAACTACACACAGAAGTGAACAAAACATAAAATTGAAGTATATAGTTGTATAATAATAAAATGATTTCCAAGGTTAGTGCGAATCTTTGCAAATTTTTTTTTCAAAAAAAGGAACATATATTCTAGAAGGGGGAAAAAATTTGAGGTTTCATATCACAGAGGTTCACCATAAATTTTGACTAATGAATTTACCTGAGTGAAAATTTTGAATTGACAACTATACAAGCTCAGCAATGCCATAGTGATTGAGAAGGAAAATATCCTATATGCAGTAGAAGGCAATGAATCACTGCTCTTCCTGTGGAAGGATTATTTTATTTGCTTGTCATGTATTTGTATTGTATCACATGCTTGATCCTTGGCTTTTCCAAAGCTAGTCAAATGAATTGACAATTAGAGGCCACGGGTTATACTGGTTGTGTAGTTTGGGTTGCTTTATTTTCTTAGAGTGGGAGAGTACACTCTGATTTTATGAAATAATTAACTCACTAATAACTTAACAGCTACACCCTGATGTCATAGCACCATTTCCTTATGTACCAAGAACCTTCTGGCCTAAATATCCTACAATATTGCACAAGTAGTGTTTGGAGGATGAAAGTGATACCAGTAAGAAAATGGGGCGTTTTTTTTAAAGTAAGTCCACCAAAGTTTAAAGAGCTAGAGCAACACAGTGAGTCCAAGACTCCTGCACAGGTTCACTACCAGATTCTCATGAAAATTAATAGATATTTTGGTCATGCATGGTGACATCAGCCAGCCTTGTAGTTGCTAAGTGTGAAGGATACCCTACTGAATTAACAAGGTTTTGCAAACTACATCAATAAAATACTCAATTAACATAAATCCTGCAATTATTAGACTGCTGCACATAGTATTAAAATAAAAAAAAAGGAGTCCTATACAATAATTTTAGTGAGTTGTATGAATGTACATACACACACATTTTATTTTTTATTGCATAAAGTTTATTGATTTTTTGGGGCTTTTGATATTTGCTTCTGTAGCAGACAAGTGTTTTACTGAATGAATAGATGTATGCAAGGAATATTGATAGATCAATATTTGACAAATGTGTTCCCTGTGGACACATGAGTCACAATTTAGACATTTAAGAAATTTAATAGAAGCATATCTGTATTTGGGAAATAATTTAATTTAAAAGGTGTATTTCTGAGCACAAATGTCACTTACTAAGCTTGTTTTGCTTATGATCTGTAAAATTCTTTGATGTATATGGCATCATGAATTCTGTTTACTGAAAACCATACAAACCCCTACACATTAGCTATGTATTTGGATTGCCTGTTTATCTAATAGATTACAGCTACAGAAACCTGAATCTCTTTTCCTTAACATTCAAAGAGGGTGGAGCAGGGTCAGCTGTACAACTGTCCTTTAAATGTATTTCCTTACTACTTACATCTCTTATTCGTGTACTTGTCAAGATCTTTCTTATATGGCCAGGCCTAACTGCCCTGCCTGGCCCCATCCTGGGTCCCCACCAACACATTATTTGTCTATTGACCCAAAAGCTGCTTGTAAGTTCAGGGCTTTTCTCTGAGCTGTGTTGTAGCTGTGCTCTGTTTTGCCTTGCTGCCTGGAGAGCGTGGCTGTGCCTGGTGCTCAAGGACTGACTGCACCTTTTTGCTGTTATTAATTTCTGGGTTGCCTTCTCTTAAAGAACAATCTGCTCTACCACTTCTGATGCTTTGCCATGATGCTCTACAGTTAAACAAGGCCTCTTCCAGAACAGCAAAGCTATAAGCTACACTCAAAGCATAAGTTTATTCTGGTGCTTCAAAAAAAAGCTTTGTTTAAAAAAAAGTGGTTTTAAGTGTTTTTTTCACCACACATGTTTTAATTCCACTTTGAAGTGTGTACCTTTCTGTTGGTAAAATTGAAAACTGTTGGTAAATTGAACTGTACTGAAGTAACCTGGAAATGGTGTTTGTTATACTTCTTTTATTTTATTATGTGGGAGCATTTCTATTTTGAATTACATTAATAAACAAACAAAAAAAAAAACCCAAACAAATAAAAAAAAAACCATAAAAAAGAAAAGCAAACCAAAACCAACACCCCCCCCCCTCCCCCCCTCCCACTTCCTTTGCTTTAGGAGGATTACTTTCCTTTTGAGAGATTGTGGAAGATTGCATGGAAACCTATAACAGTCCTAAGGCACAAACTGCACTGTTAAAAGAATAGGAAACATAATGAATTTTGTTTTCCAGAAGAGACAAAAAAATGCATGTCTGTGGCTGTCTTAATTCTATTATTATTGAATTATGCTTTCCAAATGAATACTGAAGTGCAACTTTCTCTAAGGTGCATTTACTGACTGAAACATAAGCCACGAAGCTGATCAGCAGTTGAGTGCCTCAGATGAAAAACAGGATAGGTTTATTCTTGGAAAGCAAATCAGCTCCAAATCTGTTGATGCACTGTGTGACTGCCTGTTCCTGTTTTTTTTCTTGAATGATAAATATAGGCGCATTGACAGTAGTGCAATACCCCTGACCAAAATTATCTTGTTAATGGGTCAGTGGCAGAAAGATGAGGTGTGAAACTGGATTTAAAATTAAAATCCTGGAGTCTATAACAGAGAATAGATAACAGCTGGTTAGCTAACTTAACACTTCAAAGTCACAGGGGTCAGTTTGTCATCTATGGGAACCAGCAAGATATGGCTGAATCTTGTTTGTACTTTTCTTCCTTCTGTCAAACTTTGTCTCGTGACTGAGTATGCTTGGTTTTAGTTTATAAATCACTTGTGGCAAGGACCTTTGACAAATAAGGGTAATCTTGACATGTATCATCTTGCAAACAGTGTCTGTAACCCTGAAAATATAAGATATGGAAACCAGCTATAACTTTAAAAATCCCAGTTATTAAGTAAGACCCACATAGAAGACTATTCAGCTTCACTTGTGCAGGTCAAAAATATTTAGATCTATACTGTATGTTTTGCCCAACATTTCTGTTAAAAAAACAAACAAAAAAAAACCTGAAAAGAAACAAAAAAAGACCCCAACAAAACCCCCTCCCAAAACCCCCAACTCAACTCTTAATAAGACTAGCTGTTTCACAGGTCTAAAACCTAGGAAAGAAGGTATGTTTCAAAGTGGAATTACGTGAAGTGAAGAAAAGCCTTTTTATTTTTTATTATAAGTGTGTATGTCATATATTTGATATTGACAAAAAGGGTCTGAATCTTTATTTGTCCTCTATGGCAAATTTCATGCCCCATAAAGCAAATTTTACTCCTTAATTTCAAGCCATATCAACCTAACTTAGTGCCTAAATCATTCTGATCATGTGCCCCTAGGTCAGTAGCTCTTATCTCATCTGTAGATTTCAACAAGTCTGTGCCCCTCATATATGGTATCTTTGCCTAAGTTTAATTATCTAACAGAAGTTAAACATTCTTTACCCATGAATGAGTGCATATTGGGGCAGATTCATATGTTAAGCCAGTAATACTTATTCTTCTGTAAAATGCTGCTGAAGTTAATGGAAGAAATAGCCTAGGAGTGATGTGTGCTGAGGGAAGAACGGGAGACAGAAGGAATTAGACTGAGAGAGGAGGGTATAGCTGCCTTTCATCTGCTACCTACCTGTTCTGTACTCCTTCCTGTTACAGCAAAGCGTGTTTATTTTTCCCTTTTATCCCATTGCTATTTTAATCAGATAAACTATTTGTATAATGCTCCATAGTATGTATCTATCAGTGATTTCCATAAAAGTATTAGCACCCAGAAACATTTTCTAATGTATTATGCCATGATGAGGAGATATTCTGCGACTGACTGTAGCTTTTTTTTACTATGGAGAGGAAGTTATTTCATCGTTTGTTAATAATGCTGATGGGATAAATATATGAAAGGAGAAACTCTTCTTATAAGGCAGCTGGTCTAGACTGGAAACTTAGATCATTATGCAATTTTACTTGACCATTATGCAAACTTTTCTCTTAGACCGTCATTGATAAAAAGTCCTGATGGAAAATAAAGCGTTGCATTGGCATGAGTTTGTCTAATAAAATCTGGTTAGTTGTGTTCCAGTCTCTTCAGACTTGTAAATTCCTGCTAAGGAAGAGTTAAACATTGCATGAAATAAGCAGGATAAAAGCTGCTGAAAAGTTTCATTACTTCTGAGCAAGATTAGGATCTAACTGCTGTTTGTGCTGCACATGCTCCACAACAGCAAATTTGAGGAGCCAGAGACAGGCTGCCAGCACTGTACCTGTCCAGGGCCAGAGAGAGCAATTATTTTCACCAGTAATTTGAAATGGTAATCTAAGTCAACGTGCATTTATTTTACTACCGCTTATGTCCAAGCACGTTACAAGGTACGCCTTACATACCTTGTCAGAACTGCAGCAGTATAGTACTGCAGGTCTTCATTTGTTCAATGGAAAACTTATATGAAAACAGGCAAACTTCTATAGAATGTACATTCTATTATTTAGTGGTATACTCAAAAGAAACTAATTGACCACAGGATTTCTTAAATCTTCTATAGTGCATATGCTTAGCTTCATTATAGACAGAAAAGACAGTTGCAAACCAAGATATTTTTACAACACTAAAGCATCTCAGATATAGAGCAGATTTTCTATTGAAATGCTCTTTAATATTGATTATGATTAGGTGCAGGACATGTAGTTGGATAATGAATTATTGGCATAATGCCTAATAAAGTAGTACTGTACAAACACTGTTAGAATTAGTATTTTTTGAGAAGCTTTGAAATATATTTGCTACAAACTTTAAAGTCAAAATACTAAAAGAACTCCTACCAGGAGAAGCCAGCTATGAAACACAGTTCAGAAGGTTTTCAAACTAAACATGGATCTGTTTCATGATCCTTTTCATCTGTTGAGAAAAGTCTCACAAAGTTAGTGAAGAACTCATCATCATGTTTGGATTTCTGCCCTTAAACCTAAAGAAAATGCCTTGGTATTAATTGGAGGTAGTCAAAGAAGGTATCTACTCCCTCTGCCAAAACCTAATTAAATTACTTCAGACTGTCTTTTTCAAACTTTATACTTATTCTCTTTAAACCACAGTACTTAAAGCTATTGTTTAAGAAACTACCATGTGAAAGAATTCTGTTCAGTGCCTGCTGCTAGGCAACTCTTATACAACTTCCATGGGTGTTCATTAGACATATCAATTATGTGCAGAAATTTTCAACATAACAGCAGTCAATACAAACATCTTTCAGACATGACTTTTAATTTGCATGTGCTAAATGAGTGTAGAAACATGATTAGTTACGGTACACCAAAGAAAACAAAATCAAGCAGGGACAAAGTGTTTTTACACCACTGGAGGATGGTCAATGAAAAACAGTCACTGAACAAAAATAACTGTCACTGTTGTCTTAGAAGTCTCTAAAAGACAACAGCCAGTCCTGGTGACACCAAGACAGATTATGCTTATAAAGCATGTTTATGTTGTTTGCTGTAATTGCAATGCATTTGACCAGGGTCATGAAACCAGACGTCAATTAGTGCTATGCATGCAATTCAACTGGATTAAGCCCCAAGGCAGAATGCTGAAAAGATTTAAGGGATGCATTATTGCATTACAGAACTGCAAAGTGTATAAGCCAAATAGCAATTTCAGTATATGCAATGTCTCAACAGACTCTTACCTCAAAGTAAACTATAGTAAACATCACACAACTTTAAGTAAAGAAAAATGGCAAACAAATGTTAACAGCAAAAATTTAATGTAGATGTGTAGGTTTGTATGTGTGTATAATTGTATGCTTATACACCATCCTAGCAGCAGAAGATAAAAAATCCCTTTTAATTCAGTTATCTGGCAATGCTTTTTGCTTCTTCTAACAGGGGTTAATGGGCAAGATACACAAACGTTGACAAATTAAGATAGCACTGAAGCATTAAAGAGGAGCATTATAGCATTCATGTAAGCAGATGTTATCACCTCTTCTCAAAGTTAAAGCTGATTTTTAGCTCAGAATATTTGCTACAAGAAGTTGAGACTGTTCTCTGTCTTTCTGGAAGAGACAAGTTTTGTTCCTTCTCATGTCAAGAAAGTAATGAAAATGTCCAGTTACTGATTCCAAATGAAATCTAGAGCTTTTGCTTCCTCTTTCTCCAGTTTTTCAAATGCTTTTGCTATGGCTGCTTTTAAAGCACTGCTGAAAGAATGGTCTGGCTACAGATGCAGTCTCTGCCATGATGCCAGTTGTTGCACAATAAATCCAGGAGCACCTAATAATGCCTTTTGGCTTCTGCATTAATTCCACTGGAAAGATTTTTTTATGATTGATATTAGTGTACAAAATGCTGAACCCCACTGTGGGATAGCCATTCCCTTTTCTGATAGATGTATTGAAAATGTGAGGGTTTTAACTAACCAGTACCATGAGACATTGACAAATCAGCATAGAAGCAAGCAGTACTGACGGTGGCATGTGTTCCAGTTCGTCGAAATTAGTAGGAGTTATGTTCTCATTCTGGCTAATTGAAAACTGAGCAGAAAATTATGTTTGATGCCTCATGCACCTTTATAAAGAATGGGTGAAGCAAGCAGCATATCACAGAATCAAAGAATCATCAAGGCTGGAAAAGGCTCTAAGATCATTGAGTCTAATTTTTGATTGATTACCACCATGTCAAATAGGAAAAAATAAAAATAAAAAAAACCCTCATGATATTTAATTGCTGTAACATAGCAGAAAAGATCTACAGGCATTGGGATTTTCTTTAAAGAAAGAAATGGTTGGACAATATAATATTGTAAGCTGGAAATATAGTATTGGCTTTTTTTTTTGGTAAGAAATGGAGTATTAATAAACATCTCTACTCAAGTACCCGCTCCTATGCTTCCCCAATTGCAGCAGTTTTGTTAGAGAAAGCCATTGCAATCAACTTACAGCTGTATGAAAAGACAAGTAAACATGCTCACATGAAAGAGTATAATATATGAAGTGTGAATATTTTTCAGAACGCCTTGGGTTCTCTCCACTTCCACTTACCTCACCTATGTACTTCATCTCCCACCAACACTGACTCAAAAAAATCTGCCCTTCCCCCAAAACAGATGTTATTCTACTTTGAGTTTTACATAAGAAAAATATTTCTCCAAATTATAAAAAACCCTACCCAGATAAACTTACTATCTAATAATTCACAGCTGTAAATCATTATTGATAGCATATTACATGTTATATTTCACATAAAGACCTTGTATATCCTTGGGCAGATATTTCATGCCGAAACCTAGATCAGAAAGCTATAGTCAATATATAGCCTCCATAGGAGGGCACACCATATGTTTCCCTAACTAATTTAAGATACTGTTTAACAGAATGGTTGTTTTCTTAGGTTACTCTGTGGGGAAAAAAAAAAAAAAGCAAAAAAAACAACAAAACAAACTTCTTTCAGGGAAACCACACACTTGCTAATTTAATAGCTGTATACACCAGAATTGTTTATAAATGGTTTCTTTACATACTATTTTTTTAGAATTTATTTTCAGTGTGCGTAATTAGACAACCATGAGAAGAAACTGCTTGCATGCAAAAAGTACAAAGAGGTGAAAACCAGAATACAGTGGAAACATGTGAAACTGCATCTTATTTCTCTTGCATTCAGTTATTTAGTTCAACCATATTTTATCTTTTTAATCTTTGGTAAATTTAATAAGAGATTTAACTCCTCACAGCTTCATTTTATACATCCCCCCTGCATAAGCTTTCATATAAATTCCCATATCTTTCATCACATCTCTTTTTCTGATCAATGTGCAAAAACCCACATAGTTCTCCTCTCTTCACCAAAATAACTTTCCTAGCAATTCTTCTCAGATCTAAAATAAAAGGAAGACTCCCATTTCTATCCATGATTTCTACAGAGGAATATCTGCTACCAGCTATCTATGCACTAAGGGCAGAACAGATAGATTAAAATAGAACAATTAGGTTTTGAGCTCCTTTAAATGATGCAACTTGCCTTATGACAATGGAAGAGATAGTGGTATTGCGGCCACTGCTGCCTAACTCTGATAGCTGTTTCCCCTTTCATTGTGCTGCTATCCTGTATTAGAAAGTCATGCAGGGCTAAGACTTTTGCTGTAAAATATTAAATCTCTCAAACTGATTCAGGCAGGTTTGAAGCTTTTACAAGTTTTTTATCCTGTGCACTTTTCCAATTGGATAGCTAAATTCTCATGCAAAGTACAGTAACCTAAGAAACAGATCATATTTACTTTCTTGACATGAGAAGGAACAAAACTTGTCTCTTCCAGAAAGACAGAGAACAGTCTCAATTTCTTGTAGCAGTCAAATATTCTGAGCTAAAAATCAGCTTTAACTTTGAGAAGAGGTGATAATATCTGCTTACATGAATGCTATAATGCTCCTCTTTAATGCTTCAGTGCTATCTTAATTTGTCAACAGTCACATATTTTACTGTACTGGATTACCATGAATACCAAATGTATAAAAACTTAACTAAGAACAGCATTTATTTTTATAACTTCTCCCTTTATCCCTTTCCTCAATATATCTAAATCTATTTCTGTCAGTTTTAATGAGCCTTTAAGTTCTGTGTGAATTCAAGCCAAGTGGTTGGGATTTAAATCATGCTGGACTTAGACATGTTTCTTCCTTTGGAAGAACAGAAGGCCCTAAATGAGACTGAGTATCTGAAGATGTTAGGAGGAAAAGTGTGTAAAGAAGCTGTGGTGATAAAACTGCCTAAAAGAGGGAGGTAGACTATTCAGTGTGTTATACCTTGATCTAATGCACACAAGATGAGGAGTACAGGCAAGGTACAGGACAGAAATACACATTTTCTCGAGCTGCCATGTCATTTGAAGTTTCCATAATAATTGTGACTTGAACAAGGTGATTCTTCTGTAATGAAACTCCCATCTGAACACCTGAAGCCTAATTATGCATTTTCTCACAATTTTGATTTTATGGGTCACAGATATCTTGACTTATTTGGGATTGAATCTAAAGATTGTCTAATGTGTAGGAAGCAACTACCTTCTCTGAGACCAGTAAAAATTTCTTGGGAGTGAAAGACTTAAGGATTTAATTTCTCTTATCTAAAAGAACAATGAGATGTGATTGCATTGTCTTCTATATTTACGTCAATGTTTCTTATTAAAAATACCATTTATTAAAGGGATGCTTGATTTGGAAAAGAAAAACAGAAGGAATGAATGGCTTGAAAATTCACTGGATGAATGCAAGGCCCTGCATAATTCAGAAGGAAAGTAAGAGAGATTTTAAACAATTTATTCTATCTGTGGCTGAATCTCCTTTTGATTTTGCTGCTGGTTTTGATGGCATTTTTTAAAAAGTGATGAGCAAACAAAATCCAGAATGATACAGCTTGCAGAGAATTAGGCCCTTATGTTAATAATGTTGAGTGAGACTAAGAAGCTGCATAAACAGTGTGTATAACTAAAGCAGTAAAGTATGGAAGATAGCAAATAATTGAGTAGTTTATAAAGTAAGATCAGTAAGAATATTTCTAAGGACTGGATTACATCTGCAATTGTAAAACTATGTAAATGACCAGAAAGTCATAAAAAATGGGTTCCATGTCTGAGAACAAGAATTTTGTGTGAAAAATTGGATAACAGGGGTCTTAACTTACAAGGGTAAAGAGACTTGGAAAGATTCCCAGGACAGAGAAAGCTTCTAAATTGTTCCAAGACAACTTCTTTTAATCCATGCAAGAGTTGCTAAACTCTCTCACTTCAAGGAACTGGAAAAAATAGTCCAGTTATCTTTTTGGTATGTAAGATGTATTTTATTTTTAGGTGGCATAAAGCCATGCATGTCAGTTGGAAGATCTAAAGGGAATTAAGAGTTCATGCTGTTTTTCATGTATATATTTATCTTGTGGTTAGATTTTGTCACTGTTTTGGTTTGAGAATTTTTGTAAGTACTTTTCTGGCTGGAACACATCTATTACCTTCTAATCATGTCTAAACTTTTCTATTCCTGTCCTATAAATAGATTAATCAAGATTGTTAATGACAGAAGAGGTCACCAGAAAAGCATAAGGGGAAATAATATTGATAATTTGGCTTCTTCATTTGTGTGGCTTAAAAATTCACAATTTGTGTTCTATCACATTATGTGAAGAGGTTTCTTAATTTTTGACTTCCTCCTCTGATTTTGCTAGGTTTCCCTGTACAGTTTGTTCACGTGCACTTACACATGTTGAAATGGCTATAGGTGTGAACACATAATCTGAATATATTAATTCAAAGAAATTTAGTGAGAATATTTCCTTTTTATTACAGAAAGATATCCCACATGTGACAAGTAAACTTCAAATTTCCATAGTAGCTAAGATTCAAAAATACATTAGAAACTTTAGCTAATATTTTCATTTCAAACACCTTCAAAACATAACCTAATATGATCTGAAGTAATCTCCATGGCTTTACGTGCCCTTTCCCTTTCTGCTTTTGGGTCTTGATTCCAAACATTTTAATTTCTATTTTTTTTGCCATTTGTTATAGAGGAATTTTCCATTTGTTTTAGTAAATCAACTGAATCAAAACCAAGGTTTTTAAAGTTAACGTGACAAACACCAGCTCCATGTTTCAAGTTCCTGGCCTGTTCAGGTTCTGATTACATATTAAATTTGGTACATGTTCTCCTGTGTGTCTGCATTGCTCTAGAAGAAAATTCTCAATGTACTCTGGAGGGAGATGTAGGATACTCTTACAGTGGTCTGAGCTGAGGATTTAGAATTGCAAAAGTACTTCAGAATACTTGTAAATAAATAATATGTATTTACCTTTTGCCTAGCATGTATATTGATCTTTATTGGTTTATTATTCTGTTTATATTCTAAAAATGGAGAGAAAACAGAAATATTGCTTCAAGTACAATTTTAGACTACAGCAAATTACTTTAGACACTAAAATCCATTTGTGAGCTAAATGATGTGAGTAAGTTAAAAGCCATCAAATATTGCAATGTTTATACTATGCATGACATAGTATATCCTGTAGAATTGAGCAGAAATCTGAATTATTTTTGTAAGACTCTGTGGGAGGAGGGAAGAAAAAGGGAGGGAAGAAAAGGGTCAGGTCTCTTTTTCTGGTTTGTGATCCCAGAACTGATTATAGAATTTACAGTACAGCTGATGGATACAACCGAATTCACTCCTTGGACCATAAGGAAGTACCAAACCACCTAAAAAATGCATAAGCCTCCAAGCTAAGGAGTCACAGCTCTCCTGTGGTCTCTTCTAAATCATGCATTCCTGTCTGCACAATAGCAGAGGGTCTTGGAAAAGATGACTGAAAAATCCACTGCAAGTTCCAAGTATTTTCCCCACTGAAAACAAAGTTGTAATTGGAGTCACTGGGGTTATGTAAGGGGTGATTTTAGCCTGTTCTCATACAGATAAGCATTTTTGCACGTTGTATGACCTTGATTGTCTGACAACTGAATAGATATTGCAGTAAGTTTCTGTTCATTTGAAACAATTATGTACAGATGTTTTCAAAGGATAAGAAAGCTGATCAAAAGGTACTTGAAATTCAGGAAAAGATAAATATAATATATGAAATAAACAAGTGCAACTGACACTGCTTGGACCTTTAATTGATATATTGTGCTGACAGCAGTACTGAACATTTAAATGGTTTGCTCAAGATTGTGGAAACTTTAACCCCTGGGAAGCTTAGCCATGGGAATTACTGCATGGGATCTCTCATAGTAATTTTTATTTCAAAACAATATTAAAAATGAGTGGAGTAATTCAAAATAAATACAATCCAGCCATGAGCATTGCCTAGATTTTTATCTGAACCTTTCTTTAGGTTCAGGCAAGTTCAGATAGTGCTTATAAAAGCTTTTGTCATTTATGGTTAGTTCTCTGAAGGAAATGAGATCATAGTTTGTTCCCTTCTCTTTCTCTGTGTCTGTCTGTCAATTCTCACTTCTATATGACAGTTTAAGTCTACTGGCCAAATTAACTACTTTGACAGAGGTCCTTCACATATTTATTTCATAGAAATTACTGTAAAAATGAAACTAAAATTGCTTTGTGACATCAGTAATTTTTAATGAAACAGTGGGGTTTAAACTGGGAACCACCACCTGGAATGTTGGTGGAAGCATGGAATGAGCTTTAAGTGGATCTTGTGCTGTACCTGGTCCAATACAATACAAATACAAGACACCAGACTTCAATGATTGTACTGCTTAGCATTCTTTGTTATATTTCTGGTTACTACACAGGTAGGAAATTCCATTATTTCATATTCATTTTAACTTAAACAACTTGTGCACTACAGGGAAGCTGAAATCAAATAGTCTCTTCTATTGCTGTATAGTCTTACTTCTGTATAGTTTTTCTCTGATAGCATATTTAATTATCATGCAATCCCTGCTTTTTCAAATATTTCCATCATTTCCTTGTGGTGTCAACAACTGGAACAATGCCTTTTGAAAGTGTTGGTCCTTTCTTGAGCTTTCAGTTTTCTTTAATCTTTATTTCAGACTGAAAACTTTTCAGACATGTCTATCCTCTTTCTGTTGATAAATTCTCAAGCCTGCAAGGCTCTCAGCAAATAAAAAAATATTGATATTTAAAGCAAAAAACCAGGAAAGATTGCAGTTTTAGTGCATGAGATAGTTTTTAAGTTTTAATTACCTAAATTTGGTTCTTTATAAGGCTATTTGTCTTCAAACTGTAATATATGCAACTAGCAACTACATATATTTTAGTTTGAATAAAAATAATAATGTTCATATCTATAATATTGTGCGCATATCTATCATACATATAAAGATAGATTTTCTCTAGAAAAATTTAATTTATTTTATTTTACAGAAATCCTATGTGTTGAGTAAATTTCCAAAGTAACGGTTCAAAGAAACAATTGTAAAGGTGGACACCTGTTTACTGAAAGTAAAAAAAAAAAAAACAACAAAGAAAACACATCTTGATCTGATGAACGAGTCCACTGTGAAGAAAATGGCCTTTTTTCTTTCTTTTTTGATGTTCCAAGGCCTAACACTGTGAAAACTACAACTTTTGTACGGATGATATAATATTTTTTCTTTTTGTTTGGCAGGAAGGAGGAGTTACAAGAACAGTCAAAGTGTTTATACATTCTCTTTTCTGCCGTTTCCCACTCCACCACGTCTTCAAAAACTCAATCAGAGACCAGTGAGTCAGGCAGCAGCAACACCAAGTTAGGTTGAGCACAATATTACATGAACAAACAAACCCCCACATTAGTCTGATCAAAAAAATTATTATCCATGTGGTTGTGCAAATAACACACCTGTCCAAAATTTATACCAACTTGCACTTCTACAGAATCAACCAAGGAAAATACTTCAAAGTATTTTTTGAACAGCAAGACGAAACTCATTCTATGCCATTAAAACCTCTCCTAGGAAAACTGAGGCAAGAGAGCTTGACAGTTTTACACTAATCATCCTTTTATTTCATGTAGGGGAAATAGAGTTGCTTCCTGTTAATTCATTTTACTGAATGGTTCTTTTGCTGCTCCCACTTATAATTTATTCTTTAAGTCTTGTAGGAATCAGACTTGAAATTTTACTAGTTCTTCCTATAGCTTATATTTTCACAGAAGTTCCGATGAATTCCTCTTGCCATTCTACTCAGCAAATTGTTTTTATTACCTTAAATGCAAGGTTAGATCTTATGCATTTATAAAGTTTTTTGTCCTTCTGTAAAATAACAAAAAAGTAAATCCTAACTACTAAATTATGGTACGTGCATCACAATACTTTGAATGTTTTAGAAACTCTCCCCCAGGTCTGTTTTCCTCACTTCTGTTATGAACAGATGTAGATAAAATATCATTTGAAGCTTAAGAGAAATGGGCTGATGTTGTAGCCTCACTGTCATCAAATTCCATTGAAGAAATTGGGGAATTTTTATGGGAATGTTATTCAAAAAATTCACGGTAAAGTTAAGGAGAAAAATAATTGCTTGACTTCAAGAATGACAATAACAACAACAGTTCTGCTAGAAAATTTCTAATTGGTTGCGAAAATCGGCAGTGCGTGGCATATAGAAATTTGCATTTATTCGTCTGCATATGATTACTATGTGGTGTATTTTGTATGGCATTCAAATATATTGGTGTACTTTGAACAAAATATTGGCACTTTTGTGCAATTGACAATGATGAAAAATAACTGAGACCAGAAGTACCAATATCAGACAAGAGAGGTGGAGTTAAAATGGATACTTCAGACATTTATCTGTTTGTCCATCACTACTTATAGGCATTGCAATCATGAACTGAATGCTACTTTATTGCATCCATTGTTTTAAGCCTCTTAGCTTTAAGAAAAAAACAGTAAAAATAATTGAAGTTTCCTGGTCACGAGGCTTATTTCCTCATCCATTGTCTATAACTACTCAGGAAATCACTTGGCATAAGTCACTGAAAAGGCCATAGGTAATTGCTCCAGCTTTATCACTTCCTGAGCTAATGCATGTAGGAAGCGGACATGAAAACAATAAAATTTTCAGTTACGCTTCACTTGCCATTTAAAAATAAAAACTAGCAAGGGTTTAACACTTGACTGTTACATCAGTCTTGGAATCATCTTGAAGAAGGGGACATTGGCAACCAGAAATATTGGTCTGTACTCATTTTTTAGAGTATTGTATACAAGCTAACTGCCCCTGAGTACTAACTTTGACAACTGCTCTTCTATTCCCAAATATATAATGTAATATCTTAGTAAAATTTTCATGACTAGATTTTTTTACAAAGTAAACATAAGCAGACTGTCAGACTACAGCTTTAAATATAATCCAAATATAATTAAATATTCTTACTCACAAATAATTATTTTCCATTATATGAAAAAATGTACAACTTACTCTTGTCTTTCCAATATTTCAATGTAGCTGAACTATAGATTCAGACAATTGTTTTTTTAGCAATAGCATTTGAAAGTGAAAATAAATGAAAAAGATATACAACTGAACCTGGAATTAAATATAACCAATTACATTTTAGAAACAAAGTAGTTGACTAATTTTTCCCTTTCCATCTAAAAATACAGGGTCTCTAGTCTTTGCTCTAGGTCAGTTTCAAACTCCTACATGAAAGACTCTTATTCACTGGAATCCCTGAAAATTGTTCTTTGCTTTGCCCATGTTTTGTTTTACACTGAAAATTCACATTTGTATATGTTTATCCTTTGAGTAATTTATATTCCTGAAAGGAATATAGAAACTTTCCAAAGCACTTACTTTCCAGATTCAGAGGAAAGAACCAGCCTATTGAGTGCATCTTTAAGTATGTACTGACAGCCTGTGAAGAAGAATTTCTATGCAGTGCAAAGTGTATTGTATTAGCTTTATTGTCATATGTATAAAGATAATGATAAGGTTACTTACTTACACCCACATAGTTTTTTGAACATTTGAAGTGTGAAGTTAAGCATGAAATTCATTAGAAAGTAGAAGAATTATGCTGCCTTGGAGATTTGTGTTCTTTTCTGTGGTCCAACTTCACTTCAATGGAAAATTTTAGATCACACAAAAATGTAATTTTATTTATCATTGCCAACAATGAAATATTTTACTTCATAAGTCTTGTATCTAAAATAGTTTCTTTAGTATACATATTCTTTTGCAAGATGGTGTTTTATTTCAGAGATATGGACGCATCTCTGGCATTTAATTTAGGGTTGTATCAGTTTAGATATTAACAACATGAATTTACAAGACATTTTGGGGAAATGAACAAGCAAAAATATTAGTTATCATGTACTAATTAGAAACGTTTTTAAAGACACAGACCGATTTAAATGTTTGTGCTTAGCATTTAATGTGGCATTGACAATTCCACATTAGTTATCTTGTTAGTTCTTGTGTGTCTAATATCTCTCATTAAACAAAACCAACCAAACAAAAAAATCTACACAATTCTATTATTTTCCAGCATGGAAAAACTGGCCCAGATAGACCTGTCTGCTCTTGTCTGTGTCTTAAAGAATAAGTACAGGTTTCCCACACTCTTTAAGGATCTGCACATACTGTAGTTAAATTCCTACTTTGAAAACGCTCAGCTTCCCCGAGACCAGATCTTATACTTGGTCCTGAATAAGACCTTTTCAATTCCTTCTTGTTCTTAAGTAAGATATTTCCAAATCTCTCTTCACAAAGTTACACAGTCTTTCCCTTTACATAGATTAACAATTTTAACACTGATTAGAGTGGGCAAAAAAAAGCATAGTGTTTCAGTTGGATTTTTTCTTTTTTTATATTTTTAATAATTTAATCCCTCTGATAAGATTTTAAAATTAATGTAATTCCATTCTAGAGAAGCTTTGCAATAATGAAAACTGAAGCCTATAAAATCGTTATAGGGTAAAGGATTAAAGTAAACCTACTAGGAGATTTTTCCTTAAAATTCTGAAAAATACATACTTCTAGCTGGAGTTAGGACAGACTGGTAATCAAGTGCTCTGTGGCTTTGCTACAAAAATCTGCATTGAGAAACTATTTGTATTCATACTCATAACACAAAAGTTTAGGGAATATAGGGATATAGAAATTCAGTATATCTATGCAAATGTTAGATAAAAATTGCAAACACCTAGTTTCAAAGGTACAGCTGATAGTTTTTATAGCTCTAAAAATCATGTTTTATTACAAAACGCATGTACAAGTGATCTAAACTAGTATCAAAACTCCTTGTGCTCTCATTTTCTGATTTACATTTGCAATAACAATATCAATTAACGAAAAAGTAAGACAGTAGTGACTTTTGTTGTTAGCACAGTCTTACAGGATTTATGAATTTATAAGTAGTAAGGATCTTTTAATAGATACTTATACTCTAAATAAATATTTATACCTAGTGCTTATAAATAGTAAAAAACTTTTGTCAACTCTCATTTACATTTAATAAATCTGAATAAAATGATACCTGTTTTCTTTGCAAATTTATCTAGAAGCAAACAAATGGACTAAGGACAAAAGAAGATGATGGAGTCAGTGTAGCGATGGAGCTCATGATATTGAAAAAAATCACAAAAACTGGTCATTCTTCTTCCATTCCAAGAATGCAATGGGGGTGGGAAGAGTGGGGATGGCACATGAGAGAAAAGGATGCTGAACTTTCAGCTCTTCCTAATCACCTTCTTGACCCAAAATCCTTCTTCTCTTATTTCAGGTCAGGGCCCCTAATTAGCTGTTAAGCATGTTGTGTTGGCTTTCCAAAGCTGGGTAGAAGGATAAGACTAAGAGGCTGGAATATAAACAGAGACCTGAATTTGGTGTAAGGTGACAGTCAAATCAGTAGGTCATTATACTGCAAACTTCTTCAACTCCAGACCAAAGCAAATGATTGGTATTGAAGTTCAGTATCTCTTTCATCTCTGATAGAGAAGACGTGTGCTAAGGTGTTTACAAAGAGTTCTATTGGTGCAGGTATGGGTGTTTGCAACTTTGAAATGGATCTTAATATCTCTATTAACTTCAAGAGGCAGGTTTGTTACAGAGTCCAGACAGCCTGGCTCCTGAAGCAGACAAGTGTGTCTGCACAGGTTTGAGTTTCTGAACTTTGGGGAAAAATGATAAGTTCAAGGAGGCATAGATGGTAGGTGGTTTGGGAAGGCTGTACCGTCCATGTACCTCAGGAATGGGGAAAGAAAAATGGCAAGGTGCAGCCTGGATCTTAGGACAAAAGGAGGCTGTGCCCTCCAAAACCTTGAGAGAGAAAACCCCGCAGGTGTGTGCCCTAGTGGACCCTCTCCCTTTATTCAAAAAATCTGCAGGACTCCTCTGTATCCTTTATGGACACTGACTTTCCATAGCATGACTTTCTGTACATCTCTAATTAAAAAGCAAACATACACCAGTGTACTTTTTACACAATGTACTTTGAGAAGCAGATGTGATCCCTTGTTTTCAGTGAGTACCAACTTATCTCATGGTAGTTCTACAAAATATTGTGCAGCAGCTCTCTTTGGAGGAAAATGTTCTATAGAGTCAGAAAAGGAGGAAGACAATATGGTTTGTGATAATTACTACCATTCTCAGGGTGTTCATAAATGCATACTTAAACATTAATACAGGAGGATAAGCTTTGAAAATAAAATAGTCTTCAAGATGCATTAAAGAAAATTGTAAAGGAAAACAACTGTTCCTTGATAAGCTGACAGAAATAATTTCAGTTTTAAACTGAAGAACAAATACCGAAAGCAAATGTTGCAGCTATGGGGTTTCTACCAAAGTAAAGCTGCCACATACATTAAAACTAAGCCTCAGTATAAGGGAAAATAATTTTCTATAATTGAGTAAAATTATGTGTCAGTCTTTAATTGCAAGGAATTTCTGAACTGAAGGTGCAGGGCAAAATCTTCCAGGTTAATGTTGCAAGCTTCCTACTCATGTTTAGGTTACATCTTGCTGACCACATTTGTTCAACGTGATTCATTTGAACTAAAATAGAATGTGGCTGAACGCTGAAATGACTTAACACATACAAAAGGTAGGACTTTATGTCAATTTTGTTTATTTTCTGTTGCACTTGAAATCACTCATAAGCTTTAAAAGGAGAAAAATATTTAATACATTAGAGTTTATGAAGGTACATTGAAGTGAATGCACTGAGCACAACAAGCTGATTGACCTGCATGTGTTTTCTTCATAATCTACCCATTTTTCTCAGCTCTCAACCTCAAACACAAGCCCTAGGATAGAATTTCAGCATTTCATCATCAAAGTCATCAATTACGCTATGAACAGTGACATTATTGGCATGAAATTTAAGCACCAGAGTTTTGCAATCATAATCTTGTGTTTGCAGTGATGCATTAAGACCACTAACACTTGTAATCCTCAATGGTCAAAGCACTCAAAACCCAGCACCTTAATTGTCTTGCTTCCTCCCAGGTAAGACTTCATTGTTTTCTGTTATTTTCCTTTCTGAGCAATTTTTTTGGTTTTTGGGGTTTTTTTGTTTATTTGTTTTGTTTTGTTTTTGTTTTTGGTTTTTTTTTTTTTTTTTTTTGGTTGGTTTTGTTGGTTTTATTTTTCTATTTTCATTTCTTTGGCTGCCAAAATATCACCAGTCATATTTCTAGGCTGATGATACTGGTGTGTATGTGTACACTTTGCTTTGGCCAAAGAATTCTGAAAGATTTCACAATGGACATTTTCAAATGCCCAAACAATTAAACTGAATAATTAAGCCCCCTAACAATTCTATTTCTTTTTCCTTAGTAGTTAGCTTGGAGACAAATACAATGAATGATAAAATAATCTTCTACAAAATAGTTTTAAATAATTGTTTATAAAAATCTATCACCAAGGTTTCAGTTATTGTAAAGGAATTCGAAAGTACTTTTGTTCCAATAAATTTCACTGCACTTAGACGAAATAAAAAGCAGTGACACCTTGGGTTAAAATATTTGACACATTCCAAGTGATCACTTGCTTCTTAATTTCTCACATCCTTCCTTTCTACTTCCCACTTATAATTTTTATCAGAAGCTAATTAGGATGATCATAAGAGGAAATGGCAAGATTTTCCAAAGTAATAGTTTTTGCTTTTTCCTTTTATGAGAGGCTTCAGCATTCTATCAGTTCAATTAGTTAATTGGACATCACTCCTGTGACACAGCTCACTTACTAGAGAGCTCTCATCTTAAATAAACTGTCACAATCGTTCATTTTAGTTTGAAGGCTGGAGGCTCATAACTGGCCTCTGATTCTGTTTCTTTGAACATTCTTATCTGGGGGTCAAACTGCATGCGATGCAATCTTCTTCCACATGAACAAGAATGTTGCCAAAATAAACCTGCTCTGATGTTCCTCCCCTTCCTCACTTTCCTTGGCTAGTGGTAACTGAAAAGGTATATTATTTGAAACAAAGGAAAAAACAGCAGGGGCAAGTCCTCACTTAGGTTGAGCAGGATTGAAAGGGATTTTTTTATTAATATGGTATTTTAACTTCTATGTTATTAAATCCTGCATTTGATTACATTGCAGTTGTACTATTAATAATCTCCTATATAAATATACAATATCATACTAGCAAAGAAGTAAAAAGTGCTTAGAAAGAGGTCACATAGTTAAAAAAAAAAAACCAAACAAACAGGTGTGATGTAGCTAAGTGCCTTTTAGAACTGGTTACCAATATACTTTTACAACCTATTTCAGATATATTTTGACTTAAACATCTGCTTTAATATCCTATTTCTTAGCAAGACTCCCAATGACAAAGTATTCTAAAATGAAACAAGGGCTGAATAGCTAAATATCCAACAGCTTTATGTAGGAGTATTAGTACAGCTGTAATAAATATGCTTTATTTACTTAGAGACAGTACACATTTTCACATGTACTTTCCTAGGTAATTCCTTTTCCTGGTGCATACTATTAGGTATGCTATGCAGGGCTACTCCGTAAATTGTAAGAATGACATTTTCCAAATATGAACAAGGCAAATACATGACACTATTGTTAAACACAAGTGTTGCACAAGAGAGTGCCATTTCTCTCCATAACAATGGGGTAACTACCAGATGTCTCCTAGGTCTGGAGCTGACCTTTGAGACTAAAAGATAATAGATGACTTAAAAACAGCTGCCCTTGGGGAGAAGTAACTCCTGTAAGAAATGTCTTAAAACTATGGAAAACCTTAAAAATGAACACTGTTTATTGTGGTGGTCTGCTTTAAAATTTCTATCAAATTTTACATTTAAGAGCAAGATCCCTATTAAATACAAAATTAGGAGTTTCCAATTCTCATGCAGGCACTCAGTCTCAAGGACTTCATTAATAGTAATGATTGAAAAATATACATCCAGGAACCTTTTCACTCATCACTGGAACAGAACCATGTCCAGAATCAAATGTGGCAGCTGTTTAGTAGTACATGACAACACTAAACAAATGTTTAGACAAGAGGAGTCAAAAACACAAAAAACCCCTACACTTTGTTGGGATCCATTTACAGAAAGGATGCAGAAAAGTATTTTTTCTAAATGTTTAACCTATTTTTTTCACATCAGGCTTCAGCTGATGAAATATAACACCATTACCCTGATTAATAATATGTTGGACTTCAGTATTTTTGTATACTGTTAACTACATCCTTAATTTATCAATAGCAAATGGAGAATTTTTTCTGAATGAAATATATCTATAAGTATTGTTTCCAAAGGCTTTACACCTAAATAAATGCTTTCCACTCTGTTCACTGCTGTTTTGCAATTAATGTATTGTAAACTGTTGTTTTGCCATTTGTTTGAAGAGAGGATAAGCAAAAGTGTTGTAGTGGTCTACAGTTATGTCAGCCATTAAATTTGTGGGCATCAAGGACTGTGCCTTTGGAATGTCAAAAGCATGGATTTAGGAAGGAATCTAAACACAATATTGTTTCTTGTTTTACTTTTAATTTTGCTCCCCGGAACAAAAAATAAAATAAAATAAAATAAAATGAAATGTAAAAATTAAAAAAAGATAGAGAGAGTGAAGGAAGGAGAAAAATAAAGTAACTGGATTTTATGTTTAAAAAGTGTCTATTTAGGATAAGGAAGGAATGATGATGTTTATAACTGACAAAGTGTTTCAGAAGTAGCCAGCGTTTGTAGGGGAAAGGTGTTCATTGTGGGCTAATGATACTTTTAATTGGATATAGTTAGATCTAGATTTGTTTAGTAATTCAAGATGTTAATTTATTTGCCAATAAAGTATACAGACTGTTAAAATATCAAGAGTATTGCAAAAGAGACTGCAGAATAATTAAATGCATTTAAGGAAGTAAGCCTAAAGTATTGAAGGATGAAAGTTTTAATAGTGAAAAAAGAAACTCTGGGGAAGGAACTTTTATGAGTAAACGTCAACATAGCACTGCCCTTTTCATGTTTAGTCATGTAGATATTTCATTTACTTTTGGCAAAATAAGAAGGTAAGGACAAAGTTATGTCACAGGTGTCAACATTCACATTAGACACAAGAAAACACAAGTAAATGGTAACATGAATATTTTTGCAGCGGAATGAGACAATAACAAGTAATTTTAATTAGGATGTTAAGCATTCCAATTGTATAATGATATATATTCTGCTGCTCAAGCAGCCAAAAAAACCACAAACCAAAACAAAAAAAAAAAAAAACCCTAAAAAACTTGGGAGGAGGTGGAGCATAAAGCAAAATTTAAAAACGCGTTTTTAGGGATGTGTATGGCTACATACTAATCTTTTGACTAATCTTTTGTCTAATCTTATTTTCCTAAAATTCAATGGACGCCCCTAGTGGAAGCAAGTGGCTATAGTTTCCTGGTGTCACTGATTGTGGCTTGATAAAATGAATGAATGAATGAATGAATGAATGAATGAATGAATGAATGAATGATCTTTGATTTTTTTTTTTTTTCTCAGAAGTGATTAAGGAAGGAATGGATTCCACAAGACTTAGTTTGGCTGTTGAGCACTTAACAGTGGTATATTCTGTTGTCATGTTGGCCCTAAGCACAATTTCTTGCATGGATTATGCGTAGTCTATTATACTGAAATTCTCTAACTGAAGTTTTTCTAAGAAAAAAAGAATCATCTCCTAGGTCTAAAAATAGTTACTTCCTATAGTAAGAAGGCAGACAGAATTGTAGATTTGTTTGAAATCTAGAAAACCATGGAAGCTTCTTTGGTGGCCTGATTAGACTTTATTGACTAATGCTCTTAAAAAAGGCAACCTAATTTCAAATTACTTTGTTTTGCTACAGTGTGGAACTGAATGTTGTCATTGTGGCATCTGAATCTAAGCTGCTTTACACCATTTGGATATTTTTGGATGGTCAGTCTGGCTGAAGTCCAAATCTGGCCTACAAAGATCTTTATTTTTCCTATCAGACACCTGAGCTGTTTCTTTTTAGCAATTCAAAGCTCTTCATAACTAAGAAAAATGTAGTTCTTTTTTATTGTAACTGGAAATTGAGACAAATTGTCCATGTTTAAGCTGTAAGTTTACTTAAAGTTGGTTCTCAGTTCTGTGCCTTAACTGCAAGAGTTGTTGGTTTGTTGTTTTTTTTTCCAATAGAATAGTAAAATCCAGTACCAAATGTAGAGGGAATGCTGCAAGAAAAGTGAAATTTTATAAATCACCAAGATAAATCCATAGAATTGTACAGTGAAGAGAAATGTAAGGATCACTGCATCATTTTTATTGCCAAAAAGGATTGATGAGCAAAAGAATTGAAGTCGTTATTTGGTTTGTGTTTCTCATGTAAAATGGATAGGTGGTTTTGGATAAATCCTGAGAAAGACAAGTTTATCATTCTCGCATTTAAACTCTCTTTGAAATCTACTGATTGAAATTTCCAAGATATATCCAAGACGGCTGTAAACAGAAAATTTTTCTGCTCATCATGCTAATACCTTGATATTATGTATTGTTCACATATATACACATAGTTTATATATGTATGATATGTATTGATAAACTGATTTTTTAATATAGAAAATTCTGCAATCTATGTTTGGGGGGGAAAGCGTAATCAAATTGCAGAATCAGAAAGTCTTCGTAGAAAACCTTTTACCTTATGGTGATGTTACTTGCATCATACAAATGCTGTCACTGACTTGTAGCTACTGTCATGGATCCTGAGGGCTGTCTCACTGCTCACTCCATCAAATATGAATATCTGCCTTTAAACCCTGCTCCTAGGTGGTTGAGCCCCATCCTGGAATTTGTCCTTTTTGGTTTGGACCACTTCATGGAAGTAAAAAGGCCTGACTTTCTCAGTCAAGCATAATATGAATATTTAGGCTGAAAGTTGGTTTCATTTTTGTCTTTTTCCCCAAGGAGAAAAACCATCATATATTCTGTTCCATTTTTCTATATCATTAGTGTGTATGGATAAACAAACACAAATTTTAAAAAGTGTGGGTCCTCATTGGATCCAATTGCTTTTACATCTCAACAGATGAAGCTGAGATGCCATTTGACCAGTGTCTAAGTAAGGGAGGGAGGAGATGAAGGCAAATATAGAAAGAAGAGCATTGATCAACTGGACAAAGACACAGGATATTTTTAAGAATATGGAAACATAAATGCCTTTCCATGAGTGATTGCATAATTTCTGAACATTATCCTGTCAGACTAGACACTGTTTCCATCTCACTCCCACATACACACAGAATGTTGTCACAGGACAGGTACAAGATTCACTTGTATTTGGGCCTCATTGGTTTCTCCATCACTTTTTTTGATTGTCCTTTTCACATTTTTTCAATTAATTAGAAAATTACATTTAAATGCTGTCTTAGTAAATCAAGGCATCTGACCAGATGATTTCCAGAAGCTTAACAAGCTTAAATGCTCTCTTGGATTTCTTTGTCATGTAACAGTAGATAGTCAGTAAAATGTCCTGTGAATTTCTCAAAATCTCATTACCAAACCCTTTATTTGTGACTTGCAAAGAACAGGCCTGAGTATCTACTTTGTTTGAGAGATTGCTGTAAATCAAGGCTGTCCTATGTAGCTGGCTTATTGGCAAATTTTAATTTCAAAAAATTGGTCTAGTAGGCCACACTGAAAATGTAAAGGGCAGTCTGCCTACTATAAGATACTTCCAATAAAAACAGAGAGCATAACACAGAGAAGTCTCTGCCACAAAAGGTGCATTGCTAGAGGAGATTCCAAAGAAGAAGGGAGACATTTTATTTCCTAAAAGTATATTTTGCCTTATCTTACCTTTTCTAAAAATTGATTCATGAAACTCCATTATACAAGGACTCTACAAAATTTAGTAGTATTATATAAGAAAATATAATTATCATCTGTTGTTAATTGTACACTGGAAAACTGCAGGAGCTTCTACCAAAATTTATCCTTTAAGTAACTATATCACATGTACTTATAGTGTAATTTGAAAATGTGAAGACTGAAAGTGGAAATAGGGGACAGAACATTCCATTTCTAAAGGTTGCTGCTCCATAAGTCATATAGCCAAACATATCATCCTGCTTCAAAATATATGGACCCCTATTAAAAATTAAAATTAAATTTACTTTTTAATTAATAGTTTCTATGTTATTAATATATGCTTTACCTCATAAAAAATGCATAAAATTGTTCCCAACTCAACAGTGAATATAAATATTTCCCCTCATTTCATTTTAGATTTTAGGTATAATTATAATGGGAACAGTTTTTATCTTTTTTTTTTTTTTTGTATCCTTTTTTTAAAGCAAAATACAAGCCACAACATTTTTGTTAAAGGGAATTGTTTATTTGAGAACTTTTAAATTATTTAATTTCCTAAAGAAGAAAATCTCAAGGTTAAGCATGGAAATAATAAATAATACTTACTTATGTTGCTGCTGCTTAGTCTTCATTAGTTTTCAATGTCTTTTAAACTATAAATATTTTTAAATAGAGCGCTTAATGGAAGGCTAAATCTTTGTGGAGTATCTAAACTGCTTTCAGGTAGGAAGGGGCAATTTTGTGTGGTTTGTTTAACTTTCTTCATGAAAAGGCCTTACTAATTCATAGTGTCTGTCTCCATTACTTAAATGGTTGTTTTTCCTTATTCTTTTAGGTTGAAACATTAGTCTTGAAGGTACTTGTCTACATTTACAAACAATAGAACTAAAGCTAACATCTATATGTTCTAGATGTAGAACCAGTTGAGAAATTAATTGGCTTCCCAAGTTCACACAGACTTTGGGCAGAATTGCTGAAGTCCAAGATTAATGCTTCATTCACCAAAGTTGTTCTGAGCTTTGTCAAAGCATTTAATGGAGAAAAGTTGTCAAACTATACAGTAGGTGAAAGGAAAAGGAAAAGCATGTCCTGACTGGAAAGGATGAGGCTGATAAATTCTGTATTAACAAAATCTGAAATATTTAAGTCAATATTCTTGTATTAGCCTTCAACTACAACGTGGATTTGAAATCAATACAATGAAGAATATATGTTGTGGCTCCCATTGGACCAAACTACATTTATATATCTCATGGAATTTTAGCTGCTAAAATCTGTAAAGACCTAGGATGTGTGGAATAACTTGATAGTATAGAGGAACAGATAACAAAGGTAAAGGGCTGGGATGTATTTATCAGGGTGATATTAAAATAGTTTATTTTTTGTAACACATGATTTTTTAAATAAATTTGAAAAATTCAATTAATATGATACTTTTTGTTTCGATTTTATTTTAAAAAACATAAAAATATTACTTTTCTTTTGTAAAGAAGGAAAAAGTTAGTTTAGCTACATGAAGATGCAAACCCCATAATCATCTAAGAAAAATACTTAAGAAAACACAATCATAGCAAATAGCTACTGCTTTTGTACAGTTCACCTGCCAGACCTCTGACAAGACCAACAACAGCAGTTTTAAACCTTTAAAGACACATCCTCTTTAAAGATTCTTATTATGCTCCAGCCATAGCAACTAATAGCAAGGACCAAGCAACTAATCAGGGTAGCAGGTAGTTGTTATTTCCATTACTTTTCTTGAAATTATAGAAAGCAATTTCATTCTGGAGAAAAAAAACTCATGTGAATTTGAGCACGATTAAATCACAGTTCTATACCTGGAGTTAGGTCATGACACTGGGGTGAAGAAATGACAATAAGATCACAGAGATCACCAGATGCAAATGATCCAAGAGCCAAAAAAGTGAAAAGGTTGAAAATACCTTTTTCTGCTACCTTTTCCACTGCCTGCACTCATCCTTTTGTTCAAAATCATCATGCAGGACAAAATAAAGAGCATTGCCTGGACTGGTTTCCTTCTCTAAACAAGAAATTTGTAAACCCTTTCCAGAAATCTGCATATCTTTTTTTTTGCTTCCCTTGCAGTCCATAGTTGACTTAGATAGAGAAGCTTGAAAAATATAGCTTGGAATTATTCATGAATACAAAATATATCTCGAAAAGGAATTTCCTTGACATTTTTTAAAATTTTTCTTATAGATACTTCATCTTCCTTTTTCTCTCACAGATTTTTTTTTTTACTATAGTCCAAATAAAACAAGGATAAACTGCATTCTACTGTGGTTCTTTCATCATCTACAGAATAATAATTTGGATTCTAATTGCATGTGTTTTATTATTCATGACCAATCAGAAAGAGGACTGACTATTTTCAAAACCTCAATTAAATTTCAAGGCTCACAGTGTGAAAAGGGTGGGTGTGGGAGTATGGAACAGTCATGATTTGTCTCTAAAAACCATAAGCAAATTTGATTGCAGAGACAGAAAGAATCCCCACGGACCATTTTATAAAGCATTTTTCCAGATTCTTTTGTGCTGTCAGCCTCTGGATTAGAGAAATAACCTTACTACTCTCTACCACAAAGCTTCTCAGATCAAAGCCGAATTAAAAGTTAACTTTTAATGGAACTTCAAGTTATGTAAGTGCAAGCTGTATAGCCTTAGTTGGCATGACTTCTTATCAGATATTCCTTGTGATGCACATTACCTGTAGATTTAAACATATGCATGTACAAGCATTTCTATGAAGGGAGAAAAGTCCAACCCATTTTCTTTCTGGGATTTCCACTGATTGATATCTTTAGCTGGGGCAAAACTGGTCAAACCTAAAGATCCCTGCTGAACTCAGTCAACAGGCTGAACATGACCTTGGCATCTGTTTCTGTTTTCAAGGTCATTACAAACCTTACAAGCTGTTTTCCTTTCCATCCCTCATAGGATTAAACAGCTATATGGCAAAAAACAACTAACTTAAATATAAGTCTCAAGAGAAAGTTAAAAAATAATAAATACATAAAATGGGGATATATAAAGTTCATAAAAAGGTCCATTCAGGGTCATATCCAAGGACTAATGCTCTTTTTCAGCTGCTGTTTGCTACACCTCTAGCTGAAGGCAGACGCTCACACTGCACGTTTAGAATCTCTACCCAACCACCTCCCAACTTGCTTTTTAACAGAACATGCTTCTTATAGGATTAAATTAATAAGATAGGAAAAAGTCATTATTCTACTAAAGTTCTGAACTAGAGGTACTCAGCATGCAGCCTATGAATTAAGACTGTGAGAGAGAAAGGATTTATTCCTTTCTTCTGTCAAAACTTTAGAAACCTCAGTGTGAGCATGACAAATAGCTGGGGATGGAGAAAAGCTGTAAAGAAATGCTTTCTTCACTGGTCACTGAAGTCACACTAGAAATCGAGATAAGAAAATCAGAAACTGTAACTCAAGTATATGTTTTCTTCCCTACCTAGGTTCAAGCAAATTGGGAATTATTTTGTTTTCTAAAACTGATTGTCAAGCAATCTGGGAGTAAGTGAAGAAAATGTGCCATCTTTTCAGACCCCTCTGCCATTTAATCTCTTATACTCAAGGAAAAAAGAGTCATAGCATGTAAGTAGGCTGAAATTCAAGGCTACCACACAGCAGGGAATCCCTAAAAGAAATTTATAAGAGGTTTCTGCCTACTTTACCAAATTATACAGTTCAAGTTGAGCCAAGCTGCTGAGGAAACCTTAAGTGTGAGTTTAACCCTAAGCAGAGCAGTAAAAGCAGCCTTTGGCTGAGGTGTCCAGCACGTGGGTGGTGGCATTCAGAAAGGTGTGGAAGGAGCAATGGTGGGGCACTTCCATGGTCTCTCTGGCAGGTCTTCTGTAGTTACAGGGTCCTTGGAGCTCTCAGCTTCGTGCTTTACTCAACCTGTTACGATTTGGTTTAACTGTAAAGAAGAAAGGAGACCAAGTCTCTGTGGATAAAATGGATCAGACACAGAAATGTTCAAAATATATTGAAAAAACATTAAAACTAAATTAGGCTAGATGTTGGTGCCAATATATTGATATATTTTATTTAATATTAAAAGAAGTAAAGATAATTAAATGGAAAACCAGGAGAGAGTGAGGAAGGAAGGAAGGAAGGAAGGAAGGAAGGAAGGAAGGAAGAAAGAAAGAAAGAAAGAAAGAAAGAAAGAAAGAAAGAAAGAAAGAAAGAAAGAAAGAAAGAAAGAAAGAAAGAAAGAAAGAAAGAAAGAAAGAAAGAAAGAAAGAAAAAGAAAGAAAGAAAGAAAGAAAAAGAAAGAAAGAAAGAAAGAAAGAAAAAGAAAGAAAGAGAAAGAAAGAAAGAAAGAAAGAAAGAAAGAAAGAAAGAAAGAAAGAAAGAAAGAAAGAAAGAAAGAAAGAAAGAAAGAAAGAAAGAAAGAAAGAAAGAAAGAAAGAAAGAAAGAAAGAAAGAAAAAGAAAGAAACAGAAGGAATTGTTTGGTGGTGGGGTGGTGGGGGATTGAGGACACAGAGGGAGAGTGACAGGGGTTATATATAAACATATGACCTTATGACCTTTCCGAGGGTCCCAACACTGTCTTGTTTTTCCCCTCCATCTGGTCTTCTGGGTGGTGAGGGTCCCTCACCGCCTGCTGCCTCTGTGCTCCAGAAGGTACAGAATCCCATGGATTAATATGCATTTGGGCTGGGTAGGAACACCCAGGTAGGTGACTCCCTTGCCAGAGGCCAGTTTGACACTCTCCCTTGCAGCACAGTGGACCAGTTGCATCATCTTTGGTGCATCTGGGAACCCCTTTGTGGGAAGCCTGTGATGGGCCATGACTCTGTTGCCCTTCGCACGGATGCAGCTTTTCTCAGTGAAGAGGCCCCACATCTGGGCTCCTCTGCACAGCAGTGAATGAGTGTCCACTGCCTTGAACCAAAAGCTTCTCCAGTACACACCCAAAAACCTTCCACACCTCCAGCCTTTGGTGTGAGGGTCTGTTCCAGCCTGGCAGCTGATAGCCCTGGGGCTGTGCTCTGCACCCCCACCTTGGAGGTGCTAAGCTTGATCTCTCTGTGAATATATTCTTCTCCCCCCCAGCCCAGATCTGAGTCATTATCTCCATCAACAAGCTGACACTCAGTCTCTGACAAACAGGATGGAAGTGTTGACTTTACAACAGCTACAAACTTCCAGAATGGCCCATAGCAGTTGTAGGAAGGCTAAGAATATGGAACAGAAAGTTTGGAACAGCTACAGAAAATCATCCCGAATTTCCTATGCTCTAGCAGCTCCTGTTGCCAAAGGAATAACATCCTCCACTTTGGTGCTCTGCAGTGCAGCTGTGAGAGTATTCAAAAGTACATTTGAAAACTGCAACATCAGCAGGCTTCATTTGCATGCGGTTCTGGATTCTCAAGTAGGTCTAATTTAGTAAATACACCACAGGAATAGGAAACACTTTAAACATATTGTCTTAACTGAGAAAAAACACAGGGACTCATTATATACGCTAATCATTATTTCTCTCACTTTTATCATCTCAAAAATTGTTCCAGTTTGTCTTGTCTGCTTTTGCTGAATTGTTCATTTTTTCATTCTTATATTTTTTCTTCTACTTGATCGACCAATGAAACAATTGTTGATAAGACACAATTAAAAAGAATTTATTAATTTTATTTTTAATACAAGAATTATGTAATGATATTATTTTTGGTGGTATTTGCAATTATGCAACAAGATAAAGCCCATAAGAATTATGCATCTCCCTATTTTAAAGCTATTGTTACCTGCCATTAGGAAAAAAAATCTATCTTTATAAAATATTATATAGCACATTTAGGCGTTTTTAAAAAAACAAAAAAAAACCATTCCTCTGCCTGAAACATTGAGATAGATATTTATTCATTTATTCATCAATTCATAATACTTCAAGAGCACAGTCATGAGAGCTATTGTACTAAGCCCTGGACAAATGAAATCCCAGAACTCCCTGATTTAGAATATTTATAATGAGTGATGCAACTGCAGAATTAAAACTTCTCTTTCCATTCAGTATGTAAACAGACAATTTACCTTTTCTCAGCATGGTAATTCTGAAAATTTGCCTTGGGTCAGTGAGGTAACAGTACAGGAAAAGATGAAGTGCAGTAATAGGATGACCTTGTAAATTGTTGGAATTCTTTTTATAATAGTTTCTAAAAGTTCCACAGTAACTGTGAAAGAAATATGGTCCCTACATAGCCACCTAATACTTGATAGTGTGCTCTGCTTAGCATTTCATATTAGGCAATACATCAGTTCTGACACCTGATGCAGGTAAAGAAGGATGTCCATGGAGTGGTCATGCAATGCTATTGGTCCCACATATTAAGGCAATACCCACTCCTGTGTGGAAAAGAGGGTTGCTCTATGTGATTTAATAGAAAAATTTCTTTAAATTCACTTTGCATCCTGCTATACTCAGAACTGATCTGATTATCTCTGTCTTCTCACTTCATGAGTGCACACTCTTAGTTGGTGTTGTGGCACACTATTCTTCTTAGCTGAAGGAGAACCTAAGATTTCAAGGCACATGGAAATCCACATGATTAATTTCTTCTTCTTTGTATATCATGCCTGAAGATGTTGAGACAGAAGGAAGAACTATTATATACAAATGAAATTTTCTAAATTTTCTAAACCTCCAGAAAACCCTGGAACACATCTAGTAGTTCCAATGCTTCAACAATTTCCATTAGGAACCAAAAATAAAAAAAAAAAAATCTACTAAAAACAAAACCCAAACAAAGGTCCCCCCCCCAAACCAAAGCCAAATCTTCCCATATATTTAATTTAAAAATTTACTTATTTTTGAATAGATATGACAACATTGCTCAATTTGCCCACATCTTTTGACTCCATATTTCTACTGTATTTTTCTTTAGATAATGCTGTCCTCCCTAAGAACTTAATTTCATGTCTTTCCAAGACCTTAATTTAAAATTATTCTTCTACATTTTAACAGATGGCTCTAAAGCACACAAAAAGGTGGAATAGGTTAGCAACACAGTAATCAGTTAAGGGCTGGAGGAGGAGAAGAGTTTGGAAAAAAAAGTTTCTCTTCTAGTCAGCAGAAAATAATTTTGTTTCTTATAATTTTTCCTTTAAACCAGTAGACTAGAATACTTTTAGACAATAGAGAAAGCAGACAAAAAGTAGATAAAGGATTCATGTACAGTAGGTTCATGTATAAAAAATATATGTATAAAATGTAAGCAAAGAAACAGAACATTATTGGGATTTTGTGTGTGTGTGTGTGTGTATGTTGGTTTTTGTTTGTTTCGGTTTCAGGTTTTTTTAGGGTTTTTTTGTTTTCTGTTTTTTTTTTTTTCCCCTGCCTGAAAGATGTTGCCTGCGTCCATTTCCAGAGAACTAAACATATAATTATATAACATGTAATTACTCAGCTTTCCAATTATATACAGCAGGGTCAGAAACTCCCTGCATTTGCATGGAAGGGCTAATAAAATGGGTCTCAACACCTGGTCCTTGCTAGAGGAAAATAAATTTATTGAAAGAAATCCAAAGGTAGGGGAAAAAAGCATTAGTGCTTTGTTTTCTCCTTTTTTGCCAGCTATTTTTCTTTCTTAATAAAATTGAGGATGCTGCAGTAGTATTAGGCTGGAAGTCTCAGAAATCCTGAGTGCCTTATTCCTCCTCAGAATAGGTAAGATACTTGAGGAAGCAAAGAATTATAATTATTTATTTCTAATTCTCTGAAGGCACCAATACAGCCTGGCATATTTCATTATGAAAGTCCATTACAAGGTACATTCTGAACAGGGAAAAAAAAAAAAAGGCTTATTCCCCAAGGAAGATTATTTAATTCTAATCAAGCTTTTTGCCCTATTAGGATTGGCACTTTTCATCACCAAAAAGTTGGTAAGTGTTCATCAGAAATTCTGGAGCAAAGACAGGTCTTTTAGATGCCTTTATCAAGGGATTAATAGAATTCATAAGTATTCTCAGTATGTTCATGTTTTCACTCAAGCTCTTTCTCAGCTCTTGTCAACCAGGTTTTATTAGTTTTTGTGATGTTAAGAGAGGTAAAATAGCCATTTTTTGCTTTTAAAACAATTACATTTTTCTGTGGAGTGGCCAGTGGCAATTCTATTTATGAAGAATAACAAACATAGCTATTTAGTTCATTGTCAGCTTCTGTCAGGAAAAGAAATACATCACCTAAAGGCAAAAAATCCTTTTTTCCTTTTGTTTATCAGTAATATAAGTCAGTAAAGTTTTGAAAAAGGGAAAATTTGCCACATGTCCCACACATTCAAAGCCATGTGCAGGAGATGGGATGAAAATTCGGTTCCAGATTTTCTGAAGATTTTAACCATGTTCGTGCTGAATCCTTCAGAGTGTAAAGTTAAAGTCTAGGATCTATAGTGAAATTCGCAATGGTTAGGAAGGTTCCTAAGGTCACTTTATGTTCAAGGTACAAAGAAGATACTCAGAATGAAACTCAGAACACTAAGAAACATCTAAACCTGCAAAAAATAAAGAAATGGAAAAAAACCCCAACAACAAAAAGAGAGGATTGTGTAGTAGAGAACATGGTGGTGGTGCTAGGCTGACAGTTGGACTTCTTTATCTTTAAGATTGTTTCCAACCTTAATGATTTTGGGGTTCTGTGTGTCAACCTGCTTCTTCCATGTCTGGTTGAATATGTGTTGGGAAGTTTTCTTCATTTGTCTAAGTGATGAGAGGCAAAAAGACTAGTTTCTTCACCCAATATGGTGCTTTGAGCCACTTCTTATTTGTTACATCTTATTTTTAATGTGATTTCATATGTCTAAATTAAAGAGAACTTACATATAACAATATTCCAGTTTGATTTCTTTTCCTTCCTCCTATGATCATAGTTATATTAGGAGTGTTATACTATTTTTATTAACTTACATTTTTCTCTACTACAAAATTTGCTGTCCAGGTCGCTATTCACAGGATTTAAAATGTGTCTTAGATATTGTCTGTCTCCCTTTTAAAGTTAAAGAAACCTTTTGTTATATTGAGCAGATTGACAAAACTAGTTAGAAACTCCTCACATATCTGATTCGCCCCTCCCACACATTAAGAAAAGTGTTTATCACACCATTACTCACTTTAAACTGTAAGCAGGTTTCCTCAGCCTTTGGAAGTGAACTCACAAACATTTCTAATTGCCATGTACCTGGCTTTCTGCTTGAAAAGTGATCCAAAGCCTTGTAAGAGACATCAAGGAATCACTGATAATTTGAACGTACCTTGAAAAGATAGCAAAGTGAGTAAAGATTGAAAATTATGGATTTTCAGTCCTTTGCATATAATAATGGAATACAATATAAAAACTGAAGGAGAGTTTTTAAACTGAATGCAGTTTTAAAAACCTATGAGAATTAAAAATACCACCTAAACCAAAGGATGGAATGTGGACTCATTTTAAACTGTTACAGCAGCTCCCCCTAGCCAGTATTTTTTTAATAATAGGGATATAAAGTCTTGATGCTTTCATATCCAAAAAAGAAAAAGAAGTAGCCATAGATCTAATGACATTTTTTAAATTTATAAGTTGCTTATGTTCTCAGTGTCATCATAGTCCAAAAAAAACCCATGTTTGTTTAAAAAAATCTTTCTAACCCTATTTACATAGCAACAGAAAATTCAGTACGTTATATAACAGATCTGTCAAATTGAAAAACTATTTTTACTAAAAAAAAAAAAAAAGGAAAAAAGCTGAAGAACCACATGAAGGACACAGTTTCATCTAACATGTTGAGAAATGTCCATGTCTTAATCCATAATAAATATTGCAAAGGTCTTTCCTGCTTTAAAGTGGCTCGTGGCTGCTTTTATGCAAAGATGCAGAAAGCCTCCACAGAGACAAAATATTACTCTCAATATAATCATGCTCTGAACGATAGAAAACAAACTGAAGAGAAGTACCCACAAGTTTACAGGGACACAGGGACTGAGGTTTATGTGGAACATAGCACTAGAAATGGCATATTATTTTAAACCAAGAGCCTTAATTTCTTCAATCCAAATAAACTTCATGATGTTTCAAATGGGGATGTACATATTTATCTCCTTGTTTTCAACAGCACCATCTAAATCCAGAAGTAGATGTGTCTGCCTTTTCTTTTTCCTGTGCTCCTTGCAATGACCTAAATTGAAAATAGTGGCTCAGGTCCCTATAGATCAAATTGAAAACAAAATAATATGTATGTACTTTCAGAACATTCTTATCCTTGATTATTTAATGGAAACTTGTCCTCCTCTCTCCTCTTCTGAAAACAATGGTGTGATAATCACCCAATAGCTGTCTTCAATCACAGAGGTACAATTACAGAAATAGCATAATAAAACCCAGTAGTATGCTATTTTTTATTATCAGCATAGGGTATCTTTTTAGATGACTATGTAATCATTATAGGTATTACTCTTAAAAGTTTCAAAACTGTCTTGTTGAAGGAAACTGACACATAGAAAAAAAATTATTCCATTTTACTCTTGTATAATAAAGAAACATTAAGAAGCTTGGAGAAACTTTTCCTTCTCTATTTTACTTGAAAACATAAGCTGGTTTATGACCAGCTATTGCGTTTTAAGGATGAGGCAGAGAGGAGAGAGGAAAATCAATTTCCATTTGGAAGATATTTAAATAGCTTTGTCATGGTCTGTCCCGAGATGCTATTTCAAAACATATCTGAAGTGACTTATAATTTTCATTTTCTCACCATCTAACATTCATCTACTTCCAATCTCAGTATGAAACTGATTATAATTCTAGCAGGACTCTATCATCCCGTGATACTGGCTAGCATTTAGAAATTCCTAGTCAGTGAGAGTATCTAGCCTCGTATTACCCAGATGCTTAAACCATAGATTTGATTCTAGTCACTGTTTTCAAAAAGATCCCAGTATAGCTTTAGCCTTTTAGCACTGGCTGTTTAAATCATATCATAGTCCACATTGGTTAGGAGCTATGTTTAAGAACTCTGTTCAGAGTCTGCTCTCCTGCAAGCACAGGTCAAAGTTTCTACTTGGCATCAAACATTCCCTGCTAGTCTTGTTTAAGACAGAGAGAAATCGAATATTCACAGTTCCTTTCCTCCTTGTAAAATAATTCTGGAGTTGTTACACATTTAGTGGGAACATCTGGATCCCTGGATAAAAGAACACAGCTGTCTTATATGATTTATGATTCCATTTTCCTGTCTTTACCCGGGGCCAATTTCAATCTTTTTTTTTGCTCTCACCCCCCATCCTTTAACTCATATAACTGTCATTCTTAAAGTATTTTAAGATGGTTCTCACTTTCTGACTGCCCCAATAAATCCACCTTGAATTTCTTATGCTTGTTACTGCTGTATTGGTTCAACTGACAGATATATTAATCTCTGAACAGACACATTCTAAGCAAAGCTTTTTAATAAAAATAAAATTTTTTAAAAAAAGAATGAGGGTTATCATTGAATAAAATTTTTACTTTTTAATGTTAAAATTTTGCACTGTAATATGCTTCATGCTTCTGTTAATTTAGCTTAGTAATGTCAAAAAGAAAAACCCTATTTTATCCTATTGAAAAATATGTCTCTTAATGATTCAAATTTACAGTTGGACTTGGTGTTCTCAAAGGTCTTTTCCATGCTAAATGATAGAAATGATTCTATGATAATACATAGGTAAGTAATATGAAAAGTTACTTCTGTTACAATTTTTCTTTTTTTTCTTTATAAAACTTAGACTAATTGCATTCTCCTTGAAAATTATTTTCCATGGGTTCTTCAGCATATTAATAGAAGAATGTGAAAAAAGTATTCAGAGTGCAATTTTCTGATGTCATTTTTCTGACCTCAGATTAAAATTTGTGCTAATTTAATACTATGACTTCTGCCTTTGCATTTTTATAAAATGCAGCAATCCTGTTGTGGTAAAAAACAACCTGGAGTACAGATTCCTTATCTGAGGATATCACAAGGCACTTCAAAATCAGCAGAATGCTGTTTATATTAGATGTTACATTAGTGTAAGTATACAGTGCCTGTGCATAATACTGGGACAAATAAAAAAAAAAAGTCTGATCTTAAGATCAAACGTTGATAATAGGATAAAGATGGCTTAAATAGCTTCAAGTCTTTGAGCCATGGTCTTAAATCTACGCTGCTGAAAGGTATTGTGAGTTACAGCAGCCTCCTCCTCTGAGTTATTCAGCATCAAGACACCTGTACAGAATCATCCTGTGAGGACAGCAATGCATTTAAATTCACCAAGACTCTTCCATTATTTACAACATGCACAAGGGGAAATGTGTTAAGCTGAGAATAATTTGTGTTCACATTATTTTGTAGGAATAGAATAACCCATTTAATTAAATTAGACTATTCTTAATGTGAAGTTTGGGAAAAACTGATTCTAGAAGTGCTTGTTCCAAAAGCAGGAAAAGTTGGTTGTCTTTCAAAGACATGTAGTTATGAATGTATCTATGGAAATTTCTTCATTTTTGCTATGAGTATTTATTTCTAAATCACTATGCCAGTGCATCAAAATTCCACAGTATATGGATTCATGATTAAGAGGAAAAATAAATATTGAATCAAACAAAATTTGCAAATTTAAAGATACAAAAATACAAAACAATTACAAAAATAACTACTAAAAATACTCCAGTAAATGTTCTTTTGCTGATAGAAAATCTTGCACTGGTTCAGATTTCATTAATTTAATTTAATGCAGACCTAAAATTGGTAACTATTATTATAAGCACTTCTATAGGAAAGTTGCTTTTTCTTACTAGAATTGAATCCTGTTTCTAATAAGTCAGTGATGAAACTTCTGTGATTTCACCCAAACCATGAGTTGGTTTCTCATGGGAATTTTCTACTTTGTAATAACTGGAAAAAATCAGTTTTCTTATTTTCATGGTAGATGAGAGGAAACTACTTCTTCTTATTTTCATGTCCAAGGAACAGAGCTTCATTTTTGCCTTTATTCTTGTCTCTATATGGAACAACACTTCCTTGAACTTTCTACCTAAAACCTCCTAGCTTCTTGAGACTCTTTAAATCCCAAAGGTAATTTAATGATCTTAAAAGTCAGCAAAGAGCAAACTGTATTTGGACTGAATTTGTTTTATTCACAAAGACCTAAATGTATACCTTATAATGAAAACCTGAAAAGAGCTCTTTCAGAGTTCAAACAGGAAAGTTTATTCTCAACATTCTATGTAATTATTCACTCATTTGGTGAGATTACAAAAAATTACTTGGCAGACATGACCTGTTTAACACACATTTAAAAAATACTATCAGATTTTAACTATTTGTAAATATTCTTCACCAGAAGTGAAGCCCATGAAGGTGCTTAAGGTATTATAGCACCTCACTTTTTGTTGTATATCTGTTTCCCTTGCTTTTTGCATTGTCAAGAAGACTTAACGTCTTGTCAGCTTTTAATGAGAGGCTTGAATCAGCATGAGAACTCAAAACCCGTCATGACAAAAAAAAATATCTTTTTTGAAATGAAAAGATAATTCTTCTTAACAAAGATCATGCACTTTAACACAGGGAAAATAATTGTCATAGGCAACTTGTCAATTTACCAGTTTCTGAGTATAAGCAGGCCAAGAGCACAGTATAATCAATTGGCAAAACAGATCAAAAAGGTTTCATTTTTACTGGTTAACATTATCAATAGCCTGATATTTTTTATAAATGTACCATTTTTATCCTGAAATGATTGACAGAATGATCCAACTGTTATAAGCAGTGTTGAATTTGATGCCTTTACCTTTGCTTGGAGGGGAGAAGTCAAAATGTAGATAGCAACATCAAGGACTGTAAAGTGTTTCTGATATAATTAAATTTTATAGAGACAATATTGCTCATAATAAGCAATAGCTTGTTTAGAAACTTAGCAGGTCATCAAATATGGCTGGTAAAGTGTGATTTTAAAAGATTTTAATTGTTTTATGTATGGAAGCTTGATTTTAATTTCTGCTCAGTTTATCAGGGAGAAAAGAAAACATGTTTTTCTTCCCCACCAAAGAAAATAAATTGCATAATGCTAAGAAAGAGATGCATTAAAGAGAGGAGCATCTATGGGAAGTAATGTGGCAATGAAAAAGCTTCCTCTTCTTGCAAAGGTACAGAGAAGTAATGTGGAAGGTGGTTCAGATAAGTCTAAAATGTACTTGCTTCTTTGTGCTACCAAACCCTTCATATTCAGAAAGCTTCACCAAAAGGTAAATCAACATTTTATGAGTTATGATATACTTACTAAATTGTTAATTTAACTATTTTAGTGCTATCTTCTTCACAACTTTTCTATGTAGCTATGATGGGAATGGGAAGTAAACAAACACAAGCAGAAGCATTACGAATATTGTAGAGGCTCTGTCAGAGGCTGCCAATAATCCCAGTAATGAATACAGATCTGCAGAATACTTGCTGTATTCCTAAAGGTTTATACACAAGACTTGCACTGTTACGACTATATCAAATTATTTATGTAGTACAATTTCTTAAGTGCGGTTTTGATTACTGATATGAAATTGTGTTCACTAGCCATTTATTTCTTCTTCTCCAAGAAGTAGAACTTATTAAAAAAGTGCATAATTGCATACATTTCAGTATAATGGGAAAAAAATAACCAAGCCATCAGCATTTTACCAGACAAAAAGAAAAAACCAACTATGTTCAGACCAGACTTCAGCTGCCAACAGCAGCAGTTTTCACACATGAAGAAAACAATATTTATTAAAACTGCAGTATTTTATTTCTGCTATGACCAGAACTCAGTACACAGTAGGCGGTGTACTAGAATATTTTAATCTTTTTACTGCTCAGATTTCTGTTTCTATAGCTTAGCTGTATGTAAAAGAGCGTGGATAATTCCCTCAAGTTAGCAAAACAGGATATGATTTTTATTCTTTTTACTGCTGTTAGTACAGTAGGTTGGTGGCTCCTGCAAAGAGTCCTCAAAAACATTGTAGAAGACCTATGAAGTCGACCCTCCCCCTTGCCTCTCTCAGAGAAGAAAAATAGTCTGCTTAGATAGAGAAACAAAAGAATGAAGTATTTTCAGAGAATTCCTATGAACATCATTTTATAAAGTCATGATCTGGAGATAGGGTAAGTAAGGAGGAAATTACTTTCTTCAATGTCTGTAACTTATTTGAATAATAGATCTTTGCACATATATTAATATGATTTTAACTCATGATATTGATAAGATTAAGTACCTAAGACATTTTTTAATAAAAAAAATATTTTTACCCAAGACACATTTTGCTGGTCTTTACAGCAGGATTTGACTAATCTTCCTATTTCTATTGTTCTGCCTTACATCCTTTAGGTGATTCCTACTAGCAGTCAGTGCAAAAAATGCATCTATCAGGGGAAAGGAAATGAGTTGATGAATTCCTTTACATGCTATATGTATGTTTAATCTGGACTTATAGCAAAGTGCAAATGACCCTCTTGTATTCAGAAATATATTTTTTGCTTATGTGAATACTTGAATGTGTTTCTCCTGAAAGAGAAACATGCATTACATTTGTTTTGAAGGAAAGGTATGAGGGTGTGTTATGAAGTGTTTATAGACATACTTAATAATAACATTGAGATAATATATTTTGATTGAATTCTTTACCTATTCATTTCAAAAACTGGGATATTTCACTAGAAGCACCTTACTTTCACTGTTCTTTTATGCAAGGCAACCTTTAAGATACATATTCAACTGATTACTTTTGCTGACACTGAGACAGACGGAAAGAGAAAAGCTAAAAACACTGAAACACTGGGATTTTTTTCCTTTTCTTAAAACATCTGTTTTGACACATTTTTCTTTTTCTTTTTTTTTAAGTTTTGAGATTGGTTTAGATCCCATGCAGAATGAAAACAAATGTCATACACTGAGAGTTTTCATGCACTGAATCATTATTCTCCAGACAATTACAGCTATGGTGTGTGTCATGTGTGTAAATAAGGCACAAAGAGAATGAGATATTACTTCCAATGCCTTCACCTATGAAATAGCTAAACAAAAAGTGAAAAGACACACACTGTTAAAATTAAGAAACCGGCTGAGGACACCTACATTTGACATTGAAAAGGAGAAAGATACAAACAACCCCAAACTCCAGGTGCAAGGAATCAAACCAATGTTGTCTTGCATTCCAGTCACATGTTTTACTGCATATAAAATATAAAAGACATGTCTCCCTAACATTTTGCAACAAGTGTCTGGTCATTAGTTATTCCTGCGGTATTCAATGTAGGGCAATAACGATCATGATGACCTAACTCGGTTTTTCATGTGTGATTAAATACTCTTCCAGCAAGGCCTAGGCAATGGATTCAGAATATGCAGTAGCATTGGCAGTATTTTGTTCTGAACTAAGGGATTTTTGTGGTAACACAAAAAAGTGCTCTGGCTGTTTCTTTCTATGGCAGAAGAACATTCAGCAGGGTACAAATGGGGGCTGGCATTCAGGGTTTTATTTCAGTCTCTGAGACTGGCAGAGGCAGCAAGACTCTACGGCCGCTGAGGTTTCTGTCAATTGTCTCTGTTGTCTGAGAGAAAGCCAGGCTTGGTACTATTTGTGCAAAGAACATCGAGCAGTTTCAGAGACAAGTGTCATTTGAATTGCCATGGGCTGTCATAGGCACCTCCAGTGTCATTACCCACTTGCCCTTGGCTACCGCTTAAGTGTGTGGGCCTTCCATAAACCTTCAGTGATAACATTCAACAACAATTTTAAGGCAGCAGCTTCTGAATTACCCATTCAGAGAAGGCACTGCTCCGTAACATTGAGAGAATCAGCTGCTTTAGTTAGCTGTCCACAAACTGTGAAGGAAAAGATTTTACAATAGAAAATTTTAAAATATTTGAAAAGTCAATTCAAAGTCATGACTCCTTTGATATTTTTTCTATTCTGGTATCAAAATTTCTTTAAAAGTTGGAGCAAAGGAGTTGGACTTCAGAGTTGGACTTGATAATCATTATGGGTCACTTCCAACTTGAGATATTCTATGACTCTATGAAGTATCTATGTATTATAAGGTTTAAAAAAAACCATGCTCATTGGCAAAGAGAGGACAGAATATTTTTTTCTTCTTTATTTTGATAAAGTTTAGCTGCAGCCTGGTCATACGAATGAGTTGTGGTAACACAAACATTGAAGTGTAGAAATTCAGATCAAAGAATTTGGTGCAAATATTATTTAATTTTGGTGAGTCAGGTTTCTTCCTGATGAATTTTTTGTAAAAAAAGACACCAAATGCCTGCTGTGTCTCACTGGTTTTTTTTTAATTTTTTTTTAATAATTTTTAAGGCTCAAAAAGTACAGAATATCACAAAATTGGTATAAATTACTTTAAAGTGGCACAGTGTAGCTGTGATCACATAACCCTGAAACATTTTATCTAGTTTAGACCCTGCACAAGCTTTTAAAAGGTCCACTTTTTCCTGCTGTAACTGTTAAAATAAAAGAAAAAGGACAAGTTGAAAGAATACAAAGATAAAGAAACAAAGTTTTGGGTGGACAAGGGAAATAAATCCTGTTTATATTTTACCTTACTGCTTTGACAAGAGTAAAGGAATTTTAAGAGAGGTAAAATTACAACTTACATATTCTTCCAGGAATTTTGGGGTATGTTTTTTGAAAACATACATCTTTATATAGATAAAAAACTTGAGGTCTAATCCAAACCAGTGGCCTGCAAACTGGCATTCAAAATGCCTGAAGTCATCAGCAGCATCAGTGCCCAACCAATAGAGTTTCTCATTGAAGTCTATATTTTTCTGTTCTGAAAGGGATCAATTTTTTTCTGTATACAGTACTTCTTTTTTTTTTTTTTTTGCATACACAATCAAATTAAGAAATTAGTTTCAACATAATGGATTCAAACTTGTCTGGATCCTGCTGCACAGTAAATGGAAAACAATAGAACCACGTTTTAATATTTATTTGTGAAAGCATTCTATGACCCATGATAAACTCAAAGCTCTAGCTGGTGCTAAAGAAGCCCAGTAGAAATGAAGGAAGCAAAAATTCCAGAGTCACAATCCAAAGTACTTTACAGAATAATTATATAAGTAATACTTTGCCTTACAGTATTCCCAAGAGAATTGTATCATGCAATAGATTGTATGACTGAAATGAAAAAAAATATTGAGGAAATTAAATTTTTGACTACTGAAACCCTAAAGCCTATCTGCTTCAAATTAGACACAACAAAACCTATTTTACTTATTAAATCCCTTCATAAAAGGCTTAATAGGTATAAAGACTTTAGGGTACAACCAACACAAATTATTAATTACAACTGGCACATAGTTAAATAAGGAAACATTTTCAATGCAGAATTGAAGGCACACTTTTTTAGTACTGTAATGAATGCAGTTCAGAAACACTTGCAGGCTTGTGAAGTAGTTTTGGGTAGTTTTTTTTTTCCAGGGTACAAGCTTAGTGGCAGTATTTCATTAATTAAATAAAAAAATAAAGTTTGCCTTCTAGACTCATAGAGACTATTATCTGCCTTTGCCTATGGGAAACTCATTTTCAGGTTTTACTTTTTTTCTCTTTGGTAACACAGAACATATGGAAAAAATAAAGGTTGTTCAGAAGTTCAGTGTTTCCCCTAAACCCCATATTTCTGTACTCACATTGGCAGAGGTATATTTTAGAGGACACAGTAAGGAAGAGATGGAAACTTTACAGTAATTCCACAGAACATCTGCAAGAATTTTTTCAATAGAACTATGAAAAAATACAAATTAAACATTATGGAGAAGATTTCTGAAACTTAATTCTAGTTTAGAACTTCAGTCTGGTGAAGTCAAAGGACCTTCATAAATGTTGAAAGCTATGAAGCTAAAACAGGAAATTTTACTGGGGATTATAGTTAATCTGATGGCAATGGGCTCAGTTGCAGTATCATCTGCTTTTACTTTTAAGATCTATCATAACAGATCGATAGGTGAGGTCTCTTTAATATCTTCTAATGCAAAGTTCAAGAGCAAAAACTGTTGATTTCTGTAACATTAAAGAAAAAAATATTGTATCATACATAAACCACACCTTGGATTTATAATTAAATTGTGAATTTGTTACCTAAACCAATCCATTTTAAAAATAAAGCATGCTATCAGGAAGATATTGTTTGCTTACCCCATGCAGTATGAGAAACTGCATGGTCTGAAGGTAAAGGGATTTAATAATTCTACCTCCCAGTGAATTTCAGGGCTTCATAACACCTTTGTCCAGTTGTGAATAAAACATTCTGCAAAAAGAGAGTAAAAACAGAAGACAAAAGTTGACCCAAAAGCATGCATGTAACTTCAAATATTCATGATTGATGCACGTTTTAAATATCATAGTCAACTACATATAACTCAAAATTACATCATGCTTTTTGATGCTTCTTTAAAATTGTTATTTCATATTATCAAATAATTTTGGTAATTAAAAAAAAATCCTTATCAGATGAGAATTTTTGAAGATGTAAGAACATACTGCTGAGCATTGTTTTTCAATATCCAATTACCGAAGACTGTATAAATTGGCTGCATTGGCTTTCCTTGAATTAGTCTTGACTGCAGGAAATGTGAAATTTCAATCAAAACTAAGAAAGGTTTCTCAATAAAGTCTGTCATTATTATTAAACTCCTTATCTTTTCATGCCACTATGCAGGTTCTAGGAACTAATGAGGGTACTAGGAAGCGCACAGTCTATCATCAGTAGCCAGTTTCTATTTAATAGCTTCTTTCCAGTTGGCTAAGTGGGGGACAGATGGCAGGTAATACGTAATTTCTGTGCAGTATTAAAAGAGTTAGTAATTTAACATGAGATTTCAAAAATCTCTTATATTTGGAAAACATAAGAATTTCATATTATCCAAGAAAACTGCTGATATTGTATGGAAATTAACAGTATATTTTCTTTTCCTCCCGGGCACTGCTTTACTCTTCACGAATCCAATTAGAATCTGAGTGGCAAAAAGGCATAAATATAATCTCTTAGGTGTGACCTTGAAGAAGTAACTCAGTTTAATCAATTAGGTACTTAGTCAGCCCTGACATTCTTGTAGCATCATATGTTATGTGAGCCTTTCTGACTTCTCAGCCAACTTAATTCATTTCATTCTAATGCTTTTCTCCTGTCCTTATTTCCATACATCTTCATTACTAGCACTCCAGCTCAAGCTACTGCTGAAGGGTTAAGATATTTATTAAATATAAACTCAAACGTTAGCATGGAGCAGCTACTGAAAGTACAGCGATAAAAGGCCGTTTGCTGGCTTAATTAAAATTAATCACAAATAATGGACTGCCTTGAGAAGGAATAATATTAACACATAACGCTAATCTCACCAGCTCAACTTAAAATGTAATATGAGACTCCTAGTGTCATTGATATGATGCAATATTTAAGAATAGAGGAATGTTTAGAAGAGATCAGAAAAAGTTCTCTTACATGATAAAATTCAAAACTTTTTTATCCAAAGTCCTATTGTAATGTTTTAAAACATTTCATTATTAAGAGTTACATTCTGACATTGATAACAGCTAGGCTTTTGTAATGTGTTCTTAATAGGCTATTAATACCAGGACAAGATTAGAGGATTTGCTCGATTCTGCAGCAGTTCATGTAGCTGCTTCTAAGATGAATGGAAAGTATCTATTCATATTGATCACTTTAGGACACGTTCTTTCTGGTTCATGCCCATACATCATTTGGGAAAAACTAACTGCCTCAGAAAGACTGACAATATTTAGCTGGTCAAATCATTTGTCAATTCTTTCTCATAAATATCTGGTTTTCTTTTTGTGACTGTCCTGGAATTTAAAGTGCCTTTCCTCCTCTATTTTCCATTTGCTCTATTTTCTCTATTTTCTAATTACAGTTTTCAAATATTGATATTTAAAGAAGTGAAGGAAAAAACACAAAGCAAACCATGTTTAGCTAGAATATTTCAGCCTTAGTCTATCTTGCCTTTTTTGAAATATTGAGTCCCACATACTGAGTACAACATAGATGCTTTGAGAGATTGCTGGCAAGAGAAGTATAGTTGCATGTCTTGCAAAACACACTCAGTTCTTAGGCTTTTTACATCAATGTATTTCATAAAATTAATCCTAAGTAACTAGATTGCATCTACCTCATTACATGGTGTGCAAACACCTCGTTTCAGAATTAAAATAGTCTTAGTTAATTTTACCTTGCTTTGTCTTGGAAGTACATTATGTTAAATCAGGTTTAGTTCCCTTTAATGTTTAGGGAGGGTATTCACATAATTGTCTATGTGGTTTAACTAATGCAATTTAAATCCACATTTTTAGACCATTCAATTAATTTCCCCCTGTATCCTTATGTAGACAGACCCTTCCCCTTCCTCCAAGGCTGCTCTTTTCAAAGCTGTGTCTGTTGTATGCCTTTAGAACTGGGCAAAGTTCATTGTGTTTCTGACAGACTATTTTGCAAACTCTCTCTTCCTGTTTTCTCTTTTGTATCATGCAGCAGATAACTGATATAAGAACAAGGTCTCTCTTCCTTCTGGATTATTTGTTCCTTTAGGAAGCCTTATTCTCACTAGGGCATTTGTAAAGAACTGGTACAGCCCTTAGGGCATTACAGGCTGTCAGAAGGTGGTGTGTCCCTTTAATTTAAGATCTTGAACTTATTTAAGATTGTCCAAAAGAAGTGCCATTGCTGATATTATACCTTAGTACCTGATGCTGCATTTGCTGACAGCAGTCATGCTAATTTGAGTATACTGTGCTTTCATCATAAACACAGGTCAGCTCATTGATGCACTGGCTAAAACATGCCCTCTTTAGAACAGAACACAGGCAGGCATCTCCCACATCCTCACATTCACTCATGATATCATAGGCACTAAAGGCAGGTGAGTTGTTTGTTATCACTGTATTTAGTAGCAGACTGCTACTCTGATTGATAGAGGCCTCCTGCAGATACTGATGAACAGGTAATGTGCATTTGTGCTGTTCTTTGAATACATCACTAATAACCCAGGAAAATCATAGATAATCATCCTTGATTAACCTACATTTCACTGCACTGAGCCAGGATCATAAACTTCCCCTAAGTTGAGAATTGAGATCACAATTGCAGTAGCCATTCTAAGCATGTATTCAAATTTTAATTACTTTTTCTTTTTGTATAAATTCAAAAATTATGTTTTTGATTCGATACTTAAAAAATGTTGTTTAACTTGTCTCTACTTATACACAGCATCTGGCTAGCTCTATTTTATTTTTATTTAAAAAAAAACACTGCAAAAGCTTGGAGGTGTAAAATCTTATGTAAATGTACTGCAAACCTTATTTAAACCCTTTACATATATACAATTAATATTTACATTAAATATTATTTATATTATTCATAATATAGTGTTAATCATACTAATAATATTAATAATCAAAATTTGTTTAAGAATAATTCTGATGCTCTTTCTTAGGAAAAATAAAGCAAACCAAATAAATAAATAATATACAAAAGTCACAAATATACATTGCTGTTCAATGGTGCATTAATAAAGAAGCTTAACTTAACCTCCATAAGAAGCACAGTGTAAAAAAACAGTGCATAGTAAACTTTGGGAGAATGTCAAGTTTTATGAAGGACACAAGATCAAGCCAACACGAGAAAGTCAAACACAGAGCCTAATATTGAAATATTAAAGTACCCAAAGGATGAACAAGACTCATGATCATAACTAACTAACTAAAAATTAACTAAACAAAAAATCCCAATTACGTGTCTTAGGTGATACCTGAGACAGGTTCTGAAAGAAAGTCTGAATCATTCAGTTACAAAAGAACCTGAACTCCTTTTCAACAGTGTAGAAAGAAATGTATGTCCAGTACTGAATATCCTAGGTTTCCATTAGTCTAATATTGCTTGTATTGCTTAACACTAATGTTATGAAATTATGAGCATTTATACTTACTCAGTTTAAGTTTTGATTTGCCCTTCTGTCCACTAGTAAGAAAACCTCCCTTTCTCCTCTGAAACACAACACACACATTATTCTTGTGTACACCTTCCTTCTTGCTTTTAAATAGGTATTGTTAAACTCTGCATATATCCTAAAATTGTTTATAAAGAAAACCTTTTAATTTTACTGCTAATGGTGTGTTCCAAACTCCATATTTTCAGAAAAGGTTGGGGTTTTTGTATTTCTCTTGTTGTTGTTGTTGTTGTTGTTGTTCCAGAGATCAGTAAAACTTGCTAATTTGTTGTATATACTAGGTAGTACGATACCTCATTGTTTCTGCAGGAAAAGGATAGTTCACTAAAAGGATAGTATTTTTGTATTGGAACTTTCATAATATGAACATTTCAATTTCTCAGAACTGTAAGCTGTACATTTCTCTGTGTGTGGCTGGCGTTCTTGCTAAAGTGGCAGCTTCTCACTTGGTAAGGTTTTGTTGGAATATGAGGGACAGAAGAGCTGTATGAAATACTGTGACGTTGAGGATAATAGAGTGGTATAGAATTTCAGCACCTTTGAGAGCCACAAACCGACAGCAATCTTGCACCTGGAGAAGTTGTCTCAGGAGATCCATTTAATGAAAATGCACTGTAATTGTGAGAACAGGAATTGCTCAGCAAAGCTTTATTGCATCTTTTGGGCTGTCTTCGATTTTAGCTGGAAGATTGCACATGGGAGTCTCTATGCATCTTTCAGAAAGTAAACAGCAAACTGAAACCAAGGAAAAGAGAAGAATGATCTCCAGTAACATAATTTGCAAGTCCAGATAGAATCTATCCAAACTGATGGGATTTATATTTGAAACATTGCTGCAAAGAGCAAGGTCATCTGTTCATACACAAAACAGGTAAGTATTACATAACAGAAAAACATGAATAATGCTATGTTTCACTTCTATTAGGGTCCCATTCCTCCTGCTGCCATTAATCTTTTTCTCATTTTTCACTCTTCTTTTCTCTTCTTGGGCCTTATACAACCTTGGCAATTTTATTTTTTTTTAACACTATTGGCTTTTTAACATCTAAGTTGTTTTAGAAAGTTCTGCAGAATAGGAAAGAAGTAGAGAAAAGCAAGACTGGAATGGAAAGCAGAGCTGAATTTTGAACAGAAGCTGCCCAAGACCTTACATGGCATCTTCTTCTTTGCCTTATGTTCCACATATTAAGTTTATCTTAAGTCAACTCAGTAATATAGCGGCTGACTTTAATAACAAGCAAAATATTGTGGAAAATGCAGTGTGGTACCACAGAAATTTCAGGGAAGATCAGCATATCCATGTATTCTAAAATAACATGCTATTCAAGCTGTGGAGAGGCAAAGGATATTGTCCCAGAAAATGGACATACTCCCTATCTCCAACTGAATGCAAATAAAAATATGATGGAAATTAATATCTGAGTTGAAGCATCCAGGTTATTCTGTGTAGAAAAATGTACTCTGCAGCACTGTAATTAACTCGTCTGACCAATAATGGATGCACAAACTGTAACTTGGAGAGAAGATGAGTACTTTCAAAATTTCATTATTGTTAACATTTTTAGCTAAAAGATCTGTGAGTGAATATGTCTACTCTCTAAAAATTAGCTGAAACTTGTGAAAAAGCTGTGGAGGTCTCTAGAAATGTACCTCTGTGACATCTTCACCTAAAGTAACATCTTCATCTAAATGTTAGCTTCCTGCTCACCTGATTGGATGTAACACAAAGCATTGTTATGGAATTTGAGGTGTATTTTAAGAAAAGCAGAATCAAATTTGTACCAGTGGTTTCTAACAACTTTTCAGTGAAGACATAGCAAGGAAAAATTGGTGTCTTCAACATTAAGAAAAAATAATAGGCAAAGTAATAAGGTAACTACAGATTAAATTGGAATCACAATACTGAGCTTTTTAAGAATTGTTTTATTATTTCAGCTGTTTAATGTACGTATTAGCTTACAGGCATCTTTCTGTTTTGAAGCACAAAAACCTATCTCCCCAAAAATTCAATTGCTTGAAGAAGGGCAAAAATATAAATTCTAGATAGGTGTTTTCTTAGCCCATGGAGACAAGGTCACCTAGTAGTCTATCCAAGCTCTTAATCAAGATAAGGAAAGTCTCATGTTTCCATCCAGAATACATAGCAGACAGCCAGGTTCAGATTTACCGCCATCTCAAGAATGAGGAGGTAACAGTAAAAACTATTACAGTTATTTGAATAAAGCATAGATGAGATTATCTTCTACTGAATTTTGTGTTTGCTACATCATTTTTTTTTTCCATATCTGTGGTCTCCCTTTTTCACTCTCTTTTAGAACCCTTAAACAGTAACCTCATATAAACAGATTTGATTTACTCTGTTGCCACTGCCCAGTTTCTCCACTGAATGGGTAAGTGGCACAACACAATTTTGAATTCAGGGAATTAACACATTTTTCTCCTCCATTTTTTTTTTTCTGTAAACTTTACCAAGCAGATGACAAAATCTGCTACTTAAGATGATTTTTTTTTTACTTCTTACAAAATTATTTGTGACCTTCAGAACTGTTCAGTAATGACTACAGAAAGACAGTAGTTCATGTAATGAAATGAATTCTAAATTCATATAAATCTTATAAATAAAGCATGAGTTTATATACAAATCAATTTGTGAAACATTCAAATTATGAATGGCTATGAGACTTTAGCATTTCTGATTAACAGCACACCAGCTGCAAGAATTATTTTTTTTTAATTCCTGTGATGTTTTTGAGGGTGTGTATCATCATTTTTGCTAAAGATAAACCAGGTGTAATGAATGTAAAAGAAAATGAAAAAAGTTGTTTCTTATTTCAGCTACATCATTAGAAAAAGGTCAAATTTAAACTTAAATTACTCTCACTAAAGTTTAAGTTCATATGTATTGTAACATATTACAACATATTCTTTCTTAACACGAGTGGTAAAGGTTAGAACAAGAAATGTTCACAAAAACTCAGAAATGAAAATTCTTTCCAAAATCAAAGAAAAATATGTTTATATTTTCCCCTGAATTTTCCACCTTTTCCTTCTTCCTCTATTCTCTCTTCATTTTGTATTTTGTGTGAAAACTTTCAGTTTCAGCTCCTAACAGCACTGCCACATGGTTCTTACAAATAATTTGCCTAAGTGTTCATACTGGGACTTTTATAATGGACTGTAAGACTGAATTTGGAGAAGCATGTGGAAGAGGAGAAAGGAAGAGAGATGCAGCCCTCCTGCTGCCCACATAACACACAATGAGATGTGCATTCCATGCCATATCACAGAGTGAAGTCACTTCATGAGCTCTGCTCATGTGCCTGTGACTACTGTCAGGACTGTGGCTACACCCTACCTGGGGTGTACAACAAAATTCCCATTTATCTTAATTGCAGTATGATAAAAACTGTTGTGAGAGGACAAGATATGTCATTATGTCTCTGACGACTGATAATGTGAGATTCCGAGTTTTGTTTGTGAAGTACAACAGGTGAAGTTGGTGCCAAGAATGTCCAGCCCACCTTACAGCTTTTTCATCCTTGTCTTTGCTTTTAGACATGATGAGAATCCTGACATTTTACAATGGACAAGAAGAAGAGGGGAGAGTGTGACACCTTAATGTCACAAATCAATAGGCTCCTTGAGAACCTGCCAAAGTTTAAAAACATAAAAAAGCCTCAGTACTACTGATTCAGCATATGTCTGATTTACTGTGATAACTCTCATTTTCACCCTCAAGAGCAGAGGTTCATAGTCAAAGAGCAGAGGTCCTAGTGATCTTTCAACTGCAATAGTCAATGCCTTGAAAAGCGTGTTGCAGATTTATAAAAGTTGTTTGCCTCAAAATCAGTAGTATATGTGGATATTAGCAGGAGGAAAGCCTAACTTTTGTCAGCCTAATGTCTTACCTCAGTCTCTAGCGACTACATGGTACATGAGGAATGAAAGTAACAAAATCTACTACTGAAAACATTAGTGAAAAATTTCTTTATCTGATTTTTTTAATGTATTTTACTTAAGGCAAAGGACATTTCAACACAGAAAAATGATATTTTCTTAGGAATGATGAGAACAGATTTATGTTCTATCTGGGGTTATATAGCAAGGCATCTGAAAAGATTGAAAAAGACAATTTATGCATTAAAAATGTATTGTGTTTTCTAATTGCTTGTCACTGAGTTCCAGAGTCACATCTTGCTCATTCAAATTAGCTGCATGAGAAGTACTTACGCTTCTAATCCTTATACAAAGAAATATCTTAGTTTCCTTCTTTCACAGATTTTGTGTGTATATGTGTGTGCGGTTTTGAGGTGGAACATCTGTGTATAAAACTGCTCTCAGGGCGATAAATACCAACAGACAATAATGTTTTCAGCAGACAGAGGAATATAGGGAAAGTAATACAGTTGAAGCTGCAGATTCAGAATATGTTTTTCATGTTTTGACAAAAAGGAGGGAAATACAAGTATTCAAAAGTCAGCATCTGAAAACTGCTATGAGATTATTCATAGTGAAGTGAAATGCAATTAAAAGATGAATGTGACATCTGTTGACAAATGAATAGAATTTAGTTTTAAAAGAAGTTAAAAATACATATGAAGATCACTGCTGAGTAAAAAGTCAGGTAGCTAAACAAGAAAATGTGTTTATACAATATTAACCTAGAGGAGAAATGTTCACAAATGTGTGAAAAGCAATTCATTGTCTGACAATGAGAACACAAATGTTTGCCTGAAGATTACTATCAAAGACACGGGCATTACACTACAAACAAAATGTGCAAAGGAAGGTCTGCCTAGGATTTGTTATGTGTTAGCCACAGTAGACTGATGGGATGTGAGGAGAGGCAGGTGAATCTGCAGCAGATGTGTGAGGTACAGTAGGATCCTGTTCACTGCTCCATTGAAGAGTCGCTTGTGATCTTTCCTGTGCCAGGGTAGGGGGGGGGCTTAACTCCCACCTTAAATGCATGGAGCTTGGAGTACATTTACTAGAAGCAGACAGAGCAAGCATACTGCTTTGGACTCTGGGCCCCAGAATCAGTCCTTAGAGAGTGGAAACAATTCAGTGATGAACTAATTTACTGGCATAAACTGGCACCAAAGGCCATTTTTATTCACAGTCCCGGAAGGAATATGACCTAGGGAAGAACATAATTCTTGACTCTCAACCTTCTACAGCTGTTACTAAGCTGACACTGATGATTTATAGCTCTCTCAGGCTCATTCCTGAAGTCACAAAGCAACAACATATTTCCAGCTGGTGTTTTACTGAGGCCTTAGTCCTACTGGAGTGCAGAGGTTTCTGATACTTCATTAATGCCTTTGCAGCAAAGCAAGAGACTTCACCTCTTAAAACCATTAAAAACTATGCACTCCTTGACACTGGCCAACATTCAGGCTTGATATAATTCCTTATTTAGTTTTGATACAATTCCTTGAAATACCAATAAGTGAATTGGTGCATTCAGAGATCTGGAACAACCTCAAAGAGCCTGAGAGCTCTTGGTGTGAGTGACAGAAAATAATAAATAAAATCTCAAGTTACAAGCAAAAAGATAGAAAAATGCATCAAGTAAATCGGGTTTCAATAAAGATAGACTGTGCAGAAAGAACAAGTATGGCTAAGTTTACACTTACAAGTGTGTTTAAATAGGATTGATGTGCTGATCTAATGTCCAGTTGCTGTCAGAAGGGTCTCTCAACTGCAGAGCCCACACCAGCTCCTGGCCACCAATTCCCACCAGCTTAAGCACTCCTCTGACTTCTCACTTAGCAGACACTACCCCATAATTTGGCAGAGAAACATAAAAGCATGAAAAGTCAATATTTTCTGAGAGTTGAATTGCCTGGCAGAGATCAGATACATACCAAAATGACTGCTCATCTAAGGTGTAGAAATGACAGTGGGCAAAGCAGAGTGAAGACAGATGATACTGCCTCTTTCAATGGAAGTCAAACAATTCTATCAGCCTAGCCACACCAGCTTCACAGGTTTTTCTATCCAAGCCCCATTGTTCTACTGAATTTCCAGAAATATATGCTAACCGCAAAGTACTCCTCTTTTGAAATCTGAGATCTAATTATTGATGGATTTATTTTTTGTTTGGTTTATAGGATTTTCAATGACTTGCAAGGGTTATTTGATACAGACAGATGTCTTTCTTCTTTGTGTCACCAAATATATTGGCATTAATTCTCCAATCAGATAATTCAGAAATGGCTAGTATCATGCACAAAATTGCTGTTTACCCAATATTTTCAAAACTGTTACTGTGTTCTCTTATGCTCTAGTTTCTTACACCACTACAGAAAAAAAAATAAAACAAAAGAAGAAAAGAAAAGAAAAAAAAGAAAAAAATCCCAACCAAAACAGTTTTTCATATATTCTTATATCTTGCATCTTATATCTGTTCCCTGCAATAGTTTAAATAAGGAATTGGACACAAGTAGAGATCCCTGGACTTACAGGTCATCCAGGTTTCCACAGATCAGCACCAATATGTGATAGAGCTAACCTTTGTATACTTTACACAGTATTGTATGGTTGTCTGGTTTTTTAAATCAGTTTGTCTCTTCTGAGCTGTATGTGCCTAGGTCAGGAAGAATTTGTGATTTTTTCCTTATAATTACTAATCGCTGTCTTAGATTCAAACCTGGAGCCAAAGTCTGAGACAGTAACTACAGTTGCAAAAATTCTCATCACAGAAAAGGAATAATGGGTTTGTGAGAATCATTTTACTGCAAGGCCTCCACCTGAAGTATATGTATGTCATATGCAGTGGGACGAGTTTCAAAAGCTACCATTGCTCTTGGTTCCTGAGGTGGTGCTCTCTCACTTCAGGTAGCCTTGCTCTGAGTCTCAGGGGGCCACACGCTGTTTGCACAGCCATTGACTGCAATGTATCTGGTGAATGAATCCTGGAGGGGGGGAAATTAGCTGCTTGCAGTGATGCAAGCCCCAGAACTTTCTAGTCCCTTCAATAGAGACTTTCTCTTTTTAAGACTCAGTCTTCTGAACATTTTCATCTTAGATCATCAGTGGTAGACAACAATGCATTTTATAGTGCTCTTGGAAATAACTTCCATAAGTACTTCATCAAAGTATTGGTCATTGTCGTAAATGAAGGAGTTTACTCTTTCCTGGTGGAATTTACTAGTTTGGAAAATATTAACATTGTTGATTGGGTAAAAAATATTGCGGGTTTTTTTACTTAAGACTTCAATATAAAGAAAAATAAATAGACAGCTTTTTTTTTATTATCCAGATGTCAAAGAATTTTTCTCTAATGCATCACCTTGACCTTGTTTATATATAAAGTTTTTTATTAAAGTTGGTATTCAGAACTTCCTGACAACAGCTGCTGAGCAGTGATTTCACTAGTGGCACTGACAGTTTGAGACCTGAATCTGAGAGACAGGAAATCAGTTTGCTGCTTTATGCAGACTTGTAGTAGAGCATTTGTTAAAAACATATACGCACATCCGAATGAATTTTTTAAAAAGACTTCAGTGTTCCAAATTAAGAAGAAAATTACTTATAGGCTTTCAGGATAAGAACGAAAACCCTGATTCAAGCCAAGATTAATTTAGCAAAATACTTTCCACAGCTTTAGAGGTGCTTTAGATATGCATAAAAATCTGTTGAAGGAGGTGACAGTAAAAGATTCTGATACAAATATTTCAGCATATAAGTTATGCACTTAAGTATTTGCCCTTTTTTATTTCCGTTTTCAGTACATATTTGTGCAGTCAAGTTCAACTGGCATGAATTATAAAATACTGAAAAAAAGTGTTTCAAACTAACTATCCTTTATTGTTTACTATAGAGCAACAATATGATGCAGCATACATAGAAAAAAAAGCGTATCTGATATCAAAATTGTGATTTTGTTCTTTTAAACACAAATCGTTATCAGTCTGCCATTATTCTCTACCTCTCCCTTTCTGTGATTTCCTCATACTTCAAAATCCCACAGACTCTTTTACAAAAATTTAAAAACTGCTACTTTTTATGAATTTGACACCATATTCTTGTGGTCATTGTAAGACAATTAGCAAGTCAGCACTTTACATGCGAATATATATCCTTTGCCAAGTAAAGGGGGACTAAACAGTCTGCTAATTTGTAAGATGAGGTTAGCACTTTAGAAATCAATCCCCTTCCTTGACCTAATGCAAATAAATAAATTATAGCCATTTCAGTGTAGATGAAGGAGCACTACTTTTGACTGCCCTGTCTGTCCCTCGTGAAGGCTGCACAAACCACAGTATCTGTATATTTATTCTGTCTGAGGAATGTAAGACAAGCAGCAAATTGAAGTACACATCTCTGTTTACATTCCACACATACACATACCAGGATATGATTCGCTTTCTGTAGTTCTGGGAATCCACGTATTTCAGAACAGTCACCTGAATTTTACAGAGATACAATTTATACCCTTGGGGGGCATATGAAGTCAGTGTTCTTCCTAAAATAAAAAGGCTACAGAAACATCTCATCTATTTGAAGTTCTTGACATCTTTCTAAAGTCAGGACAAGGAGATAGGTTTGGCAACTCCACGTGGCTCCCAAATTGTAGGGTCTTGTTTGTGCTAAAACATTCTTGCTGCACTTTAAATGTGTTCAAGTCAGAACAATGGTGACTCATATAGGATGATTTCTAGGGATCAAAGAAACAGGATCACTTTGAGACGGAGAACTTTTGAGAAACAGAAACTGAGGCACAAAAGCAACAACAGGGTTTTTTTTTTTATTATTTTCTATAAGGAGCTTCAAATACTATTCTTTAACCAGCACCCACCTCTGACTCCTGCAATATTTTTCTTCTTCAATTGCAAAGAAAAGTAGATCAAAGTAATCAAAAGTAAATTGTAGATGAATATTCAGTAGTGAGTGAAACCTGAAAACATGCAATTTGCAGCTTAGGTCCAAGACTTTCAAAACATATCACCATCCAGAGAACTCATCCTTAAAATCATGCTTCAGTTCAGTGCACCTTTGCATCTTTAACAAGTTATGTCTATAAAAGTTGCCTGATCCCAATACATACATGAACTTTAGTCTACTAGTGCTTGTGAAAGCCTACAGAGACTCATTTATCAGAGGTTGATCCCTGGCCTACAGCTGACTACAGCTTTAGTTCCTATTACTTTTTCATCAAAGTTCTCACTTAGCACTATGTGGATAGAATGAAATGTTTCTATTAAAAGCCTTTGAAAACATATCTTTAACATGGTCTGCTGTTCCTGTCTTACTGCATTGTATCGGTCAGGAGAAATGCAAAGATCTTGAAGAAGGTTTCCTGCATTCCTTTGAAGCAGTTTGGAAGGTGTTCTTTTATTTTGTTGCCACCACTGATTGAAGGCTCTCTGTCTCTCCATCTCCAAATATGTCCTGCTCATATCCTGAGATAAGGGTTTCAAAGAATGGAAACCTTTAAGTAAGAAATAGATGAAGAATGGATCTTACTTTCACATTACATTTCCTTGTAACAAGAAAGTAAGATTCACAGAAGAGGAATATCTTTAATTGCTCTTATGCTCATGGAGAAAAAGAAGTTTAGCCTTCCCTTTCTGATCAAGGAAAAATGCACTACTTAATGAATATATTGACTGAGGAAATGCCTAATCTTTGTAGGACTGATTATGGTTTTACCTCTATGCTAGAGCAAGAGAGAGGTTTCATGAGGGCTTATAGTGGGGAGATAGTATTATATCATCTAACTGACAAACTGTACTTCTTTGGGAAGTTTACAATATATGCAGGCCAAAGATGGACTAATGGTTTGTTTGTTTGTTTGTTTTCCCCCCTCAGCATTTGAAATAGTTTCCAGTCAAAATCAGACAGCAGTGTATAGGTGGGGTAGCTGAGAATCTTACAATGTTGAGGAATTACTTTAGTGAGATAGGCTTACATAGTTTAACTAACTCAGCCATGAGGTGTTTTGAAGTGGTGGATGAAAGGATCAATGTGCCTAGGAGAAAGGGGAGAAACGTACTAGGGAAAAATGGTGTGGACCTTTTCTGAATATTACCAAACCTGCAGGTCTGTGGGATCTTGCACAAAGAGTGCTCTGGGAACACCACCGACTGCTAGTTCCTTTCCAGCATCTGCTCACATCTGGCCTCTGCTACTGTACAAACCAAGCAGCCCTCAGTAGACCTAGTTAAGCGACAGTTAGGTATTTCATTTTGATCTGGGGAACACTCCCAGAGAGTCCAAAAACAACCTTCAAACTTACTAAAGAATAATACAAGGAAGTAAAAAATATTTAAGAACTAGCCTCCAAATTGAACTTGACAAATAACAGATTAAATTGTTAATTACATTCAAAGTGGGGAAGCTTATACAGGAGGCAATACAGAAGCAAAGAATGTACTTCAGAATCAAAACAATTAGAAAATCATTCTAATTATGTATATGATGTATATGTATATGTATATGTATATGTATATGTATATGTATATGTATATGTATATGTATATGTATAATACTGATGCACGGATGTCAGACAATACAAATAAAGTACAAAAATAGTAATCTGAGAATTTTTATTGATTTTTTTCACTTTGACACATTTTTGTACATTGATATTTATAAATTTCAAATATAAACAAAAAAATACTCTCCTCAAAGGGTATTTTTTACTTCTCAAGGAAACCTTCTCTAAGGAGCTAGAAAACTGATACTTAAGAAACAATGGGGAAAGAATAAACACATGCAGGATGACGATGGGGTGGAGCAACATTTTGGAGATATATTTAACTAATTTTTCCTTTTTTTTGATGTTTTTCTTTATTGTGGGTTTCAGGTTTTGTGTTTTTTTTTTTGCAAAGATATCTACTAGGCAAAGACAATTCCTGTTATCTCAATTGGCATCAAATAAATAACTAAAAATAGGATTTCTGAATAGAGAAAATGATGTCATATTTGGAAGCAATGCTGTTGTTGACTTTTGCTGGGAGAGGCAGTATTCAGGGTGAGTGGTAGATAGTGATTTGGAACTAGTTCAAATCAGCAAACTTTCCATTAGAGCCGTTGAACACTCTTGTTCTGCTTTATCTTTAATCTCAGCAGGCAAGTAGCTCCTCCAAAATCACTAAAGGGCTTAATCGGAGTTCAGATCATCTCTACAAGGTAACTGTCATTTCCAGATCTGGATTTTATTTCACAGCTCTCACATAATTCTAACTATTCCATTACTGTGCTCAAAGGTGAAACACAACAACTTTGATGAGTGATTTCTACAGTTTAAACTTCAGCATGTGCAGCAATGTGATTTTTAAAAAACTGGAAGTCAGTATTCCACCAGGAATCCTCAGACATGATAATTTCTTCATTTATTTTTACCAGAACATGCATAACAAGAAACCCTAAATAAAAAATAAAACAAGATCCAATAATAGTAATCAAAATGTCATTAAAATTGATAATGCGACTAACTTAAATTCATAAATGCAAGGGAACCAGTTCTCTCAGAAGTTTGTCAGTCCTTCCAATTTATGATAAACTTCCTTCCTGCTCTTTCTCCATCTCAGACTTTCTTTCCCATTGCCCTTTCAAGTAGGGAAGAGAGATCCAAGCCCAGATTCCAGCATCTGGAACTGATGTCACATCTGTTTAATAGTAATCAGACCAAGGCTTTTCAGGTGTAGGAAGTGTGAAGCATTAAATGTCTTTATAGTTTTTAAGTTATGATCTTACATAATGAGAATTACTATGGGAAGATGGTCTTATCAAACTAGTACAACACTGTAAAAATGGTGCCAGAAGGTTCTCTTTGGACTAATGATGTTTTTTATTTTCATGTACATACACACATCTCCTCTGTAGGTTTGAGTGCATTTGTGTATGTTCCAAGTAAATACTATTCTTTTCAAGGCACCATTATTTTTACTGTGAAGACACCTAAATCTTCAAGCATCCCTTTTAAGTGCATATTGCCAGGCCTCCAGAATCTCATTGGTAACTATACTGTTTCTGAGAACACCTCATTCAGGTACCCATTACTGCCCATCACTGTATTAAGCTATATATTTTAAGAAGCAGGACTCCACCAAGAGCCTCTATGGAGGTGAGGCTAGAGCGATTCAGTAAGGTGTGGAGGTAGCCAAGTTGCAGAAGTTCTGTGTTAGCCTTGGCATGTCATTTGTAGCTGCAGAGTCACTGAACAAGTGGGCGTTCTGTATTTCTGAACCATAACCCTAGGTGTAACCCCAACCCTAGGCGTAGTGCTAACTCTAGACAAAGTGGCAAAACTTACAGAGTGGTGTGACTGGAAGGAAGGAGAAACGTGTGGAGGGAGGAATTGTTATACCAGTCCTGTGTTCTGCCTGGCATGCCTTTTGAAGCTGCAGACTCCTTGGGCTGTGGGCTTTGTGGTCTTCTAAACCCTAGCCCTAGCTGTAACCTTAAACCTAGCTGTAAACCTAACCCTGTGTGAGCAGTTAAACCTTTATGGGGTGAGGCTGAAGCCATGCTGAAATGTGTTGAGGTAGCCATGTTGTGGAAGTCCTGTGTTTTCCTTCTCATGCCTTTTGAATGTGAAACATCCCAAAAGCTGTGATCTTTGTGGTCATCAGAACTCTATCCCAAGGCGCAACCCTAACCCTAGCTGAATCACTAATCCTATCCCTAATCCTAATTCTAGCTGTAACCCTAACCCTAGGCTGAGCTCTTAAAAGTGTACATGGGTGAGACCAGAGCCAAGCAGAAAGGTGCGACGAGGGCCATGTTTTGGCTATCCTGTGTTCCCATTGCCATGTTTTTTATTGTTGCAGAGTCATTGGAATTCTGAGCTTTGTGGTTTTCTGGTCCCTCACCCTAGGCTTAACCCTAACCCTAGACAAAGCTGTAAAACTTGCAGTGGTGGAGCTGGAGGGAAGGACAAATGTGGAGAGAGCCATTGTTATACCAGTCCTGTGTACCTCTTGGCATGCCTTTTGAAGCTGCTGCATCCTTGGGGTGCTGGCTTTGTGGTTTTCTGAACCCTAACTGTAGGTGTAGCCATGTCTTATTCATCCCATTTGCTTTTCTCATCACATTAATAATTGAGGTTCACATCACATGGAAACTTTCTGGGACTTCCAACTGCCTGACTGAAAGAAGGAATGGAACATAAAATTGTCAGTTTGGTGTAGAAGTCTCTTCATGTAAATATGAATAAAAAAATGTCAGGAGCTTATTTTTTTTTTATTGCTGGGGCTTGGTGACTTTTCTCTCACTTTCATTTTTTTTTTTTTTTTGTATTTTGTTTTGGTTTTTTGGGGGAGTGATATGGATTTGTTCAGTTTGGTTTTTTTGGGGGGGACATGGGGGTGTTGCTTGTTTTTTACTCTTTTTTTGTTTTTTTACAATGTGTCAGGGAACGGAACATGAAACAGCTCTACTGGACAGTTTTCTCATATGGAAAATGTTTCTAGCTAGTTTTGAAGTATGCCAGCAGCATTAATTCAGGATTCTGCATGACATTTGATGCAAAAAAGTCTTGCACTCTGTAAATTCTCAAACTGTTGGCAGAGTTTTCTGATACCTAAATAAGATAAAGACTACAAAAACCTGCATAAAAATGAGGGTGAAATGTTTACACCAGAATGGAACTAATGATAAAATAACCAGGAGGAATTAATTTTTGATCTTTCCTTCTCAAAATTGGCATAGAATATGGCCCTTATGTACTCTGAGCTTCCCACAGCATAAAATAAACTCTCATTCAGTAGGAAAAGGAAATATGTAAATTTTGAGATCGAAAGAATAAAGATCAACTCTAAGAATATGGCAAAACAAATTGAGGAGATGACAAGGTAAGTAAGCAAGAAACAACACCACTTTTTTTTTTTTCCTTTTTTGACACTCCTAAGGCCAGTGGTTTATGAAACCAAAGTCGAGCCATAACCCTGCCTATTTTCTAATGGAAGCATAATTCTACATCTAGATCACTGGCTTGGTTCACAGTTTTTACTTCATTAAGTTTTGTCTGGAACCATCAGAAATCGGTATATTTAGGGTTGGAATCATTGTTGAGGATAGCTGGTGATTTAATGCTGAAGCAGATTCCTGCAAATCTGCCTGTACTTAGATTTTATATTCATAGTAGCTACTTGGTAAAGTACAAACACAGGACAGGAAGGAAATATTATGTAAGAGGAAATGTGAAGCTGGATTGAAAATGTGATTCAAATATGATTCTGGAAAGAACAGTAAAAAAATGATTGAGTTATATATAATGCTTCTGCTCTGAAGATTTTCCTTGTCTGGAAGAAAATACATTGAAAGGGCTACTTTCAATTAATTTTCAGCATTAGGATTCTTTTCAGAATAAGCTGTGAGATAACTGTATGGGCCTTTGAAGACTAGACACTGCAGAACTGGTTACAGAACAAAATCATTGAACCATGTATTGGGTTAGGGCTGTGGACAGAAGTCATAGGTAGATTTGACAGGCTTGGGTAAAGTCCAGATAGGACCCCTGGGCTGGCATATCTGCACTAATTCTGGGGTTTGCAGATGTTGTTTAACCCATCATCATCTGATTCAATTAGGTGTTGCTTGGCTTATCAAGAATTATCAAATTAAATACAGAGAAGGTTTAAAATAAAACACTAAATTTGGCATAAATTCTTATTGCATCTAACTTGATATATAATCCATTTTATGGGGGAAAATAAGTATGAAACTCACATACTGGTTTTCACTTATTTCATCCTCTTTTACTGTGATTCTACCTATTTTTGCAAATGATAAGATTTTTAAGTTGACTTTTTACTTCATGCTGTGAATTACTGATAAAACACTTTTAGCAGGAAAAACATTATTTTTTTTTTTAGATTGCCACTGAAAATTTTCAAGAAAATGGCAGAGGCAAAATTTGCCAGAACCCTGAACTATAACTCAGCATTAAACTTCAGCTACTGCATTTCCTTCAAATCTTTTTTTTTTTCTGAGTAGTGTTACAACAGCTCTGTTGCCATGGTCTTGTTTTTCTCTCAGCTGAGTTCATTATCCCCCCCCCCCCACCCCATTGTAAACAGATTAACGTGAATTATTGGTTTTCTCATTTCTACACAATAACAGAGTGATGTCTTTCTCCCAGTCACATGGATGAAACACGTTCCCTCTGGCATTAAACACTTGACAAAACTTATCTTCCTTGAACTTTACTGAATGTGTATGGTGTATTCATTCTGGATACACTGGAGAAGCCCTTAGTCATTTCCGAGCACTTACTCATGCCTCTAGTGCCAAAGAACTAATCTGGCATCAAAAAATCACCTGCTATATGTGTGCATCTATATTGTGTCTTGCTGATACAGTCGACTGAGGAATGTTTCATATGTTTTCAGATTTTTGCAGCTTTGCAGCCAGGACTGCATATATTTTACATAAATACTGCAAAAAGAAAACAATACTCTTGATGTTTGAAAGAAGCTGAAGTAAATTAAACAGTGAACAAATGTCAGACACCTTTTTCTTCTTCAACAGAATTACGTGACATTTTAAATATTCTAGACACTGTATCTAATCCTATTCTTCAATATTGGGCATTACTCTTAGCCTTTCACTTTTCTCCTTTAATAAAAATAATATTATACTTGGAACATTTCTTGCTTTATATTTTCATTGTTCTTTTTCTGAGTTTATTTCTGTTCAAATTCCTGAGTCAAAGGAAGCTCTGTTAACCTGTGTCTCCCACACATACACACCCACCCCTTTCACTACATTTCAAAGCTTGATTTTTCTTCTACTGAAATCACGTCTGCTATATTCACATTTTTCATCAGATTGTATCATGAATGCAGTGAGCCATGCAATCTGAAGAGGTTTCTTTTACTCTACTGACTATTAAGTTACTAGCCACAAATATCTTAATTAAAATAAATATGAATCCCATCTTCAGTAATACAGGTGAAATAAAAGAATGACCTATGTGTTTCTCAAATAGTTTTTGAACTAAAGAGTTAACTTCAGGAAATACATTAATACACTATGAGCTCCTTCCATTAATGTTCATCTCTTGCAGCTGGGAACCAGGACATTCCAGTGCTGCATGAAATAGAGAGGTAGTGGAAAACCTAATTTTAATTTTGATTATCTATTTCCCCTCTTTGACTTCTGGTTTTTGCTTGTTCTATAGAAACCGAATATTCAATAATCAACAAACAAATGTCCCTGTGTTTATGCACAAACCCAGCCATCTTAATTTCTTGATCTGAAGACAGGGAACCTCATATGAATTTGGCATCACTCAAAACAGAAGCGAGTGGTGGGGGGAACACATGTATAACTCCCAAACTAAGTTAAAACTGTTATTAAAATGGATCATCTCTTCTTTTCATTTCAGTGTATTGCATGCCAAAAGATATATAATCAGATGACTGATATCACAAAACAAAGTGATAATAAAATGCTACTTTTTCAAGAATATTTTCCTGTTTTGCCAAGGTCCTTCCTCTCCATACTGACAATGACCTTTATCTTAGGGAGAAAGAAGAGTATCCAGCTCTCTGTGAAAATCTGGTTTCTTTAATTACTATTCATTAATTCCACTGCTTGCTAACACATGCTCTGTTATGCTGTCCTTTAGGAGAACTGCATCATGCCCCTGTAAGTCACCCAGGAAAAATCTTTAATCCTTTTACACAGGAAGGTGTAAAATATTTTACCCAAAGTAGTAAGAAATGTGAATGGTTCACATCAGGGAAGCTAGTTTTTTCAGCCTGTCTTTGTTTCCAGTTATTGTAGAAGTACACTAAGACATTCTTCCCTCTGTTTTTCATACAATCTCACAATAGAACACAACTTAAAATAGTCTTAAGGCCTCATCATCAATTTCCAAACTAATATGTTGGCAATGGTGTCTGAAATTCTTGCACCACATGATGCAGAGAGAGAGAAGCACACTATTAGATGCATCTATTCCTTGGAAACAGTTGCCTACACCTAGTTCCCTAATTAATGCCTTTAATTGCACTGGAGTAAAATTTCTGCTGCAAGGATTTGTTAACAGCAGCACTAATTTAATTTTTGCATGACCCACTGTGATTCAAATTGCAGCTATACAAATGGTCTTTTAATGTTTATACTATTGGTCTGGCTTGAGAGAAAAAGAAAGAGCCTCAGGCTAAAAGTTGCACCAAAATAGCAAGTCAATCTCATTCACTGGAAACAACAAATTAAATGAAAATTTTCCATCTCTTATTTTTCAAAATGCCTCATTTATATATCTACTTTTCCAAATCTCTTACTTTGAAAAGGTGGGGTTTCTTTTTTGTTTGTTTGTTTTTTGTTTTTTTTAAATGAAAATAACTATACTGTAAGCATAAAAAGGCAGATATTCATAGAAGTAAGTAGATACCTACATTAGATAAATATAGTCAACTCCCCAGCCTTCAGTGGATCTCTGTTAATCCATATACTGGTATCAGGATAAATTTTGTTTGGTGCATAAACAATGTCAATACAGCTATAAATTGCAGTCTATTTTAATAAGTAGTACATTAGTTACTCTTACTGATAAATTTAATACATATATTCAGTCTCCTTTAGAGTGTCACTTCTGTATACTATGAATTAGACCCAAACAAGGGTTTTTAAAATAGTACTTTTCCTAAGAAAAGTGTTATTTAAGAAGTAAAGTAAGAACAGTAATGAAAATGCTGCTTTACAATGATACAAATATACTAAAGGTGATAAATGTGAAATTTTGAGAATAGTTATATCATGACTTCTTTGTTTCACATAAAAAAGAAAGTCTTTCTGTCTTCCGTCAGTTACAAAATTTCCCATTACCTCAATGGCTCAGCATCAGATCTGTCAAAAACCACAATCCTCTTCCATTATATGACTTTTCAGAATATATTTCATGGGTCATAAATCATTCTCAGCATTTCTCTGAGAAGTAGCTATGTTAACAAATCTCTTCCATTGGCTAAGCAGCAGGAAGACCCTACAAACTCTGTCATCAACAGACCAGGAGTGCACCCACATTGTGGCAGCAGAAAGAGCATCTGAAAGAGAAGCTGAGGCATGGCTCACTTTAGCACAACTAGCAAGGAGGAAAGAAAAATAGCAATAATAATAAAAAAAAAGTAAAATACTTCCTTAAAAGTAGATCACTGTTGCTATTCCATAGCCTCAGTGATACACCAGAGCTATGAGCAGCCAGAGTATATATAGTAAAGAAATAAAGTACAACACAATAATTGTGATTTCTTCCTCTTTTTCTTTTTCTCCTAGAGGACTTTACTGACTTTGATAGGAAAAGAAATGTTTGAATATATTTCATCCTTCATAAATGTACACCCACAGAACCTCACTTCAGGAATTACTTCAGATTGATGCAGGCATAAACAGTCAGCAGCCCAGAAAAACAGCTTACAAGTTAAGAAAAATGTAGTACACCGAGCAAAACGCAGCACAACATTGTATGATATGTGGAAGTGAAAAAAAACTTGGCCCTTGTATTTATCAGCCCATTCCATTACATGCAGAAGGTGATGTGAGCTCTTGTATGAGCAAGCATCAGCAGTGAATATTGAACAACAAGCAAACACTATAAGTACAACATGGAAATCATAAAAAACTGCCATGGGTTCCTTGGCCCTGGAGGCTGCAGGAATTCCAAAGAGCCCTGTCTGTAACCAGACCCAGGGCTCCCTTCCCTGCAGAAGGAGACTCCATCCCACCCCCCATGCCCTGAGGACTGGGACACTTTCCTGCTCTCCAGAGGTGCATCCTTCACACCCTCACACCCTTCCTGGAGTCAAGCTCTTCTTCAGGGAGTGGGGGACCTGCAGTGCATGGCTCTTAAATACCCCCACCTTCCCCTGCAAGATGCCTCTTCCCCCCCTCGCCCCCACCAAGCACAGTGGCTTCATGCAAAGTACTAAACCATTAAAAAAAAAAAAAGAAAAAAAAAAAAGGAGGAGATCTCATAAAGGCGTAAGCAAGAATTTATGGTAAGCAAGAATTGCTTACTATACTGGAAAAGCATCTAGCTGAATGATTGTTTGCTCAAGTAATCATATCCCAAAACCTGAATAATCTTCCCTCTGAATCTCTGCAGTCATAGGGTACTCTGGATACTGAAGCCACCGTGTCTTTAAATAAAATATGAGGAAATAGAGGCAGAAGATGCCAAACAGATTACTTTTCATAAGGGTAAAAAATCCCTCAGGAAAAATCTCGGGGAAAAAAAATTAAAACCTTTTTTATATAAAAAATTCAGGGAGAAATCCTTACAGAGACAATCAATCTGATTAAAAAGTTTTTCTTGCTTGACTCCTTATCAAGATAATAGATCTTGGACAGTGATGATAATTATCACTGTTCTTGTTGAAAATAGAGGCTCAAAGTGAAAAATATGTCTCTTCATAAAGTGGATAATCTCCTCTGTTCAAAATATTTTCTACTTTGAAAGGAAAAGTAAGGTAAAATAAGAAAAATAAATTTTACTATGCTCCTTTGTAGGGAAAGAAATTATGCACAAAGAAATCCAACTTCTTTCTTAGAGTCAAAAAGGAAGCTTATGTTAAGGAACAAATTAATAGAAGTCAACTGAATTACAGTGGAAAGTCATCTTCTCTTTACAATAAATGATATGGCCAGATAAAAACTCAAAAATAACTCTCTACAGCATACATCCAGTCAAATTCTACAGCCCATATAGCTTTACCTAACTGCAAGAACAAAGCACATTTTTCAGAATATTAAGATGTCAAGTTTTGTAAAGTTTCTTTGCTTTTATTTATTTTATTCAGCTAAATTGGTACTAAAATTTCCTACCAGTGTTTCTAGAGAACACACAGCTCTGAAAATAGATGCATTCTTAACCAGCCTCAGGGTTTGCTTCCAAATGGAGGAAAAAAAATCCCTTCCATTTTTTGAGTATTTTTAAGGGGTTTGCTTCAAAAAGATTTAGCAAAAATTTGCAGTAATAGCTGAAACTGCAGACAATTGCCTGTGATTCAGGGTCTTGTGAGCTTGACAGAAGCCCTTGAAAGGCAGATTAGAAGATCAGCAATGTCCATTATGACAATCTGACCAAGCAAAATAGCAGCAATGTGTTCTCCAGCTCACAGGGTTTCACAGGATGGATGCACATCCATTAGTAGAAAGTATAGATAAGCACCCCAGGTTTTTACTCACCCCTAACACCCAAAATTTAGTTTAGACTTTAGCCTGTACCTTCAAATTAAAGAAGGTTTCTTAATATCACTCAGTCTTTATTAACAAGAAATGCAACAAGATACCTTGCTCTATTCTGGGCAATTTTGACTACTGTTCCTGACAAATATGCAAGCAAAGAAAAGTGAGAAAATTAAAAATAAAAACCAAAGCAGTGTACTGAAGATTTTTTGAACAGCAAGAGTCATCCTCACTTTCAGTACTTTTGAAGTACTAGATTTAACTTTATTAATTGTAGATTATTAAATCATCTTTTATTTTTTTATTTCTATGTTGTACATAGATACATAGATACATTGTACAACCCAGTATTTGTACTGCAATACATAATAATTTCCATAACTGACTACAAGAAATATGAGAGGAAATTTTGTAACTAGATTTTATTCATGAATAGCAAGGTGTGGTCAAATTATCCATCTGCATTATTTTAATTTTTAAATGCCTGGTTTCTTTCCATAATATTTTAACATTAACCAGTATAAATCACATAATGCAAAAAAAAAAAATGTACTAGGTATTATTATTTCATGAGAGAAATACCTTTGATTTTACAAATGGTTTTACTGCCCAGAGCTTTCACTCCAATCAAGGTATTTATTAGCATTATTTCATTTGCCTTTCTGCTAAAAGGCAAAGCTAATAGACTGGTGATGAGACCATTTGTTTACTGTTTCTTCAGATGTGATAAACTGTTAGTGGAGAAATTACAATGATCTGAGACCTTAATTTTCCTCAGACCATAGTTTCAACTCCAAAATGATTTGTTATTGGTACACCTGGATTTTTCTTGCCATTCAAGGTGAAAGAGCTTATTTGCCACATGAAGAAAAATGATTGTTTGACTACTGGTATTCAAAATTAGCAAAAGAAGTAGAAGTCTTCTGGTTTTGCAGCAGGTTATTCACTAGTTTGTTATTTGTCACTTTCATATTTTTATGACTTTAAATCTTTACATGAATTGCTGATTAAACGGATAGCTAACATTGAAACAGAAGGCAATATAATGCCACACATTCATTCTGCAGTATTCAGGTGGCATGCACTAAAAAACAATATCAAATAAAGACTATTTAGTGCTCTCAATACCAGAAAATTCAAGTTGTTGAGAACAAGTATAAGACAACACTTGAACAGATTCGTTCCTGACTGACTGGGTGAAGAGGTTGGCTGGTCCAACCACGGGATAAAGATGAGGACTACAGATAATCAGGACAGGGAAACGGTTCTTAAGTCACAATGAGTCATGTTTGTTATTTTCATTCCATTTCCCCTTAATTACGGGGATGTAGCTATGATATTTGCTCATCTATCTGCCTGAAATTCAACTGAGTAATGACAAAAAAAAAATAACATGTTCAGGGCATTGTTTTTATTTTACTTTTTTTAAGTATCACCCTTTACCTGCTTTTCCTGTGCCTAAATATTGAGACTTCAGTTTTGACACTGCAAGGCATTGTGGCATAGAGGTAATTTGAAATGCATAAAGTGAATAAACATGGACTTCATTTGTATATTTGAAATTATACGTATGCACAAGCATCTTATTAAAAGATGGCACTAGAAATTACATTTTTTAATCCAAAAGTAATCCCAGAAATGCCAAATTTAAAATTTTTGGGAAAAAATTAAAACCATCATAATTACGAAGTCCATGATGTCAGATCAACAACCTTCATAAACACTGTGGTCTAGCAGCCCAAGGTTTGTGGTTTTGTTAGAAAAATATCAAGCTCATGGAAAATTTTTACGTAGTCATCTTAAAACAGAAGGATAAAAGGCAACAAGGGCTTCCAGTCCCCTCTTTTATACATTTAAATTTTAGGGCTTTTAAGCTATTTAAAAACAATAACAAAACATTTGAGCAATGTACACTTAACTGCATATATTTGACTGAAAACATGTATAATGTATGTATAGAATTACAGGGTTCTAAAAATTCTGGGAGTAGCAAAATCTGGTAAGAGAAAATGTACTTTTTATAAACCAATATCATTGAACTGTGGTAAGACATGGATACAGACAAATTCTTACATTGCAGGTGTGATTCAGGGTTCTGCTATGCTGAACTGATAGTCTGAAGGAAATAGGATAGATGGAATCAGATAATTTCCAGCTTTGCATGGGCTTTCCTTCTCCTCGGGGATATAGGCAATCCTTTTGCTCATATTCTGAAGAAATCTCACTGTGAGGAAGCAAGCAACTCAGATTAATTTAATAAATTGAACTGGTTTATAGCAGGATAGTAGAGCCTCTTCTAGAGGGTCTTTCCAAGGACAAAGCAAGCAATTCACATTTGGTTCAATAGCATTCGCTTACATAGCAGGAAAGAATAATTACCCCATCGCAGGAATGAAAGGTGAAATTTAATAGCTTAAGTTATTTTGTGGGTCAGATAAGATAATCATGGCAGTTCTTTTTGACCTTAAAATCTATGGATCTGTGCATTAAGCTGTAGAGACCTGTTGAGATTTTTATATACAGGCAAAAAAATTGAATATTGTTTGGAAAGATTAGAAACCTTCTTTCCTCCCTCTTAAAGACATGACGGGAGGCAAATACTGATTTTACCTATACTTTCTAAAATATCCAACTTTTTCTCATCCCCTCAGACTAACTATGATTTTAATGACTTTTGCCATGTTTGACTGGATTGTTTTACACTGGATTTAAAAGTCATAAGCAATGAATACAAGTATGTATCTTTCATTGATTTTTACAGCAGATAATGAAAGGCATAAAATAATGAATATGAGACAGTATTTCATAGGTTCAGATCAGGTTAGTATGATAACAAAGAAAAGTTGAATTAAGCAATTTGATTGCCTAAAAGTTGGGTGAAAGGAATTATTTTAATTTCTGTGACAATACTTTAAAGCTAATCAATAAGGGGTGAAGAGCTGATTGTTGTATTATTTCAAGTTTCAGAAAATACTTATCATCTCCCAGTTTCTGAGAAATAGCAAAGGAAAAATCAGAGACAATGGCCAGATTGTGTTTATTTTCATGGATTCTTTTTCCAACTCAAACTGTCTGCTGTGTTCCAAAAGATTGTAATTTGCTAGAAATATTTCCACAAAATAAAAGTATCAAATGCAAAAATAGTGGCACCCAGTGGACAAGACATACCTTATTTTTATGCTCAAACCAGCAAATAGTTTTTTTTTTTGAGAAATGCCATACTTCTTTCAGCTGGGATATAGTATATCCTGTTTCAATGGAAGGACCAGTTCCTACTTCAACATCATTCTTTGCCATTTTCTCGTGTTCAATAACTTTCACATTAATTTTGGGATAATTTGTTTCTGTGAGCAAAGTGGGCCTGAGTAATCAATACAAGTTGTTGATTGTAAGATAATTAATTCCTGAGAGGACATGCCTGAAGAAGAGGTTTTATACAAAGATAATCCAAAATTTCTTCTATTCAAATTTCCCATTTTCTTTTCCCTTGCTAAAATGGGATTTTTGGAAATTTAGAAAGAGAAATCAAATGATTCAGTGGTTAACAATGATGATGTGGTGTCACTTCAATTTAATTCAGTTTCCTGCATAACCTACCTTACCAATGCATATTAGTCTTTCCATGTTATAGGCTCACCAAAGTCTTGTGATTCTTCTGGTCAAAATTGCTAACACATCTTGAGCTGCTTATCAGCTCTGGGTGAAGATAAACTACCAGTTCTCCAGTGCCTTCCAAATCAACTTTATATAACCAGATAACGTTCTTTCACAATTCACTGCAAAAGAATTAGGGAGCAACTGAATGTAGCGGCCTTAAAACCATCCACCAACAATAGCTGCTGAAAACAGCTCATCTGTAGGTGAAATACAAAAACAAACCCAAATAATTTATAAGAAGGACATGATCAAACAAATTAAAAGAAAATAACATCTTTTTTTCTTTAAAAAATGTATTGTCATGTGTTTCATATGCTAACTACTATCTCCAATACTGAGTCAACATTTATTATATCACAACATTATTATTATAACAATTATTATGTACAAAAGTCAGCAATCAAAATATTTGTGCAAATATCTGGCTCCACTAAATGTCATTGAAGTTTTATACTTTTTTTTCCAAACACAACTAGGATTTTTTTCCCACTGGCAGTAGTTGCACGTGACATTTCTTTAAGTAAAAATGCTATAGCAGCTACAGGTGTTGTCTTCTCCTCTACAATGAAACTGTGCTATATTTTTGTCACTTCTTGCCTTTAGGTCAAATTTCTTCCTATTTTATCAGCATAACAACTAATGTCAAGTCTAGTATTTAAAAGACTTCTAGAAAATATTCTGAGCCATAATAAATCAGGAAAAAAAATATAAAAAACACTAAAAATAGAGACAATTTTTTCCATTCCAAATCTTAAAGTATTTACGGAAGGTTTGCATACATTTCATGTTATGACTTAGAATATTTAAGTGTTTCACTTTAGATTGAACAAATATAAAAAAATAAGCATTATAGGGGATTGTTTGAATTAAAATAATGGTGAACCTAATTTATTTGAATTAAGATTATATTACCAGTATTAAATAGCTCATTATGTTTTTTATGCTCTCCTGTTGATCAGTTTGCTAAAAAATAAGCTTAGCAGTTCCTATTAGTCAGAATAAATCATTTATCTCAAATCAAAAGAGACAAAATAACCTAATTCAACTGCAAGTACAGTGAAAAGGACATGAAAACTGAACGCGTTTTATATGAATGCATTTTTAGACACAATTAAGAGGCCTGCAAATAAGGTAGGAAGAAAATGAAATATTTTATGTTCTTTTCAGATTTGACTTACAAAGCCATAAAAAAATATATTAATACCGATTCATTTTTAGCTTCATCAGAAGACCTCAGCACCACTACAACCAGCTCATGAAGACAAATTCATTATTTATAGAACAGAAAAAAATATTCTACCTAGTGTTTTTCTGCAAAAATCCTTTGTCTCATGAGAGGAAAACCTGGCTTCTTATCCTGATAATCATGATAGAAAGCATAGTTTTGCAACAAGTATAAATAACTCCAAATCCTGTTAAGTCCTTTTTCAGCTCTGCTTCAGAAGACACACTGTAGTTTCCCAGCAGAGCTACCACTGAAACTTTGAGCCAGCTTTGAATTAGCTTCTTTCCCATTTCCCTTCCCTCGAGTGTCAGTGCACCAAGGACATTTTATTTAATCATCCTTTATGGATTTACCTCTTTAAATCACATTATTTTATTGCCCACTCGTAATTTAAAGCACCTAGGAGACCCTAGACTGTATTTGGTTTTGAACTTTGGATTTCCTTAGTACACAAACTGTAAAGAAATTGTGCTTCTAAAGTAAAGATCAAAAGTGATGATCAATACCTAAATACTCTCATCTATTTTTTTTCTGAGGTGAACCTGCATTCCATTTGACTACATCATTTTCTGTGTTTGAGTAGAAGGTTATTCTGGAGACCATTTCACTGAAATTAACACCAAAACTAAACACAACAGGCATTTGAAAATCCTGTACAACTCAAGCAGATTAGCTTCTGAAGAAAGAAATGACATGAATTAAAGCTGAAAAACACACATTTAGCCTGTTTTCAATGAGCTGGACTACTTATAATGCTTGAAAGAAGGTAATGGTATCTAAACATGCATAAGAAGTCTGTTGTGTCCCTCACACAGCACAGTCTACAAGATCTTGAGTTCACTGGTTCATTTCAGAATAAGGTTGTTACATATTAGAAATGCCTTTTTTTTTCCAACTTCTTCAGAACAAAAGCCAGATTTTTTTTGGGAAAAACATATCAAAATATCTAAAGAAATAAATTCCATTTTTTAAATAAAGAAGTTGTGATCAAATTTAATACACCTGAGAAAATAACGTTGGGGTTTTTTTAGCACTTTCCACTGTCACGAATCTTGCTATTGAAATAACATGATTATTGATCATGATATAAATTTTCCATTTCAGAGGTCTTTGTCGTCTTGGTTTTCAGAGTTTGTGAAAACGTTTTAAGGGGTGGAGTAGCATCTTGTGAGATAGATTTACCTGGAACATATCTTAATAGAGTTCAGATTTTTGTGTAAATAACAGAGCCAGTCACGATCTTCACAGTCTTTCTTGCTTAGCTGGGTAGTAAGTGATTTATTTTTTTTAATGAATAAAAAAAGAAATTGAATATGAACAGGATGGGCTGCATCAAATACGTACTGCACTGTTCTGAGAATCTGAGTTCAAGCAAAGTTCAGTGGCTTACTGCTTCACTGGAGAAAAACATAGGCATGGAATCAAGTTTGCATTAGCAGAAATCTATCAAGAGATATGTTCTGGCTTCCAAACTAATGGGATTTAATATATGTATCATACTAAAAACATGGGCAATGAATATGAGTTCTACATCTTGCTGAGTGCATTCAACTCCTCCACAGCAATTTAAGACATGTGAAGATAATGCTAAGAAAGATTTTCAGTCAGAATGTGTTCAGGAATGAAGACAAAAAAAACTTTTGTGCATACTAAAGCAGTAGCTTCAGGTTGATATAATTAAAATCCACACAACATGCTGAGCTCAGCTGAGTATGTCTATATATTAAGTACATTTCAGAAAAGGTTTTGAGAAAACTCGATATTTTTCAGGCTAGCATATTTAAATGCTGTTTTGAGGGTGTTTTTAAAAGTACTCTTAACAAGGAAAAAAGTATTTTTTTTTTTCCCCAGAAGTTTTACCTCACTTTGGAGAAATAACCTTCAACATCTCAAGGTCCTAACAGTACAAAGAGCTATTCTGGGCCTCAGGATGATCTGAGAACCACCTATAAATCTGTGGCTGAGCTGTTGTTGCAGATAAGCTACCATATATTTGATACTTACAATCATAATTACTCTCTCCCCTTGTGTCCCATAAAATAAAATAAAAATGCACATATTCAGCAGATTTTGAAAGTACCACAAAGCTTTTCTGCTTTACACTTCTATAACATTTAAATTAGGCTCCTCTTCACTTCATCACAAGTTACAACTGATGAATCCAAGTTCCCTGCTGTAGCTTTAGGGAGGGAAAATCAAAAGCCTGTCTTAATGGCTTAGAATTGCCCTTTACTAAAGCAAGCAATCATCATCTATGCTAATTAATGAACATTTATCTCATTCAGGGCTGCCAGAGGGAATTTATTTTAGAGGACAAAAACAAGGAAACCAAACAAACAGGACCCCAAAACCCAATTTATTCCAGTCTCTTTATCCTCTTTTCTGGCTGCCAATTTCTCTTCTCAGACACACTCAGCAGTCTGATTCACTTTATTTTCATTCGTTGTTCTGTTGAATATATATTGATGATGGCTCTAAGCGAAGCCTTTGAGATGAAGGTGAGCCACAGCTTCTATTTCTCCTCAGTGTGTCAAAAAGGTTGCTAGCAGGATGAAGTCCAGCAGATAAGAAGTATTAGGAAGAAACTGAACGGAATCTGTTGGTGAAAATTATCAGCAAGTAACAAGGAATGGTAGTTGACAGGGAAGAAAGAGATCAGGAGCTCAAGGAGCCTGAAAAAAAAAAAGGTATTTTGATCTGATACAGTAAAACAAGTGGGAGGATTTTGTTTTACTTTCTTCACAAGTCCTGGCAAAACTTTCAATGACAGATATATTCCAGACAATATAAGAAAGGTTTAAATTTCCCCATAATGTAGACATAGTTATATAATAATGAAAATTTTTTAAATTAATTTTTCCTAAAGCATTCATCTGTGAGTTGTATGCATGATTACGCCATACAAACATATGCATGTATTTAACACTTAAGGCCTATTGCTACTCTTTTTAGTAAATTTTTCTTTAAAGGTGACACCCTGCTGTGTTTTATATGAGTAAAGTTCTAGAGTCCCATTCATGTAAGGTCAGACTGGATTCTGTCCAAATATCTAAAATCATTTAGATTTGGCATGGAATTTCAATAAGAAAAAGAAGGTGAGAGAAAAACATAAGGTTGACTTTTAACTGCAAATTTATTTCAATTTTTGGTTTCAAAATCCTGAATTTGTTTCAGAGTCAATCTAATTCTCAGAAAGATGGCATAGAGGATTGTAACAAATTTTGTGGCATATCTTTGTTTAGTTTTGAAAAATAAAATGAAGAGCAAAATGTGCTATGAGCAGAGGACTAAACTAAATCTTATTTTCTAGGCATCTGTGTCTCTCAACATAATTTCAACAGTTGACTTGAAATTTTTTCCTTACCTTTAACTATTCTACAGTATTTTCTCTGATTCTTTCCATCACAGTTCCATTAACCCTGCCTGCCAATCCCAGAGTTACATTCTGTATCATTAGATCCTCATCTGGGAAAGAGAAAGGGCATACTGTTGATCCAAAATTCCAAGCAGATCTTGAGAATTTAGACTACATTTTCCTCAAATAATAAAGTTCATCTTCTGTATCCCCCTTAATATTTGTGTATGAAACGGCACAGAATATCCATGACACTGTAACCTTTGATGTACCTTGTGTTGAGGATTGAGTAAAAGTTTCAACACTTATTAAGGTGGGAGTGATAGATGGAAAAACACACTCTGGAACTGCCAAAATAATCACCTTCAAGTTATCTCTTCCCCATAAATGGAATAGTATGTTAAATAATATGAACTCTACAGTTTTAATGAAAGTCTTTTTTCTCCAAAATGATTGTATTCCTGGGAGAAGAAAACACATGGACTTCAAAATTACATTTGGAACAAAACTTCCAAAAGCTGATAGATATTTGAACATGGCTTGTAATGAAAACTTTGCATTAAAAAAATTATAAAAAAAATATTATAATATTCATTAATGCATTTAGAAGGGAAAAAGGAAAATAACATCTGCAGAAGAACCTGCATGGGTCTCATTTTTATTCACATTCTCTATTCCTCAGTGGAGAGAATCACTGACAGTATATGAAATAAAAATAATTGTGAGGGCCTTCAATTTAAACTGGCGTATTCTCCTTTATCTCTTGCAAGCTGGGTCAATATATTTATGCTTGAGAACTTAGTTCTACTGTTGGAGGACGAGTTCTTCGCTTTGTGGTAAAACCATGTGACCGTCCCTCGTTATGTCAGCCTTCAGCTTCCCTCAACTGGTGACCATTTTCTTGCCCTGCTCAGGAGCGTGAGTTGAGCAGTTCCAATAAGGTTTCCAGGGAACCCATCAGCTGTTTTCTCTTATATTATTGATGACCTCTGTAAGATTTTTTTACTGAAGACCTGAGTCTTCACCTTCTAAGCATTCATACAGTCATACATTCATGGGATTTGCTGCATATAAGTTTTTGCTTATTTTTCTGTGTTGAGGTTTGGTTTTTTTTTATTATCCATCCATAAGTGTTTATTGTGACAGTGACAACAAAAATATGCTCATAATGGAGGATTCTTCTTACAAAGAAGAAGATTTTTATTATTTTCACCTACTGAATGAAATAAAGTAAGCTATCTCTTTGTACTAATTTACTATTTTTACTTGCTTTAAGCTAAAATGAGAAGACTTACAATAAGGTAAATTTGTTATAGAATTGTCTCATTATTGATGTTGCTGAAGTGAAATACTGTCAAATGTCTTTTAGTAAATTCTACCTTTTTAATTTTTTTTTTCCAAAATTATTCGTGCTGTCATATTTCTACGCCTTTTTATCTACTGTCAGAAAATGGTAAAAAAAGAAAAAAATAGCAAACATGAGACCATATGGGTATTGATACATAAAAGCCACTATTATTGGAATGGAAGTTCCCCATTGCTTTAATTCATATATTATTCTTTTCCTCAGAATTTGGCTTCAATCTTTCCAAATCAATGAAAGCTACTTTAAAAAGCAGTATCTGAAAATCCATGCAAAGTTTTCTTCTATAAAAATACAAATATTGAAGCTTACAGTTTTTCTTTGAGGGAGAGAATTTATATTGTTACAACATAAATTGATCATGTGTTAACTTCATTGTTGATGCTGAAATGGAAATTTCTGCCTAACATAATCCCAAGCAAAAGAAGTAGATATAGGGTGGGAATTTAAACAAAATCTTATGTCTGAACTTCACTATCATTTTCCATAATGCCTCACACTGCATGACTAGGTTTGAATACTCCAGACTTGGAAGGAATGCAATTTCACCATTTTGTAACTGTAACCTGCTTTCCAAGTACACTGTGCATCAGCTACTAATGAAAATGGATAGTGAAACTTAGCATCTATAGCATGTTTTTCCAGTTCTTTTCCTAATACTTCCACATAGTTTTACTGGAAGTATATTTTACATATGAAGAAGAGATTAAATTTATTTTGTAGCAGTTAAAAATCTGGGAAGACCAGAAGCAAAAGTTTTCTGTCTCTGAAAGTGGAGGAAACTATAGTGACCTTCACTGGGTAATCATGCTGCACAGGTATTCTACCTAGTTCTTCAGTGCACATCAATATGCTTTTTAGTAAGGAAACATGAGCCTTGATTAATATGACAATCTTTTAAATTGATAATTATGCTATCCAAAGGCTGAGAAAAAGACGGTTATCCTTGGTTTTTGTTTTTACTATCATACCTTGTTTTCTCTATATCTTGGCAGTATTTTGCAAGCAGACCAAACACAGATTATTTGTCCTTTTCCTCAACTCTCAAACTTTGTATTATCTCTCACTCAGGTTGCTTGCCTCTGTGTGTTTCTATTAGGATTCCAACATCACTATGGAGTAAAGATTTTCATCCTATATTTTTGGACTTCTGCTCTTGATGTTCCTTTATAGATGAAAGAATGTTGTAAAAAGGCATCAAGCCACCTCATTATTACTGAGTCCCTCCAAGGAACTTCTCCAGCAGTTGGTTTGCTAAACCAGTGGTCTGTCAGTAAGACTGATACTATTAATTTGTACCATCTCATGATTTTATGGATTAGTAATTGGGTTTTTTAAATGTTTGCTTTTCACAACAGTTAACTTAATGGAACTTCCAAGTCCATATGGAAAATACTATTGTACAGATATTTGAGTGATAATAGTCAGTTTAAAATCAGTGAGGAAACATCCAGTCAATATTAAAGCTGCCACAACGCTGACCCAATTTCAAACCTTTATGTTACAGCGGTTTATCCTAGTAAATCTCAGACTTAAGGTCTAATAGTCACAAATTTTTGTTCTGAGCTGGTATGGTTTTTTTATTTTTTTTTAATTGCTGCAGGAATAGTGGCAAACATAAAATGTTTTTGCAGCCTAACTCAAAGTCTTCTCTTTTGTCAATGGCATTGTCATTTTTGTAAAGGGGGAAAAATTGTTTTGTGTCTTTCTCTAATAAGTGCTTTAGGCTAATGTGCATGAGACTTTTATTTAGTATTTGTCTAAGCAATTTGGCTGGTCTTAGAACTGCACTTTGGAGCTTCTGTATTGTGACAGGAAATGTAAGTTCACATTTAGCTTCAAAAACAAAATTTAGACCTTTTAAAGTCTGATTACATTCAGGGATCTTGTGTAAATTTAATTTCCATTATTGAGATACTGGAAAAATACTAAAAACATCACTGTGGCTACCCATGTTTCTGTAAATAATTCTGGTAAACTCAAACTTTTAAAAATCTCGGGGTTCATCAGATTCTGTGAATAGCATTTCATTTCATAGCCACCAGCTTTGTGTACAAATATGTTCACCTTTCTAGACGAGCTGGAATATAACTGTCAGCAGGCCACTCTAAAAAGTCAAACCATGGACACTACTTAATGCTTGGGAATGAGATTGATTATTATTAGCTAAGAGTTTATCACTAGTTTTGTGCCTGTCTGCACAAATCACTTCTTGATATCTCAACATGACATTGGGAAAAAATATTGCAATCTAACAAATTTAAAACAAAGTAAATGGACATCAAAGTAAAGATGTCAGCTATTATGCCATGAAGCTGTTCACTCTTTCTCTCTTCCAAAAATTTTGTGCCTTCCCTGAAAAAAAAATAGTAATATCACAACAGGTTTCCAATTCTCAGTTCTGGAATATTTAGTCCTAAATTAATGATCTTCTTAATAAAGTCAAATTGACCTCTGAAGCAAAGGGGAGATTTGAGCCTGACCCCCCTCATGTCTTGAATGGATTTTCAGGCAGGAAAAGGGCTCATTGCTTCAGCAGGTATGTGAATATTTCTTTTGCTTGTTCCTGTCCTGTCTTGACAAGACTTTAAAAACATAATGTCTCCAAAATGCCAATACAGTTTTTTGTGTAATTGCCAAAATGAACTGTTTTTTCATTTCTCCAACATAAATATTTGGATTCAGACAAAAGTAATTACAAATTCAAGCAAAATTGTAACTATCCTGCCAGAGGTGGGTTGCTCAATTCTTCTTGCGACTTTTATGTTTTTAGCAGATTTTATAAAAATTTATTTAGAGATCTTAAGCCCCTCATCATATAGAAACTGATGTTATGATTGTTGTTAGTCTCATCATTAGTTAATGAAGTTCTAATTTGATTCCTAAACATCTAGACGCAAAGTTTTCCTTTCAAGTGCCTCAAAAATTCATGAACTGTGGACTGCCTAAGTTTTGTGGAGATGTACTTATCATTAGAGTGTTTATACTTTACTTTTTTTTCAAAATAATTTTTGTTAGTGCATCTGGATAAAATTTTGAATAACATCTGTGTTTACAGTTTTATTGTTTTTCACTTGACTCAAACTAGCATGTATCTATATGAATAGGTATGTCTTTATGCATTATGCATAAGCCTTATGGAACAATACATAATGCATAAGAACAAACACATTGAGTCCCATTCACTCCTTACTGTAGAAAACTTGTCTTTAAACCATATAATTAAAGTTTTTGGTGATGTTTCTTTCATATTGGAATCAGACACCACCACTTTTTAGGGAATTTCTTATAATGGCACTTCAGAGAAGCTTTGGGGCAATTCCACAGCTGTTCTTATGATTATGTATAAAACTTAATTCTGTTGCTGTAAGACACTGTAATGGAAACTAACAGATTAATCACTTGATGTTACAAGAACAGTTTCCTGTAATTCTAAGAATCTAAAACATCATCATTGTCATATATTGTAAATTAAGATTACATGAAGATGTTGTGCTCTGTTCCTCAGAATGTTTCCACCTAGATTAAAAAAAAAAAAAAAGTTACCTGATGGTGCTAATCTTTATTTTCATCGAAAAAGAAGATTGTGAGGGGGATGTAGTCAATATTCATCTAACTCACTTCAGCCTCTTTGAACAAGAAATATCTCAAATATTTAAGCTCTAGGGGGATGAACAACAGCATATGAAATAGTTACATTGCTAGTTTATTTTGCCATTATCTTAATTCTCAATACCATTCATAAGTTTCATTTGTTGAATATGTGAAAGAAATTATAATAAAATGTGCTTCTACTCTGCAGTTCAGTGCTGGAGCCCATAAAATATTAAAATTTAATATTCAAAAGTTAATGACAATGAAATGCACAGCATGAGAAGTCTGAGGTGGTAAACTAAGGATGGACATGTAAATTGCCCAGCCAATAAAGCAGAGAAAACATAAATATAATCACAGTAACCCAGAAATATGCATTGAGAAAGTGGTCATTTTTTATTAATATAAGACTATTGCTATCACTAAGGGGTTTTAGTTCCATATTTATAGACAGTTCCTTTATAAAAATATGTATATGTATATATATATGTATATATATATATATATATATATATATATACACACACAAATATACATAAATGCTAAATCAGAATATGTATTTCAGAGATTTGTTGTCTGCAGCCCAGATCATGCTGTGAACTTGGTATCATAAATCATGGTGCATCAGTATGCATTTTCAATTAAATGAAAAAGAGATTCATCCACATAAAGATATGAGCCTTTGTGGAATCCCAGCACAAACAGGCCTGTGGCCCTGATCATAGGCCATCTAAAATACACTTCTGTCTCTTTGCTGTATTTGGTGATTTTCAATCAATCTTATGTGCTTTTATGTATGTTCCAGTGCAATAACTGGAAACAAATTATATATGACACTTTAGAGGACACTGTGAGGTCAAGTAAATCATCAGACTAAGTTTTACATTACTTGAAACGGAATTATTTGAATCACTTTCATTTATCAAACCTAATGGTGAAAAAGTAAGTAAGTGTCTACAGAAGGTTGGAATTCAAATGAGGCAGTCTCAGGCCAGAATGACTCAATCTGAAAACGAAAATATATACTGGCTGGAAGTGGTGAAACACATTGAGAGAAAGATCCATGGATACTTCTAGAAGTCAGAGAGAAACATACAAGAAATTTATATTTTCTTCAAGTCTGTTAATTTTTGAATATGTTTTTGGGCTTTATTTATTTATTGAACTATTGCATATTGGTGTTTTTGTTTTTCAGAAAATACAATTTTGGAATTTTTCACTTCTGTGAACATTAGTAGAATTATATGAACCATTTAAGATGAATTACAAGACAAAGAATGACAGTAAAATAAAATAAAATAAAATAAAATAAAACAAGAGAAATAAAATCACTTGCCTTTCAACAGTTTACACTGAACTAAAAAGTCTGAGGATCTGAGTTTGACTACCAAAAAAGGGACTGTGTGACTTTTCCTTTCTCTGCAGCATGCAAAACTGTACGCCCAGCTTTTAAGATGATTTTTCCTCATTTTACCATTATGATAAAGAAACTTCAGAATCCAGTGTGCAGAGATAACAGTAGATGGGGATGTCCTCAATTTCTTTCTCTATGTGAGATCACCTTGTCATATGATTTTTCTTTCCCAGCTGTCACATTTCCAGATTTCATGCAATCACCTGAGCTACTTCAGGAAGTTAAATTTCCAAAACCTAGGCAGCCTGCCTACCTTTTCACACACTTAATAAAATCAGACAGAAAGAATTACAGACTTAAAAATGGAAAGGGAAAAAATGCTTATGGAAAAAGTAACATAAGGTTGTTATTCTAAAGAGAGTTCACATTTGTTTTCAATGTGAAACTTGAATATCGCATGGAAAATTGAAATAGGTTTCTTTTTTTTGAAGGCTGCACTAATACAAAAAAACTTAATAGAAAGTGTGATTTCAGGATTGTAGGGAATACCTGGCACACAACAATTTAAATATGAATAACTTCTAAGCAATTAGTTCTTTCTACTTGGTTGAATTTTCTTGGGGTAAAATAATTGCATCTGCATTGTTTACTCATTAGCTTTTTTTTTTTTTAATTATAGGTGGAGGCTTTTTTCATCTCCGTATGAGAGGTAATGCCTCTTTTATTTTATAAACTGCCTGGTTTTAAATGTTATCCAAAGTGTTGAAATAATCAGTAATGACAAGAGATAAATGGAATATATGACTTCTTTAGCTTAGGGGAAAAAAAACTCTGTGAAATAAGTCTTACAAAGAATTGGAATTCTATTCATTTATTTCCACTTAGATTTGCATGGGTAAGGTACAATAGCACACAGATTTATCTGTACGCCAGATGCAAAGTAGAAGTCAACCCCATCCCTCTCAGAAATTATGATATGACAACTTTCATTAGTTCAGTACTTAACATGCAATGACTTTTGTTTTCTCCTGTCCTTCCTGACCTCTCCGGTGTACTTCACACTAAAATGGTTAATTCCTTGCTTGTTAGCTTGATGCTGCATCCCTTCAACTTGTAAACAGCTCTCCCCTGCCCTCAAGTTTTAGCATTTGGTTCTCAAGATTTTCTTGGAAATACTTCAATCTTTTTCAATACCTGTGATGAATAATATTAGCAGTGTCTAAGTCTCAAATGACATAACTGATAAATTAGACATAAATATTAGGATTTTTTTAGCAATCATTATGGCTACCTAGCAGTCCAGATACCTTATGTCCAAGAAAGCCAACTCCAAATACCATGGAAAATGTAGAAATATAGACTGTTTAATTGCATGGCACAGATAAAAAATTAGCTTTTAACATCTTGTTTTCTTTTGTTCTCAAAAGACTTCTTCAACTTAAATTCAGCTTCACACTATTTTCTAGTGATGTAAATTTGGGGTTCCTGAGGATACATTCAGTTCTACTGAAAAGACAAGTCTTCAGCACAGAGGGAATTGCTCTTGTTGCTACTGGAAACTCCGACACTCTTCAGTTCTTGCTCAAAAGACTTTCATATCTGGATCTGTGGTAGAGAATAACAAGCCTTTATGATACACACACGTACACACATATGCATATATACAAACTTGTCATGAAATATCAAAGATGAAGCATCAAAACACTGTCACTGAACTGATGCAATGAAGATGACCATTTAAAGACTCTTACCAATTTGCAAAACTATTTGGAAATGTGAGAGCTGTTTAAAAAGGCTGGTCCTCTACATTCTTGGTAATTTGCCTACTTGTGGAACTTAAGATCAATAGAATAAAGGCTTACAGGGAGAGAAAATGAACAGTATTTCTGATTCAACATGCTTTTAGCAAAATACTGATCATTAAAGCTTGTCCACTTTTTTTAACCTTTATTATTTTATCCACCAAAAAACTCACAACTAAACAAACCTTTTTTCTGCAAATGTTAACTTTCTTCCCCTTAAGCCATTACACTGTAATGACACCATGAATCTAGAAATAAAAACACATAGTGAGTCCCCATTAATAGATAAAATATAAAGTACTCAATACCATCAATAATAATGAAGGAAAGTCGTGATCATTTTATATTTGAGCCTGTCAGAGCAAGATTTCTCCCTATCACAAAATAGAACTGTAAATAAACTTGCAAAAGCATTAGCAAAATCATGACAGATAAGTAAGCCACTTTTGCAAAATATTTTTAATTTATCATCTTTTTCTGTTTCTTAATTAGCTAATAGCATACAAAATATATTTCCTACTTAAATATTTTAATATTAATTTATGAGCATAACAGATTGTCTGCAAGCAATTACACTTTTTAATAGATTTTTTTGTTTAAATATTTTCATTTTTATATCTACTATTTGGATTTCTCTGTCCATTTCTCATCTGAATAAGTGTATATTTGCTATCTTTAGTCCTCTGTGTATTGCTTTTACCAGGATGATTTTCACCATTTCTCCCACTCTTTAATCAGGCACACGTGGTTTTTATATATCAGCCATATAATGTGCTGGAAAACTAACCCAAACTTGCAGATTTAATAACCTTTACACCTCTATATATTAAAAAAAATCAGAGAAAGTGTATTATTTTTGAAAGATTGTTGAGAAAACACTTGCTTAGAGACAGATATAAATTACTAGCAGAAATGTATCTCTAATCATGTACATATGATCAGGGTGACATCACTTCAGGATCTTTGCAGCATGCTCTACTATGCTGCATAGGAATAATTATTCAAGTAAGCATTGTCCCATGATATGAAGACAAAGAACTTCTCTGGATCCTGTAATGAACAGCAATGTTGAGTTTATAGCTACCTACCTGCTCCATCTTATATGCTTATATAAATTTTTTTTGAATTTTCATAGGGGTGCTTTCCTTGTTAATCAAGTTAGCAGAATTTGTCTTTAAACCAGTGGTGGTTAATGAGAAATAAATCTTAATCCTGTGACATTAAAGTAAATGGTAACTTTTTCTTTAGATGTAGTAGACACAAGACCATGTTAACCGTACTTTGCTTTGAACATAATTTTTTTCACATTCACAAGAGCTTAAAAGTATAAGATATATTCTTTTCTTTAAGTATGCAACTTTTAAAACAAAACAAAAAATATATTTGTGTCATCACTTTCAGACTGAATTTAAACTTCAGTCAGGTATTTCCATCTATTTTTCTCTTTCAAGAGGAAAGTTGGCTGGAAACTCTGCGATGATGACAGGTCCTTGAGAGTAAGCCAGTGAGTTATGGTGACAAGAACCATTCTTAAGCACTTTAATTGTGGATCATCCAAGGGGAAAAAAGGTTAGGGCAGTAGTCTCTAGTGGGTGCTTCAATTCATATCTGGCCTACCCAATGCTAGTAAAGGTAGGTTAGCATTGTTTAGAAGTTTGGCCAAGCCCTCTCCAAACAATTGAAGTACTAATAGTGGGATATGTTGTTATGAAATCATCTGTTCTTTGAAGAGGTGAAACCTTTACCTCTTTTTGTGCTAGTTTTTTTTTAATCTTTTCTTTTTGAGCAATTTTAAAGGTGGGCAACATACTTATTACACCAATATTGAAATTGCAAGCCAGCTGAAAAATGCTGCAAAAAGATTGCAAAGCTGCAGTTTGAAACATAATCTCAAACATTTATACAAATAAATAAAATATCCAGCTGTATGTCAGCAGCTTAAAGCCTTGGCAGAAGAATAATGAAATGGTCATCTGAGATGTGTGGGTATTAGTTACATAAATTTTTGTATTGTATCCCTCCCTACATCTGACTAAATCCAAATCCTCCTCCTTTATTTCACTTCTACACTGCTATTTAGCATGTATTTTGGTCCCTGTGCAGAAGACCCAAATGACCATTGCACCAAGAGTGGGGTTAAGCATGCAAGAGGAAAGATTTCACTATATTGCTTAGTATGATTGTTGCAAGGTGTTTCCTAAATACATTGAAGAAGGATGAAGCAGTAATGTCTCCTACAGTGCTGTCTTCTAGACAGTCTGATGGCATATTAACTATGCAAATTAGTCTTTCCCCAAAATTATGGCTCTTTCTAAGCACCGGTCCCACCTAATAGAGCTGACATTAATATTGTTCATTTAGATTACAACATTGACAGCTCAATAAATTTACCTCCAAAATATGCACAAAACAGAACTCACCCATGACTGCAGTGTAGATATAATGCCTACAGTCATAGTATCAGAAGTACAACTGCTACTGACTGATCTGCCAAAAACTTTGATTGGTAGTTGTCTGTGGTGACAGACTGTCACATTTGGTCTAAGAAGTCACTACGCACAGACTAGTCACAGCAGAGTTAAATATAATTGGTCAGATACACTTATAAGTGATAAAAAAGTCAAAATAAATCAAAGTCCACTAAAGTTATCTGTTTCAAAGGGTTTTGTTCAGTAGCTGCAGCACAGATCTCTACAAACAATTAAAGGAAACTAAAGGAAGCCTGTGCACTGATCCCTTAAGCAAAGCAGTTTCAGGAAATAGAATCTAACACAAAAATTTTCCTATGAGTCTCAGTCCCTTCAAATGATGCCACCACTGAACACATGCCAAGTTGTTAATGAAACTGGTGAGTAGGAGACTCAATGTACACTGGAAACCTGTGAACTAGCAGCCACTCTGGTTCTGGTTGGGCATTTGTCCAGAAAGGATATCTGGTTTGATTCCCTCTATCAGAACACAATAGAGTAGAAAATAGTTTATGGAAAGTCAGAGTAATTGGGTGTTTCAACATGAAATTCACAGCTGTGAAGCTCTTATACATGAACAGAGTGTGCAAAAGCTTTCGACGAGTTTTCAGGTGTATGTTACCTTATAATTTCTTCAGTGGATGACAATGTAGAACTTCTCTGGAAGAAAGAGGTGGTCTAGGTGGTGCTTTCCAAGTATATCTTCCATTTTCAGTTAAAAACTTAAAATCAAAACACTTTAGTAAACCCTGTTATCTTATCCAAATCAAGATATTTGAGCTGGCATTGCTGTTTTTAGCTGAACACTTGGGAGTTTGAATATTTGTTTCCAAAGAGTCTCTTTGAACTGTATAAAATATATTCTGTAGAAAATGGTGATATTTCTCAGAACAGTTAAGAAAATTGATTATAAAATCAGTTTAACACACTGAGATAGTTCTGGCAGAAAATTTAAAACACACCAGAAGAACTATCTATTCTTGTGGATTGTGCAAACTGGACTGGGTTGCTCAGAAGGCTGTTGAGATGCAAAGTAATCTTCAAGCACAGATTCTTAAATATGTTGAAAAATAAAATCGTTGCATATTAAAGCTATATATATTAGGAATTGAGAGAGCACACAGTGTTAGGAAGGGGAAAACAAGTGACTGTTGGGTTTTTTTTTCCCATATTTTTTACTTTTGCAACAAAGATACTTCCAGAATACTGCAATCATTATCTTCACCTCTGACCTTCAAGATGTAATTCTTCATACAGCTCTGAACCCAAAGCTCTGGCAGCTGAGAGGCTGAGCTGTGAGTGAGTGCAATTAGAGCTGTTCTCAGTCTCCCTACATGCTGCTGGGCTATAGACACACGAAGCATTTTTCCATACATTTCCCTCTTTCTGCTAGTCCTACTTACTCTGCTAGGTTCTAGCTGTGTCTGCATTTATTTAAATGTCACTCCTAAAATACCAGTATGCACAGCAAGATTTTCCCCTGGAAAAGGCTTAAAAGTGCTGCAGAAATTCCATCTTTAGGCAGGCTTGAATCCAGTGTCCCTGTGACTGGCGGCGCTCTACAAGGGTCAAAAGTATGCTGATCTGTCTTAGAAATCAAAGCCTTAAAGTATATTTGTAAGAAAATGAGAATATTTTTGACAGATAAATCTGTGGAAATGCAATCCTACTATTCCATACAGCCATTGTGTGGGGATTCTGTTCAAGACACCATTTCATAGATGTGCATTGGAAGTCTGTGCTCTATATCCTGTATAGTAGCTATGAAATGCAGTTCCTGCGTTGAACGTAGACTAAAGCAACCTTATGAAGCACATGTTAACTCCTACATCCAATATATCTTTTCTGGACTGGAATGTGGTACTATTATCTTTCTCCCCTTCGCATCTTTTTTCTGAATTCCCTTGTTGCAGCATCCATAGGAAATGAGTTAATGAGTGGGTATCTTAAAAAAAATAAAATCAATGTATGGGGCAATATTCAAGTTAAATAACAGCTATACTTCTGTAGTTACACTCCACTCTGAAACAAAAAAATGTGTTACATAATGAACCCCAAAGTGGCATCTAGTCTAGGAAACATATTTTCTATATTACTCCCTAATGAAGCCCTTTTTTAATGAGTAAATGACCAAAATTATATTTAGTATGTGCATAAAAATATATATAGTTTGTCAATCTGTCTATCAAAGTTCTCAGATGTGCTCCTTGCTTTGTAATAGGTGCTATGAAATCCCACCTCTCCTTGGAGAGACAGTTGAATGCATGCCAAGTGTGTGGAGACTGGCAGTGTTTCATGGAACCTGGCAAATGTAGGTGTAATAACAATAGATGTGCCAGCATCCATATGTCAACATTCAAAGTTTTTTGGCCAGACATTAAATATTTTATAAGCTGGAGATAGTTATTACTCTTAAAAAAGACCTCTCAGTGGCTATTAACAGATGTATTGTATGTATTTATATGTTTATTTACTTTGTGTTGTAGATGTGAATGACATTATTTGTAAATTAATCAACAGTAAAAAGAAGATACATTAAATATTAAAAAAGAGACAGAAAAGACAGAGGAAAACATCTCTTACATGAAATGATCTTTCTATGAAATAAAATACTTACAGCTGTCTGTATTCATATCATAGCTGCACTCCCCCTTCCACAGTAGTTCATAGAGCCAGTGACATCATTGTCTTATTACAGGCACTGGGCTGAAGTTTGTCACCCTGTCAACAGCAAGTGTGACCATTTGTGTGGCAAGGACATGTTAGGACACCAGGGACACATTTGTATATACAGCCTTTTCCTGCCGGCTGCCTAACCTTAATCCCACCCACATTCCACTCTAAAGACCACAGGGGGAGAAGGACAAGAGAAAGAAGAGGAAGGACATGGGAACTGGGATAAGAGGGAAAAGTGCTGATTAGAGATTACAATGCCTGGAATATATAAATTGGGTGTGGGGGACAGGAGAAACTGTTTTCTTTAAAAAGAGTTAAGACATGATGTATCGGGCAATCCTGATTTTATCTATGATTGCCTATGTTATTTTATATTTTATTAATTAAAACATTATAAATTATTATTTATTCCTTATGTTAGTGTCTCTTTGTATATACCTACATGCATGTGTCTACATTTACACAGAGCAGAAAAGAGTTCAAATTGTTTCCAGAACAGGCCATGTATAAATGTACTTATAATTCTATGAATTGTGTTCAAATGCTTAGGGAAAGTAATGATAGTAACAATCCTTCCTTGTTTTTAATAATTTACACATATGCTCTGTACATCTCACTCCTTGTTCACATGGAAAAGTTGTAACATGATATTTGACTTTCAGTTTTCAAGAACTGTCAGAAGCTTAGACTGCTCTGTTTTTAAAAACATCTCCAGCAGTACTGTCCCTTCAAAATCACACAATGCAATATCAGCTTCAGGATCCGTTATATAAATTCAACATTACTAATTCTTTCAGGTTCATAGTCTTCTGATAAGTTGCTCAATTCAAACAGCCCATTTAAACTGTGAATTCTAGTACAACTAATGCAGTAAAACAATATGCTATGTCTTAGAGTGGGACATCACAAACCAGTCTATGTCAATCTACCCTGACAGTAAGGAGGGCAGAAAAGGAAACAAAGAGCTTGCATAAGAGTGTGACAAGATTTGGAATAAATAATGTACTGATGTTTAGAAATGGAGAACATTAGATCAAAATGTGCAGTAATTCTTTTTATTTATGAATAAATCACTCATGTAAAATCTACACCCTGTGGAGTAACTGTAGGTGCCTAATTGACTGCCTGTAAGCAAACCATTACAACTCTATTACTCCATCAGCTGCAGGGAGGACACAGTGGGGAAAAAAAAAAAAAACAACTTCTAAGTAAAATTTTCACACCCCTGCCTTGTCGTGAACTCCTCAGCTGGTTTTCACATTCCAAATCCAGAGCATGTTTCTTCTCACAAACTCCCTATCTATGTAACGCTGGTATGCACAGCATGCTCTGCTATGGCAATTGTGCCAGATAATTGGAAACAAATTTAGCCCTGGTGTAAGCATGAGCACAGCTTCCAACAAAACCACTGCCTTTACTAAGAAAAATGTCTCAGTAAGAAAGAAGTTATGTGACAGTTATTTAAGTGTGAATGTGTCGTCATACAATTTCAACAGATCTCCAGCTTGTCTTGTTTATTTTTTTCTTTCTCTAGACATAACCTAAGAATGATGACTGCAACAGAAGGTGAAAAAATTGGGAAAGAAATAGGGTGGAGTGATTAAATATAATATTTAAAGGTATATTTTTATTGTCAATGAATATTTTGTGGACAAAAATCATATGCTTGCTAATTTTTTTTTTTTAAATATGGGAGTAACACCAAAGCTAAAAACCTCCTAGAAGAGTCACTCTATTCTTTGACATCAAAATTTAGACTACTTCCATCAGTTTTCCTCGGCTTAGCTATAGTTTCCTAGCTTCAAGCTATAGAAATGGATATATGTAGTATGAGAGAAAACAAAATATGGTTCACTCCCATCTTCTAATTTTATGGATATCTAAAAATATCTCTAAACAAGAATCAATATAAAGACTGCTGATAGTTTATGCAGGAAGTGCAGTGCCCTGTATGGAATATCTCCCTGTGACCCAAGCGCTATTCCAGAGACCCAGAAGATTACAGTGGAGATGCTCAGGAAATGCAGTGACAGCTGGCTTTTCTGAAAACTTTTTGAAACTTCCTTCTTCTGTTTGGATAAGATGTACTAAGAAAAAGGCCAGTTGGAACTCAAATATGCAAAAATAAAAGTGAGTATGAATATGTATTTATTCACATGCATAAAAATTTCTCTATATATATAATTTTTAACAGTTAAAAACTGTCTTAAAAACGCCAGGAAAATTTGGGACTGGCTTCACTTCAAGACTGAGTTAGTTTAAACAAGTTCTTGTTTCATCAGCAGGAGTCCATCTATACTACCATTTCTGTAGATTAATGGATTATTGTCCACAAGCTACAGATTTGACCAGACATCAGTAGAGGCATGGAAAATGACTTCACCAGAAATGGGGACAAGATTGATTCTTGTGCTTATGATGTTTCTAAAACAAGGAACAAGGAGGACAGATCAGATAGTCATCAGCCATTTATTTTCTTTATGTATCCTCAGAGTTAGTATTCAACACCATTATGATGGGGGCAGAAAATTCACAATTACCGCTTGTGAGAACTCATTTAGTAGTGATAACTCAATTGCTTGCAAACACATATTCTTCCCTTATTCGTCACAACATCTGCTGTATTCTGTCTGCTGGACACCATGCCTATGAGCTGATGGACCTGAGAGGATCGAGGCCTTTGAGATCTGCATACTTGAGAGCTCTGCATGACAAACTACTCAAGACATTCTAACTGCACTTAATGAAATTGCATGTCTTCAGATTAGTCTTAAAAAGAGTGTAAAGAAAAAAAATAAAACAGCAAAAGGGAAAAAGTTAAAAGGAAAAATGGCTGAGATTTTATGTGTTGAATGAGGAGGTTCAGTTTTTTTGAAACAATTAGACTGAGGGAGTGGAGGGAATAAGTTGTTTACTTTTCTGGCAAAAAGGTTTACAATAAATCTACATTTTTTTTACTACCTCAGTATCCATCTAGTTAGCCTTTAAGGATTTACCCTTTGTACTTACAGCCTTTTAAAAAGTTATAAAGATATTTATAAGAACTTCTGTAAGACAATTCTTAAGCAATGGAGAAAGACATAAATATTTCTATACTTTTTCCATACACTCTTTTCTTTCATATGGGCTTCCTCCATGTCAATATAATTTTGTGAGCTAGCTCAGAAAAATAAAATTATACCATTTACCCATTTAGACAGTGACAAACATTAAGAGGATGATGTACAACATCTGAAAGAAAAACAACAGAAAAACAAGCCACAGACAAAACAAAGAAGCAAACAAGAAACTCACAGGTAAGTTGTACAGAAACATCTTAAAATTGAATAGGCAGAACTTTTAGAGCTCAGGGACTAAGAAATTGTGAGATTTTTTCCTTAAATTTTCTTCATGAAAGCTATGTTTGCTCATACAGTAAGTGTATCTTACTATTTGGGGTAAAATCTAAGCTGATTTTTATCATGTTCCAGAAGACAGAGTAAAAATAATTTTCTCAAATTAGACTTTTTAATGCTCTTCTGCTACACCACTTTGTTACACAAGGCTAGTCAGATGCTCAAGAAGTAAAATTACCAAAACTCTTATACAGAGATAACATCCAAACAATGCAAAGAAAAATTCAAAACAGCACATAAGCACCTACCATACAATCAAACTGTAATTTAAACACATCCAGAAGGACGGTCTAAAAAACCCTGTGTACTCACTTATGTGTCTAAGGCATCTAAGATTCCTAACTTGGTGTGTCTCTGCACACATCAAAACATGTCACCTTCTCAGCTGAATGAAATGCACGTCCTCCATACCTAGTCCATCTGGGGTGCAAAGCCGTGTGTCGTGCTCAATTTGCCAAGTGGCCCCACTCAGTAGGTGCACTCTGAGCTCACCTCACACACAATGACAGCGGCAGTGGCAGCACATTGTAGAGCTCCCACAGGCATTTCCATTCAAAAATAGGCCAGGAGAAGGCGGAATATACTTATATAGCAAGAGTGTTATGCAAAACCTCTTCAGTAATATCACCTCCTCCTCCTCCTCCCTCTTCTCGCTGGCTATCCTCTGACAGAGAAGCAGGAGAGAGCTGTCTGGTGACACTTCATATGACTTACATACAGAACCATAGGAAAAGCATTTGCAAATCCTAGTACCACAGAACCTAATTTGGACTATGGATAAGTGCCTAAATTCAGAAGAAACAAAATTTTAGATGCTTCCCTCCCTGACATTTTCAAATGTGTAGATTAGACATCCACAATTAAATGTATTGGCTGATATGAATTATGTTTGAGGACTATACTGGAAAGTTTAGATGTCCCATATTGCACTATGAATTTCACTCTTCAGGCTTGCATCTAATTTTGGGGCACTGAGTCAGTGAGCAGTCCTCCAGTACTTTTCTTAAGACTTGAACCTTTTACCACATTTTCAAAACTTCAAGATAAAGTGTATTGAACCTTGCCCTATGGATCAGGGTGTGCACAGTGCCTTTCTCTTCTGAATACTTAAAAAAAGGAATTTAGATCATAGTGATGTCAAATGGTCACTAAATAATTTGAAAAAATGTAGAAATTGTTTTTCCACAGTTTTTTTTAAAGATCTGGTCAGAATTTAAAGGATATCAGTAGTCCTAGAAAGAGCTTTATTTAGCAGATGAAATGTAGAACTAAAAGATCAGTCCTCTTCTACTCTCAGCTCTGTGGGAGCTCTCTTATTCTATCAGCTTCATCAGGAATAAAAATGTCAAAGCACAAATAGTCTGTTTTCTTCACTTTATTCACAAAGATGACAATGAGCTTGACATGTCTGAGAAAGATTACTCTTTTGCAAAGCTACTAGCAAATGAAGTAAAGGATGGAATGATAAGAACAACCAACAGTCATTTTATTTGTACAGAAAGTACAGGAAGTTGCATATAACAAAAAAAAAAATATGAAATTTGTAGTTAATATAATTTTCCTGATATCTAAGTCAGTGTCTGCTTTCTCTCACTTCCTTATGTCCCTACAGACTTGCACTCACCTTGCAATTTTTATTGTAGTCTAACTTGGACTGTCACGGTCTTGCAGATGTTGAAATCTGTGATCTTTGGAAAACTATTCTTGAAATGCAGGCAATTGCACCATTGTGACATTTTTTGGAATGGGCTGGATTAATTTAATTTCATCCATGAAATTTAGATTTTCCCAACCTTCTCTCTCAGATTTTCCCTGTGAATTATCTATCATTAAGTACCAAGCTAGAATTACTGGGCTATGAAGACATGGGTTCTAGTCTATGCCACTCATCCTACACAGCTCCCTTTTAAAATGCTATGTGCTTTTTTCCCATTTTAAATCCTCTTCATAAATAAGATATTCACATTTTATGAATCAAACCTCTTAATAAAGACTGGTTCACAGTACTTTTATGTCAGTTTTGTAGCCCTGTGTTAAGGGTGCTGGAACCCATATGGTCACTGAGTGAGTTAGAAATTAAATCCAACACTAAGTTTGGTTTTATGACCCTCAGACTAAACTTTCCTGCTCCTAAGGCTGTCCTGCATTTCCAAGATTCATTCTTTTAATATTTAAGAGGACAGACTTAACAACTTTATTTTTAATGAAAAGCCAATGTGGTCAGTAGGTATTAACTTGTACAAAAATATTTGTCAAGGTCCACACTAAAGGCTCATTGACACAGTCAAAGACACAAAAAGCATACTGATCTGTGAGTTTGGATTCTTGGAATCTTTTTACTATTAGATTTGTTTCTGTCCCGAAAGACATTGAGCAGGGCTCCTTGGAGCCTTTTCTAAAGTATTTTATGTGGATAAATGCATATCATGTAACTGCTGATAAACAAGGCCAGGTATATTTTAATAACCTTCAACGTGGAAGGTATTTGTGTACCACTCTTACACACAGTCAGTCCCTGTGTATCTTGGCAAAGCAAGATCCGTTTCTGAGGAAAGAGAACTATTTCCATCCTTAATAAGTCATTCCACATTTCCTGTGATGTTATAAATAATCGGGCAAGCAGCCGGTTTTATTCTACCTAATTTGATATGGCAGACTTGGAGAGCAGAAAAGTTCAACCTCAACATAAGCTCTAGAGTTGGACTTTGACCAAAATTTTCCCCTTCCCTCCCATAATGAGATAAAGTTTATCATAAAACATGCTTACCAAGGCAGCTAAGACAGGGCTCAGGCTTCACATCTATTTCCTAGGAGCCCCTAGTCAGTCCTGCATGCTGCATGGATGAGGTCACAGCATGCTGGGCTTGCCTGGGGGAGCTGGAAGCTAGGCTGACAGTCTTAGCTAATACACTTGTCATTTGGGAAAATAAGAAAGTACTTGCAAAACACAGCTTAAATTAGATTGTGAGTAATTGGAAAAGGAAATAAAAAGTCACACTGTTTTATATGCGTGTCGGGAAGGCAGTGAGGTTATGCATTGAGTACCTGGGTTACTGGCAAGGGTCAAGCACCCTCATGACAAATATCTTTTCAAAATTTTGAGGAGATACAACAATCATCATAAAACTTTCAAGAGCTGCACAATACAGAGACATGAAAACATAGTAGAGCCTTTTTTTAATATGTAAAAGAAGGTCAGTTGAAAGGACATACTCCTTCATAATTATATAAGTGATAAGAGGAATTTATGATTATATTAGAACCTGAGAAAAGATTATTTTTTTTTAAGTATACCTCTGCAAATGATGCTTACCAACATTTTGGGAAAATCATTCAAGCTGTTTCTAATAGTCATTCAATTGCAAAAGAAGTTAAATAAATAACTCGACCTACGTCTCAGAAATTCAGGAAGATTAATTAGATAATGTTATTGAAATTGCTTACAGGCACTCAGTAATAATAATGCACGCCAAAGCACCTCATTGATGTTCATTACTTTCAAATATGAGGGAAGGATTTTTTGTTTGTTTTTTAAAAGCTTCAGGACATATTTACAGATCGACTTCATCTCCAAAACGCAATCCAGATGTATTGTTATGGATTTAAAAATAATATTATAGCTTAAATGTAAAACATGCTAATAGGAAAATTAACTTGTTCTGATGGGTAATAACATAAAGTAATTTCCCTTTTAAAACAAAGCTAAAACCTTCCTTTGGTCCCTTAACCCAGATGGTATTTCTTCAGAAGAGGTAAGTTGGATCCAGCTTGGATCTTTTATGCTTCCTAAGACACTGTGCATTCTTAAAAAAAATTACTTTATGGGAATTAAGGATATTTTTTTTAAAGCAATCTACTCCCAATTGTAAATATTCTATTAGAAAATTAAGAAACTGTTAGCTGAATTATGCTTCCCTACCATTTATATGGCTTCTTAAGAAAGAGTACCCAATCTGCTCTCTCTTTCCTATCTCTGTCTTTCTATTTGGCAAAATCAAAAGAAGTCTCTCAAAGACTGAAAATTTCTTCCTGGATAGTGATGTAATTTTCTCAAGTAGAACAAACACTGGAAAGACACAGAGTCTGAACAATTTGTTTGGATAGTGAGGCAACCCTAATGTCCTGTTGCCAACTGGAGCAGAACATTTTCTGCTTCTGCAGCAGCAGGTCTAAGCAATATAACCTGGCTGCTTTCTGGAATGTGTAGACCTGAATCTGATTTCAACAAAGGTTGCTTCACACCACTCAAGTGGTGGAAATGAGTCTTAAAGTGAGCATAAATCATATTTATACCTACTACAAGGCTTCGTTATATGGCTAAGCCAGTGGAAAGTTGCTTTGGTGTAAATGCACTTTAGGCCCTCATACTTTTAATTTGGCATAAAAAAGGAAAGAAAAGAGAAAGAAAACCCATTCAATGTCCCAAGTTAAGGTTGGATAACAGCCATACTGTAACATAAGCTAAGATTTCAAAGGTGTCTCAGGAAACAGGTCTCCAGCTACCATTCACTTTTCAAGAGGGCTGAGTGACTCACTTCCTGAGACCTGTTTGAAACCCTATCCAGAACGATTATTCTGTCTGCATACAACTAGATTGTTTTCTGATGACCGACTATTCTGACAGACCCACTACCACAAAGACTCTAATTTGGGTCAAGCAATAGAGCTCTTTGTAATCAGCATTGGAAGACTACCTAGCAGTACATGTGTTCAGGTCATGGCTGACAAAGGAGTTGTTTTTGCCTATGGCATCACTGTAGTGCCACCTCAGAGGAGCTAATCAGAATAAGGTTTGGCCTGTGCTCAAATACTTAAATGGCAGTTTCCCAAACAAAACACCAGGTGTTAGTCATCCTGTAGGTCTCACTACTCCCTTTGAGTCAAGAGTGAGCCATTGCCACAGAATTTCAAAACCAGCCTGCAGCAGAATTATTCTGTGACCAACTGTTGACTGCAGGGCCAAAGATTTTTGATCCAGACTTACCATTGTTGTTTTCCTGAAATTCCAGCAGCACTCACGAAAGTTGGATCCCATTCTATTAAAGTACATGTCCATGCTTCCTTTCTGAGTAAGTTGACTGAGGAGTCAGAAGAAGAAAGCTCAAGAAGAGAATCACAACAAAGACTTAGTGTGGCTAGTTGCTAGTTAAGAATCAAGTACAACAGCAGCTAAACTAACTTCCAGAAGCTGTTTAATTTCCCTCTACAGTCAGTGGGGAGAGACAGGTACTTGGAGAAGATGGTCCCTCTCTTCCTTTATATTATAGAAACAGAAGGGATTACTTATCCCTGGAAGTTAAATTTTTCTGTCCTTTGAAAAAAGATATGTCTTTTAAAATGAATTTATGTTAAACAATTCCAGCCTTTGGCTTTAGAGTTTTAAGTGCAATATCATCAAATTTATGCATAATCTTAACATTGAAAACTCTTAATCATTCAGCAGCTGATATTATGGTCTATACTTTTAAGAATATTGTTCATTCATGATCCAGTCAACACATTGTGAAATTCATATAGAGAGAGATGTAGGCATGCATATACACATGCATATGTGTTGTATATTAAAACAATATCTGAAACTGTCACCAACATATAAGAGCCAAAGGCGTTCTCTGGAAAGCAGAAAGCCAAAAGCACAAGGTAATCAATGATGATGTATCTAATTGATTTTATTAGAAAACATGTTCTCAAACAACTGTTCTTTGTTCTATGGATGCTAAAATCCCAGGACTCTGAGCATCTAAGTATTTTCCAATTTATGATGTGAGAAGCAAGGTCACCGAATGTACTGGATTTCTTACCCTTCAGTAAATGGTATCAGAAAATATCTCTAGCCTTAGACATCTCAGCCCCTGCCAGACTTTTACAATGCTAAATGTCAAATTATTGGGGTGGACAGGTTGATGTGGAACATCATATCTGCAATTCACCCAGTTGATTTTTAATCCTTGTTTTGAAACCAGCCCATGATGCTACTAAATTACAGACATTTTCCACACTTACAGTATACTGTCAATTATCTATATCTTTTTTAAGCTATCATGGTATTGATTTGGATTTAATACAGCCTTTACAATTACCAATCTCCAATACATAAGAGAACCAATAAAGTTATCCATGAAAAAACTTATGGATTGTAAGATACAAATATTCTTACTTACCTGTAACTACCTATCTTTTAATCTTCAGCTGTAAGCTGCCTGCACTGGATCTCTACTTTGGGAAAGAGAGACAGGTTCCTGAAGAATGTGATTAATTAGTCAGGACATCAAGAAAGAGGTGAAAGAATCTGGCGGTGTCTAAATTTATTCAGTGACTGTAAATGGAGTCTTGATAAATAGTTTACACCTTTAGATGGCTAAATTTAGGAACGATTACTCTCACTCCTACTGCCTGTTCATAACTCCTCAGTAAATATCAGTCAAGTCAAGAGTAAAGATTTTGTGCCTTAAAATGGAACACGAGACAAAAGCCTACAGCAGAGGTTGATTTTGCATATATAGAATTATTACAGAATTATGGGATTTTTACAGAATTATAGGATTATTACAGAATTATAACATTATGAAATAGCTTGGGTGAGAATAGTTGCTCAGAACCCTGTCCAAAATGACCTTAAATGGTTCTGGGGATGGAGAATTTACCACCTTTCTGAGTTCCCTCTCTCTCCTCCCATATTGCATGCATTATAAATTGCATATATTGCAAGATAAAGGAGTGCTCATCAGGAATGTCCATTCCACTCACACTTAAGGTAAAATGAAATGTTAGTTTGACCTCCATTTTCTTCTGTGTGAATGCTTCTCAAATCAAACAAATATTTTAGGGCAAGCTGTTGTTTTCTGGATGTTCACAATCTAAAGTATTTTAATATATCCAAATGTCTTCTTCATAGTGAGTCCAGAAAATATATTGAGCAAAATTAAGATTCAAACACATAATCTTGACTTAAATGTCAAATCAGTGTTTCAGACAGCAAAAAGTGATTGGAATTTTATGATTTTTGTTGGCAATATATTTCTATAGAGAAAGAAATATCCCAATATAAAACTCTATTACTTTGAGGTTAACTGATCATCTGGCTCTTTATTCTGTTAAAATGTAAATTACTGGCTTCTCCGAGCTAGAATCTTGATTCTATTATTGTGGCCATAAACTAACACAACACTGACAGTGCAGTACAAAGAGAACCTAACCAGTTATTCCTACCCTTCACTGCCTTGCCAGTAATACGTGGTAGCAAATTTGGCAACTAGAAACAAGACTGTATCTGAAACAGGGTCTAGAATGTAACTCAGTGGTTTTTAATCTGCCAGATGTGTAGTCTGAACTCCTGAACTCCTCTGATTTGTACTCAGAGATACAAATAAAATCCATAAGTAAACCTATGGATGAATTGTACCACTGCTATGATAAAGCCTAACTCTGTGAGATTCTCTGCTGTTCTCGTAATACTTGTTCTTTAAAGCCATTACACCATTAAAAACAAACAAACAAAACAACTAAAAGCCAAGCAAATAAACAAAAATGTGTAGCCAAAGGAGTGGACTTAATTACAATACTTGGAGCAGGAACCATACCCATAGGTTTCTAATGCTGGAGGCCTTGGCCTGTGATTTGAGACCAAGTTCACCTCTGTTAAGAACACAAACCAGAAGACACTTTTAAAAGTCCCCAGACACAGCGTAGACAGCACAGCACTCTAACCAACAGCCAGGCACGTGGCTCCCACCAGCAGGTCTAATGAACAAGATTAGTGCCTGTTTTATGAATTAAAATTTGAAGTAAAAAAAATAGTGTTTCATTTTCTCAGCAACCTCAGTCTAATTATTAACAGCAGGTTCAGTTGGCAAATTTCAGTATTTTTCCTCCTTTCATTTGTATGTGAAATACTTCAGGCTCTTATTTATTTTCTTTTTCCTCTAATGCTCTTGTAGTTCTCTGCCAGCTGGTTCTACTACTTTCTTTTTTCCCCTCTTTTATAAGGTTTCATTTTCCAGTAAAAGAAATATATAATGTATGAATTTCTGTAAAAGCTCACACTTTCACATTTGTTTATCCCCATTGTTAGCAATCCAAAGCAGCCACATGTTCACAGCATGTTCTGTCTGGCAGGAACACCCATTGCTTAATTTCCTACTACCACCCTCACAATCCTGGCAGGCTCTGGTCAGTCCAATGTATTTGTTTTCCCTAATTGCCTGTTGGCATTTTCAGAAATTTTTTCATTGAGAAATGAGTGATCACAGGAGACTTCTGAAGACATAAAAAAGACTGAGAGTCAGGATGCTGAAGGAGGTCAAAGAGTGTTGTTTGCTAGACTGTAATGAGCTTAAAGATGTCTTATTACTATTAACTGTTATTTAAGCATCATATTAATCTAACATATTTTTTCCATCAATTCTCAAATACAATGTCGCTCTTCAAAGTGAGACCTGCAGCTCAAAGGACATTGAACTGTCAGTAGCTTCAGGCATCACTGAGTTAGTAAGTCCACAGACTCATTATCTGGAAGTTATGATTGTTAAGAGATTGAAAATAGAACACCTTTCAGAATTCAATAATTCCAATAATGCAATAAAGCATTACATGCTAGAAACTTACTGCAGAAAATGTCTCTAGGGAAAAATAATTATAGAGAACCATAGAGCTGTTCATCTTGGAAAAGGCTTTTAACATCCTCTCATCCAGCTGTTCACCTAGAAACTCCAAGTCCCTAAACTCTGTCCCCAAGTGCCACAACTATGTGTCTGTTAAATACCTCCAGAGATGGTGATTCCACTTCTCTGGGAAGCCTATTCCAGTGCACGATCCCCCTGCTTTTCTGAAGCAACTTTTCCCAATATCAAATTTAAACTTCCCCTTGTGTCTCTTGAGATAATTTCCTCTTGTCCTGTTACTTGAGAGAAGAGGCCAATCCTCACTCCCGGGGATGGTACATCACCACCTCCCTAGGCAGCCTGTTCTACTAACTACTCACCCTTTCTGTGAAGAGCTTCTTTCCCTGTGAAGAATTTCTTCCGAATGGCCAACCTGAACCTTCCCTGGTACAGTTTGAGGCCATCTCCTCTTGTCCTGTCACTGGTTGCCTGGAAGAAGAGGCCAACCCCCACCTGATTACAATCTCCTTTCAGCCAGTAGTACAGAGCAAAAACCTGAACCTCCTTTCCTCCAGGCTAAACATCCCCACCTTCCTCAGCTGCTCCTCATCAGATTTGTATTCCAGACCCTTCCTCATCTCCGTTGTCCTTCTTTGGACACACTCTAACACCTCAATGTCGTTGCAGTGAGGGGCCCAAAACTGAACACAGGATTTGAGTGATGGCCTCACCAGTGCTGAACACAGGAGGCAATTTCCTCTCATTTTATATTATCACTCCCAAATTTCAATAGGAATCTATGTAGCAGAAGGGATTCAACTAATACTACCACAGAGGCAATTATCAGTCCTTTTTCTAGAAATAATCTCTGTGTTGTCACCATACAGTTTAATAACTAAATACGTCCAAGTGGGACAATCTGAGAGATAAAACAGTACATAGAACTGGTTGGGAGCCTGAAAAATCTCTAGTGCTGTAGAATCAGTTTTATTTTGGTACACAGATGATTTCATTTTAATGCAAGGTTCCGTTTGTCATTTGTGGAATTATTTCATAGGAGCCATCTCCACTTGGACAAATATACTAGTCTAAGAATGCCAAAAAGACTTACCATAATGTTTTTCCTATTTTTCATTTGCCAGTGAATACCTAAACTATGCATAAACTTTTTCCTTTTTTTCCTTGACCCTTGTGCTTAGACGAGCAAAACAGAATCAAAGCTGAACTGATTCTTCAGGAGAGGAAGAATGATTATTTCCATCAATAATACTCCATGGCAGTATTTTTCTCTCCGGTCTAACCTGCACTATGTGATTCTCAGCCTCCGACAGCTTACACTATTCCCTCCCACATCCTAATTTTATGTCACCAACTGAAAACTTTGTGACAATTACCCAAAATAGCTACACAATATCGAAGAGTAAAAAATAGACTTTGGAATGTACTATATCATGGGGTTTGGACTTGAAATTACTTCAGATTTTGCTCTTCACAAATATTGACACAGTCATGCACAAACAGAGTCAGGGCTTAAGCTTTAACAGTGAGCAAGTGCAGCCTAACACTGATGACTAGATTTTACAGACAAGTCAAGCTTTTCAAAGAGGGGAGTATCTAACTTGAGCTACAGCATCCCACTACAATCCCTATGTTGCTAGTAAAATCATGTGTGGTGTCTGTTGCTTTATGGTGCGCCCACCTACCCTGTCCATCAAATGTGACAAACAGAAAAACGTCTATTAATTCTATGTGTGATATGGAGGAACATGGAGGACTTCTCTGAGTATGATGGTTCACACTTAGAAGTCTTTCGGCCATCGGTTATTTGAAATTATATTAGACAATTTTATAGACATTTGGTTCCAGCCAGAGCCCAGATACAAATCTCCTTAAATATTATGTATTGAGTTCCTTGCTCAGACTTACATACCATCAAGAATCAATTATTAAAGTGAATAAGAAAAAGCTAAACAAAACAAACCAACAAAACTATGATGAAAGCAGGTTTTTGCATGAAAACAGATCACATCTTCAGCCATTTCTGTATACTCTTTAGGTCAAGATGCCAGTAGTCTTTTCTATGCATTTAAGTTTAATTTATTTGGTATTTCAATATTTTATCGATATGGTTTGTGACTGGGTGGGATTAGGGGTCTTGTTTAAAACTGCTTGGGTTTTTTTAATGGAAACTTCATATTTTCTTAATTCTGCTAAGATGTCAAGAGGCTGTGAGGTCTGGACACCTATAAATTGGAATTTGAGATGATGATGTTCGCTAAAAATATTGTGTTAAACCTCAGGTCATGGCTGTAATATAACATTTGAATAGAAAAGAAATCAATCTTTTATACTGCCATCATTTGCAATGTAACAGATATGAACAAAGCTTTTCATATACAGGAAGAAAAATAATATTTTGTCCTAAAACAAATTTTCCAGTCTGGTTATTTCAAAGCATATCATTATTATGGAATAAATAATTTAGAGAGGGTCTTAAAGTCACAAAGTCACAGAATCACAGAATGATCTTGATCAGTCTTGATCAGGAGTAGAGTATACAGTAAAATTTTTGTTTATTCCCCCAAAATGAATTGTGAGCAGTGTCAAAAATGGAAGGTTTTATGTTTATTTAATGTTTTATTTGCCTCTTACTCTCTCTGTTGTCTTATGGTAAACAAATGTCCCTTTTTCCCACCTGGAAGAAAACCAACAGGAAACACTGGAATTTAAAGAAAACTATAAAGAATAGAATTGTAAATAACAAGAAAGTGCTTTTTGGAAGGAGTGTTTTGTCAATGAATAAAATAAAATTGTCTGAGTTTTCTCATTAAGTTTACCTAGCATATGTAATTATTATGATTGGTAACACCTGGTATTCAAAAATCAATTCAGTCTTGAAAATGTGTCTTTGCAGTGGGTGGTTATTTTTTTCTTCATGTGTGAAGGATTTTATTCTTAACTGTATTCAAGAGTCTGTCGACAATACAGCTGGGCTTTTCTTATTGTTCTTAGGAAACATAACCCCAGCTCATACAATATTGTATTGCTCCAGTGACTTTACCAGAGGCAAATTACTCCAGCTGGGTGTTGGGACCCTCCTAGTGAAAGAAAACCATTGTCATTAAAATCTGTAGTCTCAGCACTGAGGAAGAGTTCATAACCATATTTTTTAGATTAAGAGCTACAGACATTGTAACAAAGATATCCTCACCTAGGAAAAGTATTCTGTAATTTGTCTGATAATCTAACATGTAACAATTTTTCTAGAATGACTAGTGGTGCATAGTTTATTATTAAGAAATAAGAATGCACTATTGATTTAACTCAGTATATTTACAGAAGAGATGCCAAAAACTTTGTCCATGTTCAACATGCTTGAATCATTGCAATTCATATCTGAATTTACTTAAGACAAATGGAGATCTCAATTGTTGGAATAGGAGTACAAATTTATCATTGGAGAAAAAAAGCTGCATATTTTAAAACTGAAGTGGTAGTAATTTAGTCCAAATTATCTAGCTCAACTTATATTCATGTTTGCTTGCCATGCACACTTTGAAGCACAGAACGAACAGGCACACTGATTTTTTTCAAACTCTATGTCAGGGACCAGTGCTTTTACTGCTGGGATCTTAGATAAAGAAATGGAAAAATTATTTTAAATATTTTTAAATATTATTTTAAAATAAAATAAATAAATAAAAGTCACACATGTATTTGTAAAAACCCTCATGATTATAAGTAGAATATGTCTCAATACTCCTAGCAGTGCTGGCTGTCTGTATTTAGGCAGGAGAACGAGTCAGGTGGGATTGCAAAACTATTACTGCAAGCTGATCTGAAGTGAGCTTCTTCTGTGAAATTTATCACAGACACAATTTTGTTCCATAAAATATATGAATATGCTTCCTGTAAATTAATTTGAAGTTAGGCTTTCTCCTGCTTGTTTCAGTATTGGAGTATAAATACTTGGCTCTAGGAGGAAAACACAATACTAAGAAAATACAACTTCCTAACTTTTTAAAGCAGGATGTACAAGTAAGTGGATCCTCTTACTTTTCCTTTATTCACTCTGCAATCTCTAAGAGTCTATTTTCTTCTTCACCAGTTTATTGCAGGTGAAGCCTTTTATTCCTCTCAACTTCTTTATAAGAAAAATAAAGTGCATGTTCACACACAATTCCCACTGATGTCTGTCTTTGTTCATTGTGTTAACATAGGTATGGCTGGCAGCAGTCAGGCTGAGATGAATCTTGTTAATGTGTGCATACTCCCATCAGCTCAGAAAATACAAACAGGGAAAAAAATGAATGTAATTAAATTACAAAAAAAAAAAAATCTTTTAAAGCTGAACTGTAGAAGCATAGAGCCTTTACCTTTTTCTCTTCCACTTTTTTTGAATTGAGGATTGGTGAGACCAGTAGAAGAAAGGAAGTTGGCCAAAAATATTTTCAAAATATATAAAACTATGTAAAATGACTGGTAATTAATGAAGAGCCATTGTCCAAACCAGTCGGCATATCCTTCAGTCTACATACATCTTTTTGTGCAGAAAGTACTTCAGGAATATGGGGAACCATACCTGTCAATCTAACCTGACACAATCTTAGTTCCTACAGGCTTTCCTTTCAGAAAAAATATTGTAGGATCATTAATCCTAAATGATGGGATGATTCAGGTATAAAAACTTCAGCATGCTTCAAGTCCACCTGTGGCTCAGAGCAGGGTCAGGTTTAAGGATAGAGCAAGTTGCCAAGGCTTTGTCCAGTCAGGTCTTGAAAACTTCTAAGGAAAGAGGTCAGTCAAGATTTCTGGGTAACCTGCTCCAGAGCCTGACAGTCCTCCACGTGAAACAGCTTTGCCTTTAATGGTAAGGGAACTGAATCCACTGGATAGAAAAACTCGGGGCATTCCTTCTCCAGAATTTCTAAACACACACAAGCAACCACAAACATAAAAACACAGAAAATCACACAGAGTGTATATATGGCCCAGATGTAAGACTAGCACAAGCATACAAACACACAGAACCCTCACCCAGGAAAGTTACCAGGGTCCAAGATTTATGAGAAGACAGGGTAAATTGTGGGAATCATGCACAGGGCTTGGCCACTCATGGATACTCAGCAGCAGTTGATTTTAATGTGGTCCTCTCTCCCCACTGCTGTTTTCTTTTACCCATTCTTTCTTCCTGATCCTCTTTAATCCCTTCATTTTCCTTTAAACACCTGATATGTTTTTCACAATTACACAAGCCTCCTCCAGTATTCCATAAGATGTTTGTCAATTCACATGAGAGCCATAATTGTCTTCTTTCTCCTCATTTTACCAGTTCTAAAGCACTATATATACACCCCCTCAAGCCTTTCAATAGTTTCATCAGTAGCTTGAGAGCTCTGGGCCTCTCTGGTTTTGCTGTTAGCTACAGTTCCTGAAAAGACGTGTCTGGATGTTTAATGTATTACCTCCCCTGTATCTATTCCCAAACTGAAGGTGCTTATAGTCCACATATCCTTACATTTCTATCCAGGCAGAAACTTTCCTGTTTCAATTTATGTTGTGTTGCACCTTCCTGTCTCACACCATTCTATGTCTTCACTTTCTTGATACATATTTCTCATAGGTACTGGGATCTGCTTTTGAGCCCTGTCAAAGAGAGGTTCTCTTCCAGGCTGAGTCTTGGACCTTCAGCCTCTTCTCACAGGGCAGTTCCTCAGGTCATCTTGATGGTCTCTGATCCATTTCCTGAAGTTTATCAATTACTTCCTTGTGTCTGGGCTATCTAAAAATGTGCGCAGTGTTTTCAGCATGGTCTGACAAGTGCTGAGTAGATAGGAATAATACCTCTGCTCAGTCAACTGACTCTGCTTCTGGCCAAGGATGTTGTTGGCCATCTAAAAGGACAGTAATGTGGGGCTTTTTAAGAACAATGCTCTTTTGGAAACACTTTATCATCCTCTAGATTGTAAGTAGCACACACATAGAATGCTGAGTCAGCTGAGGAGATGATGGTTCCTGAGGTGCATTGTTCTTTCGCTGCCTGGGATCAGAACCGTGATGTTTGAAAAAAAAACCAAACCAAATCAATGCTAAACAAAAACACACTCCCAGAAAATAAAACAGAGAAAAACCGAATAAATAAACAACCAAATGCGTAAATTAGTCTAGAAATGCAGTTCCCTAATAATGTTCACTGACTTAATGCCCTTCTGTTTCTTTTCTACTTGAAGTGTTCTGAAGGTTATTTTTCTTTAAAAAATGTGGTCTAAAACCTGGAAATCAAGGCTACTATATTGTATTAGCTTTCTAAAAGTGTAATGAGTAATCAATAACAAATTATATTTTATTATACTTAGAATACCTATTGTTAATCTATTAAAGCTTTTCTGCAAGGTAACAGGAGGAAGGAAGTATTTAACATGCAGTAAAGAAACTTGTCAGGCAGAAATCACTAAATCTTTGGAATTGTTAAATAACTATACAGAGGAAAAAGAGATTCAGAAGTTCTCAAACAGTAATTCTGACCTTTGGTTCTCAGATGGACAAAACCCACTGTGACATCAGGAGAAACTTGAAGATATAGTGATTAAAATATTTTGTTTTGATGAAAAAAATCAAACAGAAAACATGCTTAAAAGTACTATGTGTGCTGGCATGGAAACCAGAGTGATTAATCACAAGAAAGTGAGGATGAGACAGCACAAGTGTTAACTTCTTCTAAAATATATTATCAGAACATAAGGTAAAAAATATAGCAAAAAAAATTTTAAAAATACTAAATATGAAATAAAAATGCCTCCAGAGAGGTTACTGTATATAAAGAAATGGAGATACCTTTGAGCAATTCTACCTCTTGAGATCATCATAATAGTCATATTGACTCATCTTATCTGGGTTGACATTTCAGTGAAATTAACCAAATGATCCTTTAAAGACAACGTTTTTCTCTAACTAATAATTTTGGCTGTTTGAGAGACAGATCATAAAGGGGATGTCCATGGAGTATTGTTGCTAACTTTCTGAGAGATAAAAGGCTTTGTGGGTGAGTATTTAGCAAGGGTTCTTCTTGGCTTTCTATTGATGTTGCATAATCCCTTGGTTACCTTACAGTAATCTCAGGAATTTGAGGTTTAAGGAATTTGACAGGTATGTTGAAGGCCAAATTCCCTTCTTGCCAGGCAGCTGATAGACAATATAAAAGCCAAACAGTGCCTGGATTAAAGAGCACATGGACTAGGTCTGTCTACATCCGAGACAGGAATGTGGCCTGGCGCTGCAAAGAAGGCTGTGCACTGTGCCAGGAGGACTCTGTGCACAATCCTTTCCACCAAGAGTGTCATTTTCCACCATTTCCTAGGAAATGCTGGGGCTGGTATAACGCATTGCTTAATGGATTAGTTGTCTAAAATAATTTCTACAGACTTCATGAGCTGTCAGTCTAGGCTGAAGTGCTCATCTCCTGGTTTCTTTTGGCCTCCTCAACCTCATTCCTATTCCTTCCCTTCTGGTGAGTCCAATTTGATTGTGACATCCTCATGTACTGCAAGTTAATCAGATTCAAAATCCAAGTGCTTCAAGTGAGGAAGTGCAATAAATGGTGGAATCAGGGAAAATGATGGCATTACTATGGCAGCGACGGATTATAATTCTATACTAAAAGATTTATTCAGCTCAGCCTGAACTCAACAAGAAAATGTAATTGAATTTTGTGATAGTTTGCCTGATTTTTTCCTAATAGAAGTTTTTTTTGGGGGGGGGTTTGGATTTTTGTTTTGTTGTTTGTTGGGTTTATTTGAGGTTTTTGTTGGCTTTTTTTTTTTCAGTCTAAATAGCCAGTGACTACAGATTTAATCTAGAGATTTTTTATCTAGAGATATATGGCCTGCAATATTCTCTTTTTCCCAGTAAGAATGAAGATGAATGTCAATTCATAAAGTTTTGGGAGTAATCATGTGAAATTGCACCTGAATCTTCAGATATTTAGATGGAATTCAAGGTTTTCAGTCACATGTCTCCTGTGATCAAGCAGCAGACCCTACCAGAAACAGGGGGAAAAAAGAACAAATGTGGAGGTGTCTCTTTGAAGCATTTACTCTCCATAGATACTGTGCATTACTTTTGGGGATTTTTTTTCCTTTTGTTATGGTTTGGGTTGGGTTTTGTTGGTTTTAGTTTTTCAAAGAGCATGCTTGCCTTTGCAGCTATGTGCCAGGATTTTATCTGTGTCATGTAGAAACTGCATGTGCTTTCCTTTTGACATCCTGTATCAGCACAGCAAATTGCTTCATTAAGTGCCACTTGTTCAGTAAGTGCAACAAAATTAAAGCTGAAGAAGATGAATCATATATGAGGGCAGGGATCAAGGAGCTGTTTATTTTATAAATGTCTCTAATAGGCATATTTCTTCTTTAAATCAAGGAAATATTTGACTCATACCAATGGAAGCATCAGTATCATAAAAGGGCATCTGTACTTTTCAAGGCTTTGTGTTAATAATTAATTTTCAAAGAAATATCATCACTTCATGCATTACTTCTGCATTAAAATATTTCTTAAGTGTCAGTGATTCGTAACTCTAATTGTCAAGGGTATGATTCAAAATTGTGAATTATTTTAATGGCAAAAATATAGAAAGAAGGGTCAAGGAACTGCTTATCTGTAGTTCAAGAAAACATGGTAGGACTGTTTTAAATTATCCAACAAGGCTTATAATCTAAGCAGAAGTCTGCAAGTTAAATTTGAAAAGGTATTAAATAAACCACTAGGTGCTACCTCTTTTATATATTTATTTGAATTCACAGAATATTTAGTTTGATCATCATTCTTTGAATTCATAGGTACATTATACAGGAAATATAAGTGTGCATTCAAAATTACTCTAAATGGCCACATTTTTGTAATTATAAACCATGCCTATCTTGGTTGATGCAGTCGAGTGAGTCAAGGTAAAAACTACTGAATCATAATTATCTGCTTTGGAAATCATTCCAGCCACTTCAGTATAGCTCATAGTGTATGGATGTGTTAGAAGTTAAATTTGCATTAGATACGTATTATGGCTCAAGAAGGTGGAAGAAAGATATTTTTTGTTAAGTTTTACACTTTGTTTAGGCTTGCAACATCAGTGGCTGCTTATCTTTCAAGTTAATGATTTCTTTTACTTATCTGTCCCTAAGACTTTTTTCTACGTTAACGTAGGTAAAAAATAATTTCTGAATATATCAAATGGTCAAAATTCCTTGAAAGTTTTAGGGAATGTTTATTATTTTGCTATTTGCTTTGTAAAAGATTACAGTAGGCACTTCTTTAATACTGTTCACTGTGTTTGGAATCACAGAAAGCTCCCATAAATGTTCCCCTCATAGCAAGGTGCTTCCTCTGGATGCATTTTGTCCTGGTGCTTGGAGCGATGACTCAGCTGTAGATCAAGGGTTTTTCATGCAAACCTCACTGACATGACTGGTCACTGAAAGTCCATTGTGGTAGATTTCCTTGGAGTGCATCAGATAATGATTTTGATAGTAAGGAACATCGTGCTGTACCTGTGATCCCAACTCTGTTTCAAAGCAGAAACAACTGGGAAGTAGATTTACCTTTAGAGCTAGATCATGGTCCATACACACCTTAACATGTCTTCCAAAGGAAGCCATGGTATATGGATGTACCCTCAGATCTCACAAATGCACAGATGAGTTGTGGGTATACAGGCATGCAGGCATTAAGAGGGTAGGTACATTGTCCAACTCAGTGGCTTGTGACAAAAATTAATTTTTTGTGCTGTTACTGAGCTTCAGTTTTGCAATACCCACAAGAATATGATATATAGTAAAATGTACTGACTTTCCCAATCGCAGTGTGAGCTTGGCATTATCAGGGTGAAGAAACATAAAGGAGAGCTTGTCAGTAACTTTAGAGAATTTATTTCAAAAAAAGTTAAAAAGGATATAAAATCCATTCCTAATTTATAACAATACAAATAAATGAGAAAAATAAAAGTGAAGAAAAGACTGGATGAGAATAGCTAGGAAGACGTTTAGTGCAACCAGTAATAAGATATGATATTTCTTTCATTCCCCTGCCTCTGTACTACTAGGAATTTAATATCTGCATCTCCAATGAACAAAAATTATTTCAATTAACCACAAGGGTAACTGTGTTCAATAAAAGAAAAATGCCAGAAAAACTGAGTTGAATATGTTGATAATTCTGCCTATAATAATTTAATAATAACAATGCCTATCTGTAAACTTAAAAATAGTAAGAAGGTCTTTGCAGTATATCTTTACCAAAGACCTACTGGCTTAAAGTCGGGTAAAAAATAACTAAGGCAGTAAAGTTTATTTTAAGGAAACACAATTTCTTTCCTAATTTTTTATCCTCCACTTTTGCTAACCCAGGATGAAACTAGATCTAACCACTGTTTTAGATAGGCATACTTTCAGAATATTGCCAACAGAAAAAGTGTAGTTTTGGGGAAAGCAGCAAATGATGTCTGCAAAAGGCCTTGATTCCAACCAGATGACAGTAATAAAAGTGAAATGGAAAAAATCCTGAGGCAGAGGCAAGAAGGTGTTACCAAGTTCAAAGTGTTTTTAAAAGTATTACACTACAGCTATGTTTCAGAGAGCAATCAGATCATAACCTGGGAGATCCGTAGAAGTGATTCACCACAGTGGATCTTCAGTTTATTGCATCTGAAAGTAAAGACCTCTACTAAAATAAAATAAAATAAAATAAATAAATTTTAAAAAATAAAAGAGAAAGGAACAGTAATGAAGTAATGAGGAAGATCCAGCACCTCAGGAAAACAGCCTGAACAGGAAGGCAAAAGAGAATCTGTTATACTACTCAGACAGCTGAACAGGCTGCTGAACTCTGGCCCAGCGATGGTGAATGTCAGAAGTCTGCCACACACATTTCCTGTTTTGCATTGTTTCATGAATCCCAAACAGCTGCTCTGCCACTGAAGTCAGGAAAGGCCTCACCCAGCTCATTGTTTTGGACAAGATGACAAAAAATATTAATGACGCAGAATTAGAATTTTTCATGCCAGGGCCACCAGTCTGTCCCATGGACTTTGACATGACCACGAATTTATACTGAATTTTAGCTTATTCTTACAACTTTAACCTTGGCGATTCCAGAGAAAAATTTGTGTCATATCTACTATGATGTACAATACTATTTATTGTAATGGATTTTAATGTAATAGAACAAACCAAATGAAGGACAGTATGAATTGATATAATCTAAAGAGACATCATGAGAGAAACTGAAAAAACTGAAGGGTATTTTAATTTCTTTGACTGTAAGCTTTCCAAGAAAACTGAACATTCACCTTGAAAATCCAGTGTCACTAGAGAGTTTTAAATGATATTAATTAGGGGGTTTTATTTATAGGATTATGTCAACATTTTATTAAAGTTTTAGGATTTGTAGATGTTTTCCTTAAAAAACTTAGCTCTTATTCAAGACTTGTTCCACCTGTTGAATTAACACAAACATTCCCACTGACCTTAAAAAAGTTGCATCAAATTATGCACTATTTCAATGAAGTGACTAGAGAGGTTAGTGGGATCTTTCATCTATGCTTAATTTTGAACAAATTGAAAACTCTGATGTATAATCCCTTGTTTTTACAGAATAGCAGAATATTTGAGGTTGGAAGTGCTTCTAGAAATCATTTAGTTTTATCATTCCGTTTAACAACAGTTTATCAAAGCAGATTTAAGAGAGCAATTATTTACTCCTTAATGCAAATTATGTTGAAATTTCAGCAGTTGAAAATGTTCTTTCAAGAGTATCTATAGATGGATTCTTTAAAAACTGATTCCAACTAAAGATTTTAACTGTAAAAATACAGCACCAATCTCTTTACTAACATGTAATTTTCTCAGGCACCCCCTAGGACAAAATCCCTATTTAAATTTATTTATTTTTATAGATACACTCTACCTCCTCTCCTCTACGAAAAAAAAAATATATAGTTATCAATTACAACTAATAAGCATGCTTGTCTGAAACTGAGAAACAGGAAATATTACAGCATTCTGTAAATATGTACCAGTTTGTAATGCCTTAGTAACAGACATTGCAAAAAGCTTGTCACACTGCATGAAACTATTTCTTGGCTAGAGAAAAAGTCATCCAAAGTTTTTCTTTCCTTTATTCATCAACTTTGAGACTTCAGTCATTATGAGGTTTGTGTTATTCTTGTCGATTTGGCAGACTGTCAGGAAGGAGTCAATACTATTAATAGCAAAAGCTATAACAAAAGTTCAAAAGCAAACAAATTTTTTAATGGAGACTGCTTTGTTTATAATTGGTTCAAAACCTTACAGGAGAACTCACACTATTGCAATACTTTATATTAAATAAAAATATATTTAAAATATTAAATATATTAAAGATATTAAATCTTTAAAGTCATTGTGGAAATCACCAAGGAAAAGAGAAACTGAGGAAAAGGGGTGCTGAAAATACTGAAAATAGTGAATGTCCAGTTATCAAAGTACATAGAGATACATACAGATTTTATAAACACATACAGAAACGTAAAGGATTCCAGCATTTGTACATACTTACTCCTGCAAAACATTAGAATTTATGCTTTGTAGCACTGAAATATGAAACGAAAACGAGAGTCAGCAAAAGATGTACAGAAGACAAAATTGAAAAGATCAACTTTTTCTGATTTTTTTGCAGTTAAATGAAGGAGCAAACCATAAGTAAAATAAATCTTCATCTCTTCTGGACATATTATTCAAATATTCAATTCAATAAGCAGTCAATTTTACATTCTGGGAGCCTTTGCATTAATAAGACACCTTTACCCTTGTCAGAAACTGACAGTCCAAACGGAACCAAACAAACTAAGGACTTCATAACCACCTCTCTTTCTAGACTTTGAGCATTTCCTAATGCATCAGGCTTCACATAATGTCTAAATTCTTTCCTGAATTAACTTTGATTTAATTTTTTTACAGATTTGCCTTCAAAATGGAGTGACTTGGATTTGCCTTAGAGATGGAAGTAAGGCAATCATCCTGAGAGAAATCACAGAGCAATTACCTTGAAACTACGACCCTGTGGATGGATTAGATACCTTTATAACTTAGTTTATGCATAAGGTCAGCCAAAATAAACATTCTGGTCCTTTCGATATTAATAACTACTGTTCTACTTCCTCTCCTTTGTTCTTTTATTACTTTAAAATGAACCTGAAGTCTGATCTTAGAATCCCCATTTCTGAATATTTCAGGTGCCCATCTAGAACAGACTGAGACTGCCTTCTAAAGGTGAAAGGGTCTACATGGCAGGCTTGTTTTAGCAGTGTACCTCACTTGCACATCAGGGAAGTGTTAGGTCACCAGATCTTTGAACAATATGCAGAAATAACTGCAAGTTCTACAAATGTTTACTTTCATGAGCTTCTGATATCATGCTCTGCATTATACTTACTCTATGGAATTGCTGTTCAGTCCTCTAAAAACCTAGTGGATTCACAATCTTAAATTTTTATTTCTTAGTTGTATTCTGATCTCTCTTCATGGCATGGGAAGGCATTGCAGCAGTACACTTTCATTTAGCCTCCTGCACCAGAACTATTGATTTGGAGAAAGGGACTCCATTTTTTTGCTCCTCCAGTAACATGGGGAATTTCCCTAGATTTGAAATTCTATGAAGTTGGGCGTATAATTTTATCCTCTCCCACCAACTTCAGTAGAACTTGTGACCTCTAGAATACTTAGGAACAAAGAGAGTTCTTTACACCATGCTGTTATTTTTCAAGTGAATGGGAGACAAGGCTACAAACCACAGTACCTAACATTCACAGTGTGAAAAGTAGAAGTAGAAATTTTATTTACATACAGTAGAGTTTCAGTTAAAATCTCAGTTCTTGAAAAGTTGAAAATCAGTGCTGTCATTTGGCTTGTAAAATCCTAATGACTGAAAGTACCAAGATACATCAGACAGTATTTCATTATAGAGGTTTGTACTTGAGACATATCCAGCTCGACTATGGTCATTTAGAATTCTCAGCTTTCTGTTAAAAAAATAAGATAGGATTCCACTGCATATCTGGCATGACTGTATTTCATTTATTTTGAATAACAAAATGGCTTACTTGACTTTAAAAACAATTGTGGACTTTTGCAAGTTGATTCTTTCCTTTTAACTCTCTTGTCTTTCTCTTCTCCAGTAGCACAAGCCCTGCAACTGCCAACATTCAACCCGTGTTTTAAAAGCAAGAGCAGGGATTTCCTTTAAGGAAGATGCCAGCAGCTACATGTAAATCAGCCTGCCAAATGCAGTGCCATTCAGGGAGTACTTGAGCAGGCAGCTTTCCCTCCAAGGCAGGGAGATATCATCCTAGCAATGTGACTCAAGGACAAAAGGATATGGCAAATGCAATAACTCCAAATATAATCTATCAGCAGTCTAAAACCATTTAATAGTTGGAAGCTGCTCCTTATCCTGGGGAAGCTTTTTTTTTCTTTTTCTAGTTGGCAAAATCTGTTGATAAGGCAGTCAGCTTTGCTATCGCAATTTCAAGCTAACCAAAAAACTTGCAATAAAAGAAAATGTTAATATATTTAGTTGGGCTTATTCAACTGTGTGTGACTGTGAATAGTGCATCATGATGTATGTCCTTTTTTTTCCATCCCCCAAAGGGAGAAAAAGCAAGTATTCCATTCAGATAGATCACTGATTAATGTTCACAGCTCTCAGCATTCACTGGCTTCAGGAGTTGTTTATTGAAAATATGTAACTGAGTCTCAAAGCCAACAACATTCCCTCAGGGTGCCCATTAAGCAGAAGGGCAGCACAGTTGTAAACAATCTATTTGTAAAGTCAAAGAATTTGATAGAAAATACATCTAAGTAATATTTAGCAAATATTTCATATTTTGCAATGTGTAGCTTGCAGGAAGAGAGAAATAATGGGAAGACAAAAATTTTAAGAGTTATTCAAGAGAAATATCTCTCTAATTATAATCAATCTCTCTAATAGTAAACCAATAATCTTTTTTCTCTAAATGCATACATCATAAAATCCCCATCAGTGCCAGAGGATGAGATAGGGTACCATAGGTAAGCAAGGGGAAATAGAGCCCAGTAACAACAGGCCAAAGAGAGGAAAAGTGTGGATTGGGAAGATACTGTGTAAGAGCTTTCCAAGGAGTGACAAAACTGTGTTGAACCCAGTAAAGTGATAAAGTCAGGACAAGAAGAACATGATTCCTCTGTGGAAAATCACAAGCACACCTGGGCACCCACTGTGGCTCTGTGCCATATGGCCACTGCCTGCTGGGCATGTAGAAAGACTACAGCAGAGATTCTGCACCCACAGGCCCCTAGGGCCTCTCCTAGCACATCTCAGTCCATAAAGCCCCACTGCTTTAAGGGAGCACCCAAAAGGCATCACCTGCTGCTCTTTCTTCATTATGGTAGCTGGGAAGGAGCATGAGAAGATGACAATGAACTGTGAGTACCAAACTGTGCTGTGTTATTGTCTGTTAAAAACAGCTGCTTGATTCTATTATTAATAACAGCTTAATGCATAAAAGGTGTTCTAAGAAAAACTGACCGTAATCTGTGCCTCCCTTCTCTTCCAACTCCCAGTTAGACAGAGGAATTTACAACTGATACACGCTGACTGAAATAGAGTGAGTAGGAAACAGAGCAATATTGTATCAGTTACAGGCATTACAAGGTCCGATAAACAAAGTTTGGGTCTTTAAAAATTAGGCAAGAAAAGATGTTTTGAGAAGCAAGCATGGATAGGCAACTATGCATTATTTGTAAGAACAGTAGGTTCTCTGAAACTGAAGTTTCTTTCATATTTTGTATAATTGCAACAAGGTATCTAAACATATCTTTCTCCTTCACCCTTTTCACACCATTCTCTTAAAAAATTCTGGAGCAGAGAGTTTGTCTTTCCAAGTGCTTGCAAAGAATTTATCTCCACACTGTAAAGTAAGGCTGGTTATTTAATAAAATAAATAGCAATAACAAGTGATTGAAACAGAAGAAAATAGAGTTTTAAGCAGGAATGTGTGAGTAGCCAGCCTCAATTTTGCATCACCTTGAAACATTACAGTTCCATTTTATAGAATCACTATAAATTTCTCTCTATTACTTTTATCGCACTTGTCATACATAGAGATCATCAATGTATGCTAAATGTTAATTAAGAAGAACAATTTGTCAGAACAACAGTAGCTTTAGAAACATCTCTTTCTAAGACTAATAATTTCATCACAAAGACATAACTTTTTTTCTCTATTTGTTTTTAAATGCCACAGCAACCCATTCTGATTTGGTGAACTGTACCAAGGGAAAACTCTCATTTTATTAGAAGTACAATTGATTTTCTTTTAATGCTGTTATTCCATATTATGTTGCTTGTAAGCAGAAAAATAGTGAATTACATTTTTTTAAAAAACTGACTTTTAAAACTTTTAATAATATATTAGCATACTTTCAATATCAATAGTGCTAATTCTTTTAATTATTAGAGCTGATAAAAATTAACAAGAATCCACTGACCTTAACTTTGCATAATTGTTTGCTAAAATGTCCACCCAGATTCTTTTACTCATGTTTTTTTTCACGATGTACATTCTAAAGAGCTTTATATCATCAAATTAAAATGAATAGTTAAACCCCCCAAAACAAACCGAACAGCAAAACCAACAACAAAAAAACTCCTTAGCAGCAGAAAAACCTGAAAGTTATCTGTATATTAATTGCCAAATTTATTTTAATTTCTGAGAATGAGTTTATTTTAAATCTTGTACTGAAATCCAAAATCAGTGTAGTTTCTCATAGCTTCAAATTTCATTGCAAATCCCTGATATGTCCAAATGTAAAGTAGTGCACATTAAATATTAATAGTTGTTTTTAGGGTTCTATTAAACATTAATGTCGTATCTGAAATTAGAACTGTACATAGAAATATTTAACACATTTAACCTGGCAAGATTTTAATTCCAACAATGTCAATTGAAATAGCCTGTATTGAATTATTCTGAGGAAAATACTAATCTCCAGTCACCCACTGCTGTTGGTGATGTCACTCAGGCAGTACTACAAATTGGCTGAAAAAGAAACATGAAATTTCATGTCCCAAATGTGGTCTGGACCTGGTTTCAGAGCAGGACTTTCATCCTGAACATGAGACTATGTTTCTGTATTCATGAGGTAAAGATCTCCGTGCTAAAGGATAATCTCAAGGTCTCTGTACTCTGCTAATCCAATGGCACAAGGCAGGGGCTCGGACATTGGCACATATGTCCAATGTGTCACTTATGTCCACGTATGTCCTCCTGCCTTTCCACATGTTCTTCTGCATGGTAATGTTTCATGTGAACTTGGACAACCCTGGGAAACTCCTGAACACCAAGAACTGTTTTAAGAGAAAGTACAGATGAGCCAAGTGTGTCCAGGAGGCTGCTATCTGTGACATACACCTTCTAGAAGGGGCACAAACCAAGACCTGGAAAATTTAATGTGCCACCATAGACATAGCCTATGTGATACAAATTTGGCCCAGACCATCAGGGCATTTCTAGCAAATTACCAAGAGCAACTTGAACAGAGCTTATGCCAGATTTTTCATTTTATGACAGTTTTCTAACAGGTGGAAGAGAACATACAATACCTAAACTCATACAGGCTGTAAGTGAAAATGTCCTTTAAAAATGTTTGAAATGCAATCAAGAAAGCCAGTTTGTACCAGTTAATATTGTCTTACATGGAAAGATCACTCCTTATCCAGTAACAAATGTCCTAAACTAAGGGGACTGTTTTGTTTTGTTTTGTTTTATAAACTCATAATCTGAAGACTTTTTTCCAAGTGAATATTTTTCATGCATAGATTCTATGTTTTGTTTATTCTCTTCTTGTCATATTTCCAAACTTTTTCCTGCAGTTCAAAGAAGAACTTTCCATCAGAAAAAATAAATGACCTTTGGAAATTATAATGTATTTTAACTTGTATATTAAAAAAAAAATGGCAAACCAGGGTATTAGGAATATCTTCATTAATGAAACTTTTCTACACATGAAGATCTAAATTCATCAGTATTCAGAATTTTTGTGCAATATAGACAGATTTTGTTTATATTTTCTCATTCCAATTTACCCTCAAATAAAAATACATGTATTAATCTAGGGCCTTGAGGAGAGACTCCCCAAAACTTCAAACTATAGTTACTGTGTCTTTTAGTATCTATATATATATTTTTATTATAGCATTCTAATAATAAATATAAAAAGAAATAATTATGTCAGCTGAGAAAAGCCAGCATTAAAAGGAGGCAAAAGTTCCCTCCTCTTTGCCTATGTCTTAAAAATAAGTATTCTTTCATCAGACTTGGAAGGGCATCCAGGGTTAAAACAGAATGTTCCTTGAGGCATCAAAGCAAGGGGGTTTCATCTGATCACTTACCCAGTTTTTCAAGCAAATTTCTCTATAGACCATTCATATTCTAATTTCAAGGTAGCAATATGATAAACAGTATTGGGAATCCTCACATCTTTTGAGTTATTCTTGTTTCATGAATTCATGAGTCTGAAGGGTATGATTAATAGTCAAACATGCAAAAAATTCTCTAGGTGACTATGGCCAATAATTTTATGTTTAGAAGTCAATCTACTGATCAATATGTTGAATTGTCAAAGAGAAAACATATGCCAGATTTAGTATCATAGTTATTATTTCAAACTATATGAACTCAGCTTTCAGTATGTATTCATCCAAGACAAAATATCTTTTATCTTGTAAGATTAAAATCCAAATTGCAACAAATATTATTAAACTAAATGTAATATTTTTTGCATGAAATTAATTAATCATAAAAGACGTAAGACAGATGGAAGTTATTAGAAGTCCTTATATAGGAAGAAGTTACCACAGAACCCTTATTGCAAGGTGCAGTAAATATGAGAACTACTTTCCGGTACACTTGAACCTGTGAATGATATTTGGACAAATTCATGTGTCAATTTCTATAAGAATCTGTTTGCTTTTTCTGCTGTTTCTCAGTTAGGGCAATGACCCTCCTGGGCCTCTGGTGCTGGTTGACAGAAGTCCCAGTGTTCCATGAAAAGGTACAGTTTCCTTAGATGGTGATACACTGGAAAGATTCTAAGAGATGTCTTATAATAGATCAGTATGGATAAAAAATATGCATAATTTCTGGTATGTTTGTTCATGAGAATGGTTTGTCCTCTTAGTTAAGGAGGAATATATTCACCAGAGGTATAAATCTCTTTTGTTAATCTCTATACTCACTGTAGTCAATGTAATATTAGTGAAAACTCAGTCACTTGGACTACTTTATTTCTTTTTGGTTAGGATCATTCAATTCAGTAGTTACTTGCCATTGCATATTTTCCCCTCTCAATTTTTCAGTATGTTAGTCATTAACTCTCCCTTAAAAAAAAAAAAAAAAAAAAAAAAAAAAGAAAAACTGCAAAACTAAATGGTTATAGAGATGACAAGCACCTGTCTTTCCTGTGTTTCCAGTTTAAGGTTCACAGCATCACAGTAATGAGAAATCACAGAAACATAACTGCAAATGTCATGGCTTAGCCTCAGCTGGCAGACAAACCCCACGCAGCTGCTTGCTCACTCGCTCACCAGTGGAATTGGGGAAGGATAAAAGCTGGAGAATTCATGGGGTGAGATAAAGACAATTTAATAGGGAAAACAAAAGTTGTATAGGGTAGCAAAAGCTGCACATACAAACAAAGAACAGCCCTTCTTCCCAGGTGTTCTGCTGCCTCCAGGACAGCAGAGCTCCATCTCACATAATGGTGACTTGGGAAGAGAAATGGCTTCACTCCAAAAGTGCCTCCCCTTCCTCCTTTACCCCCCTCTTCCTATAGTGAGCATGATGCCACATGGTCTGGAATATCCCTCTGGTCAGTTTGGATCACCTGTCCTGGCTGTGTCTCCTCCAGGTCTCCCCTGCACCCCCAACTTCCTCACCAGCACGGCAGTACAAAAAGCAGAAAGGGCCTTGGCTCTGTGTAAGCTCTGCTCAGCAATAACAAAAACATCTCTCTATTATCAACCCCATGTTCAGCAAAAAATCCTAAACACAATCCCATACCAGCTGCTGTAAAGAAAATCAACTAAACTCTAGCCAAAGTCAGCACAATATACCATCCCCTCAAATGTACAGGAATTTGATCTTGAAACTTGTTATTTGAACTGGGAAAAGAAAATGGATTCAATGGGCTGGCAACCATTAAAACTTGAATGTATTTTAATAATTTATTTTGTGGTCAGATTTGGTAAAAACAAATATATTTGACTAAGGATAGGCAAAACTAGGTACTAAGATAAAATAAAACAAAGAGCCACTGAAAACCAAAATACAACATAACTCTTCAGAGCTATTCATAACAAATCTAGAGTTAATCAATGGACAAAATTTGCTATTTTTCTGCTTCATAGATGCATTTCACATTTGGCATGGAACTTTATTTTCATCTTGCTTAGTTTGGAAATGTAAAAACTGATATTGAGCAGAAAAAGAAAATTAAAAAGGAAAAGGAAAGGAAAAAGGAAAAGACTAAGGAAAAGAAAAAGGAAGAGAGATTTTTAGGACTGTTTATTCAAAATCTGAGAGATAGCAGGAAGGATGGCTCAGTTGTCTCTTCTTACTGATATTTCCTTTATTTTGTATGTAAAAAAAAATATAATTTATAATTTAATTGCTGTACCTCAGAAAGGAATAACACAATAAAAATCATTATTCTGTCTAGTATGTTTTCAAGCTCCTTCTTCCCTTTACTTATTCACCTTTTAAGCATCTAATTACTGTCTTGTTCAATATGAGCTGCACTGTTATTGTGATCCCACTATGTTTTCAAAAATGCGTGAAAGCACATGAGGGGCAAAAGAACAGTGTCTGTGAACATATCATTTCAGTTGATGACCTTTCAAAGGGAAAGCTGCATGCAAGTGAAGTATTTTTTTTTTCCATTTTACCTCTGGATTCTTGCACTAATAATTGACAGAACTGCACTGAGTTAATTTTCCTTGTAAAAACCAGTAAAGTGAGTCTGTATTACGCTCTTTTGGCTAATATTTACTCCCTGCCCTACCCCCATATAAAACAATGGTAATGCATCTGTCTACCCTGAGCAGACCTTTGTGCAGTTTATATGTATAATTTTTTGCTAAGACTTTTTGCTAAGATTTTAGAATTTAAACAGAAGGTGAGATGTCATGTTACTGAGTCTTTGATAGTGAGAAGAACTTTATCTGTTTTTCCAAGGAATTCTGGAGAGAAAAAATAAATCAGTGTCACAATCAATAGTCTTGATTGAAGACTGACTACACTTTGCCCTTCTGTCATACTCTGCTCCTTTGCTTATCCCATGTAAAACCCTCCTGTCACAGCAGGGCTATATTGAAGAAGCACTGGAGACCACACTGGGACGTGTACACTTGACTGCAGCAGCAGGCTAACTGCAGGGAGTCTCTCTCAGGCCACAGTAAAAGCAGTGGATAGAAGGAAGAGGTAAGCAGAGGTGCGGAGGAGATAACTGGGTCCAAGGATCTGATGAAGTCTCAGTCCCTAAACTTCAGCCAAAGCAGCTGAAGTAATTTGTTTCTGGAAGAAGAAATCTGCCACTGCTTTTGAATTAGACAGAAATTCCATCAGTGTCTGGAGGGTATTCTAGCCCATTTTATTTCTGAGGTAGAGATTTGCCTTCACTGCAGTTTTGCCACTCTGTGTTATTGTCTGCTTTGTCAGCGATAGTACTGACCTTGAATCTAAGCTTACCCCTCTTGGGACAGTGTGGACAAGAGTCAGTCCTATTCTTTTTTTGCAGATATAGTAACATGTAGCTGCTCTCAGGATTTCTGATGACTTCCAACCCATAGGCACAACCAAGGATTGTGTTCATGGCAATGGCATGAAAGACCCTGAGGGGAGTGGGGTGAGTAACAAGGACATTTTATGGTTTTGTTCATTCATAACTTAAAACAAGTTCATTTAACAACCCCTGGATTTTGAAACAATTGTATTACTAATTCTTTCCTCGTGCATTTTACATTCATTTTAGTAGTTATTAGAAAAGAAATTTTAAAACTTCCTGTTTTCTGTTTCATTTAATATTCATTGGTTTTGTTGGGGTTTTATTTTAATCACTTTCCATGGAAGAAGTTTAACTGCTTTTTATGCTAATCAAGCAGGACCAAAGGAGAAGAACCAGGTGAAAAACAGAAACCAAAAACCTTTCTTAAAAGTTAAAATTGAAGAAACACAGGAAGGTAGACATAATAATAAATAGTCTATAGAAAATAACAATATTCTGTTGCAAACCTACATTATAACAAGGTTCTCTAATCCTAATTTCCAGAAGAAAAATTGTGTGCTTAAATCTCTAATTCACTAAATCACATACATGATTTAAAACTATAGATATGTCTGTCAATAAATGTGTGTATGTGTCAGTTCTCTTACAACTCCTAATTGTTCCTGGCCAGTAATTCTTCAGAAGAAGTTCACTATTACTGAAAATAATATTGTTCTAATTCCCTCAGGTAAGATAACTGCTCCTTGAGAAGAATAGCACTGAATACTAAAATGCAGAATTACAATCAATATATTAAAAGCCACAATTGATTTTCAGAGATTTCAAATAGAAAAGCTTTGTCTGTACATAACCTATACCTGGTTTGTTCACTAATCAAAGTGAACAAACCTAGAGTTATCTGAAGATTTTGGCAATGTCTTGAAGCATGTCTGCATAGCACCACAAAACTTTCCTGTCAACTCTCCACCAAGTCTTTCATTGCCAAAAGAAATAGTGAAAAGTTGTACAACCTTGTTTTCATAATTAATGGAACTTATTTCCCTATAAAGTTAAAATACCTTGAAGTTTTCCATATGATGATTTATATTATGGTTTATAATACAGGACTTGGCATCTAAGTAAAAGGTGATACCAATCTAGAGAAAAGTATGTAAACCACAGTAGAAAACAAAATGGATGAAAACTGGTACTCATCTTCTCCCTCAGAAGATAAGCAACAAAACTGGATAGGCCAATCAGCACTTGAGATTAAGAGAGTAGAACACTTTCTAGGAGCTGCACCATCTGAAAGCTGCTATCAATACTAAATGGTATTCACCTCCTGGCAAGAAAAACTTGCCATTTTGTGTCCATATAAACATGAAATTTGGATAAATGAAAATCTTTAGAACTGTGCTAATAAAGCCAAGGTAAACATCAGATCCCAGCAGCACTTGCAGAGGAAGGAGCAATAAATCTGTCTAAAACATGGGACAAAAACCAAAAGATGTAAAAAGCTGCATGACAAGACACAAGAGGGAATATGTGACTAACATAACCAGAAACATAAACAGCTCCTGTGAAAACATAGTAAAACACTTTATAAATGCAACAAGATTCTAAAGATTTTACATTAGCTAAAGGATATACTACCAAAACAGACTAGGAAGACTACAAAGGGCAGAGACCACAACAGAGATTTGTATACTTTTTTAAGCTTACTCTTCATTTTTATATGAAGTCCAAGTTTCTTGTCTTCACTTTCAAAGCTCTGTTCACAACATAACTTCCTCTTGTTTCAGACTTTTAATCAATACAGTAAACTTTCTGATATTTCTCCAGTCCACTCTCTTGTATAGACATGAGACAGTGGGAAAAAACCCACCTCTTCCTCAGTCCCATTCTTTGTTCAAATATTTAGGAGTTCTGTGCAAGTGCCATGAAAAAAAAAAAAATTCTTTTCCTCCTTATTGGCCAGGATGGGATTAAATTCAATCAACAATGAACTTTGCAGACATTAAACTACTTTTTCTTACACACCTTTGATATTATCCTATTAAAAAACATCTATGCAATGAGTAAATTTCCTTATTTACTTTACTGCTTTGTGCCACCGGTAGAGAATATACCATTCATTTTTCTCTAGAATTTTGCATCCTTGAAGATTTTTTATTATTCACTGTTCTTGAAACAAGTAAAAATATATTTTCGATCTTTCAACAAGCATCATGTTTGCTAAGTTTCTCAATTTTTATTGTTTTTCTCTATATTGGCTCAGACCAATGCATATATTTATCATAATGCAGGGCCCAGAAGAGGATATGAACATTTGAACATTTTGGGTTTTACTTCTTCTTTTCTTGTTCTGCAGGGGTTTGTTCGTTTCTTTTTTGTCCTCTCCTCTCCTCTCCTCTCCTCTCCTCTCCTCTCCTCTCCTCTCCTCTCCTCTCCTCTCCTCTCCTCTCCTCTCCTCTCCTCTCCTCTCCTCTCCTCTCCTCTCCTCTCCTCTCCTCTCCTCTCCTCTCCTCTCCTCTCCTCTCCTCTCCTCTCCTCTCCTCTCCTCTCCTCTCCTCTCCTCTCCTCTCCTCTCCTCTCCTCTCCTCTCCTCTCCTCTCCCTCTCTCCAAAGTTTACTCCCCCTTCCCTCAGTGAAGTTTACCTGCTTCACAAGAGCATGGACTTTCTGATTCTTCTTCATCTCATAATCTAGTTCATAATATAATTAACCTAAATATTTCATTTGTTTCCTAGTTGCCTGTTCTTGCAAACTCTTGTCTCTAAACTTGTTTTTCAAACATTTTGAAACTGTTTCAGTATATATTGATTGGATTCTAATTCCACTTTTTGTTGCTCTTATATTTACTCACAGTTTCTTATCTGCAAAGAAAATAAGGCTATCCTCTAATTGATCATTTAACTCTTCATTGAAATTAGTGAATTGATCTAGACTCAGTGCTGACCTTGCAGTATTCTATACATAACCACACTGGTATGAAATAGCATTTTATTCCTGTTTCTTTTTTGTTGATTTAGCTACAGCTACATTATAGGCACCATATGGCTTATTAACAACAATAACTAACATTAGATAGATTTTTCTGACAATAGAGAGCAAAATAAGAGGTCAGATAAACAAAGACAAAAATAGTACCCAACAGTCTACTTAACAGGATGGAAGTATGAAAATAAAGGAGGAATCTAATAAAATTTCACAGTTCTGAATTCAAATTAGAAAAAAAAATCCAGATATAGGAAGCAAATGTATTCCCATACCCAGAATAACACGTATGCTAATAGGAATGTACAGAAAGAAATAAAATCAGAAAGTTGGAAAACTGATACTAAGCAGTTTAAGTAAAATCTTTGTAAGAACATTAAGTCCTTTAACTTTCCTTCCCAAGTAAATAAATTCAACCTTATTATATATTTCTGAAAGCTACAGGTTTTCCAAAGGTATGTAGATAGGTGTCTAAATGGCTGTGAAAATAGTTACTTCCTAGAAAAAAGTATTAAAAGATATAAATTAATAGCAGCTGCTGAGATACATCAGTGTTTTTCAATACTTCTTTTTACTGTTATCCAGCATAAGAGATTTAAATATTTTGACTGTGTGTTTAAAATAAATGTATGGAATCTGTTATAACAGGTGTAACTTCGGGCATCTGGAGGAAGAAGTATATTTGCCATTTTAAAGTCTTCATTGTAACCCAGTTCTGTGTGTCTTAATAGCATATAGATATGTTATCTGTATACAGCTACAAACACTCACAGAGGAATTTTGTTGGGAGCAGAAAAAACTTCCAAAAGAAGAAAGAAGCCTGAATTCTTCCCTTCCCAGCTGGGTCTTGCCAAGGGGCTGCCTTTGATCCTCCCATGAGCTTGCAGCTCAGGAGAACAATAAGCTCTTGTGTCACTTGAGGAAAGAAGGTGAAATTCCTCACTATAAGAGTGAGGAATGCCATCAGAGAAAGGTAGGACGTAGTAGTAGGATACTAACAATGAAAGGGTTGTTAAAACTGATTGTCCTCCTCTCACTAATAAACTTATGGCATTTTTTAGTTCTGGTTCACCCTCTGTGTTTTCAGCTCCTTGAAATATACCCTGCATAGTATATTAGAATGTTGAACTGAACTAACTGCTATGCCCATTCTGGTTTAGCACTATACTGAAACATCTGTTTCTGTGGTTTGCCTCTGCTTTGCCTAATAAGATCTCTTAATCATAGTATTTTGCTTTCTAAAGGTTTCTTATCAACAATAGGTTTTCACTCAAGAGTCTCAGAACAATTTTGTCACACATCCACAGCACCTGGTCAGATTACTCCAGGCAAGCTTTGCTCTTTGTAACTGTGTCTGGATTTCATTCCAACAGGCTTCACAATCCAGCTGGAACTAAATTAACTATTGAGGTAATAGCTGCATTATGGCATTGCATGATTGGCAGCTTACTTCTCCAGAAGAGCCTTTTGAAGTGATTCAGCTTTACTAAAATTATTTTCCTCTTCATAAGAGTTTTCAGCATTATTTCTAATACCTCTTTTCTTAGTTAAAAGTCTCTGGGTCCTAAGACCCTGTATATTGAAGTTTGTTTTCATTTGCCATCTTGAAAGTATGATTTGATTATATTTGCCATATAATTTATAAAATTTCCTGTGAACTAAGTGCACTTAATTTTACCTTTCACATAGTTCCCTGGCATTGTATATTATAAATTGAAACCGGCAAGTGTTCTATTTTTTTTTCATCTGTTTTGTCTTTTGTCTGGACTTTCTTATTTTAATTATGTGCACTTTCTCTGAGTACTGCTTTAAGCATTTCTCTGCACGTCTCAGCCATATTTGCTGTTTAAAGACATTTCCATGGAGTTAGATCTGTTTCTTTACAATCCACCTTGCAGGCTTTAATCACATGTCCCACAAATAAGCCTGGGTTTAGTTAGCAAGTCTGATTCCAGTGCTGTGTGTGGATGCCAGAGCTCTCAGCTGCATAATGTTAATATTGGTTTAGGATGTAAAAACATGTTATCATATTCCAGTTTTGCTCATTAGTAGGTCATAATCCTCAGGCACCTTTATCTGCTGTTCCAGTGTTTCAGGCAGTATTCTTAGTCACAGCGCCTCACCCAGCTACACATTCTTTTCCCTTCCCAATTTTAAGGAAGTATTTCCATTTCCTTTATTTTTTAATGGCCACCTTTACACACAAGATCAGCTTTAACTTCACACTGGCAGGTTTTTATTCAGAAACATGGTAGTCATGGTTTTTGTTTGTGCTGACCATTCTGATTTCAGTCATGCTTTGTATGTGACTTGGTTCTCACAGTCATAAAACAAACATCCACATTTCCCAGACCTATCCTGTTTTTTCAGGTGAATTATGGTTCCTCTATGAACATTTGCAGATGGGAACCTCCTACTCAGATATTGGACATTCAGGAATCCTGCGGATTGCTATGGAATGTCTGGCAAAAGCTACAATCTATGTACACTCTACTGCTGCATGTCTATGGACAGTAAATTCAGTATTATTCAGGAATAAACAAAATAACTGCGCTGTGTATATTCTCTGGGTGTTTTCTGACACCTCCTGGAAGAAGAAAATATTATTCTCTTTCCCACCTCCTTTCAAGAACTGATAAAATTATTCCTCATATTCTCCTCAACTATTCTGCACATAGAGCAAATCCTATATCAAATGGAAGTATTGATACTGAATAACTCTAGGTATCCTTTATTAAGACAAGAATTTACAAAGGTATTACCCAGAAACTGTAATCAAAACTTTTTGTTGTTGTTTTTCAGGCTTCTCAGCATTCTTCCTTGTGCAAACTGGGATTTCTCAAAATTTCAGTACACGTCATTACTTGAAAGTCATTGTTTGTTTTATTTGAATATGTTTAAAACAATTGTAAGTCAAACAGCTGTACTGTATAAGCCCTGATTTATTAAAATACTTTTAAATCAGCCAACTGCATTTGGATATATGTGTGATAATGGTGGTTTTCAGTAATTTTAAATCTGAGAAGAATTAGAGAAACTAAAAAGTAAAAACTTGCAGTTGGCTGATCTATAAAATAAATATTTTCAAGGAAGTGTCAATCAAGTACTTAAAAGTCCCTGATTCCTTAGGCACACCATCTCATTAAGTTTATTTGTAGGATGATGTTAGCTTTCAAGTGGCCTTAATTATTTAAGGTATTCCTAGTGCCTCTGGCTCTATTCTGATAGCTCTGTCGTTTCACATTCTGCCTCAGAACTCTAATACAAGATAATAAATGAAACTATAGATCTCTTAGGAACAAATGCCTAGACAAGAAAACAATCCCTTGTTTTGGTTTGCTGTTGCAAACTGTTGTGCACTACAACACAGCAAATCAGTCCCCCACTGTGAGTTAGAGGCTTTTTAAAAATAAATTCCTTTATGATGTGAATGTTATTTCAAGCAGAACATACAGACATATATGAAATTACAGGTTTGAAGATAAGAAGCTCACTGGGAGGAAATACATGTCTTAGCTTAGCCTGATTTCAAGATAGCAACTTGGACATTTAGGATTAGATTTGAAGAGGAATTGTGCTCCAAACCTGGGCCCTGCTTAAATGATTAGGTAGGAGGTAGGTATAAACCAGTTTTTGTTCAAGGTCAGTAGAGTCTGTAGTTACATTCTTTTCTTAAAACATCTGCAATGAACACTGAGGTGCACTTTAAAGAAAACATAAATTTTCTCCAGGCGCAATAATACTGAAGGATGAAAAAGAAGCAAAACAGAATGAAACAAAAAATTCAAACAGCAACAAAACAAACCACCCCACACAGAAAAAAAACTACAAAAACTCCCAGATCATACTTTCCTTAGAACAGATGTTTTAAATTTTTGTTGTTTGTTTTATATTAAGGTAGTCATGCAAACACTTAACAAAATTATTAGCACTGCAACCTTCCCAGGCATTTGTTTTGACATACTGCATATGCTATGAAAGGATCTCATTACTTGATTTCAAATAATAATTTGGGCTCAGCCTACAGGTTGATTATCTTTAAGTACAGTTGTGCCAGCAATGTGAACTCTGAGAAAAATTTCAGAAAGAGATAGATTTGTTTTCTTCCTGATAGAGTAACGTTTTTTTGCAATGAGAGATTACAGCTATATGAAACCTTTTGTTTCTAAGAAATCTTTTGTGCTTGAAAAACTGTGTGCACGTATGAATCATTTCACTCAACTAGAACTATTTTCACCCAATACTAAAATGAAATCAACATGGCAGGTGCTTCAACAGTATGGCACAATAATTTTGGAAAGGAAGAAGGAAGAAGAGTGCTAAAATAAAGCTTTACAAAGAAAGAATGTGACCAGCCATTCAAACTGGAACATAAAGAAGGTTGACCTGTTTTTAGTTAAAGTTTTCCGTGTGAAGAAAGTCACATAAAAATATACCAAATAATTTTGAAGAAAATCATTCAAGCTATATATTTTAAACTTTCCATCTAATCCGTCAAGCTGGTTCTTTTGGCACCTAAAATTAAAGAGGTAATATATATGGAGTGATAAAATTTATAAGCAGATAAAACCAAATGATTGTGAAATACCCTGCCAGTTATTTAAAATGACAAATTTGCCAACAGAGTTTTAAGAACAGATGCATCTCCTAAGGTTTTCTGCATAGAGATCTCATGGTCAAATACTACGGCATAAATTTCTGACAGCTTGATCAAAATTGTTCTTGGTATTTTCTATATCTGAAGCAAAAGAAACACCATAAACAGCCTTCAAGATTATACTGCTTTTCATCATGGTATTCAGCAAAGATGCAGATTTTCCCTCCAAGCTGTCACAGGGGCATTCCTGCAGCCAGAGTCTGATCTGCTGAACACGTGGATGCCAATGGCAGGGATCCTGCTCACCCTCCAGCTCCAGGACAGCATCCCCTCAGGAACTCAGCAGTGTTTCTCTTTCATTAAGTGTGTGTTTGCTACTGAGTGAACAAACATACAACGATCAGTCAATTGAAAATACCTCCTTTTCAAGGATTAATTCTCACTATACACTTAAGACTTTAACAAGTTTTTATTATACTTATTTCACACAGAAACAACAACAGAGAAATAAAAGTGAAATTAGGCTGGAATACTTAGAATACTTGCCACTGAGAATAAAATCCAGGAATACTTTTGAGTTACAATTACCTGTTGTAGCTAGCAGGCAGAATTCTTATTAAAATTACTTAAACCTGAAATAACTTGATTTTAAAATTTTCAGGATAATTTTATCCCAGTGAAAGCTGCTCAAAAGTTACATTGTTAAATTCCATTAAATCTTAACTATAGTACACATCTTACATAGGTCAATTTAAATAATCTTTCTTTTAAAGAATGCTGTGACTGTGCATACCATAGCATAATCAATAATAAATATATTTTTTGCTTAAGACACACAAATATTTTATAATAGCAGCTGGAAATACAACTTCTACAAAGTAGGAAGCAAAATAGGAATATTGATATCATTTTGGTCAGAGAAAAATATTTGCAGTATTTTTGTTTCTTTTCTCTAAGTCCTTAGTCTTCTGTTAGTGGCAGAAAAACATCAACAAGAAAGATGCCATTACTGTAAATTTCTTCTAACAATGAAAAGCTATCTGCCTGAAAATTGACCAGGAAGAGATTGTAACACTGGTCTGGTAAATTGAAGATGCTAATTGTTGATATGTATGATCAAGAGAGATTATACAATAAAAATTGTTTGTACTCTGCAATTAGATTAAGTGTATTTGTATTTCAAATACAGGTGCAGTTTTCATTACTGAAGTGGGAATGAGAATTGCAGCAGTAGTTTGAGCTGCAAATCTAATGGAAAACATTCACAGTTGGCTACACATGCAGCCAGTTATATGAGATGAGCTTCTTAGGAGTGAAGGTAATAATGAGGTTTGGATCTACATGGAAAAAAGATGAAGGTTTCAGGTCATGCTTGGACCAAGGTGCTTCTACTATTGAAGAGACAGGGACAACCTCTCATAATGTCATAGCTGGATCTGTTAGCACTCAAGTATCATGATGAGAGTATCCATAATATTTGAGATAGTAGGGACTGATTTCTCATCATGATATCTTTGTTGACCTTGAAAAGACTAATCCAGTTAGCTGCAAAACATCTGAAAAGCTATTAGGAATGTATTTGTAATTTTGAGGATAGAAAAGTTCCACAAATAGCTACTTAGGAGAAAAAAAAAAAAGTCACAGATCACAGAATATTCTCCAGTGAAAGGAATCCACAAAGATCATTGAGTCTAGCTCTTAAGAGAATGGCCCATACAGAGATCTGACCCAAAAGCTTGCTTTTATTAAGACTATACTCTAACCAGCTGAGCTAATCTCAGTACATATCAGTATTTTTTATTAGATTGAAGTAAACAGTTTCCAAGAATGATGAAAGAATTTTAAAATCCTTTTTCTCTTTGAAAAAGTTGGGGAAATTATGTCTTCGGCTTCTTTATATTCCATTCTGTGGTTTAGTGGTAACCCTTTGCTATCATAAGAGTATTTAGATAAAGTGCTCTTTCCTGATAGTTTATTTCAGGTAAATCAATGCAGTCAATAACTCATATTTTGACTCCACCTGATAAAAAATTGCTTTAAACTACAGGTCATAATACTAGTGTGAGGCATAAAGTGGAATGGAAACAAAAGGAAATATTCCTCTCCCAGATTCTGAAATTGGTCTCTACTGAAGCACTTCATGTTTTCCAGCAAGACTTTAGAACTTCATCTCTAAGACAAGAATTAAGTGAAATTGGAGAAAATCCAGCTGACCTACATCATGCAGCAGACATGTGCCTTTCTTGAAAAATGGAGAGTAAATGAATGTGTGTCCATAGCTCCTTTGATTTATCTAAAGAATGTGTGTAAATACCAGTAAACTAAGTCTCCTGGGACATGATGTGTCACTCACACAGTCTTTTTCAGTGACAGTCTCTGAAAAAGTCACCAAGAAACCTTATTTTATAAATCAAAATGTATTATACTTTCTGCTCATATTCAAGCTGCATAAGTAGTACTATGGGATTTACATAATCCTATTAGTTTATAATGATTAAGTCGCATTTTTGATCCTTTTTTACTTGGTAAGCAACTTAAATGTCTACAACATTTACAGAAAAACGGTGGTTTGTTAGGTATAAGGCAGAGAGGTGCAGTGGAAGTTATTTCACAGTGCAATGCCACTGCACTTCAATTCTAACCACTGGTGTTTCAGGTATGTGTCACTAAAGTCTCATCAAATGTCAGAAAACCATCAGACAGTCATACTTAAATATTTGCAAATGAAAGGGCTAAAACTCATATTAAAGATGATATTTCATGATAAGTAATATTTACTAGTATTTAATCCTGCACCTTGTTTTTCTTTTTAAAATCCATGCAAAAATTTAACTCAGAATTTCACACTTTTCTGAAGATTCAAATGTATATTAAAATCACACATAAAGAGGTCTCCTGCTAGAATTTGTTAAATCATCCTGGAAGCAAATTCTCTGCTATCTATCCAGCCAGTGCACAGTACTCTGGGCTAAGACATTATCCCTGATTGTTATCCAAGCCGCCCAAAAAATATTACATGAACAGTAGCAGCATCTGCCAGTGAAATGGGAAGAAAAAGACATTCTGAGAAGCTTATGGCTGGATTGCCTTTTTCCAGTGGTATTATAAAATATGGACAGATATTCTGTGTGAAAAAAAAGATGCTTCTTACTTTCCAAGTGCCTCATACCCAGACACTTAACTGTACTCTCTGATAAGAGAGACTGACAAATTGCCTGAAATCAGGACTGTCCTGGTCACATGCTGAAGGAGATTTTCCTATTTCACAGTTTCGCCACTTCTGAAACAAAATGAAGCAGAGTGAGGGCATAGAATAACAAGCATCAAGTTTACAGAGGACTTAAGAAAAAAAATCCTAATCAAATGAAACTTCAGGTCACTCCAGGCAGATAATCAATCTGACTCCTAATCAAAAATTCTGTTAAGTATTTGTTCAACTCTCTTCACAGCCTGTCTGTAATCATGACCCATGTACATTTATGAAATTAGGTTTTTGCTAAAGATGCTCACAGGAAAAGAGATGCACTGCCACTGAAATCAATGGGAAAACTCCCCCTGGTTTCCACTGGATAAGGCCCAATCACCACCCTTGAAGTACAATCTCACACATCAAACATTAAACACGTGCACGTGAGAGCAGTTGCATTGAAATTAGCTATATTAAATCAACATGGGATGTTGCTCAAAACAAAGCACTACAGAGATCTCAGATCTTTTAAAAAAAGTCATGGAAGAAAAGGAATATAATGTAATTTATAAGATTCAATCATAACTTAATATTGAAATATCAGAGTACAAAACACAGTTTTTGCACTTCCCCTGAAGACTTTTTATCATTTGTACAGTTTAAAAAAATTAAATAATAAAAAAAATAATTAATACTTTTAAAAAAGCCTCTGTTTTGATTCATGATGAGAAAGAAAAGAAAATGAACTTGTCAAATAAATGCTGTGAATCACTTGCTCAGATCTGTTTATTAAACCAAGACTTTTATAAAACACATTGCTCTATATGAAAAAATGCTTTTTCTGTTTCTTCCCAGCTGCATGAAGGTTTTCCATTCAAAATTTTACTTTATTCTTCTGATTAATTACACATGCCTTTGTCACTCTAACTTTAAAATGTGATTCAAAAGGAGCATGCTTTTGAATCAATATCAATCACATTGTTTCTCTTTCTCAAGGGAAAAGAGACTGCTCAAAGGAAATTAATCTTATGTTGACACTGACTTGCTTCCCTATAGAATGTGCTTCTGGCATTTAGAAAATCTGTAGTATTGCTCAGTCTGTCTATGATAAATTTTCAAAATAACCTCTGTTTTTTTGATTGTTTTGTTTCAAGGAACATGGAGTGCAGAATGATGTCCTCATAGTCACAGGACCGATACTGTAAGTTTGCTGTTCTTTGTCCCTGGCACACCATTCCTGTTTAACCAAATTGCTCTCACCATTATAAAGTAGCATGTGATAGAGTTCTTTAAATGATAAAAAGTGGTAAAGACCAGCCCTGATGTTTGTTTCATATTGTCCTTTCCATATTTCTTCTAAAAGCAATAAGATGTTTCAATGTGTCTCTCTTGAGATTTCCTCCTGTATGGACCTCTACATTGCTAATTCTGAAAATGCAATGCTTGTTACCATATTAATTTTGCAAATACTATAAAATCAATAATGTGAAAATTGCATTTTTATTTTTCCCTTTTCAGAAATAGTTCCTTTCCATGGGAACAGGACAAAAGCAAGACAAAGTTGTTTCACCAGTACATCCATAAACTGGTAGTATTGATGACTTGGCGCCATATTTACTGCTTCCAATTAAAAATATACAGCAAACCCAGTAGACTACTGCACTGCAGCTCTTAAAATATGGGGAGTTGGGAAATACTGCAAGAAGTGCATTTCAAAGTAAATATTGCTAGCCTTACAAAGAAATCATAAAATCAATTATGTTGGAAAAGACCTCTGGGATCCTTGTAAGCAAACACTACCATTTCAACTAGGCCATGGCACCGGGTGCCACATCCAGACTTTCCTTAAACACCCCCAGGGATGGTACACCATCACCTCCCTGGGCAGCCTGTTCCAATACTATATTCACCCCTTTTTGTGAAGAACTTCTTCCCATAATGAGCAGCCTGAACCTTCCTTGGTGCAGCTTGATGCTCTTTCCTCTTATGCTGTCACTTGTTGCCTAGGAGAAAAGGCCAGCCCCCACCTGGCTACAGTCTCCTTTCAGGTGGTTGTAGAGGGTGATAAGGTCCCTTCTCAGCCTCCTTTTCTCCAGGCTAAATAAGCAACTTCCTCAGGTGCTCCTCACAGAACACATATTCCACACCCTTCACTGCTGGTGAAATCTTAAGACTTGGAAAGCTGAAACAACTTTGTCCCGTATAAAATGTAAAATCTTTGATCAGTAGGTTAGCAGATTTCAAGCCAAAGAGCAAAGTTACACTTTTCAGCCAAGAATTCCACAGGTAAGTATGATGCTCCTGATTTTACTTCTTTTTTTTCCCTCCTTTCTTATATCCATTATTAAATGTTATTTTGTATTTAAAAAAATGTTGACAAGAGAAACAATGTCTAAAAGCAAAGCTTATTAAATGTCAAAAATTCTATATATCACTGTATGGGAGAATTTTTTAAACTTCTGAACTCCAGATTCTTCAAAGCATTGCTCCCCAGAATCTATCAAAGCAATGCATTGCTATGGAGAGGATCATATTCTTGATGCATTGTATCTGATATCTTTTTGAAAGAAGAAAGTCAGTTTTGTTTGTACAAAAATCTTTGAAAGTCATTCTAATGAGAAATACTTCTATTATTTTACTGTTTTTATTCACTACACCTTTTTTTTTTTTTTTATGTCTAAAACTATTCCAAGAAAGTGGTATTAGCAGTGGCTGCTTAGCACTGCATCTGTTCCTGCCCTTTATTCTTCCCTTGAAGTCACACTCCCGTGTTAAAAGCACTGAACTTGTCCCCATAGCCATTGGTCGTTATGCAATAAAGCCACACACCACAGACACCAGATGCAATTAGACTGTAAATAAAACAAGCAGGGGAAATGCCAGAAGTGGAACCATCATCTCTTCAGGCTCAACAACACAAGTCTTAACAGCTTAAGTCAAAACCTAGTAAGAACAGCAAGATTTTCAGTAGCTTCCATGGTCTTATAGTTACATCTATACCAACATTAAAGCTAATATTAACAGTAACAACAGCACTATACAAATTAAACTCCCAGTATATCTTGAACACTCCACACTCACTGCTGATAACAGATTTCACCAATCTTCTTCCCCTTTTTCTTTAGGAGATTTTTCTGTTCAACATAGAGCCAGCAGCACGACAGTCTGACTGACGCAGAGCCTGAGCCTTAGTATTGGCTCCTCATCCCCAACGAGTTAGAAACTGTCACAGACAGCTTGTGGGAGAGCAAGTGCAGCTCCACATATTTCCTTCTCTGTCAAATACACCAGCACTAAAAGTAAATTTATACAAATGTATACAATTGCTTAGGATTTAAACTTTTTCATGGCTAACCCATTACAAAAATAAAGCAAGAACATTTAGTTTATCTTAGACATATTCTGTGCTGTCAGGGGGACTGACTTCTGTCTCTCACACACCAAAACACACATATTTGACTTTACTAAGTCCGTTTACTTTGCCTATGTTTTTATGATCATGGGAAGACTCTGGAAACTGATCTTTGTGCTCATTAAGTTCTCATGACTGTATTCACATTTTGATGCCACCATTTTTTCAGATTAATTGTTAATATTTAAACCATAGCCATGAAATATCTTTGCAAGAGTGTATCTCATATCAATCTCATGGATCGCAGGTTTTGGTGAAATGGATTTATTTTCTCTGAGCCATTCTCTGTTAAAGAAAACCCTCTGCATTTGCTGCTAATTCATGGATTCATTGGTGGTGGTCAAGCTTGATTACAACAGATCTATCTCACCATATAATATTTTTTTTCAGATATGCAAATTTTTTTACATTTAATTTGTTTTATTAAGTTATTTTCCAGCTTGTGTTTTTTTTTCCTTTCATAAAACTTGAGTCATGCCAGAGTGTTTTGTCTGATCAAATTGCAAACGGGAATTGAAAAACTTTCTGTGCTGACATAACTTTCTTGTACTTTCCTGTGAGATATCTGAAAGTCAAGAACAAACAAATATGTGTTGAAGAAAGAGTATCTTTCAAAATAATTTTGAATACGAATGGGATATTTGATTTCAAAAATTACTCTGTTAAGCAAGAACATTGAGACTCTTGACCAAAACACCTCTCCTTAAAGATTGTTCTAAGCGTTCTGGTTTTCCATACTTTAATTTCTCTTGTGTCACTTTCTTTTGTTCCTTCAAAAGATAAAGATTTCATTTCCTTTCCTTTCTACAGGTAGCTGACTTGATTGTGACCATAGGCAAATGAAATTTTTTCTAAGTCTATGATACCTGCTCCCCTTCTAGTGCTAGCCTAAATTAGACACTATTTGGAGAATGATCTGAGACAGACCTTTGCTTTCAGCTCTATTGTGTGTCTCTCGACAGCCTTTTCATCTGCAGCTATACTTTCCCAAAGCCCTGTCTGTGATGCCTAGTGGATAAAATGGGAACCTGACATGGGTAAAGCCAGCACTTGAGTTAAATTGCAGAAAGAAATTCTGTATTTTCTTATCTACTTATATACATAGTTACTATGCTTTCTTTTGAACTAGATGTAGTGAACAAGATTGTCATGATCTAGTCTACAATCACAGATTCAGAATTTCAAGGACAGTTCTTCAGTCTTAGAAACACCAGTTTCTTCCTGTCCTTCAAGCAGTTTTTAATAAAATGTACATTTTTTTTGTCCTTATGTTCAGTGCAGTACTGTTCAAAGCTCAGTAATAACTTTTTAATCAACTTGTGACTGATTTAATGGAAATATTTACTCATAGAAGTACATATGGTTCAAAAATCAGAGATAACTTACAGACATCTGCTCCATTTGGTATCTGAGATATATTCCATCTATAGTTGACAGAAAAAGTCCTTATAAAATACAGAGCTAGGGACACACAGCCAGCTTCAAAATTGTTCAGCTGACCACACTGGTCATTTATACATGCAATTATTTAATCTCATTTTACTTATGTGATTTTAACTGCAATATTAATATATCTCTGCATCTTTACTTTTGTAGTTTAAAAATGTCAAGAATTACAGAATTCTCAAGTTGTCTAAGCATTGTGTGCATCTCAGCAATTCATGCTATAAATAAAACTTCTGCATTGAATTCTCTTTCCACGCTCTACACAGGTTTTTCATAAGAAATTCAAACTACTTCTGGCTTGAATCCAGAATACTGGAAAGATTTTCTGCATTCATGGGAACAAGATTGAGGCCAACAGATCTGCTATTTTGCACAATGGAACTCTCCACAAGAAAGATGCATTTTGGGTAGAGAGAAAGCAATGTTTTCTCCTGGATACATTGAAGATTATGTATTCAATCTCCATTATTCTGTATAAAATAGGAATTAAGATATTTCACTGAAAGCACTGCACTCCAGATAAATGCAATGCAGAGCTTTGGCTTTATAAACACACCAGGACTGAAAACCCAACTCCTCCACCCCTCCCCTTACATATTGTTAGGAACAAATTTTTCAGAAACAGTTTTTGCCTAAAAGATTAAATTCTAGCATTAATTTGTCCATTAGTATAAATTCAGATACACAAGTATGTTCAGTGTTTACTTCTAATATATTCAGAATACCTATCACTTTCAGAAAGATTTGAAAGATAAATGAACTAGAAAGAATGGGAAGAAATTCCTTGGCTCTGCACTGGGAAACAGTCACTGTTATAAAGATGGAACATGCTTGATGGAGACATAAGGGACAGTGAAGGCTAAGCCACTATCTTAATACAAAAGGAGAACAAAACCCAAATATGTGATTTTTATATTTGCATCACATCAATCATAGTTTGGGTTTAGGGAAATCTTCCACTGTTCATCTTGACAGCCCAAATCAAAAGGAACTAGCATGTTATGCTGGGATGCCAGGCTAGTGATAACATTGACATTTCTATAAGAATAAAAAAAAAAAGTTAAGTACTGAGCAAAAAGATTCTTAAAATTAGAAAAAAAGCTTGTAGGAGAATTTTATCACCATCTTGTGGGGTAAACAATAAAGTTTGGTTCTAATCTATCATTACAAATAAAAGATGAGATGTGTAGTAAGAATTACAGGAAGGTAGTACTTTAAGTATATCTTTAGCCTTTCCAGATACAAGATTTAAATAATTTAGTGAGTATGTACTCCGTTTGAGTGCATAATTACAATGATTATATATGCTAATTAGGTAATTGAATTTGCTAATGACAATTAACCATTTGCAAATATAATTATTTAATGAATGTACACAATTCCAAATAAAAAATTGTCCTTCACAGGTTTTAAAAATCACTATCAGTATTCTGCAGATTGGAAGTGTTGATAGGATTTTAGCTTGCTACTCCACACTGTTCAGCAGTTTTGCAATCCAGTCTTTACTCAGACAAGCATACTGTCCCACAAACTCTACCTAGCTGGGAAGAACAAGGGTATAAAACGTCTCTTCTCCTTGTGAGCTAAATGCAGAGAAAATTGTTGCTGCAATTTTGTCAGTTAACTATTCCTTAATGGAATGTTAATCACACTCAAATAATGGAATATAGAAGGTGACTGCTAGCTACTCCTGTTGTGCTTACAGTCATGATCTCTTAAAATTTTCGTGAATGTCTGTCTGATTTTGACCAGGTTAAGCTCTGGAAAACCCTTGGTATAATTCAGTTCAGCAAGCGTTTTCCATTCACCAACATCACAGTATCTTGAGCAGCAGGCATGCACACCAGCCATCCTTCAAAACAGCTCATCAGTCCTTTCTGGCTGCATTCCCCCTTACCAATCTATCTGATCATGTGATGCCAGTCAAAAATATGAGCAATTCATTATTGCAAACAGTTCCAATGAACACAAAATTAGCAGAACTATGAAGATATCACATAATGATACAAGGTGAGATTTTGGAATTTTAATATCACATTTTCTATTACAAACAGTATAGATCACTTAATAAAATACAGAAAACCCAAAGCACTTTTCCAAAGCAGTAAAAATGATAAAATAATACAACATAAGCCAGAAGCTTTCACTGTGATCATGTGTGGCTTTCCACATAACTTTCCTGTAGATTTTAACTAGCCATTCTAATCAATTCCTGATGAAGAGGCAGAGGGAAAATTTACTAATTTCCCATTATTCACTAATTCAGTGGCACACCTACAAATACAGCTCAAACTCTGGACTTCCAGCACAGCACTTAGTCCTAGCACAAATTCTAACATGATAGGATGTCTGATAAAGAAAAGGAATTACACAAAATATTTTGATATTAAGCATTATTCACAGCAATTTGTAGCTGTATGCTAACTTCAGTGTTGGGAAAAAAAATAAAAACAATCTTAAAAAAAAAGCCTAACAAACCCAATTTACACAAAGAAACCCAAAATGAAGAAGCAAGTGAAAAGAAAAAGAATGGGCAGCTAGGAAGAACTGTGATAGGATCTTTGTACATGCTTATTCCTCTGGGGGAAAAATATTTTAATACTAAAAGTCCAAAAAAGTGAAACTTTCATTTTCAGAGATACTCAACACCCAACAGGGCATGATTCTGAGCAGCCTGCTGTAGCTGATCCTGCTTTGAGCAGGGGCTTGGACTAGATGATCTCCATAAGGCTCCTCCCATGTCAGCTCCCTGTGATTCTGCTACAAATGTCTGGGCTCTGAAGGCCCCATGCAATAGATTTGGTGGGTTTCAGAGTTATCAGAAAATATTCACCATCATTTCACTGTGAATACTGTGCAGATTAGTTATTTAACAAAATCCCCTAAAATTAATTAATATTTTCACCCAAGCTTGATATTCACCACCCAGAGAGGCCATAAAGGATGACCAAAGTGCACAGAACATCCCACTTGAGTAACAGTGATTTGGATTCCTACACTTTGTGAAAACCCAGCATTCTACTTTATTTTTAGACCTCTTGCCATTGTTCGTCTGCCACTGGCACCAATATCAGTCTTTCATTAAAAACTTTTCATGCCTTCACTCCGTGGACTTCTTTCAGGCAACTCTGACTCCTTTCCTCACAGGTAGCTACACACAGCACTGACTCCTTCTCTCCCCTCTGCAAATTTCCTTCTTCCTTCTGCATTGGCTAAACCCAAACCTGTTCCTTACCCAGCTGCCTAACCCTGTCTGTCCCTCACACAACATCTTCTTATCTGTCCTTTGCATGTCCACTTGTCCTCACAGCACAGCCAGCAGACTCCATCCTGAACTGCAACCAACTCTGAGCCTCAAGCTCCAACTACAACTTGTGGCCAGCTAGCCCACTCTTTTTATAACCCACATCTTCATTGGGCAGGCAAGGCTCTTTCTACTCCTCTGCAGTCAGTACAGCTGTAATTCATTCTGAAAATTTCCTTCTGCATTATTCTTACAAACTATCTTCCCACAAATCCTGATATGCAGCGTGTTCACATTCATCATTGTTGACTAAGTCTCTGTTGCCACTATTTAGTGAAAACATAAGCTTAGCCTGCAATAGCACTAATCATAACTAACCATCACATACAAGCACTTATGATATCATCTATATCTAGATTCTGAGCTCAATAGCCAAAATGTATTTAATTTCTGTGTATGTTAACAGCAGGGGAAAGTCATACAGACACAGGACAGGAAGATTCTGTTTCCCCCTTTTAGATTCTCTTTTTTTTATCTGCCACAACATTTTTATGTTTCTTATATAACAGTATTAATCTAAGAATATCAATATTCATCTGTCTCACAGAGAAACTGGATAAGTTAGTAATGTATGCAGAAGTATTTAAGGTAATAAGAAGGCATATTGATTTTGAGTCATAGAAGAAAAACACATAAGGATATTTTATTATTAGGGTTGTTATTTCTCACTACTTGCAAATTTAGGTTGAATTCTGCCAAGAGATGTCCTTCTCCCTGTTCGCAGAAAAGAAGGCAGGGAGGACTCAGTTCAGAAAACTGATGGATAGTCTGCCATCACACACTACATCAAGCATGACAGCCTGCCCTCAGGTTTTGGTACTGTATCAGTTTATTCTCCTGAGAGAGAAACTTCACACTCACTTCTCACCTCTCTGCAGTGTGGGTTATCTCATTGCAATAAAGTATTGAGCATCAAAAATACAAGGTCTTCTGCTACCCTGATGGGAATCTTATGTTTAAAATATGTAGTTAAACTTTCACTGGATTCATTAGAAAATGATTAAGAAAGGACAAAAGAAGGGTTTTATACAAACAGCTATGCCTATAGGAGTTGAAAGTGACCTAAGCGTATTTCATCAGCCCAGTATTTAGATTTGTGTTTAATTCAAAAACTTTTCTTTGAACTGTTATTTAAATGATGCAAAGAATGGGTGAGAAGAAGAATCTCACATCTTCCTGGTGAAAATTACGCTCATTACATGGTTCTCTGCAGACCTTTAAGCCCAAAGCAATCATCTGAAACTCTATCACCTTCCATAGGCACTGTGAGATGACTGAGAGTATGCTAAAATTTTCCCCATTTTCCTGAGGTGTTGCTGTTTATGATGCAAAAACTTATAATTTCTAATTTCATATCATGTAGATGATTAGGTTTACAGGCTGAATTAAGGCTTTGAGCTCCTTTCAGTTCTTGTTCTCTGAAAATATATACTTAATGTGTAATTTTCTTCAAGTCATATCTGTGTAACACCACATATAATCTTTTTTCAGTGATAAAACCTCTTCAGTTTTGGTATTTTTTTTTTTTTTTGTCAGTTGCAAACTATCGTTTGTGTTAAAACAATCAAGAATCATGATCGGGTTTTATTGATAATCTGAAGTTATATAACACATACTACATATAACAGGCAAAATTGAGATACTTTGAGTTGTATTGGGTTCTAGTTTTCTTGGCAAATGCCTCAAACACAACTAATTCTATAAAGAGGGCCAATAAACATTGTCTGTACAGCATTGTTTTTGCCAATGGCTACCAGCAGTGTCACAGTTCTCATAAATAGCAAACATCTCAAATCTTAGAAGACTTGACAGCAGCCCAGGTGCAAGTTTCTTTGCCAAATCACTGTTCAAATTGACAAACTACTTTAGGAGAGGATAGTAATTATCTTTAGAATCACTGCGACATGGGAGAAGCTTGATCTAATTTAATCACTAGCACTGTAATTTAAGTCATGATGCATGCTTTAATTATTCAAAGCAAAATGTTCTTCTCAGAGGACTTTCATTTGGGATCTGGTCTTTGGGAAAACCTAACTATGTATGTATTTTCTTGCCACAGTAACTGTAAATTTCAGATACAATAAGCAAATATGAACTGAATATTTCAACTGATTCTGTTTAGCTAATGATTATATCCAACTGTGTTAGAATTCTATGACTGATAGAATAGTCATGTAAATTATTTACAATGAATTATACATTAAGTTTACAAATTCATATGCAACATGCAGCTTTTGCAACTACTTTTGGCCCAATTCCTAATTACTCTATTATTCCTTCCCATCCCAGTTACAGAATTTCATATTAATATAGAACTCTTATTTCTGATACAAGCCCAGTGACTTACCCTTACCACATGAAGAGAGCCCCACTGCATAAACTGTTCATGTTCAGAAATTAGAACAAAACTACCCTTGTAAGACTATTACTTAAAGCATGTTTTTTGAAGTAATTCCTAAAACTTGGCAAGATAAGTAGACTAACAACAGCACTAGATTGCTGATCATTACAGTGCTTCACATTTACATAAAACTTCTAAATATTTCATAATATATACATGACTAAATTAAACCTCAAATGTTACCAAGAGACAAAGGAATAAATTGCGCTTACCTTGAAACTCTGTGTTCTAAGACAGAGAAATTTTTAACCACTGAATAAAGCTGATGTTTAAAGTGGTGGAGGTGGGAATCCCAGTCATACATTTGTGCCTTGATCAAGCTAGTAGCACTGCTACAATAAAACTTAAGATACAAATTAACAGCCAGAGATTCTGGAAGGTTCTTTGTAACATCTACAGGTTACAAGGTGTCTTTGATTTTAGATTTCCCTACTCCTGGTAAACAAACTATTCCATTCACAACATACCCAATATAAAATATAGAAAAATAACCAGTTCTGAAGAAGATTCCTTGCTTACCACTTCCACACTTTGCACAAATCCAGTCAGTTGTGATTATTATAAAATCACTTTTCTGCTTTGAGATTTCTTTGCTGTTGATTTTTAGTGAGTAACTAGAGTGGTTTTCATAATGTAAAGTATATTGACATCATTGTTAATAAGGACCCTAAGTCCTGCTCTGTTATATGAAGACAGTCTCAAGTTCTGACACAATAAATCAACTCAGAGCATAATCTGCACTGTTGATCTGTGTGTACATCTGCAGCTTACCATGCATGTATAGCTCTTTCTTACTGTAATGGGCCAGTTTCATGTACTTTTGGAAAAATTTAGTCCTCTTTACATGCTTTTCCTCATTTGTTAAAAGAAGCTATCTTCATTACTAAATTTTATTCCATTCCCAGCCCCTCCAGACCCAAAGGGATGCAAAACATTGGAATCATTTTAGTGCCAAAAGGTTTTTCCACATGTGGTGATCCTATGGAATTAGTTACAAATTTCTTATTAAAACCAGTGGAAGCCTCAGTTGTTCAGAATGTCTGAGCTTTAACAAGGTCTGGTACATTTTTAACCAGTAACGATATCCTGAAAAGTTTAGCAGAATGATCAATGCATGCAGAATGTCTTTGGTGCTCCCTATTCCATCTCTGCAGTCATTCAACATGATATTTCTTTCTCACGGCAATCAGTAAAGATATTACTTAAAAGTCATTACAAGATGCTGTCCTTTTGACTTGCTTCCCTTTGGATTTCACAAACAAAACTAGACCCTGTACATATCCCACATAGCTAATTTTACCCAGGGAAAACAGCACATACTCTAAGCAATCATTGCAAATACACTAAATCTGAATCACAGGCAAGTTAATGTCCCTGTATGTCATTAGCCCCCAGTATTTAAAGACTAAACTTAGCTACTGGCCAAATAGGAGAGGATTCAGTATCTCCACCTGTAATGCTGAAATAGCCAGGGGCTTGAAGGGTTAGCTCAGGTGGCCAGAGTTACTATCATATTCAGTATTATCTTCCATCTTTCAAAACCTCCTGTGGTTCACATGTGTGAAGCATTCTGGTACACAGTGTTGCCAGAAAAAAGATTCTGCATTCAAAGGGTGATCAGAAATGCTCTCTGTTTCTACAAAATGTGACAGTTTCTGGGGATGAAAGGCATTTCCTAAGTATCCTCTTCAAGTCTATTTCTGAGCGCCTGGATAAAGAGGGCACATTTTGATATTCCTCCTAGTACTTTTGTGCAATCAAGTCCTTCTTCAGTGCTTATTCTATAGTCACCTTCTAACAAGTGGAGATGCATAATCAGACCTCATAAATGAGGCATGCCACTACATCATCTATAATGAAATGTACTCTGTCTTATAGCAAAGCATCTGGCTTCTGTATTTTAGTATCAAACCAGCCACTGCATATTTAGTCCTTAATGATGAACATTCCTGTTAAACTGCATTTCTTTTAATTCTGTGGGAAATGATTACTGAAATGAACTCAATAGATCTACAAATCATTTCAATAGATGACTACAAAAGGCATAGAATGTTATGTTAGCTAGAGGAAGTGCCATCTACTATGAAAGACTGCTGTGTAAAATTTATTTAGTGTATGCATGATGATCACATCAGCCAGGATATTACAAAACTGAAATCAATTACTAATTATGATACACAAGATTCAAAAATTAAAAGCAATTTGAACTGCACAGAGGAGGATAAAACAAGCTCATAAACAAGCAGCTTTCCTAAAAATATTCTAATACAAATGATGGTGTAGCTTTTATTTTACCCTCCTCCAAATATTTCACTTTTGTATTCATTAAGGACATTAAAAGTCACAAAATAATGAGTTGAAGTAGAGAGGCCAGGAAACAAAGAATGAATTAAAATTCCTTAAGACAATTAGCCAAATGTTTTGTTTTAAAGCTGCCATCTAGAAATTTGAATCATTGTTAAAAACATAGTTTCTTTTTTTTCCCCTCAACTTCTCAACTTTTCTCAACTTTCTGATTGGCAGTAGAAGTTATATGTAATCAGATACTCAAATGGTCTATTTCTGTGTTCTGTCACGAACAGAAGATTAGGTTTTAATATTTTATATAACCAAATCTCAGTTTAGGTTTATGTCTCACTAGTAGAGGATGATATCACCAGCTCTGATTATTTCAGTATAAGAAATTGTGACACACTGAATCTGTGAATGGTTTGGGAACGGACTTATAAAGAAATACAGTCACCTCAGATGAACCCATCCTTAAGTCCATACTAATTGTATAATGTTGATGACATGAGCACTTACATGTTATGGGTTCAGTCACCTCCAAGGAACATGTAGTAATCAATCAGGTCTGTGTTACCTGTCATGAAAGTGATCAGCAAATGATGCCTGTGAAAATGAAACAGGAATTCAATGACTTGCCAAAATACATGACTGGAAAGTCCATCACAGTAAAACCGTGCCACATTTAAGACAAAGTTGGATAGTCTGTGGGCAAGCTGAATGCCAGAACTGAGTTGATGTCTCCAGTTGAACAAGACCACTAAATGCCTTCATGAAGTATTATGCAGAGCCATCTTGCAGAAAAATTAATTAAGACCCCACAGAGGCAGATTTACACTGTGTTATTTCTCAGCATTTCTGCTCCTTACCTTAGAAACATGTTGCTCAAATACATAAAATATCGATAGGCCAGTACTGTAATTTGTCAAATGACTGAGGTAACGAGCACATGTGATTTTATCATCTTCACCACCAAAAACAATGCGCTCTTCAGTCCTGTCTCCTTGTCTCTAAAGTACTGAGAGACAAAAAAAAAGGACTAAAGTACTAAAGTACTTTATGCTTTTCTTCTTTGCAGTTCTCTTCTTTCTTAAATTTGCATCTCAATGTCTTATTCTCACTGTTTCTAAATTATTCTCTAACATTGCATCTACTGTATTAATCTGCCCCAAATTCTCCTTGTGTTTATGAAATGAGTTTTCTGTGCTTATAGGATAAAGTTCTTCAGATTTATAACCCCAAGTACAGTGAAGTGAAAAAGATAAACAATCTGAATTTGTGGATAAATGACTCTGTACATCAACAATTTTAGAATCCATCATAACCTGTCAATCATATGCTCTCTGCGAATGAAATGTGTAAAGAATATAGGGCTTTAGAGTTTTTTCACACAAAACTAAAAGGATCATAAGCAAATTTTGTTCACAGTTAAACTAATTTTAAACTCATCTTCTAGCAGAAAAAAAAAAACAAGTCAAAACATGCCCAGTAAAATTTAAAAGATTAATCTCTTTACCTATGATGTGTATTAAAAGCTTTGGGTTTGTGTAGAAATAGTCTGGGAATCTATAGGTAGTCAACTCCTGCATTTGAGCTCACAGAATACTATCATTGGCCTAAATGTCAGTACCTTCATAACCTCCCTGACCTGATCCAGCAGAGCATGTCTGGATGTGCTCTAAGCATATGCAGGAGACCAAAGTATTTAACGCCCGTAATTTGCAGTCAAAGCAGAGGCTATTAAGGGTGGTGCAAGGTCATAACAAATCTAAGTTCTTTGGATTTTAATTTGAATAAATAAATAATGTTTATCCTCCCTGTCAATTTTTGCTTTTTAGTATGATGACGTCTGGTTCCTTTCAAGCTATTTGAACTTAATATCAAAATCCTCACTACTGTATATACTTTTAAGATATAATAGAAGGTGAAAGATAAACTGAGGGTTTCTGTAAAGCATTTTTCACAAGGAAGATGCTATCCTGTCAGAATCTTATAATTGTAATACATTTTACAACCTTTTAAATTTAAAAAAATGCAAATATTTTAAACTCAAATTATATACATTTTTAGTTTCCCTCTACACAGATTCTTTTCAGGTTATAAAACTATCTGAAATACTCCAATCTGAAAACACAAGACCATTTTAAAAGGTTTAATTATGTAACAAATTGAAGTTATTTCCACATCATATCCATTTTTTTCTTATGCATAAACCCACTTGTACATATATATTTTGAATTTATAAGATTAAAAATGAATCAGACATTTTACTCAACATACAAACCTACTTGTAAACGACAGTAAAAAAAAAGTCTGTGTAGAATAAAGAGTTATTGCCAGCCTTTCTATTGCCAAAGAAAATGAAAAGTTTGTGTTTTGCTGAATCTATCTAGTTTATGTGTGTGAAGCCTGGCTGACAATATCTCCTGTCAATTTGGCAATATTAGTCATAAAGAAATCAAATCCTTGCTGAAAATCCTCAGGAAGTGGACTTGTACATCCTTGCAATGAGTTGCTATGGGCTATACACTCTGAAAGTTCTCTTGCATCACAAATTATTTACTCATATTCAGGATATTTTGTATATATTCCTATACAAAAACAGGTGTATTGTCCTTTTGTTTCTGAGCTTGATCTTGCCTCTGTCATCTCTCTTTGTCCAGGTGATCTGAAAACACCTGTCTTAAAAATCTGTCTTATTCCCTTCTACTTCACTGTTCTCTCATATATGAGATACTGATTGTGCATCTTTTTTCTTCATATTTAGGCTAACTGAAACACATAAAAGCTGAATATTTATGTCCAATAATTGAAGGAAATAAAATGTATAGGTCTTCAGTTCACAAAAATGCTCACATTTAAGTTGCAGTGTTGCCTACATCAAGTATTCTTTAATTTTATGCCTGATAGAGAATATTGCAGAAGAATTAGCAGCTATTAGGGAAAATGCTAGAATAACAGAGCACAAATAATTTATGAAAAGGGAAGAATTGTATAGACAGTATAATAATAGATTTCAGCTTCTCTCAGATATAAAACAGCTTCTAGAAATAATACTGAAATAATAATTTTTCTGATAGCAGTAGCAGCAGAAGAGCATTCTCTCCTGACATGTAGAAGATATTCTGGTTACTATTTTATCAAGAACTTTTGCCCACAAGTTAAATACCCTCAAGTGAGATGATTTCTCATTCACAATCCCATCCACATTCCTTGTTATATGCATTTGCTCTAGACTTTTAAAGTTGTCTTCAGTATTTGAGCTTCAATCACTTTTTTATACAAGCAAAACTAACATACCAAGAATTGATATTTTCATAGAATCTGGTATAATGTTAATAAAAGTGGCATTGTATTGCATACATACACTATTTCAGATTCACATAGCAGATTCTAGTTCTGAAGGATATTAAAAAACAGCTTCTGCATGATGACTGTTAGAACCTCTAACCAGAGAAACAAAGTCATGGAGATATAATTGAGTGTCTTGCCCTATAATGAAGGGCATTTTGTTCATACAAAATGACATAGCATAATTGCAACTAAAGATCTGGCTATATCTTAGACCTTCCAGTTAGAGGATTAGGAAAAATAAAACCAAAAAACTTCCACTAAATATTTTCATTTCTCCTTTTTTTTTTTTTTTTTTTTTGTTTCCAAATACGATTTTAGTGGAATTGAAACACAATGCTGTGCGGGGGTGGGAGGGGGGACACAGACAATAGAGATTCTCAGGGTCCAATAAAGGTGTGGAAGATACACCTCCAGGTGCTCAGGACAAAGCCATCATTTTATATTAGTTCCATTGTTCATACTACTTCTAAAATGAGCATTCAAAATATCTGTAGATTAATTTCTTGATAGTGCAAGACAAAAGATTTCATATTAATGAAAGAACACTGAAAACAAGCAATAAAGAAACTGATATCTTCTGTGGACCTTTATTGAATTCTCTGTGGATCTCAAGGCAAAAATATGATGTTTTCCAAGTCAGTATCTTCGGTCAAATAGTGTGCAGCTTCCTTCTTCTTTTTCCTTATTTTTATTCCATTTGTTAGCAAAAAGTAATAATTCACTGATTTAGGTGTGAGAGAATTCTGGATCTCCCTCAGACTTGATTAAATATAAAAAATGGCTCACCACATTTCCTTAATGCACTTATGCAATGTCATAAGTCTATTGTTTGTGTAAGTCAGTTGTTTTCCCTTACAATGCAACATTATAAGATTAAACTTAACAAGGAAAATATGCTCTGCCTGCTCTTTGGATAAAGCATGCAACTGTGTCTTTGATAAGTTTTATGCCATGTATCTATCATATTATAGTTTACAGAGAATAGAGTAAGAAGCAAAGCAAGCAAAAACACAGTAATTTTTTCTGATAGCTTTAGTTCCTGAATGAATTATGTGTACACTGCATCCTATCATGTAGGTAAGGAATGCCAGCATTATTTCTGATGAGTCTGTAAAGCCGCACTTCAAATTCTAATACCATGGCTCAGAAAACTGACAAACACGGAGACTTTTAGGTCACCTGGCTCGAATTTCACTTTGGCTGGTGGTGAGTCCAAGTCATCACTGCCCAGTGTCAATTTTGCAGCCCATTGGTGAACCGTAATGGTCTATTCAGTCACAGGTGGATGTGGGGATCACAGCCTTCCAGCAGCCAATTATTTCATATAAAGTGGGAAATAAAAACCTCCACTGCAAAAGCTAAGATGCAAGAATGTGGAGAGTTAATGCTTATTCCTCAGGATTCCTTTAGGCTGTTACAAAGTTATACCAATAATGAATAACTTTTCTCTTAGTTTGTAATACAAAGGAGAATAGGAAAAGCCATATCCAGGTTTATCTTTCCAATATTTCTCCCTTTTATTAAATGTCTTAAAGCATAAGAAATTAATTCAACCATTATTATTAAATAATTAATTAAAATTAATTAAACCAGTATTATTAAATGGTGTCTGTAAGTGGATTATAACAATACCACTCATGTTATATGCATATTTTAATGTCACCTTAAATATATATATATGTATTTAAATATACATACATATCTGTATATATATATATATAGGTACCTACATGTTCTCACTCCATGCTGGAATTTCAGTAAGCTAATGTACAGCTGAATGTCATTAACATCAAGGAGTTGCATGACCACAAAATGCATGCTATTATTTGGCAATTCATTAGCAAAAAACTAAAGCAGATGTGATTAATTCAACAAGCATAACCATTGTGTACAGGTGCAGGTTTTGCAAATTTGACCTGCGGTCAGTGGCACAAGGGATACAAGCTGTAAGTCCAGGGGAAAGGGAGGCTGCTTTTTCAAATGGCTCAAGGGTACATACTGCACCATGAAATTTAAAATGTTGACACAAAAATAACCAAATTAATCAGCAAAATCTTCCAAATTTATGTGGGACAAACACCCATTGATGGAATATTCCCGGTTTTGCCTTTAAGTAAACAAAATTTTTTAATCTAATTGTGTATTAGCTATAATTAACGGAAGCCAGTGAAAAGACAAAGCACGAGAGTGGTTTAACCAATTAACCCACACCATGATCCAATGTGCCATTTTGTGCCTTTTTTTAATCTCAGCTCTGTGTCCAGACCAGTTTACCTACAGGAGTGAATGCAATAAAACTTAAAGCAGTATCTTCATGTATGTATAAGGAGTTCTGACAGAAATTCTATGAAAGTCCACCAAGAAACAGTAGGAATAACAAGATAATCAGAATATTTGGAATCTGTTCTGAAAGAAAATGCTAATCAGCAAATGTTCTAGGTATGAAACACTAGGATAAAAATATGGGAACAAAATTAAAAGCCTTGTGTTATTTTATTTCTACTTCACCGAAATGTGATATATTGTCCAAAAACATCTCCCATTGTAAGCTACTTCAGTCATAAATCTCAGCTGTATGTCTAAATAAGCTAAGATCAATTGTGAACACAAATGTAAATATTTGGATCCGTCTTATCCCAGAAGTATTTCAGGATTCTTCAGCTTTCTGAAACAGGTGAGGAGTTATTCCTTGTTCCATGCAAAAGAGAGTATTTTGTGAGTTCTTCTCACTGCTTCAAGGCAGAAAAAGATAAAACCAATCCAAATCTAAAATAAATGCAATTTGTACTAAAAAAAAAAAAAATTATAAGCAATTTTTAATGGAAAATACAAAATACATTTCTATATCCTAAAAATGTTTTATAAAGACTAATGAAAAGGAGAGGAAGTAATTTGTAGATGGAAGTTTCTATTTGAAAAATGAGTGGAAAAGAAAGAATTGATTCACCATTCTTGTTATTAAATAATTAACTTTTTCTCTTTTTTACAATTTTTTAAACATGGGTGAATTAATTCAGCATGTTTCAATTCACAAAAAAATCAGAAGGCAATTCTGAAAAAAAATAAATCAGCTTAATAAATGACAGTTTGACTAACTTGCACCTGGGATTTTTTTTTTCTGGTAAAAAAATTGAAAATATATTTTTATCTTGTTCCTGTCCCTCTTTCAAGAGTTCTGTAATCTGAGTGGTTATTAATGTTTCTCATTAATCTTGGATGAATTAAGGAGCCAGGATCTTTGAGGCTCAAGTCAATTATGTATAAATAGAGTCCATTATTTACAGCACCATTATGTCCCCAGCTCATTTATTACATAAATCTCTTCCTATCATCTGGAATTTATCCATCCTTATTAACTAACATTTCTGGGTAGATTAAAAAATTGTGACTGTGGTAAATCACATCCCACTAAGCAAAACTAGATAATAGTCTAGTTTATTTAATTTCTTATACTTTTGACTGGTTTTGACTTTTTGACAGGAGATGGTTTTCAAAAGTAGTAGAAGAAAATTTCTACATATACATAGCAAAAGTAGTTTCAATCTTATACTTTTCTCCTGGAAAATGAGAGCTTGTGTCCTTGAGACTCTTATTAGCCTATTATGTGATGTCATTGTGAATCTTAACAGCAAAATTTTAAAGTAGAAAAAAGAGCCAGCCTAAAATTTTATTTTTATATTTTGGATAGTTACTCTGTTACTTTTGCCCCTACTTGAATTGCAAAAAAAACAGGACTTTGGTAAAAACAGTATAATAACAAACATCACAAAAGCTACTTAGCAAATTGCCCTTATTTTAATTAATCAGCATAATAAAGACAAGAATACTAAGCTATTATCTTGATCAGTCCTTTCTTTTATTTTGTCTTTTAGCCCAATTTCACATTCTAATTTCTAAAATTTTTAGTTTTGTGTCACAATAGCTGCAACTACAATTATCTGGTTTTATAATTATAAGAAGTTACAGCATGGAAATATGGAAAAGAAGTGACAAGCAGAGATATGCATGTTCCAGACACTGTTCATCTTGAGTGGGGTGAGGAGCAACAAATAACAAATTCTTTCCTTTAGTAGCTCTTAGTCTTAAAATGGGTTCATCTATAATCAGAAAAGCCTGTATCAAGTCTAGGTGGGAAATTTGTTCTGCATAGAAGATCATCATGCCCTCAGAGGGTTTGACAAATTTCACACGTACTTTAGCATAGACTATTAACTGATGAAAATGAAATATTATGGTAAGTGATAAAATAGTATTACTTAGCTCTACATTGTGTCTGTTCTTTGCTTTATACATCTTTTAACACTTTTATGTTCACTGAGTAGCCTTCTTTTTATCCATCAGCAGTCAGTCTTCCCTAGCCACATGTTCTTGCTACAACCAATTAGATGAAATTTCGTTACCTTCACTTCTGTCTTCACTTCTGTGTCACAGGCTGTAAATCAAAATAGAGAAGATTTACGTTGGTCCGTCTTCAAGCAGAACTTGAGAGATAGACAGTGAGTGAGAAGTTGTTACAAATACAGAGTAATGATACACTTCTGATGTCAGGTCATTCCAGCATTCCCAAACTCTTGCTCAGTTCTCAATCTAATCAGCCCTTAGAGCACTTAGCAGTTCTGAAATATGTTCCATCTTTAGAATTTAATCTATCTTCTTCTGAAAGGTTCTTGATCTTTTTAAATTTTGTATATTTATGATTTTAATGGTAGAGTGCCAGCATTGTCTATAATTTATGGAAAACACAACTCAAGGATTCATTCATTGTGACTTTTGATCGGCAGCTCCTTGTGCGTAATGCCAGCCTTTGCTCTTTAAATAGAAAGAGTTAATTTTAGGGAACAAGAGGAATTATATTACAGGGTCTGAAGGCTGTATTTAATTTATAGTGAATTGTTCATGCAGATGAATGGATATTACAATGAAATGAGAGATTCCAAACCTTTCAGCTGTTTAATAAACCATATTAATAGAAGAAATGGGTTGGGATTGAACATCTCAGCCCACCTGCCTACTTGCACATATGGCTGAAATACTCTTGGGTAATAGAGAATAAAATAACTTATTTCCTATTCCTATAAACTCATGAACAGGAGTGATAGACAGGCCAATCAAACAGGGAAATGATCACTGCTGGTGGTGTGATATTTTGGGGGACATGTCTTTGGTCTACTTCACAGTCCAAACAGTTTTTTAAGAGATGGACCACAAGGTTTAGAATTACATACGTATTGATTTTTTTCATTATTCTGACCATAATTTTCCATGGTTGTGTTCCAGTATTTATCCTATATTTGGTCTTCCTTGAATGATAAAAAATAAAAGGTACCCACTAACAATTTCAGGAATTAAATATGAGAGTTATCTCTGCAACAAATATTCTCACCTTCTCCTCTCCCTCACCTCCGAAATAATTGTTTGTAAGATGACAAAACAGAGTTTGACCAGAGCTATTTCAGTATTCAGGTTTTGCATCATGAGGTGAGTGCAACTATCAGGTAATCATAATAAATCTTGTTCATTAGTAAACATCCTTATTGAGTCATACACTCTTGATAGTGAAAGTGTAGAGTTAGGTCCCCAAACAGTAATCTGAAAAGACTTATTAATTTACTTGCTACTTTTTTTGGGTTGCTAAAGTCTTTCTAAACCTTTTTAACTTTTCATTTCACAGTTTTCAGCTTTAAAAATCAGATGCAGTAGAGAAAAAAATTGAAATGTAACAGGAATTTTCTTTTGTTTTCCTATTTTTTTTCCATTTTGCCCAGGGTGTTTTACTCTAAACCTTTTCAAGGTACCAGGGAGTTTCAGCAAAATATTAGTATTTAGAACTACTTTAGGTGACCACCTATTGTGAACACGAGTTATCAAAATTGCTATTAATGAAAATATTTTTGGTCAGTGTGTGAATTAACACATACAGGTAACCACAGCCAACCATCAAACTACAGCTGAAATGCAAAGAGTGGGTTTATTTCATTACTTCACTAACAACATCAGATGGCAGAGACACACAGGGACCCAGGTTCAATTTGGCTCAGCTCATCCCCGTAAGGGAGGGGGAATAGGAGGAATAGCGCCAGTCTCACTGTAAAAAAAAGGCTTTGGGCATGTCTGTGAAAGTGTGTTATCTTTCCACAGGAGTTCTACTTCACAAAACACGCAGAGGACTAACAACAGAAAGCATAAAAAATGTAGCTTGCGCACACTGACACTTTTAGCAGTCTCAACTGCAAGGTCACTTTGGGCAAAATTATTTTCTCCTCCTTGCTGAATCTCATGGTTTAAATACTTTGTTCCCACCAGCCAGTATCCACATTGATTTTTTTTATTACTATTTTGATTTTTTTTTTTTTAGCAGTATCATAAAATTATAGAATGGTTTACATTGGAAAGGACTTCAAGGATCATCTGATTCTGACATCCCCCTGCTATGGGCAGGCACATCTTTTACTACACCAGGTTGCTCAAAGCAGCAGGTTTCAGTGAGGTGGGGGTTGGTCTCTTCTCCCAAGTAACAAGAGATTTGAAAAGAGATTGTGCCAGGAGAGGTTTAGATTGGAGATTAGGAAAAAATCTGAACAGAAATAATGCAGGAACAGGCTATCCAAGAAAGTGGTTTAGTCTTCATTTCTGGAGGGATTTAAAAGAGGTGTAGATGTGGCACTTAGGGACATGGTTAGCCGGTGGACATGGAACTGTGGGGTTGACAGTTGGTTTCAGAGGTTTTCTTCAACTTAAAGGAGTCTATGCCTCTTTCTTGTGAAGTTTTTGATATAATGCTGACTCATCTGAAACTCACCTACTAGTTGTTCAAATGAAACAAAACCGATCTTCCTTATTTTTCATTATTAAAATAATTTTTGCAACAGTAAGATGAATTTCAATAATGTTAATTTTGTTTCTTTAACTTTTAATTAACAAATCCTGAAATGGTATAAAGAGCAAAGTAACCAGTACTACTGATTCAAACAAATTCAACCAGTAATAGTTGAATATCAAGGGTAAGGTATTCTAATTATCTATTTTTAAAAAGATGGATGGTATTTTAGATTTCAAAACCCAAAATTAATTTTTATAACTAATAATGTTCAATATATATATAACATCATGGCTTGGGGAGACTTTTGTGTCTCTTCCATCCAGCTACATTAGAGACTTTGGAAAGGACAAACTGATGTGGTTTGGTTTGAAGGCCACAAACTTTTGAATTGTCATTGCTTGTTGTTAGAAGCATAACCCTCTAAAAAGCAAGGTCTCACTATATTGACCAGTGGCATAAGCATTACATTATAGTGGTTCATACAAAGTATAAATTGTGGCCAGCTAGCCTCACCGAAGTACATGAGAATGTTTCAACTTTGATTGTCTTTCTCTTGCTCTTCCACTTTTATCACTGAACATGCAAAACAGCAAAAAATGTAAGTCCTCCCTGATACAGAAACTGTGTTCTTTCTATAATGTCTTCTGCCACCAAGTTAAAAAAAAAAAGACAGGACCATATAAAGATATCAAAACCACATAGCTGTCATTGTTTGTTTTAGCATTAGGATTCTTTTACATCAAGAGAATAGGGTACTCCAAAAATCAAGTAAAGCTGACTCAGTAACTAAGTCGTTTAGTTATGTCAAAAATTGGTATTGGTCCTAAAATATACACAATCAAATGTTCCTAGAAATAAATACCTGATTAGGTGAACTCATAGTTTTTCCACTCTCAGATATAATGCCACACGAATAAGTTGTGTCTCTGATTCTTCCCAGGCTCAGCATAAAATATATGTACTATGAGTTACCTCCTTCTTTGAAAGATGTAGTATCTTGATCCTACATGAAAAAAGTCTTTTTTCTTTATCATATAAAGACTTCAATCTAATGTGATTGATATTCCTTCTTCCTGTGAAGGGTGTGTACATTTCTAATTTTAACATTGATAAAATAGTTTGGAAATATAGAATCTATTCTAGAATCTCATATTCAGGTTCATCTCAACTTCTCAATGTATGAAACTGAACTACTCAGCAATTAAGCAGTTCACCACGACCTTCAGATGTCCTACTGAAAACCAAGACAATGAATATATCTTGAATAAAAATCCAATAATAACCAGTGGAATGGGTAATTCAGTAGCATTGTCCTGTCAGGGAACTACACAAAAGACTCACGATAACTATAGTTACTATTTTATTCTCCACTGAAAACACTGGAGATTAGCAAATACATGAGAAAATGCTGTATAGTGATGGATAATCTTTCATGATTGTCACACTACTTGCATGAGAAAGAAGCATCTCATCCTGACTCACTTTGAATACTCAGATAATGAGAAGTATGCTAAGAATGTACTTTCCTGAAAAAATGCTTTCTTTTGAGGTTGTCATTTCATCATTTGTGCTTTGGCATCAGAGAGACTGTTGTTGAGTATGATGGCTTGTTGCGGTTTTTCTCTGGTTCTTTCGTTGAGTTTCTTTTTCTTCTAATCCTCTACTACAGAACAATAATTTTAATCCTTGATATGTAACATTTCAAAAGATGTAGCTCTTAAAAGATGTAGTAGTTATTTTTCCTCAAGTCTGTGAAAGGCATTAGGAACCAATTTAATTATATTGAAGAGAAAAAAAAAAGAAAAGTAACAAAAGCACAGTCTTGTTTAAAAGGTGAAATTCCAATTAAAAACTACTTTGTTTTTGCTTTTCATTTTGTGTTTGTTTGTTTTTTTTTTACTAGCAACCAGTGTAGAGAGTGCTTATGTTGCCTCTAGTTGCCTTTATGTTGCCTGGCTGTATGTCTTCCCTGTTATCCTGTCCACAGGAAGTGGAAACAAATTTATAAACTTCACAGAATAAAAAAGACATTTAGAAAATCTAAGTGATGACTATCCAAGTTCCCAACAAAGTAAAGTGTAAACCCTTCATGAGACACAGAAGCAATTTCCAAAATGGAGAGAGAAAAGCCCAAAAAAGGAACTTTTCTCAGTAATACAGTGGTAATTTCCTTTGGAATATTTCTGAGGCAGGAGTTTGAAATTGGATTATGTTGTAGTAATATACATTATCTGAACTGTGTTTTCTGAGGGATGACTTGATGATATTTATTTTGAATATCCGCACCTTTAACAAATCCAAATGACTTGAGTAAAGTATCTGCATAAGCCACTTGGAACTACTTACATGTAAATAAAACATTAAAAAAAGTGTTTTAAATATTTCCATGCAAAGTTCACAGCTATCTAGCTAAAAATGAATGGTAATCTCTGAATTACTAAAATATATTTCAGGTAGAATTTCGTGCTGCTCCATCATCACATCTTAGATGTGTTAATTTTTTTCCACCTTAGGGGGAGCAGAATCACAACTACTTCCTTTTCATTACATGCCATTCTAGTCTTGAGTTCTCCAAACTGCTTGCCAGCAATATTTAATTCCATTTTTAGTTTAGTACAGACAGTTAATACAATTATAGTTTGAAGAGTGTTAATTCTAAGGAATTGCTACTTTGGCACCTATTGGCTGTGTCATAACAGTGCTCAGTTCAGAATGTTCAGAGTCCAGTTCAGGCTAAATTGTCAGTGAGGTAGTTTTATACTTATTTTCAAAAATTCACATTATATTTTTTACTGTAATATTTAAACCTAGTTCACAGAAAACACTCAGCACAATCAAGATGGTTCAATACAGAAACAATCTTCAGGTAAGCAATAATCAGACAAAAAGCTATTAGCAAATACCAAAGGTATGTACAGACTAGCTTACGAAAAGCTATCTAAGGTCTTGAATATGTGTACAGCTTCTCACAGTTAAAACACAGTCAAAGCATTGGAAAAAAATTGCCTAGAATGAAATGAATTTAATGTTTTACATAGGCTGGTTTTCTTAGAAGAGTTATCCAGTCCTCTGGACTACATATGTAATTTTTAGTCATTCATAATTAACTGAAAGAAGACTGCCCCTTTCATCAGGCTCCAGACTTCCAAATCTAAAGATGTTTTTACGATGCTCCAAATTTATCTTATAAAAATGTCCACTTCACAGGGCAAGGACATTTTTCCATTCAAAATTTTGACATCATACAAAATGAAGCACCACATGAGAGACAATATCAAGCACCTCCATTTTAAATAAACTTCAAACAGCAAGAAGGGCACTCATAAACTCAGTAGACCCAAGGAAATGTTCCAGAATAAAAGAAAAATGAATTTTCCAGTACATTTAGTTCCTGGGATATCACAATAGCTGTTCCTCTCATGGCACGATTCCTAGTCAAATTATTCAGTGATTATTCTAGTTCAGTTTCTCTATTGAATATTCAGTTTAATTGCTCAAAGAGAATCACTTTGCTATTGAATATAGAAAAAAAAAGGAAAAAAAAGGGAAAAAAAAGGAAAGGAGAATAATTTTTGGCTGAATTTATCTTGCTGCTCTGAAGCTGTAGGCTATAATTTTCAGTTTCCATCTTAAAGAAAAAATATCTTGCTCCTGCCTTGGTTGTAGCCACAAGAGATTAAATGCATTTAAGAAATTGATATAACATATATCAAATGTGTATATTCTGTTTTCACTTAAAGTATGATTGACCACCCCATGCTCCCCTGCCTTGACTTGATCACCATGGCATGTCAAGACAAATTCAAAACTAATCCAATTTAATTTACTGTTCAATTATAAGACCAGCCTGGGGACTAACACAAATCTGCCCAAAGAACTGTCTATTTTTAATCTGACTACTCTTTCCGTAAGCTGTGCTCTCTAGAACCACAGAAATGCCAGCTTCTAGGCCAATGATTCCCAAAGCTGTAGGGCAAAGTCCCTTGGCAAAGTCCCAACCTCAAACTTTACCATTTACTTTCCCTGCCTGTTAAAAAAGTAAATGGACATTCTGTAGTTTCATGCACTAGATGGGGAAAACAGTTTGGAAGCAATTTTTTGGGGATAGAATTATTTATAGAAAATTGCTTTCTTTTCAGCTGGTCAATATCTCTTCCAGAAGTAGAAATTCCACAGAATGCAAGAAAACACGAGACAAGACACTTATGTATCAAACTGAAGGTGAAGAATATGAAATGTAAATATAAAAGTATTACCAATGTTAAAAGGGTTACAGAACATATCAAAATACAATGCAAAGTAGACAACACATTCAAGAAATTTGAAGGTTTATATGACACACAAAATTTTGTTGTCCAATTCTACATTTCTGAACTGAACATTTATTTAACTAAATGACTTCTTAATTTATGCTATAAATCCATTAAAATATAAACGCCTCACAGCTCTTTTGGTGGACCCAGACAGGCTGTAGAGGTGGGCTGAATCCAACAATATGAGGTTTAACGAGATCAAGAGTCGTGTCCTGCACTTTTGTCCACAACAACCCTCTGCAGCGCTACAGGCTGGGGATGGTGTGGCTGGACAGTTCCCAGGCAGAAAGGGACCTGGGGGTGCTGGTCCACAGCCAACTGAACATCAGCCAGGGTGTGCCCAGGTGGCCAACAAGGTCAATGGCATCCTGGCCTGCACCAGCAATGGTGTACCCAGCAGCAGCAGAGCAGCAGTGATTGTCCCACTGTATTCAGCACTGGTCAGTACCTAAATGCTTCTAAGGTAATTAAATTGCCTTTCTTAATGTAAATAGTATTAAAGCTGTAGAGTTTCTGAATTATTTTCTCACTTATTGCTGAGGAAAAAAAAGCTATTCAGCACAGATTAGTTATTGACATTAACAATAAGTGACCTTTATCTTTGCCATCATTCTTGACTTAAAGGAAAAAGAAGCTTCAAGAGACATCAGTGTTAGAGAAATTATTTTCAGCACAAAATTAAAATGAAAAAGAATAAGCTCCTCTTAATTTTAATTAAGAAGTCATCTGAAGAGTAAATTGGGAAGACAGTACTGCGAAGATGGTACTATTTAGGTTTCTAGCTTATGTATGACAAACAGTGATATGTGCCAGCCAGATGCTGAAATCCTTTCACAAATGACCAATTTGAAATGGATGTTTATGTCAACACTGTTCTGGATGAGTCAAACACAGACGGTGCCAACATTAACTTCCTTACAGACAGTCCTTCTGAGGAGGAATGAGGGCTGTCTGGGATTTCCTAAAAATAAGATGATTGTACAGACTTACTCATGTGCAGCAAGCTTGTGATGCCTGAAAGCACCAGACATACCGTACACTTGCATCACAGCTGGTCTGTGCCTGTGCCATAAAACCAGTCTTCAAAATACACCAAATTGTTCAGGTATGTGATGTACCAGGAGGTCACACATGCACAAAGATATACCTGATACTTCCCCAGCTGTCAGGCATATTGTGCAGGCACATGGCAACTCTGCAGCATAGCTTCATTAATCACTGCTTCCAAAATATGGTACATTCTCTACATACAGCATGCTGTTAATCTGCTCACAGTCAACAGAAGTGTTCAGGATTTCCAGGTTCTGGAATGTGTATGGCAGACCTGCTGCTCGCTATGCATGACTGACTTTTTTGGATTTCTAAGCAATTGTGTGAAATCCTCATGAGTTTCCCGGATTGCTATTTTAAATGGAAACAGAAGTAATGACTAGCAACTAAAAGATGAGGATAGCTCAGGGAATAATCTTCCCAAGGTCTGAATGAAAGACCAACTGAGTCAAATCAAATTGTCTTTTAATTTTTTGCTAAGTCCTCATTATTTAAAGGTGTTCAAATAAAAATTCACATAGATTTATATTTATTTAGGCCAACTTATTTTTAGGTCTTTTCTTTATGAAATTTAATCAAATGTGATAAAAAATGGGGCTTCTGAATGTTTTAGACCTGAACTGCTGAAGAAGAGAAATAGACCTTTTATGTCATTGATGTGTTTAAGCCTCAAATAAATACTTCAGATTCTAAATTGTGTCTCTACAGGTATTTATAATGATTTCACAGGCCTGGTGAATTCCATCTGAGATTATCAATTCTCTCTAGAATTGACCAATTCAGCTATGATCCTTTTAAGGAAAGTCAAAACCTGTTTTATGGATGGCCCATGCAAATTGGATTATTTAGTATTTTATAAAACAAAGAGTTTGATATCTTCCAATAAAAACATAAAGCTTAAACTCTTCATATCATGGTGGTCAATAGATTATGTGATATATTTAATAGCTGTATTAAGGTTGCAAACTAGGGCTGTATTTGGGCTGCAAATACTCATTTTTTCATATTTGAGAAAAATCATCCATTCTCCCTTAAGCAATGAGAGGATATGTGTTCTTAGGGTTTTGTTTCATTTTTTGTGCCCTGCAGATTAATGTTTCTGTGGCATGAAGATCATCGTTAAACAATCTCATTATCTCTGTTTGAATGAATAAGCAATGGTGTAGAGCAGCAAATTTCTGCATACAGATGGTATATTAGCATGTGTCCACTATAACAGTAATCATTGGATGTATTTTGTATGAGCTTTGATGCTGAACTTCCAAACCCTGAATTATTTTTTCTCTCCTATACTCAGTACTCTAGGGTTTCCTTCCAAAATTCTCCAAGTTAATGCAGATGGAGGCACAAGAAGAATGACAAGAATTATCCTTTATCACCCTCTTTTCAAATTTACAGCAGAACTCCCTTAAAAACACCTCCCAGAATCAAGCACTGACTCTTTTACAGCATGATATACTCTAGTACTTCAACAATGTGCATTTAAAAAAAAAAAAAAAAAAACCACTGCTGGCTGCTATGTTGAGTTTGAAACCTCCCTACAATGATTATAAAGAGAACCTTGGGTAATATGATCAATTTTAGCTGTAGGACTGATAGATGGATAAGATTTTGGTTGGATGGTCCCATTCAGAGCACAGTGACTAACAGCTCAGAGTCCCAGTGATTACCAGTGACAGGTGGTGTCCCTCAGGGATCTGTATTGTCAGTGTTATTTAATATTTTCATTAATGACATTGATTAAGGAATTGAGTGCACCCTCAGCAGATTTGCAGGTGACACCAAGCTGAGGGTGTGGTGACACACCTGAAGGACAGGATGCCATCCAGAGGCACCTGAACAAGCTTGAGATGTCAGCCCATGGGAATCTCATGAGGTTTTAAAAGACCAAGTTCAAGGTACTGCATCTGGGTTAGATACACCCAGTATCACCACAGGCTGAAGAACAACCCTGCTGAGGAGGATTTGTGGGTGCTGACAGATGAGAGTTTGAACACGACCTGGCAATGTGCACTCACAGCTCAAAAAGCCAAAGTTCAGCATCAAATCCAAACCTCGCCTGCATCAAAAGTACCCTGACCAGGAAGCAGTGGCTCTTTGTCTCTCTCCCTTCTGGTGAGACCCCACCTGGAGTGCTGCATCCAGCTCTGGGGTCCTAAGCATAGGAAGGATTAGCACCTGTTGGAGCAGGTCCAGAGGAGGGCCACCAAGCTGATCAGAAGGTTGGAACATTTCTTCTGTGAGGGAAGGCTGAGAGAATTGGAAAAGATAAGGCTTCAGGGTTACCCAATTGTGACCTTCAGGTACCTGAAAGGAGTCTGCAAGAAAGATGGAGAGAAACTTTTTACAGGAGCCTGTAGTGACAAGAGAAGAGGAAATGGCTTCAAACTGAAGGAGAGTAGGTTTAGATGCGATATATGGAAGAAATTCTTTACTGTGAGGGTGGTGAGGCACTGGAACAGGTAGCTCAGAGAAGCTGTGGTTGCCCCCTCCCTGGAAGTGCTCAAGGAGAGGTTGAATGGGGCTTTGAGATATCTGGTCTAGAGGAAGGTGTCTCTGCCTCAAGAGCAGGGGGGTTGAAAATAGATACTATTTAAGGTGCCTTCCAACCCAACACATTCTATGAGTCTATGATCCTATGATCCTGCAGACACCAAGGATGAATCTCCCTATAGGTGAAATACATCACAGACTTAACATTTTTGATGCAACATTACATAGAAAATAATTAATACAATGATTAGCAAATACATAGTTATAAGGATGTATTACTACTTTTGTGGAATCAAAGTTTCATAATTAAATGGACATGTTAAATGAGAAAAGTGTAAGAAACCCTGCAAAGTCCTCAAAAATTTCTATGGCAAATAAATAATAATCTAGTAACTAAAGCTTCTGTATACATAAGCAGTAATGACAAGTCTTACAGTTGAAAAGAACTGCTTGCCTTAGGAAAAAACCCCACAATATATGATGAAGTCATCAGTCATCCAGCATAATGAGCAGTTAGAACAGTTAGAAAAACACATAAAAGCTAAATTAAATAATTTTTCTTTCTTAATCAATTTAATAAAAGGCACCATCTACCCCTGGGAAATAAGATATCTCAGTTGTTGTCCAAAGCTGAATTCTGAAATTTAGTTTTGAACTACAGGTAGGATTATGATTCTTCCCTCTTTTCCCTTTTAATAAAGAAAGAAGATGCCAAAGACTTAAGCAGAGACTGCTTACAAGTGAAGTCAGAAACAACTCACCCTACTCTAATTAGGTTTGTAATTTTTTTTCTTTCAAATCTGTGTTGACCTTTTCAGAGACTCTCAAGCAAGAAACATCAGTATGATGTGTATCTTAACAATGGATATGTTTGTGTTTGGAATCCTAAGAAAAAACAAAAGCTGCTATTCAGTAACATACTTTATAAGGGCACTTCGTGGATTTTTATGATTTCTTTGTCATGGATCCATGAAATTGAACTGACTTAAACTCCTCTTGCATCAAAAAATGTCTTTTTTCATACTAAGGCATTTTAGCTTATGTAATAACTATATTTATCAGCAGTAGTCCGTTTACAGCAACAAGAACTGGAGCCTTAACAATGTCTTTTCAAGCTTCTGAAGCATTCTTATTTTTGAAGTTACTGTTACGTTTCCCTATAATTTCTAATGATTTTGAATTGATACAAAATGATCACATAAGATAAATAGAATATTTATCATTAAATGGAATTCAGGCCATTAAACAGTATGTTGCAGTATTTCTTCTAGGAGGTTTGGTAGTCTTCCTAAACTAGCCACTTCTTGAAAAGTAGCTGCTTCGTGTATACGTAGTGGTCTACAAGAACAGAGTCAAGTCTGTCAAAGTCCCAGAAAAAGTAAATGGACAGTTTTTGTAGTAGTAGGAGTAATATATTCAGGGTCCTTCATCACATGTGGGTGAATGACTTGTTCTGCATGAATAAATAGTAATGTTTGACTGCAAAAAGAAAATTTATACAAGTTCTGCATATCACCTATATATATATGTACCTATATGAGTGGCCGACAGAACACCTAAAGTGAAAATGGTTACATTTTCTGTGTGAATTGAAGATATTCAATTTCCAGTTGATGACAAATTTGCATTCAGCATGAATAATATGAATAATAGGTATTCTACCCTCAAAAACAGGAGACAGTTTCAGTCTCATGCAAATGCTCACTGGTGGCATTGTGTCAATTAAAACAGATGGTATAAGGATGGAAGGGAGTTAATGTAATGGAAGGGAATTAATGTATTAGGGAAAGCTTTTTCTTTTTTTTTTTTTTTTTAAGAAAATGCACTATTCCTTTTATGATTTTTTTCCAGTTTCTGGGACCATGATGCCTAAAACAGAAAGATCAAGTCTGTCATGTAAAAGCCTTTTGCATTGTTCCTGTTGCTATTTTCAAGATTTATGATACTAAATATAAACTGGCTAATATTTTCCTCATCTAATGGTAATCCACAGCCTGCTTGGCATGGGTACAATTATTCACAGCTGTATGCATGATATTGTTAAATGCAGAACAGCATCTTTATCTACCTCCTGCACACTGCTAACCAAAAATATTCAGATGATTCCTCTCTCAAATAACTCCCCTAAATAACCAAAATTTTTCCTGAGATATTCAGATATAACATAATTTAAAAACATAACTAAACAAAACAACAACAACAACAACAAATCAATAGCAATCTGGTCTCAATTTTACTTTAGTTTACCATAAGTAAGATGTTTTTTTTAAAAAAAGATGCTTCTTAAAAAAATAAAGCTCCTGCTTTATTTTGTTCAACATTCCACTATAATTTCATTTTTCACATAGATTCAAGTGAGGATAACCTGGAGAGCTTATTTAAAATGAGACTATTTTAATCATCCAGTTGCTTAGAATAAAATTAATATTCATTTATTCAGTCAATTCCCTCCATGTTATCTTCTCTATAATCACGAGAAGATAATTCACAAAGGTCTTTCTGAAGTATTGAATTATTTTAGCAAACATTTCTAGAAAGTTGTCCCAAGTAAACTTGAGTGCCTTTATTTCCAAAATTCAGGACATCAGTTTTAAAAAAGAAAAATAGCAATGAAGATGAAGTAACCCCAAACCCTTTCATCAGAAACTACTTCTCAAAAAAAAAAAAAGTAGTGTGATTTTTGTTTTGGCTGGGGGGGTTTGTCTTTGTTTTTTATATCTTTTTCTTCTAAGCACTTCTCCACATCCCTCAGTGCAAATAACAAAGGCAATGACAAGAATTTATTCTAGAGGAAATCTGGTTTTTAGGAGTGCGTTAGATTTGTTTGGCAAGATTTTGGTTGTGAGGGGGCTGCAGGATTGGTTTCTGTGAAAAGCTGTTGAAGCTTCCTCCATGTCCAGCAGAGCCCATGCCAGCTGATTCCAAGGCATACATGCTGCTGGCCAAATCCATGCCAATCAGAAATGGTGATAATCCCTCTGTGATGACATATTTAAGAGGGAAAAAATAAAAGTAACTTGACAACTGAAACTGCAAATTTGGTTACACAGAGCCCCTGACCAGTATGACCTTGAAGACCTCCAAGGTTGGGAAGTCCACAACATCGATGAGCAACCTCTTCCAGAGCCTCATCCTCCTATTGGTAAAGCATTTCTTCCTAATATCTAATCTAATAGCTAATACCTAATACATTCAGTCTAAGATCACTCCCTTTTGTCCAACACTACATTCCCTTGTGAAAAGCTCCTCTCCCTTCTTTCTTGTAGGCCTCCTTTACTTCCTAGAATTTCTTATAAGGTTCTTCCCAGAGCTGTCTCTTTTCTTGGCTGAACTGTCCTAACCCTCTCCACATGTCTTCAAAGAAGTGTTCCAGCCCCGTGATCAAGTTTGTGGCTCTCCTCTGGAGCGTTTCCCACTGGTCAACATCTTTTTTGTATCAGGAAAGATGGGTATTGACAAACTGCATAGAACTCTAAAACCCATCACCTTTGAATTTAAGACCTCAGAGGAAAATGTATTAAGCATGCTGAAAAACTTTCTTTTAATACAACACTTGAACTGAAATAATATGGGACATCGTAATAATAAAGTGACAGCATATGTAGCCTATATTTTCTGAAAGCATCTATGTGAATTCATAATTTAATAGAATTTTGTTCCTGAATTTCTTGTCTGATGCAGATTACTTCTTTACACTTGGTAATTTTTTTTTTAATGTATACACTGAATATTTTGCTTTCAGTATTTCAAAATTTTAACACTGAAACATCTAGACTCTGACTAGAGGTTACTCTAATTTAGCAAACAAGACCAATGTCACAAAATTAGGTATTTACTCTGGAAGTCAAAAGATTTCACAGCACGCTTCATTCCATTACAGCTGGTTATAAGCTATTCCCAGGCAGCTGTTCTTTCAAATGCAAACATGAGGTAACTCCTCCAAAAGCAGTATCTTTTCCTAAAAGAAAATAGTTTAGTCAGGAGGTTTAGAGAAACAGAGCAATTTCTGGTAAATACTGAGATATTTAGCTTCGAGTTGCCTAAGTAAATTGTGAGGCAAAACTGTTTTCTTTCTGAATCTCAAGTCATCTTCATGTATGAACATAAAGCAACTTGCATTGAATTCAGTGAAGAATTGAAATAAATGTTTCCTAAAAAATAAAAAAGGTTGAGTTTCAATATCTTTTTGTGCAGTAGATATCTTGTATGTGTGCTGGCACTGCTTTAACTAACCCATTGACACTGATTGAGTTTTTGAACACTGAAATGTGTAGTTTCACACAACTGCCAGAAGAGCTAAAATATTAGCTGTGGAATTGGCAAATCATACTAATTTAAAACAGATTTAAGTGATTGCATATTAAATTGTGCCTTTGGAGCCAGTTTTTCAAATACATGTAAATCTCAGAAGACTTCTTTTCACAATTAGACATCAGGACCAAAACCTGTTTTAAAAATGGTCATAGCTGAAGAAAAGAGACTAGTAACACTTCAAGTATACTGCAAATATAGGAGTTTTAAACCAAATTTAAGAAAGCAAACAAATAACATACTTGCATCTGATAATATTTTCAGAAGATTGAGCAGATATATCTATCACTTCTTGTGCAAATATGTCTATCCCTTCAGTACTTATTTTGAGTGCAATAGCTCTTCATTTTATACCACAATGTATGATACAGTTAGCTCACTCCTGCCTAGTTCATTTAGTCTTGTGCTTGTCAACATTTGACTATTATCTTGCTGTTAACTCCATTGCTACACCTTCAATAAAAAAGACTTCAGAATTCACCAAGTTTAATTTTGGATTCCCTTTTTAATTTTTTTTCCATTTAAATACAAAAATAAATAACACAACATTTATCAGTATAGTATAATACAAACATAAAAGCAAATTTTATTTGCATTGCCATAAAAAAAGATTTTAAATGTGAAGGATCATTCTACATATGGTGAATGTCAGTGCACAAATCACCACAGCTGTGTGCAATGCTGTTCTACACTTCTGTGAACTATACCAGTTTGAGTATATGCCAGTACATTAATACTACATTTTTAAGAGTAATTTAGCACTCTTTAAAAATGTAGGTGCTATATATCATCTTTTTTTTTCTTTTAATACAATTTCTTTACTGGATACAGCTGGACACTAAATTATTGTTCAACAACCAGATGAATAAAACAGAAAATACATTACAACATTTTTTTTTTCTCTCAATCTCTTGCTAGAGAGGTGCAATGGAACCTGAAATACCTAGTACATTTTCAATAGAAGATTTTAGCAAAATGCCTCCTAGAACAAGAAGGCCAGATCCAAAACTCTCAGAATTTCAATGTAACTGTACATGATGTTTGCTTTATGTAATTGTGTTAAGAATAGAAAACATGGAATAAAAATATTTTCCATCATGAATAGGAAGTACCAAAGCATGCATAGCTCACAGTACTATAGGAATTTCAAGTGCATTGTAATAATTTTTAAACTTTTTTTTTAAATAATTTATTAATACATTCAGCATATTCTCTCATTTAAGACACTTTGCATAGAGACTCAATTTGGCCTGTGTTGTCAAATTTATTAATCATATTTTTTTTATAGTTTATGAAGAGTTTATTAATCAGCACCATTTCAAAGTTGGAGTTATGATTTGCAAAAAAACCCCTATACTTTGACGACCAGTCAGAGCAGGATTTGTTTGCACTTGTGGGTTGTTTATGCACATTTCCACATACTCTGTATAAAGGAATTACATTACATAGATTTCATGTTTTCCTTCCAAGTACATATATGGGATACATCCAATCTCAGTGGTTTCAGGTCACGAAAGCTACTAACCATTTAGAGACAAAAAATAGCAACTCTATAGAACTGCACAAAATAACACTTTCCTGATGCAGCAATCTGCAGTGAACTCAAAACAATTCTAATTTGTGCAGACTAATAATCAGAGGTTTCAAAGTACCATATACAGAAAGCTAAGATAGATACAAAAGTAACTGCACTGAAGAATGTACTCAGGGCCTGCCAGTCCCATTGCAGTCATTGATTAATGTGTCATCCTAATTTTTATGTACACTGCCTTTGTAGTCAGCACAACACTGTGAATGCCTGATTGAATATAAAGTAACATTACTTCTTTACTCACTAAATCATGTTTGAGGTTTTTTTACATGAAGAAACACTCCAGCAGGGGCTCAGTATGCATTGACATTTTATGCACCACTAATGTCAAAAATCACATTTCTTCAATAATGTAACTCACCCAAGGTTTTTGAAACATAAATTAGTAGAGTGGCATGGAAATCATGGTAAGGATTTGATCCTGAAGACAAACTAAGACAGATGTTGGAGTAAAAAACAGGAGTGATAAAACTATGATTTTATGAAAATAACACTTTAGCAAATCCAGGAAATATGTGGATTGCCGAAACATTTTTTGGTAGACAAGTTTCCTAGTGTTATGGTTTTAGCTCTTATAATCTTAATTCATTTTCACCTTGACCATGGTGTTTTTTCAAAACATTTTGGAACTTACAAGTTTGCTTTCAGACAAAAACTTCTAATGTTTTTCTCTCAATTTTTATGAAAGGAATTTAGAACTATTAGATTTTTCTACAGATTAGGAGCTGAAATTATAGATTTTGATCACTGCTGTTGCTGCCAGCATCGTCCATATTATTTGCTCTGCAGTAAAATCTGAAACTTGTTATAATCTGAGATGTCTGGTAAACTCAACATTATAAAATACAAGTGAAAATTATAAATGTGTTGCCACTAAACATCTAGTATCAAAACAAAAATTTCATCCTTAAAAACATAATTTCTATAATTAGCTGGAATTATCTTACCATTGGTCATTTCTGTAGGTTTTTTGTATTTTTTTTTACTGTGACACTTTCACAAATATAGAAACACAGAATGATTAAGGTTGGAAAAAACCTCCAAAATTATTGAATCCAATCTTTGACTTAACAACACCTTTGAATGCTAAATGCCACATCCAGTCATTTCTTGAACACTTTCAGGGGCTGTGACTCAAACATTTCCCTGGACAGCCTGTTCCTGTTAACCTCCTGTTCAGTGAAGAAATTCATCCTGATGTCCATCCTGAACGTCCCTGGGTGCAGCTTGAATCCATTTCCTCTTGCCCTGTTGCTGGTTGCCCGGGAGAAGAGGCCAAGCCTCACCTGGCTGCAGCCTCCTTTCAGGTTATTGGAGAGAGAGTTAATGCCCCTCCGGAGCCTCCTTTTCTCCAGGCTAGGGAACCCCAGCTCCCTCAGCCACTCCTCACAGGACCTGTGCTCCAGACCTCTCCAATCTTTGATGTCCTTCTCTGGACATGCTCCAGCACCTCAATGTATTTCTTGCAGTGATGGGCCCAGACCTGAACTCGAGGTGCATACACAGCAATGCCAAATAGAGGGGGTCATATAAAGAAGATTTTCAGTTTTACTCTATGTGGGATGTCATTCTTGAGACAATACTTTGGTTCCACCTAATATTAAATCTCAATGCAATGGCACGGCAGTTTTAACAAAGTAGAAGAGCTTCGCAGGAGTGAGTGCTTAAAACAGAAGAACAAATCCCTAGAGCTAGTATTTCACAGATTCACAAAGATATTTGACACCTCTCCCCCCTTCCCCCTCCTCTCCTGTTTTAAGCAACATTTATGTGTGCAAAGTCTTGGAAAAACTTGAGACTCAACAGAGTACAGCAGCAGAGATGGTCTGCTGGGATTCAAAAGGTAACATTTTCTGGGACATTTAAGAGCCACTAATGTGTGCTGTAAGACTACCAGACACTTCCCTAAAGATTCATTGAGCAAGTATGGTTAACCATGCAGAAAACCCTGAAGTACTCTGACTTCTGTAATTCCCATCTTTTCGGTGCCAAGTGTAGTGTCAAATCCTGTGGGAGCAGCCCTTCTCCCTTCAGCCTGAGCTGTCACTGCTCTCTGTATGCTTCATATCACCAACCAGATTTCCTTAAACAAGACACCAAGGAGGTTAAAGCTGAATCCAATCTAAGAGAATAACTGAGGAAATAAATCTTCTAAATGAATGAACGTTTGCCAATATCTGATTTATACAATTCCCTCCAAATCTTTGAAGCCCTTTTGTTCACCTCTGGGCAATGTGGCGCATTTGCAAGTTCATTTGGTTGTGGTATGGAACTATAGCAACTTATCAATTAGGTCAGGAAAAGGCATAATTTGTGACTAACCTAATAAAACCCCAAAATATTAAAAATCAGCAGTCCCAAACTACCAAATGATAAAATATAATGAGCATCTAACCTGTTCAAAGAGTAAGCCTGAAATGAGAATTACATTTTTTTTCAGAATTAGATGGATCCACCTTGTTGATTTGTGAAGATCTAATTTACAAGTACAAAACCAGTGTTTTTGTGTGTTTCCTACTTATTTCAATAGTGTCTATGAATCCAACTGTGACAAAGGAAAGACATTAAATATTTAAGCATTCCTCCATTACATTTCCAATTACTATGAGTCAATTGGAAATACATACAATATCTGTTCTAACACTTCATCTGAAGTCTCAGATAACTATGTGAAAAGCTCATATTTCATTTTCTTCCTGATTCATTTATTGTCAAAAGAAAAATGTTTTCAGGAAAGAACAAAAAAAAGCTGGAAATTTTATTCTTAATTTATGGGGAAAGAAAAGTAAAATCAAATTCTGCTCTAAAATCTTATTACTTTGGGATAATATTGTCACTTTTAATGCTTTGAATTCATATTTACCACAGCAGTTACCAAGTTTAACATTTGTTGAAGCCCACACAAGCTTTTCTACATTTTAGTTCTGCACTTACATATACCTGTCAATTTTCTAAGATATTTATGCTATTCTGTTGGTACTTATACAATGTTATTGGAAAACCAATATAGGAAAGTGATGAGACTGCAGTGATGCATTAAACAGGCTGTCACTGGCAGTGACACAAATGATGCACATGATGAACTTTTAAGTTGGATTCTGTGTGATTTTCTTCCCAGTATGGAATGTATGACATGTGAAAGAATGGACGGATGACATAACAGGAAACATCCAGTCTAGGAAACAAAGAGCTGGGGCCTTTCCAACTCTGCCTTAGTAGTCAAGTTTTCAACAATAGTTTTACCAAGGTGGATTGTCACACATTTGGTAGAACACTAATTTGTGTGGTCAGCAAGTTTTTGCAGTAAGGCTGCTTCTGAATATAAAGAGTATATAAGCACTAGCACTTCTATAAACTCTGTGTTTACAAATATATCATCATTTTTTTCCTCGGTTTTGGTTTTGTCATCTGTTGGTTTTGGATTTTTATGTATTGTTTGGGGAGATGGTGTTGTTATGTTTTGTTTTGTTTTTATTCTGCATATTATAGACTTTCCACACAATATATTTTTTCCTGTATGGACTTCTCTGACTAACTTTTGATCAAATATTTCTTAGACATTGATAGGTTATCTAATTGAAAGGTATCAATATTAAACTCACAGAACCTGGTGAGAATTATAAAAAAGCATTTGGTAGGTGCAGGAATCAATGAAACAGAGTGAGCCAAACTAGCTACTCAAAGAGTATAAAAGGACAGCAATTGTCCTTAGTGTAAAATCCACCAAGATGCATCAATGGAATAAACTGGAGTCAGATCACCACACAAACAAAATGGAGATTATTGCCTAAATATGCAGAAGATTTATTATGAGATCCAGGAAGAGGATAATTTTAGGATTATATAAAATTTACAGGATATTTAGGGAAGGGCTAATGACAGGGTGGAGGGGGGTACAAAATGAGGAATATGTGTCAGAAAAAAAGAGGTAAAAGGCAAGAAAAAATGAAACAGCAGTGTGTAAGCAGGTTGCTGCTCAGCATTCTTGTCTGAGTGACCCCTGGCCCTGATCACCTCCATTTGCTCTTTCTTAAACTCTGTTACTGCTGATTTTCCACATGAATGTTCTCTTTGCTCCACATAAGTGTGTAATTAATGATCTTATAAAGAATTTTGGGCTAGTTTGAGGTCTTGCACCTGCAAAACCCTGAAACTCTGGCTATGGTAGGTTCTTAACAATGTAATGGTAGCATTGGCATCAGAATCACATATCTTTCCATCTTTTCTTTATATCTTATCTTGGCCAATTTAGCTTTACAGTGGAGAGAATCAGGCCTGGTGTACAATAGAGTAGATTGTAGTAACTTAAATTACTGACATATAGAATGCAACTATGTGTGCACACTCTTAACTTCCAGTTAATGTGCAGCACCAATTAACTTGTTGCAAAGAGTGCCAGAAGCTGGATGAACCAGTATAGAATTTTCTCAGGTTCCAAATAAAACACTATTGAACTACTGAAAAATCATGAAAAGTGATGATCATTATCTTCATTGCCATCACCACCTGACACCCTGTTGGTAATCGCTCCCAGCAGAAGACACTTCTGGGACTCCTGTCTAGTTACTGGAGAGTTTTTCTCTCTCTTCTTCTCTGTCTCTCTCTCTGTTATTATAATTATCTTGATATTGTTCTTCCATAAAGAGAAATTTCACTATTAGAGTTGAGGTGTACCAGCAGCTATACAGATTGCTCTAGTAAATCTTTGCGAATATCAATTTGTCTCAATATCCCTTGTGCATCAAGTGGTCTGCACACCAGCTGTTAAAGTGGACAATTATTGTGATGGGTATGAAGGCCTGTGGAGCAGCAGCTGGAGGAAACCAAGGACTAAGGATCCCGCTACAGAAGGCACAAATGTTCTTTATGTGTGCATATTCAACTCAGTCCATTTTTTCATAATTCTGTCCAGAAACAGATAAAGAGCTAGACTGGGCCATCCGTGTTGTGCTTGTTTATGTCGGTGCTGTTTGTGCTCATGTGGATCAGGCATCGATCTCCATCTGGGTGGGCCCCTATGGCTGTTTATAACTACTCTGTATGAGTGTGTGTACGTGTGATTGAAACAGCATGCATGAAGTAGCTTCCCAACATTTCTGCCAGGTGGACCTGAGCACGCAGAAGTGGGGCAGCTTCCCATCTATCAGACTGAGGAGCCATCATTGGCTCTAAGAGCGCATCAAAGCCAGTGAGAGTAGGCTGGGAAGGAAAAATTTCTTGGGCCATGAAGTCCACTACATCTAGCAACTTTTAACAAAATTTATATTTGTTATAAAAGTCATTGTCATGTCCATCATCATGTCAAAAATTTCTTTACCTTTAAAATACATATTCAAGAGCCTGAACAAATTATTGCAATAAACTTCATTTACATAGGACAGATTAACAAAAATTTGCAGCAGTAAATGAGACAAAAGCCAAGTGACACAGACTTGTGGCATTAAAGGTACAATTGAAATGAATTTTGCATGCTCCACTGAGTTGACGAGCTGGCTCCTCATTTTCTAACCATGCATAACTGAATCAATTTTTGTTCCATTTCAAACTTATGTGCCCGTTGGTTCCCTCAATTTCAGTAAGTAGGCAAAAATACTGTAAACATATGCTGTGTACACTTCCTGAATCAATATTTTTCAATTGTTATTTCTTGGAAAGACTGTCAATTTTAATGGGAATTATTTGCAATCATTTAGCTGAGCTGGGATTAGTGAGATTCAAGTAATCTAGACTGAAAAGGTGATTTAAGAGACCTGCGCAACAGCACGGGTTGCTAAGTTTGGACCCATGCAATGCAAGCTCTATCATGAAACAGTAAAGATCAGTGATTTTGCTTAGATGAAGTAAAAGGAAAATTGTTTCACAGTCAGACTGTGCTGAAGTAAATACAAAAATAGATCTACTAAAAATCTACTTGTTGGATTAGAAAAATTCTGAGTAATTTGACAGAAAAGGGAAAAGTGTGTTAAAATATCTATCTCCAACCCTAGGCACAGATAGATCTTGCATGTGTTTAGTTTTGTGTATTGCCACACTCTTTCCTCCTGCTCTCTGGAGGGGCTCCCAGAACATGCTTCCATAGGACACTTTTGCTGCTGCTTATGAATATAGTGAGCTTGTAAACCAATTTTTTTTTAATATTTATGCTGTCATTAGTTTGTAGATCTGTTTTATAGGTAGCAGAAAAAAAATAATTGGCTCCCAAATTATAAGTGGTAATGCTGAATTAATAACTGGATTTGAAGTTGCAGCTCATTTGTGATTCCTTTTAATGAGAAATTTTGAATGTTTAACATACATGAAGATCATGACATCTAAATAATAGAAATGTGGATTTTTGAGAATGTAATTCCTACTTATTTCTTTAGGAAATTGTATGTACTAAAACCCATATATATTTGTTTTGCTGACAAGGTTAAATGGAAGATACATACATCTATGGCAGTAAATATTAACAAAAAATTATTTGTTAGGCATTTAATTCTTTTTAGGGTTTTTGTTGGGTTTTTCTTCCAACATACCACTTTCAAAGAGTGCTTTCAAATAGTGACTTATGCAGTTTTAAATATGAAGTCTAATTCCTAACAGTCTTTAAATTGTAACACAAAGTCTAAAATCAAAATTGGCATCATTCTTATTAAAGTACAATTCCAGGGATTTCTCAGTGCATTTCCTTTGGTGTAGTCCTAGACTGCTTCCTGCATTGGACTTCTGGATTCCTTTCCCTTGTCTTTCTTGGCGAGGCCCCTTTCCAATGTTCATGCAATAACCACTACAGTTCAACTGGTACTGACAGCCTAACATGATCCCTAACAGCCCTCTGACTACGTGAGCCTAACATCAGCCTAATGGCCTAACTAACAGCCCTCATGAGATGGAAATTTTTTATTACTCCTTTTAGGCAAAAATTCTGTGACTCTTTCAGGGAGCACAGGAATACTTTATCCATATTTCCCGAAGTTTCAGGTGCACCATGTAATTTGAAGGAGTCCTGGGTCAGGAGGGCAATTCTTGCTTTCCACTCCTTGCCTGTTTTGTCACAATGACATTGTCGTGGGCAAGATGAATGATACAATATGATCAAGGACGTGCTAGTATTTGCAGGTGTTTCAAGAGGTTTTGCACATAGACAGAATGATCAAGAATCCTTTTACAGATAACAGGAAATAGCCAGCAACATTTTAAGCAGGCATTGACAGTGATGTGTGCATTAGGTTGGAAGAATGTCACTAATGAGACAGATACTCTGGCTGTTTTCAGTGCTGTGGTATCCTTGTCTTTAACAGTGTTCTTGCATGAAATATGCCCTAACCAGAGCGTCCCTAGAAAACTAAATACTTACGTGCAATTGATTTGGTGGTTTAAAAGCACTTCCAATTTGAATTTCATCCTAGAAACCACCCTCAAACTAAAAGACATAAAGCCAAAACACAGAATCTTCAAGGTATATATTTTTCTTTTCACAAGGATCTTCCTGTATAAGAACTCTATGCTGCATAAAATTTTACTGCTTCACAGGCAGTTTATTTTGTAGCTTTATTCAGTTGCTTTAGATTGCTGAAACTGTGACTTCCCGTTGGAATTTGTTGCCCTGCTATCGTAGATTATTGATTGTCTGCCTGATGTGTGAATACTGAAACAAAAAATCCTAACTGAGTCCTTCTGTCATTTTTTTACTATCCTTCTTTCTGTCTGTCAGGGGGCTTATCCTGTGATTTCCCATGCAGGACTTTTAGGAAACTTTACCATCATTTGTTTCAAGAGTAAGAAAATATTCTCAGCCCATAGGAGAGGAAAGCACTTGTGAAAGGTGTTACAGAAGTGTCTTTATTTCAGTGGTTTATCTGCTGTCTTCTCTGGAAGGCAAAAGCCTAAATTTAAAGCAGAAATCATTATTTTCCCCACATTTTCTTATGACAAAATAATGTTTTAGAACAATTCCAAACTTTAATCAGAAATATTTATTAATAATAAATGGTGGTGGACTGGATTTTGCCATTCCAGATAACAGGCATTGGCTAATTCTTAGAAAAAATATATCCTATAAAGCAAGAAATATACACATGAAAATGAATTTTCTATGTGCTAGTATGTGTCCATATATGCATATTATATTTCATTTAATTGAAGATATTTTAAGATATATTACTTAAAACAATCGAAATATGAAAATAATTTCAGGACCTGTGAAAGTTGTATCAAAATGTTATAGAGTGCAAACTAGTGGGTTTAGAAACATGAAAGAGTTGTTTCTCATTTTATCACAGGCAGGGCAGGAAAATAGCATTCCTAATTGGATATCTAGAATAATACAAATTAATGCTTGCACATTAAACTGCACTGAGAAAGGAAAACAAAGACAGATGCCAAATAAGAATTCTTCCATGTCCTTAGATCAAACCACTGACCAGATACCTCACACTCCCAAGAAAGCTGTGCTCTGTTTGGATTGCACTCTGTAGCAACACCTCCCATGCAGTGACAACGAGGACTTGACTACCTACCCCAGGATCCAAAATAGCTTGCTTCAGTTCACTGCTGACAGCTTCAAGTCCAGAACAGGAACAAGACAATACTACAAGACAATACCACATCAAGTTAAACAGAAAAAATATATTGAGGAAATGGAGAAGAAGGGTACTTTAAAAACATGAATCCTAAGAAATCCTTCTAAATTAATTAACAAATACGTGACAAGTACATGAAGAAAACTATATAGTTGTTATATGTACTTCAATCTTATATACTGTAGGTATAAGTTTAAATGGTCAAGTGCAAGTAAGAATGGAAGATCCAAATTCTCATACTTGCTTTACCAACAAATCACTTCTTTTCATGGCAGGAGGTATAAAAAACACTTAAAAAGTAAGGTATAGATAGCCCTTAAATCTGTATTTCTTCATTATCTGCCTTTACTTGACCTGCTTGAAAATTATGGTGTGGGTTCCTAAAAAATGACAGGTTTTAAGTCATTAAAAAACAATAGCTGTAGGACTTGGCACCATTTACAGTCATGGTCACAGTTAACACCTGTGTTACTTAACAAGTTCTTTACCAACAGGAAAATACACTTTCAAGACCAGGACAATAAAATATACTAAAAGAATTTCCCACCTAATACATGAGAGTGAGAATTTAGATCATGACCTTGTAGGCATGGAAATATAATTTCTTATTAAATTAGATATAGCACTGGGGGTGGTTTTATAGCTAAAAAGCCTTGCAAATATCTCAATCCTGGAAAACATTGAGTAGTTTCCTGTGGTGAAATGAAGTTCTCTAACTCCTTTTAGGTAGTTCTGTATTTCTGGTCAGAGGTCAAAAAGAATGTCTGTTTAACATCTCAAATCTTGATCAATTCTACGTTAGGAGAAATGTGGCAACAAGGTGTTGCGTATGGGAAGTGGTATGACCACAGACTGAAAGATGTAGGAAGCATCACTCAGCGTCCCAGTACTTGATAATGAAGTCCAGGTGCTATATGTACATTACTACAAATTTGCTATAAAATCTGAAATACAACTTCTATATTTTGTTTCTCATTACTAAAAGCAGGACTTAGTAATTCAGCCGAACTTTGAAATATTTTGTCTATGAAGGCTATATTGTATTTCTAAAGCAAACATATTTAGGTTATGAATTTTGTGTCCCAAATATTAGAAAATTGTTGTGAAAGAATTTCAGACAATTGAATGCTTAGTGTGTCCATTGCTCATTTTACAGCTCAAATGGGAACAAACAAAAATCTGCTAAATCACAGTTATGAATTCTGATGCCTATAATTTGAGATTGCATAGTGGCCAGCAGGTAAAATTCAGTTCCATTATTAACAACTCAATATTCCTATTGAACAGAAGCAATGGGTCTTACTTTAAAGGCTTTAATATTGTGGATTTCATTATCAACTCACACACACACACAAACATAAACAAAACAGAAGTGGAGTAAGACAAAACAAACTGCCAGAAAATGCACTTGAGAGCTGGATATTTCATTGGGCAGCTCAGTGTTCTGGGGATTCTAAAGTGACAGAAAAGCCAGAGTCTTATGGAAATTAACAATCATTCCAAATATCATCTATGTCATGATAGAAGGTGGAAAATCTAGACTGTGTGAAGGCTGCAAATGAAGCACCCATGAAGGAAAGAATAGTGAGTGCTGAAAAGAGGTGAAATGAGGTGATAAATGAGATACACATATTCAGCAGAAGGGGCCCCCAGAATATACTGGCCATATCATCATGGTGAGGCAGTGGCACAGGTTGCCCAGAAAAGTGAAGAATGTCTGATCCCTGGCACTCAAGGTCAGCTTGGACAGTGCTCTGAGCGACCTGGTCTAGTTGACAATGTCTATGTTTATTGCAGAAGTGTTGGACTAGAGGACTACTAAATGTCCCTGTCAACCTAAACTATTCTATGATTCTGTGATTTAACCTGTAATTTAAGAGTTAATATTAAATAAGGAAATTAAATGGAATGAAGACAGTAGTACCCCACACCCCCACACTGTCTTTGTAGGACCAGGCTTCCTCTATCATTTTTTACTTCTCAAAGAGAAGAATCTTAGAGACTGGTTTATACAGGATTGATGGCATGCATGAGACAAGTATCTGTGACAAACAGCAGAGCAGTATTTCAATAATCTTTGGTTTTTTTACTAGATAGAGAGATTAAGTGGAAATTTGCAGTAACAGAAAACAGATACACCTCAAGAAATTTTAAAAAAATTGGTGACCAATTAATTGAAAAAAATAACAAAAAATATTGTTACTTAAAGAAAATGTTTTACCAAACTGAACTTTATCTGCAAAGCTGCATTAATGATCTGTGTGTGGGGGACTAAAAAAAATATGATTACATTATAGGTTTTTCAGGCTACGGATAAACATTGTTGACATTTGCAGGGCAAATTTTTGAGACAGGAGCTTACAACTTTGTCGGAGGATAATGAGCACAAAATGACATTCTAGAAAAAAGTAAATCTTTTTGGGAAGAAGAAAAATCTAGAAAGCCTCCCTGAAAAATTTGCCTTTAATTATTAATATGATTATTAACTGTGCAATAACTTCTTTACAGTCAACATTAGTTGTTAAATAGTTACATTCACTTATCTGTTCATTTTAAGAGGTCATAATTTTCTATTAAAAACATTGTTTTCAGTATTTGTATCTTTGATTTTATAAGGATTTTATTATTCGTATTCTTTTAGGAACAAGAAGATTCTTCCAAAATCAGAGTCAAGAACACTGGGTTAGTAGGGACTGGATCCTCATAAAATCTTTGCTTCATACATTTTTGAACTTCGAGCTGAAATTTTATGAGTAATATTCCTGTCTTAAAGGTTATATCCTTGAACTGAGGATAAGCATATTTTTGAAGATAATATAAACAAAATATTGCATAGGTCACAATTTACAGTCAGTTTGCATTTGAATTCAGCTTCAAATGAGAACTTCTTTCTCTTAAGGACTTAGAACGATTCAAAATTTATTGATAGCACCATTAATACACATTAAATATTCATATTTTCCCAGCATATGGAATGGGACATACAGCTCAAAATTATTTTCTGTTTAGATCACCTGAGAACTTTGAATAGAAATATAAGCAAATACAAAATAGATTAAGCAGCACTTGAGATATGTTTCCATTTATGTAATTTACTGTGTCTAGCCTGATAGTCACCCAGGCTTCTTTTATAGCACATAGAGAGAAAACCAGAAATGGATCTCAAAAGAGAAATTCATGGAAGCCTAAAGGATGGGGTAGGTTGTCTGGAATGGACTCCCAACAAAGACCAGAGTAATTGCCACTCAGAAATATTTTCACTACACTAGAAATGTAGCTGATATACTTAGTTTAGAACAGAAATATATTTGAAGATTTCTTTTATAAATCCAATTTTAGACAGTTTCTGATAAGTACCCACAGTTAAACTGTTCAACTGTACTTCAGTTATTGTTATAAATAATCGATCTGGAATACAATATTAAGTATATTTGCCCTCTAAACTTGACTTAGTAATTCTTGCTTTGCTTTTCTCCCAAAGAATGATTTCTATAAAGTTTCTCTTTTTTCCCTCAATTTTAATTAAAAGCTGATTGATGCCCCTATTTCTCTAAGCTTTTGATCCCTCAGTTAAAATAAAATTTTGGTTATATTTTTTTGTAAAGAAAAATGTAAAATTATTTAGATATGTTTTCTGATATTTACTGTTAATAACTAAAGAAGATCTATAATTTCTAGTACTATCAGAACTACATAGACCTGACATTAAAAAAACCCCAAGAAATATTTTCATTTCAGTCCACAGATTATGGAAAGAGGCAGATATATTTAGTAAACCTCTCAAATTCCGTTTCAATAAACTCATTTCCTAATTTCTGTTTCTATGAGAACAATTTTCTATGCATTCTTAGCTCCAAAAATAATTATTTGACTTTTAAAATCTACACTGTGGGTTATTTCTTCAAAAATAGAGCCAGCTAAAGTGTTCTGATTGGGTATTTTCAATTTCTTATTATGTCATTGAACTACAAAGCCCAAAATGTAATAAGCCAGTTAATGCATTTGAGATCATTTTCTAGTCTTTCCCCAAAGAGGTTGCTGGATCCATTCCGTGTAGCAACATAAAATATAAATTAAGTCATTTATGAACTGCTGTAACTCAAATCCTGTTCCAGGCCAGTGCTGAAAATGAGACCTAGTCTCATGTTTTCCTCATATTGGGGAACATAAATAACATTGTTTTCTAGCACATGGGCAAAATATTACTAAGTTCAAAAATAAAAATAAAGAGAAAAAAGTATTGAGCTATTTGTAATGGTTATATTAAAATACGAAATCATCCTGAATGTCTTTCCTCACAAACAGCCTATGGCTGTTTACAGTAACTACATGATATGAAAGCAAAAATTGTGCTCTGTTGGAGAAAATAGTCTGAACTTAGGTTAGATAAATCATGAATGCTACAGAATGTAGATACCAAATTTTCTTCAGAAGGGTGTGTATTGAGATGCAGAAAAGCAAAAAGAAGTAGTTGGACCCTTTTTTTGACAAGGTCTTTAAAAAGTAGAAATTCAGAATCATGACATAACTTTTTATTTTTATTTTATTTTTATGAGACATCCAAGCAAAATCCTCTTTTTAAGAATTAGAAAAGGTTACAAATTCAGAAATTCTCTTAGCACTCAGAGCTCAACTAAGAAAGATATTTAATACAGTCATTCTGGTTTTAATTTGTATTGATAATACTATTGGCCTCTCCGTGCACTTACATTGTAAGATAAAATCATCCTTTGCTGTGTTTTTTTCCCCCTGAATTTTACCTACATTCACCTTGGATTTGCAGAAAGTTTTTGACATTGCACAGTCTACTTATTATTGGTCTGATAGCTTAAAATGATAGTTTCAATAAAATTACCACTACAATCCAAAAAAATCAAAAAAAAGGCTTATACTTTAGTTGGAGATATATAGGTATCTGCTGTGAACATCATTTTACAGGGAGAAAGTGAATGGAAAGGAGTCCTTAAATAATGGAATACTGGTCCAGACCAGAGCTTTGGAAACCATCCAGTCCACTGTGTCAGAGAAGGACTATCTGCTAAGTTGAACCCATGAAAATAGAATAGCTTGCATTGGGTCTTTCCAGTAAAGCCGTGAAGATCTCTAAACATGGACACTCCCCAGCCTCTCTGAACAACCTGTGCCAGTCTGTGACCATGCTTAAAAGGAAGGAATATTCTGGTTTCTTTTATGTAACCTGAATTTCCTTTATTGCATTGTGTGGTCATTGCTTTTTATACTTTTGATGTAGACCATCAAGTAAAGTCTTTTCTTTATCCTCCAGTTAGTCAAGTGAAAGCAGACATCAGATCTCCACTTAATCTATTCTTCAGCCTGAAAAAATTCTATTTATACATCAGGTTCTCTGACCCCTTAAACATCTTGATGACCTTCCACTGACTTGTTCTAGTCTGTCAACATCTTACTTTTAGTGACAACCCTAAAATTTTATATAATGTTCTAAATTTGGTCTCTAGGTGTCAAAGAAGAAGAAATAAACTCCTTTTGACCTGCTGACTACACTCTTGAGGTTAGCCTTCACTGGTGCAAGGGTACATTGCTGATCCATGCACAATTTTTGTCTGCTGAGACTACTATGTCCTTTTTGCAAAACTACTTTCCTGCCAGTCAGCCCCAAGCATGCACTGTTGCATGGAGTAACTCTGCCTCTGGTGAAACAATGCATTCATTTTTGCTGAGCTGTGTGAGCTCATCTTAATGTCACCCATGGAACTGCTGAGGATGCAATCTATCCTACTGGCCAAGTTGCTAATGATGATTTTAAATAGTATTGATGCCACCATAGTCCCCAAGAGAAATATCCTCATTACTGGGTACCTGTCCATATTTGAACCCTTAACCTCTACCATTAGCTGAATCATACAGACATTTCCTCCCCCTAGCTGATAGCCCAACCATACAGATCACATGTCTTCAGATCACTCCTGTGTCTCTCTCTCATGAAAAGGGGAGATTTTGCCTATTCTTAGTGTGGGGAGATTTCCTCAACACTTAGTGTTTGATTTTTGTCAGTCCCCAGGAAAGCACTCTTGTGCTGACCAGCCTGTTAGAATCCTGTTATGGGGACCCTTCACTGAGCAGTCTTGCTGGGTCAGAGGGTGGTTCCACTTAGTCAGGGACACACACCAACAGGGTAAGGGAGTCCCTCAGTGGGTCTTGTACTTTATATGATAATGTTACCCACTGCCAGTAACTGCCAGCACTCACGAATGACTCACTCCAACAGTTTACAGAATATCACTGTGACAGGTTAGGTTAGAGGATTGTCAGTGATGCTATCTGAAGTGTTGTTCACCTCCAGTAGGTGTCCATATGGAGAAGATATTTTCAGCCTGCTGACTGATGCCAGCAGTTGCAATGGACTCCTCCCTATCTTCTCCCCATTCTCTTCCTATTCATATACTATTTCTCTATGTTTAGGTGGAGCGTGAGTGACTAGTCACCTTTAAACAACTTTGTCACTGATTGGAATAAAGTTCTTTCATTTCACTTTTAAAGATACAATCAAAAAATATGGAGGCCATGCCTTGTAGGGGTGGGAGTACCCTGGGGGTGGGTAAATTCGGGGTGGAGTTGTGTTTTAATATTATAATTAGGCTATAATGAAGCAAGTTCATCCAAGGAGAATGATTTCTCCGCAGCTGTTGGCTCAGCAGCAGAATCTCCTGTCTCCCTTGGCTGACAGGTGTTATGCAGTTTCTCAGCTGCAAAGTGTCATCCAGTTCCCTGTTCCCCTCCCTGAAAAGATTTCAACAGAACCTGGCTGAGGAGTTTCCACTCTGCTCCACCCTCTGTTCCATTACACTTTGCAGGTGCTACGGTTGCAGATTGTTGCTGTGGGGAAACACAGTTTTAGGGGGTAGTTTTTGAGCATGTCAACTGCATTCCATCCAGGAAGCAGCAGCTGCATTTTACTCTATAATTTTACTCTATAAATTCTGTTAGGATGTGAATATAACCTCTTAGTTTCCTCTAATTTTATCCCCCAGCCATTTTTCTACACGGTCCCCAGCCATCTTTCCACAATTTCTTAATCAGTAGTCTTTCAAATTTCATTCTTATCCATAATGACTCACAGAGGAGGAAGTTTAGGGTTTTATCTGAAGGGAATATTTGGTCAGTCACTGAATAAATTAGTATATATCCTTGCTGTAATGCAGTCCCTTAAATAAGTGATACAAGAAAGGCAGAACTGTTTAACATGATATAGCAATAGTCTTCTATTTCTTTCTCTGTCTATCCATTTGGTTTTCAAAAGAAAATACATGAGGCATACTTAAAGCAAATGGGGAACCATGATTAATAAGGACATCACACAGAGACACATAAAACTGCCCTGTCTCCTTCATCTGTTCTTTTGGTGCAGTGATTAACCTTTGAGTTTATGAGTATTTTTGCACTTGTCTCAGATAAAATATTTTATGACTTCTTACCTCCCAGGCAACTTGGATTAAACTTATCATGTCTGGGAAGACAGTGGCCCATAATGACTGCTCCCTCAGAAATCATATCTACCCCCTTACCACATTATCAGATCATTTTTTGTGCAAAACAGATGGAAACATCAAGACAAGAGACAAGACAACTTGTTAAGGTCACATTCCACCTTCCTATACATCATTCATGCTTAATTGATTCCCAGCCCTTCCTGAGATAAATTGCCATACATTATGAGAGCTGTGAATATGAAAAGATCATTTTCTTTTCCCCATTAATTCTCATTTGGAAAGGATTTTTTCTATGCTAAAGTTGCTTTGACAGGCTGCTTGTTAATGACTGATCACTGCCTATCAACAAAGAAGCAAAGCATAAGCAAGTAGACTTATCTTTTGACAAAAGTATTTCTCTCTGATTCAGTATTTTGTGTATTCTGCTCTCAGTGTCAAAAAGGAAAAAATAATTAAAAAGTAACAAAAAAAAAACAAAACACAAACCACACTACCCCCACCCCCCCCCCCCCAAAAAAAAGACAAAAACTCCAGAGAAACCAAAGAAATTAAAAATAAGTGACAAGACAGAACCCAGAAGATTGTGAAGGTGAGCAGTTTAAAATATACTTAGAAAAAGTCTAATGACTGTTTTAGAAACGCTGCTTAGCTTTCTCTTCACACCTACCTGACACCTCCACTTCTACACTGTACAAAAAGGAAGTCAATCATTTTGATGTATGTCTCCTGAACAGGGTGGAGGAAAAATTGAGTATGAAACCTGAACTTGCTCTAGACCTCCAAATCATTTAGGAACATTTGTGGAACATCAGGGACAACAATAACAACAACAACAACAACGCGAGCTGTGAACATTGTTACCAAGATTCTTGGACCTTTCTGTCTTTTCAGATTATGTTTTTTCTTCTAATTTCAAACAAATGTAATTTTTAGGAGTTGCTATCTATAAAGCTGTAATTTATTGATAAAGGAATAGCCTTTTCAGGGTGGAATGCTAGACACAGTCTGCACACAAGACTGAAAAGTTATCTTCAAGGATCTTAAATCCTAAATTTCCTCTAGCTGCAACATTCAAAACTATGAATGCTAACCCAAAAATTTCAGGTAGCAGCCTGGAGAGAGAATATCTTATTTTAAATCCATACTAGTATAATAAAACTTCATTCTTGGAGGTGGAAAACTGGTGCCTGCAAGTGAATTACTATTTCCCCTGCTCTCCAGCTCAAGCTCTTCTGCTGGAGCTATAAGAAAATAAGTGGATAGAAATCTCTGCTGGCTTTATAGTGCTTCAGTTTACATCAAACACAGAAAAGCACTGAAGGTGTCCCTGGCCTTTATAATATTTTCAGGTTCTATTCAATAGGAATCATTAGCATGTAAAATTTGAAAATGTTCCCACATATGAACAGCCCTGAATCCCAATTTTCCGTCAGCTCCATTTTGAATTTTTGGTCACTGCACTATCATTTCAAACAATCCTTGTGTTTTCAACTGGTACATTACAAATTGCATCAGTACATAAGAATATACCATAGATTACACATAAGGATTACTCCCGATATTGTGCATTTCCTCTGTTGGAACAGAAACCAGATGTTCCTTGGTGGGGTAATTTGGAAGTAGAATGAAGTGGAGACAAGGATCTTTTTTGGTAACTGTTACTAACACCTGCTTCATTTCCTTCAGCAGTCTCAGGTCCCTTTCAAGTGCACTAAAAAGAAGGGGAGAAGACAAGGAGGAAAACCAGGGAGGAAATCCATTTCAGAGAGCAGCTTCACGTATCAGTTTGCTGTAGAGAGAAGTATCATCTTTGTACTTCTGTTTCTGGTAGAAATACAAAAAGCATAAGCTGTGAAAGCCTACTTGTATTTTCCCTAGAGTACAGCCATTTAGATGTAAACTCTTACAGCTTCATTGCAAGACACTTCATGCAGAGGAACTGTCAGGTCAGAGGAGGAGGAAAAAAATGAAACAGATGAATTTGCTTTGCAGTTCCTCAGTGGGAGAGCTCTGCTGAAATTCTAGTCCAGCTCTACTGGTTTCTGCATCAACAGATGGCAGACAACATTCCTTGTGTTTGCGTCCCATTTGGTAAATCACAGGTCACATCTGGTCTGGCCTCTGTTCTTTCTGAACAGATGGAAGCACACATTCGTTATCGATTGCAGCAAGGAAATGGGGAGATGATAGGGAGGAGTGTATGTGGTGGGGGGAAGGAAGGTGAGAAGGAGTTTGAAATAAAAAAGGCTAAATGAAAGAAGGTTTAATAAAGGAGAGGAGAATTTAAAATGTCCAGTACCAAATATTAACAGAACTGGTGAAAACTAAATGTGGCAAAACAACAATATATAAATAAATGGCTATTAGAAATTATTTCAAGATGTAATGTGTTAGAGATTTTTTTATGTGGTCTCCTACCCAAGGCTAATAAGTGAGAAATTAAAAACCTGTTTTCAGGAATAATCTCTTTTCACACAAGGTATAAAATAAAAATCAGAAAACACACAGAGAAGTGTTCTAAGACACTGTCAATCATAAGCTGTATTTTAAGCAGAGAAAACAATAAAGTCTCTTTTTGTAAGTCCCTTGTCATCTCATACATAAATATATCAAAACTTTTTAGATATTCTCAGCTTTCTACTAAAATTGTGTTATTTCTGTTTTTATTATGTTTTAACTGGTTTACGAAACAGCGTGAATTTTTCTACTTTTATTGTTACTTTTAAGCAATCACAACTACATGTGAAATTAAATATTTCTTATTATTTTAGGTAGATATTTTAATTATAATTTAAAATTATTATTTGAATTTTAAATTTTAAAATCTCTATAATGTCTTTGACTTTCAAACATAAAGTTTGAAAGTAAATTTACTATCATAACTGTCATTACTATAATTTACTATCATTTACTATCATAGCCTCAAAACCATGCAGAATAAACCTTTATAAATACAGAAAAATCATGTTAGTAGGTAAATGCACACATGAGGCACAGAATTTGTAAATGTTCACACAAAATACAGGTACTGCTGATCCTTAGTCCAGGTGCAAAAGTATTTCACATATGCCAAATACTACTATACTAAAATAAACTCTTTTTGGTGTCAAGAAACAAGGTAGGCATGAATAACTTGGCACAAAACATGCAGACATTCCAACTCTCTGAGTTATTTATTAAGAGCTCTGTGCCCTCCTGGATGAAACAACTTTAATTTAGTTCATTCAATTTGAACGGGGTCTTTTGAATCTGGCCTCTTGTTGATTTACACATTTATACAGTCTGAAGGTATATTTTGACATGTGGCATTAATTGATTACATTATCTAATACTACTACTCCTGTTAGTAATAAAATCATATTTTAAATAAACTGTTGAAGAATTTTCCCATTTGGCCATGCACGTATTTCTGTTTTCCTTCAGGTCAAATAAAGCATGATTTAGGATTTTAAGCTTTATAAACAATAGGACTACTAGCCATGTTGAAAAGGCTAGAAGCTTTTCAAATTACACTAGGCTCCAGCAGAACACATATACAAGCTTACTTTTTTTCTCTTTTTTTTTTCATGTCAATGTGAAACTCAGCATGGGCATTTTTACCTAAACTCAATTTTAACAACAATTCAAAGGAAAAAATTTTCTAGGGAAATTACACATATTTAATACATACTGTCTGTTTCTATCATCCTATTATTTCCTGTTCTTGTACAAATCTCCAAAAGACACAGAAAGTTTATTCTTGTTGTCAGAGTGTCCTGTTGAGAACAACCACTTTTGTATGCTTTTACAAAATCAGAAATAAATACTTAAATACCACATAAGATAACATTTTACTTGATGTGATTTTGGTGAAACTGTAGGTGTACAAGGTTCAACTCTCTTCTGTCCCAAAGTCAAAGAACATAAAAATATTCCTGTCTTATTTGTGTATATATGGATCCACTATGATTCACCAGCATGTGGAAAATTTAAACAATACAATAGGCTGAAAAGATTACACATGGGGCAGTGGGTGGTGGGACTTTCAAACATGAGGGTAAGAAAAAGCGATGTAGTCATCACTAGAGGATGTGCCAATAGGGCCAACCCTGCCAAATCAAACCCTTTATATACATGTGGAAGGGAACAAACTTCCAGCAGAGCATATAAAAATATGCTGGGGAAAACTATCTGGGTTATTCCTGCTTCAGGCAAAGGCAAAATCTTCTGTGCCATTTCTTTGGCTCAAGCACCTGTATGCACTTGGTGAGTAATGTGAGAGGGTGGGGAAGTACAATGTCTGCCCCAAAGATACTTGATTGTGAGTGAGGGTAGTCAATGAATTAAATTGTACAGCGTTGATTGCTATATAACACTTTTATGTATTAACATTCGTGTATTATCACTTCTATGGGGACTATATGCCCATCACCACACTGGGTACCTTGTGGCACTTGACTCCACCACTACACATTTTGGGACCTTACACTGATTCCCTTTTGATTTCCATATCAAAGATTACTGTAAAAATCACCAAGATTAATGAAAAATTAACTTTGATTAAGCAGGACAAGCCCAGTGGTGCTAATTTTGTATTTAACTTCTCTCATCAATGCTCCCCTCCATTGGGACTTTTTTTTTTTTTAACATGAATGAAAATCTGGTTGTAAGCCAGAAGAGAGTCAGAAAGACTTCACATACATCACCAGGATAAACACTGAAGAGATCAGAAAGATGTGGAGGTGTGCACCTGCTTCTTAATCTGGACAGAGTCTGTACAACTAAACTTAAATGTACACAATCTAACTGGCTTTGATATATCCCTTACTCTCCTTTCTGAGAAGGAAGGGAGCATGGCTTAGGGTCAGGAAGAAAAAGGTGGCACAGAGATGGTCTACCATTTTGTTATTTGGAAGCATACTTTTCATGTAAATCCCCCTCTCTTTTTATATAATTTTGTTATTATTATTGTGGCTGTTTCTGTCCATTTTCTTATCCCATTGCTGTTTCCAGTAAATTGTTCTTATCCCACCTTGGGACCTCTGCCTTTTGTCTCTCTCAGCAGAGGGAGGAGGAAGAGGCGGGGAGGGAGACATAGGAATTTTTTTGACAAAACTTTTGCCCATTTAATTTCACATTTAAGAAAATCAACTAACCTTTATATATATATATGTATAAATAAACTCTTATTTCAACACTTAGAGGGATTTTTCCAGCACTCTAAAAGGAGAAACATATATCACCTGATAATTCAGAATGAGATTCAAAGATCCTTAGCTCAGTTAGTGCTGCTCCTTAGAAATATTGTAATGTACTGGTTTGGACATAGATTTCTACCTTTTCTAAACAAAATTATTGTTTTAAAATTGTTTCATAAATCCACATTATCAAGATCTGGTGGAGCATCTAATTTATCAAAAATAAAAAGCTTTTGTTTTCAGCACATGAGAATTCTTTTCTCTTACTTGATCTGAAAAAGGAAACACATCATGACAAATTTGGTCTCCAGTGCTGAAGGTGTAGTTACAATGCATAAACCAGACATGTCAAGAACTAACCTTACATATCACAGCAGACTCGAGGTGTTACTAATCCAAACTGCACTATTTAATTCCTGGAAATTTCAATCTGCAAACAATTTAATTATGAATTCTGCTTTCTTTTTAGAAAGTGATGGTAGTCATATATGTTTTATGACTTCTTAACTACAGACAAATGTGTCCCTACAGACTTTCAACTGTTAAAAACTCTTCCTGCTCTTAATAAAAACTTACTCTTTACAAAACATCATTCATCAAAGTTTTAAAATAAAATGGACCGGTTACTTCTGTCCACGTCATATGCTATTTGTTTTCTCCACCCCTACCATATTAATTTTTTTTTCTTTTCTTAAATTTATAATTATCCCTACTGTTATAGAAAACTGAATAAGGAATAAACCCTGCAATTTTCATTTCGTTGTGAGATTTATCACATTAGTGCCTGAATTATGTGTCCCTCCTGCGTGTTGATGAGAGAATACAAAATGATCCAAACAAACTGCAATCATGTCTTAGTTGTACATGACATTTATTCTATAATATTGTAATTTGAGAGCCATGGGTCCCTGCTCTTGAGAAGTGACAGATGTGGTATTCATTAAAAGCTGTAATGAATAAATTCTGTGAAAATAAGTTTCTATTATTTCTATAATAAATGAGGGCAAGAAGACCTGAAGTCAAGGTCACCACTCTAGCGCTAAATAGTCACAGTTCTTGGGACTAGGTAAAAAAAGAGTTCCATACTGCTTACTCTATACTCATTTAAATGTATCACACAAACATGAATAGAAGCATGCAGAAAGATTTTGAGTTCTGAAATAATTGGTGTGATCTTTAGACCAAAGTATAACACTTATACCTAGTGACTAAATACTGCAATTTCCAGGTGTCACTTCCTTATGCCATATAACATAAATACTGATATGCTTAGATTTAATAGCTTTGATTGCAAATCAGTGGGTACTCTTTTCTGAAATAAAGTGGCTTTTTATTCCTTTTCTTTATGAATTGAGACCTTGATGTAGGCTGATGTAGGCTTAGGTTCTTGTATTTGTAAAAAGGAATTACACACAGGGAATTGAAAGCTATCGATTATTTTGGAAAGGCAGGCATATTTCAGGCACACCAGAATAGGAAAGCAATAATTAAGAATGACTAAAGCATCTTATTTTTCTTCTCTTGTGAGTAGGAGAAGTGTAACTTAGGTACAATTCAATTCCTGATTCAAAATGCTTAAGACTTCCTTCCTGCGTGACATACAAAGCCTTTACCTGATTCTAAGCCATTTTAGTTATTTTTCCCACCAGTGTTTAGTGTAGGCTTTATGACTTATGTGCTGCACACTATTCAACACTTTACCCCTTACAGCTCTCTTGCTGTCCTTATCAAGTGTTCTATGAGGCTGTAGTTTCCTTCATAGAATCCCGTATTTCCTCAACATCTCTTTCAACTTATGTATTGAATATCCATGTGATTTTTTTTTTTTTTTTTTTTCTGAGAAGGAATTTGGTGTACAGAGATCATAGTCAAAATTTTCCAGGTACAGATGTTTAGATATTCCTTGCCTTTGTACTTAACAATTTACAACATACAAATTGTTCAGAGCATAGTGAGTTAAGTTGTGGCACTACCAGCTTGTCACTGCAGCAAATCGGACCACCAGGCCTTTACTGAAGAAATGAGGTACCTGACTCTGAAATTAAACACCAAGGAAAGGCTAAATTTTAGTTATCCATGCCAATCAAAGAAACAGAATACCTTTGTCCAGGATTCTTGTCAATTGCTCAGATGAGAGGTGTTAACAGGATGCACCTGATTTCATCTTTCTAAAATCAATTCCTGGTTTTCCTTAATTTTTAAAGTTTTGTATTGAATGAATTATTAAACTGATAAGTCTCTTTTACTCCATGAACCTTATTTATCTCCATTATGAGATAAATACTTATATTTTGCAGTATATTAGTCAAAGAACTTGTGAAAAAAATATTCTATAATTAGATAGTTTGGAAAGGAAAGGTGTATTGCAGTTAAAATACCTCTGTATAAAGTAATCTATATTAAAGTGGTTTAGAACAACATATATTCTTTGCTCTTTAAGTTTGCAGTAATTCTTGCAGGCTTATTTTGGGGTCAGGTTTCTTCTTGGGTCAGGATTTCAAACACCATGAAGACAAATTAATTAATAGACCTTATATTTTGTGGTTAGTAGAGATGAATGACATTTAAGGTCAAAAATATTCATATGTGACAAAACAAGGATTATAGGTTAATGTGCTATCTGATTGCAGGCCACGTTAGGCAGTCTTGGAAACTGAGTGATTTACTGCTAGGAAGTTTGAGCTCTATAGGGTAGGCTGAGGATTTGTATGATGGAGGTGGCCTCTAGAATATGTTTGCTTCAGTGTTCACAGTGAGCAGCTGGAAATTATTCAAGTGGAGATTAAAGACAATTTTCCGTGGGGAAAATGTGTTTATTACTTGTCTATGCAAAAATAAAAGATAGGGAGAAGACTGTGAATGCAGGGCTCATATATACCCTATGAACAATATGTCTTGTTTTGCTAGCCACTGTGCTAGATTTGAGTTAAATATTGTGATAACACATCCTCGTTGATGGACCTTGTTTGCCCTGTGCAGGTACAATGAAGGCTAGTAATATTATAGTTAAATGCCTTTAGTTATGGACCAGGCAGGAGGTTCTGTCAAGAAGGGACAAAACAGGCTGGTTCACTGGAAGATCATATTTTGTCACCATACTGTGCTAGTAATTTTGTAAGTTCATTTCTACTTTACAATTTGCTTTCAGGGCTGTGAGAGGTAAAAATCCCACTCTTTTTTTATGGCGCTCTCCTAAATGATTCAAGTTAACCTATATAGGTTCTATTTATGCAGACATACACAGAAGCCATATATGGAATTGGAAATTGGCAACAGTCTCATTTACAGGTGTGCTTCAAATCTGTACCAGTTTAGTATATAAGCTTATTATTACCTTGGATTACTTGTTTAATTACCACTACTTCACTCTTTGTCACTTTAGAGTAGTTTGTGGACACATTGAAAAGACAGCAGAGTCTTCAAGTATCCCATTGAACAATTTTAGATGACCAGGAATTTGAAGCCACCCGACCTAAGAAACTGGACATTTTTTCAGCTGCTGTGAAAAATATGTCTACAGCTAAACAGTAGATCCTTCTGAAACTGATCATAAGGTTGGAATGTTACAGCACAGCAGTCAAGTCATGAACTTCTTTATTTATATAATCACTAAAATACAGGTCTTTCTACTCCCACAGCTAATTTTTAATCTAATTGGACTTTGTCTGTTTCTGTCCATTATCTTGTGTATCATCTTTAGGTCAGTAATTTTGGCTTACTTAGATTCCATTTTCTGTTTGATATACCACAGACAGCTGTAAGTGCTCCAGGTAATGATATACTTAACCCAGGTTTTCCTTGCTGCATGATTCCTGATTTAAGTCACCCTTTAATTGTAATACTAAAGCCAGCTGAATCATTTCCATGAAGTTACTGTCCAAACAACCACAACTCTTAAGCACACAGATTAATACTGCTTAACACAGTTCTACTCCTTCGAGTATCTATTTTGTCCTGGTTCAAAGATCTTTATTGAAACAGGTTTAATGAATTTAAAATGCCAAAATATGTTGCAAAAAGTACTATTTGGCAACACTAGTGTACATAATTTCCTAGGAAAAGTTCATACAAGTACATGTATTTATTTATATGAAAATGGTGTAGAACAAAGTATAAGAAAATGTGTAAAATAAAAGCACTTAAAATGAAACTGTATTCCTCTGGAAAATAAATGGCCATGTCTGTGAAGATATATAATCTTATGTATAATGGAGCAGATAGACAATCATTTAATAATTTAGGAATAAAGTTATTGACTTAACTATAAAACTGTACAATTCCCTTAAGTTCCAGAGAAGAATCAGATTTCCTCTTAGTATTATGTTTTCAGAAGTATGACAGTTTGGGTGATATTCAATACAGCTGTCCATATGTGAGGAAGGCATCTCAGGACCACTTACGATCTGAGAATATCTAAACAATATCTAAACAATATATTCAGCAGTAACTAAGAAATGCCTTGGCTTATTCTAAACCAACTGTCTAATACTGGCTAACTGTACAGCACCCCAGCTCCATTTAATACATGGATTGTGACAGGAACCTAGGCACTTAAATCTCCTCTAGACAGCTAGAAAGAAATGCCTTAATCTGGAACTGATTTTCTTCTTTTGTGTAAAAAAAAGTCTTTGAGGATGTCTTTGCCTGTTCAATTGATTCAGACTGAAGAAATTCTGATCCTCTGTCTAAACACTGATATAATTAGGGGGGGAAATGTATTTCTTTCACCGTCTTTCCTGAAAACTCACAGAATAAAACCTATACTGTTTATGCATCCAGTAGAATTTGAACTGGAAAAACAGAATCATTCTTGTCTTCTTTGCTGAAAGTTAAAAAAAAAAAAATCTATTACTCTTGAGATGAGAAGCAGGAGGAATATTAATATTTAAAATCCAAAAGGAAAATTGAAAGCAGAAAGAAAGGAAACAAGCCATGAAGAAACAAACAAAAAAAAATATCAATTTCTAAGACAACTTTCAATAAAGACAAAAAAAAATGCTGATTTTGAAAGTTGAAGAGAAAAAGGCACCCTACAGAAGAATAGGTTTACTAATTATCTTCAGGTTTATTCTCACAGTCAGTTCTGAAAAACCTCTATATGGTGAAGGATAAAAGACTTGGTCTTTTGCATATATGTCCGAACAAGCAGCAGAGTGGTCTGAAAACCTCTTAAAGCAGAGCTTTGAGGGCAGGCTCTTATAGGATAATTTGGGCTGCAAGGAACCTCAGGAGCTCTCTGGCTTGTCTTACTGCTGTAAACAGGGTCAGCTATGAGACCAGACCAAAATCTTCAGGGACTTTTCTAGTGAGGTCTTGGAAATCTCTAAGTAAGGACACTTCTTTAATTAATTTGCTCCACTACTTGACTGTCCTCCTGGCAAAAACTTGCCTTTCTATCAAGCCAGCTTCCCTTTATTCCTGTTGTTTCTCATCCTGCAGCCATACACCACCACTCCAGGTCATGGGTAAAGATGTTAAAATATCCCATAAAAAAGATACTGCAAACACACAGGTGGGGAACTAGGTTTTGTAGGCCACCCTGTCCCTTCTTAAAGTTCCTTCTTGACATAAAGCCCATCTCTCTGCTAAGATGACAGAATGTCAAGCAGAGAAGGCAACCTGATTCATACAAGATTTCTGAGTGATATAGTGTATTATCTCTCTCCACCTTTATAATCTTTCCTTGTGACACCAGGAATGGAAAGAGTTTATTTCTTTGCTCTTTACTCGCTCTGCCTATCAGGCCCAGTAGTTCCTGCCTCTCCCTGTCATATACTGTCCTTAGTCCTCCAATTGCAGCATATGTTGCAATACTTAAAATAAAACCCAGGATCTACATTACTGCTGGTGATTGTCCTTATTTCATGTTTTTTTCTATGCTCTCTTTTCTTTATCAATGTGTAACTAATATTCTCTTTCAAAATTTCTCACTTCCTTCTATTTCTCCATCTGTATCCCGCTGATCTCCACCCTGAAATGCATTGAGGCATTTAAAGTAGGGTATTTCCATCAGTGAAATCATCATTTTCAGCAGTTCATTTGAAAGCAATCCCCATGACTTCTGAACAGGGGTGTGAGAAATAATCAAATAATTTTTAATTTTATTGCTGTTGAGAAAATGATACAAATAAGACACAGCTGCTGGAGAAGTCACTCTATCTCAATTAAAATATTTACACAACAGCAAGCCCATTTAAGAAAAAGCACTGTCATGCCCCTCAGCTGTGTGGTCTGATTCAGATTCTCCTGTGTTTTTAAAATCAAGTGTTGTTTACATTTCAGAGATAAATGTTCCCTCTTTTCCTTTTCTGTGGCTAGAGTTTTCCAGGACAACGGCCTGGCCATTCAGCCTGTGGAATGGAGTACACTGAAATACTGATTATGTTTCACCTATTAGGTCAATAAATAAAGAGTTTTGGTGTCAAAGGGTGCTAATCTGGCAGCTTTTCAACAGTTGTGCAGTTAGCTGAGAAAATATATGCTTATGAACAAAATAGTATTAAAGTTTTCCATGAAGGTTTTTCACCTCCTTTGAGCACTTTAAAAGAAGAGCTGTATGGGGAAACTATTTAAAATCAGATTGAATAAAAAGCTTGTATATACTGTATTTCAGGAAATAATTTCCCCCTGTACAACAGAGCTATTGTTCCTCAGTTTTTGTGTGGGTGCTGATGTTTGTCTACAGTTTTTTTGTCAGAAAATCCTCATGCCACCATCAAAATCAAACCAGAATCATTCCTTTTAATAAAAAAAATCTATCCAGGTTTGCAATCCAGCTGCCTTTTATAAAATGTATGTTGCAAGTATTTTAAACCTAAATCATTTTGCCTTTATCCCTGTGGGTCTTTGTATCATTTCTGCATTATCTTCCCACACCACACCACAATCCCTTCCATTGTGAGTCTGCCCACAGCACCACAGGCTTTGTCCTGATCATGCTGATAATATGCAAACATTCCTGTTGCTAATTCTGATTTCAATTAAGTGATACAGAAGGAGACTCCAGGGCCTCAGACAAAGGTCTCCTCAGAGCTGTCTTTAGCACACAGACTTTTATCTCACCAAGGTATTTTATTATTTTTGCAATGGTCTCCTCTGGACCCAGTTGCTTTTCATTCCTGTCTTCTCCTCTCCCCTCCTGAAGTTTTGAAGAGTTCAATGAGAGTTTAAAAAAAAAACAAAAACAAAAAAAAAACCACCAAGAAAAAAAACCCCACACAAGATAAAAAGGGGTTGGAAAGCTCAGCAATTCACCCAGCAATCAAATTCTGTGTCTAGATTAGAAGCACAGCAATCAAGTTAATGTTATGACCATTAATAACATTCACATAACACAAGAAAAAAACAATCTTATATTAAGGCATAGAGTATGATTAGATTAATAATTGGAATATGATAGATTCTCAACCCAACTCACAGCACCAGACAAAGGCCTAGAGGTAAGAAGTTTTAACTTAAAATAACTTTGTTTCACGGGAATTACCATGGACAGAGAAATACGGTGATAAGAAAGTTACACAATCATCTCTAAATGATTAGGAACAATGGCCACTTATTTGCCATATGATTATGGCAAGTGCTTGCTACCTGCAGCTTTTCAAAAGCTTAATATTCATGAACTTAATTATCTCTGTTGTTTTGATAAATAAACTGACAATTGGAGTATGCAATAACCCCCAAAAAATTAATGGACCTCAACTACTAGTCTTAGTTTTTGTTCATGATCTCAGAATGCCTTCCCTTTGTGTTATCTACATTTTCCGTACTTCTTAAGTACTTAATGATACAATGAAGAAAGTAAGTTTAAGATTTTTGGAAGCTTTATGATAGGAACTTTGGACTGGTTGCTTTACTCTTTGAATAACTAGCCTGAGCATGATTAATGAAATTCCTGCTAAGAATCAGATACTTTTGTCAAATTTATGTTTGTGTCTAAAATGACTCATCTGCACAGTAATTCTGCAGTGCTTTTTTGCCCCCCAGTTCTAAAAGTTAACGCGCACAATCTCACACAAAGCTGGAAGTGGAACAATTCCTCTTTCCTGTTTATAGGTAAAATGTGATTTTCATCACATACCTCAAGACAATTTTCTTGTACATTTTTCTGAGAGTACAATTCAATGTGTATTTATTAATACTTTAAATATTTCCTGTGGGAGAATGATAACCATAGCTAAATCAATTCTTTCTTCCCAACACCTGCTGAAAGTGGAAAAAAAAGGTAAGCAAAATGGAACTCCATAACTGCTATTTGGGAGTAGTTATTTCCCTACCATCAAAAAGGGAGGTTTCCAATCATGCTTTCTCACAATGTAAGAACACTTATTTGGTTTCCTTTTTTTCTCCACATCTTTCCTGCACTTTTTTATTTTACTTTTTCTTTTTTACCTCATATTCAAATTCTTTGGACTTCAACTCTATGGACTGATATGGGCTCAAACTGTTTGCAACAAACTGATGGACTTTGTGTCTGTGTCATTGTGTTTTAAAAGACACAGTATAAGGAATTGTTTGCACGTGCCAATTCTTTAGATTTTCCCGAGGAGATTAAAATCAGTTCTCTGTATTGCTGAACTTCCAATTTAATATTGTATATGTCTTTACTTTGTTGCTTTCTCATCATCACAGACAAGCTGACTAGCATTGTAAAAATCGTGAGAGATTCACTTGAGCTGAATGACATTAAATTGTGCATATACAATTTTCAAATATAACTAAAATTTTAAAAATCCGTTACCTGTAGTCACGATATTGGAATTTTCTTCAAAATTATTTTCCAACAATTCCAACAATTTCATTTTTTTATCACACTCTATATTTTGACTCCTTTTGTTAATCATTTCAGAAAAGAAATCAGGAATTTTCAGGATTTTATAGCTATATCTGGACATGAAACAAGTTAAAAAAAGAACCCTAAGAAATGACCCCTAAATGCTTCCTCTTCCTCAACTACCTTGGGGATTAAAAATACCATTATTGTCAAGAGGAAATCTGGACTGGATAAAGGCAGGGAAGAAAGACTGAAGTAGATTTTATATTGTATAAGCAGGGTATAGTACTGTAACAGGCAGATTAAATATGTTCTTGCTTCTATTTACATCAAAGAAAAAATGTTCTTTGGAATGTAATTTTGCAGGATCAGGACTAGAGATATATAGGCAGGCAGAGCTGTGATAAAATATGGAGTCAACTGATAAATTGTATTTACTTTGCACTCGTGACCATCTCCCCTGATCGGCTCACCAATCTGTCTTGCTTAGGGCTCTTTTTGACATTACAAGCTATAAGCAACTTCAAATGCATTCAAATTTTCTTTTCTAAAGCAACATGTCATGTCCTTTCTTCCCAGAATTATCCTAACCCAAAACTTATGGCAAAAAAAGTTTCTCTTTTACATTAAAGACATTTTTAAGGATCAATATTTTATTACTGTTTCTGTATAACAGTTGTGGATTCATACAGACAAAGCACATAATTTCTGAATTTTTATAAGAATTAGACTAATCATTATTTCAGTACACAAAGAAAATGTTTAGAAATTTGCCAAAATATTATTTAAGTTTAAAAAAAGCAAATATATGCAATAAAATGCATGACCAAGCAGACTGAACATTGTTTGTTAGGTGGTGGAGTGATAAAGCTGTAAATGATATGACAATCAGCACATTTTGTCTTTGCTTTGCTTTGCTTTGAGTGAAAAAATATTCTTCAGTTTGTTTTTCTTTCTGTGGCTCACAGACAAAAATCCTAACTATTCACACTACTGTGTTCATAACTCCGTGAAGTTGTTCAAAGGAGCTTTACATTAGCTGAAAATGGAGAATTCCAACTTCCAGATCAGTCTATGCACTTGCATTTGGGTTAAGAAATGGTTATGGTACTCATGTAGCTGGAAATTGTGAGCCCTCTGGAAACAGTCACTGAGGACCTTTTGTTCTTTTCAGGTTTAGTTTACTTATCTGCTGTAAAGTTGAAATAAACATTGGAACATTTTGCAGCATCCTTTCTGTATTTGATGGGATATTATATCAACTATACAAGAGGGTATTTTCGTGCAAAACACAGGCAGGTGTCCATTTCAAAGTAACTTCATGTGTAGACCTCATGTTTACCAATCAGCTTTCTCTTCATAAAATAATATGTTGCCCTTTATTACTAGCTTTTCACATAACATTGTAAAGTAGTGCTAATGTCAGCTTTTAATACCACTTCATGCTGGATAAAACCTGTATGTTACGAACCTGGTTAGCTCCACATTATAATGTTTTAACTTGTCTTAGCCACTCTAAGCAGCTTTTAGCTAAACATGAACTTTATCTCTGCTGTTGGGCACAACAGGATGACTGGAACATACAAGACACAGAAACAGCTATGGATTTTTTATCTGAGGAAATATATACAACACCATACAATAACCTACAATCTTTATACCCTTGGCTCATAAAATTTCATTAACAGAATGTTTTATAAAGGTGAGTATAGTTAGATTACATAACAATATTTAATTCTCAGTGGTGCCACTACACATCCTATCTGTGTGTTACTGTATGCTTTGAATATGTCTGGTTTGAAATCTAGGATTTGTTTGCCCCTCTTTTTTTTCTCATCCAGATAAACTGGCTGCGAAAATGTCTGCTGCTTGTAATAGGAGGTAAATGACACCCCAGAAATAGTAATTCCTAAAATGGTTAATCTAAAATAACCTGAAAATTAAATTTTAATCCTCTGATTTTAAACACCATCAATTGAAAACTGGGAGAGTATTTCACTCTCCATCCACGTCTTTGATGTTTAGATTCCTTTCCAAATTCCTTTCAGGCATTCTCTGCACTTACACATACAAGTTGCTTTGTTTTCACCAAAGTTCAACAGAAGATCATTCTGGGCAATATTAAAGAGAATTTCAATGTCCCAGATTCCTAACTAACCTGTAAAGGACAAACCACAGCACATATTCTGGAGTTATGGTCGGCTGTTTATGACAAATGGGGGGAGGGGGGGAGTATAATACTCTTCTTCCAATTCTGAAATAGTTGCCTTATGTTTAAAGTTTAATAGTTATCCTATGTCTTATATTTAAAGTAGTGTTCATACAGTAAAAGTCAGGTGCTCAGATCTTATGAACTATATTTTCTCTTTTCCCAAATGAGAGCACAGAAGCAATCATGTGAGTGTTGTGTTATGGCAGCATTTTACTGGTCTAGGAAGAGATGCCATTAAGTAGTTTTTAAAAAGAAAGTAAACTGCTAGAAGTCTAGTAAGATCATACCTTCCCACTTTTGCGGTTCACTTTGGTGAAAGAACTAGTCTTTTCTTTCTTGACATTATGCTAATATAAGAGTACTTGACCATGGTCATCACTTAACAAGGTGTTGTTAAGGACCTAGAGAATTGTTACTTCTAATAAATGCCTGTGTAGTTCATCAGCTAAGAGGTGGAGGACTGAGTGGAGATGAGAAAGCAGAAATCTCAAAGAGCAAGTTCATTCCACAAAACGTTATTTGCAAAGCATAAAGCTCAGTTCTAGAAACAAAGGAAAATTAAACATGTGATTAATGTGCTTTGTCTCTTGGAGTACTGCCAAATAGTCTGGAAGCAGGAACATGTATATCTGGAAACTCAAGAATTCACAGAAACAGGTACAAACCCCACATAAACAGTATGAAAATAATATATACAAAGTGATAGGGATTTAAGAGCATTAAACCTCTTTGTTGGTCTGTTCAATAACCCATACTTCATTTCCTCAGTGGTCCTTTTCACAATGATTATGTATCCTGTATTGAAAATGAGTTAGTGCATGAAGAAGTTCTGCATGCCATGAAGGCCTTATTCATTTTGCATAGAATATTATGATATCTTCTACATTTGCCTGAGCAGTTATTCTTGGAATTCAGAACTGTTCATTAAATTTGCTGGATGTCTTCTGTATTGTTTTGCAAAGATTATTTCTGCAGCAAACCAAGAGTTCTGCTCCTAGAAGACAAAACAAAGGTTAAACAAAGAAACCATCTCCCATACTACTTTTTGCATTCCTTTTTCATTCCTATATCTTCCCCACAATGCTATTTACTCTATCTTTTCTTTTCCTTCATAGAATCTTTTCCTTCAAAAACAGTCCTTGCAGGTCTGGTGGGGTTCAGATAATGAAAGAGTAAAGAGAAAGCAAGCAAGAACCTCTAAGAAATTAGTACAACCTGGTTTATTGCTAAATATATAAGAATAACCTTCTTACAAGTGTTCTAGAAATCCCCACCAGCACCACCAGAAATAAATGTATGAATGACAGACTGCTCCATAAAAACCTGTAGCTAAGCTTACAATCTTTGGCACCAGCCATAAATTCAAAGTGTGAAATGGGATTAGTTCATTCCCAGTGAATTAGTGTCTGTGTTAATAGAGTTCTAAATATATAATCATATAAATGCCAGTAAGAAAAATCTTAAACAGGCTTTCGTTGTGCAGTTATTTCCAATGTAGATTCGGGAAACCAGCCAGGTTCATTTACCTTTGGGAGCAATGCTTCAGACTTCTCCACAGTTGGACTTTCTGCTAACATTCCAAGAAGAAAAACAGGCAGATCATGGGTTTTATCAAGCTTTGTCAGATCTTCAAAGCATCATGACTTCCTTATTTTTTTCTGTCTCACTTTTGGATTTTTATAAAGTAGAGTGCAGATGCCAAAAAGAGAGCCTGCAGAGTGTGTTTGATTTGGACCATAGCCAGCTTCTCAAACTTGATAGGACAACATCTCATCCAGAGAGTGATGCCATTCTCTACAGGTAGAGAAAACAAGCTTCAGCATTCTTGGTTCCTTGCTTCAGCCAGAACTGTCTGTGACTGTCTTGGTCAGCAGAATGTAGTTTTATTAAAACAATGCATTTCAGAAAATCACAGACTTTGTTTGGAGAGTTCAAAACCATTCTTTTCTCTTGAAAGACCATCTGAGACCTTAAGTTTTCAGTCTATGTAAGGAAATCAGAGGAGCTCTTTTGAGCTGCTTCAAGAGCTATTGTACACTGAACTTTGAAATGTTATGTTTCAAAATAGTCAAGCATCTGATTTCAGCAATAAAGTGCACTGCAGTTGAGACAGAGATAATGTTTTATCTATGGCTTCCTCCTTTTTGTTATATTTTATCTTATATATACAAACTCATCTGTATTGATACATCCAAATCAACATTAGAAGGTCTTCAGAAAGGAAATTCTAAATTGCTGTCAATTACCTGATTATAAGTAATGGGGGAGGAATCTAGATTATATATGTATGTCAGACAGAATTAAAGTAAGCATGTAAACAGCTAGCTGAAGTACCTGATTTTTATTTCTGTTTGAACCAGAAAATTGTGTCTTTGCAAGGCAAATATTTTATTGAACATTAAACAAGTGAGGTTTGTGATTTAACCGTTAGGGGAAAAATAACTAGTAGAATGTCAAGCAAAATGTCTAGAGGCTAAAAACTATTTACATCATTTTCTAACTAAAATTTCTGAAAATTTTGTATACACGTGATTCAGCTCTATTTATTTTACAGTCATTCACTATGTGAATATTTAAACACACATTTTGATGTCAGGAAAACTGTCTAATGAGAAAAATATTAACAAATACTACTAGTTTTAGAAGAAGGAAATTCTAAATTACTAAGTCTTTGATTATAAATGTTAGGGGAACAATCAGATTCTAAGTCTTTTCTCACCTAGAAACATACTACACACATTTTTACACAGATATCCAGGGCAAAATTGTTTATTAAGAATTAAATAAAAGGCTATTCCTTTATAATAAATTAAGAAAATCTGTTTTATCTAGATGCAGATATTAAAAAACAGTCCTAACCTTTGAGAACTTACATCTAAAGGTCCTTAATTCTTTCCTCTGGCTAAAAATGAAGTCTAGTACGCTGAAATCAACAGTGTTAGGTGTTGAACAAATACGATTCTTTACTTGATTTCAAAATCAAAGAAAGTCTTGCCAGCTTAAACACATTTTGGATAAATGTTTGTTTTATCAGCAAAGTCTTATGTCTTTATTCAATTGTTCCATTTTTAAAATTTAAGATATGAGGTATAATGTCACCAGTAAAATAAAAATAAGCCTGTGAAATAAATTTTTACAGAGAAAATAGTGAATGCTTTATATCAAATACAGTTTTTCACTTTATAATTCTCTTCTAATAAGGTTGTAATCATTACATATGTTCTTTTTTGAGATGTTAAGGGAAAAAATTTGCTTTCCAGTCATGGAAAGATTAACAGTCTTCACCAGTCTTTCTAGCAGACCTGATGTAACAGAAATTCAGAAGAAATCCTGTTGAAGTAATTCCCTTTTCACAGGTGAATTTCTGGGTCTCAATCTGTCCTAGCAAGCATTTATTTTTATGAAAATTTAATTTATCGCGCATTTCTCAATGGAATAATCCTTAATTATTGTGAATTCCACTATTAATCAAAACATTCAATGTCAGCCTTAATTTTTTCACATATTTCCTGATGCAGTATGCTCCAAACAAATCATCCAGTATATTCTGCTTTCCCATCTTCCACCAGCTGTTTCTACCATTCATATTGAGCAAGTGACAGCTGGATAAATTAACAGTGTATGTCACAAAGAACAAGGAGCTTATTAGAGCTGTACTGTATTTTCTTGTGTACAGTAACACTACGGAGCTTCCTTAGGCTATGCAATGAATATGTCAAAATGATCAAATGAGGAAGGAATTAAGTGTATGTGAAAGCTCATGAAAAGGGAGATCCTCTGAGAATTCCCTACCAGGCTCGACCTCAGGAGTTTTTAGATGTCCCAGTGTCTCTTTAATCCCGGTCTCTGAGTCTTTACCTATTTTTCTGGTATTAGTCAAACTAATAAATGTTTTACATTTAGTTAGAAAATGAGACTATGAGATATATTGCAATTAAAATACCAAGGTAAATAATTTCTTACCCAGTTCATTTATCCTTTGACAATGTTTCAGATTAATACCTCTAAATTATTATCTCTCATCAATATTTCAGTGTGTAGAGAATAATTTATTTTGAGAAGTTTAGAGATATCCATATTTAGTGATATGGCAGATTGAAATTTTCACAAATATAATTATATTCACAGAACTCCAAAGATATATTAGACTTCAGAAGCCATATCAAGCTCAAGAATCTGCAAAACTGCTGGAGAGTAAAATAATGGAAAGGGAGAATAGAATAATATAATCATTTGGTCATAGAAGTAGAGATAAAAGTTAACGGGTTATGCTGGTACACTGGCACAACCGTGATCAATTACTGTAACATTAGATGACTTTCACTGGCTTCTCTTACAGGCTTTAAATACCTGTATTGCCTATGTAGCTATGGCTTAACTGCTTTCAAGAAATATGTGAAAGAATAGGACTATCCCTTTAAAGAAAAGGAAAGAAAAACAAGGATAAATTGACATAAAAATTTTTCTATGTGGACCAAGGGAAATCCTCTACACTGTAAGCAAAGCAATTCCATTTTTATTTCCTTTCCACTAATATATTTTTGATCAAGTTGTCTGCTTTGCTACGGTTATTAAGTGATGGAGAGCGTTTGGTGCTACATTTATCTATGAAAGAAGTCAGATGCTTCAAATGAAACCAGAGAGCCAGCAGGCTGAATTGCAGAGAACACAGAAACAAGCAATGGCATTAGATAATAATAAAAAAAGAAATCATAAATGTCATTCCATATGTTTTGTCATGTACTTAGATCAGATCACAGTCCCCTCCAGTGAATTTAAGAGGTCTGAAAATGGTTGAGATAGAACATAATGCTGAATGGTTGCACTAATAAACTAAAAAGAAATATAGATGTGAAAGGATAAAGAATACAAAATATGAGAGAGCTGTGGAAGAAGGGAAAACGTTCTTCCTCAGGCAATGCATAAGGCGGTGAATAAAAGTTGATGAGGACACAGAAATGACAGGAAAAAGGAAAGAAAATATCAGGTCACCGAGAATGCAACACAATGTCTGGAGAATATCACAGATCAAAAAAAAGTAAAACTGAGTTATGAATTGATTTGACACTATAGGTTTACCTTTAATATTAAACCCACAAAGAGACCAAAATCTTACCTGGCATAAGTCAGTGATGGCTGGCTTAGATTCAGGTATCTCCAATTTTCATTGGGGGAAATTCTGAGTCCAAGGTTTTGGAAAAGCATTAAGGATTTGAAAACAGAGAAGCACCCAATTTGGATTTTTCACTGCAGCCATCATTTGAAAAATGTGATGTCTTAACATTGTCCATGAATTTGAATGTGATACTCAGTGGTTCCAGTTTTTAAAAAGACAAAAAAACTAATTACTGAGAGGAGAGAGCAGGATGCATGGCCCTTGAGGACAGACTTCTTTAAAAGTAATTATTTTTGTGACTTCTGATGTGTGGGAGTCACTGAAGACATATCTTGACTCCTATCTCTTTTACTTGCTAGTTGTCTGAAATAAATATAAAAGGGCAGCACCCTCTCAGTCTCCGAAATCTGGCAGAGTTGTTGAGCACTGAAAGGTTGATTCTGATTGTAGCTGCTCTGTAACTTCACTTATATCGAACCAGAGTAGCAGTACCACAAACAGCACTTTTACAGTGGTGCACCAAAATCAGACACAGAGCAAGATGTAATAAAGAGCAGCCATTGACAGTGAGGTACCAGCTCTTAGGGTGTTTCCTGGTACTCTGTTCAGTCTTCAGTTTTGTTCAGTTTTCAATTATTTTCAAGCAGTGGTACTTCCTGTCTTTCTTGTAATATCTGCTCTTCAATTTGCTAAGTCTCACTGTGACACATTTCTATATTTTGCACTGACTGGTAGTATGGAAAGGTTCAAGTGTAGTGTTTTGTCCACTCATAATGATGCCTTAAGTTCTAGAGTCATATTTTTTAGATTCTGTACTGCCTTAGTGTGTAACTCTGAACTTTATATCAAGTGTTACCAAGTTCTTTTCACAGGGTAGTTAGACAAAACAATCCTTTTCTAACCTGAGAACCAAGGACACCATTTCAGCTTCAGGCCCAAAAAGTAAAAACAGTGAATTGAGGAAAGTAAATTTAGAGGATGGGACTTCATAACCTGAAGCTGTAATTGGACAATTAGCCCCAATATGTAAGTGGACCAAGACTTATAAAAGTGTGAAAACTCGTGATTGGTCATTCATCTTGGCTCCATCTTGGGTAGAGCCACAGCCAGGTTCTTCTACTGCCCCTGGCATGTCCTTTACAAGCCTTTTAATAAATACCTACTTTATTCCTTTATCATTGTCTAGCCTATCACAGGCATCAATATCAGTAACTCCACGTGTACAACCTTTCAGTGCTGCACTGATGTGATCATTGGATTAGTCTGGAGCACAAATGGCCACATTACAAAACTATTGCACTTCAAACTCACTGCAGTCCAGCCTTCAGCAGCTGTCCCACATACAGCTGAAAGATTCCTCTATCCAGCAACTGTCCAGAAATGTTATTAGCATCCTACTCTGCCTAGTATGAAAACACAGAATTATATTCTTATCAGACAGAGTTCTTTCTAACCTATTATCCCAGACTGCCTTTTAGAAAGTTGTTAACACTGATTAACAGTAAGTCACTGGCTTTTTAATCAAAGTTGGATGGAAACCATAATATCTGCAAACAAGTAACCGGGTATTTTACAGTTAAAACTGCTAAAATAAAATATTTTAAAAGTTAAAATAAAACTCAAAATAATAATTTAAAAATTGGTGTTACTTATGTATCTGTAAAACCTTATTCTTTCTTTTGAATAATAAGCTCATTTGTAAAACCCACCCCTTTTTTACTACTACTTACACCATTTTACTGAAGTTCCAAAAAATGTAAGATGTCTTGGTGTCTATTTCCACTTTTTGAAGTGCATTTCAAACACTGTTATTTAACTCTGGGAATAAAAGATAAATATAAATGAAATTTTAGCAATTTCATCTTGAATCACATTCTTGGTTCAAGATTTGTTGATCCACTGTTCTAAACTTTCAGGTGTTCAGCTGAGAAACTGTGAAGGTTTATAATTTGGAAGTGAAGGATGCCTGTGTAAGGCTCTTGAATCTTTTCCAAAGCAATGCATTTAAACTGACTTTTTTTTCCCTAATGCAGGGTCTTTGATCACTTTACTGGTGAGGAAATACAAGGTAATAAATTTGTCTTCCATCTGTTGCTAGTGTCGGCCTACCACAAAAAAAAAAAAGCCAACAAAACAAACATAGAATTCTAGTATTGTTTCCGCCTGTGTAATAAGTTAAGCTTTTATGGAGAATAAAGTATTCACAAATGCAGGACATGGATCCTTTCATTACTTAGATCTTTCAAGGCAGAGTCTTGGATTGAATAAATAAATGATAAGGAAAACATGCTTTTTATGAGTTTATGTGACAATAAAAGTTAAATAATATGCTCTCGTAAAATCAAATCTCATTTTATTTAGCTGCAGCTTGCCCTATGCTTAAGCAGATTTTCATGTTTATGCAGTGAAGGGTTGCTCAGAATAGTTTCATTGTGAGGAGGACCAAGCAGTGAAGCTGGCTGCACAGAGACGTGGAGCAGTTCTGATCTTTGAAGGTTTTTAAGACCTGATTGGACAAAATTCTGAGCAATGTGATCTGCCAACACAGCTGGTCCTGCTTAAAGCAGGAACGTGAGATCCTGAGCTCCCTGCAAGCCTGAATTGTTCATCAGCTTTGTGAACCTGTGAATTGTCCATAATGCAATGAACACAATCATTGCAACATCTTCGCATTTACGTCAAACCTCCCAATACTTGTTTAAGCAAATTAGTTGGCTGGAAGTCAGAATAAGTTATCTTTTAGCATCCTGCATAATTGGAAAAGGACTGTCAAGATCCAGAGCTACCTATAAGATTCAATTCGTGTTGGCTTACTGGGGAACCTGTCCTTACTTCATTTTTTAGTTTGTTGTGTTACATTAGTAACATGATACTGCTTCAGATGGGAGAATTTTTGATGGACCCTTTCCATTATATTAGCTTTTTTTTTTTTTGTCTCTCCTTTCTCTTTGTAATATGCTCAAGTTTTACTGGTTTAGCTTCTCTCATCTTGTCCACATAATTCAGTAATATTCAACTGATTAACTTATACATATTCGAGTTCAGCTACTGGACACATTTCAGGTCCCTATGTTGTTCCTCAAAAGGTTTGTTTGATTTGGGTTGGGTTTGTTTTTTTAGTATATTTAAAGAAACAATTGGAGATAGGATGCTTAGAAAAAGATCCAACTTTAGTAAGTCAGCATATGTCTTGATGCTGCAACTCAGTTTTCTAATTACTGCAAAGACCAAGTTTGGTCTTGGTTCCCTGATATCTTTTGTTTCAATACCATACCTTAACAACATTCTGGTATATTGGTTCACTTCCTCCCTACCACAAAGATAATCAATGGGCATGACACTGAAATGGTATTCTAAAGCAGTTTGTAATGAAATATTCCTGTGGTGTGTAATCAAATACTTCTTTAAATAAGTAGAACTACAATATCAAGAACTAACACTATACTGATTAAGATTCAGGTCTTGTAAAATCTTTTCTCCCCTCTAAAGTTTACTTGGTTCAGAGTGTTTCTTCAGCAGACACAGTACTGGATGATTAATATATCAACCTCACAGTATGAGAGTTGATTTAGTTATGAAATACATGAAAGTTATACAAATGTTTCTGCCTTAAACTCTTCATTTAACATTTCTCCATATGGCAGATGAGCCGCAAAATCTGGTGCAAAGATTCTGATTTATTGATGTATTTCATTCCACAAATGGAATTTGCAGCAGGTGTGCTTGAAAGTCAAGGAAGCATGAGGAAAGCAAGTTAAATCTATATGCTGCATGCCACATAATGCCAGTTTCCAGTGCTTACTCTGGAGCAAATTTCATAGGCTTGTGGACAAAATATCTTGGAAAAATAAGGGCAGATAGTCCATTCTTTTTGAAGAGATCCAATTATAAAAGAAAACAAAACAAAAAAAAAAAAAAACCAAACCGAAACAAAACAAAAAACCCAAAAACAAACAGCTGAGAGGATTAAATTAATAGAACATCTGGTAATTTTTAGAAATATCTCTTCTTTAACAGGAAAAAATAATCTGAAGTGTCAAAGCTCTGTCCTTTCTTTAATATTGTTCTCAAAGTTATGCTCAGATAGGCCAGGCTGGATGGGGCTCTGAGCAATCTGGTCTAGTGGAAGGTGTCCCTGACCATGGCAGATGAGTTGAACTAGGTGCTCTTTAAGATCCCTTCCAACTTAAACTGTTATATGATTCGTTGGTTCTATATTTGCAATAGCTTTACATTCACAGAACAATGAATCTTCAAAGTATTAAAACCACAAAAGAGATTGAAAGAGCTATCATAAAGGTAATTTACACCTCTCATGTTAGTGACATCACACACCAGGATCAACCTGGAAGCTTTCAGATGAGTTTTCATGGTGCTTCAAGTTAAGGTTCTTGCTGTGATTTGTCCTCCTGAGGAAACCTTTTTTTCTGATTATTCATGAAGCCTTCAAAAACTAGCTAAGCCAGTTGATATTCTAAGTGCACAGCACTTATCATTCCAGCACCAAAGATAGGCTTGAGTGAGAAAACAAGTCGTATTTGTAGCTTCATTATCACTCCAGAATTCTTCTATCTTCAAATCTAATTTCACACAAATAAAAATATGCATTAGTCTCTCATATGAATTGAGACTGCCAAAATGTGCTTTAAGAGTGAAATGTATGATTCAACATGGCTGGAAGATTCATGCTGAAGCAATTAATTTTCATATATTGTATCTGGGGTCAGCTTTGCGTGAGAAAGTGACTTGATTGAGTGGCCAGTCAGACTCAAAAAAAGCAAAAATTGGACATCTGTGCCTGTCAGCCTGTATATAAGAGTCAAAAACCAGCACAACTATGTTTGAAAACAGGGGACCAAGTTATGAGAAAACTTTGTTTTCATTATGTCTAACCTCCTGCTACCCACTAGTGTCCTATATGACCTCTGATAACAGCACTGATGTAGCTTTCACAGCCTCCCTCAGGAGTTTTGCCATTTGGTCCAACAGTTCAAAATTTCTTCTTAATGTCTAGCCTAAACATTTCCTTCCTTAGCCTCAGGTCACTGATCCTTGTCCTACATCTTCGGAGACTGTGAATAATTTCCTGCATTCAATTATCCACTGCTGTATTGAAGGCATGAGACTGAGAAAAAAAGAAGACAGAAAAAAAGGGGCAAAAAGGTTGCTCTGGTCTAAACCTGCCCCCGCTTCATCTTTCCCACAGACTGTGAGTTAACACAGAATTATCATGGTTTTCATACTTTCATTTTTTTCAGAAATTTGTAAAGATGGGCCTATTCTACAGTATTATTAAGGTAACACTACCCTGGATTAAACAGAAACAATCAATAGATGAGGCCCATCAAGCACTGACAAGGAGTCTTTTCCTTTTTTTGTCTTTCTAGTTACTGGAGGAGAGCCAGTCAGCCAAATATACTCTAGTCTAAAAGAGTTTTTAATGAAAAATCTTGCAATGTAAGCTTGAACACTGCTGTTAAGGCTAGAAAAAAAGGAAGATAAAGTACTCTGTCATGAATTTATGTGAGGCAATTAAAATTCATTTCCACATTGTATAAACAGATGACAAACTGGTTGTTTCAAAAAAAACCACAGGGATGAAGTGAACTACAAAGCTTAAAGAATTAACCATTTGCATTAGGATGCCAAGGGCTATGGAAATCTGAGTCAGGTCACAGAGGTAATGAACCACTGGGCATACTTCATTATTCATGACAGTGGACTCACAGCTGGGGAAATACTGTAAAACATAGAGCACTAGTACCTCATATATATCTGCTCTCCCCTTAATCCCCCAGGGGAAAAAAAAAGAAAAAAAAAGAAAAAAGCAAGACCATTAAAAAAAACACATCCAGTGATTCCGTGATTCTATGAATTGCAATTAATTAACATTGGTTTATTTGAAGCAGCAAAGAAACTAACCATTCCTGAATGAAAAAAAAGTTTTCATAGAAAGTTTGTCTTCTTATGTTCATGTGATATTGCCTGAGCCCACCCCTTGTAGGATCAATTTATCAGAGTGCAGTTGTTTAATATTAAAAAAAAAAAAAGATGTTTTGGCTTATTATCCTCACTGTACTCTGGGGCTGGGGTACTAATATAATTTCATGGCATTTATGTTTTCTATTGCTTTAGTTTATTATGGTAGACAGCCATTACAGCTGAACAGGGCAACGCATATCACAATTTAAATTTCCATGAAGTGCAGAAGCACTTAAACTTCATGTCTAATGTTTAAGGTGATATGACAGATAGATAATTTTTCTCCACAAAGATATGTTTTACAGGATCCAACTCAGAAATTTCAGCTAAAGTTTCCTCACTCATCTCCATCAAGATCCATGGCATAAGATTACTTCAGCCTGTTCCTAAACTTGTTAAAATGTTTATAAGATATTTCTGGAAATGTACTCTGAGAGAAAAATCCTGCAGAATTTATTTGGTCATGGTGATTAGATAGTTGTTTAACTCTATTAATCTATGATTATCTATTTCCATTCATTCAAAAAGACAGTGTTCATTATTAGAAAAAGAAAGAAAGAAAATCCAAAATTACTTCCCCAGCAAACTTGAAACTTGAATGAAGAGAAATTCATACTTAACAACGACAAATCACTTTGAATCTATGTATTATACTGTATTTTACATTAAGACTTTGACAGGATTTGATCTATACCTGTGTAAGTGAAACAGGCAAAACTAAAGAGGAATCATATTCATGCAAATATATTTTGTCCTTGATGGGTAAAAGGACTGAGGTATTTGAGACACTGTCTTGATATTGAATAAAATTTTATCTTTTAGAACATCTAGGTTCTTCAATTTAATATACCTGATGGCTCTCCATGACACCTGACACATTATCACAGAAGAGTTGAACAGGACTGTTTCAGATCTTATATAAGAGGTTTACCATTTTAATATGGATCATATCCACCTCCTTATATACCAATGACACCTTTCATCTTATTTCTTAATAAGATGAAAATGGTAAATTAAACAATATTGAAACTGTTTTTAGATGCATTCTCAGTTAAGATGTGGGCAGGCTAGTCTGTAGTGGCCAAATTAAGCCTATACTTTAGAGTCTTTGTCTTTCCTGTAGCTATTCAGAGATAGCCTTATTTCATTTCGTTTGTTGTTTTTTTGTGAGTGTTTAAGTTCCAGTTTGAAGAGACAAAATATTTTTTAAAAATCTGCCATTTCTACTGAGTGTATGGGAAGATCTTCTGTATCAAGCTTTTCTCATGCACCTCTGCCTCGAAGTAATAATTAATATGAGAGACAGCTGGATGTTGTTCACTGTTTTCTCTAGCAAGAAAGGATGGTAGCAATATTTCTCAAAAAATCAACTTTCGTCTGATGCCTGAAGAGCAAGGAGGAAACCTTACACTGATTGCGAGTGTCCTCAGATATCTTTCCCCTCATGTTATAACCAGCCTGTAATAACTGACCACAATAACATCATCAGGAGTGAAAATGATGAAGCAGCTTAGATAACATTCCCTAAACCAGTTTAGACTTTCACAGATATTCCAAATAATGCTTTAGATTTGCTAATTTGAGATCTGCTTTATCACACTTATAAGGGTGAACTTTAAAATAACATGTTTGCTAAAAAAAAAAAAAAAATGAAGAAGACTCTTAATAGCCTGAATTTATTGCCTATAAAGTCACTTTCCAAAAAGAATCCTGGTTACAATCAAATAACCCACCAAAACGAAACAGTTTACCAGTGATCAATTTAATGTGGCAGTAACAACCTAATAATGGGCAAAAACTCATTCAAGGTTTGTGATATTATTCAGGAAAATCTGCATAGAAACTAACATTCAATGATGCTTAACACATAGGGATAAATTAGCAAATTATTTATAAAATTAAAATTTTCCAATGTCTACTTTTTTGGAGAATGGTCTTGTCTTCTATTATAAATCTGCAATCTGAGGTGCAGCTAGTGTAATCTCAGTCCAGATATTCATGCAAGAACATAACTGCAGACTCTAGAGACTTGCAACGATAGGAGTTGGGCTAGGTTGCACAGTCAAATACTCTTTGGACCCTCATTTTGTCCCATATTAGAAAGCAGAAACAGGAACATACAGCTTTAAAAAGAAGAAATCCTTTTAGAGGGAACTGTATTTACATTTCTGGATATTGCGTAGATACACAGAGAAAGAGAAGCTGAGCTGGAGGATAACCTGAAATAAAGTTTCAGGAGCTGAGTAGCTGACTCAGGAAACTTAATCTACATTCCTCCCTTCATCATCAATATTAGCCCTTCCTATTTCTTCATTGTCCATTTTGGAGAGGACTGTTTCATTGTCCTTTCCAAAATTAAGCACTAAGCTATTTTATCTTCTAGTTGGTGTTCAATTGTATTTTTGGATGATATTTTATTTCCAGTGTTTTAATTTTTATTCATAATATTCTTCTATGGTTTATTATCCATTAATGATTGCAGAAGATTTTGGTAACATTGGTTTCTTAGCAGTACAAAACAGAAAGTGAAATACTTCTCACAAAACTCCAATGATGCCTGTAAATTCAACTATATTGTATTGTCTATTTCAGATTCTACTTGTGTTTGAGACAGGGCCTTTCAACATCTGCCTGATGCCTGTTGCTGAAAAGTGGTCACTACAACTTAATTTACCTGCAGTAGTTGCATCCTTTTTACCTTAAGTGTTATCCCTATCTTCCTATATAACATATGCATTTTCTGTATTATGTGCTAGTATAACTTGTTGAAAGAGTAACTGCAATTTACTTTGCAGGGAAAAATAAAACCAAATTGCCTTGTTAAACCTGCTTGTTTATCTTTTTTACCTCCAAAATTAATCAGAAAATGTCTTCAGCGAAACAGCATAAATACATGATAACTGGTCATCTCTAGCTACAGAAATATTTTCTAAGAGTAACGGAGCTCCAAAGTTAAGATCCCACACTCTTCATGCAGCAGAGCTGAGAGTAACTAAATACTAATTTTAGCATTTCCATACACTTAGAGGAGCAGGCACAGTGAAACTGTGATGCCTTTGACAGCACAGTCCATTCATGGATCCACAGCCTTCCCACTCCACATCAGCAGCCCCATCAGAGAAGTTGCTGTTTCAAGAGAAGGAAGGATATAAATGGATCAAGAAGGATGCTGCTATCAGTCCAGACAGCTCATGGAAGATGGGGTCAACACTGCTGTTCTGAGCTGCTTCTTCCACTTTGTTCCAGTTGTGTAACACCAACATTCTGGCTCCTCTTTGCCAAGCTGAGGGCAGGCACAGATGGAGACATCTGAGTGGCATTTAGACATAGATTTTACTCCCAGGTCAAAGCTTCATTGGGGACTCTCCTAATTTCTTAAAGCATGAATTAAATTAATCGTGCTTTGTGCAAAGATTCCTAGGGGATTTTACTTCTTAAATACAAAAGAAATTAAGTAGCTAACCTCAAACACCACTAAAGAACATATAGTATGTTATTGACAAAAATTTAGTGGCAGAGATTTATTTTTCAATCTCTGAATTGAGACATTTCAATTGTACATTTCAAGCAGTTTGTTTTTCATTCTTCATGTTTCTTCCATGCTGTTTCCATTTACCAATCATAAGTACCAAAATCTTTGATATTTTATAAGTTTTAAATGAGAGTAATTTATTGCAGAATCTGATGTTTAATTCCTGGAATTTGTGCTTTTTGTGCTGTAAACATAACTCTGTAGGCGCACAATGGTCTCAGTGACCATTCCTATACGAGATGGACCTGGACAGCTCTCAGTCCTTCCAGACCATACAGGTCAGTTTTAAGTGCAACACATTCTTGAAGTTATCTCAGTATACTCTACTGTGTACTGATGTACACCACAGATGAGTAGCTCCTGGTGGAAAAAATTAGCCTGAAAAACAAGAAAGCAAGCTGGAAATATGACATCAATAAACCATGACCTATGTGGGATATTTTCAGCCAAATAAATGTTTCATTTTGCACCATGTGGCTGTGCATATCTCCACAGTTTTTGCATGTTCTCAACCCACATCCTCTATTTTTGTGCATGGTACAGTAATCCAGATATCTCATATTTCCCATATTGTCCAACACAGAATCTGCTTCTTTTTGCACATACCATGGAAATGTTATTTTCTTTGCTTAGTTCCCATGTTTCTTGGTTTCCATCTCCTTCTGCTCCTAAAATGTAAGTTAGCCCCTTATTTAGATTTCCCTGTTAAATTATTAATTTCATGAAGTGGCAGATGGAGCAACAATGTAATCCAGCGGATAGAGAAAAAAGAAAAAAAACTTCAGGCTGGTCTCACCTATACTAGCATACAAAAAGGAAAATATGTTGAATTCCAAAGCATTCATATCTGTCATTCCTCAGACCAGGTTTCCAAAGACTGGGGAACTTAATATATTTCAAAACAATTGTCAGCCAGGGTGGCTGCCCACTCTTCTTCCTGCTCTCCCACACATGTCAAACACAAACAGCTCTTTAATTTTTTTTTATATTATGCTTCTAGAATGTTCTTGTTATTACTTACAGCACATTTAGCAGCCCTGAGCATTACAAGAAAAATTAATTATGATTAATAATTGCAGAAAAGAAATGAGTAAAATAATAATGTATACCTAAGGGAGGACTGGCTTGACTTCATTTTGATCATGAAGTTGGGATTTATGAAATGAATAGGTATAATTTTTGTGAAGTCAGATAAAAATGTTAATCTTTATTTTACTCTGAAGGTACATTTAAGAAAAGGAAAAAAAAAAAAAGCATGTTCCCACTTGAAATTTACTCCCTTGCAGTGACATTCAAGGGGAGAAAAAGGCTTAATCATGAAGAAAGTAAACTTTAAAGAATTGAGTTATATATGCATGATTCACAAAAACACAGTCAATGATTTCATAAGCATCCAGACAATTAAGGAGTTCAACAACAGCAATGGGAAGCTTTAACAGGGTCAAAGATTGGATTTCTAAAAAGATTCTGAGTCACAATTTCCTCAGCTGCTTTCTTGATGAGAAAGAGAGAGGGTGAGGGACTGGGTAGGGAACGCAATAACGGAGAGAGGGAGGAATAAAAACATAAATAAAAAGTAAAATTTCATTACTGAAATATTTATATTATGGAAATTTTAAAAATTACCTCAATATGAGACTGTGATGTTCTGCATATTTAGTTGAACAGCTGAGTGAACTAGAAAATTGAATATTTCCTAAATTTAAATTATTGACTAGTTTCTTGGAAACAATTTAAATATTAAAAGGAAAATAGAAATAAAAAAACACTTTAATTGTTACATTTGCATTATATTTTTCTCTTTCTAAAGCAATATATATCAGAAAGAAACTTGTTCCAAGGGATAACATCCTTTCATTTCTTCTTGCTCTGATAATAAAACCAATAGCAGACTGCGATTCAAGATTGCAAATTGTGACCGAAATTGTCCAGGCTGAGGGTTTGTAACTACTCTTTCTGAACTTTTCTGATTATTGGTGACATGTGCACTTTGAATTTTACAGAGTGCAGTGTAATAGGTAATAGTCCTTTCCTCCCTGGAGATAACTCCAAAGTAATTGGAATTGCTGCACGTGACCTGATGCTGCTAACACCAGCTAGAGGAACGGAGCTCTGCCTTAGAGATTAGACCACCAGGAGTATAAATGACATAGAAGAATCAAAATGGCTATGAGAAAGGAAACAGATGAACAAAATATGCAACAGGGGGAAAAAGAAAGAAAAAAGAGACAAAAGGTGCAGAGGCCCTCTAATGGATACTCTGAAACATCTCTTCTCCTCCAGACCTGCAGTCTAGCGCAGTCTATGTAATGCATAATACAGGGTTGGGGGTTTGTTGGTTTATTTCTTTATTTATTTTATTTTTAAAAGCCTAGTTTCAACGATCTATTACCACGGGTGTTTTTTTTGTTTTTTGTTTTGTTTTGTTTTTTTTTATGGGCAGATCTAGGTATTTCACATGAACTCCTGGATAAGACTGGGATAATTTTTTCTTAGGATATTCCAGCCACTTGCTAATTCTGCATAACTTTATCATTCTTTTGCCAGAACAGGTACTCTTAACTTAGGATTCCACCAGGAAAACCTTTAATTTTATTACTTAGGTGCCAGACACTGAAAGTAGTTGCAACTTTAGTTTTCAGTATGGGATATAGATCAAGATTAATGGGTTACTAGCTGGATAATGTTTCTACTTTTGAGTATTGACTGTCTGTCAGATCTATTGCTGAAGAATATTACTCTCTTCTCAACATCATCTTCCCTATTAGAAAGGGAAAATTTAAAGCAGTTATTAGAGTGGCTAAAAAGGCATCTCTAAATCCTCAGCTAGTATAAAAAAAGTGTGTACGAAAAAGAAATAAGCATTGCCATGTAACCAAGGGAAATGTGCCCCCATGCCCCCCTCTGTTTCTGAAGCCACAGCCCTAATCAACCCTTATGAGAGATCCCCTGATTTTTGTCATAACACTGTTTATGACACCTCACATGCACACAGATGTCTGTAATTTGTTATGATGTCTGGTACCTCCAGAGACAGAGAGGAGGGCATCAGGTGTGGTACCTCTTCAAAACTGAGGAATTAATTTGTGTTACTTTCTCTGCATGGCTGTGTTTCTTAATATTGACAAATGGTTATCACTGGTAATTACAACTGCTTCCTGACATTCATCTCAGAAAAATTATACCATATTGTATTTTCTCCATGACTTTACGGTATCAGGCTGGCTTGTGAAACTGTTTAGCTAGATACTGGTTATGTCTCCCAGGGCTCTACTAGCCAGTATTTCACTGCAAATTTACGAAGGTGAGTGGTTTAAACTGGTGGCTGAGATGCTGTTATTCTTAAAGCCGCTGAAGCAAAGAACTCACCACAAAGCAGTTGTTTAATTATTTTCACAAGGACTTGGATGGTTTTAGAAGCCCAATGTTCCGTACTCCCACAGTCTTAATGCAGCCAGTATCCAAAAGAGTTTGTTTAATGATAGTTTGAAAATCACTGATTAAACAGTTGTCTCTGTCCTTAACTGTCAAATTTCCAACAGAACGCTCCTGCTTCATAGTGCTAAAAAAAATTATGACATTACAGGGTCAAAAACCCCCTAGCTAACACTATTGTCTGCTTAGGGTTTTAGAGGTATGTTAAAAAGCAAAAGGCAAAGAACTGGATGGATGCTATACTGAGGATGGTTGTTCTGAAATTTAAGAAAATAGACTTCACGCAGTGGCAATGTAGGTAACGTTACAGATTTTACCTGTTGCTGAACTTAATATAAGAAATTAATATGCAGTTTCTCAGACCTGCTGAACTTATTACAGGTGCATGATTAACGTGTTTTGATAATTAAGTTTAATATTTCTATTTCTCTCCCAGTCCAGAGTATTTCATATAGCTTGATGAAAATCTGGTTATTCAGAGGTCAGCCAAGTAGATTTCTAGGACCAATCACAACATTATGATGCAGACAGATAAACAGGGCAATATTCTGGATGTGTGGAAATGTTCACATGCTGTATCTCACTACAGAAAAGCAAGCCTAGCTCTCTTCTCTCCTGGGAAACACACATCTAGTCTTTGGTATTATAATCCCCACTAAAATCGGCTTAAGAAATGCAAATGTTAAGAAGATAGACTTCAAAAAACCAATAGTTTGTACAAGACTTTAATGAAGGTAAGAGAAGCTAAAAGCATTGGACAGCTTTTCTTTAGTTTTCATGTATAATGGCTTCAATGTAGGTTTTGAAAGAAGAATCTCATCAGTGTTATTCAGTGGCAAGTGAGGACATCTTACAAATGGAAAACCTAGTAAAGAGAAACACCCATGGTGCTGTGTATTGCAAGGAAACTTCTCTTGGCAAATTTGGAAGTAGAGGAGAGCATCCCACAAGCTTGTCTTCACCTTCTTTAGAGCTGCTTACTTATATCTCCTTCCAGACAAGGTGAATGATTCAGTTCCAGTAATTGCTAAGAACCACAGAGGTGAGAAGGAAAAAATAAAAACAAAACAAAGAATCTGAGGATGGCACAAGAATCTGGAACGGTTACCAAAATGGTCATCAGAGCTCTAAATAAACAGTTTTACAGAGCCAGCTTTAAGTGCCAAGCAGTAAAATAGCTCAGAGACACATTTTTTCAGTTCATTTTCTCTTATTAGTGCAGAATCTGGGAAGTGGTGAATGAATTTCTCATATTGCTTTGTTTGCATGCGTGACTTCTGCTTTCTCTATTAAACTGTCCTTATTTTAACCCATGAATTTTCTTACATTTGCTCTTCTGATTGTCTTCCACATTGCTACCATCCAGTTTAAACCCAGAAAAGCAAATAAAGATAAATCTCTACAGAAAGAACTTTAAAGTTTCAAAATATACCCAAAACAAATTAAAACCAAATGAGGTTAAATGTTGGTGCCAAAAAAGTGATGTATTGTATTTAATAGTAAAAGAGGCAGAAAGAAAGAAAAAGGCAAAGAGACAAAGAGATAGGAAAAAAAAGTGTGTGTGGAGGGTGGGGGACAAGGAACGAGTGACAGGGGTTAGGTGGAAGCCCACCACCCATCCAAGGGTCCCAGTGATGTCTCGTTGTTCCTCTCCATCTGCTCTTCTTGGTGGCGAGGGTCCCCATGGCCGTCACCACATCCGCCACACCCACCACATGCCGAAGAAGATAGAATTCCTTGGATTAATATATCCCTTGGGCCAGGTGCCTCCCTTGCAGGAGGCCAGTTTGACACTGTCCCTTGCAACACTGAGGGTCTGTTTCATCATGCCGGAGTGTTCTGGTGCAGGGTCTGGGCACTCTCCTTTGACGGGCCGTGTCACCCCCTCTGCTGTGGATAAGCTTCCCCTGGTGAAGAGCCCCTCAGCTGAGCTGCTCTCCACATCAAAGCATGGGCGGTCACTGCCTCTGACCAGAGGCTTTCCAACACATGCCCAAAGCTTCTCTTCGCCCCCTCTTTGGTGTGAGGGTCTCTGCAAGTCTGGCAGCTGATAGCCCTGGGGCTGTCATCTTGTCCCTAAAGGTGTTAGACTTGGACTTTGTACAAACCCCTGAGTTATTACTTTATCTTCATCTGCATACAGTGTAGGACCTCACTTCGAAGGCCTATTCAGGGTGTGGTGGTATTCTTTACAGCCTTTGTAATACAGTTCTGCTATAATAAGCAAAAGTCTTTCACAAAAATATATGTCATAAACTCTAATATTTCAGTCCCTGACACATATCACATCAGTGGAAATGACAAAGCAGCTGTGTGGTTCTCAATTGTAGGGTGGGGTAAAACCATGAGTGTCTTAAATATCTAAGTTTTTTTTTATAGTTGCAATTATTTTTATGAGTCATAAAATCTACATTTTAAGACCCTGTTTCAGAATGATACTTTTAAATCTGTGAGAAGTTCTGTGACATTAACTTTTAATTAAAATATTTATTATATTTATCATTTAATGTGCCACAGTATCACCACCTGATAACTACATTACCAGCCTTAAAAATACATATTTTTGATGCAATTGTTAAACAGTGAAATAATGAAATCAAATGTGTTCCTCAGGCATTCAAATGTAACTCTGTCTGAATATAGAGAAAACATTTCTGCCTCCACACTTTCAGAAAAGCAGCACAATATTAAGAAGCCATTTATTCAAATTGCAGAGTTCAGTCATAAATTTTATGAAAATTAGTGGGGTCAGCAAAAGACTAAATTCTGATATTTACATGCATTAAAAAATACAATTTTTTTAACATCAAGTATACCAATACCAAAAAGGCATCTCATAATTCATAAAGCAATGTTTAATACAATAGTTTTGAAACTATTACAGAGTAAAATGACTATATGCAATTAATCAAGTAGCAGAAAATATCAAAGGAAAAAAAAAACATTTGTGTAGCAAATCACTTGATATAAAGTTTGTTTGATATTTTTATTTGTTTAATAATTTCAATACCAGTGTTGTGGCAGTGTTGAATCAAGTATTAGCCAAGATGTGAAAATCTAATAAATTAGTACTTGGGAATTGTAAGACTCAGCATCAGTTTCTCCTATGAAGGTTAAAAGTGGGAAAGATGATGGGAAATAGTATTGGATAGGTTCAATATTTTTTTTGTTTCAGTCCTTCTATAATTGCAGCCAGCCTTTGAGTAATTATAGCTTGTCCAAGAATATCTGCATCCCCATAGGACTCATAATCAACATTTTCCAGTAAGATTACTAAAGTAAATCCAACAAATTTAAAACACCATAAAATGCCAAGTGTAGTAGTTATGTTGTCCCACAGAAAGACTGCAGAATTTTTCAAGGTCATTATTCCCATGTCCATAGTTGCTGAAAATTTGCTAAACCAGAACAGCTTCCCCCCTACCCCCTCAGTTGGATTAGATTAATACAGGGCAAATCACAGACATCGATCCAGTCCTATGTGTCATAAATGTGAACCTCCACAACAGCCAATGTAGCCACTAATATCACCTATTCAGTGATAATGAACAAAAAATCAATTACAAAATTTACTCCTGCAGCACCTGAAACTTAAAACATCTTTTATCTGCTGCAAGTTTGAAAGACCTCTGTAATTCCATCTGGTTAGAGGTCTTCTAATTTCCAATTCTAATTTTATACTTGAGTTGCTCATAAACTTTGCTTTGGTCAGGTATCTGTACTGACTTTTAGGATTAAGTAGTTGTATTCTTTCCTTCACATCTGAATGAATTAGTCAACCCCAAAGTCATTGTAATTTTTTTTTTCTATCTGAGACTGGGCAAGCCAAGTTTTAAACCTCTCTTTCTCAGATAAATATTACATTCCCCAAATTGCTATAATAGGTTTTTCCTACATCCTCCTTTATTATGTTAATGTTTCTTGAAAATTGGTGACCAGAATTTTATGTAGCATTCTGAAAAAGGTCTTAATCAGTGCTTTCTAAAATGAAATTAGTATTAACCTGGCTCTGCTTAAAACACTGCTTAATCTTTTCCAGAATTTCCCAATCCTCCTTTACTATTTAACACCACAGCTATTTGGTCACTTGTTAGGTCCTCACTTATTAGGTCTTAAGATTTTATTTTATTTTTAAAGAAAGGTAATGTCCTTACGCTTATATTTTATATAAAATCATTGAATTTTCATTACTTAAGGGATAATGTTTTGTTCAAATAATTGTTCATGCATAACATAAATAGTATTTTTTCTGATTTATTAATAGGTTACTTGTCTATAAAATATGAAAATAAAAAATTTACTCTCACTGTCAAGGAAATCGCGTTTTGAGGATATTCCAGTCCATTTCCTGATGAGACTGGAATTGCATCCATTCTCACAGAGTAAGACTTTTTTTCAGAAGAAACAGGGAATAAGAAAATAAAGTCAAGAAATTTCAAAATAATAGACAAATAATAAACTATGCGATGTACCATACAACTTCTAATGCATTCTTAGATTACAGAATGACCTTAAAGTGACTGCAAATAATCTACTATTTTAGGTGAATTATGGATGACTTCAATGCCTAAAGGTTTGTAAAGCCTGTTAAAAGCTGGTGGCATCCCAGCAACGACTTTTCTCGCTTCCAGAGATCATGAAAGATACATGTGTCTTGCTCTGCAAGGAGGAGGAGTACAACACTGTCTAAACTGAGCTAGAGTATCTGTAAACTTAATGCTCCTTTGAATGACTGGCATGACACTAATGAGCCAAAAGAAGTACATGACTCATTAAAGGACAGTGTACATTAAAGCATGGCAAGATTTGAAATCAGAAAATAAACTCTTGTAGAAACTTGAAATTTTCTGGTCCAGAATGCTTTCCTTTTTCTTGTCCCAAGCTTTCTTTTTTTCTTCTCCTAGCCATCAGGCTTTTTTCTTTCCTCCCCAAAACCAAATTGTATCAAACAGTGAAGGGCTTATAAATTACACACATTTTCTTCCATTCCTACCTACTCTTCCTCTGTCACATTACAAGTTTATGCGTCTAACTTTTTTTGAAGACTGATTCTTACAAGCTGGTACAGACTGATTTTTAGTTCAGTTCCTACTTGTAATCTGCCTTCCAATGCAGGATGTGAGGCCACAGTTGAAACACTAGAAAAACCTTTGTCTGGTAGCTGGTTTCTTCCTTGTGCTTTGTTTAGTGCTTATCCAAGTGGCTTGTGGCTGTGTCACCTAGGAGTCCATCACACAGTAAATCTGGGCAAACAAAACCAAACTCGGTCTTTTTTGACAGAATATACAGGGATACTCAGGAATGGCTGCAAGTGCAGTAGCTGCAGGGCCTGAACAGTCTTTGTTCCTTTTATTTACTGTTTTTCATGAAAAAGCAGTATTTGCATAGGTGTTGCATTCCTACCTGATCAAGATAACCATGACGATCTTTCCAATGTCATCATCTGTTATGAACAAGAATAACTATATCTGATGCTATAAAAATCTGAATGCAGATCCAAATAATGTCTCACAATAAAAGATAATTACAATCTAATGTCAATCTATGAAAAGCTCAGGATGGCTTCAGGCTATTTCTTATTCCCAGCTATAGTCAAGTAGCATTTTCATTCTGCTGTTATTTTTCTTGAAAGCTAATGATTTGTCATAATTGATAAATGTATGCTGCTAACAGCCACCTAAAGAATTTATGCTTATTCTTGGATCTAGGTAAAAAGTTATTTGGCATTTCAATCACTCAGCTCCAACTAAAGTATAGCTGACACTATATCTTTATAGCTATCACTATATCACACTTTTATTTATCCTGTGTCATCTGTAGTTCTTCTATGCAAAATACTAACACTGATTAAAAAGTTCCATTTCCAGCATGATTTTTTAGTACAAAAGGTAAAAAGAACAAATTTATTCAACAGCTAATAATTTTCTCAAGTGTCCTCTTTAATTTCCTTCCTTCCTTCCTTCCTTCCTTCCTTCCTTCCTTCCTTCCTTCCTTCCTTCCTTCCTTCCTTCCTTCCTTCCTTCCTTCCTTCCTTCCTTCCTTCCTTCCTTCCTTCCTTCCTTCCTCTCTCTCTCTTCCTCTCTCTCTCTCTCTCTCTCTTTCTCTCTTTCTCTCTCTGTCCCTTTCTCCTTGCTGTTTCCTTGTATTTGTACCACCATGTTTGTAACTATCAGTTGGGAAGAAATGTCCACCCTTCCCTAAAAAGAAATCTAAAGAACTTGGGCCATTTTCAGGATGGGGATTCATCTGAGATGAGTCTTCTTATCTGCTGGACAAATAACTTGTATGGTCTAAGAAGGGTTAACTAAAAATCATTGTTCTCTGAAACTGTTTCTGAAATAATCCTCTTTTACTTATGTACCATACTGTTGAGTACATGTCACAGTGAAATCATAGTCACTATTTATAGCCAATAACTACATGCTTAAAGTGAGTGTTCACATATATTTAATTTGAATGTAAAGGCTGTTGATTTTTTTGAGGTAAAAGTAGCAGGAAATCAGTGCTAGATTTTCAGCTGAATTAGAAATGTATAAAATTACAGGTGTAATTTCCTTCCTTGTTATTTATACCACTGAAAGTTAGGTTCCAAAACTAGTTGAACTGTTCAACATTATTTTACATTCCACAGAAACTGATAAGCTTTTTTACAGAGTGACTCATTCATCTATCCTCACGATCTGGATAGCATAAAAAATCTTTAAAAGTGTCTATGAATTTTTTTCTCACTGAATATAGAATGGTCTTAGACTAACTATTAAAGTTCCAAATTTTTTTTCAGATTAATCCTCCTTTTTGCTGTTTATTCAACTCTTTGTGCGTTATCAACCAGATGTACAGTGATGATAACACCACCCCCCATGATTTCTGATTGAGCATTTCAACACCACCTATTCCCTGTCCCTTCACAGAGGTAAGTACACCATGTGTTGGTTTTGCCAATGCTCAGCAAAGTTTGTTCCTGTGTCAGTGCTCCAGACACAGATTCAATATGGCCAAAATACCTGGTGTTTCAGTATATGCAAAGTTTGAGAGGCGGTGGCAGGAAGGCTTATTTTTCAGGTTCAGGTATTTTTTTGCCAATAACACACTGAATAAACACAAAAATATTATTCATATTTTTTGCCAGTTATTTCACTGCTGTAAAATTTTGTTGTGTAATGCAGTGTCTTAACAATGTCACTGTGCTAATATACAGAGGCTGGTAACCTGGCCTACTACATGAATAGCTGTAAAATGATTTTAGTAGGTTACAGAGCTGTCATTTTTCACTCTGGATTGGAATAAGAAGCCCTTCTGTGTAGGAAGTATGGTATCACCCTTAAAAGCAACTTGAAATACATTAGCTCAGCACAACTACTAAGTTTGACATAGATTTTCTCCCAGAATACAAATTTTGACTCTAATTGCATTACAGCTTTATTAATTTCCCAATGTTTCCAGCATGGTTTTATTGGCATACTTTTGCAAATCATTAATTGTGCATTCTGCCACTCTAGTTTTAATGACATTGTAATTTATTCCAAGAATGCTAGAGAAATGAACTGTATAGTTTTCATTAAATGGCCTGAAAAAAAGTAATAAACACACAAATAAAGACTTACTAATAAACAGATTATTTACAACCCTTTCAACACACTGCAAAAGTCTCTTGAGACAAAAACAAAAGAAAAGACAAAATACAAGTAGAAGCTTGAAGTCCAAAATTTCTTTTACGGGCAAAATAAACATCATTAATCTTATCAGAGCTTTCCATCAAATTATTTTTCTCTTACTTTAAAACTATAGTACCAATGGAAACCTGAAATTCTATTTGTTTTGAACTATTTGTTCATAGTACTTCCTGGCCTTATAAATACAAGCAAACCCTTGGAAATCTCTCATGAATACCTTTGGATTTTCCTTTTTAATGGCCTCTGAAATATTAAATAACAATAATTGTAATTTCAGCCCTTCTGTGTCAAATTCATTTCATAGGAACATTCAACAGAAGTCCAAATATAAAAGCAAATTTTCAATGGTGTATGGAATAACCCAGGAAAACATAATAAGGTTCATCTCAAGACCTAGTAAGAATGAGAAAATGTGACTAAAAATGGACTCAGAAACCTTTCAGGCTCTAATGAAGGAAAACTGAAGAGTTGAACTCAGAGAAATAAATTTAACTGAACAAATACAGTCAAGCATCTGCATGCCACCATTTAACAGAGTGGAGAGGGTAGGCAAAATATTAAAGTATTTGAAAGCCCTAAAGGACTTAAATGTTTAAGGGATTTAAAATGAAAGTTTGTCTAAAAATTTCACCTTCAATACTGCTTTATTAATTATTTTATTTAGTTATATTCCCTCCTTCTCTATTTTCCTTCCTTCTGTCCTTCCCTTATTCTTTTCTTCTCTTCTTTGATATGGCATTGATCTGGAATAGATCCTCTTGATTCAAGGTGTCTCTTCACAACAACTTATGTCTGAATAAAATTAAACTGGACAGCTCTATATCCATTCTGGGTGCTAAGCAAATTCGGTGTAAGAATAGTGACTATACACATCAGCAAATTTCCCAGAGTCAGTGTAGCAAAGTAATCTTGTGATTATTGTCTTCTCTGGATCCATTTAGTCCTCCACAGAAAGAAGGTCTCCAAACAACTTCAGAGAAAACAAAATACAAGTTCCAGGCTTTTAAATGAGAGAGCTATTTTTGATCAGTGGAGAAAGAAAAGATGGCAAGAGGCAAGCCTATGACATCGATTTTAGCAGCTCTTAAAAAAAAAAAAAAAAAGCTCCCTGCAGTCTACAATTTGCATAAAGCTGTAGTCTAGAATCATGTAATCTTCCAAATGTATAGATTCTGCCTGAATTTGGCATTGGATGTACTGATCTGTAGGCTACCTATTGCTACATATTTATATGATTATGTTAATATTGCATGCTCTTTCTATACCCTCACTGTTTTCATAGGCACAACATGATACAGACATTTCTAGCTCCACCAAGATTTTAGAAACATAGAATTATTTATGTTGGACAAGACCTCCAAGCTCATTGTGTCCAAACATAGACTTAACACTGCCAAGTCTACCACTCCACCATGTGCCTAAGCACGTCACCTATGTGTCTTTAAATACCTGCATGGATAGTGGCTCAATCACTTTCCTGGGCAGCATGTTGCATTAAATGACCACCCTTTCAGTGAAGAAATTTTTCCTAAAATTCTATCTAAACCTCCCTTGGTGCAACTTGAGCCCATTTCCTGTTTTCCAGTGTATTGTTATTTGGAAAAAGAGATTGGCCAGCATCCTCTCAGGTAGTTGTAGAAAGTGATATGGTTTCCTCTGAGCCTCCTTTTCTCCAGGCTAAACCCCCCCATCTCCCTCAGCTGCTCCTCATAGCACTTGTGCTCCAGACCCTTCAGCTTCATTGCCGTTCTCCGACACACTCCAGCACCTCAATGTCCTTGTAGTGAGGGGCCCAGGGCTGAACATGGGATTCAAAGTGAGGCCTCACCAGTGCCCAGCTCAGGGGGACAATCCCTGCCCTTTTCCTGCTGTGCTGCTGATACAATCCAGCATGCCTGCTGTCCACCTGGACCTGGACGCCGTTGACCAACACCCCTGTTTTTTAAACACAATTTATTTCAAAGAAGACTTAGTAGTATTTCTGGCATAGAACTTCTTAGGTAACATAATTTTGACACCATAATGATTTTTCAAAAACATTAATTGTTACTATCTTCAGATAAAAACTTTAAAGGACTTTTATTTGTTCTAAGTCTGAAATTATGTGCATTAAATCCATCAACTTCTATGACCATTTCTATAATTTCTACATTCACCTTTGTTCCCAGTTTAGCGCCTGAGATTTCTTTTGCAACTGTCTTTCCAAAGTCCTGAAGTCTAGCAATAGTAACATATTGTAAAGTGTTTTCTTGATACAACACACAATATCACATTATGTCTTTATTCTATTTCCTTCAGGCTATTTCTGATAGTGTCTGACTTGTTTTTGAGACACCTGATAATATTTTTGAATAAACTTTATTGTCCCTTTTTATCATTTTGTGATTCTTCACAAAGAAAAGGTTAGTTTTTGCTTACTGAGCACCTGCTGAACAGTAGAGTCTCTTCTGCCATTGCCTGACTTCGCACATCAAAATTTCAAAATCCCTGAATTCTTTCCTGTCAGGCTACATCTCATAATTCCCATAATATTATTCTCTACATACATTTCTACATTTCTATTCCCCTTAAACTTTTTCCTTTTTTTTAATTATTGTGACACTGATTCACTTTTCTCACTTTTCTGTATTTATTATCACTAGTATTATCAACACTGCTATTGTTATTGATTCATTTTAGCTAGTCATCCTTTTTTCTTTCTTTTTCTTACACATGTTTTGATAATCTGAAAAATCCTGCAACTCACTTTGGAAGGCACCTACTTCTCACTAGAATGCATTTTATAAGAGTTTGCAAAAGGAATGCATTATAAATAAAATGCAACATTGTTTATATTCTTTTTCCTAATTTTGTGCAGGCACCAGCTGCTGTTCTTGTGAATAGAGTTATTAGGAAGATAGAAGTGTCAGAAAACAAGAAAGCAAGAAATTTCAATAGGAAGATATTTTTAAACCATCTAAAAGGTCATGGCACAAAAAAAAACCCAACCAAAAAAGACCCCAAAAACCAAAAACTGAAATAGATTTCTAGCTATTTTAAATAATAGACATTCAAGCCCCTATCTAAATTTTTAGAATTTTGGGGCAGATTTAATTACTCAAAGGACGCTTGTATTTGATGAATTGTCTAATAACATGCTAAAATAATTTCTAAAGGGGTTATTTTTTACATCCTATCATTAATTCAGTTGCAGCTGTCTCCCTCCTTTGTAATATTCAAGCTCAATGCTTTTCCTCTAAATTCTATGTTTATAGGGATGACTTTTGTTTTCAGGAATATTGTCTCATTTGTGAAAAGAAAGAGAATATATCCAAGAATTTTCTTTTCATGTATAGCACTTCAATCTTTCCTTGTTTTATGGTTACTACTTGTGCTTCCAGAAAGTAAGCCATTACCAGACATTTCAGAATTAAAATATCATTTATGTTTTAAATCACTGCCAAAATGTCTCTCAATCATCAAGTTTTGTCTTCATAAAAGGCTTGCAGGTTTACTGAAAAATTAAAATTTCACAGCATTCGTCAAAGTGCTTTTGAGAAAGACATTATCCTGAAGGTATAAATCCAATTACATAGTTTCCTGAAACTAGCATAGTTAAAGTTATTTTGATTCCTGAGGGGTTCATTTTTTTATATTTCTGAAAAAGGAAAAAACGTGTTACAGTAAAATTTACAGTAAAGTAAGAGGAAGGCAAATTTCAGATACTTCTATTCTGGGAAATCTCATAGCTATAGACAAAATCTGTGATAGTTTCAAAAGGATCAGATAGAATTTCTGATTGTTCCAAATTTTAATTTAACTTCTTTCTCATAAGTAACTTCTGCTTCCTTAGAACAAATTGATCAATGCATTAGATATAAAGTAGAACATGATATTGTATAATTCCAATGGAAAATTTTCTAGGAATTAGGAAAAATGAAACACCAGGACAGATCAGTCATAAGAGATCAAACAAACTGTTCTGACCTAAATAAATTCTCAATTTTTTTCATTCATATCTGGAAGGCCATGTATTGGGATCCTATTGATAGACATGTGATGGAGAAGACTTTGAAAGTAAAAATTTTCAAAATACAATACGAAGCTAAACTGATATCTGATGACTTTTTAATAAGTATCAAAATTCAACTGCTCTTTCAAAGTATAGAAAAGAGTACATAATATGGAAAATTAATAACTATTATTTCAGGTACAGAGAACAGTGTGGTCCTGTCTGAGCATCCTCTTCCACAGGCTAAACAACCCCAATTCATTTGATTTCTCCTCATAAGACACATTTTCTACAACCTTCACAGACTTTGCTGCCCTTCCCTCACAGGAGAATACATGAATGTTTTTACAGGAATGCAGAACAAAACCCACAAATTCAGCTGGACAATAAGAACTTAACATCTTTTTAAGAAAAAATTGATCAAGGAGCTGAAAACAAGTCACATAGATCATTTATATTTTAGACATAGAAAATGAGAATAACTTAATATAAATTTCATACACCTAAAATGCAAATTTCAACATCTAGTTTAGTCGATTTTGTTTTCTATTAAATTTAATGGAGTCAATAGGGCTTTTCAGGATGAATTCAAAAACACTATCTGAGATACCTTTTTTAAGATGAAGCACATTGCAGCTAGATCCAATTAGAGCTCATGTGGTAGCTGATTATGATTATTGTATGAAACACCACACCTGACCATTGTCCAAATAGCTTTAGGAATGGATCATTACCATAGTAATCTTTGTGTATAGTAATCTTTGTGCAAAAATATCTCCATTCTTCACAATAAGTCTGTGAAATCTATAATAGGCACATATGGTAGGTATATCAGTTCAAAATTAGACTACAGATATTTCTGAGGCTGCGTGGAGAGAATGGTATCTGTCACCAATACATTTTTGGAAAAAAGAAGATGTAGAAATTTTTTGTATACAATACACTTTATTGTTTCTTATAGGTCTTTAACTAAAACTTCAGATTTGGACCTGAAACACATCAAAATGCAGGGTTTTTGCAAGGTCTGATTTTGGGTTAATTTTGTGGGTTTTTACAGGTTAATCAAAACTAACTATTCATGCATTAAAATGGATTTTTTATTTATTTATTTTTGTGCAAAAGGGAAAAAGAAGCAAGAAAAAACTGTACTTATTTGGAATCTCTGAAAAACTCAAGAGAAATAGTTTTAGATTAAAGTAATTTCATGGGGGTTTTTTTTCTTTTTTTTTTTAGAAGTTGAACTTGAGGCAGAACAGACAATGTTTCATTTTATCCTAAAAAATTGTGACATTTTAATAATTATGAGAGCATGCTGATCGTGACTCATTGTAAGTTTTTTCTTTATATGCTGAAGTTCTTTCTTTCCTCACAGTTTATAAGGCCATTTATCAGCTCTTGAACCACTGCTTTTAAGTTTAGTCCATCTCAGGAAAATGTATCATGTAATTTAAAAGAACACTATGGATACAGATATGCAAATGAAGAACCTGGACATTGTACGCTAGGACAGAAATTATTGCCTCCAAAAGGCAATTTTAAACAAAAATGTGATCAAATCCAGACATCAGAAGAAAGGATAAAACCACTCAACTTTTCTATAAGGTGTTTAAACTCCAGATCTACACATCAACCAATTGATCGAAGATCAGCACACATCCAAAACTTCTCCATACTGTACATCAAATTTATTCTCTTTTCATAAACAAATTTATTCTATTTCTGCTAAGTTTAATCTTCATTTTACACTGTGCTTAGCTATTTTTAAGGGGAAGCACTCTGTAATAAAATTTGGACCCCTCTTAAATCATAGGGGTGGATACAACTCGTTAATGACACAAAGGTTTTCAAACAAATTTGGTGGCCTACTTAAATATAAAGTTTAAACGCAGTGTTTAAATCAAAATCTACCTCAAAATATCTGCAGGAGCAGCAGGAATTCTAATGCAGTGTTTTATAATAGGCAATACAGAAATACAGAAGTTTTTAAGTTAGGCAGCCAGGAGAGAGATTCCTTTGTTACAGTGTCCTTTGCCCTATATTAAGGAACACATACTGCGGTCTCCTTATTTTGCAAACTTATCAAGACACATATTTAAGCTGGTTTCCCTGTTAGAAGACTGTTTCAAAATCTCAATTTTCTGACAGTTAAAATTTTTGAATCATTTTTCACTCTGAACTGATTCATATGTAATTTACTTGCCTTTGCTATACATGTAGACAAAATAAGCAGGTACTTTGGTCAGTAGACTCGGGGGGAGTAAAGAGTCAGACAAATCTGCCTACACCAAAACTTGAGAAAGTCTTTTTTCACAGTTGTCTTCTTGATGCAGAATGAGAGGCATGCAGAACAAATTATCAAGTTAGCATGCATGTTTCCAACTGTGCAGCATTTTCATAACCAACTCATATTCTTTGTTTAACTGGCAGCCAGACACTAAGACAACAAGCTATCCCTTTTTCTGAGAGAATGTTAAGCATAATAATGCTTAATAATTTGTCCTTTTTGTAGGAATAGATGACTCCTGCTGCAGCAAATATTGCCAACACAGGACACAGTACAATATTATTTATTTTACCATATGATTGCCATATTCATAAAAAAATGCCCAAAGAGGTGCTTTATTATCTTTTTGTAGTTCACTTGGATGAGTAGTTGACTAATTGTGTATCACAAATTATTATTGACAGTGTGATGCCCAATTTTGCAAAGTTAATTTATAAAATATTATATTTGCCTTTGCAATGCTGTTCTGGTTCTTTCCTTTTCTCTCAAAGAATGTTCTTTTGACATTAAGTTTTAGCAATACCAAAGCACCTTGTTCACACTAAATAACTTTGCAGATTTATAAATCAATACGTGGTAATTACTGTCTTTATAATGGGTTTTCTTTCAAATGGACAGTTGAAACACATTTCAAAGTATTAAGTGAGTCTCAGAACATATTAATATTTATATTTCTCTGAAAGTTCTGCATTGTAAACTTAATGAGGATAGAACCGGATCACTAGAGTAACAAATTAACCAGCTGATAACTTGATCAGTTATATTCCTTGAGAAGATCTTCCTTAGAGAAAAGTTGTCTAAAATATCAATCAACTGAATGTGTATTTTGTTAGATTGAAGGTTTGCAACTCAAGGAAAGTATGACAGGTTTTACAGTCTGCTATTTGCTTTGGCTTCCTAAATGTCAGGAACAGTTGGCAATAAAATGTACAGCTATTCTGTGATGATACAGTTTTGTAGCACCACTGTCAAATTAACATTACAGCTCTTCTGTGCTACTAATACTCAAGGACCAATCTCACTCAATATGTAAAGAATTAGTTGGAATTGGGAGTGTTTGGAGGTTGTAGATTATGAAAAGCTATATAAACTAAAGGAAGCAATTATTTTTGTTTGGGTGTTTTGCTGCAACTCTACTTTTCAGGAGACATACTGGTTTGTCATCCCCAAATTTTTCTCAACATAGTGGAAGGAAACAAAGTGGGGACCACCCCAGCCTCTCCTAAAGTATGGACTCAGGCTTCAGAGACAACATATGCTCAAGAGGCTAAATAAAATCAGGCAACTTTCTTGGAGTCAAGATAAAAGAACAAAAATCAAAGTTAAATACTCCCCTTCAGGGTACAGAAGAATGATGTGCTCTGAGGGCTGGTGAAAAGAATGAAAACAATAAATGTTTTCACTCTGAGTGGAGTTTAGATTTAATAGATTTGAAACACTGAAATCTTGTGACACTCTAAAAATGAAATATGATGAAACTTTCCTCACTGGTCTTACAGTTCTCAAAGGTCAGCTCTTGACACTCAATTGTCTACTTTTTTGTCATGCAGTAGGGGAAATAAAGAAAATCAAAATTTTCAGTGATGCAGAGGGTTAACTACTTAATAGTCGAAGTGTGCAGAAATGTTCACTGAGATAATGTTGGAAAAAAAGATAATGTTCGAGTGAAATGTCTTGATAACAAGACAGCCTTGATCCTGAAAAAATATTCCAGAAATAATATTCTTGAAAGGAGGAAAGGACAGTGAAAATGGGTTCTCATTCATTGCATAGGAGAGATGTCTGTCCATTAGTTGGTTTCTTGTGGCAGAACTAGCTCCATATTTTGGGAATGTCTATAGCACAGGAAAATTCAGTGTAATAAGAAAAGTTTGATCCAGACACACAGGAAAGACAGACAAGTATTTTTTTTTCTGTCAACCCCATGGGGATATTACTCCCGAGACTGTAACTTCTCAAAAATAAATGAAGTGAGATGTGTCCCTGAAGTTTTACTGGCAATATTGAAATGAAATGAAATGAAATTAAATTAAAATAAATAAAACCAGTAGCAAGTTGCTGTATCTTAAATATAATTACATAATATAATTATAATAATGCATAAAATTTATTATAGGTAATTATTTGATAGTTACATATATGTGTACATAATATACATATTATTGTGATATATATATACACAATATGTATGCATGATGTATAAAATATATATTATTTACTTTTAGTTATATGTATTTTATAATAGCATATAGTGATGTGATATTATTTTTCTAAATTACGTTACAAAATATTTTTTTGTAACAACATGGATATATCATGGGAGCTTAAAATTATACTTAAAGTGCTTATATCCTGATTAAAATAACAGAAGTATATCATGGAATGTAAGTTCCACTAAACTAGGTGAGGGTAAAATATTGCACTAGACAAAATTTTTCAGTGGACCTGTAAATCTATGAAAAACAAACAACCAAACTTCTTGAGGATACTGTGAAGCAACATTAGCAATCCCTCCTAGGCTTACTCAGTTTTAATTTCTACAGAAATGTCACAAGCTGCATTGTGGAACACAAGCACTCCTCCCTGAATTAACTGCTTTCTCTGCTCTTCATTTATTTGGCTTAGACTAGTCCAGTGTACAGTGCTTGATAAATCTGGGCAATCACCCACCATATGAACTTCTTAACCCGGAGGGTGTTTGGGCACTGGAAAAGGGTCCCCAGGGAAGTGGTCACAGCACCAGCCTGACACAGTTCAGGAAGCACTTGGACGATGCTCTCAGGCACAGGGCGTGATTGATTCTGTGCACAGCCAGGAGTTGGACTCAGTGATCTTTTTGGGTACCTTCCAACTCAGGATATTCTGTGATTCTATAATCATATGATTCCTCTACAGCTTAATTTTCACTTCAAAGAAGAATAGCGGAAAGAGTCCCCTGTTACAAATATCAGAGCTAATAAAACTGGCTGCCATATAAATGAATTGTTAGCTCCAAAAAGACTTTTAATATTGTGTGCATTTTGACAGGGACTGACTGCTACCTTATTCTCACTTCAGTTTCTGATAGAGTCATAAGAGGAATTTAAATGAAACATGATTGTGGGAATTATGATAAATATTTATGTTTTAAATATATGGATTTGGTTGATTTGTTTTATTTGGTTTGGAGTTTTTAATTCAAATTCTATACTAATACCATTGCTGATTTTTTCCTTTCTGATAGGTTATTGGACACTAGATTTACTAGTGTCCTGTTACTCTTGATCCATAGCATAAACCTGAACATGAGAGCAATAAAGAGCAGCCAGAGGAAAAAAACTGGTTCATATTTCAAGCAAATGTAATTGTCACTAAGTGGAAAAACTGAAGATACACGTATTTCCCAATATTAATTAAAAAAATAATAAATTTTAAAAATTCCTTATATTTTGAGGTCATGAGTAATTTGCAAACTTAAAAAAATAAATTGAGTTCTCTGTGGATATTTATATTCATACTTTTGAAAATCCTTTTTAGTCCATGGGTTTTAATTAGGGCTGAAGTTAAGAGAGTTTTGCACCAGTATTCTGTTATATAAATAGTTTGTTCCAGGTAAGAGTTGAAATATGTCAAATCTGAATCCCAGAGATGATTCTCACTTTAGAGTGATTTTTTTGTTTGTTTGTTTTCTTTGTTTATTTGTTTGGGGGGTTTGTTTTGTTTTGTTTTGTTTATTTCCACTGCTTTCTCCTCTATGAGAGTAGTACTTCCTTTTTTCACGGCTCTAAGCACAAAGCTATAGTGAAAATGCAGAAAAGAGGTTGTGTAGAAGCACTAGTAAAGTAAATTTGGTGATTTTAGCGTAGTCTTTGTAATGACACACTTACACTGATTAATAAAATGGTCTGTGCAAACTTTATCCCTGCATACAAGGTCAACCATTTGCATTGCAATGAGTACAACACAAAGAGCTGAGCAGAGAGCGTGAGGTAGCCAGACTGACTGTGTATGCCTGAAAGAAAACTTTTCCAGTAAGAGCAGACCACTCAAGCAATTTTCTGTCTCCTCCCTCTCTTCAGGCCTGCTCTATGATCTCTGAGATCCTGATAACCCTTAACCAAACCAGCAGAGCAGTGAAGAACCTCTTCAGAAAAGAAGGATCTGTATAAGAGGTTTGTCTCAAGAGTGATTCTCTGCTATGCTACACACTGCAGGTGCAACTACACAGCTCATCTACTGAGCAGCTGTCATCCCTACTGAGGAGGAAACAAAGAAAAAAAGAAAACCTAATTAAACTTAATACAATCAGAAGTTAAAAATACAAGTATTTAAAGTCATAGACAAAATTCCATATACAGGAATTACAGTTGACCCTTGTTAGATGTAATTGTTCATAAAAATACATAGATGTGTAACAGTTTTAACTCCTGACCACACCAAGGATTTATGGAGGCACTAGATGTACACAGGATGGTCTCAGGTCATGAGTAACTTCATGAACTCTTTGGGGATCCATTTTCTCCAAGGTATTAGAAATTACTATGACGAGGAGCATGGACTGCCATTCTTAACTTGTGGTGGTCTTTGCAAACTAAATACACTTTAAAAAAATTTCCATATTTCTTACCATTTTCTTTCTGCTTCTTACTGACCTTGAGTTTACAAATTCCTGGTATGTGAGAACTATATTGCTAGCTTTCTTTTTTCTTTTTTTCTTCTTTTTTTCTTTTTTCTTTTTTTCTTTTTTCTCCTTTTTACTTTTATTCTTTTCCACTAGCAAATTCACTCAGTGCACTGGACCATCATAGAAGTATACTGAATTGCAATGTGAAAATAAAACTATGAACACCAGCCTTCTTACCAACTGTAGCAAGCAGCTGATTAATATCTGCAGTTTTTATGTACCATAGTTTCATCAGTGCAAACCTATATGGACCATAATCTGGACTGTGTCTCCCATGCTTCATAATACTAAAATAAATTAAATTAAAGGTGAAAAAATAATAAGCATACCAGTATCTTAAAAGTAATATGAGTTTCTTTATTAGTGACCTGGTTGCTTACAGAAATGATATAGAGTGATTTAAAAAAAATAAATTCAAAGATTATTTTCATACCATGAATGAATATGTAAAAGTGCAATCAGAACACTGCTTGTGTGTCTCTAAATATAATAACGCTTCCCAAAGAGGTGGGAATACAAGCTTACAAAATATCCTCGAGGTTGATTTTTTGTAAATAAAACACAAATGGCCTCTCAGTATAGTTCTAAATGAAGGGCCAATTAGCTGTATTTTAGAGATGCTTTCAAGATATTTTAATTTTTGCTAACTTTGCCAAATGCTCTTTCTGCAAAACAGCCTGATTACAGTTCCAACTAAGGTTGATATGGATGTTTCCTTGAAGATATATTTGAAAGATATTTTAAAGCAGAAATCTTCCATATTAATACATTTTTCATGCTGATTTATCCCTATAACTAATCACAGATTAATAAGATTAATCACCTACAGGTGAACATGAGTGTTACTGGCGAGAGTTTTCATTTGGAATCCTACATAGAGGAAGCAAAGAGTTCATTTCATGGAGAACTGCTCTGATACCCCTTATGATTCCTGGATATCAACACGAGCTTTACTACCTGCAGCCTGTGGATCTCTTTCATTTTCTGTGCCTGGTACAGCTCATCCCTTTCTTTCTCCCCTCACAGAGGAGATGTATGATACAACATTCATTATATACTCTACAATAGGAGTGTACTTTCTTCCACACTTAGGACATGTTCAGCAAGAGAGGAACCTTATTACTTTTTCTTTTGTAATGTTTTCTTCTACTTCAATTGATGTGATTTTGTCTATGGCTTTTCCCTTTTTCTTTTTTTTATCTAGCTTTTTCTCTGCTAATCCAATACAGCTAAATTATTGATGACTTTATGTTTCTGATTCCTACTCTGAAGTAGAGTCAGGGAACAGTAGTGTCCAAGTGAATTAACTATGGTCAGCTTAATTTTGAAAGGTTGCAGAGCTCTCCTTCAACTCAATTTCAAGAATTAAGACAAAGCACTGATTCACAATAAGTGACTGTTGAGTACACAGAAAAACCTGTACCAGGCATACAAAAAAGGAAAAACTGGAGAGTATTGACAAGTTGCACAGCCAGAGCTCCACTGAAAAGTTATTTTCAGACATATGAAATTCCTACATAAGTTTTATTAAATTATTGTTTCACTTATATTTTTAGATCACTAGTGTTGCAACACAGAGTTCCATACCTAAGACACTTTGCCTGCTGTAGCAATGTTGTTTGTTTTTTAATTGACTTTTGCTTTTCTCAAGGACATTCCTTTTTTGAATACTGGACTGCCCTAGGATTTCTGCAGGCAGCTTGTAGAGTACATTTGCTTTTATGACTGTGAATATCTTAGCAATGGCCACATATTTATTTTATTTAGATGGCACCATTTTCTTTCTATATGTCATGTATAAAAAGGTTAGAAATGGTTCTCTGAAAACAGAGGCAGAACATCTATCCAAGTCAGTTAGTTGATGGATAGTATGAGGATGATAAACCTCCAAGGATCTTCCATCCTGGACTTCTCAGTCTGTGTCTGTGGCAGAAAAACAGGGTAAGTCCTTACAGGAATCTCATTTACTCAGTGATAAGCCTATAAATGGCTACCTCTAATGCTAATGGCAAAATACTTATTATCTTGAAATAGAACATGTTTTGCTTTCAAAAGAGAGTCCTTTAAACCACTAAAAAAAAATACATAAATGCATAAAGACATTAAGATACTCTCTAAAAATTCACTGTTTCAAGAGCAAGAGAAAGGAGCGAGCCCAGAGACAAACTTCCATGAAAGAGAAGAATGCTTCATTTAAAAATCAAAGATTAGCCAATGGCATGCAAGGAGCTTATTACCACCCTTCCAAGTTGTTTGGCAACAGGAAGCATCTTTGATATCATAGAATATTCTTAGCTAGAATGGACCCACGACCGCTCAAATTGAATGGCCCTTATGAGGACCCAACCCACAACTTTGGTGTTGTTAGCAGCATCCTGTAACCAACTGAGCTAATCTCAGGGTATGTAGTCCTTCCTTATGCATTATTTAATTTCTATCAAGACATTGTTAACATCACACTGCCTTTGTCATCACAGCTGTGCCTGTGTGTATGTGACTTTCTTCAGAGGTGAAGATACAATAACAGCTATAAATCAATGTCCAGTGTCAGGGAAAAAGAAAACCACAAACAAACCAATTGGTTGAAATTCATTTAGAGATTCATTGGCACTTTCTAAGTCATTACAGCAGCCTAATAAGTCAGTGCAATTGAGTCCATTACGGCCTGTGATGACCCATCAGCAGAAATGAGCACCTTCAGGCTAGTGTGAGTGTGCTTCCCCAGCAGAGGAGTTATCACAGCTGATTACCTTGAGTATGGACAAAGAAGCACTTCCCACAGCTTGTAGGGCTCGCCTCTACATGCATTAACCTTTTGGTGTATTTGAATTTACTTGGTTCTTTTCTGTATTTTTTTTTAAACTTAATGCTTACTTCCTCTTCAATGTTTGACTGTTTACCTGCATTACAGTACACCTCCATAGTAAGCTCCCATGTCTCCAATCTGCACAAAAGGTTAAAATGTTAAAGATGTTCTCTCTTTGCTCATGACAAAATTCTGACTTTAAATCTATTTCAGGGTTAAGTGCTTGAGACTGGTAAATAGTAAACATTTCTGAATGTTTACTATCTTCTCCCCATGTTCCCCTGCCCTTCTTCTCAAGAAAGAGAAAAAAGGTATGAGGATGTCCAGTACTCAATTTTAGCTTCTTCCTTGATATTTTTGGGTAATATTGATGTATGACGACATAGGTGTAAATGGCTCAGGAGTAATATTAAGGTGCAAACCAAGAAAATATTTCAAGCTGTAACACTCAAGTCCATAATGGTTTTCTAAGTAAGGGAGTTAGGACAAGGAGCTAAAACTTTTAAAGTTTGTTCCCCAAAAATTTAGGAAATGGATTATTTGTCAATGCAGAAGTGATACTGCAGATACTATATTCAGCATGTAATGGGTGACTGACTTTTCTTAATTTTGATGCCATAATGAAGGAAGAGTTGAACTATGGTTTTGTATCAATATTTTTTATATTACATTTCTATCTCAAAACATATGCTTTAGGGTCTCCAAAATGTACTGCCAAGTAAAACAAGGATTTTCCTTCCTGACTACCAACAACCTCCCACTTGCAAATCTAAAGTGGGGAAAATATGAGGAGGAAAATTGTCTTTTGAAGTATTAGAGTTTTCTACTGCTGAACCCAAAAGAAACCACGTTAATGATTTCAGAAGAATTACAGTTCTGTTGTTATTTAGGAATGTTTTTAATTTAGCTGTAAATGAGAATATCAGAAAGACATTAAGGAACAAACTTTGTCCAGTTCAAGTTGTCAAGAAAATAAGATATGTTTTTATTTTCTGATTTGCCTTTCTCTCTGTCATAGAATGTAGTCTATTTGTGAAGGAATGAAGAACAAGGAAGATGTTTTAATGTCTTCTAGTTTATCCTGTAAAACTAGAAATTTCTCCATAAAGAGTGAAGTCCTTGGTGTCTTCAGGGAGGAAATTATCAATGAGCCTGGATGGAGAACCCTAGCAGCTCTAGAATTCCAACTTTTCTTGATGCATCATTTAGAAATGCAATGTCTAAAATAGCACACTGACTAGGGGAAGTTACTTGTGTGAAGTAGCAATAAGTGCTACACTTGTTTAGCTCAGACCCAAACACATCAAAACATGTTACAAATATTGACCTCTGCTAAAAACGTTTGATGTTATCCATCGTGCTTCAGAATAAGAGTTCACCTTTTCTCAGTCATGTGGAAACAAGCAACATCCCACTGTTTGAATACTCTTGAAATGATTGGATGCAATAGTGGTGGTTTTGTTTCTTCTTCACTGTGTGGTTTATCAACAAGAACCAAGTACAATAGGCAAAGTGATTGACTCGCCCTCCATGTTCCTAGAAATAATTTTCAGCTGAGATTTTTTTGTAGGGATTCTTTACTGTTTCAATCCAATGTGTGCCAAATGGCATAAATGCCATTCAGTGCCTTTTATTGTTCAAAATAACGAAACCATCTTTTTTAAACAGTAGTGAGTGAGGTTCTTTCAACAAGGAACTCCCTAAAATGTTGAACAAGAATCTCAAAAAATAAATACTGTATTATCTTTTTGTGTGAAAATTTGGATTTCTGTATCAGTATATCAGCAATATTGTAAAGCTTTTAAATACCTAAACTTGTCTCAGTTAATTTTGATTGTCTCAGAAAGAGTTGCTTAAATAGCTTGTGCCTATTCACACAAAGGACCAGCCAGTGATAATTACAATTAAGCCTTAGCAGTAACATGCAGATACTTATGGAAAAGCTCACATAAAAATGGACAGTAAAAATACAGGCTGAAATGAATATAATTAATTGCATAGGGCTCGAAAGACTTACTGTGAAATCTTCTCTTTGTGCCAAATAGCTACTTAAAGTCCTGGATGTTGTTATTAGTTATCTGCAAGCTGTTCTGCTGGTTTCCAAATGTTTGTGATTCCCAGCTATGTTTCTAATGTGCAAAATAATGAAGTCCAGTGCAATTGTTTCTTTTTTAAAATGTCAATTCTGAAATAACCCAGAACCCTCTTTGCTTGATATGTTACACCTCCATACACAAGCCTACAATGTTGTGAGTATTGTAATTATGTTTTGACTACAATTTTGTTTTTCACTTCAAGGTTTTTTTTGTGAGTTTTGAAAAATATTGATATTAACTCTCCCATCTTTATTTTAGTACCTCAAACTACCATAATTTGGTGTATCTTTTTAATTCTCATTTTTATAGGTATTGTTCTGCTCTTTCTGTGTGGACTTTTACAAAACTTTAGTCACAGAATCAAGCCCACTTTATATGTGTGGCTAGTGGTTTGCATGACAGTCAAGAAATATCACTGTGTCTGTTTCATGAATACACCAAATCATTTCTTCTACAGGAAAAAAATTCATTTTAAAGAACATGAAGTTACTGAAAATGCCATAAATTATTCAAACTTTCATTTAAAAGTTAAACCACTCACAAGTCAATTAGTTCAAATAGTCATGGAGAAACAAAACCCCCTATTTTAATACTTTTAGCATTACAAAGTTCCAGATAAACCAGCCAGTAATCATTAAAATATCAGCCAAAATGTGTAACAGCTGGAGCTTGTTTCACACTAACATTACTCAGGCATTTTGCTTGAAGCAGTTTCCTAAAGTCCCTAATAACAGAGGTATGGGCAGATAACAGCTTAGGTCATGACTTAGGTGTTTATGTCTTTCCAGTAATTACAGAGCAAAGCAAACAAGTAAAGTGACTTAAATGAGATGTTTAACTTTTGATGGTTAATGCTAGGTAAGATAAATCCTTTTTCCATTATCTACCTTTTTTTTTTTTAACAGATATTTATTTCTAAGAAACTTATTACATTAGACCTGACTTTGTACTCTCTGTGTACTTGAGGTATTGTCACAGTGATATACTCTCTTCTGCCTGCCTTCAGTAAAATATAAATCATTTCACAAAACAGTCTAGAATTAGATGCTGGAGTAGCTATTCCCAATGGAGATATTATCTGTTTCAAATATCGAGGGGTTTTTTAGTATTCATCTCATTTGGAAACATATTAGCCATTCCAGAAAAAAGCCAAGCAGCTTGGTAAAAAGCTTCTCAAAGCCAAATTAGCTTATGCCTGAATTAAGAGTTATAGAGCACTCTCAGCATGGTACTAATTAGTGCTGCCTAAATTACCCACATACATCTATTGTAATTTTAACTGATGCTGCACTAGCAGGAATTACAGTTCCTTCAAAGCTATTTGAATGGTGTCTATTCTGTATTTTGCAGTACAGAAATGCCCACAGGCACACATATTAGAATCTGGATTGAACCTGTGAGAGGGGTGAGCTCAGAAGCTTTCTACTGAACTAAGCAAATTCTTTCTTCAGTTTCTATTCTGAAAGGCTGTGCAGCCTTGCTATGCTGTTCTGTCCCTTGGAGATCTTTCTGCTAGGAAAACATTGTTTACATTTAAGTAATTTTTAACCCTTCCAGAGTTTTTACCAGACAAAGGTATTGAAATGCTTCAGATGCCCTCAGGGATCCCCAACTCTAATTATTTACACGAGTGAGATTTTAAAACCCTAAGAAAGATTTTACATCTCTAAGGAAAGTATATTGTTAAGGATTTAAAATGCAGCGCTGAGAGACTTCAAAAGAATTCCCACCAAGTGAGACTTGTCTCAGTCAAAGTGGAAAAGGCTGGAATTTTTACTTTAACTCTGGGAGCTTTTGCTTATTTTTGCCTGGATTTTAATTGTATCTCGTGATTTTGTATTTTATTTAAGCTCCAAGTAATGAAAAGCCTTTGAACCTAAAATCTCATCAACATATCCAATAAAATTATATTAAAATCTAGGTATTTCAAATATAAAATAGTTTAGGAGATTTATATGCTTTCAACTATTTAAATGTAAATAGGTAAAAAGTAGATTTTTCAAGTTTAAGGCAAACTGTAACACAACTGAATTTTTTTCCTTGTCTAACTCTTAATCCACCTGTTTTGTTTTTTTAAAATATTTCATATTGGCTATTGTATAGATATAAACATCTAGTTTTGAAACTATAGTTTTCAAACTAATAGAGAAACTAATTTGTTTATCAGGTTTCTTTGGGGCGGGATAACCAGGGGTTAAACCATTTGCAATTTGACTAAAATATATTTTAAAAGAGAACTCTAAATAAAATCTGAAAAGTTGCATCAACGGTTAAACTATTAAAATCACTTAGGTCAGGGGAATAATGGCTACATGTGTGAGTTCAACTTAACCAAGTGAAGTTGAATTCACACATGTTGAATTCACACAAGTTGAACCAATCAACCAACCAACCAACCAATCAGAACCCCACATTCAACACACACACAAGACAATCAAAAAACCCCAGACAAATGAACAAACCAACCAAATAAAATAAAAAAAAAAAAAGACCAAAACCAAAATACGAAGCAAAGCAAAACACCCTTTTCAAGATCATGTAAATATGTTTTGATGTCAACTGTCTTAATGAAATTGTTTCTAGGTCTGCAGAAAAAATACGTACCTCAGAGTCATTGAGATAAGCATCTATAGATACCAAAAGTGAAGAATAGATGTTTGAGAACAGGAAATCCCCACTTACATGGCAGCAGTACATGAATGTATAAAAATACTGATAGCACTTTTTGAAGTCCATAAAAGGTTACAGTGGTCCCTCAGTAATGTCATTCTGTGAATTTCATAAAGGGTGGGGGGGGAACATCTTGGTAATTAAATTAGTACTGAGAGCTTTAACAACACATGTAGTCTGCTGTAGTGTACTGTGTAAGAAATACATAGGTGCTTCAATTTACTCATCTTAAAGTGACATGCATTATTAATTCTTATTCTCCAGACAGTTTATAAAGGTGATTTAAAAATCTTCCCATGCTATGCATCATAATTTCTACTTTGCCAAATAACTCTATTATACAACAGGGGAAAGAAAACAAATAATTTTTTATGTGGATTCTCATTTTTTCTGCCAAATACTATTCCAGAAAATTTCACTGTGTCTGACCAGACTGAGATTTCCTGCAACGGGTTTGTTAGTGGATAGTCGGACAAAAACTTTCAAAGTTCACCATTACCTTTCCACCTATTTCTACTGTAATTTTCGTCTGTTAATTTGTTAGAGGTTATATTGTTAATAGTACATTTAGATTCCCTTCCTTTAGGAAAGGAACAATTTTCCACAGTAAACCAGGGGAAGAAAAGAGATTTTCCTTCATGAATTAATTTAATTTTTTTTTTTTTTTTTTTTTTTGCTTAAGCAACAACAGAAAGACAATTTAGTTCATAGAGGGTAATATCAGCTCCCTATCAGTGAAAAAGTTTCCAGAGATATCAAAGCTAGGGATGGGTAGCACAGTCTGAAGAAACTCATTCCTTTGTATGACTTTATAGCACTGATAAATCAGAGCCACCAATCAGGAATATTACATACCAGCTTTTGTTACTCACAGATTATAAGATTTCAATGCCTCCGAACCTGTATTTTCAGTAATTTTTAGTCACTTTGTGATTTCTGCATAAAGATATTTACTTATATTCTGTTTGTCTTTCTTTTGTGTAGAAACTATGTCTAGAGGATCAGAGGACAGCAGGCAGTTTTAATACTGTCTCAGATAATACATTTCTGAGTAATGTAATGAAACAGCAGCCATGTGAAGCATCTGAATGAACATCAGGGCCAAATCCACCACCATACAAGGTTTTCTTATTGTCACTCTCATAGTCTTGAGTGAACCTTCTAGATTCTATATGGACAATAGTATAATGATGGTTTCTACTTCTATTCAGTGCTTTTTAAAACCAAGCTAGCAAAAATTTAATGTAACAAAAATGTATTTGTTTTTTATTAAAGAAAAATAATTTGCTGCCTTTAAACGTTATGTTAATTCTCCTAGTATGGCACAATAAAATGACATTCCATAAAGATAAGAATGCAGCTTAATCTGATAAAAGACTTTAGATAATAGGCTTTTCAACTCACACTTCAACTCTGCAATCTGACTATTCAGGCAAACCTAGCCCTTCAGTCAACGAAGCAGTCAGGATTTTGTAATGCAGATGAAGATTTGCAGACTTTCAGTAAAACTCTTCTGGAGCAAGTGTAAACAGTTTCTCATTCCTTGCTTTCCTCTTGCAAGCAAGCTTTGCTTTGAGCAACAGTAGAGGAAATTCCAAGTTCTTTTTGGGCTTTAGAAAATGAAGTAAGTGAAAGTGGGCTTCACTTTATTTCATTTCTTGTTATCTTTAAGTGAGATACCTACTCTGACTGCGATAATAAAACCTCTCTCTGCAATCAGTGATAGCCAATAAACTTTCCCATAGGCTTACACATGCTATCCTGGAAAAGAGTCTGTGAAAGCCTTATACATTCCACTTATAAAGCCATGCCAAAATCTTAGTTCAATCTGCTGAAAGAATAAATTTGTTGGATCTTTATTCACTTTAAACTATGTTTCAGTAACCTTTGGTGCTTATTTATATTCCTGGATAAGAAATAATACCTTCTTTAGGCGGTATTGAAAACAAAATTTACATGGTTCACATAAATATAGTTTAACAACGGACAATAATTTCCCAAAATTCCACACTCTCTTCATGCACAGTAAAATATGTTGTGAAGTTCATGTACTTCATTAAAAATGAACAGGAGTATAACTCAGTTCCTTTATTCTGAAAACAGCTTTTAATATAATGCCATTTGTTTTACTAATCTCTTTCAGAGCAAGCATTTCAGGATAGATGCAAAACATGCTATTCCAGAGGGACATATGTCCTGCTTTCCTCAAACCTTCTTTTTGAAAACAACACTGAATAATAGCTACAGGTTTTCATTAAGGGTCAAATAATACTAATGAGGTCACTGTCTTCTCTGCATTTAACCCAGAAATAGGAGCACTGAGAAGAAAAGCAATTTGACTAAGGCTAGTCAGTTCAGTGACAGAACATGGAAACATGTTTTCCCTGAATATTATTCCAAGTCTCTGAACTAGGCTGTTTCCAAAATGGTATAGAGAAAAGAACATGTAGGACAATCACAAATGTCATTTGATTGTCTGCCTTACTTTTAAATATTTCTTTACAGAATAGCAGTCTTTTTTATTTTCTGAAATAATCACATGCAAACAGATTTTCTCAGTGAGGTGAGAAAAATATCTACAATTTCTGCAAGTACATATCTTAAACAGTTCCCTGAATGGGGTTTTTTTGAAAGGTTTGACTCTTGCCTTAAGAGCTGCCAATATGTCATAGAAAATATTAAGGAAAAGGCTAGAGGAGCTGTAAGAAGATTATAAAGTAATTCTCTCATGTCTGTTGACTTTCTTTTCTGTAATTCTAAGATCTTTTCAGGTTTCTTTCCTCATAAAGAATGCATATTTTCCCAATGTGTTGGAGTTTGTTGTTTTGTTGGGTGTTGGGTAGGGGGGTTTTGTGGTTTTTTTGTTGTTTTTTTTTTGGTATTGTCTTGTTTTGGTTTTTTTTACTTAATAAAGAATGATCCGTAGAGATTTTGATTTGGTCTTCAAATTTATTTCATACCTAAAAGTTTATACCCTCATTCTCTCTATACTGGTATTATTCTTCAGTATTTCTTTTCACTGAGTGTTCAGAGCACTGTCAGAGCACAGAATTAGTATTTGGGTGGTATTCAAAAGGATAGTCTTTCAGAGCCTTTTGCAAATCTTTTCCCACAATTTGTGGCCATCAATATATTCCATATGCAATCATGAAGAAAAGGCTAGGTATATAGAAATGCCAGGCACAAATATATATATATATATATATATTTAATTTATTTGCAGTCTTTAATTGCAATGTGATGTAGACACAAGAGAAGCTGAAGAAAATTTCCAAGTTTCTGTTAAACTGGTATGTCTTAATGTTGTGTGGTTAACCGTACAGCTCTAAAATATATTTTAGAAAGTATTTATTTCACAGTTTCCTGACAATTCTGTGGACAAAGTAACGAAAATAAACTCCAGTTCCTGCTTCTTTAATAATCTTTCAGCTGTTAATTAAAGTTAATTTTTAGCAATGTACTTTCAATACTGCAGCTGAGTCAATGGAAGACTTTATTTCATATGTATCAATTCCACATACTGTGTTGATGAAGGTGTTTTTTCATACAGTTCCCTTTCTTAGAAGAATCTTTCCATATGTTTAATCAAAGGATATAAGTATTTTTTCCCCCAGATCTTATGAAAGATTTACCAATTTCACATGTCTCCTGAGAACCCTCATGTATCTCCAGGTAAATATCTGCCCATCTTTCTTTTGTCATTATGAGGCTTTTAAGTTTAAATATTTCCAATATTGACTTGATTTATATGTTCCCATTTTTTTTTAAAGCATTAAGCATTTGCAAACTATGGCCTATATAGGTAGTTTCTTAGAAAAGCAATACACGGTTTGAAATCAAGGGATATTCTCTAACCTGATGACTTTTCTTGGAAAATCCTTGAGATGTGGTAGTAAGTAACAGAGATTCTTTTTCTCAAAGAATCCCATTAATCTTTTATAATTAAAAGTGCTGGGAAGGTAAATGTAGTTGTCATTTTCATCTATTTCTATAATAATTATTTTCACCTCAAAGTGCTTCACAAGCTGAGCCTATTTCCCTCATCACAGAATAAGGATCTTCCAGTTTAAAAAAAATCAACTGCTATTTTAAACAAATAGAAACATCAGAGATACTTGAAAATGGAATTTGGAACGACTTCTTTTTAAAATGACAGAAGAAATTTCTGTGATACTTTTGCAACAGAAAAAGGATATTCATTTTTAAAATGATAAGAGATGTGAAAAAGTATGCTAAGTATCAGTATCTTTCAATTATTTCTTATAAATCAGAAAGCAGTGATAGGTGTATCTTCCCTGCCATTTATTGCTTAACTGGTATGATAACAAAGCTGTTCTGTGAATAGATAAGGTGCATTATTCTTTTATATGGATTAACATACAATGCTGCAAAATGACCACCAAAAAGAAAAATAAAATCTTAGCTAAGAGTTCTGCATGTACCAACTGTGTATGAGGAGAGAGAACTGCTCTAACTCAAGTTACTTATGGAAGAGGGGATAGTGTGCTAGACAGGTAATGTGCCTGCTTCCTTACCATTGCTGCGTTAAGACAAAATAAAATTAAACCCAAGATTCCAGGGTGGTATTAAGTTGCACTGTAATAGGTCAGCAAGTAGCAGGTGTCTTTTAAATGAACTGTTGCACCAAACTAGTTAGGTTTACAATATTTATTAGGGAGAGGGTTACATCAGTACTGGATAAGATTTAGCATAAAGATTTATATAGATTTTCAACCCAATTCCTTTTTTTTGTTGTTGTTGCTGTTGTTGTCTCTCTTTCATAGATACTCTTACACAACACTCTATAGACATATATTTCATATTGTGAATTCTGGAAATTACCTGCTGTGTAAAACTGATTTGCTTTTCAAGTGGTAACTAAGAGAAAAAAATATTTCTTGACTGGAAAAGACTATCGGGGGAGGGGGGGTTGTTTGGTTTTGGTTTTTGCTTTTTAAGTCAATTCTGCATATTTTTTGACTTACAGAAAGTGCTCTCATCACATATTTCACAGCAGTTCCCATGGAAACTCTGTTGGATTTCTTTGTGTTTCTGGTTTGGTTTTTGATTTGATGCAGTAACAGCTGGTGGTCATCCTGCAAGTTAAATTAAATAAAGAGTTCATTGATTTTACTGCCCTCATAGTCTCTTTCCCTCTCAAACATTGACCTTCTCTTCATATATTGGATAAGAAGCACATCATATTGAAGGACATCTGTAAATCCCCTATGCATTCACTTATGCCATAAGAGCAAAATACACAAAGGAACATTAAATTTTAGGTGGGACATCTGAAAATAAACTGAGCACTGAAAATGGCATTATGAGAGGGATGAACTGCTACCTGAAAAAAAATATATGGATTTTGCATATGACTAAGCATAAATAAATCAATTTGGGTACAACATGAACTTCAAGCAACACTCAGATAAAAGTTATTTTAGTTCAAATAATATTATAAAACACTGTTTCAGTTGCTGTGGGGTAAACAGTCTTGATAGCAGGAAAATCACTTTATTTAATTTATTTCCAGCTAACATAAATTTTTAGTTGTGGTCTCAAGTATTGAAAAAGGAGAGACAACAATGATACCTGTTTTGCTTGTTTCTCAGGTTTTCTCCAGTCCACCACCTTCCTTACCCTTTTTCTAGTCTCAATTTCCCTTGCTTTTGTGGCACGATATATGCAATCCTTCCCACAGCTTTTGGAGAGACAATGGGAAATGAAAGAGGTCGAGGTCAGTGTGCAGCTGTTTCTGCTGCACTTTGCATCTTACTCCTTTACTCCACTGCTTCTCACTTCTTAATTATTTCCCGTGCTCCAGTGTGGAGCGTTGATGGGCTGCTGTACAGTTCCGGGTCACCCTGCCCTGGTAAGGTTCCTTCATGGGCCCCACTCCCTCTGGGGTTATCACGACCCCAGTCCCTCCACAGGCTGCAATCTCTAGGTCTGCTTCTGCCCTATGGTGGGTTCATCCCTGAGCCCAGTCCCTTACAGCTATCTGTGATCCAGCATGGGTTCCCATGGACAGTGCCTCCTTTGCCAAACCACAACTCCTTCCAAGAGTGCATTTCCAGCCTGTCTCCATCAATGTCCCCTTACACATTCCCCTTCCATTTCACCTCTGCAGACAGGCCTCTTCACATTTCTCCTCACATGTCCTGTTCTTGTATCTTCCTGCGTCTTCTCTCACATCTCCTACTGCTTGCCTCTTTATGTGGACTCATGTACATCCTGCACCAGTGTCTACCACCCTTTCTCATGCGTGTGCTAGTCAGTGCACTGTGTACTTCTCTGACAGGCTGATTGTGCTGCATCCAGTGGGACAATCTGTGTCACTGGGATTCCTTTGCTTTCTAAATTAATTTCTGGTAACACTTTTGTCCCTTTTCAGATGCTCTCTTAGCAATAAGAAGCACTATTGGCAAAATAGCTGAAGACCTCCTTGGGATTTGGAAATCAGCAGAAGTCTGGGCATTTCTAAGTCACAGCTGTGCCAGACTAAATAAAACTCATAGTGAATAAAACTTCATTTTTTTATACATATGGTCAATATTGGCTCCAGATGCCTTCTACAATCTCTTGTAACACCTCTAAAACAACATCGTGTAGTATTCTCTGGTAAACCAGGTCCTCATCTTCTCTGCCTCTCAAGAGATAGAACTAGAGTAGACAGAGCAGGCTTCAAAAATTAGGGATCCGTGCTGAGAACAATTATGTTTAGTTTATTTATGATCCAGACATTTTTTCTGTCATTCCTGGTACATATCTATGCACATAGATTGGCACTAAGTGTAACCTGAAAGGACATTCCTGCAATAACCTGGTGAAACTGAAAAATAAATGTTGTTTGGCGCCATTTTGGCAAGTGAGGAGTTTGCACAACATCTCCCACACTACAAGCAATGAAGACTTTTCTTTATGTAAAAATATAAAACTTTTCATTTGCTATTCCCCCACTGACTTTCTATCAATCACCCAAATAGTGGTTACAAAAACTTCTTTTATTCTTTGTCTAATTATGCTATTTTGAATCCCACTGTTAAACATTTTAGGCATAATTTAGGGCACTTTTCTATCTCTCTTCCCTCACCCTCATCTTTCCTGCAGCTTAACACCAAAGTGAAAAAATCTGTGGGAGCAAGAAGAGCTATGTAATTTTCTTAGGCGTGTAATAACTTCTTTACAGGCATCACGACGCTCAAGAGGAATGAACTCATGACCTTTTACTCTGCTTATTAAAGGAACATCTTTATTACTGGCTGTAATATCAGACAGTAAAGTAAGGTTATAAATTCTATACACAGAGAGATAATATCTAGTCTTATATTCACAGAAGACTAGATTAAGCTGAGGGTGACATTAGTTACTTGAGTAAGGTCTGAAGATATTTTACAGAAAACAGAGTGTACTTTCTCCACTCTTGCATGTAAGCTCTCCATACACATATGCCATGACAGCCAGAAATTACTGGTGGTTTTTCATTTGCATGCTGTTTATTAGTTATTATTTACTGTGTCTCTGAATCCTTCAGGTAAATATATTCCTAAAATTATATTAATATTAATTTTAACAATTGCTTAATTATAGTCAACTAGCTTTTAACAAAGGTATGTTTATTGACTGTGAGAATCAATCAGAAAAGATGCTTTCTTTCTTTCCAAATTTTACTTGGTTTCTAAAAAATCTAGTAAGATTACATATGGATACATGTATAACATATGGATATATGTTATACATGGATAACATACAAAAAGAAAGTTTTAAAAGTAGGTATATAATCTGAAAAAAAGCTTAATTTGTTGTAAATGGTGTTTTACTTAAGCATCATTACTTAAGAGAATCTAATTTAGTTAAGAGAATTGTTCTCTTTTAAGAGGCAATTTTAAAAACAGTTTTACCCTGTTGGAAACAACAACAATTTTATTCTGTTTCCTGTACAGGGAAACAGGCCACACACATGCTAAGTACTAAGACCATTGCTACCCTGAAAATTTATTTATGGATTGATTATTATATTCAAACAGATGAGATAGTTTTTAAATCAAATAGTGATTCTTCTGCAGACATCACTCTGAGATATTTTCCTTCCTTGGATTATAAGGAAGTAGAAGTACTTTTAGAAGTGGAGAGCAGGAACAAAAGTAAGGTGTCCGTTCTCTGACTGAATTCTCTACTTTGACGTTTTACTTACTATACCCAAGAATGTATGTACCTATCCTAGTATTACTGGGGAAATAAGTAACAATGTACACAGGTTTTAAAAATTATGGCTGCACAATATTTAAATATGTGTGGAAAAGTTGCTTATATAGATATGCAGATGATTGCATGTTTGGATTTTTTTTAAATATTCAATTATGTTAGCAGTGTATCAGTATAAAAAGCATAAAAGCCTTAAACCTATTTTTGTTATTGCTCCTTTCCTTGGCAACTACAGCCATGAGAACTAAACCTTCTTCCACTCTGTCACAATTTTTTTTCAGGACTTTTTTTATTCCATTTCAATGATTTATTTTCCCCAAAAACATCTTAAATGGATTTTTTTTTAAAACTGACTTATTGTTACATGTGGTGAAAAGACTGCCACTCACAAAGTATTGAGGATTCTGTACTATACTTGTCTATCAGTGAGGATTGTGTTGTTGTAGTACAGATAAAGCTGCTTAAAAGCTGCTTAATTTCAGCTTTTCTCTTGGAGAAAAAAATGATGGAAAATACTTTAAAAATGCTAAAAAAATTACTAATGTTACAGATATAGCACATCATAATGTTCAAATCATATATAAAAAAGGCCTGGCAGTCAAAGAACTGCCAGGACTACATCGATCTCATATCCTTTTCAAATATATTTTTGCTAATGTAAATGCTAATTTTTGTAGTTACCAGATACTGTTTTAGATGCACAGATGCCCAAGTTTCTACATGTCAGGTAAGCTGCTAGTTACTACCAGTTACTAGTTACTGGCAGTTACTAGACACCACAGGTAAACTGGAGGTCAGTACTTGATTCAGCTGTGCCACCATGATCCTCTCCACTGGAGATCTGACAGAGGTTTTGTGTCTTTCTGTTGTAGCTGCCTCTTTTCCTCTTGATCTTACTCTGGTCTATGTGAATATTTCTTCAGACATCTATAATCTGCAGCTGTATAAACTACATTTAGGTAGAGCAAGCTTTAGGAACACCATGATGTATTTTTCCATGAATGCTGCCATTGTGCTCCGAAAATGCCATACCCTGAGACTGATAGACGCCGTGTATTTTTCTGATTCGAAAAAATAGTCTTGTATTCTAATTGTTGGTTTTGCGTCTGTTAAAGAACACAGAAACAGAAAAAAATATATTTATTCCTGTAGCATAAAAATGTTAAGAAACACGTAAACAAAAGGCAAGAAAGAATTCTTAAATTATAAATATATTTAATGTAAATCTAGTATTAGAAATTTAGGTATTTGTGAATGTCTTTTCATGAACTCGATAAATTAAATTATATCTTTTGGCTGAGCAGGTATGACATGATTTATTCTATTTTTTAATCAAGATCATGATCTATTGATAACAAGTAATGTTTAACAACTGAAAAACCTGACTGGAATCAGATAATCAGATTTTATAACAAATTTTAATTTGGATCATAAATTGCAATGGGAGATAATTGCTTAAAGATATGAAGAGAGGTGCATAGGTTTAGAAGACAAAATATTCTTTTTTCTCTCTGGAAAAGGCATCTCACTCTATTACTCTTTATTTTAGAATGCTTATTTCTACAGTACTTAAAATGTAATGTAAGTTTCTTTTTGAATGCCGTAATGTGATCCACAGGCATGAACTTTTAAATACTTTTGTAATCACTCATGTCAAGTGATTCTACAAAGATTTGCAAGTTTCAAACCAGGATTGGAGTAATTCTTTCCTTTGTAAATAGGTTTAGTTCAATAAACCTCGGTCATTTCAGATACACAGTGACCATTCTCTGGGTTGGCATAAATCTCTGCAGTTCAGTTGAAATCAGTACATCCACAATAATGGAACCGGGGCTTTACAAAGCATTAACTGAAATCCCTACTCCAAACTCTAGAGACCAGACAACAGTGCTAGAGAAAGTAGTTACTGGGGAGTTAATAATGTGGTGTGGTGAGAGAGGTAACAGAGGCAGTCTGAAAATCAGAAAGGATGTGAAAGAAAAGCACAGGTTTTTGTTTAATGTAGATGACAAATGTCTTCTACAATGAAGGACAGGACGGTAGGACCTCACAGCCCACAGTACAAGAAAGAGAGAATGGGAATAAACAGAAATACAGGGAGCACAGGAGTGACTGGAGGAGAATTAGGAAATTAGCTAAAATGCAGTAAATAATGGTATGCTTTTAATCAGCTACAATCTCAAGATGTTATGATGTGTTTGAGTTTTTAATTTCTTGCAGAAATTATGTGGAAATATCCTTAGGCCGTCCTATAAATATTCACTAAGACAGCTTTTGACTCAGATATTGTCTTTTGAAGTTATATGAAAATGACAGGGTTTTGTTGCTTGAATTACCCTGTTTCCTCTTTAATGCTCATATATCATTTTCTCTTCCAAGGTTTCTGTCTGCCCAGATTAAACAGAACTCCATATGGAAATGTGACCATGAGCTGGCTGCCTTTTTATACCTTGGAGCTTTAGGTCTTGGCCAAACCTTCCCTTTAAACCACGTGTTAAGATTTAGTTCCATATCTGCATTTTTTTTTTGTTCCCAAATCTAGTTATGTTCTATGGTTAATAAGACAATAATTTGCATAATTGATCCAATTACCTAAAAAAAATTCTGTCAAATCAATATTCTTATAATAGCTTTGCTGGTGATAAACTGTAGAATAAATCTAGCTGCAGGAATCTTGCTGTGAGCCTTCCTGTAGGCATTAGTTTATGTAATATCCATTACCTCAATTTGATCCCAGGTCTTTCTGGCAGTATCCTCACTATAGTACAGTTCAGAGAACACTCTCTACAGAAACATAAAGATGTTTTTTTCACACATATCAATAAATGTATCACATTTTGCCTTGAAAGAAAATTGGGTAATCCCCCAAAACTTGAAATAGAAAGCAGTATCATGTTAATTTCTGGTGTTTCATTTAAACTAAATCTTTCAAAGATCTCCTTGGTACTGTAGAAATACAGTCCAAAAACAATCACTCCACTAAAGCACTAGAAAGCATTTAGAGTAATTTGTTTCAATATGTTATGTGGCAGAAACAAATTTTAGGGGAGAAGGCATTTAAAGATTGAATTTTGGGGTCATAAAAAGACACCAAATTAAATTTTTAAGAAAAAAAAGGCATTAAATTAAAATTTTAAGAGAAAAATAAAATCTGAAGCAACTCCCAGCAAAGCACTTAACCACTGTTCAGAGTTAGCATTTAGTACAATTGCCAGAACACCTGAGTTCCTTGTTAGACAATGGAAACTTTACCCCATACTTTCAATTTTTATGTAACCATGTACTATACATAGATACAGAGACACTGGGATTCATGATTGTGGAAAGACACATAGAATACATTGATTACTAAATAATGCTTTTCCCCAAATGTTTACTTTATTAACCTTACTCACTCCTTGTATATAATCTGTCACACTTTGCATATAACTTATCTTTTTCAGAAATCTTTGCCATGACTTTGCATTTCTTCAGCACTCCAAATACACATAGCAAAAGCAAGAACATTTGGCTTGTTAAATAGTAATCTTCCACCATGAGAGCATAGATGAAGCATACAACTTGTAAGAAATATGCATCTAAAAGAAGCTGTCAGTAGGAAGATCATACAACTTACATACTATTTACTAAACTGATGACAGCACTTTTTTTCTTTGTTTCTTCAAATTGTGTACAGAAGATATCTACCTTAGATTTCACAGAACCTTCCCACAGAAAATAGAAACACCAGACTGAAAATGGAAATAAAATGAAAATGTGAAAAGACAAGCTCATTGCCCTGAAGAAAGGAAAAAGACAGAATTCTTTTGTTTTGGTTTTTCATCATAATCTAGGTGTTCAAATCTCTTTTAGGGCAAAATGTCTCTGCAGCATCCATCATACATATGTCTGTTCTATTGTCACTACCCCCTCATAGTGACAAACTGTAGGTGTCTCCATCTAGCTAACAACTGCAGAATGTATGCAGCACACCCTTGCAATCCTACAGTCCAGGTTGCTAAAATGCCTCTATGTCTTATCACCAAACAGCTCCTACTCCCAGATGTCCAATTCCCCCTTCTATCAAGAACTTGACTTATAGTTTGTATCCATGCTAAATTACCTTATGTTTTAATGGCAAGATTTGTAAAACAGCAAAGCCAATTCAGAACTAAGGTTAAGAACTAAGTCCTACACAAACTCAAGATCTTAATTTATGTGGACTGAGTCGAAAAATCCAGGAGGAGCTGTGAAATTGGATTTTTTTTTTTTTTTTTAGGAAGGGGGATTTCTAGCTGGTTTCCTGGCATTCCTGTTAGACTGTGTTTGGTTTCTCCCAATCCATCTTTCATGACCATTGCTTTCTCTTCTACAGATTCCATTCACTTTGGTGCTTAAGGAACACGTGCAGGAATGTACACAGAAGCAACAGGTTTCTTTCTTCTTATGTGTGTTCTGGAACAATGGTGTCTACAGAAGAAATGGTATCTGAGTCCAATGTTTTGGCCATACTTTTCATAAAATACTGCTACTAATAATAATGTAAAAGTTCAAGTGCTCTGAGACTGCCTGGTGGATGTAAGGGAACCAATGATCTTATTGGTTTTTTAAGGCCTTCAGTCTTTTTTACTGGGTACACAGTAGAGTGTCCTATTCAAAGTAACTACCTTGATAGATCTCGAAATATCCCAAGACACCCAGAGGTATCAGGTTAGGAACTTTTTATGGTTTCATAGCCGAAATAAAAATTATGTAGAAAATTACATATATATGTGGGTACACAGGTTGTAAGAGAGTAGTGGATGTTTCTTTAGTCAGTCCCTCCAGTGGAAACGTTAGCTTGGGTGAAAAACTATCTTTATATTTCTAAATACTTCATCAGGATTTTCCTCACACTTAAACTCTTACAGCAATTTACTTGTACGATAAAGGTCTTAAAGGTATTTACTAAATATTCCTCTGCAACAAGAATGATTTATGGCTTGCTCATACATCAGTTTTCAGAGGCAGCTGTGTCAGCTGAAGATGTCACTGTCTCACCCGTTGCCAGCTCGGTATTGCTGCCTCATTCCAGAGGCTGCCATGCCCTCAGATCTGCCTGGGCTCTGCTGCTCAGCTCTTCCCTACCCCACTGCAGTCAGAAGAAGACAGCAGCAGCTCACTCTTTAAGCTGCCTATTGCAGCCCATATGGCAGGCTGTTACCTGAAAACACTGAGCAATGCAACTCGAAGGAAATTATTTGCCTTCAGTTGGGAGGCACTTCTAAGAACTAATCAGTTGTGATGGGCAAATGAAACTTGTTTACATAAGTTTTATGTTTATGTTTACATAAGTTTTTACATACATACTCAGGGATCCCGTTGAGCCTGATTTTCTACAATCATGCAGTTCTCAGGTGCAAGGAATCAGAAAAGTATTTAAGATTTAGGTAGATAACTACAGTGCATAAAGAAATAGAAAAAAATTCTTAGTTTTATATTAAATGAATTGCGTAAATTTTTCCGTATGAGAATAACCTGAAAATAAAGCAGAATCTTCTGTGATGACTAAAGATTTCTTTAAATAATCATTATGACTGAAAAATCGTATTTTTTCAAATGTTTCTGTTGCAGGTAGTAGACAAGGTGGTGTGTGCATGTCTATGAATTGATACTGTGTTTGCATGTCAGTGGTAACAATTCTTTGAAATAAATGTTTATCAGGACTTACAAAAAATGAAAAATTAAAATTACAGTAAATGTAAAAAAATACTCCAATACTCAAGATATGGCTGAAAACTATGTAATAAATTCTTAGTGCTAGAAAAATTGATATTTCTTTTTAAGAAAGGGACTTTTCCCCTTCTTTTCATATATATGTAGCTTTCTGAGTTATTCAGCTTTTATTAAAAATCATATAGCTTTTTCTATGAGATAAAACCAGATAAGCTATGATAAATTAAGTTTTTGTTAATGTATTTCATTAATTAATATTAATGGAGATATTACAACAACTTGGAATGTGAAACTGAAAATTAATCTACATGTTTTTCAAATGATTGAAAAAACCCTTGCAAACATGGTAAGCAATGGGATTAGAACTCAGATGGATTCTGATTACTAGGGAAGTGAACAAAAATTAGCCAAAAGAACTTCAATAAATAGAAATACATAGAACTACACTCAGGAGAATCAGATGAATAAATACAAAAGAGAATGCCTGGAGAAACAGCCAAAAATATGTATATTGCAGTGGAGAGGGCATAGCAGAATACAGCAATGTAATGGGAAAAGCATTTTTTTGGAATTTATTAGGAGGATAAAAAATATAAAGAATAAGAAGAGAAATTGTCCTGTTCTACTCAGTAGCGTGAAGACCTCTGTCAGAGTATTGCAGCCATGCATGGCAGACACTATTCTGATATATTTCCCCATGAACACACAGAAAGTCATGTCAGGTTCGTAAAATAAACTCTTTCTCTCTTTCCAGATTAGATTAGATTATCTTTTTTTGAATTCCACCGTGCATGAAGAATAAGCAAATTAGTATCCTTGTTAATTCATTCCTTAGATTTTGCCATTAGGATTACCTGGAAATCAAATATGAAACTTCCCCCAAGATTTCTACACTGCAAGAATAAAACATGGAGAGAAACATGAAAATATTTTTTAAATTTTTTGAAGGTGATCTGAAACAGAGAATAATTTCCTGTATTCTCTGCCCATGTAGATAAGAATATTTTTTAGTTTTTATTTTTTTAGATAAAATTTAGGATACAAAAAACCTCTTTCCTAAAAGGGTAAAGAATGGAAATCAACCAAGGAGGGAGACTGAAGAATTTCCTTTATAGTTTCAACTGCATATTGATAAGTACCTACCTTAGGCAATCCTAAACCATCTTTGAACAGGAGAGAGGTTGGATGTTCTTTTGAGTTTCTTCATAGTCCTCTTTTTTTTTTCCTTTCACTTCATGAATTTGATACAAAATCTAAAAGATTTAAACATTTTTCAGATTCCTGTAAGGCCACAAAAATTACCAAAATTTTAATGATTTTATATTACTATAACTTCAGAATTACCCAAGGTTTATTTTAGGTTATTACAGACAGAACTACTGTTTAGCTTCAGAAATAAAAATTATAAAGGGGGTTTTCAAGTGGAACTTTAGTAATTTTTGCCTTGAGTGGTGCCTAGAAGAGCAAAGAAAATGAAATGAAAAGAAAGTGTAAGGAAACTCTCTGCAAGTTGAAACAGAAAAGTGAGTTCTAACATAGTTAAAGTCTACGTATATTATATAAACCCCTAAAAAATGGGTATAAATTTAGAATGTAAGCATCTGGTAAACAAATCCAGTAGAAAGACCAAAGGAATACCAAAATAATGTATGCATTTAATGTAAGGCATAATATATGTGCTATTACTAGTGCTCTATAAAGACAGCAAAACTATAGTTTCAAGGCAAAACAAAAAAATAGACATTCCATGTTTATTGTAAGTAAGACTTTGACCCAAATGCAGTGATCATGCAAGATGCTTTCTGTTAAAATAATTCCTTACAAAGATTTTGCTTTGCTTATAATACCCAGTGATTTGTCAGCAGCAAAGTATAAGTCTTAAAGGAAGTATTTTTCATTCAATATGTGTTAAAAAACTGTATTACATTTTATGGCAGAAAAGTTACTAGAGTAGGCTTAGAAATATCTGAGAATAAGAAAGTTTATAAGGTTTTTTTTCGGTGTTGTTTTTTTTCTTCCCCACTTCCCTTTCTCCATTCACTACCCCACAATATGTAATGGACACAACTGCTAAAGGCTGTTTTCTCATGAAGTTATTAAGCCCCAGTTGTTGTTTGCATGTTTGTATCTATGGCTTCATAGCATTGCCTCAGAAAGGGCTGATTTTTCTTTTTGTGCAAGAGCTAAACTTGAAGTTCATTAGTGTGACCGGTATTTTGAGGAGGCGGTTGGTGCCAGTTCTAGGTTTTTAAATTTCTATTTTTTTAATTTATTTCTAAGAATGATGGCTCCAGTTACTGGAAAACTGCTTAAGTCTAATGGCATTTAATATTTAGAAGAGCAAATATAAATCTGAAGTGACATCATTATTGTTATTTAAAATATTGCATATTATATGACTTCCTTTCTTTTTTTTTTTTCTTTTTTTTCTGAGAACATTAAGCTCTGAGTTCACTAGCTCCCATATTTCTCTTGACAGGTAGCAATCATATTGGCTAAGTCAATAGGTGTCCAAAGATGTTTAACTAAGTTTACTAGCTGTAGTTCACTTCTAAAAAGACGGGGGGGGGGGGGGGGGGGGGGGAAGGGGAGTTGTTGTTTTTTGTTGTTTTTAATTTTTTTAAGAAGAAAAAAAGCTATTAAATTTCAAAGACTAGAAAATCATATTTTCTGAATATAATGGTACCTAGATAGGAAGTTTTTTTGACGTTTGCTATCTTCTTCTTAGTCCTTGTAATTAATAAGAGTAGGATCATATACTCTGCTCAGGGAAAAAGAATAGTGTCAGGGATTGGTTTAACTCTTTCAAATTAAAAACATAAATGCATTTTTTTAGTTCTGAGATATGTAGCTCAATACACCTAAAACACAGCAATTATCTGTCAAAAAAAGGTGTCAGCTGCTTGTACACATAATAATTATCATTCTGAGATAAAATTATCTCTTTTGTGTCTTTAAAACTTTATATCATAGAATCACTGGCCTGGGTTGGAAAGGACCTTAAAGAGCATCTGGTTCCAACCTCATTACCATGTACAGGGACAGTTGTCACTAGACCAGGTTGCTCAGAGTCCCATCCAGCCTGGCCTTGAACACTTTGACAAATTCTCTGGGCAACCTGTTCCTGTGCTACAATATTTAATCTAAACCTACTTCTTTCAGTTTGAAACCATTCACCCTTTTCCTGTCACTATATGTTCTTATAAAATGTCTCTCTCCATCTACGAAGTAGCAGACTCACCTTGAATGTGTGTAGTTTTGGTCACTGCAATGTAAGAAAGATGCAAAGCTGTTAGAGAACATCTAGAGAAAAGCAACAAAGACGGTGAAGGGCCTTCAGGGGAAGCCGTACAAGAAGTGGCTGAGGTCACTTGGTCTGTTCAGCCTGGGGAAGAGGAGCCTAAGGGGAGAACGCACTGAGGTCTTCAATAGCCTCACAAGTGGAAGAGGAGGCGCACAAACTGATCTCTTCTTTCTGATGATTGGTGACATGACCCAAGAGAATGGCATGAACCTGAGTCAGGAAAGGTTTAGGTTGGCTATTAGAAAAAGGTTTCTCACCCAGAGAGTGTTTGGGCACTGGAAGAGGGTCCCCAGGGAAGTGGTCGCAGAGCCAAACCTTCCAGAGTTCAAAAAACATTTGGGCAATGCTCTTGGGGATGGCGCAGTGCAGGGTCAGGAGTTAGACACAATGATCCTTGTGGGTCCCTTCCAACTCGGCTAATTCTATTTTTCAGGCCTTCTTTGGGTACTGGAAGGCCACAGTTAGGTCAGTCTTCTCTTTTCCAAGCTGAATAAACCCAATTCTCTTAGCCTTTCCTCGTAGGAGAGGCTCTCCATTCCTCTGTTTGAAACTACTAAACCAAGCTAGTTCCTTAGTACGAAAATACTTTTTTTTTTTTTTTCACTCAGTACGGACTTAATTTCAAGCAATGCAACTGTGTAAGACTTATGCTATCTGAGAAGTTAATTCATTATTCTTTGATAACAAAAAAAAACCAGGTGAGATTTTTAAGGGGCTGGTAGTATAAATTACTATTAAATTATATAATTATTTATTAATGAAAGTCACCAAACTTTTGGATACATTGTGTAGCATATGGCAGAGCTACCACTGGAATGTAGTTTCTAGATGAAAAATAGGAAATTAACATAATCAGAGCAATTTAACATAAACTGAAATGAGAGGAAAGTCCTACAAGCATTCCACACACTTTCAGAAATTGACTTGTGATATTTATTGATCCATAAATACTGTTAGCTATGTCTAAATCAAAAAGAATCATCTGGCTTTCCTTGCTTGTTTGCTGTGACAGCAGTGGTTATTGCATCTTTCTGCACTGTTTTCTTCCTTCCTACTGTTATCCTCTGCTTCATCTCTTCCCCGTGGCCAAATATTACATTTTTCATGATAGGATCTCAAAATTTCAGCTTTCCAGAAATATATTTACTGCTAGCTGAAATTTTTCTACAATATATTTATGTTCTTGTTTAAACTATTAATATTATAACTGTAATTGCAATAAATAATAGAAATGTCTTTAATATTAAAAATATTTATTCACACATTTTTGTGGAAGTTATTGCAGTATTATCTAACTAGTGCCCACAAATCAGAAGTCTGAAATCTGTATAGAAGTATAAAAAATCAAGAAAAAATGTGTGTGCAACTATAGTCAAAGCTAAAAGAGTACAGATATCACTGAGTAAGCCATTGCATCTAGTCATACTTCACAGTTCCAGTGTCCACTCTTCTCACCTGAAGCCAACCACACCCTGGACTGCATCCAAAGCAGCATGGCCAGCAGGTTAAGGGATGCAGTTCTGACCCCATGCTGCTTTTCTGAGACCCCACCTAGAGTGCTGTGCCCAACTCTTGGGTGCTCAACATAAGGATGGGATAAGGACCTGTTGGAGCAAGTCCAGAGAAAAGCCACAAAAATAATCAGAGGACACACCTCTTTTAAAGACAGGCAGAGAGATCTGGAGTTCTTCAGCCTGGAGAATAAGAGGCTCCAGCAAGACCTTGTACCTGAAGAGGGCAAGAGGAAAAGTGAAGAGGAACTTTATGGACTGGCAGGTCAAGGGGAAATGGCTTCAAACTGAAAGAGGGCAGTTTTAAGTTAGAAATAAATTCTTTAAGGTGAGGTTGGTGAGGCACTGGAACAGGTCTCAGAGAAGCTGCAGATGCCCCAATACCTCATCCCTGGAGGTGTTCAAGAACAGGTTAGATGGGGCTGTGAGCAACCTGATCCATTGGAAAGTGCCCTTGCCCATGACAGGGGTATTGGAACTACATGTTTTTTTAAGTCCAACCCAAACCATTAAATGATTCCCTGGTAATTTCTCCAAAAACTGCATTTTAGAAGGAGCAATGAAGGCTCTATAGATTTTAAGGGAAAATCAGCATAAATAACATTCACAGCTAATAAAATATCACAGGACATAAATCTTTACTTCCAACTATTATTTATACCATTTAATACAGCTGAGAGGATTCTCACTGTGTTATTCCCTGCAACATTGCTTTTTTTGCACCATGCAACCAATGAATTTCATGTTGTCTCCATTGCATTTATAATCAGTGTGAAAAAATGTCCCCCTCAACTTGTTAGAGCAATTATTTTACAGAAAGAAATAAAATTACCCTAAAGTGAATTCAATGCAAAAAAGAGTGTGAAGCATCTGTGTGCAGTATGTTTGTGTTCTTCTGTGAGTTAGAACCCCCTTAGATATATAGACAGCATCTTGAGAGCATCTATCTCAGTTCCTTAAAGGAAAAGTGTAAGCAATGAATCAATAATATTGCAAAGCAGGGGAAGACTGTTATGTATTAGAACACTTTGCAGCATGCAAGAAGATTAACAGCATGTTAGGCAATGATGTAAGTGCCATAAATTAGTTTATATTGTACAATGTAAATACCCAGCACAACTGATGTCTGAACAAAGAAATCATGACTGAAAATGAGAATTTGGATCAAATCCAGTGTGCTTTCCAATAACTTGGTTTTGTTTTTATGAGTAAGTCTAGAATAATTTCTTGCATGTATATATAAAATATGTAATGCATTAACATTTTCTTACATGTATAGTTATTATTTTTTCTAATTCAAGTCTCTCACTCTCCCTGAAAAGTTCCTCTCCCTTTCTGTAGATGAATAAAATTTATAATTATTTTTACAATTTTTTTTAAGTACAAACCTTGAAAACTAATTTTGACTAAATTCTACCAGGTTCATCTTTATATTTTGAATAATTAAAAAATAAAAAATAAAGTATATGTAAATGTCTTATGTGAATGTATGTTCATAAGTAGCACTAAATGAAGTCAAAAGGTCAGAAAATAATGCTTTAAAGAAGAAGGGCTCTAACAAGGTTTACATGTTGCATGGGACAACGAAAACACAGAAAAATAGCATAATTTCATAACGTAAGAAAACAGAAAAAAAAGTACATTCACAGTTCTGTTCATAATTCAAAAGGTATTTAGTAGGTGTTAGAAGGACATGTCTGTAATTGTTCACTCTGAGGGTTTTGGAATTTTTTTTCAGATGAGTGAGAGTAGAGAACTAGTAGAGACTCCAGCTAGATGCATTTCTGGCGTGAAATACTTTTGTTACACTTCTCTTGAGATTTAGTCTTATAAATTTACACCTCAAAGGGTGACAGGCTTGTAAGCATTGACACTGTGTCTAAAAAAACAGTCTAGCAGACTTACAAATATGGTACCAGTGTGCAACAGCAACAAATGTGCAACCAGGGAAAATTTCTGGTTATGACAGTAGCTGCTGAATTAATTTTTTGGTGTCTATACTGAATTTATTTTCAGTTTAGCAGGCTGCAAATTCCTGTGGCTTGGGCATGTTTCGTAGGAGTTTGAAAGAGGGTCATAAGCCTTTTTCAATATTGGTTACAAGAAGTGCTGGAAAGGAATGGCTTTTTTCTGAGCAATTCTCAGACACATCTGTGTGAAGGGTGTCCAAGTAATTTGTTTCCATGTCTAACATTTAAAGTTCAAACAAGGAAATTCCACATTTGAATAATGTAACATTAATGAAGGATAGTTATTCTGCTGTGACAAAGCTCATGCAAATCTATTATTTCCTTCATTGTAATGGTCCAACATTCTAAGTTCTTGAACCATTCTGCCTCTAGAAATATGGAAAATAATTCCAGTTCTTTCTAGCCCTGGATTCTAACTCTGGAACTCTAAATTCTGTTACATCAGGCAAGACCACAAAACACCGATTGCAAACAACGTAATTTCAGAGACTCAGATGGATATTAAAAAACAAAGGTTATAACTATCTGCAAAAACAAAAGATTGCCTCAGGTATAGGTATTGCCACTTACAAAATGACACTGACATTTTTTCTCAACTTGCTACAATATTTCTAAAAATACACTTTGCTTCATTGAAATATGTCACTTTAAGAAAAGAAAAATAACTATGCTACTACTTCATATATTTTATTCTGCCCTCTATGTATAAAGCAGCTTTATTTTGAAAGTTGCTTAAGAAAAAAAAATTAAGCAATTTTATTCTCCTTAGCATAAATTTCAAGTCTGTATTTCAAACACAAAATTGTCACTGCATGTTAAATTTCACCAGAGATGTAGGAATGGATTAAGAAAAGGTCATTCAATAAAAATATGACATTCATACTAATAGAACAAGAGAAATGAGATGGCAGGAGACAACCAACATTACAATGAGAACAACTCAAACACAGAAAAAAACATATATTCATGCAAGGGAAGCCCAACTTGTACATGAGTACAGGGGTTGAATAGGTCAGCCGTGACCAAAATTACTTAGAAAAGTAGAAATATGTCTGAACATACAAACCTGAACTCTGTCAACATAGCTATAATACCTCTGCCAAAGCTGAATAAAGGAATAAAACTAATTTGCAAATTGGTTAAGAAATCAGCAATTTCTGTTTTCATCACCTTTACACTGGAGCTTCTACGAAGCCATGTTCAGACCCCTTTGTGAAACCCTCATCAGGTCAATCCAGAGATTTGATTTTATCATGGGCTCTGCTCTGTAGTTTCACATAGGAAGAGAAGGAGCTTTCTCAGTAAAATAAAGATTCCAAGAATGGCTAAGTAAATAAATAAAAAAAACCCTTAACATTCACTTGGATCCAAATAAGACACCAAATATTCAGAGTAATTCAAAAAATACCACAGTATGTTTGTAACAAGCTCAGTAGGTGACTCATTTTACACTTCCTGGAGTTTCCAAATCATCTTATTTTTCATTATGTAAATCGAGGAATGTGTTTATCTTTATTCCTCACTCTCTTCTGCCTATTCCATCATGTTCTTTTTCTATCGTCTAGAGTATGTTAGGCAGGGTTTTTTTCTTTTTTTCTTCTTTCTTGCTCCTTCCCTCTTACTCTTTTTCCAGTCAGATAATTTGGTTACATTTTACTAGTACTTGCTGAATTGAACTCAGCTCCTGTTCTTCTGGTAGGATACAAGGAGGTCATTCTTTAAAAAGTGTACAAAGAGATAAAGCTTAATTCTCAGACTGTTACTTCCTCATAGCCTGTTCTAGTGTTATAAATGGAAATTTTTGACTATGGCAGTGGAAGAAAGAAAAGGAATAAATAAAAGCCAGGACTCAGTGAAGTTTTTCAACAGTGAAAACAAAATAAACAGCAAAATGTTTAGACATGTGAAAAAAGAACTATTGATAAATATTTTTGTCATAAATAGTTTTTCAGAGATTCCTTTGAAACAGTATTTGCTTTTTTTAGAAGGTCACTGTCTGCTTGTAACAAAAACACTCCTCAGTTGTAAGAACTAACATGGCTGGTGAAGTCATACCTTCTAAAGGAGTTTGCACAGCCTCCATCACAGGTTAGTTCCTTTAAGTTTAAATGTCTCTTCCCTATAATCAGGAAACATTATGACACCAAATTTCCTTCTATATATCTTTTACTTTTTATTTTGATGTCATAAATACATTATAAAACAGTACTAATAAGGCAACAAAGCTGAATGGCATCATATTTTGGGGGTAATTCATGTTTATACCATTTACTGCCATAGGAAATATGTTGTTTTTCTGGCTTTAGAAGACTTTTTAAAGGAGTGTTTTATGATGTTTCTGTTTATACAGTATTTTTACAGCTATTGCAAATAGACACAAATATCATAAATTACAGAAAAAAATCATCCTGAGCTTCCTTCAGGCTTAATATGAAACAGTTACTAAAAGGGGAAATGTGTAAGTGCTGCTAAAGCCTGTTTGATGAATTCCACATGAAGTTTCAAGTTGAGACCTCAAGTCATTAGAAAAATATGAAATGCCATACCCTATCTTCATATATCTTCCATATCCTTATTTTAAAAGTAAACAAAATCCAACTATAATTATTAATGTATTCTTGTTAATTAATCTGGATCATGGATTTCTAGGCAGACTTTGATACTACCAAAATTTCATGATACATGGGGATTAAAAAAAACCTGCTGATTTCTTTGGTCCATAATGCCTGAATATTCTTACTTGGGAGTATGATAAGGCCACGAACAGTAACCCTGAAGAACAGAGAGGCCTAGACCAAATGCAGGTAGAAACACATCTCATATTCACTAACGGCATTTAATAAATTTACATCCAGGGAAATGTTCAGGTAAAAACAGTGATTAATATATAATTGAAAAGGTAACCAGGTAATAATCAGTAAATGCTGCTGAATTAGATTGTACTAGAGGAAATAGAAGATAATGCGTCAAAGAACATTAAAATGCTGATGTCAGATGAGTGCTGCCCAGAAACTGCTCAGAAAGCAAGATGAAAAGGTTTTACAGGAGAAGAATTCAATACTTCAAGTAGTTTCATTGCAGTTCCATTGAAGCTATTAAGCACTCTCTGTTCATACAAATGGCCTAACAAAGCATATTTTTGTAATATGTTTGTAGCATGAGGTTTTTTGTCAAAGTTCTGTTATTAGCACAATTTTCCTCCTTATGTTCATCAATTGCTTTTCCAGAGTGATTTACAAAACAGTCCTCTGGAAATGCAAGCTTTTATTTCTAATATTCTATAGAATATTAGAATATCTTGTTGCTGAACAAGGGTTTGTTCAAACTCAGCTGAAAATCCCAGCTGTGATCCATAGAGCAATCCAAATCAGGAAGTCCTTCCTATTCCTGTTATTTGATAAACACAAAAGTCCTTAAAAAAATAATTTTTTGTGGCATGTTTTCTTTCCTAAGGATTCAGTATCTATGAGTCCTACAGCTGTAATACTTTCTACCACGTATAATTTGTCCATAAAATATTCAGGTTCAAGCAATCTTAAATCCCAAAACCTCAATAGTTTATACCACTTAATTCAGAACCTCTTATACACATCCATCCTGTATCTTTACTAGCCCCTAGAATTCTATCATTGTTGCTGTGAGCAGGGAATAGACATGAAATTATAATCATCCTGTCTCCTTAGTAATCTTACAAGTTTCCCAGATAATGAAGTCTACAACTGTCCCAAAAGATGTCTGTGATCAGAGAGGTGAGATTGTCCATGGCAGAAATGTCAGTTTAAGGAGTGGTGCAGAACAGGATAGAAACTTAAAAGTCATTGACTAGCACAGCCACAACTCTATCAAAGAGCACTCATCGTGCATTCTCATTCATCTCAGAGCAAGCAGCTTTAACGCATTTGTCAGTGCAGCTTTTCTTCCCGCCTGCTGAAACCTTCTTTTCTTTGATCTCTATCTGTGGAAGACTCAGTTTTACAAAATAAATTCCCAGATTAAATTCATCACCTTGATAGAAAATTCATCCATAAACCTATATAAAATTCATAGAAAGTTGACTAAAAACAAGCTCATCAACAAATTAGGTGCATGCATGCTTACTCATCAGTTGAAGACTTCTGTAAATGAGGTCAGTTGTAAAGTCCTATTCTCTTCTTGTTGATGATGTATTTTTAAATTTTGAATCATTTCTGGGGTTTGACTCCTGACTGGTCCTCTACAGGCCTCTCAATTTCATTGTGATAATATAAAACCTCCATTGCTCTTCTATGATTGAGAAAGTGAATTAGGTATTTTTACAGTTTGCATATAAAGGATGTCTTCAGAAAATGGTTAGACTTTGCATAAAAGCTGTGTCCCACCACTTGAAACTTTGACATACTGATCAAGAAAACACTAATAATTCAAGAGAGTCACAAAAAAACATTCATTCAAAAGACCGCAGGCAGTGAATTCTGAGGCAAAGAACAGAAAAATGTTCAGATTGACAAAGAGTAAGACAATTTTTTAAATCAGGTTTATATGGAGGCAAGTGTATTCCAACAATAAAAGTAATTAAATTTCCTGATGTGTTAAATATGAGATTAATAGGTTAACTATGAGTACAGAACTTTTCATTCAAGTTCTGAAGGCTTTAATAACCTTAAGCTTTATAACTAAGTAACTTGAAAGACTATTGTATTATTGATGCTTTCATACCACGACTGCAAAATTTCCACAACGTGGTATCAGTAGTAATGTAGCTATTTGGTGACTCATAGGCCTAAAACTCCTTATTTCAGACAAGTTTTGTTTCCTTCTCCCTTATAATTACATGGCAGCTTGCAATCTCAGAGGATGGTCAGAAATTTAATTGTCAGCAGACTGAACAATCTTCTCTTTTAAACTATTTATTCATGTTGGAGAGCTATTCATAAGACACTGTATAATAGGCTTGTATTTTTAAAGCGTATGACAAATATTTGCATTACAGAAAGTGAACTGGGAAATCCAGGAAAAAATTTGAATGCCTTTATTTAGAAATTAATAAATAGCTACTCTAGAAGTCATTCAAAGAACAGGCAAAATCTCCAAACCCTTCTCACTAGTTTGGTCAGAAATTAATTAAAAAAAAAAAAATCGAAACCAACCTATAAACCAACAAGCCTCACTCTCCCAAATAACAATAAAACCAGATTTGTTTTCCTTCTGAAAGTGAGAAACATTTTTTGCACTGCAAAAGTCATTAATACTTCAGCATATATTAAGGTCCATTACTCACATTCCTGATTATTTGCTCAAAATAGACCAGTATCTGGTTCTAAATCATATAGAAAAGCTAAGAAAAGAAGAAATATGTAACTAAATGCTCCATACGTCAATGAAGCAAAGTCAGCGTTAATTTGTTTATGGAAAACAAGGGTTTGCCTAGAGGCAAATTTCAGTTTGTGCCTTTTTTCAGTGCACAGTTATGATTTTGCTTTATCACTGTATGAATTACCATTATAAACTACTGTATATTTGATGCTTGCCTATGGCCATCCAAAGATCTCTGCTAATGGAAGGCTGAACAGCATTAGGACTACATTAGAAAAGGCATGTTTTATTTAGAGACTACCTTGGTAACTTAGTACCGTATTTCCTTTTGCAATTTGTTTACCCTAATTGTCAAAACATTTCATTCTTTTGCAAATGTGCAGCTGTTACAAATACCTACAGGTGAGGCAGAACAGGCCATACTAATAGTACCACACTTGCATTGTTTACTCATTAATAGCTTTTACAACTTTTTGTTACACAGTCCAATCTATTTCTTTCGTTTCAAAAGTTTCAAAATTGAACTGCGAGACTGTATGACTCGTGAATAGACAAAGCATTCTGAAACAAGCAGAATTCCTGAGATCTCTTAATTTTAACAACATTCAAATGGACAAAGAGGACATTCAAATGACAAAGATAGAAGTAAGCCTTTGGAGAACCTAAATTCTTATGTGACCTGCTTGAGACTGAATTACATAACTGAAGGAAAGAATACATTTTCTGGAATTCAAAATGTTTGTCTTAGGTTGTTTGTTCGTTTGGGGGTTTGAGTCATAAATCCTTTCAGTTGAGTTCAGAGACCCTATATGAACTCCTATCTGACACAGTTGCTGGTATTAAATATTTATTCTTCAACTAACACTATAATTGAAGTTGGTATTGGCCTGAATGCTTTATCTCGCAGTCAGTGGAGGCAACTTCATCCTTTTTGAAAACTGACTTTAGCTGACTAATTCCAGTGATTGTTAATATGATAGCCTATGAGAGTTATGACAAAGTAAGTTTTTAAATTTGAATGCTTGTTAGCAAAAGTTTGGATATCTACCCATTGCCAGAAACTTTACTGACATTAACTTTGGGCTTGATACAAGGTGAATTCTTAAGAAAAATATTAATACTAAATACATTTTTGCCTGAACAGTGGAAAAATAAACTTAATAGAACTATGAACTCATTGGCACAAGATACACTTTTCATATGGCTTGAGGTCAATGGCAAGATGTGGAGGAACTTCAGGAAGCATTCCTTAATTAAACAAAATTAACTACTTGCAAATTGCTGAAATGTCCTCTTTGCATGATTTAAAGATGGGTTATACAAACCTAGGAAGTGGACTCTTTGGAGCAATCCAGTCTATGATAAAAGGAGAAAGGAAGGCAGGATCAAATAATTTCATAGTTGCAAGATATTAAAACATCACATAATTTTGCTAGAAGTGGAGAGAAAAAAAAATCCACCGACCAAACCCAAACCATTCATGCTATAAAAATTTGATATTAGATATTAGCTGCACATTCAAAGAATCACAATTTTTGTACTTCAGATAAAGTTAATTTAACAAATGAAAATATAAATAACAGAACTGTGCTTATTTTTGTTAAAAAAACTCATTTTCATATCTACTTCTCAACTATCACCACTGTGAAACTTCAGTATGCAGTGGAAGTTTATCACTCTCAGATTATTATCATCCCAAAATTATCTTCTGCTGGTATAAACTACTATAGTGTGCTTTAAATATCAATAGCTGCCAGCTAAAATTTGCTGCACATTACCTTAATGACCTACTTGTGTAAGCGACACAGTATATATGACAGTGTTCTATCAAAGACAAAATTGAACTTTTTGCTACAAATATAAAGAAAAGAGTAATTCACGTCCATTAAGCAAGGACACATTCAATTGGCAGAGTGTACAGATTTCTTTCCTCAATACAAATTATGTAAAAATGATTACATATTTTATTTTTCACTATACCGGTTTTTATCCACCACCAAAAAAAAAAAAAAAAAAAAAGAAAAAGTCATATCACCTGAATGAAGAGACTGGTGTGCAACCTTAGACAACAAAAACAGGTGGAGTATTTCAACCAGATATTTGCTTTGTATTCAACTACTCTAACATGAATCAGATATATAATAAGCTAGGTGATGTGGGATTTTATAGTAAAGAATATGGGTGCAAGTAAAGATAGAGGTTTTTTTCCAGTTTATGAGTCAAGAACAGGGCCAATGAGGAATGTCACCTATATTTATACACTTTTCTAAATGCATATAACATATGTGCTTGCAATACTATTATATGGATATGCGACTTGCATGATATTCAGCAGAGATCCCCTTCAACATGACAGCTTTAAAGAGAAATGCCTTGTTCTGGGTTTTGTGGGAGCTTGCTGATGGCATTTTTGAGGAGATAATGAGCTAGATAAATATGTCATGAGCTAATATGCTAATATCTACATAGGTACTATGCAGTTTATTTGAGATTGAAAAATAAGGAAATATTATTGTCTGAAAGGTAGCTCAAGGAACACTACACCAACTTATCTATATAGGGGTACAGGCTGCCTCAAGGAAAAACAGCATGGGCTTGGACAGGAGAGCATGAGAAATGTACACCAAACAATCACAAGCATCAGAAACCCAGGAGAAGGCCACCTGCTGAGTGACACTAAGATTTTTACAATATGCAAACAACGATTCTACCTCACCCGAAAAGTTAGAAATCCCAATTTCCGTATTCTTTCCTCCTTACTGTTATCTTTGACTACAGGTGGCTCAGGGTTAAAAGGGTGACCACCTGAAAAGTGATTAAAGTTTAGGACACCCTAAGAATGGGCAAATGGTAAGACAAGCAAATGTATAAAATAGAAAAGGAAACATCATAATAAGAAATATTTCAAAATAGGGAAAGTAACCAACAGTAGAGTGACTACTCTATTTCCTGAGTGTTTTCAGTTACACTATTATCTGAAAATTCAGTAGAAATGTTCAGAAATTGTATAGTTTTGTCTTGTTAGAAAACAAATATTTATTATGATTTTTTAGTGTGCATCGTTTTCATCCACTCTGTTACACAGAAGTCTAAAATAAAGATTTAACAAAAGCTGAAAAATTAAGTGATGATTATTTTCTGTTCTTTAGCTCCACTGCTTCATTATTATACAAGAGATTTAGGATTGTCTTACTAGTTGAATACAACAAAAAAAAATCTAAAATATATCCAAAATGACAAATAAAAGAGATTTTACATAGTGCTATTATTAAACTTTTATTCTTTAAAGGATATACAGAATGATTTCTACAGGCAATTTCAATTTTAAACATTTTCTCAGTAATCTCATGAGAGTAAGCAAAATTTAAGTCGTGCTGCTTACGGTTATAGAGAATACTCTTTTTTTTTTCCCTAATAGAATACAAATAGTCAAGACTCCATTTTTTCCTTTGAGCTACTTCACATTTCTTTGCAAATTGCTTCCAGCAGTTTTTCTCCAATAGTTATTACTGCTGGGTATTGGCTTTATTTTTGGGTGTGTATTCTTATTGACAAAAGTATTGCCAGTTATGAAAATAGGAAAGGTACATGTGCTAAAAAGTCAAACTAAATGAGTTAATGTTCTTGCTGAGTAATGGGTAGGATTAGATTCCTTATTTAGGTATCTCTTTTTTTGATTCACACTTTAGACAAACAATAGAAAGCACCGTTGCAGCTCTGCTTAGAAAAGAATAGCTTACTGCAAAAAAAAAAAAGGTAAAAAATTTATATTTACTTGTGCACATAAACGAAATGCAATGCTGAATAAGTTTCATGAAGATATTTGCTTTGAAACTGCAAGTTAAAACCAAAAATGCACATATGTTAGAAGGTTTACCTCTTTGACAACTTGTAAGATAAATTATTTATATATTTTCATTTTATAACCCTCTTTATGATGGGAACAGAGTGAACTGTTCTGTAAGTAATAAGTTATGAGATGTTGAAACATATGCTGAAAAGCTCAGTATCTTGAATTCCAGACTCAGTTGTTCTGGCATTTTCTTTACAGCTGGGCTCACGTAACTTCTGTTTAATATATTTTGAATTATCAAATATTATTATTAAACCCTTAAGAAGATATTCAGAAACAAAATCTTTTACAGCTTCTCTATAAATATAGAAACAAAGCTGCCTGAACTTTCTTAGCTTTATTTCAAGGCAACTTGGTGCCATAAGGAAATATTAAGTGCTAGTGAAAGCAAGAAGAGGCTAAAAAGGCTTTTCACAGAAATATGTAGAATTTTGCACACATCGAAAGCCTTCAGAACTTTAAAGTCTCCACATGAACAGGCTTTATATTGCACATGATGCCAAGCCAGATGATTGCAGTGTGAAAAGAGTTTCCAGTAGCATTACAATATTTTCATTTTCTGGTAGACCGATAAGTTGGTGTAAGAAGACAATGTTGCCAAACCTGCGCCATTACTTTGATGCAAAAACAAGAAAAATTATATAAACTGCTTCATTAGAAAGACCAGCTGTTTCTGTCTTCTATTACTTAACATGAACTTTTTCTTTCCACTTTCCTTTCCTTTTTTTCTTTTGTCAGTAATTTCTCCCTTTGTCCCTGCAAATACCAGACTTACATCCTGCTTCAGTAATGATCATTCATCTGTGGAAACAAAGAATAAGCCTCTTATAAATAATTTTTTATATATCTTTGACGTTTCATGTTAATTTTACAAGTATATCTTCCATAAATTCATGGAAACAACAGTTCTTTCTTCTTGCCAATTGATTAATACATGTATACTTCCCCCAATTATTAGCATAATAAACATGGAACAGGGCAAGCCCTCTGCTAAATATCCAGTAGGATAATTCCAAGATCAGTCACGTCTGATAAATACTTAAAATTCTGTACTTAGGAAACTCTTTCAGCTCACTGCAGTAGGGAGAATTCCCAGAGAAGGATGTGGTGCCCATCAAAGCAGAAGAAAGCACCATTAAACCACCAAAAAACGTTAAACCTGACTTAGAGGCATTTTGCAATATGCTTGATGTCCTCTCCAGAAATTATATTGTACTTTGAAAGTTTGCCAGCAAATAACAGTCTTTCAGCTGAAACCAACCATATCAGTTCTTCCCAATCCTATTGTTCTCCAAGGAAAGCAAAGATTGGTTACCACATGAGGGGCAAACTTTCATGAATAAGGGAAACAAACTGTGACTTGGGTCTTTTCTCTTTATGTGCAATATCTAGTCTGAGGTTTCACTCCACAATCTGTGGAGATAGGGCCCTCTAGAAGGATTTCTGCATTTTAAATGAAAGCAAAATTAGTGTATGGCTTCAGGAGTATGAAAGACAGATCTTTCCATAAGATTCCTTAGGTGACCCACCTGGTAGATGCAGGAAAGGCTGTGGATGTTGTCTACCTAGACTTCAGCAAAGCCTTTGACACTACCTCTCACCGTAAACTCCTGGAAAAGCTGGCAGCCCACATCTTGGGCAGGAGCACTCTTTGCTGGGTTAAAAAATGGCTGGATGGCTGGCCCCAGAGAGGGTTGATGAACAGTGCTGCATTCCTTTGGTGGCCAGTCATTAGCACGGATCCTCAGGTGTCAGTGCTGGGCCAGTTGTGTTTAGCATATGCATTGATGATTTGGATAAGGGGATTGAGTCCAAAATCAATACAATTGCAGGTGACACCAAGCTGCGCCTATGTGTCAGTTTGTTGGAGGGCAGGAGGCCAGGCTGGTGAAGGGCTTTGAACACAAGCCCTATTATGAAAAACAGCTGAGGAAGCTTGGGTTTTATAGACTGGGAGAAAAAAGGAGGCTCAAGGGAGACCTTATCACTCTCTGTAACTATCTGAAAAAGTTGGTTGTAATCAGGCAGGGGCCAGTCTCTTCTCCCAGGCAGCTACTGACAGAACAAGAGGACAGTCTTAAGCTGCACCAGAGGAAGCTTAGGCTAGATATTAGGAAAAAGTGTTCACTGGAAGAGTGACTGGGCAATGGAATCATCTGCCCAAAGAGGTGGTAAAGTCACAGTCCCTGGCCACGTTTAAAAAAAACTGGACATAGCACTCAGTGCCCTGGTTTAGTTGATGAGGAGGTGTTAAGTTGAACTTGGTGACCTCAAAAAGTCCTTTCCAACCTAGCTGATTCTGTGATAAGAGGATGGTATCCAAGTGTCACCAAATGTGGCATATTAATTCTATGGGGAAGGTACCAAAATAGGACAAGGACATGAACAAAGGGTGGTGGGTGATGCTAGAACCTCCAATTTCACATGATGGGGAAAGGAATTCAGTGAAAAAATACAAAGATCAGACTGATGGTCTCAGTACAATCAACAAGGAAGGTAATTTGACTGCAGTTTCCCTTTAGGTTCTTGAAGAAAAGTGAATACAAGACAAAAGTAACTCAGTGGAATGAAACAGAACATACTGCAGATCCCTAAGGGGAATGAACAACAGATATCAACATGACTTTGACAAACTGGTCAAGTGCAAAAAAATGGGCAGAAAAATTCTTTGCTGTAGACAAACAACCATAATAAAATCACTATTAACTGTTTCTCACATGTAAAAGTGTTTTCTGAATCAGGTTCTAAGTGACAGTTATAAATATGCTGTGCTAAAAATAAAAATCACTACAGAAGATAAATTGATGCATTTGAACCAAGTCTCAAGATTATGAGTTATTATATTCCTCAGAGATGAAATAGCAGAACTGGAAACTGGATTCATGGCAATTTCCTTTGCTAGTTCTTCAGCTAGCCATAACATTTAAGCAAAAAGGGAGGGAAGGAGCATTAGTGGAGTAAATGTTATAAAATGCAATATGAAAGTGACAAACGCATAAAAATTGTTCGTAAGTTCATTTATCATATTAATTTTTTTAAAGAGAGCAAAACCTCCTCAGCAATTGCCAAAATATGATGCTCTAACTCATACTTCTCAGTTTGACTTGAAACATAAAATGTGAATTTAACTAAGTTTGGGGAAGTTTTTGTTCTAATATTGATTTGAAGATAAAGAGATAAGGTAGATCCTTTGCCTGGAACATCTTAAACATGTGGAGTGCTGTGAGGGACAAAGAATAGCTTTAATGTGGACTACTGAAAGAAGGACAAAGGTCAACACTTGAAAAGAAAAGAAAGCATGTAGGGCAAAACAGGTGAATACAAGCTGATTTTATTAATCCACATGACCAGGGTAAGACCTGGGGAGAACGTAGTCATCTTCAGATTGCATAGGATGTAGATAAAACTTCCATGCTTTTCAGAGTTCCTCAATGAAATGAGGTATGAAAGCACCACAGAAGAAAAGATAATTACTCTGAACAGCAAGAAAGCACATCAAGTTTTGGGCCAATTCTGTCAATGTTATTTTTAGAACTGAGTTGTTGTTTTTTTTAAGTGGCTCAAGAAGGATTATTTTTTCTTTTCCTAAGAATAGTGATATTTGTTTTTAGAAAAGACAACAAGATTAAGTGAGATAAAACTCAATTACAAAAGTAAATGTAACTACCAGTACAATTTTGCTCCCACAGAAGACTAAGATCAATCATGGAACACTCATAAAACGAATAATTTATATTCTGAATTCTCCTAATGACAAATGAAAAACTCTTCAACACATACCTCTGCGGATAACCTAATTTGCAATCTAGGGCTCTCTCTCATTTCCCTGAAATTTATATATTATTATCAAGATTCATCAGTCCCAGGTGATAAAATGTCTCTCTCCATGATGGAATAATCTGTTTTCAGTAGGACTGAAGATACTTGATTATGAGTCACCAAAAAAAACTCTCAATTGAGCCCAGGAAAACAGCAAATTTTGCTCCAATATCTCTATCTATATATATAATTAAACTACAATTTTAAATTAGCTTTAGCTTTTCGTATTTTTTTCCAGCAGAAGAGTTAAAATAAATTTTGGCATTAGCTTTACCTATTGCTTTCTTCCTACAAATAGATTTGAGAAAAATATTTGTGTGCAAGATGAATCTGAAGTGAATGTTTAGAGACAAAAAGTATTCAGAGAGCAGGAGAAATGGCAAAGAAAAATCAAAATGTGATATCTGCAAAGCTATACAAATAAGTAGATGGAGAAAGAGAATTAACACCCTGCCCCAATGCAGAGTGGAAACCATTCAAGCCTGTTCCCGACTCTTATGTAAATCCTTCCCCTGTGACCAGACTGACTGCTTTAAGAAAGTAATTTCCTGCTGCTGCAAAAACTTGATTAAAGAGACTGAAACACAAATAAAGAGCAATGCCTTGTGGTCCTCCCCCAAAGGGAAGGCTGCAGGGAAAGGAAGCTCAGAAACTGTGGAGCAGGTTGGTGCTAAACAGTCTGACTTCATTCTGGAATTTGCCAAGAGTGTTTTTACCAGTCCACCACAGCTTTTTGTAATTGTAATGTCTCTGTGTAATTGAGATGATTTAATTCCATGTCAAGTTTTATTTCCTTACAAAACTAAAAAAATGTTATTTTCTAACTCAGGAGCTACAAATGTATGCCAGCTAAGAACACTCTTATGATACATCGCAGAGCAAGATTGCTCTTGTTGTTGTATTATCATTATCTGAAACTCTACCACTTGAACAGGAAAAGGAATATGATTTTTTAAACAGAAGAATTGAGTCATTCATGGAAATGTCTTAATTTTGATTAGAATCAAAATGAAAAAAAATTCTCTTTGAAGATGCCATCTCCCTCTACATAATAACCACATAGTGCTCTATGAATATTAAAATCTACAACAACAACTTCCTTATTCAAGCTTCAAATTCAAACTAATTATGTAATTTCTCAGGTGATAAATCTAGAAACTAGATTCTAAACCAATCTACTGGCATATTTCTGTTGACTGGATCTAAAGACATGTAGAACCAGAGCAAATTTAAGAGACAGAAGTTAAACATTTAGCTCAGAGAAAGTCAGCAGAACACCTAACACCATTCCACTAAGAAGCATATTCTTGTAGGTCAGTCCTATCTCCCAAAGCATGACAGAACTGTCCTGATTTTGCAAAAAAAATACTTCATTAGATATATATATATATATATATAGCATATGTAAAAGCTCCAGCTATTTATGTAAAATGTATATATATATTTAAATGTGAATATATACAGTGTATGCACAACCTAAATTCATGAAGATATAGTTTACCAAACATATACTCCAAATCTATTGTTGGAGGGAAAACAGAGTGGGGCATAAGCAATCCCAGACATTCCTGGAATATGTTGATAACTTCCTTCTCCAAGACACAGAGGAGGAGCTATCTGGACCTTGTCCTCAGCAGCAAGGAGGAGCTAGTAGGGAACGTGACATTCATCTTTAATGATTCCATGATTTAGCATGATTTAGGACCCTTATTACATAACTCTTTTTTTTTTTTTTTACTAAATTTCCTCTACTGGAGAAATGGATGCCTTATATAATTTGTATGGCTTACCTGGTTATGAATTTTAAAATTATAGCTTTTTATCACACACACAACATGAAATGTAACAAAGAACTAGTGAAGATAAACCTTTATTATTTAAGGCTTTTCAGATGTAAAAGTGATGTAGCAATTCACTATTTATAGAAAAATAGAAAAAAAGGAAAATTAATATTTGCTGCTAAAAAAATATTTTAAACTTGGTGATTCACGTAATTCTGCTCTAATTTCATGGTATGATTTGTATGAACTGCACAATAAAATTTTAATATGGTTGTATACAAATTACAGGAATATAAATATTTGGAGAAATACACAGCCAAGACACTTGACAAGATTTTAAAATTAATAAAATTTTTGAGCACACGAGCATGAGGAAGTTTTTTTTTTAAATGTTCCATTGTGGAATGGAAACCAGCTTATACTTAAAACTATCACAATACTTTTGAAAAAACATCAAAGGAATTTGCTGCTTTTATTCTAAAATATTGATTTTTAAATTATTTATTGTCATTATCTATCTCATGTTCCAACTTGAACGTACATCATACTAATGCTTATTGAAATCAATAAGGGCTTTTTTTCAAATATATAACAAACCATTTTTTCTTTGTTTTGTCCAAAAGGCTTTAACCTGGAAATAATGGAATGGCTCACAGTCTGAACCAAGGACCCAGTTTCCACTAAGTATGTACAATCAAGTCTTTGCCATGATTACCTTAAATGACTGTTACAAGAGATGGAGCAGATGGAGCACAGCTCTAGAAGACTTTGCACATTCACAGCCTGTACTGAAGGAAAAATCACACAAAAAATCATTATATCTGTTTTGTATTATCTGCAGTTTCCTAAACAATTAGCATAAGAGTCACACAAAACTAAATTTGGCTAGATCAGAATAGCCTTAGCTGCTATTCCAATGAAGTGCAGTTGACTAAAATCAGGAGAAAGTCAGGAACTGATGAGGCAATTAAATAGAGTAATTGCTCTAAAAAATAAATGAAAAAAAGTGCATCAGATGCACTGTTGGAGAAGTTACCCAATGCTTTGAATATAGATATAGGAGCATAGTTTTTCTTTCAGGAGAAACGGAATTGAAGTAGGTCACAACTCCATCTTTAAGGCAAGGACGGTGTTTGAATTTCAGTTTGGGCCTACCAGTAGAATTTGTAAAAATATTTCTTATGATTGTGAGAGGAGCTGCATGGGCACGTGGAATTGATCATTCTCTACTTGCAAATCCCAGGATTTAGTGAGGAGGGGAAAAACAGGAGTCAATAACAATTTGCATAACATGCTTAGGTGGCATTTTGTCCAAAGCTATTCTGGAATTAAGAAAGATCAACTCAGAAAAATTGTTTTCAGCCTAGACATAGAAGCTAGTCCAAAATCTTTACAGTTTGAGGAGTTCACATTACTAATATCATGCTGGGTTGAACATGTTGCCCCACACTAGCACAGCCCTTAAAAAAAGTACAGCGAGTCTAAAAGGACTAAAACCGGCCAAGAACAAAGGAGATGCAAATATCCATTTAGACTCATTGATGCAGTTGTATTTCAGGCCAAGCAAAATGCAAGCAGAGGAGGGAATATGTTTGTGAGTGGGGTGTATTTGACATATAACAGAAATCATGTCTGGCTAGTGGAAAGCCTGTTTGCTAAAGCCATTATCACTTCTGTCTCTTATTCATGTATCCAAGTTTTCTGCCATTCTTCCTCTTAAACCTGAAACACATGCCTTAACACAGAATGTTCTTTTCTCTTTCAAATCCCTCCTTTCAGATGCAATTAAATAGATTGCACATATCTTGGGGATAAAAACCAGTGAAAAATTACTCAGATATGTAAAAGTCACTTATTAACTTTCTGCACTTGCGCCTCCAGTAATTTTTTTATAATACTATGAAGTGTTATCCACAGAACTAACAATACAGTCCCCACTACAGATTTTAAGAGTGAAAGCAATGATGTGGAAACAAAATGAAGAACGCCAACCCCCATTTTCTCCAACTTGCTCTGTACTTCAGGTTAAATGCATTTCATATGGACAAAAGTAATTCCTTTATTTCCCAACCTGGAAAATTTTTAGAGAGCCATTTTAAGTCCATTTTGTTTTAAAGTGTTCACTTATAATTTCTTCGGTGTCACAGAAAACATTATTTAAGAATTGAATGACACTCAGCAGGCAGAGAAAGCCTCCTTGTTCAGATGGGTGGTTTAAGGGTTTGGTTCTTCTCAAATCTACCTGTAAATTGCTCTTCTAGCTATATATCTCCATACAGGTCAGAGCAATCCAGAGCACTACACATTCAACTTCCTCCATTACATACCATGACATTTTGAAAGCTGGTTAAAGTCTCCTAGTTGGAGGAAACTTTTCAGAAAACTTCCATTGAAGTCCTGCCTGGCAGATTGTAAAAATGGAAACTATGTGATTGGGGGGTAGTTACACATAATTTTCTATCAGGCTGTTTGGTAGTATGAGCCATTTCTGTTATAGAACGATGTTAACAGGTAGTTAATTTTGTTGAAAAATGTCAAGTCAGCTTTCATATTAAAGGCTACGTAAGTATACCTCTCCAGAAACCTTGAATGCAAATAATTTTTGCCTTATTAGTTACAATAATGTGATTACATCTTTTATCTGGAACTGCTACCACATCTAAGGCACTGTGTTTTTAGAAGATTAATATACTCCAAGTTAAAACAATGAAAGAGCTCCAAGTCCCCTATTAGTCCTGCTGTTTGGATGAAAAGGGGAAATCCATGACCAAATCTACAAGTGGTATTACCATAAAACTAATATGCTGAGGAGTTTTTTAGGAATATTGTTAATTCAATGATGCAGGATAAAATTTGTCACAAAGTTACTTAACTCCATTTGCAATGGAATAATTTTTACACAGCTGACTCTATGTCATCTGAAATTCACTCAGGAAATGGCTTTTGTTCAATGATCTCAGTGAGCCCTAATGAAAGAAAAAAAAAAAAATCTAAGTAGTTTTAATACCTGTTCTTGATCTACCAATTGCTGTCAATGTCAAGAAGCTGAACAAACACTCTATTCAAATGAATAGAATAGGACAAATGTAGATGACATTTTATGAGGAGTATTGTTAGTGGCTCTTTTAGGTCCCTATTTTGTTCTGTAAAGGTCCTGAGTGGCTGATCTTAAATGGAAATCTGGCTTTATTATAGATAGAAGAAAATACCGGCGTTTAGATCCACAAAAATAGAAAGGTTCCAAGCATCAGCTGAAATCAATGAGATTGAAGTGTTAAATATTTCTTCTCTGCAGTCTAGATTTATATATGTTTTTCTTACATAAATTATTATTAAACATGCCAATAGATTCATAAATAGTACAATTGTTAAAATGGGACAAAAAATAATGGAAATACTAGGATTATTTTTAGAGAAGAAAAATTAAGGTTTTAGAATGGCATTTCTTCTGCAGAGAAAAAAAAAAAGTGTGCAGCAAGATGGGGGCTGCCTTTTCTCCCAGGCAACTAATGACAGGATGAAACAGCTTCAAGCTGTACCAGGCAAGGTTCAAGTTGAACATCAGGAAGAATTTTTTCATGGAAGAGATTGTTAAGCATTGGAACAGACTGCCCAGGCTGATGGAGAGGTGTTCAAGAAAAAGCTGGGCACCATCTTCTTGGTTCAAAATTCCTTACATTTCTGTGTGTGCATCTATATGCTGTTCCAAATCAGCTTATTTGTTAGGAAGATTTAGGCCTGACATCTCTGAGCATAAAGCAATATGCTACCATTTAAGTCAACCAAACTTATCACACCTGAAAATAATCCTACCAATAATTTGAATGAACGTTTGTATTTAGCATGAAACACAGAACTAAAGAAACAAAAATCCATTTCAAAACATAGGGAGATAGGGGATTAAGTGCTCAAATATGGCAAATAATGTAAGCTTATAAGCAAGGTTATTGTCCCCATGAGAAAAACCCCAAGAAGAGACCACAACACCAACAGGCTGGCTAAGCATATTTCACACTCTTACATAGCTTCCAAAGATTAAACACCCAGACTAACTTCCCAGTGACCAAAGAGGTATCACAACCTTTCTATATGTGTAAAGAAAGCACAGATTTAAGTGAATAGCCACAATATGTAAATACACATGATTTGTTCTAAGTGAGGCTCATGGCCAAAAATGCTTTTTGTTTTGTTGTTCCTGTCCTCCCCCCATGACTATTGGGCAGAAGAGTGAGTCACCTCAACTTTCTCCTCTAATAGAAAGTATAACTTCCAGCATGCAAAAAGACTAACTTGCCATTAGGCTGGAAAGATCCATTGATTTCTAAGGCCTGAACAACACTATCAGCTACAGCATAGGAGAGGCAACAAAACAAAAAAAAACAAAAAAAAAAAAAAGGGAGAAGGGAGAGTATAAAAACACAGATCCTATTTCTGACAGGACTTCAATATCTTTCTGATTGACACCAGTGTCAGTCAGTCCCTTACTGTCTTAAAAACTCCTCACGCCTTCTCTCTGTGAGCTCCTTACAGGCAGCTCCACACAGCACTGACTCTTCTCCCTGCAAGTTCCCCTCTTCCTTCTGCATGACTGGCTAGCCCCTACCTGTCCCTTGCCCAGGTGCCTAACCCTGTCTGTTCCTCACATGCCCCTTCCTCCTCACAGCATAGCCAGCAGACACCATTTCCAATTAACTCTCAACCAGCTAAACTCACTCTTTTATAACACCAGTCCTCACTGGGCAGGCAAGGCTGTTTCCACTCTTTGGTAATTAGTAGAGCTGTAATTCAACACGGACATTGCCTTCAGCACTATACTTACAAACCATCCTTCCACATCTTTCAGCAGTAGGTTCCAACTTCTGACTAGGAAGGGAGGAGGAGTCTGGTCAAGGTAAGAAAAAGTTACAGGAAAAAAAATGCAGCTTGAAAAGCTAATCAGCACACACTTAAGACAACCCATTTATCTCTTGTTGATTTCAGAGAATACAGAATTCTCCTAAACTTTACTTACATATTTCAACACAATAAATGTCATAGTGAGGGTTTGTTTCCCTGGTGAAAACTCATCAGAACATGGCTGAAGTAAGCAGGACGGGTACAATGGTGCACCTGAGAAATCCTTTAATCCATCCATGACCTTGCAGTTTGAGAGGCAGCATCCAAAGACCAGGGGGAGGTGTCGGGTTAACAATTCATAGGGGTGAGGGCATACCTCTGCCTTCACACCTGAGGGCAAAGGTCCAGTCACAAATGAGGACTAGGAACATGTCTGGGCATGCCTTTGCATGTATCCATAAGTCCCACAGTTTTGAGCCAAAGCCTCTGCATCTGCAGGGCAGGGGCTTGACCTTATCTCTAAGGCCTTTCTTCCCAGCAGCTTTGCTTCCCAAGGTCTCAGATTTATGTGCTCTCTTTAGGGAACCTGACCTAAGTTTTGGTCTATTCCAGCCAATTCTACTCCCACAAGTAAGGAGTCTGATAAAACCAGAAACTCACAGTAAATATTTTGAAGAATACCAGTTCTATTGCTATCACCATCCCCTTAATTTGCCAAAGCCACCCTTCTGATCCCATAATAGTGGTCAAGCTCAATACATCTTAAATTTCCTTTATGTAATCATGTAATATGTGTTTAGGACTTCTATTTCATCTGTCTTTGTTAGTACATTCAAATAATTGAATCCATAATATACCATTCTTATAATTCATATGAATTCAAAGATTAATTTAATTGCAGCTTCTCATGGTAGAGTGGAATGCACAAAAGACCTTGATTCTGTGTAGGCTCTGCTCAGCAATAATGAAAACATCCCTGTGTTAGCAATACTGTTTTCAGCACAAATACAAAACACAGCCCCATACTAAGCACCAGGAAGAAAAGTAACACTATCACAGAGAAAACCAGCATAGTTTAAAGTGTGAAACACATTAACCACCGAAGTGTTTACAGTGGCTTTTCGGTTGTAAAGAGGATTTTTTTTTCCTACTGTAAAAAGGCTACACTTTGAAGCAGAAGCACTTAAGCCTTAGTGGATCTATTGAGTGCTACAGAATACACTTTCTGTGCCCGATTATGGCATGTTTTAGAAGTACTCTAAATAGATAGTGAGGTTACTTTGGGCATTGCTGTCAAGTTGTATAGTAGAGTGCATCTACCACAGGCAGCACAGGAAAATTGGGCTGAGGAAAACAGAACAGGTGTTTTGTCAGTAACACATTACCATGCTCACTTCTGGAGCCAGGGATGAATGAGGAATTTTAAAAAGGATATTTAGTCTTTTGGAGCAATAGGAGAAAGATTGGAAATTTGTATCGTACAAAATTCTTCTTGACTTGAAATATAGAATAGACTGCGCCATGATGCAAATACTTATGTTGTTCCATTAGAAGAAAAAAATAAATCCATCAAACACCAGTCTTTACAGTTGTCTGATATTGCAGAAAGAGAGGATGGTAAAAAAATATTCTTGTATTTCTCTTGTAATTTTATGGGAGGTAGATTAAATAGGGGATGTAGGTCCAGCTCAGTGGCCAAAGGTCCAGATATTCTATTTATTTTTGGAATGTAGAATATATTCTATGTTTTTATATCTATTTATCTAGATATAAAAATCAGATACTGCTGATTTTTGCCATATTTGGATTAGGCCATAAATAAGACTGTATATAGGAGAAAGGACTCATAGAGAGAGAGAGGGTAAGGATTTGACATTTCTAGAGCCATTCTTTCAAGGTTTTAGCATAAAGCAATTTAGGAACATATAATCTTAATATCTACTCAATCCTGGACATTCTGCTAATTTTTTAGGTAATAATAAAATATAAGCAATAAAAAATAAGAAATAAATAAATAAAAATATGGGTAATAAAATAGAAAAGTACTGTTCATACTGGTTTTGCATTCATTAGCATCATGGTTTTCCAGATTGTTCCAAATGTAGTCAGATCCAAACAAGACTAATGATAATCAAATCCAGAAGAACAACAAAACAATCAGCACTTGGTCATGTCACTGGAGCCAACCACTCTAGGATTTTCAATATTGATGCAGGAGATATTCCACTGAAACCAAGGAAAGCTATGACTAGGAATTATTGCAAAAGCATTTGCATACATAAAACAAGTCACTCTATGCAGTATTTGGTCACCCAAAAACATCTAAAATAAGGAATAACTGCCTAGTTTGCCTTTTAAACAGCACCTTATCACTGTTTCTTCAGGACACTGGAGGGTTGGGGCCTTCCCCACTCAAGACTGAGGATGAAGTGTGACAGAGGGAAGGAACCACTTCAGAATTTCCCTCTGCTCTCTGAGATGTGCACAGAGACTGTGTACAAGGTTATGAGAGGAGCTAATGGCTGCTCCCTGGTTCCTGGTCCTAAACTATCAAACAAACAGCACAACTGCGCCTGTGGGGTACACCTGTGGGCAGCAGCACTACAGTAAAATCTCATAAATCTGTCCACTGTGTGACCAACATGGTCAGGATTTTTATATGGTATTTGTATCAAGAACTGAAAAAACAGTCACTATTAACAGCATGTGACTGGATATTTTACCAAATTTAAAAACTAATTATTGTTTGCTTAGTTTTAGACGAGTAAAAAAGCAAGCTCATGGAATGAAAGAAGTAGTTTCATCTAAATTCAGTCATGTTTTTCCTCAGAATAGCAGCACTGCTCATATGTCCTTATGCATGCCATACTGCAAGCTAAATTATAACAGTTCCTGGTTAGAACAGTTGCTGTCTGTGTAAAGGATTTAGATGCTTCTCTACTCAATCATTACATATTAAAAGTCACAGTATCACATGAATTTACTCAGAAAATTCTCTTGTATAAACATGTTTTATGTACAATAAAAAGTTAACTAGATGTATCTGAATTTTAAATAGCAATGCAGTAAAAAATGTAACTCTCAGAAATACTTGTAATACAGACAGTTTCCATACATGAAAAATTACTGATTAATTCTTATTCAACTTGTTGAGTTATCTAATCTTGACAGTGATATCTCTCAGTGGCATTCAACATATCACTGCTCACTTTGCAGTGAAATTAAGTATCTACTCAACACTAAAGTGCTTGGCTGTTATTCGACCATGTTTGCACTTAATGCTTTTAAAATCCATTAGCTCTCATGGACCTTATTCAGATTGACAGTGTCGTACAGAATGAACAGTTGCCATTAAGGTAACTGGATGAAAAAGCAAATCAAAACCAAAAAGTTAGCTGTGAAAACCTGAGAGTTTATATGTATTGATCAGGAAATATGTGCTACAAAATAAATGTAACGCCACATAAAAGTGTAGGGACGTCAATATATTTCCAGGGGTGAAAAAATGCATATTTGTATCAGGGTTCCTCAGAATCATTTTTCCATTTTCACAAAGAATTGTGGGAGTAGATTGATGCCTGGTATAATTGATTATGTATTAACATTATATGAAGATGACATGAGGGCGTAATGATAATGCATATGATTTATTATAGCCATATACACTGGGTAATGCTACACCAACCAAACAATTATTACTGGCTATATCAGCTATCTGCATTGAAGCTGATCTCATGTTTGATATACAAGATTTTATTTATCCTGCAAAATCTCAACCAAACAGACTATTCTTTATTATTTATACAAGATGTGCATGTTTTATTAGAAATTACATCATAGTAAGTAAGAGTTTTGTGAATTACCTCTAAAATATTAGTCTCCCTGTTTTGGGAGATGGGCAGAAAATTTTTTCAGATCTTAGTAAGTAAAAATGTGTTTTGATTGCAGAAAAATAATAACATTTCCTTCTCAGGAGCACTTTGTATTTAATAAAATTCTGAAGATGCTACAACAGCAACCCTCCAAACCCTTCCAACTCATTAAGTAGAGCTTCAAGTATTGTTTTAAAGTTATTTGGATTTTGGATAGATCTGACTCCAAAATAAAGCCAGGTGCTGTACAGGCTGGCCTAATGAACACTCAAACACAGACCAGGTTCCTTGGTTTACCAAAATCTCTGTAACATCTTCCAAAAAAGGCATAATCTGAATATTGGGGGATTCTGTATTGGAATCACATCTCCATTATTTTGACCTGCTCTCTAATTTTTAAGGGTTATCCTAAGAAAAAATATGAGAAACATATATACTAAGAAAAACTTCATTTAAGATATCATTTCCATGGAGTGATGAAAGAAAAGCTATTACATTTTCCATGTTGAAAGACCTAAGGTTACAGCTTCCTCTTGCTGTGGCACACCATGGCTGCCCTATTTCATCCTTGTTTCTTGGCAGTAATTATTAGGAATTCAGAAGCTCCAGCAGAATAAATTTCTAAAATTAGTTTATAGCTCTAGATCCAAAATTCCAGCATTTTGAGCTGAATTCTCTTCAATAAGAGTTGAAATTTTCATACCATTCCTTGTGAAAGAATGGAGTGTCTTGGGCAGCAAGACTGAAGAACAGCTTGGTGACCTGGTATTGGTATACAACATAGGAAGATATGTATATATACTGATAAGCAGAAAAGAGCATGAAAGGAAACTGCCAAAGGAGGAAATTAGTGCAGATCAACATGAAGTTTTGATCAGTGCAGATCAGCCCTCGGCTGGATAGGGCCAGTGTGCACACATAAAACCCAGGTATCACTGCTCTTGCTTTAGGGGGAGAACAGCCCATCCCTGCTGCTCCCGACAGTGCCTTGATGCTGCCACTGCTGTGTACCAAACTTCTAGATGCAGTACTTCTAGACACAGTCCTTCTTCTCATCAGTTGAAATTAGAAGTATTTAGGTGTGTTCTCTTTAGGATTAGGATACTCAAATTTCCCATAGTGAGCATGGATTTTGCTACACGTGCTAATGTTATGTATTCAAATAACAAGATGCCAGCACTTCATGTAAGGAAAAATTAAATTGGACTAAGTGCTATGGGAGAACAAGTGAGAAATGAACAAAAGAATCAAATTGAGCTAAATGGTTGTTAATAGAAAGTGGAGCTTGGATAATTTGCTCCGCATTATAAAAATTATTTATTTATTCTAAAATATGAAGATCAAAATTTAATAACTATTTCTGAAAAATTAATTTCTCCTAGATGGGAGTTTATTCCCCAACAGCAATTCTGGATCTGCCGTATTGAGTAACGCAAGTTTGAGTAGAGAAGTTGTAAAGCATTTCCTTATAGCAGAAAGCAGATAACTTGGCTGTGTCTCTGGACTGTTAAAGAGGCTTTCCTGATAGATAAAGACAGTTAACAGTTAACATGGGCTGCACTTGTCTAATTCTACTTCTAATAAAATTAATAAAGGTCCCCTTAGTATACAGGTATCGAGAGAGAATATACAGCTAAGCTCTATTTCATTCTCCTACAGCTTTAACTGAACTGGAAACTGCTGAACAGGAAAAAAAATGTTTGCTCAGTTCACTTTGCTTGAACATGATCTTCTTAAGGCAAATTTGACATTTTACTAAATTTATGATTTGTGAAAATATTCTTATTACATCCTACATAGATAAGCATAAACAAAGTTTACTGCAAAGCTACATATTAAGGAAGCGTTTTAGAAAAATACAGAAAAAAGGCCAATTGTAAATGTAGAGAATCAAAGCCATATCATCCCAAGCTTTAGCATTCTATCCATCACGAGACACTTGCCTTGATGTAAGTATACTGCTAACTGTCTCTTTCTCGAAATAACTGGAACAAATCTCCTGCAAATAAAGTTCTTATATATACGAAGCTGCTTTCATAGCATATTTTTGGTCATTGATAAGTTTTCCCGAGTCACCTTTTTTACCTTAACTGTCAGCCTTTTCACTGAGCATCTGTTAGCTAAAATGAAGCCTATAATAAACATTTATGTCCCTCTTTATGCTGATTGTTGTTTACACCTATGCGGCAAGTCTGTAGGAATATATTGAATATTTATGTAGGAAGAAATTGCACCTCCAGACTACTAAACACTGAATGGAGCAGCTGGGATTCTCTAAATGCATTCAGGCCACTAGCAGTATCCATTATTTATCTACATTACTAGTTGCACTTGCAAAGATTGTTCACTCTTTCTCTAACCCCTGATGACAGCAGAATGGGAGCACATCCTTTTTAACCCCATCAACACCCCAATTTGTTTGGAATTGCATTCAGGTCTGCATTTTCATTACAATGAAGTAGCAATGTGAGAAAGCTGAAAGCCACTACCAGCTTCTTAAGAGAAAGAAGATGTCATGGGGATTGCTGGCTTCCCCCCTACTCTACTCCACTGCTGTGTCACCTGGAGTACTGTGTCCAGATCCTGGGTCTCAGAAATAGGAAGAATATGGACCTGCTGGAGTGAGGGATATGAAGAAGATCAAAGGGCTAGAGCACCTCCCTTTTGAGGAAAGATTGAGTGAATTGGGATTGTACAGACTGAAGAAGAGAAGGCTTTGGGGAGACCTGAGAAAAATACCTAAAGAAGATAACCAGAGAACTGGAGACAGACATTTTACAAAGGCATGGAGTGATGGGATAAGGAGCACTGGCTTTAAACTGAAAAAGAGTAGGTTTAGATTGGATACTAGGAAGAAAATATTTACTGTGAGGGTGTTGAGGCACTGGAACATGTTTCCCAGAGAAATTGTGGTTGCCCCATCCCTGGAAGTGTTCAGGGCCACATTGGACAGAACTTCGAGGAACCTAGCCTAGTGGAAGGTGTCCCTGTCTATGACAGGATTGGAAATAGATGATCTTTAATGTCCCTTCCAACCCAAATAATTCTACGATTCTCTAACTATTTAGCAAAATTCTGATCAGGTCCAGTAAGTCAGTGCCAGCTCTTTTCCTTCAGTAAATCAAAAGAACAGCATGACTCAAAGAGTATAACCAAGAGAAAACTGTTCCCTCCAAATATCTCAGGAACTTTACATTTTCTTTACATTTTTTTCCATATTCTAGTCAAATCTCAATTTGCATTCATTTTGTTGCAAAGCATATCCAGAAAAAAGTTCAAGATGTTATCAAGTCTATTCCTTTTCCTCAGTTTTATGTGTATCACTATTCACAGATGTACATTTCAAAAAAATATCAACAGGAACAAGTCCACCTTTCTTCATGTTTATTAATCTCAGAAGCGGGGTCTGGAATCTTAATAGCTAACTCACTTCTTTGTAATGAAAAATTCATTAACAGGGTTTTGATTTCCTCTATATGTTTGGTTTTTCACTTATCTCTTTTGTTGCATCTATTATCTAGTCATACTAAAAATACATGAATGTTAGACGATGTCCCATTTTTCTAGTGAGACCTGTTAATGAAATTACTTTCATTATACAGTGATTCCTCACCTTTAATTTATTTATGGAATTCTAAGAAATATACTTGCCCTAGTAAAATTCAAACTTTAAAAGTGTTTCTTTTCAGCTTAAGTGATTCTATAAGTGATTCTGTCAAGTGATTCTATACATTCAGAAAGTACTTTCTGCTCTTTGACAATTTTCATTTCATGCATGATTCTTATGAAAGCTCAATATAAAACTGTCTTTTCTCTATGACAGTGAAAATTGTCATGTTTTATTGTTTTTGTTATGTATATTTAGTTGCATATGATATGCTGTTTATGGTATGTTATGTATTTATTTATTTTAGTCCTGATCATACCAGATAAGGAATGGATTCTTATGATAACATATTCTGGGAAGACATTTCAAGGAGGCTTAAGTCAAGTTCAGCTTAAATGCCATCCCATTAGCAAGAATTAAGAAATTTGCAATAATAGTAGAAATAATTAATTTTTCTGATTCAATGTAATCAGCAAAGAAATAAAAGGAGTGTCTTTCTGAATACACCTCTTCAAGAACTTCTTTAAAGTCTTAGATTTTCTGGTAGTGCAAATAGAAAACTATAATAGTAAGTGATAACTATTTGTATGAACCTGGTCTCCATGAAGTTAGTAGAAGAAAACTTTCCTCATATTGATTAACTTGGGACTTTGACAGATGTCCAGCTTTTGAATTCTTTTGAAACCACTTCTCAAAGCATATTGAAAGATCACACTGACAGAGACAAAATTTATGTTATATGTAGCTTGCTATTTTAACAGAAAATAATTGGCTATGAATGGATAGTACTCCCAACCTTAACATACCTCTTCAGATTTCAGTGTGGCATTTGCAAAGAGAGATTTTCTGCATCAAAGCCTTCTTGAAGGTATACCAGTATCAAGTCCTGGTAAGCACTGACATGGCATTTTTTCAACAGACAGTAATCTTTGGAATTTTTAACTGGATAAGCCCAAATAAAAACTCTAAAGGGCTCAGAAAAAAAAATACTCGAGAAAGAAGTAATATCCTTAAGTACAGGTAGTGTTGCAGTAGCTTGTACTTTGGGGAAAATTCATTACATAATCGGGATGGAATAATTTTTCAAGACATGGATTATTTTTTTAATATAAAAGTATTTTGTTCTTATCCTGTTCATCAACCTGGATATTCTAAGAATAGTAATTAAGTAATTTAAAAATAATTCCAGCAGTATTTAGAGTCTGAGTTTTCTTATTAATTGACATGAACGTAAGACTACAAGATTCAGGATTAGCAATAAAATGATATAGCACTTTGAGTGCACAGAAACCATGCAAGAGAAAATAACTGCTGAGCAAAATATATGTAAGTGTATGAATATAAAGTGATGGACTTCTTTTTCAGAAGGTGTAAAATATCCCATTGCTCTTTTTTCATCAGCACCGAACTATTTGTATTGATCTTGAAAACTGTCTGCTGTGTTTTTAGAACTTTCAGTATTGCAAATGATTAAGGGAAATCACTGATGTTACAAACAGAGCAATACTTCCTCCAAGCAGATGCAATGTTAGCTTCCTCCATTTCTCTTTGTGGCTTTGGATAATGTATCTCCAGTCTTCTCTTGGAAATCTTACAAAAGATGTTAGGTCATCACAAATAAGTAAGCAAGAATGCCAGGACACAACATCTTATATTGTTTTCTAATAAAATAAATGCATTATGTCAGATAAACCCCTTTAAATTGCAATATGCACTGCATTAAGTAAAGATCTGTAAATATATATTTCTGGAATCTCTGTCAGAACAATGAGAATATCAGGGAACCATAAATTTATATGCTTGTATCTTTTCCAGGTTAAAAGAGCATTCGCTACACAATTTCAGTTAATTCTTGAGATACAATTCAGGCAGTTTCAAGCCTTTAACTAATGTGCTTACAGCCTGCTATCCAATTGTAAATATGCTTCTTACTTTTCAGAGCAATCATTTGGCAAAATATTTATTAATGTCATTATACCTAAAAGCTTGTTGGACACACTGGGATAGAAGTGATAGGTTTGCTGTATAGCTTATCAAACATGTCTTTTGCCCATTGTAATAAAGGATGTAGGCCTTGTGCTTATCTAACAGTGTAAGGTCTTAGGATTTGTCTGAGCTTGCCATGACTTTTTAGCTTTTTAGCTTTTGCAAATGTACGTATGCACTGCATGATGGACAATAGTCCTGGAAGTTAAGCCAGGATATTGATAACTCAGTTTGGCATCCCACCCAGTCTGTACTCCAGGAACACTGATATTGTCAGCCTAGAATCCAGAGGGAAAAGATGTAGTTATTGGTAAGGTTTTTTTCACAATTGTTTTTAAAACACTACTATTAAGGAAGATTTTTCTGTAAAAATTTGTGCTATGACTGCATCTAAGTTAGTAATAGCTGTTTGTGGGTTTTAATAAGATTGTTAGGATTTTAATTAATATGAAAAGTTGTTGACTTTACATATAAGGTGTACTCTATTTTTGCTTGTATTTGATATGGTGGGATGCATACAAACTAAGAAACTTGCAAATTTAAGACAATTATTTGCATCCAGTGGAATGTGTGTGCACCAAAACAGGCGTAGAGTACATGGCAGCCTTCTGAACAATAGTGTGTCTTAAGTTGTATGCATGCTGAAAAGAAATGTTTCAACAGAATTATATTCTTCATTAGCATTGTGAAATTGAACTAAATAGAACTGATAGAGAGGGTTAGATTTACAGTGTTTTTTCTAAAAGCAGAGAGGTAACAATTATTTGAAGACCATCATAGGGAGGAAACTAAGGATGTTTGATTTTCTGCCTAGACTTGTGAACAAAGATCTGCTAGCACATCCACTTTGTTCCTTGCAGAGCCCAATTGGATGTTTGCTGAAGCCTCTGAATCTAGTCTTGACTACAGCCTCAGTCCACAAAACCCTGCCCTGAATCCATGTAGACAAACCTATATTCTCTGCATATCCATTTATATCCATTTAACTTTGAAGTCCTTAAGAGGTGCAGAAACAATCTCTCCAAATTTTAAACATAGGGATGTGAAGCCCTGAAAGACATGATTTTGACCGGGATAATCCAATGCCTGTAGCAGAGGTCTGACCTAAGAAGTACTTTATGAGACATTCGTTTTAGGAGTATTCAAAAAGAAAAATAGCATAGAAGTTATGTTATTATTTTCATTATGTATCCATGTTTTGATATTGCCCAGAACTCAATTAAAATCAGGCCCCATTATACTGAGCACAATCAAAACCTTATATCAGTGAAAATTTTATGCCATATAAATGAAAATGTCTTTAATTATGCTTTTTAGTGCTGCATATACGGTGTTGTGATAATTTCTACTAAGATTAGTTTTATTCATAAGTGGTCAAGCCAGTAACATTTCTAAAATGTAAAGTTTTATTATGGAAGAATAAATATCATTATTTTGCTTACAAAAAAAAAGCAGCAACGAAAACCAGGTCAGGCAATGTTATTTCAGAGAATTGTCTTTCTAACGATTATTTCAATTATTTGTAACCAATAAAAACAGCTCTAATTATCTGCAATCAGAGCTGTTCAAAATGTTTGTAATAAAGATCCACTGGACCTGAGAACATTTTAATACTTCAGGAAAACCAGGCATGCACTCTGTGTTTGTGGCTTTGGCAAAATTATGACTCAAATGCTGCAGTGCCCTAACAGGCATTATGCAGAACATGCACTACCTCATTTACAATTTTTTGTTCATTTTTAATTGATTGTGTTATATATGCTCATCCTTCTTGATAAATCTGCTTAGTCTCTGCTAAATCTCTCCTTTTTCTACCTTCACAGACATCCTCATTTTCCCTCTCATAGCTTTATGCTGTTTTCTCTCAGGCTTCCTCCATCTTCTAAATCCTGTCTCTGTTTTTCACACTACAGAACTGTCTGAAGTTCAACAAATGCAAATGCAGGGTCCGGCACATGGGAAAAGAATCACCCCCTGCACCAGTGCCCACTGGAAAGCAGCTCTGTGGAGGAGGACCCGGGGTTGGTTCCTGGTGGACAACAAGCTGTCCATGAGCCAGCAGTGTGCCCAAAAAGGCCAATGGAATCCTGGGGTGCATTAGGAAGAACATTGCCAGCAAGTGAGTGAAGAGAAAAAGAGAGAGAAGAAAACTTAAGGAACATGGACTGTATTCATCAAATGGTAAATCTGCTGTAGATTCATAAGCTAATTAACTTTTTTTTCAGCTTTCAACATAGACTCATCTGGCATAGGAACAAGCACATTAAAAATTCACTGACTAGGGAGCTCTCTGTGTGTTATTCTAAACATCATCACTTGGAAATCCACTTAATTTTGCCCTGGGAGGGATCACACATTCCTCTCATGCCCTCAGAAATTCAAGTATTTCCAACATAATTAATTATTTTTTTCATTCTTTGGATCCCCAGTTTGAGCTTTCGAAAATGAGTTATGTGCAGCATGATTTTTGCACCATTAGCAATGCTCATAATTAAATCCATCTCTCAAATTATATTTCATAGAGTCTTAAGGCAATGTTTCCTACTGTCACCAGAGTGGTCATTCATTACATATTTAACATAGAAATAAAATTATTTTAGCCATCACAATTTTTTTCTATCAATTTAATTTGAATAAGGGCTGGGCAAGTGAACAAGATGAAAAATTAAATCCAGATGATTTTATTGATTGGAGAGATCTGACCCCCAAACTAAGCTTCATTAATTATCCTAGCTTCCACTTTAGAAAGCAGAAATTCAAAAGTTTTAATGACATTACCTCACTGCATGAAGCATCAATATCATTTATGATATCTATATAATTACAGACTCATTAACTGCATGCAGTCATTACTGTGCCTTTGGTTTATACATTATGATGCAATTTGGGAGTAAATATAATACTAGGAATGTCTAAATTTAAGGATTATAAAAACTGTACAGTGATGTCTGCAACACTAATCCAAACAAAGGGCAAAACCAGTTAAGAAGTCTAATTAAGAATTTATGTTTCTTGCAAATTGGTTTTCATAATACCCCACAAGTTCTTCTGATTTCATCTACTAGACAGAGGCACCTAAAGTACCAACCACTAGATTCTGGTGGATTTTCTACAGTAGACAAATGTGCTAGGCAATGTTTATTGAAAGGTTTTACAGAAAAGGTATCCTGTTTTTTTACTTGACACAAGAAGATGGAAGATTTGATATGTGACTGAAGTGCACACTCACAACTTGGAAAACTGAAGGGGGAGGAAAAAAAATCCAAAGCATGTAAATATCTCTTTAAATATTTCTTGATTCTGTAATTCATATATTCATCATTGATTATAGGGTGTAAGAACTAAATCTTAACACCTTTTTAGACAGTATAGCCAAATCCAGGATTACAAAGATTTTTTTTTCCACCATATTGAAGTGTATTCATAGTAAACAGCTTTTCTTCTATTACTCTTCTTTCTAGAAGTCTAAGATATATCTGGCTCTAAGAAAGCCTTACATCTTCTTGCTGAAATGTCAAATGGTCCCCAAACATATATTTGTCTTTGAACACAGAGTTTTCTGTATTTATTTTTGGTATATGGTGACTCTAGAAATTTCAATGCCATTAATATGATGTGATATCAGATGATTATATAATTGTTGCTTTTACAAAAATGTGCAATTGTCCATGCAAAATGTGGTTATGTGAATTTTTTTACACTGAAGAAGGAAAAAAGAGAAGACAAATAGTAGTATAAATATAAAATATTTCTAGTCTTTAATGGAAACGCATTTGAATTTGCCAACTGAAAAGAGACAGGAAATGGTGCTTAAACAGAGATTATGTTTCAATCATTCATGAACATTTGAAATTAGCCTAAAATCAGACATTCTTCCCCTACCTCAAATCCTGTTTTTCCAATATGCCTTAATTGGTCCAGTGGATTTTACTCAAGAAACCAGGACTGAGATATAGAAAGTTCAGGAGGCAAGTATGTTTACAATCTCAGGCTTCAAATACACTAGTAGGTAAATACCTATGCCTAAATACTTCTGAGCAAGTCACCAGATTAACTCAACTAACAATTCATATTTCGGACTATTTGAAACATATTGAAGTTTCTGCTCTCAAAAGAAGTGGTCCTTTAAAATACCACTTTCTTTACCATCCTAATTGTACCATCCAGCAGAACAAGGTTGAAATAATCAAGGTCTTAAATAAGAAAAATAAGTCAGGAACATATGGAGCAGCAATAGTTCTCCTGAGAGGTCTTGTATTTTTTTTCTAACCCAAATAATTTATACTCATTTACCCCCCCAGGAAAAATTATTAGTTTCATGCTAAATGTCAGTTCTAGTAATGAATATAAAATGACAAATATTTGGTTAATGGAATTTTTGAAGTCAGGTGCTGTGTTTGCATTAAGAAATTTTAGTCCTCATAACATATGAAGATGTCAAGAAAAAAATTAACTTATTTTGGTCAGGTGTGAATTCCTGTTTGACTGTCAAACACAAATTCACCAACACAGGTTGAATATCTCTGTGCCCCAAAGCAGCAGCTCCGTTGTCAGGAGCATGGGTACTAACTAATGGTATGTTTTGGTCTGACTTCCCCCTGAAGAGACAGAACTCGGCACAGGATGAGCCAAAGAGAGGAATTCTTATTGAGCCTAACTGAATTGCTCATACCAACAGAGAGATACTTGCAGGTTTAGCTGGACTTACTTAACATGTCATATTGGACATTGGTTCAGAGCAGCAAAAAGCCAAATTCCACATTTTCTTTGTTGTCAAAATGACATGGTCCAGTTTCCACGATCATTAGAGAATGATTTTTTGCAGCTAAGACATAATACCTGGAGAAGCCAGACATTTTGTGATTGGTCTTAAGAGATGGCCAGCATCCACAAGCTCTTATTCCATTTTGCCTGGTTTTTAAACTATGAAAATATGAACATTATCTCACTCCATTGGATTGTGTCCCCCTCATTCCTCCTTTCTTTATCTTCTTTTCCTGAATAATGTGTTTATATATAGCCAAGGTTTTCTAAATGTTTATGTGTGAGGAAAAAAATACTTGAAGATGTAACTGAAAAGATCATATTTTAAACACAAGAGTGAGAGTACAGCCCAAGGTGAGGGTACCATAGAGTTGTTTTGCTCTTTTCTTGAAAAACAGAACTTAAGACAGTTTCCTGTGTATAAACCAAATGAAATAATACAACATTTACATTCTAGAACTTGTGCTTCTCCCTCCAGAAGAAAATTTAATAATGTTCTATCACCTTTTTCACTTAGGAAAACAACACTAGGAATGAGAAGCAAAGGATCCTGGAAAGTAGGAAGACATATGTGTAAGCATGTATATGTAGTTTTAAGTCCACAAATCGCATAAATCTGGTAAATAGTTACTAATTACAAAGCACAAGACAGTTGAAGACTGTAGCATACAAAAGCTAAATTTATGTTACTGTAGCATGCAGAAAGACCTAAATCTCATCTCTTTAAAGAAAAATTGTGAAGCCTCAATGTTTACTGGTTACAGACCCATGACACTGGGTTTATCTCTCCCTACCTTATAGCTGACTATGACTTTCACTGCACCCTCCAGCATACAGTTACTTATATGTCACCATCTACAGACAGGACCAAGAGATAGCCAATTCTTTGCATGAAGATTGCCTGGGAATTCCAGCAGAGAGTCTGAAGAGAAGGTTTTGAAAGAGCTGTGGCTGCAGACTTGCTTTGCTGGCAGAGCTCTGGAGGGGTAAGTGGTACAGAGGTATCATACACAGCACCAACAGATGTGTGTGTGGTCTCCATCACAGGAAAAACATTTTCTATGAAAAACGAAAAAAAGCTGAATTTTAGCAGAGATGGTTGCTTGCTACTGTCACCAAATTCCTACTTCAGAAAAATCAAATTAACACATTTTAAGAAATAAGGGGGAAATGGATCAAGCACGTTGATTAAACCTGGTATTTGGTCAGGTTTGCTCACAGGCTTGTGCCCCAGGAAAAGTCAGAATTCTTTGAAAGCTGAGAGAACATCTTTGTTTTCTGTATGCTTCCTCTTCCAAGAGTCAACAAAAGCTCAGCTATGAAGAGTCCAAATGTCATTCTGTGTGTGACTAAAAGAGCTGAGGAAATTTGAACTTTGAATAACAATAAGCTACAGATTACCTCTAACTGAGAGATTCATTCCTTCCAAAGATGAATTTTTTGCTCATTAAGCACAAAATAATCCTGTATCTTTGTATTAGAAGAAATCAGAAGCAGGACCAGTCAAAGCAAAATATAAATATGTATTTATATTTTCTCCCAATGAGCTCCTTAAGTCATCCAAATATTTCCTGTTTAGTCTGTATCCTGATGAACCTGAGACAGTGTTATTCCTTATGCATTAGCGGTGTTGTTGATTAAAGCAACACAGTTATTGATAGCAATACTTTACATCAAAAAAGGATTGGCAAATTCCAAAATTCCAGTTAGATCAACCTCCTAAAAAAGTCGATTACATTCACAAGGCCAGATTTGTCTCAGATGACTTCAATACAGTTTCTCTCAGGTGGGAATTTTGTGATATTAGATAGCAATGTCAAATTTTTATTTGCTCTGCAGTGATTCATTCCAGTTGCAGGTTAACTCAGCTCCTGAAACTCCACGTCTTTCCCCTGTTAAACAGCAATGGAAGATGTCATGACAGGTGTAACCATATTTCCATTGATGGATGCGTATCTCAGATATGCTTTGACTTACAGTTTAACCAAGACCAACATGCTGCTTTTTCACTACTGCAGCTGTAATAAATTAAAGTTGTGCTATATTCAGCCCTATTCAAAAATTTACAGAAGGGATATTATCTGCCTTATAAAATCCAGCAATGATTAAATTCAGTGATTACAAGAAATGACATTACACTCAAAAATGCAGTCAGAAGAAATGATAGGTCAAACCTCTTAGGTATATCTTTAATTCATAAACTCTATATTAGACTCCTTTGTGCAAAATATCTATTCAAGGCACCTTTTTGTCCTGGTCTTGATATCTATCTGTAAAATCAATTACCCCATGTCATCACCCCACTGGAGCTAACTGCATGTCTCTCATTCATTAATATACTGTAAGGATCTGATAAAACAACTGAGGATTGACCTCTCAGGAGGAGTTTGGCAGATAAAGCTATCTCTTCCTACCATGCAATAGAAAGGTTAGTCTGTTTGATACTTCCACAAACTGAATGGGTAGTTTAAGTTTGCATCTGCTGTGATTTAGTCAGCTGTGTTAAGATGAAGCTTGAGACTAAACCAAACATTTACATGCCCAAATGTATGTTTTTGACATGTAACATAGATATCTTGGACCACATTATTGTCAGTGGATACCTACTCAATACAGTCAATGGAGCCAGAGCAAGAACAGTGTTCTCCTGAAGATAGTAATTGAATTACTGACTAAATCATCCTTACTGAGCCACATAGACTTCACCTTTGGATTTATTGGGTTATTCTATGCTTCTGTGTACAAAATTAAAACAAACAAGAAAACAAAAAAAAAAATCCCAATCTTTTTATAAGTGCATGCAGTAATCACCATTGGGTGTCTATGAGGACTTGGACAAGGAAATCATGGGAAAATTAAAATATTGTTAAATGAAGTAAATATCAGACTTGCATATGCAGTACCACATCCTAGTTTTCATGCCTGAATACAACCAAAATGCCATCCACAATGATTGTAGGATTGTGTATTTCAGCCTAACTATTGGCTTCATAACATAAAGCAGTCACTAAATTCTTCTATACATTTATTGAAAGAGTGATTTCATACCAGCTTCTAGCTCTGCACTTTTACATGCCTTTTCATTAAACTATTTATTGACTGATTGCATGTTTTATCATTCAAGTACTTAGTTTTGAATTCTCTAAATTTTTAAGATTTTTTTCCAAAGGTTAGCTACAGTCACAATTTGGGTTTCTCCGGGCCAATTTAAAAATGTTTTTCCACATATTCTTCCTTGTTTCTTTTGTAGCTTTTACATTATAAGCCTTGATGTGCTTGGATTTTTATGATGAAGTTCAAATGGGTAGGAACTAGAGGTGAATTCAGTTACCAACACTGATTTAGTTTCTGTTCCAATCCACTTTAGATGGAGGAGGGTACCTCAGAATCCAGTCATTGCTTCGTTCGTGTCGCTGGGAACACAGTAGAAAATTGAACTGGAGAATTTCTTTGTTAGTTTCAGGCATATAGTTTAAACATTTCAGTCCCTCTTAGACACCTTAATGAAAGCCCCAAGGCCTGAAAGCAACTGCTGGGAGCTGAAAGTAAAAAAAAAAAACATTTGTTAAGTAAGAAGCAAGCCTTTCTTACAGCTGTGTGCAGCGGAATGCCAATGGAATTACTTCATCCATTAATGGGTAGGTTTTGTTTCCTTCCTAAGGAGACACTCATCCATGTGAAAATTTCTAAAGAGGCTTCAGACTTTTAAACCTTATGCTCACATTGTCTTCATATTTTACTATTCAATTTGTGAATGTAACTGACTATGGTCACACAATAGTGAGAGTGCACTACCATCACAGAATAAGGATAAGCTAAAGGCAAAAAAACCCATAGAAAAATCTCAAGAATTATTATATTTAAATATGGTTTTATTTAGATATATCCCAATTGTAAGAAAAAAACCCAAGAAAAATAAAACTATTTATATATATCAGTTTGCACCTACTTTGTTTAGGTCAGATTTTCTTGGAGAATCAATTCAACCATTTCATCTGCAAATATGTAAATCTAAGACTTCAAATTGCTGAGATGGAAGCCCCTGTAGCGGACTCTATGAAAACCCCTTGCAAAACTTTAAGTAGTTCCCTTAGGTTTTACCATACACAACCACCAGCACAAAACTAAGAGCCTTAACATTCCAAATATTCACTAAACTACACTACAGATCTGCCTGGGTCTCCGTGCAGAAAATTCTCCTTCTGACTGAGAGCACTAGTTCCCTGTGTTGAAATCTAAATGCTCCTTTCCTATTATAGGGGCAAATAATTATCTCCTCTATTTGGGTATAAAATATTTCCCATAATTCCAATAAACTTAATCAATATTGCTTATTTTTTCATGTGCATACTGCACAGTAAATCAGTAATTATCAATCCTGGTTCTATACCAAAAAACCCAGCCAGGACTGTGTACAGAACTATGCACGATCTAAGAACCATCTGTTCTTATCATTTTATTTATTATCTGGGACTGCTATATCCTACATTGTGTACAGCTGAACTACTAACACTCAAGTCTCTGAGCAACATCTTTGACTTGATTTCAGCGGATGTCAGGCTAGGGTGAGGTGGAAGCATGACACCATCAGCAATCTAGCAAATATGTAGTGAAACTCTGGCTCTTTAAGTCTTCATTTATTCACATGTTAATAGTAATAAATAGGATGTGAACAAGCTATCCTCTTTCTTGACATTTCTGTACACTTTTTAAGTTATATTTTCTTCCTGTGAAAGCACCAGACACTCTCACATCTACTGAACTTCTTCATAATCCAAGATTAGGTTGAGGAAGAGAAATTAAAACATTGGAGTTATTTAAGAGTTAAAAGTAAAGAAGATTCTCAGGAGATGCAGGTTTCAATCAGAAACAAAATTAATGTCACAGGGAAAAAAATCTAGTCTCTTATGTGGAGCCTGCAGAGCCAGTGCAGAGTTTGGCATGATATATATGCTGATACTACATGATTTACCAGACTCCTTGGTCTAATCTAGCCCATTGGGAATAAGGTATCTACTCAAGGCTGCTATAAACACTTACACATTCCTGGACAAAGTCAGTGAGATGTTAATGTCATATGAGATATATTATTATATATTATATATTATTATTATATATTATTATAATTATATATTATATCCTATTCTTAAGAATAAAACTGTCAGATGTACTTCTAAATGAAGCTTTTGGTCTTATTTAATTCATGGAAGAGAAGTGCCACTTTCTAAAGTACAGGGAAGACACTTTAGCTTGTGGTAGTTCTTGCTGTACTTTTGGAAACAAAAACAACATTCTGGACTATCCTCATTAGACTTTAGAGCCTCATGACTTCTCCTGGCTTCTCTGTGGAGTTAAGATGGTCCCTATAACTGCATCCATACCTGGAAAAAAAAAATAAAATTCATCTTCTTTACAGACAGAAAAGTTCTACAGTAATATGGTCAAAAGCTCCACTGTCTGTGTTGAGATTCATGCAACATGTCAAATGCTACAGAGAGATTGGCTGCCTGTTTTCATTTGCCCATGAAAAGTTACTGTTTGCTACTTTTATCATGTATTTATTATTTTTCCTTAGTCTGCAATAAGAATTATCCTGTTGAATATATCCATGTCTGATATTTTGGTGTATAACACTAGCTGGCTACTAAGGAACACAGAGCTGCTTATTCTCCCTCCTAGGTGGCATGAGGGAGATAGTCAGAAGAGTAAAAGTGAGAAAATATGTGGGTTGAGGCAAATACAAAAGTCATGACCACAAGCTAAGCAAAATAAATAATTAATTCCCTACTTCTCATCCTGAGGCAGGTGTTCAGCCATCCCCTGGAAAAACAGACTCCATCAAGTGTAATGGTTACTTGGGAAGAGAAACATAATTGCTCTCAGTGTTCCCCTGCCTCTTCCTTCTTCCCCCAGCTTTGTATGCAGACTGTGATACCTACCATATGATATGGAACATCCCTCTGGTCCATTCGTGTCAGCTGTCCTGGATCTGCCCCCTCCCAACTTCTTGCACCTACTCACTGGCGTGGTGGTGTGAGGAACAGAAAAGACCTTGACTCTTCATAAGCACTGCTTGGTGATAACAGAATCACAGAATGAGTAGGGTTGGAAGGGATTATTTGGTGGAACCTCCTTACTTACACAGGGTCATCCTGGAGTGCATTGCACAGGACTGCATCCAGACAGCACTTGAGTGTTTCTGAAGGAAAAGACTCCACAACCTCTCTGGGCACACATCCACAAAGTAGAAAATTAACTCACAAAGTAGAAAAGTTCTTCATCATGTTCAGGGGCAATTTCCTGTGTTTCTGCCCGCTGCCTTTCATCCTAGTGGTTGGCACCACTGAGCAGAGCTTGGATCCTTCCTCTTGGCACCCTCCTGTCAGATACTGACAGACATCATTGATAAGATTCCCTCTCTGTTGTCTCTTCTCAAGACTGAACAGGCCCAATTCCCCCAGCCTTTCCTCATGAGAGAGATGCTCCAGTCCCTTAATCATCTTTGCTGCCCTCCACTGGACCTACTCCAGGAGCAGCTCCATGTCTCTCTTGGACTGAGGAGCCCAGAACTGGACACAGCCCTCCAGCTGTGGCCTCACCAGGGCTGAGCAGAGTGGCAGGATCACCTCCCTGGACCTGCAGGCAATGCTCTTCCTAATGCACCCCAAGATACCATTGGCCTTCCTGGCCCCCAGGGCACCCTGCTGGCTCACGGACAACTTGTTGTTATAAAATTGGCTTTAAACAAGAATATCCCTGAATTTTCAGTACTGTTTCCAGCACAAAGTGTAAACATAGCTCCTGTTAGCAATTATGGAAAAAAAAATAACTCTATCCCAGTCAAAACCAGGAGAGGTAGACAAGTGATAATTATGAGAAAATTGGCAGTCAATAGAGAAGGAACAAGACAGTTCTAATACTGGGCTGTCAAAAGGAAGTGTTGTTTGGTAATTCTGGGTAAGTCAAGACTGTATAAATGTTCTAGAAGGAAGTGTGAAAATAAGTGCTGATAAATTATGTTTTCACCTCTATGCCGTTCCTTTTTTCCCAGAAATGCATATAGATAGATTATGATTTGACTACATTTATTTACTTACTTTAATCAAAGTCTCCTAAAATATTATTAGATTATTATTGCTATATAGATTTAATTTATAACTGCCCTCTACACATTAACAAAATTATAAAAACAGGTATGCTTCCACTCTTTATTTGATCAGTTGGGCACATCTGATCCATTTCTACATTGTCTTCGAACTATGTGGAAACAAACTCACTGTTTGGTTTAGCAATTCTTTTCTGATGTATGCAATATTAAATATTTAAATTAATTTGAATACTGGTGACTTTTCAGAAGATACAAACACACCAAGATGTGCATCAGTTTCAAAGGAAAATTAATTTTAGTTTTGAAAAATTTCATCTATTTCAAAAATATCAATGTATTTCAACATTCTTTTCTCAGTAATTCTATTGACATAAAATGAGTCATCACTGACATTAGAAATATTGTCTTTTTACTATCTGTGTGTATGAAGAGTCTGAGTGCTGTCTTTGTGTGTTAATCAAATTGCAGTTTGAAAGACTAAGCATTCCTTAATTTTCCACTATTGTTACAAGATATTTTTTCTACCACTCCAGGTCTTACTTGCTAAAAACCTTCACTGTCAACAAAAATTACTTCCAAACTGCTTTGAAGTATTTCTAAAGCAAAAAGATATAAACACAATGTGAGAGAATGTCTTCTGCACCAAATTATGTTCAAAAATAATCGTAAAAAATCCCCAAAGACAATAAGCAGTTAATTTTAAAATCAGCTATTTCTAAATCAGTTTTCAGTCTTTAAAGTACATTACAATAAAATAGCCCCCAATTTTACATGTCAGTTACTCTTTTGCCATGATTTTCTTAATGCAGACAAAACTCATAGCAGACATATCAAGAATGTTGGGGTAATAACTGTAGTAAAATAAATGTATCAGTGAATGAAATGGAAAAATAGCAGCTAATACTTATTAAATTCAAACTCAGTTCTGCAACTGTATGCATCAAACCGTTGTCTAGGACTTTGACAAGAGTAAATTAGGACAGATTCCCAGCTAATAGGATGCCAATTCTGTAAATGACATCAAAGACTACTCTGCTTGCAAAATAAATAAATCCCACTTCTTCAAAACCTCTTTGTGTTAATTGTGGATTTATAAGGATCTTTTTCTTGACTGTAGCTCATTGTTCCTCCTGTTGTACATCCTAATCAAATTTGCATTATTTAATGAGTTAATATTTACTGCCTTTTCTTCCAAAGTGAAGAGAAAGAAGTGATGGTAGGATGGCTCACAGGCAGTTAGACATAAACGTTACCCATCCTTTTTAAAGTAGAAATACAGCAATGAAGATGGTGGTCACATACATTTGGATGCCACTACACTGTCTCTTCTGCCTCGTTTGTATTTTAAATATGACTCTTGAGAATGACCCTGCATGGTTGCTGCTTAGGATTGCAACTGGGATTAGTATAATGTCATTCACAAGGGCTGCTGTCCTAGGGTGACTAAACCAGGACAGGTGCCCAGGGGAAAATAATTTCCCTTGGTATCAAAAATACTTCAAGCCTTCTGCAGTGTTGTTGCAGGAAGTCTGCTGTTCTGGACTCATCCTCTTCCAGGTAACGTAAATTCTGCTATGATCCTGAAGGCTGTTTTACTACATGCCAATTGTACACATAATTTGTATAGACAACTTGTTTACAGACTACCAATCTGTCCATCAGGCCTATGAGGTATAAGGTCCAGGGCCCAGAAGCAGCTCAGGCTCAGGGCAGTTTGCTTAAAAACAGACATAGGATCTGTTCTGGTTCTCTTTATGAAGGTCAGAAGCACAACCGCCCTGTGAAAGGGGGAAACAAAAAAGGATGCTAGGAAACAAGGCAAAATTTATTTCTTTGTATGTGCAAACCTAGTTTTGGCTGTTCTCATCAAGACACAAATCTTCTCATGTAAGATCATTGCTCTGTATCTCTTAAAATACAAAAGGACAAATATTCCACATTAAAATATCACGTGTGAAAAGGACCCAAAGGTTGTTATAAATGTTAGTTAGACAATGAATCTGAAGAATTTTAAAACCACCCCATGAAAGAATGTAATTTCTTTTCTTTTTGTTGATTCTTCTCTTAAAGACCTTTAAATTTGCATATTTTCTGGAAAAACTCTACTATTGTCCAAAAATCATCATGTGGATTTGATAGGTTTTGGCCAAGTCATACATTGCATATCCCCACTTGTAATCACGATGTGCTACCTACATGATAAGCAGGATGGATACTATAACATGGATACTATTCCCTGCAAAGGATGCCTTCCTGACTTGTTCCAGTCTTACATTAGAAGAAGCAGGGTTGTAACACTGCACAGCACAATGGTTCTTTTTTTCCTCAAGAACACTTAATTCAATCTAGGATTATGATAAAGTACATCTGTTCTTTGGGGAATGGCGAAGAAATTAAAAGTGTAGAAGAGGAAAAAGAAAATTAATTCTTACATTCACTGGTCTTTTTTTGGACTAAAAACTCATCCTTGGTTAAGACGTTCAGCACACAGGACTGTGGTGCTGGCTGTGTCTCTGTGTATGCAAGCACATATGAAAGAACCAAGCTGTCCCACTTTGCTCATCTCCTTTATCTTCTTCATACAGATGGATATGCTTTGCTACAATAATTTCTGTGTTAAGATGCAACCTATTACTCATATTCTGGCCAGCTGCAGGGTTCACCTGTGTGTTCGACTTACAAGCTGTTGAAACCTACAAGAATGACCAAGGATGATGCACCAAAGCAAGAGCTCTAATCACAGCTGGACTGAGTAGGTGCTGCTGCCACTCTGTCATGTGCTGAGGGACTGTGAAGAAGTCAATGATGATTTAACGAGATAGACGGGAGCTCAGCAAATGAAGAGAAGTATTGTGGGAGCCAACTACGTGCAGCTAACACTTGGAGTCAGCTGGCGTATTGCAAATGCATGATGAATACACATTTTCCACTAGTGATAGACTGATCTAAGACCATATGGCAGTTGCTTTATTCTCTCCCTGTCCATTTTGAAGGATGGTGTTGCAATGCCCAGTACAGACGTGTTACAGGTTTGTAGATGGGGGTGGGAGCTCAGAAGTGTTTTAACAGTACACAGCTTTCTTTCAGCTGGGAAAGTTCATGCATCTCTCTGCAACAATCCAATAATATATTCCCCAGTGTGGAAGATAAGAAAGGAAACTTATTACAAGAATTCTACATCCGTCCTGTCTGACTAGCTAGAGAAGCATCTTTCATTTTGAAGAGGAAATATTATTCTACAAACATTCAAACATCTATAATGTGAAGATGCTTGGATACAGGAATTTCACGTACTTTGGGAAAATTATTTACCCATTTTTGAAAAGACAGAAATAACAGTAAAGGCTTGGGCTTCATTTGAACCCCTTATAAGTGAAAAAAAATAAAGTTGTATCAGAGTTCTGAACCACCAGTCCTCTCAATAGAAAAAGTTATTTTGAAAGCCAGTAGAGACACAAAACTGAGTACCGTGGTTTTGTGAGGAGAAACTAAACTTTCTACTTAGCTGATGACACAGACCTTCCTCGTGATTGTTCACAAAAATCTTTGAATATTTATTTCAGAGGTGAAGGATCACATCAAGATACAAAGACTTGGCTTTATTTTTCATAGTTCTGTCTAGAACTGGTGAAATATACCAGAAGACATCACATAGAGCAAATGTTTTTTTTTTTTTTATCAGAGTGAGTATCCCATATCTGTGGATATTTCAGCAGGCCAAAAAAAAAAAAAAAATCAGGTTATCCGGGTTCCAGAAGTGTCAGAATTTCATACTGAGAAGGTTATGAACAGTGTGACATTATAAAACACCCAAGAACAAAGGTCTTATTCTGGCTGTATGTTACAAAGCTATGGCTTGTGATAATCTTCTGCAGTAGGTTATATCCTACTTCATGGGCTGGTATGATAGGAAGCCCACCCTGTGTTTGGGCAGGTGGTGAAACGAAGTCACAAACACAAAAGAGGCTTTGTAAAGTAGTTAGCATAAAAAGGAGGAAAATATTTTTTTTTTTCTCACGCTACAATAACATCTTTCATTTCAGGATCTCAAAGCACTTTAGAAGCACTGTAATTAAGCTTCCAATCTCTCCATGTAGTATAAAAGATTTTTAATGCCTTTTAGCAAGAGAAGAGAATAAAAATGAGCAGGAAATAAACTTGTGTTTGCTCATTTAATTCATAATGAGAAGAAAATATGCACAGCTTAATAATTGCTTTTATTTTAATTGTTCATAAGGAGCAATCTTTCTCCTTCCCACTGTAATTATGGAATAGACACATACCACAGTGTGAAAAGCTGTAGAGTCTGGGATCACCCATAGCATGACAGGTTAATTCCATAAATGCTTTCTTCTCTACATATTTCAACATTTTATAGAAGGTCTTTTCATCCACCGTTTTCTCCTGATTTAGTGTTTCAATATACCTTCCTTGAAGTACTTTTGCTCTCTCAAATGTGTTGATTCTTTTTAATACTGTGTTAAGATCTCAGCAGAGAGAGGAAGGGAAAAAAGATGTGCTGTATCAACTGAAGAGCAAAGAATTTAATGTGACATAGTGTTCATTCAAGACAAAGCATAAACATTGAGATAAATGAGAGAAAAATGAGAAACAACAGCACTTCATGTGGTTATAAAATATCTTGAAATTAAAGCATGAGCTGAAATGATTTTTTTGTCCTAAGGAAAAGTTTGTTCTTTTGTCTACTCTATTATCTCAATAGTCTAGTATGAAATCTGCTCAGCAGGGAACGTTTTCATGTCAAAATGCTGTACATTTTGTCAATCGATTGGCCCTCTACCAGGGCAGAGGGTTAGCTGCCCTTCAAACTGGAAGAGACATCTGCAGCCAAAAGAAGAGTGTCCATTTATACTAGGCAAGACAGAAATGACAGTGTCTACCTTTGTGCACAGCAAGTTCAACATCTGTTAGCAGAGGTCAGGAAGCATTATCTCCCATTACAAAGTGCACACAGAAGTTCAGCTCAAAGTTATACACAGTCTTTCAGGAACAGTTTGTGGATGCTCTTTTTTTTCTGCTTTTGTACCCAACACACCTATTTGAGTGATTCTGGCGTTTTGCATTATTTGTGTGTGCATGTATGTGTGTGAATGTATGTTGACCATTTCTGCTGCAGGATCCCAGGAGAGGAACTTGCCTGTGATATGATTTTGTAAAACACTGGACACACTAGAAACTCAGTGGAGTTCTCTTACTTCTCTGGTGCAACAAGCCATTATTGTGAACTGGAAAGAACAGCAACAGTAAAGTTACCTTAATTCACTTCAGTTAAGTGAAACCTCCTCAGGAAAATGACTCATCTGTAGCTATTGTATACTGTTTTTTACCTTTGATACCATAGCAATCTAACTCCTTACTGTGTAAACAATAACACAGGGTTCTCTACACTTTAAAAAGAAACATCTCTCCTGGGCACGCCACTCTTCTTGCAGTTGTCTGCTCTGTGAAGTGACCCAGAAAATATAAAAGGTGTCAGCTTGTTTTATGCTCTATAGCTGTGCTGTTCACCTATTTTGAGACCACTGGTGTATTAAATGTTTTGTCTTTGTTTTGTTTTTTCCTATTCTGATTGATTTAAATATATTTTATAGTTGATAACTGCACAAAACTAGTTTATTCAGTGGTAATGGACCAACATCAGCAGTACCTGTGAGTCAGCAGGGATGGGCAGTGAACTAGAACCACCTCACAGCCCTGTTGCAATGAAGGGAGCCAGTGGATGGTCCAGCTTCTATTTCAGACCTCTTCAATGAGTCACACAATATTGCTGTCAGATGCCAACAGTTTCTGATCTCTTTTTTTTCACTTGTCACCTTTTATAGCTGGGTTAACCAACACTCATTCTGAAACTGGATACCCTCAGAATCTATCAAGAAAAACTGCTGTATGAAGAGATATTTAGTTGACATCAGGGCACAAGGACATATGTACCCTTAAACTCATCAGTATTCCATTTTTAGTACATTACAGTTACAAGATTTATGGTGTGTATCTTTTCTCATGTATTGCTTTTCATCTATGCAAAAATAAGCATTCCTAGCATTTTATATGTTCTGTCTACTAGTGCTTTTGTGGCACAATCATTAGAACGACTTACAACTGTATTCAGTATATTTTACATTAATCATGACTTAAACAGAGAGACTTGCAATGATCACTGGAAGGTTGTCTTAATTATCTAACTTCACAACTTGGCCTTTGTAAGTCTCAGTGCATCTGAACGCAGACTTACTGGTGACAATTTGCTTTGCATCAAAGTCAATGTCAGGACCTCTGCACCCTTACCCTGCAGTCAGAGAGACAAACAGCAACATTTACTAATCCAGCAAATGAACAGAATCATCTTTGTGACTGCCCATTTTTACCTATGAGACAAATCCCTCCAAATCTGTTTAATATATCCAGAGTCTAGTCCTCCTCTCATTGATGTCGTGATAAGCCATGAGTCCCCAATGAAATCTGTAGGGTTATAGCAAAATCAGAATGGCTCCGTACTGGCTCATCCTAGTCTCATTTTGGCAGTTTTTACAGTGTGTGTGCAACTGCCAAGTTCAATTAATTTTCACCTCATTTCCATTCACATAACTGATATCCCTACCTTGCATTTGGGGTGATGTATCAAAAGATAACTAAAATAACATATCACCCCTAGCTAACAGAGATATCCTTGTGGGCAGGAAAGATAAAGTTGCTATTCCACCAAGCCATTTTTTTGTTGGACAGGGTGGGGTGGGTGGGTGGGTGGGTGTGGGTGTGTGTGTGTGTGTGTGTGTGCCTGTGGACTCCTCATTTGTAACCTTGTCATCTCAACACCTTAACGTTTTCGCTGCAAATACAGATGAAAAATAGCATATCAGTAAGATAAAAAGGCTCATTTGCATTAAGAATGGCAACCTTATCAAGTTCTTAACAGCCCTATGTGATCCATTCAAGTGTATTTGAAGTAGCATCCAGGTGCCTAGAGAAAGGAGGACCCTAAACTGTTCAATCACTTACTGCAGTAAAATAGGTGAAGAAGATGGTTAAATACAGTTGCTTATTAGATTCAGCTGAGTCTCAATGCAGCTGAAATGTGGATGAATGACAGAAGTGTGGAAGGGAATGGGAGCCACTCTATTAATTCCCATCCCGAATGCAATTTACAGAGGGTTACAGAGCAAAACCTAAAAACCACAGGTGGATTTAACTTGCCACCAGTGTGACACAATCTGAAATAATCCCTTCTGTCTAGATTCTTCATTACTGATTTGGGGTGTTTTGTTTTGGTTTTGGTTTTTTTTGTTTGTTTGTTTCTTTTTTGTTTGTTTGTTTTTGTTTTGTTTTTGTTTTTTCCTTCAAAAAGATTGATTTCCAAGCCTCACATAATTAAATATAACCAGGATCATGAGAATTGGGATTTTCCAACCTGGAAATGAGACGGCTCCACAGTGACCGAGCTGTGGCCTTCCAGTACCTGAAGGGACCCTACCAAAAAAATTAAGAGAGACTTTTAATGGTCTTTTTTATATAGTAATAGGTCAAGGAGGACTGGTTTAAAATTGAAAGACAGTAGGTTTAGATTAGATATTGGAAAAAAAAATCCTTATTGTGAGGATGGTGAGGCATTGGAACATGTTTTCCTGAGAAGCTGTCAATGGCCAATCCCTGGAAGTGTTCAAGGCCAAGTTGGATGGGGTTTGGAGTAACCTGGTCTAGTGAATGTTGTCCTTCACTCAGAATATTCTATGATTTTATGATATTAAAAGCTCGTGGTCATGTTTTTTAGCGGTGGGATTTTACTCTAAGTGGGTCCACAGCAGAGATTTTACATCTTTCAGTAACTCATCTTCAAGATACAAGTACTGAACCATACATACGTTCTGTCTCTGCTAAATTACTAAATAAACTGAATGTGGGAGATTCTTGACCTGACAGAGGTAAACACAGTATCTCACATTGGTAATGTGAAATTTGCAAGATTATATATAGAGTACTGTAAAAATACATGTATGTTTTGTAATATCAAGAAAATTACACAGGCAGGATGCTCATAAATGAGCTGTCTTCTCACCCTGTTTTCTGTTAGGAACTGTGAATATAGGACTGATCAAGTTGTAGATCAGACTCTGAAATTGGATTTGGTTCACAAAAAAAAAAAAATCAAAGTTGTGGTGTTTTTTTATTCACTAAAAATATAAACCAACCAAAACCATAAGACATAGGTATATCACATTTTTAAATGGTGTTATTTGCTTGAATGACTTTTTTGTTGTTTTTCCAAAGATCACCTTGCTTGGCACTCAAAAAGGTATTTATTTTAGGAATAAAATAGCTTCCATAGGTCCATATTCTTATTCATTCCTTTTGCTTCTGAAGGCATATTAAGACTCCCAAGGAAAAACAAGTATTTACTTAAAACTAGCTGAAACAAGCAATAGTAGTTTTAACTCTGACAGACTACAAGACAAAATGAAAAACTCAAATGCATCAGTAGCAACAGAAATGTTGGTGGTTAATTTCATTGTGTATGCTCAGTGAAACAGATAAAGAACCAAATGTATAAAAGCAAAGGCATAGTGCACCTCTATAGTCTGTCCCAGGTATTTTAAAAAATAGCCACATATAAGAGTTAGTTTAAATCTGTTGATTAAATGAATAGACACGGGAAACATACATATATATAAATCTGTGCACATGTGGAAATAATCAAACACACAAGTATTTAGGTGTGTCTGTGTATTCATAAAGAAAGAGCAAGAGAATGGGAAAGGGGCTTGTAATTATGTCTTGTGGTCTCTTGATGAATGAAAGCCTAAATGCCTGTGAGTCCTGGTTCTGACAGCACAGATGCTCCCACTGGTCAGGCAGGCTTCTGCAGCAGAAAGGTGTCAGTCCTACCTTCTTTGCTGCGTGTGGTTCCAAGAAACTGTGGCAATCTGAGGAACAACAATTAGAGACTCAGAACCACCCACATGAATTTCACTCAGGTGCCCTTACCCTGACTTCTTGTTGACCTTTGCAAATCATACCAGAAAAAGGGGGAAAAGATGAAACTAGAAAACAAGAAAGGTGGTGGTTTTTCATGTTTTGGGTTTGTTTTCCAAATGCATATAAATATTTCAAATGAATGACAAAAGAACCTTTGTAGTCCATCAAAAGAAATACATAACATGCTGGTTTTGATGCAGAAAACATCATCTTTTGAGAGAGTTAGCTGTAATGTAATCCACGGATATAGCTCAGTCAATGAATGTGTGAATGGTTACAGTCTTGTTAGTCATATCATACTGCTTCACAGCCTTTAGAAAGTCCCTCTACCTCTGCAGACCATGATAGATTGGTCTGTCACATTTGCTAGTCTGCATTGCAGTGATCTTGCTTCCTACCTTCATCCTTCCTCTTCTACCCTTTCCCTCCCTCCTCAAGACATTTCCATTAGACTTTCATGGCAGTCATTCATTGTATCAGCAGCTCCCCTTTAATCAGAGAACTGTTTCTATCTGAAATAGCTGGTTAAATCACTGAGGGTCCATTAAGTGAATTATTTCAAGCTCTTGCCCCTTTCACAAATCTGCCCCTAAAGCAACACAACAAGTAATAAATTTGAAACACTCTCAGTATGGTGAGGGAAGCAGACTGCACTTTACAAACAGCAATTAGCCTTAGGGCTTCAGGTATTTTTCTTTTCTCACCACAAATTAACTCACTTGGGCCTTTAATTTTTTGTTTGGTTTTTTTTGACTTTTAAAGGAAAATACAGGCCTTGTCCAAGGTTGAGTGTCTGAGACTGATCACATGTCTTGAATATTCTATTCCCTGGTTTATAGCATCCTAAAATATGGTGATATTCTGAAACATTTTCTATTTACTCAGTGATGGGAAATTATAATTCAACAATGCCAAACATCAAGTAGATTCAATGTTGTCTCCTAGCTACTGAGGTTCACATAGCTTTAGGTAATGCAGGGGAGCATAGGACAGGTATGTACAAAGTGGTTTAGACAATTAATCACCCTATAATTTTAATAAGTAACAGGATTTTTGTGCAGTAAGCATAGTGACAGCAGTCATAATAACACCAAGGAGTATGTGAAGGAAAATCCTTTTTACCTGTACAATGTCATCCAGTTAAGATGCTTGATCTCAAACAGCAAAATTCAGAATGAATCACAGACCAGTTTCTTGTCTATTCGGTGTATCACGCTGCATGCAAAACCTAGGTTACTTCACTACCTTCTTGCTTGGCACTCAAATTTGTCACTCTTTTTACCCTTTTTAATGGAACTTACTTTGAAATTTTATTATCCATCTGACCAAATTTCTATCTGATTTCCCCTTTCCTCTTTCCCAATTTTCTTTTTTTCCTCCCTTGGGGAGAAAAGAATGGGAAGAATTGCATGTGGGAAGAATTTTTTTATCTCTCTTTCAGCTTTATCTTGTAGTACTTTTTTATTTTCTCGTTTTATTATTTTTCCCTGCTAAATTTATATGCTTTGTGATACAGCTTTTATCAGTCTCACACATACTGTTACTATTCCTTGTTCCTGATCATCTGTTTATATGTCATCATGTGCACCATGTGCTCTGGGCAGAACATCTGCAATTACTAGATAGTTTCTCAACTGAAAATGCAGGGTGGTACCATCACTGATATAATTGAAGTGAGCTGTGGTTATGGACTGTGATTAGGTGTTTTTTCTGTGACAGAGACTATAAGGAAAACAAGAAATGTGTCCCAGCAATTTTATGAAAAGACAGAAGAATTTTTAGCAAGGCTCAGCCAAGCGTAGAGCAGGCATAATATGCTAGAGACTTCAAATTTTGTTGTCATCAGAGGAGAAGCTGTCCATATAAATGAGACAGAAAGGAATTTGATTTGGCATCATGGTTAGTATTTGATTGTGCAATAAAGGTGAATAGAAAAGTGGCTGTTAATTTAGCGGGCATTCTTCACAGCTGACAGTGATTTATTTAAGGAAATATTGCTCCATCTCAAATAAAATTGTGGTTTAGGAAATACAGATGCTTCTGTCTACTCATACGGGAAGTCAGTAGCCATGGCCACTTTTTGTGAGTGGGATTACTATTTTTTGGCAAATTGTGCTATTATTTTCCTTTATTACCAAAGAAGCAGTGGAATTTAGTAATTGGTAAATGCCTCTTAGTTGATAGCTATAGATACTGTTTTAAACAAAATAAAGTTAGAAATATATAGCAACTAAGCAAAGATCAATCTGAATGTTCTCAACACCAAACAATTCATATACAAGAAAGGACATTTACAAGTCAGCCTTGTGATAACTGAAATAGATTAAAAGACTGTCCAAAAACTTTTCAGAAGTTTGACTTGCTGTTGTCCAATAACATAGGTAAATTCAAATCAGTGTTGCAATTTTAAGGTCTTCTGTATCCAAGAGTAGCTCCTACATTATTATATATATTTGTGAACATACCTAAAATACACAACTGCTTTGACTAACTCAAGTAACTATTCACAATGGCAAAGTTTGTGCATTTGTTTGACAGTGAAGCCCATGTACATCATGTAGTTTTACCTCTGAAAATTTCTCCTAAAAACTGAAAAGAATAATAAGACAGTCGTAACACTGGAGAGATTTCTAAAAAAAAAAAATCATGTTCTTTTTCATTATATGTCACTTAAAATGTCACTGAACCAGTTTCTCCATCCTCTGCTGTACCAAGAGTCTGTTTACATTGGAGAAATTGTTAATGAATACCTGCTGCATCTGTCAAAACAACCATAGGTTTTATCCTAGATTACAACCTCCAAAAATAGCACACAAGGTTTAGTTATTAGAGAGCCTTCATCTGTATGAAAGAGGAATTATGCTGGGAGGAAAGAGACTCACAGGAGGGCTCACAGGAGGGCTCACAGGAGGGCTCACAGAATTTCACTGAAGGGATAATTAATTTAGTTTTTGAACAGTGCTTTGGATGCCTGTCCCTCTTTGAGTCCAAAAATGACAATGGGGCACACAAGTGATTGTCTGGCACTGATATATTTCTAATGTATGTTGATCCACAAGACAGATGATCTGCAGCAGACTTTTCTACTTTCTTCCCAGTTGTCACTAGTTATGATTTAGCATGATCCAGCCCACCGATCTTCACTAAGCTTTCTTTCATTTTTATCTGGATGGAAATTCTTTTCTGATGCTCTCAGCCCTGAGAGAACTCCCAGGTGGCTTTAAAGAGCCTACATCTCCCCATCATTAATTATTACTTTCTTTCACAATTATTTGTTTCTTTCTTCCATGCAAATATTTTTTTTCACCCTGATCTCTGTTAGAAACTGCATGTGGCAGGTGTGAGAATAAAGAATTTCCTCTATGAAGGAAAGCTTAAGCTTTTCTGTACCTACCTATAAATCCTTACCTTTTTAGAAAGCTTGCATTCTATGCCTCACTTTCCATCTCCTTTTTTCACCAAGCTACTCCTTAGGACCCCAATAAAGTTCTACTATTTATAGTAGAATTGAAAAACACACTTCTAGTATTTATTTTCATCTCCTCATTGTCTTCTTCTCACTAGCTCCCTTTGATTTCTGCAGTTACAGTGTTTGCAGGTCTATGATTCAAGGCATGTGGTAATATTCCAGTTACCCAAGGTATCACCATAAAGTTGCTGTTTTCATTGCATTGTCAAGCTAACATCTCTGTGTTCTACCACTGAAAATTCCAATTTCTAAACATCATAATGACAGAGGACTTGGCTTCTACTCAACTTGGAGTAATTACTCCTTGACTACTGAAAACTATTCATTTGAATTCCCAGTGGATAAAGGAAATCCCCATCCATTGCTCTGAAGAGTGACCTTAAAAATCAACCAGTATAAAGTAGCTGTTCACTTAAAACACTACTGAAAATCTGGACTATTTTATTGCTGCTGTATTTTCCTCAGTGCTGGTTAATTTCAGACCCAGCAGAGACTACAATTCATAGGGAAATGAACTGTTGCTTCCAGCCCACACGTTATAAAACAATTACATTGCAACTGTCTCCTTTCTGCTGCCTTTCTTCAAGAAAGAATCCCAGAGGAACTACTCTCAAAAGAGGTGTTCTTAGGACACAGAAGGGAGAGCAGTCAGACCTTTTGGTTGAAAGGAAATGGAGTAGATGTACCTAGTATAATTTCTCAAGGTGAGATGTTCTAGACATATGTCAGAATCAAAAATAAAAGCACTGTTGACAATCTAACTAGTCATGCTAGACGTATGCAATGACAATTATTACCAGCGTTTGAATTAACAATGAAAAAGTCCCAAAGGATATTTCCTTGTTCTCTGTTTCTTTAAATTAAAAATGCCATTCAAGAGATGACAAAAAGGGCTTTGTTGAAGAAGAAAACATTTTAAAGAGTACAAAGAAGGTATAAAGAACTGTGGTTCTCCTGGGATATTTTGCTTGTCATTTCTAAACTTACTCAAGCAAGCACTGAAGTCAAAGGCAGTTCCTTATGACTCTGCAGTTTGCCACTTCAGGGTCCCAAGTCAGCTTAGATCCCCAGCACATTGTATACAAAGGGCATTCACCCTCTGAGAGCTCTCACTGAGTGTGCCCTGCTCTACAGAAAGGCCTTTATCATTCATGGGCATCTCCTGATTAACCATCTTGTCCAAGTTAGGGTAACAGATTGTAGATTTTTAACCCCTGAAGACCACATGAGCAGTTTGAATTTGACAAAGTCAGACACCAGATATCCCGAAACACCTGATCCCGCCCTCTTGCTCTTACCAAAATAGGCTGCTAGACTGGTTATATGCAGGCAACAATAATTTACACACAATTAATTACTCACAGAGAGTTTTGCTCACCATAAGTCTTAAAAACAACTCAGCTACAAGAAAATGTTGGCTTTGTTGAGGGATAAAGGTCATGCACAAACAAATGACCATCATACTGAGAAAAGGGCCTCACCATGAGTCCCTCACTTTTGAACATTTCTGATTCATGCCAGATCTTGCTCTCTTAACTGTAATGGAAATTAAGACATTATTTTTTACTGCTACTCTGCATATGTTTTCTCTCATCTGTGTACTATATAATAAACAGGTTTCCCTCAGACATTTCCTCTTTGAAAGAAAGAAAAGAAGAAAAAATATCCTTTGCCCCCTTCAGGATCTTTATCTTGGTTAACACAACCTTACATTGCCCCCCTGAAGAACATAAGATTGGTTTTGTTGTGCCCTGCAGGCTTCTGTATCCCCAGAATCCTAAAGCAATGGCAATGGCAAGTTGGCACACAGTAGCAGAAATGTCATTTTTTAATTATGTGGTTCTAAGGGAATCTATTATCTACTGCTGAGATGCTGAAATCAGACGATTTATCTCCAAGGCAGGTCTGTCTACAATCTAGAATATATATCTCTTGTCACTGCAGGAAAAAAAGAATGAAAGGATGTTTTTATTTCTGGTGCCTTATGTTTATAAATTTACTATTTTAAGTTTTGCAAGCAGATTTCTGAGGGGAGGGTGCTGAGGGGGAGGGCATAAAGAAATCACATTCTGATGCTTCTCCAGGTTCTCTTGATCTCCCTAGGATATTGTCTAAGGTCAAAAGGGATCTAGCTGCCCTTCAGGGCAGGATGTCATACACATCCTAAAGGGCTCATGTGCCAAACATAAACTAGCCTGGAAGTCAGCATGCTGAGAATTCCAGGCACCCAAGTGCTGAGAGCACTGTAAAAGTGAGCATCAACAAAGGGGCCAGACAACTTGTTTACCTTAATTAACATAAATACTAAGCTGTGCTTTACATTTCAGGATAGGTATCTGAAACAGTTTGAAAAAATCTTTATTTCTTACACATTAGGTGTTGTCGTTTGAATGAATAATGATATATCTATAATGCATATCTACCAGATTATTCACAATGACACTGAGTTATTTCTCTTTCCTCCGTATGATATCGCAGCAAATCAAAGAGTTTAGTGCATGTTGTTTGTAATTTTTGATCTGCAAAATTCATTACACGAGCTACTCTGTGAAGCAGGATCTGAGCTGCCAGCAGTTCGTATCTATTAACGAAGAGGTACATTCCAAGTACTTTTAGCACAATCCCACTCAGGCATATTGTGAATTAATGCATGCTTCGGTGTCCTATAAAAGTTTACGAAAAAATTGTAAGGGAGGACAGAGGGAAAGAAATAGCGAATATCCCATCAAAACTGTAATTCTTGCATTGCCCTCTAGTGCACATACGACAACATGACGCCCTCTTTTTTTTAAACTCCTCACACTATAAATCACTAACATCATACCTTTAATGTCATTTGATGGTTTGCTGCATTTAATTTAGACAGAAAATTATATACAGTTTGTTTGAAATACCTTGCCTTCACCAAACCCTTCTGGCAAATCTGAGAAATAGTTTGTTTCATGTTGCTAGCAGAAATACAGACCATGTCTTTACAAAACTAAGTAAGTACGGTTCCAAAGAATCCAGACCCCAAAAAATTCAGTCCTTCAAAACCACCTGAAATGAAGCAAGTATAAATTAGAGGATGGCTATATTCTTTACTATATGAGGGCAAAGCGAAGTTTTTAGTAGTATGTCATTAGTCTGCATATGCTTACTTTTAAAAGTCAACTGCCACCCGCACATATAGAAAGATCAGCATGCACAAGAACACAGGATCCTGCACAATTCTTAAAGTGGACAAAGATTCAGATGCCAAGATGAAATATATTGTAAAACACTGCAGAGGCAAACATTTCAGCAGCTATGCATTCATATAATGCCTTGTTACTTAAGTGCTTAACCAGGAACAATCTCTTAAGTTTCAGACCAACCATTTGTGGCTTTATGAATAAACTTAGGGACATATCCAATACATTTAGAAGTAAAGTAACTAGAAATTTCCTCTGGTTTCACATAAATTATCACAGAAAACCCATTTCTGCCTGTAATAAGAGTCCTAGTAAAAGAAAACATTTTATAAAATATTTAAGGGGGAAAAAATCGCCAGGTTACAGTAAGGATTGTTTTAGAAATCCCTTTTTACTGTTATTACCTGCAAAATGCACTACTGTTAAATTTTAAGTACTACAGTGTAGACAATTCTTGTGCATTTGAAAGTTTTGAAGATCTTATTTCACCACCTCTTCTCCGTATAGTCCTTAAAAGCATAATACATTTAGAAGTCTTTATGTTCTGGTCCACAAGATTTTCTTCTCCACCTCTGCCCAGAAAAGCTGTGGGCTCTTCATCCCTCTAGATAAGACTGGACAGGGCTCTGAGTAACCTGGTCGCATGGAAGGTTCCTTGCCCACGGCACAAGGGTTTGAGTAGTGGTTCCATAGATTCTGTAGGATCCTTGAATGATTTGGGTTGGAAGGTTACTCATAGATTACCTAGTTACCCTCGTGCCATTCACAGGGGGACTTTTCACTAGACCAGGCTTCTCAAAACCCCATCCAAATTGGCCTTTGAACACGTCCAGTGATGAGGCATCAACAACTTTTCTGGGCAACTTGTTCCAGTGCCTCACTACCCTAACACTAAAGAATTTCTAATATTTAATTTAAATCCACTCTCTTTCAGTTTCAAGCCCTGTCCTATCACTACAAGCCCTCGCAAAGTGTCTCTTTACAAATTTTTTGTAAGCCAGTTTAGGTAATAGAAGGTTGCTGTAAGGTGTCCCTGGAGCCTTCCTTGTCTTCCTCAGCCTGAAGAACCCCAGCTCTCTCACCCCATCTTCATATGAGACATGCTCCAGTCCTTTGATCATCTTCATGTTCCACCTTTTGACTTCCTCCAGCAAGGAGGCCCATGTCATTTTTTATGCTGGGAGCCTCCAGAGGTGGATGCAGCTATAGGTAGGGCTTCATGATTATGGATAAAGGGGCAGAATCATCTCCTTAGATCTGTTGGTCATGCTTCTTTTGATGAATCCCAGAATACAGCCAGATACCATTAAGCAATTTTTCAGATCTCTACAGAGAACATGGAGTAAAATTGCAGCACCTCCCCTTGTCAGAATATCACAGCTTTTGCTTTCACAGCTGAAGTTGCACAGTAATCACTATAAAATCTCATAATTTTTCACGTTATTCTCTCATGCAACTCTTAAATGCACTTGACTATGGGAGACATAGTGCAAGCAAGAACACTTTCAGAACACCAAACACCTGGATAGAATCAAGATTTGAATAGCAGAGGGAAAAAAATGGGATACTATGAAGACTCATGTCTGTAATTGCATTGTGTAAATGGGAAAGCATCTATTATGTTTGTAGCATTAGTGAAAGCATAACTGCTGAAGGAGCATATCAAGTATATATATTCCTGGCCTGTGTCCAGCATGATATGCAGTTTGCCAGTAGCAAAGTCAAGAAAAAAAAATATACACCACTTTAATAATGTCAGACTTTGACTGTGGTGTGACATTGTGCCATGCTGATAATCTTACCTCTGTATTTGTATAGCAATCTTTATTAAAGACAACTTTTGACAATTAAATTTGTTCTTACATCTCCATGTAAACACAGGATACAGATGTACCTGGGTTTACCTCATTGTTTTGTACAAAGCTGTTCCTATGGCAATAACAGATCCTATCTCACCAACTTAATTTGTGACAATTCTGACACTCTTGTTCCTAATGCTTCGTGATTTTTTTCTGGACCCATATCCCAAAAATTTTTAAATGATGATAGCAAGGTTAGCATAGTCATAGTTCATCATAATCACAGGATAGAAACAGTCACTTTTTAACATAATACTTGAAGATATGTTGGCATATAGCTGTTAATGGATAATGAAAGATAATGGAGATTTTGATCAATTTCCCTGTTCACAGATTTGAAACATCCCTAGCAAGAAGCCAGAAATAAAAGTCTTAGCATTGTCCTGCCTTCCAGGCACAGCCCTTTAGCCATTGCTGTCTAGCCTTTGGTTTTCAACCCACAAACCTTCTCACAAGTCAGACAGTTGTCATCAAGCCAACATGAGACAGGCTTTTATTTTTTATTATCTTTTTATTATCTTTTTATTTAAAAACCCAAATGAGCAGTATGTGATAGAACTTTCTATTTGGTTATCACAGAATGACTTCTTTACACTGACAGATATATAACTACTCATTTTAAAATCTCTCATTCTTTGGGCTTACAATGTCATGCTCACAAAACCAGACTCTAATCACACTAGATTGCACACCAGATTTGCTCCCTGTGTTTCAGGGTTTTATTCTTAAGCCTGACTATGCCATCCCAGGAAAACAGGGTAAAAATAGAGAGACATCATGATTGGAAAATGGTCATGACTACTGAGCTGCTTTTTGTGTTACAGAGATGCTTAGTTTCACATGTGATTTATGTGGTTTCACCTTATTTTTCTTTATAACATTGTGTTGATTTTGACTGGGGTAGAATTAATATTCTGCATAGTGGTTGGTATGGGGTTATGCTTTGGAGTTGCGCTGGAAACAGTGTTGAAAATTCAGAGATGTTTTAATCATCTCTGAGAAGCACTTACAGAGAGTCAAGGCATTTTCTACTCCCTGCACCATCTCACCATCAAGTAGGTTGGGGGTGCACAAGGAATTGGGAGGGGACACAGCCAGGACAACTGGCCCCAGCTGGCCAAAGAGATATTCCAGACCTTATAACATCATGTGTAGTGTATAAATCTGGGAGAAGAACCAAGAAGTGGGGGACATTTGGAGTGATGGTGTGTATCTTCCCAAGTCACCACTGGACAGGATAAGGCCCTGCCTTTGTGGGGAGGGCTGAACACCTGCCTGACTATGGGAAGTAGTGAATTAATTCCTTGGTTTGCTTTGCTTGAATGTGTAGCCTTTGATTTACTTTTTAAACTGTCTTTATCTCAACACCTGAGTTTTTTAACTTTTCCAATTCACTCCTCCATCCCACCACAAGGGTGGGGCCAGGGAGAAAGGAGTGAATGGTTCTGTGGGGCTCAGTTGCTGGCTGGAGTTAAACCATGACACATACAAGTAGCAGAAAAGATGTCACTGATTCAAGATGTAGCTACTGTTTTCATTATCTCATGCAACTGTTTTTTTCTCTCTGCTTCAAAGGCTAGTTACATTGCATGATCACTGGAAAAATCCTGTCTTGATCTTTTTTCTGGAAAATTATTTCAGTCTTCCACACTCAGAGCATTCACACCTTGTAGCTCTATAAATTCCTTTTAAGCAGAGGGAGCTTATACCATTGAAGTAGAACCTCAGCAACACTAGAAAACTGGTTGAAAAATTCTCAAAAAGGCTGATTAAAATAGAGAAGTCATAGTTCAATAGTCTGAAATCATGAAATTTTTATTCAGAACAACTTGAATGGTTTGAAGTCTTCTGTGACTGATCATGAATGTACTAACAGCTAGGGTCTCAAGGATTACTCATTTTTGTATACCTATGTTGTTTTTATCTTTATTTTGTGTTGGCTAATTGTTTGGGGGGTTTCAGTGGAGGAGAGTTATTGGTGGCTTGCTTGTCTTGGGGTTTCTTGTGTGTATGTTTATTGCTTCTACTTTTTGTCTACTAACCTTCAAAATGCTAAGGTTGCTTTCCCATCCACCCCAAACTTGGGCAAAGACTTGAAATACTGCTTTTTTATTGTGAATCAAAAGGCTAACAGCAAACATTCAGCCAGAACTTTTTCTTCTCTTCTATTTTACAGACTATGTTCTGCCTACTAAATCTGAGCAAGTCACAGAATAAGTTGAGTTGGAAGGGACCCACAAGGATCATCGAGTCCAACTCCCAGCCCTGTACAGCACTATCCCCAAGAATCACGCCATGAGCCCAAGGGCATTGTCCAAATGTTCCTTGAACTCTGCCAAGCTTGGTGCTGTGGCCACTTCCCTGGGGAGCATGTTCCAGTGTCCAACCACGCCGTGGGTGAAAAACCTTTTCCTCATATCCAGCCTAAACCTTCCCTAACACAACTTCAGGCCATTCCCTTGGTCACCACAGAGCAGAGATCAGTGTCTGTCCCTCCTCTTCCCCTCATGAGGAAGCTGTAACTGCAGTGAGGTTTCCCCTCAGTCTCATCTCCTCCAGGCTGAACAGACAAAGTGACCTCCATCATTCCTCATGCAACTTCCCCTCAAGACCCTTCACCATCTTTTTTGTCCTTCTTTGGACCCTCTCTAATAGCTCAATATCCTTCTCATATTGCAGTGACCAAAACTGCTCATAATATTCAAGGTGAAGCCGCGCATCTAAATGAAGCACTTAACTTTGTTACCTAAATTAGACTTCTGTCAACCTTATCCAGAAAAGACAAGCACTTTCTGTGAGTAAGCCAGACCTTTCATATTCTGGAGTTATTTTTAAATGAACATCAAGTTTCCTTTGCTATTCCTTGACTTCTTTCCCTATCTATGTTTTCATTCATTGTTTAATTTCATCCTGGGATATTCATGAACCATAACCCAGATTTACATGCTTTATCTGTGAGACGTTCAGAGGCCATAACTTTATGATATGTCATAGTTTTCTTTTCCTGAAATTATTACACTTTGTGCTTCTTCTCATAAAAGTAAATATTGGCTTAACATTGATAATAATGAAAACAAAATAAAAATTACTTTTTGAATCATAGTGTTTCCCTCCACAACAACACTTCATCACTATTCCCACTGATGTATTCTTTTTTACCCTAAAAATGGATTATTTGCTCATGTGCCTTTCATTGGCATCCAAATGTACTTTGCTACAACACGCTATGGGAAAGTAGCTTAAAAATTGTTTTTATCGATCTTTTCTTTTAAGCAACTGACCTAGCCAGGCCTAAATCTAAAGTGTTTGATATGAGGTTGAACTTAAACAAGGATTTCCTCTTTATCCCATTGAATAAATACCCATCTCTCATTCAAGATTACTGAAATGCTTGGTTAGACTCATGTTGCAAAATAAGTTCCTGGTTAAATCATGCTTGACAAAAGCTAATGAAAAAACAAAAAAAGTGAGAAATATAAAAACTACTCACATAAGATCACACAATGAAAAAAATATATGAGGTACATATACTGGATTTTCTAAGTGCTGGTGTGATGTTAAGACAATAAGGAGAAATTATAGCCATAAACAAATTAATACTCCCAAAGAACTGCTCAGTGACAGTGAGGTCCATCAGGATGAGACATATGGCGTTGTACTAGCTGAAAAAGAGATCCTGATCTAATCTTAGGTGTTTACACACCAGCTCCTGTGGATATATGGAAGACAAAAAGCCCTGAAAAAAAATCAGTCAATGTCTGTCAAGTTGTTTATGATTTGAGCACTGGAGCAAGGCAGACAGGAAATTTCTTTGTAGGCTTTGTTTATTATGTACTATTTTTCCTCTGTGGAAGAGTCCGTTCCCAGTTTTGCTCTTAGACAAATTTACCTTCTTAAGTAAGTTATTTCATCTGTCAAGCTCCTACACAGTCACTGACATCTAATTATTCCAATTTTGCAAATATGATGGCAAAACAAAAGTGATGATGGGTCCTGCAGAACAAGATTTTTGAGTTTGAGATTTTCTTTAATTGTATTTCCATCATTCTAGGAACGTGACAGTTAATGTATATAGAACTATCGTAGAGAACTATCATACATCATACAGTCCTGACAGCATGCCCCGTCATGTAAAAATTACAATGTTGTATTATTGGCTTGAACTTTATATAGAGCAGCAGTGCTTTGCTGTTTTCTTTTTTCTTTTGCCTTTTTTGTTTCTCTCCTTGTGGTTTTTTGGGGTTTTTTTTCACACATAAGCAAAGCAGAGAATATTTTCAAAGATTATTTAATATGAAAAAAATTGGTCCAGTTGCCAAAAGAAGGTGTGCTCCCCAAGTTCCCCAGGTTCCCCAGAAACTTAAAACTTCCTCAAGGTTACCAATCAGCTCCACAGAGACACAGCCAAATCTGACAGACTGGGATGCAGAGAAACCTGATAGAGCACAAGGAATAAACAGATCCTGGGAAAATAATTAGCACCTCCGTATATTTTGTCACCCTAGCTTTTCCTCTAACACAACTAAAACAACTTCCAAGTGTCATAAAAATAAATATTAATGCATTTTTCAAGCACATTAGTACTAAAAATCAAGCCCAAGTGTTTCCTCCATTCAACAGAGAGAAAAGGGGAAAAGGGCTTTTCTGCACTGGCGAGAAATTTCTGCAGAAAATTATTTTGTAAAAGACAGTACAAACCCCAGGAGTTTAATGTCTCTTAGCATTAGCCCTCACTGAGAATAATGCAGCAATGGAACTGTCAACGTAACCAAGGGTAGTGACAAATAGAAATTCAGGTTAAAATAGATGCAGCATTATTCTAACTAATGGCAACTACACTCCCATGTGATATAAGTCGTTTAAAGCTATTTAGTATGATTCCTAACCATAGTACCTATATTAAAAAAAACAGTAAATAAAAAAACAAAACCAAGAAAACATTGAAAATTAGGAGCTTAAGTCATACAGACCAATAAGTTTCTCAAAATACTGGAACAGGTTAATCGTATTATTTCTAGTAAGCTTAAAAAGGATAGGAGATTAGTAGCAGTTGGTGTGGGCTTATCAGGAAAAGATTGTGGCAAACCATCAAAATTCCTTACATAATCTCTTATATTATTAATAAAGAAGAAATATTATTTGCTTTAAACTTGAGTTTCAACAACCCTCTGTCATTGCTTTTGACAGTATTTCCAAAAATGTGCAGAGACCTATATGATCCCACAGGTAGATCCCACATGTGCTGCAAAACCACAGTCACCTGGTAGCTACCAGATGTTAAGAAATATTAAATTAGAAGAGGTATTAGTTACAGCCCCAGACACCTCTGTTCTGAGCTTGGTGCAACTTCATTTTATTTTTAATAACTTGAATGACTGAATAGATGGTCCTCTGATTATTTTTACAGGCAATGCACAAGACAAGGAGAGGATAAGAGATCTGAGAGGACTTTCATTTCAAATAATCCTGACAAACTGCAAAAGACAAAAGACTGAATACATGAATAAGAACAAACAGTAAGCTATTTTTAAAAGAACACTGGCAAGAATACTACCACATTTTTCTTTTGCCTTTTTTTCTTTAATAACTATTTTTCTCTAATAACTTTTTTTTTTGCCATTCCAAAGAGTTTCTATTGCTCACAATCTCATCTGTAGAAATAGTCCTAGTGAAACTGCCTTCTTTGAAATATACTTATCTGAGTCATTCGCATCAATGAACTCTCACTTGCCTGTAAGGGGCAGAGAAACTCATCTTTAAATACAAAAAGATTGTGTAATTTCTAGCAAACCACAGCCAGAAGGATAGTTACTTTGTCTCTTGTCCACAGAAAAGATGGTCTAAACCATTTTCCCTCCTGGGATTTGAGTCTGTGAGATTTTTAAATTACTATTTTGTTATTATTATCATCATCATCATCTTTTAAAATTATTATTGTTGTTGTTGTATTTTTTTCATCAGCATCTCAATGAACTTCAAAAGCAAAGATGGAGGAAGAAAGGGTGACATTAGGCTATTATTCCAGTTGTGGTGTGCTAGCAGAAAAGTGCTCAGTAAAAATAAACTGCAGAAATTAATTACCGAGAATAAGGGTGAATAAGTTTGACACTGGATAAAAGGGTAGTAGCATCAGCTTGCTCTTCTGACATAGTCAGTCAATATGCTGTCAATTCTAGGACAGCAGTACATTTGAAACTCAGGATAATTAACCCTGACATTATAGGTATCAATCTGAATAAAGCATACTATGCAAACAACCCTCAAATTTGAAGAAAAGTCTTGCAAAGTTTGGGCTGGTTTGCATCCTCAGTAAGTAAAAACATACTTGTGGGTCTTCACTAGTGTTTGGGGTGCTCGATTTTATGAGTTTTTTACCCAGAAAATGTCATTAATTTCTATTAAGAATTCAAAGCCAACTGTACCACAGTTGTTTCTCAGTTATTTGTCCAAACTCCTTTTAAAAGTCTCCAAGGGAGGTTCCACATCCTCCACAGATAATATATTCCAAATCTTCAAGCTTATTATCTGAAATTTATTTTCTTAACCATTGTCATTATAAAAAGCCTCTTATTTATTTTTCTCCAGCATCCATTCTTAGTCCAAACACTTTTCCCTCTTCCCCTGTATCTTCCATTTTTAGGTCAGACTAGTCTGGATCCTTCAATTTTCTGTGTAGGGTGTGTTTTCTAAACATCTAGTTCTTCCTGGTTTTGCTCATGACTCTCCTGATCCAAACTGTAGTGTCCTGCACCCCAGCGGGGCGTGGGAAGAACCAAGTAGTGTAACCCAGTCTATAAAAAATTATCTGTTTGCCTCCCCATAAAAAGGTGTATTTTTCACCAAAGTCTTCAGGTCTGTAGTGTGAGTGTAGTTTCCTGTTGCACTATTCTCTTGGGCAGAAAACCTCTGTGGACAAAAAGTCATTTTAGGACTCCCTAAAAGTTGAACAAAAATCTACCCCCTGACAGAGATAGGCCTTTAATTTTTCTGCCAGGCACCTCAAGGGTTGTATCCAATATCTCATATGGATGAGGTTATGCTAGATTTTTCACTCTGCCTTGTCCAGTACCTCAAGACTGTCTCATCATACTCACCATGCAAATGTAGACAGATAAGAAAATACAAAAATTACAAACTGCCATTATTAATTTTAAGCATTTTCCTTATATAAGTTTTGCCTTATGAATTCTATTTACTTTAGGAATAATAAGTGTGTGTTTTATGGGTTTTTTTGGATGTCTCTTGATCCTTTTGGACATAACCTATGCCTGAAACTTGCCCAGACCCTCAAAGTTTATTATGATTTGACCGCCTGCTAAGAGATGTCCATATAGCTCTAACAGTTTTAAATATACTTGATTTTAAAAATAAGGGGAAAAAAAGTGAAGTCATGTGCCTGTCTCCCTTTCTAAAATGTATAATCTGGAGAACTGAGCTTTTGCCACTACATATACATGTGTGCATAAGAAGTCTTGTTCAAATTGATGTACTGAAACACTGCTACAACCCTGTGCTTTGTTGAGCAAAGTTTCCTGTCTGACCATCCAGGAGACACTCTGTCAGTCACATTTGCACCACCAACAACTTTCACAGCTGGGACCACATTCACTTCAGTGTGTGGCTCCAGTGGCCAACAGGTGCTCTGCTTGACCTCCTACACACCCCCCACTCACACAGTCAGACAAGGCTCTGTTGCCAGCTCAACCCCAGCTTTTCCACAGCAGAGCTTCAGACCTCTGGATCCTTAAAACTATTTAATCATAGTGTAACAACAGAATGACACATTGATCTAGCTCTGAGGACGGACCCTGAAAAAAGGACTGCCTGGGCTATTATCCCCTCACAGTGTAAGCATGTGAAAGTCCATGGTCATTGCCATGTCTCTGAGTGTCTGGTCACCTGGCTGGTCACCCTGTACCTTCTGTTAAGCAGAGTCAGAACCAGTTCATGGCCTCCTGCCTTGGGCTCCCCCCTCACAGAGTTCAATCTGCAACTTGCACTGCAGCAGCAAATCGAGACACCTGCACTAATTAATTCCCCAATGGCATTTTCTAGCAGATAGTTCAAGACCAAAGACATTTCTCTTCTATTTACTCTTTGCAGCAAGATATCACATATCCCTTAAAATATCTCAAAAAAATTTATGGTCCAATACTAGTTTCTTGATCAGTAAACCTGCTCTGAGGTATACGAAGAATCTGCAGTTAAAATGGGCTAACCTAAACTCATGAAGCTGTTTATTTCATTTAGAATAATCACTATGACATCAGGCCATTTACATGTGGGCAATTTCTTAAACCAACAAGTATACCAGTACAATACAAACCTATCTCCTTGGGAGATGTTTATAAATTTACTCTGTTTGCTCACCTGAAACCCACAGAAATAGTGTCTACAAAACAGGCAGGCAGCCAGGAATGCATTTCTGAGTTTGCATTTACAGTTGTACAGCTCTCCCTTCCTAGAACAAAGTGCACTCCCTGCTGAAAATTAGAATTGCTTTTCCACCTTTCAGTAATATTAACATTTTCTTTTATTTTGCTTTAAAAATTCCAATCCTTGCAAAATGCATAATATATTAAATTAACAGTCTACATTTTGATTATGTATTAATACAAAAACAATTACTCATTAACATTTTTGCCCTCCAGTTTCCTTGCCATCTTCAAGTTTTGCAGTCTCAGAGCCTTCCAAATCTCAGTCCAGAGCTGTGCACACTGTGAAACAAGTGCATTAAATAGAAGAAGGGGAAGACCTTTGGCTAAACTTCCTTATTTGTCGAAATGAAAGAGATTCTATAGTCATAAATTTTATAGTAAGGAGGAAGCAGGAGGGGAATTTCATGACAGAGGTGTATCTTGACCACAGTGCTGCATCAAGTCATGGTGAAGGCAGTGCTGTTATTCCATCCACAAAAGAAAAAATCATCCAGTAAAATTTGACCAATATCCACTCCCTCCTTCCATTTTATTTTCACATCTACATCTGAAGTACCTGTCATCCAAATAAAAATGCTACATTAATTAAAGACTGTATCTTTGAACAATTGATAGCTTGGCACCTCGAGTTAATATGAACTTAAAGGCAAACCATGATTCACTAGATGTGAATTGGATCATATGATGGAAAAAATTGAGATTAAAAAATTCTAACGAATATACTTTTGCTCTCAGATGTATTTAGCAAAGGAACCTAAAAAGAAAGTTAGTGTGTTTTATAATCATTACTTCAAATAGTTCTCTCTGAAATTCCTTTGTGTCCCTGGAAGATTATCACTGCATTATGTGTTTGTTTACACATACTCATCCTTGTGAATAATTCTTTACTATTCAGTACTTTTTCTCTCACTAAAGCAAAATCTCTGACAAGTTTCACAGCACAAATAAATGTGTTTCATTTGTGCCGTGAGATCAGCACAAATAGCCCAGGTTGCTTCACTCAAGATTTGTAAGCACATTTTAAAACAACTCTACATGACACCTGCTAATTAGGAATGTACTGTTGTACTTAGTTAAGGGTTTCTCCAGCTACAGGATGTTCCTTTAACAAACTCCTGAGATAAAACAGCACTCCAATCTTTGCAGCTTCTAAGAGATGAGAAATGCTAAAGATAAATACTAGGTTTTCAGATGGTTAGATGGTGACATGATACCAGAAATCATTTTAAAAATGGAGAAACTGGAGAGGATGGGACATGAAAAGACAGAAAAAGGGACAGGGGTTGGTCCTGTTTAAAGGACAACTTTATCTGCAAGAATAAACCAGGAGAAACCAGGTGTATCTTCGAAGCAGTCTGGAACATCAAGGTTGAAATAAGGGAAAAAAATTTAAAAATTAAATGTTGGGGAAAGCAAAAGGAGAAAGCATTGTGATAACAGATAATGGAAATAAATAAATGAGCTGATTTTAGATGGAGATATATATAGGTAGTTATGGAGGTTTAAATCTGATCACTAAGGAGGGACTGGTTTTCTGGACTGATGCAAAAGAGTATGTAAAAAGTTCCATGGGAAAAGAGATGTCCCCCATGCTACATGAGAGTATGTTAAAATTTTGTTAGGCAGCAGATTAAAAACTGGACTCTCAAGGTCCAATAACTAAAAGACAACACCTATTTTCGCTGGAACAGAAATTAATAAAATATAATCTTACTTTGTGACATGAAAGTCCTTTCTGCCAGTTTTTGGAAGGTGCATTGCAAGGTCAGTGAAATCAGTATTCTCTCCAATGTACCATCAATGTTTATTTTTAATTTGGGACTGGTGAATAAAGATTTAATGGGATTTTAATGGCCTGTTGGACACACTTCAGTGTCCAGAGATGTGGCATCATATCCAGGAGTGTCGTTATCTGGATTAATTATCAATAGCAGGCAGTTATCGTTAGAGAGAAGTGAAAACGAAAGAGGTAGTAAATGAAATTTACTGGGCAGAGATGCTCAGAAATAAATAAATAACATCTGAGAAGTCACCAATGGATACTTCAAAATCATTTTCTGTTTGATATTTTGCATTACATCTGCCACTTCTTTTGCTGCTCCAAAATCTGTAGTGACTGAAATATTTCCCTTGCCAGCTAGTATGAGCTACTCTTCCTAATTGTACCTCTACAGCTATATATTATATGCAAAATTACTATCTAAATTGGCTTTTTAATGTCAGCAATGGGTTAATGTGAAATCTTGAGAAGACTGCATTGGCTTAACCAGTAAATATTTTATAATGTAAAAAATAAGACTTACTGATAAGTCTTTATCAAATGACAGTTAATGTTTGAGTCTCTTACTTAAGATGTGACTGATAAAGCCTACTGTAAGTATGTAAAAATATTGTAAATATAAAAATACCCTGAGTGATATAGTGTATCTTGTATGTGACCTAATATCTAAAGGGTAGTTCAACTGATGTAAATTATATGCAATTTTATGCATTGTTGCACTTTAAAGCAAAATTCTTTAAGGTTTTTTGACTAAGACTTTTAGATAATCTTGAATTTATGAATGCTTGAACAGTCAAAATTTAGCAATATTTGTCTTAATAAAAGCATAGACACTATTAAGAGGGAAAACAAAGCAGGTTGTCTTCCTCAAGAGGGGGGAGATCTACTGTGGGAACAAAAAAAGATATATCAGAATTAATGTAAATGCTTCATACTGTGTGAGCTTTCACCACAGGACTTTAATAAAAAGATAAATCAAATACTCCACCTGTCTGTAAACACATGGGCATACATGTGAAACTAATGAGACCATATTAAGTGGAAATAAAAGACTGATACTGTATTTATCCTCTTAAATATTCAGTCCCTGCTTTCAAAATCTGGGTTGTGTGTTCAGAACTTAACAAATAGTATTTAATTATATGGCTTGTCTCTGTTTGTTCTGCTGTCTCTCTGGAAAGGTACTGAAGAACTATCTGCAACACAGACAACAATTTCATGACTGGATCTCTGTATAGTTTAACAACAATTCACTGAGATAAAAACTTTCTCCTCCTGCAATGTATATATATCCTACTTTAGATGGAATATGATAAATTGTTCATTAAATGCACAGGAGAAATTCAATGCTGAAGATCAGAGGAGGTATGCCAAGAAAATTAAATGTCTGCCCAACCAGCAACTTGCTCAGAGTTTGAAGAACCTTCCCAAGACCACATTAGTCAGTACTTTGCTGCCAGCCTAACACAACTTCTCAGTTTTGTTTTTGTCTCCGTTAATACAAGGCTATTGAAAACACTGAAAGCTAAGACCAGATAGGCCTGTAGCAAGGTTGATGCAGAGTTATTTAAATTTTTCTGTCTTCTGTGCAGCAAAGGTGAACAGATGCACTAGATAAGCCAGAAATGTTTCTGAGCTAAAATAAGGCAATTTGTGGTTATAAAGCATTATTAATTTAAGAACTTTAAAATTACTGTGCTAATGCAAGGCTAAATCCAAAGCAAAAATTAATTTCCAGGTCCAGATTACCCAATTATGCCTTATATACGAAAGAGGATCTCAGATAATAAAATCTGTCAACCCCACCAAAACCTTGGTACTGAGCAGAAATGGTTCATCTAATCCTTTTCTATGAGCAGTTCCTATCTTTGTGGTAATCTGAAACAGCATAGCAGATCTGAAAACTCTTACAAGGCCATGTGTTTGACATCTGCTCTACTTTTTCATTACCAAATTCTTTTAATAATCTGGCCCATTTAGTGTTTAACAAAAGAAGAAAGAAAAGTACTATAAATAAATTCTGCCACTTATTTCCCCTTTGCTGAGAGACGAAGATGGTTGACCTCCCAAGGATTCTATATAAATGCTGATTTTATCTAGCAGCAGGTCCTTGACCTTGGTGAGGGTGACAATTACCCTGATCAAATGGATGAAAAAGGCTGACAGACAAAAAGGGACTTCTTCCACCAGAGATCAATAGGCCATCAAAAATGAGACATCAAAATGAACTATGCTAAGGAAATTTTGAATTTAAATGAAAAGCAAATATAGAGCTAAGAATGAATAATTCAGATTAGTAAAGTGAGGAAAATTCCCCTTCTGCTTGTCCATTTGTGTCTCAGAGTTTGCAATCCTGCATCTCTGGCTTACTTCAGTTTTATTTTAAATAAAGCTACTTTATCAAGCAAAGACAATTTTGACAATGACTGTATACATCCATATATTATATTTTAGAAATATAATTCAGTTAGTCTGAATTATACTTTTTGTTTAATTAAGCTTTTTGGAACTACATTATTATTTATATTTTTATTTGCATTTATATGATATTTTTATATGCAATCTTTTTTCAGTATCTGGTTCCTAAATATATTTTAGCACAATTATGCATTATATGTGCTTTTGGCAACTAAGATAACTTTTTGAACTAAAACGTATCTGGAAAATGCATAAAACCTATTTTAGAAATACTGTAATGAAATCTAGTTTTCATTTAATCTTATTTTTATGCAGTTTCTATGTTGGAGTTAGATTAGCTGGAGTCCCCTTTAAATTATGTTATTGTCTCAGTATTCAATGTTTGTTACTTATAATCACTGATGGATGATTATTAACAAAAGCAATAACTCTCTTTTAGATCATCAACATCATCAAGTCTACGACATCCCTGAACTTACCATAGTTGGCCATGGAGAATATTGATCCTATTTACTCTCTGGAGAATATTCCAGGATGACAAGCAAGGTAACTTCATCCTTTCTGAATTCCCTCCTTACTATCTATAGCATGTATCAAATCTCTCTATGTTGTGAGTTGAAAGCAGAAGTCACAATACAATTTTACAAAATAGCACAGTTGGAGCATGCACGGCTGGAGAGCAGTCAGACTGCTGAGGAGAGTCTGCTTAGGGCTCCTTCTGCAGACTCCCATCAAAAGAGCAATTAAAGATTTAGTCATGGCATGCTCTTTTTTAAACAGGTCTTGCAGCTTCAGCAAATCCGTTTAACAGCAGAGAAAACTTTTTCACGTGCTACACAGTGAAAATAGAACAGGGAGCAAGCTACCCACATGAATACTTGGGTGTTGTACTAGAATCAGATCTGGACAGACTAGAATGTATTCCCCTCATCATATTTTATCGATATTCCAGTGTCCATGAAATTGTCTGTCTGGTTTCAGTAAATATCTGTGTGCATAGTTCCTATTGGCACAGCTGGCTCTGGGTGTGAGAGAGAATCTTGTGTAGAAGCTGACAGCTTTTGATGAATGAAGAAGAAAAATAAGTACTTAAAGAAACAAATATAAATAGGGTTGAATATATGCTGAACTCAAAATACATACAATACAATATATGTACAAATTTACAAATAAAAGGGAAGTGTAAAGGTCTTTAATTTTTGTACTTCTTATGAATCTATGCTCAATCCAGCAGGAACACGTACGTTAAAAGACATTTTGAAATACCAAGGCAGGGAAAAGAATACAACTCTGTGTCAAGCAGCTTAGTGGTTTGTAGCAAAATAGCAAGGGATGAGGAATCACAATGGAGTAAATATACTCATGCAGCCAGTGGGCACTTTATCCAGATGCTTGTGGAGGTGCATTGACTGGCCTGTACTGTTTCTGTGCACACATCAGGATTACAGAGCTGATTGCACTAATGGCAATTGATGCACTCACGGCTTTTCTGATTACATGGAATTTTACCTCTCAAGTGTCTTTTGTGTCATGTAGTCCATTGTGGTTTTGATTCACAAGCTTCAGTCTTTATACAATTCTTAGACTGACAAAGTGAGGCATAAGTTATTTTTATGAATTAAATAAAGCTACACTCTAATTGCATAACATCACACTCCAGCTAATATGCTGTCCTCAAATCATAGGCTTTGAATTTCAGTCTGGCTTTCTTCCAGTTCTTTCCAAAAGTTTGTGAAATAAATGAGAAAAACCCTGAGAAACATCCTGTTAACCAAAATTCACTGAAGGTGATGTGAAATACGTACAGTCAACTTAAAAATTATGGTCCATGCTTGCATCAGAGATGACCTGAATATTTTATAAATTCTATCCTTACACATTTCTCTTTTTGCTATGTAATCCTCAAAGCACAGTTTACACAAAAACCCCTGATATATATTTACATCATTCCTTCATTGTTCCAGCAGCAAATTTGTGATATGCAATAAGAAAAGTTTTGAAAACAGCAGGTAATTTTAATGTTTTCCGTGGACAATCTGTATCTAAGGCTTATTTATTAATAGATCTCCCACTCATTATTGATACAGAAGGTTACCTGATGCAGCTTCATCTAGAATCATGACAAGTTTTGAGAAAAGACCATTAGAGAAATCTCCCTAGCTTTCTTTCTATGTGGCATTTTGCTTTACTGATTTATAATGGTCTTGTCCAAAAGGTAATGGGACTGATGCTCACTTGCCTTGGTAAAAGGCTGTTTGAAAGACTATAAAGTTAATTTATTGAAATGTAATTAGCACTACTATTAATTTTTGCCATGCTTACTGTCATCAGTTTTAATGCCACAGGTTCAATTTACAACGAACTGAACAACATTGTGAGACATTAGTATTAATTCATCTGTCTTCTCTCCCCTGATAAATCATACTGTAGGGCCCTGAACACCAAGAGAGAGCGTGAGAGAACAAAAATTATTTGGAATGTATAACTATAGGTCCTTGATCTTATTCAACTCATTTACTTTGGCAAAGCCTGCCAATTTCCAGGTCTGAAAGTTGAACTCTGCTTAAACAGAGAACAAATGCAGTGGGTCCCACAGTAATTCAGGCATGTCTCTCCAATTATGGTCTCAAAACCTGAACAGAAGGATTTCTCTGCTAATGCAGGTATTCCCTATTCACCTTCCAGAGCACCTCTGATCATTCCTATTATTCTGCATAAGTTTACCCCAGTGGAATCCACTTATCCATCAGCTGAAACACATACTAGTGATTATTTAGTGTGTTGGTGATAATTTTATAAAAAGACACCTTGTAGCATTCCAGAGGTTATTTGTCTGCCAAGTCTGACTTACTTGACTTTTTTATACTTCCATAGTATCCAAGAATGAAAAATATTTTTAAAGTTTTCTGAATAGTTTAAGAGGAGAATAAAATATTCTTTTTGGAGAACATCTGGTTTACTTCAGAAATTGACTTATTTCTAGTGTAAAAAAATGTCTTCATTTTACAGACTGGCAGCAAGACACAGGAAACCCAATACCCAGATCCACAAAAATATCTGGGTGCTTAATCACCATCATAGAATCATAGCCATTTGTAGAGTGCATTAAGCAGCATAAGTACTGCATAAGTAAGCAGAGTTTAAAATCTCACTCTGAGAGTCACAACAGCAAATGAAATGAGTGAAGATGCAGTAGTCGAATGGTCATTGAGAAAGCATCACCAAATCCTCAGTACGTGAAAACCCACCCAGTCACCTCCATTCCTTCTCCACTGGAAATCACAGGAAAAAACTAGTGTGCATGTTCTTTACATCAGGAGCAGACAAAGAGTGTGCAAATCTTGTATGGCACTGCAGTTAGACAGTCTCTGAGCAGGAGTTTTAAAAATTCTAGTTCTGTATTAAGGCTCCAAAGCTTATGAAGAGTTTCTGCTAGATCTAGGTTTAAGGAATGACTCAAGATCCCACAGAAAGGCTAGATCACAGGTGTTTAAATTGTGAAGCATCCCACCACGGTTTAGTAGGAAAAAGAAAGACATATAGAAGTCTTCTGCAAATTGGATGTCCCCAGTATGGTATCATTGCTGTTCTCCTCCAGATGATGTAATGAAGATACTTCATAGAAAGAAGAAACAAGTGTTTGTGAAAACTTTAGTAATTATCTTCAGTATGCTCTTCCCCAGTGCAAATCTGACTTCCATCTCTCTTCTTACTCTCACATGATCTGGTTGCCATCTCTGAAAGAACCATCTCTCTTCCTGCTTCTAACATCTGGAGTTACATTCCTCTATTTCCTTACCTCACTAACACTTCATCTATTTTCTGAATTTCTGTTATGAAAACTTTTTTCAGTTGAATTCTCCCTCCCTCTGCTTCCCTTATTTTCTACCAATTTCATTTTGTTCAGTACCTGCACAGCAATCACTAGCTGCAAGAGCACATTTAAGAGCATAAAGAAGGAAAGTGTTTTTTTCAGGTTTTTCACTTGTTTCTATATACATGTATATAAAGCTGCCTTTATTCATTTAGTTGTCCTTAAAAACACATGCTGACAAATCAACATCTATGGGAAAAAAAAAAGCTTTTGGAGATTTCTGTACCCATATCATAACACACACATTTCTCCCCCTACGAAATACATGTGTAGATTTCCACACATATGGATATAGGAAAGTCAAAGCTGTCACAATTAACTCCTTGTGTACTTGAAATTTTATGATATACACATCATTAAAGGATATGTTGAACACAGATGTCACAGCTGTAAAAAAAAAAAAAAAGAAAAAGAAATCCAGGAACTTGTAAGAAAAAAATTTCAGAACTAAAATAATAAAATTAATACCTTTCCAGATGACCAACATTCATTAAAAAAATAATAATACAACTTGGAACAATGGTATGTAGAATTTTTTATTTAGGTGCAATTTCAGTATTACTTATGTCCAACTGTATTTGATTGAATTTGGAAAATATTGCCTGAAAATTACTCTCTTTCTTTACAAATAGTATGGTATACAGTCAAAATGAGAAAAGAATGAGGGGGTTTGGAGTACATATTTGAAAATTGCTCTATCAATATATTTCAACATGTAATTAAACATAAGTTTGAGCTGCCTTGTTTATTTAAGTGGTACATTAAACTTTTTTAAGTGTTGAGTCGTTCAGCTCTGCTGAACTCATATGACCAGGTTATTTCTTTAAAGAAAATGGGAGCAATTCTTATTTTTATGTACTGGAGAGATAATCAGGAAAATCCAAGTAAGAGAAGAGAAATAATAGGTATTAAAATTCAGAGAAACATGAGGCTTTAGATGTAGATATTCATTAAAAATGTCAACAATCAATGACAACTATACTTTAAAGATAAAAGGATAAAATTCAGGATGCATAGGAATGCAAAAGAAAATTTGGGGGACCAGGATAGCTCCTTTCCCTAGGTTTTGACTGGCCCCAGGGAGTGTTGCTTTTCAATACAACAAAACTGGTTACCAGGTACAGTACAAGACCTATTTTATGCACTAACAGCCCTACTCCTTCCCAGCTGGTGCTTGACAACTGAGCCCTCATCGCAGACCAGGTGAATTGCTGACGTGCAAGAAGTGTCTTTCTAGCCTTTTAGCAAATCATTTTAGAACACAAAACTATCAGCTTGAAGAACACTCATCTTTAACATGACTATATCTTGATAATTTCAATACTAGATCTTGAAAAATTACACATAAAATGTGAGTTGTCATTATGCTCAGTCTATACATCTTATGACTCGATGTGAAAACATCAGAAGCTAAGGAGACTAAAAATAGTTGTGCAAAAATAATTATTGTTGGTTTTGTTATGCAAATATATTTTAGGTTCTATTTTTAACAAGACCACTCATTCTGAGCTATCATTCGCAGCATCTCCTCTGTGTACCAAGGAAGTTACAGCCCAAATTTTACTTCACATTTCTGTCACAGTCATATTCCACAGGACAGACAATATGTAGGGCATTCATTCTTCTCCAAACACGGAAGACAAAGTAAAGCACTCAAGTTTTTTTACTGAGTTTATCTTCAGGTCATGTTTAATCACTTAAAGTTATCATTATTATTTTTAAACTTTGAGGGTACACCTGATGTAAGTATATTTTGAAGAGATAATATGGAATCACAAAAGATCTTGTTGTATTTCTGGTTTTAATGATTCAAGTTCCAGTCACCTCCTTCAGCAAAGAGCAATTCTGATAACAGGACATGGAAACTCTCCCATCACAATGTTAGAGAAAATTCTGATTCATTTACCATTGAATTGTGCATGAATATAGAAGATTGCTTCATATTCACATTATATATATATATGTATGTATATATATTAGCTTATATTTAGATCATATTTGTATTCGATAATGTTAAATTATAAATGTCAAGATATGACAATCATCAACACAATACAACCGCAAATTATTACTTACCTACAGAAAATGAATGAAACATAAATACTCTTGGAAACTATACAGAGACTCAGCAAACTACTCAAACTTTAGTATCAAAATACGAAATGAAAACTTGCTATTGTAAATTAAAAATCAGAAAGTTTCCCTCATACAACTTTACTTAATATTTTCAGTTATACTGCATATATGAAACAGTTCTACTGTCCAAGAGCAACCAAAAACAGGCAATGGCTCCTGTCAGGATTAAAACTCAGTTTGTAACCAAGTTCAGTTTCTCTGAGAATGGGTCTCTGGACGTTTTGAATGGAGTTGTTCTACAACCATCCCAAGGCAAGATCCAAAAGTAAACCTTGAAAAGCTGGGAAAAATTTAAAGTAATCCAGTCCCTTCTAGGCTGGCTTAGTTGATTGATAATTTTAGGGTTTTGTTTTTTTTCCTTCAAAAAACCCTGCTGGTCATGCAAGAATATATATAAACAATATATTCCAATTTTTATTTAGTTAGGGAACACACCACATGAGCAAAAACCCATCATTCTGCATATTGCACCTAGACAGTCCCTGCTCTCAGGTGTTTTCCATTAACCTACAAAACAAAAAACAACCATGTGGGCAGGAAACAGAGTTCAAAAATGAGTCCAGGCTGATCAGCCTCCTCAGCAACTCTTTAAAATTTACGTACAGCCTAAGAACTATCAGATTTTTGAGCACAACTGAGAGTAGACCTCTATTGTTATCATACCAGGACTTGGCTTCGGGACTGTCGTTTTGTGTTGACCTGCCCATTTTCAATGCCACATCATGGTTAGGGAGTCACAGCCTGTCAGAAAGCGACAAAATACCATCTTCCCACAGACAATTTATATAGGCAGTGTTTACATGAGAAGCAGAGAGAGAGAGCAGGTCTTGTCAAACTGAAAAGGCCAACAGAAAGTTGTAAACTGAAATGCCATTTCTGGTGAGGCACAAGGACTGAAAGAAGGTCAGCCATCCCTAATAAAAATTCCTTGTTGCTTCCAAATTATTCAGTATTTATGTGCGTCAATGTGAAGATCTTGTTTTGAGTCAGTGAAGAAAAAAAAAAACAGCATGTAATTAATTTCTGAGGAACAGCATGAGTGAAAACATTAGATTGGCTAAAAATGTGTGAGACATGGACCTAGATATAGATGCAGGCATAAAAACTGAGACTAGAGGGAAATACCATTCTCACCTGTAATAGTTTGGAGCAGTTTGGTAGTTTTTCTGAGTTTTGCTTCTTTATCTGAAAGTCTGGCACTAGCTACTATTGAAGGTAAGACATGGGTTTATATAGCTTTGTTTTGGCATATTTCATACTGAAATATAACAAATCAAGAAATAGTCTTGAAAACCCTGATCAGTTTACTCAAGATAAGGCTGCAGACTTCAACTAATATATGGTCAGTGTCACCCCATGAAAGTCAATGAACCATATTTTTTCTCTTCATTACACTAGTACAGCCCCATTAACTATAGAAGTCATTAATCATACAGCAACACTGAACTCTGTGATCTTGTGCAGGATATAAAGTAGGCAAGAATTTGGCCTCCTGGCCATTTTTTCCCCTTGTTTGTTCCTGGCAGGAAATCCCTTGTTTTATTTTGCCTCAAAGTTTTAGTCAACTGGGTTGATAGTAATTGTGTTGCACAAAAAGCTGTATTCTGATATGCAAGTATGAACATGAAAATAATTAACATACAAATAAATATTTAGAAGTTTGGCAATAAGTACCTGATTGACTCCTTGTAACACTTCAAACCAGCCCCAAAATTTTTCTCTCCCCTTCCCATTTCTCTTCTACAAAATAGAAAAAATAACTTTTTCTATTAAAGAAAAGAATTATACGTAAATATCAATAATGTTAAAACATTCCAAAGTTTCTGATATACGGACAAGTTATATCCTCCTTCCAACAAAATGTGAGGGTTTTTTTGGTTTTGTTGGTTTTATATGGGATAACTCACAAAGGGAGGACAGAGGTAGGAAAATTGCTTTCTCCTTCAGATCATTAAGAAATCATTTATAAATAATTAAGATCACAAATATTAGAAACATTGAATAATAAAAAGATTATGGGCCAGAGCACATCTATCTAGGTAAGGCAGGCAATGTCCATTTACTAGAAATAAATAAGTTTAATTTGAAGAGAGCAGGAAAAATATCAGTACCTAAACTCACAAAAGAAAGGTCAATTTATTATCTGAATCTATTCCATCCTACTTTATCTACAGAGTTTCAGCCTATGTATGAAGAAAAGTCTTGACTAGGGTTTCTTGACTAAAAGTGACTTGGTTAAGGTGATGCTGCTTAAATACTGCATCACCAGGAAACCTACAGTACTGGCAGATGGAGGTTTATATAAGCAATATTTCAACCTCACCACCAGTTACTGCTAAATGGTGTCAAGGTGAGAGCTTCCAAAATCAAGCCAGAAACATCAGTTAAAAGACTATTTAAAACCAAACTTCACTTGGCAGAAGATTTACAGTACTGCCACAAGAAAGTCACTTGGCCATACAAAGTGAGAAATAGCCAGCAATCAAGAAGTCATTTCCTCTGTGTCAGTCATCTGCCCCGACATAAGCTGGTTGAAATCAAAGGAAGGGAGAAGTCATTTGACTGGTACCTCTAGCCATGAAATAATACAAGCTAGTCATTTTCCCACAGTGCTCATGCCATTTAAAGAGACTTAAAAGTAATGAGAAGAAGCAACCTTAAAATGCTCTCAGTGATTATGTAGAAGGACAGGAACACAGGCACTTGGAAGTTACTTGGTACTCGTTTGTATCAATTACACCCATGAATTGATATAGAGGTGCATTAGCAATTGTGTATTGCTGAAGCACTAGCAATTATTCAAGCATATTTACTGAGGTTTAAGTACAGTGTAATAGTAGTGTGCATATTTTATATGCAGTCATTGTAACACCCCATTAAATGGACTGGTAATGATGTTATTTAATTAATATGCAATGAGCATGACATTAAATCGAACATGTAAATTAAAGCCTAATTTAAGTGACTTAATTTTGAAGTGTGATAGAAAACTTATTTGGACCTAGATAGCCTGTGTTTGTTTCCTTCACTTGTCTCTCTCTGCAGAGCTCAGATTATGTTCAGGAAGACTCTAGATAGACAAAAAGTGAAAGATTTTATGACCAGAAATTTAAGCACAGCAAATCAAAACCAGATCGACTCTTGGCATTCTGCAATGGGCAGAAATTTGGCCAAATTCTAAACCATCATATTTCAGAATGTTCGCACTAATGATTCAAGATCCTCTCTAATTCAGAAAGCATTAATAAATTAAGTATGTAATAAAATATGACAGAACTTTAGAAATAAGATATCCAAATTCATGTGTACTGATCATTATCTTCTCTGAAGCAACTTAAAGTTTGAGACAAAAATATTTAGACCTTGAATAACATCCAAAGGATACCAACAAAAAACAAACAAACAAAAAAAACCCCTTTATAGTAGTAAACATAGATTTTGTTACTCTTCATAGTAATACTGTTTATAGAAAATAACAAAAGCAGAAGCATCGATATGAGTGAATGCTATCACATTTTCATCATTATAATCAGTGTAGTCAAAGAAAAATGACACAAATCCAAATATTTACTCATTATATATTAAATGTTTAAATATATAATATTAAATATATAATATATATTAAAATATATATTATATTAAATGTTATGTATTACATATTAAATACTCATTATATATTTCATATATATATATATATGAAAAATTTGGAAATTAAGTAAGAAAATGGATTAGATAAGGCAGAATCACAGAATGGGTAAGTTTGGAAGGGACCATAAAGGGGTCATGCGCTCCAACCTCCCTGCTCAAGCAGCATCATCCTAGAGCACATTGCACAGGATTGCATCCAGTTCTTGAAAATCTCCAGTGAAGGAGACTTCACACCCTCTCTGGGCAATCTATTAAGAAGTTCTTCCTCATATTCAGATGGAAGTTCCTGTACATCAGTTTCTGCTTCTTGTCTTATTATTTGGCACCACTGAAAGACACTGGATCTATCCTCTGATGCTCTCCCTTCAAATACTGACAGACATTGATGAAGTCCCCTCTCAGTTGTCTCTTCTCAAGGCTTAACAGGCCCAGGTCCCTCAGCCTTTCCTCATCAGAGAGATGCTCCTTAATCATCATCTTTGCTCACCACTGGACCTGCTCCAGGAGCTCCATGTCTCTCTTGGACTGAGAAGCCCAGAAATGGAGACAGCACTCCATGTGATGCCTCACTAGGGCTCAGAAGAGGGGCAGGATGACATCTCTCAATGTGCTGACAATGTTTTTTTCTAATGCAGCCCAGGATAACACTGGTCTTCATAGCCACACTCCTGTGAGCCTATACAAAACATGTCATATATGCAACTTGTCCCCAGAAACCATGCCATGTAACACTGGTGGGTGCAGTCAGTGCACCCAGGGTTCAGTGTGGCCAGACAGGCAGCGGACCAAGCTGGGAAGACATGAAAAGATGGAGCAAGGGATCAACCATCCGTGTCCCTGCTCCCCTGTCCTCCAATGGACCCTAGCTGAAGGTCCATCAGTCCTTTATGCTCCGCAATATTCAGAAAAATGTTGTTCCTTCATCAATATTCTGGTTTACTTCCGACAGCAACAAGATAACATGCTGCTTAATTTATTTACACCACTGATCCAAACTAGAGACTAAACTCTTTAGCTAGTTCTATGACTGATATACACTTAAAAAGTTTACTTTTTTTCACCTTTTCTCCAGATCATTTTCAGTGTTGTATTTCTGGTTTCACTGACATTTAACAGTTTTATGTCTTTTTTCACACGATATAATATTCTCCCATGTTTCATCTTTCTTCTATGCAGCATCTACAACTGCTTAATAAGTGACTGATTCAAAAGAAAACTGAAAACTATTAAAGAAAAAGTAAAATAAATAAAATCCTAAGTAAATAAGTAAACTATTCTTTTCCTCAAAATATTTGCTGGGGTCTCATTCCTGCATTATGTCAAGAGACTCCAACTTTGGGAAATAGCAACTTTTTGCAACTTCTCTGAGGTTCATTAGGATTTTCTATCAGAAGATATTGTTTAGCAATTTGTTGAATGAAGTCCTTACATTTCCACTGCCTCAAATCTGCTTTGGTTGGAAAAAACACTGTTACTAAAGAACTCCTTCTAATTCTTTCTAGGTGCTTAATCCAATTGTCCTGCTGAATAATAAAAACTGGAGAAATTCACAGGCTACCCTAGTACATTTCACTGCGGGGAAAGAAAGTGGCAAAATTAAAAAAAAAAGAAAATGCAATCGTTCAGTTCCTTGAACATAAAGAATAATTAACCTAATCAACACACTGTATGTTGGCGTGCCCTAAAATATGCAATTTAATTCTTGTGCCTCCTGGCATGTAAAAATAGCAAACAGCAGTGCAAGAACAAGGAGTTGTATGTCCCAACAGGCTTTTTTTTCCAAGCTCTTAGAATTACTGAAGTTACAATCACAGTCATCAGCCATCAGCTGATCTGTGGGTGCGCTGAGGATCCAAAGGATCAAGACTATCATATATTCAGACATATCAAGCTGTAAATAAGAGAAATCCAGAATATGTAAACCTAGAATTTTAACTACTTGCCAGTCTATGGAGTACACCCCTGTAAACAACAACTAAAGACAGGGGGAAAAAAACATGTAGAAGACAGCAGTATTGTATGACCCAGATTCATACTACATCTAAGCAGATTTTATATTCCCTTTCCATCTCCTGTCTCCACTTGATCCCTGCTTCTATCCTAATGTACTTGAGTACTTTGTTTCTTAGGAGCCATTAGGCTGGAGGGTGCTTGTTGAAGCACATCACACTTCACTCCTACTCCTCATTTTCCTCACATGTCCCAGATATGCTCCCTATGCCAAGGGTAAAGGGTATCCCCATTTGCTGTTTCACTCTGGTGCTTTTCAGATCAGAGTGTCAAGGATTTGGAAGTTCTAAAATAAATATTTCCAAACCATATGCTCTACCTATCTCTTTAGTTATTGCTAATTGCAATAGCTTTGAAAACTCCTTTAAACCCACCCATTAAAATTTTAATTTCAGTGTACATAGATGTTTCTACAATAGTGAACCAGCAGATCCTCTTGATTTTGACTGCATTATTAATCTTTCTCCTTCTGTCCTGAAGCAGAAAGACCTATTTACTCTCACAATAAAAAGGCATTACTCCTATTCCCCTTCCCTGGACAGAACTTCTCTTCTTCCCGATCCCTTATCCTTTTTCTCTCTCTCTCTCTCCACACAAAGTTCCCAGTACTCATGTCAGTTACCACTGAAGTATTTTGCAAAGCACAGAACAAAATCACAACTGTCTCATGACTTTTCTCTTGAGCTAAAAAGGAAAATGGAAAAATACAGTGCAGCAGTGTCAGAAGAAGTGATTGAGATGCAGCCTGCAAAGTTGATGACTGATCATTTTTCTGAATGCAAATGAATTATTTAAATAGAAGTGTCTAATTGTTTCATTGCCCTTCACTATCAGTGGTCATTAACATCCTTTCAGAGTTAGCACAAAGTGGCTCAATCAAAGTATGAGCATTTTTGCTATATTTAACACTCACCTTGCTAGAACCTTCTGTTCTTCCATCTTACAGAAATCTGCCAATATCTGAGGGGATTTTTTTTTTGTGGTTTTTGTTTTTGGTTTTGCTGCTGTTGATTTTTGGTTTTGTTTTTGTTTTTTGTTGTTGTTGTTGTTTTTTTTCTTCTCCCTGGAACACAGGGCTTCAAATCTTTGGCACTGTCTAGTCTGTAAGCTATCATCAAAAACACATGGACATTTTCTTATGTTTAAATCTTCCGTTGTCCTTAAATTAGAATTCAATTGCCTTCCAAAAACATAAGAGCAATGTACAGACTTGAAATATCTGAAATTAAAAAAAGCTTTGCAGAAGGCTGTCCAAGCAAATACAAATTTTGGCTGATTTATATGTGATCTAAATGCAATTTTAAGAGCAGCAAGAAGGCCTAGTAATATTTTAAATTAATTTTTCTAGTGTATTAACTGTTTCCAAATTAACCCATGTGTTTATGCAATTGAGAAAAAATTAAAAAAAAGGTAAGCCACCTACACCTACAGAGAAAAGAAACTTATTCAAGTCACATTTCAAAGCTTACATTTTCCATTAAACAAGCAATTTCAAGGCACTTATGAAACATACTAACAAAGAACTGTATAAATTAATAAGGGTATCCAGAGCCATACAGGGAAATTAAAGATTATAAATTTAGACCAAGTATGAAGCATAGTAGTGATTTCCAAAGGTAGTTATATATGGAATGAGACATGCTTTGATTGATGATACAGCCATAAAGTGAATATTGCATATGTCTCTTTCTCATATGAAAAGTAATTTCTGTGGCAATAGTTTAGAAGAATACCATGTATAAGAAAGAGATGTCTGAGCAGTACCTGTTTAGCAGTCATGATATATCCACACTTAGAACCAGTGTCTGTCCTACCTCTCAGACTTGTAAACTCGGTTCATAATTTTTTCATACTGACACATGTAATGAAACATTTATTGCTCACCATTACATTCCTAATTATCTGTTCACAATATTGTATGTGGAATTTAGTATTTTAACAGGTGTTTAAAGGTAATGATGATAATTTTAGACATGCAAGTCAGTTTACTCAGGTAAGCTTCAGTATTTCATGTATGTAGTTTAAGTATCAATTGTCAATTAAGTATCAATAAATTGTCTTCAAAGCTGAGTTTATCTACCTTTCATCAAATAGCAGTATCGCTGACATCTAGAATCACTGAGTCACAGCATCATCAAGTCTCCTGAATAGAAAAGGACCCACAAGTGTCCTCAAGCACAGAACCTCAAAATTGCATCACATGCCTGAGATCATTGTCCAAACACTTGAACTTTGACAGGCTTGGTGCTGTGACCAGTCCCTGGGGAGCCTGTTCCAGTGCCCAAACAGCCTCTGGGTGAAGAATCTTCTCCTAGCATTCAACCTAAACATATTCTGATGCTGCTCCACGCTATTTTCTCAGATCCTGTTACTGATCACCAGAGAGAATAGATCAGAACCTGCCCCACTTCCTCCTGTGAGGAAGCTGTAGAAGGTCTGTCATGCTGATACTTTGTGAGAGTTTGGGATTAATTGTTCCTCTCTGTGCACTAGCATCTTCTTCTGCAAAAGTTAGAGATGACTTTCATGCTTGGAAGGTACTTTAAAAGCTATGGATGAGGAACTGTGAAGAAGTTCAGTAAGAATGAATAATAACCTTCAGAATTTCCACTGACTTATACTTTTACTTAGTCTATGGAATGAAAATAGATACATACAATATCTATAGGAATGGCATATTTACATTCTGCTTTTGCCAAGTCAGTATCACAGCTGCACTATTTAGAGAACTTGTGCTTTAGATGATCTGGTAAAGAGCAGACAGTTCTGCATAAAAGGGGAGAAAATCTTTACTGAAATATTTGCCTCTTGCCACTTTTGGATTTTATCCATTTTAGTTTGAAGAGTTCAGTGTTACTGAAAATCGGTGTTACTGCTGTAGAAAAATAGGATATCATGGTCTGTAGAAATAATTAAAGACCACCACACCATCAGTTTTGTAAGTATAATGGAATATGATTTGTTCTCTGACTTTTATTCAATTCCCATTGTACATGCTCATGGAAAAAAGGATCTTTTTTTATGAATTGTGGGGTAATAGAAAAGAACCTCACTGGGACTGCTTGAAAATCACCCTTCTTTAGGAAAGGTTGTATTTGATTTTCATTTTTCTAAACATTTTTCAGACAACTCTGTAAACAGATGATTTTTTTGTTTGCTTCTATTTTTGTTAATTCATCTGTTTACTAATGTCTGAATTTTTAAGGCCAGTAATATAATGACATAAAAATTTAAGGAGCATCAAGAGCTAAAATAAGCATAATTAATTTTGCTCTAAATGTAATTTCTTTCTGTGATCCCATTTTGTTTAGCCAAAGATAAATGAACATTTTTAAGAGGGGAGTTCATCCAGTATTAATGAACACATAAGCCTAGAAAACACTGAGTCTAAAACACTAGTCAGGAGTGTTTGAGTTAATAACTTTCACAGTGGTGTGGCTGGTTTCTCCTGGACATTACAAAGTTTTGTAGAGCATACAGACCAATGATACCCCAGTAATTCCAGCTTTAATGTAGCTTCAATTATAAAAAATATTCTGGTATATGTTTTCTGTTATATGTAAGAGCTGAGCTGTCTCCTTATCACTTCATCAAGTATAAGAAAAAAATTAAGAGCTTTGTGAAGCAGAGAAAAGAAGGATAAAAAAATCACGTGAAAGCAGAAAGAATTAAATCTCTCAGAGTATCACAAATTATTATTTTCAAATAATTTTTAATTTGGGACTATTTCCCATTTAAAAAAAAAAAAGCTTTTCAGTGTAGCATTGTAAACACAAATGTTATGCAGTTAACAAACATGAAAAATATTTCACTAGGAGACCAGGATTCAGAGATTAGCCACATGGCAGGAATTTGTAACATCTTTCCTATCACCACAGGTAAAACGTGAATCTCTTCATAATATGAGTATTTCTGGCATCATGAACTGCCACAATAGAAGCAGAGTATGTTGAAACTGAATCCTGTCAAGAAAACACCAGACAAAATACAGCCTTACTACTGTAGTGCTGGGAGCTACAGAAAGGACTGCGAGGAAGAGCTTCTTTACTACAGTGTCATTTATGGGCCCCTAATATCCAATCTAAATCTACTCTACTTCAGTTTGAAGCCACCCCCCTTGTCCAGTCACTGTTCAACTGTGTAAAAAGTCCACCTCCAGTTTTCTTGTAGTATCCCTTCATGCACTGGAAGGGTGCCATAATGGGTCCCTGCCGTCTTCTGCAGGCTGGACAGCTCCAGCCAGGAGAGGTGTTCTTGTTCTGTGATCAGATTAGTGGCTCTCCTCTGGAGTTGTTCTAACAGGGAAATGCCTGTATTATGTTGAGAACCCCAGGGCTGGATGCAGAACTGCAGGTGGGTTTCACCAGCTCAGAGTAGCGAGGCAGAATCCCCTCCCTCTGCCTGCTGCCCACACTGCTTTGGCTGCAGCCCAGGATATGTTTAAATTTCTGGGCCCTGAGTGCACATTGCCAGGTCACAATGAGCATCTTATCAACCAACACCCCCAAGGCTTTCTTGCCAAGACTTCTGCCAACCATTCTCTGTCCAGCCTGCACTTGTGCTTGGGATTAATACAACCCAGGTTCAGGACCTTGCACTTGGCTTTGTTGAACTTCAATCAGTACTTTTCACAATTTAGCACAGTGAATAGATTATCTCAGTTATAAACCAGCACTGGCCAGACTTTCTGAATTCCTAAACAATCTCAAGTGTTTTGCTTCCTTCTTAGTGATATTGTGATGTCATCAGGAATCCACTTTGAGCACTTCCAGACTTCTCAAGCTGTGAGATTTACAGCAATGAGTCGGTGAATAGTTTTCTGCCTCAATGAATCAAAACAGAAAGGAAGTTCAATGAGCTACATCTTCTCAACCTAACCTAATGCTAGAATTCTTCCTAAAGGTGAAACTGGGATGGAAGTGCTCTGACTTCAGTGTGGAGATAAAGAATTAACCCCAACTCAAAAAACCAGTGTGAGTATTGTATTATTCAGCTATGCTCTCTTTTGGCCTTTGATAATGTAGATGAACACACTGCATCTACTAATCCTGGGATAGAACCAGTCTACAGGAGACTACCACCAAGCTCTAATCAGACAGCAGTACTTGGGGTAACACACAAATACAGTTGACTCCCTCTTGTGCCTCTTCCTGTCACAGCCTGATTCATTGCAGAGTGAACTGCCACTCTAAATTTTTAAGAAGGTGAAAAATAATATTCCCTTCTTCTCCTCCACCTGCAAACATAATACTGCATCTGACTACTGTTGCTATTACACCAACAGTGTCCAAGATTAATTTCCCAAACACTGATTCAATCCCTTTAGTTTCTTTGAACTAATATTCTTTTCTTAATTTTCTTTTCCTTTCCTTTTAGCCTAGAGACAGCAGTGGCTACCAAGCAAAAATAATATGTAAAAAATACATAATCATTCTTCAATAATAAAATAATAAATACTTTCATTAAATGTAACTAATTCAGACTGGAGACCTGAAAAAGAGAGGTCACTTTACATCTTTGCATTGCTTAGTAGGAGGAGTTACCTTATTTTCTGAGATAGGATCCCCACTGAAGACAAGGCAACTCATGAATCTATGGGTTGATGCATTTCTGTGTGGGGCAGGTCTTTACCAAAGTACAACAAATTGTTAAAACACTTCTAAGATTCAGTGTTGGAGCAGGTGTTTGACTATGTGGATAGTGCATGCCCTGTGAAGACATGGCCAAAAATAACCCAACATAAGCATAGCCAGAACCTCTACAGACAGTTCACACACTTTTGCCATCAGCTTAGCTGTGCTCAAACCGGTCATCTGTCTCTTCACACAGTGGAGAAACTGTCAAATCTGTGTTTTCTCAGATCACAGGAGTTCAGTGATTTGGAGGCCACAGTTTTTCATGTCTGGGGTAAGTATGGTGAGAGGCCAGCGTCTGGTACAGCTTGCGCCATAGGTAATGTATGCTGAAGTTTATAAGCCCTCTAGACTTTAGTGCTGGTGAGGGCAATGTAGAATGGGACCATGACCATATTCAATGGAGTTCCATACTGCAGAGAAATTTGGATTTGTGAACTATTGCAATTTGTCTCTGGAAATGATACGAGGAAAATTCTCCCTGAAGACAATTAGCATAGCTTGGTGGGAGCTGTAAATTGAGGCATGTGTGTGACTGAGCTGGGGACTAATTCTTGGAGGCCTGAATATCATCCTGCCATGCAGCTTCACTCTGTCAAGACACTATTTCTAACTAGTATAACTGTGATAATTGCATAATTAGCTAACACAGTAGACTAGTTCCTCCCCAAACATGCCTGCAAGTTGCTGATAAACTTGACTGCACAGTGAAGAAGGAAAAAACACAAACAAAAACACACTAAAAAACAGTAGAGAAAGGCAGGACCTAGCACCCCATCAGCCTCATAAGTAGATGACCTAAATGATCAGGTTTGGGAATTTTGGAAAACTACATTGGCTGCCCTAATCACACCTCCTGCTGATATTTATTCAGTTCTCTCAAGTTGGTATTTCATTGTATTTCCTCAACAATATTATTGTTAAATCTTTTCACTCATAACTTCTCAGTGGAGAGACACTGCTCACCAAGAACACCTGCAACACATAATCTGACTGGTCAGGGTTCTGCAAGGTCTTGAGCCAATATAAATTTTTCATTATATGATCTTAGAAATTAAAAACTGTTCTTTTTATGGTCATATGGTGCCTGGAAGAAATTTTACATATGTAAAATAATATTAAAAAACAGCATGTTTGAATGCATAAAAGTAAAAGCTGATGATGGATGGTCACATTTGGTTAAGAGAAATTTTTCCATTGTAATTATATTTCACATTTTTCTTTCATCACTGACCTTTCTACAAGCTTTCCATTCCTTTTCAAGGTGTCATTAATAAAAGTAGAAGTTGTCCAAGTTAGGTCTTTTTAATGCCATTTCTGGAAAGTAGCCTAAGGAGAAAGTTAACATTTTCCTACGGCAAGGATTTCACAACAGAGCTCCAATTGCAGGGGAGTGAAGTGGCCCAGCCTTTACAAACAAGTTACACATTTCAGTAGCAAACCTACACTGTCAAACTCTACTTTTGCAGAGCAAAAGAATAGATGTTTCAATTCCACACACAACTCTACTGTGTGTGCTCCACTGTTTTGTGCCTGTGTTAGTTGTCAAGGCCTGTGCAGAGTACTCTTTACCTGAAGTAGGAGAGTTCTACCACTCTAAATTGAAAAAGACTGATTGGGCACACAAATATGAATACAGGAATTCATTTGGGAGATGGATGCAAATAAATATACCTCAAAAAGAGATATAGTGATATAGTAACAGAAGCACATTTGGGTAAGTGCAGACTGTGGAAGGTTCTGCTAGTGAATTCATTCAGTTTTCCAACTGATTAGGTCTCCTTTAATTGCAATCTGTATTTTCCAGTTCATTGCCACCTTACACAATTCATTTCCAATGGAGAAAATGTGGACATTTTCCAGAAAATTACAACAAGTTTTCTGTATGTCATCCATTATTTACAATAGAGTCCCTGGTAATTTAGATCCAATGACACTATGAAATAGTGCCTGGATACTATTTGGTCAGTAACAAATAAAAATTTGCTGAACAATAGGCTCACCACTGTGTTAATACTAGAATTTATTTCCCCAGAAGGGAGTGCTGGGCCATAAAAATGAATTAATATCTATCCTTTATAATAAGTTTCACTAGATTTTTTTTCTTCCATTTAAGCAATTCCCAGAGATGTACTATGCTTTTCAACAACTTGAAATACATCAAAATAAAGGCAATTGGAAAATGTTTAATAGGACATTCTCTTTTTCTCCATAGGAAAATGCTGATTCCTTGAAACCGAAACATTTTAAAAGCAGAAAACTGGATTAAAAATAATCAGAAAGGGACTTCAGACATAACAGAGAATGGCTCTCTGCGTGGTTGACAGAGAGCAGTCTATTTTGAATCAATTGTCTCACTACTACAAATGACTAAAAGTTCAAGCATCTATGTAACCTGATTTTTACTAGGGACTAATAATTACTTACCTAATTATAGGTAACAGTCACATGAGGTGACAATCTTTAGCAGTTAGAGTGAAAGAGTTTGGCCTGGCAAATGCTTAATTTCTTTAAGAAGTAAAACAGTTTTCCATGGCACACCTTTCCTCAACCTGGTTTAAGCATATTGCTGGAGAAAATACAGATTAAATCCCTTCCCTGGAGGCTGTAGTATAAGAATTTGAATTTTTATCTTAGTCTGGAGTATTGTGGGTAATATTGTACTCATTACTCGTGATACTTTGTTATTCTACAATCCTTTTTGGGGGGAGGGGGTTTGGGGGGAGTTTGGGTTTTTGGGGGAGGACTTGGGGGGGTGCTTTTGTTTTTTCAGCATTTTTATTTGTTTCTTTTGTGGAGACTAGGTTTTCAATTTTTTTTTATTATTATCATAATTTCAGATTTACCTAGAAGAAATGAAAAAAAGGATTTTCAGACATTATGTGGAAAAAAAAAAACCCTCGGCCTATTTTACCTATTAATGTGCTTGTTCCATACCAGATGCATGAAAATACTACATTGTGTCCTTAATCTGAAACATTCTGGAGATTAAATACAAATGAAAATTCCTAATCCATTAGGATTATATTTATTTTTTACTTTTTTTTCATCAACACATTGTCCAATCATATTACATGTTTTCATTCTTCTTATGCTCATTCAAAAGCTAAAGACAGACAAGTAATTCTGTCCCTGGATTTGCATATAAAAGGAGAAAGATGTTAATACAGAATTAACACAGTAGTTGTGAGGCTTCAATTCTGAGATCATAGAACTGAAAAACTCTGTGCTAATTTAGGTATTTTGTCTGAAAAGTCTGTTATTCTATGCCTTTACTCAGTTTTGGTTTCCTGTTAGCATGGAAGGCACCTCCAGATCTATAATAATGAATCCTAGAAAAGGGAAAAACATGAATGGGGCACACTTTATAAGAGATGTGCAAAATATATTTTTAAGGGAACTTTTTTTTCCCTTAGCCACTATCCCATACTGTAAGTTCAGCTAAATTTAATTAGGGGTACTGACATTGTAATTTGAATTGTTACCCATGATGCCTTCTGCTCTTTATAAAGCATTTCCTTTTGAAATTTTCATGACTTTTATAAGCATGTAATTTTTTCCCTGTGGCTAGCACTTGGTTGAAATATTAGATTCACTGTGAAATTCCTGCAATTACTATTCCACTCTTATCTAGTTGAATAAAGAAGCATTCTCAGGACCATTTTTAAAGTATGTCATTGACTGTAGTAGTTTTGATAATATCTCAAGACAGTTTATCTATGAATTCTTTTAAATTGGCAACTTAAACTAATGCTTCTTTATTCTGTGTTACATATCTTCAATGTCCAGCTGAATCTCATGGATGAAAGCAAAGCAGGTAAAGCAGAGCCACTTGCAGAAGGTAAAGGAGATGAGAAAATGCTGATTGTTCAGAATGCCAGACATACAGGAGAAACTCTAGTTCTCTACATGCACTCTCAAAGAAACATGATTTAGAAGGGGATCTCTAGGAAAGAGGATCGAAAAGTCACATCAAAAAGCCCCTAGGTTTTCCAACAGCTATATAGAGCTTACAAGTTCTTTAGCTCAGATGTTTTGTCTCCAAAACATGAAAGAAATATTGCAAATACAAATGAGTGCTGGTGAAAGTACCTACTCTCTGAATTTGAAAGCTCCATTATCTGGCATAAACATTTGGCAAGGCTAGATTATTTGCAATTTACTGAGTAACTTCAGACAATGTGCTTATTGGTGATATTCCATGCTGCAGATATTAACTCAGTGTGTTGGAATCTATCCTGAAATTTTTCTTTGGCTGGATTTTTTCCAGTTTAAATGAATGTGCAGTTCTGCATTGATCTAACACAGTAAAACATAAACAAAATAAAATATATCTTTACTAATAGTATTGACCAAGACTGAAAGTCTGAAAGTCTGTCTGAAAGTTCAATGCAGAAGTTATGTTTGAATCATGGGGAATGTTTGAGCCTTTCAGCTTCACATGAATAGTGAAAATATGGTATAAATTTGATCTGAATTGACAGCTTTCTTGCAGTCTCATGTCACAGAATCTAAGAATGATTCAGATTGGAAGGGTCCTCTGGAGGTCATCTGGCCCAACAATACCTGCTCAAGCAGGGCTACCTAGACAAGGTTGCTCAGGATCACGTCCACATGGTTTTCAAATATCTCCAAGGACAGAGATTTTACAACATCTCTGGGAAGCTTGTGCCAGTGTTCTGTTACCTTCACAGTAAAAAAAAAAACAAAAAACAACATTTTCCAATATTCAGAGAAAACTCCAATGTTCCAGCTAGATTACATTGCCTCTTTTTCTGTCACTGGGCACCACTGAAAAGAGACTGGCTCACACTTACTTGAATCCTCCCTTCAAGTAATAATTGTACACACTGATAAGGTCGCAAACCTGAACCTTCTCTACTCCAGGCTAAACAGCCCCATCTGTCTCAGTCTTTCCTCATGGAAAAAATGCTCCAGTGCCTTCAGCAATTTAGCAGCCCTGAACTGAAGTCATTCAGTAGCTCCATGTCTCCCTTGTGCTTGGCAGCCCAGAACTAGACACAGTATTCCAGGTGTGAAACTAGATTCAGTCACCAGTATTGAGCACAGAAGGATCATGTACTTCAACCTGCTGGTAATGCTTCTCCAGGATACTCCAGGATACTATCGATATTCCTTGACACACTTTGTCCCACTTCTCCTAGCAGTCCAAAAGAAGATCCATTTCTGTCATACAGTTCCCACAGCCTGTATGGATTGGCACTCCTTGGACAAATTCTGTCAGAAAGCAAGAATAGAATGGGAATCTCAATTAATCCTATTTTGATAATAAGTACAAAGAGAGAGAAAAAAGTTTTCTTATCTGTAGATTCAGATTCAGAAAACCCCGAGATACCAAGGAGAGGGATGGTTAGACAGGTACATTATAAACACCTCTTTTTGAAAATAAAATTAAAGAGAATTTGAGAAAAATGTTGACTGTTAGGGAGGTAAAATTAAAATGGCTTAATTTGAATTCTCAAGGCCTATCTGTAACAGAAACAGGCCTTTAACAACCATTGGAATCCTAGAATTGCTTATACTTTTTAGTGATTTGACTTCTGTTATATGGAATTAACAGCCTGGCTTCTCTGATCTAAGAATGTTAACCTGCCATTTCCATACAGAGAGGCTAATTCTGAAGCACATCACCTCTTGAAAAGAACTGAGCACAGCAGGGACACAATTGCTTTGGAAGAATTGATTTACAAATGGGAAAAGTGGACAGGGAGAATCGAATTGTGCAACCCTTCTCTCTCTCTGTACCTGATTGGTCTGCTTCATAAACTTGTGAAAGCAAAGTTGAACTGCATCTGTCTAGCACATATCAGAATGGTGGCAGATGCAACGTGATCTACCTGTCAGATAAGTTGAAACATCTCTATATTGTGTCCACAGGAGTTTAATGTGCTCTAGACTTATGCACCACTGTACATTAATAGTAGCACTGGGCTTTCTGGCTATCTGGGAAATCTAAACTTCTTTGCACATAGATGCCTGACCTTGAGTCATTGTCTAAACCCATAGGACTAAAAATGATAGTACTGGGAAATGTGCATTAAGACTGAAGGATATAATATTGATACTTCTTCTCCAGAAGCAGTTTTTATCAGTAGTTTTGCTCTAATTTTTCCAATGCATTTCACTGAGTCAGAACTGAAATAATCCTGATTATACAGCTGTGTTATTTTCTGTTATTGTAAGTTCTTAAAATTTTCAGATTTTTCTAAAGTTTGAAATGTGACAGCTAACTATTTTGTCACTGGCTAAAGCCAGGAACTTCATTAGTGTTTTCCTCATGTTAAAGGTGCTAAGTTGTAGATGTTGTGGAATTAGCTGCCTTTTCACTTTCAGGGCCCATTAGAGATTTGTTCATCAGTAGATCTAAAAAGTAGCATTGGGTAATTACATCTGTAGAATCACTCCAGAACTAAAATTAACAGTTGGTCTGTAGCTGTAACTTAAAATTGTCTTGGAAGGTGATATCTGCAAAGTATTTATGATAAGAAGCCATATGTAACATCAGCTTTTCTTTCTGCAGAAGAAATACAAAAGGGAGGAAGGAATAAATTCTATTAGCACACTTGTTAGTTGCTCTAAAAGCCAAATTGTTCCTTTTAAGTCTTTTGCTTTTCACAAAGGTATGAAAATAAAGGGACAGATTTGGAGTTTCAATGTTATGCCTTCATTCCAAAGCAAACCCTTTCACACACGAAGAACATAGAATTCCATCAGGAGATTCTGAACAAAACAACTGAAAGGAACTTTTCTTTTTTTTTTTTGGTAGAGTAGATAACATAACATTATATTTCTGAGGATAATGAAATTGAGAATATGATGGGATGTTCAATATAACTGAATAGCTAAATTGAGTAACAGAGTGTCTAAAAATAAGTTTTAACATTTTTTCTGAGCAATCTCTACACTCTAAATTGTGTCTGGAAACAAAATAATAAAAAGATGATACAAAAAAATTATTTTTATATTCTCAAAATAGTTTGTCAGCATTTCATTCTTAAAGTTGATTTTCCTAATTTAGTTTTTTTGCATGAAAATGCAGCAAGTCTGTCTGCACAAGGTTGCTGTATTGGCTGTTAGCATAAAAGAAAAGCTTCATTTCTTTTTGTTTTGAAACATTTCCAAGGAAAGAGAATGGTTTGTGTTTGGGTTTTTCTTCTTCTTCAGTAATTTTGCTGTTCCAGAAATTTCAGTTTGGTATGAGTTTAGTGTTTGTGTCTAATAAGTGGATTTAAGCAGGAACCTTAATCAGATGAACTCTTAAGTTTTTTCCCAACACATTATTTTCCATAATTCTGTAACAATGAATTTGAATCCTGATCCTTGAAACATAAAGATAAAACAATTGCATATGCAAAAACAATGTGACAATGGCAGCAAAGACAATTAAAGTTACTATAGTCACAGTCTTACTTAGAAAAACAAAAAACTGTCTACTCCAAAAATGTCAAACCAAAAAATAACAAAAATCTCTTTGCAAATAAATCCCATATTTCTCTCACACACATCTCTCCTACTTCCTCAGTAGGTAGTAAAATTCAATCCAGCTGCTTTTGACAGTAACCTTTAAGGTGATGATTCTTTGGAGGAATTAACTTTGAAAAAATAATTTCATTCTTCACATATCTTGGCTTCAAGCATTTGTCATCATTTACTAAAGTAGTTGAAATCCTAGCAGAGGATGGGGACCATAGGAGACTGAATGAATGCTGAATTTGCTCTGAGTCTGTGCTTATGCCATCATACACTGAACTGTAGATCTTTAGTCTCCACAGCTATATGCAACATTTATCCATTAATATAGAAACAACTCAATTAGTGGCTCTGTAGGGATCAGAGTATAACCCTACTTTCCACAATTTAATAGCTACCATACATCATCAAGATCTAATTCCCAGGCTGAGTAGGATGTAAATGGCAGTAACCCACAGATTCATTTTTTAAAAACTTGAAATCTGTGTGACTTAATACACTTCTCCAAGCCCATGTGCATTGTGCATCCTGCAATTTTGCTTATAATTCACACCTGGAATCCTGCAGATTAAGGTTGCTGACTGTTTTATGATTACATTATTTGATTTCTTTAAAACATAATTAACATGAAAGGGAATTATTTGCCATCTAGAATTTGTTTGTATTATCAGAGTTTCATTATCTCTGAAAGGTAATAGTTTGAGACTCACAGTACTCTGTGTTTTGTGCTTCCAGAGGTCTTCGATAGCATTACTTGTTCAATTGTCTTAGGCTGATTTCAGAGAAGGCAGACGGCAATGCAGTGAAACACAAGATCAAGTAATGTTCTTATTTACTCCCTTTAATTTGGAACCTAGAATTCACTCCTTTTTTTTTATTTTTTCTTTTTCTTTTTTTTTCTGTATTTCATGAGACAATTTAGAATATGCTTCTTCATCATGTAATGGAATCACCAAAAATTCTATACTTCAGTCATAAACCCAGACCCAGAAACTGCAATCCTGATTATCTTCATTTCGGCTTGCTGTAAAAATTAATGATTAGTTTGTATACAGTGATATGATAGGGAAATGTGAAAGACTTACCTCATACTTTCTATATGAGGGCTATTCAATATGTCACGTACAAGATTGGCCTGAACAGGAAAGAGAAACAGTTAAGCTCTGAAAACTTGTTTGAGCTTTTTGCTCACTTTGCAGCTGATGATTTAAACAGCAGTGATGTAAAGAGCTAACATTTGTTGATGGAGTTGTCAAGACATTCATAGGCTGTCCCGTCCCACTGCAAAAGGAGAGTCAGGGAGAATTTTTTTTTTTAAAGATTTCTCGGATGAAAACAAAGCACAAATGGGGCAATATTATATCTGAGAACTTTTTAGTGATAAAGAAAGATAAGTATTGTTATTGAAGGGGGGATAGAAATGGGAACAAAGAGTAGAAAAGAGAGAAGAGACAGAAACAGGACACGGACGGATCGCTGCCGCTGCACCCCAGGACCCCTTGCTGGTGCCAGCTCAGCCGCTCTGCCAGCCGCGATGGAGTGGAGCGGCTGCTGCTCTCAGGGGAGCCGTGGGGTCGAGCTGCCTCGGGAAGGCTGGAGCGGGATAGACGGTCGAGTGAGGACAGGGATGGAGCAGGAGCGCAGGGAGAGAAAGGCGAGCGGGGCGGGAGGAGCAATCTGGGCCCCCGCCACCTCCAGGAAGCCCAAAGAAAGTGGTTCCTGGTTGTGTCGCCGTTCTCTACCTCTATGTGCTAAAGTTCTCCCTAATGCCTGATTTCCTGGGTGTTTTGTCCCGGGCACAGGGCATGTGCCCTATTGCCAAGGGGAGTCCCGCAGCCTGATGGCAGCAGCCCTGCTTGGCTCCCCAGGAACAGGGCTCCCAACCTACAGACAGCTCCCATCCCACGGACAGCTCCCAACCCACGGACAGCTCCCAACCCACGGACAGCCCCCAGCCCACGGACAGCTCCCAACACACGGACAGCTCCCAGCACACGGACAGCTCCCAGCACACGGACAGCTCCCAACCCACGGACAGCTCCCAGCCCATGGACAGCCCCCAGCCCACAGACATCCCCCAGCCATGGACAGTTCCCAACCCACGGACAGTCCCAGCCCATGGACAGCTCCCAACCCACGGACAGCTCCCAACCCACGGACAGCTCCCAGCCCACGGACAGCTCCCAGCCCAAGGACAGCTCCCAGCCCACGGACAGCTCCCAACACACGGACAGCTCCCAGCCCACGGACAGCTCCCAACCCACGGACAGCTCCCAGCCCATGGACAGCTCCCAGCACACGGACAGCTCCCAGCCCAAGGACAGCTCCCAGCACACGGACAGCTCCCAACCCACGGACAGCTCCCAGCCCATGGACAGCTCCCAGCACACGGACAGCTCCCAACCCACGGACAGCTCCCAGCCCACGGACAGCTCCCAGCCCAAGGACAGCTCCCAGCCCAAGGACAGCTCCCAGCACACGGACAGCTCCCAGCACACGGACAGCTCCCAGCCCAAGGACAGCTCCCAGCACACGGACAGCTCCCAACCCACGGACAGCTCCCAGCACACGGACAGCTCCCAGCCCAAGGACAGCTCCCAGCACACGGACAGCTCCCAACCCACGGACAGCTCCCAGCACACGGACAGCTCCCAACCCACGGACAGCTCCCAACACACGGACAGCTCCCAACCCACGGACAGCTCCCAACCCAAGGACAGCTCCCAACCCACGGACAGCTCCCAACCCACGGACAGCTCCCAGCCCAAGGACAGCTCCCAGCACACGGACAGCTCCCAACCCACGGACAGCTCCCAACCCACGGACAGCTCCCAGCCCAAGGACAGCTCCCAGCACACGGACAGCTCCCAACCCACGGACAGCTCCCAGCACACGGACAGCTCCCAGCACACGGACAGCCCCCAGCCCACGGACAGCTCCCAGCACACGGACAGCTCCCAACCCACGGACAGCCCCCAGCCCACGGACAGCTCCCAACACACGGACAGCTCCCAGCCCACGGACAGCTCCCAACACACGGACAGCTCCCAACACACGGACAGCTCCCAGCCCATGGACAGCTCCCAGCACACGGACAGCTCCCAGCACACGGACAGCTCCCAGCACACGGACAGCTCCCAACCCACGGACAGCTCCCAGCCCAAGGACAGCTCCCAGCCCATGGACAGCTCCCAGCACACGGACAGCTCCCAGCACACGGACAGCTCCCAGCACACGGACAGCTCCCAACACACGGACAGCTCCCAACACACGGACAGCTCCCAGCCCATGGACAGCTCCCAGCACACGGACAGCTCCCAACCCACGGACAGCTCCCAGCACACGGACAGCTCCCAGCACACGGACAGCCTCCAGAGTCATCCTCTCCCTCACCTACAACATACGCTGAGGCATAAATAAAAATCAGATTGGTCCCTCTCATAGACAAGTACAGATGTATTGCATAGATTTTTATTGCCCTCTAAAATCTCATTGTGTCAAAAGACTTGTAAAATGGGAGGTGGAAAAGGTGACACTCACTAAGGAAACAGGACAGATGCCAAGAGACTTTAAATCTTGATTTTGAATGTCACAGTCTTCAAGAAATCCCAGGTCCACAGCTCCTCAATATTTCTGTTAATGACTGGAAGGTGATTTGAGTCTACAATTATTAAGTTTCCAGAGGATATGAAGCTCTTAATGTTTGAAAGTATATTAGAATGTGATTTGGATTTCAAATCATCCTTGCAAAATTATCTGGAAAAAAAATATACCCAAACCAAAATAAAACAAAAAAACTGAGTTTAAGAAGAGCTGCAGTTCTATTTTCACTAGATATAGTTTACTTCACCGTGTAAGATGGAAACAATGGCAAGGAAGCAATTATACAGAAAAGTTTTCTGAAGTCTATACTTATCAAGCACTAGCATGGGTCAATGAGATCATACTTAGGCAATTAAAAAATAGAAAAGGAAAGAAAGCCATCCCATTCAGACTCTACACAGCACTGCTGCACATGAAACACATTAAATACTACTGTTGTTCTAAAGCTTTTGTCATCCAACACTGTTAAAGAGCTTAGCTAAAATACTAAGTCTGTTTGGGCCTATGAACTTTAAAAAAAAATCACACCAACTGGGTCTTTTCCTTCTCATTGTAAAAGGAGTCATGCACAAAGACATAGGACGAAAGAGTGATTAAACTGAATAAGAAAAAGAAGAAAAAAATACTGAAGTAAGATACAGCAGAAGGGTTAAAAAATTAAAAGGTTGCTGTAAAAATAATTTTTCTCTTTCACTCTGAATAAGTAAGAAATACCAGGGAAAAACCTAAAAATCTCCATTATTGGATTGGCTTTTAATAAAATTAAATGCCTTGAATAGCTTAAATGTAACTATGATATGGTATTTCCAAATCCAGGACTGAGATTTTGGTCACCTTGGAAATAGATACTGATTATGATTTCTTCACCAAATGCTTTTGGGTAGACATCAAAAACATGTCAGTTATATATACATTTTTTTTCTTTTTTGTATATATTTTGCCATTAATTTTTAATTTCTGCTTCTGCCCTGGAAATTTTGGCTTGGATTAGAAACACAAGTGGTAACAGACACCAAAAAAGAAGATTTCTCTGTACTTACAGGTGATTTTCATATAGTATATACTAATATATATGTATATATACTATATCCATATATAGTATATGTGTGTATATATATATATATGTATATATGTATGTATGTATATACATATACATACCTGACCTGTATGGGAAGTGTTAGAAATCTTAAAAGTAAGCCCATCTTATTTTTTTTTCATTGGTTTCTTGGTTGGTTAGTTGGGTTTTTTGTGTTTGTTTCTTTCTTTGTTGTTTTTGTCTCAGCAGATGTCAATATGCCCTAGGTAAAATTTGAGTGCTTCAGTTTTTGAAGTTTACTCATCTTCAGCAATTATGGAAATGGACTTTTAAAATTTCTCTTTTATTCTGACTGTGCTTAATATTCTTTAGGCAGACCTTAGGCACACTAGAAGGGGGAATGGGAATTTTTATATAAATAAAATCTGTTTTAATACTAATTGTAATAAGCCTTTTCTTTTTTTTTAACTACAGTTTTTTCTTTCATATTATAAGAAGGGAAGCAAAAGTGGGAAAATTATGCTGCTCAGCAGCATGATTTAGAGTCTTGGATCTAGTTCTTAAGACCAGTATACCATGTGTAATCTGCTTTCAGTACATAATTTTATGGCTTTATTAGAGGAAGTGCTCATATGTCTTATTTCATATTTAGACTCTGAATTCTACTTTAGCATTCATTGTGCTGAGTTTTCCACCTAGTTTGATTATTTGCATAAGTTTCTCACTCAAAGGTTAAAAAATTAGTCCTGATTATAGGCACAAAGTTGTAAATTCTGTAATACTGAGTTTCCTACATAATGCTGTGTCATGGCACATAATCTCCTTTGTGCTACTTAAATTTGAAGTATAATACATTCTCTGAAATATAATTTGCAGCCACTTTAAAATCCATTTAAAGTCCATTTTAATAATTTTAAGACCCATTCTAATTAAAAAATAATCATATTCATTGTTTTGAATGTTTTAAGAATAAATAAATAAACAAATATTGCCAAGAAACATAAGTTGCAAATTACCTTTATTCTCAGCTGTCATACAAGATTTTTTTGGGCAGAAATTCTTCTCCACATTCACAGCTTTATCCACAGTTTTCATTCTTAGTGTCCTCTAATTATGTCTAAGGCTTCTCTCTGTAGAAAAGGTCTTTGCCTTGGTACGTTGCTGTTAAATGTGCCTTAAATATCTAATGCTGGGAAATTCTGTTTGTAAATACTTAGTAATAAATAGATATTATCAACATTGCTGCCAAATGTGTTCCAAGGTATACCCAAAAGGTGTTGCTATGAATGATGTGAGTTATTGAGGTATACCTAAAGCAGCATATGCAAATCAAAGATTTAAAAATCATGGAGCAAGTGCACGCATACCTGCAAGGCAACAGAAAAAACTAGAAATGCAAAGTATAGGAAATCAAGCATGAAATCCTAGCCCCAGTGAAGAAAATTGCATGCTACAATTAATTTCAGGGAGGACAATGCTTTTACTCTAAACACAGACGGAAAAAATAAAGAATGCTTTCCAGCTCCCCAAAGCCATTTGTTCAGGTGATGCCATTTGTGCACAGTGCCAACTAATTTTTCCTTATTAAAACTAATGATCCATAATTGCTTCTGGAATGGCAGACCATAATATGAATTGTAGTGCACAAATCTGATAATGACTGTTTCAGGTTTGTGACCAGATTTCTCAAGTAATACTCATCTGGACTCTCTAAGTATAGAAACATCCCAATAATTAAGATACTATATTTTTGTAGCTATGCATGCTTAAGTAGGGCACTTAATACCAAAGGAGTTACTTCTGACTTTGTCTATGCAGCAGGATTTGAGAGCTCTTCCAGTCTTTAGGAACCATATATGTGCCTTTGAACCATTTGAATTCCCTGACAAAATGACACCCCAGTATGTTCTATGCTCCATCTGCTGCATGATGGAGATCAGGCCTACAGGTCAGGAATGAATTATTGTACATTCTGGCCAGGTCCTGGTTTGGATTTTGGAGACATTTTAAAGCTGAAGTATGGCCATTCAGCCTGAAATTACAAAGAATATGACAAAATATTATCTGGGATTCATTTGTGCTGGTCATGTTCTGAAAAATTCTTTTCCTGAGCAGGATAATCCAGAATTTTTGTAGTGTCTCAGAGATACATCAAAAGTGGTAAAAACTATGAAAAGCAAATCATATCCAAAACATGAATGCTTCCTTTCCCAAATCTCCCAATATCTTTTCATGCCAGCTATCCTGTTTTTGAAAGAGAAGTTATTGCCTGGCTCAGTTTTCACCACTGCTGTCTTATTTGGCATCATTAGAGACTACAATTTATAATAATAACATCACTATTAATAATCATAATAATAATAGTATCAATCCTAATCTTCCTGTCTATTTAAATAGATTTGACTAGGGTCTGTGGACAGCCTAGGAAGAAAAGTTATGCAGCTTTTATATACTTTAGTCAAACCATTTTCATATATGAGATACATATTTACTGTTGAGATTATTTAATCAAAATGTTCAAATATAATTTTTCTGTGAGAAAAGATTCACATAGCACTAAACTATTCAAGTACCTTTGTTCTCAGTTTTGCAGTTGCTCTGAATTCATGTCACTGAAAACAAGCATTCTTTACATTTTAAGGGATAATTGCTATCAAATAATTTATGACTGCAAAATACTACACATAGCAGAGAATACAGCTACTTATGACCCAGTAAATTAAAACTAAACCTTCTGTGTGATGAGTATGTTGCATAAGATTAATTGTATAATATTAGGCTGCTTCCATTACAAATATCAAATGCAAGGAGAAAAGACATAAACTTTGTGTATGTATCAATGTAACCTCAACTCAGCAGTTGCTGAATATTTATTGGGCATGTAAACCTTAGATGCACCTAATCCTGTTGTGGCAGCTATTCAGGAAGATAGAGAGGAAAAAAGAAAATTTCTGCTGCGCATAGCTGAGAAGAAGATAAAAAGTAGATCTTATAAAATGATGATTACCTTTGGCTCCTCTTGACTTCAGTACTACTCAGCACCAGACCAGCAAGAACTTGGACACAAAAAATTATTCTGCCAATTTTCCCACCCTTTTTTCTATAAAATATGTCAGACAACTTGGAACATGAAGTGACATCAGTTTCTTTAATTAAAATAAAATATAAAAGCATTCCTTTAGTCTTAGATCAAGATTTTTATTGCAGACTTGCTTTTAAATTGTGCTTTCTATCTACCATACAATGAAAACAGCTGATTGTAAGCAATTTGACAGAATTTATGATATTGCAAAGAATATTTGTGGATGGTTGAGGTAAATTTGTTTCTTGTTATCAAGCCATTTATAGTTTCTTTTTATAATTTATTATTTCTTTTGTCCTTGAAAGTCTTGGTGCTATCTGGGAAATAGAAACACCTCTTGAAAACTGCTTTTCTGCAGTAATCTGCATGTAATTCTGCATGTGCTAGAAAACGAACTACATAAAGGAGGACAATGAAAAACACTTTGGTTATTTTCCAAAGTCAACTTAATCAGTGAATTTTTTCAGTGTTTCCAGAAACAGATGGACTGCTGTTGCTGACATCTCATCTACATTCACTTAGAACTTGAAGGAGGCAAAAACTGTAGCATTATGAAATTAAACATGAATTAAACCTGAATCCACTTAATAATCACTGCTCTTAGCTCTAATGGGAACGGGTTTTCTTTGAATCCTGTTATACCAGAGTGTCAAAAGAAGCAAAATCTCCATTCTTGGCTGCTTTACTCTGTCATGTCCATTCAACATTTCATTAATTTTAATTACTGTCTCTGTAAATAGCTTATGATGTTAGGAACATGATAGGCCATGTTCCTTTGCTTAATCAGCAGGTTGCCAATATAACACTGGTTTCTTTTTCCTATGACATAATGAAGAAAATAATGTATTCCGTTAAGCTAACTTGAATTTACAAACTCTTCAGAGTCTTTCATTTCCACTTAGCTGTGTCTAACAAACGCATCAGTGGTCTGGCCCACCTACAGGAGCAAAAAGAGTTAAGAGTGCATGGGAAGCTTTCTGTGGTATTGCATCTCAGTCCAGTGTGATCAGGCTGTTGCTATGGACACAGATGAACCTCAGTGCATCAGAACTCCAAGGAATTTCTTATGGGACACAGCACATCTATCAATTGAATCACAAGCCTTTAAAAGAATTACTAATCTGTTTCTAACATTTATTTTGGCAAGGCATCTCCATGCCTATGGCAACAGCTGTTCCAAAAATTGGATTAATAAGAATAAGAGAAAATAGTTAATGGAGTAGGAGTTTGTTTTCACACTGTTGTTAAAAATGCATACACAAAAAAAAAAAAAACAAAACCAAACCTCTTATGTCACAGAACTGTTAGGAAGCTGTTTCAACTAATTTTGATCAGCTCTAAGCTTTGCTTTTGTATTTCTGGTTTTCTGTAGGGTATGAGCTGTAAATAAATAGAAAGTCAATGGAAGCATTAAAGAGTGAAATTAACTTCCTCTGACAAAACCCAATTACTGTTCCCTAATTGAGGTAGAGGCCTAAATGGTAGATGAAAAGTGTTGTCTGTTCCTATGGAAATATTGAAGCAGTTTTACCATTGATTTGAAGCAAAAACTAGATGAATAGAAGTGCATGGATATTTTTAAATATCTTTAAATGTAATAGAATAAAATATTTAAGAGCCAGACTTAATCAGAAGTTTGTTTTTTCTGACTCAGGAGAATAGTTCTGATTCTAACATATCTTTAGGAATTCTAACTGCTGCTGGTGTTTTGCTGGTGTTTTTCTGGTATACTCTGTTTAAAAAGAAGAAAAAGAAAAGACGCACCATTTCAGGGAAATACACCTCAAGCATTTTTGTCTTTCCATATTCTTACAGACTCTCTAGAGGTGCAGGTGGATGACAAAGCACTGAGCAGAGTTGGAGAACAAGTACTCTTGAGATTTGGGAGTTCCCATGGTCTAGGAATCTCAAGAAGAATATATTCAGCCACATCAAAACCATGGTGACAGGGGAAATTTGGCCAAATTTCCCACTTTACTCATTCACCTCTACCTTAAAACTTGGGGGGGTGGGGGAAGAACAAAACAAAACAGCATCAAAACCTTAAGTTGTGGAGAAATACCTAGCAGGTATGTATCTGGTTGATATGACCTCCAAACCAGTCCAAATAACATATTTCATCTCTTTTTACAATAGCAGGAATAAAAAAAATTGATTAGGCCCTTTCATTTCAGATATGTCCCACATATTTACAGTGTCTGATAAAGTCTATTGCTGGTTTTTAAATAATCTGTAATATGTTGAGTCTGCATAGAAATGCAGGAAATCATAAAATAATTGTTTAAAATTACTAAACATAGTAAGAGTACAACAAAAAAGTGAAGTATGTAAGCTTGTTGAAAGTAATCAGTGTCTGATTGCATAGCTTTTTAAATAACAGTTATTGTAAAACAAAATTGAGAAAGATAGTAATATATAAACCAGTTCTTGATGCCAAACAAAAGCATTGTTCATAACTATTTATTCACAAAAAGAGATAATTAGATTAATTTCTAACAACAGGGCTGGGGAAAAAAAAGAAAAGCAAAACTTCTGGTCTTTGACATAATGACATAAAACTTCGTATGCATAATTTGTACCTTTTGGAAAATGGTGGTAGTTGGCCTCTAAGGGTTTCTGAGGTTACACTGAGGTGATTCAAAAAAGCTGTCAGAATGTGTCCTGATGTCTGAACCGAATGGAAATGCAACTCAAATTTCTCTCAGGTAATCTTGTTTGAGATTACTCTACAGGACTCTGGACATCTGTAATGTGGACATCTACTTCTTATTTCCTTTCCAGGACTATGTTATATTCAATGAGGAGTAACAGGCAGCTTAAGGATATATCTTTTCTTATGGAAGGTCAAAGTAGGCTAAATCAGCAACCTTAAAAACAAAACAAAACAAAACAAAACAAAGTTTCTCAATAAAATTAATCCAAACAGCTAAAACCAGATTTAAACATCTAGATTGAAACGTAAAACATGTATTCACTCTTTTGAAATAACTATGGCTTTTTAATCTGACAAAAAATTTAAAAAACCTCTTGTCTTCAAACTTTTAAAAGGCCATGAAACATTTTTTGCTGTCAACTGCAGAGCATTTAGTTTTCAGTTACTGTCAGCAGTTACACTCTCAAATTTACTCCTGTACTTGGATTCATATTAATATATGGTTAGCTGATTCCCAGCTTTAAACTCATGAGATTTCTCTGATCCTGATACTCTTTGGTTATTAAAGTGCTAAAGAAAATGCTTCTTCAAATCTGTTTATTGTTCTATCCATAAAAGAGGGGGTTCTTCTTGGTACAAGTTAATTTTGGAGGTGTGAAGGAGGATGGAAAGGTAACTCATGTCAGTGAAATAAGTGTGCTTGATTATGCTTAGAGATTTCTAAATTTATGGTTCATTTTGCTAGTTGAAATAAGAGTTAAAGCACTGAAAGGATTGTTCAAAATTTAAAATTAGAATGTTGCCCCAGAAAACTGCATTTCAGTAAAGAGTGAAATGAGCACAGTAAATTAGTAAAATCTCTCATCTGTCTTGGTCAGAAATGTCTGAGCACTCATCAGAGGAGGAACAACTCCCATACAAAGTTTGGCTCTACCACTTTAAGTCAGCAAAATCTCCTTTTCTGTCTAGGATAAGAGAAAGTAAAGGGCAGAACCTAGAAACCTGACAATGCAGCTGAAAGAACAAACTTCACACAGGATTCTTCCACTACAGAGGGTGGAAGCTGCTGTAAAAATGAGTAACTATGAAAAGTATCATGACTTTTCTTGGGGTTTTTCATGGGGGGCAAAGGTAAAGGCATTGCAGTGCTTTAATGGACCAAACAAAAATGAAATGGACCAAAAAAAGATTGACATACAAGAAATCAAACTGGATGAAGAATTTGGTAGGAATTCTTTTAAAATCTCTGCATAATATGTGTCATCTGAAGTTAAGATGATAATGTTTTCTCAGTTACGAAACTAGATTTTGCATACACACAGATATAAAAAAACTTCAGATTCTGTCTGTACAAAGGCAAGTAATCATTACAAATATTTTAATTAATTATTTTGACATTCAAGGTAGATGATGTGATCAAGGGTAATGTGTGTGCAGCAGGTTGACAAAAGGAAATTGATAAAAAGAGCTATTAAGGCAGAGTACATTAAAAGAAAAATGTCTTTAAAGGTGTTATACTGATGACTTCAAAAGTGCATCACAGCAAGCTGTTACAAGATTTTCCAGATTAGATTTCTAATTATGCAAGTCAAGACAATTTCGCTTCACTACAAATATGCTAGAATCAAATTGAGCTTATTTATACATTTATAATATGTTCTACATAACCCAGATACCTATCTAGCCATCAGAACATTTCAACATGAAAACTGTACACATTATGTTTTTTGAAGTAACCTTCTCTAAATACAATTACTTTGTATTCTCTTTTAAAAAATACTATATTGTGAAACAAATTCCACACAACACAAACTTATTTTTCATTTTTCTTGCTTAATGAATGGTTATTCTATGTTCCAGGTACAGAGTGTATTATGAAAATCGGTTTATAATTGATTATGTATTCATGTAATTATGAGATTGTTATATACATAACTTTCTTTTCTTCTGCTTGTCTTTTCATCAACTATAGAAAGAAAAAGATATTTTATCTACCAAAGTACTGCTAACAGAAGATACTGTATACAAATTCTTGTAATGGCCCAAGATAATTTGTAATCATGAATTACATATTTTGCTTCCAGAATTTATTCTGACCTTTTCCCAATGGATTTATATCAGGGCACAACATCAATCATCATCCACTCCATTTGGATGACTAGATGTAAATAGAGCTAGAGAAAGTAAACAAGATAATTGCTAAGAACACATTTAGGAAAGCTTCATACAAAATATGTCAAGTAACAAATTACCTTTTTTTGCGTGAAAAATGGAAGCAGATTCTGCCATTTCAAAAGGAAAGTGAACATATATTGAAAGTACTCCATGACATTATCTTAATGTACACATTTTCAGAAATATGATCTGGACATAAATACATACATATGCACAGTAGTATATTCATATCAATATATATAAAATTCTCTACCACCTTTTAACTCTTAATAGTTGCAGTAATTTCTAGCTGGAGACCCTTATTTACTAACAGGCTTCTCAAAAATTTCTTGTCTTGACATAGGTATGAGTACAGGTTTGGCCCCCGTCTTTTAGAGGATAAATAGTCTCCAAAGTCTCCCCAAAACTTACTCAATATTACTCAATATTTATCAGCACAGGTCAGGGTTGCTTCTGAATGCATTTCTGCATTTTAATTCCTCTCTTATTTCTGTCCCTTAAGCAACAAACTGGCCTTGTGGCTGCGGCAGAAAACCAGACCTGAACAGCAAGATAAGAGGCCTGAGCATTCCCAAAGAACATGGACTTGGAAGAAAGAACTATGCAGACAAAATGCCAAGTTTATTTCTTGTCAGTCATAAAAAAATATTCTACGGGAGTCATTTCAATTTGTCAAAGCATCTCTCAAAGCCCTCTCTGCTTCCACTGACATAATGAATTCATGTTGGCTACACAGCAATGTCAAGTCAGCTCTCCACTGCAGATAGTCCAGTAGCATATCACAGGGAAGCTGGATGCTCAGCTTCATGGCTAGAAGGGTAACCAGGTCCTACTCTGCATATTTACTCACATAAATTTCAGAACCTGAAGAGAGCCAGCCAAAACTAGAGACTTGTACCCACTACTCAATTCAACCTTTGCATTATTAATTTTTCAAAGTTCATACGACTAATCTCCACAAAAAATCTCCTCACTCTTGAAGAGATATTGCAGGGCTCATGTGCCTCGCCATTATTGTTCACCAATCATAAATAAATCATGTTCATAATATAGTTCAATCACATTCATAAATCACAGTTGAACAAACAGCATTCCTGCGCAGTTTTAAGAGGACCACTCATTTATTCAGGGGTGTATAGATGGGAGGAACACTGACTAGGTTATCACAGTCAGAAGAATGGCTTTTATGGCTGCATCTCAAAGCTCTCCTCTGAGCTGACAGCAACTATTTAAAGTCAACTCAGAAGTGAAAGAGCAAGTCAAGATTAGCATATCACAGAGAAGGGTCTGTAAATTTAGTTTGGAAGGGTCTAGTCTAGGTTTAATGTATCAAAGGTACCCTTATGACAAGACCTGTCTTCACAAAGGATGGCTTACATATATTATACCACTTTAATATGTACATTGTATTTTTTCTGAACACATTTTTAAAATGAAAATAGATTAGATCCTGTATATTTCATGCTCTAGGTAACACTGACAAATATAATTTCTCTAAATTAATGGGAAGAAATAGACAAACAGCCACCTTTATACTAAAAAACCAACTCCCAAAGTCTACCTGTACTGCAAAATCTTGATTCATCAATGCTATGTTTTAGAATACAATATGAACCAAAATACTTTTTAAAAATTTGACTTTACGATTTGAAAACAAATTTGCTTTTACTTTTCCTTGAGATGAATCTGAAATCACATATTTTTAAATTTCATTTTGTAGAATTTTCCTTTTTTATTTTGCATATATTAATATCTGAGAAAATTGTAAAACTGGATTTTTCATTCTCCATATAGCTTCATTAAGCAAGTCTAATAATTCTATTCAGGTTTTAGGCTAGCATGTAGAACTTACTACTAATAAATCTATTGCATTACTCCTCATGTTGTTGAAAAAATGACTGCAAATAGGTTGCTGTTGGTTAAAATGTAAATTCTATAGAGAGATGAATCATCGTATAATTTCTATCAGTAATTATTGGTACATGGATTGTTCACATGCAATCCACTGCAAACATCTAGTATCTCATAATATCAAATTCTGACTGAAAACAGCAGTGTTTTGAACCAGTGTTTGACTGATATATTTGTTTCTATAGTGTAATGCTGGAATTAATTGTAGCTTTCAGGTTTCAGGCTTAGAAAATTCTAGTGACATGAAATTTTCTTTTTTTTTACTTTCTTTAAAATTGTATTATGTTGTAATGCATATTTATGGTTTTGTGTTGCACTGGGGATGGTTTGTTCTGTTTCCCCTCTCGGTTTGTAGCGTGGTTCTCCCCTTCCCTTAACCCCTTCCTTTCCCCTTGTCCAGCCCTGAGTGGCTGTGACCTGGGATTCCTCCACCCCTGAGCTGGGGTTGAAAATACTCCGTGTTTCCCATGCTCTCTCTCTTCTCCCTGGACCCCTTCAGGACAATAAACTTGGATCATCCCGGGAAGGAGAGCCTCCTCTAATCTTTAACCTTTTTCCATGTCGGATAAAAAATCCCCCATCTCTCTGACCCTGAGCTAGCCGAGGCAGGTCAGAGAGACCGGGGGGAGATCCGACAGTATTAATATTACTGCATCTGTATAAATTCCTACTGGTATGTTTATTCACTGAAACGGCCATTAGTATATTAAAAATCAAGTACTATGATAAGGATTACTAATCATCCCATACTAAAATAATGGGAAGGTAACTAAATGAAAATCTATTTAACAATACAAATATACTCAAAAGACTTGGACTATTACTCAGCTGTAGCTGAGATGTATCCAGGACATTCAGATTTGAAAAACCCAGACACATCAAGCCATGCTTTGTTGGTAATAGTAAGAGCTGCATCTTAAACCTCTTTTTAAGCATCAGGATTAGGCTTTTTAAATGCAATAACCTAGAGGTTTTATTCTCAGGTGAAATTGTCACCTGTTAATTGTTACTTTTTACAGGGTCCAACAGCTCACCTTTCCTCATTGGTTCTCCATCACCTGCCTCAGAAAATCAACATCAATGCTTAATCAAAAATTATCAACCACAAACAAGGTCGATCACAATATACAGAATGACTACAGAATCTAGGTTCATTTCTTAAAATTTTGAATCCCATACACAAACAAAAGTTTCAAACTCCAATATGCTTACTTTCAAAACATTCAAACCATAAATGCACAATTATTATCTATGAAATTCTATTTAAGATCTATTTTAGGTCGGTTTTATTTAAGACCCACCCATTTACAGTAGATATATTGTGATGAAATTCTCTGCATTAGATTGTTAAAAAAAATATTAAAATATTAATTGGCTTATTTTACTGCTTTGGTGAAAGGAATTGCCCTCTTTGATCTGCAGCATAATGAGCTTTATTTTGAACATCAAAGTAATCTATAAAAACTGAACAGGGAGATGAGCAGCTACATATTTTCATGTCCTCTGAGGAGCAGGGTAGGAATCAGCAATGCAAATGCCATTGGATGAAGGGACAGTCTGAAAGAAAATTAATCCTTGCAGAAAGCAGCTGAACTTTGCATTCTGTCACAGTGCACTGAAAGACCTTGAACGAAGTTTTTTTCTCTTACACTGCTATAAATCTGATAGAAATCCATTGACTGCCCTGGACTTCTTCTGAATTCATGTTTGTGAACACTGGGTCAGAACTTAGTCCCTGATCCTTGTCTTTTTTACCTGGCTCTATGATAAACAATTTCAACAGCTACTCCAGGATCTATATAACAGACTCTTAACACCCTTCACATATCTGTACCAAAAGAATCCAGTGCTGGGAAACAAACTTATGTGAGACTCTTGAGTCTCACAGTGCCCTCAGTCATCCCATGCATCCCTCTACACAGGATTGTCATCAGCTCTTCACTGAGGTCTCATATCCAGATGTCTTTTAAGTGTGAGCCTTTGCTGTCCAGCCATGGCAAGATGGTGAGCTACACGGTGTTTCAGCAGCAGTGTCATTTCACAAAGTCAAGATATTTATTCCATCTACTCGTAAAGGATGCTCTAAGAAAGGAATACCTGAAAGATAGAGCAATTTCTTCTTCCAACATTGGAGATTTATTATATTAAGAAAACTGTTTGTTCTGAATATCAAAATGTGGAGGGTTTAGGTTATATTTCAAATTCATACTGTTATGACATAGTCCTCACTTTCAAACAGAATAGCATAATACAGCACTATTTCAACTAACAATTTCTAAAGGAAAAGAATGTTCTTTCTTTTAGAATCAGATGCTCAAATTATCACTATTTAAACTAATTCATGTGCCCCTAATTGAATCTTTTCTGCATGGCAAATAGAGGAAAGTGTTATGAAGCAAAGTAGATAAGCTTGAAAATTTGCAGATAAGATCATCACAAGGGCATAATGTTCATATAGAAATATCCTGGGTTTTTTTCCTCTTAAGCACTATTTTCAATGGATCCTCTTGTCATCTCTAAAAAGCATCAAGTATCCAATTCCCACAGATAGATAACGCTGAGTGTGCAGCACTTGTGCAAATCAGGCTATTCATATGAATCCCTAAAAATAAATGCAGAATGATGGAAATGCTTGGCATTGTTTTTGTGGGAGGGGGAAGTAATTTGGTTTTTAATCTCGTAAAATAGTGTAGCAAAATGTCTTTGAGGTAGAAATAGATCAAAGGCTTATGAAAAAAGTCCCTCATAAGAGAAACTTCACAGAAGTGAGTCAATTTTTAATAATTTAAATGAGGGGAGAAGATATATGACATTTCAAATATATCATACTAAAAATCATGTTAAAAAATTCCTTTTTAATATTTTTAGGAAAATAATTTTCTAATATCCACACTGATATGACTGTTTTCCAGATTATATTATAAATTTTTAGACATCATCAACAAAATTCATTACTTCTGTTTTACTGAAAGAAAATATTTGAATTATCTAGTTTTAAAAATACTTTTGTTTTAAAGGAAATATCAGTGTTCCTGCCCCTCTTCCCCTTACCTTCTCTGTCCTCCCTCACACCTCTCCTTCACTTCCCTCTTCTGCTATTCCTTCCCCTCTCCTCCTCTCCTTTCCACATTTCCACAGAAAGAGGAAAACTGGCTTCCTCCAAGCTCTGTTTTGAATCACATAAATTTTTAAATCAAACTGAAATAATTTTTATATGCAAACACAGCATAGAAATTTTGCAAAACTTGGATTTTGACAGCATTTTGAAAAAAACAGAAGCAGTTTTTGCTAAAAGGGTTCCATATCAGTATGGTTATTTATCTTCTCAGAATTGACTTGTCATTAACTTTATTAACATGGACACCTAGTCAAAGTTTATTTACTAAGTTGAAAATATCTTGTAAAATTAAACATAATACATTCTTTATATAGTAACAGTGGCATTCAGAAATGATAAAAAATGGAATGGAGGCAGCTCACAGGACTAGTTAATCTTAAAAAAAAATATATAATTCATTTCCCTTCTGGAACAGATTATTTGAATGAAATCCTAATGTAGCGCTAATTTTTTCTTATTTTTTTTTCTCTTTTTTTCTTTTTAAGTCAGGGTTAACAGCCACTAGTTGTTCTTACCCTGTTGGAAATACTTATAAAGACCTATCTAAATATATAACAATCAAGAACTTAACACCAGCTCCAGCTCAATACAAGTCTTAACTGGAATTATAGATTGATTTGACAAAAGTCACATGGAACACGTGGAACTAATTCCAAATTTTAACACAATTTCTGTTATTGTGTATACATTACTTAATTTAAGGACGATTATAGGTTACCCTAAAAACCAGTACTATATGCCAGCCAATAGATTTTATGCCAAGAACTGGTGATAGTTACCTATAAGTGTTCTTTCATTTACAGTGACTGTTTTCAGCTGCCGTATCTCTACCTCTGGCTCTGTCAATCTACCACCCACATCACCGGCTTCATGAGCCAGCACTGGGATGCTTAACACAATGTACAAGCCATTATTCTATGTCTTGATAAACCCCCCATTTCTCTGTAGGTCCATAATGATCCTATTCTAATTATCTTGACTAATATCTAATTAATCATGACTACTTAATGAGGCTGCTGCCTTTCAGACTGCTGTGTCTTTTGTTCTAACTTCTAAAGACATGTAACAATGAAAAAGTTAGCAGTAGAAAACCCAAGAATAGTTATTTTATAGCTATATTTGAAATACACTGAATATTTGTATTCTGTCATGGCCCTTTCATCTGATTCATACAAAGTGCCAGGCAATTCACCCACTTAAATATTCATTTCCTTGCAAATTTTCCCACCATAGAACCAGTAAAGATAACAGAAATTAAGAAATTAATGTAATAAATTTTTTTAGAGCCTCGTCTTGAGGAAGACACTCAAAAGAACTTTTGAAGTCAGTGAGATTGTCAAGGGATTTCATAGAGTTACGATCTAACCTACGTTATAGTGGATAGCATTCATTTGTAGATTCCAAAGACTGACACATGGATTTTTGATAGCTGCAAAATGAAGAGTTGTTTGCATGTATGATTTTTGAACTAGATCCTGGTAATCCTTCTGAAGAATTTTCTGCCAGCAGTAGTTTTTGTTTTGTTTAAAGTACCCTAACAACAAATAGCTTCTAAATGAAAGTCTGCTTACATAGCTGCAGATAGTCAGGGATGAGAGAGAAAAAATAGATTAAGAAGATGAGATATCCTCAGTAATTATAATGTCCTTTTTCCATTCATCCCCCCATAACATCTCTTCCTAAAATCACCTATGAAAATTAACAAAGGTATTTCACAAGTCTCTTGGGTCTGGCAGGAACAGAGTTAATTTTATGCATAGCAGCCTGTATAGACCTGTGTTTCAGATTGGTGGCTGAAATAATGACCACACCAGCATTTTCATTATTGCTGAGCAGTTGTCACACAGCATCAAGGCTTTATCTTTTTCCTACTCTACTCCCAGAGCATAGAGTAGTGATGAGCAAGAATTTGTCAGGGGCAGAGCCTTGGCAGCTGATGTAAATTGGTCAGAGGGATACTCCCTGGCATGTAACCTTATGCTCAGTAACAAAAGTCAAGCAAGGCAGTTTTAGGGAAGTCAGACATTGCTTGGAGACTGGCTGGTCATTGGTCTTCTTGAGATCAGTGATGGCCTTACTTCATTTGGCTTATATGCTTGGCTATTTTTTCCCTCTTTCCTCTGCTAATTAAACTGCCTTTAGCTCAACCCAGGATTTTTTCTCACATTTTCTCTTCTTTTTCTCTCTCCCACGCTATTGTGCATGGCAGAGAGTTAAGTGAGCAGCTGTGCAGTGCTTAGATGGTACCTGAGGTCATTACAGGGAGTATTTCTGAATACCCCTATAATTTTTAGAACAGTTTTATCCATTTATAAAATGAGCATTAAATCTTCATTCAGCATCTGAGTTATTAGCTATTGAGTCCATGATAGCACTCCAACTGACTTCTGATTAAACAATTCCTGACGAAGCGGACCTTAAGGACCTAGTCTTAAAGGAAATATTTCTTTATTTTTCTCACTAAAGGAACAGCTAGAACAAAGTATGTAGAAGTTAGGTGTCTTCCCTTGGCTATTGTTCCTGAGAAGACAGATGCCCAGAGACAGTTTGCCTTTTCTCAAAACTAATATCAGTCCTGAAGACTTCAAGCGGTCTTAAAAGCTAAGTTAAATTGATATATAGATCTTCAGTGGCTAATGGAAGGATTGTAGCTGAAAAGTTGCACATATTAAAGTAAGTCAAAAAGCAAGGCTCTCTTTCAATTCTTATTGAATAAATGGCAGTTCCACAGTCCACGTTGGCACTGGCATTGGAGATGTTAGGTTTGGGGTGAGAGTGAGGCGTGAAAAGAGTCAGGCATATATCCATGTGTCTTGAGGGTATAATGCACTTCTTCCAGCTCTCCTATTTTGACTGCAATTTAAAATTGAAGCTCGGGAAACAAGTGAAAAGAGGACTCAGCAGGCCAAAAATGTAGTAGAAGGTGGTAGATGTTTTGGCTAATCTAAACACTTGAGTAAAAAGCAAAGCTATTGAGAATTAAATACCTGTTGAAAGGGAATGACAAAAATCACTTTTTTTACTTTTGTAAAAAAGCTGCGCTCTTGCTATTTGTTGGGCATTTTGTAAAACAATCCAAAAAATGTTCCCAAATTAGGTAAATACTTGCAAAGGATTTGAAAACATGAAAAATAAGAAGCTCTTTGCATTTATCTTTCTTTGATTCTCAAGACTATAAAAAGTCACATCAAACCTCTCAAGAGAGAGGTTGTTTTCTTTTTTTTTTTAATATGGAATGCGTATTGAATCCCATTAGAAATGTATCTCTATTCAGCTGGTCAAAATGGACATTTCTAACTGGCTGCCAAGATAAGGATGTCCTCATAAGTGTGGGCAACTCTGAGAATTGCATTTGTCAGAGAACTGCTCTAATAGAAAATCAAGCATAATTGAGACATTTAAGCTGCCCTAGCACAAGAAATCCTCTCTGTATATCTGCACTTCCTGGAACTTTAAACACCAGGGACTTCACTACAATTTGCCTAATACTGTGCTCCTTTCAGTAATGATGTCTAAGAATTATCCTGTTAATCTTTCCAATGTCAATTTCACAGACAGTGGTCATCAGAACTCTATTACATTTCTCCGGGTAAATTCACTTTGCAGGAAAATCCTACTTCAAATAGACCTTAGTGGGAGCAGGAGCTGCACTCAGCTACAAAGCTCTTCTGGGGCAAGTGGCTCAGCATGTCTCCTACAGCCACACTCCTCTGTCACACAGACCTGTGAGTGAACTGAAGGACCTGAGCCATGGCTCTGCACTGATTCTCAGGCAAAGCTGTGCTGGAGCAAGTTATGCCATAGGACAACTGTTGTTAGACAGTGCTGACATCAGTGCCCACAAAATGAGCTCTGGTTTGGAAAAATAGACCCAGTGAATCCAGGAGGATATACTAAAGAGGTGAACTACCCCCTAGATGCCCAAGACTACATCTATTTTTAGCAATGATTACACCCTGAAAGTGAACAAATAAATTCCCTCTTGCCGGTAGCTACTCCCTGCTTGTTGTTTTTATGAAAACTCAGCTACAGACAGCAAAACTATACGGAATCTTTCTGATTTCACAAAAATAAAAATGTCAACTCCTTGCTCTCTGACAGGTATCATAAAGGGAGTACAAACTTTTCTATACCTGAGGTGGGAGCAGTGATTTGAAAAACTCAAAAATTTTGATAAAAGAATATTTTCTACCTGTCCTTTTTCAGTCTTCAAAATTCTGTGTCTTTCACATATTTCCCTCTGTCAAGAGACATACAAATGATTCTATTCATAATAAAAATTTCTGGACCATTTATTTTACCATCTGTCATTCCTTCAAACTTTTCTTCTTTGTTTTTCTTGGAGGATCTACTAGATGTTCAATGCAAGAACCAGAATTTAAATAGGTATTCCAGAAATTGCATATTATTTTCTATCTTTACACAAGCATTAGTGCTCTATGAATGCAGCAGAAGAACTGGAACAGTCTTTAACACTTAAAAATATGGCATTTAAACACATATGCAATTTAGAAACATACAATTTAGAAACATATGCAATCAATAATAGAAAATGCTGTTGAAAAATATTTTGTCCTCACACAGTTTGAAAGGTTCTTTGCTCTTTAAACTGTAACATTTCAGGTAATTTCTCACTTCCTCATAGCAAAATTGGCACAATTAATTTTGTTTTACATGGAGTTTACAGGAGGGAGATATATTGTTTTCATTTTGTTAAAACCATCACTGATTTTCACAATGTAGCATTCCACACGAGTTACTGGAGGGTGGATGCAAAACAGAATGGACCTTTCTTTTAAAATTTTTTAGCTAAATTACGAAATAAGGTAGACATAGTCAGTAGTAACTATAGTCAGTAATCAGATGAAAATCTCTGATTGTGCATAAATCCTATAATTTAAAAAAAATCTAGAAAGGCAAAAATGCTAAAGAGGAGACAATAAAGTCACTGAAGAAAAGTTTTCTGTATGTTTCAGTAACTTCTTCAAGTGCCTGAACTTTTGTGCTTGTTATCTGAATCCTGAAAAGGAATGAAAGATTTAAGAAAAACACTGGTTCACACTGACAGCTATAATCAAAGTATTGTTGCAAAAAGTGTCATGATTGTACACCTGAAGGATTCACTGGTAAAATAAAAACAGTGTATAGAAAAAGAATCTCCAGGAAGTATTTTGTCAACAATTTTTAAAGAGGTGAGAAATTAGCCTGCAGTGTTTGTGAGGGAGATGATGGAAATAGCTAGCACGGATAATTGCTTTAAGGGTTGGGGATAATTGTTGCAGGCAATTCGCCCTCTGGAACTGAACCAGTATTTTGACAAAAAGCACAATTATGAGAAAAAAGGGGAGATGAAAAATCTACAAATCCTGCAGACACTTGCCAATATGAAAGAAGTCAATGTCTAACTACTGGAGTCAAAGACAAGTGAGATTAGTACATGATACAAACATGCCATCATTGTGAGCTGTCTTGCCTGAAAAGACTCAGTGATCTGGATCTGTAGACCTAAGTGTGCAAATGACTCGTGTGCTTAACAGAATCACTTATTCACATCCTCTGGGACCTGTTGATAACACATTATTATTTTCTCCACAGTATTAAAATTACTGAGAATTTATTATTATTATTATTATTATTATTATTATTATTATTATTATTATTATTATTATTACTTTAGAGCAAGGATGTTACTTTCAATTTACTTGGTCAGATTCCAATTTGTTTCAGAAGAAAATTATTTTCAATATAATTATATACAATATTTCCATTAATTTTGCTCTGATTTATGGCTTATTGCTGCATCCAACTTGCTATTGCTATTTTCTACCTACAAGGGATATTCTGGTGGAGGGATGAGATCACATTCACTACAATGGGTTTTCTTTGCCAGAAAAAATTGTTTGGCTATTAAGTAGTTTATGTACATGTATAATCAGTTGTCATTAAAGTCCATTTTAATGCTGTCAGTTTTTCTTTTAATTAGTCTGGCCTTTTAAAATACTATAAATAATTAGTTGTGTATATACAGAACACTCGACACAAATATACTCATTTATTTGCTGCCTTTTATTTCAGTGACATCTCATAACAAAACTCTCTTTGTTACACAGGGAAGATTTTGAGAAATAGGAAATAGTAGAAAAAATTAGTTGACTGACATGAACATGGCAATGAACAAGCATCAATTACACAATACAAGCATAAGCACTCAACCTGACAGTATCAGTTTGCTGTCAGCCACATAAATAAATGGAAATGTTATTGCACTTGTATGTGCACAGAGGTATTTTTATTTTTACTTGTGCACAGAGGTATTTTTATTAATGCTAGTACCAGTCCTCTGCTTTGGGTCTGAAAGACAGAGTGGTGCTGGGAGACCTGGCAACTTCACCTCACTGGAGCGAGCTGGCAGCAACCTGACCCCTGCTGCCATGGGAAAGACAATGGATGGGAAGTTCATGAGGTCTTAGAATGCATTTTTTTGAATTAAACTTATGAATGGATGCCTGGATACCGGCTTTTCCCAGCAGCATTCTATTTTTGGGGGTAAGATTTGCCTTTTCCTACATATAGTCATTCAGAATACCTTCCAGTTTCCACGCTGGAGGAATTAAGGTATCAACAGTTTAGCTTTCTCTCCATTCAAATTGTGATGCTGGAGCACAAACAGTAGTCATGTATATAATTATTATGATTATTATATAATCAAGGTAGTCTGATAATCTTAAAAAAAATCAATTTGGGCACACAAAAACACTCATTGCTGTACGTATGGCCATGAAAATAAGAACAAAACTTAACCATAAATTATTCAAAAATTTCACATCAAGTGAAAATATGCAAATACTGAATTGATTTTGTTATTGACATGTGTTCGCAAAGTCTTTTCTGTAAAGTTCTTTGAAAGGCAAATAAGATAGTTCTATTCAATACCAAAAGAAACTAAACTCCTGGTTCTTGTATTGGATGCAGTGAGAACGTGGCTCTCTTCCCAGTCCCTTCACAGCCTTCCCAGCTGTGAATCAGCTTTGTTATAACCTGTCTGCCCAGGGTGAAAATTCCCAGATCTACACTGTAAAATATATTGTTATTTTTCACTGAGAAATGTTGAAATTTTGCCTCACTGATTGTTGGGAGGGTGGAAAAAAATGAATTCACTGCTCTGAAGATTTAAAAGAGGTTTGACTAACAAGATATGTATTTTACTGAATGCACAACTTAAACATACTTCAGACCACTAGTTACAAGAGGTGAATGAAATGATGACATGCAATTCTCTATCAAGCCACAGGTGTTTTTTATCCAACTAGAGTCTCCACAATCTTAGCCTGGGAATGGATGTATCATCCCAGAAACGTCCTCCTGACACTCTTAAAGGCATACAGTGAATATGGCATGCAGTTTAGATGGATAATGCTCTGAGAAAGGTATATTATTAGCCTCTGTCAATCTAGTTAGCTATTGTTACTTACATTTTATTCTTGGATACATTTCTTCAAAATTTATCAGCAACCTGTGACAAAAAGAGAGAGATATCTTTTCTTAAGAGTCTTCATAAAAATAAGAAGGGATTATATTGAAAATATGGATTTATTCTGATTCCATGTCAAACTGCACAGACGACATCTATTTTTATGAAGACAAGGTCAGAAAGTAAGAAAGAAGAGTAAGAGTTAAGTACACAGGACAGAATGTCTCCCATCTTTGCAAGCATCTAAAAATTGTATGAGATAAAGGCTTTCAATAACTGAAAACCATTCAAGTCCAAAAAGTAATTTGAAGGTGACACATCATATGCAAAATACACATGCAAAATCTGGTGTATTTCCTTATTTTCTTCAATCCTTCACCACAACTAGATGTTTCGAGGAATTGTGATACCTTCCCTTCCAGACTAAATGGAAAAATTAGAGATGTTTCCCGGAAGAAGCCAGGAGGTAAAAAAAGATGAACCTGAATATGTAAGGCAATGCTGGAGATTTTTTTTTTCTGAAATGCAAAATTAATAGTTGGAAACTCGATGTTGAAAATACCAGGTTTTCCAGCTTAATAGACAAATGTAAAAATATCCAAAAAGTGCAAACTATAGACAAATGCAGAGGAGACATTATTGTCATATGTAGGAAGAAAATAAAAACACCAATACAATTTGAAAGGACTGTAGGGAATTTTCTTGTACTGAATACTTTTGAAAACAAATGCTTGATATTTCTTCTAGAAGGAAATAGATGGAGCTCAACTCCAGCTACTAGACTTACAGTAAGTATCAGTAGCCCATTAGTAGCCCTGCCTGAATTTAAAGCTATGAGTCTAGTCATCTCCTTTGATGTTTTTAATACTATCAAATTATTGAATTTCTTTTTTGGCTTTGCAATGTCTCCAATTGCCAAGTATTTCGTTAAAATTTCTATCAGTGATATGGTTAAATTCTTAGGATATATTTTTTTTATAATGAGTTGAAGTTATCACAAAGTATTTAATCTCTTATTTTATGACTGATTTTGTGCTATCTTTAGCAATAAATTAATAATAATTTTCAACAGACAGAAAGATACTGTCTCAATTATCTTTGTATTCAAGATGGACAGATCAATATTCAGAATATTGTGAACATTTCTTGTGTTTCTGATACATTAATATAATTTGTAATCAAATTTCACAAATATTGCATTCTTGTGTCAATTAATTGCTCTTAACAAGATTCAGTTATACATATATACATATATCAGTTTATTTCCACAAAAACTGCTACATTATTAATTAATAATATTAATTATTATTTGAATGACTCCTCAGTGTTAAATTAAAAAAATCCCAAGTTGTATAGATCACTTTGTTGTTGTTGTTATAGCAAGTTGAAAGACACTTGAAATAAATCTCATGGGAAAGATGTGGACCTGAATTGCCATGTCTCACTTTTAAAATGCATCAGTTAAGTGGATAGCTGGTACCAGATAAGAAAAAATTTAAAAGACTTGGTGGTAATAATGTCTAATGGTGAGACCCTTTTTATAAGCTTTAGGGTGTAATATCTGAGCAGAAACAAAGGACTTGTCATTTGTTTTTTACTTAGAACAGATTGACAATACATGTCAAAAGTCATCAGTCCATCTAAGGCAACAGAAAAACTTAAAGCAGAACAGGTCACTAGTTATACAACAATAAAAGAAGTTCTCTAACACTGTAATTCACATCTAAAGATGACTTTGGAGCAAAGGAAAATACACTAATACATCAACGCATGTAAATCTGTTCAATTAACAAGGAACTACTCTGGTTCTAATTATACATCAAAATTCATTGCTTTTTGCATTACTGAAAAAATGTAGTACTTAAAAATTTAAGTGAACCTAAGGTTTTCATGAATGCATAAAGAAACTAAAAGATATTTTCAATTATTATGTTACTAATATTAGCTGCAATGAAATTGAGCCTAGAAGCATTTGTTATTAATACTTGGCAATCCATTTTAGACATTTCATGAAAGGAATATCTAAAATACCTGCCTAAGGAACAGTGATACTTAGCTGCAACAATAAGCAGCAAGAAAAGGTTTTATTTTTCCTTTATGAATACATATGATTGAAACAGTATTAGCAGACAGCATTATTGTGAGCAATCACAAACACTCCATTCACCTGAAGGTGTACACGTTTAGATGGTGAAAATTATTTTATTGTTGGTTTTGGAGTTGTCTGCTTCTTTTATGAGAACAATATGTCAGAAAAGCGTTTCAGTTTAGCTGCCATCTGATTTGATGTAATTTCTTAAAAAGGATCTTTTACCTATAAGATCTACTTTCAAGGACAGGAACAAAAGACATATACAATGTCTAAAAATTTTTCCAATCACTTTATTCACCCTTTGTTCTCCTCTTGACTTGCTTTTTGAGGTCTACTCCAGTTGCTGTGATTCACAGACAGAAGTAAGGTGTGGATTGGTTTCTTTGTTTGTTTATTCGAATTTTTTGTTTGGTTGCTTTCTTGTCTCCTGTAAACTAGGAGCTCTCTGAGGTGAATTCACAAGATATAGAAATTTGCTTGGAGTTGCTATATACCACATAATTTACCAACACTCTATAGGCTGTCTCTTTGTATCTTTAGATCTGCAGGCAATATTTATTTTACTGTATTAAAAAGGATCTAACTATTTTTTTTCCTAAATAATCCTTGAGTCAGAGTATAAAATCAGTACATTAAACTATTTTGAAAATTGCACAATCCGTTGGGTTTTTTCCTTACATTTTCAAGAACTTTATCTAACACAAATTCAAACACATTTCTTAATTGAACTGATATATGCTGGAATAAAAGGAAGTAGTCCATACCCATAAACTTACAATGAAAGTGGTAAACCAGTGAAGCAGTTAATGTGTTAGAAGTGTCCTGTGTTATGGACTGTGGAAAATCAGGACTGCATCAAAGTCCATTCTCTGAACTTGTTCAGCCTCTGACCCTTGTGCTTTTCTGTTTCTTAGCTGTCATTAATTGGCATGCTTTTATCTAACATCTTTGATCAACCATGTCAAGTAAAAAGTCTTGTTCTTCATTTTTATTTTAGTTTATTATATTTTAGTTATTTATTTAATCTAAGTATTGGAGTCCTTCAGTCCAGAATCTCATAAATGTGACGTGGAAAATAACATATGGAAAGGGAGTTGCATAATTCAGTTCATAAGGAACGATTCAATATAAGATCTTTATTTTAGGCAAAGTCAGATCAGCTGATTGCCCACTCAAAACTCTTCTGCGGAGAGCTGGTATAGGGAAAATCAGCAAGAGAATCCAGGTTTCTGGAAAATACCCTAGAGATGTGTCTCCATCAGATTGCTAAAGCTTATTGATATGCTTTAGATGCATAAACACAACAATACTGTGGTACTTACCAGAAAAGAGACATTTATTATATCATATATAGTAATACATATTATTATTTATAATTCTGTATTTTCAGAAGGACATATATCCTCAATTATTGGATTCTCCAGTTAGACAAGCAAGATTTGAAGCATATTAGCTTGGGATTTGGGCAGCTAGGTAAGTTAACCCAGCCATTTCTTTGCATCTTTTAAAAATAGATATGATTTTCCTTTCAAAGGATATTACAATGACAATTGTCTGGAAAGTGTAAGGACAAATATTCAAAGGATAAATAGGTTTTGCCATTTTTATCTCCACATGCTACCCAGTTACATAACATTACCAGTACATTCTTTTCTGTGTACTGGAAAGTGTGCTGGAAAACATACTGAAGCCATCATATGCATGTATGTACTGAAGCCTGCCCTGTTATCTCTGCAGTCCTGAATAGATGTGGTTTTTAAAATATTATTATTGCAGTTAAAAGGATTATAAATTTCATAAATTCTGATTATGGTGTTGTATTTCTTTTTATTGATCCTTTTGGGGAGGTTAATATAATAAGTTAGATGAGAATGTATCTGCATTTGTTGGAAAAATTTGTTCAGAGCTATGAAAATGACATTGTGAAACAGCTTGACTGGTCCTTTGCCAACATACTTCCCATCAGGATGATGGGAAAGAGTAAGAAAGACCTCAGAATTGTTCACAACAACAAAATAGCAGATAATCATGCTGCATAGTTTTTCCCTTTAAAAGACTGAAAATATAGACTAAACAATTTTTTCTAATGCTACCATAATTATAAATTATAAGCTACTGTTTCAGGATTTTGGTTTCAAGATCTCAGCCTGCAAAGACTTTTGAATATGTAGTCTTCTTCTTTGCAGGTTATGTAATACGGCACATGAGACAATATATTGCCAGAGTACAAAAGAAGTTCTGGAACCAAGTATGTCCAGGAGAGACTGCTCTTCTGAAACCTGACTTTTGTTCCTTGTTTTGCCATTTGAGCTCCATTTGACCTTTGGCAAGTTCCGTAAGGCAGAACCACAAATTACATTGGTGTTTAAACCCAAAACTAATATTCTCAAAGTCCTCAGCCAGAACTCAATGTAATGTTGTAATCCCAAAGATATCTCAGTTTCTGTCTCTGAATAAGACTAGAAACAGGTTAAATTTTACACAGATTGGCAGCCACCACCTGTACTTTCCCCTTCTCCAAAAGCAATGAAACAAGCTCCCTGGAAAAGCAATCTGAAGGAACAGCAGGAAAGACTGAGAGGCTCCTGCTCCTATCAGGCATAGGTCTGTCCGGACAACAGGAGTTTGGAAAGACAGAAATTATTTTCTGCACAAATAATCCAACAGTATGGCTACTGAAGAAGAAACAAAGCTGGTATGTCTGTTGATGGTCCCTGCCCACAGTTCCAGATTGGAAAGACATAGGAACCAGTAAGACAAAACTGTCCTACTCACAGCACCAGACTCTAAGGTACTCTATGGAATACAAAGACTGTAGGCCGAGTTCATGCTTTTCTCCTTGATTAGCTGGCTTATTAAAAAAAAAAAAAAAAAAACAACCCTTTTTAATTAAAAATTTCGGGAGATCACAAATAGAGTGATTTAAAATATTGATCTTTCTCCAGAATTTTTTTTTTGGTTTTCTTGTTTAACAGAGACATATAAAAGTATATTAGTGATAGAAACTGAAAATTTTGATTCAATTAAAAAAAAAATGTTACTTACCCTGGAGTGCCCAGCCCTCTTGGTCTTATGAGGTAATGCATTTAAGCGGTTCTTTTTAATAGCCACACCAGGCTTCTCACTCAGCCCTGCCCAGTCACTGCTGCTCAGTGGCAATCTTGTACCTTTCCTAGGCGACTCCTGGTTAGAGAAACATCTAGAATTTAAATGGCTAAGACAACATACTATGTTACTCAATTCCTCAAAACAGCCCTAACATGGACTAACTTTGAGGGCAAATTAAAGTTTTCAATATCATGAGTGGAAGCTTTCACAAAGCTATTCAAAACCACATCCCTTCCTGCAACCCTTGTCCCACAGTATTTGTTTCTAACACTCACTTTTGAATGTTTTCCTGTCCCATGAATAAAGGTAAATCAATATGGGCAATAAGGAAATTAAGAAGAAAGGAAGTCTAAGAAAAGCTTAGGAAGAGGTGGGATATTTACATGCAGAAGTTTATTGTATATATCCTAGCTGCAACTTGACACTCTTCTTGCTTCTGACTTGGATGTTTCAGAAGTGTTTAGAGTTGGGCATCTTTATGGATTCCACTACATGTCCCATTCTAAGGGGATAATAAGATCCTTAATAAATGTAAATTCAAACTATTTAGGGCTTGGAAGTCCAATATTATTGCCTTTAAATTTCTTACAGCTTAGAATTTTTCCAATTATAAAAACCAAAACAAAACAAATCAAAACGGTTGAACATTTTCCCAAGGATGTTTGGCATGATTCTCATGAATGAAAGAGGGGTTTTAAACCAGTAGTAATGATACCTCTTTTTATAAAAACATAACTACAATTAATGTGTTTACCTGAGAGTGAGATTTATTCTCCCTACTTGAAACTTGAACTGGGTGGCTCTAAACCTGTGTTTCTCATGTTGCACATATTCACAGGATTTTTAGTGGAGTCTTTTCAGAATTAATAGCTTGATTTGGCATTTTAAGATTTACTAAGCTCTGGTATCTACTGAACTCTATTTATTATTACAAAATTTTTACACTTTTATTTTTTGCTACAGTAGCAAGTTGAAATGTAAAGCCATTCTTTTACTTGAAATTCCCAACTCTCCTCAAATATATTACAATCCCTTTCTATTAAAGAGTATTTTTTTTATATCTGTGTATCAATAGCAATTTTACCCTTTAGCCCTATCACCTCCTTTTCAATCTTCCCCATCACAATTTTCTATGTATAGCACTTTTTATAAATAAATCAAATATTGTGCCTTTATATAGGAAAAAAGTCCGAATATGAAGAAATGTGTGAAGGAATTTCATAGATTTTGCTTAGGGAACTGCTTCCGCAGCTTAGGCAATATTTATTTACAAGGTCAGAGCAGCTCAGTAATTTAATTCTGGGAGAATTATATTCTATATCTGCTACAGGAAAGCTTTGTTTTGATTCTAGCTTCTTTTTCTGGCTGTAAACCAGCTGCTTTGCTTTTACCTTGGATGGATGCAGCAAATCTTTAGAACTCTGATTGAAAATTAGTTTGGTCACAGCTGTCAGACCTGTAAAAAGACAAATTGGGATAATAGGGATGGGTATGAAAAATCAAGTGGTGCAACGTCAAGTTTATTCAGTCCTTGGAGTGAATGAAATAATGTAGATTATATTACATACCAGGTTACATCTGTATTCCAGGCTTAAGTGAGCTCTTTCACATCCTTATGAAACTTTGTATGTTAGTATTTTTAACATTTACAACTATTTAGTTCCTCAAAATAGTCTTTAAAACATTCTTGGTTTCAGGAAATCTTCACTGCATTCCAAATCTGGGTAGAGAATATCTCGGTATTCTATGTTTTGCAGGATGTTTTCCTATTTCACTTCACCGGCATCATTATATCAGGCTGATCCATGGGACAGGCTAAATGACCGAGGTTTAATACTGTATTTACATGCCTAGGGGGGTGAAAATTACCAAAGAATGGGGTTCATAAACAAATAATTGATTTGCCCACTCTCTAAAATAACTATGGCCCCACTCAAAGACAATAAAAATCCAAAAGATTTGTGTTCTTTCTAAAAAACTGACTTAACGTTCCCTAAGACACTTACACATTTTTAAAATATTTGTCTAATTTCAAAAAGTTTTACTCTTAACCTAAACAAATGCAATCTACTTTACAGGACATTCCAAAATAGCAAGAAAATGAAAAATAACAAAATTACCCCCTCATCTATAATTTCAGTGATAATGTTATAGATATGTATTACAGTAAATCACTAAATGAAGATACTGTCATGCAAGTCCCTTGACACACACACATCATTCCAATAACTGCTAATGAAGAGTTGTTTCCTCTTTGTTGAGATGAAAGAAAAAATGATCTTCTGATTCTGAAAGATTTTAGTCCACAATAAACACTGACATATCGACATGCAAAAACAGGTTTTGTCTTCACTGAATAGCCAGCCAGAGCAGTTATAAACACAGCAGGCAAACAGTTTGTTGATAGCACTAGTTACTTCAGAGGCACTGTGCAATTTAGAAATAAAAGTGTGATTACTCAGTGCTTTATAAAATCCCGTATAAAATTTCCAATAAACAATTACAGAGTGATTCACCCACATTCTTAATACCTCTCTACTAAGCACATTATAAGGGTCCATATAATTTATTTTTTCTGAATGAATCATTTGTAATCTGAATACCACACACTGGGTTTTTGTTCTTTAAAAAGTAATGCAATCAAACCTAATCACCATATACAAGGGGTGGTATCAATAATAATTTTAGGTCTGGGATTTTTTTACAATTATTTCATTCAAGCTGGGATCAAAAGGTTAACTCTCAACATGTTCCACAGTTATGCATAATTTCAGTCTATTGACTGAGCTATAGATCAAGGTAGCAGCAGTTTCTCTCTGGCTAAAAAAAAAAGTCTTACTTATTTCTTCATCATTGATTAATCCCAAGTGAAATTAATGTTTAATAGATGCATTGTTCCAGTACATGTCCATTTTGACCTTCTTGTTAAAACAAACATGTAATTCAATGGTATTATCAATATCGATTACTTGAAGAATCTTCTAGTATTTGGGAAGCAGAAGTGTGCTTCTATTTGCTAATAATTGTTTCTTGACCTTTACAAAAGCGGTGTTACATGCCTATATAAGCACAGATTTATTCACAAAGCATTTACAAATTTTCATTGATAAACAGGGAGAAAAAACCCTCTAAATATGGAATAATGAAAAAAATAATAAAAATGTTTGCATAATAACACAATTTTAAATATTTGTGAATTCTCATATTATACGCAGCTGAAAAATTCTTTAGCACATCCAGATTTTAAACAAGAGAGGTGACTTCCAGCATCAGCTCTTATTTTGCTGCATGGCAGGATATTAGGAACTAGAATTGCTGTTCAGCAGCTGGACCCATCACTTCTGCAATGTTTTGATGAAAACAGGTGGAATCTCTCAAAAGTGCAAGTAGTGTGATGCTAAGCTGTGTCATGCTTCCAGTGGGCCAGCAATGACTAAAGTATGTGCAATGAGTCTGAAGCCTTTTTAAAGACATAAGAAACACCATGATTTTCAAAGGACAGAGATGGAACTCAAAATGTCTGAGAAGACAGCAGTGAGACAGCCAGTATTTAAAATAAGACAGCCAGTACCATTTAAAATAAGAACAACCTTGTTCTTAATCACAGATCAGACCAGCATTCCAGAATGCACCAAAACCTGTGGTGACCTAAAACAGGCCCCATCCATTTCTGAAATATTATTCTAGCTACGAAGGAACCTGTCTCCCTGGCCTGTTCAGTTAGCCAAGCACAGGTGGCATCTGGAAATGAAGTTGGATAAAGCACAATGATGGATCTATTTTTTCATGAAGCACTGGACTAGGGTTACCAGAACACCTCACATCTCTCCCAAAATTGCCTTTGCTCCCTCTCTGAGCTCAGAAACAGTCACTTTGGGTGGAAAAATTACTAATATGCACCATAGAGCTCCTAGCCCCACAGTAAGAATAGGATGATGAAGCACTGTGTAGATTAGGATGATGTGTAGCACTGTGGCTCCAGACAAGCCACTCCTCTTCCCCACCCCTTAGGGTAAGGCAGGGACAAAAAAAAAAGCCAAACAGACAAACAAACAAAAAAAAAAACATGGAGTGAGAGTTAGCAATTCACTAAAAGCTCAAAGCAGTGGAATAAGACACGCACAATAACAACAGCAATATTAATAACAAAAACTATACAAAAAAGAGAAGGTGTTTAATCCACAAAAAGATATTCACCGCTGAGAACAAAATCAGGATGGCAGATGCTCCCCATAGGACACATCTAAGTGGTTTCCCCAAAGGAAATGTGGTGACTGCCCCTGCCCATACTTGCCAAACAAAGGCAATATGGCAGGGGAGGTCCCATGGCCATTGCTTCCCCATGCCCAGCTCAAAAGCAGTGAAAAGCAAGGACAGACAAACCCCTGGAAGGTGACATGAGCAGGGCTTATGCAGCCACTTCACTGAGCTCAGTTTAACTCAGCTGCTTGCACTGTCACTTCTAACACTCAGCTATTCCTCAGAGATGTCCCTTCAGCATCACACCCGGGAGTGGCACTGCTGCCTCACCTCAGCACCACGTCCTGCAAAAACGTCCTGGAGGAAAAGGGAGCGGGATAGGGTGGAACAGTCCACAAATCCAATGCTGACACTCATCGCTGGAGTAAGCAAGACCGGACAGAGCACCTCTGGTTTGGTGCCACAGCTTTTCTTGCCAAAACCACGTGCCAGTGATGCTGTCTGTGGAACAGAATATTGGTCACACAGACACAGCACCAAGCCCTGCCCTCCTCTCTGTAACCAAGAAGAATGGATTTTCAAGCCATCAGAAATTCAGGTTAATTTTATGTGTGCTACTTTTGCAGTTACTTCTGACTTACAGGCACTAAGCAGTAACAAAACACAAATACTTCCAGAAAACAGTTAGGACAAGTGTTACTTCTGGATTTCCACCCATGTCAGCTTCCAGGGGTGCAGTCATAAAAGTACATAACTACCAAAGAATTTTCCTTTTGTGAATAATAGATGCTTTATAAACCTTTACTCCTGAAGCATTAGCCACACTTTTAGGAGGTAATTGTGATCGTTCCCATATTATAGCTGGAAAATGATGCATAGCTCCTGTGATTGACTTAGCCAAGGTCAGGAAATGATTTAGTGATGCAACTCAAAATAGCTCATTCTAAGTCCTCTGTTGTAACCACTAGCCTCCATTTTCTCCATCAGGAAATTGCCTCTGGGAATAAAGAAGATTTGAGGATGTGGGAAGAGATACATATACATTTGGTAGTCAATACTGATGAAATCAGGTAATACTGCTCTACACTGGTTAGAAAACCTGCTGTGCTTATCTAGATGTAATCATCATCTAATGATTATTTCGGGCAGTATCTTACAGTATATTCTATCACCTTTCGACTGACAAAGCCTTTATATCTTATTATTGCATTACTTATAATGTCTGTTGCCAGCCCATCCGGCATGCTTCTTAAATAATTATAAGTTGTATTAGTTTCTGGCAGCAGAGACAAAGAACTCTACTCCTACCAACAGGAGATTAGCAATTTCCTTCATTAGAAATTGTAAAAAATGTTCTGTTATTATGAATTACATTTTTTATTACTGTTATTATTATTTAACAGCAAGCTACATGCATCAGTATGTTTGAGATGGTAGGGCTTCCATTCTCATGGTAAGTCCTTTCCTAAGAGCATTTCGGTGATGGGTGAACATCCCCTTTTCCTGTCTGTTTAGAAATTTAGAAGTCCTTCACAGGGCACTCTCAACACTTAACACCCACATACTCTTTAAAGAATAGGCTGCCAAATCCAGAGAGTTTCTCTTTCTCACATGGACACAAATAAGCTACACTTTTCTAGGTTTTCATTTTAGTGTAGGGGGATGGTTCCCTTTGAAAAACTGAATTTTGTTTGCTTGTTGTTGGTTTTGTTTGTTTGGGGGTTTGTTTGGTTGTTTTGGTTAGTTTTGCTGTTGTTTGCTGTATTTGCAAACTATTTGTTCTAGCAAAATTCTAGCAGAGACATGAGTTTTCATGTTTCCTTAATTTCTTTTTGTCACCATTGGGGATGCAAAAGGGGAAGATAAACTTTAGAAGACTTTGTGAAGAAGGTCTTCCACTGTTGTTGCACATCATTATTAGTGAGGGGATTTCCTTTAGTGACAGGAAGCTTTTTTATCCCAGTCATTCTGTAGTCTAATCACCACTGAAACTTCTAGATATAATGAAAGGAACAACAGACAGGTAGGGAAAGGTAGCCAGGGTGGGATTATAGTGGGATAAATTGGTGCTACATTTAGAAGAAATGGTGGGAGAGTGCTCTTTCCTTTGAGAATGATATCTTGCCTAAGTTGCTTCAGAAAGTTGAGGCATTGAAAAACATCTGTCCTTCTGGCTTCAGTATATCCTTAAGTATTTTTCCAGGTAATGAAACAAGATAGCAGTTTTAAAATGTCTAGTTCCTGTGTCCAGAACAACCCTTAAGCTATTACCTCTCTCCTTTTTCTGTCATGGGGAGTGGCTCATACCTGCAGGCAGATCTTAGTAGCATGGCAAGGATGGTGACAGTCCTCTGTCACTGTCCCAGCCTTTTTGCTAACATTTCCTAGCACTTTAGGAGGGTACACTGAGCAGTTAAGCACTTTAGGATGCTAGATATTGACATTATTGGAAATCATCCAAACCCATGTCTTTTAGAAGCATTTATAAATGACATTTGTCATTCCAAAGGGATTGGTAAACTAGGGCTGAAGTTTACAGCGGACAAAGACAGCAACCATTTCATTCAGTCTAGCTAAATCTGCTGGCACGATGCTGATATAAAATGCCTTAAAGTACAGAAATGTTCTGCTGTTGCAATATATGGGAGAAAAATACCCTTCTTAGAATAACAACTGGCAGTAGTCACCTATAGGGACTGTACACAGTTGTAATTCACTCTCAGGGCTGATCACAGCCATTTCTGAACTGAGAATTGTCATCAAACAAGTCCTAGGGAGAGAATTGAAACCGTGTGCGTGCAGTAAGTGGCCTTCTATTATTTCAGTGTCATAGGTTTCCCAGATGTCTGGCTTCCATGGCCAGATTTCTTTCCACTTCTCAGAAAGATAGAAAAAGGCATATTTGTGTAGTATTATAGTACATTGGATCCCATGAGTTTTCCTCACAATGAGGCCCCATTGTCATAAATTTCCTTACTGAACCCAGAACGACAGGGTCTACTGAAGAAAGAGGCACATTTACAGATCTGGATACAGACACAGCTGGGTCCTTGCCTGCATGAGGAACTGGTTGGTCCAAACATATTTTATCTGGAAAATTTGCTGTACACCCACCCATAGGAATAAGCAATACAGGGTATAGCTATGCTTAGAAACATGAAATTTAGAACTAGAAAAATGTCAGTGTAGCTACTGGCTGTTTTCACCCATTCTAGAGGAGGCAATAGAAATTTCAAACTGAATTTCCAGAAAATGCAAGATGCAATTATACAGTTGAAAATCTCATCTGGATTATGACATACTGTATTGATTCACCATGTCCAAAAATATAAATTCAAACTGATATAGACTGTGCAATCAAGTTTTCTACTTTAATGCATACATCCTAGGCTTTTGAAGGAGTAAGCATTAGGTTTGTAGATCTGCTGCTGCTCTCTATGTATTCAAATGGATATGGCATTCAGCAAATTAGCTATTGCAAGATTTCTAGGTAATTCTGAATTTGGCATAATACTGATCTAAAAATACGTGTATTTTTTTCCCTCTGTGCAGAAATGTATTTTATTTGGTGTTTTCTTTCTAAGAGTAAGAACCTTGGCTAAATACACTTCAAAATACTTTTGATTATGACCTTAGGGCAACTGAACCTGCTGACCTGAACCTTAGGGCAATTCCTCTGCTGAGAGTATTATTCAAGTAACAAAATCTTCCTTTTTGCCCAACTTCCACCTGTATTTCAAAGTATGATGTTTTACTTCTGAACTGACAGAAGTACATAAGAAATTACACTTTCAATAGCACTCTCAAACTTTTTCAGAAGGTTTGGATGCCGAGATAATAACTCCCATACTGCCTAGAAATAATATTTTATACATTATCAATAAAAAAAAAACTCATGAACCTCTCCCAGTTTCTTATGCACGTACTTCTTTCCATTATTCAGTGGGGTAAACAGAAGCACAGAACACTCCTTGACAAGAGTGTGTCTTGCCCAAAATAAAGCATATCCGAAGGATCAGGAGAACCTGTAATCTAGTTTCTGAGTTTTGAGCTTCAGCATCTGCAGCTTCATTCACTGCTAAAGATTTCACCAATATACTATGAAATTTTATATCTTAAAATACTATATTTGAGAATATAGAACTCTTAATTATTGAAATGTAAATCAAAAGGTTTAACAGACCTTGAGACTTATTTCATGGCTATTAATAAGAATTTATTTATGATGGTTGTGATTGTAGCTACTGAAGCTGTGGTTGAGGTGATAAGAATGCCTGTTCAAAATGGATGTCTGAGATAAAGATCCCAAAGAGGCACTCAGGAAAGAGAGAGGAAATAATGGTATAGAAGAAACCATAAATAGGAGGAAAAAAACCACTGTGGATCCATGTTTTGTTCTGAATAACATCTAAACTCATGGCAGCTTTCTTTGGAAAGAATTGTCAATTGTTTTTTTTTTAATATTTTGACTTGATTGTCTATTTTTGCTTGATTTCATGGCAGTAAGCACACTAGAGCAAACCCTGTGATACTGCACAGAGCTGTTTATTATGCAGAAATCTGTATAAATGCCAATGTATTAATTTTTACTTCATAAAAAGCACTTGGTTAAGGACAGCTTGTAATGTTTGCAATAACAGTGAAGACACGTCCAGTTCATCTCATTACTGCTCTCTATTAAGGGTAACTCATGCAAAATAGTAGGTCAGTCTAACACCCTAAGTGTGGATCTAGGCATAAGAGGCAGCAAAATACTTAAGGAAATTCGGTAGGAGTGGCTGTCAGGTTTTCAAGACTGCTTCACAGAGACAACTTTCTCCAATGTTTTAAAGGAAGAAGAAAAAAGCAGTTGGGAAAACTTAGCTGTGAGGCAATGCACATGGAAAATTGTAGATGTTCCTCAGTTTAATTCTGTGTATTGTGATGTACTGATTCTTTGATATTTTAAGTAGATTTTCTAATGCAGTATCACGTACCTCCTGTGCTAGGGGAATCATTCCTACTCTCTTTTTTTATCTGAGTAAAATTATCCTGCCTTACTTGTACTAATAACTCTATAAGCATGTTCTGCTACTGAAAGAAACTCTGTCTTTGGAGGGAAGTGAGAAGCTAATAGGGAAAGGGAATGTGGGACAGTTTGTTTTGGTAGCTCAGACCCAAGACAACTCTCAGTGTTTGTGGACAGCTGCTACCAAACTGAATTAGAATTAGAAAAGCCCTAGAGTTAGAAAACCACCTTCTTTCTAAAACATCCAACATCCTCAAGATCTTTTTAACTATTTTAAGGACACCTCATAAGTGCATGAATTGCAAAAGCAGAGCTAAGGGACAGTGAACACCATCTTGTGGTAGGACAAGCATGTCCCCACCACTACTACAGGGGCTCCAGATGTCAGCTGTCAGAGTATGCAGTCTCTTGTAGGAATGTTTCCACATGATGAGCAGCCTGATCTCAAGTAAGTCATCAGTAAGTCTTCTTGGTTTCCCCATCACCTGCCAAAAGGGAGTGGTAACACCTGCTCACCCCATACTGTGTGTTTGCTTCTCCTTAGGATTTCATTAATCAGTTAATGGCTACAAAGCAAACAGGAAATATTAGCAAATATTCACATCAATTCAAAGGTGTAAATTGGTGCTTGCTAGTAGAGTTTTCTCACTATGAAACACTTTGCTTACTAAAGTGTGTCACCTGATGTTATTACAGCTGATAATTGAGTCAATCTCTCCAGGAGTCTTTCAGTGTTTTGGACAAGCTCTCCTTGGGAGACTTTTCATGCTGAATATGTTATTTTGAATGCTACTGATAAGGTATTTTTTAATCTATTTCCTATGTAAATCTCAAGTCACTCTGAAGAGGCTGCTTTAAGCTTAAAGTAGATACCAACTTGGGCCTTAAATTTTCTGTTATTAATTTTTCCTTGTATCAGGAACTTAAATCAAGATAACACATTGTCACAATAAGAATTTCCTTCTCCTTTTACCTTAAGAGCAGCAAACAAACAAAAAAAATATGATTAATGCTGTTTCTTTTTATAAAATCTTTCTGCATTTTGTGGTGGATACATTACACCCCAACAATTACCTTTCAAAATACTTCTTTCTACAAGGCCAAAGCACTAGATTATTGAATCATTCCAACTTCCTCTGTTATCTTGAAAAACACATGTGTAATTAGTCCCCACAAATAGTAGCAGCTTCATCAGGGGAGACTGACTAAGTCTATTTTAGAATTATTTTGCAATTTTGTAGAACAAAAAGACCTAGTATTCAGAAATCCTTTACAAAGGACAATAGCTGAACTTCAGTCAAAATACAGAGTCAGAGGAATCTTTTTTTAATCACATTGTTTTTGCTTTGCATTTGCTTAGAAATTGTCTCCAAGATTAAGAAGGCAAAATCCATGAATATTTTGAGTGTTTGCATGGTAAATTGTCAAGTCGTGTCAAGACTTTATACTTCGTTAATGAAGCAAAATAAAGAACAAGCTAAAAACAGTTCTAGAAGCTGAAATTACTTTAGTAATATTTTCAGTGCAAAGTCTTTTGTGACAGTATATGTTTTAGGTGCAACTGTTCTCGTTTTAAAGCCCACCTTCTTGTCAGCTGAGATGACATAGCATTTTTAAAAGACTCACTGGGACTCAGTGAGAGAGTCTGTCTCCTGCAAAAAAAAAAAAAAACAACAATATACAATGTTTTTGTGTGGGTTTTTTTAGTCAGATAATTCTTTTGTTCATTGCATTGCCCTTTAAAGACCTGGTTTTATACAACAAGATGGTGTTGTTTATCAATACAGAATCAATAGCTGGGGTTGAAAGGGACTGCTGGAGATTGTTTAGTCCTACCTCCCCGCTCAAGCAGACTCAGCTAAAGCAGGTTGCACAGGGTTGCCCAGGGTGACTTTTGAATATATCCACAGACAGAGACTCACCATTCTCTCTCTGGGCAGCCTGTTCCAGTGCTTTGTCACCCTCAAAGTAAAGGAGTTTTTCCTCATATAGAAATGGAACTTCCTCTATTCTGTTTGTGACTGTAGCCTTTCTTCTGTCCCTGCTTGGCACCACTGAGGTCCTGGTCCCATCCTGACACCCTCACTTCAGACACTTGCATGCATTGATAAGGCTCCCTTCTCAGCTGACTCTTCTTGAGGTTAAACAGGCCCAACCCTCACACTTCTCCCATAAGTTTGTTGCTCCAGACCTTAATCATCTTTGTAGCCTTTCACTGAAGGAAAGCACTAAAGCATCTCCACGTCTGTCATGTCCTGGGAGTCCAGAACTGGACACAGCACTCCAGCTGTGGCCTCACCAGGGCTGAGTAGAGGGGCAGGATCATCTCCCTTCACCTGCTGGAAGTGTTTTTTTTAATGTACCCCAAGATTCCACCGGCTTTCTTGGCCACGAGGAAGGGCATGCTACTGGCTCTTAGACAATTTGTTGTCCACCAGGACCCCTGAGCCTTTTGTTCTGCAGAAAACCAAACAAACCAACCAAACAAACAAAAGAAAAACCAACAAAAAAAACCCATACAGAAAAAAACCAAAAACAAACCCACAAAAACTCATAATTAATCACCAACCCCACCAAAAAAAAAAAAAAGAAAGAAAATACAGAACTCCAGTATATATATATGCAACCAGTATGGTCTGAGGAATACGGAAGCAAGACCCTGGAGGAAGGAGTGATGTTGGTTTAAAATTAATCTATTCAAAAACTTGAAACATTTCAAGGATGTCATGCCAGAGCCAGAAAAGCTCATTGTTTGTCAGCAGCTTAGAACTTCACATAAAAGCAAAACATTGCTTTTCATACCTCCTCAATTATGCCTTCTACTGCTCTTCAGCACCCAGGGTTTATTCTAACCCCAATTCCACTCTCATCTTCTCTCCCCATCCTACCATTAAATATTTCATCCTTCGATTCACAGACACAATTTCCTGCTTTTTAAAATAAAAACAAAAACACAAAAAACCCAAACATTTTCTTTCCCTTTATTATGAATTTTATGTGCCCTTCTGGCAGTAAAAATCCCTTTTCTCCAGTCACATGACTATGGCCATTAAAAATCATATGTTCCCGAGGAGATAATGTACTTTTATTGTTTTAGCATGAAAATATCAATGGTACCTGAGGTACACAATGCAATCTGCTCAATAGTTTGAAGCCAAAAGACCTTGTTTTTAGGTATTCAGTGCTATTACACAGATTATCTTCTGCTTCTGTTGTTGTTTGTGTTGATTGTCTTCATCTGTCTAAAGCGCAGTTGTGGCTATAAATTTCCTAGCCAAGCCTGTCCAGACCCCAGCACAGAATTTATTAAGAGACAGCAAAAAGATTTCCTAGAAAATCTGTGGATATAGATATGGGTTGAAACAGTGAATATTCTATGTACCCCCTGCCAAATGGTCAGTGTTCCAGACCCCACTGATTCTCATTACCTCACTATCTTCTTATCAACTGTCTACTGTGTCTTTGGGTTTCTTTTTTTTTTTTTTTTTTGGTACTAGTCTTATTTTAGAAATGTCTTTTCCAAAAACAAACAAATCCAAACAAAAGCAAAACTGAAAACAGAAAACTGAACTCAATTTGGCAAAAAATAAGATAATTACAACAGTGTAACTACATTTATCTGGGCAGAGATAGATAAGGATCAAATATAGGCGCTCAGTGCACTGGTATCTATATTACTGTTCTTGTGTTGCTATCAGTTTTCTTTTGCTTATTTATGTGGAATTTTTATCTTTTGAGATTATGGATAAATTTCTTGTTCATGTTCAACCCATTATTGTATTAAAACATTTTTTCCTAAAAGGTAAGCCTGTGACTAATCCATTGAGGCTGCTGCAATACTTTGGAATTAGATTGGGTGTTAGCACAGGGATATAGCAAGGACGGTTTGATAAAAGTGTCACAGTCAAAAAGTGTCATATGCATATGGTTATGGTCAAAGCAAAGAAACAGCAAAAATCTCATCTCCATGATTAGGCATTGGGATTAACTTGGGGGGAACAAACACTCCTCTTTAGAGGCAAGATTGCCTACCAGAGATCTGAAGGTTTGTGGCATACCTTTGACATTCCTCAAACGATATTCTGCTCTGTTTCTCAAAAGAACTCTACTGGATTTTCTGATGCCAAAAGCATATGATATAGTACAGTCGTTCAGTCAGGTTCTCAGCAGTCATTATGTCTTTGTAAATTCTCTTTGCTCTACTCTGGGACAGATTTATGCAAAATTTGCTCTTCATTGTTGATAACATATGATTGTATATTTCATACACAGACAAGAAATATGTCTTTAGTAATTGTAAAGTTTCACATTAAATTATAAAATAATACGAATTATAAAATTAATCCTTTGAGGCTTTACATATCACTATGACCATAGCTCTGCACAAATCCGTTGACTTTTCCTTATGCTTTCCCATTATTTTCCTAATTATTAGTATTTTTTAGAACTTTCTTTGTTTTATAAATGTTGTTTGCTCATTTATTTGATGTATATCAACTGGTCGTAGCAGAACATAACAAAACTGGGGAACTTACATTGTCAATGGCTTTTGATTCAGGATGAGGAAGAAGGTGCTTCCTTAAATGAGAATAACTCCACTCAGAAGGAAACAGGAGAGCCAATTGCAACACCAGGAGGGAAAGAGATATCAGTTATAGCACAGGAGGTAAATGAAATGTTTCCCTTGACTACTGGTAAGACAGTTTGCATGTGTAGTTCTGGGAATAATAGAGCCTAATTGCAGACAAATTCCTTCTTACTGGTCCCCCAAAATTCACTTTGTCTGTTCCACTGAGACCCAGTTCTCTAAAATGCTTGACAATGAGGGATGCAGACAGAATTGTTCTGTTAGGTGTATAGGTACAGTTTTGTAACAATTTCTAGATTTTTTTTATGACTCTCTGTATATAATCATACACATCTCTTAATGCCAACGACGGGGTGGGGGGGGGGGTGTATGTGTTGAGTATTTGTATACATGCTTGTGTTTTCATTCTTTGGAAATAACCTATGGTACTTTGGTTTTTGCCCTGTTTATTTCCTTTTTAATGTCTTGTAACCTTCTCTCCTAGGAGACAACCACAATCATCTTCTTCAGAGACTCTACCTTGCTATGTTTTACACCAGAATTCACTTTGGCCAACCTCCAAACATGAAAGTAGTCTCTGTTTCACAATACACACGCCTGATATCAATTTAGCTGCTGTCTCTGCTACTCCAAGTAATGGAATCACATCACATTTCCTTTACTCCTGTGCTTTCATTTTCAACGTGACATTGGAAACTCTTTTAAACATTCATCTACAGGTATGCATGTAAGTATCAATTACCAGCAAACACCACAAGTGTTGCAGTTGTCAAGACAGACTGGACTGGTGCTACAACTAGTCTCCTATTAAAAACTTTTCATGCCTTCTCTCAGTAGACTTCTCTCAGGCAGCTCCAGACAGCACTGGTTCCTTTCCTCACAGGCAGCTTCACACAACACTGACTCCTTCCCTCCCGCTCTCTTCAAGTTTCCTCCTTCCTTCTGCATGACTGGCTAACCCCAACCTGTCCCTTACCCGGCCACCTAACTCTGTCTGCCTCTCACACAGCATATTCTTATCTTACCTGTCCCTTGCACAACCACATGTCCCTTACCTCCCAACAGCACCTCCAGCAGACTCCATCCCAAACTGCAACAGATGCTGATTCTCAAGCTCCAACTCCAACTAACTCTCTGCTAGCTAACCCACTCTTTTATACCTCCTGTCCTCATTGGACAGGAAAGGCTGTCTCCATTTCTCAGCAGTCAGTACAAAATTGCATTCTGCACTGTCCTTACAAACTATCTTCCCACAGACAAGCACACAACCAGCTGTTTCCATCCCTAGACATATGTTCTAGACATTTATGTCATACTGAAATTGAAAATAAAAAGGTAGTATGTGCACCACTAAACAGCCCAGTCATTCATACAATTAATGCAGATTTTCACTGTGACTTAAGTTGTGGCCTAAACCATGATCAGTGCCTAATGCGGCAGTAGGCAATTTGTTATGTGATGCGGCAGTGCTTGTAGTCTAGATTATTCCCATTCTACCTGGTTATATCTAACATTTACCCATCCAAATGTTGTTCAACCAGAAAATGAAAAACTGTTTTACTCATTTGCATGAATACACAGTAAAATGGTGCAGTCAAGCAGTATGCAGAGCACCTCCAGAGAGCCTGCACCCATACAGCACACAAAGCAGGATCATTGTGGAATGACAAACACACTACACCTGCAGGCAAAGATCTGACATTCTTACAAAGTTCTCAAAGACTCATACTCCTTAGTTCATAGCTCTGGTAAATTGGTTGCTGCAGACATACATTAAAATCCAAATCCATTTATTATCTTATGCATATATTTTTCATTAAAAGGTGCTGGGCAGATGAAGGGGGCTATTCATGAATTCATGCATCAATCTCAGTTTTCTGATTTGGTTTCTTTTTTCAATTTTTCCCAATTTATTTTTGATTGTTTTCTATTCCTCAGAGGCCAAAATTCAATATGTAAAAATGCTTCTAAAAGGTGAATCAACTTCTAATGTTAAATTCAATAAGGTCAGCTACCACCAGCCATCACATCACTTAACAATATGAAAAGACGATATTTCTGCTATTTGCAGAGACACTCTGAGCTGAAAATTAAGGATAATTTACTGCAGTAAATTACTGCAGTGCTTAGAATCCAAACTGATATTCAGAAAATGGACCTCACACAATGATTTTTCTGTCCAGTTTATTCATTCTGAATCCTATAGCCATTAATGCAATCTAAACTCCAGGGAAGCGAAGGCACAAATATAGTTATTTTCTTTACCTTATTTGCAAGGAAAAGCTGAAGTTCAGGTGCTCATAACATAGCATAATTAGTTATCCTGGAACTGCTTTGTATATTTTTATGTGCTTTGGTTCATTGTATGCCTGCAGGTAGGGCACAGATTGAGGGTCTGCATGAAGGGGGCATGATTAGGAAGCACCATCTCCAGTAGGCAAAGCTCCTCCTCAGGCTCATCACAGCTCAAAAGTTGGCTCTGACAACTGCAACTCCATGAGGACTGCAGCCCTGCTGTGTGGCTGGCAATGTCCCACTCGAGGGATAGGTAGTCATTCTGTTACAGGTGAAATAATCCATGCAGTCTCAATACGACTGCTGAATCCTTTCCAGTAAACCTGGGAAAGCAATTAAAAAACAAAAATCAGAATGAACTTACAAGTACTGTGGGAAAAGGTTTTGATAAATTGGAAATTGATTAATTTCAGGTTATTAAAAATCATGATTTAATTTTCAAAATTAATGTTTCATTTAAGAAAAAAATTGGTTTGGTTTTCTAAAAATCTAATATCAAATAGTATGGGGTTTTGCCCTGTGTTTCCCAAAATAAATTATTTAGGATTACATTTCTACCACTTTAGACATTGAAAAAGAGATGTTGAATCTTAAACCTATAAACATACTTTTCCTGCAGTTAGGATTCATGAATAAAGCAGGTACTCTTTGCCAAAAAACAAAAGAAATTATTTTCAAATATCATAGGCCAGGTTTCATCTAAGTTAAAGTTGGTCTAGAGAAATAAACACTTTGAGGGACTAATAGAGGATGTAATGTCTTATTCCCTAGAGTTCCTTGTTTCTTTCTTAACTTTCTATGAAGGGACACTAGAATGAAGACCTTACTCTCAAACATGGAGCTCTTGACCTCTGTATAAGCACAGGTATTTTCCAATCCTCAAGATTTCAATCCTCTGTTCAAAATCTTCTGAGGCATATATTATTTATAGAACTTAAAGATTACTTGGCTCCCTGTACTGTATTTCACTTCAGTCAAAACATTTTCTCCGGTGAGCTCACTTTGTCATCTGATGCAGTGCAGCATTAAACATCTGCCTAAATTAAACCTTGAATATTCTACTTGAGCCCAAGAACTTGGCTACATAATGTTTACGTTTGTAAGTTCTTGCTGAATGGTGTTCATAGCATGGATCATATTAACAAAACAGTCCAAACAGTTCACATGCTGTTTATGTATGCTTTATTCAGCTCTTGGTCTGATATTTTTGTTAACAATGTCCCATATGTAATTTCTTTATGTGTACTTCTCAGTCCCATAGTGGCTATTTACCTATTAAATGCTCTACATAAAGCCAGCTTAAGGTTTTATTTGAGAATTAAGTATCCACTTGATTTTGGTAAAAATTATTGTATTAACATTATCAGAAACTGGTTTTATTTTGCTTTTTCTGTTTAAGTGATACTCCTAATTTCAGTGGTCTTTGATCTAATTTATAGGAATGTGAGGTATATGAAAATAATAAGATGTGAATTATTGTATGACGGTATGGAAATTTAATTAATTTTTTGCTATAAAAAGAATCACCACCAGTCGTTTGAAGCTGTCTATTATGTACATTCCTTCAAAAAAATTGTATACTGTTTACCAGAAATAATCAACATTACAGAATTATGTTCAATCCTTGGGAAACTGGTATTTTCATACCAGTGCATTTGAGCTCAGGTAGCAAAAGCCCCCCCTCCCCTTCTACATTTGATTTTACTGCCTTAATAGCAGATGACTCGATAAAGAATTGTACAGAAAGAGATCAGATGCTATAGAGAATCCATACTATAATAGTTGGATTGTTTAAAAGAATATAGACTAAGGCTGAATAATTATGTAAAAGATAAATCATCTAGCCATGTAATTAATTTGGAATTACAATGACAATAAAGGTACAGTTAAATTCTTATTGATACATTAAAATTGTGATAAATGTTAATATATTTAATTGGTATTTAACAAGATAGCTGTAGCAAGTTAATTAGATATCCATTTACATACTTCATAAATGTCAGCATTTTTAACAATTCAGCCCACATTTAAAATACAGTGCAGCCTTTAGTATTCCTGGATACAATAGGTGTGATAAGTAGCACTAGTTCCATTTCCCTTCTGATCCTTTTATCATGGGCAGGATGAAATTAGAATTACCTTCCCCTTCCCCTTCTTTTTTCCATTAACTACCAGGACTTCATAAAGACAAACTAGACACTAATAGCCTCTGGAAAATTTTGGTGTTAATATGTCTGTGCCTCCCCTTCACATCTCCAAATTATTGTTAAGATTCAAGCTGGCTATTTACAAATGAAAGAGATCTATGTTCACCATGATTATAACATGCCCTGATAAATTTGTGAACTGATGATGCTAGAAAGTACGGAGGAATTAAACTCAGAAGCTCTGTCAGCCTTTAACTAACTACCACACATAAAATGCAAGAATGTAAAATGTTATGTATGGGAACTTAAGAGTCACTTTAAAAAGCCAGCTGCAAGCAGAAAATGTCAAAATAGTTTGTCAAGTAAGTTTATAACACTTCTTCATTATCTTAATCATAAGGATGCATAAAAATGGCTGTGAAGATAAGCAGAGCTGCTCTCCCCCCTCCCCCTACCCTTTTTTCTCCCAAACACTAAGATAAAAGGAGACTAGTGAGGGTTTTAAAGATACCCTTAAATGAAGAGTGATGATGGTTCTTGTAGATTTGCTTTGAAGAACATATTATATAATGCCTGAATTACAAAGAGAGAGATAGAGACATTTGGATAGGAAGAGCAGGAGATTGAACAGGAGACAAGGAACTGAGGAAGGATAAGTTGGGTGAAAATTCTTGATTACTCCCAGGCATTTTCTTCTGATTTATTCTAATGTGACCTAATTGGAGAATATTTCCTGCCAGAGATGTTCAGTATCATGGGCAGGATTTCCAGATCTATTTGAGATTTTAGTTAAAAGTGACTAAAAATATTGAAATAGCATAGTGAAAACATGCAAAGTCTAGATGTTCCAAATTTTTGAATTTATTATGACATTTTATTTAAGACAATCACAAGATGTTTTCATTATGTTTTCTGGTCTGCTCCTGGGAAGATAGTGCTCTCCCACCCTCAGAAATGCAGTGGGCTACTCTTCAGAGTTTTCAGGAGGTGAACTGTTGAAGTAATTCTTCTACTTGGCTAGCAGTTACTATTGAGTAGCACTGCGGAAAAGCAGATTTAATTGTTTTACTTCAGGATGCAGACTTACCCAAAGACTTCAGTAATGCTGATATATTTTCTACTAAGAATTTCAGTGGTTTCCAATGGTCTTAGCACATTGAAATGTCTTGGACCTATTCTCAACCAAAAGCAAGAATACAGGATTTATGATACTATTAAGACAAAGCACCACACATATAAAAGAAACAGGCCATATGAACAAAAATATTAATCTCAGTAGTATTTTAAAGAGCAAAGAAAATTACAATATTCTTTGGAAAGTTATCCGGAATTTGTTCAGTTTTGCAAGTATTTCTAAACTCAGATAAACAAAACTCCACAATGGCAATATGCTGCTCGTTAGCATGCTGACTTTGTTCTTATTTTCTGCTTCTTTCTCAGCTAGGTTTTAGTCCTTAGTGACTGAATGGCTCATTCATCACTTCCCTCTTGAAAGCATTCAACATATATACACATTCCAATTTACAAAATTTCACCTGTTTCTTGTATATTTTCCCACTGCTAGGTTTACTCAAATAAAAGTGATGATCCAATTTCTATTTGAAACATTGACTACATCCTTCTTCTACTAAACCTTCTGAGACCAAAAAATTTTAGCAAATGAACACCATTCTTTCTGCTGTGTTGTAATTACACCAATGTTGATTCCTGTTAATCTATCATTGATGGTTCCTTCAGGTTCATAACTATTTTTTATGTACTTTGCCATATTTCCCCAGATTCTAAGATCATCATGATATCAGAGAAATTATAGAAATTATTATTAGACTTTTGCAAAGTAAGCCAAACTCCACTTCCATCTGGAAATACATAAATCTGAACAATTGGTCATTTGTTATTTGCCTACTGATGTGTAGATTTAGACCAAATTAGAGCCAATGTAATTGAGTGCAGAACTGTCCCTTAAAACACATTCTAAGTAACCAAGGATTAAATGTTCTAATCTAGATTATTCTTGTGAAAAATTCTCCCAGATATGTTTTCTAGGTCAAAGTGAAAAACAGTAAAATCAATGAAACTGATTTATGTAAATTTTTTTCAGAATAAACACTTAAAAATTTCTAGGATATGAAGGATTGTTTAGAGTAACTAGAATTTTAGTTACATATTATTATTATTGTTATTATGTTACATATTATATTATTATATATTTAGTACATATTAAAAATATAGACACTGCAATTTATATCCAATCAATAAGAGTGACATAAAAATATCCATTTGAATTTTTCAATCCATGATCACAATTAGAAGACCTGTGATAAGTGCAAATATCAGTTAGACAATGATCTGCAAGAGGAAGGGAAATTTTCAGCCGTATTTTCTTTCAGGTAGCCATGGTCATGTGCTGTGACTATTGTACTTGAACAAGTCTAATGCTGGCGGGAAAGTATTGGAACTCAAGTGCATAAATTAATCAATTTAGGCAGAATTTAATTTTACACTATTTCAGAAATCATTTGCCAAAAACAATTTGTATGCAACCATAGTGGTAATTTCATGCATTTAAAAATAAATAGTAGGCCAATATAAATATTTTGCCTTTTTTAGACAATAATTCCCCATCATATTGTCAGTGGAATAGGTGTTTGTGTTAGCTATAGATTTCTCTGTACATTAGGAACACTTAGTCCTTTCAATTAGGGGGTTTTCTCTAAATTCAGGCAACAAGAAAAAGAGATTACCTATGTAGAGAGTATAGTTTGTGCATCTATCCTGAACGTAAATTACATGAAAACTAAAGCAGCTTCTTAAAGGAAGTGCTGGGATCATTCAGGTGGTTAAGATTCTTCCTACCCATCATTCAGGACCTGCAGGGTAATTCTGTACTCCTGTTAAGAGTGTTTAGAAATGTCCTGACTGTCTATACAGGAAGCAGAACTCCAGTATTTGGCATATTACGTCTGTGAGGTTTCATAACTGTTGAATAATACAGCTGAAATTTGACTGTTACCTTCCAAATTTAAGTTTTGTTTCATTATCTTACACCTGAAATTGTCTAATAGACTCAGAAGCCAGATAAGAATGCGTCACATGTACATAGGAGATTGATTTCAAAGACTTTGTCTGCTTATTTATATGAAGAATCAACATTTTTATTCCTGGTCACATGCAAAGAGCAGAAATTATTCTTTCCTGGGATACTTATTTAGGATGTTCAGTGAATCGAAATACTTCACTGAATACACTGGCTTTGATGGCATTGAGTAAATCCTTCTTTAAAAAGATAGCTTGTATAATAATTTTTCTTTTAGCCTGTGTGGCAGGAAAAAAAGAGTTCCACATTACAGCCTATGTGCTTTATGATTTCCTTTAACCAGTGGAGAAAGATCAGCATTTTAAGAGAGGAAGTTTCATTTTGAGGAAACAAATTCACCTGCTAGGGTGTCTCACTCTGTTAACAATGCAGAGACTTACAGCCTACCCATACTCTAATTTTTTCAGCTAAAGGACTAAAGTGAGAATGGATGAGCCAAGCCTAGAAACCGCAAGACTCTAGGCTTTTCAAGAGCTTATTCTAACAAATTTTTTGCCCCCATTTCATTTTTCTAGGTTCATGGCCCACAGGTGTAAGCAAAAACATACACTACATTGTCCCACAAATCTTTTAGTTTCCTTTCTAAAATATTATTAAACACTTCAGAATTCCTTCAGAGAGAAAACTACTGGTAATCATCCACAAGATACATACTAGTCAGCTTGTGCTAGTGGTCAAGATTCAAAAGGATCATTGTTCAGGGCTGGTTGAAAGAAGCATTTGCGATTCTAGATTTCAGAGATAGTTGAAGTTAGCCAGGGCTCTGATGTAGTATGGCTATGACTAAATACATTTTTTGTCGCAGACAGCAAAACAAGCTGCACAGAAATATTAAGAAAGTTTCCTCTGTACATATTAACTTAAAAAGACCTTTTATTTTTTTATTTGGTGACTTGTACATTGGAGAACCTTGTTTTCTTCCAGCCAGGCCACTTAATCACTGTTATGCAACTTCTGTGTTTAGTTTACAAAAAGTATTCTTCTAAGAGAGGATATAATACCTATAAGAACTATTGCCCCTTTACAGTTCAACTCAGTTTTTATTCCCTTATTTAAATTATTGTTTTCTTGTAATCTGTTCCTAGATTTTTATTTACCATTATTCAATTCACAACATATTAATAAGTAGAGAGAATCATTCCCTTTCCAACTCTGATTGGTAAGTGGAATTTGTGATCTGGTGCCATCAGTATACTTTGAAACCAGGTGGTATTAAATCAATTAGATTTTTTTAATTGATTTTTTACATTTTATGCAGTAAGGGAAAGTCATTGATGTTCATTTTGGAAATGAGATAACAATGACTTTTGAAACATTGCCAGCTCACAAAATATAAAGTCAATATCAATTCATTAGCAAATTAATGGGACTGATTTTATTGTAAATAGCTAACAACTGTGCAGCTGACAGATCTGACTTAGTAATTCAGAGCATCACATGCAAGTTCTGAAAGTAATGGAAAAGGCCAGAAATAGACTTTTTAATCAAGAGTTTTGTACTATCTTTGGGATTTAAATATTTTTCACCTCAAAAAGAAGTGTGTTACAATGACATTATGGTGTGACTAGAAAAGTTTATATTGCACTTAGTCTGTGTCTTTAAACATAGGCCTAAATACAGTTGGTAGAGCAATCACATTTCAAATTGAAAAAAAAACTGAATTCATTTCAGTTTGCTGTCAAACAATTTGTCTTCACATTTTTCATGCAGGAAAGAGAAGTTCTTGAAGTAAAATGTTGAAAGGAACTGTGGGTTAAGTGGACAAATAATGGTTTAGTCTGAGCTTCTTTTATTTATTTTGAAAATAAATACTTTGCTCTCCTTATTAAACTGAAGTACAGTTGGAATTGAAACATCATTTTTAAATGGTAAGTGGAAGATCCTAGCATTTTTCTTGTTTTCCACCCATTTTTCTAGATTAAACACTATGAAAAATTCAAAATGAATTTGTGAATTGTTTTGGGCAGATGCATTTCTCACTGAGAAAAGCTTTTGCCTGAAGAGTTTCCCTGTATACAGTCCTGAATAATGCACTGCATGTAGCTTTGCCCATGAGATCTATGGGCAATTGTACGTTTTACAGATGTTCCTCAGGATATACCTCCAGAGTTCTCTTCAGGAAAAAAATCCACCTTAGTCCTTAAAAAGCTCTACATGTTCTGTATCATCACCTAGTGTGGGTGCTGAACTGGGGAGTAAGTGAAATGAAGGCTCCTTCTCTTTCCCAGTGCTTCTAACCCCTTTTTCAGTGAACTATACATGAAAATGTATATTATATCGAAGTGTCTGTTCAGTTCCCAGTATCAAACCTTTGTACTTACTATTAGGCCCTTAATTTTTTTTTTTTTTTTGGGGGGGGGCTCAAATTTTGTTTAGCAGATTTTAGAGAGGTGATGTTAACCTTAAAACAAACACAGAACCCAGATCCTCATAAGCATTTAGATTCTTATCTCATATCCATGTTGAACTATTTTCTAAAGATATGAGCCTTGAAGGATATCTTTACTTCTAAATAAAGCAGAACATGACATACACTCTGCTTTATTTAGAAATGGTGCTGTAAAAGTGCATTGTAAGGGTTACTCCAGCTATCTGATGGGTTATAGGCAAATCAAGATTTTCCAGGAGCACCAAAGATACTGACTTTCTGAAGCTGACTAGATGATGTGAGCTACTTCAAGCAATTCAATCCACTCCATTCAGAGCACAGCCAGTTTATAAAGGCATGCAATTTGTAGGGGACTGTTTCAGGGTCATTCTGCTCCAGTCCTCTTGACAGAGCCAAAAGAAAGTCTTGAATAGAGGATGAGAAATCTGATTGCTGATTAGCTTCAGTGTTATTTCAATCAATTCCCGGAAGGAAGTTAGCAATCTGCCCAGCATTCAACAAATGATTGCTATTAAAGGGCCATTATGATGGGAACACTCAATTCAGAAAGGTTAGGTTCTTGGGATTTTTCTTCTTTCTGTATTGTTTTGATTGGTTTTGGGTTTGGTTGGTTTGTTTGGTTTTTGATAAAGCTGGGTTTTGAGGAGGGTTTTTCTGTTGGGTTTTTTTCATTTTTTTAAGCTTGAGTTCTATTTAAGGACTTCTTGACAGCAAGGCTGTTTTTACTGAATTTATTAGTTTTTTCATTCACACTATGGGCAAGCGGCATGGACGATTTAAAACTAAATACTCAGAGGAATTTTCTCAAAGGCATTGCCCCTCCCACAGATAAAGTGCTCCTATATTCAAGTGATTAATGAACATCTTATTATTTCTTTTGAAGCTAAAAAGATCAAGTGGTTGTTATACCTACTTTTATAAAACGAAGAGATATCTTTAAGAGGGCCTGCCCTATACAGTCCAGGTGCTCCTCACCATCTAAGTACACAAAGAAAAAAATGCTTCTTTCACTATGATTCAAAATGAAACCTTTCTCTTTTTTTAATATAATAAAAGTGAATTAAAGAAGGATGGAATAACCATCAGGCTATTAATACGGAACAGATTGACAGGATAAGGGATAATGTTTTTTAATTTAGGGAGGATCAATTTAGAGTAAATATAAGGAAAAGATCTTTTGCAATGAAGGTGGGGAAAAAAAATAGTGGAACAGGTTTCCCAGAGAAGTGGTACATGACCCATTCCTGGAACTAATCAAGGTCAGGTTTAATGGGGCTATGAGAAATTTTCTTCAAGTTTAAAATGTCCCTGCTCATTGCAAGGGGGTTGGACTAGATGACCTTTAAAGGTCCCTTCTGACCCAAACAATGATTCTGTGATCCTATAAACCTGGTAGAGGAAGCAAGTATCCTGATTTTCTCTTTAATTTTTAGGAAAATATTTGGTATTTTGATCTTGATTTATTCCCCAGAACAGCGAAGAGCTATTGACTTCCTTCCCAGGAGTGTGAGGAAGATAAACACATTATTACATCAATACACTGAGGTATTCAGATACTGTGGTAGTATAAGAAATATAAATATCTTACATGATTACAAAGATTTACAACTTCAAAAGAACAAAGAAACCTACTAAAAATGCAGATGCATTCAGTGCATGCATATTCTTAAAAGTGTTAACTTGTACACTTCAATATTCAGTTCCTTCTAGTTGCTATTGGATCAGATTCACACATTCCAGAAGTAAAAAGCTGGCCTTTCTCATTATCAGTGTGGCTGAGCTGGCCTGATGTTATCTGAATATCTATCACATTTGTGATAAATCTGTAATCACTACTGGTATTGTAGACCCCCCAGGTTAAACACAGCAAACTATTCCATCAATTATGTCTATAGCAACCCTAGCATGTGTAAGGGCTCTGAGCTACAAAAAAATTACCATAATCATTTTTGCCAGTACAGGGATTAACTCTGACTTGAAAATATGGAAGCAAAGTATATTGAGCTAAAAATTACTCTTCTTCTCTGTTTTCATTTTTTATTGCATTTAGAAAGACATAGAAATACATGGTCAAACAAAGAAAGTCAACAGCACACTTCATGTGGAAAAGTAGTTTAAGGGGAGCTGCAGCACAAATATTAATGTAATACAGAAGAGTTACACTCTTAATTAACTATCACCAGGTATAAATGCCATCATTGAGCTTTACTGCCTTTTGAAGGTAGTAGTTGAGAAGAAATGCTGCTCTGGGCATTATGCAGTCTCTGAAGAGGCTTGGCCAACTCCAGGAATGGTCCGAAGTGACATTTGGGAGCTAAAAGTGCATTTTAGCAATGGAAAGATTAACATGATAAGATTTTAATCACATCCAAAACCAGGCAAGTTTTGAGGATCTAAATTACAGACTTACTTGTCCAGAATGGCAACCCTCAGGGGTATTCTCTTCTTCCATTCATGCAAATTTACATCTTCACTGACAACTAAGATCTATCTGGAGCTTTGGGAGGGAAATTAAAGCACAGTTACCAGTTACAATAGTTACAATATTTCACTACTACTCCATCCTATAGTAGTATAGCCATTACTTTGTCAGTTTATCTCCAAAAAGTTTTCTGTTTCAGTATTTTCATCTGTCATATAAATAAAACATAGGTTTTATTGTAAGATCATAAAGAAATTCGAGTCGTTAATATCTGCACAGTCTAGTTATATGCTAAGAATAAAACCACTAAAAGTGTTCCAAAAATTTATAGTACATGTAAAAATATTATACTATAAACCTTTCACAAACCTTTTACCTTTTACCTCTCACACACCGTTATAAGTATCACTAAACAGACACATTCAACAGCTAAATATTAGCTACCAAAAAATGTCTCCCTCAGCCTTGTACTCAGGTTTGTAAAAACAAACACAAAATGCAGATATCAAAGCTTTGGATCTATGGTTGCAGATGAAGGAGAGTTTTTGTGTGTTTAGAGATATTTTCCACTCTAAAGCTTTGCATTACAAATACTTGTTTCATCTGTAACTGCCAGAAGTCTACATTGTGGGAGCACTATGAACAAGTCAGCAAATGAGAGACAAAACCTTTTCTTTGTTGTTATTCAGGGGAAGTATTCCACTAGAAGCAAAGGATTTTTGGAAGGTATTGAAGATTAATCATGAATTATGCAGAAAATTATCTAAAAATAAGAATAAAGCTACAATTGGAAGTACAACTGAGTAGTATAGTCAAACCATTTGAACATCACAAAACTTGTTTAGTTACTGTCATTTTTTGTTGAAATGTTTGATGGTTTGTGAAACAGTAAACCACTACAGTGGCTTTGGATAGCCACTTGTGTAGAGGAGATGAATCCCTCTGCAATCAGTCCTGTGATAGCCCCCTGGAACCTCCTTTAAGATAAGAAAAACTACTTATTTAGAATGACTCATGTTAGAAAAATGCAAGTTCTTCTTCTTATTTTTTAGAATATTATTGGTTAGGTTTGATTTTTTATAATTGGTTGTCCTAAACAAAGAAAGATAATGTACTTGGCCAAAATGTGTTAACCTTGTTTTCCATTGGTTTACCTGTGATTCCCCCAAACCCTATAAAATTACGTGTGTGATCCCCCATCTTTGGATTTGTAATGGACGATAATAAAGCCTGTGGAAAAAGTCCGAGCCGCTCTCCCGGTCTTTTTATTCCAGCTGGAAACTACAGGTTTCTGTGAGAAACCATGAAGCTGAGTACCTGAAAGGCCAGCACTCACAAACCTTGTAACATTCCCCTGCCTGACAACAACAGGGCAGGGGACACAACAAAAAAGTTACACATTTGGATTGAAGAAAAATGTCATGAGCAAGGGTGGAGGAGAGTAAGAGCTGAATCTTCTGAATCTTGCTGTTTCTGATTTCAATTCTGATTCAATTTCAATTCAATTTCTGATTTCCAATTATGCCACCACAGAATTAAACTGCTCCTTATTATTATTATTCATTAGCATGTGGCTCTGGTATGTGACGATTGCTTTCAGAGGAAGAATTTTGAAAATAGGAAGTTTCACACATGAGGAAGTGAACTACTGTGCTGCTGTCTAGAATTAAATGCAGTGTAACAAACAGAGGAAACAATTCTGTCAGTGCTCCAGCTCATCTGAGGTGTTCTCCCTCCTTTGAGAGGGCACCAGATCCATCCTTAAAGGCATTCCGTCATTCATGTGGACAAGAACATTAGAGGTCGAAGTCACACATTTTACCCAAACCTGATAGCCTTCCAATACAGTTTTTCTGTTCCATCATGCATTCTGTGGTGCTGTAGGAGATATAATCTCTCCCCTTAATGAAGACAACAGAAGTAATTGAGATCATAAGGACTCTGTGTGGAATGCTAATATGGAGTAAAATTTACCTTAATTTGCATTGATTCTGAAATTCTAAGTCCTCAGTGAGAAACATATCCAATCACATTTATCTATATATTTGACAACATATTCCATAATAAGAAATATTTCTGAACAATCCTAACAGTTAAAGGACTGTCACTGAACTTGCTTATGCTGCAGCTTTTATTAGTGTTGGGTCACAAGAACCTCAGGCAGTGTTACAGACTGTGGGAGAAGTGGCTTGAGAACTGCTTGGCAGAATGGGACCTGGGGGTGTTGGTTTACAGCCTGATCAATATGATCCAGCATGTGCCCAGGGGGCCAAGAATACCAATGGCATCCAATCAAATCTTGCAGTAAATGTACAGCTGTATGACATTTTCCCACATTTTGCTCTTGAAACTTCAGTGATAAAGCAAGATTGCCAACATTATATATTAATACATTATCCCACTTGACAGAAAGTCAATACAGAGATGACCAGATGGCTTGTTTTATCTTATACCTGACAAGTATGTATGGACCTTTGCAGCTAAGGGATAACTTAAATAATCAGCAGCCATTGAGGAACCATTATGTCTGTCAATGTTTTTTTAATTGCTGAAAATGTCTATGTGAGCATTGGGTTGCTGTTATTAATAAATCAATATCTTTTCCAGTTTCATTTCTTTGTCTCTCTGTGTAGAATACCTGTGTTGTAACTGGAAAACGCCCACTCAGATTTGTATGTATCATTCACAGTATCAATCAAACTGAGATAAAAGCAGTTATGTAAATTTCCTGAACTCTTTTCTGAGACAGTGACTTTACTATGACAGCTTTCACATCCATGAGATGTGTATGAAAAATTATGTATACTCCCTTATGGAGGGAGGTTAAGTCAATAAACTATTTCTAAACACACAGTTCACAATATGGAAATCAAACTGGTTTTGCATCCCTTTTCGTTTAAGTAGGAAAAAAAAATCTGAGGTCCTTTTTTTCATCTTGTATTAAGAAAAGAGACACTGATTTTCATGTCTCAATTTTCAGGCCTTTTTTTAAAGCTGCATTTTTTAATATTTGAGTTGAGATCAGCTTTATGGATCTGGACCTTCATAATGTTTTTTACATGCCCTTTGAAAAGTATTCAGGTAAATAAAAATAATTTGGAACATCAAGTACATTCCACACAATTTAAGTGATAAATTGTTCATCTTGTAAAGTGACTATGTGAGGTATGTATTTAACGAATAACAGTACCACAGTAAATATTCAGGAATTAAATATGCTTAACAAATATTTCTTTGTGTATTATCCATAAATAAATACAAGCAAAACAGTACTAGCATGGCACAGCAATAGCATCTCATTCTCTACACGCTGGGCACTATGTTGTCTGTGTTGTCTCCCTCCAACAGGTAAAATTAAATGTAAAATTAAATTTAAAATTATGAAATAGTTCTATCTCCATACAGGGGAACTGAAGTGCTAATTCTGTCACCTGCTGTCTTAATAAAACCAAAATAGATATTCTCTTGAATACCATTCAAGTACTCAAAAGCCAACTGAGGTTTTGCTATTTCCACATATATGTCAGTGTGAAACTTGGTCAAGTAGAATAAAATCAAGGAGTGTTATAATCATTATATCCCTAAAATATAAGCCCCGATTTAAAGCAATTTGCACTATTTTTTTTCCTGTTTTGCCCATACCAAACTTATTGCAAGGGTTCACATTCTGTTTTTTCTTTCACTAACCTCGCCTCTCTCAATGAATAAACCAGAGCCATTATCCCTAAATATACTTCATCAGTCTGCAAAAAACCTGTGTGCCATTTACAGTGTGCCATTAACAGTGTTCTATTTACAGTCTGCTATTAACACCTTTCTTTGATGACAGAATTTTTATTTTCTTCATGGTTTTCTTCCTAGTGCTCCCTAGAAACTTTTTTTTAGCTGATCTCCCGTAACTCTGGAAGATAATACAAGAGTGTGACTTTGTATAGGTTTATACTCTGCATCAAGCTTAGATCTGTATTCTGATCTTGGCCTGGGCAGTATAATAATTGCTAGATAAAAATACTTACACTGTCTGACGATGACCTCAGTTTGGTTCTCTGTTCTTCTCTTCTTCTTCTCTCTGTTCCCAGATCCTACATCAACTAAATAGAGTTCTGAAACCAAAGCTAGGGAGAGAAATCTTCAGAGCAAGAAAAAAAAAATATTTTTCTATCCCTTCTGCTGCATTCTGTAGGTGGGGGCTCAAAATCAGACTTCTTAGACTGTCTTTCAGCTGTGGTTCAAATAATTTTCTGTTCAAATTATAAAATTCAGCAGACCTACCTTCAGTTTATATTTCAAAATATCCCACTTGACATGACAAACCCAAAAGCAATGATAGCCTAATATTTGGGTTCTCTGAATTTGAACAGAAATGAGTTGGGGATCATCCAAATGGTTCACACTCAACTACAGTGTGAATTTTACCACTAGTTACATTTTACTGACAAAGACTCAAGATCAAGGTTAAAAAGTGTACTAACAAGCACCCAATATGCTTTGAACCTCATTTTTTTGGTGTTCACAACAGCATACATACTTAGCATGTGACACATACTATTGATTTGGGGGTGTATTTCTGACAGTTCAGCTTTAAATCTTTATTTGGACTCCCAGACACTTCATAATGAGCCACAAAAAAATCCTGAATATGAATATTTTTCATTTAAGCAGCCTTCAAAGTGACAGGAGAGTTGAGGCAAAATAGTTCTCTGCTACTTTTGCTGGGGGAAGCTCTTGGCAATCTGTTGTCTCAGTGTCACCAAAACTGGAGGACCCAGTCACAGACCAACTGTGCACTGAATAGGTAAGGTGTTCTGAGAAAACAAAACAGGATTTTTAAAAAGCTAATTATTTTGGAATCAGAATATATTCCAGACATCAGGGAGAAGCTATTTAGGCATACTTTGTCATTCTAGCCCGAACTGTTTGGTCAATTGGTTAAAGCATGGTGCTGCCAATGCCAGAGTCATGGATTTGGCCATGTATGGTCCATTCACCTGAGAGCTGGACTTGATGATTCTTGTGGGTCCCTTCCAACTCAAAATATTCTGTGACTCTGTGATTTTAAAAAGGAAGTAAATAGGGGGGGAAATCTATTTCTGGCATCAAACTGGCACTTACACAGTACAGCAGTGTAGTTGTAACTAATTCTTTTAAGATCTTTGGAAAGAAAAGCAGCACCTCAAAAGCAATGCATGAAAATAGCAGTTACTTTTCTGACCAAGATAGACTTGACTTGAGCAACGAGTTTAGATACTTCCCCCCACCACTTCTTCCTTATATTCTATTTTAGTTGTTACAGTGGCTTTTGTTACTTTAAGAAAAGAAAAGTTACAAACTGCAGTTCAGTATTGTCAGTAATAACCCCTCAAAAACACTACAGCCAGCCAGGTGGAACACTGATTCAATGTCTTAGGTTTCTATCCATAACGTCCCAGGAACGGAAAATAGGGTTGCAGAGTTCAGAGGCACCCACAGCCTCAGTTCCACTGATATTTTCCATATACTGAACGCCAAACTGTAGAAGACCTGCACCAATCTGTTCCTTCCCTTTCCCAACCTGTAATGTTCAGCATCTGCCATGCTCCTGGTTTTGGTATAATATTTTTCCATGATGAAGTACTTGAAAAGCAGAAAGTTAAGTGCCGCTCTTAAAGCATTCATGTTGTAATTATTAGAGTATTAAAGGCTTGCCTTACATATACTTTAATGTCCAAAGGGTGAGTGAGAAATATAATGTATAATTCAAACATAATAAAAAATTGGGGAGGTAAGGTGCAGCTACTTAAAGGATAAACCTGGAGTTAACCCATTACTGTAGATATTGCATTGTGATCTTCTAAAACAGCACACTGGGTCATCTTATTTTATGTTCCTCCAAATATATAGGACAATGCTGAAGAGAAAAATGCAGATGAAACATAGAACCATGGAAGGAAAATATGGAACACTTAGATTAAAACAAAATAAGGTAAAACAAATGGAAATACTTTATATATTAATTTTTGCTCCTACTTCCTATTTGTGATGTCATTAAGTGTTTATTATGTTTTGCATGTCTTGTCTTTCATTTTCAGGAAGAACCAACACCTTTGGCAGGTCATTAATATTAATATTGTTATTAATATTAATTTACTTAATATTATTTTAAATTAAATAAAAATAATACCATGTTTAAAATTATATAGAGGTGTTTTTCTGTTCTGTTTCATCAAATTCAAACTATTTTTTCATTAATCATTATGCTAATAAGTGATACTTGAAAATTGCCAGAAGTATTAAAAGGTTCCCATTCATATGACCTTTTCATATCCACAACCCAGAATGCATTTTTTTGTTTAACACATGACAGCTCAGGTCATCTTTAATGCATTTCATAGGACTCACAGTCTTAAATTATCTCTGTCACCATACTCTTTCCTGACAGCTGAAGGAAATGGCCAGACACTATATTCAGTGCCAACATTGCATGTTTACTATTTAAATTCTTGCCACAGCCACAGTAAGCAGTCATCAGCAGTGGTCTGAAAAGCTTAGACCATCTCCTCTTGACCCGACACAGGCTTTTTATAATGCATCAGATGCTTCTCCCAGCACTACTGTGTGTCTTTATGAGTTCAAGGAATTGACAGAATTTAAGTTAAACTTCTGTTTCAGTCAAAATGGTTTCAGAACGTAAACACTTTGACATAATTAATACAGAGGTTGTTTTTTTCCAAACTGCTGTTTTCAAATTTTGTTCTTCCTCTTAACAAAAGTTTGCTACAACTGGCAATTAACCTTCAAAACCCCTCTGTGTCTTCTGTCCAATGGCACTATCTCTGCAAGAGTTAATCACACACAGGAAGAAGGAAGGAAGGAAGCACCCTCTCTATGAAGCTGTTCATACCCCTAACTATGTGAGTAATTAAAACCTCTGACACATCTATTAAAACTGATTCAGTGGAATGAGTCAGAAAGACATCAAGATAAATGGGTTCTTTTTTTTCCCAGAACTTCACCTATGGAGCCTGGAAAAGGTCACTGACTTTCTCAGTCATTCCTTAGCTCCATGCAGAGTTGATTAAGTCTCTACAGAGTTCAAGTCTCAAGTCTCCAGCAAAATCACTAGAATATGTCATAGTTTATTTTAAAAGGACAAAAACAAGTCTAAAAGATAAAAAGTGACTAGACTGTAACAATCTACTAAAATAATGCATTATAGATGGTATCTATATTATTTCAAGACATTACAGTCTGTTGAAGTCTAAGGGTGTCTTGGTAAAACAACGATTCATTATCAAAAAAAAAAAGCAAAACCCAGAGCTAGCAAGTCACAGTTCCTTCCACATTTTTCCTCTGTTGGTCAGGTCTTGCTGAGCTAATCCCACAGACTTTTGGACTGATTTTTTAGTTAATACACAGTTCTGGGAAATTAGAAAAAGAAATGTGTTTAGGGACAAGACTTTGTTTTATACACAGCCTTGATCAAGTTGTTTCTAAGAGAACTGAAGGACATTTTGACAAAAAAAAATTAGTTTGAATTTAAAGTAAACAAAAAATGTTTTAAGTAGCAAATTCAGTTTTAAAATTGCTTTCTTTTTATTTTCTGGATGAAACAACTTTGGAAAGTTACAATTTACAAAATATTTTGTTACTGAAAATTGTCCAGCAACAAATATTCCACACAGATTTTCTAATAATCCTATTCCTAGATTCTAGCATTAATGTTGACTTTCATATGTATTTTAACTTTCTATTTGACCAAACTTCGTGAAAATAAGTAATCACTCTTTCTTTTATGAGAGTTCATTGTATCTTTAAAATAACTTTTGTATGTTTTATATCTACGCAGACATGACCTAACATCAGGTTTAGAGCATGAAAAAAATAAGAACATAGCATTCATTAGTAACCAGACAGTAACTAAAATATTATTAACAATGAAATCATTACAATTGACTGGGCGTGAGTAAGGCCCAGTATATGCATACAGTGAAAGACGTCTAATTCTTGTCTCTGTGTACAGTGTATCACCCCACCATGACGCCTGGTTTCCTAAGGACTTGGTCTTGAAGTTAATCAGACATGTTGAAGCTTCACTATGAATGAAGCTGGAACTAGATATTACAGCATATGTGAGAGATAAATAGGATCTTACTGCAGAAAATGTTCCAGCATTCACATAATTAGGCGCCCAAAAATCCTCAAAAGGGAACTCTAACTTCAACTTAATAGAGGAATGGAGAACCTCTCCTATGAAGAAAAGATAAGAGAATAATGAATTACAATGTGCAAGAAATTGGGCGAAGGGGGCAAGAAATCCACATGGGTGAACAAAGAGCTCCTGTCATTACTCAAGCATAAGCAGAAAATACACAGGAGATGGAAACAGGGTCAGACCATTTGCAATTAATATAGAGAGGTTGTCAGAGTAAGTAGAAATGAGACAAGGAAGGTCTAGGCCCATCTGTTCTGACAGTCCATTCTTGTACATGTATGTGCTTAGAGAGAGTTTGTGTGTGCTGACAACATATTCTCTCAGCAGGGATAAGCAGTATTCTGCTGTCTCCGGACACTGAAGCCTGAAAAACAAGGTTTCCTGCAAAGATTTAAAGATTTCCATTCAATGTTGGTCGATTGTCAATCCAAGACTATTCCACTCGGGCAAGTAATGACCAACCATTCTTGTTCTTCCAAGTAAACCATTAATAAAATCAAGGCACAAAGACATGTCTTAGTTCACATAATTGCTCCCTGAAGTGCTAAGTGATTTCCATGTATCACTTGTTTTGTGTAATTGTGTTGATATTCAGTTATCAAAATAAATGGCAAGCATGGGTTCTACTTGATTCTCTTACATTTTCTCTTATCCTCCCTTTTGTCCTGCAGTGTGTCTGAGAAAAAGTCTGAAGTACAGCTGAAGGCCTTCAGGAAAAAGGCAACATGATATAGGTGAGAGTTTTGAAAAAATCACATAGAGAAATAAATTTATGGAGAAAGAAAGTAAATAAAGCTTCTATCTTGGCTTAGGACATGGATTTTAACCGTTTGATGGTGTTTGGAGCACACATCACATTACTTTGTGAGGCTTGCCTTTACTAACATGACTTCTTGACAAATGCAAGGTTATTAAAATCCATGGAATTTTCAAGAGAAAATTACTACACCTCCTTGGGGCAGGCTTTCTAGGTGCCTGTCAGTTGGTCTGTTTTTACTGGACTATTAGTGATGAACCACCAAGTATGGAGGGAGTGCAGAACAACATTTACTTTAATCAGTTTCTAACTTCAGAAGGAAATGGTTTTCTACTGGCCTCAAAAGAAAGAAACACTTCACTACTCCAGGAGATTTTTCAGACAAGCCTTCCAGCAGCAAGAAAATCAGGGACAGAAGCAATGCAATACTGCTTGATATTAAAGATGACATCAGTACAACATTGACAACTGTCTAGAAAATCATAAATAACAGGGCATAAAACCTAGAGGCAGTAGGAAACAAAAATCAGACAAATCAAAAAAATCAACCACCCAGTGCCCCAGAAGAGCTGTGACAATATTATGAGCAGGCACTCTGTATCTAGTATGAGAGATATGCAAAAAGAGGAATCACTTTTTCTTGATTACCAATTAGATTATTTAATTTCAATAATTTTTTTCATATCTTTCTCCCACAATTTTTAGGTGCTTTATGACTATATTTAACCTCAACCTGTGGAGTAAAACAGCAGATAAATGCTACATTCCAGAGTAAATAAAACATTGCAGGAAACTCTATTGTACCTCTACAATATATTGACAAGTTGCATGTGGAAACAGTCTGTCCGTGGTTGTTTCTGTCAATGTTTTACAGCCTGACACAGAAATAAAGCTTAAGAGGTACAATCTTCTTATAGCTACTCCTGCAGCAAAGCGTGGAACTATACTTACCATGTGGACCTCCATTAATTATGCATGATACATAATACAATACAGCAATTAATTGAGACTTAATTAAAAGTTGCCATACAAATAAAGGGTCTAAAAAAATACGTAAATGCTGAGCATCAGTATTAGTGACTGTTTTGTTTGTTTGTTTGTTTATTATTTTCTCATTGTAGGCAGCAAGAAAAGAAAAGGAATGGGTATTATAATTTTGTCAATTAATTTTATCAATTTATTTTGTTGAATTTTTTTTTTTTTTTTAAAGAAAGCTAATGTAAAGAAGAGGATGTAGAGGACCAACAGTTATGTTCGTAGGGAAAAATATTTTTTGATGTGGCATTTTATTTTGTGTTTTCTGTGTTTAAAAGTTCATTTAACTCTGTCTTAATTCTAATTTCAAATGATTCTAGAAAAAAATAAACTAATATTCAGCATAAAACTTAAATGTCATTTCATATTAACATATCTGCTGTCAATAGATGAGTTGAGGTAGTTAAAGTAATGGCTGTACCTCTGTCACTGGAACCTGTGCAACTTAACAACCTGGTCAGATGACTAATAGCAGACATCAATTTAGAAAACTTAGAATAAATTTTAGAATAAATTACTTTTCATTTAGAATAAATCACTTTGATAAGCAAAATAAAACAGTATTGCTCTGGGCAATAAGGAAGTCAAATTAAAAAATGCTCAATGAAGCAGTAGCTAATATTTAACAATTATAATTTTTTTATTATTATTTACAACATAATGTGCAAATTACTGGCCCAATCCCCTAGTTTCACTGTAGTTATGTCTGCTTTTAGGATTTTGCCTTTCATTGAGAAAATAAATGTAGAGGATTATTTCACTTAAGGGCTAGCTGTGGCCTTTGATAAATAAAGATCCTACAAATTAAAACTGTTCTGTTTTCCTTGGTAAGGAATTAGGGGAGGAAAAGGAGAAGGCCAAAAAAGGAAACTTTCATGGACAAAGGGACCTGATATTTTAGTTCTGGTACCAGGCAAAACTGTTGATGGTAAACAGAGAAGTAAAGAACAGACGAAGAAGAACCTTGCCTACCTCATTGTTGCTTTTAGCAATCTCTGTCTTTCTAGTAATATGCTCCTCACTCAGCAAAATACACCAAAGCATGAATAATTACTTTTCTGTTCTTTTATATATTAAAAATGAAGTGACAGACAAGCTATTAGAGGATATGAATACAAAAACTTCTTGTGAAAGAAGCTCCTTTTGTTTTTTCCCTGAGATTCAGGTGATAATGCTTTTGGTCATTTGTATCCTTCTGGCTCCAGCTCTAACTACTTGGATAGGCCAAGAAGTACAAGTGATTTCAATAAAGCCTGTACCTTCTAATGAGCTGCCCAGCAGGAAAGGATGGGACAGCTCTGGTGCTTATGCTTATAACTCTGGTGCTTATGCTTGTGCATCTGCTCAAGCACTTTGACTGTTTCAATATAAGGTATGAAGTAGTTTAACAGGAGTCAATATGAATTAGGGAAGCAGTGCCAGGACAGTGACAGACTGATGAAAGTAACAGGAAGAAACATGCTGAAATAAAGTTATCTTGCAATACCAGAAATATGCTTGTCAGGGCATTCCATTTAGGTATGTGTTAAAGAAGTCACTCAAAGACAAATACGTATCACCTTACAGATAGAAAAATGAGATATCTGGCTTTAGAAAATAAATTCTGATGTTGGGTTAAAAAGCAAAGCCTTTGCTCCTGCTCTTATCAGCCTGAATCAACTCATTGACTTAACTGAAGTTTTAGCCATCCATTGAGATTTAAGCAACCACAATTACTACCCACCCTTTTGTACTGAAATTATTCTACTCAAATAATTGGCCCTATGATACAGGATACAAAAGTCACTGTACCCAATAGCCAGTTGCTGTAGGTCCATTGAGATTTCTGACTGCATTTTTCCTTAGGTCAGTATTTCCTTAAAGTGATTTTCTTAGTTTCTTAGTTAGCACATTTTTTGATTATTTTCATCCTTGTGATCTTTATCCTATTGCTGTGTATGCATTTGTTGATGTATATGCTGTGTTTGGTAGCATTTTTGCTCCCTGCCAGGACACACACTCGTTACTTGGCAGATGAATTCTGACATGCAGAATGATTTCCCTGAACTTTTCAGGAGTCCAATTAGCATACTACAGTGGTACAGGGGGTTCCATTCTAGCGAACCCCCTGAGCCCTGAGCCACTCTTCACCAATGTGCAAATGTGCAGACAGCTTGGCATAATTACAATTTTGTATAATTATAAATAATTTTTGTTTATGGAGGTTTAATGCAGGAGATGCTATTGCCGTATGCGAAGGGCTGCTTTTCCAATGGGAAAAAAAAAAATGTTTATGAAGGTGTGTTATGTGGGTTTGTTAAATATTTGCCAGGAGATGAATATGTATAATTCCCAGTGCACAGCGCAGCGAATATTCAGAGATACTAATCAGTCATGGTGACAGTATGGAAGTAATGGCATTTCACTTACTATGAGTTGTAAAGGCAAACCCTACTCACAGATGGGCATGCTATTGAAAATATAGCTATTAGGTAAAGATCATGAGCAAGATTGTGGTGTAAAGTGGCACAGCTCTATTAGATGATTGCTTCTTAGTCAGCTTCCATTTTAATCTGCATGATTTAGAGAACAATCCTTTATTCTTGCATTTTAGTTACATAATTTGTGTTGTAATAAATGGTCAGATGATATGTGAGAGAATTCTTAATGAGGTCTGGTTTTCTCTTACACTATCTTTAAATCAGATCTTGAAATCATTGCATTGTAGTCTGACTGTGTTTTCTTCTGTGCTGACGGCAATCATAAAAGACTATTTTTGTCATCACAATTGCACTCCAATGAGCTAAGTATTAAATTAATATTTGTCTTCTCTGCAGCTAAAGTTTGTTCATCTTGGTAGTTTATCTTTCCAGTACCTAAAGTCAGCCTACTAGAAATCTGAAGAAGGACTTTTTACAGGGGCATGTGGTGACAGAACAAGGGGGAATGGTTTTAAACTGAAAGAGAGTAGGTTTAGATAAGATATTAGGAAGAAATTCTTCACCCAGAGGGTGGTGAAATACTGGAACAGGTTTCACAGAGAAATTGTGAACACTCCATCCCTGACATTGTTCAAGGTGACACTGAATGGGGGCCTCACCATGGTGGGAGGAGTTGCAATTAGATGATCTTTAAGGTCCCTTCCAACCCAAAACTTTCTTTTAGTCTATGATTCTATACTCTGTCAATCACTTCTTTCAGCCTCTGCAGAATTTTTTTTTCTGCCTAGGGAAACAAAGTTCAAGATATTGCGTAGAAGAAATGTGTTTCTACATTAATTTGTAAATCTCTTTCAGCCTCACACAGCTAAATCTGAAACTTCTTTGCCCACGTTGATTGAGTCTCACATAGGGCTGTCAGTCCCAGAGTACTGTCTGCTTATTCCTCTCAAAATAAGGTGTGTAGAGGTAAAGAGCTTCCTCTTGCTTGCTGTAAGACAAAAGCTTGAGTATGACCTCAGCCTTAATTGGACAATAGAGAATCAATCCAGGATTGGGAAAAAAACAGTTAATATTTCAATTGTCAGATAAATCATATAATCATATATTCATAGTATGTTTTGGGTTGGAAGGGACTTTAAGGATCATTCAGTTACAACCCAGACCACTGAAAATTTAGGACTGAACCTAAAAAGCCATCAGGACTAAACCAAACAAGCCAAGTTTAAATTTCCTTATCATGTACAAAAATACAATTTCTTTAACACCATAAAATAAATGTTCGAGATCTCATGATCTGCAAAGCCAAGTTTGTGACTTGCATTGAAACAGCCTGTCTCTAGATAGAAGGAACAGATAGTGAGTTAAAAGATGCAGTTCAACATAAGTTTGCCTGGTACCTTCTCTGATTAAATTCAGGAATTTGATTTCCAGCATCTACTGGCTCATATCTTAACAGAACTAAAACAATCTAAAAATGTTCAGCAAAATTAGGGAAGAAAAGTAAATACAGTAGTTTAGATTAACTGATATAAAATTACTTTTGTTGAACAGTGTTCATGGTTTTCATTGCCTTTCTTATATCCCAATAAATGTAGGTAAAGTAGGTATTTATGCTAGATAACTCAAATAAAATCTATTCAAGTTTAGCTCAAAGATAAATAAATTACAAGAACTTTAGGGATGGTCTTTCTATCAATTAAAAAAAAAGACAACAGCAGAGACATAGATAGTTGCTTTGGAAGCTTCATATATTTTCTTTATAGAAAAGATATGTCATCAGCAGAAGAATGAAAGGGCTAAATTTGTTATTTTGGAGAGACCATAAAGAAGAAAACTTTTTCTTTGGTCAAGACAAGCGCTCTATCTCCTAGGTTTACCAAAGACAAAATCCATAAGTTCTTCTTAAAGTCAATGGGCCTTTACAATCATGACTAACCAAACCTGACAGCTAACTGACTCTGAGACAGCAAATTTGTTATAAGGTCTAAAGATCCTGTAGCATCTTCTCCTATCCCACAGTAAGGAAAACCAATGCATCAGATGTTCAACATCTGCTGTATGGAACTAATGACATCCATCATGACAACATGACAACATGTAAAACTTCATATTTTGCCTGATTATGATCCCAAAAGACAGCACAGTTTCAAAGAAGTAGTATGCCTCATCTTTACAATGGGTAAAATTACATCTCTCCTCTAAAGTGCATGGGGTTACACTGAATTGTATAATCTGAAGCAATAAACTTTGACTTTAAACACAGTTTCCAGAGACTACTTTCCTTGGGAAATTTTTTTTTATTGCTACTGCATTCTGAAGCATTTTGTTTCTATGTTTGGGTTTTTCCCCATAGTAGATTTAAGTCATTCATCTCATTAGAATTTTAGTCTTTAGTCTTCAATCTCATACTGAAGAGGCTACAAAGACCTATCACATCATTGCATATTTTGCTTATATTTCAGTTGGCTAGAGAAATGACAAAGAAAAAGAAAGCCCATTGGTTTTATTTTAGGGGTTTTCCCACATTGCTTTTTATTTCACTGCATTCCTGTATCACTGACACTCATTAACACTGCAATCCTATGCATACTCAGAGATCATACATAGTTCATCAGTACTGTGAAAGGCCACAGGTAGGGTGACTTGCTCCAAAATTTGAATGGCCATTTCAGGGTACTATATTAATCTACAACTGATGACCTGGTATTCTTTTTTACTCTTAAATAACTGCTTAAAACATAGTCGAAGTTAAAAGACAATGATGCCTTCAGCTATTCATCATCATTTTTGAGCCTCTAACAAATATACCAAGTTTCTCTCTAATAAACAGGTGCTAATTAATTAATGCCTGTCATCTTTATTCCTTTCAATCATATTTCAGTCAACTCTAGGAGAAAGAGCAAAACACTTTGTGGGTAAAGAGTCACAGCATGGGATGCTCAGTCCAGAACAAGTTTTGCAGATCAAAATATAAAGTGCACCAAGAAGATTAGGGTAGTAATCATGAATTAAGATTATGATGGTGGCAGAGACACAAGGGAAGGTGGCATTTGAACAACTTTTGTTCCCAAGGCATCCAGTTTTAAAGATTTCAAAAGTAGCGTGATCTTCAGAATTGAGTTTCTACAGGTCCTGTAAAATTCAGCTTGAAACCTTTAGAACTGGGCCTTAAATACAATATAAAGTTCTCTTAACACTTGAAGTTAAGATTATTTTACATATTAAACAATTGAAAACCTCTTTTGATGACCTTTTAGAATATATTTCCTTTTGCTGTTTAAGTTTTCTTTCCAAGTACAGCAAAAACTTCTGTGAAAATTGGAATTTCTTGTTTCATCTAACAAACAAAAAACTTGCGGAATTCCTGACCACATCCCCAAAAACCTAAATTAAGTGATTATGCAGCAATTCCTATTCTGAGCAGTGCCATTCAATGACAGTTTATTCCCCATATTCCCCAAACGATACATTTTTAATTCCTAAAAGTTTTGCATCATTACAATTAGACACACAATATTGCTCTCAGTAGTCACTTTTGACCCATGCTTTTCAAAGCGATTAAGAAACCAGAGTTCTAATGCCACAAGATGGAGAAAAGATAAAAAATAGCAACGTCACACCAAAGAGCACTAAACCAATTCATTACCAAGGCAGGAATAAAACTAACGTACAGGTCCAGCATGCTCATATACTGGATTATCCCTCTCTCCTTCATGCATATATGGCAGAAAAACAGCTTTTAAAAAGTCCTGAGTGTCCTACTATCTAATTAGGTAAGTCCCTGCTTTGCTGCCATTGACACCAGGAATAATCCTATTAGAAATAATAGAGTTTATCGAGCTGTTCTGAGGGCATATGAAATCGCTGTGAAGGGCATTGGATAACCTGTTCTGTCAACCTCTTTTAACCCTGGTCCTCCAAAAGAGAAAGAGCCCATTCCATGTTTAGAAGAGGACAATGACAAAAACAGCAAAAAGACTGCTTAACTTGACAGGTGTTTGTTGTTTAGTACTGAAAAAGTCCTTCAAAATTGATAGAATGGCTTTCTTGCTTGGCAGGGTAGGAGACAAGTAGCAAGTAGCAAAATTGGCAAACGTCATAATGTCTTTATTTAAAAAAAGAAAAGGAAAAAAAAGCATAATGACCAAGAGCAAATAAGGATCAATTTCAGAAAATACATGCACTGGCATGAATGTGACCCTTCTAAGAGGTAAATATGCAGGTAAAAAGCTTTTGATTCAGGGCTAGTTTTAGGCTGGAACAATATAAAAAATGCTTAAAATGCAACATTTTCCAAAATGGAGGACATTATTTTTCTTACAGGGAAGTCATTCACCTTCCTCTGAAATACCAAGTCTCAGATTAAGGCAGAATGCCAGATCTAAATAGTGATAGATTACTGTCAAACACTATGTCCTCAGATTCTTACTAGTGTAAAGTACTTTAAATAAAAAAATCATCTGCTGCTATGAGCAAAGAACTTTCATTCACATTTTCCTCTTTCATATTCAGCTCAAATAAGCTGTTGAGGTCTCAGAAAGTGAGAAAATGAAAGAGAAGTTAAATCCATTAAAATCAACTCAGCTAATGCATGTTGGATAGCCTCAGATTATTAAGAAGCATTACTGTATTGTCTGTTCCCTCTTAACTGAAGAGATTTCATAAAGCCTAGGTTAAGAGCATTCTCCATCTTTTGCCTTTCTTCTGTGTGAATGTCACTGTATAAAACACCATAAATGCAATAAGACAGCATGCAGAAAAATTGGGTGAGGCCAAAACAAACAGAAAAGGCAGGTAACATGAGTGTTTTCTACATTCTTACTGGGAAATAATAAGTCGGTCCTTTTTAAAGTATGTTTTTGTACATTGAACTTGTTTTGTCCTTTACAGAAGATGCAAAGTGTAAAAAAAAAAAAAACTATGCTTCTTATATTTTATGTCTCTTTGATATAGGTTGCTGCATGTAGATGGTCTGTCAGTGACAAGTATGAGCTTATGCTGATGCGATTTGCACTTGGGAAAGCTGTAAAGAAGAAGGGAGTTACTTTGAATAACAGTGGACACATCTGCTAAAAGTGAAGAAGTGAAAAAATAAACAAATAATGAAATAAGAGAGGCAGGAAACAGTAGACAAAAAGTGTAATCAAACATCTTGGATAACAAGATGTTACCAAGGGTAATAGGGCCCCAAGTTGTGTCATAGAAATATATATATATATAATTTATTTATATATATATTTATTTATATGTATTTATATATATGTGTGTGTAAGAATTTACGTATATAAAATTTGATCAAACTCTCTTAAAATTGCTTAGTGTTTTTTTGCAACCTGTAAAGAAATTGGAGAAAAGACTGCATAATTAAAAATTGAAGTTTTCCCTCATGATCTTCCCTTACTCCTGAAGTGAAAGACTTTTCCATACGTCCATAGTAATTTCTTGGGTTGCTGGATGATCTCTATCTTTTTGACCCTCCAATCTATCTTTGAGGTGGGTACACTGAAGTCAAAGTGCAATGTACTCTTTGCTTGAAGTCAAAGTGCAATTTTTTTTTTGTTTTTTGCTTTTCTTCCATTGTCCATCTGTCTGCTGAAATAGAAAGTCACAATGGTCTTCCGAATCCCAAAGAAATCAGTCAGTTGAAAAGGACACAAGCAGGTATAACTAGTCTTTTTGTCCCTTTTGTCAACACACAGCTCTAGCTCAAGTTAATCTCAAAAGCCATTCTTCAGTCAAAGTCAAATAGCATGTTTTTAGTAGAATTTCTTTCTCTCCCTCTTCAGGTTCACTGGCATGCGTATGTGCAAAATGTCCTATTTCATATTTCTTGTTCTTTTCTCACCATACTCTCTGACCACCTCTTTTTCTCTAAGCCTTGAGCAATAGATCTGCAGCATACAGGCACGCACATCTGAACGCAGACTTCAGTAGAGTGAATACACATACTGCTTTCTGAGTTTTCCCAGTTACTTCTTTCAAGAAAAAAAAAGAAGACATGATGTCACAGTCTATAAGTGATCTTTTTAGTCACAATTATTACAAGGTCTTTGATAGCACTTTGACATTTATGTGGTGTGTTATACAAAACAATCAGTGTCTCCGTGCCTCTCTATTTGGAATACATGTGAAACACAGAATAATCCTTAGCTTGGCCTTTTCTGAAATACTTTTATATTTCTTTCTCAAAGCTCTAGACATCATCACAGAAAAACACTTCTGCCTTAGACAAACAAAGAAAAGTCTCTCCCTTCTCTGCCAACCTCTATTTGCACTGCAAAATTTGTGAAACTGTATGGTTGATTAATGATTAAATAAAAGTGTCATGTTTTACACAGTGTTAAGTTGGTTTATCATAAAGCTTTTCATTCCAGTGACACTCATCCATGGGACAGTTAGACTTTCTAAACTGTTAACACTGCAGTCCATTGTACCTTATGGAACAATAATAAAAATAAATAAATTTTTAAAAAAGGCAAATGATGAAATGCAGAAGATTAGAGTATTTTTATTGTTCATTTTAACAGTATAGATCTCATCCCTGCAGCACTAACTTTATACTTTTAAAAGATATGGAGAGTCATAATCTTGGCCAGATATTCCTTAATTATCCACAAATTATCAGGACTACTAAGAGTATCTTTGAAAAAATGCCTGATATTTCCTTAAAGTGCCTAGGAAGCTTCTTCTGGGAGGCAGATAACTGTTTAAGCACTGTCTATAGTAGTAGAAAAATCTTGGAAAGATTTCCCAGAACAATTTTTCTCTCTTTATTTTTATACAGTATGACTTTGAGGAAATTTGTTCAAGACCCATCTCTACCAGTGTCTCTTTGTGTTTTATCTTCAATGTTTCTTAATGAGTAAAGCTAGTCAGCATGTGACAGTTTTGGGGTTGTTTTTTTTCCTCACAGAAGATGTTAAAAGAGTCATCATTTACAATTATTTTTGTTTTGGCCAAAACTTATGGGGCTATTTTACCTTTCTTTCAAAATTAAGCCTTTTTTTCAAATTAAAAAATTCTAAGCAGAGACATTTTAAATTGGAAAATAAATTATGGGTTTTCACTTGCATGTGAAAGGCTTTCATTTATAAGCCATGTCATTACTTCCTGCAGTGGTATTCATTCAGCTGAAAGACTCCTTGGCAGAGGGAGGGGGGGGGGGGGGGGGAAGGAAGTTTTAAGTTTATCTCTTTATATTTCTTTTCAATTTGAGACTAAGTTCTATGTAGCACAGGTTTTTCACTACCTTTTGGTTTTGCTGCACGAAACACATTAACATTTAAATCTAGTTTTGAAATTCCTGGTGCTTTGATAACAAAAATAATTCCTACAGTGTCCACTACGAAGCTAGAAAACTGCAAGGACATCTGAACTGGAATCACTAACTAAGCACTCAAAGCATATTAAGCCTGGCTTGCAGCCCTAGCACTCCATTTTTAAAAATCATGTAGAGTAAGAATGGCATCCTTCCTGAACTGCTGTGAGGTTTATTTTATTGTAGTCTTTCTTCTGTTTTAAATAAAAAAAACCCAAAATGTAATGATCATTAGAGAATCTAATAGCAAGTGTGACATGCAGAATGAACATGTTCACTTATGTATTAGAAATGATAGTCTTTTTTTACATTTTCTTTCTTTTTTCGCTTGTGGCAACATTTTGCTTTATTTTATCCTTAACAAATGTGATTACGAAAATAAATCCTTTCTAGAATGACTTACAGGTTTTCAGTTCTTTCTTATTTCCTAAGTAACCTTAAGCTTAAGCCACTGGACAGAGTCACCTCCACACCAAATCACTGCAACTTTGTTGGTTTTGCTGGATGTGTCTGTAAAAACAGTTGGTCTGTTCACAGGGTCATCCTGCAGCAACACTTTGCATAAAGAGGGAGGCTACCCATCGTTGTCCATAAACAATGTGAGGGATAATGGATAGACAATTGTCCAGAAAAATCTGCAAGCACAATTGGAAATGTTTGAGTCTTCTGATAGCAACCATTCCAAATTTTCTTTATTTGCAGGTATGTATGCAGTATGTGGTTCTTGGCCATTGAGAGTTTGTAGTCGCCTTCTGCCTTTCTTAACTGAACACAAGAACATATTATTAACAGTCCACACAGTCTTTGCTGCTGTGCAAGGTAAGAATAACCACTCTAACACATGCAAAGGGTCTATCATCAACAAATCACTGAAACATAACAGCAAAAGATTGAAATTTGCTAGCAGTTATAGCAAGGTACACAGATTTATCAGGATCCCACCTCCAATATTTTTGGTTTTCTAGTGCTTGAGCACAGTGTGCAAGGGCAGTTTTAGCTTCCAGGGCCAGATGTTGAAGCAAATGCAGGTAGGAGTTTCCTCTGAGTAAGTCAAATAAAGGGTGTAGAAGTTCTGTAGATAAACCCAAAACAGGATGCAGACAATTCAACTAAACTAGCAGTTCATGTAATTCATCTAAAGTTAGATTGTCTTTAACACAAAGCCTTAAAGGCTGAGGGCGGATGGTCTGCTGAGTAATTCTCCATCCCAGACAATGCCACGGGGACTCACATTGCACCTTTTCAGGTGCCACCATGAGTCCTGCATTTTGAATTGCCTGCATGACAGCTACCTGAATAGAACATAAGAAGGATTGATCATGAGCTGCGAGTAAAATGTCATCCATATAATAATATATGGTTGCAGCAGGAAATTTACAACAGACAGGCTGCAGGGCATGATTGACCACCCTTTGACATATAGTTGGACTGTTACACATGCCTTGTGACAACACCGTTCATGATACCTCTTCACTGGTTCTTCATGACTCAAGGAAGGCACAGAAAAGGCAAACCAAAGTGCATCATCAGGATGTAGAGGGATGGTGAAAAATGTCTTTTAGGTCTAAAATTTTAAGGAGCAATTGAGGGGAATCATTGTGGGTGATGGAAGCCCAGGCTGCAGAGCCCCCATAGGTTCAATAATTGAATTTATTGCCTGTAGATTCTCTAATAATTACCACTTGCCATTTTTTTTAGGTATACAGAGTATAGGGGTGTTCCAGGGGCTAGAAGATGGACAGATATGGCCTAAGGACAATTGCTCTTCCACAAGCTGTTTTAAATTTAGTAGCCGTTCCTTTCATAGGGGGCACTGCTCAACCCACACAGAGTATTCCGTCCACCATGTCCAGTATTTGATTTTTGGAATGGCTGATCCAAATGTCCCCTATGAAAAAGGTTTTCTGGTGAAGTCGAGTCTATTTGTATGGTTGCTCCAAATTGTCCCGGAACATCTCTTCCCCATAACGTGCATGGTATAGAGGCAACAAATGGGGAAATCTTAGCAGTTTGCCCATCAGGGCCAAGGACAAGCCAAAGGTGAACGCTCTGTCTAGGGCACTGCATTCCTCCCACCCCAATTATAGTTGATGTGGGGCTGATTGTGGACCAATTACTAGGCCATTCATTGCTTTTAATAATAGAGACATCAGCACCAGTATCAATAAGCCCTTTAAATGTTTTGCCATCTATACTGCATGGTAAGGTTGGCTGAGCTGCTGTAATGGAGCTTGTCCAGAAAACCTGTGGCTGAGATATGCTACCAAAGTTATTTGTGCCACATTTACCCTTGCCACTAGGGGTTTTGTTGGCAAAGGGAATAAGATGTGCTATATATTGACCTGCAGGTATAAAGCAGGGTAGCACAGGAGTCCATAGCATAATTTGTATTTCACCTTCATAATCCAAATCAATAACTCTAGGTAGTACAAAAAGTCCCAATTCAGTGGCAGAGGAATGCCCTATTAGGAAAGCATGGATGTTATTACAAAGGGGTCTCCACACTCCAGTAGGAACTAAATATACTGAAGATGTCATAAGAGCTACTGATTCCCAGGGAGCAAGGTCCAGCCCTGCACTGCCTGTAGTTGAAGGCAGGAGTTCATTTGCCAAATGTTTAGCCTCGCATTTTTTTTATTCTCTGGGGTGCATGGACCCACCCCCCACCAGAAATTTGCCAGCTTTCCATTTTACAAGTTATCAGGTGCAGCAGTCAGCAGCCCCATTCTTTCCTCTTCCACACTAGGGACAATCTCTAGGTAGTATTTTTATCCCATTCTCTGTTGAGGGCAATCCTTTCTAAAATGACCCATTGAACCACATTTAAAGAAAACCCATGCCTGCATGTCCAAACCCTGGAAGTGTGTGTCTAAAGCTGCTGCCAGAGAGTTTGTATTATAAGTGGCAGTTCCCATATTTTGGCATGCTCTAACCATATGCTATGTCACAAGTATGTGGGTTATGATCAGCAAGCAATGCTTTTCTACAATCTTCATTCGTATTTGTGAAAGCAAGCTGCTGCAACAGAATAGCTCTGGTTTCACCATTATTGACTTGTTGGGAGAGCACGGTTTGCAGTGTGTCCAGGAACTGCACAAACAACTCAGCTGGACCCTGTAAAATCTTATCAAAAGACGTATTAGAATTGATACCCGTCCCTGGGAGTCACCAGGGGGCTTGCAGGGCTAGGCAGGTGATGATACCATACACATCATGTGGGTAGCCTGCCTGTGCTATAGGGACTGTGAAAGCACCCCCTGTGCTGTGCAGTGGTGATTAGTGGGTTTCTGTCCTGCAGTGCTTCCACCTGGGTCATACACAGATCTCGGTTAGCAGAATGCAAACTGTGTTGCTGTTAGAATAATTTTCATTATGCTTTTCCAGTTGTGTGGTATGAGGATGTCTGTAGCACTGGTAGAGTCCAGGCAGTTTAGGACATGATAGGAAGATATGCCACTTTCTATTACTACAGTTCTTTAGTTACTTTATAGTCTAGATCTCGGTATGCTGGCCATTGGTTCAGTGCATGTATGACTGGGCAGGCTGTAACAACCACCAAGTCACCCTCCTTCATGGCAACTTCCCTGCACTTCTGCCAACGCTTGATGAGTGTGTCACCGTTTTGGGCAGGGAGTGAGCCTGCTTCCCTCTTGCGGAAACTCCGCGCTGAGGGGATCAACTACGCAGGAATTTCCATTAGGGTAAGACAACTCTGTGGGGCTTGGGTTAATCTTGGGGAAAGGGGATTCTGAGGTGTATGGGTTAATCTTGGGGTCATATACAGATTCTGGTAGCACTGAGGGTTCAGGGGAATCATCATCCGAAGCCATGTATGGCCGACACTCACGCGACTTCCTTTAATGACTGTCATGATTATCCCCCATGTAGCAAGGTGCCCTCAAGGTTTGACATGTAAAAATGTGCCCTCAAGCTACATGTACGAGTAGTTACACCTACTTGTGAAGTTATTTTTCAATAAGTAATTAATTTAAATATACAAAGATGAATTTTTCTACAGTTTTAAAATTCAGAATTGAGAATAAAGTAAAATACCCTTTACATGCATGATAAATCTTACTCTGGGTTGTGAAGAAAAAATACCTAGAAAAATAGAACTGAATTCATAATTGTCATCTCTGGAAAAGGGTATTTGACAATATTTAGATCATAGTATTTCACTGTCAGGGTTATGATATGTGATTTCAGGCAGTACTAATATCGTCTCCATGTGAACTGAAAATTCTTCTCCTCAGTTAATTTTTTTTAGAAAAACAGTTCTTATCCCCATATTTGCTTCCTGTATCATATTCAGGTGGTGCCTCATCCCTACACAACCTTGAATGGCATCTTAATTTCAGAACCTGGAGTGACAAGAAGTGGGATAGCCTAATATCACGGTTTTCCCCAGCCAGCAGCCAAGCCTCATGCAGCTGCTCACTCATGAGGAGATCCCACCAGAAGGACTGGGGAGAGAATCAGAAGGGTAAAAGCTGGAGAACTCATGGGTTGAGCAAAAGACAGATTAATAGGGAAAGTAAATAATGCACATGCAAGCAAAGCAAAAAAAGGAATTAATTCACTACTCCCCATGGGCAAGTAGGTTTTCAACCGTTGCCAGGACAGCAGAATCTGATCATGTGTAACAGTGATGTGGGAAGACAAATGTCATCACTTCAAACACCCCACGCTTCTTTCTTCCTTCCCCATCATGATTTCATTTAGCATGAAATATCCCTTTGGTAAGTATTTGGTAACCCTAACCCGAGGCGGAGCAGGGAAAGGCTCATGGGAGTGAGGCTGGTGCCAAGGAGAAAAGTGTGGAGGGGGCAATGCTGGGGTAGTGCTGCATTCCTTTGGATCACCTGTCCCAGCTGTGTTTCCTCCCAATCTTCTATGCACACCATTTCCTCACCATCATGGCAGTTCAAAAAGCAAGAGACCTTGGCTCTCTGTAAGACCTGTTCAGCAATTAAGAAACTGCTCTGATGCATCAGCCGGAGCTGCACTCCCTTTACCACTACGGCCTCGCCTAGAGTGGGTCACACTCCGGGAGCAGATAACCTGAAGTGTGGCTAGAGCAATTGCTCTACAGCCATTTCTGACTGTCATTCTGCACACTGAGGAGGCAAGGAGGAGGGGGAGGTCTTTTGCATAGGATAAAGAGGATTTACTACTCTGGGGAATTTGGAGGCAAAAGACAAAAACGCAAGGGTGCAACATGTGAAATATGGGGGAGGTTCATGGGGAGGGTACAAATCATCATCAAATTGGAGAAATTCTAGGGAGGGGTAAAGGCAGGGTTCACAAAAACATTGTCCAATGAGGGAGGTAAGGGGGGAAACTGGGTCATGTGGACTAATGAGACTGGAGTTTTTAGGGGATTTCTGAAGGGGAATTCCAAGCAGGGGGTAGGCACAAGGTAGGTTTGACATGGAATTCAGTGTAGATTGATAAGGTGGGTGGGAAGGTATAATTTAGACTAAACCATTAACTTGGGCAGGACATACTGTTAACCAGAAACACACTGCAACAGCCCTTCATATTATCAACTCTGTTTCTGGTTGACATCCAAAACATGATTTCATACAGCCTCTGTGAAGAAAATTACCACAGCCAAAAGAAGTACAGATTTTTGACCCTACTGTACAGGACGTTCCAAAATAAAATAACTGGACACAGCATAATGATAAGATAAACATGTTAACTTTTTAGATGGAAAAGGCCTTTAATCTCCCTTGCTGGCCATCAAATTTAACAAAAAGGAACATTTAAAAATTTCACAACAGAATGCATACTTATAGGCAATAAACAAAATGCAGCTACAAGGAACATCAGCTGCCAAAAAAAATCTGTGCAGGGCAGATGAATGGGACGTCACTGGAGACCAGTTATCGTATTTCTAAGTTATATTTAATCTCTTCATCCTTGCATAAAGGAAATTTTTATGTTTTTAAAAGCAGCAGAGCATTTTGTTTTACATTATATTCAGGACAAATAAAATTATTCCTGCCCATATTCATGGTTTAATTCCAGTCACTTAATAATTTCATCCTTGTCAGAGTAAATGCACAAAATTCACTTCACCTCTTATAAGCAATCATTAACACATTATCAAACTGGAGTATTGGCTTGAAACGTAAATAAATAAATAAAGAAAAACTGCTGCTTTTATGGAGAAAGGTATGTTACCATTTGTCAATCAAATGAATGATGCCAATGTGCATTAGTAGGCAATAAAACCCAAAGTATTCTGCTGTTGGATCATTTCTCACACATTACTGCCCAGCTCACAGGCTCAAGAGTCGGACAATGCTGAGGAAGGCTATGAGATAAACTCAATTTCTTTTGTTAAGTCTCAGCATGAAGATGATTTTTTAAAATTCTAATTCTCTTGGAGGTGCTTCTAAAGAGACTTGACTGTAATTTAAATCCAAAGTGAAAATTATACCATTGGCTTATGGACTTACAGTCTGTGACAAAATGACTTGGGAATAGCAATGGATTTCTATACCCTGAAAATTATTTTCCCATTCTTCCTCATAATTAACCTGAAGTGGATCAATTCCTCTTGCAAAAAAGCAGACAAAATCCCTGTTCCAGTTACTACTCTGACAGGCCCTGACATACTGTAGAGGAGCTCCAATTCCTCAGACACCAGCTTCTTAATGACAAAAATATTTCTTAATCAACTGCCTTTGCAATTGAGCTGAAGGGGGAAATACAATCTTTTCAGAACATTGCCATCTATTTGTATTTGAAACTGTCTTGTGGTTGTCTTCAATCTTCCACCCTTAGATTGCTGAACTGTGCCCCATATACAACCAGATTTGATCTGGACTCATTCAAAAGGAGTTTACTTAATAAACTAGCCTGAGCAGCTGACTAGAAAATCAGATCCAGACTGAACAATATTACAAACAAACTACAGTTTTGGGAAACTTCACTAAGATTCTACCAAAAGTTAGATAACAATTCTGACTAGATTTGACCTGATCAGAGGTCAATCAGTTCAGTTAAGGTCAAAGTATTAGTAATACTTTTTAAACAAATATGTAAGAATGTATTACTGAGGAAAAAAATCCCTATAATCAGGAAAATTTAACAGAATTGTTGCATCTCAAGTAGATACACAAATATGTTGGCCTCTTCTCAGCAAGGATTTAAAAGAACCTGCTGCTTTTACAGTATGAAAATGTGAGCTCACTGTTTAAATTACCTATGGTGATCTTCAGCCAACAGTGAATAAAATGTGGTAATTATATCATATTGATATTCACATTCCAAGAGCAAGAGTTATTTTCAAAGGTTAATTATTGACCTAACCCCTCTCTCTTCATCTTTCTTATTCACACAGCTCAGTCTCTGCACGAAATACATGGGACAAGCCTTATTTTCTTTAGTAGCAAAGTTACACCATCAAAGAATAAATTCTGCATTCTACAAAAAGTTACTAAGGATGACTATTGAGCATGAAATGTATTCAAAATAATACAGGTGGGAACAGTACTTGAATTTGCACATAGCCTGGTAGCATCAGATATTTAAACATAGGCTACTATCTACATAGGTATTGAAATGATCTAAGTTTTTAACCTATTAGATACTGCATTTGTGAATGTTTGAATGAATCCAGTTTTTGCATGCACTTTTCTGACACTAGTCTGAAACAGTATTTACAAAAGTGATGACAGGAAAGATGCTGTTTAGGAAACCGGAATTCAGAATTTAAGACAACTATCAGAATTTTATTTCCACAAATGAAGGTTTAATATTCAGTGTTTTTAGTCAAGGGTTTTGACCCAGTACTCTGTACTTAGTCTTATGAATCAATGCTCTTGTGAGGGTTTTCTTTTCCTTGGCATTTATGACCATAGGATCATAGAATAGTTAAGGTTGGAAAAAGCATTTAAAGGTCATCTAGTCCAACACCCCTAGCATGAAGAGAGGTATATTTCACTAGACTGAGTTGCTTGCAGCACCATCCAACCTGACCTTAAATGTTGCCAGGGATGGGGCAACTACCACCTCTCTGAACAACCTGTTCCAGTGTTTCACCACCCTCATGGTAAAATAACTCTTGCTTATGTCTAGGCTGAATCTACCCTCTTTTAGTTTAAAACCATTATCCCTTATATCACAGCAGAAACTGTTAAAATGCAGACTTTGCACTATAGCTTCACTGAGGTTGCAGAAGCAGATGAAATGAAAGACATTTTAATGACAGTGAAGGAAAATGAAAAAAGGTTTGAAATATTTTGGACTTATTTCCATCATTTCCAGAAAATGAATGTACAAGGAATTAATTTCTTATGGAAAGACCATACATGTATATTGTATATATCTTTCTCAAATTTCAGAGAAGGAAAAAAAAATAGGGTTTTAATTCCAAAAATTTAAGAAGATGAGGACACATTAAACTTTTCAAAATATTTACTTCTATTCCCAGAGGCTTACAAGAGTGAATCTCTCACTAGTTTGGGATGAAATAAATATTTTTCTCTCTCTTTTGAGGGTAGAATAATGAACATCAGTTTATTTTCTATGATTCTATATCTTTTTTATTCTATTTGGGAGGTGTTGGAAGAATAGCTCTTCAGGAATTTTTCTCCTGGCCCAGCATAGTTCCAATGTTCTTTAATAGTTTTTGACAATTACTTTTCAAAGGAGAATAAATTTAAAGTAACTTTTTTCCTTACAAGTATGTTGACCAAATAAGCTCATGGATTCTGGAGCTGAAATCCATACTAGAATTTCAAAGGCAAGAGTAGCATTTAGACACTTCAGTTTCATTGAAAGTCCATAGGAGTTAGTTACCTAAAGCCTATTTGAATGTCCATCCTGTAATTTTAATAGAGACAAACTACATCATGCAATCCATCCTCATTTTCTCATCCCGCAGATCATTTTTGTTCCACGTCAATAAACTTAAACCTTGGTAGTACTATTCCTGCAGTATATATTTTGTGGAAAACGTATGCTTTCTCTTTTAAATCTCAGGCTAGATTTTGAAATGTTTAAATAATTTCTAGTAAGCCCTGCAAAATACAAATAAGTACATTGATATTTTATAACTTTTTTTCTGAATAATCTTAATTAAGGTCCATGTAAATGAACTGACTTGCAGTTTTAGAAATCATTTGGTATACTTTGCATGTTATTAATTAAAAATGTACATTTTTCACAATCATTGTGAGACCAATCATTCTGTGACCAAACACAGAATATTAGAAATACTGACTGCAAGGGACTTTTGCAAACCTCTCATCCAATCTTTCCCTTTAAATGTGACTATGTCTAACAGTAGAACAGATCAGATGTGGCTATATCTATCTGGGTGTAGAAAAGTTTTGAGGACAAAGGCTCCACAATCCTCTTTCAGGAATCAGCCACTACTGCACTACTTTGACTCTAAAAAAGTAATTTGGCTCCATCCACCTCTTAATGCACATTCAGATTCTTATAGGCCCTGTAGACTTCTCTTTGCCAGATTAAACAATTCATCTCCTGATTTGCCATACTCCTGTAATTCCTAACTGTTTTAGCAACTTTCTGCTGAATTCAGTCCAGTTTGTCAATAATTTTCTTGAACAAGGCAATCAAATATAGGCTAGGTTGCCCTAAATGTTGCTACCTCCAAGCAGAAAGATGTAATACAGTTCTTTGTTCTGCTAACCGCATTTCTACTAACATTTCCACAGCTGTGGTTGCCTTTCACACTGTTGGTTTATATTCAGCTTGTTTTTCACATTAACACCTGAGTCCTGTCTGCTATTCAGTCAGTTGCCTCCCAGCAGGTATCATCAATATATTTGTGGTTTTCTGCTTTTGTACAGAAATATTCACTTTCTCTCTTGATCTTTATGGGTCTTCTGCTGGCCTAATCCTCCACTATTGCAAGATCCCTTTGATCTGTAGCTCTGCCATTTGTTACAGAACAATCTGTGTCATCACAGTGGTCACTGATAGAGGTGTTGAGAAATAAGGTCCTCCTGGCTTCTCCCACTCATTATAAGTCATTAGCTGGATATGGAGTGCATTTTAACTCTGGGGCATATTCTGTATTTACTAGTAGTCTGTATAGTTATTACAAGCCAGCAAACTCAGCAAATATCTTCCTTCTGTTCTTCTCTCTGTTTAAAGCCAGTTGATTTCATTTAGACTTCTGGCAGAAAGATTATGGGTATTTGGATAATACCCATCTCTTCTTCCTTCTGAATAAATGTTTCCATTTTTCTAGTTATTGGCATGACGGTTTGCAAGTAATAGTCCTCCTAAGAAATGTCATTTGTTTTTCACTTTTAGAGGAAACTAATTAGGTAGAAATTATGTAGAAAATCCAAGACAACATGACCTGTGTTTGATTTAATTAAATAGGCACCAAAGAGAAAAATTTGAGAACTTCTAAACTTTCTTAAAGCTAATTAAATGTACTGAAGAAATGAAATGCTAAATATTGTGATTTCCAGGAACCTAATAAACAGAGCTGAATCAATTCAAATTGATTTGTGAAAGAAAAAAAAAATTAAAAGGGTGAAAAACCTCAAGAATAACTGAATCTAACTGGAACTTGTGATCTCTTTGATCATATTAATTATGTGGCTTATAAAGGGATATGAAAATGAAAACTCATTTTGTTTCCCAAGGAGTTGACAGGAGATACCTCAAAATGTGAACAGCGTGCATACTCCACATGAGAATTTTTAAAAGCAATTTAGACTAATAGTAGTTTGCTTTCCTTACATGGACAGAGACAGACTATAGAAAGGCTTCTGATGAGAAAAGTACCAAAATTAAATATAATAGTGTTTTATTTCAGAGATATAAAAGCTTCATCCTTTAGTGTTTCATTACCAAAGTCAGAATTAGAAGGGCAGTGAATTCACCCCATAATGGCACCTGCAACTATTAGGAAAACCCTTACTACCAACAGACATCCTTGTGCCAGAGGACAAAATGAAAACGGGAACTTCTGTAATTAAGGTAAAAGCATATAAGAACTCTATTAGGAAGTTTATAGCCCAAAGAATTAAAGATATGTTCATGATAAGCCTTTTATTTTGATGGATTCTTCCAATATTGCTACCTCTGAATTTGCAAATAAGAGAACAATTTACTAATTATTAGGTTCTACAGAATGAATAAAGAAGAAAATAGACAATATATTTTCTGTTATCATGACTTTTAAATTTCAAGGATTCAAGCTTTTAATCATAAAAATTAAGGAAATAAACTTTGTTAAAATTTAAGGTCAGTTACTTAAGCACCTGAATCTAAGCAATGAGGCTTTAAGAGTCTGGATTGCAGCATCATAGTGGGTTCATGTCTGCACAAGAACTCATAATTAAGAACAAGGCTTAACTTGCCTTGAATCAAATACTGATATCTGTCATTAAGAGTCTACAGATGTGCAAGTACTTGTGCATGTATATTGAGTTCATTGACGCTGTATCTCTTTAAGCAAGCAAAGTCATGTTCATGGCCACAATTTGCACACATGCTTGATAAAAGGACAGAGATATTACATTAAATAAATGCATCATTGATTAATTTATGTATCAGGAGCACACATGATACAAGAGAAAGAGAACAGATGAACTACAGTAAGGAGAAAGTCTGAAGAACAGATGTGGGTTCTTAGGTTACTGTTCTTCTCTGATACACCTGATACCTATCTGAGGAACAGAATAAAGAAGTGTGTTAGACAAATATTGAATAAAATGGGATTACTCAGAAAGGAAAACTGAGTCTAGTTCCTAAAAATCCATAAAAAACTGTCTAGGGAGAAGTGAGCCAGGAGACAAAGCTTACTGCTCCAGGTAGAGGTGGGGCTACAAAGCACCAAAAAAAAGGAAGTGGACTACCCCATAATTCCTTCCTGACAGCAGCTTCCTCAAGGATATGGCTGTTTTCATCCTACCCTGAGACTTAGGGATAAGATTAGCTTTAGGGTCATGTCTAGGGGTCAGAGAGAGACAAAGCCTGGAGCTCCAGTTACAGTGAGACTGAAAAAGGGATGCCAGAAGAAGGGTGAGCTCTACTAAGAATTCTCTCTGATTTATTCCTCTAGTTCAGGTTTCAGATTAAGCTTCAGCTCACCTGAAGTCTTTGGGTTACCATTAGCACTAATAGTGATATAAAGACAGAAGTTATAGACACAGTGGGATTGCAAGGCAGTTGCCAAAGTCAGGCATCAAGAATTTTCATAGATTCCTAATGTCTGACTTCCATAGACTGCATCAGGAATTTTCCCTAACAACTTCTTCTGGGTCCTAGTTTGTCTTATGATTTAAATCTTAGTCCAGATCTAAATTTGAGGTAAGGTTTGAGGGTTAGGAGAGGGAAAAAGACTAGAATTCCAGGCGGTATGGAGATACAGATGGGCTTCTAGGTAGCAAAAATATTTCCCATTAGCATCTCACATCTCTAGAAAATCACTCAGATTAGATTTAAAAGTAACCCAGATCTTCAGATGAAGTGGAGCTGGAAAGGTGCTGAGAGAAACCCTATAAGATAGGGTTTCTGCTTGACTTCTAATCTGTCTTTTCGCTAGGGACTTCCTGGGGCTTCACTGTACTGTTTGTACACTGGCTTCCAGCCTGAGATGGGTGTTCCATCTTTGCCCATTGCTGTATTGTGGATCTGGGCCCCAGCTGGCAATGCTACTGCCCCTCCCTGCCTTGTTATCACACTTAGCTTCTGTCTCCCTTTAACTTCATTAACTACTGCTCTGTGCAGCTCCATGAATGTTTTGAGGTTTATCCCAATGCCAAGGCCTCAATTAATATTTTCAAATACTTTTTGTAGCAGTCTTCATGGATCTCATTCCCTCCTTTGGAAGATCTTTTGCATCATCATTCCATTCAGAGCAGGCAGCTTTCCTTCAGTCTCCCAAGATTGCCCTCAGGTGGGCAGCTACAGGCTGAAGCTTCAGTTACAGCTGCTGGACCATATGGGGAATTCACTATTGGGACAAAAAGATAGTTTGGATACATTAATCCACTTCCTGGATCATTAGGGCATACTAATTATTTTGACCCTAGTCATGACTGAAAATGTTGGCTTTCTGCAAAGAGGTACAGACAAGAAACAAACCAACCACTGAGCCTTCTCAAAGCCAGCTGAGGTGTTGCCAGATTCACTGAACGAAGACAAAATCTTCTTTGTCCTTTGTTTCTCCCGGTTTCTCATCAAGTCCTAAGAAATAGAACAGCAATGGAAGAGTCACATAGAGTACTCAGCTAAGCTTAAACAGGAATCAAGAGAAATCCAGGAGGGGATTTGTGCTTTGTGATTTGTGAGTTTCCCTGAGGTGTCCAGTGATAGATGGAAGGTTTACACTTATCAGGCCAGGGCAGACCTTGTGTCCTGAATATCGATCCCCATTGCTTGAGAATTAAGTATGCTATAAATCTACAGCTTCTCTGTTTTTTGCATGCTCAGCAAAAGTGCACTTTGAGGAGAGGAAGCATGAGCAGGAAAGATGGAACTTAGAAGGAGCAGCTAAATTAAAAAGCCTCTTGAAAACAATTTCAAGCAGGTTCCCCATCCTCCCCTCTAAACATTTTAAGTGTATTAATGCAGTAATTAACAGTAGAGAAAGAGAAGACTATTCCCCAGGCACATATGACAAACCACTCACATTACTGAAGAGGAAGAAAAGGTGCTGTAGCATGCATTTAAACAGTTTTTCTTTTGCTGCTCTCTGTTCACTCACAATTTAATTATTTACTTTTTTTTCTCTCCCCAGCCTCCAACCTATCTAAATAAGGTGCCCTTCAGAACAATATTTATTTTTCTGAGAAGCCTTTATAGATGCTAGCAATGGATTCCATTTGCAAATGGCTTCAGTTAGAAGTTTTATTTCAGTGTGGGGAACTCCTGCGTATTTCTTTTCCTGAAGGAGATACTTGGTAAAAGGCAAGATGCATGTGAAATGAATATATTTGAGCTGTCTATGACATGTTGTTATCAATGCTGTAATATGCATGTCTTTGCATTGCCACTAAGCTCTTACAATCAAATAACTGAGTGAGATATCATGATAGCTGTGGTCACAGGGAAATAATCCACATTTAAGGCCTACTGGGAGATTTTTGTTGCTGAATATGAAAAATGCTTAATCTTGGTATTCACACCAAAGTAGAAATTCACTTAGCAATGCAATTCTGTTATAAAACAATGAGAGATTCTCTTTGAAAAGTGAATTTTACTGAAGAAATTTCTCAGAAAACTCAGATTTTAAAAAAGGAAATAGAAGTAAAGTCTTTTACAGAAATTAACAGATACGTGATGCAATGATTTGACCTTGGCTGGATGCCAGGTGTCCACTACAGCCATTCTGTCACACCTGCTCAGAAGGATGAGGTAGACAAACTATCAAATGAAAGGCTCATGGGTTGAGATAAGGGCAGGGAGAGATCACTCACCAATTACTTTCACAGGCTAAACAGATTGGACTTCTTGAAACAAATTACATTTATTTCCAACCAAATCAGAGTAGAATAATGAGAAATAAATCCAAATCTTAAAAATACTTTTCCCCCCATCCCTCTTCTTCTCAGACTCAAATTTACTCCTGTTTGTCTGCCTTCTACCCATCAGCAGTGTTAGGGGTACAGGGAATGTGGTTATGGTCAGTTCATCGCACGTTGTTTCTGCCCTTGCTTCCTCCTCAGGGGGAGAACTGCTTTTTCAGCTCCAACATGGGGTCCTTCCCATGGGGAACAGGCTTCTGTTAACTTCTTCAACATTAGTCCTTCTCATGGGCTGCAGTTCTTCACGAAGTGCTGCACTAGGGGCGCCTTCTGTAGCATGCAGTCCTTCAGGAACATGCTTCCCAGCTGTGGGTTCCTCAAGGGGCCATACGTCCTGCCAGAGAATATGCTCCACTCTGGCCTTCCCACAGAGCCACAGCTTCCTTAGGACACGCCTGCCAGCTCCACTATGGACCTCCATGGGCTGCAGGGGCACAGCTGCCTCACCATGGTCTTCACCACAGGCTGAAGAGAAATCCCTGCTCTGGCAACTGAAGCATCTCCTCCCCTTCCTTCTTCATTGACTTTGTATCTCAAGATATTTCAAATGAACAGCTGATGAAAGCACTCCTTACTCTGCCCTGGTCCTGGTATTCTGGCTTGGAACAGGCCTATTATCATTCAAGCTAAACTCTACTGCAGATGGTTAGGGTCCATTCACAAGATTTTCTCCTGCAACACCACGTTTCTGCAGTGCCAGATATGTACATCAAGAAAGCAATGCTGGGATAGTAAACAAATGTTCCAGCGACAGCAGCTTTTTACAGCTTCTATTCTTATACAAAGAAAAAGCTCAGTCTTAGGTTTAATGTCGTCCTAGATGTAATTTCACCTACTGAAGCTGTATCACAGCTTCTTTCCATTATTAAATTTTATTGGAAATCTCAGCCAGTCAGATAAAATTCACAAGCCACAGGGACAAAAACAAAGACCGTCTCTCACCCCTCTCTTACTTCCTTTCAAAGACTCAGACTTCATTTTAGAGATGTAAAAGTACTGTCTCACCATTTGTAAGTGTCTGAATTCCTGGTAATACTTGAGCTATTTACTAAAGAGAGCATTTAATCTTCATGATTCTTTAAAATTATTATTTAATAAAGATTGCTAAGTATGTAAGTCAGAATTTCTTTTCTAAACTGTTCAAAACATGCCAAAAAGAATCCTGTGGGGCAGAGGGTAGGGGAACAAAGGAAAGGAACATTCATTTTGATTAGTAAATGGAAAGGGCTGCTATACATTTAATAAGCATGGCAAGTAGGACAAGGAAAGATACTCCAAAATTTTGACAGTCTAATATAATATAATATAATATAATGAAAAATTAAGGTACTAATAAACTTAATATTGAAGCAAATTGAGAAGTCCAGCTACTACAGCCTCTCACTCATGGAGTAAAATGTTAACACCTTCTAGACAAACTCAAAGAGTACACAGATCTGATTCTGCTTTTCAAAACACCCCATATTTAAAATACTAGGAAAATGTTTTGCATTCTTTCAAAATACAGAGTGGTCTTTTTCTTTACATAAAAACCATACTGGTTTCCAGAGTATTTCCAACATCCCATTTCTGTTCAATTCAAATAGTTCTTCCTATCATTCAGAATCAAAGCTAAATCTTTGTTTTTCTAATGTAGTAAGAATTATTCCAGGACAAAATTTGGAGAGAAATTAAAAATTAAAATGCACTTATTTTTGTATTTAGGGAAAGAGAGATGGAATGAAAATATTAATTATTTTATGTATGTATTTATTTATGTATTTATTTACTATGACAGCACTTAATATATTCATTGGTTGGTTGTGTGAAAATCCTCCCAGACCATTTATTTTTATAAGGCATTTCCTCTTACTGCAGTCAGGTACAGGACAAATTCTATGATTTCTAATAATATACAAGGAAATTTGAGTAATAAAAGGGTTTATTATGTTGTACTATGAGGAATGAGACTAAAAGGATCTCAATTCAATCATAAGGGTATTCCCAATACAACACCTACAGTAAATCCAGAGAGGAAATAAAAGATTAATTCATCGAGAGAAATGGCAGTTTGGCAGCAGCATGTTACTGTCAGATTGCTATTTTTGCAATAATATTTTTTGTTATGCTTCTGCACACAGGCTTGCATTTGCATGACATTGCTGCATTGCAAATGGATTCCCTGATCTTCTTTCTATATACTTACCAGAATTTTCCTCTCATACAAGATTAATACCAGCAATAATAATAATAATAACAACCACAACAATTATAATAATTCATTTAATTTTTCTTACCTCTTTCATTTAGAAAGTTCCCAAGATACCTTTCATCACCAGTGTGGAATGATTTAGAAAATGAATATATCTTTCAGCAGAGAAACAGAGAATAATTTAGCTTGGAAGGGGCCTCTGGAGATCACCTAGTCCGAGTTCCTGTCCACAACAGATCTAGAAAATCAAAGCCTTGTCCAATCAAATCTTAAACATCTCCAAAATCAGAGACTATAAAACATTTCTGGGAAAAAAATGTTCAGCCTTCTAGCTTTCCTCGCCACAGCAGCTACCGTGCTCCTTGGACACTTGCAAGTCTATGAGGCTGGATAGGATTCACACAAGTGTTACAGAAAGTGCTGGTGGAAGAGTTCACCAAGCCACTCTCCATCCTCACAAGGAGAAGCAAAGGGACAGGTACCGATCTTGTCATTCCCATGGCCAGTGACAGGACTCAAGCAAACAGCATTGAAGCTGAACTGGAGGAGGTTTTGGTTGGATATCAAGAAAAGGTTTTTCATCCAGAAGGTGGCTGAGCACAGAAACAGGCTGCCCAATGAAGTGGTCACAGCACCAAGAATAAGAGAGTTCAAGACATGTCTGGGCAATGCTCTTCAGCACATGGTGTGATTCTTGGGGTATCCTGTCAGGGCCAGGAGTTGGACTCCATGATCCTTAAGGGTTCCTTCTAACTCAATATATTCTTGATTCTATGATTTCTCATCAGTCCTGGTTAGCCAGGGAGGTCCCAGACATCTCCAGGTTAGCCAGTGTGATGCCCATCTGCAAGAGTTGGAAGGAGAATGTGGAAAGTTACAGGCCTGACAGCATGCCCTTGGTGTCAGAGAAGGTTATGGAACAGATTATCTTGAGTGTGATTACATGGATATACAGGACAACCAGGGAATCAGGCCCAGCCAGCATGGGTTTTGGAAAGGCAGGTGCTTGACCAAACTGATTTCCTTTTATGAGCAGGTAACCTGACTAGTGGATGAAGGGAAGGCTGTGGATGTTTCCACCTGGACTTCAGCAAAGTTTTTGACACTGTCTCCCATAGCATACTCCTGGAGAAGTTGTCAGCCCATGGCTTGGACAGGTGCACTCTTCACTGGGTTAAAAACTGTCAGGGTGGTCAGGTCCAGAGAACAGTGGTGAATGGCGTTCCATCCAGATGGTGGTGTCACAGGAGGAGTTCCCCAGGGCTCAGTGTGAGGGTCAGTCTTGTTTTTTGTACCAGGTCAAGTAAGTCAGGAGCTCATAAATCATTAGCAGAGTGGGGTGTGGCAAGGAACAGTATGAGAGTGTACTCCTGATCTTTATCCCCCTCAACTCGCTTCCATTCCTATTTTTGATCCAGCTCGATCATGCCATTTTCCAGGTAGCTGAAGTGAGGTTTCAAAGAGCAAAAATCAATAGTGAAAATGAAAATAAGACAAGGGTCATCCAAACTACCCCATGCATTTGGATGCAGGAGGGCAAGAGAACTGCACAGAGCTCTCAGTCTTGGTGATAATCCATTTGTCACCCTTGGAATATGGAAAAATTGAAGACCAGAAATTTGGAACAAAATTAATCAGCAGAGTTAATGTGGAACCTCTTTCCTTGACATGGAGGGGAAGGCAGTGGCTCCTCAATTTTCATGCCTTCTATCATTACAAAAATAGAGAAGGAACTGCAAGATCATAGGTGAAGGACAGCAGGGATGGAGAAAGGAAGAAAACATCTTCCCACATATATACATTCACAGAAGAAATATGCAGTAGGGATAGAAAGAGGAATGGAGAAAATACACAGATGAACATTGCCATTGATGGGGCAGCATCTGGCAAAGTGAAGATACAACCAGGAGTACCACTCTGATTCTGGAACAAGAGCAGGGAGACAGAATAGCAGAAAAGTACTGCTTTCCCCTTCACACACACAGCTGTGGAGAGCTACCTGAGGGTGTTAAGAACCAAAAGAAGGGCTGCTCCTGTGAGCCATGCTGTCAAGAGTGAAGTACTAGCACTGGAGAGTTACACACAGTAAAATATATGCTGTAGTCTATGTCAAGACATCGTTGCACAGAGAAAATTAGAAAACTACACATTCTGAGCTAAGAAATGCCGCATCTAATGTCTTACACACCCCACCCCCCACCCCCCCACTATTCCATCAGAAGAGTCAGAAAACTGTCCTTGGTCTAATGCAAGGCTTCACATTCAACATACTTGAGAGGAATGCCACCAACTTTCTGGTCTCAATGTTTCTTTAGTGTTGCAAAGTTTTGGGGCTTTTTATATAGAAGGAAAAATATGATTCATCCTGTCTAAAGCTTAGAGGTACCTCTTTGCTTATTGCTAGAATTGCTAAGCCAGCAAGAGGACTTACTGTGGAATAGGCCTGCGAAATAAACCAAGGGAGACAGACCTCAGTCACAAAATGTACTTTAAGTGGCCCGGCAAACCTCCAGGAGTCTTAGTCTACATTGGGGAATATGTAAATCTGATAAATAGCTAGATGCAAAAGCATAATTAAAAGATTCAAAGCTGAAGGTCACAGATATTCAGCCATTGAATTCCTGCTGGTTTAGGAGATTACTGACATCATATATAACATTTCAAAAGTGTTTCTGGGGGTAGAAGATTAGTGGAGGAACTAATTTTCTTTCTTTGAAATTATTTAGCTTCACAAAAAGTGCTATTTTGTTTCTTTAGGTGGTACTGCAGCTGCCACCCTCAGGAACACTCTATGCCAGAGTAGAAGTAGCTTAGGTTCTTAATAAGGAACATATTTGATCTTTAATGACTTTTTTCTTTCCTCATCAAGACTCTGAGCTTGATTCAACAGTCCTTTTAAGGCTTCTCAATTCCTGGAACAAACGGGATGGGACTGTGTACAAAAGTCTCCCTTCAGTTCAGTTTGCAGCTTTTTCTGACAGTGTCTGCAGATCTGACAAAGGTGACAATTCAGGATGAGGCTTGACAATGCCCCACTTAGTAAATAAAAACTTAATTTTACTTCATATTGATAACTTGGTGCACTGGATTTTGACCTGTTTGCTGCAGCAAAAATTTCTGCATCATTTGAGTTTTAAACTACATTTAAGGATATTTAAGACATACTTTAGGAAAACAGCTGAGAGATGAAGCAAATTGCTTCTGGGCATTATAGGTCTCCTCAGATTTACTCTTTTTTACATTATATATTCAAAAGTACATACCATAATGTTGTAGATGCAGGTGTGCTGTCCATTATATATATATAATATACATCCATTGATGATGCTCAAGTTATCTTTGGCAAGCAGTACTCATTGCTGAGATAATATTTTCAGGAACATAGATATTTCATTTTCTGTCCAGTGCTCATTGACTGACAAAACTGGTTACAATAAGATGTAGATTTAAGCTTGATACAACCTTAAAAAAGGGCATTATTGATGGCAACATGCTCACCAACACTGTTGGTACAATGCAAGTAAACAAACCAATTTTAAATGTGTGTCTTGTAAGAAGGATCCTGTATCATTAGTACTTTATCATGGGGAATAGAAAGGACTATATTGCTGAAAGAGAATAGTATGAATTGTCACTTATCTGGTTGATACCCTAGGGGTAACTGGCAATGTAAGGACAATCTTCAGTTGTCTTGGGGGTCTCAACATTTCAGGACATTCTGAGGATGGATGGCTAGTCCTTTTACTATTCCATGGACATTTCTGGGATTTCAAAATTTCTAGTTATCTTGTATATCTGTGATAACTAAATATTCAACCTGTGTTTTGTTGCACTACTCACCTGGGAAAATATGATGTGCCTGAATCAAGTGTAGGTTGACAGTAGGCCAGATGACACATTATTCAGGCTTGCTTTAATCCGGCACTATGAAGGTTAAAAAATGGAATTACTATACCATTTATTACAGCCTAGGTTTCCTAGGGAAAAACGTCTTAACTGAGGAAATCATGCTGCAGAATTGCTTTTAGTGATTGTACAACTTAGTTAGCCAATTCTAGCTCTCTTTGGCCTTGTGTTGAACAAGATTTGATCCTTTCTTCCACACAAAGAAGCTGAACAAATTACCTTCAAATACATTTGTTATTATGCAATAGTTTCTTTTCAATCCTTTCTGCTAGAGTAGCTATGTTTTACATGAATATTAATTAACTGAGCCCAAGAGAGTAAGAAAAGAAGGGAGCAAAATTGCCTATATATCCAAGAGATTATAGTTCAAGACTTTGTTTCAGATGAAACTTAATTATTCAATGTGAAGTGAAAACTTTTCAGTACTCTGGACATTTCCAACCAGCACTCACTTAGTTTAGCTTTTCTGCTCTCTATATTATAATGGTATGCTGTAAGATTAAAAAGCATACCTTTTTTTCAATAAAACCCTTGTCTTCATTGCTTATAATGTGGACACCACAAGCTGTTAAAAAGCTCTTTTTCTCTCATGTTAGTATTGTTTATACAGCAAAAGTGTCTATGGTCACTTGGGCTGTGTACAGATGCATCATGATAAAATCCAGTCATCATGGAGACTATTCCAGATTAGTCAGGAGGAAATACTCAAATGTATGTTAAATCCTAATTCTCTAGAAGGTTTTAAGGACTGTGAGATATAAATCATAACCTTCCTCAACAGAATTAGGTTTCTACAATAAATCTTTAATATGAAAATGTTTTCCTTCTCAGCATTTGTGTATCCACTCCCAGAAGAGCGTTTGAGAAAGTGATGAGCAAGAGAAGAAAGGTTTCAGGCATCTTAATCCACCAAACTACCACACCATGATTGCTACTCACAGGATGCCATCAGTCTGTGGCTTTTGCTGCTTTTAAACTTCCAGCTAAGTTACTCCACAACTCTCTCCTGAGCTGTCCTCTTTTTCTGACTTAGAACCTATGCAGTTTTTCCTGATCTGAAATTAATTCTCCAGATTAAAACCTCTGACACCCTAGAACTGGATTTTCTTCCCTCAGCTAAATAAAAATAAGTGTAATAATATGTTATGACAAAAATCTAGGAAGTTTGCTGTGTGGTTATACTCACATATTTTACTTCTCCCTGCTGCTGGATAAAATCAGTTCTTGCTGCCTCAGAAACCCCATACACAACACACTCCCTGCTGGAGTGTATGGATGGATACTTCATTTGCTCAGTGCACTGCTGTAAGCCCAAGACTTCTGCCTGTTTTTTTAGTAAGCCTTCTAGCAGGTAATTCAAAATCACAGAGATAATTACAATAATTTAATTTGCACAGGAGCCTCATAATTATGGAAGCAACTCCTTCCCCCAACACTATGTCCTGAAGATAATAAATACAGGCCTGCTCTATTCAGAGCTGCTTAAGCTAGATCAGTTTTGGACTTCTACAGCAACAGAATTCCAAGTTTATAACACTTTAAATAGTTCTCCATAAATTTATGGTTCCTGACTTTGGTGACAAATAAGTAGAGAATTTCAGTCACAACTCTAGATATTGTTGCTTAACCATCAGCAACTCTATTGTATTTAAGTTCTCAAACTCTGTGTCTCAGGCTAACCCCAATAAAAAATAAAGATATAAAAATAAAACATAATTGGAACACAATATTGTTCTGGTTTTCAACTATTATGGAGGTCACAGTAGACTGAAATTGAGCACCTTCTGTACAAAATACTAGAAGAAAAATACATAAAATAATGTCATTGCCTGTTCCACTATAGTGGTCATCTGAGGAAAAAATAAAAAAGGATCTATGGAAGAAAGCAACACAGAGGAAGAGGTAGATATGCATAAAGCCATACAGCAAAGCAGACTCTAATCTCCTGAATGCTTGGCCACGATCACAGTGTTGTTAAACATCACAGATACCACAGGTCAAGTATGGACTAACATACTGTACCAGGGTATACACACCCTGTGACATAGAAGATACTGGGGAGGGCGCTGATATTCCGCTGTCCATGCACCTGGAATTGTGTGCTGAATTAGGCAGTGTTAACTGTGAGGTTAGTGCAGCAAGCCGTGCTGGGCCAAACTCTTACTAGACACACAATACCATTTCCCAGTGGCCAGATTAAGGTGATAGTCTATATGTGATCTGAAAATGCTTTGGGACCTTTATGTTGCTTATTTTTACAGCATAAAATTGTTGTACTTTTGTTGGGATTGGTGTGACAGGGCAACATCTGAAGGTAGTGTGAGGTCTCTAAAGATGTGTTTATACAACCCACACATTTCAGGTTAAATTTGCTCTTTCTTCTGAAATCATTAGTTTTAATCCCTTAGCTTTGAATGCATCGTTGGTTTCCTTCCAGGATTGCATTCTTCCATTATAGACTGGTAATAATAATGCTTGGTATTTATAGAGCACTTTATATTCTGAAATCTCTTTGCAAGCATTCATTATTTCATCACTGTAGATTTAAAATAATTCAGTCCTATTTTAGAAGAGCCAAATGGAAGGCATTGAAACACTGGGGACTTCAATCTCAAAACAAGTAGTGACAGAAATGGCAAAAAACAGAGACCTCTGACTTCTGGGATCATGGTACATACTAATACATAGCACTTATCAAAACAGTTACTAAAATTAATCAAAAGGAAAAAAACAGTAAGCAACTTTAAAAGGTCAACTTGTGTCATAGACTAAACCATACCATTATTACTGAGAGCTCAGTGCAATAATGGAGTTGGAAATTTTGTGACATTTATTTTGGATAAAAGTGAAAATACAAGTTACAGTTCTGAAAACCACTCATGCAATGCTGGTTTGAGGCACATTTTTTAGAAATTATTTCATTAAATAGTTCATTTTTTTTTCCCCAGGATTGCGGGCATTTAAAATAAATCCATTTATTTTGTTAGTTTGTCTTCCACTCTTTTCCCCCACTTTAGATGAAACATGCTTTCACATTGGATCAGACCACTAGACTGATTTGTATCCAGTGAGTAGCATGAAGCCAATAGCCAGTGTGTGAAGAACTGGAAAAATATAAAATGCATCCAGCTAGTTTTGCAATGTTTTCCAAGAAAGACATAGTTCTTCAGCAGTTATTTCCAATAGCAGACTTTAATGAAATAAAAGCAATCTGTTGACATTTCTTTGTCTTGGGTAATTGAGCTGAATTACACAACACTCAGAAAATTAGGCAGTAAATCTGGAAAGCTGAATGCTCCCTTGTTTGTCCATTCTTCCTCATTAGAAGACAATGAGACGCTAGAAGGTGGTTAACCCTCTGAAAGTCAAAAACCTTTACAAAAGCTACCAACAATTATAAACAACCAACTTACCATGTCATAACAAATTACCTTTTCTCAGCTGACTCTTAATTGCTTCCTCACACTCCCCCTACTCTTCTGCAATTGCCAAGTAATTTACTTCACATTTGCAGTGTGCTGGAAAGAGATAGATAAAATGATCTAGCTGAAGTGCTGAGTCCTACACAACAGTTGCATGTTTGCATGTAAACAACTGTTCTGGAAGGACCCTGAGCAAATCCTTTCCCATCTTGATGTTTTGTCTGCCTGAGCTCAGAGACAACTTTGGCACAGCGGGAGAGGCTCCCTGACAGCTCCCGTGGAAGGCTTACAAGGGTTGGCCTATGGAAGCTGATTTAGGCAGAAGCTCTTGAACCTGGTCCTTGCCTGAGTTACCACTCCCACCATAGCCAAGCCTGTTCCTACCATGGATTCTCTGGTCTGAGGCCCCAAACCATGAAGAGACTTTTCAACTGGATGTCACTTGTGATCAGGAACTTGCCTGATGCCCTAGTCTGGGGCATCCTTTCTGATTGTAAAGTAAGTAGTACTCATGCTACCTCTCAATTTTTGGGTACAGCACTTTATGATGTTTAGAAACACATCAGACTGTAAAGTGTGATCCAGAAGGAGTTCCAACTGATTTAACAATGTGATCCATATATCAGCATATCAGATCCCATATCAGCGGCTTTGATTTTCATTTTGTCTGTGTAAACATATTTAATAAAATGACAGATGGTACAATTCACCGTATCACTGCCAAAAATATTTTGCTTTCAACATGTTAATGTTCAATTAATGTTTAGTATTCCCTATACTTTATAAAAGTGTGCATTGTACACCTAAGACACGTGGGTTTATTCCTATCTCTCTATTAGATGACGAAAGTAATAAAATGGCACATAATAAACATTCATGTTTGTTGCTGAACATGGAATTGTTACTTTCCATACACTAGAATGAACAAATATCCACTTGATGAATATTTATAATCATTATCAGAAAGCAATTGTGAGTATAGGTGACTTAAATAGCAGTTCAGACTGGCAAACAGGCTTGAAGGGACTGTGTTTGAGAGCTTGGCACCCTTCCCCCTCACCCTGCCCATCTGAAAATAAACTCAAGTTTCAGAACATCTGTTGTGAAATCTGTGAAGGAAATCCTGCAATGGTAGGATGTATTTTCAGCAGTATCTGGAATTTTCACGTTAATCGTTGAGGAATCCATTCAGTGCAGGTAGCTCAGTTTGCAGCTGCAGTGTGAGCTGCAGGATGAGCTCTGAGCAGCAGCAGCCTGAGGCAAGGGGCCAGGAGCTGCTGACCCTTTGATAACCAAGGGGACCTGTGGCACAGCCAGGTGAGGGCCACACTCAGAGGGACAGCAGGAGCCAATGACCACAGACTCTTGTGGGCTTCAACTGTGAGAGTATAAAAGCCCAGGGATTCCTTTGTTCAGGGTCCTTTCTGAGACATGCGGCTCGAGCTGTTATCCTAGTGTCCCACCAAGATTAAATTATTTTAAGGATCCAGAGGTCTGGTACTCTGTTATGAGAAACAGAGTTGAGCTGGTGAGTGTCCACCCTGTCTGTGTAAACCCTGAGTGTGTGAGGTGTGAGGCGTGTAGGAGGTCAAGTGGGGCATCTGTCAGGTCCCTGGAGCCACACACTGCGAGAGGGCTTCAGTCCCAGCAATGAAAGTCTGATTGTGGAAGTGTGACCGACAGAGGGGCTCATGGATGGTCAGAGAGGAAACTTTTTTGAACACAGTTCTGCATTTGCAACAGTCACAGAAACGTCTGATTCTCTTTCCTGTATTATCATATATCAGAATCCTCTAGTTATTTAACTTTGAAGATAGTTCCAAGTAAAATGAGCATTCCAATAAGAGGTAATGTGGACAGCTTCAATGTTAAAGCCTCAGTCTTCTGGTTTGAAAGCTTCTGTGGGGTTCCAACTCACAGACCTTGTTTAGATGTTAGTGTGAGCTTAGCTTCTGATGGAGGGCAGTGGGCTGCTCAAGGTTTCTATGCTATTTGACATGCATCTGGGACTTTCTGTGAGAATAAAGGGATTGAAAACTGAAATTAGTTTTCTACCCTGGAGAAATTTGTTGGTAAAGAAAATAGCTGTCTTCATGTCATGTGCCTCTGGCTTTCTCAGAAGATTCCTGCATGACCTGTCATTGGCATAAAGGCTTTCTCAGAACTCAGTACGCTGTGACGATTTGCATATGCAGCTGAATTTTCAGGCTTGAAATTATCTAATGTGGAGATAATGTGAAGTCAAGCAGGCTTTTATTAGGTAATAACTGATTGATTACCTCTATAGGAGGTACCACATTCAAATACTGTGATTACTGGGCTTGAGGAGCTTTGGTTGCTGCAGTCTACTCCCCTACAACTGAGACTGCTTCTTGTCATGACTGAGAAGAAATCAGTATCTGTCTATGCAAGCATTCCTTGTCTATCATCCTTCATCTCTGATTCCTCTGGAATCAATGAGTTCACAAAGAAAAATATCCCCTCAGACACTCACCTCAGCAGGGATACCAGCGCATTTAGCAGTCGCATTATCAACTAAATATTAATGTCTACCTATCGAGCCTTAATTAAAAGTCAATATATAATAACTGTAGAGGTGGATGGATATCTGCTAAACTCTGTCTCTCCACTGAAAATGGCTTGAAGAGGACTTCCTGTCTGTCACCCTAGCAAGCCATTACCAGCTCTGCCATTTTGGCTTTGCACTGAACCATACTGGGAATGTTCATGCAGCTGAATGCTACCACAAGAGGAGTGGCTCCTCAGGCCTGGCCAAAAGCTGAAGCTTTGATACTTTCTCTTTGCATTCATATATATTAAAAAACAAGTTCAGTTTCATGATGTGAGCTCTTGTCCAATGCTATCTACTGCCTAAATTTGTTTTATTTTGATTCAAGTAGATTTGAAAACATGTGAGTGCCAGATTTCTTGGCTGCTAACACTATCTCAGAATCTGAATAAGTTGTTTGTGTAGATGAATTCTTAGAGAGAGCATTGAAAGCAAGGTGTTTTCAACCCGTGAGATTTTTAATAAACTGAGTAGCTTTGTGTGGCATATCATAAGATAGCTTTCAGTGTTTGTGACTTTTCCCAGTGGGAGATTATTCTGAAGAGTTTCTTCTTCTGGGAAAAGAGAAGGAATTCTTCCAGCTACAGGATGGGAAATGTCACATTGTCTTCCAGTACAACATGGAAGACTTCTGCTCTTAAATAAGGGTTTGCCAGGGGATTCTGAATGACTACAATCGCCTATAAGGAAAATGTTATATAGGTCACATTACAAACATCTCTAGACTATCCTAGAAAAATCTAGAATGCTCTCAAACCCTTACATATATATGTGTGTCCAAGGAAGAACAACTCAAATAATTTACACTTTGTTTTTAACTAAATTTGCTATTGTTTACACAAAACAAGACCCCAAATTATTTTTAACATGCTCACCCCCCCCCAAAAAATCTTTCATGCAAGCAATTCTAATACTCTTTCTTGATGACAAAAAAGCTGCACACCAGGATCTCATGTTGGTTTTGTGCAGAACATACTGTTTCAAGTAAAACTCTTAAAAATTACTTATAAGTAGGCTTTAATACCTATTCACCATATCTGGATGAGCACTAACCATGCATGTGAACATTTGAAAGGCACTAAGGACATACTTTTTGACCCAAGCACTTAAGCCAAACACACTAACAGGGTGCACACAATCTATTTTGTGATGTCCTCTCTAATTATGCATTTTCTTCACTAAGGTACAAGTAAGAGAACGTAGCTGAAATAGTCCTGCAGAATTCATAATTTCCACATTAAGGCCTTAAATAGCTGTATAATTCCATGAGTTTCTTGTAATCTACCATTTTTTTCCCCCTCATGTTTACTTCTGCCAAGGAGGTGCCAAAGAACATAAAAAGTTTCAGTCTTCAAAATATTGAAATCAAACTTAATTCTATACCCTTCATACTAAAATGTGATGTTCTACCAAATAGCAAGAATGAAGGAATTAAATTATTAGGAAAAGCTTCTTTCATTTTCTCGGTCTGGAAAGAAAGAAAACAATATCCCATATTGTATGTCTTCTTAAGTAGTTTCTAACCCAAGTCAGTTTATTGAAGATACATGAGTAGTTATAGCACAGTTCTATCATTTTTGAGGAAAGGTTTTTTACTGGCCCGTGTTACCTAAGGAAGCCCTAAGAGAATTTTTATACTGATTTCTGTTTGAGGTTCTCATTGGACATCAGTTAATTAAACACTTCCCACAAAAATCTGATTTTACTTTACTGGTACAAATGATGCAAAATTATCTATAGAAGTTTGACAAGCCCTTAAATTGAGCTCTGAGTATTTCCTAAATACATAAATAGAGACAATACTTTGAAACCATTCAGAGTTATGGATGTTGAAAACCTTGCTCTATTATACTTTTGCTGGTATTTATTACTGATTGAATCTTCATTATCTATAATCTAAAATGTAAATGACAAACTGTCTTCTCTGCAAACATCAGTGATGGACGCCAAAGTCCCTGTCCCCAAATTATTCAGACTGTACTTAGGTTTATCCTTTGTGTAAATTGAGTTCAGAGATGGCACAGAAAGAAGCAGCAGCTACAGTGTGTTCCCTCATATTATGGTAAAGATTATGCTACTCAGTATTTGAAATTAGATAGCTGCCTTCAGTTTTAATAACTCTCCTTCCTTCTTAATTATTTTTGATCATCATGATCTTCCCAGGCATGTATGAGGCAATTTTATTGGGTATGAGAAAGGTGTTCTCTGGCATCAGCAACTCTATGACTGGAGCAAATGCTAATGAAATAAAATAAAGGCAAGTCGGTTAATTGTGAATGATTTGCTTTCTCATCCCAAGCTGATAGAGGAATAATTTTGATGAAGGATTCAGAGTCAGGAAGCATCAAGTGAGTTCACTCAAGATTAATAGTTGCTGCTGGAGTATGGAGCTGAATTTTATCCGCTCCATTCATGGTGGGACGAGTAGGCCATACATTTGTCAGGCATTTAATTTAATCAATGCAATTTAATTATGTTTTGATGCAAAACCACCTGTGACCTTCCATCTGCTAACAATTCACTCATCCTTGCACATATGCACATAGTCTAAAAAAAAAAAATAAAATGTGTTCCTGGAGGCATAAAGGATATACTATTGCATCTGTCTACATCTGCTCATGCATTCTTTCCAGAGAGCTGGTAGACAGGAGCTTGCTACCTGGATTGCCTTTAAAGAAAGACTTGAGAAACATCCATTCAAAGAAAATTAAAATTGCCTAGGTGAACTGGTAGAAGTCAAAGTGATAAAAGCATTTAAGTTTGTGCAGTCAGGTGAAGAAACATATTAAATGTGGCTTCAGGAGTATAACTCTCCTTTTTATCCATAGAAACTTGACAAAGTACTAAGCAAAACAAAAACAAAATCTTGTATAATCTCTTTTCAGGAAAAAAATGTTGAAAGCAATTGGAGTGATGGTTTCTGTGCCATCCCTACCTGCGACCAGAGACCAGGAAAATAACTGCTTGTTAAACCAAAGGATACACTAATTGATACCAGCCCACACCAGAAAGGCAAAGCATGGGACTGACAGTCTGATCTCTCTTTAGCCCAGAGTGAAACTGGATTCTCAAGTCTTCTCAGGTTTCTCTTTCACTCTGAAAAGCTGTCCCTAATAATAATTAAAAATTAAAATTTTAAAGCCATTAAAAAGACAGAAGTTAATTTCTGGGGGAAAAAAATAAATCAAGATGTCAGAGACATCTGAAAGTCAGAGTCAAATGAAAGTCAAAATAGGAAGAATTTGGATGGAATACAAAGTGATGCATATTTCATACTGATAATCACCAAAGCAAAATATTGCTATTTTTAATGTCAGAAAAAGATTGGACAGTTTTAGAAGATATTTCTCATCAGTCAGCTAAGTTATAGCGTTCTTTACTATTAGTGCTTTCCTATATCAAATTCTGATTTCATTAAAAATATTTCCTAGTTTACTTACCTGCTTGTATTAACATCATTCTTCCAATATTCTCAAAGTAATATAATAATTTGGTAAGTACTCTGCTTTTGGGGGGGGGGGGGGGTGTGTGTTTGGTTGGTTGGTTGGTTGGTTGGTTGGTTGGTTGGTTTTGGATGTTTTTGGTGATTGCAATATAAGAAAGTAAGTAAGATCTCATAGAAAAGTCTGTGACCAAGATTAGGAGAAAATCTGAGTTTCCTGTAAGCCAGTGACTATAATTCTGGAACAGAAAATAAAATAAGTACTGGATCTCAAACAAAATTCCTTTCCTCAGTATTAAATAGGAAGGAAGTTCAGGCTCCTCTGGGTGTAGACAGAATGAGCTTTTTACTACTGAAACAGAATTGTGCTAAACTAGTTCCTTTCCAACAAGGTGTATGCAGAATTCAGCCAGTTAAAGAAAGTATTTTCTTATTTCCAATTTGGTGTCATAGCTAGTATTTTTTCTTCGACAAATAAGTGAAATGCTCCACTGTCATTGCCTATTGTATATGTCCTCAGGCATATGATTGCCCCTTTCAACTAGAGAACCTGGAAGTTCTTTCAAAAGTACATGTAACTCACAATCTGAAATAAAAAGGTAAAAAGAAATCTCCACACATTTCAACACAGAATTTTAAAAATATCAGTTTTCTTGATAAAATAAATTGAGCTTTTGAATTGAATGAGGCGCTTAAACTCAATGGGAATGGTTTCCCTCTCTCTCTCTCTCTTTCTCTCTCTCCCCCTCCCTCCCTCCTTTTTCATGTTTGGTTGTTTGGGGGTTTCTTGGGTGTTTTTTTTTTTGTTGTTGGGCATTTTTGGGTTTTTTTTTCAGTTTTTTCCATACTTAGAAAGATCCCATTAGTAAAAAAATACAGGAGAAAAATAGACTATCTAAATGAATGAGATAAAATAAAAATGTTTATAAGACATTTTTAGTGACAAATAACAAGATGAAGAGTTGCATCAACTTTTTTATTTTTTTGAATACTTTCTATTTCTATGTTTTTAGTTGGATAAAGAATAGCTTCCGTTTGTGAGATAAAAAGGGCAAATTCTTCTTGAGCTGTATTCCCCTGCAGCTTATATATTTTCATATACTGGTGTAATTTGGAACTACAGTCTAATCATATTTCAGTTCCTGTCTTTAGTAAAAGCATGTGTCTCTAATTTGCAATCAATTTCTGTGCTTGACACATGGAAATAATGAATGTCCTCATATACAGCTGGAGACAAAGGGAGAAAGGAGTGTGCAGCACTTTGTAGGCTAGAATGGCTGGGTATTTCCTTCTCCTAGGCTTTGGAACCTGGACATCCAAATCATGCTAATATTGTGCTGTAATCATTGTGTGAATAAAGATTCTCTGTTAGAAGTTTTCCCTTATCTCCTATGAACAGACATCTTGAATAATTGCATAAATATGGGTGAGAATTTGATGGCACCAGTGGTCATATGGGGTCTGATGTTGTGTAAGGTATGAAATGTCATGCAGTTTCCAAAGGCAGGTATTTGTGGACATACTCATCTCTACATGTGAGTCATAGCTGCTATTATTTTTCTCATGCTTGTCTTTTTCTGAACAAAATCTTGTAAAAGAAACAATATCTGGAAACATTAATTATCAGAAATAAATATGTTGTTTTAAATCACATTCTTTTCAAGGTGTCTCATGCCTGATTTTCATAGCTGTAAAACTCATTTCTCAGTGTGTAGAGGTTTTGGTGAAAGTTTTCTGTCCTAAGCCACTGAATTTAAGACTACATTACAGTGGATCATAAAGTATTTATTTTAGGTTTGTGCTCCACTCCTTTATTTTAGGTGGAATAAGACGTGCTTATGTATTTACCATGGCTTTTTAATGTTTATTTTATTGTGATATAGGCTGTGATCTCCAGGCAAGACCAGGATCCCCTTTCTGTTAAACAAAGTATAAAGAGAATTATGAGCCCTCCTTTAAAAGCTTTTAGACATCTATATCAATTAAGGAGGAAACAGATGAACAGACCACAATGCAATTGAAACAATTCTATACTAGAAATGTCTACCAACAGAATACACCCTGTTTCTAGGAAAAGAAGATCTGTTTTTTTCACTAGCAGCTGTGAAGATCTAAGTACCTGCTGAAGAGGGGGAAGACAAAGATGGTATTTCTTGATCATTTTACCTGTCACTAATGAAATCACTCCTTTGCTGGGACATGGAACATGCTTGACAGGAGCACCAGATTAAAACAATGAAAAAGAGAAGCACTGCAAGCAACTGGCACAGCAAACACACTTGAATAAATAACTCTGTAGCTATCTCCACTAAAATCTGGCCAGCTCACTACAGCTGGCATCTCTGCACTTGTGGCTTTAGGATTTCCTCTAAATCACTACAAAAATACAGTAGAAGACACTTCATGCTACACATCAAGAATTTTCCATAGTCAAAGAATTGGTCAATAGCAAGGGTATTAAAAGGAATACTTCACAGCTAGTAAAAATTATGACAGTTTAGATTTCCACAAAGAAGATTTTAAACTGTAATGAATATTTAAAAGAAAAAAGTTTTGTAAGAGGAATCCTTAGGCCTTTCAGAACATTTTTTTCTACTGTGGCATAAATAATCTTATAGTTATTCCCCCTAAGAAATATGTACAGGCTAATTATACAAAAGCTTAGAGATGCAATTTTTTTTTCTTAATAAGCATAGTTACTAGCTGGGGCTGAATTCTCTGTGAAATTATTAATAGTCATAGAAGTCACTTCCAACAAAAGCCTGATGAAAGAGAGGTGGCATAACTGCTCATAAAGGTGATGCATTGTAATATTAATCAAGAAAATAGATGCCATATAAAAGAAAAAGGTCAGCTACTGTGAAATATAGGGGGAAAGACTGCATCATAGAATCATAGAATATCCTAAGTTGGAATGGGCTCACAAGGGATAATTGATGTGCCTGAGACCTTTGTGCAAATGTTTCTTGAATTCTGTCAGGTTTGGTGTCATAACGACTTCACTGGGAAGCCTATTCCAATGTCCAACCACCCTCCAGGTGAAGAACCATGTCCTAACATGTAATTTAAATCTCCCCTGTCACAGCTTCATGCCATTCCCTCAAGTCCTGTCACTGGTCACCACAGAGAAGGGATGGCTGCCTGTCCCTGCACTTCCCCTCATGAGTTTCCTCCATGATGAACAAGACACAGGACCTCAGCTGCTTCTCATATGGTTGCTCCTCCTTTTGTAGCTCTCCTGTTGATGTTTTCTAATAGCTTAATATCCTTATATTGCAGTGCCCAAAACAGCACATAGAACTTGAGATGAAGCTGCATCAGCACAGAGTAGAGCAGAAGAATCCCCTCTTTCAGCTGGCTCATAATGCAGTGCCTGATGTACCCCAGGATATAAGCTTCCCTTTTGGTTGTCACAGCACAGTGCTGGCTGATATTCAACCTGCCATTGACCAGGATATATCAGCTGGGGTAGAGTCAATTTTCTTCACAGTGGCCAGTATGGGACTGTGTTCAGGATTTGTGCTGAGCGCAAGGTTGATAGCAGAGATTTTTTTGTTATTGCTGAGCAGGACACATATAGAGCCAAGGCCTTTTCTGCTTTTCATACTGCTGTGCTGGCAAGGAAGTTGGGGTTGCCTCGGAGGTTGGGAGTGGACAGAGCCAGGACAGGACAAGAAAGAAGAGGGGATCATTTGAAGACTTTTCTTGACTTGTCTTCCCAAGCCACTGTTACCTGTGATGGGGAGATGATAGAACACCTGCCAGGCACAGGATGCAGTGAATTGATTCCTTGTTTTGCTTTGCTTGTGTGTGTTTTTGGGTTCCTATTAAACTGTTTTTATCTCAGCTCATGGGTTTTCTAACGTCTCCCTTTCCAGTTATCTCCCCAATTTCTCTGCTGAGGGGGTGAGTAGGTGGCTGCCTGGGGCTTGGCTGCTGGCTGGGGTTGAACCACAAGGATATAGGAGGTGAGCATTTAAGGCACTTTAACTCTACATTACCTTTCAAGTAAGAGGTTCCTGAAAGTATTTACAAAAAACATGATTGGTATCACTATAATTAGTTAGAATTTGGGTCTTTTTTTCCTTCAAAAGACAAGAAATGCTGTCAATAGCTAGGGCAATATGAACAATTTAGGGCATGAAGTGAGACTCAAAGAGAATTTCGAGTGTCATTTAATACTCACAATCACAGATTTGCAGCCATTGGTGTCTAACTATTCAGAGGATAGGAGAAATGCCATAGGAAAACCCATTTATTCCGTCTTTGTCTTTCAGATAGGTCAAAAAGATAACTTACTATATTTGAACACTGGGAAGATATCTTCAATACAGATTAGGCAATGGTTCAAGATTTTAAAAATGAAACCTTAGTTTTATCAGCTAATTCTGTCAGCTATGTCAGCTGTGTTTCTTAGTCATGATATCTTGAAGTTTACAGACCTCATTTTGAAGAGTAAACCTTGAAAAAACTAATTTCATCATGGCTTCATGCATTGCCACCTCTGTTCTCCTCTACCTTAGGCTTTCCATTCTTCACATGCCTGTCCTGAATCCTCCTCTCAGTTTCTGTGTCTGAATCTGCATTTTGCTTGGTGCTCTATACTCTTCCTATTTATCCCACTGTCTCATATTTCCTTGGACTAATCTCCTATCTGTTATCTCATGTCCCTTCCCAGCAAATCCTATTTCAGTATCAAGACACTTGCATCCACCTTCTTCTTGTCATACCTACTCCAAGCAGTTTCTACCTCATGGATTCTCTATCGGTTATGAATTTTGAAGGTGACATCAGTACTCCAAACGGAAATGTTTAAGATGCTTCAGCAATGCCAGCCAGAGGAGAAATATTCCCTTAACTGTAGAAGATTGGTGAAAAAACCCATTGTTCTTCAAAAATAACTTTCAATCTCAAAAAAATGCTTGAAACATTTGATCAGATTTTTCCTTTCTCTCCCAGTGTTTCTCTATTTATTTACTTATTTACTGGCATCAAGTAATTTCACCTAACCTTCAGGGATTTTTGTTTGTTATAATTTCAGGGGTGGGGAAAGAAAGACAAGTTTAAAACTGCGTATGTTGTCCTTATTGTGCTGTAACAGGATTGGCATGGTACCAGTGATGTCTGAATTTCTCTCTTAGGAAGAGTAAGATAGTTCAAGCAGCTGCACTGAAATTGCATTGAAAATGGATACTTTGCAAATTCTCCCCATAAATGAAAGTTTAAATTACAAAAAGCCGTCTGACCGGTTATCTCTTAGTAAAGTGCTTTACAATTTGCATATAAACTTCATTTATTTTCCTAATTACACAGAGTGAAATGCATTCATTTTGCTTTTGATTACAAGCAGTCGTGCCAAACACCTGTGACTACCACAAATTCTAATTTGTTATTTATTTACTTCAAAGCAATCTTATCATCTAAATGATTCAAAGCATCAAAGACCTTAATTATTGATAGTCAGTTTGAAGGGTGGCACTTTCCATGTCCTTGGGCTGAAGGCACTTCTCAGTATTCTTCTCCTGAAGTACACACTTGGCTGAGCAAAAGGACATATGAATCTGCTATGAAGTGTTTTGGAAATCACATTCTTATTTAATTGCATCTAGATTTAGACAATACCAAAGAGCAAAGAATGACAACTACAATCTGGAATCTACTAAAGGAACAACAACAACAACAACAAAAATTAGTCTCCTGTTTACCTTGAAAAAAGTTGCATGTATACCATATGTATTGTGCAAGCCTGATCTGTCTCCACAACACTAATGTTTTGTGAATACCTTTCCTTTATTCCAGTCAGAAATACACCAGATTTACACTACTGCAATAAATGTGAACATGGTGTGTCCCGTCATGGCAAATTTTTTATATTTTCTTACAATTTAATTAGAACATTTAACATTATACATGTCAGAAGGGAAAGGATGAAAAGGTCCTCAATACAAACAAGACACTTAGCCAATATGTATGTTTTAGGGTGCATATTCCTAGCCCATGCACATGCTTGGGTATCACAATGCAAACCTTCAGACACAGATTTTGGGTTGCCTCTGTCTGCAAACCAAGTATTTTCCAGAGTCTTGGACCATCATAGATACTATATTCTCATAATGCCTTGAACATGTGGTTATGTTAGATCAATTTCTCGGACCTGAGAGTACTCAGAGCTTCAGATAATTCAGATAATTTTTAATCACTGCATTCTCATTATTGCCTCCTCATTTAACACTTAAGGCCTTCAAATATAAGAAAGGTCATATTGCCCCTGAAGCTTTCATAAAACTGATCATGAAGCCTATAGAATGCATAGTTTGATGTCTAAGTTCCTCACCAGTATCCTTTTCATTTAAAATAAATACCTTAAGCTTTATTTCAGCTGTGGATTTCCCAGGGTACAAGGAAACAGGATACAGTTTTCACTGTTATTGAAATATATTCATAGAGTGTCCTGCAATCTGCCTGCCCTTCCTTACCCTGATACCATTCTTTTTAGAGTGGGCTGACACCCACTATGTCATTGTTTGACTGGTAAAACCCAAGTTGCCTTGTTTGACTGCATGTCATACATGTTCAGTCTTCTGTTGAATGATGTAAAAGACCTGTGGAGAATCCTGTTCCATAGGAATCAAGGTGTGAATTAAGAAGGATATGCACAGCAGCCAATACAATGCAAATGCAATACATATAAAGTCCATATGGATATACACATGAACCCATGGTGTAGGATAGACCCGTGGCTGTATAAACCATATCAATTACACTGACTGAGGAGTGGGGTGAGGTTGTGAATGTGTGTCCCAGCCATACTGTAGTACATCTTCAGAACCTGGTCTCCTGTAAGTGCAATGCTGGTGTTTTAATGAACTGTTTACTTATTCTTTAAATGACTTGTTAAGCCCTGAATTCAAGATTCACCTGCTGTAATATGATATAACAGTGGAAACTTTTTCACATCTAGAGTTCTATGGTTTTTGTTTTCCTGTCTTTTTACTCATGATATCATTATCTTCTACAAAAGAACCACCAAATCATCCATTCTTCTCTTGGCAAATTCAAGAAAAGTCTCAAGAATTCTGGTGCAGTAAATAATATGCAATATCTTAAGTATCTTAATACTCTGCATATTTTCAATGAGTATGTTTTGGTTTTATTTTTTAAGTAATCAAAACCGAAAATAATGCATTCAATATTATAAAGCTAGGAATAATACTTACACACTAACATTTTGCATATCTGTGAAGATATTAAACTATAATCTTTCTGGAAATGCAAAAAGATTTTAAGTACATTATCTGTGCATGCTCTCAGCATTAATAGGAAGAGACTAAAAATGAGTCAGAAACTGTAATGCACTTAATTGTTCTACTAAGTCTTGACCTTCTAGGCAGAACCATCTCAGGATGGTTACATTTAATATATCCTACAATGGCAAACAGAATATGGCAACCATAATTTTGTGGTGATCCCACAGGAAGATATGGATGCTTTTATTAAACCATGGTTTTTAAAGTTTGAATATCTCATAAATAATGAAACACAGCAGCACACACGCAGATTGCGAGGTCAAGATGCAAATTGTGTAACAAAGTTGTGCTTGTTATTGTTAGGGCTTAATCAGAGGCAATACATGAAATAGAGGAGAGAATATTTGAATCTGCAAGCTAAGACTGACTAGAGGCCTATATGAGTCACGATAATTAACGTATTACTGTAAGATTCTAAATTAAAATTTTTGTTCAGCCTACAAAACATGATTTTGCAATTCTGTTATAAAGCTATAAAAAGAGGTTTTCAAGAGTATATAAATACATATGTATATATATGTATGAAATTGTGTGTGTGTGTCTGTCTGTGTATGCATATATATATATGTAAAATCTTTTAAGAAATAATCTCTCCAACGTATTGAAATACACAAATCGGCAATCTTCAGCTGAGTAAAAGAAAATTGACTACTCAGGTTTCCCTGTGAAGTTAACATGCACAAGCAAAGAGCATGCATAATGAAAAGCATATTAGATTCTTAAATGATTTTCATCTTAACAACCTAATGTGTTATTGTTAACCGAGGGAAATTAAATTATTTAACTCCACTGCTTCCCACTTCTTTAAATCACTACTTAATTGGATTTTCTAGGTAATTGGTAAAATGATAGTTCTAGTCCCTCTCATTCTTTCTCCCATTTTCCCATCTATGATGTTTCAAATACTTCATAGGTACTGATTTGACTGAAATCTGGTGCAAAGCTCCCTGAAGTCAGTACAAAAGTATCCACTAACTTCAGTGACACTTGAATCGAACCCTAAGTAAGGTGCTTAAAATCTCTACCTTTACAGCTGATCCCTGAAAGCAAAAGAAATTGATGCTTGGCCAGTGGTCAAGATTTCCATCCAATATGAAAGTAGTTTTCTTAATTGACCTCTACAGTCTTTGCTACTTGACTTTTTGAATTATTAGTATTATTTCACTTTGTGACTGGCTAGTCACAAAGGGCTTTCATGAAAGGGCTTTCATTTATGGTAGTGCTCAGCATGGCCAGGAGGAATTGTACTACATGAATACAAACTCCAGTACAGCACCTTTCCTCTGTTGTGAAATTTACCATGAAATTGAGTCTACTTGCTTCTACTGAATCATCATTATACCATCAGTGACCTTCCTCTTGGATCAGCATGATCCAAATCCACTTTACAATACCTCTTTGAAGAGAGATGTGGATTGTCTAAGAAAATGCCAACTAGTAGACTGGCACTTGGCATTAATTCAGAATGCAGGGCAAAGAAAATATTCTGTACTTAGTTTGCTTCCAGGGAACTAAGGAATGGTTTGCAGTGGAAGGCATGACATCATGGTCTCCTTTGCCGGTCCAGCTCTGAAAAGGAAAGGAGTTTGGTTGTGGGGGGAGGTCCCAAGTGAAGCAGCACTCTTTTTCCTAGTGAGATTGGTCTCTCTTATTGTAGTGTTATCCTACTAAAAGACAAAAACAAAACAAAACAAAAACAAACAAACAATCAAAACAAAAAACAACAAAAAGGTGTTTTTTTTCTTAATGATTATATATCAGTAGATTGTGGACCACAGAGAGGACAGCACAAGCCATGCTTTGTGTCACAGTATCAAGGTTCCTCTAGAGGCAGGTGTCAGAGTACGTACGATTCTACATTCACCCAATCACTTGTGAAAACACTTTAAGATGCAGCAGCATTCAGGAAAAAAAGCTCTCTCAGGAGACAGCCCTCCAAGCAGAGCAGTCAATGTAGTGGTGTCAACTGCATCCTTTTTCTGTCCCAATTGGAAAAAGAGTTCACTGTCAGTACATAAACTGAGTGAAGGAGGCCTATCTTTAGCCTGCAGTAACAGACCACAGTTTCTCCATTTCATCTTGTAAAGTGCACTAGTGGTAAAATAGTTCTGAAGGGAGCTGTGAATGGCAGAGAAATGGTTTCCCACTACAGTTATGTTTTCAGTGGCTTGTACATAATCTACCACAAGTCCACCCACAGTCATTCCACAATCAATGAAATGCTTTATTTATGCTCAGAGCTGTCACTTGCCAGTGATAAATTCTTATTGTGTGCCTCAACACACACAACATACACATGATGGGGCACTCCATTACGTACACATATCAATCAAAAGGCAGCATGAAGATCTCTTTGTCAGCTCCATTGCTCTCTGCCCTAGGTAGAGCCTTTTCATTAAAGCTGTTTACCGTATTTTTGCTCATTCTGCATATCCTTTGGGCTGACTTTGCAGTCAAAAACAAAAGCAGCAAGAGGATAGCCTACACATTTCATGGTGCAATATATGCCTGTAATGTGAACATTTTTAAGGTTCTTTTAGTTCCCAGAATTTTTTACCAAATACTTGGGAACAGTAAGGTCTTTCAGCCTTCTGGCTTAGTGTGAACACAAGTTGCCTTCCTCATCCCTTCCCTTCCTACCTCCAGTCTTTGTTTATGGGCTCAGCAGGGAGTGCTATGAGGTGCTATGAGGAAAATTTGCTCTCCAAGAGCATCTCTGTAAGGCTCTACGAGGATTACAGTCTCTACCACCATGCAATAATTTTCAGCCCAATTATTTTCACAAAAACTTTTGTAGAAACTATTCCACTTTTGCTCTTCACAGTTTCTGGTTTGGAAATTGCAGAGGATTGACATCAGTGCTTTGTTGCATTAAAACAGCCATGAAACGCTCCTCAGGATATGAAGTATCATGTGGGCAGCTGGGCACATAGTAATGTCAAGATGTAACTCGCACAACATGATACAGTTCAAACTCAGAAATTAGGTTTTAATTTGCTGCAAAATTTAACACTATTAAACAGGGATTAACACTGAGGCAATTAAAGTGCAATTGGAAAAACTCTTGCCTGTGAGGTGGGAAGGGATGAATTAACTTTAGGCAAACACCAGGAAGCTTTGAGAGCATAAATGAAATGGAGCATGGGAGAGAACATACAGGTGCGAAATCTCTTCCTGCATTGGTAAAGCATCTCAACTACATTAGCCTCAGGGAAATATTTTGGAAATCATTTCACACAAATACGGCAATACTGAAATTCTGCTATCAAGAGTCAAAAGCAAAGGACCAATGTTTTGATATTTCTATTAAAGCTGGGTCTTGTGAGATTGTCCTCCTTCTCCTAAAAGATCATTTACAAGAAATGCCAACAAAATAGCTTTCAAAAGTTTGAATTTTTACCTGAAGGACTACCTTCAATAACCTACCCATATATATCTCTATTCATCTGTAGTATTCTTGTGCGAAAGTATTTAAACATTTTTGTTCAGCTGCCATCATTTAAACCTGCTGTGTCTTGCTCCTTAATATCTACCTTTTTATATTCTTTCTTTTGTCTCCTTTGGCCTTAAAATATGGCTGATTTTTTTTATCTTAAGGGATGTTACTGACTTCTTTGCTAGTGTAGTACCCAACACTGTGCTTCTTCCAAAATAATTTGCATAGCTGAACTAGTTCTTCCATAGTCACATTTACTGTGGGATACAAATACATTACAGAAAGTGGCAAAGGAGAATCCAAAGAAGAAAGCAAGGTCTTGCTGCAAAATGAAAAACAAAAAAAAAAAAATGAAAAATTTAAAGCACTCTTCAGTGTGTTTTTACTGAGGGTCACTGAAAGGAGGATGGGTAAGGAGGAAAAAAGCTCAAGGCCCATGTGCTCTGCATTATTGAAGGGATAGAATCTCAATAAAATAACAAAATGTAGTGAACTAGTAACCAGGACCAAGTCTCCACTGCAAATGGAAGAAGTGCAGAAGTAGCTCACTTTGTGGCAAGGGAGTTTCAGGGCCAGGAGATCATTTTCTTTTCCTAAGTGGCCTGCTGCCTGTGCTCAAGGCTAGCTGGGTTACCTGGGACCGCTGCTTAAACTCAGTTCAGACAGCCATGAAGAAGGAGCTGTTTAAGAGATAAAGAAGCCCCTGCAGGCTCAAAGTAATGGTTTGCCCAGGAGCTTCAATTATATTGAGACTCCTATCCTTGGTTCCTGACAGTTTCTATTCAAAACCAGTATCCTCACCAGCTTCTGAGCTTTGTTTCTGTCTATGTCAGAAATCACATCACTCCATTTATTTGATGGGGGAAATTGCTGTTAATCAATTAGTTCAATTCTACCAGTGCTGTAAAGCAAATTGAACCCTTTGTTTTTCATTGTGCATATGGTGAGAGTGCAGGTTAAAGGAGATGGAAAGTGTTTGCACTAATGAAAATGAAATACACTTCAGCCTGGTCTCTTCTCTAATAGCTTTTATACTCCTGTTGAATCTATTCCAATTTTCTCCCTGAAAAATAAGCTAAAATTCAGCAGAAAACCCTGAAAAATAATAAATTTATTTTATGGAATTCTGTCCCTTTCCTGGCTGAAAGAGTTTTCAGGCTAATAGATGGAAAAGGCATTTCTCACGCTAACATAAGAGCGTCAGGTGCAGTGATACAGAATTCACTTAAAGGCACCCTACAACGACCACACTTTGTTTTATTTTAATTTGTTCAGGCTGCAGTGTTTCTTTGAAAAACACCCAGGAATTGATTTTTTATTAAGATTTCACAAATTAAAAAAACTGGAATAACATTTTATGATTACTTTTCATAATTAAAATATTTTTCAAATAGTTCTGTGAGCAGCATCACAGAAAACAGATCTGTCAACAGCCATACTGCATTTACAGCCCTTCCCTCAGGGCAGGACTTGTCCAAGTCCCAATTCAAATGTAAAAGACTACTCTCCACAATTCTGATGGTAGAAACAACAGAAGCAATCATTCCATAAGCAGATTCTGAAGATGTAGCATGAAGTAGATGAGGAAATGCCCTGGCTGTGTTATATCCTGTGACTGGCATACCCTACAATGAGAGCATTTCTGTGGTCTGAGCTCAGGGAGCACTGCACATAATCTGTAACCCAGAATGAACATGATTTAAATCCCTTGCTGTCACTTTCAAGTCGCAGAGGGCTTGTTTGGATAGGCCACTGGATTCCTCTAAATGAAGTTTTTCAATGAGAATGGCAGATGCATGTGCAGCAGAGGGGGAATGATTGTGCTCTAGTTTCACAGGAAACATGTTTCAGTGACACACAAACGTTTCAAAATATTTTCATCTCTTAGTAGGATAAATGCTAGCAATTTCAAAAAAGTTCAAGACTGAAAATAAGTATTTTCAGATACTTTGGGGCATAGAAGGAAGCTTACTGCAGTGATATCTCCAAATGCATAATTTTAATCTCAACAATTTTAAAAGACACAAAGTTTCCCTCCTTTTCTTAACAAAAGTCATTGTAAACTGGGAAAAAAATAAAACAATAGTGAAACTAGTTTTGGAAGCCCTTCTAAAACAACCTATGAGTTAAAGTGTCTCTGATACCAGCCTTTGGCCTCATAAAATCTTGCTTCCATAAATCAACAGTTATAGGTAAAAAAAGTTATTACAAAAGTTTGACCAGCTATATTCCCAACTACTATATTCAAAATATGGTCGACTGGCATATAATTTATTTTTACCGTCTTAACCTGTTTGAACTTGCCTTTGTTTTCAGAATCCTAATCATCAGTCTTTATAGAATAAGTTTCCTTTTTTTCTGTGAGCACATCCTGAACAATTTCTAGCATCCCAACTTTAGAATGAAATAGATTTCCATATATACATGGCTATAAATTCTCTAGCACTTTCTAAAAGGAAATTTTCTTTTCCTTCTTCTTTCCTTCCTTCCTTCTTTCCTTCCTTCCTTCCTTCCTTCCTTCCTTCCTTCCTTCCTTCCTTCCTTCCTTCCTTCCTTCCTTCCTTCCTTCCTTCCTTCCTTCCTTCCTTCCTTCCTTCCTTTTTATGATGTGGAACAAAAAAATTCAAAGCTATAGTTGCTCTTTCCCCTGAGGATTTTCTTCCTATATCATTTAACTTTTTCTGGCACCTTTCTTCCTTCCCTTTTATAATACAAATTTCCCCTAAGCAATGAGGACTTTGCATCTTTGACAGCCAAAGGGAGACTGATGGATGGAAGCAATGCTGTCTTTGAATAATGCAAGATGTTGTGACACTGACAGTAATAAGGAGTCCTATATAATAGGTCCTTCTTCATACAATTTAAAAATATGCAGCCTATTGTCTCAGCCACCAGCAAACCAGCTCATAACTACTGCCTCAAGAGTAAGCCTGAGTTCTATCCGTCTCAGTGACAGCTGACAACAGGAAACTAATCTCTCTTAAAAACATTTCTCACCTTTTTTGTAATTAAATCAACAGTGTTCAACCACAAGTACAGGAAAATAGCTTTCTCTTTTATGACATTTCAGAGCAAGCAGTGGGCTTAAGCTTTACTCATCACTGCCCTGAAGGAAGTCTGTTCTAATTAGAGTTGTCTGCATCACCTAATCTCAGCCAAGACCCTGTTCTCTTTTGTAATTTTATTATTTTTTTCCAGTGATGCCTACATATATTAACAAACAGGAAGCAAATTGTGATACAGCGGTAAATCTTATAGGCTTGAAACCCCCATAGGCATAAACCTATCTGAATCCTATAGCACTGTCACAACTGGCTGAGGATCTCATCCTTAGGATTATATCTCTGTCTTAGTGTCTTTAATTTCATTTGGTACATTATTTGCCAGATTAAAAGGAATCAGAAGTGACTCAGAAGTTCTTCCAAAGGTGAAAAATTGGTTAGGTTCAGTTGTACTTTTAATTATGCTTATAAATTGATATAACTTATACCATTAGAGAGGCTTTATTAACTTTATAGATTTTGAACTACAGTTTCAATGACTTAATTTTGTAATTAGAGACTCATAGTCTTTCATTAATGGAATTTCTCGATAGTGCTGTCAGAATTAGAAAGAAAGAGGGAAAGATGCAAGAAGGGCAAACTATATTAGAATATAGTTAATTTTGTATAGAGACTTACGCCCTCTAACAGTGAATGAAATTTTCATATATGCTAATAGTTATTGTGCTCAAGTTCAGAGTTGCATGGAAGATTTAGCATGTAATAAAAGTTTAAAACAACAACAAAACCATCTACAGTTATCACAAGAAAAATGTGATCTAATCAAGGACAGAATAATTGGACCTACCCAGGGTACTTTTCAGAGTTACAGGCAGGGAGAATACAGTGCTTTTACACATCTTTGGTTTGGTGTGGTCCTGGCATACCTGGGACAGCATATCCAGTATGCCTCTACACTACAGATTGAAACATGGTATAGAGCCATAAGGTTAAGCATATTATGTTACTGAGCAGCCACAACACAATTAAATTTGGCATGAGATTTACTAAAACATACATTCACTAAGATGTAGAATAGCTGATTAAAGTCCGCTTCCATATTTTTCTATTACATTGTCATGGACAGTGCAATCAGATTTTAAGTTATAGCTGCTTTTCTATCCCTGTCTTTGTCTGGTGTTGCTGAGAAAAACTGCATGCCACCTGCATTAAACAAACCCTTCCTCAGCCATAGCCATCATTTCTGTGGGCATAGCTTATCACATCAGCCTTATTAGCTGATGTATAAGGGCAGACACAGCAATGGGAAAGCCATCATAATGTTATCTTCCTTTGCAAAGAACCAGTATTACAATCAGCAAATTCTGTACTGTGGCATCAGGACCTTTCTCCATTGCAACTGTTTCCCTGATGCATTGCAGCTTGCAGTAGGTAGAGATAAGCAAAGTAAATACAGACAATTGGCTAAAGCTCTTGTGCATTTTCAAACATATTTAAAAAAATCCAAATTTCCTTTTATTTCTAAGAAATCAGTGTAGATGAAAATCCCAAGGGTATATTTCTTCTTCCATAGAAAGCCAAACATCTATTTGAGACACTAAATCTGTATCTTTTTTTCAGCTTATGATAGAAGTGAAGACTTCTATCTTCTTCTTCAGATCTTACTTCAAATCTGAAGTTTGCCAAAATGTCTGGGACCTAAACCATATTCACTTTAAAATGGCTACTACACATCACTGTTTATAATGTTGTGAATACATGTGGGAAAAATATTTGGAATACGATAGAAAAAGGCAAATTAAAGCAAAATAAAATTCCATACAATTCTCTTTATGGGGAATATCTCATGGTGCAGGACTTTGCATGGCTTCACCTGAAATTGTAGAGAAGAAAGGTTCAGAAATAATCTTACAACTGTCTTCTACCATCTCTGCAGTGCTTGCATGTTAGCATTCTCTTAGGAGGCAACTGGACTTCTGGCTTTTATTAGACCTCTCTCTTGTGCCTGGAGATACCAACTCAAACTCTACATGGATCTTAAAAGTCTTCAATACTTAGTGAATATCAAAGCCACTTTTGGCACTGTGTGAAAGCCTCATTCCAGGATTAAGGGAGAGCTGGTGGCATCTCACATGACACAAAAAATCACCACATCCTTCCTGCTCTAACATTCAGCAGTGTAGGAGATAAGTGACCCTGTATGCATCAGGACACACCAACTTTCTTTTTTTGAGACAATATCATAACAAAATCTGTTATTCAGGTCCAAGAGCTTTGCATCATTCTCTTAGGAGATAAGATAAAGGAAAATTTTACTACACAGATACATCATAGCTGGACTTGCAGGGATTTGCGATGTCTTCTATCGATACAAGTTATTCCATAAACATCTGGAAGGCAGTGCCTTATTCCATCTGCCTGTGAAGGCATAACAAAACCAGTACTGAAAATAATAAGAAACAACAGAAAAACAAATTTTAAAATCTATATAAATTATAACTCTGACAGGACAAAAAGAAGTATACTAAATTTATAAGACTTTGCCATTTAAGAAAAACTTTTTCTTTCTGCATTAAAAAAAAACAGAGGAGAGGTCTGTCTGCACATCTGTCCCTGATTTTCCAATGTTTATTTAATTCTATTACTCACATAACACTCAAAGTTATCCTGAGATATATCTGATAATGAATCTGCTTTGAAACTCGTCCAGAGAGGAAAAACCTGTTCAGGGAATCCAGTACTCTAGCTCTAAGGGATTAAGTCTAGATCAGTCTGGAACCAGTTAATACAATTACATTTGTACAGTTCCTTACTTGGAATGTTTACTAAGTGTTGTGAGGCAATCAATGAACAAGAATTGGCTAGGCATAACTTTAAATCCATCCCCTGCCTGCCTGTGAGTTAGAGTGTAACATGATTTGTCCCCTCTGAGGAGAGTAGAGATTTGTGGCTGTAGATTCCTAACTTTAAAGAAATACTTATTTCATCTAAAATTTCAATTTAAAATTGTGACAGCTGCCTGTGACTGAAACGTTTTTTTGATTCATCCACTGAAGTGTTTTCTTTTATATTTTCAAAGTGTGTCCCAGTTCTCTGTAAGGTTTATTCATCCCACCACCAGATGAAAGGATGTTATAGCCTTTCCATTTGTTTTTTTTTTTCCCAGTTAGAACTACTGAAGGAAATGCTGCAGGTGTTTGAAAAGTAACATATCTTTGCACCTTTGAGGTACTACACTATCATCCTATTACAGAAGTTCCTGAAGAAGCAGCAAATACCAACAACAAACCCTTCAAATTTGGGGCAAAAGATATGATATATTACAATTCACTTGTTTTCCTGCCAGAAATAATATTCACTGATCAGAAAATTCCTAGTCTGCTTTTATACCACAAGAGAGGGACAATTCAATTTTATTATATTTTATGATAACTAATTTTAATGTTTTATGTAATTCACAGTTCTAACTAGGCTTCAGTCACAACTGATAGGTGCTTACCCAAAAGCCATGAGAAACACTTGTCCCCTCAGTCCTTTTCAAGCAACTGGAATGTCCAGATGACCTTTGCATGTAAACTTCCCCTCCTTACTGACAAGAACAACAGAATCCTCCTCATCTGGTAGGGCAGCCAAAACCCATTGCTTGTCACTCTACATCAAAAAGAAAGGCAATGTGAAATTAAATATGTCTGCTGAGCTGGCTAGCACTGTAAGAGTGAAGACACTTTTCCTTTGAGAGCCTCAATAGAAAAGACAGAAGGAATTTAATCAGCTTTTCAATATATGTTTCTGAAGTAATAGGACAGCTTTCTGACTGGGATAATTTTATTTATAAAGTCAGTGGAGTTTGCTGTGTTTGTTTAGAGTAAAACATTTTAGCTCAGCTCAAGTAATGAACTTCCTCAGGGATTCTGCAAGAAACATTTACTATCCATGGTACAGCAGGCAGGCTGGAATTGGAGCAAAGCTCTTTGGGGGAATCACCAGGTCTGCTTTGAATGCTGCTAAGTGCCTAGCAGCATGTCATGCATTTTTTTGACTATATGTTTGGAACTTGAAGCCTGAGATGAACAAGCAGGTAGGGTAATAGCTAGCTACAGAATATCAGTTTGTAGAACAATTTGCACAATAGGATTTTTTTTACCCAAGTATAAGTAGATTTCTAAAAAATCACCTTTCTCATGTCATTATCCACATTTCAAACCCTCAGGATTTTCAGAGGTCCTAAAACTCAAGGAGAATGAAACACAATGAGAGCAACCTGGGAAGAAGCTTGCAGCAGAAGTAGGCTGATGGCCATGGATGTGTTCTTTAAGTGTTAGAGTAGGTGACTCTTCTGGTGTGGAATGAAGTTCTTACAAAGAATAGAAAGGAGATTTATTTGTGTTATCTAGTACCCGGCCAATGAAAATGACTAAATAAAGGGTTGGCTTTGCGTATCTTTTAAGACTATTGGTAAAATTGTCATATCAGAGTTATATACCACAGATCTTTTAAATCAAGAAAAGCTCTAACAGTGTTATAATATGCAAATAAGATCTGACTATTGAAGCTTTTCTTTATTTCCCATTGGTTTAAATAAAGACACTAAACCAAACTGTGGTTCTGAGCATGCTGCATGGGTCAGACCTGCTTGCACAGACAGGAGGAGATATTTGCTTTCTTTGTCTAGCAGGGGAGCATCTGAGATGGGTCACTGAGCATCCCAATATCGCTGTGACCATGCAACCTGACAGCATGAGCACCTGAC